>NW_028227260.1:55376960-60379460 GCF_978045245.1 Mus caroli
TGCCTTTTAATTGGGGAAATGAGTCCATTGATATTAAGAGATATTAAGGAAAAGTAATTGTTGCTTCCTGTTGTTTTTTGTTGTTAGAGTTGGGATTCTGTTCTTGTGGCTGTCTTCATTTTGTTGAAGGATTACTTTCTTGCTCTTTCTAGAGTGTAGTTTCTGTCCTTGTGTTGGTATTTTCCCTTTATTATCCTTTGAAGGGTTGGATTCATGGAAAGATGTGTGAATTTGGTTTTGTCATGGAATACTTTGGTCTCTCCATCTATGATATTTGAGAGTTTTGCTGGGTATAGTAGCCTGGGCTGGCATTTGTGTTCTCTTAGGATCTGTATAACATCTGTCCAGGATTTTCTGGCTTTCATTGCCTCTGGTGAGAAGTTTGGTGTAATTCTAATAGGTATGCCTTTATGTGTTACTTGACCTTTTTCCCTTACTGCTTTAATATGCTATCTTTATTTACTGCATTTGCTGTTCTGATTATTATGTGTCAGGAGGAATTTCTTTTCTGGTCCCGTTCATTTCTAATTCTGTAGGATTCTTGTATGTTCATGGGCATCTCTTTCTTTAGGTTTGGGAAGTTTTTTTCTATAATTTGGTTGAAGTTATTTGCTGGCCCTTTAAGTTGAAAATCTTCATTCTCATCTATTCCTATTATCCATAGGTTTGGTCTTCTCATTGTATCCTGGATTTCCTGGATGTTTTGAGTTAGCATCTTTTTGCATTTTGCATTTTCTTTGATTGTTGTGTCCATGTTTTCTATGGAATCTTCTGTGATTCTCTCTTCCATCTCTTGTATTCTGTTGCTGATCCTCGCATCTGTGGTTCCTAATTTCTTTCCTAGTGTTACTATCTCCAGAGTTGTCCCCCTTTGGGTTTTCTTTATTGTTTCTACCTCCATTTGTAGATCTTGAATGGTTTTGTTCAATTCCATCACCTGTTTGGTTGTGTTTTCCTGTAATTCTTTAAGGGATATTTTGTGTTTCTTCTTTAAGGGCTTCTACCTGTTTAGCTGTGTTTTCCTGTAATTCTTTAAGGGATTTTTGTGCTTCCTCTTTAAGGCCTTCTACCTGTTTTGCCGTGTTCTCCTGTATTTCTTTAAGTCAGTTTTTAATGTCCTTCTAAAATCCTCTACCAGCATCATGAGATATGATTTTAAATCCAGATCTTGTTTTAGGGTGTGTTGAGGTATCCAGGAATTGCTGTGTTGGGAGCACTGGGTTCTGATGATGCTGAGTGGTCTTGGTTTCTGTTAGTAAGATTGTTATGTTTGCCTTTCGTCATCTGGTAATCTCTGGCGTTAGTTGCTATAGCTGTCTCTGGTTGGAGCTTGTTCCTCCTGTGATTCTGTTAGCCTCTGTCAGCACTCCTGGGAGTCCAACTCTCTTGAGTTCCAGTGGTCAGAGCACTCTCTGCAGGCAAGCTCTCCTCTTGCAGGGAAGGTGCACAGAGGTCTGGAGCTCAGCTCTGCCTCCTGGCTGAAGATGAAGGCCTGAAAGGGACCCTGTCCCAGAAGCTATGTTGCTTCTGCCACCCACTTCCTTGCCAGCCTGGTCTCTGAAGGACCTGGGATACAAGATGGCATTCTCACCTGGTCCTGCTGTAGGAGCCTTCCCTGGTGGCAAACTCTCCTCTGTTGGGAAAAGTGCACAGAGGTCTGGAGCTCAGGTCTGCCTCCTGACTGAAGATGTAGGCCCACAAGGGACCCTGTCCCAGAAGCTATGCTGCTTCTACCGCCCCAAGAGGTATTTTCCAAGTATCAAAGCTGCTTTTATGTTAAAGATTCTTCTAATATGCAGACTATAGCCATACATGTTATATATTATTACCTTTTGCCCTTTTAATATGAAATGATAAAATATATTTTGTTCTGCAAAATTCATTGCATAACTAACAGTGCATTTTGTATAACATCTATGTATAATATTATTTAACAAACCCAGTGGCATGTTTTATTATACTGAGTTATTTCAGTGCAGTCATTCTTTATGCCCAATAAATCAAAGTACTAACAAGGAAGCTTGTCTTATCTCAGATGTTTCATATGACAGCAACTTTTGTTATCATTTTAAACATCCTGTTTATTGACTGGAAAAAAAAAACCTCGAAAATTTAAAAACAGATACTGAAAGAATAACAAAAAGTAGAAGAAATGTGTATTTCATTTCATATAAGTTGTATATGGAAGGGGGAAGTAGTTAAAAGTTGGTACTCAGAGATAAGAACATCTTTTTATATTCCCATTGACTTGGCACATGACTATGATTTTTTATGTGCTCTCCTACTTAGGATGTGGCTACAGTATCATCTAGCTGGAAATCATAGACAGTGAAATGTCCAGCACAATGACAGTGTGTAGGCATCAGGGATCCTTTTAATACAGGGAAAAGCAATGGTTCTATAGGATGGTATTGGGAGAACTGGATTTTGGCAATGTTTGTATTTTTCATTAACTTAATCATATTAATCCATTAAACATCTATACTGAAGTAATTCACCCAAGATACTGCCATATACAATAATATATAATTTAATATTCCCTATGTAAAATAAATAGATTTCAGAAAAGCAGAAATTCATCATGAAAAAAGAATATATCTACACACAGTAGTATTAATCATCAACTAATTTACAGAAGCTATCAAACACTGTGACCCAATTCAATAATCATCAAAAATCAAATTGACAATGTTCTAGTATAATGATCATAAGCAATTAATTAGCTATATTGTTTCTAGGATATTAGATCACTTGTATGTAAGAAGAAGAGGAAGAAGAAGAAGAGGAAGAGGAGGGGGAAGAGGAAGAGGAACTTGTTTTAGTATGACCCTTAGATTTTATAATTGAAAATTTTGAAGTAAAGATTTTTATAAAGAGATCATTCAAGGTGTTTGAAAAAGCATCAACTTTATAACAGGATAAATCTAGGCTTTAAATAGTTAATCTATGTCTTAGAATTTCAGTGATTTAGGGCATTTACTGAACTTCATAAAAATTCATTTTCTTTGCTCATTACTTACAAATAATGACAATGTTAACTCCAGAAATGTGATGTACATATTGGTAGACTACCTTCTAATTATGTGCAAAGGCCTGGACTACATCTTCAGCAACACAGTGATAATAATCAATAATGCCAATCTCCTAATATATTGAAGAGTATTAAACCATAATTTAAAACACTTCTTTTGAAAGATAAAATTTATCTATGTGTTTGTCTGAGTTTAAAATGGAAAATAAAGATGTGAGGATGTTTATAAAATACTACAGAGATTATTGTTATATGTTAGCACATAATCATCATAATCTTGTTATAATAATCTTGATGACCATCTACAACATCATAATGTAAGTTGTGTTTAATTTACTGTTCACTGTACTTAAAAAAAAAGCTATAGTTTTTATTCTATGAGCTATCCACAAATAGGCAAAAATATTGCCAAAAGCTTAAAATTTGTTATTTTATTTTAAAATGCTATGCTACCCATTTTAAAAATCCATTGAACCATTACAGAGAAAATGAAAATTGAGAAATAAAACAGCAAACAGCCTATCCATTACAATGAATCAGGGATATTTAAGCCTGTTATTGAGTAGAAAAACTAGAAACCCATCCTATTGTCAACATCCTACAGTAAATTAAAATTCACAATTAAACACACAACCTGAAAACAAAGAGTACTCTTGAATTCACTGGTGCAGTAAAGGACCCTGAGCACACAGTCGCTAAATCAAGAATTGACAAATGGGAATCTGTGAAACTGAAATGTTTCCATACATCCAAGGACACTCTCATTCTAGGGAAGAGATAGACATAGAATGTGGAAAAAAAAAATAACTGCCAACTATACGTCTGACAGAGGCTTAGGCTTTAGAATATACAAAGAATTCAAAAAATGAAATAATGCAATTTAAATGGAGCATAGAACTAGAAAGAGTTTATATAAATATTTTTAAATTGTTCAACATCCTTAGCCATCAGGAAAATTCAAATAAAAATTATCTTGAGGATTTCATCTTATCTCAGTCAAGATAACACACACAGACACACACAGTCATACACACACACACAACATATGTTAGTCTACATGTTGGGAAGTTGGGAATAAGGAACACTTAATGTTGCTGGGTTTCCAAATTAGAACAGCCACTGTGGAAATTGGTGTTAGCTGTTCCTCATAAGGCAGAAAATATACCTACCAGTTATATTACCTTTGGATATCTTCCCAAAAGACTCTACACATTACTACAAAGAAACTTGATTATCCATGGTTGTTGCTTCTTCACTCTTCACAATATTCATGGAACAGAAACAACCTAAATTCTACAAGTTAATGAATGTACAATAAAACATAGTACATTTATACTATTGAATATTTTTAGCTATTGAGAAAAATGAAATTATAAAATTACAGTAAAATGGATATAACTGGAAACAAACATTCTTAGTGAGGGCACCCAAACCCCAGAAGACAAACATTTCATGTTTCTCCTAATTTCTGAAAGACATTGGAATACTAATTCATTTGTAATGTCAGATGAATTTTTTAGAGAAAGGAAAATAAAATACAGTACTACGCCCTTCTGGTCCCTGCCAGCACCAGAGTAGCTTGGGCATGGAGTCTGCAGACAACCACAAGGTACCCAGAGGACCCTCCACAGGATCTTAAGACCTCTGGTGAGTGGAACACAGCTTCTCCTCCAATCCAATCGTGCGGGACCTGAGACTGCATTAACTAGGGAAGCAGAAAGCCCGGCCTGATCAGGGGCACAAGTCCCTTCCAGTCCCCACCAGCACTGGAGTAGTTTGGGCATGGAGTCTGCGGACACCCGCAAGGTACCCACAGGACCCTCCACGGGATCTTAAGACCTCTGTGAGTGGATCAAAACTTCTGCCAGGAGGCAGGTTTGAACACCAGATATCTGGGCACCTTCCCTGCAAGAGGAGAGCTTGCCTGCAAAGAGTACTCTGAACACTGAAACTCAGGAGAGAGCTAGTCTCCCATGTCTGCTGATAAAGGCTAACATAATCACCTAAGAAACAAGCTCTAACCAGAGACAACTACAACAACTAATTCCAGAGATTACTAGATGGCGAAAAGCAAACATAAGAATCATACTAACAGAAACCAAGACCACTCACCATCATCAGAACACAGCACTCCCACCCCACCTAGTCCTGGGCACCCCAACACACTCAAAAAACTAGACCCAGATTTAAAAGCATATCTCATGGTGATGGTAGAGGACATCAAGAAGGACTTCAATAACTCACTTAAAGAAATACAGGAGAACACTGCTAAACAGGTAGAAGCCCTTAAAGAAGAAGCACAAAAATCCCTCAAGGAATTACAGGAGAATACTGCTAAACAAATAGAAGCCCTTCAAGAGGAAACACAAAAATCCCTCAAGGAATTACAGGAGAAGACTGTTAAAAAGGTAGAAGTCCTTAAAGAAGTACCAGCAAACACTGCTAAACAGGAAGAAGAAAGACAAAAATCCCTTAAAGAATTACAGGAAAACACAACCAAACAGGTCATGGAATTGAACAAAGCAATCCAAGACCTAAAAAGGGAAGTAGACACAATAAAGAAAACCCAAGGTGAGGCAATGCTGGAGATAGAAAACCTAGGAAAGAAATCTGGAAACATAGATACAAGCATCAGCAACAGAATGCAAGAGATCGAAGAGAGAATCTCAGGTGCAGAAGATTCCATAGAGAACACGTGCACAACAATCAAAGAAAATAAAAAATGCAAAAAGATCCTAACTCAAATCATCCAGGAAATACAGGACACAATGACAAGACCAAACCTATGGATAATAGGAGTAGATGAGAATGAAGATTTTCATCTTAAAGGGCCAGCAAATATCTTCAATCAAATTAGATAAGAAAACTTCCCAAACCTAAAGAAAGAGATGTCCATGAATATACATGAAGCCTAAAGAACTCCAAATAGACTGAACCAGAAAAGTAATTCCTCCTGACACATAATAATCAGAACAACAAATGCACTAAATAAAGATAGAATATAAAAAGCAGTAAGGGAAAAAGGTCAAGTAACATATAAAGGCAGGCCTATCAGAATTACACCAGAATTTTCACCAGAGATTATGAAAGCCAGAAGATCCTGGACAGATGTTATACAGACACTAAGAGAACACAAATGCCAGCCCAGGCTACTATACCCGGCAAAACTCTCAATTACCATAGATGGAAAAACCAAAGTATTCCATGACAAAACCAAATTCACACATTATCTTTCCACGAATCCAGCCCTTCAAAGAATAATAAAGGGAAAATACCAACACAAGGACAGAAAATGCTCCCTAGAAAGAGCAAGAAAGTAATCCCTCAACAAACCAAAAAGAAGACAGCCAGAAGAACAGAATGCCAACTCTAACAACAAAAATAAAAGGAAGCAACAATTACTTTTCCTTGATATCTCTTAATATCAATGGAATCAATTCCCCAATAAAAAGACACAGACCAACAGACTGGCTACACAAACAGGACCCAACATTCTACTGCTTACAGGAAACCCATCTCAGGGAAAAAGACAGACACTACCTCAGAGTGAAAGGCTGGAAAACAATTTTCCAAGCAAATGGTCTGAAGAAACAAGCTGGAGTAGCCATTCTAATATCGAATAAAATCGACTTCCAACCCAAAGTCATCAAAAAAAAAAAAAAAAAAAAAAGAGGTGGGACACTTCATACTCATCAAAGGTAAAATCCTCCAAGAGGAACTCTCAATTCTGAATATCTATGCTCCAAATGCACGGGCATCCACATTTATTAAAGGAACTTTAGTAAAGCTCAAAGCACATATTGCACCTCACACAATAATAGTGGGAGACTTCAACACACCTCTTTCATCAATGGACAGATCGTGGAAACAGAAACTAAACAGGGACACAGTGAAACTAAGAGAAGTGATGAAACAAATGGACTTAAACGATATCTACAGAACATTTTATCCTAAAACAAAAGGATATACCTTCTTCTCAGCACCTCATGGTACCTTCTCCAAAATTGACCATATAATTGATCACAAAACAGGCCTCAACAGATACAAAAATATTGAAATCGTCCCATGCATCCTATCAGACCACCATGGTCTAAGGCTGATCTTCAATAACAACATAAATAATGGAAACCCAACATTCACGTGGAAAATGAACAAAACTCTTCTCAATGATGCCTTGATCAAGGAAGGAATAAAGAAAGAAATTAAATACTTTTTTAGAGATTAATGAAAATGAAGCCACAACATACCCAAATTTATGGGACATAATGAAAGCATTTCTAAGAGGGAAACTCATAGCTCTGAGAGCCTCCAAAAAGAAACTAGAGACAGCACACATTAGCAGCTTCACAACACACCTAAAAGCTCTCGAAAAAAACTAAACAAATTCACCCAAGAGGAGTAGACAGCAAGAAATAATCAAACTCAGAGGCGAGGTCAACCAAATGGAAACAAGAAGAATTATTCAAAGAATCAACCAAACGAGGAGCTGGTTCTTTAAGAAAATCAACAAGATAGATAAACCCTTATCCATATTCACTAGAGGGCACAGGGACAGCATCCTAATTAACAAAATCAGAAATGAAAAGGGAGACATAACAACAGACCTGATGAAATAGAAAACACCATCAGATCCTTCTACAAAAGGCTATACTAAAACAAAACTGGAAAATCTGGACAAAATGGACAAGTTTCTAGACAGATACCAAGTACCAAAGTTAAACCAAGATCAAGTTAACGATCTAAACAGTCCCATATCTCCTAAAGAAATAGAAGCAATCATTAATAGTCTCCCAACCAAAAAAAGCCCAGGACCAAATGGGTTTAGTGCAGAGTTCTATCAGACCTTCAAAGAAGATCTAATTCCAGTTCTGACCAAACAATTTCACAAAATAGAAGTAGAGGGAACTCTACCCAACTCCTTCTATGAAGCCACAATTACTCTGATACCTAAATCACAGAAAAATCAAAGATAGAGAACTTCAGACCAATTTCCCTTATGAATATTGATGCAAAAACACTCAATAATATTCTCTCTAACCGAATCCAAGAACCCATTAAAATAATCATGCATCCTGACCAAATAAGTTTTATTCCAGGGATGCAGGGATGGTTTAATATACAAAAATCCATCAATGTAATCCATTATATAAACGAACTCAAAGACAAAAACCACATGATAATCTCATTAGACGCAGAGAAAGCATTTGACAAAATCCAACACCCATTCATGATAAAAATCTTGAAAAGATCAGGAATTCAAGGCCCATATCTAAACATCATAAAAGCAATCTACTGCAAACCAGTAGCCAATATCAAAGCAAATGGTGAAAAGCTGGAAGCAATCCCACTTAAATCAGGCACTAGACAAGCCTGCCCACTTTCTCCCTACCTATTCAACATTGTACTTGAAATCCTAGCCAGAGCAATTCGACAACAAAAGGAGATGAAGGGGATACAAAGTGGAAAGGAAGAAGTCAAAATATCACTCTTTCCAGATGATATGATAGTATATATAAGTGACCCTAAAAATTCCACCAGAGAACTCCTAAACCTGATAAACAGCTTCAATGAAGTAGCTGGAAATAAAATTAACTCAAACAAGTCAATGGCCCTTCTCTACACAAAGAATAAACAGGCTGAGAAAGAAATTAGGGAAACAACACCCTTCTCAATAGTCACAAATAATATAAAATACCTTGGTGTGACTCTAACTAAGGAAGTGAAAGATCTGTATGATAAGAACTTCAACTCTCTGAAGAAAGAAATTAAAGAAGATCTCAGAAGATGGAAAGATCTCTATGCTCATGGATTGGCAGGATCAACATTGTAAAAATGGCTATCTTGCCAAAAGCAATCTACAGATTCAATGCAATCCCCATCAAAATTCCAACTCAATTCTTCAATGAAATATAAAAAGCAATCTCCAAATTCATCTGGAATAACAAAAAAACCTAGGATAGCAAAAACTCTTCTCAAGGATAAAAGAACCTCTGGTGGAATCACCATGCCTGACCTAAAGCTTTACTACAGTGCAATTGTGATAAAAAGTGCATGGTACTGGTATAGCGACAGACAAGTGGACCAATGGAATAGAATTGAAGACCCAGAAAAGAACCCACACACCTATGGTTACTTGATTCGACAAGGGAGCTATAACCATCCAGTGGAAAAAAGATAGCATTTTCAACAAATGGTGCTGGCACAACTGGTAGTTATCATGTAGAAGAATATGAATTGATCCATTCCTATCTCTTTGTACTAAGGTCAAATCTAAGTGGATCAAGGAGCTCCACATAAAACCAGAGACACTGAAACTTATAGAGGAGAAAGTGGGGAAAAGCCTCTAAGATATTGGCACAGGGGAAAAATTCCTAAATAGAACAGCAATGGCTTGTGCTGTAAGATTGAGAATTGACAAATGGGATCACATGAAACTACAATGTTTCTGTAAGGCAAAAGACACTGTCAATAAGACAAAAACGCCACCAATAGATTGGGAAATGATCTTGACCTATCCTAAATCAGATAGGGGACTAATATACAATATATATAAAAAACTCAAGAAGGTGTATTCCAGAAAACCAAATAACCCCATTTAAAAATGGGGCTCAGAGTGAAACAAAGAATTCTCGCTTGAGAAATACCTAATGGGGCCGGGCGTGGTGGCGCACGCCTTTAATCCCAGCACTTGGGAGGCAGAGGCAGGCGGATTTCTGAGTTCGAGGCCAGCCTGGTCTACAAAGTGAGTTCCAGGACAGCCAGGGCTACACAGAGAAACCCTGTCTCGAAAAACCAAAAAAAAAAAAAAAAAAAAAAAAGAGAAATACCTAATGGCTGAGAAACACCTGAAAAAAATGTTCAGCATCCTTAATCATCAGGGAAATGTAAATCAAAACAACCCTGAGATTCCACCTCACACCAGTCAGAATGGCTAAGATCAAAAATTCAGGCGACAGCAGATGCTGGCGAGGATGTGGAGAAAGAGGAACACTCCTCCATTGTTGGTGGGATTGCAAGCTTGTACAACCACTCTGGAAATCAGTCTGGCGGTTCCTCAGAAAATTGGACATAATACTACCAGAGGATCCAGCAATATCTCTCCTGGGCATATATCCAGAAGATGTTCCAACTAGTAAGAAAGACACATGTTCCACTATGTTTATAGCAGCCTTATTTATAATAGCCAGAAGCTGGAAAGAACCCAGGTGACCCTCAACAGAGGAATGGATACAAAAAATGTGGTACAATTACACAATGGAGTACTAATCAGCTATTAAAAAGATTGAATTTATGAAATTCCTAGGCAAATGGATGGACCTGGAGGGCATCATCCTGAGTGAGGTAACCCAATCTCCAAAGAAATCACACAATATGTATTCACTGATAAGCGGATATTAGCCCAGAAACTTAGAATACCCAAGATATAAGTTACAATTTGCAAAACACATGAAACTCAAGAAGAACGAAGACCAAAGTGTGGACACTTTTCCCCTTCTTAGAAGTGGGAACAAAACACCCATGGAAGGAGTTACAGAGACAAAGTTTGGAGCTGAGACAAAAGGATGGACCATCTAGAGATTGCCATACCAGGGATCCATCCCATAATCAGCCTCCAAACGCTGACACCATTGCATACACTAGCAAGATTTTGCTGAATGGACTCTGATATAGCTGTCTCTTGTGAGACTATGCAGGGGCCTAGCAAACACAGAAGTGGATGCTCACAGTCAGCTATTGGATGGATCACAGTGCCCCCAATGAAGGAGCTAGAGGAGTACCCAAGGAGCTAAAGGGATCTGCAACCCTGTAGGTGGAACAACATTATGAACTAACCAGTACCCCGGAGCTCTTGACTCTAGCTGCATATGTGTTAAAAGATGGCCTAGTAGGCCATGACTGGAAAGAGAGGACCATTGGACTTGCAAACTTTATATTCCTCAGTACAGGGGAACACGAGGGCCAAAAAGTGGGAGTGGGTGGGTAGGGGATTGGGGGGTAGTGTATGGGGGACTTTTCTTAATTTTGCTAGCATTTTTACTGAGTAATTACTTTATACAAATTTAAAGGAAAATAATAAAAATTACAGTATCTGAAAGTAGGCAAAACCATGCATATATTATTTCATATGTTGAAGTTAAAAAATGTTTTATGAAGTCAAGTATGAACAATTTGCAAAATATATCTTATTTTGAACTATGCAAACTATTTTCTCTTCCACTAGGAAAGAAAAATGCTACAGAATTAGGATGCAATTTTATTATCAGTAAATTTCATGTTTTGCATATCTGGGTTGCCTTGCCTAGTATCCTTGGGAGAGGATTTAACTAGTTCTGCAGTGATTGAATATGCCAAGGTAGGCTGAGACCCAGGGAGAAATGGAAGATGATGGGGGAGACAGGTGTGAGAAGGGGAGGAGAGGAGACAGGAAGGATGGTGATTGAGATGTAAAGTATATGGGAGAGGGAGCTTTATGAAGGAGGACTGGGAGAAGGAGCTGTTAGATATTGAGATGTAACTGGAATACACAAATGAATTAATGAAAAATAACAGCTATATTTAAACATAACTCTACAATTCACTTTATGGCTTAAAACAATTAAACTCACGGAGCCACATCTCACTTGAAAAATGAAGGCACTTTCTATGAGATTACTATAAAGATGAAATGAAGTATATACGAAACATTTAGCACCAATGCCTCATACATACTAGGACCATAATACTCATGAGAGATTTCCCCAAAATAGATAAGCTACTACTGTTTACTCAACATTGAACTAGCTTTCATGATGTTTTCTAGAAGTCCAGATACAGATTATCTGTTGAGTATTAATATACAGTCCAGAAACTATTATAATTTACTATGTAGCTATATGTACACGACAACCTTTGTAATGTAAGAATTGGTATATAAATATTTAAAGTCATTAAAGTATTGTCCTTTCTCCAAAACCTGAATCTATGGCTAAATATATATATAGCCGATGACACCAAAACAGAACACAAATTATCTTTGACTTTACTGGCTCCACATCTACATCTAATCAATTATCTAACAACAAATTCTGATTAATAAATCACTTTGGAACTTCTTTTCCACAGAACTGATTGTGTCTTAGTTCAGACCCCCATGTTTCTCACTTCTAATAGAACCAACTGCTCAAACTTTCTACTATTAGCCTCATTTTTATGTACCCTTCACAGCCATTCATTTTAAAATCTTAACTCAGTTCTTCAGTAAATGGTTACTCTAATAAATAAAGTGATAGCCGGGCGTGGTGGCGCACGCCTTTAATCCCAGCACTCGGGAGGCAGAGGCAGGTGGATTTCTGAGTTCGAGGCCAGCCTGGTCTACAAAGTGAGTTCCAGGACAGCCAGGGCTATACAGAGAAACCCTGTCTCGAAAAACAAAACAAAAAATAAATAAATAAATAAATAAAATAAATAAAATAAATAAATAAATAAATAAATAAATAAATAAATAAATAAATAAATAAAGTGATTCAACAAAAGTAAAATGCTATGTATTAGAGCACGCGAGTCTCTGCCAGAGAACTGTGAAGCCTGAACTATTTTCACAATTTCCGATGAGCCACATACAAAAAGAAAGAAAATGAAGAGAAAAAGAAAGTTCTGAAATATATTTTGGAAGTATCTGCTCCATAAAGGAAAGTGAGACTGTTTAAATTAGTAAATCAAATGCTAGTTTCACAAGCTGCCATTTATTTCCTTCATTTTCTATTCAAAGCACATCAGTTACATATTTTCCACCTCAAATCTCTGCTTTAGTCTCTTTAATTTCATTGCTATTTCCCTGTCACAATAAGCACGTTCTTATCCCTTCAGTGCTTCTATGTGCCTGGAGTGTCATCCCTTCATTCTCCACATGTCTGAAACTAAGCCTACAAAATACAAATAGATCTAAAGAATCAATCTTCTCGTCATTACCTAATTTATCAAATCAATTTATTTGCTTGCACCTTTGAGAGCTTGTGACTCCGTGTATCTAGTTGTATTATGGTCTCTGCCATGCTCCAATATGGCTATTATATCTTTTGTCCTTAATTCTAGGACAACCAAGAGGACTACTCATATATTTGTTCCTTTTCTAAGGAGAAAATAAGATGTGTATTTTATAAATTTGTGTTAATGATAGGTAATGAGTTTTCATTATTTTTTCCTTGATATAATAGTTTTAAAGATCTTATTTTCTACCAGAGAATGATTAAGATACTTTTTCAAGACTTTTGTATAACCATGAGCACTTTTAGAGTATTGAGAGAGTTCTGTGATAATCTATGAAATGGGTATTATTACTTACTTCACAGTTCCAAAAAAAAATTATTCAGGACAATTACCACCCACAGGTTTACTTACTAATATATTACTGCTCATCAGAGGATGCGGATTTTGTTTCCAGGTTCTTAATCTGGTATAGTATCTGACAATATACAGATATACTCACAAAGGATTAAACAAATATTGGTGAGATGCATAAAATAAGCACCTCACAAGAAGCTTTCCGATAATGCTAATTTGTTCATTCCACATCTTTGCTCCCAGCCCTCAATAAACACATTGAAAGAGATTTCACATTAGGGTATGACATTTAGAAAATCATATCCTTTTAATTTTAGTCATTGAAGTTAAAATAAAAATTGTGTTTTCATGAATACTCAAAAATATTCAATAATGTAACCTCTAGTAGAGCTTGAAAAGCTTTGATGGAAAAGACACTTATATCAATATTAGTTAGTTTCAGACTCTTGGCAGTAAGAAGAGTCAAGACTGATGGATTGAATTACCTGTTGGAGTGATCAGTCCTGGTGATAAGAGGCCTGGGACTGCATGGGGCAGAAGTCGGGCATTATCTTGCAATACTCCCAAAGAACGCTTAGGGGGCCTGCCAGGCCTTGAACTGTTGGAAAACAAAGATAAAGCTCAAATACTATTACTTGATACATTTGCTTTCTGTATCTTATGTAATTGTCAAGAATAAATAAAGCATTGTATTAGAGACTATGCAGTGTCATAGGTTAATAAGGAAAACCAACAGTTTACAACAAATTTTACAACATAGTCATGGCTAATATTAAAGTTGCCAAGAATCAATTTCTATTCTAGCTTTCATTTCATTTTTAAGCCAGTACTTTGCAAAACAAACCACCTGTTGTGAAGAATCTATAAACTATATCCTGTTCTTAAAGCCATGTGATCCCTGGCATCAATATATGCTATTAAGGTCTGAGTTAGTGAGTCATAGAACTCAGATGGAACAAAATTAGACCGTGTAAGCCTCCACTTTCCATAACAGAGGAGATGGGTAAAGAGCTGTGAGTAATGGAATAAACCATAGTGGTCATTAGCATTTCCACAGCTGCTGGAAAGCCATCAGAAACAATGGAAACTCATTCTTATTATGTTAAAATTTTTCTGCCTCTTTTGGAGTGACCACACAAAGAAAATTTGCCATGTAGGCTGTCTTTTTCTCAGATCAAATATTTCTTCACACAATCTTATTGGGTCACTGAGAAATTTGTATTATGTGTCATATTCACCCTTCCTCCATCTCTTCCTCTCTCCATATCCACCCAACGTTTTATCATCTTTGGTTTGAACCCATCAAATGCAACTGGTGCTGCCCATATATTCTAGTTGAATCAACACTTAAAAGCATTTATGAAAACTGTTACATTCACACATTCTTAGCTCTAGTGCAAAGTTCAAAAAAGATATTTTCAGAAACTGTCATTTATAGTTGGGTGGTAGAAAGCTTGCTCTGAATGCACAGAGTCCTGAGTTTAATCATGAGTACAAAGGGATGGGGAATAAATAAATGATAGTTTCAGTAATAAAATACAAATGTGTGTATCTGTTTTTACCATTTCATGCCCTTATATAGTATTCTAAAATCATAATTTGGAGGTTGACACAATTTGCATACATATGAATAATAAAATATTAGAATAAAGTTATTCTCAAGTTACTATGTTTTTGGTATCCACTCTTTACTTGAGGGACACCTGGGTTTTTTCCAGATTCTGGCTATATTATAAATAAGGCTGCTGTGAACATAGTGGAGTGTGTGTCTTTATTACATATTGGAGCATCTGGGATATATGCCCAGGAGAGGTATTGCTGGATCCTCCGGTAGTACTATGTCCAATTTTCTGAGGAACCATCAAACTGATTTCCAGAGTACCAGCTTGTAATCCCACCAGCAATGGAGGAGTGTTCCTCTTTCTTCACATCCTTGCCAGCATCTGCTATCACCTGAGCTTTTGATCTTATCAGTTCTGACTGGTGTGAGGTGAAATCTCAGGGTTGTTTTGATTTTGATGATTAAGGATGTTGAACATTTCTTTAGGTGCTTTACAGCCATTCTGTATTCCTCAGTTGAGAATTATTTGTTTATTTCTCTGGAGAGAAATAAATATTTGTTTATTTCTTTCTTTCTCTGGAGTCTAACTTCTTGAGTTCTTTGTATATATTGGATATTAGCCCTCTATCAGATTTTAGTAACCCAATCACAAAAGAACACACACAAAATGCACTCACTGATAAGTGGATATTAGCCTAGAAGTTCAGAATACCCAAGATACAATTCACAGACCACATGAAGCTGAAGAAGAAGAAAGACCAAAGTGTGGATACTTTGGTCCTTCTTAGAAGTGGGATCAAAATACCTATGGGAGGAGATATAGAGACAAAATGTGGAGCAGACACTGAAGGAAAGGTCATCCAGAGACTGCCCCACCTTGGGATCCATCCTATATACAATCACCAAACCCAGACACTATTGCAGATGCCCACAAGTGCTTGCTAACAGGAGCCTGATATAGCTGTCTCTTGATAGGCTCTACCAATGCCTGATAAATACAGAGGTGGATGCTCTCAGGAAACCATTGGACTAAGCACAGGGTCCACAAAGGAGGAGCTAGAATAAAGGACCCAAGGAGCTGAAGGGGTTTGCAGATTCATAGGAGGAACAAAAATATGAATCAACTAGTACCCCCAGAGCTCCCAGGGACTCAACCACCAACCGAAGAGTACACATGGAGGGGCCCATGGGAGGAGAGGCCCTTGGTACTGTGAAGGCTGGATGCCCCAATGTAAGGGAATGCCAGGACCAGGAAGCTGGAGTGGGTGGGTTGGTGAGCAAAGGGAGGAGGGATGGGATAGGGTTTTTTTCTGAGGAGAAACCAGGAAAGTGGATAACATTTGAAATGTAAATAAAGAAAATATCTACTTTTTAAAAAAAGGAAAAATGAGAAGATAAATTATTTTGTTAAATAATAGTCACTATATCTAAACATTCTAAATGTTTCATTGTGTCTTGTTTTTGTCAGATCTCAAGCCTCCTATTTAAACTCACACACGTATTCTTTGTACTTTCCTCCTGACTCAGTGCTTTGTTCCTGTATCACTACTCACACAGTCAGCTAAAGTATGCTTCTTCATACCCCTTCAAATTGCATGTGAGAAGCCATATGACAGCCAACTGTTAACAGAGAATTTAAAAGCTATTTAGCTTAACTAGTTTTCAGTGTGTGTGTGTGTGTGTGCGTGTGTGTGTTTGTGTGTATGTTTGTGGGGGGGTTGTGTCTGTCTCTGTATCTCTGTCTCTCTTTGTCTCTCTGTCTGTGTGTGTGTGTGTGTGTGTGTGTTCTCCCTATTCGAAACAGTGTTCTTCAAACAAATTGAGAGATACTAGAAAACTCTTGGTTTAGAGGTTGCACTTGACTTCTAAAATTGGATGGATATATACTGGAGAATCCATGGCTTTTGTCACATTTAACACACATAAATTCAAGGGGATTAAATCCTCCATTCTTTTATGCTTTTAATGTTCTAGTTTATCCTTTTGACATGATTGAATGTGAGTCACCCAAACTAGAGCATGAATTTCATGAGCACATATGCATGGCTAGTGCTATAGATCACCGAATCTTTAAGAATTCCTATGGTTTGTAGCATGCAGGAAGCCCAGGAAATAGTTACTTAAACCTATTTGTTGACAGACAGAAAATATTTATTTCCCTGTTTCTACAGTTTCTAAATATTCTTAGAATGTTATTTTCTACTTAATAAAATGAACAGAGAGCCATTTCTATGAATTTATTCATCAGAAATTATTGTATTTCATGTCCTGCACTGTACTGCAATTATATAAGCATGAGCCTATGATTTATTCAAATCTGACCATATATTGTCAAAAAAGTATATGGCAGATGTTACTTTATTATGCTTTGAGAGACACAAGAAGCTTAAAGACCTGATTACCAGCTAACTGCTACTGCAATCACATATATATGTAACCATATCACTTGTCCAGTAATCCAGTAAATACATATGTACTAGGTATTCACTGACTATGGTAGTGTTATACATAGATTAAAATGTAAGCTGATAAAAAGGTTATTTTTTATGATTTTACTATTTGAATAATGTGAAAACACAGAACAAGTTGTGTCTTTGAAAAATGTATATTCTAGTGACAGAAATATATACATTGACTAGAATTTAAAATTTTATTGACTATTTAATGAGGATGGTGATATGATTTCTCTTTATAGACATATTTAAAAGTATCTGAACAGAAATCCCATGCAGATATCAACTTTAATATTTTTGTAAGATTTAAGTTCCTTAGAATAAAGCTATTGAAATTAGGTTAGTAAAATTAATCTATCATTAGTAAAATTCCATTAAATATTTAATAGAATTAATATTATTTATAACTTCAGACTGAATTACAATATATAGTGACACTTTAGTACTTCTAAACTTCCTATGTTTCATTTCCAAGATAATTCTGAGAAAATGATGAAAGAGTATGCAGAATTCTGTAAAAGCTGGAAAAGATCACACATCTTGGTAGATGATCCTGTGATGCTTCTTATCTTAAAAAGCTTTATTATCATCACGAAGATATTTACATATTAATCAAGACAAATAAACATGTGGCGATTTAACTAGAAAACTGTTATTTGGATGACAATTTAATCAGCATAGGTTGAAAGGTCCATCATTGCAACATCCTGTTTCCACTAAAATATTGATTGCATTACTGATCTCAGTAATGCTTTATGTTACAGGGCACAAATAACCATGTAATTACTCTTTAATTGAATGATAATTGCTTCTTGGCAATTATTTGTTTCAGTTTAATTACAAGGTTATTTGTACTGTGTAAAATGAAACACCCCCTCCTTTAAAGTTCCTACACAAATAGCTCTGCTGGTATGCCAACCTTATATACTACATAAAAAGAAGTTGCTAAGAAACATGTCTATCTGACCCACAACATAACAATGATATTCCTACATTATTTAGCTAAACTATTGAGATTCTGTTTTATAGAATTAATGCCACTTATAACATCTAAACATTATGTACATTTAAATTATTTCAGTGTCCTAATTTTACCCAGGTCTATCTTTTTAAGTAATTTATCCTAATACAGATTTTTTTCTTCATTTGATAAAACTGTTTAGGAGAACTTAATGTGTAAGTTTTTTTTAAAAAAATCACATGAATAATAACAGCACTTCATACTTCTGTGATTGAACTACAGTCACTATCACCTTATAAACTTTGTAAGTTGGCAGCTCTCCAAGAAAGTTCAATAAGTTTTCTAGGAGCAACATATGACATACTGTGCCATATCTGTCTCCAGTGTAATGTTCATTGAAGCTGATTCTTTACCTACTGAGATTATGAAATTTCCCTTTCAAACTTTATTTCATACAACTATCCATTTACGAATCAAAGAGTAAAGTGAAAGCAAGTGGTTTCATTGTTTGAAATAAAAAAAAATACTATAAATCTATGATGCCTCGAACCTTTACATTATTTAATATAAATTTTACAAGCAGTAATTAATTTCATGGTAAATAAGGTTAGATCATCTTTGTCAGTCAACTATTTGTACTATTCCTTAAAGAAACAAAGGCTACATTCTGTGACAGACTTAAAAAAAAACAGCCAAAGATTTACTTACTGACAGTTAAGGGTATATTTACTAGCAGCACGTGAGAACACTTCAACTAAATTCCTTAAAAGGGGTCTGCCTATAGTAATACAAGACTCAGTCTTCACTTTTTAGAATTAATGATGTTTAAAATACTTTAACACAGTATCATGAATGTGCGATGTTTTATCTTACAGTAAACATTCAAAATAAAAACTGACAATGTCTCTGAAGATGTCCACCTGCCTATGAAAGCACTGTTAATGATTACCTATGTGCATGTTTAACTAAGTCAGGATATTTCTTGCTGAAACACTAAAAATTTTATTGCATCATGTATTAATATTTGGGGTTGACATTTATTACAATGTATCAAAGACACCAATGGTAGTTGAACTCTACCTGACCTTTCCGTGTTTATGAAGAAAAACAAATTCTGTCCAGCAACCTGAATTCATCCTTTCTCAGTGACAGCAAAATAATCAGTTGTCTAATCATTCCCCTAGATTCTATTCCAGTCTATATCAATGGAATCAGCAACCTATTCAACAACTAAGAAAAAAGTACTCCATGAAAAATGAGTATTTAATATTTATCATAAATGAAATGGTTCAAGTACAGAACTAGAAAGGGGTCACTATGGTAACTTATAAAATGGTATTTATGTGAAACTGGACATCAAGCAGTTCTTGGTTCATGGTAGCTTAAGTATCTGTGAGAACTATTAATACAAGGAGCAATTACTATTTGTTCATTATATTTGTGGTATTTTTAAAGCATACCCAAAAGGTAAATGTGGACTTGTTAAATGGATATTATATTTTAGTATTGGAAACTTTTGGAAAAATACTTTTTGCATAAAGATACTGAAAAGAGAAAGGATAATCTCCAGTTTGAAGGGCTCATGCATATAATATCAAGGTTCTTGGGTAAAATTCATGTTTATGCATTCATATTATAAGTGTAATGAGTTGAATTGCTTACAGTTACTATTTACTATTGAGATGTTTCATCCCCTTGCTAATGTTAAATATTTGTTTTTAGCCTAGATGAAGAAGAAATCAGATGTTATTAAAAACTCAAGGGTTGGCTAATTACTTAATATAAGGTATAACTGTGAAGTTATTTTATACTTCATTTACCAGACTGTTCTCTATTTAAACAAAATATATTCTAGGCCTGGTGCTAATATCCTTCAAAGAGTTTGTTGATTGTCATACATTTACTTAATAGTAATAAAGTTTTAGTATAAAAAACAAAAGATATAGTGGAAATTCCGTTTTCCAACATGAATTCTTTGGAGGTACTTCGGATTCTGCTTGAATAGCTACTAGTAACATCAATATAATCAATGTTCCTTAGCAAACCTCAGAAGGTTTCAAATTAAAGAAACAACTCCGCCAATGTATATCAAATCAGTTTCAGATAGCTTTGGAAAACTAAAGGCATCACTAAGTACATAACTGTGGAAAACATCTAGCAAGAGTTTAAACAATTACATTTGATGAGCTACACTACGATTTTTATTTCAGCACATTCATCCCCAAACTCCACTCTCCAGGCTTCTCTTGTTGTCTTTCCTTGCCAATCTCCAGTATTTGTATTTCACTGTTACATGTTTTATTGCTATTCTAACTTCTCTTTTCAGTTACCTCTGACACTCTAGGTCAAGTCTCCATTGCTTCATCAAGCTCTTACTACATATGACATGTTGATTCATTGTTTTTTAATACAGTCTATGTAAAGTGTTCCAAGAACTGTGATGAAATATTTCTTTCATCATGATTTTGTCTGCTCTACAAGAGCTAATTTTTTTAGTTATGACATATAAAAATAAAGTGTAAGTATCAGTTCTGGCATCACAAGTATGTGGCAGTATGCCAGCTGGACTACTGTATTTACTAGGTTAATTATAGTATTTGATAGAAGAACTCTTTCACTATGAAAAATGCCATAGTATTTTAGTTTCAGAGGCCAATGTTTTTAAACTCTGCTGCCTTGGGAAGGGTTCATATAATCTACTGTGCTGACTGCTATTTTAAGTTTTGTTTAGTTTCATGTTTTTCCTCTGCCTGTTAGCCCATACCAACATATAGGTTAATGGTTATTCCAAAGGATATGTTAAAATGAGCATTAAAGAGTCTATTAAAACTAATGAAAATATAGTCTTGCATACTGAGCATATAAAGTCTCTTCAGCAATTTCCAGTCTCTGTGTAATCCCCCAATGATCTAGATATTTAACAAATATGAAATTTAATCAAAGAAAGCAGCCAGCATAATGTTAATGTCCAACCTAAGGTGTTCTGTTTTGTTTTGTTTGTTTTTCAAGACAGGGTTTCTCTGTGCAGTTCTGGCTGTCCTGAAACTCACTCTGTAGACCAGGCTGGCCTCGAACTCAGAAATTGGCCTGCCTCTGCCTCTCAAGTGCTGGGATTAATGGCATGTGCCACCACATCCAGTTTAAGGTGTTTATAAGAAGGTAAATTAGTTGTTTAGGAAAGTGAAAACATTTAAGTTCTTTATATTGATGCTCATGGATAGGAATTCAATTATATTGTTATATTTATAGATAAGTGCATCACTCAATACACATCCAAGAAGTTTCTTGCAGTAGATTGCAATTGACACAGAGGCCTACAAATGAACAATGTATGTGAGAGAGACTTTGGAGCACTCAGTCCTAAATGGTATGGCTTGATAAAACCCCTCCTCACAAGGCTCAGGGATCTATACTGTATATGTAGAAAGATTTTAAGGGTCAGTGTAGATGAATGAATCCAAGATACAGTGTCTTCCAGATACAAGACCATGCACAAATTAACACAGAGAGACTGTGGAAACATGCACAGGGCTTGCAGTTTCAAGCTGGACAAAAGCCCAGTACTAAAAGAAAGAAGTGAGACGGGCTCCTTACCCATACGTGTTTTATGTTTATGTATGCATAATTTTGAAGGACCATTAGCACAGCCTAATTTCAAATGATTATGTACTATATTTCAACAAGGAAGTTCTTCGAGTTATGTATTGAAATAGAGGTAAAATGCTATCAGGTTATCTGAATCCATTGTTCAACTCTATGATTTTATCCTCTAAAACATGTCCATTGTACTTCACTAAAGATGTTCAATGCATAAAATTATAAGTAACTCTCTTGACCCATCTCACACAACAGCACTTTCACCTGCATACAAAGACAAAGACTATCTTCAGAATCCTAGAGATCATATAAGAGGTTTTAACATCTCTGTGGAACCTATGGCCTAGAAATGTCATTTTGAAAGTATTTATGTGATAGACCTACAAATTATGTATCAGGCGTCCAACCCAGAAATAGCCCTTTTCTCCAGCAATAGCTTGACACTAGCCTCATTTAATCTTGACCCCAGAAAACATATCATTTACCTAGAAATCAAGGAATAGCCCTATACATTGATATCTTAGTACTCAAGGACTTTTTACTGACATGGGTTAAGTAGGTTACCACAAGTTACCCAAAAGTTCAGCTAAAGCATGTCTCAGCTGTGGTCTAAGAACTAGTGTCAGACAAACCAGACACTATCTCCAGAAGATCTTTAACATCACTTTATTTTTGTTCTGCCTATATTTCCTGTAGGAGGACAGTATTTCTGCCTACTAGAAATTTAGAGAGATGTACTTTCATAAAATACCCTATAGAGCCTTGACCTCAACCATATTGTAGATCATGAAACATCCCTCAAAACAAACTACTACATTCCACAACTACAATGGAATACTATGATCTTATCAGCCAGAAAACCACTGTGGCTTTGTCTATTTATAACCACAGAGAATGACCTGAGGATGTCTGTTTCAGTGGTGGTCGCAAAACAAACTTGTTTTTAAGTTTCTGCCCATCTGCCGGGCGGTGGTGGTGCACACCTTTAATCCCAGCACTTGGGAGGCAGAGGCAGGCAAGTTTCTGAGTTCGAGGCCAGCCTGGTCTACAAAGTGAGTTCCAGGACAGCCAGAGATATACAGAGAAACCCTGTCTCGAAAAAAGCAAAAAAGCAAAACAAAACAAAACAAAACAAAAAGTTTCTGCCCATCATGGTCAAGATATATAAGTAATACAACCAACTCAGAGAAATATCCAATGATCCAGTGTGAGAACTTCCTGTCATGTATGCAACCACAACCACAAGCATACCAAATATTTAGGCTACTATCAGAGAACTCTGAAACAGAGCCTCACCAGGACATAAGACTTTCACAAGAATCTAACAGGACAATGTCAGAGACAGAAGACATTATAATTTGTACATTAATTGTCCCTTCAAAGAGACTATAATGTCTTTATTTCCAGCCACTGACACTATTCAGAAGTTATGAAGCAGAGGAGTCAGAGTACTCTTGAAAGAATTATGCCATTGTTAGAGTGCCCCCAGAACAATGGAGTATATTGTTCATTTTACCTTTCCCTCCCCAACCCAATTATATTTTCCCTCTCTCCTTCCTGATTATCATGGGGGAGGGGGGAACATCCCTGTTATGATGTTATGCCTTGCCAAACAAAACTACAGTGATCTGAGATGTATTAAACTATGAAATAAAATGTATCTTTCCAATCTAAGCTGTTTTTCTCAAATACTTTAGTTTTTCTTGGGTTACTGTCCTTTAGCAGCCTACTCTCCACTGATAAGGGCAGGACCTTGAGAGCAACCTCCCCAATCCTTAGGAGGATTTTGACTGGCTTCATTTTATGCTGGTAACCTTAGCTGCTACAAGTTGACTCTTGGAACAGCCACGCTAGGTAGGTTCCTTATGGCCAGTAGATGGGGGGGGGGCTGTATACTTATGAGCACATAGGCAGCTCCTTATACACAGGGAGTTATTAACAATAAAAGTAAAAGACATGTTGGTGAGGTAAAAGGACTGAAGCCCTGAGGGTCAGAAGAAAGAATGGGAACAGGAAATCTTGGGAATGAAGATGGTGGGAAGACCCTCCAGAATGTACCAGAGACCTGGGAGGTAAGAAACTCTCAGGACTCAAAGGGAGGGACCTTAGATGAAATGTTCAACAGTAGGGAGAGAGAACTTATAGAGCCCACCTCCAGTAGGAAGACAGGGCATCAAGTGAGGAAGGGAGTTGCCATCCAACAGTCAAAACTGTAACCCATACTTGTTCCTGTCTGAAAGAACTGCAGGGATAAAAATGGAGAGAAGCCTGAGGAAAAGAAGGTCCAACAACAGGCCCAAATTAGGATTCAGCCCAAGGGGTGGTCCCAAGATCTAACACTGAGGCTGTAGAGAGTTCAAAAAAAGGGAACTATCATGACTGCACCCCAGAAAACCCAACAAGCAGCTGAAAGAGTCAGGTGCAGATATTTGCACCCAACCAATGGACAGAAGCTGCTGACCCCTGTGGCTGAATTAGGGAAAGGCTGGAAGAAGCTAAGGAGGAAGGTGACTCTGTAGGAGGACCAGCAGTCTCAAACACTGGACCACCAAACAGTCAGCATACACAAGCTGATATGAGGCCCCCAACACATATACAGCAGAGGACTGCTGGGTCTGGGTTCAGTCAGAGAAGATGCACCTAGCCATCAAGAGACTGGAGGCCCTAGGGAGTTTAGAGGTCTGGTTGGGTGGGGAGGGGTGGGAACATCCTTATAGAGACAGGGGTGGGGAGGAGGTATGGGATGTGGAATAATCAGAGGGTGGATGGGAAGGGGGAATAAAATCTGGAGTGTATAAAAGTAAATAAATGAAAGATTAAAAAAAAGCCTTTGTCAAATCTAGTGTTTCACTCTATGTTTACTTCTAAAACACTTATGGTTTTAATGCTTAGATTTATGATGGTACTATATATAAAGTAAACTTGTATATATGTGTGAGTTAGGTAAAAAGTAGGCAGTTTCTGGTTTTGTGTTTCTTTTTCAACTGTTTTTTTTTTTGTCTGTTTGTTGACAACTTTGGAGGAGGAGATGCTAATAGGGTGGTGGATATGATCAAAGTACATTATATTAATGTATAGAAATTACAAAACAAAGCAATTTTGTGCAATTATTATGTTACCATAAACCCTAAAACGACTGTCCTTCCCTATGTGTTTGCCTCGCCATCTTTGTTAACATCAAGGATATACTTATGTCATAATCAATGTTTTTGTTCAGTTCCATTGATCCTCTCTGGTGTTTTTCAAGTAGCTCATTGTTAACTCTGATACTAATAATTGATAATCAGTTTCTTTATTGTAGTAGATCCCACTGCTTAACCCTCAAAATTCAGATGCTGCTGTCCTGAATCTCAAAACCTGTGCATGTGCCCTTGCTTAGAGATGGTGTCTTTACAATGGCGATTGAAACACTAGTATGGATCCCACTTCAATATGGATGGCATCCTTGTAAATGGAGAATACCCGGGGACATGTACAGCACATAAAGGAAAAACACTATGTACCATTGAATATTGTCACCCATGAGGCATGGAGAAAGACCTGTAACTGATCTTCCCTTCCAGCACTCTAAAGGAATCTAACTGTAATCCTGACCAATACTTCAGTTTTGGACTTCTCTTGAGATAACACAATAAATTCTTCTTTCTTAAGCTAAAAAAGTAAAAAAACATGTAGATGTGTGGGGGATGAGATAGGAGTCATTAATAGGAGATGGGAAAGGAAGTGGGAATATATATGGTAAACTATATTGATTACATTTATGAAACATTCAAAGAATAAAACCTATTAGTTGAAAACAGTTTTAAAATGTTCACAGTACCTATTGTGATAAAGGAAATCCCCATCATAATGTCAATGAATTAAAGAAAACAAGTCTTAAGCCAAAAAGAAAAAAAAAAATGAGTGTCACATTATTTTACTTTAAAGTGTGTTGTGAATCTACAGAATTCAAAGTATTATGGGTACTTTCATAAATACAGACACTTTTACCAATGCATTACAAAGAAAGCCAAGAAATATATAAACATATTTACACTAACAAAGATGCTCAAAACACATATCAGGATATATATATATATATATCCCACAGAGTTGGATAAATTTCTAATATCTTTAAAACCATTGATCATATAAATAGAATATGATTTATATGGAACTCAAACAATCAAACAACAAGAAGACAACTGTAGTAGATATGATTCTATACAGAAAAAAAATTTAATCGAAAATAAGAAATTCTCCAATAAGTATATGAAAAATATTCTTACCGATCTTGAATCGTCAGAGGATAAAAAAGTTACAATGTGATATTGTTTCACACAGGTTGGAATGGTTATTATCAAAGAGAAGGGATAATGAGGGGTGGCAAGGGTGTTGAGTAAAAGTCAGAAAGTGTGAAAAAGTAAGTTTATATAACTATGATGAAAATTGCATTTAGGCCCTAAAATATGTTAGAAAAGTATAACATGGATGGTGAACCTCAGTAAATATCTTTACAATAACACTTTCCATCTTCAGGACTGCTGGGCTTTCCTGAATTTTTATAGCACTTTCATCATTTCAGTCATAATTTTAATGTAATTAATTCTTCTCATCATCATAGTAAAGTGAGTAGTTTGTAATACCCTACCTATTACAATATATATAATCAGTAGAGTACAGCTACTTACACAGAGGATAAATGTATTGCTGATGGTGTATCTTTCTATTTAAACATTGCTTATTGTGTAAGTACTGTGTGGCTTTACCCAAATTATTGCCTAGAAGAAATGAAACCTCACCAGAAAATGAGAGAATGGAGAAATGCAGGGAGAGGCTGAGGTAAGGAAGAAGGAGGGAGGGAGGGAGGGAGGGAGGGAGGGAGGGAGGGAGGGAGGGAGGGAGGGAGGGAGGGAGGGAGGGAGAGAGGATAAGAAAACTATTGAATTTTCTTCCCAAAATACTTAGTTCTTTTCTAGTTGAAGTACTTTTGCCAATCCCCTTTTGGGTCTTTTTTAATATTTATTTTATTTTATGTGTATGGACGTATTGCCTGCATGCATGAATGTGTATCACATGCATGCAGTGCCCACCGAGGCCAGAAGGTATCATAGCCCCTATTTTTCCTGTTACAGATGTTTGTGAGTTGCCATGTGGGCACTGGGAATCAAAGCCTGGATCCTCTGGAAGAGCAGCCAGCTCTCTTAACTGAATAATCTTCTCCCATTTTGGAGTTTTAGATGTACAATACAAGCCAAATTTAATGACTGCTAAGTACTGTCCCCTAACTAGCTTAAAAGAGCAGAATAAGCAGGTGGCAATGTTATTAATCAGTACGACAGAAGAGAAGCACACTGAATATTTTTACAATCTAAATTTAGGAAAGGAACATTTATTTTTAATTGACAAGATGCAAAAACTTAAAGATGTCTTCTTTTAGTTTCCTAGTTAGATGCTAGGATTCTACTACACATGAATTTGATCAGGAAAGCATTAAATGAATTCAGCTTGAAAAGAAGGGGAAGTAAGGCCCGTTGATGAGCAAGACAATTCTCAATTTACCTTAAGATACATGAAAATTATTTATTTCAAATATCTTCCAAAGTAACAGTCAGAAAGAAAAGGGCTTGCTTTTTGCTAAATTCTTGCTGACAAGCTACTGTTCCCTTTATCTTCCTGTCTTCTAGAAAGTTAATGGTTGAATTTAACCTAAACTATTCATTTACCCTTTGTATATAACATATTATGAGGTGCTTTGCAATGATTATTCACTGCGAAAGAGTACAAACTCTCTGACATTTTCCTTTAAATTCTTGTGGTTAAATGAGCATTTCACAAAATCCCTCTTCACATCTGTACACATTATAATTTACACATTAAATACAACAGAGTTTCACCTTAGGCCCACTGCCAAGAACAATCATTTTAAATCTTTTTATCTTTTCACAAAAAGATAATTATAAATGTTAAAATGGCAGGAAAGTTACTGTTGTGAGAAAGCGTTCAGAATCGTCTTCCCCAGATGAACTCGGAAATATGAAAAAATAAAAATATGGGCCAGGTTTTTTTTTTTTTAAGAGAGGCAACATGTCAAGTAGAAAGGATGACATATTCAGCTAAATCTGTCATAGATCTATTTAATTGTCCCAAGAGCAACCAACTTCCCTTTGTGCTAAATGGACAGGAAAGCTAACAAACACTTATTGGAACTTATTGGTAAAAATCCAATAATGAATTATATATGCAAAAGGTTGCTTACTAATTTTACTTCCTGTAAGTTGACACTATCTAATAACTTAGTAACTATATTTCCCCAAAGATAAGTACTCTCATTTAATTTCTTTTTTGTTGCAACCTGAATGTGTATAGTCTAATCTTGGAGCCTCTTCCTCCACACTACAGGTGCTTCCCTTTCGCTAATTAAACATTAACATTGTGCAATTGTTGGTGCTCTAAAATTGGTGGTTAATTACCTCTGACTAAGAGTAGCACAGAAAGTCTAAGTAAGTTGTGTTCCACATAAATTGCAATGAATACAAGATGTTACCGTCCTCTGTCCTCTGAAACATTATGCTAGAAGACTATAGTTTATTTTCCAAAAATTCTGTCTAAATCAGCATTGTTTTGTATAATTTTATTCCTTGAAGGAGGGACTAGGAGTGTAGGGTGTGGGTAAATACATTCATTTAGGAGATGTGCTGTATTACTTAGGATCTAAAATCAAAGTCAAAGGCATGGGGATTTTGTCTCAAGCTAGCTAAATGTGTTGTCATGAAGTTCCTTTTCTTTTGTTTTGATTATTTTCCTACTGACTAGTGTAAAACTATATATCCTCCTTTGAATAAACAACTATAATTCAAAGTGGAAGTTTATTGCTTGAAGGAAATGGTTACATATAGAGAAACACACAAACATATTCCTTTATTTTTGAGAACTACAAGCATGTGTACAATGAAATGAATTGTACATTGCTATACCATATTTATCACCTATAAATTTCTCTCTATCCTCCTACATGAATATTCCATTTTCTTAACTACTTTTTTAAAATTCTGATAACTTAGTAAGTGCAATAAATGTTCCCTATGTGTGAATCAGTATGGGGCTATCCACTGGAGCATGGGGAAGCTACATTTGGCCTCATCTTCCAAAACATTGATTTTTCTTTCCCTACTAACTATCCACTGTTAAAAGCTCCTCTGTAAGAATGACGCCTGGATATCATCTACTCCATCTAAGCTTGGACTTTGTCTAACTTTGTGTGTGTGTGTGTGTGTGTGTGTGTGTGTGTGTAGGTAATCATGGCTGCCATAATTTCATGTATGCATTTATATTGTCCTGATCAGAAAATATTCCTTCCATCTTCCAACTCTTTGATTCTTTCTACTTCTTCAATTTTCCCTGGGCTTTGGCTACAGTGATATAGATTTCCTTGAGAGCAGAGCATCCAGTCTCTTATTCTCATCATTTTAGCTGGTTATTCATCATTTATTTTGTGAATTTATAATGTGCTTGAGTCAGCTTATATCTATTTACAACCACTACTTGTGTGTATCCCTTCCCAATGTAAATATTAAGAACCTCTTAGTGGTATTTTGAAATTAGCTAAGGTTAAAGTATTGACACCATGGAAACAAGCAGCATTATATATCAGGGCTATACACCATCTCCATCCATAACCAAATATTTACTATCACCAGCAAATCATGGGGTCCTGTATTCTGAAAACAAGTGCTTGTTTAGAGTTCACTAATTTCCATTTTTATGAAATTATAATAAAAATATTGCAGTGAAAAGTTTACTGATATATTATAAAGCATCACATTTTAACATAATTAAGCTATGAAAAATGACTACGTAGCAAAGTATATGAAAAACATTTAGCAGTTATAAAAGTGATCACACAGATATAAGATTTTTATAGCAAATTTGGAACATATTATCTCTAAAATCTTTCAGAAATTATTTAACCTTTCTGGACAACTATATTTGTTAATCTGAAGATATTATTCTGAATGATTATTTTTCTTATGACTTAATACTGTAACATTTTTAAAACTTAAAAATTAGAGATTATTAAGTGGGAGATGCTGCCTGTACCACACTGTGCACTTCCTGAAGTATGTTCTCTCCTTTTACCGGAGATTGAACTCAAGTCATCAAGGTTGATGCCAAGAAACCTCACATGGTGAACCACCTGCCAGGCCCATTACAGGATATTTTGGTAATATCATAGTGGAGTTACTTGCCTATACAGGGATCAATTATTCCTGTCTTTTGTATCTTGGGGTAGGTAAGCACTTGAAATCTCTTATGAAGAATTTAGCTGCAACTTGTCATTTCAGAATCTTTCACTGATTTTACTTTCTAAAGTATGATAAATTTTCCTTCTCAGAATATTAAATATCCACAAATGTCAATAAATCCTATACTAAATCATTTACATGCTATGCAATTAAATCTTTCACTTCCACTTAAAAAGTGGCTATTTTTCAATCCAAAATTTCATTTTTTCGCATCCAAGTAGAAGTAGAATTCAGAAGAAATAAACTTCCTGCATATACATTCATAATTAATGCACAATGTTGGCAGTTAATGTTTCAAATGATCTAAACATTTTAAACTGTTTCATTTTATTATTATTTTTATGTGTCCATATGCTTGTGTGGATGATATATATATGTGTGTGTGTGTGTGTGTGTGTGTGTGTGTGTGTGTGTGTGTATTTTACTAATTAGATGTATTTACTAATGTGTGTATGTGTAGGTCAGAAGTTCCATGAACCATTTTCTTTTGAGAAGGAATATCTCACTGACCTAGAACTGCCAAATAGACTACATTGACAGGCTGTGAAGACCAAGGAGGTGTCTGTCTTAAACTTCCTAGTGATTAAGATACTACTATTAGCCGGGTGTGGTGGCACACACCTTTAATCCCAGCACTTGGGAGGCAGAGGCAGGAGGATTTCTGAGTTCATGACCAGCCTGGTCTACAGAGTGAGGGCCAGGACAGCCAGGGCTACACAGAGACACTTTATCTCGGGAAAAAAAAAAGACACTATGTAATCTAGCTTTTGAATGTGGATTCTGAGATTCTGAGATCCAAGGTGAAGTTCTTATGCTCTCATAGGCAAACATCTTTACCAACTCTGCTGTCAGGTCTTAGATCACCTTGATATTCAACCTAAAGTTATCTGTAAAAGGGAATCTTAATTGAGAAAATGCCTCTATAAAATCTGACTTTATTTTCAAAAAAATGAATTGCAGTATCAAATCAGTTCTGAAGTAACATGTTACTTGCATGCTTCACTCACCTACAATGTGATATTTATTATAATTTTATTTGACATATTTGAATTACTACTCAGGGTTTGTGCATTGGCTTGTATTTTATTAGGTGTGAGAAAGCTACCCTCCTCCTTCTCCTCCTCCTCCTCCTCTTCCTCCTCCTCCTCCTCTTCCTTCTCATCTTCCTCTTCCTCTTCCTTTTCTTCCTTCTCCTCTTCCTCCTCCTCCTCTTCCTCCACTCTTCTTACTCTTCTTTTTCTTCTTCCTCTTCTTCTTCTTTTTCCTCTTCCTCCTCTTCCTCTTCCTTTTCTTTGTTTTTGTTTGTTTGTTTGTTGAAAGAAAACATAGGGGGAGGGAATCTGAGGTAGGGGAGAGGTCAGTGGGCTAAAAGGAATATAAGGAGGGCAAATTGCAGTTGCAGTCAGGATATAATGTATGAGAGAAGAAAAAGAACAATATAAGAATTTTGTTTCATTTTCCTAACATTATTTCAAATTCTTTGAATATAACTGAATCTTTCTATTTATTTATATCACCCATTGATGATTAAAAAGAATTCAAACTCTTAGTCTTTTAGCCCTCTCTGCCTTGATGTTTCCTGAGCCTCAACCCTATACAAAAAAATGTACAGACAGACAGCTAAGGAGAGAGTATGCCAATTGGTTATCCAATACCAAATAATCAGTGCTAAAAATGTACATACACGTAATATTATACAGAATGAGCAGACTATATTTAGAAATATATATATATATGGATTTAACAAAAATTAATGAAGATAAAGTGTGCAAATTTGAAAGAAAGAAAAATGGTATGTGAGATATTTGAAGGGATGAAAAGGAGGAGGGAAATGATGTAATTATATTATAAATTCACAATAAAGGAAAACATTTAAGAATACATAATTTTGGTCCTATAAACAGTCCATACACTTTATTACTTATAAAATTTCCTCAGACAGGAAATCTTCTAATTTAAAAGAAATTAAAAATCAAGAGTGGTTCTTATAATCAAATTAAAATTCAAACAAATGCCTCTGTCTGACAACTGATTGCTTTGGTTCTGCTTTATTTCATGTATGTGGATTATCTTAGGTGTATCTTACTGACCACTTCTTATATGCTCACTAGTAGCCACAGAAGTTCCAGTGTGTTCTAAATAGTCAGAGATAAATGATCACAACCAAACCAAACAGATCCTGCACTCTCCATTTAGGCCACATTAGTAAGTTGCCTGTACCTTTTGACTTTCTAATTTCTCAGACTCTAAATCCATCTCTTAGATTGATTATGAGAATTTAAGGCCCAATTTTGGATAAATTATCAAGGCAATCAAGTTTCCTTCTGTTCTACTCCAATTGAACAGTCTAAGTGACATCTAGGAACTGAAGAAATATTCAGTTCATACTCTTGACCAATCTATTGTATTACTAACATAAAGGGTTTTACTTTATGTAATTTTTAAGAAAAAATAATACATAGTAGTTGCAAAATCTTTAGTATAAGATAGATAAAGTTTTGAATCCATTATTTCGTAGTGTATCAACTGTGTTACTACATAAAACATTTAAATTCTAGATTTCAGATTCCTAATCAACAGTCTAGAAGTACGGACATCTAAATTGTAAAGGAACAAATATGCAAATGCACATGCACACAGGTACTGAATAATTTTGAAGGTGAAAGTGAGAGACAAAGAGATAAACATAATCACCTGGCACGATATCGTTAATAATGATGATGAATAATATTGCAACAATTGTTAGTAGCATTATAATTACAGAAGAGTTAAACTGAAGGTCTTCACTGTTTCAGGATTTTTTCTTGCATGTTGGTATGGTGCATAATGGGCTTCACATTCTATTGCAACATCTTATCAATGCAGTTTGGGTAAAGCTCCTTATGAAAGCCTAATTCTAACTAATAATTAGAAACAGAAAATGCAAGTAGAGGAGAAGAATGTTATTCATATTTGAATTGCTATTTATATTTGCTTTTTTTTCTTCATTCTTAAATTCAACTCAGTCATTCCAGGATACTTTATTCTTTAGTATGGAAAACTGAGACAAGGAAGACTTTAGATGAGTTTTAGATGTAATTGTGGTATAGTTAAAAAAAAAAGTTTGGATCCATATACAACTGCTGGGAAATATGTATTACTGGCAAAACCTAATCCAATTTTAGAAAGATCTTTGTTTCATTTGTGTTTCACTTCATATTAGAACAAAGCACAAATAAGAGAAGGTGTCATTAATAAAACTAAAATTATGATATGAGTTCGCTTTGATCTAGAATAAAAACAACTTGCATGAACATTAAGCACATCATAAAAACTTGCTCTATTATTCCATTTCCATGAGTTATCAAAATAACAAAAGAAATAATCACCGAGTAGAATGGTGACTTACAAAGGCTATGGAAAAGAGGAAATGGAAAGTTATTTAATAGGAAATAATTTTAGTTATATAAATTAACTAAGCTCTCTGGATATATACATATATATACATGATTGGCATAATACCTATTTGAAATTTCATGAGAAGGTGTGGGGTACTGCAATCCCTTTGCAAACATGAGTATCTACATTTGAGTTATCATCACCACATTAAAAGCTACTTGTGTTCCTGTAACATATGAAAAGCCAATTGTGTACCTCTAACTCCGAAATTTGGAGACAGAGACAGGTAGAACATGGGATATTTAGATTAGCCAACCTAGCCAAAATGGCAAGTTTCAGGTTCAAGGAAAGACCTTGTCTTTTTTTTTTTTTTATTAGATATTTTCTTCATTTACATTTCAAATGTGATCCCAAAAGTCCCCTATGTCCTCCCCCGCCCTGCTCCCCTACCCACCCACTCCCACTTCTTGGCCCTGGCATTCCCCTGTATTGGGGCATATAAAGTTTGTTAGACCAAGGGGCCTCTCTTTCCAATAATGGCCGACTAGGCCATCTTCTGATAAATATGCAGCTAGAGACACAAGCTCTGGGGTTACTGATTAGTTCATATTGTTGTTCCACCTGTAGGGTTGCAGACCCCTTCAGATCCTTGGGTGCTCTCTCTAGCACCTCCATTGGGGGCCCTGTGTTCCATACAATAGCTGACTGTGAGCATCCACTTCTGTATTTGGCAGGCACTGGCATAGCCTCACATGAGACAGCTATGACAGGGTCCTTTCAGCAAAACCTTGCTGGCATATGCAATAGTGTCTGAGTTTTGTGGCTGATTATGGGATGGACCCCTGGGTGGGGCAGTCTCTGGATCGTCCATCCTTTCGTCTTCACTCCTGTCTTAAGGATCATAATAGTATAGAAAAGACATCCAACAGATTCATTGGATACAAGGGCAGGGGTGGATATACAGTCATGCATCAGACATAAAACACATATACCACATTCACACAAGTAAAGATTTATGAAATTAAGTGTTCTTACTACAACAAGAAGTTAAAGTTTATAGAATATAGGGGTGCTATGTCTCAGTCAGTCTAAAATTCTCATATGCAGGAGTTTGAACCAAAAGGACTACAGAGAGTTTTAGGCTGCTCTGTACTACATAGTAAGATTGTGTTCCAAAACAAAATGCAATACCAAACTGCTTGTGTATGTTTTGATTGTACATTAATGTGTGTTAAGTGTGTGTAAGTGTGTATGCACATGTGTGTATGTATGTATGTGAGTAGGGAGAGGAGGATATTTTGATGTTAAATGTCATGTACTCATTATATAAGTATTATTATATGCAAAGGAAATGTAAAATACAGACTAGATGACATTGAGTATAACTGATCTTATTCATTAATACAATAAAAATCTTTTTAAAAGTAAAGTTACCATTTAAAATTATCATCTACAATCAAGAATAGGACTTAGTTCTATTGCTTATATTTTTCTTCAAATTGCACCATCGAGACTCATTTTTGTTTTAACATTGAGAGTATCCTTTCACCACTTATAAAGGCAACACTTTTAAAACGTTTTTGCTGTTTTCATGGCCAAATACGTCCACAAAATATTTCCATAGGGTGATAGGTGGGAAGAAGAAAGACTTTCTGTGTAAAAAATAAAGGGTGGAAACATTTTTAAAATGCTATGAAAACATTTGGCTGCTGTAAGAGCCTAAAAGAAAACATTTATTTTGGCTACAGTGATTAAACACTTGCTTCCTTTGGAAATGCTTGCTGCCAAAATAAAGGTTAATTTCTTTTTCATACAGAAGCAAATATTTTGTTGAATCAAATATTTTTAATTTTATTTCAATATTGATTATAGTCAGTATTACTAACATCATTGTGCATGGGTGATGATATATAAAGGTATTGGAAATTCTTTGCATCTGAAAACTCCCTTAAATAAGTAGATTTAGCTTCCTGAGATAGTAAATGTGCTACACCTAAACACAACTAAGAAACTCAGCTACTGTATTAAGAAATGTCTTATACAGTGGCTTTGTGCAACTAAAGCATCTATATTAAAAAGCATTACATATAGCAAGTAGCAAAAAGATACATTGGCTTTCTTGTTATAGAGTATAGTATAATTTTAATGTGCAATTAATTGAAAGAATTCTAATTACAGGGTGCATGATATAAAGTAATTCACAGGATCTTTTTTCAGATAGCTAGGTAAAATTTCATGTCTTTTGCTAGTGGTTTATTAAATCCAGTCACAGAAAATGATACTGATGAATCCACACATGCATCTATTGAAAGGAGCTGCCTACTTGCAGAAGAGAACTATAATACTCTTCAAAAGTTTTGAAGCTTAGAGTTCTGAAGTTTACAACATATCACCACTCAATTAGTGGTCTCACACTGGGAAGCTAGTTTTAACCTGCAGATTGTGGGAAATAAAGACAGATTGCTATATAAAGAAAAGTAAATGGGAAATTCTAAAACCACACAGCAGAATTTCCTGTCAAGCTTTTAAAATAAAATGTCAACTTCCCATGTCTTAACCTAGGCATTCTGAATCAAAGACTAGGCATTCTGAATTAAAGGGGCTAACTTTTAAACCACAGAGAACTGTGAATTACTAAACAGTAATTTAACTAGAACATAGCTTGATGAAATCTAGATAACTCACTAAGACTAAGATATCTGTTTGGCCTGATTCTACTAAAATAAAACAAACTTGAATAGCATCTGTTTCTACTACCCAAAGATGCATTTCTTGGAACTGTTATCCAGGTCAAATCAGACTACCTGACTATCATGTTTCTATTTTTGAGTGCTACTTACTAAATTGATTCCAGGTTACAAGATCAATGACTGTATACAGTTCTAAAATCTCTAATAGCCTGCAGTGAAAAGCCCAGTAGCAGAAATTATCCTCATGGCTTCATTGTGACACTGTATAAAATTATCCTATACTTGCTTTATTTTTGCAGTGACACATAACACATTTTCCCTATAATTACTTTAAAAATGTCCCAAAATGCAAATAAGGGTTAGCAATACTTGATATTTCTTCTAAAATGGAAGAAAAGAACAAAAACAACACTGTCTCCATTTTGCAACATGCAAAATATAATCTGTTCACAAATTAAAATGTATAGACATGAAGCATATTTCAAAGTGAATAAAAACACAAGTGCATGCTTTTGGTACTAAACCCAGGAAGACAAGGTTAGTGTTCCCTCTAAAGGGTACTGTGACTTCCTGGATTTTTCTTAAATAAATATTAATGACAGTAAATAGTCTTGTTGTCCAAAGAGGTTATTTTCTAGTAATTTTCTAGTCTATTTCCTTTAAGGCTTCATGGTAAGTAAATATTCAAAATAATTTTAAAGAACAGGCATAGAGAGTCTTTGCAAATTCTATAAAAAAAAAAGCAGCTTTGTACTGTCAACAACAATGTAGCTTTCTTTTTTTTTAATGTTTTATTTTTTTTAATTAGGTAATTTCCTCAATTACATTTCCAATGCTATCCAAAAAGTCCCTAATACACTCCCCCCTCAGTCCCCCACCCACCCATCCCCACCCCTTGGCCCTGGCATTCCCCTGTACTGGGGCATATAAAGTTGGCAAGTCCAATGGGCCTCTCTTTCCAGTGATGGCCTACTAGGCCATCTTTTGATACAAATGCAGCTAGAGACAAGAGCTCTGGGGTACTGGTTAGTTCATAATAATGATCCACCTATGGGGTTGCAGTTCCCTTTAGCTCCTTGGGTACTTTCTCTAGCTCCTCCATTGTTTCTTATGCTTTTACAAATAAATAATGTAATTTTCTGGAATACATACAGTTGATAAGTGTGACTATAATTATGATGGTGTTTATTATTGGTCATTGAATTAATTTTGATAAAGTATCACTAAAATGGATATAAAATGTACTATTTGTAAAATATGTAGAATTTACTGAAGCTAAAATAGTTTGAGTATATGAATTGCATCTACAAAAGGCTAATTTTAAAATTAATACAACTAAAATATTTATATTAATGTACATTTTTGTAAATAGTGAGCAAATTGCTCTATAAGAATTCCTCTCCATGTTGAGCCTCATGTCCATTGCTGTGTAGGGCTTACTGATTTCACCTTTGATTCTACAACATTTTCTGTTATAGCATTTAATACAGTATACTTGCTTCCCCATTTTGAAGAGAAAAACTTGTTGTTGACAATGATGCCCACAGCCTGCTGGGTGACATTGTAGACTCTTCTGGTTTTGCCATGGTAGCACTTATGGGACATTCCTTTTTGAACACTGCTCATTCCATTGATGTCTACAATATCACCCTTCTTGTAGATTCGCATGTTTGTGGCCAAAGGAACAAAGCCATGTTTCCTAAAAGGCCTAGAAAACACATACCAGGTGCCTCTCCTCTTTCCCTTTGTGTTCATCATTTTGGGGGAGTTACTGGAAGATGGCTGCTGCGGCCAAAAGTCCTTAAGATGATTATTATGATCCAGTCTTTAAAATGAGAAAATAAGCATGAAAGAAGCTAACTTTCTTAAAGTTAGCCAGCACGTATCCAGGATTGTAGCTCTCTTTTGTTTCACCCTACCAACTCTATCTTCTTAATTTATTTGGCAGGGGAGAAATGATCTTACTTAATTTTGGACAAACAGAAAAGTATTTCCTCAGAATGGAGAAAACAATCCCAACTATAACAACCAGCATAAACATAGATTTAAAAGGCAGGGGGGATTTATAGCTATCTCACTTGAAGCATTATCCTTCATCTCTGTAATTTAGCAAGCCTAGACAAGGTTACAGACATGAGATCTAGGAATCAACACTAGGAATACTTTTTTAATCAACATACTTGAAAGAAACCTAGCAAGTGAACTATAAATTTCACTTACTTAAGTGTGAAGTAAAATAAATAAATAAATAAATAAATAAATAAAGTACAAAGTAACCTATCATGAGCTTGTTTTATAGACATACACAAAGCTATACAGATGGAAATGAAATTATTCTGAAGCCGTAAGTAGGGAAGCAGGCCTTTAAACAAAACTGAGGCTGTGATAGTGACCTATAGCTATTTCTTGTTTCTAGATTCAAATATTCCTTCCTCCAATTTGGAAGCAAGGCTTATGAGAAGTAGAGAGCAAATGAAACTTGCAAGGCTCAGCAAGCTGTTGAAACTTACAAAATTAATAACTACTACTTTATATGTATGTAAGCAGAAATAATTGCTAGGCAGAGGAGGATCTCACCAAAGAAGCTGCCTACAAGTCATGCAGTGAGCTCAAGGGATGCAGTTTTCACGGTACTCATAAAATAGTATGCTTTTCTGTGCCTCTCAGTCACCTGTAAAGAACACCAATAAAACCAGTAGTTGATAAAGCTAGACTTGAGTGAATCCATTACTTTGGTCTGTTGCCAGTGTCCTAATTTGAATTAATAGATTTTATTTACATATTCATAGTAGACTGTTTTTTAAATACCAAACAGGGACCTAAAGAATCAAAATGAATTGGAGTTGAATGGGTGCATCGCACTGTCACCATAATGGACACAGAAACCTGTATTTTAAGATGGTTTGGTGAGGATGGCAAGATCATAGGACCAACCTCTATGTAGCTACCTTTTTCAATGTGATATGGGATAATTCACTTCCTGCCTTAAGTGACTGATGCATGCTCTCTGCCATGAGTTATGGGACATGGAACCATAGCAGATCTGGTTGATAATGTAGGACCCTTAGGGGCTTCCCAGCATGACTATTTGTCTTCACCTACTTGCTATAGTTGGTATACCATGCCTTCTTGATAGAGGTTTCCATTAAGGGTATGAATAAGAAGCCCAATATATTCCATTCCCTGAAATCAAAACATATCATAGGATCCTAAGTGGGCTGTAACATTACTTACATGGTCTTTGGCATGAGCCAGAAAACATACAACTGAGTTTCTGATGTCATCTCAGAAAGAAATTGATTTACTTACTGGACAATTTTATGAAGATATTTTCTTTTTTTTTAATTAGGTATTTTATACATTTACATTTCCAATGCTATCCCAAAATTCCCTCATACCTTCCTGCCCACTCCCCTACCCGCCCACTCCCACTTCTTGGCCCTGGCTTCCTCTGTACTGAGGCATATAAAGTTTGCAAGACCACTGGGCCTCTCTTTCCAATGATGACCAACTAGGCCATCTTTTGATACATATGCAGCTAGAAACACGAGCTCCGGGGTGTACTGGTTAGTTCATATTGTTGTTTCACCTATAGGGTTGCAGACCCCTTCAGCTCCTTGGGTATTTTCTTTAGCTCCTCCACTGGGGGCCCTGTGATCCATCCTATAGCTGACTGTGAGCATTCACTTCTGTGTTTGCTAGGCCCCTGCATAGCCTCACAAGAGTCAGCTTTATCTGGGTCCTTTCAGGAAAATCTTGCTAGTGTATGCAATGGTGTCAGCATTTGGAGGCTGATTATGGGATAGATCCCTGGATATAGCAGTCTCTAGATGGTCCATCCTTTTGTCTCAGCTCCAAACTTTGTCTCTGTAACTCCTTCCATGGGTGTTTTGTTCCCAATTCTAAGAAGGGGCAAAGTGTCCACACTTTGGTCTTCGTTCTTCTTGAGTTTCATGTGTTTTGCAAATTGTATCTGGTGATATTGCAAGCTTGTACAACCACTCTGGAAATCAGTGTGGCAGTTCCTCAGAAAATTTGACATAGTACTACCAGAGGATCCCACAATACCTATCCTGGGCATATATCCAGAAGATGTTCCAACTAGTAAGAAAGACACATGCTCCACTATGTTCATAGCAGCCTTATTTATAATAGCCAGAAGCAGGAAAGAACCCAGATGCCCCTCAACAGAGGAATGGATACAGAAATTGTGGTACATTTACACAATGGAGTACTACTCAGCTATTAAAAGGAATGAATTTATGAAATTCCTAGGCAAATGAATGGACCTGGAGGGCATCATCCTGAGTGAGGTAACCCAATCACAAAAGAACTCACATGATATGTTCTCACTCATAAGTGGATATTAGCCCAGAAACTTAGAAGACATTTTCTTAATCAAGGGTTCCCTCTTCCCAGATAACACAACACAAATTAATGTCAAGTTGACAAAAAAAATTATCTAGTCCTGCCAGATAGACCTTAAATCCCTGACATATGAATCATAAAGGTTATTGTCACTGATGATGACTGCATACCCTGCTGCTGAAAACACTGAACACTTTGACTCTAAGCTGACTTGAACTGGAAACTCCTTCCTTGTTGGTTGGGTTTGTTTGCTCATGTGATGTCATGTGAGTTGTTAGGGGGAAATTGTCATTAACAGTTCTCCTTGGCTGTGGTACATGCTTGCTATAATATTTATTTGACAGGCAAGTTCTGCACACTTGTGCATAGTAGCATGACTATTATAAGATTACCTAATGGATTTTTAGTAAAATTGAAGACCCACTCTATAATAGAGAACTCTCATTTGGTACTGTAAGCACTGGGGATGTCCATGGAGGATATTTTTTTTTTGCAATGAATGTGATATGCATATCAAACTGACTTCTAAACATTTCTGTTTATGTCTATATATGACCACTGATGCCACCCTTATTTCCAGTGGAAGGTGTTCTGAAACAATGTATAAGAAGTCAAGCTCCTCAGGAAAAAATAAAAAAAAATGTTGCTGTGTCATTTTCTCCCATTGCTCAGCCATATATGGAAAAACAATCAGACATCTCCATCACCTGCTCCATGAATCACAGAACATCATCAAAGAGAAAGTAGATAGCTGGGCATGGTGGCACACACCTTTAATCCCAGCACTCAGGAGGCAGAGGCAGGCAGATTTTGGAGTTCGAGGCCAGCCTGGTCTACAAAGTGAGTACCATGACAGCCAGGGCAATACAGAGAAATCCTGGCTCGAAAAACCAAAACAGAGAGAGAGAGAGAGAGAGAGAGAGAGAGAGAGAGAGAGAGAGAGAGAGAGAGAAAGTAGAAAAGGATATAATACAGCAGAGAGGTAAGGGGCTGCTTAGCTATCTCATCTCTACTTAAAATTTCTTTGTGGAGGGATGAAAGGGGTTCTTATGAAACTCAGAAAGTGAATAAAACTAACAAAGTTCAAGAAGTTCCTGGTACTTACAAGACTGGCATAGCCCCTATGCATATACATATAAACTAATATTTTCTGAGAAGAAACTCTCTGACCAACTGAGCTTCTTGAAAACTGTGCAGGATGCTCCAGTGATGAAACTTTTATAACAGATCATCCATGCTCAAGTAGATATTTCTGTAATTCAGCAGTTTTGGGGTCCCCCATGATTCTGAAAATAATATTAATAAACACTAAACTTCAGTAGAATTGTTTCTCTGGCCTGCCATGGGTCTTCTATATGGAAAAAGCAGACCTTTATTCATTTCTTCCAGGAAAAATCACTTAACAAACACATACAACAGAGATGAATGAGAACAATGTGGTTCAAGAAAAAGGTACTCTTTGGACTAATATCCAATATATATAAAGAACTCAAGAAGGTGGACTCAAGAAAATAAAATAACCCCATTAAAAAATGGGGCTCAGAGCTAAACAAAGAATTCACACCTGAGGAATACCAAATGGCTGAGAAACACATGAAAAAATGTTCAGCATCCTTAATCATCAGGGAAATGCAAATCAAAACAACCCTGAAATTCCATCTCACACCAGTCAGAATAGCTAAGATCAAAAATTCAGGTGACAGCAGATGCTGGCAAGAATGTGGAGAAAGAGGAACACTCCTCCACTGTTGGTGGGATTGCAAGCTTGTACAACCACTCTGGAAATCAGTCTGGCGGTTTCTCAGAAAATTGGACATGGTACTACCTGAGGATCCTGCAATAAGTCTCCTGGGCATATATCCAGAAGATGTTCCAACTAGTAAGAAAGAAGCATGCTCCATTATGTTCATAGCAGCCTTATTTATAATAGCCAGAAGCTGGAAAGAACCCAGATTACCCTCAACAGAGGAATGGATACAAAAAATGTGGTACATTTACACAATGGAGTACTAATAAGCATTAAAAAGAATGAATATATGAAATTCCTAGGCAAATGGTTGGACCTGGAGGGCATTATCCTGAGTGAGGTAACCCAATCACGAAAGAACTCAAATGATATGTACTCACTGATAAGTGGATATTAGCCCAGAAACTTAGAATACCCAAGATATAAGTTACAATTTGCAAAACACTTGAAACTCAAGAAGAATGAAGACCAAAGTGTGGACACTTTGCCCCTTCATAGAACTGGGAACAAAACACCCATGGAAGGAGTTACAGAGACAAAGTTTGGAGCTAAGACAAAAGGATGGACCATCTAGAGACTGCAATATCCAGGGATCCATCCCATAATCAGCCTCCAAACGCTGACACCTTTGCATACACTAGCATGATTGTGATGATAGGACCCTGATATAGCAGTCTCTAGTGAGACTATGCTGGTGCCTAGCAAACACATAAGTTAAAGCTCACAGTTAGCTATTGGATGGATCACAGGGCCCCCAATGGAGGAGCTAGAGAAAATACCCAAGGAGCTAAAGGGATCTGCAACCCTATAGGTGGAACAACATGAACTAACCAGTACCCTGGAACTCTTGACTCTAGCTGCATATGTATCAAAAGATGGCCTAGTCGGCCATCACTGGAAAGAGAGGCCCATTGGACTTGCAAACTTTATATGCCCCAGTACAGGGGAACGCCAGGGCCAAAAAGTAGGAGTGGGTGGGTAGGGGGCTGGGGGGAAAGGTTTCGGGGACTTTTGGGATAGCATTGGGAATGTAAACGAGGAAAATACCTAATTAAAAAATAAAAGAAAAAGGTACTCTTCATAACACTTCATATTAAATTATATAATCCAGATATTCCAGAAATTGGCACATTTAAATGGTTTGTGTGAAGTCACATAGTAAGTAGAGAATTGGGAGTTGGTAAAGTGGATGAAAGATGAGCCCTGAATTCATGCAGAGAACCACTATAAAAATATACCACAGGAGAAACATATTTAAGAAAAGAGATATACATAGTTACTTTGTTGAAGCCAACATTAAAATCTTGAAACAAGAGCAAATAAATATGGAGGAAAAACAAATATAAGCCTGGCATTATGCATAATAATAAAGTATCCTTTTATATTACACTTATAGGAAATATGACTATAATATACTGTAGGTAGAGTCAATAATGTTTTAAAAATAATAAGCCACATATTTTATATAATCAATTAAATTCATTTGCTTTAAATCTGCTATTTGAATAAATATGATGATTAACAGAGTAGCTATAAATTTCATAATCCTAAACTTAAAATTTTTTATTCTTATCTAAATACTTTGTTATTAGAGATACCATTGTACACACAGAGAGCTCCATATATTCACAAAATACATCTAAGGGAAACTACCGGGGAAACCGCTCTATCTCCAGGGACTATTTGAATTCATAGCAAAGTAATAATTTGAAAATTGAAGGCAGGATTATCATACTAACAATGTGTATTAAGAAATACTTACAGGAATTACCATTATTTAATTTGACATACTAAAAGTTAGAGTAATTGCTAAAAAATGAAAAAGTATACATAAAATGCAAGTAATCTATTTTCAAACTACATGTTTTCCCTATATCTATCTATCATATATGACAACCTTCAACAATTGTAATTAAAGATCATTGTTTACATAATTAAATATAAATGTCTTTTCCTTTAAATACCTTTATTTTACTATAAAACAATGGCCAGATTGTACGAAAAATATGGACAGTGTATGTAAAGATTATGATTTAAACCTTCACATGCTACTTTCTAAAGACAGAAGCCCAAAACCAGAATAAGTCAGGATGCCTTTGAAGATATTTAATTAAAATCTAATCCCACATTCTTAAAAGAGCACATAAATTAAGCTGTCATTCAGGAGATTTATGCATTCACATTTGCATATTACATACAATTCATCAATTATTCGTGTTTGAAAGCATTGCCTTTCCCAGGGTGCTGAACTTCCAAAACTGCAATATACAATACAAAACTCACTGGTACCTTAGAGAAAGACAATTCCATATGTTCTTTCTGTAGCACATTACAGAATTCCAAGCATGTTTAAAAATTGTGACTGTACTATGATAGACTCAATTTGGCTTACTCTGCTTGACAAAGATTAGGATTTTGCTTAATATTACAACAAATGCACAGGGATAGAAATTTAACTGCTTGTCTCTCATTTGTGGCCAGTTGTAAAGTTATAATAAACACAAGAAGTTATTGATAAGCTTCAAATTAATGAAGTGGTTAAAATGAAAATATTATATCCATCTTTCCAAGTTGATTAACTGCATGGTATACATAAGTTTAAACACATATATGAACGATAGTTTTTCATGTGTGAATAAGCTATAGAAAATTAGTGTGGCTCAGTTTCATAAAATGATTGAATTTATGTGTGTGTACATATATAAAGTAACATTTCTACAAGCAAGCAGAAGCAGGGGTACATTTTTCCCACATTAAATTGAGTATTTATTCTTTAGTCAGTTACTTTGTACATACATATATATTGCTTTTTAAATTTTTTTATTAGATATTTTCTTCTTTTACATTTCAAATGCTATCCCAAAAGTCCCCTATACCATCCCCATGCCCTGCTCCTGTACCCACCCACTCCCACTTCTAGGCTCTGGTGTTCCCCTGTACTGGGGCATATAAAGGTTGCAAGACCAAGGGGCCTCTCTTCCATATGTCGATTCTTGATCTTACAGCACAAGTCATTGCTGTTCTGTTCAGGAATTTTTCCCCTGTGCCCATAAGTTATTTAATATTAGTGATGAATCTTCTAAAGAGAAAAATGTCATTAGGGATTTATTTACTAGAAAGTTTAGTTAGGAATAAATAAAAGGATCTATCTATAACTTGATTACTATAGTTAATAAAAATGTATGGTGTTTTAAAAAATAATTCTGAGGGTAGAAATTAAACATTCTCACTACAAAATGACAATTAGAGGATATATGTATGGAATATGTTTATTTTATAAAAATATTATTGTATTTCTGTAGTTTTGTTAATATTTATCTCTCAGCATCTCATTTATTTGATATGTTTGCATATGAGTGTATGTATATTTGTGTACATACTTTATAGTTAACAAATTGAGTAGATTATAAAGATGATAGCTAATAATGAAATACAATTTATTTATCATCCTTTAATCTGTTTTTTATAGCCCAGTTGTTATCCCCTTCCTGGTCCACCTTCCAACAATTCCTCATTCCATTCCTCCTTCCCCATCTCCAAGAGGATGTCTTCCCCTACCACCAGTCCTCCCCAATCCCTGTGGCCTCAAGTCTCTCTAGGGTTAGGTGCATCTTCTCTCACTGAGACCAGACCAGGCAGTTCTCTGATCTATACATGTCAGCATATCAGCTGGTGCGTGTTGGCTGGTTGGTGGCTCAGTGTCAGAGATCTCAGGGGTCCTGGCAAATTTATACTGCTGGTCTTCCTATGGAGTTGCCCTCCTCCCCAGCTTGTTCCACCCTTTCCCTAATTCAACCACAGGAGTCCCCAGCTAATGTCCATTGTTTGGGTGTCTGCATCTGACTCTTTCAGCTGTTTGTTGGAACCCTCAGAGGGCCACCATGCTAGGTTCTTGTCTATAAACACACCATAGCATCAATAATAGTGTCAGGCCTTGCAGCCTCCCTTTGAGATGGATTCCAAGTTGGGCCTGCCACTGGACCTCCTTTCCTTCAGGCCCTTCTCCGTTTTTATCTCTGCAGTCCTTTTGGACACAAACAATTCTGGGTCAGAGTTTTTAACTGTGAGATGGCAACCCCATCCTTCCACTTGATGCACTGTCTTTTTACTGGAGGTGGACTCTACACATTCTTTTCCTTTGTAATGATATAGTCTCTCTTTATAGTACTAATAAGGGCTAACATGCTACATGTTGGATCATTTCTAATGTTGTTATTGTCCATGTTTATATTCTAATTTGACTGAGCTCTGATGAGATATAGTAGATCTTTATGTTCTTCAATAATCTATAATTCTGCCTCTGAATTCTGAGTATTTAAGTTTAAAAATGAAAGCACATATAGAAATATATATGTGGTGATTCGTTCCGGTCTGGGCAACCCCTACCATCTTCGTTCTGAGCCCAATGGAGGGCACTAAGGGCTCCAGAGTGCTCTCCACACCACAGGACCTCAGGATCACTTCAGGATCATGGGTGAGTGGAAGGCAACATCAGCTCCAAAGAATATCGGAGGGTCTTGTGCCAGCAGCAACAGGGACAAAGAAACCCTCCCTACCAGAGGCTGGGATCCATTCAGGTCTGGGCCAGCCCTGCCATCTTCTGCTTGAACACGGCTGAGGGCATCTAGGGCACCAGAGGACTCTCTACACCACAAGACCCCTAGCACACCCAGCACCTCCTGATGATGTGAGAGCATGTGGGCAATAGAAGCAACATAGCTTCTTGGTCAGGGTCCCGTTGTGCCTTCATCCTCAACCAGGAGATAGAGCTGAGACCCAGACCCCTGGGCATATTCCTTGCCAGAGGAGAGTCAGCCTACAGGGAGGGTTCTGACCCCAGAACTCAGGAGGTGGCTCAGAGCTCCAGACTGCTGGACACCTGCCCTGCAGGAGGAGAGCTTGCCAGCAGATAGTGCTCTGACCACTGGACCTCAGCTAAGAGTTGAACTCCCAGGAGTGCTGACAGAGTCTAACAGAATCAAAGGAGGATCAAGCTCCAATAAGAGACAGCTTGAACATCAACACCAGAGATTTCCAGAGGGCAAAGGGTAAATGTAAAAATTACTAACAGAAACCAAGAACACTGGGCATCATCAAAGCCCAGTACGCCCGGCACAAGGAGTCCTGGACATCCCAACATACCTGAAAAGCAAGACTTGGATTTAAAATCATATCTCATGATGGTGGTAGAAGATTTTAAGAAGGGCATTAATAACTCACTTAAAGAAATACAGGAGAACACTGCTAAAAAGGTAGAAGCCCTTAAAGAGGAAGCACAAAAATCCCTCAAGGAATTACAGGAGAACACTGCTGAATAGGTAGAAGTCCTTAAAGAAGTACAGGAAAACACTGATAAACAGGAAGAAGAAAGACAAAAATACCTTAAAGAATTACAGGAAAACACAACCAAACAGGCAATGGAATTGAACAAAATCATCCAATATCTAAAAATAGAAGTAGAAACAATGAAGAAAACCCAAAGGGAGACAACTCTGGAGATAGAAAGCCTAGGAAAGAAATCAGGAACCATGGATGTGAGCATCAGCAACAGAATGCAAGAGATGGAAGAGAGAATCTCAGGGGCAGAAGATTCCATAGGTAACATGGACACGACAATCAAAGAAAATGCAAAATGCAAAAAGATTCTAACTCAAAACATCCAGGAAATCCAGGACAATAAGAAGACCAAACCTACGGATAATAAGAGTAGATGAGAATGAAGATTTTCAATTTAAAGGGCCAGCAAATATCGTCAACAAAATTATAGAAGAAAACTTCCCAAACCTAGAGAAAGAGATGCCCATGAACATACAAGAAGCCTACAGAATTCCAAATAGACTGGACCAGAAAAGAAATTCCTCCTGACACATAATAATCAGAACAGCAAATGCAGTAAATAAAGATAGAATATAAAAGCAGTAAGGGAAAAAGGTCAAGAAACATATAAAGGCATGCCTATTAGAATTACTCCAGACTTCTCACCAGAGACTATGAAAGCCAGAAGATCCTGGACAGATATTGTAGAGACACTAGGAGAACACAAATGCCAGCCTAGTCTACTATACCCAGCAAAACTCTCAATTACCATAGATGGAGAGAACAAAGTATTCCATGACAAAACCAAATTCACACAATATCTTTCCATGAATCCAGCCCTTCAAAGGATAATAAAAGGAAAACATCAACACAAAGATGGAAACTACACCCCAGAAAAAGCAAGAAAGTAATTCTTTCACAAAACTAAAAGAAGACATCCACAAGAACAGATTTACAACTTTAACAACAAAAATGACAAGAAACAACAATTACTTTTCTTTGATTTCTCTTAAAATCAATGGACTGAATTCCCCAATAAAAAGACATAGACTAACAGACTGGCTACAGAAACAGGACCCAACATTTTGCTGCTTACAGGAAACTCACGTCAGGGATAAAGAAAGACACTACGACAGAGTGAAAGGGTACAAAACCATTTTTGAAGCAAATGGTCCAAAAAAACAAACTGGAGTAGCAATTCTAATATTGCATAAAATTGACTTCCAACCCAAAGTTATCAAAAAAGACAAGGAGGGGCCCTTCATACTAATAAAAGGTAAAATCTACAAAGAGGAACTCTCAATTCTAAATATCTATGCTCCAAATGCAAGGGCAGCCATTAAAGAAACTTTAGTAAAACTCAAAGCACACATTGTACCCCACACAATAATATTGGGAGACTTCAACAACCCACTCTCACCAATGGACAGATCCTGGAAACAGAAATTAATCAGAGACACATGGACACTAACAGAAGTTTTGAAACAAATGGATTTAACAGATATCTACAGAACATTTATCCTTAAAAAAAAAAAAAAGATATACTTTCATCTCAGTACCTCATGGTACCTCCTCCAAAATTGACCATATAATAGGTCACAAAACCAGCCTCCACAGATATAAAAATATTGAAATTATCCCATGCATCTTATCAGATCACCAAGGACCAAGCCTCATCTTCAATAACAACATAAATAATAGAAAGCCAACTTTCACGTGGAAACTGAATAACACACTACTCAATGATACCTTCCTTGGTCAAGGAAGAAATAAAGAAAGAAATTAAAGACTTTTTATAGTTTAATGAAAATCAAGCCACAACATTCCAAAACTTATGACACACAATGAGAGCAATCCTAAGAAGAAAACTCATAGCCTTGTGTTCCTCCAAAAAGAAACAAGAGAGAGTATACACTAACAGTCTGGCAGCACATCTAGAAGCTGTAGAACGAAAGGAAGGAAATTCACCCTAGAGGAATAGACAGCAGGAAATAATCAAACTCAGGACTGAAATCAACCAAGAAGAAACAAAAAGAACTATTCAAAGAATCAACCAAACTAGGAGCTGGTTCATTGAGAAAATCAACAAGATAGATAAACACTTAGCCAGACTACCTAGAGGGCACAGGGACAGTATCCTAATTTACAAAACCAGAAATGAAAAGGGAGACCTAACAACAGAACCTGAGGCAATCCAAAACATCATCAGATCCTACTACAAAAGGCTATACTCAACAAAACTAGAAAACCTGGATGAAATGGACAACTTCCTAGACAGATACCAGGTACCAAAGTTAAATCTGGATCAGATTAAAGATCTTAACAGTTCCATTTCCCCTAAAGAAATAGAAGCAGTCATTAATAGTCTCCCATCCAAAAAAAGCCCAGGACCAGATGAGTTTAGTGCAGAGATATAAACAGAAGGTATTCTACCCAATTAATTCTATGAAGCCACAATTACTCTGATATCTAAACCACACAAAGATCCAACAAAGAACGAGAATTTCAGACCAATTTCCCTTATGAATATCAATGCAAAAATACTCAATAAAATCCTGGAAAACCAAATCCAAGAACAAATCAAAATGATCATCCATCATGACAAAGTAGGCTTCATCCCAGGGATGCAGGAATGGTTTAATATACGGAAATCCATCAGCGTAATCCACTATATAAACAAACTCAAAGAAAAAACCACATGATCATCTTGTTAGATGCTGAGAAAGCATTTGAAAATCCAACACCCCTTCATGATGAAAGCTTTGGAAAGATCCGGATTTCAAGGCCCATACCTAAACAATATAAGCAATCTACAGCAAACCAGTAGCCAGCATCAAACTAAATGGAGAGAAATGGAAAACAGGGGCTAGACAAGTCTGCCCACTTTCTCCCTACCTCTTCAATAAGGTACTTGAAGTCCTAGCCAGAGCAATTTGACAACAAGAGGAGATCAGGGGATACAAATTAGAAAGGAAGAAATCAAAATATCACTAATTGCAGATAATATGATAGTATTTATAAGTTCAAAATATCACTAATTGCAGATAATATGATAGTATTTATAAGTGACCCTAAAAATTCCAACAGAGAACTCCTAAACCTGATAAACAGCTTCAGCGTAGTAGCTAGATATAAAATTAAGTCAAACACATCAGTGGCCTTTCTCTATACAAAGGATAAGCAGGCTGAGAAAGAAATTAGGGAAACAGCACCCTTCACAAGAGTCACAAATAATATAAAATACCTTGGTTTGACTCACTCTGAGGAAATGAAAGATCTGTATGACAAGAAATTCAAGTCTCTGAAAAAAGAAATTGAAGAAGATCTCAGAAGATGGAATGATCTCCCATGCTCATGGATTGATTGGCAGGATTAATATAGTAAAAATGGCTATCCTCCAAAAGCAATCTACAGATTCAATGCAATCCCCATCATAATTTCATCTCCATTCTTCACGGTCTTTCTAACCTTAAGTTAGAAAGGGTAATTTGCAAATTCATCTGGAATAACAAAAAACCTAGGATAGCAAAAACTCTTATCAACAATAAAAGAACCTATAGGGGAATTACCATGCCTGACCTCATGCTGTACTACAGAGCAATTGTGATAAAAACTGCATCTTATTGGTACAGCAACAGACCGGTAGATCAAAAAAATAGAATTGAAGTCCCAGAAATGAACCCACACACCTATTGTCACTTTATCTTTGACAAGGGAGCTAAGACTATCCAGTGGAACAACTGGTGGTTATCATGTAGAAGAATGAGAATTGATCCATACTTATCTCCTTGTACAAAGCTCAAGTCTAAGTGGATCAAATGACTCCACATAAAACCAGAGACACTGAAATTTATAGAGGAGAAAGTGGGGAAAACCCTTGAAGATATGGGCACAGGGGAAAAATTCCTAAACAGAACAGCAATGGCCTCTGCTGTAAGATTAAGAATTGATAAATGGGACCTCATAAAATTGCAAAGCTTCTATAGGGCAAAAGACACTGTTAATAAGACAAATAGGCCACCAACAGAATGGGAAAGGATCTTTACCAATCCTAAATCTGATAGGGGACTACTATCCAATATATACAAAGAGCTCAAAAAGCTGAACTCCAGAAATTCAAATAACCCCGTTAAAAAATGGGCTACAAAGCAAAACAAGAATTCTCAACTGAGAAATAACAAAGGGCTGAGAAGCACCTGAAAAAAAAAATGTTCAACATCCTTAATCATCAGGGAAATGCAAATCAAAACAACCCTGTGATTCCACCTCACACCAGTCGGAATGGCTAAAATCAAAAATTCAGTGAAAATAGATGCTGGCAAGGTTGTGGAGAAAGAGGAACGCTCCTCCATTGCTGGTAGGATTGCAAGCTTGTACAACCACTCTGGAAATCAGTCTGGAAGTTCCTCAAAAAACTAGAGATAGTACTACTGGTAGATCCAGCAATACCTCTCCTGGTCATATACTCAGAAGATGGTCCAGCTGTTAAGAAGGACACATGCTCCACTATGTGCATAGCAGCTCTATTTATAATAGCCAGAAGGTGGAAAGAATCCAGATGTCCCTCAACAGAGGAATGGAGACAGAAAATGGGGAACATTTACACAATGGAGTACTGTTCATCTATTAAAAACAATGAATTTATAAAATTCTTGGGCAAATGGATGGATCTGGAGGATATCATCCTGAATGAGGTAACCCAATCACAAAAGACGTTACTTGATATTGCACTCACTGATAAGTGGATATTAGTCCAGAAACCTAGAATACCCAAGATACAACTTCCAAAATACAAGAAAATCAGGAAGGAAGACCAACGGGTGGATACTTTATTCCTCGCTAGAATAGGGAACAAAATACCCATGGAAGAAGTTGCAGAGACAAAGATTGGAGCTAAGATGAAAGGATGGACCATCCAGGGATTACCCCACCCAGGAATCCATCCCATAATCAGCCACCAAATGCAGACACTATTGTACATACCAGCAAGATTTTGCTGAAAGGACCCTGATATAGCTGTCTCATGTGAGGCTATGCCAGTGCCTGGCAAATACATAAGTAGATTCTCACAGTCATCTATTGGGTGGAACACAGGGCCCCCAATGGAGGAGCTAGAGAAAATATGCAAGGAGCTGAAGGGGTCTGCAACCCTATAGGTGGAACAACATGATGAACTAACCAGTACCCCCAGAGCTTGTGTCTCTAGCTGCATATGTAGCAGAAGATAGCCTAGTCGGCCATCATTGGGAAGAGAGGCCCCTTGGTCTAGCAACCTTTATATGACCATCTGGGAGTGGGTGGGTAGGTGAGCAGGGTGGGGGGGTATAGGGGACTTTCGGGATAGCATTTGAAATGTAAATGAAGAAAATATCTAATAAAAATGGAAAAAAAGAAGGGAGGTTGAGCCTGGGAGGGAGAGACAAGGAGAAGGAAATAAGGGGATCGGTATCCAGTACTGGAGGGGACAGGAGAGAGTTATAGAGGGTCAGGATATCGAACAAAAATATGTAGCAGGGGGAGATGAGGAAGTGGCAGTAGCTACTGGAGGATCCCAGACACCAGAAAAGCAAGAGACTCCAGGACCCAACGGGGATGGTTTTAGTAGAGAAGGGGAGATAGAACCTGTACAGACTACCTCCAGGAGATAGGAATGGTCACCAGTCAAGGGATGAGGCCACCCACCCATCTCAAAATTTTTAACCTAGAAATGTTACTTTCCAAAGGAAGAACAGGGACAAAAAATGGAGCAGATACTAAAGGAAGAACCATCCTGAGACTACCCAACTTGGAGACTCATCTTGTCTGGAAAAACCAAACCCTAAGTTGTTGCTATTGCCAAGAGGTGCTTATTGACAGGAACATGGTATGACTGTTCCTTGAGAGGTTCTGGCAGCAACTGACCTATACAGTTGTCATGCTTGGAGCCAACCATCAGACTGAGCTCAGAGACTCTGGTAGGGGAGATAGCAGAATAACTGGAGGAGCAGAAGGGGATTGCAACCCCATAGGAAGAATAATATCATCTGGCCAAACCACCCAGAGCTCCCAAGGACTAGATCTCCAACCAAAGAGTGTACAGAAGGGATCCATGGCTCCAGATACATATGTAGCAGAGGATGGCCTTGTCTGACACCAATGGGAGGGGAAGTCTTTGGTGCTGTGGTGGTTTGATGCCCTAGCTGGAGTGGTGGGGCAGGAAGGGGGGCTGGGGAACACACTCATAGAAGCAAAGGGGAGGGAGGAGAGGGCAGATGTGGGATGGGAGGTTTGTAGAGGGGCAGCCAGGAAGTGGGTTATCATTTGAGATGTTAACCAATGGAATGATTAATAAAAAAAAATATGATACAGATGCTGAAGTATAGCTCTCTTCAGTCAATGGCTTCTGGTATGGGTGATGACAGAGAAGGACTTTTCTTTAAGGGACTGTCCAGTGGAAGTTTGATCAACCTAAAGTGATTGTATAGACTATGCAAATTGGACTTGTTTTGTTGCTGTTGTTGTTGGTGGTGGTGTTACTGTTGGTGGTGGGAGTTTTCTCCTTTTATTTTTGGGACACAAGTTCACAAGTGTAGGAACAGACCAGGGGGACATTGAAGTGAGTACAATCTGAGTGCATGATGTGAAATTCCAAAATAACCAACAAAAATATTATGGAGGAAAAGATGCAAAGAAAAGACAAAGAGAGAGGCATTGTAATCTGAGGGACACTGGTTTCTATGATGGGGAAATTGAAAAAAATGGGTGTAAGAGTTACCTAAAAGGCAGGGGAGTAGAGAGGGAAAGAAGTGACAAATAACACTATGTTTGAAAATGGATAGGGAAATCATATTTTTATGTTTATTTAAAATTACATACATTGTGTGTGTGTGAGTGTGTGTGTGTGTATGAGTGTACTTGTGCCACCTGCGTGACAATGCTCCCTCCAAGAGCTATAGATATCTAACAAAGCCCAGAGTGCCATGCATGGAAAAACTCAGTCAGGGAATCCCAAGAGATCCTCAAAAGAGTATTGCCATTGCCCTTAGCTGACTCTTAGAAACTGTAATTTCTTTTCGTGAAAACAGCACACACTTCAGACAGAAGCCACTGAAGAATTTATTTGGATCTGAACTAGAAGCATCCTAGCTTGCAGTGTCACAAGGACTATGTAAGCTGCCAAAGGAGAAAGGCAATCTGTAGTTCTACTGTGTTGCAGTGTCTGTGAACATCAAAATAGACCAGAATGCTAAGATAACCCCCAAAAGTGCAGTAGTGTGACTTATATTCTGGTACGAAACAATAACTATATAACTGAACTGAAGTCCTGCTCAACAGAAGGTAATTCATACCAGGTGCTGTAAAACTAGGTCACTAAGAATGAATGATGTGGTCATGGACACTAGGAGAGAAATCCACTATGGCCACTTCCTTAAACCAGTAGAATTGCATTCTAAATACTTGCCACTTTACCTACAGATAAATATAACTCCCACACATCCTCAAGAAGCTTCCTTTTGCTGCAGCAGACCAATCATTACAGAAAGTAACAACTGGTCAAATTCAGAAAACACCTAAGAGTAGAGTTTCTAGGCCCTACTGAGGCAACTGATACAATCCCTAGAGCTAAGGCTTATGGAACATCATGGAAGAGAGTGTATGAGGATTATAATGTGGTCCAGAAGACCAGGATATCTGCTTTGAGATGTCTTCTATATATGACAGGGATATTGAGCTCAATAAACTTTAAATAACATGATGGACTAAAGAGGACTCCCAAAAGGAAAGTACTAATAGGCAATTAATGGCTGCTAAGAGAGGGAAAATCTGTCTTCTCTAGGAATGTGTTCCCTAATAAGTTAGCCAATTTCAAAAATTCATCTCTGAACACATATATATAGGCAAAACAATAGACTCGGTCAATTATATTCATAATTGTATATGCATATATATATAATTATTAAAGAATAAGATACCATTCATTTGTGTAACAAGGGGGACAGAGAAGGAGTTAGAGGAAAGAAGAGAAGGAAATAATCTAACTATAGTAGTAATATAATAAATTGTCGAAAAAATAAATAGCATTTGTCTAAGGTACTATAAATAGAAATCAGATTGGGAAAATTAATAACAGTGTTTTATGTTTCTGCTAACTACATTTTAAAATATAAAATATCATATCAGAAATATGTGTACTAAAATATAAATCTCAAGTTAAAGGATACTTTAACAAGGAGCCTTTCTTAGCCACAAATATGTAAAAATGGTTACATTCATTTGAAGGGTTGGGCCTTGCTAAGGCTTTAGTCTTTTTTTTTTTTTTTTTTTTTGTGGTTTTTCGAGACAGGGTTTCTCTGTGTAGCCCTGGCTGTCCTGGAACTCACTTTGTAGACCAGGCTAGCCTCGAACTCAGAAATCCGCCTGCCTCTGCCTCCCGAGTGCTGGGATTAAAGGCATGCGCCACCACGCCCGGCTAGTCTTTTTTATTTATTTTAAATACTTAGATAAAAGTCAAGTACTTCATAAAAGGAGTTACAGGGACAAAGTTTGGAGCTAAGATGAAAGGATGGACTATCCAGAGACAACCCCACCCGAGGATCCATTCCATAATCAGCCAAACCCAGACACTATTGCAATATGCCAGCAAGATTTTGATGAAGGGACCCTGGTATAGCTGTCTTGTATGAGGCTATGCCAATGCCCGGCAAATAACAGAAGTGGATGCTCACAGTCATAAGATGGAACACAGGGCCTCCAATGGAGAGGCTAGAAAAAGCACCCAAGGAGCTGAAGGGGTCTGCAACCCTATAGGTGGAACAACAATATGAACTAACCAGTACCCCCAGAGCTCCTGTCTCTAGCTGCATATGTATCAGAACATGGCCTAGTTGGCAATCACTAGGAAGAGATGTCCCTTGATATTGCAAACTTTATATGCCTCAGTACGGGGGAATGCCAGGGCCAAGAATCAGGAGTGGGTGGGTAGGGGGGCAGGGTGGGGGAGGGTATAGGGAATGTTCAGGATGCCATTTGAAATTTGAAATGTATATAAAGAAAATATCTAATTAAAAAAATCCAAGTGCTTTACAAGTGACTAAATTATTGCATTGCAAAAAAATGTCATTTATCTTTGACATCTGCTGTATATTTTCCTTAAGTATAGTATTCTTCCATACCAGATTAATTTTTAATTTATTTCTGACATTATCCATATCTAACTAAATTACCTTAAACTTAATTTATATAAAAAGAATCTCCCATGTAAATTGTCTTCATAAACATGATGACATCATTATATAACATAACTGACTTGCTGTTATTATGATAGAAAAGACCTCCTTAATAAGAAAGATAAATGTCTTGTCCTACATGAAACTCTATCATACGCTACTTAGACAGAAAAAAAAAACAATGAAAATGACCATATATATATATATATATATATATATATATATATATATATATATATAAATTTAGATAATGAAGGACTTTAAGTTATTAGATTGATAACCTATGTTGTGCTAAAAGAAGCATGATATGTTTAATATTTTCTAAATAACGACTTTAACGAAGGTCATAATTCTTGCCCCAGGCACGCCTAAATATGAAGCCCTTTATCACGTTTCTTTGCAACACTCTTACCATAAAAACACTCATCAATTTTGCTGTCTAGAACCCTGTTTCAATCAAAATAACATCAACAGTACCACACCAGAATATCAATGATATCTGCAACTGACTAGGAGCATCTGTCTGGATAGAAAGAGGCACTTTTAGGTCTCAAGGTTAAAGGAAAATGCAAAAACTAATGCTCTCAGTTCAGCTTGACAGAGATAATACTGAATTACTAATATTTGCTGTTAATAGTCATTTATTATAGATCTAGAAGAATTCATAAACTTGATAAACACATCGTATATAATTTGTACATATATATTTGTTTATCAGAATAGCCTAGTAGAATGCAAGACACACAACGAATCTCTAATCATTGTTCAATGACTTACTGACATAGTTCACTTTAGTTTTCTACCAGTAAGCATAAATTTTTCTCCTCTACTCAGTTTTGTTTTGTGAGATTTATGGAAAACCAACTGTAGAAATTTAGAATATTAAAATAGTTCTTCCTGTAACTAGTACTCCTTATTACCATATACTTCCCTTTTCTTCCTCAAAACATGCAGAATAAATGAAGTAGTGACTTCTAGATTCCTAATGCATTAGTCAAAATGAAATTACAAGTGGCTTTTAGTTGTTGTTGAACTTTTTGTAGTGACAGATAAAATTGTGTAAAGACGGGGTATACCACAGAATAGTTTGATATATTTTATACTTATAGAATGTCCAAATCAAGTTACTTAACATATATGCTTATCTCAAATACTGTTTTGTGGTAAGAACACTTAAGATCAAATGTGTTTGCACGTCTTATATATGTAATTCTTTCTAATAATAATTCTGGGTTCCTGGGTACAATAGTTATCTGTATTCATAATACTTACTAGCCACTAGGAACTACCATTTTATCTTCTGTTTCTAGAAGTGCAACTGCTTGCACAGTATGAAAGGAAAATCGTGTGGTATTTTTCATGCTTTGTTTATTTTATGCAACATAAACCCTCATAGTTAATGATAGACTTTCCTTTCTTTGTAAGACTGGATACTATTTTATTGTTCATACTTATTACATATGTTTTATCCATTCATCTATATACAATTACTGAATTGTGTGTTAGGTTTAGAGGGGGACCCAAAGTGTTTTCAATAATGATTGTACAAATAGGCATTTCACATCTTGAATACAAGGCTTTAATATGCTAAGATCTATTCCCTAATTTTGATGGTACATAACCCTTTGGCAATATCACATTTGGAATTATCAAATAGAGTAATTCTCTATGGATGTCTTCATGAAAATGGAAAACTATATAGTTTTAGCAAGAAATTACAAAAGTGATTGGAAGTGTGCCCACCTTTTCAACTGATATCAAAATGACAGAGTTCCTATCACCTTAAAAAATACAACTAGAATGAAATAAATGAATGAGCCATGGAAGGACATATATGTAAGTCAGAACAGCAAGAAATAAGAGCAAAAGAATGATTGTATGAGTAAAGTGAAAACTAACTTCTCCACCACAAGTATAATTAAAGGAAGATTAGCACTGTTCACGGAAGAGCAGAGGGTATAGAATATTACTGTGGTGGCACTACTCTAATACCAAATTAAAACCAGTGGCTTTTATATTTCACAGTGTTTTACTTAAGCTCTCTTTTGCTTCATTGTCTAAAGTTTTCTACATTAAAATACTGTCTAAAGTGACCTTCACCAACTACATGGTTATACTTTTAAGATTATTCTCTGAAATTTCCTATAAAGCTTTTGAAACAAGTCCCCAAAACACATAAAAATTAACAGAACAATTATGAGTTTAAAGAAGGCATAGAATCTAAGCCCTATCAATGTGGAGATACCCTGTCTACCTAGACTACCCATAATTCAGCGACAAAGCCTACTATACAACTTATCTACATGGTTAAATGTATAGAAAGCACACTTATGCAAATAAGCACAACATAGTGAAGAATCTCTGAAAACATCTTGTAGAAAAATAACAAACTGGTTCCGGGACCCCACCGAGTGTACTCTGCACAGGCCCAAGACATCTGGCCACATTCCCGGCCAGAGGAAAAGAGGTCCGCCCGACGCAGGAGCACTTTGCCTGATCATCGGCAGCAGACATCTTGGTTCCAGGACGCCTCCGAGAGTATTCTGCACAGGTGAGAGTGTAGAATACAGAAGCTAACAGCTTCTGGGACAGGCCAAAGCAACTCAGCTTCGGGACAGGTCCTGTTTTGGGCCTTCATCATCTGCCAGGAGGGAGGTCCTAAGGCCAGATATCTGTGCACCTTTCCTGTAAGAGGAGAGCTTGCCTGCAGAGAGTGCTCTGACCACTGAAACTCAGAAGAGAGAGCTAATCTCTCAGGTCTGCTGATAGAGGCTAACAGAATCACCTGAGGAACAAGCTCTAACCAGAGACAACTATAACAACTAGCTCCAGAGATTACCAGATGGCGAAACACAAACATAAGAATCCTACTAACAGAAATCAAGACCTCACCATCAACAGAACACAGCACTCCCACCCCACCTAGTCCTGGGCACCCCAACACACCTGAAAAGCTAGACCCGGATTTAAAAGCATATCTCATGATGATGGTAGAGGACATCAAGAAGGACTTTAATAACTCACTTAAAGAAATACAGGAGAACACTGCTAAAGAGTTACAAGTCCTTAAAGAAAAACAGGAAAACACAACCAAACAGGTAGAAATCCTTAAAGAAAAACAGGAAAACACATCCAAACAGGTGATGGAAATGAACAAAACCATACTAGACCTAAAAAGGGAAGTAGACACAATAAAGAAAACCCAAAGTGATGCAACGCTGGAGATAAAAACCCTAGGAAATAAATCTACAACCATAGATGCAAGCATCAGCAACAGAATACAAGAGAAGAAAGAGAGAATCTCAGGTGCAGAAGATTCCATAGAGAACATCGGCACAACAATCAAAGAAAATACAAAACACAAAAGGATCCTAACTCAAAACATCTAGGAAATACAGGACACAATGAGAAGACCAAACCTATGGATAATAGGAGTTGATGAGAATGAAGATTTTCAACTTAAAGGGCCAGCAAATATCTTCAACAAAATTATAGAAGAAAACTTCCCAAACCTAAAGAAAGAGATGCCCATGAACATACAAGAAGCCTACAGAACTCAAAATAGACTGGGCCAGAAGAGAAATTCCTCCTGACACATAATAATCAGAATAACAAATGCACTAAATAAATATAGAATATTAAAAGCAGCAAGGGAGGAAGGTCAAGTAACATATAAAGGCAGGCCTATCAGAATTGCACCAGACTTTTCACCAGAGACTATGAAAGCCAGAAGAGCCTGGACAGATGTAATACAGACACTAAGAGAACACAAATGCCAGCCCAGGCTACTATACCTGGCCAAACTCTCAATTACCATAGATGGAGAAACCAAAGTATTCCACGACAAAACCAAATTCACACATTATCTTTCCACGAATCCAGCCCTTCAAAGGATAATAACAGAAAAAAAGCAATACAAGGACGGAAATCATTCCCTAGAAAAAGCAAGAAAGTAATCCCTCAACAAAACAAAAAGAAGACAGCCACAAGAACAGAATGCCAACTCTAACAACAAAAATAAAAGGAAACAACAATTACTTTTCTGTAATATCTCTTAATATCAATGGACTCAATTCCCCAATAAAAAGACATAGACTAATGGACTGGCTACACAAACAGGACCCAACATTCTGCTGCTTACAGGAAATACATCTCAGGGAAAAAGACAGACACTGCCTCAGAGTGAAAGGCTGAAAAACAATCTTCCAAGCAAATGGTATGAAGAAACAAGCTGGAGTAGCCATTCTAATATCAAATAAAATCGACTTCCAACCCAAAGTTATCAAAAAAGACAAGGAGGGACACTTCATACTCATCAAAGGTAAAATCCTCCAAGAGGAACTCTCAATTCTGAATATCTATGCTCCAAATGCACGGGCAGCCACATTCATTAAAGACACTTTAGTAAAGCTCAAAGAACACATTGCACCTCACACAATAATAGTGGGAGACTTCAACACACCACTTTCATCAATAGAGAGATCATGGAAACAGAAACTAAACAGGGACACAGTGAAACTAACAGAAGTTATGAAACAAATGGGCTTAACAGATATCTACAGAACATTTTATCCTAAAGCAAAAGGATATACCTTCTTCTCAGCACCTCACGGGTACTTCTCCAAAATTGACCATATAATTGGTCACAAAACAGGCCTCAACAGATATAAAAATATTCAAATTGTCCCATGCATCCTATCAGACCACCATGGACTAAGGCTGATCTTCAATAACAACATAAATAATGGAAAGCCAACATTCACGTGGGAACTGAACAACACTCTTCTCAATGACACTTTGGTCAAGGAAGGAATAAAGAAAGAAATTAAAGACTTCTTAGAGTTTAATGAAAATGAAGCCACAACATACCTAAACCTATGGGACACAATGAAAGCATTTCTAAGAGGGAAACTCAGAGCTCTGAGTGCCTCCAAGAAGAAACTGGAGAGAGCACACACTAGCACCTTGATAACACTTCTAAAAACTCTAGAAAAAAAGGAAGAAAATTCACCCATGAGGAGTAGACGGCAGGAAATTATCAAACTCAGGGGTGAAATCAACCAAGTGGAAACAAGAAGAACTATTCAAAGAATTAACCAAACGACGAGTTGGTTCTTCGAGAAAATCAACAAGATAGATGAACCCTTAGCTAGACTCAATAGAGGGCACAGGGACAACATCCTAATTAACAAAATCAGAAATGAAAAGGGAGACATAACAACATATCCTGGAGAAATCCAAAACACCATCGGATCCTTCTACAAAAGGCTATACTCAACAAAACTGGAAATCCTGGACGAAATGGACAAATTTCTAGACAGATAACAGGTACCAAAGTTAAATCAGGATCAAGTTAACGATCTAAACAGTCCCATATCCCCTAAAGAAATAGAAACAATCATTAATAGTCTCCCAGCCAAAAAAAGCCCAGGACCAGATGGGTTTAGTGCAGAGTTCTACCAGACTTTCAAACAAGATCTAATTCCAGTTCTGCACAAACTATTCCACAAAATAGAGGGAACTCTACCCAACTCATGCTATGAAGCCATCATTACTCTGATACCTAAACCACAGAAAGATCCAACAAAGATAGAGAACTTCAGACCAATTTCCCTTATGAATATAGATGCAAAAATACTCAATAAAATTCTCGCTAACTGAATCCAAGAACACATTAAAGCTATCATCCAGCCTGACCAAGTAGGTTTTATTCCAGGGATGCAGGGATGGTTTAATATACAGAAATCCATCAACGTAATCCATTATATAAACAAACTCAAAGACAAAAACCACATGATCATCTCTTAGATGCGGAAAAAGCATTCGACAAGATCCAACACCCATTCATGATAAAAAGTCTTGGAAAGATCAGGAATTCAAGGCCCATAACTAACCATGATAAAAGCATTCTACAGCAAACAAGTAGCCAACATCAAAGTAAATGGTGAGAAGCTTGAAGCAATCCGACTAAACTCAGGGACTAGACAAGGCTGCCCACTTTCTCCCTAACTCTTCAACATAGTACTTGAAGTACTAGCCAGAGCAATTGGATAACAAAAGGATATCAAGGGGATACAAATTGGAAAAAATGAAGTCAAATATCACTTTTTGCAGATGATATGATAGTATATATATGTGACCCTAAAAATTCCACCAGAGAACTCCTAAACCTGATAAACAGCTTCGGTGAAGTAGCTGGATATAAAATTAACTCAAAAAAGTCAATGGCCCTTCTCTACACAAAGAATAAACAGGCTGAGAAAGAAATTAGGGAAACAACACCCTTCTCAATAGTCACAAATAATATAAAATATCTTGGCATGACTCTAACTAAGGAAGTGTAAGAACTATATGATAAGAACTTCAAGTCTCTGAGGAAAGAAATTAAAGAAGATCTCAGAAGATGGAAAGATGTCCCATGCTCATGGATTGGCAGGATCAACATTGTAAAAATGGCTATCTTGCCAAAAGCAATCGACAGATTCAATGCAATCCCCATCAAAATTCCAAATCAATTCTTCAACGAATTAGAAAGTGCAATCTGCAAATTCATCTGGAATAACAAAAAACCTAGGATAGCAAAAACTCTTCTCAAGGATAAAAGAACCTCTGGCAGAATCACCATGCCGGACCTAAAGCTCTACTACAGAGCAATTGTGATAAAAACTGCATGGTACTGGTATAGTGACAGACAAATAGACCAATGGAATAGAATTGAAGACCCAGAAATGAACCCACACACCTACGGTCACTTGATCTTCGACAAGGGAGCTAAAAACATCCAATGGAAGAAAGACAGCATTTTCAACAAATGGTGCTGGCACAACTGGTTGTTAACATGTAGAAGAATGCGAATCGATCCATTCCTATCTCCTTGTACTAAGGTCAAGTCTAAGTGGATCAAGGAACTTCACATAAAACCAGAGACACTGAAACTTATAGAGGAGAAAGTGGGGAAAAGCCTTGAAGATATGGGCACAGGGGAAAAATTCCTGAATAGAACAGTAATGGCTTGTGCTGTAAGATCGAGAATTGACAAGTGGGACCTCATGAAACTACAAAGCTTCTGCAAGGCTAAAGACACCATCAAAAAGACAAAAAAACCACCAACAGATTGGGAAAGGATCTTCACCTATCCTAAATCAGATAAGGGACTAATATCCAATATATATAAAGAACTCAAGAAGGTGGACTCCAGAAAGTCAAATAACCCCATTAAAAAATGGGGATCAGAACTGAACAAAGAATTCTCACCTGAGGAATACCGAATGGCAGAGAAACACCTGAAAAAATGTTCAACATCCTTAATCATCAGAGAAATGCAACTCAAAACAACCCTGAGATTCCACCTCACACCAGTCAGAATGGCTAAGATCAAAAATTCAGGTGACAGCAGATGCTGGCGAGGATGTGGAGAAAGAGGAACACTCCTCCATTGTTGGTGGGATTGCAAGCTTGTACAACCACTCTGGAAATCAGTCTGGCGGTTCCTCAAAAAATTGGACATAGTACTACCGGAGGATCCAGCAATACCTCTCCTGGGCATATATCCAGAAGATGTCCCAACCGGTAAAAAGGACACATGCTCCACTATGTTCATAGCAGCCCTATTTATAATAGCCAGAAGCTGGAAAGAACCCAGATGTCCCTCAACAGAGGAATGGATACAGAAATTATGGTACATTTACACAATGGAGTACTACTCAGCTATTAAAAAGAATGAATTTATGAAATTCCTAGCCAAATGGATGGACCTGGAGGGCATCATCTTGAGTGAAGTAACACAATCACAAAAGAACTCACACAATATGTATTCACTGATAAGTGGATATTAGCCCAAAACTTAGGATACCCAAGATATAAGATACAATTTGATAAACGCATGAAACTCAAGAAGAATGAAGACCAAAGTGTGGACACTGTGCACCTTCTTAGAATTGGGAACAAAACACCCAGGGAAGGAGTTACAGAGACAAAGTTTGTAGCTGTGATGAAAGGATGGACCATTTAGAGACTGCCGTATCCAGGGATCCATCCCATAATCAGCTTCTAAACGCTGACACCATTGCATACACTAGCAAGATTTTGCTGAAAGGACCCAAATATAGCTGTCTCTTGTGAGACGATGCCGGGGCCTAGCAAACACAGGAGTGGATGCTCACAGTCAGCTATTGGATGTATCACAGGGCTCCCAATGGAGAAGCTAGAGAAAGTACCCAAGGAGCTAAAGGGATCTGCAACCCTATTGTTGGAACAACATGATGTACTAACCAGAACCCCGGAGCTCTTGTCTCTAGCTGCATATGTATCGAAAGATGGCCTAGTCGGCCATCAATGGAAAGAGAGGCCCATTGGACTTGCAAACTTTATATGCCCCAATATAGGGGAATGCCAGGGCCAAAAGAATGGGAATGGGTGGGTAGGGAAGTGGGGGGCGCTATGGGGGACTTTTGGGATAGCATTGGAAATGTAATTGAGGAAAATATGTAATAAAAATATTAAAAATCAAAAAAAAAAATAAAGTGTTCCAGCTGGGCAAGTGTGAGGACCTGAGTTCAAATCATCAGAACACACATAAAAAGCTTAGGCAGTAACACAAGTATTTATAATCTTGCCACTGTTTCTAAGATATAACGTCCAGGAATAGAAAATAGAATTCCTGGAAATTTGTCAACCAAACACAGTAGTTAACAAGAAACTTTGTTTCAAACAGAGTGGAATCCAAAGACCAATATATCTCCACATATACATTCACACACCCAAATGCATGATCTCACACACACACACAAGTGAGCATGACATTAACACTCATAGTAGGGCAAAATAAAATTATAGCCATCAACTTGACATTCCACAGTATTTTGAACATCTCTCTTCAATACTTGAAAGATTGTAGATAGTGATATTAGAGTTGAAGACCTATACTTCAAAGTATCTGACATAAGCTATGGTAAGTAGATAAGATCATCACATTGTAGGAATGCCACCACCATTATCATGACTATCCCAAATATTTAAATATCACATGTAAATTGTAGCTCCTGTCAAAGCAAAACTAAAGAAATCACACAAGTTTGATGCCTGGGATTGTGAATACCTAGGGTTGTTAAAGAAAAAGAATAGTTCAACTCTTCCATTTTTTTTATGGGAGTGTCTGTTCTTCTTTCTTTTCTTTACATGGAAGTTAATACATGGAAGTTAATTCCACATACAATAAAAAGTCAGCATTCCTGCTTTCGATTATTGGAAAATAATGGCATTATCCAATATTGTGCAATTTGTTCTCTCTGAATTTAAAGCTGTCATAGAAAAGTATAAAGCAAATACATACATATATGAATATATATATGCATGCCTAAAAAAAGCACTAGTGTTTTTTCATACAAACAATAAGAACAAACTAATTTTTAAATAACATTTTGTAGTATTAACATTTGTAGAAAATAATTATGGGGGTAGGAAAAGGGAGGAACATAGTGGGGGAGAGGTGAGGGGGAAAGGGGGCCAGGATCAGGTATGGGGGAGACAGAAGAAGAGCCCAGAAGGCCAGGAGAAGGAATGGAAATATGCAGCTGCACGGGGGGGGGGGGGGGGCTATGGGGAAACCTCTAGAAAGTTCCAGAGACCTGGGATGTGAGAGGCTCCCAGGACTCAAAGGAATGACCTGGGCTGAAATGCCCAAAGGTGGGGAGATAAAACTTGAAGAGACCACCTCTAGTAGATAAACATGGCCCCCATTGAAGAGATGGGGCCACCTGCTACCTTCAAATTTTTTTGACTGAGAGTTGTTCCTGCTTAAAGGAAATGCAGGGACAAAAATGGAGAAGAGACTGAAGGAAAGGTGGTCCAGTGACTGCCCCAACTGGGGATCCATCTCATGGGTGGGCACCAAGCCTGACTCTATTACTGAGGCTATGTTGTGCTTACAGACAGGAGCCTGGCATCACTGTCATTAGAGGCTCTACAAGCAGGTGACTGAGACAAATACAGAGATACAGATACTTATATGAGTTATTTCTCTGCTTCATATTATATTTAAGAATCACACAAGGATTTATCTTTCCCTATTTACTATATTCTCACAATGGCTCTAAAGTTCTCTAAAATATTATTCTATGGGTAAAAACATAATCATTCTTATAAAATACATTGAAATGTACATGTTGTTTAAACTATAATGACTAAGGAGCTAGAGGGATGGCTCAGCAGATAGCAGCATTTGCTGCCCTTCCTGAGGACCTGAGTTCTGTTCCACTGGATCCAAGTAAGGCAATAACAGGAAGTTAACACCCTCTCCTGGATTTTGATGGTACTCACAAACAGCATACATACACACATTTTTAAAATAAAATCTTTTAAAACTTTAATAATATGAAAAGGGGATACTGTATTGAGTATCTGTCATATATAGATTTGCTACTAGAATTGCTTCAAAATGAAAATTTATACCAAAGTCCCTATAATTCATTATCTTCTCAAACTTCATTATTGTAATTTCCTACTGCTGTAAGTCCAAGCTTATAAATTAAATGGAAACTGTCTCAGATGACAAATCACTCTAATATAGCAATCCAGTGTGCCACACTAGAGATGCAAAAATAAATAAATAAAAGGAAGTATGTTCCTGTCTCAAGATGCTTCTTGAATTGTTTCATCTTGTCATATCCTCCGGAAAACTAAGTATGACTCCCGAGACGAACTTATTTAGTTGGGAGCCTTAACATATTTTTCTAGTTATTTATGGCCTTACTGTACAATTATCAAATATTTTCCACCCATAAAGCATCAATATACCATTTAAAAACATTCTTTGCAAGTAAATATGCATATCCATTGGGATGGAATATAGCATTTTCTAAGTATTACCATTGTGAAAATCTTTGTAGATTCTTCAAAATTCCTTGCAAGTAAGAATGAAGAGTGTAGCATTTAGATGAATGATGTTTGTATAAGTACCCCTCCTCCATTGAAAATATTTTCATTTCAGTAGGAATTCCTACTGATTTTCAAGTTTCAAATTTGTATCTTTACTCTTTATTGTCCATTCATAAGCTGCATTGATTTCACTTTACACATTCTGCTGTAGGGTCAATAAATGAAAACATAAATCAAAATATCACCCTGAAGAGCAGAATATGTTCTATACTAAACATAATATTTGTTTTATTCTAAAGTAAAATCAAAGAGAAATTTTAAAAAGAAACATTCAGACTCTAGAGTATGCCACTACTCTACTTTCTTGACAAAGTATTTATGTGTTATCTTATTATTTCCTTCCCTTTTCCCATTGTATTTGCTTTTACAAAATTAATGTCTTCAAATTTATCAAAGAGGTTTTTTGCATACAAAATTTATCAAAGAGGTTTTTTGCATACACATATGGATAATACTTGCTCTATAATGACATTTCAATGTTGATACATCCTAGATTTCTACATAAAGACTCTTTTCAAGGTTTTGCTAATGGTAATAAATAATTACCATTTTTAAGAAATTCTGAGCCTGTATTATGTTCACATAGATGATAGAGAAAACTTATCCAATGAGTATGAACCAGAGCTTTGAGAGGGTAAATGTCAAAGGTAAATTAGTCCTCAGATGCCATGAGTGCCAAGGAAAATCAAATACAATTTGACTTCTATGAATTTGTAATGGCATACCAGAAAGCAAAGAATAAGATAAACATTTTCTTCTGTTGGTTTTTCACTTTCATAGAAACTCCTTATATGCTTTTAGATGGTCACATTTTGCTGACATTTACAAACATTTCATGTTGATCTTACATGGGTCACATCAATCATCTATACAGTTTCAATGGCACTTTGTTAAATAAACTGTCATGAAAGATTTATAGAGAATTTGATAAAAGTAAAGAAGATGTAGTTTAGCTTTTAAAGATGCATTACCCTTTTTCTGAAGTGTAATATCACTTCTAAAACACCATTAAACTTTTCAGGCCATGACTAAAGAAAGAAAAAAATCCTTTACTCTTCATGCTTGTATTTACATCACATTTTTCTCCAAACATTAGAGTGGAGTACAATAGGAGAAACCTTTCCAAGATCAATTTGCTTTGAATTGAATGGTTTCATATTGATCCTTTTTAAAAATAATTCTACAGAATGTTACCTCTATTCAGAATTCAATCATAAAATACTAACTAAATAATTCTGACAAATGTATTTATGTCAATAGGTACTTCATACACATTTAATCTTTGTATTCTGAATTGGTATGTGGGATTAAAAAAAGATGGTAAGAACTTTTTTCACACATTCCTTAGACTCTATCAAACTACATCTATTCTTCAAAGAAAACACGTGTTTGATTATACTACACAAAAAATAGTACCTTTAGAAGTCTAAATGTGGAAAGTAGGGGTACTAAACAATAATATTGTCTCCTCTGATTACATGTATTAAATTAATGTTCCATTATTATATTTATTTGGTCTCTCTCTGTCTCTCTCTGTCTCTCTGTCTCTCTGTCTCTCTCTCTGTCTCTCTCTGTCTCTCTCTGTCTCTCTCTGTCTCTCTCTGTCTCTCTCTGTCTCTGTCTCTGTCTCTGTCTCTGTCTCTGTCTCTCTCTCTCTCTCTCTCTCTCTCTGTGTGTGTGTGTGTGTGTTTATGTTTTGTATATCCTAGGAAATTTTTCAGTAGTTCATTCTCTCCTTCCCCACGTGGTTTCTGGAGATTCAACTCAGATTGTTAATCTTGACATCATGCACTCTGTAACTATTAAATCATCACACTGACCCTTTAAATATTAGAATGCATTTTAATTAGGCTTCTCTCTTTCTTTTTTAAATTAGGTATTTTCTTCATTTACATTTCCAATGCTATCCCAAAAGTCCTGCCATACCCTCCCTCCCCACTCCCCCCCACACACTCCCACTTCTTGGCACTGGCATTCCCCTATATTAAGACATATAAAATTTGCAGGACCAATGGGCCTCTCTTTCCAATGATGGCCGACTAGGCCATCTTCTGATACATATGCAGCTAGAAACACGAGCTCTGGGGGAGGGGGGTACTGGTTAGTTCATATTGTTGTTCCACCTATAGGGTTGCAGACCCCTTTAGCTCCTTGGGTACTTTCTCTAGCTCCTCCAATGGGGGCTCTGTGATCCATCCAATAGCTGACTGTGAGCATCCACTTCTGTGTTTGCTAGGCCCCAGCATAGCCTCACAAGAGACAGCTATATCTGGGTCCTTTCAGCAAAATCTTGCTGGTGTATGCAATGGTGTCAGCATTTGGAGGCTGATTATGGGATGGAACGAAGACCAAAATGTGGACACTTTGCCCCTTCTTAGAATTGGGAACAAAACACCCATGGAAGGAGTTGCAGAGACAATTTTGGAGCTGAGAGGAAAGGATGGACCATCTAGAGACTGCCATACCCGGGGATCCATCCCATAATCAGCTTCTTTCTTTAAGAAAAGAAAATTATGCTTATCATGTTTTTATCTAGTTGTAACAGGGTGAAAATTTCAACTTTTGAATGGTTTTAATTTTTAGCAATAAACTCTGTCATGAAATAAAAAGTTGCTAAGAAGTATATTAGTAAAAACTAAGGGAGGAGAAATTTAGATATCCAAAAATAACTCATTATGACCATTTTGATTACAGAAACACATTTTTAGCATATCTATATATGCTTATAGAAATTACATAGTAAGTAAAATTAAGTAAAGTGAGCTTCATGTGATGACTTAAAGTATAAAAGAATTTGAGAAATAAAAATAATTTAATGGTAGAAATAGTAAGCACTTCACAACACAACTGAACAAGTACTAATATATCTAAGCTGTTTATGCTGTTTTTAATTATTGTTATATTAATAGATCTAATATCCCAAGAAAGCTAAATAATAGTCAAGAAAGTTAAAGATTTGACCCTTATAAGCCAAGTTTAAGCTATAAAGAACGTGCATTGGCATTTCCCCTAATTTTTAGGAAGCTCCGTGAATCAACTCTCCAAACAGTTGAACCCAAGAAAATGGATCCAGGTACATAATGAAGTCTCACTTTGAGTTTTTTTTTTCCCACCAGGATTCAGCATGTGAAAAAAATGGAGCATGTGTGAAACAAGACTGCTTTCAACCCACATGCAAAAACCCCAGATTTGTCTTTGAGCATTTATATAGCTTCAGTAAACAAGTCTGTCAAGCTACAACTCAAGCTTTACATGAAATTTCTTAATGTGTAAAGTATATATTATAAAACAATGAAGAAACAAATTATTTTTATCTCTGTTATGAAAACAAATTATTTCTTTTATGAATGGTTAAACAACTTGAAACTGGTCATTTATTACAAAAGGACCCATGTTGATGATTTTACTTTTACATAGTTTAACATCTTAAGCTATTACTAGTATACATCAACATACTTAAAACCTTTAAGAAATCTTTATAAATGTTTATATTTATATTCTATCTGTCCCTTCTATTAGAAATTCTACAATCTATTATGTGTCGTATTTATATAATGGAGTATTCACTGCAAACAAAATGCTACATTGTATCATACCATATATTCACTAGCAGAAATTTTAAAATGACCCACTATTATATTTTCCTAATAGATAAAACTTTTTTTTAGCTTGCATAAAAAAGTGGCTTCAGTCAAGACAAGTGTCTTCTGTTGCTCTATTTCTTTAGTCCATTATCACCAGGAATTAGATTCTATCAGGCACTGATAGTGAGAATTCAACTTTGTTTCCAAATTGTGCGTTACCATTTTTCACATTAACAAGAGTGTCTTAATCTAGTCCAGTTTTCAAATGACAAATTTAGGAATCAATTTTGACGTAGAGCACTTATGAACATTTACTCATTAAAGTAAAGCTTTATTATACAAAAAGCGGTGCAATCATTTTCCTAAAAATAGAGATCAAAAACCAATTTCTATATTTAGATTCAGAAAAAACAAAACAAAGATAGTCCATGAATAAATGTGTCAATCCCATTTCTCAAAATACTCGAGAGTTAACTAAAATAGTCACTAAAAGAACTATATTTAAACTATGTAATGTTTGTATGTCATAGATGCCATTTGTAAATAGTCCTATAAATAAGCCCTATTGTGAAATCTGCTAATCAGTATACAAACATCAATAGACAAACCATTTTGGTCTCTCACAAGATTTAACATTAAAATGGGAGCTTCTAAATCTTAACCCTTGCTATTTCCTCTGGCTAAGATGCTTACTATTAAGGCTACTTATCTACTTTATTTAGGTTCAAAGTCCATCTTATTAGAGAGGCATTACATTGACCACCCCTATTGAAAAACTGTCCCAAAGTTATTGATATTTGCTTTGATGTTTTTGATCATAAAACTTATTTACATATTTCATTCCCAACTGTCTATCCGTTTTCAATTACTTATAATTAGTCACAGTCCCATGAAATATATTGTTTCATGTCACTTCTCACTATGTGACTGATATGTAGGTACATAGGTAATTGATATATAGATGATATATAGATAGATAATAGATAGATAGATACATACATACATACATACATACATACATACACAGATAGATATGTAGACACAGATACACATGTATGTGTGTACATATATATTAGAAATTTATAAATATAATCTGCTGTGTTCATTTATTATTGATTGCATGTATACATTTTAGGGACCAAAACTTGATATTAAATAACTAATTAGTAGGGTAATATCTGAGGTAGAGTAATTCTCTCTCAGCAGTTTTTTCTCTAAGGGAAAAGTCTTGTGAGAGTTCTCCATCCATATTGGCATGTCAACATGTATCATGATTCATGTTTTCTTGGCAGCCCTAAAGTTTAATGAATGATATAAAATATTCACTACACACACACACACACACACAGACACACACACATAGATAGATAGATAGATAGATAGATAGATAGATAGATAGATAGATAGATAGATAGATAGAGAGAGAGAGAGAGAGATAGAGAGAGAGAGAGATAGAGAGATAGATAGAGAATATTCATTATTCAATATTCTAGAGTTAAGTCATGTGAATCATGGAGAGTCTGTTAGTGACTGTGATTTGGCCCACAGCTCAGCATTTGCTAATGTATCTGATACCTTGTCAATATCTCACCTGTATGACACATATTTATTCTTTTTAACAGGAAAGACTGGATTGTTTAGACTTAACTATATAAACATGGATTTGATACCTCAGTCTTCTGAATTTTAGAATTACAGGTCTGTAGCACCTTAACTCTAGTTTTATTCGTATTTGTAAATTTATTTATTTATTTATTTATTTATTTATTTATTTATTTATTTATGTTTGTTTGTTTGCTTTTCAAGACAGGGTTTCTCTGTGTAGTCCTGGCTGTCCTGGAACTCACTTTGTAGACCAGGCTGGCCTCGAACTCAGAAATCTGCCTGCCTCTGCCTCCCAAGTGCTGGGATTAAAGGCGTGCAGCACCACACCCGAGTGTAAATTTATTTTTAAAGTGTTGGTTTTAGTTTTTGACTTCACAATTTTTTTTTCAATTTATGGATAGATCTGATAGTATTATACTTTAGAGTCTGACTTCATTTCATGTTCTTTATGTCTACTCTACTGAAGGTTCTAACTGCTCTGCATACTGGCTAGTATACACAATGTGGATAATACAAGAAAGAAAACAAAAAGCACCTTGCAAATATGGAAAATCATCACTAAAAGATGAAGAATTTCCTACTCATTTTTTGTACCAAGATATTATTTATTTGCAAATAGTCTAACAAATATAAAATAGATAACCTGAAGCTACCAGTGAAATTATCATAGAAATAATAATACTATAGCCAAGTTTGCGTACTTAAACAATTGGACACCTCAGCAAGGCTTTTGTAGATGATGCTTAGGAAACAGAAACTTATGAATTCATGAATTAGAGTTAAAGTCTGCTATTTCATTAGTGGCAGTCATTCAGTAAAAAGACACTTACAACGTATGTACTGTCCATGTACAGAATGAGGTTTACTTGTAAGTTAACCATGCTTCAGTAGAAAGTCACACATCCAAGTATATACAGGGAGCACAAATTGACATTACAGACTTATGCAAAATAAAATAAAATAAAAAGAAGATGTAACTGTAGGTAGGGCAAGCAGTGGATTTTGGAAGGATTTTGGAAAGAAAATAAATATGTTCAGTAAAAATGGTATAATATTATTAAGAATAAAATAACATTCAAAGTAAATAAATGAATCTATACCAGGGAAATCACCAAACATTCTAGCCTGTTGCAGAGACAATAGAATAGGTTGTTATCCACAATCTGACACCAAGATCTGTTTGCTGATAACATCCACATAATTCATCAAAAGAAAGAGAGGTTGAGTTGGTACATACATAGAACCTTCACCCCTAAGTTTTAGTGTCTTTGGTACTAGAGGTACTCTGCAGGCTACCAAAAGAGAAATGTAAACAACAAACTAACCAGAAACTCTAATCTACAAAGATGTCCTGCCTGTAAATTATGCTAGGGCAACTTGTAGCAGGAATTAACAGATGTCTGATTAGACTTTAGGCTTACATTACAATATGAAACACATACCTGATACTACTTGGGTCACCAAAAACAAAAGACCAATGGTAAAACCAAATGCTACTGGTCTTTTAAAAGAAAGTAATGTGAACTCATTGGCACATGTGGGGTAGATTTCCTAAACAGAACTCCAATAACTCAGGCTCTAAGATCAAGAATTGATAAATGGGACCTCATGAAACTGGAAAGCTTCTGTAAGGCAAAGGACATAGTCAATAGGGCAAATTGGAAACCTACATATTGGGTAAAGATCTTCACTATCCCCACATCTAATGGAGGGCTAATATCCAAAATATATAAAGAACTCAACAAGCTAACCTCCAAAAATGAACAACCCAACCAAAAAATGGGATATAGAGCTAAACAAGGAATTCACAACAGAGGAATCTCGAATGGCTGAAAAGAAGCACTTAAAGAAATGTTCAAAGTTCTTAGTCATCAGGGAAATGTAAATCAAAACAACCCTGAGATTCCACCTTATACCAGTCAGAATGGCTAAGATCAAAAACTCAGGTGACAGCACATGTTGGTGAGGATGTGGAGAAAGAGGAACACTCCTCCATTGCTGGTGGAATTGTAAACTGGTACAACCACTCTGGAAATCAATCTGGAGGTTCCTCAGAAAATTGGAAATAGATCTAGCTGAAGACCCAGCAATACCACTCTTGAGAATATACCCAAAAGATGACCCATCATACCACAGGAGCATGTACTCCACTATGGTCATAGGGGCCTTATCTGTGATAGCCAGAAGCTGGAAACAACCTAGATGTCCCACAAAGGAGAAATGAATACCAAAATTCTGATTCATTTACACAATGGAATACTACTCAGCTATTAAGAATTAGAATATCATGAGATTTACAGGCAAACTGATGGAACTAAAGTAAACCCAAACTAGAATTCCCAGAATAAAATCAACAGAACTAAAGAAGGTTAACAAGCTGAAGGGCCCAAGAAAAGTGCTCCAATCCCACTTAGGAGGGAGAACAAAGTAATCATGGGAGACAGAGGGATGGAGGGACTTGGTTGGGAGAGAGAAGGGGCAGGGGAGAGGGGGAACATGATCAGGTATGAGGGACAGGAGAAAAGCCCTGAGGGCCAACACAATGAAAGTAAATATGCAACCTGGGGGAATGGAAAGTGGGGAGACCCTCTAGAAAGTACCAGACTTGGGAGGTGAGAGACTCTCAGAACTCAAAGGGAAGAACCTTAGATGAAATGCTCTACAGTGGAGAGAGAGAACTTGTAGAGTCCACCTTCAGTAGAAAGACAGGGCATCAAGTGGAGGGATGGGGTTGCCATCCCACAGCCAAAAACTCTGACCCAAAAGTGGAAGAACTGCAGGGACAAAAGTGGAGAAGAGCCCGAGGGAAAGGAGATCCAGTGACAGGCCTAAATTGGAATCCATCTCAAGGAGTGGCTTCAAGGCCTAACACTATTACTGATACTATGGTGTGCTTATAGACAGAAGCCTAGCATGGCTGTCCTCTGAGATACTCAACAAGCAGCTAACTGAGACAGAAGCACATACACCCAACCAATGGACTGAAGTTGGAGACCCCTGTGGTTAAATTAGGGAAAGGATGGAAGAATCTGAAGAGGAGGGAGATCCCATTGGAATACCAACAGTCTCAACTTACCCAGACCTCTGATTTCTCTCCAACATTGAGCCACCAGAGAGAGCTGTTCCAAGGTCCCCTCACACACACACACACACACACACACACACACACACACACACACACACTCATACATGATCTGGCCTCAGTGGGAGAAGAAACTCCTAACCTTTGAGAGACTTGAGGCCCCAGGGAGTGGGAACCCCTGGAGGGGGGAACATCCTCTTGGAGACAGGTAGGGTGAAAAATGGGTTGAATGGGTTGAGGGACTGTGGGAGGGAGGACCAGAAGAGAGGTATTGACTGGACTGTAAAAAATAATAGGTAATACAAAAAAGAAAAAAAGTAATGATAAAATAACTACTACTAGATCAGTGCCTTCCTCAGCCATCATCAGAGAAGAGAACATCCTATAGCAGATAGAGGCAAATACAAAGACCAACTGCCAGACATGAGAGAGAGAGAGAGAGAGAGAGAGAGAGAGAGAGAGAGAGAGAGAGAGAGAGAGAGAGAGAGAGAGAGAATAAGTGATCAAATATACTACTGACAACAAGCAATATAGTCAGTTTACAGTCTAACATTTCCAAGAAGTCAAGGCAGGAACTCATGCAGCTATGCTGCATTCATAGCCAACTGAGAGAAACAAACATGCCTCATACTGCTTTCTTGCTTTCTGTTTACACTCAGCCAATCTTGGTTTAGTATTTCTATGGGGCTACTGAGCATGAGCATCACTGTGACTCTGATTTCTGTGCCTTCTTTTGAGCCCTTTTTCTTCTTTTGGTTTCCCTTGTCTAATTTTTTTTTTGTTTTATCTTATTATATTTTACTTTGTTATTTGTAGCTATCTCTTAGGACTTACATTTTCTAATGAGAGTTAGAAAGGGAGTGGGTCTGGAGGGGAAAGGAGGTAAGAAAAAACAGGAAGCAGTAGAACAGGTATATATTATATGAGAAAAATCTAATTTCAATAAAAGGGAAAGAATAAATAAATGAATACTCCATATCACAATCAAATGAACATTTGTTCTACACAAGCAGGGAGTTCTAGCAAAAAGGATAAAATTTAAATATTTATAGCTAGCAGCAATTATTTGTTGATAGGTTGAGTCCAGTAGACTCACTTTTGAAAAAATGGTTTAAAGAGGATATGACTGTGAGCATCCACTTCTGTGTTTGCTAAACCCCAGCACAGTCTCACAAGAGACAGCTCTATCTGGGTCCTTTCAGCAAAATCTTGCTAGTGTATGCAATGGTGTCAGCGTTTGGAAGCTGATTATGGGATGGATCCCTGGATACAGCAATCACTAGATGGTCCATCCTTTCGTCACAGCTCCAACTTTTGTCTCTGTAACTCCTTCCATGGGTGTTTTGTTCCCAATTCTAAGAAGGGGCAAAGTGTCCACACTTTGGTCTTCGTTCTTCTTGAGTTTCATGCTTTTAGCAAATTGTATCTTATATCTTGGGTATCCTAATATAAACTAACCAGTACCCCAGAGTTCTTGTCTCTAGCTGCATATGTATCAAAAGATGGCCTAGTAGGCCATCACTGGAAAGAGAGGCCCATTGGACATGTAAACTTTATATGCCCCAGTACAGGGGAATGCCAGGGCCAAAAAGTGGGAGTGGGTGGGTAGGGGAGTGGGGGGGGAGGGTATGGGGGACTTTTGGGATAGCATTGGAAATGTAAATGAGGAAAATGCCTAATAAAAAAATTTTTAAAAAGAGGACATGATACTTCAGAAAACATGCTGATACTTTTCTGTCTTCATTTTCTCATAATAATAGTAATTAATAATAGTAATTATATTTAAGGAGTCAATATGACAGCTACATGTCTGAAATAACTCGTGTGGAGATGTTTATATATTGACATTTGGTATCTATAGCTCAATAAATGGAAACTATAAGTTTTTATATTCTAGCGTTTTAGTGCTGAACATTAACTCAGCCTCTCTCCCTTCTTTATGCCTAATCTATATGGTCTAGATAATTCTCAGTAATGTGACACATATCAACAGTTTCTCAAAAATAAACAAGGAATCATCTCCAGATGGAAGAAATTTCATACATAGGCTGGAGAGATGGCTCTTTAACAAAGAGTACTGCCTGCTTTTCCAGATGACCTGGGATTCAGTTCCCAGCATCTACATGGCAACTCAAAATACTCTCAAACTCTAGTCTCAGATCTGATTCCTTTTTCTGACCTCCATGGGCACTAGGAACACACATGCTCCATGGACATACATGCAAGCAAAACACACAAACACATAAAATAAAATAAAAAAATAAAGCTGAGTGTTATAATTTTTTAAATTAATTTCAAAAATAAATTGAAATTTAAATAAAATTAATAAATGGAATTTTTATATTGATAAATCCAGAATCTGGAGCCACATCCAGCCTGCCGTATACAGAAATTCATCCAAAGACTCATAAGATGGCTCAGCAAGTAAAGGCATATGCCATCAACCCTGACAATCGGAGCTCAATCCCCAGGATTCACATGGTAAAAGGATAGGACTAACTCCAACAAGTTATCCTTTGATCTCCACACACGTATGATGAATAAAATGTTTTTTAAAGTAAAAAAATCCATTCTATAAATAAGACATACTACTTTAATTCTATAATGCATAGTATGGTATTACATGTAACCTAGGCCCTAAAACTAACATGTTTAATATCAAAAATATCTGCTGTGAATATTTGAGACACTTGAGTGGTTCTCTAAGCTTAAGGTGAACACCTTTTTTTTCCATCTAGCATTTCTGAACTTACCCATTTTTAAGAATGTATACTACAGACTATAGATAGAATTCTGTAACAGGATTAAGCACTGGCAGTAGCCCCCTTTTTGTCAGAAAGGAGTACTGTCACTTTGTGCAAGAGAACATTGAGAATTCTAAGCTCATCTAATGCTATTAATTTAGTATTTTACTCTGCAATCTGTTTTCAAAAATGTCAGCACAAATAGGAAAATGTAAATATACACTAGATTATTTTTATTCCTATAAACAAAAGTTTTAAATTTTAAATCCTGCTTTTTTTCTGGATATTCAGTGTTCCAATATTATGATACACTTCTTTACCATTTCAGCTGTATTTGTAGATTTTCTGAGACCATGTTATGTTACAAAGAGATGTACATACTACTAAATGTATATATATATGTGTGTGTGTGTGTGTATATATGTATATATATATATATATATATATATATATATATATATATATATATATATATATAAACTATCTCTGGTACTTAAAACTTCATAATTACAATATTGTCCACCCAGAAAGAAGAAATTTTCTTTTTCACGGACATATTGAACTCATACTATCAAAAGGTCATCTTTAGCACTGTCTTCACCACAATGTTATATTTCAAGATTTAACATAATTATACTAATCAAAACTATATTTACAAGTGTAAATTAATGAATTTACAGAAGGGCTTAAAGAGATAAATGTTAAAAAAATTAATAAAATAATCCATATTTCTATTGCAAATTAGCCAACGACTGTTGTCTTAACTAAGTAATATACTCATTCAGAACCATAAGTTTCAAAGGAGCATATAAGAACTACTTATATTACGCTTGTTACAACGTTGGTGTATTAATTTATTATTACTCCTATGTTTTCTTCATGTGTTATAATGGAAGAGCTGAATCATTCTGTATATGGCACTCAGGCTCATCAAGAATTTTATCCCTATCAGTACTTTCTATCATTATTTACACTAATTATCCTATTAACAAACTATATTTGTTCTTTCACAATTCCAGTTTAATACACATACTCAAAAATTTATACTATACTCACTTAAAATTGTTGAATATTATAGCAAATATTGTGGTAAGTACATCTATTTAAGCACAACTTTCTTATTTTGTTGTTGAACTTCAGAACATTTCTTTCTTTTTCTTTATTTTTATTAGATATTTCCTTTATATGCATTTCAAATGTTATCCGAAAAGTTCCCTATACCCTCCCTCTGCCCTGCTCCCCTACCCACCCACTCCCACTTCTGGGCCCTTGCATTTCCCTGTACTGGGGCATAAAAAGTTTAAGTACAACTTTCTTTTTTTTTTAACATCTAAAGTTTTTTATTGGATACACATGATATTGAATCCCAGCTTCACCTCTTATTTCGTTACTGTAATAATAGATGAGAACAGTGGGAGACATCTGGTTTATAAGCCCAGCAATTTGATGCTAAATAGAAAATGTCTTAAAAGACATCAATTACAGATGCTCTCTTTTCTGGAGACAAGGTCTCACCAAGAATTCCAGGCTGACCTTGAATTTGAGGTTTTACACCACAGCTACCAAGAGCTGTAACTTTGTCTCCATGCCCAGTTTCTTTCTTTTTTTTTTTTAATTTTATTTTAATTAGGTATTTTCTTCATTTACATTTCCAATGCTACCCCAAAAGGCCCCAATACCCCCCCCCACTCCCCTACCCACCCACTCCCACTTTTTGGCCCTGGCATTCCCCTGTACTGAGGCATATAAAGTTTGCAAGACCAATGGGCCTCTCTTTCCAATGATGGCCGACTAGGCCATCTTCTGATACATATGCAGCTAGAGACAAGAGCTCCGGGTACTGGTTAGGTCATAATGTTGTTCCACCTATAGGGTTGCAGATCCCTTTAGCTCCTTGGATACTTTCTCTAGCTCCTCCATTGGGGGCCCTGTGATCCATCCAATAGCTGACTGTGAGCATCCACTTCTGTGTTTGCTAGGCCCCAGCATAGCCTCATTAGAGACAGCTATATCAGGGTCCTTTCAGCACAATCTTGCTACTGTGTGCAATGATGTCAGGATTTGGAGGCTGATTATGGGATGGATCCCCGAGTATGGCAGTCTCTAGATGGTCCATCCTTTCCTCTCAGCTCCAAACTTTGTCTCTGTAACTCCTTCCATGAGTGTTTTGTTCCCAATTCTAAGAAGGGCCAAAGTGTCCACACTTTGGTCTTCCTTATTCTTGAGTTTCATTTGTTTTGCAAAGTGTATCTTGTATCTTGGGTATTCTAAGTTTCTGGGCTAATATCCACTCATCAGTGAGTACATATCATATGAGTTCTTTTTTGATTGGGTTACCTCACTCAGGACGCTACCCTCCAGGTCCATCCATTTGCCTAGGAATTTCATAAATTCATTCTTTTTAATAGCTGAGGAGTACTCCATTAAGTAAAACTTTCTGATTGAGACATTGTTTCAATTTCCCCTTTGCTTTATTACCACTTGCTCAAGATAAGAGGATCACAGTGGTTTATGTGATAATCTGATAGTGTAGTTCCAGGTTCAGTAAGAAAACTATTGAGAGCCTATGTGGAAAGATACAGAGCAGGACATTGGCCGTCCTCAGCTTATCTGCCTGCAATCGATCATTTAGATCATACACAAACATGCAGATGTTTGCATGCTACAACAAGCTACCTGCCAAGACATATCCACTGTTTCTGACTAAAACACATTTAAAATTTTTCTATCATGTAATCTACATAACAGAAAATGGAAAATGTACTGTGGCTTAGGGAGGATCCTTGTTTTGTTTCATTTGGGCCAAGTGAAGAATAAAGGAAAGAATGGGGAAGATAGTTCTACAGGGAAACCTTCTGTTAAGCATAATGAATTGGAGTGCAAGGAACAAAGAAAAATATTCTCTCTCTGAAATAAATGTTTGGAGGCAGACTGTCAAATAAATGTACAATGTCTTCATATTCTGCAAATAAGCATCTAAAACCAAGGCAAGTGCACACTTCTGGTTATATTTACCCAAACAATTCAAGTATAGTCTAGATTATTCACATACATTTTTCTAATGGATGTTCTTTTGAAACTTCCTTTGACAATTAAATCATTTTTAGAAATTCTTTCTACAGGCTGGGAGATGGCTCAGCACCAAAAAATGCATTCTGTTCTTGCAGAGATTCTGATTTCCATCCCCACCATCCAAGCTAGGTTACTGACAACTGCTTATATCTCTGGTGGACCTAATATCTCAGGCCTCTGTGGACATGTGCACAGCCCACAGACACAAACAGGTACAGACAATTAAAAATAATAAAATTAAGTATTTAAAATTTCTTCTTATTGGTGGCAACTAATTGTTATAAAAATGGACTTAAGGCCTACTCAACAAAAGAGAAAGGATTCCTAGCACAGAATCCTAGTAAGCTTTCAAAAAGTAGTGAGGTCATGGACTCTTTAGCACCTGAGAAATACTGAATGGCAGAGAAGCACCTGAAAAAATGTTCAACATCCTTAATCATCAGAGAAATGCAACTCAAAACAACCCTGAGATACCACCTCACACCAGTCAGAATGGCTAAGATCAAAAATTCAGGTGACAGCAGATGCTGGCGAGGATGTGGAGAAAGAGGAACACTCCTCCATTGTTGGTGGGATTGGAAGTTTGTACAACCACTCTGGAAATCAGTTTGGCGGTTCCTCAGAAAATTGGACATAATACTACCAGGGGATCCAGCATTACCTCTCCTGGGCATATATCCAGAAGATGTTCCAACCGGTAAAAAGGACACATGCTCCACTATGTTCATAGCAACCTTGTTTATAATAGTCAGAAGCTGGAAAGAACCCAGATGCCCCTCAACAGAGGAATGGGTACAGAAAAGGTGGTACATTTACACAATGGAGTACTACTCAGCTATTAAAAGGAATGAATTTATGAAATTCCTAGGCAAATGGATGGACCTGGAGGGCATCATCCTGAGTGAGGTAACACAATCACAAAGGAACTCACACAATATGTACTCACTGATAAGTGGATATTAGCCCAAAAACTTAGGATACCCAAGATATAAGATACAATTTGTTAAACACATGAAACTCAAGAAGAATGAAGACCAAAGTGTGGACACTGTGCCCCTTCTTAGAATTGGGAACAAAACACCCATGGAAAGAGTTACAGAGACAAAGTTTGGAGCTGTGACGAAAGGATGGACCATATAAAGACTGCCATATCCAGGGATCCATCCCATAATCAGCTTCCAAACGCTGACACCATTGCATACACTAGCAAGATTTTGCTGAAAGGACCCAGATATAGCTGTGAGACAATGCCGGGGCCTAGCAAACACAGAAGTGCATGCTCACAGTCAGCTATTGGATGGATCACAGGGCCCCCAATGGAGGAGCTAGAGAAAGTACCCAAGGAGATAAAGGGAACTGCAACCCTATAGGTGGAACAACATGAACTAACCAGTACCCTGGAACTCTTGACTCTAGCTGCATATGTATCAAAAGATGGCCTAGTCCGCCATCATTGAAAGAGAGGCCCATTGGACTTGCAAACTTTATATGCCCCAGTACAGGGGAACGCCAGGGCCAAAAAGTGGGAGTGGGTGGGTAGGGGAGTCGGGGAGGAGTGTATTGGGGACTTTTTGGGTAGCATTGGAATTGTAAATGAGGAAAATACCTAATTTTTAAAATTAATTAAGAAAAGAAAGAAAAGCACCTACTTAACTGACAGTTTGCTAGAACTTCAAAAATTCTAAGTATATTTGAAATCATATCCTTGTATTCATAGATAAGTATAGATATAATCCCACATCAAAGAAATCTCTCTGTAGAGCAAATGGAGATCATCACAGAAAACCAGAATTGGGCATAGTGCAGAGGACCAGGAATGATAGGGAACCTAATAATAATGCATACATCTGTATCACATCTCCTAAATCTATGTCTCAGGGAACATTAAGAAAGAAGGAATAAAAAAGATTTTTAAATCTAGAATACCAGGACATGTGTGGTAAAAGAGTCTCTCCATGAACTGGCTGCATAAACAAAACTGGAATAATGGCACTGTGATAGATGTGGTAACATAGAAGAGAGAAATTTTCACAGGGCCCCATCTATACAGAAAGAACTTCCATCAAGCAATGACTGATGGGGGAAAGAGAATTAGTCTTTCCCTGGCATGAGCTACCTTACTGATTATTAAATGCAGAATGGGTCCGTCTTGAAACTATATGCACACAAACAACAATAACAGACTGCAAACATTGTATTTATCGCATAGGCTATCATTCATGTATATTGATGCAACAAAAATAATCAGAGAAAATGTTCATCAACTTGAGAGTAGGGAGGTATATGAGAGGTTTAAGAGAAAGTATCTCAGAGGGATTGCAAAGAGGAGAGGGAGCAGAGGAAGTGACATAATTCTATTTCAATTAAAAATGTATTTAAAAAAAAAGATAAACCCTGATGATAGGAGCTAGAGAAATGGATCAGCAGGTAAGAGTGCTTATTGAACAACTATTCAAAACTTATTTCAAATATCTAGCATCTAAGCAAAAATATGGTTATGGCCAAGCATATGCTTATAAGCTCAGATCTGTAGGAGCTGAAGTTAAGAGGGTCAACAGGGTTTCCTGGCTGACAATCTAGTCCAGTTACAGTAAAGAAACTGGGGAATGTTTTGGGGCAGGATACTGGCCATCCTCTGCCTTCTCTGTCTGTATACAATCATGAATTTGGAACACACAGAGTGAAAGAGAGTGGGGTGGTTACATTTGCAAAATTCCTGACGATAAAAAAAAAAAAAAAAAAAAAAAACTAAGAATAACACTAAACAAAATAGGCATATGAAATTATTTAGTGTTAACTCAAATTTGTTGTACTACTAAGTAGGAACATCCACATCACACATCAGAAGTGAAGCAAAAGAGATAGCACAAACTGAGTCTATAAAAGATTTGAAAGGGCCCTTCCAGTTCGACCAGCACCAGGGTAGCTAGGGCACAGAGTCTTCTGACACCCGCCAGCTACCCAGGACACTTGCCACGGGATCTTAAGACTTCTGGTGAGTGGAACACAGCCTCTGCTCCAATCCAATCGCACAGGACCTGAGACTGCATTAGTTAGGGAAGCAGAAAACCGGCCTGAGTAGGGGCACAAGCCCCTTCCGGTCCGACCAGCACCAGGATAGCTAGGGCAAAGAGTCAGCTGACACCCACCAGCTACCCAGGACACCCGCCATGGGATCTTAAGACTTCTGGTGAGTGGAACACAGCATCTGCTCCAATCTCTAAACAGAGACAACTATAACAACTAACTCCAGAGATTACCAGATGGTGAAAGGTAAGCGTAAGAATCTTACTAACAGAAACGAAGACCACTCACCATCATCAGAACCCAGCACTCCCACTTTGCCCATTCCAGGGCACCCCAACACACCGGAAAAGCTAGACCCAAATCTAAATGCATATGTCATGATGATGGTAGAGGACATCAAGAAGGACTTTAATAACACACTTAAAGAAATACAAGAGAACACTGCTAAACAGGTAGAAGACATTAAAGAGGAAGCACAAAAATCCCTTAAAGAATTGCAGGAAAACCAGACCAAACACATGATGGAATTCAATAAAACCATCCAAGACCTAAAAAGGGAAGTAGACACAATAAAGAAAACCCAAATTGAGGCAACACTGGAGATAGAAACCAAAAGAAAGAAATCTGGAACCATAGATGCGAGCATCAGCAATAGAATACAAGAGATGGAAGAGAGAATCTCAGGTGCAGAAGACTCCATAGAGAACATCGACAAAACAATCAAAGAAAATACAAAATCCAAAAAGATCCTAACTCAAAACATCCAGGAAATCCAGGACACAATGAGAAGACCAAACCTACGGATAATAGAGTAGATGAGAATGAAGATTTCCAACTCAAAGGACCGGCAAATATCTTCAACAAAATTATAGAAGAAAACTTCCCAAACCTAAAGAAAGAGATGCTCATGAACATACAAGAAGCACACAGAACTCAAATTAGACTGGACCAGAAAAGAAATTCCTCCCGACACATAATAATCAGAACAACAAATGCACTAAATAAAGATAGACTACTAAAAGCAGTAAGGGAAAAAGGTCAAGTAACATATAAAGGCAAGCCTATCAGGATTACACCAGATTTTTCACCAGAGACTATGAAAGCCAGAAGGGCCTGGACAGATGTTATACAGAAACTAAGAGAACACAAATGCCAGCCCAGGCTACTATACCCAGCCAAACTCTCAATTACCATAGATGGAGAAACCAAAGTATTCCACGACAAAACCAAACTCACACTTTATCTTTCCACGAATCCAGTCCTTCAAAGGATAATAACAGAAAAAAACCAATACAAGGACAGAAACCACATCCTAGAAAAAACAAGAAGGTAATCAACAAACCTAAAAGAAGACCACCACAAGAACGGAATGCCAACTCTAACAATAAAAATAAAAGGAATCAACAATTACTTCTCCCTAATATCTCTTAATATCAATGGACTCAACTCCCCAATAAAAAGACATAGACTAACAGACTGGCTACAGAAACAGGACCCAACATTTTGCTGCTTACAGGAAACTCATCTCAGAGAAAAAGATAGACACTACCTCAGAATGAAAGGCTGGAAAACAATTTTCCAAGCAAATGGTAGGAAGAAACAAGCTGGAGTAGCCATCCTAATATCTAATAAAATTGACTTCCAACCCAAAGTCATCAAAAAAGACAAGGAAGGGCACTTCATACTCATCAAAGGTAAAATCCTCCAAGAGGAGCTATCAGTTCTGAATATCTATGCTCCAAATACAAGGGCAACCACATTCTTTAAAGAAACTTTAGTAAATCTCAAAGCACATATTGCACCTCACACAATAATAGTGGGAGACTTCAACACACCACTTTCACAAATGGACAGATCATGGAAGCAGAAACTAAACAGAGACACAGTGAAACTAACAGAGGTTATGAAACAAATGGATCTGACAGATATCTACAGAACATTTTATCCTAAAACAAAAGGATATACCTTCTTCTCAGCACCTCACGGTACCTTCTCCAAAATTGACCACATAATTGGTCACAAAACAAGCCTCAACATATACAAAAATATTGAAATTGTCCCATGCATCCTATCAGATCATCATGGACTAAGGCTGATCTTCAATAACAAAATAAATAATAGAAAGCCAACACACACGTAAAAACTAAACAACACTCTTCTCAATGATACCTTGGTTAAGGAAGGAATAAAGAAAGAAATTAAGGACTTTTGGGAGTTTAATGAAAATGAAGCCACAACATACCCAAACTTATGGGACACAATGAAAGCATTTCTAAGAGGAAAACTCATACCTCTGAGTGCCTCCAAAAAGAAACTAGAGAGAGCACACATTAGCAGCTTGACAACACACCTAAAAGCTCTAGAACAAAAGGAAGCAAATTCACCCAAGAGGAGTAGACTGCAGGAAATAATAAAACTCAGGGGTGAAATCAACCAAGTGGAAACAAGAAGAACTATTCAAAGAATCAACCAATCCAGGAGCTGGTTCTTTGAGAAAATCAACAAGATAGATAAACCCTTAACCAGACTCACTAGAGGGCATAGGGCAAGTATTCTAATTAACAAAATCAGAAATGAAAAGGGAGACATAACAACAGATCCTGAAGAAATCCAAAACAACATCAGATCCTTCTACAAAAGGCTATACTCAACAAAACTGGAGAACCTGGATGAAATGGACAAGTTTCTAGACATATACCTTGTACCAAAGTTAAATCAAGATCAGGTTAATTATCTAAACCATCCCATAACCCCTAAAGAAATAGAAGCAGCCATTAATAGTCTCCCAACCAAAAAAAGCCCAGGACCAGATGGGTTTAGTGCAGAGTTTTATCAGACCTTCCAAGAAGATCTAATCCCAGTTCTTCACAAGCTATTCCACAAAATAGAAACAGAAGGTACTCTACCCAACTCATTCTATGAAGCCACAATTACTCTGATACCTAAACCACAAAAAGACCCAACAAAGATAGAGAACTTCAGACCAATTTCCCTTATGAATATTGATGCAAAAATCCTCAATAAAGTTCTCACTAACTGAATCCAAGAACACATCAAAACAATCATCCATCCTGACCAAGTAGGTTTCATCCCAGGGATGCAAGGATGGTTCAATATATGGAAATCCATCAACGTAATCCAGTATATAAACAAACTCAAAGACAAAAACCACATGATCATCTCGTTCGATGCTGAGAAAGCCTTTGACAAAATCCAACACCCCTTCATGATAAAAGTCTTGGAAAGATCAGGAATTCAAGGCCCATACCTAAACATGATAAAAGCAATCTACAGCAAAGCAGTAGCCAACATCAAAGTAAATGGTGAGAAGCTGGAAGAAATCCGACTAAAATCAGGGACTAGACAAGACTGTCCACTCTCTCCCTACCTATTCAACATTGTACTTGAAGTCCTAGCCAGAGCAATTAGACAACAAAAGGAGATCAATTGGATACAAATTGGAAAAGAAGAAGTCAATGCAGATGATATGATAGTATACATAAGTGACCCTAAAAATTCTACCAGAGAACTCCTAAGCCTGATAAACAGCTTCAATGAAGTAGCTGGATATAAAATTAACTCAAGCAAGTCAATGGCCTTTCTGTACACAAAGGATAAACAGGCTGAGAAGGAAATTAGTGAAACAACACCCTTCTCAATATTCACAAATAAAATAAACTACCTTGGCGTGACTCTAACTAAGGAAGTGAAAGATCTGTATGACAAGAACTTCAAGTCTCTGAAGAAAGAAATTAAAGAAGATCTCAGAAGATGGAAAGACCTCCCATGCTCATGGATTGGCAGGATCAACATTGTAAAAATGGCTATCTTACCAAAAGCAATCTACAGATTCAATGCAATCCCCATCAAAATTCCAACTCAATTCTTCAAGGAATTAGAAAGGGCAATCTGCAAAATCATCTGGAACAACAAAAAACCTAGGATAGCAAAAACTCTTCTCAAGGATAAATGAACCTCTGGTGGAATCACCATGCCTGACCTAAAGCTGTACTACAGAGCAATTGTGATTAAAAAAAAACTGCATGGTACTGGCATAACAACAGACAAGTAGACCAATGGAACAGAATTGAAGACCCTGAGATGAACCCACACACCTATGGTCACTTGATCTTTGACAAGGGAGCTAAAACCATCCTGTGGAAAAAAGACATCAGTTTCAACAAATGGTGCTGGCACAACTGGTGGTTATCATGTAGAAGAATGTGGATTGATCCATTCCTATCTCCTTGTTCTAAGGTCAAATATAAGTGGATTAAGGAACTCCACATAAAACCCGAGACACTAAAACTTATAGAGGATAAAGTAGGGAAAAGCCTCGAAGATATGGGTACAGGGGAAAAATTCCTGAATAGAACAGCAAAGGCTTGTGCTGTAAGATCGAGAATCGATAAATGGGACCTCATAAAGTTGCAAAGCTTCTGCAAGGCAAAAGACACCGTCAATAAGACAAAAAGACCACCAACAGATTGGGAAAGGATATTTACCTATCCTAAATCAGATAGGGGACTAATATCCAATATATATAAAGAACTCAAGAAGGTGGACTCCAGAAAATCAAATAACCCCTTTAAAAAAAATGGGGCTCAGAACTGAACAAAGAATTCTCACCTGAGGAATACCGAATGGCAGAGAAGCACCTGAAAAAATGTTCAACATCCTTAATCATCAGGGAAATGCAAATCAAAACAACCCTGAGATTCCACCTCACACCAGTCAGAATGGCTAAGATCAAAAATTCAGGTGACAGCAGATGTTGGCGAAGATGTGGAGAAAGAGGAATATTCTTTCATTGTTGGTGGGATTGCAAGCTTGTACAACCACTCTGGAAATCAGTTTGGTGGTTCCTCAGAAAATTGGACATAATACTACCAGGGGATCCAGCAATACCTCTCCTGGGCATATATCCAGAAGATGTTCCAACTGGTAAGAAGGACACATGCTCCACTATGTTCATAGCAGCCTTATTTATAATAGCCAGAAGCTGGAAAAAACCCAGATGCCCCTCAACAGAGGAATGGGTACAGAAAAGGTGGTACATTTACACAATGGAGTACTACTCAGCTATTAAAAGGAATGAATTTATGAAATTCCTAGGCAAATGGATGGACCTGTAGGGCATCATCCTGAGTGAGGTAACACAATCACAAAGGAACTCACACAATATGTACTCACTGATAAGTGGATATTAGCCCAAAAACTTAGGATACCCAAGATATAAGAGACAATTTGTTAAACACATGAAACTCAAGAAGAACGAAGACCCAAGTGTGGACACTGTGCCCCTTCTTAGAATTGGGAACAAAACACCCATGGAAAGAGTTACAGAGATAAAGTTTGGAGCTGTGACGAAAGGATGGACCATATAAAGACTGCCATATCCAGGTATCCATCACATAATCAGCTTCCAAACGCTGACACCATTGCATACACTAGCAAGATTTTGCTGAAAGGACCCAGATATAGCTGTCTCTTGTGATACAATGCCGGGGCCTAGCAAACACAGAAGTGGATGCTCACAGTCAGCTATTAAATGGATCACAGAGCCCCCAATGGAGGAGCTAGAGAAAGTACCCAAGGAGCTGAAGGGAACTGCAACCCTGTGGGTGGAACAACATTATGAACTAACCAGTACCCCAGAGCTCTTGACTCTAGCTGCATATGTATTAAAAGATGGCCTAGTCGGCCATCACTGGAAAGAGAGGCACATTGGACTTGCCAACTTTATATGCCCCAGTACAGGGGAATGCCAGGGCCAAGGGGTGGGGGTGTGTGGGTGAGGGACTCGGGGGGAGTGTATTGGGGCCTTTTTGGATAGCATTGGAAATATAAATGAGGAAAATACCTAATTAAAAAAATTAATTCAAAAAAAATAAGCTTTGAAAGGTATTGGTGCTGCTCTTGTTCATATGTAATGTCACCTCCAGCAACAGATAAAATTACTAGTAATTATAACAACTAAGATATATAAAGTATAAATGGGAGATAAAAGTAATTTTTCACATCATTAAATTTTGTCTGGTGGGGTGGGTGGGGGACATCCTCGTGGAGACATGGTTTGAGGGGAGTAAGTATGGGATGTGGAACAGTCAGAGGGTGGATGGGGAGGAGGATAAAATCTGGACTGTAAAAAAAGATTAAATAAAAATTAAAAAATAAATAAATCATGGCTGAAATGTTGACCAGTTTATATCATGGCAGTACATAACTAAATCTAAATAGAAAAAAAAATAGGTTTTTAAAATCTATTTTGAATTGATTCGGAACAACCGCAACAATGAACAGGAACTTAAATATGAAGCTTTTGCTTCTTGTAGAAGACCTATTTCCCTTATTTCCTAGTGTATTATTTATAAAGCTCCTTTTGGCTCTATGGGAACTTCTAAAACATCTAATTAGAAGAATGACATGCCCTTTAGCGCCATCAAACGATGAACTACATTTATATTGTAAGAAAAATTTTTTCATTTGCTATTGTCATTCATATATGCACATTATTGGCACAAGCATAATTTTTGCAGCTATATTTTGTCTCATGGTTTTTACTCTCCAGGGGAGCATTGTCTCGTTTGTATGCTCTATGGAACTACAAACTTATTTTTGTTGTTAAGTATTTTGAAATGTATACTATATAACAAACCAAATTTTGTTGCTAATAAAAGGAGCTAAACTAACAAGGAGAAAGTATTCCACATATCTAAAAATTCTCTCCTTCCATAAACGTCTCCCAACATTTTTTCAAAACTAGAATGATTTTATAATACAAGTAGATTCATCAAGGAAAGTTGATACGAATGCTGTTATATAGCAATTTTAGTTAATTTATAAACTAACTATGTGAATCAAATAAAATTTCCCTAAGCAAATCTTGCTCTTTAAGATAATGAGAGCAAGCACTGGGATTTCGATAAAGATTCAGAAAGTTAAAAAAAAAATCCTTCTATTATTTGTCATTAAAAAACATTTTCCATTTCTTTTATTTCTAGTATAATATAATTTTACAAAATTCTCAGGCATACCTATGCTTTCTCACTTTTTATTTGTGTCATTTCCCCATCTGTAATATCCTCAATCTTGGCAGAAACCTCGTCAAATATATCATTCTTCAAGAACCGACTCAAATAATAAGAAAATATTACTAACTCGAATAATCTTGACATTCTTGTTGAACCATTCGTAAGGGACTCTACTTCCTAAGGCTGCATGAAATACACAGGAGAAACACAATGAGATAAAATGAGTTAAAGCTCATGTGAGATTACGAAGCAGTGTACAACTGTGAACTGGTATTGTAAGCACTTAAAATACGTGTTTGGTACAAGAATGGAAGCATTTGCTCATAACCATAAAATAGTTCCGTTATTTTAAAGCTTCATAAGAAGTGCCATAATGTTTGCCTTCATAATCTACCATTATTCTAAAAAATCTGAGTACAAGTATACATTGTAAAGTACTATGTACTTTTGTGCATAATAAGTAGAAATAAAAAGAACAGTCTAGAACAGAAAGATGTTTTATGCTTGTATAAGTGCATGAAAATTAGCTTTATACTATCAGTTTCTAAAGCTCCTACATAATATGTAATTATTTACATTTTCCTTTGAGTTTGATTTATTATATAAAAAGTTATTTAAACCCTGTAAAAAGCAGCATTCAATATACTAATCTATGAAATTTCTCAACATGTTCTCTGGGTAAAGAAGAAGTAAATATGATCAAAATTATTAAAATGTGAGAGAATTTATATGTACAAACCCTTATTAATTCATGTCTTAATGAAGCAAATAATTTTAAACATTTACAATTCCTTGTGTTCTTTCAATTTTACATAAATGTAAATGAGGAATGTTATTATTATTATTATTAACTTGTGACATTAAGCAATACACTTTAGGTGCATGTGAATATGATTAAGGGTTACACAGAGGGTAAATTTTCTGAAACACAATTATAGCATAAAAATAAGCTTCTGGGGAATGTGACAGGTTCTGTTTTTTGTTCATGTAAATGTGTTCTGTTACAAAAAGAAAAATGCTTAGGCACAAATACATGTACAGTACTTGTGATTTTATTAGACAAGGCATAAACTCCATGGAATATTTTAAGGGAGGCCTCGGTAAAGATGTTAATTTATAATTCTGTAAGGAAAAGAAAGTGTGCATGTCTGCGTCTGTCACAAAAAATTTATTAACAGTCTGACTACTCATTTATGCATCACAAGACAATAAAGTCATCAGTGATGTTTATTTCTGGTCAAAAGAAAACTATCTTATTCAGGGACCTAGAGCGTATTAAAATATAGACACAGAGAAAGAGCACTTGCTTATTTAATTGGCATATGGTACTGGCACTGTGCCTTTGCTGGCATGCCTTCCCATCACTGAGGTACCTGTGATTCACTAGCCAGTTTCCTTTATTCCTTAGCAGGTTTTCTTCTCCATTGGGACCTAAAGCCAAAAGGAAAAATCCCTCACTGGCAATAATCACTGTAGATGAGTCTTCCATTCACTGAGCAGTCGAGTCTCTAATTTCTAAAATGGCCTTCCAAGATAATTTTATTTCAGTTTTGTAGCTAAGAATACTGAGTTCAAGCCGGGCGTGGTGGCGCACGTCTTTAATCCCAGCACTCGGGAGGCAGAGGCAGGCGGATTTCTGAGTTCGAGGCCAGCCTGGTCTACAAAGTGAGTTCCAGGACAGCCCGGGCTATACAGAGAAACCCTGTCTCGAAAAACCAAAAAAAAGAAAAAGAAAAAAAAAAAAAAAAGAATACTGAGTTCATAAAGCTTCAGACAGTAGTTCCAGGTCAAAATAGCTTAAAGAAATAATACTCGGATTTGAACAATAGTTTCTGTTATGACAAAGACTGGGACATTTCTCCTAGACATGCTGCCTACTGAAGCCAGTAATCATTTGTACAGTTTATGGTAACCTACTTTTAATTCAAGAATCAGGAGATTGCCTATAAAAAAAAACGATCTATCTCATGATGATATAACCCTACATAATTTCCCTCTACAACTACACTTTCAGAAATTTCCATCTCTTGGCACAATGACTTAGAGTGAGATAATATTCTTTGTAAAGATTAAGTAAATTTACTATGCTCACTCTTAGCAGAAAAAAAATCTCTCTAATTTTGCCAATAAATATAACTTGAAAACAACCAATTAAATAAATATCATTTATGATAAATTCATGCATATGTATAGATAGATAGATCCTTTGCATAATTCTAGTCTTAATATGGTATCAGATGAGTAGGAGAGAGAATGTGGGGGGAGTGCAAGGGAAAGAATGAAGATAATCAACATATATTATATGAAAAATTTTAAATAACAAAATAAAATAGTATATAAAATTGTAAGAAAGAACACATTGAATATAGGCATATATTCAACAAAAGCAACTCACGGTACTGAAGGTAGTAAACCAGAGGACAAATGACTTGCAGCTATATAATACTGAAGTTAATTGACTGAGTGGTATTCATCCTACACTACATAGTACATGTAAGTTCTTAGAAGTTATACTGACCATTCTTTTATTCAAAAAATAAAAGTCTCATTATCTCTATCCCTCTGGATTTTCCTTTTGGATTCAAAATATAGTTCTCAATAGGTGCAATTTAATTGAATTTCTAAACATATGTCTTTCAACCATGCTTAGTACATGCAAGGTTCTTTGCACAGATTAGACACAGAATTCCCCTTTTACTCCTTATTTTTGTTAGTTTTCTAGTTTTTTTGGGGGGGTTATAATTACAACATTTCTTCTTTCCCCTTTTCCCCTCAAAATACTTCAAAATATCTCTCCCCACTCTCTTTCAATTTCATGGTCTCTTCGTTCTTCACTAATTGTTATTATATGGATATGTATGTATGTATGTATGTATTACTAAATATAGCAATCTCACTTCTTAGTATTTCTGCTTGATTAGAGAATATACTGTAATTTCCCTCTGACTAGAAATTGTTAACTAGAGACAATGTACAACATCATTTTTCCCCCCAGAGTGTTTGGAGACAAAAATTAGAAACTCAGGTGACATATTGCATTTGTTACAGGAATATTTAGAGAAATGTGTTTAAGAAATTTTAAGAAGATCCAAAAGTAAATGTCTGCACAAGAACAGGGAAAAGGGAAAGGATAAAATGAGTAAAGACCTCGGGAAAATGTTAAGAGCCATCCAGACCTCTAAGGAAGTTCTTTAAATACATGTTAAAAATTCTGGGGAAGAGGAATGGGATGAGGAACTGTGGAAGGGAGGACTGAAGGGGGCAATGACTGGAATGTAAATAAATAAAATAATTTTAAAAATTAATTCATAATGATGACTTTATATTACTTGAAATTGGGGTGATATAGAATATGAATGGAAAGCTTATTTATCTGTTTCTTATAGGAAAAAGATGAAGGAAAATAAAATTAATCAAAGAAAATTAATTAGAAAGAGTTGTTTCTGTGAAAGCTGTGTTTCTATTGACTAATGCACACTACAGAGAAGAGTGAAGAAAGTAGACAACCTTGACCAAGTACATCTAACTATTTCTCCAGAAGTGAGCGCTGCACTGAATAAAAGAAAGATAATATCCCAGCTATAAGAGTCCAAAAGATCTAATCTGCTTTTAAGTCCCGGCTTTTTTTTTTTTCATTAATGGTATTTTAGTTTATAAGACACAGGTGCTCAGGGCATATTGGCAATAAATCTACACAAGAAAATCATCCTGGAGCCTAACACTTGATACAGCTGCCAAATGCCGGAGAGCTCATGAAATCATTCTCATGTCTGAAGCACGAGTTTGACAATAAACTGCATGATTAATATGGATAGACAGACACAGCAAGTGTGGCAGAAAAATGGGCTGGACAATTAATTTAAGATCCTAGAAACAGAATAGAACAAGGACACAGTGGAGGTCAGAATAGAGGGGTTGTTCTTTAGAGGAAATATTGTAAAAAGAGATTGTACCTTGAGAAAGGAGAAAAAACAAAAACAAAAACAATGAATGAAATAAGAACAATCAGTATTGGCTTACTAGCTCCAAAAACATTTAATTTGGGATCTGAGATAAGAATTTCAAGTTGACACTTGTAATTAATCTATTATGAGTGAACATAATCATGGTAATGGAAAGCAATCTACCAAGTAAAATCAAATAGTTTGAAAAGTTGTCACTAAAACATTAGTTTCTTCTAATTCCCAGGCACATGAAATGAGACTAATTTACTCCCCCCCACACTTTTTTTGAAGGTTTGTGAAATTCCTGCTATATTCACAATGAAGGAGAAACTATTAGAAAAGCAAATATTGGGTTCCAACCAGGAACAGCTGTTATTTTCCAATTACAATTCACAAGACCAAAATACTAATTTATTAAGCAGCAATGTTTAATTTTGAAAAATAGTACACTTTCTAGCGAAGTATTATTTTTAAAAGGAAGTTATCATGATTACTTGGCATAAGTAATTTAATGATATGACAGTTTATTGTCTGCTGTTGATATGCAAACAAAGTCATCTCATACTGAGAAACATCTACAGAATACAAACCCAAGTGTGAAGGATCATTCATTAGTAAAACCAGATCTTCATCAGTATTTCCCCAAATCTCTCACTTTGTAATGTAGTTCTACATTATAAAGTAGAAATGTTATCTTTTTCTATCAAAGGAGCAAGTTAATAAAGTAACAATAACAAAATGATGTCTCTGTCAGAAATTAATAGATAAGAATGTCAAGCTATAGGTTATCAGCCTACTGAATTGACACTGTTCATACATCATAGCTGTTAACACATTCTGTCAGCATTGTTTATTTTGTCAAGGGTTAAATAATGACTGTGTACTACAAATGCCTTTGGGGTGCTGCTTTGTCTTACATATGGTTCACCTGTTTGCTTAAGAGCTAGTTTCACTTGCTTTTGTTAGGCATTGTTGTTGTTTGGACAGATGGAAGCTATCATTTTGAAATAGGCTATAGGTCAACTCTGAAAACTGTCAGTTTTACTTCTGTCCCAACATTTCCTGTTAACTATTGTATATCATTGTTTAGTGCCACTGTATCCATGCACTATTCCAAATGTTTAGTAATTAATAAATGATTCTTAGCAGTATCTTCAGCAGTTGTCCTACACACTAAATTGATGTAACCTGGAAAAATAACATGGAATGTGTAAGGGCCATACAAATAAGACAGATATTAATATTTGCAAGGTGAACTTGACAAATAATCTCTACTCAATAAATAGCTGTCCAAATGTTAGAGTCACATTATTAGTATCAGAAATTAATCCATATCCCTAGGCAATTCTGAAGGGACAGACAAAGTTAAACTGCTGAGGGACCAGAAATATTTTATCTATTTCTATTTAATATTACTTTGTGTATTAGTTGAAAATTAGTTTTATATTATCCCTACTTGCTCATTAATTTACATGTCTTTTTACAATTATTATTTGAACACCTAATGATGCGAACAATATTGGGTATATATAAAAATAAATTAATGACACTATTGGTCCTACTGGTCTAAAAGATCATGGGATAGTTAGGAAAACAAAACATATATGGTACATGAGACTACAGGTGGTACAAGAACTGAACAGATTGTCTAGAAAAGATGAATTCTAGAAAGAGGAGTACTCCTAGATTTTTTCCTATGCCATTTCAATTCAAGCCTTAATTCTCAAGTTTTACCATTTCATCTTCACATCACATTACTATGTTGATAAAAAATTTCAGGCTAAATCAATAAATTAATTTTACATACAAAAATTACCTTATCTTGTGTCGTTATTGTAACCACTTTCCAATTGGAGTATCTGCCCTAATTTTAGTTAAAGGACATAGTTGCTATCCTCTGTCTCAAAGCAAACACTTATGCCACAATAATATTTCCATGAGAATTATAAGGATTTGAGTTTGAGGCTTTTTTTTTCCTGGCTTTAAGATAGGAAGAAAACTTATCTCTTGTTTCTATAGTACCAGAGACATACCACTAGCATTTCTAGTTTCTAATAGGTATAGTTTAGAGTCCATCACTATTTCCTAGTATACACTTCAATCTATATTACTATTAAACCTAGTGTACTATGGCCACATAGCACTCAGTTGTGCAATGCAATGAAATACTATACATCCTGTCACATGATATGCATTGAATTCCCAGATGGGCCATTAGTGAGTTACAAAAATTTCTCAACTGTAAGAAAAGTATGGAAATCACTTCACTCCCCTTTTCACTGAGATATCTTTAGAAACTAATGGTTTGAGAACAACAAAATGTATTGTAGAACAGAAATAAGAATAAGTATATCACTATTATAAATGATACAACCCACAAAATATATGGAGCTTAAGAAGAAGAAAGCCCAAAGTGTGGATGTTTTAGTCCTACATAGAAGGGGGAACAAAATAATCATAGGAGGTAGAGGGAGGGAGGGACCTGAGAGGTAGAAGGGAGGGGGAAGGAAAAAAGGGGACAGGATCAGATATGGAAAGAGACAGGAGAGAAGTACAGAAGGCTAGGAAATTGGATAGAAATTTGTAGCAGTTGGGGATAGGGAACTGATGGTAGCCACTAGAAAGTCCAGATGCCTGTGAAGCAAGAGATTCCCAGGACCCAACAGGTATGGCATTAGCTGAAATACCTAACAAGGGGAGATAGAACCTGTAGAGAACATATCCAGTCAATAGGCAAGGCCCCCAGTTGAATGACAGGCCACCCACCCATCTCAAAAATTTTAACCAAGAATTGTTCCTATCTAAAGGAAATGCAGAAAAAAAAAAAAAACTGGAGCAGAGACTGAAGGAAAGGCCATCCAGAGACGCACCACCTAGAGATCCATCCCATCTGCAAACACCAAACTTGACACCATTGCTGATGCCAAGAAACACTTGCTGACAAGAGTCTAGTATGGCTGTTCTGAGAGGTTCTACCTGCACCTGACCAATACAGACAGAGATACAGTCAACCATCTGACTGAGTCCAGTAGCCCCAATGGAAGAGCTAGGGGAAGGACTGAAGCAGTTGAAGGGGATTGCAACCCCATAGAAGGAAAAATATCAACTAACTGGACTACCCAGAGAGCCCAGAGATTAAACCACCAGCCAAAGAGTATATATGGAGGGTTCGATGGCTCCAGATATATAAGTAGCAGAGGATGGCCTTATCTGATATTAATGGGAGGGATGGGAGGCTTGATGCCCCAGGGTAAGGGGATCCTAGAGCATGAGATGGGAGTAGGTGAATGGGTGGAGGAGTACCCTCATAGAGGTAAAGGGAAGGAAGAGGTGGAAGGGGAGGGGAGGGGAAGCTTGAGGAGGGGTAAACTGTAAGTGGGAATATCATTTCAAATGTAAATGAATAAATTGATTAATAGAAAATAATAAATGAACTAAAAAATTATTCCAAATTGCTCTGAAGAAATGTTCTAATCTGACAAATAATTGTTGATATTTGAGAGTTAATGTTTTATGTAATGCTTTTGCCTATAATTTTTGTGATCCCAAAACATTTGGCCCACAAGTTCCTGAAAAAAATGCCTCAACTTACCTATAAAATTTTGACAACAGCATGAGAGGATGATTCAATAAACAGATTTAAGAACCCTAGAACATGAATAAATGTCAAATGGTATGGCACACCCAACCTACAATCCCAGAACTTGAAAGAATGAGAGAAGGGCATCCCTGGAACAGACTAGAAAGATAGACAAAGCAGGGAGATCTTGACACAGTGAGAGACCCTATTTCAATATATTTGGGTGAGAATAACCTAGGAAGACATCCAACACCAACTTCAAGTCTCCACAATCATGAGCACTCATATATGCATGCATATTACCCACACATGTAAGTATCTCACAAATGCAAAAAAATCCATATGTTGCAGCTTATCGCTGTATCTGTACTATTTTAATTTTCAAGCTCTTTCCATCACAAGAAACTGATTTCAATTCAACAATCAACAAAAGCCCAATATCTGTCCATGATCCAAAATAATGTCTTTACTCCTAAAGTCTTAGTATCAATCTAATTTATAATAAACAGTATTGGCTTTAAGTTGATATATTTTTGATGGGTATATACACATTGTTAACCAAGTACTCATAAATACTTTATATGCTCTATAAGGAACACTCATCCATTTCTGGTGGGATTGCACACTGGTACTCTGGAAGTCAATCTGGAGGTTCCTCAGAAAGTTGAAAATAGATCTACTTGAAGACCCAGCTATACCATTCTTGAGACTATACATACCCCAAAAATGCCCCACCATGCCACAGGGGCAAGTGTTCCACTATGTTCATAGCGGCCTTATTTGTGATAGCCAGAAGCTGGAAACAACCTAGATGTCCCCTGTTATAAGAATGGATACAGAAAGTGTGGTCCATTTACATGATGGAATACTGCTCAGCAATTAAGAACGAGGACATCCTGAGTTTTGCAGGCAAATGGATGGATCTAGAAAATATCATCTTAAGTGCGGTAACTCAGACCCAAAAGGACATGCATGGTATGTACTCACTAATAAGTGGATGTTAGCCAAAAAAAAAAAAAAGTACAGAATACCCAAATACAGTCCACAGAATTCAAAAAGGTCAACAAGCTGAAGGGCCCAAGTGAGGACTCCTCAGTCCCACTTGGGAGGGAGAAGAAACCCATCATAAGTGAGGAGGGAGGAAGGGTCTTGAGAGGGAAAGTGGACAGTGGGTGGCTGGTGAGAAGGGAACCTGATCTGGTATTGGGTGAGGGAAATGGACTGAAGCCTTGAAGGCCAGCAGAAATAATGGAAAGAGGTAACCTCGAGAGATAGGAGGTTGTGGGGAGCCTCCAGAATGCACTAGAGACCTGGGATATTAGTGACTCTCAGGATTCAAAGGGAGGAACCTTAGATGAAATGCCAGACAGTAGGGAGAGGAAATTATAGAGCCCACCTCCAGCAGGAAGACAGGATATCAAGTGAGGGATGGGGTTGCCATAGCACAGTCACAACTATGTTGCATAATTGTTCCTTCTCAAAGATTACAGGGATGGATATGGAGAGGAGCCTGAAGAGAAGAAGGTGCATCGACAGGTCCAAAGTGGCATCCAGCTCAAAGGGAGGTCCCAAGGTCTGACACTATTACTGAGGCTATGGAGAACTCACAAAAAGGGACCTAGCATGATCACACTAAGGAAGACCCAACAAGCAGCTGGAAGAGTCAGGTGCAGATATTTGCACCCTACCAATGGACAGAAGCAGCTAACCCCTGTTATTGAATTAGGGAAGGCTGAAAGGAGCTGAGGAGGATGCCAACCCAGTAGGAGGACCAGCAGTCTTAATTAACCTGAACCCCCAAGATCTCTCAAACACTAGACCACCAAACAGACAGCATACACCAGCTGATATGAATCCCCCAACACACATACTGCAGAGGACTTTCAGGTCTGTGTTCATTCAGAGATAATGTACCTCAAGAGACTAGAGTGGGGATCAGGTATAGAGAGAACAGGGGTGAGTGGTGAGATTATTGAAAGAGAGAAAGAAAATTGGTTGGGAAAATCTCTGGAACAATTCAGAGACTTGGTATGGAGGAGGTCCCTTAGAGGATATGGGGGGGGGTGACCCTAGCTGAGATTCCTATCAACCAGGGATATGGGGCCTGAAATGACCATCTCCTGTAGCCAGGCAGAATTTCCACTGGAGGGAGGAGGACAATTACCCACCCATAAAAACTTTAGCCCCAAATTTGCCCTGCCTACAAAATATGCAGGAAGATGTAGCAGAAGTTGAGGAAATGACCACCTATTACAAGCCCAACTTGAGACACACCCCATTGGAGAGTATGAACCCCTGACACAATTAATGGTAACTCTGCTATGCTTACAGGCAGGAGCCTAGCACAAATGTAGTCTTAGAGGCTTCATTCAGCAGCTGATAAAAACAGATGCAGAGACCCATAGCCAAACATTAGGCAGAACTAAGGGAATCTTGTGGAAGAGTCAGGGGAAGGATTGAGAAATCCCAAGGAGTCAAGGAAACAACAAGGAAATCTACAGAGTCAACTGACCTGGGCACATGGAGATTCAGGGAAACTGAACCACTAACAAAAATGCATGTATGGAATGGAACCAGGATCCCTACACATATGTAGCAGATGCACCTTAGCATTATAGGTTAATATGGGTTCTCCAACAACTGGAGTGGTGACTGTCCCTAACTTGGACTCAGTTGTCTGCCTTGGATTTTGTTCCCCTTGCTGCACTGCTTTGCTGTGACTCAGTTGGAGTGGATGAACTCCTGATGAGACAATGTGCTGGGACTGGTTGGTACTCAGAGGTACTCTTCTCTGAGAAGGGTATTGGGGAATGGGAGAAGGGGTAAGAGGGTAGGACTGTGAGGAGAGGATTGAGGGGGCTTCATTTGGAATGTAGAAGAAAGAAAGAAAGAAAGAAAGAAAGAAAGAAAGAAAGAAAGAAAGAAAGAAAGAAAGAAAGAAAGAAAGAAAGAGGAAAGAAAGAAAGAGGAAAGAAAGAAAGAGAAAGGAAGGAAGGAAGGAAGGAAGGAAGGAAGGAAGGAAGGAAGGAAAGAAAGAAAGAAAGAAAGAAAGAAAGAAAGAAAGAAAGAAAGAAAGAAAGAAAGAAAGAAAGAAAGAAAGAAAGGAAAGAACATTGGGAATAATGTATACATACATTACACACACACAGATATATATATATATATATATATATGCTGAAGATTATTCTCTCCTTTTAAATAAATAATAAATAGTATGTTTCCCTTCAAGAAAATCATATTTTAATGAAGTATCTCAACAATCAAGGAAAATATTCAGAATCACAATTAACTTATATTATCATATTAGCTGGGATAAGTCATTACGTTTATGGACAAATTCCATTTTCTTACATTTTAGTTGAGGAAAAAAAAATCACAAACCTCTCAGAGTCATGTCACCTCAAGCTGAGTAGAGTTGCATAACTTTTGCAACAAATATATAAATAAAAGCAATAACCAAAAATCCTATTTTGTATTATTGGCTTCTATAAATTTCTGAAGGATATGTGTATTACAGAATTTTATCCTGTAAAACTCTTGACATATAAAAGCAATAAGGACTGAAAATGTTTTACATATTTATGAATGTTACAAACACAAGCCTATATTTAGTTTTATATTATTTTCCCATTATATTCTTGGCTTTAAATCTGATACCTTTGGTGTATTAGATTATCTCCAATTGTTGCTAATTCTACAACTCTTTATTAATCTTTGTCATATTTCACTGGAAAGGACTTTAAAACATTAGCTAATATTTTCTTTCAATTACACAAGTAGTTAAATAATTCAGGGATCTTCCTAAATATAAAAATGTTAAAGATCTCATTTTTATGAACTATCATTAAAATTGATATGGAAAGTTCACAGCTTTCCAATATGACTAGTAATCTGGAACAGAATATTACAGATTAATCCTGATGCATAATCACCTGTAAATAAGACAAAAAATTATTTCTTGATCTACCAAAATACTAAAGCCATTATAAAATATCCAGTAACACATTTATTCCAGATTAATAAAAATATTAAAGTCAAGCTTTAAAAAGTTATTTCATATGAATTCAAAGCAAGAGTCCTCTCCTCTCATCTATTATAAAAGGTTATTACCAGACAACATAACTTTAGAAGACTAACAGCTTGCTCTCCAAATTTAGGTGAGGCAGTAAAGACTTGCTTGAAAGGTTAAGTAACAAAGTCAAGTCTGTCCATTTTCAGCTACTAAACATGTTTACTAACTTATTGGAGTTTTTCTTAATAAGGCACTGTCAGCTTTTACGTTGTTGATTCCCAGGTTGTCAACACCTCCTCTGCGTTGTAAATTAGATCTAAAAGATTCATATCTGACTAGATCTTGTATTTCATGGTGAAAACTTTTCGGAGTCACTCACAAGCATCTATTTAAAAAGAGTGACCAAGGGGTGCCAATGATGAAAGACTTTGTTGCCATGGTACTATCTCATAAATCATCAATTATTGTCTCTCATTATAATTGTGACAACCACATACTGTCATAAAGAGATTTGCATTTTCATCGAGTTTTAAGATTTTTTTTTTTTGAAGACATCATTTTCTTTGTAGAAGAAATGTCATGACAACCATAGAACACTTAAGTTTGTTATTAAGTAGTCAAGTTGTTCATCTGGACTTTGTTAGTCATTTCAGTAGCCTAACCTCTTTTGCATTATTGAATAGTTTATTTTTTCAGTTAATAAAAATATTTCTAAGCGTAGATATATAACCTGATAGATTAAGCCCAACACAAGCAATGGAACTATTTTTGGTTTCTATGGCAACCTAAACTGATCAATTTCCTGTCACTCTTTTTAATAGAGGCACTCTCCTGTGGCCATAAATACTAATTACAAACACAAGCCATTTGCTAACATGTTCAGCTTACAGATTCAAGCAGTTCATGCTTAATTTATCACTTAAAATACTCTCCCACATTTGTAGTTTGGTTTAGAATGAGTAATAACTTTATTTGTTTACATTTTCAACTTAATTTCACTAATTATTTTGCAGTGCTGGAATTTATTGGTTAAAGTTTGGTAAACTCAGTATGTTTATGCAAGAAAAGTGTCTTAAATGTAATTTATAGAATAAAGTTGAATGATCTGTTTTAAAGCTCACTGTAATTGTTCATTTAAAAAAATTGATTAGATTCTACATAACAAATTAGCTTCATTCTCCTCAAAATACGTGAGTCTTCTCATTCAATTAAATAACAACCCTGTATATTTGAACAAAAGCTGAAATAGCTAATACAGTAAAATCATAAATTGATAATTCTAAATGGACAGTCCATGTTTTGAGAGAAAGTAGAGGTTTCTGGGAGAAAAATAGTAAGCATACAAGTATTCAGTCATAGAACACATAATCTAATATTAAACCCTTCTCTCTTTCCCACCCACTACATATATTTTACAATTATTAAATTCTACACTTTCTTTTGAACAGAACAAAAAATGGGTAAGAGAATTCCCTACTATTCATTCCATAGTGTAAATAAAAGCAACACTATAAATGTGATTGAACTGCCATCAGAAAATTTTTGATTAACTCCTTTTAGAAATGACCAGGGCAACATTAATCCACAGAAAGTTTTGCTTAACTCAAACATTCTTTCTGAATTTTAGAGTTCATGAATTATCAGACAGACCAAACTATGCATCATTATTATTACATGTTAAGAAAAGACCCTGACAGGCGTGGTGGTACACACCTTTAATCCCAACACTCAGAGGCAGGCAGATTTCTGAGTTCGAGGTTAGCCTGGTCTACAGAGTGAGTTGCAAGACAGCCAGAGAAACCCTGTCTCAAAAAAACAAAAGAAAAAAAAAGACCCTGTGAAACTGATCTTTCCCACTGTCTCACAAACCCTAAAGCCTAGAGTTGGTTTAAGTGATTTTCCAATATCCGAAGCTGGATGGGGACCTCGTAGATTTCAGATGTTCTCTTAGCATTTCTAGGAAGTCTGGAAACATGTCAAATTTTAATATAATAACTCCAGTTGATTTTTGGAAAAGAAAATCTTCAACCTAGTCCCACTTCCTTCTGGCAACCCTTACTGAAAACATAATTGAATGGAGATTTAGACAAAATGGAAACTGTGAGGTCACACTACTCTTCTCATCAAAATATTTTTACCTAACAGAGTCTGCCATGCCACTTTCCTTGCAGAGCCAGTTAGTCTTCAGTAGTCCAAAATGGACCCTTCTCTTAACTATTGTTAACCAATGCACATAAAAAAAAAAAAAAAAAAAAAAGTAGAGATCCTTTAGCCAGTCTCCTGTGGTTGCAGAAGGAATGGCAAAGTGCATCCAACCACTTCTCAGTGTAGCAGCTGTACCCTCAACAAACCAAGGTTCTGTGGGCCTTCTGACAGCCTGTGCTCACAGGTGCTCCTCTTCTTCTAGCACTAGCTCAGTGACTCTGCAGCAGGGATTTCACATCACCACAGTGAGGAGGTGAAAGCTCCAGTACCCTTATTTCAAAGGAAAATCTGGTCATCTTAAAGAAATTGAAATCTAATCAGAAGGCAGTCAGCCATTGAATAGAAGCACACCCCAGCAAAACAAAAGCTAAAATTAAAAAAAAAAGTAGGTACCTTTTGCCTATACATAACAGTCAGTTTGGCTACATGATTCTTCCTACCATTTGACAATTTTGATATATTATTTCAAAAATATGTTATAAGTTATCATAAGCTACCATATGATACTTTACTTGGGGAGAAAAGAAAAGAATGTGATGATATATTCAATTTGTCAGTATTTATTGATTATTAAATATTAACAGCATGAAATACACTAAATTCTGGAAATACACTAACAAAGTCAAAACATCATTACCACATTCATGGCAGTTCTAAAATAATTACTGAACATTTTCACAGAGTTTTTACAAACTTTTGCATTTGCTTGTTTGTCTTGTTACAACACTCTCCCTCCAAGAATTAATATTAGGTCTCTTATATGGAGTAGAGACTTGTGGGTGTCAAGTGTCCTATCTGTGATCATAAGACTAATTAATGGGAAAGTAAAGGATTGAGCACATGATTTCTAACTACAAATTCATGACTATTAACACTATAAAAGTATTTATAAAAATGTTTATTGGTTAAAAATAGTGATAAAAACTGCATAAAAAACCTTAATATAAAACCAGATACACTAAATCTAACAGAAGAGAAAGTGGGCCGGGCAGTGGTGGTGCATGCCTTTAATCCCAGCACTTGGGAGGCAGAAGCAGGTGGATTCCTCCCATGAGTATTTTGTTTCCCCTTTTAAGAAGAACCGAAGCATCTGCACATTGGTAATTCCTTCTTCTAGAGCTTCATGAGGTCTATGAATTGTATCTTGTGTATTCTGAGCTTTTGTGCTAATATCACTTATCAGTGAGTGCATACCATGTATGTTCTTTTGTGAATAGGTTACATCACTCAGGATGATATTTTCAATTTCAATCCATTTGTCTAAGAATTTCATGAAGTCATTGTTTTTAGCAGCTGAGTAGTACTCCTTTGTGTAAATGTACCACATTTTCTGTAACTAATCCTCTGCTGAAGGACATATGGGTTCTAGGTGTTCTAGGACAGCCAGGGCTACACAGAGAAACCCTGTCTCAAAAAACCAAAAAGAAGAAGAAGAAGAAGAAGAAGAAGAAGAAGAAGAAGAAGAAGAAGAAGAAGAAGAAGAAGAAGAAGAAGAAGAAGAAGAAGAAGAAGGAGGAGGAGGAGGAGGAGGAGGAGGAGGAGGCGGAGGTGGAGGAGGAGGAGGAGGAGGAGGAAGAGGAGGAGGAGGAGGAGGAGGAGGAGGAGAAAGTGGGAAAGAGCTTCGAACTCATTGTAACAGAGGGAAATTTCCTAAACAGAACTCCAATGGCTCAGTCTTTAAGATCAAGAATTGATAAATGAGACCTTATGAAACTGAAAAGCTTCTGTAAGGCAAAGGACATAGACAATAAGACAAATTGGCAATCTACAGATTAGGAAGAAAAAAAAAAAAAAACTTCACTAACTCCAAATCCGATAGAGGGCTTATATCCAAAATATATAAAGAACTCAAGAAGCTAACCTCCAAAATACCCAAACAACCTAATCAATAAATGGTATATAACTAAACAGAGAATTCATAACAGAGGAATCTCCAGTGGCTGAGAAGCACATGTTGGTGAGGATGTGGAGAAAGAGAAACACTCTTCCACTGTTGTTGGGATGGCAAACTGGTACAACCACTCCAGAAAGCAATCTGGAGGTTACTCAGAATGTTGGAAATAGATCTACCTAAAGACCCAGCTATACTGCTCCTGGGAATATACCCAAATGATGCCCCACCACACTACAAGAACATGTGCTTCACCATGTTAATAGCAGCCTTATTTGTTATAACCAGAAACTGGAAACAACACAGATGTCCACCAAACAAAGAATGGATATAGGCCAGGTGGTGGTGGCACATGCCTTTAATCCCAGCACTTGGGAGGCAGAGGCAGGTGGATTTTTGAGTTCGAGGCCAGCCTGGTCTACAAAGTGAGTTCCAGGACATCCAGGGCTATACAGAGAAACCCTGCCTCGAAAAACCAAAAACCAAACCAAAACAACAACAAAAAAGAAAAACAAAACAAAACAAAACAAAATAGAATGGGTGTAGAAAATATGGTTCATTTACACAATGGAATACTATTCATCCATTAAGAATGAGAACATCACTGCTCCACAGTTTGTCTCCATATTTCCTCCCATGAGTATTTTGTTTCCCCTTTTAAGAAGAACCGAAGCATCTGCACATTGGTAATTCCTTCTTCTAGAGCTTCATGAGGTCTATGAATTGTATCTTGTGTATTCTGAGCTTTTGTGCTAATATCACTTATCAGTGAGTACATACCATGTATGTTCTTTTGTGAATAGGTTACATCACTCAGGATGATATTTTCAATTTCAATCCATTTGTCTAAGAATTTCATGAAGTCATTGTTTTTAGCAGCTGAGTAGTACTCCTTTGTGTAAATGTACCACATTTTCTGTAACTAATCCTCTGCTGAAGGACATATGGGTTCTTTCCAGCTTCTGGATATTATAAATAAATCTGCTGTGAACATAGTGGAGCATGTGTCCTTCTTATATATTGGAGAATCTTTTAGGTATATGCCCAGGAGTGGTCTAGCTAGGTCCTCAGGTAGTACTATGTCCAATTTTCTGAGGAATCATCAGGCTGATTTCCAGATTGGTTGTACCAACTGGTAATCCCACCAACAATGGAGGAGTGCTCCTCTTTCTCCACATCTTTGCCAACATCTGCTGTCACCTGAGTTTTTGATCTTAGCCATTCTGACTGGTGTGAGGTGGAATCTCAGGATTGTTTTGATTTGCATTTCCCTGATGACTAAGGATATTGAACATTTCTTTAGGTGCTTCTCGACCATTCGAGATTCCTCCGTTGAGAATTCTCTATTTACTCTGTACCCCATTTTTAATAGAGTTACAAAGTGTGGAGCAGAGACTGAAGGAAAGGCCATCCAGAGACTGCCCCACCTGGGGATTCATCTCATATACAGTCACCAAACACAGACACTATTGTGGATATCAAGAAGTGCTTGCTGACAGGAGCTGATATAGCTGTCTCCTGAAAGGCCCTGCCAGAGCCTGACATATACAGAGGCAGGTGCTTGCAACTTACCATTGGACTGAGCACAGGGTACCCAATGGAGGAGTTAGAGACTGAAGGAGCTGAAGGGATTTTGAATCCATAGGAAGAACAATATCAAACAACCAGATCCCCCAGAGCTCCTAGGGACTAAACCTCCAATCAGAGTACACATGCAGTGACCCATGGCTCCAGCTGCATATGTAGCAGAGGATGACCTTGTTGGGCATCAATGGGCTGGAAGGCCCTTGGTCCTGTGAAGACTGGATGCCCCAGTGTAGTGGAATGCCAGAGTAGGGAGTAGGGAGTGAATGGGTGTGTGGGGAGACAGTCTCATAGAAGCAGGGGAAGGGGAGACGGGATAGAAGGTTTCCGGGATGACCATGAAATTGATAACATTTGACATGCAAACAAAGAAAATATCCAACAAAAATTAGTTTAAAAAAAAAAAAAGAAGAACAAGGACATCATGAGTTTTGCAGGCAAATGGATGGAACTAGAAAATATCATCCCGAGTGAGGTAACTCAGACCCAAGAGGACATGAAGGTATGTACTCACTCATAAATGGGTATTAGGCAAAAAAGTACAGAATACCCAGGATACAATCCTCAGAACTCAAGAAGGTTAACAAGCAGAAGGGCAGGCCCAAGTAAGGATGCCTCAATCCTACTTCAGAGGAGAAGAAAGAAATCACAGGAAGGGGGAGGGAGGGAGGGACATGGGTGTGAGAGAGGACAGGGAAGGAAAAAGGGAACCTGATCAGGTATTAGGGGGGAACAGGACTGAAGCCATGAGGGCCAACATAAAGAATGGAAACAGGCAACCTCTGGTGGTAGTAGGGCAAACCCTAAAAAAAAAAAAAAAAAAAAAAAAAAAGTAAATGTTCATTGATGGTGGTGGGGGGAGGGTTGAACAGGTAAAGAAGGGATCACCCTTTCAGCTGTGAGGTGAGGAGGGGAGATGGGGTGAAGAACTCGGGGAGGGGGAACCAGGAAGGGGGAAACATTTGGAATGTAAATAAAATATTGAGGAAGATTTAAATAAACAGTTCTAAAAGTGGTGAATAAAAATACCATACATTTAAAATGTTCAACAAGTATTAGGTTCCTGTTTTTTTTTTTGTTTGTTTTGTTTTGTTTTGTTTTGTTTTGTTTGATACTAACTGAAAAATTTGTAAAACGAATTATGGACTTACAAAACACTACAGTAGAGAAACATGTATTTATTTGTTTTTATACGAATTCCCTATATTTCAACTTCATTTAACTTCCAGAATCCTTTCTAAAGAGGAAAAAAAACAATGAATCTATAATGACTCATGAGTAAATAATAATGTAATTTATTAGGATCAGTTTAAGCGAGCATCTGCTATAATAACATTTTGCTAATACTGTATGCTTTATCAGCAGGTATCCATGTTAAAAATGCTATTGTGTTGTTTATTAATTGTTTAAATATCATGTTAATTAAATCAATATGAAAACTGAGTGGGAACTTGTAAAAATTATTAATAAAATAAACATTGTAACTTAAAATAAATTGTTCTTAAAGCATCATGAAATTCAGATCTGTTGGTCCACTGTTTCCCAATAGTAACATGCTGTTTAGCTAAACCTAAGTGAAGGGAATCCTTAATAAATTGAAAATATCTAGATGAAAATCTAACAGTAACTATATGTTTTTATATAACATATTGTCGTATTTTACAATAAGTTTCATGGACATTTCACATTCTGCCAGTTATAAAACAAGGCTGATATTTGTGATTCTGTATGATATTTGCATATATGGTTTTACATGTATTTTTTTACAAATGCTGGAACACAGTGCATATTAGCTGATCTAGTATGATAATTGGTGAATTGTTAATAACCCACCAGTAGCAAGAATCTATTGATTGAGAGATACATTTGTAATATATCAACTTTCTAAGACCTTTAAATCTTACTTTTACATTTTACTGCTGATTGGTTTTATACTTTGATTACTGAAAACAATATATTAGTTAAGAACAATTAAATCCAAGTAATAATCTATAGTAATGGTATGTTTTATAGTTATAATTCACTGAAAAAGATTACAGAGAATGAATTCATTGTATTGAAAACTGAGTGTTATCAAAGACAGAAAACAGGATATGTCTTTGGGGCACTTCATGTTTATCTGTAGGAATTTAGAGCACGTTGCCATGGAACATAATTCCTTCAAGGACTACAAACCAATGAACGGCCATTTTTGCATAATAGTCCCATTTCTTAACACTATTTTGCACCATTCATCAAGATGTATTACACACCATACCAATTTATGGACAATGCCCTGCCTTTCTAAATGCATTCATGCTGAGTCTTAGAATCAACTCCATTTTAGCAACTAATTAGTTACACTGACAAACTTTTAAGAATGGGGCTATACAATCTTAGAAAATGTCACCACTCTCTTTGTAAATTAATGATTATATTCCCCATTGCACAATAATAGGTTGTTATCAGCCTTTCCTCTTTATCCTGTCTTAGTCATTTAGTTAACACTACCCTGCACCCTCCAGGAAATTTACGCTACTCACTGGTGTCTAGATTTATGGATATTTTAGCACTCCTTTCATTTTCGTATCACTAGGCAAATCTTGAGGATTTGAAAGAAAGAAAAATTTCACCTGAATATTAGGACAAAAATCCTACTTCAAAATTCTACTGTCTTTCTATAATTCTACTCTGTTTACTTTTAAAGAATCACAGTCTGTGGCCTAATGTGCCTTTTCCCTTCGCATTATTAAATATACCACGCAGAACATTACATTATTATGCTACACATGGCAAAGAAATTTTAGTATTCACAGGATTATGGTAATTAAGTCTTCCTTCACTTTGGGTGATGTGACACTTGCTTGACTATAATGTCACTCCACTTAAAGTCTGTGTAAACAACATTATCTTAGTCACTCTGCATTACATTTCCAACTGTGAGCAAAATTACAAGGTCAGATGGACAAGAATGTAGGTAATCCCAAGGAAACAACTTGTAAATGACTTGTTCAAGGTTCAGACTGAGTTTTTAATAAAAGAAATCCAGCGTTTTTTGTACTAATATTAATGTGTTACTGTATAAATACTGTCTATAGCAAAGAACATAAATATATTTGAAGCTACTGTTACAAATGGAAGTGTACACGATATAGAAGTTTTGTGGTAAAGAAGAGAATAAATGTTGCTTGTCAAAGTTTTTTGACTTACAAATATGAATGCCATGGAATGATTGCAATTGGTTTTGTAAATAAGGAAACAATATCTCAAATATATTATATTGTTTTTGGAAATGTGCTTGATAAATACAACACAACACAGTTTACACTTTCTGGTTTTCTGTTTTTATAACAAATAAGAGCAACTACAATATTTTTAAATGAAAGAACATATATATTTTTAATTGTCTTTTCTGCCTGTTAATGAACTGTCTGTTCAATAAATGAAATATTGAATATTTTCTGACCTATGTGACTCTAACCTCAAATTTTGACATGCAACGTTTTTAGTGATTGGTCCACTGCTTAATTTAAAAGTTGGATAATTTGTTTAAACTACCATATAGTGTAAAAAAGAGCTGAGCAAAAATAGTCTAGATTCATCTCGTATAAGTTCTCTTTACTAAACTAGTGCAAATAGTAAAGTAAAAAAATAATAATAATAACGGTTGTTAGGATTGATTTTAACTGAAAACAGGATGAATGTTCTTAAATCTGAGCCATTCAATTAGGTCACAATCAAGTCTAAATGAGTAAAAACTCTCAAAAGGATTCTCTGGGATTCTTGTGACATTTAGACAATGAGGTCATTTAAAATAATAGGCACTTTGTTCTACAAGAGGATATATTTCTGGGAGAATAGCTACTGGTTGTGGACATTTGATGAATTTGCAACTCTGGTAAATTAAATAAAATCAATTTTAACTATTTCCCTTTTCTAGTTTGGCCTCTTACCATATTATACACTTTCAAATGGATTTTTTTTCTAGGACACTGAATGTAGGAAACCTTGATAGTTCTGCACTAATTCTTAGGTAAAGATCCCAATCATTCTAATCAAGTCTTTCCAGAATGCAAAATCCAATTACTACCTTATCTAAAAAGAAACAGTGAATTAAATTACTGAGCAGTCAACCTGAATTCTCTTAAAATAACTTGAAGAATAAAAAATATTTGAGTAATTTCTTCTCCAAATATAAACATGCAAGAAAGCAGACACAATCATAAAGAATAATGGTTGGCAATTCACTCTATTCAAGCATTGCAATATTATGTTTAGAGTGGTAAAACCTGAACATAGTCTCAAAATGGTGTTGTACCACTGTCTTGTCCTTTATAACACTGAGATATTATTTAATATATCACCCATTATCCACATAATATTGTATATGCATAAATACCAATAATAGTTTGAAATGAAAAGCAATGACACATATAAACTTTAGGACAACTTTGAATCTAAAGAAATATAGAACGGAGATTCTTGATACTTATAGCATTAATGCTTGACAAATGGAGTTTTTCCAAAATATGGGGTCTTAATTAGTATTTCTCATTTTTCCTGCTCCATTTGAACTTTATTTTAATTATTCCTCTTAATTTTACACAATTAAAGTGATATCACAAAACCTGATTTCTAGATAGAGATACTATTTTCTGTGGGTAACAAATATGAGCTTATATGTATAGTCATATAGATATACATATAGATATAATGTTGTAATTTGACTAATTTCAAAAGTCACAGGTTACAAAATATAGGTCAAAAGTACATTTACTTTAAAAATTAACACCATTTACATACTGGCCCTGAAAAATATTGGTGGTATGTTTTCAGACAAGTTATATATTCTTCTCCTGGCCTCAGCATCATCACTGTAAAATAAAGATTTTAATATCACCTACTTCCCAGTCTGGTAAGATGAACTAACACAGAGAAAATCACATTAGATCATTGGATACTTGTTATGTATTATTTTTATGACAAAAGAGTCCATTACTCTTAACCATTCTTCAAAATTTTGTTTTGACTTATCTTGTTTATGTCAAATCTGATAAAACATTAGTTGACAATTTTATTTGACCAATTAGTTAATATATTTAAATGTATTGAATCCTATCACAGAACATCTTACATGTAGTCCAATAGTTCAATGTTTGATAGAAAGATAAATAAGCATTGTTTCCATATTATCCTATATGTTGATCCTATACATCTAAAAATTGTTTATCTTCCATATGTGACTATATTAAGTCTTCATTTCTATCATCAAACTGATGTTATCTCATGTACTAATAACTTTAAATTGCACATTCTTATTCTTCCTCTTTCTACTTTGTAAAGTACTCTGAGAAATGATACTATTAATATCTTGATTGGGGATTTATGGTGCAGATCATAAGAGCTTGCCAGGTATACTTTGATACTTTTCTTACTGTTTTTTTTTCCTAAAAAGAATGAGATTTGATTGTTTCCTTTTAAAACAAATATGAGTTTGGATGACCAGTGATGAAGGAAATGTATGATGTCAAAACACTAGCACACAGTGGGGTCATGTGCTTAGGTCTAGGGCAGGGCAGACAAACAAACAAACCTTCACAGTAGTCAGTTACCATCAAATAAAATCTCCGAGGACTGACTTTTGTTTTTTCTCTTTCAATGCCAAGCAAGAGTTATGTTGTGTTAACTACTTAGATGTCTTATATTTCTTTTTTCAACTATTTGTAAAAACAAAGCTACTTTACAAGTTGGAATTGGGAATTTATTTAAAGGCAAGCCAATTTTCAATAAAACAGTATATGTTATACACATGTCTTTTGTCCCATTAAAGAAAAAACAAATGGGCTTCAAAAAGAAATCTCAATTATATTAGGTGACAGAACACTGCTTAAATATTCTCTTTTGGAAATGGTAGGACTGAACCAAAAGTGCACTTGATTGATTAACATGAAAGTAAGAAAACTATAATTTTATTTTAATTGTCAAGTTATTTGAAGAATAACTCTATTGACCACATTTATAAAGTGAAAATATCATAAAGTACATAGTTACTATGTTGAAAATATGACAAGCACTCCATTTATTTACATCAATTTTCTATCATCACTACTAGGACATAGCGTAAAACTATGATTTCTTTGGTAAGTGAAGTAATTGAGGATTTAAAATTAGAGAACAGCTAGCAAAATCCATGGACAACATCCTAATTTTTCACTTTTTACATTGAATTTGTAAGCACCTTTTAATAGTTGGAAAGTGTTACATAAAATTATAGACTCCTATATGTAGTCTTATATGGTAGCAATCTGCTGGGGTAAATAATATCCACTACCATTAGTAAAATTGTATACTTTCTAGGTCACTCTACTCCTTACTATTCCATATTGCTTATGCTCTTTCATTTATACTCCCATCCTCATTTCCATAAGCATTTTAGTTTTGATCCTCTTAGTTTCTCTATAGTTTATATGGCTGAATCAACACATACACTTTCAAAAATCAATTCAAGATATTTCTCGGATTTCAGTAAATGTAAAATTTTATCACAAACATCCAAAATGGGATACTTTGTTATTCATAAATAAAATGATATCATTATATACCATCATTAATTTAATTAAGAAATTTTGGAATGATTTGCATGCCAAGTTACCAGAAACTGAAAGATGAAAGTGATTTTCATGCCTAAGTTCTCTCCCAGTAATTTAAAGTCAGAACCTTCAAGAAACAAACCCAAATGAAAAATTTAATCCATTTTTTCAGTTAAAATTATTCACTTTTGTATGTCATTACTTTCATGTGTTTTCACAGAAATTTTTTTCACATTACACAGTTCAATTCATTATAGCTGAAAGAAAAGTACTTTAACATAGACACTACTCAAATGACAATATAATGCCTGTGTGTTACTCTCTGTGCTAATAACCAGAAATGTGTTACTTTTACATTTCCCATAGACATTTACCTTTAAATACCTTAGGAGGTAAACGTGTCTTTATAGGAAGACAAAATGAAATTTTCTTACAATAAACATCACCTACAAAATACATGCAGTACTTCTGGGCGTTTTTTTGTTGGATATTTTCTTTACTTACATGTCAAATGTTATCGCCTTTCCTGATTCCCCCTCTGAAATTCTTTATCTCATCCCCTTCCTGAAATTATTCATTTTTAAAGTCTTTTTGGTACTAGTCTTTTCTACATGGATGTCATAGTCAAAAACAAAGTTTAGCACTTAAGGAGGTACACACACTGCTTCAAGTCATGTGGATATTATTTTTTATATATGGCATTGAAAATTGAATTTTTAGTACAGAAAAATTTCCAGATATTAGAAAAACAATCAAAGCGGTATTGAAAATATAGGGCACATTACCCAGTGTCTTCTATATCTCCCTCAATGTCCTAGGATGCTTTTTCTTATAAAACACATATAGAAAACATGGGGCCCACAAGGAAGGAGGGTCTCCTCATCAAAGAAGAGATTTCACTTAAACAGTGCACATGGAAGTAAAGAAGAAACAATACTGCCGGGCAATATCAAAACGTACTTTGTCATTGTTACTCTTTCCTACATTAAACCCTAAAACATGGGAGACTCCAACATGCTACAGATGATTTCAACTTAAATGAAACTGTCATAGCTGTTTTAGGAAATTTCAAATAAATCTTGTCAATTAAATGTTTTTTTTTTTAATTTCTTATCAGACAGGAAGGAATTTCAAGCACTTAAGAACTGTTAATCATACAAACATATTCCCATGCCTGGTAGAATAGTTCAGGTTATCTTCTAATATTGCTATAGCACACTTATTAACCTGTGTTGCCCTGCAAAAGTGAGTGTACCTTCCTAAGAATTCCACAGTCAAAACATAGGTAGGCACTTCAATTACCATCCTAATATTTTACACATACATTTTATGGCACTGACTCTCATTCAATCTCCATCCACTTTTAACTTTTCTCTAACTTCTATTTTCAGTCACATGAAGGACATTTGTTACTTTGTACTCTATCACTATTCTGTGCAATCCTATGATCCAATCCCAATTTATAAATATAAATCATCACTAATAGGAAATAGTGAAATCATGGAAACCACAACTGACAAAAAACTTCAGATGGATAGATCGGTTCTAATTAACCATCCGGATTTCACTTTTTCTTATCAGTAAGCAAAATTACAGGTTTGATGCTGAGATTTTTAATGGCTTCCCTTTCCTGTCTTCACAAGTATAATATAGAGAACAAGATTATGGAAATTGGGCTGAATCTGTAAAAGCTCCAGGACATTCCCAGGGAGTTGATTTTTTAAAAAATAAATACATAAATACCTGTTAACAGCTTGTTTCCTTGTCATTTGCCTCTTCCTTCTAAAAGGAGAGTGTAGCAAAAAATAAATAAATAAAACTGGTTAATTGAGAATTTTAGTTAGTCAGCTTCCAATTATTCAAGGCTTTATTATATTTCACAAAATATCTCTTAAATTGTGCAGAAATTTTAGATAGTTTACACACAATAAAACACAAGAAGGGAAGAGCACAAGGAAGATAGGAAAGCCTGGATTTCTTCTAGATCGTGCTTTAAATATTTGGAAGTTTTGTTTTGTTTCTGGTCTAATTCCCACTGTGTATAATGTGAACATGTCACATGGTTTAGGGCTCTCCTCTATTATTTGAAGGAAAGGAAATCAAGTTAAAGGTTTCTGCTAAAGAAAATGGCCTTGGGTCGTAACAATTCCAAAAAAAAAAAAAAGATTCAGCAATGTGATATCTTTTCCCGTTCTCTAAAAACTTTCTTTCCTATCCCATTGGGTATTCCACCACTTTTCTGGGGGTGGGGGAGACTTATGATTTTTCTTATTTTATATGACCAACCAGAAGATGAAACATTTTACATATTTTCTAAACATGGAGCCGTTAATTATATAATTATCTATATAATTATTTCTGGAGTAAGACTGAACTTTTTTATATCATCCTCACAAGGGTAACATTCATGCGCACACATGTGCATACATACACACACAATCATACCAAACAGCCTTGAAAATATACATACAAGTAACATTAGATGGATTCACCAGGTTATATTGGAGGGTATATATTATTATACAATTCACATGTGATAAAAATTGGAGGAAAGAGGGCCCATGAATTTGAAGGATATAGAGAAAGGGAACATGGGAGGGTTTGGAAGGAAAAAATGGAAAGGAGAAACATAATAAAAATACATCTCAAAACTAAAATGAAAGAGAAGCCTTGTTTTCATTGCCACTTTTTTCTTCTAATGACCTTCTTATTTAATACATATCAGAGTTTTTTGTTTGTTTGTTTTTGTTTTCTAGCTACTGCTTCCTTATTTCAAAGATCTGTGAAAGGGTGTATAAATAAATAACAAATGCAAACATATATCTAGGGTTACTAGGGTGAAGACAAAGGAATAAAGTAAGCTCTTTGTATCTATCTTTCTATTCTGTCACTTCACTTTTTGAAAAGATCTTCTCTTAAATAGAATACACTAAGTATCAAATAACTGTTACTGTACACTTCCTTAAACCAATAGGCAATCTATCACTAGATTCGGGGGCTTTTCTCTATTTAATCAATGACCTGTCTTTCTTTTCTGTACAAAACTAAGTTTTTATCACAGAGGGCTCATAGCTAGATTAAAAAAGTACTTACTTCTGAAAAGAGTGTGGCTATTCCTATGTATTAAATATATACAAGTGCATGATTCAATTGTTTTATTAAATAGCTAAAATTGAGATTTAACTTCAATATTTGAAATTTTCTTATTTACCAAATATAAAAGACATATTTTATAGTAATATATAAGACTGGCACTGGTGCTAAATACTTAAGGTCTACAAGTTAAATCACTTATCTAGCCATGTTTTAGTATCTACAAGGAATTCATTCCAGAATACCCACACATCAAAATATATGAATGCATAAATCCTTTAAAATTTTAAATTTGCCTTTGTATATCACTTGCATAAGCACTGTGTCATGTATATTAAATTGTATCTGGATAACTTAAAATATGCAATACAAAACAATGCCTGAAAGAGATAATTCTGCTATTTTATTAACAAAAAATAATTGGAAGGGTGTATATGTTTAATATGGATACATAACATTCCCAAATATTTAAATGATGGTTCATTGAATCAATACATGTAGAACTCACCGGTATAAAAAGATCATTATTATTCTTGGCATTCTAAATAATGTTTTATTTCTATAATCTGAATTTTTAAAGCAGTATTATGCTATATAGCATAACTTGTGATCTTTCTGCCTATACTCCTCAAGGGCTATGATAATAGACATGTGCCATCATGCTTAACTTTAATTCTCTCCTATTATGATATCAAATAATTCACTGTAGATTTACTTAATGTTAAAAATAATAAAATACTAAGACATTTAATTGATTAAACATTATGATGCTACTAATATTACCAGCTGAGTATAGAATAATGCATAATAAAAATAAAATCATCTCGATTCCTTGCAGATGTCCTAGAATATTTAATAAAGTCCCCCATTCATCTTTTCTATGGAAACCTTCAATTTCTTGTACTTCCACATATCTGAGTTTGAGCATAAAAATTAAAGTCGTGGATAAAGTCCTAAAATCCACATGCAAAAATATATGTAAAATTATAGTCGTTTGAATCCTCTATCAGGAAAGACATGATGGTCCACACTTGTTGTCATGGGTATAATAAGTAGGAGAATTTGGACTTAGTTACTATGAGTTCAATATTATCAGGGATTACATGAAATTCTAATTCAAAAAAAAAAAGAATAAACCCCTAAGCCAAACAAAATTATATATATATATATATATATATATATATATATATATATATATATATATATAATATACACACACAAAACTTTTCAAAATAAAGGTCCCTAACATTTGGTGGTAATAATAGTAATGGATCATCTCTAACCATCAGCATTGCTGCACTTCATTACAACAGTGTAAATGCAATTTTAGCATATCAATCAGAGAAAAAATAATAATAATGAGCAGCACGTTTTCATTGCAATTGAGACCATTTTACATTGTACCTTACTGATTAATAAATTTTCATACATTTATTATTCCAGCTTTGGGGCTGTGAATGCAAAGCTCAACAAAATTAAAGCCACTGATGGCTGTGAAATATCCAAATTTAACTGGATTGAGTTTCATAGAACTCTCAAAGATATGAAATTCTCCTTCTTGAAACCTAATACTTAGACCACAGAAAAATCACTTTCCTGATACTGTAAGTCTGGAAAAGAACCCATGTTTGGGGAGTTCAAAAGTCCCAATGGTAAACCAACTACTATTCTGCTAAAAAGACACAGTAGCAAACATCCCTGTAAATTTTTAATCTTTGTATCCATACCTCTCACAACTTGTCAGAGAAGGTTCTTTGTGCAGTGGGCAGTAGTTAATGCAGAAATTCACAACTGATTAAACTGCAAAGACTAAGGAAGAAGGAGTGAAAAACTGTAAGAAGAAGGTGTGAAAAATTGGAAGAGCCAGAAGTCAGAGGGTACTGAAACAAATCAGTGTCTTGTGATTGTAATAGGAATACTGCCCTTCTGAACTCACAACATCTGTGCTTATCTACATACCCATGATCAAGACAGGCACTATTCTAGTATGGAAGAACTAGTTCTTTACTTCCCATCCATAACTGAGGAGCTCTGGACAGTTGATAGTTGGAAGGGGAGCCAGTTTAATTTTATAAGGGTGTGGTCCCTGGTAGGTTTACCATGCTCTAGTGGACAAAATGGACTCTATGGATTACTTTCCAAAAAGAGTATATGTGGTTGAAGAATAGAGAAGTAGAGTGGATCTGAGAACCAATGGGAAGAGTGCTGAATACAATGAAAAATATGTCTTAGGGAAGTCTCAGATAATTAACAAAAACATATACTTTAAAAACTCAATTTCACTTAGCTAAAGTATCTTAATCATTTTGAGGATAAACTGAAGATACTAATATAAATTTGAGTCCAACCTCAGAGGTGTAATTAAGGAAGCTATTCCTTTCGAGTACTTCAAACAGTGAAAAGTACCTAATAATATTTTAAAGGTAAAATTAACTTTTCTGGATTAACTACTTCAGGCTTCTAAAGTTTAGTAAAACTTTTGGTGTGTAGTGAAACGAAAGACAAAAAGAAACCATTCCTTCCATCCCTTTAATTAATGTAATTCTTCCTATACAATATGTTTGGATAAGTAGGGTAACTTTAGTGTATGAACTACCTCAGTACCATCACCATATAAGTCATGGAGAAATTAGTCTCTGAGATTATTTGGCCTAGGTCAGAGAATAAGTCAGTATTAGAAATCTACTAATCTAATTCATAATGACTGCTAATTCTAAATTTGTTGTATTTAAATTTTTCCTGCTCAAAACTATGAAATGTATTTTATCTTCAGGTCATATAATATAGAGAACAAACATTACATGAGTAAGTAAAAAGTAGAAGAGACCAGATTGGGGATTCTCTTGCTAATTCTGTACTGTCAGTAAAGTGACAAACCCAGTTTGGGAAATATATTTTGACTATATTATAAAGAGCTGAGTTATATAAGATTTGAATTTTAAGGTTATGTTTTAACAAGGAATTTTTTAAATCAGTCAATGATAAATAAACAAACAATACGCAGCATTATGTTGTTCCCTACAATAACCCATGATCTACTACCAGGACTTCCTAAAGAATTTATGTTATCCTTCTAATATTAGTAGAAATTTGAGTTTGAGTTGTATAAAAAATATTTTAAAGTTCTGAAGTATGATATACCCAAATATAAGAGAATTTCCTCATATGAAGTTTAGAGTTGCTGGAAATTCCAGTATATGTATATTATTGATGGGGTATTCATTTAAAAGTACTAGATTGATTATCTATTAAAGAAAAAAAATCTATGATCTTTATGTAATAAAGGAAGACACCCCTTTGACCCTTGAAGTTGCCACTGTCATCTACAGAAGTGTACTTAATGCAGGCTGTTCAGATGAAGACAGATTCCATAGATCATAATTAGATTCTGTCAATGGTGCACAGACTTACACACATCTGGGAAAAGGAATATCAATTAAAGAATTGCTTTCATGCTCTTTCTCTCTCTCTCTCTCTCTCTCTCTCTCTCTCTCTCTCTCTCTCTCTCTCTCTCTCTCTCTCTCTCTCTCTCTCTCTTGCCTCTTGTCCTCTTGCTCCCCTTCTCTCCCCATTCCCTTCACACCCTCTCTTTATGTGCTCATGGCCATGCCTAGCCTCTGCTTCTCCACTCTCTCCCTCTCTCTGCCTTTCTCTGCCTCAACTACCCTCTTAACTCCCTTCCCCATGACCTAAATAAACTCTATTCTATACTTTAAAAAAAAAGAATTGCTTTCATAAGATTGGCCTGTGGGAATGTTTCCAGGGTATTTACTTGATTTCTTTTTTTTTTCTTTTATTGGGTTTTTTCTTCTTTTTATTATATATTTTCTTCATTTACATTTCAAATGCTATCACCAAAGCCCCCTATACCCTCTCCCCACCCTGCTCCCCAACGCACCCACTCTTACTTACTGGCCCTGGTATTCCCCTGTACTGGGGCATATGATCTTCACAATACCAAGGGCCTCTCCTCCCACTGATGGCCCACTAGGCCATCCTCTGCTACATATACAACTAGAGACACAGCTCTGGGGGGTACTGGTTATTTTTTTTATTTACATTTCAAATGTTATCCCCTTCCAGGTTTCCCCTCCGGGACCCCCCTATCCCAACCCCCTCCCCCTGCCTATATGAGGGTGTTCTATTGGCATAGGAGAACCCAGCCCACTGCATAGAGTACTATCTATTTGCTAGGATGTGCAACACTGAGAATACCCACTGAGCAAGCCAATAAGTATTGTTTCTCTGTGATCTCTGTCTCAATTCCTACATCCAGATTCCTGCACTTAGTTACTACTTTCGTATCCTTCCATTAAATACTCTTAACAATTAAGCCACACCAACCATGTCTTCCCACAAGTTGTTTTTTTGGTTAGCATTTTATCACAACAGCCAGGAAGCAAACCAGGACACTAAAAAGAACTTTGATTATGCTCACAGAAATTATAATATTGAATTAAAACAATAAGTATATATTTAAATTCCAGTGAAAATAGCCATTATGCTTTTAAGGGGGATACAGTTATCAACTTACAATAAATTTATATTTTGGTGGAACTGCTTAAATAGGCTGCTTCTTAAAGTCTTCCAATTTTGTCATTTGTGTCTCTAATACAGTATATTAATTTTTACTCAGAAAAATATAGTAAATAAATAGAATGAAGCAATTTCTTCCCATCCCAACCACTTTCATTGATAGAGAAGATAAATTAATAGGAAATATATATTAAAAATCTTTTAAAGTTGTCTGTGGAGATCAGATCACATTAGCTATTGTATTACCATTGTTTGAATCTTATATGGGATTTTCTTCATACTTGGCTCATAACTTCATTCATGCACTTTATATCTCAATGTGTTCTGTAGCAGCTGACTTAAAGCTATTCAATTCCTTTAGGTATTTGGATACAAATGCGGCTTAATTGACTTTTAGTTGGTACTAAGGTCATAATATGATATGAAACTGAAAACTGGTTTGCTTTATAAATATTATAGTGTCTATATGAGGACTATAAAACCAAACTTAACTTTGAGTTTGATAACTAAAGTGTATCCTTCATCATGTAACATCATGATGTGCAATTATTATTTTTGTTTTCAATATATTTCCCTTTGAAAAATCTATCAATTGATGAAAGACCATATTTTGCTTTTCATTCACTATTAATCATCACATAATACCTAACACCTAAGGCAGATGTCACCTTTTAACAATCATCAAGAAATACTTATCAAATTAAATAAATTAATATTCTCATGTGGAGGAACACTTTAAATTACTAAAGATCATCACTTCATCACCTTCAATATCATTTTCATAAAACATATTTTAAGAATCTATTTTTGCTATGCACATCAATTGTTGCAGAACATGATTTGTATAACAACCATCACTCTTTGCAAGTTGAGTGAATAGTCTTTGAAATCAAAGCCCATCTAAAACTTTTAAGTCTAAATGTCTAAATGTAATTCAATAGAATAATATATATTGATTATTGATGAGCACAGAATTATTTCATTACTAGACTTTCTTCTCACATTTATCTTATTTGTCTAATACTCAACTGAGTGGTTCCTAAGAAAATAAATTCGTTTGCCAATTAATTATTCTGGTAATCCTCTCTGGGTTAGTCAAGCTGCAGATAAAGAAAACCAAGCAGGGTCAAAGCAAAGGAATCCTGGACAGGATTGTACTTGTACTGCTGAGGGTGGGGGCCCGAGTACGAATAAAGAGGATTACTGTTTTGAAAGTCTGTTAAATCCTTTATGCTCATCCCCTGACTTAATCCTTTACAAGGACCACTCTACTATTTAAAGATAAATAAAATGCATATTCTTTACTAATTAAAAAAATAGAGTCAGGCACTTAAAATTACAAAGTATTAACTTTTGAGAAACTAGACAGAGCTACTTTACATTTTACCAATCTCATATCTAAATAGTATTGGTTCTTCCTTTTGCATTTATAGAGCATTGCCTAAACATCAAATAATGCAACTGTAGAATTCACCATATGTGAGTATGAATCATCAATGAGCTTTTATAAACAAAGCTTTAGTGTGTAATGTGCTCTTGTACTTCTAATTGACATTTATCTATGTGAATAGGACTGAAATAGTATTAGCCTTGGTAAAGTTTGTGATTTTTTAAGTTTTAAAATGAATAAACTTCTTTAAGAATTGAGGAAAATCCTTCTAACATACTCAATATGCCACAGTCTGCATATGGATACCATAGAGGCCTCACACTGTCACAACTTCTTCTAGAGTCAATATTTATTGTACAAATACTTACTGATCATCAGCTATGTTCAAATAGCTATGTGCTATGAACTATGAAGAAAATAAATATCTTCAAACACAGTGTCTACCATCATGAATATTATAATCTAGAAAGATAAAGAACCAAAAGTAACAACTGTTACTTGATTTCTTGACATACAGTATTCACCCAAAGATATGCTATTAATAATGAATAGATTAGTGAAATAAATTCTATAAGAATTTTCTGATGAACGTTATCATCTTTACTTGAAGTGGTCAGTAATATCTTAATTGTTAAGTGTAAATTTGATTTGGATATTCAAAGGTAAGTTTTGAAGAACAAAGACTCAAAAAGAACCATGTTTTACGAAACAAAACTGACAAAGTATAGAAAATGCATTGAAAGACTATGTGGTGAGGAAGAGATGGCTGGGGATGTTGTCAAAAAGCAAGTGAAGATAAAAGAAAAAAAGAAAAAAAAACCTTTCCACTGAAAGTCTCAAGCTAGCATCATCATAAGTAAAAACATACCCTGGAAACAGTGCAGAATGGAACATGGATCTCTGTAATCATGTTATTTTATTACCAATAAATATTATATTTGAAGTTCATGAAATAATGGCACAAGTCTACTTTTAACAACATCTAACACTGGTAAAGGAAAAAGATGTTGAACAAGGCTTACAACTTTGAATTACTTGTTCAAAGGGAACAAGTACCTGCCTGTGTGACTATATGCAAATTGCTTTCTCCCTGTAGAACATAGTATGTTTATTTGTAACACCAAGCTATATAAGCTGACCACTTTAGCCACAAAATATGTTAATTGCCTTCTTCTTGAATTGTTGAAACCTACCTAACATTCATTTATATCAAATTAAAATTCCTCTGAGAAGTTTTTGGCATTGATAGGAATTAGCACACCTGAGGCATAGTCTTTCCCTTCTAAAACATAAAGAGTTACTGCAATAGCTGTTAGCAATATTTAGCTAAGAAGCATATCCTTTCTATCTTTCAGAAAAGACTGACCAAAGCAACTCAAATATTTTCCCAACTAAAAAAGTGGTAGAGGCCTAATCTCTTTGCTTGCTACAGAAAAATGAAGTAGAAAAGCTAAGAAACTCAGATATTCGTTTTGGCAGGTTTCTCTTCTCATGAAATGTGTGTGTCTCACAATATTTATATTATAAGAAATGTAATTGATATCCTCTCTTCATATGTATACTGAATTGGTATATTTTCTATGAAATGTTCTTCAACCTTTACGGTTTAAAAACTCAGAAATCTATCCTGTCTTCTTTACAGTTCATATTTTATAATGTTAAAGTCAAGCTAATCCTCCCTTTTAAATGGTACATTCAAATATTATATATATGTAGATATATATCAATATAAAATGTGTCATAATATATAAATGTAACACTTTGTATACACATATGTATGCATATATACTAGATCTAAACATAATAATATAAGTGGAATCATATAAAAAAAGGCGTAATCATCATATAACTGTAGATAGGGTTTTTTTAAAAGCCACACATGTAGGTAAAATTAAGGCTAAATTTTATTTTTAAAACATTCTTAGTTTCACTTCTCCTCCAAACAATTAGCTTTATTTTGAACTTTCAGATTGGAAAATTTCTATAAATATATACAAAGTGTAAGAACAATTGTCTAGTGAAAATTGCTGTCTTCATTCTTCTCTAGATTCTTTTATAATAATTATTATTGTATTAATATTAACACTGGTCACATAAAGAAAGCAAAGAGCCCGAATTCTACCTTCTTACTCTAGGTTCAATGGGTACTTTTTGTGTGCCTTTAGGGCACAATTATGGGCTTGTTGTAATCACTAGCCTGACATTATTTACAAACGACAAAACCTTACTATTAAAACATCCCAGAGATAACAAGACTGTCCAACATTATATTACAATTTCTTATATGAATAATACTATTTCTTTGCAAGGTTAAAATTTTGGGATTAGAGAATTGACTGAAACTGAAATTACCACTGTTAAGGAATATTGTGCTCCTTCCATTCCTATTTTTTTGATTTCTGAACATTTTTTTTTTTTTGCTTTCTAAACAATCCCTTTTGCTTATCTAAAATTTTACTCTTGCCTTTATCTCTTGATCCCAATGAAATGCAAAGTAATTTCCTCTTGGTAAGAATAAATAAATATTTTGTTCTATCTTAGATATCTACAATAATGTTTTAGTAAAATAAAAAAACCCAAGTCTCCAATTAAAATTCCCAATACTATATGTGTATCCAGAAGCTTATCCAAAGCTCTGGCTAAAACTTTGACAAAGTTATGATTATTACTGAAGGATCAGATCTGGAGACTGATTTCTTCTTGGCCCTTCTGTCTGTCTACACTGCTACTTTTTTTCTCCTTTGCAGAAATTGTCGACACTTTTCTACTGCATAGCTCTTTTCTCTTTATCTCATAATAATGGCTAGATTACTTCTCTAGTAATATGTAAATGCTTCTTTATTAAAAAATGGCCATGTATATGACATCATCTCTAATGTTTGTCTTTTTCACCCTAAAATACTACCACCACAGATTTTTCCTAAATATTCCCCAAAAGTCATCTCAAATGTTTTTGGTGAAAATCCCTCCCATCGTTTAGTTTGTTTTTGTTTTCTTGTTTTTTTAAATTCATCCAATTGTGGAAAGAATTCTTTGTAAATCGAAAGAAAAATAAAAGGAAAGAGAAAGAACTCACCCATGATCATGTTGTGAAAGTAAAAACTTGTTAATAGAGAGAACGGTATTACTCTCCAGATATGACTTCCAGATAGATCCTTCCTACCCATCACATCATGCATTCCTTATGTCTCTCAACCTTACATTACTTGTCTTTCACACAGAATAAATTTTAACAATCTTCACACCGAAAATCTGTCTAAGACAACTAGGCCTTCTTTTTCCCCACTTCTTGCCTATTGTTCAAATCTAATATGAGATTCTTGGTCTTTTACTCTGCTTATTTGTTAGGCTGTTGATGTATAATGATCGCATCTTAAGGAATGTCTTTGTATGTTTGAATGCCCTCCTTTAAAATAAAACACATCAAGTGTCACTGAAAGACCACCCAGTTCTTTCTGAAGGTGCATTTGTAGTGGGAAACAATACATTTTGGCTATGCTGACAAATAACATGCCCCCATTACCTCACACTCCCCATTTACCCACCACAATCAGAACAAATGAAAATGAAAAAAAATCAATAGCAATGAGACACTAAATAGGTCTTAAATTCTTTAGATACAAATTACAGAGCATTTAGTGAATAGGAACAAAGAACTCAAAAAAGATGTTGAAAGCCTTGACTTTATTATTTAAATCATCTTTGCCTTTACAAATTTTAAATAGAAAAGTAATTCGTATCCTCTTTCAATAGTCTCTTGGTGCTGAAACTAAAAACAATTAATAAATAAAATATAATAGAATAGAGTCATAGTAGTAGCATAAGAACAATTACTATACATAAGAAAATTGTTCTGTAAATTATATAAGACTACAAATCAAATAGCATTTCTGTTTTCTGCAATTACTATGTGGTATAGACGTTTCATGTGCTGAACACAATATGCAAATCTACATATAAGTACGTGTCAATGTGTTCTCTGTAGAGAAACAAAACATTGAAAATAGACCCCTTGATTTTGCTCAACAGTTTTTCAGAAGTAAATGCAATTTTATTATTCATTGTAAACACTGGGTTTTTAGCTTTAATTTATCACAATACACACTACAAGGAAAATAAAGAAACAAATGATGGAAAGCATGTATACTTATACATGAGTGTAAACAAGCAGTTTTTGTACATGACATGTTGAAAATGCAATATAATAAATATTTGACAATGGTTTAAAGGCTAAATTGATGAGGACATTGTTCAGTGGAGGAGGAATGAGGCCCTAAATTCAGTTCCATGTCACCAAAACATTAAGCTTATGTGACTTACTTCACTGTGTTGTCATACAAAACAATCAATATGATCATCGATGTAATAGAAATTGTTTAATGCTAATCTTGTTTAATGCTAACCATATAGTATTTTGGGAAAACATCAATGATAGTCACTTGGGAAGAAAATGGTATTTTCCTTATACATGAATTATCAAAAACTTCTTTTAAAAAGAGCAGGGCTTAAGGACACTTTCTTCTAAACTATCTATTTAACTTATAACCATCTGATCCTAAATAAATCAAGTAAATTATTCTATTTATTATATTTTTTAGTTTCTTAAAATGTAATTTAGTATATAATGTATATATATAACTAAACTAAAAATTAATGTTATAATATGCTACTAATAGGAATAAATTCTATGCAATCTAAATCACCTGCTAAATATTATTTTACTCTTTTTTATTAGATTTTTTTAAATTTACATTTCAACTGTTATCCCCTTTCCTGGTTTCCCCTCCGAAACCCCACTATTCCCTCCCCACTGCCCCTGCTCACCCCCTGGTGGGGGTGATGGTGGTGGTGGGTTGTTTTGTTTGGTTCTGTTTTGAGAGTTAAAAAACACGAGCTGGCTTGTCAGAAAGGTGGGAAGATCTTGGAAGAGTTTAGGAAGGGGAAAGCACATAGGCAAAATATACTGTATAAGAAAATTTTCAAAAGTCTATATAACACAGTTAATTATGATTTTTTTTTTATTTTGCCACCACTAAAATCACTAAAAGAGCACTAAATCATATAAAATAGTAAGAAGATTATGGTATTCACTTTCTGGAAGTGTAAAATAAAGACTCATACATTCACAAAAAACTATATATAAGCAGAGAAATTCAAATACTATCAAGAATTAATTACATTTCAAACTAGTAATATTAAATAATATTTCTATATTTACCTCTGTCAATTTTAATTATATTAATTAAAACAAAAAAGGTAGCATATCATATGGAAAACATAATCCCCATGTAATTATACACTGTAATGTTTACTAAAAATTGCATAAAATATGTAACAGTAAAAGAATTTCCAAGTTTTAGCTGGTAGTTGTATGTGACAGAATAAAAGGAAAGCCATTCATTTATTTCTGAAAGCTTAATTAAGGTTTTCTATGTGTTTAACCTCAATAATATTTGTGTTGACAGGATTAGATAGTTTTCCCAGAAAAATAAGTAAAATGTATACCATCACCCTTATATGCTCAGGAGCAATAATTGTACATTCTTCATCATTACTCAAAGCTAATCACTAAGATACTAAAAAGCTATTATTTAACTTATGTTTGATTCCTTGGTGTCATTAAAGTACAAATCTTAATAAGTTATTTATTAATTTAATTTCTAAATTTTATAATTTCTTCTTAAATTATTTAGGATTTGACTTATAGCAAATTTTTCTTACCAAAGAGATAATAAAGATGCAATCTTTTCTGAAGAAAGTAAGGAAATATACTCAGATCAAAAAAGAATGCACATATTAGCTATAAGGCTTCAAATGACTGATATGTTATAACATAAAACTATAGAACTTTAAAAGTTCAATGAAATCACACATTGTGTTGTTATGACAAATGTCACAGCTGTATTTTCCCCATAAATATTTGTATGTTCTAAAACATCCATATATTCAATGATCTTGTTTTATTAGAGGGAAAAAAGTTAATAATAAATTTCTATTTTAGGCTATGTGTTTGAATGTGTGTGTATTTACCTTAATACTCCATATATAACTCTCAGGGTTTTTCACAGAAATGTGATCAGCAGTATGGAACTTTGTGATACAATGAACAAAACCACAAAAAAGTTTCCTTCAACAATAATAATGTGAAATGTACTATTTCACTTAATTGACATGCCAAGATTTATACTGTCTAGAGGAACAAAAGATAAATCTATAGCACAATGTTTGTAAAGCTGATTATTTAATTTGAGACAAAATTATCTTAAGCAAACAACAGTTATAAAATAAAAGGAAGACTCAAATGAATCTACATAAATGGGCAGAACACTTCTGGTGTGCTCAAACCAGAATTTAACATTTCTTAATCTTCCTTTTATTGTTCTATATGACAATAAAACAGTATGCTTTCTTTCTCTGATCTACATTATAAATAGGGTTAAAAACGATGCAATTACTCTATAATAACAAAAATGTCAAAGATTTCACACTACAGATTTTTTTTAGTTTATAGTACTGAAATATATCTCCTGACCTAGGTACCTGTCATATAAATCAATATTGCAATATTTTTCAAGAACTTATCATGAAACTATATGTTTCTTTGCTTTGAGAATTTCTCAAGTATTATTATAATTTTAGTTATGATACTAACATTTATATTTAGCATAAAAATATAAATCAATGTCAACTATATAGAAATATCCCCCAAGAAGCTAAATGCATAAATTTAATTCAGTACATACAACCACACTACACAATTCTTCCTGTTCTCAGAGTAACCTGTTTTTAACCAATATAAAACATGCATTAACACATTTCAATTTCCAGTAGCCATGCTTGTTTAAATAACACTAGATCATCATTGTAGAATGCTATTTAAGCTTTTAATGAAAATTTCAGTTTTAAAGGTCTATCTTATCAGAACATTTCAAGATCAGTTAACTTCCATTAATTGTAATATTATCAGAATATGCTAAGTACAAAACAATCAAAAGGACTCTTCCTATATAAACTGGTATCAATGGACTATTACAAAAAAGTGGAGAACAAGAAGTTAGAAAGGGGTAGGAAACTGAGGGTGTACCTCAGAGCAATTATGGGAAGTTGTACAAGTAAGTATTATCAAAGCATACTGTCTATAGTTCTCAAGAATTGTTTAAAAATATAATACTGAAAAGCTAGCCTTCTATAGACATTGCATCAAAAAATCAGTCTAAGAGCAGTTCAGCTAAAGTTCCTGGGAGGCTTGCTCTTTTCTGAAGGGAAACAGAGGAGTGGATCTTGAAAAGAGAGAAGGTGGGACAGGAATGGGGAAGAGTGTAGAGAGGCAAAACTACTGTTGGGATGTATTTAAAACCAAAAGGAAAAAGAAAAAAAAGAAAAAAGAAAGAGAAAAGGGGAGGGAGGGATAAAAGAAGGAAAGAAAGAAAGAAAGAAAGAAAGAAAGAAAGAAAGAAAGAAAGAAAGAAAGAAAGAAAGAAAGGAAGGAAGGAAGGAAGGAAGGAAGGAAGGAAGGAAGGAAGGAAGGAAGGAAGGAAGGAAGGAAGGAAGAAAGAAAGAAAGAAAGAAAGAAAGAAAGAAAGAAAGAAAGAAAGAAAGAAAGAAAGAAAGGAAGGAAGGAAGAAAAAGAAAGGAAGGAAGGAAGGAAGGAAGGAAGGAAGGAAGGAAGGAAGGAAGGAAGGAAGGAAGGAAGGAAGGAAAAGAGAGAAAGAGAAAGAAAAAAGAAAGGAAGGAAAGGAAGAGGAAAGAAAAGAAAGAGAAAAGAACAGAGAGTGGAGAAAATCAGTCTAAGTAGCACATCTATAGCATCCCTTCACTTACAAATCCAACTAGTATTTTCCCTCTCTCTTACCAATTAAGAATGATCAAAGATGAGATTGGAGAAAGTTTTATCTGTTGTCATTTTCACTGGCTATTCATTCTATCTGAGATTCTCATTTGAGCCTGCATAGTGGCATTTGCAGATAGCACAATTGTAATAAGGCTGTAAGAGAATAATGAGTTGGCAACAAGGTAAGAATGGCCTTGCTAAGATATTATTGATGCCAAACTGTGGTGTGAGGAGTTGGGAGTGGAGTGTGTGCAAGAATTTGGAAAGTATAGTTTTGAAAACACATTTTTATCTCAATTTAATGTCTTTTGAATAATATTACAAAATAAGGAGCAAAAGTTATATATATAAAACCAAAGAGTACTAATAGGAAGAAGACCACTTGTAAGAATAGATATTTTTCAGAATATTTTCCTGTTTTGCAACTTGGCTAAAACATGGAAATATTTCTAAAGAGATTTCTTTTAATCCTGGAAAGATTTGTATTCAAGTATTAAATACACTACACTTAAGTCTTTTCAGATGAAAATCGTGAAACAATAACCTCAAGAAATACAAAACAAAACAAACAAAAAACTCAAAGAGATGAGGTGGAGGGAGAATAGGGTAGCTGATCAAAAAATGTCTGACCAGACAGTTTCAAATTGCACAAATTCAGCTCATATGCTACTTGCTACTTGGTCATTTAATGAATAACAGTAAAATATTGTCATTAAAATGAAATACAGTTTTCATTATATACAACTATAATTTTACAGGTCAGTCTCATTGTATCCTTGAAATAAAGTGCAATGTATTTCATTTTTAAAGTATTTTCTTTTTTTTTAGAAATTTACTTTATTTACATTTCAAATGTTATCCCCTTACCTGGTTTCCCCTCCAAAAACCCCCTATTCCATCCCCCTCCCCCTGCTCACCAACCCACCTACTCCTGCTTCTCTGACCTGGAATTCCCCTACACTAGGGCATCTAACCTTCACTGGACCAAGGACCTCTCCTCCCATTGATGTCCCACAAGGCCATCATCTGCTACATATTCAGCTGGAGCCATGGGTCCCTCCATGTGTACTCCCTGGTTGGTGGTTTAGTCCCTGGGAGCTCTGGGAGATCTGGTTGGTTAATATTGTTGTTCCTCCTATAGGGTTGCAAACCCGTTTAGCTCCTTCACTCCTTTCTCTAGCTCCTCCATTGGGGACCCTGTGTTCGGTCCAATGGTTGGTGGAGTATTTTCAAAAGAATACTATAAGTATTGCAAAACCACTGACTTATTAAAGTTCAGTTAGAGATATAAGCTGTAAGTTTTAGAAACATTCCAAAGTATTGAAAAGCTGACCCTAGTTTGCTTATCATAACCCACATTGAACGGCTCACAATTGCCTCTACCATGTCCAAGGTATCTGCCACCCTCTTCCTGGTCTTCACTGGCACTCATACACATGTGGCACAGATACACACAGACACACATAGATAAAACACACGCACATAGATAGTTAGATAGATAGATAGATAGATAGATAGATAGATAGATAGATAGATAGATATAAATTTGTTACTTTTATTTTGAGATTGTAATATAATTATATCACTTCTCCTTTCCCTTTTCTCCCTCCAAATACTCCATATATGCCTCCTCATTCTCTTTCATAATTGTAGCTTTTTGACATTATCATTACATTGATACATATTATATTATATATTTCTAAATACAGCCTGCTTATTCTACATATGTTTCCTGTATGTGTATTTTTAGTGATGACCATTTTGTAATGGATAATTAATTGGTGTAATATTTCTTGAGGAAGATTATTTCTCCCACTCTTAGCTTTCCTTAGTTGTCTGTGGTCTTTAAGTAGTGTTGAAGCCTGTGGACTTACCCCACCCATTTTTGGTATGTCTATTAGAGCCACACTTGCTCATCTCTTTTGTTAGGCAATCATGTTGGTGAGACTTTATGCACGTAGCTTCTGACACTACTAATGTTGCTGCTTTTGTGAAAGTAATATTTTAGAAAATGAAGAGTCTGAGCCAAAAGTTTAAACCATGATGCTGTTGTACATGAGTGATACTGACATATTTCCAGCTTTGCTACTTTGGATGCATGAGCTTGAATCTCTCTGGAAATATATCTGCATTCATTATGATGGGTCATCTTGTCCATGCATCCAGCTAATGTGCCTTATCCAAAGTCACTTGTGTATTTATAAAATTGTGTTTTCATCAAGCTTAGGAATCAACTCTTATTAACTGAAGGCAAAATATAAAGAGGTGGAATAGGAATATATTAAGCAAAAATCTTGTAAGATTTGGGATATTTGGGTTCTTTCAGCAAAATCTTGCTAGTGTATGCAATGGTGTCAGTGTTTGGAAGCTGATTATGGAATGGATCCCCGGATATGGCAGTCTCTAGATGGTCCATCCTTTCATCTCAGCTCCAAACTTTGACTCTGTAACTCCTTCCATGGGTGTTTTGTTCCTATGCCGGGGCCTAGCAAGCACAGAAGTGGATGCTCACAGTTAGCTATGGGATGGATCACAGGGTCCCCAATGGAGGAGCTAGAGAAAGTATCCAAGAAGCTAAAGGGATCCGCAATCCTATACGTGGAACAACAATATGAACTAACCAGTACCCCACCCACCCACCCAGAGCTCGTGTCTCTAGCTGCATATGAATCGGAAGATGGCCTAGTCGGCCATCAGTGGAAAGAGAGGCCCCATTGGTCGTGCAAACTTTATATGCCTCAGTACAGGGGAATGACAGGGCCAAGAATTGGGAGTGGGTGAGGGAGCGTGTGGGGGATTTTGGGGATAGCATTGGAAATGTAAATTAAATAAATACCCAATAAAAATGAGAAAAAAAAGAATTCTCTTTGGAAAGATTGTATCATGTTCCATTTCATTAATCTTTTAATTACATTAAATAAGAAAACATTTGCTAAAGACAAAAAAAAAAAAACAGATTTGGGATATTTTTCACATTAATGTTATGTACAGAGAAGGATAGAAAAAGAAAGCACAAAAAACTAGTGTCTCAAAGTATTCAATACCCATGTACAGAATGAAAGCTGCCTCTGTCTTTTAATTCAAAATGCTGATATCTTAGCTTCAATAGCAACATTTATGTTTCTTTGAAAGGGGATGGTGAGTCTTTAATTATTAACCCAATCGTATTTAGCAGATGGTCAAAGAAAAGTACTTTTAAAAAGTTGCCCAGAGGGTTATATAAATGAACGAGCTAAAACAGCTGGCAGCTGGTGCATGAAATCAATAATGAGAAAATGAGTTCTACTGTATCTTTGTTTTCATTGTCTGGTTTAAGACACTGAAGACGAGAGAAAAAGTGAGAGGGAATCAACTTATGAACTTCACAATCAGACTGAGTGGATAATGTGTATCTAATTAGAAGGAAAAACATCTCCTGGAGTGAACCTTTGCCCAAAGAGATAAAGTGTGTGTGTGTGTGTGTGTGTGTGTGTGTGTGTGTGTGTGTGTGTGTGTGTGTATGCATGCGAGTGTGTGTGTGTGTGTGTGTGAATATAGCCATGTGGATTAGGGCATGATATTGAGGTAATATTGTCTTTTATGACTAATTCAGCTGTTCTATTATAGATGTGTTGATGTTTCTTGCACGCTGTAAGAGAATTTAAAATCAATTAAATCAGAGAAAAATCCTTCACAAAAGAGTCAACAAAAATATTAAGGAGCAATGATGATGTGCATATTGTTGGTTTCCCTCACCCTTGATTCTTTTATTTTTAAGCAATTTTAGTAGCTAGAATGTCTTGAGCAAGAATAAAATTAACATAGGTACAGCCACCTTTACCCATAAACCCAGCACTAAGGTTACTAACAGAAGAACTAAAGAATTTCCATGAGTTAGGAGACAACTGGGGTTACAATGTTCAGCCAGAAAATACATGGCAAAATTATTGTAAAATAAATAAATTATGTAACCATACTATATCTCAAACATCAGAATAATGGATAAGGAAATTTGGTATATATAAACATTAGAGTTATTTATACCCAGAAAAATCATTTGCAGAAAAATTTATGTGGCTAATGATATACAACACTAAGTGAATTAAGCCAATCTCAGAAATATTATAAAAATATTATAACTGGACAGCAGCAAACTTTTAAGTACTGAAAGCAAAATATAAAATATCGCATATAAAATATTTTCTCTTTGCTAATGTTATATTGTGTTGTAAAAATGACATGATTGCTTATTTAAAGAAACAATAGGGAACCTTGATTCTCAAATGAAATAGTCTGTGTCTGGGTGATTTTATGTGGTCAAATTTTTCCCACAAGTTCTCAGAGCAGAAAACTACCAACAAATATGTATGTTGCACATTAGAAATACAAATATTAATTCATCTTTTGAAAGTAACGTTATAGCTGGGAGGTGGTGGTGCACACCTTTAATCCCAGCACATGGGAGGCAGAGGCAGGTGGATTTCTGAGTTGGAGGCCAGCCTGGTCTACAGAGTGAGTTCCAGGACAGCCAGGACTACACAGAGAAATCGTGTCTCGAAAACAAAACAAGAAAGAAGAAGAAGAAGAAGAAGAAGAAGAAGAAGAAGAAGAAGAAGAAGAAGAAGAAGAAGAAGAAGAAGAAGAAGAACAAGAACAAGAAGAAGAACAAGAACAAGAACAAGAAGAACAAGAAGAAGAACAAGAAGAAGAACAAGAAGAAGAACAAGAAGAAGGAGGAGGAGGAGAAGGAGAAGAAGGAGAAGAAGATGAAGAAGATGAAGAAGAAGAAGAAGAAGAAGAAGAAGAAGAAGAAGAAGAAGAAGAAGAAGAAGAGGAAGAAGAAGAAGAAGAAGAAGAGGAAGAAGAACAAGAAGAACAAGAACAAGAAGAAGAACAAGAACAAGAACAAGAAGAACAAGAACAAGAACAAGAAGAAGGAGGAGGAGGAGAAGGAGAAGTAGAACAAGAAGAACAAGAACAACAAGAAGAAGAAGAACAAGAACAAGAAGAAGAAGAGCAAGAGCAAGAACAAGAACAAGAAGAAGGAGGAGGAGGAGGAGAAGAAGAAGGAGGAGAAGAAGATGAAGAAGAAGAAGAAGAAGAAGAAGAAGAAGTAGAAGAAGAAGAAGAAGAACAAGAAGAACAAGAACAAGAAGAAAAAGAAGAACAAGAAGAACAAGAACAAGAAGAACAAGAACAAGAAGAACAAGAACAAGAAGAACAAGAACAAGAAGAAGAAGAAGAAGAAGAAGAAGAAGAAGAAGAAGAAGAACAAGAACAAGAACAAGAACAAGAACAAGAACAAGAACAAGAACAAGAACAAGAACAAGAACAAGAACAAGAACAAGAAGAACAAGAAGAAGAACAAGAAGAACAAGAAGAAGCAGAAGAAGAAGCAGAAGAAGAAGAACAAGAAGAAGAACAAGAACAAGAAGAACAAGAGCAAGAAGACGAACAAGAACAAGAAGAAGAAGAGAAAAAAGAAAGAAGAAAGTAATGTTATTTTAGTGGAGAGGGAAAGAAATTTTTAAAGATTTTTCATGAACTAATCTTTCACATATAACTTAAATAAAAGAAACAAATTTGTAGCAGAGAGAGCACAATATCCTACAAGAAGTCAGATACTTGATTTTAGTAGATGCTTATCTTAAGAAGAAAAAAATGATTCAAGCAGTGGTGGTAAATGCCTTTAATCCCAGCACTTGGGAGACAGAGGTAGGTGGATTTCTGAGTTCAAGGCCAGCCTGGTCTACAGAGTCAGTTCTAGGACAGCCAGGGCTGTACAGAGAAACCCTGCCTCAAAAAACAAACAAACGAACAAAACCCAAAAAACAAACAAAAAAAAAGAAGAAAAAATGTACACTGTTCCTAACCACATGGTTAGAAGACTTCTTTCTAAATTTTAGTTCAGTAAAATGATACTCTCATCTGTAATTTACATCAGTTTATCTTATGATGGTAAAATAAATGATTCTGATTTTTGTTCTGAGATATGGAAGTTAATTCTTCTGTGGATATCAGGAATAGGGAAACACAACCAATCACACAAAATTTTTGCCAATAAGTATTTATTATAACAAACAATGTTGGGGCTGGTGAGATGGCTCAGTGGGTAAGAGCACCCGACTGCTCTTCCGAAGGTCCGGAGTTCAAATCCCAGCAACCACATGGTGGTTCACAACCATCTGTAACGAGATCCGACTCCTTCTTCTGGAGTGTCTGAAGACAGCTACAGTGTACTTACATATAATAAATAAATAAATCTTAAAAAAAAACAATGTTCTAACCTTTAGCCTTCATAGACACAGAAATAGAAAGAGCATATATTGAATCCACCCACCTAATGACAATTCCTTGCCCAGTGTACATCACCTATGTAGCACATCTTTCCTCCCACTCTTATCACAATTCCACCTCCCTGCACTTTGTGGATGACAGAATCTCAGGCAACTTCCATGGGTAGCACCACTCAGTCACATGAGGACCACAGCCCTGCCAAGTGGGTTATTCATATCTTCCCCAAGTAGCACAGCCTACTTCCTGGTTCTTGACAACCCCAACACCTAGGAACCTCTCAAGGGTCTCATAGATTACCCACAGGTAACACCACCCTGCCCACAGAGATCCCAACCCCATCAAAATGAAACTTTCAGTACCTTCTGCAGTCTTCTAATGATCTGTAACAATAACTAGCTCTACCGAAGATTTGCTCTTGTTCTCAAATGTGGCACTTAGCACTTGCAGAGCAAAGACTACTTCTAATTTCATATCTTAACAGTGAGAGACCTCAAGACTAAACCTGAAAATTTTTTTAGCTAAAGACCTAAGAAATTGGGGTAGCAGCAAATATCAAAACATGCAATAAAAGTGGGACAGAAAACCATATTGAAAATACCAATATGAGTTAATTCTTGATGTCTAGGTGCCATCACAAAAATCCATAAACAGGAAAAACCGTAAAATGTGTCTCCACCAAAAACCAGAAATCTCAGAGAAAATGTTCCTGAGAAAAGCAACTTAGATGACACACAAGACAATGTTTTCAAAATAGCAATCATAACTGTGTTTGAAAAACACAGAAAATATAAATAAATGCTCTACTGAAGAGCAAATGCCGCAAAGAAACAACTGATAGAAATAATAAAAACAACTAACAATTCAAGATCTGAAAATGGAATTGAATAGACAGTATTGCAAAAGTAAACACAAAATAACACTTAAAATGGAATGCAGAAAAATGTAAAGAAACCAAAACCTTTATTCCACCAAATTGGAACCATGTAAAGATGTATATGACATACCATCTGCCACAAGCAATAAGACTGAATCAGCAATAAAACAATTACTAATTTTTAAAAGAACACCCAGATCCAGATGGACTTACTGCAAAATTCTGCCATGCCTTAAAGCAATAACTATAACCAATTTTTATCAAACTATTCTATAAAATAGAACAGAAAAAGGATACTTTTAAAACATCCTTATCAAGCTAGCTCTATCCTGATCTCTAAACCAAATAAAGAACAAGAAAAGTCTCACAGTCAGCTATTGGATGGATCACAGGGTCCCCAATGGAGGAGGTAGTGAAAGTACCCAAGGAGCTAAAGGGATCTGCAACCCTATAGTTGGAACAACAATATGAACTAACCAGTACCCCTGAGCTCTTGACTCTAGCTGCATATGTATCAAAAGATGGCCTAGTCGGCCATCAGTGGAAAGAGAGGCCCATTGGACTTGCAAACTTTCTATGCCCCAGTACAGGGGAATGCCAGGGTCAAAAAGTGGGAGTGGGTGGGTAGGGGAGTGGGGCGTGAGGGTATGGGGGACTTTTGGGATAGCATTGGAAATGTAAATGAGGAAAATACCTAATTAAAAAAAAGAAAAAAGAATAAAAAAAGAACAAGAAAAGTATAGACTACACTCATGGATTAGAATTTTATCAAAATCAGCTCCAGAGTCAATGCAATCACATCAAAAGTCCAGTATAACTCTTCATGGAAATTGAGAGAAAAGTATCTTTAAATTCACATGGAGACAAAGAAATACAGGATATCCAAATCAAACACTAAAACCACAACCAGAGGTATCACTAAAAGCTCTTCATTGGTAGGAGAGAAAATTGATGCAATATTAAAATAGATTGAAAATGAAAATTGATTTCAATCACTATGAAAAACCCTGTGGAGAAGTACCGAGATAATTGGCCACCATGTTTACTGATATACTAATAGCCAGAAAATGAAAACCACCTAGACATCCATCAACAGAAGAACGGATAGCAAAAATGCTACATTTACACAATAGAATATTATTAAGCTGTTAAGATACATGAAATAATTAGATTTGCAAGTAAATGCATTGAGCTGAAAATAATCATTCTTGGGTAAGCGAGATCCAGAAAAACAAATGCCACATTTTTTATTGTACCTGTATGTTATCTTTAAATTTGCAGATATTTGTGATTAAATTTGAATAACCATACAAGTCAGGAAACTCTAAAGGATTCGAAGGAGAGGATCTTTCAAGAGTGGTGAGAAAAGATACTGTTGATATGAAGTGGTAATGTGATCAATCAGGCAAGGAAAGTTAAGTGGAAGATGAAAGATCAGGTAGAGGAAGCAGTATCAGGAAGGATAACTAATGTTGAAGAGCTTCAAAACATGCTCTACTATGGTCATACCATCCTTATTTATAATAGCTAGAAGCTGGAAACAACCCAAATGTCCCTCAACAGAAGAATGGATACAGAGAATGTGGTATATTTACACAAAGGAATACTACTCAGCTATTAAAAACATGAAATTCAAGCTGAGCAGTGGTGGTGCACAACTTTAATCCCAGCATTCAGGAGGCAGAGGCAGGCAGATTTCTGAGTTCAAGGCTAGCCTAGTCTACAAAGTAAGTTCCAGGACAGACAGGGCTATAGAGAGAAACCCTGTCTCGAGGAAAAAAAAAAAAAAAAAAAAGATATTCGCAGGCAAATGGATGGATCTAGAAAATATCATCCTGAGTAAGGTAACTCAGTTACAAATGAACACACATGGTATGCACTCATTGATAAATGGATTGGCAAAAAAGCTTGGAATAGCCACAATACAATTCACAAACCATATAAAGCTCAAGAAGAAGGAAGACCAAAGTGTGGATGTTTCATTCCTACTTAGAAGGCAGGATAAAATAATCAAAGGAGGTATAGGGTGGGAGGGACTTGGGAGGAAGAGGGGGGAGAGGAAAAAAGAGGGGGCCAGATCAGATATGGGAGGAGACAGGGGAGATGTTGAGAGGGTCAGGAAATTGAACACAGGTGTATAGTAATGGGGGATGGGGAATTGGGGGTAGCCAACAGAAAGTCCCAGATGCCAGGAAAGCAAGAGGATCCCAGGACCTAAATAGGGATGACATTAGCTGAAATGCCCAATAAATGGGAGAAAGAACCTGTCAAGACCATATCCAGAGGTTATGCAAGGCCCCCTGTTAAGGGATGTGGTCACTCACCCTTCTTAAAACTTTTAACCTAGAAATAAGGGGACAGAGTTGAGCAGAGACTAAACAGAAAAAAATCTTAAAAGGTACTATAAAGAATAATTTGGTGGTTACTAAGTATCATAACTGATCTTTGAGAAATAGTAACAGCTTTAAAGACATCCCCTGTTTTTTTATATCATCTATTACAAGTTGATTAATATTCTTTTCAATTTATTTTTGAACTAATTATCAAAGTGCTAACATTTTTAATCTAGATTAATCCTATGAAATCTCACATCTCCCTGCTTTCTCCCAATTATCTATTGCTCTTTGATCAGTATTGCTAAAAGAGTGCTATATAAAGAAGTGTCAAGCTTGTTTGATATAAATTAAGAGCACTTTTCTCCTACATTTAGGCTTGTCCAGTAGTTACTAATTCTCATTGTTAGCTTTCGGTCTCTCTTTACAACCCCCTTGCTTCCAGTTCAGACTAAAGGACCACACTTGCTACTGTCAGGAGTGAGAAAAGGTCAACAATGTCATTCCTTTAGACAGACTCACTGGAGAATTCAGACAAAGATTGGGGGCAAGCTTCTATTGCATCTTCCCGGCCATATAATGGAAGTGTTCAATGACACAGCCTTAAGAAATTAACCAGCAGGAACATCCCTTTTAAGAGTTTATGACAGCATTAAACAGGGGATATCTTTAAAACTGATACTATTTCTTAAAGATCGATTACAATACTTAGTAATCAATAAATTATTATTTATAGTACTGATTTTTAAAAGTGATCAGAGCAAAAGAATTTGGGAGACCAGATCTACACATGATATTTTTAAATATGCAGTACTACATCTTTTTATAGTTTTGATTTATTTGGGAATTCAGGAAATAGCATTAAATGGTTATTGCTGAGAACTAATGCTTCACAAATGTAAATTAAGATGTATAAAGCAATAAAATTGAATGAAGAAATCTGCATCTAGAAGCATTAAATCACAATGATTTATGCCTTAATTTTTTAAATAAATAAATATTTTAAGAAAAGTTTCTTTTGAAATATTCTAAAATGAACTATAAACAGTATTAATACATCCAAATATGAAGTACTATGCCAATAGGGAATAAAGAGTAATAAATCTCCTTTGCAAATTCCAAGATTAATGCATGTCTCACATACACAATGGACAAATTCACATATATCCAAAAATAAGTACATAAATTCGTTTTAATTGAGGCATTTTCAAAATGATACATTTTACATTTTTAAACACAGGGCCCCAATGGAGGAGCTAGAGAAAGTACCCAAGGAGCTAAAGGGATCTGCAACCCTATAGGTGGAACAACATTATGAACTAACCAGTACCCCGGAGCTCTTGTCTCTAGGTGCATATGTATCAAAAGATGGCCTAGTTGGCCATCAGTGGAAAGAGAGGCCCATTGGACTTGCAAACTTTCTATGCCCCAGTACAGGGGAACGCCAGGGCCAAGAAGTGGGAGTGGGTGGGTAGGGGAGTGGGGGGGGGGAGTATGGAGGACTTTTGGGATAGCATTGGAAATGTAAATGAAGAAAATACCTAATTTAAAAAAAAAGCAAATAAAAAGAAAATAGAAAGAAAGAAAGAGAGAGAGAGAGAAAGAAAGAAAGAAAGAAAGAAAGAAAGAAAGAAAGAAAGAAAGAAAGAAAGAAAGAAAGAAAGAAAATATGCTTAGCCAATAAGTTTGAACTATAACCTTACTGATGTAACCTGTGCCCCTAAAAAGTATAAAATCTGCTTGTAATAGCCATTCAGGATCACCTTCTTGTCATTCGCCTCAAGAGACTGATATAGGGTTGACCCTGATGCAATGGAAAATAAACCTCTTGCTTTTGCATCCAAAATAAAAAAAAAAGTAAAACAAAAATCAATAGGTCAGACTAGCAAGGTGCTATACAATATGCCATAAAACCATTACTAACCATCTGCGTTGTTTTCTAGCTACCAAATTTAGTGATTCTAAGATCATAAGTACAAAACACTACCTACAAATTAAGTGGAAACTCTTTCCTTTTCTTAACCCCAGCACACAATGCCCTTCCAAGCTTTCAAAACTGCAAACAAGTGACCTCCCTCTGCCTGCTCCTCTGCAGCCTCTCCACAAGCTGCTTTCACTCTATTCTATTCAGGAAAATGCAATCCTTTACTTACCTTGATGTTTAGTTTAACCAATCATTAAATCAAAAGTTCCTATATTGCTAAAAGCCTTTCAAACTGGGGCTTGTAAGCTCAGATAAAAACGACTCAATTCTTACTTTTCTTTAATTTTGCTTTGTTTATATATGTATCAGTCTTAATACAAGCAGCTTCCTGTTATAGAAAGTAAGGCCCTGGCATTGTGATATGTCTCTTCTCCTTCTCTACAACTATAACCACAACATGCACACACTGCAAATCAAGTGTTTATATCACTAATAGTACATTGTTTAAACTGTGAATGAAAGTAGATATTTCACGGCATAACACCATGTTCAATAAGTAGAAGTATTAATAGCTCCACAATAATGATTTGATATGCATATTTTCTTTTACTTACTCAGAAATTGAAGTGGAATTAACAATACCTCCATAATATTAATGTCAGACTGGAAGACAAGCACCTGTCTATGATTAGACAGACAAACTTGTGCTTATATCTTCATGGATTTACATTGCAATTTAAAGTATTTTGCTAAGGCAAAAGGTAGTAAAATATCAGAATCTAGACCTTCTGTCATATGTTCTGTAAGGAACTTTCATATTCTTTTAAATTTTGTTTATGTATTTGTGTGTGTGTGTGTGTTGTGTGTGGTGTGTGTGTATACATGTGCTGGATGTGTGTCACAGTGCACATGTGGAAGTCAGAGTAAAACTTGCTGAAGTTGACTCCCTATTTCCACAATGTAGGTACCAAAGATCTAAGTCAGGTGGTCAGGTTAACAGCAATCCCAGTTGCACACAGAGCTATCACTCTGGAAAACTTAATATTTTTAAGCCCAGTTGGCATCAAACAGTATAACTATATTTGGTTCAGTATTATTGATGAGGGCTTGGATTTATTGACACAGAAATCTTCACTTCCTACAACTGTCTCAATTGTAGAAACTTGCTAAACATTTCATCCAGTGAAGGTTTACACCAAAATCAACTTGTTTTGACATTCCCAAACTCCACAGAGCAATGTGAAGACTTTGAATATTCACTTTCAATGTCAATGTTTTATTCTTTATAGTCTAATTCGGTGGAATCACAATTCTGTAGTAAAAATATATCTTTCCTTGAGTATTCTCAGTATATCATTACATTTTTGGTTATAAAAACAAAATTTCAATCATTAAACATATGTATAATTGAAATAAACTCTTTAAACAGAAATCATGTTCTCTGTTAGTGCTGAAATATTGCATGAGACATTAAACCCACTTGGTTGTGGATGAATTCAAATGATCTGCTTTCATTTATAATACTTCCACCTCAAAGGAAAGTGTTTTCCAGTTCAATGTTTCTTCAATTACCCTAAGTTATCATCTAACAGAACTGTAACAATGTTTCTTACTTCACAAAACTAGGTACAAACTGTATTTTATAAACAGCCATCCAAAGAATGCTAAACTTAAAATGTCTTTATGATCTGTAATTCATCACTACACTCAGTCAACAGGATTTATTTAACTACATACTGTTAGCAAAAACAAAAACTGTTTATTATTTTTATTATGATCATTTTTGGAACACATTACTGACTTCCAAGCATATTATAGTACACAGGAAAACCACGCTTCCACATAACCTGTTATTTATTCACATTGCTATAGAATCAAATATGATAAAAAATTATAACCAATAATCAAAGATCATCACTAGAATCAATCTTTTGCTTAGTGGTTTGGGGGTTTTTGTTTGGTTGGTGGTTGTTGTTGTTGTTTTTAACCATGGTCACAAAGTCAGGTCATCAAATAAGTCAACATGTTGTGAAATGATTTTTTAATATAAATTACCAACACAAGCATCTGTTGAACTTAAATCAGTTAGAATACCCTTACTTTGTAGTTGTTATTAAGATTTCTGTTGTAAACCAGGCTTAAAAATGCATACCTGTAATCCCAGCACTTGGAAAGCAAGGGAGGTTAAGGCCAGAGTCCTCTATATAGTGAGTTCCAGGACAGCTAGAGCTAAATAATAAGACCCTATCTCAAAAAACAAAAGCAAAAACGAAAGAGGATGAAAGAAAGGGGGCTTCTGTTGTAAACAGACAACATTCTACAAAAGCATTCATATTTGTAGTAACAAAGAGGATTTTGATGCTCTAGAATCAAGTATATATTCTTGGAATTACACTCCTATAAAGAAAATAGCCACCTAACTGGATCCAATTTGCCTTCTTTCTTAAAAGAAATTTTAATGGAAAAGTATATCACCATAAGCAAATTTAATAAAATGCCACATGCACATTCTAATTTTCCTGGTTTTATGTGAGTCACCAGGGAACACTATTCTAGTGATTCTAAAACCCTATAGTTTTCATTTTCCTGAAAAATAACTTGAAAACAGTTCTAAAACACTAGCCCAAAATAAAGCCAATCTAAGAGATTTCCTAAAATATAGGAATCTCATACTAACCACAATGTTGTAAACATCTGAACACTCAGACCATTGTCAACATTGGTCTGTAATAAACGAGTCCTTATGAATTCTAATGGAACTCAAATTTCCACTAGCTGTTGATAAGTTATCAGCAAATTAAAGTCCCATAACCCGATCTAAATTAAGGTTAGAAGTACTATTTTGCTAGAAGACCGTCTCCTCTTGCTGTTCACTTTCTGTAAACAAAAATGTCCACAAACTTAGACAGCCTCCTGTTCAACAACAACCAAATTCACTGTTCACTCGTACTCATATAGAACAAGGTCAGAATATTTTTTAAGTAAGAAAAAAATCTTTGATTAATGCTGAGAGCTGCACCATGTTTAGACAGGGTCGTGACCCCAGGCATCCATTTAATCAAATTTCTCTGCTGCCTGTCCCTGTGGAGCCATCTCAACAAGAAACTCTCTCAATGAAAAGTGGGGGAGGGGGACACATACTTCACATCTCACATTGTTTACAGGCTGCTAAGTAATTATTCCACTCTTGCACCCCCACTGGCCATCAACAGACAAGTCACCTCCTTGGAGATTCTAAAAAGCCTATTCAGCTGGATATAGCTTATTTCTGTTCTTTCCCCTCTACATCGTGAAGCTAACTGCTTAAAGACTTCTTTGTGATTACTAAAGTATATTCTGTCCATGCTAATGATCTTGCTAATTATAAGAGCGTTTATCATAGAGATGCTCAGCTTCTCTTCCTGCTTCTCAATTGTGCTATAGCAGTAATTTATGCATAATTCTTTCACCCTACCATGCCACTTTAATCTTCCAAGATGAATAATCCTCCCCATTCACATATAAACAGAAAAACCTGTTTTGTGAAGGAATTGCATCACTGTGGACTATTCAAACCAATTATTATTTTTCAGTGATTTGAAACAACACTCTGATATTGAATGAAGCTCTTCTCCAGGGCAAAGAGCATAAATAGGGCATCAGATATAAAAAAAAAATTATACTTTGTCTTTATTAAATATCTCTCTCAGCCAGAGTAATAGAGATAGATAAAATAGTAACCTATGCACCCAAACTCTTTTAATTACTGTCCTAAGATGTACAAAGGAAAATGAGAGCAAGTAAGAAAGCTATGTTTCAAATTGCAGCTTAGGAATAAAAAGCAAATTGAAAGCCAAATGAATATAGGCAAAATCTTTCCAAGACTAAACCTACTGGTTAGTAAATCAAAGGAAAGGGCAAGTTCCAGGTCTCAAAATTCAAATGACATTTTTCTCTCTGATTTTCATTTCTTAATTTCTGCTGAAGTACAAATATTTAGATGATTTTGCTCATCATGGGAAATAAAAAGTCCAAAAATACTTATTATTATTATTATTAATTATTAATTAATACATTTCAAATGATATCCCCCTTCCTGGTTTCCCCCTAAACCCCCCTCATACTATTTCCCTCTCCCCCTCTTTGCATCTATGAGAGTGCGCCTCCACCCACTCACCTACTTCTGCCCCACTGCCCAAGGTCATCCATTGCTACATATATATCTGGAACCATGGATCCCTCCAAGTATAGTCTTTGGTTGGTGGTTTAGTCCCTGCGAGCTCTTGGGTGGGTCCAGTTAGTTGATATTGTTCTTTCTATGGGGTTAACAATCCCCTTCAGCTCCTTCAGTCCTTCCCCTACCTCCTCCATTGGGGTCCCTGGGCTTAGTACAATGTGTGGCTGTGAGTATCTACATCTGTCTTGGTCAGATGCTGGTAGAACCTCTCAGGGAACAGCCACACCAGGCTCTTGTCAGCAAGTGCTTCTTGGTTGTCACCAATTGTATCTGGATTTGGTGTCTGCAGATGGGATGGATGCCTAAGTGGGACAATCTCTGGATGGCCATTCTTTAAGTCTTTGTTCTATTTTCTGTCCCAATCTTTCCTTTAGACAGGAACATCTGTGGGTTAAAAATTTTGAGATGACAGTCAGCTATTGGATGGATCACAGGGCTCCCAATGGAGGGAGGAGCTAGAGAAAGTACCCAAGGAGCTAAAGGGATCTGCAACCCTATAGGTGGAACAACACTATGAACTAACCAGTACCCCGGAGCTCTTGACTCTAGCTGCATATGTATCAAAAGATGGCCTAGTCAGCCATCACTGGAAAGAGAGGCCCATTGGACATGCAAACTTTATATGCCCCAGTACAGGGGAATGCCAGGGCCAAAAAAATGGGAATGGGTTGGTAGGGAAGTGAGGGGGAGGGTATGGGGGACTTTTGGGATAGCATTGGAAATGTAATTGAGGAAAATACGTAATAAAAAAAATATTAAAAATTAAAAAAAAAAATTGAGATCGTTGGGTGGCCCCATTCATCAACTGGGGGCCATGCCTATCTACTGGATGGTCTCTACAGGTTCTATCTTCCCTTTGTTGGGTATTTTGACTAAATTCATCCTAGAGGGAGCCTCTCACATCCCTGGCTTCGGAGACTTCCTAGTGGCTACCCTCAGTTCCCTATCCTCCACTGCTATGTACCTCTGTTCAATTTCCTGAACCTCTGTACTTCTCTCTTATCCCTTCCAATCCTTGATTCTGTTTCCCTCTTTTTCCCTCCCCTTCCTTTCTCCTTCCCAGATCCCTCCTTTTCTCTGCCTCTTGTGATTATTTTGTTCCCCCTTCTATGTAGAATTGAAGCATCCACACTTTGGTCTTCCGTCTTCTTAAGCTCCATACAGTTTGTGGGTTATATCATGGGTATTCTGAGCTTTTGGGCTCAGAATTCTTATTTGAAAATCTGATTTTAAGTGAGTAGTTTCACATATTTTGTCTCCAACTAAGACTTTATGGTTGATAGTGAATGAAACTATTCAAGTCAATGGCTTTCCATATGGTATGCAATTACCTGATTTGAATCTTCTATAAAGAAATGTATTTAAAATAAAATTGCTTCAGGAGCTGATAAGATGGCTTCATTATTGAGAGCACGTTTTGCCTTATAAAGGATCTGGGTTCAATTCTTATCACCTATATAGCAGCTCAAAACAATTTGTAACTCAAGTTCCAAGGTACAATGTCTTCTTCTGGTCTCTGTGGGCACTAAACATAAACATAGTGCACAGGATATACATACAAGCTAAACACCCATACACATAATAAATAAATAAATAAATAAATAAATAAATAAATAAATAAATAAATAAATAAAACTCTAGTTGTCTCAAGGGTGCAATAGTAGCTCTTATATCCTAGCCTTAATCAGAGACCATCTAATAGTACTTAAGGCCTACTTAATAGACAAGAGTTCATTCCTGGTCCTAGAAACCTAGTTAACTACTAGTATCTGGTGAGTCCATGGAATCTAGAGGAGAGCCTACTACATCTACTTGCCTAAGCCAATATAATGCCTAACTTCATTCATAATGCTTATACTTGTACCTACAGAAAAAAATATAGTTCTTCTCCCTCATCAATGTAGCTTCTGCTTGCAGCAGACAGAGACGATTACATAAAGTCACAACTGATCAAACTAAAGTGAATAATTGAATCTTTGGGGGATGGTCACCAACCTCAACAGATAAATAAATATACACCACAACTTATACAACTAAGTCTCAGAGGACATAAGACATGAAGCAATCTGGACAGGAAGACTGTGAGAGATATCTGCTTCAAAATGTGTGTTCTATATATGACATCAACTAGACCCACAAAATCTTAACAATATATTTGCCTTAACAAGACCTAAATAATTATAGTACCAGTTGATGTGCCAGTGTGGATGGGGAAAATCTCACAAGGTCCTATCACTAGATGAAGAAATACTGGAAATAAAGGACCATCAAGAGAAGGAGAATAAGCCTTTCCAGGGGATGAGTCCTCTGATAAGTTATCCGGTCCCAAGTAGTCATCCACTCACATCTATGCATATGAACAACATTAAATGGAATCAGCAACTATATCAATACATACATGTACATGTGTGTATGTAGCAAGAACAATTAAAGAAGAAGGGGCCATGAATTTGAAAGTCAGTGGTAAGATTTGGGAGGAGTCGAACAGAGGACAGAGTAGGGTAGAAATAGTACAAATATAGTACTCCTGTATGGAATATTTAAAAATATTAAGTACATATAAAAAGAAAATTGGGTAATTTCCATCCTGCATAGGTTTATTTATGGTTGTTTCTTAAACATATATTCTATTTGCATCCACTTAACACAGAGATGGTTGACTATGATGATATACACAGTCCATTTCTGAAAAATACTTGGTAAATGAATGAATGAGTGAATGATAGATAAATTGATGGTTGTTTCCCTCTTGTTGTTCACAGAAAATGGTGATATTTGGAATTGTCCTGTATACATTCAATCTAAAATTCAATCATATTTTTTCTCTAAAAAATAAAGGAAGTATAATGTTTAAATGCTAACAGGGGCCACAAATTTCACAGCACTGAGAAGCCCCATTCATGCTGCATTGGGTTTAAATTACACAGAAATCTTTCAGAGGAACATTCTTGCAGAGAGACAAGTTGAAACTCTTCACAAATAGATATATAAATGAATAAAATGATTAAAATAATAAATAGATAGTTGTATGCAAACACTTGATAGTTATCTTATATGAAGTATTCAAATAACTCATTTAGAGAGAGATTGTCAATGCAGGTGAAGAATTTTAAAAAAAAATACAACTTACAGAAACAAAGTAATTTGCCTAAAACTATATCTAGGGAGTTTCAAATCAAGGATTACATCAATGTCATCTCTATTTCCAAGGTTCCACTAAGACACTAATAGCCTGTAATCCCCAAACTGTCTACTTTTGATACTGATATAACTTATCCAAATGCATTCTATGTCTTTATTTTCTTTAATATTTTTATTAGGTATTTTCCTCAATTACATTTCCAATGCTATCGCAAAAGTCCCCCATACCCTCCCCCCCGCACTCCCCTACCCACCCACTCCCACTTTTTGGCCCTGGTGTTCCCCTGTTCTGGGCATATAAAGTTTGCATGTCCAATGGGCCTCTCTTTCCAATGATGGCCGATTAGGCCATCTTTTGATACATATGCAGCTAGAGTCAAGAGCTCCGGGGTACTGGTTAGTTCATAATGTTGTAGCACCTACAGGGTTGCAGATCCCTTTAGCTTCTTGGGTACTTTCTCTAGCTCCTCCATTGGGGGCCCTGTGATCCATCCAATAGCTGACTGTGAGCATCCAGTTCTGTGTTTGCTAGGCCCCGGCATAGTCTCACAAGAGACAGCTATATCAGGGTCCTTTCAGCAAAATCTTGCTAGTGTATGCAATGGTGTCAGCGTTTGGAGGCTGATTATGGGATGGATCCCTGGATATGGCCATCTCTAGATGGTCCATCCTTTTGTCTCAGCTCCAAACTTTGTCTCTGTAACTCCTTCCATGGGTGTTTTGTTCCCAATTCTAAGAAGGGACAAAGTGTCCACACTTTGCTCTTCATTCTTCTTTAGTTTCATGTGGTTTGCCAATTGTATCTTATATCTCGGGTATACTAAGTTTCTGGGCTAATATCCACTAATGAGTGAGTACATATCATGTGAGTTTTGTGGTTGGGTTACCTCACTCAGGATGATGCCCTCCAGGTCCATCCATTTGCCTAGGAATTTCATAAATTCATTCCTTTTAATAGCTGAGTAGTACTATATATAACTAAGTTCTTTTCCCAAATCAGATCATTATATCACTCCCAACGTTTGAAATGTAAAAACAAAAAATTTCAATTTGCAAATGATAAAAATCTGGATATAAGTAGCAAATAACTGTCTGACATGGCAATAATTTGACTAAACAGCATTCTTACATAAAATGTTAAAGATACAACTTGAATAAGAAGGTAATAAGCCGGGCGGTGGTGGCACACAGCTTTAATCCCAGCACTTGGGAGGCAGAGGCAGGTGGATTTCTGAGTTCGAGGCCAGCCTGGTCTACAAAGTGAGTTCCAGGACAGCCAGGACTACACAGAGAAACCCTGTCTCGAAAAATCAAAAAAAAAAAAAAAAAAAAAAAAAAGAAGGTAATAAAATGGCAATGATAAAATAAAATTAATTGGAAAAAAATGAATTCAAATTTATTATTCATATGACTAAAACTAGTTCACTTTTCAATAAACCTGACCTCACCAAAAATTCAATCACAATTCTGTGGTAGAATATGCAAGGATATTTAGATACTGTATTATAGTTATGATTTGAGTTATATAACTTGTTATTAAAATGGTATTGAAAGATCGTAATTACTAGATGTTCAATTTTTCTGTCATATCACTCGTTTTTGAACTTTTTATAGGAATGGCAAAGTGTTCAGTTATGGATGAGCTACTGATAAATATTTAAAATATAGATACCTCGTGTACACTGGAAAGTCACATAACAATACTGATTTATAAACACTAAACACACTATCAACCTTTTCCTACAATTGTTCACAGATATTTAAATTTCCTCCTAATTCTCTCATGTAGTAAAAGTAGAACCAGTATTATTTTTGCTTTCTCTTCAGTCTGTATTTGATTGCACCCAATTGTTTGAGGAACAAAAATCCTCTATGTAGCCATCCCTCATGCAGTTTCATTTAGTAGGATTTACTACATTCTAAAATGTCTGCCTAGCATGGATCTGAACCCTCTTGAGCAAAGATGTTATAAATCATATTCTTTCTAACCAGAAACTACATAATATGTCTGTTTAAAATATGTACAAGTATAGCCATGTCTAATTAAAATATGTACAAGTGCCTTCTACAGTCACAAGCTTTTTAATTGATAACAAAATGTGTGCAACACTCAATCTAAAGTCAAATTCTCTCTCTCTCTCTCTCTCTCTCTCTCTCTCTCTCTCTCTGTGTGTGTGTGTGTGTGTGTGTGTGTGTGTATTTACACATAGTGGAAGTGTACTCTATTAAATGAATTAAAGAAATAGCTGTTATATTTGTAGAAACTTAAAGTCTCAAGGTATAATAGAATATAAAAATTATCTAGTCCTTCCATTGCCCAGCTGACACTAAGTCCTGCTGTATTAAGTACTTCACACAGTAGACAGTTGATCGATACTTAAATTTTCACTTGATGCTCGGTAAGTGTAACCCTATGTAAATCAGTCTATTCAACCTCAGATACCTCAAAATAAGAAGCTCTACTTGATCAAAATATATTTTACTTTATATTGTCAACTTAAAATTGCTGTATATTTATGCAAAAAAAACTATATGGTTAAAAAGTAGAAATGAAGAGAATTACTTTCCTTTTGAATTTCCCACAAATACAGATTAGAAATTTACCTGTTTTTCAAAGGAAGAAGCACGAAGCAAGAAAGAACATTGTTCCCTGTCACAGGACACGTTTAGTAACAATAAAACAGGATTTTGGCCAAGATTTTATCATAATGATATAGTACATACTAGTGTGAGTTAGGCCATATGTTCTCTCTATGTCCTGTGTGACCAAAAATGGAAAAGGCTAAATTAGAATTTGCATTTCCTATTTCCTAACAGAGAGCTCTCTATAGATGTCATGAAATAAACTTAGCAGTTTAAAAAAAAAATCTTGAGTAAAGATAATCTAAATTTTAATTCCATCTCTACATTTTAATGAATTATTTCTGCCATCTACCCCATCACCTTAATGTCATCATTTCATAGTATATCTCTCATGTATTTTAGGAAGGTTTTACGTGCTACCATGTAAAATATCACCACCCTCAGAAAAAGAAGGAAAATAATGAAGTGCAAGAAACACAGCAAACTCTACCAAATAAAATACTGTTACGGTAATCAGTATTATTGTTCAAAAATTTGCAACTACACATTAAGGAAATAAAACAATGTAAGACTCCCAGTTTGTATACCTTATATGTATTAAACAGGATTTGTAACCTTTTGCATACTACTTTCATGTTTCCCCCCTTCAAACAGTTTATTTATGTTTTAACTCTAAAGAGGCTTGAGCAAATTTTGTACCATTAATTATCAAAGGGCAAACATTTAATTCTTCCAAAACCCAGAAGATTTTCAGTATACTAAGGAGGAGATATAAAGAGTTGTAATTACAAATTATAAGGAGAAAAACAGCATACAAGCTTTCATTCTCCTGAGAAGAAAAATTGCAAAAGCATTAGATTAGCCCTATGTAAAGAAGCAGAAGTGATATTGAATACATATGGGGAGACTGGGTATCCTTGCTTGTCCCCAGTTTTAATTGAGATTGATTCAACAGTAAGACAACAAAAAGAGAACAAGGGGATACAAATTGGCAAAGAAGAAATATATCACTATTTGTAGATGATTTGATAGTATACATAAGTGACCCCCCAAAATTCTTCCAGAGAACTTCTCCTAGCTGATAAACAACTTCAGCAAAGTGGCTGGATATAAAATTAACTCAAATAAATCAGTAGCCTTCCTTTATACAAATGATAAACAGGCTAAGAAAGAAATTAGGGAAACAACACCCTTTAAAATAGCCACAAATAATATAAAATACCTTGGGGTAATTCTAACCAAACAAGTGAAATATCTGTACAACAATAACCTCAAGTCTCTCAAGAAAGAAATCCAAGAAGATCTCAGAAAATGGAGAGATCTCCCACACTCATGGACTGGCAGAATTAACATAGTAAAAATGGCCAACCTACCAAAGGCAATCTACAGATTCAATGCATTCCCCATCAAAATCCCAACACAATTCTTCAAAAACATGGATAAAGGAATTCATCTGTACAGGCAAAAAAAAAAAAAAAAAAAAAACAGAATGGTGAAAACAATTTTTAACAATAAAAGTACAGCTGGGAGAATCAACATCCCTTTCCTCAAGCTTTACTAGAGAGCAATAGTGATAAAAACTACATGTTATTGGTACAGAGACAGACATGTTTATCAATGGAATAGAACTGAAGACCCAGAAATGAAACCACACACTTACCAGTCACTTGACCATTGACAAAGACTCCAAAAATATACAATGGAACAAAGAAAACATCTTCAATAAATTGTGCTGGTCTAACTGGCTGTATGTATGTAGAGAAATGAAAATAGACCCATATTTGTCACCTTGCACAAAACTCAAGTCCAAGTGGTTCAACACAAAACTAGATGTAGTGAATCTAAATAGAAGAGAAAGTGGGAAAGAACCTTGAAATCATTGACACAGGGGAAATTTTCCTAAACAGAACTCCAATGGCTCATACTCTAAGATCAAGAACTGATAAATGGGACCTCATGAAACTTGAGAGCTTCTGTAAGGCAAGGACATAGTGAATAAGACAAATGGGCAACCTATACATTGGGGAAAAAATCTTCACTAACCCCACATTTGATAGAGGGCTAATATCCAAAATATATAAAGAACTCAAGAAACTAACCACCAAAAAACCCCTAACAACCCAATCAAAAAAAATGGGGTATAGAATTAAACCGAGAACTAACAACAGAATTTCGAATGGCTGAGAAGCACTTAAAGATATGTTCAACATCCTTAGTGATCAAATAAATGCAAATCAAAAGACCCTGAGATTCCACCTTACAGCAATCAGAATGTCTAAGGTCAAAACTTCAGGTGACAACACATGTCAGAGAGGATGTGGAGAAAGAGGAACACTCCTCTATTGCTGGTAAGATTGTAAACTGGTACAACCATTCTGGAAATCGATGTGCAGGTTCCTCAGAAAATTGAAAATAGATCTACCTGAAGGCCCAGCAGTACCACTCTTAGGAATATACCCAAAAGATGCCCCATCATGTCACAGGGGCATGTGATCCACTATGTTCATAGAAGCCTTGTGTGGGATAGCCAGAAGTTTGAAACACCCAAGATGTCCCACCACAGAAGAATGGATACAGAAAATGTGGTTCATTTACACAATGGAATACTACTCAGCTATTAAGAATGAGGACATCCTGAGTTTTGCAGGCAAATGGATGGAACTAGAAAATATCATCCTGAGTGAGGCAATGCAGACCCAAAAGGACATGCATGGTATGTACTCACTATTAAGTGGATATTAGCCATAAAAAAACGTACAGAATACCCAAGATACAGTTCACAGAACTCAAAACGGTCAACAATCTGAAGGGCCCAAGTGAGGACAACTCAGTCCCACGTGGTAGAAAGAATAAAGCAATCACAAGGGGGAGGGAAGGTGAGAGAGAATAACCTGGGCAGGAAATTGGACACGGGGGAGGAAGAGAGGAATATTATCTAATATTGGGAGGGGGGAAAGGACAGAAACCCTGAGGGCCAGCAGAAAGAATGGAAACAGACAACCTCAGGAGGTAGGACGTTGGCGAGGAGGGGGTACATTCCAGAATATGCCAGAGACCTGGGAGATTAGATACTTTCAGAACTCAAAGGGAAGGAAGGGCCGTAGATGAAATACCCTACAGAGGTGACTTGTAGAGATGGCTCCAGCAGAAAAACAGGGCATCAAGTGAAGGGTCAAGTTGCCATTCCCCCAGTCACAACTCTGACCCATAATTGTTCCTGTCTGAAAAAACTGCAGGGATGGAAATGGAGAGGAGCTTAAGAAAAGAAGGTCCAGTGACAGGCCTAAATTGGGATCCAGCTCAAGGAGAGGCCCCAAGGCTTGACACTATTACTAGTCTATCGAGTACTCACAAAAAGGGGCATATCTTGTCTGCCCTCTGAAAGACCCAACAAGCAGCTGAAAGAGTCAGATGCAGATATTTACACCCAACCAATGGACAGAAGCAGCTGATCCCTGTTGTTGAATTAGGGAAGGCTGAAAGAAGCTGGGGAGAAGGGCAACCCTCTAGGAGGACCAGCAGTCTCAATTAATCCGGACCCCTGAGATCTCTCAAACCCTGAACAACCAAACAGACAGCATACACCAGCTGATATGAGGTCCCCAACACATATACAGCAGATGACTGCCGGGTTCAGTCAGAGAAGATGCACCTAGCCCTCGTGATACTGGAGGCCTTAGGGAGTTTAGAGGTCAGGTGGGCTTGGGGTGGGGTGGGGACATCCTCATGGAAACAGGAGGGTTGGGAGGAGATATGGGTTGTGGAACAATCAAAGGGTGGACCGAGAGGGGAATAAAATCTGGAGGATAGATAGATAGATAGATAGATAGATAGATAGATAGATAGATAGATAGATAGATAGATAAAAGATAAGAAAAAGAAGCAGCAGCTATTTAACCATTTTCTTCATAGATTCTCTACAAACTCAGGCCTATATCACTCCACTCATAAATCTGTTACTAACAAATTCCTAAAGGTGCCTATTCATTCTTAAATTAGGGTTACTTGGAGAATTTCACATTAGAATATGGTATATATATATATATATATATATATATATATATATATATATATATATGAGATCTATTTTTTATATTTATGCTAAGAAATCAGAAATTATGTCAACACATTTATATTCCTCTAAATATTGAATTCACATCTATAGATATTTAGAATAATTTACTAACATTTCTTTTACAGTAAGTGCATCCATTCTATAAATTATATGTGTAAAATATCTGAATATATATATATACATACACACACACACACACACACACACACACACACATATATATATATATATATATATATATATATAGTGTTCTCCATCTTCCTCAATGTAAAAGGGATGATGAAATAAAAGTATAAAGCCCTGGCAATTTCCATTTATATTTTTCTGGATGCATTACAAAAAAAAAAAAAAAAGATGTACTAAAACAATTCTACTTAGCATTACAGAAAAGCAAGATTCATGAAGTAATAAAGATGTTAATTACACATTAACACTAAGTTAATCAGGTGATAATTACTATTTCTCTCCATTTAAGACACTGTAAAGCAGCAGAAGAGAAACTAGAAGAAAAAAGGTGAGATCAAAATATCGATACACTAGCATCCCTTATGTGCAGAGAAGTCGTTTGAAAAACCATTCTGTCTGTGCATTAACATAATGTACATATACTGATAAGATAAAAATTCCAACCATGTAACAAAACTGCAGTTGACAACTTGTATATTATGCAATTATGACTGTCATTTTATTACTGTTATTAATTTATTAGTATAATTGCAATTTTTTTCAATGTCATAACGTGATAATAAAGGACTTGTCATTACTAAGTTAACCTCAGAACATCTCTGACCTCAAGGGAGGTAGTAGCATGCTTTCAGACCAAAATGAGCTGTCAGTTACCACAACGACATTTTGATGACTACATTATCTTGTAATTAAATGTCTCAACAAACTTCTGCCTTTGATTGACAAGTAGTTAAGACTATCATTGACCACGAAATAGTTTCTTTATATTTTCAAACTAATTTCTTTATATTTCAAAAACAATTTTAGTACTGAGGCATAAAGACGAGGTTTACAAAAATTAGAATGCTTACGATGTCATTTATTAACCTATATTTGGCACATCTATAACAAAGAATATTCTGCCAAATTAATTGCATCTATTGCATATCCCATTGTGTTACAGTAAAAATATTAACAAATTTTATCATGTTCATCATTAACCTTCTACAATATATAGAATAATCCTCTCTCTTCTGTCTGCCAAGTCTAATTTTCTATGACTGAAATAATTGGAAGCTACAAATAATAGATGCTTGCACATGGCTTATGATCATTATTCCTCTTGCCATCATCCAATCCAACATGTTAGTTCAATATTGTAAAGGCAATATAGGTCACATAAGATACGCACACTGCATTTCTTCTTCCGATTCCTGTTACCGTCCATAACAAATGGGCCACTAAAAGCAACGGCTTTAAACTACATCTTTAATACTTATGTGAGCATTTTCATTGAGCTTGAAAGAAAACTTTTGTTATCTGAGTCTAAATATCTGTTAAATTTTGATAAGTTGAAATTTAATAAATAAATATATCACTGGAGAGTGAATGAGCACAAAACTGGCAAAAATATAAATTTCATGTGTCATATCTTAAGATTCCTATAAGCTATATGGTCAAGTTTAACTATAAAGTTACTAAATTGCTCAGTTCTATTTTAATTTTAATTTGTTTATTCTTATTGATACTAGCAAAAGTATTTTTAAGTTAAACATATTAAACTTGTAAATGATACATTTTAAAACTGTAGACTTCTTAGGATCAAAATAAAACTTCCTTCCATAAAGTGAATATTTCTGCCAGCAAAAGAAAATCCCATCTAAAATCTATATTATCATACTAAATTCAAGGCACATTTTCACAGACAACTATTTTTATCATTTCACAATCTTCCAAGGATTTTTTTCTTTAAGTACTCAGTCTATGGCATATTTATATATAAAATATAAAAAATATATTTTAAAAAATACATTTTTTCTAAGAAAACTGAATTTTGGGGTCAGTAAGATGGCTCAGCAAGTGCAGGAACTTGCTGCTGAAACCTGGAAACCTGAATGATCCCCATAATCTATATTGTAGAATTGAAAATGGACTCTTTTCCAAAGCCATCCTCTCACCTCCAACACACACACACACACACACACACACACACCACCACCACCACCACCACCAACAACAACAACAACAACAACAAATATATAATTTCTAAATAGTTTTTTTTTAAAAAAAATGATCATTACAGAAAGAATAGTTCCATTTAAGTGCATACGTACATCCTCAAAAACTTACTGATAAAGAAAGCCAAAAGGGTTGAACAAATGGCCATTATTATAAGCCAAGCTCTTTGTATTGCATGCTATTTGGGAAAAGTTTGAGTCCCTATTTTGAATTAGCATCGCCACTCGCTTTTTGCGTTCTGGAATAGCCTGATTCTCAAAATACAGAATAAATTTCTGGGAGGTAGATTACCTTTTCTCTCAGTACAAGTAGCAAATCTTGGTCTAAAGCAACCATCCTGGCAAATACAGAAGTGAATGCGCACAGTCATCCATTGGACAGAGCACAGGGTCCCCAATGAAGGAGCTAGAGAAAGTACCCTAGGAGCTGAAGGGGTTTGCAGCCCTATAGGAGAACCAGCAATATGAACTAATCAGTACGCCCAGAGTTCCCTGGGACTAATCCACGAACCAAAAAAACACATGGTGGGACTCATGTCTCTAGATGCATATGTAGCAGAGGATGGCCTAGTCGGCCATCAATGGGAAGAGAGGTCCTGTGAAGGTCCTGTGAAGGTTCTATGCTCCAGTACCAATGCCAGGACCAGGAAGTGAGAATGGGTGGGTTGGGGAGCAGGGGGAGGGGGGAGGGGATGGGGGATTTTCAGAGAGGAAACTAGGAAAAGGGATAACATTTGAAATGTAAATAAAGAAAATATTTAATTAAAAAATAAATTTAAAAATGTAAAAAAATCCCAATTATTCTAACTATTTCTTAAGTAACCATATCTTGAGCACATGTTTTTTCAGAGACAAACATAAATTATATACTCTGGTTGTACTAGTAAACAAAGCGCCAAATGTTTGCTTAGTACTGATCACTTTTGCAGTCACTTTGCTCAAATGATCTGTACATACACATCACTAAATATAAGAAAGGAGACTGAGAAAAAATGCCCATGTTGAGTCATGAGAAATACAGAGTTTTTCACAGTTTGACATAAGTATGTAGATCAGTTCTTGTATATTTATCACATAAAGGTTAATCCATAGTAACCTAATTTTGAAAGGTAGCCAACATTTCTTATTTTCCTTCAAAATATACAATCCACAGATAACTTCTGTGTGCTTTACTGAAATAAAGCTTAAATCCACTAAAATCACAAAAAAGAAAGGAAGGAAAGAAGTTCAAAGTAAGCTCTGAGAACACCAAAGAGAATAGTTACAGGTATCTCTCAAACTTCACCTTAAACAGCAATATTTGTATTGCTTGGGTGAAAAAAACAAAACAAAACAAAACAAAACAAAGCCTAGGTTTGAAGAAGCAAGAAGTAAAATAGAACATGTTTTCCTAGATTAGAAATTATTTGTCATAAGTTTGAAAAAAGAAACAGAAACTGGAATAAGAGAAGGGTCAGAATACATGAGGAAATTATGAATTACTTCAGGGTATCATTTTGAATGTGAACCCCTGTACCCAGCACTTCCATCAAGCAAACTGGGAACCCAAATAACTTTTTCAACTTTGGAAAGTCAAATGGAAAACCCATATAAATATTATGCAAGGAACCATACTCTATAATCCCTCCATAAAAGGGATATTCTTGGAAAATAATCATTCATATCATTGTTAGTTCATTACTTTTGAGAAGATATCCAGAAGTTTCATTATCAGCTAAGTCAGAGTTCTCTGAGAAACTACACTGCATACTTATAGAACTTATTCTTAGAATGAATGTATAGCCTACTTTGGTGAAAACGTGCTTCCTAGGATATGCCTCTAGCTCCAATGTAATTATTAACAGTCTTTGTTGAAATTTCACATAGTATGTGTTCATCAAATCCTTCTCATCCCCAGATATTCAACTTTGAAAGAATTATATTTCCATTAATATAATTATAAGTTAAAACACTAATGATTATAAATTACATCTATCCCATTGACCACATATTAAATACTTGCAAGTATCTATTAGCAGAAACAACATACTTCCTTCTTTATCCAGCAATTATCCTTCACACAAGTATGAGCAAAGCATGGAGCAGTTTCAGAGCCAACCTAATATGCAATAACCACTGAACATTATTACTCACAATTCGGTAGCATCATTTAATACATTTAGCCCCTGAATTACTCATAGTAATTAAATAAGCAAAACAATGTGACTTAATTCCAATAAATTTTTCACTACTCTTGTCAAAAAACATATTTTAAAATTATCTGAAATGTTCTATATAAAATTAAATCAGACAACCAAAGTCTATCTATTCTACCATAACTGATGTCTACTAATGCAGCTACTATATGCTTTGGCATTTAGGAAGTTGCTCATAAAACAACATACCTATCAAATTAATATTTGACATTATTAAAAAAAACAAAAACAAACAAAAAACAAAAAAAAACATTTTCTATAGGCACTTATGAGAGAGGTTGTATGAAAGCATATTGAGAAACAAATATGAACTAATTACTGTGAGCTCTTGTCTTTTTTATTCCTTGGTATTTAGGAAGAACTTAGCTGGGAATGGCAAACTTCTATTTCTTACCTTTAACTTCATAGTATTCTGAAAATTGAACTGCCAATCACTATATTATATGATTGTTTAATCAAAAGGTAGTAGAGAATTGTCTTAACTACTTATATCATAATTTTAGTATGAGAGTGAATGTTTCTATCTTTAACTCTAATGTCAAAAAGGTGTTTACATATGCATGAATTTGTACACATCATCAAATCTATGTACGCATTTCTATATCACTGATTCTTAGTGGTCTTCCAAGAATATAATGTAAATTGTATTTTTATTTTATCTTCTTTGGTCCCCCTCTACATATCCACACATATATTGAATTATCAGTAACGATCTATTACCATACAATAAATAAATGCAATAAAATATTTTCACTACTGCATTATACAAAAAATAAGTTGCCCAGATGTCTTTAAGAATAACATTATTATTGTTGTTATTATTAATAATAATCATTCCAGTCATTTATATCTCAAATCTCAATCTCCACTTCCCTGTTACCCCTCCACAAGCTTCCCAGTCTACAACCTCCCTCTCCTCTCTCCCTTTGCCTCTATGAGGGTGTTCCCCCACCTACCCACCCTCTCCTGCCTATGCTGGGGCATCAAACCTCCACAGGACCAAGGGCCTCCCATCCCATTGATGTCAGACAAGGCCATCCTCTGCTACCTATGTATCTGGAGCCATGGATTCCTCCCTGTACATTCCTTGACCGGTGGTCTAGTCCCTGGGAGCACTAGGCTGATATAACCCACAGACCATATGGAGCTTAGGAGGAAGGAAATCCAGGGTGTAGATGCTTTGGTCCTGCATTGAGGGGGAACAGGATGATGATCACATGATCGTGGGAGGTGGAGGGAGGGGGATCCTGGGAGGGAGGGAGGAGGGGGAGGAAATGGGGGGTCAGTATTAGGTACTGGATGGGACAAGAGAGAGGTACAAAGGGTCAGTAAATCAAATAAAAATATGTAACAAGGGGAAATGAGGTAATGGGGAGATCCACGGGAGGATCTCAGATACCAGGGAAGCAAGAGGCTCCCAGGACCCAACGGGCATGATTTAAGCAGAGAAGAAGAGATAGAACCTGTATAGATCACGTCCAGGAGATAGGCATGACCCCTTGTCGAGGGATGGGGCCACCCACCCATCTCAAAGCTTTTTTTTTTTTAGTGTATATTTTCTTTATATACATTTCAAATATTATCCCCTTACCCTGTTTTCTCCCACTTGGAAACACCCTATCCCCTCCTCTCTCCCCCTCCCCCTGCTTCTCTGAGGGTGTACCTCCACTTACCCACCCACTCCCACCTCCCAGCCCTTGAATCCCCTACACTGGGGCATCTATCGAGCCTTCACAGGACCAAAGACCTCCTCACATTGATGCCTAACAAGACGATCCTCTGCTATATATGTGGCTGGAGCCATGTGTACTCCTTGGTTGGTGGCTTAGTTTCTGGGAGCTGGGGGCGGGGTCTGGTTGGTTGATATTGTTGTTCTTCCTATGGGGTTGCAAACCCCTTCAGCTCCTTCAGTCCTTTCTCTAACTCTTTCATTGGAGCCTGCCCCTGCTCAGTCCAATAGATGACTGTGAGCATCCACCTCTGTACTGTACCACTCTTCTCTGGCAGAGTCTCTCAGGAGACATCTAAATCAGGCTCCTGTCAGCAAGCACTTTTTGGCATCAGCAACAGTATCCACTATTCTCAAAACTTTACCCCAGAATTGCTCCTGTCTAAAGGAAATAAAGTGAGAAAGACGGAAGCAGAAACTGAAAGGCTATCCAGGGACTGCCCCACCTGGGGATCCATCCCATATGAAACTTAACTTTTTAAAATGACACATTTTGAATAAATTTATTTAAGACTCTAGCTAGATAAATTCAGACATGGGATCTATGGAGAGTAGACATTAAATTGGACATATAGTTTGAAGCCACAAGTATACATGTCACAAGTTATATATGTGTTGGAAATAATCTCATGTACTTCATATATACCTTTAACAAATAACTTGGGTAGAAGGGGCAGCTCAGTGATAGAGTCCTATTTTCAAACTCTAGTAACTTAAATCATTATTCCATATAAAATGTTGATTATTGTATATTAATATAATACAGCAATTGGAATTTAAGTCCCCAAACATGAAATCATTTTGAAAGACTAAGATAGAACACAATTATCATATTAATATTTTATTTCACAGTATTAAATTCCATAATGAAGTCTGTAGTTATAAACCTCTCAAATTATACTTTTTTTAATTAAATATATATCAGAGTGGGAAGGAATTAAGTAACTTCTCATATGTAATATTTTGTGTTCTGCTTCTTTAGGTTTTTCAACCCTGACTTGCAGTGGTCATGTGCTCTAACATGTGCTGGTAGGTACATACAAAGTCAAGTGTCTCATTCAGTGTATTTTATTATTCTTCTGTGATGCCTTCAGCATTTTGCATCTCTAAGGTTTCAAACCCTTTTGTATTCATTGAAGATGACGCTCTTTTGTTTTTACCTATTTGAACAAGTGTCACAACCTTATCAATACTGTATTCCTTCAGTACCTACATAGTTGAAATGTTTAAATGATTTATAATGTAAAGTGTCAGCTCATTCTAAATCGATCCTTACACAATGTTACAATTCAGGTTGGGGTGGGAGAGAATGGTGCACTTAAATCTTATTGGCAAGTACATTCAGCCCAAGTGGTCAGTTTTATTGTCATTTCCATAAAGTTTTGGAATGGGGCCTGGATTGAAATTGCTTCCCATCTCTTTCAAAATTATATCAGTCAGAAAGCAAACTACACTGGGATGCTTCTCAGCACAGTGTAAGTTTCTCCCATTTAGAAAAGTGCAGTGATTCATCAGTAATTTAGCCTATAGACATCTGAAGGTTAGAAAGGACCTCGGAGGGGCTGTTGACCTTCAGCAACAGAAAGAACTAGAAGTCCAGCCTCAGTCAATATATATCTATCTTTCTGTTGGGAACATTACAACTGTGCAAGAAATACTAACCTTGAACCGTCTATCCCAGTACACATAAAATAATATTCCCTAAAGGAAAAATATGAATATATATATATATATATATATATATATATATATATATATATATATATATATACCTTGACACTCAGATCTAAATTACATGTTCTGGAATGATCAAAAAAATACATCCTTGCCACTGAAATTGATTTTAAAAATACACATATTATTTCTGGAATCCACTAGATCGCTTTGAATATTTGTCTCTTTGTCTCAGTATAACCTCAATAGACAAAACCCCTGAAATTTAGGAATATTACCTTTTTCTGATTTAGTAGGACGTTGTTGATACAAAAATCTAAGCTTGTTTTCAGGTGAGCTGATTCACTTTATTCTGCATAGTCTTGGCATTATAGACCTTCTGAAAAATCATCTTATCTTTTATTGGCTGAAATTATTTCACAACACACTTTGTTTATAATTTGGAGAAAAAAAAACCCTAAGTAGTGACATGCAAAAAGAATTTAAACTTAAATCAACTGACCATTGAATCTTATGAAATATTTGCTTTAAATCAGACACATTACCTTTATTGTCCACAAACTGTATAGTTGTTAATGACCAAGAGGAAACAGATGTCACTAAATATGTAGCAAATCAGGAGTCCTAAAGAGACACCTTAAAGAGTTACTAGAAATGTAAGAACCAGTAAGTCATGAATAACCTAAAATTAGCTGGGTAGTCTATTAAATTAAACTTGGAGACTTCAGCAAAAAATAAATACCATGTTTTGTGTAAATAATTAGGATATTACTATATAGGTTAATTAAAAGGTAAAGAGAAGTAAAAATCTTTGGGAAGCAGGTATGATCTACATTATTATTGGTAAAACTGCACTCTTTTATTTCTATAGTTTGTCCTGAAATATACATATGGATAACTAGAGTACTACAGAAAAGTCTACGAATGGTAACCCAAAGATAAATGCATAGATTTCTTTTTTTTGCAAAAGCAAAACCTTCCTATTGTCAAATAATTGGTTTCTTGAGTGGCATGGGGTCATTTGCATGTCTCATTTGGATGTCATCTTTGTTACAAAGAGAGACAACCAAGTGGGAAGGAGGAGAAGCTCTTTTGTGGGCCTGTCAGCATTAAAAATCTTTAGACCTCTCTCCCCCTGAAAAAATGATTACAATGCAGTCAACAAATACAACAGAAACCAAGAGAGCTTCAGACTTGCTGATATATTGATTGAAAACAAAAGAATCCATTATCCCATTGTAAAATCTGGCAGTATTTACAATGTTAGGGAAATGTTACTTTATTTCAAATAAGGTTTTCATTTTATGGTGTAGAATCATCCAGTATACCTTTACAGAGACTTTTTCTTTCGACATATGCCACTTTATTTAGATTGACTTCTATGCTGATTTATACAATTTAACAGAAGTCTAAACTTAGTTGCTTATCAATGGCACTGTTGTACTCTCTGTTCCCCTGCATGAGGGAAAACTAAGGGCCTGTCTATTCCTTTTATTGAATCTCAAAACTATCTGATCTACAATTATCTTAGTAGCACAAACACATTTGGGTTGTCATAGTTCTTTGTGTTGTTGTTGTGGCTGTTATCTCCCTTTAAATTCACAAAAATGTTAGCTACTTCAGTCAGGCCTATACAATTCTAGCTGATCTAAATATTGCCCATCCTGACTATTTGCTTCAGTTTTTCAACTTTTATCATCTGGATAAACAGCATATTTAACACATTGGGCATTATTTTAAGAAGAAATATGTAAAATGCAGTCAGTCTTTTGATAAAACCATCTTAGCAAGATTATGACAAAATGTAAGGTAGCACCTTTAAGTTACTAAATTAAAATCTGTTTGTTGTTGGGCTAAAGGTTTGAATCTACTTAAATTCAAATCAAATGTACATTTCACTGTGGTTTTCACATCATTTCACGCATCTCTTCAAGGTTATGTTTCTCACTTCTCTGGTACCTGAATAAACCTATTCAACTTTCATAAATATTTTTAAATTTTCATTCTTAATAACAGTGTCTAAATTAAATACTTCTTGAGACTCTGTCTTAAAGAAATCAAAATATTATAATGGACTCACAAGACAAAATGACAGAACTACCATATCATAATATTCTGTGAACTGAAAAGAAAAATCCAATTTGAAAAGGTTTGAATTGAATGAAATATTACAAATAGAAATTTAAGCAAGTAACTTTAAAGGAAGAAATATTCCTATAAAGAAATAACTTATAATGAAAAGAAATAATTTCAACTTGCTCAGAGGTTTAAACAAGCATGCCTTTATAATGTTCAGTTTGTATTGGTTAGCTGTATGGTTCTTCTAGACTCTAAATTTTATCATTGCTCCTATAAGAGAATATTAACTTTCTAGGTACAAAAAAATATATATTTCTTACAAATCTCCTGTAAAATGCAAATATAGTCTATTATATAATTTGCACATAATAAAAGGCCGTGATAAAAACCTGCTCATAGATTCAAAGGGAAGATTTCATAAATCTAAATTTATGTAAATTTAAAAACTGAAGTACCCCAAATTTATATCTGAACATTATTCATAGGGATAAAAATCAGCACAGTGATGAATAAAATGAGAAGGTATATTTTAAATACTGCTGTCTTTGATATGCTACACCCTGTTTTTCTATTATCTGAATATAATAATTTGGAATGATTGAAATCAATGAATAATGAAGAATTAACACATATAAATGATAGAAAATCAGACATAAAACTAATCCCATTTCTCATTAATTGTGTCTTCTAATCCAAATGACTTCAGGAGGAGCTGGCATGTAGCAATTGTTTCACAGGCATTTCATAAAAAGAAAGAGATTCATAAGTAAGTATGTAGAGAACTATGAGTAACGGCTATTGTCTCATTTTTCTTTCCAGTTTGCTCCATTCTTAGAGTTGTCTTGCAAGAGTCTCAAAAAGTGGTACATAATTTTTTTCTTTACTTTGTAAAAATATTTATTTACTTTTAACTTATGTATATGTGTATACTACCTGCATTTATATTTGCATACAACATATATGCCTAGTATCTGTAAGGGGCAGAAGAAAAGTGTCAGATCCCTTGGAACTGGAGTTACAGACAATTGTGAGCCAATATGTGAGTGCTGAGAATCAAACACAGATGTTTGATTTTCTTTCTGGAAAAATAGCCAGTGCTTTTAATAGCTGAGCCATCTTTCTAGCCTTTTATTTCTTTCCTATATTCTCTGTAAAAGTTGACGTACATGCTTTAACATGTAAAAATTTATTTGTGTGTCAAAGTCTAAGGAGAAAATTATATTAGTAATCATAATTAAATTTTGATAGCATCCTGTAAAACTTCAGTAATTCATTCACCTTTATTAAGACCCAATCACACCCATGTGGAAAATATTAATTTCTACAACTTACATATATCCTCTATCTAAAGCTAACACAATCCAACTGATGAATCATCAGAATTTTTTTCAAGAGACATGTTGGTAGTTAACTATTTTAAAATTTTTATCTTGATTCATCAATGTAAAGAGTTAAAGAAAAATTGATTCCTATTCATTTTCCTAAAAGCCACATATTTTTCTACCATATCGCCCATAAGTTGAATATGTTTAGCTTATTAGTCAATAATAATTGATTTGTAAAACCAAGAAATTCTAAACATTTCAGAGTAAATTTAAACTCAAACTAAGTAATGGAGTACTACTCAGCTATTAAAAACAATGACTTCATGAAATTCTCAGGCAAGTGAATAGAACCCAGTAATCTGCATCTTCATGGGCAAGAACCAATCCCTGACATTATTGATGATAGTTTGTCATGCTTGCAGCCTAGCATAACTGTCCTCTGAGAGGCTGCACCAAGCAGCCAATGGAAAGAGATGGAGAGATCCACAATTGAACATTAGATGGAGCTGGGGAATCTTATGGAATAGTTAGGAGAGGGACTAAGGGAGAGGAAGAGGGCAGGGACTGCACCGGAAGATCAAGTGAGTCTACTAACCTGGACCTTTGTGGGTTTCTAAAGATTGAACCACCAGCCAGAGAATGAGCATGGGATGGAACTAGGCCCCCTGAAACATATGTAGCAGATTAGCAGTTTGGTCCCCAACAACAGGAGCTGGGGCTCTCCCTGAATCCTTGCCTCCGTGCCTGTGAATCCCATTCCCCTAAATGGACAGCTTTGTCTGGCCTCAGCGGGAGAGGATGGACCTGATTCCATTGTTACCTGATTTGCAGGGTGGGGTGGAGTGAGGGAGCATAGTGGAGGGTAGGGGGGTTGTTAGCAGGAGGGTAGTGGGGGATCAGTGAGACCTAGAGGAGGACTCCCATCCTCAAAAGAGAAGAGGAGGGAGGAATGGGCAGAGGTTCTGCGTGAGGGGGTGCTGCAAAGAAAAAGGGAGCTGATCTAAAGTAAGTAAATAAACAAAAAATTAAGAAATAAATCTCCACAAGGAATTCTGGCACACAGTAAAGTTTGATAAAGTCTAGGATTTATCTAAACTAAAATAATAGTTTTGGAAAATTTTGTTTCATTGGCACAAAATCTCTTGTCTTTTATGTAGAGAGAACAAAGCCCTCCTGTCAATTCCCAAACATAAATCAAAATAAATAAATAAATCAGATATTCATGTGTGTGTGTGTGTGTATATATATATATATATATATATATATATTACCTGCACACCACATCCATAAATATTATCACACTTATAAATGCAATTAAACCTAATGAGTGATGGTACTTAGGTAGCATACCTAAAGTGATTTTGCTATCTGTGTATATTATGCAATAGTTCTGCCATTCTCCAGTAATATTTCCATTCCAACCTACAACTTTTCTGGACTTCAAAAAAACTCTTTCTACTGCAACATTTGCTCTTTAAGAAAGTAAAATATCTCCCTTTTTCATCTCAGCATTTTAAAAATACAATCCAATTGGCACCACCTTGTTCACAGAATGAAAATTTATGAAAAAGACTGAGACCTCTAAGAATGTTAAGTAAAAATACAAAATGACAATTTTTAATCAAAATTATTCATTTCTTCTTGCATGTGCCTCTTGTCATCTGGTTATCTCCGGTGTTAACAAGCCTGGGTATCTGTTCTATATCCCTGCTTCCTGTATACCTGATTGCTGCAGATCTCCTGGGAGACATGCAGACCAAGTGGATCAAGGACTTCCACATAAAACCAGATACACTGAATCTAATAAAAGAGAAAGTGGGAAATAGCCTACAACACATTGGCACAGGGGGAAATTTCCTGAACAGAGCACCAATAGCTTGTGCTCTAAGATCAACAAATGATAAGTGAGATCTCATGAAACTGAAAAGTTTCTAACCGTACAGCCAATAGAAGCCTAATATCCAAAATATACAAGGAACTCAAGAAGCTAACCTCCAAAAAACCAAATAACCCAATAAAAAAAAATAGGGTATAGAACTAAACAGAGAATTTTCAACAGAGGAATCTAGAATGACTAAGACGCACTTAAAGAAATGTTCAACATACTTAATCATCTGAGAAATGCAAATCAAAACAACCCTGAGATTTCACCTCACACCAATAAGAATGGTTAAGATTAAAAAAAAGTCAAGCAACAGCACATGCTGGTGGGTATATTGAGAAAGAAAACACTGTTCCATTGCTAGTGGAATTGCAAACTTGTACAATCACTATGAAATCAATCTGGTGGTTCCTCAGAAAATTGGATATAGCTCTACTTGAAGGCCCAGCTATACCACTCCTGCAAATATACCCAAAAGATGTTCCAAAATATAACAAGGACACATGCTCCACAATGTTCGTAGCAACCTTATTTGTAATAGCCAGAAGCTGGAAACAACCCAGATGTCCTTAAACAGAAGAATGGATACAGAAAATGTTCATCTACACAATGGAGTACTATTCCACTATTAAAAATGAGAACATCATAGAATTTGCAGGCAAATGGAAGGAACTAGAAAATATCATCCTGAGTGAGGTAACCCAGACCCAAAAGGACATGCATGGTTTTTACTCACTGATAAGTGGATATTCATCAAAAATTTCAGAGTACCCATGATACAACTCACAGACTGTAGGAAGCTTAACAAGAAGGAAGGCCCAAGTGTGGATACATGAAACCCACTTGGAAGGGGAACAAAATAATCGTGGGAGGCAGAATGAGGGAAGAAACTGGGTGGGAGAGGGAAATGAAGAGGAGAAGGAGGGGAAAGATAAGGTATGGGGGGAGACAGGAGAGATACTGTGCTGTTTTGCATATGCTGGGATCAGAGAGTGGCACTATTAGAAGGTGTGGCCCTGTTGGGGTAGGCGTGTCACTGTGGATGTGGGCTATAAGACCGTCACACTAGCTTCCTGAAAGCCAGTCTTCCACTAGCAGTCTTCAGATGAAGATGTAGAACTCTCAGCTCTGCCTGCACCATGCCTACCTAGATTCTGCCATGCTCCCATTTTGATGATAATGAACTGAACCACTGAACCTCTAAGCCAGCCCCATATATGTTGTCCTTTATAAGACTTGCCTTGGTCATGTTATCTGTTCACAGCAATAAAACCCTAACTAAGACAGATATCCAGAGGGCCAGGAGAATGAATTGGAATATGCAGCAATGGGAATTAGGGAGATGGGAAGACCTCTATAAAGCCCCAGAGACCTGGAATGTAAGAGGCTCCCAGGGCTCAATGAGGATGACCTTACCTGAAAGGCCCAGCAGTGGGGAGATGAAACCTGAAGAAACTACCTCTAGTTGATAGACAAGGCCCCCAGTGGAGAGATGATGTCACCAACCTACCTTCAAAATTTTTGACCCAAAATTGTTCCCGTGTAAAGGAAATGCAGGGGGAAAAAAAAGGAGCAGAGACAAAAAGAAAGGCCACCCAGTGACTGCCCCAACTTGAGATCCATCCCATGTGCAATCACCAAATCCTGACATTATTACTGAGGCCAAAATTTGCATGCAGACAGAAACCTAGCATGGCTGTCCTTGGAAAGGCTTTACCAGCAGCTGACTGAAGGACCTGAAGGGGATTGCAACCCATAGGAAGAGCAACAGTATTAACTAACCTGGACCACTCAGAGCTCCCAGGGACTAAGCCAAAATCCAAGGAGCATACACATGGGCTGCTTTGTGGCCCCTGCATGTGCAGCAGAAGACTGCCTTGTATGGCCTCAGTGAGAGAGGATGCACTTAATCCTGTAGAAACTTGAGTCTCAGGGAGGAAAGCTGCTAGCAGGGTGAGGTGGGCATTGGTAGGCAGGTGGGGGGAATACCATCTCAGAGGTAAGGAGGCACCAGAAATGGGGACAACTTTTGGAATGTAAATAAATAAAATAAATTAATAACAATTTTTTAAAAGTATTTGATAGCAAAGATCAAAACTTTACTCATTTGTTATCTGTTTTCACAATACAGTCAGTATTCATAATTTACTTCAAGATAATATTTCTATCACATCATTCTATTTTGTTTTTTAGTTTTTAACATGTATTTGTTTTCTGTGTGTATTTGCACATGTATGAACACACATAGAAGACTACCCGTGGGAACTTGTTGTCTCTTTCCATGTGGGTTGCTAAGGTAGAAAAATAGGTTGTAGATTCACTTTGTATCACATGAATCCACATTTTAAGCCATCTTGCTGACAACAGCTACTGAAAATAAAATGTATACCAAATGGGAATAATAAATAATGTTTTCTAATTTTGATTATATTCCTTTTTCACCTGTACTCTATGAGAAATAATGTAACTAATAGGTGAAAATGGGCACAACTTTTTTTTTAATATAAACCATGACATTAGTCTTCTAGACGGTTAATATACTATTTATTCAAGGTAAATAAACCTGAGTAGTTAAAAGGAGACCTCCTTGGCCGTAAGAAGACTGGAAGAATCTACTTTTACACTTCCCTTGCCTTATAACAGCATCACCTTTTTGCACTCATATATAAATACAACCATATCTATTAAAACCTTGCAACACAGGGGCTAGAGATGTAGATCCATGGTAGATTGCTTAACTCACCTTTGTTTCAATTCAGAAGTTGGCTTAATAATTAACTCAAATGAGAGAACTTGCCTAAAATAAGTGGATGCAAATATGACAACCAGAAAAGGTCAATTTAAGTTAATGAAATTAGATAAAAAAATTTCCATTAAAATATCCTGTAACTCAAACAATTTTGTCTTTATATACATTTTATTTGCATTTAGTAATTGTGTATATATAGTGCTCATTCTGATATTTTCAGTCAGAATATAATGATCAAATTCAACCTCCCTTTTTACACTAGGTCATAATCGCTTATCCTTCTTACACATTAGTAATCTGATGTTTCCTTGTTGGTTTGGTATTCAGACAATTTGATAGTTTTCCTCAAAACTGGATATATCCTTTTAGATGTATTTCTTATTTTCTATTTTATTGTATCTAAAACAAGTATTTTAAGCACATGTTATATACTTTGTGTCTTTAGGACTAAAAACCAAGGAAGAAAATTATTTGTATTTTTAAATACTCAATGGTCTATGACATCTTTATAAAATGACCCTAAGTTGAATAGCCAGTTGTCTCCTGAATTTTATGTCCCATAGAACTAAAAGAAATGGAAGACTGGGGAGCACTTGGGGAAGAACATAAAGGTCCTTTTATTCAAACCAAAAGAAGCTGTACTTAATTGTTTCGTTTTTCAAAGGCCCCAGCTTGGATTTCTACCTGTTACAAACTCATTTGATTGGAACTCAGTGAGTTGTCATGGGTGAGAGCAGCATGCTTTCAGATTCACACAGAGAATGAACAGCGGAGACAATGGCATTCTGCTGGCAACCTGAAAGAAGCTAACATTCTTATTCAACAACTTGTGAGGTTATATACCATTTTTAGCAGCTTGAATTATCAAAAGAAGAGTTTGTCCTACACTGGTTCACTTTCACTGTTTTCTTTTAAGATAACAATATTAAATTCAATAGAATTGGGAAAAGCTTATCAAGCTACTTATAAGGAGTTTTTAATGTTTGTGTTTTTTAACTCTACTTGATTGCTACATTGTGAAAATCCACATATGATGAGTTTAATACAAATCACCCTCAAATTAGAATAATTAAGATACTTCTGCAATACATATTATTCCAATATCTTTCTTCAATGCTATTTTTAGACAAGTGAGCTAGAGCCCATTTGAAGAGCACTGGCTACTTAGGTGTTAAACACAGACAGTAAATTCACTTTTCTAAATTGCCCCATTTATTATATTTAATTCTCTTTCTGTAATCAGGAGCACTGAAGTACACATTCATAGTTGCTTTCCTTTGACAGGGTTCTTTTATTACTGTCTCTTTTCCCTACATAATGTCCTGCAGCAGCTGGCCTATTATTATCATGTTTTTCTCCAGTCTCTTTTCCTGTAGTTTTCGTAGCACAAATAATTAAAACGTACTTACCTTCCACTTCTTTTGCTGAAACTAAGAATGCTCTGGGTGCAAATGTAAGGGGGTGGGACAGAGGAAGTGTGCTGCTGTGGAAGGGAGCTGGGTTGTTTGTTTCTTTTCGTTTTATTTCTGAACAGTGACATATTGATGTTTCAGATAATAAATCATTCCAATTTGTTCATGCCCACAAGCAATGGTTTTAATCTTCATTTACGACTTGCAAAGTCCGTTTTGTTAGAAGCATTTGATAAAATACTCAATTACCATTTTTTTACAGTGTAGTTCAACTGCTGTGCTGATAAAAGGCTCCAGCTCAGAAGATAAACTGCAAATAATTCCTGAAGAACAAATGTCAGAGGCGGCATACAATGAAGGGGATTTTTTGATATTCTATCACCAGTGTGACAGGGTGGTTCAATATTTATTTTGTTGAGGATGTCATTTAAATATTGTTTGACACCTGCTCCTTATAGTCATATACTCATCATATTAAAAGTCTAAGGGATTTAAAAGTGAGATGTGACTCTATGTTCAATAAGCAAAAAGCTCATATACAACTCAAAAGAGGAATACATGGCTGATATAAGCAAATTATTTAAGTAAGTTAAAGTATAAGTGACTCACTTCCGTGGGTTTTATGGCAGTAAAAAAATACATAAATTTCAGCATCTCCTTTCGCATCATCTTCCATGTATTTATTTATGAGACCTTTGCTAAAAAGTAGCAAACAAATTCCGGCCTCTTAATTCATTGAATTGCCCTTTTCTAGGTAATCTACTGTTGAAAACATATTTTAAAAATTGTTTCCTCTATATGCAGATAGCATTGTTCACTGTCTGAGAAGGCAGCTCACATTACAAAAAGCCATAATATGCTAACTTTCTTAATGTGAATGGGCTTATTAAAACTACCCTTATTAACTCGTTTAAAAGTTCCTACTAAATGCTCAAGAAGAGATAGCTATCATTTCAAGTATGTGCCCCTCAATACAACGTACTCCATTAACTATTTTCCTCCCAGAAATTCCTCTCCATCCTCCACTCTCTAGTCACTTTCAATAATTTTATATGCAAAGCCTTTTTGCTGTGAGTTTAAAAGTCACATGTTCTCTCTAGATTGGATCAAGTCATAGTCTTTAATTTCCTCTTTAGAAAGCAGCAAAATTGTGGGAAATGGGATGAAGAAATAAAAAGCTTAGAACCATTAGCAGAAGAGAAACTAAAGGATTCATCAACAGAATATGGTTTGCATTTACAATGCTTTAATGCTATGGCTTTGTTTTCCACTAAATCCCCTTAGATGTGTTATCAGATTGTCTCTTATCTCACAGATTCAGTACACATCACATATTTACATATTGCCTTAACTGGACAAAAGATGTCATGTCTTTTGAAATCATAAGAAAGTATGTGATTCAAGAAAACCAGTATAAAAATGTCTGAACATTATTTACTAGTATTTAATTTCTTGGCTAGAAGAACTTTACTGAAGTACAAGAGCTCTGAATATAAAGAATATCTGGGTTTAAACCCATGACAAAGGGTAACAAGACAATGAATCTAATCAATTCTGAGAGTAAAGAAAAGCAAGTAAGATCAACAGAATTATAGATAATGATAAACGGTATCATTAAATAATAGTTAAACTAATCTTGTACAAGATAAAGCTTGATTGCCCTGTAGTGGATCGTTACCCATTCTTTTCTTCATAAAATGCACGTTATAACTCATTTTGCCTTTCAATTATGTTACCTCAATCCCTAAACAAAAGAGGAAAGAAAATGAAGGGTAAATCTTTGGAGCCAGAAATCTTTGGGCTCAAATCTTCATAAAATGACTCTGAATCTAGTTCATATTTACATTCCCAAAATGGGTATAACAATATTGAGGAAGTGTGGTTTAAATGAGTTCCTTAGGCTATCTAAAAGGACCTTGGACTAGGGACATGATTTGATGAGTGAAGGTACCAGATGCATAAGCGGAATGATAACTCCATCCCTACATCACATGTAAAAACGTTGGGAGTTGACAAGTGAATCCAATGTTCAAGACTTTCTTTTCATTTTGCTTTGTTTGGGGTTTTTTGTTATGTCTTTTTGGTGTTTTGCTTGGTTCTTGTGTTTGTTTGTTTGTTTGTTTGTTTGTTTGTTTGTTTTATAGAATGATAATGAACATAAGATTGGGTGGATATGGAGGTTTAGGGGATCTGCTAGGACTTGGGGGGAGGGAAAAACACAATAAAATATCTTTTAGAAAGCCTTTTTCAATTAAAAAAATCAATATATTGTCATACATCAACAATCCCAGTATACCTACTGAGAGACAGGAGATGGAGACAAAAGAATCACATGGAACCTCAGAGTCCAGCTACCTCAATTATATAGCACAACAGGAAAAATACCAAAAGATCTTGCCGCAACAAAATGGAAGGAAAAACAGCCCCTGATAGTTGTCATTGACTCTCCACTTGCATATGTGCATACAAATACCACACAGACACACAGACCACACAGAGAGAGATAGCACACACACACACACACACAGAGACAGAGAGAGACAGAGACAGAGAGACAGAGAGACAGAGAGAGACAGAGAGACAGAGAGACAGAGAGAGACTGGTGAGTGAGTATACTTGTAATCCCAGAATTGGTGAAGAAAAGACACTTGTTTCAGGGGCTTGCTGATCTGGAGGATGTTTGTTAATCAAAAAATGCATTATGTGCATATGTGAAATTCTTAAATAACATTGTGTAAAGGTTATTTGAGCTTCTGGAAATGTAATAGAAGTTGGATGATGGAATTTGCTTAAAACTTCTCAAATTTTACATGCTCTTAAATTTTTATTATGATCCTTAACTTTAAGTCATTCCAATTTAGCAAATATTTTAGTAGCAGTATACCACATTCAAGTTACTGTGCTAGCTGGTTAATGTCTCTCATTCACTCTCAGTTACCAAATGTCATCCTTTAGGAACTCTCACTATTGCTTTTCCCTTGCATTTCAGAATATTAAATGTAAGAAACCACTGTGTTTCCAAATCTTATTTTGAAAATTTCCCCCTCAAGATCCTGTAGCCCAATACAGACATCATTACTTCTCTGCTAGCATAGTGATTCCTTTCGTCATGCCTGAAACAGCTACAATACAGAGATTAAATACAATCTATATCCACATAAATCATTGAATAAATGAATCATGAAATTAATATGTAAATTGTGTGTTTAACCTCTATTTATACAGCACTGTCTGTCACCATGTTGTAAATCTAAAACTAATTGCAAATTCACAACTCTGCAAAAAGAACAGCATGGTAAAAGCTTGACATATTTATTAACTAAATGTTGAACTACATTGAATAAATAATTAACAGCCATGCCAGAGCAGGGACAGAAAATTATATTTAAACACAGATGTCACCTGTATGAAGCAGCTTAAACTACTTTACATCAGATTTTTATATTAATCAAAGAACACTGCTGTTTAATTTTGACAGACAAATCTGTTTCCATTTATTCATGATTTCATTAAACATTTCCTTCTTAAAAGGTTTCTGTCATGATGAGCCACAGAAATACTGTTCTTATTTGTGTGCCTCCATGAAAGAAAAAGTGCAAGATTCCCTAAAGGTGAAATTACAACAAACTCATTAAAAAAGTACACAAAAAAAGCTTCTCAACGCACTCAACATATCATAGCTTCATAAATAAGATAAAGCAAGTTTATGAGTATTTTAATGATATGCAGATTAAAACTATTTGATGTTTAATGAGTCATTCCACTAACAATATGGTTGTCTATTAAAAATTATTTTTCTATAAATAACAAGTTATTCAAACAACTACTTTGAACATCAAGCTGACCTGTAAAAATATACAGAGTAAAATATGTTGAGTAATAATGTCCCTTCATGTATGTATATATATCATTCCTTTTAAAATGGGACACCACCCAGCCACAAAAACCTTTGAACTACAATTTGTCCTGCCTAAAAGATGTAAAGGTGACACAGAAATTGTAGGGGTGGCCAATCAATGACTACTCCAGCCTGAGAACTATGCCCCCCCTGACAATGCCTGGAGGGCCAAGACCCAAAGACCTAGGACAGAACTGAACAAAACTGGCCAAAAAAGTCAATGAAATGATTCTTTATGATTTTCTCCTATACTCATACATTGGAACCTAACCCAATTGTCATCAGAGAGGTCTTGCATCTAGCAACTGACGGAAACATGCCAAGACCTACAGGAAAGGAAGTATTATAGGAGCCAGAGGGATCAAAGACACCACAAGGAAACCCACAAAATCAACCAACATGGACTCATAGGTGCTTACAGAGACTGAACTGACAAGAGGGGGACTGCTAGCATGAGAGTGACCTATGCCCTCTACATATATGTTACAGTTGTGTAGCTTGGAGTTCTTGTGGGACTCCTAACAGTACAAACAGGGTCTGCCTCTGACTTTTTTTGAGTACTGTGTTGCCTCATCCAATCTTAATATGTGGGGAGGTGCTTTGTCTTCCTCAAACTTGATATGCCATGTTTGGTTGATATTCATGGGAGGCCTACCCATTTTGGAAGGGAAGTTGAGAAGGGGTGGATGGGGGATGCAGAGAGGAGGTCTGGGAAGGGATTGGGCAGAGAGCAGGGAGGAGAAACTACTGTGGTTGGGATGTAAAAAAAAATTAAAACTAGCACTATCTCTACATTAGCTGTTCTATGTACAACACTAGATTAAAACATTAGATTTTAAAATGTTTACTATATATCTTACAATTTGAAATAATATTAACATACTTACAGTTGATAACCAAGACTACAATGAAAACTGTAACTCATTTCAATTGAAATGTCTCTTGCAGATGAGAAGTAAATCACAGATCTGGAATTCTCTAACCAATTCAATTGGGTGGCCAATATCACACAAAGTGTAAAATAAGATATTTTAAATTCATGGAAAGAATACTGTCTCACACCTAAATCAATACGTGTATGCTTTCTGTTTCCTCTTATTTGGTCCTTTTATAATGTATCTATATACATGGAGTACACATGGAGAGACCCATGGCTCCAGCTTCATATGTAGCAGAGGATGGCCTTGTAGGGTATCAATTGGAGAAGAGGCCCTTGGTCCTGTGAAGGCTCAATGCCCCACTGTAGGAAAATGCCAGGGAGGGAAAGTGGGAGTGGGTGAGTGGCTGAGGGAGCACACTCATAAAAAAGGGGAGGGGGGAAGATCGGATAGGTGGTTTCTGGAGGGGAAACTGGGAAAGGGGATAACACGTGAAATGTAAATAAATAAAATATACAAATTTTAAAAAGCTGGCTGCATTGGTGCATTGCGCATTTGTGACATTTTGTATATTTAAAAGCATCTGGACCCTATCAGATCTGAATCTGTATCTGGGGAATTTTGAAACAATCTACAGCACATTCCAAAATACCAAGAATCCTGAATAGAAATCATGGGGAAAGAGAAGTACAGGAACAGAAATCAGAACATATAACCAGAACCTCAATACTTTACAGAGGCATTGTACATTATAATGTGTTATCATACAGTAATTAGATTAGTTGACTTGCCTTTATTTCTTACATGTCAAGAGCAAGAGGACCAATGTATGTTGTTCCCTTTTACACGTGGTAAATCAATGAGAACTGGTGGCAAGAAAAGAAAGATATAGGAATAAAGAGGGAGAATCTTTACAGAAGAAATACCTAGAAATTCCAAATATGGGCTAAATGTAATAAAGCATAAAGGATTTAGCACAGTGAGTACAGCATAATTGGAGTCTTAAGAATAATAGCCAGAAGCTGGAAATAACCCAGATGTCCCGCAACAGAGGAATGGAATGGATACAGAAAATGAGGTACATTTACACAATGGAGAACTAATCAGCTATTAAAAACAATGAATTTATGAAATTCTTAGGCAAATGGATGGACCTGGAGGGCTTTATCCTGACTGAGGTAACCCAATCACAAAAGAACTCACTTGATAAGCACTCACTGATAAGTGGATATTAGCCCAGAAACCTAGACTACCCAAGATACAATTTACAAAACACAAGAAAATCAAAAAGAAGGAAGACCAACGTGTGGATACTTCATTCCTCCCTAGAATAGGGAACAAAATACACCTGGAAGGAGTTACAGAGACAAAGTTTGGAGCTGAGACAAAAGGATAGACCATCCAGAGACTGCCCCACCCGGGTATCCATCCCATATACAACTACCAAACCCAGACACTACTACATATGTCAGCAAGATTTTGCTGACAAGACCCTGATATAGCTGTCTCTTGTGAGGCTATGCCAGTGCCCGGCAAATACAGAAGTGGATGCTCACAGTCATCTATTGGATGGAACACAGTGCCCCTAATGAAGGAGCTAGAGAAAGTAACCAAGGAGCTGAAGGGGCCTTCAACCCTATAGGAAGAACAACAATATGAACTAACCAGTACCCCCAGAGCTCGTGTCTCTAGCTGCATATGTAGAAGATGGCCTAGCTGGCCATCATTGGGAGGAGAGGCCCTTGGTCTTGCAAACATTATATGCCCCAGTACAGGGGAATGCCAGGGCCAGGAAGCAGGATTGGGTGGGATGGTGAGCAGGGCACAGGGAGGGTATAGGGGACTTTCGGGATAGCATTTGAAATGTAAATGAAGAAAATATCTAATAAAAATTGTGTTAAAAAAGAAACTTTTAATTGCAATATAAATTTTAGAAAAACAAGTAAGAAAAACTTAGCAAGATAAATGGTAATATTTTATATTTGAGCCTTTTTAAGTTGTGAGCCTAACGTTTAATGGCTGCACCATCTATGAAGGTTGGCATTATGTATAAATTATATTACTATATATAAATCCAGAAGACACCTAGATTTTCACAACTGTTTTTACATTCAACCTGATGGATTATTTTGTTCTTTTTGTTCCATATTCACTGAGAAAGCTATCCTTACATACATGTGTTCGTAAAAAAAAGTGTTATGGGTTTCCATTGATTGGATGCATTTTAGGGGACTCCAGGACCACATTAAATAATGATAGTTTGAAAATTACTACCTTAATTCATTATCTTATGAGGATTTTCCCTATAATTATATTATGATGGAGATCAGTAGCATCTCCTCTCTCTCTCTCTTCTCTCTCTCTCTCTCTCTCTCTCTCTCTCTCTCTCTCTCTCTCTCTCTCTCTCTCTCTCTCTTCTCTCTCTTTGGGAAGTTATAATTTGGCATTAGTTGCTGACAAGTATGTTGATAAATTTGATCAATTAGTATTTTCACTAATGTTCTAAACTTTCCCTACAAACACATCTCACTCAATAGTACATGCTTTCCCTGACAAATTACACATACTGTTATATGTTATACTCTTTTCCCCTTAAAGTACATTTATATGTGACTGTAATCCTCCCAGAAACAAACAATATAAAATAAAAGCTTGGATGCTTAACAGAAGAGTTTTACTGTCCATTTCTACCTCTACTAATAAACTCCCCTGGGCCTTTAGGCAGGTCATGTAATTGATCTGTGACTTAAGTGATGATGATAAACTTGGAACCCTCCCAGTATAATTAATTTACCATGGATTCTTAACTGGAATTTTTGTCTTTATAAATTAGGTATGCTTCCTTGTATTTTGTTACTTTACATGCAATTCATCTGATTATTCATGGTGCCTCAAAAATGTTCACTAATATAAAAATGTAGTGGAATATATTTTACAGAAAACGTTTATTTGTAAAAGTTTTACCATTTTAAATAGGCTTTAAGAAAGGGCAAGTAGTGGATACATAGAGTAACACAGACTAGTTTGGAAGGATGCTAACATTTTTAAACAGTGTGTTATACTTAAATCATAGTGCTATGTTCTTCTGGACTGTCAGCTCACTTGGGAGATAAGTATTATTTTTTCTGAGCCTATTTATCAGACCTATCCTCAAAGAAGATGTCTAGTCACAAAACAAAGCTTTATTTATTTGGAAGACCTGGTTCGCCATATACCAAATCTTGGGCTCTCCATGATTTCTCTAATCCCTGTAAATGAATATTTAGACAGTTCAACTTGTTTTTCATTGGAAACCCAGAGTGTGAATTTGATTTTTTTAAGCTGTATAGTACTAATTTAGAAAAAAAGTTAGAACCAAGTTAGATCAAAAGACGCAAAGAATTATCATAATCTACCTGTTCTATTTGCTGGGTTGGGAAGGAATTGCTAAAAGGGAGCATTTTCCTCACCTCATGTTTAAACCAGAGATTGGCACTATCCTATCTGTCTGTTTCCAGTGGAGATTTATGTTGAAGAGATAAAACTTTCTCCCACTTTTTTTGTTTTCATCCGTTCCTTGTCTCTTCCAACATTTCATTCTGAAAAGGAGAAAGAGCTGCTCATCTCAGTGGCAGGAAAGAACAATCTTCGATTTATAACATGCAGGAGCCCATCACTGTGATAGAGCAATCTTTCCCCTAGACAACTCTCCATTACTGAGGCTGATGCCTCTTTGCCCTGATGTTGCTTCAGCACTGATCTGTCAGTCCCAACAGCAGGGCAAATGGCAACATCTGCCCCTATGGACATTTTTCATCTTTATCTCAAAAAAACTTGTTTTGTCAGTTCCTTAAGCAGACTGCAAAAACATACTTCCAACAGTTTCTGTTTTTACAGACCTCTTCCTTTACTATACATATGCATATACTACGCATATGTGTTTATATATTAATATAAATTTCAATGGCATATTATACACTTCACAGACTATCTTTGTATTCTCTCATCTTCATTCACTTTTTAAAAACTGATTCTTCAGTCCTGATGAAGTATAACTAAAAGCTACTAGAAAAGCACCATTTTTAGAATATTTTAGGAATAACAAAGCAAATATGTCTTAATTATCTTGGGGAGTCACTAACATAAACACAAGGCATTTTTGTTACACAAACCTACTTGCCAAAGTTGAATTCATTTAGATGTCATGTTTGATTTTGGAAGATAATGTAAACTATTTACTGATATGGGCTTTTTTATTTCAAATAATATTAAGGGCGAGCAAAAGAAAAGAGAGAAGCTCAAGTTCCTCTGACAGTAATAAATAATAGAAAGGGTGATTGATTAATAGTAACTCTAAGGCAGCTGAAAACAATCCTGGAGACTATTTTTACTTTTGTATGGAAAAGAAACAAGAATATTAAAAATATTAAAGTGCTACTGTTGCACTTCTTTGTAGGATCAACTATAACATGATCAAATTCATTGAAACATGAGATTGAAATAGCCAATTATGAGAAAAGCCAATTTCTCCTTGTTCTGAAATGTAAATACTGTACTGAAAGTAAAACACATTTTAGTAAAAGTATTACAAGAAGGATTGACACCCCCATCCCTATAGCAAGTGTGTCCTAGGATCCGATTCCTTTTAACAGTAAACCCCCTGCTTTGTGTTATCCATAAAACTCACTTAAAATACAATGAATCTTATAAAATATTTCTCAGGATTTGGAACATTTTCCTACAAATGTGGGAAACATGGTGAACACAGCATCAAAGGAACAAATAGTATAATATGCAGTTAGCTTTCTCAATTTCTTTCCAGTTTCATTCAGCCAACATGAAGTAAACTTGTAGAATCCAATCAGATCTCCAGGTGGCTTATACAGTATTTACAGATTAAGCTTATCCTTAACTTTTCCCTCCATCCCACAGCTATCTGGTTTTCAAAGTTCCATCTGGTTCTTAAGTTAAAGACAAATAGAAATAGAGTGTAAGGGAAAAAATGCAGACAAGTAGCACATCTGTCAGTGAGTAGCATGTTTATACTAAGCTCCCCAAAGAATTTCTGAACTTAAGCCATGAAAGTCTATTATTTACCTCTTCTGACAAAAATGGCTTAGAATTCTATATGCCAGAGCTAGTTAGATGTTACATTTGAATCTCACCAAAGTTAGAAAGGGGATTTAAAATATTGGATCCATACATTGCGTGTAGAAATTCTAGATAGGTAAATAGAGATAGATAGATGGATGGGTGGATAGATATAGATAGATAGATAGATAGATAGATAGATAGATAGATAGATAGATAGATAGATAGATAGACTTGATCAGACCTGGGAGAAATGGAAAGTGAGTGTGATGGTAGTACATTGTATGGAATTCCAAAATATTTAATAAAAAAATTTTGGTGTAAAAAAGAAACCACTCTTTTAATAATTGAGAGAATTCATTTTTCTTGAGTTTCATGTGTTTCGCAAATTGTATCTTGTATCTTGGGTATTCTAAGTTTCTGGGCTAATATCCAGTTATCAGTGAGTACATATCATATGAGTTGTTTTGTGATTGGGTTACCTCACTCAGGATGATGCCCTCTAGGTCCATCCATTTGCCTAGAAATTTCATAAATTCACGTGCAAACTTTATATGCCTCGGTACAGGGGAACACCAGGGCCAAGAAATGGGAGAGGGTAGGAAGGGGAGTGGGGGGGAGGGTATGGAGGACTTTTGGGATAGCATTGGAAATGTAAATGAGGAAAATACCTAATAAATTTTTTTATTGGTATATAGGATCATTTAATTATGACAAATGACAAAAATTATGACTAGTAGTGTAACAAGCAATGGCTCATAGGTAGCAATACATGTATCATTTCTATTTAACAGCAAAATCATCTAAGTACCCGAAGATTAGGAGGGCAAATGGCCTCGGCCTCTTCAAAAGAATACAACTTCATTTCTTCACAAAGCATTCTTCACCAGCAATGAACACAAATCCCTCAAAGAATTGAGAGAATTGTCAAAGAATGACAGAGAAGATTCCAAACAGGCTGGAACACTTCTTATTATTTATAATGAACTAAAGAGGTTTGGTACCTTTGTACCTTTGATATTTCCATGAGACTGACCATTTCAAAAGTATCATTTAAAGTATTTTCACATCTTGACACACAATCATGACTACCTAAGTTTTTACTATTTAGAGGAGATATGGTCATATTGCAGTGCTGGAAACTTATGCAAACCAGCATGTGATGTCCGTAGTGTCTAGCCAAGTTAGGAGTAAGGTATGCCTACAGGGAAATGTGCTTTGTGAAAAATAATTGAAACCTGACACTTCAGTCCCAGTATGTTGATCAATTGACTTAAAGGTAGCCCAAACTTTTTTTTTTCTTTTTAATCTTAAAAGTAAATTGATGGCAGCACTGTTTTTACAATAAATGTTATGATCAATTCTGTGGTCTCAGGTGTTACTGCTTTATTTACCTTTAAGGGCAGCTGTAATAAACCAAAAGGATCAATATTATAAGGTTTTATGCATTTGCCGTAAAATTATTATGGATTCACTGAATTGTATTGCAGAGTTTTATCAATGGTGTTAACTTAAAAACCAAATAAACATTATTTAGAACAATATAGCCTATTTTCTCTACCCTTGGAATTTTGTGGCAATCTACAAAGGCAATTTGTAATAGGAAAGTAGAGAACTCAGACAGCGTTCCAAGAATTTATAATCCATTTAATGAAGAGAATAAGAAGAGACATAAAAAGAACTATGAAGTACTATTAAATATCATGAAATATGTGGCATCAGTGCTTGTTTTTATAACTGAAATTAATTTTATGTACAACCATATAATAATATGGACAAATTTTCCAAAAATAAGTAATTCTTTGATTAAGTTAGAAATCTTCAAGTGGTTGACACATATTGACAATTGCCTTGTTATACCAGAATAATTGACTGATTTCTCAACTATGCACAGCTACTGTATATAAAATGGCCCCAGTAATGACAACTTTAGTTAGCTTTCTTTTTTCAGTTTTCACTCAAAATAAGAACATGTAAACAGTGTATTAAGCTGGAGGTTATTGACACATATTTCTATCCCCAAGAGACTGGGGGCTGAAGTAAGAGAATCATGAGTTTGAGACCAAGATTAGTTCCACAGTGGCACTCTGTTCAAAAATATTCACAGAATATATTTATTTAAAAAAAACTCACACAGTGGTTTAACATTTAGAGTACATATTTATCACATTATACTCCCCTTTATTGTCTATGAGTTGTAATTATTTTTATTTTAAAGTCTAATCTTAATCAAAGTATATATTATTAACAAGACAGTGTAATCTATGTATAAGTTGATGAATGCATTTTTCTATGTTATTTAATAATTTTGTCACAGATTATATATGACATATAATTTGAAGCCATATTTTTGTTTCCTCCTGTTATAAGCTTTGGTGGCAACTTCTCTTAGATATGTGACATCCTAATAATATTTATTATTTGTAGAACATTTACATTTATAGAACATTACAAATTTTAAAAATATGTTAAAGCTTGTTTTTGACATAGAAAATGGTAAATGTGAAATGATTTTAAATAGACAAGACCACAGTCTCACAGGATCACAATCAAACAGGGCAACCTGAAACCCATGAAGCTAGTCCCAAACTCACACATGCCATCTTACCACAGCTTCTAAATTGGTAGGATCACATAAGTACTACCCACACCTGGCAAAAACGAGTATTTCTCCATGTTTTAAACATGAGGAACATAAGCTCTAGAGAAGTCCAATGATTGGCATGATAACAGAAAGGACTCAGTCAACCCAACACAAAACTAAAATTTTTCTGTTGCCTAATCCATTGCTACAAAACACTGCTTCAACCTTGATTCAGTCCAACACCATGCCTTATTCCAGCAGTTTATTATTATTGTTTTTTCCCAGAATTTTTTACCAGTATGGGAAGAAGAGAAAAATAAACTGGGCCTGGAGAGATGGATCAGTGTGGAGCACTGGCTGCTCTACCAGAGGTCCTGACTTCAATTCCCAGCAACCACGTGGTGGCTCACACCATCTATAATGTGATCTGATGTTCTCTTCTGCCATGCAGGTGTACAGGCAGATAGAGAACTCATTTATATAAAATATATAAATCTTTCTTTTAAAATCTAGCTTTAAAAAGAGAAAAAAGAAAAATAAACCAATTTAGAGGTTTACTATACAATAAAATAATTTCTATAATATATTCAAAATCATTGCAGATATTCAATAAACACTTACGCCATCAATGCTCTTGTCTGACTTTACAATGTAGCCCCACTTAGAACCCTAAAACACATAAAAGCCTTTTTATAATAAACCCACATATTAATGTAGAATAAGGAGCTTTCTGTTGATTTTTGCCACAAACAGGAACCACAGCTAAGACAAACTTAATAGTTGGAGCAATCCTATTGATTCAGTATCCCACAAAATAATCAAGATTTTAAAGTATTGAAGTTATATCATTACCTGCAATTATGGCTTTGTGGATTGAAAGATTCACTGAGTTTCCTAGATAACCAAATAAAGATGTATGGAAAAAAGTTAATCCAGCAACATGCCTTCATTGGCAAGGGATCACATTGGAGTTACAGTGTGATCCAACTGGAATGCAGACATGACACACACCTTTAATCCCTCTGGGTGTAATACAAACATGTCCTTAGTTCACATCTTTAATCCCTAATAATGATGATAAAATTAGTTTGTAGAAGGAAGCAGCTATGTTTGAAAGTGACATCTAATTGAAAGGCAGACAAAGGGACAAATCAGAGAATGATTTGACAGAATGAGAGATAAGATATGCCCAACTCTCACAAGGAATGGCTACTTAAGGATATCTCAGGGAGAGAGTTGAGTTGAGAGAATACAGTGGAATGGAGTCACTTTGGTGCTCTTCAGAGTGAACAGTTGAATTCTGTTTAGTCAGTGCAGTGGAGTTCCTGCAGTTCCCTGCAGGTCAGCAGAGGTAGTTTTACCAAGATAGTTTTACACAGACAGGTTGTGTTGTAGGTGAAGACAGAACAAGCCAGAGAATGAGAAGGAGCCAGAGGATTACAACAGATTGTCAGAATTAGTTTGAGACCAAGCAGAGCAGTTCAATCAGAAGCTTAGAGAAACCAGCTTAAATCAGTCAGCAGTCAGCACAGAAAGGAGTTTGAGCCGGAACAACTGAGTTGAACCAGGCAGCCAGAGTTCAGAAAGAACTAGAAAGGATTGATTTATTCAACAGTAACCCTCTGAAAAGACAATTACATCTGAGAAACAAGTTACATTTACAGGAAAATAAAAATGATTCAAAACAATCACAAAAAAGTTACATTACATATTAAAGTACTTAATATTAAAAATGGCAATTTACTAATATAAGTGTAATGTAGTGCAAATGTGTATAATCTGACAATTTTAGACAGAAAATATAGATTGTTTCTATGACTCTGAAAATAACTCCACTTTAGAAATAACTAATGATCTTGTTTAATTCTTTCTGAGTAATGGACAACCTATTTAAATCAGAAAAAAATAATTCTTCTTCAAGAGGTAATGAATAGAAAACGATCACTGAGAGAAAAAAAAATTTCTCCATTGTTACATAGTTTTAGAAACAGTTTTGGAAAATATAAATTATCAAAAATATTACTATACTACCTTAATGTAATAGTCATGGTGATGAATATATTCTTTCTGGAATTCAACTGCATGTGTTAGAACACAGAAATTTCATTTAATGGTAAAATCTTAAATATTTCAGAAATATCATGGCTTTGTAAAATTCAACCAATTTTTTTAAATTATTGGTTATTTTGCTTATTTATAATTCAAATGTTATCCCCCTTCCCGGTATCCTCTCCAAGAAGTCCCCATCCCATGCCTTCCTGCCTCCACAAGGGTCTTCCACCACCCTCTCACCCACTCCTGCCTCACAGCCATAGCATTCCCCTACACTGGGGAATCAAGCCTTCACAGGACCAAGAGCTTCTCCTCCTCTTTGGTTGGTGGTATAGTCCCATGGAGCTCTGGGGGGTCTGATTGGTTGATGCTGTTATTCTTCCTCTGGGGTTGAAAACCACTTCAGCTCTTTTAGTCCTTTCTCTAATTCCTCCACTGGGGTCCCCATGCTCAGTTCAATGGTTAGCTGCAAGCATCCACATCTGTATCAGTAAGGCTCTGGCCGAGCCTCTCAGAAGACATCCATATCAGGCTCCTATCAGCAAGGACGTCTTGGCATCTGCAGTAATGTCTGGGTTTGATTTCTGCAGATGGGATGGATCCCCAGGTGGGACAGACTCTAGATGGCCTTTCCTTCAGTCTCTGCTCCACTCTTTGTCCCTGTATTTCCATTAGACAGGAGCAATTCTGGGTTAAAATTTGGAGATGGGTGGTCCCATCCTTCAAGCAGGTGCCATGCTTAACCTCTGGATATGGTCTCTACAGTTTCTGTCTCCCTTTTGTTGGGTATTTCAGCTGTCATCCCCATGGGGACCTGGGAGACTCTTGCTTTCCTGGCATCTGGGGGTATTTGTTGGCTATTTCCAGGTACCCATCCCCCGTTGCTACACACCTCTGTTGAATTTCCTGACCCTCTGTACATCTCCTCTTCCTTCAACACCCAATTGTGGCCCCCCTTTTTTCCTCTCCCTCCTCTCTTCCTCCCAAGTCCTGTCCGCCATCTCCCTCCCATGACTATTGTGTTCTCCCTTCTAAGTAGGACTGAGGTATTCACACTTTGGTCTTCCTTCTTCTTGACTTTCATATGGTCTGTAAGTTGAATCATGGGTATTACGAGCTTTTTTCCTACTATCTACTTATCAGTAAGTACAAGCCATGTGTCTTCTTTTGTGACTTGGTTATCATACTCAGGATGATATTTTCTAGTTCCATTCATTTGCCTGCAAATTTCATGAAGTCATTGTTTTGAATAGTTGTGTAGTATTCCATTGTGTACATGTTCCACATTTTCTGTATACATTCCTTTGTTGAAGGACATTTGGGTTCTTTCCAGATTCTGGCTATTATGAATAAGGCTGCTATGAACATAGTGGAGAATGTCTCCTTGTTACATGTTGGAGCATCTTTTGGGTATATGCCCAGGAGTGGTATAACTAGAACCTCAGGTAGTACTATGTCAAATTTTTTGAGGAACCACCAGACTGATTTTCAGAGTGGTGTACCAGCTTGCAATCCCATCAGCAATGGAGGAGTGTTCCTTTTTCTCTGCATCCTCGCCAGCATCTGCTGTTACCTGAGTTTTTGATCTTACCCATTCTAACTGGTATGAGGTGGAATCTCAGGGTTGTTTTGATTTGCATTTCCCTGATGATTAAGGATGTTGAACATTTCTTCTAAGCCATGTGAGATTCCTCTGTTGAGAATTCTCTGTTTATCTCTGCACCCCATTTTAATAGGGTTATTTTAATCTCTGGAGTCTAACTTCTTGAGTTCTTTGTATATTTTGTATATCAACCCTCTATCTAATGTAGATTTGGTAAAGATCTTTTCCCAGTCTGTTGGTTGCCATTTGTCCTATTGACCTTGTCCTTTGCCTTACAGAAGCTTTTCAAATTTATGAGGTCCCCATTTGTTGATTGTTGATCTTAGATCATAAGCCATTGGTTTTCTGTTCAGGAAATTTTCCCGTGTCCATGTATTTGAGGCTCTTCCCCACTTTCTCTTCTCCTAGATTCAGTGTATCTGGTTTTATATGGAGATCCTTGATCCACTTGAACTTGAGCTTTATACAAGGAGATAAGAACGGTTTTGACAATGAAGCTAAAACCATTCAGTGGGGAAAAAAGACAGCATATTCAACAAATGGTGCTAGCTTAAGTGGAGGTCCGCATGTAGAAGAAGGCAAATTGACCCATTCTTATCTCCTTGTACAATTTTTGATCTCTCAAAATCAACTCAATTGTCTGGTGCAGTGCATGTATCTTTTCAATTATGGATTGGGTTAGGCAAGGATAATTTTAAAATACTATTTTAAATGGCATGTTTCTTAACTTAGTAAGCTGGCTTTGAATGGGGGTCTAAATATAATCAGTTTTAAAGAGTATTTGCTTTTTAATTTTAATGGACAAGATAAAAATATTAGTGCACAGTAAGTGGTCAAAGAGACACCTTGTTGGTGTTGGTGTTCTTATATCAGTCAGAGGCAGAGAAGATGCCAGTCCTTTATTCATCATAGGTTGATGCCTGGCTTGGGAGTCAAAGCTGTCTTATGCCTAGGAGTCATCAAATCAAATCAAATCAAAGTTTTCTTTTGATGATAATCAGTGTTCTGATTCTTGATTTGGTTGATAACAAGTCAGGAACATTGTGAAAAATAATCAGATAGGATACTTATGATCTATGCACTCTTAGATGTATATAATTTTGCTAAAACAAACTGAAAAGAAAATGAATTGTCTAAATCAAATACCTCAAACCTAACACTAAAAGTTGTGATTATATGAGTTTATCATTATCTTCGCCAGACCTACATCAAGGATGGTATAAACCACAGAGGATAAGGTTTGGCAGTATGACCTTACCACTTCCTATGTTAGGAGAGAAGTGGTTCACTAGCTAAATAAAAGAAAAATCTTTCTTTCACTTTGACCTTTAGTACATCTCAGTTTTTAGCAGTTATACACACACTAAAGCCATCCTGTTAACAATATCAAGGTTTCCATTCATTTGCTTTGTTTAAAAACAATGTGGATATTTTTACATGAAAACAATTTTTATTGAATTAAAGAGTTGGTTAGTATGAATGATTCCAATAATCAACAAAAATCAAAGAAGAAATTATACAACCAATACTGGAAAGAAAGAAACACACAGGAAAAATTAAATGGTTTGTTTTAAATAATTCTATATTTTGATAGAGCCACACATCCATTCACTGTCTTGCACGTTATAATGGTATCTGACTTCCTCATGAATCTGAGTATGGACATAATCAGAAAAAAGCAATGAACAATTTTACTATAGGAAATCTAATCTAAATGTCAAATTTTCATTACATAAAGTAAGTGTCATAATAGTTCAATAAGCAAGCAATGACTTTTACTGGAACATTATAAATATTTCTACTAACATATGAGATTCTCAAAGTTTAAGAATAGGTTTGATAACCATTAATTTTTTTTTCTTAGTTTAGAATTTGCTTCTGGGCTCAGGGTTTAAGAGGACTGACTGCTCTTCCAGAGGTACTGAGTTCAATTCCCAGCAATCACATGGTGGCTCACAAACATCTGTAATGTGATCTGATACCCTCCTCTGGAGTGTAGCATTTACTTCTTTGTTTAGTATTTGTTAATGCCTTGAAAATATTTAATGAACTTCGAAAGGATAAATAAAGCTAGATTTAAAAGTTAGGTAGACGAGAAAAGACAGTGTTAAATGAAGAATAATGTCACAATTTTTACTCTGATTACTATAAACACACGATAAATGTATGTTTCTCATACCAAGAAAACCGTGATGACATTTAAGAAAGAAACCTTGCCAAGTTGCATGTAAAGATATACAACAATAAGGTCAATAAAGCTAAAATACTCATTAGGAACAAATAGTTAAGACTGAAAACTAATCTTTATTTTCTGAGTTCACTGAAGTTTTTGTCAAATAGTATGTAATAAAATTTCATAGCCAGATAGATGACAAGATAGGCTACCGTGATTAAGCAAAATATGAATGCCTGATAATTAAGCTGATTGCTTTTGTTTAAAATTTTTATCCAAATTAATTTAAATTAACACAGGACCCCAAAATTCACAAGGTCATATTTCTGCATATTAATGACAATTAGAGAAAAATGGGAGAATGTGTACCCTAAAGAAATGTCATCAAAGTTACTTCCTCCAGTTTTCACCAAAGGTCTAAATATATCATGTTAATATGCTTTATGACTATTTTTAAACGCGGTAGGAATGGAACCACGGACCTCAGTCAGACATGCTAGGCAAGTGTTAAACCACTGAAGTACTCCCCAGCCCAAGCCTCAATTTTAGTTGTTAATTATGGGAAAAATATTTAAATGAAATTGTATTTTTTAAAGATTTATTTTATTTATATTTTTGAAAATAGATTCTTCTTTCATACAATACATCCCAAAGAGAGTTTCCCCTCCCTCCACTCTGCCCAGAGCTGCACCCACCTCCCTTCTCCTCCAGACACCCTTCACCTTCATTTTCTCTTCAGAAAAGTTCAGGCTTCCAAGACATGACAGCCAAACAAAACAAAACAAGACAGAATAAAACAAGGCAGAAGTTCTCGTATCAATGCTGGACAAGGCAACCCAATGAGACAAAAAGAATCCCAAGAGTAGGCAAAAGTGTCAGAGACACACCCACTCCTATAGTTATGGGTCCCATATAAACAACAAGCTAAAAGCCATAATGTATACGCAGAGAACCTGGTTAAGACACATGCAGGTTCTGTATTTTAAATTTATAATTCATGTATTTACTCTTTGTTTATATTTAAACAAAACAAATTATTTTATGTTCACAAATAATACCAAGGATGTTTGATCAATCCTCAAGGAATCATTTTATACTTATCTCAAATTATTTTTATATATTTTTTATTTTTTATTAGATAGTTTCTTCATTTACATTTCAAATGCTATCCCCAAAGCCCCCATACCCTCCCCCTGCCCTTCTTTCCAACCCACCCACTCCTGCTTCCTGGCCCTGGCATTCCCCTGTACTGGGGCATATGATCTTCACAAGACCAAGGGCCTCTCCTCCCATTGATGGCTGACTAGGCCATCCTCTGCTAAATATGCAACTAGAGACACAGCTCTGGGGGGGTACCGGTTAGTTGATATTGTTGTTCCTCCTATGGGGTTGCAGGCCCCTTTAGCTCCTTGGGTACTTTCTCTAGCTCCTTCATTAGGGGCCCTGTGTTCCATCCAATAGATGACTGTGAGCATCCACTTCTGTATTTGCCAGGCATTGGCATAGCCTCACAAAAGAGAGCTATGTCATGGTCCTGTCAGCAAAATCTTTCTGGTATATGCAATAGTGTCTGGGTTTGGTAGTTGTATATGGGATGGATCCCCAGGTGGGACAGATGCACACATACACACACACACACACACACACAAAGATAGATAGATAGATAGTTATGAAAGAAATTATGTCACTTGGACTGGCAATGCTCCCATGAGATCTTTAAACCATCTAACAAATACCCGACAATTAAACATGAAAGTCTTCCATTGAAATTGTTGGTCAGGGTAGTCTAACAAACTCCCAAAATAATACTGTTTCTGTTGTCCTTTGTTGGCCCTAAGGGAAAAGATAAGCCGCTGCACACTTAGGACACAGGTTTCAGAAGATATAAGCTAGCTTTAACAGGAAAGAGTCCTTCCTGTTTTCTAAATTTCAGAGTACCCGAAGTACTATGTAATTTGACAAGGATGAGAAGCAATTAATAGCCTCCTACAAAGCTATTATCAGAGTACTATAGCAATGACCACTATGGCAAGATATACACAATCGTGCAACAGTAACATTCATATCTGGGCAGTAACTCATACCTGTCTAATTGAATTAATACCCATTCAACAGAAGGGAAATCATGTTTGGTACTAGAAACATCACCAATGACCTAGGAATAGTTAAGTCATAGATTTTAGAAGAGAGCCTACTAGCATCAATTTACTAAACCAACATAATTCATAATTGCAATCTAAAATACATCCTTTACTCACAGATAAGGGTAACTCTTAGCCCTTATTAAAGAAGCCTTTCTTTATAACAGATACCAATTCAGAAAACCACACAGATCAAAATGAATTGATCAACAGATCATGGGAAACCCAGCCCCAACTAGTACATCTATACTTATACAACACAACTCCCTTATCTAAGACTCAGAGAACATCATGTAAGAGTAAAGACTGTAAGGTCTTGAAGACCAGGAAGTAATCTGTTGGATCATTTCTCCTAGAACTGTTAGGGTACATTTATCCATAATACCATAATATGGCCAGATAAAGAAAATCTGAACATGGATATTATTAATAGACGTGCAAGCATAGAAGGAAATTTCTAAAGTTCCACTCCTAGACAAAGAACTACAGGCAAGTAATGATTGCTAAGAGAGGGTGAATCAATCAATCTTTCCCAGGAATTACTCACTTAATTGGTTAGCTGATATGAAGTGGTCAGATCTGAAGTCATATACAGACAAGTAACACTAAAGGAACTTTTAAAAAAGGAACTTAGTTAATTGTATTTATATAGTTACACATTTGTATTTGTATGTGTATGTAAAAATTGTAATAAAATATGCCATAAAACTAGGAGGAAATGAAGGGGGACCATAGGAAGGGTTGAAGGAATGACAGGAAAGGACGACACTAGTATGATTAATTATATTAAGATTTTTAAAAATTCCCCATCAAAATTCCAACTGAATTCTTCATAGAGTTAGAAAGAGCAATTTTCAAATTCATTTGAAATAACAAAAAGCACAGGATAGCAAAAACTATTCTCAACAATAAAAGAACTTCTGGGGGAATCACCATCCCTGACCTCAAACTGTATTGCAAAGCAATAGTGATAAAAAACTGCATGGTATTGGTACAGACACAGGAAGGAAGATCAGTGGAATAGAACTGAAGACACAGAAATGAACCCACACACCTATGGTCACTTGATATATGATGAAGGAGCTAAAACCATCCAGTGGGGGGAAAAACAGCATTTTCAACAGATGGTGCTAGTTCAACTGGAGGTCAGCATGTAGAATGGAAATTCTGATCCATTCGTATCTCCTTGTACAAGACTCAAGTCCAAGTGGATCAAGGACCAACCTTCACATAAAACCAGATACACTGAGACTAATAGAGGAGAAAGTGGGGAAGAACCTAGAACACATGGACACAGAGGAAAATTTCCTGAACAGAACACCAATGGCTTATGCTATAAGATCAAGAATTGACAAATGGGACCTCATAAAATTGCAAAGCTTCTATAAGGCAAAGGTCACTGTCAATAAGACAAAATGCAAACCAATAGATTGGAAAAAGATCTTACCAATCCTACATCCGATAAAGAGCTAATATCTAATATATACAAAGAACTCAAGAAGTTAGATTCCAGAGATTAAAATGGGGTACAGAGCTAAATAAAGAATTTTCAACTGAGAAACAAGAAGTACATAGGGGCTGGTGAGATGGCTCAGTGGGTAAGAGCACCCGACTGCTCTTCCGAAGGTCCAGAGTTCAAATCCCAGCAACCACATGGTGGCTCACAACCATCCGTAACGAGATCTGGCGCCCTCTTCTGGAGTGTCTGAAATATAGCTACAGTGTCCTTACATATAATAAATAAATAAATCTTAAAAAAAAAAAAAAGAAGTACATAAAGAAATGCCCAACATCTTTAGTCATCAGGGAAATGCAAATCAAAACAATCCTGAGATTCCACCTCACACCAGTCAGAATGGCTAAGATCATAAACTCAGGTGACAGCAGAAACTGACAGTGATGTGGAGAAAGAGGAATGCTCCTCCATTGTTGGTGGGATTGCAAACTGATACAGTCACTCTGGAAATCAGTGTGGTGGTTCCTCAGATAATTGGACATAGTATGACCTTAAGACCCAGATATAACACTCCTGGGCATATACCCAAAATATTCTCCAATATATACCAAGGACACATGCTCCACTATGTTCATAGCAGCCTTATTTATAATAGCTAGAAGCTGGAAAGAACACAAATGTCCTTCAACAAGTAATAGATACAGAAAATATGGTACATTTACACAATGTAATGCTACTCAGCTATTAAAAGCAATGACTTCATTAAATCCCCAGGCAAATGGATGAAACTAGAAAGTATCATCCTAAGTGAAGTAACCCAGTCACAAAAAGAACATACATGGTATGCACTCACTTATAAGTGGATATTAGCCCCAAAGCCCCGAATACCCAAGACACAATTCACAGACCATAATAAGGTCAAGAAGAAGGAAGACCAAAAGAAGGAAGTGTGAATGCTTCAGTCCCTAGAAAGGGGAACAAAGTACTCATGGGAGCAAAATCAGAGACCAAGTGTGGAGCAGAGACTGAAGGAAAGGTGATCCAGACACTGCCCCTCCTGGGGATCCACTCCATATTCAGACACCAAACACAGACCCTATTGCTGATGCCAAGAACTACTTGCTGACAGGAGCCTGCTATTGCTGTCTCCTGAGAGGTTCTGCCAGAGCCTGACAAATATAGAGACAGATGCTCACAGCCAACCATTGGACAGAGAACAGGGACCCCAATGGAGGAGTTAGAGAAGGATTGAAGGAGTTGAAAGGGTTTGCAATCCCATAGGAAGAATAACAATGTCAACCAACCACATCCCCCGAGCTCCCAGGGACTAAACCACTAACCAAAGAGTACACATGGGGAAGCTATGGCTCCAGGTGCATATGTACCAGAGGATGCCCTTGTAGGATATCAATTGGAGAAGAGACCCTTGGTCCTGTGAAGGCTCGATGCCCCACTGTAGGGAAATGCCAGGGAGGAAAGTTGGGAGTGGGTAAGTGGCTGGGAGAGCACACTCATAAAAGCTGGGAAGGGGGAGGATGGGATAGGTGGTTTCTGGAGGGGAAACCAGGAAAAGGGTTAACATTTGAAATGTAAGTAAATAAAATATCTAATAAGAAAGAAGTTAAGGACAACCCTCTTCCGGTCAGAAAAGCACCGGGGCAGCTGGGGCGCAGGGTCGGCTGACACTCGCCAGCTACCCACAACACCCGCCACAGGACCTTAAGACTTCTGGTGAGTGGAGCACAGCTTCTGCTCCAATCCAAGTGCTCGGGACCTGAGACTGCATTAGTTAGGGAAGCAGAAACCGGCCTGAGTAGGGCCACAGGCCTCATCCGGCTGGATCAGCGCCAGGGTAGCAGGAGAGCAGGGTTGCCTGACACCCGCCAGCTACCCACGACCCCCGCCACAGGATTTTGGGACTGCTGGTGAGTGGAACACAGCTTCTGCTCCAGTCCAATCACGCAGGACCTGAGACTGCTCTGGTTGGGGAGAGAGAAATCCGGCATACATAGGGCCACAACCCTCTTCCAGTCAGAAAAGCACCGGGGCAGCTGGGGCGCAGGGTCAGCTGACACTCGCCAGCTACCCACAACACCCGCCACAGGATCTTAAGACTTCTGGTGAGTGGAGCACAGCTTCTGCTCCAATCCAATTGCGCGGGACCTGAGACTGCACTAGTTAGGGAAGCAGAAACCGGCCTGAGTAGGGCCACAGGCCTCATCCGGCCGGATCAGCGCCGGGGTAGCGGGAGCACAGGGTTGCCTGACACCCGCCAGCTACCCACTACCCCCGCCGCAGGATTTTGGGACTGCTGGTGAGTGGAACACAGCTTCTGCTCCAGTCCAATCATGCAGGACCTGAGACTGCTCTGGTTGGGGAGAGAGAAATCCGGCCTACATAGGGACACAACCCTCTTCCGGTCAGAAAAGCACCTGGGCAGCTGGGGCGCAGGGTCGGCTGACATTCGCCAGCTACCCACAACACCCGCCACAGGATCTTAAGACTTCGGGTGAGTGGAGCACAGCTTCTGCTCCAATCCAATTGCGCGGGACCTGAGACTGCATTAGTTAGGGAAGCAGAAACCGGCCTGAGTAGGGCCACAGGCCTCATCCGGCCAGATCAGCACCGGGGTAGCAGGAGAGCAGGGTTGCCTGACACCCTCCAGCTACCCACGACCCCCGCCGCAGGATTTTGGGACTGCTGGTGAGTGGAACACAGCTTCTGCTCCAATCTTTAAACAGTGACAACGATAACAACTAACCCCAGAGATTACCAGATGGCGAAAGGTAAACGTAATAATCTTACTAACAGAAACCAAGACCACTCACCATCATCAGAACCCAGCACCCCCACTTCGCCCAGTCCAGGGCACCCCAACACACCGGAAAAGCTAGACACGGATTTAAAAGCATATTTCCTGATGATGATAGAGGACTTCAAGAAGGACTTTAATAACACACTTAAAGAAATGCAGGAGAACACTGCTAAACAGGCAGAAGACAATAAAGAGGAAGCACAAAAATCCCTTAAAGAATTCCAGGAGAACACTGCTAAAGAGTTACAAATCCTTAAAGAAAAACAGGATAACATAATCAAACAGGTAGAAGTCCTTACAGAAAAACAGGAAAACACATCCAAACATATGATGGAAATGAACAAAACCATACTAGACCTAAAAAGGGAAGTAGACACAATAAAGAAAACCCAAATTGAGGCAACACTGGAGATAGAAACGCTAGGAAAGAAATCTGGAACCATAGATACGAGCATCAGCAACAGAATACAAGAGATGGAAGAGAGAATCTCAGGTGCAGAAGATTCCATAGAGAACATCGGCACAACAATCAAGGAAAATGTAAAATGCAAAAAGATCCTAACTCAAAACATCCAAGAAATACAGGACACAATGAGAAGACCAAACCTACGGATAATAGGAGTGGATGAGAATGAAGATTTTCAACTCAAAGGACCAGCAAACATCTTCAACAAAATTATAGAAGAAAACTTCCCAAATCTAAAGAAAGAGATGCCCATGAACATACAAGAAGCCTACAGAACTCCAAATAGACTGGACCAGAAAAGAAATACCTCCCGACACATTATAATCAGAACAACAAATGCTCTAAATAAAGATAGAATACTAAAAGCAGTAAGAGAAAAAGGCCAAGTAACATATAAAGGCAAGCCTATCAGAATTACACCAGATTTTTCACCAGAGACTATGAAAGCCAAAAGATCCTGGACGGATGTTATACAGACACTAAAAGAACACAAATTCCAGCCCAGGCTACTATACCCAGCCAAACTCTCAATTAACATAGATGGAGAAACCAAAGTATTCCACGACAAAACCAAATTCACACATTATCTCTCCACGAATCCAGCCCTTCAAAGGATAATAACAGAAAAAAACCAATACAAGGACAGGAACCACGCCCTAGAAACAACAAGAAGGTAATCCCTCAACAAACCTAAAAGAAGACAGCCACAAGAACAAAATGCCAACTTTAACAACAAAAATAACAGGAAACAACAATTACTTTTCCTTAATATCTCTTAATATCAATGGACTCAACTCCCCGATAAAAAGACATAGACTAAAAAACTGGCTACACAAACAAGACCCAACATTTTGCTGCTTACAGGAAACTCATCTCAGAGAAAAGGATATACACTACCTCAGAATGAAAGGCTGGAAAACAATTTTCCAAGCAAATGGCATGAAGAAACAAGCTGGAGTAGCCATTCTAATATCTGATAAGATTGACTTCCAACCCAAAGTCATTAAAAAAGACAGGGAGGGACACTTCATACTCATCAAAGGTAAAATCCTCCAAGAGGAACTATCAATCCTGAATATCTATGCTCCAAATACAAAGGCAGCCACATTCATTAAAGAAACTTTAGTAAATCTCAAAGCACACATTGCACCTCATACAATAATAGTGGGAGACTTCAACACACCACTTTCACCAATGGACAGATCATGGAAACAGAAACTAAACAGGGACACAGTGAAACTAAGAGAAATTATGAATCAAATGGATCTGGCAGATATCTACAGAACATTCTATCCTAAAACAAAAGGATAAACCTTCTTCTCAGCACCTCATGGTACCTTCTCCAAAATTGACCACATAATTGGTCACAAAGCAGGCCTCAACAGATACAAAAATATTGAAATTGTCCCATGCATCCTATCAGATCACCATGGACTAAGGCTGATCTTAAATAACAAAATAAATAATAGAAAGCCAACCTTCACGTGGAAACTGAACAACACTCTTCTCAATGATACCTTGGTCAAGGAAGGAATAAAGAAAGAAATTAAGGACTTTTTAGAGTTCAATGAAAATGAAGCCACAACATACCCAAACTTATGGGACACAATGAAAGCATTTCTAAGAGGAAAACTCATAGCTCTGAGTGCCTCCAAAAGGAAACTAGAGAGAGCACACATTAGCAGCTTGACAACACACCTAAAAGCACTAGAACAAAAGGAAGCAAATTCACCCAAGAAGAGTAGACGGCAGGAAATAATCAAACTCAGGGGTGAAATCAACCAAGTGGAAACAAGAAAAACTATTCAAAGAATCAACCAATCAAGGAGCTGGTTCTTTGAGAAAATCAACAAGATAGATACACCCTTAGCCAGACTCACTAGAGGGCACAGGGAAATCATCCTAATTAACAAAATCAGAAATGAAAAAGGAGTCATAACAACAGATCCTGAAGACATCCAAAACACCATCAGATCCTTCTACCAAAGGCTATACTCAACAAAACTGGAGAACCTGGATGAAATGGAGAAGTTCCTAGACAGATACCAGGTACCAAAGTTGAATCAAGATCAGGTTAATGATCTAAACAGCCCTATATCCCCCAAAGAAATAGAAGCAGTCATTAATAGTCTCCCAACTAAAAAAAGCCCAGGACCAGATGGGTTTAGTGCAGAGTTCTATCAGACCTTCAAAGAAGATCTAATCCCAGTTCTTCACAAACTATTCCACAAAATAGAAACAGAAGGTACTCTACCCAACTCATTCTATGAAGCCACAATTACTCTGATACCTAAACCACAAAAAGACCCAACAAAGATAGAAAACTTCAGACCAATATCCCTTATGAATATTGATGCAAAAATCCTCAATAAAGTTCTTGCTAACCGAATCCAAGAACACATCAAAACAATCATCCATCCTGACCAAGTAGGTTTCATCCCAGGGATGCAGGGATGGTTCAATATACGGAAATCCATCAACGTAATCCAGTATATAAACAAACTCAAAGACAAAAACCACATGGTCATCTCGTTAGATGCGGAAAAAGCATTTGACAAGATCCAACACCCATTCATGATAAAAGTCTTGGAAAGATCAGGAATTCAAGGCCCATACCTAAACATGATAAAAGCAATCTACAGCAAACCAGTAGCCAACATCAAAGTAAATGGTCAGAAGCTTGAAGCAATCCCTCTAAAATCAGGGACTAGACAAGGCTGTCCACTTTCTCCATACCTATTCAACATTGTACTTGAAGTCCTAGCCAGAGCAATTCGACAACAAAAGGAGATCAAAGGGATACAAATTGGAAAAGATGAAGTCAAAATATCACTTTTTGCAGATGATATGATAGTATATATAAGTGACCCTAAAAATTCCACCAGAGAACTCCTAAGCCTGATAAACAGCTTCGGTGAAGTAGCTGGATATAAAATTAACTCAAACAAATCAATGGCCTTTCTCTACACAAACAATAAACAGGCTGAGAAAGAAATTAGGGAAACAACACCCTTCTCAATAGTCACAAATAATATAAAATATCTTGGCGTGACTCTAACTAAGGAAGTGAAAGATCTGTATAATAAAAACTTCAAGTCTCTGAAGAAAGAAATTATAGAAGATCTCAGAAGATGGAAAGATCTCCCATGCTCATGGATTGGCAGGATCAACATTGTAAAAATGGCTATCTTGCCAAAAGCAATCTACAGATTCAATGCAATCCCCATCAAAATTCCAAATCAATTCTTCAACGAATTAGAAAGTGCAATCTGCAAATTCATCTGGAATAACAAAAAACCTAGGATAGCAAAAACTCTTCTCAAGGATAAAAGAACCTCTGGTGGAATCACCATGCAGGACCTAAAGCTCTACTACAGAGCAATTGTGATAAAAACTGCATGGTACTGGTATAGTGACAGACAAATAGACCAATGGAATAGAATTGAAGACCCAGAAATGAACCCACACACCTATGGTCACTTGATCTTCGACAAGGGAGCTAAAAACATCCAGTGGAAGAAAGACAGCATTTTCAACAAATGGTGCTGGCAGAACTGGTTGTTAACATGTAGAAGAATGCGAATCGATCCATTCCTATCTCCTTGTACTAAGGTCAAGTCTAAGTGAATCAAGGAACTTCACATAAAACCAGAGACACTGAAACTTATAGAGGAGAAAGTGGGGAAAAGCCTTGAAGATATGGGCACAGGGGAAAAATTCCTGAATAGAAAAGTAATGGCTTGTGCTGTAAGATCGAGAATTGACAAGTGGGACCTCATGAAACTACAAAGCTTCTGCAAGGCTAAAGACACCATCAATAAGACAAAAAACCACCAACAGATTGGGAAAGGATCTTCACCTATCCTAAATCAGATAAGGGACTAATATCCAATATATATAAAGAACTCAAGAAGGTGGACTCCAGAAAGTCAAATAACCCCATTAAAAAATGGGGCTCAGAACTGAACAAAGAATTCTCACCTGAGGAATACCGAATGGCAGAGAAGCACCTGAAAAAATGTTCAACATCCTTAATCATCAGGGAAATGCCAATCAAAACAACCCTGAGATTCCACCTCACACCAGTCAGAATGGCTAAGATCAAAAATTCAGGTGACAGCAGATGCTGGTGAGGATGTGGAGAAAGAGGAACACTCCTCCATTGTTGGTGGGATTTCAAGCTTGTACAACCACTCTGGAAATCAGTCTGGCGGTTCCTCAGAAAATTGGACATAGTACTACCGGAGGATCCAGCAATACCTCTCCTGGGCATATATCCAGAAGATGTCCCAACCGGTAAAAAGGACACATGCTCCACTATGTTCATAGCAGCCCTATTTATAATAGCCAGAAGCTGGAAAGAACCCAGATGTCCCTCAACAGAGAAATGGATACAGAAATTATGGTACATTTACACAATGGAGTACTACTCAGCTATTAAAAAGAATGAATTTATGAAATTCCTAGCCAAATGGATGGACCTGGAGGGCATCATCTTGAGTGAAGTAACACAATCACAAAAGAACTCACACAATATGTATTCATTGATAAGTGGATATTAGCCCAAAACTTAGGATACCCAAGATATAAGATACAATTTGCTAAACGCATGAAACTCAAGAAGAATGAAGACCAAAGTGTGGACACTGTGCACCTTCTTAGAATTGGGAACAAAACACCCAGGGAAGGAGTTACAGAGACAAAGTTCATAGCTGTGATGAAACTATGGACCATTTAGAGACTGCTGTATCCAGGGATCCATCCCATAATCAGCTTCTAAACGCTGACACCATTGCATACACTAGCAAGATTTTGCTGAAAGGACCCAAAGATAGCTGTCTCTTGTGAGACGATGCAGGGGCCTAGCAAACACAGGAGTGGATGTTCACAGTCAGCTATTGGATGTATCACAGGGCTCCCAATGGAGAAGCTAGAGAAAGTACCCAAGGAGCTAAAGGGATCTGCAACCCTATTGTTGGAACAACATGATGTACTAACCAGAACCCCGGAGCTCTTGTCTCTAGCTGCATGTGTATTGAAAGATGGCCTAGTCGGCCATCAATGGAAAGAGAGGCCCATTGGACTTGCAAACTTTATATGCCCCAATATAGGGGAATGCCAGGGCCAAAAGAATGGGAATGGGTGGGTAGGGAAGTGGGGGGCGCTATGGGGGACTTTTGGGATAGCATTGGAAATGAAATTGAGGAAAATATGTAATAAAAATATTAAAAACCAAAAAAAAAAATAAAAAAAAAGAAAGAAGTTAAGGAAACATATGTAAAGATATGGGAGAAATATGTTAATAAAGGCAGGAAGCTAAAACTTAAAAAAATGAACATGAGGTTTTTCATGCATACAAACAATATTTATTATAAAAACAAGAGGTTAAAAATAGACATGGCAAAATAAAAATACTGAAAAGATAATTCTGTATCATATATCATGAAATCATTTTCAAATGTTGAGCTTGCATCTAAACTACACATTGTCTCTTAGAAAATAAGTATGTCTAATAAATTAAAACTTATTTTTAAATATCCAACCATTTCTCTCATTAAACTACTTCCTTTGAGGTACACAGATGAAAGAGTACTAATGCCAATATATTAAAGATTAGGTGGGATGTTTTCCCACCAAACTAAATGACTAAATGAGAACTATAATAAAAACATTAATGACAATTTCCCAAAAGCTCAGAAAAGGATTTATGTATATTTAACCTTAAAATTATTCTCCCACATATCATATCATGAATATAGACATATTGAAAGCATATATTATACCTATACACAAATTCTTGTAAAACTTGGCTTTTCTTTTATGTATAAGTCCATTTCTTTGAAAGAAAAATGCAGAATTATAAATGGGCCTGTGATTCCTTAAGAAAATACTTGTAACTCCTATTGTCAGAATTTTTCTCTTTAAAAAATTCCTTTATTTAAATATAGATAATAGTAATGTGACTCCAGACTGAAGCTTTAATCTCCAGTCACTTCCATGAAAGAAGGGTAGATCAGAGAGTATAATTTGCCTTTATCATACAGCTCATCTCCTATGTTGACAAAAGATATCCTTATGTTAGTTTTCCTTGGACAAATGTGGCCCCATACTGATATGACACTTTATTTTTTCAGCTGTGTAACAACACCATAAAAGCAAGTGTTTTATAAGCTACATAACAATCCATGAAAATTTTACAATGATAGATGCAAGCCAGCAGTCATTTAACAGTCAAATTTGAATTCACTGAAAAATACATATATGAATACCTTTAATTGAATCACAAGGCCTATATTTTATTTATTTCATACATCAGGTTGCCATCATCTTTATAGAGTTCTCAGCAAAACCTTTTAACCGTCTAAAAAGAAAAGGCTGTTGTGAATTCTATAGTCCTTTGTCTTATATCCATCTTTACTATGTTTTTAGTAAGATAAGATTTCTTTCAGTTCCATGTGACATTTATCTAAGTGGGGGAAAATTTGTGGGTTTTTTTTTCATCAATTATAACATTTATCAGTTAAAATAATATGAGAATTAGAATTGTTGGCATACTGCTTTAGTATGTGTTAGCTGTAGAACTTTGCCCCATTCCTTTGGATTTACAGCCTCCATTTAGCTAGTATGGTATTCAGCATAAGAACTTTAAATATCCTCTACACCAAAAGAGACAGAGTACAGCTATGTGTCGTCAACGAATATCAACAAAAGGTCCTGCTTGCTCTCCTTCATGTTCTTTAATTGATCTTGTTTCATTTCAACTACTCTAAACAATTTCAGCAGCCATTACCCTAGAATGAAACCCTAAAAGGGATGTTTGTTGTTGTTAGCCATTGTTCTGATACCCTTTTCCTCCTTTGCCTATGTTTTGGTAAAAACTGGCTAGTTAAAAGCGAGATACTTGTTTTTGTTTAAGGAGAAAATTTATGAACTAAAAGACTTAGCAGATAATATTTAAAGACTTAAAAGTAAGTGGACAAAAACATTCTCCACTTAGAAGAATGTTTCAGAATATTTTATAAACTGAGCTCAGTTTACGTTAAAAAAAAAACGTAATGGGAAAAATCTCCTTGGTAAATTCTAAAACTAGGCAATTTCTAGGCTGAAGTTGAAATAAAAGCATGCCAATATTTTAATCTTATGATTCATGTGAAAATACTAGTTCAAGTTTTTTTTTTTTCCAGAAGTCCTAGTTCCTAGTGGTAAGACTGAATCTTTTACCATTTTGAAATGAAATAAAAATCACAATAAAATTGTAATGGAACTTGAATCCAGAATATATTTAAGCTAACTAAACTTCTCAAGGCAGGTGATTATTGTATTCGGAAGTGCATACTCAAGTCTAATCTCAGTAATTGTTCCTGTCTGAAAGAATTACAGGGATGGAAATGGAGAGGAGCCTGAGGAAAAGAAGACCCAGTGACAGGCCCCAAGTGGGATCCAGCTCAAGGGGAGGTCCCAAGACTTGACACTATTACTGAGGCTATGGAGCGCTCAAAGAAAGGGACCTCGCATGACCTCACTCCGGTAGACCCAACAAGCAGCTGAAAGAGTCAGATGCAGATATTTGCACACAACCAATGGACAGAAGCAGCTGTATCCTGTTGTTGAATTAGGAAAGGCTGAAAGAAGCTGAGAAGAAGAGTGATCCTGTAGGTGGACCAGCAGTCTCAATTAATCTGGACCCCGACATCTCTCAAATACTGGACCACCAAACAGGCAGCGTACAGCAGCTGATATGAGGCTCCCAACACATATACAGTAGAGGACTGTCGGGTCTGTGTTGATTCAGAGAAGATGTACCTAACCTAAAAAATTAACATAACAGAAAGGAAGGAAGGAAGAAAGAAAGAAAGAAAGAAAGAAAGAAAGAAAGAAAGAAAGAAAGAAAGAAAGAAAGAAAGAAAGAAAGAGACTGGAGGCCCCAGGGAGTTTAGAGGTAAGGTGGAGTGGGTACATCCACGTGGAGACAGGGGCGTGGGAAGGAGGTATGGGATGTGGAACAGTCTGAGGGTAGATGGGGGTGGGGAATAAGATAAGGAGTGGTAATAAATTAAATAAATAAATAAATAAATAAATAAATAAATAAATAAATAAATTTTGAAATGGAAGAAAAAAAAGATGGTCATTAATTTTAAAAATGTGAATGTAACTTCAGGGATGGAAATGCAGAGGAGTCTGAGGAAAAGAAGGTTCAGTGAAATCCCAAAGTGGGATCCAGCTCAAGAGGAGGCCCCAAGACCTGACACTATTACTGAGGCTATGCAGCCCTAACAAAAAGGGACCTACCATGACTGCCCTGTGAAAGACCCAACAAGTGGCTAAAAGAGTTAGATGCAAATATTTGCACCTGACTAATGGACAGAAGCAGCTGACTCCTGTGGTTGAATTAGGGGAAAGCTGAAAGAAGCTGAAAAGGAGGGTGACCCTGTAGGAGTACCAGCAGTCTCAATTAGTCTGGACCCTCGAGATCTCTCAGACACTGGAACACTATTCAGGCAGCATTCACCAGCTGATATGAGGCCCCCTACACATATACAGCAGAAGACAGCCGGGTCTGGATTCAGTCAGAGAAGATGCACCTACCCTTCAAGAGACTGGAGGCCCCAGGGAGTCTAGAGGTCTGGTGGGGTGGAGGTTGGGGAATGGGGACATCCTTGGGGAGAAAGGGGGACAGGAAGGAGGTATGTGATGTGGAAAAGTCAGAGGGTGGACCGGGAGGGGAATAAAAAAAAAAGGACAGGAAAAAACAAGACAGAAAGAAAGAAAGAGAGAGAGAGAGAGAGAGAGAGAGAGAGAGAGAGAGAGAGAGAGAGAGAGAGAAGAATGTGAATGTAAAATGTTTTGAATAGAGAACTAGCAAGCCAAAGAAATAAGAAACCATTTAACCTTGATTACAAAGAACAACACCCTTCTCAAGATTATCAGCATTCCTGCTCTAAGCAATTACTTTGGACTCTCTGAAGACTATTGCTATAGGCAGAAACATACTTTCTGAGTAGTTTAGGTGCTGATGGACCAAAAAAATAATAATAATGAACCAGTTGAAAATCCTTTCTTCCCAGCATCTGAAATAATTCTTTGTACTTTGTTGATATTCTATAACTTATATTTTCTAAAATTGTTTCCAAGAAATATTACAAAGTTCTACTACTAAAAAAGCCCTATACAATATCAATGTTTAAGAGATAACAGCCATTTTTAAAATAAGAATGGTTAGTTTAATTTGATATTACTATGTAATCAGGATCATATGCTACCATTGTTGAAATTCAGTATGAAAGGAGAATTCTCAGCAAGGAAACAGTGAGTAATCTAGTGCATACAAACACAATAAACAAATAACTTCTTAATATACTTCTCAAGATTTTTGTTTATTAGAAGAGTTAACTATAGTTTAGAAATACATATGTTCTTGACTAAATTCTTAAAATTGCACCCACTTCTACATAAATGTGAACATCTCTATCCATGTTCATCCTTTAAGTGAAAAAAAACAGTGACTAATTTAGCAATGCGTTATTATTTCTGAGTGACAGCTTTCCTTCCTCTGGAAAGGGCAAAGATCAGGTCAATAGCCCAAATGCAAAACAGAAATGGCATTCCCAACTCAGGAAAAAGACTAGTCAAGAAAGGTCCACAAGTAGAATCTCAAAGAAAATGCACTTGATAAATGAAGAACCACCTTTCTGTGTCATGAAGACATACAAGCTGCAAAGGAATGCACTTCTTTCAAGGCCTTACTTCTAGGCATGTCAAAATGAGAACATCAGTCTGACATTCAATACTTTAGACTGTGTACACAAAAGACGATAAATAACTACAACTTCAACAGTCAAATGAACAGCAAAGGGCTATTTCTCCGAGGTCCCTTTGGCAGAGAGACAAACTGTGTCCCTTATAGTTTGCACCTTTCCTGGAAAACAAAAGTTGTCAGGATGATCTATGAACTGATAGCAAGCTCCTCATTATAAAGACATCTCCCAACTCTATTTTCAAATACAAGAAAAATAGGAATTTCTTTCATCTGACATCAAAGAAATGATGGAAAGTGTAAAGGGTGTGCTCCTTACTATGTAAACATACAAAAGGAACATACATTTATTTAATACAGATAATTATGCAAGGTTAATTTTTAGCACCAGAATGTAAAGTTTCCTTGAATTCAATGATTAAAATTCATTCATTACTGGGATATCAAACTCTTACAGGAGTATTAACCCAGAAAAGTGTTTTACAAAAATACAGAAAATAAGAGAAATCAAAAGATATATGTTAAAAGAAGAAGGAAAGTTTCCTTTGATATTTCACATTTAAAAAAGGAGCATTCGTGCAGGATTTGGTGCTCATGGTGTGGCCATACTTCAGTCCTCTATTGTTCTATAGTCCTGTGATTGAGTAGCATTTAAATAATTCTGAATTTTTATTTTTATTACTATCTTGTCCATGAGTTACACTTCAAACAACAATGCACATTTGTGTGCACAGCCATCAATTTGTAAGGAAAACTATAGGGATACGGCTTGTAAATTTTGTGAAAAGGTTACATTGTATCATAACTTGGTGTTTTCTACCATCTTCTCTGAATATTTTCCAAATGTCACCTTTTTATCATTTGCTTTGGGAAATTTTCTCCATCTGTCATTTTCAGCTCTGGTCCCGCTCAGACAGGGTTGATGAAATTTCCCTTTTTATTCTTTTGGGAGTTTTCACATTATTCCTCTTCTCCAGGAATCTCTTGGTAGATGTTGTTTCCTTTGAGTAATCTCTGCTGAATAAATAGCTTTTTTGTCCAATTGACTAGTGATGTATTCTCTTCACTAGACTTCTTTTTAACACCACTGAATAAACTGTGAAATAGAATTTTCCTTCTGAGGTTCTTCAGCCACTATAGTACTGTCAGCAGAACACAACCTGGGCAATGATCACTGTTCTAGATTCCCTAATAATCTGAGAAATACCATCTAGGAACAAGTCCATGGACCTGGAACTCTATGCTCAGTATGGTAATTTTGTATAAAATTTCTAAAAATACTTAATCACAACCTAATCATAAACATTTCCTTGTACTGGAGACTTAGATCATTAGTCCATGTGGTACTGTTAAACTAGATCTTGCTCATTCTGGACTTCCAGAATGTTCTACTAATATTGCTTAAAATTCATAACTTTATGAATCATATTATCTTTTAAAATTGATCTGTTATATCAGGCTATATAAATCTGAAGGAATAATTTTCAGGGTTCCAAATCTTGCGAATGTTTGAGAAAATTTATTTTGACATGTTTTAAACAAAATTAATATAGCACTACCACACAAAAATGATATCATTACAAGTTTATTGAACTGAATTGTGTCTACTCCAAATTAATATGTTGATTTCTTAACCTCTTATATGAATATATGTGGAGATATTCTATTTAAAGAACTAATTAAAATTAAATATGATCATAAGGATAATTCTCTAATTAATGTGGCCAATGCCTGTATAAGAAAAGGAGACTACAAATCTCTTTCCCTTCAGAAGCACAGGAGGAGTTAAAGGAAGAAGAGGGGGTATAAATGATATAAAGACAATACCTATACATAAAATTCTCAAAAAAATAATAAAATAGGCTTATATAGTAAAAACAAATATGAAGCTATATGATGTAGTCACCACTTTACTATTATATATTGAGAAGTACAGAATAATAATTTTGAAGAGTTATCTGTCTATATCTATGTGTATAGAAGAATTTTTCACATTAGCCAAACCAGGGAGATGATCCAAAAGTTCATCAGTGGATGCATAAATAAGGAAATTGCCTTTAGAAAATTGTATCTTATATCATGGGTATCCTAAGTTTTGGGCTAATATCCACTTATCAGTGAGTATATATTGTGTGAGTTCCTTTGTAATTGTGTTACCTCACTCAGGATGATGCCCTCCAGGTCCAACCATTTGGCTAGGAATTTCATAAATTCATTCTTTTTAATAGCTGAGTAGTACTCCATTGTGTAAATTTACCCCATTTTCTGTATCCATTCCTCTGTTGAGGGGCATCTGGGTTTTTTCCAGCTTCTGGCTATTATACATAAGGCTGCTATAAACATAGTGGAGCATGTGTCCTTCTTACCAGTTGGAACATCTTCTGGATATATGCCCAGGAGAGGTATTGCAGGATCCTCCGGTAGTACTATGTCCAATTTTCTGAGAAACGGCCAGACTGATTTCCAGAGTGGTTGTACGAGCTTGCAATCCCACCAACAATGGAGGAGTGTTCCTCTTTCTCCACATCCTCGCCAGCATCTGCTGTCACCTGAATTTTTGAACTTAGCCATTCTGACTGGTGTGAGGTGGAATCTCAGGGTTGTTTTGATTTGCATTTCCCTGTTGATAAAGGATGTTGAACATTTTTTCAGGTGCTTCTCAGCCATTCAGTATTCCTCAGGTGAGAATTCTTTGTTTAGCTCTGAGCCCCATTTTTTAATGGAGTTATTTGATTTTCTGGAGTCCACCTTCTTGAGTTCTTTATATATATTGGATATTAGTCCCCTATCTGATTTAGGATAGGAAAAGATCCTTTCCCAATCTGTTGGTGGCCTTTTTGTCTTATTGACGGTGTCTTTTGCCTTGCAGAAGATTTGCAATTTTCTTAGGTCCCATTTGTCGATTCTCGATCTTACAGCACAAGCCATTGCTGTTCTATTCAGGAATTTTTCACCTGTACCCATATCTTCGAGGGTTTTCCCTACTTTCTCCTCAATAAGTTTCAGTTTTTCTAGTTTTATGTGGAGTTCCTTAATCCACTTAGATTTGACCTTAGTACAAGGAGATAGGAATGGATGAATTCACATTCTTCTACATGATAACCGCCAGTTGTGCCAGCACCATTTGTTGAAGATGCTGTCTTTTTTCCACTGGATGGTTTTTGCTCCCTTGTCAAAGATCAAGTGACCATAGGTGTGTGGGTTCATTTCTGGGTCTTCAATTCTATTCCATTGGTCTACTTGTCTGTCGCTATACCAGTACCATGCAGGTTTTATCACAATTGCTCTGTGTTTGGAGCTGAGACGAAAGGATGGACCATCTAGAGACTGCCATATCCGGGGATCCATCCCATAATCAGCTTCCAAATGCTGACACCATTGCATACACTAGCAAGATTTTGCTGAAAGGACCCAGATATAGCTGTCTCTTGTGAGACTATGCCTGGGCCTAGCAAAAACAAAAGTGGATGCTCACAGTCAGCTATTGGATGGATCACAGGGCCCCCAATGGAGGAGCTAGAGAAAGTACCCAAGGAGCTAAAGGGATCCACAATCCTATAGGTGGAACAATATGAACTAACCAGTAACCCCCTGGAGCTCGTGTCTCTAGCTGCATCAGTGGAAAGAGAGGCCCATTGGTCGTGCAAACTTTATATGCCTCAGTACAGGGGAACGACAGGGCCAAGAAGTGGAAGTGGGTGGGTGGGGGAGTGGGTGGGGGAGCATGTGGGCGACTTTTGGGATAGCATTGGAAATGTAAATGAAATAAATACCCAATTAAAAAAAAGAAAAGAAAAGAAAATTGTGGGACATACACATACATACAATGGAATAATATTCAGACAAAAGTTGTGTCTTATATCAGAAGATAGAGAAAACTCGAAGACATTAGTTAAGTAAAATAAGCTAGCAACAGAAGAGAAACATGTCACATTCCATTTATGTGATAACCCAGAGCAACACACACAAGTAGTGAGGGAAATGTTAGCTGCTATGTTCTGAGGAGAAAGAAAATGAACAGCTTTTTAGTGGGCTGTGTTTTGGTTGCACAAGATGATTAAGACATCTGCTGTACAACAAAGTGCCTATAATAAGCATCATGTTCTATATCCTTAATTTTTCTTAAAGTGTGTGACTTCTAGTTAAATTTTCAAACATACACAAAACAGGAGGAGGAAAATTGTTATAGATATGATTGGGGTGATGATTTCATGTGTGTATGCAATTTTTCAGATCTTTCTAATTTTATGCAAATACGTATATAGTTTTTTATATGAGAAATAGACTTTGGCAAAACTATTTTGTATCGCCATGCATAAATACAGATGTCTTTGCACTTTAAGTATTTTACTTGTAAATTTAACCAAAAATCATAATGATAAATTCACACATATACTTTTGTCAGAAAAACTTAAGAAACAAAACTGAAATTCAGTACAATACTGAATTGTTATTTAATTTTTATTTTAATGTACTATATAATTCTATGTCTTAACTAATACTACATCAATAAAAATAATTTAGGGAGAATAACCCCTCTTCTCTGCAGTTGAGAACACAAGAATCCTTTTCCTACAAAATGTTCCCATTAATAAACAAGCCATGAAGATGGGGCTAACATTCAAAATACATAAACTCACAGTCTTGGTGCATTGTAGTTTGTAAGACATAAAGCTAATATTTATTCATTTTGCAATAGTTCTAGTTATTGCTAAAATCACATATTGAAAATAAAAGATATAAAACTCAGAAATCTTAATTCTATTATTGTGCATTTGATGAATATTGAAGTTAATTTATACAAAATATCAGGATGTCACAGAAAACTTGAAAACAGTCTAGCCTTTTTGGTTTTTCTTTAAATAACTTTTTATCACACTGCATTAATTATACTATAGGCAATATCTTAGATTAATAGTACTTCAGAAGCACAGAACTGACTCCCCTTAAAAAAATTTTGGCTCTAATTAGTAAATGGAATTTTTATTCATTGTATGTAGAATTCAAATAATATAAAATACATGATTAATCCATTGTCCTTAGTTTATTTTATACACTGTATTGATCAGAAGAAAAAACTAATAGGGCAGTGGAAGGCCTTAATAGTTTCACAAGTCAAATGCAGTTTTTGATTCATTGAATTGTGATATATTATCTATTGCAGTTGTATACTCCACTTGGAGCATCTACTCACAAACAATCATTGGAAAGCTTTCACCTTACAAGAAATATGATACTGCTGATCAGTTACTTAAGAATCAACTAATGCAATAACCAATGTCAGGGAAACTTTTTCTCTTGATCAACCTAAGATGAATATTTCCAAAAATAGTGAAATTCATACATAATTTAACTTATTTTAAGGAAAGTATTTGAGTAGTATTTGCCAAAGACTATTTAATGAGAAGTATTTATGGTAACCTTTCTTTTATGAAAATATCAAAGACTTAGAAACAAAAAGTTGATGCTTAAATAATTTTGAAGTATGGTGACTTCATCTTTCTCACAGGCTTTGCTTTATTTACCCACTGTCATAGCTGTAATGTTCATGGCTCTGCCCATTATTCCTGAGGAAATCACTAACCTTTGATTGTTTGTTCTTGTTTTTATTTTATTAATTTTACCTATCTAGAAAGTGATGTAAAATATAAAGATATCTAAATAGAGTGTGAAAACAAGAAACACAGAGGAGCCATGTAACAGTTCTCCTTGGAGAAGCAGAATGTAAAGAACTGCTATACATGGTGAGCCTCAGGAACCACCACATCCGGTTACAGACCTGTAATAGGAATGCACCCATGGGATCAGATTTTTAATTTGTATTCCCTCTGCTATCATTTTACACTTGATTAACTCTTATGCTTTTATTGTGCGTTTTTCTCCGTCTATATCATCTCTTCTATAAATTTATTAATCTTAAACATATTTCGTTTTCTAGATCACAAGTATTTTTAAGACTTTTACATCTCCCAAGGATCTCTGCATTATTAATGTTGCAGTTCTGATAATTTCTCTGCTCTTCTCAAATTCAGGCTCATCTATTTGACAGACAGATTTAAGTATTGGCTTAACAAATATTTATGCATTTTGTATGTGTCTTGATTTGCTCACTGAACCATTCCTGTACTCTTTAAATAATTTCACATTTTATTCTCTAAATACTTAACACTTTCTGAAGCTATCATTGTAAATATTTACACTGATAAATGACATTTTCTGTAGTTTTCTTTTCAACACCTTTTTTTCTTCGTTCTTTTTTTTTTTAGATTAGTGTACAAATTAATAAATCTCAGCATGACATCTTCACATTTATGTGTTATTGTACTTCGTTCGTTCTTATTCTTCTTTCCAATGCCCTCCTCTAAGTTCTCTCCAGCTGATTCCCTTCCTTCCACCAGCTGGTCTTCCACTTCTGCTTTTCTACCACATTCAACCCCTCGTAATTCATCTTTCCCATCTCCTATAAGATTCTTCCCTCCTCCCTTGTTATCCCCTTCTTGTTTTCTAACCTACACACACACACACACACACACACACCACAGAGGCACACACACAAGTTTTTAAACTAGGCTCTATATATAAGGAAAATATGACCTATTTCTTATTAGTAGTGAATTTATAACTTATTAATGGTTCTTCTAGTAGATAATCATGTTATTTGAAATATTTTGATTTTGATATTAGATTAAGATGGCCTAGTCGGCCATCACTGGAAAGAGAGGCCCATTGGATTTGCAAACTTTATATGCCCCAGTACAGGGGAACACCAGGGCCAAAAAATGGGAGTGGGTGGGTAGGGGAGTGGGAGGGAGGGTATGGGGGACTTTTGGGATAGCATTGGAAATGTAAATGAGGAAAATACCTAATTAAAAAAATGTAATCCGTTAAAAAAAGACTAGTATAAATTATCATTTGAAACAGGATACATATAATACATATATGGCATTGAGTTGTTATCTTTATTCAATTTTTACCTCTTTGCTAATTCTACTACATTTTTGCATTTTCACTGTTAAATTGTTCATAAGCAAAATCTTGCATTTTAAGAATATGCTGAAGTTAATAGTTCCACTATATCTATTTTCCTCTTGGTACTTTAAACTCTTTATATCTATAGCTACTCATTTTGCTATTTCTGCCTCTTTTTAATCATTTATGTTTTCCAAATAATTTTGAAAAGCTCTTGGAGTAGCATATATTCAATCCAACATTAATGCCAATCAATATTATAATAAATAAAACCACCACTGCCAAAACTAACATGAAAACCATTTACCTTCCTCCCAAAGTTAGAATGTGTTGTATATGTTTATTTTATCTCATCCCATGCTTTTTCCATGCAAAATTAAGTGGTCATAATTTGTCCAAATATGCTAGACCAAATATGTATCAAATTCACAATGAACAATATACTTAAATGTGTTTTTGTAGTAAAGTATTTTTCCTATTGCTAACAATAGAATTTTCTTTGAATATTTATATATTTTTCCAAACCTATCTATCAATGCTGAATTCATGCTTCCATGGCCCTACTTGTGGCCATCCACAGTGCCTTCCATAAGAACACTTGCATGAGAAAGACAAGGACATATAAAATTCCTATGTGCTCATCTATAGTTTGAGACATAGGTTGTGAACATGGTTGCCATTGCAATTCATCTATAGATAGTTCTATGGATTTCATTGAGAGGAAGCATATTAAAGTTTCTCTCAAAGAACATACTTTCTAACTTTTATGAAGCTGCTTTGTGTAATTAGGCTGCATTAATCTCTAACCATTGGTGAACCTGTAATGACCAGCTTTAGTAACTCAAGAATGGGTTACATGTACTTAAATCTAGAGTAGTAATATTCTGGCCTCTGCCTCAACAAAATCAAATTTTACTTTTGGTTGGGTAACATATTATCCATCCCATAAACAACCACCAAACCCAGACACTATTGCATATGCCAGCAAGATTTTCATAACAGTAGCCTGATATAGATGTCTCTTGTGAGGCTATGCCAGTGCCTGGAAAATACAGAAGTGGACGCTCGAGTCTGCAGAGGTGAGAGTGAGGACCACAGAGGCAGACAGCTTCTGGGACAGGCGGGAGCCACAGAGTCGCTGAGGCAGCACCCTTTTGGGACTGCAGACATCCAGCACACTCCCAGCAGGAGGACAGTGATCCACCCTGCAGGGAGGGCCATCTTAGCTCCAGGGCTCCGCCAAACTTAGTCTGCAGAGGTGAGAGTGAGGACCACAGAGGCAGACAGCTTCTGGGACAGGCGGGAGCCACAGAGCTGCTGAGGCAGCACCCTTTTGGGGCTGCAGACATCCAGCACACTCCCAGCCGGAGGACAGTGATCCACCCTGCAGGGAGGGCCATCTTAGCTCCAGGGCTCCGCCGAACTTAGTCTGCAGAGGTGAGAGTGAGGACCACAGAGGCAGACAGCTTCTGGGACAGGCGGGAGCCACAGAGCCACTGAGGCAGCACCCTTTTGGGGCCGCAGACATCCAGCACCCTCCCAGCTGGAGGACAGTGATCTGCCCTGCAGGGAGCGCCATCTTGGCTCCGGGGCTCCGCTGAACTTAGTCTGCAGAGGTGAGAGTGAGGACCACAGAGGCAGACAGCTTCTGGGACAGGCGGGAGCCACAGAGCCGCTGAGGCAGCACCCTTTTGGGGCTGCAGACATCCGGCACCCTCCCAGCTGGAAGACTGTATTCTGCCCTGCACAGGAGCCCTCTGCCTCAGGAGCAGGGAGCACATCTTGGATCCAGGACTCCTCTGAACTTAGGAACGTAGTCTGCACAGCTGAGAGTGTGCACCACAGAAGCTGACAGCTTCTGTGACCTGCCAAAGCAACACAGCATCTGGGAAAGGTCCTGTTTTCGGCCTTCTTCTTCTGCCAGGAGAAGGTTCAAACACCAGATATCTGTACATCTTCCCTTTAAGAGGAAAGCTTGTCAGCAGGGAGTGCTCTAACCACTGAAACTCAGAGGAGAGAGCCTGTCTCCCAGGTCTGCTGACAGACAATAGTCAGAATCACCAGAAGAACAACCTCTGAACAGAGACAACTATAACAACTCCAGAGATTACCAGATGGTGAGAGGTAAACGAAAGAATCTTACTAACAGAAACCAAGACCACTCACCATCATCAGGACCCAGCACTCCCACTTCCCCCAGTCCAGGGCACCCCAACACACCTGAAAAGCTAGACCTGGATTTAAAAGCATATCTCATGATGATGATAGAGGACATCAAGAAGGACTTTAAAGAACTACAAGAGAACATGGCTAAAGAGTTACAAGTCCTTAAAGAAAAACAGGAAAACACAACCAAACTGGTAGAAGTCCTTAAAGAAAAACAGGAAAACACATCCAAACAGATGATGGAAATGAACAAAACCATACTAGACCTAAAAAGGGAAGTAGACACAATAAAGAAAACCCAAATTGAGGCAACACTGGAGATAGAAACCCTAGGAAAGAAATCTGGGACCATAGATGCGAGCATCAGCAACAGAATACAAGAGATGGAAGAGAGAATCTCAGGTGCAGAAGATTGCATAGAGAACATCAGCACAACAATCAAGGAAAATGTAAAATGCAAAAAGATCCTAACTCAAAACATCCAGGAAATACAGGACACAATGAGAAGACCAAACCTACGGATAATAGGAGTGGATGAGAATGAAGATTTTCAACTCAAAGGACCAGTAAACATCTTCAACAAAATTATAGAAGAAAATTTCCCAAACCTAAAGAAAGAGATGCCCATGAACATACAAGAAGCCTACAGAACTCCAAATAGGCTGGACCAGAAAAAAAAATACCTCCCGACACATAATAATCAGAACAACAAATGCACTAAATAAAGATAGAATACTAAAAGCAGTAAGAGAAAAAGGCCAAGTAACATATAAAGGCAAGCCTATCAGAATTACACCAGATTTTTCACCAGAGACTATGAAAGCCAGAAGATCCTGGACGGATGTTATACAGACACTAAAAGAACACAAATTCCAGCCCAGGCTACTATACCCAGCCAAACTCTCAATTAACATAGATGGAGAAACCAAAGTATTCCATGACAAAACCAAATTCACACATTATCTCTCCAAAAATCCAGCCCTTCAAAGGATAATAACAGGAAAAAACCAATACAAGGACAGGAACCACGCCCTAGAAACAACAAGAAGGTAATCCCTCAACAAACCTAAAATAAGACAGCCACAAGAACAGAATGCCAACTTTAACAACAAAAATAACAGGAAACAACAATTACTTTTCCTTAATATCTCTTAATATCAATGGTCTCAACTCACCGATAAAAAGACATAGACTAACAAACTGGCTACACAAACAAGACCCAACATTTTGCTGCTTACAGGAAACTCATCTCAGAGAAAAATATAGACACTACCTCAGAATGAAAAGCTGGAAAACAATTTTCCAAGCAAATGGTATGAAGAAACAAGCTGGAGTAGCCATTCTAATATCTGATAAGATTGACTTCCAACCCAAAGTCATCAAAAAAGACAGGGAGGGGCACTTCATACTCATCAAAGGTAAAATCCTCCAAGAGGAACTATCAATCCTGAATATCTATGCTCCAAATACAAAGGCAGCCTCATTCATTAAAGAAACTTTAGCAAATCTCAAAGCACACATTGCACCTCATACAATAATAGTGGGAGACTTCAACACACCACTTTCACCAATGGACAGATCATGGAAACAGAAACTAAACAGGGACACAGTGAAACTAACAGAAGTTATGGATCAAATGGATCTGGCAGATATCTACAGAACATTTTACCCTAAAACAAAAGGATATACCTTCTTCTCAGCTCCTCATGGTACCTTCTCGAAAATTGACCACGTAATTGGGCACAAAACAGAACTCAACAGATACAAAAATATTGAAATTGTCCCATGCATCCTATGAGATCACCATGGACTAAGGCTGATCTTCAATAACAAAATAAATAATAGAAAGCCAACCTTCACGTGGAAACTGAACAACACTCTTCTCAATGATACCTTGGTCAAGGAAGGAATAAAGAAAGAAATTAAGGACTTTTTAGAGTTCAATGAAAATGAAGCCACAACATACCCAAACTTATGGGACGCAATGAAAGCATTTCTAAGAGGAAAACTCATACCTCTGAGTGCCTCCAAAAAGAAACTAGAAAGAGCACACATTAGCAGCTTGACAACACACCTAAAAGCACTAGAACAAAAGGAAGCAAATTCACCCAAAAGGAGTAGACGGCAGGAAATAATCAAACTCAGGGGCGAAATCAATCAAGTGGAAACAAGTAGAACTATTCAAAGAATCAACCAATCAAGGAGCTGGTTCTTTGAGAAAATCAACAAGATAGATAAACCCTTAGCCAGACTCACTAGAGGGCACAGGGAAAGCATTCTAATTAACAAAATCAGAAATGAAAAAGGAGACATAACAACAGATCCTGAAGACATCCAAAACACCATCAGATCCTTCTACCAAAGGCTATACTCAACAAAACTGGAGAACCTGGATGAAATGGAGAAGTTCCTAGACAGGTACCAGGTACCAAAGTTGAACCAAGATCGGGTTAATGATCTAAACAACCCTATATCCCCCAAAGAAATAGAAGCAGTCATTAATAGTCTCCCAACCAAAAAAACCCCAGGACCAGATGGGTTTAGTGCAGAGTTCTATCAGACCTTCAAAGAAGATCTAATCCCAGTTCTTCACAAACTATTCCACAAAATAGAAACAGAAGGTACTCTACCCAACTCATTCTATGAAGCCACAATTACTCTGATACCTAAACCACAAAAAGACCCAACAAAGATAGAAAACTTCAGACCAATATCCCTTATGAATATTGATGCAAAAATCCTCAATAAAGTTCTTGCTAACCGAATCCAAGAACACATCAAAACAATCATCCATCCTGACCAAGTAGGTTTCATCCCAGGGATGCAGGGATAGTTCAATATATGGAAATCCATCAACGTAATCCAGTATATAAACAAACTCAAAGACAAAAACCACATGGTCATCTCGTTAGATGCAGAAAAAGCATTTGACAAGATCCAACACCCATTCATGATAAAAGTCTTGGAAAGATCAGGAATTCAAGGCCCATACCTAAACATGATAAAAGCAATCTACAGCAAACCAGTAGCTAACATCAAAGTAAATGGTGAGAAGCTTGAAGCAATCCCTCTAAAATCAGGGACTAGACAAGGCTGTCCACTTTCTCCATACCTATTCAACATTGTACTTGAAGTCCTAGCCAGAGCAATTCGACAACAAAAGGAGATCAAAGGGATACAAATTGGAAAAGATGAAGTCAAAATATCACTTTTTGCAGATGATATGATAGTATATATAAGTGACCCTAAAAATTCCACCAGAGAACTCCTAAGCCTGATAAACAGCTTCGGTGAAGTAGCTGGATATAAAATTAACTCAAACAAATCAATGGCCTTTCTCTACACAAACAATAAACAGGCTGAGAAAGAAATTAGGGAAACAACACCCTTCTCAATAGTCACAAATAATATAAAATATCTTGGCGTGACTCTAACTAAGGAAGTGAAAGATCTGTATAATAAAAACTTCAAGTCTCTGAAGAAAGAAATTCTAGAAGATCTCAGAAGATGGAAAGATCTCCCATGCTCATGGATTGGCAGGATCAACATTTTAAAAATGGCTATCTTGCCAAAAGCAATCTACAGATTCAATGCAATCCCCATCAAAATTCCAAATCAATTCTTCAACGAATTAGAAAGTGCAATCTGCAAATTCATCTGGAATAACAAAAAACCTAGGATAGCAAAAACTCTTCTCAAGGATAAAAGAACCTCTGGTGGAATCACCATGCTGGACCTGAAGCTTTACTACAGAGCAATTGTGATAAAAACGGCGTGGTACTGGTATAGTGACAGACAAATAGACCAATGGAATAGAATTGAAGACCCAGACATGAACCCACACACCTATGGTCACTTGATCTTCGACAAGGGAGCTAAAAACATCCAGTGGAAGAAAGACAGCATTTTCACCAAATGGTGCTGGCACAACTGGTTGTTTTCATGTAGAAGAATGCGAATCGATCCATTCCTATCTCCTTGTACTAAGGTCAAGTCTAAGTGGATCAAGGAACTTCACATAAAACCAGAGACACTGAAACTTATAGAAAAGAAAGTGGGGAAAAGCCTTGAAGATATGGGCACAGGGGAAAAATTCTTGAATAGAACAGCAATGGCTTGTGCTGTAAGATCGAGAATTGACAAGTGGGACCTCATGAAACTGCAAAGCTTCTGCAAGGCAAAAGACACCATCAATAAGACAAAAAAACCACCAACAGATTGGGAAAGGATCTTTACCTATCCTAAATCAGATAAGGGACTAATATCCAATATATATAAGGAACTCAAGAAGGTGGACTCCAGAAAGTCAAATAACCCCATTAAAAAATGGGGCTCAGAACTGAACAAAGAATTCTCACCTGAAGAATACCAAATGGCAGAGAAGCACCTGAAAAAATGTTCAACATCCTTAATCATCAGGGAAATGCAAATAAAACAACCCTGAGATTCCACCTCACACCAGTCAGAATGGCTAAGATCAAAAATTCAGGTGACAGCAGATGCTGGCGAGGATGTGGAGAAAGAGGAACACTCCTCCACTCTTGGTGGGATTGCAAGCTTGTACAACCACTCTGGAAATCAGTCTGGCGGTTCCTCAGAAAATTGGACATAGTACTACCGGAGGATCCAGCAATACCTCTCCTGGGCATATATCCAGAAGATGTCCCAACCGGTAAGAAGGACACATGCTCCACTATGTTCATAGCAGCCCTATTTATAATAGCCAGAAGCTGGAAAGAACCCAGATGTCCCTCAACAGAGGAATGGATACAGAAATTATGGTACATCTACACAATGGAGTACTACTCACCTATTAAAAAGAATGAATTTATGAAATTCCTAGCCAAATGGATGGACCTGGAGAGCATCATCTTGAGTGAGGTAACACAATCTCAAAGGAACTCACACAATATGTATTCACTGATAAGTGGATATTAGCCCAAAACTTAGGATATCCAAGATATAAGATACAATTAGCTAAACGCATGAAACTCAAGAAGAATGAAGACCAAAATGTGGACACTGTGCCCCTTCTTAGAATTGGGAACAAAACACCCATGGAAGGAGTTACAGAGACAAAGCTTGGAGCTGTGATGAAAGGATGGACCATCTAGAGACTGCCGTATCCAGGGATCCATCCCATAATCAGCTTCTAAATGAGGACACCATTGCATACACTAGCAAGATTTTGCTGAAAGGACCCAAAGATAGCTGTCTCTTGTGAGACTATGCAGGGGCCTAGCAAACACAGGAGTGGATGCTCACAGTCAGCTATTGGATGTATCACAGTGCTCCCAATCGAGAAGCTCGAGAAAGTACCCAAGGAGCTAAAGGGATCTGCAACCCTATAGTTGGAACAACATTATGAACTAACCAGTACCCCGGAGCTCTTGTCTCTAGCTCATATGTATCGAAAGATGGCCTATTCGGCCATCACTGGAAAGAGAGGCCCATTGGACTTGCAAACTTTATATGCCCCAATATAGGGGAATGCCAGGGCCAAAAGAATGGGAATGGGTGGGTAGGGAAGTGGGGGGGCGCTATGGGGGACTTTTGGGATAGCATTGGAAATGTAATTGAGGAAAATATGTAATAAAAAAAAAAGTGGACGCTCATAGGCGCTATGGGGGACTTTTGGGATAGCATTGGAAATGTAATTGAGGAAAATATGTAATAAAAAAAAAAAGTGGACGCTCATAGTCATCTATTGGATGGAGCACAGGGCCCCCAATGGAGGAGCTAGAGAAAGTACTCAAGGAGCTAAAACAACAATATTAACTAACCAGTATCCTCCAGAGCTTGTGTCTCTAGTTGCATATGTACAGAGGATGGCCCAGTAGGCCATCAATGGGAGGAGAGGCCCTTGGTCTTGCAAAGATCATATGCCCCAGTACAGGGGAATGCCAGGACCAAGAAGCAGGAGAGGGTGGGTTGGGGAGCAGGGCGGGGGGAGGGTATAGGGGACTTTCAAAGAGGAAACTAGGAACAGGGATAGCATTTGAAATGTAAATGAAGAAAATATCTAATAAAAAGAAAAAAAAGAAAAAAAGAAGATAAATTACAGTTTTGAAGGAGTTAGAATGTAGTGGAAGAGGGTTGAGAGAGCTGGAATTGGGGAAATTACAGGTGGACAGGATCATAATATGTATATTATATAATATATGTATATGTACACAACATATGTATATATATTAAATTGTCAATGAATAAATAAAATAGAAAAACTGAAAAGAATTATCACCTTCATTAAACAGTCGACAGGGCATTTAAAACCAATGTCTCTCTAACTACTGACCCTGAGAATCCTTTCTTATCATTGTATTTATGAAAGTACTGAAAGAGTTTTGTACTATCATATGCTATCAGTTGAATTTTATCTGAAAAATACATGTATATGAGGGACTCCAGGAGTATTTTTGAGGTGCTACAATCAAATAAAAAGAGAGACTAAAGCAACACAGGTAACAATAGTGTAGTATGTTTAACATATTTAAAAATAATGGAATTCATTTTTCCTACTTCAAAAATAATTTAGTAAAGGTATAGCTTGATTGAAGCTTCAAAAAACACATATACCAAGTATCACATTATAACTAATAAGTATATGCAATCATTACTTGTCAAATGAGATGAAACAGGAAAGGATAAATTAAGAATATGATTTTAGAGAAACCAAGATAATGTATAGAAATACATAAGCCTTTAACTCTACTGAGACTTGGTCTTAACAAACAACTTTTGTATAAAGTTTAAGAACATGATATTATAATCAAGTTTGAGAACATGATATTATAATCAACTGAATATGAATGCATTCATGGCTAATTATTAAATTATCTGAACTTCACTATATATCTTTTTCCATGGAAAGAACAAGTTATTTCTAAATGGTTTTATATAAAGAGAGTATTTTTGTTCTAGATTTTGTCATTTAAATAAACCATAGAAAGCTCTAATTTGTCCAATTTATTTGACCAACTAACCTGTTTTATTCTCCTTCTACTATATGAAACTGAAAATATTGATTAATGAAACCCAAGCCCATTTGTTCTACCCAAAGCTATGAGAATCAATATTCTGAAGGTCAAATGATTCTTTATAAGTACAAAGTAATCAACAAAACACTGAATGTTCAGCAGTTTCAAACTTGATATTAAGAGCAACCTGAGAGGAAGAACAGGGTTCATTAGAGTTTGTTAACAATAGCATTGTATGCAAATTTTGAAATGTTTATCCAAAAGCAATGTAAGTAATAAATCATAATAATACATATAAAAGAGCTAGAAAGCTATTGAAACATGCTAGGGGTATGATGGGAACTGGCCAAAAATAGAAACTAGGCAAGGGGAAGGACAAAGGGAAAACATAGTTTTTAAAACATTGAAAGAAAAATCTGAGTAAAATAAAGTAAATACTCACAAATGGAATCCAAATTCAACTAAATGAAAATTTTAAGATTTTTAAATAGGAACCACAGAGACATTATACAAAAATTTGAAAGGATATATTTATTTTATATGCAGTCAAAATGTACAAGTATGAACTCTGTATTAAAGAATACTTTAACTTCAGTGTGAGAAATCTGGAGGAAATGCTAATGAAGCAGTGAGTGAGCTAAAGAAAAAAGTCATTGTTTCTGTGGTTTGTAGTTAATTTCTGAAATGGTGATGCTTAATAACAAATGTTTCAGGACAGTGAATTGAAAAAGAATAATAGAAAATGAAGGACAAACTTTTGTTTTGATTTAGGTGTGGGATACAATAGGCCCCACAGATGATTCAGAAAGTAAAAGAGAAATGGAACATTAAAATGACACAAAAGGTGAATGTAAAAAAGGATTCTGAATCTTTTTCAAAGGCTATAGGAAATTCAAAAGAATCAAGAATGAATTAAAATCAAATTTTCACCAATTTTTGATGTTATGTAATCCAACATACAGAAGATAGTCTGCCACTACCACTATATATATTTGGAAATGGAATGAAAAGAAGTAGGCCAGGGTGCCACCTGTCTGTAATAGCAGCACAATGGGTAAGAGTATGAATATTGAAAAAGGGGAATCAAAAGTTCCAGATCCATCTTGGCTACATAAAGACATAATAAAACATAGAAAGAGGACAAAACAGAGAGAGAGTTTGAGAGAATGGAAGGAAAGAAGAAAAGGAGAGAAGGAAGAGGTAGGAAGGAATGGGAATGGAAGGGTGAGGAAAGGAAGAAAACCAAATGATTAGAAAATCTTTAATAGGACCTCATGAAACTGAAAAGCAACTTCATTCAGACAAATCATCAGCCTATGGAATGGGAAAATGTTTTACCAACCACTCAGCCAATAGGGGACTAATATCCAAAATATATAAAGAACACAAGACACTAAATATCAAGAAAACAAAGAACTCAATTTAAAAATAGGGTACAGAGATAAACAAAAATTCTCACTAGAGGAAAAACAAATGGCTGAGAAACAAAGAAAAGTTCAGCATCCTTACCCATCAGGGAAATACAATTCAAAATCGCTTTGAGAATTCATTTTACACTGGTCAGTATGGATAAGATCAACCAAACAAGTGACAGCTAGTGTTGGTGAAATGTGGAGTAAGAATTGCTCGTAGGAGTACAAACTCATACAGCCTTTATGGAAACTAGTGAGGCAGTTCATCAAGATGATGAGAATTGACCTACCTCAAAAAAACAGCTATAGTGTTCTTGGCTATTTACCCAAAGGACACTTCATCCTACCACAGGAACACTTGCTTAACTATGCTCATTTCTCCTTTCTAAATCATAGCCAAAAATTGTAAACAGCCTAGGTGCCCCTCAACAGATGAGCTGATAAAAGAAAATGTGATACATTCACACAATCAAGTATTACTCAACCACTAAAATTAAACTTGAGGGCAAGTGGATAGAACTAGAAAAAATAATCCTGAGTGAGGTACCCAGAAAAACAAATATGCATGTATTTGCTTATATATGAATATTAGCTATGATGTAAATGATAACTAAGCTATAATCTATAGACCCAGAGATGTTGTGAGCCTAGCCTTTAACAGCTGAGCCATCTCTTGAGCCTGAAATTGAAAACAACCTATATGTCCCTCAACAGAAGAATGGATAAAAAATATTCGGTTTGTTTACACAATTTACTGAGCTTTTAAAAATTACATCATACAATTTGCAGACAAATGGATGGAACTGGAAAAATCATCCTGAGTGAGATAACCTAGACTCAGAAAGACAAATATGGTATAAATATCCTTATAGATGGGTATAGCAATTAAGTCAATGAAAGCCAAACTATAGTACATAGAACCACAGAGGGTAGGAAGAGTAAAGGACTAGAAGGAACACATCTCATTATAAAAGGGAAATAGACAAGACAGATATTTATTGGGGGGCTGGAATTAGATTACATGGAAGGGGAGAGAAGTTTATGGATGGAATACAGGGAATGGCATCTAAAACCAAGGGACATTTAAGGAGTAATAAGAAAACCTAATACTGTAGAAATTGCCTAAAATATACACATGTTCATTAAGGTGATCTAAATGAAATCTCTAAATGATAGGGGAGACAAAGTTCTAACTGGCCATCTCTTGTAACCAAATAAAGATTCCAATATGGGGATTGGGTTACATGTAATTGAGTTATTGGCCAAAGTGGTCACATAGGACTCTCTGAACAATTCAAGTTGTTGCCAAGTCTATAATTTTCTCTCCATAAACTGACAGCAAGTCATTACTTAACACATCACCCACACAACTCATTGAACTTGGAGAAGTAGAGCTAGTGCCTACAACGAGCCTTTTTTTCTGTGTTCTGGTATCTTTGGTATAGGAAGGAAGGTACTCAGCTTGCTATGAAAAGAGAGGTGTAAATGCCAATCCAGCCACAAACCCTTTGATCTACAATGGTATTCTGCCTATAAATAATGCTAGGGAGTGGTGTCATAAAGCTTATGGGAGTAATTAATATCTGATTTGACTTAAGGACGAGAACATGAAATTGAACCCATACCTGACCAGATAGCCCAGGGAAGTAGGGTGAAATCAAATACTACTGGTCTAAATCACGTGGTGATAAAAAAGACTCCTAATGATATTCTGCTGTACTCATAGATTAGTGTCTTGTTCATCCATCACCAGAGATGCTTTCTTTTGCAGTAGATGGAAAGAAATATAGAAAGCCATGGCCAGATATTACACAGTAAGAGATGTTCGAACACTCAGCCTTAAATAGGATGTATCTATCAAATCCTTCCCCTCAGGCTCAGGGAAGCCACACCCTATGGAAAAGGAGCCAAAGAGAGTGTAAGCACAAGAAGGAATGAAAAATACCAAGAAAACGAGGTCCTCTAAATAAACGTAAGCAAAGCTCATAATGACCTCACAAAAACTATGAGGCAGCATGCACAGGGCCTGCCTGGGGCTGCACCAGATCCTCTGCACTTATGGTTTCCAGTTTAGTGTTTCTATCGGATTCCCCAGTGCTTGAACAAGTGGGGCTATGATTGTATGCCTTCTCTTGGATTATTTTGTTTCAGTAAGCTTGTCTTGTCCAACTTTGATGTAATTGTGTTTTTCTCATATTTTATTTTGCTATAGAAGGAAGGAAGGAAGGAAGGAAGGAAGGAAGGAAGGAAGGAAGGAAGGAAGGAAGGAAGGAAGGAAGGAAGAAAAGAAGGAAGAAAAGAGGAAGGAAGAAAAGAAGGAAGGAAGAAAAGAAGGAAGGAAGGAAGAAAAGAAGGAATACCTAGCCACAAGGGTATAGGTTGAAAACTGATGTCATTTATACCTATCCAGAGAGAGAAAAACAATTTTCACATTGGAATGATTTTACCATGTAACTTCTTATGTGTTTATGTATCAATTAAAAACTAAATGTATTTTAACATGTGTGTGTGTGTGTGTGTGTGTGTGTGTGTGTACTCTTTTACATATGTGCACAGTGTGGGGGGTATATTGTGTATTTGTGTGAGTATGTGTGTTTGTGTGTCTTTTGTGTATTACTGTGTGTGTGTGTGCACAAGTACATGCATATCACACACACACACACACACACACACACACACACACACACACACACGTGTGTGTGTGCTTATGGAAGCCAGGCATCAATATCAATATCAAATAATTTCCTCTATCAATTTCCATCTCAGTTTTTGAGGGAGATTTCTCTTTGAACCTGGAGCTCACCAATTTGGCAAGACTAGTTTGTCAGTGAACACCAAGGATCCTCTCATATCTCCTTCCTCTATAATTTCCAATACATGGCATTGTTCTTCCTGTATTTTATTTATGTGCTGGTGTTATACATAGGTTCTTATGCATGTGTGGCAAGCATATTGCCGAGCAATCTCATTCTTCAACTTAATCCCCTTTATTTTTTAACTACCAATGGACTTTCGCTCGTGTCAATTCCTTCGCTAGATAAACTTTTTCAATTTTTGAAATCAAATTTATTTTTACTGATGGGTACACCCATACAAATACTAGTAGGGTCATGGGATATTTGCTACATAAAATACACAATTTTGGACCCTCTATATCACTACAAGAGAGTGAACTGGTGTGTATAACACTGTTACTAATTTACTTGGTAAATCTCAGGCATCAAGTAAGTTGGAAGCATTATATTATACCTTTTTGTACTAAATTTTCCTCTTTGAATTTCTTTTAAAAATCAGTAATAGAATTCTGTTAGGAGATTGGCCTCAAGGGTCTAAAGGATGTATTAAATAAGCCACATGCCTTGAGAGCAGTGCTGCTTCTGTGTCTGCTAGGTAAAAGTTTTGATATGAAAATTAATTTCATCCATGATCTATCAAGTAACATGCTTTAAAATTGGCAAAATAAATATCTTTGAACTGTGATTGATAGAAGTTTGCTACTGTATTAGAAACATATTTGACAGTAGTTTATTGGATCATAACTTACCCAAGGTCAGTAATATGAGAAGTAAAGCTTCCAGTTAATAAGACTATATGAGAATCTATACATAGTTTACATTTGTAAATGTGAGAAAGGAAAAGAATATTTTCAGACTAAAACTATAAAACCATAAAAAGAAAATAATTTGTTATTATAGAATGACTTTTAGGCTTCAAGTTTAAAAAGAATCAACTAGTTTCATGCATCAAAAATACCACAACTTATAAATATATATTGGATACATCTTAAAATAATACGATTAAAGCTAATTAAATTATAAATTCATTATAAAACACTCATATTTGTTAAATAATTTTCTTAGTCTAAACTACTCAAGATGCAAATTAATAAAATATTACTGCAAATAAAATAATCAATTATTACATGCATGAAATGCAAAAACAGTATTTTTATCATAAACAGTTTTGTGGTTTCCAGCATACGAGATTGTATAATTTTGCAGAAAGCATTACAGTTCTCACAAAGAAAGTGCAGGGTCACTGCTTGGTAGCTCCTTAGAAACAAAAACAACGTAAGAAAGAATTGCAAGAAAGTGTAAGAGCTACAAAAGAAAATCTGTTGACTCTCTCAAAACTGACGGGATCCCTGGCTTTTGCCAAATAAGCATGTAGAAATTCAGTGCACATTAATACCATCCAATGCAATGCATCTATTTTTTTCACAACTTTTGAAGTCCAGATGTTTTCTTACTTTAGTGACTTTAATACCTTGTAAACATAAACTGTATCCATAAACTGGACAGGGTCAATTCTTTTTGCTATTAACTCTTAACAGTGTGCACATACAGACATTAGTGTGGTTGCCACAAAAGTCTGCATCACGTGTCTCAGCAGCCAATTGAAATAAAATAGGCAAGTGTTAATTAGAAACTCTCTTTTGAATTTACATTGCAAAACAAAGTCTACATGTATTATTTAAATTAAAAAAAAAAAACAAGGACTTGCCTTACCAACTCTACTCAGCCATGATAAAAAGCTGTATTAATGGAATTACAAATATTCAAAATTATCATTTTGATAACTTGAGGCAATTCCGAAACATATAAAAAAGGAGTTACAGAGTAAATACAAATGAATGCAAATGAATACTGGTCTTTTGACACTGTGTTCTTTGATTTAGATATTCTATATCATTCATAAAAACAAGAAAAGGGAGCTGTGTTTGAGCCACGAAGTCCCCTATGACTCCGAATTCATATTACACAAATTAGCTATAACTTAATGAAGCAACAGTGTTAGACATCCCAAATCTCCATCCAGATCTGCCCCAAAAGTTCATACAGTTCTCAAAAGGAGACTGATAAATGACACATCTAGTCAGAGACGTAAGGTTGGCTTAAGAGGAAAAATATAATCTATACTTAGGAGTACAAATCAGCATTCAATTGCAAGCAGAAAACAACCAAAGCAGCACACTTTTTATGTGAGCAAGAATGTAGCTTCAACTCTAACAATGTCTCTCGAATGACTTCATTGTATTCTAAGTAAAGATAAAATACTTTTTGTTTGATTATTTCTTTTAAAAGCTCCTTTTTGGGGATTCATCAGGAGAGGAAAGCTCCAAGGTCACCTGTCAATAACAGAACAAACCTTCAGTAAATCACAGTGCTTCACAAATAAATTCCTCATCAGTAATTAAAACCAGGCCTCTCTGGCCCTGTGTTATCAGCTCATCAAATTCATTGCTCATCTAGAATAACAGATCCACATCTGCAGTCATTACAGCACGCCAGATAAATCAATCCTCTCAATGATGCTTTGAGCCATCTCTGCTCCCTTTTAACCAGCCCGATATTTATTTCCCCCTGACACTTCTGACATTCTATTTACTGTAGGCAAATGGAACTCATACGGTACCTTGTAATGGCTTTACCAAATCCCATTGTGGGGCATATCTTAGAAGACTAATGGTTGCAATAAACAAGGTTTTATGGTGTAAGTGTGAGCTTCCAACTTTTTCCCTAGAATTTGACTTCTGCAGTGAAGGTTTATTACCCTTGATTGCAGGTGGAATACTAGTAGCCATTTAAAGCTTTGTTAATTAAGTCAGGAAAAAAACTTTTGAGCTGATGTCAGGATTTCCTGTCTTTTATGTACTTTCAACTCAATTCTCTACTGATGTATTGTTAGATGTTTAAAGAACACAAGTCTTTACATGATTCTACTAGTAACACATTCTTTTGATTTTTGAGATTTTTTTTTTCGTGATAAATTATGGCTTGTTAAAAAAGAAGTGTGAAACTTGTACTGGAAGGTAACATATATGTTAACAGAAAAATCCATGCATTCAGAGTTTGGAATGGTTCTGTCAGTAAGGTTCCTGCCTCTTAAGCAGAAGAACCTGATATTAAGCCCAGGACCCATGTAGAAATTCCAGACAGAGTGGAGTGGCACTTGTCATTCTAGCGAGAGAGAGAGAGAGAGAGAGAGAGAGAGAGAGAGAGAGAGAGAGAGAGAGAGAGAGAGAGAGAGAGATCCCAGTGGCTCACAGGTTGGACCTCTCTAACTTAATTGTAGAGCTCCAGGCCAATAACAGACCCTATCTTAAAGAAGGTAAACAGCATTCCTAAGGTTAAGGCTGTCACTTGTCCTTCAGGTTTTATATGAATATACAGGGAAACAGAAGACACTGGAGGGGAGCAGTTAACATACTTGTATTTTAATCCAAAATAGCTTTTGTAACTACTGCTTAATATGCAATTCAAGAAAAATGTTAATGGTGGACTGGGGTGATGGCTCTCTGGGTAAAGCTCCTGCCATCCAAGGAAAAGGACCTGATTTCAAATCCAGTAGAATGCATCTACTACATAGTGTTCCTATGACAAGACAGGAGGCAGAAACAGAAGATTCCCTTGAAACTGCACGCAGCTGCAAACAAAGAAGATATGCTTATCTCAAACAAGGTAGAAGGCAAGGATTAGCTAGCCCCAGAGGTTGTTGTCCTTCATACATGTACCCTTAAACGTACACACCAGTATTTAATGCGCATATGTGCATAAACACACCTACACACACATATTTTTATTATTTTATTTATTTACATTTCAAATGTTGTCCCCCTTCCTGACACCCCATCCCAAACCCTTCCTCTTAACCTCTAAGAGGGTGCTCTTCTACCTACCCACCCACTACTCCCATGTAAAAAATGAGATATCATACATATATACATTATATACATATGATTTTAAAAGGTTAATAGTAATCACATTTTTTAAACAAAATTGACATTATTAGACTTTTTGTGTTCACAGTGAAGTAATATTGTGAAGAAAAGCACAACTAGCAACTGTATTACTCCACTCAGTAAAATTTTGGATGGCTTTGTGCAGTGATCGCCACTAACTTGCACTGCCTATAATGAGGATAATTATGTGGGTTCAAGAGGGGTTTATTAAATTAATGCCACAATTTTCATGGAACTTAATTCTAGCATCTAAGTAAGTGTATTTCCTTATGTCACAATAACATTTGAATTAAACACTGCTAACTTCTTTTGTTTTTTTTTTATAACCACAAAACTAAAAAGCATGCAATGGATTATGAATGCTGAGATCATCTTCTGAGCATTCATTCAAAATTGCAATAGTTTTTGCCTCAACGAAAATTCTTTATCTATCCCTCTGTCATTATTGTATACTGATCCGCCTGCTCTCAGAGGCCAACGTTTGAGTAAATTGGATTTTGGAATATTAGCCTAACGTATTGAGTTGTTGGTCCATGATGCCCAGAGGGTAGAATGCCTGCCTTGTCCACAAGCCTCTTTGCCACACATTCAGGTGGAAAGGAGAAAGAAAAACCACATTCAAAGTTCAGACTTTAAGGATGCCTGTGTAATCTGCCTTGTATAGAAATTATGCAAGTATTTTCTGAGGACTCTGTGGTAGAGTACCAACAATAGGAATATTTTGAGAAACATAAATTTGCCTATGAAAGATGTGGTAGATCACAAGAAGCCAGATATTTGAAAATAAAAGTTTGACTTTCGCCTTCACTTAACACTCTAGATGATCACATAATAAAAACCACTTTGGTCAACAGCTTTTACTTAAAAGAATAAACCAAAAAGAAACACACTTGGAGCCGGGTGTGGTGGCTCACGCCTTTAATCCCAGCACTCGGGAGGCAGAGGCAGGCGGATTTCTGAGTTCGAGGCCAGCCTGGTCTACAAAGTGAGTGCCAGGACAGCCAGGGCTACACAGAGAAACCCTGTCTCGAAAAAAACAAAAAAAAAAAACAAAAAAAAAACCAAAAAAAAAAAAAAAAAACCAAAAAAGAAAGAAACACACTTGGTATAAACGGGTTTTTTTTCCCCAGTAGGCTAGATGAGATCACCAAGTTTACTATCTCTATTTGTACATGTTATGAAAGTTGTCGTTTATTAAAGGACATATTAGGAAATCTTTCCTCCAAAACATATCTTCTCAATCTTAGCTGTCTAAAGAATACAGTCAAAATAAACAAATCTCCACATCCTATATGACAGTCTCACATTTATAAAAGTAAGCACTTCAAGAATATTTCCTGTGAAATAAGAGGAAAAGGCAGACAAAACGAAGTAACTACACACTACAGAAAAGAAACTGAACTGCCCTCATTTATTTATACATGCTGTGCTAAAACTGCCCACAAATATGCCAGTCAGAATAAAGTAATGCTAATAACTATTATGGTCCTTTGTATTTGAGACTCTCAAAAATGGAAAGCTAAGCTTCATAACATTCTGTATGAGGTAGTTAAATATTATAACACTTTACAGAAGGTAAATTCAAGAACAATAGGTATGAAGTTAGATGTTAAAAGTCAAATGGGAAGTTTATGATGAAACTAATAATATAATTCATGAACCCTGATCCTCCATTCTTAACACAAGCCATTTCGCCAGTTTTATTGATAACGCCACGATAACAAAATATATTCTCTGATAGCAGTTCAAAATTCTATACAAATACACTGCTTGGCCAGGAATACCAACCCACAAATAGATAGAGATAAGAAACCATACTATCAAAACCCAACAAAAGTACTCGAAGTTAAAAAAAAAAAGTCCTATTTCCAAGCAAGAAACAGTATGATATACATATTCAGATCTAGTATAAAGGGTGATGACCTTTTTATCATAAATATTTTTACCACAAAGAAATTGTCCTGGCTAGCTTTATGAAAACTTGACACTGGAGGATTTTTCATGGTGGGAACCTCAATTGGGAAAATGGCCCTAGAGAAGTGCCCTGTAGACAGGCCTGAGGTGTGTGTGTTTCTTTAGCCTGAAGCAAACACAGTAAGTTATAAGACTTCTACAAAATAATTGAAAGTGCTTTATATGAAAACAAAATAAAATCTTAAATAGATCATTTTATCTAAAAACTATATGTTTTGTGAAATGAATATTTTTGTTTCTTTTCTAAGTTTGTAAGAAAACCATTAAAGGAAAAATCTAGTTCTTTTAAGTCACATATCTACCTTCAATATGCCCCCTTGTTTAACATTAGCAAAACCAAATCATATGCTTTATCATTATATTTACAGAAGCACATAATGAACAGTAGCTTTATTTGCAAATACTGGTTTGATATTGACTTTAACATTCCAGATTCCTTACTGTCCCATGTCATGATGGTGTGGGTAATAAAACTCTAAGAATCAATATTTCAGTATTCAAATATTTTAGAATACACCTGTTCAATGAAGCAGCCAAAACAGATTTGTTACTATTAAACTGGCAACTTATAGATGTAATACATCTACTAAAAAATTCTGCCACCAGTACTAAATAATGTGATACAAAGTATTACACAAAGGCTGAGTGCTCCTTCTTGGTAACAAAAGCAGAAGTATAGATAAGATGCAATGTAGAGCTGGGCGTGGTGGCGCACGCCTTTAATCCCAGCACTCGGGAGGCAGAGGCAGGCGGATTTCTGAGTTCGAGGCCAGCCTGGTCTATAAAGTGAGCTCCAGGACAGCCAGAGCTATAAAGAGAAACCCTGTCTCAAAAAACCAAAAAAAAAAAAAGGATGCAATGTAGAATTGAGCATCTGGGTGCATACCTCAACTCCCAGCTACTGGCCCTCAGTCTCAGCTATACAGAGGCCTAACTGATAGAGTCTAAGAGGGCAGGATACCAACCTGAGAAACAAAGAAAAGCCCAGTACAGAAAGAAGTATAAACTGACAGGGAAATTCCCATTGGCCAGATTAAGTGGGGGAAAGATATTGAATTGAGTATATACAGACTGAAAGTGAAATGTCTCTCATTTTAAAGAAGGAAAGAAATCTTGTAAAACTCTCAAAACTTGTTTTCTATGGTGTGTGCCTGAAGACATATACTTTATAGAAATAGAACACAACTCTTAACTACTATGCAGCCCTGGGTAACTCAACTTATTTTCTTCAGCTTCAACTTTCTTTTTTTGTTTGTTTGGGTTTTTTTTGTTTTTAATTTTTAATATTTTTTATTACATATTTTCCTCAATTACATTTCCAATGCTATCCCAAAGGTCCCCCATAGCGCCCCCCACTTCCCTACCCACCCATTCCCATTCTTTTGGCCCTGGCATTCCCCTATATTGGGGCATATAAAGTTTGCAAGTCCAATGGGCCTCTCTTTCCAGTGATGGCCGAATAGGCCATCTTTCGATACATATGAGCTAGAGACAAGAGCTCCGGGGTACTGGTTAGTTCATAATGTTGTTCCAACTATAGGGTTGCAGATCCCTTTAGCTCCTTGGGTACTTTCTCTAGCTTCTCCATTGGGAGCCCTGTGATACATCCAACAGCTGACTGTGAGCATCCACTCCTGTGTTTGCTAGGCCCCTGCATAGTCTCACAAGAGACAGCTATCTTTGGGTCCTTTCAGCAAAATCTTGCTAGTGTATGCAATGGTGTCAGCGTTTAGAAGCTGATTATGGGATGGATCCCTGGATACGGCAGTCTCTAGATGGTCCATCCTTTCATCACAGCTCCAAACTTTGTCTCTGTAACTCCTTCCATGGGTGTTTTGTTCCCAATTCTAAGAAGGGGCACAGTGTCCACATTTTGGTCTTCATTCTTCTTGAGTTTCATGCGTTTAGCTAATTGTATCTTATATCTTGGATATCCTAAGTTTTGGGCTAATATCCACTTATCAGTGAATACATATTGTGTGAGTTCCTTTGTGATTGTGTTACCTTACTCAAGATGATGCCCTCCAGGTCCAACCATTTGGCTAGGAATTTCATAAATTCATTCTTTTTAATAGGTGAGTAGTACTCCATTGTGTAGATGTACCATAATTTCTGTATCCATTCCTCTGTTGAGGGACATCTGGGTTCTTTCCAGCTTCTGGCTATTATAAATAGGGCTGCTATGAACATAGTGGAGCATGTGTCCTTCTTACCGGTTGGGACATCTTCTGGATATATGCCCAGGAGAGGTATTGCTGGATCCTCCGGTAGTACTATGTCCAATTTTCTGAGGAACCGCCAGACTGATTTCCAGAGTGGTTGTACACAGCTTCAACTTTCTTACCCATAAATGGATGTATCATTTTTAAAAACCAGTAAAACAAAGCATGGGGATATATTTTCTAAGTATATTTAATAATTTTGAGTTATCTATTATTAGAGTGAGGATATTAGGAAGATTACCACCACCCCCATTAATAGTATTCTGTCTTGATTTAATGTGAGAAATGTTTCTGGATTTATTTTGCTTTAAAATTTTACTACATAGGGATAAATTATTGCTCAGAAGATAAATACTTAGGATTTCCAAGGCCCTAGAATTGATCCTAACAAGCAATAACAATCATATGAAATTTTCCATAAATTAAACATTGTCAAGATGAAAACTTTCTGGGTGTCATTTTGCTGTTTTTCAATACTTTAAGCCTATTGAAACAACTCATTCTAAATTCATTAGTCTTGTGCCACTCTAAAAAGGTATATGTCATATTAACTATAATTCAATTACTTGATTTAAAAAATATATCATTCTGCCGGGCGTGGTGGCGCACACTTTTAATCCCAGCACTCGGGAGACAAAGGCAGGTGGATTTCTAAGTTTGAGGCCAGCCTGGTCTACAAAGTGAGTTCTAGGACAGCCAAGACTACACTGAGAAACCCAGTCTCCAAAAACAACAAAACAAAACAAAACAAAACAAAACAAAACAAAACAAAACATCATTTTAAATGAAATAGGTAGAACAACAAAAGAATTGAATACTTGATTTTACTTATGTGAAATATGAAAAAATCATTTCATACAAATCAATAGTTAAATAGTATTTCTCAGATGCAGAGGACAGAAGAGGGAAAGAGATGAAGAGAAAAGCTTGTGGAGTGATGCCCAGCACTCAGTTTTTATGAGGTTCTAGAAACAAGTTTTACTATACTATTGCACAATAGGATCAACATAGATAATGGTAATATACTTCCAATTTTAGAAAAGCAGCAACCAAGGTTTAGATTTAGAATAGGTCAACTGTAGAAGAATAAATTCAACAGAGACTTTTGCAATATCTGTTGAAGACATGCTTCTAGGTTCTTAAAAATAAAACAGTGAACATAGCAAGTGATCTTTCCTTTGCTGAAATGTATGCACTTGACTTTAAGACTTCCACTACAATATGGATATATTATTTTCTGGCAATTTCAGAGAACTTCTTGAAAAAAATAATTACACAATTATTACACAAACTGTTGTGTAAACAGAATCTATTCATTAAGAATGTAAATCTGGCTCACAGTCAGCTATTGGATGGATCACAGGGCCCCCAATGGCGGAGCTAGAGAAAGTATCCAAGGAGCTAAAGGGATCTGCAACCCTATAGGTGGAACAACATTATGAACTAACCAGTACCCCAGAGCTCTTGACTCTAGCTGCATATGTACCAAAAGATGGCCTAGTCGGCCATCACTGGAAAGAGAGGCCCATTAGACTTACAAACTTTATATGCCCCAGTACAGGGGAATGCCAGGACCAAAAAGTGGGAGTGGGTGGGTAGGGGAGTGGGGGGGAGGGTATGGGGGACTTTTGGGATAGCATTGGAAATGTAAATGAGGAAAATACCTAATAAAAATATTTTTAAAAAAGAATGTAAATATGGTGTTGTATGAAAGGAGAAAAGGTAAGCACTTTACTTACCCTTGGGCCTAACAACACACATACTGTTTAGGCATTGCCACCTTCTTCATGGCATCTAGCCACTGCATATGGAAAATACATCTCAGTAACAAAGACAGACACTACCTCAGAGTAAAAGGCTGGAAAACAATTTTCCAAGCAAATGGTTCCAAGAAACAAGCTGGAGTAGCCATTCTAATATCAAATAAAATCAACTTTCAACTAACAGTTATCAAAAAAGATAAGGAAGGCCACTTCATAACTATCAAAGGAAAAAATCTAACAATATGAACTCTCAGTTCTGAACATCTATGCTCCAAATGCAAGGGCACCCACAAGTGGATATTAGGCAAAGAGCATGGAATACCCATGCTACAACTCACAGACCACATGAAGCTCAAGAGGAAGGAAGACCAAAGAGTGGATGCTTCAGTGATACTTAGAAGGTGAAAAATATTATCAAGGGAAGTAGAGGGTGGGAGGGACTTTGGAGGAAGAAAGGAGGAAGAGGGGGAAAAGAGGGACAAAATCGGGTGTGTGGTCAGATGGAGGAGATGTACAAAGGGTCAGGAAATTGAACAGAAGTGTGTTCAATGGGGGATGGGTAACTGGGGGTAGCCACTAGAAAGTCCCAGATGCCAGGAAAGCAAGAGCCTCCCAGGACCCCATGGGGATGACATTAGTTGAAATATACCACAAAGGAGAGGGAGAACCTGTCAAGATAATATCCAGAGGTTAGGCATGCCCCCACATGAGGGAAGGGGCTACCCACCCATCTCCAAAATTTTAACCCAGAATTTCCCTTGTCTAAAGGAAATACAAGGACAAAGAGTGAAGCAAAGACTGAAGGAAAGGCCATCCAGAGACTGCCCCACCTGGGGATCCATTCCACATGCAGACATCAAACTCACTATTGTTGATGCCAAGAAGTTCTTCTTGACAGGAGCCTGATACAACTGTCTCATGAGAGGCTCAGCCAGATCCTGACCAATACAAATGTGGATGCTTGCAGCCAACCATCAGACAGAGCACAGGGACCCCAATGGAGGAGTTAGGGGAAGGACTGAAGAATCTGAAAAAGCCTTATCTGGCTTCAGTGGGAGGAGAGGCCCTTGGTCCTGTGAAGGCTTGATGCTCCAGTGTAGAGAAATGCTAGAGTGGTGAGGCAGGAGTGGATGGGTGGGTGGTGGAGCACCCTCATAGAAGCAGTGTTAGTGGGGAATGGGATAGGCAGTTTGCAGAGGGGAGCGGAAACAGGGAAAGGGGATAACATTTGAAATATAAACAAATAAAATATCCAATTAAAAAATTATAAATCTGTTTGCCCCTGTCTCTCTAGTGGGCTATATTAAAAGGTTGACTTTATTTTAAAAAATGATAGCAGTATTTTTAAATAGCAAAACCTATTTTCTTCTGTCCTCAGTGACAAAAAAAAAGCCAGTCTAAAAAATTGCTATGCTTTTGCTTGAAAAATAGAATTGTTACTGGGCACAATGGTGGTGCACACCTTCAATCCCAGCACTTTGGAGGCAGAGGCAGGCGGCAAGTCTCTGTGTCTGAATCCAGTTCAGTCTGTAAACCAAGTTCCAGAATAGCCAGGGTTACACAGATAAACCATGTCTTGATAAACTGCTCAACCTCCAAAAAATAAAAATAAAAAGTAAAGAAAAGAAAAATAGAATTGTTTGCTTGCCCTTAGAGAATTTTTTTATTAATTTACATTTCAAATGATATCTTCCTTCCCAGTTTCCCCCCAAAAGACCCCCATGCCATCCCCCTCCCCCTGCCTCTATGATGAGCTCCCCCACCAACCAACCCACTCCCACCTTCATTTCGCAGTGAATTTAGCACTCTTAAAATGTACTGAAGTGGCAAACTAGAAAAAAGAAAAAAAACTGATTTTTATGATAATAATATGAATATCTTTCTCTAGTGAAAAGATTTAATCAATCCAATAATACAATTAGACAAAAATTAAATGACTTCCAAATAGGCACAAGGCACTAGAATCACTAAAAATGTTCATCTTCTTTACCCAGAGGGGGCCTCTTACGTTTTACACTCAATCATTAAATCATTTCAATACCACTTTAAAACAAACCTTTCTTCATTCTATTGGCATTGTAAAGTTCCAAGCATTTTTTCCTCAGAGCATCACATTAGCCTTTTAGATAATCTAGTCTCCTTTTTCTTCCAATATTTCTTCAGATAATATTTTCTCTAAGTCCTTTTATAGGCAGTTCACCTTGTATCTAAATTATATCCTAATAATGGCAACTTGCACAGTCTCTTCAGAACACAAAAAATATATCTATGTGTGTGCATTTTCTTTGGGCTCTTAATCCCTATTCAGGATCCCCTGTCATCCTAACTTTGGTTCAAAATCACATTCTAAAATGATCACCTCTGGGAAATGGTGGAAGTTCATTAACTTCACCCTCTCCACTCCCATGGCACTTTCTCTATTGTTCCTATGACTCTGGCTCTTGAATATACTCGTGTATTAACTACTTCTCTCATTTTGTGGCAAGACACCCTGAGAAAAGCAACAAGAGAAAAAAAAGATAAATTTAAGATCCCTGTTTAAGTGTATAGTACATAGTAGTAAAGTCTTTGCGGCAGTAGTAGCCTGAGGCACCTGGTCACATAGTTAGTATCCAAAGTCAGAAAGCAGAGAATGGTAAATGCTGGTGCTAACCTAGTTTTTTTTTTAATGCAGTCCAGTTTCCAAGGCAAGAGATTGTTGGCCCCGACTCTTGCACCACATGTTCCTATTTCATTTAATGTAATAGAAATCATCATTCTCATATACTTGCCCAAAGATTAACTTAATCTAAATAATTTCTTACAAGCATGGACATGCGTGGAAGCTTGTCTCCTACTGATTTATAGAGCCTGTCAAGTTGACAATCACAATTAATCAACAACTTCTGCTATTTCAATTCCCTACTCCTTTTTAAGAAAGTATACATTCTTGCAAATTTTGAGACTGTTTTCTGAATACAGGATTTAGCTATATAATCCTGGCTAACCTGAAAATGACTAAATAAACCAGCTAGTTGTGAACTTTTGGCATGTTACTGCCTCTATCCCAAATAATTGGTCCTAATCATTTTGATTTCATGTAGCTGCATCAGGGTCTACCATCTCATCATGTTTAGTACACAAAAATTTGGATAATAGAATACGATGTGGTTTCTAACCATAAGCAGCCTATAGCCTAGTGGAAGGAGGGGTAAAAATATCATATTGATGTTTTGAAAACATTGTCACAATGGGACCTTATAAAATTGCAAAGCTTCTGTAAGGCAAAAGGCACTGTCAATAAGACATGAAGGCCACCAACAAATTGGGAAAGGATCATTACCAATCCAAAATCAGACAGGGGATTAATAAGCAATATATATAAAGAACTCAAGCAGATGGACTCGAGAAAATCAAATAACCCGATTAAAAAATGGGGCACAGAGCTAAACAAAGAATTTTCAACTGAGGAATATTGAATGGCTGAGAAGCACTAGAAAAAAATGTTAAACATACTTAATCATCAGAGAAATGCAAATCAAAACTACCCTGAGATTTCAACTCACACCAGTCAGAATGGCTAAGATCAAAAATTCAGGTGACAGCAGATGCTGGCGAGGATGTGGAGAAAGAGGAACACTCCTCCATTGTTGGTAGGATTGCAAGCTTGTACAACCACTCTGGAAATCAGTCTGGCGGTTCCTCAGAAAACTGGGCATAGTACTACCGGAGGATCCCGCAATACCTCTCCTGGGCATATATCCATAAGATGTTCCAACTGGTAATAAGAACACATGCTCCACTATGTTCATAGCAGCCTTATTTATAATAGCCAGAAGCTGGAAAGAACCCAGATGCCCCTCAACAGAGGAATGGATACAGAAAATGGGGTACATTTACACAATGGAGTACCACTCAGCTATTAAAAAGAATGAATTTATGAAATTCCTAGGCAAATGGATGGACCTGGAGGGCATCATCCTGAGTGAGGTAACCCAATCACAAAAGAACTCACATGATATGCACTTACTGGTAAGTGGCTATTAGCCCAGAAACTTAGAATACCCAAGATACAATTTGCAAAACACATGAAACTCAAGAAGAACGAAGACCAAAGTGTGGACACTTTGCCCCTTCTTAGAATTGGGAACAAAACACCCATGGAAGGAGTTACAAAGACAAAGTTTGGAGCTGTGATGAAAGGATGGACCATCCACAAACTGCCCCACCCGGGGATCCATCCCATAATCAGCCACCAAACGCAGACACTATTGCATACACCAGCAAGATTTTGCTAAAAGGACCCTGATATAGCTGTCTCATGTGAGGCTATGCCAGTGCCTACCAAATACAGAAGTGGATGCTCACAGTAAGCTATTGGATGGAACACAGGGTCCCCAATGGAGGAGCTAGAGAAAGTACCCAAGGAGCTGAAGGGGTCTGAAACCCTATAGGTGGAACAACAATATGAACTAACCAGTACCCCCAGAGCTCGTGTCTCTAGCTGCATATGTATCAGAAGATGGCCTAGTCGGCCATCATTGGGAAGAGAGACCCCTTGGTCTTGCAAACTTTATATGCCCCAGTACAGGGGAACACCAGGGCCAAGAAGTTTGAGTGGGTGGGTAGGGAAGCAGGGGTGGGGAGGGTGTAGGGGACTTTCGGGATAGCATTTGAAATGTAAATGAAGTAAATACCTAATAAAAAAGTGGGGGGTAAAGATCTGAGTGACTTTAAATAGCCACAAGTAGCTATGTCATATAAAGGATGGATAATGACAGGACAATTTGACTCATCTAGGTGAACCGTTTATATCAGTACCTATGGGCTCTGAGTTTATTGTGTTGGCATTTTGTTGGTTGAGAATATTCTGATATAAATCTAACTGATAAATCACAAAAAAATATTGTCATGTTTTAATTCAAATTTTCAACTAATCAGGAAGATATGCAAAGTATAGATAAAAAGAGCTGAGAAAATAACAATGACTTGTCTTATGTCACACAAAATATTAGATAAAACAAACAAGTAATAATTTGAGGTTACACTGCATTTTATAGGGATCATGAACAATGATATATAAACCATACTCAAATAAAATTAAAGATAATCTAGTAAAGCAAAATTTTACTAAGTTATATATATGTACATATATGTATATATAATTTGTTACCATATAATTTCTCATTATCAGTCTATAACTACTTTCTGTTGAAAAGTAGCATAATAGATTAAATAACAAAGTATATAAGAATGAATACCAGGAGGCTGGAGAGATGGCTCAGTGTTTAAGAGCACTGATGGTAAGAGCACTGAAGGCCCTTCCAGAGGTCCTGAGTTCAATTCCCAGCAACCACATGGTGGCTCATAACCATCTGTAATGGGATCTGATGCCCTCCTCTTGTGTGACTGAAGACAGCTACAGTATACTCATATAAATAAATAGATAGATAGATAGATAGATAGATAGATAGATAGATAGATAGATAGATAGATAGATAAATCTTTTAAAAGAATGAACACCAGAGTTAAACAAATGATTTTGGCTGAATCAATAAAATGACATTGTGACTCTGTTCTGCTTAGTTAATCCTGTGAATTTTCTCATGAAAAATTTGCAAGTGATTTTGCAAAATTTAACACATGCTTACATATGAGTATTACTGTGAATCAAATTCTATATCATTTTGATACCTAGGCAAAGGATATCTTGATGATACTTATTGTGCTTCAATAAAATTATCTTCATTGGAGTAGCCTTCTTTATTTCTACATCATACAGAATTTTCAACGTATTTTTTCGAAATGAAAATTCAGAAAGTGTTTCAAGAGATATGCAAAGAAGGCACCAGTAGGGCAGAAAGATGACATCACAATGACGTGCACAAGAAAGCTTGCTTACAAAGACACAGCAAAATGCTCAATATGTTTTCTTAAACTCAATTTTTACTTAGAAAAAAAGATACAAATATCTTTTCAGTGACAGAATGAAGTCTCTTTAATAACAAAGTATCATACCATAAGTGAATGAAGCCCACAGTTATCTGAACATATGTCACCATATTTTTAAAGTTATCTGAAAGATATATTTGTTCTTAGAATTTGAAGGGAATAATGGTAAGAAGCCATTGAAATTCCCAGTGCCTGTATGTAAGATACTAAGGAAGTTGAGGCAGGAGTATTCACTGAGTCTAGGAGTTCCAGGCAAGTCTGAACAATACAATGAAACCTGCCATCTCAAAATTGTGAGAATGACTGTTCAATAAAGATAGCTGCATTCTTATTTGAACTAACTGTGGTTTCGCTCCTAGAGAAAGGTCAAGAATTAAACTGAAGGTAATGGTCTATATCCAGGCTTGTTAAAATATATCTAGCTAACATATATTTAACCCTGACTTGCTATACTATTACAGGACCATTTTAAACACAAACTAGTTGCCAGTCATGTCCAGAAAATAATGAAATAAATGTTCCTTTGCAAGCATGTTTTTTAAAAGGTTTAACATAATAGATGGTTTTAAAGGAGGTAAATTGTACAACCCAGTTTGACACATGGTGTTTGAGACTATAAATCAAATGTTTTCTCATGTAGAATAATACTGTCCTTTGCTTGCTTCTATTTCACTGATGTGTCATCATTCAAACAACTTCTGGATCTTTAAAAAGGCAAACAGCACCATATAAACTTTCCAATATACAAACAGATTAACTTAATTCTCACCTAAGAGGATAATTGAAGGAAGAGGACAGATGAATTTTTATGTATGTAGTGATTAAAATAAATCTACACAGACTTAAGTTACAATCATTTAAAATTTTTAATTACAAACAAGAATATTGTTTTTTTTTATTTTATTGAACATACCATAATTTTACAAAATGTATGGGTAAATAGAATTTATTTTGTTGCAATACTTCACAAAATAAACACGTTTTTTTAAAAACCTAAAACACAACCCCCCCCAAAAAAAGAAAAATAATATCAAAATTGTTATGAATGGTGTATATGCTGTGACAAAGGAAGCTGCAATTCTCCATATGGTACCAAGTTCCATAAAATATTAAGATACCTTCCCTCTCTAAACTTTTATAGAACTGAAAGCTCTACAATATATCTTTAACTTTTTTATTCTTTTAGAAGTGCACGCTTCTGTTTTCTATCATGTGTGCATTTTGTTAGGCTTCCTTAAAGGTAGCAAACAGGAAAATCCATTTTTTTCCTTGGGCGTCCTAAACCTGTCCTAATACTAAATATAGTCTTAGTAGTGGAATGATGTATTAGAAGATTGCATAATTAACAAAGTAATAATAGTGCACCAAATTTCTACTCTATTACCCATAATGGAAGGCTAGATCGTTTGCAAATACTGTTAATGTTAGGTACCATTCAGTGAATATTCAATATGTGATAAGACATATGCTAGTCTACACACACACACAAACACTTTGCAAACATCAAAATTTTACTATGCCATGTGTCAGGAAAGTATTTTCCACTGTTAATGTTAAGCTTGTAAGAAAGAGATTAAATAGTAAGAATTAAAACCCCTTATGTGTGTGGTTTAATAATAAAGTTTTAATTTTAATGTTTTAATTAAGTTGAATACTTATTTCATACCTAGTATTTATTAGTAAGTCATTATTTTGTGAAAAAATCAAATACTTGATACTTATGGGTTTTTTATTTTATTTATTTTATGTGAACAAGACTTTTGCTTGCATGTATGTATGCTTATCCACCACATTCATACCTGCTGCTCACAGAGGCCAGAAGAGATTGTCAGATACCCTGTGAATAGAGTCACAGATGGATGTGAGCCCCCTTTTAGGTGCTAGGAATCAAACCTGGGTCCTATAGAACAGGCAGTGGATTTAATTACTGAGTCTTCTTGTGGTTGTTAAACACACACACAGACACGCACTTACACACACACATATACATACAAACATACACATACACAATTTAAAAACAATAGAATACAATGATATGAGCACAGCAAGATGGACCCATTAGAACAATAGTATTACATATTTTATGGGGTAACCAATGACTGGATTTGAGACTTATTTCAACAGGTGAGAACTCATGCATGGTCATGAAAATCTGTTTAAAAAAATCAGTTGGGATGTTGATGGTCCCTCAGTTTACTCCTTTTGTTTTACTAAATTGACTGTCTTCCAAAAGAAACAGGGGAAGATATCAGTGCTACTCTCAGCAGCATCAGAGAAGCTTCCTCCTAAAGTGAGTAGTAGGTAACATAAAAGTGAGTCACTGGTCAAAGTGCTGTGAATAAAGGGTATTGGACCCGTTGGCACCAAATAGGTCTATGTGTCCCTCAAAGATTCAGATGATGGGATACTTCAGATGATGGGATACACAGAATGCAAGACTCAAAGGATATGAGAGTATGCTGCAAAAAAAGGTGTCTTCTGGATATGGCATGGCTGTTACACTCATAAACTCACTGAAGCTGTGATTATTCACCAAAGACCCTCATAAGATGGAGCTTGTCACCATTTCATTAATAGAAAGGAAAAGGACTCAAGAGGTCCTTTTCTTTTACTAACTATAGAGATAAAAATATAAAATATACCAGCCAACATAAAATTTTGCAAGCTTGTGTTCTTTGTGTTAGGTAGGTTACCTAATAAGTAGACTAGCTCACTTCATTACATGGGCACCATGCTTTAGTTACTTATCCCTGGATTGTATGGCAGTAGTTCTGTGTAAAATGTAATAGTAATAGGTGATAATTACTCAACTACGAGGTTCTGCTGGTTCTCTACCTTCTGTACTTGATCTATCTTTGCCTAACAATTACCATCAAACTTGATATTATATGTCCTAAAACTTCCTCTTTCTCATATGAGAATTTCAAACTTAGATACATCCCAAAACTTTTGTAGTCATGAATTATAAAGATGGCTTTATGAATGTGTTTCTCATATTTGATCCAAATTAGATAAGAAGACATATTATTGGTTATTAATAAAACGGGTTTGATGTCACCTAAATATTTTACTTTTTTCATTACATGATAGCATCTAGAAATATGTGTCATATATGAATGATTTCTGTGCATTCTAATAGTAGTACATGTCATACCAAATATTGCAGAAGAATTTCCTTTTAGTTCAGTACATTATCAGATACAGGTAGCTGGGACTTCTGACCATGTTATACAACATACAGTTAAATATCTCACTCAGCTCATGAAATTTTATTTTTATCCTGTATAACTATAACACTTCCATAACTACTGTTAATAAGCAAATTCAGGGTCCCCAAATGAATCCAGATGACAATAAAATGATATATAAAAAAAAAAACAGTATCCAATGAATAACCGACTCAAAGTAAAATTGAAATAAGTAAACCTCTCTTCTTTTCCACCATTATAGTTTATCTTAGATAAGTCATAATTCTTCTTAAATTAGGTTCTGTTTTTTGTCATTGTTGTTTGGTTATGGTGGTAGAGGTGGCAGTAGTTGTGTGTGTGTGTGTGTGTGTGTGTGTGTGTGTGTGTGTGTATAAAAGAGAGAGAAAAAAGAATCCTTATGCATCATTAGAAGAAATATTAAATGACTAAAATATTCTATGCCTTTGAACCTTTGCCATGTGTATGAACCAGAATTTGTGCTGATTCTGATTACAACTTTCCTCAATATTCTTCCCTTGTGATATTGTATGAAACGTGATCTCATTGTCCTGAGAGTCACAGCAAATTGCATAATTAAATACTATGCTTCAGAGATGTAAGACGTTTTCTACTTTATAACTCTCCATAAACATCATAGTTAACATTCAACAGCAAAAATTATTTTTAAGGGATTGTTATTACATATCTTCAAAACACAATTTTATCATTTAAAAGGCAATATACAAAAGAAAGAGAACAATGGTAGCTTCAATAATTTTGGTATAACCTGAAATACATTCTTTTTATTATTATTATTTTATTATTTCAGTGGATAAATTGCTTGTCAAAATAAACTGATATTAATTATTCAAGGTGAAAATTGTTGTCCCATCTTATAATCATATTTTTCATTGACATTTATTTGCCACCACTCTGAAAATATGTTCATATATATAATGTTCAAATTTTTTTCTATCTTACTAAGAAAATTATGAGCTAATTGAAATTTTGTGTTCTTGATTCGAATATCCTTACCTGAAGCCTAAATCCATGATGCCTTAATTTGAAGATTTTTTAGTTAATATATTGTTGGATAGTTCAGAATTGTACAGTAGAATTATAAGTTTGGTGTCAAAGAACTCCTGTGTCTCCATTGATGAGCTATTATTATTGACAATTTTTTATTATTGACAATTTAACTAATTGCTTTGAGCATTGATTCTATCCACTATAAAAACAGACTAACAATGACTAACTTCGAATGTAGTTACAGGAATCAAAATAAATAATGAACGAAAATCATGATCATAGTATCTGGATCATATATGATGACCAAAACACAGAAACTAATACCATGACTTTATAGATTTTAATTTCATTATTATACTAGTAATGTGTGTGTGTGTGTGTGTGTGTGTGTGTGTGTAGTTGCACAGTAAGGAATGTACTTAACACATCATGTTTTGACAATAAATACTGGTATAGTTAGAAGGTTATTGAAAATTTATTTAGTGATCATAATACATGGAACATGTATGAAAGAAGCCTAGATAATCTATAGTTAATAAATGTCACTCTAGATACTCTAATGGAGTTGAGTGAATAAACTTCAAAGACCCTTACCGAGAAGACAGAAATTAATTACTTCCAGTGAACTGGTATCAACTAAGGGAAAGATGCTTGAGAACTGAGCATGCCAGAAGGCAAAGCGTGTATTAGGGAAAGAATGAGACCCTTTAGCAAACTAAAAACCATGTTCTTCTGCTGCCTCTGCCTCTTGAACTAATTACCTAGAAATTATGGCCCCAGGTCAGACCCTGTCCTGTCTCATTAAGATTCTCTATCACCACACTGAATAAATAAATGGAGAAAAGGAAATGAAAATCACAGAGCTGACAGGGACACTAAAGAGAGGTATTGACTTTGCTTCCCTACAGTTTGAAGAAACTGGGATTGCCTATACAGGTAGTGTTTACCAGAGGCAAACAGGCCATTGACCCTAAATCTTTTATCCATCTTTTATATGTATCAATTCGCCATATATGTACATCAATTTGAAGTTTTCCTGAGGATCACTAACTTATCCCAATTGGTGGACATGGAGAGAAAAATAAGATAGTGGAACTTTAATCTTATATATTTTCTTTTCTTCAGAGTGATTAAAACCATAGCATTTCAACTTAGAATTGGAAGAAAACAAGATCATAATTCTGGTTATGAAGAAAAAAACAAATACTAAACTTTTTTGAGTTGTCTTCTTTTCTCAGAGAATATAGGCTTGCTGTGAGGACGATGCCTCTATCCCTCCTGATAGATAATCATCTTGGTTTCTAAAATTCTCATTTTAGCATTTGAATGAAGAAAAATACTGGAACTTTAGGTTCAGTGTTTTTTTCAGAGTTCCTGATGACAGGCATAAAGTACTTAATTGCTCCATACTGTGATTTAAAATCTGTTTCTCATAATCCTAGCATTCTATAAAATGTTTTTAAGAACAAAAGATGTGGAAAGCACTTGATAGTGTGTCTCCATCTTAAGAGATCTGGGAGCTCTCACAGCCAAGGAAAGCAGATATGCTTAAATTATTTATATAACTAATAAAAACATTAATTTTACTATAAGAAGATAATAGGAATTTGTTCCATTCCATCTACAAATGTTATGTGGAAAACTTATTAGAACCTGTGGATTAAAAATCACATACTGTTATTTGCAAATATTGAAATCATTCTTCGTTGACTCCTTTAATACCAAAGGAATGTATCTTTAACTTATTTAGACTACAAAACCACAGAAATTTCTCTGAGAATATATTCAATCCTCTAACATTAAATGTATTAACAGGGGTTCAGTCAGTTATTTTAAGCATGTTCTTAATCATATAATTCAGCAATATTATGCTTTTGTTTGGAAAAAATTAACTCTCCAAAAGAAAAGGAGAAAGCAATAGAATAAATTCACAGAACCCAAGCTTTACATCCACAAATTAACTTGGAAATTATGAATTTTGTATAATATTAAGGTTGTGTTCTCTAAATTTATAAATAAATAAATAATCTTCAGGAATACAAAATTCAGAACAGTGATCAAAACAGTCAACAAAAAAGCTTTAATAAGTTCGAATAACTGGCTTCAATTGTCTGAATAAAGAACTTCATCATTTTTTTTATCAAAAGCAGAGAAACTATAGCTTGATACCCTCTCTTAACAAGCAAAGATGATGAATAAACATGCAGATCCAGTAGGATCTGGTATATTTCAACAGAAAATAGAGGCTAGACATGACCAGTGACTTGAAATATAAATGAAGGAAAATAACCTAAACTTAAAATAGCAACAGAAGTCTAGTTTTGTTTGTACTACATTTAGGATAGATTTCTTGAGGATTTGTTGTCAAATGCTTGAGGAAATTATTTGCATTATGTAGAGCAAATATCCTGAAGCTGACTGTTAAAAGGCTAAAGCATAGCACTGCGATCAATGAAATACAAACATTATGGTCTCTGTCTTATAAAGCTATACCTAAAAGAAGGATGATTAGGATATTCTACAGTATCCATAATAAACTTAATTCAATGGCTTTCATTATTTGTTTTGTACTATTATAATAACCATGTTCATTCACAAATGACAAAGGTTCTAAGAAATAATAATGCTATTTATTGATATTGCTACACTCATTCATTATTGTTATTTAATAATAACGTCTATATTACATGGACTAGTGTGTTAACAAAAACATATGACTCTGTTGCTGAAAGTTCTTTGGTTTCATTTGGTTCGCTTGGATTTCATTTATTGACACCAGTGTCTTTCCATGTTTCCACACTGGCCTAGGACGTAGTATATTGCCCAGATTGCCTTCAAATCCACTGCAGTCCTCCTTTCTCGGCCTTTCCAGTGCTGAGTGTCCGTCCAAGCAGGTTTCACCATGCCTAGATTCTTAAAAGGTTTTATAATTATTTCTGAAGATTGAAGTACAGATTCATGGTAAGATTATTTTTAATATGGTTGATAATTTAATATTGAATTATCAACTGAGAATTGGGAAAAGTATGTTTATTATAGGCTTGTATGTCTAGACGTTCTTCAAGTTTTCAGGAGAAAAATATTACTTTTTTGAAAGGAGAAATCTAAAAATCTTAGTTTAAATCATGGTGTTTTAAACTTTTTTGATATAGGTTATCTAACAAGGATTCATATCACGAGATAGCTCTTTACTGGGTATGATGGCAAACCCTTACTGGTAACTTAATCTTAGAGAATATCCCACCAAAAATTGAGAATTATTTTTGTTTTCCTGCCAACAGAGCAAGCATGTCAAGTATATAGAAGGTATGCAATGTCTTCCTGTTTCTTTTCATGTGAACCACACAGATTTCCTCCACTACATATTCCTGTATATTCAGTGGTTTCACTGTCAGCTCCCATTCTGTTTCCTGCATTTGTCCCTCTCTTGATTCAAAACCGTCCCTTTAACACATCATTCCTAATTAGATGATTAGTGCTTGGAAGGGCAGGAGATAAGTCATTTGCATAATTTAATCATAAAAAGAAGTTAAAGATACAGATTTTGCTGTTCGTTTGTACAATTATCTTCTTCAGCCTGGGGGGCTGAGATATTAATGTGATTAAACAGTATTTCTGCAAACAGGCAACTGTGTGTCCTCTATTAAAGCAAGGCTGGAGGCAAATGAAAAATTAATTTTAGAAGACAATCAATTTTATTCTACATGACTGTAATAAATAACAGCCCATCTGCAGACAACTCATTAAGCCTTGGGAGGGTACATGTGTCACAAACTCTAAATGACACACAAGGCTGAATTTTCCACCAAAATAGAACTAGTAATAAATGACCTACCAGCTGCCATATCAGCCTAAGAAGTCAGCACACAGGAATTTCTTAGAAACTGAATTGCATACTATGTCAGTCACAGTCAACCAGTTAATTGAGACCTCATTACAAAAGTCACTGGAAACTGCTTCATCTTCCTATGAATTTTTATCTTTCGCTTCTACTCAGAAAGTATTATATACATATGTTAGTATACATACATTTATTAGTATGAACACCACTTTAGTACTGTCAAGAGCTAACATCTACAAACCTATTTAATGTGCTAAGAACTTGGTATACACTATCTCAATTAATGTTAGAAATCCTGGGAGTTCTGTCACTAACATTTAGCATATTCTTATATGAAAACCTGAGGCTTGGAAGGTCATACATCTAGATAAAGTACTCAAAAGAGGATGAAGTGTCCAAGACAATGAAAATTCCCTGAGCTTCTATTTTTCAAGGGTAGCTGTCAATCAAAGTCATAATAATATACTCCTAAAGTAAAACAATAAATCTCCCAAAAATCAAGCGTTTCCCAAAGTAAATACATTCCATTATAATAACTCATAGTTGCACAAAGGAAACAACAAACTAAAAACATTTTGAATACTTAAACAACCACATAAAGTGTTTGGTACTCTGAGTCATAAAACAACACATCAGAATGTTTTTGAAGTTGAGTATCTCACAAGCTACTTCTACTTTGGGGAAAAAGAAAGCATGAACACCTTAAAACTTGAGCATTTGTATACACACACACATATGCATGCACACACGTATGCACACATGCATTCTTGTGAGAAGACATGTCCTGCAAATAAAAATTTAGAAAGATCACTGAACGTGAGTGAGAGAATTCTCTCTACAGAGGTAATTCTTCAAGTATTTGTTTAAAATATCACTGCTTTCAACAAGACCTTGAATAGGGCAATTATTCTTAAGAAGGAATCTCAACTTTGTTGTTTTCTGATATCAGTTTCCTTGAAGAGTTTATATTATATCACTGTACTTTCATTCAGTTTTTTTATTTCATTTTTATTTTTGGAAATTATGATATGGATATATCATTTCTCCCTTACCTTTCCTCCCCCCAAACACTCTCATATCCTCCCCTTACTCTTTCTCAAATTCATGGCCTCTTTTCATTGCTATTGCATATATATGTGCGTATATATTTCTAAATATAACCTGTTCAGTATTCTGTAGGTTACTCGTACAATTTAAAGACTGGCCTTTTTGAACTGGACAACCAATTTGGTTTTTCTCTCCCCTAGAAAAAGACTGTTTCTCCAACTCTTAGCATTCCTTAGATGCCCATAGTTCTTTGTATAGAGTTAAGGCCTTTTGGACGTTTTCCCTATCCACTTTTGCATATCTATTGGTGTCATCCTACCAATGATTCATGTTGAATAAAATCTTCATTTGAAGGTCTCATTTCTTCAGATTCGAAATATTAGATGTGTGTTAGCATCTTTCTCTCCTTTTCTTTCTTGTATTAGATATTAAGGTCCATTTACCTAAAAATATTCTCACTATGATGTTTTGAATTGTTTTTCCTAATTGGGATAGCCCAGTTTTAGTGTATTCATACATCTCTTTCCAATGCTAAATAAAAAGTGGAAACAAGATTTTTTTGAAACCAATCCAACGGAGCTAAAATAAAATTCTAACAATGGAATTGCCTTTTCACCCTTAAACAAGAGTCTTAATAGCAGATGTTACTACATCTGGCTTCCCTTGTTATTCTCCATCTGCAGAAATTAAAACTCACTCAGAATCCATGACAGGACCTAATGGGAGTTTGCAAATGCTGACCAAATCCTTCTTCCCAACTACTCTGTTAGGATGCCAGGTGAACGGCTGGGCAAGCCCCACCAGAGCAAATTTGTTTCCTAGGTAATTAGCAAAGAATTAAGAAAGAGGTCACCAACTTCGTAGCTTTCCTCAGCAATGATCTTACATGAGAACCTGATTGAAAGCGTAACTATTTGCTCATCATTAAACATTCAAGGTCAAGGAGCCCCTGAAAGGAGACTATGTGGAGTTTTGAAAAATGGTAACTAGAGCAGGGGCTTCTTAAGTAGCTTCCGTGCAAGGTTTCTAATTCATGAGTCCAAAACACCAGGTGCTAAGTAGATATCTATCTGGCTTATGCCACTTTGAATACATTATGACCTAACCATAGGTAAATAATGGTGGCTACTTTGTAGTTATACACTGTGATAGGCATGTATAGTATTTTTCAAAAAAAAGTAATGTGTTGATTGAAAGTATTAATTTAATCTTCATGAATAGATGGTACACTAATACCTTCAATAAATACACACCATGGAACATAGAAATTCTGTTAGAGAAACAGTTTGTAATAAAATCAATCTTAGCTTTCATTGTCAGATAACATTAACACTATACAATAGAAACCAAACACTATGTCAATTACTTAGAAAATGTCACATTTCACAATATTCTTTAAATATGGCACATGCATGAGAAATCATGGGTTACTTGTTTCAGTATCCAAATTCTCATGATATAGTGCATATGGTTTGCTTTTAAAACCAAGTTAAGTTGAGTTCAAATACTTTTAAATTTCAAGAAGTGTAAGATTTTAGGAAATAAGAGTGATTTATTTTAACAAAACTAACCCAGATAGCACAACTATATGTAATAGAAAACTATAAGTAATATATATTGACTCCTTTCTTAATACTTACCAACTTTAGTAAAAATGCATATGGACATGATACAAAGCATCATGCCAGTATTTGTGCCTCTCAGCATTTTCTCCAGCAACCTTGCCACTTTCAGCCATGCGTCATGACCTTCAACACTGTGACAACCATAACTGCATTAACTATCTCTAGTTCCATGGCCATCACATTTCACTCATTCTAGTACTCCAAAGATGAAAACACTTTGAACCTTTCCTGCAATTTCTCATCTTTCACTGTCTCTCATCATGCTATCCAACAACTTACAGTACATTTTCCTGTGTTATAATTATCTATGACAAAGATAATCACACTCAACCGTCTTGCCTTTTACTTTGTTATGAAAGCACCTCGATGACAAAACCACAGCTCTTGTAAAATCAGATTATCTAACGACTTTGCATCAGTATTCAGGCAGTTCTACCTGGTAAAATAGAAACACAAAATCTCATTGATCTTTTTAAATTTATGAGTACAAGTATCAATGGGCTTGTAATGACAACTGCCTTCTTTTAGTAGTAGATTCTCCTAGTTACTCCAATGGCTATCTGAAACTTTCCCTGTAAATCCTTCTTCCTGTTACCGCCTTTCCAGACCTCTTTTCTAACCCTTACGTTCAAGTGATGATCTATCTCCACTTTAGAAAAAAAAAAGTTTCCTTGGAGCTGCAATAAGTTAACTTTAATCTCTATTTGCATACCCAGCTTTCCATCTATGAACATATATGTACTAACCTTGGTGTTGTCAAATGTTATTTGTTCCCCATGTCCTATCTACTCTCTCTGACTGTACAATATCACTTAAGCAATAGTCCCTCTCTTGCCTACAATATCAGTTCTCTTTCCTTTATTTCTGCTGAATTCTTATCTTTCATAACAGCAAATGCTGCTATATCTTCCAAGAGAACAAAAAACAAGTTCCTGACCCATTCACTTCTATAATTTCAACCTGATTTTTCCCAATGTTTATTCTGTGATTTTATTTTTCATTAAATTATTTATTTACTCACTTTACATCCCTATTGCAGCCCACCTTCCTCACAGCCCCTCTCCCTCCACCCTATCCTCCTCTAAGAAGGGGAGGTCTCCCTGGGTACCAACTTACCCTCAGCCTTATATTTTTTAAATCACTCCTTCACTTCTGTCTCAAATGTATTGTCTCCTGCTCAAATGTCTCTCTCAAACACACACACACACACACACAAAAGTATGTATGTATGCATGTATGTATGCATGTATGTATCCCACTTGAACTCTATTCTCAATCTAGCCACAAAAGTGAGCTTTTGCCAGTGCCTGGCAAATACAAAAGTGGATGTTCACAGTCATCTATTGGATGGAACACCGGGCTCCCAAAGGAGAAGCTAAAGTACCCAAGGAGCTGAAGGGGTCTGCAACCCTATAGGTGGAACAACAATATGAACTAACCAGTACCCCCTGAGCTCCTGTCTCTAGCTGGATATGTAGTAGAAGATGGCCTAGTCGGTCATCATTGGGAGGAGAGGCTCTTGGTCTTGCAAAGATTATATGCCCCAATACAGGGGAATGCCAGGGCCATGAAGCAGGAGTGGGTGGGTTGGGGAGCAGGGTGGAGGGAGGGTATAAGGGACTTTTGGGATAGCATTTGAATTGTAAATGAAGAAAATTAAAAAAAAACATGTCTCAAAAACAAACAAAAAAAAAATTAAGTCTGAGCTCTGAGTGTTGCTAGCACATGTTTTTAATCCCAGCACTCGGGAGGCAGAGGCAGATGGATCTTTATGATTTCAGGGCCAAACTGGTCTACAGATGGAGTTCCAGGACAGCCAATGCTACAAAGAAAGAACTTGTCTCAAAAAAACAAACAAACAACAAACATTCAAACAAAATACTTCTGTCAGATCATTTTATACCCCTTCTTAAAACCCTGCATGTGAATCTCTCTCCATTATATAAGTTCATGGCAAAATCTTAAAAATGACTCTAAGGATATGTATAAACAAACTTCTTCATTGCCATTATGTTCTCTTCCCAGTTGTCTTCCCTTACTCCACTATAGCCATACTAGTATTTTTAATGTTCTTCAAATATGCTGGAAATGCTGCTGTTTTAAGACTTTGGGTCAAAAATGTTTCCTCAACCTTTGGCATTCTTTCCCTGAATTCTTTTGTGTTAACTCTCCTTTCCCTGATCTGTTTTTATCCACAGTGCTTACTACCTTCTAACATGCAATATAATCTCCTTTGATGTGGTACACTCCACTTGTTTATTTTTTTAAATGTACACAAGGAAGAAAACTGAACAGAAGAGAATACCTCATGCCTATTTGGTAAAGAAGAATGGAAAGAAAAAAGGAAGGGAGTGAAGAAAGGGAGTAAAGAAGGAAACAAGAGAAGGATGGGAGTCCGTTTTAATCTCTACTGCTGTGCAAAACACTCTGACCAAAAGCAACTTAAGTTTACACATCCAGGTTTTAGTCTATCCTTGAGGCAAGTCAACTCAAGAACTCAAGCAGGAAACTCAAGAGGAACACTGTCTCTCTGGTTCACTATCTGGCTCATAACTTTCTTGTACCCACCTGCCTAGAGATAGTACAGCCTACAAAGGCTATACCCTCCTACATCAACCTTCAGTTAAAATAACTCCCCAAAGACATGGCTACAAGCTACTCTTATCTAGACAACTCTAAGCTTCCCTCTTATTTGACTCTAGACTGTGTCAAGTTGACAGTGAAAGGTAACTAGAACAGAAATAATTTCTGTATATTTGCATACATTCTATCCATAGTAGAATTCAAAGCTCTCTGAAGACACTCATACATCACGTAATGGCATGTAAACAGAAAAGGTAATTATTGTATTTCAGAAATTCAATATTATTATTGGATGAATTATTGCAAATCCTACATTAATTTCTTGGGTTATTGCTCCTTTCTATTTTCAAATCAGAATTTAATATTTTGGTGATTCTCCAGCCTTTTCATGAATGCATAAATAAATAAGTCTTTCCAGGCATGTGGCTCATTCTTTTCATTCCAGTACTGAGGAAACAGAGCCAGGCTGATCTCTATGATTTCAAAGCTTCCCTGATTTATATAGCAAAGTCCCATGCCTATCCAGGCTACATAATGCAATCCTGTTAAAAGAAAGAATGAAAGAATGAGAGAACTAAGAAAGGATGGGAGGAAGGAAAGAAAGAAGGGAGGAAGGGAGGGAGGGAGGGAAAGATGGAAAGAAGATCCATCCAAAGGAGTTTTGTTACTGTATTTCTGAAAACAACAATTAAATGTCAGTATTTATATAAGTGCAAACACCTTAAGGATATTATAGTAAAGCTTTTGGGTAGTGTTTCTCCTTCTAGTTTGCTTATCTCCATTTGTCACTACTACACAGTCCATAACTCCCAAACAACCTGGAACAAGGCACCACTATTGAATCTTGTTTGCTCAACTCCACCGTTCAAGACAGCATAAAGAGTACAGTGTACCTGAGCAGGCACAAAAGAAGACTTGGGTTCCAGATTTAGCCATCTTTACCAGACTGTATGTCCTTAAGGAATTCATTTAACCTACTTACATTACCATCTTCTCACCTAAATTTGGGATCAAATGACCTGTTTCATAGAATTATAGTGAAAATTAAGTACAAATATTGAAGAGTTCTGCAGCCTGTGAACTTTTGCACAGATTATATAATTATTTCTTAGTAGAAGAGGAAGTTTTATTGTCATGAATAATGCAGATTAGCATTGAGTAGAAATAGTATAAATGAGTCAAAGCATTCACCAAACACACCTTGTTGCAAAGTGATGAGATATCTTGCTAGTAATTTTAAATGATCATATATATTTCCACACTGAAAGACATGAATTACATATTTAAACTTTACTATTATCATCTCTGTCATTCTTTTATTTTTTATTAGATATTTTCTTTATTTACATTTCAAATGTTATTTCCTTTCCTGGTTTGCCCTCCAAAACCCCCCTACTCCATCCCCCTGCCCCTGCTCACCAACCCACCCACAACCGCTTCCCTGTCCTGGCATTCCTCTACACTGGGGCATAGACCCTTCACAGGACCAAGGGCCTCTCTTCCCATTGATGACTGACTAGGCCATCCTCTGCTACATATGTAGCTGGAGCCATGAGTCCCACCATGTATTTTCTTTGGTTGGTGGTTTAGTCCCAGGAAGCTCTGGGGGTACCGGTTAGTCAATATTGTTATTCCTCCTATGGGGCTGCGAACTCCTTCAGCTCTTGGATACTTTCTCTAGCTCCTTCATTGGGGACCCTGTGCTCAGTACAATGTTAGGCTGAGATCATCCACCTCTGTATTTGTGAGGCTCTGGCAGAGCTTCACAGGAGATAGCTATATCAGGCTCCTGTCAGCAAGAACTTGTTGGCATCCATAATACTGTCTGGGTTTGGTGGTTGTATATGAGATGGATCCCCAGGAGGGGCAGTCATTGGATGGTCCTTACTTCAGTCTCTGCTCCAAACTTTGTCATTGAATCCTCCCATGGGAATTCTGTTCCCCTTTCTAAGAAGAACCAAAGTATCTATACCTTGGTCTTCCTTCTTCTTGAACTTCATGTGGTCTGTGAATTGTATCTTGGGTATGTTTGTCATTCTTTAATTCAAATTTTAATGTTAAATAACTTTATTGAAGTAGTTCCAATTATTCCCTAAAATAAACTCAATCCCCATTGAATTGAATATAAACTTCACACATACCATCAAAGACAAAATTTAATCCTTTACAGAAACTTCGTACTAAAACTATTCCAAAAACATACTATAGGAGTCTATAGTCAAGCTAATAGTAGTAAGATAATTTCTCAAAGACCCAGATGCCCCTCAACAGAGGAATGGATACAGAAATTGTGGTATATTTACACAATGGAATACTACTCAGCTATTAAAAAGAATGAATTTATGAAATTCCTAGGCAAATGGATGGACCTGGAGGGCATCAGCCTGAGTGAGGTAACCCAATCACAAAAGAACTCACATAATATGTACTCACTGATAAGTGGATATTAGTCCAGAAACTTAGAATACCCAAGATATAAGATACAATTTGCGAAACGCATGAAGCTCTGGAAGAACAAAGACCAAGGTATGGATACTTTGCCCCTTCTTGGAATTGGGAGCAAGGTACCCATGGAAGGAGATACAGAGACAGAGTTTGGAGCTGAGACGAAAGGATGGACCATCTAGAGATTGCCATATCCGGGGACCTATCCCATAATCAGCCTCCAAATGCTGACACCATTGCATACACTAGCAAGATTTTACTGAAAAGACCCTGATATAGCTGTCTCTTGTGAGGCTATGCCAGTGCCTGGCAAACACAGAAGTGAAAGCTCACAGTCAGCTATTGGATGGATCACAGGGCCCCCAGTGGAGGAGCTGGAGGAAGTACCTAGGGAGATGGGGGCATCTGCAACCCTACAGGTAGAACAACAATATGAACTAGCCAGTACCCTCCCCAGAGATCGTGTCTCTAGCTGCATATGTATCAGAAGATGGCCTGGTTGGCCATTAGTGGAAAGAGAGGTCCATTGGTCGTGCAGACCTTATATACCTCAGTACAGGGGAACGCCAGGACCAAGAGGTGGGAGTGTGTGGGGGGGGAGGAGTGGTTGTGGGAGGATGTGGGGGACTTTTGGGATAGCATTGGAAATGTAAATGAAATAAATACCTAATAATTAAAAAAATGATACATAAATCAATACTGTAGCATTTCTTTAAAGTGACATTTTCAAGAATGTTAAGCTGTTTTTGTTGTTGTCTTTTGGTTTGGGGTGTTTATTTCTTTTAGACAAGGTCTCACTATGTATAACTGGTTAGCCTGGAATTCTTTATACAGAGCACATTGATTTTAAACTCACAAAGATCTGCCTGCCTCTGCCTCCCTAAAGTAGGATTAAAGGTGTAAGACAGTCACCATACATGACAAGAATAGTAGTTTTTTATTAGATATTTTTCTTCATTTACATTTCAAATGCTATCCCAAAAGTCCCCTATACCCTCCCCCCACCATGCTCCCCAACCCACCCACTCCTGATTCCTGGCCCTGGCATTCCCTTGTACTGGGGCATATGATCTTCACAAGACCAAGGTCCTCTCCTCCCCATTGATGGCCCACTAGGTCATCCTCTGCTACATATGCAACTAGAGACACAGCTCTGGGGGTTTGGGGGTCCCTCCTATAGGGTTGCATACTCTTTTAGCTCCTTGGGTACTTTCTCTAGTTCTTTCATTGGGGACCTTGTGTTTCATCAAATAGATGGCTGTGAGCCTCCACTTCTGTGTTTGCCAGGCACTGTCTCAGCCTCACAAGAGAGAGCTATATCAGGGTCCTGTCAGCAAACTCTTTCTGGCATATGCAATAGTGTCTGGGTTTTGGTGGTTGTATATGGGCTGGATCCCTGGGTGGGGCAGTCTCTGGATGGTCCTTCCTTCTGTCTCAACTCCAAACTTTGTCTCTGTAACTCCTTCATGGGTATTTTGCTCCCCATTCTAAGAAGGAACGAAGTATACACACTTTGGTCTTCCTCCTTCTTGAGTTTCATGTGTTTTGCAAATTGTATCTTGGATATTCTAAGTTTCTGAGCTAATATCCACTTAGAATAGTAGATTTTAATAACAACAGTCATACAAATGTTCTATTGTCACTCTTTCACCACCATTTGGCTTCTGGTATAAGAATATTTGAATATTTTGCCATTAGAATTTCTAGATTCATTCACAGTTGGTATTTTTATGCCTATACTTCTAGTACATGGATCTGTTTAAGCTCATCACTACAAAAAATGACAAAAACCTAAAAAGATATTCAGGGGCAATGTAAAGTTCAGTGTTAAAGCATTTACTCAGCATGCATAAGACACTGGGAATAATCCATGGACATGAGAGATTCATTCAGAAACTCTATGAAAAAGCCTCCATCAATACATTCTATACTGTCTATTCCTTATTTTATACTATTTTTGCATGAGAATTGTTGTATCAGGTTCTCTATGCTCTTATTTATTAATAGCTCAATTCCTTTGCCTGTGTTCAAATAAACCTATGACAATAATAGCATGAGTCAAATACAGTCCAGCCTTCTTTGACATCATGAGGCTAATTGGAATAAGAATGCTGAATTCTACTGCTTATTCTTGGATCTGTTTATGCCAAACACTTTTACATTTGTCTCACTAACATAAAAGAGACCTAAACAGAGAAATTTATTTTGTTAAATGTGTATTTAGAAACTAACAATGCACTTAGAAATAAACAAAAATCCAAAGAACAATATAAAACAAAAATACCAAACTGAGTATACAGCAAAGAAGTCATTTGATTTAAAATAACTGCAAAGGACATAGAGCCATAGGCTCTGGGAGAATAACCCTTCTGCTATTACAGAAACATACAAACTCATGAAAAAGAGAATGCTCCCAAAACAAACAAACAAACAAAAAATCTCATGAGTCCTCTATTGTGACAAGGGCCATTCCAAAACAACTACAAATATGAGAATGAATCTATATCAAAGGTACTTTAAAAAATTAAGCTCTGCAACAGTTACTATACTCTTCATAGGTCACAACATTCTACTTAATCTCATGTTAAAATAACTGATATTTCTGGCCATAAGCAACATTGTGATCGTATTGTTTCTTTCGAGAACTACAAATTGAGAATTAATTATTCTTTCCATAGAGTGAAAATACTTCTTAAAACTCTGATTTCAAGCTATACTCATCTATTGTGTTTTGACCTGTAAGTCATAGTAATCTCAAATGTTTAACATATAGAAGATTGCCATTTAGAGTTTTTAAGCTCAGGACACATGTTAAAATTAACAATGGGCATCATTGAATTTGGCAAATTCATGACATGCTAACAGTCTATGATGAGTACAATATCATTTAAGATCATAGGTCTTTCCACAGACAACATAAGAGTAGATTCAAGAAAACTACACTGTTAGCGGTTCACTAACCAATTTGAACCAGCCCCCTTTTGTTAGCTGTGATATACATGCTGCATGTATATTTATGCTTTGTTCAAAATAGATATTTTTCTACAAATAACATAATTTCAAATTTAATTCAACCTCTGCATGTTTCTACACTATCACTCCATCATTCAATGTGCATAAAAATTAAAATTTAATAGTAAAATATGCAAAGTACATTGAGGCAAATCATTTTTATTTTTTATCATTTTTCCACTTCTAAGTTGTATTTATTATCTTCCATTCCTTCCTACATTGCAGGTTAGCTGAGAATTAGCTATGTAATAAGAATATTCTTCTTAGGTTATCTGCAAATGAGAAAAACAAGAATATACACAATACTCAGGTATACTACTTTCCATTTCATAAGTAACCTTGTCCATAATAGAACTTACTGAACATTTGCTGGAATAAATAAGCAAATTAACTTAGTAGGAAAATATCATGTGTTATAGACACCTTATGTGCTCAAACTTCATGCTGTAATTGGCTTATATACTAAGACCAAAACCTAGTGAACTATGCATAAAAGGTATTATGTAGTAAACCTTTTCTATGAATGAACTTCCTTTATGTCTTCCTCAAATCAAAACCTAGAAAGTACTCATAAAGTTTTCCACAAAATAAATTTTAAAGTTTAGTCGATTACAGGCTGCTTACAAAGTGTCAGACTTAACATTAACATGAATGTGTATACATTTGTACAATGAATTAACATGTTATCCAGTTACTTATGTTTAACGGTAAATTGTTTAACAAACACAAAATCCTTTTATTTCATTTTAATTTTTGAAATCTAATCTTATACAAGACAATGTGCCAGAAGTAAAGGTCTGAACTAGATCTGAAAATGAATTTTCTCCACATAAAAGCAAAATTTTCATCTATAATTACATGTTCAGTAACTCCCACTATTTTAGCTTGATCTCTTTAATATAATTCTAAAGATTGCAAAGCATTCCAGTGTTTGCTCATATACATATGACTCAGATATGTCTATGGAAATGTGGGACTATTTGACAACTGGTATTGCAAAACACTTATCACAAATATTAAATTAGTAAATACAATGAGGCATAATGTGATTACATCTGATATAGCTGAGATAAAGATATGATGAGTACAAAATACATCTACAAGAATGGTGGCTCTTGTTTATATATCACATGGTATATGCCTTAAAATTGCATGGTACATAATAAGTGCTGAACACACAACATAATAAATTTGATCAATGATGATGGATCAAAGTGATTGAGAAAGCATTTTTTTTTATTTATTGAAAACACAAAACTTAAATAAGGGATTAATTTTACAAATGCCTTCAAGTTAAAGGCAATAATTTGAAAGTGAGAGTCCCTGAGGTCTGACATATGTCCTCAAAGGAACTTTCAGGGAATAACAACTAAGTGGAACTAAACTTCTTGGCACTGAACATACAGAGGAATTGTATAGAAGCCAGATTTCCTTAATATTGATAGTAGTATTCAGAACAAAGATTCAGTGTATGTATGTATATACTTTCAGATAAATTATGATATAGCACACATGCAAAATAACATCTTATGGGTGTTTAGTTAAACTTTCTTATGAATGACCTAATATGGCATTAAACTCCAGTTTCTTCCAGTGAGGGTAGAGCTCAGAGTTAGAGCACTTGCCTCACAAGTATGAGACTCTAAGGTCAATCTACACTACCACTGGGGAGAAAACAAAAAGGAAATAAACTGACTCAAGATTCTTAACTAAGAATTATGTCAATTGCATTTATTACTGTACTACTGAAGACCAGGAAGAGATGATGATGATACAGTTTTACTCAATAATTGTGGGGTACTTTTAATGTTTATATTTTAGTACAACAGAGGATCACACAAAAAGGGAATATAAATGATGCACTAGTGCTATAGTAACCTAAATTTATCCACAGTTCGCTATGACAATACGATGTTATTTAGACAAATGTGGAAAACAGAATTCTTCCAAAATAACTGAAAGCTCAAACTCTAGCATATTGCTGTAAGCTATAATGCTTATAACTGTTAATCCAATACACCTTTTATACAAACCCATAAACACATGAGTGGAAAAATAGCACAGATGTTCATCTCTAATGCAATTTCCATTCAATTTCCTAAGTGCGGTCCCTGTGTGCAAACTAGCTTAACGTTATGTTTAGCTTGCAAATTCTTTTAATAAATAATGAATGCAATAAAACTAGAAGATCAATGGCAAGCTGAGAAATCATAAAAAAAAAGTGCCCTTTGTGTTCGGGCTGTTGCCCGTTTCAAACTTTAATCCAAAGACAGATCAATATTTTTTTTCTTTTTAACCCATCACATAACTAGCATAGACTAAATGTAGCCTAAATACTGTTATCAGCTAACAATTGCCAGCAACCTGATAAGATCATTGGACACAATTGCAATTGAATGTTTAATACCTTAGCATACGAAGAACATTATATACTAAGCAACAAATGTGTGAAAAAACAAAAAGGTCATACAGCAATTAAAACTCCGTATGTCGTTATTTTTTAACTTTCCGATGCTATCTATTTTTCTTGTAGTGCAATTAAAAAGTTTTCACTGCAGTTTTCACTAATATACTAAATAAACACAATGGCTCAAAACAGTGCATAGATAGAAATAATTTCAACCTCAAAGTTCCTAGATAAAAGTAATTTTTACTTTTCAAAATTAATTATACCTGATAAAAATACAATCTTCTTTTAATTAGGTAGTGTGGAAGATACATCATGTAAATTTGAGTTTGAATATTTTTTTGAAACTTCAAATTGCTCAGAAAAATAATGAATCGTGTTTCTTAGTGTATTTCTACTTCCATTCTAGAAAGAATGAAGGAATCTTCTCTTCTTATCAAGTCTTTTTAGAAAAGATTTTTTTCTGTTCGGAAAAAAGATCTCAAGTCATATACCACTTGCATTATGCAGATGTACCAGTCTAAATAACTAAGAATAATTTTATGCCATTAGTCTTCTTTCACTTATTAATTCTTGCCTATTTAGAACATTACAACATCTCCCCTGGGCTTTTAGTAAAAGTAAACACTAAGAAGTCATAATTTATATCAGAACATAATTCATGTCAAAGAATCTAATTCAGCATATTAGATTTTGATACCTTTGTATATGTATTTCTGAAAGGTTTATGGCATGATTACAAACGATTTAACACCAGAGTTAAAATTTCAGGATTATGTCTAACAACTGCACACTTCATGTAACTATTATGTAGCAGTTATGTAAGGAGCAGAAATCGATGTAATTATGTAAAAACAATAAATGTGTGTATGATTGTATTCACTCAGCCAATTTCAATTTGATGCCTAACATATAAAAATATTAGGTTTATGATGTTTTATAATTAATATTACTGATGTTAAAATTGGTTTCTAAGACAATATCATAAAAATACATATATTTTACATATATCTAAGTTTTTATTGTGTGTAATAAATTCAGTTACTTTGTAGATATGTCATATCCAATTTTATATGAAATAATTTGTATTGAATCTTATATTCTCCATTTTGTTATAATAATTTTACTTATTATAATATATATATAAATTTAGCATTACAAAAGAGATGAGACCTCACTGTGAAGACCTGCAGAGGTTTTAAACAAAATTATAAAAACCTAGTTAACTATACTGAATTCAGTCAAATTCATAACTTTCTGTTCATACTTGACTACACATGATAAGCCATATCTTGAGCTTCTGAAATGACTACCTGAAGATAATTTTTTTCTGAAATATTGACAATCTGAACCTTGTCATTTAAGAGTGTTTCTTGATGTCCTAATATAAGTAACAATAGAATTGTGCTTAAAGAATGTTGTAAATTTCTATAAAGACACACTACTTCTAAAACTCTATTCATTTTATATGCTTTTGATGAAACATAGACCCTTTCACATGCTAGGGAAGTGATATGTCATCAAGCTACATCAAGCCATAAATGCTGTTGCCTTAAAACATATGTTCTTCAAAAAAATAAAATAAACAAATTAAAGATTGAATCTTCTTTGATTGTTTTCATTTTCATATATTTAATATTAACTTAAAACTCTAGCTATTAAAATATTAGACCATACATATTTCATGTCAATTGACATTGTTGCTTTTCTCTGAAAACCAACGTAAGAAGACAGGACATAAAATGTAAAAAAGTATGGGAAGTATACTACTTAATGAAGGCAAGTAATTTCACTATATTTATATGAAGGTCCTATAGGTTTACATATATGTTCTTCTCCAGTTTAAAAATTATGTTATAGAAATAACACTTATAGTTATAAAATATTTTATGGTTTGCACATAATTTGAATATAGATAAATTATAAATGCTAAGATAAAATATTTTTCTAATATTTTTCAGTATTACAAACTAATGTCATGATTAATATACAATAGACAGACTTTCTCCTTCCTACTTAAAAAAAATATTAAATGCTGAAAGGTTCCAAATCCCTTGGTAAAGCTATATTGCAGCTGCATTAAGCCAACAAAAAGCTTATTAGTAAGGCTTTAAAAACTGACACCCTTCTATAATCAATTTGGATACAGTATTATTCTATTTATAATGGCATTTTCAATGTGTTCCAATCATATATTGCTAATTCTCCTTTTTTTGTTTCATGATTAAATATTAATAGACTGGCATTATTAAGCAGCTTCCCTTCACTTGGGCTTATAATATATTGGGTTTCACCATTTCATAATTATTAAAATATAATATAAAAATTAAAAATCTTTTCACAGAAATCTTATGGCTGCTTTGATGTTTTACTCTGATTTCTAAGTAAAATAATATAAATGTAGTTGTTCTAGCAGAAAATGGGAAAAGGGATGCCGCCACTTTAAAAGCTTCAATCTCTTTGACATTGCTGGCAGTGTATGGGAACATTAATGCATCTGTCATGATAACAAGCTAAGAATAACATCTAGACATCAAACCGAGCAGAGAATCCATCTGAAGTGATTCATTCAGATCTGTCTCATTGATTTATTAAACACGGGGCAACATCTGCAGCCTCACAGAGCCGCTTGGTGAAATTAATGCAAGATCAATTCAAATGGAAAAAAGTGTAAAAGAGATAAATCAAAACACAATTTGCATTCAGTTCCACAATCAGGCTTATTGGGTGCAAATGTTCAATTTCCCTTCCAAAGCAAATGTGTTTAAATGTTGTTTTATCTTTGTAGAATTGTGTGATCTGAAGTGACAGTGAAGAGTTTTGCAGGTTGAGCTGGTAAAATGAAAAAAAGAAAAAAGGGAGGAAAAATGCTACTAGAGACCTTTTGAATATGCAACAAGAATATCATTAATACCTAATTGTTTTCCTTTGGGGACTACTTTTAGCCATAAACACAATATAGTCAGTTATATATAAACTGAGTTGTTTTTACAGATATTTGAAATAATGTCGAGTGAATAAATCCAAATCATATGTATCTTTGCAAACAAGATAAAGTACAAATGGAGATGTATATTGCCAACTGAAATGTATTGTAATTAGGGATTCTCACAATTATACTCATCTGCAAGAAGTTTTGTTTTTAAGCATCTACACAAAATAAGAGTACTTGAAATAGAACCAAATAACTCAAATTTGATAACTTCTACTTCAAGTATTAAGAATTTCTTCCATAAAAGTATATAAAATATTAATGTCAGAAGACAATAACATTCTAATAATCTATTATCAATCATGTACCATGTGTGTACTGAGAATATCATGCATAAAACTCCAAATATGTACTAGTCTATCACAAGCATCACCCAAGATAAAGAAAGGTTTTTAAGGTAAACATGAGCACTCAATCAGTTACTGGAGTATCTAGCTAAATAAAAAATGTAGGCAGAAGTGTATGATTAAAGTGAAAGTCATCATTAAAGTTTTGCACACTGATATGTGACTGTGTTGCTATAATTGTTATATTAGCACCATTTTTCTAATACAACACTGAGAATTTTTGGTTATCTGGCTGCTTTTAAGAGACAATATAACTGCCTCATCACCACTCTATGAAATAAAAGATATGCATTCATTGTCCAGATTTATTTCTATACCATTTTTATTATCTGTGAAAGTGTCTTTAATACAGAGTACCAGTATAGTAAAGTTTTACAAGCTGTTTAAAAACTTGATGATGCTTAATTTTATTATAAATGCAAAGCAACAGTTTCAAGTAAACTATGTTACTATACAGATCATGATACAAGGATACATCAAGCTTGAGTGCAAAGCTAAATTCATTGAGTGCTTATAATAAACATCTTTCTCATGTTTAAGAATAATTTAAATATTATAAGTGTCAATAAATTCACATAAAACTATTCTAACATCAAAATATATTCAGTTTATATACTATCAAATAAAATATAAGTGAACTTTGTGAATTTTAATTGCAAAAGCAAACTTGTATTTGAATAATGTTAAATCATGTCTCCAAATAATTATTACAATGTTGTCTTAATCATACACTCTTATTTCTACAATCATCTATTTGACTATACTTGAGACTGAATAGCATGTAATTAAATGCTTCTGAAATGAAACAAACTGCTGGTCCTGAAACCTGACAATGTAACTTTTATGTGGGCAAGTATATTAAAAAGAGATATCACTAAAATATATTGGTTGATTTGCATATTTACTAAGAATGATTTGTCTCTTAGTGTATGACTACTGGTATACTTGAGACAATTTAGTAAGGAAGATCCAGTACAGAATGAAGACTTTAGACTTATGCTATCTGAATTTGCCTTTCTCTGGCATTAAAATTTCCAAGATTTCCTATAAAATGATGAAACAAAAAATGTTTTTTAAATCTAAAAGAAGATATTTTCCATTTAGTTTGAGAATCTTTAAAATCACCATTTTCTTAATAATCATGAAAATAATACCTTCACTATTCAGTTTCAAGTAAAACAGCATGAAGAGAAATGTTGTACAGCCCTTTGCAATGGCTTTACAATAATGAAAGATTAACTTACCTAATAGAACAATCAATAGATCAGGAGTTTTGTTGTACTACTCTCTAGTAGTTGAAGTGTACATTATTTCACAACTTCTTTTCTGAGAAGACAACTTTGAATGCTTCAGTAATTAAAGCATATGACACTAATAGAGTTCTTATCGTTCTTATCATGACTCAGTACTATGAAGGAAATGATTATACATATATGTGTGTGTATGAATGTATAGATATGTATATATGTATACCTATATACATATATATATATATATATGTATATCACATTTCTTCAGTGTGAATTGCACTAAATTATATCAAAAAGCTATCTCAAGCAATATATTAGGGTTTGTGAAAATAAGAAATTTGAAAATGATCCATTTTATATGAGATAACATAGAAAACAGTACAAATTAAAAACACTCTAGTCAGGACACATACTTTTCACCATGCATTTGACAAAGAAGGAGAAATATATTTGAAAATCAGAAAAAGATAATAGCCAATAGTACCATTACAAAAATAGGACTTCAACAGTATCTTACAAAATTTTATCCATCAAAATGAGTTTTCACTCAACTGAATGTGCACTCTTTATCTTGTACTTTTCTCCTCCCCCACCTTTAGCTCAAAGAGGTAAGTCATGAATCTTTATGAACAAACCTCTTTAAGCAAGTCTACATTGAGAATATCACTATCTTCTTGGGTATGTTTATAGGATCTTCCCCTCCATCTTCCTCTCCTATGACATAATTCTACTCTTTACTGCATTTCACTTTTCTTACCATTTGTCTCACCTACTTTATGCTTTCATCCTGAACCTAGTGCCTTTGTATACCTCTCACTTCTCTTATTACTGAACTAAAAAGTGACAGAACTAGTGTTGACCTAAACACTAACTTCAGATTGCATTTAAAACCACAGATTTATAAACAATGTTACCTAGAGTAATGAAGCATTTTTATAAGAATATATTTTGCAATTTTATTAACATATTCATGAGAATGTTTGCAGCAAGAGAATTTACTAATGTTATGTTATCATAAATTATATTTTTCAAGTAATTGTACTTTTTCCTATTTAAAATTTACTATATATGTATTATGTTTATTTCTGTCTAGTGGCTTTCCTCACTTCTTTATATGTTATAATCATAAAATAGGCTTCATAATTTTTATAATTATATATTTCAATACTCACAAGACAATCATTCAAAACATATATTATAAAATGTAACAGGATGTAAACCCATTGTACCACAAATATATTTTTCATATTTAATCCTTTCCATCACAATTTTACAAAAATATCAAATAGAAATGTTAGCTATACAAATGAAAAGGAATAAATAAAGCTTAATCAGACTAAAACAAGAACCTAAACACATTAAAACAGGATTCCAAAATAGTATAGAACAACCTGTCTCAATATAACTAAGTAATTTATCATTTATCTCTTTGGCATGTCTCATTAAAAATTTTTTAAAGTTATTACTTCTAGACTAAACATCAAACTCATAATAAAATAATAATCTGTTTATTCTAAGAGTGAAACTTACAAATATTTCTCAAGAATGAGAATATTAATTATTGAAAAAAGGGGAAAAGTGTCCCTGTATAAAAATTTCACACTAGGAATAACAGTTTGGGATGAAGAAGAAAAGGGAAGAAAAAAAAACAAAGAGAGGGAGAGGGAGAAAGAGAGAGAAAAGGCTTTTTCTCTCTGCAATCATTTTTAAGTCAGTGTATCTGATATCAATAAATGAATCACATGGCCTCCATTAGAAGTTCTGGTAACTCACTGAGTCCATGTATTAGTAATATTCTTTGTAATCAAAATGAAAATTTTCTATTTTCTATAAAATATTTCTATTTTTAAACCCATAATTTTGTCTTGCATTGAGAGAGGCTCTTACCCTTTGTGTTTTACAGCATCTACCTGAAGAAAGTTCACTTTATAAGCCAGGGTTTTAAGCTTTATATGGGAATCCGGTAGGAGTTTCCCTCTGAACTGGTTCTGTTGAGTTGCTTGAACACAGAAGTTGCTCAGAAGGAACAAGAAAAGGTTCTCGTGTAAGCTCTATAGCAATATTTTGCTTATTGCACTAGTAAGCAACAGTTTGCCTATTAGTTATCATCAGTACATCTCTGCTAAAGACAGCAATTTAGATTTTACAACAGACATGACCCTGTAGTTGCAGTTTCATTCCTCAGACCCATAAACACCATCATTTAAAGTTGTATTATGAGACTAGACCTCAGGAGTTCTTTATAAAATGATCAACCATGCTGCTGCTTTACAGCAAAGCTCTTTGCTCCTTTTTCATTATAATTTCCTGATTTGTCCACTAATCTCGTGTGTAAATGATCACTTTCCTGAGATATTACCAGACTGGAGATGAAATAAACACTAAGATTACTAATTCGTATTTTTGAATGTCAAATATTTCTCAACTGTTTCCTTTCCTAAAATTTTATTCAAAACATCAAACACAAGTTGCTTCTAAGTGCACATGAACAGAGTCTGATGCACTTTTAAGCTGTTATATCAAGGAGGTACACTTATGACTTGGGAAGGTGGCTATTATTATTTAAACAATCCTCTCTTGGGGGAAATGGGATCCTTCCAACTAACTGGTTTGTCTGAGGTGGAGGAGCTGGCTTATCCTCTAAAAACAAAAACAAAAACAAAAAAACAAAAAACAACTACTACAACAACAAAGCCTACTAACTTCCACACCAAGCCTCAGCCTAGCCTGAGCCTCAGCATTTCGTGCCCCACATTAACCTCTGCAGGTGGCCCAGGAGGTAGGATTCCAGGAAAGTGGCATCTGTCCTCATCGGGTTTTTTGTTTTTTGTTTTTAAATAGGACTCATCGTCTACTTTACATTTCACCAAGAAGCTTTGCGCAGCAGGCATGAGCATATGTCCTTGTAGGCACTTGTACAAGCGCGCGCGCGCGCACACACACACACACACACACACACACACACACACACCACCTTCACCATCACAGCACACTCATCCCAAACACTCTCACAACAAACATACAGGATGGGGATCGAATCACCCTCTGGGATGGATTCTAGACTTCCGTTCCCCTGAACCCCCTAAATGCCTTTTTCTCGGTTGCCAGCTTAGGAGCCCAGGTTACAGCTCAGCCAGCCCCCATACCCAAGAAAGCCCGTGTTCAGAAGAAAAACTATCCGACCCATAAGGCCACAAAAGAGCAGGAAAGAAAAGCAAATAAAGAAAATAACTACCACAACAGCCAAAAAGCCATGCAAAATGTAGGCAAACGGCTGTAAAGTTTCAGTGGATGATTGCTACTGAAGTTTGTGCGGGACTTTTTCAAATTGAAGCCCTACCACTGAAAGCAGCCTAGAAAGGACTGGCAATTAATTTATGAGCCCTCCTAGTTCTCTCAACCCCGCCGATTACAATGCAAAGAAACAGAACTCAACCTCTACAGACCAAGTTGGATGAGGCTGATTTAAGACATGCAGAAGAGGGCTAAGGGGTAAGGAGAGAAAGGCAAACAAGCAATGAGTGTCTCACCTGGCGTTGGTGCAATCGGTGAACAAAGTTTCAAAGTCTTTCCTGGTGATGAGCTTGCAACGATTCACCCCTGGCTGGATGGCCCCCAGCCCACGGAGGATTCGAACTTGCTCTACAGTGCACACCACCGGAGATATGTCGAGTCTCTTCAGCTTAGTGTACACTGTGTGCAACCCTCCCACCAGGTGCTTGAGGAAAAGGTCAAAGACTTGCGGCAGGCAGATCAGTTCCTGGCCATCCATCAGGAATGAAGCTACCTTCACCCCGTGCATGTCGACCATCCGGCACTCGTTTGTGTTGGTGTTGCTGCTGCCACCGCTGCCACCACCAATCCCGCCACCCAAGACACTGCCGTTATGGTTATTGGCCATGAAACTGTTGATCATGTTAGGGGTTAGGCGAGGGGGCTCTCCTGGAGACGAATACAGGGGTTCAGCCCGGAATAAACCCCCCGGGACGCCGGCGCTGCTGGAAGTTGCAGAGATCACCGGAGGTGCAGAGACAGCCATGGTCACTCTGTCTTGAGCCTAGCTCTTAGAGACCTCGCTTTCTCTCCCTGACTCCTTTAGGTCTCCTTGCGCTCACTCGCTGACTCTCTCTCTCTCTCTCTCTCTCTCTCTCTCTCTCTCTCTCTCTCTCTCTCTCTCTCTCTCTCTCTCTCTCTCTCTCTCTCTTTCAGGCACGTTCTGACTCTCTGAACTGTTCTCAAGTCTGAAGCGCGCTGGCTCCGGCTCCAGCTCATCCACACCACCCTACACACTGTGAGCAGCCTCGACCCGCGGCGGCCCAAGAGCCCACCCCCACCACACCCCCTCCCGAGACTGGCAGCGCCCCCCAGCCAATGGGCCCCACCCCCTCAGCGCCCGAGCCCGCAGAATGGCTGCCGCCAGCTAGGGGTGGAGACTCCCTAGCCAGCCTCTGCCTACCTGAAGCCGTGTGGGACTTTCGGTGAATGGAGGTGGAGCACAAGAAGGGAGAAGGGGGCGGTGTGCAGCCTTGCTCACTGCCTGGAGATCAGAGCAGAGAGTCCAATTGTCAGGTCTCTGAGAGGGACCATGCTTCCAGCCTGTCTTCTCCGAAGTGGAGGATTAGAAGGGTCACAAACGGGACTCACAAGTGTGTTTCATTCACCACACACCCCCGAGCCATCTCGCACGAAAGTGACTTAGCTCTAATTCAACTTGCACATTTCCCCCAAACTCAGCTGAAAGAAAAGGTGGCTTCGCCCGATATCCTGGAGAAAGAGTCCAGAGAGTTCACAAGTGAACAACTCGGCCTTTCTCTTACCCATTTAGCTCACTGGCTGTAATATCTTCCTTATCCAGCGTCCACAGGACCGCTCCCCAGAATTCTTGCATTCATATCAGAGTTGCTGGTTGTGACCCTGTTACTGCTCGAGGAGGTTCAGGAAGCGCGGTGGCAAGCCTCTGTAACAGATGGGTGGATTGTTTTACAACACTTCCGCCACTCTGTGAAACAGACTAGGGTTTTCTGTGTGTGTGTGTGTGTGTGTGTGTGTGTGTGTACACACGTGCATTAAAGTGAACCATACCTTACTTAGCCTTGCCCTAACATTACCAAAAGGTTTAAAACAGTATATAGTTTATAAGAATAGGGTTTAACACTTGAACTTGTATATTTTTCTCCCTCACAATGGTCTCTGAAAACCAGTGAATGGCCCAGGCATTCCAAAGGCTTTGTTTATATCTTAAATGATTCCTCATGATTCTTCTTCCCCTACCTACCAAACCTCCCACACTTAGTATGCAATACACATTGAAGGAAATATCTGAATAGGGTACCTGCCTGAAGAAAAGCATAGTCATTTCCATTCAACATATCATATTTAAGTCACCTTAGCCAAGTTGTTTTAAATTCTTTGTCAACGTTTTAATGAGCTGCAAGGTATTTCCTTTACTATCTTCTCCTAGAGGAGCTGGTAGTTATACAGTGCATTAAATTCAGGTTTCATTTATTTACAAAAGCTACCACCCTCATAGCTACATAACTTCTCTGATATTCTTCCAGAGCATGAATACTTTTAGAAACATGCTGAGCAGGGCAAGTGAGTATGTTTTTTCCCCAAGTCCTAAGTTGAAAATGTCCTATGTAACATATATATGTCTCTCTTTCTACTGTTTGTTTGGTTTTTTTTTTTTTCCTTCTGCCATTTCATTAACCAAGTATTACAAATTTCCTTTTGAGTCTCTTCATAGTGTTCTATTTCAAATTGAATGAGGTCAAAATGTGAAGATCTCACGATGACAGTGGCTTTTGGAATACAGGAATAAGCAACTCTAACATAATAGATTGGAATACATTCAATCACAAATCATTTTTAAAGGCATGAAATTGTTTCTGCTTACTTGCTACAAACTTGGGAGAAAAATGAGAAGAAATAAGGGCACCAAGAAGATAGAAAGAGAAAGAAAAGGTTCCCAGAGAATGCAGTGGTTTGCAAAGACAATATAACAGCACCACCATACTTTTTAGTATTTACTAATTGTTCCTTTATTAAAAAACAAAAACAAAAAACAAAAAGAAACCTAAAATCTGTACAAGAGGTGTTTGAATGGGATGTCTATTAAACAATATGTTGAAATATATCTCTGGTGTTGTTGCAATAAAAACTTCCAAAAGAATACATTTTATACAAAGTTTTATTTGAGAAAACTCTACACTGATGATCCTAAGATCAAGCAGTTCCCTGTGTATGGCTGCAACTACAATATAAAAGGCTTTCTTTTACAGTAATTGGAGGTTTTTAGCAATAAGACACTATAAGGAGAGAGGCCCATTGGACATGCAAACTTTATATGCCCCAGTACAGGGGAACGCCAGGGCCAAAAAAATGGAAAAGGGTGGGTAGGGAAGTAGGGGGGAGGGTATGGGGGACTTTTGGGATAGCATTGGAAATGTAATTGAGGAAAAGACGTAATAAAAAAATAGTTTTATATGTAAAAAAAAAAAAGACACTATAAGGATGTGTGTACAGGTGCACGAGATCCCACCATACCTTAGTCTTGCCCTAACATTAGACTCAAAAGACTCAAAACAGTATAGAGTTTATAAGAACAGAGTTTAACACTCTGAATTTGGTGGCTTTTTTCTCTCTCACAAATGGGCTCAGATGTTTGGATGTTTTATATTTTAAAAATATGATATAAAATGAAACAGGTAGAACATTCACTAAGACTGTAATCATTTCTTATATTAGAAAAACAAATGCATTTTGGTGTTAGAAAAGACACAAATGTTATATATTTAAAGTGTCTATCAAGTTTATAACACTGTTGTAATTATCAAATATTAATGCTAAAATTCAAGTAGAATTGATAAAACCTCAAATTGACTGGTAATTATTGAAGGATTAACAGCTCTTATAAGCCTTCAATATAGAAAATACTTTTGGTTTCATTACTTGACTTCCTTTCCATTGTGTTCCTGTAGAAAATTAACATGTGAATTAATTTTAAGTGATACTTGCAACTTAAAAACATCTAGATCAAGACTTCAGATTCTCTTCCAGTCAGAAAAGCACCTGGGTAGCTAGGGCACAGGGTCGGCTGACACTCGCCAGCTACCCACAACACCCGCCACAGGATCTTAAGACTTCTGGTGAGTGGAACACAGCTTCTGCTCCAATCCAATTGCGCACGGGACCTGAGACTGCATTAGTTAGGGAAGCAGAAACCGGCCTGAGTAGGGCCACAGGCCTCATCCGGCCGGATCAGCACCGGGGTAGATAGAGCGCAGGGTCGGCTGACACCCGCCAGCTACCCACGACCCCCGCCACAGGATTTTGAGACTGCTGGTGAGTGGAACACAGCTTCTGCTCCAGTCCAATCACACAGGACCTGAGACTGCTTTGGTTGGGGAGGGAGAAATCCGGCCTACATAGGGCCACAGGACTCTTCCGGCTAGACCAGCACCGGAGTACTGCCAGCTACCCACGACCCCCGCCACAGGATTTTGAGACTACTGGTGAGTGGAACACAGCTTCTGCTCCAATCTTTAAACAGTGACAATGACAACAACTAACCCCAGAGATTACCAGATGGCGAAAGGTAAACGTAATAATCTTACTAACAGAAACCAAGACCACTCACCATCATCAGAACCCAGCACTCCCAATTCGCCCAGTCCAGGGCACCCCAACACACCTGAAAAGCTAGACACGGATCTAAAAGCATATCTCCTGATGATGGTAGAGGACTTCAAGAAGGACTTTAATAACACACTTAAAGAAATACAAAGGAACACTGGTAAGCAGGTAGAAGACAATAAAGAGGAAGCACAAAAATCCCTTAAAGAATTGCAGGAGAGCACTGCTAAAGAGTTACAAATCCTTAAAGAAAAACAGGATAACCTAATCAAACAGGTAGAAGTCCTTAATGAAAAACAGGAAAACACATCCAAACAGATGATGGAAATGAACAAAACCATACTAGACCTAAAAAGGGAAGTAGACACAATAAAGAAAACCCAAATTGAGGCAACACTGGAGATAGAAACCCTAGGAAAGAAATCTGGAACCATAGATACGAGCATCAGCAACAGAATACAAGAGATGGAAGAGAGAATCTCAGGTGCAGAAGATTCCATAGAGAACATCGGCACAACAATCAAGGAAAATGTAAAATGCAAAAAGATCCTAACTCAAAACATCCAAGAAATACAGGACATAATGAGAAGACCAAACCTACTGATAATAGGAGTGGATGAGAATGAAGATTTTCAACTCAAAGGACCAGCAAACATCTTCAACAAAATTATAGAAGAAAACTTCCCAAATCTAAAGAAAGAGATGCCCATGAACATACAAGAAGCCTACAGAACTCCAAATAGACTGGACCAGAAAAGAAATACCTCCCGACACATAATAATCAGAACAACAAATGCTCTAAATAAAGATAGAATACTAAAAGCAGTAAGAGAAAAAGGCCAAGTAACATATAAAGGCAAGCCTATCAGAATTACACCAGATTTTTCACCAGAGACTATGAAAGCCAGAAGATCCTGGACGGATGTTATACAGATACTAAAAGATCACAAATTCCAGCCCAGGCTACTATACCCAGCCAAACTCTCAATTAACATAGATGGAGAAACCAAAGTATTCCACGACAAAACCAAATTCACACATTATCTCTCCACGAATCAAGCCCTTCAAAGGATAATAACAGAAAAAAACCAATACAAGGACAGGAACCACGCCCTAGAAACAACAAGAAGGTAATCCCTCAACAAACCTAAAAGAAGACAGCCACAAGAACAGAATGCCAACTTTAACAACAAAAATAACAGGAAACAACAATTACTTTTCCTTAATATCTCTTAATATCAATGGACTCAACTCCCTGATAAAAAGACATAGACTAACAAACTGGCTACACAAACAAGACCCAACATTTTGCTGCTTACAGGAAACTCATCTCAGAGAAAAAGATAGACACTACCTCAGAATGAAAGGCTGGAAAACAATTTTCCAAGCAAATGGTATGAAGAAACAAGCTGGAGTAGCCATTCTAATATCTGATAAGATTGACTTCCAACCCAAAGTCATTAAAAAAGACAGGGAGGGACACTTCATACTCATCAAAGGTAAAATCCTCCAAGAGGAACTATCAATCCTGAATATCTATGCTCCAAATACAAAGGCAGCCACATTCATTAAAGAAACTTTAGTAAAGCTCAAAGCACACATTGCACCTCATACAATAATAGTGGGAGACTTCAACACACCACTTTCACCAATGGACAGATCATGGAAACAGAAACTAAACAGGGACACAGAGAAACTAAGAGAAATTATGAATCAAATGGATCTGGCAGATATCTACAGAACATTCTATCCTAAAACAAAAGGATATACCTTCTTCTCAGCACCTCATGGTACCTTCTCCAAAATTGACCACATAATTGGTCACAAAACAGGCCTCAACAGATACAAAAATATTGAAATTGTCCCATGCATCCTATCAGATCACCATGGACTAAGGCTGATCTTCAATAACAAAATAAATAATAGAAAGCCAACCTTCACGTGGAAACTGAACAACACTCTTCTCAATGATACCTTGGTCAAGGAAGGAATAAAGAAAGAAATTAAGGACTTTTTAGAGTTCAATGAAAATGAAGCCACAACATACCCAAACTTATGGGACGCAATGAAAGCATTTCTAAGAGGAAAACTCATAGCTCTGAGTGCCTCCAAAAGGAAACTAGAGAGAGCACACATTAGCAGCTTGACAACATACCTAAAAGCACTAGAACAAAAGGAAGCAAATTCACCCAAGAGGAGTAGACGGCAGGAAATAATCAAACTCAGGGGCGAAATCAACCAAGTGGAAACAAGTAGAACTATTCAAAGAATCAACCAATCAAGGAGCTGGTTCTTTGAGAAAATCAACAAGATAGATAACCCCTTAGCCAGACTCACTAGAGGGCACAGGGACAGCATCCTAATTAACAAAATCAGAAATGAAAAAGGAGACATAACAACAGATCCTGAAGACATCCAAAACACCATCAGATCCTTCTACCAAAGGCTATACTCAACAAAACTGGAGAACCTGGATGAAATGGAGAAGTTCCTAGACAGATACCAGGTACCAAAGTTGAATCAAGATCAGGTTAATGATTTAAACAGCCCTATATCCCCCAAAGAAATAGAAGCAGTCATTAATAGTCTCCCAACTAAAAAAAGCCCAGGACCAGATGGGTTTAGTGCAGAGTTCTATCAGACTTTCAAAGAAGATCTAATCCCAGTTCTTCACAAACTATTCCACAAAATAGAAACAGAAGGTACTCTACCCAACTCATTCTACGAAGCCACAATTACTCTGATAACTAAACCACAAAAAGACCCAACAAAGATAGAAAACTTCAGACCAATATCCCTTATGAATATTGATGCAAAAATCCTCAATAAAGTTCTTGCTAACCGAATCCAAGAACACATCAAAACAATCATCCATCCTGACCAAGTAGGTTTCATCCCAGGGATGCAGGGATGGTTCAATATACGGAAATCCATCAACGTAATCCAGTATATAAACAAACTCAAAGACAAAAACCACATGGTCATCTCGTTAGATGCGGAAAAAGCATTTGACAAGATCCAACACCCATTCATGATAAAAGTCTTGGAAAGATCAGGAATTCAAGGCCCATACCTAAACATGATAAAAGCAATCTACAGCAAACCAGTAGCCAACATCAAAGTAAATGGTGAGAAGCTTGAAGCAATCCCTCTAAAATCAGGGACTAGACAAGGCTGTCCACTTTCTCCATACCTATTCAACATTGTACTTGAAGTCCTAGCCAGAGCAATTCGACAACAAAAGGAGATCAAAGGGATAGAAATTGGAAAAGATGAAGTCAAAATATCACTCTTTGCAGATGATATGGTAGTATATATAAGTGACCCTAAAAATTCCACCAGAGAACTCCTAAGCCTGATAAACAGCTTCGGTGAAGTAGCTGGATATAAAATTAACTCAAACAAATCAATGGCCTTTCTCTACACAAAGAATAAACAGGCTGAGAAAGAAATTAGGGAAACAACACCCTTCTCAATAGTCACAAATAATATTAAATATCTTGGCGTGACTCTAACTAAGGAAGTGAAAGATCTGTATAATAAAAACTTCAAGTCTCTGAAGAAAGAAATTATAGAAGATCTCAGAAGATGGAAAGATCTCCCATGCTCATGGATTGGCAGGATCAACATTGTAAAAATGGCTATCTTGCCAAAAGCAATCTACAGATTCAATGCAATCCCCATCAAAATTCCAAATCAATTCTTCAACGAATTAGAGAGTGCAATCTGCAACTTCATCTGGAATAACAAAAAACCTAGGATAGCAAAAACTCTTCTCAAGGATAAAAGAACCTCTGGTGGAATCACCATGCCAGACCTAAAGCTCTACTACAGAGCAATTGTGATAAAAACTGCATAGTACTGGTATAGTGACAGACAAATAGACCAATGGAACAGAATTGAAGACCCAGAAATGAACCCACACACCTACGGTCACTTGATCTTCGACAAGGGAGCTAAAAACATCCAGTGGAAGAAAGACAGCATTTTCAACAAATGGTGCTGGCACAACTGGTTGTTAACATGTAGAAGAATGTGAATCGATCCATTCCTATCTCCTTGTACTAAGGTCAAGTCTAAGTGGATCAAGGAACTTCACATAAAACCAGAGACACTGAAACTTATAGAGGAGAAAGTGGGGAAAAGCCTTGAAGATATGGGCACAGGGGGAAAATTCCTGAATAGAACAGTAATGGCTTGTGCTGTAAGATCGAGAATTGACAAGTGGGACCTCATGAAACTACAAAGCTTCTGCAAGGCTAAAGACACCATCAATAAGACAAAAAAACCACCAACAGATTGGGAAAGGATCTTCACCTATCCTAAATCAGATAAGGGACTAATATCCAATATATATAAAGAACTCAAGAAGGTGGACTCCAGAAAGTCAAATAACCCCATTAAAAAATGGGGCTCAGAACTGAACAAAGAATTCTCACCTGAGGAATACCGAATGGCAGAGAAGCACCTGAAAAAATGTTCAACATCCTTAATCATCAGGGAAATGCAAATCAAAACAACCCTGAGATTCCACCTCACACCAGTCAGAATGGCTAAGATCAAAAATTCAGGTGACAGCAGATGCTGGCGAGGATGTGGAGAAAGAGGAACACTCCTCCATTGTTGGTGGGATTGCAAGCTTGTACAACCACTCTGGAAATCAGTCTGGCGGTTCCTCAGAAAATTGGACATAGTACTACCGGAGGATCCAGCAATACCTCTCCTGGGCATATATCCAGAAGATGTCCCAACCGGTAAAAAGGACACATGCTCCACTATGTTCATAGCAGCCCTATTTATAATAGCCAGAAGCTGGAAAGAACCCAGATGTCCCTCAACAGAGGAATGGATACAGAAATTATGGTACATTTACACAATGGAGTACTACTCAGCTATTAAAAAGAATGAATTTATAAAACTCCTAGCCAAATGGATGGACCTGGAGGGCATCATCTTGAGTGAAGTAACACAATCACAAAAGAACTCACACAATATGTATTCACTGATAAGTGGATATTAGCCCAAAACTTAGGATACCCAAGATATAAGATACAATTTGCTAAACGCATGAAACTCAAGAAGAATGAAGACCAAACTGTGGACACTGTGCACCTTCTTAGAATTGGGAACAAAACACCCAGGGAAGGAGTTACAGAGACAAAGTTCGTAGCTGTGATGAAAGGATGGACCATTTAGAGACTGCCGTATCCAGGGATCCATCCCATAATCAGCTTCTAAACGCTGACACCATTGCATACACTAGCAAGATTTTGCTGAAAGGACCCAAATATAGCTGTCTCTTGTGAGACGATGCCGGGGCCTAGCAAACACAGGAGTGGATGTTCACAGTCAGCTATTGGATGTATCACAGGGCTCCCAATGGAGAAGCTAGAGAAAGTACCCAAGGAGCTAAAGGGATCTGCAACCCTATTGTTGGAACAACATGATGTACTAACCAGAACCCCGGAGCTCTTGTCTCTAGCTGCATATGTATCGAAAGATGACCTAGTCGGCCATCAATGGAAAGAGAGGCCCATTGGACTTGCAAACTTTATATGCCCCAATATAGGGGAATGCCAGGGCCAAAAGAATGGGAATGGGTGGGTAGGGAAGTGGGGGGCGCTATGGGGGACTTTTGGGATAGCATTGGAAATGTAATTGAGGAAAATATATAATAAAAATATTAAAAATTTTAAAAAAAGACTTCAGATTCTGTGTCCTTGGGTTTCTTGATGCTTTGATGAATATATTTCTATTACTACTATCTATGGTTTGAGACTGACATTATCAGATTCCACATACAGACATTTATTCCGTTTTGATTTGAATATCTTCCGTCAGACAAACATAGTTCTAAAGAAGCCTGGCTTTCTACAAGACTGGAGGAAACTTTACATGTCAACACCTTGTAACTTTGGAAATTTATGAAGGAGTATAAAATTGTAACGGCTGTAGCAAACAGAGTGCCCATGTGTACTGGGTCAGTCTGATGCTGCTTGTATTCTGTAGCTAAAACTGGTTCCTCCAAATGTGGTTGCCCCTGGCAAGCAGATGCTCAAGTACTCAAGTGACCCATGTGAACCTACTCCCCAATTTAACTGGTCAATAAAAAGCTAAAGCCTAATATTGGGCAGTGGAGGGAGTAAGGTGGGACTGGATGTTCAAGAGGAGGTTGGAGGTGGGTGAGAAAGGAGGACTGACTGAGAGGAAACTTCCATGAACCAGATCTGAGTGGCCGGGAGAAACAGCAAGTAGCAAGCGACTTCATAGCAAGGAATAAGTTAGAATAGCCCTTGATCTGCCCAATCTAGTCATTTGGCTTTTAAATAAAATATCTGGAATGTGTGTCTTTTATATGGGCTTATTAGAACACTAATTTCAACACCACCTTTGGGAGATGAGATGCACTGCATGAACAATAGGGAAATATCTAAGTTTGCGAATTAATATGAGATAGGAATTAGCCACTGGAATAAATATGAATAAAATTGATGTAAGAAGATAGCATACCTTATAAGAAAAAGTTGTAGATGGCACCAGTTCTAATAGAATGATTCAATAATTTGAGTCTTAAAACAGAACTTCCTGACCTTAATTAGAAATTTACATTTTATCCTAATTCACATTCAATTAGAAGAGTAGGGTGCTCATTTATAAACATAGGCAAATGTTCCACTTTTTTGCCATAGCCTATAAAAAGATACCTTAATGAAATAGAAATTCTTTTTTAAAGGGTTTATTAATTTATTTTGTGTCTCTCTCTGCATGTGTATACACTATGTGCACACTCATGGAAGCCAGAATGGGGCATTAGATTCCACACAAACAAGACTTACAGACAGTTGTAAGCAGTCATGTGGGTTTTGGAAATCAAACTTGGGACCTTTGCAGGTGCTCTTAACTGTCAATCCATTTCTTCATCTCTAATTTTCCTAATGTTATTACATGTTATTTCATGTGTGTGTGTGTGTGTGTGTGTGTGTGTGTGTGTGTGTGTGTGTGTGTGCATTCAGAGTCAGTTCTTTCCTTCTACCATGTGAGTCCTAGCAATCCAGCTCAAGTCCTCAGGCACAAGTGCCTTTACCTGCTGAGCCATCTTGTAAGTCATCTATATTTTTAATATTTTTATTTATCCTTTGAGAATTTGATACATCTGTACAATGTATTTTGACCATCTACCATCTAGCTTTCCATCCAAATCTTCCCAGACCACCACTACCACATCCTTCTGCCAACTTCATATCTTCTTTTTTAACCCAATAAGTCCAGTTACTATTACCACCATATATGTCCATGGATATAGGGCTGTCGACTGCAGCATGAATCCCTATACAATGATTTTATACATATATAAACACATATATGCACACATTGTATATGCATACACACATACAACACACACACACACACACACACCTGCAAGCTTGACTAGAACTGCATAATATCCAAAAATATTTGAAGGGAATGCTTTTATAGAAGAGACATTTAAGAACATCCTAAGGTAATGGAATAATTTGAAGCCCACAGAGAAACCCTGTAAGTGTACCCCCCCACACACATACACACATATACACACAAACACAGACATGGTTAATCTATTCCCAGAAAACTGGCTACACAGTGATTATATACAATGTGCCTTTTTTCCATTGAAGACAAATTCTAAAGAATGTAAAAATGGAAAATATGAGCTTTTAGGGCAAGAAAATAATTTGTCAGCTGAAAGAATTAACAGGGCTGGAGACATGGCTCAGTGATTAAGAGCTCTTCCAGAGGTCCTGTGTTCAATTCCCAGCAACTACATGGTGGCTCATAACCATCTGTAATGGAGTCTGATTCCCTCTTCCGGTGTATCTGAAGAGATCAATGGTGAATACATAAAATAAAAAGAAAGCAAGAAAGCAAGAAAGCAAGAAAGCAAGAAAGCAAGAAAGCAAGAAAGCAAGAAAGCAAGAAAGCAAGAAAGCAAGAAAGCAAGAAAGCAAGAAAGCAAGAAAGCAAGAAAGCAAGAAAGCAAGAAAGCAAGAAAGCAAGAAAGCAAGAAAGCAAGAAAGCAAGAAAGCAAGAAAGAAAGAAAGAAAGAAAGAAAGAAAGAAAGAAAGAAAGAAGAAAGAAAGAAAGGAGTTAACAGCTAAATATTAGAGGCTTAAAGGAAAAATGATTGTTCTCTAATTGAAATAAAAAGTAAGCTTTTAAAGTACTCATAAAATACATGTCTAATTCCATCCTTTTAATATATAATGCCTCATATTACACTGTCTAGGAGAAGATATATGTCTTCTTTAAATTTAAATTCCATTGACACTTCACAATATATGTTTCCTTTTAAAACTGTAGTTTTTTGATTGTTCAGGTTGGAGCCATTTGAACTTCATCTGGACTCCTACCAGTACTAGATATGATTTAATTCCTTTTGCTGACTCCCTGTAGAATTCACTGAAGTGTCTGCTCCAGCATTTAGAAGGCACAGTCCCCTACACTCTCATCAGTTGCTGCCTTCCATTTCTGTATAATTTTACCACAAAGTAATAGAGTCTTTCAAACCTCCCTTCTTTTTTCTGAAACAGATTTTCTCCTTAATGTTTCTGATCTTCTTATACTCCCAGGGTCCTTCAGAAAATATAGAACTTCTTCCACTGTCTTCCTTGACATTTTTGACTGTCCCTCAGGCCATGAATCACTTTTATTCCCTAGTCCCCTCTCTTTTGAGTCTGTAGTGTATACCTCTCTGCTTAATCTTATTTCTTTTATTATTAAAATAAACCACAAAGCTTTGAATGAAAACAAACAAAAACAGTCTCCAAACATTCACTAATAATTCTCAGAGTACTGTCCCCTGACTCCCGGCATCAGCATTCTCATCGGCATCCTCCGGGGACTTTGCAGAAATATAAACTGTTTGCCCATAACCAACACCTACAAAACAGAATCTCTAAGAGATGGGGCTCAGAAATTTGAGATTTAACAAAACCTATAGATGATTCTGATGAAGGCAAACTATTGAGATTCGCTGCTGATTTTTCAAACTTTTTGAAAATCTTAGCTTCTTACAATCATTTTTCACTTTACTATACTTTTGACCTTAACCTTTTGCAATTTAATTCTTCCTAACACAGAGTTGAAATTACTATACCAAACATGATCATTGTGTTGTTAAATAACAATCCAAATTTGCTTTCTTAAATCTTCATCCTTTAATATTCTGGATCTATCTGTACTATATTTTTAATTATTAATATTTCTTTTATTTTCTGAAATTACAATATAATTACATCACTTTCCCCTTCCCTATCCTCCCTCCAAACCATTCCATATATCCATCTTTGCTCTCTTTAAATAATGATCGTTCTTATCTCTTGGCTTTCTGACTTTGCAACAACCAAATATTTTTCTTCTTTCAAATATTTCCAAATTCTATATCCTTGTTCTTGACACTGGAGATATAAAACTCTTGATGTGTACACTATCATTACTAATCATAATCTCATCAGTTTTCTTAGCTTCAACACCACCAACAGAAGGGACTTCTCCAATTCTTATTTTTATCTTTTTAAAAAAGGAACTCTCCTCTAATATAGAGAAGGCTGAAGTACAATTATAGCTCTTCTAATAGAGCAGTCCTCTAATATAATGGAATTAATGAAAGCCCACTTCAGCTACTGTGGCTCTGATGCCCTCTCATGGCAACTGTAGGCATCTGCACTTATGTGGGCATATTCACCCAGAGATGCACATAATTAAAAAAATAAATCTTTTTTTTTGAAATATGAAAAAATGTCTCCAATAGAATACCCTATGGTATCCTCAAATTTAAAATACCCAAAACTGAATTAATTGCTATAGTTCTTATGAATCTGATCTTTGTTTTTTCGTTTCTGATCTCTACCTGTCTGTCTAACAATCTATCGAATCAGTTTTGCCTCAAATTAGTGATTTCCTTGCCTTGCCCTCATTAGTAAGGCTACAGGTGTATGCCACCATGTCTAACTTCATTTAGCTTTCTGTTGTATAATATATGCATATGTGTTTAATGTGTATTGGTGCACATATGTATGGATATGTGTGAATGTGTGTGTGTGTGTGTGTGCAAGTGCACTCACAAGTGCTTTAACCCAGTGAGCCATCTCCACAGCCACATTGGGTTCATTTCCAGTAAATTAAAAAGCTGTCTCGATGCACCTAACTTTCATAGTCACTGGAGAGAATCCTATGATTTCTCTCTGCCCATTATACATCCCTTCAACAGTCACTGTGAAGTCATACTCAGCATTTTTCTCTTCCACATCTTTCTATTTTCTTTCTTTCTTTTTTTTTAGGATGAGAATACTTTAATAAGATATCAGTGTCAAAATACATTTCCTTACAAAGTTAAGCTCCCATACAGTTATAATGTCATGAAGTTGTTACATAGACAGGAAAGGTTAATATGAAACTCGGAATATTTCTCAGAGTGTCTTTAGTAAAACTGCAAACAGAAATGCCCTTAACGCTGAGGCAACAACACAGGAAATCAAACACCAGCATTTGCATGTCAATAACCCTTCAAGTTTCATCGCCCGCCTGCATGTGTGTCAGGCCACACTGTGCACCAATGCGCAGCTTGGACAACACCATGCCTAGGTAATGTCAGGTAGACTGACCTTCAGAGATAATTTTTGGTTTGAGCAGCAAGTCCCCTTAGACTTACTGTATTCTTGCCTGATGGGCTTTGTGTGTGTTGAGAGTTTTATTGTACCCGAGTCCACGACACCTTACAATTTTGCTAATCCATAATATTTTGTATTATTGCAATAATTGCCTCTCAATCTTGTTACTTTCAGTGCTTCCTTTTCCAGTTTTGCAAAGGATATGAGATGAATTTATTTTTCTTTTGTCTACATTCTTTACTTTTTGATGTCATATTCTTTTCAAACAAGAGCTACCAACATTTTCAGGTGATTTCAGCTTCTATTCCTCCTGCCTCAGCCTCCCAAATACTAGGATTACAGAAACAGGCCTCCATACCAGACCACACTATTAGTTAATGAAATGTTGCTGTAATCTTATTAAAAATCTTCAGTATTGCCCCATTTGAATATCAAATAAATGTCCAATTCTTTAGAATTATGTTACTTGTTTAATCTGTCATTTCCTCAAGTGGTCAGTGACATGTGGATTGAACACAAATAGATTGGTATCACAAGTCACGATTATAAAGCTTCTTACAATGTTTCCAACCTGGTGCTAATGCTTGGAGCTATCACCTTTCTATGTTGAGTACATTATTGCACACTTCCCCATTTCTATTTATCCCAAACTTATCCATACTTTAAAACTAAATTCCAATACACTGCCATAAAATACAATCTCATTCCTTTTATTCCCGGTCAGAAATAGGATGGTCCCCCCCCCCACTCTCTTCCTCTGAACTTTCATGGTACTTTGTGACTCTCTGAAAGCAAGTGGAATTGTAACTTACAGTCTTAGGTCATGACTTAGAATCAGGTTAAACCAGATTAGGGATCATTTTTATATTGATCTATATGATACTTCAAGAGCCAACTACTGTTGCCTGGCCTATAGTTGCTTTTAATTCATGTTTCTTAAATAAATAAATAGATTAATATTATACAATGGCATCTCATTTAGTGAATTTGCTTTATCTTGTGATTTTCAGAAACTAAAGGTTTGTGGGAACCTTGCATCAAGTAAATATTGTTGTTGTTGCTGTTGTTGTTTTCCTAGCAACACATGCTTACCTTATGTATTACTTTTAGAAAATATAATACTACACACTTGATTGTATATTATAGCATAAAAATAACGTTTATATGTATTGGGAAATGAAAAATATTTCTATGACTCTTTTAATCACAAGATTTGCTGTATGTGGTGGTCTGGAACCAAATCTGCTATGTTTATAAATTTTGCCTTATATGATCTGTTAAGCTATATGAATAATTGTTATTGCTAATTCTAAAGCAGAGTCTATGTGTTTATCATATATCAAAAATTTAATTTTCATGATTAAGAGGATGATTATTTTAATAACCAGTATTTTTCAGGATCTCTTGGTAATAACTACTCTTTCAGATTATTAAAGAATTATTTCAATTTTCTTTACCTAAGCATTAATTTTCTCAAAATGGTTGTTTTAAGCATGATATATTTATATAGCACTCCTCCTCCCCTCTGGTTTCACTTCTTGCAGTCTCAGCTACCCACGGTCAATTGGAATCCAAAAATATTAATGGAAAATTTCAGAAACATGCACTTCATGAGTATTAAATTGCTTGTCGTTCTCAGTAAGATGATGAAATCTCCTGCCATTCTGCTCAATCCGATATGATCCCACATAGGATTTGAATCATCTGTTGTTTAGTGCATCCAGGCTGTATGCTAGTCTAGTAACCCATTAGTAACTTAACAGCCATCTTGGCTCTCATATTGACTGCCAAAATATTGCAATGCTTGTGTTCAAATAACCTTGATTTTCCTTAATAATAGTCCCAAGGTACAAACACAATAATGTTGGCAAATTGAGCATGCCAAAGATAAGACCCTTAAGAAGAAAGGTGAAAATTTTTAATAAAGAAAAAAGATGTCAGCTGATGTAGTTAAGACAAATAGTCCATTTTTTTAAGTTTGAGAAATACAAGACAGACCACACTAACATGGATTTTAGTATGGTACATTGTTCTAAATTGTTCTGTTTTATTATTGTAGTTATTCATCTGTTACTGAGTGTAACTTATAAACTCATGCATGCATGTATAAGTAATCTCATAATGTAGTTTTATATTGTGCCACATGTGTTTCAAAAGTTTACAGGAATGTTACACCCTATCACCATGAATATAAGAAGATTACCAGGTTGTATTGCTGGTTTTACCTGAGTCTTGTGGAATTTCTTTCTTATAACTCTGCAATGAGTATGTTATAAAATTATACTTTCTTACTTTCCCCAAAGGAAAACACTTAGTTTAATTATGTGATACATTTTTAATATAAGGTATTTAAATCTGTTGGAAATGTATTAAATATATCTATTTTCATGTTTTATATTAGAGGACATTAACTCGGGAAGTTCGTCCACGTGATGTCAATGGAGTAACTATTTAAAATCACTGCTGAGAGAAGTTAAAATGCACAAAGCAAAAGTAGAAATTTATATTTACCTTTTGTAAAATACCCAGCTCAGATTTGAGAAAAGAGAAAAAGATTATCCATCTTCTTTATATCTGGATGAGAAAAAAAATGTACATGTATCTGATTGGGTGAACAGAGGAATGAAGGCGGAGATACTCAGCAGATCAGAGGAGTTATAGTATTTCATTTGTGTTGCTTTTCTTCTGCAAAGGGAAACAAGAAAGATGTTCATACGTGCATGAAGACTCATTGGAAGAGAATAACTGCAGCATTTTTGTTTAATTTTATGCAAATAGTACTGGGAGCTGTGCCTCCTACCTGATCTAACCAGAAAGCTGGGTAATTTTTTTTTAAATGTAATGAAGTTGTTTTCTTAGCTTTTACTGAAAAATTGCATCTTTGTGCATGTGCTAAGAACTTTATATGAAACCTCTTTTTGTATCTTCATAGCATCATTATGAAATTGATACTATTATTTTCACCATATCTCAGATGAACAGTGATTACTTTGTCTATGATCACTCAATTTTAAGTTAGATGACCTATAGTCAAATTACAGAGATATCCTAAGACATCATTCTTAACCATTCCAATATACTTCTTCATTTCAAAAAAAGTTGTTCTGGCCAGGCGTGGTGGTGTATGCACTTGGGAGTCAGAGGCAGGCAAATTTCTGAGTTTGAGGCCAGCCTGGTCTACAGAGTGAGTTCCAGGACAGCCAGGGCTACACTGAGAAACCTTGTCTCGAAAAACAAACAAACAAACAAAAATCGTTCTATAGTAAATTTCTAAAATACATTTAAGTCCAAATGTATTAAATAAGGTAGAAAAGTGTATTAATAAATGAAGCGCTGAAGCATTAGAGAAGTATTCTGAATTTGCATTCTAGATTTTATTCTTTAATTTTAAGCCATTATGAACTCATTCTATATAATGTGGCACAAAACATAAATTATAGGCTTAAGATTTTTTGAAATGTTAACACAACAACTTTAAATGTTTACATTTTTTAACCCTTAAGTTCTGAAAAGAAAATAGTACCAAACTGTCTATACACATTCCAAATTACTGAGAACTTCTGTGTGTGTGTGTATGTTGGAAACTTTTTATTGGCTATTTTATTTACTTTTCACAAATTCAAAGCTTGTCTTTCCTCCACCAGTGAAGAGGAACACTTTATGAAAATGAATACAAACACAAGCTATCTCAATTGCAGCATGAGCAGTACTTGTACATTTTGTTTCTTTACAGTTCACTGGCTTCTTCATTGAGCACAGCAATCTCTTCACTACTACAAGATTTCTTCAGGTCAAATTTAGCTATTTCTGTCTGAGAATGCAGTCTAGCAGATTGCTTCCAGAAGTCAAATCTGCAACCAGACTTCAGGGATCCAAAGCCTGCTTCTCCAATTTACTACATGAGTGATCTTAAGCAAAATACTTAGCTATTTTGTGCCTCAGTTTTCTGATCTGTAATCTAACACAATTGTGTCTTGCTCAGAGACGTCCCTAAGAAAATTCAAACAGTATAATTGGAAGAGAGTAAACTTAGAGATGGCTGACAAATTCTGGCTGGCCAGGAAAATTGGTAATATAGATCAAAAGCGTCTTTGTATATAATACACTTAGAACTCTCTAAAAACATAGTTTAAAGAGAGGAGGTTGTACAGGGTAAGCTCTGACAATTAGAAGCTACACACCCAAAGTCTTTAAGAGCTTTGTAGGTGTGTGCATGAATTCAGTCTTCTAACTCTGAATATCTAGCACTGTGAGTTACTCAAATTCACTTCTATTAAAAATGCTGGAGAACTTTAATTTCACCAGTGAAGAAGAATCCATGTATTTCACTTCTTTCCTGTTATTAACTCCATGTCCATAATTTCAAAGAATATCAGATGACAGTGGAAGTTACTATTCATACACATAAAATAAAGTATATTTGCTGCTTGAATTTGGCTTAATAACAAAAAAGTTTGAAAAATAACTCCCCAGGAAAATATTCCATAAAAAAGGAACCCTACATAGATCCCGTGCCTGACTACCTGGTTGCCGACTAGGCCTACTCTTACCCATTTAGGCTTTAACTTCTTAATTTTTTTTCAATATTGGCACTTAAGCCCAGTGTTTTATATAAGTAAGCACTCTATTCCTAAGCTACTTCCTTAGCCCATCTGTTCACATTTGTTACTATGTAGGAAGCCTTAGAGCATATTGTCTGCACCTTAGAATAATGTTGACTTCATAAATACAGCAGAGTAAACAGTGTATAGGTTCCAGTTACACAAAAGTTTTCACTGCCCCAGTTCACTAGTAATCCACTCAGTATCCTCCATGAGAACCTGATGTGTATGCATTTTCTGTGTGTAGGTATGTTTCTGTAGATAGTGGGTTATACCAGGTTATTGATACATTGTAAAGCATATAGGAAAAAAAGAAAGATGTTACTAAAATAATTGCACTTGATTCTTGTATTTTTACAGTTATATGAGACTTAGGTACACACACAAATAAGTGAAAGAAACTTGAAGTAAGTATATAATTCTTCTCTTACATTTTCCCAAGTAGAATGCATATTTCTATCTTCTTTATACCTAGAGATAATTCACTGTTTGTTACTAAAAGAAAGTGTGGGGAAAAAATCACTTTCCAGAGCTAAAAAGAAAATTGTGGCTTTTCCTGTTATGTTAAAAGCAATTTGATAGTAATGTCTTACCCAGTTTAATTGAAACCATCAACATAGGAGAAATAGCTTCTTATATTGTAAAAAAGGTACAAACTCATAGCTACATGTAACAACCTACATTAAACATTTAAAAATTCATCTATACACAACAATTTGATCATTACTTTAGGCCTATTAGAAGTTTGAAGGATTGATTATATAGAATATTTTGCTAAAGAATAGAATTTGTTTCCTTTAAAACAACCTTCCTCCAGATATTTGACTGATTCCAGTGTGTACCTCCATCAGGTTCAGTGAATTATCATATTTTCTTTTCATTACTCCCCTGAGCCTTTTCATATGCTGTTCCTTTGCCTACGATCCTCTTTCTAAAGTTCTATCCATCTCATTCTATTCCTATCTCTCTCTCTCTTATCTTACAAAATCTATCTTGCAGATTTATTAGTATGCCTTAAATCTTCTTTACTGACTGTTATAGGCAAACAAACAAACAAACAAAAAAACACCTTGGCAAAAAAAACAAAAAAAAACTAGCTAATACATTCCCATCATTAGAATATTATCTTTTCCTATCTGGATGGGAGTTGAGATTTTCAGTAGCAAATATTTGTTGCATTCACACTACATAGAAGACATTTGATGTGATGCTTCACAATGTGTGCATTCATTTTGGATGATGTGGACTACTTACCACAACAGGGATGTATTTAAATTCAGAAGCATATTTAAATGAATAAAACGTTTCAAGGTACATCAGTGCACACTTGGATGGCCAGCACTCAGGAGGCTTGGGCTGATCCTGTCTCAAAAACATTAACTAGCACAATTTTACTCAGAAGCTCATGCTTCTTAGTCAGTCTTTTAAAGGGGACTCCAAGTCAGCTTCATATAAATATTTAAAATATATTCTATTTTAGTTTGGCTCAATGCTTATTGGTCAAATATTTTGTTTGCTTTTAAAGGAAAACTGAAAATTCAAATGTCCATGTATCAACAACAACAAAAAAGATCTACTTTCTGCGTAATTTAATGTTTTGTTTTAATGTGTGTATAATATGAAATCAATAAACATAATTACCACTGATTATAATTGAATGTTTTCATAATTCAATTGTCAGCCATAATAAATAATCAGTACATTTATACTGCACTAAATTAATTAGTGTGTAATTTCTATTGCATACATCACCAGTGTAATAATGCTGTGACATCTGGTTTTAATGTTTTTAAAAAAAATATCCTTATTAAGCAAAACAAGGAATTTCTAGAGATATTTTAAGTGATTGGCAAGCATAGTTGTATCTACAAAGTGTCCTAATGGAAGTATTGATTAGGTGTTACTTCTTACATTTAGCTCACATTCCATTTTCAGTAACAATATTAAGGAAAAAATCATTCTTCACAAATAAATTAAATATTTCTTCTTAGATTTCTTTGTCACATCAATAGGCTAGTAATTAGAAGTTGTAGTGACTAAGGAAGTAAAAATGGATTTAGCAAATGAAAATTCATGATACAATATTTAAGACAGGATATTGTTCACTGCTAATTTGAAATACAATAGTAACTAGGGCCAATCCACAGGGAGCCCTGTGAGCCTTTCAGCTTATTTTCTAGTACATCTCAAAATGATAATCAGACAAAGAGGTGTGCTGTTACTTGAGTCTTCAACCTTTGTCTCCAAGTTCACAGTAAGATCTAACAAGAATAAAGCTGCGGTAATTGTTCAAAACAGTTCTTTATAAAAACATACAAAGCTCTCTGTTCTACACAAAATTCTTCCTCATTTCTCAGGATGTCCAAAAGATGTCCTCTTGCACGGTGAAAGCTAATGCCTTTAGGTTTGTTTTTTGTTTGTTTGTTTAACTTAAGGAATTATTTCACTTCCTTTTTTTCTTCAAAAGCACCACATTCTTCATTCTATGCAACTGTTTATATTTTTCAGGATGTCTGATCTTAATGTAACTTTATGACTATCAAATAGGAAATTTCAGTGTGGTAACTGGGAATGTGTCACTGATACTTGATGAGGGAATAAGATGTATGTTAATGTAAACTGTTGGTTTTATCTTGTTTCATTCTTGACTGCTGAAACGTTTTGTTTTAAATATAAATTGTTTATTGTCCTACTGACTAAAGTCTCCTTATATAGCCTTTATTTTGTTACATCATTCTCTATGTTGTCTTATAAAGAATATTCATACAAACTATGCCTCATGGTTCATTCACATTCAGTTGTGAATATATTTTCCTATCATCACCAGGGCCTTCAATCCTTCCCCCAATTGTTATTTCTTATAATAAGAGTCCCTGGGCTCCATCCAATGTTTGGCTGTGGGTTTCTGCATCTGTCTGAGTCAGCTGCTAGTTGCAGACTCTCAGAGGACAGTCATGTTAGATTCCGGTCTGTAAGCATAAAAGAGTACCATTAATAGTGTCAGAGATTGGTGCTTATCAAAGGAATGGGTTTTCCATATCCCTATTGCTAGGAGTCTTGGTTAAATTCACCCCCCAAAGATGTCGCAGGAATTCTGTTTCCATACCCCCACTGCAAGGAGTCTCGGCTAAAGTCACCCCCATAGAACTCCTACAGAAGACCAACAGAGTTAACTAACATGGACGCTTGCGGGCTCTCAGAGTCTAAATAACCAACCAAAGAGTATACATCGACTGGACCTAGCACCCTTGCACATATGTAGCAGATGTGAAGCTTGGTCTTTATAAGGGTTCCCCAACAACTGGAGCAGGGGCTGTCCTAAAGCTGTTGCCTGTCTGTAAATCCCATTCCCCTAACTGGGCTAACTCATCTGACCTCAAAGGAGAGATGTGCCTAGCTCTGAAGAGACTTGATGTGTCAGGTTGGGGGAATACCCAAGAGGGAAGACTCATTTTCTCAGAGGAGTCACAAGCAGACACACATTTTTTTTCATAGAGAGGTACTTCATTTAGTATCACCAGCAAATTCTCAGTCAACAAGTAAGAACCCCCATTTTACTACCTATCCAGAAGTTTTTGACACCTAATATCATGTATTTGATCACTCTATTTTTCAAAACTAAATTGCATACAATTTTGAAAAATAAAAAAAGTAAAAACCAGAAGATAAAACTATTAGAGATAATCAATCTAAAATATCTGTTAGGTCATTGTTTGACTATAACTTAAAACTTTCTGACTTCAAAAAAATGGAGGTCTAGGTTTCTTGTATGTTAAGATTTTATTTACTGATGAACATCGAAGCCATGCAGATTATGTAGTCCTTTGTATTTGAAAACTGCTGAAACTCTATGCTAAAACAAGTTTTCTTTTTATTGACTTACTGATTGTTGCCAATAATAACAATTTTATATTTTTATAAATTTTACTGACATCTGTGGCTCTTATCTTGAGAAGTTTCTCTGTGTGCAGGTTCCTGAGATGTTGTCATTAATGATTTCCTTGTATTCATGACTACATAAATATTGTCTTGAAGGAAAAAATGTTAACATTTGGTCAAATATTTTACATTGTTTCATAAATCATGTACTCAATTAGTTATCTCTGTCTCTCTCTGGTGTGTGTGTGTGTGTGTGTGTGTGTGTGTGTCCCAGTTTTGTAGAAGCTAGGAGTTGTTTATTTACTTTTTTAACCGTGAACTTCTATCATCTTTCAGAGTCACACACATAGTAACCTCTGTGTGAAAGGAAAGTGACCTTTTATTTAAACTAGAAAACAGAAATTGAAAAGTTTTAATTTTGCTTTCTCGAGAATCAAATGGAGCCCTACTCACCTCAAAGAAAACATCCACAGGAGTATTTGCAGTTTTGTTTTGTTTGTTAAAGATCTATTATTCAGTAATAGATAGTATTCATTTGAAATTATCTAAGGGCTAGATATGTACCACAGGGTAAGATATTTGTCTAGCATGTGTGAAGACCTGGATTCAATCCTTAGCACTGCCTAAAATATCATATGTTTTGCAACTTAAAAATACAATGTGTTATACATAATGTTTGGATTTCATTCAGATTTCCCACAGGAACAGTATGACAATATCAACCATGGACACTGAACATGCCAAACAATTTAATCACCCATCTAGTTAAAGAAATTCTGGGATGCTTGGGCTAATTCTTTTGTGTTTACAAGTTAGGAAAATCTTTAAATATGAATGGGTAAGTTCTGGGTCTCTAGGTTTGCAGCCACTTATCATTCCCAGAGTCACTGGAACTAAATCTCATTAATCTATGTCTTGTAAAAAGTTATAGGGGGTCACATTGAATTGTGTGTCAAACAACAGTTTCTCCATCTGGGCTAGAAAGAAAAACAGACCTAATAGTAGATTTCTGAGGTTTAGATTTTTCATAATGGAATATCAGGCTTCAATTTGAAAAGTGCCTTAATGATATTTCAGTCATAGTACTGGGAACATTAGGATTCAATTCAGCAGGACTATTTGGTCTGTGGTTAGATTATGGTTTTTCCCTTTTTTTTTTTTTTAAACTACAGCATTCTTCTTTTTTCTTTTTTTTTTATTTATTAGATATTTTCTTTGTTTACATTTCAAATGTTATCTCGAAAGTTCCCTGTACCCCCCACCCCCCGCCCAGCTCTCCTACTCACCCACTCCCACTTCTTGGCCCTGGTATTCCCCTGTACTGGGGCATATAAAGTTTGCAAGACCAACGGGCCTCTCTTCCCGATGATGGCCAACTTGGCCATCTTCTTTTAAATAGCTTGTAATTATATATATGTAATGCTGCATCAATTATGCTGTTATTGGAAAATTATAAAGGCTAACATATTCATGTCATGCAAAGCATTCAAAGTAATATAAAATACTTTTTGTTCTTGATCGTATTGCTAATTCTCTTGTATATTATTTAGGTCTGGAAGTGAAATCTAAGTTAAAAGAAGTTAAGTATCAGTGACATACCATCAGTGTAATATTCCTCTCAAGTACATAAATTTTAAAACATGAGTTATGAACTTGCCTAAATATTTAAAAAGTTAAAAGTTTTATGATGAATGTAAAATTTGAAATAACATTAATTTTAGTGTAACCAAGATGCCTTAAAGACTAGTACACTTCATTCAGTTGATTTCTTTGTGCCCATTTCTTCATCTGTAATACCAGAATATAAAGTTTCAGAAGAGTAATGCAATCAGTAATGGAGTTCTTGTTTAGCAGGTACTAGACTCTGAGGTGAATTCCCAGCTATCCGCATACACACACACACACAAACACACACACACCACTTACGTTTACCAACCTAAGTAAATCATTTGTTTAGAGGTCTTTAATAGTCATAAAAGTGACTTTTATAATAAAAAATTAAAGGAGTAGTAATTAAATTATTTATTTCTCAAAAAAAGTCAAGGAAAGATGTTCCACACTGAGACTCTGGGTTAATTCAAAATTTCTTATTTAATTTAAGTTTGTAGAGCAGAAGTTCAGTTATAGTAATCCATTAGATAGAAACCCCTTATGTGGAAACCCTGAAGACAGGAATATTGTTATGGCTTCCTGGACAGTCTCAGAGACCCTAAATTATTGTGTTCTATGTCATCACAAGAATGAGAGACAAAATCAAGAATGAGAAATTATTTTCACATTTAAGGCAAAGACAAAAATTTAAAATCTAAGTGATATTAAGCAATTAAGTTCAAAGAAAACATTGTAAACCCATCTCCTAATCCGAATGAACATGTGTGTGTGTGTGTGAAGTAGTTTTCAAAAATTAAATTCCCAATATATAACTCAAAGAATTTGTAAATTCAAAGGGTAGTGGTGCACACTAATAATACCAGCACTTAGAGGCTGAAGCCAAGGATTGCAAATTCCAGAGCAACCTAAGATAGTCAGTGAATAAATGAATGAATCATACATAAATAAATACACTCTAAGTACAGAACACGGAGAATAAATCTAAAGAAGATATGCCCAGATAGACAATTCATGGATGAGCTTAAACTATAAAAGGATTTTCACAAAAGATGAAAACACAAACATTGTAAAAACAAGTGTTTTCAGTGGCACAGATACACATATTTACGTACCATAAGAAAAACTATGAAAATGATGAGAACTATGAAGTCAAAAATTCAAACCATTAAAAATGCCTTTGAAAAAGCTGTGTATAAAGAAAGCCTCCCCAGGCTTGTTGAATACCTGTTGTGCTGGTAATTTCTTGCACTGTTTCTCCCAGTCCTTTAATCTTTTTTTTTTTTAACTGATTTACTCCTTTGTATTGGTGAGAACATATCCTCTGGTCCCTTTCTGGATAATGAATAAAAGACACTTTTAAATAAATGCAAAAGCAAATATTTTAGGAAGGCCTCTGGTATAAGAAAAACAGAGGCCAAATTAAACATAAGAATTCAAAGTAGAAAAAACATAGCTCAGTATAAAACTTTGAAAGTTAATACATGCTATGCTGAGACAAATAACATCTGTAAAACAATGACATAGTATGTTAAAAATACTTTGCAGAGCACAAAACAGATTCTGCAAATTTAAACATTAAAATACCAAATCAGTCCTATATTCTCTTGATGTCTATCCCACATTGGAAGACATAGGCCAGTGTTCCCAAGGTTTAGTGTAACCAACCACAGCAGACCATGCAGACTATGGAATGAATAGAACGGATTATAAGCAGAAAGGGATTAAAGACATATGTCACCACTGCCTGTATCCTTTTGAGTTTTGCGTAAGGAAATGTTACTTATCCACGTTATCATAAAAATATTTCTTATATTCTATTCTATGAGATTGGTTGTTTTCTCACACACAAATTTCCATTTATTTAGAACTGCAGTTTGGTTTTTGTTTTGTTTTTTACATTTTATGTCTATGAGTGTTTTCCTTTCATGTATTTATGTGCAATATGCTCAAGTCTGGTTTCAGAGGATGTCAGAAGAAGGTGTCGGATCCCCTGAGACTAGAGTTATGGATGGTTGTGAGGCACAATGTGGATGCTGGAAATGAAACTCACATCCTCCAGAAAAACAGCAAGTACTCTAACTGCTAAACACTAATCCATTTTTCTAGCATTAAAGAATTGGTTTCTTTTGATAGTACTATTATAAATGTCTTTAGGAATATATATCAAAATGATTCACTTTGGGTGTTTTACTGCTCTGAATAGACACCATGACCAACCAAGGCAAGTCTTATAAAGGACAACATTTAACTGCGGCTGACTTACATATTCAGAGGTTCAGTCCATTATCATCAAGGCAGGGACATGGCAGCATCCAGGCAGGCGTGGTGCAGAAGAAGCTGAGAGATCTACATCTTCACCTGAAGGTTGCTAGCAGAATACTGGCTTCTAAGCAGCTAGGAGTAGGGTCTTAAAGCCCACAACCACAGTGACACACTCACCCTAACAAGGCCATACTTCCAAATAGTGCTACTCCCTGCGCCAAGTATATAATAATGATCTCAGGGGTAAAACATTTCTTCCTCATTTGTGTTGTTCTTCTTCATAAATGATGTGACCCTGGGTATGTGGATCTATTTCATTTTTTTCTTTTTTTTTAAGATTTTATTTATTTATTTATTATATGTAAGCACACTGTAGCTGTCTTCAGACACTCCAGAAGAGGGCATAAGCAAACACATAAGTGGATGCTCACAGTCAGCTATTGGATGGATCACAGGGCCCCCAATGGAGGAGCTAGAGAAAGTATCCAAGGAGCTAAAGAGATCTGCAACCCTGTAGGTGCAACAACATTATGAACTAACCAGTACCCCTGAGCTCTTGACTCTAGCTGCATATGTATCAAAAGATGGCCAAGTCGGCCATCACTGGAAAGAGAGGCCCATTGGACATGCAAACTTTATATGCCCCAGTACAGGGGAACACCAGGGCCAAAAAATGGGAATGGGTGGGTAGGGAAGTGGGGGGGGGGAGGGTATGGGGGACTCTGGGGATAGCATTGGAAATGTAATTGAGGAAAATACGTAATAAAAAATATTTAAAAAAAAAAAGAGGGCATCAGATCTTGTTATGGATGGTTGTGAGCCACCATGTGGTTGCTGGGATTTGAACTCTGGACCTTCAGAAGAGCAGTCGGTGCTCTTAACCACTGAGCCATCTCTCCATCCTGGATCTATTTCTAAAGTCTGTATTATATTCCTTTAATCTACCCCCCAGCTTCTCTGTCAATACTTGTTCTTGTTACGTTATTTTGGAGTCTTGATTTATGTATGGTACTTTAGTTTTAGTATTTTCTACACAGTTTGTTTTTTTTGTTTGAGATATCCTTGGGCTTTATCATTTCTAAAAATATTTGCAGGCAAATGGATAGAACTTGAGAAAATCATCCTGAGTGAGGTAACCCAGACCCAAAGGACATGCATATAAGTACTCACTTATAAGTGGTTAATAGCCATAGAATGCAAGATACCCATACTATACTCCATAGACCCAAAGAGCTAAACAAGAAAAAAGATCCAAGCAAGAATCCTTGAATCTCATTTAGAAAGGGATCATAGGAAGCAGATGGAGAGAGGAACTGGATGGGAGAAGGGATGGAATGGGTAATGGGGGACAGGGTTTTCCAGATAAGGTGTGGGGAGAGACAGTGCAGATGGCCAGATGGCCATAAAAATGGATGGAACCTTCAGCTGGCAGGGGTGGGGCAAAGGGGGAGGGAATCGCACTTGCCACAGACATGGTATAGAGGAAGAGTCCAAGAATCAGTGGTGGTGAACTTAGCAGATCCTCATAGCAGTGGGGATATGTATCATGAAGAGGCTACCTTTTATAGCTTGCAGGAACACCAGTGCAGTGATAGGGACACCAATCTACCCACAAAAGTTTCAACCCCAAATTTATCCTGCCTATAAGAAATGGAGGGTCAGTGGATAGAACAGAGACTGAGGGAATGGTCAAGCAACAACCAATCCAACTAGAGATCCATCTCATGGGCAAGTATCAATCACTGTCATTGCTAATGATACTTTCTTATGCTTGCAGACAGGAGTCTAACATTGCTGTCCTTTGAGAGGCTCAACCCAGCAGCTGACTTAGAGGGATGGATGCAAAGACTTGCACCCAAACATTGGACAGAGTTTGGAAACTTTATTTATTTATTTATTTATTTATTTATTTATTTATTTATTTATTTATTTATTTATTTGGTTTTTCGAGACAGGGTTTCTCTGAGCAGCCCTGGCTGTCCTGGAACTCACTCGGTAGACCAGGCAGGCCTCGAACTCAGAAATCCACCTGCCTCTGCCTCCCAAGTGCTGGGATTAAAGGCATGCACTACCACCACCGGTGTGGGAACTCTTAATGAAGAGTTGGGGGAAGAATTGAGGGCTTGAAGGGGATAGGAACTCCACAGGAAGACCCACTAAGTCAAATAATCTGGAGTCTTGGGGGCTCTCAGAGACTGAATAAAAGAGTATACATGGTCTGGACATAGGCCTCCCAAACATATGTAGCAGATGTACAGCTTGGTCTTCATGTGGGCCATGAACATCTGGAAAGAGAGCATTCCCTAAAGCCTTTGCCTGTCTGTGGAATCTGCCCCTCCCCCAAATCTACTGCCTTGGTGGGAGAAGAAGCACCTAGCCCTCAAAGACTTAATGTGCCAGGGTGGGTGGATATACAGGGAGGGTCTCCAGTCTCTCAAGGAAGAAGGGGAGGGGGATGGAAGGAGGGATTGTGGGAGGAGGGAAACAAGATGGGGGACAGCGATTGGGATGTAAAGGGAATTTCAAAAAGAAGGGCATGCTTATAAAGGGACAAGGAGCATAGAGAACACCAAATATATACTGGAGTAGAAAAAAGGTTTCCCCAATAAATAATAGTCAAAACACTAAATGTACAAAGAAAGAATATTAAAAGCTGAAAGGAAAAAAGACCAAGTAGCATATGAAGGTAAACATATCAGAATTACACAACCTAGATGTCTTTCAACCAAAGAATGAATAAAGAAAATGTGATACACTTATACGATGGAGTATTGCTCAACTGGGAGGTAGTAGGGTGGACAGAAGGGAGATGGGGGAAATGGGAAATGCAGTAAGGATATAAAAGAAAAATAAAATAGAAAAAGAAATGAATGTTTTTAAAACAATAATAATAATAATAATAATAACAGAAAACCCATGGTGACAAAGTCATCATAAAGAAAAAAAAAGGGGGGTTCGTACTGACTTATGGTTTCAGAAAATTTGAGTACGTAATAGTGGGAACAACATAGGAACTCACCTGAACAAAACACAAAACACAGAAAGCAAACCAGAAATTGAAAAAAGACTTTTAATAACAAAGTCTGTCCCCAGTGACATACTTACACCAGCACAGGAACACAACTAAAACATTCCAAAACAACACAACACAACCAACCAACCAGATACAAATTTTGCAAATTCCTGAGACCACAGAGGACATTTCTCTTACAAACTACCACAGTCAGCAACTGAACTCCCATTAAGCCTCACTTCTTAAAGGCCCCACCACTTTTTTTTCTTTTTGCCCCACCCCCAGTTATTTTATTGCATATTTTATTTATTTACATTTCAAATGTTATCCCCTTTCCCAGTTTCCCATTCAGAAACGCCCTATCCAAGCCTCTCTCTCCCTGCTTCTATGAGGGTGCTCCTCAACCCAACCACTCACTCACACCTCCACTCCTTCGCATTCCCCTAGACAGGGGCATCAAGCCTTCACAGAACCAAGGGCCTCTTCTCACATTGATGTCCCACAAGTCTATCCTCTGCTACATAGAAGCTGGAGCTATGGGTCTCTCCATGTCTAATCTTTGGTTGTTTGTTTAATCCCTGTGATATCTGTGGGTGTCTAGTCAGTTGATAATGTAGTTCTTCCTATGTGGTTGCAAATCTCTTCAGCTTCTTCAGTCCTTTCTCTAACTCCTCTATTGGGGACCCCATGCTTAGTCCAGTGATGGGCTGAGAGCATCCACCTCTGTATTTGTTAAGCTCTGGCAGAGTCTCTCAGGAGACAGCTATGCCAGGCTCCTGTCAACAAGTACTTCTTGCCATCTGCAATAGTGTCTGGATTTGGTATCTGTGAATGGGATGGATCCCCAGATGGGGCAGTCTCTAGATGGCCTTTCCTTCAGACTCTGGTCCATACTTTATCTCTGTATTTCCTCCCTTGAGTATTTTGAATTGAGTATTTTGTTTCCTATTCTAAGAAGGACTGAAGCACCCACACTTTGGTCTTCCTTCTTGAGCTTCATGTGGTCTATAACTGTATCATGGGTATTCCTAGTTTGGGGGCTAATGCCACTTCTCAGTGAGTACATACCATGTATGTTCTTTTGGGACTGGGTTACTTTGCTCAGGATATTTTCTAATTCCATCCAATTGTATAATAATTTCATGAATTCATTGGTTTTAATAACTGAGTAGTACTCCATTGGGTAAATGTACCAAATTTTCTTTATCTATTCCTCTGTTGAAAGACATTTGAGTTCTTTCCAGCTTCTGGCTATAAATAAGGCTGCTATGAACATAGTGGAGCATGTGTCCTTGTTATATGCTGGAGCATCTTTTGAGTATATGCCAAGGAGTGGTATAGTTGGGTCCTCAGGTACTATGTCAAATTTTCTGAGGAACCACCAGACTGATTTCCAGAATGTTTGTACCAGTCTGTGACCCCACCAACAGTGGAGGAGGATTCCTCTTTCCCCACATCCTTGCCAGCATCTTCTGTCACCTGATTTTTTTATCTTAGCCATTCTGACTGGTATGATACACACACACACACATATGTATATATGTGTATATATATATATATATATATATATATATATATATATATATTCATGAAGTCAGATTCCAACAAATCATGTAACCCATTTTTAAAAATGGGGTAGGGAGGTAACAGAGAATTATCAACACAGAACTCTTGAATGGCCAAGAAGCACTTAAAGAAATGTTGAGCATCCTTAGTTATCAGGGAATTGGATATCAAAGGAACCCTGAGATTCCACCTCACACCAATCAAAATGGCTAAGATCAAAAAATCAAGTAACAGCACACGCTTGTGCAGATGCGGAGATAGGGAACACTCCTCCATAACTAGTGGAATTGCAAACTGGTATAACCACTATGATAATCAATCTGGTGGTTTCCCAGAAAATTGGAAGCATTTCTACCTTAAGGCCCAGCTATACCACTGCTGGGATATAACCAAAAGATCATACCTCAGGGGCATGTGCTCCATTTTGTTCATAGAAACTTCATTCATAGCAGTGAGAAACATAAAACAACCCAGATGGTCCTCTACTGAAAAGTGAATACAGAAAATGTGGTTCATCTACACAATGAAATACTACTGAGCTATTAAAAGCAAGGTCATCATGAAATTTGCAGGCAAATTGATGCAACTAGAACATGTTATCCTGAGTGAAGTAACCCAGTCCTAGAAAAACATGCATGGCATGCACTCACTGATAAGTGGATGTTAGCCATTAAATACAGAATACCCACAACACACACCTCACAGACCTAAAAAAGTTAATCAAGAAGCAAGGCCAAAATAAAGATGCTTGAATCATACTTAGAAGGGGGAACAAAAGAGTCATAGGAGGCAGAGTGTGGTAGGCAAATAGGTGAGGACATAAGAGGAAAGGAATGGGGTACACAGTCATGTGTATGAAGAGACAGGAGACACTGAGGGCCAGGAAAATGAATAAATCTACAGCTCTGGGGGTATGAGAGGGAGTGGGCAGAATCTTTAGGAATTCCCAGAGATCTGAGATGGGGGAAGCTCTCAGGAGTCAATACAGGTGGCTTAGCCAAGATGCCTGACATTGGGGACATGAAACTGGAAGAGGACACCTCCTGTAGCCAGGTAGGTCCCTCAGTGAAGAAATAATGGCACCAACCCACCACAAAACTTTCAACTCAAAATTTGTCCTGTCTAAAAGAAATTGGGGAAAAAGATGGAACAGAGACTAAAGGAATGGCCAAGCAATAACTGGCCCAACTTGAATTCCATCCCATGGGCAAGCACTAATCCATGACATTATTAATGGTACTCTGTTATGCTTATAGACTGGAGCATAGCATAACTGTCCTTGGGAGGCACTACCTAGCAACTGACTTAAACAGACGAGCCTACCTACAACCAAACATTGGTTGGAGGTCGGCGACTCTTATGGAAGAGTTGTCGGAAGGACTGAAGGCCCTGAAAGTAATGGGAACCCAACAAAAGGACCAACAGACCAACTAACCTAGACCTCTGGGAGCTCTCAGAGACTAAGCCAGCAAACAAAGTATTGACTTGAATGAGTTCCCTGGCATATATGTAGCAGACATGAAGCGTAGTATCCATGTGGGCTTCCAAACAACTGGAGGCTCTCCATAAAGTTGTAGCCTGGCTGCCTTGTCTGGCCTCAGTGAGAGATTATACACATACCTTAGCAGAAATTTGGTATGCCAAGGTAGGGGGACGCCAAGGGAGATCCCCACCTTCTCATAGAAGGGGAGGGAGGATGAGAGGTGGGTCTCTGTGGGGGGGGGAATCAGGACAGAAGTGTTTGATGTAAATTTAAGAAGAAAAAGAAAAAAGAAGAATGAAATATTTATTGTCCCTCAATTCTTTCATATGTAATATGTTTTAATTTCTACCTAATAGCTGTACAGGGTTATGAGTAAAGGTGACATTACAATAAATGTGCACTGAGGACTTGTTGGGCAATGGGTATGGTTGAATAAAGGGAATGGAAGAAAACCCATGTCCCGCCAGAGTTCTGGTGCTTTGGGAGGGCGGATAAGGGAGGACTGCCCGACACTTTCCACACTGCCCTCATGGGTGTCTAGCTGTGGGAAGCCACGGAACATAGCATGTCGGGGGGTTGACAAGGGGCAGTCCAAGGTTTCTGGGCCTCACGGAGGCCAGAGATAACAGGTTCTCAGCCTCGGTCTTCCTAGATGACCCCTGGACACCGCAGAAGAGCTGAGAAAAAAATGGGGGGCCCAGGAGTGGCTCAATCATCCCCAGGGCCAGAGAGGAGAGGGCAGAAGGAGAGGGGGCAAAGGAGAGCAAAAGATGATGGAAAGAAAGATGAGAGCTTAAAGAGAGCAAGAAGGGGTCAAGCAACGCCTTTTATAATGGGCTGGGCTACCTTGTTGTTGCCAGGTAACTGTTGGAAGGAGCATATCTGGCTATTGTCAGGCAACTGTGGGTGGAGTCTAGCTAGAATTCCAGGAGCTTGGGGCTTTATCTGCGTGACTGATAGTCACAGAATTATGGATTTGAGGGCTCTGTGGTGTCAGGCACCTGTCTCTGGAAATATGGCTTACTGTTCCATCCCTTGTAGAATTTTCTACTTGGTCTCTGGAGTAAGCCTCATTCAACCAAAACAGGCTTCCTTTCACCACCCCACAAGGACTGATCATATTGGGGTGATTAGTATAACCCATAGTGGAACTATTTGTCATTTCTTTGTGTTAGAAACATTCAAAACCTTTTCCTAGTTATTTTGAAGTATGAAACTAATTATTACTACATAAACATTTGTCTTTTGTACCTTCTTGTAAGTGTGTAAGGAAATTAGGGGTTTTTATTATAAAACTTGTAATAAATAAATGGACATTTTTAGAACATTTAAGAATTTATAACACATTCTTAAAAATTATAACTGATACTAATAAGATCAATGAAATACAGAGATTCGTTGGACCAAAAAAAGCAATGGTATACATATCCTTCATTGGCCACAGCAAGCAATCTTACAAATATTCACCTATAGCTCTCTTTTGACCTTATGAGAAATCATATTGAGGGGAAGAAAATCAGTGAAAGCTATCTTATTTCAAATCTAATAATTCTTAGAATAGCCTTATATGTATTCACCACATAGCCTAAGTGGAATCTTGCTAGTTGGCAGTCCAAACTCTTATCAGTAATAACTGTTTATCAACGTAAACTCTCAGTAGAGGAGAAGCAATAGCCTTCTTGCATGAAGGAATTATTTATTGTTCCCTTGTGGTGGCATCAAAAGCAATTTAGGCAGATAACACTTGGAAAATGAATCTTTGTATAAGGTTATTTGTCTCAAAGGAGTATCTACTGGTTATCATAAAATTATTTTATTTACATGGAGCTTTACATGCCATTTCCCTCTCCCACTAGACCATTTAAGTATATTTCCCTAATATAACTTTTCTTGGGTTTTGGTCACTTGTTAAATAGCCATCAAAATGTTTCCAGTAATGATGCACATAAAGAAATGACTGATGAAGCACTCAAATTACACTCTGTACCTGTTATGTAGTGGATACCGTCTATCCTTCGGGGAGGGGGATTAAAAGTGTAAAGTAAACGTATAAAAGGGAATAAATCCAAAACATAAATCTTAATGTTTTTCTTTTCAATAATGACTAGCACTGCCTTTGGGAAGTATGGAAATTTGCTTAATGCTTAGATCTAATAGGAAGATCTAAGATCTAAGGAATTATTTTAAATCTCTGGTAAATGCCAACAGTGTCAAGTACCAAACTGCAAAGAAATCCTGTCAGCCCTCAAGCAATATTTAATAGATCGCTGAGATGGATTTTGATCTAATTTGGAGCATCTAGCTGTGATGTTATCTATAGGAAAAAGTTATATTGCATTTGTTTAGACAAAGATATTGGACTTGCAAATTAAAATTCCAGGTGAAAAAGTGCTGTTTTGCCTTCTTAGGAATACATGCCAAGGGCTTTTTTCTCATCACAGTAATTTCAAGTTCTTAGTATTGTTGACAAAATGTAATTAACAATAATTTAAACACACTTTAATGATAAAACTACTATGTACAAGTCAACTTCCCAAAATGTTTGCAAAGGGACTTATGATTTTATAAATGATTCAGATATGTAATATGCTATCAAGCTTAGCCCTCTAGTCATAATTAAAAGCAATCCTTTAAATTATCCTTGAGATAAAATATTACTAGCAGTGATAACTGCACCCATGTTACTTGGTTCTCAAGTAAAGGGAATGTTTTTGTTTGCTTGATATGTTTACTCAGCTCCCACTAATGTGAACAGGCAATCCCCAAGGATGGAAAAATAGAAATTATAGATCTGGCAAAAGAAATACAAGCTCAGTAAGTTTCATTCTGCAAAGGGATGTGAAATTACTCCTGACACAACAAGAACAGCAAGTAAACTAAACAGAGGGAGAAAGAACTTGAGATGAGAAGCAATTTCCTTATAAAATCATGCCAATAAAATCACCAAAATTTTGATAATCTGACTTGAAACTTTGGGTGCCTTCAGTGCATCTCAATTTAGCTACAGTGCCAAAGACCAATGAAGCATGTTTGTTTAGTTTACAATTATTATAAAAGTTTGATAAATATTAATTGAACCATGTACAGGAGTATTTGAAGATGGAAATAATTTGCAAGGTTTTTTGTTTGTTTGTTTGTTTGTTTGTTTGTTTGTTTGTTTTTAAGATTTATTTCATGTATGTGAATACACTGTAGTTGTCTTCAGACATACCAGAAGAGGGCATCAGATCCCATTACAGTTGGTTGTGAGCCACCATGTGGTTGCTGGGAATTGAACTGAGGACCTCTTGGAGAGCAGTCAGTGCTCTTACCCCCTGAGCCATCTCTCCAGCCCAATTTGTAAGTTTTTTGTCACTACCAATGCCAAGTTTTAAAATAAAAAAGTCTTCAGAGAATAGTTGAAATTCATTTTTCAAACCCCTACAGGAACTGAGTTCTCTATTTATTCCTCGAATGAAGGGTCTAGGAACAGAGGATGAGAATTATTAAACAGAAACAGTGTCTTTAGGACACAGCAGGATCAGTGCCCTCCTGAACTCACCTCATTTGTCCTGTACAAGGTCAAGGGAGTCAGCGTTCCAACATGAAGACATGTGCTACTCAAGGACCCACCCTAACTCAGGAGCCATTAATACTTTATAGTTTCTTACAGAGATGATCAAGGATTTCTTTTCTTTTCTTTTCTCTTTTTATTTACACCGTTTTCATGTTTCCACTTCCCAATCTACTCCCCTGGGAGGGGGCAGTGGACAAAGAAAAAAACGGACAACAAAAGGCCAAAATGAATCAAAACAGAATTTGTTAAGGGTGTTGCATCTGGTAACTTAACCATGTTCCAGTTGATAATCCTCAACACATGAGTATTTGGACTGCATGAATAGGGTTCAGTGGGTTACTTTTTAAAAGATATATTCAAGTGTACAAAAGTAGCACACATATCTTAGGGCTAACTTAGAACTGCCAAACTGGAGAAGCTTCACTCAGTAAGATGGAATTCATACTCAGTACTGTAACAGCCCTGGCCTTATACCTGTCAGTACTGTAACAGCCCTGGCCTCATCTGTGACTGGTCATGGACCAACAGAAGAACATACTACTGCCAGTTTCTTAAACTAGGATGATTCTCAATTGCATTTTAGATACCTGTGTTTATACCCAAAGTTGTTTATAGATTGAAGTATTTCTTTCTTTCATTGAAAATAGATATTTTTATATAATATATCCTGATTATGCTTTTCTCTCCCTTTACCCCCCCCCAGTTCCTCCCCATCTTCCCACCCATCCAGATCCACCCACTTTGTGTCTCTCATTAGAAAACAAATAGGTGTCTAAGGGACAATAATAAAATATAATGAAATAAAACAAAGACAAACACAACTGAATAAAAAATGAAACTTAACAAGCAAAAGGAAAAGAGCCCAAGGAAAGGTACCAGAAACAAACACTTGTTTGCACAGTTAGAAACCCAAAATATATACATCAAAGATTTGTAGGGTAAGAAAAGAAAAAGTAAATAAAATAATATAAAAATAAAAGTTAATTTTTTTAAAGCTATGATTTAATATTCTGAAAGAGAAACCTCAAAAGATGCCACTGGGTTCATTTTCTGTTGGCCATCTACTGTTGAGCATACAGCCTAATCCTTAAGAGCTGTTCGTTTCCCTAGTGAGACTCCCTAGAAGAAAACTAAATTTTCACTTGCAAGTAGTTGCCAATTAGAGATAGCTTCTGGGTGAGGAATAGGAGCATGTGTTCACTTTTCCTTTTAGCTCTAGGACCCATTCTAGTGCAGATCTGTGCAGGCCCCTGAGCATGCTGCCTCAGTCTTTGTGTGTTCATATGTTCATCTGTCATCTTGAGTCTAGAAGGCCCTGTTTTCTTTGTGTTCTCTAGCCCCTCTGGCTCTTACACTCTGTGCCTCCCTTCAACAGTCTTTTTTCACTGATCCCTGAAAGGAGAGATTTGGTGAAGACATCACATTTAGGGCTGAGTATTCCAAGGTCTCTCACTCTCTGCATAATGTCTGGCTGTGGGTTTCTGCATCTGTTCCCATCTGCTGAAGGAGGACGCTTCTCTTATGATGGCTGAGAAAGACACTGATCTATGAGTACAGCAGAAGGTCATTAGAAGTCGATGTTCAGGTCCACTTCCCTACTCATAACAACCTGATTGGCCCATGAATCACAACTGGTAGATCCAGAGAGAGGAAGCAAGGCAGGACTTCCAGGAGCTAAGAGACCTCTGGCGGCTCTCAGGAAGCAGCTTCAGTGAGAAAACTCGTTTTATGAGAGTAGCAAAGGCTATTTAAACCTTTGACGGAGGTGCATAGGGGCTTTCTAAGTAAGTGAACATCATTGGCCAGGACCAGGGTACAGAAATGCTTTATTTGCATAAGGAGGAATTCCAGGTGTTGCTGGACATGATCTTATAAGGGGAGAGGAAGTTTAACCTGGCTACTATGCTATGTGTCCTCCTCTCGGAGCAAAGGTGGGGGCATAGGGCTATATGCACCAGGACATGAAGGCCCATGGCAGTGGTGGTGGGGTCCTACTCCTTCCGATCTCAGGATGAGATTCCCTGGGTTTGGCCATGACTCAGTCTCACTCTTGCTCTGGGCCTGCTCCCCATGGCTCCATAGCTACCAGGCCACAAGAAGTCATTTTATTGTCACATTTCTTTAGTAGAGGAGTCGTATTTGGTTTTATCCTAGGTACCTGGGCTATCTAGTCTCAGGTTTTGGTCACCAGAGAAATATCTTGTAACAGTTCTATTTTGTGTAGTGGGTGGTGATTCAAATCTGATATTGGTTGGTTACTCCTACAAGTTTACTGCCACCAGTATATCTTGCACAGAGGGCACCATTGCAGGTCAAGGGGTTTATGGCTGGCATAGTGTTTATATTTCTATTTGGGTAGCGTACAAAATACCTTTCTGTATGTGAAGGCTCTGTGTAGGCACTAACTCAACTTCTCCATGTTCAATGAGTTGTGTGGGTATTGTCCTCAACAACAGAGCCTTGCAGTCAGTTTGTGGAGAGCAGCCTATAGTCTTGTCAACAGCCTGGGTTGTTTTTGTATTAGTATGAGACCCCTTTGGCCAACAACTCAATTAGATTTAACCCAATCCCAATATTAGAAGCTTAATTTGGTGACAAGAGATATCCAGTTGGAACATCTGTCTCTTCATGGTTTGGCAATTTCATTTAGATCACCTTCATACATGTATGTATATATTTCATGAAGCTGCTACTGTATTAGATTTTCATATTACCCCCTATAAGTGGCCCTTAAGTTTAACTTTCTTTTCCTATACACCCTCCTGTGTACCCTTTTTGCCTCTCCTTCAGACTTATCCAGTTATTCCAGTCCTCCCATCATATGTCAATAGTTATCTATTCTATTTCTCTTTCCCCACAAATCATTCAGCTCCTTAAACTATAGCTAACCACAGTGGTTATATGGCTTATAGCTTGCTTATCATTGATTTAACAGTTAATGCCACAGTGGTTATATGGATTATAGCTTGCTTATCATTGATTTAACAGTTAATATCTCCATAAAAGTGAATGCATACCATCTTTGTCTTTTTGTGTCTGGGTTACCTCACTAATGATGATCTTTTTCTAATTCTACCAATTTGCCTTTGAATTTCATGATTTCAATTTTTTAATAGTTAAGTAGTACTCTAAACTGTAAATATACCTTATTTTCTTTATCCATTCATCTGCTCAGGGACATCTAGTTTGTTTCCAGTTTCTGGATATTATGAAGAAAGTGGATGTGAACATGGTTGAGCTGAGCAAGTTTCTCTGTTGAGAATGGAATATCCTTTGTATATATACATGAATGGTATAGCTGAATCTTTATGTTATTCTCATCGTCCTAAGTAACCAACAATGTAATTTCCACAGTGGTTGTACAAGTTTGTACACCCAGCAACAATGGAGGACTGTTCCCCTTGCTCCACATCCTCACCAACATGAGCTGTAATTTATTTTATTGCTGTTAGACATTCTGACAGGTAAAAATGCAATACCCCTATCTCCACATCAATGTCCCCACCCCACCCCCAACCCACCTGACCTCTAAACTCCCTGGGGCCTCCAGTCTCTCGAGGGTTAGGTAGTCATCTCAGAATGAACACAGACCTGACAGTCCTCTGCTGTATGTGTGTTGGGGACTTCATATCAGCTGGTGTATGCTGCCTGTTTGGTGGTCCAGTGTTTGAGATATCTCAGGGGTCCAGATTAATTGAGACTGCTGGTCCTCCTACATGGTCACACTCCTCCTCAGCTTCTTTTTTTTTTGTTTGTTTGTTTTTTTTTGTTTTTTTTTATATTTATTTATTTATTATTATATGTAAGTACACTGTAGCTGTCTTCAGACACACCAGAAGAGGGCGTCAGGTCTCATTACGGATGGTTGTGAGCCACCATGTGGTTGCTGGGATTTGAACTCTGAACCTTCGGAAGAGCAGTCGGGTGCTCTTACCCACTGAGCCATCTCACCAGCCCCCCCCCCCCCCCTCAGCTTCTTTCAGCCTTCCCTAATCCAACCACAGGGGTCAGCAGCTTCTGCCCATTGACTGGGTGTAAATATCTGTATTTGACTCGTTCAGCTGCTTGTTGGGTCTTCTAGAGTGTGGTCATGATAGGTCCCTTGTTTTGTTTTGTTTTGTTTTGTTTTGTTTTGTTTTGTTTTGTTTCAAGATAGGGTTTTTCTGTATAGCCCTGGCTGTCCTGTAACTCACTTTGTAGACCAGGCTCGCCTCAAACTCAGAAATCCACCTGCCTCCCAAGTGCTGGGATTAAAGGCGTGCACCACCACGCCTGATAGGTCCCTTTTTGTGAGTGCTCCAGAGCCTCAGTAATAGTGTGAGGCCTTGGGACCTACCCTGGAGCTGGATCCTGTTTTAGGCCTGTCACGGGACCTTCTTTTTCTCAGGGTCCTCTCCATTTCCATCCCTATAATTCTTTTAGACAGGAACAATTATGGGTCAGAGTTGTGACTGTGGGATGGCCCACCCTCCTTCTTTGATGTTCTGTCTTCCTGCTGGAGGTGGGCTCTATAAGTTCCTTATCCCTACTGTCAGTACTCTCAGGTATTTCATCTAAGATCTCTCCCTTTGATTCCTGAGAGTCTCTCACCTCCCAGGTCTCTGGTGCATTCTAGGGGGTTTCCCCAACCTCCTATTTCCTTAGATTGCTTGTTTCCATTCTTTCTGCTGGCCCTCAGGGCTTCAGTCCTTTTCCCTCACCGAATACCAAATCAGGTTTTCCACCACCACCACCCCACTCCCCTCTCCTGTCCACTTTCCCTCCCAGGTCCCTTTCTCCCTCCACACTTGTGATTGCTTTCTTCACCCTCCCAAGTGGGACTGAGACATCCTCTCTTGGGCCCTTCAGCTTTTTGACCTTTTTTGAGTTCTGTGGACTGTATCTTGGGTATTCTGTACATTTGGGGGGGGGCGCTAATATCTACTTATCAGTGAGTGCATACCATGCATGTCCTTTTGGGTTTGAGTTACCTCACTCAGCATGATATTTCCTAGTTCCATCCATTTGCTTGCAAAACTCAAGATGCCCTTGTTCTTCAAAGCTGAGTAGTGTTCCATTGTGTAAATGAACCTCATTTTCTGTATCCATTCTTCTGTAATGGGACATCTAGGTTGTTTCCAGCTTCTGGTTATCTCAAATAAGGCTGCTATGAACATAGTGGAACACGTGCCCCTGTAGCATGCTGGGGCATCTGTTGGGTATATTCCCAAGAGTGTTATTGCTGGGTCTTCAGGTTGATCTATTTCCCATTTTCTGAGGACCCTCCAGATTCATTTCCATAGGGGTTGTACCAGTTTGCAATCCCATCAGCAATGAGATTCCTCTTTTTCCACATCCTCTCCAACATGTGCTGTCACCCAAGGTTTTGATCTTAGCCATTCTGATTGATGCAAGGTAAAATCTCAGGGTCAGGTTGATTTGCATTTCTCTGATTACTAAGGACTTTGAACATTTCTTTAGGTGCTTCTCAGCCATTCGAGATTCCTCAGTTGTGAAATCTCAGTTTAGTTCTATACCCCATTTTTTGATTGGGTTCTTTGGTTTTGTGTGTGTGTGTGTATGTGTGTGTGTGTGATTTTATCCTCCATTACTAGTAATTCTCACTAGGATCACCTGCATAGATTCCAGGAAGTTTCCACTGCACTAGATTTTTACATCACCCTCCTCCAAGTTCTCCTCAAATCCAAGAACAGGCCTTTTTTTGTGATCAGACAAATTTTCCAGAGTTGAGACTAGGACACCAAGCCAACCACAAACTTTTGACCTACAATCTGTCTTGCCTGCAAGATATGCTAGGACAATGTTGGCTCAGAACATGTGGGAATGGCCAAGCAATGACTGGTTTAACTTGAGGCTTAATCCAAGAGAGGGAGTTTACCCCTGACACTACCCAGATGGCCAGGAATCAGAGGCTTGATATCCCAGAGACCTAGACAAATACAATTGGGGAAAAAAGTCAATGAAATGATTCCTAGTGATATTCTGCTATACTAATAGATCACTGCCTAGCCCAATTGACATCACAGAGGCTTCCTCTATTTGCAGATGGAAGCAGACATAAAAACACACAGTCAACTGTTAGGTAGATATATGGATCTCAGATGGAACCTGCAGAATGGAGAAACAAAAGCTTCCAGAACCCAGAGAGGTCAAGGACACCAGGAGAACATGGTTCACAGGATTAATTAGCAAGGCACATAGAAGCTCACATAAAATGAAGAAACAATCACAGACCATGCATGGGCCTGAACTAGGTCCTCTACTTATATATTATAGTTGTTTAGGTTGGGGTTTTTATAGGACTCTTAATAGTGAGTGTGGGGGTTGTCTCTGACTCTTTTTGCCTGCTCTTGGGACCTTTCTGCTCCTACTGAGTTGCCTTGTCCAACCTTCAGATGAAGGTTTGTACATAGCCTTGTTGTATCTTGTTATGCTCTGTTTGATATTCATGGGAAACCGGCTATTGTCTGAAGGGAAAGTGAAGCAGTAGATCTGAGGGAGAGAGGAAGTGTGTGGTTGGGGATGGGAGTGGGAGGATTGGAGGGAGGGGAAATTGCAGTCATAATGTATTGCCTGACAGAAGAATAAATAAAAAGAAAAAAGAAAAAAATAATTTTGTTTAGATCTCTAGCCCACTTATAATTGGGTTATTTGTTTTCTTGATACTCAGTTTTTAAAACATTCTTTATACAATTTTGATGGTATTAACCCACATTGAAATTCTGGTAGATTTCTGCATTAAAACAATCTGGCCTTGGGTTTTCTTTGTGGGGTTGGAGCACATGGGAGACTTTTAATTACTGCTTTTATTTAACTAGGGGTTATGAGTCTGTTTATATTGCTTATCTGATATGTTCTTGGTAAGTAGAATGAATTGAGGAATTTTCTATTTCTTTTTAGATTTTCCAATTTGATGGAGGACAAGTTTTTTAACTATGTCCTAATGGTTCTCTGGGTTTCCTCAGTTTCTCTTACCATGTCCTCCTTTTTATCTCTATTTTTTTAAATTGGACCTTCTTTAAATGTCTTTTAATCAGTTTGGCTAAATTAACTTACTATTTTTCTCAATGAACTCAACTCTTGGTTTTACTAACTTTTTGGTGTGTGTGTGTTTCTTTTTCTCATATTTTTTTCACATTGCATCCCTATAGCAGCCCACCTCTCTTCACAGTCCCTCTACCACAAATACTTCTTCCCACTACCCCTCCCCCTCTTTTCAGAGAAAGGGAAGCCCACCCTCCCCTGCCAGATACCACCACACCCTGTAAATCTATTCCCAGCAGGACCAATCACCTCTTCTCCCACTGAAGCCCAACCAGGCAGTGCACATAGAAGAAGGGGATTCAATGGCAGGTGACAGAGTCAGAGACAGCTCCTGCTCCAATTGTTGTGGACCCACATGAAAACCAAGCTGTACCTATGCTACAAATGTCTGTGTAGGGGAGCTAGGTCCAGCCCCTACATGTTCTTTGGTTGGTGGTTCAGTTTCTTTAAGCACCCTGGGTCCAGGAAAGTCAACTCTACAGGTCTTCCTGTGGTATCCTTGATCCGTGCATCTGTCTCAATTTTATCCCCCACTCTTAAGCAAGACTCCCTGAGCTCCACTTGAGATTTGGCTATGGGTTTCTGCATCTGTTTTCATCCACTGCTGGATGGAACCACTCAGGAAACAGTTATGCTGAGTTCCTGTCTGCATGCATAACAGAATATCATTAATAGTGTCAGGAGTTGGCTCTCTCCCTTGGAATGGGACTCAAGTTGATCCAGTGATTGGTTGGCCATTCCCTCACTCTCTGCTCCATCTTTATCCCTTTGCATCTTATAGGCAGAAAAAAAATTGGGTTGAAGGTTTTGGAGGTGGATTGATGTCCATGTCCTTCCACTGGAAGTCCTGCCTGGCTACAGAAGGTGGCCACTTCTTGAGTCTCTATATCCCCCACTGGTAGGAATCTCAGAGATGGTCACCACCATTGACTCCTCGTAGCCACCTCTGTCCCGTGTCTCTAGCTAATCCCAGAGATGCCCCTACCTATTTCTCTTCTCACTCCCACCCTCTCCCTGCCCCTTTTCATACACCTGATCACCATTCCCATACCCCTTCTCAGCCCATCTCCCACCCACTTCCCTCTCTTCATCTACCTCTGATGATTATTTTATTTCTCCTTCCGAATGAGGTTCACACATCCTCCCTTGGGTCCTCCTTATTATCCAGTTTCTTTGGATCTGTGCATTGTAACATGGTTATCCTGAACTTTATGGCTAATATCCAATTATAAGTGAATACATACAATAGGTGTCTTTCTGTGTCTTTGTTACCTAACTCAGAATGATACTCTCAAGTTCCATCCATTTGCCTTCAAACTTCAGGATCGGTAGAATTAATATATTTCAAATGACCATCTTATCAAAAGTACTCTACAGATTCAATGCAATTATCATCAAAATTACAACACAATTCTTTACAGACCTTGAGAGAACAATTCTCAACTTGATATGGGAAAAAAAAACCCAGGATAGCTAAAAAATATTCTGATATTTCTGGAGGTCTCACCATCCCTGATCTCAAGCTGTACAACAGAGTAATAGTAATTTTAAAATTTCATGGTATTGGTATAGGAAAAGACAAATCTGTCAACAGAATCGAATCAAAGGCCCTGAAATAAACTCACACAGCTACAAACACTAGATATTTGACAAAGAAGCCAAAACTATACAATGGAAAAATGAATACATCTTCAACATATAGTGCTGATCTAACTGAATGTAGAAAAGTGCAAATAGATCCATATCTATCACCCTGCACAAAACTCAAGTCCAAGTAGATCATAGACCTCAACATAAAACCAGTCAGACTAAATATAATAGAAGAGAAAGTAAGGGACTGCCTTGAATTCATTGGCACAGGAAACAAATTCCTGAACAGAACACTCATAGCTCAGGGACTATGATCAACAATTAATAAATGGGAACCTCATGAAACTGAAAAGCTTTTGCAAGGTATATGTGAATTTTATTGATCTCAGAGCTGAGTTTGAATATTTATAAGCTTTCTGGGTTTTTGTTGGTTTTGTTTTCTGTTGTTTCTGAAATCCAGCTTTTATCTGTTCTGGTCAGATGGGATTCAGTCTATTATTTCAATTTTCTGGTATTTGTTGAGGCTTGCTTTGGTCCAAGTATGTGATCAATTTTGGAGAAATTTCCTTCATGTTCTGAGAAGAATGTGGGAAGCCAACTCCAAGATGGCGCCGGTTTCCAGTTGCCATTGTCATAAACAACACCACTGTGCAGGCATCAATTCGAATTTGGCGCCAACCCCTCCCGAGCAGGTGCATGCAAATTGGGTGCCCGCAGACCAATCCCAGGGGGCCACGGAGCCTTCTCCTGTGCTGGGGTGCATATAAGCAGGGCTCCCTGGGCACCCAGGGTCCCCGTAGAAGCATCTAGGCATTCCTGCAATAAAGGCTGTTGAGAAGAATCCGACTGTGTCCTGTCGTTCTTGCTGGTCGAGAGCAGATGCGACAAAGAAAGCATATTATTTTGTATTTGGGTGAATTGTTCTGTAAGTATTTGTTCAATTCATTTGATTCATAACATCAGTTACCTCCAGAAGTCTCCCACTATCACTTTGTGATGCTATGTGCTTTAAACTGTAGTAATGTTTCTTACAAACTTGAATGCTCTTGTGTTTGGTGCATAGATGTTAAGAATTACAATATCATCTTGCTGGACTTTTCCTTTGATAAATATGTAGTATATTTCTCTTCTGATTAGCTTTGGTTTGTAGACTACTGTGTCATATATTAAGATGGTTACAGGGGCTTACTTCTTAGATCCATTTGCATGGATTTTTTTTTCTATCCTTTTACCCTGAGGTGATGCCTATCCTTGATGATAAGATGTGGGTTTTTTGGGTACAGCAGAAAGATGGAATCTGTTTTGCATCCATTTTGTTAGTCTTTTTATTGGCAAATTGAGACCATTAATTTTGACAGTTATTAATAAACAATGATTGCTGATTGTTGGGAATTGGTTCTAATGCTTTGTCTTATTTTGGCTCCCAAAAGCTACTCTTCCAGACCAGAGGATCCCTGCCCCCAGCTGCCATTGACTGATAATAAAGATTTGTCATATAGCCAATGGCTGGGCAAGGAGATGGGGGCGGGACTTTTAGATGGAGCAGGCAAGGGACTGAGAGGGAGGGAAGGAGAGGGAGAATCACCATGACTCCAAGGCAGAGGGGTCAGATTTAAAAGTTGGAGGGAAGGAACCATCCAGCAATATTAAGTGGAAAGAAAATGTGGCCCTGGGGATAAGGGGAGCTCCCTAGAAGGTAACAAGGTAGCAGAGATGAAATATAGATTTTAAAACATGTTAACTCAGGAATACCAGAAGGGAGTGTGTGTTAGCCACAGGGAGGTCTAGAAGTGCCCAGTGTGTGTGTGTGTGTGTGTGTGTGTGTGTGTGTGTGTGTGTGTGTGACAGACAGAGACAGAGACAGAGAGCAAGAGCAGAGACAGAAATGGAGAGAGACAGAGAAAGGCAGAGAGAGACAGAGACAGAGAGACAAAGAGAAGGGGAGGGAGGGGGGAGAGTAGGGAGAGGGAGAGCAAGAGGGAATGGGAGAGGGGGGAGGAGGAGAGGGAGGGAGAGTTTGCTTTTCATTTGCAAAGCCAGAGCTCTTGGCAGGTATAGTACATAGAACCCACAGAGAGCCAAAGCAGTTAACTAATTCATTGCTATAGTAGATTACTAGACTTTTTTGTTGTTTGTTTTTTTTGTTTGGTGTTTTATTTTGTTTTGTTTTTCGAGACAGGGTTTCTCTGTGTAGCCCTGGCTGTCCTGGAACTCACTCTGTAGACCAGGCTGGCCTCAAACTCAGAAATCCGCCTGCCTCTGCCTCCCAAGTGCTGTGATTAAAGACGTATGGCACCACGGCCCGGCTTGATTATTGTTATTTTATGTGTGTGCATGTATAGGGGTATGTGTGTGCGTTAGTATGTCTTTGCTCCTCTTTAGCTTTTCTAGACTGGAATTATTTATTCCTTGTATTTTTGGTGTATGGATAAACTCTTTAGGTTAGAGATTTCTTTCTAATATCTTCTATAAGGCTAGATTTATAGATAGATACTAGTACATATTTTTCCATCTATTGTGATTGAAAGGTTTGCTGGGTATAGTAATCTAGGCTGGTATCTGTGGTCTCTTAAGAGTCTGCAGCACATCTATCTCTCCAGACCCTTCTGGCTCTTAGACTGGACACATGGCTTCAGCTGGATATGTAGCAGAGGATTGCCTTATCAAGCATCACTGGCAAGGGATCTCCTTGGTCCTATGGAAGCTCCTAGGGTAGGGGAATGCTAGGGTGCTAAGGAAGGAGTGTGTGGGTGGGTGAGGGAGCACCCTCATAGAGGAAGGGGAGGGGAAGGGGATAGGGGTTTTGTGGAGGAAAAACTGGGAAGGGGATAATGTTTGAAATGTAAATAAATAAAATAACCAATAAAAAATGAAAAAGAAGAAAAAAGAAAGGTCAGGTGTTATTCTAATAGGTCTGTCTTTATATGTTGGTCTTTTCCCCTTGTAAATGTTTTGTTTTGTTTTTCAACACAGAGTTTCTCTGTGTAGCTCTGGCTGTGCTGCAACTCACTTTGGTAGACCAGGCTATCCTGGAACTCAGAGATTTGCCTGCCTCTGCCTCCCAAGTGCTGGGATGAAAGGCATGTGCCATCACCACCCAGTTCCCTTGCACCTTCTAATAGTGTTTCTTCTTGTATGTGTTTAGCGTTTGATTATTATGTTTCAAGGCAAATTTATTTTCTTGTCCAGTCTCATTGGTGTTCTGTATGCTTCTTGCAGCTTGATAGTTACCCCCTTCTTTAGGTTAGAAATTTTTTTTCTATGATTTTGTTGAAAATACTTTCTGTGTCTTTGTTCTGGATCTCTTATCTTTTCTCTGTCCCTGTTATTCTTTGATTTTGTCTTTTTATAGTGTTGCAGATTTTTTGGATATTCTGTACCTGGAGTTTTAAAAAGTTAACATTTTCTTTGACTAAGGAATACATTTCTTCTATCTTATCTTCAATATCTGAGATTAATTCTTCCATCTTTTGCATTGTATTGCTTAGACCTGCCTCAGCAGTTCCTGATTGAGTTCCTAAATTTTTCATTACCAGATTTAATTACCTGTTTGTTTGTTTCTATATTTTTATAGATTCTTTTTTCACTTTCAGGTCTTGCGCTATTTTATTCATTTCCTTCTACTGCTTGCTTCCATAGAATTCTTTAAGGAATTTACTAATTTCCTCTTTAAGGATCTCTATCATATTCATAAAAGTTATTTTAAGATCTTTGTCTTGTGCTTCAGCTATGTTGCATTTCTTGGGTCTGCTGTTAGGGTTGCCTGGCTGTAGTGGAGATATATTGTTCTGCCTCTTATTGATTATATTTTTATATTGTCATCCAGGCATTAGATTTGGGGTGGTTATAATTATAGGTTGATATCCTGTCCTTTCTTTGTTGGATTTTTTTTCCTACCATAGTTTCTACTGTCCTCTCAAGTTCTTAAGATAGCTGTGTGTTGCCTGATAGGGAATTTTTTTGGTATACTGCCAGATTTGACCACTGTGGGTTCATTGTAAAACGTGCTTTTAGGTATTTGGTGATGACACTTAGGAATGGAATAGAGGTAGAGAAAACTGGGGATGCCCATAGGAACAAGGAAATCAGGATGCTCCACCGGGATCTGCTTAGTCCCCTGGAAAAGGGGATTGAAAGCCTGGAGAGGCTGCAGCATGAGGTTTTCAGCAGGCATCAGACGACAGGATTGAATTTTTATTAGAGAAGTGAGAGTAAACATCTAAAGCTCAGCTGCCTGACTAGCTAGACTTCCTGCTTCTCTCGTAGGTTTGGCTGGTGGGTCCCAGGAAATGCTTGCTAGTGTTGGGGGCTGAGAAAATGGAAAGAGTGGGCAGGAAGTTTGGAGGATAAGTTCTGGCTGATTTATTGGAACTGGGGTCAGAGAGAAAGGGGAGGCCACAGCATGTAATATGCTACAGGGCTAGTGGTGAAATTGCCCCAAATTGGATTTGTAGAAGTGAAGAGAAAGCTGAAGATCTGAAGTGGTCCTACCTGCACTCCTGGCCAGCATGGCTTGCAGGTTGCTAGGGAAACCAGTTTGAAATACTTCAACCCATGCTTTTCTGGCTTTTATAGTTGCTGATGAAAGGTCTGAGATAATTCTGATTTTTCTGCCTTTTTATTCGAGTTGTAATTTTTCTCATTCTGCTTTTAGGGTTATTCCTTTACTTTGTAGTTTTGACTTCCTAATAATAATACATGTGGAGAGTCTCTTCCATTATCATGTCTATTTGGAGTGATAAAATTTGTAGTAAAATAGACTTAGAACATCTAATATTAAGCAAGGTCATACAGCCACAGAAAGTAAAAAGATGAACATTCTGTTATACATGGAATCTAAATGGTAATATGTGCATATGTGTAAACAAATGTACATATGGGTACCACATAACATGAAGAAACTATAACAAGAAAGATTAAATATTATGGGATGATAAAAGATTGAAAACAGGTAATGGACATCAGTTGTGAAATAAAATACAATGCTGATTCTTTATAATTATAATTCTTTGATGGAATTGTCTGTCTTAATGGTATAAAGGTGAATAAAATATATTCAATAATTAAGATGTAAAACTTGGGCTGGTGAGATGGCTCAGTGGGTAAGAGCACCCGACTGCTCTTCTGAAGGTCCAGAGTTCAAATCCCAGCAACCACATGGTGGCTCACAACCATCTGTAATGAGACCTGATGCCCTCTTCCGGTGTGTCTGAAGACAGCTACAGTGTACTTACTTATAATAATAAATAAATCTTTAAAAAAAAAAGATGTAAAACTTAATGTGAAACATCAGTTATAAAAGCCTATTCTAACTATAGAATTTGTTTTAGTTATATAGACATTTGATCTGATTAATTTTAGTGTGATGTTTTTGAAAATATCACTTTTTATTAAATTATTTATTTACTTTCCAAAAGTTCCATCCCCCTTGGTCTCCCCTCCTTGACTTCTTTACCTCATCCAGCCCCTCTTTGAGTGGTGCTCACCCACCCACCCACCCACGCCCACCTCACCCCCACCAGCATCCCTCTTCCTTGAGGTAACAAGTCTCCACAGATTAAGTAGATCCTCTCCTACTGAGCCATACAAGGCAATCCTTTGCTACACATGTGCCCGGGGACATTTACCAACCCATGTATGTTCCTTGGTTTTTGGCTTAGTCTCTGGGAGCTCTGAGGGGCCCAGGTTAATTGACATTGTTGCTCTTCCTATAGGGTTGCAATCCCCTTCAGCTCCTACACTCCTTCTTCTAACTCTTCCATACTGGTCCCCAACCTCAGTCCAATAGTTGGCTGTAAGTATTTGCATCTTTCTCAGTCAGTTGCTGGTAGAGCCTCTCAGAGAATAGCAATGCCAGGCTCCTATCTGCAGGCACCATATGGCCTCAGTAATAGTGTCAGGATTTGGTGATTGTACATGGGATGGATCCCAAGTTGGGCCGGTCACTGGGTGGTCTTTCTTCCAGTCTCTGCATGTACTCACTGATAAGTGGATATTAGCCAAAAAGTTCAGAATACCCATGACCATAGGAAGCTTAACAAGAAAACCCAAGTGTGGATACCTAAAACCCACTTAGACAGAGAACAAAATAATCATGGGAGTTAGAAGGAGAGAGGAAACTGGGTGGGAGAGGGGAGAAGGGATGGGAAATGGAGGGGCAGGATTAAGTATGGGGAGTAACAGGATAGACACCCAGAAGGCCAGAAGAATGAATATGGAGCAGTGAGAATTAGGGGGAATGAGAACCTCTAGAAAGTCCCAGAGACCTGGGACTCAATGGGGATGACATTAGCCAAAATGCCCAACAGTGGGAAGATGGAACTGGAAGAGATCACCTCCAGTAGATCAACATGGCCCCCAGTTGAGACAGGGGCCACTCAGCCATCTTCAAAATTTTTAACCCAGAATTGTTCCTGTCTAAAGAAAACGTAAGTTTTATTCACCAGATATAATTGTTGTCCTGAAAGCTTACTGCTTAATAAGCTCACCTTTCTATTTTATTCTGACTCTGGCTGGCTGGTTCAACTCAGCTGTTCTGGCCAAACTCCTCTCTGAGATGACTGATTCAATCTAGCTTTTCTCAGCTTCTTCCTGAGTTGCTCTGCTTAGCCTCAAACTAACCCTAGCAATTTGTTCTAATCTCCTGGCTACTTCTTATACTCTAGCTACAATTGCCTCTGCTGACCAGCATGGAACTGCACCAACTCAACTCTGCTGCACTGACTCACTGAACTCAACTCCATTGCCTCAATTGACTGAACTCCACTGCATCCAACTGAACTGTGCCCAACTTAACTAAATTCAACTTAACTTCTCTCCATGCCCTGCTCTTAAACAGCATTTCTTTCCTATCCTGGTGAGAGTTGGGCATATCTTAGCTCTGTGACTCATCTGTCAAAGGTTTATCTGATTCATCACTTTGCCTGCTCCTCAATTAAATGTCATTGTTTGGGATTAAAGGTGTGCATTAAGGGCACATCTATATTCCAGGTGGGTGTCTTTACATGTGATCGCTTGCCAGAGTAGTCATGTTTCTGGATTAAAATTCCTCTATGAGTTTTTATTTGTTTGAAAAGGGTTTTTTTAATGTAATTAAGTTAAGCAACGGGAAAATAAAATTCAAAACTAGTCAAAATGCAGAGAGCAACCCACCATGGGGTGCCCATCTCTAATTGATACATCTAAAACACAACACATACACATAAAGTTTGGAGAACATCACAAAAGAGCAGGCAGAAATAATGTGGATTATAGATTGTGAAAACCACAGGGCAAAGACATCTGCTTAAAGATAGTGTCTTCTATTTAGATTAGGGAGCTGTACTCATTAAATCTTAACAACATGGTCACCTAAATCAGACCTGTTCAATATCAGTTAACATTCCAGGGTGGGTGGAAGAATTCTCACACGAATCTACCTCTAAATTAAGTCTGGTAGGGAATTAATGGCTGAGAAGAGAGGGAGAATTAAGCTTCTCCAGGGTTGAGCCTTTGATAAGTTAGTCTGCACCAAGTGGCCATCCTTAACACACACATATGCAAGCAACACTAAATATACTCAGCAGGTTGTGTTTCAAGTACTCAAAAAAAGGTCATCTAAATAAAAAGACAGAAAGCTGTAAGGAGGTAGGAAGATAGTGGTAGGTCTCAAAGGGGTTGGGGAAAGTATGGGGATTAAAACTATGGAATGACATTTAATGAAATTTGCAAAACATAATAAAGATATTATATACAAAAATGATTTTGGTAGATGGATAAAATTGATGGGTATTTCTGTTTCAAATCAAATGATAAATGAACAGTCTTCAATGACTCTGAAAACACAATGCATTAGTTTCTGGGTAGGCTACAATTAAATGTATTAGAGTAGCTATAGCCATTAATAATACCTCTCAATAGTAAAACGAGTAAAAATTTCTTTTCATGAAGTAATCACTTCTCTTACACTAATTCCTTTTTCCTCGTGTGTAGGGAAAATTGTAAATTACGCTTTAAAATTCTTAAAATATAGACACTTGTCTGATGTATATCAAGAAGATACACAACATAAATTTTGAAGTTTCATTCTCTCTTTACCACATTCTATTTTTCTTCCAAACATCTGGCTTCTTGAAATTTTCAACTTTGTCTTAATATTCCTCAGCTCCCAAAAGAGAAAAATCAACATTTACAAATTTACGGAATATGACTATCATCTGTAACCTCCCCCAAGCCTGAATCTGGCTAAAATGCCCAACAGTGGGGAGATGGAACTTGAAGAGACCAACTCCAGTAGATAGACATGGTCCTCAGTTGAGGGATAGGACCACCCATCCATCTCAAAATTTTTGACCCAGAATTGTTCCTGTCTAAAGGTAATGCAGGACCAAAAATGGAGCAGAGACTGAAGGAGAAGCCATCCAGAGACTGTTCCAACTTGGGATCCATCCTTTGCACAGACACCAAACCCTGACGCTATTGCTGATGCCAAGATGAGCTTGCAGACAGGAGCCTGGCTTGGCTGTCCTCTGAGAGGCTCTACCAGCAACTGACTGAGACAGATGCAGATACTTATATCCACCATTGGACTGAGCCAGGGGACCCCAATAGAAGAGTTAGGGGAAGGACTGAAGGAGATGAAAAGAATAGCAACCCCACAGGAAGAACAACAGTGTCAACTAACAGGACCCCTCAGAGCTCCCAGGGCCTAAACCCACCAACCAAAGAGCTTACATGGGCTCGTGGGTAGCCTCTGCTACATGTGTAGCAGAGGACTGCCTTGTCTGGTATCAGTGGGATGTGATATGCTTGGTCCTGTGGCGGCATGATAGCCCAAAGAAGAGGGTTACTAGAGGGGTGAGACAGGAGTGGGTAGGTGACTGGGGGTACACCCTCTTAAAGGTGATGGAGAGGAGAAAGGTGGTGGGAGATCATGGAGCGGGGCCAGGAGGAGGGACAACATTTGAAGTGTAAATAAATAAAATAAGTTCTTTAAAATATGAAATTAAGAGGCAAGAGAGTAGAATGATAGCTGCCATTGGCTACAGTGATGTTCCTGTGAAGAAAAGATAGAGATAGTGCTCTGAGCACATAAACTTTCAGTAAAAGAATAAATAAATTCTGTGGCTATAATTTACAACATGAGTAGTAATGAATGTGCTAATTAATCTGATTATTGTAAACATTACACATACTATAAATAATATATTTATGTGCATATGACAAATACTTATATTGTATACTTTATTTTTCAATATTTTTGATTTAAATTATTATTACTATGCTATGATATATACTTTGAGAAACATGACATAATTTGAACATAATATTTTATGGATGTGTAGATTAAGCTTTAGGAAAGGCTTTCTCGAAAGAAAGAAAGAAAGAAAGAAAGAAAGAAAGAAAGAAAGAAAGAAAGAAAGAAAGAAAGAAAGAAAGAAAGAAAAAGGTAGATCTTAACCTAGGCATTAAAGTATAATCACCAGTCAGCTAGATGAAAATAGATAGCAAGAACCTTTTTAGTTTAAAATTTTTATTTTAAATTTTATTATTTATAAAGTTTCAAATGAAGAAATAGCACAAGTGGAAACATTATCCAATTTCTATGCAACCCAGTTGACTTCTATATAGTTACAGTAGGTACTCAGCACAGTAGCTATGGAGCCATACATTGAATTTTATACTGTCACTACCAAATATATTTTTATATACTTATATACCACTAAACCCAAAACTCCATGATAGAGTTAGAATTAGAAAAAAAAGCTTAGCTTTATAATCTCTTTTTATAACTTATGTTCTTTGCCTGCATTCAGCCCTTCCTTATCCCCTAGTACTTAGCCTTGTTCTGTTTTCTTCATATTATACTGTACACACATGAATGAGTTTTGTGTATATGACCATTGGCTAGATCACACATGTGGAGGGATAGGAGAAAAGACCTGTTGTTTTTCTTTCTGAGATTGTGTGACCTCATTTAATATTTCATATTCTAAGTCCATTAATTTTGCTATAAAATTGTGCTTTCATTTTTCTTTAGATCCAAATAGGATTCCATTGCACTTATACTCTAAATGTTCATTATCGATTCATCTATTGATGGACAATCAGGTTGATTCCAACTATTTTCTTTTTTGTTGCTTTTGATTGGTTGGTTTTGTTTTTATTTTTAGAGATAGGTTTCTCTGTATAGCCTTTACTTTCCTGGAACTCACTCTGTAGACCAGACTGGCCTTAAACTCACAGAGAGCTGCCTGACTCTGCCTCCTGAATTCTGGCATTAAAGGGATGCACCACTACTGACTGTTCCAAATCCTTTATACAGTGAATAAAACAATAAAAAAATATAGAATAGTAAATATCTCTATGGTCCAATACTCTCAGAATATATTTACAGAAGTGAAATAGAGGGTCCAATATGGTAGTTCTATTTTTATTTTTTTAAAAAAATCTTTTAGCTGATTTCCACAGTGGCTATATTAATTTGCACCTCCACCAACAGTGAAAAAAATTGTTCATTTTCTTCACATTCTCTCTAACTCATGTCATATTTATTGATGACTGACATTCTAACTGGGGCATCTATCTCAAAGTCATCTTAAAGTGCATTTCCTTGAGGCTAGGAACATTAAATATTTTTTAAACTAATTGCAGGGAATTCATATTTCTTTTTTAAAAACCATCTGTACATTTATTTTAAGTTGTTGATTGACAGTTTTATTTCATTTGGTATTTAATTTCTGAAATTCTTTGTAAATTCTAGATATTAGTTCCTTGTCTAATAAAGTATAGTTAATAAAGATTTTTTTCATTTTGGGGGCCTCTCTTTATACTCTACTCTTTGTTATAGAGAAACTTTTTTTTTCATGTAGTCCCTTCTATAGGTACTTAAGAAAAATTTGTGTACTTTTGGTGTTCTATTTTTTAAAAAAAAATCTTAGCTATCCTGGTATCTTGAAGCTATCTCCTGTTTTCTTCTAGAGATAGCAGTGTTTCAAGCTTTACACTGAGATCTTTGATCCATTTTGAATTGATTTTTGTACAAAATTAAAGGTAAGAATCTAGTTTTATCATTCTGAAGGTAAAAATCCAGTTTTACCAGCACCATTTATTGAATAAGTTTTCTTTTATCCAATGTATATTTTCACTTCCTTTGTCAAAAAGTAAGTGAGCACAGCCTTTTCATTTTTGTGTCTTCAATTCTATTTCATTGATTGTCTTGTCTGTCTTATACCCGTACCAGGCTCTGCTTATAATTATAGGCCTGTAGTATAATTTATGTAGGGCACTGAAATTCTCCCCACAGTGCTCTTACTCATGACAATTGCTTTGACCATTCTTGGTCTTTTGTTGTTCCAAATGAATGCCTGTATTACTTCTACTAAATCTGTGAAATGTGATAAAGGAACCTAGATAGATACTGCATAAAATATGTAAATTAATTTTGGTACTGTAGTCAGTTTAGAATGTTAATTATACTAATCCAGGAACATATATAATGTCTGTTATCTCCTATAGTTTTCCCTTTCAACATCTTCAATTTTTGTCCTCTATTTCTTTTTTTTTAATTAGGTATTTTCCTCAATTACAATTCCAATGCTATCCAAAAAAATCCCCAATACACTCCCCCCAGGTCCCCCACCCACCCACCCCCACCCCTTGGCCCTGGCATTCCCCTGTACTGGGGCATATAAAGTTGGCAAGTCCAATGAGCCTCTCTTTCCAGTGATGGCCAACTAGGCCATCTTTTGATACAAATGCAGCTAGAGACACGAGCTCTGGGGTACTGGTTAGTTCATATTGTTGTTCCACCTATAGGGTTGCAGATCCCTTCAGCTCCTTGGGTACTTTCTCTAGCTCCTCCATTGGGGGCCCTGTGATCCATCCAATAACTGACTGTGAGCATCCACTTCTGTGTTTGCTAGGCCCCAGCATAGCCTCACAAGAGACAGCTATATCTGGGTCCTTTCAGCAAAATCTTGCTAGTGTATGCAATGGTGTCAGCTTTTGGAAGCTGATTATGGGATGAATCTCTGGATATGGCAGTCTTTAGATGGTCCATCCTTTCTTCACAGCTCCAAACTTTATCTCTGTAACTCTTTCCATGGGTGTTTTGTTCCCAATTCCAAGAAGGGGCACAGTGTCCACACTTTGGTCTTCGTTCTTCTTGAGTTTCATGCGTTTAACAAATTGTATCTTATATCTTGGGTATCCTAAGTTTTTGGGCTAATATCCACTTATCAGTGAATACATATTGTGTGAGTTCTTTTGTGATTGTGTTACTTCACTCAAGATGATGCCCTCCAGGTCCATCCATTTGGCTAGGAATTTCATAAATTCATTCTTTTTAATAGCTGAGTAGTACTCCATTGTGTAAATGTACCATAATTTCTGTATCCATTCCTCTGTTGAGGGACATCTGGGTTCTTTCCAGCTTCTGGCTATTATAAATAGGGCTGCTATGAACATAGTGGAGCATGTGTCCTTTTTACCGGTTGGGACATCTTCTGGATATATGCCCAGGAGAGGTATTGCTGGATCCTCTGGTAGTATTACGTCCAATTTTCTGAGGAAGGGCCAAACTGATTTCCAGAGTGGTTGTACCAGCTTGCAATCCCACCAACAATGAAGGAGTGTTCCTCTTTCTCCACATCCTCGCCAGCATCTGCTGTCACCTGAATTTTTGATCTTAGCCATTCTGACTGGTGTGAGGTGGAATCTCAGGGTTGTTTTGAGTTGCATTTCCCTGATGATTAAGGATGTTGAACATTTTTTCAGGTGCTTCTCTGCCATTCGGTATTCCTCAGGTGAGAATTATTTGTTCAGTTCTGAGCCCCATTTTTTAAAGGGGTTATTTGATTTTCTGGAGTCTACCTTCTTGAGTTCTTTATATATATTGGATATTAGTCCGCTATCTGATTTAGGATAGGTAAAGATCCTTTCCCAATCTGTTGGTGGTCTTTTTGTCTTATTGATGGTGTCTTTTGCCTTGCAGAAGCATTGCAACTTTATGAGGTCCCATTTATCGATTCTCAATCTTACAGCACAAGCCTTTGCTGTTCTATTCAAGAATTTTTCCCCTGTACCCATATCTTCGAGGCTTTTCCCTACTTTCTCCTCTATAAGTTTCAGTGTCTCTGGTTTTATGTGGAGTTCCTTAATCCACTTAGATTTGACCTTGGTACAAGGAGATAGGAATGGATCAATTCGCATTCTTCTACATGATAACCGCCAGTTGTGCCAGCACCATTTGTTGAAAATGCTGTCTTTTTTCCACTGGATGGTTTTTGCTCCCTTGTCAAAGATCAAGTGACCATAGGTATGTGGGTTGATCTCAGGGTCTTCAATTCTGTTCCATTGGTCTACTTGTCTGTCGTTATACCAGTACCATGCAGTTTTTATCACAATTGCTCTGTAGTACAGCTTTGGGTCAGGCATGGTGATTCCACCAGAGGTTCTTTTATCCTTGAGAAGAGTTTTTGCTATCCTAAGTTTTTTGTTGTTCCAGATGAATTTGCAGATTGCCCTTTCTAATTTGTTGAAGAATTGAGTTGGAATTTTGATGGGGATTGCATTGAATCTGTAGATTGCTTTTGGTAAGATAGTCATTTTTACGATGTTGATCCTGCCAATCCATGAGCATCCTCTATTTCTTTAGTTAGGTATATTTCTAATTACTTGACTCAGGTTATTCTTCAGAAACTATTTTTCCTTTCTAATTCCCTGAAAGTGTATTGTTGGTATAAATGAAGGGCACTGAGCTTTTGCTTTGCATTGATTTTGTGCCCTGCATTCTTATTGTGAGTGTTTATTGGGTCAAGGGTTATCTGGTATTCTCACTGGAGTTTTGAATTAAAAAGTTATATAATCTGCAAATGGGGATAATTCTACTTCTTCAATTCCTTTGCTATACATTTTATATCTACTTGCTATAGCTAAGAATTTTAGCACAAAATCACATATCAGAGGGGAGAATGGATATCTTCATTTCATTCCCAATTTTAGGGGAAATTCTATGAGCTCCTTTCCACTTAATGCTGGCTGTAGGCTTGTTCTATATAGCCTTTAGTGTTTTGAGATACGTCCCATCTATTTCTAAAGTCCTCAGAGGTTTTTGCATGAGAGAACATTGGATTTTGAAAAATTCTTTTTTCATCATCAATTGTAATAAAACATGGTTCCTTTCCTTAAGTTTATTAAACACTGTATTACTTTTTTTTTATCCGAGACAGGGTTTTTCTGTATAGCTCTGGCTGTCCTAGCACTCACTCTGTAGACCAGGCTGGCCTCGAACTCAGAAATCTGCCTGCCTCTGCCTCCCAAGTGCTGGGATTAAAGGCGTGCGCTACCACTGCCCCGCCTGTATTTCATTTCTTGAATGGCATGTGTGAAACCAATCTTGCTTTTCAGAAATGGAACTTGCTCACAATGTACAACCTTTTTAATGTGTTGTTGAATCCAGTTTTTAAGTATTTCATTGATATTTTTGCATCTATGTTCATCAAAGATACTGGCCTTCAGCTTTCCTTTTTTATTTTATTTTTGAGATTATAGTATAATATTTCTCCCTTACTTTACTTCCCTTCAGTTCCTCCCATATACCCCTCCCTGCTCTCCTTCAAATTAATAACCTCTTTTCCACTAATTGTTATTGCATTATATATGTCTATGCATATTCATATATATTCCTAAATACAACCTGTCCAGTCCATAAATGTCACGTGAATATATATTTCATGAATGACCATTTGATATTGGACTACTGTCCGCGAAGGGCACCCTCCCTCTCCCAGCCTTTATCAGTTGCCTATAATTCTTAGTGCAGGGTTGAGGAATTTCCCTGTTGACTTTGGCATGTCCATTGGTATCATCCTTGTTCAACTCATGTTTGGGAAGCTTGGTGTGTTTAACATGACTCCCACATTGTTTTGTTGAACAAACCAAGAAGAACTAGTAAGAAGTTATCCGGGAAAAGTTGGTAGAATTTCATCATTGAATCCATCTGGTCCTAGTCTCTTGTTTCAGGGGAGGTTTTAAATAAAAGTTTCAATCTCATTCTTGTAATAAGTCAGTTTAAGTTACTTATATCTCTTGGGATTAATTTTGTTGTTGATAGACCTTTAGAAATTCTATTTTTTATGTAATTCAGCTTTTCAGAGTATATATTTTAATAGTAATTTCTAATAATGATCTTTGTTTCATTTGAGTCAATTGCAGGGATATGTTTGTTCTCTAATTTTGGTAAAATTTGCTAGAGTTTTATCAATCTTGTTAACTTTTCAAAGATCTCTTTGGTTGATTTCAGGTATTATATTCTTTTAAACAATTTCATTAATTTAATCTCCAATCTTCATTATTTCTTTCAAACTACAATATTTTTGATTGGCTGAGTGTTTTTCAAGAGCTTTGGAGTTCATCATTAACTTATTTGATATCTCTTTGACTTTGTAATATACTTAGAAGCAAGCACTGCAAAACGTTTTTAGTACACTACCTTACAGGAAGGAATATGAAAGATAGCATCAACAACTCAGAAACCCCTCAAAACTAATATGAAAGCAGGAAAATATCAATAATCCAGCAAAGTAGATTATCACCTCACAAATTTATAGGAAATAGCCAAACCTTTTTCTATAATAACCTTAAACGTAAATAACCTCAACTCATAGCTAAAACTTTATACACTAATGGGCTAGATTTAAAAGTATGAATCCAGAGACTGCCCCACAAGTGGATCCACCCCATATACAGTTACCAAACCCAGACACAATTGTAGAAGCCAACAAGTGCTTGCTGACAGGAGTCTGATATAGCTGTCTCCTGAGAGGCTCTGCCAGAGCCTGACAAATACAGAGGCAGATGCTCGCAGCCATCCATCAGACTGAGCAGAGGGACCCAATGGAGGAGTTAGGGGAAGGACTGAAGGAACAACAACAGTTGATACTGTTGAAGAGCAACAATATCAATCAACCAGACGCCCCACCCCCGCCCCACCCGTGAACCTCCTGGGGACTAAACCACCAACCAAAGAGTACACATGGAGGGACCCATGGCTCCAGCTGCATATGTAGCAAAGGATGGCCTTATCTGGTATAATGGGAGGAGAGGCCGTTGGTCAGGGGAAGGCTCGTTGCCCCAATGTAGGAGCAGGGAGTAGGGATTTATTGGTTGGGTAGGGTAGCACCCTCATAGAAGCAGGGGAGGGGAGATGGAATAGGGGGGTGCTGGAGGGGAAAACGGGAAAGGGAATAACATTTGAAATGTAAATAAACAAAATATCCTATAAGTAAATAAATACATACATACATACATGCATACATACATACATACATACATACAAATATTTTTTTAAAGAACTATGAACCATCACGCAAAGGAAGCCGCCACCTCCTCCCACGCAGCAGCCCTGTCCTCCTGCACAGCTCGGTAGGTTGACTCTACCAAAGAGATGGCTATGGAGAAGCCTAGTCCTCTGCTGGTCTTAGGGGAGGCTGTCTGACAGTGCTACACCCTGCTGAACCAGGCCCCGGACACACTGCACAGATTTTATGGAAAAAACTCTTCCTATGTATACAAGGGCTTGGATTCCAATGGGAAGCAAGCAGCAGTCTACAGACAGAAGGAAATCCACAGGAAAGTGATGTCACAAAACTTCACCAACTGCTAAACCAAGAACTGCCTTGTGGATGCTCACACAACTCTGAATGACAGGGTGGTGTTCCAAGTGATGGGGCTATGGTCCAACAACAACCAGGCTCTGCGGAGGTTCATGAAGAACTTTGTCCTTGCTCCTGAGGGCTCTGTTGCCAACACATTCTATGTTCACAACGACATCTTCAGATACCAAGATGAGGTCTTCAGTGGCTTTGTCACAGATCCTCAAGAGGAATCCGATGAAGTAGTAGAGGAACCTGAAGAAAGAGAGCAGACACCAGAGGTGGTGTCTGATGACTCTGGAACTCTCTATGATCAAACTATCAACAATGACTTGGAGGAGCATTTAGAGGAGCCTGTTGTAGAATCAGAACCAGAGCCAGAACCAGAGTTAGAGCTGGAACCTGTGCCCGACACCTGAGAAGACAAAACTAAGCCTGCATTGGAGGAAGCTGCTCCTGAAGACATGCAGAAGAGGGCTACCCTGGCCCTGACAGACGTGGCCCCAGCACAGGAGGACTTAGGGTTATTTTCTTGGGCATCTGACTTCCTCCCTGTGGGGCTGTTCCAGTGAGGGGATTCCATCTCATGTAATCAAAGTTCCACCATCAAAGCCCTATCCAGACTATAAACCTGACTCTTAGATCCCACCGCAAAGGCATCAGAGATATCAGAGTTTGAGAGAAAGGGATCAATAACCATTCTCAGAGAGGACCCTGGCCAATCTGTGAGGCTGGTGAACTAGGAACCTCTAAGGATGGTGAGGCACCCTGAGAGTCACCAGCTTTTCATCCGGAACCTGCCACATGAGGTTGACAAGTTGGAACTTGTTGCTGTAAATCTCCAACCCAAATATGGCCTGGCAATGAAAACATGACTCAGTTAATATGAATACATGTTATGCTCCTAGATTGGGCAGATCTACCACTACACTACCATCTTCCACATCAATGAGACCTCTTAGAACTTACGGTTTCTCCAGGCCATGTGCTTCTGCTCTGCTTTTCTTCTTCCTCCTCCTCCTTTGTGTCCTCTCCCTCTTCCATTTTCTCCTTCTTCTCTCCCTACCTTCCACTCCACCTTCCCTTTTATCTGACCAATCATCAGCTCTCCTTTATTTTACAAATTAAGGTGGGAAGAGGTTTACATGAAATCACCCAAGTGCTGACTCATTCCTTGTACACAGCCATTCTCTCTGGAGAACGGAATTAACATCAAATATAATTAGCTCCAGGGCAATCCACAACAGGAACTAAAGGATTTTTCCCCTCAAAATTATGGGAATGTGGTGGAGCTGTGCCTCAACAGTGGTGGGAAGTTACCCAATTTCAGATTAGTTGTGTCAACCTATTCAGAAGGTGCTTAGTAATAGACCCATCATGTTCCGAGATGTGGTCCTTTCTGAATGTGTAAGAGAAGAAGACTGAGCTGCCAGGAAAGGTGACCACAGAAATAACCACCTTTGAGGACCCGGAGGCCCCCAAGGTGGGCTGAGCTTTGAGATGAAAGGCCTCCCCTCGGAGGCACGGGGCAAAAACCAGGCTTTGACATGGGCACAGGGATTACAACTCAAAGGCAGTGAATTGCTTGGGCCAAATCTCCACACCGCATATACCCTCGGCTCCTGCAGAATGGTGAATTCCTTCAACCAGCCTTTGGAGTCTCTGAACAGTCTATTATAAACTGAGTTTGTACAATATTAATTTTGCTTGTGTTCATGGTGAATGCTCCCAACCCCCTTTCCTCCCTTCACCTTTTAGCCCCTCATTTCCAGTTTTCTGGAATAATAGTTTTGGAGGAAGAGATCTGTAAAGAAGAAGAAGAAAGGGGCTGGAAAGATGGCTCAGTGATTAAGAGCACCGACTGCACTTCCAAAGGTCCTGAGTTCAATTCCCAGCAACCACATGGTGGCTCACAACCATCTGTAATGGGGTCTGGTGCCCTCTTCTGGTGTGTCTGATAGCACCTACAGTGTATTCATATACATAAAATAAATAAATCTTGAAGAAGAAGAAGAAGAAGAAGAAGAAGAAGAAGAAGAAGAAGAAGAAGAAGAAGAAGAAGAAGAAGAAGAAGAAGAAGAAGAAAGACTGACCGTCCTGATCACTCTGCATACACAGACTGGAGTTTCATGGCCATTTCCCAGAGGCACACATCTCAATTTCACTGACAGCGGACGTTTCATTTGTTGTGAGACACAGGATTTGATAAACATTTTTGGAAGCAGGAAAAATCAAGTCCCGACTCCTTACTGGTGTGAAAAAGTTGCCTTTTGGCAACTGCCACTGGGTCCCTGCTGGTGTGGCTAACTGAATTAAAGGTGTCTCTAGAACTTTCTCCTTTTGACATGTAACTACCAAACAACCCTAAACCTCCATTTTCACCATTGGATTTTAAACTGTGATGTAGCCTGTCAATGTCTAGAACACAGGTAAGGACTTTTGTTGAACTGTTTTGTTTGTTTGTTTGTTTGTTTGTTTGTTTGTTTGTTTGTTTGTTTGTTTTTGAGGTAGAGTTTTTCATGTTTTATTTGAATTTGTAAAAATTAAGATAAAATAAGGGAAATAGAGAAAAAAAAGGACAAAAAATTTCCACAAGAAAACAAACCCCCAAATCTGATAAAAAAAAACCAAGCAAAACTGTGCCTTCTATTTATTTTTGATTCTGGTTCTCAATTGTTTAAAGAAAAGTAATAAAGATTCTAAATTTGTTTTCAGAGTATGTGGAATAACTGTAGTTTTTTTTTTTTTTTTTTGATCATGTGTATGTGTCATGTTAACATTGTTCTGCCTTATCCTAAAACCATGCCTCAGACTGGGATGCTGTTAAGGAAGGTGCTTCTGTGAGGCCTGTGGCCTCCGTGGCTCTGTGCGCCATGCTCTACTCTGTTGTCTGTCAGGGTTCCTGCTGGGAGAGAAGAAAAAATTTGGTTGAATATCAGACTTGGCTAATGTGCTCTAGGGTCTGCATTTCTTTTCTTTAAATCATAGCCATATGGTAAATTTTCTGTTTTGTTATGGTTCATTTTTACTGATGGACATGCAGTGGTGTTTCTTGGAAAAAGGTCAATTTTTATTAAAATATTTCTGGAAGAAAAAAAAAGTTTGAACCAATTCTATGTTCTCTCCAAAAATACAAAACTTAAAGATATCCAATGTTATAATATTAAAGGATATAAAAAAAAAAAAAAACCAGACTGCCAAACAAACAGAAAATGTAAACATGCTAATGTAGCAATCTTTCTATCAGACAAAAGCAACTTCAAACTAAAAGTAATTAGAAGAGATAAACCCCAGACACTACTCACTAATTTGTGTGTGTGTGGTGTGTGTGTGTGTGTGTGTGTGTGTGTGCGTAACCTTTAAGCACCAATTATTGGAGCCTTTAATTTTATAAAATAAACTGTAAAAGACATAAAAGAACACATAGGCCCTGACATAATAATAGTGGGGAACTTCAATACTCTACTCTCAAATTAATTTAGATATTCTAAAATTCAAAAAATAAAAAATCTTCAGAGCGAAAATGTACTATGGATGTATAGGAATTAACAAATATATACAGAATATTGCATTCAACAGACAGACATTTTTCTCAGCAGTAGGTGTAACCATCTCAAAACTGATGACCTCAGAAGACTCAAGTGTCAACAAATTTGAAAAGGAGAAAATTATTGTGTTTTATCACAAAATGATGCAATAAAGCTAGAAACCAGTAATAGAAGCTACAGAAACCACAAAAATAATTGGAGATGAAACAGATCATTTTAATGTACATTAGATTATCTAAGGAATCAGAGCAAATACATAAAAATGCCCAAAGATAAATGATAATAGAAGTATATCTTATGAGTATTTCTGAGATGTGACCAAGACAATGTTAATAAGAAAGTGTACAGGATATTTCTACTCAAGAGACATTCCAGGCTGGGCATGGTGGTACATGCCTTTAACCCCAGCACTCGGGAGGCAGAAACAGGCAGATTTCTGAGTTCGAGGCCAGCCTGGTCTACAGAGTGAGTTCCAGGACATCCAGGGCTTTACAGAGAAACCCTGTCATGAAAAACCAAACCAAACCAAACCAAAACAAAACAAAACAAAACAAAACAAAACAAAACAAAACAAAGAAACAAACAAGAGACATTTCTTTCCCCCCCTCAATATCCTTGAACTATGGAAAAAGGCCCCATTGTATTAATAGGAGACACATCAGAAAATTTTCATTTTGTGTCTTTTCTGCTTGCATGACATTCTTCCTCAGGACTGCCTAGAAAACACAGGATTTTTATTCACATATGCCTAAATTCAATTATGTATTCAATTGAAATTAAAGTGCACATACATACAGCTAAAGTTACAAATTTCTAGTTTATGAATTATCACTTAAGCATTTTAAGTATTAATTTAAACCTCGAGAATGGGGCTAGAGTAAGTTTTAACTCATATTCCAGGAATATAGTTTCTTATGTTTTGGAAAAACTTCTATGTATGATTTTGTTTTTCTTCATATTGATTTCAGCAACTGAGGTTTATTTATTATAGTTTGAATTGAAAGACCCACAACATGAGGACTCCCCCATGTTCTGACTCAGGAGAGGCGACACCCCAAATCACTCACGAGAAATGGTCTTGCTGCAAACTGCAAGAGGACTTTTAATTCAAGAGCACTCTCGGGACCATGGTCATACACCATGCAGGGGTAGAGGACCGTGGTGTGCCAAGTAGCTGGGTAAGGGGGTATTTAAAGGAAGAAACCACAACTCAAGGGGGTGGGAAGAGTATTGTTGGAAAATACCAAAAATACCAGTCACAAGGAAGTGCAAAGTCACAAGAGTCACAAGGAATACCTGGTAATTGTACAGGTTATTTCTCAAGACAGTTTCTAAGAGCCCCTAACAATAGAACATTTGCATAGTGGGTTCCAGCAATTGTCAGGGTGGGTCAGGGTAACTTTCTTTGAATGAACACTCCTTGAACCCAGGAAGCAGGCGGGTGGAGGAATGTTGCTATCTGTTTTATGATTAGCATACCTTGGAGCATTGAGTCACAGAGGTCACATTCTCAAGCCTGGGCCTAAAGGCCTAGAATTTCGCTTTTACGTTATACTTTTTCAGAATCACTATAAAAATATTTTCATAAGTTTCGAGAAGTCTGAAATCACATATTCATATGTATTCACTCTTACTTACTTACTTTCTTTCTTTCTGTCTTTTTTGTTTTGTTTTGTTTTGTTTTGAGACAGGGTTTCTCTGGCTGTCCTGGAACTCACTCTGTAAACCAGGCTGGCCTCGAACTCAGAAATCCGCCTGCCTCTACATCCCAAGTGCTGGGATTAAAGACATGCGCCACCATGCCTGGTTGTATTCACACTTTCTACTATGTCACTTTGTGTAGAATACTTTCATGTACTATAGCATCAATTGGTATCTCAGTATACCAAGTTTCTGTCTGTAAGAAGATACTTTTCCCAGCAAAAATGATGAAAATGTGGCTGGAAAAACATCTCAGTGGTTTTAATATACTCTTTTATGGTATGCAGTTTTGGCTTCAGCTGTGGTTCTGCATCCTCTGCCTCTTCCCTCTCAGGATGCCCAGATGTTGCTGCACACTGTGCTGGAAGGATGAAGTAGAGTCTGTGAAGAGCGGGGTTTTGTATTATCCAGTCTGGCTATGGGATGGAAGATTGGGGATGGGAGTTGGGGTGGGGGATGGGAAGTGCGGCCTTCTCCAAGGAGTTTTCAGGATAAAGGAAAATCATCGGATAGTTCTGAAAATGCCTCACTTGTATGGAAAGGTATTCCAGGAATCCCAGGTATTTGTGGGGCTGGTTCTTAAGTTGGGAGGAGAGGATGTTTGTAGGTCTGCCAAGGACTACTCAACCTTCCCCAGCTAAAGAGAGTGTGGGGAGATGGAATCCACAGACAAGGTCAGAGAAGGGAAGCCCTGCCAGTAAAGGAAATCCTCTGTTTTGTGCAGAGCTCAAAGCAACTGTCCAGTCATGGTAGACTTCCACCTTAATTAGCTAGTTTTTTCTACAGTTGTGGGCACTTTTCTTGAATAAGACCCAGGTTTGGTTGCCAGCACACACATGACACCATCTTTAACCTCAGTGCCTCAGGTGACAGAATACAGCCCAAGTTTTCTGAGAAGAATTCTAAGTGGTTATTGTTGGTATTCTGTCTGGACTTCACCCCCACAGTTGCTAGGCAGCAGCAAGGTATGCTCCTCCCCACAGTTAACTGGCAACAGCCAGGTAGGCCTGGCCCAGTATAAAAGGGGCTGCTTGACCCCTTCTCCCTCTTGATCATACTCTCTTCTCTCTTTTACTCTTGCTTCCCTCTTGCCCCCTCTCTCCCCATTCTCTTCTCCCCTCTGTCCACGTGGTCCTGGCCAGCCTCTACTTCTCTACTCTCTCCTCTTCTCTGCCTTTCTTTCTGCCTCTACTACTCTCTTAACTCCCTTCCTCATGCCCTAAATAAACTATTCTGTACTATAGTACAGAATAGTGTGGCTGGACCCTCAGGGGGAAGGGATGCCTTGGCATGGGCCTGCCTTGCACCCCCTTCCCTCACACCTCACCACACCCCCATAGAACATATTTTTATATTTATCTTTTTATGATCACAATAGTTATACAAAAATACTAAGAAAATAAGACAAGAGTCTTGTGACCACAGTTTCCTCAAAAACAAAAAACAAAAAAAAAGTTCTTGGATTAAGCTTTTGTGCCCCTTCCAGGTGTAGTGAATAGGAGTTTACTTCAGATTATTCATTAAAACTGGCTATAGCTATTTGTTTATATGCCTTTATAGAAAAACATTTTTTCAAGTCTTGTGGTTTGCCTGCCACATGCAGCTTGCCCTTGTGGTTATATACTTTTCCCGTGTGGCTCTTCTTAACTAACAGAGTATAAATGGTCTGATGCTTTGAATAAAGTTGGCTATTGCATGAGGTTTTAACCTGCTTCCCTTTTCAGCCCCACTCTTGCAGGCCCCACTACCAACTAGAGTAGTAAATACTGGGGATTTGATGATATCCTCTGACCTTGGCTAACAGTAGGCACACTCATGTTAGATATACATTCAGGTAGTCAAAATGCTTATATAGCTAAAATAAATTCTTGTAAGTAATGTAACATGTTTTAGCATAAAATATCTGCCTCAATTTTATATTTATATAGTGAATAATATAGGCATATGAATTAAAAAGGATGAGAATCTTTGAATAGTTCAGAGGTTAAATAATTTCTTAAAGAAAAGTATGATGGTAAAGACTTAAAGAAATACAAAATTAACACTACATTATAAATTGGTCACTAAAGCTTCCAAATTAGTGTGATAACAGTAATCAAGCTGAAATAACATTGTAACTTACTTATTTTCTTTATCAATATAAAAACACATTTCTCTTCCTAATAGAGATATAACCATCTCAAAGCAGGTGTTTTTATGAGCTTTCTCCTAAATGCCTCTGTCAAAATGAGGGATAGAAGAGTAATTCATTCTGTGCCAAAGTCTTCAGTAGATGCTCTGATCTCTGAGGAAGATATGGAATTTTATCTGTATAATTTTTTTTTTAATTCTTGGAACCACTGGAATAAAACTTATAGTGTATTTTAATACATAGTTTAAATGTAGCCTGAAAATGTGTTTTCTTTACTTTATTAAGATTTTAGCCTATTACAATAACTTGTCTCTGGTTTTTGACAAACCGTTCATTGAAAGAGGATAGAGTCTAAAAATAGACAAACTCTTGAAAGACTTTCAGGCAAAACTTTGATTCTTGGTACCTTCTAGACTCTTTTCTATATCATAACAACAAAATAAAGTCTTCTACTGATCTGGTTATGGAATAAAAACAGATTTAATGTATAAAACAAAATAATGCAAGTTAAAATTATAATAAATGTTAAATTGTGTAAAACGTATTACTAATCTCCCTTAATAATTCAAGTAAACAGAAAAAAAGACTTGATAGGCAAAAACAGTCAGAAAGAAAGAAAGAAAGAGATAGATAGATAGAGAAAGAGAGAAAGAGAGAGAGAGGGAGGGAATAATTCAAATCAGAGAATGTAAAATTCTTCCGGTGGGGGGGAAATTGTTGCATTCTCTTAAAAAGGTAAAAACACTTCTCCAAACCATGGAAAGAAAAAAGAAAAAAAAAAAAGAGAGACAAACTTGTTTCCTAGCTAAGTGGGAATTTTAGAAAGATAATCCAGAATAGTGAGCTTTATCTTGCTGTTTATTATAGAAAGAAAAAACACACATGTATATATAAAAAAAAAAAAAAACTTGTTTCTGTCAACTGCATTCTGTTCAGCAAGAGTGTATCCATGTAAAAATATAGCCCATATAAGGCTGCCAATTTAAGAAAATCTAAGGTGATTTTTCAAAGAAGTGCTAAAAGCAGCTTTAACTTACACACCCGGTTTAAAAAGCTTTTGAAAACAATCTCAAAGAGGATACTTATAACATGTTCTTCTGGCTATTCTCCTCTCCTTCTGACTTCCTCTGTCTCAATTTAGACACCACATAAATAAATTGTTTCTGAAAGAACTGGAATCATGAAATTTAACCTGTAACTTATGTTTCTCATCATTATGAGTATTAAAGTTTCATATTTGTTTTTATCCCTTGTGAATTTGGAGTGTCTTCCTCGACAAATCTGAGTTTTTAAGACATCATTTCATGTGATATATTTATGGTCATTTGTTTATGGATTCCCTTTAAAATGTCCAAGTTAAAATATAGCATATGGGAGCCATCAAGACTTTAGGTTTTATGGACCACCTTAAACTCTTAGTTTTGTGATAAAATGTAAAGTAAAATTCCTAAAACAAAATTTTCAGCTCCAAATTTTGGACAATGTCAAACATTTTGTCATGGTTACTTTCATTTTTCAGGATAGTTATTTGGAGCTATTAGGGGAGGGGAGAGCAAGGGTTCAAATTGTATCTTTGCTATGCTCTGATGTAGAACATTCAGAACACCAAAACACATTGTGTAGGGTTTCAGTCTATTTGAGCTGATTACACAGAGCCAGTTTGATAGTAGAGATTTGGTATATCTGCTTATAAGGAATTATAAAACAACACTTGCATGTATGTATATTTTCAGAGCTAATCATTTAGTATTTATGTATTTAGGAATACATATATCTGTATGAATTACATCTCTATATACATATGCAATACACATTTAACAATTAGTGAAAAAAGCAGCTTTGAATTTGAAAGAGAGCAAAGAAGTATATATGGAAGGGGGTTGGAATGAGGAAAGGGAAGAGGGAAATTATGCAATTATATTTCAAAAATTATATTTTTAAAATTTCTTTAACAGGGACAAAAAGGGTAATATAAATGAGTAAAGCTATCTTGTGTAAGAAAATATCCCTTAAAACAGGATGCATTTTGGTCTCCTATTTTTCCACTTCTGATTTATAACAGCCCTGAAACATTTTCCCCATTCAGTTACTAAAGGAAATATTACTGTGTAAAGAAACAAGAAATAACTGACCCTTAAATTCAAATGGATCTATGTGCAAGCTTTGGCTATGTGTTTTAAGGGTAAGACTTCTGGTTTAAAGGAAATACCAAAATTGTTGGGTTATCTAGAAACTGACATCAGAATAAACATTTATTCATAGAAATATGAAAGATTGGAAGACAAGTGCATTGGTATTTCTAGGAAGGAAACAAGAGTAAATTTAATATAGTAACATAGTCCATAGGAACAATTAATGTGGCATCTCCAAAAAGATACTGGTAGAGAAAACAAAGGTTGCAATATTATAGTACTGTAGTTTCAGAGAGAACAAGAAGCATATCCATCAAATGTATTTAAATGCTTATGTAAACACACATTTTAACCTCAAGAAATAACTTATATAAACCATTAGACACTACATAAGTTATTTTTCATTTATATAGACACAATACAAGTACTTTGATTTTGTAGAATAGCTATGTTTTTTAGAGATGAATATATAAATATAGAGACATGAAAAATTATGGTGTCTAGAAGACTTGTCTTTTTTTTCCCTTGGGAATACCTAGGTTTATTATTAATGTACCATTGATAGACATAAAAACCCAAAAGCCCCCTGCTCCAACAAGGAAGTTGAAAGAACATTAACAAAAAGAGCCTATGCTAGGGAGTCAGAATTCCTGTGACATGGCATCTCTGCTTTGATACCTAGAAGAGAATGTGAGACTCTCTCTCTCTCTCTCTCTCTCTCTCTCTCTCTCTCTCTCTCTCTCTCTCTCTCTCTCTCTCTCTCTCTCTCTCTCTCTTTTCTTCTTCAAGGCTTCCAAAGGTTCAGGGAATCCAGGATCATTTTGGAAGACTCCTCAGGGTTCTACTTGGCAGTCACTATGGCTGTGGAGTATACTTCCCAAGTCTTGTACCAAAGGTATATTAAACTAACTTTAAAAAAAAAAGCTGGGTGGTGGGAGGATCTGAAAGGGGGTTTCTGAGGCAAAAAAACTTAAAGATACTATGCTACGTGAAGTAAACCCAGCACAGAATGAGAAGCCCACTGCACGATTTCACTTCTACATGTAATAAAAAATAGACTCAGCTTATTCTGTCCAATATATCACAAGAATATAGCATACATGTTAGCAGTTCATGAATATTGAGTAGTGAAGAAAATAAATCTTAAACTATAAAACTCTAGAAATTCCCCAAATTGATGTTAATTAGTTTAGTATAGTACATAAATTCTGAAGTGTGGGGCTATCAGGGTTTTAAAGAAAATAAATTACATGTACATTTTAAATGTCAACAAAATAGACAATATAACCAAGTACATTCTGTAGTGCTCATCTATTTTGGTGAAGAATCATTCAATCATCACTAGTTGTATGACCAAATATACTATAATAGTTTTGTAAAGACTGGTCTCTCTTCTGATTTTAGTTCTATAGTCTAGAAGACACGCATATCACTTAATTTTTACATCCAGAACATCAACTTTCTTTTTTTTTAAATATTTTTTATTACGTATTTTCCTCAATTAAATTTCCAATGCTATCCCAAAAGTCCCCCATACCCTTCCCCACCCCCACTTCCCTACCCACCCATTCACATTTTTTGGCCCTGGCATTCCCCTGTACTGGGGCATATAACGTTTGCAAGTCCAGTGGGCCTCTCTTTCCAGTGATAGCCGACTAGGCCATCTTTTGATACATATGCAGCTAGAGTCAAGAGCTCCGGGGTACTGGTTAGTTCATAATGTTGTTGCACCTACAGGGTTGCAGATCTCTTTAGCTCCTTGGATACTTTCTCTAGCTCCTCCATTGGGGGCCCTGTGATCCATCCAATAGCTGACTGTGAGCATTCACTTATGTATTTGCTAGGCCTTGGCATAGTCTCACTAGAGACTGCTATATCAGGGTCCTATCAGCACAATCTTGCTAGTGTATGCAATGGTGTCAGCGTTTGGAGGCTGATTATGGGATGGATCCCTGGATATGGCAGTCTCTAGATGGTCCATCCTTTTGTCTCAGCTCCAAACTTTGTCTCTATAACTCCTTCCACAGGTGTTTTGTTCCCAATTCTAAGAAGGGGCAAAGTGTCCACACTTTGGTCTTTGCTCTTCTTGAGTTTCATGTGTTTTGCAAATTGTATCTTATATCTTGGGTATTCTAAGTATCTGGGTTAAAACCACTTATCAGTGAGAACATATCATTTGAGTTCTTTTGTGATTGGGTTACCTCACTCAGGATGATGCCCTCCAGGTCCAACCATTTGCCTAGGAATTTCATAAATTCATTCTTTTTAATAGCTGAGTAGTACTCCATTGTGTAAATGTACCACATTTTTTGTATCCATTCCTCTGTTGAGGGGCATCTGGGTTCCTTCCAGCTTCTAGCTATTATAAATAGGGCTGCTATGAACATAGTGGAACCTGTGTCCTTCTTACCAGTTGGGACATCTTCTGGATATATGCCCAGGAGAGGTATTGCGGGATCTACAACTAATGTGAATCAGAGGAAGATGGGACATGGCCTCACTTGAAATAGAGAGACTTTCTCTGAGATGAATTTTGAAAGGCAGGTGTTTTAGTTTAGTTTCTATTACTATAATAAACACCATAACCAAAAGGAAGATGAGGGAAGAAAGTATTTATTTGTCTTACCCACAATCCATCTTGATGGAAAATCAGTGCAAGAACTCAAGGTAGGAACCTGGAGGCAAGAATGGAAGCAGAAACCATGAAGGAATACTTAATGGTTTGCTTCTCATGGTTTGCTCAGCTTGCTTTTTCACACTGCTCAGGGTTTCTTGCTTAGAGGTAGTACTGTCCTTCATCAGCTCTCCAACTCAGCAAGCTCAGTCTGAGCACATCAACCAATAGTCAAGAAAGTACCCTACAGACTTGCTTATAGTTTTGATGGAGGTATTTTCTCAGCTGAGGTACCTTTTTCCGGATAACTCTAGTTTGTGAGAAGTTGGCACACATGCATGCACAGGCACACACACACACACACACACACACACACACACACACACACAGAAAGAGAGAGAGAGAGAGAGACAGAGACAGAGTCAGAGACAGAGGGGGGAGAGAAACAGAGCCAAAGACAGAGACAGAGACAGAGAGGTCAGGAAGTAATCTTTTCTACTGAAAGTTATCTTCTAGGGAGAAAGCAAAAGTCTAGAGTAATTGAGGGCCAACACCTTCTGAGAAAGCGAGTAGCCATTATAAAGCTCAGAGCTGAAGATGGGAATGTGCATGCTACAGGCATTTCAGAGCCATCCTCCTTAATATTCATTTACACAAGGCAATAAATTCTCCTTTTGGCTTCAAGGGGTTTGATTTTCTGTCTGATAAAATGCATTACCATTAAGTTTGTGAAGAATAATAAGTTGTGAGCTTTGTCCACTTGTATCTTACTCTAGTCACCATAATGTTCTGAAGAAAAAATCCTGGAAAAGTTCAAAGGCATATAAGTACTTAGAGCAAAGTAGAATGCTTACCCAAGACAAGTTGAACATATCAGTTGACAGAATTAGGAGCTAGAAGACACTAAGAGCAGGTTAAAAAAAAAAAAACAACTTGTCTGGGGGTAAAATGTGGGAGACTATGTATATAATGTTCTCCTCTTTGATCAGCAAATCATTTGAAAGGATTTGAAATGAATAAGAAATCCTATTAGTAAATAATGGAGAATACTTCTGTGAAGTTAAAAAATTACTTAGGAAGCCTATGTTTACATTTTAGAAACATTAATTACACTTTGAAGTTGTAATTTTGTTTTATCTTTATTTCTGTGTGTGCATACATGTCATTCTTCAAGTATCTTCTACCTTGTGTTGAGACAAAATCTCTCCTTGACTCAGAACTTAACCATATATATGATAGACTACCTGTCTATCGAGCTTCTGAGGATTCGCCCAACTCCACTTTCCATCCCACTACCACTATACTTACATGTGCTTCCCACCACACTAGTCCTTTTTATGGGTTCTGGGCATCTGAATTCAGGTCTTCATGCTTAAAAGGCAGGTGCTTTTAGGGCTGAGTCATCTCTCTAATACTGTACTTAATATTTTATTTATTTTTTAAAAATATTTTCTTTATTTACATTTCAAATGTTATCCCCTTTCCTAGTTTCACCTCTGAAAATCCCCTATACCCTCCCCCTTCCCCTGCTCCCCAACCCATCCACTCCCACTTCCTAGTCCTGGTATTCCACTATACTGAGGTATAGAGCCTTCACAGGACCAAGAGCCTCTCCTCCCACTGATGACTGACTAGGCCATCCTCTGCTACATATATAGCTAGAGCCAGAAGTTCCACCATGTGTTTTCTTTGATTGGTGGTATAGTTCCAAAAAGCTCTGAGGAGTACTGGTTAGTTCATATTGATGTTCTTCCTATGGGGCTTCAGACCCATTCAGCACCCTGAGTACTTTCTCTGGTTCCTTCATTGGGTACTTTGTGCTCCATCTAATGGATGACTGTAAGGATCGACTTCTGTATTTGCCAGGTACTGGCAAAGCCTCTCAGGAGACAGCTATATCAGGCTCCAGGCTCTTGTTGGGATCTGCCTGGTGTCTGGGTTTGGTGGTTGTTTGTGGGATGGATCCCCAAGTGGGGCAGTCTCTGGGTGGTTGTTCCTTCAGGCTCTGCACTGAACTTTGTCTCTGTAACTCCTTTCATGGGTATTTTGCTCCCCCTGCTAAAGAGGATTCTGAGCTTCTGGGCTAATATCCACTTATCAGTGAGTGCATATCATGTGTGTTCTTTTATGATTAGGTTACCTCACTCAAAATGATATCCTCCAGTTTCATCCATTTGTCTAAGAATTTCATAAATTCATTGTTTTAAATAGCTGTATAGTACTCCAATGTTTAAATGTACCACATTTTCTGTATCCATTCCTCTGTTGAGGGACATCTGGGTTCTTTTCAGCTTCTAGATATTATAAATAAGGCTGCTATGAACATAGTGGAGCACGTGTCCTTTTTATTGTGGAACATTTTCTGGATATATGCCCAGGAGAGGTATTGCGGGATCTTCTTTCCAGAGTGGTTGTACAAGCTTGCAGTCCCACCAGCAATGAGGAGTATTCCTCTTTCTCCACATCCTCGCCAGTATCTGCTGTTACCTGAATTTTTGATCTTAGCCATTCTGACTGGTGTGAGGTGGAATCTCAGGGTTGTTTTGATTTGCATTTCTCTGATGATTAAGTATGTTTAACATTTTTTCTAGTGCTTCTCAGCCATTCGATATTTCTCAGTTGAAAATTCTTTGTTTAGCTCTGTGCGCCATTTTTTAATCAGGTTATTTGATTTTCTCGAGTCCATCTGCTTGAGTTCTTTATATATATTGCTTATTAATCCCCTATCTGATTTTGGATTGGTAATGATCCTTTCCCAATTTGTTGGTGGCCTTCATGTCTTATTGACAGTGCCTTTTGCCTTACAGAAGCTTTGCAATTTTATGAGGTCCCATTGTGACAGTGTTTTCAAAACATCAATATGATATTTTTACCCCTCCTTCCACTAGGCTATAGGCTGCTTATGGTTAGAAACCACATCGTATTCTATTATCCAAATTTTTATGTACTAAACATGATGAGATGGTAGACCCTGATGCAGCTACATGAAATCAAAATGATTTAGGACCAATTATTTGGGATAGAGGCAGTAACATGCCAAAAGTTCACAACTAGCTGGTTTATTTAGTCAATTTCAGGTTAGCCAGGATTATATAGCTAAATCCTGTATCAGAAAACAGTCTCAAAATTTGCAAGAATGTATACTTTCTGATACAGGAGTAGGGAATTGAAAGAGCAGAAGTTGTTGATTAATTGTGATTGTCAACTTGACAGGCTCTATAAACAAGTAGGAGACAAGCTTCCATGCATGTCCATGCTTGTAAGAAATTAATTAGATTAAGTTAATCTTTGGGCAAGTGTATGAGAATGATGATTTCTATTACATTAAATGAAATAGGAACATGTGGTGCAAGAGTCGGGGACAACAATCTCTTGCCTTGGAAACTGGACTGCATTTAAAGAAAACTAGGTTAGCACCAGCATTTACCATTCTCTGCTTCCTGACTTTGGATACTATGTGACCAGGTGCCTCAGGCTACTACTGCCGCAAAGACTTTACTACTATGTACTATACACTTAAACAGGGATCTTAAATTTATCTTTTTTTAATAGGGTTATTTGTTTTTCTGGAGTCCAACTTATATATATATATATATATATATATATATATATATATATATATATATATATATATCATATATATATATATATATATATATATATATGATATTAGTCCCCTATCAGATTTAGGATTGGTAAAGATCCTTTCCAAATCTGTTGGCGGCATTATTGTTTTATTGACAGTGTCTTTTGCTTAACATAAGCTTTGCAATTTTATAAGGTCCCATTTGTCAATTCTTGATCTTACAGCACAAGCCATTGCTGTTCTGTTCAAGAATTTTTCCCTTGTTCCTATATCTTCAAGGTTCTTCCCCATTTTCTCCTCTATAAGTTTCAGAATCTCTGGTTTTATGTGGAATTCCTTGATCCAGTTAGACTTGAGCTTTGTACAAGGAGATAAGAATGGATCAATTTACATTCTTCTACATGATAACCGCCAGTAAAGCCAGCACCATTTGTTGAAAATACTGTCTTTTTTCCACTGGGTGGTTTTAGCTCCCTTGTCAAAGATCAAGTGATCATAGGTGTGTGGGTTCATCTCTGAGTCTTCAATACTATTTCATTGATCTACCTGTTTGTCATTGTACCAGTACCATGCAGTTTTTATCACAATTGCTCTGTAGTACAGCTTTAGGTCAGGCATGGTGATTCAACCAGAGGTTCTTTTATTGTTGAGAATAGTTTTTGCTATCCTAGGATTTTTGTTTTTCCAGATGAATTTGCAAATTGTCCTTGCTAACTCGGTGAAGAATTGAGTTGGAATGTTTATGGGGATTGCATTGAATCTGTAGATTGCTTTTGGCAAGATAGCCATTTTTACTATATTAATCCTGCCAATCCATGAGCATGGGAGATCTTTCCATCTTCTGAGATCATCTTCAATTTCTTTCTTCAGAGACTTGAAGTTCTTATCATAAAGATCTTTCACTCCTTAGAATCACACCAAGCTATTTTATATTATTTGTGACTATTGTGAAGGGTGTTGTTTCTCTAATTTATTTCTCAGCCACTTTATCCATTGTGTATAAAAAGGCCACTAATATGTTTGAGTTAATTTTATATCCAGCTACTGCATTAAAGCTGTTTATCAGGTTTAGAAGTTCTCTGGTGGAATGTTTAGGGTCACATATATATACTATCATATCATCTTCAAATAGTGATATTTTGACTTTTTCCTTTCCAATTTGTATCCCCTTGATCTCCTTTTGTTGTCGAATTGCTCTGGCTAGGAATTCCAGTACTATATTGAATAGGTAGGGAGAAAGTGGTCAGTCTTTTCTAGTCCCTGATTTTAGTGGGATTGCTTCAAGCTTCTCACCATTTAGTTTGATGTTGGCTACTTGTTTGCTGTATATTACTTTTATTATGTTTAGGTATGGGCCTTGAATTCCTGATTTTTCCATGACTTTTATAATGAATGGGTGTTGGATTTTGTCAAATGCTTTCTTCACATCTAACGAGATGATCCTGTGGGTTTTTTTTCCTCTGAGTTTGTTTATATAGTGGATTACATTGACAGATTTCCTTATATTAAACCATCCCTACATCCCTGGAATGGTCATGGTGGATGATCATTTTGATGTGGTCTTGCATTCAGTTTGTAAGAATTTAATTGAGTATTTTTGCATCGATATTCATAAGGGAAATTGGTCTGAAGTTCTCTTTCTTTGTTGGGCTTTGTGTGATTTAGGAATCAGAGTAATTGTGGCTTCATAGAATGAGTTGGGTAGAGTACCTTCTTTTCCATTTTGTGAAATAGTTTGAGGAGAATTGGAATTAGGTCTTCTTTGAAAGTCTGATAGAATTCTGCACTATACCCATCTGCTCCTGGGCTTTTATTTTGTTTGGGAGACTATTAAAGACTGCTTCTATTTCTTTAGGGGATATGGGTATGTTTAGATCATTAATCTGATCCTGATTTAACTTTGGTATCTGGTATCTGTCTAGAAAATTGTTCATTTCATCCAGGTTGTCCAGTTTTGTTGAGTATAGCCTTTTGTAGAAGGATCTAATGGTGTTTTGGATTTCTTCAGGATCTGTTGTTATGTCTCCCTTTTCATTTCTGATTTTGTTAATTATGATGTTGTCCCTGTGCCCTCTATTTAGTCTGGCTAAGGGTTTATCTATCTTGTTAATTTTCTCAAAGAACCAGCTCCTGGTTTGGTGGATTCTTTTAATAGTTCTTTTTGTTTCCACTTGGTTGATTTCAGCCCTAAGTTTGATTATTTCCTGCCATCTATTCCCCTTGGGTGAATTTGCTTCCTTTCATTCTAGAGCTTTTAGGTATGCTGTCAGGCTTCTAGTGTATGCTCTCTCTAGTTTCTTTTTGGAGGCACTCAGAGCTATGAGTTTTCCTCTTAGGACTGCCTGGGTTGTGTTTGGGTATGTTGTGGCTTCATTTTCATTAAACTCTAAAAAGTCTTTACTTTCTTTCTTCCTTGACCAAGGTATCATTGAGTAGAGTGTTGTTCAGTTTTCATGTGAATGTTGGTTTTCTACTATTTATGCTGTTATTGAAGATCAGCGTTAGTCCCTGGTATAATAATAATTACAATATTTTTGTATCTGTTGAAGCCTGTTTTGTGACCAATCATATGGTCAATTTAAGAGGAGGTACCATGAGGTTTTAAGAAGAAGGTATATCCTTTTGTTTTAGGATAAAATGTTCTGTAGATACCTGTTAAATCCATTTATTTAATAACTTCTGTTAGTTTCAATGTGTCTCTGTTTAGTTTCTGTTTCCAGGATCTGTCCATTGATGAGAGTGGGGTATTGAAGTCTCCCACTATTATTGTGTGAGGTGCAATGTGTGTTTTGAGCTTTACTAAAGTTTCTTTAACAAATGTGGCTGCCCTTGAATTTGAAGCATAAATATTAAGGATTGAGAATTCATCTTGGTAAAGTTTACCTTTGATGAGTATGAAGTGACCCTCCTTGTCTTTTTTGACAGCTTTGTGTTGGAAGTCAATTTTATTCGAAATTAAAATGGCTACTCCAGCTTGTTTCTTCGGACCATTTGCTTGGAAAATTGTTTTCCAGTCTTTCACTCTGAGGTAGTGTCTGTCTATTTCCCTGAGTTGGGTTTCCTGTTAGCACCAAAATTTTGGGTCCTATTTGTGTAGTCAGTCTGTTAGTCTGTGTCTTTTTATTGGGTAATTGAATCAATTGATATTAAGATATATTAAAGAAAAACAATTGTTGCTTCCTATTATTTTTGTTATTAAACTTGGGATTCTGTTCTTGCGGCTGTCTTCTTTTCAGTTTGTTGACAGATTACTTTCTTGCTTTTTCTAGGGTGTAGTTTCCATCCTTGTGTTGGTGTTTTCCCTTTATTATCCTTTGAAGGGCTGGATTCATAGAAAGATATTGTGTGAATTTGGTTTTATCATGGAATACTTTGGTTTCTCCATCTATAGTTATTGAAAGTTTTGCTGGGTATAGTAGCCTGGACTGGCATTTGTGCTCTTTTAGGGTGTGTATAACATCTGTCTAGGATTGTCTAGCTTTCATAGTCTCTCGTGAGAAGTCTGGTGTAATTCAAATAGGCCTGCCTGTATATGTTACTTGACATTTTTCCCTTACTGCTTTTAATATTCTATCTTTATTTAGTGCATTTGTTGTTCTGATTATTATGTGTCGGGAGGAATTTCTTTTCTGGTCCAATCTATTTGGAGTTCTGTAGACTTCTTGTATGTTCATGGGCATCTCTTTCTTTAGGTTAGCGAAGTTTTCTTCTATAATTTTGTTGAAGATATTTGCTGGCCCCTTAAGTTGAAAATCTCCATTTTCATCTACTCCTATTATCCATAGGTTTGTTCTTCTCATTGTGTCCTAGATTCCTTGGATCTTTTGAGTTAGGATCTTTTTTTGCATTTTGTATTTTCTTTGATTGTTGTGTGCATGTTCTCTGTGGAATCTTCTGCATCTGAGATTCTCTCTTCCATCTCTTGCTGATGCTCGTATCTATGTTTCCTGATTCCTTTCCTAGGGTTTCTATCTCCAGAGTTGTCTCCCTTTGGGTTTTCTTTATTGTTTCTACTTCCAGCTTTAGATCTTGGATGATTTTGTTCAATTCCATCACCTGTTTGTACGTGTTTTTCTGTAATTCTTTAAGGGATTTTGTATTTCTTCAAGGGCTTCTACTTGTTTAGCATTGTTTTCCTGTAATTCTTTAAGGGCTTTGCCCTGGATTTTTTTTTTTTTATTCTAAAATTTTTTAATTAGGTATTTTCTCCATTTACATTTCAAATGCTAACCCAAAAGTCCCCCATACCCTCTCCCCCCACTCCCCTAACCACCCACTCCCGCTTCTTGGCCCTGGTGTTCCCCCTGTACTGAGGCATATAAAGTTTGCTAGGCCAAGGGGCCTCTCTTCCCAATGATGGCCGACTAGGTTATCTTCTGCTACATATGCAGCTAAAGACGTGAGCTCTGGGGGTACTGGTTAGTTCATATTGTTGTTCCACCTATAGGATTGCAGACCCCTTTAACTCCTTGGGTACTTTCTCTAACTCCTCCATTGGTGGCCCTGTGATCCATCCAATAGCTGACTGTGAGCATCCACTTCTGTGTTTGCCAGGCACTGGCATAGCCTCACAAGAGACAGCTATATCATGGTCCTTTCAGTAAAATCTTGCTGGCGTATGCAATGGTGTCAGCGTTTGGAGGCTGATTATGGAATGGATCCCCGGGTGTGGCAGTCTCTAGATGGTCCATCCTTTCGTCTCCCTACTGTATTTCTTTAAGTGAGTTATTAATGCCCATCTTGAAATCCTCTACCACCATCATGAGATATGATTTTAAGTCTGAGTCTTGCTTTTCTGGTGTGTTGGGGTATTCAGGACTCGCTGAGGTGGGAGTGCTGGGTTCTGATGATGGTAAGCGGTCTTGGTCTCTGTTAGTAATATTCTTATGTTTGCCTTTCACCATCTGGTAATCTCTGGCGTTAGTTGTTGTAGCTGTCTCTGGCTGAGCTTGTTCCTCCTGTGATTCTTTTAGCCTCTGTCAGCACTACTAGGAGTCCAACTCTCTCCTGAGTCTCAGTGGTCAGAGTACTCTCTGCAGGCCACCTCTCTTCTGACAGGGGAGGAGCGCAGAAGTCTGGAGCTCAGATCTGCTTCCTGGCTAAAGATGATGGCCTGAAACTGGGCCTGTCCCAGAAACTATGTTGCTTCTGCAGTCCGCAGGCATTCCTGTGCAGACTGGGCTCTAAGGGGACCCGGGATACAAGATGGCTCTCTTACCTGCTCCAGAGGTTAGAGCTCTCCCTGGAAGCCATCTCTTCTCTGGTTGGGAAGGAGCACAGGGGTCTGGAGTTCAGATCTGCTTCCTGGCTGAAGATGATGGCTCAAAACAGGCCTGTCCCAGAAGCTATGTTGCTTCTGCAGTCCGCATGAAAGACAATTTAATAAATCTCCCTCCAAATATGTATTCATTCTATCAAATTCTACTCCTCTAGAGAACCCTAACCAATGCACATAGTGAGGCATTGAAAGAAAGAAAGAACGAAAGAAAGAAACCCAAACCAAAACCCAAAACAATAATAAAATGACACACCAAAGAAAATAAGTTACATATACATCCTTCCGCAACCCTATGGGTGGAACAACATCATGAACTAACCAGTACCCTGGAGCTCTTGACTCTAGCTGCATATGTATCAAAAGATGGCCTAGTAGGCCATCACTGGAAAGAGAGGCCCATTGGACATGCAAACTTTATATGCCCCAGTACAGGGGAACGCCAGGGCCAAAAAAAATGGGAAAGGGTGGGCAGGGAAGTAGGGGGGAGGGTATGGGGGACTTTTGGGATAGCATTGGAAATGTAATTGAGGAAAAGATGTAATAAAAAATAGTTTTATATGAAAAAAAGATAATGATGTGATGTTTTTCTTTGAGTTTAAAAAAAAGAATAAAATGTTAAGATTCTGGCTCTACTAAAAAAAAAAGAAAAAGATGCATCAATTTCTTATTCATCATTATACAGTCTGCTAGTGTCTTGTGCATAGTAGCTCTTACTTCATATAAGCTTTACATTTATCAATGTACCATTCCTATTTCATCTACATAATCAAAGAGGCATGGTAGATACATCTTAAGTAAGCTGACATTAAGGATAAAACACAGTAGCATCAACAAAGAAAATCGCCAATTTTGAAAACTTGCTTCAAAAACCAGTCATTAGGAGTGTGCAAAAAATAATACAAGGAGATATTGCCTCACATCACCAGGCAGGTCAGAATTAAAACAACAGGTATGAGAAAAGAACTCTCACACAATTCTTGTAGCAATGATAAATGGTAACATCACTTAGAAAATTCTGTCAGTTTTTCAAGCAAGTAAATACATTTAATACATAATCAACCCATTTCGATTGCTAATATATACCCAATAATAATTAAAGTGGGCCTTCTAAAAAGTTTTCTTTTTCAGAAATTTTTGTAGTTCTATTATTCCTAATAGCCCAAAGACGACAAAATTCAAAGTGCACTAATTGATAAATAGATAAACAAACTGTGGCGTATCAACACAATAGAATAGTGGCTAAACCTTAAATACACAATGCTAATGTAAAAGAAGCCAATACAAAATTTCCAAAAGAGAAAACCTAAACAGAATAAAATGTAAGCTAGTAATTGTCTGGGACTGGAGGACAGTGACAGAAGAAAGAGAATAGCTAAAGGGTACATGGTTTGTTTAAGAGATTATGCAAATTTTCTAAAACTATGTTAGTGGTCACACTAAAATTAAAAATGATTGTTTATATAAATGAGTAAATTTTATGTTTTTTTGAACTTTCAATATAATAATAGAATTTGTCCAGTTAGAATTAAATATATTTTCAGTTTTAATTCAGTAAATGCACCCAAGAATCTATTGCAGCATTATGATTGAATTGGATATATTCATATATATTATCATTTCTTTGGCTGTGCAACATTCACGTGAACTTTCAGTCATGAGGGCTTTATTATTGTGGGATATCCACTTAATTCCACTTAAATCTGGAAACTTGAAAGTCAGATTTACTTTACTAAAACACTCTTGTGCTTTAATGTTTTTGAAAGGTGTGTACTGATAAACAAAAATCATCTAGAACTTAGCACTATAAAATCATGCATTTTTTAAAATTAGGTATTTATTTCATTTACATTTCCAATGCTATCCCAAAAGTCCCCCACATGCTCACCCATCCACTCCCACTTCTTGGCCCTGGTGTTCCCCTGTACTGAGGCATATAAAGTTTGCAAGTCCAATGGGCCTCTCTTTCCACTGATGGCCAACTAGGCCATCTTCTGATTCATATGCAGCTAGAGACACGAGCTCCAGGGGGAGGGGGGTACTGATTAGTTCATATTGTTGTTCCACCTATAAGGTTGCAGATCCCTTTAGCTCCTTGGGTACTTTCTCTAGCTCCTCCATTGGGGACCCTGTGATCCATCCAATAGCTGACTGTGAGCATCCACTTCTGTGTTTGCTAGGCCCCGACAAGTGACAGCTATATCAGGGTCCTTTCAGCAAAATCTTGCTAGTGTATGTAATGGTGTCAGCGTTTGGAAGCTGATTATGGGATGTATCACCGGATATGGCAGTGGGGACCTAGATGGTCCATCCTTTCATCTCAGCTCCAAACTTTGTCTCTGTAACTCCTTCCATGGGTGTTTTGCTCCCAATTCTAAGAAGGGGCAAAGTGTTCACACTTTGGTCTTCGTTCTTCTTGAGTTTCATGTGTTTTGCAAATTGTATCTTATATTTTGGGTATTCTAAGTTTCTGGACTAATATCCACTTATCAGGGAGTACATATTGTGTTAGTTCTTTTGTGATTGGGTTACTTCACTCATGATGATGCCCTCCAGGTCCATCCATTTGCCTAGGAATTTCATAAATTCATTCTTTTTAATAGCTGAGTAGTACTCCATTGTGTAAATATACCACATTTTCTGTATCCATTCCTCTGTTGAGGGGCATCTGGGTTCTTTCCAGCTTCTGGCTATTATAAATAAGGCTGCTATGAACATAGTGGAGCATGTGTCCTTCTTACCAGTTCGAACATCTTCTGGATATATGCCCAGGAGAGGTATTGCAGGATCCTCCGGTAGTACTATGTCCAATTTTCTGAGGAACTGCCAGACTGATTTCCAGAGTGGTTGTACAAGCTTGCAATCCCACCAACAATGGAGGAGTGTTCCTCTTTCTCCACATCCTCGCCAGCATCTGCTGTCACCTGAATTTTTGATCTTAGCCATTCTGACTGGTGTGAGGTGGAATCTCAGGGTTGTTTTGACTTGCATTTCCCTGATGATATAGGATGTTGAACATTTTTTTCAGGTACTTCTCAGCCATTCGGTATTCCTCAGGTGAGAATTATTTGTTTAGCTCTGAGCCCCATTTTTAAATGGGGTTATTTGATTTTCTGGAGTCTACCTTCTTGAGTTCTTTATATATATTGGATATTAGTCCCCTATCTGATTTAGGATAGGTAAAGATCCTTTCCCAATCTGTTGGTGGCCTTTTTGTCTTATTGACGGTGTCATTTGTCTTGCAGAAGCCTTGCAATTTTATGAGGTCCCATTTGTCTATTCTTGATCTTACAGCACAAGCCATTGCTGTTCTATTCAGGAATTTTTCCCCTGTACCCATATCTTCGAGGCTTTTCCCCACTTTCTCCTCTATAAGTTTTAGTGTCTCTGGTTTTATGTGGAGTTCCTCAATCCACTTAGATTTGACCTTAGTACAAGGAGATAGGAATGGATCAATTCGCATTCTTCTACATGATAACCGCCAGTTGTGCCAGCACCATTTGTTGAAAATGGTATCTCATTTTTATCTCAACATTTCTATGAGGAAATATAGAGTAATTTCATTGTGTTTCTGATAATTCCTCTAAAGGCAGCTCACACCAATGTCTATTAGCAAGAGGCCTTCTATCCATGCTTGGTCACATAAAACTCTTCATAAAATTGTTTTCACATTTTCATGAACTGGGATTTGGCTTTTCTGAGAGGCAGCTGATTAGCAGTTGTAGGAGTTCTCAGGTAGAAATTTTGGGGTCACTTATGTATACTATATCATCTGTGAACAGCAATAATTTGACTTCTTCTTTTCCAATTTGTATCCCCTTGATTTCCTTTAGTTGTCTGATTCCTCTAGCCAAAATTTCAAGTACTATACTGAAGAGATATGAGGAGAGTGTACAGCCTTGCCTTGTCCTTGATTTTAGTGGAAATTCTTTAGGTTTTTCCTTACTTAATTTGATGTTGGCTATTGGCATACTGTATATTGTCTTGATTGTGTTTAAGTATGTCCCTCATTTCCCTGCTCTTTCCTAGATTTTATCACAAAGGGCTCTTGAGAGGAGGGCTAGAGGAATAGGGAGTAGGATCAGGCATGGGGAGAGACAGGTGAAAGTCCCAGAAGGCCAGGAGAATAAATTGAAATATGCAGCTGCCAGGGGTTTGGGATGGGTGTGTGTGTGTGTAATTCTCTAGAAAGTTCCAGAGACCTAGGATAAGGGAGGCTCCCAGCAGTCAATGCAGGTGACCTTAGCAGAACTTGAAAAGACCACCTCCAGTAGCTTGACAGGACCCCCAGTCGAGGGATGGGGACACCAACCTACAAAACTTTGACCGCAAATTAGCCCTGTCTAAAAGAAATGCAGGGACAAACATTGGGCAGAGACTGACAGAATGACCAACTAGTGACAGGTCCATTTTGAAACCCATACCATGGGCAGGTAGGCATCATTCCCTCACTTTAATAATGATGCTATGCTGAGCTTACAGACAGGAGCTTAGCATAGCAGTCCTCTGCAAGTCTATACCCAGCAGCTAATTGAGGCAGATGCAGATACCCACAGACAAATATTGGTTGGAATTTGGGGACTTCTGTGGAAGAGTTAGGGGAAGGATTGACGCCCCTCAAGGAGATGGCGACCTCACAGGAAGACCAACATTGTCAACTAACCTGGATCCCTAGAAGGTCCCAGAGACTGAGCTACCAAACAAAGAACATACATAGACTGGTCTGAGTCCCATAACACATATGTAGCAGAGGACTGCCTTGTCCTGATTCAGTGGGAAAGGATGTGCCTAATCCTGCAGAAACTTGATACACCTGGGGGGGGGGTAATGCTAGGGGGGTGGGGGGCAGGAAGCTGCCCTCCCAGAGGAGAAGGCGAAGGGAGATGGAAGGAACAGCTCTGTGAGGAGGGACTGGAAGGAGGGCAACATTTGGGATATAAATAAATAAATAAACTCAGGTAAAAAATATAATAACATGGATGATCTGTCTTATGCAGTCACATTCTGCTATTGTCACAAAATCTTATTTGAAGAATAGTCCTCTGTGTTAACGTGTTAAGGAACTATATAAGGGTGTCAACCCCATGATATGAAGACCATGAGGGCCATTTTGGAAGGTGGCTACCATAGGTTTTTACATATATTTTTGATTAAAAAAAGTTATTCATAATTTGAGGAAGGGCAGTTTGAATTGTGATTGATGTTTCCATTATTGTATTTTCATGGCTTGATAATAGTATATACATTGGATAATTCCATAGTGTTTTTTTACATTAGCATTTTGTTTTCTTCTTCAAAAAACCAAGGAAACCCCTTATTTGCCTTTATAATCCCATACTTATATTGATATCATTATTTGTAGATGGTAGATGAAATTGTATGTAATGTGATATTGATATAATATAAATATATCACTTTAATTCCAAACCTAATGCTAAAAATTAGAAAGGCTACAGTTGTAGTTTATTGGAGAATAAGTGTTCAGTAAGCATGAGATACTGGTTTTGATTCCCAGCATCATAAACAAAAATTATGGAGAACTGCTATGTGTTTGATCTTTTTTACTTTGTGAAATCAAATATAGAAAACTCCATGGTTTAAACATTGACAACAATACAGAATGAAACAATTTATTGACCAATGAAATGAAAATGAATAGGGTTTTTATTTAATTCTCCAGTATGTTCTCTTGACTATATTTAGGAAATTCTGATTAAATGGATGTTAATTTGATAAAATATCAGGAACTTTGCAATTGGGCCACCGAATATTCCGTTTAATTATGTTGGTATGCACTTCTTTTTGCTTCTAATGCCAAGGATCCATTGATAAAATGAATGCCCATTTTGTGGTCTTTTATGCAGAAAACGTTTAATCCCGTGTTTTATTTACTCTGCTCAATCCTTCCACATTGAATGTGCTTATTCATCCATGCAGAATCAGGTATGCTGCTTTCTGTTAATATGACATTATAATTAAATAGCTAAAATAAGAAGAGCCAGCTTTTCAGTAAAAGTTCATAAAATTCCCACAAAGTTATTTGTAGTTTTCTGTTTTGCTTTGCAAGGACCATGAAAATGCAAATGTGTTCTAAATACTTCTGTATTGAATAAGCTGACAAAGATGACAGTACAAATAATCATTTTGTTACTAAAACTGACACTTACAACATATTTCTCATGTGGTGTAATGATTGCTGCCTTGACATTGATTATCTTGTATAAACAGCAATGTACATGCACTTCAAGAATGAGGTTTATAAACAGAAAACAGATAAAGGCTTAGTATTTCTATGTATTTGAAATGAAAAGATTAAAGCTGATTCAAGTTACACAAACTCTATGTAATATGAAATTTTTCTACAGTAGACAGAACTTTCTCTATTTTTAGCTATATTCAGTTACCCAGAACATTTGTGTTTGAAGATTTTAATCACCACCACAAACAATGGCTTCACAGCAGAAAGATTTCAATTCAAAGAAGCCATGACAGTAGTTCTGCATTAACTATAATTTCCTTTGTAAATATGTAACTTCCAATATTATGTTGAATAAGTTTCCCTTTGTATTGCCAGTGTTTATTGTTCATGATGTTAAGAGACTCACATTACTATACACATAACCAATTTTGAACACATTTTCTTTAACTTAAAGACCTCAAAGAGACAGTGATTCATTTGACACTGGTGCTTTTGTTTATGCAGAAAGAAGTGTTTTGTTAGCTTAGTAGTTTTAATGCAGTGCCAATGGGGTTCTCTGGTGGTGGGGTTAATAGATGTGTGCAAATGGAAGGAAAACTATGTGATCTGGAGCATAAACTGTATCACTCTACTAATGCTGTCATCTGAGAAAAGTGTGCAATCATTCTGGTCCATCTGGTTTAGTGTCAATCACAAAAAAAAAAAACATTTTCTTTGTGTCTGCCATACTGATATGACAATGACATCATTTATTAAAAATTGAGAAATATACTTCCTGAGCATCCTAATAGTCCAGCCTAGAGTTTTCTACAGTTAGCAAGTTATGAAACCCTCATGGCTCATATGTATGTTCATTATAAAACACTCTAAGAGAATCTTGTTCTTTAATTGTTGCAAAAATGTATTTGTTTATGAAACACCTGCTACTATCTTGCAGTATTATTTTCTTGTAGCCTTGTTATTTAGAAAATGGCTCAGAGGAAAAGTGACCGCAGTGGTAAGAAAAGGTTTCATAAGAGTGTACTATATATCTCTGTCTTCCAATATTCAAGAAATTAGTTACTATTATATTCTACTATAGGCACTCTTTCAGATGCCTATGTTAATATAAGACTTTCTAAAATATGCTTAACAGATAAGATATGTTTACATGCTTAAATCTTGGCCATCTTGTGTGTAAAGCACTCATATTTGATTTAAACAAAGTTGTCTACATTGTGGTACTAAATGTCAAAATAACTACCAGCATGAAAAATTATTTCTTGATAGCAGAGATTTAAAATCCTAAGAACAGCAAATATTGAAATGATAAATAGTGTTGTATCTATCTTTACAAATACCACTAAACCACATTTGCAAGTCTGTAGGATAAATTCCAAATATGAGGTGGTAAATTGTCATGTACATAAATTTAACATGTTGACAGATATTTTTGAACTACCATCTAATGGTAGTGTATGCATTGTGCCTGCTTGCATATTCTTTTATTCATACTATGTGTTCTCAAATACTTCCAACCTTTATAATCTGATAGATTAAAATTGTTATATCCTATATCTTCATGAAAACTGTCAGTATTAATAACAACAATATTACTGAATGTGCACATTAGTAGAAATATAATCTAAGTAGCTTATTTAACTCTTTTTCTTCTTATCTATACCTTGGAAGTAAGTTATATTGTTATTGCTAAAATAAGGACTAAGGAATTGAAGTTCCAAAAAGTTGTAATAACTTGCTCAAGGCATTCAGTTGATAGTGATGGAACTGGAATGAAATTTTGGTAATCTTCACATGAATCTTAATGTATAATAATTATCTTATACTACATTTCTACAAAAAATGTTTATTGTATAATTTTCATAGAAATATACCATAAAATATTGAATATCAATTATGAAATTAATGTAAAATCAATCATGATATACCCATACAATAGAATTGTATGGAAATTATTGTAAAGAAATGAAAATCTCTTTATACAAGAGCAGATCTCCAAGTTAAGACAATAGTAAATAAAAGTGTAAAGTATAAATGTCTATAATATGATGTAATTTATAATACACAAGTACAATCTCTAGCACAGTGTACAAAAACTACAAACAGTAGTGTTTATTTATAGGGAAAAATTTGGGGAAGCAGAAGGGTAGAAAGAATTATTAGCATATCAGTCATGTGAAATTCTTGTGGAGAGCCGTGCTGCGAGCAATCGCCATTATAAGATGGCGCTGGCCTCCGCTGTGCCTAACTAGTAAACAAGCCTTGTACTCAGGTGTGAGAGTGAACTAACGCTTAGTCACTGGCCATCTCGGGACGTGGTAATGGGGTGATGGGCGAGCAACGAATCAGGAGCTGACAGGCCACATCAGGTGCTGAAACGCCATGGCTGAGGGCTATATAAGCGACCCCATTTTCTGGGGTCTGGGTCTTCCCTCCTGAAGAAGCAATAAAGCTTTTTGTTGCAGAAGATTCCGGTTGTCCGAGTGTGTTCTTGCTGGCGAGAACGATAGCTCGGGACAAATTCTTGGTGCTTCTTGGATTTTGTACTACTTATCTATTTGGTATTTGCTCAATAACACACAGAAATCCCAAAATTTAAGTAAATTTCTGAGTAAAAATGATATTTTTTTAACTAATATTAATTATTACAACTCATATGCTGTTTCTCAAGCCTTTAAGTACTTTATTATTCAGCTGTACAAGCAGCAGTTGGTGTTGTGGTAGGCACTGCAGCACGTACTGGGAATGAAAGAATAGTACAAGGTACACACCATTTCTCTGAAGATCTTACCTTCTAAGCATATAAAACAAGTTATTCAGTAAATATTTAGCTATTTCCAATGATGTTCAACAAGGGGAAACTAAAAGATGATAGAATTTAAGCCTAAAACTGTCCTCAACAATGACTTGCCAGAATGCATGAATTTTTTTGAATTAACATAAAGGATGAGTAGAAATATGACAGAAGAAAATGAGAGGAAAAAGGCAGAGGTATACTTCAGTCACGCATAAGACTGACCATGAGTGAAAAACCTGAAACAAGAAAGAACACAACCAATTTGGGAAATGAAGAAAGTGTAATATGACTGTAGCCTACAGAGGGAAAGCAAAAACAGTGATTCGAGACTGAAAATTGAGTGTATTTTGAGAGCAATGCAAACTCATGAGTGGTTTAGGATAAACAAAGACATAGTGAAATTTGAATTAAGATGTTTACTAATACTGTGAACAGTGGGCTGGAGAGAAGCAAGTATGAATAATGCATTTAAACAGGACTTACTGCAGTTTTCCAGCCATAATCCATGGTGGTAACCCAGATTAAGAGAAATAAATATATGCATTTATTTTAATTGAGAATTTTATGCATGTATACAATATGTTTCAGTCAAACCCACCCCAGTCCTTTACTTTCAATTCCTCTCCATCCCCCATTTTTTTTATTTTTAACTCCCTTTCCTCTCCCTTCCCCCCTCCCTCCCTCTCTCCCTTCCCCTCCCTCTCTACCTCTCCCTCTTCCACTGTTTCTCAAACCTACTGAATGGACATTGTTCTACCTTTATATGCATGGATATAGGACCATCTACTGAAGCATGGGAAACCTCTTAGTGACCACATATCTGAAGAAATGGACTCCCTTCTTTTAGCATCCATCAGCTGTCAACAGATTCTCAGCTAAGAGTAGCAAGTCATGAGCTACCACATCAGTGTCCATTTTGGAATTTTGGGTTGCTTGATCTTGTGCATGTAGTCACAGCTATTATGAGTTCATATGTGCAGTGGCCTGTCAAATCAAGTAAATAATACTGGCTGTTGATGTCTACTACTTCTGGCCCTTACAATCTTTCTGCCCTTTCTTCTGCAACGATAGAGCCTGGGGTCAGGAAGGGTTACATATATTTCATATTTAGAGTTGAACATTCCATACACTCGTTTTTGTTTTTGTTTTTTTTTTTTCTGTACACTGATCAGTTTTGGGTCTCTGTATTAATTGCTATATACTACAAAAAGAAGTTTTTCTGATGAGGGTTGAGAGGTGCACCAATAAAGAATCTAGGGGAAAGTTTAATATTATGTTATTTAGTATGACAACAGAATTGGGTTCTCCCTTAAGACCTTTGCCACATCTTAGTTACAGGACACAGAGAAATAAAGCTGGTATTTGCATGGTAACTTTATCTCTTCTGAGTAGGTTTCCCAGTGCATAAGAGCTCTATTTCTGCTACCAGAGGAGATACAGCCATAAAACAAACAAACAAACAAACAACAAAACAACTTATTCTGTTGTGAACCCTGTGAACTACAATAATGAGTGTCTTGTCAAGATATGGCATCTGGTGCAAAAGTGACATGAATGTTCTGGGAGTAGCCAACCACTTTCTGATTGGATTTAGGCACTGATCCACAAGATGGAACTAATGTCTGGTGCAGTAAAGTGTACCCCAAACCCTTGCAGTGTATTTTAAAGGCAAATCTGGTATGAGTTGTTGACATGGTTTAAGAGTAGAAGAAAAAGATGTGCTCAGGGTGATTCTTGAAATTTTGACTTAAGTGTGTAGAAGGTGGAACTATATCTAAGATAAGAGATTATCAGTAGTGGACATTATGAAAAGAGAGTAAGGAGTTTAATATAGTTCTAGGGCTGAGAAGAAAGATCCTAGAGAGGAAAACCCATTAAATTATTAATGTAAAAAGATAGTCTTTTCATAGAAGAATGTGCTTTTAAACACAATAAATATATAAGAAAGTATTGCTTTCAACTCAGAAAATGTTTATGAACAAAATTATTGTTATGATTTAATAGGTACTTATTTCTTGGATACAATTCATTGTACTGTTATTTTTTAAAATTTATTTATCATATGTAAGTACACTGTAGCTGTCTTCAGACACTCCAGAAGAGGGAGTCAGAGCTCATTAAGGATGGTTGTGAGCCACCATGTGGTTGCTGGGATTTGAACTCAGGACCTTCGGAAAAGCAGTCAGTGCTCTTAACAGATGAGCCATCTCTCCAACCCCCAACTGTCATTTATCAAAATATTTCAGCTCTCAAAAATAGATGTCCTTGGAACAACAGCCAGCAATTTCTAGTTGTTTTGCTTTAGACCATTTCCTGACATTGTCAAGTCCTGTATTGTTTATTTGCATAAGATATAAACAATATTTATTTTAAAAGATTTTCACTAAAAATATTTATATTTTTATAATTCAGTAATTATTTTATACAGCTAAACATGTTGGTAATATTATCTTCATAAAAACCATGCTTTGATCTTCAAGGGGAAAAACAACTTTAAATATGGGGCAAGACAGAATAGAAATTCAGCAGAACTACACATAAACCTTCTGAAGACATGACCTTTATCTATTATTTGTTCATATCAGAGCATTTTAGATTATAACCCATCCACTTATTAGAAGATTAATTAATTTTTAAAGAACAATTTTATTAGTGACTTCTGTTTCCACACTGTGATTGTTAGAGAACATTTTCTGGATCATAGTAAGTTATTCATATTTAAAAAAATACTATGTGCATGCATGAATGTATACCCATATATCACCTAAGAGAAATGTAATGGTGTTTGCTTATATTCTGTTGTTTGTTTGTATTCTATCTTTCTGTGGTTTCTCACTGTCAGAGATTTTGAAAAGGTTGCTGTATTTTCTCTGGGTTGTTTTAATTTACATATCTATTGGTATATTGGGCACTTCACAGATAACATCTATTTTAGTTCTGATAATACTTAAAACTTTCTTGTCATGGCAAGGCAAATAATGTTGTTACTTAGCAAATAATATATTGTACCTTTTAAGAAATCCGTTTTGCAAGAGATACATATTCCTTATTGAATCATACCACAAGAGAATGCTGTAGTATAACAAGTAAATCCATAAATAAAATTAAGAAAACTACAATGTTGATAATTATTGTACCAAAATGTACAAAAGTACAATATATATCTATAAAATCTATTTTAAAACAGTTCTCATGGAACTTTTAAAATTAAGAAATTTATCAACCATCTTAAAAATGGCATGTAGAGGAATTTTAATCCAGCAACATGGCTACTCTGGCAAGGGATCACATTCAAAGATTTAGGTCACTGTGATCCGTCTGGAATACAGACATACACTTAGTACACATTTTTAAGGTAAAATTAGTTTGTAGAATAAAGCAACTAAGATTGAAAGTGATGTTTATCTAATGTCATGAAGAATCAGAGAAAGATTTGACAGAATGAGTCAGAAGTAGGATATGGCCAACTCTCATGAGAACAGTATAGTAAAGAGAAGCTATTTATGAGCAGTGCAGGGAGTTCAGATGAGTTCAGTTCAGTCAGTTGAGTTCATTCATGAGTTAGTGCAATTCACTGCAAGTCAGCAGAGGCAGTTGAAGCCAGACAATAAGGAGCCAGAAAGCTTAGAACAAATTGCCAGTGTTAGCTTGAGGCCAAACAGAGCAATTCAGTGAGGAGACATTGAGAGAAACCATATTGAAACAGTCAGCTTGGAGAGCAATTTGAGCGAGAACAGCTGAGTTGAACCAGCCAGCCAGATTCAGAAAGAGCTAGAAAGGGTGAGCTTATTGAGCAGTAAGCTGCAGAGATGACAATTATACCAGGCAAATAAAAATGACTTTTAAAGTGGCAGGTAGATATCAAGGTAAATTTATATAGTTTGTCTTTATCTCACTATCTTAAAGAAGTCATTATTAATTTTAGTTCAGGAAATATTTGTTGAATTCTTACTGTGAAAACAAGTCTAGATTAAGTACACTGGGTAATAATGATGTCTGACAGGCTAGAGTTTACACTTTATAATACTACTTATCTGTGCATTTTTGTGTGTATGTGTGGGATATGAGTACTATATAGGAGTCAACATACATAACCTTTAGTGCAATGTAACAGGAAATGATAAAGTAGAAGTAGTACAATATTAGGAAGAAGTAAAAGATAAAATAGAAGTTGTGTTAAATCTTTCTTATAGTATTCCGAAGCCTTTGCTAGCTGTACATCTGTAATGTCAGTACTTAGAAAGCTGAGCATTCTAGGCTGCCCTAACCTACATTTATGATACCTTGTCCTAAAAAAATGCAACTCTTAAAATTTTGTTTACTTTGCCCCCAAAGTTTTTTTGCTTTTCTTTTTATGTTTATTATTCTAAAATGCTCATTTATCTAATGTGCCAGTGTGTTTGTGTAGTATGTACATATGGTGCCTTGGGAGGCCAGGAGAGGATGAAAAATTCCTTGGAATTGGAGGTTGTAAGCTGCCATATGGGTGTTGTCTGTGATCTTAATTATTGGGGTACATTTCTATATTCTCCTTTATTTTATTATTTTTAACTGATACATAAAGTTGTGCATAATTCTGTGGAATCGTGTTCTTTTGAAACATATACATCAGTTAATGTTTTAATAATGTTAAATGTATCTCTTCCTTGTTATTAAGCATATTACCTAGAAGTTGAGGAGATCATTCATTGCTGAGGGAAAAGCTAGAGTGGGGAGGTCACAGAGATTGAGAAGAAAACAATGTGTGGAGTGTACCCCTCTGCCTATTTTTGCTTTACTATTTTCAGACAAACATACTTTTTAAATAAGGTAGAGTGGGAGCTGACAGACCTTGAAAATGCTCATAAGAGTTATGTTAACTGCTCGGCATAGACAGTCTTAAGCTCCCTTATCAAATATACCTACTTCTATATTAAGTCTATTTTATTTTAATCATTTCTCTGCAACGTCGTAGGAGAAACTTGCATGGGCTCTTCTTATTTTGGCAGAAAGTCAGATTCTGAAACAAAAGATTTATTAACCGTCTACTATTCTTTAATACTCTTTCACACTCCCAGTCCCCCACTCTCACCTCCATCTCTAAAGCAAAGTTAATGTTGCAACTTACATTGCTAGGAGACTCTTTGGAATTCCGTGAGGAATTTCATTCTGTGGAAACTAGGCAACGATTTTTTTCTTTCTTTTCTTTTTTCTTTTTCTTTTTTTTTCTTTTCTTTCTTTCTTTCTTTTTTTTTTTTTTTTTTTTTTTTTTTTTTTGGTTTGGTTTGGTTCTTTCACTGAGAAGGCACAAAAAAAAAAAAAAAAGACACAGAGTATAGTTGGACAGTACTGGTATAAAATGAAAAGAGAGGTCTCAGGCTCTAAAAATACAAACACACTCTAGGGTAACAGTTTTCCTGGCCTGAATGACTCCTTTGTTCAAAGTGAGCCCTTTTGAATTGACTACTGACTGAGCGTCTCTGATCAATTTTTGCTTGGTAATTGTCAAACGGGTATACAGACTTTCCTCATTCATCCTTGCTTGAGGAGTCGAATACTTACATTTCTTTTCCATATCAAACCTCTAGGAAGAATAAGGTATTCCACTGAAGTCTGTGAAATAAATAGAACTTTTACCATTCGCTATAACATTTTAAAAACTACTCTGTTGTCGCCTACCTGCACCCGCGTCTCTAGAACTACAACACCCAGAATGCACTGTTTTTCCTTCCGCTTTCTACCTAGGGAGTGCCTTAGAAATTCACATCTACAAACTACAGTCACATGACACGTTTCCTGTCAAGATGGCGGATAATCTCCCTTCGGACTTTGATGTGATCGTAATAGGGACGGGTATGTGTGGCCCTGATTTTTCCTGGACAAAATATAGGAGATCATTCTCGCTTTTTATTTTCTCTGTCAGTGGTGAGGGTTGGCGAGAAACGGCGGGGGTCGAGCCTGGGAGGGAGGACAGAAAGGAAGTGAGGTAGTGTGGAGTCACCGCAGGACTTGGCAGCTCCAGGGAGGGGCTTGGACCCGCGGTGTTTTGCGCCTTTTGAGTAGGGGTCGATCTGGTCGATGCCGATTGCTGAGGTTGGTTGCTGCGGTGATTCCTGTTAATTTCCTTAGAGGAGGGTGGGTTTGCAGTGTCATGAGAATGGAGGGTCGGGATTTGATCAATGGAGACGCCATCGGCACAAATAATTACCACCTTCCCTCCTTGTTGATTTCAAGGTTATATTCCCCATCGTTTTGTGTCGCCATTTCTTAGGACACCCCCGCCCCCATATACTTACATGATTGGGTACTTTGCAGCTCAAATGAAGCTTAATTTACAGTTTTATAAGAATGACGCTCAGTCGTTATCCGTGTGTATTTTTATTAAAGGAAAGGAAACGTATTCTTTTCTGTTGTGTTGGGTAGCTTAAAGAGTTTTTTTCTTGAGGTAGCCACTATTCCTGCATTACGAAGTTTAAAGCATCCTAGTTTTTATGATGCAGAAAGGAAGCATCTTGTTTTCTGTCACCCATCCATACACCACAACTAGATGTTCTGAGAGTAAGCTCCAGTTTTTCACATTCCGTGTCTGACCTCAGCTTCTCCTTGCTTTTCCATCATTAGCTCTCCATGTTTTGGGTGGAGCCAGAAATCCTTTTCAGCTTCTAGTTGACTAGTTATCCTAATAACACTTGGCAACAATTAGCAATTCTTTCTTAACTATAAGGGATGTAGTTTGCATAGGATAAAAGAGAGAGTTTGGGGAGGGCGAGGAGTCTACTGTCTTAGAATGTGGTAGGCCACAGAAGCTTTGGTGAATGGGATCCTGTCCATTGTGTTAATGAATTCTCTTTGCTTTCTTACCAAACAGTAAGAACAGCCACATTTTCAGGTTTAGAGTAAAAATAATAGCAACCCATTTTGGAATGCTTTCCATTCCCTACTCAGTGGACTAAGCACATAATATAATACGGACAAAAACCTTGCTAAAATTGGTATTCTTTTCAGTACAGAGAAGAGAAGCAGCCCGGAAGTCTAACTTGCCAAAATCACACAGCTAGTAAATGTCTAAAGGCCAGTACAATCCAAGAAATGAATTTCTTTTTTTTTTTTTTTTTGACTAAAAACTGAACTATTATCACAAATACCAGACATCATGCAATGGGAGAGTCAGATACTCTCAGTCTTTCAATGTCCACAATCTTGAATATAAGGAAGGTAAATCTGATAGCCTTTAAGGTGTTCTTGAGAACACAAATTCTCCTATTCTAGATGTCCCTCTAATTGTTCTCAAAACAGTCAGGGTGTGTGTACTCCCAGCCTGAAGATAGCTGCATTGCAGCAGCCAACCTGGTTGGACCTGCATTGAGGAGATGTTGAAGGAGACCTTGAAAGACTCAGTAGAACCCTCACTCTCCCCAGTCTGCTTACCTAAAACTGAAAATGCCATCCATTTTAGAATAAGTCTTTTCAAAATTATACTTGAAGTCTATATTTATTTGGGTAATGTGTGTTATTTTTATTAAATATTTTAATTCTTTTAAATCCATTAAAAGTGGAAACATTTGTTGAAAGTCATTTTTAAAATAAGAATCATTCTTATGATTTCAATCATTGCTTTTAATTGACTTCATTTTTAAAGCATTGTGATTTCTTTCTCAAATACATCACCGAGGGTGGACTTTAAATGTATTGGCTTTATTAAATTAGTACTTAGGTAACTTATAGGAAAAGCAGTATTTTATAACTTCAGTTCTGTTATCAGAAGCAGAATGAAGGATGTCATTATAAGAAAGAGTAAAGGCATAGGCTGTGAGTTGTATCTCCCTGTTAGCAATTTTTAGTTAAAATGTCATCAAAAGACATTTGATTCATCAAGTAGAATCATCCAAGAATATTTTAAAAGTTTGTCAACCTTATTACATATTTACTTTTTGCATGACATTGTTTAAAGCTTTCCTTTAAGGTCATATTTTCAAGATTCTATGGGAAAATGAGATCAGAATACCTAAAGGAAGACAATTAAGATACAGTACTTGAATTGTGTGGGGAAGATAAAATGAAAATAGATTAGAGGAGAACCAATTGGAATCTCAATGGGGAGGAAAAAAGGACATAAATTTGGAGAATGTGATCTTTGGCTTCGGTACACAGTTGTCATTTCAGAATAGCTTGGCAGTTAAAGTGTAATTTTAGTGACAATTTTGTGGGGTGTGGAAAAGTTATCGTTGGGTACAGATCCTGAAGGTGATTTTCTGGTAACTTGTATTACCTCCAGCAAAGGCAAGAAGTTACAAGTGCAGAAGGAATCTAAGTTATACGGGTGGGTTATATGATAATATTGATATATGTCATCTACAGGGGCATTCTTCAGCTCTTGGAATATATTATTATTTTAGAAAGAATTCTAGCATGCTTAGAATATACTATAACCACCTCATTTGGAGACATATATGGTTATCAAGAATATGTTTGGGTGGTGCTGTTAGATGTACAACTGACTGACAGTTCCTATCTATATAAGAAAGTGACTATACATGAAGTGGCGTAATAGTTTGACATTTATTAGTGTAAACACACACAAATACACATGATCAATATTTGTGATACTTGACTGCTATCAAGTACCTACTCCTGTTGTAGTTGTAATATTTAACATATTGTCTTTTCTTAGGAACTTTTTGGACTTTCTCAGAGTTAAAATTCTAAATTTTTCTTAAATCCATGGAAAAATTTCATGTCATTGGTTATTTATGCTTTCAGAACACCATGTAGGAATTTAGTCTGCATGTTATTCTTTCTTAACTATGATGCTTTATCTTTGGACAGAAATTCCACCTCTAAGATACTATGTAAGCTAGCTTATTTAATTTCTTAGATCTTTCCTTAAAGAAGGTAGATCTGTTCTCTTTTTCCACTCCCTCCCTCCAGTCTTGTACCAGTGGTCCTTGAACCTGGGTCTTTGCATATGCTATGGATGTCCTGTACTGAGTTACACCCCCAGCCTTATTCATTGTTTTATTTTTAAGAACTGTGTAACTAATGCGTCTCTAAAGGATTTAGAATTGTATGTAGGTAAAACATATATATATATATATATATATATATATATATATGTGTGTGTGTGTGTGTGTGTGTATGTATATATATATATATACATATATACATATATATATATATATATAGAGAGAGAGAGAGAGAGAGCTGCCTTTTTAGGAATGTTCATGTAAATAGTACAATACCATTCTTTTTCTTTCCTTGTATAGTTTCTTTATTTACATTTCAAATGTTTTCCCCTTTCCAGGTCTCCCCTTTGGAAATCTCCTATCTCATCCCCCTCCCCCTGCCTCTGTGAGGGTGCTCACACCCCCCCCCCCACTCCTGTCTTCCTGCCCTGGCATTGCCCTACACTGGGACATTGAACACCCTCAGGCCTAAGGGCCTCTCCTCCCACTGATGTCCAACAAGGCCATCCTCTGCCACATATGCGGCCAGAGCTATGGGTCCTTCCATGTGTACTCTTTGGTTGGTAGTCCATTTCTCTGGAGCTTGGGGTGGGAAGATCTGGCCAGTTGACAGTACAGTACAATTCTTGATGTTTCAAATTGCAACATTGATGTAGTTAATTTTGGCTGGCTGCTCATTCAAGGATTTTAATACTTCTGATAGCAACAGGGTACCATTTCTAAACCTTGAGGGATAATAATGCTGCAGGAAGTGGTGTTTATTTGCTAAATTGCATGGAAGTTAGGCTCAATACAAGTGACTTCCCATACTTACAACTTAGGATGTTTGTGTGTACTTCTGTTATCACAGTGGGCACATATTCCTTCCCTATATCTCCATTCTTATACCTACTGAATGGCTTTCATTTTTAAATTGCAAGTTGGTACTTCTCTGTAATTCATGAATGTATGCTAGCCCTTAAATGGAGTATATCATAATACATATAATAAATGATGAAATGCATATAATAAAGATATTATCTTTATACACACAAAAAAATAATGTCTAGAAAACAGTAAGCAACTTAATTAATAGTAAGTAAAATTGAAAGTAGTATTTTTTTTTTTTTTTTTGGTTTTTTGAGACAGGGTTTCTCTGTAGCCCTGGCTGTCCTGTCACTTTGTAGACCAGGCTGGTCTTGAACTCAGAGATCCACCTGCTTCTGCCTTTGGGATCAAAGGCATGCGCCACCACGCCCGGCTTTGAAAGTAGTATTTCAAAAGTCCTTTAGATTCATCAGTGTTAGACTGTAGTGGTTTGAATATGTTTGGCCCAGGGAGTGGCACTATTTGGAGGTGTGGCCTTTTTGGAGTAGGTGTAGCCTTGTTGGAGGAAGTGCAGCTTTAAGAGCCTTGTCCTAGCTGCCTGGAAGCAAGTATTCTAGCAGCCTTCAGATGAAGATGTAGAACTCTCAGCAACTCCTGTACCATGCCTGCCTGGATGCCACCATGTTCCTGCCTTGATACTGGACTGAACCTCTGAACCTATAAGCCAGACCCTATTAAGTGCTGTCCTTATAAGAGTTGCCTTGGTCATGGTGTCTGTTCATAGGAGTAAAACCTTAACTAAGACACTTTCCATATATTTTGTATATTTTTACATGCACACATCTCATTTGAGTGGTATAATAAGGTGATTGGTAGAATTTGAATCCCAGATATGCTTCCTGTGCCATGTTAGGTACATCCTTAACCCTTGTTATGTTTCACCTTATTTCTAAATACGATGACCTGTGTTAAATATTGAAGAAATAATTCCTATAAAGTGCTTACATAATGTGGGTGATTTTTTTTTTATGGCCTGAAAAGCCATACTAAGGCACTTTTTATTATCATTAGTATTGCCTGAATGGCATCAAGGAAGAGCTCATGTCTTTCATGGAATGTCCTGGAAGGATGGTAATGTAAGGTCCATTATTTTCCTCTTCCCATTGGCTATTTGCTTGGAAAGACCTTTGTTTATTACCACTTTTTTTTTTTAATTAGATTTTTTTTTTATCTGATTGGTCGTTTACAGATATTCCTTTTTTATTTCTGAGCTTGTTCTACCAGTTTCAATTATGTATAATCTGTTTTGAATAGATTTATTATTCATTTTAATTGGGAACATAGTGTGATGTGCTTTTCCTTGCTTAGAGAAGTTGTAGGAGCTAAAGAAAGCCTACAGATCTTGCTGTTTTAGTTTGTACTTCTTTGAGCTTTTTTTTTTTTAAATCATTTTTTCTTCTTTCTAGACCTAACAAAGTAAGGAGGATTTATTTAATTCCGAGGAATCTCTGAGCTGCTCTGTAAATCATAAATTTGAGCCGGTCCCTCAGAGAGAGCCGCATCTGTTACTAGCGTTCCCTGGACAGCATCATTTTCATCTCCCGTGCTGCTTGTCATTTTCTCATTTTCTCCAGTGTTCTCATGATGTTTTGGATAACTCAGGCTACAGCAATTAAAATCAAATGTGGTTGCTCAACCTCACATTCTCATGTTTAACATAAAATCCCAATGCACAGAAACAATTATAATTCCATATAATTGACCTGTAACTCATGTGAAATCATCTGCCATTCAGTTTCAGTGCAAACTGAAAAGTTAGGCTGTGCCTGTTATGTGTATAAAGCCTTAAAGTTGATGTCTATGCCCAGTGTATAATCCATAATATAGAAAGATTTGGAATTTGGAGGACATGTTGCTAGTAAAATAGGGATACTTTTCTAAAGATTTACTTTTTGTTTTCCTAATAATTTAATATACAAAGAGACAATAATTTACCATAGTGATTTATTGGAACATGATAATAAGAGTTGACATGTTTTCATATTGAGGCAGATAGGGAAAACAAATAAACAAAACAAACAGCAATCTCTTAAAAAAAAACAAAAAACAAACCAAAACCCTAAACAGATTACAAATAGGAGACAGAGGCAACTTAATTTATCTCATCTCAAATTAGATTTCACAAAGTGTGTAGGCTGGTTTGATTTTCTAGGATCTATTTTCCCCTCACTAGTGTTTTCTAGTACTATGCTTGTCCACACCAACTTGGTATAATATTTGGTTTCTTAGTACTACCATGTCTGGAGTAAATATTATCTCACCTCAAGTAAGTGTAAAACCTTAGATTTAGCCAACTTTGATCTAGGTTGGATAGGTTATACAAGTCATTGTCAACTAAAGTTGAAATACTGAATTGAGCTTGTTGAATCTTTTTCAAGTGAAAAGAAACACCATATACTCTGAAGATTAGATTAGCGTGTTCTAGGTTTGTGGTTGGCTTTTTTTTTTTTTTTTAACTGATGCCAACAATGGCTTCATGTCTGATCCTTAATTATTGACAACATTATGACATTGGATTCAGCTTGCAAACCTTTACATGGAGGCAAACAGGATAACCTAGTTATGTTTCATTCCCCCCCCCCCCCAAAAAAAAAACCCAAACCCCAAACTGGAGAATTAGAGTCACTAAAGCAATGAGATCAGAAAATTTAGTCATGTTTTAGGATACAGGTTGTTTCAGTTGAATTCATTCATTCCACAATTTGCAATCATATGTAGTTCTGAGAATGATTCAGCTTTCAGTATTGGTGTTCATGGTTTATTTTTCATTATTGTCAATGTGTTTTGCAGTTGCAGTCATTGCAGCATATGCTAAAACTTGGTGTTCTTGGAAGAGAAGAGCTATGATGCATACAGAAAGACACACAGGCTCTTTGGCTTTCTTTTACTAAGAAAAAAGGAACTTTATTTTACAGTTTGGTATAATGAAAGGACGGAACAGGGTTACTGGTAGTCAGGTCATAAGGGCTCAGAACTAGTGAACAGACTTCTCCAAAATGGTTCACCTAAAGGAATTTTCCTTGGTTTATCAGATGACAATGCAGTTTTCTGCAAAGACATGTGATCACCCATGGGGAGGATTAACTGAGTCACAGGTTTGTCCTTGATGAATTTAAGTTTGTCCTTGATGAAACCCTTACAGGCCATCTGTATAACAACAAACTCCATAAATACTTTTTTTTGGCCACATACTTAACACACAAATAATATTTCTTGTTTGAATTCGTATTTTATGATAAATAAGGCTGAATATTTATGTAATTTGGCCACTATATTTCCTTTGTGAATTGCCTTAACCTATTCATTAGACCTGTCTTATTATAAATATGTAGTGATTAATTAACTTTTAATTTTTTTTCATGTGTTCAAGTACCATTGTTATTTTGAGTAGCACATACTTGTATAATGTGCATACTTGTTATAATATCCGCCATCACTTTAGACTTTTATTATTTGTTTATTATCCATATTCTTGAAAGCACTTCTTATTATTGCTTTTTTTTTTCAGTTTCAGTTTCTCTGTATAGTCCTGGCTGTCCTGGAACTCACTCTGTAGACCAGGCTGGCCTCGAACTCAGAAATCCGCCTGCCTCTACCTCCCGAGTGCTGGGATTAAAGGCGTGTACCACCACGCCCGACTCTTATTATTGCTAAATATACAATATGGTATATTCATTTTGGTATGTCATAGGTCACCAGAACTGACTCTTCTTGATGACCAACCTCTCTCCATTCCTCTTTCACCTTTCTCCAGTTTCTGTTATATCACTGTTCTCTTAACTTCTGTGAGTTCATGTTGTGGATTCCATAAAGATCACATGGACTTGTTTCACTTCACATACTATGTTGTTCCAGGGGGCAAGATTTCATTCTTTTATAAAAAAACTTATTTTATATATGAGTATTTTGCTTTGCATATATGTATGTGTACCAGGTGCAAACTCAAGGAGCTTGGGGAGGGGATTAGAACTGGCATTATGTGTGGATGGCTGTGAGTCACCATGTGGGTGCTGGAAATTAAACACTGTTCCTTTGGAAGAGCAACAAGTGCTTTTAACCCCTGAGCTATATCTCCAAGCCCCGTTTTCATTCTTCTGTTTTTAATGGCAGAATATGCTTCCATTGTGCCTATGTATTACATTCACTTTATTCATTCATCACATGACAGGCATTTTAGTTTCTGTACCTTGGCTGTTGTGAATTAAAGTGCAGTTAAGAATGTACTTGCTCCTTGGTTGATGTCCCTGGGGGGCCTGCTTATTTTCTGAGGGGAGGTGGGGAAGAGGTTGATCTGGGGGACAGGGGAGGTGGGGGAGGACTGGGATGTGGTGAGGAGGGGAAACTGTGGTCAGGACACAATATATGAAAGAACAACTAAAAAAAAGCAAAGACAAAAAATAGTGTACTTGTCTCTTTAACATGAAGATGGGTTCCTTTTGGTATATACCCAGTAGTGCGAAGGCTAGAAATAGCAGTAGTTCTGTTGTTAGTATTTTGAGAAATCCTTATACCTCTTTTTAAAAAAAAAGATTTTATTTATTTATTTGATATATATGATGAATACACTGTAGCTGTCTTCAGACACACCAGAAGAGGGCATTAGATCCCATTCCAGATGGTTGTGAGCCACCATGTGGTTGTTGGGAATTGAACTCAGGACCTCTGGAAGAGCAGTCAGTGCTCTTAACTTCTGAGCCATCTCTCCAGCCTCCTCCCCATACCTTTTATTTTACTGGCTGTACAAATTTACATTCTTATTAACAGTGTATAAAAGTTTCTTTTTTTCTCTCTATCCTTACCGTTTTTTTTTTTTTTTTTTTTTGGTCTTTTCAGTTATTGTGATAAAGTTATAACTCATTTTTTTAATTTGCATTTCCTAGTTGAGAGATTTCTCACGTATCTATTGGCTATTTGTTTTAAGAAATGCCTAATCTGAAGCTGGCCTGTGGTGGTGCACACCTTTAATCCCAGTACTCAGGAGCCAGAGGCAGGCAGATCTCTTGACTTCCAGAACACCCTGGACTACAAAAGGGTTCCAGGACAGCCAGGACCACACAGAGAAACCCTGTCTTGAAAAGCAAGCAAACAAATGCCTAATCTGTTCTTTAGTCCCTTTTAAATTTGATTTTCTTTTTTGCTAATAAGTTCAGTTCTTTGTGTATTCTGTTTATTAATGTATTAATGCTTGTCAGATGTATAGTTTGCAAGTATTTTCTCCGGTCCTATTAGTTATATTATCTGTCTCTTCAGTCATTCCCCACTCCCAGTGAAGACCAACTGATGCCATGATATCATGTATGCTATGTAAGCACTCTATTATCAAGCTTTTCTCTTCAGTTTTAGTGGCGTCTTTTGTTGTGGAGAAGCTTTCTAAGTTGATAGGAGCTTATTTTTCAGTTTCAGTTTTTTGTTGCTTGCACAGTTGGGGTCATTTCCAAACTCCTCGTTACGGATACCAGTGCCTGTGAGTGGTTTTCATGTTTGCTTTTGCAAGACTCACAGACTTGGGCCTTTCAGATGTCTTTTAGTTTCCTTTGGGTTGATAGCTGGTAGTAGTGGGAGATATGGGGTTGGTTTCGTTTTTCTGCACATTGATACTATTTTCCCTGCGAAACTTCCCTGAGAAGACTGCCCCTTTCCTGCCGTGTTCTTGGTTCTTTTTGTCAAAGTCAGTTAGCTGTAACTGGAGAGGGTGGTTTGAATTTTGTGCTCTCACTTCTGTTGCATTGGTTTGTCTAGTTTTGGTTTTTGCTAACATCATAGTGTTTTAGTTAATATTAGTTATCATTGGTTTGTGATGTTTAAGTAAGATAGAACTTCATTCTTTTTGCCTTATTAGGCTTTGGATATGTGAGGTCTTTTATGGTTCTGTTTCTGATTCTGTGAACAATATTGAAATTTTGATAGAGATTATATTGAATCTGTGGATGATGTTGGATAGTATTTTAACAAGATTAATTCTTCTACTAAACATGTGATATCTGTTTTTTCTCTCTTCCCTTCCCTTCCCTTCCCTTCCCTTCCCTTCCCTTCCCTTCCCTTCCCTTCCCTTCCCTTCCCTTCCCTTCCCTTCCCTTTTTCCTTCCCTTCCCTTCCCTTTTTCCTTCCCTTCCCTTCCCTTTTTCCTTCCCTTCCCTTCCCTTCCCTTCCCTTCCCTTCCCTTCCCTTCCCTTCCCTTCCCTTCCCTTCCCTTCCCTTCCCTTCCCTTCCCTTTTTCCTTCCCTTCCCTTCCCTTTTTCCTTCCCTTCCCTTCCCTTCCCTTCCCTTTTCCCTTCCCTTCCCTTCCCTTTTTCCTTCCCTTCCCTTCCCTTTTTTCTTCCCTTCCCTTCCCTTTTTTTCCTTCCCTTCCCTTCCCTTCCCTTTTTCCTTCCCTTCCCTTTTTCCTTTCCTTTCCTTTCCTTTCCTTTCCTTTCCTTTCCTTTCCTTTCCTTTCCTTTCCTTTCCTTTCCTTTCCATTGTGTTCTGTTACTTTCCTTTTCCTTTTCTTCCTTGAGTTAGCCCTGGCTGGCCTGAAACTTACTTTGTAGACCAGGCTGGTCTGCAATTCACAGAGCTATTCCTGTTTGTGCCTCTGCCACCCCCAGGTGTTTGCCAACCACACCCACCATCCTTCCAAGCCCTCTTTTTGATGTCCTCTTCAGTTTCTTTTATCTTTTTAAATGATGTTTGTAGAGATATCTCACCTCTTTTTCTTTTGTTCTTTAAGGATATTGACTTTTGTGTGTGTGTTCTTGTTATATTCAATTTCTAAGTGTGTCTTTTATTTTTATGGTGATCTCTTATATGGAAATGTTATGAATTTGTATTTCCTTACTCCTTGATGTGTTATTTTTATAGGCATTGTAACTGAGATTGTAGGTGTTTTTTTTTTTTTTTTTTCCCCAGATAATTCACTATTAGTGTCTCAGGATACTAACTGATGCTTGTCTGTTGTTTTTGTGTCTTCGAGTTTTTCTGAGTTTCCTAATTAGTTCCATTGGTTCCTTGGTGAGTGATGATTGTATAGTTTTACTTACTGTGTCCTTGAATTTGGTTTGTTGGGATACTGGCATTTTGTATGAGTGTTTTTTATTGCCATATTTGATTTTTAACTGTGCCTTATGTTTATGGAGATGTATAAGTTTCACATTTCTAGTCTATCAGAGATTTTTTTTATAAGTTTATAAGTTTTATTTTAAAGATCATGCATGTAAGTACACTGTCGCTGTCTTCAGACACACCAAAAGAGGGCATCAGATGTCATTACAGATGGTTGTGAGCCACCATATTGTTGCTGGGATTTGAACTCAGGACCTCTGGAAGAGCAGTCAGTGCTCTCAACTGCTGAGCCATCTCTCCAGCCCCTCTATTAGAGATTTTCTTCTCTGGTTTCTGGCATTTGCAGAGTAGGTAAAAATACTAGTTTGATGTATCATTCTTGAAAATGTAGTATGAAGTTGTTAATGCACTAAAGCTAATTTTAATTAGACAAAAATTTATCATTTAATGGTTTTACATTTTTAATAATCAGTTAGTTGAAGTGATGAAGGTCAAAACTGGGTTTTGTATTTGCTAGACAAGCATAGGCAGATACGTGGGTGTGGTGCTCACATTTAACAATGCTAGCACTTTGGGACCTAAGGCAGGAGGATTGCCATGAGTTCAAGACCAGGCTAGTCTCTCAGGTGAGACATTGTCTCAAAAGCAAAAATTAAATTGCCTGTAGATTATAGGTATATGGTATATGTAGAACATGATTTCTTTTGTATTTATATTTGGCTTTTGTATCCATAGATATCATATTATAGACAACCTGTATTCCCAAATCTGAAAAAAAAAGCCATTCCAGATTTTAAACATTTCTATTCCCAAGATGTTTGGATAAGGGGTATTCAATCTGGACTTTCGTTTCATTTTTAAAAAGATTATTTTGTATATGTGTATGAGCATGCATGTGCTACGACACATACAGAGGAAGACTTTCACAAGTCTATTCTGATTCCAACACAGGTTCCAGGAATCGAACTCAAATTGTCAGGCTGTATCTTTCCCTACTGAGCCATCACTCTGGCTTAACCTGCACTTAAAAAAGAAAGTTTGGGGCTGGAGAGATGGCTCAGCAGTTAAGAGGACTGACTGCTCTTCCAGACGTCCCGAGTTCAAATCACAGCAACCACATGGTGGCTCACAACCATCTGTAATGAGATCTGATACCCTCTTTTGGGGTGTCTGAAGACAGCTACAGTGTACTTACATATAATAAATAAATATATATTTTTTTTAAAAAAGAAAGTTTGTAAGGAGATCCACTCATTCATTCATTCATTCATTCATTGTGGTACCCTGATATATGTCTGTGTTACATCCCTGTCTCCTGGGAAGAGCATACCATTTGGTTGTCCAGTGCCAAACAGTCAGCCTTGAAAAGGTATATACAAATAACATATGGACAGAACATGTTATAGGAATATATATGCACATGCATATACATAATAAAACTTAATGAAAAAAGAAACCATGATCTTTGAAGGAGAGTAGGGAGAGGTATATTGGGAGTGTTTGGAAGGAGGAAAATGAAGGAAGAAATGTAATTATAATCTCAAAAATTAAAGTAAAAAATAAAAACAGATTTTGATTTTATAGGTCTTGAAATGAGCACTCAGTCTATTTCATCATCTATTGTAGACTCAGTTTTATTATCAAGAATTATAAAAATAATGAAGCAGTATAATTATCTTCCCAGGTATCAGTTGTCAAGTTATCATAGCCACTTTTGTTTTCTCTGGAGTCTCTACCTTCTCTCTCATGTCACCATCCAACTCCAGACGACTTAGAAAGAACTTCTAGATAGAACATCATTTTATCTATAAATACAATTTCAACAAGTATTTGAAAGATAAAGGTTCTCTTTACAAGTATAGTACTGTCATCTGATACTCTTTTGCATTATCAGTTTTTTCATTGATTTTCTTTGCTTGGGTAATATCTAGCTTAGTTTTCATTTCTGAAACGAGTTTTTTTTTTTTTTTTAACTTCCTTTCTAACTAATTTAAGTCTGTCTTAGGATTTCTGTTGTGATAAAACCCCATGACCAAAGTAACTTGGAGAGGGAAGGGTTGACTTGCTCTTATAACTTACAGGTCACTCCATCACTGTGGCAAGTCAGGGCTAGAACTCAGGACAGGAAGCTGAAGTCAGGAACTGATAAAGAGCTCACGGAGAAGTGCTGCTTACTGGGTTGTTCCTCATTTGTTCCTGTTGTTTGTCCAGCCTGAATTCATACAGTGAGCAAACATACTGGGGTCTGAGATGTTGACTATTTCCCTTGGCCAGTTTTATCTTTTCTTTTTTTTTTCTTTTTCTCTTTGTTAAAATTTATTTTTTATTTATATGAGTACACTGTAGCTGTATTCAGACACACCAGAAGAGGGCATTGGATCTTATTACAGATGGTTGTGAGCCACCATGTGGTTTCTGGGAGTTGAACTCAGGACCTTTGGAAGGGCAGTCAGTGCTCTTAACCACTGAACCATCTCTCCAGCCCTGTCTTTCCCTTTCTTGTCCCTTATTTTATCCATTTTGGTGGATTTGGAAGATGTTTATGGCCATCACTTCTTCATTTTAATCTAGTATGTTTTATTTATTGGGAAATTTACACTGTGTACAGTATTTGACCACACTCTCCACTTCCCTCTTCAACTTCTCAGGTTACTTCCTCCATATATATTGGGGAAGAGAGAACACACAATTTGAAGCTATATCCATTTAGAACAATGAAAGTTGTTTCAATCCTAAGGCCCAAGTTCCAGCCACTGTTTTCTTGGCCAGCTTTACAGTACCAGGCATGAGTTTCCTTCTCTAGGATGGGCCTTAAAGACATCCTGAGAGTGGTTGGCTATCCCAAATAACATTCACACCACTGTGGCATATCTTGTTGCATATCTTGGCATAACAGCCATTATTATAATCCACAGGGTCATACATTGGTGAAAGTGCTGACTTCTTTTCTCCCCTAGCAGTCTGTATAGCACCTTCTGGTACTATGAAAAATAGCCAGCAAGTAGGATCATTATCAATGTGATATCTCCAAGTCCTGAGTCAAAATTGTGTAGGATCTTTACCAGTAAGGTCTTAACACTAAGTTCTGTTAGACAATCAAAAACAGTGACAATAGTCTGCATTCTGTTTTGTTTTGTTTTGTTTTTAGGGTAGGGTTCTCTGAGATTGTCCCCTAATTAAAAACTTGGAGGTGTTGCGGGAAATATTAAAAATGACTGGCAGGCTTCCCGAGCTACTGTCAGCCACTCTCTGTCATGGTTCTGGCTACTCTCTGCCTACCAACTCTCCAGCGGGACAGGAACTCCCAAGTTCTCTTTGCTGCCATGCCAGTCCCACGCAACCACTGTTCACCCCAAGGTCAGCTGCCATAACACCCAGCAACCCGGTAGAATCAAAACTCTAGAAGCTTATAATTAACAAGTAAGATTTATTTATCAATAGATTCTCAATTCTCAAGATGCCAATACAATAATCCTAGGACTGATTGATAATAGTACAAGCTGCCCACCTAGATTAGACAAATTATCCCAATTATTCTAACCGTTATGATATCATTTAAAGCCACGCTGGTTCAGGTTCTTCTTGTTCATTGGCGGCTTCTTCTTCTTCTTCTTCTTCTTCTTCTTCTTCTTCTTCTTCTTCTTCTTCTCTTGAGCTACTCTGACTCTGCAACTTTTAGCTCTGCCTCCTCTTCCCTGTCCAATCACAGGCGTCCCGCTGCACTAATATTTTAATGTGACTGGACAGGGAAAATCCTGTCACAGGGAGGTATGCCATAACCCCAAGTATTAGACTTAATTTGACAGCTTTTGGCTTCTGGGAGGAATGTTTTCCATATGTTTTTTCAAACATCTTAGTGTTAGTTTTACCTTTCCCTACCTACCCCTTTTTCTTAGTCTCTTGTCCCTCTTTCTATGTATACTTAGCCCCCTAGCACACAATTCAGAAGTTTGATTTGTCAGTTTATTAGGATTCTGACCCATTTTTATATACCCATTTACTCATGATTAAAACCTTCAGCATCTCCTGCTTTTCCTCCCTATTCTCAGAATACCCTGAAAACCTTCTAGCCAGTATATGATGTCAATTCGGAGGTCTTCTAATTCTTAAGGTGATGGATTTGCCTTACCCTCATTTTCTTATAGCTATTGGCTGTTGGGATTGATCCACTTATATTTTGAGGTTTATGATGATAATGTATTGCCAGGTTTTGTTGTAGGGTTTGATACTTTGAAGGTCTTCAGGGAGATTCATCAACTTTTTTGCTCCTGTGGTCTTCCAATAATTTTATTTTATTTTTTTCATTTCAAATCATTTGTCTAAAAATATTGGCCTATATAAGTATTACCATTCATGTTTTTTACAGTTTAAAATAAACCTTTGCATCATTTATTCTAAGCCCTTCATTTTCTTCTAATAAGGGTATGTGTAGGAGGTAATCCCAGGGAGGGAATGGCAATTGCTTTCCCAATGTCAAAGCTATTTAATAAAAACCTGAAAAGAACAAACCAGTTCTCTTGGTGCTTGGTTCAGCATTCAGCACTCTGAGTCCTGGTACAGTGGTCTCATTATTAGCCAGTCCTAAACCCTTCTATTATATGGGATTTGCATTAATATTTTAATAGGTGGTATACTTTTTAAATGCTAGAAAAATTATGCACACACACATATATATGTGTGTGTATATGTATATACACACAATATTTTTACAAGAAAGACATTCATTATATTTTAAACAATTTATTAATAATGCACTTGATATTTTGTGAGGGATTAATGTGAATTAATTTTGAATTTATGAACACTATTTTTATCTGTTTTTGTGGTTTGGTGGGTTGTTTCATTGGCATTCTTCTCTTTTCATTTTAAAGTATCCACTAAAAGTATTTTGAATGTGAAACTTAAATTAGGAATAAACAAAATGACTTGAGCTTCAGTTGGAATTGAGTTTCTGCTTAATTTAGGTCATCTTTTTTGAGTGGTTGTAACCACTCAAGTATAGAGTCTGACCTTTGCATTGCTTTCTAGTCATTTCTGTACTTAATGTTGCTTCTGTTTTGTTTGTGATAGTGCAGGGCTCTACATAGGGTTGTTTAAGTAGTAAAGAAAAAGCCATGGCCCACTAAAAGCTTGTACTCACAAGTTGCTTCTTGCCATTCATTCTGTTTCTTTTCCTAGAAAAAAAAAAAAAAGAAAAAAAAAGAAAAGAAATTGTTCTTCATAAAAGCAGTCACAGTAAATTTTCTAGTTCTATGTAATTTTCTTTCCATTCTGCTCTTCACTAGTTATAAATAACACATGAAATGACTTTCAAGGTAGAAAGCAGGAATCCATTTTGAAATGTTCTATAAAATAAAGAGTGATTTATGGTTTCATATGATTTGGGCTGAAAGCACTAGGGCTTTGCCAGGTCATCAAAGTCCTGTCAGGGGAATCTATTATTTATTGTTTGATTCACTAGGAGTGGTGTAAGTACTTTATTTTATGTTTTCCTTATGTAAGGATACTGTTAGGAAAAATCAGTTACAAATACAAATATGGTTTTAAGAACATGTCATAGAGAACTAACCTAAATATTATAGTTGTAAAGGATGAGTTTCAACATTGATGATTTAGATTAAAGATGATTTTAACATCAAATGAATAACTTTCTCATTCCTATAAATATTTAAGATAATATTTTTGAAAATATTCACTTTATAACTGTGACCCTAATTTTAATCTTGAGTCTTCATTTGATTATTAAATATCTTTATTTAATTGGGTTTGAAAAATCGGAAAAGATGGGACTATTTATGATAGTGTGCGATCAGATAACAATCCAGAAGTTCCTCAGATACAGTTTTTTAGGTGGCATCTATGTAGTAGAATGTTAACTGAGAAGATCTGATGACCAACATTCCAGATTCTCCATTACAACTTAAGTAATTTTCTTACCTTATACTTACCTGTTTTTAATAATGTCTTTTCAAAGTCAAAGTTGTTCTTATATAAGAATTATGCATATCTCCTATAGTTGAATGGCAGAGCAGATTCTTTGTAACAGCCTCAACTAATTAATAATTATAGGTAATGAGAAATATTTAAATTATATTAAATGTTTGAGGAACTCCTGTAGAATATAAAAAAAAATATTTATTTGCTTTTTATAAACAAGGTTAACTTAAATAACTAATAAAACATTGTATTGTATATTTTATATGTAATAAGTATAACTATATATTATATAATATATTATTTATATTTAATACATTTATAAATATATATTTAGATATTTATATATTTGCATATAAAATTTATATGTAATTTTAAAACATTTATTAATTTTTAAAGTTTCTTTACTTTATATACATCCCACTCACTGCCCCCTCCCAGTCACCCCCTCCTACACTCCTTCTCCCATTCCTCCTTCCCTTCTTCTATGAGTGGGTGTGGGCTCCTCTGGGTATCCTCCAACTCTATCACATCAAGTTTCTGCAAGACTAGGTGCTACCTCTCCCAGTGAGCCCAGACAAAGCAGCCCATCCAGAAGAACACATCCCACAGAAGGCAATAGCTTTTGAGATAGTGCATGTCCCCTTCCCAACTTGTTTAGGACCCACATGAAGACCAAGATGTACATCTGCTAGATATGTAGTGGGAAGCCTAGGTCCAGCCCATATATGCTCTTTGGTTGGTGGTTCAGGCTCTGAGAGCCCCAAGGGTCCAGGTTAGTTGACTCTGTTGGTCTTCCTGTGGAATGTCTATCTCTCCCAGGTTCCTCAATCCTTCTCCCAACTCTTCCACAAGACTTCTGGAACTCTGTCTAATCTTTGGCTGTGGGTCTCTGCATCTGTTTAGGTCTGCTGCTAGGTGGAGCTTCTCAGAGGACCTGTTATGCTAGGCTCTTGTTTGCAAGAATAACAGAATATCATTAATAATGTCAGAGATAGCTGCCTGCCCATTGGATGGGTCTTAAATTGAGCCAGTCATTGTTTGACCATTCCCATTGTCTTAATCAGGGTTTCTATTCCTGCACAAACATGATCAAGAAACAAGTTGGGGAGGAAAGGGTTTATTCGGCTTAGACTTCCATACTGCTGTTCATCACCAAGGAAGTCAGGACAGGAACTCAAGCAGGTCAGGAACCAGGAGCTGATGCAGAGGCCAATGGAGGGATATTCCTTACTGGCTTGCTTCCCCTGGTTTGCTCAGCCTGCTCTCATATAGAACCAAGACTACCATCCCAGAGATGGTCCCACCCACAAGGGGCCTTTCCCCCTTGATCACTAATTGAGAAAATGCCTTACAGTTGGATCTCATGGAGGCATTTACTCAACAGAAGCTCCTTTCTCTGTGATAACTCCAGCTGTGTCAAGTTGACACAAAACTAGCCTGTACAATTGACCCCTTGTCAACTTGACACACAAACACATCACTAGTAAGCCTCAACCCTTACATTCTTATTCATCCCCAAGGCCTATATAACTTTAAATGCCCCATATTCTTTACATATTCTTAAATTTTCAATCTCTTTAAAATATCCATCTCTTTTAAAATCCAAAGTCTTTTTACAATTAAAAGTTTCTTAACTGTGGGCTCCACTAAAATAGTTTCTTCCTTCAAGAGGGAAAATATCAGGGCACAGTCACAATCAAAAGCAAAAATCAATCTCAACCATCCAATGTCTGGGATCCAACTCACGATCTTCTGGGCTCCTCCAAGGGCTTGGCTCACTTCTCCAGCCATGTCCTTTGTAGCACACGTGTCGTCCTCTAGGCTCCAGATTCCTGTACTCCAGTGCTGCTGCTCTTGGTGGTCATCTCATAGTACTGGCATCTCCAAAACACTGCATGACCCCTTCAGTCCTGGGCCTTCAATTACAACTGGGGCTGCACCTTCACCAATGGCCTTCCATGGCCTCTCACAGTGCCGAGCCTGAGCTGCTGTGTGACCCCTTCATGCCTTCAAAACCAGTACCACCTGGGTGACCCTTACACATTACCAAGTCCCGCTGCAGTAGGAGTGCAACCTTGCCTATCTCTGGAACACAGCCTCTTTGTGCTTTCAGAAAACACTTCCCAGAAGATGTCACCTTAACGATGCTGGTCTCTTCTTAATCACTGCTAATTTCTTAGCTCCAGCTAACCAGCATCAATAGCCCCAGTAATGCAAAGTTTTTGCTTTAGTAGTTCTGGTATCTTGTTAATCACAGCTGATTCTTCAGCCCCAGCTAACCAGAACCACTGAACCTTCAAAATCAAACTAGCAATGCCCTGAAAAGAGTCTTTAATCTTTTCTCTGAAATTTCACAAGCCAGGCTTCCATCTTCTGCACTGTTCTCAACATTGTCTTCCAAGCTCCTATACAACATCTCACAGAGTTAACAGCGAATGGATCTTCTGGCCTAAAGTTCCAAAGTCCTTCCACAGTTCTCCCCCAAACATGGTCAGGTTGTCACAGGAATACCCCACTATGCTGGAACCAATTTGTCTTAGTCAGGGTTTCTATTCCTGCACAAACATCATGACCAAGATACAAGTTGGGGAGGAAAGGGTTTATTCAGCTTACACTTCCATATTGCTGTTCATCACCAAGGAACTCAGGACTGGAACTCAAGCAGGTCAGGAACCAGGAGCTGATGCAGAGGCCATGGAGGGATGTTCCTTACTGGCTTGCCTCCCCTGGCTTGCTCAGCCTGCTCTCATATAGAACCAAGACTACCATCCCAGAGATGGTCCCACCCACAAGGGGCCTTTCCCCCTTGATCACTAATTGAGAAAATGCCTTACAGTTGGATCTCATGGAGGCATTTTCTCAACTGAAGCTCCTTTCTCTGTGATAACTCCAGCTGTGTCAAGTTGACACAAAACTAGCCAGTACAGTGGAGCTTCTCAGAGGACCTGTTATGCTAGGCTCTTGTTTGCAAGAATAACAGAATATCATTAATAGTGTCAGAGATTGGTGCCTGCTCATAGGATGGGTCTTAAATTGAGCCAGTCACTGTTTGACCATTCCCTCAGTGTCTGTTCTATCTTTGTCTCTGAACATCTTATACACAAAGCAAATTTTAGATCAAAGGTTTTGTGGGTGGGTTGGTTTCCTTATCCTTCCACTGGGAGTCTTGCCTGGCTACAGGAGGTGGCCACTTCAGGCTCCATACCCCCCCCCCCCCCAATCTCTAGGAGTCTCAGCTAGAGTCAGCCTCATAGACTTCCAGGTTCTTCTCCCATCCCAGGTCTCTGGCACATCCTAGAAATGCCCCTCCTCCCATTTCCTCTTCACTTTCCTGGTCCTCTCTCAGTTTCTTCCTATACCTGATTGCCACCCCCCTCCACTTCTCTTCCCATATCCCTCCCTCCATCCATCTCCTATATGTTATTTCCCCTTTGGAATGAGATTCTAGCCTTCTCTCTTGGGCCCTTGTTATTTAGCTTCTTTGGGTCTGTGGATTGTAGTGTGAGTATCCTGCATTGTATGGCTAATATCCTGTAATAAGTGATGTCTAATAAGCATGTCCTTTGGGTTTGACTTACCTCACTCAGGATGATATTTTCTAGTTCAATCTATTTGCCTGAAAATTTCATGATGTCCTTGTTTTTAATTGCTGAGTATTCCATTGTGTAAATGAACCACATTTTCTTTATCCATTTTTCAGTTGAGGAACATCCAGGTTTTTTTCCCAGTTTCTGGCTATTATGAATAAAGCTGGAATCCTTGTGGTATGGTGGAACATCTTTTGGGTATATGCCCAGGAGAGGTATAGCTGGGTCTTGAGATAAAACTATTCCTAGTTTTGTGAAAAAACACCAAATTGATTTCCAGGGTGGTTGTATAGTTTGGGCTTCCACCAGCAGGGTAGGAATGTGACATTATGGCTGAACACACACACACACACACAGAAAACCACACATAAAGATCCATATTTAAACAAAATAAAAACAAAAGAGCTGGAGAGGTAACTTGGTGGGTAAAGTGCTTACTGCTAAGTCTGACGACCTGAGTTCTATTCCCAGGACCACAAGGTTGGAAGGAGAGAACTTGCAGCAAGTTGTCCTCCCACCTTCACACGTGCATCATGGCACATATTTTCCTGTCAAGGACTAGCCTCGGCTTGGAGAGGGTTCTGAGAGAAGGGTTGTCTGGGAGCAGAGAAAGAACCCATTCCCCCCCTCCCCTTTGCCTCTATGAAGGTGCTTCTTCACCCACTCATCCACTTCTGCCTCACTGCTCTAGCATTCCCCTGTGCTGGGACATCAAGTCTCCACAGGTCCAAGGGCTTCCCCTCCCACTGATGTCAGATAAGGCCATCCTCTGCTATATATGTATCTGGAGCCATGGATCCCTCCATGTATACTCTTTGGTTTGGTGGTTTAGTCTCTGGGAACTCTGGGGGGTCCGGGTAATTGATATTGTTCTTCCTATGGGGTTGCAAATCCCTTCAGCTTCTTCAGTCCTTGCCCTAACTCTTCCACTGGGGTCCACAGGCTCAATCCTATGGTTGGCTGCAAGCATCCACCTCTGTATTTGTCAGGCTCTGGCAGAGCCTCTCAAGAGACAGCTGTATCAGGCTCCTGTCAGCAAGTACTTCTTGGCATCAGCAATAGTGTCTGGGTTTGGTGTCTGCAGATGGAATGGATCTTTAGGTGGGGCAGTTTCCTTATTCTACCCTCTTTTTATCCTAAAAAATTCTCTGGATCGCTCATCTCCTGCAAAACACTGGTCCAGTCTTTTATGTATCAATTCAGTCATGTACTCCAGGTTTCCTTTTGATTATCTTGTGAATCAGCATCCCATAATCCCAGTTCTTTCATTGTTAGGAGACAGCAAGCCTATATATATATATTTTAATATTGCAAAAGAATTCAGAGATCTGTCTGCCTTTGTTAAGCACAGAAGAGAAACTAGTTGGGTGGGACCTTGCCCTGAAATTACCATTTCTACCATACCTGGGCCTGCACTGGCTGTGTCCCAGGCTGACCTGCATTTATATCTGCCTATCATTGTATCTTTCTGACAAGGTGGCTCATAGTGTAGCTACCTCTGTTCCTTTAGATTCATGAAGCCCCTCATATTTCATATTGCATCCTTGTACTTTTGCATAGTTGAGAAATTATATATTTTCGAACTCATGTATTTAGAACTCTTTCCTATAGCCTTAAGGGCTGTTCTGAAGGTCCCAGTGTTTTTGCTAAGACATAACCACACCCTCGACTCCTGAACTCATGATGTTTCTAGTCATCATGAAGTCATTAACAGGGAGGACATTCCTCAGAAGGAAAGAGTCCTCCACTGCTAGTGGGTCCAGAAAATATGTACATTATTACACAAACAAGCCTTACACACATAGCAACCACCACCACTTGTGGAGGCTTACATTGGGACCCTGTCCCAGGTGCAGGAACCTTGTAACTCTGTCCCTATCAAGGCCATGCTGCACTGAGTCTTTTTCCCTACCCCCTATATTAAAACAAGCAGCCATTTTATTAAGTGATTGAAAACAAAGTTTTAATCGTGTTTCTTTTTCTTTTAAGTCTTTTTAAACTTAAAGCTCCCACTTTATCAAAGTTTATTTTCTGCTGTAACTAGAACAATAGTTAATTTTGTTCTTAGATTCATTTATTTTATTCATATGAACATTTTGTCTGTATGCATATATGTGTACCACCTGTACTCCTGGTACCTATGAAGGTCAGATAGGGCATCAGATCCATTGGAACAGGGACTAAGTGGTTCTGAGCTTCCATGTCTGTGCCAGGAACTGAACTTGGGTCCACTGTAAGAAGTGCCCTTAACTACAGACCCATCTCTCCAGCCCCGAGTTGAAGTATTATTTTAAATACTAACTTAGGAACTGCTTTTCTCACTGAAATCATTTTCAAACTCCGTGTTGCTCAAAGAATGGCATTCATATTTGCCAATTTGGCTCCAACTACTATTTTTGAAAAAAAAATAATGCTTTATCGTAAAAATGTTTAAAATAATATATATCCTCCTAACGTTTTCTTTTTTGCTCTGCCCTTTCCTCAGAAACTATTTATTGTCTGGGTGGAGCAAAAAATGTAACCTTGGTCACAAAGACATTGCTAACTGTCTTTGTATCTTGTTATTTTAATAATTCTAAGCATAAAATAATGGACCCTTGGCATTTAACATTGGAGTAGCCTATGGATTTCACAAACTTGTGGTGATATCTGGATAGAAGAATTAAGGAAAATCATAAATAATAGTTATTTTGGTTTTATGTAGTTTGGACTCAGATCACATTCCATATTGAAAACCATTTTGGCTTTGTATTGTCAGCAGTCTTGACTTCTGATTGTTGATTTCAGGCATAGTCATTTCCACACACATATCTGCCTACCCAAAAGAATTGTTAATTTGGGTGAAATAGAGGAGAGTGATATTGACTGTAATTGGTGATGGCATTTGGTGTAAAGAGGTGTATGCTTAGTGTGATATCAAATGAAAGCTTGATGCTTCTAAACAATCCTCAAGGATGCTAAGAATATTTTCTTCCAGGTTATATTTTGTGTATTTAGGAATATTTATGAGTATATATAAACACAAACGTGCGCACATGTGTGTGTGTGTGTGTGTGTGTGTATACACACATATATATGTATATATATATATATATATATATACACACACACGTGTGTGTGTGTGTGTGTATAGTATCAATTAATGAAAATAAGTGCATTGAAAGAGTGCAGTGAAGGGGTGTTTGTAGAGGGAGGAAAGGGAAGTGGGAAATGATTTAGTTATCATAATCTCAAAGAAATAATTAAAAGAAGAATATTCCCAACACTGGTAGTCTTGCTAATAAGTAAATAATCCTATGAATATTGTCACTGATAGGAGGAAAAAGAAGCACAGTAATTCTGACTTGTCTGAAGTTGCACTGTAAGTGAACCAGTGAATCCAGTCTAGGTCTCAGTGATCATGATGATCCTCATTTCATTGCATTACCTATATTATCCTTCTAGCCTATTCTCCAGCTTAGGTCAAGTTGGAGGTAGTGAACAACTGCTGTTATTTGAAGTAGGTGAAATTCCTTTGTATTTCCTTGGCTTGATGTGTCCCTTAGATAGTATTGTCCATGATGACACTGATAAATAAATGAGATTATAAGTATAAACATGGTACTAAGTATAAAACTGACTACATTACCATTTTAATACTATCATTATTATATAGAAAACTACTTTTAAACATTCTATTTTGTAATATTTCTTTGCTTATCAACTTTTAAAATATATTGATTACATTTCTTTAGCAAGGAAAGTTATTTAGGTATAGCAAAAAGTTCAGATCGTTGTAAGAAACATTAGAAGAATAGTTTTAAGAGAAGAATATAGATTGCGTACTTATTTGAAACTTCCATTTCTCTCTATTCTAAGAAAAAAATTCATTCTTTTTCTGGTTATATTCAAAGGTAAGGTTAAAACTTTAGGATGGCATGATTCCTATAATTGTTATGTAATGGTTATATTCTGTACATTTGGTCACAACTTCTTTTTTTGAACCAGACATTATATACCCACAAAATATTCAACACTAGAAAAATAGTTCTTTATGAAGGTGGTTGGTGCTTGTGTTTAATGTGGTTTTTAGCTGAAGACTGATTATATCAACTGCTTCCATGTGTGTATTACTTTAAAACTGCTTTTAAAATCCACTTGTGTGTGTGTATGTGTGTGTGTGTGTGTACTTGCTGGGTATATGGAGGGAGGCAGAGGATAGCTTTGTGGAATTGATTTTCTTTTGGTCTACAGTCTGGGTTCTGGAGGTCAAACTCCGGTTCTCAGACTTGGCAGCAGGCCCCTTTAGCCCCAGCTCTCTGCTTCATTTGTACATAAGGAAGTTAACTGCTCTTTTTTTTTTTGGTTTGTTTTAAATCTTTGATTTTTGGTGAGTGCTTTAAAAGAAAGTTCTTTTTTTTGCTCATCAAAGAAAGGTGCTTATCTATTTTACTAGGTAAAAATGCCAAACAGCCATGATTTATCATGGTGAGGGTGGGGGTGGTTCTACAGGCGTATACTAAACTTTGAAAATATGCTTTATCTGTATGACTGATAATATAGGACCAATTGACCTCTTCTAAAGTGATAAATCCAATGATGAAAATTGTGGCAGTCTTGACCGTATAACAAGACATTTTATTAATGTTGCAGAAAACTTGGTCTTTAGTATAACAATTGACTTAGGTAATTTAAATTTTTTATTTATATTATTAGTAGTAAATTATATTTCATTTTAAGATAATCAACTTTATGATATGATTACATTTGATTCCAAAGGAATAATATATTTTTCCCAATCTGCTATAGTGACCAACAAACAAGATAGTTCAGTAACATAACTTTTAACTTAAAAAAATGTATTTCGTTCTCACTTAGAGGCTTTGTGGCTTTGGAGTTAGATCTGAGTTTAAATGTCAACTCTGGAGCTTTTCAGGAGTAAGTTACCATCAGTGTCTTTGTTGTTTCACAAGTACAGATTCTTATCTCTCAGTGCCTTTGGGAAGATCAGATTAGCTTGTGTGCTAACTTGGTTCCTGAATAACAAAGCCCCTCCCTTTTCAAACAGTTGTCCATTTATGATAATTTACAGATGAAAAGACTCCAAAGACTTATCTTATTAAAAAGTATCTCTTCTACCTAAACCAACTCAGTTTTAGTTTTGCATGATTAGGAAATATCTATCATTAATATAAGATTTGTAATTTTGAAAATTATAAATTTTATTGAAAATACTTTTATTTAAAATTGCTGCAATAGTATGAATTAAACATTTTCTATAAAATACATATCTATCTATCTATCTATCTACATTCTAAATGATATAGGTGTGTGTTTTTGTAGGTCTGCCTGAATCCATCATTGCAGCTGCATGTTCAAGGAGTGGCCAGAGGGTTCTGCATGTTGATTCGTAAGTTTTAACCCTGGTAGCATTTAACACACATATATGTCTATGTTTTTATGTATGTGCCATGTGAAATTTCATAGCATGGAAGAAGCACTGGAATTACTTTCATTTTCATCAATAATCTGTAAAACATACAATACAAGGTTTCTTAGTCTATTCTTTTAAATAAGGATTTTTGTCATATAAGAGTAAACTAAATGAATTTAATGTATTTTTCCCCTCAGGGGTGAGCTTGTTCTGAAAATAAGTAATTCTTTAATAGGCTTGAGAACCTCAGGTGTGCCTTTTGTTATGTAAATGTATATATGTCTGTGAGTGTGTACCACATTTATTTGGTACTGTATTGTTTTTTAGGCTTCATGTTTTATTATAATATATAGCCAGTAGATATGAATAGATAGATATCAACATTTGAACTTCTGCAACCCTATAGGTGGAACAACATTATGAACTGACCAGTACCCCGGAGCTCTTGACTCTAGCTGCATATGTATCAAAAGATGGCCTAGTCAGCCATCACTGGAAAGAGAGGCCCCTTGGTCTTGCAAACTTTATATGCCCCAGTACAGGGGAATGCCAGGGCCAAAAGAATGGGAATGGGTGGGTAGGGAAGTGGGGGTGGGGTGGGGGCACGGTATAGGAAACTTTTGGGATAGCATTTGAAATGTAAATAAAGAAAATATCTAATTAAAAAAACTATCTAGGATACTTTTCTCTTAAAAGCATGAATAAAATGGAAAAGGAAAACAACTTGATGTATAACTTAAATCTTAATTCCCATGCTCCTTGAAAACAGATCTTAAGTGTGCCAATAAATGTTTACTTTTTTATTTTATTTTATTTATTTATTTATTTTTTTTTTTTGGTTTTTCGAGACAGGGTTTCTCTGTAGCCCTGGCTGTCCTGGAACTCACTTTGTAGACCAGGCTGGCCTCGAACTCGAAATTTACCTGCCTCTGCCTCCCAAGTGCTGGGATTAAAGGCGTATGCCGCCACGCCCGGCTTACTCTTTTTCAATGTGTCTCAATGACTCAGAAGAGAGTATGAGTGAATTTATTCTGTCTTCTAGAAGATATTAACTACAGTGTTTTCCAGAGTGCTAGAGAACAAAGTAGCACTAGATATAGTGTTTAGTGGTTACCCATTTCTTCCTTCCCTCATACTGTAAAAAGTAGCATTCATTAATTCATACTTAACATTTTATAATTTATTTGTCGCCACATGAATATGATTTATGTTTGCATTTTCATATTTGTATGTATGTCATTATACCTTCTTCTTATTCATGCTCCTTTTCCTCCCCTGACCCACTAATCCACTTCTTACTGATTCCCTCCCTCCAGTGACCCCTTTCTGTGTTCCTGTCCTGTCTTTGTCTTTTCAGCTATCTTCTTTACCTGCTCTGATGCCTCCCTTCAGATCATTTCTTATCCTTTTATGCGTTCCTTTCTAGTTTATGACATTCTGTCTCTCTGTATCTCTTTCTCTCCACAGACCATCTTCATTCTAAGATTGTGTGCTGGTTAGTTTTTAATCAACTTAATATACACGAGAGTTACTTAGGGAGAGGGAAGATCAATTGAGAAAATGCCCATATCAGATTGTTATGTGTAGGCAAGTCTGTGAGGCATTTTCTTGATTAATAATTGAAGTGCTAGCTCATGTCGGGTGATCTGGATTATGGAGACCAAGCAAGCAATGGGGAGCAAGCCAGTAAGCAGTAGTCATTCCTACAATGGTCTCTGCTCCAGTTCCTGTGTTCAGGTTCCTGCCCTGATTCCTTTAATGATGGACAGTAAGTACACTTTAAAATGAAATAGACTCTTTCCTTCCCAAGATGGTTTTGTCCTGACAATAGAAAGTAAACTATAACAAATTTATTTGCCTATTTTGGGTCGCTTTTGCTTTCCTGTGAAATTTTGTATGTTTTTAAAATATATTCTTCAGAATGTAATTGAGACTTTCGTGTGAAATGTGTTTTATTTATTACATATCATTTTCAGTAATATAGCTACTTTTACAATATGAATTTTGCCATTTCATGTACATGGGATGTCTTTTTACCTTCTCTTCTTCAAATTTATTTTTCTGTTAAAATGTATATATTTAATTTTTGGAGACACTGTCTCATAGCACAGGTTAAGCTTCTGATTGTCCTCCCTTAGCTACCCAAGGGCTAGGATTAGCAGATAGGAGCCATCTGACACCCAGTTTTAAATTTTAGTTTTCAGGATAATCCTTGTGATCTTTCACTTCTTTTAAAAGTTTTATTCCTACCTGGGTGGTAGCGGGCCATGCCTTTAATCCTAGCACTTGAGAGGTAGAGGCAGGCAGGTCTCTGACTTTGAGGCCAGCCTGGTCTACAGACCAAGTTCCGGGATATCCAGGGCTATACAAAAAGAACCCTGTTTCAAAAAACAAATAAAATAAAAAAATATATTCCCAAGTATTCTGTTTTGAAGCTATTGTGACTTTATTTTCCTCTAATTTCTTCCTCTACAAGTCTGTTATTGTGGTATAGAAAGGGTAATGGCTTTCCTATGTTGATTTTTGTATCCTAATATACTGCAAGTGCTCATTGGCTCTGAGAGGTTTTGCTTAAGTCTTTTGATCCTTTAAATATAGAATCATATAATCATGAAGTAAGAATAATTTGACATTTTCTTAATTTGGGTCCATTTCATTTCATGCTTGTATTGATATAACTAAGATTTTGAGTTCTACATTGGTAAGAGTGGAAAAAAGATGTACCATTTTCTTGGTCCAGATTTTAGAGGACATGATGTTTTTCCACTCTAGTATAGATAATATTGGCTCTACGTTTCTTTTATGTTGAGATATGTTTCCAGTAGGTATAATTTTCCCAAAGCTTTCATCATGAAGGGATGTTTAAGTTTGTCAAATGTCTCTTCTTAGTATACTGAAGCTGTCATGTGGTTTTTGGCATTAAGTCTGTTTTATATGGTGCATTTATTGATTTGTCTATATTGATCCTATTTTACACCCCTGGGATGAAACCATCTTGGTCATGGTATAGTATCTTTTTAGTTGTTGTTCTTAATTTTGGTTTACATGCATTTTATTGAGATTTGTAAATATCCTAGTTTATTAGCAAAATTAGGTTATGGTTTTCTTACTATTCTTGTAAAACAAACTTGATCATATTTTATCTTTCTGTTTCATTCTACTTTGTTACCTCTTTGTATCAGTCAGGGTTCTCTAAAGGAACAGGATGGATACAATGAATATATGTATTTTAAAAGGGGATTTATAAATTTGGCTTATGAGATATAGCCTATGTAGTCCAGCAATGGCTGCGAGGTCCAGAATCTGGTAGATGTCCAATCCATGAGGCAGGATGTCTCAACAGAGAAAGATGTGACTTGGCTGTTATATTCTATAGGCATGTTTAAAGACTTACTGACTTACGTTGTAATTGAATTTTGAAGTTTGTTGTTGTTGTCGTTGTTGATGTATACTTTGGATTATCTTTGTAAATGTGAGAGTAGGGTAATAAACTCACCCGTTATTAATGTTTCAGAATCTGACTATTTATGCTCATTAGTGTTTGTTATATGAAATCAGGAACTCTAATGTTCTGAGCATATATGTTTAAAATTGTTATTTCTTCTTAATAAAGTGTATTTTTAAAATATATGTACTGGCCTTCTTGAAATCTGACTAATTTTGGTTTGAAGACTTACCATGTACCAGAATAGCTACACCAGCTTGTTTTCAGCTTCCATTTGCTTTGTAAGTTGATTTATAGCCATTAAGTTTATAGATCTCTCTCTATAAGTAACTTAAGTTTCTTGGAGAAACAAATTATTTGATCTTATATTTTAATCTGTTCAGCTCGTGATTTGAGGTTATTGTTAAATTTTAATTAAATAATTGTTTAAAATTACTGTCTGAGACATTGGGGAATAGATTCCCTCCTAATATGTATGTATGTTTGCATGTGTATATCTGTGCATTTGTATATGTACCATAGTATGCATATGGAGGTTAGAGGATAACTTGTGGAAATTGGTTTTCTCTTTCCACCATAGAAGTCTCTAAGATTGAATTGATATTACTTGCAGTAAATTACTTTATTATTCTTCAAAAATAAAACAACCTTTTCTTTGTTCAGTGATATTCTTTTCTACCAAATATCTACCAAATATAATATCCTTATATTTTCTGTCCTTGACTTTTTTAAAGCTTGGAGCCAGTATTTTTTTTTTTATAACTTCTTGATTTAAATGCTTAACTTTATTTTATGCCATGCTTTTTCCTTAGTATATTCAGTCACCACCATAGAGTTCTATCATATTCATACTAACTGTGTACATAAATTCTTAATGTTCTCTAATACCTGTTATGAGCTTTCTTTATATTGATTACTTAGAGGTGTGGTTTAAGAAACACACACACACACACACACACATACCATTCTTCACCATGTTGAGGTAGTTTTTATTACAACTCTCATTACTAAAGATCAAAGAAAAGTAAAGGAAGTATTAGTGCATCTTTCTGCTTTTCCTCTCTGTATCCCACCAGTCTCACCTTTCAGAAGCAGTTACCATTACGTTTTATTCTGTTTTTACTTGAGACAGCATCTTGCTATCTAGCTCAGACAGGCCTCAAACTTGGATTTCACTCCCCTCATCCTACGGAGTACTAGGATTTCAGATGTATGCCATTATATCTGGCTTACTGCTGTTACCTGCTTTATGTCCTTACATAGACTATTAAATGAACTTTATTGAATAAAACTGATTTATCTATGTGTAGTGGTTATAGAGCACTAATCTGGTTTTGGCGGTAAATTGGGGATGTTGCCCCTTTTTAGACAGCATAATTCCCTGCATCTTATCATGTTGTATGTTTCCAATAATTTGTTTTTAAAAAAATCTTTTAGTAATTGTGATTGTTTGAATGAGAATGTCTCTCCTAGGCTCATCTGTTTCAATGCTTAGTGCCCAGGTAGTGAAATTGCTTGGATATGTGGCCTTATTGGAGTCAGTGTGGTCCCGGAGGAGGTGTGTTATTGGGGGTGGACTTTTATGTTTCAAAAGCTTACACCAGGCCTAGTGGTAATCTCTTTGCCTGTCTGCTCGCCTCTCTGCCTCTCTGTAGATGAGGATGTAAGCTCTCAGCTTCATGCCTGTTTGCTTGTCATTCTGCTTCCTGCCTTGATGATCATGGACTAACACTTTGAAACTGTAAACCAGCCTCAATTAAATTATTTCTTTTGTAAGAGTTGCCTTGGTCACGGTGTTTTTTCACAGCAATTGAACAGTGACTAAGAGTGTATTCTTTGTTACGTGTGTGCAATCGCTTGTTTAAACATCCACTCAGTGATGGGCATCTGAGCTGATTCCAGAGATCAGATAAAATTACCGTGTGAATGCACGGGCACATGCACATGCATAGGCACACACACACACACAGAGACAGAGAGAAAGAGACAGAGAGAAACGGAGAGAGAGAGACACACACACAGAGACAGACGGGGAAGAGAGAGAGAATATGTGAATATAAGGTCTTTTCTTAGGATTGCCTTTTCTGGGCCATATATTAATTTCATGTTTAGCTTTCTAGAAATATTGAGAAACTATTTCTGAGTGCCTATACCATTTTAGATTATTCCTCACAATGAATGAATGATCCAATTTGTGGCTTTGGTTGAATTTGGTAATGTCACTGTTGTTTTTTGTTTTTTTTTCAATGATTTTGATAGTTGTATAGTGACAACTTATCATAGCTTTAATTCATTTTTCAGTAACTGCTAGTGATCAGATCAGAATTGGGATTGCTTTGATAGGAGTACCAGACTACTGTGGGCTGAACCATTCCCTGGGCAGGTTGTTCTGGGTTATTTAAGAAAGCCAGCTAAACATGGGTCTGTGGTTGAGTCAACAAGCAGCATTCCTCTCTAGTTTGTGCTGTACTGCCTTGTCTGTGAGTGACTTTGCTATTACTAGGTAATGCATGTACTCATAAGCTAGCCTGACTTCAGGTTCTTCCCTTGAGCTCCTGTCCTAACCTCCCTATCTGATGGACTATGATCTGGAAATATGAGCCAAATGAACCTTTTCCGCCCTTAAGTTGCTTTTGGTCAGGGTTTTATCACCATAGAAAAGAAAGCAGAACAGTGTACCATTTTTTTTAAAAAGCAGACAAAGTTTGGAGCTGAGACAAAAGGATGGACCATCTAGAGACTGCCATATACAGGGATCCATCCCATAATTAGCCTCCAAATGATGACAGTATTGCATACACTAGCAAGATTGTGCTGAGAGGACCCTGATATAGCTGTCTCTTGTGAGACTAGCCCGGGGCCTAGCAAACACAGAAGTGGATGCTCACAGTCAGCTATTGGATGGATCACAGGGCCCCCAATGGAGGAGCTAGAGAAAGTATCCAAGGATCTAACGGGTTCTGCAACCCTATAGGTGGTACATTATGAACTAACCAGTACCCCAGAGCTCTTGACTCTAGCTGCATATGTATCAAAAGATGGCCTAGTAGGCCATCGCTGGAAAGAGAGGCCCATTGGACACGCAAACTTTATATGCCTCAGTACAGGGGAACCCCAGGGCCAAAAAGTGGGAATGGGTGGGTAGGGGAGTGGGGGGGAGAGTATGGGGGACTTTTGGGATAGCATTGGAAAATAATTGAGGAAAATACGTAATAAAAATATTTATAAATAAAAGCAGTATATGACACACACAGTGTGCACACATATTTCTCTTTCTCCCTCCCTTCCTCCCCTGTGTGTATGTGTGTGAGTGGGGGTGGGGTAGGGAAATTGCTTTGTATCTAATTAAGGGATTTATGTATAATAGGCACATGGTCAAGTGGCAAGCTACAACTTCTGTCCTGAAGTTTGTTGCCTTCGTTTGACAATTTGTCTTTAAACTGCATTTTGTTGATTTTTGTGTTGTAACTCAGTAATATTCAGATATATTTCTGCAATGTTATTTTTAGCTTTGCCATTGTTTTTTCTATCTTTTATCATTTCAGCCTTTTAGTGAATATATTCAGTGTTGACCTCTTTCTGTTTGGGGCCCGCCCTGACCATTGATATAGTCTCTCTAGAGGAGATAAGGAGTCAAAGAGAGAGAAGTGAGTCAGTTGCTATGGTCAGGGAAATCTTGCAGCTCTGTTTGACTAGCAGTCAGGTTGCTTCTTTATTTATACTGGTTTCACAGAACAAAGATAGACTAGTGATTATCCAAGAAGTACAAATTATATCATTTTGTCTCCGGACATGGGTTTGATTTTTTTCATTACATGTCCAGAGTTACAAGTTCAGTCAGAATTAGAAAGTACAAATAGAACAGATTTGATTTTTAATATCAGCCTTATAACTCCAATTCAGAGAATCTAAAGAATGTCTCCACCAAAGCAAACACATTTATTACATGACAGCCTGCTTTTAGGCTGGCAGTATTTTAAAGCACTCCAGGAAAACAGACAATATCTGAACTGGTCCTGTTTATGAATAGCAAGTACTAATATCTAACTTGTTTTATTTATATTTTATTTACTGAGTTCTATTCCTCCAGGGATGTACCCTGTATGGTCCTCTATCTTTAAACTACATTTCCAGAGAGCTCTAAGCATATTGTCAAATCACTGGATGCTTTCTTTCCATCTTGTGTTGGCTGATGGTAGTTTCTTTTTCTACTTGGAACAAGGGATATAGTAATAGAGATTAGAAACACTTGCCTGTGGCTTAGAGGGCAAAGAGTAGGTAATCTTGATATCTTTTTTTGGTATTTGCTCTCTGGATATGAAAGAATTCAATGTTACTTCTGTTCATTCTTTTAGATGCCTAGTTTGTGGGGTAGACAGGGGTATGGCTGAGCTATATCCCTATATGCCTATCAGCTGATATCCTGGGGTTGGTTATGGGCACTCAGTTAAAGATGGAGGTCTGGCATTGGCTTTGCCAGTCTGACTTACTGTTCACTTCCTGAGTCAATCGACTGCTGATCATTCTGCTGGTGGTATGGGGAAGGTTATTGCAGCCTCCTTTATTGCTCCTGGAATGGAATATTTCATATTGCTATGAAGGAAGAGTAGATTGTCTGGGAAATAATTTCATTTCTCAGTGACCATGGAGGCTGTGTGAAAATCCATCCGGTAGCAGATGGCATCACTGCAGATCTTAGCACTTCTTTGGGTGCTATCGTTGGAAGTAGAAGCCAAGTGATAGTTTATCTTGTGAAATGCTATGTGGTAGCTTCATGATCTTGTTTAAAGGTTGGTGAAAAGCTCTGGGGTAAGTAGAAACAGGGTACAGGCTGCCCATTTGCACAGGAGGCCAGAGGTGTGGGGCCATGAACTGATTTCACATACAGGTTCATACTATCTTTTTCACTCCTCTTAAAGTATCTTTCTATTTTCATTTTTATCCTTTTAATGTTACATTTTGGGTAATATCTTCCCTATTATCTTGTTTTGTAGTTACAAGCTAGCTGTGGCCTATAGATTGGCTACTTTTAAGTGTTATTATTGTATATGTAACCATTTTTTTATATGCTTATACATGTTTACACATTTCATAATCGAAGTAGCTGCATGTAGTAGGGATCACATGGCCTGCAGAGTCAATAATAATGAGTGTCTAGCACTTCTTAAATTATGTTACAGGTATCTTTTTTAAATTTAATAGTTTTTAAGATGCATCTTTATAGATAATATAGCTTTCAAGTTTTATAAAGTGACACTCGCTTCTGGAGATGATTCTGCTTGTTTATTTTTGAAACCAGGCAGGTCTTACTAGATATCCCAGTGCTTGGCTCAGGGTTACTGAGTAGTCCAAATTGGCTTTGAACTTGGTGTTTCTCTTGTGTCAGCCTTAGTGCTTGCATTTTGGTTCTTTTTTTAAAAAAAGCTTTCATTTTCTTTCCTTGATTCTGAGAGAGAAGTGGTGCACAGATAGACACACATACACAGAGAGAATATGTGTATGTATGATATTTGTGTGCTTTTGTCTGTTTGTACATGTATAGAGGTCATAGATATGTAGAGATGGTCATCAGTAGACCCATTCTCCTTAGTCTCTGCCTTGGAGGCAGGCTCTTTCAGACTGGCCACCAGCAAGAAAAAGTTCTCCTTTCTCTACCCCTCAAAGCACTGGGGTCATAAGTGAGTATGTATGTGCTTGTGTGCTGCATACCTGTTTGTTTATGGGTTCCCTGGAATTCAAACTCAAGTTCTCATACTTGTACTCAAGCATTCTTACCTACTGAGCCATCTCTCCAGTTCCAATTCTTTCATTAAAACAAATGTATATTATAAAAATTTTATAGAGAGTCTAATGTCTCTGACATTTTCAGTGTCACATGCCTTCATTCATTATAAATGTTAAATTTTTCATTCTTTTTTAATTGAAAAAATTTTCATGCAATACATTTTGATTATAATTTTTCTCTCCTCCAATTCTCCCCATATCCTTCTAACCCCCCCACCCAACATCTTGTTATTTTTCTCTCAGTGTTTCAAGAAACAAAAATGGACACACCACACACACACAAACACACACACACACCAAGAAATGCAAAAACTTCCACAAAATGGAAATCAAAATAATAATAATAATAGTAATAATAATAAAAACAAATAAAGTGAACGCTTAAGGAAAGCCAAGTGAAATGATGTCCACAAAAATACCATTGAATTCATTTTGTGTTAGGAAACTATTCCTGGGTGTGGGGCCTGCCCTGAAGTGCAATTGATAGGTGCCATTGGAGAAAACTCAGTTTCCTTTTGCCTTCAAGTATCAGCTGCAGATAGCTTCTTGGTTAGTGGTTAAACCCACTGATTGCAATTAATGCATTTTCTGAGTATAATAGTCTGGGCTGGTATCTGTGATCTTTCATAGCTTATAGAATATCTGTTCAGGTCCTTCTGATTTTTAAGAGTCTCCTTTGAGAAGTCAAGTTTTCCTCTAATGTAGTGGTTCTCAACATTCCTAATGTTCCTCATGTTGTGGAACCTAACCATACCATTATCTTTGTTGCTGCTTTATAATTGTAATTTACTAGTTTTATGAATTGTAAGGTAAATATCCGTATTTTCTGATGTTAGACCACAGTTTGAGAAGTGCTGTTCTAATGGTTCTGCCTTTATGTGTTACTTTGTCTTTTTTCCCTGTGCTTATAATATCTTTTCTTTGTTCTGTACATTTAATGTTTTGATTATTATGTACCATAAGGGTTTTCTTTTTTCTTTTCTTTTTTAACTTTTTATTCCTGTTTTGTGAATTTTACGTCATGTATCTCAATCCCACTCATCTCCCTGTCCCCCCATATCTGCCCTTCACTCTTACAACCTCCCCCCAAAAGGAAAAACCATCTTGTTGCGGAAGCTGTAGTGTGTCACAGTTTGTCACACAGTATACATTTTTGTCCACACATCTTTACTTACAAATGTTCATTGCAAGGAGTTGTCAGTCTGGTTCAAGGCGTCTGGCTTCTGCAACATTATCAATACTGGATCTTCAACAGGACTCCTTGGATAGCCTCTTGTTGCCCCGTGTTATGGAGATCCCTTTGGATGTGCAGGCTCAGCACCTTCATATGCTCCAGCAGTTCAGTGATGGGCTAGATGTTAGGGTGGGCCAACTCAAAGCCCTGGATCTGGATCTGGGTCTGGGTGGTAGCTGAGCTGGCCAGCCCACCAACTGTTCCATACCCACAACACCAGGGCAAGCTCTCCAGCTCTGCCCTTGCTAGCTCATCTAGTGTCATAGCTGGCACTTTCTAACTCTCATCCCCTTAAGGGCCTGCTCACCCACCTCCATGCCACCAGGTTCAACTCTGCTATGCTGCCCAGGCAAGGTACAGGGAGCACTCTTGTGAGCCAGCAAGGGGCAGGGCCAGCTCTTCTGCCTGAAGTGTTATGATGGGTGGCGTAGGGGAGAGCAGCTCTCCTTCACCCCACTCCACCACATGGCATATGAGGGGTTATGTCAGCAATTCCACACTCATCAGGGCCAGCTCTCTGCAACCTTTTTTCCTGCTGTCTTGGCTGGCTGGGCTAGATCAGGGTCCATGGGATTTTTTTTTTTTTCTAGTCCAGTCTATTTGGTGTTCTGTTTTCTTCTTATACCTTGATAGGGATCTCCTTTTTTGAGGTTAGGGAAATTTTCATGTATGACTTAATTGAAAATATTTTCACGGGCAGTGGTGGTGCACACCTTTAATCCCAGCACTTGGGAGACAGAGGCAGATGGATTACTGAGTTCCAGGCCAGCCTGGTCTACAGAGTGAGTTCCAGGACAGCCAGGGCTACACAGAGAAATCCTGCTTCAAAAGACCAAATATATATATATATATATTTTTTCAGTCTCTTTGAGCTGGGTTTCTTCTGCTCTTTTTATTATTAATAGGTTTTGTGTTTTCATAGTGTCCTACATTTCCTGTATATTCTATGCTTAGATTGTAACATTTCTAATATAAAATTTCACATGGTATAATTATTTGTAGATATTCAGGGGGTCATTCTTTGTTCATGTATACATCCTCACAGCCTAAGAGTATCTAGAACATAGCAATTCTTCACTGACTGTTTGATAAATTAATAAAATTTAGCAGTGTTACAGTGTGTGTATATATATATATATATATATATATATATATATATATATATATAGTGCTATTATGTTATTCTGGAACACTGACAATGATGGAACAATAAAAAGGAGCCTTTAAAATAGGTAAATATTTGACCCAAACTATACAACTAAATGAGATCATGTGGAGACTTAAAAGGAAAATTGATCTCACTTGATATCTTAGAAGTTAATGCAATGTTGGCCGTTTGTCATTTCAGAGTTGGCCTTTATACATGGGCAGGTTCATGGGCCCAAGCACATGTGCAGTAGAGGACTCCCTTATATGGCCTCAGTGGGAGAGGATTCCCTTAGTCCTGTGGAAACTTGATGCCCCAGGGAAGAGGGATGCTGGTGAGGGTGTGTTGGTTGGTGGGGGAGCACTGTCGCAGCGGCAGAGAGGGCATGGGGGAGGATGGAGAATGGGGTGAAGAAGTTAGGATGGGGGACCAGGAAGGGAGGCAACTTTTGGAATGTAAATAAAATAATTTAATTTTAAAAAGAAGGAAAACACAAGCAAACCAGCAAACAAACAAAAAACAAAAAACCAGAGTTGGGCTTCAATCTCCATTGTGCCATGTAAAATTATCAGTATTTCTGATAACTTCTCCACCTCTCAAGTTAGGATGCTTACCTCCCGACCTTTCTAAGGCTAGGAGAGATAGGTACTAGTGTGGCCATTTGTGTTCATTCTTTCCTTACCATTGAATCAGCATGTCTTCTCAACGTAGTTATTAGTAGGTGTGGCACCACTGTGAGAATGCACCTCTGCTTTGTCAAGACTTACAGCTTCTCAAGAAATACATGGAAGAAGCTGGTTATAGAACCAACTTAACTCATCATGTAGATTTCCAGTCCTTGGAAACCATGAGGGGAACTTCTGCCTTCATTGTTGGCTTTTAACCTTAGTAGCAGATATGGATTTTAAACATCTTAAATTTAATAGTACTCCATGAAGAAGAAATCAGAGTTATTGCAGAATAATAAAACATAACATCATTCAGATTTTGTGGTTGGAGAGCTCAGTGAGTAGAGGTGGCCATGACAGTCCCCATTGACTTTATTTTACCTTGGATATAAGACACTGTAGATGGCATTGACAGCTCTGCCTTACTCTTTTCATGGAAAATGGTGGATTGCTTACTAGAGGCAGGTTTTGTTAATATAATTTTACTTCATTGAATCACCTCAGATATTGCATCTGCAATTGTCTGTCACATTAATTTTGTGCTCGTTTTTCTGCTCTGGAATTAAATTGTACATGAACAGAGTTAAATAAAATAATGTGTTACTTCTCTAATGAAAGAAAAAGAATACTCTAGGTGTTCAATGATTATTGACTCATCAAAAAGGAAACCAGTATTGATTCAAAAACTACTTCTACTGTGAAGTTTCATTGGAGTAGCATTCCTCTGTGGAAATCAAAGTTAGGTTGTTTGCTTTTGTGCTCCTATCCCTAACCTAGACGGTATCTTTTATTGATAAGCACTCACAAAGGAAAATTAGTTTCTTTAAGGAGTCTCACTGTGGTATGCAAAACACACTTAAGCGCAGACCCCAGCAGTAGATGTCCGAAACAAAGTCCATATTTTTTCTTCTCTGCAAGCATTTTGCTACATATTATGGTTTCCATTTTTTTTTCTCTATGGGCTTTCTCTCTCTGTGAATATGTGTGTCCCCGTGTCTATGTTTTTCTTGTGCTTTTTCTTTGGCTTTTTTCTCTTCTTTTGTTTTTGTTTTTATTTTTCCTATGCAGGTTCATTTGTTTTTATTTTATTTTGCCTTATTATTTTCCTTCCTTATTTAAAAGGTGCCTATTTGTTTTCAAATGAGAAAGAGTAAGAAAGGGTATGGGTTTGGGTGGTAGGGAGATGGGTGGGGTCTAGGAGGACTTGGAGGAGGGGAAAATGCAATCGGAATAAATTATATGAAAAAAATTTTTCAAAAAAATAAATAAAAGAAAAATAAAAAAGGAAGGGGATTAACAGTGAGAACCACTGTTTATAGGCGACTACTGCAATGGGAGTGATCATATTAGTTTCTATCTTAACATTAGTATAAATAAATTAGACAGTATAGAAAAGTGTAAGTCAATTTTCTCTACCAAAATAGAGATATTTGACTCAGATAGCACAAATTTATATATTTTGAAGGTTTTGTGAATAAAATTATACCATAAACAGCCAGGAAAATAGAGAAAACTTTACCACATTAAGAAGAAAACTGTTATTCATATATATATATATATATGTGTGTGTGTGTGTGTGTGTGTGTGATTATTTGTGATTATTTATGCTGGAGAACTTCTGGCTCCTTCAGAACTTCAGAAGAGGTGAGAATTTGGAATAGTTTGGCTAGTACTGTGATGGTGATGGACTAGAATATTAGCAGAGTATAGGCAATCAATATTACAAATAAAAGCAGCGTGGAGGCACTTGGCTCAGTCAGGCATTGCTGGAGCTGAATATGAATTTGTGACTGATACATGTAGAGTGAAGTTGCTATTACCTTGGGAACCATTTTGTTATCCTAATGATTTTGTACTTGGTTCCATAAACATTACTGAGCCATCAGACATCTTTAAACATGAGAAAGACATAATGGAGTCTCTCCAGACAGATCACAGTGGCCTTAGTGTTGAAGTTGCATTGAAAGAAGCTAGAGGTAGGAAAAGCTTTGGTGAGACTAATACATTAAGACAGGTAAGTACATACCTGGAGTATTAGAGTAAGACACTAGAAGGGAAGGTTGGGAAGGACAGAAGAGGTTTGACAAGCTAATTATAGTTGATACTTGAAAAACTATTTTGGAAGTTCAAGTTTATTTTTTCCATCATCGAAAACTATAATAGTGCTGTTTTTTTTGTTGGTTTTCTGTTTGTTTGTTTGTTTGTTTGTTGAAATGAGGAAAGAAAACAGTTGGGGCTGTTGACAAATAATTTTTGCCCTTTGGATCTATCGAATTGAAGTACATGCTGGCTGTTTAAGAATGGGAGATGTGTAATAAGCTGATGGCTGCTCATAGTTTACATTTTCAGATCTGAGTTTGGAGATGAGCAGAGGAGCCCAGATTGGAGTACCGATTTATGAGTCATCAGTAGAGGAGTGTTAAGTGATATGATAAGTGCATAAAATGTTTGTTTCTGCAAACACAACGAAGAAAAGGCCAGGTCATCTTCTAATATTAGAATTAATCTGCAGTTTATCATGGAGGTCCAACCTAATTGTCTAAGAATGTAGGGAATGGTGGAAGGAGGACAACTTCCATGTATGGCATGTATGTTGAACTTTTGCTAAATGAAGTATTGTGTTATTAGGGATCAAGTTCAATATATTTTCTATGTCCTAGAATTATGGCATGTAGTTTGTTAACAGAATGATATTGGCATGCCATGATGTTGTAGGATTCCAACAAATTTAAATGGAACTGAGCCTTTTTTTGCTGAGACTGACACTGTCTAAGGAGGGCAGGTTTGATCCATTATTTAATTTACAGGGTACATTGTACTCATTAATGGCTAGCAAACCAATACTAGCTGGCAAAAATCGTTTGTTTGTTTTTGTTTTTTTTTTTCTGTTTGTGCATTCTGAATTTGAGAGACCAAATCAAATTTTGGGTCCTAGAAATAAATAGTCCCCCCAGCTCTGACATTAGAAATAGACTGTGTTGATATTATTATACTGTTTTTATGAAGCAAAGCAAAACAAAACTAGACTTTATGCCATCTGGAAGTTTGTAAACAGATACCATTGCTTTTCCTTGTAAGACAGTCTAGGGTTTACTTATGTTTGTAATTTTAAAGATGTGAAACCTGTAGTTTATAGTAGATAATATTTATGGGACAGAGATAAGCTTTGGGATAGTTATACCATGGGCTCAAGTTCCAACTTTACTATTTCTTAGCTGACTGAATTAGACAAAGTACTTAAATGAAAGAGTGAATATACAATGCCAAGTGCAATGTATATGGGCTTTCCTTCCCCTTAATATGAATTGAGCTAACGTTTCTCAAAATGTGTTGTTAAATGCCCTTCCTTCAAAATTCTCAAAAAAAATGTGCTCATTGTTCATTTTACATTTTGATATGCTATATAGAGCTGTCTTCTCTCTTGGAAAGCTCCAGCAGATATTGTAATAGTGAATACTGTTGAGAAGCCCTGGCACTAGAAAACCATTTCTTGTTAACGTTTTGAAACCTAGTGTTATCCATTTTTATTTTGTCATTAGGCCTTTTTCCTTTGAGACAACTGTTAGTAGCCAGTCCGTGGTTTCGTTTTGTAGAAGTAGAATTTAGAATTAGAGGAAAGCTGCATTTCAGTATGTAAGTGAATGTTAGTCTTTACCCTAGCTACCATTGTCTTGAGGACTAACTAATGTTTCCTTGTCTAAAAGTTGCTGATTTGTGTGTTGGTATAGACAGGCTTAGTATTTGGGAGAACTGAGTTGGAATATCAGTTCTGTCATTCGGGGCTGTGCTGCCTTGACTGGTCGCAAGTCTCATTGGGCTCACCTATAAAAATGAAGAAGCATTTTGTATTTTCTCATAAAGTGCTGGAGATCCAAGAGACAATACTTCTGAAAACAAACCTGGAAAGATAAAATGCTGTCAAAGGAAAGTGCTATTAGTCTTGCCCTAGGAAAAGGAGTTGTGAGACATTGGGATAGAGAGGGTTATTATTAGAGTTGAGCTAGGCTGGCCCCCTTTCTCACTGAGCAATCTTTAAACCTCTTGCGTACCTGTCTGAATGTATTTTCCACTATGAGTTTCTTAAGTAAAATGATTCCCAGATGAATGTGTCTGAATGCCAGTAGCTCTGTCTTTTGTCAGTGTTTTGGGGCTTGTTTATAGAAGCTGTTTGTAATATAGCATCCTGTGGTTGTCCCTACTACTGAATAGTCAGTAAAGAATTATAATTATGGCAAATGGAAAAGAAAGGGGTTGGTGCTTAATTAATGAAGTCTGACTAATGTATTTAATGGTTATCATCTCTGCCTGTTATATATTTTCTGTTGGATAAAATGAAGCAAAGTAATATAAAACCTATGGAAAGTTGAAGAAATATCTTGAATTATTGTGTCATCAGCATTCTTATTTATTGATTGGTATTAATTGATACAGTTATTGAGATCTTTTTATTTTTATGTAGAAAAACTTAGCTGGTATTTGCGGTAGGCTGTATGAAACTAGAAAATTAAAATGATATTTTGTACAGTTTTAAGATCAACATTTCACATATAGTACTATAACACAGGGGGCTGTCTTGTTATTATACCTTTATGTCTGTTTATTTTTGCTAAAGACTTTTAGGACACTTAATTATATTGGGACATTAGAGGACTTTAGAATCTAGCTTTCTGTTTCCTGTTTCAATATCATGAATATATATGTTCTGATTTCCCAGAGTCTTTTTCCCCGTCAGAAACTGTTCCTAACAGCAGAAATATACTTTGTTTTCCCTCGTCAAGTGCTTCCTCCTTTACATGATGTGCAGAGGCAGTAATGATACAAAATTGGCAGAAACACGCTGTACCATTTTCCCCCTCATCCTCACTTTGTCTTTAAATCATGTCTCTGAGGCTTACAAATCTAAACTAGTTACCTAGTCTTATTTCCCCCTGTAGAATCAGTTTTAAGCATAATGGAAAAACATTTTATAAATTAGATTTAAATGTCACAGTTCTAAAGCCATATCTTTGAAGGTAAAACAAAACATCCTGTGGCCTTAATTTCCATCATGTCTATTGTAGTTTGCTCCAGAGATCATATTGGAATGTCATATTGATTTTTTTTCTATTTCTTTCGGTCTTCTTGATATTGATATCTAATATCTTTAAGAGATGTCATAAATCATATTTAAAACCATAGAGATATCAAAATGAGTTTTGCCAGAATATTCTGGTTTTATAGTGAGTTTTCTAATATTTGTCTTGCCATGTTTTGTCAGAGACCACAGTAATGGAAACCATGCTTCACCTTTTACATACATAATTGGATGAGATCACCAGATGTTGATGTTAGGAACAAATCAACAGGAAAAGTTGAAAATGGGAGCTTCAGGGAAAAATACGAGGGCCAATTATAGCTCTGTCAAAAACCGTTTGAGCAAGTGTAGGCGAGAAAAATAGGCTTTGACCAGGAACTGACCTCAAGTCACTTAATAGTGACACCAGAGTGGCTCTACTGAGAGTTTTCTTAGTCTCTTCATAATTAGATGAAAATACCTCAAAAATTGACACGTTGTAGTCAGTGCTCAAAAACTCAGATTGCTTCTGTTTTTCCTATATTTTACCCTAATAAGCTTCAAGTGTAAGAAAACTGGAAAAACAAAACAAAGCCAGTGTACTGTGAGTACCTGTGAGTCCACTACAGAGGTTCTGCGGTGGCCATTTGGATGTAATTGCTCTACATCACATAATGATCCACATACACATTCTGGGGTCCATGCATCTTTCAGTATTAGTGATTTGTATATTTCACTAATTTCTTTCACTCAGAATTTTAGCATTCACATTATTAGTAAACACTTAATATTTGCTTATGGTTCTTTTCAAAGTTAAATTCTACATAGTGTGAAATGTACAGATTTTAAGTATATCATTTAGATATGTTTTTAAAATGTATATATTTATATAATTTAAACCTTAACACTCCCACTCTGAGGCAAACACTCATGTATTGTTTTAACCATAGATTAATTTAGCTTGTTTTCGAATGCCACATTTATGGAATTATGGAATATATTCCTTGTGTCTTAAGGTTTCATTCAGAATAATAATTTTGAGATTGACCTATCTTGTTGTGCGTGTCAGTATTTTATCTTTTTACGTTGGTAAAAAGTATATGATCTGTGGATATAGCTGAACTTGTTTACATATTTTCCTGTTAATGATATTATCACTTTGGGTCTAATAATTTGATGAAAAGACATTTTTTTGAAATTGTGTTTTTCTCTTATGTGATTGCTTAGGCATACAGGTGCTGATCATAGGGTAATTGTATCATTTTAAAAGAAGCTGACATACGTTTTTGAAAGTTTATCAACCTTCAGATCCCATCCCATCAGTTCCCAGCATTGTGACTCTTAACTATTCTAGTGGATCAGTACTGGAACTCACTATGCTGGTCATTTGAAACTGAGTTTTCCTATGACTTCTGAAGAAAACAACTTTCATTTCTTTGGAAGGCAAGGAATTTTTAAGCTTTTATATCAGAAAAAGTTGCCTTTGAGATCTGAAAATAACCATTTCCTCCCATTTACCATTTCCTCTTATTTCAACAATATGCTTTGGAATACTTGGGACAGCAATATTGGAAAATAATGTGAGGTGAAAGGTCAATGATGGCTTAGTTTATGGAGATCAGTGACTTGATTTTTACATTCTTTTTATTTGCATTGTTACAGAAGAAGCTACTATGGAGGAAACTGGGCCAGTTTCAGCTTTTCAGGACTGTTGTCCTGGCTAAAGGAATACCAGGTAAAGTTGTGATGGGATACTGCAAATCGCTATGTTATATCTTGTGTCATATAATGTCCATTCATTGATGAAATATTTTCTGTTTCTGTCATGTGAGATAGATACCTTATTTTCATTCACCTATTTGACAAAAGCGCATGCAATTACTTCTTAAGCTAGTGTTGTATAAGGAAAGACTTTCTACAAAACCATTCACAGAAATTTCACCAGCCATTCTAAAATCTCAAAATTTCAATTTTTATTAGTTGTTCTTTGCATTATGATGTTTTATGATGTTATATATACTATCACTTATTTGAAGAAGAAAACAGTGTGGAATAGTCTCTGGTTTGTATGCTTCTATCATGTGGCAGAATCTTTTAAGCTAAAGAGAAAAAAAAGTTGACTTTCAGAATTTTTTTTTTCTAAAGTGTCTTCTTAATACTTCAGCTAAGTACCTACTATAAAGAAGAGTTTTAGAGCTATCTGGCTATACAGTGTAGAGATTTATTCATGGTATTTATATAGTTTAACGTTTAATATAAGACTTGTTTTATGTAAATGGGTATATGTGGCTTGAAATGAAACTTTTCCGGAGACTATCTTACATAACTTAGAACCTGCTGTCTCTCAAATAAGTTGAGAAGGTTGGGAAAAGAGATGCTAATATTCCAGGAAACTATTCAGTTAGCTAAGAATTGTTGTTTATAGCATTCAATTAGTCTAATAAGCATGGTGCTTGCTTTCACTGATTATTTAATAGAGTGTATCAGCAGTGGCTCTCCTGAAGACAAAAGTATGGGTGATAAAGTTGCAAAGAGGTTATAGATCAAATATCGTTGCATGAAGTGGGTGTGGCCTACTGGACACCATTCAGAGAGTTAGAGACTATGAAATGCTCAGCCCTAAGTGGGATGTCTTTATGATATCGCATCCTTCCCATCAAAGCTTGGGGATCTATGCAGAAGAGGGAACAGAAAGAATGTTAGAGCCAGAGGTAGTGGATAACTTGAGGAGAACAGCATTTTCCAGACCCAGCAGGGCCTCATAGACACCTGTATACCAAAGCTAGCTTTTGATTCATTTTATGCATTCTTTGTTCCTGCCTCCTTTGAAGCTGGCACACTGTTGGAGTCAGTTCAGTTATTCGGAAGCCATTACATTTTGATGTGATTACAAATAAAAACATGAATTTAAGACAAGATACAATTTCTCTTGGGAATTTTTAGTTCATACCTTTCAATTTAGTTAAAACTCCTTTTCTGTGTTTTGTTTAGGAAAATAGTGATGTTGTGACTGAAAACTCAATGTGGCAAGAACAGATACTTGAAAATGAAGAAGCTATTCTTCTTAGTAGCAAGGACAAAACAATTCAACATGTAGAAGTATTTTGTTATGCCAGGTATGAAAATCATTTACATAGCATTATTTCCCCCTTTTCACACTTCTTCAGGAGACCTGAGTAATAAGGATGCTGCTAATAGTGAAATCGATACATTGGCTTTCGGGCCTTTTTCAGCTCTAACCCTGAGTGTTCTCTGGTTTTGCTATAATAACATTTAACATCAATGTCATGCACTTCATTTTCTCTTTGTAACAATCCTGTGTTATAATCGGGCTGTTTTTGTTAGTTTGTCAGCTCCACACAAGCTGCATACACTAGCAAGATTTTGCTGAAAGGACCCAAATATAGCTGTCTCTTGTGAGACGATGCCGGGGCCTAGCAAACACAGGAGTGGATGTTCACAGTCAGCTATTGGATGTATCACAGGGCTCCCAATGGAGAAGCTAGAGAAAGTACCCAAGGAGCTAAAGGGATCTGCAACCCTATTGTTGGAACAACATGATGTACTAACCAGAACCCCGGAGCTCTTGTCTCTAGCTGCATATGTATCGAAAGATGGCCTAGTCGGCCATCACTGGAAAGAGAGGCCCATTGGACTTGCAAACTTTATATGCCCCAATATAGGGGAATGCCAGGGCCAAAAGAATGGGAATGGGTGGGTAGGGAAGTGGGGGGCGCTATGGGGGACTTTTGGGATAGCATTGGAAATGTAATTGAGGAAAATATGTAATAAAAATATTAAAAATCAAAAAAAAATATTAAAGAATGGAAAAAAAAAAAGGAATCTCCAGAGGGGTTTCCCAACTTCAATTGGGAAAATGCCTCTAGCCTGTAGGCCAGTCTATGCAGGCATTTTGCTATTTAATGATTGATTTAGGAGGGATAAGCTCACAGGGGCCAGTGCCAACCTTGGCCAGGTGGTCCTGAGTGGTATTAGAACATAGGCTGACTGCTGAAGAGGTGCCTTACTTGTTGAGAACACTTGCTACTCTTACGAGGACCCAGGGTTTATTCCCAGCATCAACATGGTGGCTCACAACCATCCCTAACTCCAGTTATAAGATTTCTGATATCTTCTTCTTACCTCCTTGGACACCAGGTGTGCATGATATATACATGCAGGCAAAACACTCACACACGTACAATAAATAATAAGTTCTTAAGAAAAATACAAAGAATGTAGACAAAAAGCAATTTTTATATTCTGTTGTGTGTTCCACTATGGAAGTAAATATAGATGCTTCTCAAATAAACTAGCAATAGATGCTTTATTTTAAAATTAGTTTTGTTTTCTTTATGTTAAATTGTTTGAGTTTGTTGTGTACACTATCCTAATACTGTCAGAAATATAGTTGGCTAAGGTTTTCTTCAATTCTGTGGGCTGCCTCTTCACTTGATTGACAGTTTTCTTTGCTATACACAGGCTTTTTAGCTTTCTATGTTCCCATTATCCATTGCAAGGGGCCGGTCTCTTACTCTTTTTGGAAATGAGGTAGAGCAATGGGACAGCACTGTTGATTTTTATTTTTAACTCATCTTTGAATATTTTGCACTAGATCTTTTTATGTTGCTTAGGCTAGCCCTGAGCTCCTGTCGGCCCCCCTGCCTCATCCTTCCAGAGAGCTGAGATTACAGGTGTGTACCCTTCCTGGGTTGATGCAGTGCTAGGGATCACACTCCGCCAGGTGAGCTACATCTCAGCCCACTTTTTTGAAGTTAGGATGAATTTCACTGATGGCTTCTTTTGTATATCATTTTCTGTAGTTATTTGGCATTCATATGTGTTTTGGCTGAACTCTTGATGCCTTTTACATATTTTTAAAGTGAACTGATTTTTTTCTTGTTGGTTACAGAATTCTTTTTTTTTTTTAATATTTTATTCATATGTAAGTACACTGTAGCTGTCTTCAGACACCCCAGAAGAGGTGTGATGGTTTGTATATCCTTGGACCAGGGAGTGGCACCATCTGAAGATGTGGCCTTTTTGGAATAGGTGTGACCTGGTTGGAATGGGTGTGTCACTGTGGGTGTGGGTATAAGATCCTCACCACAGACACCATGACCAAGGCAAGTCTTATATAAAAAAAACAACAACAACAACATTTAGTTGGGGCTGGCTTACAGGTTCAGAGGTTTAGTTTATGATCATCAAAGAGGGAGCATGGCGGTATCCAGGCAGGCATGGCGCAGGAGGAGCTGAGAGTTCTATGTCTTCATCCAAAGGCTGCTAGTGGAAGACTGACTTCCAGGCAACTAGGGTAAGGATCTTATACCCACACACACAGTGACACATCCATTCCAACCAGGTCACACCTATTCCAACAAGGCCACACCTTCAGATGGTGCCACTCCCTGGTCCAAGGATATACAAACCATCACAAGAGGGCATCAGATCTCATTACAGATGGTTGTGAGCCATCATGTGGTTGCTGGGATTTGAACTCAGGACCTCTGGAAGAGGAATCAGTGCTCTTAAACTCTGAGCCATCTCTCCAGCCCCAGAATTCTTTTTGTAGATATTTGTTCTTTGGTAAGTATAGTTTAAGAATACTTTCCTCTATCTGTAACTTTTCTTTTCTTCCTCCTTAAACAGGATATTTTGCCCAGCAGGTTTGACAGATATGAATAAGGTGCCATTTATTCATTTTCCCTTCTTGGATTATGTTTTTGCATTGAATAGGAGATATCTTCATTTGGGTGTACTTCCAGGAGACTTCCTGTAGTTACAAATTACGCATATTTTTCCATGACCCATTTTGAGTGTTTTCTGTGTGAGATATGAGGATTAGGTTGATAGTCTCACTCCTCAGAACATCATTCATGTCAACGTAGGATTCTAGGAAAGTTTAGAGATTGCTTTGTCAGAGTTTTGTTCTGTATCCTGCCTCTTGGAACCTTGTAATGCTTTTGCTATTCAAAGGTTGTCTCTCCATTACATGATCTTTTGCAGCTAAACAACTAACTGATGAAAGGGAAGGAAGAAAACGTCCATGCAGTTGTTGGCTGTTATTTTTGTAGCACTCGCTGTAGCCTTCCTTTCTTTATAATACTCCATTCACGTGCATGAGTTGTTACAAGAGGATGAACTGAAGTTTAGTGAGCGGTGGAGATCATAGTGTGGGTGATTGAACTCATAGCCCTCTAAGTCCAGGTTCTCTGCTGTGCTCACTGAACCTCTTTTCAGTTGGGGTTTTGGTTTTGTGAGACAGGATCTTGCTATGCCACCCAGCACTGTGGCTTGAACTCATGAGAACGGGTGAAATTCCAGTATCTTTGGTTTGTTGTGATTGTAGTTTATATGTGCAGGAATATTTCTTAGTTTATACCGGGGAAGTAAAGTTGCCATTATTTGTAGCTTTAAATCTTGTATAGACTCAGGTCACACAAATGCAGATAATTCTTAGATAAAAAAGTATTGCATGTTAATTTCATACTCACGTTTTTTTCTTTATTAAGAAAATAAACTTATTTTCTCTCTCTCTCTCTCTCTCTCTCTCTTTCTGCGCGCGCGTGCGCGCGCGTGTGTGTGTGTGTGTGTGTGTGTGTGTGTGTGTGTGTGTGTGTAATTGCCTGCACATGTGTGGAAATCAGAGAAAAACTTGTTGTGAGTCAGTTCTTTCTTTTTTACCATATAGTGCCAGGGATCAAACTCAGGTTGTCAGTATTGGCTAGCTGCAAGTGGCCTTTGCTCACTGAATCTAGTAAGAAGGACTTTTATTATTGTAAACATATGTCAACAGCATGTTATTTTTCTATTTTTGAATATTAATGACTATCATTTCCCCCTTTTTGATATACAGTTAAACTAGAATGAAAATGTTTCTTAAATTTAAATGAACAAACTTTTTAGTAGGTTGATAATGATATCAAAGCCGAATACTCTATTGTGATAGGAATCTGAAACTCCACTTCTTCATTTTGAACTCTAAAAACAAACAATAAACCTCTTGAACAATATTATCAGTGGCATTAGTCCACTAGGAAGAAAGAAATAAAAAATACATCTGATACATTCCTTCAGTGTCCAGCAAGTTGTTTATCATGGTGTAGAGTAGGTTTGTTTTAGATGTGAAAGCACGACAGTTAAAAGTTGTTGAAACAAGTCGGTAGATAGGAGTGAATCGGGCAGGTCGACAGAGGATTTGTAGCTTGTTTAGCTTCTGCATGTTAGAGTATTTTAGTTTTCCATCCAGGGTCGCTGGATGGTTCCTGGTTGGCACTAGTCCAGTCAAGTTCTCACATGTGCCAAAAACCTCTGTACAGAAAAGAAAATGGGAGATCATTATTGTAACCATTATTATTATAGACAGTTTTTACCAAGAGTCTTCAAAGGAGTTTGCCTTAACTAGGTAAAACTCAAGTACGTACGTGCACACTTTTAAATTCATCACACCAAATGTGAAATACAGTTACAACAAAAATTTTTGGTCAGTTGTGATTCATTCCTAGGACTGGGAACCTTTCTGTCTGATAAATTGTCATGAACTCAGTTTATCTCATAAGAAGGAAGAAGGACCTAATGGTTGAGTAGGGAGCTGGCATTACCAGCTGCTAACCATATGAAGTTTTGTTCTGGGATAGATGTAAGGAAAGGCTGATACTTCAGCTGTATTCTATAATGTGTAAAAAACATTTCAACTGGACACAACTGGAGACATTTCTACAATATATTATACAGAAAATTCAAGGTTAATATAATTTTCTGGAACAGTTTGTGTAGTCTGATCTATAATTCTTTTGAGTAGTCATGGAATATTTATGTATTTTAGGTTTAAACAGCTGGAAAGTATAATATACTATGCAAATCAAAATGGATGGCCTTAGAACAAAATTATATCTAAAAGTAAAAACACACTTTCTGTAATATGCTATATTAGGGAAGAAAATGTGCAAAAGGTGAAAAATAGTGAACACCTGTGCTGAATAACTTAACCAGCTGTTGGCAGTTGTTTTGTTTTTTTAACTTATGTAAAGGATTACAGGGTATTCATGTGGCATATTCATTTGGAAATGTTCCCTGTTTATTACCATTAATTGATGAGTGATATTAGGTAACAATAGAATTAACATCTCTAAGCTCTTTAAGTTACAGATACATTTTGACAATTATTAAAGCAAGTGCATTTATACAAAGCAGTCAGCATTTTTTAGTTAGGATAAATTTTTTAAAAGTACAGTCCATCTATAATGGTCCTCAAAATCCAAATAAGCATTATAAGTGATATTAGACTTAGTTTGTGTAATCTACTTTGATAGTAAACATTTTATAAAAACTATTGATGCTGATTTTTTCTCCTTTATGTGTTAAAATCATTTTAGTATTTTATAATTAAAAGCTTCTTTTGTGGGCTTACAATCCACTAATGTCTTTTATTTAGCAGATACATTTTCATGGTTTTCAAATACATTTGAGGTACTAAAATTGAACTGTTATTCTAAAGTTTTATTTGGCAGTGGACTATCTTTTTACAAAATGCTGCTTATATATGAACCACAATATAAGGTTTTAATTTCATGGGAATATTGTCCTTTTGGTTAAAAGAATTTTCTTTACAGAGAAATTATGTGGGTATTTAGGAGTTTCTAGTTCTTGATTACTTTTAAATATCAGCTTTACACTTGGTGGAACTCCAAAAATACTTTGGTTTTTAGCAAAAATTGGGAATAGTAGTATGTTTTTATGCTTCTATAGAGCTAGGAATTTCACCAGCTAGCTAGAACTACGCTTCTATGTTTCCTATAGAACTAGGAACTTCACCAAATTGTGATGTCGAAAACATTGTATTTAGTACTTTGTCAAAGTAGGATGAATTCCAAAAGAGAAGTTCTTTCTTTACATATCCCCCACCATATTAGATTTACTTAACCATTGATTATACCTTTAATGAAATGTTTTGACTTTCAGCTTTCAGATTGTCCAGAACTGGATACTGGATTTCATTTACTACATAATATCTCTTTTACTTAATGTACGAGATAGCTACTGAGTAAATCAGTTGCTATGCTCAATTTTCATGCTGTTCTCATCATAGTCTGTAATAAAAGAAGTTGCCATATCCCATCTTATCTGTGCAGTGTAATTAATTATCCTGTCACTTCTTAGCTTAATCTTTAGGCATGGAACTTTTGATGAAAGTTGTCATCTTAGTTTTATTGATTTTCAAAATGAAAGCAAATTCAGACATGTGAACATTCTTTCTTTGCTCTGTGCGTTTAGTGTTTTGATTACTATGTGACGAGAGATATTTTCTTTTCTGGTCCCATCTATTTGGTGTTCTATAGGCTTCCTATACCTTTATGGCCATCTCTTTCTTAAGGTTGGGGACGTTTTCTTCCATAATTTTATTGAAGACATTTTCAGGTCCTTTGACCTGGAAATCTGTGTTCTCCTCTATTCCGATTATTCTTAGATTTGCTCTTTTCATTGTGTCCTGAATTTCCTGGATGCTTTGTTTAGGTGTTTTTTATGTTTTGAATTTTCTTTTGATAGTTGTGTCAATCTCTTCTACCGTCTCTTCTACACCTGAGATTCTCTCTTCTATCTCTTGTATTCTGTTTGTGATACTTAACATCTGTATTTCCTGTCCTCTTTCCTAGGTTTTCCATTTCTAGTTTTGCCTCCATTTGTGTTTTCTTTATTTTTTCTACTTCCACTTTTAGGTCTTGGATCACTTTATTCGATTCCTTCACCTGTTTGCCTGTGATTTCCTGTATTTCTTTCAGTGAGTTATTTATATCTTCTGTAAAGGACTCTATTATCTTCATGAGATAGGATTTTAGGACAGATTAATGATTTTCAGGTGTGTTGGTGTATTCGGGGCTTGCTGTGGTGGGAGAACTGGGTTCTGATGATGATGCGCATGTATATTGGCTTCTGTTGTTTATGCCTTTATGGATATCCCTGGTGTTTGTTGATCTGGGTGACTGTCTGGAGTCTGCCTCTTTTGTCCCTGGGTTGCTTCAGGTCTCCAGGTAGGCCTGTGCCTCTGGCTGTTTGAGACCACCTGTGGGCCATCCAACTGTAGGCTCTTCAGAGGATCAGAGAAGCTACTGATCTGTTGCCCCAGCTGTAGTAGATCTCCTGGGAGGCCTTCAGACTGTTGGGTCTTTAGTGGAGCTGTCAAGCTGTTGTTCAACTGCTCTGAGTGCAGCTGATCCTCAGCTGCTCTGAGTGTAGCGGCTCCTCAACTGCTCTGCGTGCAGCAGGATCTCTAGGATGGGTCAGGATATGGTGTCTTCACTGGAGCAGACCAGCCAAGAGTCTGCCCCAGCAGAAAGTACTGGGCAGAGGAAAGGGCAGAAGGTATGGAGGAGGAGTGGTATTCAGGAGGATGGGTATTTTGGTGGGTAATGGGTCCTGAGTCCACCGGGCTCCCAGCAGCAGCTCTGGGACTCTGGAGGTATGGTGGTGGTGGTGGTTCTTACCAACCGCTCTGAGTGCAGCTGGTCCTCTAGGATGGGTCCAGATATGGTGTCTTCACTGGAGCAGACCTGTCAAGTGTCTGCTCCAGCAGAAAGGACTGGGCGGAAGCTTGAGCTTTCTTAAATACTTTCACATAAGTTAGTTCATCTTATAACTATTAGGAAAGGCACTGTGAATAGACTTACACCTATTTCATAGGTGATCAATTTATGTGATATTAAGTGTCTTGCCTAGGATCTTTCAAGTGATGAGATATGAGGTAATAGAACTTAAGTCCTTTCTCCACTATTGTTACCTACTTAGGAAAAGTCTTGCTGTATCATTAATGATATCAGTTGCTATTTAAATTAAATTTCATTGAAGTTATCATTACATTTTGACAATATATGCCCAGGAGAGGCATTTCGGGATCCTCCAGTAGTACTGTGTCCAGTTTTCTGAGGAACCGCCAGACTGATTTCCAGAGTGGTTGTACAAGCTTGCAATCCCACCAGCAATGGAGTGTTCCTCTTTCTCCACATCCTTGCCAGCATCTGCTGTCACCTGGATTTTTGATCTTAGCCATTCTGACTGGTGTGAGGTGGAATCTCAGGGTTGTTTTCATTTGCATTTCCCTGATGATTAAGGATGTTGAACATTTTTTCAAGCACTTCTCAGCCCTTCTGTATTCCTCAGTTGAGAATTCTTTGTTTAGCTCTGTACCCCATTTTTAATGGGATTATTTGAATTTCTGAAGTTCAGCTTCTTGAGCTCTTTGTATATATTGGATATTAGTCCCCCATTGGGTTTAGGATTGGTAAAAATTCTTTCCCAATCTGTTGGTGGCCTTTTTGTCTTATTGACAGTGTCTTTTGCCCTACAGAAAGAAGCTCTACAATTTTATGAGGTCCCATTTGTCGATTCTTGATCTTACAGTACAGGCCATTGTTGTTCTGTTTGGGAGGCAGAGGCAGGCAGATCTCTGAGTTCAAGGCCAGGCTGGTCTACAGAGTGAGTTCCACGACAGTCAGGGCTATTCAGAGAAACCCTGTCTTGAAAAACAAAACAAAACAAAACAAAACAAAAAACAAAACAACATAAAAAGAATATGGGGATGTGGGGACTTCATTGATTGATTGGATGGTAGAGATGCCATGTGAGAAAGCATTTTAAATGAGATGAAAGTATTAGTAAAGAAGATAGATATTTGTTTTGGAAGGAAGACTATTATAAATAGGGCTGCTATGAACATAGTGGAGCATGTGTCCTTCTTACCGGTTGGGACATCTTCTGGATATATGCCCAGGAGAGGTATTGCTGGATCCTCCGGTAGTACTATGTCCAATTTTCTGAGGAACCGCCAGACTGATTTCCAGAGTGGTTGTACAAGCTTGCAATCCTACCAACAATGGAGGAGTGTTCCTCTTTCTCCACATCCTCGACAGCATCTGCTGTCACCTGAATTTTTGATCTTAGCCATTCTGACTGGTGTGAGGTGGAATCTCAGGGTTGTTTTGATTTGCATTTCCCTGATGATTAAGGATGTTGAACATTTTTTCAGGTGCTTCTCTGCCATTCGGTATTCCTCAGGTGAGAATTCTTTGTTCAGTTCTGAGCCCCATTTTTTAATGGGGTTATTTGACTTTCTGGAGTCCACCTTCTTGAGTTCTTTATATATATTGGATATTAGTCCCTTATCTGATTTAGGATAGGTGAAGATCCTTTCCCAATCTGTTGGTGGTTTTTTTGTCTTATTGATGGTGTCTTTAGCCTTGCAGAAGCTTTGCAGTTTCATGAGGTCCCACTTGTCAATTCTCGATCTTACAGCACAAGCCATTGCTGTTCTATTCAAGAATTTTTCCCCTGTGCCCATATCTTCAAGGCTTTTCCCCACTTTCTCCTCTATAAGTTTCAGTGTCTCTGGTTTTATGTGAAGTTCCTTGATCCACTTAGACTTGACCTTAGTACAAGGAGATAGGAATGGATTGATTCGCATTCTTCTACATGTTAACAACCAGTTGTGCCAGCACCATTTGTTGAAAATGCTGTCTTTCTTCCACATATTTCAGGGGAGGTAGTGTTTAGGTTTGATAGTGGAAGGGCTAATGTTAGCTTTTGACACCCAGTTAGCATATGCTCACTTAACAGACAGATCAAATACAAGGCATTGGGACCAGGTGTTGAACAAAAAGGCAGCTCAGTGAGAAGAGTTAATTTTCTGGAAGAGAAATGTACAATATAGGCCAGCCAAATGTGAGTCTATTGCATCAAGATAACATTAGACTAAAACTGCTTACTATAGTAATAACTTTGGAAATGAAACTTTCAATGGAGTAACAAATATCAAGAATAAATAAGAAACAGTGTGAAAAGATCCTGGTAGGTACCATAGAATAATAGGAAAACTGTTGTTTTTTTGTTTTTTTGTTTTTTTGTTTTTCTGCAAGATTTTCTCCACTGGACTCAACATAGTCTGTCACACTATTAAGTGCAAAGAGCTTCATATTACTCCTCTTTGATAATTACCACTATTGAGCATTTGCTCTCCTCCAGATACAATGCTGGGCTCTTTGCATGCAACATGTTAGTTTAGTTTTAGACCAGATTGATGATAGGTTCTATTATCCCTGGGTATTATAGGACTAGAGAGTTAATTAGAAGTGGTGTTGTGGTTTATAGCTCTACTTGTTCATTTTGAAGATTACACTGTGTTGGTTTGCTTTTAAAATAAGATTCCTCTGTCTGCTGTAAATGCTTTAAAAAGTTCATGTTTATGGTCTCTTTAATGTTAAAATATTTTTTTATGGATTTCATATCTTAATGTTTCATGTTGCATTGAAACTTTTAACAGATGGTGGTTCAGTGTATGGGTCACGTAAGACAATATGTACCTTGAACTTAAGACAAAAAAGGATATAGGAATAAAATTCCTTTTGCTGTGAAAATTCTAAAAGAGTAAATTGCAGCAGGCTAGAACTATTGGAAGCATGATATTATTATCATAATCTCTTATTAGTCAGGATTTGCACAAAGATGTTGAAGAAGCTGGTGCACTGCAGAAAAATCATGCTTCAGTGATGTCCCCACATGCCACAGAGGCTACAGAGGCTGCTTGCCTTCCTACTGCAGAGGACTCATTAAGCACGGGGAGCTGTGAAGTACCTGCAGAACAAAGTCAGTGCACTGGGCCAGAGAGTTCACCAGAAGTAAACGATGCTGAAGGAGGAGAGAAAGAAACTCAGAGTGATGCAAAAAGTTCAACAGAACAATCAAGTGCAAATTTGCCTAAAGTACAAGACAACCCAGAGACACCAAAGAGAAATGTAATTACTTACTCACAGATTATTAAAGACGGCAGAAGATTTAACATTGATTTAGTATCAAAAGTAAGTACCAATTTTATGCATCTTAACATAAAACAACAATAATTTTTAATTCATTGAAAAAAGCATCTGGACCTCTAAGTGTACTTTTTTTTCCCTTTAGTTTCTGAATTGTAGAGTATTTTGCTTTATATAATGATAGTAAACAAAGTTATATAATTGGGTAACCACATACTTTCTTTAAATATAAGTTAAATAAAGGTGTTAGTATTAGTACACTTAATGTGCTTTTAAACTCAACTAAATATTTTTGTGTGTGTGAAGAATGCTATTGTATTAGGGCAGGTATTAGGCATCCTAATGTTCTAATGCATGGGCACTATCCATTAGAAGAAAAATTCTGTTTGTATCCAACATTTGTGTTCAACCTTCATGTTCTCTGCAAAAGATTTTATATAAACATACCTTAGCCCTTACAAAATTTAACCTAAATAAACTAATGCATTTTTGAAAATTTAATGGGCAGGTTTGCGGACATTAGAGTATACCTTCTTACTGGTGGTAGAGTACAGGAAGAATTCTTTTGTCTTTGTTGGAGTTTCCATAACTAACTCTAACATTAGCTCATTATAATATCTGATGCTGGACCATAGGAAGCTTTACAGTTGAACTGGGTTCCTAAGAAACAAGTCTATTTTTGTTTAAAACAATAATAAAATATCCAATCAGACATTGCCTTAAAAGATGTGATAAAAGAAAGGGAAGAATTCATGTGGCTTACATTTTGTTGATGAAATCTGGTATGTGTGGTCCCCTATTTGCTTTGAATTTAGTGCATGGAAATTTAAATATTTTACCACACAAAAGATTATACTATTCAGAATACTAGAAAAAAATCAACATAAAGGCTTTTTTTTGTTGTTCTAATTTAAACCTATTTAAGTAAGCTTATATACCTCAACTATGGAGCCAGTATGCCACATAGACCAAACCATGTTTAAAACAGCTTCTTAGTATTTTACTGTAATTACAGATTTGTTTCAAAACTCTCATCAGTATGAAATTGCTATGGTAGATCACGTAGGTGACGCTGGAAAAAAAAAGGCTTATGATTTCTTATGGTACCTGTATTATTTCCATGCTTTCAAAGCTTACGCTTAAGATCATTTTAATTGAAGTTTGGTTTTACTCTTTAGTGATAACTGAAACTAACTTGCTTTAAGGTTTATTTGACTTTATAAGAAATAATTTTGGGTAGAAATATATTAGTATTTTTAAAATTGTACCTGTTGGTAGAGTATTAAATCAGAAATGATTTTAAACAGATAAAATACCACTTTATTTTATAAAGTTAAGACTTGGAAATATAAAAACGAAGTAGGGTGTATCAGTTGTATACTCTGTTAGGGATGATGTAATCAAATAACATGGCATACTTATTTAGTCAGAGTATTTAGATTAATTTCTAAAAATGAGTTAACTCTGGTTGACCCAATGGTAAACTAATCTGATAGGTTATAAAATTGCACATAATTTCTATTGACTTAAAGTTCATCTTCTTGTGTGTTCAAACTAATAATTGAGAAAAGAATTAGGGATGAGATTATTTGTGTAGTCAAACATTTTATTTAATTTTTCTCTAGTTGTTATAAATATAGCTTTTATATTTTAATATATTGAGTTATAGATTATAAGTATACTGATCACAGGAAATAGTACATTGTATAATATTCATCCATATGGTTAAATTTCAAACATCCTAGATAATAGTGTTTAAGTTTTTCTTATTTTCATCTCTGCTATTAGAGATAAGCTGAAAGATTAAATCAGTCCTTCACAGATATATCAATAATAGAATTGAAGACTTCTTGAAAAGGTCATATAAACTTAGATTATGAGAGAATTTGTTTCTGTAATGGCAAATGTATCACAAATTCATGAGTGGTTATTTTCTTTGAGTTTGGTTTGTTTGTCTGTATTGGTGGCATGGGGTGGTCCACTGTACTTATCTCTTCTCATAAGCAACAGTCTGTTTCCAGTTCAAAATCTTGTATCAACCTTAGACATTGGGATCCTAGGGTATCCTATCTTTCAGATATCGAGGATAATTTAGAAGGAAATACAAAGGAATTGTTAATGTACTGTGTGCAGTGTAACATTCTTACCAGTGCTGAGAAGAGACTTCATAATTAAATACATTAACATTTCTTTAATGAAATTCATAAATGTTCATATGTCTAGGCAAGAGTAGCAGAACTATGTAGGAGTTTGGATCTGGTTTTACTGCCAAAATGAGTTCCAAAGAAACCTATTAGATTAAGATTTTTTTGGTTTGAATTTCCATAATGAATTGTGAACATTTAATGAATTGTCTTATATTATACTATATTATATATAATATTTCTAGATTTTTAAGTGTATATTTAACTTAAATTCTAACATGTTGTGTGTGTGTGTGTGTGTGTGCGCACACGCGCATTTTCATGTACATGCATGTCAGTTACCATTTTTGTTTGATTTGCTTTTGGTGTTATCCTCTAAAATAACTTTCTGTCTACAGCTTCTCTATTCTCGGGGATTACTAATTGATCTTCTAATCAAATCAAATGTTAGTCGGTATGCAGAGTTTAAAAACATTACGAGGATTCTTGCATTTCGAGAAGGAACTGTGGAACAGGTACTGTGCTGCTCAACTCTCTGAGACAAGTTACTATTACTCATGCTGGAAGGAAGGATAAGCAACACTTATTATTTCCTAGTAAGGCTGAGTTTCAACTTTGCATGGTGGTTTATAAATCTAAATACAAAATGAGCCCCATTAAAACTTCTGTTTTGTTTTGGAACATTTATTCCCCAGGTTGATTTTAATGTTGAGGAAATGCTAGTTTCAGTCAGCAGTACTATATTTGAATTGTCATTTCTTTGCTATTAGGGGTGACATGCCATTGCCCTTTTAAAGGCATGAAGAACAACTTGGCAGAATTAAGTAACAGAGCTCTCAAGTTAATTATCTCTGTAGTTAAGAGAGATGCTATTAGAAGTGATGAAAGGTGACATGAAGCAGCGAGAATGGAATGGAAATGATAACCTTGTAATGGGGAAAGGACTAAAACGTGGAATCCTGGAATACTTGTGTCAATAGGAAGTACTTTGAAACCTTCACTTTCAAATGCCTTTCAGGTCCCCTGTTCCAGAGCAGATGTCTTCAATAGCAAACAACTTACTATGGTAGAAAAGCGAATGCTTATGAAATTTCTTACATTTTGTGTGGAATATGAAGACCACCCCGATGAGTACAAAGGTATTGCTTTCCATTAACTTGTATTTTCTGATTATTAGAGATTGTAATTTTAATATGCTTCCTCAGGTTGGAAAACAACTGATTATTCTAAAATGCATTCTAACTTCTAGATCTAGTAAGCTATAGAAGCAGGCTTTTTGAATTCATTTAAATGAAATACTGAAGAAGTTTGTTCCTCAGTCATGCTAGACATATTTCAAGTACTTAGTACCTCTATGTAGCTAGTAGCTATAATGCAAATATTTTCAACATTGCAAGAATGTCATACCATCTCCCCTTTATAATTTTTTAAAAATTAAATACTGTTAACTGATTATTTAATCATTATATGTATGGCACTAGGAATTGAAGTGAAGACTTGGCTCATGATATAGTATATTACTTGGTTCTTGATATATGACATGCCTTTTTTGTTATTTCACCTTTAATATGTTGTTGTTTTGTTACTACTACTACTATTACTACTACTATAGTAATACGTTGCTAGATGTCATTTTTCTAGACTGCTTTACTTGGAAAATTGAGCTATTCATTTGATTGACATAAGTGCTGTGTCATGTATAGGGGAAACCTCCAGATCTAGAGAAGCTGAGGTTTAGTCCTCTTACTGTATTCTTAAGGCCAATTATTTTAGCTTGTTCAAAATTTATTTCATTATTTTATTGTCAGCTATTTTTTAAGTACATTGGGATGGAAATATTGTGCAAACTTAAAGTACTTTGTTGATAATATATAAAATGATAAAATATAAAATTACATTGAGAATTACATCATGATTTCTTTTGATGGAATTCTGAGATTCTAATTCTTGCTATTATAGCTTTAAGGCAGTGAATACCAGGTTTTTCTTTGCAGTACCTGGTCTTAGAGCCTCTCAGGAAGTTCGTTTCTATCATTTAATTGCCTTAGATAATTTCCATAAAGCCCTGTCTTCTGGCACAGGACTGGGTCCTCCCACTAGTTTTACTTGTTCTCTCTTACTAACAGAAAGGATTAATTAGTTTGATAGGTCTTCCTTATTATTTGATGTGTGATTGTCAGTATGTTGGATTCCAGCAGCCACAGACATATTAGTTTCATTATTTTTAGTAAAAGTTTTTATCCTAGGTTTGATGGAGAAGTATATTTTTACCGAAAGTATGATGCAAAATGTAACAAAAGTGACATTTTTATTAATGCATTTTATCAGTTCATTCCATTTTATCTTTAATATTTTTAGATATAAATGTTGACATTACTGTATAGTTTAAATGCTAATGAATTGAGGTTATTGGCATCCACAGCAACACATTGAGTTATTTAATACCTCCCTGGATTTTCACATCAATAAATTACTAAATAAAGATTCATTGTTTAAAGCTTTAAAAACTGTATTATTGATTCATTTAGGATAGTGAAGTTCTTTCATATTTTGTTCTTAAGGCCAATAAATAAATAGTTCATTTCCAGCTGTAGTAATGAGGACAACTTGTGTCCTGTTTGAAATCTTTAACAGGCCTGGCTCTAGTAATGTGGGGTGGTTTTAAATAGATATTAAACTTGATTTTAATCGATAAATTTTCATCTTTTCATAGCATATGAGGAAACTACATTTTCTGAATACTTAAAAACTCAAAAATTAACCCCCAACCTACAATATTTTGTCCTGCACTCAATTGCAATGACATCAGAGACAACAAGCAGTACTGGAGATGGTCTCAAAGCTACTAAAAAGTTTCTTCAGTGTCTTGGGCGGTATGGCAACACTCCATTTCTGTTTCCTTTGTATGGCCAAGGAGAACTTCCACAGTGTTTTTGCAGGTAAGTTATGATTTATATCTTCTAAAAGAGTTGTATGGAAAACATAACATGAAAATAAGACAGAAGTGAGCTGGGTAATGTATCCCTGTAATCCTACCATGAGGGTGTGAAGACCACTCTTGGCTACATAGCATGTTGATGCTAGGCTGAGTTATTGATGCTCCTATCTTAAAATCAATCCAGTGAAGAGTTAGTATATGCAAACATAGTTCATTTTATTTTTTATAAGTGATGTAATGTTTATTTCTCTATCTAAGTGGTATATTCAATTTGGCCTGATTTTGAACCTAAAATATATGTTATTGTGTGTATATGTATGATATGTATATATGTTTTCATATATGACATATGACACACACTACATACACACACACACTATATAACAATTTTTATTGTTATGTAATAGTTGATTGTGAATTTACCATAAGCTACTTTTGCATTTTTCTGCTGATGTTTTCTGTTAACATCTTTTTTTTTCCTCGAAATTAAAGATTTATTCAACATATCCTGTATGACAGCAAATTTTCAAAGAAAAGAAAATATCTTGAAATGATCTTTGCTTGGAAGTGGGAGAGATGTTTTCATATTGAAGTATAGACTCCAAGTTATGTCATGTGCCAGAAACAATACAAAACAATTAAGTACTACAGAGTAATTTCAAGGGGTTTATGTGTATTTGTCCCTTTGTAACAAATCTGTCAGTAGAAAGATCAAGCAAAGATCTGGAAGACAATCTAATTTTTTTTTTTTGATCCATATAGAGAACATGTAGGCAAAGAAGAGAAAAAGCTGGTGAAAATATGGAAAATGCTGAACATGTTCAAATGACTATACTAAATTCTTTTTTTTTTATTACATATTTTCCTCAATTACATTTCCAATGCTATCCCAAAAGTCCCCCATAGCCCCCCCCCCACTTCCCTACCCACCCATTCCCATTCTTTTGGCCCTGGCATTCCCCTGTATTGGGGCATATAAAGTTTGCAAGTCCAATGGGCCTCTCTTTCCACTGATGGCCGACTAGGCCATTGTATTAGTCAGGGTTCTCTAGAGTCACAGAACTTATGGATAGTCTCTATACAGTAAAAGAATTTATTGATGACTTACAGTCGGCAGCCCAATTCCCAACAATGGTTCAGTCGCAGCTGTGAATGGAAGTTCAAGGATCTAGCAGTTACTCAGTCTCACACGGCAAGCAGGCGAAGGAGCAAGAGCTAGACTCCCTTCTTCCAATGTCCTTATATTGTCTCCAGCAGAAGGTGTAGCCCAGATTAAAGGTGTGTTCCACCACACCTTTAATCCCAGATGAAAGGTGTAGCCCAGATTAAATCTCCTTAAACTCGGAGATTTAATCTTCTGGAATCCATAGCCACTATGGCTCAAGATCTCCATACCAAGATCCAGATAAGGATCTCCAAGCCTCCAGATAAGGGTCACTGGTGAGCCTTCCAATTCTGGATTGTAGTTCATTCCAAATATAGTCAAGTTGACAACCAAGAATAGCCACTACAATCCACCCCTTGTCAACTTGACACAAATAATATCCCATGTTTACATGAAACAATAACAAGGTTGTGAATAAGCCTAACATGATATAACTATCCCTCGTACAATTGCAAACGCATTTGTAAATTTACAGTGGGGCATTCATATTACTTTATAATCCTCGTTTCTGCAACTGGTTACGTGGCCTTAATTGGTATTTATAACTACCTTCCTCTACTACCCATTCTGTATTTCCTTCACCTTCGGCCAGCACCTCAGCAGGTCTTGGCTCTTTTCCTGGAGGATTGACCCATACCTTCATTCCTGATGGGTCTGCGTCCTTTGTCATCCTGCTTGGATTAGGCTGTTGTAGTTTCCCATTGACTTTAATCACAGGACATGGTAGTACTAGGAGACGCCCTAAGGGATCTCCTACACTCCAGACATAATCTTGCTTACCTCCATTGTGAAGAGGTAATCCAATTTCCCCATGGTAATCTGGATCTATCACTCCTCCTAACACGGTTATTCCTTTTTTAGCCTGTTGGTTTAAGGGCATTAGAAGCCCAAAATGACCAGGGGGAAGTCTGAGCTTCCAATTCAATGGAATGTTTATTGTAGCTCCTGGTAGGAGCACTCCCCTCTCTGGAGCCAAAACTTCTAGGCCAGCAGAACCTAGAGTTATGGGGACAGGAAGCAAAAATTTTCCTAGAGGGTCACTAGGAGTGATAGTAAGTGGAACTATTCCCTTTTCCACCCCTTGATTCCTGGACCCATGAATCCTGGCTATGGGTGAAACTGTACCATATATCGAGCGCTGATTCAAAGCATATACTGCCTTCTGAAGAACTCTACCCCAGCCTTCCAAGCTGTTACCACCTAATTGGCGTTGTAACTGCGTCTTCAAAAGGCCATTCCATCTTTCTATCAGGCCAGCTGCTTCAGGATGATGGGGAATGTGGTAAGACCAGTGAATTCCATGATCGTGGGCCCACTGTCGTACTTCTCTGGCTGTGAAATGAGTTCCTTGGTCAGAAGCAATACTGTGTGGAATACCATGACGATAGATAAGGCATTCTGTCAGTCCATGAATGGTGGTTTTAGCAGAGGCATTACGTGCAGGAAAGGCAAATCCATAACCAGAATAAGTATCTACTCCAGTAAGAACAAAATGCTGTCCTTTCCATGAAGGAAGCTCAGGCTGGCCTCAAACTCACCATTCTCTTGCTTCAGCCTCTAAAGTACTCAGATTATATAGGCATGTCCCACCATGCTCTGTTTACCTTTTTATTTACTAAAAACAGTCAAATTATGAAAATATTTGAGTTATTTTGTATCTATGAGTTATTTTGTATCTTACTAGTTGTTATATATTTTATTAGAAATTCTAAGTTTCAATTTTTACTAAGGTTTCTTTATTGAATTATCAGTTATTATGAGGCATTCAAGACTAATTGGAACAATTCTTTCAGTATTACATTAAATTGCATTATGAGGATAAAAGTATTTTGGAAGTTTTGATGCTTTAAGCTTTTGGGACCTAGTATATCATGTTTTTATTTCTCTGTATCTGCTCAAAAATATTTATGCGGGCAAAAGGTACACAGTCCTTTAAGAATTGTTTTCATAGTCCAATAAATTAACCTGAAGTTAGAATTTTCAAACGTGATTGAATTTTATTCCTGTTGATCTACTAATACTAGGAGGTATGTTTTGAAAATCTTCATGATACTATTGGTTTTGGCAATTTCTCCCTGTAATTTTATAAAAGATTACTTTATTCTGATACAGAAACTTGCCAGTATTTCTAATAAGGTTGATATTTTAATTATCTGTTACTTTTACTATTTTTACTCTAAATCTTATAAAAGATTTATTGCAAGCTGGGGATGGTGGCACACTCCTTTAATCCCAGCTCTCAGGAGGCAGAGGCAGGTGGATCTTCTGCTTTCTTTCTTTATTTTTTTCTTCAAATTCTACTTTTGGGCTAGTTGAGTAGTTACGCCAAGTTTTGTAATGTAGTTGGCTGCCTCCTCTCTCTGTGCCTTTTACTTTGCAGTGTTGTGGAGTTTGCTTGGGGCTCTGTTAGCATGCTCTTGCCTGTGTTGAGTGCTTTTGCTGAGCTGGCATGAGTCTGGTTAGGTGCAGTCTGCTCCTCTCCTCCTTTATACCTTTCCCTCCTAGGCTCTCTGTATCTGATAAGAACGATAGCCATTGACTTTCTTTTATGTTTTGGTCCGAATGGAATTCAATTATAGAAATGATCCTAGGTTATCAGTTCCTTGCAGTATTTTTAATGTATGTGTATTCTGTTGTTTATAGGTCATTTTTGCTCTTAATATTTTGAAATCAACGTAATTAATGATTTCTGTGTAAGTTGTATATCTTTTCTTTGAGGTGTTTTTAACAGTGTTTTTGATGTTCTACATTTTTACTATAAATCTTATAAAAGATTTATTGCAAGCTGGGGATGGTGGCGCACTCCTTTAATCCCAGCACTCAGGAGACAGAGGCAGGTGGATTTCTGAGTTTGAGGCCAACTTGGTCTACAAAGTGAGTTCCAGGATAGCCAGGGCTATACAGAGAAACCCTGTCTCAAAAAAACAAAAACAAAAACAACAAAACAAAGAAACAAAAAGAGATTTATTGCTTTTTTATGTTATGAGTGTGCATGTATGTATATGTTTATGTTTGTGTGTGTTTGTGTGTGTGTGTGCGCTCGAGCGCCCATGCACAGAATCCTCCCAGAGGCTAAAAGAAGGCATTTTTGCTTTCTCATTCTGTTTACTCTAATATTTAACTTTCACATGGTTGATTAGTTCCGTGTGTTAGTTCTGTGGATTCATTTTAGTGTCTTATTTTCTTTTGGAGTGCTTCCTTTGAACTGAGCACTCAGAATTTTAGATACTTTATATTGCTGGAATTACTTGGTTTTGTCAATGTACTACACACTTGAGGTGTTAGTATTTCCTTTCCAGTACCTTCACTTAGGTATAGACCCCAGTATATAGCTCCATCATAATACTGGCACAAAGCATTTGAACACGTTATTTTTTTTTGTCCAAGTGCTTATTGCTTGAGGCTTTGATTTCAACCCTAGTCTTGTATGTGTTTGAGGGGTTCTTTCCTTCAGTATCAATGGAAGCATGTATTCTCACACTTACATTTCCTAAATCCTTCATTATAAGAATGGAAGTGACTAATTTCTGAATATTATAGGTCTCTTTCTTCCTTCTGAATAGGGAAAAAAGATACAGATGAATGACAGAGTGTTGGATCCTTAAGACCATAGTTCGTCACATCAATTGAAATTACATAGGGATTTGTGATCCTCCTAAGTCTGCCTCTTCAGCATATCCTACTGGCGTGTGCCACCCAGATTATATTTAGGAATATATATGTATATACAAACACTTATATGCATTCTGTAACAGTTAGTAAAAAAAAAAAAAATTAAGGCCATGAATTTGAAGGAGAATGAGAAGAGGTGCATGGGAGGGCTTGGAGGGAGGAAAAGGAAAGGAGAAACATATTAAATATAATCTCAAAAATTAAAAAAAAAATAAAGGTTAAAAAATAGGGAGTTTTCACCTTTAGTTGCTGTTTCTTTCTTTTTTTTTTTTTTTTTCCAGAAACTATATTGTCTTTTCTTATATTGCCACACTTGCTCTTCCCAAACTAGGTGAAGACCAGGGATAGAATGAAAAGTTCCCTGTGAAGTCATCTGCAGCTCACTGACTTCCTTATTGATACTTTATAGAAATAGAAAGCAGCAACCTAGTGTCAGGTCACACAGTTCCAATCTTGGATCACCATAAGTTTGAGGCCAGCCTGGGCTACATAGTGAGATTCTAAAAATTATCATACAAAACGAAATAGTCGTTTCCTAAAAATTTGAAACCCTTATTTATATGCCCAAGTCTGAAATTTGTGAGGACTGTCACAATACCACAAGTAGGAAATTTTGTATGTGACTTCTTGTAGGTCATAGTCAAAAACTCATGCAGCAAACATATTCTATAATGTTATCTTCAGATGTTTTATTAGGTGATTGTTAAACACAAATGAATTTAATGTTCAAATTTTTGATCTCATCAAGATACCTTGTTACTTTTTATGTATTGCAAATATTCCAAAATATGAAAGTATTTCAGAAAGAGATCTATGTATAATGTCCTAGACGAACAGGAGCATTTTCTCTACATTGGTGGTTGATCTTTTTAAGGCCAAAATGCATCAGACCTTTATTTATTTAATCTTCTACTAAGTTATCAGTATCGTGCCTGTGGTTCAACTTTGATATTTTTTATGTAAAGTATACTTGATCTCCAACTTGAACTAGTCTCTCCAGGACTGGTACAATGAAATGTATGCATACTGGAAATAACAAACAACTCTTTTGCTTGAAGTATTATATCAAACTTCTAAGTAGTCCTTTAGTAATTATCACAACTGAGTTCTTAATTGTATTTTATAATGGGACTGTGTGAATTATGGTAAAAATGTATTAACTTGGCTTGGGGATACTATTTTCTAAGTTTTTAATGGATTTACTGTATAATGAACTATAATTTCATGTAAGTATTGATCTGTTTATATCCTAAACTACTAACACTACCACTATCTATACATCATCGCCTACGCTTTTTATCACCAGGTTATCAGAATAAGGTGTCACCTGTTCTGTGATTTCTAACCTCCATTCTGTATTCTGTTTTAATATAAGCCTCTTAAGCATTTCTCACAGCCAGTTACAACGTGTTCTCATCAAGGCTACTGTTATAAATGGTGTGCATGCATATTTATGTGAAGGATTCAAAGACATTTGTAAGTCATATCCTTGCATCCTAAATGAATTCTGTGTAAGCAGTATAACATTTTAACTACTAGAGATAACTTCCATGAATAAATGCCATTTGAGGCTTTTATCATTTTAAATAGGTATATTTTTTTAGCAATGAAAATGAAGCTTATTTATTGCGCTACCTAGTAGACATTAATATGTCAGAGCATATAATTGGGACCATATTGGAAAGAAAGTCTTCGAAACCTATGTATTTTCAAGTCTTGCAAGCCTTACAATTTTTTTTTTTTACTATAATTAGTTGCTTAATATTTTTTTTCTGCCAGAATGGACAGAATGTTTGTGTAGTATATAGATTTTTAAACAGTTTATTTTCTAAATGTAAGTTCTTTTTCTGCTTCTAACTTTAGGAATTTATTACTGCCATCTGTATAGTTGGTGATATAATAAGTTTTGGAACTACTTTCTAGTCCAGAATGAATTTTATAAACTCTGTCATGTTGTCTACAATCTGAGAAATGGAGCAGCACAGTATAAACAAATTTTAATTAAAAAAATTAATTTATTCATTCATTAATTCATTGTATGTGTATGTGCATGTATCATGCAAGTGCCACTGCATGCAGGTCCATGTCAAAGAACAATGTGCAGGGATCTGTTCTTTCCTTTCACCATGAGGTCTTAGGAATCAAATTTCTGTATCATGCTTGGCAGCAAGTGATTTACCTGTTGAGCCCTCTCACCAGCATGAGCAAGCAGATTTCACAGTTTTCATAATTAGGCTGGGACTTCCCAGGGAGTTTTGTTTGAGGGGAGAATGGAAATAAGAAGAGGGTAATTAGCTGTTAGTTTATCCAGTAATTCAGTCCTTCCGATGTGAAAAACGATTTAAAGATGAATAGGAATGTTTCAGTTTTAGCACATATGCATAAACATATACATGTATATGTGTGTGTATAACCATACACACCCAAATAAATTATCAATAGCAAATATTTTTGCTGAGTGTTCAGACTCAGCATTTCCCTGCATGCTATATGTAAAATATCAAGTAATTTCAACATGATATGTATGGAAAGTTGCCTGTTATTACAGGAAAATTACAGACCTGAAGCTGATCTCTGAATTAATGATTTTTAAAACAGAGCATGAGTGAGACCCAAATGTACAAAATATGTGAATGGATATGTACATATTTAACAACTTTATTTGAGATTATTGGAGCAACAGTAACAGAAAGGAAAGGGACTTTTCTATTGAATGCATTCAATTAGTAATGTCAGAAATGAACCCCAAATGGGGCACACAAATGCTGTTGTGATTTGATGGTAACCATTGGTTTGAAGGTTTAATACAGACTGTGAGATATTTGCTGTCGCTGTATCGTTTTTATCTTTTAAAGCCTTCTTCAGTCTGGAGTTCAATGTTAGATCAGTACATCAATACATTTTGCTTAATGTTTTATAGTTTCTTTTGGAAAAATCATAATTGAAAACACACTTTCGACCAAAGTAATCTACTTGTGTCATTCTCTAATAGCCAGGACTTCTTTTTTCCTCTAGGTAATTTTTAGAATCATAGGTGCCACTTGTTAATTTGGATGACTCTATCTGAAAATCAGGGAAAAGTCTTAAATGACCAGAGATTAAATTTTTGAGAAACTGAACATATACGTCAGTTGCATAAGAAATCAGAAAGAATGAAATAAGGGTTTTTGATGTCTGCCTCATTTGTATTGCCAGTGACAAATAAGCCTTAGATTTTTCCCTTTAACCAAAATTCCCTTAATCTCTTTTTATACAAAAAAGAAAAAATATCAAACTGTAATTCTGGGAAAAATATACCTGGGGGAAATGTTCCTAGAAATTGTTTTGATTGGTTGTTTGATTTTACAAATGAGGAGAATTCAAGTGAAAGGATATGGGGCTCGAATACAGATTTCCTAATGCATTTCTTGTGGCTCATTGACTGGACAATAGTTAGAATAACTTTATCTGAAAAAGGAGATATATCGAAGCTTCTTAATCTACAGTACATTAATCCTTGGAATTTGTATATATGACATATCATACATGTGTTTTCTTATAAAAGGAGTCCATAGTTTCATTAGATTTTCAAAGGCAGCTATGATTTAAAAGAATTGAGCCACTGATACGTATTTTCATAATTTAATATTTGTTAAGAGATCATAAAAGCAAAAGGTTGCAAGGAGTGAATTATGAGAGTACTTCCAAGATTTATTAAGATATATGATGTGGGTCAGGACACAGAAAACTTGGAATGTGTTACTACTGGAAGAGTAATCGGAATGTGCTTCTCCAGTTGGATACAAATGGCTACTTAATGCCCTGGTCATGTGGACAAAAGTAATTATAGTGAATTGGGTGACAGGGACTCCTGAGATCAAATGACGGCCCTGCTGTTTACTTGCTATGAATATTTGATCAGCTATCTAGTTAGAATAATAGTGGTGTCTCCCTCATGGGTTGTATTACAATGGCTAATATCTGGGAAATTCTTACAGTACTATATATTTATGTGTTGTGAAAACTTGTTGTTATTGTTACGATGATTATTAATGACCTTTGCTACTGCTTTTATTGAATGACCCCAGAACAAATGTGAGGTAGATTTGGAAGTAAGACTCATCACTTGTCTGAACCTGTTTTAATTAACTGTGATATATAAATGTAAAATACACAAAGTGTTTTATAGAACAGTTTTTCAGGTTCCCAATTAGAGATATTGATGTCAGTATGATCCTTTCGGTTTGGGGAGCAACTGTCCTCTGTGTTGCAGAAGTTTTAACAGTATCATTGATCTCTACCCATTAAACACCACTACTACTTTTCTCTATTGATTTGTAGCAGACAAAATCGATTTTTTTAAAAAAGCCTTGAGATATTTTTGAATGTTCCATTTAGGCAAATGCATCCAATTTAGGGTATATTAAATTTTCTGAGTAGCACAATAATATAACAAAATGAGCACTCTAATGAGCCCCTGCACTAGTTACATGTTGAAAGAGTGAGACTAAAAGTTTCCATCCAGTATTAAAAATCATTTTGTACTGTTTCAATGATGTAATTTGGAACAATATAAAGTTTCTTTAAGGAGTAGAGCAGTCTAACATACCTTCTTAGCATTTAAATCAATAGAACAATTTAAGTAGGACATTTAGCATAGGAGATTCTAAATATATATTAAAAAGTGAATTATTGGGCAACACAAGATCTTCATATTTAGGGAGAAAATAAAAATCTGAGGGTGTAAAAGGAACAAAAACCTGTGACTTCATGAAGAAGTACTATCCCAGTCTTGAATTCCATATCTTCTATAGACTAAGGTGATTGTGTATCTCTCACCTACTCTATGCTTGTATGGATACCGATGTGTAAATGGGTGTATATATACATATACTTTAAATTTTAAATGGTGAAGTAACCTAGTATATGAATATATACACCATAATTTAGTAATTCCCCTATGTTGACACCAACAAATAAATCCTAACATGGTCTTTACTATGTAAGAAATATAATATTGTGGGAAATTTTTTCATAAACAAGAACAAACCCATTATTTATTATTAAAAGAATTAGAACCCTCTGGTTGTAGCTACATGGTAGTTTTTATACACAATTTTGGGTTCCATTACCAGCACCACAAAAAATAAATAAGAAAGGAAATAATCAAATTTCATTACTTTTTTTGTTTCTTTTTGCTGTGTAGCCCAGACTTGTTTTAAACTTACTATGTAGCCAAAGCTGACCTCAAACTCTTACGGGTACTTCTGCCAGAGCTTCTTAAGTGCTACGATTATAATCATAAACTATGATCCATGGCTTCTGTAACCTATTATCATTATCACATTAAATATTTTGGTATATTTTCTTTTCTATCTGCTCAGTCTATAAATCTAAAAGAATATATATGATTATAATTTTCTTATTCTTTTGTATTTGACTTTCAACTATACCACAAACTTAAAGCCATCATTTAAAAAGCAATTCTCTGTTTAAAATAAAAAATAGCAAAAGCCTTGATAGAGCAAAGGAATTTGCCAAATCCCTGACCGACCTGTAACTTCAAATCTAGTTTGTCATCATTTGCTTAAATTTTACAAATTTTGGGATACTGCTACATCGCATGTCTAATTTTATCTGAATAATATATGTAACTGTATTTATTTACAAAATCTCTGAGTACCTTAAAAAATCTTTGTGATTGTCAGTCTGCACCCTGTGCAAATGATAAAAAACTACTAAGATACACTCAATTGAGAATTATTCTCATTAAATCACAAGAACAATGTGGAATAGATTATTTAAAACTTTCTGGAAAGTTAAGGAGCTATATTTCAAGAATTAGTATAGACTCTAGAATTCTGGAAGATAAAATAAATTTAGCAATATACCTAATTTTCTGAATCAGTTGTATATTATTTTAAGAACAGTTTTTTTTCCTAGTTACTAGGTTAAATTTTCATAGGAGTGATATAGGGTAAGCATGGTTATGTTTGGATGGTTGTGTGTTTCTCCCTTGAGGAGACAATGTGTGGGATCAACACCAGGGTGGTGAGATAATCCATCATTCTGAAACCTGTTCTATAGTGATGGATGGATAGATTGGTAAAGTAACTCAATAATCTTCATTCTTTTTCCAGGTTATTCACAGATCAGTGAGCATTGCTGTTAATAAAGCAATGGAATGCTTTGTATTCTTGCCTATATTACTCTTCAGATTTTGACAGGGAAAGAATTAATGTGAATAACCTCTTGCTAATATTTAAGTATATTGTGTGTGTGTGTGTGGGGGGGGACTCCATTATAACCCTTAAGAGTTTATTGGTGCTTCATTGGCTAAGTAATACAGTGAGCTTCTATTTTTAGAAATAGCCCACTGCAATTCTGATTCAGGTAATAGATTATCTTGATAGTAGGTATGAGAACTTACCCAAGCTCATTTCCTCTTCTTATTAGATAGGTATAATATTCCAGATCTTAAAATACTTCCAGGAATATATGTTAGGATCAAATATAACTGGTTCCTTCCAGAGTAAGGGTGATATTTCAAAGAAGGCCAGTATTTGAAACTAAAATTTTAATTTGTTTGAACTGGAAGTTAACACAGTATTAATCTACAAGTCTTTAAAAATAACATTCAAAACCACATTTAACATCTCTTTGGAATAACCCTATCTCCTTAATAAGTGTGATAGAAATAGTATATAAAGTGTGATCATTTTAAATATAAATTAGAGGTTGTCATTCAACATGAAACAAAACACAAATAAAACAAGAAACCAAAAACAAAGACAGTCTCCAAATTCAGTTCTGACTATCTTTCAAATTATTTGTAATTGTTTATTGCTGAACTTTTCTTTTAAATTCAAAATACTTCAGTAGTCTTCCTTATAGTATGGAAAAGACAAAGGTAATAATTTAATATTATCTACAACGCTTAGATTTTTTTAATTATAAACAAATAAAAAATTATGTGTATGGTTGTTCTGCCTGCGTGAATACCTGCAGTATGTGTTTGGTGCCCATGGAGAGGGAATTGGATTTCCTGGAACTGAAGTTACAGAGAGTTGTGAACTGCCATGTGGGTGCTGCGAATCGAACCCTGGTCCTTAAGAAGAACAGCCAGTATCCTTAATGAATGAACCATCTCTCCAGCTCTTACCCTTGGATATATTAAGACTCAAATGTAATGATATAAGAGAACATAACTGTATTATATAAAGTGAATATAGATTATTGTTATTTCAGAGTTGTATAAATTTACAGTCCTGGTACTTATGAATGTTTTGGTGACTACTGTGCAATGCATTTAGATATAGTAGCCTTTTTTCAGGTGATATAAACTGGATCTGGCATTAAAATTCAATAATGTAATAACCCAGTAATTTATATCTGCTGATAGCTATGCTTGGTATGTTAAAACTCAGTCATCTTTATCTCTATGTAGTTCCTATCACAAAATGGATCCCCTATCAGTTTTTATTGTTGTTGAATTTTTATGTTTTGCTCATATGTCATTACAGTTAGAACTCTCATTGGTAATGTTGTGAGACAAAACTTTTCCTATGGTGACATAATACACATGTCTACTCACCCCAGTTAGGGATTCTATAACACACTAAAGCACAGATTCCACTAAAATTCAACTTGGTGAACCAATGCATTTCATTGGGATCACTTATGGGAATATAGTTACTGGGTTACTTATAGGAGTAGAAATGACTTAAAGCCACCAAGACCTCCTTCTCCCAGCATGGGCAACATCTCATAAAAGCTGGGAACCTGGAGTACACTGCACAGCCTGCAAGAAGCACAACAGGTTGGGAAGTATCCCTTACAATTCTGGTCTAAACTTCCAAGCAGCAGATTTTCTCACTTGAGAGTCTTTGCAGCCTGGCTTGTCTGAGAGTCATCTTTGTAGTTTGTCTTCTTTGAGTGAGACTGTCAGCTTTTCTTGTTTACTCCTGCAGGGATGGGCCTAAAGAATCTGCTCAGTTTCAGGGATTTCCTAAAGCTAGTTTGAATTGTTTACCTATTTAAGAGCTTCCCTCAGGATAGAATGTTTTGATCTCTGGAAAAAAAAAAAAAACAGTTACACAATGGATATATATTTAATAAGTTAAATATTTTAATTGGACTAGAAATTATAAAAAACAAATTCTGCAGTACGAAATGAAGAAGTAGAGTAAAAACTTGTTCTTGACTGGGAAGATACCTCAGTAGAGTGGTTTCCATGCAAATATTAGGCTCTGAGTTTGATACCAAGAACCTACAAGTAAAAGCTATTTGTAGGGTTTGAGAAATAGTTTACTAGTGAAACTGCCTGCAGTGAACACCCCAAGTTCAGATTCCCCAATATCCTTGTAAAAATATGGACATAGTCTCCTGTATCTGTGGCCTTAGTGGGGAGGGGCAGAGGTAGGTGGATCACCAGAGTTCATTGGCAGGTCAGTGTAGCCAGCACATCTCAGTGGGAGACACTACATCAAGAAATGAAGAACAACACCCACAATTGACCTCTGGCCTCCACATATATGCAAGTGTAAGTAGTTCTGCACATATACAAAATCCCAAAATACTTTTATCTCATAAAATTTGCCTGATTTGAATTTTGTCATTCAAAATTTTTTGTTCATTTTTAACAGTTTAAATAGTATTGTTGTATACTCTGTATGTAAACAGTTTGCTAAACAAATAAAAGACATGAGCAGGAAGGCATAGAACCATCTCCTATCTTAACCTATTAAGAAATTAGACTACTTTGAATTACTTCTAAGTGATTCCTGTCATCTTGAGTTATGTTCTGTGTGGTAACACAAACCACATGGAAGTTGTTAACCAGGATTTTATAATGAGCACTTAACTGGTCTTCAGTGACTTCATGAAATTAGATTTACTCTACTGATGCACAAATGTCTGTAAACACCTGAACCTTTCAAGCCTTTTGCATTGCCATTTTAGGGTGATTTTGCTGTTGTTTTAAACAACAGTGTCACTATTTTAAAATAAATTTCTAGAATTTTAAAATAGTCTTTTCTTAACCTACAGTAATCTTGGTCTTTTATGCATATACTGATATTCTTAAAATGCATCTATAGGAAATTATCTCTAAAATAACCTTGTTTGTTTAGTGAATGATTAACTTTGTCTCTAGTCTTATATTCTTCTGTTTTTAATTATGTACTTAACAGAGGGTTTTATTTTAAAGGACTAAGGAAACAGATATTTGTAAAGCTCTTACCATGTACCTGATACACAAATCAACAGTAGCCAAACAGCAAAGTACTTTTTAAAAAAAAAAATTTAATTAGGTATTTTCCTCATTTACATTTCCAATGCTATCCCAAAAGTCCCCAATACACTCCCCTCACTCCCCTACCTACACACTCCCACTTTTTGGCCCTGGCATTCCCCTGTACTGAGGCATATAAAGTTTGCAAGTCCAATGGGCCTCTCTTTCCAATGATGGCCGACTAGGCCATCTTCTGATACATATGCAGCTAGAGACACAAGCTCAGGGGGTACTGGTTAGTTCATATTGTTGTTCCACCTATAGGGTTGCAGACCCCTTCAGCTCCTTGGGTACTTTCTCTAGCTCCTCCATTGGGGGCCCTGTGATCCATCCAATAGCTGACTGTGAGCATCCACTTCTGTGTTTGCTAGGCCCCCGCATAGTCTCACAAGAGACAGCTATATCAGGGTCCTTTCAACAAAATCTTGCTAGTGTATGCAATGGTATCAGCGTTTGGAGGCTGATTATGGGATGGATCCCTGGATATGGTAGTCTTTAGATGGTCCACCCTTTCGTCTCAGCTCCAAACTTTGTCTCTGTAACTCCTTCCATGGGTGTTTTGTTCCCAATTCTAAGAAGGGGCAAAGTGTCCACACTTTGGTCTTCATTCTTCTTCAGTTTCATGTGTTTTGCAAATTGTATCTTGTATCTAATGTTTCAAGGGCCAACATTCTGACTGCAGTGTTTCTGTCCTTCCTGATATTTCATAATGAATATTTAATAGTCATACCACCGCAGCTCTAAGTACCTTGATTGGAGCTGCTGCTGTCTCATATCTCCTTATAGTAAGTACTTGTTCCTCTCATTGGAATGCACTCTTTGTTTATCATCATTTGTGAAGTTGGACTATATTCTTCCCCATAATTTGGTCATACATGTATCGTCATGTACTTCTTTTGCTAGTATATGTAGGTGAAAATATTACCTTTTTTACATCCCAAAAGCAAAAGTATTCATTTTGTTTCGTTTTATTTTTTATTGAATTTTATTTTTTTACTTATTCATTTTACATTCCACTCACTGCCAGCCTCCTCATTACCCCCCCCACACACACACACACATACAACCCTTCCCCTATACCCCCTCCCCTTCTCCTCTGGGCAGGTGGGGTGTCTCCCACCTCACCCTCTGCACTTAATCTCTGTGAGGCTGAGCACTTCCTCTCCCACTGATGTTAGACAGGGTAGCCCAGATAGTAGAACATATCCCACCTATAGGCAACAGCTTTTGGGATAGACCCGTTCCATTTGTTTGGAACCCTCATGAAGGCCAAGCTGCATATGTGCGGGGAGGCCTAGGTCCAGCCCTTATATATTATTTGGTTGGTAGGTTAGAGTCTGAGAGCCCAAAGGGTCCAGGTTAGTTGACTCTTGGTCTTCCTGTGGAGTTTCTATTGGCTTCGGGGCCTGTAATCTTTCCTCCTTACATAAGAGTTTCTAAGCTCCATCCACTGTTTGACTGTGGTGTCTGAATCTGTCTGAGTCAGATGCTGGGTGGATCCTCTCAGAGGACAACATGTTCCTGTCTGCAAGCATAACAATATCATTAATAGTGTCAGGGATTGGTGCTTGCACATGGGATGGGTCACAGGTGTAGGGCCGGTGATTAGTTGGCCATTTCCCCAGTCTCTACCTCATCCTCTATACCTGTATTTCTTATAGACAGGATAAACTTTGGGTTGAAAGTTTTGTGGGTGAGTTGCTGTCCCTTTTGCTCTACTGTGGTACATCTACACAATGGAATGCTGTTCAGCTATTAAAAACAAGGACATCATGAATTTTGCAGGCAAATGGATATAGCTTGAGAATATCCTGAGATAACCTAGTCCCACAATTACATGCGTGGCATGTACTCACTCATAAGTGGATATTAGCCATAAAATACAGGCACCATGTTACACTCCACAGACCCAAATGAGCTAAAGAAGAAGTAACGCCCAAGCATGGAAGCTTGGATCACACTTAGAAGAGGGAATAAAATAGTCATAAGAGGCAGATGTAGGAAGGGAAGTGGGAAAGAGGGAGATGGGGGAAGGGAATGGGGCCATTTAGTATAAGGTGTGAAGAAGAATAGGAAAAATGGCTAGATGGCCATGAAAATGAATGGAAATCTGTAACAGGGGTGAGGATATAGGGAGCTTCTCCAGGAGGAGATAGAGACCTGGAATAAGGTAGGTGCCTAAGAATCAATAGGGGTAACCTTAGCTGTAACTTGCTACATTTGGAATATGGAACCTGAAGAGGCTACCTCCCATAGCCAGGCTGGAACCCCAGTGGAGCAGTAAAGTATTATTTACTGTATTTTTTCGACATAATTGTGCTGATGCTTGAAACCAGCAAACTAAGGGAAGGCCTATAGCATATGGACTAATCAAGTATGGCCAGAAGCACTTGATCTTCTAGTTTTATAGTTTACTGTAAAAGACAACGCATCACCTAACAGTGATATAGTTTTTATTTTATATATAGAAGAGGCCAAATAACACCACAGCTTACACAGAAATCTTGTTCTATTTCTGAAATAGTTACTTGAGTAGATAGTATTTTTCCTGGGACATGTAAATTTGGAATTACGGTAATTTTTTTTTTTTTTTTTTTTTGCTTCAGTAAATTCACTGAACCCTGGTGATATTCAGAGGCAATCGAAGTAAAACAAGTACTTATGCTTTTCAGTTGTGCTTCCCTCATGCACATGCTCTTTATCACACACACACACACACACACACACAAATACAAATGTGCAAAGAAAATCATTCTGACCCTTGCATTTGGAAAGATTTCAAAGTTTCCTTAGATGTTAAGATGTAAAGATAACAATCCACCAGTCTCGACAGCTTATGCTTGAGATTCTAAGAAACACCCATTCTCTGAAACTTAACAAAGTATTATAATATATTGATATTAACCTAAGTTTGTATACCTTAAGTGTCTTTCAGAAATCAGAGCAACAAAAGACAGTCAAAAATGAAAGCTCAATGCAAGGTATTTGAGTAGCTGTGAGGTTCTTTTTGGCACAGTTCCTTCTTGTTTTACTGATGGGGTTAAATATTGAGCAGTTCTCAACCCCTCTCTATCCCAACACATAGTTCCAGGACTCATTCATTCCCAGACACGTACCCAGAGGTTTTATCAGTTTTAGCACAGATAAGAAAAGGTAGAAGCTCTGCCATGCCATTTGCTTTTTCCTTCAGTAAACACAAGGCTCTCTGCCTCTTGAAGCATCAACATATTATTAATCTAAGCATGAAGTTGTTTTTGTTTGTTTGTTTGTTTTTGTTTGTTTGTTTTTGGTTTTTCGAGACAGGGTTTCTCTGTATAGCCCTGGCTGTCCTGGAACTCACTCTGTAGACCAGGCTGGCCTCGAACTCAGAAATCTGCCTGCCTCTGCCTCCCAAGTGCTGGGATTAAAGGCATGCGCCAGCACCGCCCAGCAGCATGAAGTTCTTAATCCTTTAGTCAGATAGAGATGGTAAGTTATCATTGGTCTTGTTAGATAAAATTTGTCTTAACAACTGATAAGTGTTTCCTTATACTTTAATGAAAAATAAAAAACAGATTTTAGATGTTGGCAGAAACTGGTAGTTCTACAAATAGCTTGAGAAAATAGGGATGAGGGTGATCTAGCTGCGACATCTGATCACCAAGGTTGATTCTAGCAATCTGATTGACTGATTAGGTAGGTTCACTTTCTGCTTCACCACTACATCTCATCTCCATTTTTCCCAAAGTTGCAAATTCAGTAGAAGAGGACCATTTTCCTTCCATTATAGAGGAGGACTGGTCTTCATTCACTTAAGTGTGTAGTGCATTTCCTTCCTAGAATGCCTAAACAGGCCCCCAGATAACTTGGTAAGAATTTGAATGTCCCTTTAGGGAAAATGTAACACTAGGAAATTAATTTATCCATCCATATAGCTTGGAAATTGTTATAGTTTGTTTTCTAGTGCTGCAATAAAACATCGTGCTAATAGCAACTTGGGGATGAAGGGGTTTGTTTGACCAACATTCCCATGTCCCAGTCCATCATTGAAGGGAGTCAGTCAGGTAAGGAACTTAGACAGGAACCCAGAGTCAGGCATTGAAGCAGAGAGTGTGGAGGAACACTTCTTGCCCTTGCTTTCCATATACTCAGCTTACTTTGTTATACAACCCAGTACCATGTGCTCAGAAGTAGCAGCACTTACTGTAGGTTGGGTCCTCTCTCATCAGTCATTAACCAAGAAAATTCCCCACAGACTTGCATTCAATCTGATGGAGGTGTTTTCTCAATGGAAACTACACCCCTTACTTGGTAACTATAGTTTGTGTCAAGTTGACAGAAAACTAATTAGCACAAAAATTCCTTCAGACCAAGGGATGATTGTATTCCCTCCCTCTCTGCTTCCCACAGTCTCTCTCTTCCTCTATCTTCCATGGCCACAGACTCTGATTAGGTGGGTTCATATTCTCTCTCACCATTACATCCCCATCCTTTCCCAAGCTGCATCTTCAGTGGGAAAGGACCATTTCCCTTCCATTATAGGGGAGGACTGCTCTTCACTTAAGTGTGTAGTACATTTCCTTCCTTTTCTGTCTTGAAAATATGTACTTTGGGTCATGAGAAGGACCTAGTAGTAAAAGTCTGGTTAGTTAGTTGTTTCCTATGACCAATATATTTTTGTTTTGGTGTTTTTGAGGCCTATGAATCCTCCCTCCAACCAAATGAATTAGGTGAACTATAAAATCAGGCTCCTTGCTTTATCATATGCAAGTTTAGACTAAAAATTTTAATTTACTGAATACTCCAGTGTTTTCATAGATGTTCAAGATAAACTGGTGAAATCACATTTTATTCGAGAGAATACCGAGAGACGTAAAATAATTGGAGTGAATGTGCTGTGAGAAAAATGCTTTATTTCATGTGATATTTGTTGGAAAGGACATAGGGTAGGTGATAGTGGGTAGCAGGTATCTTAGGATGGTTACATTTGAGGGTAGTGCCAGAGTATGGTGGAACAACATCTCGCTAAATGTGAAGAAGCGGGAGTTACAGAGCTGGAATGTAGAACCTTTTCATATACACAGGGCGGGTCAGAGCACATCAGAGTAGTTAAACACTAGTGTAATATGTGGTAAAAGCCCAATGGAGGCTGTATGAAAATTGTTGCTGCCTACTTCTTTGTGGTATCACTGCACTTCTATAATTTATTATATTTAAGCTTTCAGTCTTTTGAAATATTATTTCCTGAGTTTGAGGATTGCTTTTTACTTCTGTGGGAAAATATGCATCATTTAATTTGTTTATTGGTTTGATGCGGTTGTATGATTCATCAGCTTTGATGATCAGACCTCAAGCTGAAGGGCTGGGGAACTTTAAAAAATAATAAAATGAAGCATTAAATCTAGGACACAGAATGTTCTGTGTGTAAAAATAGATTAAATAAGAATAATGTATTAATATGAGCCCTGACCATTTTTCCTCTGATCTCTCTCCAACCTCTCAGGGCCCTGTGCCCATTACTTATCTTATGGAGCATAGACAGTCTCTTTTTACCTCCAGGAAAGATGTGGTTTAAGCAGTGACCCACTGTTTCTTTTCCCCGTGCAGAACGGCACATAGTTTTAGAAGTGAAAACACTACTTTACATTTTATAATATGAGTTTAGGGACTATTTTCAGATATTCTTTGTATGTTTTTCACTTTAAAACACTAATACAGTTGAATTTTATAATTTCAGTATTAGTATAAATAAATATAATACTTTTGTAAGTAAGGTATTAGATGAAGGGATACTTTGTATTGCACTGGACTTGTCTTGTGTATATTATATCCACACAGTACAACAGATGAATGACCCTGAAGCCTATCTTCTTTCTTGTTACATTAGTTTTTAATTAAAGAAAACAACTAGTTGGAGGCAGTTACTTTCTGTGAAATGTAATGAAGATTTATTTTAGAAGTGACCTTCACTTTATTAGCTGAAGCAGTAATCAGCAGAATTAATAGAATAATCAAATTATATACAAACTCATAAATCATCTTGAATAGTGCTGTCAAAAGTTCAGCTATTAATGGGTCCTATTGTTTTGCAGCTGTATTAAAAAATTACAACTGCTGATTCCTACCTTGATAGGAACTGAAATTGCTTTTTTAAAGGCTATGTATGATGAGGGCTACAAGCCAAAATGTTTCATGACTCTTAATTGATCTATAATACTATTTGATGTCACCAGGGCAAAGTTGAAGTTCAGTCCAATGTTGGTAGGCAGTTTCAGTAAAATCTGACTCATTGTTGGAACTGTACTCTACTAATTAAGCTTATATTGCTTTCCTGTCTGTTCTTTGGGGTTAATAACATCAAAGGGTTCGGATGTACTCCAAATATACACAATCATCTGAAGAATATATTGTATGGATATTATGTTGCTTTGTGAATTTTCTTTCAGCTCTTAATTGTAGTGGCAATTTAATAACTGAACCAATCTCTAAATTTGAGTTTTTCCTGCCTTTCTGAAACAATTTCTGCGTTCTTAACTTCTATTAAAATGAGAGAAGTGAGAAATTCTCACTGAGAATTCTTGGGGCTGAGCTGTGTCTGTTTCACGTATGGAACAGTAGGTGTTGACCATGCTTGTCATAGAGTTGATTATACTGAAAAATTAGCCCTAGTAATGTTTCTGTGCAGTCAAGCATTACATTCTGCCAGAATCTATTAAAATGAAGTGAATTTGGTTTTGAAAAAAGGCCAAGGCTTGGGAAACTAGAAAACAAATGTATTTTTTTTTTTTTTAGAATAAATGTGTGATATGAGTGTTGTATATGCTCGAAAATGGCATTTTTAAATGGAAATTTTTACAAAGAAAGCCCTGCTCACAAGAATTTCTGTACTTTGTTGTCCTTAGTGAGAAACATACATTTGAGAGATCTCAGTATTCTGCTCTCTGTTTCAGTATCTTTGTGCTAATTTGAGAACTGCAAAACTTATGTAAAGTGTGAAGATTATTTTGATATTAACTGGCAGGTAACTAAAAAAGTAACTTTAAGATATTTTGAAATGTGTGAACATTCTAAATAGGTATAGATTCATAATGAAGTTTAAATTTTAATTAATCTTAGATTTTTTAATCTAAAGAAAAAATGATTTAAGTCAGAAATCACAGACGTTTCTAAAAGTCCTTTATTGCTAGAATAGAATGGATATGAAAAATCCCTATTGATTTTTCATTAAAAAAAAAGAAGAAAATGGCCATCTCAGGGCATAAAGTACAATTTTCTATTTCTATATATTTTAAGTTTATTTGTATCATGTATATGGTGGAGGTCAGGTGGGAGCCCAGGTCTGTATCTGGTGTCTTTCTGTGTCCCTCCCTGTTCACCTCATTTTTTGAGACAAGTCTCAAATGTGGGACATGATGGTTACCTAGCCAGAAAGCTGTTGGGACCATCTTCCCAGCCCCCTTTCTAAGTCTTTCAAAGATAGTTAAGTGAATACACACGTCATCTCTTTGATTTTTTTTTTTCCCAGTTCATGCATCATTCAAGTATCCATTTGCCTAAAAACCTTCCACCTTTTCTTATGTTTTTCTGCTTTTTATTTTATTTTCCTTTTTTCTTTATTTTTGAGTTTGAGGCAGGGCCTGTATGATGCAGACCTGATTGTCCTGGAACTCTACGGAGACCAGGCTGTCCTCCCACTCACAGAGATCATGCTAACTCTGCTTCCTGAGTGTTGGGATTAAGGCATACACCTTGCCTGGCCTTTTCCCTGCTTTTCAAACTCTGTCCCTCTACTGAAACAATTTTAGTCTCAAATTACTCTACTTCGTAGGTCTTCAACAATCTCTGACCATTGGAAACAATCTACTTTTTAGGCAAGCAGATTAAGCTCTTGCAGGCTCTATAATAGAGAACCTTTTCAAAAGTTTCCTTTTCTTCTTAAATTCTGTACCTCCTCTACTGAATGCATACTGACTTCCTTTTCCTCTAAACTGCCTTGTGTAATCAGGACTGTACAACAAGTCCTGAGAGTTTCGTCTTTAGTATTCCTCCAATTATTACATGAACACCATCTTTCTTATGCTTACCAGAAAGCTAAACCTATGAATTATTCTTTCATACTCATTCTAAAGTTAGAAGAGTTGAGAAACTGTGGCAGGGTGGGTAGTAAGGAGTAACTGCTTGATTTGTTTTCAGACAGATGTCCACCCGTAGGTGAATAGCAGCTGACCTCTGTCATTTCAGTCCCTGGCTAAGGAGGTCTGAAGGCCTTAACTAGGATTTGCCTAACACAGCTGGACACTCTTTGTTTTTCTTTGACTATATAACTTCATGTATACTATCAAAGGATAAAACATGAAAATACTGTGTCTGGGGTCACAAACAAACATCTGGGTCCTGATGGAGTTTTGAATCATCTCACTTTAATATGGTAACATTGTTTTGAACTCCTGCTTTAAGAGGGGGCGGTTAAAGGAAATGAGTTGCCATATGGGTAGAAAAGTTATACAAGAAATTGCTCAGGAATGACAGAGCATTAAGGCAAACAATTAATTGAGCATGAGAGTCAGCTTTCTAATAAATAACCGAAGAGTGAAATTCTTGGATGTAGAATCCACAGGAGGAAAGGTTTTTGTGAGAGAATTATACTTTGACATTCCAAAAGTTCTTTGACATGGGTAAATAAGATGTGACGAACAGGGAGCCAGTGAACATTTGAATTTTCAAAACACCTTTGATAACATTTTAACATCAAAGACCACATTTAAAAATAAATGCTCTCTCACCATGGGGTTGGGGGTAATGTTCATGCATATAGATCTGGTTTAGACATGGGAAGGAAGGAATGAGGGAGGGAGAGAGGGAGGGAGGGGATGGTTTAATTGAGCTGTTACTACTTGCACAGTGAGCTTTTTATAGAAACAATGTTTACTGTTTTTTTTTTTTATTATGAACTATTTTTCTAAATGATAGGGAGTTAGCATCGTAACTTCCCACTGAACTGGTTATCTGCTTTCCAGTTTATAGTCAAAACATAGGCATTTATTATAGACATAGTAAATTTCAAAATTGAGGAATATTAACTAAAGGATGATTTCATAAGTACCATGTGGAATAGGTAGGAAAATAACATGAACAGCTCTCTGCACACTTTCCAAATAGTGAAAGGGATCTGGAAGTTATTATACAGGTCAGAAGATTGGAGTTTTGGCTAATCACTAAATTTTTATTTAATTTGTTTTTATCAAGAGTTTAAACTTAACATAAAAAAATCATGATTTTGTTATGGCATTTTAAGAAAAATATGGAATTATACATTGTACTTATTTTTCTTCATTCCCCACTGCCTCCCTTCCTGCCTTCTCTTGCTGCTAATTCCTTGTCACCCATAGAGTTCCATGTCTGCTCTCCTGTTACATAGATTCCCTTACCTTGGCCTTTCCCTCCCAACTTTATTAGCTCTTCTCTGATCTCGTAGCCTCCTTTTTACTTGTATGTCCTGCACATGCGTGCACACAATTTCATGCATACACAATATTAAATTTATATTTATCTAAGGAAAAGTATTGATATTTATCTTTCTGCATCTGGCAAACTACACTTAACAAAATGATCTCAAACTGCCCATTTTCCTGCTGCCATAAGGAAAGCACATAACAAACAATGCCTGGGAGGATGTAGGAAAGAATAACCTATATGCATTGCTGGTGGAAATGTATACGTACTGCCACTGTGTAAGTTAGGATGGAGGTTCCTTAAGAAACTGAACATAAAAGAACATATGGCAGTTAGTGACTGCTGAGAAAGAGACAACCAGTCTTCTCTAGGAAGAGTCCTTTAATTGGTTAACCAGTACTAAGTGGTTATCTGTTAAATCATATGCATATGAGTAACAGTAAACAGATTCTCTCTCTCTCTCTCTCTCTCTCTCTCTCTCTCTCATGTGCATGCACGTGTGTGCACACTCATGGGTATACATGTAATAATCATTAGAGAAAGTATCATAAGTGAGAATACAGGCATCACAGTAATAAAAGGTAATGAAATTGAGAAAGAGTGAGGGGGGATCAAAGAGGAGGTAGAGGGGGAAAGAAAGATGGTGGAGATGATGTTAATAGTATTTATGTATGAAGTTCTCAACAAAATTTTAAAAATTAAAAAAAAAACATGGAAGTAGAACTATCATTCAACTCTAACACCCTTGAATATATAATTGAAGGACTATTAAACTAAAATATCACAGAGCTACCTACGTATGCCTGTTGTTATTATACTGCTCACAATAGGAAATAAATAGGTTTAGATGTCCTGCAGCAGATAATAAATGTGGTGCATATATACAGGAAAATTTAGTTGTCATATAGCTTAGGTCATTTTTGTTTCTGCACTCAAATTTGGATCACTAGTTAGCAAAATGGAAAAATAAAGTTTCACATAAGGATTACTCGAACCAGAAATGTACTGGTTTATCCTGTACACTGCCATACCCGAGAAAGACTCAGAGAGAAGATACTGACCAAAGGCAATTGAATATTAGTCTGCCGAGGTTTTTTTTATATATTTGAATTTAAAAGTTCTTTAAAATAATTTTTAGTAGATCTGCCACTATAAAACTATGATGCTGTTAGTGATAGGTGTTTTGACTGAAAAGTTAAATATTACTAAGAGTATGTCTCCTCCTGTTGGTATCACTATAATAAGCTATATTAAGGAGTTTACTAAGTTGTGAGAGTCGGAGCACTTGTACAAGCATATGAACTGAAGATCTGTAGCCTAGCATAGGTCGAAGCATATAAATTGACCCCCAATTTTTGAAAGGCTTTATTTTTTAAGGCTTGAATGATGACTGGTGTTCTATAATTTATGCTAAGTTATTCTGAACCCCTGGTGCAGTTATTAATAGAGATCTGTTTCTGTCATCCAATACATAGTTTTATTGTGACTTTCCTATAGAAGGTTAAATTTAAGGACAGCTGGAAAAGCTAGGCAAAAAGTGAATATATCATCTACAGAATGGCACCAAGAACAGAAGATGCAAGATATATGGCTAAGATGTATGAAATAAAGGCAGTTTCTGGGAGTGAGTTTTTTGAAGGCTCTGCATTCTCTTTGGGCAGCTTTTTCTAAGTTAAGCATGATGATTATGCCTTGTAAGAGTGACTGCAGTGACTAAAGGGCAGCCTGTTTGCCCACAGCTTGATTTCCTTGGGACTGAAATCTGTCTGAGCAGCCCCACTGAATCAAGATACATGTACCTGATAATTTATTAAGTTATCAAGAATTCTGTGTTCTTCCTAACCCATGGTGACTTCTTCAAAGAACATAAACTAATCTGTGTATACCCCATGTGGAAATGAGTGTATGTACAGTGTTAAGTACTGATGTTGATAAAGGGCCAAGAGACAGTGCTTATTGGTAATGGTAGCCGTTAACTTTCTCTAGTAATCACTCATCTCTGGATAGAAGATTAAAGTAAGTGTCCCTAGATGCTTCTTCACAGCAATGCCTGTGCAGGAGGCTGATCAGGCTTGAGAAGGTGCATTTAGTTATTACATGTTTCAAGGGAGACACTATGCTTAGACCTTTATTAGTTTCTTTGAACTGTTCTTTGGGAATCAACATTCTATATCCAGTTCTTTGGCAGATGTATCTTACTTATTTGTGGCCCCAGTCTCTCTACTTCCTTGTCTCCATCGTCACTACTATGCTTCAGGTTGTTTTCATCACTCATTCCATTGATGGATGACATCACTAGCCTTTCCCCCTTCTCTCATCCTTTTGATGATTTTTTTTTTCATTAAGTAGCAAAGACCATCTTTAAAAAGCAGACAAACTAACTAGAAATCCAATATTTTTTTTTTCCTGAGAAGAAATAAACAACTGTCTTTTTACCCCAGAAAGGGTACCAATGTCAGACCGAAATATGAATCCCTCCCCTCCCAAGGTTAACACAATGGAATCAGTAGATTTAATTGGGTTTGCCTTTATGAACATCAATGATGGGTTTATCTGTAGAAACATGGATAACTTTTGGGTGGCGACAAGAAGGGAGGAAAAAAAATGCCCCAATTCTGGCCTTGTATTATCAGATCCCTTGCTTCTTTTGTGATATCACTTTATGTAATTTTTATCCCCTATATTGTAGCCCTATTAGTCATTGTTTTGCTCTTTCAAATACATTGAGCCATGTTATACCACAGGTGCTGGTGGCGATTTGCTCTGGTTGAAATATTCTTCCTCCACATCTTCACATGGTCACATGCTTCTGTTTATTTGATTCTTTGCTCAAATATCAGTTCAGTTTGTCTTACGCTCTCATTCCCAAAGCATATTCATCTTAAATTGTTTTAATGCTGTCAGGAATCTAGTTGTTTCATTGCCTGTTTTTTACACTTGAAAAGTTACATACCAGCAGGGACAGCTTTGTTTTTGGTTTTGTATCCTAACTGATTAGGCTCATATCTACTGGACAGTAGGCCTAATTCCATAAATATTTGGGAATGAAGAGACAAATGTCAGTGCATGTTGTGATCAACACAAACAGTACCATCGGCCCATTACATATCTCTTTCTGGAAGATGGTTGCATTGACCAGGTGCCTATGTTGTTTAAATGCTAGTAGGAGAGAAAATACAGACCATGAACAACTCAAGCAGATTGCTACACACTTTGATCAATGTAGGCCAGCAATTCGCCATAGGTCATGGAATCTGAAAACTTTGTCTCTTCACTTCAGGAGGTAGTAGCTAACAAGCTACAATATAGTGACCACTTAGGATGTTCAAGGCACCCCACTTTGCCTTAATTCATTCAACTCTGTAAACAACTCTGTGTGATAAGTTATGATCGCCATTTTATTATCTCAAGAACTGAAACATAGTCACAGAACTAGTAAATGAGAAACAAAGAGGACACAGACACTGTGACTCCATAGCTGATGTCCATATTGATTCCATAGCCATCTCCAAAAGCTGATCTCTGTGATTTGCATATTGTGACTACAGTTGGACACTTGATTCCTAATGACCTGAAAGGTTTAATGGTGATGACTATTGCTTGACAAACCAGCTGCCTTCAGGTTCTGTCACTTTGATCAATATTATGAGTGGCTTGTCAGTTTTGCTATACTACATCGCTGTGAATAGAACACATTGTTGAGTATTTTTGTTGGTGACATCATTATTTCTTTTTGGTTTCATTTTTTTATCCTGTTGAATTTAGTCAATAATGGACAGTAAAAGATGGAGACTAGGGTAGGATTGTAGAGATATTGTTTTTCTTGAGGGATTACATTTGATTCTAGGGCAATAGGAAGTTCAAAGTTGGGCTGGGTGAAAAAGTGGCTTAAATATTAGATGGAATTTTGGGGAGAAATGGTGCTGTGACTCTCATCTTACCCACTTTTACCTTTCTGGAAGATAGACCCACAGCAACAAAAATATGGAGCATTCATTTGTGACACCAGTTGGAAGGATACTAAATGCCAGGAAAGGGTAAGAAGTTAAGAATCATGGTGTAATTGAGATTGCAATAAGTAGTATAATTTGAATCAGTAAGCACAATGTAGTTGTATACTTATACATGTTGTATATAATCCATACACGTGCCATGTGGTGTGTAATAAATAGTAAGACTAAAGGTGTGTAAATATAAGAAGCACTAAGACTTTTGTCCTTTTATGTACGTGTATATAAAGTAGACACAGGTCCATGTAGTTCTCTTCTACACTCATGTTTCAGACTGGCCTGTACTCAGTGAACATGATAGAAAGCTCTGTGTGTAGTTTTAAATATATTGCTCTAATACATGTTTATCTATGCATGCAGTTAGAAGAAACACTGTCAAATGTTGTGCAGACACAGTGCTGAATTATATACCATGATATTTAGGAGACATACTTAGGGGCATTGTGGTTTTATCAATGTACTGTGCAATCTGGGTGTAGCTAAGGTACACTGACAGTGATCAATGGTTAGGTTTTTCTCTTCTATCCTTTTTGCAAATGACGTGATATGTGTTCAATGAGAAAAGTTTAATCTTTTTGGAGGAGCAAAAAGATCCAATATTTATAGTATGTCAGTAGATTTTTCCTTTAGTTCCTCAATACCTATACACTTACTAAACCAGGTAATTTTTGATGAAATATGGAGGCCTCTTGTAGCCTAAATTTCCCCAAATGAAGAACATTCATTTGGGCTTTGAGTCTAGTTCAGCTTATCTGTGGGAAGTAGACCAGTGATGTTTCATGTGGTGAACTCTTTGATTATTAGCAGGAAATCGACAGTGAAGATGGTGTCAACCACCTTGGTCATGACTTCCTGTGTATCAGTACTCTCTTGCCAAAATCAGAAGGCTGAATAGCACATGGCAAATGCAGCTAAACAGTCCACCACCAGGAAGATTATTTTTTCTAAATCTCATTAGAATCTGTTAGATTATAATGTCTTAACATCAGATATACTAACAAATATTACTGCACAATTTGTCATCCTATTGGTGAGCAAAATTAACAGGAAGAAAGACTGTCCTACATAAAATGTATAGTCTACAGGTTCTTAACCATGTGGAATTTTGCTTAGTGGCTCTATTATGTCCTTAACTGCATTATTCTAATTTTCTCAGTGTAAAAATAAATACAGGTTTTCTTGTGCACTGATGTTGTATACCAGAAGAATATTACCTAACCCCTACTCTACTGTGGCTTAGCTGCTTATGTGCATCTAAAAGAATTCAATTTGGAAAGACATGAAAATATTAAATCCTATTCAATGAATGTCATTTATCTCCACCATTGATAATTTTCATTATGTCCTATATAGATTATGAACTACTTTTCAATACAGACTAAAATAAATGACATCAATATACTCAAGATTTGCCAAATCTCAAAATGTGGCTGCATTTACTTTAACTACTTTTTAAAGCTTTACTCATTTTTATTTCTATGTATATCTGTGTGCCTCCATATTTGCAGCATGTGCATGTAGTTTTCTGGGGAGACTAGAAGAGGGTATCAGATGGCCTTGCTCTTGGAGTTATAAATGATTCTGAGCCTCCTGATATAGGTGCTGAGAACCAAACCTCTGAAAGAGCAGTAAAGAAACTAAGCAACTGATTTTCTTCACTGTAACTTTCATTCTCTACTTTCCTAGATACTACTCCAGTGTATTTACTTCTAGTTTCCTCTTAAGTTTTGTACATTACATATTTATGTATCGTTTTGATGTATAGCAAGATTTTTGTATATGAAGTTGATTTTTTTTAAATAAATGATGCCAGTCAGGAGTGTTCTTTCCAAAATTTCTGTTGTGAATCAGCTTTTGCATTTTAAAAATACAACAACTAGTAGAAGAGATTAGCATTCATGAATTTTTATTATTTATGCTGTTCCCTTGTATGATATGAGAATTTGGACAGTTGTTTGTATGTTTATAGGGTATAGTCATCACAAACTATTCACACTTCTAAAGCCAAATGCATAGTTGTTAGTTTTCCAAGGTTGACCTCAGGTATAATACTTAGTTTGATGGACTTCTTTAAAGTTGGTATGTAATAGTTTTGTTCATTAGAGAGAATGGATATAGAACTAAGTTATGCAAGGCTTATGGGGCAGAGCACTAAGGAATTCCAAATTGTAGTTTCTACCATGTTTCCTCACTGAAAGATCAGAATATTATATCTCTCCAAATGCAGGTATATGACCAATATGTATGGTCAACCAAGAAAACTCAACTTGACCATCAGTTTTTTCAACTTTTTTTTTTTCCTGAAACTTCAAAACTTAGGCACAGCTTCCCTTGTAGCTGAGATCAATATCCACCCTTTTGGAGTTTAGTTGATATTTATCAAATGACCCAAAGTTCTTACTCCAAATCAAACTGTTGACCTGACCACTCCCATCCTAAAAACTATCTGGTCCACCCTGTCCTGTCCCTAAATTGGTTACTTAAAGCTATCTTTTGAACCAGTATCTCTAGGGAAACAAACAAACAAAAAACCAAAAAAACCACTTCTTTCAGGCCTGACATTTAGAGGGCATAGAGATGACCCCCCAGAAGGTGGAAACCATGGCTAGATCTTAGATCTTCTTTAGTTAAACTAAAATTACTTATTGCACATATAAATGTTAATTTGTTTGTGAATTCTCCTCTAGACATGTTGGATTTATATTGGTACATAAACCCACTATTTTAAAATGAACATATGAGTAATTCCGAATATCATATACTTTATATCTTCTTTACACATATTACTTTGTTTATTCTTCAAATGGGATAGCATTGGAAATGTAATTGAGGAAAATACGTAATAAAAAATAAATAAATTAAAAAAAAAAGAAGGCAAAAAAAAAAAATAAAAGCTACCTGTAAATTTTTGGGTAGAACTTAAAATACTGATTCATCATGTCACCAGGAATTAGTAAAAAAAAAAAAAAGAAGAAGCTTATGTGAATAAATGGCAATATAGGGCTGGTGTGGAGCTCATTATCCTATTTCCATGGTCACACAGCTGGTATGTGGCATAGTTGGCATATGAAGCCAGGCAGTCAAAATTCTTCCTTAACCCCTATGCCTAAAATGTGCAGGAAGAAAAAGTTGTACATATCTTCCATGCGTATAGCTAGGATTACCTAACATATTTAAGCAGCAGTAAGATTTGCTACTCTGAAAAGTATGCATTTTCAACTTTACTGTAACAAATTTTTATTTTTACTGAAAGATTTAATAACTACTATTGCGTCTCTACATCTTTTCTTAACTATTACTTACCTTTTACCTTTCTTTTTTTTTTTTTTACATGTTTAAATGTTTAAAGTTCTATATTTTGTCGATTGTAGGCTGAGTTTTATGTTTTCTTGGAGAATCTGTCTCTGACTCATATCTTCCTATATTCTTGTCTAGTGTTGCTTCTCAGACTTAACACTTGTACCTTTCCTGGAATTGCTTCTGAACACAGTGTGAATCAGAGATGATTCTTCTGATAAATATAACCTGTTGTCCCCAAATCTTCTTGCCACGGCCCATTTTACCCTGGTTCATTTCCATGTATACATATACCTATATGTTAACTTTCTTTGTCTGCTCTAACTGACTCAATAGGATAAAACACCACCAATTTATTATCTTACATTCCTGGAGGTCAGCAGTCTGAAAGAGACCAGCAGGGCTGCATTCCTTCTTAGGGCATGAAGGAAAGCTCTGTTCCTTTCTTTTTCTAGTTTAAAAAGGCCACCTGCATTCTTTGGCATGTGACCACCTTATACAAACAGCATCACTCTGACCTCTACAATCATCTGCACGTCCATGTGTCTGACTTTAACCTTCTTGTTTCTTCTTTTGAAGCCCTTGTAATTGTGTTGTGCTCACCAGGATTATCTGATTGCAGGAACCCTAATGTTATGTAATTGTAAAGTCCTTGATGCCATGCAATCTCTACAATTAGGGTGTGGACATGTACTGGTGTGAATATTCAGTCTACCATACTTCCTGATATTGCATTGTTCTTTTTTCACATTTTTGATTAATTCATTTTAAGCATACCTATAACCTCTATTTTGTCTAAATAAGGACTCAGACCTTGAGTCCTGCTTTAACTTGTGTCTGCAAATTCTCACTTAGGGCTTGGTATGTTTCTTTCAGTGCTGTGTAATTGTAGGGTTTAAAAGTCATCACTGTGGGACTCTTAAACTGTGAAAGTAGTTGAAATCTAGAATTATCATTTACCCAGAGCCATCTTTCTTGATATTTTCTTGGTAATGGTGTAATTTCAAATTTATGTCGTCTGTGAGTGTAGCACCCTGATTCTAATACAGAGGTATAAGCTTCCTCTACCCTGAGCTTAGACAAATCAGCATTCTGTTTGTCTCCCTGCCCCAGTAGGGAGTTCATGTCTTTCCTCAGTCATTTTACAGAGGTGTATTTCTATAACTAATCAAATGTCATGAAAGATGATTTCCTTTTCTGCTTTGTTTCCTGTCCAGATCTTAAAGCTTGTTCTTCCTAAATGGGTGTTGATTAGCCAACGGACGCAGTATACTCCTTACAGCATCTGCTGCACTCACTCATGCTGTGTTCTGAGGTTTTAGTTTCTAGTTAGCTCTGGCTCCTAGACATTTGCTTACCTCTATAGTACCTGACATCTTCTAAAGCCTTCCTTGCTCAGCCTTTCTTTCCCCTTCTCTGAGTATCTCATGTATTTCCTCGGAAGGATGCTTTATGCACCTTAGAAATGCAGGAGCTCATTTTAGGGGGACATTTAACTCTTGCTTAGGAACACTTTCAACTTGGTTACAATTTTAGATATCAATATTATACTATTAATAGGGATTCCTTTGTTGCATAAAGAAATTGCTAATATTACATTACATCTGAGAAATTTTAATATAGATAGTGAACATTATATATGATCAGATTTCTTTTTTTTTGTAATGCCAATTAATATGTGTTAGATACCTAAATATTTTTACCTTAGTTTCAACCCAATTATCCTAATTCTCATATTTCTGTTCTCTTTCCAGAATGTGTGCTGTGTTTGGTGGAATCTATTGTCTTCGCCATTCTGTACAGTGCCTTGTAGTGGACAAAGAATCCAGAAAGTAAGGATGCTATAAGTAACCTTCTTATATTTATACACCAGACAGCGGTGAATAATATAGAAGTTGCTTTTTTAAAAGTGATTCTTGAAAGATCCTCCTTGGTATTAATAACCTATCAACCTTGATTAAAAGTAATTTGTGTTTAGGTCTTCCAGAACAAGTAAAGTGAGTCCAGAATATAGAAACTAAATTAATTCCCCTGCAATATGACTATAGCTCCTGATCATTCAAGCTTGGAAGACAAATCATTTCAGCTGCCGGGGGTAGGTGATGAGTGATGTTAGTTTTCCTTGTGGCCTTACCTCCTCTAATTGATTTTCATCAGATGACAACAAAGCCCTCTGTTATTGCATTTTTAAAAATGGAGCTCACCTAAAGACTCATCAGATTAATCTCTGCTGATAATGCATGTCACTTCAAGAGAAAAGACTTTAATGAGTTTTTAGGTAGATTGTTGTCATAAACTATGCTGCCCTGTTATCTGAGGATAAATTCTTTTACAACAGAATCAGCCTACAAGCTGGATGAGGGCTAAAGTATGAGTTTACCCACTTTCTTACAATAGCTGAGCACCATCTATTTACATGTTTTGTATTTTAATTATTTTTTCTAGAACTTATTATTATTTACTAATACATACTCTTGTCTGAATTAAATTTAGGTAAAACACCATTGTACAATTTCTAAGTAGTACCTTGAAAAAGAAAAGGCTCAACTGGATAGAGTTTTAGGAGCTGTTAAAACTGTTATTTTTTCTTCTTTCTTAGACATTCTCAAGTACCTACTGACCTATATTTTATAGATAATTATTTTAGGACTATATTAAAAGTGTTGTTGAAATTATAATATAAAATCTTAAATGGCTTGTTTCTTTATGTAGTAATTTTGTAGAGTCTAAATGGGAAAAATTGGCCATTAATTTCTCATAAGTGGATTATAGTGTTATAAGGAGTTAATTTAGCTAAGATTTAGTTCTAGAAATAAGTAATACAGAGGAACTTTCCAGCTTTATGCTGTAAAAATTGACACATGATGTTAACTTCTTATAAAGTATCATTAGCAACAGTACAGAATCATACTATCTAAGTAAAAGAGGTGACAGTATACAAGGGATTATCACTAAAGTCTTTAGATTATTCAGATTTTGGCATGTAAGGTAATGAAGGAGCGGTTGTCTTTACGCCTCACAGTTTGTTTTTCCTTATACAGTGACTTTGAAACAAGAAGGCTTCCCTGTGACAGAAAGGCAGATAACGACTTGCTTGTTTGGTGTTTATTTGCTTAGGTCATTTTTATCATCTTTGGGCACTATTCCAGTACCACATGTTAGTCTCAGTGACATGAAGAATTTGCATGGATCATATTTCTTGGCTCTTTCTTGCTTGCTTGCTTGCTTGCTTGCTTGCTTGCTTGCAGAATAGGTATGCTAGTACTGTAATAGCATTTGTTGAAATAAATGATGCATTTACCTTACCTCTGACTTATATTTATGAAATATTCTGAACAAACTATCAACTTTCATGAACTTACACTGATTCTAGTTAGAACAGAGAGGTGAAGACTAAAGGTCTTAGATATCATAAGAACCTCCAGACTGGCAATTTTAAAACTGTAAAGTGATAAGGAAATTGACTATTCTTTTAAATATCCCCAGGAATTAATTTTTTTGGGGGTTGGTTTGTTTGCAGTTTTGAGATAGGTTTTCACAGTGTACCTCAGATCACAGATGCTTGTTACCACGTTTGGATGGAAAACCACTTATAAGCAATAGCCCAGTAGAATCTAATGTAGATTGTTTTAGATGACATTGAGAAACAGTGCTCTGTAGGGTGAATTTAAAGATTTCGGCAAGAGTACTGTATTCCATGATGAGCTTGGGAATCCTAATATTAATTTATTCTAAGGCTTTGTCCCGATGTACTTGTCTGATATACTGGCAGTATGAACTTTACGTAGTAGGCAAGTTGCTTCTAGTTTAAAGTCTTTCGTATCATCACACAAGTCCCAAAGCACCATATTTATTAACAAAACCCAGTCCTGCAATAAGAGGGGTTATTGAATAATATTAGTGCCATGAATGATAGCAAGTCCTTTATATGGCAAATTCCCTTATTTGCAAGATAGTTTAGAAGAATTCAGAAATAGTCATTGAGTCTTCTTTTAGATTTGACCTATTATTTGGTTACATTAAATAATACTGGAAAGTATATAGCTGGCTCTTCTTTAACCTTTAGAAATAAGTGATCTTAAAATGTTTCATATTCTGAAGTGTGGGTCAGTTGTCACTTTATTGGGTATTGAGAAATTAGAAACAAATTGAACACTTTATTGTGTCTATTTGTTTTAAGCAACTAGCACAGTGCCTCTTTTATGCTTTCCCTTTACCAACTCCCATCCAACTCCCATGCTAGTTGTTATGGTGTGATATGATATGGCCAAAAAGTAAATAAGATATAGGTCCTCTGTTTGTAATTTGGGATTCAAGGGAACAGTGCAGCCTTCAATGTCACATAGACTGTATTTGAATTCTGACATTGATATTTCTTCAATCTCTGTGAACCTAAGCAAGAGGTTTAACCCCTCTGTGCCTCAATGTTATTACAAAAAGTGGAGTGGCTGACAAGCCATACCTTGTATGGTTGTTGTAATATTACCAGAGCAGATAAACATCAAAAAACCATAGATTACACATACAGGTAGTTTAGTAGTATATATGTAATTGGAACCTTGGAACCACCTTGGCATGCCATAAAGAAGAAGGCCCGTTGTGTTCTATGTTTTGCTCAGAAGTGTGACTTAGAATTTTTAAATAGTGTTCAGTAATTTCAGCAATGATTTGGAAGGAACATAATGAAAAGAGACTCTTTACCTTCAGAATCACCATTGTGTGCCCTTTTCTTGTCTTTATACTGTTTGCTCTCACAGAATACTTCAGTTGTCCATCCTTTCTCCAATTCATGCAAGTATTAGCTGTTTTCTATGTTCCAGGCACTGGGAATGCAGATGAGAACAAGACAATCAGGATTTTTGTGTGGCCTGCATACAGACAGCCTTCATGGCTTTTATTATTATTATTATTATTATTATTATTTTGTTTTGGTTTTTTGAGACAGGGTTTCTCTGTGTAGTCCTGGCTGTCCTGGAACTCGCTCTGTAGACCAGGCTGGCCTTGAACTCAGAAATCCACCTTCCTCTGCCTTTCAAGTGCTGGGATTAAAGGCGTGCACCACTACGTCCGGTGCCTTCATGGCTTTGTATAATCTCCAGATAAACTCGGAGGTCTTCCAGGAGAGAGTTGACCACTGTCTGGCACTCATTTCTTTCCCCTTTTTGTTTTTCACCTTGACAGATAACAGTGTCAAGGTGATTGTGTGTTTCTGTACCTGAGACATTCTCATATTTGCTTAACTCTGTTTGATCCATAAAAACATTGTGAATGTAGCACTGCCACCAAACTACATTCCCTGATACTCTGCAATGGCCTTTCCTCGCCTTACCGCTGAGCGATACTATTATTTTTAAATTGCCTGTGTCTGCATCTTCATTATTACCTATAGGAACAGAAGTTGGCACAGGTACTTGCCATATTTTTATGTTGATTAAATGAGGTATCAGCTTATTAGCCTTCCACTTCCTTATTAAATGCAACTAGAGTCTAAGGCAGTAGCAGTGGGGTGAGAGAGAAGAGGCTAATTACAAGAAATATTTTAAGGTGGAATCTACAATAGTAGCAAATTAGCTATGAAGAGAGATTTGGGTGGAAAAATTATAACTGCTGGTTAAAGCTGTACTTGATAGAGAGATTACAAGGGAGGAAGACAGATGCAGGGCTGTGATAAAGTCAGTTTGGAACATATCATGCTAGATATATAAAGGAAGTAGGTAATGATAACTTAATTGTGCACTTGAAACGTGATAAGAACAGATTTTAACCATCTTTGCTCCCCAGTGGTAACTGTGGGTGGTGACTGGGTATGTTAATGTGATTCTGTTATTGGTTACACAGTGTATAATACACCAAATTATCACATTGTATTCCTTGAGTATATATGGTTTTTATTTACCAATTAGGTATTCTTAAAAGATTAAGTAGACTCTATAAAGAAAGAACAAATTAGTACATAAATTAAAAGATGATAGCCATCTTATGAAAAGGTCAGAGCAACAACTAAAATCCCAATCTTGTTAATGGGTTGAAATGATTGTAGTAGATGTTCAGCCCAGAACTACTGTGAATATTTTGAAACCATTTTTTGAAAGATGTAAAACTGGAACCTAATGCCTTTGAGAAAACTCACAAACTGTGTCCAATAGGAACACCTGTTTCGTTTCTTTCCATGATTAGGAATCTTATCATTTCCTTAATTAACATTTTTCTTTTTTATTATTTCATTTCTAATTTCAAAGGGATTGCATACCTGTGAATACTGTTGTTTCATCTCTTCTTGACTGAGTTCCAGATGTTTTGTTTTAGTCTTGCTGAGGTTTTTTTCCCCCTTCCTTATTGTCAGTTTGCTATGGATGCTCTCATATCAGTGAACCAAGAGCTGAGTAAGTGCTGTGGTTTGTTGATTTAGAAAGCCTTGCCCATGAAATGTTCGGTCTGGCTTCACTGATTCTTATGATCAGCTTGGTCATTGTGTCCCTGTAACTAGGAACTCCTATCATGTTCCTTCTCAATTTACTATTTATGAGGCTCAGCAAGGCCCTCTGCTAAGTCCGAAATGCTGTTAATCTTAATGGCTTCCTCAGGTTTATGTGGGAGGAGTAGGCAGGAGGGTATTTTAATGTGTCTGGCAGCACTGTTTCATTTTGTTGTTTTCCATTAAGCGAATGTCATCTAATTTTTATATTAATCTTTATAATACAGATTAAGAGTAGGTCCCAAATCAATATCCGTTCTTCATTGTTCTCCCAATTAGGCTGAATATATGGCAATAAGTCAAGTATCTGAGGGAAAACAAATCTTACCACTTGCTTAACATGCCTTGGTTTGCAGAGCTTTGCTTAGGCCTACTGCCTCAGTACTTGAGGGCAAGAATGAGGCTAACAGGTGAGTCATCTTGTTACCATCTACCAGACTAAGACTGAGCCTCCATAACTGTCACTTCCCTTTGTACAGATGTGCATCATTTTTCTCGATCTGTAGCTCCTTACTTTTGTCACACAACATAAAGATGCAGGAGTAGCAAAGGCTTCGCTATGATTCTTTCTTGGGACTCGGAAGCTTATCAGAATCTCCAGGGGTACTTATTATTTGAAAAGTCCCCCAGGTGTGATTCTGATTTGTTTCCCTCTCCTGCTCCTCCTCCTCCCTTGGAAATCAGTTTCATCTGAAGCTTCTGCATAAACAAGCACATTCATTAGCATCTTATCCCTGCATAGTTGAGCTTGCATTAGTTACTCTCTGCATTATCTACATTAATTCTTTCTAATGCTGTAACACCTGAAACCAGTGTCTGCCAGTCACCAAGGGATCTCTATTAGACTTTGGAAGCAAACAAAGCAGCAAAGACTTCATAAACTTGACTTGAAGGCTAGGTTTATTTCTGGGTTGCTTTGTTTGTTTGTTTGTTTGTTTGATAATGGGAGTTCTTTGAAAAGGCACTAAGGTTCAAGATTTATATGAAAAACACTCTTTTCTCAGTTTTAGTCCAACATTATACATGAAAAGTTTCAAGCCTTTGCCAACATTGAGTTTAAAGTAAAACCTGTTATATCTTCTGCTCAATTTCTATAATGAATGTCACAATTTACCTACTTCTTCATACATCTTCACAGATCCCCACTCCTTGAGCCATCTATTGATTCATCTTTTATGCATTCCATAGTAACTGTCAGATATCAGTAAAGTTCACCCTAACATTTCAATATGAACATCCTGATCTATAGTTCAGTGTTTTCCATTGTCTTTTGAAATATAATTATGGTTGCATCCCATTTTAAGTACTCACCAGTTGAGTTCAAACAAAAGACAAATAAATATGTGTACCCAAGTCCTATCAATACACAGGAGGTTATATTCCCATTTATTTTCCTGCCTTCATTATTCCCCCTTCAATTTCTATAACTTCTTAAAAGTAAGAAATGCTTGCCAGTGAGAAATATACAGGACAAATATAATCAGTGTACCATGACAATTCAGCAGATACATCTTCTCCATTTTTTTCAAGTCCCTTGATTTTTAAAATGTTTATGAATGCTTAAGAAACTGATCTTTCCACTTTTCAATAGTTATCTTGGCCAATATTTAATGTAAGTCCTTTGTGCTAATTTAATGCAGTATTTTGTAGATAAGATGAGCTCTAGTTAGCCATGCGGTGGTGGCGCACGCCTTTAATCCCAGCACTTGAGAGGCAGAGGCAGGCGGATTTCTGAGTTTGAGGCCAGTCTGGTCTACAGAGTGAGTTCCAGGACAGCCAGAGCTATACAGAGAAACCTGTCTCAAAAAAACAAAAAACAAAACAAAACAAAAAAAAAAAACAAACCAAAAAAAGATGAGCTCTAGTTTAAGGAAATTCAGGAGATTTGAAGTGTAGGCAAATGGAGAGACATCATGTAAGTATTAATACCACAGATTTATATTAAAATTGCTTAAATGTTTACATGTATGTATATAACATCACTAAACATAATTGTCTAACCTGCCAGCAGTGGTATGCCATTTCCTCAATAGTATCAATGAAATACAAATTCAGTTCCATGATTTTAATTTTAATTCTTCCTGTTAATAAATCCCTTATTTTGCTTATTTAGAGCAATTGAGGATACTTCAATTTATAGCAGAATATTTTATTTAGTTAGTTTTAACTTTATTTATTCACTTTACAACCCAATATCAGCCCCTCCTCTCCTCCCAGTACCCCTCACACAAATTCTTCCCCCATTCTACCAAAAGGGAAGACTTTTGGGAAGGGAAAGCTCCCCTCTGGATTTCACCTCCCACCAAACAACTCCCCATACACATCAAGTTTCTACAGGATCATCCTCTCCCACTGAGGACAGACAAGGTGGTCCCATTTAGGGATGTGAGATGCATAGGCAGGCAGGCAGGTAACAGTCTAAGGGACAGCCCCTGCTCCACTTGTTGGGGGATCCACATGAAGACCAAGCTTATAGCAGAATATTTTATATATGATATGAATGTGAAATAATTTGCTTACATTTTTATGAGGACCAGCATATAAGTTTATTTCTAATAAAATAATTCTGGTACCAAAAGAAGCTGTGACAAAAGCAAATTGATATTTCCATAATAAAAAAGATATAGCAAACATAACAGTCATTTGCATATAGTTCCTGAAATATTGCATAGAGGCTTTGTCAGTGCTGGTAAGTCCGTTTCAAGGATGTCGCCCTTAGTCCATTAGTTTGGATAATGAGCCCTATAAAGTACATTTATAACTTGTGGCACTGCAAGGAGATGGATTCTAATTTTCATCCTTTTATCTAGACACATTGAAAGAAGGTCAATGGAGGGTTCTATATGATTCATTGTCCCAACACATATCAGATGACAGAGACCTGAGAATGTCCATGCATAAGTGTTTTCCTTATTTGGAAAGAGCACTTGAAAGAAATCTTTCCATGATTATCCTTTGAAGTAAAGTGGAAACAGATATTAAAAGAAGCTCTATCCCCTTTTTTCTGTTTAAAACATTATCAAACGCATGACCAGATAGCTATTCTTGAACAAAAGAGAAAGCAACACTTAACAGAAAAATAAAAGCCTTTAGTGGCTTTTACAGGCTGTGAGTGATACAACACGATATTTAATCAGCTTTCTTTTCCTCTTAGAACTGTTAAAGGTGGTAAAAAAGAAAGCCGATTTTCTAAACAAAGAAACAGCTTCTATGTTTCCAAATGTGAGGAAAGCTTGGAATTATGTAATGATGCTTTACTGGACTTACACTTACAGACTAATGGCAATACATTTATGTACAGTTTAAAAAGTGTCAGAATAACAGCTGGAATATGTCTAGTTCAGTGTCAGAAAATGTAGAGTAGTTGGCAATTTTTTAAAGCTTTACAAGGTTTCAAATTCAGAACCAGCTGTTCATTATTTAATTTTCTCAATTATTTCATTAATATGATCTTTTCTCTATGCTTATCTTCTTTATAGATGTAAAGCAATTATAGATCAGTTTGGTCAAAGGATAATCTCTAAACATTTCGTTATTGAAGACAGTTACCTTTCTGAGAATACATGTTCCAGTGTACAATACAGGTAAGGTATCCTACACCCCATTACACAAGGGAAGAGACAACTTCTGTCCATTCTCATGGTTCTGTTTTTCTTTTTTCTTTTTTTATTGGATATTTTCCTTATTTATATTTCAAATGTCATCCCCTTTATCGCTCCCCCCAAAAGCTCCTGTTCCATCCCCCTCCCCCTGCTTCTATGAGGGTGTTCCCCCACCCACCCACTCCTGCCTCCCTGCCCTCGAATTCCCCTACACTGGGGCATCCATCGACCCTTCACAGGACCAAGGGCCTCTCCTCCCATTGATGCCTGACAAGGCCATCCTCTGCTACATATGCAGCTGGAGCCATGGATCCCTTCATGGTTGGTGTTTTAGTCCCTGGGAGGTCTATGGGTTCTGGTTGGTTGATATAGATGTTCTTCCTATGGGGTTGCTCCTTCTCTAACTCCTCCATTGGGAACCCTGTGCTGAGCACAATGTTTGGCTGAGAGCATCCACCTCTGTATTTGTTAGGCACTGGTAGAGCCTCTCAGGAGACAGCTATATCAGGCTTCTGTCAGCAAGCATTGGTTGGCATCCACAAAAGTGTTTTGACTGTATATGGGATGTATCCCCAGGTGGGACAGTCTCTGGATGGCCTTTCCTTCAGTCTCTGCTCTACACTTTGTCTCTGTATTTCTTCCTGTGAGTATTTTGTTCTGCTTTCTTAAGAAGGACCAAAGCACCCGCACTTTGGTCCTCCTCCTTCATGAGCTTCATGTGGACTATGAATTGTATCTTAGGTATTCCAAGTTTCTGGGCTAATATTGACTTGTCAGTGTGTGCATACCATGTGTGTTCTTTTGTGATTGGGTTACCTCACTCAGGATGATATTTTCTAGTTCCATCCATTTGCCTAAGAATTTCATAAATTCACTGTTCTTAATAGCTGAGTAGTACTCCATTGTGTAAATGTAGCACATTTTCTCTATCCATTTCCACTGTTGAGGGACATCTGGGTTCTTTCCAGCTTCTGGCTATTATAAATAAGGCTGCTATGAACATAGTAGAGCATGTGTCCTTGTTATATATTGAAGATTATTCTGGGTATATGCTGAGGAGTGGTATAGCTGGGTCCTAAGCTATACCACTATGTCCAATTTTGTAAGGAACCACCAGACTAATTTTCAGAGTGGTTGTACCAGCTTGCAATCCCACCCACAATGGAGGAGTGTTCTCTTTCTCACCAGCATCTGCTGTCACCTGAATTTTTGATCTTCACCAGTCTGACTAGTGTGAGGTGGAATCTCAAGGCTGTTTTGATTTGCATTTCCCTGATGACTAAGGATGTTGAACATTTCTTTAGGTGCTTCTCAACCATTTGGTATTCCTTAGTTGAGAATTCTTTGTTTAGCTCTGTACCCCATTTTTAAAATATAGATATTTGGTTCTCTGGAGTCTAACTTCTTGAGTTCTTTGTACATATTGGATATTAGCCCTCTATCAGATGTAGGATTGGTAAAGATCTTTTCCCAATCTGTTGGTTGCAGTTTTTTCCTATAGACAGTATCCTTTGCCTTGCATAAGCTTTGCAATTTTATGAGGTCCTATTTGTCAGTTGTTGATCTTCGAGCACAAGATATTGGTGTTTTGTTCAGGAAAATTTCCCCTGTGCCCATGTGTTCAACTTCCCCATTTTCTCCTCTATAAGTTTCAACTGTATTATGCAGAAATATTGGTAAAAACTATATGGTACTGGTACAGAGACAGGCAAGAAGATCAGTGGAATAGAATTGAAGACCCAGAAATGAACCCATAACACCTATAGTCACTTGATATTTGACAAAGGACCTAAAATCATCCAGTGGAGAAAAGACAGCATTTTCAACAAATGGTGCTGGTTCAACTGGAGGTCAGCATGTAGAAAAATGCAGATCAAACCATTCTTATCTCCTTGTACAAAGCTCAAGTCCAAATGGATCAAGGACCTCCACATAAAACCAGATAATTCTGTTTTTCAAGTACTATGCAGAGGTTTATGAAAGCAAAGGTATATTCTTATTTCTTACCATTCTTCCCTACTTGGTTCTGTTTTTAGGGAAGCCCAGCAGAATTTCTTCTCCTTTGCCTCAGCTGGAGTTTGTCTGTAGGTCATGCATCCTTCTTTCTTGAGCCAAGAAAAGATTAAAGCCGAACTTGACTGGGTTTTGACACTTTTATCCTTACTTAAATCTTTGAAACATGCCTTCTGCTGGTTACATAACAATAAATGAAACTTATCCGTGGAATCTCAATCACTGCTTTCCTCTTTTGTGCATTACAGGCAAATTTCCAGGGCAGTCCTGATTACAGATGGATCGGTACTAAAAACGGATTCAGATCAACAGGTGATTCAGTCCTGTTTGTTTTTCTTCTTAGTATAAAAGCTGTATATTTTAAGAAATGCATGTACATGTGAATTTATTCCTGCACTAATTAACATGTCTGTCTTTACATAGCATTTTTATGGCAAGAACAGTGAAAGCCCACTCTTAGCAGATTTTACATTTATATTATAGCATTTGTAACCACGGCCCCTATGCTGTGTATTAAATCTGTAAGAGTGAGCTTTCATTTAATTACTTGGCAAACAAGTGCCTTTTGCTCAGCAGCCCGAGTCCTGGCCTCCTAAAAGACACTGATACCTATGAGAGCATGTCTGCCTTCAAATACCACACAGCCTAGGGGTACATAGGGGTACAGGTACAGACAAATAGGAAGTGTAGTTCAGTGTGACAAGAATTAGTGTGGTATAGTTTAAGGAAATAATATAGCAATTGATGTTTCACTTTGCACATTGGTCTGCCACTGTTGGTTGATAGGTCTGGGTCTCCCATTAAACCATAGGGTTTGTGAATATATCTCAGGGTGACAGGGAAACAGAACTACAAAGAGAGCAAGTAAAGGCAATTTTTGGAAGAAGCTAGGCTGTGAAATATAGCCCCTGAAGAGTGATGTGGAAGCGAAGAGGGCTATCTTTAAAAAGTTGCTGTGTATTTTATCTGTTTAAACAGTCAGCAAAGGAGTTGACCTACTCAGGTAAGAAAGAGTAATTTATGTGTTGAACTCCAACCAAAATCAGAGATGAACCAGGCAAAGTACTGCCCTTAGAAATGTGGCTTACATTGAAATAAGAGATGAAAATGAGACTAAGTTTGGGAATTGACGAATTCTGATCTTTAAATTACAAGTGAAGTCCTCTCTCAAGTATGCTTACAAGCAAGTTCAAACCTCAAAGAAAAACATGCGTTAATCACTTCATGGAATGCACTGTTCTATGTATGTTTTCTTAAGCAGCACCAATAATCCAGTCAAGTCTGAAGATTGTAGACTTACAGGATCATGAATCTGCTCCAGCTCTCTCATCTCTTTTAATCTTTTATTACCATTCTGTCTGTTCATAGACATATAAACCATTATCCCCCTATATCTTCTGAATATTATCATCTATCTTCTACTTTCTTCCTTTCCTTTGCCATAGATGCAATGGTGGATATCCTAACACCTGCAGTTCCCATGTTGCTAGAGCCTTCCTCTGCAGCAACAGAGGAACTCCTCTTTCCTATGTCTGGTTATTAATTGTATCTGTATCAGTGAGGGCCACTTAAGAAACTATGTAACCAAACAGATTGGCCCTCCCACATAGTTGCGGTTTCAGCTGGACTCTGCTGGGTCCTGTTCACCTTACAAATTCTCCCAATGGCTTTTGATCACTTGCTCATTCACCTCCATGGCTAGTACCAGTCTTCACTTTCTAACCTGCTCTGTTCATCTTCTTGTTTCTCTGGGTAAAATTAAATACCCACCATGCACAAAGGAACTTGAACGTCTACCCTACATTTCATGAGATGTGTGTAACATGACTGAGGAATCTGTCTCTCCCTTGTCTTTTGGTAACCTCCTTCACAGGTACCTTTGATACATACATGAGCAATTGAGTGAGCACACATACATAAAACTCATTCTTTCATATACACATACAGACACATCCACTGAGTTTTTAAATCAAAAACAAAGAAAACAACCTGTTCTTTTGACTTTGTCTCCATCTGTACGGAATGCTCATTCTCTCCCCTTTAAATAGTATTTTCTGTACAAGACTCTTGCTGCTTCCAGCTCCTAAATTCAGTCATTTCTAAACCACAATGCAGCTTCTGCCCATACACTTCCACTACAATTTTTCTTACTGAATATATTAAAAAACTATGATAGTCAGTGTCAGGGGGGCACTTTTTTTTTCCTTTCAAATAAATCTTTTTTTTTGTATATATATTTTTTATTGGATATTTTCTTTATTTACATTTCAAATGCTTTCCCCTTTCCAGGTCTCCCCTTCGGAAACCTCCTATCCCATTCCCCCTCCCCCTGCCTCTTTGAGGGTGTTCACCCCACCCACCCACTTCTAACTTCCAGCCCTGGCATTCCCCTACACTGGGGCATCGAACACCTTCAGGCCCAAGGGCCTCTCCTCTCATTGATGTTCAACAAGGCCATCCACTGCCACATATGCTACCAGAGCCATGGGTCCCTCCGTGTGTATTCTTTGGTCGGTGGTCCAGTCTCCCGGAGCTCCAGGGGGTCTAGCTTGTTGACACTGTTGCTCCCTGCTGTGAGCATCAACCTCTGTATTTGTCAGGCTCTGACACTTTTTAATGTTTCTGCCAGAACTTTCCTGATGATTTTGACAACATTTTTTTTTGCTATCTTTGGCTTCCATGCCCTGTGCCTTCCTCATAACACTGACAGTCCTTCTCTGCATATCTGAGGCTCTTTTTTATCCTATCATTTAATATCAAAATTCTCCCTTCATCCAACTACATTATACTTCTCTCTGCACACACAACAAATGATTTTGTGTGTCCCCATAGTCTCAACTTCACATCAGTGCTGGAGGCCACCTCCTGGAGGCCTGAGTGGTACCAGGACCATATGTCAAAGGTCTTTTGGGTTTCTGTCAAGAGATTTCTTCACTTAAAGGTGAAGCCACTGTCTTCTGTTGTCCCACTGCTTGTCATCTTGTGCTCACAGTTGCAGAGAACAGACCTGATACTGTTCAAGCCTCACAAACTTCCTTCTCTCTGACATCTCCTCAACCTTTTTGTCTTAGTCAGGGTTTCTATTCCTGCACAAACATCATGACCAAGAAGCAAGTTGGGGAGGGAAGGGTTTATTTGGCTTACACTTCCATACTGCTGTTCATCACCAAGGAAGTCAGGACTGGAACTCAAGCAGGTCACAAAGAAGGAGCTGATGCAGAGGCCATGGAGGGATGTTCTTTATTGGCTTGCTTCCCCTGGCTTGCTCAGCCTGCTCTCTTATGAACCAAGACTACCAGCCCAGAGATGGTCCCACCCACAAGGGGCCTTTCCCCCTTGATCACTAATTGAGAAAATGCCTTACAGTTAGATCTCAGGGAGGCATTTACTCAACTGAAGCTCCTTTCTCTGTGATAACTCCAGCCTGTGTCAAGTTGACACAAAACTAGCCAGTACAGTACCCATGTACTTCATAAATATGGTCTCAGTTCTTTCCTTTCTCATGGTTTATTTACTGTTCCCATGTATACCATCTTCCTTGTAACTGGCCACCCTGCTTCACATCAGTCTTTTTCAGACCAATCTTCCCTCCATGTATCTGAGAAAGTTAACAGTCCTTTATTACCTCCAGCCCCTTCCTTCCTTCCTCTCTTTTTCTTGCCCTCTTCCCACTTCTCTTTATATCTTCACTTTGAATCAAAGGTAGAACTAAGAAGCATAGAGAACAGGGAAAAACAAGAAGACAGTCCAGGTACACTTCATGGTGATAGTAGAGGGCTGACTAGATTCTCCCTTAACATCTCCTCTGTGAAACATCAGGCAGCCAACATCTCAGCTTTCAGGTGAGGGAGGTGCTCCAGTGGAACAATACTGATTGTATCTCAGTAATAAATCATGATAATTGCAGGAGCCAAAAGAAATTCTTCTATGTTGGTTGAGTAATTAAAGGAACATTTTCAGTTATGGCCATATTTTTAGTCCTAGTCATTTCATTATTTCACAGTGTTCAATGTCTTGGTGGTTTCTCTCTTTGATGCTAAAGTACATTTTCTCTCCTTAATAGCAGCAGAGGGAGTAAAAAGGAACATGGAGACCTGTTTTTGAGATATCATAAGCCTCAAAATAGATAGCAAGTAGGACAGTATTGCTATCAAAACAATTTCTATTTTAAAAATGTGTTGTAGTTGCTTCCTTTTTGGGGTATGAATATGGCCTTCCTAGTCAGAATGTCACCACAGTACATGTAGGGAAAAGGGAAGGTGGTGCTTTCTCTTGCTAGCATTTCTTTAAGAGGATACAATTTTCTCAGATTGAAGATTTGATAGAGGAGTAACACTGAAACCTTAGCTCTACAGAGAAACATTGGTCTGGTAGCCATGGAAAGCCTTTACAATATGAGCCATATAACATAAATAGTAGATAAGGTCGCTTACTGATAATAATCAGATTTCAAGGACCAGAGTGCTTTTATTTTAACAGTAATATTACAATTGCATTCCTTTCTGAATAGTATATGATATGTGATGGATGAAATCAGTCTTAAAATTTTGAATTATTTGTGGTTGAGGAGGATCATATAAACAATAAATGATGAAGAAATTGGATATTGAGACATGTGTGTTGCATCTTTTATATTTTACTCCAAATAAAATCATTATAAACCAAATTTGTTTTCAAATATCAAAGGATATTTGGGAACTTGGAAGTTAGCTGTATCAAGAGAGCAAAATAGAAGAGACCTAACGGTTATTTCTGTTATGTATTCCTGGTTTTCAGGTCTCCATTTTGACAGTGCCAGCAGAAGAGTCAGGAAGTTTTGCTGTTCGAGTCATTGAGTTATGCTCTTCAACAATGACATGCATGAAAGGCACATGTAAGGACAGTATTCTCATTCATTCATTCTCTCTCTCTCTCTCTCTCTCTCTCTCTCTCTCTCTCTCTCTCTCTCTCTCTCTCTCTCTTTCTCTCCCCTACGTGCTTCTTTGAAAACTTAGTTATTAAAATTTCTAATGATTATATAATACAGAAAATCTATATTAGACACAATACAGGTTTTGATACATATATACGTTGTATTACTTAATGTTGGAAGGTTCTGTGCAGAAAATCTTGTCATCTGCGAACAGTGATGAACTCCAGCTTTTACCAGTATGGATATCTTTTATTAAAATCGTGTCCTGTCCAGTTGTTCTAGCTAGGACTTCTACCAGTGTGGTGAATAGAAGCAATGAATGCGGATGTGCATCTCTTTAAAGATATACTTCTCCTTTCTTTCTATCATACTGGGAACTGAACATGCAGCCTCTTGTACGCTGGGTGATCTAGTGCAGAGCCACAACTTCAGCCTTCATATTCATTGCTGACTTTAACACAATTTCTTTGCTTATTTGCAGAAAATGAACATCAAGAGTGCTAACCGCATGGACTTAAAAGAACTTGACATTAATCTTAATAGTGATTTTTACAGTGCTTAATATTTACCCAGTACCCTAGGGAGAAGTGGGTTTCCCTTCTGTGTCTCACTTCCTCTAGGTAGGTGCGAGTTCAAGTTTCCAGACCATAGCAAAATAGCGCCACAGCTGGGAAGCAAGTGTTCAGTACACAGAACTGTGGCAAATACTTCATGTTCGAACTGTAACAACATGTGATTCAGTTTACCATGTGGAGCATTTATTTTTAAATCTCTGTGATGTATTAATGCTTTACATGATTGTGACATGTGACTATTTTTTTTTCTTTGTCATAGTTCAACAAATATAGATCAGAGAGAACTGTGACATTTGTCTTTCTGAGCCTGGGTTACCTCAATTCAGTGTGACCTTTTCTGGTTCTATCCATTTCCCTGCAGAGTTTATGATTTCCTTTTTCTTTTCAACTGAATAGTATTTCATAGTTCATATGAAACACATTTTTATTGTCAGTTAAAGAACATTTAGGTATTGTTTTCGTCTCATGAAGTAGACCTCAAATCCAATCAAAAGGTGGTTGCTCGCTCCCATAACATTTGGGCCACAATAACAGTATATATTGCAGTCTGGTCTCTATTCTGGGCCATAGGGGGCCACAGGGTGTATAGATGGATGACACTGATTATTAGTTCTCTCCTCCAGTACTCTACAGACGACCTACTTCTTAGCACCATGAACGTGCATCAGTTAGGGTGCAGCTTCTAGTTGGGCTGTTCAATGGCACAGGTATTGTCTTCAGAAATAGAACTTTACCATCAGGTTGTGGCGAACAACCAATAACCATGGCAGTGAGCTTTGATGTTTGGTGGGAGCATCTGTGGGACCCCTTTGGCCAATGACTCAGTACGCTGTAACTTATTCCTGTCACTTGGAGCTTTTACTTGGTAGCGTAAAATGTCTAGCTGGGATGCTGTCTCCTCCATTATCTTAGCAAGCCTCTACGGTAGTAGATTTCCTTGTGCTTTTTCAAAGGGCCTTTAGTATTAGCTGCTGTCCCTTCCCATATTCCCTCCTTTACCCTGATCTCCCATCCCCTTTTCTTTCCCCTTCTAGAGAAGTTTCCCATTTAATGTTCCACAGCACTGTTTTTTTCCTCTTTGGTAGATTTCTTCTTCTCCCCTTCTCCCTTAGGAGTTACGTAACTACTCTGATTATTTTGTCTTGTGCCTTTATGCCTTTGTGTATATGAGTCCTTTCAACTAGAGTGGCCTTGACAATTATTTAAATCCTTCATCCTTCAGATTGTAACTCAGATCGTACTGTGTTTCTTTTAGTGGCTCATTCCTGCAGTGACACATTTGTACCATTGTTTAGATAGAGCCCTGCATTTCTCTATAGATTAGCAATTTCATATTATTTACTGTTTATTCCACATTAGTGATTATAATAATAGATGATATATACTAAGTACCAGATATATGTTTGTATCATGATTGACTATATTTTTTTTTACAATTTATATCAATTCTAAGATAGATACAGCCCCATGTGCATTCTATAGTTTTAGCTAGACAAACAGGGCATCAAAAACAAAATAGTCTTAAGGGTGACAGACAGAATAAGTAGGATTTGAACTTAGAATTTGAACAACATTTTAAACTTACATTTTAATCACTATACTACTTCTCAGAGAAATTCCAAGAACAGAATTATGGCTTGCTATTTATATATCTATATATTCCTTAAGCATGTAATACTCATACTTAGCCCCATTAAAAATGAAAATAAACATAGATACACTTTTATAAAAACATAACAGCATGTGATAAAGGGTTTGTTAATCAGCTTTATTAAATTGTTCTAATGCAGTAAGCAGGTGTCATTCTTGTTTTAAAAATGACAATCTCTAAGTGAAGTTCTAACCTAAAGTTTATGAGGAGTGTACCCACTAGGTTTAGCAAATGAAAAATGAAAAATTGTAAAGAAACATGTCTTCATAAGTAATGAAGCTGGAAAATATTGAAACTGTAAAATGCATTTCTGTAAGTTGTTTTAATCTCATATACCTGAAATTCTGGGGATGGGTTTCTCTCTTCATAGGAAATGTAAAGAGAACACTAGTATTATAAAAAGAACTTTGGTTCAAGCTTCTACAGAATTACCTCCATCTAGTTACTTCAGATTGGTTCCGTTTTTTAGCTTACCATGTCTTGTTTCTTCACTAGAAGATTCTGCTGTTTAATTTTGTTTGTGGATGTGCATGTGGTAATAGGAATGTGTATTTAAAACAATTGAGCTACATCCTAGCAATATCCCCTACTCAGCCTGGGAATTTCTAAGTCTTCCTTAGGAATTAGCCTAAATGATATTTAGAGAGATGGAGCTGCACAAGCCTCCAGAAGCTCTGAGTCACACAGACACTTTTGTTTTGTAATATCTGACAGGATTTTTTTTGTTTTGTTTTGTTTTTGTTTTTTTCCAGACAGGGTTTCTCTGTATAGCCCTGGCTGTATTTTTTTAAGAAGACTGGTGGCCAGGGTCCTTTGGCTTCTGAATCCCTTGCTACCTCACTTGTTTCTACCTTATACAATTTTCTCTGTGGTTTTTACTATAGCTTAATCACTTTATATCAATTTAATACTGAGAATGTAGACAACCTGGCTGTTTTCTCTTGCTCCTAGCCTGAAAGAGGTAAGTTTGAGTTCATTGCTTATACTTTGCCTTGTACCAGAGAAAAAGAGAAGTTTTTGATCATTTTAAATCTTTTCATTCATTATGCAGTATGTATTATATTTAAAGGTAATAGAGTTAATAGCTTGACATACTATGTAACAAGGCAAGAAAGATACTGAGATAGAAAATGATATATTTATCATTTACTTACTATTGCTTAATTGATATTTGGCTTCTGATTTTTCTTCTTCCTTTTCTTATGCTTTAAGCCTGTTCACAGACATTTAGGAGCAATTTATAACTCAGATATTAAAAGGTCTTTAATGGCTTATTTCCTGTTGCTCCCTTACTTAAGAGTCATTGATGCATTGATGTTCTATATAGTTTCAAGTTGTTCTGTTCTTCATCAGTCTTCTAAAATAGAATTAGTCTGAGTATATCACAGAAGGCTTCCACTTGTCTGATTCTCATTCTCTCTTTCTCTCTTTCTCTCTTTCTCTCTTTCTCTCTCTCTCTCTCTCTCTCTCTCTCTCTCTCTCTCATCTATTTCAAGTCAGGGGAAAATACAGGCAAATATACTGTGCTTTTCTTTTACATTTGCAAACCTGCTTCTGCCTCATCTATTTTTCTCATTTGAAGCTTCCCAGTGATGAGCATATTACTTCATTCTGAATGTCCACCATCACTGTCTTCCAAACTACTGCCCGTGTCCTCTGAAGGTTTTCTCCTTCTTCCTAAAGCTCTAAATAAAGCACATCATGGACACAATAGAACGTGTTCTCAAAATTAACATAATTATTTCTTCAGTCTAATTCAGAAACATTTTCATTCTTTCTCTTGTCAAGAAAATGCTAAATAGAACTAGGTTATGTGTTAAGAGCCCACATTTTGGATTCTCTTTTCTGGATTTCCCATATTCATTCTAATTATGGTAAACTGTGATATTCCAGTTTGCTTGTAATATATAGCTATCAAAAACTAAAATAGTACCCCAAAATAATTCTATACATGCAAACTTGATGTATTTTCAGGCATTTAACTATAAAGGGATTTTGAAATGACTTGTTTTTCCTGTACACGATTAGTAGAAACGTACATTTCTAGATGATTGTAATCTATACCCACACACTTACACACACACACACACACACACACACAGCCAGACAAATGGAACAAAGCACCTGTACTTGCCCTGAAACCAGACTGTAATGATGGAATCCTGAGTGAAACTCATCATTCTTCTTATTGGAAGAATCACTTGACAAATGTTGGCAAGCACTGTAACTAATGTAGTTATACCAGAGGAAATCAGATGTAATCCACATATATTCCAGTGAGGCTGGACTGTATCCATTCCTCAGAGGAAACAAAATGAGATTTATAGAAAGTAAATTATGTGAACTTTGGTGACTTAAGTTATGGTTGTTAAAGAAATGCATTTTAAATATTCCAGAGTTTACCCAAGAGCCAATCAACTTGTATGTAAGATGCACTTAATACAAAATTATGACTTTTATTGTAAAGATGGGCAAAGATTTAAGTGTTGAAATATTTTGAGATAAAATCTGTTTGTTCTTCTAACATATGTGTTATACAAACTTACTGCTTTCAGAAAAAAAGCTGTTAACTCTTTATTAAAGATATCTTTTTATACTTTAATGGTAGTCTTTACCTTTCAAATTTTTTGAAAATAATTATATAAGTTAAGAACAAAATATGATATTATGATCTATATACATTGTCAAATCTATAGTTGAAATGATTAACATACCCATCACTGCATATAAATATATACATTCATTAAGCCTGTTGCTCCTGTCCAACCAAAACTCTGCACACTTGGATGATTGTGTCTTTTTCCTCTTCTACCCTTGGTTACGACTTTTCTTTTGTGTTCCCATAATGCTGACTTTTAAAAGGTTTGTGTGTGTGTATGTGTATGTTTGTATGTGTAGTTGAGGAGTGAAAATATATATTACTAACCATTAATCTTTGTTTTACATGTATTGAAATACCATTGTACCTCACAAATATATAAAATTATCATGTATTAATCACATACACAAAGCCATGCTGAAGGAGATGGAAATGCCTGTTATCTTGGTTTGGTCATTATGCATCACATACATGTTTTATTGAATTACTGTACTATTATTCCACATATATATGTAAAATTAAAGTAACTTTTATAAAACAAGACTATAGCTGACTTAGCTCCTAAGGAAACGAGAGATTCCGTCATTCAAAATAAAAATGTTTGTGATATCTTGTTGAATTCGTCTTCAGTACTTTATAAGGGAGTCTCATAGGAAAAGGTTAACCACTGTTTACAAATGTCTTCAGTCATGTGTCCTTTATTCAGCACACTCTACTATGCAGTGCTGTGTGTCCTCGGCTACTTTCTTTTAGAACTAAAACTTTGTTTTAACTATCGTTTATTATCTTTTAAACACATTCCTTGCTATGCTATATTAAAATTTACAGGTATCACAATCATTATTTATTACAGTCCATTGTAATTCAGCAGTGCCCTTGAAGGCTACTGAGGTGGTTAGGCCTATGCCTCTCTACTGTGCTGTTGTCATTCCCGCGTCTCCCTTCTTCTTGTCAGGCTGTCTCACTGCACTGTCAGCAAGCGCTTTCTGTCCACATAATGTACTAAATAAAAAAGAAAAGAAAACAAAAACATAACATTTAGTAGTTAAAATTTTCTCAGCACAAACCAGAAATAACTGTTCACAAAACTTGTTTGGAACGCTGGTATCTCTCTCAAAATATCTTATCTGCTATTCGTAATATGCAGAGGGTCAGAAAACAAGATAAATAAACTTGCCTATAATACCTGTACTATTAGCATAAGAAAGTCTTTAGCAAGAAATTGGGCAGTAAATTTTGTAATGTCTTGGGTGCTTATACTTCCTGGTTTTCAACTATGTGAAAAAATATCCCTTGGATAAGTGGCACATTATTGTACTTGCAATGATGTGCTTAAAGCTGTTCATAGCCCTGATTAGGGAGTTAATGTATTATTTGTAAAGGAGTAATATTATATTTCTAAAAATACTTACATTAACTCAAATTCATGTTCTCTTCGCTAATTTCATTTTCTGCTACTGGGATGGTTAAGAATTTGGCATTGTATTTTGTAAAACTAAACAAGTTGTATTATATACTAAATGAAGGGTGTTTTTTCCCTAAGATCACTTATGAATGAGCAAACATCATCTCTGTAACCTTTCTGTTTGACATTCAAGTTCATATTTTTTATAGTTGTTATTCATATGCTATGCAGTTTGAAATTTTTTCCATACATAATAATCAGGCAGCAACAGCTGTTTTATTCTGGAATTTTATGTTACTGGAAGTTATTTATCTGTGATATGATTATAGATTTGTAAAAATCACGTATAATAATGAATAATCTAAAGTTTTATGTAGGATCTTGTTTGTATACACCTTTCTGCTTTTACAACCCTAATGAGAAAATGTTACATACCTTTTATAAAATGAGTTTAGATAATTTAAAAGTTTTCAGTGTCTTCTTTCATTTTTCAGTTGCTGCTTGAAAATGTGATATTTCAAATTATTTTTATTAGTATTGTTACAAATAACAGATTTTATTTTACAAGCAATCATAACTTTTTTTTTTTCTTTTTGATCTTAGGTTAACATTCTGGTATTTTTTTTTTTTTTAACCTGAAATCTTTCTCTGAAAGTGCAAGTTGGGTCAAGTTTTTCAAGGTTGCATTTTGGAACTAAATTGTGTGATATATGTCAAACTCAGTTCCCCATTTGGCACTATAAAGGAAATATGTTTTCTGACCCTTTCCCTTTTATGGACACAGCCATGTATTCTTATTTGTGCTATCTTACATAAATTACAGCTGGCTTTATGACTACGTGTGAAAGATAAGTTATGAGCCACATCAGCCCCTATACATATAAATTATGATTTCTTTGCTTATACAACAAAACATACTTTGTTGACTAGCCTATGTTGCAAAATCCCTTACAAATCTTTGGAACAGCTTTGTGGGCTTATACGTAGTGAATTCTACCTAATTCCACCTTCAGTGCATTCTAACTTCAGAACCTTTTTCAATAGCCATTTACTTATTCATGGTTAATATTCAGGTATTAATGCTATCCATTTTTGGTTGAAACTTCTATTATCATTTTAAAAAAAAAGATTTATTTATTATTATATCTAAGTACACTGTAGCTGTCTTCAGACTCAACCAGAAGAGGGCATCAGATCTCATCACAGATGGTTGTGAGCCACCATGTGGGATTTGAACTCAGAAACTCCAAAAGACCTCTTAACTGCTGAGCCATCTCTCCAGTCCCCCTACTATCATTTTTTTTAATATGTTTTTTTTTATTTATTTATTATATGTAAGTACACTGTAGCTGTCTTCAGACACTCCAGAAGAGGGCGCCAGATCTTGTTACAGATGGTTGTGAGCCACCATGTGGTTGCTGGGATTTGAACTCTGGACCTTCGGAAGAGCAGTCGGGTGCTCTTACCCACTGAGCCATCTCACCAGCCCCTTAATATGGTTTTAAGTAGGGGTTGGCTTCATAAGACTTAGCACTGGTTGGACAGATGACTTAATACTACTCCACTGCTTAGTCATCAGGACACTGAGGCCTGAGAGAGAAACTGCCTTAGCATTATAGATATAGAAAGCAGAAAAATGAAAGAGTCCAGGTAGACTATCTCAATCAGCTATGTCTTTCTGTGTACTTCTTAGTGGAAACCCCATGTGTTCCTAAATACCTTGTGAAAGATAATATCAGTTTTCCAAAACAAATTTTATGAGTAGTTGTTTCTGGTTTTGTGTTGAAAGAACTTTGACTTTAGATGTTAGGTTTTTGTTTTGTTTTCTTTTCTTTTTTTTTTTTTTTTTTCAGTGAAAACTTGGGATTAGTAACCAGTTTTAGAAGGGTTATTATTGCATTCTGAGAATTAAATGTTATTTCAAAACATGATTTCTTAATGTCAATACAAGTCTATATGTATTATTATCACAAGAATGAAATGCATTGAGTTCTCTTTTTAGTCCAGTAAACCTTCAAGCAGTTTGTGAATAAAGTAAAAGGAATATAGTTTGTAAGTCTCACAGTAATAATTTCACATGATGCCTGTGGGGAATGTTGCAACATGTATTGCATATTGTATAATGTTAGTAACAGTTGTCAATAGGAGCTAGTTAAATATAGTGCTTTTAGAAAAGTGTTTACCCTACTGGATTTAATTTGTAAGACTTCTTCACATTTATTGAGCGAGATAATTCCTTGGAGAAAAATTAAACTCATGAAATGTGAGTGTTTTATAGAGAAGAGGGGAAATATGACAATATATTTTACAGGTTAACACAGTCACATATTTTTCATTATGCATCCTTTGAACACAGCTATGTTTACAAATTCAGTTTTTCATAAGGCTCAAATAATTTCCAATACTGTTATTTCTAACAGTATTAATATTTATTCATACTAGCACAACTATAATATCCTGTAAATGTATTCATTGGAATCTAATTAGTAGGCATATATTATAAGAGCATATAGAATAGAATTTTTGAGAATTTCACAGGGTTGTAAACTTTTAACTATTTAAACAATTAAATTTTTGCGGGGTTTAATAGATACTATAATTTTTATATATTAATCCAAATGCCATTATTGTATGACACTTTAAAATATAAACAGAAAAGTAAAATTTATTGAAATCTATCACTTGGTGTTTTATAAGAAGCAAGGGTTGCGCATCTATATAGTGACTTCCATGTAGTTACCACTCTGTATGATGTGTTTCTTATTATGAGGAGTATCACTGATCTTAATGACTGTGTGTATTTTCTATAGATGGTGACAATCACACTATATCTTTTCATAAGAGTAGAGAAGGCAGATGGTCCACCAGTATATAGCCTGATAATATCAAGCACAGGCACCATTCTTCCTTTTACTACCTTTGAGAAATCTGTTTCATTTCACCATATATGTGTTTTCTCAATTAGAAAATCATAGTGTTATAATATGAGTTGTATAAAATATTATTTATAACATGCATATAGTAATTGTAATATGACAATTCTAAGACGTTTAAAATTCATTAAGAGTTTTAAAAATGGCCAGGCAGTGATGGCACACACCTTTAATCCCAACACTTGGGAGGCAGAGACAGGCAGATATCTGAGTTCAAGGCCAGCCAGGGCTACACAGAGAAACCCTGTCTCAAAAAAAAAAAAAAAAAAAGAATTTTAAAAATGTATGATATAATAATTTTGTGAGTATTTCTTGGCAGATTTAATTTGAGGATGGTAAGATCTCTTTATACTTTTCCTTCTGTCTTGGTAGATCAGTTTCCTGCATTTCATATAGAAACCAGTTATATTTTACTCATATCATAAGTGTACATGCAGGTGCACTGATGTGTACACACATCTCTTCAACAGTGGTAAAGATTAATGCCTGCTCATGATAAGAAAATTTTACTAGCAACAAATGTTCATGAAACACTGACTAATTAAAAGTTTTAAGAAGAGCTGGGCGTGGTGGTGCAAACCTTTAATCCCAGCACTCAGGGGGCAGAGGCAGGCAGATTTCTGAGTTCGAGGCCAGCCCGGTCTACAAAGTGAGTTCCAGGACAGCCAGGGCTACACAGAGAAACCCTGTCTCAAAACAAAACAAAACAAGGACTTGAATTTGAAAGCCCAGCGGGGCCCCATACTTCAGTGCTGAGAGCCAGAGCCAGATCCCTAGGGCTGGTTGGCAATCCATTCTAGATGAAACAGAGAGCCCCCAACCTCAAAGAGACTGTCTCAGTAATTAAAGTCCTTTTGACAAAAGAAGGCATCTGGATGTCAGCCTCTGGCCTCAACCCATCCTCACAGGGAAACTCACTTCCCCTCCACACATATATTTCATACATTCTCTCATAAACAGATACACATAGAGTTCCCCCATTTTATTCATAGATATTTTATATCATTTGCATGTGGAACTGATTTTTTTTTTTTTTTTGGAATGTATCAAAGCCCCGTATTTTGAGAAAGACCCAAGGCTTAAATGCACAAGCAAAAGGGGAAGTACAGATACTTATCAGTGGGAGGGGTAGGGCAATACAAGCAAAAGGAGAAGTACTTATGGGAGGGGGGGCAATACAAATTCTTTCTTTTGGCAGCTACACGGGGAAGCAGGAACTTGGTGGTATCAGGGTGTGGTCAGGACATCCAACGGTGATGGCTTAGGGCTGGAACTTTCTCGGAATCGGTAGGGCTGGAACATTCTCGGAATTGGTGTGTCGGTCCCGCTTTTGACCCCTTTTTCTTCTCAGGGGGAGAGGCCCAATTTAGAGATCAAGAGTTGTCTCAATAGCTCCCAACATCTCCCCCGTTTTAATATTTTTATAAAGGTATATTGTATAATAAATTTGTAGCCATGTTTTATTGATCGCTTAAACGTCTGTTTGCTCACCGGGTGATTCTCTTAAAACCACGAAGGACACAAGGACAAGTCATCTATGAGGCTTGAATTAATGGTCCCAGTCTGTTGGATATAACCTGGGCCAGCCAAGGGATTTAGGAACGAAGCAAGCTCCGTGGGTAGAGGTAGAGGTCTGATCCCCAGTGTGCAATGTTAGGGGCTATGTACAGGATTGACTCTTAGGCCCACAGACTTCTACCCAGAGTAACCCTGACCTGCTCCCGTGCCGTTTTTCCTGGGGGAAGGACCCTAGGGCACTCAACCTTCATGCAATCAGACATGCCTCTCAGAGACTGTCTAACAGCTTCCAGACTAATCTCTGTGCAGTACTTAGTCTTACAACTCTCACGGGCGACGGCTTCAAGTGCATGTGGAACTGATTTTTATTATATAGTATGATACAAGGGACCAGATTTCATTGTGACATACATATACTCATGTCATGTGCTTTGGTAATATTCATGCACACACCCACTGCTCTTCTTAGTGCTCCTCTCTCCCTTTCCTTCTTACAGCCTAATACTCCCACTTTAGTTTTCATGTCCTTTCCCTGAAATTTCACTTATGACTAAAAGAGATGTTTGTCTTTTTTATTATTATTTTATTTATTTACATTCCAGTTGTTGTCCCCCCTACCACAGTTCCTTATCCCATTCCTCCCCCCTTGCCCTTGAGAAGATGCCCTTCCCCCATGAGGCCTCTTCTAAGAGGCCCTACCAGCAGCTAACTGAGCCAGAAGCAGATACTTACACCCAACCATTGGACTAAAGTTGGACCACTGTGATTGAATTAGGGGAAGGATTGATTAAGCTGAAGGGGAGAGCGACCTCAAGACCAGCAATCTCAACTAACCTGGATCCCAGGGAGCTCCCAGAGACTGAGCCACCAACCATACAGTATACACAGGCTGGTCCGAGGCTCCCAGCACATATATAACAGAAGAATGCCTAGTCTGGCCTCAGTGGAAGATGCGCTTAATCCTCCAGATGTTTGTCTTTTAAGTGTGACTTACTTTGGCAAAGCAAACTCCACACATTTTCCTATAGATCACATGACTTGGTTCTTTCTTTGTGGCTGGATAAAGTTCTAGTGTGCATCTATGCTATGTTTTCTGTATGTATGGATGCAGAATGAATTTTAATGATGAGTTTTGATTTGGGCTTTCATTATAAAATTTGAAATACCTTTCCAGGGTTTTAAAAAATTCTACTATTTTGAAATAAACTCTTAGAGAAGAAATAGATATACATTTTAGTGGTATATTACAAAAAGAAATTCTTGGCACTCTCTTTTCTCTATTAGATTGGTTTTTTTGCTGTTATTTTATCCCTGTACACATTTTATGATTCAAACTAAGGCAGTAGAATTTCCTTCAAAAAGGTTTATGAAATCTCTGTAATGAATAGATGATTATCAACCAAGTGTATATAATGGATTCTTCTTTGAGCTAAAAAATGCTCTATTTAACTCCTTCCCAAATCCTCGTGTGTGTGTGTGTGTGTGTGTGTGTGTGTGTGTGTGTGTGTGTGTGCATGGGCATGCATGTACAAATGATTCCTTAAGCTTCAAAATTAGATTGAGCTACTACTTGGGTCTTAATGTGATTTTTCTTATAACTATCATTCAAACACATTTAATTTTGTATAACATAATAATAGTGGTTTCACCCGTCCCCTCAATACTAGATTCTAAATTCATTGAACAGAGGAACCATGACTTCCCTAATCACTACTACCCAAAATAGTACTTTGAATATGAGGAAAACAGTTACAATGAGCAGGAAGTCAGAAGGTTTTGTTTTGTCTTTTCCAGACTTGGTACATTTGACTTGCATGTCTTCTAAAACAGCAAGAGAAGATTTAGAAGGAGTAGTCCAGAAATTGTTTATTCCATATACAGAAATAGAAGCAGGTAAGAAAATGGATTATTTGTGATGGAAAGTGAATGTAACATGATATTCCCCTTAGGTATTGCATGAACGGAACTGAAGGTGAACTAAAGAATACTACTTAGAAATAACTCTCACATACGTAATTACTAAAAGTGAGTTTGAGCACAGTCACTGCATAAATAAGAGAAATGTTTATTCTTTAATGTTCTTAGTTTTAAGGAAAATAAACACAGGTATAGACAACCCCCCATAATTGTCAAAATATGCATTTATATGCATGTGTACTTACATGATCAGGGGAGAAAAAGAAAGATTGTTGGAAAATTTCTCAATTTTGGTGGATTACGTGTCTTTTTTTTTTTTTTTTTTCCAAGACAGGGTTTCTCTGTGTAGCCCTGGCTGTCCTGGAACTCACTTTGTAGACCAGGCTGGCCTCGAACTCAGAAATCCACCTGCCTCTGCCTCCCGAGTGCTGGGATTACAGGTCTTTTTTTTATAATTGTATTTATTTTACAGGATCTTTATGAAAAAATCCTATTTTCCTTTATCAAGTTTTATTTATAAAATAAGTTTATTTAACTTTTTGAAGATATAAATATTGCCAATATTAATTGGTACATATATAAGTCCCAATGATTAAATAATCATCTTTAAATGCTACTTATATGCCAAATACATAGCTCTACAAATTATGTGTGTTTCTTACTAATAGGTAAAGAAGGTTCTTCCACTTCGAATTTTTAAAAATCATCCCCCTCCCCCATAAAGAGGATACAAGTAAATAGTATCTCTGAAACAAATATCATATGAGCAGTCAAGAATATAACCTGACAGGTCTTCTTCATGTATGTGATCAAGAGTACAGCCTGAGAGACTCTCTTCACATGTGAGAAGTGAAGATAATTTTCATTTCAAACATTTTCAGCTTCCCTTGAATCCTTTCACTCTTTTCTATTCTTACACTGACATTTTCTTTAAATGATCCTTTATTCAGATAGCCAGCCATTAGTTTACCCCTAATGGTTCTATTTATTTTAGTCTCCGGATTTTGTCTACTTTCTTAATGCAGAGATGTTACATAGTAGGATATAAACATTACATATTAGACAAAGGGTTCCACTTACAGCTGTTAATGTAAATGTAATTTCTTCATAAAATCCACAGGTGAATAAATTCCTTCAATCTAAAAAACTTTGGTTTAGATTTAGTTTTTTGTTTACATTTTTTATTTGAAAGTATCATGTAAATGTTTGAGTTAAGACTTTGATTGCAATGTTAGAATAAAAAAACAGCTGTATTCTTCAACCTAATATAAAGTCATAGTTTTATGTTTAGATTTTAATTGCATCTGTAACTTATTCATGTTCATAAGAACCATGAATACTGTTTTCTTTTCTGAAATATTTCATAGTGTCCCTGTTATAATTTCGGTTTGTAACTGTGCCAAATAATACACTAAACATATAATTATTCTTCACTTTCTAAATGCATTTAATTTTCTGGTTTGCAAAATCAAGCTGACGGAAATTACATGTTCGTTAACTGGCATCCACTAGCCATTTTAGATTTTTAAGATTAATCTTAATGTTGAAAGTGATCCGAGTTTGAAATGATGTATTGTTCGAAACCTGAGTGAAATCCTTTAGCAAGAACTATGCCAGAGGGGTCCTCAGGTGCACCGAGGCACTACAAAGCTAGTTTTCACTGACACATGGGCCTTTTTATCATCAGGATGAGGTAGTGGTCATATTTTAATTAAAATGTCAGAACAAATACTGTTGGAGTTATTGAAAATGAATCACCAGATAAACTGAGCACTGGGCCATGGCAGGTCAAAGAGGCAAAGTCACCTGCAGAAGAGAACTCAATTCATCTTCCTGCCTAAATGAGGCAGACGGAACTTTATGGGCAGTATGAACTTTTCATACATTAAAACACAGTCTTCTCTAACAAAAGCTTCAATTTTCACAGGCTTTTATTGTGCTTTGATTATTTGACAGTCATCTGAAACTTTGTGGTTTAAAGTATTATATTTTTGCTGAAACAAGAATAATGCTGTATGGCCTTATTTAATTTTTATTTTTCCTTTTGAGTTCTACATTCTACATGGTGTTATGTATCATCAGCCTTTATGAAAATCAGCCTAGTCATTGTACAAGGAAGTTCATTTCATGCAAAGAATCATATTCTCCTTACCACTATAAGACTGATTGAGCATGTATGTGGAGAATTGTAGGAAGCTTCTTAAGACTCCCTGTCTTTCTTACCTTTTCAGTTCACGGGTATCAGCTAGAACTCTTCAGAACTGCCCTCTCCAAAGAAATAACAGTATGCTTCCCCACCCACCAGGCTCCTTTAAACACATCAAATACCTTTAAATTCTTCTCTGTTTTTTAGTCTAAAGAAATATCAGATGTTTTATGCTTAATGAGCCTCATTCTGTACATTAGAAAATGAGGTGATCGCTTACAGTTCATTTCCTTATGTAGAGTCTAGAATAGCCTTGTAAACTCAGAGAGGTGTTTATGTAAGGGGTATGTGAGTGTCTATGGCAGAACTTCCCTGATTACTTATTTTACCCAGAAATAGAATTTTCAATACAAGGTAAAACAGCATTTTGTTAGTCCAGTCCTTTTAAGTGTCTGGCATGTAGCATCATCACAGCATCCTCTGCATTGCCTCTCATTCTATTGTCATTTCTCTCTCTAAGAGAGGTGCTTCCTAGAAACAAATTTCCTTCATTATGTGTGCATTTGGTGGCTTTTAGGGGTATTAAATACTTGTTGTATCAGGAAATCAAATGCCATATCTTAATTTCTTATTTTTTCTTTCACTTTAACGTATTCCAGGGCTGAAGCAGCGAAACTAAATGACCTTACTTGCTCCCTACTTGTGGCATGCACCTGGAGACAGTTCTTGCTTTTATTTAGTTTGCCTTCAGTACTTTTCTGTTCCGTGCTTTATTCAGTGGATATTCTTGTCTAATTAACAAAAGCTTCCTTTGTTTTACCCATTACTTCTTTGTCTTTCATATCATCCAACTGATAGAAATGAGCGATTGCTCGGCAGCTTTAATAGTTTTGACAATTATTTGCTTCAGAGTGCATGTTATTTTTCGAGCTCTTACTTTCTCTCTGCCTCCATCTGACCCCGAGGAAAGATGAAGCAATTACTTGTATCTTGGAAGGTTCTAAGGTCAAAGCTTGATGGCTCCCTTGTATCCAGACCATTGATCTTGTGGCTATGTCAATTTTCTCTTTCCTCATAGTTTTTGTCAAAGCTTTAACCTTTGTGAAATCTCTTCCCTAAACTCTGTTGGACTATTCATTTGCCCCATCTTGTATTGAATGAAAGCTGTCCTCTGAGACAGAGAACATTTATGAACTACAAGATAGGCTCACCTAATATATACCTAGACATGCCCTGAGCCCCATTAAGACCTTCCATACCTTAGCTCACTTCCTTGCTGCAGTGTTCGATACAATCACAATTGGGTGGCATTTTCCTGTGATATTTGATGCATGACTTGTAGGTGGTGTTTACCAGCACATTCTCACAGTTTAGTGAAGCTAAACTCACTAGTCAGTTAATAATAACCATGTGATCTTAGCTGCAGCATATCAGTTTCTTGCATTCTTTTGTTCCTAAGTAGTTTGTGACGCTTACATGAATTAGTGGTACGTCAGACTCAAATCTTACTTAGCACCAGAAAGAGACCCCTTGGAACTGGAGAAGGGGCTCAGTGGTTAGGAATATCCTCTCTTCCTAAGAACCTAGCTTCAATTCCTAGCACCCGCATGTCAGCTCACAATTGTTTGTGACTCAGTTCTTGGAAGATTGCATGCCCTCTTTTAGCTTCCTAAGGTAACATGCATGCACATGGTTCATAGGCATATAAACAGCCAAAAAAACACCTACTGATCCACATAAAATAAATAATTATCTTAAAAAGTTAAATAAAAATAAGACTCCTTAGAAGATCACTTCTTTTCCTCAATCTCTTATCTTTTCCCACTAATAATTATCAATTGTCCAGGACAAACAAGAGAAATGGCATATTTGCTCTTCCTACAGTATAGATATTTTAAATTAAATAAAACTTATTTATCCTGGGGACTAGGGAATTCTGATTAACTGAATAGCATATTTAGCTAAAAATCATTCTATATCATTTACTAATTTGATATGAACAGTAATTGGATAATTATACCTTTAGCATTTTCTTTATGGTCCAGACGGTTGTAGTAAACATTTTTGTATTATGATTATGCAAAATTTGAATTTGAGGCAGGGTTGAGCTGGAGAAAACTATAATCAATACATATATTAACAGCAATATTTTTTCAATGAATGATAATTTAATTATAACATTTTAAAAGAAAAGAGGCAGAGAAACGATCATCACTATAATAAGAAATAGGCTGTAGGAATTGAGGCTAACAAGACTGGACTTTTCTATAAACACTTGATATTTTGGTTATTGAGAATAGGACTAAAATCAATTCATAAAGTACTTAGTGAATGTCTTTTGTATACCAGGCCCTGCCTGTATCAGGAGAAAGAATTTAAAAAAAAGAGAATCAGAACTAAGTCTACTACACCTGTCTTTACCTACCATGCATAATGGATGCCTGCCGTTAAATGACAGGCCTTGTACTCAAAATGACATTCAACCTGCCGGCCTCATTTTTTGCTAATTGTTTTTTGTTTGTTGGTTCCCATTAATTTTATAATCCAATAACATACAGCGTTAGAGTGAGAGTTAGAATATATTATTTATATTCTATGTATGCTATCTTAAATACTATTTTAGAGACATCATTCATATATGAAAAAAATTTTCACATTTCAGGTGAAAACTCCAAATTTTAAAAGGTATATTCACAGAAACATCTAAACATTTCTAGAAAGAAATATAAAATGTTTCTACGTCAGGCCTCTGCCAAAGAAACCTCATACCTATCAACAGCCACCTAACCTTTGTCCTCAACCCCTGTTTCTAAACTCTGAGTAACCATTAATTCCCTCTATTCACTGTGTGCTTGCTTATTCTAAATAATGTCTTTTTAGTATAATTAACATCTCATATGTATTAAGTTACTATATACATATTAAGTTGTTTTTCTATGTGAAACATGATTTATGCTGTCTTTTCACCTTGGGAGATAATTTAAGGGTGGGTATGATTGTAGGAACTTTAATGTTTTGTTGCATTTATTTATTTGTTTGTGTGGTCATGTGCATGCAACACTGCACATTTGGTCAGAGGACAATTCAGCAGTTGTTTCTCTCCATCCATCATGTGAGTCCCAGCAATTGCACACCAGTCTTCAGGCTTGATAATCAATGTCTTAACCTGCTGAGCCGTCTTGCTAACCTTTCAAAATAATTTTTAAAATTTAACTGGTGCTGGATTGAAAAGCTTTCACCATATACTTACCTTAGAGTTTTTATTTTCACATTCACTAAATGCATATATATATAAATGTCTTATTGACTATAACGTCTAATTATGCCGTTTTGGTATTTGGTCACATAGTTTAGTAAATTATGTTTTTCAATGTAATAAAATTTATTTCTACCATTAGAAAATGAACAGGTTGAAAAGCCAAGAATTCTATGGGCACTCTACTTCAATATGAGAGACTCTTCGGATATCAGCAGAGATTGTTATAATGATTTACCGCCCAATGTCTATGTGTGCTCTGGCCCTGACTGTAATCTAGGAAATGATAATGCAGTCAAACAGGTAAGGTATTGGTGTTCCTCAGTTTTGTATTTACAAATTGATGTGCTGGGATCCATGGGGTGGGGGTTGTCCTTGTAGGAGGAGGGAAAAGAACTACTGTGAACTGCAGTGGTACTGTAAATATACTTTACCAGATATTTCACTTCCTTGGATTATAGAAGAAATTGTAAAGACGTATTTGTGAGTTGTACTGTGAGAAAAAAGGATGAAGTTGAAAGAAATATATATGTGCTTAAAAATGAATTTAAAGTGCCAGTATTTTTAAATATTACTTCTAATATAAGCAGTTGGATTATTGGTGCATTTTTTGAAAACATAGATGTTGTCCTCCAACAACCTTAGCCATTTCTAGAAGGATATAATTAGTAAAGTATATAAGATATAATTTTACAGTGGTGTGATACATTTCTTAATCTTGGAAAAAAATGAATAATCTTATTTTACATAGTTAACATAACACCATCAGTGTTTTGACTCCAACCAGTGCTAGTTTGAGTTTCAAACTAAACTCAAGACTGCCATTATAGTTGGCAAGAAGTATGTGAAATTCAAGTGGGCTGGTCCTCGGTAGAGCTGTGAAGCAGTACATGCTTACTCTAGGTGCCAAAAGCACACTTTGACTCCAGCAAGCAGAAGATTATTAGGGCACAGTAGAATACACATTTTTTTACCTGGATAGGAAGAAAAGAAGAGAAGGTGTGTTTTGAGACAAACATGTATACTTTTCTCAGATGTGTTTTGGCACATCCATGTTTGAATCAACAAGTCGATAATTTAATACTGTTTTTGTATTTTTAGTAAGTTCTGTTCTTTAATAATTTCATGTATGTATATTGTGTATTCTGATTACTCTTCATCTATTCATTGCAATTTCCTTGCCAATCCTGTCAATAATCACACACACACACACACACACACGTTATATCTCATCCCCTTATTTACTAGTTTTGATTTGGCTTAATGCCCTTACATAGTTTTATTAGGGCCAAATATGTTACTAATGTGGAGAGCATGGACTACTGGCTATACAAGCATATATTCTGCCTCTAGTAGCTCAGCACTGGTAGATCACCTTGAGGCCCATCTCCTTCTATATCTGACAATTATGAGGGCCCAACTTCTGTGAACACAGCTGCTGTGAGTTCATGGTTGTCATGACTGTGTCTTTCTTACTTGGAAGATAGTATTTCACAGACATTTGCCCCATCTTCTTTCCACCCTGTCTTCTGCAGTTCCCTGAGGTTTATGGGGAGGGAATGACTCTAAGAGCACAGGTGACATGACATTCAATTGTATTCCCACCAGTAGCTAGAATCTTTTTGTACCAAGTGACTTTGTTTGTTTCTTACAGTGTTTTTGTTTGTTTGTTTTTGTTTTTGTTTTTTGTAGTCACAGCAGCATTGCTATGAACAATGTCTGGAATTTGTCATATTTTATATTTCATCCTTTAGAGTCTAATATTGGTCCTAGAAAATCATTCTAGGCTCTAAATGATGTCAAACAAGCAGGAATTGACAACTCTTGTCCATGGCTGGGGATTTGCATTTGCAACTTAATAACTTCATTTATACTTTGGTAACCCAGTTTCCTTAAAAGATGAAAATTTCAAATAAGGCTTTTAACCACTTAGCTTAGGGTGAGATTATTTTTCCTGAGTAAACAAAAGGAGTTATAATGCAAGAGCTTTTGTGATCTATATCCTGCATACTAGAAGATTACAGTTAATGGGTAATCATTTGCAGTAATTTGCATCACACAAGATAACTTTCATATGCTACATGAAATATAATAAAGAGATCAGCATTAATTTTCATTTGTCTGCTCATTAACATGTTGCATCATATAATCAGTTGAGGAAAAATATGTTCTCTTTAAAAAAACATCAATAATATTTGTTAGTTGCCAGTTTGTTCAGCTAAAATTTAGCTAATTCCAGTATATCATCATGTGGTTATCTCAATCAACTATTGGCAACATGTGCTTTCAGAATAAGGATAGTCATGAAAGCTCTCAAAATATTATTTTGGCTTTGTCTGTGTAGAAAATACAGGCCCCTGAAGAGTTGTAATATTTTTCTTTTTTCAAATAAAATTCTACATTTTAGCACTTGGAAATTTTGCACATTTTCTTTCTTGTTAGTGCATAGAGACTTGAGTATTTAGTTTCACTTTCTTGTATGCATATGTGACAGCTTATGATTTTAAAATACACAGAAGACCCACACATTGATCTTGCTACCTGCCTGATCTGTCCTTAGAAGCCACCAGTTCAAATACATGTAGTGGTAATGAAAACCTTCTATGGTGAAACACAATAGATGAGGAACATGCCCCATTCAAATACAAAGGAGACAGATGGTACCAGTGGAGAGAATAGCATCTTGCCCTGCACAGGATCTAAACATTATAAAATCCAAATAACCACTTCTTAGTGAAGCAAACCATGGGAGAGCTAGAGTTTGGAAGAAGTGACAGCAGGTAAGAGCAAAGCAGGTAGGCCTGGAGGATGTTATCATGGAATAGTTACAACTGTGCATCTTCTCTTGTTGGTAACAGGGTGGTTTTAAGCTGGGAAGTGGCATAAAGAAAGTTTTGTTTTCCATAAACCCTACTGAAAGGATTATGGTATGAGCCAGAATACGCCAGCTTAACAGATGGTGCATGCTGGAACTTTTTCACTGGGAAAAGAATGGAGTTTAAGAAACAAAAAGTGACACTCCCATGATTTGGCAACTGTTTCTGAGGGAGTAAAGGGGAGGAAGAACTCATACAAATAGAATGGAGTCCTGGACAAAAAAAAAGCCCTTTGAGCTGGATTTTTCACCCTCTTCTATTCCTATTATTCTTCGGTTTGATCTTTTCATTGTGTCCTTAATTTCCTGGACATTTTGGTTTAGGAGCTTTTTACATTTTGTATTTTCTTTGACTGAAGTGTCAGTATTTTCTATGGTACCTTCTGCGCCTGAGATTCTCTCTTCTATTTCTTGTGTTCTGTTGGTGATGCCTGATCTGTAGCTCCTGATCTGAATCCTAGGAACCAAGTCAGAAGGAGAGAACCAACTCCTAGAAGTTGTTTTCTAGCCTCTCCAGACAAAGTTTCTGTTATTATCCTTCCACCAAACTCATCTGGTGAAGGTGTCCAGATGCTGAATAATTTAGGTTGTAAAGCTTGTGTACTCCTTTTTTTTTTATACTGAGTCCTTTCATTTTATTCTTTTGTTTTTCTTTTGTTTTTATTAATTTTTTTTATTACGTATTTTCCTCAATTACATTTCCAATGCTATCCCAAAAGTCCCTCATACCTCCCCCCCCCCACTTCCCTACCCACCCATTCCCACTTTTTGGCCCTGGCGTTCCCCTGTACTGGGGCATATAAAGTTTGCATGTCCAATGGGCCTCTCTTTCCAGTGATGGCCGACTAGGCCATCTTTCGATACATACGCAGCTAGAGACAAGAGCTCCGGGGTACTGGTTAGTTCATATTGTTGTTCCACCTACAGAGTTGCAGATCTCTATAGCTCCTTGGATACTTTCTCTAGCTCCTCCATTGGGGACCCTGTGATCCATCCAATAGCTGACTGTGAGCATCCACTCCTGTGTTTGCTAGGCCCCGGCATCGTCTCACAAGAGACAGCTATATCAGGGTCCTTTCAGCAAAATCTTGCTAGTGTATGCAATGGTGTCATCGTTTGGAGGCTAATTATGGAATGGATCCCTGGATATGGCAGTCTCTAGATGTTCCATCCTTTTGTCTCAGCTCCAAACTTTGTCTCTGTAACTCCTTCCATGGGTGATTGTTTCCAATACTAAGAAGGGGCAAAGTGTCCACACTTTGGTCTTCATTCTTCTTCAGTTTCATGTGTTTTACAAATTGTCTCTTATATCTCTGGTATACTAAGTTTCTGGGCTAATATCCACTTATTAGTGAGTACATATCATTTGAGTTCTTTTGTGATTGTGTTACCTCACTCAGGATGATGCCCTTCAGGTCCAACCATTTGCCTAGGAATTTCATAAATTCATTCTTTTTAATAGCTGAGTAGTACTCCATTGTGTAAATGTACCACATTTTTTGTATCCATTCCTCTGTTGAGGGACATCTGGGTTCTTTCCAGCTTCTGGCTATTATAAATAAGGCTGCTATGAACATAGTGGAGCATGTGTCCTTCTTACCAGTAGGGACATCTTCTGGATATATGCCCAGGAGAGGTATTGCTGGATCCTCCGGTAGTACTATGTCCAATTTTCTGAGGAACCGCCAGACTGATTTCCAGAGTGGTTGTACAAGCTTGCAATCCCACCAACAATGGAGGAGTGCTTGTGTACTCTTTATTGCAGCTCTTCAATTCTGACATTAAAGAGAAAAAACAGCTATAGATAGTAGGTAAACTAATGTCAACTGTGTTCCAATAAACCTTTATTTACAAAAGCAAGAGGTGGTCTAGGTTGGACATTTGGCCAAATAGAGGACCTTGTATGTGCATTATGAAGAAAGTTGAAGCAGTGTAGGAAACCATTATGTTTTTTGCTACCTTATCATTTACTTTCTTACCAGTTGCCAAGAGTAGACGTTCCCTATTGTGACACATATATTTAGCTGTGAGGTGGATTATTGTCACTTGCCACATTTACTATTTGCTTATTATTAGCATCATGTCTGCTTTTTTATTTTCTTATGCTGTCCTGCTAAGCTCAGTCACATGTATTTGTTAAAACCTGATTACATTAATTTTTAAGGATACTATTTTTATTTAGATAGTACTAAAAATGCACATATATTTAAGCTGCTGATGTCCAGAAATTAATTTGTCCTTACATCCTTCACTAGGCGGAAACAGTTTTCCAGCAAATCTGCCCAAATGAAGACTTCTGTCCAGCCCCGCCAAATCCTGAAGATATTATTCTTGATGGAGACAGCTCACAACAAGAAGTTTCAGAATCCAGTGTCATACCAGAAACCAACTCAGAGACTCCCAAGGAAAGTACAGTCCTAGGAGACTCAGAAGAGCCCTCTGAATAGTGGATGTGCATCAGACATAACATTCTATTTGGAAATTCCTGTCGCCTTCACAGTCTTCTTGATAGAAGGAATATTTGAAATCTTTCAAAAAGCAACAACCAATTTATTAGGAAAAATTAGGAGAAACGGGTTCCAGAAATCCAAAAAGGAATTTCTTCATCGAGGGCATTTCCAGAAACATAAAACACTTATAAAGCACATTAACTTGCCTGTTTTAACATACCAAACCTGTGAGATTAGCAGGTGAAAAATATAAATGGACTGATTCCCAGAAATGTAGTTATGATGGGAAAGGGGTCCTATGCTTCGCTAACAATTACGTGGTGTTCACAGAAATTTGTTCGCCAAAATTGTGATCTTTTTTTGTTGTTGTTGTTGAGAGCCACATCTGGAGAGTCAGCTCACATACTTATTTTGTTTATTTGAATTATATTTTCAATCTGGGCATGATATAACAGATAAAAGCATGTGTAAATACAGTAGAATAAAGCTAAACTATCATGAACTGGCCAGGAGCCTATATTTGGAGTAAAAGTTGGTTTTATTTCCTATGTTAAAAGCTGAATATGTTAATACTAAGGTGTTTAGACATTTTGCTGATTTTAATTTCTTAGTAATTAGTGATTTGTATATAAATCACATACACATTGGCCAAACTTCAAAGATTAAGAAATAGAAGAATACAAGCAACCATTTGATAGAGTGATTCTACTGAGTCAACGGAAGCACTAACTTCTTATCCACAGAACTAATTTCATCTTAGTCGTGTTACTCAAAAGATTAGGCAAATTGTTAAACTTCTTATCTTCAGTTTCTCCGGATATGAAGTGAAACCTGCCTCCTATACCAGAGCAGTCATGAAGATCAATGCAGCACTAACAGTAGAATGGTTCTTCTGGACAATAGTGGTTTGGGACTTTCCTATTAATTGATCTGTGGAAAAATATCAAACCAACCTCATGATCACAGTGTTATATTTATTGCAGTAAATTTTTAATGCCAGTCTGTTTCCTAAACTCATTAATAACAGGTGGAATGGTAGTTCTTGAAGTCTTAGGAATACTTTATAAATTAATGTTCCTCTTCTGGCAACAAAACCATCAGGAACTGAACAGAGTGTAGCAATTAATAACCTGTAATATACATTCTACATGAAAAAAAATGAGGGCTATCCATTGGCAGAAAACCTATTTGCGATGCCTACATTTAAATGTCTCTAAGCTCTGATGGTCTACTTTCTTGAGCAATAGTTTAGACCTAGAACTGCCTATAAATAAATAAACAATAAATAAACCCAATGCTTCCTGTCAGGGAGCCATGGCTCCAAGGAAAAGCACAGAATTCTCCATGTGCAGCTGCTTCCCTAACCTGGCCAGGTTTCAGAGATGTTAAAGCTCCCAGCACAGATTCATAAGAAATGTAAAAATCCAAGGAATGTAGCTCTTGCTCACCCTTGAAGAAGGAGTTAGATTGAGAAAATGGGAAAAATTTCCCAGACTTCCAGGCTGTTCCTCTCAGGTTGCCTGTACCTCCCACTGTACAGCTCTCTCCTCTGGAGTATCCTATCCTTTTTATAATGTCACACAAATCAGGGACAGAATCACTTTATAACCTACTTTGTCACAAAGCTTCAGCTCTTATGTCAGCTGTTTCCTGAAGCCCACATAGGGCATGCACTAAATGCCAAGTACGCTCCTGTAATGCATCAGGTACTGGCCCTGCCTCTCCATACCAGCAATATGAAAGTTTCTCTTGGCTGGGGACATTATGTTGGAATACAATCACAGTTATGTCACACCAGTAAAAATGTTATACTTTGTTATAATCTTAGAGTTAAAGGCCTCCTAAATGCAGCATGCACATTTATCTAAGGAGACTATTAAACTAGATAGGGTTAGAATAATTAGAAGAACTAGACACCTTTGGACACTGCAGCTCTGTACATTGTAGAACAACACAGAAACTATTTTTTATTTCATGGCCCAGCATACGCTATATCTTTTTTCATCCTTTTGGTGCAATCAGAAAAAAAAAAAATCTCTCTTCCAGATCATTTACCGAGTATATTATTAAAATGCTTAAAGCTTCTGAATATGGTTAATAATGGCTGTAATACCACAAAATTGTTTTCAAAATTGTAGACAGACCTATTTCTTGTTGCCTCAGAGTGTCATACTAAACCTTTGAAGAGCTTTTTCTTTTGTTTTCTTAATTATTGCTTAATACATGGTTTTACTGTATTAAGGTCAAAACAACACCAACAACAAACCTTAAGGTTGTGTTGTAAAACCTTAAAACACAATGTTTGCTGTTTTGCATAATGCAAACATTTCAGTAATTTTAAATTTTGAAGTTGCTGGTATCAAAATTTTTTTATTTGTTTGTTGAACGTATTTAAATATGCATGCCTGTTTCTGGAAACGAAAAATGGTATATCATTAAGTGATAAGATCCAATAACTAATCCTATGTTGCTTTTGTATATTTTTCTAGTTGGTGTGCCTGTCTAAGAAAGCATATATAATAAATGTCAGTTTCTATTTTTATATAATAAAATGGCCATGGGTAACTTCTAGACTAGTGGACATTTCTAAAGTAATATCTACAACTATAATGTTAATTAATAATTATTAACTTCTGGCAAGATTGTTTCTAGAATTATCTGCCCTAGTATTGTTATCTAGTTCCTAATAGTAGCAATCATTTAAAGGAATTAAAAAAAAACATTTTCTTGCAAATACTTATGTGCTACTGGTATTGAATAATTTGTCTTTTGCGCAGTAAAAGTTCTTACTTATTTAAAAAGGCATGAATATAATAATTTGCATACTGTAACAGGGAATTTTCAGAGAAAATAAAAACTTTTCAATGCTTTTCCACTGTAATGGCTTATTTTTTTATATTTGAATTTTGTGTATAGGGCTAGAGATACAGCTCAATGGTAGACACTTTACATAGCACTGTACCTGCTAGAACGTTAAGTGTAGGCAGCCCACTATCTAGCACCTCCACTCCTCATAGAAGCTTTCCTTAGTTTATAGTCAACTCTGTATGTGCATATGTACTGATCATAATTTAATAAGTATTTTAAATAGGGGAGTGATATAATGTATATTGATTATTATAAATAGTAATCCCAGACACCACTTAAAAAGTATAAATACCAAGAACTGAAAGACAGCCTTGGATCTGAGTTAGTTTTCTGCTCTTATACTGATATTTAAATAGTTGTCAGCCATGTGTTTTAATTTCAAGGCATCTACCTATCCACTGTGGTAAATTTGTAAGGAAAGCTATCAGATTTTGCATTTCTTTGATTTGCATAGCAAAATGTTCTAGATGCCAATATTAATGTCACTATCAAGCAAAAGCAGATGGCACTTTATCCTGAGATTAGTAGTACAGAAGCTGTAAGGCATAAGCAATGACTTTACAATGCATTGATCTCCTACACCTTGCTTCCACATCTTAGACAAAGTGAATTCAAAATGGTTTTCCATGATTGTTGATGAAAACCGGAAATGTTTTTCCAATTTTCTCTTAGGTATTTGAGTCTCTAACAGCTTATTTACAGTAAGAAAGATGATTGCTTCATTCTTTGTATGCAGAAATAATTCATTAAGCTATGGTTTTCCTTATATGAAATAATCAAAGAATACTGATATTTTCTGTCAACTCCAAGTAGTACATGAAGCTGCTGAAATAGAACATATTCAGAAGCTAACCAGAACTCTTGTGAAACTGGCAATTTATCTGTGAGATTATTAATAAATCAAGTTTTCGAAAGCTAAGGTTAATTGAATTTTTAAACAAGTAGCTGTGTTATCCTTCAAGCACCTTGGGGCTCATAGACTATTCACACTCTTTAAAGAAGTGCTTTGATATGTTTGAATTGTCTTTAATGATAGCAGTTTAAAGCACCAAGCAGTTTAACACTTGGCATCCCAAGTTACATTTCAAAGGCTATATATTCCATTACTGCAGTTCTGCTGTGGGCTTCATTGAGAAGTCCTTGCCCTGCAAGTTGCCCTGTCCGTTCTTTCTGATGATGATGACTCTTAGGAGCATTTGACAGGCAGTCATTAGTACTTGAATCTCAGTAGATAGACTAGAGTCTTTTTGTCTGACATTGTAAGAAATTTTTTTTCTCGTAACTTCTATTAATGCTAATAGGACTTGCTTGTGTAAATCTACTTTGTACAAGGTAAGACAGTTGAACCCTAAAAGAAAATTAACTAGTGATGTACACTCTCGCTGATGGAAAGGCAGCACTAGTTAGCCATATTCTGGATTTTCATGTATGGTCCAAAAGCAGCAGTATATTGGGTCGTCAGAAGATTATTGATAGAACTTGAAATTAATACCAGCTCTTGATTTTCTATTCCCATTTTAATACATATGAGAAACTTGCGTTTTTAAGAACTACTTTTTTTAAGTTTTTTTAAGTTTCTCTTGAGTAGGATGAAACTTGGTTGGTTGGTTGATTGGTTGGTTGGGTGGGTGGGTTTTTGTTTGTTTGTTGTTGCTTTTTAGACAGGATTTCACTATGTATCCCTACCTAGCCTGGAAGTTGTAGATCTCTGTAATAGACTCAGCATGTTGCAAAAGGATGCTTCTTTGATGAGTCAGAACTATACTTACTAGAAGGTATAAGGATAAGATAAAACTACTTTGGCATTGTTATTAATATGCCAGTAATACTTTAAAAGTTCTGACCCACATTCATGAGAAGATAAACAACACTAATTGGACACAGGGTTATTGAATTTAAAAAGAGAATGCGACATAAAAATGGGCACAAAATGGAGTATGGGAACAAGCGAGAAGTTAGAGGGAGGTGTCACTGATCTGGACCTGGTAAGAACTGGGAGGATGGAGTTGATAAATAAGGTGAACTAAAGTCTCATGCATCAAGTATCAGACAGTTTATATTCTGAGAGTTAAGAGGAATCACATGAGTAAAATGCTCGATTTCAAGTTGTATACAACCACAAAGATAAGCCACACGTGTCAAAAACGTGTTTTTCCATAAAGGCATATAAAGGATGGTTTTAACATTAGATTGGATACCACCACCAAACAGCAAGGAGTAGTCAAAAGTAAACACTCCTGATACGTAACACCTGGGAGGAGCAGGAAAACACAGCCCAAGGACAATTCTGTGTGTTCAGGAAACTGAGGTCCTAAGACTATTTGCTTTCATCTCACAAGCACTCAGAATTCTCCACGACTTAATCCCTGGACCATGTTCCAACAGGGCCATAGCGGTAGAAGGATATGATCAAAATGCATTGTTTAAATCTATGGGGTTTTCAAATAATTTAAAAAAATTGCAAATGTTGAACATTTTAAACCCATACAATAATAGTGCTACCCACCTCCCAACTCAGTACTCAAGGGAAGCTATACCAGCATGGGGGTAGACTTGGCAGAGTTTATAAGACTGATGGGAGAAAAGAATGGTGAATATGAGGAAAACCACTAACATATCAGTATATAAATTAGGCCTTTTCATATGAGGGGTAGTTTGTCAGTACCTACCAAGACATTAAGTGCAGATAGACTGTTAGCCAGCACTTACATTTCTCATGGTTGGTTTCCCTAGCTTATAGAAAGTTCTATATGTGTAGGTTGTAAATATAATTGAAAATGCCTTATGGATATTTTAGATTGTGGAAGACAGATGGAAAAACTGCCTAAATAAGTCAGTATCTAAAATGAAGAAAGGAATATAATCTGGAAATGTGAAGTATATGAATGTCTAATATATAGTTAGAGTTAGAATTGAGGTTGATAAATAAAGCTATGAGCTATATGGTTTCTGATAAAGGGTTGTGAATGCCCTCTCTTGATGGAATATTGGGGTGTTTCGTGGTAGTCCTTCAACATCCCTACCCTCCCATTCTTGGTACTCAGTAATAATATTAAGCCATAGTAACAAGATAAAGGAGACACACATATACATAGAAATAAAATGTTGAAAGAACCTATTGACAGAAAAGAAAATGCCAAAGCATTTATTCAAAGCCATATCTCAAATCATCTGTGATAGAAAGCCAAAGGAAATGAAGTGTGATTTACTGTTATAAAAACTGCACTCATTTAACTCAGAGCAGCTGTAGATGTCTGTGGATCATCAAGCCAGTCTAGTATGGACAGCAAATGTGCTCATTAGTCCCAGAAGCCTAACTGAAGAGCTGTTCAAAGTTGATGGCTTCAGGGAAGGGAAAGATGGATTTTTCTTTTTTAAGAGTATGGTTGCTGGCAGACCATCCACACTCTGCTGGATGGCTCCATTCCCATGAGTATATGGACAACACAAATTGGAACTACAGAAGTGGATGCTCACAGTCAGCTATTGGATGGATCACAGGGCTCCCAATGGAGGAGCTAGAGAAAGTACCCAAGGAGCTAAAGGGATCTGCAACGCTATGGGTGGAACAACATTATGAACTAACCAGTACCCCGGAGCTCTTGACTCTAGCTGCATATGTATCAAAAGATGGCCCAGTCGGCCGTCACTGGAAAGAGAGGCCCATTGGACTTGCAAACTTTATATGCCCCAGTACAGGGGAACGCCAGGGCCAAAAAGTGGGAGTGGGTGGGTAGGGGAGTGGGAGGGAGGGCATGGGGGACTTTTGGGATAGCATTGGAAATGTAAATGAGTAAAATACCTAATAAAAAAGAAAAAGAAAGAAAAAAAGAGAAAAAAATGACATGAAGTTTGGAGAGAATAAAGAGGTAGGGGTAGATCTGGATGTAGTTAAGGGGGATTGGCTGGTTAATATGATCAAAATATATTGTGTGAAATTCTTAAAGAATTAAAATAATTTTTAAATAACTAAAAATTGTGAAAGTGAAAAGATGGAGAAAATCTTAACAGTAAAATATCTTGCTTTTGTATTTGGGAGAACTGAGGGCCTAAGACTTTGAAGTCAAATCTGAATTTGAATCCTGATGCTGTCACTTGTTCACTGTAACTCTTAGCAAGTCCTTTCAGTCTCTGGCTTTCAGTTTCTTTGTATGTGGCATGGGAATCATGGTAGTACTTGTTGTGAATGATTTTGGTATGGTTGGATCTGATAAAAAAATCCCTGGGAAATACTCAGCAAAGTTCCTGGTACATAAAAAGACACTTTGGTGAAAGGTGGCATTGGTGTCCTAAGAAGAAAGATAGAACCAACTTTAGACTCGTGTTTCCTAATTAGCAGGTCACTTTTCTCTCTGAAAGGGCTCCCATAGCACTTGGGCTAGAGAATTGATAGTGAACCAAACATATTTTTCAGTAGCCTGATGCTAGTGGTTTATTTTAACTTGCTAGTTGAGAAGTGGTAACTATTAAGATCCCATCAAAAGAGGCAGTAAATATAAATACTCAGGTTCTCCTTTGAAATAAGTAGAATTACAGTCTCCACATCATATTTTATGAAGTAAATGGTATAAAAAAAAACACAAAAATGGCTGTGAGACAAGAAAATTAGCAGATGTGTGAAATTCAATCTTTCACTGTGAAAAAGTATTTGTTACACATTCCAGAGTTATGCATATTTACAGAATTTTCCCTCTCCAGCTAACAGTAACTGATACAATACAGGTTAAAATACATGGAAGTACCCTAAGTGTCTGTGGCAATTGGTACTTCAGACTTAACAAGGAGGATCCAAGGAAATTTAAATGCTAAGAGCTGTTTGTGTTATAACTTGAACAGGCAAGAAATCCTAGGGTAAAAAGTCTGTTTACCAAAAATGTGTCTTGTGCTACTTTGTGTGGTACTGCCTAGATGCTCAGCTGTGTCAACATGAAGCTGAGTATCACCTTCCCAGCCAACAGCTGTCAGAAGCTCATTGACTTGGACAATGAACACAAACTTTGTACTTTCTTTTTGTTTATTAGGTATTTTCTTCATTTAATTTACAATGCTACCCCATAAGTCCCCTAAACCCTCCCCCAACTACCCTCCCCCCCCACTCCACTTCTTGGCCCTGGTGTTCCCCTGTACTGAGGCATATAATGTTTGCAAGACCAATGGGACTCTTTCCAGTGATGGCCGACTAGGTCATCTTCTGATACATATGCAGCTAGAGACATGAGCTCCTGGGGGGGGGGGGAGACTGGTTAGTTCATATTGTTGTTCCACCTATAGGGTTGCAGACCCCTTTAGCTCCTTGGATACTTTCTCTAGCTCCTCAATTGGGGGCCCTGTGATCCATCCAATAGCTGACTGTGAGCATCCACTTCTGTGTTTGCTAGGCCCTGGCATAGTCTCACAAGAGACAGCTATATCAGGGTCCTTTCAGCAAAATTTTGCTAGTGTATGCAATGGTGTCAGCATTTGGAAGCTGATTATGGGATGGATCACCTGATATGGCAATCTCTAGATGGTCCATCCTTTCGTCTCAGCTCCACACTGTCTCTGTAACTCCTTCCATGGGTGTTTTGTTCCCAATTCTAAGGAGGGACGAAGTGTCCACACTTCAGTTTTCCTTCTTCTTGAGTTTCATGTGTTTTGCAAATTGTATCTTATATCTTCGGTATTCTAAGTTTCTGGGCTAATATCCACTTATCAGTGAGTGCATATCGTGTGAGTTCTTTTGTGATTGGGTTACCTCACTCAAGATCATGCCCTCCAGGTCCATTCATTTGCCTAAAAATTTCATAAATTCATTCTTTTTAATAGCTGAGTAGTACTCCATTGTGTAAATGTACCATATTTTCTGTATCCATTCCTCTGTTGAGGGGCATCTGGGTTCTTTCCAGCTTCTGGCTATTATAAATAAGGCTGCTATGAACATAGTGGAGCATGTGTCCTTCTTACCAGTTGGAACATCTTCTGGATGTATGCCCAGGAGAGGTATCCACATATACTCTTATTGTAGGCTTCACCCTCATAGAAGCAGGGGGAGAGGGAATGGGATAAGGGGTTTCTGGAAGGATAACATTTGAAATGTAAATAAAGAAAATATTCAGTTAAAAAAAAGCTAAAAGAGAAAAGGAGACAACTTTGAAGAATACAGTGAACTTGCTGAGCCTCCCAGGTTTCAAACTGTGTTATAAAAGTTATATTAATGAAAATGTTTTAAGTGTATATGAATAAAAAACATGCAATAACATTGAATACAAAGTCCAGAAACAGTGTTTTACACATATAGGCATGAAATATTTAATAATGACAGTACTTCAGATTGCTGTGAAAATTAACCTAGTTTAAAAATTGGGGAAATATAATATACATGTAGAAAACATGATAGCTTTTAATCTCGGCATTCAGGAGGCAGAGACTAACAAAGCTCTGTGAGTTTGGGTTCACCTTGATCTACACAGTGAATTTCACATCAGCCAGGAATTGGTAGTGAGACTCTGTCTCAAATTTTTAAAAAAGGGTATGACAATTTTAAATCTTATGTAATGCTTACAAATTTCAGGAAGTTCAAAGAATTAGACATTCAAGACAAAACCTAAATGACATTGGGAAAACATGTAGATCACTAAGTTCATGATATTGAGTGGGGATGACTTTCTAAAACAATATGAAAAGTTGAAAAGTTATAAAGGAAATAGTAAACAGCTTGGCTACACCAAAATAAAAATCTTGGCGATAATAAACCACACCACAAGCAAGTTAAAAGCCAGACAGGAAAATCTATTCGCAACAAACATAATAAACACATAACATTCTGAGTATAAAAAGTACTCAGTCATAATAGTAGTGAAACATTATATGAGACTCTACCAAGGAACTAAGTCAAAATTACCAATAAACACATGCCTAGATGCCTAAGAAACAGGGAAATGGAAGTTAAAGAAGTATGATATATTTTTGATTCATCATATATCAGATTGATATGTAAAGCCTGAAAGAATAATATTATCTAGTTTTTAATAAGTGCAAATCAGTCCTTTGGGAATACTGTTGTGACTATTAAAATCTAAAGTATATATATATATATATATATATATATATATACACGCAATAACATGCAATATATATTATATATATATATATATATATTCAGCATTTAACCTGAAAGAATTTCTCAGATATGTGTATGAATTGATATCTATGAGAGGTTAACTTAATATCTGCTTGAAATAGTCACAGAAATAGAAGCAATTTTTTCCTGGTGTTTTCTTTGGCTTCCTCAATTCTCTTGGCAGTTGTTTCAGCATATTCTACAGCCTCCTCTTTGTTTTTCCTAGAACATTTTCTTTTCTTTAGAGCAGTACATCAGTGCTCCTACCACATGGAAAAACAAGATGCTGAATCTCAGGTGCTTTAGTCTTCGGCTTCTTGACTTCTTTGATTAAGGGATTTCTGATAACATAATTACAGATATCATTTCTTTAAAGAGCTTGAAAGCTTTTGGATTCTGTTTACTCTGTGAGGCACCAACAGCACAGTAGTATCTGTTGGTCCAGCATTATCCTTCTCTCCAGAAGCCACACTGCTCGTGTCCCTAGCTGCATATGTAGCTGCATATGTAGCCTAGCAGAAGATGGCCTAGTTGGCCATCATTGGGAAGAGAGGCCCCTTGGTCTTGCAAACGTTATATGCCCCAGTACAGGGGAACACCAGGGCCAAGAAGTGGGAGTGTGTGGGTAGGGGAGCAGGGTGGGGGAGGGTATAGGGGAGTTTCAGGATAGCATTGGAAATGTAAATGAAGAAAATACCTAATAAATAATTGGAAAAAAAGCTATGTCTTTGAGCAAATTCATGTCTCTGGTTCTAGCCTCCTTACTGTAAAACTATAGATGATACTTGCTTTAATATTTATCATTCAGAGAAGACACTATTATCACAAAGTCAGTTTGTATACATGAGCATCACTGTTTGAGGTGGTTTTAATAAGAATGGTCCTCATAGGTTCATCCATTTAAATGCTTAGTCACCAGGAAGTGGCATTATTTGTAAAGGATTAGGAGGTATGGCACTTTTGGAGGAAGTGTGTCATTGGGGGTAGGCTTTGAGGTTGTAAAAGCCCACACCAGGGTGATTATTATCTGTCTGTCTGTCTATCTATCTATCTATCTATCTATCTATCTATCTATTTATCTATCTATCTCTGTCTCTGTATATGGATCAGGTTGTAGCTCTTAACTACTTCTCCAACATCACACCTTCCTGCCACTAATGCCTTGCAATTATGATAATGGACTACTGTTAACTGTTAGCAAACCCCCAATTCAATGTTTTCCTTTATAAGAGTTTTCTTCTATAGGGTTGCAAACCCCTTTAGCTCCTTGTGCACTTTCTCTAACTCCTTCATTAGGGGCCCAGTGTTCCATCCAATAGATGACTATGAGCATCCACTTCTGTATTTGCCAGGCATTGGCATAGCCTCACAAGAGAGAGTTATGTCAGGGTCCTACTAACCAGTTCCCCCAGAGCTGTGTTGCATATGTAGCAGAAGATGGCCTAGTCAGCCATCAGTGGGAGGAGAGGCCCTTGGTCTTGTGAAGATCATATGCTACAGTACAGGGGAATGCCAGGGCCAGGAAGCGGGAGTGCGTGGGTTGGGGAGCACAGCAGGGGGAGGGTATAGGGGACTTTGGGATAGCATTTGAAATGTAAATGAAGAAAATATCTAATAAAAATGCCTTAAAAATAAAAAAAAATAGTTTTCTTCATCATAGTGTCTCTTCACAGAAATAGAATAGTGACTAAGAGTACTAGTCATGTTGCCTTCTGTGATAACCTCAAATGCATGAAATATAATAATTTTAAGTAGTGTTTGAAGAACAAGAATCTTTACTTTGCACTGTTATTGGTTAATAATAAATAAGGTAGTATATGGCACATTATAAACATTAAGCATTTTAAGTGAATGAATGAATAAACAAATAAAATGAATATGCCTGTCTTCAAAAAGTTTTGCTCAAGTATTCTGAATGTGGAAAGTCGATGTGTTAAATGTGTCCAGCTCTAAAAATCTTTGTTTTCTGATAGGGAAAACCCAAGATTAACGTCAGTCAAAATAGCAGTGGATGAAACTTATATTAGGCTATCTTCAGAGATTTGCCCTTAGGGCAATGCTCCACAAGATAAGCTTCCATCTTGATGAAAATAAAAAAAAAACCTAAGGGATTATCTGTTCATAAAATCAGTAACAAAACAAATATTATGCACATTTAATTCAAAAAGGAAGCCAGCCTTTATCATAAGGAGGCAGTAGATAGACCTTGGCAACATTGGACATGTGATGGTTCTGGCCTTAGATTCATGAAGAACAGAGTAAAGGGCTTTTAAAATCTTCCTTTGAGGTTAAAAAATTTGCTAAGGCCAAACCTGTGACAGGGGACTCCCTGCATGCAGGCCAAGAGAGGCCAATGTGTGAATCTGTAGAAGTAAAGCTTGGTTTGTGTTGGAGACTCAAAGGTGGTAGAGATGCCAGTGCTGGGAGATATCTCCCAATAGAGAGCTCCACAAAGGAAGTGGACTGAATACAAAATAGAGGCGTGTGTTGTAGTCAGCAAAGCTAGAAGGGAAGAGTCACCTTTGACATTGGGCACAAAGCTACACGATTTTGAGGTTGCTCTTTGGATTTCCATCTTGATTTGGTCCAATATTTCCACACTATGCTCCCATTCTTCTCTTTTGGAATGATAATATATATTCTGGGGCATTGTAAGTAGGAATTATGTAATTTGCTGTTTGATTTTATAGGGATTTTAAGTTATACTTAAGAGATTATCTTGAGACTCAGAGAAGAGTTTAGACTTTTAGCTAGTCTTAAGACTATGGAAGACTATGGGACCAAGTACATTTTTCATTATGAGATGGCTACAACCCCATGGAGTTCAGGAAGTAGAATATGGTGGTCTGAATGAGAATGGCTCCATAGCTCATATGCTTGAATACTTAGTCCCCAATTGGTGTAACTCTTTGGGAAGGATTAGGGGGTGTGGCTTCATGGAAGAAACTGTCACTGGAGATGAGAAGGTTTCAAAAGCTCATGCCTCCTAGTTAGTACTTTTTGCTTTGTGTTTATGAATAAGGATATTTTATTTTTTTGGTTTTTGGTTTTTGGTTTTTTGAGATAGGGTTTCTCTGTGTAGCCCTGGCTGTCCTGGAACTCACTCTGTAGACCAGGCTGGCCTCAAACTCAGAAATTCACCTGCCTCTGCCTCCCAAATGAATAAGGATATTGCTCTTAGCTACTGCTCTGGCAAAAGGTCTGTTTGACTGCTGCCATGATCCCTGCCACGATGGTCATGGGCCCTCCCTCTGAAACTGTATGCCCAATAAATTTTTCATGTATAATTCACCTTGGTCATGGTGTCTCTTCACAATAGTAGGAAAGCAACTAAGACAATGTGTACGTAAATTTCCTACCATACTGAATGTCAGTTGAAAGAGATCCAGTATATATTGACTTTAATTGACTAAGATAGATTTATTAAACTTTTAAATTCCACATTGCACACTCACCATTGGGAAATTTGATGCCATTCTGTATCCCCAAATAATTTTCAAAAGAAAGCAATAAACTAAAATCATCACTGAAATGAGACTGTTACTAAAGGTAAGAGAAGTTTAATTGAAAATGTTCCCAAATGATAACACAAAACATGTTTATTTAAAAAAAAAAACAGAAATGGTGGTATAAACACTCTGTCTTCCAGGAGCTCAGCAATATTTTGGAGACAGAAACATATAAAAATAAGAAATGATACCATTAGTGTTGTGGTTTATAAGTAGAGACAATGATGTGATTAGTGATTTTACAGAGACTGTGTCTTAGTTACCTCCTGGTTTCTGACATGTGTTTTCTTAAACGTTGAGTTTTGGTGTGTTTTAGAATAAAATATCTGCTCTTGTAAGGATAGCATCAATTCCAGATTTACCCAGCATCTTATATTGTAGTTTGTTCTTCTATGATCACAAAAAATCAATTAACTTCTATCCTCTTAAAAATGTTACTCAAAATAAGAATATAAAAATTGTTCTTGGAATTCGAAAGGCAAATACGTACAAGCCATGAGATCAAGTCCAAATTAAAATCTCAATACATTTTAAAAAATGAAACAGGATGCTGTTTGAGGAAAATAAAGCAGTAGTGGGAATGAGTGTTCTCATATTCTCAATACTCTTCCTTTGCTTTTTTTCTTTCTAAAGTAAATTACAAGACACATTGATAGTGATTTCAATACATTGTACATTCTAAAGTCACTTGAATATTTATTAAGTAATTATAAAATAGAATGTTTTGTTAAATAAAATGACAGTAGAAATAAACTAGATACAGTTCATTTAAAGTATATTCTAGCATAGCAATTTTGTTAGATAATCATATAGCTAACAAATTCCTTTTTCAGATATGGAATCAAATCAGCATTAGGACAGCTGCAATTGCTATGTATAACTATAATTTGTAAAGAATAAATTCAGGATACTTTAAACTATCTAGGAAACTTCTATTTGTTCTATTTCCAGTATCTGTCATGGATTTGACACTGCTTGGCTTTTAGCAGATGACAGCTTCTTAAAATTGATCTTTGCCAAATGTACTTCCGAATTCTGGCCAAAGTTTTCATTCATAACCTAAGTTAAATTGGGTGAAGGAGCCAAGGGCAGTGCATTACGAATATGACTCTTTTTGCATTAACATGCTGAGAAATAGATAAGGTTTGCCTACTGAAATGGAAGTTTTGATTTCTGGACATTCTCAATCTGAGAACAGGGGAGAGGTCAGAGGAAATAGTGAAAAAATAAATAACACCAGTAAGACTTGCCCAGCAAACAAAGCAGTGTCTTTAGAGTAAAAAGCCTGTGTATTGTTTTTAAAATCTGGGTTTAAATTTTTAAGAGTAGATTCTATAGCTTATTAAGGCTCATATTTAATAGTTAACACACTACACACATGCTGGAAAAGCACCAGTTTGGCACTTTATATTCTGTTTTGTTTTTCACTATTTGTCTTTTTTTTTCAAATCTTTTTAAAATTTTTTTTAATTAGGTATTTTCCTCATTTACATTTCCAATGCTATCTCAAAAGTCCCCCATACCCTCCTCGCCACTCCCCTACCCACCCACTCCCACTTCTTGGCCCTGGTGTTCCCCTGTACTAAGGCATATAAAGTTTGCACGACCAATGGGTCTCTCTTTCCACTGATGGCCAACCAGGCCGTCTTCTGCTACATATGCAGCTAGAGACACGAGCTCTGGTGGGGTACTGGTTAGTTCATATTGTTGTTCCACCTACAGGGTTGCAGATCTCTTTAGCTCCTTGGGTACTTTCTCTAGCTCCTCCATTGGGGGCCCTGTGATCCATCCAATAGCTGACTGTGAGCATCCACTTCTGTGTTTACTAGGCCCCGGCATAGTCTCACAAGAGACAGCTATATCAGGGTCCTTTCAGCAAAATCTTGCTAGTGTATGCAATGTCGTCTGCGTTTGGCGGCTGATTATGGGATGGATTCTTATATAGTTAGCGATGCAGGTACTACTACATTTCCTATACTCAGAGATTAAAAAGAAAAGAAAAGAAAAGAAAAAGAAAAAAACCCACGAGGCATGACTTTCTGTATTACATGGTAAAGCCAAAGTATAAGCTGAGGTAATCAAATTCAGGGCAGTTAAAAACGATTCCGAGAATGTTCCAGCCCTAAACCATCGCCGATGTCCTGACCAAACCCTGATACCACCAAGTTCCTGCTTCCCCGTGTAGCTACCAAAAGAAAGAATTTGTATTGCCCCCCTCCCATAAGTACTTCTCCTTTTGCTTGTATTGCCCTACCCCTCCCACTGATAAGTATCTGTACTTCCCCTTTTGCTTGTGCATTTAAGCCTTGGACCTTTTTCAATAGATTGGGGGCCTTGATACATTCCAAAAAAAAAAAAAAAAAAAACATTTAAAAAAAAATCTGAAGGCATACTGATGACAATCTTTGCATCCTTTCTGCTGTCACTCTTGTATTGTCTCCTTCACTTGCCAGTAGTTCCCAGACTTAAACTAAAAGGGAGAGCAGAATGGAAATGCTTGGTTTTGATGTAAATCTGACTAACTTCTTTAATGCACAACATATTGGACACTTTTGATGAGCTCAATTTCTATAGAATGTTTTGCTCAACAACTTTAGAGTAGAAATGACATGATAAACCATCTATAATTTCTCCATAGCAGAGTTTTCTCATTTGACTTCCATTAAGAGAAAGTAACATATTTCAGATTTAGAACCTTCCCGTCTAATAATGGAGGCTCCTGGGAGAGCAGTTTATAGGCCAAAGTTTTCACTGGCACAGAGAATCGAGTAGGCAGCACCATTAGATAAATGAGTGTCTTGTCTAATATTTCAACAAAATCAGACAAGCCGCATCCTAAGCAGGCAGCCTTGCCCATGAAAGCTGAGCTTTAACAGGAAAACTGGATCTATCAGGTCCAAGTTGTTTACAAAGGAGACTGCATTATATCCAGGAAGTGAGGTGCTTCCCATTCTTCTTCACCTCATACAAGAGTTATGACCCTGTTCACTCTGTGGATGATACAAGAAAGTAAGGAAAATAATGAAAGCTGAGCTAAGTGGCTTTACTCCAGTCTAATTGGTGATATCAAAACAATCGGATGAAGATCACATTTTCCAAATGGCTCTATAAACTGTAATCCTATACAGTGTGACAAGGGGATAAAAATCAATGGCTCCATTGTATCTTTGAAAGTATATAATCTCTGCATGCAATCCAAATTATTTATCCTGCTTGATTTAATTATACAAAGCTGGTTGACAACACTTTGTGTAAACAGCCCTTCTACTATCTTCTTAGGAGAATATCTGAGTTTGGGTACCTAAATGCTGCCAGAACAGTAATAAATGTTCACCTTTTTTTTTTTTCTCCTGACATACATAACAGCACTGATTCAGCAGTGCGAAATGTTGTATAGCAGAGGAAAGAGTGAGTGTTAATATAGTGATATGCTGTAGATATGTGCTGGAAAAATGCTGAGGACAGATGCAAACAATTTTCTGTATGGAAATCAAGTATAGCTGTAATGTAATAGAACAACAGATGTTTTCCAGACGAAGTACCACTTCCATCAATGTTTTTCTTATTTTTCAAATGCCACTTTCATTGATCCATAGAAGCACTGCTATGTTTGAGTATTAATAAAAACAGAGGTAATTAAAGTATAACAGAAAAATGACATTTTATTGAAATATGCTCCACTTCTGTAAAAAGATTTGCAGTAGAATGAAAACTGCTTCCTTGTTTAATTAGGTCCAAATGATAATGTGATTGTATTTATACTTGGCACTGGAAGGTTTCTTCTTTATGACTAAGTGATGAAAAATATCATCTTGTTTTAATAATAAAATCATTCCATAAAATTCAGGTTTTAACTTTATCAAAACTTATTTTGTGCACTTACAGATTGAACAGAAATGCTTATGACAATGAACACTAGTTAATCTTATATTTTTCTATTAATGGAAAAATGCCAAAATGATCTTATTTCAGACATAAATGTCTTTGTAAAACGTGTGTCTATGAGGTGGGGAATGAAGGAAAGTGAAGAGAAGCTTTCAGACACGTAAAGGAATAACTGCAGAGTAGTAATCACACCGGTGCCATCACCAATCAGCTTACCACCAAAAACATCTTTTATGGATCACTAGCTGAGGAAGACCTTTCCAGGTTGCTGGAAGTTGGAATTTAGGGAAGAATCTTGTCATTTAGAAGGAAGCTATACAAGGAGAAAAAAAAAAAACAGTTTCTGGTTTCTTCTCTTGTAGGGTTGGGATAGTCTGAGCAGGATGTTGTGGATTAATCTGAGTAAATATAAATATAGATGAAGCTGTAGGACAATACCAGAAGACATTCTGCAGCTCTGCAGTGGCTCAGGGGGATAAAACCACCGAAGCTTTAAGAAACATCAGAGAATTGGAGTAGTGTTTCAATTAGAATGGAGAATTAAATTAATTTTAATTTTCATATATCATCATCTATAAACGTTACTAAATGGATTTCTCTCTCCCTTGCTGACACAGATATAGGCCAGATTAGACCAGATTAAAAGTAGATAAAGGCAGGTTTATTAGGATACAGCTCTCAGAGGGGGTTCACAGATCTCACAGGAGGAGGTCAGTGGAGTCTAGCTCCCAGGCTAAAACAAGGGGGGTGGGGTTGTAGAGTTTAGGCAAGAAGTAATGACATATCAGCTAGGAACTGGGATTATGCCCATACATGGTCAAAAACTGAGCCCCTGGGAGAGCACTCTTGGGTCTGTTTCCTGAAATGCAGAGACTAGCAGTGATGACACGTTAGCCTGGAGTTTTTTTCCCTGGGGGCACATTTGGGGGAAGGAGGGCAGACAAGATTTTCCATCTTCTGCAGGGTCTAGCAGCCTAACAGTTACTTGTTATAGTTTACATTTTGTTAAATTATATTATTCATAATTTTAAATTAAGATCTAAGAAAAGGAGATATAGTCTGGCTTTTTCAATATAGAGCTATTCTGAGACTTGCTAAAAGAGCATACTGTGTATATGTTCTTGTAACTGCAGGAGCAAGGGACTGGTGTTGTGAATACAGCAGAGGGCACATACACAGTATGTCATTATTTTAGTTCTATATGAATAATAATACATCTTTAACTAGGTGAAATGAGAGAAATATAAACTGAGTGTGATAGTTCATGCCTCTAATTCTAGCACTCGGGAAGCTGAAGCATGGGGGTAATGAATTCAATGCTGCCCTGGTTTTCACAGGTACACCTTGTTCAAAAAAAGAAAACAAGACAAAATTAGAGAACTCTCTCTCTCTCGCTCTCTCTCTCTCTCTCTCTCTCTCTCTCTCTGTGTGTGTGTGTGTGTGTGTGTGTGTGTGTGTGTGTGTGTGTAAGAAAGTACAGAGAACCTTCTAACAATTTTTTTCTTGTAGACTCTAATTTCCTCTGTGTGTGTCTTGGCTTCTCAAATTTTTTCCTGCAGTAGTAGCTGGTCTAAGTTTAAATATTATGTTTATATTTCTCAACAGAGAATTTATTACTAAAATTCCAATTAGACTCCTAGAAATGTCTTTAATGATTAGTTTGGACTGTTTGCTTATTCCCAAATAATACATTTAGGCAACAGGAGTGGATAATCTGACTGGAAAAATCTAAATCCCTCACTATGCCTGTGCTCATACAGAGAAATCAACTTGTTAGGGAAGGTTCAACTACCAGAAGACATAATTATGTTTGACTGACAATACTATGACTGACACAATAGAGTATTTCCAAATTTGTAATGTCATAAAGCAATATATGACAAAACTCAAAAAATGACTTCATTCTCAACTATCTGAATATCCTTGATAAAACATTGCTAGATTTTTTTCAAATAGTAATCTTCATATAATTTTAAATATATATTTATTTTTTGTGTGTATATAATATGCATTTATGTGTGAGAGGATGTGCCTCCCACAGCATGCTTGTAGAAGCCAGAGTACAGCCTCTAGTCTTATGCTTGCCTTCTACCATGTTGAAGGCAGGATCTTTCTTCTGGTTTGTCTCTATGGGACATACTATATTCTACCTGACTTACAAGCTTCTAGATCATTCTGCTCTTTCTACCTCTTATCTGAGGAGTTCTAAAATTACAGAAATGTCACCCTGTCAGGACCTCACATGGATGGATGACTTCTAGGGTTCCAAACTCAGGCCTGAGAAACAAAGGCTTTAATCAGTTGTGCCATCTCCGAAGCTCAAATATTACATTCCATTCTTATAGAAAGGTTTCCCTAGTTCTCTCTGGGGTTACTTGCATCAGAATTATTTGATGATATTTGTTTAAAATGTAGTTTCCTGGACTCCAAATGTATTGAGTCAGAACCCGAGGTACAGGCCTGGAGTCTGAGCTTTTTATTAAGGACTCTGAGTGATTTTTTGATACATTGATATAGCTGATTCCTCACTATTTGTTATTAAGATGCTCTGATACAGATAGATAATGCTAGGTGAATATGGAGTTTGAGTTTGTGATTAGGTATTTACATCCAGTCCAATTTGTTGTTGACTAACCATGCTCTGTTCAGAATACTCAAGTAAGAACCCAAAGACAAATTGAAAAATTCAAAAATTCAAGTCATTTGTATATTTTAAATGCAGTAACTTCATTTTATACTTTAATCAAAAGTACAGAAAATATTCTCTGCCTTATCATTTACAACTATAAAATGACACAATATTGAAGATTTGGGGGAGGGGATTCTTTTGTTTTTGTATTTGAGAGGAAGTCTCACTATGTAGAACTGGCTGGTATGGAACATACTAGGAACATACTGTGTGTAAGACAACATTGTCCTCACATTCAGAGATTCACCTACCCTCCCTCCCCAGTGCTAAGAGCAAATGCATGTACCACCATAGCTTCCACCAGCTATAATCTTGTTTTTTTAAATAAGCTCAACCATCATTTCAGAAATCTGACAATGAGTAAGAATAAACAACAACAAAAAATAGAACAGTGTTTACTCATGAAAAATTTATTTTCAGGAAAGAGCAATAAAATCCATAAGGTTCTGTCTTCTTCAATGTTAACACCATATTAATAGTTAAGCTAGTTCTACTCCCACCACACAGGCAGTAAAATCATGCCATGACTGGCAGAGAAAGATAACTTGGTGTGCTATAGAAGATGGAAACACTATGCCCAGTGGCACTGGTAGTAAAAGTAGAAAATATGGTAGAACATGAGCAGACCTACAGCCAAGAGCATAGCAATAAAGCAGTTGAAATGTCACATGAGCATCCAGTGTATTAGAGAACCATAAGAAAATATTCTTGGCTAACCAAAAGACTATGTAAACTTTATAAATGTAATTACAACCCTTAAAGGACCTAGTGTCTGGAGGGTAAAGAATGAACCCAATTTGTATAAATACATAAAACCATGCACAAGGGCCCCACTGACTAAAGTTGTTTGAGGACAACCTTTGATGATTCACTGACCATTAAATTATATAAACACAGAGTGACCCCTAGGAAGCCAGGCTAGAAAGCAAAGCTAAGAATTTAAAGAAATGAGCCAAGCTAGCAGAGGCCACCCAGCATGGGGAACAAAACCTAGAGATTAACTCCAGGACAGTCACTAAGATATAAAGTAAACAAACATACCACCACCAAGCGCCTTTAGAAGGAAAACTTCAAAAAGACACAACTTGTTACATAAGATATGCAGTTTAAAAATCCTACACATAAAAAAAAAACAGTGATATAAACTCTGTTAAGAAAAAGAAAAAAAATGCAAACTGCTTCTAAGTGACTCTAGCTATTGACTTTAGCAAATTTATAACTTCAAAGTAGATACCAAAGTAAATAATAGCACTGTTTAAGAAATTAAGGGAAAGTATGAAGACAATGACCTGTAAGTATTGAATTTGAATGAAGAATAAAAATTGAGCATAGTCCAGTAGATGTCCCCACACTCTTGTATATATAAATGGCACTAGCTTGAATTAGTGGATTATTTTTCTTCTTTTTTTAATTAGGTATTTTCCTCATTTACGTTTCCAATGCTATCCAAAAAGTCCCCAATACACCCTCCCACTTCCCTACCCACCCACTCCCACTTTTTGGCCCTGGAGTTCCCCTGTACTGGGGCATATGAAGGTTGCAAGTCCAATGGGCCTCTCTTTCCAGTGATGGCCAACTTCGCCATCTTTTGATACATATGCAGCTAGAGTCAAGAGGTCTGGGGTACTGGTTAGTTCATAATGGTGTTCCACCTATAGGGTAGCAGATCCCTTTAGCTCCTTGGGTACTTTCTCTAGCTCCTTCTTTGGGGGCCCTGTGATCCATCCAATAGCTGACTGTGAGGATCCACTTCTGTGTTAGCTGTCTCACAAGAGACAGCTATATCTGGATCCTTTCAGCAAAATCTTGCTAGTTTATGCAATGGTGTCAGCATTTGGAAACTGATTATGGGATGGATCCCTGGATATTGCAGTCTCTAGATGGTCCATCCTTTCGTCACAGCGCCAAACTTTATCTCTGTAACTCCTTCCAGGAGGGTTTTGTTTCCATTTACAAGAAAGGGCACAGTGTCCACACTTTGGTCTTCATTCTTCTTGAGTTTCATGCGTTTAACAAATTGTATTTTATATCTTGGGTATCCTAAGTTTTGGGGCTAATATCCACTTATCAGTGAGTGCATATTGTGTGAGTTCCTTTGTGATTGTGTTACCTCACTCAGGATGATGCCCTCCAGGTCCAACCATTTGCCTAGGAATTTCATAAATTCATTCTTTTGAATAGCTGAGTAGTACTCCATTGTGTAAATGTACCACATTTTCTGTATCCATTCCTCTGTTGAGGGACATCTGGGTTCTTTCCAGCTTCTGGCTATTATAAATAGGGCTGCTATGAACATAGTGGAGCATGTGTCCTTTTTACCGGTTGGGACATCTTCTGGATATATGCCCAGGAGAGGTATTGCTGGATCCTCCGGTAGTACTATGTCCAATTTTCTGAGGAACCGCCAAACTGATTTCCAGAGTGGTTGTACAAGCTTGCAATCCCACCAACAATGGAGGAGTGTTCCTCTTTCTCAACATCCTCGCCAGCATCTGCTGTCACCTGAATTTTTGATCTTAGCCATTCTGACTGGTGTGAAGTGGAATCTCAGGGTTGTTTTGATTTGCATTTCCCTGATGATTAAGGATGTTGAACATTTTGTCAGGTGCTTCTCTGCCATTCGGTATTCCTCAGGTGAGAATTCTTTGTTCAGTTCTCAGCCCCATTTTTTTTTAATTTTTAATATTTTTATTACGTATTTTCCTCAATTACATTACCAATGCTATCCCAAAAGTCCCCCATACCCCCCCACTTCCCTACCCACCCATTCCCATTCTTTTGGCCCTGGCATTCCCCTGTATTGGGGCATATAAAGTTGGCAAGTCCAATGGGCCTCTCTTTCCAGTGATGGCCGACTATTTTTTTTTTATTATTTTGAAAATTTTTTTTAAATTTTAATATTTTTATTACATATTTTCCTCAATTACATTTCCAATGCTATCCCAAAAGTCCCCCATAGTGCCCCCCACTTCCCTACCCACCCAATCCCATTCTTTTGGCCCTGGCATTCCCTTATATTGGGGCATATAAAGTTTGCAAGACCAATGGGCCTCTCTTTCCAGTGATGGCCGACTAGGCCATCTTTCAATACATATGCAGCTAGAGACAAGAGCTCCGGGATACTGGTTAGTTCATCAAGTTGTTCCAACTATAGGGTTGCAGATCCCTTTAGCTCCTTGGGTACTTTCTCTAGCTTCTCCATTGGGAGCCCTGTGATACATCCAATGGCTGACTGTGAGCATCCACTCCTGTGTTTGCTAGGACCCGGCATAGTCTCACAAGAGACAGCTATATTTGGGTCCTTTCAGCAAAATCTTGCTAGTGTATGCAATGGTGTCAGCGTTTGGAAGCTGATTATGGGATGGATCCCTGGATACGGCAGTCTCTAGATGGTCCATCCTTTCATCACAGCTCCAAACTTTGTCTCTGTAACTCCTTCCATGGGTGTTTTGTTCCCAATTCTATGAAGGGGCACAGTGTCCACACTTTGGTCTTCATTCTTCTTGAGTTTCATGTGTTTAGCAAATTGTATCTTATATCTTGGGTATCCTAAGTTTTGGGCTAATATCCACTTATCAGTGAGTGCATATTGTGTGAGTTCCTTTGTGATTGTGTTACCTCACTCAGGATGATGCCCTCCAGGTCCAACCATTTGCCTAGGAATTTCATAAATTCATTCTTTTGAATAGCTGAGTAGTACTCCATTGTGTAAATGTACCACATTTTCTGTATCCATTCCTCTGTTGAGGGACATCTGGGTTCTTTCCAGCTTCTGGCTATTATAAATAGGGCTGCTATGAACATAGTGGAGCATGTGTCCTTTTTACCGGTTGGGACATCTTCTGGATATATGCCCAGGAGAGGTATTGCTGGAACCTCCGGTAGTATTATGTCCAATTTTCTGAGGAACCGCCAGACTGATTTGCAGAGTGGTTGTACAAGCTTGCAATCCCACCAACAATGGAGGAGTTTTCCTCTTTCTCCACATCCTCGCCAGCATCTGCTGTCACGTGAATTTTTGATTTTAGCCATTCTGACTGGTGTGAGGTGGAATCTCAGGGTTGTTTTGATTTGCATTTCCCTGATGATTAAGGATGTTGAACATTTTTTCAGGTGCTTCTCTGCCTTCGGTATTCCTCAGGTGAGAATTCTTTGTTCAGTTCTGATCCCCATTTTTTAATGGGGTTATTTGACTTTCTGGCGTCCACTTTTTGAGTTCTTTATATATATTGGATATTAGTCCCTTATCTGATTTAGGATAGGTAAAGATCCTTTCCCAATCTGTTGGTGGTTTTTTTTTTGTCTTATTGATGGTGTCTTTTGCCTTGCAGAAGCTTTGCAACTTTATGAGGTCCCATTTAATGATTCTAGATCTTATAGCACAAGCCATTGCTGTTCTATTCAGGAATTTTTCGCCTGTATCCATATCTTCGAGGCTTTTCCCTACTTTCTCCTCTATAAGTTTCAGTGTCTCTGGTTTTATGTGGAGTTCCTTAATCCACTTAGATTTGACCTTAGTACAAGGAGATAGGAATGGATCAATTCACAATCTTCTACATGATAACCGTCAGTTGTGCCAGCGCCATTTGTTGAAAACCCTGTTTTTTTTTTCCACTAGATGGTTTTTGCTCCTTTGTCAAAGATCAAGTGACCATAGGTGTGTGGGTTCATCTCAGGGTCTTCAATTCTGTTCCATTGGACTACTTGTCTGTCGTTATAACAGTACCATGCAGTTTTTATCACAATTGATCTGTAGAACAGCTTTAGGTCAGGCATGGTGATACCACCAGAGGTTCTTTTATCCTTGAGAAGAGTTTTTGCTATCCTAGGTTTTTTGTTGTTCCAGATGAATTTGCAGATTGCCCTTTCTAATTTGTTGAAGAATTGAGTTGGAATTTTGATGGGGATTGCATTGAATCTGTAGATTGCTTTTGGTAAGATAGCCATTTTTACAATGTTGATCCTGCCAATCCATGAGCATGGGAGATCTTTCCATCTTCTGAGATCTTCTTTAATTTCTTTCTTCAGAGACTTGAAGTTCTTGTCATACAGATCTTTCACTTCCTTAGTTAGAATCACGCCAAGGTATTTTATATTGTTTGTGACTATTGAGAAGGGTGTTGTTTCCCTAATTTCTTTCTCAGCCTGTTTATCCTTTGTGTACAGAAAGACCATTGACTTGCTTGAGTTAATTGTATATCCAGCTAATTCATTGAAGCTGTTTATCAGGCTTAGGAGTTCTCTGGTGGAATTTTTAGGGTCACTTATATATACTATCATATCATCTGCAAAAAGTGATATTTTGACATCTTCTTTTCCAATTTGTATCCCCTTGATCTCCTTTTGTTGTCTAATTGCTCTGGCTAGGACTTCAAGTACAATGTTGAATAGGTAGGGAGAGAGTCGGCAGCCTTGTCTAGTCCCTGATTTTAGTGGGATTTCTTCCAGCTTCTCACCATTTAGTTTGATATTGGCTACTGGTTTGCTGTAGATTGCTTTTATCATGTTTAGGTATGGGCCTTGAATTCCTGATCTTTCCAAGACTTTTATCATGAATGGGTGTTGGATCTTGTCAAATGCTTTTTCCGCATCTAACGAGATGATCATGTGGTTTTTGTCTTTGAGTTTGTTTATATACTGGATTACGTTGATGGATTTTCGTATATTGAACCATGCCTGCATCCCTGTGATGAAACCTACTTGGTCAGGATGGATGATTGTTTTGATGTGTTCTTGGATTCGGTTAGCAAGACCTTTATTGAGTATTTTTGCATCAATATTCATAAGGGATATTGGTCTGAAGTTTTCTATCTTTGTTGGGTCTTTTTGTGGTTTAGGTATCAGAGTAATTGTGGCTTCATAGAATGAGTTGGGTAGAGTACCTTCTGTTTCTATTTTGTGGAATAGTTTGTGAAGAACTGGGATTAGATCTTCTTTGAAGGTCTGATAGAACTCTGCACTAAACCCATCTGGTCCTGGGCTTTTTTTGGTTGGGAGACTATTAATGACTGCTTCTATTTCTTTGGGGGATATAGGGCTGTTTATATCATTAACCTGATCTTGATTCAACTTTGGTACCTGGTATCTGTCTAGGAACTTCTCCATTTCATCCAGGTTCTCCAGTTTTGTTGAGTATAGCCTTTGGTAGAAGGATCTGATGAGGTTTTGGATTTCTTCAGTTTCTGTTGTTATGTCTCCCTTTTCATTTCTGATTTTGTTAATTAGAATACTTTCCCTATGCCCTCTTGTGAGTCTGACTAAGGGTTTATCTATCTTGTTGATTTTCTCAAAGAACCAGCTCCTTGATTTGTTGATTCTTTGAATTGTTCTTCTTGTTTCCACTTGGTTGATTTCACCCCTGAGTTTGATTATTTCCTGCTGTCTACTCCTCTTGGGTGAATTTGCTTCCTTTCGTTCTAGAGCTTTTAGGTTTGTTGTCAAGCTGCTAATGTGTGCTCTCTCTAGTTTCTTTTTGGAGGCACTCAGAGCTATGAGTTTTCCTCTTAGAAATGCTTTCAATGTGTCCCATAAGTTTGGGTATGTTGTGGCTTCATTTTCATTAAACTCCAGTAAGTCCTTAATTTCTTTCTTTATTCCTTCCTTGACCAAGTATCATTGAGAAGAGTGTTGTTTAGTTTCCACTTGTGTGTTGGCTTTCTATTATTTATTTTGTTATTGAAGATCAGTCTTAGTCCATGGTGATCTGATAGGATGCATGAGACAATTTCAATATTTTTGTATATGTTGAGGCTTGTTTTGTGACCAATTATGTGGTCAATTTTGGAGAAGGTACTGTGAGGTGCTGAGAAGAAGTTATATCCTTTTGCTTTAGGGTAAAATGTTCTGTAGATATCTGCCAGATCCTTTTGTTTCATAACTTCTGTTAGTTTCACTGTGTCCCTGTTTAGTTTCTGCTTCCATGATCTGTCCATTGGTGAAAGTGGTGTGTTGAAGTCTCCCACTATTATTGTGTGAGGTGCAATGTGTGGTTTGAGCTTTACTAAAGTATCTTTAATGAATGTGGCTGCCCTTGTATTTGCAGCATAGATATTCAGAATTGATAGTTCCTCTTGGAGGATTTTACCTTTGATGAGAATGAAGTGCCCTTCCTTGTCTTTTTTGATGACTTTGGGTTGGAAGTCAATCTTATCAGATATTAGAATGGCTACTCCAGCTTGTTTCTTCCTACCATTTGCTTGGAAATTTGTTTTCCAGCCTTTCATTCTGAGGTAGTGTCTATCTTTTTCTCTGAGATGAGTTTCCTGTAAGCAGCAAAATGTTGGGTCCTGTTTCTATAGCCATTCTGTTAGTCTATGTCTTTTTATTGGGAAGTTGAGTCCATTGATATTAAGAGATATTAGGGAGAAGTAATTGTTGCTTCCTTTTATTTTTGTTGTTAGAGTTGGTGTTCTGTTCTTGTGGCTGTCTTCTTTTAGGTTTGTTGAGGGATTACCTTCTTGCTTTTTCTAGGACGTGGTTTCCGTCCTTGTATTGTTTTTTTTCTGTTATTATCCTTTGAAAGGCTGGATTCATGGAAAGATAATGTGTGAATTTCATTTTGTCGTGGAATACTTTGGTTTCTCCATCTATGGTAATTGAGAGTTTGGCTCGGTATAGTAGCCTGGGCTGGAAATTGTGTTCTCTTAGTTTCTGTATAACATCTGTCCAGGCCCTTCTGGCTTTCATAGTCTCTGGTGAAAAATCCGGTGTAATTCTGATAGGCTTGCCTTTATATGTTACTTGACCTTTTTCTCTTACTGCTTTTAGTATTCTATCTTTATTTAGTGCATTTGTTGTTCTGATTATTATGTGTCCGAAGGAATTTCTTTTCTGGTCCAGTCTATTTGGAGTTCTGTAAGCTTCTTGTATGTTCATGGGCATCTCTTTCTTTAGATTTGGGAAGTTTTCTTCTACCATTTTGTTGAAGATATTTGCTGGTCCTTTGAGTTGAAAATCTTCATTCTCATCTACTCCTATTATCCATAGGTTTGGTCTTCTCATTTTGTCCTGGATTTCCTGGATGTTTTGGTTAGGATCTTTTTGGATTTTTTATTTTCCTTGATTGTCGTGCAGATGTTCTCTATGGAGTGTTCTGCACCTGAGATTCTCTCTTCCATCTCTTGTATTCTGTTGCTGATGCTCGCATCTATGGTTCCAGATTTCTTTCCTAGGTTTTCTACCTCCAGTGTTGCCTCAATTTGGGTTTTCTTCATTGTCTCTACTTCCCTTTTTAGGTCTTGGATGGTTTTATTCAATTCCATCACCTGTTTGGTCTGGTTTTCCTGCAATTCTTTGAGGGATTTTTGTGCTTCCTCTTTAATGTCTTCTACCTGTTTAGCAGTGTTCTCCTGCAATTCTTTAAGGGATTTTTGTGCTTCTTCTTTAATGTCTTCTACCTGTTTAGCAGTGTTCTCCTGCAATTCTTTAAGGGATTTTTGTGCTTCCTCTTTAATGTCTTCTGCCTGTTTAGCAGTGTTCTCCTGTATTTCTTTAAGTGTGTTATTAAAGTCCTTCTTGATGTCCTCTACCATCATCACGAGATATGCTTTGAGATCCGGGTCTAGCTTCTCCGGTGTGTTGGGGTGCCCTGGACTGGGTGAAGTGGGAGTGCTGGGTTCTGATGATAGTGAGTGGTCTTGGTTTCTGTTAGTAAGATTATTATGTTTACCTTTCGCCATCTGGTAATCTCTGGGGTTAGTTGTTATCGTTGTCACTGTTTAAAGATTGGAGCAGACGCTGTGTTCCACTCACCAGATGTCTTAAGATCCTGTGGCGGGTGTTGTGGGTAGCTGGCGGGTGTCAGCTGACCCTACGCCCTAGCTACGCTGGTGCTGGTCAGACTGGAAGAGGCTTGTGGCCCTACTCAGGCCGGTTTTCTGCTTCCCTAACTAATGCAGTCTCAGGTCCTGCGCGCAATTGGATTGGAGCAGAAGCTGTGTTCCACTCACCAGAAGTCTTAAGATCCTGTTGCGGGTGTCGTGGGTAGCTGGCGTGTGTCAGCCGACCCCGCGCCCCAGCCACCCCGGTGCTGGTCAGACAGGAAGAGGCTTGTGGCCCCACTCAGGCCGGCTTTCTGCTTCCCTCGTGTATGTTCTTAAACATAGTCTTTACTAATCATTTAATTTTGTCACATTAACTTATATATTAACTTGTTTATACACTTCTGAGTTTATGAATTTTATATTTGTTTATGAAATGTCTTGCTTATTTCTATAACCTTTCAGTTCAATTCAGTTACCCAATATATTTCAAATAGTTCTACAAAAAGTTGTTTCCTTTAGTTACCATGGAGTTATACTTACAGAATATTGCCTTTCTTGGCCCATTCTATTTAACCCAGATATTGTTACAAATGATCCAAATATATTATACTTGACTACCTTATCATAATGGTGAAATTACCATAAGGAAAGGAATGACTGTAAATATACTTGTAATAATCATTTTTCACAAAATAAACATCAAAGCAGATGTTTGATATGTTATTCTCCCCCACAAAACCATACACTAACAAAATCCAGTACAGGCATGAGAAACCTTTCCAATGGTTGATCAGGTTAGTCCAGGTGATTCCCAAAACACAGTAGACTATGGAAGCCATAGATTACCCCTATTGCTGGCTACCATACCCTTAGTATAAAATACTCAGATAAGTCATGCTTGATTTAAACTGAAATCCTTCTTCCTGCAGTCTACCATCCATGGTACAAGAAAATATTATGCGGTTTCTCAAGAGAGGGAAACAATTAATAATCCTTATCACTTATGTATTACAACAATGACAAGCATGGTCAGATATCCATAAAATTACAATAAGTAGTACATACTATTGGTAGTGATAACCAACAGCTGTCTAATTGGACTTAAACACCACTCAACAGTAAGAAAATCATATCTGATACTAGAAACCTGGCCAACTTCCTGAAACTAGTGAGGTCGTAAACCTTAGAAAAGAATTTACTAATGCCACTTTGCTAGACTAACATAACTCCTGACTACATCCTAAATTTTTCCTGATACCCACAAATAAGTGTAACTACCAACCCTTATCACAGAAACTTCTCTTTACAGCAAATAGTGTCCATTACAGAAAGCCATAACTTAGTACAATGCAGAGGAAATGTCAAGGCCCAATGGACTTTACAGCTCCTGCATTTATGGCTAAGAAAACATCATGGAAGAGGGTATGAAAAGACTATAAAAGCCAAAAATACCAAGATGTCTGCTGTGAAACAGTTTGTCCTAGAACTAGCTGCATAAACAAGACCAGAGCCACAGCAATATCAATAGACATGTTTAGGTGGAAGTGGGAAGAATTTGAAGACTCATTTCATTAGACAAAGAACTACAGGCAACTATTGACTGCTGCGAGAAGGGGAACTAACCTTTCCCAGGGATGAGTCTTTTTGCGGATTGTTCAACGCAGAGTGGATAGCCTTGAAACTATACACACACAAACAACAAAAATGGACTCAACAGGTTGTATCTTTATATTTGCTTACTAGATATGAAGGAAAAAGTGTATCAATTTGAGAGTGGAGGGGCATAGTAGGGGTTGGAGGGAGGGCATCTGGAATGAGGAAAGAAAATAGAGAAAGCCATGTGATTCTATTTTAATTAAAATATAAAAAAAATTCAAAAACAAACCATGACTGAAGAAATATCTCAGTGGGCAAAAGAACTTGTCTCAAAAGGCTGAGGAACTGAGTTTGACCTTCCATGGTGCAACGAGAGGAGACTCAACTCCTGCTAACTTTGCCTCTGCTGATATACACACAAATACAATAGTAAAAAAATAAACAGATTTTAAAATTGAAATAAATTAAAACCATAGTTAATTAAGCAAATAATGCCACAAGAGATGTAATAATGAAAACCAAGAGTTTTCAAAAAAGCTCCCTGCAATTCTAAAGTACTGTTGTTATTATCTCTGTACTATTTATCTCTATATAGCCAAATTATATGTATATACATCTATGACACATCTTTCCTGGGCTACTTTTATTTTAGATGAGGCCACAATTCATGTCTACTATTCTTATGATTAACTTCTGAAAACAGATATGTGATTGCACAGTAATGTGAAAGTGATAGATTATGTAATTTATATCTACTACAGCACTGCCTTTGGACAGTGATAATGCTCTTCCACTTATATAAGCAGAAAATGATCAGTTAGTTACTCTATCATCAAAACATAGGTAATTCAAAAGTGCCAATTAGGGCCAGCAAGGTGAACCAGTGGATAAGGATGTTTGCTGACAAACTTGACAACCTGAGTTCAATTCCCAGGACCCATGGGAAAGGAGAGAACCAACTCTCACAAGTTGTCCTCTTATCTCCACATGTGCGTTATGCCATTTGTAATAATACACATAAATAAATAAATAAACAAACAAAGTGATAAAATATTTTAAAAGCCAATTATAATCACAGAAGTGAAATAGAATATAGTTACCAACAAACAGTGAAATAGAATATAGTTACCAACAAACAATGTGTGGCTCTCTTAAACAGAAGTCAAAAAGCTTAGAAAGGCTAAATAAATAACAATATATAAGGTCTTCTGTAGACTAGGAATGAAAAGGGCACGTTCTATCAAAATTAAACAACCCCTTTTCAACAGTTAACACTTGAACAAAGGTGGGTTTGTGGTTTTCCCCACATAGGAATGAAGATCTGCAGTTGCTATGATCTCTAGCTTTGCAAGAGTTGATAATTATTCAAATTTCACTGTAAAATCTTCTGAGTTTAAACAATTGGTATCTAATTAAATATTTTAAAATGCAAAACACTGTGTGTGAAAGACAAAATATATTTAATTGGGTTATTTGGATTTTTGGAGGTTAACTTCTTGAGTTCTTTATATATTTTGGATATTAGCCCTTTATCAGATGTAGAGTTAAGTGAAGATTTTTCCCCAATCTGTAGATTGCCAATTTGTCCTATTGACTATGTCCTTTGCCTTACAGAAGCTTCCCAGTTTCATGAAGTCCCATTTATCAATTGTTGTTCTTAGATCATGAGCCATTGGTGTTCTGTTTAGGAAATTTTCCCCTGTGCCAATGTGTTCAAAGTTCTTTCCTACTTTCTTTTCTATTAGATTCAGTGTATCTGGTTTTATGTGGAGGTCCTTGATCCACTTGGACTTGAGCTTTGTGCAAGGAGATAAAAATGGATTGATGTGCATTCTTCTACGTGCTGACTGCCAGTTGAATCAGCACCATTTATTGAAAATGCTATTTTCCCCCACTGGGTGATTTTGACTTCTTTGTCAAAGATCAAGTGTTCATAGGTGTGTGGGATTATTTCTTGCTCTTTGATTCTATTCCATTGATCAACCTGTTTGTTTCTGCGCCAATACCATGTAGTCTTTATAACTAGTGCTTTGTAGTACAGCTTGATGTACTACAGGAATGGTTATTCCCCAGAAGAGTCTTTTATTCTTGAGAAATGTTGTGACTATCCTGGGTTTTTTGTTATTCCAGATGAAACTGAGAATGGCTCTTTCTATCTCTGTGAAGAACTGTGCTGGAATTTTGATGAGGATTGCATTGAATCTTTAGATTGCTTTTGGTAAGATGGCCATTTTCACTATGTTAAACCCACCATTCCATGAACATAAGAGATCTTTCCATCTTGTGGGGTCTCCTTTGATTTCTGCTTTTGGAGACTTTGTAATTCTTGTCTTACAGATCTTTCACATGCTTGTTAAGAGTTACACAAAGATATTTTATACTATTTTTGGCTACTGTGACGGGTGTTGTTTCTCTAATTTCTTTCTCAACGTGATTAACATTTATGTAAAGGGACTGTATGGATTTGTTTAAGTTAATTTTATATCCTGCCACTTTTCTGAATGTGTTTATCAGCTGTAGGTGTTCTCTGGTGGAATTTTTGGGGTCACTTAAGTATACTATCATATCATCTGCAAATAGTGATACTGTTTGCAGGACTTCTTCCTTTCCAAATTTTATCCCCTTGATCTCCTTTTGTGGTTTAATTGCTTTGTCTAGAACTTCAAGTACTATATTGAATAGATAGGGAGAGACTGGGCAACCATGTCTTGTCAGAGTAACTCTGGTTTCATAGAATGAATTAGGTAGTGTTTCTTCTGTTTCTATTTCATGAAATAGTTTCAGGAGTATTGGTATTAGCTCTTATTTGAAGGTATGGTAGAATTCTGCGATAAAACCACATGGCCCTGGGCTTTTTCTGGTTAAGAGTTTTTTGATGACTATTTCTATTTCCGTAGGGTTTATGGGACTGTTTAGATAGTTTATCTGATCTTGATTTAGCTTTGGTATGTGGTATCTGTCTAGAAAATCATCCATTTCATGTAGATTTTCCAGTTTTGTAGAGCATAGGCTTTTGTAGTAGGTTCTGGTGATTTTTTTAAATTTCCTGTTTCTGTTACTATGGCTCCATTTTCATTTCTGATTTTGTTAATTTGAATACTATCTCTGTGCCCTTTAGTTAGTTTGGCTAAGGGTTTATCTGTCTTGTTGATTTTCTCAAAGAACCAGCTTTTGGTTTTGTTGTTTCTTTGTATTGTTTTCTTTGTTTCTGTTTGGTTGATTTCTGCCCTGAATTTGAGTATTTCCTGCTGTCTACTCCTCTCAGGTATGTTTGCTTCTTTGTCTTCTAGAGCTTTCAGGTGTGCTGTTAAGTTGCTTATATGGGATCTCTCCAAATTCTTCATGAAGTCAGTTAATGCTATGAATTTTCCTCTTAACATTGCTTTTATTCTGTCCCATAAATTTGGGTATGATGTGTCTTTATTTTCACTGAATTCTACAAATTCCTTGATTTTTTTTCTTTATTTTTTTCCCTGACCAAGTTATCATTGAGCAGAGAGTTGTTATCGTTTCCATGAATATGTGGACTTTCTGTTGTTTTTGTCTGTGGTGATCTGATAGAATGCATGGGATTGTTTCAATCTTCTTGTATCTGTTAAGGCTTGTTTTATGTTTTGGTGAAGAGAGTGCAAAGAAAGTGATGTTTCATTCTTTGCAAATGGTAATGTTTATTACCATCTAATCACCAATTGTACGAGCAGCTTATTATACAACAAATTTAGGGTAGCAGGGAGGTGGTCATAATTCAAAATAAATACTGCCAACAATTTTGTGACGTGACATAAGGCTTATGCTGCATGAAAGATCACTGAAATATTTGCAATCTCTATTATAATTTATCTTTATATCAGCTTAGTTATGTGATTGTTGGTTCTATTTTCATCACCTAAGCTTCTGTCTTTGTTCATTTTAAGCATCTGTGACACTTTATGAAATCATGTAAGAGCTTGTTCCACTTTTTAAGGCAGCCATTTCTAAAAAGTCATTCCAGTACATGTGTCAACTCTAGAGTTCGTCATTGAACTTCAACCTGCAATATCTGAAAATGCTCCGTATCTATTAGGTTGAGAGATTCTTTTGAGGGTCTATAAGTAATTTAATGTTTCTCAGCATTTTCTTCACCACCGGTTTTAGAAGTTCAAGGCTACTCGCCTAGTTAGGGATCAGCATCAATTTCTGACTTTCTTCCTTTTGATTTCTTACCTAATCTTATTGCTTCTGCAAGCTGACCTCTTTTAACTTTTCTTTTAGGGTTCTTGTTTCAATAAAGGCATTTTGTGTTTTTCATCAACCATGCTTTATCTTTTTATGTGTTAGATTTATCTTGAGTATTCAGGAAAGATTTTCGTATCTCATAAAGTTTCTGACTACTGGACAATTCTCTTTTCTTTTTGACATTTGTAATGAGAGTTTAAAGCAAAGGACAATTTTCATTCCTAGTACTGCTGTGGGATTATATGACATACAGACAACAGATACACATCTGCCTTAATGAATCGAGATGTGACTGTGGAAATTTACATTTTTCTTTGTTTGCTCCAAATAAATAAGCCAATATAAAGGTTGCTTTCTCATTCCTAACCAACAAACAGCTGTTCCAGCAGTAGTTGGCACGAATTGGTATCCTTGCTGACATTTTTAGAGGCATAGCCAAAGGGTAAACGAACCTACAATTTAGCATAGACAATTTCCATGACAGGTGTGCCTACAAAAGAAGTTCAGGATCATTTGAGAGGATTTGTATAGGAAACACAACACAGCTGCTGAGACTTGTTAATGCTGAGGAAAGGCTCTTCTCTATCCTAAACAGTCAAATTGATCATTTTTAAGAGTCATAATCTATATTGAATGAATGGCAGCTCCTTTTAGAGAGAATAAAATAATAATATAATTAATAAATATAGTGTAATATAAAATGGGTTTGTGTTGCTACTAAAAAATAGAAAAGCTCTTTCACTGCAGTGAGGTGAATTACCATGCCATACCTGTAGCAGGAATATGAATGGAGCAATTCATGTGTAAAGATACCTTTAAAACATGAAGCTCTCTTTTGAAAGGAATATCATTTTTACAGTATAAGCAGGAAGGATTTTTCAACGATGAGTCTTTTTCTCAAAGTAATGTTGCATACAAACAGAAGATTGCCTCTTCTATTGAATTGCATAATGAAAAATCAATCAGTTTAATGGTTGACAAACTTTGACATTCCAATAAAAATGTTGCTGGTATTTTCATAAAGACCTGTAGGCAAAACGAGATTCCATGACTTTAATTTATGCAACAGCAAATGTCTGCCAAAACATTGTACAAATGACTGTATAATGAGGCAATAATAACCAAAGGAATCAAGGGAAAGGAAACAGAGGCCAAAATTCCTCTGAATATACAAATTAAAGAAATGTATCAACAAAAATGACCAGAGTAAAGAAAAAAGTTCCCCTACTCTTGTGCCAGTTGATTTTGTTTTGGAACAGAATTTTAGAAGTAATTTCCTACATTGTCTTGACTTTTACACATCTCCCCAGTAGAATTTATGACTTATTTACTTTCATTCTTTATTCTTGGCTATCCTGTATCTTAGATAAATAAGTTCATGTGTGATCTTTACGAATAAAGCCTCAAGGCAGCAAGAGAATTAGCAGAACTGTCAGTATTATTGTTCTCATGTAAAACCAATTGCTTTAATTCCGACAGTATGACCAAACATGGTATATAAATTATTTGTAGTCTGATTGAGACTTTCCCTATTTTTCCAGAGCTACAAAAATATTAAAAAGTATTTACAAGGGAGAAACTATAGAGGTGTCAATTGGTCTAAGTTGAGAGGCTACGTAAGGAGAGTGATGGAAAATAATTATGTTACTAATTGATTTTATTATGGAATTTGGTAGAAGAGATGATCTTTACCTTGCACAAAAATGTACAAACTGACTAGGGGCCAGAAGTATTCATGATAAAGAACTTAAATAATTGAAGTGGAAGCAAAGAAGATTATAAGTAGAATGGTTGAATTCAAGATCTGGGAGGTAATTTAGTGAAAGTTGCTGTATAGAATATAGCCATTAGAGTGAGTAGAGAAGGTAGAAGAAAGGAAGAAATCTTTAAGGAAGCCAGAAGACCCTGTTGCTGAAGACATCATATACTTTAGTCACAGGACTTGGAGTAATTCAACTGAAACTGTCCTGGAAGCCTCTTCCCTGAGGACAGATCTTGTAATATAGGAAGATGCTCTACAAGTTGCCAATGGATAAATGCAATCAATGCCCAACTGTAATAACTGGATAAAACTGTGACCAACAAAGACTAGCCTGCTAAGATAGCCTCAATGGTACAATACACATTTATCTTGAGGATAACCAACAGATATTTAATTTCATCTCAGTCACTGAAAGGAAATTCATGCTTGGTACCATAAACCCAGCCAACCCTATGGGGATAAGGCCAAATATTTAGAGTAAACTTAGACATTATATTAGGAAACTAGTTGTAATATATTCTCCTCCACTATCTGTAATATATTCAGCTATGCTGTCTAGGTTTTTGATACCAGGAGTGAATTCACTCCTATTGAGTGAGATGTAACTGCAATATTATAAAGTTTTAGCTACCAATAAAAAACATCCTGAATTTCCATAATGGCTGTATTAAATTTACTCCCACCAGCAATGCATAAGGATCCCCACGCCTCAGCATCCCCCCTAACATTTATTGATGTTGGATTCATTGATAACAGATTTATTGATGATAGCTATTCTTTTTTTTCCTTTTTTTTTTTTTTTTTTTTTTTTTTTTTTTGAGACAGGGTTTCTCTGTGTAGCCCTGGCTGTCCTGGAACTCACTTTGTAGACCAGGCTGGCCTCGAACTCAGAAATCCACCTGCCTCTGCCTCCCAAGTACTGGGATTAAAGGCGTGAGCCACCATTGCCCGGGAATGATAGCTATTCTGACAAGAGTGTGAAGTGGTATCTACAATTAGTTTCAATTTTCACTTCACTGATGATAAGGGATGCTGAACATTAAAAAAATCATCCATTTGTGTATCTTCTTTTGAAAGATGTCTGTCCATTTATTACCTCTACTTGGTGATTGGGAGAGATTTTATTGATGATTAATTGTTTTCAGTTCTTAATAAAATTTAGATAATAGCACCTGTCAGAGATATCACTGGCAAATATTTTCTTAGGCATATAACCATAGAATTCCATATCCCACCGAAGAGATACTTATATAATCATGTTTGTTGTTGTTTTAGTTAGTAGGAAATGGAATTAACACAAATATCTAACTGAAGAATGGCTAAAGATAATGCAGTACATACAAACACTGGGATTTTATTCAGCTGTAAATAAAATTTCAGAAAAATGGATGGAACAGAAAAATATAATAACAGAGATGACTCAAATTTTGAAAGTCAAACACACATTTCCTGTCTCATATGTGGATGCTAGTGTGTAAACTGTGTGTGTGTGTGTGTGTGTGTGTAAATGGGTACAGATATGGTTAAAGCCTAAAGGAAACTAAGAAAGGGTAAAAAAAAATAGGTGCTAAAAAATGCAGATGGGTTACTAAGAGACACATGTCACATGGTAGAGAAGAGACTCAGGAGAGATTACAACAGTGGAGACAGGAAGGTATAAAGGTGAGGGGGATGAGAGGGGCAAAAAGAATCTACTAAACACACTTTGCTCAAAAATTTCATGATGATAATTTCTTGTCTACTAATCTAAAAGTTAAAAATAAATAAACAAATCATTACTTTCATGATAGCATGAAATTCAAGAAGAACGAAGACCAAAGTGTGGACACTTTGCCCCTTCTTAGAAATGGGAACAAAACACCCAGGGAAGGAGTTACAGAGACAAAATTTGGAGCTGTGAAGAAAGGATGGACCATCTAGTGATTGCCATATCCAGGGATCCATCCCATAATTAGCTTCCAAACGCTGACACCATTGCATACACTAGCAAGATTTTGCTGAAAGGACCCAAATATAGCTGTCTCTTGTGAGACTATGCCAGGGCCTAGCAAACACAGAAGTGGATGCTCACAGTCAGCTATTGGATGGATCACACGGCCCCCAATGGAGGAGCTAGAGAAATTACCCAAGGAGCTAAAGGGAACTGCAACCCTATAGGTGGAACAACAATATGAACTAACCAGTACCCCGGAGCTCTTGTCTCTAGCTGCATATGTATCAAAAGATGGCCTAGTCGGCCATCACTGGAAAGAGAGGCCCATTGGACTTGCAAACTTTATATGCCCCAGTACAGGGGAACCCCAGGGCCAAAAAGGGGGAGTGGGTGGGTAGGGGATGGGGGGGGTGGGTATGGGGGACTTTTGGGATAGCATTGAAAATGTAAACGAGGAAAATACCTAATAAAAAATAAATTTAAAAAAAAAGCTGAAGGTGCAGACAACAAACTATAACCCTGGGATCAGAGCAGACACAGCAGAATTGCTGAGGCTTGCTGGCTTACTTAACCTAGATTCAAGTTAAGTAAGAAACTGACTCAAGGGAATAAGGAAGGCAGTGACAGCATAGGATACCTTATGCCTTTCTCTGCACACATAGGAAGCACGGAGACACACACACAGACACACACACATACACACACACACACACACACGTGCAAAAAAAAGTCTCAAATGGGTAGTACTAATGGTTACATAGCACTGTAAAAATATTTACTACCATTGAAATACAAATTGTTGAAAAGGCAAATGTGTTATGTATATTTTGCCACAATATTTTGAAAGCAATATTAATTTTAATTTAAAATAAATAAGTAATGATCATAGATGATAATTTGGTAGAGATATGAAATTAGCAAGATACAGATGTGAGACAACTTGCTGAAAGATTGCACCTATAAATCTAGATTTCCTGATTCTTTGCTGAAGTATAGGAAGATGCAGGCAACTCTGAGTGGTTAGATGATCTGGGGGGAAAGAGTTTTCTGGGGGAAGCACTGCAATTTCTTGGGGAATCTGCTTTTACTAGATTATGATTTTCAAGTAAAGACAATATTGAAAATTTGTTTTCTTTTATGGATTATCTTTCCCACCAAAATAAGTTTTAATCATATCTCTTCTACTTAACATCTGTGTAGTCCCAAGGGTATACTTTTTCCCATTTTCTTTAAGAAGTAGTAACATATTAATTCGCACTTTGCTGAATACATTGAGACATTTTATATACCCTGATCATATGCATCCACCTAGCTCCTAAGCTATAGCTAAACTGATGAAGCATAGTTTCTGAACTTATCTGGAGAAACCATGAGACTCGGAAATTACATGGTTACATGCTTAGTACATTGCAATGGCCTTGACTGATGTAATTACTCTTGTGACAGTCACTATTATTATCCTTGTCTTCTACCTAAAAACTTCAGTAGTTTGAAAAGTCTAGGGATTATGAAGTTAAAACACAGAGGGCATTGGAAATAAAATGCTCAAAGTTTTGATTTGTCCCATTTTGATCTATTTACATAATTTGTGGAGAAAGAATCCTCTAGAGAAAGTTTAGAAGATATTAAATAATATAAAGTTAAAGGCTTGCAATTTAATTTAATTAAAGACTCTATTATGGGAAAATAGGTAAACAGTGTTTATTAATATTAATTACATCAAATCTGAGTAGATATTATAAAATTCTTTCAATAAGAACTGAAATTTCATGGGTGAAAAGTATAAATTTTAAATAAACACATTTTATAAAAATAATTGACACATGATTTTAATCCTAGTAAAAACAATGGCTATTATTTTTATGCCGTCTAATTTTTAAGCATACATGAAAACCTTTTAATGAACATTGAGCCAAATTCCCTATACTAATCGTGGCAATTTCAAATAGAAATGTCTCCTATATCCTTATTTATTTGAACAGTTGGTCCCCAGTTGGTGGTGCTGTTTGGCAAGGATATGAACTCTTTAGGAAGTGGAGCCCTGCTAGAGGCTATATGTCAGTGGGATGGACTTTGATAATTTATAGCCTTCTCCTGCTTTCTGTTTTCTCTGTTTCTGCTTCCTGTGTTTTGATGAAAACGTGACAAGCCAGCTTCCTGTTCCTGCCACTATTTTTTCCTGCCTGCCCTCATAACCTCTCCACCACAATGGTCTCTATCCTAGCGGACATACAAGCTAAAATAAACCCTTTCTTCCCTAAGTTGCATTTTGTCAGAGTATTTTATCACAGTGACAGAAAAGTAACTTATACTGACATAAAAGTGAATTGTTTTAATTTGACAAAACTTTTTAAGAATATTTGCATGACAATAAGCAGCAGGTTATATTATTACTTTAAAAGAATATAGAACTCTTGTATGAAAGCACTGTATTTTATTCAGTCTTCCTTATTGTTGGACATTTAATTTACTTTCATATTATACTATCAAAATAGCAAATATCTTAATTATCTCCACCAGCAATTATTTCGGTGTTGTGGATAAAATTTTAGGAAAAGTTACTTGAATAAAGGCTAAAATGTTAAGAGAAATATATGCATAAATACAAATATATACACAAACTCAAAGGAAAAGAAGAGAAGGATCATTAGAATGCTTGGATTTAATAATGAATGGGTTAGAATTTGAGCACCTAGAATTCGTGGTTAAGTTTTTTAACTTGTATGGTTATTGCCTTATCTATTCTAATAAGAATAAATAACATTGTGTTACATAGTTTAGTGCATAAAATACACTTGAACCATTCAAAAGAGTGTGAAGGCATATTTAAGCTTTTATTGACACATTTTAATATATTCAAACTATTCTTAGATAAAAGCTATAAAAACTACTGCCATCCAAGTGGTTTTATAAGTTAGGGTGTGGTTCCTTCCTAACTCTGAATTATGGTAACATAGCAAAATATAATGAACAAACTCAGATAAGTGCAAACATAACAAAAAAGAGTATTTTAGGGAAGAGAACATTAGACTAAGCTTAATCCATGATATTTATAAGTTAAAGGTCCTGATAGGAGAAATTGATTGGTCACTTCTTGAATGATGTGGGACAAATGATACCAGTGAACAAACATTTTCTCAAGAGTTCCATTCTCTAATTAAAATGGTGCCCTTTCAACCTCTTTTGGTGGCAATAACAATGAAAACTGTAGAGAAAAACCCCCTTGATGTGCTCCTAGGTTTATTTTTTATCACTTTCTGACTATAATCTGAGTTCTCACATGTATTAATCCCTATTCCATTGCTGTAAAGAGACACCATGACCAAAGAAACACTTATAAAAAGAAAGCATTTTACCAAGGTCTTGCTTGTTTATAGTTTCAGAGGTTTAGTCCATTATCATGATGAAAGAGAGCATGATGACACACAGGAAGGTATGGTGTTACTGAAAAAGTCACTGAGATATACATCCTCATCTACAAATGCAGATTGAGAGTGAGTGCCTGGGCCTGGCATGGGCTTTTGAAACCTCAGAGTCCATCATCAGTGATTCACTTTCCTCAATCAAGGTCACACCTACTCCAACAAGGACCTATTTCCTAATCTTTCAAATCATATCAAACAGTTCACTCCCTGGTGATTACGCATTCAAATATGTGAGCCTATAGCAGCTCATTCTTTTTTTTTAATTTTTAATATTTTTATTACATATTTTCCTCAGTTACATTTCCAATGCTATCCCAACAGTCCCCCATAGCGCCCCCCCACTTCCCTACCCACCCATTCCCATTCTTTTGGCCCTGGCATTCCCCTATATTGGGGCATATAAAGTTTGCAAGTCCAATGGGTCTCTCTTTCCAGTGATGGCCAACTAGGCCATCTTTCAATACATATGCAGCTAGAGACAAGAGCTCCGGGGTTCTGGTTAGTACATCATGTTGTTCCAACAATAGGGTTGCAGATCCCTTTAGCTCCTTGGGTACTTTCTCTAGCTTCTCCATTGGGAGCCCTGTGATACATCCAATAGCTGACTGTGAACATCCACTCCTGTGTTTTCTAGGCCCTGGCATTGTCTCACAAGAGACAGCTATATTTGGGTCCTTTCAGCAAAATCTTGCTAGTGTATGCAATGGTGTCAGCGTTTAGAAGCTGCTTATGGGATGGATCCCTGGATACAGCAGTCGCTAAATGGTCCATCCTTTCATCACAGCTACGAACTTGGTCTCTGTAACTCCTTCCCTGGGTGTTTTGTTCCCAATTCTAAGAAGGGGCACAGTGTCCACACTTTGGTCTTCATTCTTCTTGAGTTTCATGCGTTTAGCTAATTGTATCTTATATCTTGGGTATCCTAAGTTTTGGGCTAATATCCACTTATCAGTGAATACATATTGTGTGAGTTCTTTTGTGATTGTGTTACTTCACTCAAGATGATGCCCTCCAGGTCCATCCATTTGGCTAGGAATTTCATAAATTCATTCTTTTTAATAGCTGAGTAGTACTCCATTGTGTAAATGTACCATAATTTCTGTATCCATTCCTCTGTTGAGGGACATCTGGGTTCTTCCCAGCTTCTGGCTATTATAAATAGGGCTGCTATGAACATAGTGGAGCATGTGTCCTTTTTACCGGTTGGGACATCTTCTGGATATATGCCCAGGAGAGGTATTGCTGGATCCTCCGGTAGTACTATGTCCAATTTTCTGAGGAACCGCCAGACTGATTTCCAGAGTGGTTGTACAAGCTTGCAATCCCACCAACAATGGAGGAGTGTTCCTCTTTCTCCACAACCTCCCCAGCATCTGCTGTCACCTGAATGTTTGATCTTAGCCATTCTGACTGGTGTGAGGTGGAATCTCAGGGTTGTTTTGATTTGCATTTCCCTGATGATTAAGGATGTTGAACATTTTTTTCAGGTGCTTCTCTGCCATTCGGTATTCCTCAGGTGAGAAATCTTTGTTCAGTTCTGAGCCCCATTTTTTAATGGGGTTATTTGACTTTCTGGAGTCCACCTTCTTGAGTTCTTTATATATATTGGATATTAGTCCGTTATCTGATTTAGGATAGGGGAAGACCCTTTCCCAATCTGTTGGTGGTTTTTTTGTCTTATTGATGGTGTCTTTAGCCTTGCAGAAGCTTTGCAGTTTCATGAGGTCCCACTTGTCAATTCTCAATCTTACAGCACAAGCCATTACTGTTCTATTCAAGAATTTTTCCCCTGTGCCCATATCTTCAAGGCTTTTCCCCACTTTCTCCTCTATAAGTTTCAGTGTCTCTGGTTTTATGTGAAGTTCCTTGATCCACTTAGACTTGACCTTAGTACAAGGAGATAGGAATGGATGGATTCGCATTCTTCTACATGGTAACAACCAGTTGTGCCAGCACCATTTGTTGAAAATGCTGTCTTTCTTCCACTGGATGTTTTTAGCTCCCTTGTCGAAGATCAAGTGACCGTAGGTGAGTGGGTTCATTTCTGGGTCTTCAATTCTATTCCATTGGTCTATTTGTCTGTCACTATACCAGTATCATGCAGTTTTTATCACAATTGCTCTGTAGTAAAGCTTTAGGTCCGGCATGGTGATTCCACCAGAGGTTCTTTTATCCTTGAGAAGAGTTTTTGCTATCCTAGGTTTTTTGTTATTCCAGATGAATTTGCAGATTGCACTTTCTAATTCGTTGAAGAATTGAGTTGGAATTTTGATGGGGATTGCATTGAATCTGTAGATTGCTTTTGGCAAGATAGCCATTTTTACAATGTTGATCCTGCCAATCCATGAGCATGGGAGATCTTTCCATCTTCTGAGATCTTCTATAATTTCTTTCTTCAGAGACTTGAAGTTTTTGTTATACAGATCTTTCACTTCCTTAGTTAGAGTCACGCCAAGATATTTTATATTATTTGTGACTATTGAGAAGGGTGTTGTTTCCCTAATTTCTTTCTCAGCCTGTTTATTCTTTGTGTAGAGAAAGGCCATTGATTTGTTTGAGTTAATTTTATATCCAGCTACTTCACCGAAGCTGTTTATCAGGCTTAGGGGTTCTCTGGTGGAATTTTTAGGGTCACTTATATATACTATCATATCATCTGCAAAAAGTGATATTTTGTCTTCATCTTTTCCAATTTGTATCCCTTTGATCTCCTTTTGTTGTCGAATTGCCCTGGCTAGGACTTCAAGTCCAATGTTGAATAGGTATGGAGAAAGTGGACAGCCTTGTCTAGTCCCTGATTTTAGAGGGATTGCTTCAAGCTTCTCACCATTTACTTTGATGTTGGCTACTGGTTTGCTGTAGATTGCTTTTATCATGTTTAGGTATGGGCCTTGAATTCCTGATCTTTCCAAGACTTTTATCATGAATGAGTGTTGGATCTTGTCAAATGCTTTTTCCGCATCTAATGAGATGACCATGTGGTTTTTGTCTTTGAGTTTGTTTATATACTGGATTACGTTGATGGATTTCAGTATATTGAACCATTCCTGCATCCCTGGGATGAAACCTACTTGGTCAGGATGGATGATTGTTTTGATGTGTTCTTGGATTCGGTTAGCAAGAACTTTATTGAGGATTTTTGCATCAATATTCATAAGGGATATTGGTCTGAAGTTTTCTATCTTTGTTGGGTCTTTTTGTGGTTTAGGTATCAGAGTAATTGTGGCTTCATAGAATGAGTTGGGTAGAGTACCTTCTGTTTCTATTTTGTGGAATAGTTTGTGAAGAACTGGGATTAGATCTTCTTTGAAGGTCTGATAGCACTCTGCACTAAACCCATCTGGTCCTGGCCTTTTTTTAGTTGGGAGACTATTAATGACTGCTTCTATTTCTTTGGGGGATATAGGGCTGTTTAGATCATTAACCTGATCTTGATTCAACTTTGGTACCTGGTATCTGTCTAGGAACTTCTCCATTTCATCCAGGTTCTCCAGTTTTGTTGAGTATAGCCTTTGGTAGAAGGATCTGATGGTGTTTTGGATGTCTTCAGGATCTGTTGTTATGTCTCCTTTTTCATTTCTGATTTTGTTAATTAGGATGCTTTCCCTGTGCCCTCTAGTGAGTCTGGCTAAGGGTTTATCTATCTTGTTGATTTTCTCAAAGAACCAGCTCCTTGATTGGTTGATTCTTTGAATAGTTCTTCTTGTTTCCACTTGGTTGATTTCGCCCCTGAGTTTGATTATTTCCTGCCGTCTACTCCTCTTTGGTGAATTTGCTTCCTTTTGTTCTAGTGCTTTTAGGTATGTTTTCAAGCTGCTAATGTGTGCTCTCTCTAGTTTCCTTTTGGAGGCACTCAGAGCTATGAGTTTTCCTCTTAGAAATGCTTTCATTGCGTACCATAAGTTTGGGTATGTTGTGGCTTCATTTTCATTGAACTCTAAAAAGTCCTTAATTTCTTTCTTTATTCCTTCCTTGACCAAGTTATCATTGAGGAGAGTGTTGTTCAGTTTCCACGTGAAGGTTGGCTTTCCATTATTTATTTTGTTATTGAAGATCAGCCTTAGTCTCTGGTGATCTGATAGGATGCATGGGACAATTTCAATATTTTTGTATCTGTTGAGGCCTGTTTTGTGACCAATTATGTGGTCAATTTTGGAGAAGGTACCATGAGGTGCTGAAAAGAAGGTATATCCTTTTGTTTTAGGATAGAATGTTCTGTAGATATCTGCCAGATCCATTTGATTCATAATTTCTGTTAGTTTCACTGTGTCCCTGTTTAGTTTCTGTTTCCATGATCTGTCCATTGGTGAAAGTGGTGTGTTGAAGTCTCCCACTATTATTGTATGAGGTGCAATGTGTGCTTTGAGATTTACCAAAGTTTCTTTAATGAATGTGGCTGCCTTTGTATTTGGAGCATAGATATTCAGGATTGATAGTTCCTCTTGGAGAATTTTACCTTTGATGAGTATGAAGTGTTCCTCCCTGTCTTTTTTAATGACTTTGGGTTGGAAGTCAATCTTATCAGATATTAGAATGGCTACTCCAGCTTGTTTCCTCCTACCATTGGCTTGGAAAATTGTTTTCCAGCCTTTCATTCTGAGGTAGTGTCTATCTTTTTCTCTGAGATGAGTTTCCTGTAAGCAGCAAAATGTTGGGTCTTGTTTGTGTAGCCAGTTTGTTAGTCTATGTCTTTTTATCGGGGAGTTGAGTCCATTGATATTAAGAGATATTAAGGAAAAGTAATTGTTGTTTCCTGTTATTTTTGTTGTTAAAGTTGGCATTCTGTTCTTGTGGCTGTCTTCTTTTAGGTTTGTTGAGGGATTACCTTCTTGTTGTTCCTAGGGCGTGGTTCCTGTCCTTGTATTTTTTTTTTCTGTTATTATCCTTTGAAGGGCTGGATTCGTGGAGAGATAATGTGTGAATTTGGTTTTGTTGTGGAATACTTTGGTTTCTCCATCTATGTTAATTGAGAGTTTGGCTGGGTATAGTAGCCTGGGCTGGAGTTTGTGTTCTTTTAGTGTCTGTATAACATCCGTCTAGGATCTTCTGGCTTTCATAGTCTCTGGTGAGAAATCTGGTTTAATTTTGATAGGCTTTCCTTTATATGTTACTTGGCCTTTTTCTCTTACTGCTTTTAGTATGCTATCTTTATTTAGAGCATTTGTTGTTCTGATTATTATGTGTCGGGAAGTATTTCTTTTCTGGTCCAGTCTATTTGGAGTTCTGTAGGCTTCTTGTATGTTCATGGGCATCTCTTTCTTTAGATTTGGGAAGTTTTCTTCTATAATTTTGTTGAAGATGTTTGCTGGTCCTTTGAGTTGAAAATCTTCATTCTCATCCACTCCTATTATCCGTAGGTTTGGTCTTCTCATTGTGTCCTGTATTTCTTGGATGTTTTGAGTTAGGATCTTTTTGTATTTTACATTTTCCTTGATTGTTGTGCCGATGTTCTCTTTGGAATCTTCTGCACCTGAGATTCTCTCTTCCATCTCTTGTATTCTGTTGCTGATGCTCATATCTATGGTTCCAGATTTCTTTCCTAGGGTTTCTATCTCCAGTGTTGCCTCATTTTGGGTTTTCTTTATTGTGTCTACTTCCCTTTTTAGGTCTAGTATGGTTTTGTTCATTTCCATCATCTGTTTGGATGTGTTTTCCTGTTTTTCTGTAAGGACTTCTACCTGTTTGATTATGTTATCCTGTTTTTCTTTAAGGATTTGTAACTCTTTAGCAGTGTTCTCCTGCAATTCTTTAAGGGATTTTTTGTGCTTCCTCTTTACTGTCTTCTACCTGTTTACCAGTGTTCTTTTGTATTTCTTTAAGTGTGTTATTAAAGTCCTTCTTGAAGTCCTCTACCATCATCATGAGATATGCTTTTAGATCCGTGTCTAGCTTTTCCGGTGTGTTGGGGTGCCCTGGACTGGGCGAAGTGGGAGTGCTGGGTTCTGATGATGGTGAGTGGTCTTGGTTTCTGTTAGTAAGATTATTACGTTTACCTTTCGCCATCTGGTAATCTCTGGGGTTAGTTGTTGTCATTGTCACTGTTTAAAGATTGGAGCAGAAGCTGTGTTCCACTCACCAGCAGTCTCAAAATCCTGTGTCGGGTGTCGTGGGTAGCTGGCTGGTGTCAGCTGACCCTGCGCCCTAGCTACCCCAGTGCTTTTCTGACCAGAAGAGGCTTGTGTCCCTACTCAGTCCGGATTTCTGCCTCCCCAACCAAAGCAGTCTCAGGTCCCGGGTGATTGGACTGGAGCAGAAGCTGTGTTCCACTCACCAGCATTCTCAAAATCCTGTGGCGGGGGTCGTGGGTAGCTGGCGGGTGTCAGCCGACCCTGCGCTCTAGCTACCCCAGTGCTGGTCCGGCCGGAAAAGGCCTGTGGCCCTACTCAGGCCGGTTTTCTGCTTCCCTAACTAATGCAGTCTCAGGTTCCGCACACAATTGGATTGGAGCAGAAGCTGTGTTCCACTCACCAGAAGTCTTAAGATCCTGTGGCGGGTGTTGTGGGTAGCTGGCGAGTGTCAGCCAACCCTGCGCCCTAGCTACCCCAGCGCTTTTCTGACCGGAAGAGGCTTGTGGCCCTACTCAGGCCGGATTTCTGCCTCCCCAACCAAAGCAGTCTCAGGTCCCGTGTGATTGGACTGGAGCAGAAGTTGTGTTCCACTCACCAGCAGTCTCAAAATCCTGTGGCGGGGGTCATGGGTAGCTGGCGGGTGTTAGCCGACCCTGCGCTCTAGCTACCCCAGTGCTGGTCCGGCCGGAAGAGGCCTGTGGCCCTACTCAGGCCGGTTTTCTGCTTCCCTAATTAATGCAGTCTCAGGTCCCGCGCGCAATTGGATTGGAGCAGAAGCTGTGTTCCACTCACCAGAAGTCTTAAGATCCTGTGGCGGGTGTTGTGGGTAGCTGGCGAGTGTTGCAGCTCATTCTTATTTAAAACACCACATCATGTAAAATTTTTCTATAATACCCATGTTCCAATGAGTAATTCTCTATCCACAGTTGTGCAAAGAACCTTCACTAAACTCAGTGGGACACACACACACACACACACACACACATACACACACACACACACACACACACACACACACACACACAGGAAACTTGTTGGGAAAACAAAGAGGTCAACAGGAACCAGAGGGAGATAAGAGAGGGTAATGGGAGTGTTTTTGGCTAAAGAAAATATTCTATTCATATGTGAAATCATCAAAGAATAAAACAGAGTATACCAATTAATGGATTTAATTATTGTAGCCCATGTAACAGATTATTTTAGGTAAAAATTAGTAATTTATATTTTATTTTGTATGTCAGCATTCTTTTGAATTTGATGAGCATTCCAAGATCTTTGAATTACTGTCAAGACTGAGTTTCTGGGCCTGAAATGCAATGTGAACTTAACAAAGATTTTCCTCATTGTTCTCTCTACTTCCAAAGCTATGTCCTAAAGAAAGGATTTTCCAGAAATTAGTATTATAAAAGTAACAAAATAAACAAATTTCCAATTTATTTTAGATTACATCTATGTTCTGAGTTCCTAAGCTTCCAAAATCTGAAAATATTTTTTCATCAAAAATTTTAATCTGCCCTACGTTTAAAAAGTCTATATTCCAACATAAAATACAATTCTCCTTTCTCTTTCTTCTTTTATTTCAATGACACTTTCTTGCTGGGCCTGTAATTCCATAAAGCTCCTGAGGTCCCCTGCGTCCTGGGAAGTGATATGGCGTAGCATTTGAGCTGCTGCATGTCACTTGGACAAGAACAAAGAGAAATGCTCTTCACTGAACTCCAATATTGCTTTAGATCACTGGAGGAATGCCTGTTTCTCATATAATGCATATTGACTTTGCTGACATTTCTATGACATTCTTATAATTCCTTTTTTCGATGTCATATTTTCAGTATTTACCAGTATCTTATTTTGACCTCTCATTGATTAAATACTCTCTATTTCCCCTCCTATTAAGAAAAATATAAATGCTAATTTCATAGAGACCATATAGACTTTTCTAAATGTTGTAGCGTAGAAAGTGCAGCTGTATCAATACTTTTAGTTATATTGATACCAGTGGTAATTTTCTGGAAAAAAAGGCATCTTCTTTGACTGAAAATGGCTCTAAGGGGAGAGATGGCATGAAGAAGAGGGTTTAATAAATTGGTCCTACTAATCAATGAAATGAAAAATGTGATAATAAGCTGATCTTCCAATTCAAATGAAGCTTTACTTGTGAAAAATATTTGAGATGATGACCTCAGTAAAAATCAAAACATTTTATTCCTAGTCAAAATGGCACATGCACAGGTTAATACACCTGAACACACACACAAACACACACACCCTACAACCTGGGGATATATTTCTATTAATCAAGTGCTTATCTAGCAAGAACAAAAGCTCTGAATTCAATTCCCAAGCCAACATAAAAGAAATGAGAGGCTGGAGAGATGACTTGTTAGATAAACTTTTTTCTAAACAAGCATGGTGACCCATGCTTGAATCATAGCACCAAGGTAAAACTCTGGCACAACGGTGAACATTTTTATTACCAACATGGGAAGGGTGGAGAAGATTGGATAATGTAAACTTGCTGGTTAGCAATTGTAACTGAAATGGTGAACTACATGATCAGTGAGAGACTATCTCAAAAATATGATGGGTGGATGGACTGATGAGGTGGCTCACTGGGTTCAGGCACTTGTTACCAAGCCTGATGACTTGAGTATGAGCCCCAGACCTACAGGGTAGAAGGAAAGAAACAACTTCCATAAGCTATCTTCTAATTCCCACAAGTTTGTTGTAGACTGTGGTGTACATGCCCTCAACTCCCACCGGAACTTTAATGGAGTGGCACATGCCAGTAATCACAGCATTTCAGAGGATAAAGCAGGGTAATCAGAACTTTCAGGTCATCTGGCACTATAGAATAAGTTTATGAATAGCCTGGGCCACATAAGATCATCTCTCAACAAACAAACAAGCAATAGATATAGTTCATTCTGGAATATATTTTAAAACTAAATTTCATTAATTTTAAATAGGTTATGTATACCTGTGGCATATTATCCAAAATGAAGTGTCTCTTTCACCTAGACACCCAGATTCTTTTATCAGAGACAACTGTGACATAGTCTCCATGTATTTCCTGACATATTTCATATATGTTTTTATTCTTTCATTCAAATTGTGAGAATGTATAGTATATTACTTCTTAAATCTAACAAGGGTTATTAAATATTAGTAGGGATATGTATATGTTTGTGGCTGTGTTATAATCTTTCCATAAAACATAAATACATATATATGTATATATATATATAATTAACATATTTAACAAATATTTAACTCTGATTCAATTATGATTTTTTAAAAATCAGACAGGAAGGAAGTCTGTGCATTTATATCTGTGTTTATAGATTGATTATTTGGTTAGGTAATTTTATATTCATTTAAAATTATCTTAGCATCTTTTGTTAAAAATTTTCCAATTTCCCCTAAACAATAGTTCCTTTAACTGTGATAGTACCATGCCATTATTTGCTTCATGTATAGTTCTGATGAGAAGGCTAGGCTGATTCTATGACAGGCTTCAAACTGACAGTTAAGGAGACTAGGCCTAAATTTGTTTCCAAGAACTGGGCAATTCCGAGCAAGTCCAGACCTCAGAAGCTGCCCCATCACCTGGCCTGGGGCAAAAACAATGAGTCAACAGCAGTTTCCAGACTTCCTCAGCAAGTGTCCAGCCCCCACACTCCCATAATGGAATGCTCGTAGAGATGGACCCAACAGATTAACCTAGAGGTCACCTACCCTGGAAATGTCTAATGTGCTTTAAATCAGGCCTGCAAGCTTACTTGAGTGTCTCTGTGTCTTGGTAATGGGGAGACACCAGCATGGTGGACTTCTGCAGAATAAAAGACTCTGCATTTACATACTATTTGAATCTGGGCTATCATTCTTCTGTGAATCATGGACCCTTACACTGATATACCAAAACATATGCATCATGCACAAGAAATATTTTTTTTCTGAAGAAGGGTACAGAAAGAGAAGAAGAAACATTTCAAACCACAGTCTGGATATGATGCTTCGAGGAGAAGAAAGATAAGGAAGATAGTTTGGGTGATAAGACTTTTCTAGTGCAGCTCGTTTCCAAGAATGCTGCAACTTAACCAAGGCATGGTCTTCAAGCCTTAGTCTGCTATGCATAGTGTCTTGGGCATCTTAAGAATTCTTATATTTCTACAATGCTTAGTGTGGGGGCTTGGGGCAGCTCACAGGAATTGTCCTCATGAAGAATGCACTAGTGCAACCCATAGATGCACAGCTTGGTTCATCAGCTACCCATGCTTTGCTTTGCTTTGCTTTGCTTTGCTTTGCTTTCTTTCTTTCTTTCTTTCTTTCTTTCTTTCTTTCTTTCTTTCTTTCTTTCTTTCTTTCTTTTCTTTTCTTTCCTTTCTTTTTTTTAGCATAACTTCTTAAAAAGTATTTATTTATTTTATGTATATGAGTACATTGTCACTGTCTTCAGACACACCAGAAGAGGGCATCAGTTTTTATTACAGAAGGTTGTGAGCCATCATGTAGTTGCTGTGAATTGAACTCAGGACCTCTGGAAGGGCAGTCAGGGCTCTTAACCACTGAGCCATCTCACCAGCGCTTAGTATAACTTTTTGTGTTTGTTTAGTATATTTCAGGAGACATAGTTACATACTTTGTTGTTATTGTTGTTTTTTTCAAAATTGATCCATGATGTAGCTCTGGCTGTCCTGTAACTCACTCTGTAAACCAGGCTGGTATTGAACTTACAGAGATCAGCTTGCCTCTGCTTCCCAAGTGCTGGAATTAAATGCTTGGGTCAAACTCATACTTAATTTTTTAAAAAAGCTACCCTAAAACAATACTTGGCTGGGCCTGTAATTCCACCACCTGGAAGGATAAGGATGATTGCCAGAGGTTTTAGGTAGCCATGCTTTTCATACCAGATTATCTGAGTGGAATATTTCTATTGGCTGTGGCTCCTTACTAATATTCCAAATTGCACCAGTGCAAGAGGCTTTAAACAATTCATTTTCTTTTGACACTCTAGTAAGGTTTGCCACTTACTAGCTGATCTAACACAAAACAAAACAACACAATGAATTTCCTGGTACTCACCTTCACAATTGGTAAAATATGAGAGAGAATAACTAGCATACCAATTTAAATACATTGAAAAGGATCAAATGATATTATATAAGACAAATAAAACATTCTATACCTGTATAGTGTAGTATAGTCTCTACTAGCACTTGCAGCCACTTTGTAGATATGCTTAATTTGTGCTAACCAGGTTCTCAGCCTTGTGTAGGTGTGGGAGAACTGGCATGCTGACCAGGTCAGCTATCACCTGAGCCCAGATCTAATGTCTAACCCATCTATCTACTGCTAGGAAACATGAAGAAACCAATCCTACAGATCCAAAGCTGGAGGATCTCCATAACATATGGCAACAACAGGATATCCAAGAGGGGTCCCGGTGAGGATCCAATATTGATAGTGTAACAGAAGCCAGATGCCTGGAATGAGACCAATGATTCATTGCTATGAACATTTGCAAATGAAGATGTGTGAACAAAAAGGTGTACTGTGGGACACACTGTGACACACCACAGCAGCCACAATGAGATTTTTTATTATTATTTTTTTTTTTTTGGTTTGGAAAAGTTGCAAGGGTGGAAGGCAGGTACAAAGGCATGGAGAGAAGAGTGGTATTGGGGGTCCATGATGTGAAATTCACAATGTATCAATAAAAAGTTAAATTTACAAATGAGGAGTTCTAGATTCCAGTGAGGAAAGCAGGTAAATTAACTGCAAATCTTCCCTTCTCCTTTAGCTCTTCCAAATCCAAATGCAATCCCATAGTCTCTTTCCATAGCACTGTCGAAGACCACCAACTGTGGCCTCTCCACCCTCTCCTATCCACCCCCATCTCTAGTGAACCATACCAATATCCTCCTCCAAACTCCCCCCCCCTCCCCAATCTCATTGCTTTATCCCATCTCCAACCCAAGCAGGCATTCCTGGGAATCCACAGGCCACTCCAGCCAGGAAATCGGTTAGGCTAACTGGAGATCTTCACTGTTCTCTCCTCTCCTCCAAATCCAAGGCCTGCAGTCTCATCCCAGGCACTGTAGCAGAACACCATCTGAGGCCTCTCTTTCCTCTATGTTCCATTTTCAGTGGGTCACACTGATTTGACTCCCCTAAATGTCCTATCCCCACTTACTGCTTTATCCCATCCCCCAACTCCAGATGACACTCTTTAGGAATTTATTGAATGCTCTTGTCAGGGAAGCAGGAAGCAGGTAGGTTAATTTCTAATCTTTACCTCTCAATCAGCTCTTTCAAGTCCAATCCTCAAGACTAACCTCTAGCTCTGTAGCAGACCACCCTCTGTGCCCTTCCTTTCTGACTCAACTCCAGTAAATCCCACAGATCTTCCCCACCCCCAATACACACTGATTGCTCTATCCAGCCCACATCTCCAGCAGACATTGTTTAGGAAATCTCAGGATACTCCTGCCAGCTAAGCAGGTGGGCTAACTGCAGATCTTCATCGCCCTCCATCTCTTCAATTTCAATCAAATCACCAGTCTCATGCCTAGGAAGCAGACCTTCTTCTTCTTTTTTTTTTAAAGGCATTTTTTATTAGATATTTTCTTCGTTTACATTTCAAATGCTATCCCCACTGCCCCCTATTCCCCCCCTACCCTGCTTGGCCTCTCCTCCAAGCCTTCTGCCCTAAAATCTGGAAAACAAAAGGAAAAAAATCACACCCAAATGGAGTAGACAGCAAAAAATAATCAAATTTAGGGCTAAAATCATTAAAATAGATACAAACAAAACCCAAAAATGCAAAAGAATCAATAAAGCAAAGGGTTGGTTCTTTGAGAAAATCAATAGGATTTACAAACTATTCTCTGAATTAATAAAAGGTTGAGAGAGATGTTTCAAATTAGTAAAAATAGAAATCAAAGTAGGGTTGTAACAAAAGATACTGAAGAAATTCAGAGAATCCTAAGAATATACTTTAAAAAACCTGTTGTGTTCGCTTGAAAGAATATGGCCCAAATAGGCCCATAGGGTCTTTTTTTTTTTGACACTACTAGGAGGTGTGGCCTTGTTGGAGTAGACATAGAGGAGGTATGCTATCAGAGTGTGGGCTTTGGGGTTGCAGAAGATCAAGCCAATTCATTTCCTGTTGCCAGCTGACTGAGATGTAGAACTCTCAACTCCTTCTCTAGCACCCTGTCTGCCTGTATACTGCCATGTTTTCCATTGTGACAATAATGGACTAAAGCTATTGGAGAATATCAGCCTCAATTATATGGTGTCCTTTATAAGAGTTGCCATGATCCTGGTGTCTTCTCACAACAATAAAAATCTAAGAGAGAAGTTGGTACCGGAAGTTGGCTATTGCTGTGAAAGGCCTGATGATACTTTTTTGTTGTTGGTTTTGTTTGTGTGTTTATTTGTTTTGTTTTTTGTTTTTCTGACCATACTTTTGAAAGAGAACTTCAAATTAGTGAGGCAGTCGAACACTTTAAGTGGTGCTTAATGGGCCATACAAGTAGGATCATGAAAGAGAGTGGTGTTGAGGGTGATTTGAAATGTGGGGCTCTGAGTCAAGTAGTTTCAGAGAAGTAAATTTTAGTATGTGTCCTAGAGACTGTTCTTGTGATATTTTGGCTAAGAATATGGGTGCTCGTTGCCATTGTCCATACAGTCTGCCTGAGGCTAAAGTGCAGAGGTTTCGATTAGTTGCTTGGCAGTGAAAAATCTCAAAACAGACTAGAATTGATTCTGTTGTATGGTCATTAGTGTTCACTCTTATGAAGATTTATAATGAAAAGGAATATGTTGAACAAGGAAAAATATAAACTGTGCAGACTGAGGAGAAAAGGGGCATCAAGAAGTAGAATGGAGCTAAGTCTTGTGTTAAATGAGAGAAAAAGATAAAAGAAAACATGATGTTAAACAGAATTAAATGGAGAGATGATGTCAGGGCAAGACTCCACCTAGTTAAGCTTCCAACTTGTGAAAAGGAATTTAAAAACAGCTTTGGGTCCAGGTATGGTGGTGTGTACCTTTAATCTCAACGTGTAAAAGGTAGAAGCTAAAAGATCTCTGTCTTCAAGATCAACCTGGTCTACCGAGTGAATTCCAGGACAGCCAAGCTTAGGCAGTGAAGGAAACCATCAAAAACAAAAAGGTGATGAAGATGTAATTGAATAAGGAGGCCATGTTCCAGCCCTGGTAGGCAGTAGAACTTGACAGCTTTGGCCACTTGGTTCTGCCTTTAAAGTCAAGAATAATAGGGGTCAAGAAATCTCTTTCTTCAACTAAGGAAAGATGCTGAGTCTCATCAAGATGTCATGAGCAACCCTGCATGGAAGCTTAGAGAATCCACTGTGTAAAGCTCTTGAAGTGAAGCCTGGATTGCATTGGAGACCCCAACATGTGAGATGCCAGTATCATGGAATACCTGCCAAGGAAAGCTACTAATGGGGAATATAATACACCCAAGAGAGAGAGAGAAGAATGTTGTAGTCAACAAAGCTGAAAAGAGCTGGAGATCTGAAGAGCATTTTGACATCAGAAATGGAGATACAGTATTTGGAGTTTGCTCAGTTGGTTTTCAGTCTTGCTTTGGTCCAGTATTCCCTCACTATGTTCCCTTTCCACCATTTTGGAATGCTAATATATATCATGTGACATTATACATTGGAAATATGTGATGTGTTTTTATATTTTATAAGGGATTACCGTTAAGTGATTGCATGAATCTCTAAAGAGACTTTGGAGTTTTAAATAATGTTGAGATTATGATAGATTATGGATGGGGACTTTTGAAATTGGACTGAATACAGTTTTTCATTATGTTATGGCTATAAGCCTGTGGGGGCCAATGAGTGGAATATGGTTGTTTGAAAGAAAATGGCAAAAATGGGACCACAGGGAGTGGCACTATTAGGTGTGGCCTTGTTGGAATAGGTGTGGCTTTGTTGGAGGCAGTACATCACTAGAGCCTGGGCTTTGGGGTTTCAGAAACTCAAGCCAGTTCACTTTCTCCTGCTAGCATATTTGGATGTAGACCTCTCAGCTCCTTCTCACCATGTTTGCCTGCACCTGCACATAGCCATGCTTTCTGTCTTGGCCAAAATGGACTAAACCTCTGAGACAATAAACCATCCCTAATTTAATGTTTCCCTTTATAAGAGTTGCTGTTGACATGGTATCTCTTCACAGCAATAAAACCCTAACTAAAACAGCTGTACTCTACCAAATTGGAAAATCTGAAAGACATGGATAATTTTCCTAATACATACCACTTATGAAAATTAAATCAAGATGAAATAAACAATTTAAACAGACCTATAAACCAAAATGAAATAGAAGCAGTCATTAAAAGTCTCCTAACCCCCCCCCCAAAAAAAAAGCCTAGAACTAGATGGTTTTAGTGCAGAATTCTACCTGACTCTCAAAGAAGAGTTAATGCCAATATCCCTCAAATTATTTCACAAAATAGAAACAGAAGGAACATTACCCAGTTTGTTTTATGAGGCCATAGTTGCATTGGTAACTAAACCAAATAAAGATACAATGTAGAGAATGATAGTTTTTCATATGAACACAGATGAAAAATAATCTCAATAAAATATTTGCAAATTGAATCAAAGAACATATCAAGAAAATCATCCACCATGATCAAATAGGATTCATCCTAGAGATGCAGGGATGGATCAATATATGAAAATCAATAAATGTTTTCCACAATATAAATAAACTGAAAGAAAAAACCTAAATGAACATCTCACCAGATGCAGAAAAACATTTGACAGTATTCAACACCCCTTCATGATTAAAGTCCTGGAGAGATTAGGGATACAAAGGAGCTACCTCAACTAAATAAAGGTACTTCACAGCAAGTGAAGGCCAATATCAACTTAAATGGAGAGAAACTTAAAACAATTCCATTAAAATCATGAAGAAGACAACGTTGTCCACTCTCTACATACCTATTCAATATGGTATTTGAAGTTTGAGTTAGAACTATAAGACAACTAAAGGAGATCAAGGAGATATAAATAAATTAAAAGAATTACATAAATCCCGTTTACCTCCATTTTAAGGGCCAGAACTGATTTTAAAAAGGGCCATAAGGTACCACCTTCAGGAATAGACCCTAAGTTCCAGAAAATAGTAAAACCCCCTTCCAAAGAACAGCCTGGGGATAACTACAAAAATTGGGTAATATCTTATCTTAGAATGGGCCATCTGTGCTGGGAAGCCCTATTTCATCTCATGGCTGAACACTTATGACATAGGAATGCAAACCACTGACCACATGTGTTCATGACATAGGAATATAGACCACTGATCCCCTGTGATCTTCTAGCATCCACCAATGAAATTTTAGATTACCTAATCCTTCTAGAGGGTTTCCCTGTTTCTCTGTAAGAACATTTGCATGCCTTTGTCTGGGGTCACCATTTCAATGAATCTTGACCCCCACATGCTGGTTGTTTCTGCAGAATAAGTGCTCTTTGTTTTTGCATACTATCTGATTCTGGGGTCGGTCTTCCTTCAGACCCTTTCAAAAGGAAGAAGTCAAAGTATCTTTATTTGCAGACGATATGATAGTATACATAAAAATCACACCAGGAAACTTCTACAGCTAAAAAGCACAGAATTAACTCATAAAAATTGGTAGCTCTTCTATATACAAATGACAAATGGTTTGCAAAAGAAATTAGGAAACAACACATTCTGAAATAGCCTCAAATAATATAAATATCTTGGGGTATTTATATCTAAGCAAATGAAAGACTTCTTTGATAAAAACTTTAAGACAGTGAAGAAGGAAATTGAAGAAATTCTGATGAAAAAATTCATCAGAAGATGAAAAGATCTTCCATGCTTATGGATCAATAGGGTTAATATAAGAAAAATGGACATCTTACTGAAAGTAATGTATGAATTCAGTTCAATACCCATTAAAATTCCAACAAAAGCCTTCTTTGGGCTTTTTCTTCTCTTAGTTTACATTGTCCTTGGGATAGGTTTTGTTTATTTTATTGTATTTAATTTTGTTACATTAAATAAATAAGAGAATGAATGAGCGAAAACCTAGCTTCTAGGGTAAATATTAACCACTGAACTGTTATTTATACCTGCTGAGAGAGGGAAAATCAAATGTCCCCAGTAGAGTAATACTGAGCATACCAACCACTCCAGGACAAACCTTGTGTGCAGGACTAGTTCATTAACATATATTGGACTTCACAGCCTTTGTGTATGTGGTTTTATTTGGTTACAGTTTGGTACACACACACACACACACACACGGATAGATAGATAGATAGATAGATAGATAGATAGATAGATAGATAGATAGATAGATAGATAGATAGATATGGTTTTATTTTATTTTCTTCTTTGGTTTAGGAGAGGTTTTGTTTTTGTATTGAGATTTTGTTATTTGAAAAAACTTAAAATCAGGAAGGTAGGGATGGGAACAGTATCTGAAAGGACTTGGAGGAGGGAAAATATTATCAACATATATTTAAGTTTAAAAATTGTTTTAAGTAATAAAATTATAATAATAACAAAGAAAATATGGTATATAACAAAGAATAGCACTTACCTGCAAGTTATACAATCCTTTCATTTGCAACAAAATAGATGGAATTGGGCATCATTATAATAATATAAGCCTGACATTGAATTGTAAATACTGTATGTATTATCTCTCATGTAGAAACTTAAAAAAAAAATTGAACTGAGTGTAGAATAGTGATTACCAAGGACTGAGAAGGAAACAGCATGGGGAAGAGTAGGAAAAGCATGCTTTAATATGATCTTTGTCCACTGTCAACTTTCCATAGAAATGTATTACAAGCCTTTTAACTTGAGCCTTTTTTTTTTTTTTTGTATTAAGGGAGCATTTTATTGGCATAAAAACATTAACTGATCAATGGAATCAAATTGACCCAACATAAATCTACACACATATGAATACCTGATTTTTTTAGGTATTTATTTCATTTACATTTCCACTGCTATCCCAAAAGTCCCCCACACCCTCTCCCACCCACTCCCACTTCTTGGCCCTGGCGTTCCCCTGTACTGAGGCATATAAAGTTTGCAAGTCCTATGGGCCTCTCTTTCCAGTGATGGCCGACTAGGTCATCTTCTGATTCATATGCAGCTAGAGTCAAGAGCTCCGGGGGGTACTGGTTAGTTCATAATGTTGTTTCACCTATAGGGTTGCAGATCCCTTTAGCTCCTTGGTTACTTTCTCTAGCTCCTCCATTGGGGGCCCTGTGATCCATCCAATACACTAGCAAGATTTTGCTGAAAGGACATTGATATAATTTGAGCCTTTAAACTTGTTTATGAAATGAATTTCCAGCCACAGAACCAACTGAGACTGAACTGACAATCAGGAAGCCTGCTTGGGTCTAACATAGGCCCTCTGTATATATGTTATAGCTGTATATGTAGCTTGGTGTATTTGTGAGATTCCTAACAGTGGGAGTGGGGCTATCTCTGACACTTTGCCTGCTTTTGGGACCCTTGTTCTCCTATTGTGTTGTATCACTGCCTTTATACGATGTCTAATCTTATTGCAACTTGATATGCCCCATTTGGTTGAAGTCTCTGTGAGGCCTGCTCTTTCTGAAGTAAAAAGGAGTGGACTGGGGATAGAGGAGGTAGGAGAGATGGAGGAGGTGGGAGGTGGGGAGAGGGAGGGAAAACTGTGGTTATAATGTAATTGTAGCGTGAATTTATTTTTTTTAAAAAAATCAATCCACGCTCACAAATGAAAGCAAACACACATTCACTTTCCTGAAATGTGCTTCATTGTGCTTAAAGTGATGGCCAATAAATCTTTTCACATCTTTAGTTTTGTCTAAGCCATCTTATCAGCCTGTCCCTACTACAGCTTAATTCTTCAACCTTAAGTATACCACTCTCTTTTATATGTATTTATATATGTATAAAATTCTCAAGAACAAACAAAACTGTAATTAAAACTTTGTCTGTCTAATTTATTTTCCTGCAAACAACATAACTTCATTCTTGGCATTCCGTTTCCACACATACTTTTGTAAATGTCAAAAATTATAGGAGACACTCAATGACTAAATCTGTCATTACAGGAGCTGTTACTGGAAAGCTACATTATAATTGGTTACATGAAGGCGACTATAATCTGCACTAAAGAAAAAAAGGTATGTGTATTTGAATTATTTTCCTACTTTAATATTTGAACAGAAGTATACATCATTCATTGCATAAATACCATTTCAGCTCTATGTCTCCAAACTCCTGCATATTCATGGAGGTCATTGTTGCTTTCATCAGACATCTTGCAGTTTAATGCAGAAGGTTTTTTATTTTTTATTTATTTTTTTAATAAGTTCATTTTTCCAGTAGTATGCCTTTTCCTCTTAGATTTGTTAGTATTCTTAGTTAATTTTTATTGACAGGTAATGATTGTATAGTTTTATGGAGTGATGTTTTGGTATATATCTACATCCAGAAATACTAAAATAGGATTCTTAGGCTATCCTTTATCTCTAACATTCACAATTTGTTTGTGATTATGATCCTAAAGGTATTCTCTTCTGATCGTTTTGACTTAAATGATACATTTCAAACTAAAATAACCATCAGTTTAGAACACCAGAAAGCATTCCTTCTGTCTGATAGTAACTATTTACCCATTAACCAATCTCTTCTCGCTCCACTACAGATGCCAGCTGTCTTTTCAGTCTCTCACAACCACTATTCTGTTATCTACCATAAATTTGTTTTAATAGTCACCAAATCCATTGCTTCAGATGGCTGGCTTCCTTAGGTTTTTGGATCATAGCTATATCTTTGCTAAGATGCTGCTCACGCCATGTGTGAGCCACATTTTAATTCCTAAGTACAACCAGGCTATGGTGTTAACATTAATAGAAACATATAGGAGGAAACAGGAAACAAGATATAAAGTAATATTTCTTTCATAAGAGTCTTTCTCTCTCTCTCTCTCTCTCTCTCTCTCTCTCTCTCTTTTACCCCTCTTTCAGTTGCCATATATCTTCCCTCTCACAAACAGGAGTCTCTTTTTAAGAATGTTGCCTCCTAGGTTTCCAAGCTTAGCATTCCCTGGCTATATCAAAGGGAGATGTATTTGCACTCTATGTTCTTAGCTTCTTTCCAAGTTGATTGACAGTGGTAATATTGACTTTCATCAATTGACCTGTCCCCTTGGTCCAAGCAAAGCAATAAAAATAGTCATCTTAAATAATATTACGTGCAAGACACAGACAGGCCAGATCTGTATATGCAACACTAAACAATCCAATTCTTTCTCAGCATTTTCTTCCATATTAGATCAAGAAAATATCACACTTGAACAACTTCGCTCGGGGCGGGGGGTGTGTGTGTATGTGTGTGTGTGTGTGTGTGTTAAGGTCAGGTTTTCCTATCTTTTATTAGCAAATAACTGTTTAAGAAAAGATAACCCACCTTCTAAGGAAGAAGAATTATTATATGCAATTATGGTTAAATATATATTTAGAAAACAAAACAGCTTTAGAAGGCAGCAAGATCCATATATGAAGTGTTTGCATTTGTTTTTAATTTTTTAGTTCAGAGCTTCCTTGAGAAAAATAGAGAAAGAAACTTTACAGTGCCGGGACTGAAATTGTTCAACAAAGGAATCTCCATCCTAGAACAAAGGACAATTCCAATATCCTGAATGAACCCTACCTTCCTCAAGCATATAGAAAACATTTATGTTCGCCAAGCTGGTGAGACCTCCACTAAAAGTTCACCAGCAACCAATAGCATAATTCATGCTGTATAATTACTTGGAATGCATTCATCCCTAGTAAGTGATTGAAACTGAATTTAGAAATGAAGAATGTTCCCTCTATGAATGGAGTGTAAGCTGGGCAAAGGGTTAGTCATGTAATAGAACTGCATGGTCCACCAATATTTCTTTGATGAAAATATAGAAAAAACTTGTATGCGAAATGTCTACTTTAGAGATCACATTCATATACGTTTAGAGATCACATTCATATACTTTCAGACTAAGGATGTACGAGAACCTCAATATAGCTTATGAATCTCTCAGTATGAGTGTACAGAAGGAATCTTAAAATTTTAATATGTACAGGGATCTGGAAGAAATATGTTATGTGAAATACCACATAATATACCTTAATTTTAATTAATGACCTTTGAAATTCTGTTATATGAAAGACCTAAGAGACTTTTATAGTTACTTTTTCCTTTTGTTGTTGTTGTTCTGGTTTTGTGAGGCAGAGTATAGTTCATAGGTTTAGGCAGTTTAGGATGGAATTACTGGGGTTTACCCTTAAATTTAAGGATTTTTTTTTATTAAATACATATAGTTGAGAAAATGACAAAGATATTTCTTCCAGTTCAAGACTATATCTCAGAATATCTTCAGACTTAAGGTAATCTTCAAGGACTAAAAAAATGAGTAACTATGGCCAGACAACGGTGGCACACTCCTTTAAGCCCAGCACTTGGGAGGTAGAGACAGGTGGATCTCTGAGTTTGAGGCCAACCTAATATACAGAGCAACTTCCAGGACAGTCAGAACTACACTATCTTTGGGTCCCATATTGACCTTTACTAGTTCTTACTATACTTAATTTCATCCTGACTCTCATTTGGAAAGTGAATGATATAAAAAATTTAAAAATGGCATATCCCCTTTTCTACCTCTACTTATTCTTGTATATACGTATTAGAACTTATTTAAAGAATGTGACTATAACATTAAAAACTATATTTCAGCACTAAGGTGGTTACGATGAATGCATTTCAGAAGTAGGTATATGACACACACCAATGTCATTATATTACTCCTACCTAGTTGATCTGACGTTTATGATAAAAAAATTCAAATTTGATATGAGAAGAAATGTACTTCTAAAATTATTCCTTTTTTTGTTTAGATAATAACAAATTACATAATTCTTCCCTTTTCTATGTGTTCCCAAATTCAGACATAACCTTTTTAGTTTATATAATGCTACCTGTACATATGTTCTCAGGGCTGGGTTACTGATATTCAGTTTCAGTTCAGAAGTAACCAATTTATCAATATATGGACAAAAGGTAAGTCATTGGACAAAGTTCTAAAAATCTTTAAGAGAATTTCTGTTCCATAATAGTATAATAGTTATTACAGGATGCACACCCAGAAATGTTCTTTGACTTTGAAACACTTCTATAATCCATAGGATTTAAGGCTTAGGGTATTTCTTGTGACATTTTTCTAATCTTATTCATGTATCTTATGCTCTTAAATTAAGTACTTTAGTTAAAAAAACTTTCTGTTAGGAGCTGTGTACATTCTTAAGTATCCACTGTGGTAGCAATCTGATGATTTGTAGAACAATTTCGCTATGTGTGTTTCTGTCTCTCCCTCTCTCTACATATGTATATATCTATATACATATATACATGTGTGTGTTTATTTTTTTCAATTTTTAAATTTGTATAAGTGTGTGTAGGTGTGTGCACACTGCACTGTGGTACCTTCTTTAAAACATTAGATAACATTACTCTGAATGGATTCTTAAAATGTTGCCTTCTGATCACTAGAATTACACCTTTTATTGTGCCAATATCTATACTTTAATGAGTCTGCATAGTTGAAAGGAGTTTGACCATTAAGATTTCTGAGGTGTGTTTTATTATTCTATTTTCCATCACATAAATTCTAGATAGTATTAATTTATTAATCCCAATAATAGCCCTTGTTTCCCAGATAAGAAAACTGAAACATGATGAGATTAAGAGAGTTGGCAAAGGTAGTGATAGTCTGTACTAGACGTGCACCAGTAAATGCTTGTGCTTTAAAACATCTCGGGGATCCAAACACGTTTACATATGCCTCATTTGGTTAGTGATTTTTGTATTTTATGTAACAGTGCTGTGTGTGATAATGCTTTCAGAAAATCATCTATAGTGCTGACATTGTTTTATCTGTGTTGAGTTTTACATGTCTTGTGGCATTCCTTCCAAGAACCCAGTGAAGCTCGGCACAGATTGTATAATCACTCAAAATAGATTGTTATATTATATGCAAAAGAAAAGAAAACATAACAGTGCTTCTAGAAGCCTTAGCAAATATTTTGCCTCCAAATATTTTTACTGTAAAAAAAAATCACAGTTTACAGGTTTATCTGAAGACTGTGTGTTCAGGACAGCAGCTATTTTCTTTTGCATTAGTTTTTATATTATTACCCTTTTTAGTTTTTGAAATTATAATTTAACTATACCATTTGCCCCCTCTGTTCCTTTCTATATATTGCCATTGCTCTCTCTCTCAAATTCATGGCCTGTTTTCCATTATTTGTTGTGACATATATACCATATATTTAGTAAGTGCATAAATACAACCTGCTCAGTTCATGTTTTTTGAATAAAATAAAAGTCTCAGTCAGCAATTCGTCTATTTCACATACATTCAAGAAGCATGAAGTCAGGATGTGCATTGACTAAGAAGCACCTGCTGCCTTCCAAGGCACCTGTAGCATAAGGCAGCAAAATCTCATGTTTGAAGGCTCTGAGGCTTTGTGATTGTTACTAGAGTATTCTCAAACTTATCCAGACTCACTTGTTTCTCTAAACTTCACTGCCCACAACACAGAGAATACTATATTATGACCTGAGGAGTTTGAGGACAGAATGAATTATGGATGAAATGCTCTAAGCGAATATGACCAAAGGACTTGGATAAAATGTTATGTGTTATTGTCACACATTTAAAAGTATTTATTGCTTAAGAAACATCCTGTGTTGAACTTATTTTCAGTAGTAACTACATAAAAGTAACCTTTTTTTCCTTGTAACTGATAATTAGCACCTAAGAATCATATTTGAAGTTAGTGTTTGTACTGGCTAGTTATGTGTCAACTTGACACAGCTGGAGTTATCACAGAAAAAGGAGCTTCATGAGGAAATGCCTCCATGAGATCCAACTGTAAGGCATTTTCTCAACTAGTGATCAAGGGGGAAAGGCCCCTTGTGGGTGGGACCATCTCTGGGCTGGTAGTCTTGGGTTCTATAAGAGAGCAAGCTGAGCAAGCCAGGGGAAGCAAGCCAGTAAAGAACATCCCTCCATGGCCTCTGCATCAGCTCCTGCTTCCTGACCTGCTTGAGTTCCAGTCCCGACTTCCTTTGGTGTTGAACAGCAACATGGAAGTGTAAGCCGAATAAACCCTTTTCTCCCCAACTGCTTCTTTGTCATGATGTTTGTGCAGGAATAGAAACCTTGACTAAGACAGTGTTCTTTTATCCAATTTGTTCAATGCAAAAGGAAGATTTCAAATTACCATGTAGTTTATCTGAATTAAGCTTATGCTACTTTGATTTATTTCCGATGTCTTTGTAAATGCTCTGGAGATTGTGGTCGTGTGTGTGTGAACTTATTCATCATCTGTCTCTGATGCCTGGTATTTTGTATGTGTGACTCTAGGAGACAGAAAAAGTTAGCCTCTGACTGTATATGTATTTAACACTGGTGTGTATTAGTCACACATGTTGATACCTGCATTTTCTTCTTTGCAGTTATCCTTAATTTCTGCAAATGGAGAAAAATATGAGCTTCTTCAACATAATTGTACCCTCATCTCATTTTCCTACCTTAAAAGAGTTTCCATAGTCCAGTGCTTTGTGCACAGAAATTGCTTAATATAATTTATATTTGCTCTTGAAAGAACTGCCAAGATTTTCAAAAGATAGTGCATCCAAAGACCATCTATATATGTCACTTTTGTAGGCAGAGCAGGCTAAGGAGAGAATGTGTAAGAAAGGAAATGACACCGGTTAAGAGGTCTAGTGGCAGTATGATAGAGCAGACAGCATAGTGCTTTTGGAGTTCAAATCTTGACTCTGTCAATTATTAAGAATAAAGCTTTAAGAAATATAATTTAGTAACTCTCAATATTGTACCACTGTGAGGGGGGGGAGTTATAACAACATTTGAGAAGCTGCAGATTGATAGATCCATGGCAGGGATAATGAACTTTGCTAGTCATTAGTATTAATCCTGACTAAGGTACTGCTTGTTGTTTTCATAAACACTTGAGATTATAATTAGTGTACCATGTCCACTAAAACCATGCTACTGAGGGTGTGAAATCAGGCTATTATCCAAGCTTTTAGGTAAGTTACTCAATATCTCTAAGCCATGATGATATCATCATCCGCAAAAATAGAGACAATAATGATCTATACCTCACAGTGACTTGGAAGACAAACAGGAGAGCACAATGTTTGTTATTTGGGAACCATCCAGTATATATAAGACACCATACATTCTAATGAAGATTAGAAATCATCCCATTTCAAGAATTTTCTTTTCCAAATCTTACACTCAACTTAGAGATCAAAATCAATATAAAGGGAAAGAAAACCACACACACACAAAAATAAACTTGACTTCACTCACATTTCACTAATATTTATTTCCATCTGATTGTTTTTCATGCCACCTTACCCTCGTTTGAACATAAAGTACACATTGCAGGTAAGTAGGCCAATATCGCTGTATGCTGCCTTTTCTCTGGAAGGCAGGTTGCTTACTCAGCAGCAAAATGGAAACTGCTTCTTGTGCCTCAGTATTTGTGTCAGCAGCAAAACTGAAAATATTCCTTGTCACCCACACTGCTGTCAGGAGGGGAAAAAAAAGCTGAGGAGCATCATTTCAGCACTAACACAAGTATCAGGATGATTTACCTATCTGTTCTGCCTCACTTTCATCTCAGCTCTCAGAGATTCATTCATCAACATTTTATTTACACACACATATCTCATTTTTACACCACTTTCTCCCCACTGCCAGATGGCTCTGTTGTGTGCATCCTGTTCATCAAGGAGAATGAGAAAGAGACACAGGCACATAGTGTTGGCATTTGGGTAAAGCTCCAGCAAATAATGGGTCAGACTAAAGTAAATGTTTGTCCTCCCTTGAAGAAATACTAGGCAGTGACCAAACACTTGAGTAAATGATTAAAATTAGAAACTTTGCTCCTATCATGCCACAAAGTTTAACGCAGTGTATTGTGTACTTAAACTACTTAATGAATGAATTTTCTACTACTTCTAAAGATGAATCAGTTCATAGTCTAATATTTCTCTTTACGGTATCATTCTCTCTAACATCAAGTTTACAAAAGAAAACTGTTAAAAAGACCATTGGAAGTGGTTAAGAACTCAAAAACTTGAATTAGAATTTTGAATCTTTTGTAAATAAGTATCTTAAGTTTTACTACCTCCTTTTGTTTACCTGTAATTGCTAAATAGCAATTTAAAAAAAATGCCATATATTGGAGAGATTTATTGTTAGAATTAAGTCATTTTTTAAAGAAAAAAATCTCATCACAGTGCCAAACATAAACTCCCAATTAAAGGGAGTTATTTTTTGTGGTAAAATCAAAGTTTGAGATGCTATGGAAGTGTTCTTCTTTCATGTATTTTTCTGCTTCTGGTAGACCCTCTACTATATTACTCTGGTTTCTATAAAGGAAGCATGGCATTGCTTAATGGATAAAGGTGATTTCCTGCTGACCTGGTTTCAACTCATATGGTGCAAAGAGAGGACTGACCTCACAACTTGTCTTCTGACCTCCATATGTGGATATAATGGCAAGAAAAATTGCACCCAACACAGATACACACACACACACACACACTAAATGCTTTCTTAAGTAAACCAAAACTGACTGGTGAGGGGTGAACAGAATTGAGAAAGGAGACAAATTGGCAGTCTGGGTTCTCAGGCTACCATGACAAAGTACACAAAGACCAGCTGACTTCAGAGAAATCTATTTTCTTAAATATGGAGACTGTAAAGGTCTAAGATCAACTTTCTAGTGGTTTAGTTTCTCTTGAGATCTAGCATCTTGGTTTATACTGAATGATTTTGTCCTCATGTCCTTTCCTCTGAGCACTCACAGAGTGAAAACATGACTTCTACTTTTCTTCTTAGGACAATGATCCTATCAGCTTATTATTAATTATTATTAATTATTTGACCATAATTATTTCACAAAGCCTATCTTCAAATATAGTTACATCGGAGGTTAAGATTTCTGTGTAAAAACTTTGGGTGGGGGAGTAACAATTTTTCAGTTCACAATGTATTAACAAATCAATCATTTACTAAGTCTCTTTGGGTTTGTCTCTGTCTCTTTATGTTTTTGCATCAGTAGGGACTGAATCTAAGGCTTCAAATTACCAAATAATTTATATCCCAATATATTATGGAGAGAAGACTTCTTTTTGTAGACCTGGATGGCCTGGACCTTTCTACGTAGACAAGTCTGGCCTGGAATTCACAGAGGCCCTCCTACATCTACCTCCCAAATGCTGGAATCTTTTTTTTTTTTCTTGGTTTTTCAAGACAGGGTTTCTCTGTGTAGCCTTGGCTGTCCTGGAACTCACTCTGTAGACCAGGCTGGCCTCGAACTCAGAAATCCTCCTGCCTCTGCCTCACCAGTGCTGGGATTAAAGGCGTGCGCCACCTGGAAAGAGAGGCCCATTGCACATGCAAACTTTATATGCCCCAGTACAGGGGAAACCCAGGGCCAAAAAAATGGGAATGGGTGGGTAGGGAAGTAGGGGGGAGGGTATGAGGGACTTTTGGGATAGCATTGGAAATGTAATTGAGGAAAAGATGTAATAAAAAAAAATTTGAGACAAGGCTTCACCAAGTTGTCCGGGTTGACAACAAACTTCTACTGCAGCTCAGGCAGACCTTAAGCTTGAAATTCTCATGACTAAGCATTCAAAGTAGTTGAGATTATAGACATAGGCCTATGTACATATGGATTGACTGGGTCTGTTGTAAGAGTTTCTCCACCTTATCTTTATATCCAGGTGGAAACACAGAGGACAGGTTGGAGATCAGTTGTAGTGCTGAAGTAATGGAACAAAAATATCCCTGAAGAATTGAAAATCAGGTCAGATCAAATGATGCTCCACAGGCTATATACTAAAAGGACTGCAGTTCTATAGAGACCACAGATCCAAAATGGAAGACTACTAGAATTATAACTTGAAATATCTTAGCAGATTGGTCTAGAGACACTTAACATTTTTTAGTATATGCCAATTGTATATAAAAATGTGTTTCATTATTTTTCATATATATGTGCAATGTTTCTTCACCATATTTGTTATCCTCTCTTGTCCTTTACCCACTCTTGAAGATTTCTTCCTTCTTTCCACTTCCCTACTTTCTCAAAAATCTTACTTTCACATCTTTGTGGGGTGTGTTTGTGTGTCCCAGTATGTTTCATTAGGGCCGTTTACAGAATTATGAGTGAGGACTTGCTTATCAAAGCATGGTACCTTACCAGTGGCTACAACCACAATATAAAATTGCTATCCCTCCCCCATCAATCACTAGAGGTATATAAATCTTCATAGAGGAGTGTACCTCCGGGTGGCCCTCCATCTTCCATGAGAAGATGATGACAGGGCCAATCTTGTACAAGTATTATGCAGGTGATTTCAGCTGAAATGAGTTTAGGAGTATAGCAGTCACATTATGCCCAGAACTCAGACTCAAGTTTCCATTCCTCTCCTTTCTCCAGCTTTTACATTTACTCTACCATGCTTTACATGGTGTTCTTTGGAACTTGAATGGGGTAATTTATATGTCCCATTTCTGTTTGAGCATTGGTCACTTACTCTCAGCACTTTGATCAGTTATGGGAGCCCACAATTACTGCTGGCCAGCTTCTCTGACTCAAGTGGACAGCAGCACTAATCTATGAGCACAAATGTAGGTGTCTCAAAGGAAAGTTTATGGGCACACCATGTTAATTTAGCAAAACATCAAAAGGAGCTTGCCTTCTAGGTCTAATGACTTCATCAGTCACTGAGATTTGACTAGCTTTACTGTAGCAGATGTAAATCCTTTCCTGAGTAAGGGGAAGCAAGTTACATTTGTTTATTGGATTTTCCTTTTAGGGTCTACGCTTAAACAAACATTTTTGAAAATAAATTCCTACTTAAAAATAAATGAAAATAAAAAGCGTACAAAGAACTGTTGTATACTCCTTATCCTGATGTGTCTGTTGGCATTTTTTTGTTCTCTGTCACATACAGGCACAGAAACAGACACTACTTTATTTAGAAAAATTAGTGACAAGTTATATAAACTATAGTCCTAAGAATATGACACAATGCTTTTATAATAATATATCTCTGACCTTCAGTTCCTCTCATTTGACTCATTGTGTTCTTTGTAGAATACCACCCTCCAATTGAGAGGTAGTCTAGACTTGCTGCCATGTTTGTTGACATAATTCATTAAATTCCTTTGTGCTAAAGCAGTTCTACAGTATCTTCTTGTCCCTTGATCAAAGTCATGAATAAATTATCTAATGGACTTTTTCTTTTTACCTTGGCAATTAATACGCTTTTGCTGGGGAGTCACTTTGAGACTAGGTGAATTTGAATGGTTCTCATTGTAATTTACCCCAAGAGCAAGATTTTTTTGGTGATTATTAAATGATCTTGTTTTGTTATTATAATTGTAAACTGTAGGGATTGCAATTACGCCACTTTATGCACACATATTATCATTCTGTTTTAAACAGGAATCCTTCTTCCATGTTCACTTAGACATTTTCTACTACTGCCAGCAGGGGTTAATGATTTTTTTTTCTAGGATTTACTTATTTTGGTGTTCCTATTGTTGTATATTTTCCTATAAAATGTGTGTTTTCTTAATAAGCAGCCAGTAAAAATTTTAAAGAATTGTGTTCAGAGTATATAAAATATTCCATACTTACTTTGGGTCTGCCCTATTCTGGTCTTAGAACAAGCCATTTTTCCAAATATCCCTCTGAAAATACATTTTTCAATTGTTCTTCTTGCTGTAGTTATTGTTATATTTTAAGCAAGCTTGAGGTATGAAATTTGGTTGTACTGTCATTTTGTTTTCCTCCATAATTTGATGTTTCAATGATATTTGAAAAAGAAAAATCTGCCTTCTCCCCACCATTTGGAAAGAAAGCTACATTTTTATTTTGTTATTAAATCTGTCTTCTTACTGTTTTACAAATACCTGTGTTGTTGCTAATGTTAATTTGTTATGTGTTGTAAAATAAGGAAATCTATAGCACTTCATACACTTGTATAATTTATTTATATTATAAATAATATGTTAGTATATATAGCACAATAGAGTGCATAAATTAAGATTTATGTGGGTCTTTTTGATTGTATCAGATGGGTTTCACATACTTGGAAAGACACACATGACAAAAAGCAAAGAAGAGATTAATTGCCAATATTTAAGGATATCTGTTCAATGAAACTCTTATGTAAATAAATACATAACTTGGATGTTTTGTGATACTGCCTAGGACTCACAGAATATTGAATATTACCATATTAGAAGAGAAAGACTTGTTACAAACCAAAGCCCTAGACAAGGAAAAAAACCTAACTCTGTATGAAACCATCTAGTTGTAGCAGACTCTTTTTCCTGGAGCAATCTAATAGGAAGTGAGGACAGGAGTGCATCACTTATGAGAGGGCAGAGCAAGTGTGATTTTGTTGATGAAGTGCCCTAACCACAACATTTCTGGCTCTAAGAATAGTCCATGCTAACAATAACTATCTTTTCTGAAGCTATGAGGAGCTAAGAAAATGAATATGAGCTCATTCCCGCATAGAGATGAGAAAGTTCCATTTCTGGGGCATCATTTTTCTCTGCACGAGAAGAGAATAGCCAGGCAATTCAGAAAGCAATGAAAAGGGGAGGTTTGAAAGTTGCATGCACACTGACATGTGTCCTGGCTTCAGCCTGCCTTCTAATCTTTGGGAGGAGTTCAGTGACATTCACAGGAAATTAAAATTTCAAAGAATAAATTTAGTTATATAGTAGAGAATATGCTATAATCAAAACCGACTATTGCCATCTGATTGAAATTATCATTACTAATTTCAATTTCTTGGTTTGTGATTTCTTGTGAAAAAACAATGTAGAAACAATACATTTGTTTTTTCCTTTTTTTCCTAGTTTTGAGCTATTAAAAACACAGCAGTATCTATCTAAGCAACGTGAATGTTAGGAATTATGCTGTGTGAAAAACAACAATAACAACAACAACAATGCTTTAGTTGCCATATCAGATATGACAGTTCACCTACTGAGAAACTTAGAATAATCATGGGAGGCTTTTAGCTGGTTATCTACAAGTCTGCATAACAGATGTAGTTCATATTAATTTCCAGGATAAGTAAATAAATCTTATTTCAGAACAGCAGATTTTTCATTCTCACCATTTTCTTCCTTGAAAGATTAGTTAAGTAATTATGTGCTAGCAAATAATAGCCTGAAGAATCAGCATAGTATGAGACAAGTTCCCTTGGTAGGTTTATGAAGCAGCTACTACATTATAGTTATTTTACATAGCTCTATAGTATGTTTTCAGGCCCTACTGCACTTACTATTGGAACTCAGAATGGCATGTGCTTCTGATTCTCCACAATTAGAAAAGCCTAACATATACTCATCTTCCTTCTAAAGTCAGATTTTCTTGCCATCTACTTGGGACTACAAGCAGCAACATGTTTGTAGATTTCTCTAAATAAAAATTTTACTGTAGTACACATTTTGAGATATTTTCTTTTGCAGTATCCTTAGCTGATAAATCCATTACCACTGATTTGGTTCATGTGATTGCTAATATATCAAAGAATATCAACCAATCTCAAATAAAAATTTTTTGCACCCTTTCACTCATGCGCTCCACACTGAAACCTCAAGTGTGAAATACACACTTGTTTTATACCCACTTGATGTAAGAATGAAATACTATTAAAAACCTCACATTATGATAAGCCATGTTGCTTAGATTACAGAGTGATGTTAGTGCGTTGCTACTACAACAAAATTCTATTTCCCAGGAGATCTATAGGAGAATCTTAGTAATGTTCAGAACAAAATTCATTGTTTTCATCCATGTATCTACTTTTCATCCTCATCACTAGGTTAAGCCACTGTTACTGTGCAGGAAGTCTGACTCTGTCAGTTATATTTAGGTACCTAGCGTCCCCTGCTGGATCTGAATAGTACTCAATACAAGAAATTTTGGGTGTTGGGGCTAATGGCACCTAGTCACCCATTAATGGCTATAAATTAAGTTTATCACTCATACAGTAAAAAAAAATGTATTCCTCAAATGGAAAGGTACATGTATGTTCCAGAGTAAAACAAGAAGACACAAGCCTTTGTTTATTCAATGTGGCTAGTCTGTGTGGATAACTAAGGAGAAGTAAATTTGCTAATATCAAGGAACAAGACTATGCTCCACTTTATTGGTTTTCCCCAAGTATGAGAAAAGAAAAAAAGGTTTAGGGACTTGAAACATTCACTGCTCAAAATAAATAAAAAGGTCATTTTTAATTTATCACAATTAATCCCCATAAGGTATTTCTTTTTTTTAAATATTTTTTATTACATATTTTCCTCAATTGCATTTCCAATGCTATCCCAAAAGTCCCCCATACCGCCCCCCACTTCCCTACCCACCCATTCCCATTCTTTTGGCCCTGGCATTCCCCTATATTGGGGCATATAAAGTTTGCAAGTCCAATGGGCCTCTCTTTCCAGTGATGGCCGACTAGGCCATCTTTCAATACATATGCAGCTAGAGACAAGAGCTCCGGGGTACTGGTTAGTTCATAATGTTGTTCCAACTATAGGGTTGCAGATCCCTTTAGCTCCTTGGGTACTTTCTCTAGCTTCTCCATTGGGAGCCCTGTGATACATCCAATAGCTGACTGTGAGCATCCACTCCTGTGTTTGCTAGGCCCCGGCATAGTCTCAGAAGAGACAGCTATATTTGGGTCCTTTCAGCAAAATCTTGCTAGTGTATGCAATGGTGTCAGCGTTTGGAAGCTGATTATGGGATGGATCCCTGCATATGGCAGTCTCTAGATGTTCCATCCTTTCATCACAGCTCGAAACTTTGTCTCTGTAACTCCTTCCATGGGTGTTTTGTTCCCAATTCTAAGGAGGGGCATATTGTCCACACTTTGGTCTTCATTCTTCTTGAGTTTCATGCGTTTAGCAAATTGTATCTTATATCTTGGGTATCCTAAGTTTTGGGCTAATATCCACTTATCAGTGAATACATATTGTGTGAGTTCCTTTGTGAATATGTTACCTCACTCAAGACGATGCCCTCCAGGTCCATCCATTTGGCTAGGAATTTCATAAATTCATTCTTTTTAATAGCTGAGTAGTACTCCATTGTGTAAATGTACCATAATTTCTGTATCCATTCCTCTGTTGAGGGGCATCTGGGTTCTTTCCAGCTTCTGGCTATTATAAATAGGGCTGCTATGAACATAGTGGAGCATGTGTCCTTCTTACAGGTTGGGACATCTTCTGCATATGCCCAGGAGAGGTATTGCTGGATCCTCCGGTAGTACTATGTCCAGTTTTCTGAGGAACTGCCATACTGATTTCCAGAGTGGTTGTACAAGCTTGCAATCCCATCAACAATGGAGGAGTGTTCCTCTTTCTCCACATCCTCGCCAGCATCTGCTGTCACCTGAATGTTTGATCTTAGCCATTCTGACTGGTGTGAGGTGGAATCTCAGGGTTGTTTTGATTTGCATTTCCCTGATGATTAAGGATGTTGAACATTTTTTTCAGGTGCTTCTCTGCCATTTGGTATTCCTCAGGTGAGAATTCTTTGTTCAGTTCTGAGCTCCAATTTTTCATGGGGTTATTTGATTTTCTGGAATCCACTTTCTTGAGTTCTTTATATATATTGGATATTAGTCCCTTATCTGATTTAGGATAGGTGAAGATCCTTTCCCAATCTGTTGGTGTTTTTTTTGTCTTATTGATGGTGTCTTTAGCCTTGCAGAAGCTTTGCAGTTTCATGAGGTCCCACTTGTCAATTCTCGATCTTACAGCACAAGCCATTACTGTTCTATTCAAGAATTTTTTCCCTGTGCCCATATCTTCAAGGCTTTTCCCCACTTTCTCCTCTATAAGTTTCAGTGTCTCTGGTTTTATGTGAAGTTCCTTGATCCACTTAGACTTGACCTTAGTACAAGGAGATAGGAATGGATCGATTCGCATTCTTCTACATGTTAACAACCAGTTGTGCCAGCACCATTTGTTGAAAATGCTCTCTTTCTTCCACTGGATGTTTTTACATCCCTTGACGAAGATCAAGTGACCGTAGGTGTGTGGGTTCATTTCTGGGTCTTCAATTCTATTTCATTGGTCTGTTTGTCTGTCACTATACCAGTACCACGCAGTTTTTATCACAATTGCACTGTAGTAAAGCTTTAGGTCAGGCATGTTGATTCGACCAGAGGTTCTTTTATCCTTGAGAAGAGTTTTTGCTATCCTAGGTTTTTTGTTATTCCAGATGAATTTGCAGATTGCACTTTCGAATTCATTGAAGAATTGAGTTGGAATTTTGATGGGGATTGCATTGAATCTGTAGATTGCTTTTGGCAAGATAGCCATTTTTACAATGTTGATCCTGCCAGTCCATGAGCATGGGAGATCTTTCCATCTTCTGAGATCTTCTATAATTTCTTTCTTCAGAGACTTGAAGTTTTTATTATACAGATCTTTCACTTCCTTAGTTAGAGTCACGCCAAGATATTTTATATTATTTGTGACTATTGAGAAGGGTGTTGTTTCCCTAATTTCTTTCTCAGCCTGTTTATTCTTTGTGTAGAGAAAGGCCATTGATTTGTTTGAGTTAATTTTATATCCAGCTACTTCACCGAAGCTGTTTATCAGGCTTAGGAGTTCTCTGGTGGAATTTTTAGGGTCACTTATATATACTATAATATCATCTGCAAAAAGTGATATTTTGACTTCATCTTTTCCAATTTGTATCCCTTTGATCTCCTTTTGTTGTCGAATTGCTCTGGCTAGGACTTTAAGTCCAATGTTGAATAGGTATGGAGAAAGTGGACAGCCTTGTCTAGTCCCTGATTTTAGAGGGATTGCTTCAAGCTTCTCACCATTTACTTTGATGTTGGCTACTGGTTTGCTGTAGATTGCTTTTATCATGTTTAGGTATGGGCCTTGAATTCCTGATCTTTCCAAGACTTTTATCATGAATGGGTGTTGGATCTTGTCAAATGCTTTTTCCGCATCTAACGAGATGATCATGTGGTTTTTGTCTTTGAGTTTGTTTATATACTGGATTACGTTGATGGATTTCCGTATATTGAACTATCCCTGCATCCCTGGGATGAAACCTACTTGGTCAGGATGGATGATTGTTTTGATGTGTTCTTGGATTCGGTTAGCAAGAACTTTATTGAGTATTTTTGCATCAATATTCATAAGGGATATTGGTCTGAAGTTTTCTATCTTTGTTGGGTCTTTTTGTGGTTTAGGTATCAGAGTAATTGTGGCTTCATAGAATGAGTTGGGTAGAGTACCTTCTGTTTCTATTTTGTGGAATAGTTTGTGAAGAACTGGGATTAGATCTTCTTTGAAGGTCTGATAGAACTCTGCACTAAACCCATCTGGTCCTGGGCTTTTTTTGGTTGGGAGACTATTAATGACTGCTTCTATTTCTTTGGGGGATATAGGGCTGTTTAGATCATTAACCTGATCTTGATTCAACTTTGGTACCTGGTATCTGTCTAGGAACTTCTCCATTTCATCCAGGTTCTCCAGTTTTGTTGAGTATAGCCTTTGGTAGAAGGATCTGATGGTGTTTTGGATGTCTTCAGGATCTGTTGTTATGTCTCCTTTTTCATTTCTGATTTTGTTAATTAGAATGCTTTCCCTGTGCCCTCTAGTGAGTCTGGCTAAGGGTTTATCTATCTTGTTGATTTTCTCAAAGAACCAGCTCCTTGATTGGTTGATTCTTTGAATAGTTCTTCTTGTTTCCACTTGGTTGATTTCGCCCCTGAGTTTGATTATTTCCTGCTGTCTACTCCTCTTGGGTGAATTTTCTTTCTTTTGTTCTAGTGCTTTTAGGTGTGTTGTCAAGCTGCTAATTTGTGCTCTCTCTAGTTTCTTTTTGGAGGCACTCAGAGCTATGAGTTTTCCTCTTAGAAATGCTTTCATTGCGTCCCATAAGTTTGGGTATGTTGTGGCTTCATTTTCATTGAACTCTAAAAAGTCCTTAATTTCTTTCTTTATTCCTTCCTTGACCAAGGTATCATTGAGAAGAGTGTTGTTCAGTTTCCACGTGAATGTTGGCTTTCTATTATTTATTTTGTTATTGAAGATCAGCCTTAATCCATGGTGATCTGATAGGATGCATGGGACAATTTCAATATTTTTGTATCTGTTGAGGCCTGTTTTGTGACCAATTATGTGGTCAATTTTGGAGAAGGTACCATGAGGTGCTGAGAAGAAGGTATATCCTTTTGTTTTAGGATAGAATGTTCTGTAGATATCTGCCAGGTCCATTTGATTCATAACTTCTGTTAGTTTCACTGTGTCCCTGTTTAGTTTCTGTTTCCATGATCTGTCCATTGGTGAAATTGAATTGATACATTCTTATCTCCGTGTATAAAGCTCAAGTCTAAGTGAATCAAGGAACTCCACATAAAACCAGAGACACTGAAAATTATAGAGGAGAAAGTGGGGAAGAGCCTCAAAGATATGGGCAAAGGGGAAAAATTCCCACAGAATAGCAATGGCTTGTGCTATAAGATCGAGAATCGACAAATGGGACCTCATAAAATTGCAAAGCTTCTGTAAGGTAAAAGACACTGTCAATAAGACAAAAAGGCCACCACAGTTTAGGAAAGGATTTTTACAAATCCTAAACCCGATGGGAGAATAATATTCAATACATACAAAGAACTCAAGAAGCTGGACTCCAGAAAATCAAATAACCCCATTAAAAATGGGGCACAGAACTAAACAAAGAATTCTCAACTGAGGAATACTGGATGGCTGAAAAGCACTTGAAAAAATTTTCAACATCCTTAATCATCAGGGAAATGCAAATCAAAACAACCCTGAGATTCCACCTCACACCAGTGAGAATGGCTAAGATAAAAAATTCAGGTGACAGCAGATGCTGTCAAGGATGTGGAGAAAGAGGAACACTCCTCCATTGCTGGTGGGATTGCAAGCTTGTACAACCACTCTGGAAATCAGTTTGGTGGTTCCTCAGAAAACTGGACATAGTATTACCGGAAGATCCAGCAATTCCTCTCCTGGGCATATACCCAGAATAAGTTCCAACTTGTAATAAGGACACATGCTCTACTATGTTCATTGCAGCCTTATTTATAATAGCCAGAAGCTGAAAAGAACACAGATGGCCCTCAACAGAGGAATGGATACAGAAAATGTGGTACATTTACACAATGGAATACTACTCAGAAATTAAAAACAATGAATTTATGAAATTTTTAGGCAAATGCATGGATCTGGTGGATATCATCCTGAGTGAGGTAACCCAATCACAAAAAAAAACCACATATGATATGCACTCACTGATAAGTGGATATTAGCCCAGAAACTTAGAACACCCAAGATACAATTTGCAAACCACATGAAACTCAAGAAGAAGGACTACCAATGAGTGGATACTTCAATCCTTCTTAGAATGAGGAATAAAATACCCATGTAAGGAGGTACAAAGTTCAGAGCTGAGATGGAAGAAAAGACCATCAAGAGACTGCCCCACCTGGGGATCCATCCCATATACAACCACCAAACCCAGACACTATTGCATATGCCAGAAAGATTTTGCTGACAGGACCCTGACATAGCTCTCTCATGTGAGGCTAAGACAGTGCCTGGTAAATATAGAAGTGGATGCTCACAGTCATCTATTGGATGGAACACAGGGCCCCTAATATAGGAGCTACAGAAAGTATCCAAGGAGCTAAAGGGGTCTGCAACCCATTAGGAGGAACAACATTATGAACTAACCAGTACCCTCTAGAACTGTGTCTTAGGTTGCATGTTTAGCAGAGGATGGCCCCTAGTCCGCTATCAGTGGGAGGAGAGGCACTGGTCTTGTGAAGATCATATGCCCCAGTACAGGGGAATGCCAGGGCCAGGAAGCAGGAATGGGTGGGTTGGGGAGCAGGGTAGGTGGATGGCATAGGGGACTTTCAGGACACATTGGAAATGTAAATGAAGAAAATATCTAATAAAAAATACTAAGTAGGGGCTGGTGAGGTGGCTCAGCTGTTAAAAAGCACTGACTGCTCTTCCGAAGGTCCTATGTTCAAACCCCAGCAACCACATGGTGGCTCACAACCATCTGTAATGAGATCTGACACCTCCTTCTGGAGTGTCTGAAGACAGCTATGGTACTTACATATAATAAAATAAATAAATCTTAAAAAAATACTAAGTAGCAAATTGCCTCCAATGAATATCTTCATTTTGTGTGCATATCTTCTTACACTGAATTGATTTTTTTTTGCTTTATCTTGTGCACTGATCACATACCATTAATCATAACAAGGGCGAGCATAGCTTTTATGGCAGCTACATGCATATTTACTCCATAATGATGATGGTATTCTCCTCCATAAAATTGTTGCTTAAGACACAAAACTATTACAGGTTCATGGACAAGATTTTTCTCATAATGGACTCTAATTTGTTTTTTTTTTTTTAAAAAAAACTATTAACTATTGCCATACTATACCAATAGTTTGAATTATTTTAATCAGCTTGTTGTGAAATGAATTATTTTTGCATGATTACTAAATAAGTTTGTTATAATCCATGTTTTTATTAAGGTATAGCACAATGTCACAGAACTTAATTATTAAAGAAAATAAAACAATTTCAGATCCCAGTCTCAAAAACATTAAAGGATCCATAAAATTGTTATATAAGAAATTTTGTATCTCTTATGAATAAAAACTTTCCCTTTAAAGTCTTTGGAATTTATGGAATGCATAAGTATACAATTTGGACTATTTATTATATTGTTTTAAAATAAATGACATAAAGGATAGTATGATTCTTTTGAACTTTATTTTTATTTCCAGCAACCAGTATTTAAACTTTGAGTGTTTTATTAATGACTAAGACAAAATATGCATTTAGAACATTACCTATCACAGTTATATGAGCACTCACTCAGTGTCAGCATTTTTTAAAGAACAAATTATATAATTTTTAAGTTTAGTCATATGTGGTACAATAGATTGCTTGTATTTATCCTCCATATATAATAAAGTTGTATTTCCTTTGACCAGCATCTCTTCTCAGACTGCAAGGTTCCGAATGGCTCAGATGTCTCAAGTGTTGTTTAACTTTTGAAGTTCATGAACTATTTTGGATTCTAGTGTATACAAGACAGATATTGCCATGAGTTCCACCAGGTTTTAGATTGTTTCCATTAGCCTGATGTTATTTAGTGGTAAGGAATTATAAGCTCCAGCAATGAAATATCCTGAAAATATCATAAGCAATGTGTCTTTTTCTTCACTACATTACTGTAGAAAGAGCTAACAAAATCGTATACTAGCAAAGAAAAATTGGGCCTGTCCATTTCTTGCCCCAGCAATAGAAGTAATCTTGAAAAGTGAAGGTTTGGGGTCTCCTTGATGGATCACTTCGCAGAACACAAATATTAAACCAGTGAGTTCAAATTCTCAAAATACATCATCTCTATTTTCAACATTAAGAATCCATGTCTCTAAGCTTTCCCATGATAGTATATAATAAACCAACTTAACAAAAGTTGGTTTAAGATTTCACTTTCAATTTTATCTAACAGCTTTGCAATGTCCTTTCAAATGACAAGAAACATGTTTAAATAGGTAAAGGCAGAAAAATATGGTTTTTTTTACATTTCATTCAATCATGAAACTTCATTCTGTATATGTTTATACCAAAATGCAGGAAATGGTTCATTCTCACTTAGCTTTAGAAAAGTTATTCTCTATAGGAATCAACAGAATAATTGATATTCATATATGGATATTCGTGTGAATAGGAGAAAACTGCTAAATAAGACTTTGTCCCGATCATCTGCAATTCAAGTATGTGAAAGTATAGCTGTTTCTAGTTAATTTGGTTCTTTTCACAAGTCCACATAACACTTTTAACAGTATTGTGACATGCATGAGAATGTTTTTATACTTGATTTCAGAAAAGGGGAAATTTTATTTTAAAATCCAGCACATTTTGCTGTTTATGTTTTCTATAAAAGACCGACTAATTCTTCCTTTAATCTCAACACCATTTGGTCATAAAATAACAGAATTTGATGCAACCTAGATTGAACACACTAGGTGAATACTGTATTCATATTCTCAGGCTTGACTAAATTTATAAATACAAAATGTTTCACAATCTTGTTGCAACAAAATTGGTATGTATTCATTAAGTCAATAAATTTTAAGTACAGAATATATCTTTTAGTAGATTTTAATGTAAAATTTCCAGTTTAGGAAACTTATTCCAAATTAGAATAATTCAGTGTCAATATGGTGAGCAAATGCAGAATAACAGTTTCAGCTTTCTCTCAATACCAACTAAGCAGCTTTATTGTTGCCCCAAGGTTCCACCATTACTTTAGGTACAATTCTCCTTTGAAGTTGCATGTTCATTGTCCCTTTTCTAAAATGGTCAATCATTAGTTTTGTGTAGATGAAAATATGAATATAAAGCAGGCAAAGAGCCAAGATGAAATAAAAACTAAAGTGAATTTGTTGAAAGCTTTATAGAGAAGGGCCTGTTTCACATATATTATGATAGTCAGAAAGCACATTATCAGTAAATGTAGTGTCATTATGATTGCAATTTTTCTAATACTTTTCTGAGGTCAGAACAGAATTTATTGTCACTACTCTCAGCTTATAGATAAAGAAATTATGATTATTTATATATAGTTATTTTCTACATGAACTTTAAAATTCATTTAATTCAATCCCAAAGAGAGTCATATTCAAATTATAAAAGGACATCAACTAAAATTCAAAATTATTGACCTGTTATTTCTAGTATAGAGTACTACTACATAAAGATGTACATATAGACAGACATATTACATGAAGTCTGAGAGAAGTTGGAGTGACATAAATGCAAAGATATATCATTTAAATTGATCACAAGAATAGATATTCTCTAACTTATCTATTTTGATTGTAAAATCTCCATTAGGCTCAGGTGTCCAAACACTCCATCCACAGATTGTGATATTATTTTGAAAGTCTGTGAAACCTATAGGATGTGGTACTTAACTAGATTAATGGGCACTGATGGAGAGTGTTGAATTTTATAGCTTGACCTCAGTTCCTGCTCTCTCTCTTCATTCTGACTACTGATACATTGTGATTCTGGTTTTCCAAACATGCTACCATGCCTTCACCTTCATGATACAATATTTTTTGAAATGTAAAATGTAATTTTTTTCTCTCATAAACTCCCTTTTGCCTTATATCTGGACACAGCAAGAAGACATATAACTAATATACTATCTAAACTATCAGTAAGTTTAACATAGTCATAACCAAAAACACAGTGAAATTCTTCACAAAATCCAAACAAAATAATCCCAAGAATAAAAATAGAGCAACAAAAGACTTAGAGTCGTAAAGTCAATCTTGAGAAAGAAAGATAAAGGTGCTGGTATCACATTTTCTGATTTCAAACTGTAATATAAGACAAAATAATGAAATATGATTAAAGTTTATTAATGAGACACAGACTAATGAATGGAATAAAAAACTTAGAATTAATTTATTTATGCTTAACAGTCTTTGAAAAAAATGTGTTAAAATACAAAATGGCTAAAAGATAGTTTCATCTTGTAAGTCTTGGGGAAATGCAAAAACAAATAAAATAGGACCTTTTATATAATTTTCAAAGAGCTACAAAATTAATTAAAGCTTTAGTATAAGACCTTGAAGAAATGAAACTCTAAGAAGAAAATATAGAAATTGGTATTAACAATGATTTCTTGGGTATAACACTAAAAGCATAGGTAATAAAAGCAAAAATAGACAAGCCAGATTATATCAAATCAAAAGGGTTTTGCACAGAATAGCAAGGAACCAAGAAGGTAAAATAGAATAAAGTATTTTTAAATTATACATCCAGCAAATGGTTAGTATTCAAAATACATAAGGAAGTTTTAAAACTCAATAGCAAAAAGAACAAAGCAAGAAGTCCAAACCTGTTAAATAGGGATGAAAGACCCGAATAGACACTGTTCCTAAGCAGACATACAAATGATAAAGGCATATAAAAAGGAACTCTACAAAATGCAAATAAAACCATATTAAGATATTCACTCACATCTGTTGAAATGACTATAATCAAAAGATGAAAGATTATTACTGACAATGTGTAATAAATCATTATACAGTATTAGTAATGTTGCAAATTAATGCAACAATTGTGGGGAAAAATGTGGTTCTTAAAAACTCAGTACCAGAATTACCATAAGATCCGGCAAGTTTTATTCTGTATAGGTATTGCAAAGAAAAGCTGTTACCTCAATGTGATAACTCAACTTCCATGTTCATTGCATGATAATTCACAATAGACCCAAAGCTTGTGTCTCTAGTTGCATATGTAGCAGAGGATGGCCTAGTTGGCCATCAATGGGAGAGGCCCTTGGTCTTGCAAAGATTATGTGCCCCAGTACAGGGGAATTCCAGGGCTAGGAAGCAGGAGTGGGTGGGTTGGGAAGCAAGGTCCGGGAGAGGATATAGGGGACTTTTGGAAAGGAAACTAGGAAAGGGGATTGCATTTGAAATGTAAAAGAAGAAAATATCTAATAAAAAATTTAAAAATAAATAAAATATATTAGTAAAAGTTAAAAAAGATATAAAAACAGTCTAAACATGTCAATGGGTGAACAGTTTAAGAAATTATATGTGTACACAGTGATTAACACCTTATTCTGCCTTTAACAATCTTACTACCCATAACATTAGATGAATCTAGAGACTATCAAATTAGATAAAATTAGCTAGGCAGAAAAGTAATTCAATTTGGCCTCCTCTTCAAGAGTCAAGAGTCATCTTCACAATACCTGAGATTCCATTTTGTCCCAAGAGACAAGGGACACTGAGGAAGACATCATCATTGATTCCATAGAGATCCTTAATCATGGTGGAAATGGGATGCACCTGCCTAAGATACTTCATTATGCTTTCCACCAAATCTGTAACAGAGAGGCGAGTGGCCCAGGATGTATAACATTTCAGTTTGATCGTATCATAGGCACTGTCAACTACCTGCTTGTGAACCTCTTTCCATGAGTCCTTGTCTGTGTCAGTGCTCAGTTTTAGGTTAAGATTCTTCAGGGAGTTGCTGGCAACATTAATGCCACTTCCTGTGATCACACTGGAGTCTCTGTGCTCCCTTAGGACCCATCCACGACAGCTTAGTGGTTGAATTCCCAAGCCTTTCTCCCACCAGATAATGTAACCAAGCTGAATCCAGAATACAGCCACTTCCATTAACTCAGTTTTTTTTTTTTTAAAAACCACATTATTTTCTAAGCCATGTAAGTCAAGATATCCACTGTGTTTGAAACAATCAGTAGCTTGCAGTTTCAACTGTACTTCATAACATTGGGAATTGTGAACTTGATGATGATACCATTTTACTGACCAAATTGAGTCAGCTCTCTCCCTCTTTCTGACAGCCAGCTTAGAGTTTGCAGTCACACTATAGTCTCTGACAGAGATAATTTTTGCTGTTCTAATGAAAAGGCTGGCATGCTGTAGATCCATCATCTCTCCCTTCAGTTGATAAGTCTTTCATCATACCAACAAGCGCATGCCATCTGTCATACCCTTCATTAGATGTCAATGACACAAGCCATGCCAACAGCACAAGCCATGCCAACAGCACCAACTTCAGCAACTGTAAATCTAATTCTGGAAGGGCCTATTCTTCTTTAGGAAGATTCACAATGAGCTGCTCCGTGAAGGTTGCCATCCCGAACTTTGAACTTTTGGGGGTGCTAGTGTACAATGGGCATAGTCTGGCACACAGTGGCATAGTCTGAGATTGGCAACAGTGGCTCCAGCATCATGTAACTTTCTACAAAATAGAGCACATACCTTATGCAAAATGAGTTTCAATGGGTAAAAGAAAATTGAAATAAATCCCTACATCCTATCAGATTGTCACAGACTAATGATGAATATCAATAACAACAGCAATAGAAGAGCTTACAAACTCATGGAATTTACAGGAGTTTTGTGGTTTAGCTCTTACCCTAGGTAGAAGCTAGTAGTAGTAAGAGAAGCTGTTGTAAGGGGAGTTGTTGTAAGAAAAGCTGCAAAAAGGAGAACAAGTAAAGAAGCTGTTGTGTGAACCTGACTTGGTGTCCATGGCGTTCCTGTCACCGCTGGCTCGAAGGACTGCAACACATCCTACCACAAGGACACTTACTTGCTCAACTATGTTCATAGCAGCTTTATTCATAATAGCCAGAAACTGGAAACAACCTAGATGTCCCTCAAGGGAAGAATAGATAAAGAAAATGTACATTTACACAATGGAGTATTACTCAGCTGTTAAAACAGACTTAAATAAATAGTATTTATTTATTAAAAATTAGTGCATTTACTTTCAATTATAGACCATGGTAAAGATTCATTTTTGAAATACCTTTCATATAAATTACAGTTGAGAGCAATTAGGATTCAGAAATGTAAAGCAGAGGCTGAAGAGATGACTTAGCAGTTAATACATCCTGCTCTTTTTATTTTATTTTATTTTTGGCTTTTAATGAGCCAGGTCAGAAATGAAAAACTTTTTCATTAAGATAGAAAGAAATTTAGGAAGAATATTTGTAAATGATACAGGTAACAGAAAGAAAATTAAGGGCTGAATTTCTGTCTTCCTTCACAGGAAGCATAGATCTGTTTTGAAGTCCTGAGCAATTTCTTGAACCAGATGTTGAAAGGGAACCCTGGGAATCAGAAGTTCAGTGGACTTAAGATAGTGTCTGATTTCACAGACTACCATAGTACCAGGCCTGTAACAATGAAGTTTCTTCACCCCTCCAGGAGAGGGTGCACTTTTGTGAGCAGCTTTTTGTAGCCAGCTATTTCCTGGGTGCTTTATCACCTGTGGATTTGCAGGCAGGGCAGTCTGCTTTGTTGGGAGCCATAGTATGGGCACCTCCTTACTTATTCCTTTTCTCCTTCAACTGAAGCTCAGCAAATGAGAGACAAATTATACCTTGTGTTTGGCTACTATTATTAAATAGTTTAATCTTCCAAATTACTGGAAATATATTTCTGTTAGGATTTTGCAAATATTTGTCATATTAAGGAAGAACTTGGCCCCTTCACTATCAGCATTTTAAAGTTTTCACTTATTTATTTATTTATTTATTTATTTATTTATTTATTTATTTATTTATGTTAAAAATCATTATACTTCACATGATATATTCGGATGAAAGATTACCTTCCCTCACTCATCTGTTTCCAGATCCTTCTCATCCTAACAACCCCCTACCAAATTTTGTTTTTATTTAGGAAAACAGGCAAACAAAAGAGCACACAATAATAATAATAATAATAATAATAATAATAATAATAATAATAATAAGCCAAAGGAACCTACATACACACAGAGAACTCAAGAAACCACAAACTTGAAAACTGTAATATACAAGCAAAGACTAGAAAGACAGAAAACCTTCCAAGAAATCTGTATTAGAAAAAAAAAATAAAAATAGCACTGAGTTTACGTTGGCCACCTACTACTGGGCACAGAATTTATCCTTAAGTGTGGTTATTGTACATTGTGAATCTCTATACATCCTGTTCTAATAGAGGATCTAACTTCAGTTCTTAGCACCAACATCAGATGGCTCACAACTGCATGTAATTTCAGCTTCAGGGGATAAGATGCATCTACTGAGAAAAACCCTGTTTCAGAAAAACAAAACAAAACAATAAAAGGACATCCTGTAGTTTTAACCAAAGGGCAAATAAATAAAAGATACTCCAACAACATTTTGTATCAGTAGCAAAGTTTAAACTCATCAAGAACTTCATCTCTTATTTATATATGCAGGTATAGGAATGCAGTCTTAGTCTAACATGCAGTCACATGTATTACACCAATTTACTATTTCAATAGAAAAATCTCTTTACAAGTTGACATGTATACAGAAACCTGTTTCACAAATTATTTTCAAGTAAATTATGAGAAGATATTCAGTGTCCCAGGAACCAGTCCACTCACTGACAGAATTATTTTGATCTGATATTCTTAAATTTATGTATGCTTGTCCTATGATACACCTTTACTTATTCCTTCTTTTTCATAAAATTTATTACATTTGTATCTGTGTGTGCGCACGTGTATGTGTGTTCAATTTCATAGGTCCTATTCATTTTTTCTTCTCATTATAGAACACATGTTTATATTTCAAATTATTTAAAGACCACAAAATAAATGACTGTGATGGCTAATCTTGGATGTCAACTTGACTCCATCTGAAAGCAACTAACCCAAGAAGCTGACTGTGCCATTGACTGGGATTTTCTTGACTGAATCATTTGAGGTGGGAAGACACAACATTAAACTGGCCCACACCCTCTGATGTCAGCCCACATGAATGGTTATGGGGGGAAAAAACCTGCTACTATTTGCCTGCCTGCCCTCACTCTCACCAGCAATTTCATCTGTCCTGTTGGGGAGGCACTGAAGAATCTGTGTCTTCAGGATTCCAGAGTATACTGAAAGATCAAGTGAGACATCAGCCTTGTGGACTAAACATCACCTGGATCCTTGGCCTTATTTGAGAGACAGCCATTTTTGGAATAGTCAGACCAGAGTTTACAAGCCACTTTAGTAAACTTACCCTTCAATATAGTTTTATTCTATCAACTCTAATTCAGTGCATTTATTGTTGTTGTTGTCGTTTTAAAATCAGAATATAACCAAAAGGGGATTATTTGTGAGCCGCAGGAAGGGAATCAAGAAGCTTTGCTCAAAAAACTAAACCAAGGAATAAATTTGAATAGATCAAAGAGATCCAACTGGTTTCTAAAGCCAACCTGATTATAAATCGATGATATCAGTATAAGAAATTTGCTAAGCAGATAGCTTTAAAATGGAAGTATTAAAGTTGGTTACAATTTTAACATTCCAAATGACAACTGGTATGTTATATCTGCACAGCAGTTGTTTTTTAAATTTTTCATTGGTTACTTTATTTAATTTCAAATGTTATCCCCTTTCCCGGTTTCTCCTCTGGAAACCCCCTATCCCAACCCCTCCCCCTTCCTTGATGAGGGTGCTCCCCCATCTACCTACTCACTCCCACCTCCCTGCCCTGGCATTCACCTACACTGGGGCATCAAGCCTTCACAGGACCAACAACCTCCCTTCCCATTGATGCCCTACAAGCTACATATGCAGCTGGAGTCATGGGTCCCTCCATGTGTACTCTTTGGTTGATGGTTTAGTCCCTGGGAGCTCTGGGGGTTCTGCTTGGTTGATATTTTTGTTCTTCCTATGTGATTACAAACCCCTTCAGTTCCTTCATTCCTTCATCTAATTCCTTCATTGAAGTCCCCATGCTCAGTTTAATGGTTGGCTGCAAGCATCCACATCTGTATTGGTAAGGTTCTGGCAGAGCCTCTCAGGAGGCATCCATATCAGGCTCCTGTCAGCAAGCACTTCTTGGCATCAGCAATAGTGACAGGTTTTGGTGTCTGCATATGGGAAGGATCCCCAGGTGGGGCAGTCTCTGGATGGCCTTTCCTTCAGTCTCTGCTCCACTCTTTGTCCCTGTATTTCATTTAGACTGGAGCAATTCTGAGTTAAAATATTGAGAAGGATGGGTAGCGCCATCCCTGAACTGGGGGCAGTGCCTAACCTCTGGATATGGTTTCTATGGGTTCTCTCTACCCTTTGTTTGGGTATTTCAAGTAATGTCATCCCCACTGGGTCCTGGGAGCCTCTTGCTTTTCTGGAATCTGGTACTTCCTGGTGGCTACCCCCACTTCCCCATCCACCATTGGTACACACCTCTGTTCAATTTTCTGACCCTCTGTACATCTCCCCTGTCTCCTCCCACACCTGATCCAGCCCCCCTTTTCTTCTCCTCCCTTCTTCCTCCCAAGTTCCTCCCACCCTCTACCTCCTGTGATTATTTTGTTCCACCATCTAAGTATGACTAAAACATCCACACTTTGGTATTCTTTTTTCTCCTCCTCCTCCTCCTCCCATTCTCCTCCTCCTCCTTTTGGTAATGTAAAACCATTTAATTCTAAATCAAATCATTTTCACAACAGTGAAAATCAGTGGCTGGTCAAGGTATGTTGTCTTACATGTTCCCATTTTCTTACTGTCCTTGTTCATGGGGGTGGTAGAAAGTAGGAGGCTGAGGACACAGCAAACACAGAAGGGAAATCTGCCTTGGCCATGGGATAAATGGTGAGCCTGTAGATAAATGACCCATAATGCCCAAGTTGGCTGTCTTGGCTCAGCTGCTGGCAGATGAATAGTCCTGTAATGTTCACAAAGGGCACATACCACCACAACTGTGTTCTTGCATGTCCTGGGATGACTTTGCTGGTACATACCTGGGTCATTCACTTCACCAGATTCCAAATGGTTCACGCCACTACTCACAACCTCTCTTTCATCCCCTTTGTGTTCATTGGCTTAAGTTTTCCTTCTGCTACTTAGCGATGCTACACTGAGGGATCCTACCAATTCTTTCTAGAACAGAGACACACCAGGGACCCCTGTTACTGGGGATTTCCAAGTGACAAAGAATATTTAAAATCTGTCAGGCACACTATAATGTTGATGGCTTATTCTTACCAGCTAAAGTTGCCAAACCACCCCTGTATACAATACTTCATACTGTATTCATTTCAACACTAACACTGGCATTGGTAGGTGAGGATTGAGCAGTGAGGAAGAGGGCTCTTTCACCATCCTCAAGGTCTAGAGTTCCATAGATTATACAGAGTTCCATCTAGAAAAATCACCAGGCAAGGCTTTCTCCCAGTTTCTGTTATTGCTGGGGCAGTGGGTGCTGGAGAAGTGAACAAAAGGATCCAGTAGACACTCAACTTGCTCTCCTTCTGAGGTCTCCAGGGAAAGGTTACATTTCTAAGATGAGGCCTGATAGGCAGAGCAAGAACCATCTCAGCAGGTGATCTGTTCTGCCTGGCACCACAATCCCATAATCAGATTCAGAAGAAACAGTTTTTGAAGTTCAAGAACAAATCAGTGTGAGAAAGAATAAGGAACGATGACTACACTGTATCTCTGTGGTCCTTGTGTTAAGTCACCAGGGAGGGGTTGCTTGCTCAGGAGCCTCATGTGTCCCTGGGTTCAGGACACATTCAAGGAGTTTTCAGGTAAATCCATGAAGCCAAACCAACATCAGATGGAATCAGAGTTCCAGCCTCTTTTTAAAAAGGCTTCTGAGGGTGGTAGTGCTCTATATGCAGCTGGGCTGACCTGAGAAAGCTTTCATTTTCTCTGAGCAAATTCTGAGAGAGAATGACTCAGGCTTCTATAGCCTAAGGGCATGGGCTACCTCTCCTGCTGGTCCTGCATCAGCCCTGAAGCAGCATAGTCAGCTTGAATTCAGCAGCAGTCTAGAGGACAAGGTTGATGGGAAATCTAAGCCAAGTGACATTAGGGACAATCTACACCAGGAAGTCAGCAGGTCATTCAAGCTGTTTTCTATGGCCAAGACACTGAAAAAGGCCCAGAGCCAATTAAACACCAGATTTTCTGTTAAGGTCATGCAGCATCCTCAGCTTCTGATGCTACAATCATTCAATTCCTCAGTTGCGAATTCTTAGTTTAGTTTTGCACCCCATTTTTAATAGGGTCATTTGGTTCTCTTGAGTCTAACTTCTTGAGTTCTTTGTATATATCGGATATTAGCTCTCTATTGGATGTAGGGTGATAAAAATTTTTCCCAGTCTCTAGGTTGCCATTTTGCCCTATTGACAGTGTCCTTTGCCTTACAGAAGCTTTGCAATTTTATGAGATCTTATTTGTCAATAGACCCTGAGCCATTGCTGTTCTCTTCAGGAAGTTTTCCCCTGTAGCCATGTTTTTAAAGAGATCATATATTTACTAAGGAAAATAAAATATAAAAGAGAAATGACAATGTAGTGGGTTAAGCATTAAGATCAATCTACTTAAGACCATACTCTGTAGCAATATAGGGAAGAAACACTTAACCTACTTGATACATGGTAAAGGAGTAGTACATAGGATCTGAACACATGAGACATATGTACAGATCTTAAAGAAGAGTAGGATGAGTAGATAAGCAGGGGCCAGATAATGAAAGCTCTGGCAGTCCCACTATGAAGATTAGTGTATTCATATTCTGGTGTTTTGAGACATAAGTATGCCAAGATGCAATACAAACACAGTGCATCTTTCTGAGATAGCAATTTGGACTTCATGGTATAAATAATTTAAAATACAATTTCTATATTAAAATAAGTATATATTATTCAGGCTTCAGAACTGGACAAGTTTGAAGTACAATACTTCAAAGGAGTTTCAAACTTCTAGTCCTTAGGACCATCCTGGATATTTTATTTTTAAAGGATTTTTTTTGTGAAGAATTTATGCTTTCTTGCATTAGAGGCCAAGAAAAATATTGAAGAGCCACAGCTCTAAAGTATGGGCCCCTGAAGTGGTTAAAGTAGAATAATAATGAGGTGATATTTGCATTTTGTATTAAAGCTATATAAAAGATAGATTTTTTTGGAGGAGGGTAAGTGAGGCAAGACAATCAGTTAAGAAGCAATTATAGCAGAGGTAATGGTTAATCCAGGGGTGAGATTTATGGAGGAAAGGGAATACAGAGAAGAATGATTGGGTAGATAAAATTGGCAAAATTAAATAACTAGGAGACTTAAAAAAGGACAAATCTGGAAAATGCTTCCAATTCTTCATTGGATACCTGGCAAGATAAGGTATGTGGGCTGAGGTTTTATACATATATGTATATATATATATATATATATATATATATATAGTCACTACATGTCGGACATGTATGTGAGACAATCAGGTCAACATTTTGTCTGACCTAAAAGTTTTATAGACAGATGCTGAACCCGTTAACTTTTTCTGAGGCAGCTAGAATCTACAGGTGATCAGGCTGACACCTGGAGTGTACATAGCTTCATCCCCCAACCTTCTGGTTCACATATGTTTTATATCGTGAAATTAGGGAAACATTACTCTAGGTGACAGTGTCAAAGAGGTCATCATATACATGCATAGTACATACATGCATATGTGTATGTATTTTGTATACATATATACTGATACATGTATAAAACTGAATATATTATATATAAATTATATAATAATTATATACTATATATATATATATCAGAAATGTTATCAGCAGTGGAGACTCTTTATGCATTGACAGGTAGCTATTAAACCCAGGGAACCTGTAAATTTAACTTTTGTTTGCCTGATGTTACTGTTGCCTGATGTAATTGCTGTCTCCAAGGCTTACTGCTGAATAGGCTTACTCTTTATATTTCTTTCTGAACTCAGACTAGCTGGTTCAACTCAGCTGTTCTGTTTCAAACTCCTCTCCAAGCTAATTCATTCAATCTGGCTTCTCTCAGCTTTCTACTGAATTGCTCTGCTTGGCATCAAATGTCAATTTGTCCTAATTTTCTGGCTTTTTAGTCTTTGGCTTCAACTGTTTCCTACCTGCACTGAACTGTGTGAACTCATGAAGGAAGTCAACTCAACTCCACTGCAATGCACTACATTAACTTCCAACTGACTTTTTGCGAACTCATTGACAAACTGAACTCCCTACCTGCACTGCACTTACATAGCTTTTCTCCTGAGAGTTGGGCATATTCTATCTCTGACTCATTCTGTCGAACTTTTCTCAGATTCTTCGCTTTGTCTTTCCCTCAGGTTATATATTATTGTTTGGGATTAACAGTGTGTGTGTGTGTTTTTAAATATTTTTTATTAGGTATTTTTCTCATTTACATTTCCAATGCTATCCCAAAAGTCCCCCATATCCTTCCCCCACTCCCCTACCCACCCACTCCCACTTTTTTGCCCTGGCGTTCCCCTGTACTGGGGCATATAAAGTTTGCATGTCCAATGGGCCTCTCTTTCCAGTGATGGCCGAATAGGCCATCTTTTGATACATATGCAGCTAGAGACAAGAGCTCCGGGGTACTGGTTAGTTCATATTCTTGTTCCACCTATAGGGTTGCAGATCCCTTTAGCTCCTTGGGTACTTTCTCTAGCTCCTCCATTGGGGGCCCTGTGATCCATCCAATAGCTGACTGTGAGTATCCACTTCTTTGTTTGCTAGGCCCCAGCATAGTCTCACAAGAGACAGCTAGTGTATGCAATGGTGTCAGCATTTGGAGGCTGATTATGGGATGGATCCCTGGATATGGCAGTCTCTAGATGGTCCATCCTTTTGTCTCAGCTCCAAACTTCGTCTCTTTAACTCCTTCCATGGGTGTTTTGTTCCCAATTCTAAGAAGGGGCAAAGTGTCCACTTTGGTCTTCGTTCTTCTTGAGTTTCATGTGTTTCACAAATTGTATCTTATATCTTGGGTATTCTAAGTTTCTGTGCTAATATCCACTTATCAGTGAGTAGATATCATTTGAGTTCTTTTGTGATTGGGTTACCTCACTCAGGATGATGCCCTCTAGGTCCATCCATTTGCCTAGGAATTTCATAAATTCATTGTTTTTAATAGCGGAGTAGTACTCCATTGTGTAAATGTACCACATTTTTTGTATCCATTCCTCTGTTGAGGGGCATCTGGGTTCTTTCCAGCTTCTGGCTATTATAAATAAGGCTGCTATGAACATAGTGGAGCATGTGTCCTTCTTACCGGTTGGGACATCTTCTGGATATATGCCCAGGAGAGGTATTGCAGGATCCTCCGGTAGTACTATGTCAAATTTTCTGAGGAACTGCCAGACTGATTTCCAGAGTGGTTGTACAAGCTTGCAATCCCACCAACAATGGAGGAGTGTTCCTCTTTCTCCACATCCTCGCCAGCATCTGCTGTCACCTGAATTTTTGATCTTAGCCATTCTGACTGGTGTGAGGTGGAATCTCAGGGTTGTTTTGATTTGCATTTCCCTGATGATTAAGGATGCTGAACATTTTTTCAGGTGTTTCTCAACCATTAGGTATTCCTCAGGTGAGAATTCTTTGTTTAGCTCTGAGCCCCATTTTTTAATGGGGTTATTTGATTTTCTGGAGTCCACCTTCTTGAGTTTTTTTATATATATTGGATATTAGTCCCCTATGTGTTTTAGGATAGGTAAAGATCCTTTCCCAATCTGTTGGTGGCCTTTTTGTCTTATTGACGGTGTCTTTTGCCTTACAGAAGCTTTGCAGTTTTATGAGGTACCATTGCTCAATTCTCGATCTTACAGCACCAGCCATTGCTGTTCTCTTCAGGATTTTTTCCCCTGTGCCCATATCTTCGAGGCTTTTCCTCACTTTCTCCTATAAGTTTCAGTGTCTCTGGTTTTATGTGGAGTCCCTTGATCCACTTAGATTTGACCTTAATACAAGGAGATAGGAATGGATCAATTCACATTGTTCTACATGATAACTGCCAGTTGTGCCAGCACCATTTGTTGAAAATGCTTTTTTTTTTCCACTGGATGGTTTTAGCTCCCTTGTCAATTATCATGTTACCAAAGATGTGTGGGTTCATTTCTGGGTCTTCAATTATACTCCATTTGTCTACTTGTCTGTCGCTATACCAGTACCATGCAGTTTTTATCACAATTGCTCTGTAGTACAGCTTTAGGTCAGGCATGGTGATTCCACCAGAGATTCTTTTATCCCTGAGAAGAGTTTTTGCTATCCTAGTTTTCTGTTATACCAGATGAATTTGCAGATTGCTCTTTCTAATTCTTTGAAGAATTGAGTTGAAATTTTAATGGGGATTGCACTGAATCTGTTGATTGCTTTTGGCAAGATAGCCATTTTTACTATAATGATCCTGCCAATCCATGAGCATGGGAGATCTTTCCATCTTCTGAGACCATCTTTAATTTCTTTCTTCAGAGACTTGAAGTTCTTATCATACAGATCTTTCACTTCTTTAGTTAGAGTCACACCAAGGTATTTTATATTATTTGTGACTATTGAGAAGGGTGTTGTTTCCCTAATTTCTTTCTCAGCCTGTTTATTCTTTGTGTAGAGAAAGACCATTGACTTGTTTGAGTTAATTTTATATCCAGCTACTTCACCGAAGCTGTTTATCAGGTTTAGAACAGTGTGTGTTAAAGGATTACAACCAGAGAGATTAAATTTGTGTGGTAATGATGTATCTGCATTTCAGCCAAATCACACAGACCTAGAAGGCTTTGGATGTGATCAGAGCAGTCATGTTGCTGGATTAAAATTCCTTTACAGAAGCTGATGAGATAGACTAAAAAGAGGTCTATAACTGACAATTTGAGTTTTGAAGAGATAAACTTAGGTTATTTTTGTTTCTTGAATGGTACTCATATATTAGATAATAAATAGTGATAGATTATATATTAAAGCATTTGGTACATGCCAGACATTGTGAGTACTTTGCAGTAGTTAAGAAAAAAAAAACTTATCTCAACAAAAATCTAGTGCAGTAGTAGGCACTTATTGTTATCCTCATTTCATGGAGTGTGTTACTGAATAAAGAATCATGGGTAGCTCATTTGCATTTTGTGATCTGGCGAAGTGTAGACACAGCTTTTGAGATTGCTAGTCAGCCAAATCACACAGATCATTCTACTTTGTCTGAACTTGCCAAACAAACTTCTGATCATGTTTTGATTTGCCAGCAAGGAGAGAGTGGGTTGATTAGATAAATGATTGTGCTCTATTTGTGAAGTGTAGCTATCATTATATATAGTAATGACCCAATGTCTTGGTTTACAAGCTAGTCTTTGCTGAAGTGGGTGAAAGTAAGCCATTTTTGAAGGTCAGGACATTGTTTTTTAAAAAATGAAGTTGGTGAAGGAAAGATGGTTTCATCTTTCTGTATATGGGACTCACTAAATACAGTGATTCTGCTCACTAGCTTCCACAGTAGGTAAGAAGAAACTAAGACTTTGATCCAATAGATACAATTAATTGTCTAACATATGGTGTTAATAGAAATACTGCATTTACAGCCAACTATGTGTGTTGACAAAGAACAATCCCAGTGTGGGCAGTTTGCATTTGCTTCTTCACATATGTCAATCACCCGACTTCTCACCTGCCATTGTCCCCAATACAGCAGAAAGCAAGGAGCCAAGGTCAGACAAAGGTAAACCCCAGAAAGATAGAAACTCGCAATGTCTTTGTGGGCAAGGTTTGAACAGGATAGGTTTCCTTTAACACTGAAACACAATCCTTTACCATCTCTATTACACATTCTTAAATAAAAATAACTTTTAGTAGTCAAGTATCAAGCAAAGACAAAGATATCAAGAGTAGAGGTATAAAATTATGAAGAAAACTTTAAAATGCATTGAATATGATTTTGTATTTTGCATAAATATTGAAAGCTAGCAATCTTGCACTTCACTGTAATGCCATCATCTCCAAAACCTGAATAACAGTAAGTGATTAAAGAAAAGTATTTATACATATAAGTGTATAGGACAAAATACCTAAATCATGCTAGACAGTAAAAGCAAATGTACTCAAAGAGTCACTGCAAGTCTGTTTGCTCACATGTAACAGTGTTTTAGAGCTTGGCTTTGAAAATCTAAATCACCTTACTGGCTGGCAAGCATGCAACGTTGAGTTCTTGGAATGATTCAGAGCAAAATGTTCAAGGTGTATTTAATCTTACTATCTCCTTTAGATGCTATGTGGTCAGGTCTGGAAAAAGTTCATATTGTTACCTATATGATATTATCATACCAGTGCATATTATTTTTATACAGGTTTTAGTCAATGGCATGGTTCTGTTTTAAAAATCTCATGTAATAAAGATTCCAATTTCCATGTCTCCTTAAATTCAGGCCTGCCTTATACTGCCACCTCCTGGAAATGCCTGGTCTTGAAAAATGTTTGATTTATTTAGGCTACCTTACTGTCCTATAGTTGTCAGAAATTTATGTCTAAATGTGATTTCTACCTTTGCAAATGCACCTTATTTTAGAATCATCATGAGTAATTATTATGCAATACACTAGAGTGTCTTGTGTGCAGTTTTGTTTTATAACAGGCTTGAGTAAAATAAGCACAATTTTATATATTATCAAACCTAACATACCAGATAAATTCATGGATCACAGAAAAAAACCTTGTATTTTATTACTGCACAAAATAATGCATTTTATTATGTTCTGTGTACATATAGATCATTGTATTTTGCTCATAGTCACTCACTGTCACTGATTTTTGTCATATGTGTCTCTTATTTGCTTGGTTAGAGTTATTCCATATATTTTCTATTATTTGAGGCTTTTGTGAAAGGTGTTGCTTCCCTGATTTTGTTCTCAGTCAGTTTATCATTTATATATAGTAGCACTACTGATTTTTGTAAGTTAATTTGACATTGGGATCTGCTTACTTCCCTGGAGATGGAGGCAGAAAGTGAGGAGAAACTGCACAAGTAGTCTGCTACAGAGCTGAGTATGAGACTGGGGAATAGAGAGCAGAGGAAGAGTAAAGATCTGAAGCTGGCCAACCTACTTGCTTCTCTGATGGGCTTGCCTCACAGGTTCCCAGAGAAAGCCTGCTTCACTTAGGGTCTGGGATAACAGTATGTGTGGGGAGGTGGGTTGGAGGAGAAGATCTGCTTGCAGGAATTGGAGGGGGATGCTGCAACATGTGGTCTGCTACAGAGCTGGAGATGAGACAGGGGGATTGGATTGATTTGGAGAAGAGTAAGAAAAGGTGAAGATCAGCAGTTGTGCTCCCTTCTTCCCCAGACCTGAGTGGCCTACCATTTCACAAAGAGTGCTTACAAGAGTTCGGGGCTAGAATAAAGTAATGAGTAATGGGAAGGATGTTTGGAAGGGAATATCTGTGTGATCTACTGGAGATGGGGATGAGAGGAAAAGGTAAACTTGTAAAGTAATGGTTTGAACAAATTTGGGCCCAGAGTGTTTAAATATCTTTGGCCCAGGGAGTAGCACTATTAGGAGGTGTGGCCTTGTTGGAGTAGGTGTGGCCTTGTTGAAGGAAGTATATCACTGTGGGATGGTCTTTGAGACCCTCCTAGCTGCTCATGAGTCATTCTTTTTCTTTGCTGACTTCAGATCAAGATGGAGAACTCTCAGCTCCTTCTTCAGCACCATATCTGCCTGGATGCTGTTATGCTTCCTGCCTTGATGATAATGGACTGAATTTCTGAAACTATAAGCCAACCTCTGTTAAATGTTGTCCTTTATAAGAGTTGCCTTGGTCATGACATCTCTTCATAGCAATGGAAATGCTAACTAAGGCAGGAAGTTTGCCACTGAGCTGAGGATAAACTTGGGGGATTGGACTTGGAGGAACACAGAGAGAGGTGAAGATCTGCAATTGTCTTACCTGCTTCACTGGCCAATGCAAATTCTTATAAAACACAGAACCACATTCCTGAGTATAATACCACCCACAGTGGGATGAGCATCAATCATTAATAAAGAAAATGCCTACAGAAAAATCTGTTTCAGGCAACTCTTCAGTTAAGGTTAGTGATTCCAGGTTATGTCATGTTGACAATAAAAATTAACAGGAAAGTCACAGAGATGTGTTTGTGCAGAAATCTTTGAAATGATTTTCTACTCATTAATATATAGAATGGTTCTCTATTCATGAAATAGATCATGAATGAATAACCATGAGCAGAGAAAAAAACTCCCTCAACATAAAATCTTATCATGACAAAAACTGCTAGAAAGAATGACTCAATTATGCCACTGTTTTTCTCCTATATGGCCTTATCCTGTTCCAGGAAATGTTGACATTAACCTTCAACCTCACAAGTCAGTATTTCCTACTTTTGTAGCAACATGCTTAGGCTGAATATTTGTCACAGGAGGGTTTTTTTTCTGTTTTTGTTTTTTGTTTTATCTCATTTTCTCCAAATTTTCCGATTGAGAATTTTTAAAATCGCAGAGGCACATGGAAGATAACACTTCTCCATGGAAGCACCACTTGGGAGGAATTATTTAGTATTCCATGAGGATGATGTTTCAGCAAAAGGAACAAATAGATCAAAGGTGTTGAAATGAAAGTCTAGATAGGTTGTTCAGACAGTGGAAAGAAAGTGGTGTAAGTAAAGGAAAATGTGGTTAAGAAAAGATTTTAAAGATATGATGACATAATTCAGCAGGTAACTAGGAACTTTATTGTACATAGAAGGTAAGGAGAGGGGAAAGAAAGACAGAGGGGAGTAATGGAGGGGAGAGTGGATTGGCCTAACAGGGTTAAGGATGGGAATGGAGGAAAATAAAGAGGGAAAGAAGTGGAGAGAGAGAGAGAGAGAGAGAGAGAGAGAGAGAGAGAGAGAGAGAGAGAGAGAGAGAGAGAGAGAGAGAGAGAGAGACTATGATTTAAAGAGTAAGAAAAAGTAGGTAAGAATAATACTAAAATTTTTGGTCTGCAATAAAAATAACAGAATCACCAGGCTGGTGAGAGAATTCAGAGAGTAAAGCACCTGCTGTAAGGTAGGAGGATCAGAGCTTTATGCCAGAACTCATGTGGTTGGAGGGAATCAAGCCCTGTAAGTTATCCTCTTGCCTCCTGTTGTAGAACCAATTTAATCTTATCCCAAACTAGCTTACAAATAAATGAGATTCAGACTATTGTTATTTTATTTGGCTTTGACAATTACTGGGGGCTAACCCCTAAGCTACTCTTCTAACTACCGGCTTGGCTACCTCCCCAATACTGCACCCCGGTTACTTGTTGTTTCTCCTGAACACATACTCATGGTCCATCTTCCCTCACAGCAGCTTCCTCCTCTCCTCTCATTCTACAACCTTCTCCTCATTTTCTCTCCTCACTCCTTTCCCTTATCCACCCACAACCTAATTTAAACCCACCCAATTCTAATCCCTCTAGTAACTGGCTGTAGCCAATTTTATTTAACCAACAGTTTTAAATCAATGAACAAGGTTTGCATAACACAAGCTTGTAAATGTGAGAATTCTCTCATAGGCCTACACCTTCTTGGTGCAGAATTTAGCATTACATAGCAACAGACCAAACCTCAACACCTCCACATGTATGAAATCCCACTCTTAACACATACAAATAAATGCATTTAAAAAGAGGCCTGATGGTATTCAACACTCCAGTGTAGGGGAATGCCAGGGCGGGAGGATGAGAGTGGGTGGGTGGGGAAGCACCCTCAATAGAGGGCACGGGGAGGAGGGATAGGATAGGGGGATTCCAAAGGGGAGACCTGGAAAGGGGAAAACATTTGAAATGTAAATAAAGAAAATATCCAGAAAAAAGAGAGAGAGAACACAATTGCCATGATCAAGTTACATTGTATGAAAAAATTAAATAAAAAATTTATGAGGCCTGGAGTGAAGGCTCAGAGTCTAAGAGCACTGGCTGCTCTTCCAGAGGTCCTGAGTTCAATTCCCAGCCTCATGGTGGCTCATGACCATCTATAATGAGATCTGGTGCCCTCTTCTGACTTGCAGGAATGCATACATGCTGGCAGAACACTGTATACATAATAAATAAATGCATCTTTATAAATACTGTGGAAAAAACACAGGAATTTAAGGCTTTATAAAACAAGCAGAGGTTTTAAGGTTACTTAAGACATATTATTTTAAAAATCTAAATGATAAGTATCAAAGTGAAGATATTAAAATTTAAACTTAAAATTTTAAATCTAGAACTCAGAGAAGAGTACGCATGAGATATTAATTTGAGGCTCACAGAGTACTTGGTTTTTAAGGCAACAAACTAGTTGAAATTTACAAGACAATAAATATAGACAGAAAAGAAGTGTCCAGGGACTATTTCTTAGTATTTTGCAAAATTCAAAGAATCATGTTACAAACAAGCGATGTTAGAAAAGAAAGGAAAAACAAGAAGGAAGGCTTCTTTTTCCCAAGGAGGGATTTAACTCATGCATTAAAGGCTTCCAATTTGTCAGGAGATTTGAAAATTGAAAATTCATAATTAGGCCTAGCAATATGGCAGTTTTTGATAAGTGCTGTTTTGTGGATGGTTAGGGGCAAAAGCTTAACTGAAGAAGGTTTTGAGAAATATTGAAATAAAATGAAGGGAAACAGTAAGGATAGATGATTTATTCCAAGATTTTTTTTTACTATAAAAGGAAGCAGAGAAATGGGAGTAATTCCCTTATAATTTGACATGCACTCCAGAACTAAAACACTGGAAGAATTCAGCTGTTTCAACTCTGTTCTTTGATCGGGGCTGTAAGGCCTTACTGGAGAAAGCCATCCATGTTTATTGATAGCATCATATATCTGTATCCTTTAAATTTAGCAGGGCTTCAAAGGCCTCAAAAGATTTTTTTTTTCTATCTTAACAGCTCATTCTCTTATCATGAAATTTTGCTTTCTCTTTCTCAATCTTTCCTAATACATATTAATTATTCTCACTGAACCTTCACAGTAAACAGATACCAAATCTTAAATGAACCACCACAGTTCATTGCCACCTCCTTAATATTTGAGCTCACTCCAGTGTTTCTTCTGGATTTTGAATAGCTTACCTATTTTCAGCCCATTTCCTCTATATCTTCCCCACTGCTGCTAGAGTGACTTTTTGAAACATAAATGTCATCATGTCACTTAGTTTTCAATAACTCAGTGGCCTCTCATCATAAATATGAGTTCAAACTGTAGTTAAGAATGCCTTTATGTTTTGAAATAGATTGTTCATTAATTTGTTCATTTCAAAATATTTCCTAGGAGCCTATTTTGTTTAAGGATGCTTAACTTTGGAGATCTCTGCATCACTCAGAAATAGTTGCTCTTCATTCTGTCCAATGGGAATGCACTGCTTAGGGATCTTAAAATATCATACATTTTCAAATCCCTTAGCTTCTTTCCATCAAAATATCATTTTTTCTGTTTTTTTTTCAGACATTAGTTTTCCCTTTTAAAATTGAACTCAACTTTGCAATAATACCTCCTTTAGTTGATTGCCTTTTTTCTGTTTCTATTTTGTGAAGTGTATTATTATACTGGTCTGAAAAAAATCTTTTTTTATTTTATTAGATATTTTCTTTATTTACATTTCAAATGTTATCCCAAAAGTTCCCTACACCCTCTGCCCACTCTGCTCCCCTACCCACTCACTCCCACTTCTTGGACCTGGCGTTTCCCTGTACTGTGGCATATAAAGTTTGCAAGACCTAGGGGCCTCTTTTCCCAATGATGGCCAACTAGACCATCTTCTGCTACATATGCAGATAGAGATATGAGCTCTGGGGGGGGGAGTACTGGTTAGTTCATATTGTTGTTCCACCTATAGGGTTGCAGACCCCTTCAACTCCTTGGGTACTTTCTCTAGCTTCTCCATTGGGGGCCCTGTGTTCCATCTTATAGATGACTGTGAGCATCCACTTCTGTATTTGCGAGGCACTGGCATAGCCTCACAGGAGACAGCTATACCAGGGTCCCTTCAGCAAAATCTTGCTGGCATATGCAATGTGTCTGCGTTTGGTGGCTGATTAAGGGATGGATCCCCGGGTGGGGTAGTCTCAAGATAGTCCATCCCTTCGTCTTAGCTCCAAAATTTGTCTCTGTAACACCTTTCATGGGTATTTTGTTCCCTATTCTAAGGAGGAATGAAGTATCCTCACTTTGGTCTTCCTTCTTCTTGATTTTATTGTGTTTTGCAAATTGTATCTTGGGTATTCTAAGTTTCTGGACTAATATCCACTTATCAGTGAGTGCATATCACGTCACTTTTTGTGATTGGGTTACCTCACTAAGGATGATATCCTCCAGATACATCCATTTGCCCAAGAATTTCATGAATTCATTGTTTTTAATTGCCGAGTAGTACTCCATTGTGTAAATGTACCACATTTTCTGTATCCATTCCTCTGTTGAGGGACATCTGGGTTCTTTTCAGATTCTGGCTATTATAAATAAGGCTGCTATGAACATAGTAGAGCATGTGTCCTTATTACCAATTGGAACATCTTCTGGATATATGCCCAGGAGAGGTATTGCTGGATCTTCTGGTAGTACTATGTCCTATTTTCTGAAGAACTGCTAGACTGACTTCCAGAGTAGTTATACAAGCTTGCAATCCCACCAACAATGGAGGAGTGTTCCTCTTTCTCCACATCCTCGCCAGCATCTGCTGTCACCTGAATTTTTTATCTTAGCCATTCTGACTGGTGTGAGTTGGAATCTCAGGGTTGTTTTGATTTGCATTTCCCTGATGATTACAGATGTTGAACATTTTTTCAGGTGCTTCTCAGACATTTGGTACTCCTAAGTTGAGAATTTTTGTTTAGCTCTGTACCCCATTTTTTTAATGAGGTTATTTGAATTTTTGGAGTCCAGTTTCTTGAACTCTTTGTATATATTGGATATTACTCCCCTATCAGATTTAGGATTGGAAAAAAATACTTTCCCAATCTGTTGGTGGCCTTTTTGTCTTATTGATAGTGTCTTTTGCCTTACAGAAGCTTTGCAATTTTATGAGGTCCCATTTGTCAATTCTTGATCTTAAAGCACAAGCCATTACTGTTCTGTTTAGGAATATTTCCCCTGTGCCCACATCTTCAAGTCTTTTCCCCATATTCTCCTCTATTAATTTCAGTGTCTCTGGTCTTATGTGGAGGTCTTTGATCCACTTAGACTTGAGCTTTGTACAAGGAGATAATGATGGAACAATTTGCATTCTTCTACATAGCCACCAGTTGTGCCAGCACCATTTGTTGAAAATGCTGTCCTTTTTCCACTGGATGGTTTTAGCTCATTGTGACCATAGGTGTGTGGATTCATTTTTGGGTCTTCAATTCTATTCCATTGATCTACCTGTCTGTTGCTGTACCAGTACCATGCAGTTTTTATCACAATTGCTCTGTAGGATACCTTAAGGTAAGGCATAGTGATTCTACCAGAGGATCTTTTATTGTTGAGAATAGTTTTTTGCTATCCTAGGTTTTTTTATTATTATTATTCCAGATGAATTTGGAAATTACCCTTTCTAACTCAGTGAAAAATTGAGTTGGAATTTTGATGGGGATTGCATTAAATCTGTAGATTTTTTTCAGCAGGATAGCCATTTTGACTATATTAATCCTGCCAATCCATGAGCATGGGAGATCTTTCCATCTTCTGAGATTTTCTTTAATTTCTTTCTTCAGAGACTTGAAGTTCTTATCATACAGATCTTTCACTTCCTTAGTTAGAGTCACACCAAAGTATTTTATATAATTTGTGACTATTGTGAAGGGTGATGTTTCCCTAATTTCTTTCTCAGCGCATTTATCCTTTGTGTAGAGAAACACCATTGATTTGTTTGAGTTAATTTTATATCTAGCTACTGCACTGAAGCTGTTTATCAGGTTTAGGAGTTCTCTGGTGGAATTTTTAGGGTCACTTGTATGTACTATCATATCATCTGAAAATAGTGATATTTTGACTTCTTCCTTTCTAATTTGTATCCCCTTGATCTCCGTGTATTGTCGAGTTGCTCTGGCTAGGACTTCACGTACTATATTGGATAGGTAGGGAGAAAGTGGACAGCCTTGTCTGGTCCCTGATTTTAGTGGGATTGCTTCAAGTTTCTTTCCATTTAGTTTGATGTTGGCTACTGGTTTGCTGTAAATTGCTTTTATCATGTTTAGGTATGGGCCTTGAATTCCTGATCTTTCCAAGACTTTTATCATGAAGGGGTGTTGGATTTTGTCAAATGTTTCTCAACATCTAACGAGATCATCATGTGGTTTTTGTCTTTGAGTTTGTTTATATACTGGATTACGTTGATGGATTTCCGTATATTAAACCATCCCTGCATCCCTAGAATGAAGCCTACTTGGTCATGATGGATGATCATTTTGATGTGTTCTTGGATTCAGTTTGTGAGAATTTTATTGAGTATTTTTGCATCGATATTCATAAGGGAAATTGGTCTGAAGTTCTCTTTCTTTGTTGGATCTCTGTGTGGGTTAGGTATCAGAGTAATTGTAGCTTCATAGAATGAATTGAGTAGAGTACCTTCTGTTTCTATTTTGTGGAATAGTTTGAGGAGAGTTGGAATTAGGTCTTCTTCGAAGGTCTTTCTATCTTTCTGCACTAAACCCATCTGATCCTGGGCTTTTTTTTTTTTTTTTTTGGTTGGGGGACTGTTGATGACTGCTTCTATTTCTTTAGGGGAAATGGTATTGTTTAGATCATTAATCTGATGCTGATTAGGATACTGTCCCTGTGCCCTCTAGTTAGTCTGGCTAAGTGTTTATCTATCCTGTTGATTTTCTCAATGAACCAGCTCCTGGTTTGGTTGATTCTTTGAATAGTTCTTTTTGTTTCCACTTGGTTGATTTCAGCCCTGAGTTTGATTATTTCCTGCTGTTTACTCCTCTTGGGTGAATTTGCTTCTTTTAGTTCCAGAGCTTCTAGGTGTGCTATCAGGCTGCTAATGTATGCTCTCTCTGATTTCTTTTTGGAGGCACTCAGGGCTATGAGTTTTCCTCTTAGGGCTGCCTTCATTGTGTCTCATTAAGTTTAGCTATGTTGTGGCTTCATTTTAATTAAACTCTAAAAGGTCTTTAATTTCTTTATTTTTTCCTTGCCCAAGGAATCATTGAGTAGAGTGTTGTTCAGCTTCCACATGAGTGTTGGCTTTCTATTATTTATGCAGTTATTGAAGATCAGCCTTATTCTGTGGTGATCAGAAAGGATGCATGGGATAATTTCAATATTTTTGTATCTGTGGAGGCCTGTTTTGTGACCAATTATGTGGTGAATTTATAGGAGGTACCATGTGGTGCTGAGAAGAAGATATATCCTTTTGTTTTAGGATAACATGTTCTGCAGATATCTATTAAATCCATTTGTTTCATAACTTCTGCTAGTGTCCATGTGTCTCTGTTTAGTTTCTGTTTTCAGGATTTGTCCATTGGTGAGAGTGGGGTGTTGAAGTTTCCCACTATTATTGTGTGAGGTCCAATGTGTGTTTTGAGCTTTACTAAAGTTTCTTTAATGTAAGTGGCTGCCCTTGTATTTGGAGCATAGATATTCAGAATTGAGTGCTCATCTTGGTAGATTTTACCTTTGATGAGTTTGAAGTGCCCTTCCTGTCTTTTTTGATAACTTTGGGTTGGAAGTCAATTTTATTCAATATTAGAATGGCTACTCGGCTTGTTTCTTTGGATCATTTGCTTGGAAGATTGTTTTCCAGCCCTTCACTCTGAGGTAGTGTCTGTCTTTTTCCCTGAGGTGGGTTTCCTGTAAACAGCAAAATGTTGGGTCCTTTTTGTGTAACCAGTCTATTAGTCTATGTCTTTTTATTGGGGAATTGAGTCCATTGATGTTAAGAGAAATTAAAGAAAAGTAATTGTTGCTTCCTATTATTTTTGTTGTTAAAGTTGGGATGCTGTTCTTGTGTCTTCATTTAGGTTTGTTGAAGGATTACTTTCTTGCTTTTTTTAGGGTGTAGTTTCTGTCCTTGAGTTGGTGTTTCCCTTTATTATCCTATGAAGGGCTGGATTTGTGAAAGATATTGTGTGAATTTGGTTTTATCATGGAATACTTTGGTTTCACCATCTGTGGTAATTGAGAGTTTTGCTGGGTATAGTAGCCTGGGCTGGCATTTGTTGTCTCTTAGGGTCTGCATAACATCTTTCCAGGATCTTCTGGATTTCATAGTCTCTGGTGAGAAGTCTGGTATAATTCTAATAGGCCTGCCTTTATATATTACTTGACCTTTTTCCCTTACTGCTTTTAATATTCTATCTTTATTTAGTGCATTTGTTGTTCTGATTATTATGTGTCGGGAGGAATTTCTTTTCCGGTCCAGTCTATTTGGAGTTCTGTAGGCTTTTTGTATGTTCATGGGCATCTCTTTCTTTAGGTTTGGGATGTTTTCTTCTATAATTTTGTTGAAGATATTTGCTGTCCCATTAAGTTGAAAATCTTTATTCTCATCTACTCCTATTATCTGTAGGTTTGGTCTTCTCATTGTGACCTGTATTTCCTGGATGTTTTGAGTTAGGATCTTTTGCATTTTTTCATTTTCTTTGATTGGTCCCTATGGAATCTTCTGCACCTGAGATTCTCTCCTCCATCTCTTGTATTCTGTTGCTGATGCTTGCATCTATGGTTCCAGATTTCTTTCCTAGGGTTTCTATCTCCAGCGTTGTCTTACTTTGGGTTTTCTGTATTGTTTCTACTTCACTTTTTAAGTCTTGGATGGTTTTGTTCATTTCCATCACCTATTTGGTTGTGTTTTCCTGTAATTCTTTAAGGACTTCTACCTCTATAGCAGTGTTTCTGTATTTCTTTAAGTGAGTTATTAAAGCCCTTCTTGATGTCCTCTACCAACATCATGAGGTATGATTTTTAAATCCAAGTCTTGCTTTTTGGATGTGTTAGGGTATCCAGGACTGGCAGAGGTGGGAGTGCTGTGTTCTGATGATGGTGAGTGGTCTTTGTTTCTGTTAGTATGATTCTTACTTTTGCCTTTCGCCATCTGTTTTCTGGCATTGATTGTTATAGTTGTCTCTGTTTGGAGCTTGTTTCTCCTGTGATTCTGTTAGTCTGTCAGCAGTCCTGGGAGTCCAGGTTTCTCCTGAGTCTCAGTGGTCAAAGTACTCTCTGCAGGTAACCTCTCCTCTTGCAGGGAAGGTGTACAGAGGTTTGGTGTTCACACCTGCCTCTTTGCTGAAGATGAAGGCCGGAAACATCCCAGAAGATGTGTTGCCTTTGCAGTCTGCCTGCTCACCTGCACAGACTGGTCTCCAAGGGACCCAGGACACAAGATGGCTCTCTCACCTGCTCTGGTGGTCAGAGCCCTCCCAGGCAGCCACCTCTCTTCTAGCGGGAAAGGGTGCCCAGATGTCTGGAGTCCAAACTGGGGTCTGTCCCAGAAGCTGTGTTGCTTGCTTCTGCAGTCCACTTGCTCACCCTCTGCAGTCAGCAAGCTGACCTGCGCAGACTGGTCTCCGAGGGACCTGAGAGACAAGAAGGCACCCTCACCTGCTCCGGCAGTCAGAGCCCTACCAGGAGGACACTTCTCCTCTGGCAGGGAAGGTGCCTGGATGTCTGGAGCCCAAAATGGGGTCTGTCCCAGAAGCTGTGTCGCTTCTTCATGTCCTAGAAGCTATGTCGATTCTGCATGTCCCAGAAGCTATGTCACTTCTGCAGTCTGCACTCTCACCTGTGCAGACTGGTCTCTAAGGGACCCAGGACACAAGATTTGAAAAAAATCTTTTATCTGCCTTAAACTTGTGAGCTGTGAGAAAGAAAGCAAGGAGAGAACATATTTTACAATAGCTTCAAAAAATATAAAAATATTTAGTCGTAACTCTAACCAAGTAAGTGAAATACTTGTATAATAGAAAGTTGAAGACATTTAAGAAGTATATTAATTAAGACATCAGAAAATGAAAAGATCCTCCATCCTATTGGTTTGGTAGACAGTAAACAATCACTGGGAAACACTGAAACACTCAGCTTTAAATGGTATGTGTCCATCAGATCTCTCCCATTATGCCTCAGGAAACTCTGTGGAAGAAGAGGCAGAAAGACTGTAAGTGTCAAAATGCATGGGGAACACCAAGGAATCAAGGCCTTCTGAACAAAACAAGGCTGAAACACATATGACCTCAGAAACTGAGGCAACATACACAGGTCCAACATGAATCTGTCTGCACCAGATGAGGTCCCTGAATCCTAAGAAGTAGACACAAGTCCTCATTTGTAATCAAGGATCTATTTCCAATTGATAACCATTTGCAAATGAAAACTTAGTTTTCTCCAAGGGATTCTCACTGGGGAAACAAACCACTCTTTTTTTTTTTTAATTGGATATTTTGTTTGTTTACATTTCAAATGTTATTCCCTTTCCCACTATCCCCTCTATAAACCCCATATCTCCTCTCCTCTTACCCTGCTTCTGTAAGAATGCTTCCATACCTACCCACCCATACTGCTCTAGCATTCCTCTACACTGGGGTCTTAAGTCTTCACAAGACCAAGGACGTCCACCTCCCATTGATGCAAGCACCATTTTTTGAAAATGCTGTATTTTTTCCCACTGTATGGTTTCAGCTTCTTTGTCAAAGATCAAGTGATCACAGGTGTGTGGGTTCATTTCTCGGTCTCCAATTCTATTTTATTGATCCACCTGGCTGTTACTGTACCAATACCACAGTGTTTTGTTTTGTTTTGTTTTTTATCACTATTGCTCTGTAGTATAGCTTGAGGTCAGGGATGGTGATTTCTCCAGAAGTTCTGTTATTGTTGAGAATAGTTTTCTAAAAAGTCTTTAGTTTCTTCTTCATTTATTCATTGATCAAGTTATCATTGAGTAGAGTGTTGTTCAGCTTCCACATGTATTTAGGCTTTTTGTTGTTTTTGTTGTTATTGAAGACCAGCCTTAGTCCATGGTGATCTGATAGGATGTATGGGATTATTCCAATCTTCTTGTATCTGTTGAGGCCTGTTTTGTGACTAATTATATGGTCCATTTTGCAGAAGGCTATCATGAGGTTCTGAGAAGAACATATATTATTTTGTTTTACGATGAAATGTTTTATATATATATATATATATATGTATATATATATATATATATATATGTTAAATCCATTTGTTTCATAACTTCTGTTAGTTTCACTGTGCCTCTGTTTAGTTTCTGTTTCCATGATCTATCTATTGCTGACAGTGGGGTGCTGAAATCTCCCATTATTATTGTGTGAGGTGCAATTTGTGCTTTGAGCTTTAGTAAGTTTCTTTTGTGAATGTGGCTGCCCTTGCATTTGGAGCATAGATGTTCAGAACTGAGAGTTCATTTTGGTAGATTTTTCTTTTGATGAGTATGAAGGGTCCTCCCTTATCTTTTTTGATAACTTTTACAGAAAGTTGATTTTATTTGATATCAAAATGGCTACTCCAGCTTGTTTCCTGGGACCATTTGCTTGGAAAATTGTTTTCCAGTCCTTTACTCTGAGGTCATGTCTGTCTTTGTCACTGAGGTACATTTCCTGTATGCATTAAAATGCTGGGTCCTGTTTACTTATTCAGTCTGTTAGTCCATGTCTTTTTGTTGGGGAATTGAGTCCATTGATGTTAACAGATACAAAGGCATAGTGACTGTTTCTTCCTATTATTTTTGTTGTTAGAGGTAGAATTCTGTTTGTGTGGCTATCTTCTTTTGTGTTTGTTGAAAGATTACTTTCTTACTTTTTCTAGGGTGTAGTTTCACTCCCTGTGTTGGTGTTTTCCATCTATTATCTTTTGTAGGGCTGGATTTGTGGAACAATATTGTGTAAATTTGTTTTTGTCATGGAATATCTTGGTTTCTCCATCTATGGTAATTGAGTTTCGCTGATATAGTACCCTGGGCTGGCATTCGTGTTCTCTTAGGGTCTGTATGACATCTGCCCATGATCTTTTGGCTTTTAGAAGTCTCTGTTGAGAAGTCTGGTGTAATTCTAATAGGTCTGCCTTTATATGTTACTTGACTTTTTCCTTTACTGCTTTTAATATTCTTTCTTTGTTTTGGCCATTTGTTGTTTTGCCTATTTTGTGACAGGTGGAATTTCTTTTCTGGTTTGATCTATTTTGAGTTCTGTAGGCTTCTTTTATGGTTATGGGCATCTCTTTCTTTAGGTTAGGGAAGTTTTCTTCTATGATTTTGTTGAAGATATTTACTGGCCCTTTAAGTTGGAAGTCTTTGTTATCTTCTATACCTATTATCCTTAGGTTTGGTCTTCTCATTGTGTTCTGGATGTCCTGGATGTTTTGGGTTAGGAGCTTTTTGCATTTTTTGACTGCTGCATCAACGTTTTCTGTGGTATCTTCTGCACCTGAGATTCTCTCTTCTATCTCTTGCATTCTGTTGGTGATGTTTGCATCTATGACTCCTGATCTTTTTCCTAGGTTTTCTATCTCCAGGGTTGTCTCCCTTTGTGATTTCTTTATTGTTTCTATTAATAAACTACTATTAAGTATAGGCCACATATGCCACAGTAGATAGATGGGCAATATAAAATGAACTCAACAGCATCTTTGTAAGTTCTACGTCTCATACTGTGAAATTGGGGCTCTTTTTTTCTTAGCTTTCCTATGTGTCTATTGCTTCTCATTTTGGGGTTTTGTGGGATTCCTATGTGTGAAAATGTGTGTGTCTGCATCTATATGTGTTTCTTTTGGTTTTTCCTTTGTTCTTTTTCTTGTTTGGGTTGTTTTGCTATATTCTGACTTGTTTGGTTTTATCTTATTTTATTATTATCCCTTTGATTCATATTCATTTTCTAATGAGAGGCAGAAAAATTGTTGATCTGGCTGAGAGGAGAGGTGGGAAGAAACTGGGAGTAGGAGGAGGAAATTAAACTCTAATCTGAATGTATTGTATGAAAACAAATCATCTTACAAGAAAAAAATCTGTGAGAATTAACATTTTCCATTTTTTCTTCACCACCAACCTTATCATCTAACATACAATAAATATTTCATAAATATTGGAAAGCATTGATAATTAAGAAATTTTAGAATACTATGCATATCGTGGTCGACTCCTCTACCCCTGTGTGGGATACGAGTCATCCCCAGTGCACTGGTTTTTCCAGAATAAACCTCTTGCAATTTGCATAAAAAAGAATACTTTGCATAATCCCATGAAATAAATATTAGTCATTTCACTTGAGAGCCTCCAAATCTTGATATTTTTATTCTACATTTCATCTTTTTCTTTGATTAACATAAAATAAGGACAGCAACCCACCCTCAAAACCTTCAACCCAAAATGTGTCCTGCATACAAGATGTGCACCAACAAAGATGGAGCAGAAATTGTGGGAATGGCCAACCAATGAGTGCCCCAATTGAGACCCATCCTATGGGCAAGAATCAGTCCCTGACACTGTTAATGACACTCTGTTATGCTTGCAGATAGGAGCCTAACATAACTCTCCTCTGAGAGGCTCCATCCAGCAGCTGACAGAGTCAGATACAGAGACCCACACCCAAACATTAGACTGAGTTCTGGGTAGTCTTGTGGAAGAGTTGGGGGTAGGATTGGGGGAACTCAAGGGGATAGAGACTTCACAAAAAGATCAACAGAGTCAACTAACTTGAAACCATGGGGGCTCCCAGAGAGTGAATCACCAACTGAAGAGCAAGCATGCCCCACCCTGCACATATGTAGCAGATGTGCAGCTTGGTCTTAATGCTGGTCCCCCAACAACTGGAGCAGGGGTTGTCTCTGAATCTGTTGCCCGGCCTGTGGATCCCATTCTTCTAACTGGAGGGTTTTCTCTGGCCTCAGTGAGAGAGGATGTGCCTAGTCCTACAGTGACTTGGTGTGCCAGGTCCTCTCCTTTCTACGAGGAGAAGGGGAAGGAGAATGGAGAAGGGGCTGTGTGAGGGGGAAGTGGGAGAAAATGGGGGCAGATATATGGATATAAAGTGAATAAATAATGAAAACAAAATAAACTAAACTAAATAAAATTACATAATCCCCTTCCTTCTCCTCTCTATCTTTTGTTTTAAACTCTGTGTAAGTCTGATTTGAGATTTTTGTTATATTAGGTTATAAGAGTATGGCCTGAATTAAATAGGATATTATCTTTCTTAGAAAAGGAAGTGATAACAGGTGCAGGCTCTACCAAGTAAAGTTTATTGTACAATACGGTGAGGATGCTATTTGGAGGCCAGGGAGATAAGAGAAAGTACTGAGGAAAATCCACTCTACTAGCACCTTGACCTTTGACCACTCAACCTCCACAACTCTCAGAAATAAATGTCTGTATTTTAAGCTTTCAAGTGTGTGGAATATATAACTGAATTGCTTTCTGTAGTAAAATAAATGCTGATGATGCTTGTAGGGAGTGGTGTTAGTTGGAGGGATCTGGCAAACTTAGAAGTGGAAATATAAAAGGAAAGCTGTGAGGGCTTAAACCTGAGAATTCCAGGAACATGCTGAATACTGTGGGAGATGGTTATCAGTGAGAAATTCCTTATAACATGAGTCAACAGACTTGTAAGATAACTGTGTGTTAACATTTACTTATAAAGTGCTTTGTTTATATCGATTTACAATCTCTCTGTTTCCAAATTGCAAACAAAATGTTTGAATTTCTTGTACAAGGACTTTGGAATGAAATGGCAGGAAAGGAACAGAGTGACTTGGCTGAATATGTGTCAAACAACAGTACAGAGCAACAGTGAGATTAGTGAAACAGGCTTATAGCCAGCTGTGTTGATGAGGCCATATTATCCTGAAGATTCACAAATTACAAAAAGAACATTGGATTTCTCCATAACAAATGCTAGAGAACATGTGACAGACATACGTAAGTCTCAAAGTATAGGGTAGTATCAGCTGACTGCTGATACCATAGACATATTGGCCAGTATGTTCAATATTCTTTCAGAAATAAATATGTTTATATTTACTGGCAAAATGGATACTCTTCAAAATAAAATGCATATTTAGCATGGTTTTCTTAATCTTCAGTTCATCCTTTATAGAACCTCAAATACTCTAGTGTGTAGAAGGAAAACAGAATATTATTATTTTTTTTTATTTATTTTTTTTCCACTGTTTTTTTTTATTACATATTTTCCTCAATTACATTTCCAATGCTATCCCAAAAGTCCCCCATACCGCCCCCCACTTCCCTACCCTCCCATTCCCATTCTTTTGGCCCTGGCATTCCCCTATATTGGGGCATATAAAGTTTGCAAGTCCAATGGGCCTCTCTTTCCAGTGATGGCCAACTAGGCCATCTTTCGATACATATGCAGCTAGAGACAAGAGCTCCGGGGTACTGGTTAGTTCATCATGTTGTTCCAACTATAGGGTTGCAGATCCCTTTAGCTCCTTGGGTACTTTCTCTAGCTTCTCCATTGGGAGCCCTGTGATCCATCCAATAGCTGACTGTGAGCATCCACTCCTGTGTTTGCTAGGCCCCTGCATAGTCTCACAAGAGACAGCTATCTTTGGGTCCTTTCAGCAAAATCTTGCTAGTGTATGCAATGGTGTCAGCGTTTAGAAGCTGATTATGGGATGGATCCCTGGATATGGCAGCCTCTAGATGGTCCATCCTTTCATCACAGCTCCGAACTTTGTCTCTGTAACTCCTTCCCTGGGTGTTTTGTTCCCAATTCTAAGAAGGGGCACAGTGTCCACATTTTGGTCTTCATTCTTCTTGAGTTTCATGCGTTTAGCAAATTGTATCTTATATCTTGGGTATCCTAAGTTTTGGGCTAATATCCACTTATCAGTGAATACATATTGTGTGAGTTCCTTTGTGATTGTGTTACCTCACTCAAGATGATGCCCTCCAGGTCCATCCATTTGGCTAGGAATTTCATAAATTCATTCTTTTTAATAGCTGAGTAGTACTCCATTGTGTAAATGTACCATAATTTCTGTATCCATTCCTCTGTTGAGGGGCATCTGGGTTCTTTCCAGCTTCTGGCTATTATAAATAGGGCTGCTATGAACATAGTGGAGCATGTGTCCTTCTTACTGGTTGGGACATCTTCTGGATATATGCCCAGAAGAGGTATTGCTGGATCCTCCGGTAGTACTATGTCCAATTTTCTGAGGAACCGCCAGACTGATTTCCAGAGTGGTTGTACAAGCTTGCAATCCCACCAACAATGGAGAAGTGTTCCTCTTTCTCCACATCCTCGCCAGCATCTGCTGTCACCTGAATTTTTGATCTTAGCCATTCTGACTGGTGTGAGGTGGAATCTCAGGGTTGTTTTGATTTGCATTTCCCTGATGATTAAGGATGTTGAACATTTTTTCAGGTGCTTCTCTGCCATTCGGTATTCCTCAGGTGAGAATTCTTTGTTCAGTTCTGAGCCCCATTTTTTAATGGGGTTATTTGACTTTCTGGAGTCCACCTTCTTGAGTTCTTTATATATATTGGATATTAGTCCCTTGTCTGATTTAGGATAGGTGAAGATCCTTTCCCAATCTGTTGGTGGTTTTTTTGTCTTATTGATGGTGTCTTTAGCCTTGCAGAAGCTTTGTAGTTTCATGAGGTCCCATTTGTCAATTCTCGATCTTACAGCACAAGCCATTACTGTTCTATTCAGGAATTTTTCCCCTGTGCCCATATCTTCAAGGCTTTTCCCCACTTTCTCCTCTATAAGTTTCAGTGTCTCTGGTTTTATGTGAAGTTCCTTGATCCACTTAGACTTGACCTTAGTACAAGGAGATAGGAATGGATCGATTCGCATACTTCTACATGTTAACAACCAGTTGTGCCAGCACCATTTGTTGAAAATGCTGTCTTTCTTCCACTGGATGTTTTTAGCTCCCTTGTCGAAGATCAAGTGACCGTAGGTGTGTGGGTTCATTTCTGGGTCTTCAATTCTATTCCATTGGTCTATTTGTCTGTCACTATACCAGTACCATGCAGTTTTTATCACAATTGCTCTGTAGTAGAGCTTTAGGTCCGGCATGGTGATTCCACCAGAGGTTCTTTTATCCTTGAGAAGAGTTTTTGCTATCCTAGGTTTTTTGTTATTCCAGATGAATTTGCAGATTGCACTTTCTAATTCGTTAAAGAATTGATTTGGAATTTTGATGGGGATTGCATTGAATCTGTAGATTGCTTTTGGCAAGATAGCCATTTTTACAATGTTGATCCTGCCAATCCATGAGCATGGGAGATCTTTCCATCTTCTGAGATCTTCTATAATTTCTTTCTTCAGAGACTTGAAGTTTTTATTATACAGATCTTTCACTTCCTTAGTTAGAGTCACGCCAAGATATTTTATATTATTTGTGACTATTGAGAAGGGTGTTGTTTCCCTAATTTCTTTCTCAGTCTGTTTATTCTTTGTGTAGAGAAAGGCCATTGATTTGTTTGAGTTAATTTTATATCCAGCTACTTCACCGAAGCTGTTTATCAGGCTTAGGAGTTCTCTGGTGGAATTTTTAGGGTCACTTATATATACTATCATATCATCTGCAAAGAGTGATATTTTGACTTCATCTTTTCCAATTTGTATCCCTTTGATCTCCTTTTGTTGTCGAATTGCTCTGGCTAGGACTTCAAGTACAATGTTGAATAGGTATGGAGAAAGTGGACAGCCTTGTCTAGTCCCTGATTTTAGAGGGATTGCTTCAAGCTTCTCACCATTTACTTTGATGTTGGCTACTGGTTTGCTGTAGATTGCTTTTATCATGTTTAGGTATGGGCCTTGAATTCCTGATCTTTCCAAGACTTTTATCATGAATGGGTGTTGGATCTTGTCAAATGCTTTTTCTGCATCTAACGAGATGACCATGTGGTTTTTGTCTTTGAGTTTGTTTATATACTGGATTACGTTGATGGATTTCCGTATATTGAACCATCCCTGCATCCCTGGGATAAAACCTACTTGGTCAGGATGGATGATTGTTTTGATGTGTTCTTGGATTCGGTTAGCAAGAACTTTATTGAGGATTTTTGCATCAATATTCATAAGGGATATTGGTCTGAAGTTTTCTATCTTTGTTGGGTCTTTTTGTGGTTTAGGTATCAGAGTAATTGTGGCTTCATAGAATGAGTTGGGTAGAGTACCTTCTGTTTCTATTTTGTGGAATAGTTTGTGAAGAACTGGGATTAGATCTTCTTTGAAGGTCTGATAGAACTCTGCACTAAACCCATCTGGTCCTGGGCTTTTTTTGGTTGGGAGACTATTAATGACTGCTTCTATTTCTTTGGGGGATATAGGGTTGTTTAGATCATTAACCTGATCTTGGTTCAACTTTGGTACCTGGTATCTGTCTAGGAACTTCTCCATTTCATCCAGGTTCTCCAGTTTTGTTGAGTATAGCCTTTGGTAGAAGGATCTGATGGTGGTTTGGATGTCTTCAGGATCTGTTGTTATGTCTCCTTTTTCATTTCTGATGTTGTTAATTAGAATACTTTCCCTGTGCCCTCTAGTTAGTCTGGCTAAGGGTTTATCTATCTTGTTGATTTTCTCAAAGAACCAGCTCCTTGATTGGTTGATTCTTTGAATAGTTCTTCTTGTTTCCACTTGATTGATTTCGCCCCTGAGTTTGATTATTTCCTGCCGTCTACTCCTCTTGGGTGAATTTGCTTCCTTTTGTTCTAGTGCTTTTAGGTGTGTTGTCAAGCTGCTAATGTGTGCTCTTTCTAGTTTCTTTTTGGAGGCACTCAGAGCTATGAGTTTTCCTCTTAGAAATGCTTTCATTGCGTCCCATAAGTTTGGGTATGTTGTGGCTTCATTTTCATTGAACTCTAAAAAGTCCTTGATTTCTTTCTTTATTCCTTCCTTGACCAAGGTATCATTGAGAAGAGTGTTGTTCAGTTTCCACGTGAATGTTGGCTTTCTATTATTTATTTTGTTATTGATGATCAGCCTTAGTCCATGGTGATCTGATAGGATGCATGGGACAATTTCAATGTTTTTGTATCTGTTGAGTCCTGTTTTGTGCCCAATTACGTGGTCAATTTTGGAGAAGGTACCATGAGGTGCTGAGAAGAAGGTGTATCCTTTTGTTTTAGGGTAAAATGTTCTGTAGATATCTGCCAGATCCATTTGATCCATAACTTCTGTTAGTTTCACTGTGTCCCTGTTTAGTTTCTGTTTCCATGATCTGTCCATTGGTGAAAGTGGTGTGTTGAAGTCTCCCACTATTATTGTATGAGGTGCAATGTGTGCTTTGAGATTTACTAAAGTTTCTTTAATGAATGAGGCTGCCTTTGTATTTGGAGCATAGATATTCAGGATTGATAGTTCCTCTTGGAGGATTTTACCTTTGATGAGTATGAAGTGCCCCTCCCTGTCTTTTTTGATGACTTTGGGTTGGAAGTCAATCTTATCTGATATTAGAATGGCTACTCCAGCTTGTTTCTTCAGACCATTTGCTTGGAAAATTGTTTTCCAGCCTTTCATTCTGAGGTAGTGTCTATCTTTTTCTCTGAGATGAGTTTCTTGTAAGCAGCAAAATGTTGGGTCTTGATTGTGTAGCCAGTTTGTTAGTCTATGTCTTTTTATCGGGGAGTTGAGTCCATTGATATTAAGAGATATTAAGAAAAAGTAATTGTTGTTTCCTGTTATTTTTGTTGTTAAAGTTGGCATTCTGTTCTTGTGGCTGTCTTCTTTTAGGTTTGTTGAGGGATTACCTTCTTGTTGTTTCTAGGGCGTGGTTCCTGTCCTTGTATTGGTTTTTTTCTGTTATTATCCTTTGAAGGGCTGGATTCGTGGAGAGATAATGTGTGAATTTGGTTTTGTCGTGGAATACTTTGGTTTCTCCATCTATGTTAATTGAGAGTTTGGCTGGGTATAGTAGCCTGGGCTGGAATTTGTGTTCTTTTAATGTCTGTATAACATCTGTCCAGGATCTTCTGGCTTTCATAGTGTCTGGTGAAAAATCTGGTGTAATTCTGATAGGCTTGCCTTTATATGTTACTTGGCCTTTTTCTCTTACTGCTTTTAGTATTCTATCTTTATTTAGTGCATTTGTTGTTCTGATTATTATGTGTCGGGAGGTATTTCTTTTCTGGTCCAGCCTATTTGGAGTTCTGTAGGCTTCTTGTATGTTCATGGGCATCTCTTTCTTTAGATTTGGGAAGTTTTCTTCTATAATTTTGTTGAAGATGTTTGCTGGTCCTTTGAGTTGAAAATCTTCATTCTCATCCACTCCTATTATCCGTAGGTTTGGTCTTCTCATTGTGTCCTGGATTTCTTGGATGTTTTGAGTTAGGATCTTTTTGCATTTTCCATTTTCCTTGATTGTTGTGCCGATGTTCTCTATGGAATCTTCTGCACCTGAGATTCTCTCTTCCATCTCTTGTATTCTGTTGCTGATGCTTGCATCTATGGTTCCAGATTTCTTTCCTAGGGTTTCTATCTCCAGTGTTGCCTCATTTTGGGTTTTCTTTATTGTGTCTACTTCCCTTTTTAGGTCTAGTATGGTTTTGTTCATTTCCATCTTCTGATTGGATGTGTTTTCCTGTTTCTCTTTAAGGACTTCTACCAGTTTGGTTGTGTTTTCCTGTTTTTCTTTAAGGACTTGTAACTCTTTAGCCATGTTCTCCTGTAGTTCTTTAAAGTCCTTCTTGATGTTCTCTACCATCATCATGAGATATGCTTTTAAATCCAGGTCTAGTTTTTCAGATGTGTTGGGGTGCCCTGGACTGGGCGAAGTGGGAGTGCTGGGTCCTGATGATGGTGAGTGGTCTTGGTTTCTGTTAGTAAGATTCTTACCTTTACCTCTCGCCATCTGGTAATCTCTGGAGTTGTTATAGTTGTCTCTGTTCAGAGGTTGTTCTTCTGGTGATTCTGAGTATCCTCTGTCAGCAGACCTTGGAGACAGGCTCTCTCCTCTGAGTTTCAGTGGTTAGAGCACTCCCTGCTGACAAGCTTTCCTCTTAAAGGGAAGGTGTACAGATATCTGGCATTTGGACCTCCTCCTGGCCGAAGAAGAAGGCGGAAAACAGGACCTTTCCCAGATGCTGTGTTGCTTTGGCAGGTCACAGAAGCTGTAGGCTTCTGTGGTGCACACTCTCAGCTGTGCAGACTAAGTTCCTAAGTTCAGTGGAGTCCTGGATCCAAGATGTGCTCCCTGCTCCTGAGGCAGAGGGCTCCTGTGCAGGGCAGACCACTGTCTTCCAGCTAGGAGGGTGCCGGATGTCTGTGGCCCCAAAAGGGTGCTGCCTCAGCGGCTCTGTGGCTTTCGCCTGTCCCAGAAGCTGTCTGCCTCTGTGGTCCTCACTCTGACCTGTACAGACTAAGCTCAGCGGAGTCCCGGAGCCAAGATGGCGCTCCCTGCAGGGCAGGTCACTGTCCTCCGACTGGGAGGGTGCCGGATGTCTGCGGCCCCAAAAGGGTGCTGCCTCACCGGCTCTGTGTCTCCCGCCTGTCCCAGAAGCTGTCTGCCTCTGTGGTCCTCACTCTGACCTGTACAGACTAAGTTCGGCGGAGTCCCGGAGCCAAGATGGCGCTCCCTGCAGGGCAGGTCACTGTCCTCCGGCTGGAAGGGTGCCGGATGTCTGCGGCCCCAAAAGGGTGCTGCCTCAGCAGCTCTGTGGCTCCCGCCTGTCCCAGAGGCCGTCTGCCCCCGTGGTCCCCACTCTGACCTGTACAGACTAAGCTCAGCGGAGTCCCGGAGCCAAGATGGCGCTCCCTGCAGGGCAGGTCACTGTCCTCCGACTGGGAGGGTGCCGGATGTCTGCGGCCCCAAAAGGGTGCTGCCTCAACGGCTCTGTGGCTCCCGCCTGTCCCAGAAGCTGTCTGCCTCTGTGGTCCTCACTCTAACCTGTACAGACTAAGTTCGGCGGAGTCCCGGAGCCAAGATGGCGCTCTCTGCAGGGCAGGTCACTGTCCTCTGCCTGGGAGGGTGCCGGAAGTCTGCGGCCCCAAAAGGGTGCTGCCTCAGCGGCTCTGTGTCTCCCACCTGTCCCAGAAGCTGTCTGCCTCTGTGGTCCTCACTCTGACCTGTACAGACTAAGTTCGGCGGAGTCCCGGAGCCAAGATGGCGCTCCCTGCAGGGCAGGTCACTGTCCTCCGACTGGGAGGGTGCCGGATGTCTGCGGCCCCAAAAGGGTGCTGCCTCACCGGCTCTGTGGCTCCCGCCTGTCCCAGAAGCTGTCTGCCTCTGTGGTCCTCACTCTAACCTGTACAGACTAAGTTCCCAGAATATTATTTTTTTTGATATTTTTTATTACGTATTTTCCTCAATTACATTTGCAATGCTATCCCAAATGTCCCCCATACCCCCCCACTTCCCTACCCACCCATTCCCATTCTTTTGGCCCTGGCATTCCCCTGTATTGGGGCATATAAAGGGAAAACAGAATATTATACATAAAACAATAAGGTACAGAAAAAGACCTGGAAAGAGCAGAGTGGGACCTGAATGGCAAATCTGTAGAGTTTATGGAATGAAGCATATGAGTAATGCCCTTTTTCCTGGCTTGGCAATTTAGGAGTTTCCTAATTCCCCAATTTCCCTAATTTCCTAGGGCTAAATAAAAATTTGCCCCTGGAAACGTCCCCAGACTTTCTTTATTTTCAGTAGCACAATTCCAGACTTCAGGAGAACCAACAGGAATGTGCAGTTTCTTAATTGGTCAGAACTTGAAGCACATTCAAATATTAATTAAAATTAGTCATAGCATCAGACTTTTTAAAGTTTAGCAGACCAGGAAAGCATCACAATTTTACAGACTGAATGTTTATAACAGATTTTAAAATTTTTCTAGCTATCTGCAGAATTCTCCCTACTAAGAAGCCATTTTTATTGTCTCCCCATAAAGAATTTTCTAGGATTTAGGGCATGGTTTTGCTGGCATTATCTTGGAGAATCATAGGCAGCATGCCCAGAATCCCAGCACATGCCAGTACAGGTAATGAACTCCTCTAAATGAGCCTAAGTTCTCTTTGAGCAGTCACATCGATGTCACTCAACACCTTTACAATTTCTAAGGCTCTGTCTTCTCCCTGCCCCCATGGTAACAGAGGTAGAAATCCTTCTAGCTATTCCAAACTCAAGTTTTATTACACAGTAGAAAATTATGATGAGCACCTTCAACATAACCACTGATGAGAGAGATGTTTCTTAACTGAGTCTTTCCCCCCTGAAGGGGTGAAGCAAATTCTATTTCTTTATGCTTACTTTTGAAAATTGTTCCAGGACTGCTGAAGGCAGCAGAAAGACCACTTGAACTTGGGGAGCTCATAATTTCCCAATACTTAGATTTTTCATTTGACCAAAATCAACTCTCTAGTGGACCTCTAGTTAAGTAGCATAATTGGCTGATTGCAGATATTATAGCTGACACAAGTTTCCAGTAGGCATTAGGGACAAACTTCCACACTAAAACACTGTATGGAAAAAGTCCATTCAAAAAGAAACTTCATAATAGTGAGTTTTAAACATGCTTAGAATGTTATGATGGAATTATAATCAAGATGTAAATGAAAAATAACATAGAAAAATATATTCTACTTTGTAAAAATAAATGTCTATTTATACTTAAGTATAAAACAAAGCATACAAGTATACAAAAGGACTCTTGATTAATGGATTTCTTTTTACTTATTCATTGCTTGTATGTTATCTATTTTCACTAATGAATATGGACTATAAATGTAAGAACACAATATTAATGCTATTAAGAAAAAGAGAGAGACTCATCCATTCAAATTAATTGCAAACATGAAGTATTTCTCCCTACATTACAGGACTACTTTTAAAATCGATGCCTCTGCTCAGTAGAGAGGGTTGTACACAAAATAACTTGATTTCTATTGTCTCTAGAATGAAAATTTTTGAATAATGTTTTGAAGTGAAAATGAGTTATTGAGTGTGTAGGATGAAACCATCTCTCTGAATGATAATAGCACTGTAGCAGGAATTTGGTATGTGTTATTTCATGTAATCTGTATACTTATGCTTTTCCTTGATGTCATTTGGTCTTGTTCTTCAGATTAGACATTTGTTAAAGATGTAAGTAACATTTTTAAGGTTATAAGACTAACAAGTGGTCAAAACCATGGCTCCAAATTAGGACTACCTTGTGTTCATGACTATATTACATTATTTAATAAAAGTGTGCCTAGAAAAGGTTTATATACTTTGAAAGTATAAAAATAAAATAAACTGATTATAGTGGTTTAAGTAAGGATTCCAATAGGCTTATGTTTGAATACATGGTCCCCAGTTGATAGAATTTTTTGGGAAAGGTTGGAGTTGTGGCCTTTTTGGAAGAGTTGTGTCATTAAGGTCAGGCTTTGTGGTTTCAAACCTTTATACCATTCTCAGTTAGCTCTCTCTGTCTCGCACTTGTGTCTCAAAAATGTTTGCTATTGCTGTGAAGTTATGCTTTCCTCCCATGCTCCCTGCCTTGATGGTCATGGACTATAACCCTCTGAAACCCTCAAATAAACTCTTTGTTCTATAACTTGCCTATCATGATGTACTATAGTACATTATCTAAGAAGCTAGTCATTAAATATGTTGCATATATAATTAATATTTTTACTTTCCATAAACATATAAGGATATGGCAGCTCATGCTTAGCACCTCAGCAGTGAGAAAATTGATGGAGAAATATCGCCATGAGTGAAAGGCTAAAATAGGCTACACAGTGAGTTAGACAAGAAAAAATGTTGAAAAGAGACACTCTACAGTGTTCTCTCATCTCTCCTTTCTCTCTCACTCTTTCTCTCTCACACACAAATACACACACATGCATCAGCTGATTGCACAATGATAAGATGGCTTTATTAGTCTGTTATTTCTCTAAAACACATGCACCTGAACTTTTGCATATGTATATACTGCTATGGCTTTCCACTGTTCATACATCTTCAATCTTTCTCTAGAATATTACAAGCAATCAAGAAACCATTTAGAGTATACCAGAATATTTGTATAGTTTTTAACAAATACCCATTTTTATATAAGGACTTTGAGCAGAATTCAGGATCCATAGAAAAGGTATCCTGGGACCAATACTTCATTAGTATCAAGGCATAGCTGAGTAAATAAAGTACTGTGATACATTACTTACATATTTTATTGAACTCTCACAACAACAATCAAATGAAGCACTTTTATTGCTTCCATTTTACAGTTGGGGTAACTGGGGTTTAAGAATATCAAGTAACATGTCAAAAGTTATATTCTGTTTTGCTTTCTGTTGCTAGAATAAACATCATGATCAAAAACAGCTTGGGGAGATGTGGTAGATTAAATAAGAATATCCTTTATAGGCTTAAATTGTTTAAAGGGCTTACTCACCAGGGAGTGTCACTATTTGAAAGGATTAGAAAGATTAGGGGATGTGGTCTCATGGGAGGAAGTGTGTCCCTGGAGAATGAACTTTGAGATTTCAAATGCCCACACTAGGAGTAGTCTCTCTCTTTTTCTCTGCTTAGAGATCAGGATATATCTCTGAGCTACTGCTCCAGTGCCTACCTACATGCCACCATAATCTCTACATTGGAAAACTATAAGCAAGTCTGCAATTACATGCTTTTTTGTTTTCATAAGAGCTGCCTTGGTCATGGTGTCTTTTCACAGCAATTGAACATTGACAAAGGCAAGAAGGCAAGGTTTATTTGATCTTACAGGTTGTAGTTCACTACTGAGTGAAGTTAGGGCTGTAACTCAGGCAGGATCATAAGGCAGAGAGTACAGTGAACCACTGCTTACTGGCTTGCTTTTTATGTGTTTTCATTTGACCAACTGGGTTTTGTATACAACCCAGGCAAATGTTCATGGATTGTACTGTCTACAGTGGTCTGAATCATTCTACATTAACTGACAATCAAGAAAATAATCCATGGACATTTCTGTAAGTTAATCTAATGGAACCATTTCTTCTCATGAAATCACCTCTTCAGAAATGTGTCAAAATGAAATCAAAGATTAGCAATCACAAATTATTACACTAGTTAAGTGGTACAGTCAGAAATAAGTTTTTATAATTTTTTATTGCAAAATCACAAATAAAATCATAGGCAGTATGAATGGTGATTAAGTAAATAATGTCAGACAGGGCTAAAATCTTTTCTCTGTACTTAATGGTTGTATGATGCTGAGAAATTTGTTTACTATCTCTGGGCCACTAATATTTTCTATGAAATGAAGAAGATGATGGATTTTAACATATTGTCGTAGGTAAAGATCTGAGAACAATTCCTGATAATAGTAAAAGCCACATTACAGTGCATCATGCCGATATGTGATAAGCCAGGAACAAAGAGATATTCCACATATTCTCACTCATATATGGAGACAAAAACCCAAGTTCATTTCATAGAAATAAAAGTATGATAGCTGTCATTGGCTCATTAGAAAAGAGTAAGATGGGTGAGAGTAGGTACTGAAGTTGTATATAAGGATAAATTAGAATATTCTGCAATTCAATAGGTTGATTTCAATTTACATCAGTTAATATATATCACCAACATGACTGCCCAAACATGAGCTGAACAAGGGACATGAACATGTCAAAGTAAATCAGAAAAGCCCATGACCTCAATCCTATAAAGAATTACAGGTAATTAAGGAATGCTGAGATCAGTAGAAACAGTCTTCCCCAGGAAAGAGCCCATCAGTTGGTTATCCAATACTGAATGGTCAGCCCTGAAAACATACATGCAAGTAATGTTGCATGCACTGAACAAGGTATTGTTGTATTTAGGGATATATATGTGTATACATATCTCCATGCAATAAAAATGAAAGGCGAGGCCATGAATTTTAAGAAGAAGCAGAAGAGGCATATGGGAGACTTTGGAGTGAGGAAATATAAGGGTGGATGTGGTTCTGAGGGTTTCACCCTAGTTAAACTGGTGAACTTCAGGCTCAGAAATAAGTCTCATAAACAAGGTGGGTTATGATAGAAGAAGTCACTGGCTATCAACTGCCAGCTTGTGCATGCTCATTCACATGCACATGCATTCATACATACACTACATACAAAATTAAACTACTAAACAAGAAAATAAAACAAATTTACATATGAATCTGAAACAAAAAAACATGTTCAAATAAAAATTTAAAACATCCAAAGAAATAACAAAGACAGAGTTTTATAATTTCAGATTACAACATATTCTTCTGCCAAAAATAATCCAAGTCCAAAGCAAAATGTTTAACAGATAAACACCTCTTCCCAGATGTATCGAACTGAAACCCAAGATTAACCATCACAAATTATACCATCAGTTAAATGGTACAGTCAGAAATTATTCTCTATAATTTTATTACAAAATCATGAATAAAATCATAGGTAGTATGAACAGTAGTGAAATAAAATTAGGTAATGAATGCAACCATGCTTTATTCTTACAAAACACTCTGAGTCTTTGATGATCTTTAATTCCTTCACTTCCTCCTCATACCATAATCTGAGAAGTAAGTTAGCATGTATTTATTTTATTTTTTATTTTTCATTTTTTATTTTATATTTTTTGGTTTTTTGAGACAGGGTTTCTCTGTATAGCCCTGGCTGTCCTGGAACTCACTTTGTAGACCAGGCTGGCCTTGAACTCAGAAATTCGCCTGCCTCTGCCTCCTGAGTGCTGGGATTAAAGGTGTGCACCACCACACCTGGCTGTGAGTATGTATTTTTAAGAAGTGGTAATGAAAACTGAACAATTTTTAAAAGTTAATCCAAAGTAAGTACTAATTTATTTCAAAACCAAGAAGCCCATTTGAACTTTTGCCATAAAGTTTATCAAAGAAAAATAGTTGCCTACCCTTAATTTTACCCATAATTATAATTTGTCACTTGTGAGACTTACAAGGTAATAGCTTTTGACTGTCACTATTAACACGCATAGGACAAGCAAGTAAAGTCAGAAGTTGTTATATCCAGTAGTATTGAATAGTGATGAAAGAATATTATAAATTATGAATGTAAACAACTTCTGAAATTTTGATTTATTCATTTGGTTAAATCTAAAGGTAACCACATTCATTATAGATTGTTCATATTAGGGTTAGTCTAATTTTGTTCAATATTCCCCTCTAAACAAAATACACTTAATTAATCTTCAGTCTCCTTAGCAATTCTCCAGTGATTTTATATGAATTAAATATATTGGTTTCTTTTCTGTTAAAAGACATTCACTCCTGACCTCATCCCCTGATTTTCACCACTAGCTAACCCAACACAAAAGCCATGTAAACATATTTCTTTTAGTTTAAAAAGTAGTGTTTGGCTTTTGTCACTACTAACCTTTGTTTCAGGATAATTTTTATTATACAAATCATTGGACAATGTTAAAGGTTGAGGAAGCATTCTGCTAAGAGATCCAAGTATATTACAATTGGCATAAAACTGGGGCTGCACACAGCATAATTTCTGCAGGATTAATCTAGATCACTTACTGCATCTAAGCAGCATGGTCAGTGCTTGCAGCAGAGTTGAGATACATTTATAATTTATGTAGATCCATGCAAATGAGTATGTGATAGTTGTGCCAAGCATATCAAATGAAATGCTTCAAAGGTTAGAATGGGCACTGAGAGAGCATCTAGCTCACCTTCTAGGTCTTGCTGGGATTATAGCAAAATTTTCTCACAAAGCTAAAGAGACATATTTTTTAAAAATCTATTAAGAGAAGCCCCAGACACTTGGTGATACAGTCTAACCTTATTTCTTATGCAAATGGCTCAGACTTAATGGACACAAGGTTACCATAGTAAATAATTCCCATTTCCATCACTTTGTGAAGTGAATACGACAACAAATCTACCAATTAGAGTTGTCCAGCTGTTAACCATTACATGCATATTTAATGTGTAAAACATTCTAAAACATAGAACGATCTACAGCAATCATGAGGGTTATGTTGGAGTTGTCCGTATTTATAATGTTAAACAATATATCCTTTGTTTCAGGAAGTGGAATTGGTTTTCTAACTAGAATTGAATCCCTAGTCTTGCAACACAGCACAGATCTCCCTAGAAGGATACAATTCATATCAACCCACCTCTTGATTCATTGTAAAAGAGAATTTGAAAGACATTTGTCTTAATGCATCTACAAACATTAACATCTACACTAACAGCTCTGAAGAAAGGGGCTTGCTCCTGAATCAATACAGCCAAGGTCACTGCCAAAGCATGATTTATGGTCATCATCGATTCAGTGTATACAAGAGGGACTAACATTCCCTATGGATCTGGGGCAATAGTCAACTTCTTCACTGATCATGCTTCCTCTAACCAATGCAGTTTATGAGCCTCAATAACTCCATAAGAGCTTTGAATGTATTTGGTCCTAGGTACTATTGAACCCGATATCCTTCAGCTTGAATTTGATCTTTATTAGGTAGAGCCATCAATTTTAGCCTTAAACTGGCAGACAGATGTTTTTGTCTCTCAGAAATCCTTTTGTTAATCCAAGACACATTAGGTTCTCTTCTGACATGAGAACCTTATAACATAGTGTTACATCAAGCTACTTTGTTTCTTCTATCAAGGTCATACATGTCACATGCTTTACACATGCTGTGGCAGAGATTTGTGCAAGGCCAGATTTTAAATGTTCTCCATTTCATAATGTCCTTAGATTGAGCCTGATAGTCATAAATCCTCATAAAGACTATAGCTATCACTTGTTCTTGGACTGATACTATATTGCTCTAGTGGGACTATATTGTTCTCTGTGACATAGGTTTTTAATTTGGTTACATATGAGAAAATTCCAAGAAATAATGAAAATATGTATTTCTAATTCATAACTGAGGCCAGTTATCAAAATATACATGATAGCTATTAATAATTGCTGCCAGGGGAGAAAGAGGCAGTTTTCTTCAGAGATGATGCCCTTGTCAGGCTTCATATTCTCCAAAGGATGGCTTTACACCAATGCATATATTGGTACACTAAGTAAACTCAGTGTATTTTTAAAAAGTGTACATGGATTTGGGGTATGTGGAAAGGGTAAGAGAAGAAGTGTCTGTGGGTATATTTTATAAAGCATAGTATATGCATGTTTGACATTCTTAAAAAATAATTTTAAAATACTTATCTGTGTGTCTGTGTGTGCATGTGCACACATGCTAGCATTAAAGCACCAGGAACATGGAGGTCAGAGAACAACTTGAGAGAGTTAGTTCTCTCTTTCCAAAATGTGAGTCCCAGGGACCAAGCCTAGGTTGTTGGATCTGCAGGCAGGAGTCTTTAACTGATGAGTCATCTCTGACCCAGTGTATGCATTTTAAAATATAACTGGGCTAGATTTCTCCAGTTCCCCATACCTTTAGAAAATATTTTCATTTTTATAATTCATAAGAAGTAATTTGCTATATACATTAGATTCATTATACATACCAAATCTATGAGTACCTGAGTCCTTTACATAAAATGACCATTTTCTGACTCAAAAACCCTTCCTCACATGCTTTGAATCTTATCTAAATTGATTCCAACACAAGATAGTGTAAATATCATGAAAATAATGATTATATACTTTATTTTCAATCAGGATTGTCCAAGCTATTTCTGTTTCTATGTGAATTTTAAGATTTATTCCCTATTTCTCTGAAAAGTGGACTTGAAATTTCTAAGAGGATTTCATTTAATCTTCAGATTGCTCCTGGTAAAATCCATTCTCACAATATTGACTCTTCCAATCCATGATCTTTGTATGTATTTCCACCTTCTATTGCTGTCTTCAATTTCTCTTTTTTGTGTTTTTAAGTTTTCATTATAGAGCTTGTTCACTTCTTTGGTTAGATATATTCCAAGGTAATTTTTGAGGCAATTTCAAGTGGGATTATGTCCAACATTCATTCTTTACCTGAATTGTTACTGGCATATAAAAAGGTTACTAATTTGGGTATGCTAATTTTATATTCTGTGCCTTTGATGAAATTATTTATGAATTTTAAGATATTTCTGATGGAGTTTTTAAATGTTCTTGTCTTAGAATTATATAATCTGCAAATAGGGATGTTTTGACTTCTTTCTTTCATATACATCTTTTATTTGCTTTTCTTGTCTTATCCCTCTGGCAGTCTTCCAAAACTATATTGCCTATGAATGTAGAAGTATTATTTTTGTCTCCCTGATTTCAGTTGCAGTATTTTGAGTGTTTTTTTCATTTAATATATTGCTGGCTATAGGTTTGTCATAGATAACCTTTTTCGTGTTGAAATGTGTTCATTTAAATCTGAGTTTCTGCCCTTCTGGTCTCTCCAGCACCGGGGTAGCTAGGGAGCAGAGTAGGCTGACACCTGCAAGCTACCCACAAGACCCGCCACAGGATCTTAAGACATCTGGTGAGTGGAACACAGCTGCTGCTCCAATCCAATAGCACAGGACCTGAGACTGCATTAATTAGGGAAGCAGAAAACCCGGCCTGATCAGGGGCACAAGTCCCTTCCCAACCACGCCAGCACAGGGGTACATTGGGCGTGGAGTCTGTAGACACCCATAAGGTATACATAGGACCCTCCACGGGATCTTAAGACCTCTGTAAGTGGATCACAACTTCTGCAAGGAGGCAGGTTCCAAAACCAGATATCTGGGGACCTTCCCTGCAAGAGGAGAGCCTTCCTGCAGAGAGTACTCTGAACACTGAAACTCAGGAGAGAGCTAGTCTCCCAGGTCTGCTGATAGAGGCTAACATAAACACCTGAGGAACAAGATCTAACCAGAGACAACTACAACAACTAACTCCAGAGATTACCAGATGGCGAAAGGCAAACGTAAGAATCTTACTAACAGAAACCAAGACCATTCACCATCATCAGAATGCAGCACTCCCACCCCACCCTGTCCTGGGCACCCCAACACACCCGAAAAGATAGTCCCTGATTTAAAAGCATATCTCATGATGATGGTAGAGGGCATCAAGAAGGACTTTAATAACTCACTTAAAGAAATACAGGAGAACACTGCAAAACAGGTAGAAGACCTTAAAGAGGAAGAACAAAAATTCCTTAAAGTATTACAAGAAAACACGACCAAACAGGTGATGGAATTGAATAAAACCATCCAAGACCTAAAAAGGGAAGTAGAAACAATAAAGAAAACCCAAAGTGAGGCAACGCTGGAGATAGAAGCCCTAGAAAAGAAATCTGGAACCATAGATGCGAGCAACATCAACAGAATACAAGAGATGGAAGAGAGAATCTCAGGTGCAGAAGATTCCATAGAGAACATCGGCACAACAATCAAAGAAAATACAAAATGCAAAAAGATCCTAAATCAAAACAAACAGGACATCCAGGACACAATGAGAGGACCAAACATATGGATAATAGGAGTTGATGAGAATGAAGATTTTCAACTTAAGGGGCCAGCAAATATCTTCAACAAAATTATAGAAGAAAACTTCCCAAACCTAAAAAAAGAGATGCCCATGAATATACAAGAAGCCCACAAAACTCCAAATAGACTAGACCAGAAAAGAAATTCCTCCCGACACATAATAATCAGAACAACAAATGCACTAAATAAAGATAGAATATTAAGAGCAGTAAGGGAAAAAAGTCAAGTAACATATAAAGGCAGGCCTATCAGAATCACACCAGACTTTTCACCAGAGACTATGAAAGCCAGAAGATCTGGGACAGATGTTATACAGACCCTAAGAGAACACAAATGCCAGCCCAGGCTACTATACCCAGCCAAACTCTCAATTACCATAGATGAAGAAACCAAAGTTTTCCACGACAAAACCAAATTCACACATTATCTTTCCTCGAATCCAGACCTTCAAAGGATAATAACAGAAAAAAAAAAAAAACAATACAGGGACAGAAACCACACCCTAGAAAAAGCAAGAAAGCAATCCCTCAACAAACCAAAAAGAAGACAGCCACAAAAACAGAATGCCAACTCTAAAAACAAAAATAATAGGAAGCAACAATTACTTTTCCTTAATATCTCTTAATATCAATGGACTCAACTCCGCAGTAAAAAGACATAGACGAACAGACTGGCTACACAAACAGGACACAACATTCTGCTGCTTACAGAAAACCCATCTCAGGGAAAAAGACAGACACTACCTCAGAGTGAAAGGCTGGAAGACAATTTTCCAAGCAAATGGTCTGAAGAAACAAGCTGGAGTAGCCATTCTAATATCGAATAAAATCGACTTCCAACTCAAAGTTATCAAAAAAAGACAAGGAGGGACACTTCATACTCATCAAAGGTAAAATCCTCCAAGAGGACTCTCAATTCTTAATATCTATGCAAGAGCAGCCACATTCATTAAAGAAACTTTAGTAAAGCTCAAAGCACCTATTGCACCTCACATAATAATAGTGGGAGACTTCAACACACCACATTCATCAATGGACATATTGTGGAAACGGAAACTAAACAGGGACACAGTGAAACTAACAGAAGTTATGAATCAAATGGATCTGGCAGATATCTACAGAACATTTTATCCTAAAACAAAAGGATATACCTTCTTCTCAGCACGTCATGATACCTTCTCCAAAATTGACCATATGATTGGTCACAAAACAGATCTCAACAGATACAAAAATATTGAAATCGTCCCATGCATCCTATCAGACCACTATGGACTAAGGGTGATCTTCAATAACAACATAAATAATGGAAAACCAACATTCACATAGAAAATGAACAACACTCTTCTCAATGATACCTTGGTCAAGGAAGGAATAAAAAGAGAAATCAAAGACTTTTTAGAATTTAATGAAAATGAAGCCACAACATACCCAAACTTATGGGACACTATGAAAGCATTTTTAAGAGGGAAACTCATAGCTCTGAGTGCCTCCAAAAAGAAATTAGAGAGAGCACACACTAGCAGCTTGACAACACACCTAAAAGCTCTAGCACAAAAGGAAGCAAATTCACCCAAGAGGAGTAGATGGCAGGAAATAATCAAACTCAGGGGCGAAATCAACCAAGTGGAAAGAAGAAGAACTATTCAAAGAATCAACCAAACGAGGAGCTGGTTCTTTGAAAAAATCAACAAGATAGATAAACCCTTAGCCAGACTCACTAGAGGGCACAGGGTCAGCATTCTAATTAACAAAATCAGAAATGAAAAGGGAGACATAACAACAAAACCTGAAGAAATCCAAAACACCATCAGATCCTTCTACAAAAGTCTATCCTCAACAAGACTGGAAAACCTGGATGAAATGGACAAATAGATACCAGGTACCAAAGTTAAACTAGGATCAAGTTAATGATCTAAACAGTCCCATATCCCCTAAAGAAATAGAAGCAGTCATTAATGGTATCCCAACCAAACAAAGCCCAGGACCAGATGGGTTTAGTGCAAAGTTCTATCAGACCTTCAAAGAAGATCTAATTCCAGTTCTGCACAAACTATTCCACAAAATAGAAGTAGAAAGTACTCTATCCAACTCATTCTATGAAGCTACAATTACTCTGATACCTAAACCACAGAAAGATCCAACAAAGATAGAGAACTTCAGACCAATATTCCTTATGAATATCAATGCAAAAATACTCAATAAAATTCACGCTATCCAAATTCAAGAACACATTAAAACATTCATCCATCCTGACCAAGTAGGTTTTATTCCAGGGATGCAGGGATGGTTTAATACATGGAAATCCATCATCGTAATCCAGTATATATATTCAAACTCAAAGACAAAACCACATGGTCATCTCCTTAAGATGCAGAGAAGGCATTTGACAAGATCTAACACCCATTCATGATAAAAGTCTTGGAAAGATCAGGAATTCAAGGCCCATATATAACATGATAAAAGCAATCTACAGCAAACCAGTAGCCAACATCAAAGTAAATGGTGAGAAGCTTGAAGCAATCCCACTAAAATCAGGGACTAGACAAGGCTGCCCACTTTCTCCCTACCTATTCAACATTGTACTTGAAGTCCTAGCCAGAGCAATTCCACAACTAAAGGAGATCAAGGGGATACAGATTGGAAAAAAAGTAGGCAAAATATCACTTTTTACAGATGATATGATACTATATATAGGTGACCCTAAAAATTCCACCAGAGAACTCCTAAACCTGATAAACAGCTTCGGTGAAGTGGCTGGATATAAAATTAACTGAAACAAGTCAATGGCCTTTCTCAACACAAAGAATAAACCGGCTGAGAAAGAAATTAGGGAAACAACACCCTTCTCAATAGTCACAACTAATATAAAATACCTTGGCGTGACTCTATCTAAGGAAGTGAAGGATCTGTGTGATAAGAACTTCAAGTCTCTGAAGAAAGAAATTAAAGAAGATCTCAGAAGATGGAAAGATCTCCCATGCTCATGGATTGGCAGGATCAATATAGTAAAAATGGCTATCTTGCCAAAAGCAATCTACAGATTCAATGCAATCCCCATCAAAATTCCAACTCAATTCTTCAACGAATTAGAAAGAACAATCTGCAAATTCATCCTGAATAAGAAAAAACCTAGGATAGCAAAAACTCTTCTCAAGGATGAAAGAACCTCTGGTGGAATCACCATACCTGACCTATAGCTTTACTACAGAGCAATTGTGATAAAAATGGCATGGTACTGGTATAACGACAGAAAAGTAGACCAATGGAATAGAATTGAAGACCCAGAAATGAACCCACACACCTATGGTCACTTGATCTTCGACAAGGGAGCTAAAACCATCCAGTGGAAAAAAGACAGCATTTCCAATAAATGGTGCTGGCACAACTGGTGGTTATCATGTAGAAGAATGCAAATTGATCCATTCCTATCTCCTTGTACTAAGGTCAAATCTAAGTGGATCAAGGAGCTCCACATAAAACTGAGGTTATGTGGACTGGGCTGATGGGGCGTGCTTGAGGGGTTATATAAGTGATTGCAATTGGGGACTAGGATAGATTCCTGCTTGCATGTTGAAAAGGTTCCTGAATAAACTGCTTTGAGAAGAACGCTGTGTAGTTGCTCTTTTCTGCTGGTTGGAGACAGAAGGGACAAGTGGTGGCCTTTATGGGGAACCTTCTCTTCGTTCAGAGCTCATCGCATTCAGGGCAGCTAGCTGGTAAGTTCCCTGGTAAGCGGGATGAGTTAAGTTCTGGGATTGAGACTATAAGTTTCCCAGTTTTGGAACAAGTTGCACCAAGCACCATGGGGAATTCAACCTCAGTTCAGACTGTTCGCTAAGCCCTTAAGGACTTATTGAAAGTGAAAGGAATAGGGATGAAGAAAGAAACCTTGGAGAATTTTTTAAAAAGCCGTGGACCAAGTTTCTCCATGGTTTCCCATGTGAGGACATCTTACAGTGCCCAGTTGGGAAAAGCTAGGGAAAGACTTGAGGTTTGCAGAGGAACAGGGGTGTATTAGTCAAGGTTCTCTAGAGTCACAGAACTTATGGATAGTCTCTATATAGTAAAGGAATTTATTGATGACTTACAGTCGGCAGCCCAATTCCCAACAATGGTTCAGTCGTAGCTGTGAATGGAAGTCCAAGGATCTAGCAGTTACTCAGTCCCACAAGGCAAGCAGGCGAGGGAGCAAGGGCAAGACTCCCTTCTTCCAATGTCCTTATATTGTCTTCAGCAGAAGGTGTAGCCCAGATTAAAGGTGTGCTCCACCACACCTTTAATCCCAGATGACCTTGAACTTGGAGATTTAATCTTCTGGAATCCATAGCCACTATGCCTCAAGATCTCCATACCAAGATCCAGATCAGAAACTTCTATCTCTCAGCCTCCAGATAAAGGTCACTGGTGAGCCTTCTAATTCTGGATTGTAGTTCATTCCAAATATAGTCAAGTTGACCACCAGGAATAGCCACTACAAGGGTGTTTTACCAAAAGGGGTTTTGCCGGTCTAGAATTTAGTGAGAAATTGCATAGAAGATAGAGAAAGATGTGGCACAGAACTCCAGAGAGGTAATGAGGCGCTGAATCAGGTAAGAGAGGAGCGCTCTCAAAAATCGGAGGCAGAAGGGAGTTCTAGCAAGGGAGATATGTCGGAGGACAATCTAGAAAACATAGATGACAGTTTAGAGAAAGTGAAACTGAAGGTAGAGCCATCAGCGCTGGGTCTGCTGCAACCACCTCCATATGCCCCTGGCGGAGCATCAAGGCGCAGTCTACATCCAGAAACTTGGAGAGAAGTGCGAGCCCAATGCTTCCCTGTATTTTAGGATGCACATGGCAGTCACTACCACGAGGCTCTTGATTGGAAAATTATCCAAAGACTGGCTGAAGGGGTTCGTGCTTACAGCATTAGTGCCACTTTTGTAGTAGCTCAATTAGAGTCTTTGCATTGTTACTGCTTGACTCCCAGTGACTGGCAGAATCTAGCTCATGCCTGCTTGTCACCAGGCCAATATGCAGGCAAGCAATTAATCCATATAAACACAAAGGGTTAGAGGTTTGGATGAAAATATGCAGAGAACTAGGAGGGCCTCTCTCTAATTCTGGTCTGGGTGCTGCTGTCATGCAGATGTCCCAAGAAAGGGGCGGCCAGAAGAACAATAACTGCTTTAAGTGTGGGCAGCCAGGTCACATGAAGCACCAATGCCCACAACTGAGTGGGTCAGGAAATCAGCGGCCTAAGATGCCTGGGCTGTGCCCAAAATGCAAAAAGGGGAACTATTAGGCCAGTGATTGTCGATCAGTTAAGGATATTCATGGACAGCCTCTTGATTCCGGAAATGGTGGTGCTCGGCCAAAAAGTTGAGGAGGGGCCCCCGACCCCAGGGCCCGCAAATATATGGGGCAGTAACCGAGGGATGGCCCAGTTTGAGACCCCCAATGCAATGGAGTCACCCAGGAGAGCAACAAGAGGGGATGCAGGACTCGACCTCAGTTCTGCCACCCGACTTGTATTAACCCCACGCATGGGTATCTAGCTGGTGGATACAGATTTCAAAGGCCCATTACCAGACGATACAGTGGGGTTGATTTTAGGGAGAAGCTCGGTTACTATGCAAGGATAAATAGTTCATCCGGGAGTGATAGATCCAGATTTTACAGGACAAATTAAGATAATGGTATCTCCCCCTAGAGGCATTATTGCCATTTCTCCTGGGGATAGGATAGCTCAATTGCTTCTTTTATCTAGCTGTCATTCTCAATTTCCTGTAAAAGATTCAAAAAGAGGGGACAAGGGCTTCGACTCAACAGGGACTTCTAATGTTTTTTGCTCTTTGGATCTTGATACCCGATCTTTATTAAAGCTTTCTATTGAAGGAAAGTCCATGTCTGGCCTCCTAGATACAGGTGCTGATCGTAGTATCATCAGTACCAAGGATTGGCCCGCTGGTTGGCCCAGGCAAAAGTCAGAGCAGACTTTAAGAGGACTGGGATATGCTCAAATGCCAGAAATGAGCTCTCACCTCCTACATTGGAGGGATGGAGAGGGACATTCTGGCCAGTTTCACCCATATGTATTGGCAGTTCCAATGTCTTTATGGGGTCATGATCTGCTGAAGGAGATGGGCTTTATTTTAACTAATGAAGGAAGCTACAGCACCAAGGCCCGGGATATCATGTTGGATATGGGCTATGTCCCCAGAAAAGGGCTAGGTTGCTCTTTACAAGGAAGAGGCTCCCCAGTGCTGGTCCACAGAAAGAATGATCGTGCTGGGTTGGGTTTTTCCTTGGGGCACTGAAAGAACATTACCCATCACATGGAAAACTGAGGATCTAGTGTGGGTTCCTCAGTGGCCACTTCCCTCAGAAAAATTGAAGGCTGCACAGGAACTAGTACAAGAACAACTGGAATTGGGCCATATACAACCCTCCACCTCTCCGTGGAATACTCCTATATTTGTTATAAAGAAAAAAATCAGGAAAATGGAGACTTTTACATGATTTGAGAGAAATAAATAAGCAAATGATTTTAATAGGACCAGTACAGAGAGGGCTGCCATTGCCTTCTGCCTTGCCCAGGAATTGGCCCATTATAGTGTTAGATATCAAAGATTGTTTTTTTTTCTCTATTCCTTTATATCATAAAGATACAGTCAGATTTGCTTTTACTGTCCCTTCTCAAAATCATGCCGAACCTGATAAGAGATTTGAATGGACGGTTTTGCCACAGGGAATGGCAAACAGTCCTACTATGTGTCAACTATATGTTGATACAGCCTTGAAAGGGGTTAGAAAGTGATTTCCAAAGGTAAAATGTTATCATTACATGGATGACATTCTTATTGCTGCTCCCATGGAAGAGTTACTTGATGAAGCATATAGCTTTGTGGTAACACAGTTGAAGGAAAGAAATTTAGTAGTGGCCCCGGAAAAGGTACAAAAGTATATAGTAGTAAATTATTTAGGAACAAAAATAACGGCAGAATTGGTGTCCCCACAAAAGATCCAAATTCGCACCAATAATTTATGTACCTTAAATTATTTTCAAAAATTATTGGGAGATATTCAATGGGTCGACCCTATTTGTCTTTAACCAATAAACAATTGCAGCCATTATATGATATTCTACCAGGCAATGCAGATTTGAATTCTCCCAGATATCATACTAATGCTGCCAGAGCGGCTTTACTTTTGGTGGAGCAGAACATTCAAGATGCTGCCTTGAAATGCCGAGATGAGTCAAAGCCTATTGCATTGTGTATTTTGCCAACAGAATCACAACCAATGGGGGTTTTATGGCAAGGGGCTCCCTTGCTCTGGATACATCCAAAGATTTCCCCAGCCAAAACACTTGTTTATTATCCCGCCTCAGTGGCTCAATTGGCTTTGCTTGGTATTCAGCAAAGTGTGCAATTTTTTTGGCATTCTGCCAGAGGATTTGCTGGTTCCATATAATGTTAAATAGCTAGAAGTGTTATCAGCTACAGTAGATGATTGGGCCATTTTGAGGTGCAGTTTTCAGGGCCAGTTTGATAATCAGTTTCCCAAAGATCCAATATTACAATTGATTAAAGCTCATTCTGTGATTTTTCCTCACTTTACTTCAAAAAATCCTTTGCCGGAAGCTCCAGTTATTTTTACAGATGGTTCTAAGACAGGATATGAAGCATATTTAGTAGCAGGATCATCACCAGTTACCATACAATTTCCCCCCGCATCACCACAAGTTATTGAATTGCAAATTGTGATTAAGGTGTTTGAATTAATTCCAGGCCCTTTTAATTTGATTTCTGATAGCCAATATGTTGCTAATATGTTGCAATGTTTGGAGGTGGTAGGCAAAGTTAATCTAAAATCTACCATTGGAAAATTAGTTCTTACATTGCAAGATTTTATCTTGAATAGATATTCACCTTTTTTTGTGCAACATATTCGTGCTCATATCGAATTGCCTGGACCCCTTGCTGAAGGGAACAATATTGTAGATAAAGCTTCTAAGGCATGCATGGCCTTTTTAATTGCCTCACCTATTGACTTGGCACATGATTTTCATTCACAGTTTCATGTTAATTCCAAAACCTTATCCTCCCGATTTAAAATTTCTCGAGCGGAGGAGAGAGATATAGTGAAAAGGTGCCAAACATGTGCCCCATTATTGCCTCAGATAGGGGTGGGGGTCAATCCACGTGGATTGTGCCCCTTGCACCTATGGCAAATGGATGTTACCCATTTCTCTGATTTTGGAAAGTTAAAATATCTTCATGTCTCCATAGACACAGCTTCTGGTGTCATTTTTTGCCTCCTTGCATACAGGAGAGATGTGGAGAACCCTGCCACGAGCAATCGCCATTATAAGATGGTGCTGGCCTCCGCTGTGCCTAACTAGTAAACAAGCCTTGTACGCAGGTGTGAGAGTGAACTCATGCCTAGTCACTGCCTATCTCGGGGTGTAGTAATGGGGTGATGGGCGAGCAACGAATCAGGAGCTGACATGCCACATCAGGTGCTGAAACGCCATGGCTGAGGGCTATATAAGCATCGCCATTTTCCGGGGCCGGGGTCTTCCCTCTTGAAGAAGCAATAAAGCTTTTGCTGCAGAAGAATCCAGTTGTTTCAGTGTGTTCTTGCCAGCGAGAACGATAGCTCAGGACAGAGAGAAGGCATGTGATTGCACATTGCTTTGAAGCTTGGGGTTCCTGGGGACAACCTAAAGAATTAAAGACTGATAATGGGCTGTCTTATACTTCTTCCTCTTTTGTTTCCTTTTGTAAAATGATGGGTGTCCGATTGACCCATGGGTTACCCTATAGCCCTCAGGGTCAGGGCATTATTGAACGAGCCCAACGCACCTTAAAAGAATGCTTAATTAAACAAAAGGGGGGAATTGCCTCTTCTGGTTCCACCCCTAGGGAGAGATTAGCCATTGCCCTTTTTACCTTGAATTTTTTGAATGAAGACAAACATGGATGGGTCACAGCCGAGTGTCACGTCGATTCTGACGTTTCTCCAAAAGGCATGGTCATATGGAAGGATGTCTTAACTGGTTGATGGAAGGGCCCTGATCCAATGTGTTGGTTTGGGCAAGAGGGTCTGTTTGTGTGCTTCCTCAGGATCATCGACAGCTGCTGTGGGTCCTGGAGCAGGTGACCAGAGCAGTCCAAAATGAGTGGAGTGGGGAAGGCATAGATGTTCCTGGTGTTGAGGATACTTCCCGTGGTGATGACTGAAGATCCACGTTGGGGAATCTTATCTGTGTTTCCCAAACCCATGCCGTTGACGCATTTGGCACAAGTGTTCCCTCGATTTTTCACATCTAATGCTTCGCTGCAGTTACCCTTTTTACCATGGGATGGGGAAATAGTGCCTGTGCAGGAACCGGTGCAGCTTCAGTTTAGGGGATTGCTGTGCTTTCAAATGATTCAAAATATTTCTCAGAATAGTGGCTGCATTCAAATGTATAATCAAACAGCAGCATGGTTTGATATGCCAATTAATAGTTCTACTAAAGCTAATGCCACATGGATTCAAGGGGCGTGGCCTGCCAGTATTTCCAAAGGCAATGATACCATACCTCCCCAACCTAGATGGGCTCCCTTTTGCAAGGGTACCCGTGATTCCCTTCCGCCATGGATTGGGTGTAAGTCTAGAAAGGCAGCTTGGGCTGTAAAGAAATATTTTACCTTTTCTCCTTATATTGGCACAGTCCATAATCACTCATTTTCAGGATATAATTGGACCTATCAAAATCCAGCTCAAGTAGGATCTAGTAATCCTTTTAATGTGTGTTTTTTGTGTGGTGTGAACAGTAGTTGCAAAGATCTTTCTCCTCTGAGTATGCTAGTGGGAGGGGCCTGGTGTAATGCAAGTTTTTATTGGAATGTGTCTAGTGTGTTTGAAACCTCAGTATCTCAACTTGCTGGAGGGTACATTGCTTCTTTTAAGGCTACACCTGTTTGTTTGTGTCCTCCTTTTGTGTTTATTGTTTATAATGGTAGTTATGAGCATAATGTTGTTAATTGTATAATATTTGTTATTATAATATGTGCTAGAATGCATCTGAATATCATTTAGCTGTGGTGACTAGGATGCCTCGCTTTGTACGTTGGTCTGTTCAAGTTCCTTCTGCTATGACTTTGTTTAGACCTAAGAGGGATTTTGGCATTACTGTGGCCATTGTCACTGCTATAGCAATTTCTGCCACCACAGCCACGGCTGCGGCCATATCCCTTACCTCTGTGGTACAAACAGTCACGGCTGTGAATAATTTATCCATGGGTGTTGCAGAAGCTTTGGATGTTCAGAGAAATATTAATAGCCAGCTGGAAGCAGGAATTTTATTGCTGAATCAAAGGGTTGATTTAGTCAAGGAACAAGTGGATGTTTTGATGGAGTTAGCACAATTGGGTTGTGAGTGGAAATATTCGGGACTGTGTGTTACATCTATACGGTTTGTGAATGCCAGTTGTGCTGCTCATTTATCCCGCAATATATCTCAGTACCTTACAGGAAATTGATCTCAGCATTTTGATGGATTAGTTCGGGAATTGAGACAATCCATCGTCCATATTAACTCCACTCATGTGGATGTGTCCATCGCTGAAGGACTGGCCAGCTGGATCTACAGCTATCTTCCACTTGAAAGAGTGGGCCAGAATTGGTGGACTTGCCCTGTGTCTGATATTAATCAGCATCCTGGCCTTTTGGTGCATTTGCCATATACAGTTTCATCAGTGCAGAACCCAAGGTTGATGATACAGGCTTTTGCAGTGGTGGAGACAGGACAGTCTCCTCAAGTGTGGCTTGGCATGCTAGAGAAGTAGTCAATGATGGGTAAGACTCCCTGGGTCTGTCACCAACCTAAGACAGAGATCAAACCAAAGCTGTTTGTCACCCAATGATGGGTAAGGGGCATTGCCACAGGGGGCAACCTAAGACAGGCATTCTCTCTGCCAAAAAAGAAAAAAGGGGGAGATGTGGGGAGCAGGTGTGGTGGTAGTCCCAAGATGGTGCCCGGGACTGCAGCCAAGTCTTATGACTTGCACCTGACTTCCTCATACACCCAAAATAAGCCACATCCATCGTGAGAGTTGCACAGGCGCACCATGAAGCAAGATCAGGCCATTTGATGAAGACCAATGAACTGAGATTATGCAAACTGGGATGATGGGGTGTGGTTGAGGAGTTATATAAGGGATTGCGATTGGGGGCTAGGATAGATTCCTGCTTGCATTTTGAAAAGGTTCCTGAATAAACTGCTTTGAGAAGAATGCTGTGTTGTAGCTCTTTTCTACTGGACAGAGACAGAAGCGACAGAATAGTAACTGATATAGTAAGTAATCTTTTGTAGATTGAAGAAGGTAGGAACAGGAGTAGCCTACTCTTGAGTTTCCAGATATTGTTTCTGTGCTCCTTCTCTTAGCTACTAGTGATCTTAGGTGGTGCTGGGCTTTAAAGGAAGTAGAAAGTTAGTTGAGAGACTAACATCACCTTCCAGGAAACCGTCATTCACATAGTGTGATTGGGTGCTTTGCAGTGATAGAGCTATTTGGGGTCACCAAACTTCTAGTAACACTTTACTAGCATTCTGTAGGAAACAATAATAAACTAATTTGTCTCATCAAGTTGGACATGATAGGATTGTGTTTTGGTCTGGCATGGTGCCCATCTATGTTTAATAGACATTTGTGTTTGTGTGTGTTTCACCAGAAAACCTTAATGCAACATGAGAAAGATACTTTTTGTGCTTTGTTGAATGAATATTCTGCAGATATATTGTAAGTCCAATTGACCTGTGATGTCATTTAATTCAGATGTGTGTTTGTTTTCTGCCTGAATGTCCTATTAATTAGTGAGGATGAGATAGTAAAGTTACCAACTGTTACTGTGTTAGGGTTAATCTCATCTTAGCATCTAGTAATATTTGTTTTATGAAATCTGGCGCATGTAGGTTTGGTGTGTATGTGTGCAGAGTTGTAAAGTCTTTTGGATGCATTATTACTTTAGTCAAATATGAACTGGCATTTTTTGCCTCTTCTGACTAATTTTGAGCCAAAGTTTATGTGGTTATTTTTCATTGTCAATTTAACAATCTGTAATCTCTGTGAGGAATTGTATAGATCAAATTGGTCTGTGGGCATTTCTGTGGGAAATTATTTTAATTATGTGGAAGGAGCATCCCACTGTGGGCAGTCACATTTCCAGATCTTCTGGACTGTATAAAAATGAGGAAGGGAAACTGAGCATAGGCATGAATGCTTTCATCCTCTCTTTTCTTCTTGACTTGTAGGTGTGACATGACCAGTTCTCTCAAGCTCCTGCTGCTCATCCTTTCCTGCTATTTTTGGACTGTATCCTCAAACTGAGAGCTAAAATAAACACTTTCTTCCCTAAATTGCCTTTGTCAAGCAGGGTATTTTAACCAGAGCAACAAAATAGAAGTCTATTTTGTCAGATACTAGAACATCACTTTCTGCTTGTTTCCTATCTGCATTTGCTTAAAATAGGATTGTCCTCCCTTTTACCTTATCTACCTGTTAATGGTGAGTTGTATTTGTTGGAGACAACAAAGAGATGGATCTTGCTTTTTAATCTAGTATGCTATCTAATGTCTTTTAATTGATAAAATTTATACTCAAAATTATTACTGGAAATTTTGTTGACTTTATGGTATGTGATGTTTGCCTGTTACTCTTTGGCTTCCTCTTAATAAGAACATTGTTCCTTTGGCCTCATAAATATATCTTTCTTTTCAATCCAAAGAATTCCTTGAAGTATCTTCTTTAGTACTTGCTTTGTGGTCATTGAGGTCTAAACATGCTTTTGTCATGGAAGGTTTTCCTTTTTCTTTCAATTGTGATAGATTTGTTGGGTATAGCAGTTATTGTCTTTCCAAACCTCAAATATGTCATTTTCAGATTTCCTAGATTTTTAATGTCTTTTTAAAATGTTGTGATTTACTTTTAAAATTAAGTTACTTATTCAGTTTACATCCCAATATCAGCCCTCATTCTCCTCACAGTCTCCCCTTGCAGTTCTCTCCCTCCCCATTCCCCCTCCAATTCTCTCAGAACATCAGTTACTACCAGACTATGTACATCCTCTCTCACTGAGGCTTTTATGAATGAAGCTGCTATGAACATAATTGAGCAAGTATCCTTTTGGGTATATGCCCAAGAGTGGTTTAGCTGGGTCGCGAGGTAGAAATTTTCCCAATTTTCTGAGAAAATTGATTTCCAGTGTGTTTGTATAAGTTTGCACTCATAGGAGCAATGTAGGAGTGTTCACCTTGCTCCATATCCTCACCAGCATGAGCTATCACTTGAGTTGTTGTTGTTGTTATTAATTTAATCTATTCTTTAATATTTTTTTCACAGTCCAGACTTTATCCCCTTCCTGGTCCACCCTTTTACTGTTTCACATTCCATACCTCCTCCCACCATCTTCAAGAGGATGTCTCCACCTCCCCACCCCCACCCCACCAGACCTCCCCACTCTCTGGGACCTCCAGTCTCTTGAGGGTTAGGTGCATCTTCTCTGACTGAGTCCACACCCAGCAGTCTTCTGTTGTATATGTGTTGGGGGCCTCATATCAGCTGGTGTATGCTGCCTGGTTGGTGATCCAGTGTCTGTGAGATCTCAGGGGTCCAGGTTAGTTGAGACTGCTGTTCTTCCTATGGGGTTGCCCTCCATCTCAGTTTCTTCCAGCCTTTCCCCAATTCAACCAGTGGTCCCTGGATTCTATCAATTGGTTGGGTGTAAATATCTTTCAGCTGCCGTTGGGTCTTTTAGGGGCCAGTCATGATAGACTCCTTTTTGTGAGCATAATAGTAATAGCAGTAATAGTGTCAGGCCTTAGAGCCTCCCCTTGACCTGGATTCCACTTTGGGTCTGTTGCTGGACCTCCTTTTCCTCAGTCTTTTCTCCATTTTTATCCCTGCAGTTCTGTCAGACAGGAACAATTCTGGGTCAGAATTTTTGACTGTGGAATGGCAACCCTATCCCTACACCTGATGCCCTGTCTTTCTACTGGAGGTGGGCTCTAAAAGTTCCCTCTCCCCACTGTAGGGCATTTCATCTAAGGTCCCTCCCTTTGAGTCCTGAGAGTATCTCACATGCCAGGTCTCTGGTACATTCTGGAGTGTCCTGATATCTCCTACCTCCCAAGGTTGCCTGTTTCCATTCTTTCTGCTGGCCCTCAGGGCTTCAGTCCTGATGCCTCCACTTGAATTCTTTATATCTTGGCCATTCTGATGGGTGTGAGGTGGAATCTCAGAGTTGTTTTGATTTGCATTTTCCTGATGACTGAGGATATTAACATTTCTTTAAGGGCTTCTTTGTCATTAGAAATTCCTTTATTGAGAATTCTCTGTTTTACTCTGTACCTCACTTTTAATTGGGTTATTTGGGCTGTTGGTGTCTAACTTCTTGAGTTCTTTATATATTTTCTATATTATCCCTCTGTCAAATGAAGGGTTGGTCAAGATCTTTTCCCAATCTGTAGGCTAACATTTTGTACTATTGTTAGTGCCCTTTGCCTTACAGAAGCTTTTCAGTTTCATGAGATTCCATTTATCAATTGTTGATCTTGAGACTGGGCCATTGATATTCTGTCTGGAAGTTGTCTCCAATGAGTTCAAGGTTATTCTCCATTTTCTACTAGATTCAGTGTATCTGGTTTTATGTTGAGGTCTTTGATCCACTTGGACTTGAATTTTTTAATATGGATATATTTGCATTCTTCTACATGCAGAGATCCAGTTAGTAAAGCACTGTTTGTTGAAGATGATTCTTTTTTCCATTGTGTGGTTTTGGCTCCTTTATCAAAAGTCAAGTGTCCATAGGTATGTGGGTTTATTTCAGGGGCTTCGAATAGAATTCATTAATCATCCTGTAGGTTCCTATACCAATACCATGAAGATTTTTATTACTATTATTCTGTAGTACAGCTTGAGGTTGATGGTGATACCTCCAGAAGTTCTCCATTTATTTATTTATTCATTTATTTAAGTGTTCAGGATTGTTTTAGCTATCATGTGTTTTTGTTTTTCTATATGAAGTTGAGAATTGTTCTTTCAAGATCTGTAAAAAAAATTTGTTGGAAGTTTGATGGCAATTTCATTGAATCTCTCGATTGCTTTTGGTAAGATAGCCATTTTCACTATGTTGAACCTATTTACCTATAAGTATGGGAGATCTTCCAATCTTTGGATATCTTCTTCAATTTCTTTCTTCAGAGACTTGAAGTTCTTACCATTTAGATCTTTTTCTTGCTTGGTTAGGGTTATACAAAGATGTTTTATATTATTTTTGGCTATTGTAAAGTGTGTTGTTTTCCTATTCTTTTCTTAGTCCATTTATCATTTGGCTAAATGAGGGTCACTGATTTCTTTGAGTTAATTTTGCATCCAGCCACTTTGCTGAAGGTGTTTATCAGCTGTAGGAGTTCCCTGGCAGAATTTTTGGGGTCACTTATACATACTATCATATCATTTCTGAACAGCAGTACTTTGACTCTTCCTTTCCTATTGTATCCCCTTGATCTCACCTATTTATCTTATTGCTCTAGCTAGAACTTTGAGTACTGTATTGAGGAGAAAGGGAAAGGGTGGGCAGCTTTTTCTTGTCCCCGATTTTAGTGTAGTTGCATTATGTTTCTCTACATTTAATTTGAAATTGGCTACTGACTTGCTGTATATTGCCTTTATTGTATTATGAATGTGCCTTGTATCCCTGCTCTCTCCAATTTTTTAACATGAAAGGGTATTGGATTTTGTCAAAGTTCTTTTCACCATACAATAAGATGATCATGTGCATGTTTTTTTTTTTTTGTTGTTGTTTTTGTTGTTTTAACTTTCAGTTTGCTTATATGGTAGACTGATGGATTTTTGTTAAGTGTACCACCCTTGCATCAGTGGGATGAAGCCACTTGATCATGATGGATGTCTTTGCTGTATTCTTAGATTCAGTTTGTGAGTACTTTGTTGAGTATTTTGCATCAGTGTTTATAAGGGTCATTGGTCTGAAATACTCTTTCTTCATTTAGTGTTTGTGTAGTTTAGGTATCAGGATTATTGTGGCTTTATAAAATGAGTTTTGCAATGTTCCTTCTGTTTCTTTTCTTAAAAAAATTTAGGAGTATTATCATTAGCTCTTCTTTGAACTTCTGGTTCTGTACTAAAACTATCTGGCCCTGGATTTTGTGTGTGTGTATGAGGGGCGGGGAAGGGACTTTAAATGACTATTTCTATTTTCTTAGGGGTTATAGGACTATTTAGTTTATCTGATATTGATTTAATTTTGGTAGGTGGTATCTGTCTAGATAATCATCCATTTAATTTAGATTTTCCAATTTTGTGGAGTACAGTCCTTTATAGTAAGATCTAATGATCTTTGAATTTCCTTAGTGTCTGTTATTGTCTCCCTTTTCATTTCTGATTTTATTAATTTGGATATTGTTTCTTTGCCTTTTATTTTGTTCGACTAAGCGTTTGTCTATCTTGTTGATTTTCTCAAAGAACCAGTTCTTGCTTTTGTTGATTCTTTGTTTTGTTCTGTTTGTTTCTAACTGATTGATTTCAGCCCCGAGTTTGATTATTTCCTGCCATTAACTCCTTTTGGGTGTGTTTGCTCCTTTTTTTCTAGAGCTTTCAGGTGTTATTTTAAATTGTTAGTATGAGAATTCTTCAATTTCTTTATGAAGGCTCTCAGAGCTATGAACTTTCCTCTTGACACTGCTTTAATTGTGCCCCATAAGTTTATTTGTGTTGGGCCTTCATTTTCATTGAATTCTAGAAAGTCTTTAACTTTTTTCTTTATTTCTTTCCTGATCCAGTGATCATTGAGTAAAGAGTTGCTCAATTTACATGAGTATGTAGGCTTTCTGTTTCTGTTGTTATTGAAGTACAGCTTTAATTCATGTTGGTCTGATAGTATACAAGGGGTTATTTCAATTTCCTTGTATTCGTTGAGGCTTGCTTTGTGACTGGGTATATGGTCAGTTTTGGAGAAGGTTCAATGGGGTGTTAACAAGAAGGTATATTCTTTTGTGTTTGGATGAAATGTTCTATAGATAACTACTTGACTCATAACCTATGATAGTTCCACTATTTCTGTTTAATTTCTTTCTCAATGACCTGTCCAGAGGTGAGAGTAGGGTGTTGTGGTCTCCCACTATTAATATGTGAGGCTCAATGTGTGATATAAGTTTTAGTAATGTAACATTTGTGTTTGGATTGTTATGTGGGAGATTTTCATTTTTGTTGGTGTTCAGTAAACTTCTTGCTCTTTTATAAGCATTTCTTTCTTTAAGTTAGGGAAATCTTCTATGATTTTGTTGCAGACATTTTTCTGGGCTTTTCTTAGAGTTGGGAGTCATCGTTGTCGTCATCGTCGTCGTCGTCGTCGTCGTCCTCCTCCTCCTCCTCATCCTGCTCCTCCTCCTGCTCCTCCTATTATTCTTAATTTTGGTCTTTTCATAGTGGCCAAAAATTACCTGGATGTTTTGTGTTAGAAAATTTTTAGCTTTAGCATTTTCTTTGACCAATGTATCAATTTCTTCTATGGTATTTCTTCCTTGATCAAGTTATCATTGAGTAGGGCATTGTTCAGCTTCCATATATATGTGTGCATTCTGTTGTTTTTGTTGTTATTTAAGACCAGCCTTAGTCCATGGTGATCTAATAGGATACATAGGATTATTTCAGTCTCTTTGTATCTGTTGAGGCCTGTTTTGTGACCAATTACATGGTCAGTTTTGGAGAAGGTACCACCATGAGGTGCTGAGAAAAAGGTATATCCTTTTTTTTAGGATAAAATGCTTTGTAGATATTTGTTAAATCCATTTGTTTCATAATGTGTTAGTTTCACTGTGTCTCTGTTTAGTTTCTGTTTCCAGGATCTGTCCATTGAAGAAAGTGGGGGTGTTGAAGTCTCCCACTATTATTGTGTGGGGTGTGAAGTGTGTTTTGAGCTTTACTAAAATTTCTATAATGAATGTGGATGCCCTTGCATTTGGAGCATAGATGTCCAGAATTAAGAATTCTTCTTAGTAGATTTTTTGGGGATAGGGGTCTCATCTGGTGATCGCTGATGGATGTGCGTATCTGGGGTTGTGGTTAGGGGTGTAAAACAGGAAGATGGAGAACAATGATGTCATGGCAGACCTCAAGGTTGCTGGGCTTGCTGGGGACCCAGCAGGCAGGATTTTGGGGCTTGAGGAACTCACCTGGCTGGCTCTAGCAGCAGCAGGTCTCCAGAGATGTTGTGTCCAGGGAAATGTGACTTTCTGTTGAGAAATCCACCATTGTTTTATATGGGCCTGCCTTTGTATGTGAGTTTGTGCTATTGCCAATATACTTTCTTTCTTCTTTATATCTAATTGTTAATTATATGATGAGTTGTAGTTCATTTATGACCATGTCTGTTAGTTTTTTCCAAAAGTTGACTACATTAGGGTTCTTAAGAGAACCGATATTATGCTCCCTTATTCATACAGTACAAGTGTTTTTCCTTGCCAGCAGGGAATAGATGGTCCTAGGGTCTGCTGGGTTGGAAGTCTAGACACAAGGCTGGAATCCAATACTCTCAAAGTTTACTTTTTACCAGCCCCATTTTTCCCTGTGAAATTCCCAATGCTATTCCTAAATGCTTGTCCTGGTTATGTTTTTGTCAATTGGGCATGAGCTAGAACCATTTGAGAAGAAGAGACCTCAATTGAAAAATGCCCCAATCAGATTATTTTGTAGGCTACCTGATGATTTGTTGAGAATGGTCCAATCCTTACTGTATTGTGCCTTCTCTGAGCAAGTAGGTCTGGGGTATATAAGAAATCAGCCTGGGCAAGCCAGAAGGAGCAAGCTACTACTAAATACTGTTCCTCTATGGCCTCTGCTCCAGGTTCTGCCTTCAGGTTTTCAGTTGCGTTCAGGCCCTGAAATTCCTTCTTGATGAACTGGTGACTTGAAATATGCAATTCCTAGGTCTCCTGGATTTTTAAGTCACTATTGACAAATCTATCATTATTTTGTTGGACCTTACATTATCTATAAATCAAATAAACTCTTTCCTGCATAAATTGCTTTTGACCATGGTGTTTTATTACAGCAATAGAAAGCCAAATAAGACAATGTTTGTTCACCCCAGAGATAACACTAATTCGCAGATGGGTAGGGTATCTAGTGTAGCCATTCACCTAGCAGTGGCAGGCTCTGTGGCCAGTTTCGACTAGGTGTAGTAGAAACCTTGGCAGGTGTGTTTTTGTAACTAGAGGACAGAATGGCTGGGGACAAAAGATAGAATGGAAAAATTAACCTCTTAGAAGTTAGAAGTTAGAAGATAGGACTAGAGACCCTTATTTGTGCTTCAACAACTGAAAAGTGCTCAGATCCAAAATTCTGTGGTTTTACAGTGTTCATCAGGTTTGTGACTTAGGCTGGAGCCCTGTGGATGCCTTAACCCAACCAGAGTGTTAAATGAGACTGAAGCCTTATGGGTATATGTGCATAATGCTTACAGAAGGGACTAACAGGGCTGAAGTCTTGAAGAATGCAGTCTTAATGAGGCATCAGCAGGGCTAAAGGCCAGGGAAATGGACATTACTCACAGCACAGGAAAGAAGGCTCATTTCTTCACCTGGGTGAAGGATTGGTCATGCATGCAGTCCTCTAAGGGGTTATGGGTGGAGTTGAAGGCCATACTGTGCTAATTTTACTAGAGGACAGGTCAGGTTGAAGCCTCAACAGCACTGTGCTCTTTGAGATAATTGGAGGGAAGTAAGCAAATGTTTTAAATAGCTGTCCTAAGTATACTGAAAAAATCAAAAGGAAACCATGTGCTGAGAACAAAATTAAGACAGGACTATAATCCATAAACAAAATAAAACAATTCAATCCATAAATAAAAAACACACCATTATTATTATTTTCAAAATGAGAATGAAATGATACCTGAAACTGACTAAACTGCATAATGGTGTTCAATTCACTAGCAGTGTTCAGCAGCATTAGACTTAACCAGCGAGAAAAAGGAATCAGTACATGAGATTACATTCATGTTGAGATTATGAGTCTGAAGAGCAAAATTGCTAAAGAAAAGAAATCACAGCAAACCTAAGGATCCCCATCACACAGGGGTGTGTGCACATGCCCTGTAACATGTGCAAGCCAAGCACATGTTACAGGGGTCTGGAAAGGGGAAGGATTAAAAAAATGCAGAGAACTTGTTCAAGGACATAATGGCAGAAAATAATTCAAAATTAAAGACTTGAATATATAAATGCAAACACCTGCATAAACTCTATGAGTTTGAGACAAGCTTGGTCTAGAGCGTGAGTTCCAGGCTACATAAACTATCTCCAAAAATAAATAAATAAATAAAAAATAGATAGATAGGTAGGTAGGTTGGTAGATAGATAAGATAGGTAGATAGATGATAGATAGATAGATAGATAGGTTATCGATAGATAGATAGATAGATAGATAGATAGATAGATAGATAGATAGATAAAAATAAAAGAAACTAAGAAATAGATTGTGAACAAAAGGTCAGGTGCAGTGGTGCACAACTGTAATCCCAGCACTCAGGAGGCAGAGGCAGGCAGATTAACGTTACTCTTTGCAAGGGTTTACTTTCAATGTTTACTCCTACTTTTGTCATGAAGATTGTCAGTGGATGCATAGTGAATATCTATTACTTGTAGATTACATGTAAGATTTGGTTCCATCATTAAAGAAGTGGCTAATGATCTAATTAATTATAATAAAATATCTTTTAAAAATACCAAAAAATTCTAATGGAAGAGGTAAGCTGGACGTTAAAGGCAGTGAAAAGCTTCATAAAAGACTTTTGGTGTAAAAAAGGCTAAGAGACTGCCAAAGATTCCAGAAGCACTAATAACTGCTCAGTCAGAATGAGAGGGTAATGTGAATGCTTTCTTAAGGGTTTTTTGTTTAACCCACCCTCCACACAAATACATTTAAAGAAATAAAAAAATAGGAATCAGAGAGATGGCTCTGATTAGGAGCACTTGTGGCTCTTGTAAGGATTCAGGTTTTATTCCTAACACCTACATGGTAGCTCACAACCATCCATAACTCCAGTTTCAGGGGATCTGATGCCCTCTTCTTATCTCTAAGGACACCAGGCATGCAGATGGTATACATACATATATAGAAGCAAAGTAATCATATAATTAAAAATAAATATAGTTTCATTCAGTACAGAATGAATGTAAATGGATTGGGAAGTGTACTTGGACCATATGCCTATGCAATTTATTTGTCTTTATAATCAGACAAAATAGGTTTTATAAAACAGAGTCTAAAGAGTCAGGAATACAGTTAGCAACATCTGGTTTAATGGGAAATTCTTATCCTATCCTGTATTCATGAACTTCTATAAAAACCAATCTTTCTATACCATGATTATTCTTTGAAATTCTGTGTCCTGGAGTTCATGTAGGTAACTCTCATTGGCAAGGATTTCTATACAACTTGTACATTTTGGAGAGAAGACACTAACTCATTCTTTCATAAGGCTAGCATTCTGGTGATGAGGAGTTTGTCATAGATAGGCCAGGTTGGGCATGAAGACAAAGTGTTGGAGTGGGGTGGGTATAGAGGTTGGGAATGGTTTGATTGGGATCAAGTCAGGAGGAAAGATGGTACCAAGCTGGTATACAGGATATACAGGATGTTAAATGAGAGTTATCAAAGTGTGAAACAAAATCAAAGAGGATATAAATAAACTCCTAAACAAATTCACAGACAATCTAAATAAACAGCTGAATGAAATAAGTCAAAAGAGGATATAAAATAAATTAACAAAACAAATTCGGTAAAAAACTGGGAAAATAAAATTTACACTTAATAAATGAAACACACTTTAAACCAAATACAAAACTCAAGTAAGAAAGCCTTAATCAACTGGAAAACAGAATATCAAATATTGAAAACAAAATTGCTAAATTAGAATATTCAGACATTGGCAGATATAAATAGCAGGAAGTATGAATATAACAAATGAGATCTGTGGGAAACATTACAAGATCAACTTTGTGAGGCTGTGACAAAAGGAACAAATCAAATCAGATATAAGGGAACAAATGATCACTCAGGTTCAGAAGGCGTTTAGAACATCAAAAATAGAATGGAAGATAAGTCTCAGTTGTTAAAAGCCTGTACCACTCTTGCAGAGAACCCAAGATTCCTTCCTAATATCCATGTTGGGCAGTTTAAGACTAATGGTAACTCTAGCTCTGGATGATCTGATGTATTTGGCTACTTCATGCATTGATGCACACACACACACACACACACACACACACACACACACACACACACACACACACATACACTTAAAAACCAAAGAAAAGACCAGAAAAGAACTTGTCCATAAACATTATAGTTAAAACATAAAATATAAAGGACAAAGAAAAAGTACTGAAAGTCACATTAAAGAAGCACTTAAGTCCCATGCAAACACAAACACATTCAAATAACAGCTGAATTTTTAAAAGAGAGCATTAAGAGCCAGAAGAACATGGGCTACTACTCTGAAAGACAAAATGTGCCAACCTAAGTTACTATATCCAGTAAAGCTATCCACTATAATTGAATGAGAAAAAAAATAACTTCCCATGATAAAGACAAACTAAAGGAATAGAAAATATACTTGAAGAAGTCCTCTGCACTGAGAGAACTGCAGATACATGCATGAGGCCACATGAAAAATTACACTATGCTAGAATAATAGTTAAGCAGATGAAGAATAGGAACACATGAACTAATACAAAACTGAAAAGTGATAGGAAATAACATACCACATTCAATAATAATTTGGATAGCAATGATCTCAACTGTCCTACCACAAATTTGGGCTACCATATTGGACTAAAAAAAAAAAAGTATGGTTCAGATAATTGTCTCCAGGAAATACAAGTTACTAGGACATGCCTTTTTTAAAACTTACATTCTAATAAAATGGAAACTATAGAATACATGCATAGATTTAAAGACACATATAACTCACAAAGTTAAACTGAAAGGAAATAAATGATTTAAATGGATTGAAATAAAAGACGAGATTGAAGCAGTAAGAAAATGTCCCAACTTAAAAAAAAAATACCACCAAAAACCCAGGCTCAGAGGTATTTGCTGCTAAAGCCAAAAATAGGTTTAGGACAGAATTAATGGCACTAGTGTGTTCAAATTGTTTCATAACATAGAAGGTGAAGAGATACTTTGCTTTATACCAATCTCTTCATAAAGTAGTTTACCCAGGTACACACACTAGATAACCAACCAAAAAGAAGGAAATTTTAAGTCAATCTCTCTGACTCACAGTTCCTCAAAAAATACCTTAGGGTAAACTTGGCCAAGGAAATAAAAGAGCTCTGTACTGAGAACTTTAAAACACTGAAAAAAGAAATTGAAAAAGAAAATAGAAGATGGAGCAACCTTCTATGCTCATAGATTGGAAGAATTAATATTGTAAGAATTATCATTGTATACCAAACAATCTCCTCTACCCATGTAATTCCAAAACAAAATTCTAATGTAATTCTTCACAGAATAGGGACAAAAACCACAAAAATGTAAAATAAAAAAGCAAAAAATATCCAGAGTGAAAAGAACGGTGTTGGAGATGGAGATACTGCCATATCTGATTTCAAGTTATTCCACAGAGCCGTTGTTAGGGCTTATGCTGGTTTAGGAAGTGATAGTTATAAGTTCTCCTCCAAGATCTGTGACTTCACCAGGCACGGTTTCTTCTTTAATTTTTTAAAATTTTTGTAAATTTTATTTATTTAGTTTTATTTTTTTGTTTTGTTTTTGTTTTTCGAGACAGGGTTTCTCTGTGTAGCCCTGGCTGTCCTGGAACTCACTTTGTAGACCAGGCTGGCCTCGAACTCAGAAATCCACCGGCCTCTGCCTCCTGAGTGCTGGGATTAAAGGCGTGTGCCACCACGCCTGGCTGCATGGTTTCTTCTTGTTGAGCAGATCTTAAGTCTTAAGTCCATTTAGAAAACAGTTGGTTACCACCACGTTATGCATGCACCCTTAGAAGCTAGAGAAAGTACCCAAGGATCTGGGAGGATCTGCAACCCTATAGGTGGAACAACAATATGAACTAACCAGTACTTCCCGCAGCTTGTGTCTCTAGCTGCAAATGTAGCAGAAGATGGCCTAGTTGGCCATCACTGGGAAGAGAGGACCCTTGGTATTGCACTTTATATGCCCTAGTACAGGTGAACACCAGGGCCAAGAAGTGGGAGTGGGTGGGTGGGTAGGGGAGCGGGGGGGGGGGGGGGAGAGAAGGTATAGGGAACTTTCGGACTCTGAGATCATGAGGCCCTTATTCCAGAAAGGATCCTGTGTACCTAGAGGAATGAACAACGCACAGGTCACAAGGAAGTTAACCACACCCCCTCGGAGCTTCCTCCTCTCAGTCTATTACATCAGATGCAACAACAATGATTAATGAAAAACGGGGCCACGAATATTAAAAGAGAGCAAGGAGAGTTATATGAGAGGGTTTAGAGAGAAGAATTAAGGAGTAAGTAACATAATTATAATCTCAAAAAATAAAATAAATAATGAGAAACAACATCTCTGTGTGACACTGTAGTGTTGAAACTGCCTTTCAAATCAGAAGCAATTTTTTAGCATTATTTTTCAAATTGTGGCGTATGAATATATATGAGCGTGTAGCTATGCACTTCAAATTTTAAAATATTCTTTTGCAATAATTTTATTGAATTCATTCTTTGATAATTTTAAACATGTGTGTAGGTCACTCCGATTAAGGTAAACTTCCCCAAATGAAGTGTGGAGTGTGGTCATTTCAAGTATTTGACTGTAGTTCCAAATATAGGCACTAGATGGCGGAAGTAGATTTCAAAAAACAAAACAAAAGAAAAAAATCAAAAAACAAAACAAACAAACAAACAAACAAACAAACAAAAACGGTTTTCGCCCTTCCAGGCACTGCAAAATAAGAAAACAAGTGGATGCAAGACAGCTTTAACAAATGTCCAAAGGCTTAAGAGTTTCTTATGGAGTTAAGGACAAAATATTAAACTAATCGCTTGAAATGCAACAAAAGTTCACATCATGATAGTTTTTGTCTGAAGATGGTGCCAAGTTTTTAAACACAGAAAAATTTGAAATTAAAACAAGGATTTAAATAAAAATTACTTGCTCTTTCACAGAGAAAATAGGATTTAGACATTGTCAAGATAACTCCTCAACAGAACTCTGTGGCCTGCTACAAGTAACATGTTGATCACTTTTGTGAATAGAAGAAGTGCTAACATGTGTCTCACATTTGCCCTCCAGCCTGGCTCCTGAGCCATGTGCTTTTTGTCTCTAAATCAGTGACAAAGAGGAAGCCATTGTATATTATCAGCCTTAGAACTGACTGCTTAAAATATGTGAGATTTCCATAGAAATTGCCATTTATAAAATAAATTCTTTTGGATTTTGAATTCACTTACTTTAATAATGTGAAAATAGAGATGATGTTACCCCACATTGACTGTGTTTCTGAAGATATTTTTAGCTGAGACACATTGGCTTGTAGGCTCATAATGTTTCATTTATCTTGTCTAATTCTTGTCATTTCATTTTCTCATTCAGGGAAACAGGATTCCCCAAAGTGTTTGCAACCATTTACACCCTTGTTCTTGGAAGAGTGAGACAAGCCAGGAGAAGGGTGGAAGGGCCTTACTGCCTTATTTTGTTCCACTGGTATTTTGAGCTGTTTTGTCTTTCCTGTAGAAACTAGCATATTGTGGAAAAAGAATAATAGAAGTGATCTAATGGAGCCTTGCCAGAGAAAAGCCTTTAGCATACAGCTTTAAAATAAAATCAAACTCCAATGGCTGTGTGTGTGTCTGTGTGTAAAATATATAAATAAAATTGAAATTTGAATGTATGAATAAAGTGCACCTAGGGAACATTTTATATATTCATTTCTGCCAAATACATAACTATTTGCTCATTTTTGAAAGAAAAAATAACATAATGAATTTATTTTATTATTTATTTATTCATTTTTATTATTATTCTTTAATCTTTTTCCAGTGCAGTCGTTATCCCACTCCCAGTCTACCCTATCACTGTTCCTTATCCCATTCCTTCCCCCGCCTCTCCCCCTTACCCTCTTCCCCGTATCCAAGAGGATGTCCCCACCCCGGACTCCCCACCTCATCAATCAGACCAATCATCAATCAGACCTCCCACTCCCTGGGGCCTCAAGGGTTAGGTGCTTCTTCTCTCACTGACACCAGACCAGGCAGTCCTCTACTGTATATGTGTTGGGGGCCTCATATCAGTTAGTATATGCTGCCTGATTGGTGGCTCAGTGTCTGAGAGATCTTGGGGGTCCAGGTTAATTGAGACTTCTGGTCTTCCTATGGAATCACCCTCCTCCTCAGCTTCTTCCAGCTTTTCCTTAATTCAACCATGGGGATCCCCAGCTTCTGTTCATTACTTGATTACAAGTATCTGGGTCTGTCTCAGACAGCTACTTGTTGGGTCTCTCAGAGGGCAGCCATGCTAGGCTTCTGTCTATAAGCACACCATAGCTTCAGTAATAGTGTCAGACTTTGAAGCCTTCCCTTGAGATGGCTCCCAATTTGGGCCTGTCACTGGACCTCCTTTCCCTTAGTCTTTTCTTTATTTTATTGTCCCTGCAGTTCTTTTAGACTGGAACAATTCTGGGTCAGAATTTTTGACTGTGGGATGGCAACCCCATCTCTCCCTGTCTTTCTTTTGGAGATGGACTCTATAAGTTCCCTCTCCCTACTGTTGGGCATTTCATCTAAGGTCCCTCCCTTTGAATCCTGAGAGTCTCTCATCTCCAAGGTCTCTGGTACATCCTAGAGGTGATACCCCCACCTCTTACCTCCCGAGGTTGCCTGTTTTCATCCTTTCTGCTGGCCCTCAGGGCTTCAGTCCTGTTCCTCTCACTCAATACCAGATCATGTTCCCCTTTTCTTCTTCTCCTACCCTCTTCCACCCAAGTCTCTTCCTCCCTCTGCCCCTTGTGATTACTTTCTTCTCCCTCCGAAGTGGGATTGAGACATTATCACTTGGGTCCTTCAGCTTATTAACCTTCTTGAGTTCTGTGGATTGTATCCTGGGTATTCTGTATGATTTTGCCTAATGTACACCTTTTAGTGAGTACATACCATACATGTCCTTTGCATCTGAATTACCTCATTCTAGATGATATTTTCTAGTTCCCACCTGAGATCTCTAGAACAAACAGAAGCAAACTCACCCCAGAGGAGTAGAAGGCAAGAAATAGTCAAACTCAGAGCCCAAATCAACGAAAACGAAGCAAAGAGAATTATACAATGAATCAACAAAACCAAAAGCTGGTTCTTTTAGAAAATCAGCAAGATAGAATAAACCCCTAGCCAAACTAACTAAAGGGCCCAGCGACAGTATCCAAATTAAGAAAATCAGAAATGAAAAGGGAGACACAACATAAACTGAAGAAATTTAAAAAAAAAAAATCAGATCCTACTACAAAAGTCTATACTCAACAAAACTGGAAAATCAAGATGAAATGGATGATTTTATAGACAGATACCATGTAAACAAATTCAGATCAAGAGCAGGTAAACTATCTAAGCAGACCCACAACACCTAAGGGAAAAAAAGCAGTCATTAAAAACCTCCCAACCAAAAATAGTTCAGGGCCAGCTAAATTTAGTGCAGAATTCTACCAGACATACAAAGAAGAGCTAATACCAACACTCATCAAACTATTCCATAAAGTAGAAACAGAAGGAACACTTCCTAACTTTAGTTCTATGAAGCCACAATTACTCTGAAACCTAAACCACACAAGGATCCAACAATGAAAGAGAACTTTAGAGCATAATACATTTATAAAAGTAAAAGTAACTAGTTATTTCTCTAAATACGAAGTTGAGTCAAACAAATCCACATTTTGTAGCTCATTTTATTTTGGTAAGTAGTAGTTTTTACAGCTTTTTTCCCCATGCAATAAGAGGAACCCCAACAGCATAATTTGTTAGTACACATATAATCATGAGAGTCTATTTATTATGACAAAGCAAAAGAAATGATAACTAAATAGAAACAAAATTAGTGGGGAGGGGTCTTCATACTTTTCTTCCTAAGCATTTTTTGATTATTTGTAAGAGACTTGAAGTTAATTCACTGAGCCCATATGAAAAGTGTTGTCTGAACCCCAACAGCATAATTTGTTAGTACACATATAATCATGAGAGTCTATTTATTATGACAAAGCAAAAGAAATGATAACTAAATAGAAACAAAATTAGTGGGGAGGGGTCTTCATACTTTTCTTCCTAAGCATTTTTTGATTATTTGTAAGAGACTTGAAGTTAATTCACTGAGCCCATATGAAAAGTGTTGTCTGTTTTAGAAGTATTACATATTTATCCATTCAGCTCACCATCACAGAAACCGCCACCTCTTCCTTAAAATACAGTTTTGTTTTATTATTTTGTGTTCCTACAAGAAATCCATATTTTATTTGACACTTCTATAAAAGATGGAACTTATTAAATTTCTATAAGTAAAAATTTATTTGAAAACTTTTGATTGTGTTCAAAGTAATAAGGCCTTGTTTAGTTTATATTGTTATCCATCTTTATTCTTTAAACTCCACACTATAACAGTAACCTAGCGGGAATAAGATTTGATCCAATTACTGCTGTGTGGATCTGCACGCAGATGCTATGCTTTTTGCTTTTAGGTAGTTAGAGCCATGAAGATTTCCAGACCTTAGAATTAGTTAAAATGTTAAACATAATAATGGTACTAATTTATAATCATGATCCTGTGTATTTTAAAGCAGGAACACTAGCAAAATTGCATGTCATTATTTTTAATGAATGTCACCAAAGAAGCACAGTTTTATTCAATATTGTAATTACCTTATTAATGTGAAAACATTGAAAGAAATAAGGCAGAATGAAGAAAAAAGCAGATTTTTTACTTTGACTCAGTGTGATAAGCCATTTTACTTAATATAGAACATTCAACTTCATGTTGTTTCATTTATGCATATATACAATAATAGGTTCTTGCTTAAAGGGGAAGGGAAAGCATATAGATATTTTGGGAATCTGCTGTTTTTCAGTCTCATGGTTAGATTATTTATGTCTGATGTCTAATGTGTGTGTGTGTGTGTGTGTGTGTGTGTGTATGCATGTATGTACATGCATATGTGTAGTAGTAGTAGTATAGTAGTGATTAAAAGAAAATTATGCCTTAGGAAAGTTTGAGATTGTTGTTTTTTTTTTTTTTAAGATTTATTTATTTATTATATGTAAGTACACTGTAGCTGTCTTCAGACACTCCAGAAGAGGGCGCCAGATCTTGTTACGGATGGTTGTGAGCCACCATGTGGTTGCTGGGATTTGAACTCTGGACCTTCGGAAGAGCAGTCGGGTGCTCTTACCCACTGAGCCATCTCACCAGCCCGAGATTGTTGTTTTTTATATTCTTCTTATAATCAACCATCAAATTCTAACATTGCATAAGAGAAATGTGATGTACATAAAATAGAATTATCAAAGGTGCCATGTGCTGTTTAACATAGCTATAGTTTAATTTCAAAACCACATCCATAGTTACTTATGTGTAATACACCTGTCTGGCCTGTAAGATCCACTTGCTTAGGTCTTTGAAGACTTATGCTAGTAAACGTGAAACATCTTCTTAGATATTAATATTTCACATGAGTAACTGTCTTTTAAAGAAAGAAATTTTTACAATCACTGATGTTATAATGGCAACAATATAGCATATAGTCCTTTTTCTGAAATACAAAGTTATATGTATGCATAGTTTACATAGTACAGTTTGGTTTTTGCAACTGCCATTGAGATGGACACAGTAACTGAAGGTAAAAATTTATTAGTAATAATATGATACTATTCTCTTTTTGTCCTAAGGAGAAATTTCACAGAAGGGTGATTATGATACATTCATCAATTAAAGGCAATATTCAGTGAGGCCAGGTAAAATATGGCAGAAAATATTTCAAAACATGTTGCTCTTTTTTTTTTTTTTTCAGGAATACTTGGACACACAGTAGAGTATGAAGAGACACAACCATTTTGTGGAATCATTAAATTTAAGTTTAGTGATAGAATTATGTCTCTTCCTTAACCATGAGTCAAGTTTTAAAAATATTGCTTGCTTGACTAAAGCTAACATCATCATTGCCTCTCATCTTGATATTTGAGTAACCAATGGAGAATAAAGAAATTGAATGATACTGTTTTGTTTTGTTTTCTTTTCTTTTCTTTTTAAGAAAATCCAGGGCTGACCTAGAATGTGCCAGCCATACAATGGACAAAGGCATGTGTAATACAAGAGACCTTTGACAGAAAATAATATTACAAAATAAACATTTGCCACACACTCTTATCAGGTATGGATTCTTGGCTCTGGCTTCTAGTACGAAGGGTGACACGATTGTATTCTAGGACATGGTAGAGAAATGGCTGGTCAAAACAACTGGCTGAGAAAAGATTGATTTCAGGATTCTGTGGGCTGTGAGTTCTTCAAGGGCAAGGCTATTCTAATTTGCTATCTGAAAGCCCGTTTTTGCTGAACAATATGATCTGCCTTAAGTGCACATGCAATAAACCTATGTTGATGATAATAGTATTGTCTATGAAGGAGATAAAGATGGTCCTAAACACAACTAAAAGCAATTAGATTATGATAAACTTTGGAAGAATGGTTAATAACCCTTTTCTTGAGTCAAGCGATTTCATACATATTTAAGTGTTAGGTGCTGTTCAGGGTTTCTAACCTGTAGGAATCAGCTTGCTCAAATAATAACCCACAATTATAAAAATAAACAAGAAATTTACTTTAGCCCTATAAGCACATTGTCTGTGATTAGGCAGCATCTTAGGTTTAACATATTTTAAGTGAATTCTCAGAGAAAAGAGAATTTATAGAAAAACTTCAAGGAAGTAAAAGTATACACACTACTCCACTCAGTTATGGAAATATGCTGTGCTTGTTTTATTAAATGGCATACATCCAAGCAAAAGAATGTGTTCTAGAAGCTAATCCTCATGCTTCATATTCATAGATAAATACACCAAATGACAAGTCAATGGATTTCACTTGCTCTCTTCACATGATCCAACCAGCAATGCTGTAAAATCCAGCTCATCTCTGGCCCTAGGGGCCTAGGTTGATCAAAGAAGGCTCTTCAGAAAACAAAACAAAGTGCAGTCTTGCCTTCCAAAATATAACTCCTTTCCAAGTTGGCCCATTCCCATTATAAAAATGACTCACTTTGTGGTATGAAAATTGATATGAGATGATTAATCAAAAAAGACTATCTTAATATAATAGCACAGCAGCCTTTGGAGATCAAGGGAAGCTCACATAGGCAAATTCTAATAAAAGTTGAGCACAGAAAGCATTTTAAATAAAAACCAGCATCAGAATTGCACACCTTTCTTGGAAAGAGTAGACGCAATGTGTTCTGCCTACAAAAGTGATAACTTTGTGAGGGGAGGTGTATGCTAACCAGCTAGATCTAGCCAGACCACAGTTTTCAAAAAGCTACGTATGCTTCAAACACTGTATTGTACGTACTAAATACAGTTTATTTGTTAATTGAAAAAATCATGTGCAATCTTTTCCCAAGGCTCATTATTAAAGACTATATCCTAGAGGTTTCTGTACAAAAGAAACTTCAGAAAAAGAAATGCTTCATTTCCCTAAGTATTAATTAATCCATGTTCTTTTCTTTATTCCATATATCATAGGGAGGGATTTTCCTTCTTTCAGAGCTTGCCTTCATGCTCCTGATTCTATTTTTACACTGCACCTTTCCTGTATCATTTGTCTCCTTTCTGTGTGTGCATTCTCTAATTTCACTCTTTAACTTTTACTTTTGCTTGGCTTAACTGTATGTTAGATTTTCTTTTACTTCAAAACTTACAATCATTATTCCCTTCTTTTGGTCCTCCCTCAGTTGAACTCAACCTATGTTACATAATCCTATGTTACATAATTTAATTTAACTTCTAAATATTTTATAGTCACAATTTTACAGTTTGGTTACCATTTCATTTGATTTCACATTCATTTCTCAATGTTTCACAAGAATTTATACTTCTCAGGATTTACATCATAGGAAAGTAATTTTGATTTCTCACCAACTTAAATGAGCTTTATCATGTTCTTCTATTATAGTATATAATAAGTCACAATAGCATTAACAGTATATGTCATTATCATAAAAAAATCATGTTTTATATTATACCACATAACTATCCTTATACATGTATTATAATCTCATTTGTAGTCATCATTGCTGTAGAATTATGATAGTTATTAGAATTTATATGATTATAGTTATCCTGTCTAGACTCTTATGTCACAGACATAGATGACCAGCTATTGGGTAGCTGTGCATTTACTTGTAGTTTATCCACAAACAGTAAACTAATACATTCTCACATCGCTGACATAGGAATATGCCTTGTTTTCTGATATTTCCAATTGTGTAAGTATTAATTGATCAACTGATAGTAGGGCATGAATCAAAATTACTCCAGGGTTTAGTGTCCTGATACAATTCATTACTTTAAGCAACAATTACAATAATCTGCCGCAGACCCTCTTTGGTCCCTGTCCGTGTGGAACGGGTCTCTGGTTGCAGGTAAACAAGGAGTCGGCGGGAATTGACAGACAGACTTGACACAAGGGAGTGTGGATCTGAATGTAATTTGTCAAATTGAGCATCAAAGTTTTTATACAGAAGAAAATAGGGAAGTTGGGTGACACACCGGCAAGGTACAAAGAGGTTACTGGATTCTTACACAAAACAGAGGAATGCAAACACGGAAGGACTGGCAGGAACCAACTGGCATAAAATTCAGTGTTAACAATTGAGATCAAACACAGCTCCAACTAAGGTCCATTTAATCTTAGAAGCCAGGGGCAAGGGCTTCGTGCCCTTGTCATAGTTCCTACTCTAGTCTATTGTATAGTCCACCTTCCCCTAGGCCATTGTAAATACTTGTGTATGGGTGTAACTCAGCTATCTATAGTTCTAAGTATCTACTCTGGTTCCACTTTAGGTCACAAACTTCCTTCTTCCTATACAATGGTAAATTTCTGTGTAGAGCAGTGACTTAGCTATCCATGCCCAAGGTTGGATCAAGGACTGCCTAGACTCTAACTTAGCTATATGTCAAAATATCAATCCTTAGGAGCACTTGTAATAAAGCAATATTAAGGGAAAGCACATAGATCCATTTACCAACTAAAGCAAGGACATTGGAGCATTCTTTATACAGGATGCCACGATTCCAGGAGACTAAGTTTCCATGAACTTTTCGCCTCGGGACAACGCCCAGGTTTTCGGGGCCTGTCACGCTTGTCACTACTGGAGTGGATGTAGCAATAATGCCAATGTCTTAAAAAATTAAGCCTATTGGCTACCCCCGGGTCCCCATCCCCCACTGCTACACAACTCCTTTAAATTTCCTGACCCTCTGTACTTCTCTCTTGTTTCCTTCCATATCTGATACTGCCCCCTCCCCCTCTCCCTCCTAGGTCCCTCTCTTCTATTTCCCATGATCAATTTGTTCCCACTTCTAAGTAAGACTGAAGCATCCACACTTTGGTCTTCCTTTTTCTTGAGCTTCATATGGTTTGTGAGTTGTATCGTGGGTATTCTGAGCTTTTGGGCTAATATCCACTTATAAGACCCAACAGGGATGAAATTTGCCTAAATACCCAAAAAATGGGAGCTAGAACCTGTAGAGACCATATCCAGTGGGTAAGCACAGCCCCCAGTTGAGGGAGTGGGCCACCTACCCATCTCAAAAATTTTAACTCAGAATTGTTCTTGTCTAAAGGAGATACAAGGACAAAGAGTGGAGCAGAGACTGGTGGAAAGGCCATCCAGAGACTGCCCCACTTAGGAATCCATCCCATGTGCAGACACCAAACCCAGACACTATTGTGGGTGCCAAGAAGTGCTTGCTGACAGGAGCCTGATATAGCTGTCTCCTGAGAGGCTCTGCCAGTACCTGACAAATACAGAGGCAGATGATCTCAACCAACCATGGGACTGAGACATTGAGAAAGGACTGAAAGAGCTGAAGGGGTTTGCAGGCCCATAGGAGAAACAACAATATGAACCAACCAGTACCCCCAGAGCTCCCAGGGCCTCAACCACCAACCAAAGAGTACACATGAAGAGACCCATGGGTCCAGCTGCATATGTAGCAGAGAATTGCCTTATCTGGCCTCAATGGGAGGGGAGATGGTCCCCTCCTTGGTCCTGTGGAGTCTAGATGCCCCATCATAGGGGAAGCTAGGGAAGAGAGGCAGGAAGGATGGGTAGGTGAGTGGGTGAGCAACCTTGTAGAGGGAGGAGGGAGCAGTTATGGATGAGGGGTTTGCCGAGGGAAAACTGTGAGGGGGGACAACATTTGAAATGTAAATAAATAAAATAACCAGTAAAAACTAAAACAATTAAACCTAATTTTAAATTTACTGTGTAGTTTTTTCAAAACTTTATTTTAATATGAAAGATGAAGTTGTATTTATCACGTAAAACATGCGACTTTGGAGTATAGGTACACTGTGGGATGAATAAATGTAGAAAATTAAAACATGAAGTACCTCATGTAGTTTTTATTTTCTGGTAAAAATATGGAGGATCAGGGAAAAATCAGTGAAAAGGGGACAGAAAGATTTTAAGAGTCAGAGAACTAGGAAGTTTGCCATGAAAATGTGACATTGTAGGGATGTCAGAGAAGATGTACTTATAGTACCTCAATAGGATGACTGCCTAAATAAGCTCTGAACAATGACAATATCAATAGACATACTGACATGGAAGGAGAAAATTTTGTGAAGTTTGCTTTTTTTATATATAATTGAATTATGTTTCAATTTGTATATTTTACTAGCTAACTTGCTATCAACTTGACATAAGTAAGAGTCATCTGGTAAGAGAGATCCTCAATTAGGAAAAAGACCTTCATAAGGTTGTCCTGTAGACAAAGCTTATGGGGATTTTCTTGACTATAGATTGATGTGGGAGTGCATAGTAGATTGTGGATGGTGCCACTCTTGGGACGGTGGTCTTATGGTACACAAGAAAGCAGGCTGAGCAAACCATGGGGAGAAAGCCAATAAACAGCACTCCTCCAGTGTCCATGCTTCAGTTTCTCCATCCAAATTCCTGATCTCATTGATCATATTTCCCTTTATGATGGAATATATATATATATATATATATGTGTGTGTGTGTGTGTGTGTGTGTGTATGTGTGTATATGTACATATATAATATTTTTATTAGGTATTTATTTCATTTACATTTTCAATGCTATCCCAAAAGTCCCCCACCCACTCCCCCACCTACTCCCACTTCTTGGCCCTGGCGTTCCCCTATACTGAGGCATATAAAGTTTGCACAACCAATGGGCCTCTCTTTCCACTGATGGCCGACTAGGCCATCTTCTGATACATATGCTGCTAGAGACACGAGGTCCAGGGGGTACTGGTTAGTTCATATTGTTGTTCCACCTATAGGGTTGCAGATACCCCAAGATCCTTGGGTACTTTCTCTAGCTCCTCCATTGGGGGCCCTGTGATCCATCCAATAGCTGACTGTGAGCATCCACCTCTGTGTTTGCTAGGCCCCGGCATAGTCTCACAAGAGACAGCTATATCTGGGTCCTTTCAGCAAAATCATTGCTAGTATATGCAATGGTGTCAGCGTTTGGAAGCTGATTATGGGATGGATCCCCGGATATGGCAGTCTCTAGATGGTCCATCCTTAGCAATCCATGTATTGATGGACACAGTCTTAGTTTGGATTTTATTGCTGTAAAGAGACACCATGATCAAGGAAACTTCTATAAAAGACAATATTTAATTGGAGATTGCTTACAGTTTCAGAGGTTCAGTCCATTATTATCATGTCAGGAAGCACGACAGCATGCAGACAGACATGGTGCTGGAGGAGATGAGAATTTGACATTTTGATCCTATGGCAGTACCAGGAGAGTGTGTTCAGCAAGCAGCCAGGAGGAGGGGCTCTTCTGCCCTGGGTTGAGCTTAAGCAAAGGACCTCAAAGCCCACCCCTACACTTCCTCCAATAAGGCCACATCTACTCCAACACAGCCACACCTTCTAATAGCACCACTTTCCATGAGCCAAAAAACATAATCAAACCAAGACAGACACCTAGATTGATACCATTGTTTAGCTCTTTTGTGAACTAGGATATAGCAAGCAAAATAACACAGATATCTCTTCCCTTTTGCTATACACTCCATAAGCAATTGATGGATCATACTTTAGTTTTTATTTAATGTTTTGAGATCCTCTATACTGTTTCCATAATAAGTACACTGATTATATTCCCACTAAACTGGACTAGGGTTTTCCTTTTTCCACCGTCTAACAAACACTAGTTTCTGTATATGTGATAATAGCTATTCTAACAAGTGTGACATGACATCTCACTATAGTTTAATTTTTTTTATTGGTTGTTGATGCTGAACTGTTTTTTTCCCAATTTGTTTTGGCTATATTAAGTCTTTCACCCCCTTTAATGAACAGATTCTTTTCTTACATAGTAAAACCTGATTATGGTTTCCCCTCCCTCTACTCCTCCCAGATTGTCCCTACCTCCCCTCCCATTTGGATCTACTCCTTTTCTATCTATTGTTAGGAAACAAAGAGACTTCTAAGGTATAATAATAAAATATAATATGATAAGACAAAATAGAAACTAACACATTGGGATTGAACAAAATCAACAGAAGAAAAAAGAGCCCAAGAGAAAGCCCAAGAAGCAGAAACTTGCTCATTCACACACTCAGGAACCCCATAAAAAGTCTAAACTGGAAGCCATAATATATACACAAAGGACTGGTAGAGTTAAACAAAGAAGAAAATATAAATAAAAGTAAATTATAATTTAAAAAATATATAACTTTTTAAAAACCCAGATTCAACATTATGAAACTGTGAGGTTCCTCCTCTGATGCTTTGAGTTCATTTCCTGTTGACCATGTACTACTGGGCATGTATCCTACACTCAAGAGGAGTTTGTTGCCCCAGAGAGACTCTTGGAGAAATCTTAATTTATATTTGCAAATGGTTATCAATTGGAAATTGCTTTTGGAAAATTATAGGTAATTTGTTCATTTTTATATTTGTCATGTTTAATTACACATTTTCTTTTTTTGTTTTTAATTCATTACTTTTTTACATTTCATTCTCTGCCCCTGTCCCCCCTACAGAATCCCCTCTCCCCACCTCTCCTCCCTTTCTCCTCTGAGAGGGTGGTGCCTCAGTGGATATCCTCCCCTGACCCTGTGGCACCAAGACTCTGCAGGGTTCAGCACATCCTTTCTTACTGAGGTCACACATGGCAGCTCTGTTGGGGATTTCACAGACAGGCAACAGTTATAGGAACAGCCCCCACTCCAGTTGTTGGGGAACCCACATGGAGACTGAGCTGTACATCTGCTACATATGTGCACTTGCTGTGGGGAGAGGTTTGGGGGTCTCTGTCCAGGCCATGTATGCTCTTCAGTTGGTAGCTCAGTCTCTGAGAGCTCCCAGAGTTCCAGATTAGTTGACTCTGTTGGTCTTCCTGTGGAGTTTCTATCCCCTTCAGGGTCTTTAGTCCTTCCTCCAACTCTTCCATAAGACTCTCTGACCTCTGTCCAATGTTTGGTTGTGAGTGTCTGCATCTGTTTCAGTCATGTGCTGGGTAGGAACTCTCAGAGGACAGATATGCTAGGCTACCAACTGCAAACATAATAGTATCATTAATAGTGTCAGGGATTGGTGCTTAAATGGGATGGATCTCAAGTTGGGCTGATTATTGGTTGGCCTCAGTCTCTGCTCCATCATTGTCCGTATTTGTCCCTGCATTTCTTTTAGACAGGACAAATTTTTGTGGGTAAGCTGGTGTCCATATGGTGGATGATATGGTGTCCATATCCCTCCACTGGGGTTCCTGCTGGGCTACAGGAAGGGACCTCTTTAGGTCCCATATCACCATTGCTATGTATGCATCTCAGGTATGGTCACATGTATTGACTCCTGAGACCATCCCTCCATCCCAGGTCTCTGGAACTTTCTAGAGGTTCTCCCATACCTCAAACCTGGCAAATACAGATTTCCATTCATTCTCCTAGACCTCTGGTCTTCTCTCCGGTCTTTCCCCACACCAGATCCTGACACCTCCCCATGCCCTCTCCCACCCAGTAATCTCCCTTCCTCTGCTTCCTATAACTATTTTATTAAGTGGGATTCAAGCATCCTCACTTGGGCCTTCTTTCTTATTTAACTTCTTTGGACCTGTAGGGTGTATCATGGGTATCCTATATGTTAGGGCTAATATTCACTTATTATTGAGTACATACCATGCATGTCCTTTTGGGACTGGATTACCTCAATCAGGATGATACTCTTAAGTTCTATTAATTTGCCTGCAAAATTCATGATGTCATTGTTTTTAATAACTGAATAGTATTCCATTGTGTAAATGAACCATATTTTCTGTATTCGTTATTCAGGGGAGGGGCATTTAGGTTGTTTCCAGTTACTGGCTATTATGAATAAAGCTTCTATGAACACAGTGAAGCACACGTTCTTGTGGTGTGGTCAAGCACCATTTGGGTATATCTCAGGAGTGGTATAAGTGTGTCTTAAGGTAGAAATATTTCAGATTTCCTTTGTCTAGGGGTGGGGTCTAGTATTACCTTTTTCAACATTAACATGTGTATTGAGGTTTTGTTTAGGCAGCCATATTGTTGGAATCATGCAATCAAGGTAAAAGTTTCCCTGTTCTTAATACAAAAAAATGTCATAGCAGGATTTCTTTGCTTTGATTTTTTCCTCTTCTCTCCTCTCCTCCCCTGTCTCCTTCCCCCTTCCCTCCACTCCCTCTCTTTCTTTCTTCCCCCCTCTTGACTATTACAAGCTTTCCATCTCTTGACTATTACAAGCTTTCCACCTCCCCTGCTATTTTTTTTAAATTGGGTATTTATTTCATTTACATTTCCAATGCTATCCCAAAAGTCCCCCACACGCTCTCCCACCCACTCCCCCAACCACCCACTCCCACTTCTTGGCCCTGTCGTTCCCCTGTACTGAGGCATATAAAGTTTGCACGACCAATGGGCCTCTCTTTCCACTGATGGCCGACTAGGCCATCCCCTGCTCATTTTTATTAGATATTTTCTTTACTTACATTTCAAATTTTATCCCCTTTCCTCCTTTCCCCTCTGAAAGCTCCCCACATTTCATCCCCCCAACCCCCTGTTCACTAACCAACCCACTCCCTCTTCCCTGTGCTGGCATTCCCCTAAACTTGGGCATCGAGTCTTCACAAGACCAAGGCCTTCTCCTCTCATTGATGTACCACAAGGCCATCCTCTGCTACATATGTGCTTGGAGACATGGGTCCTCCATGTGTACTCTTTGGTTGGTGGCTTAGTCCCTGGGAGCTCTGGGGGTACTGGTTGGTTCATATTGTTGTTCCTCCTATGGGGCTGCAAACCCCTTCAGCTCCTTCAGTCTTTTCTCTAGCTCCTTCATTAGGGATCCTGAACTCAGTCCAATGGATGGCTGTGATCGTCCACTTCTGCATTTGTCAGACACTGGTAGAGCCTCTCAGGAGACAGCTACATCAGGCTCCTGTCAATAAACACTTATTGGCATCCACAATAGTATCTGGATTTGGTAAGTGTATATGGAATGGATCCCCAGGTGGGACAGTCACTGGATGGCCTTTTCTTCAGTTTCTGCCCCAAACTTTGTCTCTGTATTTCCTCCCATGGGTATTTTAATCCCCCTTCTAAGAAAGAGCAAAGTATCCACATTGTGGTTGTCCTTCTTGAGCTTCATGTGGTCTGTGAATTGTATCTCAGTTATTCTGAACTTCTGGGATAATATCCACTTATCAGTGAGTGCATAGCATGTGTGTTCTTTTGTGATTGGGCTAACTCACTCAGGATGATATTTTCTAGTTCCATCCATTTGCCCAAGAACTTTATGAATTTATAATTTTTAACAGCTGTGTAGTACTCCATTGTGTAAATGTTCCACATTTTCTTTATTCATTCCTCTGTTGAAGGACATTTCGGTTCTTTCCAGTTTCTGGCTATTATAAATAAGGCTGCTCATTGGTCATGCAATCTTTATATGCCTCAGTACAGGGGAAAGCCAGGGCCAAGAAGTGGGAGTGGGTGGGTAGGAGAGTAGGGAGGAGGATATGGGGGACTTCTGGGATAGCATTGGAAATGTAAATGAGGAAAATACCTAATAAAAATAAAAAATAAAAAATAAAGCTGCTATGAACATAGTGGAGAGTGTCTCCTTATTACAACTTGGACCATCTTCTGGATATATGCCCAGGAGTGGTATCCTCCTGTAGTACTATGTCCAATTTTCTGAGGAACCGCCAGACTGATTTCCAGAGTGGTTGTACAAGCTTGCAATCCCACCAACAATGGAGGAGTGTTCCTCTTTCTCCACATCCTTGCCAGCATCTGCTGTCACCTGAAATTTTGATCTTAGCCATTCTGACTGGTGTGAGGTGGAATCTCAGGGTTGTTTTGATTTGCATTTCCCTGATGATTAAAGATGTTGAACATTTCTTTAGGTGCTTCTCAGCCATTCAATATTCCTTGGCTGAGAATTCTTTGTTTAGCTCTGAATAGCTTTGTTTAGCCCCATTTTTAATAGGGTTACTTGATTCTCTGGAGTCTAACTACTTGAGTTCTTTGTATATATTTGGTATTAGCCCTCTACTGGATGTAGGGTTGGTAAAGATCTTTTCCCAATCTGTTTGTTGCCATTTTGTCCTATTGACAGTGTTGTTTGCCTTACGAAAGCAATTTTATGAGGTCCCATTTGTCAAATCTCATCAAAGGTAACACCTACCAAGATGAACTCTCAATTCTGAACATCTATGCTCTAAATGCAAAGGTACCCACATTCATAAAAGAAACTTTGCTAAAGCTCAAAGCACACATTGCACCTCACACAATAATAGTGGGAGACTTACTTCAACACTCCACTCTCAGCAATGGACAGATCATGGATACAGAAACTAAACAGAGACACAGTGAAACTAACAAAAGTTAGGAAACAAACGGATTTAACAGATGTCTATAGAACATTTTATCCTAAATGAATAGAATATACCTTCTTCTCAACACCTTATGGTACCTTCTCCTGCTCATTTTTATATAAGAAAGTTTTATTTTCCTGGATATTGTGATCTCTCACTGCCATATATCTTTATGTTATCATCTTATTGGATATATGATTTGCAAGTTTTTCCTCCATTCTGTAGGTTTTCTCTTCAAATGACTGTTTTTTTTTAAGAAGATACACCAGAGGGTTTTTTTTTTGTAATTCCATAGAAAATTATTACCAATACTAATGTTATAGATTGTGTCTCTTATTTGCTTTTCTAATTTAAGTTTTTAATCAATTTTATTTGATTTTCCTTATCATGTTAGATAGGAACAATTTCATTCCTGTACCAATATCATCTAATAAAAAGAATAACCTCTTTCATTTTTGTATCCTTAGCACTTACTTTGAAAATCAAGAAGCTATAAATATGATATTTCTAGGCTGCCTTCTATTTGTCATGATATTTTGCCTTGTAGAATCTTTTAAAGTTATCTCTGTCTTGGCATTTTTGTTTTTTTAAGTTCATTTTTAACTATTTCTTTGAATATTTAGGGTAGTTTAAGACTCCATACAAAGTTTTAAATTGTTTATTTGTCTGTACTTATAAGCAATGTTATAATATTTTGGTAAAGAATGCATTGAATATGTATGTTTGTGTACTGTGGATATTTAATTGTATTAGGTTTTTCAATCTAGGAAAACAGTACATGTTTATATTTCTAGTCTTCCTCAATTATTTCATTAAAATTTTATCATTGTCTATGAAGTGACTTTTCAAAACTTCTTGATTAAATAATTCTAACCCATATTCAAGAAAATATCAAAAAGATCATCCACCATGATCACTTCAGAGATGTTAGGATTAGGTACAACATAGAATCAATAAGCATAACCCAACACATTGGCAAACAGAAACACAAATGCGCCATGAATCTCTCATTACATGCAGAAAAGGCCTGTCTTAGGGTTTCCATTCCTCTGAAGAGACACCATGACCAAGGCAACTCTTATAAGGAAACATTTAATTGGGGTTGACATACAGTTCAGAGGTTTAGTCTATTATGAAAGGAAGTGTGGTGGCATGCCAACAGACATGGTGTTGGAGAGGAGCTGAGAGTTCTACATCCAGGTTCTCAGGCAGCTGTAAGAGAATGAAACACTGGGCCTGCCTTGAGCTTCTGAGACCTCAAAGCCTGCTACCAGCGACACACTTCCTCCAACAAAGCCACACCAACTCCAACAAGGCCACACCTCCTAATAGGACCATTCCCTATGTGCCTATGGAGGCCATTTTCATTCAAGTTACCACATTCTACTCCCTGGCTCCCATAGGCTTGTAGTAATATCATAGTGCAAAATGCACTTAGTTCGGCTTCAAAAGTCCTGATAGACTATTACAGTATCAGCACTGTCTAAATGTCCAAAGTTCAAAGTCCCTTCTGAGACTCATGCAATCTCTTCACTGTAATTCCTTGTAAAATCAAAAATTTAAAAAGCAGATAATGTATTTCCAATGGACAATGGCACAGACTGTGTATTAATATTGCAAAAAGGAGGAAAGAGAGCATAGTGAGGAAATACTGAAATACACAAGACTGAAAACCAGCTGGGCAAACTCCAAACTCTGCATCTTCATGTCTGATATTAAAATGCTCTTCAGATCTGCAACATCTTTGAGCTTTTTTGACTACAACACATTGCTCTTTCTTGGTCTGCTTCCACTCCCTGATAACCACTCTCCTTGACAGGTATCCCATGGCTCTGGCATCTTTTAAATTTTGGGCTCTCTAAGGCATTCCAGGCTTCACCTTCATAACTTTACTCAATGGCCTCTTTGGGCCTCCATGCAAAGACAGCCCTGATTCATGCCTGGCTTCAGTGACTTTCCTTAGCTTTGGAGGGAGATTTCATAACCCCTTTGTTTTATCCACGACTCTAAAATCAAAACCATATGGTCAAAGTTTCAAAGTTCTGCTGCTGGCTGGGGCTGGAAAATGGCCTCTTGTATAATTATATCTTCACTAGCTTTATGGTTTTTGATGATTTTTGGCTGTCCTGGAACTTGTTCCATAGACAAAGCTGGTCTTGAACTCTGAAATCCATCTACCTCTGCCTGCCCAGTGCAGAAGTTAAAGGTATGTGCCACCATGCCAGGCCTTAGCTGTTCTTTAATTCATTTTCACAACGTGGAACATTATCTGGTTGGGATCTGGCCCTGCGGTTACCACTCCCTTTATTGTATCTAGTATCAGACTTTTCTTTATTTTTTTTTCCTCTTTGAACACAGAGTTTTGATCAATTAAACTTCTTGGTTCGCCTTTTATCTTCAAACTGTACATTTTGTACTTTTCCTTGTTCAGCTTCATAGTTTTCAGTATAGATCTGTGCGATACTGACAACTAATAACCAAACAGCACAGTCAATACTAAGTTGTTTTGAAATGTCTTCTGCCAAGCTGTTAATCCATAACTCTTCAATTTAGCCTCAGGCAGAGTTTCTTGGACAAGGGAAGAAAGCAGCCTCATTCTTTGCCAAAATATCACAAGAATGATCTCTAGGCCACCTACTATTATTATTCTCCTCTGAAACCTCTTGTGACAGCCCCTCCCAGTTCAAATAACATTCAACACCACTGTCTTCCCTGATCCTACTAATATGGATTAAGCCCCGCTCTTAATGTGTCCAATTGCTTTTCTAGTCCTAAGTCCCAAAGTGTTCCATGTTTCTCTAAACAAATGCATGATCAGGCCTACCACAGCAATGCCACAGTCTCTAGTACCAAATTCTTTCTCAGTTAGGGTTTCTATTGCTGTGAAGAGATATCAATGACCACTTCTTGTAAAATTCTTGTAAAGGTAAGTATTTAATTGGGGCTGGCTTACAGGTTCAGAGGCTTAGTCTTTTATCACCATGGTAGAGAACCCAGCAACATGCAGGCAGACATGGTGCTGGAGAAGTAAATGAGAGTTCTACATTCAGATTGTCAGGCAGCAGGTTTGAGCAGGAGACACTGAGCTTGGCCTCAAAGCTTGCTACCAGTGACATGCTTCCTCCAACAAAGCCACACCAATTCCAACAAGACCACATCTCATGATAGTGGTACTCCCTGTGGGCCTATGTGGGTCATTTTCATTCAAACCACCACAAAGCCTTTGACAAAATCCAATATACCTTCGTGATAATGTCCTGGAGAATCTAGGAATACATTGGGTATATTTCAACATAGTAAAGTCAACATAAAATAGGCTCACAGCCAGAATCATGCTAAATAGAGAAAACCCAAAGATTTTCTGAGAAAATCAGGAATAAATAAAAGTTATTTTGCTTAATGAATTGATTAATTCTAATAGAATTTTTGTTTGAGTCTATTTAATTGACTAAAAGAAAGATGGAAAGAAAGATTCATTGAAGTAGCATTAAGTAGCTGATAGACTCGAAAGGCTAGTTGGAAAAGACAGGCTTTGGAAGGATAAACTAAGAAAGACATGGGGATTCAAGTATTCAAAATCCACATCATAATATAGCAACCACTAAGTGTTCCTATCTCTGGACAAATATCTTCTAGATAAGGAGGTCAGAGTAATTGAATTATATGGCATATATTATGATGTGTTTGCCTCTATCACATATCCAAATGAATATTGCACAGTAAATCAGTGTTGTTTAATAAGCACCAAAAAACATCTACTTGAAACAATATTTTTCTTCCTAAATCTACCATTTATTTTACTGTCATATAATAGACAAGTCTAAGAATAAATTAAATAATGTTAAAAACTAACCTCTTTCATCCCCTCTAAGGTTCAGGGAACATTTTGGAAGAGTGGGCAGAAACAATGTAAGAGCCATAGGTTAAGGATAAGGACTGTGAAATGTTTTCTTCTGGCCAAGACACAATAATTGCAATTACGAACTCTAACCTTCCATAAGAATGGGCACCTCTAACTCTCAGGGTTGGGTCTATATTGAGTCTCTTCTGTTCCAAAGCAAAATTGATATTTTGCTGTTGTTTTGTTTTGTTTTTTTGTTTGTTCCTTTTTGGTTTTGTTTTTTTAATTTTTTTTTTAAAATTTTTTTCATGGTTTTAAGCCGTTTATTGTAGAAAGGCAGAGAGAGAGAGGGAGAGGGAGAGGGGGATGAGGATGGGGATGGGGAGGGGGAGAGGAGGGGAGGGGAGGGGAGGGGAGGGGAGGGGAGGGGAGGGGAGGGGAGGGGAGAGGAGAGGAGAGGAGAGGAGAGGAGAGGAGAGGAGAGAGGGAGAGGGAGGGGGAGGGGGGAGGGGGAGGGGGAGGGGGAGGGGGAGGGGGAGGGGGAGGGGGAGGGGGAGGGGGAGGGGGAGAGGGAGAAAGATGAAGTAGAAGAAGGCCATGGCCAAGTGGAGAGAGGGGTAAGAAAATACGGAGAGAGAGGGAGCAACAGGGCAAGAGAGAAGCATGTAGGAAGAAGGAGTAAGAGAGAGAAGCTAAAAAATTTTTTTGAGGCAGGATTTTCCTGTGTAGCCTTGGCTGTCCTGGAACTTACTCTGTAGACCAAGCTGGTCACAAAGATAAGAGACCTGCCTATCTTTGCCTCCCAAGTGCTGGAATTAAAGACATGCTACCACCACAGCATGTCATGCTATTATCCGACGAGAAATGGAGGAGGAGTGGATCTGGGTGAGAGAAGTGGGTCGGGGTAGGAAGGAGTTGTGTGAGGGGAAACTACAGTTGGGATATATTTTATGAGAGAAGAATTTTTTTCACTGTTAGTATCTAGTTTAAATTTTTTTGATTTATCAAATACAATTTTTTTAAAATGTGAAATATTAATTGCTGAAAATAACAAACATTGTGACACATTCAAGCTTTAATATAATAATTGGATTATTTTACTCCCTGTCCTTTTGTATACCTTTTTCTGTCCCCTTTCCTTAAAGACTTTTCTTTACTTTTTAATTACTTAAAATCAAAGGACTGGACACACCTAAGATAATAAAAATGCACTGTAGTTAAGATTGGACACTTCAACACTCAAGCATGTATATGAAAAGGACATACAAGGTTGTATTCCTAACTTCTGAACTGAACTAAATAGCTACTGATATATTCTGAGGGAAATGTACTTATTGTCCTCATTTGTCTACCCACTGGTGGACCTAAGATCCTGTGGATAATTCCAAACCTTTGGTCACACAGATGACCATGGTGAAACTCATGTCCACAAAACAAACACATGTGATTCTTGGAAGGGACTTGTAGGGAGGAAGGATTATAGGAAAGACATGACAAGATCTGCTGAAGAAGTAAGCATTTATATGTTATGTATGCAATTGTCAAAGAACAAACTTAATTTTTTTTATAAAAAATAATCCTTCTATTCATTGAGAACCTAGATTCCTAAAGTTGTGGTGTTCTAAATAGTGATCTTTTAAAAAAGTATTTATTTTTTAATTTAATTTTTTTTTTACTTATTCACTTTATATCTTGCTCACTGGCCCCCTCCCAGTCACCCCATCCTACAATCTTCTCCCATCCACTCTACCCTGATCCTATGATTGGGTGGGGACTCCTTGATATCCACCCCAACTCCGGTGATCTTATAAGCAATTGCAAGTGCATTTAGTAGTGACGGGTAGATATGGTCAGATAATTACTTAGAATCATATATCACTGAAATTTTTTTCTGATTTTTTTTACCCCTTTATTGAAAATATATTCTTTTCTCATACAATATATCCTAGCTCCCCCTCCCAGCTCCTCCTTATCTTCCCTCCCTTCAGGATCCATTTCCTTTTCATCTCTTATTATTAGAGAGGCACAGACTTCTAAGCAATAACAACCAAATACAACAAATTAAAATATAATAAGATGAAGCAAAATACAATTGTATCAAAGCTGGACATGGCAAAGTAACATGAGAAAGAGTCCCAAGAGCAGGCAAGAGTCAGAGACCCATTCATTCTCATGATCAGAAGTCCCATAAAAATACAAAACTAATAGCTATGATACATATGTAGAGGAGCTGGAGCAGACCCATGGTGGCCCTGTGCTTACTGCTTCCATTTCTGTAAGTTCATATGTGCCATGTTTAGTTGATTCACATTCTCCTGCTGTCCTCTATGCCCTCTGGTTCTTACAATCTTTCTACCACCACTTCCTCTGGATTCCTTGAGCTCTACGGGGAAGGATATGATAAAGACCTCCCACTTAGACTGTATCCACATAATGTCTGGCTGTCAGTCTCTGGATCCGTTCCCATCTGCGGCTGGAGGAAGTCTCTCTGATGATGATGACTGGATATATCACTGATAAATGCGTATAGCAGAATATCATCAGGAGTCATTTAATTAATACATTTTGTTTGTATCAGTAGTGTTTCATTTTAACTTAGGTCTCTGGGCTATTCTCTGGTTCTTGGTTACTCAACCAGTGTCTAGTATGGGTTCCTTCTTGTGGAGTGGGCCTTAAGTCAGACATTTGATAGATGCTTCCACAAGTTTTGTGCCACCATTACCCTAGCGTATTTTGCAAACAGGACAGATTTTAGGTCAAGATTTTTATGGCTGGATTGGCATCCATGTTTTTCTTATGGTACCCTGTAGAGTACCTTCACTTACCAAAGAGGAAGGCTTTTGTATGCCCCACTTTGATTTCTCCATGTTCATGAGATGGGTAGATGTTGTCCACCACAATGGGACCTTGGGGGATGGAGAGATGGCTCAGCAGTTAAGAGAATTGACTGCTCTTCCTAGAGGTTCTGAGTTCAGTTCCCAGCAACGACATGGTGGCTCACAATCATCTGTAGTGAGATTTAATACCTTCTTCTGCCGTGTCTGACGACAGCTGCCGTGCACTCATATAAATAAATCTTTTTTAAAAAAAAAAACTAACAACAATGGGACCTTGATGTCAGATTCCAGAGAATAATCTTTGTTTTAGTATCAGTCTGGATTGTATGGAGATTTCAGTATGACCACTTGGGTAACAATGCAATCCAGTCCAGTGGAAGCACTGCCTGGTGAGAGGAGATGGCCAGTTGTGAATGCTATATCCCCCATTACTAGGAATTCTCACTAGGATGACCTTCATATATTCCAGGAAGTTTCCAATACACTAGGTATGTACACTGTGTCCAATGTGCCACCTAATTTTAGCTTTCAGTCTCTATACCTTCCCCCTCTACACCATCTCCCCGCATTCCTGTTCCTACCTTCTTAACTGGCCCCAGACTTTCTATTCTATTTCCCCCTCCCAGGGAGACCTCTGTTTTCCTGCTAGACCACTCTTTTTTGTCCTAACCTTTCAAAGTTTATAGATTATAGCTTGGTTATTATTTACTTAACAGCAAATATTGAAATATGGACTTATAAATTGATAAATATATATTTATCTTTCTGGGTTTGGGTTACCTCACCCAGCATGAGTTTTTGTTGTTGTTGTTCCACTATGTTTTTAGTTCAGCCTTCAAATAATAGCCGAATAATACTCTCTGTATAAATGTACCACATTATCTTTATCTGTTCTCCTGTTGAGGAACATCTAGGATGTTTACAGTCTCTTTTTATTATAGAAAAACCTGCAATGAACATTGTTGAATAAGTATCCTTGCAGTAGGATGGAGGATCTTTTGGCTATATGTCCAAGAGTATTATATCTGGATCTTGAGGTAGATCAATTCCCAGATTTCTGAGAAACCACTATATTGATTTTCACAGTGGTTGTACACATTTGCATTCCCACCAGGATTGGTGGCATGCTTCCTTGTTCCACATCATCACCAGCCTGAGCTGTAACTTGTGTTATTGATCTTAGCCATTCTGACAAGTGTAAGATGGAATCTCGGATATTTTTCATTTGTATTTCCCTGGTTGCTAAAGGTTCTTGAACATTTCTTTATTTCTTTTTAAAATTATCTTTAATCCTTTTTACAGTCCTGTGACTGTTCCTCATCTCGTCCATCTTCCCCTGTCTCCAAGAGGATATCCGCACTCCTAGCCCCATCCCACCAGACCTACCTACTCCCTGGGGTCTCAGCTCTCTTGAAGAACAGGTGTGTGTTCTCTCACTGAGGCCAAACCAGGAGGTCCTCTACTGTATATGCATCCTGGGCATCAGAAAAGTTAGTGCATGTGGCCTGGTTGGTGACTCAGTGTCTGAGAGATGCCCCAGGGTCTTGATTAGTTGAGACTGCTGGTCTTCCTCTAAGGTTACCCTTTTCCTCAGCTTCTTCCACCCTTTCCCTAATTCAACCATAAGGGTCCCCAGCTTCTGTTCATTGGTAGGGTATAAGTATCTGTGTCTGTCTCAGTTAGCTGCTTGTTGGGCCTCTCGGAGGGCAGCCATGATAGGCTTCTGTCTGTAAGCACACCATAGCATCAGTAATAGTGTCAGGCCTTGAAGCCTCCCCTTGAGATGGATCCCAATTTGGGCCAGTCACTGGAGCTCCTTTTCCCCAGTCTCTTCTCCTTTTTGTCCCTGCAGTTCTTTTAGACAGGAACAATTCTGGATCAGAGTTTTTGACTGTGGGATGGCAACCCCATCCCTCCCCCTGATACCCTACCTGTCTTTCTACTGGAGGTGGACTCTACAAGTTCCCTCTACCCACTATTGAGCATTTCATTTAAGGTCGCCTCCTAGAGTTTCTCTCACCTCCTAGGTCTCTGGTACATTCTAGAGGGTCCCTTCACCTCCTACATCCCAAAGTTGCCTGTTTCCATTTTTTCTGCCGGCCCTCAGGGGATTCACTCTTCTTCTTCCTAATACCTGATCATGTTCCACTTTTCCCCTCCCCATCCCCTTTCCCACCCAGTTCCCTCCCTCCCACTGCCTTCTGCTCTCTTCTCCCTCCCAAGTGGGATTAAAGCATCCTCACTTGGGCCCTTCGGATTGTTAACCTTGGATTTTGTGGATTATATCCTGAGTATTTTGTACTTTTTTCGATAATGTCAACTTATTAGTGAGTACACATTTCATTCATGTCCTGTTGCGTCTGAGTTACCTTACTAAGGATGATATTTTCTAGTTCCATCCATTTGCTTGCAAAACTCATGATGTCCTCCTTTTTAATAGCTGATTAGTATTCCATTGTGTAAATGATTCAAATTTTCTGTATCCATTCTTCCATTGTGAGATATCTGGACTATTTCCAGCTTGTCCTCTCACAAAGCCACTATGAACATAGTGGAGCATGTGTCTTTATTGCATGTTGGAGCATCTTTTGGGTATATTGCCAAGAGTGGCATAGCTGGGTCTTCAGGTAGATCTATTTCCAATTTTCTGAGGAACCTACAGATTGATTTCCAGAGTGGTTGTATCAGTTTGCCATCCCACCAGCAATGGAGGAATGTTCTTCTTTCTGAACATTCTTGCCAACATGTGCTGTCATATGAGTTTTTTATCTTAGCCATTCTGATTGGTGTAAGGTGAAATCTCAGGGTTGTTTTGATTTGCATTTCTCTGATGACTAAGGACCATTTTTGACCATTTTAATCCTACCAATCCATGAACATTGGAGATCTTCCATTTTCTGATTTCATCTTCAATTTTTTTCTTCAGACACTTGAAGTTATTGTGCTATAGGTCTTTGTGTTTGGGCATAGCTGTTAAGAACTGACATTTCTTCTTGATGGATTTTTTTCCTTTGATGAGTATACAGTGTCCTCCCTTATGTCTTTTAATTAGTTTTATTTTGAATAGAATGACCAAACTAGCTCACTCCTTAGGTCCATTTGCTTGGAACATTTTTCTAAACTTTTATGCTGATATGATATCTATTCATGATATTAAGGTTTTGTTTTAATGTAGCAGAAGGACTGACCATATTTTGCAGCCAGTCTGTGCCTTCTTATTGGGGGATTTGTGACCATTCATATTGAGAGATATCAATGACCAATGTTTACTGATTCTTGTTATTTTGTTGTTCTTGGTGGTGGTGGTGGACTGTGGTGTGTATGTGTGTGTGTGTGTGTGTGTGTGTGTGACCACTCAGGAACAAGCATGTGACCATGCTTACTTCTCTTCTTTTGATTTTGCTGGTGTTGGATTATTTATTTCCTGTGTTTTTAATGGATCTATTTAACCTCCTTGGTTGGAGTTTTCCTTCTAGCACCTTCTGTAGGGATGAATTTGTGGATAGGTATTGTTTAAAGGTGACTTTTATCATGAAATATCTTATTTTCTCCATCTATGGTAATTGAAAGTTTTTCTGGATATTGTAGTCTGGACTGGCATCTGTAGTCTCTTAGTCTGTAGGATATTTTTCCAGGTCCTTCTGAACTTTAACGTTTCCATTGAGAAACTAGGTGTAATTCTTCTAGGTCTGTCTTTATTTTTTACCTGCTCTTTTTCCCTTGCAGGTATTAAGATTCTTCTTTGTTATGTATGCTTAGTGTTTCGATTATTATGTGCTGAGGGGACTTTCTTTTCTGGTCCAATATATTTGGTGTTCTGTAAGCTCCTTGTACCTTGAAAGGCATCTTCCTTAGGTTAGGAAAAGTTTTCTTCTATAATTCTGTTGAAACTATTTTCTTGGCCTTTGATCAGGGATTCTTCTTCCTCTCTTCCTATTATGCTTAGGTTTAGTATTTTCATGGTGTTGCAGATTTTCTGGATGTTATGTGTCAGTAATGTTTTAGACTTAGCATTTTCTCTAATCAATGTCTTCATTTCTTCTATTGTATCTTCAGTGTCCAACATTATTTTGTCTGTCTCTTGTATCTTGTTTGTGAAGTTTGGGTTAATCCCAAAGATGTGAGGAGAAACACTATCAGCCCAAATCATCATGTCCAAATTAATTAATACCAACAATTAAATAACACAGGCTTTTTTTTTTTTTCACTTGGGCTACCTCTCCCTAAGGTGAAGTTCAAGAGGTCAACAATGGATAGAGGAAAAATAAGGTTTTTATAGCTCAGGAGTAAGGGATTTGCAAATGTGTGATTTGGCAGGTAAATAGGCAGAGTTATAGAAGCAGAAAATAACAATCCCCAGAAACAAAGACATGCTGGAAGGTCATCATAACAACAGTTTGAAACAAAAGGCATTGTTGTCACTTCCTGGAATAGGCGGTACAGAATAATTAGCTGTTAACTCAGAAGGTAGGCCATAGCCCAGTCATTGAGAAACAGATTTATCATGACCAGGAATGAATCTATTTGCCTTTATTATAAGATGGCTTTCAAGCCTAAAATGAAGGCAGGCTAGTTCATCATTTGCCTCTGCAGTTCCTATTTGAATTCTTAATTTTTTTTTTCCAGAATTCTCTCAGTTTGTGTCTTCCTTATTGCTTCTGTTTCCCTTTTTAGGTCTTGCAGCTTTGCTCATTTCCTTCAACTGATTGTGTTTTCTTGGCTTTCTCTGAGGGGTTAATTCATTTCCTCCAATTGTTTGTTTATATGTTCCTGGATTCCTTTAAGGGAATTATTCATTTTCTCTTTACGGACCTCTGTAATTTTCAGAAATTTGCTTTTACAGTCTTTTTCCTTGTGCTTTAGCTACCTTAGAGTATACAGGGCCGACTGTGGTAGGATATCTGAATTATAGGGGAGACATATTATCCTGGATATTATTAATTTTATTTTTATGCTGGCATCTAGGTATCTGGGTTTGGGGTGATTATAGGTCTAGATGCTGATTTCTAGCTTTGAGTTTGTTGAGTGGGTGTCTTGTTCCTTGATTTCTGTTTCTTGTCTCAACTTTCAGAGAGTGTGATGGCTGTGTATTGCCTGTTTAACTGGCCTGCTCAGTTGATGAGATTTGGGGGGATGGATTTCTGGAGCAGGAGAGGTGTGTGTTTGCCTTCAACCTAATTGCTGTGCCCAGAGGAACTTCCTTAGAGCTGGCAGTGGGCATGTGCTGGGCTTGGGGGAAGGTATAAATGTTTAAGTGTGGAGAAGGGGGTTAGGTGGGGATGGACTGTGGGATCCATGGGAGATGTGAACAGAAGGGAAGGAAGGCTGCAGCTGGTGTTCTAATGGAGCACCATGATTGAAACTAAGGGATTGGATTTGGAGGAACAGAGAGAGAAGAGACAGTCTGTGGAAAATCTACCTGATGTTCTGACTGTTGGAACTTTCAAACGTTGCTATGGATTTTTACTTTATTTACCCTGTTTAGAGCTATCAATTTAAAAAGATCTGCCAAATAAATGTTTCAATCAACTCTGAAATAAGATTAAAACAATAGTATTCATTTACCTTGTAAAAAAGTTTTTTCCTATGTGACCTAAAAAAATCATAGAGTTCTCAAGTACTGAAAAAATTGTTTCCTTGGATATGTATTGTAGTATGAAATTTAGTAACAATTATGACCAGTCAGAAAAGGCCAACTTCATGAAATCTATGTAGGAAATACCTCAACTTAGAAATATAATTTGCTATGCTTAGATTGGTAGTTCTATGCTATTTTTCTTTCTCTATCTTTTAAATTATAGACACTCTTTATTTCTATCCTGATGCCTTAGGATTATCCTTGAATAAAGGAGTACCTAATAGATGGGAGTTTGTGGTTTAATTCAGTTGGCTATTATCAAAATGAAGGCTGAGAGGAAGAGGGAGGTTCCCACAATCATAACAAGCATGATGCAGCAGCAGAAATAACACTCAAGCAAAGCTTTGGTAACTAAGGTCATTCTCTTGAACCTCCCCAACTGGTTAGAGTTGGTTTCGGCTAAGGTGGAGCTGCTACTACCATTACATTGTTGTCATCACTGACAATTATTTTTATTGTGCTATATAATATATACATGCCATTTTGTAGCATCATACATAAGGACCAGGGAACAGGTCCCTCTTCTATGATTTCTGAAATATTATTTGACAAATACTTAGGAGGACTTTTTAAAGGTAGGGCTTAAATTTCAGTGCCCTATTAAATCTCATAGATATTGTTCTGTGTATACTTTTGTTGGTGGTTTTATAAACAGGCTGTATGATCTCATGAATATTAGACAAATTATTATTGCTTACTCACACACAAAAGCCTTTGAAATATTTTCATGCTTAACATGAAAGATGTGTCACGATTTCCCAGTAATTCTTTTACTTGTTTTGGACATACATGTTTCTGTAGGGAACAAATCTTTCTTAATTCTATTAATTCATCTATCTTGCTTATTCATTCATTCATAATATTTTTATTTTTCATCTCAGAAAAGACATCTTGCAAGTGCTGGATTTCATACAGTATTTGGTGTTGCTAGTATGAATAGATAATTGGGATAAATTTTAAATATTGTTGCAATTTCCCTGAAGTCAGCATGATCCATGAGACTTTATAAATATTTACATAGGCAAATAGATTACTTAAAACCAATATGCTCCCTATTATTTGAGGCCAAATCAGAAATACTCCAAGTGAACTTGCAAAATCAGTTAAAAAATGCCCACCACAAAATATAAATCCATTCTAGGAACATTACCAAAACAGCAAAAAGAAATTTGACATATTAAATCATTTTAGAATAGTTTGTTTAAACTATTCCCATTTTTGTGGATTCACATAGATGTCCTTGGTATCAAAGGAGAAAGAAAATCCATAGCTTTTCATTATTCATGATTAACTTATCAGACGCGTTAATGTACAGTTGTTTATCCACATGTTCACATCTAAATTAAATTTAAAATAACAGTTTTCTAATTCTCTATGTGTTTATTAAATAAACATATATAGTACAGGATATATACTAGTAGGTATATTTATTATTATCTGGTTTTCTTCCATATGTTATTATCTAGAAACATTAATCTTTAAATTATATAAAAGCTGCATGGTTTTAAAAATGATTACATTAATATTTTTGGTCAAGAGAAGAAGATTGTCTAACAGGATTTGTATTTTGGTGTAGAAATTTAATACTTCTAAATTAAATCTTCCAGGATTGTAAGGCATAGCAGTATATCATGTAAAATTGTTTGCTAATATTCATTACACAAGGAATGTTTGTGATATATTATTCATCCTATATAAATTATATCTTTGACTCATTGCCATTGAATTCAGTATTAAAATACAACATTTTAGCTTGGTTATTTGATTTATGATACCATGATCACCCTTCCCCCACCCCAGTATTCTGATTTAACATTTTCATCTGTAGAAAGTCATGAATTCCATAATATATTATGATAGATCTTGTGTATTGTACTTTATGACATTGAAATTTAGTCGCTCTGGAGATATTTCTTAAGAAGTCAAATCTACAGATATATTTTATTCAATTTCAATTTAAATGAAAGTATGGATAACAGAACAAGCTTTTTATTTGTAATGAAGATACTTTACTAAAACATAATTCCCAGTGCAGTTTCTATCATAGAACATTTGAGCTAAAGATCATAACTTCATTGCTCAGCATGTGAGTATAACTAAGTTTTCATGAATGTCAGACACACCCAACTAAACCAGTTTTAAGTTTGTACAAACTTGCATTGCTCAGATTGGCAAATCACAGCATGCTATGGTCCCTAGTACATTTATGAGTCATTAAAATATTTTTAAACAACTTCTTGAAATCCACCTTTTCAACACTAATGATAATTAGAAGGGAAATGTAATTGATTCTTTCTTTGCAAGTAGGACCACTTAAAATGATATCCTGTTTTCATCATTAGCAGTACTACTTCAAGTATGATGGCCTGTAAGAAATAAAATGCTTTTTCTCTCCTGTAGTGCAGATAGTTTTATCATTAAGTGGAATAATTGATTTCAATGATAGACTTAGTTGTATCTCTATTGTCTACATTTTTCCATAGTCACAAAACTTCAAATCTTTTAAGCCAATGTGTTTGCGTTATTTCTGCAAGAGCAGGTGAGTTGCAGATAACTCGATAGAATCAAAGAAGATGATCCATTAGCACTTCCAAAATTTTGGCTCTCACTGGTGTTTGGCTAATGAGAATAGACCGCTACACATGGAAATGATTAACAATTAATTTTTTCCTTGCGGAAAAAGTACTGATAATAGGATGTCTTCTCAGATATTAGGGTACACGTCATGCCATTCATTCATCTGTTCATTTTATTTCACATGTGCAAACATCTCTTGGGGATTCCTGTTTTAGGTCTAGGGAATATCATGCTAAAAAAGAAACTCAGTGCCATTTCAACATAGTGTGATCATTGTTTTGGTGAGTTTGTTTATAGGATACCATTGTATCACACAAGAAGGTGCAACATTATGAACTAACCAGTACCCCGGAGCTCTTGACTCTAGCTGCATATGTATCAAAAGATGGCCTAGTTGGCCATCACTGGAAAGAGAGGCCCATTGGACACACAAACTTTATGTGCCCCAGTACAGGGGAAAGCCAGGGCCAAAAACTGGGAATGGGTGGGTAGGGAAGTGGGGGGGGGAGGGTATGGGGGACTTTTGGGATAGCATTGGAAATGTAATTGAGGAAAATACATAATAAAAATATTAAAAAAAAAAAAAAACAAGGAGCTACATTTTAAAGGAGTGACTACCAAAATTTGATTCGTGATTCAGATAACTCAAGCAAGCAATATGTGCAAAGGACTGCAAGAAGTGGTGTTAAACACTAGAATTAATTTTTTTTTACAGGGGGTTCTATCCTTCTCATAGCAGAGCTCAGTTGGATAATTGTTTCATTTTTAAAAGTAACATGAAGTATAATGCAATGTATTTCTATATAAAAATAAAGAATATGGTTTCATGAAAGTGAATCAGCAATAACAAGGTATTTATTGTTTTATAATGTTTCCCAATACAATTCACGGCATAGCATACACAAGAACCCAAGTTCAAGAAAACATTTTTAAATCAGTGAAGCTAGTTTGTTAGGCTAGATATTAAATGCATATTTTAACAGTCTTGATTTCATTGTCCAATATTCTTTCAAACATATTCAAAGGGGTTAGATAGCATGTCTTCTCAGTTGTCAAAGTCACAGAAGAATTTTCATTTTTAGCAGTGTCATCTAGTTCTAGAATGTCTTTAGACAAAATACTAAAAGGAGAAGATACAGAAAGCATCTGGCACAAATACTCAGTCGCCAGATCTGAGTCATTTTATAGGCTATATCTGTTGGACATCTGCAGATGATTTTATTGGAAAATGAAATATTGGCCCATGTATTATCTCCATAACAAAAATGGTCTCTGCTTTTATATGAATGATACTCATTATGTGGGGCCCAGGCTTAGCCTGAGTAATTTCACACTTAAAGATTGAACACTGTGCTGCAGAGTCTCTGTAACTCTGAAGGCCTGGAGTAAAAGCTGCATCAATGGTTTTATTGTCACAAAACAATCCCTTTTCTTGCAAACATTTTCTCATGAAACACCTCCTTATTCAGCAATAAAACATCAGCCACTTCATTTACTTGCCATTACACAATCTTGTTGTGAACAGATTGAAATCACACAGGAGCAGAGTAGATTCTACAAATGGAATTCTTTTTGTCATAAAGTAGAGCCATCTGGGAAAGGCCTGCAGTTACTGTGAGGACGCTTTTATGGGATACAAGGTTTTATGTGAGCTCTTTTGCATTTTGGTCCACAGTTTTGTGTTTATATAATAGGTGTACATTTCTCAAGTACTTTTAACACACTACAAATGCTGTGGCAAATTGAAGAAAATTCAACTCATTTTGGATGGGTAGAGTAGAATGAACTTAATTGGAATCAGCCTTATCTATAAATCAGACAAGAATATTTTTTTCCTTATGAGAACTTTGATGATGAATTTAATAATGTGAACAAGTAATCATATGGCTGTTTCTACACAAATTACCATAATAACACCTTATATCATAGTTGTGCAGAGACAATTTCCTAGACACTCAAACTATGCCATCATTATCTCATTTAAAGTTGAAAAAGTCTATGGACACAATGAACACCTAGAAGTTAATGAATATTCTGCACATGTTTGTGAAGATAGAGACACAAAGGAAAGTTCAGGAAAAAAATCTAGGAATATAAAAGTTGGAAGACATTTCAAACCTCAAAATTTAGATAGCTATGAGGCAGCAAATTATGGTAGAAAGAACACTAAATAGGAGCCAAGAAAGCTAGTTTCAAGTCTTGCCTCTGCCAGTAATCCCCTGAGCTCGAGTAAATCACTTCTGTTCTCTGTCCATTTATAAAATGGCAGGGTTGAAACCCATGATATACTCAGTCTCTTTCAGTCTCTTCCAGGTCTGAGCGAATCTTCCCATTAAATTGCTTCAATTAAGTGTTTGAGTTGTTCTAATTATTCTTGAAAAGTTATATAAAGAGGCTCTTCTTGCTCTTTAAGCTTTCACCTTTCTTACAGCCCTCCTTCTTTCTCTCCTTTCCCCTTTCTCTCCAAGTGGCCATGGCCAGCCTCTCTCTTTCTAACTTCTCTCTTTCTCCCTGCCTTTCTACAATAAAGCTCTCAAACCATTTTGAAAAAAGAGGCTCTTCCTTAGAAAGCTAAATCTAATATTAACTTGGACTTGCACAGTTCACATAAATTGAACAATGTCACTCGATTATCCTCTGCCTAAGTGTCAGTTCTCAGGTCAGCAATATCATGTGGACTTTCCACATAGTTTTTCCTTATAAAGCTCTTGGCATATTCTTGTAGTTTACAGGATTACTGGTAAGAAAAACATATTCTTAGATTAAGCAAATATTATTTCTAATATATTTTTCCAGTAACCAGTAAGAAAGATCTAGTGAATGAGAATCAGATTTTATCATACACACACACACACACACACACACACAAAGAGAGAGAGAGAGAGAGAGAGAGAGAGATTTTAACATTCAGAGCTGAATAATAAAGTTTTCTCTCCTCTGCTATCTTTTTCATATAAGACAGCTGCGAGTAGGCAAGGGTAAAATCCCCATCAAAGCAGTCAAATGATGAAGCAAGAAGGAGCCGTGCCTTCAGATTAGTCAGTCAGCTATCTGATTTGAGGGTGCCATTAAACATGTTTAAAACTTGACAGTGGAAGTCACCATAGAAACAAACCCTGCCATTTCAGGGAACAAACAGTAAATGATAGAAAACAAAACATATTTAGTTCTTGAAAATAGGAATAAGATAGCACAAGTTGAAATAATCAGTTACTCTCAAAAGAATAAAAGAATGTTTCTAAAATAGTCTAACAACTAGAAATATTTTTCTCTTTATTTATGTATAAATTTGTGTTGAATGGCTTTTGACAATGGGGATTGAACAGTCTGTTACTAACCCACAGAAAATATTTTGCTGAATATGGTAATGAAGGTTTTTTAATTGAAATTTGTTCAAGAAGCTTGATCCCCACTTTTTTGAGCAAATGTTTTAGGAAGTATTGAGAAAACTATTCACGAAAGCCAGAAAATGACTTGAATGCAGGCTCTCAGATATATATTGCTTCATGGAGTGATTAAATTTTAGAAGCTTGGATGTTGGAAAATAATCAAAGAATATAGCATAGCTCAAATTTTCTTATATTAAAATGAGAAAAATGAGGTCCAGAGAATAGTGACCTGCCAAATTCTGTGTAGCTACAAATGTATTCAAACATTGAATATCCTTTGTAAAACATATCAAAGACATTTTTCCATCAATATCTGTTCTAGAAGATTATGTAATTAATAGGGACATGTTGTAATTATGGGATGTTATAAAGAGCCTCCTGCAAAAAGAACCCACTAATGCAATTATATAATTACAGGGATAAGTGATTTCTAGTGAAAGTTTCTTAAAGAGAGAGAAAATGAATGGATTTGGGGCCAACAACAAGCAGTTGGAAAGAAAGCCTTTCTCTTCTTTTATTGGAAGTTTTATTTATTTACATTTCAAATGTTATCCCCTTTCCTGATTTCCCCCTCAGAAACCCACTATCCTATGTCCCCTCCTCCTGCATCTATAGGGTGTGTCCCACCCACCCACTCCCACCTCTCTGCACTTGCATTTCCCTACACTGGGACATGGAGCCTTCATGGGACCAAGGGCCTCCCCTCCCATTGATGCCCAACAAAACCATCCTCTGCTACATATGTAGCTGGAGCCATGGTTCCCTCCATGTGTACTCTCTGGTTGGTTGTTTAGTCCCTGGGAGCTCTGGGGAGTCTGGTTGGTTGATATTATCATTTTTCCTTTAGGGTTGCAAACCCCTTTAGCTCCTTCAGTCCTTTCTCTAATTTCTCCATTGGGGACCTTGTGCTCAGTCCAGTGGTTAGCTGCAAGCATCTGCCTCTGTATTTGTCAGGCACTGGCAGAACCTCTCAGGAGACAGCTATACCAGGCTCCTGTCAGCATGCACTTCTTGGCATCCACAATAGTGTCTAGGTTTGGTAACTGTATATGGGGTGGATTTCCTAGTGGGGCAGTCTCCGGATGGCCTTTCCTTCAGTCTCTGCTCCACACTTTGTCTCCTTATTTGCTCCTGTGAGTATTTTGTTACCCTTTGGCTCAACTGTTAAAGGCTAGGCTCACAACCAAAAATATAAAAGTTTGGTTCCCAGAAAATCTTTCTCTTGCAATAAAAACTGGAAACAAAACTAAGGTTAAGCTGCAAAATAAGAGTTTATCTTCCTATTAATAGGTCAATAAAATTTGACTAAATAATTCAATACTGTTTGTAACCTAAGTCCTTTTTATTTTTTTCAGCAAAAAAAAAAAAATGTTCTGGGAAAAATAGATGGGAGTGGGAAGATTTCTCATTCACTAAACTACATGCCTCACAAGCATGGAGAGTGGTGTTTGATCTCCAGTACATAAATATAATACTGCGTGTGGTGGCTCAAGCTTCCAGTCCCAGAGCTGGAGAGGCAGAAACAGCCTGATCTCTGACAATTGTTGGCAAGTCAGTGAGCCCCAAGTCAAGAAGAGACCCTGTCTCAAAAACCAAGATGAGACCTCTGGCCTACACACACACACACACACACACACACACACACACACACACAGAGGCACTCACATAGGTATAACCACACACAAGTTTTCAAGTTACATAACTTCATGATTGAAATGTCCTCAAATGTTCAAGTTGCTTAGATAATTATAGCAAACGACACACATCAGTATACCATGCATGTAATGTGTTACCAATGACAAGAGTTAATGTTTACCAAATATTTCCTGAGTGCCAGCACTGTTCTACATACATCCTTTGCTTGCATTAACTTGGTTATTCACACATTAATTCTATAAAGTCAGGTTATGTTTCTATCAACTTGTCATTACTGATGAAGAAATTGAGTCACAGAGAAAAACAAAACAAGTGTTTTTTCCAATGTTACAGACTTCATAAGAAGCTCAGTATCAAATCTATATTATCCCCAAAACTCAATCTTTATCTGTATAGATAAAGTTGAAATGATCACTGGCTACAATTTATTTTCTGTTCACTTCCTACCATTCTGTATTTTCAACAATAAAAATAAATGTATTTGTCTGGAAATTTTCATTAATATTATAAATTTTAAAGATAAAATATTTATGGTTAAGGTATTATCCCACACACAAATGATAGTTTTATTATGAAAAGAGTGCAGTTGTACATTTCAATAGCAAGACATTAGTCTCTTGACTTTTGCTTTTCATAATTGCTAAAGGAGGGCATTTTCCCTTCAAAATGTATTCAGGTAAATGGGAAGAGAAGAAAGAAAAAATTTTGTGCATAATATTAGTGATCATAGCAAAGGAAATGCATCAGGCATTTGTTAAGATCAGCATAAATACAGAGAATGTAAAGTTCAATAAATACAGAGCTTATGATATTTTCCATTGTCTGTAATTGTAATATTAGAAAAATAGCGGGCTAAGATTTAACAAAGAATTTGTTCCCCTTATAATATTTTCCCCCAATTTTTATTAGGTATTTTCTTAATTTACATTTCAAGCTACCCTGAAAGTCTCCTATATCCTCCCCACCTGCTCCACCACCCACCCACTCCACTTCTTGGCCCTGGTGTTCACCTGTACTGTGGCATATAAAATTTGCAAGACCAAGGGGCCTCTCTTTTCACTGATGGCCGACTAGGCCATCTTCTGAAACATATGCAGCTAGAGACATGAGCTCTGGGGGTACTAGTTAGTTCATATTGTTGTTCCACCTATAGGGTTGCAGAACCCTTCAGCTCCTTGGGTACTTTTTCTAGCTCCTCCATTGGTGGCCCTGTGTTTCATCCAATAGCTGACTGTGAGCATCCACTACTGTGTTTGCCAGGCACTGGCATAGCCTCACAAGGACAGTTATATCAGGGTCCTGTCAGCAAAATGTTGCTGGCGTATGCAATAGTGTCTACATTTGGTGGCTGATTATGGAATGGATCCCCGGGTGGGGCAGTCTCTGGATGGTCCTTCCTTCCATCTCAGCTCCAAACTTTGTCTCTGTAATTCCTTCCATGTATGCATTATTCCCAATTCTAAGAAGAGGCAAAGTGTCCAAACTTTGGTCTTCGTTCTTCTTGAGTTTCATGTGTTTAGCAAATTATATCTTGGGTATTCTAAGTTTCTGGGCTAGTATCTACTTATCAGTGAGTACATATCATGTGAGTTCTTTTGTGATTGGGTTAACTCACTCAGGATGATACCCTCCAGATCCATCCATTTGCCTAGAAATTTCATAAATTCATTCTTTTTAATAGCTGAGTAGTACTCCATTGAGTAAATGTACCACATTTTCTATATCCATTCCTCTATGAAGGGACATCTGGGTTCTTTCCAGCTTCTTGCTATTATAAATAAGGCTGCTATGAACATAGTGGAGCGTGTGTTCTTATTAGAGGTTGGAACATCTGGATATATGCCCAGGAGAGGTATTGCTGGATCCTATGGTAGTACTATGTCCAATTTTCTGAGGAACCTCCAGACTGACTTCCAGAGTGGTTGTATCAGCTTGCAATCCCACCAACAATGGAGGAGTGTTTTTCTTTCTACACATCCTCTCCAAAATCTGCTGTCACCTGAATTTTTGATCTTAGCAATTCTGACTGGTGTGAGGTGGAATGTTAGGGTTGTTTTGATTTGCATTTCCCTGATGATTAAGGATGTTGAACATTGTTTCAGGTGCTTCTCAGCCATCCAGTATTTCTCAGTTGAGAATTATTTGTTTAGCTCTGTACCCCATTTTTTTTGTTTTGTTTTTTTGAGACAGGGTTTCTCTGTGTGGTCCTGGCTGTCCTGGAACTCACTTTGTAGACCGGGCTGGCCTCCAACTCAGAAATCCACCTGCCTCTGCTTCCCGAGTGCTGGGATTTAAGGTGTGCACCACCACCGCCAGGCTGTATCCAATTTTTAACGGGGTTATTTGAAATTCTGGAGTCCAGCTGATTGAGCTCTTTGTATATATTGGATATTAATCCACTATCAGATTTAGGATTGGAAAAAATCCTTTCCCAATTTGTTGGTGGCATTTTTGTCTTATTGACAGTGTCTTTTGCCTTTACAGAAGCTTGGAAATTTTATGAAGTCCATTTGTCTTGATCTTATAGCACAAGCCATTGCTGTTCTGTTTAGGAATTTTCCCCCTGTGCCCATATCTGGCTTTTCCCCACTTTCTCCTCTATTAATTTCAGTATCTCTGGTTTTATGTGGAGGTCTTTGATCCACTTAGACTTGAGCTTTGTACCAGGAGATAAGAACGATCAATTCACATTCGTCTACATGATAACTGCCAGTTTGTGCCAGCACCATTTGTTGAAAATGCTGTCTTTTTTCCATTGGATGGTTTTAGCTCCCTTGTCAAAGATCAAGTGACCATAGGTGTGTGGATTCATTTCTGGGTCTTCAATTCTATGCCATTGATCTACCTGTCTCTCACTGTACCGTACCATGCAGTTTTTATCACAATTGCTCTGTAGTATAGCTTTAGGTCAGGCATGATGATTCCACCAGAGGTTCTTTTATCCTTGAGAAGAGTTTTTGCTATCCTAGGTTTTTTGTTATTCCAGATGAATTTGCAGATTGCCCTTTCTAATTCGTTGAAGAATTGAGTTGGAATTTTGATGGGAATTGCATTGAATCTATAGATTGTTTTTGGCATGATAGCTATTTTTACTATATTAATCTTGCCAATCCATGAGAATGGGAGATCTTTCCATCTTCTGAGATCTTCCTTAATTTCTTTCTTCAGAGACTTGAAGTTCTTATCATACAGATCTTTCACTTCCTTAGTTAGAGTCACAACAAGGTATTTTATATAATTTGTGATTATTGTGAAGGTCCCCCCCCCCCTAATTTATTTCTCAGCCCATTTATCCTTTGTGTAGAGAGAGGCCATTGATTTGTTTGAGTTAATTTTATATCCAACTACTGCACTGAAGCTGTTTATCAAGTTTAGGAGTTCTCTGGTGGAATTTTTAGGGTCACTTATATATACTATCATATCATCTGCAAAAAGTGACATTTTGACTTCTTCCTTTCCAATTTGTATCCCCTTGATCTCCCTGTGTTGTCGAATTGCTCTGGCTAGAACTTCAAGTACTGTATTAAATAGGTAGGGAGAAGGGGGGCAGACTTGTCTAGTCCCTAATTTTAGTGGGATTGGTTCAAATTTCTCTCCATTTACTTTGATGTTCGTTACTGGTTTGTTGTATATTGCTTTTATTATGTTTAGGTATGGGCCTTGAATTCCTGGTCTTTCCAAGATTTTTATCATGAAGGGGTGCTGTATTTTTGTCAAATGCTTTCTCAGCATCTAAGGAGATGATCATGTCATTTTTAACCTTGAGTTTGTTTATATACTGGATTATGTTGACGGATTTCCACATATTAAACCATCCATCATCCCTGGAATGAAGCCTACTTGGTCATAATTGATGATCATTTTGATGTGTTCTTGGATTCTGTTTGTGAGGATTTTATTGAGTATTTTTGCATCAATATTCATAAGTCTAAAGTTCTCTTTCTTTGTTGTATCTTTGTGTGGTTTAGGTATCAGAGTAATTGTGGCTTCATAGAATGAATTGAGTAGAGTACCTCTGTTTCTATTTTGTGGAATAGTTTTAGGAGAGTTGGAATTAGGTCTTCATTGAAGGTCTGATAGAACTCTGCACTAAACCCATCTGGTCCTGGGCTTCCTTTGGTTGGGAGACTATTGATGACTGCTTCTATTTCTTTAGGGGAAATTGGACTGTTAAGATTGTTAATCTGGTCCTGGGTTAACTTTGGTACCTGCTATCTGTCTAGGAAGTTGTCCATTTCTTCCATGTTTTCTAGTTTTGTTGAGTATAGCCTTTTATAGTAGGATCTCATGATGTTTTAGATTTCCTCATGTTCTGTTGTTATGTCTCCTTTTGCATTTTTGATTCTGTTAATTAGGATACTGTCCCTGTGCCCTCTAGTTAGTCTGGCTAAGGGTTTATCTATCTTGTTGATTTTCTCAAAAAAACAGCTCCTGGTTTGGTTGATTCTTTGAATAGTTCTTCTTGTTTCCACTTGGTTGATTTCAGCCCTAAGTTTGATTATTTCCTCCTGTCTACTCTTCTTGGGTGAATTTGCTTCCTTTTGTTCTAGAGCTTCTAGGTGTGCTGTCAGGCTGCTAGTGTATGCTCTCTCTAGTTTCTTTTTGGAGGCACTCAGGGCTATGAGTTTTCCTCTTAGGGCTGCCTTCATTGTGTCCCATAAGTTTGGGTATGTTGTGGCTTCATTTTCATTAAATTCTAAAAAGTCTTTAATTTCTTTCTTTATTTCATCCTTGACAAGTAAACATAGCGTACTGTTGTTCAGTTTCCACATGAATGTTGGCTTTCTATTATTTATGTTGTTATTGAAGATCAGCCTTCCTCCGTGGTGATTTGATAGGTTGAATGGGATAATTTCAATATTTTTGTATCTGTGGAGGCTTGTTTTGTGACCAATTATATGATCAATTTTGGAGGACATACCACGTGGCACTGAGAAGAAGATGTATCCTTTTGTTTTAGGATAAAATATTCTGTAGATATCTATTAAATCCATTTGTTTCCTAACTTCTGTTAGTGTCCACCTGTCTCTTTCAGTTTCTGTTTCCAGGATCTGTCCAATGTGGGAGTGGGGTGTTGAATTCTTCCACTATTATTGTGTGGACAATATGTGCTTTAAACTTTCCTATAGTTTCTTTAATGAATGTGGATGCCCTTGCATTTGGAGCATAGATATTCAGAATTGAGAGTTTATCTTGGTAGATTTTACCTTTGATGAGTATGAATGGCCCCTCCTTGTCTTTTTTGATAACTTTGGGTTGGAAGTCAATTATATTCAACATTAGAATGACTACTTCAGCTTGTTTCTTTGGACCATTTGCTTGGAAAATTGTTTTCCAGCCTTTCACTCTGAGGTAGTGTCTCTCCTTTTCCCTGAGGTGCGTATCCTGTGAGCAACAAAATGTTGGATCATGTTTGTGTAGCCAGTCTGTTAGTCTATGTCTTTTTACTGGGGAATTGAGTCCATTGATGTTAAGAGAAATTAAAGAAAAGTAATTGTTGCTTCCTGCTATTTTTGTTGTTAAAGTTGGGATTCTGTTCTTGTGGCTGTCTTCTTTTAGGTTTGTTGAAGGATTACTTTCTTGCTTTTTTTAGGGTGTAGTTTCTGTCCTTGAGTTGGTGTTTCCCTTTATTATCCTATGAAGGGCTGGATTTGTGAAAGATATTGTGTGAATTTGGTTTTATCATGGAATACTTTGGTTTCACCATCTGTGGTAATTGAGAGTTTTGCTGGGTATAGTAGCCTGGGCTGGCATTTGTTGTCTCTTAGGGTCTGCATAACATCTTTCCAGGATCTTCTGGATTTCATAGTCTCTGGTGAGAAGTCTGGTATAATTCTAATAGGCCTGCCTTTATATATTACTTGACCTTTTTCCCTTACTGCTTTTAATATTCTGTCTGTTTTTATTTAGTGCATTTGTTGTTCTGATTATTATGTGTCAGGAGGAATTTCTTTTCTGGTCCAGTCTATTTGGAATTCTGTAGGCCTCTTGTATGTTTATTGGTTTCTTTGCTATGGGAAGTTTTCTTCTGTAATTCTCTCTTCCATCTCTTGTATTCTGTTGCTGATGCTTGCATGTATGTTTCCTGATGTCTTTCCTAGGGTTTCTATCTCCAGAGTTTTCTCCTTTTGGGTTTTCTTTATTGTTTCTACTTCCATTTTTAGATCCTGAATGGTTTTGTTCAATTCCATCACCTGTTTGGTAGTGTTTTTCTGTAACTCCCTAAGGGATTTTTGTGTTTCCTCTTTAAAAGGCTTCTAGCTATTTACGTGTGTTTTCCTGTATTTCCTTCTTAAAGTCCTCCATCATCATCATGAGAAGTGACTTTAGATCCATGTCTTGCTTTTGTGGTGTGATGGTGTATCCAGGACTTGCTCTGGTGGGAGAGTTAGTTCTGATGATGCCAAGTAACCTTAGTTTCTGTTGCTCCTGTTCTTATGCTTGCCTCCTGCCATCTGATTATCTCAAGTGCTTGCTGCCCTCAGTATATCTGATTGGAGCCTGTCCTTCCTATAATCCCAGTTGATTCAGGACTCCTTAGAGTCCATCTTTCTTTGTGATCCTTTGGTTGTGGGCTCCTGTGAACCTGAGATTCTGGGTGTGTCAGAGTTCTTGGCAGTCCTCTGAGACCCTGAAATACTGGTGTGACCCAGCTCCTGTTATCCTGGGATCCTGTTGTCCTAAGATTCTGGACGTGTTACAGTGCCTGGAAATGGTGTCTCCTTTGAGGACCATGGAGCTCTCTGGTCTGTTCGAAACCAAGGTAAACCAATACTGATCAAAAGGAACCTGAGCCTCAGGCCACGAAGGGCTTTGGTGTCCTTGTTCCTGCTGTCACAGGCCTGTCACAATTGTATTGGAACTGATGTTGTGTTTTGCTCACCAGTTATCCTAAGATCCCGTGGAGAGTCCTGTAGAGACTGTCTGGGTGTCAGCTGACTATGCTCCCAAGGTGACCCGGTGCTGGCACCGACAGGAAGGGACTTCCCTCTTATAATCTTAATTATCCCAATGAAGAATATAAAATACTCAAACATGTTCAAAGTATCCATATACTCATTTACATTGGAAAATTGTTCTAATTATAAATGTTCTCTTTTACTCATTTAATTTACATAAAAGAACTAATTCATTGTGTTCTGTGAAAATTAAAGCACATAAAATTACAATTAAAATATACAACTATGTACTAGAAACCCTCTACATAGCAAACCTTTGGGGAAAAATCTACTCATTTTCATGCCTAAAGTTAAAAGTGCTTGTATGATCCAGATATTCCTGTTACTTACTATATGCAGAGTTCAGGGAAGAGAGAAAGTGTCCTCTTTGTACCCCCTTGGCATCTTAAATGTATGCCAAGGCTTTGTTCTTCTTCACAAGTTATTTCTTTTCTGTATGTAAAGTTTTTATGATGTAGTTTTTATAATGTAGTATTATAAGTTTTTATAATAGTATGTTCTACAGTCCACGAATCAACTGTGGAGCTCAAGCAAGCTCACAGAGATCAGAGAGACTGCACTTGTCTGATGTAGTTCTTCTGCATAAATGTATGATTGTGTAGCTCAGTTTTCTTGTGGTACTCCCAACAGTGGGAGTTGGGACTCTCTGTCTCTTTGGCCTACTTGTCAAACTCTTTTCCACTTAGAGGGTTGCTTCATCCGATCTTAATGTGAATACGTGCCTGGTCTTATTGCAGTTTGTTATACTATATTTGGTTGATGTCCCTGGAAGTTCTGCTCTTCTCTGAGGGGAGGTAAAGTAGGGAAGGATCTTGGGGAAAAGGAAGGTAGGGGAGAGGGTCTAGAGGGATGGGGGAGAGGAGAAACTGTAGAAAGAAAGAATTCATGAGAGAAGAAGAAATAAAAAGTAAAAAGACGTAAAGTAAAAAGAAATAGAATATATTCTGTTTGGGCCATTAAAAATACCCACATGGGCTGAAGAGAAGTCTCAAGAATTAAGGCTACATACTGTTCTTGTAGAGGATCCAAGTTCAGTTCCGAGTACTTACATAGGGCAGACACAACCACTTGTAATCCAGCTTCAGGTAATATGACATCCTCCTCTGCCCTCAGTGCGCACTTGCATGTGCCTTCACTCAATATACACATAATTTTAAAAATAAAATACAATTTTAGATAGACCCCGAGTTTATTCTTAGGTGGCTTTACTTGTATACTGTAGTGATGAGTGTTTTTTTTTTTCCTTCTTTTTTTTTTCCTATTTACTATTCTCTCCCAGGTAGTACTCAGACCTGAGTGAGGCTAGAAAGCATTAAGAAAGGTGTCATGAAGAACTAAGCCATGCAAGTCATACTTCAGAAGCTTTGACTTAACTTCACATAACTTAATCAAGCTTCCATTTCCATAGCAATGAGATAGAGATCGTGATAGAATTATTGTGAAGAGCAAATGAGATGATAAATATAAGAATTCCGAGGCCCTGCACCTGAGAGGAAAGGATGGACCATCTAGAGACTGCCATACCCGGAGATCCATCCCATAATCAGCCTCCAAATGCTGACACCATTGCATACACTAGCAAGATTTTGCTGAAAAGACCCAGATATAGCTGTCCCTTGTGAGGCTATGCCGGGGCCTAGCAAACACAGAAGCGGATGCTCACAGTCAGCTATTGGATGGATCACAGGGCCCCCAATGGAGGAGCTAGAGAAAGTACCCAAGGAGCTAAAGGGGTCTGCAACCCTATAGGTGGAACAACAATATGAACTAACCAGTACCCCCACCCCCCAGAGCTTGTGTTTCTAGCTGTATATGTATCAGAAGATGGCCTAGTCAGCCATCATTGGAAACTTTATATGCCTCAGTACAGGGGAACACCAGGGCCAAGAATTGGGAGTGGGGGGGGGAGTGGCGGGGAGGGTATGGGGAGACTTTTGGGATAGCATTGGAAATGTAAATGAAGAAAATACCTAATTAAACAAAAAGAATTCTGAGGCCCATGACTGGCTCATTGTGAACATGCAGTAAGTTTTCACTAAGTAACTAAGTGCCAAGGAGTTCATAATTTATAGGAAGACATTTGTAAACATTATGTTTATAAGACAGTAGGTTCTGGGAGGTCAGGAAGACATAAATGAATATTTTAAATGTAAACAAGTAAGTTCTTGAGAGTATTCACAATAAACTTAGTGAACTTTCCCATTCTTTTCCATTCTTTTTTTTTCTAGGCAATCTTTTTAATAAATAAAACTCAGAATAGCTTCCCTATGAGCTGATCTATATTTTGACTTTGAGAAATATGAATATGAATAACATGATTTTATTACTTTCTAACATCTTAGAATTGATATAACTATTTTTAAAGCTCTATTTATTTTATGTATGAGTACAATTATAGTTGTCTTCAGACACAGCAGAAGAGGGCATCGGATCCCATTACAGATGGTTTTGAGCCACCATGTGGTTTCAGGAAATTGAACTCAGGACCACTGGAAGATCAGCCAGTGCTCTTAGCCACTGAATCATCTCTCCAGCCCATAATATATATATATATATATATATATATATATATATATATATATATATCTCCTTTTATATTATTTATTTATTTAATATTTTTTATTGTGTATTTTCCTCAATTACATTTCCAATGCTATCCCAAAAGTCCCCCATACCCCTCCCACTCCCCTACCCACCCATTCCCATTTTTTGGCCCTGGCGTTTCCCTGTACTCAGACATATAAAGTTTGCAAGTCCAATGGGCCTCTCTTTCCAGTGATGGCCAACTAGGCCATCTTTTGATACATATTCAGCTAGAGTCAAGAGCTCTGGGGTACTGGTTAGTTCATAATGTTGTTGCACCTACAGGGTTGCAGATCTCTTTAGCTCCTTGGATACTTTCTCTAGCTCCTCCATTGGGGGCCCTGTGATCCATCCAATAGCTGACTGTGAGCATCCACTTCTGTGTTTGCAAGGCCCCAGCCTAGTCTCCTAGTCTCACAAGAGACATATATATATATATCAATGTATCACTTCAAGACTTTGTTTAAAAATAGACTGAGTTGTCTGAATGTAAGGTTAATATATACACAAAAATATTACTAATTGAGAGGTCTTTGCATTTCCATCAAATAATAACAAATTTAAACAATATGCACTAATACTTTTTGTCCATTTAAACATCTGGATGAAATTGAAACCCAATAACATCTTTGATTTGCAACAGACATTTAACTGCACATTTTCACAGGCATACACACCAAATCTTTGTGTACATAGCATGCTTTTGAACTGATGATATTGATTTAGTGAAGAGGATTAAAACAAAAACATAAGTTCACTAGCCATCTTCTTCACCTTGAACAAGAATTGTTGACATCACAGTCTCATGAAAATGTGTTTTAAATAGTGGTGGCAAGTAAAGATAATAGAATATAGTACTTTGTAACTTAAAAATATGACATAGACACAATACAGACATTTCAGTTGGTATTCACTAAGCTGAGGACAGGTTTCAGTATCTAGGGACTTTTTGAAAAAAATAAAAGCTGTAAGCCAGTTCACGGATACTTTAGTTGAAAGAAAGACCACTGGCTTAATAAATGTTTTTTTTCTGACAGTAACAATAATTGGCATGTGTATTGGACCATTAATCAATAAACTGTCTAATTGTGATGCTACAGTTATAGCGCTATGTGTACAACAGTTATAGCACTATGTGTACAACAAATGGCATTTACAGAGTTCATTCATGAATATAATGGCATCATTTAGAATATTTTATCTTTTAACTAAAACTGACAGGGCTTAAATTTCAAGTCCAATGTTTATAATTCATTTAAAACTAAAAGTGAAATAATAAAAATTTAAAGTTAAAATTATTTCTAAAAAGCCACATAGTCATAGAGTACCCACTCTAATATCAGAATACTCTAACATTATCATGAGAATTATCTAAAATAATGTTTTATCTTACTGATGGTAAGTAATTATGAGTGGGAAACAAGAAACCTTACTGATAACATCACTACCCCAATCAATTTTTCTCTGCATTGTTTATGTATAAGAAAACTTAAAAACAAGGCTTTTTAGAAAATAATTCATTTTTAATGGTAGTCACAAGTATCCAAAACAATAATAACACTTTACTACAAAAATATCACTCACTTCAACATATGGTCATATCACATTATAGATTCAGTAGAATGAATTATTTTAAACTTTGCTTTGTAAAACTATATTCTATAAATTTTATTGCTAAACCATTTTATTATTTCCAGAAAATGCATAAAATAACTTACTTGATTATAGCATAGTGACCTGCTTATTTTTGTAACCGTTGTGTAAAATAAGAATCTATGTGCCTCTGGGATTTGAGCTTTATTTTAGCACAAGCCACAGGATATTATCGTAAGAGTTTTAAGATATAAGGGCTTCCAAATTTGGCTAGTGTTTTATTTCGTGACCCTAAAAACATCCAATTTATTTTAATAGCTTAAAATGAAATACCTCAAATCATATGCAATACTGCCACAATTAAATAGAAAGATCTTTAGGAAAATTACACTATGAAAGCATAGAGTAAGTATTATTTCCCTCTTTCTATTAACTCCATTAGGCACAGACAGTTAATTCCCAGTTGCTATTAGTTAGTAAATGGCTAAGAGATTTTTTTATAGCTACCATTTACTGAGAACACACTCTTTGCCAAGCTCCATGCTTGGTGTTTTACATGCATTATCTCACTTATTCCCACGATAGATGTATGAGATGGGTATTTAATTACAGGCCTATGGCAGCAAGCACAGAGGAAATTACTCCAAATTGCAACATATTGCAGAGTAAATTGTGAACAAAGATCTCTAATCTTTGATGAGGTTTTCCCTTTTTTGTCATATATATATATATATATATATATACACACATATATATACACACATATATATACATATATACCAACATCTCTCCAAGCTCCTGTATCTAAAATACCAAAGGATAAAAGACAATCAACAATTTAAGACACTATTTTGTCACTTCAAAGGCAATAAATCATAAACTAAAGAAATAACACTTTAACAATGGCATTTTCCAAAATCACATCATGTGTGCTCTTCCTGGTAGATACCAAAAAATATTGACATATCAGAAATTATGTATTATAGTAAATGTTCACTAACATTAAGGGTGATTATGATAAACATCTCTCTCTCTCTCTCTCTCTCTCTCTCTCTCTCTCTCTCTCTCTCTCTCTCTCTCTCTCTCTCTCACCCTGCTTTTCTCCCCACATTTTCAAGTACAGAATTTCTGTGTGTTTTGTTTTCTTGGTGGCCCAAGTGGAGATAAATTTCTAAAGATTTGTTTACTTATTTATGTGTGCATGTATTGCATAGACTTTTGTGGGTATGCATGTACCTGTGGGGTGTGCATACACCTATGTATGTGCATGTACCCTGTGAGGGCAATCATGCACCATGTGAGAGTATGCATGCACCCATGAGGATGTGCATGCACCTGTCTATTTGCAGAGGCTAGCAGAGGGTGTTGGGTGTCTTCTATTGCTCTCTGTTCTTTCAGGTAGAGTGTCATCTTTAACCTTGAGCATTAGCTTTCTTGACTCAGCTGAAAATTATCAAGGCCTAACAATCTTCCTGTCTCTACTCCCTGCAGGGTTTGAGTTACACAAGAACACAAGGCTTGTTGCACGGGTACTTAGACTCAAACACCAGTCTTCATGATTGTGGGTGGAGCACTCTTTTTTGTTTGTTTTTAATGCACCCTGACCATCAGTTTCCCCTCCCTCCACTGCTCCCAGTCTGCCTTCCTTTTCCCCAGAAAGAGCAGTCTCATAGGGATATCAACTAAACAAGGAATAACAAGATAAAAAAATGACTAGGAACAAACTTTTATATCAAGGGTAGGCAACAGTTTCCCCTCCCTCCACTGCTCCCAGTCTGCCTTCCTTTTCCCCAGAAAGAACAGTCTCATAGGGATATCAACTAAACAAGGAATAACAAGATAAAAAAAAAATGACTAGGAACAAACTTTTATATCAAGGGTAGGCAAGGCAACCCAGTAGGAGAAAAAGGGTCCCAAGAGCAGAGAGAGAGTCAGAGACAATTCTACTATCACTGTTATGAGTTCCACAAGGCCGGGCAGTGGTGGCACACGCTTTTAATCCCAGCACTTGGGAAGCAGAAGCAGGCAGATTTCTGAGTTCGAGGCCAGTCTGGTTTACAAAGTGAGTTCCAGAACAGCCAGGGCTATACAGAGAAACCCTGTCTCGAAAAACCAAAAAAACAAAAAAACAAAAAAAAATCAAAAACAAAACACCAAGCTAACAACCATAACATATGCAAAGAACCTGGCTTTGTGGTTGCCACTCCAGTCTCTGTGACTCTCTATAAACACTGCTTAATTGATTTTATGGACAATGTTCTCCTAGTGCCCTCCACCCCCTGACTCCAATAAGCCCTCTTCTGTGGGCTTCCAGGAGCTGCAAAGAGAGAGACCTGATGAACATATCCAATTTGAGCTTTCTCTCTCTCCAAAGTTTGGCTGTGAGTCTCTGCATCTGCTAGAACGAGTACTCTTAATGTCTAAGCCATATCTCTATCACTGTGGTTTTTTTAAATTTTATTTGTAATTCATTTTTCACACTCCATATTGCATTCCTCACCCCTCCCCTCCCACCCTCCGACTGCTCCACATCCCACACCTCTTCCCCAGCACACCCTGTCTCCACATGGATGCCCCCAACCTCTACCCCATCTGACCCCTAAACTCCCTGGGCCCTCCAGTCTCTTGAAGGTTAGCTGCATCATCTCTGAATGAACACAGACCAGGAAGTCCTCTACTGTATGTGTGTTGGGGGCATATAAGCTCATATCAGCTGGTGTATGCTGCCTGTTTGGTGGTCCAGATTAATTGAGACTGCTGTTCATCCTGCAGAATCACCCTTCTCCTCAGCTTCTTACAGCCTTTCCTAATTCAACAACAGGGGTCAGCTGCTTCTGTCGATTGGTTGGGTGCAACTATCTACCTTTGACTCTTTCAGCTGTTTGTTGGGTCTTCCAGAGTACGGTAATGCTAGGTCCCTTTTTATGAATGCTCTATAGCTTCAGTAATGATCTCAGTCCATGGGACCTCCCCTTGACCTGGATCCCACTTTGGTCCTGTCACTGGGCCTTCTTTTCCCCTGGCCCCTCTCCATTTCCATCCTTGTAATTCTTTCAGACAGAAACTATTATGGGTCTGAGCTGTGACTGTGGGATGGCAAACCCATCATCCCTCACTTGGTGTCTTGTCTTCCTACTAGAGGTGGTCTCTATAAGTTCCCTCTCCCTACAGTCTGGCATTTCATCAAAGGTCCCTCCCTGTGAGTCCTGGTAGTCTCTCACCTCCCAGTTCTCTGGTGCATTCTGGGGGTCCCCCTAACCTCCTATTTCTGACATTGCCTATTTGCATTCTTTCAGGGCTTCAGTCCTTTTGCATCACCCAATACCAAATCAGGTTCCCGTCTCCCACCACTGTACCCCCACCCCATTCACTTTCCCTCCCAAGTCCCTCGCTCCCTCCCACTTATAACTGCTTTCTTCTCTCTCCCAAGTGAGACTGAAGGACTGAAGTGTACTCACTTGGGCACATCTTGAGCTTTTTGAAATCTGTGGACTGTATCTTGTGTATTCTGTATGTCTTTGTTTGTTTGTTTGTTGTTTGTTTGTTTGTTTTTTGGCTAATATTCACTTATTAGTGAGAACATACCATGCATGTTCTTTTGCATCTGGGTTACCTCACTCAGGATGATATTTTCTAGTTCCATCCATTTGCCTGCAAAAGTCAGAATGTCTTCTTTCTTAATAGATGGGTAGTATTCCATTGTGTAAATTAACTACATTTTCTGTATCCATTCTTCTGTCATGGGACCTCTAGGTTGTTTTTGGCTTCTAGATATCACAAATAAGGCTGCTATGAACATAGGGAAACATGAGCCCCTGTGGCATGGTGGGCCATCCTTTGGGTATATTCCCAAGAGTGGTATAGCTGGGTCTTCAGGTAGATCTATTTCCAATTTTCTGAGGAACCTCCAGCTTGATTTCCAGAGTGGTTGTACCAGTTTGCAATCCCACCAGCAAAGGAGGAGTGTTCCTCTTTCTCCACATCCTCTCCAACATGTGTTGTCACCTGAGGTTTTGATCTTAGACATTCTGACTGGTGTAACCTGGAATGTCAAGGTTGTTTTGATTTGCATTTCTCTGATCACAAAGAACTTGGAACATTTCTTTAGGTGTTTCTCAGCCATTCGAGATTCTTCCGTTGTGAATTCTCAGTTTTGTTCAATACCCCATTTTTAAATTAGGGTTGTTTGGTTTCTTGATCAACTTCTTGAGTTCTTTATATATTTTGGATATTAGCCTCTATCAGATGAGGGGTTAGTGGAGATATTTTCCCAATCTCTAGGTTGCTGATCTGTCTTATCAACTATGAGCTTTGCCTTACAGAAGCTTTCCAAACAAACACTCACTCCCACTTCTTGGCCCTGATGATCACCTGTACTGAGGCATATAAAGTTTGGAAGACCAAGGGGACTCTCTTCCCATTGATGGCCAACTAGGCCATCTTCTGCTACATGTGCACCTAGAGACACAAGCTCAGGGGGTACTGGTTAGTTCATATTGTTTTTCCACATATGGGGTTGCAGACCCCTTCAGCTCCTTGGGTACATTCTCTGGCTCCTCCATTGGGGGCCTTATGTTCCATCCTATAGATGACTGTGAGCATCCACTTCTGTATTTGCCAGGCACTGGCATAGCCTCACAAGAGACAGCTATATCAGGGTCCGTTCAGCCAAATCTTGCTGGCATATGCACTAGTGTCTGTGTTTGGTGGCTGATTATGGGATGGACCCCCGATTGGGACAGTCTCTGGATGGTCCATCCTTTCATCTTAGCTCCAAACTTTGTCTCTGTAACTCCTTTCATGGGTATTTTATTCCCTATTCTAGGGAGGAATGAAGTATCCACAAGTTGGTCTTCCTTCTTCTTGATTTTCTTGTGTTTTGCAAATTGTATCTTTGGTATTATAGGTTTCTGGGCTAATATCCAATTATCAGGGAGTGCATATCAAGTGACTTCTTTTGTGATTAGGTTACCTCACTCAGGATGATATCCTCCAGATACATCCATTTGCCTAAGAATTTCATAAATTCATTGTTTTTAATTGCTGAATAATATTCCATTGTGAAAATGTATCACATTTTCTGTATCCATTCCTCTGTTGAGGGACATCTGGGTTCTTTCCAGCTTCTGTGTATTATGAATAAGGCTGCTATTAACATAGTGGAGCATGTGTCCTTATTACATGTTGAAGCATCTTCTGGGTATATGACCAGGAGTGGTATTTCTGGATCGTCCAGTTGTATTATGTCCAATTATCTGAGGAACCTCCAAACGGATTTCCAAAGTGGTTGTAACAGCTTGCAGTCCCACCAGCAATGGAGGAGTGTTCCTCTTTCTCCACATACACTCCAGCATCTGCTGTCACCTGAGTTTTTAATCTTAGCCATTCAGACTGGTGTGAGGTGGAATCTCAGGGTTGTTTTGATTTGCATTTCCTTGATAACTAAGGATGTTAAACCAGTTTTAGGTGCTTCTCAGCCATTCAGTATCCCTCAGTTGAGAATTCTTTGTTTAGCTCTGTACCCCATTTTTAATAGGGTTGTTTGATTTTCTGGAGTCTAACTTCTTGAGTTCTTTATATATACTTGATATTAGCCCCCTATCAGATTTAGGATTGGTAAAGTTCTTTTCCCAATCTGTTGGTGACTTTTTTGTCTTATTGACAGTGTCTTTTGCCTTACAGAAGGTTTACAATTTTATGAGGTCCCATTTGTTGATTCTCGATCTTACAGCACAAGCCATTGATATTCCATTCAGGAATCTTTCCCCTGTGCCCATATCTTCTGTACTTTTCCCCACATTCTCCATTATAAGTTTCAGTGTCTCTGGTTTTATGTGGAGTTCCTTGATCCATTTAGACTTGAGCTTAGTACAAAGAGATAAGAATGGATCAATTTGCATTCTTCTACATGATAACCACCAGTTGTGCTAGCACCATTTGTTGAAAATGCTGTCTTTTTTCCACTGGATGATTTTAGCTCCTTTGTCAAGTGACTATAGGTGTGTGGGTTCATTTCTGGGTCTTCAATTCTATTCCATTGATCTACCTGTCTGTCCCTGTACCAGTACCGTGTAGTTTTTATTTCAATTGTTCTATAGTACTGCTTGAGGTCAGGGATGTTGATTCCAACAGAGATTCTTTTATTGTTGAGAATAGTTTTTGCTATCCTAGGTTTTTCGTTATTCCAGATGAATTTGCAAATTGCCCCTTCTAACTAAGTGAAGAATTGAGTTGGAATTTTGATGGGGATTGCATTGAATCTGTAGATAGCTTTCGGCAAGATAGCCATTTTGACATATTGACCCTGCTAATTCATGAGCATGGGAGATATTTCCATCTTCTCAGATCTTCAATTTCATTCTTCAGAGACTTGAAGTTCTTTTTTGTTTGTTTGTTTTTTGTTTTTTGTTTTTTTGAGACATGGTTTCTCTGTATAGCCCTGGTTGTCCTTGAACTCACTTTCTAGACCAAGCTGACCTCAAACACAGAAATCTGCCTGCCTCTGCCTCTTGAGTGCTGGGATTAAAGGCACATGCCACAATGCCCGGCTTAAGACTTGAAGATCTTATCATATAGATTTTTGACTTTCTTAGTTAGAGTCACTCCAAGGTATTTTATTTTATTTGTGACTAATTTGAAGGGTGTTGTTTCCGTAACTTCTTTCTCAACCTGTTTATCCTTTGTGTAAAGAAAGGCCACTGATTGGTTTTAGTTAATTTTATATCCTGATACCTCACTGAAGTTGTTAATCAGGCTTAGGAGTTCTCTGGTGGAATTTTTGGGGTCACTTATATGTATTATCATATCTTCTACAAATAGTGATATTTTGACTTCTTCCTTTCCAATCTGTAGTACTTTGATATCCTTTTGTTGTCTAATTGCTCTGGCTAGGACATCAAGTACTATATTGAATAGGTAGGGAAAGAGTTGGCAGCCTTGTCTACTCCCTGATTTTAGTGGGATTGCTTCTAGTTTCTCACTATTTAGTTAGATGCTGGCTACTGGTTTCCTGTATATTGCTTTTATTATACTTAGGTATGGACCTTGAATTCCTGATCTTTCCAAAAGTTTTATGATGAAGGGCTGTTGGACTTTGTCGAATGCTTTGTCAGCATCTAATAAGATGATCATGTGGTTTTTGCCTTTGAGTTTGTTTATATAGTGTATTATGATGATGGATTTCTGTATATTGAACCATCCTTGAATCACTGGATGAAGCCTACTTGGTCATGATGGATGATTTTTTTAATGAAGATTTTTGTGTTTTGTTTTTGTTTTTTAATTAGGTATTTATTACAATTACATTTCCAATACTATTCCAAAAGTCCCCATCCCGCTCCCCCACACACTCCCCACCCACTCGCTCCCATTTCTCGGCCCTGGTGTTCCCCTGTAATGAGGAAGAAAAAGTTTGCAAAACCAATGGGCCTCTCTTTCCACTGATGGCCAACTAGGCAATCGTCTGATACATATGCAGCTAGAGACACGAGCTCTGCGGGGTACTGGATAGTTCATAATGTTGTTCCACCTATATAGTTGCAGATCCCTTTAGCTCCTTGGTTACTTTCTCTAGCACCTCCATTGGGGTCCCTGTGATCCATCCAATAACTGACTGTGAGCATCCACTTCTGTGTTTGCTAGGCCCTGGCATAGTCTCACAAGAGACAGCTATATCTGGGTCCTTTCAGCAAAATCTTGCTAGTGTGTGCAATGGTATCAGCGTTTGGAGGCTGATTATTTGATGGATCCCCAGATATGGCAGTCTCTAGATTGTCCATCTTTTCATCTCAGCTCCAAATTGTGTCTGTGTAACTCCTTCCATGGGTGTTTTGTTCCCATTTCAAAGAAGGGGCAAAGTGCCCACACTTTGGTCTTCATTCTTCTTGAGTTTCATGTGTTTAGCAAGTTGTATCTTATATCTTGGGTATTCTAAGTTTCTGGGCTAATATCCAATTATCTCTGAGTACATATTGTGGGAGTTCTTTTGTGATTGGGATACCTCACTCAGGATGATGCTCTCCAGGTCCATCCATTTGCCTAGGAATTTTATAAATGCATTCTTTTTAATAGCGGAGCAGTACTCCATTGTATAAATGTACCACATTTTCTGTATCCATTCCTCTGTTGAGGGGCATCTGAGTTCTTTCTAGCTTCTGGTTATTATAAATAAGGCTGCTATGAACATAGTGGAGCATGTGTCTTTCTTAATAGTTGGAACGTCTTCTGGATATATGCCCAGGAGAGATATTGCTGGATCCTCCGGTAGTACTATGTCCAATTTTCTGAGGAACTGCCAGACTGATTTCCAGAGTGGTTGTACAAGCTTGCAATCCCACCAAAAGTGGAGGAGTGTTCCCCTTTCTCTGAATTTTTGATCTTAGCCATTCTGACTGGTGTGAGATGGAATCTCAAGGTTGTTTTTATTTGCATTTCCCTGATGATTAAGGATGCTGAACATTTTTTCAGGTGCTTCTCAGCAATTCGTTAATCCTCAGGTGAGAATTGTTTGTTTAGCTCTGAGCCCCATTTTTTTTTTAATATTTTTATTACATATTTTCCTCAATTACGTTTCCAATGCTATCCCAAAAGTCCCCCATAGCGCCCCCCCACTTCCCTATCCACCCATTCCCATTCTTTTGGCCCTGGCATTCCCCTATATTGGGGCATATAAAGTTTGCAAGTCCAATGGGCCTCTCTTTCCATTGATGGCCGACTAGGCCATCTTTCGATACATATGCAGCTAGAGACAAGAGCTCCGGGGTTCTAGTTAGTACATCATGTTGTTCCAACAATAGGGTTGCAGATCCCTTTAGCTCCTTGGGTACTTACTCTAGCTTCTCCATTGGGAGCCCTGTGATACATCCAATAGCTGACTGTGAACATCCACTCCTGTGTTTGCTAGGCCCCAGCATCGTCTCACAAGAGACAGCTATATTTGGGTCCTTTCAGCAAAATCTTGCTAGTGTATGCAATGGTGTCAGTGTTTAAAAGTTGATTATGGGATGGTTATTTGATTTTCTGGAGTCCACCTACTTGAGTTCTTTATATATATTGGATATTATTCCCCTATCTGATTTAAGATAGGTAAAGATCCTTTTCCAATCTGTTGGTGGCCTATTTGTCTTATTTATGGTGTCTTTTGCCTTACAGAAGCTTTGCAATTTTATGAGGTCCCATTTGTCGATTCTCGATCTTAGAGCACAAGCAATTGCTTTTCTATTCAGGAATTTTTCGCCTGTACCCATATCTTCGAGGCTTTTCCCCACTTTCTCCTCTATAAATTTCAGTGTCTGTGGTTTTATGTGGAGTTACTTAATCCACTTAGATTTGACCTTAATATAAGGAGATAGGAATGGATCAATTCACATTCTTCTACATGGTAACCACCAGTTGTGCCAGCAACATTTTTTGAAAATGCTGTCTTTTTTCCACTGGATGGTTTTTGCTCCCTTGTCAACAATCAAGTGACCATAAGTGTGTGGGTTCATTTCTGGCTATTCAATTCTATTCCATTGATCTACTTGTCTGTCACTATACCAGTAATATGCAGTTTTTTATCACAATTGCTCTGTAGTATAGCTTTAGGTCAGGCATGGTGATTCCACCAGAGGTTCTTTCATCCTTGAAAGAGTTTTTGCTATCATACATTTTTTGCTATTTCAGATGAATTTGCAGATTGCCCTTTCTAATTCGTTGAAGAATTGAGTTGGAATTGAGGGGAATGCATTCAGATGCATTGAATCTGTAGATTGCTTTTGGCAAGATAGCCATTTGTACTATATTGATCCTGCCAATCCATGAGCATGGGAGATCTTTCCATCTTCTGAGATCTTCTTTAATTTCTTTCTTCAGAGACATGAAGTTCTTATCATACAGATCTTTCACTTCCTTAGTTAGAGTCACGCCAAGGTATTTTTTATTATTTGTTACTATTGAGAAGGGTGTTGTTTCCCTAATTTCTTTCTCAGCCTGTTTATCCTTTGTGTAAAGAAAGGACATTGACTTGTTTGAGTTAATTTTATATCCAGCTACTTCATTGAAGCTGTTTATCAGGTTTAGGAGTTCTGTGGTTGAATTATTAGGGTCACTTATATATACTATCATATCATCTGCAAAAAGTGATATTTTGACTTCTTCCTTTCAAATTTTTATCCCCTTGATCTCCTTTTGTTATCAAATTGCTGTGGCTAGGACTTCAAGTACAATTTTGAGTAGGTAGGGAGAAAGTGGGCAGCCTTGTCTAGTCTCTGATTTTAGTGGGATTGCTTCAAGCTTCTCACCATTTACTTTGATGTTGACTACTGGTTTGCTGTAGATTGCTTTTATCATGGTTAGGTATGGGCCTTGAATTACTGATCTTTCAAAGACTTTTATCATGAATGGGTGTTGGATTTGTCAAATTCTTTCTCTGCATCTAATGAGATGATCATGTGGTTTTTGTCTTTGAGTTTGTTAATATACTGGATTACGTTGATGGATTTCTGTATATTGAACCATCCCTGAATCCCTGGATGAAACCTACTTGGTCAGGATGGATGATTGTTTTGATGTGTTCTTGGATTCGGTTAGTGAGAACTTTATTGAGGATTTTTGCATTGATATTCATAAGGGAAATTGGTCTGAAGTTCTCAATCTTTGTTGGGTCTTTTTGTGCTTTAGGTATCAGAGTAATTGTGGCTTCATAGAATGAGTTGGGTAGAGTACTTTCTGCTTCTATTTTGTTGAATAGTTTGTGAAGAACTGGGATTAGATCTTCTTTGAAGGTCTGATGGAACTCTGCACTAAACCCATCTGATCCTGAGCTTTTTTTTTTTTTTTTTTTGGTTGGGAAACTATTAATGACTGCTTCTATTCCTTTAGGGGATATAGGACTGTTTAGATCATTAACCTGATCTTGATTTAATTGGGTACCTGGTATCTGTCTAGAAACTTTTCCATTTCATCCAAGTTCTACAGTTTTGTTGATTATAGCCTTCTGTAGAAGGATCTGATGGTGTTTTAGATTTCTTCAGGATCTGTTGTTATGTCTCCCTTTTCATTTCTGATTTTGCTAATTAGGATTCTTTCCCTGTGCCCTCTAGTGAGTCTGGCTAAGGGCTTATCTATCTTGTTTATTTTCTCAAAGAACCAGCTCCTCCTTTGGTTGATTCTTTGAATAGTTCTTGTGTCCACTTGGTTGATTTCACCCCTGAGTTTGATTATTTCCTGCCGTCTACTCCTCTTGGGTGAATTTGCTTCCCTTTATTCTAGAGCTTTTAGGTGTGTTGTCAAGCTGCTAGTGTGTGCTTTCTCTAGTTTCTTTTTGGAGGTACTCAGAGCTATGAGTATTCCTCTTAGAAGTGCTTTCATTATGTCCCGTAAGTTTGGGTATGTTGTGGCTTCATTTTCATTAAACTCTACAAAGTCCTTAATTTCTTTCTTCATTCCTTCCTTGACCAAGGTATCATTGAGAAGAGTGTTGCTCAGTTTCCACGTGAATGTTGGCTTTCTATTATTTAGTTTGTTATTGAAGATCAGCCTTAATCCATGGTGATCTGATAGGATACATGGGACAATTTTAATATTTTTGTATCTGTTGAAGCTTGTTTTGTGACCAATTATGTGGTCAATTTTGGAGAAGGTGCCATGAGGTGCTGAGAAGAAGGTATATCCTTTTGTTTTAGGATAAAATGTTCTGTAGATATATGATAGATCCATTTGTTTCATAATTTTTGTTAGTTTCAGTGTGTCCCTGTTTAGTTTCTGTTTCCATGATCTGTCCATTGGTGAAAGTGGTGTGTTGAAGTCTCCCACTATTATTGTGTCAGGTGCAATGTGTACTTTGAGCTTTACTAAAGTCTCTTTAATGAATGTGGCTGCCCTTGTATTTGGAGCATAGATATTCAGAATTGTGAGTTCGTCTTGGAAGATTTTACCTTTGATGAGTATGAAGTACCCCTCCTTGTCTTTTTTGATGACTTTGGGTTGGAAGTCAATTTTATTAGATATTAGATGGCTACTCCAGCTTGTTTCTTCAGACCATTTGCTTGGCAAATTGTTTTCCAGCCTTTCATTCTGAGGTAGTGCCTGTCTTTTTCCCTGAGATGGGTTTCCTCTAAGCAGAAAAATGTTGGGTTCTATTTGTGTAGCCAGTCTGTTAGTCTATGTCTTTTTACTGGGGAGTTGAGTCCATTGATATTAAGAGATATTAATGAAAAGTAATTGTTGCTTCCTATTATTTTTGTTGTTAACGTAGGCATTTTGTTCTTGTGGCTGTCTTCTTTTATGTTAGTTGAAGGATTACTTTCTTGTTTTTTTAGGACGTGGTCTCCATCCTTGTATTGTTTTTATTCTGTTATTATTCTTTGAAGGGCTGGATTCATGGAAAGATAATGTGTGAATTTGTTTCGGTAGTGGAATACTTTGGTTTCTCCATCTGCAGTAATTGAAAGTTTGGCTGGGTATAGTAGCCTGGGCTGGAATTTGTGTTCTCTTAGTTTCTGTATAACATCTGTCCAAGATCTTCTGGCTTTCATAGTCTCTGGTGAAAAATCTGGTGTAATTCTGATAGGCTTGCCTTTATATGTTACTTGACCTTTTTCCCTTACTGCTTTTAGTATTCTATCTTTATTTAGTGCATTTGTTGTTCTGATTATTATGTGTCGGGAGGTATTTCTTTTCTGGTCCAGTCTATTTGGAGTTCTGTCAGCTTCTTGTATGTTCATGCGCATCTCTTTCTTTAGGTTTGGGAGGTTTTCTTCTATAATTTTGTTGAAGATATTTGCTGGCCCTTTGAGTTGAAAATCTTCATTCTCATCTACTCCTATTATCCATAGGTTTGGTCTTCTCATTGTGTCCTGTATTTCCTGGATGTTTTGAGTTAGGATCTTTTTGCTTCTTTGATTGTTGTGCTGATGTTCCCTATGGAATCTTCTGCACCTGAGATTCTCTCTTCCATTTCTTGTATTCTGTGGCTGATGCTCGAATCTATGGTTCCAGATTTCTTTCCTAGGGTTTCTATCTTCAGTGTTGCCTCACTTTGGGTTTTCTTTATTGTGTCTACTTCACTTTGTAGGTCTAGTATGGTTTTGTTCATTTCCATCATCTGTTTGGATGTGTTTTCCTGTTTTTCTATAAGGACTTGCAACTCTTTAGCAGTGTTCTCCTGTATTTCTTTAAGTAAGTTATTAAAGACCTTCTTGATGTCTTCTACCATTATCATGAGATATGCCTTTAAATCTGGGTCTAGGTTTTTGGGTGTGTTGGGGTGCCCTGGACTGGCTGAGGTGGATGTACTGGTTCTGATGATGGTGAGTGGTCTTAGTTTTTGTTTGTAAGATTCTTACATCTGCCTTTTGCCATCTGGTAAACTCTGGAGTCATTTGTTATAGTTGTCTCTGGTTAAAGCTTGTTCCTCTCTTGATTCTGTTATTCTCTACCAGCAGACCAGGGAGACTAGCTCTCTCCTGATTTTCAGTGGTCAGAGCACTCTCTGTAGGCAGGCTCTTCTCTTTTTAGGGAAGGTGCACAGATATCTGGGGTTCCAACTTGCCTCCTGGCAGAAGATAAAGGCCCGAAATAGGACCTATCCCAGAAGCTGTTAAATTATGTAGTCCACACTCTCACCTGTGCAGACTAGTCTCGGCGGAGTCCAGGATCCAAGATGTCTCCCACAGATGCTCAGGCAAAGCCCTCCCAGGCTGAGCGGACACCTATCCTCTGGCACGGAAGGTGCCCGGAAGTCTGGAGCCTGAAAAGGGGGCTGCCTCAGAAGCTGTGTGGCTCCTGCCTGTCCCAGAAGCTGTTAGCTTCTGTAGTCCACACTCACACCTGTGCAGAGTAGCCGTGGTGGAGTCTGGGATCCAAGATGTCTCCTGCAGATGCTCTGTATGATTGTTTTGATGTGTTCTTGGATTTGATTTGTGATTATTTTATTTAGTATTTTTACATCGATATTTATAACGAAAATTGGCCTGAAGTTCTCTTTCTTTGTTAGGTCTTTGTGTGGTTTAGGAATCAGAGTAATTGTGGCTTCATAGAACAGATTGCGTAGAGTACCTTCTGTTTGTATTTTGTGGAACAGTTTGAGGAGAGTTGGATTTAGGTCTTCTTTGAAGGTCTGATAACACTCTGCACTAAACCCATCTGATCCTGGTTTTATTTGTCGTTGTTTATTTTGTTTTGTTTTGGTTTTGTTTTTTGTTGTTTTTGTTTGTTTGTTTTTGGTTGGCAGACTATTAATGACTGTTTCTGTTTCTTTACGGGATATGGGACTCTTTAGATAGCTAATCTGATCCTGATTACCTTTGGTACCTGTTATTTTTCTAGAAAATTGTCCATTTCATTCAGGTTTTCCAGTTTTGTTTAGTATAGGCTTTTGTAGTAGAATCTGATGATGTTTTGGATTTCCTTAGGTTCTGTTGTTATGTCCCCTTTTTGATTTATGCTTTTGTTAATTAGGATACTGTCCCTGTGCCCTCTAGTTAGTCTGGTTAGGGGTTTGTCTATCTTGTTGATTTTCTCAATGAAACAGCTCCTGGTTTGTTTGATTCTTTGTATAGTTCTTTTTGTTTCTACTTGGTTGATTTCAGCCTTGAGTTTGATTATTTCCTGACTTCTACTCCTCTTGTGTGAATTAGCTTCCTTTTGTTCTAGAGCTTTTAAGCTGTCAAGCTGCTAGTGTGTGCTCTCTCTAGTTTCTTTTTGGAGGCACTCAGAGCTATGAGTTTTCTTCTTAGGACTGCTTTCATTGTGTCTCACAAGTTTTGGTATGTTGTGGCTTCATTTTCATTAAACTCTAAAAAGTCTTTATTTTCTTTATTTCTTTCTTGACCAAGTTATCATTGAGTAGAGTGTTGTTCAGCCTCCATTTTTATGTGGGCTTTCTATTAAATTTTTTGTTATTGAAGATCAGCCTTAGTCAATGGTTATCTGAAAGGGTGTATGGGATTATTTCAATATTTTTGTATATGTTGAATCCTGTTTTGTGACTGATTACATGGTCAATTTTGGAGAAGGTAACATGAGGTGCTGAGAAGTTAGATCCTTTTTTATATGCTGAATTGTTCTATAGATATCTGTTCAATCCATTTGTTTCATAACTTCTGTTAGTTTCACTGTGTCTCTGTTTAGTTTCTGTTTCCATAATCTGTCCATTGATGAGAGTGGGGTGTTGAAGTCTCTCACTATTACTGTTTGAGGTATAATGTGTGTTTTGAGTTTAACAAAGTTCCTTTAATGAATGTGGATGCCCTTGCATTTGGAGCATAGATGTTCAGAATTGAGAGTTAATCTCCATAAATTTTACCTTTGATGAGTAAGAAGTGTCCCTACTTATCTTTTTTGAGAACTTTAGGTTGAAAGTCGATTTTATTAGATATTAGAATGGCTACTCCAGTTTGTTTCTTCAGACCATTTGTGTGGAAAAATGTTTTCTAGCCTTTTATTCTGAGATAGTGTCTCCCTTTTTCCCTGAGGTAGGTTTCCTGTATGCAGGAAAAATTTGGGTCCTGTTTATATAACCAGTTTTTTAATCTATGTCTTTTTGTTGGGGAATTGAGTCCATTGATATTAAGAGATATTAAGGAAAAGTAATTGTTTCTTCCTGTTATTTTTGTTGTTAGAGTTCGAATTCTATTCATGTGGCTATTTTCTTTAGGTTTGTTGAAAGATTACTTTCTTAGTTTTTCTCCAGCTTAGTTTCCCTGTTTGTGTTGTAGTTTTCCCTTTATTATCCTTTGAGGGTCTGGATTTGTGGAAAGATTCTGTGTAAATTTGGTTTTGTCATGGAATACCTTGGTTTCTCCATCCATTGTAATTGAGAGCTTTGTTGGGTATAGTAGTATCCTGGGCATTTGTGTTCTCTTAGGGTCTCTATGGCATCTGCCTAGGATCTTCTGGCTTTCATAGTCTTTGGTGAGAAGTCTGGTGTAATTCTGATAGGTCTGCCTTTATATTTTACTTGATCTTTTCCCTTTACTGTTTTTTAATATTCTTTCTTTGTTTTATGCATTTGGTGTTTTGATTATTATGTGACAGGAGGAATTTCTTTTCTGGTCTAGTCTATTTGGAGTTCTGTAGGTTTCTTTTATGTTCATGGGCATCTCTTTCTTTAAGTTATGGGAGTTTTCCTCAATAATTTTGTTGAAGATATTTACTGGCCCTTTAAGTTGAAAATCGTCCTTCTTGTCTATACCTATTATCCTTAGGTTTGATCTTCTCATTGTGTCCTGGATTTTCTGGATTTTTTTGGTTTAGAATCTTTTTGCATTTTGCATTTTCTTTGATTGTTGTGTCAATGTTTTCTATGGTATCTTCTGCCCCCGATATTCTCTCTTCTATCTCTTGTGTTCTGTTGGTTATGCTTGCATCAATGGCTCCTGATTGCTTTCCTAGGTTTTCTATTCCCAGAGTGGTGTCCCTTTGTGATTTCTTTACTGTTTCTACTTCTATTTTTAGATCCTGGATGGTTTTGTTCAATTCTTTCACCTGATTGGATGTGCTTGCTTGTATTTCTTTAACAGAGTTATTTATTTCCTTCTTAAAGTCCTCCTTCATCATCATGAGAAGTGACTTTAGATCCATATCTTGCTTTTCTGGTATTATGGTGTATCCAGGACTTTCTATGGTGGGAGGGTTTGGTTCTGATGATGCAAAGTAACTTTGGTTTCTATTGCTTCTGTTCTTATGGTTGCCTCCTGCCATCTGATTATCTTAAGTGCCCAATGCCCTCAATATATCTAACTGGTACCTGTCCTTCCTGTAATCCCGGTTCAGTCAAAAATTCCTCAGAGTCCAGCTTTCTCTGTGATCCTGTGATTCTGGGATCCTGTTAACCTGAGATTCTGGGTGTGTCAAAGTTCTTGGCAGTCAAGCTTCCTCTGAGACCCTGAGATCCTGGTGTGACCAAGCTCCTGGGTTCCTGGAATCCTAAGATCCTGGGTGTGTTAGAGTGCCTGGAAGTGATACCTCCTCTGGGGACCATGGGGCTGTGTGCTGTGTTTGAAACCAAGGTAGACCAGTGCAGACCAGAAGGAACCCAAGCTGCTGGTCAGGCAGGCCTCCTGTGTCCCTGCTCCTTCTGGCCTCAGGCACTCCCAGTTGTGTTGGGACAGATGTTGTGTTCCACTCACCACTGATCCTAAGTTTCTCTGTGTGCTAGGGCTCCTGAGGTGTGGAGATTCCTCTGGGGATAGTGGGATGTCCGCTAAGTTTGTGCCCAAGGTGGCCCAGAGTTGGCACAGATTGGAAGGAACCTGTGTCGCTGGTCAGGCTGGTTTCCTGTGTACCTGTTCCTGCTGGCACAGGCCCCTCAGGATTGTTTTGGAACACATGTTGTGTTCCACTCACCCAGGATCCTAAGATCCTGGGCATGCTAGCGTGCCTATGGCATGGAGAGTCCTCTGGGGACCATGGGACTGTCCACTGAGTTTGTGCACAAGGTGGCTCAGAGCTGGCACAGGCCTGAAAGCTCTTCTATGAGTTTGTTGAAGATATTTCAGGTCATTTGAGCTGGGAATCTCCGTTCTTTATTCTGATTATTCTTAGATTTGGTCTTTTTATTGTGTTCTGAATTTCCTGGCTGCTTTGGGTTGGGAGTTTTTTATGCTTTGAATTTTCAGTGAGTTGTGTCAATCTCTTCTACTGTATCTTCTACACCTGAGATTCTCTCTTCTATCTCTTGTATAGGTAATACTTACATCTACCTCTTCTGTAGGTAATACATCTGTAATTCCTGGCCTCTTTCCTAGGTTTTCCATTTTCAAGTTTGCCTCCATTTGCATTTTCTTTATTGTTTCTACTTCCACTTTTATAACTTGGATAACATTATTCAATTCCTTTACCTGTTTACCTGTGTTTTCCTGTATTTCATTCAGTGAGTTATTGATATCCTCCTTAAAGGACTCTATTATCTTCATGAGATAGGATTTTAGGGCATATTCCTGATTTTCAGATGTACTGGTGTATTTAGGGCTTGCTGTGTTGGGAGAACTGGGTTCTGATGATGCCCACGTATTTTGGCTTCTGTTGCTTATGGTCTTGAGCTTGCCTTTTGCCATCTGGATATCCCCGGTGATTGTTGATCTGGATGATAGTATGGAGTCTACCCTTTTGTCCCTGGGTAGCTTCAGGTCTCCTGTTAGGCTTGTGGCGCTGGCTGTATTAGACCACCTGTGGGGCCTTCCAACTGGGGACTCTTCACAGGGGCAGAGAAATGGCTGATCTGTTGCCTTAGCTGCAGTAGATCTCATTGGAGGCCTTCAGATTGTTGTGTCTTTAGTGGAGCAGTCAAGCTGTTGTCCTAATGTGCTCAGTGCAGCTGATCCTCAACTGCTCTGAGAGCAGTGAATTCTCAACTGCTCTGAGTGCAGTGTGTCCAACTGCTCTGAGTATAGCAGGTCCTCTGGGATGTATCAGGATATGGAGTCTTCCTGGAAGCAGACCAACTCGGAGTCAACTGCTTTGAGTGCAGCAGGTCCTCTAAGATGGGTTGGGATATGAAGACCAACTATGGGTCAGCTCCAGCAGCAAGGGCCAGGCAGAAATGGTGGGAGGGATGGAAGGAAGGGGAGTGGTATTTGAGAGGGCAGAGTTTTGGTAGGTGATGTTTCCAGAGTCCACCAGGCTCCCAGCAGCAGCTCTAGGACTCAGGGTGGGGGTGTGGAATTCTTACCAACTGCTCTGAGTACAGCAGGTCCTCTGGGATATATCGGGATATGGAGTCTTCATGGGAACAGACGAACTATGGGTCTGCCCCAGCAGCAAGGACCAGGCAGAAGAGCACACTGTATTTTTTAAACAAATATTTTTATTTATTCTATGATAATTTCACGCATACATACAATGTATTTTGATCATATAGACATTCATTGTCCACTATTACCACTCCCACTGAATCTTTCTTTTTCCCTGTGTTAACTAGGTCTGCATATGCATTCTCTCTCTCCCTCTCCTTCCTCCCCTCTGTCAATCCCTCCTCTCTCTGTCTCTCTCTGTCTCTTTCTCTATGTCTCTCTGTCTCTGTCTCTGTCTCTGCCTCTGTCTCTCTCTCTCTTTCTCTCTCTCTCTCTCTCTCTCTCTCTCTCTCTCTCTCTCTCACACACACACACATGCACACACCATGGTCATTTGTTTCTTAACATAAATAGTTAATAATGATGGAAGAACAGAATGATGGCTTGACAGATAAAAGCGGTTGTTACTCTTGCAGAGGACAAGGGTTGGATTTTTCAATACCCATATGGTAGCTCAGAAACATTGGTACACCCATTCCCAGGAGATCTAATGAACTCTTTTGATCTAGGCTGGCAGCAAACATGCAGGTGGTGCATAATAAACATGCAGCCAAAACAGTCATATGCATAAAACAAAATAAATAAATATAAAATTTTAAAAATTAATTATTGTCTCTTAAAAATCATATCCCAAGGAATGTATTCTCACTTTCACTAATCTTAAATTTATCAAAATGTGTTGGTTATGGGTGGGACTTGTGTCTGCTTCCCTTCTCAGTTCTGGGATTTTTATATGGTTTGAATATGTGCATGTGTTGTGCATGCTGTCGAAGTCTCTGTGAGTTCATACATGTATCAACCCTGTTGTGTCTGAAAGACAGTTTCTTTGGAGCCATCCATCACATCTGGCTCTTAGAATCTTTCCGCTTCTTGCATATAGATCTCTGAGCCTTGAGGGACAGGAGGTTAATAAAGTTATCTCATTTAATGCTGAGTCTTCCAATATCTCTCACTTTGCACATTATCCAGTGGGTCTCTGTGTTAAGTACCATATAGTGATTAGAAACAAAAGCTTCTCTGATGAGGGCTGGATGATGCTCTTCTCTGTGGATATAACAATCTGTAGTCATTTAGTAGTCATTTTATTGCTATGTTCCTTTAGCAGAATAATAGTGGTAGGTTTGTTTTCCTGAAGACTCATGACCTATCTAGCCTCAAGTTCTTTGCCATTTTAGCCGTGTTAGGTATGGAATGGACTTTAAATTCAATAAATAGGTTATTGCCTGTTCCTGTAGTGTTTGTGCCACTATTAGAACAGTAGTATATCTTGCAGGCAGATTTCTATTGTAGGTCACAGGTTTTGTAGCTAAATGATATTGATGGTACCTAAGCAGAGTACCTCCCAGTACAGTGAATGTACATCATTAAGTGTGAAGATTCTTGGACACCAGTTCTCTATCTAGATCCATGTATGATGACATCATTAAGAACTGTTCTCAACAATAGGGCTTTACCACCTGATTGTGGAAAAGCAACCAATAACTTTGGCAATAAACTTCTACGCTTGGGAAGCCTTTTAGCCAAAGACTTAACAAACTGTAACCCATTCCTGGCTTCAGACATTAATTTGGTACCATAAGATATCTAGTTGTGTCACTGTCTCCCCATTATATGGTGACTCAATTAAAATTCCTTTCATATAGTAAGTTTCCACAGAAGCATGCATAGTCTTTTTCTTCTAATAAGAAGGAAGTGTCAGCCAGAATTCAAGCTACAAACAGGAAATATGTGTCCTATATCTAGCTTTGCTTATATAAGTATATGTTCTTTTAGGATGTGGTCCATCTGGTCACCATACACTCATGTCTATATTTCAGAGAAATGTATTTTAGATGTTACTGTCAATTCATTTGTTACAAAGTCATGCATGTATATATGTATCATTGGCTAGAAACATATCTATGCAATCATCTAAAATGATTGGGCCATTAATTTCTAATCTAAGTTCCTTGAAATTCATCCCACCAGGAAGTTATAAGATTGCACACTATGAATTTACAATTTTTATTTGCACAGCTGAGTGCAACTGCCTGGAAGAGTTGATGTGCCTGTTTGAGAGCATAACTGCAGCACAGTGTCTCAATTTGATGCCACCATCTTCCAGTTATATAAATGTTGATTTGAACTCATATTAAAAAAGCATGAGTCAGATGATTTCATTCACATACTTTAGCTATTAGCAATTACAATCAAAATATGTTAGAGGGAAAATCTTTTATGCCAATTTTCAGTCAGTTGATACATCTACGACATTAAATTTTTGAGGATTTTCCTGAATCACTACATGTGTGTGTGTGTGCGCGCGCATGCACAAGTGTATAAGCACACATGCATATATGCTTGAATGCACACATGGGTATATGTATGTATGTGGAGGCCAGACACTGACACCAGGTATCTTCCTCAGTCTCATCCCATCTTTTTTTTTTTTTTTTTGAGACAGGATCTCTGACTAAATCTTGACCTAAGAAATTTGACTAGACTAGGTTGTTAGGAAACCCCAGGGATACTCTTGCCTCTCCTTCAATATTACAAGGATTATGGGCAAAACAATCATGTTTGCATTCTTTTTTTTATGGTAATCTCCAGTCCATCATTCATTAGTGTCCCTTTATTTCTTTTTCTTTTTCTTTTTTATGAGATATTTTCTTCATTTACATTTCAAATGCTATCCCCAAAGCCCTCATACCTTCACCCCAGCATGCTCCCCAACCTATCCACTCCAGTTTCCTCACCCTGGCATTCCCCTGTACTGGGAAATATGACTTTTACAAGACCAAGGGCCTCTCCTCCCATTGATGGCCTTTTAGGTCATCCTCTGCTAAATATGCAACTAGAGACAGAGCACTGGGGGAGTAATGGTTAGTTCATATTGTTGTTCCTCCTATAGGGTTGCAGACCTCTTTAGCTCCTTGGGTAATTTCTCTAGCTCCTCCATTGGGGGCTCTTGTTCCATACAATAGATGGCTATTAGCATTCACTTCTGTATTTGCCAGGCACTGGCATAGCCTCACAGGAGAGAGCTATATCAGTGTATCCCATTTTTAAATAGGGTTATTTTGTTTTCTGGAGTCCATCTTCTTGAGTTCTTTATATATATTGGATATTACTCCCCTATCTGATTTAGTATTGGTAAAGAACCTTTTCCAATCTGTTGGTGGCCTTTTTGTCTTATTGACAGTGTCTTTTGCCTTACAGAAGTTTTGCAATTTTATGAGGTCCCACTTGTCGATTCTCGATCTTACAGCACAAACCACTGATGTTTTGTTCAGGAATTTCCCCCCTGTGCCCATATCTTCTAGGCTTTTCCCCACTTTCTCCTTTATAAGTTTCAGTATCTCTGGTTTTATGTGGAGTTCCTTGATCCACTTAGACTTGAGCTTAGTACAAGGAGATAAGAATGGATCAATTCACATTGTTCTACATGATAACTGCCAGTTGTGCCAGCACCATTTGTTGAAAATGCTGTCTTTTTTCCACTGGATGGTTTTAGCTCCTTTGTCAAGTGACCATGGGTGTGTGGGTTCATTTCTGGGTCTTCACTTTTATTCCATTGGTCTACTTGTCTGTCCCTGTACCAGTACCATGCAGTTTTTATCATAATTCCTCTGTAGTACAACTTTAGGTCAGGCATAGTGATTTTACCAGAGGATCATTTACTGTTGAGAATAGTTTTTGCTATCCTAGGTTTTTTGTTATTCCAGATGAATTTGCACATTTCCCTTCCTAATTCGGTGAGGAATCATGTTGCATTGCATTGAATCTGTGGATTGCTTTAATTTCTCTCTTTACTTTTTCCTTGACCAAGGTATCTTTGAGTAGAGTGTTCTTCAGTTTCCACGTGAATGTTGGTTTTCTATTATTTATGTTGTTATTGAAGATCAGCCTTAGTCCATGGTGATCTGAGAGATGCATGGGATAATTTCAATATTTTTGTATCTGTTGAGGTCTGTTTTGTGATCAATTATATGGTCAATTTTAGAGAAGGTCCCGTGAGGTGCTGAGAAGAAGGTATATCCTTTTGTTTTAGGATAAAATGTTCTGTAGATATCTGTTAAGTCCATTTCTTCCATAACTTCTGTGAGTTTCAATGTGTCTCTGTTAGGTTCTTTTTCCTGGATCTGTCCACTGATGAGAGTGGGCTGTTGAAGTCTCCCACTATTATTGTTTGAGGTGCAATGTGTACTTTCAGCTTTACTATAGTTTCTTTAATGAATGTAGATGCCCTTGCATTTGAAGCATAGATATTTACAATTGAGAGTTCATCTTGGTAGATTTTACCTTTTGATGAGTATGAAGTTCTGCTCCTTGCCTTTTATGACAACTTTGGGTTGGAAGTTGATTTCATTCGATATTATATTCAGCTACTTCACTGAAGCTGTTTATCAGGTTTAGGAGTTCTCTGGTGGAATTTTTAGGGTCACTTATATATACTATCATATAATCTGCAAAAAGTGATATTTTGACTTCTTTCTTTCCAATTTGTATCCCCTTGATCTCCTTTTGTTGTCGAATTGCTCTGGCTAGGACTTCAAGTACAATGTTGAATAGGTATGGAGAGAGTGGACAGCCTTGTCTAGTCCCTGGAAAATCTTCATTCTTATCTATACCTGTTATCCTTAGGTTTGTCTTCTCATTGTGTCCTGGATTTCCTTCTGCCCCCAAGATTCTCTCTTCCATCTCTTATATTCTGTTGGTGATGCTCGCATCTATGGTTGCCAATTTCTTTCCTAGATTTATTATCTTTCCTTATAGTTAAAGAAACAAAAGCCCAAGAAAATAGAAAAATTAAGCTTTGTTCCCCTGACAGCAAGCCTAAGATCTTTCCTTTATCAAACAACTCTGGTTTTGTTCCTCAGTGTTAATGCTAAAGTTCTTGGAACTTTGTAGTTTCTTCAATCTAATATGTATCATCCATAAAATTTGGTTAGGGTGTGAAAAATCAGGATTAAATTTCAGTGGTTTACGTTCATAAACCTAGGATTGTTTGAAGTAAGAGTAGGGGAAAGAATAAAAAAATATTATACAAGTAATCTTTTGAAATGGTTATGGAACACAGTCTATAGAGTGTATAAATTAGCATAAATTGCATGAATATGTATGCAAATTTGTTGGGATTAATAAAATACATTTTAATTTAAAACCAACATTGAATCAAATTGTGGTCTTTTGTTATTATGTATTTCCTTAATCAACAGTTACTAAAGGTATCACCAATACCTTAGAAAACCGTATTTTGAATTTTCAGAAGAGTGGCAAAGGTTGAGCCTCTATGAACTAAATTGTCTCCAAGACACTTTTGAGGTTAAAATTAGATGAAATTGTCATTCAAACCAAGCTTTATTCAGTCATTTTGACAGAATAGGACTGATTACTTATGATCAAAGTAACTATGTAGTGGTTGACCCATAGTACAATTGATCTGATTAATCATGTAAAACAAGCCTGAGTACATGTTTACTGAAGAAACTAATCAGAAAAGAATAGTGAGGAATTTGAGTGAATAGTAGCTTAAAAAAAGACTGCATCACTATCGTTGTAATTCTTGTCTTTATCATTTTATGATTTTGAATTTTGTAGGATGTGACTAGCTAAGTATATTAATATTAGTTTCTAACAGCTTACTATGAATTCATGATACTTATCAGATATTTTAATTTTTCCTTTAGTGTGTCCTAAATAAGCCAAATCTTGTCTACATCCTTTTCTCTATCATGTTTCTCTCTCACTTATTTCCTCCAGTCTAGCCCTGTCTACCTCCATTGCTAGACATTCAAACATTTAGCTGCTCTTAGTGTTTATGGAGAACCCTTGGAGGCACTGCTGTGTTCTGTTGTAGTTATTTGAAAATGAGGGCATTTAGCCAGTGCAGCAACTAATCAAAAGTCAGGTCATTAAACCTTTGATTAAAAAGCCCTATTATCCACAGTTGTACTAGAAGTAAATTTGGCGTCCTAAACAACAAAGTAGTGATAAAATTAACTAAGAAGTCACCTATTTGTTTTATTTAGTATTTCCTAGACAATTTACTATTCTTAAATATTTCTGTGGGTTTTTATGTTGTCATTGACTGATTTATGACATGAATACCACCATTACTCTTAAAAACAAGGAAATGTGGTAGATGGAATGAATTGCACAGCTCTTAGTCTTGTGCTTAGATATTGTACATTGTTCAAATTGACATGTATATAATAGTTATGAGCAAGTTACAACTTGCAGTTAATTATGTGTCATACAAACACATAACCAGAGCAGTTTCTGTAGGCACAGTTCCAGTAACAGTGTGGGTTCATGTTAAATCATATTTACTACCACACAATCAAGTGTGGGACTGTTAAATTCCCTGACACAACTTTTTATTAACACTTATGCTATTATCATATTCTTAATAATAAAAATAGTCATTTTCAACTTCTTAATCTTTATCTCAGAGAGCTGGCTAGTAATCAAATATCAAACAGTATTTCAAATAAGGCATTTCATAGATCATCTTCTAAAAACCAATAAACAAGATATGATACGACATAAATCAAGAAGGAATTGTGAGGGTGTGGCTGAAAAACACAAGAACATATGCATAGACTGAATTTTGAAGAACTTGTTTTGACAAGAGATTTAATTTCAATCATCAAAGCTCTGGTGCTTTTGGGGTGGGTGTTGCAGTAGCACAATGTTGAGAAAAGGCTTTGCTAGGGAGTGAACCAGCTTCTGTCTTATAATAATGTCTTCTGAATTTTTGAGATTCGTTATGTCCAAAAATGAATTCACTGGTTATAGATTCTTTTAAAGCTATATGTTCTAAAATTTCTTCAGTCAGTTTCCCAAGCAGCAAAGAGAAGAAAGGTAGAGGGAAGAGGGATAGAAAGAACAAAGTAGAGGGAAGAAAGTATTTAGTACTAAGCAGTAGGTGTTTTACATACACGTTGTTGAAAGTACTCACAATAAATTCAACACAGAGAATTTTATTCCTTTATTTGGAGAAAAAAAGGAACACGATTGTGGAAGTTGATTTAACTTCCCCAAAGTGCTTACATCTACTAATTGGCTTAGTTTTAAGAAAGTGAAAGATCTGTATAAGAACTTCAAGTCTCTGAAGAAAGAAATTGAACATCTCATAAGATGGAAAGATCTCCCATGCTCATGGATAGGCAGGATTAATATAGTCAAAATTGCTATCTTGCAGAAAGCATTCTACAGATTCAATTGTACAGATTCAATGCCCATCAAAATTCCAACTCAATTCTTCATAGAGTTAGAAAGAGCAATTTGCAAATTTATTTGAAATAACCAAAAACCCAGGATTGTGAAAACTATTCTCAACAATAAAAGAACTTCTGGGGGAGTCACCATCCCTGACCTCAAGCTGTACTACAGAGCAATTGTGATAAAAACTCCATGGTACTGGTACAATGACAAACAGGTAGATCAAGGGAATAGAATTGAAGACCTAGAAATGAACCCATACACCTATGGTCACTTGATCTTTGACAAATTAGCTAAAATCATCTAGTAGGAAAAAGACAGCATTTTGAAAAAATGGTGCCAGCTCAACAGGCAGTTAGCAGGTAGAAGAATGCAAGTCAATCCATTTTTATCCCCTTATAAAAAGCTCGAGTCCAAGTGGATCAAGGACCTCCACATAAAACCAGAGACACTGAAACTTATATAGAAGAAAGTGGGAAGAGCCTCAAAGATATGGGCACAGGGGAAAAATTCCTGAATAGAACAGCAATGGCTTGTGCTGTAAGATCAAGAATTGACAAATGGGACCTCATAAAATTGTCAATAAGACAAAAAGGCAACTAAGAGATTGGGAAGAGATCCTTACCAATCCTAAATCCTATAGATGTCTAGTATCCAGTATATACAAAGAACTCAAGAAGTTAGACTCCAGAGAATCAAATAACCCTATTAAAATGGGGTACAGAGCTAAACAAAGAATTCTCAACTGAGGGATACAGAATGGCTGAGAAGCACCTAAAACTGGTTTAACATCCTTAGTTATCAGGGAAATGCAAATCAAACCAACCCTGTGATTCTACCTCACACCAGTCAGAATGGCTGAGATCAAAAACTCAGGTGACAGCAGATGCTGGTGAGGATGTGGGGAAAGAGGAACATTCCTCCATTGCTGGTGGGATTGCAAGCTCATACAACCACTCTGGAAATCAGTTTGGCAGTTCCTCAGAAATTGGACATAGTACTACCAGAAAATCCAGCAATACCACTCCTGGTCATAAACCCAGAAGATGCTCCAACATGCAATAAGGACACATGCTCCACTATGTTCATGGCAGCCTTATTTATAATAGACAGAGGCTGGAAAGAACCCAGATATCCCTCAACAGAGGAATGGATACAGAAAATGTGGTACATTTACACAGTGGAGTACTACTAAGCAATTAACAATGAATTTTTGAAATTTTTAGACAAATGGATGGATCTGGAGGATATCATCCTGAGTGAGGTAATCCAATCACAAAAGAACACATATGATATGCACTCACTGATACGTGGATATTAGCCCAGAAGCTCAGAATCTTTCGTAGAAGGAGGAACAAACTACCCATGGAAGGAGTTAAAGAGACAAAGTTTGGAGCAGAGACTGAAGGAATGACTATCCAGATATTGCCCCTCCTGAGAATCCATCCCATAAACAACTACCAATCCTAGACACTATGGCAAATGCCAACAAGAGCTTGCTGACAGGAGCTTGATATAGCTGTCTCTTGAGAGGCTCTGCCAGTACCTGACAAATATAGAAGTGGATGCTCACAGCCATCCATTGGAGCACAGGGTCCCCAATGAAGGATCTAGAGAAAGGATCCAATGAGTTGAAGGGGCTTGATTGCACCTTCTCCATCCCCTCCATGTTTCTGTGACAGCTGTCCAGCATGACTCAAGACAAAGAGAATGTGAACAAATTGTTCTTCCATAGACTTGACAATTATTAGATTATGATCTTACCCAGAGCATATGCTTATTTTATATCTTATTATATATCCATGATTATTGAATTCTACATCTACCAACATGAGAATACTAAGAGAGTTAAGATTGTTTTGTAACTTCCTTAACCTAAAGCTCATCTAACATTTTTTACATTAAAAAATTAAACTGAAAATCAACCTTAAAGTTAATAATGTTTAAAAATAGTCATATATGTGGGTTGTTTTGTACTCTCTGAGTAGACCTTCTGAGACAATAATTCTCTATCAATGAGACGTATGTGCTATAAGTAACATGATTTTAGAATTGATAAAAGATTTTAAAAGGCATTTTCAGAGTAAGCATAGAGATGATCAATGAAAATATTTCCAAATGCTCAAGACCACCAGTTCTGAGGAAGATGCAATTCAAAAGCATAAAGAGACAAAACTTCACTCCTGCTAGATAACTTGTTACCAAAAGGACTAATGATATCAAGTGTGAGGACATGAAGAAATAAAAATCCTTATACACAATTGGTAGAAATGGAAATTCATAGAGACCTTTTAGAAAACTAGCATGGAGAATAATCAAAAAACTAAAACTTGGCAGGATAGTGGTGTACACCTTTAAACCCAGAACTCAGGAGGCAGATACAGGCAGATCTCTGTGAGTTTGAGCCCTGCCTGGCCTACAAAGCAAGTTCCAGTACAGTGAGGGATACACAAAGAGAAACCTAATCTCAAAAATAACAACAAAGAAACTATAAATAGAATTACTATGAGAGCCAAAGGATCTGTATTTCAAATGTTTACTTCAACATTACAATAACATAAGTAACTTAAGTGGAAATCAGTGGATAAATAAATGATAAAAATATATACTATTGTATAAACCATGTAATATATTTTATAGAGCAACTATAGAATCTTAAAATGGAAATTCTATTATCTGTGACAATATTGATGGAACTAGAGGATATCAATCCAGTAGAAGCCAAGCATAGGATATTGAGTACAACATAATTGTACAAATATGTTGGACACGGGCAAGTCAGTCTCTTAATAAGTTAAACTGTTGTGAGAGATGTGGACAAGATGTTGGAAAAGATTTTTCAAAGTATCAAACAGTTTAGTTACCTTGGAGGAACAGTGTTCATGGATTATTGTGCTGCTTGATGACCACACTTAATAATAAAATAATGTATAATATATAATATGTGTAATAAGATGCACATATAATTTTCTCATTAAAAATACAAAGTATTTGAATTATAAATATTTTAATTAACTATATTGACTCTTTTAATAATGTATATATACAACAAAATATTACATTGTCCCCCTCCAAAATTCACTAATTAAGTATTAACCAATTAAATATCTTTAAATCCATCTATGTATGGAAATTTGATATATGTGGAAGTGATATGTTATACTAGGGGAGTAATAAGAGACTACTAAGTGAATTACCTAGTAAATGATTTCTAAGGTATGTTATGCCCACTTCATGTAAAATTATGTATAAGTCTCTTAGTATCTCTCTGTTCTTCTAGATAAATATGAGATAGTTTAATTGAACAACCTTCTATGGAGGACCTTTTGATACATCATTATCTGAACAACTAAGATAAGCTGTAACATTTCTGTAACATTCCTTTCTTTAAATTTTATTATATATTTTATTCATTTGCATTTCAAATGCTATCCCCAACCCCCCTATACTCTCCCCCCGCCCTGTTCCCTTACTCACCCACTTCTGCTTGTAACATTTCTTTCAAAATAAAACAAGCATTAAAATGAGGTTATAGTGTTCAAAGTTATATGTAAAAATTAAGCAACATATAAACATGGCCCTTCTTCTTTTAGAAGTATATTACTAATTTTTTTTTTAATTAAATGCTTTTTAAACTGGGTGAGAAGGGACACTAAATTGCTTGTAATGGCTACTTCTGGGGAGTGCTTACATTGAGGGCATGCATGGCCAGTAAGTCTGTTACTTTCTTCTGCATATAATTGTGCATTTTATTTTTTCTACACTGTGAATGTTCATGCACCATTCATCACTTAAAATTTTTAAACAAGTTTATAGTCTTGTGATATTATTAAATAGATCAATTTTGGGAAAAAGAAACATAATTTTAAAACAGATTGTTTCACAGAAGTGGATGCTCACAGTCAGCTATTGGATAGATCACAGGGCTCCCAATGGAGGAACTAGAGAAAGTATCCAAGGAGCTAAAGAGATCTACAACCCTATAGGTGGAACAAAATTATGAACTAACCAGTAACCCCGAGCTCTTGACTCTAGCTGCATATGTATCAAAAGATGACCTAGTCGGCCATCACTGGAAAGAGAGGCCCACTGGACTTGCAAACTTTATATGCCCCAGTACAGGGGAATGCCAGGGCCAAAAAGTGGGAGTAGGTGGGTAGGGGAGTGGGGGGGGAGGGTATGGGGGACTTTTGGGATAGCATTGGAAATGTAAATGAGGAAAATACCTAATAAAAATATTTAAAAAAAGAAAAAACAAAACAAAACAAACAAACAAACAAAAAACCCAGATTGTTTCTAGTTATATGTCTGACATCAAAGAAAGGTAAAGGAAAGGAAGTGTGCATGGTGTCTAGTTTCTGTTGTTTTTATTTGAGGCACATGTTTATGTACAATTGATTGTCTTTTCTCTTTGAATTTTCTTTTTTTAAAGTGTTTTATTTTTTATTCACTTTATATATTGACCACAGCCCCCTCCCTCCTCTCTTCCAAGTCCCACCCTTACAAATCCCTCTTCCAATTGCCCCCCTTTTGTTCCACCCCACACTGTGACATCTAGTTAGAGCAAGATTAGGCACATCCTCTCTCACTGAGGCCCAAACCAGGAAATCCATGTAGGGGTAGGGGGATCCAATGGCAGGTAGCAGAGATCCAAGACAGCCCCCAGTCTGCTTATTAGGAAACCCACATGAAGACCAAGCTGCACATTTGCTACAAATGTGTAGGGAGCTTAGGTCCAGCTCCTGTGTGTTCTCTGGTTGGTGACCGTCTCTGTGAGCTCCCGTGGTCCCTATGGTTAGTTGACTCAGTAGGTCTTCTTGTGGTGTCCTTGACACTTCTGGCTTGTCCACTTCTATTCCCCACTCTTCCAGTAAACTCCCCTAAGTCCACTTAATGTTTGGCTAAGTATCTTTAAAACCCAGTATGAACTTCTGGTGTCTTGATTGGCAAGGTCTTTCTTTATGGTCTTGCAAAAAGGCCTCACATTAGGCCACAAAACTAACTTACTGCTCCAAGGTGATTTTTCTTCAGATATGTGACCTAGAGTAACAAAAAGACAGAAAATAAACAAGACAATTGTAGAAAAGCTACAGGATTCTAACCTCCCTTTCCTTAATTAAGATAAAAAGCAACTTTCTCTTTTTTGTTATCAAGAGAAGTGTTAACACATACATTTTTTATTCTTTGTCTCACACTTTGCCTATGACCTACCATTAAAGTATGTTTTATTTCAGAAGTGTTCTGTTAAGCTTTGAATGTGATCTTTAATTATATTTAATGAAAACATCAGCATTACCAGAGTAGGAAATTTGCTTTAAACATGAATTATCATATTGTCAAAGTGCAAGAAGTTCTAATCACAGAATAGTTGTCTACAAAATAATAATAATAATAATAATAATAATACAACAGAGTGCAAGTATAAGCCATAATAACCCACATGAATCATCCAATAGCCTTTGAGGGAAATCATCATAATGGTATTCTAGATTATGAAAGAAAGGAACCTAGGAGTTTTAAGCCCTGCTGGAGAGGAAACAGGGACCAGACACACTCACCATATCAAATTTGTATGATTTCCATAGAATAGCGCACATTGCATGGGTTTTTTCATTTATTTATTTATTTACACTGTTCACCCTCCAACTGTTCTGCATCCCATACCTCCTCCCCACCCCCTGTCTTCTCCAGGAGGATTAAAGGCCTGCATCGAGAGAGAGAGAGAGAGAGAGAGAGAGAGAGAGAGAGAGAGAGAGAGAGAGAGAGAGAGAGAGAGAGAGAAAAGAGTTCTATAGCATAATTACGAGATCTATTGCAGATAATGCATGGCTAAAATGTTTATAGGAACTATTAATTGAATATTTGTGTTGACTTACACTGAAGAGTACATCATTTTGGAGGGTTTGAGGAAAACTGTAACAATCTGGAAATCTGCATCAATTGTAAAGTCTTTGAGTGTTGAGAAAAATGTCATTTTTCACACACTTCATAGTCAGCCAGTAATTGACACCTAATAAGAAATAACTTTAAAAGATGGCTTCCTGTCTGGAGGTTACATTTTGGGGGAGGGGGAAAGTAGGGTTTGTCACAGAAGCCATCTATGTTCCTCTTTCTCAATCATGGCATTGATAACATTGAAAAGTAGCTTCCAAATAATACTTTTAAAAAGAAAATCAAATGTTTTTAATCCTAGTCTTTTATCAAAATTTCAAAGGAGACTAGAAACACACAAAAATATTTAAACCATCTGACCTCTACTCAAGTGTAGAGATGTTATAACATGCTTCTTTGTAATAGACAAAAATCCACCTAGATCAGAACAAGTGGGAAAATGAAATGTAGCTCTTCTTTACTTATGGTTCCATTAATTACATCCTTCAAGTAGGCATAAAGAGTGAATTCTTCATCTGAACTGACAAAGCATGATTCAAGAAGTTTCCTGGAACAATTCTACTCGTTGATTGTGATACGATAAGCTAGCCTAAAGCTGATGACATGCAAAGTCAAGATTAGTCAAGTCTCTGTGCCCTTTTATAACAAGCTAAGCTTGCTTGGCAAAAATTTCATAGCTTGGAATAAGTGTCAGAGCCAAGACATAAAACACTAACCAATGACAAGTAATTTCCATTCCATGCTTTACCTTTGTACTAGTTCTAACCATTTTAGCACAGATATGACATTGTAAGTTAAGTATAAGGTACTGCTATAATGTGTAAGAAATTAAAGGGCTTAAATTTTATCCATGTATTCAAATTTTCAAAGGAGCGCCTGGCGTGGTGGCGCACGCCTTTAATCCCAGCACTCGGGATGCAGAGGCAGGCGGATTTCTGAGTTCGAGGCCAGCCTGGTCTACAGAGTGAGTGCCAGGACAGCCAGGGCTATACAGAGAAACCCTGTCTCGAAAAACAAACAAACAAACAAACAAATTTTCAAAGGAGCAAAGAATCATTTCCTAATAATTGTTAGTGATTCTAAGGAAATCTAGGAGAGCTCAACACAAATAATTATTACTACAAATACAAATATAAACAGACCCTGTTTAATACCACATTAAAAAAAGAAATATATGTGAAATCATAGTCTAACAATAGGTTATGCTATTGATTTAGAATCTTTATTGTAAAAATTGGGGCATTATTTTTTCTTATTTAGTTTGTCTTTAACTTTATTAGGAAAAGAGGTCTTACTAGTTGCCAAAAGTGGTCTTAAATTCGTGAGCCCAAAGTAGCACTCCTACCTCAGCTTCCCTAGTAACTAGAAATCCAATCATGCACCATCACAAAAAATGATTTCTTAGAATTTTAATAGACATTTTAATTTCAAAAGGGTGGAGTACACAAATATATGGAATAGACAAATTTCTGCAATGATACCTTTATAAAATTTCAGTATAAGTAATTATAAAAGAAGGAAGAATGTCTTTGAATTAGGTAAAAATTTATTATCTAGTGTTCTAAAGGGCTGGACTATAGCTGCCATTCATAGCATCTGAATGGGTAGTTGGGTTAGAATTTCCGTTGCTCTATAATTTAATAACTTGGTGTGGCTGGAATGTGAGAAGATTGCATCTTTGCAACTCATTTATATACAGTTCAATGTACAAGCATTAAAATTCAATTGAAATGTTTTGTTTTATGATATCTGCCCTTTTATTTCAGTATTATTCCACACATGAAATCAGTTTTAGTTTGAATACAACCTCAGCTAGTTAAAAGTGCATGGCCTTGTAAAATAAATTTAATCTTGCTTAGTTTCAGTTTCCTTATCTGGAAATGCAAATTATTTTATTTCTTATTTCATATAAATGTTTTGAGATGAAATTAGATTAATATATGTGAAGGTCATATCAGAGAGCTTAGACTGTAGTAAGTAAACAACTCAAGTTAACATCTATATAATCTTATCTCTGATCTTTATCATCTCTCATTTTAACAAAGATTTTTGAATCAGCAAAGTTTCAATTAGTACATTTCCTGTATCTATATGTCAGGACTTTATTTAAATCAAATAATACCCTACAATATTTAAAATCAAGCAGCTTAACACAGAAAATTAAATGGATGCATTGATTTGATGCTGTCTGATTTCTATATCAGTATCTAGGCTTACATTTGATGTTGAAAATATGACATATTCTCAGTGTTGCAGTTGGTTACCACCACTCAATAAATTGGAGATATTCTCATCATTAAATATCTTTGACAAATGGATAGGTTCGTATAACTCAATAAGAAAACCTATTGGTGAGTGAGTGAACATCTAAGAGAGTCTGTTCATTTCCAAGAAAGTATTCTGCAGTGTTTTACAGTTTCATTTTTGTGATTGGAGTAATAGTCCTGGGGATAGGTAATAGCTCAGATATTCTAAATTTCACAACCTAAGTTTTAATGAGCTGCCAGGAGAGTCACCTGGAATTCTCATGATCACAGAAGAAACAGTAATTAACTGTTTCATAATGCTTGATGCAAACACACCCTTATTGTCCTTGTTTTCTTTACTGCATTTCATTTCCCAATGAAGTCTAAACAGGAAATTCTGGATATGGATTTCCATTGGCTGATAGTTGAGGAAGGTTTAGGTCTGTCTGAACAAAATTACAACACAGAACTTTTATGTGAGAATTTGTGGAAACCACATTCCTTCTTGGAAATTTCCCCTCAAGTGCTCTAACCCAAAGTTATCAAAAAGACTAGAAGGGGCACTTCATATTCATCAAAAGTAAAATCTCCAAGAGGAACTGTGAATTCTAAATATCTATGCTCCAAATGCAAGGGCAGCCACATTCATTAAAGAGACTTTAGTAAAGCTCAAAGCACACTTTACACCTCACACAATAATAATGGGAGACTTTAACACATCACTTTCATCAATGGACAGATCGTGGAAACAGAAACTAAACAGGGACACAGTGAAACTAACAGAAGTTATGAATCAAATGGATTTAACAGATATCTACAGAACATTTTATCTTAAAACAAAAGGATATACCTTCTTGTCAGCACTGGATGGTACCTTCTCCAAAATGACCATATAATTAGTTACAAAACAGGCATCAACAAATACAAAAATATTGAAATTTTTCCATGCATCTTATCAGATCACCATGGACTAAGGCTGATCTTCAATATCAACATAAATAATAGAAAGCCAACATTCACTTTCTTTATTTTTTTTTAAAGATTTATTTATTTATCATATGTAAGTACACTGAAGCTGTCCCCAGACACTCCAGAAGAGGGCGCCAGATCTCGTTATGGATGGTTGTGAGCCACCATGTGATTGCTGGGATTTGAACTCTGGACCTTCGGAAGAGCAGTCGGGTGCTCTTACCCACTGAGCCATCTCACCAGCCCCCAACATTCACTTTCTAAGAGGGAAACTCATAGCTCTGAGTGCCTCCAAAGAGAAACTAGAGAGAGCACACACTAGCAGCTTGACAACACACCAAAAAGCTCTAGAATAAAGGGAAGCAAATTCACCCAAGAGGAGTAGACAGCAGGAAATAATCAATCAACCAAGTGGAAACAAGAAGAACTATTCAAAGAATCAACTAAAGGAGGAGATGGTTCTTTGAGAAAATCAACAAGATAGAGGGCACAGGGACAGCATCCTAATTAGCAAAATCAGAAATGAAAAGGGAGACATAACAATAGATTCTGAAGAAATCCAAACCACTATCAGCTTCTTCTACAAAAGGCTATACTCAATAAAACTGGAAAACCTGGATGAAATGGACAAATTTCTAGACAGATACCAGGTAGCAAAGTTAAATCAGGATCAGGTTAATGATCTAAACACTTCTATATCCCCTAAAGAAATAGAAGCAGTCATTAATAGTCTCCCAACCAAAAAAATCCCAGGACCAGAAGGGTTTAATGCAGAGTTCTATCAGACCTTCAAAGAAGACCTAATTCCAACTCTTCTCAAACTATTCCACAAAATAGAAGCAGAAGGTTTTCTACCCAATTCATTCTATGAAGCCTCAATTACTCTGATACCTAAAGCACAAAAAGACCCAACAAATATAGAGAACTTCAGACCAATTTCCCTTATGAATATCCATGCAAAAATACTCAATAAAATTCTAGCTAACTGAATCCAAGAACACATCAAAACAATCATCCATCCTGACCATGTTTCATTCCAGGGATGCAGGGTTGCTTTAATATACAGAAATCCATCAGCGTAATCCATTATATAAACAAACTCAAAGACAAAAAACCACATGATCATCTCATTAGATGTGGAGAAAGCATTTGACAATATCCAACACCCATTCATGATAAAAGTCTTGGAAAGATCAGGAATTCAAGGCCCATACCTAAACATGATAAAAGCAATCTACAGCAAACCAGGAGCCAACATCAAAGTAAATGGTGAGAAGCTGGAAGCAATCCCAGTAAAATCAGGGACTAGACAATGCTGCCCACTTTTTCCCTACCTATTCAACATTGTACTTGAAGTCCTATCCAGAGCAATTCGATAACAAAAGGAGATCAAGGGGATACAAACTGGAAAGGAAGAGTCAAAATATCACTTTTTGCAGATGATATGATAGTATATATAAGTGACCCTAAATATTTTACCAGAGAACACCTAAATCTGATAAACAGCTTCAGTGAAATAGCTGGATATAAAATTAACTCAAAAAAAAAAATCAATGACCTTTCTCTACACAAAGGATAAACAGGCTGAGAAAGAAATTAGGGAAACAACACCCTTCTCAATAGTCACAAACAATATAAAATACCTTGGTGTGACTAACTCAGGAAGTAAAAGATCTGTATGATAAGAACTTCAAGTCTCTGAAGAAAGAAATTAAAGAAGATCTGAGAAGATGGAAAGATCTCCCATGCTCTTGGATTCGTAGGATCAATATAGTAAAAATGGCTATCTTGGGCTATCTTGCCAAAATCAATCTACAGATTCATGCAATTCCCATCAAAATTCCAACTCAATTCTTCAACGAATTAGAAAGGCCAATCTGTAATTTCATCTGGAATAACAAAAAACCTAGGATAGCAAAAACTCTTCTCATGGATGAAAGAACCTCTGGTGGAATCACCATCCCTGATCTAAAGCTACAGAGCAATTGTGATAAAAACTGCATGGTCCTGGTATAGCGACAGACAAGTAGACCAATGGAATAGAATTGAAGACCCAGAAATGAACCCACACACCTATGGTCACTTGATGTTTGACAAGGAGCTAAAACCATCCAGAGGAAAAAAGACAGCATTTTCAACAAATGGTGCTGGCACAACTGGCAATTATCATGTAGAAGAAGGCGAATTGATCCATTCCTATTTCCTTGTACTATGGTCAAATCTAACTGGATCAAGGAACTCCACATAAAACCAGAAACAGTGAAACTTATATTGGAGAAAGTGGGGAAAAGCCTTGAAGATATGGGCACAGGGAAAAGTAGTGAATAGAACAGCAATGGATTGTGCTGTGAGATCAAGAATCGACAAATGGGATCTTATAAACTTGCAAAGCTTCTGTAAGGCAAAAGACACTGTCAATAAGACAAAAAGGCCACCAACATTTTGGTAAAGTATCTTTACCTATCCTAAATCAGATAGGGGACTATTATCCAATATATATAAAGAACTCAAGAAGGTGGACTCCAGAAAATCAAATATCCCCATTAAAATGGGGCTCATATCCAGGGATCCATCCCATAATCAGCCTCCAAATGCTGACACCATTGCATACACTAGCAAGATTGTGCTGATAGGACCCTGATATAGCCGTCTCTAGTGAGAGTATGCCGGGGCCTAGCAAACACATAAGTGGATGCTCACAGTCAGCTATTGGACAGATCACAGGGCCCCCAATAGAGGAGCTAGAGAAAATACCCAAGGAGCTAAAGCGATCTTTAACCCTATAGGTGGGACAACATTATGAACTAACCAGTACCCCGGAGCTCTTGACTCTAGCTGCATATGTATCAAAAGGTTGTCTAGTTGGCCATCACTGGAAAGAGAGGCCCATTGGACTTGCAAACTTTATATGCCCCAGTACAGGGGAACGGCAGGGCCAAAAAGTGGTACTGGGTGGGTAGTGGGGTGGTGGGGGGGAGGGTATGAGGGACTTTTGGGATAGCATTGGAAATGTAAATGAGGAAAACACCTAATAAAAAATGGGGCTCATAGCTAAACAAAGAATCCTCACCTGAGGAATACCAAATGGCTGAGAAGCTCCTGAAAAAATGTTCAGCATCCTTAATCATCAGGGAAATGCAAATCAAAACAACTCTGAGAATCTACCTCACACCAGTCAGAATGGCTAAGATCAAAAATTCAGGTGACAGCAGATGCTGGTGAGGATGTGGAGAAAGAGGAACACTCCTCCATTGTTGGTGGGATAACAAGTTTCTACAACCACTCTGGAAATCAGTCTGGCAGTTTCTCAGAAAATTGGACATTGTACTACCGGAGGATCCCGCAATACCTCTCTTGGGCATATATCCATTAGATGTTCCAACTGGTAAGAAGGACACATGCTCCACTATGTTCATAGCAGCCTTATTTATAATAGCCAGAAGCTGGAAAGAACCCAGATGCCCCTCAACAGAGGAATGGATATAGAAAATGTGGTACATTTACACAATGGAGTACTACTCAGCTATTAAAAAGATTAAATTTATGAAATTCATAGGCAAATGGATGGACCTGGAGGGCATCATCCTGAGTGAGGTAACCCAGTCACAAAAGAACTCACATGATATGTACTCACTGATAAGTCGCTATTAGCCCAGAAACTTAGAATACCCAAGATATAAGATACAATTTGCAAAATATATGAAACTTAAGAAGAACGAAGATCAAAGTGTGGACACTTTGCCCCTTCTTAGAATTGGGAACAAAACACCCATGGAAGGAGTTACAGAGACAAAGTTTGGAGTTGAGACGAAAATATGGACCATCTAGAGACTGCCATAGCCAGGGATCCATCCCAAAATCAGCTTCTAAATGCTGACACCATTGCTTACACTAGCAAGATTTTGCTGAAAGGTCCCTGATATAGCTGGCTCTTGTGAGGCTATACCATGGCCTAGCAAACACATAAGTGGATGCTCACAGTCAGCTATTGGGTGGATCACAGGGCTCCCAATGGAGAAGCTAGAGAAAGTACCCAAGGAGCTAAAGTGGTCTGCAACCCTATAGGTGGAATAACAAGATGAAGTAACCGGTACCCCCCCCCCCTCCGCCCCGGAACTCTACCTGCATATATACCAGAAGATGGCCTAGTCGGCCATCAGTGGAAAGAGAGGCCCATTGGTCTTGCAATCTTTATATGCCTCAGTGCAGAGAAATGCCAGAGCCAAGATGTGGGTCGGGGTAATGGGGGACTTCTGTGATAGCATTGGAAATGTAAATGAAGAAAATACCTAATTAAAATAAAATTAAATTAAAAAAAGAAATATAGTGAAGATAACACTAAATAAATAGCACCTGAATCCCTGTTATGTTGTATTACTGATGGTTCATGGGGTACTCTTCAGTCTGTTGTCATTGTTAGAGTATTCATTCTGTTCATTACCTGGCCTTCTTAGTACCACCCAAGTAGCTTAAGCCTTCATATTTTTGAGCTATGATATCCTAATAACATAGTTTATGATGTTCACCTTTGTCCTATGTAGCCTTAGTTCTACCAGACACCTTTTAATAATCTAAAGAATCCTTTATGTTCATAATGTAGCCATCACCAAAATGCTAATATCTTTTGGCTTTTCCCACTCACTCCTATGACATGCATACTATGGGGTAACATGCATTGTCATTGTAGTTCTGATGAGAGCAATTCAAGTTTAAAAAAAAAGTATATCCAACATGAAGGTCAACAATAGGACAGAAAAAGATAGGGGTGTTTTTATGTTAATAATATATCCCATACTAAATTTTGGTGTTTAGGATCAATACAATTTCTCAGCTTTAATCAAGATGATGTAATTATACTTTTATCTTTTATATTGTTAAGTCCATTTTTAGAATTCAGACTACTTTTATAAGTCGTACTAGTTGCACTGGATTCATTGAAGTTTCTGTCCTTGAATGTAAACCTGAAACACTTGAAGAGGAATAGATATGGTTGAATTGGTAGTTCTTAAAATCATTTCAGGTTCATGTCTTTTATAACTGGGAAATTTTTGATCACAAGTAAGAGTAAACAACACAAGTTCCAGTGTGAAAAAAATTCTAAATGTCTTTTGAATATAATCTAATCAAATGTAATTTTATAATATGTTGAGTCTTTGCCTCAATTTTCAGATTTGCTCATGTCTCTGAGATTTCCATAGTTGTTTAGATTATTAATGAGTTTACATCAAGTAGTATAAGATTCAGAATCTTTATTATCAATATAACTATCCCAAAGAAAAGAGGTCCCTTCTCAAGAGTGTCTTTTAAATAAGTAAGAATCTACCTATATACTGAGCTTTTTCAAAACTATATCATTTCAGTAACTGTAGTAGCAAATTGATCCTAATGTGAAATAAAACTCAGCATAAAACTCTAAGCCTCAATTCTAAGATTTCTTTGAATATAAAAGAATACTAAGATTCAAGTCTTTCAGACTTTGTTGTTTTTAATGTGCCTTTAATAATGTAAATACAGGCTTAAAATTTTATAATAATAGTAAATATGTTAAGTTATGAGTCATCATATGAGTAATTTTAATGGCTTAAGCTACTTTTGGAGATAATGGCTGTAATAGTCATCTGCAACAAGCTCCTGTAGGTTTTTATTTTGTGTGACTTATTTTTAATAATACAGAGTTTTGAGGTAGATTATATCTAACAAATTTCTTCAATATAATAACATTTTGTATTTTCTATATATACCATACAACATATTGTTACAATATAACTTCAATAATTACATCAAATAAAACCAAACCTAAGCCAAACTAGTAGATTACCACAGTAGTAAACATAATTATTGATAGATAAGCAGAAATTAAGGCTTATAAAAACCTACCTCTACATTGTAATATAGATGTTTTTGAAGGAGTTGATATGCCAAACTCTTTTCCAGACAAGTACAAAATGATAGAATAAATCTCAATTAGTGTTTAAATTAAATTCCTTAAAACAACTTCTATTTTCTGTCAGAACAAGCAGTGTCCTCCATATTTTCCTGATCTCCCAATGATACCATTATGTCACAATCATCAAAGCTTCAATACATTAAAAGAACATTTCCATCTCAACCTCATCCATAAAATGTGTATTCTATTTTCACTGCTTTCTTACAAAGTAGTCATAACACAATCCATCTTACAGAATAACAGTAAACTGTTAGAACTCAGCCTTTGGGGAAGCAATTAAAATGTATAAACAATCAGACTGAGATTTTGGCAATATTTTATTTTTCAAACCTGCCAACAGCTGGGTGTGGTGGTACAATTCTTTAATCCCATCATTCAGAAGGCATGGGCAGCTGGAGGAACACTTTGAGTTTAAAGCCAGTGTAATCTAAATGGAAAGGACCTGTCTCTAAAATCCAAACTGCAAACTAAAGCTGTGTCAGAAATGGCAACTTTGTTACTGAATATCACACACACACACACACACACACACACACACACACACACACACACACACACACGAAAGTGAGGGAAAAGAGAGACACACAGAGAGACAGAAACAGAGAGACAGTGAGACTGTATAGTATTTGTCTGTAGTCCAGTGATTGTGAAAATAAGAGTATCTTAAATTTATATTTAATATTCTCCAACTTCAGGAGACACATATAAAAACGTAAAAGTGTGATTAAAAAATACCCAACATTTGATAGATTGGATTAATTTACTTTGAAAACTTACTTAATCATGTTTCAAGTAAAATTATAAGTTTGCAGTCCTTGTTATTGCTCTGCTCCATATATTTGTGTAGAGTGATGAGGTAAGGAGAAGAACATTATATTAGATATTAAAAAGCCTGCACTGGATGCACTGCTTGATTGAAAAAGAACTCCCTCTTTATTTTTCTATATCCCCCACTCATCTGTGGAGCTAAAGGTTTTTATCCAATCACTTTTCATTCAGACTAACATTCTTTAGCTTGCCAGTGTGTGATGGTTTTACTTTGCTCACTGTTATTTTACCTCTGGTTTTCACCTTTTATTCATCGTATAAATGGCTACATTAAACAACAGGATGTCACCAGTTGAGTGATTACAGTGTTGCTTAATTCTGAAGAAAGCAGGGTATACATCATGAATAATTGAATTTGCAAAGCAGCTATTACACAGAGTTGAATATCATTGCCTCAGAAAATGTAAAAATAATGGCCTTCGATTCATAGAGGTTCTTGATTAAGTGGTTCACAAAAACAATACACTAAAACCTTCATATATATGAATTATTGAAAATTTAGTGTGAAAATATCTTTTAAAAACAAAATAATAAGCATTTGAGAACTGGAATACACAAAACCCGATCTAGCATTTCAATGAACATGTTATTTATTATTGGATAGGGATAGTGCTTTGTGTATAGAACAGAGGACAGCAGTTGCAACATTCCAGGTATCCTAGTGATAATCATAGTGGTTATGATGATAATCGCTAACAATACTTCACTAAAGTTTATGTTAGGAATATGCTAACCTACCACCAAATGGTAACATCCTAATTTTACAGATAAGAAAAAAACCAATGCTTAGAATACTGAATAAATTTATTCAAGATCAGAAAAAAATGTTCTGTTGTTATATGTTCTGGGGAATATGGAGTCATATTTCTAATCCATTTTAAAGAATCAGAGTGAATACAAAACAGTTTACCTCAGAAATCTTCCTCAGTGCTCCTTATTTTAACCCCTTCAATATACTTTTTTTTTGTTGAGAGTTTCATCAATTTTCTTAAGAGTTTAGATTTAAAATATATCCAAATCTCCTTTCCTCTGTCATCACTCTTTCTGTCTCACTGATTCCCTATTATCTGTCACTAGATGTCTTTAAGTGTCCCTTGACATCTATGTTTACCACCAGATTTTGTTAATGAAAGATAAAACAAAGTTATTAAGCTGAAAAGACAATTAAATAAATGTGAAATCAAACATAACAACAGCTTTTAAACTCTTTGGGAGATACTTGTTAATATGTAGTCAGCCATGTACATCTTGCTTTCCATTGGCTTTTTAAATCCTCATGGCAGAGAACATTCTCATTCCTTGTATTGTCAGCTTTTGTATGTCAGTGGGGGATTTTTTTTTTTGGTGTGTGTGTGTGTGTGCTTTTTGTGTGTAGGTTGGTAGAGAGGACATGTTGTATTTACCATACCCATACCCCTGACATTCTCCTAAACTCTTTAACATCACCTGCCAGCCTCAAAAGGTCAACTCTAATTGGCTGCTTAAGATGTTTCTGTGCTTGGTGTGGGCCTCGTGAATGCCACAGATATTGCTGATATTTTTCTCTAGTGAAAAATAATGATGCACTTATCACATACATATATTGATTATTGTGACTATTCATAACAAAAAGTATGGCAAGACTATGAGTTCAGAGTTTATCAATCCCAATCTTCTAAGTTTGGGGATCTCTTACCCTGTCAACCAGACCCCCCCAGAGCGCCCTGCGACTAAACCACCAATCAAAGAGTACACATGGAGAAACCCATGGCTGCAGCTGCATATGTAGCAGAGGATGGCCTTGTCTCGTATCAATGGGAGGGGAGAGCCTTGGTCCTGTGAAGACTCAGTGCCCCACTGTAGGGGAATACGAGGGCAGAGCAGAGGGAGTTGGTGGGTGTGTGAGTGAGGGAATACTCTTACAGAAGCAGGGGAGGGAGAATGGTATAGGGGGTTTCCAGGGGGAGACTGGGAAAGGGGATAACATTTGAAATGTAAATAAAGAAAATATCCAATTTAACAAATAAACACACACACAAACAAACAAACAAACTCACAGTAGCCTGATCGTTGACCGATTATCTTGAAGAGCTTTTTAAAAGTATATAACACGGTAGATTTATTTTTAACTTTTCAGACTGATTTTCAAAAAGTCTGCATCAGTTTGTAATTCCCACAGCAGTGATTAAATGTTCTTCCTTTCCCATATCTTTTCAAGCATTTGCTCTCAATTGTTTCATTTTTGCTCTGCTTTTCTTCTTTAGATTTAATTTTCACATATGAGTATCTTGACTGCATGTGCGTAAATGCACTACATGTGTGCCTGGTGACAATAGATTTCAGAAAAGGGCATCAGTTGCTATGGAATTTGAGTGACAAATGGCTGTGAGTCACTATGCAATGTTGGGAAACAAACTATTTTTCTACAAGAGTAGAAAGTGCTCTCAATTGAGCCATCTCCCTAGCCCAGTGATTTTTTTCTCTTGACCTTAGTTTAAACCAGTATAATTTCTAACTTATCTTTATACCCACAGATAAACGGGGCTGTCACCCCTCACCAAAGAGGCTTCTTTGTAGCAAATAGAAACCATTGTAGAAAGTCACAAGGGGTCAAAATGCAGAGAACAATGGACTGTGCAGGTGCCCAGCTCCAGCTGATGTATCCACAACACAACTCCTCCTAGTAAAGCTTAGGAAATGTGGTGGAAAAGGTGGTGGAAAAACTGTATGAGTCAGAGGACCAAGATATCTGCTCTAAGAGGATATTTCTTACAAACAAAACAGGTATGAAATGGAAGGGTTAGTAAGGGGTCAGGTACTGGAGAATAGTGAGGTAAAATATGAACTATTATCAAAGTATGACATGTAAAGTTCTTTTAAAATTAACAAAGCATTATATTTTAAACATATATCACAATGTGGAAAATGCACATTAAGCATAGGAAATACTGTAAATTAACATCACTGTTGTGAAGTTCTATAGAGTATTATGTATTAAAAGCCTTAAACATGTATGCCACTGGTTCTTCTTATGGGACAAGATTATTGGGCAGGATTCAGTACATATCCACAGGCTATGTTTCCCGCACTTCCTATTTGGAAATAAATTTTACTGGGCCACAGCTACATTAATCAACTTATACATTGTCCACGGCTGCTTACATAATATAACAGCAAAATTGAGTAGTAGTGATAATGCATTATCAGCATCCCAAAATATTAAATATATTTTACATGGACCTTTATAGGATTGTAAATTTTTGATATAGTGAGCTTAATAAACATATACATTGAGGTTTCAATAATATTCTTTTTACTATATATTTTCAAACCTTTATCCAATGGTTTTATTTATTTACATTCCAAACGTTGCTCCCTTTCCTAGTGCCTTCTCCCCTAGTCCTTTACTCCATCCCCCACCTCCAAGAGTGTGTTCCTCCTCCCACCCACTCACCTCCACCTCACCCCCACCAGCATCCCTCTTCTCTAAAAAATGATCTATAATAAGAAAAATAGGTGAGTGATCTAAATATCCAATAATGCACGACTGGTTAAATAAAGCTAAGCTAATTTCTACAATAATACTAGAGACATATGTATTTCTAAGTGAAGATGTATGTATCATTTTAAAAGCAAACCAAAAATTTTTATATAATAGAATTCAATCATTAAAAAATGACTTATAAATTCCACAAACACTCACTCACAGAAGAAGAGATGGAGCGAGAAATAAATAGAGGAAATGTGTCCATGAATTTAAGGCATGTTTTATTATATTTATATTTCAATATTTTATTATGGGAATATTCTATTTATAGAATTAAAACAAAATGTTAAAATGTATTTTTAATAGTTTATTTTATAACAATTAGAGAATAACAACTAGGGGATATTTACATATATTTCTCTCTGTATGACTTTCAATTAGGATGTTATATTATTAAATAATGAATAATAGAACATTCCTAATATTACCCCACTACACTTTACAAACACTTTTCCATGAAGAAGTTTAATTTCTAGAATGCTAATGAAATTTTAATGAATAGAGATTCAGTTGAGATAAGATGGGATAAATTGCAATATCTTCCAAAGCCACTGAGATGGTAGATTTCTAGAAATGAAATATCTACAAGGAAAATGCATTGCCATTTCAAAGAACTGTCTTGTTTTCAGCTTGTTCTTTGCCTGTCCTGTTTCACTGTTATTGGGGTTAAAGAAAACAATTAGCAACCAGGTAGCTCTCAGAATCTTACTGCAATTATCTACATTCACAATAAGCTAGCATGAGAAACAGGAACAATAAAGCTTGTCACTCATTCAGTGCAGCACATGAGATCATGGAGAGAAAAAAAAAAAGCAGAAGTAGCATAGCCCAGCTTGAGCAAGAGTTTGGGAACCACACCAATTAGATAGAGCATGCTTTACTTTAAGCACTGTTCCACAGATTTAAGAGTGACTTCAACTGAAACTTAGCTAACTAGTTTCCTATGGGAAACAAATGTGCTCCTTTACTTTGGCCTCTATTCTCCTACATGTCATAGTGAGGACAGGGATAGGAATATGCAAATACATCTCTAGCACTTGCAACTAACACTTTAAAATAAAGTCCAACACAGAGTAACACACACACACATAAGCCAATGTGATTCTTTGATATTTTGCTATAGGATTCTGATATACTGTCACACTGTATGCACCACCACTGTTGTCTTGGAGGCTTGGGAACATATTAAGATCAGAGGCTTGAGAAACTCCAGTACAATACTGGCTTCCTGCCCAATCACAATGCTGCAACTGTGACTTGATTTCTAGTTGTTATTTTCAGTGACAAGATTTTGAAGCCTTAGGCAAAACTTGGGAGATAAAGGAAAGTAAACCAAAATGGAAAGCTGCTTTGGATGTCTGAAAATATGAACAATTAACTCTAGAGATTTCTTTTTTTTATTGCAAAGTGAGTTTAGATTAAAGGAGGGTAAGAATGTGGATATATTGCTCAGGGCAGATATTTTGTAAAGGTTAAATTATTCTAGTGGTAGGATTAAAGAAATCCTTTAAAAGGATTATTTGATGTTTGAAGAACATTGTTTTGTAGTTGTAACTTTTCCAGAAAATTCTATATTTAAATAAAATGGAAACCCATAGATATTTCCTTGCTACCGTTTTCCAATATTTGTAAATATTTCCCCAGTGATTTCTTACCGGTTTTGCTGGTATTATTGAGCAGCAAGACAGTTGGTCAAGCTATTGCTGAGAATTTTATATGTTTTCAAAGATCTGCCAAGGGTGCTTGTGAGTAGTCAGCATCCCAAGCTTCATGTAGGCTTTCAGAGCAGAAGCAGAAGCAAAATGCTGAAGCACTTAGGCTTCCACGGTCCACTTCTTTAAGCATGGTACCAGTCTCTGTTCTTTATTCTAGTGAATGCTGTTGCTTGTACAACACAGTTATCTACTTGGGCACTTTGCACACAGTTCAGCTTTGTAACAGGCATTTTTTTTTCAAAGAGGTCAAGTAGAGGACAGAACATGTAAGGGAGACATTACTCAGACAGCTTTATTGAGGGTTCAGTATAGTTAACAAACAAAATAAATAATAGTATATTCTGACCTGGAACACTGCTAGAGTCCCAGAACTTGTGAACCTGAGTCTGGAGTGTTATCGTATGAGGCCAGCTATGACTATATACAGTTAGTATCAGCCCAGCCCAGAGTATAGCTGGATACCCTGACACAGAAAAAACACCACCACAACAAAAACAACAGCACACATAAAATTCCTGAATCAGTTTAGAAATAATGCTTTAAAAATTCTAACTATTTTAGTTTTCTCTCTTCCTTCCTTTTGCTGTATTCATAGTTCACCAGAGATATAATTCTGTTTCTTTAATTTCTAGTTAGTTTCCTGTTAGGCATTGTGCCTTTCCTTCCTTCATCAGTCAGCCCACATACTGATTCATTCATCATCATCAAATGCTACCTTTATAAGACTGTTTGTTTTGGCTCCAAGTTACTTATAAACTTTCTCTTAGTTCTCGTGAGGTAACCTCCACCTTAAAAGGATAATGCTGCAATGTCTACACATATTTCAACCTTGTAAACACATTTATACATATCCATTTTCTTTTGGTTGATATCTATCCCTACTGGAAATCTCTTATGTACACTGTGACTTCTATCTCAAGAGAACTCAGATGCAATAACCAGATGAAACCTTCATGGTCAACCTCCTTCACTACTGTGACACTTTGCATTCTTATACATTTTATTAAGTTTTCAAGCTAGAAGCAATATTCATTTGGTTCATTGCTTACCTCTGGTTTCTAGTGAGATTAAGTTACATCCTTAATATATTTGCTAAGTATTTATTTATGACTCTTTTCAAGTGCTTCATGTTTTAAAAATTAACTATGAAAGTTCACAAAGTGTTTCTAGTTTTCTTTGATGTTTTAAATCAAAGTCTGTTTTGTAAAACCTCATGAGGCATCATTTGAAAAGTCTTCAGCTAATCTTACAGTTTCTATTGTGGAAGAATGCACACTGAATTATCTTATGTGAAATCTTATGTCTTTTTAAAGCATTAGTCTTTCAGATGAGTGACTATACCTGATTATGCTCCTTTCTGTATGCTTAGGATTTCCCCCCAAAAAGGGCAAACTTATACCAGTCATGCCACCCCTAATAAAAGACAGCACTTTTAAATTACCCCAATGTTATTCCTCAAACAAGACCATGGTATCATTCATCTTTCACTCAAGAGATAATATAGAACAGTGTTAAGGCATTCATTTAGCTATTAGGAAATTCTGCCTTTAAGCTCATCTAAATGGATAATCGATCCCAGGGATGATTCTTGAAAATCCTGATGTCACAGATACTACTAAATGTGTGTGAATGTATTTCCCATTTAAAATGTAGTTGGGAAAAGAATGTAAGTGATCACTTAACCAAGTGGAAGAATGACCATTGCACCATGTCACTACTGGCATGTTGGGGTGAAATGAGGAGAAAATTATGAACTATTCATAGCTTAATTTAATGATTTATATTTATCCACATTTTGATAAAAATAATTACATTGAAAATATATCATCCTTTTTTTAAAAAAAAGTACTACCATTTCAACTACTTCCAACTCTGCTTCCTAGGCTTAAAAAAAAGTCATTCTTGTTTTTTATGGCTCCATACAATCTGCAGTTTGTCACAAGCGTCTCACCTTTGTCCTGTGCTTTTGTTATGAAAGCGCGCTTTGAAGCAATGTTTAAGTTGCTTCCCATTCTCTAATGTGTTTTTATCTTATTGTATTTTGTTTTGTTGGCTATGAAGTCTTAGACAAGTATATCTGTCAAGTACTTTGCTCTTCTAGAACAGCAAGTTGCTTTTGTGATGTAATTATGAATCAAGCATGCTTTTCTTGACTAGCAGAGGCTGGTGTGATGTGGCATCCATGATTATATTGTTTATCCACTCAAGGTCAAGTTAAAGCAGTTAGTGGATTTGGCAAGAAATGTTGCTGACAGAGTGAGAAGAGTCCCTCCTCTGAAGCACAGGGTGTGAATACAGCTTGTACCAATGCCTAGTTAACTTCACTTTTACAGGGAAAAATTTTTGTTTTCATTTAAACACTTTCTCCAAAAACAATTTTACCAACAGACTAGGAATTCTGCTTCTTGCATGGAATATCCTTGCACCACTTGTAAAACTGTTTATATTAAACAGAAAGAAACATTATTTCAACAGGAAGCATCATACAAAGCAACAAGAAAGCATCAGTCCCTGACTCCTCTATGCCCTGATCCTCTACCTTTGTAACTGAATTGGAAAAAAATAGTCATGTAATTCCAATAATCAAGTCTTTAATTCACTGTAATTTACAAAGTTGGCTGTCTATGACAGAACATAGAGTTGGACAGCAAGTACTGTCTGTACGAGTCACCAGTATTGAGGCTACTAGGAGTAGAGAACAAAAATAAATTTTCAGAGAAGTAAACTCTGAATGGAACTTAGAATTCAAATTTCTTCAAAGACATGTATGTAGTGTTTGACTTAGAAAGAGTCTCAGGTATTTAGTAAATGTTATCAAAATGTTAATAACCCATAGTGGATTTTACTCAATTATTTGTCTCATAGCAATCATGACAGAAAAATGAGTGCATGAATAACACTCCATGTTTGAAGACTTGGTACACAGAGTCCTTCCACATGGTTACCTAGCCTTGGGCTAAATACACAAGCTGGCAAGAAACCTGCCTCCTCCTGCATATTTTTTTTGATCTTGTAGATTTGGTTAGAAAGTTTGCCTTATAATTATACAACTTAAAGTCCCCTTCTTGTTATTTTCACCTGCTTCTGTCACTAATTCTTGGATCCATAAGAGATAAACTTAGTTATTCCTTTCTACTGCTTAGTGTTTTGAAAGAATATGATTAGATTGATTTTGTCCCTGCCCCAAGTTTTCTCTATTTTTCATATTGTACTGATCATCATATTGGTTCTGACATTTCTAACACCCATGGATTTGTCCACACAGAGATTCTCTTCAAGATGTGATTTTACACACTCAAAGGGAGATGAGTTTTAGTAACCAGAACTAACTCATTGAGTGCTTAACTGCATGTTTAGTATTATGCATACATTCATTATTGCACCTTTGCTACAAGCCCAGGTTTAATGCTTTGCTCCGTTTTTACAGAACGGGATGCTAGAATTTTACTAGTGTCATATAAGATTGCAGTATCTTTTTTCCACTTGTTTAATTTTGTCAAATTGTGGGTTTAAATATTTTGGTTTAAATGAGTAGATTTAAATATTTTATATGATTAGTGAAATTTCTAGATCATTTCTCTATAAATTGCTGTCAAGGTTCTCTTTCAGGTCTTTGATTGTCAAAACCAAATGTAGTAATCAATATGTTTGCCTTTCAATATTTTACTAAATGCCTACTTTTATTTACCTCTACTATTACAAACAAGTTCTTGATTATGTTTTACATTAAAGAAGCATCCAAGAACCTTTAAATATTAAGTTACTGCTCAAAATGTGGACTGCCTCCTCTAGTTTTGTTATGTTTTATGTGCCATAAAATTTTGCATCTGTATCAAACTAACACAAATGCTAAAGACAAAGAGCTTTGTGGCACAAAATTCACTAAATCATTATTTCTAAAACAATATAAATCAACACTGATTCAGTGATTCAAACTACTTAATTTTAGTACTTATTTTGCATATTTTGATCTCAACGAATAGGACATTGTAAGGCACTATTAAATAAACTGATCGAAGTTAGACAGTTGATATCTGGGTCATTTATTTCTCTATTTCCCTATTAACTTCATTTCAGTGGTCCCATTCTTGGGCATATATCCTACATCATACAGACTACAAGAGAAATGAAATTAGAAAGAGGAACACTAGGGAAAAAAGGTACACGTTTGTGGAAGGTGGGTGACAGAGAACATGGGAGAGGATACTCAATGCAAACAAAGTATATATAAACATCATAGTGAAACATTTCTCACTGTATACCAACTATGAATTATACAAATTTGGAATTTTGAATACCCACTGAGGTCAGGAAATAGGGACTACGGGAGGAAGGTTTCAAGGTAGGGAGATAGAACATAGTGCTATAAAGGTTTAAGGGTTATAAGGATCAGAAAGAGTACAGTTGTGACTGGGGTGGGGGAAGAACAAGGTAAAGAGGAAATATCAGAAAAGATAACTAACACTAAAGTCCTCTAGGAAAAATTTATATAGAAACAACTACTACAGAATGGTCCCTGTGTATGGAATAATTCCCCTATTAGATACAACAGGCTAACAAATAAATCATTGATCCCTCACCTGAGAGCCTTCTTTTTCTAGTAAATACAAATTAACACAGAGACAACTGGTCAAGGTACAAAATATAGCAAAATGCAGGATGCACAGATACAAATAGGTAACATCCTCTCCCAAGGCTAAGGAATCTTTTTAAATGAAAGAATGGAAAGTTTGTAAGAGGTAGAGGTGATACGTAATATCAAGGGAACAATGTATTCTGGACACAATAGGATGTGTGTGTGTGTGTGTGTGTGTGTCTGTCTGTCTGTCTGTCTGTCTGTCTGTCTGTCTGTCACAGTGGTTGTGACAGTACAAGTACACAAAAAACCTGCTAAAGTGGAGCCAGAGAAAAATCCAAACAGGAGAAGGGAGGTGGGCTTTCATGCTTAGCTGAAAAGCTATTGTTAGCTGATTGATGCTAGGAAAGGGCAAGACTACTTTAATAATAAAGTCCCTTGGAGCTAGAGACATGTTCAGTTGTTAAGAACACTTGTTCTTGAAGAGGCCTAGGGTCCAACTCTCAGCACTTACATGGCAGTTCACAACCATCCATAACTCCAGTTCCAGAGGATCTAATGGCCTCTTCTGACCTCTATACCTGTATGAAGTTCAGAAAGTGTAAGTTAGAATTCTGCATGGTTTGTTCTCGATGGGCCCTTGCTACCCTCCAGATCTACTACAAACATGAACAAATTTTCCACATTCTTATATTCTTTATGTTTTCAATCATCAGTATTTAATTTCATCTGCTGATAATTTCTGATACTTAGATTTCCACATTTCTGTCATTTTCAGAGAAACATTTGATATTTGTTAAGCAATCCAATCAGCAAATGTTTTTTTAGTTTTAACTTGTACAAATTGAAGAGTTGCATCTACTCATGAGAACTCGTTAACACACTGCTGTTAACTCCTCTCATGCTCTTCATATTCACCTTCATGTCAGTGTATGACTTGAATTTTGTTATCTCTAGATTCCTGAAAGTTTTGTCTTGTGTCTCACTAGGAAAGGCAAAAATATGCCATGAAAGTTAAAATTCTCCTGCTCTACTAGAGAACATTTAGATTGGGAGAAGTCCAGTTAGGCCACCCTCCCTACGAACTTCCATACTCTCTTACTATGCTCCCCACCCTGCCTTACAGGCCTGTGCTCTCCTACTAGCTGTGCTCCAGCCTCCAACAGAGGCAGGGATTCCCTACTTTCCCAGATACCAAGCAGCCTGAGATAAGCTCAAGTAGATTGACAGCTCACCAAATTCCCCATTCTCTCTACCTCTGTCCACCCTATACCCAGTTTCCCAGCAGGCCCTCCTAGTCACCATGTTCTAGACCCCACCTGGGGCAGAGAATCACTTCTCTACCAAAGGCAGCACAGACAGGGAGAAGCCCAGGCAACATAGACCTGAAGACTAAAGAGGAGACAGAAACCAAGGAATAAAACACCCATCCAACAAAGACAAATTCAGAAATTGATTGGTACCTAGACCTTTTATTCACCAAACACAGATGTCTAGAAACCAGCATAGGAACACAAGAAACTACAGTCAAGACATATTCTCACCACCAGAACCCAGCTATCCTACTACAGCAGTCCCTGAATATACACAACAGAAACATACACACACATACACACACATACACACACACACACACACACACACACACACACACACACACACACACACACACAGAGAGAGAGAGAGAGAGAGAGAGAGCTTAAAACCAATTTCATGAGATGATTAAGTTCCTTAAAGAGCAAATAAATAAGTCCCTTAAGGAAATTCAGGAAAACAACTGGACAAAACTAAATCTCGTAAAGAAAATTAAAATTATCTGAATAAAAGGTTCTAAATGAGAGGATTCTCAAGAGCTTATTTTAGTTTCCACATTTATTGTTATCTACATTCTTCTTTTGCTAGAGGCAGAGTCTTAACTGTGGAGCTCTATCTGATCTGGAACTTGCAATGCAGCCCAGGGAGGCCTTGAATTCAGAGACCACATACTCTGCCTCCCAAAGCTGGGTTTAAAGTTTTAACATTTAAAACAATAAGAGAGTGTGTGTGTGTGTGTGTGTGTGTGTGTGTATGTGTGTGTGTGCACGCGCACGTGTGTGTCCGTGCACGCGTGCGCGCATGTGTGTCTCTGTCTATGTGCAGATATGTGCATATGTGTGAAGGTACCCAGGGAGGACAAAGGAGGGTTTTGAATTCTCTGGATCTGGAGTTATGAGCCTGATTTGATGCTGGGAAACAAAATCCGGTCCACTGCAAGAGCAGCAAGCACTCTGAATGGCTAGGCCATCTCTTAAGGCCCATCTCAAATTTACACAAAACTAATTGCATCTAATCACATGGAGGGAGGGATATAATGAAGATGAGTGTCCTCTAGTCTATAACTGAGAAGAGAATGTCATTTTAGATAATTTATGGAATTTTGAATAAAAAGAAATTATAATGAAAGTATTAGGCATCTTCATATGCAAATGATAGATTCAAGTACAATGGAGGTAAATTTTTAAGGAAAACTGGGAAGGGGGGACATCTTTGGAGTGCATTTTCCATCTCTCTTTTTATTCTCTTAATTCAAATTCTGAAGTAGTATATAATATTCTCCAACAACATAATATTTTGCTATCTTGTATTTAACTCACTTGCAAAAGATTTCCAGTGAAACATGAGCATAGCCAGACTAGGGTGTTGGATCTTATGAGAATATATTACATATCAATGTACTATAAACTATAAAAACTAGTGCTGCCAACATGCAAATATATATGATAAGAAAATTATTCAAAGCTGCATAGCAAATGGCAGTATTTTATTCCCCTAGACAATCATCAGTGAAAACCCAAACCATAATGTCTTACTTCTTTCAACACTGCACATAGGCATATGTGTGTAACACACACATATTACCCTCCCTGAATTCAGTTACCAATAATCTTGAATGTAGGGTTCTAAATACAGTGAACTACTTTTAACCTACTCACCAGTTTCTGAGAGCTGTCATATTCCAAGCTTTCCAAGAATACAGACTTTAGTTTTCCTCTTTTTTGTAATGTGTACAATATTTCTACTATAAACATGGATATTTGAGAGATGACTATACCAGTTAAATTCTACACAGCATTGTCTCCTCCCTTTTAATGCTCCAGTTTCACAAGGCTTCTTTGCTGAGGTCTGAGATCTGATAATATTTAAAAAGAGACTCTTGGCATGACCTTTTATGAAACACATGATGATGCTTGTATCTATGTGAGATAAATGTCTGACGTGTATCTGTTAGTAGGAACCTTGGGGGTGGGGAAACTGGCTGAGAACAAGCTTGGGTGTGGTACATCAGCATCTAATTGCTAAAGCCTTGTCTGGAAATTTTCTCTGCTGTAGTAGAATGAAATATTTAGAAACAAATTTCTACAGAAGTGTATGGTCATTTTAAACCTTGATACATAGTGTTCTCCTAATTACTCCTAAAAGATCTATTTGCTATTCTGTGTACAAGGTATGTGTTGTTGCTACTTTGATTAATAAAAATATGTCAAAATCTTGAAACTAGATATTCTATCATATAGGAGTTATTGAGAACATTGAAGACATACTATGTATTCTTACAAAATTTAGAAAAATTGGACCATGCCTCAGCAGTTGTTTTCTTCAATGGTATCTGAGTCAAAGATAATTCTTAGCTTATGATTTTTCAGTACACTTGTCGGCCACTGTTCTACTCACCCATGGCATGGCAAAAGAAGGTTATTCAAAAATAGCTTTCAGTCAGCTTCATTTTTTAAATCAAATAGAAACACTAATTAAAAAGAAAACATCTTTCACCCATCTGTGAAGTTGGACTTTATTTTTCAGAATAGATTTTTTTCAAGCTCTTTCTGACTAAGCACAACATTTGATTACATTTGTACCTTTAATCTGTGTGTCAGAACAGAAATGAATCAAATGAGCCTTTGACCTCCTTCAAAATAATTGCCTGTGCAGTGATTTCTAGAAACTAATAAAAACCATGGCAGAGATAAGGCACGAGGAAAAAAGGAAACGGTAGATAAATACTATCTTTAGAATTGAATTCTTTCAGCAGAACCTAGAAACAGCAAGTGCCGTGATGAGAAAAAATAATCGGTAGGCATTCATTCCCTTTCTCATTAAGTGAAATCCATGAAGTATTTAATTCAATGGTATGTTCCTGGTGGCTACTTAGGTAACGATGAAAAAAATAAAATAATGATGAGTATTTATGCAAGATGCTTTTCCTGCTGTAACCTTCATACTCAACTTTTATTTTAAGTCATTTTTTTCTACTCAACTCATGTAATGAACATAAATTGCTGTATATGTTTTCCTTTTCACATCGGCACAAACTCAAATCTCATTCATCTGTTTCTACTTGTTTCCTAAGTTTGTACAAACACCTGAGAAAAGTATATTTTTATGACGTGCTTCCAACAAATGGAAATTATCAGTGGTATTTATGCTTGGCAGATTATTGTCTAAATCAATTAGTTTATTGTCAAAAAATAAAATCTGTGCATGCTTCTCTTCCGTAGTAAAATGTACAATTCTGTAAAACTCTGAGTAGTAAATAAAATATTTTAAAGGAAAATGAACATCTACCCCACTTACAGAATTTATTCTAATAACATAATTATGAAAATGTACATAGTTTTCCTTTTGGGAGATAGTGACAAGCTCCATTATAGGTTATTCAATCCTAAGCAGTCAGACCTAAACACATATAAACAACACTAAATAAACTAAGAAGCTATTTATATATACATATATGTAGTAATAACAATAACAAAAAGAATACATGAATCTGAAAGGGACTAGGAAGACATGGGAGGAGTTGGAAGGAGAGAGGAAACAGTGAAAATGATGTAAATGCAAAACTCATACATGCATGCCATTCTAAAAATAAATAAATTTGAAACACATGCATGTCTACAATGTTAGAGATGTACAATTTCAAAGAACGAGTAAAGTTTTATAAGTCAAATTAGCCTCGGGCCCACTTTACTGAATTTATTTTAAGAGCATAATTTGAAAATACATAGAATTCTTCCATATCTTTTGAGACAGGCTCTCACTCTAACCCAGACTGACTCAGAACTGATTATGTAGCACAGGTTAGCACCAAACTCACAGGAGTCCTCTTGCGTCAGTTTCAGTAGCACTGATATTACAAACATGAACTACTACACCCACAGCATAAATAGTGATCAAAGCTTTAATGTATAGTAGGGACTAATTCTTGAGCTGTAAATCTGTTTACTAAAGCATTGCTTAAGGTTTCTAAGTTTTCTTTTAAAGTTATCACTCTTGCTTCTATGCTTAATAAAGGAGACAGGAGGATATAAACCAAACATAGACATATTACTCATATTTCCCAGGATAAAACCCACATAAATGTTAGAAATGTGATGTGATGCACAATTCTGTGTTTTATGATTATATGAAACTGCTTATGACATGCTAGGGAAAGGAAAAGTGACAGTTTTAATAAGATAGAAGATGAAAACTTGACATCTATGCAATATCAAAGGTAAAGCTGGACACCAGAGAAAAGGCTCAAAAATTTTAATCAGGCATAACTATTGTAGAAGGAAAAGGATCCAGTGTGACAAGAACAAAACTTTCATTCATACATGGGTGCCTGGATTGATTTTTAAATGAAAATGAGGGTTATTGGGTGGAGTATGTACAGGGACTCCATTGAGTTAGGAAAGGCAAATACTGTAAGGAGAAAGCCCATGAAGGTATGCTGAGACCATGTATGCTTGCTTGCTGGAAACTATCAGCTAGGATTCTTTCTTCTCACAGAGACTGGGATAGAGCATCCTTATTCTCAGGAGTTAGCTGGGATACATGATACATTTTTCTAGTAGCCTTGATTTCTCCCTGGCAGAAAGTTTCAAGGTAGGTGGAGTTATTTTGAGAAGGTAACTTGGAGATATTAGAAAATCTGTTCATGTTTTCTTCAAGTTTCATAGGCTCAAACTGTGACTTAGACAAAAGCACATGGAAGAATTCATATATATGTGTCCAAAATCATTTCTGGTAACCAGTAAGCTTGACCATCTTATTATAGGACACATTTCTCCCCTTCCCCCTCAAAAACTATCATGAAATGTATTAACCTAAAAAGAAGCTTAGTATCAAAATCAGGGAATGTCTATTAATCTCTCTAGTGTTTAAAACACAGTCTCCATCATTTGCTTCTTTTTTCCAAAGTTCTCATAGGTGTCTAGTTTTAGTGTTCCAGTGTCCCAGAGAGACTGAACCACGTATCCAACAAATGCTTCCTTCAATATATCAAATCTTTGGTAAGAGTCTTAATAGGCCAACTCATGTAAACTTTCAATTTGAAAATGTGTTATGTCTTCACATTCTGCATTTTATTCGTATTTTTCATGATTTTCATATAACTTGTTATGTGCACTGATATTTTGCGTGCATGTATGTTTGTGTGAGGGTGTCAGATCCCTTGGAACTGGAGTTACAGACAGTTGTAAGCTGCCATGTGGGTGCTGGGAATTGAACCTCTGTCCTCTGGAAGAGAAGCCAGTGTCCTTTACCACTGAGCCATGTCTTCAGCCCCACAGTATGCATTTTCTTAGGAATATTTTTTATTTATTTGAGAATTACATTGTCTCTATACTTGAATTTTTATAGGTGGTTTGGCCATTCATTTCTGTTATCAAAAAATTGGTTTGATTATTTAATACAAAAGCTATTCAGTGTCTTCACCAATTTGGAGTCAGCTGCTACATCACAGCTATACAAGGGCTCAACTACAGGTGTCAGTTGCATCATCTGCTAAACATTTATCCACTTCAGCACATTTTTCTGTAATAATGGACTTCAGAGAGTTTTTTATTTTATATAACTATGTAATAATCATGCTCATTGACAGACTGAGTAGTTGAGTATCCTTGATTTATTAGATCCTTTACTACAGCTTCTGGTTTGTCAAAAGAGCCACTGTGACATTCAATTAATAGTCCATCAATGGTTTTAGCTGGTATTACCCCAGCAATGTCTGTGTTCACATCTTCTATGACTTCCATTTCTACTTTCTAGTCCAGTAGAACTTTGAAGAAATGTTATGGCTTTCCATAAATCGTCTTCTGATATTTTAACAAGATAAGCTATCTCCTTATTGCCAATTTTGACACTTTCCTTCTCAGCAATATCCAGTAATCACTTTTGCTGAATTTTATCTGACAGGATCTTGAAGCAAATTTTTGAACATCTAGAAGTGAAGGATTCAATTATTCAACTGGTGAAGTTACAGATGAGGCAGAATTTGGTTGTTTTAGACTTTTTCCCCCCATGGTGCATCTTAAAGCAGCCTGAGCAGCTGGTGTCAAAACAGAGGATCTCTTCATCCAGAATTACAATCTTAAAGGAAGTACATGGTTCTCCATTTGAACAACTTGCTAACACAGTTAAGTGAGCAAAACTTTTCACGTTTTCACAGACTACTTGTATTCCATGTTCATAAGATGCATGTTAATTGAAAGTGTTTGGGCCCATGCCAAATTGGTGGATATTTTGCCAGTTCCAGGTGGCCCATAGAATAAAAGATTAGGAAGATCAGCTCCTTTGAAAGATTTTTCAGCACTATAATTGCTTCTTCCTGGAAAGCAACTTCATCCATGTACTTTGGATGATCCAAGGAACTGGTTTGACTTTCTTGGTTACTCTGCTGCTCCCTGTAGTGGCTGGTATCCCGGGTCCTTGGTCAGTCATGGTTGCATGCTGACAGGAGTGACTGCATGGTTTCTTCTCAGTCACTGCTGTCCCTTGAATGTCCCTTGATTCCTTTTTATCACAACCTCCACCTATGACTTTTCCCCAACATCTGTTTTGTGTTTTTCCTAGATTAAGTATGAAAACACTATTTCTGTTATTAATTTTTATACTAGAAAGTATTGATGCTTTATTTATTTATTTTTCATCATAGGGTGTTTTAATTGAGGATAATGAAACATGCTAGTTCCAAAATGAGAGTATGATAGCCACAAAGCTCTTTAAAATGCTAATAGGCAGGAGGCATTTATGGAAGTTTTCTGAGATTATATATAATAGTAATGGTGTAGGTAGATGGCAATCTATCAGATAGATTTGCTGTGATCATATCTGCTTCCCAATTTTCTTTAAATATTTATTTATTTTTATTTTTAGATATTTTCTTTATTTACATTTCAAATGTTATCCCCTGTACTAATTTCTCCTCTGAAAATCCCCTATCACACCCCCCTGCTCCCCAACCCACCCATTCCCATTCCTGGTCTTGGCATTCCCTTATAAGGGGGCATAGAGCCTTCACAGGACCAAGGGCCTCTCCTCCCATTGATGACCGACTATGCCAACCTCTGCTACATATATAGCTAGAGCCACAAGTTCTACCATGTGTTTATTTTTTTTCTTTGATTGGTGATATTGTTCCAAGGAGCTCAGGGGGGTACTAGATAGTTCATATTGATGTTCCTCCTATGGAGCTTCAGACCCCTTCAGCTCCCTGAGTACTTTCTCTGTCTCCTTCATTGGGGACCTTGTGCTCTGTCCAGTGGATGACTGTGAGCATCCACTTCTGTATTTGTCAGGCACTGGCATAGGCTCACAAGAGTCAGCTATATCAGGCTTCTGTCAGCAGGCTCTTGTTGTCATCTTCCTAGTGTCTTGATTTGGTGGTTGTTTATGGGATAAATCCCAAAGTGGGGCTGTTTCTGGATGTTCGTTACTTCAGGCTCTGCTGTGAACTTTGTCTCTATAAATCCTTCCATGGGTGTTTTGTTCCTCATTCTAAGAAGGAACGAAGTATCCACACTTTGGTCTTCCTTCCCCTTGTGTTTCATGTGTTTTGCAAATTGTATCTTGGGTATCCTAAGTTTCTGGGCCAATATCGACTTATCAGTGAGTGCATATCATATGTGTCCTTTTGTTATTGGGTTACCTCACACAGGATGATATCCTGCAGATCCATCCCTTTGCCTAAGAATTTCATAAATTCATTGTTTTTAATAGCTGAGTAGTATTCCATTGTGTAAATGCACCACATTTTCTGTATCGATTTTTCTGTTGAGGGACATCTGGGTTATTTCCACCTTCTGGCTATTATAAATGAGGCTGCTATGAACATAGTGGAGCATGTGTCCTAATTACAAGTTGGAACATCTTCTGGATATATGCCCAGGAGAGGTATTGCTGGATCTTCTAGTAGAACTATGTCCAATATTCTGAGGAACAGCCAGACTGATTTCCAGACTGGTTGTACAAGCTTGGAATCACACCAGCAATGCAGGAGTGTTCCTCTTTCTCCACATCCTCGCCAGCATCTGCTGTCACCTGAATTTCTGATCTTAGCCATTCTGACTGGTATGAGGTGGAATTTCAGTGTTGTTTTGATTTGCATTTCCCTGATGATTAAGGATGCTGAACATTTTTTCAGGTGCTTCTCAGCCATTTGGTATTCCTCAGGTGAGAATTCTTTGTTTAGCTCTGAGCCCCATTTTTAAAATAGGGTTATTTGATTTTCTGGAGTCCATCTTCTTGAGCTTTTTATATATATTGGATATTAGTCCCCTATCTGATTTAGGACTGGTAAAGATCTTTTCCCAATCTGTTGGTATCCTTTTTGTCTTATTGACAGTGTCTATATCCTTAGAGAAACTTTGCAATTTTATGAGGTCCCATTTGTCAATACTCCATCTTACAGAACAAGCCATTCATGTTCTGTTCAGGAATATTTCCCTAGTGCTCATATCTTCGAGTCTTTTCCCCACTTTCTCCTCTATAAATGTTAGTGTCTCTGGTTTTATGTAGAGTACCTTGATCCACTTAGACTTGAGTTTTGTGCAAGGAGATAAGAATGGATCAATTTGCATTCTTCTACATGATAACTGCCAGTTGTGCCAGCACCATTTGTTGAAAATGCTGTCCTTTTTCCACTGGATGGTTTTAGCTCCCTTGTCAAAGATCAAGTGACCATAGTTGTGTAGATTCATTTCTGGATCTTCAATTCTATTCCATTGATCTACCTGTCTGTCGCTGTACCAGTACCATGCAGGTTTTATCACAATTATTCTGTAGTACAGCTTTAGATTCAGCGTGGTGATTCTGCCAGAGGTTTTTTTATTGTTGAGAATAGTTTTTGCTGTCCTAGGTTTTTTTGTTATTCCAGATGAATTTGCAAATTGCCCTTTCTAACTCAGTGAAGAATTGAGCTGGAATTTTGATGGTGATTGCATTGAATCTGTAGATTTCTTTTGGCAATATAGCCATTTTTACTATATTGATCCTGCCCGTCCATGAGCATAAGAGATCTTTCCATCTGCTGAGATCTTCTTTGATTTCTTTCTTCAGAGACTTGAAGTTCTTATCATACAGATCTTTCTCTTCCTTAGTTAGAGTCATGCCAAGGTATTTTATACTATTTGTGACTATTGTGAAGGGTTTTGTTCCCCTAATTTCTTTCTCAGCCTGTTTATCCTTTGTGTAGAGAAAGGCCACTGATTTGTTTGAGTTAATTTTATATCCAGCTACTACACTGAAGCTCTTTATCAAGTTTAGGAGTTCTCTGGTGGAAATTTTAGGGTCACTTATATATACTATCATATCATCTGCAAAAAGTGATATTTTGACTTCATCTTTTCCAATTTGTATCCCTTTGATCTCCTTTTGTTGTCGAATTGCTCTGGCTAGGACTTCAAGTACAATGTTGAATAGGTATGGAGAAAGTGGACAGCCTTGTCTAGTCCCTGATTTTAGAGGGATTGCTTCAAGCTTCGCACCATTTACTTTGATGTTGGCTACTGGTTTGCTGTAGATTGCTTTTATCATGTTTAGGTATGGGGCTTGAATTCCTGATCTTTCAAAGACTTTTATCATGAATGGGTGTTGGATCTTGTCAAATGCTTTTTCCGCATCTAACGAGATGATCATGTGGTTTTTGTCTTTGAGTTTGTTTATATAATGGATTACATTGATGGATTTTCGTATATTGAACCATCCTTGCATCCCTGAGATGAAACCTACTTGGTCAGGATGGATGATTGTTTTGATGTGTTCTTGAATTCGGTTAGCGAGAACTTTATTGAGGATTTTTGCATCAATATTCATAAGGGATATTGGTCTGAAGTTTTCTATCTTTGTTGGGTCTTTTTGTGGTTTAGGTATCAGAGTAATTGTGGCTTCATAGAATGAGTTGTGTAGAGTACCTTCTGTTTCTATTTTGTGGAATAGTTTGAGAAGAACTGGAATTAATTCTTAATTAATTCTTAATTAATTCTTCTTTGAAGGTCTCAGAGAACTCTGCAATAAACCCATCTGATCCTGGGCTTTTTTGGTTGGGAAACTATTAATGACTGCTTCTATTTCTTTGGGGGATATAGGGCTGTTTAGATCATTAACCTGATCTTGATTCAACTTTGGTACCTGGTATCTGTCTAGGAACTTCTCCATTTCATCCAGGTTCTCCAGTTTTGTTGAGTATAGCCTTTGGTAGAAGGATCTGATGGTGTTTTGGATGTCTTCAGTATCTGTTGTTATGTCTCCTTTTTTATTTCTGCTTTTAATATTGTCTTTATTTAGTGTATTTGTTGTTCTGATTATTATGTGTCAGGAGGAATTTCTTTTCTGGTCCAGTCTACTTGGATTTCTGTAGGCTTCTTGTATGTTCATGGGCATCTCTTTCTTTAGGTTTGGGAAGTTTTCTTCTATAATTTTGTTGAAGATATTTGCTGGCCCTTTAAGTTGAAAATCTTCCTTCTCGTCTATACCTATTATGCTTAGGTTTGGTCTTCTCATTGTGTCCTGGATTTCCTGGATATTTTGAGTTAGGATCTTTTTGTATTTTGTATTTTCTTTGATTGTTCTGTCCATGTTTTCTATGGAATCTTCTGCATCTGAGATTCTGTCCTCCATCTCTTGCATTCTGTTGCTGATGCTCATATCTATGGTTCCTGATTTCTTTCCTAGGATTTCTATCTCCAGATTTGTCTCCCTTTGGGTTTTCTTTATTGTTTCAACTTCCATTTTTAGGTCCTTGATAGTTTTATTTAATTCTTCCACCTGTTTGGTAGTGTTTTCCTTTAACTCTTTAAGTGATTTTTGTGTTTCCTCTTTAAGGGCTTCTAGCTGTTTACCTGTGTTTTTCTGTATTTTTTTAAGGGATTTATTTATTTACTTCTTAAAGTCCTCCATCACCATCATGAGAAGTGACTTTAGATCCATGTCTTGCTTCTCTGGTGTGATGGTGTATCCTGGACTTCCTATGGTGGGAGAGTTTGGTTCTGATGATGCCAAGTAACTTTAGTTTCTTTTGCTTCTGTTCTTATGCTTGCCTCCTGCCATCTGATTATCTCAAGTGCTTGCTGCCCTCAATATATCTAATTGGAGACTGTCCTCCCTATAATCCCAGTTGATTCAGGACTCCTCAGAGTCCAGCTTTCTCTGTAATCCTGTGCTTCTGGTATCCTGTGAACCTGAGATTCTGGGTGTGTCAGAGTTCTTGGCAGTCAAGCTTCCTCTGAGGCTCTGAGATCCTGGTATGACAAGCTCCTGGTATTCTGGTATCCTGGTATCCTGGTTTCCTGGTATCCTGAAATCCTAAGATGCTCGGTGTGTTACAGCACCTGGAAGTGGTGTCTCCTCTGGAGACCATGGGGCTGGTGTGTTTGAAACCAAGGTATACCAACACTGATCAGAAGGAACCCGAGCTGCTGGTCAGTTAGGGCTTCCTGTTTCCTTGCTCCTGCTGTCACAGGCCTATCACAACTGGTTTGGAACAGATGTCGTGTTCCACTGAACAGTGGTCCTAAGATCCTGGGCGTGCTAGGGCATCTGTAGTGTGGAGAGTCCTCTGGGGACCGTGGGACCATCTGCCAAGTTTGCCCCAAAGGTGGCCCAGAGCTCATATTGATGCTTTATTATGACTATTCTATGATCGTTAGTAATGATTTTAAAATCCCTATAATGAAATGTAATTGTTTATCAGAGTTGCATTAATTCTTTTTTCTTTTATTTAAAATAGATTTTTAAAAAGATAATATACTCTGATTACAGTTTGCCTTCACTCTCCCTCTCTCATCTTCTTACCACCTCCCCTTCCATCCACATTCATTCCTATGCTTCAAGGCATAAATATAAACTAAAATACAATAAGATAAAACAAAAACTAACAAATCAGAGTTGGACAGGACAGAAGAAGGAAATGAATCTGGAAGAAGGTGTAAGAATCAGACACCCACTTTATGCATACTCAGGAATCCTACAAAAACATTAAACTGGAAGCCATAATTTATATGCAGAGGACCTGGTGATATTTGCAAGCCTTGTCCATGCTGCCTTGTCTCTGTGAGTTCATAGAAGCTTTGAACATGTTTATTTAGAAGTCTTTACTTTCTTGTTATCCTTCATCCCCTCTGGCTTTTAGACAAAAGTCTGAAAAGCTTCCTCATCAGCAAGTTTCCTAAGGGGAGGGATGTGATGGAGACATCTCATTTAGGGCAGTCTGTTCCAAGCTTACTCACTCTTTGTACAATGTCTGACTGTGGGTCTCTGTATTTGTTCTCATCTGCTGCAGGAGGAAGCTTCTCTGATGATGGCTGAATAGGTCTCTGGCCTGTGAGTATATATGAATTTCATTCCCAGTCATTTTATCATTACATTTTTAAAAGATTTATTTATTTATTACATGTAAGTACACCGAAGCTATCTTCAGACACACCAGAAGAAGGCATCCAATTTCATTACATATGGTTGTGACCTACCATGTGGTTGTTGGCATTTGAACTCAGAACCTCTGGAAGAACAGTCAGTGCTCTTAACTGCTGAGCCATCTCTCCAGCCCTCCATTTATTTATTTATTTTTTTAAGAACAGTAGTGTTTGTTATTATTTTAAGTCCCAGGCTATCTAGTATCAGGGTCTTGGTTATATAAGCCCTGTGTTATATGGGTTTATCTCATGGAGTGGGCCTTCCTAGCATATCTTACAGGCAGGACTCAATTGTAGGTCAAGGGGTTTGTAGCTGGCTTGGTGTTTACAGTTCTCTTTTTAGTAGCATACTGAATACTTCCCTGCACTCAAAACTTTAGAATGTATGATTAAAGGCTCTGTATAGGCACCAACTCAACTTCTCTTTCTTCAATGAATTGTATTAGTGTTATCTTCAGCAATAGGGCCTTGCTGTCAGTTTGTAGAGAACAATTTATAGTCTTGGCAATAACCTGGATTGTTTGGGGATTCCCATGGGACACCTTTGGCTAACAACCAGATAAAACCTAGTCCTGGTATTAGAAGCTCCATTTGGTGACAAGAGATGGCCAGTTGGTGCTTTATCTCTCCCATAATTTGGATATTTTATTAGCATCACACACACACACACAAGCACATGCACACGTATACACACAGACATATATATGTGTATGTATACATATATTTACACATATATAGTATATATATGTATGTATGTGTACATATGTGTACATATACATGTGTATCTATGCATGTATGTGTGTATATACATACACACACACACACACACACATATATATATATATATATATATATATATATATATATATATATATATATAATTGCTCTGGAATTTTGAGGGGGATTACAGTGAATTTGCAGATTGCTTTTGGTAAGATGGCTATTTTCACTATGCTAATCTTACCAATCCATGAGCATGAAAGATATTTTGATCTTCTGATATTTTCTTAAATTTCTTTTTTCAGTGTCTTGTCTTGTCAGTGTTTTTATCATAGAAGTCATTTGCTTGCTTGTTTAGAGTTATCCCAGGATATTTTGTATTGTTTGCAGTGATTGTGAAAGGTGATGTTTCCATGATTTCTTTCTCAGTGTGCTTGTCATTTGCAGATTAAAAAGCTACTGATTTTTTTTTTTGGTTGATTTTGTATCCACCTGCATTGATGAATATGTTTATCAGCTATAGGAGTTTTCCAGTGGAATTTTTAGGGTCACTTATGTATAATATCTTATCATCTGCAAATAAAGATCCATTGATTTCTTCCTTTCCAATTTATAACCTCCTGATGTCTTTCAGTTTTCTTATTGCTCTAGCTACAACTTCAAGGATTATGTTGAATAGATTCTGAGGGAGTGAATAGCCTTGTCTTGTTTCCTGCTTTTAGTGAAATTTCTTTGAGATTTTTTTCCTGCTTAAATGGATCTTGGCTATGAATTTCTGTAAACTGCATTTATTATTTTGAGATATGCCCCCATGTATCCCTAATCTCTGCAGGACTTTTATAATTAAGAGATGTTGGATATTGTTAAAAGCCTTTTCTGCAACTAATAAGATGATCATGTGGTTTTTATCTTTCAGTTTGTTTATATGATGGATGGAGCCTACTTGATCATGGTAGATAATATTTTTATGTGTTCTTGAATTCAATTTGCAAGCATTTTATTAAGATTTTTTTGCATAAGGAAAATTGGTCCATAATTTTCTTTCTTTGTTGGGTCTTTACCGTGGTCTTATAAAATGAAATTAAAATGTTATAAAATGTTCCTTATTTTTCTAGTTTCTGGAATAATTTGAGAAGTACCAACACTAATTTTTCTTTGAAAGTCTTGTAGAATTCCTTACTAAAACCATCTGGTTCTGTGCTTGTTTGTTTGTTTGTTTGTTGTTTTGGCAGGGAGACTTTTAATCAATATGTCTATTTCATCAGGGGTTAAAGATATGTTTAAATTGCTTATATAACCTTGATTTAACTTTGTAAGTGATATGTATAAAAATTACTCATTTCTTTAAAATTTTCCTATTTGGTGAAGAACATGTTTTTAAAGTATGCCATTATGGTTCTCAGGATTTCCTCCGTATATGTTTTTATGTTCAGCCTTTCATTTATAATTTTACTAATTTGGATATTTTCCGTCCACCTTTTAGTTAACTTAGGTAATGCCTTAGCAATCCTATTGATTTTATCAAAAAAACAACTTTTTATTTCTTTGATTTTTGTATTTTGTTTTTGCTTGTTTGTTTTCAGTTAGTTGATTTCAGCCCTGAGTTTATTTCTTTTTTCTTTTTCTTTTTTTTTTTTTTTTTTTTTTTTTTTGGTTTTTCGAGACAGGGTTTCTCTGTGTAGCCCTGGCTGTCCTGGCACTCACTTTGTAGACCAGGCTGGCCTCGAACTCAGAAATCCGCCTGCCTCTGCCTCCCAAGTGCTGGGATTAAAGGCGTGCGCCACCACGCCCGGCTCTGAGTTTATTTCTTGCTGTCTAATTATTTTGGGAAATAGTTTCTTTCTTTTTTTTTTTTTTTTATTCTAGAGCTCTCAGGTGAGCTAAGTTAGTATTATGACATCTCCCCTTAAAGCAAATGGAGACTATTACATAAAATCACAACTGGACACAATAAAGAGATCAGTGGGCAATGTGGAGCTCAGCTTCATCAATACATCCTCATCACAGCGCCTGAATCTCTGGTCCATGGAACATTCTGGAAAAGGGAACAAAAAGAATTTAAGAGTCAGAATAGCAGGAAGTTTTCTGTGAAACAGTCTTCACTATAAATGGCTTCATAAAGAAGACTGAGATGTAACAATATCAATGGGCATATTAAAATAGAAGGGGAATATCTTATGGGATTCTGTTCCTAAACAAAGGACTACAGACAACTACTGGGAGAAAGATGGATTTAGCCTCTCCTGGGATGAGCCTCCCTGTTAGTTGGCCAATGCAGATTAGTCAGCTTTGAAAAAATATAACCACAAATAAGAAATGCATGTGTATGTATATGTGTATACACATACCTATAAATGTATGTAACAAATATAATAAACAAAAAGACACTGTCAATTTGCAAATGGAAAGGGGTTTGATGGTAGTTATCTGGGAAGGTCTGTATGGAGTAGAGGAGTTAGAAAAGCCTATCATTATATTTCTTGAAAATATTTTTAATAAAATAAAAAAAGAGTTCATAAAATATATTATTCAGCAAAAACTCAGAAATGTAATCATAACCAACAAGGACAAAAACCAAGGAAAAAAACCTGCAAGTTTCTAATTACCAGGAAGTATTAAAAAATAACACAAATATGGGATAATAAGTTACTGTACCACACCACATTTACATAAGACTATGTATAGCTTAAATATTCCTTAAGCCAACCTGAATAGAATTTTTGCATTAATGGAGTTGAATCAACAAGAAAAACAATAATCCTCATATGATATGCTATCCTTTGTATTTGAAAACATTTCTGATTATATTTTGCTAGGTATATAAGATTCAAGTGATCTTCAGCCTAGAAATATATACATGCAGGCAGCACAATTTATCTTGTATTAATATGCTGATTTGTTTGTATGCATATGTAACAACAATAGTTTGGAATGACAAAGCTGAGAATTTGAGAGAGAGAGGGGTAGGACACTGGATGAGTAGGAGGGAGGTGAGGGAGTGGAGAATGTTGTATGTTTTTTTTTTAAGTTATATCTTTTTTTGAAATTTCATTAGATATTTTTTTATTTACATTTAAATGTAATTTCCTTTCCTATCTTATTTATTTTGTCACTACTTCTTTCACTTTCTATATTAGTATCAGCCAAAAATAATATTCTTCTGAAGCAGTCTTAATTATGGTGTTTTAAACTTAGCAGTGTGCCTTTCTTAAAAATGGCCCAAAATGGTGTAAAGATTCTAAGGCTAGAGCATGAAAGTCAGTTTAATTCATGGTGTGGCTGAAGTCTATCAGTGATATATCCTTTTAAAATGGCAACAGAGGATATTCAAGGAATGGTATAGAAAGAACAGTAAAACTAGCACAAAATTTTAAACAAATCAAGGGTTCCAAAGCAGGGATGTGCTTTGTTTGTGCTTAAGAGTTTCTTAAGAGGAACCAGGAAAATAGAGTGTAGAATATAAACAAATGTAGATTAACCTCTAGCCAGGTAGGAAGATGGTCAGTCATCATCTACTCAAGAGTCTGAAGCAAGATGATCTTTCAAGATTTTGAATTTGAGAGTAGTCTGGGAAATATAACAAGACACTCTCTCTCTCTCTCTCTCTCTCTCTCTCTCTCTCTCTCTCTCTCTCACACACACACACACACACACACACACACACACACACACAAATTAAGTCTATCTCTGTATGGTTAATAGAAGAAAATAGGGAGTAGAAGAAAAATAGCTCTTAATAAGTGCCAAGTGAGAAAACAGGCTATTTTCTCTCCTTGGTGATTTGCAGTATGACACACTAATGATGATGATCTTGGATGGCATCAGTGTAAGAGGAAATGTGAGTGCCTCTGTAAAAAAAAAAAAAAAAAAAAAAGTAGACCTTGGTTAATTCACTAAAGTTCTGGTCCTGACGATGTCTTCTTTATAATGTAAGGGAGAATTGAGTGGTTTATATTTATCCACAAGTTATGAGTGTTCCTTTCTATAATGTCTTACTACCCACTTCTGTGTGTTTTTCTTACTTTGGCATCCTAGCTGCTTGATACTTGTTAGGCACCTCAATAAAATCACTGCTCCATATCCTATGCTACCTCTAATGCCCTATTTAGCTGAAGAGACAGAGTTTTGTTACCTTGGAAGATGTAGACTTGCCAACATAATGCTTTTTTATGTTTGTAAGTTTATAAAGCTCTTGACTATTTTTAGTTAAAAAATACTGAGTGTCAAATATTTACACTAGAACAAAGACTTAAATTTCCAAAGCATAAAACAAGAAATCACTGATTAGGTGATGAAATGTCAGCCAGAAGTTGCTTTGGTTGCTTCGTGAAAACACCAGACTTGATCCAAGGACTTCCTCAAACACTCAAATGGGACTGTGTCAAGAAAGTGTGTGTGGTGTGTCAGCTCACACTCCCTTGTACAGCCAACCAGGGAAGCTGTTCATTGGCAACCTGATGAATTGCCTGTTACTGAAGTGTACCTGTCTGCCTCCTCAGGTGGCAGGGCAGAGGCAATCACTCCCTCTACAGCAAAACTGTACCCTGCCTTCATGGAGCCCCCTTCTACACAGTCTCCCTCCAGAGGACCACAGTGAAAAGCATCCTGCTTTCTCCTTTTCCAACATTTCCATCCAAAGCTGTGGTTTAGTTGTGTGGCATAATTGCTGTTGCTCCATTTGATCCTGCTCTGAAGTATCTAATTTCCACTCATATGTTCAGACTAGCTTCTCTGGCCTCACTGTCTAGTTAAAAACTGGTATAGATAGATGATAGATAGATAGGTAGATAGATAGATAGATAGATAGATAGATAGATAGATAGATAGATAGATGATAGATAGAAATAGGATCTTTTTTTTCTTTTTTAAAATTTTTTAGTTTATTTTTTTAATTAGATATTTTCTTCATTTACATTTCAAATACTATCCCGGAAGTCCCCTATACCCTCCCCCCGCCCTGCTCCCCTACCCATCCACTCCCACTTCTTGGCCCTGGCATTCCCCTGTACTGGGGCATATAAAACTTGCATAACCAATGGGCCTCTCTTTCCACTAATGGCCGACTAGGCCATCTTCTGCTACATATGCAGCTAGAGACATGAGCTCTGGGGGTACGGGTTATTTCATATTGTTGTTCCACCTATAGGGTTGCAGACCCCTTCAGCTCCTTGGGTACTTTGAGAGAGAGAAACTTGACATTGATATGAGAGAGAAAGCTATTCCTTAGCAACCATCTGCTCTAATGTGGATCTATAACCAATGTTTTCCTAAATATTTCTAAAAATTAATGTTTTTCTTTTATCTCATTCACCCCTTTAACTAGTCAATACCCTCCTTTCCCTAAATCTCCATCCCAGTTTTTGATAACAGTATAAGAAATCACCATTAGGTAGCCCTCACTACCAACCACATCTTTCACCATCTATCTCCATTAGGCTTCTTTAACCAAGTTTGATCATCTGGCTTATCATTTGCCTCAGATTAAATCATAGTGTTAACCATCAAGTCAAAAGCTAAGGAATCATACTTTTTCCTTTGTGAGTGGGGTGCTGTTAGTCTAAGATGGTGTAGTTAGTCTACGAAGGCATATATTAGCCACAGAGGATCCCATTATTGCCATATGTGAACCTTGTGGTTTTAATCCAAAACTCACTGAGGATCACAGTAGCTCCTACAGATTTTTCTCAAGACCATGAAATCAGGTTTTCAAAAATAAAAGTAAATTTGACTTCTGCTTGGAGAGCAGACAGATTCATAGACTGTTTAAAATTGTGGAAAAGTTTAGGAACTAATAAACATGTTGGGAAAATGGATCTGACATGCAGAAGAATGAAATTAGTTCATGTTTGTCTCTCACTCTTTACAAAAGTAATTTCAAATGGAGAAACAACTCAACATATGACCTCAAATTGTAAAAGTGGTAGAGGAAAACATAAGGAAATATTTCAAAATATAGACGAGGCAAAGAAAGACTTTCTTAAAATGACTCCACTATCTTAGGAAATAATACCAAAAATGATAAAGTGAATTCCATGAAATTAAATGTTTCTGCACAGAAAATAAACTGTCCCAAATGGCCTTTGACTTGATGGTTAACACTATGATTTAATCTGAGCCAAATGATAAGCAAGAAACTGCAACTCTATGCCCTGCTGGTGGGAATACAAAATGGTACAACTACTTTTGAAGATATTTTTATACAATTTAAAATGGTTAATCATAGACCAAGGCATGTAGCTGTTAGCACCATGCTTCATTAGCATGTCTAAGGTCTGGGTTTGACCTCCAATACTGAAAACAAACAGAATTTGCATGTAATTCAGAAAGTTCATTCTAAAGACAGCACCCAAGAAAAATTAGAAACACATACATTCACACAATGTTTGTACCTACAAACATTCATATTAGCAATATTCATGAAAGCCCCAAAGAGTAAACAATTTATCTATTATTTGATTAATGATTAAACAAAATGGATTATCTATGAAATAAAATTATTCAAACAGGGATGTGATTTATGCACAGATACATGCTACAGTATAATGAACAACAAAATGTTATGCTAAGTGAAAGAACCCAAATAAAAATACCTGTAAGATTCCATAGGCATGAAATGTGATGAAGAGACAAATTTATAGTTGCAGAAAGTAGATTAGTGGTTGCCACAGGTTGTGGGGACAATAAGAGTTGACTAAACTTGGGTGAGATATTTTGTTTCAATATGATGAAATACTAAAGTAAAAAATGAGTACCATACATTGATATTTGTATATATATGTATATATATGTATATATATATATATATATATATATATATATATTACTTGAAGTAAGCTGTATCATAATATAATAATAAACCTATAGAATCAAAGTAGAATAGGGGTTATTTGACACTGGAAATAGGATTATAAAGTAATTGTAAATACATAAGAGCTTTGGGGGAGGCCTATGGCATAAGTATAAATTAGACTTATGATGATAAGTTAACACCAGCAAATTTGTTAATGAATATTGAATTATGCAATTCAAATATATGAATCTTATGATGTATAAAATGTGCATTAAAACTGATTTTACAAGATATGGATAACTGATTTCCCCCTAGACTGATTCACTAAGAATACCTCAAGGTTATTTTGGAAAGACTGAACAACTGAATATCCATGGGGATGCATGGCTGTGCTCTCAGTTAGTTGGAAATCTGATGCAGAAGGATCTTGAGTCCAAAGGCTCAAGAGACACCTACAAGGCATGGCAATGCTCAGGTAAAAAATAAATACATAAATGAGTGGGCTCTGAGCACATAAAAGTCCAATAGATGATAGTATCATGCAATCATTGCTGTTGAAAGGGTAAATATTTATGGTGAAAAAAGTGTATATTTAGAATTAGGCATCTGGACTCAGTTTAGATGATCCCCAATGGCTTATGCTCTAAGATCAAGAATCAATAAATGGGACCTCATAAAATTACAAAGCTTCTATAAGGCAAAGGATATTATTAATAGGACAAAACAGCAACCAAAAGATTGGGGAAAGATCTTTACCAATCCTATACCTGATAGAGGCCTACTATCCAATATATACAAAAGAAGTTGGACTCTAGAGAACCAAATAACCCTGTTAAAAATGGAGAACAGAGCTAAACAGAGAATTCTCAACTGAGGAATACCAAATGGCTGAGAAGCACCTAAAGAAATGTTCAACATCCTTAGTCATCAGGGAAATGCAAATCAAAACAACCCTAAGATTCCACCTCACACCAGTCAGAAAGGCTAAAATCAAAAACTCAGGTGATAGTACATGCTAGTGAGGATGTGGAGAAATGAACACTCCTCCATTGCTGGTGGGATTGAAAACTGGTAGATCCACTCTGGAAATCAGTCTAGCAGTCCCTCAGAAAACTGGACATAGTACTTCCTGAGGACACAGATATACCAACTCTGGGCATGTATCCAGAAGATGTTCCAACATGCAATAATGACACATGCTCCACTATGTTCTCAGCCTTATTTATAATAGCAGAAGCTGGAAACACCCCAGATGTCCCTCTATAGAGGAATGGATACAGAAAATGTGGTACATTTACACAATATTATACTACTCAGCTATTGAAACCAATGAATTCATGAAATTTGCAGGCAAATGTAAGGAAATTGAAAATATCATCCTGAGTGAGGTAACCCAGTCACAAAAGAACACACATGATATGTACTCACTGATAAGAGGATATTAGCCCAAAAGTTCAGAATACCCAAGATTCAATTCACAGACCATATGAAGCCCAAGAAGAAAGATGACCAAACTGTAGATACTTCAGTCCTTCTTAGAAGGGAGAACAAAATATTCAAGGGAGGAAATACAGAGACAAAGTGTGGAGCAGAGACTGACAGAAAGGCCATCCAGAGTCTTGCCCAACCTGGTGATCCATCCCATATACAGACACCAACCCCAGGCACTATTGTGGATGCCAACAAATGCTTGCTGACAGGAGCCTAGTATGGCTGTCACCTAAGAGACTCAGCCAGAGCTTGACAAATATAGAGGCAGATGCTTGCAGCCAACCATTTGACATAGTATGTGGGTTCCCTATGGAAGAGTTGGAGAAGAGACTGAAGGAGATGATCCCAATCTTATTGGCAATATCCAGAGCATCATAATCATGAGCCAATAGAACATATGCCTTCTTCTTTCCATCAGGCCTTATCAGGGTATTGACTTTGACCACATCAAATTCCCACTGACCACTAAGTTTGCCATGAAGAGGATAGAGGACAACAACATGCTTGTGTTCACTGTGGATGTCAAGGCCAATAAGCACCAGTTCAAGCAGGCCTTGAAGAAACTCTATAACATTGATGTGGAGAAGGCTGTGACTAACTTATTCAGACACTGATAAAAGCTTATAGCAAATTAAAAAACATATATGAAAATGATAATTAAAATATACAATCATAAAGATCGTTTTATAGCTGTCTTAGTTACACAAAAAAGCCTGTGTAAAAGGGAGGAGTTTGCAAGAGAGATTGAAAGTAAAGTTAATCTTGAAAGGAGAATGAGGATTTGCCAAGAGATGGTAGTGAAAGAACAGGTGGAGTCCAGAACAACCAAAACAAACACAAATTAAAAGCCCCACCAATTCGAGAAACAATATGTTCCACAATCTTTTGAGATGTAACGACTAGAACATATTACTGAATTAACTTGAAGTGTGTGCATTGAAATGGCTTCTGTCTCAAAGCTACTATTCCCTGAGTATTTATTACTGAACAGTTAGTGCTCCAAAATGTATTTGTTAATTACATTCTTAGTGAGTTTAAATTTTTTCAGTGTTATACATTGCATGTACAGTTAGGAAGATGTCAGATCAAAGGTTTTCCTAGGGAATCTGAATGTAAATTCCAAAATCATAAGCACTGTATTATTTTAAGTTGGAATTCCAGTAGCTTGTCATCACCACAGAAAGGCAGAACAGTATGAATAACTTAAATACACTTCCAAATAACCATTTAGGACATGGACACACCCAAACTTTCCAAGTTTTGATTCATAATTGAAGAGAAAATTTGCTTTTACATGTTTTGGTGAACTTTGTTTCCCTTATTCTTGTGTTTCAAAAATGAATGAAACAGACTTAAAATTTACAACATATAATTGAGTTACTAAGAAAGCCTCTTCCAACCATTGGATTGAGCATGGGGTCTCTAATGGAGGAGTTGGAGAAGAGACTGAAGGAGCTGAGGGGATTTGTAGCCCCAATTGGGGGAGGGGGAGCAACAGTGTCAACTGGCCAGACCCCCGGAGCTCCTGGGGACTGGACCACTAACCAAAGATTACACATGGAGGGGCCCATGGCTCCAGCTGCATATGTGGCAGAGGATGACCTTGTTGAACAACAGTGGGAGGAGCAGCCCTTGGGCCTGAGGGTGTTCAATGACCCAGTGTAGTGGAATGCCAGGGCTGGAGGTTGGGAGTGGGTGGGTGGGTGAGGAGAACACCCTCATAGAGGCAGCAGAAGGGGTAGGTGATAGGGTGTTTCTGGAAGGGAGACCTGGAAAAGGGATAACACTTGAAGTGTAAATAAAGAAAATATCTAATAAAAGAAAACAAAGAAAGCCTCTTTTGTTAACATTTTTAAAAAGTGTCTTGCTGGACCAGTGAGATTGTTCTGTGTGTAGAAGAATTTGCCCTGCAAGCCTCAAGACCAGATTTTGATCTTTCAAACCCATAGTAAAATGTGAGAACTGACTCCATACAGTTGTTCTTTGACCTCCACAAGCATGTAGTAGCATGCATACCTATATCCACATATCATACACACAAAATAATAATAAAATACTATTAATACATATTTTCTTTTACTAAGAGACTACTCTGTCCTTTGACTACCTTACTTCAGAAATTTGAGATTACAATATATCCTGTAAACTGTGGATAAATAACTTTGAGTTAAATGTTATATGGATATTATGGATAAGTCAAGAGAAAACAATTATTTGATCTACTATAAAAATTAAAATACCATACTTGGGCAAAAGAGTGACACATTTCAAAATTGTTGATTGACAGCCTTCCAGAGCAACACTTAATCACATGTAAAATTAAATCTCACGAAATAAACATTCCAGGTAACATTAAGAGTTCTGAGTACTAAGAACAGTTTTCAGTAAATGGAATGTTGAATGATTCATGCAATAAATGAAAAACATTTATGTTCAAATGAACACTAGAATTCACATGTTCACTTGAACATTTAAGCCAGATGTTTACAACCTGTGGGTCAAAACCCCTTTGGCAAAACTCCAAAAATATTTTCATTATGAGTCATAACAGTAGCCAAGTTAAAATTATGAGGTAGCAACAATAATAATTTTATGGTTGGGGGTCACTGTAACATAAGAAACTGTATTCAGGGGTGACAGCATAAGGAAGGCAGAGAAGCACTGGTTTAAACTCACTGTATTTTACAAACATAACCATGGTTTGGGTCTTCTTTTAAAATGGGTAATAAACCAAGTCTTCTCTGGACTACTTGCTAGCATAAAAATGAGTATAGATCATTTTAAAAGAAATGTACTTTCATGATGTGCAATTTTATGCCTATTAAATTAAGCTGCAAGTTGTAAAGGGCTTCAGACAGGTGAATAGACCGTTACAAGAGAGTTTGAAATTAACAGAGCAAATGTCATAAAGATAGTTGGTGCTTTCCATTTCAATTTGCTCTATGCAGTTAGTTTATTTTCCAAATGAATGTCGTTAAATTATTTGCATAGCAAAACACTTCCTCCAGTGATATTAAGATAAACATCATCAAAACCTGTATACTAAATGGAAAATTTTCTAAATTGTGGTAACTTGAATAATTCATGTCTTCCATAGACATTTAATAGAGAACCTAACAGGTACTAGGCCATTGTTCAGGTACTTAGGATTCATCAAGAACAAAGAAACAGAAGTTTGAATTCTCTTGAAGTTATATTCCAACTTAAGATTTTCACTGTGCTTGAATGGAGTGAGATGAGAAGCATACTAGCTCAAAAGCAAATGGCATTTAAATGTTGATTCCTGAAAATCAGTTATATGTTCTAGCTCTTACATCTGAAAAGCTTATGAAACTTATTCATTCTTGTATTTGTGCATTTGGGACTCATCTGTGCTTCTTTCTAGTGCCAGGGATTCAAACTAAGACCTAGAGTTGTGTCAAACCCATGCGGAGCCATGTTTCCTATGAGCCGATCCACCCAAGCCCTATCATTCCATCAGTTTTGAGTCAACACCACTTTCCTCTGCTCTTCCTGTCCCTCTACCCTCTCTCTGTGTTGGGGAGCTAATCCAGTATGGTACATGTTATATGCACGCATGCGCATCTGATCACCAAGCCCAGAAGTTTTGTGATATTTTTAATTTCATTTTATTTTGCTTTTGGTGAACATTTGAGATAGGATTTCCCTACAGATTTCAGTCTGTCCACATATTGTCTGTGGAGCCAGGATTACCCTCCCAAATACTTGAATTACAAGTATGAGCCACCACGCCCAGCCAAAACCACATCATCTCTCTTTTTTTGTTAATTTATCAAAATCTCTATGCCCTCTCCTGTTGTTTTGTGATTGTCTGTGTTTATTTGTGGGTGTTTGAAGACCCACAGAGGAGGAAAAATGTTTTGCAACTACATTCTATCTCTCCACTTCTTTGTATCTATTTTTATCTGCTTCTGCTCATCTGTCAGTATTTGTTTATGCTCTGCTTTTCTGTGTAGCTTCTGTTTAGTTCATTCATCTCTTTTAGTCTCCAAATATCTACTTAAGATAGTCATTGTTACTTCCCTTTTTCAAATGAGAAAGTAAGACAGGGAAATTGCTACTTTATCAAAGTTGTCCATTTAAAAGACAATGCCTAGGTATTTTGACTCTAAATCACAGAATAATTGTATTACATTACTTAGTTTTATATTTACCTCTTTAAAAACAGACAATAGACCCGATGCCAAGAAAGCTGAAGTAAACACATATGTCCTACTTCTCTCAGAAAATGTAACTAAAACCTGCACACAATGACTTGAGCTCTCTGGGTAAGATTCTGCAGAAAGACCAGAAGATAGTATTTAGATTAAATATATCACTGAACTGGGGGTGAGTTTTTTTTTTCTTTTCTTCTGTTGTCCCTAGCCTGAAATCAATATAACCATGAAAGTGAATTGGGAATGGTTGGCATGCAGGAGGGAAAGGAAGAGACTAGAGATGGAGGGGTTCAGGCAGAAGCAGAAGAAAGGAGGGAGGAAAGGAGGATCCAGGAGAAAATTATTTATTATACTCCTGAAGTACAAACAATATAGAAAAAAATCACCCATGTGTTTGCTTTGCACTTTCTCCATTCAATTGTCCAATGCAAAAGGCTGCTACATTAAAAATAGAAATGCTCTCAATTAAATATATAAAAGACCAAGGGACTCATAATGTTGAAACTGTACAGCATGAGTAAACATAAAAAGCTCAACTCATATTGAAAAAGATGATTGAGAGATAACAGTGACAAAATGATACAGATTTTGACATTGTCTGATGTGATACTTAGAGTATTAGAGTAGTTGTTATTAAGAACCTTGAGAGTTAAGAAAATGTGCCAAATTAGAATATTGGTTATTTCTCCCTTCCATGTTGCATGCCTATTGATGTTATACTTGCTCAGGTCTCATTTAGGCAGCCATACTGTTGTCATAGAAATGGCAGGAAACATTCACTTATGATACCTGGGCATAGGTTATTTTAAATTTAAAGCTAATAAAGAATTCATACTGCATGACTTTCTAAGTCCAAGAAGTCAAGGAGATAATTTTGGAGGGTAATCTTTCCTTCACACATCAAATCTGGAAAACAGTTTTGATCACCAGAGACTGTAAACTGGCATCTTGAGGAACCATAGTGCAGCAGTTCACATGAGGATAGCCCCATAGATGTATATATTTGAATGTTTAGTGACAGTGCTTCTCAACCTGTGGGTCTCAATTCCTTTGGGGGTCAAACAACCTTTTCAATGGGATCACATGTCAAATATTCTGAATATCAGATTTTACATGATTCTAAACAGTAGCAAACTAATAGTTATAAATTAGCAACAAAAATAATTTTATGGTTGGGGGGTATCACAACATTAGGAATTGTATTAAAAAGGTCACAGAATTAGGACAGTTTAGAACCACTGGCTTTAGTCCCTAGTTAGTTAGATTGTTTAGAGAAGAGTTTGGAGGAAAACACTCCATTCATGCACAGAAAGCAGTAATAACAAAATAGTAAAGAAAACTGAATGATACAAACAAAACAAATAATAAAATATTCTACATAAATTCAAATTCTAATGAAAACTTTTGTTCGCACAAATGTCTATTCAAAAAATATTTGTGACAGCTATGTTAGTAACAACCAGAAATGGAAACAACTCTGAAGTAATTCAGTGAGGAAATGGATTGATAAACTATGGCCCATCTATACAATGGAATCTCTTAAACAATAAAGAGAGAAAAATAACATATAAATCTAGGAAACACTAACTTATATTAAAGAACCAATTTCAAAACACTGTATAGAGATTCCAGTGGACATGGAATAATAGGCAGGAGAAGTTCTATGTTCTCTTTGCCAATGACTTATCCCTTTTTATTATTTGTTCACCCCCCAATTGCAGGTAATATATGATCCTATTTGTATAACAACCATGAAAATGATAAGATTGAAGGAATGAGAGTTAGGGGAGGGTATAATGATGAAAAGCCAAAACAATTGAGTTTGAGGAAATAATGCAAAAGTTCTTCATCCTCATCATTATAGTCATTACACCAATGTGTAAGTATATGTGTAAGTGCACACGTGCATGCATGTTTGTGTGTGTGTGCATGTGCATGTATGTGTGTATTAAATTTTGTAGAATGGTTTATTGGGTAATAATAAAAATTAAGCAGGTAATTAACTTGTATAGACTTCACATTGATTTTCTCTGGCAGATCAAACTAATTTTTTTTAATTATCCAATTTGGACAGATTTTAACAGATAAAATGGTAACAATAGAATGAGTTGAACACTTAAGGAAAAAATAGGATATCTATTTTTGAATTATTTGTCAGCAGGATCCCAATAGAGCCCTCTAACAGGACACATTATTGCCATGGCTATCGTTTACCCAATAGAACTTGATAGTAAGGCTATTTTAATAAAGATACTTATACATCAACCACAGAGCATGAGTAAATCTAACCGGTACCCATCAATAAGCTTCCTCCTTACTGGCTGTCTCTCATATCTCTCATAGTACTAGAAGTGTCTATGCTTGTTACCAGAGGAGAAAATTAATCATCACTCTTGCCCAGCAACAATACTGACCTTGCTGGCAAGATACATATATTGGTACAATACTAGCATGAATGTTATGGAATAACTAACCACATTTTGATTGGATTTAAGGCTTGCTCTACTAAATGGAAATCATACCCAAAACTGTCAGTGAGACACAGAACCTGTGATTAGATAGTTCATGTACCCTAGTAAAGAACCTAATACTATTATTTCTCTTAAAGAACATAGCATTAAAATGACTTATTGCTATGCAGTGTATCACTCATCCTGCATCAGAGAAGCATCATCTTGCAGTAGATGAAAGTTAACACAAAAATCCACAACTGGTCAACATACAGGGATTACGAGACTTAAAGCATTTGTACCTAAGTGGGGTGTTTATATCTCACATCTTCTCTCGGGGTCAGGGATCTTTATGAAAGGAGGAGTAGGAAGACAGTAAGAGTGAGAGTTGGTAGATGATTTCAAAGAAACGGTGTTTTCTAGACACAACATCTAGACATATGCATTTACATTATTTTGTGATAACATGCACAAGCCAGATGTAAGCTCAAGCCAAATAAAATCTCAGATTGAAAGAGGGGAATTGGGCATGAAATCCAACCCCTAGTTGAGTAGCTTTTGATTTCTGTTCAGAGAGGGAACATCAGTTTTCTTTGATGATGTAACACCTAGTATATCCACCACACTGCAGGGTGAGCCCCATACCTGGCCAACACAAACTGGAATTGATAATAGGTTAAAAAAGAAAGAGAGAGAGAGAGAGAGAGAGAGAGAGAGAGAGAGAGAGAGAGAGAGAGAGAGAGAGAGAAAGGAAGGAAGGAAGGAAGGAAGGAAGGAAGGAAGGAAGGAAGGAAGGAAGGAAGGAACCATGAAGGTAGGTGACTACGGTGATGGGAGAAGATCTGCCATGAGTTAGAAGAGGGTGAATATGATAAAATTATATTATATAAAATTATAATTAATGAAGAATTAGTAAAAGCATTGCTAAAAATTTAACAATAAACTTATGAACTACAATGTAATGAATTTCTTCTTTATTTTCAACAATCTTTACATTTAAATATATCTTTAATCATATTCTTCTCTTCCCCCAAGCTCATCCAGATCCTTCCTACCCAACAATATTTAGGTTCTTTCCAAAAAAAGACAAACCAAAAGCCCATTATAACAAGAAAAGATCCAAAACCTTGAAAACAAAATGCATCACTTCAAAAGTTAACAAAATACCCAGAGACCACCCCTCAAACCCACCAAACTGTAACCAAATAAAAACACATTTTAAAAACCCATGGAGTCAATTATTTGTTGATCAAATGTTCCTGAACATGAGGCCTGACATGGAGTGTTTGATATATCAGTGTCATTGCATTAGAGAAAATTGGTTCTTCCTCTTCCAGCAGGTTACATTGTTAACCTTTACCCTTTTATGTTTACATTCTTTCATTAAAAAACAAAGTAAAATATAATAAGATAAAACAAAAACTATCACAACAAATGTGGACAAAACAAATGAACAGAAGAGAAAGAGCCCAAAGGAAGGTAAAAGAATCAGAGACCCACTTGTTTGCACACTCAGGAATCTCATAAAACAACAGACCAAAGGCTATAACATATGTGCAGAGAACCTAATGAAGACACATACAGGCTCTATGCATGTTTTCCTCAGCCTCTGTGAGTTTATATAAACTTTTCTCATATTGATTTAGAGGGCCTTGTTTTCTTGGTATCCTCCATCCACTTTGGCTCATACACTATGCCTCCTCTTCTGCAGGGTTCCCTGGGATCTGAGAGAGAAACAAATCATGAAATTAGGTAGTTAGTGAGGCAGGAGAGGATCAGAGGTGAATTGGGAGAAGGGGATGAATATAATAAAATATAGTTTATGAAATTCTTAAAGAATTAATAAAAGCATTCTTAAATTGTTAAACAATAGACTTAAAAATACAACTAAAGTAATGACTTCATTAATTTTTATTTCCTACTAGTAATAGCAAATTCTCTTTAGACTTTAGTTGAAAAAGTAGCCTCAATCATTTTGGGATGATATATACTGTTTGCAATATTTTCATTGCAAAACTAATAATCTGTATCTTCTCTACAAAGCAAACTTTTTTCTATTTCTGTACATAACTTGTATTATTCCAATATTGCGGATTTAGCTGAATGCTAGAATGCCCGCCTAAGGAACACAAGGTCCTGGGTTCAGTCTCAATAGAGAGAAGAAAACAGAGTGAAAGAGGTGAGATGTGAAGCCTTTGGAATATATCATCGAAATGCCACTAAAATGATGATGGATTGTATCAGGAAAAGAAGAAGGAATGAAGTTTGACTCCTGAACTGAAACATGTGCATTAATGGGGAACTACAAGCTTTTTACTTATATAGACATAAGGTAATTAAGAGCTCTGTTTTGACACACAGAGGGACTCTTGGCTCTAGCCGCATATGTAGCAGAGGATGACCTAGTCGGTCCTCAATGGGAGGAGAGGCCATTGGTCCTGTGAAGGTTCTATGCCCCAGTATAGGGGAATGTCTGGGCCAGGAAGTGGGAGTGGGTTGATTGTGGAGCAGGGGGAGGGGGAGAGGATAGAGGATTTTCAGAGGGGAAACTAGGAAAGGGGATAGCATTTGAAATGTCAATAAAGAAAATATCTAATAAAAAATAAAAATGAAGAAAAAGAGCTCTGCTTTGAGTGTTTGATGTTATTGTTGTTTGTTTCTTTCTTTCATTTTTCTCCAAAATAGGTCACTGTGAAGCCCAAACTGACCCTCAACCTGCCTCAGCTCCTATGTCCAAATTGTTTTGAATATTTTTAGTTTAAGGTACCTGTTAGACATTTAAGCAGACATGCCTTACTAGCAATTGGATACACAAAATTTGAACTAAAAATGAGTTCAGGCTGTAGATCTTAATATTGAAGTAACTGATAGGTAAATGATACATGAAAGTGAGTTTCAGTCTAAGGGAACAAAATGTATCAGAGAAGGCTTCTCTCAAAGATCACCAGTCTCAACCAAAACATGGTAGCACATGCTTTAATCCCAGCGCATGAAAAGTAGGGCCATGTAGATGCCTGTGAGTTCAAGGGCATCTCATTCTACATAGCAAGTTTCAGGCCTCAAATTGTGAGGATTCTCTCTCAAAAAATTATATCTCAATGTCTCATGGTTTCCCCAAATATATTTATGTTGAAATAACTTTTGGGACTACATTAAGCAAGTAAATAATAGATAATTTACACTTGAAATATTTTGCCAGTATCATGTATTGAATGGATCAGAAAAAGATAAGAAATAAAAGTATGTAGTAGACTAAATTTTAATACAGCCTTCTAAGATTTTGGCCTCTGGTGCAGATGCATTTTTTTTAAATCTGAGTTAATTCAACCAAACCCTAATTTAGGTAATACTGTGAAACAATTTTACAAATGAAGCCAGCTCTTCTAAACAGCTGACCGTAAAATAGGAAAGGTATCTGGATGAGTCTGATGTAATCAGGTGAGTCTATAGAGGAATTTTAATCCAGCAGCATGGATGCTCTGGCAAGGGATCACATCCAAAGACTTTCTCTGTCTGTGTGATCTGACCGCAATATAGACACACCCATAGTACATATCTTTAATCCTAAACAATAACATCTAATTGCTGAGCAGACAAAGTGACAAATCAGAAAAAGATTTTACTGGATGAGTCAAGTGGAAATAGTATACACCCAACTCTCAGGAGAATAGCACAGGAAAAAAAAAAAAACTATTTAAGGGAGAGAGTCAGTCTGTTTGTCAGCTGAAATCAGTTGAGTCCCTGCAGTTCCATTCAGTTCTATTCAGTTCATACAGACAGTACAGGGAGTTGAGAGTCAGTGCAGTGAATGCCGTGCAGTGGAGTTCATGAGTTTATGATGCTCAGTTAGTGTAATACAGAGGCAGTTTTTCCAAGCAGAGCAATTCAAGGAGAAGCTGAGAGGAGCAAGTTTGAATCAGTCACCTTGGAGAAGAATTTTGCACCAGAACAGCTGAGTTGAACCAGCCACCCATAGTTCAGAAAGAACTAGAAGGGGTGAGCTTATTCAGCAGGAAGGCTCCTAGACAACAATTATATCTAGAGAATAAAAGTTACTTTTATATGATTCTTTTAAAACAAAAAGCAAGAGGTAAAGTATTAAGAGTAGTTTGGTTTGTGTGTCACTGCTGGCGTGAAGATGGAAAAGCCACAAAGCAATAAGTAAAATGTCCTATCAGACCTCAGAGCCAGCAAGAGTCAAAAAACCTCAGTGTCACAACCATAAGTAATTGAATTCTACCAAAAACTAAGCTTGGAATTGAATTTTCCTCAGAGATTCTAGGTTAAAACCCCTTCCAGTGAAGCCCTGGATTTCATTCCTTGTGATACTCTGAGAAGACAGCCCCTTTATACCATACCGGAGACTCCGGACCTGTGAGTTAATGAACAGTGTTTTAAGTTATTACATTTACAAAAATCCATCACACAGCAACAACAACAAAAAAGACAGTATAACATTTTTCTAGGGCTGTGACAACAAAGTGTCACAGAGTTTAATAAACAACAGGAAATTATTTTCTTGCAATTCTGGAGGCTAGATATCTGAGGCAGAATTATCAGTAAAGATGGCCTCTTCTAATACCCCCTTTCTTGCCTTGTAAATGGATGCCTTCTATGTCTGTTTTAATGTGCCATTTTGGGGAAGTAGGCACATCCAAGTCCATAGCACACAGGATATTTAGAAGATGTTTCTTGTAATTCAGATGAAAAATAACAGATCTGAAGCAAGGACAACACAGTTACAAATAAAAAAGTAAAAGAATCCAACATGAAAATATTACCAAAATATTCACAGGTTTACTGACAGATCATATATGAAGGAAAGAGTGAAAATATGAACAAATGAATAATATTCTCTAGGAAATTTTAATGAAGATATTATTATTATTATTATTATTATTATTATTATTATTGAAATAAAGGACTAGAACAGGTATTTTCCCCCCAGGGAAATCAAAGCTTGGTTTGGGATATGTTCAGATGTCAAGTAGCCATGAATCCACAACTAAGAAAGACAGTTTGGAGATATAAAGTGAAGCACATCAGCATTTATATGCTACTGATGCCATAAGAATAGAAAAAAATGTTTTTTCTCAAAAATATTTAAAATTGAAGCTTCAAAAGTTACTATAGAGTGTGTGATATGAGGATATCACAGTCCTCTTCGATTGGCATGCTATTTCTTTCAAAGTTATATGGTTAATTATTATCCTATGTTAACAGTAAGTGTTGTGATTTCCTTATAGCATTAAATAGCCATAATAAGTCACTTATAGGATGGAAAGTTCAGCCAATGTTTGACTGGAGGGAGGAGAGTTGAGCATGCATGAAGAAAAGATAAGCACTGATTTCAAATGACAAAGTACTTAAGAGTAATACTAAACTGTTGACTTTGCTATACAGAATAGTGGCAAAATACTGGAGGGTTTGAAGCAGTAGTATAACTAAAAACAGTATATTGATAAAATTAATCTTGTCCTAGTAAAATAAACACGCTGGGGAAAGAAAGAGAGGGTGAGGAATAATTGAGTTTAGAATTCCAACATAGACAAACAGATTTGATGCTACAAAATCATGTTGAAGGATCTCAGAGCAAGGGTTCATACGGATTCAGAAAATGCTAATATATTTTTCTTGGTAGAAAGCAGTTGAAGTTTGACACCTAATACATCCATAAAAGAATGACAATTTTCTTTCAGTTTACTGTAGGCTTTATTTCCAATTATTGAGCCCATGAGACACAAATTAAATACTTCACTTGCCAGTGGAGCAGTATAAGAAAATTGAATCTACATCAGTCTCCCCTGTGTTCCAGGGTTTTATAAGAAACAAGCAATTAGCAGTTTTGAACTATGTCCTAGTAAGACATCCTGAAACAATTTCCTTGTGGCCCATGTACCTCCTTAAGTAAATGTTACTTCATAATGTCATGTTCTTTATTTGGTCACAAACCTTTCTCAGAAGTTAATTAATGCTACTACAGCCTTTAAATTTGAAACATTTCCAGGGCAGATTTTTTTTTCACCTGAATTTGAATTTAAAGCATGGGTGGTAAATTTGGAAAAAGAAGTTTATGCCTGCTCTCTATGATTAAAATGTACAAGAACAAGTTCATGGTGGTAGCTGGGCCTCCTCTCACTTGGCTACTCTCATTAAAAGTCAGTAAGTTAGTTTCCTCATTGATGCTGTAAATGGGAGGGTCTGCAGACTTGAATCTGGTGTGGCAGCTACTGCAGCTTTAGTAGAGGGTTCTATTCTTACATTAATCAATATGAAATGACTTAATCACTGTGGAAATTCTTAAGTCATAAGATCAATCTCCAAGATAGAATATGCCCAATTTATGTGGAGTTGTTAGAACTATAAATACTAGCTAAGGATTAAAGTTTTTCTACCTTCATGGGTTCTAGGAATAATCACAGGTAATCATTTAAGATTGCTTATAATTTACACTTACCTTGTGACTACAATATATTCCTTACGAGGCTTTATTCATTCCAGGCAACATTACTAGATTTAGGAATGCTATCCCCATCAAAATCACAACATAATTTTTCAAAGATATGGAAAGAGCAATTCTCAAATTCATTTGGAACTGCAAAAAACCCAGAGTAGCAAAAACAATTCTTAACAATAAAAGAATGACTGAGGAATCATCATCACTGATCTCAAGCTTTACTACAGAGCAATACTGATAAAAACTGCATGGTTTTGGTACAGAGACAGACATGTTGATCAATGGAATAGAATTGAAGACCCAGAAATAAAACCACACACTTATGGACACTTGACCTTTGACAAAGAAGCCAAAAATATACAATGGAACAAAGAAATCATCTTCAATAAATGGTACTGGTCTAACTGGCTGGCTGTATGTAAAAAAAAGAAAAAGAAAAGAAAATATACCCATATTTGTCACCTTACACAAAGGTCAAGTCCAAGTGGATCAAGGACCTGAACATAAAACCATATACACTGAATCTAATAGAAGAAAAAAAATGGGAAAGAGCCTTGAACTCATTGGCACAGGGGGAAATTTCCTAAACAGAATTCCAATGACTCATACTCTAAGATCAAGAATTGATAAATGGGACCTCATGAAACTGGAAAGCTTCTGTAAGGCAAAGGACATAGTAGATAAGACAAATCGGCAACCTACAGATTGGGAAAAAAAATCTTCACTAACCCCAAATCTGATAGAGGGCTAATACCCAAAATATATAAAGAACTCAAGAAGCTAATCACCAAAAAAACAAACAACCCAATCAGAAAATGGGGCATAGAACTAAACAGAGATTTCACAATGGAAGAATCCCAGCTGGCTGACAAGCACCTAAAGAAATGTTCAAAGTCCTTAGTGATCAGAGAAATGCAAATCAAAACGATCCTGAGATTCCACCTTACACCAGTCAGAATAACTAAGATCAAAACCTAAGGTGACAGCACATGTTGGAGAGGATGTGAAGAGGAACACTTTTCCACTGCTCGTGGGATTGAAAATTGGTAAAACCACTCTGGAAATCAATCGGAGGTTCCTCAGAAAATTGGAAATAGATCTACCTGAAGAACCAGCAATACCACTCTTGAGAATATACCCAAAATATTCCCCACCATGCCACAGGGGCACGTGTTCCACTATGTTCATAGCAGCCTTATTTGTGATAGCCTGAAGCTAGAAACAACCCAGATGTCCCACAACAGAAAAATGGATACAGAAAATGTGGCTCACGATGGAATACTACTCAGCTATTAAGAATGAGGATATCCTGAGTTTTGCAGGCAAATGGATGGAACTACAAAATATCATCCTGAGTAAGGTAACTCAGACCCCAAAACACATGCGTAGTTTGTATGCACTAATAGTGTGGATATTAGCCAAACAAACAAAAAACAAAAACAAGCCCAAGCAATAAAAAGTACAGAATACCTATGATATAGTCCACAGAATTTAAAAAGGTCAACTAACTGAAGTGCTCAAGTGAAGACACCTCAGTCCCACTTAGGTGGGAGAAGAAAGCAATCACAAGTGGGAAGGGAGGGAGGGACCTGAGAGGGAAAGTGGATGGGGCAGGGAAGAGGGAGTCGGGGGAGGGGTGCCTGATCTGGTATTGGGTGAGGGAAAAGGACTGAACCCCTTAGAGCCAGCAGTTAGAATGTACACAGGCAACTTTGCAGGGGTAGGAGGCTGGGGGGACCCTCCAGAATGTACCAGAGACCTGGGAAGTGAGAGACTCTCAGGACTCAAACGGAGGAACCTTAGATGAAATGCTAGACAGTAGGGTGAGGGAACTTATAGAGCCTACCTTGCAGGAAGACAGGACATCAAGTGAGGGATGGGGTTGCCATTCCACAGTCACATCTCTGACCCATAATTGTTCCTGTCTGAAAGAATTACAGGGATGGAAATGGAGAGGAGCCTGAGGAAAAGAAGGCCCAGTGTCAGGCCCAAATTTGGATCCAGGTCAAGGGAATGTCCCAAGGCCTGATATTACTACTGAGGCTATGGATCACTCACAAAAAAAGGGACTTAGCATGACCATACTCTGGAAGACCCAACAAGCAGCTGGAAGAGTCAGATGCAGATATTTGCACCCAGCCAATGGACAGAAGCAGCTGACCCCTGTTGTTGAATTGGGGAAGGCTGAAAGAAGCTGAGAAGGGTGATCCTGCAGGAGGACCAGGAGTCTCAATTAATCTGGACCCCCGAGATCACTCACACACTGGAGCACCAAACAGGCAGCATACACCAGCTGATATGAGGCCCCCAACACACATACAATAGAGAACTGCCCGGTCTGTGTTCATTCAGAGATGATGCACCTAACCCTCAAGAGACTGGAGGCCCCAGGGAGTTTAGAGGTCAAATGGGGACATCCATGTGGAGACAGGAGGATGGAGAGGAGATATGAGATGTGGAACCATAAGAGGGTGGATGGAGGAGGGATTAAAATATGCAGTGTAAAAATTAATTAATTAATAAATTTTAAAATTGCTTATAATTTACACTTACCTTGTGAGTACATATATTCTTTATGAGGCTTTATTCATTCAGGCAACATTACTAGATTTAGGAATGTAGTTAGTTACAATTTCTGGGTTTTTAGTACTGCACTCTAGACCATCACATAGACCTCTAATTGTTGTGATAGTTGCTGGATGGTTTCTATAAGAGCCTTTAGGAGAGAATTCGTATCTGTTACATGGATGCCCCTAGCATCATATCTTCTTTTGGACAACACATAGCACATTATGATTTGATGAGTGAGTAACTTCATTACCTTGAAAATTCAAGATCCATGACCAATTACTATTCTTGGAAATGGTGCTAGTTAACCTTCACTGCCAACTTGACTGGATTTAGTATTATCCAGGAGACAAATCTCTTAATGTGACTTTCAGGGTATTTCTTAAAGGGTTTAAATAAGAAGGGAAGACCCTTTTCTATTGTCTGTAGTACAGTTCCAATAGACTGGACCCACAAGTGAATAACAGGTACAAAATGAGAAAGCAGCTTTAGGACTAACTTTTATTCCTCCTTGCTTCCTATCTGAAACTACTTCAATCTACTGCTTCCACAATTAGACCAGTTCTCATGACCATGATTGTCTCATGACAAAGTGCTGAGGGTCAGCATTTGAAATGTAAATGAATAAATTAATAAAAATAAAGTTTTTGCATACTGGTAGCTGAAATATCAATTAGTAATCTTATGTAAAGTACAAGTTCAAGTATTATGCTCACCAGACAGTTTCTATGTGATGAGATATAATAGAGCATTATTTCCACTTCAGGAAAATGAATACTATATTTGTCAATTTGCTATCTCTCTATATCTAATTATGTGACCTTCACCTAATTCATAATATTCAAATTAATTGCATAAATAAATGTCAAGTTATAAACACTAACAAACAGATTTTATACTATTCACATTTCCCCCTTTACTTTATTCTTTGAGAATATCATACAGTAAAATTTTGTCAAGTTCTTTCCTGTCAGATCTTACTGTGCTCCCTATCTACCTAACCTTATTTCTTTCTCTCGACTTAAAAAAAGAAAAGGACTAAAAACTTGGAATCTGATTTGTGTTGGCCAACTACTTTTAAACATGTGGAAGTTTTACTCGTATTGGCTTGTGTTAGAAGGTACTCTATATGTTAATGGAGGAGTAAAGGAATCATAATCTCACACAGCTTAGAGCCGTGAGCAATTCACTTAGATATATAGCAAAATATCAATAGTAGTTGTTTTATTTCTTTGTTTACTGAGACGAATAATAGTAGAAGGTTTTCCCCAGGGCCCATGACCTATTTAATCTCACATTCTTGGCCTAGTTAATATGAGATAAGTGTTCCATGTTATGGAGTGGACCTTAAATACAGTAAAAATAAATGTGGTTTGTTATTCCTATAACATCCACATTAGTGTTGTACCAGTATCTTACAAGTGAGACAGTGTTATAGGTCATAGGGCTCTAAGCTGTGTGAGATTGATGATTCTTTTACTCCTCCAGTAACATATAGAGTACCTCTAACACAAGCCAGTACGAGTAAAACTTCCAGGTGGGTACCAGCTAGCTCTCTCCATGTTCTCTTCCATAAGTATGAGGTGTCTTCAACAATAAGATCTTTCCATCAAGTTATGTAAAGTATACAATTATATTGACAATTGTCTCTAGTTTTTGGAAGATTCATAGGACTCCTTTGACCAATGACTCAAGAAGATATAACCCATTCCTGGTAGTGAGGATTTTATTTGGTAGCCTCACACATTATAAACTAAACTGAATTAAATTCCGTGTATATCATATAAGAGAGAATGTGAAATGTTTGCTTTCCCACGTCTGGGTTACCTCATTCCTAATTATGATTCTATGAGTCCTATGATTCTGTTTAGCTCTATCCAATTACTGGAAAATCTCACATTTTCATTTTTATTAACAACCGAATGGTAATCCATTGTGTAAATGCACTACATTTTCATTATCCATTCATCAATAAATAAATACCTAGGCTTTATCTGATTTCTGGCTATTATAAATATAGCAACAGTGAATGTGGATGAGCAATTATCTCTGTAGCAAGATGTGGAGTCCTTGATACATGTGCCCAGTAGTTTGCATAACTGGTATATAGTAGACTAATTTTTCATCTTTTTAAGGAACCTTCACAGTGGATTCCATAATAGCTGTACCAGTTTACGCCCCTGCTAGCAATAAGTGCTTCCCTTTTCTGGCATCCTTGCCAGCATGAGTTGTCACTTGTTTTATTGATCTTGGCTATTCTGACTAGGGTAAGATGAAAAAAGTAGTTTTAATTTACATTTCCTTGATGGAAAAGGGTGTTGAACTAGAAAAAAAAAGTGTTTCTCGGCCCTTTGTGTTTCATCTTTTGAGAACATTATTTATTTCTGTACCTCATTTTTAATTGGATTATTTGTTGTCTTGATGGTAAGCTTTTTAAAATTTATTTGTACATTCTCAATACTAAATCTGTTACATGTATAAATGGTAATGTTGTTTTTCCATTCTGCAGGTTGCTTCTTTACTTGGGAGCTTTAAATCTGTAGGTGCCCTTTGCTGTACATAAGCCTTTTAGATTTGTGAGGTCACATTATTAATTGTTGATCTTAATGTCAGAAATACTTGTATCTTGTTCAAAAAGTCCTTTCCTATGCCAATGAGATCAAGTGTACTCGCCACTTTATCTTCTGTCAGGTTCAAGGTATTAGGTCTTATATTGCAGTCTTTGATCTAGTTCAAGTTAAGTTTTGAACAGAATGGTAGATATTGATCTCTTTTCATTCTTCTTTTTTTTTCTTCCTTTGATTGAAAATAGATATTCTTAGATGGCTCAGCAATTGAGAGCACTACTAGCTGCTCTTTCAGAGAACGAGGTTTCAATATTCAGCACCCACATGGAGGCTCATATCTGTCAGTGTTCACATTCATCTATAGGCAGATATCCACTTTGAACAACACAATTTGTTGAAGGTTCTTTCTTTGCTCTGGTGTAGGTTTGTTTCTTCTTTGTAAAAAAGAAAATCAAGTATCAGTAGGTATGTGGAGTTGTGTTCAGATCTTCAATATTGTTGCATTGATCACAGTGAATGTTTTTATGCCATGCTTTTTAAAATTACTATGACTCTATAGCACAAATTTGGAATAATACCTACTGAAATTCTTTTATAATTCAGGATTATTTTATCTCTCCTGTTTTTTTGTTTTGTTTTTGTTTTTGAGGGGGTTTTCATACAAAAATACAGGTTTGTATTTTCAATTTCCATGAATATTTGTGTTGTTATTTTGATGGGGGATTGCATTAAGTCTGTAATCACTTAGAGAGGGAAGGAGGACAGAGGTGGTCAATTATTTCAAATATCAAATATTGAAAACTCCATCTTTCCTCCACTCATCTGAAAACTTATTTTTCTTTGTATGAGTGTGAGTCTGGTTATGAATGTTCTACTTTGTTATTAGTTGAAATATATCTGCACAAATTCTATATCATCTTCTTAACACTAACTTTAACATTAGTCTAAGTATATGGTAGACAAAGCCTTTCCACTTTAAGGGTATCTTCAGCATTCTTACATCTTCATATTTACATATTATTATAAATAGCTTAATAATTTTAAAATGTACATTTTTAGGTCACCAAATTTTATAAAATCTTGAGCTTCCCATTCCTTGAAAAACTGTCTAATCTCTTACTAAATGCATGTATTTTTAAATACCTTACAATACACTTGAAATTCGAACTGTAAAAGTTTTAAATACTTGTTATATTTACTTATAGGTATATATTGAAGATTTTCTTTGAAATTTTTAATTTCTTCCTATTTGCTACTGGAATATAAGGGAAATAGATTTTTACCTTAATTTGCCAATTTAAAAAAATAATTCTAATTATATATTTGAAGATTCTTCCAAACTTTATATTATAGCATTATATCACACACTCAAAAAGTATATTTGATTAATTTTCTCTCTAATATTTATTGTTTTGAGATGTAGTTTTAATATATTGCCAAGGTTGAGCTTAAAGTTATGAAATTTCAAATGGACATTATTTGACCCCCTCCTGAATGTATTTTACTATTAGAATGCAGTATGACTATTAATCAATAATCATATATTTTAAATGTTCTTTTTACTATCCACAATACCCAAGAAAATTAATAATGTTTACAACAGGCTGATATCTCTGTGCTTAGTCTGATCATTGAAAGAATGGTTTTTAACATTTCACCTCTGTGTGTTGTTTATTTTATTGTTTTTGTATGTACTAAAAGTGATTTTTAAGTAGTACATAATGTCTCTATTTTCATTTCTAACTTTGTTAATTTGGATACTATCTTAACTCTCTCAAGAAAGAAATCTAAGAAGACCCCAGAAAATGGAGAGATCTCCCATCCTTATGGATTGGTAGAATTAACATAGTAAACATGGCCATCCTACCAAAAGCAATCTACAGATTCAATACAATCTCCATTTAAATTCCAAAACAATCTTCACAGACATGGACAGAGCAGTTCTCAACTTCATATGGAAAAAAATGGGATAGCAAAGACAATTCTTAACAATAAAAGAACCTCTCAACATTTCACCATCCCTGACCTCAAGCTGTACTACAGCACAACTGTGATAAAAACTGCACGGTACTGGTACAGAGACAGACAAGTTGAGAAATAGAATGGAACAAAAGATTCAGAAATAAAACCACATGCTTATGGACATTTGATCTTTGACAAAGAAGCCAAAAAATATCCAATGGAAAGCATCTTCAATAAATGGTGTTGGTCTAACTGTCTGTCTGTATGTAGTAAAATGATAATAGATCCATATTCGTCACCTTGCCCAAAGCTCAAGTCCAAGTGAATCAAGGACCTCAACATACAATTAGATACACCGAATCTAATAGAAAAGAAAATAGGAAAGCCTCAAACTCATTGACACAGGGAAAGGGGTGGATTTCTTAACAGAATTCTAATGGCTCAGGCTCTAAGATCAAGATTTGATAAATTGGACCTGATGAAACTGAAAAGCTTCTGTAAGGCAAAGGACAGAGTCAATAGGACAAATCTGCAACTGACAGATTGGGAATCAATCTTCACTAACCCTACATCCAATAGAGGGGTAATATCCAAAATATGTAAAGAACTCAAGATATTAACCACCAAAAACAAATAAACAAACAACTATCAAAAAATGGGATATAAAGCTAAATAGAGAATTTTCAACAGAAGAATCTCTAATGGCAGAGATGCACTTAAAGAAATGTTTACAGAGACAAAATTCAGAGCTGAGACAGAAGGAAGGACCATCCAGAGACTGCCCCACCCGGGAATCCATCCCATAAACAGCCACCAAACCCAGACACTATTGCATATGCCAGAAAGATTTTGCTAACAGGACCCTGATATAGCTCTCTCTTGTGAGGCAATGCCAGTGCCTGGCAAATACAGAAGTGAATGCTCACAGTCATCTATTGGATGGAACACAGGGCCCCCGAATGAAGGAGCTAGAGAAAGTACCCAAGGAGCTAAAGGGGTCTGCAACCCTATAGGAGCCACAAAAATATGAACTAACCAGTACCCCCAGAGCTTGTGTCTCTAGTTGCATATGTAGCAGAGGATGGTCTAGAAGGCCATCAATGGTAGGAGAGGCCCTTGGTCTTGTGAAGATTATATGCCCCAGTACAGTGGAATGCCAGGGCTAGGAAGCAGAAGCGGGTGGGTTGGGGAGCACAGCGGGGGGGTGGGGATAGGGAAATTTGGGGATAGCATTTGAAATGTAAATGAAGAAAATATCTAATAAAATTGTTTTTGAAAAAAAACAAGTGTTAAAAAAAGAAAGGTTTAAGGTTCTTAGTGATCAAGGAAATGCAAATCAAAATGAACCTGAGATTCTACCTTATACTAATTAGGATGGCTAAGTTCAAAAAGTCAGGTGACAGCACAGGTTGTCTAGGATGTGGAGAAAGAAAAACACTGCTGATGGGATTCCAAATTGGTACAAACACTCTGGAAAACAATCTGGAGTTTCCTCAGAAAACTGGAAATAGATCTACCTGACGACCCAGCTATACTACTCTTAGGCATATACCCAAAAGATGCCCAACCATGCCACAGGGCAAGTGTTCCACTATGTTTGTAGTGGCCTTATTTGTGATAGACAAAAGCTGGAGACAACCCAGATGTCCCATGACAGAAGAATAGATACAAATGGATTTAACAGATATCTACAGAACATTTTATCCTAAAACAAAAGGATATACCTTCTTCTCAGCACCTCATGGTACCTTCTCCAAAATTGTCCATATAATTGGTCACAAAACAGGCCTCAACAGATACAAACTTATTGAAATTATCCCATGCATCCTAAGAGATCACCATTGATTCAGGCTAATCTTCAATAACAACATAAATAATACAATGCCAACATTCACATGGAAACTGAACAACACTCTCCTCAATGATAACTTGGTAAAGGAAGAAATAAATAAGAAATTAAAGATTTTTTAAAGGTTAATGAAAATGAAGCCACAACATACCCTAACTGATGGGACACAATGAAAACATTCTTAAGAGGAAAACTCATAGTTCTGAGTGTCTCAAAAAAAGAAACTAGAGAGAGCATACACTAGCAGCTTGACAGCACACCTAAAACCTCAAGAACAAAAGGAAGCAAATTCACCCAAGAAGAGTAGACAGCAGGAAATAATCAAACTCAGGGGCGAAATCAACCAAGTGGAAACCAAAAGAACTATTCAAAGAATCAAACAAACCAGGGGCTGGTTCTTTGAGAAAATCAACAAGATAGATAAACCCTTAGCCAGAAAAACTAGAGGGCACAGGGAGAGCATCCTAATTAACAAAATCAGAAATAAAAAGGGAGACATTACAACAGATCCTAAGGAAATCCAAAACACCATCAGATCCTTCTACAGACAGCTATACTCAACAAAACTGGAAAACCTGGATGAAACTGACAAATTTCTAGACAGATACAAGGTACCAAAGTTAAATCAGGAATAGATTAATGACCTAAACAGTCCTATATCCCCTAAAGAAATAGAAGCAGTAATTAATAGTCTCCAAACCAAAAAAAAAAAAAAGCCCAGGACCAGATGGGTTTAGTGCAGAGTTCTATCAGACCTTCAAAGAAGACCTAATTCTAGTTTGTTTCAAACTATTCCACAAAATAGAAACAGCAGGTACTCTACCCAATTCATTCTATGAAGCCACAATACTCTGATACCTAAACCACAGAAAGACCCAACAAGTATAGAGAACTTCAGACAAATTTCCCTTATGAATATGAATGCAATAATAAATAAAATCCTCGCAAAGCGAATCCAAGAACACATCAAAATGATTATCCATAATGACCAAGTAGGCTTCATCCCAGGGATGCAGGGATGGTTTTATACACAGAAATCCATCAAAGTAATCCACTATATAAACAAACTCAAAGACAAAAACCACATGATCATCTCTTTAGATGCTAAGAAAGCATTTGACAAAATCCAACACCCATCCATGATAAAAGTCTTGGAAAGATCAGGAATTCAAAGCCCATACCTAAACATAATAAAAGCAATATACAGCAAACCAGTAGCGAACATCAAAGTAAAGGAGAGAAACTGGAAGCAATCCCACTAAAATCAGGGACTAGACAAGGCTGCCCACTCTCTCCCTACCTATTCAACATTGTACTTGAAATCCTAGCCAGAGCAATTCGACAACAAAAGGATATCAAGTTAATACAAATTAGAAAGGAAGAAATCAAAATATCACTATTTGCAGATGATATGATAGTATATATATATATATATATATATATATATATATATATATATATATGACCCTAAAAATTCCACCAGAGAACTCCTAAACCTGATAAACAGCTTCAGCGCACTAGCTAGATAGAAAATTAACTCAAACAAATCAATGGCCTTTCTCTACACAAAGAATAAACAGGCTGAGAGAGAAATTAGGGAAACAACACCCTTCTCAATAGTCACAAATAATATAAAATACCTTGAGGTGACTCTACGGAAGTGAAAGATCTATATGACAAGAACTTCAAGTCTCTGAAGAAAGAAAATGAAGAAGATCTCAGAAGATCGAAGGATCTCCCATGCTCATGGATTGGCAGGATCAATATAGTGAAAATGGGCTATCTTGCCAAATCAATCTACAGATTCAATGCAATCCCCATCAAAATTCCAACTCAATTCTTCAATGAATTAGAAAGGGCAATTTGTACATCATCTGGAATAACAAAAAACCTTGGATAGCAAAAACTCTTCTCAAGGATAAAAGAACCTCTGGTGGAATCACCATGCCTGACCTAAAGCTGTACTACAGAGCAATTGTGATAGAAACTGCATGGTACTGGTATAGTGACAGACAAATAGACCAATGGAATAGAATTGAAGACCCAGAAATGAACCCACACACCTATGGTCACTTGATCTTCGACAAGGGAGCTAAAACCATTCAGTGGAAAAAAGAGCATTTTCAACAAATGGTGCTGGCACAACTGGCAGTTATCATGTAGAAGAATGTGAATTGATCCATTCTTATCTCCTTGTACTAAGCTCAAGTCCAAGTGGGTCAAGGAACTCCACATAAAACCAGAGACACTGAAACTTATTGAGAAGAAAGTGGGGAAAAGCCACAAAGATATGGGCACAGGGGAAAAATTCCTGAATAGAACAGCAATGGCTTGTGCTTTAAGTTCAAGAATTGACAAATGGTACCTCATGAAATTGCAAAGCTTCTGTAAGGCAAAAGACACCTTCAATAAGACCAAAAGGCCACCAACAGATTGGGAAAGGATCTTTACCAATCCTAAATGAGATAGGGGACTAATATCCAATTTATATAAAGAACTCAAGAAGGTGTACTCCAGAAAACCAAATAACCCCATTAAGAAACAGGGCACAGGGCTAAACAAAGAATTCTTAACTGAGGAATACTGAATGGCTGAGAAGCACCTAAAAGAAATGTTCAACATCCTTAGTCATCAGGGAAATGCAAATCAAAACAACCCTGAGATTCCACCTCACACCAGTCAGAATGGCTAAGATCAAAAACTCAGGTGACAGCAGATGCTGGTGAGGATGTGGAGAAAGGGGAACACTCCTCCATTGCTGGTGGGATTGCAAGCTTGTACAACTACTCTGGAAATCAGTCTGGCAGTTCCTCAGAAAATTGGACATAGTACTACCAGAGGATCCAGCAATACCACTCCTGGGCATATATCCAGAACATGTTCCAACTGGTAATAATAACACATGCTCCACTATTTTCATAGCAGCCTTATTTATACTAGCTAGGAGCTGGAAAGAACCCAGATGTCCCTCAACAGAGGAATACATACAGAACATGTGGTACATTTACCCAATGGAGTACTACTATTAAAAACAATGAATTTATGAAATTCCTAGGCACATGGATGGATATGGAGGGTATCATCCTGAATGAGGTGACCCAATCACAAGAACTCATATGATATGCACTCACTGATAAGTAGATATTAGCCCAGAAACTTAGAAAACCCAAGATCCAATTTGCAAAACACATGAAACTCAAGAATTGGGAACAAAACACCCATGGAAGGAGTTACAGAGACAAAGTTTGGAGCTGAGACAAAAGGATGGACCATCCAGAGACTTCCCCACCCGGGGGTACATCCCATAATCAGCCACCAAAAGCAGACAGTATTACATAATCCAGAAAGAATTTGCTGAAAGGACTCTGATATAGCTGTCTCTTGTGAGGCTATGCCAGTGCCTGGAAAACACAGAAGTGGATGTTCACAATCAGTTATTGGATGGAACACAGAGCCCCCAATGTAGGAGAAAGTACCCAAGTATCTGAAAGGGTCTGCAACCCTATAGGTGGAACAACAATATGAACTAACCAGTACCCCCAGAGCTCGTATTTCTAGCTGCATATGTAGCAGAAGATGACCTAGTTGGCCCCTTGGTATTGTAAACTTTATATGCCCCAGTACAGCGGAAACAACAGGGCCAAGAAGTGGGAGTGGGTGGGTCGGGTAATAGGGGACTTTTGGGATAGCATTTGAAATGTAAATGAAGTAAATACCGAATAAAAAATTGGAAATAAAATAAAAAAATAAACTCCTTCTCCCTCCTAACCCCCAAACAATAACTGACAGCTTTTTATTAGCTCTATCCTTTTTCACATACCAGAGTTGGGGTCACATATGAGGCAACCTTTCATATTGGTTCTTTGTTTTTGAAATAAGGATTTCCAATTCCTTTATGTCTTCCTATGAGTTAGTAGCTTCTTTCTACTTATTGCTGAATATTCCATTATATGAATACCACAGTTTGTTTATTCCATGGTTTGTTAGTGAATTTACTTACTGAAAGACACCATGGATGCTTCTGTTTTAATAATTAAAATAAAATTCATAAACACCACTCTGTATCTTTTGCATAAATGTTTCCAACTCTTTTGGATAAATATCCTAGAGTGAAGTTGTTAGTTCCTATGATAAATTATGTTTAGATTCATAAGAAACTATAAAACGGTTTTCAAAAATGGATGTGCCTTTTTCCTTATCAACAAAAATGGGAGCTTCTATTACTCCAAACCTTCACTGGCATTTCATTTTGCCAGTGCTCCAGATTTTGACTACTCTAAAATATATGTAGTTGTGACCCAGTGTTTTGATTTACATTTTTCTAATGGGATAAATCATTGAGTGTTTGTCCATAGGAATATTTGTCCCTTATTCATCTTTGATATGTCTGTTTGATGAAGTGTCTATTAAAGTTTTGGGATCACTTCAGTTGGGGTTTTATTATTGAGTTTCATAATATTTTATTTATGGTGGCTTTTGTCAGATATGCATTTGAAAAATATTTTCTCCCAGTCTGTGGGCTGAGTCTTCATTTTTTGATGGTATCTTTTATAGAACAAAATGTTTTGGTTTTACTGAAGTCTAGTCTATCAATTCAGTCTGTAGTAGATTATTCCTTTGATACCATATCTGAAAAAAAATCACCAAACCCAAGGTTATCTACATTTTTTTTTACTTTAAAATATTTTAGAAGCTCTATAGCTTTGCATTATACATTTAGTTGTGTAAAGTCTTTTGAAATAAATTTCTTGTGTATGTAAAACCTTGGTATATATCATTTTTGCATGTTTGAATATCAAGTTGTTTTAGCACCATCTGTTAAATATGTAATTTTTGCTACAGATCATTCCTTTTGTTATGATTTGAGAATGGGATATACTCTGTAGGTCACTGTGCGAAAGTTTGTTCTCCATCTAGCACCATTATTTTGAGAGACTGTAGAAATTTTAACTGATAAAACATACTTAGAAGGTGTAGGACATGACACATCTTTGATTCTTTTCTTTTATTAGGTATTTTCTTCATTTACATTTCCAATGCTATCCCAAAAGTCCCCCATGCCCTCCCCCCGACACACCCCTACCCACCCACTCCCACTTCTTGGCCCTGGCGTTCCCCTGTACTGAGGCATATAAAGTTTGCAAGACCAATGAGCCTCTATTTCTACTGATGGCCAGCTAGGCCATCTTATGATACATATGCAGCTAGAGACATGAGCTCCAGTGGGTACCAGTTAGTTCATATTGTTCTTCCACATATAGGGTTGCAGATCCCTTTAGCTCTTTGGGTACTTTCTCTAGCTCCTCCATTGGGGGCCCTCTGATCCATCCAATAGCTGACTGTGAGCATCCACTTCTGTGTTTGCTAGGCCCCAGCATAGCCTCACAAGAGACAGCTATATCTGGGTCCTTTCAGCAAAATCTTGCTAGTGTATGCAATGGTGTCAGCATTTGGAGGCTGATTATGGGATGGATTCCCGGATATGGCAGTCTCTAGATGGTCCATCCTTTTGTCTCAGCTCCAAACTTTGATTATTGGTGACCATGAAGGAATAACTTTCCTTATTCATATGTTTCTTTCTCCACCACTGTGCTCTCTCACACTATATAACCACACCAATGGAACATGTCAAACGTGGGAATTTAACACTCTGAATCCATGTCCCAAATTGTTTATGTCATGATGGGTTTTGTTGTTTTGTTTTGTTTTGCTATGTCGAAAAGGTGACTAGCCACATCTGCACCTGTGTCAAAATTCAGTTGGTTATATTTTATATTGTCCATTTCTGAGCTCTCACTTATACCCATTAATATATCTATCTGTTCTCTGACCAATGCCCCATTGTCCAAATTAATGTGTCTTTATAATAAGTCTAAATGTTAGGTAGTATACTATTCCAGATTCATTCAACTCTATTAAAATTATACCAGCTTGTCTTCTGCATTTTCATGTAAATTTATGAATATAGCATTTCACTTTGTTGATAGCCAAAAATAACTTGTTAGGAGTTTTGATTAGGATTTTATTGATATTATACATCAAATTGGGTTATGCTGACATCTGAAAACATCCATCTCCCTATCCATGGGTATGAAATTTCTCTTCTCTTTAGTTATTATAATTTACTTCATCACAGAATTGTGTTTTTTCTCATAAAGTTTTAATATACTTTTAACAATACCTAATTATTTCATCTTAGTTGTAATAAAGTAAGTGGTAATTTTAATTTCAAATTCCACTATTAATTTCTTTTGTATAGTAAAGTGATTAACATGATAACACACATAGACACACACATATAGATGTACATATTTTCCTGTAATCATTTATTAATATAGGAACCTTTTTTATTTCTTGAAAAATATATCTATTCCTCAAATTCTCCCTGTATCTTCTCCTACTTGTATAATTCCCAACTTATATTAAGGCAATTTAGTATTGATCAACAACTACCCCTCCACTCTGCACCAGCTTTCCATTGCCAATTACTCCTCAATTAGGTCTAGAGCCTGTAGATTGTCTTTCTCTTCTATGCTAAAATGTTTTGTCTTGATCCTATGCCGATAACAGTTGTCCTGATTTCACTGGTACAGTAACCATGTCCAGAATACAGTATTTCACAGAACTTCTCCCCATCCTTTGGTTCTTATGTTTATTCTGCATCCTTCCCTGCAATGTTTCTGGGATTTGTCAGTGGGGTGGCTCGATTCAGAGTTGGTAAAGATGTTCTGACTCAGGCATAGCACTCACAGTCACTTATTCTTAGCACTTTGAACAGTTATGAGACTTTGAACTGACTTTTGACTACTGTATAAAAAGAAGTTTCTCTGACTAAGGTTGAGAACAAGGAACTTTGAAAACATGACAAGTTAGCAAAATAACATAGTAGGGCCAGTGACTTCTCCTGTTATGGACTTTTGACTATGTTTACAGTATGAGGCATGAATTCCTTCTGATGAAGCAGGCCTCAAATATAACCAGAAATCAGATTATCCCATAACATTTACAACACTTTTGTACCAATACTTATCTACTAGGCAGGAACCTTGATCTACCAGGCAGGAACCTTAGATTTTCTTCACTTATTCCCCTTGCCCTGCTTTTTCTCCCTTTTCCCCCTTGTCCTATTAGATTAACTAGAACCCTCAGTTAAGCAAGTATGAGATAGGACATCCTTGTGCTGTTACTGATCTTTTGGTGGGTAGGTTTCAAATCTCTCTCTCTCTCTCTCTCTCTCTCTCTCTCTCTCTCTCTCTCTCTCTCTCTCTCTCACACACACACACACACACACACACACACACACACAAACATATATGTCATGTATGTGTATAAAATATATATGATATATCTGAGTCCATTGCTTTTATGTACATTATATTTGTTACTACACCATTGAAGTTTCTTGACAGATATTGGTCTATGATTTTCTTATAATACCATTGTCTACTTTGGGTATTAAAGTAATTTTGACCCCATAATTTTAACCCCATAGGAATATAAATCAAGTATTTATAACAAGATAATTCATTAAGACTAAGTTTGACTTAGCCAATGTCTTCAGCTTAATTTAATATTGATAAGGCAAGCAATAGTAGCTCAGAAGAGAGCTCAACTGCGTAACATGGGAACTTAAGTTCACACTCCCGCACTCACATTAAAAGATGTGTGTAGTGACAAGAGTGTGAAATCTCAGTGCTGCAAAACCAGAGATAGGCATATCCATAAGTATCTATGTGAGCCAACCTAACATAATTGGCCAGACACAAATAACTGAGCATTACTTTTAGACAAACAAGGCAGATGGTACTTGGAGAACAATACCAAAATTTTACTTTGGGCTTCTACATGTACCTATTCACATAAAAACCAAACATATTAACATGTAGAATACAAATCAAGTACTATAATTCATAAACTGTTAAATTAATCCAGGATTTGGCAAACAACATTCAACCAGGAAACCTAGACTGCTACATAATTTTACAATCCTTTTTGCTTATAGTGAAGGTACACAGAAAATGCTAAGCCTGCACTTTGCCTCCTACATCTCTAGCTTCAATTCAATAAAATTTTATGAGAGCAGAGCTACAGCCTGTTTCTTTTTAATGTATTACTCTGTAACAGAGTAGTAGATAAACTTTGACACTAATCTTGGCTCTTCATATAACAATAAAGGTTAGATTAAAATTACATAATATTATCAAATTTCCAGGTTTAGGCCTTGCATGTAATTAGCTTGACAATTGGCACTCTAAGTAGCAAAAACATAAAACAAATCAAAAACAAAACCTGAAAATATGTGTAAGCTACTATACCCAAAACTTGTGAGATAGGTAGATGTAGAAAATGGCAACCTGCCAGAGCAGAAATATATAAATATATCCATGAGAATCCTTGCCAAAATGGAAAGCACACTATAATCGATGAGTTCTTGTAGGCTGGGTTTATAAGACTGAGAAATAAAACCTCCAATAGGAATCAATTATAAATGGAACTGACAATAGTGTGAGTTTTACTACCTGTCTTAGGGTTTTACTACTGTGAACAGACACCATGACCAAGGCAACTGGTATAAGGACAACATTTAATTTGGGCTGGCTTACAGGTTCAGAGGTTCAGTCCATTATCATCAAGGCAGGAACATGGCAGCATCCAGGCAGGCATGGTATAGGCAGAGCTGAGAGTTCTACATCTTCATCTGAAGGCTACTAGTGGAAGACTGACTTTGAGGCAGCTAGGATGAGGGTCTTTTGTTTTGTTTTGTTTTGTTTTGTGTGTGTGTGTGTGTGTGTTTTGTTTTGTTGATGTTTTCTTTTTTATTGGATATTTTCTTTATTTACATTTCAAATGGTATCCCCTTTCCTGCCCCCCCCAGCCCCTTATCCCATATCCCCTCCCACTTCTTCTACGAGGGTGCTTCCCCACCTACCCACTCACTCCTGCCTCCCTGCTCTCCAATTCCCCTACACTGGGGCATAGAGGCTTCACAGGACCATAGGCCTTTCCTCCCATTGATGCCCTATAAGGTCATCCTCTGCTACACTTAAGACTGTAGCCATGGGTCCTTCCACGTGTACTCCCTGGTTGGTGGTTTGGGTCTTAAAGCCCAAGCCCACAGTGACACACCTATTCCAACAAGACCACACCTTGAAATACTGCGAGTCCCTGGGCCAAGCAATTCAAACCATGACACTATCTGAATGCTCACTACATTCCCTTACTGAATACCAGAGAATTTGGCAAGGGGGAGGGTAGGGCATTGTCAAATTGTAAAACTGTCAAAGAACAGAGAATACAAATTTGACCTTCTGGTGAAACTATTTGATTAACCACAACTTAAACTGCTGCAGTTAAAACTAAATCCTAATATTCCCATGGTAGGAAATATCCAACTACAAATCATTTGTCAGTATTAGCAGATTATGCACAACATAAGGAAACACAGAGGTAAACAATGTGTGAATTTTTTATCTTTTTTTATCATTACTCTGTGTGTGTGTGTGTGTGGGCGCGCGCATGCACATGTTTACACATGTGCAGGTGCATGTGTTCCATGATGTATATAAGTTAGACTATTTCATTTGTGAGTTTGTTTTCTCCTGTCATCTTTTGGGATTGAGGGATCAAACTTCATCTGACAGATCTACTTGTAAGCTTCCTTACACACCAAGCCATTTTGCATCCTTAGTATGAGAATTTTTATTCAGCACCTATTCTGAATCCCAAAAATTGAAAAGAAAGGAGCATCAACAACATTGGAAAGATAATGACAACATTTCTGAAGATAAATGAAGGGCCTAGATCTTCTAAGTGCACCCAATGAATTTAGTGAGGTGAAGTTTTAAAAAATCACTGAGTTCTAGTTCAGTGGTATAACATTTGCCTAGTATGTATAAAACCCTGTCTAATTACACTTAAATTAGTAAATACTGAAATACAGTACAATGAAAGTACAAACAACTGGCAAAACAGAAAAAAACAAATACATAAGAAAAAAGAATTACCTAAAACAGCACATAAAAATGGCAACTGATTATTTCTATACCCAAAAGACAAAAAGAAAAAGGCAATTATATCTTCAATATACTTCAAGAAATTTACTGTCTATATGAACTTCTATTACCAGTGAAAATACCTTTCAAGGAAGTGGGAGAGTTGTTTCCATGCAATTGCATATGTATATATTAAAATAACTCCCAAATTAGGAAATTTTAGATCAAGATGCAGAACTCTCAAATCTTCTTCCAGCACCATGCCTGCCTGAATGTTGCCATTCTTCCTGCCTTGATGATAATGGACTGCACCTCTGAACCTGTAAGCCAGCACCAATTAAATGTTTGCCTTTATAAGACTTGCCTTAGTTACAGTGTCTCTTCATAACAATGAAACCCTAATTAAGATAGTCTTCTCTAAAGTGATAAAGTCTTTGGAACTGGGCAAGGGGGATGTTCTCTGGCTTCTACATGACAAAACACATACATGGAACCACATGCTTCTGTCATGTGCACCTTGTCTTAGTTAGGGTTTTCTGCTGCTGCAGTGAAACACCATGACCAGAAAGCAATGTGAGGTAGAAAGTGTTTATTCAGTTTACACTTCCATATCACTGTTTATCACTGAAGGAAGGACTCAGGACAGGAACTCAAACAGAGCAGAACATGTGGGCAGAAGCTGATGCAGAGGGCATGGAGCTCTGCTATTCACTGGCATGCTCCTCATGGCTTGCTCAGCCTGGATTCTTATAGAACACAGAACCACCAGCCCAGGAATGGACCCACTCACAGTGAGCTGGGCCCTCCCTCATCAATCACTAATTTAGAAAGTGCCCTCCAGCCTGATCTTGTTGGAGGCATTTTTCTTTCAATTGAAGGTTCTTCATTTCATATAACTCTAGCTTGCATCAAGTTGACATAATTTTAGCCAGTATGTACCTCTACCTGCACATACATGCACGCACATGTACACACACACACACACACACACACACACACACAAATATTAGTGGAGACTTAAAAGGAACAATACTACCAAAACATTCAATTCATAGGGAAAGTAATGTGAAATTTGAAGGTACTTGGTATGCTGGCTAGATTTCATAGTGCTGGAAACTGCTATGCAGACTGCTTTAAGAAAAGACATCAGTAATCTTACCCCAAACTGGTTCCATACATTAATAATCTGCAAGGCAGTATGTGCTTATTAGTGTAACTATTGCAAGATTATTTTGGGGGTGGTGATCATTCACTTGATTGGATTTAAGACTTGGATTTGAAGCTTGCTCCACAGGAGGGAATTCATATTTGGCACTGAAAGCATAGCCAAATTTATGGCTAAGGAATCCATAGGTGATAAGAGAGAATCTATTGATGTTTTGCTAAGTGATCATGTTTCCAAACCACCTTCTAAATATTTGTGTTTATACCTATATTATTTCTGCTTAGTATCAACCTTAGCTAAGGGTACTTCTTGTTGCAGAAGTCAGTGGCTAGTGCAAAGTCATAACTGCTCCAAGTGATGAGAGTAAACAACTCTTGACTGCTCAGCTATAAATGGGGAATCTATATTAATCCCATTCCATGGCTCAGGGGACACTGAAGAAGAGGGGACAGAGGAGTGCAAGAGCAGGGTCATGAGAAGGACGAATGCTAGGAGATACTGTTTTCTTGGCATAACATAGCTAGCTATTACACACATGAACTCCCACAGCTGTGTTTACTTCCACAATACCTCTACCCAATCAAGAGAGTTAAACATTTCAGTGTGGAGTGTGATTCCTGATAACCCACTAATGGAAGTTGATGGAAGGGAGAGGTAGCCGTTTTTCTTTGTTGGGGTTGGGCATTGGTACGGTGACCTACCTCAGTGGATGACCTCACATTTGTGAACATATGTGTGAGTTATAATTATTTTTAAAATAAACTATAAATATAGGAGATTAATAGGAGATATTTGGGAGATTTGGAAGGAGTTGGAAGTAAATAGAAGACAGATGTTACCAAAATGTAGTGTGTGTGTGAGTGTGTCTGTGTCTGTGTGTCTGTGTGTCTGTGTGTGTGTCTGTATGTGCATGTATCTGTGTGTGTATATTAAAATATAACGTATACTGCAAAGATAAATAAAATACATGAATGGAAAACTTCTTAAACTGACATTTCATTCATTTGAAACTGACAAATGAAAAATCCTCAGGAACAATTTTAACATCCTCCCTCTCTTTTTTATTAATAGGTTATCTTTTTATTTACATTTCAAATATTTTCCTCCTTCCTAGTCTTCCTTCTGCAAACCTCCCATACTATCTGCCCTCTCCTTTGTCTCTATGAGTGTGCTCCCCCACCCACCCACCCACTCCCACCTCCCCGCCCTGACATTCCCGTACACTAGGGCATCAAGCTTTCACAGGACCAAGGGCCTCTTCTCCCTTTGATTCCAGATAAGGCCATTGTCTGCTACCTATGTAGCTGGAGCCATGGGTCCCTCCATGTGTACTCTTTGGTTGGTGGTTTAGTCCATGGGAGCTCTGGAATGCCTCTCTCTTTATAACAAATGTGTGAGGAAGAAAAGAGCCCAGATAGATATTGTTTGAATAATGCAAATAACAAGCAGAACTAACACACACATAAAATACCATATTCCTCAAGAACCACATATGCATTTCCTTAGTACATATAATTCTAAATATTGGGTTTATATTAGGTCATAAAGAAAATATCAAGTTTTTAAAAATTAAAATCATTTACATCATGTTCTGTAACCACAATACTTTTAAGCTAGAAATCAATAGTAAAAATTTAAACAAAAGTCCATATATTCTTGTAAATCAATAATCACATCTATAAATAGCCTGACATCAAAGAAAAGAGCATTTAAGAAGCAGACAATTTGGGATGTGTATGTAGCTTAATGGTAGAGTGCCTAGAATGTCCAAGGTCTGGGTTTGATCTCCATCTTCCCCAAAATGAAAATGAGATCCAAACTAAATAATAAAAATATTGTTCTCTCTCTATCACAACTTGGTTTATACCTCATGTATTACTTCCAGGGGATTCTGTGAGTCTTTAAGCATTAAAATATAGTTCACACAGAGGAAACTCATCATTTACAGTGTGCAGTTCCACAGTTTTTGACAAAATTTTTATGTCTACTATCAAAGTTGATACTGAAAATTTTTCATGCTGACATTTTATAATTGCCATTCCCTTACAAACATTAATCATTTTTCTAACTTTCTGATTTTTTTAATCTTCCAAATGTCATACAAATAAAGCCACATATTACATTGTTTTTTGAGTCTGATTTCTTTTACTTAGTGATGTAAATTTAAGGTTGTTATTATGCATTTAGTATACAAATATTTTATTCCTTTTTTTACTGCTGAATAGAATCACATTTAACAAATGTTTCAAAGTAGAAGGGCATCTGGACTATTTAAAGATTTTAGTATTATGAATACAGCTTCAATAAATATTTAATCACAGACATTTGGGTGAGCATAGACTAAAATGCCTAAAAGTATGGTTGATGGATCACGTGTTAAGTATATTTGATTCTATAAGAGCCTGCCTGTCTTCAGAAGTGGCTATATCACAGATTGCATTTCTGTAAGCAACTGGTACTGAGTTTCAGGGGCTCTTTATCCTTGTCTGTAGTTGGTAAAGTTTTCACCATTATTTATTTCCATCTTAATAGCTATTTAATGATACAGATTTGTTGTTTTAATTGTAGTTTCCCTAATGACTCATGATACTCAGCATCTTCCATATACTCACTTTCCACACCCCCATCATTTGTGAATGGCCTATTGAAATACTTTACTACAAAAAATGAAATTGTTCGCTTTATTGTTAAGATTTGGGTGTTTTAAATTTTGATTTATGTATATTTGTGTCTGTGTCTGTCATGTTTGAGTACATGAGTGTGAGGTCATGTGCATGTGCAGCCATGGAAGCCCAAAGAGGGAATTGAATCCTGTGGAAATCCAGCCAGCTGTTAGCCACCAGATGTGGGTTCTAAGAACCCTGTTCAGATCCTTTGGAAGAGCAGCAAGGTGGTCCTAGCAGCTGAGCCACCTCCACAGCCCCTAGAGAGCTTTTAGATTCTGTTCTAGATACAAAGACTTTAATCATAAAATCATATATGCAATTTGAAAATATTTCCCCCAGTGTATGACTTATGTTTTTATCTTCTTCACTGTGTCTTTCAAAGACCAGAAGATTTTTAATATTGATGAAATCCGTCTGATTTTTATGTAACAAAGCCATTGCTTAACCCAATATTATAAAAGTTTGTTCTAATGTATCAATCTCTGAGTTATATACTTTATGTATTAAATTTATACTGATAATTCATTTTGAATTAAACTCTGTATAAGGTAAGGAGTTTTGGTTTAAGTTCTCATTTGTTGCTCAGGAAAAATGAGGTTATTGTCGCCTACTTGTTTGAAATGACTTTCCTTTCCCCATTAAATTATATTTACAACTATATTTGTATATATATGTGTATATATATATGGGCATTCTCTTCCAATTCCACTGATCTGTGTTTTTAACATGATTGTTGTAAGTTTACAGTTAATAGCATTATTGAATATCTGGTTACAAGAACTTTGGAGTGAGGGTGCTGAGTATTTAACCAAGGGCGTTGAGCATGCTAATCATTCACCCTGACTCTGCGGTACATTCTCAACTCCCTTGTCTTCCATGCTTGTGATTTTTAACTTTTTCTTTTTCAAAATTGGTATGGCCTCTCTTAGTTCACTATTTTCAAACAAAATTTCAGATTGAACTTTCAAATAATCTTGTTTTGAATTACTCAGGAATTGATTTAAATTTCTTATAATACTATAAATATTTATCACAAACCAACTTGAAGAAATTGACATGTAATCAGAATCATCTAATTTACACCAGAATGTCTTTCCATTTAACCGTATCATTTTTGTTTCTCTTATCAGAATTTTATAGGTCTTCGTATACATATTTTACACATATTTGTTGGTATACACATTAATATTTTACTGAAAGAGAGTATTATAAATGTTATTGTTGAATGATTTGTATTTCCAGTTGTTCAGTTATGATTATTTCTTGTTTTCCATCTACTCTCACAATTAGCACAGGCAAATTTTGTGAGATCAAATGTGTAAAGATTTCACCGCACCAGCAATCAAGCAATCAATTTTGTAGTGGACACCAGCTGGGTGTTTTCTATTCCAATTTAATTCTGACACCACCTGGAGATGGTGTCAAATCTTACTGGTTGAGGACTCAATATTTAAGACTGTTCCTTCCCACTTTTGATGCCAGATACAAGCCCCAGGCTATTTTTACCTGTGCTTATGACAGACTTGATATACAATTGGGATTTCCACAATACACTATTTGGGCTCAATTACTTTTCTAAAGTAGCTCACATAACAGGGAAACACACATGTCTATTATGAAGAATATTGTAAAATATGCTGATAATGATGTGAAATAGGTCTAAGACGGGAAGAAAGATCATGGTGGTCCCACACTCTGTGTGTACCATGGACCATGAACCTCCCCATGTTCCTCTAGCAGAAAACTCACCAAACATTCAACTTTGGGGGTTTATGGAAAGTACATTGCATAGATGTGATTGCTAAGAGAATGGTTAAGAGAATACATAATAACTTGTCTATTTCTATCTGCCTTGGTTTCTCTGTGTAATATTTATGTGTTCAGGTTAGGTCAGCTAAATTATTTATGGTCAGCTCCAAGAGTAAAAAAAAAATGGAGAAAAGATTTCAGTTTCTATGACCCATCTTTGGGAGGATGCTACAGGCCAATAAATTTGTTCAACCTGTCTTATGTGACAATGGTATGTAGACTCACCATTTACATTGGTAACTTCATTTTCTATCCTGAAGTCTTTCAAATTAATGTATTATTTATAAGAAAGTTTAGTTGCATTCCTTGGACTTGTACTTGGACAGTCATTTTATGTGTAAATAAGTGCAGTTGAAAACCATTTTATTTTCATTTACTCTGTCATTCTATAGGATTTCAAATAAAATATTGAATAGGAGTAGTCAGAATAGATATCTTGCCCATTCCTTAATGTAAAATATAGCATTCAACCTTTCATCATTAGATAGATAGAATGTCTACTATAGATGGTGTGTGTGTGTCTGTGTGTCTGTGTGTCCATGTCTGTATGAGAGAGGTGGCCATAATTTATCAGAATGAGGAGGCTCATTTGTTTTCTTAGTTTAAAGACGTTTTTATTACACAATGGACATAGGATTTTGACAAATATGCTAGTTTTCATTTAAAAACAAGACCATAAACTCATTTATTTTTCAGCCATTAAATTATATTAATTTTTGAATGTTCTATTCAACATTTCTTAGTGACTTAGTTACTTATGTATTGCTTTGAAGAGCCATCATGATCAAGGCAACTTATCCACGAAAACATTTATTTTTATTGGCTATTTGATTTATTTATATTTCAGATGTTGTTCCCCTTCCCCATCTCTATGTATAAAAACCCATCCCATCCTCCCCTTTGCATCTAAGAGGGTATTCCCCTACCCATCCCAGCCTTACTCTTCTAGCATCCCCCTACCCTGGGACATTAAGCCTCCACAGGACCAAGGGCCTCCCCTCCCATTGTTGCCAGAGAAGGCAATCAATCCTCTGCTACATATGTAGCTAGAGCCATGGACCCATCTATGTATATACTCTTTGATTGGTGGTTTAGTCCCTGGGAACTGTGGATGGTCCAGTTTGTTGTTTTTCCTTTGGGGTTGTAATCACCTTCTTAAGTCCTTCTGCTAACTCTTCCATTGGGGTCACTGGGCTCAGTCCTATGGTTGGCCGTGAGTGACTGCATCTCTATTAGTCAGGTTCTGGCAGAGCCTCTCATAGGACAGTGATACCAGGTTCCTGTCAGCAAGCACTTCTTGGCATCAGCAATTGTGTTAGGGTTTGGTGTCTGCAGATGGGATGAATCCTTGGGTAGTGAGGTCTCTGGGTGACCTTTCCTTTGGTCTTTACTACATTTTTTTGTCCCTGAATTTCCTTTAGACAGGAACCATTCTGGAGTAAAAATTTTGAAATAGGTGGGTGACCCCAACCCTCAACTGGGTGCCATGCCTATTTACTGGAGGTGGTCTCTTCAGATTCCATCTCCCGTCTCTTGAGTATTTCAGCTTATGCCATCCCCACCTCTTGCTTCCCTGGCATCTGGGAGTTTCTAGTGGTTCCCCTGTTCCCCACTTCCACTACTACATATTTCTATTCATTCTCCTGATCCTCTGGACTTCTCTCTTGTTTATTCCCATACCTGATCATGTCCCCACCCCCTCTGTTTTCCTCTCTTTCTCCCATGTCCCTTCCTCCCTCTATCTCCTGTGATTATTTTGTTCCCTCTTCCTAGTAGGATTGAAGCATCCAAACTTCAGTCTTCCTCTTGTTAAGCTTCATATGGTCTGTGAGTTGTATCGTGGGTATTCTGAGCATTTGGGCTAATATCCACTTATCAGTGAGTACATGCCATGTGTCTCCTTTTGGGACAGGGTTATCTCACTCAGGATGATATTTTCTAGTTCCATCCATTTGCCTGCAAATTTCATGAAGTCACCAGTTTTTAATAGTTGAGTAGTACTTCCTTGAGTAAATGTACCACATTTTCTGTATCCTTTCCTCTGTTGAAGGACATCTGGTTTGTTTCCAGCTTCTGGCTATTATAAATAAGGCTGCTATGAACATAGCGGAGCATGTCTCCTTGTTATATGTTAGACCATCTTTTGTGTGTATGCCTAGTAGTGGTATAGCTCAGTCTTCTAGTAGAACTATTTCCAATTTTCTGAGAAACTGCCAGATTGTGTTCCAAAGTGGTTTTATCAGCTTGGAATCCCACCAGCAATGGAGGAGTGTTCCTCTTTCTCCACATCATCCTTGCCAGCATCTGCTGTTGCCTGAGTTTTGATCTTAGCCATTCTGATTCATGTGAGGGGGAATCTAAGGGTCCTTTTGATTTGCATTTCTCTGATGACTAAGGATGTTGAACATTTCTTTAGGCGCTTCTCTGCCATTCAAGATTCCTCAGTTTAGAATTCTTTGTTTAGTTCCATATCCCATGTTTTATTGGATATTTTATTTATTTACATTTCAAATGTATCTCCTTTCCTGGTTTCTCCTCTGCAAACCCCCTATCCCATCCTCCCTTCCCCTGCTTCTATGAGGGTGCTCCCCACCCACCTTCTTCGGCCTCCCCGCCTGGCACTCCTCTACATTGGGGCATTGAGCCTTCACAGGACCAAGGGCCTCTCCTGCCACTAATGTCCAACATGGCCATCCTCTGCTACATATGCAGCTGGAGCCACGGATCCCTCCATATTTATTCTTTTGTTGGTGGTTTAGTTCCTAGGAGCTGGGGGGGGGGGTCTGGTTGGGTGATATTGTTGTTCTTCTGTAGGTTAAAAATCCCTTCAGCTCCTTCATTCCTTTCTCTAACTTCTTCATTTGGAGACCCTGTGCTCAGTCCAATGGTTGGCTGTGAGCATCTGTCTCTGCATTTTTCAGGCTCTGGCAGAGTCTCTCAGAAGACAGCTATATCAGGCTCCTGTCAGCAAGCACTTCTTACATCAGCAATAGCATTTGGGTTTGGTGAATATATATGGGATGGATCCCCAGGTGGGGTAGTCTCTGGATGGTTCTTACTTCTGTCTCTGCTCCACAGTTTTTCTGAATATTTCCTTCCTTGAGTATTTTGTTCCCCCTTCTATGAAGTACTGAAGTATCCACACTTTAGTCTTCCTTCTACTTGAGCTTCATATGGTCTGTGAATTGTGTGGTTCAGCCATTAAAGGCTAAGCTTATAACCACAAACATATCCCATTTTTAAGAGTTATTTGCTTCTCTGGAGTCTGACTTTTTGAGTTCTTTCTGTATTTTGGGTATTAGTCCTCTATAGGATGTAAGGTTGATAAAGATCTTTCCCAATCTGTAGGTTGCTGCTTTATTCTATGGACAGTGCCTTACAGAAGCTTTGTAATTTTATGAGGTCCCATTTCACAATTTTTTACCTTAGAGCCTGAGCCATTGGTGTTCTGTTCAGGAAATTTCCCCTTGCTGATTTGTTCGAGGGTCTTTCCCAATTTCTCTTCTATTTAGATTCAGTGTATCTGGTTTTATGTGGAGGTCCTTGATCTACTTGGACTTGAGCTTTGTACAAGGAGATAAAAATGGATCCATTTGCATTCTTCTACATGCTGACCACCAACTGAACCAGCACCATTTGTTAAAAATGCTTTGTTTTTTGTTTTCCACTGGATGGTTTTGTCTTCTCTGCCAACGAGTAAGTGTCCATAGGTATGTAGGTTTATCGGACTGTCTGTCTCTGTATCAATACCATGATGTTTTTTGCCTAGAGTTTCAGAGGATGACTCCTTGAGCATCATGGTGGGGATCATGGCAAATGGCAAGCATATAGGCATGGCACTAGAGAGGAAGTCATCTACAAGTAGAGGGAACAACTGACTGGTACTTGTTTGGGCATTTAAAATCTCAAAGCTCACTTCTAATGACATATTCTCCAAAAAGGCCACACCTTCTGATCCTTCCCCAATTCATATATATGAGTCTATGGGGATCATTCTTAATCGAACCACAATACTTACATAAAACCCACTTGATCAAAATACATTAAGTTGTGTAAGTTTTTCAGTTTGTTCATATTTTGTTGGATTTCATTGTATAGGTTTCTTATATTATCTTTTTCTGCTGTTAGTACTGGAATAATATCTGTATATGTAAATATAAATCTCTGGGTTTAGGGAGGAAGAGAAGGATAAAGAAGAAAGAGGAAAAGGGGAGAGAAGAGACACAGACTGAGTCAGATATACTTTTCTTAAATGTTTAATGTTCTAAGGATTTTTCTTTGTGAAAAGGTAATAACTGTGACTTCAAACTCTTTTCATACATTTCATTTTGGCTAATTTGTACTAATATGTGATTTACAAAGAATTGCTTCATTTCCTGAATTATACGGTGTATATGAATAGAGTTGTTCATAGAATACCTGATTATCCTTTTAGTTTCTAAAGGGGTCAGTAGTTATATGGCCATTTTCATTGTGTCTCTGTGTGTGTGTGTGTGTGTGTGTGTGTGTATGTTTGTATCACCAGAAGTTTGTAACTATTAGGAAGGCTTATTAGAATCAATGTTTGGAACACAGCTCTCAAGTTCTGACTTGTTGGCTTTGGGATAAAGCATTAAAAACATTTCCAATGAGATTGATGGTTTTGGCCCCAAAAGTTCTCTCTTTGAATATGACAGATACGCTTATACAGATGATCAAGTGTTCTTTGATATACTTTTATGATATGGTTAAAATTAAATACCAACAATGGACTCAGCTATTAAAAAGAATGAATTTATGAAATTCCTAGCCAAATGGATGGACCTGGAGAGCATCATCTTGAGTGAGGTAACACAATCACAAAGGAACTCACACAATATGTATTCACTGATAAGTGGATATTAGCCCAAAACTTAGGATATCCAAGATATAAGATACAATTTGCTAAACGCATGAAACTCAAGAAGAATGAAGACCAAAATGTGGACACTGTGCCCCTTCTTAGAATTGGGAACAAAGCACCCATGGAAGGAGTTACAGAGACAAAGCTTGGAGCTGTGATGAAAGGATGGACCATCTAGAGACTGCCGTATCCAGGGATCCATCTCATAATCAGCCTCTAAACTCGGACACCATTGCATACACTAGCAAGATTTTGCTGAAAGGACCCAAAGATAGCTGTCTCTTGTGAGACTATGCAGGGGCCTAGCAAACACAGGAGTGGATGCTCACAGTCAGCTATTGGATGTATCACAGGGCTCCCAATCGAGAAGCTAGAGAAAGTACCCAAGGAGCTAAAGGGATCTGCAACCCTATAGTTGGAACAACATTATGAACTAACCAGTACCCCGGAGCTCTTGTCTCTAGCTGCATATGTATCGAAAGATGGCCTATTCGGCCATCACTGGAAAGAGAGGCCCATTGGACTTGCAAACTTTATATGCCCCAATATAGGGGAATGCCAGGGCCAAAAGAATGGGAATGGGTGGGTAGGGAAGTGGGGGGCGCTATGGGGGACTTTTGGGATAGCATTGGAAATGTAATTGAGGAAAATATGTAATAAAAAACCCAAAAAAACCAAAAACAATAAACAAAAATGACTTGAGAGAACATGCAAAGACTCTCCTTTCCTTTCAGCTGTGATGTCATGGTATCTGACACTAAACTACTCTCAATTACGAAACTTTAGATAAAAGCAAACAAACAAAAACTGGAAAACTGTTTCAAAGAAGTAGCCAGTCATATTTATTCCTCATTGCCTTGGAAATGAAGTCTTCTAATTTGATATCAAGAAAGCAATTAAACTTCATGTAGTCTTTATATTTCTAATTAAGAATGTGTTCCTTTTAAGAATAAAACTTTTCATGGAAATGAAAAAAAAATACCAACAATGGGTTCTCATTTACTTTCTGAATCCATTCAAATATATCCAGAATAAAAAGTCATACAGAAAAATATGAACACACACTATCCCATAAATAATATATATTATACATAAAACATGCTTTATTGTCAAGAAAAATTTGATAAACACCACACACAGTAGATCCATTTGAAGATTATGTTCATAATGTATATCATCTTTTTAAAGGCTATGGATATTATAGCAATAAAGCTATTCCACATATTACATTTAACCAGATACATTTTCAACCTAGTAGGTCATAAAACACTTCTTTGTAAAGGTAGTATTGTTTTTGACACACATTGAGAAATGCTGCATCCCTAAAAATCTTCCAGAATCATAAAGCCTACTCCACTGCATGTGCACACACAAAGAGTTGGATAATCTGTCCAGAACCCAGGTCTTATTTTCTCTAACAAGTCAATTAGTTTTGGATAGAAATATATCACCAGTAAAATTTATTCTAGGAAGAGAAATTGATACTCTGATGCAGTGATGCTATAGGTTTTATAAGGGAATATCTACTTTCATTTTGTTTGTATATATTTGTTAGACAACTGTCATTTTGATATAGTATTTTAACTTGAATTCACTTCAGATTAAACTTGTTTTAACAGGTTAAACCCGTTTATAAATGCTGCCTTTAATTTTTGTTCAAACTAAAACAAATATCTTTTTCATACCTCATATCCTGAAACATTGCCCAGTCAAAAATTTCCCAACAGCAGTTAAACAAGATCCATGTTAAGTCATGTCAAAAGGCTGGAATGGAGTTCTGCCAGATCAAATGAATTGGGCTTAGTTAGTGATACACAGCTGCTTTCATAGACTCATACAATGGTCTCACCTACCTTGGGATTTACCTCCTTCTCATGCTTGCTGACCTTTTATAACATGAACATTCTTCTCTTGGTCATAGACAAGGCAGAAGCAAAGAGGCTTAAGTAACTTTGTGTTAAATCTTTCTGTCGTTCTTGTATCATTAGCCCCAAGCTATGAGCCCAGGAAGAGAGCGATCTAAGCATCATTCTCATAAAACAAAAGGTGGAGTAAAGGATTAGTAATGCACATAAAAACTGCTGATGCCGATGAAATAAATTTGGTGACAAATTGATAATTACTTTTGCTATTTAATTGTTTAATAAAGTTCTATATGTCAATTTTGATAAATTTACTGGTGCTTTGTTTTATCTTAATGATTTAAGGTAGCTAACGTTTCAAAAATTAGGACCATACCTCACTGGGACATTTAATTTGATTTTCAAATTGACTAATTTACAAAAATTACACTGAACTCTATGAAAAAATGTATTTTAAAATCTACGCCTCGGTAGTATATTGCAAATAGCAAGCATTTTCTTATTGAATCCTAACAAGTTTGTGAAATGGATATAATGTTTAACACACACACACACGCACACACACGTACACCTGTCTTCTTCCTCTTTTCCTAGCATATAATTCCTAAAACAATTTGCGTTTTTAGCATGCTAATTAGTTGATTAATCCCTGGTAGCCCTTGGGTACCTACATGATCATCACTGGCTTCAGGAGACAATAAAGGACAGAGATTCAAGGTTTTCAGACAGCCTTGTAGGATTGAGCTTCCAATGTCAAAATGAACTAAATTAAAGGACTTCCAGGTGGTGTCCATGAAAGAAACTGCCTGCTTAGCATGCAGAAGAAATCCCCACCCCCCACCCCCACCCTCAACACAGACAGACACATAGACACACAGACACACACACACACACACACACACACACACACACACACATGCACACACACCCATAGTGACAAAAGTGTTCTGAGACTATAAAATATTCTGAGTTTTCTGAGTTTGTTTATCCCATATCCTTTGTAGAGCAAATGAGTACTTTTAAAATGACCCTCAAAACAGCTCATCTAAAATGGAAATTATTTTTATTGTTTTTAATGTATTTAGCTGATGTTTCATTCCTTATGCTTATCATTAATATTGGAGTTTCATTTTCTACTTTTTACCTATACTCTCTTGAATTTTGAACTTTTTTTCTCTTTTTTGAGATTTAAACCATTTTATTTTGTGTGTCTGAATATTTTGCCTAAATGTATATATGTGTACCATGTGCATAGCTGGTGTCCTCAGAGGATAGAGGACGGCATCAGTTACCCTGTACTTCAGTTACTGATGGCTGTGAGCCACCATGTGGGTGCTGGGAATTGAACCCAGCCTACCGCAGGAACAGCAGGTGCTGTTAACTGCTGAGCCATCAGCCCAACTCCTTCAGTTACATTCTTGATAAATGAATTGTTTTTATAGCTAGGAACAGTGAATAAAATTTTTAGCTCTATTGCAATTAAATTACCGTCTAAGGGAATATCTGTTCTATTCCCCCAAATCAAACATTCTAAATTAGATTTTTTGGTGCCAAATATAAAGTATCTATATTACAGAGAAAAAAGACTGCTGAAAATATAATCAAGAATTCTCTGAACAAGTCTAGTGCTAAAAATAAGTAATGAACCTTATTACTCCGTATACTATAGACAAAAGGAGAGTACAATCATAAAGTTTGTAGAATACATTGTCAAATCCTTTGGACTTTCAATTGTGACATGGTGCAGGTACTATTGTTACATAGATAACTGCATTTATATTTATTTATCAATACAAATATTTGGCACTGCAGATCATGACTTCACAAGGAAGTTCTCAGAGAAGAAATTGAATCTTTCTTGAGAATGATTGATTAGATTCTTGGACTTGAATGAGGATGGGCAATATCTGCTTTGTAGTTAGATGTGATCTGTCTGTCAGATAATGCTTAAGTTTATTTCTTTATTCTTCAGCTTCAAACTGTATTCCTTATACCCAGGGACAGGTATGACAAAGATTGAGGGAACATATCTATTTCACATATTAATTGTAGCCCAACTATATCAAGGTTGACAGCCTGGATTTCTAAGGAACAGAGAGGGCAGATACAGTCAGCATTTTATGGGAACAATACTTTTTTATTCTTCACCTCAACTTCTTTACACACAAGGTTACATATTGACTGGCAGCAGATAGTAACAGCAGTGTGTTTGTGTGTGTGTGTGTGTGTGTGTGTGTGTGTGTGTGAAATTCAGATTTTAATCAGTGTTAACCAGATTATACCATTTATACCCAGATCACATTCACAAAAAGCTTCTGCAAAGTGAGATAGCCAATGCTAGTAATGAGTTATGGATCTAATATAATACCTGATTACTTGGTAGGTCATGTATTTCTAATTAATGTATAATTAATTTTTAGTTATTTTGGCTTTTTTCAATTTTATTAGATATTTTCTTCATTTACATTTCACATGCTATCCCAAAAGTCCCCTATACTCCCCCCCCCCCAGGCCCTGCTCCCCTATCCACCCACTCCCACTTCTTGGCCCTGGCGTTCCCCTGTACTGAGGCATATAAAGTTTGCAAGTCCAAGGGGCCTCTCTTCCCAATGATGACCGACTAAGACATCTTCTGCTACATATGCAGCTAGAGACACAAGCTCTGGGTGTACTGATTAGTTCATATTATTGTTCCACCTATAGGGTTGCAGACCCCTTCAGCTACTTGAGTACTTTCTCTAGCTCCTCCATTGGGGGCCCTGTGTCCCATCCAATAGACTACTGTGAGCATCCACTTCTGTATTTGTCAGGCACTGGTATAGCCTCACACGGGACAGCTATATCAGAGTCCTTTCAGCAAAATCTTACCGGCATATGTAATGGTGTCTGCTTTTGGTGGCTGATTATGGGATGGATCCCCAGGTGGGGTAGTCTCTAGATGGTCCATCCTTTCATCACAGCTCCAAACTTTGTCTCTGTAACTCCTTCCAAGGGTATTTGCTCCCAATTCTAAGAAGGGGCAAAGTGTCCACACTTTGGTCGTCGTTCTTCGTTCTTGAGTTTCATGTGTTTTGCAAATTGTATCTTGTATCTTGGGTATTCTAAGTTTCTGGGTTAATATCCACTTATCAGTGAGTACATATCATGTGAGTTCTTTTGTGATTGGGTTACCTCACTCAGGATGATGTCCTCCAGGTCCATCCATTTGCCTAGGAATTTCATAAATTCATTCTTTTTAATAGCTGAGTAGTACTCCATTGTGTAAATGTACCACATTTTCTGTATCCATTCCTCTGTGGAGTGACATCTGGATTCTTTCCAGCTTCTAGCTATTATAAACATGGCTGCTATGAACATAGCAGAACATGTGGCCTTATTACATGTTGGAACATCTTCTGGGTATATGTCCAGGAGAGGTATAGCTGGGACTTCAGGTAGTACTATGTCCAATTTTTTGAGGAACCACCAGCCTGATTTCTATAGTTTTTGTACCAGCTTGCAATCCCACCAACAATGAAGGAGTGTCCCTCTTTCTCCACATCCTCGCCAGCATGTGCTGCCACCTGAATTTTTGATCTTGAATCACTTGAATTTCTGACTGGTGTAAGGTAGAATCTCAGAGTTGTTTTGATTTGCATTTCCCTGATGACTAAGGACATTGAATGTTTCTTTAGGTGTTTTTTGTCCATTCTGTGTTCCTTAGTAGAGAATTCTTTGTTTATCTCTGTACCCCGTTTTTTAATAGGGTTATTTGAATGGGTTCTGGCACATAGTAAGTGACTAGTAAATTATAACCCTTCGTTTACTTATCACAAAAGATGGCTACTCAGATGAAAGACATCATTTTCTTTCTCTCTGAAATAGTGGTCCTAAGGTCCATATACACATAAGGAAGACCCTCCCCTCCTTTTTAAAGGAGCACTTATGTATTATTTTACTGTTCAGTTTCTTGCTGGAGTTTCTTGCAAAGCATTACCTTGTGGGTAAATACCATTATGATTGGATTTGCACGTAGTTGTAAATAAGTGCTGAACACATTTAAATCTCATTTTGTCTCAAAAGGCCCCATAAAGGTTTACAGTGCCTTTAACAACTGGAAATTAAGAAAGCAATGGAACTTCATGTTTCCTGGGGCACAAAAAACGTCAGGGCAAACCCCTTTGTAAAAATATAAACCATGAAAAGCAAAAAGCAAAGCACAAAGTTCTTGTGGAATGGGTACCTTTTTCCTCAAGCCTTCCCACAGCACATCTCCAACTTCTAGACAGAATTTCCATCGTTTGGCTACATCTGTCAGAGTCTTTCAAAACATATACTATGACTGAAGCCAGATAAACAGGTTCACAAATTAGAGAAAATTTCTTGGAGTCCCCATGGCAATCTGGTTTATCAACATTATCACAGGGGGTTTGTGAAGAATGCAAATTTATCTCTGAAAATTAGTGTGTCCCTAGGCTTTAATTTGGTCTGAGGTTCTGGAATGAGTACTTAGGCTTGAAACTACCTTTGCTAAATTTACAAGCCATGGGAAAGTGGTGTTGTTTTCTCGAACAGGTTTTGACACTGGTATCTTTGTCTTCAAATTTCCAGTCCTAGGAGCTGGCTCCTGCCCTGAACTTCTGTGTCTACTTTTTCTAGACTACTTTACCTACTGGGAAGTCCTGTTGCTATCTCTGTGGCAAGGCAGGGCCTCTCCTGGCACGCAAACCTGCCAGGTGAATCCGCCCCTCAGGGGCGTGTCAGTGCCATTTCCTGGAGCAATCTCCCAGGGTGGCTCCTGTTTTCTTTTGAGCTCAAATACTTTGCTGTCTACTCTGCAGCTGCCAGACCTGCTCCTGCTGCTGTTCGGGTAACTCATCCTTTACTGGTACCACCAGGGATAAAAGGTGCTTGATAAAGGTCTTCTTTGCGTGTCTCTGCATGCCTGCCCTCCCTGTTATCATCTTTTTAATGTAGTTTTTTTTTTTTCCTTAGGGAGAGCACCTGGGAAAACTCTGGGGAAACTGTTTCTGACCACCACCGAGAAGATGATGAGCTCAAGCTATTGGAGTGAGACCAGCAGCAGCAGCTGCGGGACGCAGCAGCCCACAGAGGTCCTGCAGTGCCAGCCTCAGCATTACCACTATTACCATCAGCCAAGTCAAGCCCAGCAGCCTCCAGAAAAAAATGTAGTGTATGAACGAGTGAGGACCTACAGTGGGCCAATGAACAAGGTGGTGCAGGCCTTGGACCCGCTCGGCTCACGGGAAGTACTCTCGCCTCTCAAACCTGCCTCCTCCTACCAAAATTTGGTTTGGAGCGACCATTCCCAGGTAATAAAAGACAGCTATTCCAGATTATCTTGAAAAAGGAAAACAAATCTTAAATCTCACTTCTTTTCTGCTTCATTTGCCATTTGCTGTAATCTATGGGATAGCTGTTGGTGGATTTCGGTTATGTATGTGTTAGACAGTCTCCCAAATTCTGTCTCTTAGCTTTTTTCCCCATTTACTAGAGCCTGTGGTTGGTTGGTTGCCATTCTAATGATTTACATAACTTAGCCAGAGTATAGAAAAGCATATTTTTAAAATTGAAGTTGATTGAAAGATGTGTTCTAAGTGGCAAGCCATTTTGCCTTTAACGACAAAAGTAGTCATCAATTTGAATGCAATAGGTTTATTTTTAGAACAGTTCCCCACTAATTCACATCATATCACGAGCAAACAGGTGTTTTGTGCCAAATAGAATGATATAGAGACAATAGCACATATGGAGTGACGTGTAGTTATTTGTGTTCAGCTAATAGTATGCTGATCCCAGATAAGTGACAGGTGCACATGTCTTAGAATTTTTTTAGGTGTCAAAATGACACATTGATTCTTATACATACTAACTGAGCAATTTATGGAATGTTGGGAGAAGAAAGGTTATAGAATTTGAAAAGCAAGAAAGAGGTATACAGGTACAAAAGATTGATCTGTAATAACATCCTGAAAATGAGATAAATTGGTATTTTTTTTCTTACGACCAATACCTGTGCTAATAGTCTTGAAAGTACATAAAAAGTAACATGGAAAGATTATTTAAAAAATGACAGCTTAAAGTCTGTCTCTAACTCCCTTTATATTAAGTGTATATAACTTTAAGCTTTCTGTGAGCTTCTATCCAAACTGAAATTGTATTTCCATAGTATTTATACTGTGAAGACCTCATAAAGGAATGACTAGGGTCTTATCCTATCTTATATTATTATATCAACTGCAAACAGTAGATGTTCTTTCTCTAAAACCCATAATCGAGTAGAATATAAAGCAACATTCTTAAAATGTACAGTAAAACTATGAAAATATTTCCTCAAAGATACAAATGGTTTCCAAACTATGAGCACAATTATTTTACTATTGTCTTATTTAGCAGTTTAAATGCAGGGAAATTACAGAAAATTTAATACCAGTAATTTTATTTTTCTTTTAGTGCCTCCCCCAACTCCTCCCATCGGAATCCACACCTTTTCTTTCTGTAGCTAGGAAAAACCTTAATCTGTATTGTGTTCAAAGCATAGACAACTATCAAGGTTAAAAAAAAAAAAAAATCCCAGGTTGTATAAGTGATCATTCTAATACTCCAATTTACATTCCAACATTCAACATTAGCATGTTAATGAACAACAAACCTGATACCATCTTAGATCCTGAATATATCCAAAACAATTGTTAAAAACAATTACAATTATCATAGGAATGCTGAAGTCATCCTACTTTTCAGTTAATTCAACCCACAGCCTTTTTTTTTTCATGTGAACATGCTAGCAAAAGAATGATAGATGCACACGTAAAAGCAAAATTCTTTTTAAAAAGTAATACTGAATATAGGACAATTTTGACAATTGTATTTTACTGTTTATTCCTTGTTTCAGCTTCCATTCTTAATAATAATGTCAGGGTCAAACTAAGATGGTTAAGCTTTTTTATAAAACTTTCTTTCTTTTATACAGAATTTGCTGAATTGATCTCTTTAAGACTCTTTTCATCCTGAAACTTAGTTCCTTGTAGAAAAGCCGTATAACACCTTATAGCCTGAAAGTGTGACTTTAATAGCTGAGATAAGATTCTGGAATGGAGTTCATTGTGAGGTATGGGGTTATTTATGACTAGAGAGAAATAAAACTAATGAATGAATGGACATGAGAGAGATGAAATTCAAGCTATTTGGTAGAGGGAAAGAAGAAGCCTTTTTTTCCTTGGTAGAAAAAAAAGAAACTTTGACTATAAAATTTCCGGTGGACTTGGAGATAAATTGCACTAAAAGGGACTATAATTAAACAGCTTTTAAAGTCAGCGACCACAATGACCATGAATAGCAAGCCCTTCTATTTAGTTTTTCTTCCTTCCTCTTTGTTGGTGGGATTATGGCAGTATGTAAAGTCCTCCTAGATGCGACCTGAAATTACCTTCCTGCTTACAAAGTGGCTGCACTGTGACAGACCTTTACTACAGGACCATCTGGGCACAAGGCAATAGAGATTACTCAAAACTCCCTTCCAGTTTCAAGAAATTTTTTCTTAATGTCTTGAGTTTTAGATGAGCTGCTATGTGGCAATTATGCTAATTTCAGAGTTTACTACAGGGGAAGGCAAGCCAATGAGGATTAGCATTCAATTTCTGGCCACAGTGGATTCAGTTAAACCTTTTACTTGTTTGGTTAATGTATGATACTTAGAGAATGTGGATTTTAAAATAAGTCTTGCCAGTTATAAAATATATTTCCTTTGAGAAACAATTCATACTACTCTACTTTGTTTCCCAAATCTTAATCTTAGACTTAACTAAACAGCATTTATGATTATTTAGTATTTTCTATCTTTGGCATTTTAGAATGTTTTCTACTATTCTTCTCTTGTGTATTAAAATTATGCTGATAGATGTAAACAGATTCATATTTCTCTCTATATGATATATAATGTTGCTTTCACTTCTCATCTATAATTGATGAGACATACTTATGGTTTTCTTGGTTATTATTTTGCCTGATTATTAGGGTATTTCTCAAATAAAATTAAATGTAGATACCAGTTGAGCCTACCTTATCTTAATTAATAGTAGAATTTTAAATATTAGGTTAACCTACAAGAACAAGTATACTCATACAAGGCCAGAAACACTTTCAAGCCCAATGTGATTTTACAAATAAATGAGTAATGTTCTCAAAGTTATTTAAAGCCAAAGAAAACAATACCAACAGAACCCTTTAGAATTCAATCCTTAATGCTTAAATATTAAACCACCATAATTAACTCAAAATGGTAGACTGCCATAAATGAACAACACTGGTGTGAATTATTCATTGGACTTATATTTTTTCCTTTGGCTAATTTAAGTATTCATGAAGGTCAAGATATTTTCCATGAATACTGAGTTTTGAGAAAGAAAAATGGATCAAAATTAAATATGTTAAACTCCAGTCATTCAGTGACCAGTTTCTTCTGAAGTGCCTATTTGACAGGAAATGTCGTGATCTGGATAAATACCATTTGTTTATCCAAGGAAAGTCCACTTGGAGGATAAACACAGTCTGGGATGTCAGTGACCTAGCTAACATAGAAATATGAGTTTATATGTTGTCATGAGCACTTTCTCAAATAAGATATTGGGGTTTAATGTATGGCTTTAAAAGTTTGCCATTATTTTCAATTTGAAAACTTGCAATAAAAAAGTCTGACCTCAGAGAGTAGCCTAAAGGTAAATGTAAATTTGTAAATGACCTTCATTGCCAATAATTATTCACTTGGGGCTTAGGTTTGTTTACATTTTATTTTCCTTTGTCTTTGGTTGCAAAGGGCAGGAGTGACTTCCCTACTGTGTTAAAGTTTCTATTTACTACTAGACATTTTTTCTGTTCTGTGTGGAGGGGTGTGCTGCTTGAGAAATTGTTGTTCAAGGGTGTGGTCAGTAAAGGGAATGATTGTTCAGGGAAGTAGGTTGCCTGAGTCAAGAATGAGGTCATGGGATAAAGGGGTTTGTGTTTTCAGAGTCGGTCATCCCCTTTGTGCTTACAATTAAATGAAGCTTTAGAAATTGTTAGTGCACCTAATTGCTGGGTGAAAATGTTCATGGCAATTGTCTCTTGTTAAGGCAGGTCTGATAAATCTGTGGGCCAGTTTTCAGGCTGTGACACTCACAAGCTGTCCTTGTGATGTGGTGATGGCCAGGGAATGCAGCCAGTGGAAGAAGAGAAGAAAGATTGTGTCAACTGTTCTTTCTTCACAATTTCTCCTGAAACTACTGAGAGATTTGTCATACTCTGAAGCTTCATTTAATAGTTAAAGCCTTTCTAAATAAATATATTTAAACTGACTTTTCATATCATCAGCTATCCCAGTACAAGCTCTTCTTTACTTTTCCGGAGAATATATCCTGGTAAAAGTTAAAGACAGCATGAACTGAATAGAGAACTGTATCTTTTGTTCTCTCTCCATTTTATAGCTTTCTTAACAAAGCTAGAGAGCAAGAGAGGGGAGAGAATGAGAGACAGAGACAGAGAGGGAAAGGGCGAGGGGAAGGGAAAGGGAAAAGGAGAGGAAAAGGAGGAGAGAGAGAGAATAACAATCAGAAATAAGGATTTTAAGTGAGAGATTTGGGCTTGAGGGAAGAAAGGAATGGAACTACTTTTTTTGTTGTTTTGTTTTGTTTTCCTTTCATGACAACATAATCATAGACTTCAGTTTTAATTGAATGAAATGTTTGTCTCCTCTTTAAAAAATGGTGCTGGTATTTACATATTTCTTATTTTGTAAAGCATTGAAAATATCTCAAAAATAACCTAAGGCAGCTGTTTGATAATGATACTGATTTTGAAACATTCTAACAAGTGTTCTCCACACTATTCAGGGACTTAATTCAAATAATAGTTTACCTTGTGAAATTCCATCAGGGTAAATGCCAGATAGTTTTAAATATATTATGTTTTCAGATTTTGTGGTTTTGTGGTGTGTGTGTTTCTAATCTTTTTATCTTATTTTTTTTTTACTTTAGTAAACTGTGATCAGAATGTATTGTGTGAAAATATTATTTTCAATAAAAAGAACTATAAAGATGAAAAATACCTCCTTTGAAACTATTGTTCCTATACCTAGTCTAACTCAATACTACTATTTTCAGTGATTGTTGTTAAGTATTGGGACTAGCAAGAGGGTCATAATACTCCCATGATCTTTATTGGGAAACATCATGTATTTGCTTCTAAGAAAAAAATTTAAAACTCAAATTAAAAATCATGAAGAAGTTCCATGTTCATTACAGTATAGTTCCAAATATATAGTGAAAAAAAATCTTCCACTGTACATATAATATTCTCTACTAACTAATTCATTTATTTTTTTCTCTGTTGCTTGAATATCTTGAGCTCTTTGGTCAGATCCACAGAGAGATAAGTGAAAGTCAGATAGAGATCCTTGAAGAGGTTGAGATTTGACAGTCTAAACAGCTGTTACTTAGAAAATTCCCAAAAAATTGTTCTCTATGGAGTGTCTTAGGCAGAGCTGTAGGTACTAAATGGTCAGGACTTAAATGTTCACATAGTAAGTGTTCAGGGGGACTGTAGTAGACTGGAACTCTGAAAACAATGTAGCTTAGAGTTTAAACTTGAGTTTAGTACCAGGTTCGGGAACTCATTAGCTGTATATGTCATTTTCCTCATATAAAGTGGGACAACAATACAAAGGAACTTATAGGTTATTGTTACAGTTATAGGATTACATATAATGGAAAACACATAATACAATACCTGACACATAGGTGAGTGTTAAGTATTGTATTACCTTGAATAAGCCACTGGACTTGTTAGAACCTCTGTTCATTTATTTTTTCAGACTGTATTGATTACTGAATGACATATATGTAATGGTATCCAGTAAATGAAATTCTATTTCATTTCCATTTTTACAGACCAGGTCCATGAAATGGAGAGAATATAACCTTTGGAATAAGGCTAGTGCATACTAAAATTGGGATTTAAACCTAGCAGTTAGTTGCAGGTCAACACGTAAAAGCAATATGCAATATTCTTGGCATGTGCACTTGACTCATTAACATTACAAAGTTAGTGCTAGCTGATTCATTGTTGTATTTCAACACCAAATGGTGTATGTACCCATTATAAACTGCCTGAGATAATGTAGTTGAACATAAAAAAACCCATATGATAGATTTGGTATATAGTCTCCTCATTCAGGAGCCCAAGGTGGGAGGATCACAATGAACTTGAGTCCAGTCTTAGCTACATAGTAACTCTGATGTCTTAATAGACTTTCTAAGAAAATGTGGCACAAATGCCATTCTATCTGAAATATGTTCTTTCTCAGGAATGAAAATGTTGCTGTCATTCAGAATTAATATTTAAAATATTTCTCTGTAATACTTTTACTGTTTTTAATATTTTTACTGATTTTTAATCAAAATATATGTTGATGCAAGACATTAATTTTATTTATTTCAAGAGTCCAACTGCCTTAGGATAACTTTGATGGAAATGCTGAAAGGATAAGATCCTCCCTTTACCTTCATGTGAAGTTTAGGATCTAAATGACACAAAAATGTCTTTAATGATGCCAAAGGAGTATTTCGGGACCTCCCATCCTGCTTTTTGGTCTATCCTCCATTTGCTACAGCTTTCCATTCTGTTGCAGATGCCACCCTCTCCACTTCCACTGTTGTTATTTGCATTCCAGGCTCTGTAAATAATTCATCTTGATTCAGACCTTACTAAGTTATTGTTAAGGGTTTTTTTTTTTCTCACTCCGAATTTTTTTGACATACAGCCACCCCAGATGTAGCCTACTATATTATTTTGCATTAACTAGAGGGTGACACACATAATACTTCTTTACTCTCTTATGCCACCCAGGCTTTACAGCTCTTAAAGGTTGACAAATTATTTCTAAAACCAAGACTCAATGACAAACGGAAGGAAATGTTCTGGAAAACAGAATGTGTACGCTTTTCCTTTCTCCTTATCCTGTTTTTCTGTTCCTCCCTCTCTCTTCCATTCCTCTGGTTTTCCTTCCATTTAGATGATTATGGCTTCCCTAATTCCTGAATATGTTTTTTTGTAAAGACGTAGTTCTTAACTGGAGTTGTTTCAGACTGTCACTCTTGCACAAGCTCTCTTTGAAATTAAACTAGAGCCGGGCGTGGTGGTGCACGCCTATAGTCCCAGCACTTGGGAGGCAGAGGCAGGCGGATTTCTGAGTCCCAGGACAGCCAGAGCTACACAGAGAAACCCTGTCTCGGAAAAAAACAAAACAAAACAAAACAAAACAAAAAAACAAACTAGAAAGTCAGATATTGCTTCCTTTTTAAAAATTGAACAACACATAAACTAAAAATAATAAATATAAAGAAGTTATTCGATGAGTTTTCCAGGTCTTCGGCCTTATGAAGTATCTGAAATTGACTTGTTTATATTTGGCTTGTGGTTTTGATGGATAAATATTTTTCACAATTGTTATGGCATGTGGTGTTGAAGGGCAGGTATTTTGACTGGTCATGGCATCGGTTCCCTGAGCCATTGTTGCTTGAAGACATTAATTAGGTTGCTTTTAGATATATTCCATGTTCTTGTCCTGATAATGAAGTTCTGTCCAAGTGAAGTGATTTTGTTTATTAAATTTTATTCCATAATCCTCTAATGGTTTGACATACTAGTTGTGAACCCAAAGATTCTCTTATACAAACTATTATAACTTTTCATCCACAAACCAAACTATATTTGTAACTTTCTTTCTTCCTTTCTTTTAAATTAATTTATTTTTTACATCCTATATTCCATTCCCCGTCCCCCTACACCCTCCTATTGTTCCACATCCCACACCTCCTCCCCACCCCACCCCATCTCCACATGGATGCCCCCAACCCCCACCCCACCTGACCTCTAAACTCCGTGAGGTCTCCAGTCTCTTGAGGGTTAGGGGCATCTTTTCTGACTGAATCCAGACCCTGCAGTCCTCTGCTGTATATGTGTTGGGGGCCTCATATCAGCTGGTGTATGCTGCCTGTTTGGTGGTCCAGTGTTTGAGAGATCTCGGGGGTCCAGATTAATTGAGAGTGCTCTTCCTCCTACAGGATCGCCCTTCTCCTCAGCTTTGCTGGAGAGATGGCTCAGCAGTTAAGAGTACTGGCTGCTTGCTCTTCCAGAGGTCCTGAGCTGAATTCCCATCAAAGATATGGTGGCTCACAACTATCTGTAATGGGATCTGGTGCCCTCTTCTGGTCTCTGAAAGACAGTGACACTGTACTCACATATGTAACTTTCTAATGAAAGACTTTGCTTCATATGGAGTATTTACCCATTTATCTTCTTCCACAAACTTTAGCTTGGATGTTATTGTGCCTCAATTATGAAATGGCAACCACAAGCTCGTGTTTTAAATCATTCCTGCATTGAAGCGCTATATTTTGAAGAGTCTAGAAACTTTGAAGGAAATGTGGCCTGACTAAAAAAATAAGGTCATTTTGGATAGGTTCTTCAGTGAATATTATCCCTAGCTAGTTCCTGAATAAATTCTCTCTCTCTCTCTCTCTCTCTCTCTCTCTCTCTCTCTCTCTCTCTCTCTCTCTCTCTCTCTCCCTCCCTCTCTCTCTCTCTCTCCCTCTCTCTTCCTCTCTCCCCCTCTCTCCCCCTCTCCCCCCCTCTCCCATAGTGTTATCAACTTCCTTCCACCACAGGTTCCTGCCACCTTGTTCTTTTTGTCTTTTGTTGTTGTTATTGTTATTGTTTTTTTTTTTTTTTTTTTCGAGACAGGGTTTCTCTGTGTAGTCCTGGCTGTTCTGGAATTCACTCTGTAGACCAGGCTGGCCTCAGTCTCAGAAATCTGCCTGCCTCTGCCTCCCAAGTTCTGGGATTAAAGGCCTGTGCCACCACTGCCCAGCCACCTTGTTCTTTTTAATCACACATATCTGCAAGCTTTCTGAAACTGTGAGCCAAAATAAAATAATTTTTACATTAGCCTATTTTTGTACTTGATCAAAATTTTGCAAAAGTGACTGGATCAAATGTGAAAATTCTAACATAAAAACTATTTTAAATTCATCATAAATTTAATTACACCTAAAATGTCTTTTCTAGAAAAAATTCCTCAGGTTTTTTACAAATACCTCAACTCATTCTTCTCCCTATTAGACTTTTGGTGACATTCAGCCTATAAATTTCTTTGTTTCAGTTTCAGATCTACTCCTTGATCTGTTTCTTCTGGCCTAATTTGTTGAAATTCTATTCTACTGCCCTGTGCTTCAGACAAAGTATAAGATACCATTCTGTAAATAAGATCCCAGTTCCTATACCTCTCACCAATAGCTAACAAAACTCTTGTGACATTTGTTATGTTCCTCCTATGTTTCCTTGTGATCCAATCTTTAATTACCCAAGGTTGACTTCACCTCTTAACACATGAAGCTCCTTATAGTTCATACTTCACTGTGATTTGTAAATTTTTATCTGCTGCCCAATTATAAGTTTGAAAAGAATAGAGAGTATGCTCTGTTAATTGTTAGACTTCTCTGTTACATAACAGGTAATATACATTGCATGTATATAAAGAGGGCTGGAGGTAGAGCTCAGTTGGTAGAGTCCTTGCTAGCATTCGCAAATCCATGTGTGTGATATCCAATACCCACATAGACTGTGTGTGGTCCATATGTACATTTGGGAATCAAAAGTTCAAAGTTATTCTTGGCTCAGTAGCAAGTTCAAGACCAGCTGGGATTACTCAATACACTGCTCTCTGAGAAAAACCAAATTAAAAAATCCAGTATTCCAACAGTCCAAGACAATAGCACAGCTATTTTAAGGAATCCTGACTCATTGCATTTAGATACTTACTTTTGAGATTTTCATTATATTAATTGCCTACTTTAGTTAACTTTGATTACATAATAACTTGTTTCACTTTAAACATGTTTCTATTTTCATTATAAGTCACTTATTGACTATGCTATCTTTATCATCTTAGAACAGCATAAAAATATATTAGAGAACAAAAAACATCTATTCTGATATTCAATTTCATTTCTCAAATAATCCTTAAATTCAGAACATAGCCTATGTTTTGTAGGTCTAGAGGGAAATAGCAGCTTGCCAGCTTCTGATTTTCTTTCTTTTTCCATTGCACTGTGATACTGAAAAGCACTGTGATTAGAGTAAATAACTGAGAAACTTGAGCCATTTATACTCCAACTGATTTAACTCTGAAAAACACATATCTATTTTAACAGCTGAAAATGGATACATTTTTGTGAATAGTGAATTCTCTACTGGAAACCAAAGTTCTTGGCTCTCATATAGTATGTGCTAAGATGCAGAAAATTATCTTGAGTGATGTGGTGAAATTCTCTCAGAAAGCCAACTGATTTCAACCCACTTTGATTTTAAAATTGTTCATGCAGTGTCTACTTTATAAAAAGTAAATGAGGAAGAGAAGGAAGAACACTGTTACAACTTTGCAAAAAGCTAAAAAAGCATTACTTGAGGCAGCACAGGACAAACAGACCTGGGTTTCATACCAGACCTAGCCTGTGTAATGATGAACACTGATTTTACCAGACTTCTGTGTAAAGTAAGTTGAAAGCAAGGTAATGGTTATCATTTCTGGGGCAGAAGACTAGATGACTCAATAATATACTGTATATTTTATATGAAAAAGTGGAACCATCCTGAACTATTAAGGGGATTAACTGACATAAGTGGTAAATAGAACTTTAGTGTGTTATTTGATTTAGAGCCCCGTGGCTATACTCTTCAGATATATCATGCAGTCTGCAGATATCCTTTGTTGAATTTAGAGCAATTAAATCTTTTAATCAGGGTTGTCTCCTCATGCAATCACTTTTAAGTATGTATAATGTTTTCAGAATGACTAAAGTTGCTTTGTAACTGGGTATGCTGATGCACACCTATCCAGCATGCTGTGACTAAAGTAGGGGGATCATGAGGCCAGCCTGGCATACATACTAAAATTCTACCATAGAAAACAATAGCCAGGGTATAACATAGTGGTGGAGCACTTTTTCTAGCATGTACAAAGACTTCTACTTATTCTCCAAGCGCTAAAAATGTAAGTGTTACTTTCCACAAGAACTAATTTGAAAGAGAGAAATAAAAATATATTTAGGGTCCTCATGTAATACCTAATCACAATTTATCTTATAAGTAGATTCTACAATTTGTAAAACTGAAAATATAATCAAGCAAGTTTAAATGTGGCAAAATATAGAGGGGTTAAAAGCCTTATTTCTGGAGTCATTGCCATTGTTGTTGAATTCTATCTAGTACCCAATAATATCTCTATAATCATCATCTATGTAAATTAGGCTGTTTTGTATAAAATGACTTATAAGTCTAATAGAGTTATACTGGTACCTTCTTTATGAAGTTGTTTTAGGTATTGGATTTCAAAGCTCTATAAAAGATGTTTGATATAGGAAACTTTTAATATTTGTTAGCACCATCATCAGCATTAGCAACATTCTTATTATCAAAGGAAAACAAGATTGACAAGCTTAAATAATTTAAAATTATTTTCTTAATATAGAACCAAAATGCAAAAAAATAAGTTAAAAATTATCTCTTTTGTTTACATAATATCAGAAATAGAACAGAGATTAAGCATTGTCTAAGCCACACTTACACAATAACTATATGTAATTTCCCACATGCAGAAACTGAAGCTCATGGAAGAGACATGAGATAACCAATATCACAATCTGAGTAGTACTATACCTAGGTTCCAACCCAAGGAGCCTGACTCCTAGCCCAGGCATCTTTCTACTATACCATGATAACCAAGCACCTCATCTGTGCCTTGAACTACTTATCAGGAATGAAAGGCTCTAAATAGGACACATTGAACCAAAATATCACTGCTCGTTGAATTAATGATTCCAATATGAATAATATGAATGCTCTATATGACATATATATATATATATATATATATATATATATATATATATATATAGAGAGAGAGAGAGAGAGAGAGAGAGAGTGATTTATACAAAGCTAAACACTTAGAAAGTCTACTAAAAAGGAAACCCCTCTTGGTGTGACCTTAAAATTATGACATGCTCTTCTTTGATTCTTTCACAAATTTTTTTTCACTTCTTATGGAACAGGAAATGACTGTTTCCAGGATTAATAAAGGGGATAAATATGACCTAATTACATTATAGGCATGTAACTATCATGATGAAACCACTTACTTTGTATAGTTAATATGCTAGTAAAACATCTCACTAATCTTAATCTTTAAAAAAACAAAATTATGTTCATGTAGAACAAAAAACCCAAAATCTCATTTTTTCTCCATGATCTGTGGGCCTCATCTATTAGCACATGGTTGTATTTGGAATCGTTTTTTTCTGAAGTGAAGGATATGTGCCCATTTGTTTTACAGTCTGTAATCTTCTGCATTCATCTGAAGAGCTTTTAGCTTCTAGCAGGAAATCCAGGAACCTATTTAGAGGCATCCAGAAAACACCAGATCTATAGTATTTGAAGTTAAAATAAAGAAAGGGGAAGATGGTAAAAATAGTGCCCAAGTGTTCAGAACATTCTTCAGTTGGAGTAAGTGTCTTGGCTTCTGATAAACTGTCAGTGTTAACCTTGTATATCTGTGATTCAGATTTTCATCATCCCTTTCTTAGGAAACTTTTTATTTTATTTTATTTTATTTTATTTTCTGTTTGTGGGGAGATATCCTGGAGGCATGTCAATCCTCTATAAATTATAGGAAGGTGTGATGAGCTTGAGTAATACTATCAAGTCTGTGCAATCTAGTGATGGGGGAGTTGCTCAGTGGTAAGCCCATGACTTAACATATGTGGTCTTGTGTTTGATCCCCAGTGCGATGAAAAAAAAATTATCTGTGCACACTAATGAGGTAGTGCATCTTTCCTAACTTGGGAAGAAATATAAGCAATGATAGCACAGTAATCATTTTGCCTAATCATTGTGAATACCACCTTCATTCCCTTTTGTGAATCATTTTAAAACAGCGTCGCTGACTCTAGAATTAAGTTGGTAGCAACAGATAAAGTATAATGGAGTCAACTTGAAGTAAACTAAGAGTAATAGTCAACTTTTCAAAGGTAGCTTCATCTATTAGTTTGATAATTTTTTTCTTTGTTTTTGCTCTACGAAATTTTCATTTGCTCCACAGCACACATATAATACTATTGTGGTATATTTTAGCACAATTGTCAAAGAAGGAAAAAAGAAAACAATAATACAAGATGGCATTGCTATAAAAATGCTCTAGAAATTATTTTATTATTAGGTTACATTAAAAGTTGTCCAAGTAATTCAGTAAATGTGGATAGACATCATCAGAGAAAGTCTCCACACAATGTTCTTATTTGTGACTAATAAGATTATTATAAAAATAAAGGACACCTCATCCATTCAATTGAATGGGTTAGCAGTCACAGTGACTGAAGACTTTCAAAATGCAGGGGTCAGAAACAATTTCTGAATGCTTTGTTTTGTTTTTCTCAACAGGAGCTCCATTCTCCAACTCTGAAAATATCTACTTGTGCACCAAGCACTCTCCACATAACACAAAATGCTGAACAGGTAAACAAAGTTGTGTTAACTTGGTTTTCTTCTTTTTATATAAGTCTTGTTCATATGTAGGGACACTCTTTATGTCTTTATATAACTACACCTTCACAAAACGTCAGTGCTCACAAACAAGAGGGTATTCTCATACATGAATATAAACTGCCCATGAGAAATTTGTACAGCATGTACCATAATTACATTTTTATATCCATTATTCTCTCATTCATACTGTTTCTAATTGAGGTGTAGTTTAATTTTAGCTGAGAATATTCTAGTGAATGCAGATATTTTAAGGGTCCTTGATTTGAAAACCAAGAAAATACATAAATTTGGATTGACCAAGGAACTGACTTTGTGAATGATAGTCCTTTAAAATTTATACTCATGAGGCAAAAAAGTAGCCTTCTTATGAGTTTATGATTTCAGAGACACACAAGACTGTTATTTCCTTTCATGTTTATGACCTAAGAGTCCTAGTCATTTTATTAGGTTTTAATATAAGTATTGTATATCCAAATGTAAGCTGTAATAATTATTACTACTGTAATATAATGTTTAGTTAATTGACATGTGTAAAAATATTAAAGTCCAGAGAAACATAATATAAAGCATATTAAATTTTTAGTTGCATGGGAGAGGAGTATACAATTTAGGGTGTTGACAAGAGTGAAGTTTCTAGAAAACACGAGGTATTTTGTAGTTGTTAAACTCTTAATTCCTACTTTGGTTGAATAGTTTGAAGTTTATTAACCATTTCCTTTCTTCTCGTATTTTAATTGAGAATCTCATACTGTGTATACTGTGTTGTGACCGAATCAGCTACCTATTCCTTCCCCCTTTGCTCACAACACTTTTTCCTCCCACCTTTATGTATTTTGATCATTTTGTATAGAGTTCTCTAGGTGCTTCCTGTATAAGCATGAGTGTTGGACCCTCTGCATGAGTAGTTTCTTAGCAGCCACATCCCTGACAAAAACTTACTTTTCATCCTTAAGCATTCATCAGTTCCCAGTAGCTCTTTAGATAGGGGCAGGACTTCATGAACCCTTCTTCCAACCATGTTGGTGTTGTGGCTTGTTTGATCTTGGACAGATATTATACATGCAGTCAAAGCCACTGTGAATTCATGTGTTCAATGATTTTGTCATGTCCAGCAAATAATGCTTTGCTGCAGATATCCATGATTTCTGGCTCTTACAGTCTTCCCACACTTCCTTTTTGAGGAATCCATGAGCCTTACTTTATTAAGTTATACATATATTTGATGATTCTACGAATTTACAAATCTTTTCTTTTGATGTGTAACGACTCTTATATTAACAATATTGACTTTTCCATTAAAAGTTTACAAATGACTTTATTCTAGTGTTTTCTCTTTCTCTTTTCTTTTTTTCTCGATAAATTTCTGAGACAAAGTCTTAGTATGTACATCAGGCTAATCTGGAAATCTAGATCCTCTTGCTTCAGCCTCCTAAGTACTATAATTACAGGCCTGCATCACCACATACAGATTTTTTGTTTCTTTTAATGTCTATTAAATGGCTCTCTATCTCCAACCCAAGGAATATTTAAAGGTGTATGCTACTATGCCCAGATACAGCTAAAATTTTAATTGGCTCCCTTCAAGTAATATTTTGTTCTAACCCTATGGGCATGCATCCAAAAAGAAAAAAAAAACAAATACTTAAAAAAAATATCACCAAGTGCAGTTTAAAAAGTATGGAGAGGCACTTAGTTACCAAGCTGCTGCTGTTGCTTTTAGAGTTACTCTTGGTCACACTGTGTGGTTTCCAATGTGCCTGATGTTGCCACATCAGATAGCCTTAGCTGAAGAATAGCCTTATTCCAAAAGTGACTCCACATCAGAAAAGGCTTTCACTCTCCCCCAAAAAAGCACCAGAAGACCATTTGACCACTGAGCAGGCACCATCATCTCTTCTCCAGAAAGCAAACCAGACAAGAAACTGGGCATTCCCCCTGATCTATGAAACTTCCTAGATTTTCACAAAGCTGATATCAATGGGAAGAATACAACTACCCAAGTCATTGTAGAGGTTGTCCTTCCTTGAAAGACTTTAAATATCCCTATCTGGGGCTTAAGATAGCCAGTCTCATTCTTTGATTTGCTGTGGGAGTCTCTACAAACACCACAGCCAGCAGGATGTCCCTGTGAGGCAAAAAGAAAGTCTGATTAAACAGGACTCAGTAGCTGGTTAAGGTTCAAACTTTGAAAATCTGACACTGGATGGTTTATTTTAGACATATTTAAGCACAGCACAGTTTGGAAAATATTTTCTGATGATAATTAAACCCAAGCCCATGTGTACAGCAAAGCTTAAAACATGATTACATTGAAACTCTTGTAAAACACAAGTGACATCTTCCATAAAGACGGGTTCTATAAATTAACTAAGGAAGAAGGCTCAAGGTAAACAATGCTCATGATAAGGGTCTCTGGGAAGATAGCACCATAGATTGACTGAGATAAACATAAGTCTGTGGGAGCCAGTGTTGCCTGGCTATACAGATAGAGCAGATGTCGCCAGGCTATTAACCACATCCGTTCCCAGCCTTCTGGCCTAAAAAAGGTTATACATCTCTCCTTTTGAAAAGATAACTCTTTATGTTTAACTGTTTGACATTCCTGGTTCCTCTAGTGCTTATCTATGAGCACAAGTACCTACGTGCTTCCTACAACTTACAACACTGCTGGCAGAAACCCTTTTTGTTGGTGAGGGAAAACAGTGGGGGCTGGGACTATAAGGAATGATAATGGTTTACGTACCATATATTAGTGTTACTTGCCTGTTGCTATGATAAATCACTATAACCAAAAGTGACTTAGAGAAGTGACTTAATTAATATTACTATTGCTGTGATAAAACACCATGACCAAAAATAATTTGGGGGTGGGGGAAAAGGGCTTATTTGACTTATGCTTTCCCATCACTGTTCATCATCAAAGGAAGTTCAGGGTGGGAATTCAAACAGGGCAGGAAGCTGGAAGCAGGAGCTGATGCAGAAACCAAACTGTGGAGGAATGCTGTTTACTCTCTCTGCACTGGCTTGCTGAGCCTGATTTCTTAAATAACTCAGGACCACCAGCCCAAGCGTGGCCCCACATCAGTCACAATTAAGAACATGCCCTACAGGCCTGATGTTATAGATGAATTTGAGTCTTCTTTCTCTCTAATGACTCTAACTTGTACCAAGTTGACATAAAACTAGCCAGCACAACTGACCACTTGTCAATGTTACACACAAATAACTTACTGTTAAGCCACAACCTTCTTTGTCCTGTTCATCCCCAAGGTCGGACATGAATATTGATACTTCAATACAAAACATTTTACAAACTTAGAAAAGTCTCACACAGCCTTGAAAAATTCAAACCCTTAAATATTCAATTTCTTTAAAATATCCAATCTCTTTTAAAAATCAAAAGTCTATTAACATCAAACGTCTCTCAATTGTGAGGGCCTATAAAATAATAACCATGTAAAATACTTCCTTACTTCAAAATGGAATAACCAGGGCATAATCACTATCTGAAAAACGCAAAAACAGTCTCCAAATATAAATAAATTGGTCTTCGATGTCTGGGATCCACATATGAACTTCGGGGCTCCTCCAAAGGGCCTAGGTCACTTCTCAGGCTCCACTGTCTACACCACACACAGCTTATCTTCTAGGTACCAGTTGACTCAACACCAACTCCATTGCTGCTGGTGTTCTTGGTGGTTATTCCATAGCATTGGCATCTCTAAAATGTTGGGGTCTCTTGCTGCAACTGGGCAGCACTTTCACCAATAGCTTCTCCCAGGCTCCTTTTATGATGCCAAGCCTCAACTTCTCTTCATGACCCCTGAAATTCTATGGCTTTAACTGCTACTAAGGCTGCACCTTCATCAGTGGACACTCCTGACTTCTCACAGTGCCAATCCTCAGCTGTTTTCTGTGACTCCCTTCATGCCTTCAAAACTAGTACCACCTGGGAAACTCTTACACCATGCTGTTAACCGAGGCTACATCTAAAACATACCTTCTGTGCGCTAACTCTTAGGAAACACTTCCTAGAAGACCTCACGTCAATGATACTGTCTTTCCTTGAGCACAACTGATTCTTCAGCCCCAGATGATCAGCATCTATTGTCACAGAGAAGTAAAGGTTTTACTATAGTGGCTCAGGTCTCTTGTTTAGTCACAGTTGATTAGTCAGCTTCAGCTGACCAGATATTGCAGATCCTTCACACATGTGACCTGATAGAAGTTCTACTTTTCTCTGAAGCCAGGCCTTCATCATATGCACCGCTCTCAACATTCTTATCATTCAAGCTCTGGCAGAAGAGCTCATTAAGCTCTCAAAATCCAATGACTTTTCTAGCCTAAAGTTCCAAAGTCCTTCCACAATCCTCCTCAAAACAACACAGTCAGTCCTTTTTCAGTAATACTCCACTATCCTGGTACCATTTTCTGTTTTTGTTAGGGTTACAATTGCTGTGATAAAACACCATGACCAAAAGGAATGGATTTATTTAGTTTACACTTTCACATCGCTGTTTATCATTGAAGGAAGTCCGGACAAGGACTCAAACAGGACAGGGACCTGGAGGCAGGAGCTGAGATGCAGAAGCCATGGAAAAGTGTTGCTTACTGGCTTGCTCCACATGGATTGCTCAGCTTGCTTTCTTATTGAACTCAGGACCACCGGCCTAGGGGGGGGGTGGTCCTATCAATAATATCCTGGGCCCTTGCACATCAATCACTAATTAAGAAAATGTCCTAATGACTTACCTGAATAGTGATCTTAAGGAGACATTTTCTCAATTGAAGTTCCTTTCTATCTTGTGTCAAGTTAACAAAACTGGGCAGCACAGGAAGAAAGAGTTCATTTGGCCTACAGTTCCAGAGAATGAGTTCATAATGGTAAGAGAGCCATGACAGCAAGTGGCTGAAGCAGGAACCTGAGAGATCACATCTTAACAACAAACATGTAATAAAGAATATCCTGGAAGTACAGTGAGGTTATAAACCTTCAAAACCCATCTTCAGTAAAGTGCTTCCTGAAGGAAGATTATTCCACCTAAAGATTTCATAATCTATCCAAATAGTACCATCATTTGAGCACAAAGTTTTCAAATAACTGAGTCCATAGGAGAAATTTCTCATCTAAAGCACCAATCAACCACTCCCCAAGATTGAACCATCTACAGTCAGGACAACAGACTTTTGAAAGCAAAGAGCAGCAAGACTATGAAGAGTGAATGCAGTTTCTGGTCTGTCTGTAGTATCACCTACAATAATTGCAACCAAAAACATCTCAAGTCTGGTGTGCCATGAAAATATTTCAGTGAAATCTAGAACTTTGATGATCCAACCTGTCCATGAATTGAAGGCATTTTCAAAGGGAATGGATCCCTTTCAAAGTGTTAGATTTGGGGAGACACTAACCTTTTGGCAAAGGATACAGCTGTGAGTGATGACTTGAAAAATGAAGTTCTTAAAGAAGTAAGCATATAAGGTAATCAATGAGCCTCCAGTTGCCCCTGCTCCTTTCCAAGCAAGTAGCCAGTAAAGTATTTACTGAGTCATTGGGTCTAGAGAATCAATCAATCTTAAAGACAAATAAACTCTCAGATCTTATAGAGTTTTTACTTACCAAACTTTAATAAAAATGAATATGTAATGAAACCATAACAATTTGTGAAAAAGTATGGTAAAAATAGAAATTAGTAAATGCAATTACTTACAATAGAGCCGAGCAACTGCAGCTTTGCAAAAGTACTTTTAACACTAACATTAAATAAATTATAAAGTCATATATCATTGTTCATAAAAGGGACTGTATAATGTTCACTATGAAAAATGTTCCTTATTTTTATTTTTGATAGATCCAAGCAACCAAATAATGATAACTTTATATAGTTATATGGATTTAATTTTTCTCCACAGGAACTCCATTCTCCAACAGTGAAAGTTACTACATATCCACAAACCACCATTAGGAGATACATAGTACAAAACCCTGAACAGGTAAGGTATCATACGATCTCTTCTTCTAGTGCATAAGTTATCAGATCCTTAAACACTGATTGATGGCTTATCTTCCAGTTAGAAAGTGCACCTGTAACCATTAATCTAAAACCCTATTTTTAATTCCAAGTAGCCATACACCCATACAGTCTGACAAAGAGACCAAAAGTTCCAAGCCGCTTGGCTGTTAGAATACTTTCATATCTATAACCCCACCTGAGCACTATAAGGGACCTTTGTGCACTTTGAAGCAGAGCAAAAAGGGACAAAGGTCTTCACGGGCTTCCCATAAAATCTACCAACCATCACATCAGGAGTTGGAAGATTCAGTTTATTTGAATTTACCTTTTAGATGTGGACTAGAAAGAAGAAAATTAAAAAGTAAAAGTTCAAAAATGTTTCATGTGCTTGTAGCCTGCGAGGCATAAATTACGTACCTAGAAATAAGCTTGTTAAAAATTTACATTATTTTATTTTTACTAAAATAAATAAGCACATGTTTTACAGAGTATATATTTTTCTCTGTCTAATTTCAGAAGAATATTAAGACAACGTTTTCAATAATAACAAACCTTTCTGAAGGCACACACATACATGTGCATGCACACGTCTATCTATAGTGGCAACAAAATGAGCTTGTTTTGTTGTTTGTTTTAAGGAATCAGTCTCTCAAAAGGAACACTGTGGTATGGATAGAGATATGACATTTTTTTTCCTTTACACTTTATTTCTCCATTATAACAAGAAACTATCTTTCTCCTGAAAGATTATGTATTTCAGCTGCAGAAAGAAAACTGTTAATCCAGAGCCTTTCTCATTCACCGCTAATCTAAGTGGTGTGGAGCATATTCTTATACTACTACCTTTTCCACCTCTTATTTTTTAATTTACTTATTAAAACCATGTTCTCAGGTCTCCTTAGCTAAGGAAGCTGCTGGTTGTGTATGCATGTCTGTGTGGATTTGTGTACACAGAGGAGCTGAGTAAGGGGATGATTGCTTTGGATATTTGCTTGAGTTTTCATAAATTTGTGTAAACATTGAAAGAGGATGTGATTATAGCTAAAGCAGTTGCCTGCTCCTTCTTTTGCATAATCAAATATTTAAGCAGCAAGTATGAAAACAGGGGCAAGGTGGCTGGACAAGGGGCAGTGAAGAGAACCTTAGTAGGGGACGGATATTTCCCTACCTTTGTCCTTCTGCTGTGGCCCTTCTCAATATAATATGTGATGGGAGTTGAATGCATTCTACCTGAATACACGTATACTATTGGTTTCTTACAAAGGCAGCATTTCTTGTATGATTTGTATTTACATATATCTCATCTTCTGCTTTCTTACCCATATAGTTGTCCTTATATTTACACAGGTATAAATCCTTGTATATGTGTGTTTATGTGTATCCATATACGCAAGTTAACATCAGGTGTCTTCTTCAACCTCTATTTGCCTGATTTTTTGAGACAAAGCTTCTTACTGAACCTGAGCTCCTGTTTAAGACTAACCTGTCTGGTCAGTGAGCTCTGGAGCCAGCCTGGTCAGTGAGCTCTGGGGATCTATTTGTTTTTACTTCCTCAGGGCTGAGATTACAGATCTGATAACAGGGCCAGATTTTTACTGAATGCCAGGCATCCATACTCTGGTTTTTATGTTTACACAGTAAGTGCTTTATCAAGTGAGCCATCTCCCCAGCCTGGAACTCACATTCTTTAAAACATACTTTCTTTAGTCTTGAGAACACTTAAATTCTTAAGTGCTGCAGGAACACGGAGCTACAAAGTGACAATGTAGATAGATTTGAATACTGCAGAATAAGAAGTAGCAAATTAAGGACAACGCACAATGGACCTTAACTGATTACCAGATAAATTATGTAGCTACAAATTTGCTTATACACCATGTTGTTTACAAAGGCAGCAAAATTAGAAGTATGTGTATAAGTAAGGACATATTAATAACACTGGGCTTGCTTCTCTAAGAACTCATTATCTCGGGCTATTTTGAACTACAAACATTTTCTCAGGAACATCTAACAGAAGAATGAAGAAAAATACTCCTTTAAAGATTCAAACTCTGTCCTTTATTGAGCAATAAAACAAATTTCAAGCCACATGCTTTGTAAACAAAAATAACCTAACTGGTTTTGCAAAATAGCTTTAACACTATATATATATATATATATATATATATATATATATATTCTTATTTTAAGTGTATTTCTTTTGTATTGTGTACTTTTAAATCTCTCAGGCAGAAGACTTAGTTTAATTGCAATGTTTACAGTAAGTTGAAGCTCTTAAATTGTAACCTCACCCTCTTTCACTTCCTAGCTTTGCTAAGCTTTACTTCTCTTTGGAATTATACTGATCTTGAGCCACTTCTCTAATTATGATTCCTCCTATCTCTATTCAGGCTTTTATTTGAAGTTGTTCCTAATTTTCTTTATTCTCGATGTGTCTTTGTACTACAAAGATTTATGAATGCTGGTTTACTTTTCAAAAAAAAATGAAGAAAACACACTCATTTCATTAGGGGGATGAAATCCAGCTGATATTTATCAATTTCATTAAGTTTCTCATTGTAATGCTCCTAATGTGGAGAAAATACTCTATAGTAGCGGTTCCCAACCTTCCTACTGCTGTGACCTTTAATATAGTTCTGGGTACTCATATTTGGGTTTATCTGCATGTGAGCAAAGCCTCCTCGAGATGAATGGAGGAGCAGCGTCTCTGTTTCCAAGACCATTGGAAGTATGTGTTTTCTGATATTCTTAGGTGACCCCTGTACAGGTCTATAGTAGTAATTTGGGGGGGGGAGGGTTGCTACACCTTTTTTTAGTCATACCTCCCAAATAAAAATCACAGAAACCTGGTATTTTTAATAATATACTCCAAGCCTAAACTGGGCAGATTCTGAGCTTTCTAACCTACATTCCAGCCATAGACTCCATGAAACTTGCCAACTGAGTTTTGTTCTGTTCCATGTGTGTCCTCAGAGCGAGCTTCTCTCATGCCAAACTTCTTCTCCTGGTCCGTACCTGAGACTGCCTACTGGATCTAAAGTTCTACCTTCCTCTCTCCCCTTCCCAGTCACAGACTCTAACTTTTTTTTGAAACCCAATCAGAGATTACTGGGGAGCATTTTTTACAGCACATTAGTCAATACAATGTCCATGTCTAGACTGTAACCTGATCTTGGCCTACAGAACTAAGCATCTGAATACACATAAGACCAACCTCAGCAGGGGTCACAATCCACAGGTTGCGGGCCACTGCTTTAGAGCCTTAAAATAGGAAGAAGGAAATAAGGCATGTTTCCTAAACCAAAGACGCTTACATTTTTTAGAGTGTGAAGTAAAGGTACGGCGATATTTAGCTGTGAAAATTACATGGTAAAATACATGGTTGGGTGGGTGACAGTCACTAGTAGACAAATGCAAAGTGTCTTAGTTTTCTGTTGTAGTGACAAAATACCTTGACCTAGGTGATATATAAAAGAAAACATTTACTTGGGGCATTTCATATAGTTTCAGAGTGTGAGTCCATGACCAACAACGTGGTAGGAGGCATGGGAGCAGGCAGGCAGTCATGGTCCTGGAGCAGTAGCTGAAAGCTTATAACTGGGTGGGCTCTCACCCTGCAGATATCACTGCTTTTATTATATTTCTCCATATCTCTCATCACAAACTAAGGCTCCAAAACTAAATTTTCTAGTGCTCTTTTTCTTTCTCTCTCTCTCTCTCTCTCTCTCTCTCTCTCTCTCTCTTTTTACCTTTTCTCTTTATCACGTTAGATCTGCACAGGAGAGATCATTCATAACCACATGACATAGTCAGTACTAGGCTGTATCAAAATCTTCTCTGCCAACTAAACTAGTCTGAAACACTTTAGTTAGCCTCAGGCACACTCTTAGCACAAAGGGAAAAAGCAGCCACATTCATTGCTAAAATATGCCAAGAATAACTCTTTGCCTAGTTCCTAACACTGTTCACCTCTGAAACCAGTTAATCTGGGCCTCCACAGTCTGAATTGCTCTGAACCCTATTGTTTTCAGCATCCTACTAGGATGGATTATTAAGCTCCACTTAAAGAATTCAACTGCTTTTCCAGTCCAAAGTCTCAAAGTTTTCCATTTTCCTCCCAAAGCAACAGACAAAACTAAATTAATAAATAACTAAATAAACACAACAGATTCCATAGTTAGGTATGTCACAGCAATAGCCTACTCCTGGTACCAACTCCTGTTTTAGTTACTTTTCTATTGTCATGATAGAAATTATTACCAAGGCAATGGTAAAAGAATGAGATTAGTTTGGTGGCATATAGTTCCAGAGGGTGAGTCCATAGCCATCAAGGCAGGAAGCTTGGCAACAGACAAGCAGTTATGGCAGTGGAACAATAGCTGAGAATTTATAACTTATCCACAAGCACTAGGCAGAGAGAGAGGGTGGTGAGGGAGGGAGGGGAGAGGAAGAGAGAGAGGGAGAAGAAGGGAGAGGAGGAGAGAAGGAGAGGAACAAGGACAGAGTCAGGGAGAAGACAGAGACAGAGAGACAGAGAGAGAGAGCTAACAGGGAATAGTGTGGCCCATCCACAGTGACATACCTCCTCTAATAAGGTCACATCTCCTAATCTTTCTCAAATAGTACCAGTAGTGGGGACCAAGTATTAAAACATATGAACCTAGGGGACATTCACATTAAAACCACCACACAGCAATTTGACTAGAGATAGCACATTTGCTGTGTGTGGAAAATCAAGGAAAGATTTGTTTTGACATATAGTGTATTAGTACAATTTACATGATGTTAGAATCATTACACTTATAAGGAAATTTAAATTCAAATATGTGGTGCTTTGTTCAGGTTTTCACAAATTCTTTTCTTTTCTGACAGCTAATTTGGGAATAGTTTTAACAAAATTTAAAACTTACTGGCTAAGGAGGCTGGGGTTATGGTGGCCTGCAAGAAAAGATTAAGAAGAGATGTGGAATAAGTTTATTAAAGGGAAATACTGTAAGGTTTGCTTGAGCTAGTGGGATCTGAGGTACATAATAGAGAGAGTACTAGTAGATATTTAAAATGACATTACTAAAGGTCACATTTTAGATAGAAGTAAGAGGGTTGGTATCTAAATTTTATCACCAAGGATAAAGGCAGGAGTCGGATTGCTGTGAGGTAATGGAGAAGGTTAAGGAAAATATCTATTTCAAGTGAACAGAAAGACAGATCCCCTGCAAGAAAATGTCTTCTGAGAGAAGGTTCTAAAAATAGAAATAGAGCAAATAGAGGAAAGTATTGACTAACCATATGAAATTAACATAAAGCCAAAGAGAACAGGAATGCAAGAGCTTTGACAGTTAAGAAAGTCACAGTGATATTTCAAACAACAGTTTAAATATGCTTGTGGGAGCAAAATCCAGATACAGGAAGTTGATGGGTAGACTTCTCAAAAGGAAGCAGAGGAAATAAGTGGGGGATGCATTTCTGAAAAGGATAGTGGTCAAAGGTAAGAAGGAAGGTATCACTGGAGGAGAAAACTGGATCTTAAGGAGCCTGGAAGATTTGTAGATAGAATGAATCAGTAATGGAGAAGAAAAGAGACAAATGAGATAAGATTCTGAAGGAGAAAACAGGGTAAAATTTCAGATATGCATAGAAAATAAAGGTATGGATTCGTCTTTGAAGAGCTGGAAGGAACGGAAACCAAAAAGTAGTTTTTGCAGTGTGGAGAAAGGTAGTGAGATCTGGAAGGAAAGGGACTGGGTGAGCACCAGGTCAGGGGCTGTGGAAAATACAAGGCTTTAGAACCACAGTTGTGGAACTTGATTAATCCAGGTGTGATCATACAGCTTGGAGGTGATGCTTGAAACGGAATAACTTGAACTTGTAATCAACAAATTTTTGTTTTGGTTTCAAAAAATGTTTCTCTATTATAGCTTGTGGCCTGGGAACATTGCAATAGATGCTGGGAATTATATACTTTGTTAAATGTGAGAACTACTGCCAGAGGTTTTGAAAGTAACAATTAAAGTTATAACATCAACCGTTTGGAAAACACCTGCTAATTTTTAGGGTGGATTTGGCAGCGAATCAAATGTAGAGACTGAAGCAGTGAAACTGTTGAGCTCCTCACACACTAAGAACTCTAAAATGCTTGGTTACAGTTAGTAAGCTGATTTGTTTTTCTACAGTAATTATTCATAGGAATATTTTTACCTTCTTATAAATTTGGTAAAATAATAGTCTAAATTTAAATTAGTTTTTATTGCCATGTTAAGTCTTGAAAACACTTGTAATAGACAGATTAAAAATGAATTGCATTTCACACAGAAGAAAATCTTATATTTTCATAAATTCATTTTTATTTTTTAGAAAATTCTAAATCATCAAGATCAGAGTAACTACCATCCCCTTTCATTCAATAATCTGTTCATCTACTATGGAATTAGGGCCAATAATTTCTTTGCCTTCAAAACAGTCTATATTGTATAATTAAAATTGATAGCCTAGAAATATTATACGTTTTCCCGAAAGCATTTTAATATATTACATATTATGATACTACATATTAAAAATAAATGTACAAAATTAATGGTACCTTAAATTTTTTTGCTTGATCAGGATACCGTGTATCCTATCCTTGTGTGTGATAAGCACACTGAGGTTCAGAGAAGGTTAATTCCTTACATGAATCCACTTCATATGGATGGAGAAAGACTTGCATCTTTTGTTTCACGACACCATACCTTCCTTTTATACTTGGCCTGCTTCCACTGATTATTTGAAGTCAGATTCAATGTATTCATAGCAGCTAAAATCCAATCTACTTTGTAGTTCTTATACACTGATGTTTCAAGTATTGTTGTGTTCAGTTTCTTACTAACTTGCTGGAATTTTCTCTCTCTGATTTTTATGGTATTTTTCTATCTTGATTCTAAAACTTTGAAAGACTTCCCTAGTTCTTGGGGTGTTTGTTTGTTTGTTTGTTTTCTGTCTTCACTCACATTTTGAGCTATTGTGTGATTACTAACCAGAACTTTTTCTAATCTGTTCATTGAGAAATCTGGGTCTGCAGACTTAAGCTAAAGAATTTCTTCCCTTCATAACAGTCTTTTAGGTCAGTTGCTTTAAGAACTGAGAATAATTACAATATTTTCCAATCAACAATATTTTCCATATACTAGCAGTTTTATCTACTCTACATACACTAAAAATACATTTACACATTTTTTATTTTGTGGCAAATCAATGAACAAAACAACCTCATGACTCAAATGAAAATCAGAAGGAAAAACTGGACATGGTTGCACTCATCTTTAATGCCCTAGTACTTGGAAGCAAAAGTAGGCAGACACCTGAATGCAAGGCCAGCAAGAGCTAATGAGTTCTGAGGCAGCCAGGGAGGGCTACAGCAAGACCCTTTCTCAAAATGAAAGAAAATAATGGGGAAAAATAATGTGATTTATGTTACATTTACATTGAACTCCTTGTCTGATTTTTTTCATTAGTCTTTCAATCTAAGACACATCACAGGCCTTTATTTCATTGACTGATATCTTCTAAGTACTTGGCTAATATTATAGCAATTTAGTTGATTATATAGAGATACAGTGGCTCTTAAAGTTTCTGCCCTGTTCTCAGTACTCAAAACATATGTTGTACTGAGAATCTTAGTCTTGATTATCATCACAAATAGGGATTGTACACTTCAATGACATGCAAATTTGAGTCCTAGAAAAAATAGTTCAATGCAGTTCTACCCACTTTATGGTTTAGTAAATTCTATGGTTCAGAATGAATTCTATTTATTCTAAAGTTCTCTAATAATTTCTTTACATAGAAAGAAACCTGCCTGTGACCCCAGTTTAAAATCTGACAATTTTATGCAAGACTACCTTAGAAGACAGACATTTTACTTGTGTCCTGTCTTAGAGCCAATGGGGTTACAACAACTTAAGCCCAATCTACTTTATACTTCGCCCCCATTTCTCACCCAGAAAAATGAATACTATATTTCCTACTTCCTTCAGATCTTCCCTGGAGAACCAGTAAAAATAGGAGGAATTCAAATTGTTCTCATTGACAGACTATTTTTTAAAATTCTTTCTTCCTCTTGGAAGAAACTTATTAATGAATTCTTCCATTATCTTCCTAAAATCTGTTACTACATCAGAGCCTAGTAGATACCATGTATTTGTTGGAGAGCCTATGGAAACAACACTTTTCAAATGAAAACATATTATTTAATCTCTTACTAGGAACCATTGTCTCCTTTCCTAAGAGGAAGTCAATTCTTCCCAGGAAACAATGTAATTTATGAAAAAACAATAAGAAAAGTGGAGAAGCTAAACACAGATCAGGTAAGTAATATTTATTTTAAAACTTGTTTTATAAATATAAATCTTGAATTATGAATATTTTAATAGAATTGAAATTGTACTTAATTATCAAGTACCAGGCAAGACTACTGTGAGTTATAGTATGGCATCTTGTCTATGGTCCCCCATACTATCCTTAATATTTTTATATTTTATTACGAAGCTCATTTTACTGAAAATGAATCTGAAGTCACATAACAAGGTAATGGTAGAAAATTAACCTTATATATAGTATATGTTTTCTTTTATATATGTATATGTATATATATATGATATACATGTTATATGTTAGAAGTATATAATATAGCTTTAAAAACTAGTTTACAAAAATAAAAGCCCAAAATGTTATCTAAATTATTTTAAGATGCTCAGATTTAAATTAGTACTATGTATTAACAGGTAAGTAAAATATTCTGAAGGATATAGGAAGCTGAAGCTTTAAGTCATACTTGAATTAGGTGGTTTAAAGTGAAAGAATTTTATTGTCTCTCAATTCTAAAAAGCAGAAATTGAAAACTCCAGTGTGCAACAGGACCATCATCCTTCTGGAACTGTCAGGAAAGAAACCTTTTCATTCTTAGTTTATTTAGCTTGTGGCACCCTCAGGCATTTTTGATTGCATAATCACATTCCAAACCCCTTCTTATGACATGGCACCCTACATGAGCATCTTTACAGCAGCATCCCTCTCTGCATGGCTGTCTCAATGTAAAATCTCTCATTTTTATGAGGACATTGCTCATATTGGATTGGATCTCATCCTAGTAACCTTACTCTAAATGGATTCTATCTGAAAAGACCATATTTTTTTTAAAGCAGATGCTATATTTCTGGAACTTAGAACGCCACCATAAATTTGGAGTATGGGTAACAATTCAGGACATAATAGGCAGTGAAATATTATAAAATCAGTCTGGAAAATAAAATTATCTTTCTCACATGTAAATAAAACACACTGAAAATGTATTGGATTTTGTTTCAAAACTTCTTGGCATGAGAACATGCTCTATTTTTATAAGCACTTATTGGCAATTGTTAGTAGACTTGTAGGAAATAACATGCTATGTATCAAATATTCCTTATTTGATGCCTAGTAAAAGTGAAATGACATAAATTTTCAGAATGATAACATCAAAATGTCTCCCTTTTGGTTTCCCTGTTATGCTGAATAGTGTCTAAAGACCTGGTAGATTAAACAGTTTTCAAAGAACAACCCAACATGCTATCAAGTAGAAAAAAAAAAATCACTGGTTGTTTTTGATGTTCCAAATAATAGTTTCTAAAGCTGTTGATTTATATTTATATTTATTCAACCAGGATATCAAAAGTAATGTTTTACACTTTTTAAGTAGCATGGGAGAATTTGGGGTACATTATTTAATGCTGCTTTCAAGTTTCTGGGTTTTTTTTTCTTGTTTGTTTGTTTGTTTGTTTGTCGTCTTTCGAGATAGGTTTTCTCTGTGTTGTCCTGGCTGTCCTAGAACTCACTCTGTAGACCAGGCTGGCCTTGAACTCAGAAATCTGCCTGCCTCTGCCTCCCAAGTGCTGGGATCAAAGGCGTGTGCCACCAGTGCCTGGCTGAAGTGTCTGTTTTAATAAGAATGAATAGTTTTTCCACTTTATAGCCTCTAGAATACAATGTTCTCTATAACATTGATTGCCTTACCACCCATACAGCTTAAAATATTAAGATATGTTTTTAAGAACACGGCTTTTGCTTACTGTTGACATTAGTATTTATTTGTGCTACCTTTTTTCCCCCCACTAATGATTTTAATCATTTGGGAGTTTTATAACTACCATGTGTGCTGTCCAAAGTATAATTGCCTGTACCAAGGAACAAAGCATAATTTTTTGTTTTGTTATTTCCTCAGTGATAGGGGCTATACCATAGCATGTTAGATAAAGCCAAGGTCTAATCAAAACAATGTACTGGCACTTGTCCAAGAAAAAAAAAGAGGCCTCTGTAGTAAAAAGTTGGTACAGTAGTAAGTTAACTATACTTTCAAACTACTTGTAGTTTATATTATTCTTTTTCCCCTCTATTTAAAGGAATAACTCATGAGAGATCATTAGTGGTTAATATTCTGTACATTTACATTTAAATTATGCTATGCTTCAAAGTATGATTACAATATGAATATTTTCCTTTAAAACAATGATTTCAGTACTTGAGTATCAGAACTGGAGCTATAACTCAGGGGTAGGCACTTTTGTAGATGAAGATCTGGATTCCACCTTAGTGTCAAGACTAAAAATAGTAAATACAATTCTTTTTAATATCCCATCACAACATGGTGACATTTTATAACATAAAAGAACAGATAATATATTTATCTGTTAATTTGTAGCAAAGTTGATTAAAGCATATGGTTAGTTTTCTAAACTGTAAAGATCTCAGTGCTATCACACTTGTAAAATGAGTCATACTTAAACAGTCTAGAGAAAGGAATGCCAAGAACTGATTCTGTGGCCTTTATATATCTACAGAGGCAGTTTTTATTCATAACATGGCCTCTTCATATATTTTTCTTTATTTCAAAATATTCTATGCACATAAAATGTAATTCATATAGATTAAAATTTTTCTAACTATAAAAAGAATATTGAAAACAATACAAATAATATTAATGGTAATTGGCTTCTCTATCTGGGCCGTCATGCATCTAGTTTCTTTTTGCAGATAGCCACTCTTGAAAGTTTATCACTCTATTCATATAAAAGGACATATATGTATATATACATAAACATATGTGTATATATAATATATGTATATAGATTACTTTACATGTTAAACCAGAGGGGTGATGCTGTATTCATTGTTCTGCAATTCAGTATTGTTTTCATCTGACATAGTTTGAAAATTATTGCATCTAAGTATCTAAATGCTTGTATTACATTACTTTTCAATAAGTCAACTTTTTACAGTCAAAAAGAAAATTTACACTGAATTTATACTTTCAAACCTGACTATATGTGAGTGAATATAACATTATGAATAAAACTTGAGTGCTTTTTCTTTGAAAGCAGGCTTTTATTAGCTGTCTCTTTTCAAAGCAGAATAATAACAGCATACTATAGAAATGTTCAAGTATGCCTGAAGCCCTCCCAATGGATATATGCAAATATTAGTTCCTTCCTGTATTGTTCAGGAAAACATAATGACATAAACAAGCAGCTAAAATAGATTGGGTTTAAAAGCAAATTTCAGATTTTCCTGCAGTCAATATAAGTGACCTTTATACCCTTAGATTCTGAGGAACAAATCATGAATTCCACTCACAGTTTTGTCATTATTTATTTTGTCATTAGAAGTACATAATTTGACTTGTCGTTTTTTGGGAGGGTACTAATGTTCAAATTTAGTGAGATAAATGACAATAAAATTAAAGTTTATGGTGGCATCAATGTTATAATAATAGTAACGCACAGTTCCTACAGGCAATTCATTTACTCCACACAGAAACTCAATAAAAGCAGTATTTGAATAAAGGTATCTGGTAGAATTAGAGTAAGGGCTTACATTTCCTAGATCAAAAGCACCAATCAATGATTCTCAATGGTTTTAAAATAGTCTCTTCTCAAGTTTCATAAGCATGAGTTCATTGCCTCCCCAATAGGGATACAAACATACTTCCTATTGAAAATCACTGAATTGTATTTTTTCCTAATTTTAAATTCTTTTAAACCTTCAGCATCATAGAATTATTATATAATTAGATAGTAGAGTGCCTATTGAGTCATAAAAGAAAGCTTAAAATATTCATAATAATTTTAGATTTAAGTACAACTAAAATATCAATTTAATTAGGACATGAAATTTTATAGCTTATTTGAGTAAGTATTTTGATGGCCATAGCTACTGATTAAATAAAAACAAATTCTAATAATTTCTACTTACTGGTTAAATTAAAATTATCATTAGTTAAAATTACAAATTCTATACCTAATTATTTAGTTGTGGCTTTCAAATTTGTTTCCAATCTTTTCTTGATTTGTAATAATTGGTTTTAGATGGCTATTTTTTGACATGTATATATGTTTTAGGAATGTTGTCCTCAAATTCAATGCCATCATCATGTCATCCAGCAACCCCAGATCATCCACTCTCCACATTGTCAGCAGTCCCATTCTAGCCATCAAATCCAGTGTATAACAGAAAATGATTCAAATATTGGGCATGAACTCTGTCATGGCGGGCCAAGCCAAATACATGAACAGGTAAGATCAACCAGTTCAATACTTACCAAATTTAGTAAGTTCTTAAACATGTCTTACTTTAGTAGTCTAACACTCACATTCAAATTTCATCTAAACATTGAAGAATTATACCAGTGTGTTTTCACAACATTTTAAAAACAACTATCCAAACTCCTTTCAAGAAATTAAAAATCATTCAGGTTCATTAATTAAATGGATGAAGTTATTATCAAGTCATGAATATTTAATTGTGACTGATAACTGATCCTTAGAAATGAGCCCAACAGTTGTTCAGCATTACTCATTTTCATGAGATATAATATTCAAATGAACAACGAATTAGAAATGCTGTCATCTGAGATGATTGTTAATGATAGCATTTCACCAGCTTGGAATTAGTTGCTGTATATATTCTTTGAGAATATATTATACTAATTCAAGTCAGACTATACTTATACTTTATTGTGTATTATAACAAAATAGAAACCAAAACTTAGTTGCTAAGGAGAAACCTCCCTGGATACAATCTTGAGTGACTAATTTATGTTGTAAAGATTTTGGAGTCTTGTAAACATCTGCTGCACAAGTGATAATAAGAAAATAATGATTTTCTTCAATCTGGTAAAAACTAACAATAATGACTGAAATAATGGAGAGTCAAACATCATTTGTACTTACTCCAGTTTTATTTTTTTCACAATTTTCACAAATTTATTATTTTTATTTTTCTATACGAATATTTTCTCCTGTGTGTGTGTGTGTGTGTGTGTGTGTGTGTGTGTGTGTGTGTGTGTGTGCGTGTGTGTAAACCATGTGCATACCTGGTGCCTACAGAGACTAGCAGAGAGAGTCAGATCAGTTGGAACTATAATAAAAAGCTACAGATGGTTGTGAACCATCATGTGGGTGCTGAATCTGAACCTGGATTCTCTGCAGGAGAATAAAGTGCATTTCCATGATTTTTTTTAGGTGCTTCTCAACCATCCAAGATTCCTCTGTTGAGAAATCTCTGTTTAGCTCTGTATCCCATTTTTTTAAAAAATTGGATTATTCGGATTTTTGGAGTCTAACTTTTTTTTTTTATTACGTATTTTCCTCAATTACATTTCCAATGCTATCCCAAAAGTCCCCCATACCCTCCCCACCACTCCCCTACCCACCCATTCCCACTTTTTGGCCCTGGTGTTCCCCTGTACTGGGGCATATAAAGTTTGCAAGTCCAATTGACCTCTCTTTCCAGTGATGGCCTAATAGGCCATCTTTTGATACATATGCAGCTAGAGTCAAGAGCTCCGGGGTACCGGTTAGTTCATAATGTTGTTCCACCTATAGGGTTGCAGATCCCTTTAGCTCCTTGGGTACTTTCTCTAGCTCCTCCATTGGGGGCCCTGTGATCCATCCAATAGCTGACTGTGAGCATTCACTTCTCTGTTTGCTAGGCCACGGCCTAGTCTCACAAGAGACAGCTCTATCAGGGTCCTTTCAGCAAACACTTGCTAGTGTATGCAATGGTGTCATCGTTTGGAGGCTAATTATGGGATGGATCCCTGGATATGGCAGTCTCTAGATGGTCCATCCTTTTGTCTCAGCTCCAAACTTTGTCTCTGTAACTCCTTCCATGGGTGATTGTCTCCAATTCTAAGAAGGGGCAACGTGTCCACACTTTGGTCTTCGTTCTTCTTCAGTTTCATGTGTTTTACAAATTGTCTCTTATATCTCGGGTATACTAAGTTTCTGGGCTAATATCCACTTATCAGTGCTTACTCCACTTTTAAATTGACCTCTTTCATAGACATCTCTTAAAAGATAAAAGAATATGAAAAAAGAAATTAGCTTCCAATACAGGAATTGTATTGTTTTATATTAAATATACATGGTATTATTTCTCAGGCATGATGTTTAGAAATATATATGTTGGCCATATTGATAAAAAATTCATGGTGTTCCAATTTTTTTAAAAAGCCTAAAATGATCTTTCCTCTGACTGTCTGAATGGAAACATTAACCTCTAGAGTAGTGTGTGAAATTTCTTACATTATATAGATTGATAATGACAAAAACCCATGTTAATAGATTAAATCATTTGAAATCGTTGTTTTATAGATCAAATACAAATACTTCTGTCAACTTAATCTTTAATTTTTCTTTGCCTTAATTTCCTCTAATAGAGGAAAGTGGTAGGACCTAAAATTTAATGCAAAGCAAAATGTTGTCATCTTACTTAGGAAGGTATAAGCAATATGTTTTGGGAGCAAAAGAAAAAAGAATGATCTATCAGCTGAATACTTATCAAGGGTGTATTGAGGTAGGAATTGATTTAGACTTTGAAAAATAAGAAGAATCTCATATATATATATACATATACATATATGCATTCATATATCCACTTATTTGTAAACATATAGTTTTAAAGTTTTAGAGGATTCCTATGTGTTCAAACAAATGTTTCTCTGGATGTACATGCACCTACCATCCATGTTTCTCTTTGACGCTGTTTTTATTCCCTTTGTTTTGTCCTATTCCAGTTGGTTAGATTTTTTTAAAAAAATCTTATTTATTTTATTTCATTATTATTCTTAAGGTACACATTTGTTTTATAAGGAGAAACAGAAAGCATGTGGATTCCTATGGGAAGGAAGATGGAAGGAATTTCAGAGGAGTTGGGGAAGGGACAACCATGATCAGAATATATTGTATGAAAAACATCTATTTTTAATAAAAGAAAGAAAAAAATGAATGTTTTTCAAGTTTTGCACTTACTAGATCATTTAAAATTGAATGAAATGAAATAAATTGAAAATGTTTCAATGTTGATATTTCCTTTCAATTCCTTGCCTATTGAAAATATACACATCTAATGCATAAAAAATTTGGTAACTTGATTCAAGTGATGATTTAATCATCTTTTATTCTTTAAAATTTCATAGCCTCAGTGATAGAAGATGCACCTAACTCTCAAGAGACTTGAGGCCCCAGAGAGTGGGGAGACTTGGTGGGATGGGGTGGAGATATGAGATGGAGAGCAGTTGCAGAGCGGGGGACAGGCTGGGACGGGCATGAAGAAGTCTGGACTGTAATAAAGGATTAAAGAATAAAAATAAATTTAAAAATTTTGTATCAATATGTCTATGAACTTAGAAAATCAATATTGCTTATAATTGCAATTGATATTTCCTTCAGGTGATAATTCAGGATGATGGTCCTGAAAAATTGGATCCCAAATATTTTGGAGAGTTGCTTGCTGATCTAAGTCGCAAGAATACAGACCTATATCACTGCCTATTAGAACATTTGGAGCGAATTGGAGGAAGGTATTATAAATATATATTTCATCTTGATGTTGCACTTGTCAAGTATTTAGGTACAATTTTGTAATTTTAGAAATAGATATTTCAAGATTTACATGCATATGTGTGCACCTCCATGAATTTATTCCACCACATGTGTTTGGGTACCCATATAGTCCAGAGGGACTTGAAGCCCCTGGAACTTGAGTTACACACAGTGGTAGGCTTTCCAGCATCATTTAGGGGAATAAAACTTGGGTCCTCTCCAAGAGCAGTATGTGGTCTTAATCACTGAGCCATCTCTCTAGCCCTTAAGAAAGTCTTTTTTGAGACTCTCTGCTCCTCGGAAATTGTTGCCATCAATGACCCCTTCATTGACCTCGACTACATGGTCTACATGTTCCAGTATGACTCCACCCATGGCAAATTCAGCTGCACAGTCAAGGCTGAAAATGGGACGCTTGTCATCAATGGGGGGAGCCCATCACCATCTTCCTGGAGCAAGATCCAGCTAACATCAAGTCGGGTGATGCTGGTGCTGAGTATTTCATGGAGTCTACTGGAGTCTTCACCACCATGGAAAAGGCTAGGGCCCACTTGAAGGGTGGGAACAAAAGGGTCATCATCTCCCCCGCTTCTGCCGATGCCCCCATGTTGGTGATGGGTGTGAGCCATGAGAAATATGACAACTCACTCAAGATTGTCAGCAATGCATCCTTCACTACCAACTGCTTAGCCTCTGGTCAAGGTCATCCATGACAACTTTGGCATCGTGGAAGGGCTCATGACCACAGTCCTAGCCATCACAACCACTCAAAAGACTGTGGATGTCCCCTCTGGAAAGCTGTGGTGTGGTGGCCGTGTGGCTGCTCAGAATATCATCCCTGCATCCAGTGGTGCTGCCAAGGCCGTGGGCAAGTTCATCCCAGAGCTGAATAGAAAGCCCACTGGCATGGCCTTCCTTGTTCCTACTCACAGTGTATCCATTGTTGATCTGACATGCCTCCTGGAGAAACCTGCCAAGTATGATGACATCAAAAAGGTGGTGAAGCAGGCATCTAAGGGCCCACTGAAGGTCCTCCTGGGCTACACTGAGGACCAGGTTGTCTCCTGCCACTTCAACAGCAACTCCCACTCTTCCACTTTGATGCTGGGGTTGGCATTGCTCTCAATGACAACTTTGTAAAGCTCATTTCCTGGTATGATAATGAATACGGCTACGGCAACAGGGTGGTGGACCTCACGGCCTACGTGGCCTCTAAGGAGTAAGAAACCCTGGACCACCCACCCCAGCAAGGACACTGAGAGCAAGAGAGAGGCCTTCGGTTGCTGAGGAATCCCTGTTCCAACTTGGCCCCCAACCCTGAGCATTTCCCTCACAATTTCCATCCCAGACCCCCATAATGACAGGAGGGGCCTAGGAAGCCCTCTGCACCCCTCCTCCCCCCAAAGAAAGTCTTTTTGATGGAATACATTCAGGTTCACAGCAAAACACCACTACTGAGCATATAGGGTGATTATATGAGAAAACTGAGCAAATATTTCATTTTAAAAGTGAATCACACTGGTGTGGTGGTTTCCCAACCTATGATCACTGCCTTCAAGAGGCTGAGACTAGAGTACCTCATTTGTTTTGAGACCATCATGAGCTACATATCTTATCTTGCCAGCTGGTGCAAGACTATGTATGTCTCAAAAATGTCAAAACCAAAGAAAGAAGAGTTACTGTGTTTGTAAGAGTTGTTTTTAGCATATTACACTTAGAATAGAATATATATTTTTACTACCAATACACTACCATGTCTATGTTATTGATGTGTTCTCATTTTATAAATTTTATCTATAAATATTATATTTTATAAATAAATCTCAGTATATTAATTTATATAGTATACTGTATGTAACATGCATTGTGGAGGATTATGTTATTGTAAATATAAAACTGCATAATGTAATAAATAGCATACAATTATATATAAATACATAAATTTACCATTTTATATGTACATGTGTGTGTATAGCATGGTTACAGATGCCTACATAGACCACTAGCATAACGATTGCCTGGAATTTGAGGGTATCATTTATTTGTAGATGACAGCACATCTTATTAACTGAATTACCTAATGCTGTGTAGTCAAAGCATGGATATGACAACAAATTCAAAGTAATCTAGAAGATAAAGAAATGTCAATAGATTTACTTTTAATTCAAAATTCTCACTGATTACATTCTTTTGCTTCTAGATAAATACTTTTATTATAGAACTTATATGCTATATAAATATGGAGGGTATGATATAATATATATGTGTATATATGCATATATATAATTTTGTATACTTTTTAAGTTAAAGAAGGCATATGTTTTCCAAATCAATATTTATGTTTAGTGCCTTTAATATATTCATCTCATACCCATCTCTTTTCTATAAATTTTATTACCTTCCTACAACCATTCTCTTACCATTTTCCTCAACTATATTCTATTATCTAATTGTTCATCCCACTTGGCAAAGTGCTAACTCTAGAAAAGTATAGTCCTCTCACTTGGCTCTCTGTCCTCTCTCTCTACTGCCATCTCTGCTATTCACCTTCCATTGTGTACTATCCATAGAATTTAGAGTTATACAAGGGCCCTTTTATGTAGTTTGGAATTCATGCTACTTAATACAGGACTTAATATTGTTGACCAAATGTATGCCTCCAGTACTGTTAATTCACTCAGGATACATCAGAGTAAAATATAGCTAATTATTTAAGTCTATTCCAATATAAGAGTTTTCTCTTTTGCTAGGTTTTGATCATTATACCTAATCAACATCTTGCATTATCTGAAAAACTCTCTTCTCTTGCATGGCCCAAAGAATTATGCCATGCATTCAATTATTTTTGAACAAGTTTGCTATTTTAATGCATTTTGCTTCCTCTCACTAGCCTATTGAGTGACCATCATATGCCAGAAACTGTATGCCTATCTATATTATAAAATTTGACAACCAACTGCATAAAATTTCAGATAAAGTAATGAATTAAGAACATACTACCAAAGGCTAGAGATGTATTCAAACCTTTTTGGGTATCTTTCACCTATGTATAAACTATCACTTTTCTTTAATCCATTATTCTTTTGTATTTTAGTTATACTTTGTGGATATTTCATTTTCTCTCTAGGTCTGTTCTAAAATATCTATTTGGCACAACACAGCAAATACCACATACATACATGCAAACCATTTTACATGTATTAATCATGCCTTAAAATAGAATCCTGGAGTTCCCATAGTAGCCTGCATATTTTTATAAATATATGCAAGAGGCTTTTCACAATGACCCATTTACCTCTATAAGCACAATATTGCTCATAAGCAATTACATAATGGATAAAGTTAGGGACTAATGTACTAAAACTAATACCTTTAAATATTATTTCTGCTTTCTTGTCAAAACCTGTTCATTTCTGTTTGTTTGACATATTCACCATCCGTGTTCATATCTCATTCTTCTACTGTGTAGAGAGGAAGTAATTAGACAAAATAAAGGTCGGTCTGTTGCCCTTGACAACACGTTAACTGTATTCTTCCCAGATTTCACAGTTCCTACAGCAGCATATTTCAGACTTGTATAACCACTGACAATCCCATAAGATTTGCCTTCTTAATTTGGCTCCACAAATACTCTCTCAACCTCTCTGTTCAAATACTCATCTTGTTGCTAGAAATTCTCTTATGAAACTAGAATTTTGGCTGTTTTACTTTGTTAGGTATAGATTCAAATCCCATTCTTTCTAGTATACATAGATAAGGTGAGTTGACCTCTTCTTAAAAGCTTTTATTTTGATAAAATGAAATAAATAACATGAAAACAGTAATACAGAGAAACTAGCTCAGTCCTGAAAGTGAGACCCAGAGAGGGAATATGGAGGGAGAACAAGAGAAAACCTGTAATTGTGGTTTGGTTCACCAAACACCATTTCCTGTCAAGCCCTTCTTCATCTATCCTCAAATGCACTGGTGAAATGGATGCTGTTCTAATTCTGCACACTTTATTACTTTTTATTTAGATGTTACTCATTTTAGTATATCAGCTAATTCCAGAAAAATCATTTTAGTTAAACTAAGTGAAAGTTACATGTTTTTATATTTAAAATTCTTTATTTGTGATTCCAATTTAAACCAGTATTATTGTGATATACAAAGTAAAAAAATAATTAGAACAGAAATATCTGTATGTGATTACAGAATACATTTTTTCTAAAATTGTCTCTTTTTTGTTGTTTTTGCAGCAAACAAGATTTTGAGTCCACAGATACAGTAAGTGCAAAAATCATTCAGTTAGAGAATAATGTGCATTTTGATTGTGATACTAATAATATCCATTTATTTAGTTTATTTATCAGACTGGAAACACAGATTAGAAAGGAAACTAATGTTTATATCTTTGTAATGACTATAAATAAAAATAATAACCACAAGGAATATTTTATGACTATAACTAGGATTTAGGTTGTCATCATTTAAAATACACTTAAATTTTACTTGGTAGCAAAACTGTCTTAGAAGACAGAAATTTATACAATAAAAATAAATGTTATCTAATATGTTTCAAAACCATATGCAGTAGCCACTTGAAGTAAAAAAAATCTTTAAGTATCAATTCTATTACATTTGTAATTTTGAAAACCAATTTATTTTAATTTAATAAGCAAGCAGATAAATAGTTTATTTTAGCATAATAAAAAGAACTGTCACCTCTTGTGCATTAATTTTATAATTTCTCTATGTTGTTATTCTATATGCACTAAAGTAGTTTTGTAAGTTCTAAATTGTCTATGAAAAGCATTTATTCTGCATTTTCCCTTAATTTAGTTGAAGCTTAAAAATGTTGCTGTTGTAAAAATATAATCTCTCAAAAGTCACAATAGCCTCAAGCAAATTTTCTTTAAGTTCTATAATACCTATAATTTTATTTCACAGTTTTCACTATTTAAAAATGAAGCTTCCTAAACATATCTACCATCCAACAAAACTTAAATTTTGGAGGATACAGTGATGTTATTTCAAGTAAAATTTGAATCCTCTGTTATTGTTATATCCATCATCATCATTAATTTCTCTTATGAGGCAGGATTTGTTTATATATCATGTCCTGTTCTTGAACTTATGTGGTACATGCTAGCCTTGATCATCTTGCCTTAGATACTTAGGTATGAGGAAATATGGCATGTATTACTACACCCAGGTAAGTAATCACTTTGTTTTAAATTGCTATTGCACCCACCCCCTTTGGTTCTGGAGTTCAAAGACAGGACCTTGTAGCACTATGTGAGCATTGTGCCTCTCAATCCTAGCCCTAAACTGGTCTTTTAAAACACAAGTGGAATGTTACCTGGTTGCCACAATCTCTGGAATTTAGTATTGTTTCCAAGTCTATGCAATATAACTGAGTAGTTAAACGCTTTGAAAAGTGATTTATCTTCTGCTATCCTCCCAAAATATGCTATTTTCATACAAAAGTCTTTGAAGTACAGCCCATAAGATTAAAGTGCTGATGTTTTCAAAGGATAAATTCCATTTTCTTACAGTCAGAAGACATTGAGTCATTGATTCCCAAAGGACTGTCAGAGTTTACAAAACAGCAAATTCGTTATATTCTGCAGGTAAGATGCGATCAGTGTCGAACTTCGATATAATAGTTTTTGTTTCATCTTATTATATTTCATTTTGTCATGTTTGGTCGTTATCTCTTAGAAGTCTGTTTCTTTTATAATGAGAGACAGAAAGGGAGAGGATCCAGAGGGAAGGGGAGGGGTGGAACTAGGAGGAACAGAGGGTGAGGAAACTATAAACAGGATACATTGTATGAGAAAAAAAAATCTATTTCCAATTTAAAAGAATTTTTAAAGTAGTAACACTCCATTTCAGATCATTTTATTACCTATATTAATTTAAAATTTTTCATAATAAACTTAAAATGTGTTTTAAAAGTAATTAATCCTAGGGGACTGCTGCTGTGCATGCTTCCATTAGAATAGGTAGCGTCAAATAAAAGCTATGTTCTACAGGAGATGACTATATTTTAATTAGTTAGTTGACTATATTTTAATTAGATAGAATCACATTTTAGCTTTGTCAGACCACCAAGACTTGGACGGCTAGCATTCAGAAAATTGATCTCTATGTGTTGCCTGCTGTAAAGTGTTCTTATTAGTCAATACTGTATTCTTATTAGTCAATACTTCCATACTTTACTAGAACCTGATTCTAAATCAGTCTTTCCCTTCTCTTCCTCATGCCCATTTCATACTCCACTTCTCTCATTCCAAGTACAGGCAGTGAAAGATGGAAAGGCATTGCCTTCTCTTTCCAGTGTTATATAAGGATAGAATCCATAGGAGCAGGACATTTTCCTGTAATAAGGGAAAATCCACAAATCGAGATAGAAGCCAAGGAAATATGACTAAAAGTAGTATGTGTTAAGAAAAGAAACAATAACAAATACTAGCCAGGATGCAAAGGAAAGGGAACCCATATATCTGGCATACGGAAAAGCAAAGTTATGTAGTTACTATGGAAATCACTAGGAAGTTTCCTCAGAAACTAAAATAAAACTACTTGGGTGTATGTTACTGTGGGGAGGGTTTATTTAACCTTATACTTCCAAGTAACAGTTTAGGAAGTAAAGGCAGGAACTCAAGCAGAAGTCATGAATGAATGCTGCTACTGGATTACTGCCTCTGGCTTGCTGCAGATTGAGCAAGGGTCGCACTATCCACAGAGATCTGGGCCCTCCTACATCAATCATTAATCAAGACAATATCTCACAGAATTTCTTTAGTCTTTATTCTGCTTCCTTATAAAATACGTGGCATTTTAGAATTCCATTAAGATTTGTTATTATTTTGGGGTATATCTGTTTTAGTAGTTTCTCTAGCTATCAAATTATATATCCATTTCTTAATCCCATGTGTGGATTTGAGTGTATTTTACCAAGTTCAGAAGCTGTAGAAAGCTTTGAGGGTTTTATGTCTCTTTACTATATATTTATATTATTTTGAACCATTTCTTCTCCAATCATATACAATATATTAGTATCATAAATTTTGTTTCATCTATCAAATATAAATGAGAAAGTTGAACATAATTATAGCCTGTTGTATTTTCCCATATGATGTTTATCTTTAATGCCAAGTAATTTAGAATTTTATTCTATTTAGAGAAATTCCTGTAGCTAATATAAAAGTAGGTCTAATAATGATTTGTTATTTCCAGTCTCCTAGACCTGAAAAATACCATAATTTGTTTTCTTCATTTGAAAATGAGTTCTATTTTTCTGATATAAAATTCATATTTGACATTTCTGTTCTTTGAGCATCTGAAAAATATTTTATCAGTTTTTCTTTCTTTTTTCCCTCTTTTTTTAAGTTTTATTCTAAAAATCATTTTATTTATTTACATTTCAAATGTTGCCCCACTTCCCAGTCCATCCTCCAAGAGTTCTTCACCACATCCATCCCTTTACCTCTAAGAGGGTGCTTCCCCACCCTTCACCCCTGCACCCCCATATCCTCATTCCCTGGGGTATCAAATCTCTAAAGGATTAGGCTCATCCTCTCCCACTGAGACAAGACAAGGCAACTCTCTCATACATATGTGCAGGGTTGGGGCAAAAGAATTGGGGGTGCAGGGAGGGAAGAGCACTACAGACCAGTTAGTGCATGCTCTTTGGTTGGTGCCTTAGTCTCTGGGAGCTCCCAGGGTTCTGGATTAGTTGAAACTTTTGGGCTTCCTATTCACCTCCTTCAGCTCCTTCCATCCTTCCCCTAACTCTTCAATAGGGGTCCCTGAACTCAGTGTCTGCATCTTGTCGCCATGATTTCTACCATAACTCTGCTACTTTTTTACCTGTTTTTCCCAATAACTAAGGATTTTCTTGCACTTTTCAGTTTTTGTCTTTTGATTTAAGAAGTTTTTGTTTTGTTTTTATTTGGTTTGATTTCTTAAGGACTAGATTTCTTTGAATACATCCTGTTTGGTATTCATACTCTTTCTCCACATCCTCTCCCCACTTCTCTCTATAAAACAGATATATTAATGAAGATTGCTAATATGGAGAACTTATTAGCCACTACTTCTCTGAATAGTCTTTCAGTTTCTGCCTTCCTCTTTCCCTTCCAGGGTTCTAATTGTGTGACTATTAGACATGCATAAAGGCATAGAGAATTCTTGGATTAGCTTCATTATTGCCATTATTTATTACTGGTGCTTACATTATGAACTTTCCTTTGTATGTTTATGGTTACTTTTCTCTGTCCTTTCTCTTCATTTTTATAACCCATTCACTGCGATTTTTCTTGTTGTTGTTTTCTTGTTTATTGGGATTGTTCTAAAATTTTTATTCAGTTATTCTTTTTATTACCCATTTCTTTGCCAAGACTCAATAGTCTATTGTAGAGTAATCTGTTTTAAGCCTATTTCTTAATTTCTTCATTATGTTTATTGTGTTTTATTTTTTCAAGAATTTAATTAATGAAGAAAATAATTTCATTAGGAAATTTTCACATGTATCTGCCATTGTACTTTTTATTCATCTGCTTATTCATTATTTTTGTCCTTGATCCTCCCACTGATGACCCTTCCTGCAACTTCACCAACCCCCCAAAAAAACTACTTCTCCTTTTATACGATTCTCTCTCTTTTTTTATATGATCTTCTCTCCCCATGTTAGAGAACACAAATGCCCATATATATACATATATATATGTATGTATATGTGTATATATTTCTAAATTTCATACATAAGAGGAAAGATATAAAGTATGTTTGTCTTGTTTTGCTTAAATGATCTGACATTCTAGCCACTGCTTGAAATAGCAGTTTGATTCTTCTTTATGACTAAATAAAATTCACATAAACATAGTATATACCTAGGAGTGTTGGGCTAGATTATATGGTAGTTTCTTTTGTAATATTTTGTGAAATCAAAAAAAATAAAAATAAAAAATATTTTGTGAAATCTTCCATATTGATTTCTCTAGTGGGTATACAAACTTACATTCCTATGAGAAACATAGTTACATTCCCATTCCCCTGCATCCTGTTCATAGTCGGTTGTTTATTTCTATAAGAGTTTTAAAAAAGAAACTGTGATAGCAGTAATTACTGGATGGCAGTAATTACATTTTTTTTTTTTTTGGTTTTTTCGAGACAGGGTTTCTCTGTATAGCCCTGGCTGTCCTGGCACTCACTTTGTAGACCAGGCTGGCCTCGAACTCAGAAATCCGCCTGCCTCTGCCTCCCGAGTGCTGGGATTAAAGGCGTGCGCCACCACGCCCGGCTTTAGTAATTACATTTTATAATTTGAAATCTATTGATCCATGATTTTCTATATTTTATGTGTTATTTTTTGTTTAGAGAGATGATGTTTTTGAATAGCTTTGGTTCTGTAAGTTAAATGGCAATATTCTTATAGCTTTTAATACCACAAGAACTACACCTTTTGTGTGTGTGTGTATTTGTGTGTGTGTGTGTATCTGTCTGTCTGGAACTGATATTCAATCATATGTTTTATCAGACATTCCTGGCTTAATTTATGGAAAAGTTTGTGACTTCCTCTTTCACAGTGTTTGTAATTTCTTGCTAAAGAATTTTATGGTTGCTTAAAAGCTTTTGTTGAGAAATTTTAACAATCCCTTTTAGCTTGATATTGATAGCTATCAATTGATTTTCCTTATCAACTTGAGACTTCGTTTTTGTCTTTCAGTGGTCAGTGAATCTAGATGAAAGCCTGACCATTTGGTTGCTGTGTTATGAAACTCTTAACCAATGAAAGTTTTATTCAGATATCTTGTTTTAGAAGGTTACCTCCTATGGTAAACAATAAGAGGAAGTGAGACAGTTTCTATTACTGCCAAGTGGAAGTGAATGTTCTTCTAATTGGCCTGTCTTCACATGATACAACAGAAGGCTTTATGGTATCAGTTGATATGACAGCTTGGGGTATCATTTTTGCACTGTTAGGATGAAAGTTTCATCTCTGCTTTTCCTGACACAGACCTAATAAGTAGTATTGATGTAGCTCTTTAAACCCTGATAATGGAAGAAGTCTGGGCTCGTTCCTCCTCCTCTTATCCTTAGGTGATATAAGAGTCAGAATTTCCCCAAACCAACCTGTTGTAGAATTTAGTTTGAGACAAATATTGTCTAAAGGTTTTCTGCATTGTTTCTTTCATCATCTTGAGCTTTACATATTTTTTATGTATAAATGCTTGTGATTTTCAGTCCTACTAAGAAACCATTAAAGAGACTATGAGATTCAAAGAAGTCTAAGTAAAGGCCTGGACACTTATACAAATGCAGTGAGAGCCACTGGAGATAGTTAGGGAAGATATTAAGAAAACCTGTCCTGAAGGAGTTTTGTAAGACAAAATCTCTCCAAAGTCTACATGTTTCAACAGGTATTCATGTTCTAATATAGTTCATATGAAGCCATCCTAACTAATATCAATTACATTGAACATGTTAGGAAGATAGGACTATTATGAGCTGTAGTTCTCAGGTCAGACCTGAACTTTTTTCACTTGTTGATAAACATGATGCATATACCACATGATCTGATGATATGTCAATAAGCCTGCACCCCTCATTGTGAGGTTTATTACCTTTGATAAGTGTGTTGCATCTTTCTTTAATCTGGTGTGTATGATAGACATTTAGACCTGTGCTTTGTTTTATATGGTTTTGATATGCTGATATTCTCATGTATTCATTTTTTTATTCTTTCTTTTCTTTTCTTTTCTTTTCTTTTCTTTTCTTTTCTTTTCTTTTCTTCTTTTCTTTTCTTTTCTTTCTTTCTTTCTTTTTCTTTTTCTTCTTTTTTTTTTTGTTTTTTGTTTTGTTTTTTGGTTTTGTCAAGACAGAGTTGCTCTGTATAGCCCTGGCTGTCCTGGAACCCACTTTGTAGACCAGGCTGGCCTCAATCCCAGAAATCCGCCTGCCTCTGCCTCCCAAGTGCTGAGATTAAAGGCGTGTGCCACCACCGCCTGGCATTCCCATGTATTCTTTATTATTATTATTAATTAGGTATTTTCTTCATTTACATTTCCAATGCTACCCCATAAGTCCCCCAAACCCTCCCCCCACTCCCCTCCCTCCCACTCCCCTCCCCCCTACTCCCACTTCTTGGCCCTGGCGTTCCCCTGTTAATTTAATTTTAGTTGTAGAAGTTCATAGGTAGTGGTATTTGATTCATCTAATTGAGTAGTTCTGAACCTTCGTAAACTTAATAGAATTCTTCATAGTCTGGTGACCCATAACCATAAAATTATTTTGTTGCCCCTTCTTTATAACTGTAATTTTGCTACTGTTATGACTTATAAATGTCTGCTATGCAGGATATCTGAGAGTCTATCCCCGAAGGGATCGCAACCCTCAGGTTGAGATCCTTAAGAGATGATTTACTTTTCCTCATAGTTCTTGTTGGGTAGGCAGGTGGTCACTTGCTTGAAACAAACAAAAACAGGCTGTCATTGGCATCAGAGTTTGTATTTAAATGCAGCAGTCTAGTTCTGTTCACTGCTCTGTCTCAACAGCCCTGTGTGGTTTTGAGGGACAGGACAGATGAACCACTTCTTCCTATAGTAGAGAACCGGAGTTGAGTTCCAAGCACCAACATAGAAGTTAACAACGTTCAGTAACTACACTTGCAAGAGATTTGATGCCACTTTCTTGCCTCCATGAGCACCACACACTCATGTGATACATATGTATATATGCAGGCATACACTCATACACATGATGTAAAATGAGCACATTGTTTTGAGAATTGGGTTGTGACATAGCCTACATTTTAGATGTAACAATGAGCTAGGGGATGGGGTGGTAATGGAGTCACTCAAGGCAAGTTACTGCCTGAAAAAAAACTCCAATTGGAATAGCTTAGGACAAAGCAGCCTGTACTCCACATAAAACTTAATTCTTTACACCTCAGGAAGAATCCTTGGACATCACAGCACACTTAAAGTTCCTTTTTTTCTTTCAAATTTTTATTAGATATTTTCTTCATTTACATTTCAAATGCTATCCCAAAAGTCCCCTATAACCTACCCCTACCCCCTGCCCTGCTCCACAACCCACCCACTCCCGCTTCCTGGCCCTGGCATTCCCCTGTACTGGGGCATATGATCTTCACAAGACCAAGGGCCTCTCCTCCCATTGATGGCCTACTAGGCCATCCTCTGCTACATATACAATTAGAGACACAGCTCTGGGGAATACTGATTAGTTCATATTGTTGTTCCTTAAAGTTCTTTTTATGGCTTGAAGATCAAGTGCCTCAACTCTTCAAAAGCAAAAATTTGATGATAGAATTCTGCTGTGTAAAGAAGATAGTACTTTTTTCGTACAAATGGAAAAAAAGAAAAGTTTCCAAAGGATTAGTTAAAATCTTTTCAGGAGTGTGGCTTGACTTGCTTAAGAGAGAATTCGGAGAGACATGGGTGGGGTACTAAACATGGATAGTCTAGAGGGAGCAAAAAGAAAGGGGAAGGTGATAGAATTGTTTTGATTGAAAACATGTATAAAATGCTGGGTGTTGTGGTGTACAAGCCTTTAATCCCAGCATTTGTGAGGAAGAAGCCAGCAGATCTCTTGTGAGTTCAAGGCCAGTCTACTTTAGCTACAAAACAAGTACCAAGCCAGTCAAGGCTACACAGTGAGCAATTATCTCAAAGAAAAGGTATTAAAAATAAAAAATTAAAGTATTTTTGTAGCACTAGAATATAAATACAAATAAATAAGCTACACTTGCTCGTGTTGCCTATTTTGAAGCATTAGTAAACAGAAACCTGGATGCTTTTCTTCCTCCAGATGAGGGGTATGTCTGATAAGTCCCTGAGACTAGTGCTGTCCACGTTTAGCAACATACGGGAGGAACTTGGACATCTTCAAAATGATTTGACAGTAAGATTTATTTTGATATTTCTTTCCCATGTATTTCTGATGGTTAGCTTCTCCACACAGAAATGAAAACAAATGTTCAATATACTTTTACAAATATATTGTAAAACAATAGTATTACACATCCATAGACATGACTAACTTTGTGAAACAGCTAATAAGCATTGAAAGAGGAGAAAAGAACTGCCTCATGAGTACATGAAAGTATGTTGATAGGCATGAATCATTTAATCTCCCACTAAGGTAATTAATGCTTAAAGGCAGAGTTGTCTACAAAATTAGAATAACTGTAGTCATTTAAAAAGAATTTCCCTCTTTACTGTAATGATAAAGAATACTTAGAATTTCTTTTTAAATAAAACAACTTGAAAACCCTTTCCTCCCAATGCTTAACTTTTTTATTATTCTAATTGATATTTTTTGGTGCCATCAGCTAGATACATTCTGGTGAAATTCCACTCTAGTAAAAAACACCTCAAGGAATTTTGAGTGTTTTCCCTTACTTTTCTGGTTAGGTTCTGCAGTCTCATAAGTGTAGCTGTATTTTAATTTGAAGATTCTCCACCTGCTGAGATTAAGAAGTCTTTGTAGATTGAAATAAAATATAAAAATTATTCAGAGCATTCTGCTTCATTGCACTTAGCAGTAGCCAATCCATCAAAATAGTCCTTTCAATAGAGGATTTCAAAGTTTGTGCTTTTGTATCTCTTGACTTTGAAGAATTCCACTTTGTTAAGCAATTACAGATGAAACAGGTTTTTATTGAAATTTTACAATGTAATCAAGACATTACCTGTTAACAATTTTATATAACTCTGAGTCCTAATAAGTAATTTATGCCTTTAGTCACTGGAAAATGACAAGATAAGACTTGAAAAGGACTTAGCATTCAAAGAAAATCAAATGAAAGAGTATGAAGAACTCTTGGCATCGGTGAGAGCAAATAATCGCCAACAGCAAGTAAGTTAATGTCTTTTGTAGGTGATATTCTAATGGATACCTTTCCATATGCACAATTACTGGCACATTGAAGTCCTGAGATATAATCCAGATGGTATTAAAGTGTGATGGAACAATTTGTTCATCTGAGAATTGAACAGCTTTGCATATTTTCAACAACTGAATACGCTCTCAGAGAAATAGGCAACCTTATGTAGTATATAGCATACAAAATACACAGTGCTCTATATTTTGGGGCAACAAGAATTGTCACTGAAAGTCTAAGTTGATGCAGTCTTTTAATCTAATGATGTGTTAATTGGAAAAAAATGATACATCTTATGTTTGTGTACAGAATAAACAAGGAAATGGACTCTATAGGCATTCTGTGTTTTTTTGAGCAGAGATTGTTCTAACCAAAACTATGATAAGCTTTCAGATTTCATTCTCTCTGTTTGGTCTCATGACTTTCCCAAAGTTCTTACAAACTTAATCTTTTAACCACAGTGAAGGACAAGGTCATTTTAGAAACTGCTAGTATAGTATGATGTACTCAGACTAACAAGGATCTAATAACTAAATTGGGACTGAAATTTTTATAAAAATGTTATTCCTTTTTACACATTAGACAAATAAGATTAGGGAAAAGATTAAAATGTAGCATGATGTTCAAAATATCATAAGGCAAAAGTCTAAAAGATTGAGTTTGGAATTTTTTTCTTCATATTTCTCAATGAGTCACTTAAAAGGACACTTACTTTGTAAACTCAAAATGCATTTTTCTTATGGATTTGTATCTTCTTTACAGCAAGGACTTCAAGACTCAAGTGCAAAATGTCAGTCATTGGAAGAAAATAACCTTTCTCTTCGACATACACTGTCAGACTTGGAATACAGACTGAAAGAACTTGAGTATTGTAAACGCAATTTAGAGCAAGAGAATAAAAACCTTAGAATACAGGTACTAGATTTTATAGTATTGTACTAGTTATATAGCTATAAGGCTATCATTGTTAATAGAATATACAAACTTCACCTTGAGAAGTACTTCGACTCCTTTCTGTTGACCTTACATGAAAGTTGTACCATGCTGACACTTGAGCTTTATAAAACAGCCTCTCAAGATTATTTTTATTATTTCAATGTCTTATTTAATAACATGGTATTAATGTCGTAATAATTTTGAAACCTAATATGTATTTCCTTCTTAACAATCCAATTACAAAAAGTTATTTTGGTTTTATATAGGTGTCTGAGACTTGCACAGGCCCTACACTACAGGCTAAAATGGATGAGATTGGCAATCATTATATGGAGATGGTAAAAAACTTGAGACTTGATAAAGATAGAGAAATCAGCAAGCTAAGGGTATGTTGATCCTATGTTGCATAAAACTGTCTACAGAAGCTTTTTAAAACAATAGTGATTGTTGGGCCTTGAGAGATAACTCAGAGGATTTTAACAAAACCTGCTGTTCCAATCATGAGGAAGAGAGTTACCATCAGCCATGTAACAAGTCATGAATTCCATCCTTCAAATGTTTGTAACTATAGCTCTGTGATATCTATTACCTTCTTCTGGCCTCTGCATACACATACAAGCATATATACACATTTATCATATATGTATGCATAAATTAATAAGGTAAATTTTTATTAAAATAATAATTATCATCACCATCACCACCACTCCCCTGTCCAGCCACTATTAAAAAGAAAAATAAATATTGTTACAATTTTAAAACTATAGAGAAATAAATAAGTTGAAGACTTTAGTATTTTCTAAAACTTTTTCTTATAAATATACTTCTGTCTATTAAAAAGCAGTGAAACTTCCAACTGGTACTTCAAGTTAAATTATTTTATACTTTAAGTTACTTTTTTCTTCTCAGTTGTTTAGAAAAACATTCATTTCATTGTCTTGGTTTTTAAAGTTTTAACAATTTATGTTTGGGAGATTGGTGAAGGATCCTTCAAAATATTGCTTAATGCATACTTTTTTCAGAGAAGAGTCATATAACATTGTTCAGCTAAGACATAGTTGAGCTGGGTGATGATATTTTGGTTAATTTTTTTAAATTAAAAAATAATTACACCATTTCTCCCTTCTCTTTCTTCTGTCCAATCTCTCCTGTATACCCATCCTTTGTTTGTTCTCCAGATCCTTGCTTTTATACATAAATACAACCTGGTCAGCCCATCTAGTATTACGGTATAGTTTTGAGTCTCATCATTCAGTACTGAATAACCAATTAAGGGATGTATACATACAGAAACCTATTTCTCCCATTTCCTGCATTTCTTAGTTGCCTGTCGTTCTTTATTCACGGATGGGGGGCTTGGTGAGATTTTTTTCCCCTATGTTATCATGCCTATTTATATTGTCTTTCTTCAGGTCTTGTTTAGGCAGCCATATTGAGGCATCATGGGTGAAATTACCCAGTCGTTGATACAGTTAATACAGACAGGGTCAATCTCACAGAAAATTTACTTTTCCTGTGGCTTACTTACTTACAATCTTACTGCCCCCTCTTCCTTGATATTCCCTGAGCCTTAAATTCAGGATTCAGGATTTACATGTATCAGTTGTGGCTGAACACATCACGATATTTTGTTTTCTGTATGTTAACATTTATTCATATAAAGAGTTTTGTCACTCATGTTTATGTATAATGGACAAAGTATATAGTTGTTGCCTTATAATTCTATGTTGAATTGATATAACTAACCCTTAACTTACTGAGTCCTAAATGTAGATAAATACATTTAACTATCTTATGATTTATTTATTTTTGTTTACTGTGAATTGTTGATATGTCTCTTTGAGGACATTAGATCCCCTGGAACTGGAGTTTAAAGACCATTGTGAGTTGCCACATGGGTGTTAGGAATTGAACCTGGGTCCTCTGGAAAAGCAGCCAGTGTTCTAAGAGGCTGAGCCATCTCTTCAGCTCTGTCATTTAAATATCTTGATGGATAAAATGGCCAATGATTTTTCTCTCCTAATATTAGTGATTTTTTTCCTAAAATAAATAAAACAAAACTCAATTTGTTAATAGGCCTCCTGATCATTTTACCAAATTTCTACCACTGGTTTCCTCTTTTCCAACCTAACATTATTAGATGCGCATTAACCTGGCAGCTTCTATGTCTACATATGTGGAAGTGAGGAAGAAAAGGTTTGTCCTCAGGACCTTTGCTTTGAGTTGCAGCAGCTGCTATTATATTAGTCTGGATTACTTCGGAGATGCTTATCTCCCTTAGGATGCTGTGAATATTCACTTAAGACATGCATCAGGAGTCATTTTGTGAACTGAAAGCCACAGTATGACATTAAGATTGAAGGTGCCTTAATTTGTTTTTGACAGAATCCAAAGTGCCTCTTTCCTTAGCTTTATTTTATTGCCAGGGCCTAAAGCAGTTGCTTACATAGTACTAATCATGAATATTAAACACAGCTTTTTAAGATAAGAAACTTCTAACTGGCATTTAAAATTATATTTTATGTCAATAAAATTCTATAGAGATTCATGAAAATTGATATATTATTTTTCATTTTATGACTATGTGACTTGACCTAACTGTACTACATTGAAATTAAGTTGTTTTTTAAAAGCATTTTAATAATTGTTATTTCTAAATCCTTAGTCCCAATTAAACCAGTACCAAAAAGATGTTTCAAAAAGAGAAGGAAGTTGTAGTGATTTCCAATTCAAACTTCATGAATTGACAAGTTTGCTGGAAGAGAAGGATTCTCTTATAAAGCGTCAATCAGAGGTAAGAAAAAGGAGAGAAAATGCAATGGTACAATTAAATTCTGTATAATAAATAATTCCCATGGATTAGGAAAGGACACATTGAGTGGGAGGGATGGTTCAGCTGTTAAGAGCTCCTAATCAAAATACCAAGGAAAGCACACATTTCCAAGTTATACTTTACTACATATCAATGTATGTATATGAATCGTATGATTTTTAATGAAATGAAAGAAGGAATTGAAGTTAAAAAAAAAAAACATGGGTGTTCTACGTGTACTATTTCTAAGACAGTGGATTTATATTTTATTAACAGTGAAATTCTCTAAAGCCTGTGAGCTCATTCTTAGATCATGAACTCCTCCTTCATTAAGGAACATGTAGCCCAGAATCTGGTATATGATAAGTTCTTAAAAGCACTACTATTATTTTTAAAATGGCACTCATAGTGACATTCATAATAAATTTGTTAGAATGCTGAATTTACTTTCTTATAGAAACTTCACTATCATCATCATCATCATTATTATTATTAGGCCATATTTTCAACTACTCAGAACAAAATAAATTCACATCTTCATACTGACATCCATGTTCATCCAATTGTCAACATCCTACCTCAGTTAGTAGTCAGGTTAAAGAGTTATTAATAATATTAGGTTGGAAAAGATAAAACCGGTGGAAAAACTTTGGTAAAAGGCATGTATAGCATTTTGACTACTGTGTATCAACATTAGTAGAATTACAAAACAGGAGGAGTGGTGGATGTTGTTCTTAGTAATCTTATTACCAAATGCTTATATTTCTATTTAAATGATTATTGTGTTTTATTTGTAAGGAACTCTCAAAGTTGAGACAAGAAATATATTCATCCCATAACCAACCCTCTTGTGGTGGAAGGACTACAATCACCACAAAAAAGTAATGTACTTTAAAATGACATAATGTGCCAAGTTATTATAAAATTTAAGTTTTTATTCTTAAATTTAGTTGATGTGCATACCATTAAGAAGTGTTCCGATCATTTTACTTGTTTGATCATTCTACTGGAGAGTGAATATTCAAAAAAGACTAATATCATGGTTAGGATAATTGTGTTTCATATTTAGAGTATGTTAACTACTATGGAAATAAAAACAAAGTTGTTTATGACATTGGGGCCAGCAGTTGATAGATATTTAGTTGTGGTAAGTTGTAGAAAGCAGTCTTTATCTTGCCCTGATTATTCAAGTTGATATTTGTAATCCTTTATGTGAAAGGTATGTGTTTCACTAATTACAGTGTATGCCTGAAACCTTGAATAATATAAACTCTAATATAAACTTTGTCTTTTATTTGATTTTAAAACATATATTATGAAGATCATCATATAATTTCCATCATAATTTTTCCATTAAGTACAGATGTTTTAAGTTTGTTCACTTAAATAATGTATACATCCAAGTTTTCAGCATCATTAATTTTGTGCTTTAGGAAATAAAATGGTTATGTGTGATATCACCAGTTGACTTAATAATAAAGAAAGCTGAGTCAGTGACTGAGTAGCATATCAAGTATAGATACATTAAGGAATAATTCACATGCTAAATGTAGTTCAACAGCACAAGATTTTATTAGCCTACTCATAATGGTACAATATTTGTAACTTAAGAATTATATATTTGGGGAAAATTTTAATTAGTGTTTTGGAACATATTTGGGAAGGAATATCTGGAAGTGTTGGTAATTAGGGCAGAGGTCTGTTACAGATTTCTACCTATGTATAAAACAGTACTAGATAGTTTTAACACACAAGATACGACTGTAATATACATTATTGTGTCACTTTAACTTGAAAAACTTTCTAGAATCCAGTTAATTTTCCTTTCCCTATGTTTCCCTATTGTGTATACACGAAAAACTCCTAGTAGTGATCTCAGCAATTATGATACTTAGTTATTTTGATTTTTCCTGTGTATTATTGTCCTGTGTTACCAGTGATCCATCATAATCAGAGGCCACATCCTCCCCATATTTAACATAAAAAGAGTTGCACTTTTATATTTGAGAAGGCATTTCATTTGAAACTAATTATTTAGTGATAAATGGATTTGAACAGGGGAGAAGAAATGGAAGTGACTACAAATGAAAGTTAGTAACTAGTAACTCTGTTTTTGGTGTGTAGGTACAGAACACAATATCCAATCCTAGGTCTCCTGTACGATGACTATGAATATATACCACCAGGTAGTGACACACAAACAATTGTGATTGAGAAAACTGAAGACAAATGGACTTGTGTAAGTTTATTTGGGTATTTCTAGCCTGTTTTAATTGCATATTTATAGCTTTTAAAAATTAGGTAAAATATCAGATGTCATAGGCAATTTGAAGTGGAATGGAACATGAATGTGCATGTATCGATAGAATTTGTCTTGTAATCTTGAATGTGGATACTTACTACCTTTTATTTATTTAAAAATGGAAAAGAGATTTGTATCTATTTTATATCTAGACTATAAAATTCTCCAATTTTAAATTCTGGGGTTTAATGTGAAGCTGAATAACCATGCAAATAACATCTACTCTAAAATTTACTTCAATTTCCTCCTCCAACATGATCAGATAACATAGATATCAACACCATTCTAAATACTTCAATCCATTACTAAAAATCTCTTCTTGTACATGGATGCCAGCTACATTCTTCAGATTTTCACTGCTTTCATTGTTAACCTTTAGAATAGTGATCATCATAGAGGAAATATATATATTCCCCAGCACAATAGTTCTATCCTGTGGCATCTACTTTCTAACTCCAGAACATTTACTGTATTTGGACATTTTCAGTTTGCAGTAGAGGTCAGCTATATTGACATCTACTGGGTATAGTCCTGCCTATGGTGTGCAGGACACTCCTTAAAAAAAATCTTCTGACCCCAAATTTTAATAGTGCTGAGCTTGAGAAAACTTGCTAATATTAAAAAATGTTTTTGAGCTGTTCTTAATTATATACTTCTACAATCTTGAAAGGTATCTTAATAAGCAATTCAGTGATCATAAGCGCAGAAATGCAAAACATTCCTCCTGTACAATGGACAGAGAAATTTCAGAATCTCAGCTTTCTAACCGTACATAATTTTATTCAAAACAGTAACTTCAGTGTTGTTATCATCTACCTGTCTAATGGCTTATATACTAAGATAAAGCAAATCCATGGTTAGTAAACTCAAGGAAGTGGTTAGTCTGAAAAAGTAGAGGTGGATTGAAAGGCGCATGAGGAGGGCATCCAGTTTACTAATAATGTTTTGTTTTCTGAGATTTGTGATTTTGAGCATATGTGTGGAATTTGGAAACAAAGATCTGTAATATATGTTTTTATTCACAATTTTATTGTACTTTGATACATATATGTTGAAAAATATTACACCTCAAAATTACAGTTTACTTATCCTGTTATTAAAATTAAATAGTTGTTAAATAATGCATTAAAGATATATATCTTGGGCAGTGGTGCCACATGCCTTTAATCCCAGCACTTGGGAGGCAGAGACAGGCAGATCTCTGTGAGTTTGAGACCAGGCTAGTCTATAGAGTATGTTCCATGACAGTCATGGCTACACAGTGAAAAAAATAAGGGGGGCGGGGGGACAGAAAGAAATGAAGAAATGAAAAGAAAAAAGAAAAATATGTATCTTATAGCCAAATAAACTCAAATACTTCAGTAGCAATAAAAAATCATGATGATTTAAGTTCTAATGTTCTTTTACAGTAATAGGCACCAGTATTTTTTTATTTATTATTATATGTAAGTACATTGTAGCTGTTTTCAGACACACCAGAAGAGGGCGTCAGATCTCATTATGGGTGGTTGTGAGCCACCATGTGGTTGGTGGGATTTGAACTCAGGACCTTCGAAAGAGCTGTCAGTGCTCTTAACCGCTGAGCCATCTCTCCAGCTCCAGGCACCAGTATTTTAACTAATCAGTGAAAGTAAGCAGTGTGTATTAGATCTCCAACAAAAATAAAAATACATGCATAGTTTAATCTTTTTCAAATCACTCCTCAGGCCATCAACTTGTTAAGAAATATTACTAATTATCAAGTGAGAAAAGTACTTGATAACTTAAGAATCATATTAGTACAAAAATGTGTTTACACAGGGAAAAAATTTGATCCTAAAAGTTAAAATTCAAAAAAATTGCTTGATGGGGCTGGAGAGATGGTTCGGTGGTTAAGAGCACTGACTGCTTTTCCAGAGGCTCTGAGTTCAATTCCCAGCAACCAATGGTGGCTCACAACCATCTGTAATAGGATGCGATGCCCTCTTCTGGTGTGTCTGAAGACAGTAACAGTATACTCACATACATGAAATAAATCTAAAAACAAAGCCGGGCGTGGTGGCGCACGCCTTTAATCCCAGCACTCGGGAGGCAGAGGCAGGCAGATTTCTGAGTTCGAGGCCAGCCTGGTCTACAGAGTGAGTGCCAGGACAGCCAGGGCTACACAGAGAAACCCTGTCTCAAAAAACAAAAACAAACAAACAAACAAAAAAACAAAAACAAAAAAAACAAAAAAATAATCTAAAAACAAAACAAAACAAAACCAATTGCATGACTACGTGCAGTGACAATATTTTCTGTGGAATTGAAGGGTCTAGTATAGCTATTTCTTCTGTCTGCTGTATAGAGGAAGAAGTTCCAAATTATTCAATAAGTTCATAAATTATCGAACTGTATTTATTGACTCACATATTTCACCAATCATATTTAACCTTTAAATATGACAATAAGAACAAAATTACCCAATCTCCCTCCCCCTTGCCTTACAGTCATTTAAAACACATTCCTTAAGTTGGAGATCATCATTTTATTGAATACTCTATAAAATAGTGTATAAAAGTGAGATACATTTCTGTTAGCAGTATACATACCCAACTGAATATTTTAATAACTATGTACATGTAAAAAAATAACTGTGAACCGATTTTAAGATGTATTTTTTTTTCTTTTCTAGCCATGAATGGATTCATTCTACAATACTACAACCCAAAGGAAATTTTCTTTGTCTGCATCAGGATTTTAATTGTTATTTTTCTATTGCTAATATGCAATCAAATTGTGAATCCTGGTACTACCCCATGGATCTAATGGGATGCTTTAATTCTAGAGATGAGTTCCCCTCATTCAGGAGAACTAGGTCCTTTAAAAAAAACACACACACATTTATATATTTGAAATTTAACACCATGCAAATGGGAGAAAAAAATGACCTTCGTGTTTAAACCCTGGTTGCAGAAACTGTAGAACCTAACCTGTTATTTTTATATAGGGTGCTTCCTATATGTTGAACTTATTCATACAATAGAGTCTTTACAAGTTATTCTATTATGTTAAATGTGTAACTTAGCTATAGGATTCAGTCCTGTTTTTCAGCAAAACAGAGGCAAATAGCAATTAAATTAAAAAAAAATAGGTTAACTAGAGCATGAAATATACAGCCTTACTTTTCTCACATTAAGCTTGTGACTAATATGAGTACAGCAGTGCTAACATATCTTGGAAACAGCTAAGTCAAAGGTGGAGGTTAATTTTGTTAATCATGGAAATGAGCTAATATCTTTTAACTAAATGCATTAATTGAATTATACATTGTGTAACTTAGTTCTAAGTACATGTCAGTGCCGGGGAAAATCTGTTCTTTCAAAACACATCTTCTGCAAGCGATTCCATTCACTTTGTAAAAAACGTAATACTGTACTGAAGCAGGGGCATAAGAATGTAGAAGTTTTCATAGTGATAGACAGATATAACATTGCAATACTGCATAGTCATAAAATCTTTAAATAACAAAAATTAGCAGTAAAAGATACTTGATAGCTGTATCTTACTTGGAGAATATTTTATAGTAGAGACTTTGATGTAGTTAGAAATTTGTTATTTGAATTGTAATGACGTTACAAAGTGATACAAGTATTTGTTTATTATATTATAAATAAGGAAATTTCATAATATAACCCAATCAAAAGGTACAAAACATTGCTCATCAAAGTAGGATTAAGGTAACAAATATATTGAGGTTACATGTTTAGTTCATAGTTTTGTACTAAAATATCTACAGAAACCTTTATAAAATTCTTCAATGCTTTATAAGCATATTCTAATTATTCTAAGAAGCAGTTAGTATAAGCATGGCTGTGGCACTATATGCACTAGAACTATGAGTTAGAAATATTTAAAAGGTCTTGATATGAAATTGAGTCTTATTTATATTCTTATAACACTTAAGATATGCATTAAGTTCTCTGACATGAATAAAATTTCTATTTTATCAATATTTTATGATATAAAATGTTAATGTTTCCTATTTTTACAATTCCCCTCTATTTTCTGGACAGATAAGTTCTCTCCTCTGATAGATACCCAGATATGCAATTATGGCAAAAGTGTATTGTTTTCGTCTATTACAAAAGTTACAATCGAATGCTTTAATCACCTTGACAAAAAAATGCCATAATTACAATGAGAATGTCTTTTTCAAAATTACAGAAAACTAATGATATCCAGAATTAAAGAGCAATTAAGAAGACAGTCTGTTTGATCTAAGATAGTGATTTAGAGTCATATAAAAGTTTCCCATTTTTTAACCAACGTTTTGAGATCAATAGAAATAAGAGGAATAAAAGTGATATTAATAAAATTATACATTTAGTTCTGGAGATGGATTCCCCCAGTCATTCAGGAGACCTGAGTCTGTTTTTTATACATTGATATATTTGATATAGCAACATGCAAATGAGAGGGGGGAAAAACCTTTGTGTTTGAACTCTAATTGCAGGCAGTGTAGAACCTAACCTGCTTCCTATGTTCATCAATTCTGTGTAGTTACTCAAGGAAAACTCCAGTGTCATCAGGTGAAGATGTCCATTCATCTCATTTCTATTTCTATATGTTTTCACTTTAGATTTGTCAAATAAAATGGAAACTGGAGAGTGTCATACAAAATATTCTTATGTATCTAAATAAAATATGTTAAGCATCTGTATTGTCTTTGTGAAACTTCAAATAGAAAAAAAAATTTAGCTTATCTTCCTATTTTACCAGGAAATGTTTTATCCTTTGAATGTTTATATAGGAGCTATGAGGCAAATTTGTAAAATAAGTACAAAAGAAAATTCTTCTTGATATAGCCTACACGAGGTAGAACTTTAACAAAAGTTTGACATCCAGCTGGTGCAAAATGTAGTTTTCTAAGCCCACACATGGTTTTCTAAGATATTTTCTTCCCATCTTGGTACCGGTACTTTAGCCATATTACTTTTTTCAAATTTGAACAATATGAAAAGTGCAACTTTTAAAAATATTTAACTATCAAATTTACATCAGTTTAACAAAAGTCTGTCTTTGCATTTCTTTCTTTCTCATTATTGTAATTTATAAAGATTACATTTCTTTAGAAAATAGAAATTCTTTTGAAAGTAAATGTTTTCAAATGATTTCCTCAAATGACCCATCTTCACCAGGATACACCGTTACAAAATTTACTTGATTTTGTAGTAATTTTTGTTCAACTGAAAAATACATTATTTCATGCTTACTCTAGGATAAATAATAAAAATAGTATTTCAGTAGAGTATAATAAGCACATCTTTCATTGATAAAAGTGCCTAATATTTACTCCAGAACAAGACATAACTTTTTATTCTATAAAGGAATAGTGGGATTGTTATGTGACACAATTACATGATAGACAGTATCAATTGCCATTCTCAGTAATTTTCTTGAATTCAGCTTATTAATAATGTGCTCATAAAAAAGCAGGCATGGTGGCATATACCTTTAATCCCAGTACTTGGGAGGTAGAAACAAAAAGATCTCTGAGTTTGAAGACAGCCTAGTCTACAAAATGAGTTCCAATATATCCAGGGCTACACAAAGGAAGCATGTCTCAAAAATTTGTTTTAAACAAAAGGTGCTTTAAACTCCCTGGGGCCTCCTGTCTCTTGAGAGTTAGGTGCATCATCTCTGAATGAACATAGACCTGGAAGTCCTCTACTGTATGTGTGTTGGGGGCTTCATATTAGCTGGTGTATAAACCTTGTTTTCCCATCCCAACATATTAAATGTTTTGAAATTCATGCTACAGATATCAGTTAAGGGGGGGGGGACTTTACAGTATAATGCCTCATTTCTATACTGTGTTTGCTAATACAATCAGTGAATACTCTATATGGCTCAAGGACCTAAAAAGCAAACCAGTATATTTAAATGAAAGAATATATAGGTATTTTAATGTAGTTTCCTAAAGGAGTCCAATGAAACAATCATACTGTGGAAAGTATCTGTTCCTAGGATAAGAGTTTGTAAATCAGATGGGAGGTAAATAAGACTTGCAAAATTACTATCAGTAATGCCAACTTTTCCAATTTTTAATGAAACAAAATTCTCTTTGGAATACTTACTTGTAAATGTAACATTTATTCCCCAGATATAATTTTCACCTGATAGTTTACTGCTGAATAAGCTCACCCTTCCTAGTTCTTTCTGAACTCTGGCTGGCTGGTTCAACTGAGCTGTTCTAGCTCAACACTCTCCAAGCTGACTAATTCAAACTGGCTTCTCTCAGATGCTGACTGAATTTGTTTGTCCTCAAACTAACTCTGCTGACCATCACTGCATGGACTTGACAAACTGATCTCAAGTGAACTCCATGGAATTGCCTAGACTCAAGTGAACTTCACTCACCGAACTTCCCCCACTCCCGACTCACACTGCACTCCTTCAATTAGCCTCTCTTTCCTGTCTGTTCTCTTGCAAGCCGGGCATCTTATAGAGATAAACCTGACCCATTCTGTGAAATCTTTCTCAGCTTCATCACTTTATCTTCCCCTTTATAAAATTTCACTTTCAAACAAGGCTGCTTCCTTCTACAAACTAACTTTACCTTCATTGTTAGGGGAATAATATAAATGAAACAAGCTTTGTCAAATAATGTTAATGATTAAAGATGTTAAAATGTTTACGTGGGTCCTGAAAATTACTCTTGAATTTGTATATATATAATTTTTTTATGAGTGGTACAAAGTTCATATTGAAAGTTTTCCTGTTTGAGACATGAGTAGAATTTAAGAGCTCTTTCTGGGAAAATAATTCCCAGATACATTGTTCATACCATAGACCACTTAAAAGTGAGAGTTGAATGAATCTATCTGCACACGATGGCTAGGAACTAGTCTGTGAAAGGAACTTAACAGTTAAGTCCTCTACAGGTATTTAGGGTAGTCATGTGCCAGGGAAACCTGTTCTTTTAAGGACAATTTTTAGTTTATAATGTGACTTCTATCTTGTTTGCACTGAAGTTTCTTTTAGGGACTATGTGTAAGTAAAGAAATAGATCTTATTTAGTTCAATTCTGCTATAAACACAAACACCTTATATGGTAACTTACTTCCCCCAGGAACTGTGATAAAAAGTCTTTACATTCTCCAAAATGATCTTCAAATATAAACAACAACAACAACAAAATGTGTTCCATTCTTTTAAACCTACAATGATTTCCTACTAGAACTTCTAAGACTCCCATCTCTTATCAGTCCTACTCACTCATTGACTCACAACAGGTTATTTTATCTCAGGCTATTTGTATTTACAGGTTTCCTTTCCTTGTTCTTAATGGCATGCCCTTAATAGGGATTTTCTTTATCCACATACCCAGTTATTTAATCAAGAGCACCACAGTTTTCTGGACTAATACTAGATGCTTTTTACCTAACACTTATTACTCAAAAAGCACAGCAAGTGAACTTGCTAGAAATGTAAAACTTTAGTTACTACAACTAAATTCAAATTAATAAGATCCCTAGGTGAACCTTATAATTTGTGGAGCACTAGTCTAATGTATGAAGGTAAGAGATTTCTTCTGCTGCTAATGGGCTTTAAAGAATAACCATTCAACTGGCAAGTGTTTAACATATATGGCAGTATGATTCCTGTTAAATAAAAACTATTGAAAATAGCAAATTATTGTATGCTTATTTTCAAAAACAAATCCAAAATACACAAATCAATACTTTACTTTTAAAATGTATATTGGGAAAATAAATATTCTCATTTCTCTTAACTCATGTAAACAGTTTAAAAAATTTTTAATTTCCTTTCTAATAGTCAATCTCAGGTCTTAAAATGAGCACTTTTATTTATAGCACTTAATCATGGTTTTATCAAATGACACCTATTTTTGAGGAATAAACATGATGGAATCATGACTGTTTAAATCCATAACTCACATTCACACAAAAATTCAAAAAATATTTTTAAATGATCAAATTGCCTAAGAGAAACTTTAAATGAAAAGTCTTTAATGTGGAATGAAAATTATAACAGAACTTTAAATAAAATTATAAAACTTTGAAGTGCAATAAATGCTTTTTATTGTATGCTCATTTCAATGAGTAACATTTAGAAATAATAAGTCCACATAACAGTAACAATCTTATTTTACAGCGTGTACATCATTTACAGCCACATAACACACAAGTTTAGTAGATTTTCCAAATTTAGTATTCTGAAGTTAAGAAAGGTAAAAAATTTATTTTCAAGTAACAGATTCTTATCTGGTGCAAAAACAGAAAGGAGAATATTACTTAAAACACAAAGCCACAATATAGCATGAAGGAAAATCACACATTAATTATGCTGAACAGCTGAATATAAACTAAATTAGGGGAACTAGAACTTAAAAGTACACATCATATGCATTACATTTATGAACAGGATTTTCATTAAAATTCCCTACACCAGGTTTTATTATTAAGCGCCATTTTGATTTGCAGCATGCTAACACAAAGCGTTGTTAAGGGATGCATATTTTAAATTTATACACTGTAAACTGAATACCCACCTCCAAACTCTATTGGCAGCATATTGTTCTGTTAAATACTGCATAAATACCACCTCATTGAAAATTTATGTTAAGAATATGGTATATAGATTTTAAAAATCAAAATTTTCAATAATGGCATAAAATTGCACCTTTAAACATTAGAGCAAGTAAGACTTGAAGAGTCATACTTACTAAAAATGCCCTAAAAATTCTAAATATTTTCATATTTAAGAAAACTGTTCTCTCAATTTAACATTTAGATTATAAGAAACATAGTGTTGACTTTTTAACATACTTGCATCCATTTTAGAAAGCCACATTTGACTCAAACACTTTTATCATATATGCCATACTGAATCTACTTGAACATCAAAACTGGAACTTTTTATTTCTTATATTTCACATCAGGTTTCAGCACAGAATGCTATGTCTTAAACTTCATATCCTGTGATAAAATATCAACAACTCTGAAGTTCTGCTTTTTAAAACTAGGACTGAATCAATGTAACTTGTTTTTTCAGAGTGAGATTCCTTGTAACAAATACACAAAACATTTGCTGTTTCTGGAATCCAATGTCCAGGTACAATATAAAAGGTTCAATGACTAAGTGACTGATGGATGACTGCATTTTCTTTCCCCACCCTATTTCTAAAATTGCATAAAAGTGAGGCTGCTTGCTACTGCAAAGCATTTCTAAATCAATTATGTATTCTCCTTCCAGAAACACTTATCTCTAGTGTAACCAATCAAATAAGGTGTCTTAACTTTCCCCATCTGTAGTTTAGTTATGCATATAATACTGTTAATTACAGTTAAGTTCCTCTGCAGCCGTCCTATGGTACTCCTTAAATTCTTTAGATAATTTTCAAAGGGCTATGAGACTGCCTTTCTAGTCCAAATATTTCAAGATCTTTAATACAAAGAATGTAAATTTATGATTTAATATCAAGCTTTGAAACCAGATAAAACAGTGGGATTTTCCTCCCAAATAGTATATTTTATTTTGTAAATAACTTCTTTCCTTATATCGATCTTACTACATAAGCGTCTCCTTGTGGTGCCTCATTATGTGCTGGTTTTTTTCTGATGGTCTTCGGAATCCCTTTTTGCAGAATTCACACCTGTGTGGATAGTCTTTCGTATGTATTGAAATCACATGTCGTTTGAATCCAGATGCATCTGTGGTGCTGTATTCACAATATTCACATTGGTAAATCTTCCTTCCAGTATGAGTCTTCATGTGCTTTTTCAGCTCATTCTGTTGTCTGAATCCTCTCTTGCACCTTTTACACTTCAATGACTGATCTTTAGTATGAACTGAAAGGATATGACCACTAAGAATAAATGGATCTGAGGTTTTAAAGTCACAATGCCTACACTGATGAATCTTCCTACCCTTATGAATATCACTATGTTTTTTAAGCTCTGAAGGACGATGAAAACCTTTATCACAGACTTCACATTTGTGAGGAAAGTCCTTGGTATGGACAGATATGATGTGCCGCTTAAGGTCACTTGAGTTGGTGCTCTTATGATCACAATGAGGACATTGGTGTGTTTTATGTCCTTGAAACAAATCCAGATGGCGCTGAAGCTCTCTCTCATCACCAAAGGCTTGAGGACAATGCTCACATTTATAGGGCAAGTTGCTACCATGCTTAGACTTAATGTGAGTTTTCAGGTTTGATTGATCTGCACATCTGAATGCACAGTACTGACACTGATATGGCTTCTCACCAGTATGGGTTCTCATATGTTTCTTGAGTTCAGAAGGATGACGAAAACCCTTTCCACACTCAACACAAACATGAGGAAAACTCTTGCTATGAACAGCCAGCAAATGTCTATTTAACAGTCCTTGTTCGGCAGTTTCATAATCACAGTACTTGCACTTGTGCATCTTCGGTTCCTTGTCTCTTAAAATGAGTTTATTTGAACTCAGTGGACTAGCTTCTCTGTATCTTCGAGTGTATTCTGTAAATTCATGGGTTTTATCAACTTTGTTTATGAGCTTATGGCTTTCTAAGTGGTTATGGAAACTCACTTTCTTGTTAGTTGTAAAATCACAATCTGTACACTGGTACTTCTTTCTCATCAAATGATCAGGATGATTCTTCATGTGTCTTTTTAAGAATCCCCTGGATTTAAACTTTTTTGTGCAAATATGGCAAGGGTATACTGTCAAGGGCTGTCCATCAGGACCTATTATAACAGCTGAAAGGGGGGAAAAGGAAATTGTAACATTTGATCACACTTCTTTAAAACAGTCTTTAAAACAATACCCTGAAAATAACTAAAATTTACTATGTTAAAATACTAGTTGAATAAAAGCTTTACATAATAAAAATGCATACTATAAAATATTTGTAGTAAAGTTGTTTACTGAATAAGTGGATCTCTCCTTTAGACTACTCATCTATGGCATGAAATATAAAAAAGGAATCAAGTATCTTTATAATTAAACCCATCTGAAGATTGTCTTTAAAATATCTTTGAATAAGGAGACAATATGCCTTTTTAAAGCATCAATCATATGCTGTTAAAATATAATTATCAGGGCTGGAGATTGGAAATGTAATTGAGGAAAATATGCAATAAAAATATTAAAAATCAAAAAAAGAGAGATATAGCTTAGTTATTAAAAAATACTTGATGTTCTCATAAAACATAAATATCTTACCTGTTTGCCACTGCCTTGTTTCTCCCCTTCTCCTCTTCTTGATTTTTTGTTTAAGAACTTTATTTGTGTTCATGCTATCACAAATTTGAAGGTACTGTGCTGCTGTAGTGTTTCTGTTTTCTAATGCTGAGTCAAAAGTGTTTCCTGAAAACAAAAAAAGAAAAAAAATGTTCAACTGCATATATTTCTACTTGGGGGATTTTGGTATGTGAATTACTACAGAAGACACTGCTAAATTATGGTGTTAAATTTCACAAAGTATACACATTTTCTCACTAATTCTCATTAATTTAATACTCGTGTACATTCAAGCACATTGGTATGATAGTATATAACCTGAGTTATTTCAACATGAATATCTTAAAGGAATAACTGGTAAGATTAACATAAGAAACATTTTAAGAACCTATACAAAATTATGGCATCAAACCAACTTTTCGTGAATAGAACCTGATAAAATTGAAGTAATTTGGCAAGAAACATATATAGGTAAGTTAGCCAATATTTGTAAAGGAATTTTAAACCAGCAACATGACTACTGTGGCAAGAGATCACATCCAAAGACCATCTAAGACTCTGTGATCCAGCTGGAATGATACACCTTTAATTATTATTGCTGGAATATAGACATGTTCTTAGTACACACCTTTAATCCCTAACAAGGAAGGTAAGATTAGCTGTAGAAGGAAGCAGCGACCACATTTAAAAGTGAGGGGCAGACAAAGTAATGAATCAGGAAGGTTTTGGGATAGAGTGAGAGATAGGATATGTCCAACTCTCAGAACATTGTAGAAAAGAGAGGCTACTTAAAAGAACAGCACAGAAAAGAGAGGCAACTTAAGAGAGAGAGCAGAGAGATAGGGAGAGGAGGCAATTTTACTAGGACACTCTTACTGAGACTGGTGGCAGGTGAAGACAGAAGGAGCCAAAGAGTAAGGAGCCAGAAGATTAGAACAGATTGTCAGAGTTAGGTTCAGAGTTTAGAAAGAACTAGAAAGGATAAGCTTATACAGTAGTAAACCTCTGAGAGACAATTATAGCTGTCAAATAAAAATTACCTTCACAAATGCAGTCATGGTAGTTTTATGTAAAATAGAGGATACATGTGTATTTTAGAATAATATATATGATATGAAATTTATTCTTTAGACTAACTTCTAGGATTAAAACCGACATGACAAGTAATTTGCTGTTGTTTCAATGTGATCAGTGCATACAAAATAAAGTCTTTAATAAGACAAGTTCTTGAAAGTCTGTCCTATCATATAATTGCATTATGGTTTAAATGAGCATTGCCCTCATGGGCTACTATGTTTGAATGTTGGGTTCTCGTTAGTGAAACTGTTTGGGAAGGATTAGGAGCTCTAGCCTTGTTGGAGCCAGTGTGACCTTATAGGAGAATGTAAGGGTGGGCTTCAAAACCCCACCCTAAGGGCAGTTTCTCTCTCTCTGCTGGCCTGCTGCCTGTAGATCAGGATGTAAGTTGTTATCCCCAAGCCTGATTGCCTATTTGCCTGCTGTTATGTTTCCTGACATGATGATAATGGACTAACCTCTGAAACTGTAAGCAAGCCCCCAATTAAATGCTTTGTTTAATACGAAGTGCCTTGATCACAGCTCTTCACAGCAACAGAACAGGAACTAAGACACACAACTACCCATGGGAAGAAACAATAATTATATACTTTGTAATGAAAAAAAAAATAGTCTCCTTTAAGGAAAAGAAACCTATGTATCACGGAATAACATTAAAGTGTATTAAACTAAAAATGTTATTATGCTGGGACATAGATTTATGATATATACATATTAGATGTTTGTCATAAAATTAGGAAGATAGTTTTAAATCCAAGAATGATATTAATAAATGGTTGATATGAACACTTGCTCTTTTTCTCTTCAAGTAATTTGTATAATTTTTTTCTATAGCAACCTTTTATTGCCCATGTGACTAAATTGTCTAGTACTTGTATCATTAGAGAAATCCAAAGTGGATTTCACTCACAAATTAATACCTTGTATTTATATGTTGGTTGTTAAAAAGAGGCAAACTCCTATATAAGTTCTATAATAGGTGAAGTCCAACAAATTCGTCTAGAGTCACAAGTTTTTACTTATCAGATAGTACATTTAATTTATGTCTCTTATACAATGTCCTCTCACCTGTTGCTTGACAATCTTCATACCTTCGAGAAACTCGTCTTTCATCTATAAAAAAGGACTAGTTATAAACTGATATACTGCCTACAGAACTACTACCAGATTATATTTTAATCTATAAAATTCTACTTTTGCAACTAATTTCTCATTAAAATACACTTGTTATTGAAAATATCCCAAAATTAGACAATCCCCTCCACTGATAATAGGGACAATTATCTGCCTCCTTAGAATTGGTAATATCTAGAACAGTTTTACATCATAAGTGAAAACTGAGTAGCTATTTCTGCAAAACATCCTTAGCAATGAAGATGTTAAAATACATGCAGAACTGCTGATGAAAGAAACTTTGAGAGAACTTTAAATAAATTAATGCATTGTACATTGGAAGCTTGGAAAGTGTAAGCTACATAAAAATAATGAAATTAACAAAAGACATAATGTGGTTAAAAAAATTAGTGAATACATTCTAAAGAATTTGATTTTCTTCCAGAACCTCAATTTTATTATTTGTGTGTCAACAATTGATATACATTTTTGCAAAAGAGAAAGGATTAACTTTTTTAAAGGTCAGTCCTATTTTAGGAAAATAAAATATTTTATGTTGCTCACTCATACAGGCAGGATTTAGAATCTATTCTAACAAAAATGCATTAAGCAAGGTTTAGTAGTATAAGATATGTGATAAAAAGCCATGAAAAGTAATTTGTGATGAATCAATTCACTGCAGAATATTTTACTCACTTAGCTAACACACCGTGGCACTATAACACAGAATATTTAATTGCTCAAAGGCATAGTCAATACATACTTTATGTACTTAGGTAAAAATACTGGTGTCCTACCATATGATGCAGGAGAGAGAACAGGGGAAACTGTTTTATTAACATCAGAGTCCTCAAGCGGAATCTCAAGGGGAGTTCCTTCCTCTTCCCCTATAATGACTTCCATGCACAGTTCATTTGATATATCAGCATTACCTGAATTTTGGAAATAATTGCTTACTTACAATCTCAAGTATTTAATAAATGGGCAAAAATTCCAAACAATTTAAATCTTTAGGTTTTAAAGATTTCATCTTAGTTGATTTCAAAAGTATAAATTTAAATTAAGCTTATAGTCAGTATTTTTGGAAAGTAGTGCTTCTAGAAGACATTTTTTTCTCCAAATTATTAGTGTCCTATATTAGAAGTGAGTGCCATAAAAATGGTTTTTCTTTATAAGACAAGGTCTTGATTTGCAGCCAAAGTTGATCTAAAACTTGCAATCCTATTGCTTCAGCCTTCCGTGTCCTAGAATTACAGCCATGCGCCATCATGCCTGGCTCTGAAAAGGATTTTTAAATGTATAAAACATGTATGCTTGAAGAGGGTGTTATAACACATATTGCACTGAAACTTATAAAAAGGATGTTATTCCATAAATTATCCTGATAGTTTTTTGGAACTCAGAAAGTATGTTCAATGTAATATAGAGTAAGAAATGCTTTCCCATACTATTTTGATAGCACCATTAGTGTAATGATTAATAATCAATATACTAATCATTGAATAAAGTTTTAAAAATAATTATAATCATATGTGATTATACATATATAAATATAAAATGCTGTTGTTCAAGAATTAGACACTCTTCAAGAAGCTAGACTTTTAAGTATACTAGTGAGAGTAAAAAAGAACATATTTAAAGATAATAGTATTGAGGTTTAAAATTTTTAATCATAAAGGGAAAATTTATATACTTTTGTGAAAAATATTTCTATTTAAGGTCATAAATAGAACATCAAGTTTAATGTATGCTTTTCCTACAATTCACAAACGTGTATCTTCTATTTATATAAAAGAAATGTATAAAAACTACTGAGGAAAGGTAACTTCTTGTTTCTCCTTCTTAATAACCACAGATGCTAGTCTAAGTTTTCCATGTTCCTGTCAAATTATGGCATTAGATAAACCTGGACCTCGGTTTCCCATAGCCTATCATGCCTTATTGAATTAGTGAGTTAAAATTTTTAAGATTTCAGATGAAAGAAGCATTACTTAAACGAACGCTTTTGTTCCCTAGCACTAAGTGTTTTGATAGTTTCAGCTGTGACATGGAGGTAGAATTCAGCTCTCTGTGGTTGCTAGAGAAATACATAAGGAGTAGTCGTTATAGTGCAGCATAAATAGAACATAGCACTATTGAGAAAATTCTATGAAAAGGAGGGTCTTGCCCTTGTGTGATAAGATAGCATTTTGTCATCATGGCAAGGAAACAAATACAACCTCAGACAAGACTGAAAAGTGAGATGAAGACAATGTAGGAAAAACATAAAATGTCTTGAAAAAATAAACAAAAAGCATGAAGAATGACAAAAGAAAGCATATGAATAGAATATTTCACCCTGTGATCCTGAGTCCCAGGAAACCCTTTACCCCAATTACCCATGAACAGCATAATAAATTAACATCCTAGCAGAATGGCTTGTATACTTACCCACCCAACTTCTCAGTGACAGGAGATCAACCAGTTAGCCCTTTCACTGCTAAATCCAAAGAGGCCAAAAGTGCTTACTGTCATGTAGACAAAACACTGGCAGTAGTGTTAGACAAGTACTCAAGTTTTAGTGTTGTCTTGGACAACTTATTTTCCCTGAGGATTTACTTGTCTTATAAAAAAGGAATAATACTTTCCACCTCAGAGATTAATTATTAAAATGAAATAAAACTTAACAGATATAAATATTTCTAAATTTATGCCTATGTGTCTGTCTGCCTTGTGAATTTATGTGCACTACACGTCTATAATATATATTTAATATATGATTCAATTTCTATGTATTTTGAACTTCATTACATCAAAACTATAAACTCTTCATCTCTTTGTAACATATTATTTGAGATGTATTGTTCATGTATTCTTATCTGAGTAATAATCTATTGGTTCAGGAATGTCTAAAAGGACCCATACTTTTAAATATTTTCAAGAACAGGCTTATTGCTTTTAACTTAGCTAATATTCAGTGCATCTATGGTTATTATCACTTGCTTTTAAAGTTGTGTTATTGTTTCTTGTAAGTCATTAGAGTGCCCTTTGATCTTACTGATATCATCCTCTTCTTGGGAAGAGTCTTTCACTGCCATGTAAACCATTTTCTCTCGCTGCATTCGGCTCTGGTCAAGCACTCCAGCCACAGAATGTCCACTGGTGTATTCACTCTCTGTGACAATTTCTGTCCCACCTTAAAATTTAAAAACACATATAAACTCAAAATATATCATGGAATAAATCCCCGAATTAATGAGGATATACAGGGTATATAAATATTCTAACAAACTTCAAAGTGCCATTAAAATATGCATGTAAATTATACCTTAGACATTCATCATTCATTTCAGTTAACAGCTATACCATATTTATATGACAAGCACTACAAAAATTTCATACATATTTACCCATTCATTTCTCATAAAAAACCTTATTGTATCATTGCCATTATGGCCATCATACAGACGAGGACACAAGGTAGTAGAAGAACATAAAAGTTATTGAGGATTTTTCTCAGTTAGGTGCTAGAGGTAGGTTTAAAATACAAAATACCTTCCTCTGTCATCAATGCTCTTACACACCCACCATAATTTTTCTCTAATTCAAATTATTTTCATTTGTTTGAAAATGTTCTGCCATAATAGTTTCATATCTGAAAAAAATCTGAGCGACATTTTTCCCATTCCCACTTTATATGTAGATATTCATATACAGTTTTAAAAATACACTAAGAAGCCTATGAATATTTTTTGTCTTTTGAGAATTTTAGTATAATCCCCATGAAAGATAAGAATTCTATCATGGAATTAAAATAGTTTTGTACCTATTTCAACATCATCTTCAGCCTCTGCTTTAAAGATATATACTTTTATCACTTCTGAACCAAATCCATCTTCTTTAACATCTTCTTGTGAACCATCACTACCGATTTTTAATGGTGTGTTCCCCATATGCTCTAACTTCTCTCCCACATCATCCACTGCAAAATATAAAGGAAACTATTTCAGTAAAAGGACTACTGACATTTAATGAGTGTTAAGGATAATGACAAAATGTTTTAAACACCTACCCACTATATTCCCTCAGTGACCTATTTACAGTCACTAAAAATGGTATGTTTCATGGAAAAATAATACTCAAGATCAAAATAATACTCAAGTTATAACAGGACCAAAATTACATTAAAATATTATTTATAAAATTAACATTACCCAAACCATGTTTCTGTATAAAAAGCACTGAAATTTAATATAGCAATATAGCAAATGTATTTATGTGGCCATTTATTTCTTGAATGTGACTTGTGATTTTCACAGATTATGAATATCTATTCACTGCAGTTCATATATACTGCCTCTGTGATATTAATATGATTCTTAAAACTGACTTCAAATAATGTATCTTCTCTTTTTGTATATGATGTTTTTATATTCACTGAATCATTAAGCTATCTAGTTAGGTATTTGCTTCACATGCATTTAAGATAATAAAATATGTGATATTGTTTAATTGTTTCTCATACACACACATACATATATCGAGTAAAATAAAGAGATCATAGAAATACTAAAACAAACAATTAAAATATTAAGGAAAAATAAGTTGTTCATTCATTGATTTTAAAACAGTATTTATAAAAAACTTTCAAACGGTCCAAAATTACAATTTTAGAGTTTGGAATCATTATAAGTTGACAATAAAATACTCTCACTTAATAAATAATCTGTTATTAGATGTAAATAGGTTAAGTAGACATATTTCCATCTAGATCACACTCATTTAAAATTATTATTGAAATCTAAAGTTCATGTAATAAAACATATTTTGGGGGTAATTATAAACTATGTACCACAATTTTAGCTTTAAATATTGAAATTATAGTTAATTTGTCCTCACTGCTTTTTCTGTTAGCATTTATTTTCTAATTTTACTTCTACTTTAAAAAAACATTTCATACTTTAAGTTTAATTTATCCACTGTTTTCCACTTAGATTAAGCATCTCAGAATGAGCAATTTTTAAATGTATGGAGCAACTGAATTTGTTCTGTATTTTCATCTAATAAATAATAGATATTTTTTAAAACTAGTGTGTACTTTGAAGAGTTTAGCTTTACCAATATTTATTTAATAGTATTAGTTACAGAAACTATAACATTAACAAAGTTTACTAGGAAACCAAATGACTTAATAAATTCTCAAATATTTTTCTTCCTATTTTGATAACATAGAGCTAAGTAGCCCAAGCAGGCCTAGAGCTTGCAAACTTCCTACCTTCCCTCTCTAGTACTGAGATTATAGGAAAGAACCTTGACTTCAGAATTAGCACTAGACTTTCAACGACTGTTCTTAATAGAGATTAAAAAGTAAATACTTAATATTCAAACTTAATTTTTTGCTTATCTTAAGGCATACCCCACTGTATTGATTCTTGATCCACCTTTAAGTGAGCAATATAACACCCATAAAAAAATCCATTAGCATTAAAGACAATGTAAGTAAGTTACACTGTTTGGCAACACTGAAAAGGCTGGATGTTTTCAATGTTTTTTGTAGATCACTGGCACAATTTGAATAAAATATACAGTATAATACTGATTTTGAAAATTTAATTAAAATGTAATTACATCATTTCCTTCATGCCTCTTATGCCTCACATGTAAACCCCACACCCTCCTAAATTAATGACCTCTTTTTTAAAGCCACAGAGGCTTTTGAGTTTGCCCCTGTTTATGGTACATCAGTAAAATTATGCTGTGGGTATTATATAACTATGCAGTATACTAATATACTATTGTGATTAGACAATTAACAAAAAAATCTCTTCTATAATGCAGAAAAATGAGAAAAACAGAAATCATACTTAAATCTCAATGGTATACCATGCTCAGGTACATAGCCAAAAGAAGTCAAACACCCAGAAAAACTTCTCCACACTTTTCCTATTATCCTTAGTCATACTAGTTAAGAAGTAGAAACTAGAAAAATATACATCAACTGATGAATGGGTGAACAAAATTAGTATACATGTATAATAGAATATCATGTGGTAATAACATCAATGCCTCACATGATCAATACTATGATATGGATGATCTTTGAGAAACACAAAGAAGACAGAAAGGAATGGTCATATATTACATGATTCCATTCACATGAAGTATATAAATGAAATAGGCAAAATTTATATACCATATTTCTTGTTGCCTGAGAATGAATACAGCAGGGATTAACTTCAAGAGCTTATCAGGTTCAATTTTGGCATAATTAAATTGTAAATTGTTTGAAGTGGTGATAATTCAATTGTTGATATATGAACAAACAATTTAAATCTTTAGATGAGTGAATTTTGTTGTATATAAGTAATGTCTTGGTAAACTAGTTATATTTTTAATGATGCAAAGATGTCAACATTTTCTTTTATTATTAAAATTTGAGAGATTTGAATGGTATTTTCCTATATGAATTCACTTTCATAAGTAAAAAGTCTTTGTTACATTATAGTGGATCATTATGAAGGAGATTCCTCATCCCAGTGAAGCTTTTCAAAAAGGAAACAACCACCCATGAATGTCTTAAATAGACTTAAAAAAGAGTTCAACCAGTACATTAGACACAGTTACTGTATATTCATTTCAATGCTACTCAGCACAAGTGGACAATGTTAGCCATGTGGTAGGATAAAGAAGGTGTAAGCTTTAGCTTGAATATGGATTGAATTTAGATACAGAGAAAAGCAATTCTTTAACTCTAAAGCCTATCCTAACAAGATCTAAAAGTACCTAACAGGAAGCTAGAATCCGATAAAACTCTTCAACTTCAGCCCTTAAATATTTTGGAAAGTCTACTTTGAGGCCAAAAAGTAAAGGACATCCTGGTTAAAATGAATTTTTTTCATGGCAATTTATTTTATAATTATTGAAAGACTCAATGGCCACTGGACACCCAAAGGTAATCAAATGAAGATTTAAAAGAAGAAGAGAAAAAAATATTAAGAATAACTAGAAACTGGGCAGTGGTGGTGCACACCTTTAATCCCAGCACTTGGGAGGCAGAGGCAGTGGATTTCTGAGTTCCAGGACACAGAGAAACCTTGTCTCGAAAAACAAACAAACAAAAAGAATAAATAGTTCAAATGTAAGTATGTAAGTATAACTATTAAAAATGGCTAAGAAGACCCAATAAGCAGCTGAAAGAGTCAGATGCAGATATTTGCACCCAACCAATGGACAGAAGCAACTGACCCATGTTGTTGAATTAGGGAAAGGCTAGAAGAAGCTGAGGAGAAGGGCAACCCTGTAGGAGGACAAGCAGTCTCAATTAATTTGGACCCCTGAGATCTCTCAGACACTGGACCACCAAACAGCATACACCAGCTGATATGAGGCTCCCAACACATATACAGCAGAGGACTGCTGGGTTTCTGTTCATTCAGAGATGATGCACCTAACCCTCAAGACACTGGAGGCCTCAGGGAGTTTAGGGATCACGTAGAGTGGGGGGTGGGGACATCTATATGGAGACAAGGAGTGGGGAAGAGGTATGGAATGTAAAACAGTCAGAGGGTAGACAGGGGGGGAATAAAATATGGAGTGTAAATAAATATATTTTTAAAAACCTGTCAAAATGTGGGGAAATTCTGAATAGTCAGACCTTAGATGTTTTCTATGATATATCTGCAATTTTTTTCTGAAAAAAAATTCTTAACTAGACTTAGAAGCACATACCTAGAATCCCTTCACTTGAGGGTATAGGTATGAAAATCAAAATGTTCATGAATAATATAAGAAAATATATATTTTTGTTTATTTGTATATATAACAATTTTATTAGTATATACTAATTGTACAAAGTAATATATTTCACAACATGTCCATATATGTATATAATGTACCTTGATCATAATTACATTCTCTATCACTTTTAGAAGTATACCCCATTCTCTTAAGGAAAATGAAAATATTTACTGGCAAAGTATCTACAGGCTGGGCTTGATGGCATATACCTACAGTCTTAATGCTCTAGCCACAGAAGCAAGAGTTCATAGGACCAGATGTTCAAGGGTAATCTTGGATACCAGACAACTTTAAGGCCAGCTTGCAGGATGTGAAAATCTGCCTCAAAAGACATCAATAGAATAGAATTGAAGACCCAGAAATAAAACCACACACTTATGGTAGGTCACTTGATCTTTGACAAAGAAGCCAAAAATATACAATGGAAAAAAGAAAGCATCTTCAATAAATGGTGCTGGTCTTACTAGCTGTCTGTATGTAGAAGAATGAAAATAGACCTTTATTTGTCACCTTATACAAAGCTCAAGTCCAAGTGGATCAAGGACCTCAACATAAAACCAGATACACTGAAACTAATAGAAGAAAAAGTGAGAAAGAGCCTTGAACTCATTGGCATGGTGGGAGGCAGGGATTTCCTGAGCAGAACACCAATGTCTCAGGCTCTATTAGATTAAGAATTGATAAAAAGTACCTCATGAAACTGGAAAGTTTCTGTAAGGCAAAGGACAGAGTCATTAGGAAATATCCACAATGTACAGATTGAGAAAAAAAACTTTCATTAACCCCACATCTGATAGAAGTCTAATATTCAAAATATATAAAGAATGCAAGAAGCTAACCTCCAAAGAAACCAAACAACCCAATGAAAAAATGGGGTATAGAGCTAAACAGAAAATTCACAACAGAGAAATCTCAAATGGCCAAGAAGCACCTAAAGAAACGTTCAACATCCTTAATCATCAGATAAATGCAAATCAAAATGACCCTGAGATTCCACCTCACAGCAGTCAGAATGGCTAAGATGAAAACCTCAGGTGACAGCAGATGCTGGGGAGAATGTGGAGAAAGAAGAACATTCCTCCATTGTTGGTGGGATTGCAAGCTTGTACAACCACTCTGGAAATCAGTCTGGAGATTCCTCAGAAAAATGGAAACAGATTCATGTGAAGCCTCAGCTACACTGTTCCTGGGCACACACCCAGAAGATGCCCCACCATGTCACAGGGACACATGCTCTACTACATTCATAGATACCTTATCTGTGATAGCCAGAACCTGGGTACAATCCAGATGTCCCACAAAGGAGGAATGAATACAGAAAATGTGGTTCATTTACACCATGGAATACTATTCAGCTATTCAGAACAAGGACATCATGAATCTTACAGGCAAATAGATGGAACTAGAAAATATCATCCTTAGTGAGGTAACTCAGATCCAAAAGGACATGCATGACATGTACACACTAATAAGTGGATATTAGCCAAAAAAAAAAAAAAAAAGTACAGAATGCCCAGGATACAATCAACAGAACTCAAGAAGGTTAACAATCCAAAAGGGCCAAGTGAGGATACTTCAATCCCAATTCAGAGGGAGAAGAAAGCAATCATGGAGGGCAAAGGGAAGAAGGTACCTGGTTGGGAGGGATAAAGAGGCGAAAAGGGGAACACAATCAGGTATTGAGGACAGGGAGTAAATAAGAGTGAAGTCCTAAGGGCCAACAGAAAGAATGAAAGCAGGCAACCTCAGGAGATAAGGGAGGGGGGGAGCTCCAGAATGTACCAGAGACCTGGGAGATGAGAGGCTCTAAGTACTCAAAGGGAGGGACCTTAGAAGAAATGCTTTACAGTGGGGAGAGGAAACTTGTAGAGCCCATCTCCAGTAGGAAGACAGGGCATCAAGTCAGGGATGGGGTTGCTATCCCACAGTCAAAAACTCTGACCCAGAATTGTTCCTGTCTGAAAGAACTGCAGGAACAAAAATGTAGAAGAGCCCAAAGGAAAGGGAGGTCCAGTGACAGGCCCAAATTGGGATCCATCTCAAGGGGAGGCTCCAAGGCCTGACACTATTACTGAGGCTATGACATCCTTGCAGACAGAGGCCTAGCATGACTGCCTTCAGAGAGGCCCAACAAGCAGCTGACTGAGACAGAAGCAGATATTTACACCCAGCCAATGGACTGAAGTCTGGAACCCCTGTGGTTGGATTGGGGAAAGTCTGGAAGAAGCTGAGGAGGAGGGCAACCCCATAGGAATACCAGCAGTCTCAACTAACCTGGACCCTTGAGATCTCTCAGACACTGAGCCACCAACCAGGCAGCGTACTTTAGCCCCTCCCCCCAGCCCCCTTGACAGATATACAGCAGAAAACTGCCTAGTCTGGCTTCAGTGAGTGAAGTGCCTAATCCTGGAGAGATTTGAGGTCCCAGTGAGTAGAGAGGCATCCTCTTGGAGACAGGAGCGAGGAGGAATGGGGTGAGGAACTGTGAAAGGTATTGACTGGACTATAAAAAAAATAAAATTAAATTAAAAAAACAAAAGTGCATATAAAAAGAAAGGTAACAGTAGTAGAGTTTAGAATTATATTTAAAACTTAAATAAATCTCATTTGTACTCTTTATCTTTAAAATCACTAACTGAAATATATCATAAAATCATTTTACAAGTACACGGGCACACATATACACACTCTCTACATGGTTATTCCCTTCCCAGCATTTTATTTTTACTTTCCAAAGGAAAAAGCACATCCTTTGGAAATGTTAAAAGCCTTCATCTAATCTTTTCTATTTGTAGAATGATTCCTTCAAATTTTATGAAGAACATTTCCACTCATTTTGCACAGACCTATGTGCATGTGTGCATGTGCATTCATGTGTGTGTGTGGGGGGGGTTGCATTCAAGGCAAGTGCTCTAGCAGAAGGACTCCCTCCTTTTATAAACATCAAAATCATGAGACTTTTATTATCTTTGATAGTTTGTGTACCAAATCTATCACCCAAAATGATAGTAAAATACTTCTACACTCTTCTTTCAAATGGAATACTGTAAAGACCTCACAGCAGTCTGAAGTAAATGCATCAAATAGTTTTGCATATACTACACATAATCACTCAATAAAAAATAGAACAAATCTGGAAAGAATGGTAGGACACAAACTAAGTTTATGCTTTAACTGAAATATTTTTAAAATTCATATAACCTATACCTAACCACATTATGCTTAAGTTCTTATGTAAATACTTATTGACAATACCAGTACCTATTGTTTTTAAAGAGCATTGATAACATAATTTACTCCTTATTCTGAAATATCATAATTTATCATTAAAACATTGTATTAGTTAATGTTTCTGTTGAGCCTTTCAAATATATACTTCTATTCTAAGACTTTAATTGACTTCCACTGGTGTGCAATTTCAGAGTGTATTAAAAGTATAGGTAAATCCAAAAATAATCTCAATACCACAGCTTTGAAATTATTTTCAAAGATTTTTTTCTATTACTTCTATTGAATCTACCTTTGATCCCAGAATGCTTTTACATATTATAGAAATTAATATCTCAAGCAATTGATTTTATGTTTCACTTACAAGATATCATTAAGTAGTCTTCCGAAGTGCTCTTGACATCATCATCATCATCATCTTCCGTTTTTATGGTAACAGTAGACCCAGGAACACCACCAGCTGCTTGAATCACAGTTTCTGTATCTGAATTAGTTACAAGAACTTCTTCTGACACCATTGTGGGAGAGTCCACACCTGAAACACAATCTTGGACCACATGTTCCAAATGTCCATCAGGACCAGAAACAAGATCAGCCACAAAAACCTGCTCAGGTACCCTAACGGTTTCTGTAATAAGCTCAGAAGTTAAGATATGATCTCCATCATCTTCTTCCAAATCTTCTTCAATGGCAACATCGGCTTCAAGTACAGCTTCAGGAACAATCACCCCTTCTGTTACTACATCAGTCTCAGTAATAATATCAGGCCCATGGACAACTTCAGCTGCAAGGCCATGATCGAGAGTTATCCCATCATCTGTGACAACATCAGAAACTAATACAGCTTCAGGAACTGAAACTACAATATGGTCTCCATCGATATGTGCAGTACCAGCCATTCCAGCCACTACAATACAAACAATTATTCAAAAAAAGGTAAAGTTATTTTATTAATAAAATATTATGTTTAATTGATATGTACTTGCCTAAAATAGTTTAAATATGTACTAGACATCTTGATTAAACATTTAGAAGCATTGTTGATAACTGATTTGGAACTGGGCTAGAGGTCAGTGTAAAAAAGCCAAAAAAAAAAAAAAATCTAAATAAAGATGTTAAAAGAAAATTTTCCTTTAAAAGCAAAAGTCAAAATGAGAAATCACTGCACTCTAATTAAAATAACTAAAATAAAAACCAAGCTTGTAAAGATAGAGAAAATATGTCTTGTATATGTTTGGGGAAATACAAAATGTTAACAGCCATTCAGAAAAATAGTTTTTGACAGTTTCTGACAAAACTAAACATTAATTTTCTATACAAACCAACAACTGCAAATAAGGCATTTCTCCCCATAAAATGTAAAACATGTTTACACAAAACCTACACTTAAGTATTCACAATAGTTCATAATAGCTGTTATTCATAATAGTAGAAAATAAACATTATCCAAATATCAATCTATCAGCAGATAAATGTTTGGTTAAATCACCTCTGCCACATCCTTTCACCAGAATTTATTATCAGTAATAAATTCAAGTAAGGTGATACAACCAACAACCAGAAAAAAAAAATCTCTGGAAATTTATCCTCACTTGGACCTACTACTCAAAATGAAGAAAATAAAAGACAGATGGGGGTCTATCCCTAAAAAAAATTTACTTAAATCACTTCAAAGGCCAGGGCAACATTAAATAGAGGAGAGTTAGATGTACGTAAGATCCAAAGCTAAGGTGAACTGTTACAAACAGCATTACCTAGACTATTGTAATCCTTAACTCTCATAACCTGTATTGGACCCACACAAGACCAGCCATGTCAATAATCAGTATAGAATATGGGAGAGAGGGAAATCACTGTCTTTAGCTGTATAACCTCTCCTTAGCTTACCAGACTCCAAAGGATAGTTCTAAACTCATCACACAAATGGCTCTGGATGACCTTGGTGGGTCACGATGTGAAATAAAAAGCCATAAATGTGAGAAATTTGTTGCAAGGAAGAGTGAACAGGGGTGACAAGAAATAAGAGGTGAGAATATTCAGAATGAAAGTGATACATATGAGAAACGATATAAAAGAGTAAGGTAAAATAAAAAATTAAAATTGATGCACAAATAAGTGGGCATCTTACCAAAAGCAATCCACAGGTTCAATGCAATCCCCATCAAAATTTCAACACAATTCTTCACAGACATGGAAAACTTTAAATGGAAAAACAAAAGTCCAGGATAGCCAAAATGATTCTCAACAATATAAGATCTTCTGGGGGAATCACAATCCTTGACCGTAAGCTATACTACAGAGCAATAGTGATGAAGACCACATGGTATTGGTTTAGAGACAGACAGCTCGATCAATGGAATAGAATCAAAGACCCAAACATAAACCCACATACCTATGAACACTTGATCTTTAACGAAGATGACAAAAACATACAGTGGGACAAATTATGCTGGTTTAATTGGTGGTCTTTATGTAGAAAAATGAAAATAGATCCATATTTATTATCTTGCACAAAGCTCAATCAAGTCCAAGTAGATCAAGGACTTCAACATAAAACCAGATACAGTGTAAATCTAATAGAAAAGAAAGTGGGAAAAAACCTCAAACTCATTGGCACAGTGGTGGTGCACGCCTTTAATCCCAGCACTCAGGAGGCAGAGGCAGGCGGATTTCTGAGTTCGAGGCCAGCCTGGTCTACAACGTGAGTGCCAGGACAGCCAGGGCTACACAGAGAAACCCTGTCTCGAAAAATCCCCCCCAAAAATGGGGGGGGGGAACTTCCTAAACAAAACACCAATGGCTCAGGCTCTAAGATCAACAATTGATAAATGGGACCCTCATGAAACTGAAAAGCTTCTGTAAGGCAAAAACCAGGCAATAGGACAAATTGGCAAAGAGCTCAAGAAGTTAATCTCCAAAAAATCCAAATAACCCAATTTTAAAAATGCAGTACAAAGCTAAACAGAGAATTCACAACAGAATATTCTCCAATGGATGAGAAGCACTTAACGAAGTGGAAGTGTTCAAACTCCTTAGGCATCAGTGAAATGAAAATCCAAACAACCTTGAGATTCCACCTTATACCCATCAAAATGGCTAAGATCAAATACTCAAGTGACAATACATGCTGTCGAGGATGTGGAGAAAGAGGAACACTCCCCCACTGCTGGTGGGATTGCAAACTGGTACAACCACTCTTGAAATCAATCTGGAGGTTCCTCAGAAAATTGGAAATAGTTCTACCTGAAGACCCAGCTATACCACTCCTGAGCATATACCCCAAAATATGCCCCACCACACCACAAGGACATGTGTACCACTGTGTTCATAGCAGCCTTATTTGTAATAGCCAAAAACTGGAAATAATGCAGGCATCCCTCAAAGGAAGAATGGATACAGAAAATGTCATTCATTTATACAATGGAATACTATTCCGCTATTAAAAACAAGGACATCATGAATTTTACAGGCAAATGGACGGAACTATTATCCTGAGTGAGGTAATTCAGACCCAAAGAACATGTATAGTATGTGCTCGCTGATAAGTGGATAGTAGCCAAAAAGTTCATCATACCTAGGTTATAAGCCACAGACTACAAGAAGTTTAACAAGCAGGAAGGCCCATGTGAGGATGCTTAAATCATGCTTAGAAGGGAGAACAAAGTAAAAGGAGGTAGAGGGAGAGAGGGACATGGGTGGGAAGGGAGGAAGGGAAAACAAGAACAGGATTGGATCTGGGGGTGGGGTGGGGCAGAAGAGAAGCTCAGAGGGACAGGAGAGTGAATGGAAATATGCAGCCCCTGGGGGTGAAAAGTGGAGGGATCCTCTAGAAAGTACCAGAGACCTGGGAGGCGAGAGACTCTCAGAACTCAATAGGGGCAACTTTAACCAAAATCCCCAGCAGTGGGGAGAGGGAAGAGTCTACCTCCAGTAGAGAGGCAGAGCTTCAAATGGAGAGAGAGGGTTACTAACCCACAGTCAAAACTTTTAACAGAATTATTCCTGCCTAAAAGAACTACAGAGCCAGGCGTGGTGGCGCACACCTTTAATCCCAGCACTCCGGAGGCAGAGGCAGGTGATTTTCTGAGTTTGAGGCCAGCCTGGTCTACAAAGTGAGTTCCTGGACAGCCAGGGCTATACAGAGAAACCCTGTCTCAAAAAAACAAACAAACAAACAAAAAACAGAAAAAAAAAATCTACAGGGACAAAAATGGAGAAAAGACTGACTATAGGTGGTCCAGTGACTGGCCCAACTTTGGATCCATTTCATGGGGGGTGGGGGACACCATGCCTGACACTATTACTGATGCTATTTTGTGCATAGAGAAGCCTAGCAAGGCTGTCCTCTGAGAGGCCCTACCAGCATCTAACTGAGACAGAAGCAGACTCATACCCAACCATTGGACTGAAGTCAGGGACCCCTGGGGTTGAACTGGGGGAAGGATTGAAGAAGCTGAAGGGGTGAGGAAGTCCATAGGAAGACTAGCAGTCTCCACTAATCCAGACCCTACGGAGCTCTCAGAGACTCAGCCACCAACCAGAAGCATAAATGGGCCAGTCGGAGGCCCCTGGAACCTATGTAGCAAAGGACTGCCTGGTCTGGCCTTAGTGGGAAAAGATGTGTCTAATCCTAGAGAGAGTTAAAATACCAGGAATGAGGGAGGCCAGGTGGGGAGTGAAGGGGGAGCACCCTCTTGCAGGTAACGGGGAGGAGGAATGGGATGAGGAACTGGGGGAGGAGGATCCGGGAGGGGAGACAATGGCTGGAATGTAAATAAATAAAATAATTTTTAAAAGTAAAATATGAATAAAAATTAAAATTCACGCACAAATATATGTCCAAATGATAGAAAATGGATGAGGCATATAGTTTTAAAGAACAGAATTATCTAAAACGTTAATATTCTGAGCTTGGTATTGTACTAATGTTAAATATGATACTAGCATTGGAGGGAATGAATACTAATTTTTCCCATTTTCTATGACTAAAATTTTTGAAAAAAATAGAAGCAACAGAATATTGTTATAAGTTAATACACTATACAACAAATATAGAAGATTATATAACTACAGAAGTCCCATAAGTTCTTTAACTTAAAAGAACTGCTATAACACTTAACCTTAGGACCTTCCAACACCTGATTTAGGAAAAAAACAATCTTAACTCACACTGGACTATGATTTAGCTTGATAATATTAGTAAGTTTGAAAGAGGGAGAAAAGGTTAATTTTTCTCTTGAGAAGCAGAGTAAGCACCAAGTACCTCTTGCTTTGTAAATACTGTAAAGAGTATAAATTCCCTTATTGAGAAATTTTAAATTCTGCCACCCTAATGAATTGAGTTTGTTGGTCTACTTAAAATGTATTATCTACATGAAATGACCCAGCACACAGCCTTTTTGACCTAATGATCACTTTCTTATAAAGTAATATCTGAAAGAATGTAAAAATACTATTATTGAGATATACAATGCAATTTATAACCAATTCATCAGGAAGTTAAAGATGAAAACCAGCTTTTATTGGCAATGATAAAAAGCTAAGACTGAAAAAGGAAGCTGACTTTTCAGCCGAGATCCTGGGATCATTATCATTATACTGACTTTTGAGACAGGGCCTCATGCAGTTTAGGCTGGCTTCAAAGCAGCTAAGTAGTCAAGGTTGACCTTGAATTCATGATTGGCCTGACTTTGCCTCAGGAGTTCTGGAATTACAGGCACATGCCAGCACACCCAACATCCCTTTTTGCTATTCTAAATCTCTCTTAAATCACTCTTAAATTTTTACCAAAATTGTAAATTACATCAAAAGAACATAACAATAGACATGGCAAAATGGCACAAGGCCTCACCCCTACACAAGGAGCTACAGGCAAACTAAGGAATATTCACAGCATGGGAGAGAAATAGTCTTCCTCAGAAAAGAGCACACCAATTGCTTATCCAATACCAAACAGTTCTGAAAATATATATAACAAGTAATATTACAGAGACTTAGCAGGTTATATTTAGGAATATATATGCATGAAAATATTTAGAAATATATATCAATGAAAAAAAGAGGTCATGAATTTGAAAGACAGCAAGGAAGGATGTATGACAGGGTTTGAAGAGAGGAAAGGGACGACAAATAATGTAATTATATTATAATCTCAAAAAATAAAAGACATAACTATAACCCTACAAAATTAATAGACAAAGAGGATATGTATCACCTGGGGGGTAGAGAGAGGGAGGGACCTGGGTGGTAGAAGGGAGAGGAGGGGGAAAAGGGGAACATCAGGTATTGGGGGCAACAGGAGTGAAGCCCCAAGGGCCAGCAGAATGAATGGAAACAAGCAACCTCAGAGTTGGGGGGGGGACCTTCTAGGATGTACCAGGGACCTGGAAGATAAGAGACTTTCAGGACTCAAAGAAAGGGACCTTAGATGAAATGTCCTACAGTGTGGCGGGTTGGGGGGGGGACTTATAGAGCCCATCTCCAGTAGAAAGACAGGTGGAGGGATGGGGTTGCCATCCCACAGTCAAAAACTCTGGTCCAGAATTGTTCCTGCCTAAAAGAACTGCAGGAACAAAAATGTAGAAGAGCTCAAAGGAAAGGAGGTCCAGTGACAGGCCCAAATTGGGATCCATCTCAAGGGGAGGCTCCAAGACCTGACACTATTGCTGAGGCTATGACATCCTTGCAGACAGAGGCCTAGCATGACTGCCTTCAGAGAGGCCCATCAAGCAGCTGACTGAGACAGAAGCAGATATTTACACCCAGCCAATGGACTGAAGTCTGGAACCCCTGTGGTTGGATTGGGGAAAGTCTGGAAGAAGCTGAGGAGGAGGGCAACCCCATAGGAAGACCAGCAGTCTCAACTAACCTGGACCCTTGAGATCTCTCAGACACTGAGCCACCAACCAGACAGCATACACTAGCTGATATGAGACCCTCAACACATATACAGCAGATTACTGCCAGGTCTGGCCTCAAAGAGGCACCTAACCCTCAAAAGACTTGAAGCTCCAGGGAGTGGGGAGACCTGGTAGCATGGAGTGGGGTTGGGTGGGGACATCGTCTTGGAGGCAGGGGAGTAGGAATGGGTTGAGGAACTATCTGAGGGTGGAATGGTAGGAGGATAATGACTGGACTGCAAAAAAGGATTAAAGATAATTTTTTAAAAAATTACTCTTTGTCATTTATTACTCCAGAAAATTAAGAGATAGACACAGAGTAGGGTTTCAGATCTTGCATTTATCCAGACTGGAAATGGTAGCTTTAGCAAAGAAAATTAAATATTAAGCCTATTAAATTCCTAATGATGGAATTCTCTATATGTATTTGCTAAGATTATTATTTCATAAAAAATATTTTCACAAATCAATGGCTTGATAATCAAGAAATCACAATTATTTCAGGGTCTGGTTGGAGATGAGTTTGATTTCTGATCAGCTAGTGGGTTCTGACAGAAGGATAGAATAATGCTAGTGTTGCCTTCTGCTCGGATTAACCTGGCCCAGCTGATTCTAAGAAAATAAAAGAAACTATTCCAAGTTCACCTAGAGTAGGTCAAATTCAATCAAACCTAAAGCAAAATGAACCATCAATATTCTTTTTTACCCTGAGTATATTTCTTAAAGCTGAGACAACTCATCTTAAAGAACCTAGACCAAGAACTAAGGAGCACAGCAGAATATTACCAAATTACTCAGACTAAAAAAATCCATAATTTTTATTTTTTATCAGTTAAACTGTTTTACTTTGTTAAATTGCAAAACAAATTCAGTTGTATATGAGTTGTAATTCCTTTAAAATGTCATTTATTCAGATACATGAGTAATATTTATTATGCACTAATAATGATCAAGCAACCTTATGCTGGGTATGTGAGGGAGCACATATATACATATATATAATATTAAATATTTAATCCTCATTTAATCCTCAAAATAAGTGTATTTCCTCCATTTTATATATGAAGAAAACATATTATCCTTTAAAAAATGTATGCATTATTGTTGTGTATATAAAATTGGAGAAAACCCCAGAGAAGAACTTTTTGGAGTTTGTTGTCTCCTTTAGCCTTTATGTGAATTCCAGGAATTGAAGTCAGGCTGTTGTTAGGCAAGCACTTCACCTGCTATACCATCTCGCTAGCCCCCAGAAACTACATTTTAGATAAGTTAGCTGTATTCATTCTTTGACTCGGAGTTGTAGGGTTTTTTTTTCCTTCTTCTTCTACTCACCTAGGAGCATAAAGTTTCTTTTCTTACCCTAGATAAGTTTTAAAAGAGAGACTTTATAAAATTAAGCAAATACAGTATTAGTATAATAATATTTTGTGAAGAATTTTAAAATCCTCAGATAAAAACTTATTAAATATTATTAAAAACTTATTTAAATATTTTTAAATTTATTAAGCAACACCTAATAGCATAAAGAATTTATCTTATTAGTTAAAAAATTACAATTGATAAACATTCATCTTTCAAATGTGAACCAATGAGATAAACGTAGCAACAAAGACTAAATCCTGACTTGAAGTATTTTCCATTTTATGAAAAGTATTTGTTCAAATGTTATCTGGCACTCCACTAGAGTGATAGCAAAAAATGTGCTTCTTAACACTGTTTTCTTGGACCACTATCTAAGGTCATTTTGCTATTTAAGTTTCAAACCAACACTGCTTTGCAACACTAAAATCCCAAACAACTATAAAAGTCAATGCCACTGACTGTAAGTACAATCACTTTACTCAAACATCAGCAAAAATATTATATGAGACATAAAATTTAAAAAATTGAAATCTCAACCATCCTTCTAAAGAAATTGATCTAATAACCTCTAAATTAGTTCTTCTAATTTTCTATAAAATATCAATCCCATAGTATCAATGGGGAACCTTACAGAATTTGGAGACCTTATAACACAGTCTATTTACATGGCTGTGTACCCAAACTTCTATAATTTATAACTTCCAAGAATTAAAAATCTATTTACTAAGGACAGATGGAAACCTAGCATATTTTAGGAAAGCACCATCACAAACCAAATCCAAGAGTAAACTTTGCTCTATTAGCAATTCTTGATTTCACTATAATTCAGAAAAACAATCTTACCACAGTATAAAAATTCAGTTTGCACTGATTTATATACATCGATATAAGAAATCACAAAATGGATCCTAAAAAAAAATCATCATTTCAAAAACACAACTAAGTAGTTCAGTCTTGAATAGGCATCTAACAACAAGAAAAAGTACCTCTCTACTTTTTACTGACATAAATAGATTTAATTACTCCATTAATTCACTTTAAAAGAAAACTTCAAATAACTATGACAATGCCAACCAAAATTAGTAGTTCTCGAACTTTCCCATCTTCTTAATCCTTCCTTAAACAACAGTAGTTATACAAAATGAATTTTCCATAATATATTATATGTATTTTTAGATATTACATAGCTATATAAAACATTATATAGCTAAATCACATGTAAATATGTGAAAATGACCCCCAAGCTCTGATAGTTTCAAGTATGCCTTGGCATAATGACACATGCCTCAAAGGGAATAAGCCTAAAAAAAAAGTTTCAAGTCAAACACAAAATTGATCTAAAACACTGAAGTATTTCAACAACTCAAATATTTACTAATAGGGTAGTAAACAAAATATGATTATAAACCATGAAACTGTGTTAAAGTAAAAGCTATGCATGAAAAGCCATATATTACATGATTGTACTTATAAGAATTGTTTAGAATAGGTGAATCTATAAATTGAATTACTGGTTATTAAGGACTGGTTGAAAAAAAGATGGGTTAATAACTAATAATATATATGAGACTTTATTTCATATATATTTTTTAAATTATAATTTTTATTATAAGATGTTTTTGTAAAATATGACTGCATAATTCTCTAATTGTACCAAAATCTGGAATTATAAACTTTAAAATAGGGTCTGAAGAGATGACTCAGTGGTTTAGAATGCCTGCTGCTCTTCCATAGAATCTGAGTTCAGTTACAGAATCTACTTTAGGTGGCCTTTTTTCTACCTGTAACTTCAGCTCCAAGGGATCTAACACCCTCTTTTCTGGCTTTCACATATATCAGCATAAATGTGGCACACGCATACACGCATACACACACACACACTCACACACACACACGTAAATTAAAATAACTTCCTTAAAAACAAACTTTAAAAGGAGTGAATAGTATGGCAACTGAATTATATCTCAATGAAAAGAAATACCCCCTAGAGCTGTGTCTCTAGCTGCATATGTAGCAGAGGATGGCCTAGTGGGCCATCAATGGGAGGAGAGGCCCTTGGTCTTGCAAAGATCATATGCCCCAGTACAGGGGAATGCCAGGGCCAGGAAGCAGGAGTGGGTGGGTTGGGGAGCAGGGCAGGGGAGGGAATAGGTGGCTTTGGGGATAGCATTTGAAATGTAAATAAAGAAAATATCTAATAAAAATGCCTTTAAAAAAAAGAAATACACACACACACACACACACACACGTGTTTTTGTAAAATATGACTGCATAATTCTCTAATTGTGCCAAAATCTGGAATTATAAACTTTAAAATAGGGTCTGAAGAGATGACTCAGTGGTTTGTGTGTGTGTGTGTGTGTGTGTGTGTGTGTGTGTGTATTGCAATATGTAGCAAGTAAAAGGAAATAAAATATTACATAAAGGGAAACCTCAATGTATTGAAGAGGTCTCAAATTTGACATTTAAAATAAAACCTTTACTATATTAAAATTCAAGTATCTGTCTATTCTAAAACCTAAGTAGTAACCTAACTGGCTCTAGCAGTCTAAACCCTATCAACTCTCCAGCCAAGAATTTTAAGAACAACAACAAAAATTGTCTTAATCTTGTAATTCTTCCTGTCACCCTTTTTCATGCCTGTGATTTAAACATGATAGAAGAATTTAAAGGATTAATTTTAGCTCACAGTCTCAGAGATTTCAGCCTGTTTCCATTGCTCTGTGCCTGAAGTGTGAGGCTGAATGCCATGGCAGGGAGCATGAAACAGAGCAAAGCAGCTAACCTCATGGAGAAAAGGAAGCAGAAGGAAACTACGCCCATGGTAGCAGGCATTCTCCATTCTTCCTATGTTATTGCATGTCCTAAGGCCCTGTGTTGGATGGTAATGCTCATGTGTAAACTGGATCTTTCATCCCACTCAATCCTCTGTAAAAACACACTAACAGATATACACAAGCATGTGCTTTTGATAACCTCTAAAAATCCTCTCAAACCAGTCACGTCACCAACAAAGATTAATTATCACAATCGTGTACTCTTTTAACCCACCCGAAATCATTTCTAAATCATTCATAAACAACAAAACTCACTCATCTTTTAGGAGAATAAATCCACAACTCCTTCATATAACACCTTAAAAATCATCTCAAGCCTTACTAAATTCAACCTTAAAGGTACCCAACTGTATTAATCTGACAAATGTTAATCATAGAAGAGGACCTTAAGTGTTAGCTCAACCTCTTCAATATAAAATTTTATTAGTACTACAGCCAATAACATCACTGTCAAGATAAGAATACGTTCCTCTAATTCTTATTACTGTGAACCTTAAACTAGTGCAGCAAATGGCATATTACACCACGCTGAGAACAGTAGCATCATTTTCTTAATTCATCCAAGTATTACTAGTTCTACTCCCCCATCATTGATTTCAGCTTCACCAACTCCACATCAACCTGTGTCCTTCTCACACCAATTTATCATTTCTATTTTCATTTATTCCTATCTTGTCTTCAATTCTTAATATCCCATCCCTGCCTCTTTTAATTTGGGTACCTCTATCTCCTCTAAAACTCACACCAAGCTTCCCAAAATTTAGTTTACTTTCTTAAAAAAAAAAAAAACCTATTAACGTAGTCTTAATATATTCATCAAATGTTTAGTCTCTTAAGGCTACTAAAAATGAGCATAAAAGTAAGGAGTCTTTTATTAGGAGAAAAAATTAAAAAGTGGGCTGCAGAAATTGCTCAGTCGATAAGAGTGCTTGCTCTTAGAGGACCTGAGTTCAGTTCTAAGCACCCATGTCAGACAGTTCACAGAAATCCATAACCCTGGCCCCAAGAGATTCAATGACTGCTTATGGACTGTTTGGGTAGCTACACAAGTGTGACACAAACATACAAGCATACATACATACAGACAGACACAGATACATACACACATACATACATAAATAAACAAAAATTCTTTTTAAAAAGAAGTGTATTCTATTGGTAATAACCTTGAGGAAATGATATCTGAACATGATTTCTAAGTATATGATTCATTTTTATCATTTTCTAATTCCAAATTTTTGTATTGACAGAGCACAACGTTTTAGTTTTGTGAACAATGTAACTTAGTATGATTTAACATTTTCTGCATCTGAAAACTAACATATACTATCACATGATATAATTAAGCACTTATGCATAGCTTTCCATTGCTACTAAAATACTACTTTTATATTCAAAGTCTTTATTTCAACCTTTTCACAAAGTATATAACCTTAAATAGGTTGTTTATATATGCCGTTAAGAAAATACACCGTACATTTTATTTTCCAAGTTAAAAATTCATTGTAATTCTAATTCCTTGGTTTATTTTTAATATGTTCTTACTTTGCAATAAGTAAGTACAACAAAGAAAATGCTTTACCAAAATCCTGCATAATCATGGTATGAGCCATTCTAGCATCTGAAGTGTGCAATCCAAGACTTCCACCACCTGAATCCATCCTTAGCAAAGCTCATTCACATGTATCTGTAAAACAAATGGTTTGGAAAAGGTTTAAATGCATTTATTTCAAGTTAGTTGTTTTGAGAAAAAGACAATAGAAAATATGCCTTTCAACCAGGTATGCAAAGCTCATTACAGAAGAAAAGAAACATTCCAAACTGCTTAGATGCTTTATGTGAGAGCCATACATAAAAGGGGTAGGTGGAAGTAAAGCCAAGATAACAGAAAATAAGGCACAGTTATGGTAATGAGCCATATGAGGAATATGACTAATAAACAAGCAAAAGAACAACATTGCAAGACTGGGGTCCAGTTAAAATATACTTAATAAAGAAAAAGATGATGACAGATTAATAGTTGTGATATGTATACATTACTAGAGGACTCAGGTGTCTAGCATTAGTGAATTTCATCCAGTAGCTCTGATCCATTTCTTCCAGAACCAGATCAGCCCTGCAGCGGAGCTCTGCAGATATTGTATTCACCTCTGGTTCCTGGGGTTCTACTTATAATGCAAAATGTTCTATCACAAGTTTCCCCGGAGTTCTTTGAACCAGTAGGGACTTCTGGCCTCACTCTACTACATTCTCTTGTCTCACAGTTTTGAGGACTCATGAAACATGACTGCTTCCTAAATATGGTAAAGATAAGATCAATCACATACAAATATTTAGAACAGTACACTGATATTTTTCAGTAATGTTACTAAAATAATGCTATTCTCATGGAAATTTTTAAATAGCCGATGAACCCCTTTCATTTCCTATATCAGGACAACCAAGCAATATGCAACAGAAAGCCAGAGGTTGTCACTCAATATATTACTTATAATTGCATATCAGATGTGCATTGCCCTAGCAACAAAAGATTCTAACCAAACAATAGAAAAGGTGTGTTTTTTAAAGGTATTTATCTTATTGTTACTCAGAAGTGTTTGTTATATTGACCCATATCACACAAAGGTATGCCCTTAATGAAAAATTTAGAACAATGACACAAAAACAAAAACTAAGTTCTTAAGCACAAGGGTATGTGGCTAAGCTTTTCCCCCATGCTGTAAAGCAACAGCTACCCAACAGGCTGAACAATCTCCGAGTTCTCTTTATTAGACATTTGAGCTGTATACTTTGGACACAAAAATATGCTCTATAAGTGGATAATTATGTCTAAGTACCAAAATAATTAGGTAAATTGTGTGAGAGCAAAATTATTGGAGGAGACTTCTTAGCTGTATTTTGCCTTTCTTTCAAATTAGTATACTTTCTGGCTTGCTCTTATCCAAGATGAGGACAAAAGGCCAATGGAGTTCACCATAAATTACCTATATATCCATATATTTAAATAAAAATACCATAAGGATTTATTTTGACACTTACAACTACACTATGTGGACTACAATTTTATCAGTTGCTTCCTTTATCAGATAACTAACACAACAGTTATAAATGGCACTCTATGGTTTAACTTTTTATGTAATTACTTAAGAAAAGAATAAGTAATTTCTTAATCACCTTTTACAAGTAGATTGAAGAAAATGAAGATTTCCTTAAGGATTATAAAGTAAATTTTGCAAAATTTCTTATTTTTTTCCTTCAAAACAATTCATTTTCTTTGGGAAAACGGTCTTTACCTATTATGGAAATAGAAATTAGAAGACATTTTTAAACAGTCTCTTACACAACTTAAGAATGTTTTTCTTTACTTTTCAACTTGTAAGGTGAGATTTCAAAAAGCTCACATGCTCAAGCCTGTGTTTATCTAAAAAGCAGCCAAAGGGATGCCACTAGACATCCCCCCAAATAACTACTACAATACAAAATATTATTACATTTAGCCTTCAACTGCTTGACTAAGTCCAAATCTTCTTTAAATTGGGTTTTTAAAAACACCTTATTTTGGAAAGTAAAGAACAAGAGCAAGGTTTGTCTTTGCCAAATCCTCACAGAAAAATCTGCCTTAGCACTCAATGAAGTATAAAGATTACAACATACAAGGGAAGTATTATGGAAAGTAACACACTGTTCGAATAGCAAAGAAATAAAGTGGAATACTTTTTCACATATAGCAAGTTTCAATAAGATCAATAACAAATAATGTAAGGGAACAGCAGTATGGTATTTAATAACCAATAGATAGCTAAGGTTCTCAGCCTTCTCAAGAGTACCACAGATGCGTATCGAACCGAGATAAACCACGCAAGTACACTTCAAGTAAACACCCTTCTATCAATGCACGGGAAGCAGAAAACACAAAAATCAAATTTTACTCTCCCATGTCTCTTCTAAACAGCTCGCTGGGGAGCGAGCTTCTCCGTGCTGTCAACGGGGCGAGGGATAGAAGAGAAATGATGCTAAGGCAGCTGGGCAAGAGAATGGGGAAAGTAGTATTTGCGGAGATAGACAAAGGAGCCCTGGCAAGTAGCAATATTGCAGCTTTGGACGCTGCACTCTTCCCGCAGAAGTCTCCCTTTCCCACGACCGTGCCAAGTTTCAATCATTTCCAGCAGAACGCACACACGTGCCCTCTCCGCTGTCGCCCAGCCGACTGATGTTCCAGCGAACAAGAACAAGAGAGCCGGCGAGCCGGCGAGCGTTCACAGCGGAGCGCCGAGACCCAGCCTAGGAGGCGTCCCCCGCGGCGCCCACCCTGCTCACCCGCGGCGCAGCGGTCACCGGCGCTGCCCCCGCCCCGCGGCGCCCGCCGGCCGGCTCACCGCCCCTCGCTCCGGCGGCCCCGCCGTACGTGGGAGCCGGCCACCAGGCAAAATGGTGGTGATGGGGCTGAGGCGACGGTGGCCGCACTCGGCACCCCCCCAAAACACACAGCCCGGCTCTGACGGCACCGGAGCTCCGCTCCTGTCCTCTGCCCGGCCCCGGGGCCACTTGAGCGGCAGATCCTGCTAGCCCTCGGGCGTGCCGCCGAAGGCTCCGTCAACCGCCGCCCCGCCGCGCGCGAGCGGCTGCAACGACGTGGGGCGCGGGCGAGAGGAACATGGAGGGGGTGGGGGCTGGGGGGTCGCCGAGAGAAAATGCCAAGGGGACGCCGCACTCTCCACCGTTTTGTTTTCCGCCATTTTCCTGTCACCCTAAACCACCGACGGACACAACGACGGCTCTGGCTTCCCCGGGGGGCTCCGAGCGAGGGGAGCAGGGGGCTGACTGAGGAGGGGGACCCTCACTTGCCAACCTTTCCCTGGCCTCCGCCGTCCGAGGAGGAGGAAGCCAGGGCTCCGGAGGCAGAGGTGAAGCTCGGGGACTAGACGCCACTTCCATTGTTCCCTTCGCCCTCCCCGAGACGCTGGGTGGGAGCCTCTCCCCTCCCAGAAACACGCTGAGCGTGGCAGAGCCGCCGCTCCCGAGTTGCTGCTCAGGAGTCCCCTTACCTGTCACCGCCGCCGCGGGGCTGCAACCGCCACCGCCTTCCCGGCCACCAGGCAGTCGGAGGCCACGCTCTCAACTGCCGCGGGGGGCGGCAGCCGTGGACCTGGAAGGTCCTGGCGTTCGTTCGGGATTCCGAGGTTCCGCAGCCCGAGCCAATCACGAGCTACTCTGCGTCTGCGAGGCGCGCCGCCTCGTCCCGCTTTATAGCGCTCCTACATGCTGAGGTTGCATTACGTCACGCTACCCTTGCTGCAGGGTAGGGGGCCAAAGGGGGAGCGCGCGCACGCGCGCGCCACGCCGACCGTGGAGCCCGCGCTGGGTTCGTGCTAGGAGACCCCGCGGACTCGCAGCCAAGGCTGCGCCGCCGGTGGAGTCCGAGTGCGCAAGCTCCGATCTTGGGACGTCCCTGAGGAGTTTCCGTGGGAAGATTTTGGTTTCCAGGTTTCCCAATTGGGATAAGGAGAAAGAGGGCAAAGCGCAATGACCACTCGCTGAACCTCTAATAGATATTAGATGTCATTTAAAACTCTCTCTCTCTCTCCCTCTCTCTCTCTCTCTCTCTCTCTCTCTCTCTCTCTCTCTCTCTCTCTCATACATATTACTTGTCATTTAAAACTCGCTCTGTGTGGGTCTGTGTGCACATCCCACCCTGGAAACCACGGAGGAATTTTCAGTCCACCGATATGATTTGCAGGTTCCCTCCATTCACCCCTTCATTACTTTTATAATGGAGATAATTTGACAAAGAAAGTTTTAAAACGCAGAATAAAAAGGTAGACAGGGGAACTAAATGAAATGAACACTAAATAATTCCAGAATATGACACTTTTAGCTTCTGTCTGCATAAAGTAAAAAGGTGGAAAAATTTGGCGATATGCAAGAAAAAATGATGAACTGTGACAGAAAAGGAGGTATGAACTAGGTTGCAATTTTAACTTGTCTTATGTTCTGAGAATTAAGCCTTATTATATGATCACTCTATAGCACTATTTAAACAAGGATGATGGAGGGGTAACTCATAATTGTTGAGTAAATATTTTTTAAAGATGGTTTTGTTCTAGATAATTGTGATCATTTCTCCAGTTACCTAGAACTATATACCTCTAGAGAGTTTTTAGATATCTAGAAAGATATGACACTTTTAAGTACTGTCTGACCAGGAGGCTGGAGGAAGAGGAGAAGGAGAAGGAGGAAGAGGAGGAAAAAGCGGAAGAAGAAAATGGTATTTGTCCATGTCTAGATTTGACTTATGGACCATGATTTGCCCATCCGTTTAGCTGTCTTTACACTTCTGTTTTCTTTCCTAGATGAAGAAAGTTTTTTTTTTTTTTTGAATGTATACAATGGCTTATTTCTGTATTTAATACTTTGCCAAATACTGCTTAATGGTCTTTTCCTGTGACAATTCCAACTGAATATTTAGAAGAAACTTGGAAAGAAAGTGTAGTTTTGTGTGTGTGTGTGTGTGTGTGTGTGTGTGTGTGTATGAGAGAGAGAGAGAGAGAGAGAGAGAGAGAGAGAGAGAGAGAGAGAGAGAGAGAGAGCCTTGTGAATGGCAGCACTCTGATAGATAATTTTGAAATACTTCAAATCTATCTTTGCTCCTCTTTCCTTAAACATCTGGCCAATCAAAATGTCAGGAGAATTCTACCTCCTTAACATCTGTAGAACTCTCCCCATTTCTAACAAGATCCTTTGTTCCAATTCACATCCCATCTCCTTTGCATTACTATGACACTATGCTAAGCAATCCTTTTGTGTCTGTTTAGTCATGACATTTCAAAATTTCAAGCCAGAAAAAAAAAAGTACAGAATTGAGTCTCCACACTCCATTCTCACTTGGTGCTCTCAGCAAGTGAGATTATTGTCGTGTTCTTCTGATTTGTTTCTCTTTCATATAACCCAATTTAATGAAATAAAAAATAAATCTAATCAAATCAAAACATAAAAGATACTCATTTAAAGGAGAAAAGTGACTACCACATGGAATAAAAAAGCATAAAGGAGAGTTTTTGTGATGTTTTCAAAAATATTAAATGTTACTTATATGTTGATAGTTTAGTGCCTTTACAGTTTCATACTAGCTCCAATAATATAACTAGAACCAATAATATAATCAGGTTCTATAAATTCTATAATTCTATACTGTGCTTTGCTATGTAGATTGTCCAATTCACTCCCACTGATTTCTTCAATAACCTCAGCCAACTAATAGTGAATTGCTACGGTACATTTAGAAATCAAATATTTCTGTCTCCTTTTTTAAAATGATTCTGCAGTCACAGTTTGTCATCAGCTATATTCCCTTTAAACTAAATCTCGTGTATGAACTGTATTCCTCTTCTTTCTTTCTTTCTTTCACTGTAACCTAGGCAACTCCCACAGAATAATACAAAATGAATGAACATAAGCAAATTCTGGGTCAACTAGAACACTTTACAAATAATTACTGTCATGCACTGTCAACATTCATATTTCTATTTCTATTTACAAACATGTTGACACTAGATAATACTGTTTTAATTGTTCTGGGATGATTTGAAACAAGAGTCAGAATTCATTTGTAAATTATATAGTAGTACCCAATGTGCTGTGCATAATAAAATATCTTGGTACTTAAAGTGATGGGTGGAGTGAGTCATCTCATACAGACAATAGGGCAAGCCACATCCAATATGCCACTGCAGTCTTATTCATGTATGAACTACAATTTAGTTTCATCAAAAATATAATGTGATATTAAATTAATGCTCTTAGTTCAATAAGATTTTTATTTGTTCTCTGAATTGCATATACACAAAAAACCCAAAGAATGTATTTCTATATTGCTTTAGATTTGTTCATGTTTAACTGACATTAGCATAAACCTAAATTAACACTGAATAATACCACTCTCCTACAAAATAATTTAGAATGAAAACTATAAATTATACATAAAAGTTAAAAACTATCCTCCACAAATGGTACCAGGAAACCTTGGGGGAAATAGCTAATTACAGGTAACAGGAAATTAAGAAGAAGAGGTTCTGTCAGTGTGTTATAATAAAGAGGAAACTTTCAAAGACTAATATGTTCATGTCAAAAGTACACAAAAGCTACCAAACATAATATATGTCATTGATAGAAACATATTAAATAAAAAATTTTCTAAGTTGTCTTGATCTTAAAAGAGATCTACTCACAAGCATAAACTTCAATGGAAGCTATTTTTCTTGCATCCATAGAATACCAACTTACATATTTTGAAAATAAACAATCAAGAGAAAATAAATCAACCATTTACTTTTACCATAGAAATTATTTCAACACAACAAAGTATCCCTAGTATGATCAGAGAAATATTTTCTTGCAAGAAAACAATAAATGTAGAATAATCAGCATTTTCAAATTTTTGAAGTAACAACTGACCAAAGCAATATCAGCAATGAACCAGAGAAATGTTTAACAGACTGAGTCAGAGATAGGATATGCCCAACTATGAAGAGAACATCACAGAAAAGAAAGGAGACTTAAGAGAGCAGTGGAGTGACAGAGAGTGAGTGAGAGAGACAGAGACAGAGACAGAGAGACAGAGAGAGAGGAGGCAGTTTTCCTGGAACAGTTTTACAAGGAGAGGTGAGCCAAAGAATGAGAAGGACCTAGAAAATTAAAACAAGTTGCCAGGGCTAGTTGGAGGCCAAGCAGATCAATAATTCTGAAGCCAAGAGAAGTCAGTTTGAATCAGTCAGCTTGAAGAGGAATTTTGAGTCAAAACACCCAGTTTTGTCTTAACTCCATCTCCCTGCCCTATCTCCACTTGATCCTCCTGTTCCTGAAAGGAAATAAAACTTGAGACCTGTGATTCATGTAATGTATGTCAAATAGCCCCAAGAGTTGTTTGTGAGCTTTGAAACCTGGGGCTGAGAACATAGCAGAACAGACCAGGACATGCCCGGGCAGGCCCGTCGCCTCCCTATCTCCCACCCCTCTGACCTAAGTTAAATGTTAACAGGCTGCTGATGTTAAATGGACCAATCATGTGAAACCGTGCCAATTCCTCCCCCAGCCCCACTCCTTTTCTATAAAAACCCCTAGCTTCCAAGCCTCGTGGTCGAATCCACTGTCTCCTGTGTGAGATATGTTTCGACCCGGAGCTCCGTCATTAAAATACCTCATGTTGTTACATCAAGGTGTTGTGTTCTATTCGTGATTCTTGGGTGCACGCCGAATCGGGAGTTGAGTGGGAGTTTCCCCACTAGGTTCTTTCATTTGGAGGTTCCACCGAGATCTGCGTGACACCCAGGATTCCCGAAGGACCCCTTGGAGGTGCGTTTGTTTGTGTGAGTCTTGTTATGTTGTCTGTTGTCTAAGTGTCTAAGTGTGGCACTGCTGAATTTGTGTCTTAGTTTTTCAGTTCTGAGATTGTGGGTTTGAGCCCCACCTGTGTTACCAGTTCTGGTATTCTGTATTCTGGCAGCTGCCACTGAGGACCGTAAAGACCCTAGTGGCTGTGGGAAGACATTCCGAGGGAGACCCTGGAGTTCCCGGGATACGGAACAGTCAGGAGGACCTGGCTGTTGCCTGGCAGAGTGAAGAAGAGTGAGTGCTCTTCCTGCCAGAGGAGTGGACGCGGAATCCCACTCCGTCAGAGGTAGCGTTTGGCTGGTTGTTTAAGTCCAGACGTGGATGAGTGTGTTTGGATGTCTTAATGTTTTCCGTCTCTGTCATTGTGTTGTGTTTATTCTTATTCTTCACTATGGGACAGACCGTGTCTACTCCTTTATCTTTGACTAAGGACCATTGGATGGACGTTAGGGCTAGAGGACAAAAATTGTAATAGTGAAGAAAAAGCCATGGATGACTTTCTGTTCCTCGGAATGGCCTGATTTTGGAGTAGGTTGGCCAGCAGAAGGAACTTTTTACTTACCCACCATAAGGGCTGTGAAGGCCATTGTTTTTCAGGAGGGGCCAGGATCGTATCCAGACCAGCAACCGTACATCACGGTATGGGAAGACTTGGCACACTACCCACCCCCGTGGGTTCGCCCATTCCTCCAGCCTCTCCGCCCTGGCACCAAGATTCTAGCCATCCGAGAAAATGGTGAGAAAAAGAAACCGAAACCACCGCTCGGGGGAGATGATGATCGCAGCACACCAGTGACGAAACCCCCCAAGATCTATCCAGAGATTGAAGAACCCCCTGAGTGGCCTGACACCCCTCAACCCCCACCATATGCTCCCCAGCCCCAACCTTCAGCTCCCTCAGGACCCCTGCCTCAGGTCCCGGCCGGAGGAGGGGGTCCCTCCACAGGAACAAGGAGTCGGCGAGGAGTCACCCCTGAGGGGCCTGCGGATTCAACCGTGGAGCTCCCCCTCAGGGCTATTGGGGCTCCCCCCGCCGATCCGAATAGTCTACAGCCCCTACAGTATTGGCCTTTTTCCTCTTCTGACCTCTATAACTGGAAAGCTAATCACCCCCCTTTTTCAGAGAACCCTGCAGGACTCACTGGGTTGGTTGAATCATTAATGTATTCACACCAGCCGACCTGGGATGACTGCCAGCAGCTTCTGCAGACTCTATTCACAACCGAGGAGAGAGAGAGGATTCTCCTCGAGGCTCGGAAAAACGTCCGAGATGAGGCTGGGCGCCCTGTCCAAACTCCAGCTGAGATAGATAGAGGATTCCTGCTAACCCGGCCCCGATGGGATTATAATACGGCACCAGGTAGGGAACCACTGTCCAATTATCGCCAGGTCCTAGTGGCGGGTCTGAGAGGTGCTGCCCGGCAGAACACGAATCTGGCCAAGGTAAGAGAGGTTATACAGGGAGCGACTGAGCCCCCCTCAGTCTTCCTCGAAAGGCTCATGGAGGCTTATAGGAGATATACCACATTCGACCCCACGTCTGAGGGTCAAAGGGCCTCAGTAATTATGGCCTTCATTGGCCAGTCGGCTCCTGACATTAGGAAGAAGTTACAACGAATTGAGGGCTTGCAGGATTACACCATAAGGGATGTAGTTAGAGAGGCAGAGAAAGTGTATCATAGGAGAGAAACAGAAGATGAAAAGTTAGAGAGAGAAAAGAGAGAAAAGAGAGGATGAGGATAGGAGAGACAGGAGGCAAGAAAAGGTTTTGACTAGGATCCTGGCCGCAGTAGGAGAAAGAGATAACGGAAGAAGAGGTAGACAGTCAGGGAACCTGGGAGACAAAAGACAGCAGGGACCAAGGAGACCCAGAGAAGGCGGGCAACGCCTGGAGAGGAACCAATGTACATATTGCAAGGAAATGGGCCACTGGAAGAGCGACTGTTCGAAAAACAAAAAAACAAAAAAACAAAAAAACAAAAAAAAAACAAGAGGTAAAGGTGCTTTCTCTTGGAGAAGATGAAGACTAGGGGGAACGGGGCTCAGCCCCCCTCCCTGAGCCTAGGGTAACCTTAGAAGTGGAGGGGACCCCCATGGACTTTCTAGTAGACACGGAAGAGAGATGGACAATGGTGGCTCACAGAAGCCAGAAAACAAGCTGTTATGCAGATCCCGGCCCCAACCACTGCTCACCAGGTAAGAGAGTTCCTGGGGACTGCTGGGTTTTGCAGACTCTGGATTCCCAGATTTGCCTCACTGGCAGCTCCCTTGTATCCACTAACCAAAGAGAAAGGGGAATTCACCTGGACCAGAAAACATCAGCTAGCCTTTAAAACACTCAAAAAGGCACTGCTGCAGGCTCCGGCATTGGCCCTGCCAGATTTAAAAAAACCTTTCACCCTATACATTGATGAAAGAAATGGAGTGGCAAGGGGAGTCCTTACCCAGGTTTTGGGACCATGGAAGCACCCGGTAGCCTACTTATCAAAGAAACTGGACTCTGTGGCCAGTGGATGGCCCCCCTGCCTGCGAGCGATAGCAGCCACAGCTGTGCTAGTAAGAGATGCTGACAAACTGACTATGGGCCAGAATGTTACCATAGTGGCCCCACACTCTCTTGAGAGCATCATCAGGCAACCACCGGACCGCTGGATGACCAACGCCCGAATGACGCATTACCAGAGCCTATTGCTGACAGAGCGAGTAAGTTTCGCACCCCCAGCCATTCTCAACCTTGCCTCCTTATTACTTGAGGCTGATGAGGCCCCTGCACATAAGTGTGAAAAAATACTGGCAGAAGAGACTGGAATCTGACCTCACAGACCAACCTTGGCCAGGGGCTATGACTTCATTGACGGATGGAAGCAGCTTTGTGGTAGAAGGTAAGCAGAGGTCTGGGGCAGCAGTAGTGGATGGAAAGTCTGTCATATGGGCCAGCAGCCTGCTGGAGGGTACATCAGCTCAAAAAGCGTAACTAATCGCACTAATTCAAGCCTTAAGGCTGGCAGAAGGAAGGCCTCTTAATGTCTATATTGACAACTTTATGCTTTTGCCCCTGCTCATGTTCACGGAGCAATATACCAACACCGTGGACTGCTGGCATCTGCCGGCAAAGATATCAAAAATAAAGAAGAAATTCTCAGCTTATTAGAAGTTGTTCATCTGCCCTGTAGGGTGGCAATTATCCATTGCCCAGGACACCAGAAGGGAACTGGGCCCGTTGAAAAGAGAAATCAAATGGCAGACCAAGAAGCTAAAAAAGTAGCCCAAGGGCCAATGACTCTAGCAGTGAGAACCCAACAGCCCGCTGCTGAGGAAATAAATAAAAGAACCCACACAGAAGAAGAGGGGCGAGATTACTTAGCTAACATACACCATCTGACTCATTTAGGAACTAAAAAAAAATACTAAAATTGGTTAGTAAGTCCCCCTATTACATTCCTGGATTAAAAAGTAATGTAGAAGAGATAGTAAAAAAACTGCCGTGCTTGTGCACTTACCAACGCTGGGTCTAGCAGGCTCCAGGAAGGAAAACGACTGCGAGGAGACAGGCCTGGAGCCTACTGGGAAACTGACTTCACTGAGGTGAAATCGGCTAGGTATGGAAATAAATATCTCCTAGATTTTATAGACACCTTCTTGGGATTGGTTGAAGCGTTCCCCACCAAGAAAAAAGCGGCTAATGTAGTGGTCAAGAAGATACTTAAAGAAATCCTTCCCCGCTTTGGGATACCTAAGGTAATGGGGTCAGACAACGGACCTGCCTTCGTTTCCCAGGTAAGTCAGGGATTGGCCAGACAACTGGGGACAAATTGGAAATTACATTGTGCATACAGACCCCAGAGTTCAGAACAGGTAGAGAGGATGAACAGAACCCTAAAGGAGACTCTGACTAAAATAGCCTTAGAATCCGGTGGAAGCGATTGGACAGCCGTTCTCCCTTATGCCTTGTTCAGGGTTCGGAATACACCTGGACCCCTTGGCCTAACTCAATTTGAATTAATGTATGGGGCGCCCCCACCCATTTTCATGACCGTAGGGGATAAGAATCGCCCGGATGTGTCTTTCTCTCCTTCTTCTAGTCTTTTGGCTCAATTAAAATCTCTCGAAATAGTAAGAAAAGAGGTCTGGGAACAGCTATAAGAAACCTATGTTGCTGGTGACATACAGGTGCCGCACCAGTTTGAGTAGGAGACACAGTCCTGGTGAGGAGACACTGAGTGGGAAACCTAGAACCGAGGTGGAAGGGACCCTACTTGGTGCTACTGACAACGCCCACCGCAGTCAAAGTGGAAGGAATCCCACTTGGGTCCACGTATCCCATGTCAAGAGAGCACCCCCTGGGTCCGCCTTATTATAAAGGAATTGCCTTCAATGGAGATTTCAACAGAACCAGCAGCCATACTTCCTGCTCTTGGGGAACTGGACAAAAACTGACCCTGACTGAAATATCCGTGAGGAGTCCAGGTCTCTGTATAGGCACCCCACCTTCCACTCACAAACACCTATGTGGACAAATTCAGTCCAGGTCCAGAATGGAAGCTAATTACTATCTTGTACCTTCCCCGGTTGGATGGTGGGCTTGCAATACAGGACTTACTCCCTGTGTATCAACTAAGGTTTTTAATTCATCTCATGATTTTTGTGTCATGATCCAGCTGTTACCCCGCGTATATTATCACCCTGCATCCAGTTTAGAAGAAAGCTATGCTGGCCAGCAGTTGAAAAGAGAACCAATTACTTTAACCCTGGCTGCATTCATGGGAATAGGTATGGTAGTAGGAGTGGGGACAGGAGTGTCAGCTTTGATAGAAGAAAGACAGGGAATTCAGTCTTTAAGGGATGCTGTCAATGAAGACCTAGCGGCAATAGAGAAGTCCATTGACACTTTAGGAAAATCTTTGACCTCCCTGTCTGAGGTAGTTTTGCAGAACAGGAGAGGTCTTGATTTGTTGTTCCTAAAGGAAGGAGGACTGTGTGCTGCCCTTAAAGAAGAGTGCTGCTTCTATGCAGATCATACAGGAATAGTTAGAGACTCTATGCAGAAACTGAGAGAAAGGTTAGAGCAAAGGAAACGGGAACGGGATGCTCAACGGGGGTGGTTTGAGTCGTGGTTTAAATCACGACCATTTTGGATAACTTCTTTGATTTCCACTGTAGCTAGACCAATCCTTATGATATGCTCAGCTTTAGTTTTCGGCCCTTGTATAATACATAAAGGAATGGCTTTCATCCAGAGTAGAATTGATACAATAAAACTCATGGTTCTGAAGAAGTATAGCAAAATTCGAGGCTTTTAGGCCCAAGCTTGGGAATGTGGCCTCTGTGGCTCAGTGCTCCAAGGTGTGCTGGTCATAAAACAGATAGCAACATTCCTTCCTCCCCCCAACCGCTTCCTGGGTTCAAAGAGTGTTCATTCAAAGAAAGTCACCCTGACCCACCCTGACCATTGCTGGAACCTGCAATGCAAATGTACTATCTTTAGGGGCTCTTAGATTATTAGGGGCTCTTAGAAACTGTCTTGAGAAATAACCCTCACAATTACCAGGTATTCCTTGTGACATTTGTGACTTTATACTTCCTTGTGACTCTGAACTGGTATTTTTGGTATTTTCCAACAACGCCCTCTCCACCTCCTTGAGTTGTGGTTTCTTCCTTTAAATACCCCCTTACTCAGCTACTCCGGGCGCCACGGTCCTCTACCCCTGCGTGGTGTATAACCGTGGGCCTGAGAGCGCTCTTGAATAAAAATCCTCTTGCAATTTGCAGCAAGATCGTTTCTTGTGGGTGATTTTGGGGTGTCGCCTCTCCTGAGTCAGAACGTGGGGGAGTCCTCACGTTGTGGGTCTTTCAGTTCTTCAATGGCAATATCAACCTATAGTAAAGGTAGATGAAGAGTTAGGGGACACCAATCTCGAAAATTCTATGATTAGAATTAGTCTAAACAGAAGAAGAGGGGAATGAAAGGAAATAAAACTTGAGACCTGTGATTCATGTAATGTATGTCAAATAGCCCCAAGAGTTGTTTGTGAGCTTTGAAACCTGGGGCTGAGAACATAGCAGAACAGACCAGGACATGCCCGGGCAGGCCCGTCGCCTCCCTATCTCCCACCCCTCTGACCTAAGTTAAATGTTAACAGGCTGCTGATGTTTAAATGGACCAGTCATGTGAAACCGCGCCAATTCCTCCCCCAGCCCCACTCCTTTTCTATAAAAACCCCTAGCTTCCAAGCCTCGTGGTCGAATCCACTGTCTCCTGTGTGAGATACGTTTCGACCCGGAGCTCCGCAATTAAAATACCTCGTGTTGTTACATCAAGGTGTTGTGTTCTATTCGTGATTCTTGGGTGCACGCCGAATCAGGAGTTGAGTGGGGGTTTCCCCACTAGGTTCTTTCATTCCAACCCTTCTAATCCATCCAGATAATTACCAGATGTAATTGTTATTTAGGAGGCTTACTGATGAATAGGCTCACCCTTTTTAGTTCTTTCAGAAAACTTGGAAAAACAGATAAAATTAAGAGGCATTTGAGGGATAGTATGGCAATCTAATACAGTAGGAACTTTCTAAAATATATACATGCATGATGGTGATCTACGTGAAATCACCATATAACGGGGAGTCAGAGTCCAAATGAAGATTCCAGTACCAGGATTGGGTTACATCTAATGGTGTTGTTGACCAACTTGGGCTGCTGTGGATAGCTCATCACAAATTGACAGAAAGGCCTCTTTGCTTAAAACAACACCTATACAACACATTGAATGTAGAGAAATGGAAGAGTTCCATGACCTTCCCAAAGTTCCTGAGCTGACGTTTTCAAAGGAAAGTGTATTTCAGAGCTCACCTAGAGACAGAAGGAAATCAGGGCAGCCTGGATATTCATTTGGAATTTTGATATTGAGAAATTCAGCTCTTCCGGTCAGAAAAGCACCAGGGTAGCTAGGGCGCAGAGTCGGCTGACACTCGCCAGCTACCCACAACACCCGCCACAGGATCTTAAGACTTCTGGTGAGTGGAACACAGCTTCTGCTCCAATCCAATTGCGCGCGGGACCTGAGACTGCATTAGTTTGGGAAGCAGAAACCGGCCTGAGTAGGGCCACAGGCCTCATCCGGCCAGAACAGCACCAGTGTAGCTAGAGCGCAGGGTCGGCTGACACCCGCCAGCTACCCACGACCCCCGCCACAGGATTTTGATACTGCTGGTGAGTGGAACACAGCTTCTGCTCCAATCTTTAAACAGTGACAACGACAACAACTAACCCCAGAGATTACCAGATGGCGAAAGGTAAACGTAATAATCTTACTAACAGAAACCAAGACCACTCACCATCATCAGAACCCAGCACTCCCACTTCGCCCAGTCCAGGGCACCCCAACACACCGGAAAAGCTAGACACGGATCTAAAAGCATATCTCATGATGATGGTAGAGGACTTCAAGAAGGACTTTAATAACACACTTAAAGAAATACAAAGGAACACTGGTAAACAGGTAGAAGACAATAAAGAGGAAGCACAAAAATCCCTTAAAGAATTGCAGGAGAACACTGCTAAAGAGTTACAAATCCTTAAAGAAAAACAGGATAACCTAATCAAACAGGTAGAAGTCCTTAATGAAAAACAGGAAAACACATCCAAACAGATGATGGAAATGAACAAAACCATACTAGACCTAAAAAGGGAAGTAGACACAATAAAGAAAACCCAAAATGAGGCAACACTGGAGATAGAAACCCTAGGAAAGAAATCTGGAACCATAGATACCAGCATCAGCAACAGAATACAAGAGATGGAAGAGAGAATCTCAGGTGCAGAAGATTCCATAGAGAACATCGGCACAACAATCAAGGAAAATGTAAAATGCAAAAAGATCCTAACTCAAAACATCCAAGAAATCCAGGACACAATGAGAAGACCAAACCTACGGATAATAGGAGTGGATGAGAATGAAGATTTTCAACTCAAAGGACCAGCAAATATCTTCAACAAAATTATAGAAGAAAACTTCCCAAATCTAAAGAAAGAGATGCCCATGAACATACAAGAAGCCTACAGAACTCCAAATAGACTGGACCAGAAAAGAAATACCTCCCGACACATAATAATCAGAACAACAAATGCTCTAAATAAAGATAGAATACTAAAAGCAGTAAGAGAAAAAGGCCAAGTAACATATAAAGGCAAGCCTATCAGCATTACACCAGATTTTTCACCAGAGACTATGAAAGCCAGAAGATCCTGGACGGATGTTATACAGACACTAAAAGAACACAAATTCCAGCCCAGGCTACTATACCCAGCCAAACTCTCAATTAACATAGATGGAGAAACCAAAGTATTCCATGACAAAACCAAATTCACACATTATCTCTCCACGAATCCAGCCCTTCAAAGGATAATAACAGAAAAAAAAAATACAAGGACAGGAACCATGCCCTAGAAACTACAAGAAGGTAATCCCTCAACAAACCTAAAAGAAGACAGCCACAAGAATAGAATGCCAACTTTAACAACAAAAATAACAGGAAACAACAATTACTTTTCCTTAATATCTCTTAATATCAATGGACTCAACTCCCCGATAAAAAGACATAGACTAACAAACTGGCTACACAAACAAGACCCAACATTTTGCTGCTTACAGGAAACTCATCTCAGAGAAAAAGATAGACACTACCTCAGAATGAAAGGCTGGAAAACAATTTTCCAAGCAAATGGTATGAAGAAACAAGCTGGAGTAGCCATTCTAATATCTGATAAGATTGACTTCCAACCCAAAGTCATTAAAAAAGACAGGGAGGGACACTTCATACTCATCAAAGGTAAAATCCTCCAAGAGGAACTATCAATCCTGAATATCTATGCTCCAAATAAAAAGGCAGCCACATTCATTAAAGAAACTTTAGTAAATCTCAAAGCACACATTGCACCTCATACAATAATAGTGGGAGACTTCAACACACCACTTTCACCAATGGACAGATCGTGGAAACAGAAACTAAACAGGGACACAGTGAAACTAACAGAAGTTATGAATCAAATGGATCTGGCAGATATCTACAGAACATTCTATCCTAAAACAAAAGGATATACCTTCTTCTCAGCACCTCATGGTACTTTCTCCAAAATTGACCACATAATTGGTCACAAAACAGGCCTCAACAGATACAAAAATATTGAAATTGTCCCATGCATCCTATCAGATCACCATGGACTAAGGCTGATCTTCAATAACAAAATAAATAATAGAAAGCCAACCTTCACGTGGAAACTGAACAACACTCTTCTCAATGATACCTTGGTCAAGGAAGGAATAAAGAAAGAAATTAAGGACTTTTTAGAGTTCAATGAAAATGAAGCCACAACATACCCAAACTTATGGGACGCAATGAAAGCATTTCTAAGAGGAAAACTCATAGCTCTGAGTGCCTCCAAAAGGAAACTAGAGAGAGCACACATTAGCAGCTTGACAACATACCTAAAAGCACTAGAACAAAAGGAAGCAAATTCACCCAAGAGGAGTAGACAGCAGGAAATAATCAAACTCAGGGGCGAAATCAACCAAATGGAAACAAGAAGAACTATTCAAAGAATCAACCAATCAAGGAGCTGGTTCTTTGAGAAAATCAACAAGATAGATAAACCCTTAGCCAGACTCACTAGAGGGCACAGGGAAAGCATCCTAATTAACAAAATCAGAAATGAAAAAGGAGACATAACAACAGATCCTGAAGACATCCAAAACACCATCAGATCCTTCTACCAAAGGCTATACTCAACAAAACTGGAGAACCTGGATGAAATGGAGAAGTTCCTAGACAGATACCAGGTACCAAAGTTGAATCAAGATCAGGTTAATGATCTAAACAGCCCTATATCCCCCAAAGAAATAGAAGCAGTCATTAATAGTCTCCCAACTAAAAAAAGCCCAGGACCAGATGGGTTTAGTGCAGAGTTCTATCAGACCTTCAAAGAAGATCTAATCCCAGTTCTTCACAAACTATTCCACAAAATAGAAACAGAAGGTACTCTACCCAACTCATTCTATGAAGCCACAATTACTCTGATACCTAAACCACAAAAAGACCCAACAAAGATAGAAAACTTCAGACCAATATCCCTTATGAATATTGATGCAAAAATCCTCAATAAAGTTCTTGCTAACCGAATCCATGAACACATCAAAACAATCATCCATCCTGACCAAGTAGGTTTCATCCCAGGGATGCAGGGATGGTTCAATATACGGAAATCCATCAACGTAATCCAGTATATAAACAAACTCAAAGACAAAAACCACATGGTCATCTCGTTAGATGCGGAAAAAGCATTTGACAAGATCCAACACCCATTCATGATAAAAGTCTTGGAAAGATCAGGAATTCAAGGCCCATACCTAAACATGATAAAAGCAATCTACAGCAAACCAGTAGCCAACATCAAAGTAAATGGTGAGAAGCTTGAAGCAATCCCTCTAAAATCAGGGACTAGACAAGGCTGTCCACTTTCTCCATACCTATTCAACATTGTACTTGAAGTCCTAGCCAGAGCAATTCAACAACAAAAGGAGATCAAAGGGATACAAATTGGAAAAGATGAAATCAAAATATCACTTTTTGCAGATGATATGATAGTATATCTAAGTGACCCTAAAAATTCCACCAGAGAACTCCTAAGCCTGATAAACAGCTTCGGTGAAGTAGCTGGATATAAAATTAACTCAAACAAATCAATGGCCTTTCTCTACACAAAGAATAAACAGGCTGAGAAAGAAATTAGGGAAACAACACCCTTCTCAATAGTCACAAATAATATAAAATATCTTGGCGTGACTCTAACTAAGGAAGTGAAACATCTGTATAATAAAAACTTCAAGTCTCTGAAGAAAGAAATTATAGAAGATCTCAGAAGATGGAAAGATCTCCCATGCTCATGGATTGGCAGGATCAACATTGTAAAAATGGCTATCTTGCCAAAAGCAATCTACAGATTCAATGCAATCCCCATCAAAATTCCAACTCAATTCTTCAACGAATTAGAAAGTGCAATCTGCAAATTCATCTGGAATAACAAAAAACCTAGGATAGCAAAAACTCTTCTCAAGGATAAAAGAACCTCTGGTGGAACCATGCCGGACCTAAAGCTTTACTACAGAGCAATTGTGATAAAAACTGCATGGTACTGGTATAGTGACAGACAAATAGACCAATGGAATAGAATTGAAGACCCAGAAATGAACCCACACACCTACGGTCACTTGATCTTCGACAAGGGAGCTAAAAACATCCAGTGGAAGAAAGACAGCATTTTCAACAAATGGTGCTGGCACAACTGGTTGTTAACATGTAGAAGAATGTGAATCGATCCATTCCTATCTCCTTGTACTAAGGTCAAGTCTAAGTGGATCAAGGAACTACACATAAAACCAGAGACACTGAAACTTATAGAGGAGAAAGTGGGGAAAAGCCTTGAAGATATGGGCACAGGGGAAAAATTCCTGAATAGAACAGTAATGGCTTGTGCTGTAAGATCGAGAATTGACAAGTGGGACCTCATGAAACTGCAAAGCTTCTGCAAGGCTAAAGACACCATCAATAAGACAAAAAAACCACCAACAAATTGGGAAAGGATCTTCACCTATTCTAAATCAGATAAGGGACTAATATCCAATATATATAAAGAACTCAAGAAGGTGGACTCCAGAAAGTCAAATAACCCCATTAAAAAATGGGGCTCAGAACTGAACAAAGAATTCTCACCTGAGGAATACCGAATGGCAGAGAAGCACCTGAAAAAATGTTCAACATCCTTAATCATCAGGGAAATGCAAATCAAAACAACCCTGAGATTCCACCTCACACCAGTCAGAATGGCTAAGATCAAAAATTCAGGTGACAGCAGATGCTGGCGAGGATGTGGAGAAAGAGGAACACTCCTCCATTGTTGGTGGGATTGCAAGCTTGTACAACCACTCTGGAAATCAGTCTGGCGGTTCCTCAGAAAATTGGACATAGTACTACCGGAGGATCCAGCAATACCTCTCCTGGGCATATATCCAGAAGATGTCCCAACCGGTAAAAAGGACACATGCTCCACTATGTTCATAGCAGCCCTATTTATAATAGCCAGAAGCTGGAAAGAACCCAGATGTCCCTCAACAGAGGAATGGATACAGAAATTATGGTACATTTACACAATGGAGTACTACTCAGCTATTAAAAAGAATGAATTTATGAAATTCCTAGCCAAATGGATGGACCTGGAGGGCATCATCTTGAGTGAAGTAACACAATCACAAAAGAACTCACACAATATGTACTCACTGATAAGTGGATATTTGCCCAAAACTTAGGATACCCAAGATATGAGATACAATTTGCTAAACGCATGAAACTCAAGAAGAATGAAGACCAAAGTGTGGACACTGTGCACCTTCTTAGAATTGGGAACAAAACACCCAGGGAAGGAGTTACAGAGACAAAGTTCGTAGCTGTGATGAAAGGATGGACCATTTAGAGACTGCCGTATCCAGGGATCCATCCCATAAGCAGCTTCTAAACGCTGACACCATTGCATACACTAGCAAGATTTTGCTGAAAGGACCCAAATATAGCTGTCTCTTGTGAGACGATGCCAGGTCCTAGCAAACACAGGAGTGGATGTTCACAGTCAGCTATTGGATGTATCACAGGGCTCCCAATGGAGAAGCTAGAGAAAGTACCCAAGGAGCTAAAGGGATCTGCAACCCTATTGTTGGAACAACATGATGTACTAACCAGAACCCCGGAGCTCTTGTCTCTAGCTGCATATGTATCGAAAGATGGTCTAGTTGGCCATCAATGGAAAGAGAGGCCCATTGGACTTGCAAACTTTATATGCCCCAATATAGGGGAATGCCAGGGCCAAAAGAATGGGAATGGGTGGGTAGGGAAGTGGGGGGCGCTATGGGGGACTTTTGGGATAACATTGGAAATGTAATGGAGGAAAATATGTAATAAAAATATTAAAAATTAAAAAAAAGAAAAATTCAAAAAAAAAAGAATGTAGAGAAATGGAGCTGGTATCTACATAGAGCTTTAACTCCTTTGTTCTAATATCTTTGGTACAGGAAGAAAAGTATACACTAATCCAGCCACAAACCTTTTGATCTACAATAGTATCCTTCCCGCAAGATGTGCTAGGGAATAATGGCACCAAGCTTATGGAAGTAACTTAGCAATATCTGATTTGACTAAAGTCTACTCCGAGAGAAGAGACCTATACCTGACCTGTTTGGGTGACTCAAGAACCAGAGACTAGGTAGACCTGAGACCTAAATACCAAATACTCCTGGTCAAACAAACAACAACAAACACAAGTACACTCAGCAATCCTCAGAGAACTTTCCTCTTGTTTCAGAAGGAACAAATACAGAAAATCACCGTCAGGCATAATCTACAGAATTGCAGACCTTGAAACACTTAGCCATGAATGGGATGTTTCCACAAATCCCTACCTTCGGGGCTCAGGGAACCCAGACAAGGTGGAAAAAGAAAGAATTTAAATTTAAGAGTTTGAGGGCATGGAGGACATCAAAAAATGAAAACCCTCTAAATTAATATGATAAAGGATAAAGGGTCCTTGTCATGCACAGGGTCTGTACCTGTCTGCACCAAGTCCTGGATATTATGGCTTCAAGTTTAGTTTAGTTTGTTTTGTTGTTTTGTGTAGAAAGGAAGATGGAAGGGGAGGAACACGATCCAGATTCCACCTGGCTTTAAATAGTCACAGGTAGATATGAATATCATAAGAGGATAGAATAATTGGATAACTTGTCTTATTTAGGTGGACAATTTGTATCATTATCAATTGGCTCTAAAATTACTGTGTGGGAATTTTGTGAATTGAGAACTTATTGATATATAAATCTGACCAATTAATTATAAGATTCAAGAGTTTTGATTTACTGGGGATTTGTTAAGGGGATTTGTGATAACAAGCCGCGGGGCTGAGAAGGAACTAGAGGCTCTGAGACAATGGAACCTGATCTGGGAAGACCTCTATTGGTTGCTGCTGGGGCTAGCCTAGAGGCATAGGCAGGTCTGAGTACATATTTTTCAATATTTATGGGGAAAATATAATGTTAATGCAGTGACAAATCTAATTATATCTGTTAATCTAACACTTTGGGCATTGAATTACTAGCTTGCTATAGGTAGCAAGGGAATTACTCAATATCAATAATGAGTTCATCAGTGAGGAGTAGTGTTCCTACAAGGAGCCCTGGGACACAATAGTAATTTAATACATACTAAAATACATTGTGAAAATGCAGTTTTACAATGGTAATATGCATGAGTTACAGCTTATTATACACACAGAGAGTAAAAAGTGTGTAAGAGAGGGAGAGAGAAAGACACACACAGACACATTTAATAAACTATTAAAGTGTAGAATTCCAATGAGAAATCTTAATGCATTTGCCAGCTCTGTATTTGAAAAGTTAGTATGTTGTTGTCAACTGTGACCTTTCTGTAATAGAAAACAATTTTGTGGAATGTGAGCTTCTGGCATAGAAGTTCTGTCTCTCATTTTGGAGACAAATGAACCTTTTTCTTTATGCCTAGTAAAATTATCAGGACTACAGATTTTCAAGAACTTTTTGAAAGGATAAAACAGTCTGGTTTTATTACAAATGCTTAATGCTCTACATTTTCTCATCTGCCTTCTCATTGGATTTAAAGCCTGCTTACTTCATGGGGGGAATACAAGTCTGTTATTATAAACCTCTTCAAAAACCAGTAGCTATAGGAGTAATTGTCGCTTCATAGAATGAATTGGGTAGAGTACCTTCTGCTTCTATTTTGTGGACTAGTTTGTGCAGAACTGGAATTAGATCTTCTTTGAAGGTCTGATAGAACTCTGCACTAAACCCATCTGGTCCTGGGCTTTTTTGGTTGGGAGACTATTAATGACTACTTCTAATTCTTTAGGGGACATAGAACTCCTTAGATCATTAACCTGATCCTGATTTAACTTTGGTACCTGGTATCTGTCTAGAAATTTGTCCATTTCATCCAGGTTTTCCAGTTTTGTTGAGTATAGCCTTTTGTAGAAGGATCTGATGGCGTTTTGGATTTCTTCAGGATCTGTTGTTATGTCTCCCTTTTCATTTCTGATTTTGTTAATTAGGATGTTGTCCCTGTGCCCTCTAGTGAGTCTGGCTAAGGGTTTATCTATCTTGTTGATTTTCTCAAAGAACCAGCTCCTCGTTTGGTTGATTCTTTGAATAGTTCTTCTTATTTCCACTTGGTTGATTTCGCCCCTGAGTTTGATTATTTCCTGCCATCTACTCATCTTGGGTGAATTTGCTTCCTTTTGTTCTAGAACTTTTAGGTGTGTTGTCAAGCTGCTAGTGTGTGCTCTCTCTAGTTTCTTTTTGGAGGCACTCAGGGCTATGAGTTTTCCTCTTAGAAATGCTTTCATTGTGTTCCATAAGTTTGGGTATGTTGTGGCTTCATTTTTCATTAAACTCTAAAAAGTCTGTAATTTCTTTCTTTATTCACTCCTCCATTGTTGGTGGGATTGCAAGCTTGTACAACTACTCTGGAAATCAGTCTGGTGATTCTTCAGAAAATTGGACACAGTACTACCAGAGGATCCAGCAATACCTCTCCTGGGCATATATCCAGAAGATGTTCCAACTGCTAATAAGAACACATGCTCCACTATGTTCATAGGAGCCTTATTTATAATAGCCAGAAGCTGGAAAGAACCCAGATGCCTCTCAACAGAGGAATGGGTACAGAAAATGTGGTACATTTACACAATGGAGTACTAATCAGGTATTAAAAAGAATGAATTTATGAAATTCCTAGGCAAATGGATGGACCTGGAGGGCATCATCCTGAGTGAGGTAACCCAATCACAAAAGAACTCACATGATATCTACTCACTGATAAGTGGATATTAGCCCAGATACTTAAAATACCCAAGATATAAGATACAATTTGTGAAACACATGAAACTCAAGAAGAACAAAGACCAAAGTGTGGACACTTTGCCCCTTCGTAGAATTGGGAGCAAGTCACCCATGGAAGGAGTTACAGAGACAAAGTTTGGAGCTGTGATGAAAGGATGGACCATCTAGAGACTGCCACATCCGGTGATCCATCCCATAATCAGCCTCCAAATGCTGACACCATTGCATACACTAGCAAGATTTTGCTGAAAGGACCCTGATATACCTGTCTCTTGTGAGACCATGCTGGGGCCTAGCAAACACAGAAGTGGATGCTCACAGTCAGCTATTGGATGGATCACAGGGCCCCCAATGGAGGAGCTAGAGAAAGTACCCAAGGAGCTAAAGGGATCTGCAACCCTATAGGTGGAACAACAATATGAACTACCCAGTACCCCCCACAGCTCGTGTCTCTAGCTGCATATGTATCAGAAGATGGCCTAGTCGGCCATCAGTGGAAAGAGAGGCCCATTGGTCTTGCAAACTTTATATGCCTCAGTACAGGGGAATGCCAGGGCCAAGAAGTGGGAGTGGGTGGGTAGGGGAGTAGGGGGGAGGCCATGGAGGACTTGAAATGTAAATGAAGAAAATACCTAATTAAAAAAAACAGTAGCTGGGGAAGTCACAGACTCATGGGAAGGTAAGCATCTACTACTGTTGCTTAAGTGAATGGATATGTAGTTTAACTGGCTTCTAATATGTATGTTTAGATATAGAAATTTGTATAGATCTCAGCATTGGTCAGAGAGGGCTGTGATTAATGCAGACCTATAAATGATCAATCTGCTGGCCATAGGGGACTGTTGTTGAATGTCTACCCTTAAACAATACATGTATATAACCCCTTAAAAGACTTAAAGGGGTTCCCCAAAGAGGGAGCAGAAAGAATATAAGAGCCTAAGGATGCATAGTACTTGCTATAAAATGCTTTCTTTTGTGACAGGACCATTGCAATCCTAAACTCAAATAGCTATGGCTACCTGAACAAGTCTTACACAATACTGAGCCCTTCAACAACCCTCATGGACAGACAAGGGGCTCATGTGGCCTCACTTTATCTGAATATGCTTGTAGTTAATGGCTGTTGGGGAGGGGGAGTCTTTTTTTGTTTGTTTCAGTGTGTAGCCTGGTAAATTGCTCAAGATCCAGTAACTGACCTACCACCAATTCTCAGGAAGGCAACTTTAATTAAACTAGGTGAGTCACATACAAAAAGATGACATGAAAACAGGGTGGTAATTAATTGGAGAGAGCAAAGGAACAGAAATAGGAAGAGAGAGTAACCAAGATCAAACACAATCACAAAAACGATATACACACATATGAACTTGTCAGAAATTAGAATTAAATATGAGGAAAAATCTAGATGACTGGAATATCAGTCATTTAGGGGGCAGTGTGGAAACCTAAAGCAGTGGAAACTTTCTGGAACTGATGAGGGTGACCCTAGTAAGGACTCCTAATAATGGAAGAGAAGGAGTCTGAACTAGCCATCTTTTTTAAGCAGGCTAGGTTACCAGATGTGGGACTGACCAACCCAACCATGCAATCTTTGAACCACACCCATCCTACCTACAAGATGTGCTGGGGCTATGGTGGCTCAGAGCCTGTGGGAGTTTGACTTATCTAACTTGAGGCCAAAGCCACAAGAGGAAGCCCAGGCAGGATTCTGCCTGAATGGCCAGGAACCAGAAGCTGGATGGCTCAGAGACCTAGGGTAGAACCAAACACTACTGACCAAAACAAACAAGAGAAGGAAAAAGAAAAGTCATAGATTGGTCCCTAGCTGATTTCCTCTGGCAGCTGATGGGAGCAGATGTAGACACCAATACCAAAACATTAGGGGGCATGCAGGTAACTGTGTAGAGGAGGTGAAGAAGTAGGAGCTGTTGGGATTGAGGGCACCAGGAGAATACAGCCTACAAAATCAACTAAGCAGTGCTTACAGGGGCTCACAGAGACTGGAGCAGCAAAGAGCCGGCATGTTTCTGAGCTATATTATCTGCATATATGTTGTTGTTCTGCAGTTTGGTGTTCATGTGGGACTCCTAGGAGTGGAAAGGGATGTCTGTGACTCTTATGCCTACTTTTACAAACTTTTCCTCCTACTGAATTACCCCATCCAGCACTGATATATGGGTTTGGTCCTAGTCTTATTGTAACTTGTTATGACATATTCCCTTATCACTAGAGCCTTGCTCTTTTCTGAAGTGAAATGGAGGAGCAGTGGATCCAGGGAATAGGGACATAAGAGGAAGACTGGGAGGAGTGTAAGGAAGAGAGGCTGTGGTTGGGATGTATTATACAAGAAAAATAAAACAAATAAAAAGAAAAGTCATTGGTGAGAAAATGTATGTACTTTATATGTACAAAATAGATATATGTATTTTGATAAATGTAGTATTTTGATCATATTCACCCTTGCTCCAACTCCTCCAAGATATGTTCTCACTTCATAATCACCCAAATGTGTGCCCCTTGGATTTTTTTTACCCCTCAAGTCCAATCTGTGCAACCCACATATGCTTGAATGTGTGACCTTCTACTGGAACATTGTAGGCCTATTGCAGATAATAGTGTTAATCAAAACTGACCCTCCCTTTATCAGCAGTTATGAAGTGTTAATAGCTCCTTGGCTGTGGACTGGACTTCATGTACATCTCTTGTATCCTTTCTGGAATTTGATCTGATTGGAGTTTGTAGAGGCCTTGTGCATATTGTAACAATGTCTGTCACTGCATATGTGCAGCTGCTCTATTTTGTTTCCATCCTCTGGCTCTTATAGACTTTCTACCCCTCCTCGAAAATGCTCTCTGAACCTTGGGAGGGAAGTGGTAAAACATATGTTTATTTTAGGGATAAACATTCCAAACTCTTTTTTTAATTAATCATTTTATTTGTTTATATTTCAAATGATATCACTTTCCTGGTTACCTCTCCACAACCCCCCATCTCATCTCCCATCTCCCCCTTCACCATTGCCTCTATGAGGATACTCACCAACTCACTCACTCCTGCCTCACCACTCTAGCATCCGCCTACTCTGGGGCATCAAGCCTCCACAGGACCAAGGGCCTCCCCTCTCATTGATGTCAGATAAGGCTATCCTCTGATACATATGTATCTGGAGCCATGGATCCCTCCCTGTACACTCCTTGATTGGTAGTTTAGTCCCTGGGAGCTCTAAGGGGTCCAGTTAGTTGATATTGTTGTTCTTCTTATGGAGTGGCAATCCCCTTTAGCTCCTTGAGTCTTTCCCCTAGCTCATTCATTGGGGTCCCCAGGAACAGTCCTATGGTTATCTGTGAGTGTCTGTATCAGCAATGGGCAGGTGCTGATAGAACTTCTCAGGGAACAGCCATACCAAGCACCTGTCAACAAGTGCTTCTTGGCATCAGCAAGTGTCTGGGTTTGGTGTCTACAGATGGGATGGATCCCTAGGTGGGACAGTCTCTGAGTAGCCTTTTCTTCAGTCTCTGTTCCATTTTAACCCCGTCTTTTCTTTGGCCAGGAATGATTCAGGGTTAAAATATTTGAGATGAGTGCGTGTCCCCATTCCTCAACTGGGGGCCATGCCTATCAACTGGATATAGTTTCTACAGGTTCTCTCTCCCCATTGATAGGTATTTCAGCTAATGTCCTGGGAAGCTCTTGCTTTCCTGGCATCTGAGACTTTCTAGTGGCTACCTGTTCCCCATTTCCTACTGTTATATATTTCTGGTAAAATTTCTGACCCTCCATATTTCTCTCCTATCTCTTTACATACCTTATATTGCCCCCTTTTTCCCTCCCCCTCCTTTCTTCCTCCCGAGTCCCTCCCATCTTCTACCTCCCCTGACTATTCAATCCTTCTAAGTAGGATTAAAGCATCTACACTTTGGTCTTCCTTTTTCTTAAGCTCCATATGGTTTGTGGGTTGTATGGTGGGTATTCTGAGCTTTTTGGCTAATATCCACTTATCAGTAAGTGGATACCATATGTGTTCTTTTGTTTCTGGGTTACTTCACTCAGGACGATATTTTCAAGTTCCATCCATATTCCTGGAAATTTCATGATTTTAATAGTTGAGTAGTACTCCATTGTGTAAATGCACCGCATTTTATATACCCATTATTCTGTTGAGAAAAGCAATCTACAGATTCAATACAATCCCCATCAAAATTCTATCTCAATTCTTCACAGAGTTAGAAAGGGCAATTTGCAAATTCATTTGGAAAAACAAAAAACCTAGGATAGCAAAAACTAATCTCAGCAATAAAAGAACATCTGACGGAATCACCATCCCTAATCTCAAGCTGTACTACAGAGCAATTGTGATTAAAAAACAAACGAACAAACACACAAAACCTGCATGGTACTGGAGCAGTGACAGACAGGTAGATCAATGGAATAGAACTGAAGACCCAGAAATGAACCCATACACCTATGGTCACTAGATCTTTGACAAAGGGACTCAAATAATCCTTTGCAAAGAAGACAGCATTTTCAACAAATGGTGCTGGCTCAACTGGCAGTTATTGCGAATTGATCCATCCTTATCTCCTTGTACAAAGCTCAAGCCCAAATGGATCAAGGAACTCCACATAAAACCAGAGACACTGAAACTTATAGAGGAGAAAGTGGGAAAAAGACTGGAAGATATGGGTACAGGGGAAAAATTCCTGAAAAGAACAGCAATAGCTTGTACTGTAGGATCAAGAATTGACAAATGAGACCTCACAAAATTGTAAAGCTTCTGTAAGGCAAAGGACATTGTCAATAAGACAAAATGACAACCAACAGATTAGGAAAAAATCTTTACCAATCCTAAATCTGATATGGGACTAACATCCAATATATGTAAAGAACACAAGAAGTTAGACTCCAGAACACCAAATAACCTTATTAGAAAATGGGGTACAGAGCTAAACAAAGAATTCTCAACTGAGGAATACTGAATGGCTGAGAAGCACCTAAAAAAATGTTCAACATCCTTAATCATCAGGGAAATGCAATTCAAAACAACCCTGGGATTCCACCTCACACCAGTCAGAATGGCTAAGATCAAAAATTCAGGTGACAGCAGATGCTGGCGAGGATGTGGAGAAAGAGGAACACTCCTTCATTGCTGGTGGAATTGCAAGCTGGTACAACCACTCTGGAAATCTGGCGGTTCCTCAGAAAATTGGACCTAGTACTACCGGAGGATCCCGCAATACCTCTTCTGGGCATATATCCAGAAGATGTTCCAACCAGTAAGAAGGACACATGCTCAACTATGTTCACAGCAGCCTTATTTGTAATAGCCAGAAGCTGGAAAGAACCCAGATGTCCCTCAGCAGAGGAATGGATACAGAAAATGTGGTACATTTACACAATGGAGTACTACTCAGCTATTAAAAACAATGAATTTATGAAATTCTTAGGCAAATGGATGTAACTGGATGATATCATCCTGAGTGAGATAACCCAATCACAAAGAACACACATGATATGCACTCACTGATAAGTGGATATTTGCCCAGAAGCTTAGAATTCCCAAGATATAATTTGCAAAACACATGAAACTCAAGAAGAAGACCAAAGTGCAGACACTTCTATCCTTCTTAAAAGGGGGAACAAAATAGCCATGGATGGAGTTTCGGAGACAATGTTCCGAAGTAGATACTGAAGGAATGACCATTGAGCAACTGCCCCACCTGGAGATCCATCCCATAAACAACCAGCAAACCCAGACACTATTGCAGATGCCAACAAGCGCTTGCTGACAGGAGCCTTATATAGCTGTCTCCTGGGAGGCTCTGCCAGTGCCTGACTAATACAGAAGTGGATGTTCACAGTCATCCATTAGGTGGAGCACAGGGTCCCCAATGAAGGAACTAGAAAAAGTACCCAAGGAGCTGAAGGGGTTTGCAGCCCGCTACGAGGAGCAAGAATATGAACTAACCAGTATCCCCAGAGCTCCCTGGGACTAAACTCCGAATCAAAGGAAACACATGAAGGAACTAGTGGCTGTAGCTGCATATGTAGCAGAGGATTGGCCTTGTCAGTCATCAATGGTAGGAGAGGCCCTTTGTCCTGTGAAGGTTCTATGCCCCAGTATAGTGGAATGCCTGGGCTAGGAAGTGGAAGTGGGTAGGTTAGGGAGCAGGGGGAGTGGGGAGAGGATAGGGGATTTTCAGAATGGGAAAATAGGAAAGGCGATAACATTTGAAATGTAAATAAAGAAAATATCTAATCAAAGAAAATTTTAAAACCCACAAAAAAACCAAGACAAACAAACAAAAAACACTGCTGGAGGGATCACCATCCCAGATTTCAAGTTATACTACAGAGATAAATAATTCAAAAGACTATGATAAAAAGACCTATCTGATGGAACTAAGCAGCAGCTGTTCCAACAAAATCACATTGTACAACAGATCTCATGTGGGAGGTTTATTGAAAGGGATGGGGGCAGAGGCTGCCTGGGGTGAGGAGGGAAGAAAACAAAGAAGAAATGGGGGAAAGAGAAACACAATCTTTTATCAGGGCAGTGGTGCACATGTATGTGGACATGCAACAGGGGTGACAATATGTCACCTTTGGGCCGCTAGTGTTGATATGTCTTGCCCATAAGTCCCTTGGGAGCTGGCTAGAAAGATGCCTGATTGCTAACATTCCTCTTTTTTTCTAATCACAAAGAGGAGAAACTAAAAGGGGAGTGATGGTGAGACTGGGATGGGGCATAAGATTTCTTAGACTGCTTCTTGCTGTCCACAAGTGTCTTCAGTTTTGGGGTGTAGTTTGTTCTCACTATCAAGGACACATTTGATAGCTGATGGCATTAGGTTGGGAATCTTGTAAGAGGAACTGATTAAATGCTTGCTTAGAATTTTTTTGTTGTTGTTATTGGAGGAATGTAGAAAAGAAGTTGATGAAGCAGGATACAAACAATAAAAGCAGGAAAATGAGAAGAAGGGGCACTAGGAAACACAATATCCATTTCCATATGGGGTTTTCAAAGGCCAAGGGATCAGAAGCACTGGGTTAGTCCTTAGATTTTTTGAGGAATGTTTAGAGTTGTTGGATTTTGGTTTTCACTATACTCAACTGGTTGACATAGAAGCAGCATTCTTCGTGGAGTAAAAGGCGAAGGTCACCCTCTTCAGCTGTAAGAAGATCTAGTCCCCAATGGTTTTGAAGTACCACTGCTGCCCGGGAAGCAATCTGTCCTTGGAGAGTGAGAATGTTTTGGACCACCTGTTGAAAATCTTGGCTAAACTGGAAAGAGATCGAATGGTACAAGGTTAGGGAGATGGCCAGTCCTGCTGTTACTGTGGCAACACCCACAGTTATTCCTGAAACAGCCCGGATAGGGAGGATTTGAATCACTCTTTTGTTATGCTAGGAGGCTATTGAGTCCACAACCAGGATTTGCAGGGACTCCTCTCTGTGTATCTCTCCTAAGTTAGGGAAAAGAAATAAGAATGTACAAAATCCTGACCAGCTGGCAAATAGACAATGATTTATATACTTGAATACAACAAAGAAACTAATAGATGTGTTCTGGACTGTAGGGCACTGTAGTAGAGATGAGGTTCCTTCAGAATGTGTCCTGGATGCCTTAAAGCAGTCTGCTATGCCAAAGAGGGTGATTTAGAAATGGTAGGGGGCCATGGCAACACCAGGGTCAGGGCAGTTGGTGAAAGGCAAAACAAGACTATTTGACAAGGTCACTGGAGAAGCTGTAAATGGCCATTGTGAGCCTGTTCCAAGGGGGGACACACAGCCAGCAATCTCCACAGTGGCCAGGTTGAGTGACACTAGGGAGCTAATAGGGCAAGGTCATAGTCTGGAGCAAAAGGTGAAATGACAGGTTGGTATTATTTAGGAGTGGGGATGTCAAAGAAATAATGACCTTGGAGGAGTGTTTAATTATTTCTCCTATTTCTCACATTATTGGATAATTTGGACGTATTTTCTCTGGATGAATTGTGCTTATTGGGAACCCAGATTTGTTGGTGCTATAGAGTTTACAAACAACTCCCATTTCCCACCTGGGATTCCATAAGTCCTGGATATAGAAGAAGAGGGTCTGACATCATAGATAGAAGAAGCAATTGGTCTGTGATATTAACATATATAATTAACAAAACCAATATGGGCAGCCCCCATACCTGTCTGGACATTCCTCACAATAGTCCTTTGACTAGTTAAAAATGAAGCAATCAAAAAGTTCATAATGCTTAAAGGAATGGTGAATATAGATGTGATGAGAACTCTGATCAGTTCTTGGCATCTGGTTATAAAACAATTTTCTCACCCTATTTGGAGACTGTCATAATCGAGGGTTTCTCAAACTTCAAATCTCCATATGTAAGGGTTACCCTGGGTAGAAATGAACAGGATGGGGACTGGAAGAAATCTATGTCTAATCTAGTAGGGTAGAGTATAGCTGGATGAGTAGAGCCGCATTCTTTTGGAACTGGGGAGAAGTTGTTTGATCCTGATGCCCCCACCCCTGAAATTTAAGGGAGTTGTTGGAGTCACTGTGTAAAAAGAATTATTTTGAGGTGGGTTAGATGACTCCAATGAGAGAGTCCCCCAATCTTAGCAGCTTTGGGGGTCACAAGTGTTACCTTGAAAGAGCCCTGCCATTAAGGAGACAGGGATGAGGGATGATGGTTTGGAGGAAGAGAAGGCCCTGATCTCCAATTTTGATAGGCAGTGGACAGGAGATAGTGTGTGGCTGTGGTAGAAAGTGGTCAGTAAAGTTCCATAGAAAAGAGGAGAGATGACAGAGCAAGGGAGTGCATTGGTGATCAGGGAGAGGGTTTAGGTGAAAAACCAGGAGTCAGAATCAGTAGTCCATATATGAACTCAAAGGGTGAAATGAAAAGAGGTCACTTGGGGGAAAGCCTGTAGCCTGAAAAGAGCCAGTGGTAGGAAATTAACCCAATCGAGGTGAAGTTTGTGTGACAGTTTGACAAGGGTAGTTTTTAAGGAACAGTTAGTTCATTCTATCTTTCCTGAGTTCTGGGGATGGTATAGAATATGAAAACATCAAGGGATGTTGAGGGCTTTAGATAGGGTTTGAGAAACTTGGAAGTTTAATTTGGGACCATTATCTGACTGGAGGGAGGCTGGGATTATAAATCAAGGAATGATCTCACAAAGGAGGAGATCTGAGCCCTTTGTTGATGGTGGGGAATGCCTCCACCCACCCTGAGAAGGTATCCACTAAGACCAGGAGATACTTGACGTGTTTGACAGTGGGCATGTAGGTAGTCAAGTTGCCAGTTGGTCCCAAGGAAGGACCCCCTAGCCTGATGGGTAAGAAAATGTCCACTATGATACCTGGAGATGGGGTCTGACATGTAACTGATATTGCAAGATGCAGCAATAAATTTTTAAAAATGCAAGTCCAGGTGTAGGCTGTATGGTGGGTTTTAATAAAGAAAGATATGGCTTGAGTGTTAGAATAAAATAGCTGGTATAGACAGGACCATATTAGGGGAAGTGAATTGTAGTGTGATATTAGATATTAGGGGAAGTGGATTGTAGTGTGAGAATGACCTGTGTTGGATGAAATGAGTCTAGGCCTCCCAAAGGTCACAGCTCTAGCAGCCTCATCATTCCAGTTCTTACCCTTCAAGATGAAAGAGTTGTCCCTCTGGTGGAACCTGCAATGGAGAATTTCAATGGCTGTGGGGAGATAGGAGGTTTTTTTTTTTTTTTAGCATGGCCATAATTTGGTCTGCATTAGTTATAGATTCTTTTATTTTAAGTAAACCACACTTTTTCCAGATAGCAGCATAGGACAAGAGGATATGGAAGGCATATGTAGAGTCTATGTAGATGCTTAGAGATTGTCCCATGCTTATTGAAATGCACTGTTAAGGGCTATTAGTTCAGACTGTTGGTTAGTGGTATGGGCAAGAAGGGCCCATGCCTCAACCACCTCCATATTGGACACTATATCATAGTCAGCTCTTTGAGTTTCTTTATGTAAAAAGGAGCTGCCATCTGTATGTGTGGTATAGATGGCCTGAGACAATATGTCCTTCTCTATACATGAAGGATAGAGCAATATTTTCCCTAAGGTTTCAGTGTAGGAATTAGATAAAGAATGGTCAACATTTGATCAAGGAAGAAGTTTTGAGATGTTGAGAGGTGGGCACGATTGGAAATATAGAGTCTTCTATTAGAGCTACCTGATGGGAAAGAATCCTGGTTTGTAAGTCTAGTTTGTCTAGTTTGTAAGTCTTTGTAAGTTAAGAGATGGGGCAGGTTAAGTGACCCAAAGTTTAGTTTTTTGATTCTCAAATAAGGAGTGCAGCAGCAGCTAAAGCATGTATGCAAGGTGCCCATCCTTAGATAGTCAGGTCTAAACTTTTTACAAGTATGCTGCAGGTGCAAAGGAAGATCCCAGTTGGTGACCTCAAACTCCAAGGGCATGTTCTTTTTCTATTATGTAGAGGGAGAAAGGTAATGTTAGGTCCTGGAGGTGTAAGAAGGGCCTGTTGAAGCCTTTGAAAGGGCTTAGTAACATGTTTGAGAAGAAATTTCTGGGTGGGGCCTAAGGCTCCTTCATATAAGTGGTGGGGAAGAAGACAAAAGGAAGGAACACAGAAACAATAAAAAGCCAGCTATTAGTAAGAATGATAGAATTGCCTCTTTAGTAGAGAGAACTGCTGGAGAGTGGACTAGGTGTTTTGGACCTGAAGCCATGGCTTTGTTGTTTGAAATAAGTGTTAGTCCCAAGTAGGTGATCTGGGAGGTGGACAATTGGACCTTAGAAGGTGAGACTCTATAGCTTTGGCTGGACAGGAAATTTAGAAAAGCAGAGGTATTAGTTTGGCTAGTTGAGAGAGAGAGAGAGAGAAAGAGAGAGAGAGCAGGGGAGAACAGTGCTACAGCAAATTCAAGTCACAAAACCACTGGTGGAACAATGTTTGGGTTCAAGAATAACTGAAGGAAGACCCCAGACTCATATACTATGCAAAGGCAACGAGCATTTGTTTTTCAGAAATTACCAGCATGCAGGTGTCAACCATTCATCAAAATGCTCCCCACTCCCCCCAGAGGTGAGCTCAAAGGATCAATGTAAAGCTGATTAGGGGAATTCCAAGGAGGGGTATGAGTGCCTCAGGGATTAGCTGAGGTTCTAGGGGCTTTCCAGAACTGTTGCTGGGGGCCTGAGGACTTTCTAGAACTATTGCTGACTCAGCCCAGTCCAGATGGCAGGGCAGCTCCTGATTGACTTGCTGTAGACTGTGGCTTTTCCTGGAACTGGTTTGTTTAGCTCTGGATAAAAGAAACTTAGGCCTGGTTTCCTGACATGCAGCCTATCATGGAGTTAGTCTAGCTCAGCCCTCTCATTCCCCTCTTTGAATTGTAACTGAATCAAATCTTTGATTCATCAATTCTTTTCAAGGACAGTGTTATTGGCCAAAGAGTGAATTGGGACCTACGGACCATAAGTTTTATTGTTGAAATGCTGGCCTTTTTAACTTAGTGTCTCAGCCTGTAAGGTGGGACAAAAAATGCTGTATTTTTCTTCTGTAACTGATTCTTGCTGACATTCAGACATTGTCTTTTGGGGGGTCCAGGAAGGCTGAAATGTTAGTCAAAGGCAATGGGGCATTTATCTGATTAGTTGATCCAACTGGAAGACAGGGAACAATCATCTCAGGTAGACTGGTTAACATCAGCCTTCATCAAGTCAGAGTGCATCAGCTCCATAGGTGATTCTTGAATGGAGTCTATCAGCTGGGTGAAAATCTGTTGAGACGAATAAAGACTAGGGATAGAAGTTAAAATTGTCTAGTAATTGGGGAAGGTAAGGGATTCTAAGAACAAGGAAAAAAATATCTCATTTTTGAGTACAGACAGGTGTATTTATTTGGAGTCCATTTGATGTGTGGCAGGTGGATCCAAGTCTTATGACTTTTTGATCTCTTGAAGTTTTTGTGAACTTTAATTAACAAAAGGATGTACATTGGTATTTACCATTATATTGAAACTCATATTTTAGCAAAAGCAGTTAACATGTGTCTGCAAGACAAAAGGAGTAGACTTATGCTTTTGAGACTTACAGAAGCTACAGGTTTATGTTAAAAGACACAGAACATTCTTTCTTCATTCCGGAGGGCTACATAGAGAGATTGAACAGAGACGTTTTTAGCATGATAAGAAACACCTTTAAGTCTACATTTAGAAGACAACCAAAGGGAATTTAAAACCTTAAGCTTGTGACTAAATTGTAAGTAGCCAGTGCTCCATTAGCTTATCAGAACTCCATTGATCAATGTTAAAATTCTCAACTTTGAAATAACAATAGTATGTTTGAGAAAAATTAAACATATATGCACATACACATATATGTATATATGTTAAATTATGTTTTATATTTTTGCAACTTGTATTTACATATTTTAAAATATCGTATCAAATCCTCCAGTCTTTATATCTTGCAATTATTAACCTTAAAATGTCTTTTTAGACTTTTTTTATAACTTTGATTTATCAACTTTAAAATATTTTTCATCTGAAATTATTTTTTATCCTCTAACATTTATCATCTGCATTACCAACCTCAGTTATTTTTCTATACATTTAAATATTCTTTCCAAGTTTATTTCCTCAGACTTTATATAAACTCTTTATTTAATATTTTTTAAAAGATTTATTTTATTTATTTATTATATGTAAGTACACTGTAGCTGTCTTCAGACGCACCAGAAGAGGGCATCAGATCTCATTACGGGTGGTTGTGAGCCACCATGTGGTTGCTGGGATTTGAACTTCGGACCTTTGGAAGAGCAGTCGGGTGCTCTTACCCACTGAGCCATCTCACCAGCCCTATAAACTCTTTATTTAATATTTTTTTAGCTTTTAAGGTACAGTTAGCTCAGTTATCACTGTGATCAGAGATCTGTGAAGAATAAATTGTTATATAACTTGACCATGTGTCAATTAAATGACAGGCTTACCCACTACCTAGATGGCTACCCCATCAGGTACCAGTGATGTCAATGGCTCTGTTGGGAACAGAGATCCCCAAGTAGGATCAATCTTCAGCTGCCAGGTCTGGCAACTCTGAGAGGCCTTCCTGAGGAGGAGAAACTTGGGAGAGATGACCTCAACTTGTCTATCAGTTCTTTGGTGTACTCTGTGTGAGCACAGTTCAGACTAGGTCTGGGGAGTGGGCAAGGCACTGGGGTAATTATGACCCCTGATTAGTACACCAAAATCCCAGGAGTGTCCTCCTTTGTTGTTGTGCCCTTCTCTTCTTCAAGACCTTGAAGGGGTCATTGTTAGTATTTGAGAGTCTCTGTCTGTCATAGTAAGTTTAAAGATATTAAAGGCCATATTCAACAGATCTCTGATTGGTTCGAGGACAAGTATGTACCTAGCATATCTGAGTTAAACAATCTTTGTCTGTTATTAGTTATCTGTTTCAAATTGTACCCTGCAAATGTAAAGCAAGAGATTAAGTAAAACTTTAATTTTGAAATTGACTGCATCAGCACTTAGCATGACTTTAATATATTTCTGAATATGTTAAAGGATATGATCATTCATAAAGTTATATATTATTAACTTGTATTTCTTAATTATAGTAGCTTTTATGAGACTAAAGCCTATTAGGTTTGTGCCTTAAAAATCATAATCCTGAATTGAAGCTCTTCTAGTATAAAAACAAAACTTTTCAAATCATGAACATATGCCATAAAGAGACTGGGAACTTTTTTGACCTCTGTATGGTATATCATCACAGAATATAACAGTTTCTGTTTGATCAAGTTTAAGCCAAAGACAGTGTCAGGACAGAAAATGTTCACAAGCTGGACAAAAAAAGGCACGGTCTTAGCTGTTATCTGCTCCTTGGACTGAAAGGAAGGGGCTGCTAGAGCCTGACCAGAACTCAGTCAAACTGAAACAGAGGGAAGTGGATTCCAATAGCCAAGGATTTTTAATCTTTCTACTGTTTTAACCCATTAATCTATAACAGATAGAAAACATCAGGAATGTATATCTAATTGACATTATATTGTATTAGTTAGTAGCTATATTTTATAAACAAAAACCTTCTGTTATCACACTCATTATTTCCATCATCAGATCCATAGTCATCTTCATTTTTATCACTATCATAGTTATTTCCATTAAAAATGTTCCCACAAGAGGGTGCTCCCCCATCCACTTACTCCTGCCTCACCCCCCTAGCATCTTACTATGCTGGGGCAATAAGCCTCCACAGCACCAAGGGCCTCTCCTCCCATGGATACCAGATAAGGCAATCCTTTGCTAAATATATATCTGGACTCATGGACCCACCCTTGTATGCTCTTTGGTTTAGTCTTTGAGAGCTCTGGGGGTCCCAATAGTTGATATTGTTGTTCTTCCTTTGGGGTTGCAATCCTCTTCAGCTCCTTCAGTCCTTCCCCTAACTCTTCCATTGGAGTCTCCAGGCTCAGTCCAATGGTTGGCTGTGAGTATCTGCACCTGTCTTAGTCAGATGCTGGTGGAGTCTCTCAAAGGACAGCCATACCAGGCTCCTGTCTGCAAGCATATCTTGGCATCAGCAATAGTGTCAGGAGTTGACGTCTGCAGATGGGATGGATTCCAAGGTGGTGCAATCTCAGGATGGCCTTTCCTTCAGTCTCTGATCCATTTTATGCCCCTACATTTCCTTTAGACAGGAAAAATTCTGCATTAAAATTTTTGAGATGGGTGAGTGTCCCCATCCTTCAATTGGGAGGCATGCATATCTACTGAAGGTGGTCTTTCCAGGTTCTATCTCCAATCTATTGTGTATTTCAGCTTATGTAATCTCAGTTGAGTCCTGGGAACCTCTTGCTTCTCTGGAGACTGGTACTTTCTAGTAGTTCTCCTCTGTTCCCCACCCACACTGCTACATATTTCTATTCATTCTCCTGACCCTCTGGACTTCTCTCCTGTCTCTTCTCATACCTGATTCTGCCCCCCCCCCATTTCCCCTCTCCTCCTCTCTTTTTCCCATGTCCTTCACTCCCTCTACCTCCTGTGATTATTTTGTTTCCCCTTCTAAGTAGAAATGAAACATCCACACTTTGGTCCGCCTTTTTCTTGAGCTTCATATGGTCTGTGATTTATATCATGGGCATTCTGAGCTTTTGGGCTAATATCCATTTATCAGTGAGTATCTACCATGTGTGTCCTTTTGGGTCTGGGTTACCTCACTCACAATATTTTCTTGTTCCATCAATTTCCTGTAAAATTCAGGAAGTCATTATTTTTAATAGCTGAGTAGAACTCCATTGTGTAAATGTACCACATTTTCTGTATCCATTCTTCTGTTGATGGACATCTGGTCTAATTCCAGCTTCTGGCTATTATGAATAAGGCTTCTATGAACATAGTGGAGCATGTGCCCTTGTTAGTGGTATAGCTGGGTATTCAGGTAGAAATATTTTCAGTTTTCTGAAGAACTGCCAGATTGATTTTCAAAGTGGTTGTACAAGCAGTGGAGGAGTGTTCCTCTTTCTCTACATCCTTGCTAGCATCTGCTGTCACCCGAATTTTTTATCTTAGCCATTCTAACTGTATGCGGTAGAACCTCAGGGTCATTTTGATTTGCATTTCCTTTATGACTAAGGATGATGAGCATTTCTTTAAGTGCTTCTCTCCAAATTGAGATTCCTCAGTTGAGAATTCTTTGTTTAGCTCTGTACCAAATCCCCTGCTTTCAATAGGGGTATTTGGTTCTCTGGAATCTAACTTCGTGCTTCTTTGTATATTTTGCATACTAACTCTCTATTGGATATAGGATTGGTAAAGATCTTTTACCAATCTCTAGGTTGCTGTTTTGTCTTGATGACAGTGGCCTTTGCCTTACAGAAGTTTTTTCAATTTTTTGAGGTCCCATTGTTCTATTGTTGATTTAGAGCATAAGCCATTGATGTTCTGTTCAGGAAATTTCCCCATGTACTAGTGTGTTCGTGGTTATTTCCCACTTTCTCTTCTATTAGATTCAGCATATCTGGTTTTATGTGGAGGTCCTTGATCCAGTTGGATGTGAGCTTTATATAAGGAGTTAAGAATGAATCAATTTGCATTCTTCTACATGCTGACTCCCAATTGAACCAAGACCATTTGTTGAAAATGCTTTCTTTTTTTCACTAGATGGTTTTGGCTTCTTTGTCAATTAACTGACCATAGTTGTGTGGGTTTATTTCTGGGTTTTCAATTCTATTGTACTGATCTACCTGTCTATCTTTGCACCAATACCATTCAGTTTTTAAAATCACTATTGCTCTGTAGTAGAGCTTAAGTCCAGAGATGGTGATTCCCCCAGAAGTTTTTAACTGTTGAGAATTTTTGCTATCCTAGTTGTTTTGTTGTTGTTCCAGATGAAGTTGAGGATTGCTCTTTCTATCTCTGTAAAGAACTGAGTTGGAATTTTGATGGGTATTGCACTGAATGTGTAGATTGATTTTGGTAAAATGGCCATTTTCACTGTGATAATCCTGGAGATCCAAGATTATAGGAGATCTTTCCATCTTCTGAGATCTTCTTAGATTTCTTTCTTCATAGACTTAAAGTTCTTGTCATACAGATTATTTCACTTGCTTGGTTAGAGTTACACCAAGATATTTTATATTAGTTGTCACTATTGTCAAGTGTGTTGCTTCCCTAATTTCTTTCTCAGCCAGTTTATACTTTGTGTAGAGAAAGACTAGTGATTTGTTTGAGTTAATTTTATATCCAGAAACTTTGCTGAAGTTATTTATCAGCTGTCAGAGATTTTTGGTAGAATTTTGGGGATCGCTTATGTATGCTATCATACCATCCTCAAATAGAGATGCTTTAACTTCTTCCTTTATGATTTGTATCACAGTGATCTCCTTTTCTTATCCATGTTCTTGTGAGAAATTCAAGTATGATATTGACTAGATAGGGGGAGAGTGAGCAACCTATCTTGTCCCCACTTTTAGTGGTATTGCTTCAAGTTTCTCTCCAATTAATTTGATGCTGGCTATTGGTTTGCTATATATTGCTTTCTTTATGTTCAGATATATGCCTTGAATTCTTGATCTTTCCAGGACTTGTCTTTCTATAGGATTCTTGTACATTTATTTTTTACCTTTATTTTTTTATTAGGTATTTTCCTAATTTATATTTCCAATGCTATCCCAAAAGTCTCCCATACACATCCCCCCAATCCCCTACCCACCCACTCCCCCTTTTTGGCCCTAGCGTTCCCCTGTACAGGGGCATATAAAGTTTGCAAGTCCAAAGGGCCTCTCTTTCCAGTGATGGCAAACTAGGCCATCTTTTGATACATATGCAGCTAGAGACAAGAGCTTCGGGGTACTGGTTAGTTCATATTGTTGTTCCACCTATAGGGTTGCAGTTCCCTTTAGCTGCTTGGGTACTTTCTCTAGCTCCTCCATTGGGGGCTGTGTGACCCATCCAATTGCTGACTTTGAACATCCACTTCTGTGTTTCCTAGGCCCCCGGCATAGTCTCACAAGAGAGAGCTATATCTGGGTCCTTTCGGCAAACTCTTGCTAGTGTATGCAATGGTGTCAGCGTTTGGAAGCTGATTATGGGATGGATCCCTGGATATGGCAATCACTAGATGGTCCATCCATTCGTCACAGCTCCAAATTTTGTCTCTGTAACTCCTTCCATGGGTGTTTTGTTCCCATTTCTAGGAAGGGGCAAAGTGTCCACACTTTGGTCTTCATTCTTCTTGAGTTTCATGCGTTTAGCAAATTGTATCTTATATCTTGTGTATCCCAAGTTTCTGGGCTAATATCCACTTATCAGTGAGTACATATTGTGCGAGATCCTTTGTGATTGGGTAACCTCACTCAGGATGATGCCCTCCAGGTCCATCCATTTGCCTAGAAATTTCATAAATTCATTGTTTTTAATAGCTGAGTAGTACTCTATTGTGTAAATGTACCACATTTTCTATATCCATTCCTCTGTTGAGGGGCATCTGGGTTCTTTCCAGCTTCTGGCTATTATAAATAAGGCTGCTATGAACAAAGTGGAGCATGTGTCCTTCTTACCAGTTGGCACATCATCTGGATATGTGCCCAGGAGAGGTATTGTGGGATCCTCTGGTAGTACTATGTCCAATTTTCTGAGGAACCGCCAGACTGATTTCCAGAGTGGTTGTACAAGCTTGCAATCCCACCAACAATGGAGGAGTGTTCCTCTTTCTCCACATCCTCGCCAGCATCTGCTGTCACCTGAATTTTTGATCTTAGCCATTCTGACTGGTGTGAGGTGGAATCTCAGGATTGTTTTGAATTGCATTTCCCTGATGATTAAGGATGTTGAACATCTTTTCAGGTGCTTCTCTGCCATTCGGTATTCCTCAGGTGAGAATTCTTTGTTCAGTTCTGAGCCCCATTTTTTAATGGGGTTATTTGTTTTTCTGGAGTCCATCTTCTTGAGTTCTTTATATATATTGGATATTAGTCCCCTATCTGATTTAGGATAGGTAAAGATCCTTTCCCACTGTTGGTGGTCTTTTTGTCTTATTGATGGTCTCTTTTGCCTTCCAGAAGCTTTGCAATTTTATGAGGTCCCATTTATCGATTCTCGATCTTACAGCACAAGCCATTGCTGTTCTATTCAGGAAATTTTCCCCTGTACCCATATCTTCGAGGCTTTTCACTACTTTCTCCTCTATAAGTTTCAGTGTCTCTGGTTTTATGTGGAGTTCCTTAATCCACTGTGATTTGGCCTTAGTATAAGGAGATAGGAATGGATTAATTCTCATTCTTCTACATGATAACCGCAAGTTGTGCCAGCACCATTTGTTGAAAATGCTGTCTTTTTTCCACTGGATGGTTTTAGCTCTCTTGTCAAAGATCATGTGACCATAGGTGTGTGGGTTCATCTCTGGGTCTTCAATTCTGTTCCATTGGTCTACTTGTCTGTCACTATACCAGTACCATGCAGTTTTTATCACAATTGCTCTGTAGTAGAGCTTTAGGTCAGGCATGGTTATTCCACCAGAGGTTCTTTTATCCTTAAGAAGAGTTTTTGCTATCCTAGGTTTTTTGTTATTCCAGATGACTCTGCCGATTGCCCGTTCTAATTCGTTGAAGAATTGAGTTGGAATTTTGATGGGGATTGCATTGAATCTGTAGATTGCTTTTGGCAAGATAGCCATTTTTACTATATTGATCCTCCCAATCCATGAGCATGGGAGATCTTTCCATCTTCTGAGATCTTCTTTAATTTCTATCCTGAGCTTTTGTCCCCACAGGCAAGAACATGCTCAGGACAACCGGAATCTTCTGCAGCAAAAGCTTTATTGCTCACTTCTTCAGGAGCCAGTGGAGAAGAGAGAGGAAAATGGCCGAGCCCCATCCCTTTTATGGAGGATAGTCCTCCGCCTCGGATGTGTAGCTCCCTGATTGGCTGCAGCCCATTGACCGGAGTTGTCGTCATGGGGAAGGCAGAGCACATGGAGTGGAAAGGTACCCCGGCACATGAGCAGCTTGCTTGTTTACTACTTAGAATACGGGTGTCAGCGCCATCTTATAATGGCGAATGTGAGGGCGGCTCCTCACATCTCCCCCTTTTCTTTTATTTAAGAGCAATAGGCCACCCATTCTAATGAGAGTGGAGATAGAGGTCAAATCCCCAGTGTGCAGGTAAAGGAGCCGTACACAAAACCTCCTCCCAGGCTCATCACCCAGAGGGGTCCTGGTCTGGTCCCGTGTTGTTTTTCCTGGGGGAAGGACACTTGGACACTCAACCTTCTTGAAAGATGACATGTCTCCCTAGAATAGGCTCATATATGCCGCAAAGCCCTTCTACTGCAGTGCTTAGCGGTGCAACTCTCTCGGGCTGCTGAAGCACACTCACTCTATCCCGTGCAATGAGACTAGCCTCGTGGGGTGCAAGAGCTGAGTGGCCAGCGACCTATTGCTTAAGCATAGATAACCATATATCAGGGGAAGCACCATGTTCTAGTGCTGCAAGCGCCTGGGCAATAACCACCTTGTCTCTCCTAGTTTGGGCCTTAAGCTTACAGACCAACCAGAGAAGCAACACTAATCCACAGCAAAGAACAGCTCCAAATAATCCCATCCCCACCCATTCTTTAAAGAAGGAAAATGTTGAGGAGATAATCCTTTGGTCAGGGACAGGTCCAAGTGCGTGGGGCAAGTCTCAATTTTTGAAGGGTCTGTTCAAATTTAGCCGTCCAATTCTGTATCTCCCAACGCTGCTCTCCCTTTGTTGTTGTCGCCCTGGACATCACCAAGACGAGGGACATCAGTATTCCCTTGGTCAGTCTGGATTTTTCGGGTGAGTCTTTCTGGTATCCAAAATGGGTTGTCTTCATTCTGTGGAAAAACACAAACAGCTCCCCTGGGTCTTATCAAAATAGGATCCGGTCCTTTCCATTTGTTACTTAAAACATCTTTCCATTTAACCATCTCATTGGGCCTATCTGGCTCTGAACAATGACGTTCAGCCGCAGTATGGCCATGAGAATCAAGATTTAAAAAATTGAGTGTAAAGAGTGCCATAGACACAGACACTCTTGGTACTCGGGGTAGAGCCTCTCGACTCCCCCTTTCTGTTTTATTAGATAGGATTTGAGGGTGCGGTGCGCCCGCTCAACAATACCCTGTCCTTTGGGGTTGTATGGGAGTCCAGTCAGGTGGGTCACGTCCATCTGACGGCAAAACTGTTGGAATTTTTGAGATGTATAAACTGGTCCATTATCAGTCTTAAGGAGTTTGGGTTTCCCCCAAGCACTCCATGCCTCAAGGCAATGTTGACTCACATGTGAGGCCTTTTCTCCGGTTAAAGGAGAGGCAAACATGATGCCAGAGCATGTGTCAATGGACACATGGAGATATTGAAGTTTTCCAAAGGAAGAAACATGTGTAACATCCATTTGCCAGACCTGTAGAGGTTGAATACCATGTGGGTTAATTCCCACATGAGGAACTGGCAAGAACTCACAGCAGCTTTGACATTGAGTAACAATGTCACGGGCTTCTTTTCTTGTCAAGGAGAAACGACGGCGTAATGTTTCAGCCGTCACATGAAAATTGTTATGAAAATTTCTTGCAGCCTCTATCGGGGATGATAGGGCAGCAGCCACCACTTTAGTGGCCTTATCTGCCAAATCATTTCCCAGAGCCATGGGGCCAGGTAGGCCTGAATGGGCTCTAACATGAGTAATATAAACAGGAAATCTTCTAGATAACAAAACTAATTGTATCTGCTGAAAAATATTGGCAACTTTACTGGAAGGCTTAATCACTCCAGCCACTTCTAAAAGATTTACTGCATTGACTACATAACAGGAGTCTGACACAATATTAAGGGGTTCTAAAAAGGTTTTTAAAACTTCTAAAACCACTAAACATTCTACCACTTGAGGTGAATTTTCATTATATTGTTTGGATACTACTTTACCATTAGCCACATAGGCACCTATGCCAGTTTTTGATCCGTCAGTATATACCACAATCCCATTTTTAAGTGGGTTTCTTACTGTTATTTGTGGAAACACAACAGATTGATTTTGGGCAAACTGTAAAATTGGATGTGTTGGATGATGGTTATCTATTTGTCCTGAAAAGGAGGTAACTAAAACTGCCCAATCATATGGGTCGTGCTGCCCCAATGCCCCCTAGAAAAAAACCCAGACCCTGTCTATCTTGGTTTCTTGCAGCCTCTTGCCATAGAGCTCTCCATTCCATATATTTGCCCATATTGGGGAGAGCGGCTTTTGCAATCATTTGCCAGTCGGCAGGAGTTAGTGCCATGCCGGCAAGCCTGTCTAACTGCACCAAGGTAGAATTAGCATTGGCTCCATATTTACAGACCAACTCAGCAAGCTTTTTAATCTGTATATACTCTACTGGAACGTGGACACGCCCACCCTCGGCTCCTTCAAAGACCGGAAATGCCTGTTGCATCTTCCTTTGTTCCTCTCTTGGAATGAACAAGTCTGCGCACTGCCTCTCTGTCCATTGCCTCTCTGCGCAGGGCTGACGCATTACGCAGGGCGGGGGCTCCGCATAGGGCGGAGGTGCACTATGACCTTGAATCCCACTGCCTCGAGCAGCAAGCTGGCCTTTGCCAGCTGCTTTTGGCTTTTTTCTTGACCTATAAGCTCGAATTTTATCTGGCTGGTACTTTTCTCTCTCATAATGAGCTGCTTTCTCCTCCAAGTCTGTTTCCTCAGAGGTGCTAATTTCTTCATCTGATTCACAGCTACTAAGAGCTGGCTCCTTAAACTCATCTTTTTTCTCCTCTTTCCTTCTAATCTCTCCCCAGGTATTCTTCCCTGACATTAACTTTTCCTCGGGTTCAAGACCCGTGGAAAGGCCTGTACACTTATTTGGTGCACCATGTTTCCTCTTTGCTCCTGCTCTCTCTCCCCGCTTTACTTCTGATAGACTGTCTTGAATTTTGTCCAGAATTCTCCACCCTGCCTTAACCACTTGTTGACATGTGAAAAGGAACAAAAGGGCTTTTAACACTAGAGAAAGTTCAAGACCAGACATACCTTGTAAAGCTGTAACGCATGTCCGTGTCCCTGAAGTTCTGGTTCCGCACCGCAAACTAGGGATCTTCTATGCGCTGGTGTGATGGTAGTTCCCGGGTTTCTCCACGCCACTTATCCTGTGCTTTCGATCCTGGGTTTTCGGCACCACTTATCCTGAGCTTTTATCCCCACCAGCAAGAACATGCTCAGGACAACCGGAATCTTCTGCAGCAAAAGCTTTATTGCTCACTTCTTCAGGAGCCAGTGGAGAAGAGAGAGGAAAATGGCCGAGCCCCATCCCTTTTATGGAGGATAGTCCTCCACCTCAGACGTGTCGCTCCCTGATTGGCTGCAGCCCATCGACCAGAGTTGTTGTCATGGGGAAGGCAGAGCACATGGACTGGAAAGCTACCCTGGCACATGCGCAGCTTGCTTGTTTACTACTTAGAATACGGGTGTCAGCGCCATCTTATAATGGCGAATGTTAGGGCGGGTCCTCACAAATTTCTTTCTTCAGAGACTTGAAGTTCTTATCATACAGATCTTTCCTTCCTAAGTTAGAGTCATGCCAAGGTATTTTATATTATTTGTGACTATTGAGAAGGATGTTGTTTCCCTAATTTCTTTCTCAGCCTGTTTATCCTTTGTGTACATAAAGGCCATTGACTTGTTTGAGTTAATTTTATATCCAGCTACTTGATTGAAGCTGTTTATCAGGCTTAGGAGTTCTCTGGTGGAATTTTTAGGGTCATTGATATAAACTATCATATCATCTGCATAAAGTGATATTTTGACTTCTTCCTTTCCAATTTGTACCCCTTTGATCTCCTTTTGTTGTCGAATTGCTCTGGCTAGGACTTCAAGTACAATGTTGAATAGGTAGGGAGAGAGTGGACAGCCTTGTCTAGTCCCTGATTTCAGTGGGATTACGTCCAGCTTCTCACCATTTACTTTGATGTTGGCTACTGGTTTGCTGTAGATTGCTTTTATCATGTTTAGGTATGGGCCTTGAATTCCTGATCTTTTCAAGACTTTTATCATGAATGGGTGTTGGACTTTGTCAAATACTTTTTCCGTATCTAATGAGATGATCATGTGGTTTTTGTTTTTGAGTTTGTTTATATACTGGATTACGTTGATGGATTTCCGTATATTGAACCATCCCTGCATTCCTGGGATGAAACCTACTTGGTCAGGATGGATGATTGTTTTGATGTGTTCTTGGATTCGGCTAGCAAGAACTTTATTGAGGATTTTTGCATGGATATTCATAAGGGAAATTGCTCTGAAGTTCTCTATCTTTGTTGGGTCTTTCTGTGGTTTAGGTATCAGAGTAATTGTGGCTTCATAGAATGAGTTGGGTAGAGTACCTTCTGTTTCTATTTTGTGGAATAGTTTGTGAAGAACTGGGATTAGATCTTTTTGAAGGTCTTATAGAACTCTGCACTAAACCCATCTGGTCCTGGGCTTTTTTTTGGTTGGGAGACTATTAATAACTGCTTCTATTTCTTTAGGGGATATAGGACTGTTTAGATTATTAACCTGATCTTGATTTAACTTTGGTACCTGGTATCTGTCTAGAAACTTCTCCATTTCATCCAGGTTTTCCAGTTTTGTTGAGTATAGCCTTTTGTAGAAGGATCTGATGGTGTTATGGATTTCTTCAGGATCTGTTGTTATGTTTCCCTTTTCATTTCTGATTTTGTAAATTTGGATGCTTTCTCTGTGTCCTCTAGTGAGTCTGGCTAAGGGTTTATCTATCTTGTTGATTTTCTCAAAGAACCAGCTCCTTGTTTGGTTGATTCTTTGAATAGTTCTTCTTGTTTCCACTTGGTTGATTTCACCCCTGAGTTTGATTATTTCCTGCCTTCTACTCCTCTTGGGTGAATTTGCTTCCTTTTGTTCTAGAGCTTTTAGGTGTGTTGTGAGGCTGCTAATGTGTGCTCTCTCTAGTTTCTTTTTGGAGGCACTCAGAGCTATGAGTTTTCCTCTTAGAAATGCTTTCATTGTGTCCCATAAGTTTGGGTATGTTGTGGCTTTATTTTCATTAAACCCCAAAAAGTCCTTAATTTCTTTCTTTATTCCTTCCTTGACCGAGGTATCATTGAGAAGAGTGTTGTTCAGTTTCCACGTGAATGTTGGCTTTCTATTATTTATTTTGTTATTGAAGATCAGCCATAGTCCATGGTGATCTGATAGGATGCATGGGACTATTTCAATATTTTTGTATATGTTGAGGCTTGTTTTGTGACCAATTATGTAGTCAATTTTGGAGAAGGTCCCATGAGGTGCTGAGAAGAAGGTATATCCTTTTGTTTTAGGATAAAATGTTCTGTAGATATCTGTTAAATCCATTTGTTTCATCACTTCTGTTAGTTTCACTGTGTCCCTGTTTAGTTTCTGTTTCTATGATCTGTCCATTGGTGAAAGTGGTTTGTTGAAGTCTCCCACTATTATTGTGTGAGGTGCAATGTGTGCTTTGAGCTTTACTAAAGTTTCTTTAATGAATGTGGCTGCCCTTGTATTTAGAGCATAGATATTCAGAATTGAGAGATCCTCTTGGGAGATTTTACCTTTGATGAGTATGAAGTGCCCCTCCTTGTCTTTTTTGATTACTTTGGGTTGGAAGTCTATTTTGCTAGATATTAGAATGTCTACTCCAGCTTGTTTCTTCATACCATTTGCTTGGAAAATTGTTTTCCAGCCTTTCATTCTGAGGTAGTGTCTATCTTTTTCTCTGAGATGAGTTTCCTGTAAGCAGCAAAATTTTGGGTCTTGTTTGTGTAGCCAGTTTGTTAGTCTATGTCTTTTTATTGGGGAGTTGAGTCCATTGATATTAAGAGATATTAAGGAAAAGTAATTGTTGCTTCCTGTTATTTTTGTTGTTAAAGTTGGCATTCTGTTCTTGTGGCTGCCTTCTTTTAGGTTTGTTGAGTGATTACCTTCTTGTTTTTTCTAGGGCGTGGTTCCTGTCCTTGGATTGGTTTTTTTCTGTTATTATCTTTTGAAGGGCTGGATTCGTGGAGAGATAATGGGTGAATTTGGTTTTGTCGTGGAATACTTTGTTTTCTCCATCTATGTTAATTGAGAGTTTGGCTGGGTATAGTAGCCTGGGCTGGCATTTGTGTTCTCTTAGTGTCTGTATAACATCTGTCCAGGTTCTTCTGGCTTTCATAGTCTCTGGTGAAAAATCTGGTGTAATTCTGATAGGCTTGCCTTTATATGTTACTTGACCTTTTTCCCTTACTGCTTTTAGTATTCTATCTTTATTTAGTTTGTTTGTTGTTCTGATTATTATGTGTAGGGAGGTATTTCTTTTCTGGTCCAGTCTATTTGGAGTTCTGTAGGCTTCTTGTATGTTCATGGGCATCTCTTTCTTTAGATTTGGGAAGTTTTCTTCAATAATTTTGTTGAAGATGTTTGCTGGTCCTTTGAGTTGAAAATCTTCATTCTCATCCACTCCTATTATTCATAGGTTTGGTCTTCTCATTGTGTCCTGGATTTCCTGGATGTTTTGAGTTAGGATCTTTTTGCATTTTCCATTTTCTTTGATTGTAGTGCTGATGTTCTTTCTTCCATCTTCTGCACCTGAGATTCTCTCTTCCATCTCTTGTATTCTGTTGCTGATGCTTGCATCTATGGTTCAAGATTTCTTTCCTAGGGTTTCTATCTCCAGCGTTGCCTCACTTTGGGTTTTCTTTATTGTGTCTACTTCCCTTTTTAGGTCTTGGATGGTTTTATTCAATTCCATCACCTGTTTGGTTGTGTTTTCCTGCAATTCTTTAAGGGATTTTTGTGTTTCCTCTTTAATGTCTTCTACCTGTTTGGTTATGTTTTCCTGCAATTCTTTAAGGGATTTTTGTGTTTCCTCTTTAATGTCTTCTACTTGTTTAGCAGTGTTCTCCTGTATTTCTTTAAGTGAGTTATTTAAGTCCTTCTTGATGTCCTCTACTATCATCATGAGATATGCTTTTAAATCCAGGTCTAGCTTTTCAGGTGTGTTGGGGTGCCCTGGACTGGGCAAATTGGGAGTGCTGGGTTCTGATGATGGTGAGTGGTCCTGGTTTCTGTTAGTAAGATTCTTACGTTTACCTTTCGCCATCTGGTGATCTCTGGAGTTAGTTGTTATAGTTGTCTCTGTTTAGAGATTGTTCCTCTGGTGATTTTGTTACCCTCTATGAGTAGACCTGGGAGACTAGCACTCTCCTCTGAGTTTCATTGGTCAGAGCAGTCTCTGCAGGCAAGGTGCACAGTTATCTGGTGTTTGGACCTCCTCCTGGCCAAAGATTAAGGCCCAAAACAGGATCTTTCCCAGAAGCTGTGTTGCTTTGGCCTGTCACAGAAGCCCTTGTTTCAGTAGTCCACACTCTCCCCTGTGTAGACTACTTTCCGCGGAGTCCTGAAACCAAGATGGGTACCGCGGATCCTGAGGCAAAGGTCACCCAGGCTGGGTGGACACCTGTCCTCTGGCCAGGAAGGTGGACAGTTGTCTGGAGCCGAAAATGGCGCTGCCTCAGGAGCTCTGTGGCTCTCGCCTGTCCCAGAAGCTGCTAGCCTCTGTAGTCCACACTCTCACTTCTCTTGTACATTTATGGCCATCTCTTTCCTTAGGTTAGGAAAGTTTTCTTTTATGATTTTGTTAAAGATATTTACTGGTCATTTGAATTAGGAATCTTCCCTCTCTTCTATACCTGTTATTCTTAGTTTGTTTTGTTTGTTTTTTTGTTTTGTTTTCTTGTTTGTTTTTGTTTTATCTTTCTATTATGTTCTGAATTTCCTGGATGTTCTGGGTTAGGAGCTTTTTGCACTTTGTATTTTCTTTGACTGTTGTATCACTCTCTTCTATGGTATCTTCTATGCCTGAGATTCTCTTTTCTGTCCTTTGTATTTTGTTCTTGATGCTTGCATTTGTGTCTCCTGGTCTCTTTCCTAAGTTTTCCATCTCCAGAGTTTTCTCCCTTTGTGATTTCTTTATTGTTCCTATTTCCATATTAGATCCTGAACTGTTTTTGTTCAATTTCTTCACCTGTTAGGTTGTGTTTTCCAATATTTCTTTAAGGGAGTTATTTATGACCTCCTTAAGGTCTTCTATCATCTTAGGACCTCCTTAAGGTTCTCTATCATCTTCATGAGATAGGATTTTAGATCAGAATTTTGTTTTTTGGATGTGTTAGGGTATCCATAGTTTGTTCTCCTGAGAGAACTGTGTTCTGATGCTGCCAAGTAACATTGGTTTCTGATGCTTATATTCTTGCTCCTACTTCTCATCATCTGGTTCTCTGATGTTAACTGTCCTTGATATCTCTGACTGCAGTCTGTTACTCCTATAAGTCTGATTATGATGAGCCTCCTTGGATCATGCTGTCTCTTAATATGGGTGTGTGGGTGTGTGTGTCTAGAGTGCAGAGAAGGAGGCCCTATATTCTCTGGGGCCAGGGGTCAGGGAGAGGATACCTTTTCAGTTAGGCCAGGTATTAAGGCATGGAAGGAGAACTTACCTGTGAGCCTATTAGTGTCAGAACTCTTAAGGGTTTAGGATGTCTCTGGGTGTGGGCAGGGGAAGGGGTGACTGGATCACAATATCTGCTCCCAGTCCCAGTTGCAATTTGGAAGCCAATGAGACATTTTTAAAGCCAGTCTGCTTTCCAGAGCAGAAGTTGCATAAAAATATTATCCCAATTAAAAAATATGTTTAGAGATCCTGTATGGCTCATACCATGAATAACTTTAACTTTCCAGAATGGCTTTAATCTTGAGTCATTTTAAGCCAATATTCTATTGCCAATATAATAGATGATTAACTGTGTATCATAAATTATAAATCAATATTTTATAACCAAGACATACAAAATGTAGTGACCTTATAGATTCAAGACTGGTCAGAAATAAGCATGCATTGACCACATATATTTATACATTTAAAACAGAATCTTTTTTTATTTCTTTTAGCTATAATTTTAAGGAAGGAGAACCTTGCTACCTGTTGAATCCATTTCTCATGGGCACAGATGTTCTGTTGTAGAATTATCCATGCTGCTTTCTTATTGGAGAAGCTGAGAAACTGCTGGACTCTCTATGTACAGCCTGAACAGAGCCTTTGGATTGCTGCCAGCTTGATCCAGGCAGGAGACAGGACTCCAAGGGCAGTACCAGTTTGTTAGTTTTTGTTGTTCCAATTCAGCTGCTTTTTTTCCTTCTAAAAATCCTTGAAGGAGTTAAAACTAAGGCAAAGGGTGAACAACCAGCAAAAGAAGTTTTAACCATTTTCCCCCAGACCCAGATGTCCTATATCACAGGAGTTAGAGATAGATGAGAGAGGCACAAAAAACAAAAAACAAAGCAAAGAGTTGGTGGACCTGTTGGCTATTTGTTACTGCAAAAAATGGTTAGTTTCCCTGACCATACAGTTAAACTTAGATTCTCTGTCAGGCATTTGAAATCATTGAAGTATAACTGCACTAGGTCCAGCAGAGTAGAGCTGTTTGTCTTTCCCATGGTGTCTCTCAAGGTAATAAGAGATAACAAATAAATCACAAGTACATAAAGTACACAATAAACCTACAGGAGTGAGAAAAAGAAACTCAAACGAAGCTGATAGTGGTGCATTCCTCTCTAGGGCTCTGCCTGTCAGAAACAACATTGTATCCTCCAACAAAACCCGCGTTTGGCTAGAGTTCTCTGACTCCCAGTGCCAAGGGAAGTGTCTAGAGATGACAGCCTCTCTAGCCCTCAGGCTACCCCAACTATGTCCATCCTGTCAGCCTCTACCAAGACCTGGTGCAAATCATACAAATGGGAGCTGTTCACCTCCAACTTAAGGGTTCACAAGCATCCTCAGAAATGCCCAGCCAGGAGGGAATCTGTGTCATATCTGTTCTGCCTCCAGTGGCCTTCAGGCTGTGCCTCCCAAAGAAACAGTAAAGGAGATAAAAGATCCCACTACACTGAACAGAGCAGGTTCTGAGAAAACAGGACAAGAGAGAAAAACACAAAGACATACAACACAGAGAGGTGCCTCAACTCACAGATTGGTGAAGAGCCAATTGCTCCCCTAAAATGTTCTACTACTGAGCCACAAGTGTCCACAGTGATGTGAGACAAAGTCCCAAATGTTAGGGTCCAAGAATTGCTGAAGGAAGACCCCAAATACAAATAGTATGCAAAGGCAAATAACATTTATCCTGCAGAAATTACCAGCATGCAGTGGGCAACCATTTATCAAAATGGTGCTCTTGGAGGTGAGATCACAGGCTCAATTTAAGTGGATTAGGGGAATTCCAGGGAGGAGTAGGTGACCTTTATCTTGATTGGTTTGCTCTATCTCCAGGGGTACAGGTGTCTCTGGGATTGGCTATGGTTCTAGGGGCTTTCCATAACCATTGCTGCTGGGGGGTCTGGGGACTTTCTAGAATAATTGCTGACTAACTATTCTTGGCTTAAGGTCTGACAGCCCCCATCCCCAATCACTGTAACCATTTTGTTCCATCCCTGTAGCTATTTCATATTGTTGCTGTGACATGTCTTGCCAGTCATAGACAAATGGATGTGACAGCTCAGAGCAAGGACAATGATGCCCACATACCCTGTTTTGTTCTGAATGTTCTATATGCAGTTTGCTAATCTTGGGATCCATCACATCAAAGGTCAATATGAAGTGCTTTGACTAACATATCTTGAGTCAGAGCTGACACTTCCTGTACCTGCATATGAATTTGCTGTGGGTTTTTCCTTTATAAACTGACAGGGAATGATATCTGTTCTTATAGTTCAGATAATCCCAAGCTATGTTCCTGGTCTGACCAGTATTAGGTTGTATACTCAAAAAACTATTACCGCTTAACTGAGATCAGTGTTCATATGGTTTGTGTGGTGATTCTTGAACCCCAACAGGTTCAGTCCAGATGGTGGGGCAGTTCCTGATTGGCTGCTCTCACACTGTGGCTTTTCCTGGAACTGGTTTGTTCAGCTCTGGGAAACAGAAACTTAGGCCTAGTCTCCCGAACTTGGCATTTTATAGCCTGTCATGGAGACACTCTAGCTCAGCCTTCTCACTAAACAGTGGATTCTGACAAAATCAAGCCGTGTGACAAGTCTCATTTGAGAGCTTTATTAAAAGGGACAGAGATTGCCTCTGGGGTGCAAAGGGAAGAAAAGATGGGGGAAGGAGAAACAGAACCTTTTATAAGGGTGTGGCACATCCACAGGAGGACATGCAACAGGAAAGCTAGTGATAAAGTATTTTGCTGTCCCTCAGAAGCTGGCTAGGAAGATGTCTGATTGCTAACACCAATGATCAATGGAATGGCATTGAAGATCTTCACATAAACCCATACTCTTACAGTCACCTGATTTTAACAGAGGCCAGCATCACTCACTGGAGAAAGGATAGCATCTCCAACAAATTTTGCTGGACAAATTGGATAGCTACATATTGAAAATTGAAGCTCATTCCTTCTCTTTAACCCTGCATTCACCTCTTTCACCTTACACACGCGCATGCACACACACACACACATGCACACACACATACACACACACACAATATTGTTGCTGGATTAACATACACATGCACACACACATACACACACACACACAATATTGTTGCCGGATATTAAGATATTTGTTCACACTGTGAACCTCAAAATTGTGTTATTTACTTAAAAAAAAAACTGTTTCTAGTTGTGGTGTGGCTCAGCCTTCACACACACCTTACTCCAAAAACATTCTGTTAATTTTTAACAGGATTAAATAAAGTCAACCATAGGTCAAGATATGGAGCAAGCAACCAGTTGACAGGGAATAAACATAGGAAAAAATAAGAGGGAGTGAGGAGGACAGAGATGCACAGGAAGTAGAAGGGAGATAGCCAATTTGTGAGTTTTTGGGAATTCATGGAGGAGAGCTTCCTTTTCCTTTTTGGAAGTCAGCTGAGGAAAAAGGTCAGTTGGGTGCTTTCTCTGCCTCTCTGATACCAGGCCCAGCCCATTGTGGATAGTGCTATCACTGGGCTGGGGTTCCTGGGTTCTATAAGAAAAAGGCTAATAAAACCATGGGGAAAAGCCAGCAATCTGAATCCCTCCATAGTATTTGTATCAGCCCCTGCCTCCAGGTTCCTACCGCCCTTGACTTTCTGTCTGATATCTCCCTCTGATGGATTATTACCTAGAAGTGTAATCAAGTTGTTCCCTCCTCAAGTTGCTTTTGGTCATAATATTTTATCACCGCAACAGGAATCCTCACTAAGACACCAAACAATCCACCATACTTGATGCAGACAGGACAGACAGTTCCTCAACCCAAACCACATATTACCCCTCCCTTTCACTGAGATTAGAAAACAGGAGTAATCATTTTGTTACCCCCAAGAAATACACTTCATTATCAAGAATAGATGCACCATAAGGTAAAAAATGATGAAAGGTGTTCTATGCAAATGGAACTAAGAAACAAGCAAGTGTAGCTATCTGAAAACACATAATCTGGACCAAAATGAATCACAAGAGATATGGAAAGACACTTCATACTCATCAAAGGAAAAAAATCCACTGGTAGAAAAAGAGATTTGTAAGGAAGTCCTACAGGAGTCCTACAATGAAGGGAAAGGAAGTAGAGTAAATGGGGATAAAGTAATCAGAAAGCATTATATACATGTATAAATGAAAAAGTTATCTTCTGGGGTATTATTATTATTATTTATTTACATTTTAGTCATCACCTCCCCTTGGTCCCCCCTCCCACAGTTCTTCATTCCATTCCTCCTCCCCCTTCCCTCCTAGAGGGTGCTCCTCTTCACCAGGCCTTCTCCTTCACTGGAGCCTTTGAGGCCAGACCAGGTAGATCTCTGCTATCTTTGTGCTAAGGGTCTTGGACTAGGCCATGTATGCTCCAGGTTGGTGGCTCAGTCTCTGGGAGCTCCCTGGGGTCTGGGTAAGTTGAGACTGCTGGTCTTCTTATGGGGTCTCTCTCCCCTTCAGCTTCTTCAATCTTTCCCCTAATTCAACTTTAGGGTGTCCTGACTTCAGTTCAATGGTTCGGTGTAACTATCTGCTTCTGTCTCAGTCAGCTGCTGGTAGGGCCTCTCAGGGGACAGCAATCACAGGCTCCTGTCTGTAATCAGCTCATAGCATCAGTAATAGTGTCAGGCCTTAGCATCCTCCCATGAGATGGATGGCAAGTTGGGCAGGTCATTGGACCACATTTCCTTCAGTCCCTTTTCCATTTTTGTCCCTGTAGTTCTTTAGACAGGAATAGTTCTAAGTCAGAAATTTTGGCTATGAGTTGGTAGTCCTGTCCCTCCACTTAGAGCCTTGTCTATCTACTAGAGGTAGAGTCTTTGAGTTTCCTCTCCCCAGTGTTGGGCATTTTGGCTAAGGTCACCCCCATTGAGTCCTTAGAGTCTTTTACCTCTGGGTCTCTGGTACTTTCTAGAGGATCCCCCCACTTCTCACTTCCAATGCTGCTTATCGCCACTTTCTTGGCCCTCTGGGCTTCTCTCCTGTCCCCCATACCTGATCCATTTCTCTTTTCCCCCTCGCCTCTCCTCTCTCTTACCCAGGTCCCTCTCTCTCTCTACCTTGAGTGATTAGTGATTATTTCCTTCCCCCTTCTAAGTGGGACTGAAACATCCTCACTTGGGCCTTTATAAAAAGGAAGAAAATTATTTTCTTTTTGGAAATAAGACCTGTTCATTTTGCAGTTCTTGCATCACCCAGAACATATTTATGTAATAGTTTTTTTTTCCAAATTCATCTTTATTCCTTGACAAAAATCTGAGGACTATCATTATCTAGAGCTATTTTGGTTCCTTAATCCATTTTCTTGGTGTTTGTTTGTTTGTTTTGTGTTTGTTTGTTTTGTTTTGTCGTTGTTTTGATTCAGGGTCTGTGTATGTATCCCTGACTTTCCTGGAACTCCTTATGTACACCAGGCTAGCATTAAACTCAGGAATCTGCCTTCCTCTGCCTCCAGAGTGTTGAGATTAAAGGTGTTACTGAGAATAGCCACTTAATTCATTATTTTCAAGTCATTTATATTTTATTATAGAGCCAAGCCTGCCAGCATGTGGGAAACTATTCTAAGGTTTCTAGTTTAAACTCCAGGCACTATAAATGTAAGAAATTTCTTCCCCAAAGGATCATTGGCCCAATATCTAGTTTGTCTCTTGTTGTTGATCTGTGTTTGTACTCTGGTTCACCAGAGATTTTGATAGCAGCCTTTTGTGACCTTGTTTTTGTTTTGTAGATTTTGCTCCCTGGTCCAGATGCACAGGTTCCTAAATTCTAATTGTTCTTCTAGCTACATTATAGACCACTGTCCACAGCATTTTACTTACTTTAACCTCATTTTTATAGTAGAATCTTGCACATGTTTCTTATTGGATACTTACCCTTTTCTGAGTTGTTTTAAGTACTTTGTATGTCATATCTTCATTTAATCATCTTGACTACCCTATTAATTACATAGACTCCTTTTCTTGGGTCATCCATTCAAGATTTGGATGATGCAAGAACCATATTATTTGTAATGAAATTGGAAGGTTAACACATTCATTTTACAGACAAGGAAACTGAGAACTTGATATCTCCTTTACTGGCTTTATGACATTTTCTGAATTTCTTGGCCCCATCTGACACCTCTTATATTTTCAAGCTTGCCGTACTTATAGCATCCCTCTTCTAGTGTAAAAACAAAACAAACAAGCAAACAAACAGAAACAAAATACGTGGAAGTACTTGCCAAGTCCTCCAAATTTTCTAGAATGTAAGTATCACAAATCGTGTGGATAAAGTGTCTCAATGATATAAAAACAAATAATATAAATATTCAAAATACCTACTTAAATAAAAGCATAACAACAGATAAAAGGAGATAATTGCTCAAAATTTATGAAAAATACCACAGGGATAAGTAATCCCTCAGAGATCAGCATGAACAACTTTGTAAAAAAAAAATCAATGCTATTTAATGATACTGCAAATGACTGTTGTATCCAAACTTTAAAAATACTAGATATGGAATTCTGATTCAAAAAGTAATGCAAAGTGGACTACTCTATTATGGTTCATTGGTAAAGACCTTACACATATTACTTCTTGTGGATGAAGCCTTATATAAAACCAGAGATTTGTTGGTTAGTCCCATAACAGTTGTGCCACTAGTGCACCAGTTGACACATCTAGAAGGTTGTTTTTGTTTTCTTTTTTTTTTTTGTAGTTTGTGGAGTTCATAGATGAATAAGACCACTGAAACTTTTACTTCTTTAGTAGCTTACACAACATCTTTCAATACTATGACAACTATATAGCATGAAAGAAGCCTCTAGCTCATTTCCAACTTGTTTTCTCTATATTATGAAACAAAGGTGTGTGGTGTCTTCAGCAATAGGTTCTTATCAACTAGTTTCTGGTAGGTAACCAAGAGGAATGCTAAGAGCCTGTATTGGGTGAGGAGCTCTGAAGCCTCCCTGACAAAGAGCTCATAAGATGATATTCTATAGCCACCACTGGAATTTTTTGCTTAAAAAAAAAAAAACCCATGGTTTTTAGAAGCAGCATTATTCAGTCCTCCAGGATTCCCTTCACCACTACCCCTCTCCTAACAAGATTGTAGTTTTCACATGGCAATTTTATACACCTTCTATTTGGGTTAACACTTCCTTTCTCCCAAATTTCTTCCCACCTTTTTCTCCACCCCATGAATCTTGCGGTTGAACTCAGGTCATCAGAATTGCCAGTAAGTGCCTTTATTCATCATTATTTATTTATTTTATAAACAGTTTGCAACGGATATTCTTTTCATTTCACTGAACATACTAAAGAATTCCATGAATAAATACCCAGGTATTGTGCCAAATTTTGGAGATAACAAATATCTGCATCTGATGAATTAATGGAATTGAATAGAAGAAATGAAAATTTTGCATTATGGTCATCAGGAGGGGCCAGCAAAGAAAAAAAAAAACTCAAGACATAAAGAAAACAATTATAATTATAAGAAAACAAGGTATGTAGAGCATGGAAATCATATTTGTAGTGTTTTCTTGGTATATAACAAGATTGGTGTATGTAGATTTACACACATTTATTTTTTTCCATGGGGATATTAGTAGTTGGATATCATGTTTGCACGGCCAATTTTGTAAGGGATTTCTGACTCTTTATAAACCGAGTACTTCTTTTCTTTTGGAGGATATGCTGCTTGTGAGACCCCGGATGTGGAAAAATCCTGCAAGGAAGTTGAAAATGTCAAAGTAATTACATGACATTTGATAAAATGTTTAACCTTGCTTAGATAGGGATTGAATTAGAAAATTAAGCATATGCTATGTTATTTAATTAAAATGTTTAATTATCATAATAAGTCCATAATTATTTAAATCAATAAAGTATTTCTTTCAGTAAATGAATTTTAGTTGCTTTTAAATAGCCACTAAATACCTGTACTATTATTCCTCTAAACTAGTTTTGATACTGTGCAACTGATAATGTATTCACTAAAAGAAGCAAGCATTGCTGAATAATATGTATTTAAGAAAAATAAGTAGTTTTGGAATACTATCAAAGTTTATTTTGTTACTGTACAAGATGAATGTTAATACATCCCTGAATAAGTCTCCTTGCATTTAATCAGTTTTCATTGATTTCAAATCTCCTTTCTAATAATTGCCAATTTAAATATTTTATGTATAAATTATAGTACACAAACGAATACAAAACATGTTACATGTACTTACATATGCATTAATACCTATTCTATATCATGTATTCTATATCTTTGATTCTCATTTCCTAAGCCCATTATACAAACTGAAATAGTAGATATAGCAATTTATATAAACTTTAAGCCTTTGTTTGTACTGATTTTATTATGTAATTTTAGCATAATGAATTCTATTATTCACTATGTTATCTGTACTGTAATTATAATGATGATAACCACAAACAGAAAGGTTTTCTACATACAAAGTTTGGCTTTGCATATGTGGCTGACAAATGACTGTTTCCATAGTTTACTGCAGGATTACTTGGTCCTGGAGAGGCATTCCAGTTAAGATATGGAGAGTTGTAAGGATGGTCTTCTTTGTGTTCTTGAGCAATAAAGCTATTTTAAGAATAAAACATAATACTTTAAAATATAAAATATGCATAAATTGTTAAAGTATATAATGCTAAAGTATTATATTATAGATTATTATGACAATATTCTATATGAAGCAAATGAAGTTATGCAGAAGTCATTAGATTGAACCAAGAAGCATAATGACATAATGGTATATTCATAAGACAGAAAGTACTAAAACCATCTTTCTTTTAATCATATTACAAAACCTAGAGGCTTGATAGGAAATAGTCCCTATGTTATTTCTCAGAATGCCTAAGAAGTTGTGATACTTAGATAAATGGGGATGTACAGCATTTAATGTTCTAAAGTTTAATTTTGGTCATTTCTGAATTTTTCCTCAGGAAATATGCTAAAGAGCTATATTTTATGCTGTCAGAAATACCATTATATAAATATTTACAGTTGGAAACAGTCTTATCGTTAACTATGTCTGTTTCTCTCTGCAAATTTGCCTCCTATCCAAAAACCAATCAAACAAAACAACAATAAATAAATAAATAAATAAATAAATAAATAAATAAATAAATTTAAACTGTCTAAAGCAATTCTTTCCAAATAAGAAATTCTCATCTTTCTTTTTCAGTATTTGTACTTTGCAGTTCCCTTTTATAGGATAAGATGGCTTACTTGGAATTTGTTCTGGATAATTGTGATGATGGAGAAAAAGAAGTTCTAGAAAAAGCTTCTGGGTTTGATAAGCTCCATGGATTCTGCACAGGGAATTTTTTTAAGAGGGAAAGAAAGAGGTTAGTTATGACTTTAAGGAAATGTGAAATATAGTTTTATAATAACTCACTTTGCATCTCCATGCTAATATCTAAGTATCATGATAGTGTTAAACCACTTCCTACAAAATGACATATGAACTAAAGTAAGCAAAAATATTAGGAAGTTTGCAAGCATCTATTAATTGAGCCTTCTGGTCACTATCATCTACCTGTCACCTAACTAGTGATACAGAATGGCATTCTGAACCTGTGTAAATGGGAGTTACATTTCAGACACAATCTAAGCATTAACACTTTTTAACCAAAGCTTAAATTTAAGCCCATCTTTCAACTGTCATAATGTGGAAAAACTTCATAGATACAGCAGTTTTATGACAAAATAACTCTGGGAGAGAAAATTTCCGTTGAATACAGAACCACAGCATCAGAGAGCTATAGTACACTATTGTGCAAATAAAAAAGAAAATCCATGAAAAATCAATTGATTAACACTTTGAACTCAAAGACCAAAATACCTCAAATGAATTTAGAAGGGCTAACTTGTAACAGTATGGATTTGTAGAAAGAAATTCACATTTTAGTATAGATGTGAATGAAGCATGTATAGTAGATCTAACTCTACACAAACCTATTATTTTAAGCACTTTATCTATGAATGCAGGTACAACACTGTACTGTGGCCATTTAGACAGACAACAATTTAAAAATTAAGGATAACTTTAAATAGCCACTTTGATACATCTAATTTGACAATGAGACTCTATAAACTATACATGTACTTTGACATAGAGATGGTTAGATGCTGTGAAATATACATCATGATCCATGAGGGTTTTACTTTCTCCATGAAAAACATTTTTTCATAAAAATTTTTCATAAAAATTTGATATATTCAACAATAGGAATTCATTGTTTTGCATTCATATTGATGCAGAGAGAGTACATTTGTCAAATACACCATGAATCAATTTGTAGCCTAACTCACTGATTTCAAATAACAAAGAAAGATCCTCGTGGAAGAATCCTTCAGGGGTACAAGGGTATAGGAGCTACCACACTAAACATTTAAATAAGTAATCAAAGAGCATAAATATCATTTGTGTTTCTTTCATAAATACAGAAGAAAAATTTTAAAGTGAAATTCATGATAATATTATGAAAAATAACCAAATAGTCATATGCATTAAGATGTGGAGGTACATCTAATGTAACTACAATAGCCTAAGAGCCTATCTTTTGAATGCCACAGACAAGGAAGTGTTCTACACTTCCTCTTCCTGAATGTCAATGATGATTCCCCAACTTTTATATAATACAAGCCATCTCTATGAAAATAATACCTGGAACCAGAAGAACACTGCATCATGGGGAACAAAATCTGAATTTCTCAGAGGTAGTTAATCTTTTAAAATTCATGATTGAAAAAACAAAACCCAGAAACTTCAGAGACATCAAAGCACTATTCAGCCTATACTACAATTGTCTTATGTTCTTATAATCTCAAACTTCCAAATCATTCTTTGTGATCTTTATCCTCAGTTAATAATCTCACTTTTTAAAAATTATAATGAGTGTGGTAACCCAGACCCAGAAAGACAAATACCACATGTTCTCTCACTTGCTTTTCCTAGTTCTACATCTTCAGATGTCCTGTATACAAAATGGAGCAACCACTGAAACCACTAATGTGTAAAGGAACCATGAAGGGAATAACAGAAGGGAGCTGGCAGGTAGTAGAAAAGGAAAAATGGAGAAATAGGCTCCAAATGGGAAGGGGAAGTAAGATCAATACAGAAGAGGAGTGAGGGAGGAAAGAAAGAAATGACCGTGAGGTTCTGTTTTTAAAAAACACTTCAAGTAATCTTATTATTTTATAGTTACCAAAAATTGTACATATAAGTGTATTCAAATATATATATAAAGATTTTTTAAAAATTTTTTTACTGATAACTTTTTTTAAATTGTCAATGCAGTTGAATTGTTGCCTAAATCCTATAAATCCAACATGCTTCTTCAACCTTTCATCCATGGTAAGTTTCCTTTTTTGAACATGATACCCCCATTTTTATAGCTACTTTTTTTTCCAGAAAGTCCTTTCTCTGATATTGTTTATGTATAAAGATTTTTCTCTAAGTATCTAATTCAAATACTTCTTCATTGAGTTATCCCTAACTTTTGGAAACAATTAATATCTCCAATTTCCAAGTCATCATTCAGCATTCTGATTTTTTGTTTATTTGTTATGTTTTTTATTAATATTTTGTTTACATTTAAAATGATATTTTCCTTCCCAGTTTTCCCTCCATAAACCCCCATACCCTCTCCACTTTGCCTCTATGAGGATACTCCTCCACCCACTCACCCACTCCTGCCTCACAGCTCCTGCATCCCCCTACATTAGGGGCAACAAGCTTCCACAGGACCAAGGGCCTCCCCTCCCACTGATGTCAGATAAACACTTACACCAGGGAATGGATTTTGTGCTGCAATCTCCCTCCACCCTGCCCACACCCAGAGGCAGCATCCTGTTTTAATTATATATTTTTCTCACAATCTGAAATTGCCTTATTTCATATATGCTCACTTCTAGATTGCCCATGAGGATAAAACCTAAATTTGGATATTTGAAAACTAAGTATAAAGGACAGTTTTAGTCATATGTATCAGAATCTTGTTGGATGAATTAGAGAGTATGTAATATAGTTTACTATATATTTTATGCTAAGGACCAAACATAATAACGTTGATTCTTCCCTCATAGAGTCTGAAATCCTTATATTGTAACCAAGTACCTTAATAGCATTTTAAAAATATCTACCTGAGAGTATAACACACACACACACACACAAACACACAAACACACACACACACAAAGGAATGTCTGAGAATAAAGAAGGTGTACTGGCATTTCAATTAAAACTAGTCTACTATTTTTACTTCTACACCATTCTGATTGCCCTCTGATACCTCTGTGTCCTCATGAAGAGAATTTAAAACTATTTTCTTAATTCTTTGAGACTTTCATACATGCATACAATGTATTTTGATAGTATTCACTCCTACTAATCATCATATCTCCTCCTAGATCTATCCTAACTCCTCTAAGGTTTGTGCCTATCTTGTTATATTCAGTAACCAGACTAGGTTGAATCTGTATTGCCCATGTGCTGAAGTATATAGGGTCACATACGGGAGCAGGGTTGACCCACCAGATAGTACAGATTTAGATAAAACTGACTTTTCCTACCTCAAAAACCATCAATTGTCAGTACTATCTCAGCTAGTAGTGGGAGTTCATGAGTCTCTCCTCCTTCACTCTGGAAAGATGATTGAATTGATCTTGTGCTGGCCTTCTACAGACAATCACTGCTACCATGAATCCATGAGTGTAATGGTGTGTCATGTCCAAAAGACCCTGTTTCTCTCCAGTTCTCTGTATCGTAGAATCTTTCTGTTCTCTTCTCCATGATGGTATTTGAGCTTTGGGGAAAGGAAGTATGATGGAGACGTCTTATTTATAGCTCATCACTCCATAGATACTTGTTTTGTGTACTTAAAATATTTGCGATTTTCACCATTAACTTCCTTCACTGCCAGACACTGAACAAAGAAACTTCTCTGATGAGGTCTGCTCCACTAATCTATGAGTATAGAAATATAAATTTAGAGGGCATTTAAATGCTATGTCCATTTACTAAAAGAATACTAGGTTCACCTCTAGAGTCTGTAAGCTCCCCAGCCATAAGTGTTTGGACAGATTTACAGTACAGGTCATATAGTTCTTCCATAAATTCAATCATAAAATGATTGGCTAACCCCATAACATTCATGCTACTCTTGCAACCATAGTCATTTCTAGGCACACCAGTTGTTATTGTAACTCTCAGAGTTAACATCTGGCATGGCTGTTGATTTCTTTGCTCTGTCAGCCTGTCAAGCACCCTAGGATATCTAGCAGGCAGGAAAGAAGCTTCTTTCTCAGTACCAAATTGAATGGTCTATATACTGTAACCAAAGCACGCAATGCCTTTAGCAAAGGGTCAGACCACCAGGTTCTTGTGGGCAACCAAGAGCAACATCTATAACCTGCATATTTTGAAGAAGATGGTGGGTTTGAAATATTTCTGACAAACAATTCAAGGGGTGATGGGCCACATCTGACATTGAACTTCCCCCTTCGATAGATATAAATAGATAGATAGATAGATAAATAGATAGATAGATAGATAGATAGATAGATAGATAGATAGATAGATAGATAGATAGATAGATAGATAGATAATGTGTGTGTGTGTGTGTAAGTTGACTGCATAAGCCAAAAGAATGTGTTCATCTCCTAGAGCTAGGAGATTTGTAGTAATCTACCCAATGTGGGTACTAGGATGTGAACCCAGGTCCTCTACAAAAGCATTAAGTGGTCATAGCTGCTAAATCATCTCTTCAAGCCCCGTATAAGGCTTTTTATTTGACAATTTATAGGTTATGTGAGGAGCATTATCCCCAATGTAGAGTAAATCCAATCAGACTGTTCTGTAAATATACATGTAATTAATATAGTAGGACTGAATGTGACTTTTTCAAATTCCTTGTTAATTATTCTACCTCCTGTTCTTTCTCTTTCTTCCTCTCTCATACTTCACACCATTTCAACTTCCTTTCCCATTATTCCTCTTTCTCCTTCATGTCACATATGTTCTTCTATTCCCCACTCTCTTAAGATCTTTCTTCTCCTTAAACTTTCCTGACATCCACTGGCACTGCAAGTTAAATACACAAACATAAATAATGTTAGGTTTCAAATATGAGTGGGAAAATGTGAAATTTGTTTTTTGGAGCCTGGTTTACCTCACTCAGTATAATGTTTTCGATCTAGCTCTGTCCATTTACCTGCAACCTTCATAATTTCACTTTTATTTACAGATTAATAAAATCTCATTGTGTATAGGAATCTCATTTCCATAAAAGAATATTAATCAGGAACAAAATTTTTACTCAAATCTTTGTTACTATTAGTAATTTTAATAAAAAAAAGAAACCAATCAAAAAAAAAGCATTCAGAATGAAATTTGATTAGTTTTTACTTGAACATTTAGCATATCCACATTTCTTTTACTCTTCCATTTTCAAGACTCACAATAATTAAGCACCAAGTATATAAAATATAGTGAATAGTGTTCATCTACCCAGAGAATAAATAAGTTAAAGAAATGGAAAAAGGAAAAGGGTAGTTTTAAAGCATCTATGATAGGATTAAACCAAAAGCCAGAATGGAATTGTTTCCTGTTTTTACTTCATAGTAATACGCCCCCCTCCCCCCGAATAATAACCTTAGGTCTCCTTTGATGTGTTTTGCCTCAATTTAACCACTATACGATCGCGGCAAGCCACACGCCCACCTTTCCCATATTTTTTTAATATATGCCAATTGGCTTGTGAAACTTAGAGATAAATTCACTTTCATGACTGAGAAAATCCATAAAGCATATATAAATGGAGCTAAAATATATCTGTGAGAGGAAAACCTAAAATATATCAGGTATACACAGGTACACAATAAAATCTTAGAGATGTCTCTTGTAAAACCAGCAAAATAGTATCAGAATCTCATAAGATCATTCTTCCTAATTTACAGTCTTCTTTGTTATGTGGAAATTCTCTCTGACCACAGTGAGGAAATATGTATACATGTATTTCAGTCATTGGCCAAAACTTTTTTCTTCTCTCTAAAATCAAAATTACACTCACATGAGTGTATTCATGCATGCACTTGCCCACATAAATATGTGCTATGTATGTATTGTAAGGTCCATTAAAATACAGTCACCTCTGTTTGCTTTCTCTGCTACACCCTGAAGGTACTTTAGAGTAGAAAGAGTGAATGGTGCACACTTTATAACTGTTGTGTTAATTAAGTGCCTCATCTTATTCATGTTACAATTTCTTCCACTACATAACACCTAATAAAGAGACTATGTATCTTGGGTTTTTAAAAGAGACAGCACAAATTTCATGTACTTGTTTTCAATACTAGAAGTCAAGGACCCATGTGGTTGAATTAGGGAAAGGCTGGAAGAAGCTGAGGAAGAAGGAGATCCTGTAGGAAGACCAGCAGTCTCAACTAACCTGGACCCCTGAGATCTCTCAAACACTGAACTACCAACTAGGCAGCATGCAGTAGCTGGTCCGAGGTCCCTGTCACATATACAGTAGAGAACTGCTTGGTCAGGCATCAGTGAGAAAAAAAGGGGCCTAATGCTTGAAAGACTTGAGGCCCCAGGGAGTGGGGAGGTCTTGTGGGGTGGAGGTGTGTGGTGTGTGGTGGGGACATCCTCTTGGAGACAGGGGGAGGAGGAATTAGATGAGGAACTGTGGGAGAGGGAAGGGCAATGGCTGGACTGTAAAAATATAAAAGTAATATACAAAAGAAAAGAAATTGTTACATGTATCACCTAAAGTAAATGCAGCCTTATGCAAAGATTTTAATGTAACTAAATATAAAATTGTTTTAAACAATTTTGAAATGATAAATATTTTTCTATAAAAGTAAAATTCTCTTGTAAATATTGCCTATCATTTTAAAATAATTGTCTTTCAGATCCATGATAAGGGAAAAAAACACAAAACTTGCGAGAATGAGTCTATTTATCACCACATCAATTTTTCATTGTTTAGGAGATCACATATGTTTCCAATATCTGAGTGCAAGTTCTGTATTAATCATTTGAGTCTCAGGTGTTTACTTTATTGTTTATTTCAAAGTATGAATAATAGTATCAGCAACAGAGGTTTCTCTTGTGATAATTAAATAAGATTTGTGAAATCCTGAGCTCAATGCCTGGTGAGGTATAGCTTTCCATTGAAATTGTCTCAAAGACTGTTCTTAATATAAGGTTATAACTTTCCCTATTATCCACACTATACTTTTCTCTAGCCCCATTATATATTTTAATGGTGCAAACACAGAGATAGACATGTCACAGAACTTGTAGTCTGGATGGAAAAGTTCTCAGGAAAAAAAACCAAAACAAACAACAACAACAAAAAGGCCACCAACAGATTGGGAAAGGATCTTTACCTATCCTAAATCAGATAGGGGACTAATATCCAATATATATAAAGAACTCAAGAAGGTGGACTCCAGAAAAATCAAATAACCCCATTAATAACTGGGGCTCAGAGCTAAACAAGGAATTCTCACCTGAGGATAACTGAATGGCTGAGAAGCACCTGAAAAAATGTTCAACATCCTTAATCATCAGGGAAATGCAAATCAAAACAACCCTGAGAATTCATCTCACACCAGTCAGAATGGCTAAGATCAAAACTTCAGGTGACAGCAGATGCTGGCAAGGATGTGGAGAAAGAGGAACACTCCTCCATTGTTGGTGGGATTACAAGCTTGTACAACCACACTGGAAATCAGTTTGGCGGTTCCTCAGAAAATTGGACATAGTACTACCAGAGGATCCCGCAATACCTCTCCTGGGCATATATCCAGAAGATGTCCCAACCGGTAAGAAGGACACATGCTCCACTATGTTCATAGCAGCCTTATTTATAATAGCCAGAAGCTGGAATGAACCCAGATGCCCCTCAATAGAGGAATGGATACAGAAATTATGGTACATTTACACAATGGAGTACTACTCAGCTATTAAAAAGAATGAATTTATGAAATTCCTAGCCAAATGGATGGACCTGGAGGGCATCATCCTGAGTGAGGTAAACCAATCACAAAGGAACTCACACAATATGTATTCACTGATAAGTGGATATTAGCCCAAAACTTAGGATACCCAAGATATAAGATACAATTTGCTAAACGCATGAAACTCAAGAAGAATGAAGACCAAAGTGTGGACACTGTGCCCTTTCTTAGAATTGGGAACAAAACACCCATGGAAGGAGTTACAGAGACAAAGTTTCAAGCTGTGATGAAAGGATGGACCATCTAGAGACTGCCATATCCAGGGATCCATCCCATAATCAGCTTCCAAACGCTGACACCATTGCATACACTAGCAAGATTTTGCTGAAAGGACCCAGATATAGCTGTCTCTTGTGAGACTATGCCGGGGCCTAGCAAACACAGAAGTGGATGCTCACAGTCAGCTATTGGATGGATCACAGGGCTCCCAATGGAGAAGCTAGAGAAAGTACCCAAGGAGTTAAAGGGATCTGCAACCCTATAGGGGGAACAACATGATGAACTAACCAGTACCCCGGAGCTCTTGTCTCTAGCTGCATATGTATCGAAAGATGGCCTAGTCAGCCATCACTGGAAAGAGAGGCCCATTGGACTTGCAAACTTTATATGCCCCAATACAGGGGAATGCCAGGGCCAAAAGAATGGGAATGGGTGGGTAGGGAAGTGGGGGGGTATGGGAGACTTTTGGGATAGCATTGGAAATGTAATTGAGGAAAATACGTAATAAAAAATATTAAAAATTAAAAAAAAAACTGTAACTTCATTCATGGGATCGTGCGCCCTCTTCTGCTCTCAGTAGGCAATGCATGCATGTGTTGCACAAGCATGCACACTGGCAAAACACTCAAAGCATAAAAATAAAGATTATAAAAGGGATGGAACATGAAATGTAAAAGTGAAAGGTTTTTGGACATTTGCAATCACTCTTTTCTAAAAAAGCAGTTTTATTAGGATGCTGTTAAGATAGTATAGAACACATCCACTTAAAGTCAATGTTGTTTTCAGTATAGTCAGAGAATGGGGTAGTTGTGAGTAAAATTGTAGAATATTTTCAGCATCTCCAAAACAAAATTCTGAACTCATGAGCATTCATCCATCATTTCTTCTTAAATCTTACTCCATACTCCTGCCCTAGAAAATTATCAATCTATTTCCTGACTGTGGAATCGCTGGAAATTGTGGAATTATGAAAAATGTAAGTTACTGGCATTTTCACATACTGCAATGTCTTCAAGTGTCATCAATTCCATAAAATATATCAGAATTCCTATTTTTAATAGCATATGATATTATCAGAATATGCCACTTTTGTGTTTCTATTGATTGATGGATGTTTCGGTTCCTTAGTTTGTCTATCTTGAGTTTGCTATAAACATTCCTGAATAAAATATTATTGGACTGTAGCCAATTCTCCTTGTTCTATCCTTACAAGTAGAATTGCAGGTCCTATGGTAACACTGTGGTTAACTCTTGGAGTAAATGCCAAGATGTTTCTCTAAAGCAGATGTGCTAGGCTACATTCCAAATAACAGTGCAAGAAAATTCCAATTTAAAATGGTCCTCACTAAAACTTTTCTTTTCTCTTTCATTTTATCTACCCTTGAGTGCCAGCATATTATCACATTATAGTACCAGTTCTCATTTCTCTGATAACTATTGATGATGAGTATCTTTTCATACATTTATTGTTCATTTGTACATATTACTTACTAAAAATTTATTCAGAGACTGTCAAATTTTAATTGGGTTATTTACATAAGCCAAGAAAATGTGTAACTGTAACCTACTAAAAATTGTCTTTTAGCTCTTATGTTTAGATTGTTTTCCAATTCTAAGTTAATTTGTATATGATATGAAACAGATGACTGGTTTATTTTTGCATATGCAGACTTGATGCTCTTCCTGAAGACCCGAGTTTGATTCCTATTATCCACAACCAGGTGGCAAACTGCCTGTAAGTCAAGCTCTGGAATACCCAGCATCCTCTTCTGGCCTCTGTGGACATCCACACATGTGTGGCATACACTCACAGACAAATATCAGTGCAAGTACAAATACATACAAATGGGAATAGGGAATACAGTCAAATAAAAATAAATCTCTGGTTTTTGATATAGACAGATAATGTTTCATCAGGATTTTTAGTCTATTTCTCATACCAAGTTTCATTGGCATCCTTGTTAATACCAACTGATTACAAATGTGAAGGTTTGTTTTAAAATTGCCAATTTTATTGTATTGGTTTCTATGCCTACAATATGCCTAATACTTCATCATTCAAACCACAGGAAGGTATTCAGAAATATCAATCCTTCAACTTTCAAAATTGTCATTTTATTGAACATATTTATGAGATATAGCATGTAATGGGCACTGCCCATATGTTAAATATACTAATCAAATCAGGATCAATAAGGCTTTTGTTTCTTTATCATGATTTTTTTCTGAAATATTTAGGTTCTTTTCTAGACATCCAAAATACATACAATAGATTATCATGAACTATATTTATCAGATTGTGCTTTGAAACCTGCAACTTAATACTTTCATCATTGCCACAAATTATTTTTAAAGATCATTAATATTACTCATGTTTAAAAAAATCTTGTAATTCTCTTCTTCAACAGGACCACAAAAGAACCTCAAATGGCTTAAGTAATTCTAAGCAAGAATAACAAGATGGGCAACACAACACTGCCTGATTTTTAAACATAATACAAAGTAGCTGGTGAGATGGTGGTGCAGCCAAGCTTGATGACCAGAGTTTAGTCAACAGAACTACCACATACTTTCTGTGGAATGTGTGTAGCCATTGTAATCATATCATTGGCACTTGTACAAGAGCAAACCCACAGAAGACAGAATCAGGATGGAGTGCAAGGAACTATCTCTGAGCATTTATAGCTAACTGATTTTCAAGTTGTATGAATATGTAGTTGTTGTATAAAACAATGAGCATTCATAATGAGATTTCTGCTGAGGTTTATCATGTACTTTGGACAGATTGACTCCCAGTGACCCTCTTATATACCCCATCCCACACTTTGCTAATCCTCTGTCTCTTCTCACGTAGACCTCTTCTTATTTTCATGCCATATGTATATGTTTTTGATGTATCACCTAGGTTCTATCTAAGATAAAATGCATGCAAAATTATCTTCCTGGGTGTGATTTACTTAGCTTAGTATGATGATTTTTACCTCCTCCTATTCTCATGCAAATGACTTAATTTTCTTTTCCTACATGGCTAAAGAATTACCATTGTATTTCTTTCTTATATATATATATATACATATATATATATGTATATGTATATATATGTATATATAATTTATAAGATGTAATATTATATATGTAATATAATATGTAGCAGGATTTTAGCAAGAATCTAGAGTGATGGTAATTGCTATCTGACATTTTATACGCTTATTCATTTGAAGGATTCTCAGAGCCTTTGCATAACTTAGTCCTGAGACAGGCCTGGGAAACCAGGGAGTCTTGTATGACTGAGAATTGCTTAGGCGATGGGTCTTTCAAGATAACCCCTAGATCAGATAAGAAGTTTTGGTATGCGGAAATTGACTTGATAAAGGCGCCTTTTAATATAACAATAAAAAGAGTTTCTAGGAAGCTGTCAGTGCTCAGTCCTTCAGAGGCTAAAGCCTAACTTTATCCTGCAGTGGCTCTCTCTTCTTTGATCAACCATCAAGCATAACCCCAAACATCAACAATAATATATAAATATATATTTAAATATATGTATCACACTTTATTTATATATTTACTTGTCCTTGTACCTAGAGATAAGTATAGTCTTTACTTCTCATCAAGGAAATTTCTCTTTGCTATAGATAGAGACCATTACAAAAAATTACATCAATCAAAATGAGGAGTTGTGGAGACTGATCCCAACTGATTCATCTACAAAACCATTCCTGTACCTGAGGTTCAAATAACATTGTGGAAGAAGAGGTGGAAAGATTTAAAGAGCCAGAGGTTGAGGAAGTTTACTATGAGAATATCAGAAACTAGACCCATAAAGGCCCACCAAATATGATTGCCTAAATATAAACTGAACAAGCACCACAACAATAGACATGCCAAAGTGGACAGAGGAAAGCCCATAAGGCCTCAGGTCTACACAAAGCAACCTACACAGGCAACCAAGGAATGTTTAGAATGGAAGAAGAGACCACGTCAACTGGCTATCCAATGCCAAATGGTCAGTACCGAAGACATACATACAAATAATATTATACAAAATGAGCATTTTATTTTTGGAAAAAAGTTATCTGCATGTAACAATTCTTGCAAAAAGATGCCATGAATTTGAAAGAGAATAAAGAGGAATATATGGGAGATTTTTATTATATTTTTATTATATTATACTCTAAAAAACAAAATAAAGTTTTTATAAACTAACACAACATATACAACTCAATTTAACATCAAGCAGCAAAACAAAATATACAACTCAAATTAAAAAACAGGAAGATATACAAATATGTACTTTTTAAAAGAATAGATTTAAGTTCCTAACAAAGTCAAATAAAAGTGACAAAAATTATTGGCAAGTCAAAACTGCAAGAAGATATCATCTTACCCCACCAGAATGACTTTTATATATAAAATAGAGATAAATAAATGTTAGCTGGGTCAGTGAGAAAGGCTACCCTATACTGTTAATTAGCTCTCCAACTTCCTCTTTTACAAAATTGTTTTGGCTATTATTGACTATTCTTGAAATATATATTTTAGGGTAAAAATTTATCTTTCTGTAAAACCATTGAAATTTTGATAGACCTTGCATTTAATCTGCATATGTATTTGAAGACTGTTAACAATCTTAACATCTGTGGGTTTGAATAAAATGGTCCTATAGGTTCATAGGGAGTGGCACTATGAGCCAGGTGTGGCCTTGATGAGGTTGGTATGGCTTTATTGGAGGAGAAGAGTGACTATGGAGTAGGTTTTGAAGTCTCAAATCTCAAGCCAGTTCCTTTCCTGCTGCCTGCAGATGTAGAACTCTCAGCTACTTCTCTAGCACCATGTCTGCCTGCATGCTCCCATGCTTCCTGGCATGACAATAATGAACTAAACCTCTGAACTGCAATCCAGCCCCAATTAAATATTTTCTTTATAAGAGTTGCTGTGCTCATGGTCTGTCTTCACAGCAACAGAAAACCTAAGAGAACATCATTGAGGTTTTTAAAACCATAATATAATTATAAATTATAACTAATTTATAATTTAAACCCAAGATATAATATAAGGTCTTTCTAACTTTATTTCAGTACCTTTTGCTTTTGTGAAATTTATTCCTGAGCATTTTTAGTCATCCTAGAAAAGTTGTAATTAAAATTGTTTTGTTAATTTCAGCACAGCTCCACATAGATAAAAATTGTTTATTAGAAGAAGACTTTTCATTTACATTTCAAAGAAAACATCTCATTTTAAAAAGACTTTTCTAGAGAAACAAAGAGTTCATAAGACATTTGTATCTTTTCTTGTGTATCTAAATTTTCATATCTTATAATCTAATCTATCTCATCCTTATCATAAGTATATGCAATAGAATAAGTAGAATGGACTATTTAAAATGATTTATTAATATAAAACTAATGTGTAAAAATTTCAACTTGACGTCATAATTGCTTATTTTAACTTCATAAGAGAATATGTCTAGCCAGGGCGTGGTGGTGCATGCCTTTAAACCCAGCACTTGGGAGGCAGAGGCAGGTGGATTTCTGAGTTCAAGACCAGCCTTGTCTACAGAGTGAGTTCCAGGACAGCCACGGCTATACAGAGAAACCCTGTCTCAAAACAAACAAACAAACAAACAAACAGAAACAACAACAAAAGCAGGATATGTCTGAGTATAAATAAATTAAAGCATAAAATTTAATTTTTAAAATTAATTTTCTCATTTGTACAGGGGATTTGTTTGACTGCATATGTGTATGTGTACCACCCATGTGCATGATGCCCATGGAGTCCAAAGTTCATGTGTCAAATACCCTGGAACTGGAGTTACAAATGGTATGGACTGCATGTGGATGCTGAGAATTAGAGATGTACTTTCTGGAAGAATAGCAAGATCTTTTAACCACCGAATCCTTTTTCCAGTCCCATGACCTATACTTTTATATTGTTAATATCTACCAATGAGATTGGCAATCAACCCTTTAAGTTTTGTGATAGGTAAATATAAGAATAATCTGCAACTCACAAAAAAAATGATTAAAGAAGACACAAGCTGTTTTTTTTTTTTTGTCTGTTTACTTATAAAATCCTGCAACTAGCTGCACTGATCATGCTGTATAGCTGACAGTTGTCTGGATGCAATGTCCAATATACACGTCAGTGTGATATGCACAAACTGAATTTCAAATCTTAGCAAGCAGCATTCATGTACTTGTGTTACAAAAAAATCTTGCTTTGCCTCCTTTACACTAACATCTCTGAAAAAGTCAGACTTATGAGTCCAACATTAGGTTGTTCAGCACCAAATGGTCAGCCCTGAAAAATACACAAGCAAATAACACTATGTGGTCTAAACACATTGTATTGTGTATATTAAAGAATATGTGTATATGCATGTAAGTGTATATGCAATAATTAAAGAAAAGGATGCCAGAAATTCAAATGATGACAAAGTAGGATACAGGTATTATGGAAAGAGAAGGGGGGATGTTGTTAATATTAAAATCTCAAACTCCTTCCATGATTATTTTGTTCCCTAACCATCCAGAGACTGCCCAACCAGGGGATCCACCCCATAATCAGCCACCAAACACAGACACTATTGCATATGCCAGCAAGATTTTGCTGAAGGGACCCTGATATAACTGTCTCTGGTGAGGCTATGCGAGTGCCTGGCAAACATAGAAGTGGATGCTCACAGTCATCTATAGGATGGAACACAGGGCCCCCAATGGAGGAGCTATAGAAAGTAAATAGGAGTTGCAACCCTATAGGTGGAACAACAGTATGAACTAACCAGTACCCCCGGAGCTCGTGTCTCTAGCTGAATATGTAGCAGAAGATGGCCTAGTCGGCCATCATTGGGAAGAGAGGCCCCTTGGTCTTGCAAACTTTATATGCCCCAGTACAGGGGAACACCAGGGCCAAGAAGTGGGAGTGGGTAGGTAGGGGATCAGGGCGGGGGGAGGGTATAGGGGACTTTCGGGATAGCATTTGAAATGTAAATGAAGAAAATATCTAATAAGAAAATGAAAAAAAATCTCAAAATACAACAAAATTATAAAATATATTCAATGACAGAATATTTCAGCAAAACTAGCAGAATTTAAAAACTTTCCTTGTTTACTACTGGAACAGGGAAAGATTGATATATTTTTCCATTCTAATGCCTGAGTTAAGTTGCTGTGTGAGTGAGTTAATTGTGTGATCAAATTCAATCTATAAATGGATGTGCTATCATTTTGATATTGGAATAAAATACCTGAGGCAATCATCTTAAAAATAATGAAGGTTTATATCTCCTCACAGTTTCAGAGGTTTCTGTTCACGAATAATTTTCCCCTTTTCCTGTGAGACTGTGATAATGCACCACTCACAATGTGAGTGAGTGAGCAATACAGCAAAAGACTGCTTTATCAAGATCCGAGAATCACAGAAAGACGAACTATGTAGGGTGCCAATAACCATTCCAGAGAATATCCCTAATGATGCTTTTCCTACTAGGTCTCATTTCTTGAATGATCTAATTGCACTATATTCCTCAATAAAAAGCTTTAACATATGATGAACCTTTGAGAGACACCTAACCATAATAGCCAATACAAAAATCCAAGAATCCTATGGCCATTCTGGCAGCCACACACTGATGTAGATAATACATTATCACTAACAAGTACAAAAGCTAGAAGTGAAAAGGGATAGTACATCATTTACTACATAATTCTTCCCTTTATCATCAATCACACTCTATACAGTGTAATAATGTTAATAAAAAAGCAATGAAAATCTAATTTTTCAAATATGTTTCTATGTCATTTGCAGTTTTTAAAATGTGTAACAGGTTTGAGAATTCTTTTTTCTTTTTTTTTATTTATTTTTTTAATATTTTTTATTACGTATTTTCCTCAATTACATTTCCAATGCTATCCCAAAAGTCCCCCATACCCTCCCCCCCACTTCCCTACCCACCCATTCCCATTTTTTGGCCCTGGCGTTCCCCTGTACTGGGGCATATAAAGTTTGCATGTCCAATGGGCCTCTCTTTCTAGTGATGGCCGACTAGGCCATCTTTTGATACATATGCAACTAGAGTCAAGAGCTCTGGGGTACTGGTTAGTTCATAATGTTGTTGCACCTACAGGGTTGCAGATCTCTTTAGCTCCTTGGATACTTTCTCTAGATCCTCCATTGGGGGCCCTGTGATCCATTCAATAGCTGACTGTGAGCATCCACTTCTGTGTTTGCTAGGCCCCGGCCTAGTCTCACAAGAGACAGCTATATCAGGGTCCTTTGAGCAAACGCTTGCTAGTGTATGCAATGGTGTCATCGTTTGGAGGCTAATTATGGGATGGATCCCTGGATATGGCAGTCTCCAGATGGTCCATCCTTTGGTCTCAGCTCCAAACTTTGTCTCTGTAACTCCTTCCATGGGTTATTGTTTCCAATTCTAAGAAGGGGCAAAGTGTCCACACTTTGGTCTTCGTTCTTCATCAGTTTCATGTGTTTTACAAATTGTCTCTTATATCTCGGGTATACTAAGTTCCTGGGCTAATATCCACTTATTAGTGAGTACATATCCTTTTCTCTGCATAGGCCCTAATTAATATATAAACAATGACTTTCATCGAAGTATTCATAAAATACAGTTGTACATACCTCTTCCCAATTGCTTTAAATTCTAATATTTCCCCACACTAGACTTCATATTTATAAACATCTCTAATTCCACAAAGGTTGGAAAATGTATTTATTTTGAGGAGAATACAAAAAGCAAGAAAGCTACTTAATTATATCTACTTGGTCTCATTTGGCATGTTTCTTTGTATTTTGTGGCTAAATGCTCTTTCATGCATATTTTATATGCAAGGAAGGTAAATTTTTACTTCCAAAGAGATAATGAATGATAGAGTATGTTAAAAAAATGTTCCAGTGAGCTTTTACTGAATCATATTACTATTTTGTAAGATGAACAATGGATTATTGAGATTTGGGGATGATTTGTTTTCATGTTACAATAAAGGAACTGAGAAATTATTAATTTCATATATATATATATTTAAAAACTTAGACTTTGTAAAACAATGTCTCGCTTTAAGAGATCATATTTTATTTTTTATTATTTAAAAATAGCTTTGAAATTTATATACCATTTGATCATATTCTCCCCTACCCTAAGTCTCTCCAGATCTTCTCCCCCTCCTTATCTACCCAACTTTAAGGGTTTTTTTTTCCTCAAAACAAAACAAAACAAGAACCCAATACAACAACAAAACCAAGAACATGAAACCACATGCAAAAAGTTTTTTTTTCTCAAAAACTTGGCTAGGGTTATTGAGAAAATTATTTTAATATGCAGAATAGCCCATATTTGTTTTGCCCAATATAGTAGCCACTAGCACCACTTTTACTAGTTACATATAATTAAAATTATTGAAAATAAAATTTAGAGTGAGTGCTGGTAAGATGGCTCAGCAGTAAGAGTGCTTGTTGGACAAGACTAAGAAGATGAGTCCTATTTCTGCGATCTTTGGTGAAAGGAAGAAAACAATGCCCTGAATTTGCTTTCTTACCTCCACACATGCGATGTGACATGAACACATGTGTATATACATATCCCACACAAAAATGAGAGATACATTTTTGAAGATGCATTTATGTTTGTTTTCTTTGCATGGGTGTTTTATTTGCATTATATGTATTTGTACTATGTGCAGGCCTGATGTCCACAGAGGTCAGAAGAGGATGGTGTCTGCCCTAGAACGGAAGTAACAGATGGTAAAGAGATACTATTTGGGTGCTGGGAATCAAACTCAGGTCCTCTTGACCTGAACAATAATAATTCATATTTGTCCATGGTATATAGAATAACATCATATAAAATATGATCAACAATGGGAAAGCAATCATGATTTCTATAAATTAAAACTATTTAAAAACTATAAGTGAGTAAAGCAACTATGGTCTTCTGAGTATTTTTAGTAAGGGAGTTCAAATATTTTAAATTTATTTAGATGATGAGAGAAGTATTGTATCTCTTATTCATTTGAAGCTGAGTTTTGTGCAAGGTGAGAGAGGGATCTAGCTTCATTCTTTTGTCCATTGATAACCAGGTTTCCCAGCACCATTGGTAGAAAATGCTATCCTTTACACAATGAGTATTTTTTGGTATCTTTGTCAAAAATTAATTAGCTGTAGATGTGTGAACTAATATGTGAGTCCTCTATTATACTGATGTATGTACATGGGTTTTTTTTTGCCAGAAGCATTCTACAATATTGAGCATATAATTATAGATAGTAGTTTTCTGAATATGACTCTAGTAACACAGGAAATAAGAAAGCAAATGACAAATAGAACTTCATGGAATTTTTAAAAAACTATGGTAAAGGAAACTATCAATCACATGAAGAGGCAGAATGGGTGAAAATCTTTGCTAGCTACTTATGAAAGAGATTTCATGCCTAGTGTAGAGAAAAATCTCCAAGAAAGCAAACAACCCAATTAAAGATGAGCTATAGGACTAAGTATGTCTGAAAAGAAAAGTGCACAAGCCAGTGAATACTTTTTAAGTGTTCTCTATCCTTAGCCATCAGAAAAAACACAGATGAAAAATACTTTAATATTCTATAACCCAAGTTTAAATGGCCTCATCAAGATTAAGAATACCAGTAACAACAATCACTGGTATGAATATGGGGAAAGGACTTTATACAGTTTTACTGGGAATATAACTAATGAAGCTACTTAGGAAATAAGTCTGGGGGTTTCCAATAACTAAAATCAAAATTGCCTTCTTACTTAGTTTCCAGGCATCTACACAGATGACTCTCTATTATACTACAAGATATCTACACATCTATGTTCATGGCTGCTCTATTTATAATATGTTAAAAGCAGATAGAGCCTAAGAGTTCATCAACTGATTATATATTCTGGGATATAATTATATATAATGGAATTTTATTTGGCTTTAAGTAACATTAAAATATGGCATTTGATGTGAAATAGATGTACTAGGAAAATATTATTCTGAATGACATCACCCTGAAGGAAAAACACTACATACTCATTAATATACGGATCCTAGCTCTATAGCATGGATAAAAGTAATTAGTTTGGTTGGAAATTATTAAGCAGGGAGGGAGTGCAGGGATTTGGGGGGTGAGTTATGGAGTTGTAGGGAGGAGTAACCAGGATAAAGACATTAAAAATCTCTATGGAAACTTTTGATCTTGTATCCTAAGTAATAATATATGACTCCTTTCATGGCTTAATGGCACTGCTCGTAGAAACAATGAGTTATCAAACATTTTCCCTAGTCCCAAGGATGAGATCCTGTCACTGGACTTGGTCATGGGGCCCCAGAAGCCCTCAAAACAATGTAGGCTCTTGTCAATTCTTTGGTTTGCATGCTAGAACTAGAGGATAAGATAGTATTGTTGAAGACATCTGTCCTGGTTAGGTTTTGTTTGTTTGTTTGTTTGTTTTGTTTTGTTTATCAACTTTTTTCACACTCATAAAATGAAGTCCTTTATACATTGACCAATTACCCCTGGCTTAAACACTTGAGAACAGCTAGTAGGTAGTAGGAGGAAGGAAGAGGATGGAGAAGTATATCTGTGGTGACTGTTGAAAGAATGGTGCGATGACAACTCAGTTAAGAAAGGGCAACTTCTTCAGGAACTGCTGCTGAAAAGTTGCTGTATCCTTTTCAGACTAAACACATACTTCAACTTACTTCATTATTCTTCCTAAATGCTGTACCATACCAGAACTTGTGATGCAAACTATGTATGTTGTAGTAATCATCTCTTTGTCTTTGTGACAAATAAATGTATTTTCAATGAATTTATTCTGACTCATGGATTCAGAGGTCTCAGTCCATGGCCATTTGGGTCTTTGTTTGGCCTATTGAGAGACAGGGTCTTACGCAGTGGGAGTATGATGGAGAAGTTTCTTCCCATCATGGCAGCCCAGAACACATAAATGAGGAACACCCCTGTGTTCAACTGGCTTTCTCCTATTCATTTTACCCCTTGATTCCTACTCTCAAGTCTTTAGGATTGTACTGACCACATAGAAGGTGGATCCCTTGCTCCAGTGAATCCTTCCTGGAAACACTGTCACCTACATGGACAGAAGTGTCCCTTAGTGAACTCCTAGGTCAATGTTGCTCAATCTATGGGTTGCAAATTCTTTAATGTTCAAATAACCCTTTCACAGGGGTCAACTAAGACAGAAATGCCAGATGCTTACATTATGATATGTTACATAGCAAATTAATATTATAAAGTAGCAACAAAAATAATTTTATGCTTAGAAGTTATCACAACATGAAGAACAAATGTTTTAAAGGACTGCAGCATTAGGATGGTTGAGAACACTGTCCTAGGTAACTCTGAATTCCGTTATGGTGATAGTAAGGAGTAACATCTGTGAAACATGGGCCTTGGCCTGTTATACCTATTGAATTCTTTGACACTATGTCATCTTCAAGTCGTGTTTTGAGTCATTTCTTCTAGTATTAGTCTCATGACTATGATTTAAGCTATAAAGCAACTGATACTCATCCAAACAAAAGTATAAAATGATCAGAAACACACAAACATTCATACATCTCATATATACATTATTTGGGAACCTCAACTTGACCTAATCCACAGTTATCTTGGAAGAGACAACCTCAGTTGAGAAAATGCCTTCATCAGATTGACCTATTGGCATTTTCTTGGGCTGCATAAGAAAGCTGGCTGAGTGTGACCTGGGGGAAACAAGACAATAAGCACCACTCTCCATGATCTCTGCTTCACTTATGACCTCCTGGTTCTTGTACTACCTGAGTTCTGTCTTGGTTTTCTTTAGTGAAGGACTGCAGTCTAGACATGCCAAAGAAACACTTTCCTCACCATGTTCCTTTTGGTTATGGTTATTAGTAACATAACTAGAACAATACTCAACTTTGGTCATAGGAAATATCCACAGCAGGAGAACAAAAAGCAGAAGGCCAATCTGCTAGTCATTATTGGCCCACCTACACAATAGCAACTTCACTGGGGTTAACTAACAGCTCTCTGATTGGTTTTGAGGTCCTCTCAAGTAAGGGGCCCCATGTCTTCTACTTTAAGTGTTGCTAACAGTTTAGGCCCTGCTAACAGGCAACAGGCCCTGTTGGACAACATTACTCTAGTATAAGTAAATTGACATGGCATCAACGTGCCTTCCTAAGTATTTATGCTTATTCTCAAAAACCAAAAGCTGCTCCCAGCTTTGATCAGAGAAACCTCTCTCTACAACAAACAGTGGCAATATAGAGACTCATGGCAGTCCAAGATACTGAAAACAAGTAAATGTTCAGTTAATTTACTGAGTTCAAAACAAAATATTTGCATTACCTTTTCTAAGTTTCATGTAACACTCCAGAGGGTGGGGCAGGAAGTATTTAAGACCTATAATATAAAGCACTGCAAAATGTAATCATTTGTACTTGACATGACTATTGCAATCATTCTCTCCCATCTGTGGTTACCTACCTGCACTAGGCTCCTATAAGATTTGTCTATCAACAATTAGTCAAGGAATGAGAAGAGACTAATGGGTCCCTGCCCTTTACTTTTGAATTGTTCACTATTGGTTAAATCTGAATTTGGGGGGGGGGTGTTCCTGTCTTAGTTGTATACCCAGCAGGTTCCAAAGGATAATACCAAACCCATAATCAAACAGATAGCCCTTGTTTAACTCTGCATGTCACAAACATACAAAATAAAAAGATATGAACATGAGAGAGAGGAAGACATGTATGGGGTAGAAGAGCAACACAGTGGTAGTATGAAGCTGAGAGAGAGTGGGATTTGAGATTGGTCTGTATGCGTTCTATACTTGTGTGAAATTGTGTCAAAGAAAAACTTTGATAGTAAAAAATTAGCTAGACCTTCAAAATTACATGTCAAATTACCACAACAAAACCTATTTAAATTTAGGTCACCATAGGACTAGAAAGATTATCTGCTAAAGAAATACCTATTTTCCTCCAGGCTACCATTTGATGATGTCCATCCTTGAAATGAAGTTTTAAGTCAAGGATAATATTCACTGAGATCAGTGAAGGCTGATTGAATGAATAGGACTCAGCAGATAATCTTCATTAAACTAAGTGTTATTCATTAGAAAATGGGCTTCAAAGAATAGCCTTGGCATTTAACATACCTAGAACACAGAATTCAGAAAGGATGTTTGGAAATGCACAAGCCTAGTAAGTCAACCACTTTCTGTTGGAAGGCCACATATCCAAGGATGTATAGGCAGCATGAATTGAACTTAAAATGACACAAAAATGTGGTGGATCTGGGAACAGTTGGGGCAGTGAATATGATTTAAATATGTTGTACAAAATTCTCTAAGAACTAATTTTAATACAACACACACACACAAACCCTTTTGATCCTTCACATGTAGAGTTAAATCAAATTTAAATTATGGCATGCAGAAAAAAATATAGATTCTTGGAGATGACTGATGATCAGGGAATCTTAGCTATCATTTAATCTACAGCTTCACCCGAAGATTTACTTTTTGTCATTTTTTACCTTCCCTAGAAATATTTAGAGTTTAGTTGTGAACAGCGTTTTGCCCTCACTGGAACGACTGTTGTTGTTTCAGTTGTTAGAAATTTAACTCATTAGATTAAGGTTATGTTTGCCTCTATTATAAGTTCCAATGCAGCCCATTGAATCCATGCAAACGTAATATAGACCCTCTTTCACATGAAATATCCTATCTATACTTTCAATCCTCTTTCATGTACACTATTGTATAGAATGTTTCCTCTGATGCTGTTAAACACAAATTCTAGAGGCACAGTAGATATTAAGAAGGACCATTTACAAACTAACTACAATGAATAATGATGACATAAGGCCAGGAGCACATATTTCTTCATCATAGAAATTTCAATTATTTTAGCTATTTATAAGGAGGTGACAGTTTTAAATTTTTAAAGCCTAAATGGTCTTTTCCATAGTTGCAGCACTAATTTATGTTCCACTCCCAACAACATTGCCTTTTTTCCCAATGCAAACATTTAGAGATGGCTCAGTGGCTGAGAGCACTGGCTGCTCTTCCATAGGGCCTGAGTTCAATTACCAGCAACCACATGGTGGCTCACAACCATCCATAATGAGATTTGGCTCCCTCTTCTGGCATGCAGGTATATATGTAAACAGAACACTGTACATAATATAAATAAATTTTATAAAATGTTTCTAAATTATGCATAGTAGAATATTATACAGCCTTGAAATAAGATTCTGTCATTTAGGACAATCTAGACAAAACTGTGGAACCTATAAACCAAGAACAAAAGGAAAGGTATCATTTAATTTGAAATCTTAAAAAATGTGGAAAACACAAAGTAACAGAGTTATAAAGCACCTGTAGTCTTGGGCCTAAATAGTAATGTGGCTAATTCATTGGTTACTTTATTCCTATAGTTTATATTTACGTTTTCAAAAGGTAGATGTAATAATTCATCATCTGTTTTCCTATATTTTCTTGAGTGTTGTTTTAGAATGCCTTTGATGCAAATCAATAAAATTTTTATTAAAATAATAATATGTTGTTGTTGGCTGAACCTGGACCGTGAGGAGACCTTGGGCACTGACTCTGTATCTAGTTCCACAACACCCAGAGGAAGCTTGACTCCCAGGTACTCTAACATGTCAGGATCACAGGTGGGGAAGCCCCAAAACCTGGAATAACTGGGATCCCAGGATCCAGAGAAGCAGGAACCCCAACTGGTGTGTGACACCAATTCCTTCTGGTTTCAACCTGCACCTGGAGAAGACCTGGGGTGCTGGCTCTGCACCCAACACCCAGAGGGAGTCTGACTCCCAGGTGCTCTGAAATTCGCAGGATCGCAGAATCTCACATTCACAAGATCACAGAGGCATCTGAATTCTGAGGAGTTATGACTCAACCAGGATCACAGGAGCGACAGACTCCAGTCAGAGACAGCAAGGGCAGGCAGCACTAGATAAAACCAGATGACAAGAGGCAAGCACAAGAACATAGGAAACAGAAACCAAGGCTACTTGGCATCATCAGAACAGAGTGTGTCCACTACAGAAAGTCCTAGATACCTCATCACACTAGAAAAGCAATACTCAGATTTAAAATCATATCCCATGATAATGACAGGGAACTTTAAGAAGGACATGAATGACTCCCTTAAAGAAAAACAGGAGAACACAGGTAAACAGGTAGAACCCCTTAAAGAGGAATCACAAAATTCCCTTAAAGAATTATAAGAAAATTCAACCAAATAGGTGAAGGAATTGAACAAAACCATCCAGGATCTAAGAATAGAAATAGAAACAATAAAGAAATCACAAAGGGAGACAACCCTAGAGATAGAAAACCTAGGAAAGACACCAGGAGTCATAGATGCAAGCATCACCAACAGAATACAAGAGAGAGAAAACGGTATCTCAGGGGCAGAAGATACCATAGAAAACATTGACACAACAGTTAAAGAAAATGCAAAATGCAAAAAAGCTCCTAACCCAAACGATCCAAGAAATCCAAGACACAATGAGAAGACCAAACCTAAGGATAATAGGTATAGAAGAGAGTGAAGATTCCAAACTTAAAGAGTCAGTAAATATCTTCAACAAAATTATAGAAGAAAACTTCCCTAACCTAAAGAAAGAGATGCCCATGAGCATACAAGAAGCCTACAGGACTCCAAATAGACTGGACCAGAAAAGAAATTACTCCTGTCACATAATCAAAACACCAAATGCACAAAGCAAAAAAAGAATATTAAAAGCAGTAAGAGGAAGAAGTCAAGTAATATATAAAGGTAGACCTATATGAATTACACCAGACTTCTCACCAGAGACTATAAAAGCCAGAAGATCCTGGACAGATCCTAAGAGAACATAAATGCCAGCCCAGGCTACTGTACCCAACAACAAAAAAAATCTCAATAAACATAGATGGAGAAACCAAGATATCCCATGACAAAAACAAATTTACACAATATCTTTCTACAAATACAGCCCTACAAAGGATAGTAGGTGGAAAACTCCAACACAAGGAGGGAAACTACACTCTACAAAAAGCAAGATCGTAATCTTCTTTCAACAAACCCAAAAGAAGATAGCCACACAAACACAATTCCACCTCTAACAACAAAAATAAGAGGAAGCAACAATCACTTTTCCTTAATATCTCTTAACATCAGTGGACTCAGTTCCCCAATAAAAAGACATAGACTAACAGACTGGATACATAAACAGAATCCAACACTATTATGGATGCCAAGAAGTGCTTGCGGAAAGAGCCTGATATATCTGTCCCCTGAGAAGCTCTAGCAGAGCCTGGCAAATACAGAAGTGGATGCTCACAGCCAACCACTGGACTGAGCACATGGTCCCCAATGGAGGAGTTAGAGAACAGACTGAAGGAGCTTAAGGGTTTTTACATCCCCATAAGAAGAACAACAAAATCAACCAACCAGACCTAGGGAATAAACCACCAACCAAAGAGTACACATGGAGGGACCCATGGCTCCAGCCTCATAGGTAGCAGAGGATGGCCTAGTAGGCCATCAATAGGAGAAGAGGCCCTTGGTCTTGTGAAGGTTTGATGCCCCAGTATAGGGGAATGCCAAGGCAAGGAGGCAGGAGTGGGTGGGTGGGTGAGTTGAGGACACCCTCATTGAAGCAGGGGAGTTGTGGAGGGGAAACCCAGAAAGGGGATAACATTTGAAATGTAAATAAAGAAAATATCCAGTAAAAGAAAAGAAATAATGATAATATATTGTTTTTATATCCTTCAAATAATTAGGCTCAGAGGCCTTAACCACTATTTTTTGATACTGAAATAGTATAACCTATTTATTGAAGTCAGTATGTGTATGTGTGTGTATATGTGTATATGAATAATAGAATCTTTAAAACCAAAGTTTTGGTAATTTGAAAGAATGGACCTACAGAAAACTTTGTTGAATGTGAGACTAGAATTTTAGTTCATGAGTTTTCAAAAATTAGATTGCTGGGAGCTGGAGAGACGTCTCAGTGGCCAAGAGAACTGGCTACATTTGCAGAGGAACCAGGTTTAGTTCCTAGCACCCACATGGTGGTTCCCAACAACTCCTAATTCCAAATCCAGGGAATTCTGACTTCTACAGTTACCAGGCATACATATGATGCAGATACACAACCACAGACAAACCATTCACACAAATAAAATCAATTAAAATCTATGTTCCTGATCTTAGGAGATTGTTCTGTCAGTAATGTGTTTGGCAGACAGAATAAAAGACCAGAATTTGATCTGAAAAGCACACATGAGGCAAAGACTGAATTAATGAAACACATGTCACCCTTATCTGGGGGTGCAAAAGGCAGGCTGATCCCTGAGGCTTACTGGCCACCTATGATAGCATACTTGTTGAATTGCAGGCAAATGAGAAAAGTTATCTCTTAAAAGCAATAAGGAATGCATAAGGATGCATAAGGAATAACAGCCAGATATTGTCTTCTGGCCTCCACAGTCCCCCCCCCCCACACACACACAAACACACTCACACGAATGTACACACTCACAAATGCACACACTTGTATACATACCTGCACCGGTATATATATGAATATGTACATACATACACAAATTTTTGTTTGTCTGTTTTTCGAGACAGGGTTTCTCTGTATAGCCCTGGCTGTCCTGAAACTCACTTTGTAGACCAGGCTGGCCTCGAACTCAGAAATTGGCCTGTCTCTGCCTCCTGAGTGCTGGGATTACAGGTGTGCGCCACCACGCCCGACTCACACAAAAAAAAATTAGATTCCTTCTTTTGCAACCTTTAACACTTTTAAAATATTTAAACCACATTTTTTGGTAAGGTTTGTTTCTTTGTCTTGCTTTGTTGTTTCTTGTTTTTGTTTTTCTGCCTCAAAAATGCAAATTGTTTGTAGTAAGTAGTCAAAAGCTTTGTAAAGGAGCCATAAGGCTCTCAAGTTCACCACCTCACACCCCACACCCTGTACTCTCTGGTTCAGTATAAGCATGCTAGCTTTAAGAGAAAACAGCATGTACATATTGCAGTGTCCTACACTAATCCTCAAAATAAATTTCTCAATCTTCTACAACATGCCTCCTCTTTGCCTGATTTCCTCCCACTTAGCCCAACAGTTTATTAACCGTGGTATCATTATTTAGTAATAAAATATTCTGAGAAAGTAAGAAAGTTTTATGAATTTTAGAAAAGTATGATTATGAGAATATTAATTTACTGGTTTAAAAGAGTTTAATGTATTAGAAGCAGTTTATTTAATTACTTCTGTGTGTGAATGTGCATGCATGAGTGTGTGTGTATGTGTGTGTGTGTGCGCGCGCGCGCGCACGTGTGTGCATGCCCTTGAGCACACGGGCTTGTGTACATGTGCACACACATGCATGTGTGCTTGTGTATCTGTGGAAATGGTGATGAGTAGTGTGTATGCCACGGAGCATAGTGGAGGTCAGAGGGAAAATCGCAGTTGTCACTTCTCTCCTGTGTGGGTTCCAGAAATCAAACTCAAGTAGTCAGGTTTGGCATCCATTGCTTTTACCCAGTGAGCCACCTCACCTTTGTTGAAATTTCTTTAGAAGAATATTCATATAACTTAAATTTCAAGAGATATGTAAAGGTCAACCACTGCCATCTACTGGTGAACTTAGTGACTATACTTTTGGAGGTCTGCTCTTTTCTGAAACAGGAGGGAGAGTGGATCTGGGAGAGAGCAGAGGTGGGGAGGAGCTGTGACAAGTGTAGGGAGGGAAAACTGCCATCAGGACATATTGTATGAGAGGAGAATCTATTGTGAATAAAAGATTTAGAAAAATTAAAAGAGCATAAAATAGGCTTATGATATAGTAAAAGAAAACACACTTTTTATTTTAATTTTTGAGGCTACAAGATGAACTATCTGGGACCACTTGAAACAAAAGTTTTAGGGGTTAGATATAATGATTAATCAGGTAGTTTAAAAGATCAAGAAGGTTAATTGGTATCAGCCAATAATCACTCAGAAACAGCATTCATATCTCAGTGGAATCGAATAGCTTATTCAAATTAAAGCATATTTGGAAGGTTCTTTTACAGGTATTACTGTCATTATTGATGTCTCATATTTCCAGCTTTATTAATCAAAATTTAGGCAATGATTCTATCATAGATTGTCAGTGAGCAAAGGCTGTAGACAAAGAAGACAGTGGGTTTTACTAGATTAGTCAAATGGCTCCTATATATAGTGCCATAATGTTTCCTCAAAGGCTGTTGGCAATTAGCAATTAATTTTAGTTCAGCTTGTGTCATAAAAGATAGGACTTCCCTAGCCAATTGTTTCTTGACAATGCTGCTGCTCCTTGACAATGTTGCCTTCTATTACTGGGTCAATTTTAATTCAGATCTAGAGGGAAATATCTACCATTTTCATTCCATGGAGTAATGATACAGAGCAGTAATCCCTTTGCCTTTGAATCTGAGAGAGACTATATTGGACTGAAGTCCAGTTACTTGGCAGTCATATTCCATCAGTATCTGAAAGGTAATTATGTTTTTAGCAGGCAGAACGACATGTTATGTGTTAGGCACTATGCAGTAAACCTCTTTGCCACTGTGCAGCAAACTGGGTGTTTTTGTTATAGATTCATGACATTATTAAGGGATCTAATAAGGATAGCTGCAGAGATTTAGTTTCATATGTTCATGGTTATATCAGAAACAGCAAATTTTCTGAGGCAATGAGCAGTTATGATACTTTAATTAGTTTAATTACTGCTATTTTGGAATATAAATGCAAGCTTTGACAAGTATACTATCAATGTCCTTTATCTCATTACAGACTTTCTAGAATTAGGTCCACACCTTATGCTTATTCTAGAATAATTTCCAAGACAGAGACAGAAGTTTTAACAGATAATTTATCCCATCCTTCCCATTCTTCCATTGTCCATGCATTGCATCTTAGTTCAAAGAACATATGTCCCACACAAAGCTGCTCCTCAGAGCTCTTCCATTATTCTGTGTGTACTCATAGCCTTCTGTAATGCAAAGCAGATATAGCAAACTACTTTTCTCCTAGTAGACAAGTGCTATGTAATAGTTTTATTCCCTCATTGTAAATAGTAACAGATGCTGTTTGCAGATTAATAACTATACTCTAGGCATCAATCCATTATTTCCCTTTGCAATCACATATCCAAAACATAATTTCATGTCAATTTAAAACTGAATAGTCCAGAAACTTTAACTATTCAAAAGTTGTTATCTTCTATTCCCCTGTCTCAATAGCTCATATTTTTATACATTCCCATGTTATTCCTTGAAACACAAACTCTAGGTTTACCTGTAAAACTGCACCCTGACATTAACTACACAAATCAATGTTAAGCAGGCTAGAGCAACACTTCGTGGACGCCTCAGACACTTGAAGAGAGAGTAAGGGGACATGTGGTTGGGGGAGGGGTTCATAACTTATTAAATGCAGTATCAGATGCTCCAGACTCACCCCTGAAGCTGCAATAAGTATTGTTTACTATGATTGAGGCAAGGTCAGTATTTAGCACAATTGTTACTTGAAGACTGAACTTATCTTACAAACATAAGCCAGGCTGACAAAGAAACAGAAAGATAGGGGGGAAATGAAAGCATTAAGAGAAATGTTAGAAAGAATTCTAAAAGGTATTTACAACATAGCTAAATAAAATAGAGAAAGATAATATTGGATGATAGAAAAAAATTAAAAACACCAAAATTGAGCCTTGAAAATAAAGTTTTAATTTATCCAATAAATTAGTGTGCTACCAATCAAAGATGGATTTTTTTCTATTATTAACTCATGGCAAAATAAACATTTGTTACAAAGGAAATAATAAAAGATAAATGAATCTATTGTGTGTTTTACAGTCTTTCAGATAGGCCCATTGGAGAGATACCCTGATAGCTATCCTCAATGCCTCATCCAGCTGGAAGAAGCCATATCAAATCATTACCCCAATTCTATAATGGCAGTTAAGGTTACCATTGTAGAGAAAGGGGGATGATAAAACAGCAGGAAAGGCCTCTTAAGAGAAAATTCCTTGGGATCAAGAAAATATAATCTCAGGGTATACTCATATACTCAGTCAAGGGACCACCTCTAGGAAGATGAGCTCATAACAATAATATTCTCTTAATAGAGCCTCAAATGGTCAACATGTGATGGTTAAATTTAAAGGAAAGATGTGGGACCATGAAAGGCAGCCTGTTTTCTGGTTGAGCTAGGTTTAAACCCTGGAGATCCAGCAGATAATTCTGCAAGGAACAGAAGGAAGTTTGCCATGCTCCCAGACACCAGGCTCCTGACACAGAGCTCCAGATCCATAGTTCTGTGATCATTAGTCACATAGGGCAATGCCCCAAGCTCCTGGTATTCTGTCTGGACTCCACCCCCACAGTTACCTGGCAACAGCCAGGTATGCTCCTATTCATGGCAATAGTCAGATAGGCTGGTCCACTATAAAAGAGGCTGCTTGCCCCCTCCTCATTCTCTTGCTCTCACTCTCTTACTCTTGCCTCTATCTCTTGCCCTCTTGCTCCTCCTCTTTCTGCATTCCCTTTCCCCCTCTCTCCATGTGGCCATGGCCAGCCTCTATTTCTCTACTCTCTCCCCCTCTCTGCCTTTCTCTGCCTCTACTCCATGAAATGTTTGTTCTTCCTAACAGTTACAGCTGAAACAATATTCATGTTTCTCAACCCAAATTTTTCTTGCTTCTTTATTTAAATGTTTATTTTTCTCTCTAGCATTCACGATGTATGTCAAAAACAAACAAAAACAAAAAACAAAACAAAACTTCAACTAGTTTAAGATTTATTTTAAGGTTCAAAAGTCATCTAATCTACTTCCACAGGTCAAATCAACTATGCTGATTACCATTATTCAATCCTTAATTAACAACCAGTTTCCTTTTACAAACTTTTACTGCTTATCCCGGATGCATAATTAACATGATATTTTCTTCCTCAGCCATCCAAAGCAGACTTAAGGATGCCTTCCAGGACTAAATTCCTCAAACACCCTTGCTTTTCTAGGATCATAACAATGGACCATCATGTTCTCCCAAGCAAACCACTACAAGCTTAACATCCACCCTATGCAGACATCCTCATGTAGGGTTCTGCTCCTCTGTAATGACCCTACAGGTTTATCCCCACAAAAGAAAAGGACAGTGCCTCTACCCAGCTGTGACAGCGCCATCTCCTGAGACCTACAGACAACAGAGCTGCCTTCCTCCAGACACCTCATCTGACTGAAGACTCCCAAGACACACGCTGAAATCCAGACAAGCTCTGAACCCCACAGAGGACAGACTTGGAATCTTCCAGCTATAGACGAACTCTTGCCAAAGTCAAATGGCTACTGAACGTGGGGGAAGTTATATGATAATAAGGAAAACATGATGTCTATCTAGATTATTCAAATGCTGATGTTATTACCCTCAAACTGTACTACCCAAAGAACAACAAATTGATTCAATAACCCCTTGCCTTCCCAACCCCAATCCTTAACCCTCCTTACCACTCTGGCTTAGTTGTGTTATCCCTCCAGCCTGTGTAGTGTTTTCTTTTGAAAATTTTCACTACAAATGACACAGTCACTCCAGTGACCCTTCCCCTTTAAAAAAGTGAAAGGGGCAGTTATGGGGCCATGGAAGGCAGCCTGATTTCTGGTCGAGCTAGCTTTAAACCCTGGAGACCCAGCAGGTGTTCCTGCAAGGGACAGAAGGCCTATTTGCTATGCTCCCAGACACGAGGCTCCTGACACGAGGCACCAGCTCCATAATTCTGTGGCTGTCAGTCAAGTAGGGCAACACCTCAAACTCCTGGTATTCTGTCTGACTCCACTCCGACAGTTACCTGGCAACTGCCAGGTATGCTCTTCCCCAGGTTACCTGGCAACAGCCTGGTAAGCTTGGCCCACTATAAAAGAGGCTATTTGCGCCCTCCTCCCTCTCTTACCCTTTTTCTCTTACTCCTTCTTGCTTCTCTCTTGCCCTCTTGCTCCCACTTTCTCCGCATTTCCTTCCCCCTTCTCTCCAAGTGGCCATGGACAGCCTCTACTTCTCTGCTCTTCTCCCTCTCTCTGCCTTTATACAATAAAAGCCTTAAAACCATGGACTGCCTCTTCTCACCTGGACCAGCTGTGCTGGAGCAATGGAGCAGGTCTTCCTCTAAGGAACAGCATGCATCTAATCTCCATCTCCCTGCATTTCCAGCCATGGTCACCACCAAGCCAAGCAACCCGATGATCAAGCCAAGGACTCTCCTCCACGTGGGAACCAGCTGGAGTGCTCTCCTCCCCACCCTTTCCCTCTCAGCCCCTTTTCCCCTCAGCCCAGGGCTAGAGCCAGTCCCTTGTCTTAAGAGATAGACTCTCAGTGGCAAACTCAGACATTTAAATAGCAACTGGGAAAAATACTTAGCTATCATATGGCCTTAATACAGCAGATTTAATTTTTAAACTTTTATTATCAGTTCGTGTAAAACAAATTTTATCATGGTCCTAGATGAATAGTAATGTATTTTCTAATAAACCTTTGATTCAGGAATCTTTAACCATGGTAAAAGTTCCTGAATAAATCACTATTTTTTTCTGGTAAAGTTCAGGGGACTTGCACTCTTACATGTGTAACCCTCCCCCACGGAAAAACATTATTTATTCACTGAACACAATCATTGGAAGGGTAAGTATTTGTAAACATGGAAATATTTGAATGATGTTTCACATCACAATTTTACCTTCATTTACCATATTCAATAACATTATCGAAAATTGGAAGCTAAATAATGTGTTGATACTATTATAAAAATGTTTTAATATTCATCATGGATTTAGTCTTATGAGATTCAAAAATGAAATCAACGAAGAAATGTTTATTTTTAACTAGATCGCTAACATGCCTTTAAGCAATGTTCTATCTTTTCTTTTGTGATTACAACATAGAACAGATAAATGCAGGCCCTGATTTTTAATTAAATGAACCTGTATACTTGTATGGAGGAGTATGTGAAAGTTAGAATACAACTTGTTAGAGGATTGGTTCTCTCATTTCTCCATAGGCTAGTGCAAGTGTCTTTAACCACCTTACCTGCTGAGTTCCTGGATTAATCCTATAATGTGGAAATTCTTGATTTTTTTCAAGGCACAAAGCCCATCTTTGCACAAAACAAAATAGAGTTTTAAATGAAAATGGAAGTAATCATATCGCCCAATTTGGCTGATTATTGTTTTCTGCTAAGATTATATGTTTATGGCCTCAGTGGGAGATGATGTGCAGTGACTTGATATGCCAGGGTGGTGTGATACCCAGAGGATGGCTCCCTATTCTCAGAAAGGAAGTGGGGGGGAGGACTATGGGGGGCTGAAATCTGGATATAAAGTAGATAAATACATTAATTAATTAATCTAAAGAAGAAATTTGCCAAAATAGAAATGACTATAAGACAGTTTGCCTTTGACCAGAGCATGAGGTTGGTTTTGATGCTTTAAAAAAATTCACTATGTTTTTTTGCAATTTCTTTATTGATAAAACAACACAAAGTGAAGATATGAAGAATCATATTCTCTTTACAGCTAATGAGACTCTTCAGTGTTTTTAGAATGCCTTTTTAGGTAAAATATTGAACCACGGATGCGTGGTTGCTTCATACCTATTATCCCAACACAGGAGGACTACCTTAAACTTGAGGCAAATCAAGACTTCAAAGTGAGACCCTGGCTCAAGAAAGAGAGAAAGACCAAGAAGTTATCATGGCAAAGGGACTATTTTGCCTTGCTAATTTACATAATAAATTTTCTTTAGAAATTCAGAATTAGGTCAATCACAGAAGAAAAAGTTTTAGTTATTTATATATCAATAAAATGATAGCTATTAACATACTTGATGCAAAATATATGCAGAGATATCACATATTGAAAATGCAACAATGATCTTGAGTTTATAGAAAATTTCACAGAACTGTTTATAATAGAGGAAGATTACTTAACTATTTGAAATGATATTGACTTATAAGGAGAAAGTAAGTCATAATAATAGTATCTTGTATATAAGGAGCACTTTACTTAATTAGATATTTTCATATATTATTGTCTTAGGATTTTATTGTTGTGAAGAAACACCACGACCATGGCAACTCTTATAGTGGAAAACATTTAACTGTGACTGGCTTTCAGCTTCAGAGTTTTAGCATGGTGAACTAGTGCTGGAGAGACAAACATAGTGCTGGAGAAAGAGCTGAGAGTTCTGCATCCAGACCAGCAGGTAGCAGAAAGAGAGAATGCCATATTGGACCTAGCTAGAGCATCTGAGAGCTCAAAGCTCACTCTCAGTGACACACTTCTTCCAATAATGCTACACCTACTTCAACAAGGCCATACCTCCTAATAGTGACATTCCCTATGAACCGATGAAGGCCATTTTCTTTCAAACCACAATTATCTAGGACGTATAATTTCCTGAACTTATCTTACGATCTCTTAATTTGAATTTACAATTTGTAAATTTAACAAAGTTGACAACTGAGAATGTCTTGTGAGTATTACTACCCAACTTTAAAAATTGAATTATTCTCATTATTCCTTAAATATTGCTATTTTATGCTTTAGTCTTTCAGTTGTATCACTGTTTATTCTATGATCATCAAAACATATTCATTTTCTGAAGCTATAATAAGTACAATATGCCCCAGTATAGTTACTGCAAAATCTCATGGATGAAAATGATTCAAGTATATTTTATTCTGTGGCAAAGACTCCAGCAAGTAAGCTTATTTTAAAAGGCAAAAAATTAAAGTTACTTATTATCAGAATATAATCCCCAAATAACCAGCAAACGCAGTGGTGAATTCCCGGAGGACTAAATTATACAGCATATACACACTTGGCTGTCAAAGGGTCAGAATACATTGGGCTTTCTAATTATAAACTCATGCTCAAATTATAACAATTTTGAAACCACTTTGTGCTAAATGTAAAGATATGGGTGAGGTTGGTTAGAGAAGAGCTAACAAATACAAAATCTTACTCTATTAAATTGAAGTAAGTCAAATAAAAAATAATATGGACATTTCAAGGATTTTGTGTTTATATTGTGATAGCTAGCTAAATAAAGAAATTATCAATGGAAAACTATGTTTAATTCAATAGAAACAATTTGGTATTTAGCATCTGAGAAGTCTTTTTTATCAAAGGCAATATTTTAAGTGTACAATTAGAGTATAATATATCTGACAACTTTCTTTTTTTGAAAACATTCTTTATAAAGTGAATATAGATACATACATGTATTTCAACGTGTATATTGGGCTTCCAGGGCACAGGTCGGATTATCCATCACTCCAAGATCTATTCAGTGTCTAGACAACTTTCTAAACAACTTAACTCTGTGAAAGTCTCCCAGTTCTTTATTAAGGAGTTAACTGATGTAATCAATTTCTATTTTTTTAAGTATCCAAACTGGCAAAGAATTTTAAAGAGAAGACTGTGCTATATTGGGACAGACATTGTGGATCATTTGAGGCTTCCCCAGACAAGGAACTGTTCACAGCACTTGAATATAAATATTTAGATAGACATAATAACAATAGCAAACCTCTACCACAGAGAGATAGGAAAGGAAAAAATGTATATAATAAACACCACCTAGAGGATAAGCATTTCATGTGTTTCTCCTCATGAGTTTTACCCATACTCAGAGTGTACATAGCACATTTTTAAAAGATGAAAGGGAAGTAGAGAAAGTGAAATCAACTCAGAGATTTGGAAACTAGATAGGTGACAGATGTCACTATAGAGGCTAAAAACAAGTGAATTATCAAAATGGAAAAGTATGTTATTGCATGTAAGGTTTTCTAATTCATAGTTTCTTCCTACAAAACAAATTATCACTTCAAGGGAAAAACAGCCAGTCAAAGCCATTTGACAAGTTTAGAGATTATCACTTTGGAGATATCAACAATATTTACATTAGCATGTTCATCCAGAGTAGTTGAATCTTCTTTTTGGAAAAATGTTTTGGAACAGATCATTAATGCTACTATTTTAAAGTTCAAATATTTAATATATTTGATTTTAAGTAGAAAATAACTCACCACAAATCCTCCATTCAACAAATGTTTAGGTTAACCTTTTAGGGTTTCAATGTTTAACTGGCCTTGGTATTAAGAAAGGACCCAAATATAGCTGTCTCTTGTGAGACGATGCTGGGGCCTAGCAAACACAGGAGTGGGTGTTCACAGTCAGCTATTGGATGTATCACAGGGCTCCCAATGGAGAAGCTAGAGTAAGTACCCAAGGAGCTAAAGGGATCTGCAACCCTATAGTTGGAACAACATGATGTACTAACTAGAACCCCGGAGCTCTTGTCTCTAGCTGCATATGTATCGAAAGATGGCCTAGTCAGCCATCAATGGAAAGAGAGGCCCATTGGACTTGCAAACTTTATATGCCCCAATATAGGGGAATGCCAGGGCCAAAAGAATGGGAATGGGTGGATAGGGAAGTGGGGGGGCGCTATGGGGGACTTTTGGGATAGCATTGGAAACGTAATTGAGGAAAATATGTAATAAAAATATTTAAAAAAAAAGAAAATGAATAAAATAAAAAAACAAAAAAACAAAAAAACAAAAAAAAAAAAGATGGTACCAGATCAGACACATAAATAGAGCCATACTAAGCTTGGGGTTATTAAATTCAATACAGTTTGTACTTCTTTAGAATACAATCATCACTATTAGCACATTTAAAGATAAATAAAAGCTAACAAAGTGATTACTTTGTGGCACTTTGTGATTTGTTTGAAGAACAATATTTCTGACACTCTTATACGTGTGGTTTAATGTGATAGCAAGGTCCCTTTTATTCTGTATTCAGAGCAGTTCCTAAAATACACTGAGCCCAATATTTCCATATGACTTCTTTTAAATGATCTGTGCAATTGGAACTGTATTGCTAGATATGAGATTTTAATATCTAGACCAAATTCTTGGCATTTTACCCCTCTTTGTTGCCCTCTTCTGGCAACTTTTGTTATTTTATTTTATTTTATTTTTTCATATATTTCAGTTTCCTCCAAGTGTGCCTTTGAAATCTGTTTTAACTTGATTTTGCCTAGAGGAAATGATGTATAGAAGAGATAGAGAACATCTCCAGTGTCACTGCTGCATGCCTGGCCTGTACTCTATTGATATTTGATATATAACCTAGCAACAACCATCCCATATTTGTGCAATTTTATCTTTTGATAACATTTACTTTTAACATTGCAAATCTCTGCTTTCATTCTCTGTGACATTTCTCTCTTTGATGTCTTCTGTAAACTTACTTTATTTGACAAATGAGTTTCAGTGTTTACCTCTCTTTGATTAGGTTGAGGAAGATTCCTATCAGTAACCAAACCATATGCAGAATTATGTTGAGGTCGAAGTTCTGACATACTCTTCTCCACTCTGGCACATAAAAAAAATGTAATTCAGTTAGGATAAAGTATTTGCATAACTGGTTATAAACCAATGTCTTAATATTTTTTGAGAATACAGATCAAATTCTTCCATTTTAAGACTATACTCAAGAAAAAGGATTGATAAATGCTGCAATCTATAAAATCTATTTTATGATCAAGGTGCTTTACTTCATCTGATTTTATACAACATTGTGCTGTAAAAACCTTCAAGCATATTCTAAAGTCAAAGGAAATTTTAACAAGTATCCATATCTCTTCCATATTGACTCAACCACTAATATTTTATTGCATATATTAACATACTCATATTTATACATCTATTTCCCTATGGAACTATTAATTTATCTTATTTATTATGCAATTGAAAGTAAATTTTAGAAACCAGGATATTATACAAAGAATTTCACTGCATCATTTAAATATTTTAGAGAGCTTGCTAATTGGGTGTTTTAAATTCAATTTACAGTTAAGAAACCTAAGGCCTAGGCAATTTGGGAAAACTTCCTGGGCAACCTATTTAGGGATTTGTGGGAGAAGAGATGTTAACCCTACTCAGGCTCAATAATCTTTTCATTTTCCACTAATTTAAAGAATCTCACAGAGTAGAGTCGGAATTATCTTGTTGATTCACAGTTCAGATAATAAAAGAGCTATAAAAAGAAACTCAAATTAAAAATCACATTAAGTTTTTAAAAAAAGAGTAGCTTAAGTATTTATATAGAAAACCCATGAATGACCTTCAATCTTGTCAAGACTACTACTATCTTGATAAAATTTGTTTTGTTAATCATTCTAAATATCATTAATTATTTCATTTAAATCTCAGAATAATGAAGAAACAAGCTAGAGAAACTCTTCTTTCTATAAATGAGGAAACAGTGAACTTTGGTTTACTCAAAGTCACAGAGTTATTAAAAGAAAGAGAATTTGAGTACATGTTCATTGATTAAGTACTTTGGAATAGGGGGCCTGGAGTTAAGTGCTCAGTGGTTTAGAGAACTTGTTACTCTTTGAAAAGACCCAAGTTCAGTTCCCAGCATCTATGTTGGACAGTTCACTACTGTCTATAACTTCAATGTCACGGTCACACATTCCCTATTCTAGCTTCTGTAGGCATTCACACTCACATGGTACACACAGACACACAGACATATAGGTAACAATGATAAATCTAACAAAGAACTTTGGGATAGGAAGATTACAGAGAATATTACAATGACCTACATAGGTGTTACTTGTAATTATAATGCTTGGTTAGTGCCTCAAGGAATTTACTGCTTATATTAACTGATAATATGAAATTCTTCATATTCATTTCAATTTACAAAATTTATTTATTATATTTACCACATACATAAACATATGAATATGCATGTATACACATATACTATATGACACCTTAAAATATATGGAATAATGGCATAAAGATTGGAACTCTAAAATGACAAAATGGTTGGTGAGTTTAATCTTACTCTTTTTATAGACAAATATCCATGGCAGTTAAAACTGCTGATTTTGTTGGAATTTGAAAGCCAGCACATCAATATGAGGCAACCAGTATCAGACACTTTCCATTTAAAACTAATATTTCAATGTATCCTCATAATGCTTGGAAGGAAGGTAACATTATCTTGTCATGGAGGAATGATGAAGTAAAGTAGTTGATAATTTTAGTTAACTGATAGAAAATGGATGAGATTATACATTGATATTTAACCCTTATATTTCTAAAGTTCAGAAGCACTGAAAACCATAAAGGATAGAGTTTCTTTTACATAAAGAAATAAAGGTGATGCAGCAAGGCATACCAACTTTAACTCTGTTTTAGCTAATTGGATTCAGTTAGCACAGCATGAAATTTATGCCTAGTAACCAGACTCAACACCCCAACCTTGTCCAAGTTATTTGATATTTCTATGCCTCAGTAGTCTCATCAATGTTTTATAGGGTTGATGAGAGGATTAAATGAATTACTAGGCATGAAACATTTGTAACTCATCTTGATATGTATGCATAATAAATAGCCTGTACCTGATTGCTGCTTTTAGTATCATTGCCACAATCTCTGAAGTGAGTAGGCCTGATTATAAACATATCTATTTTGTATATGAAGAAATTAAAGCCTAAGGACATTAAACTAGTTAAATAAGACAGAGTGCCATTACAGCTAGCACAATCAGATTCATCTTATGGTGTCTTGGATAATGTTGCTAGTATGAGAAAGTTGGATGGACTGGCACAACCACCTCTGATCCTCTATTCCCACACTACCAGAAAAGACTATGTGGTATATACAAACACTGCCTTGGTAGGAAAAAAGCACCAAAATAGGATGTATTGCAAGTAGATTTGGTTTTTATTTGGAAAGGGGCTTTTATCTTTTTCTCTACTGAAATCCTAAATCAAATATGTGTGTTTTGGAAATGTTAACTTGATGCTGAATTACAGTGTTAATGGATAGGAAATAAATCATACATATTACATGCATAATAAGTAGCATTCAATATTCTTGATTCATTTATTGGTCAAGTGAGTGAGAAAAGTGAAAAAAGACATACTACTTTTCTCTGAAGTACTGAGAAATCTCTTACCTGTGATGATTTCCATTCTTCTTTGACTTCCCTTTACAGTAATGGATAATCTGGATTGCCACACCAACGATTATAGCCAGTGCTATTCCAGGCAATGTTGCTACTAAAACCAGGTCCAGAGTGTTCCAGAGTTGATCACATTTCTCCCCCATGTACCAGTAGTCTCCCCATTGGCCTCTGAAATTTGGACATCTATGTAGGGATAAAATAAATGTTTCACACAATAGGGGAATACAAGTTATCTCATAGGAGTGAATCAAACGTTTCATTGTTGGTCAACCATGAGACTTCTCCTTAATCTCTTCAGAGATTTATGTCATTCCATTTTTCCACTTGAGTGAGTGCTCTAAACCTACAAGTTTTGACACATTGAGTAATCATACTAAAGCTGTGGGATTTCAGGATTTCCTAACCATCAGCTAATGAAGATGCCACAATTAGTACATAAGAACAGGGAGAGAAGAAAAGCTGTCTTAAGTGTGCTTTCAAAACTATCCACAATTTGTGCACTGCTCCCACCTGCATTCTACTTTGACTACTTCAGCTTTCTGGTTTCTGTTAAAGAAAAAAAAGACTTATACTCAGTATAAGCTGCCAGTTCCGCAGAGGGCAGGCCATGTTCCTCCTACTCACTACCTTCTTCAGGAAAGAATACAAGTTAACAGACTAAATGTACCGCACCACAAGAAATGCAAGAAGAAACAAGAGAAGAAAATAGGCTGTCAGAAAAATATGTCTGCCCCCATCCTTCCCATGGCTCCAGAGTTTCCTTTTTATTTTTATTTTTTGATAGAACTGACTCATTTGTGAACTACATGTGTTTCATAAGTCTTGGGATGCAGCCAAATAATGTGAATATGCCTCTCTGGTGCATAGACTAAAATCTGGTGTAGCATACACACCCATAGAAATGTCTCTGGGTTAGTGAAGTCAGGAGAATGGGATTTTTCATACCTCCCCTGGAATTGACTAGAGAAGAAGTTTGCTGGGCTAGTGTCTTTAGAGATACTGCCTCCAAAAGACTGATATGAGATTACCCAGTTTTACAATAAAGGCAGTAAGTAAGACAAGCTACTTGCAGCCCTTTTGTGTTGTTCCAAAACACTAACTATAACTGTCATGGTTGACATGAAAGAGCTAACTCGATAGTTATAAACTTTTATAGCACCAACTGTCTGTGATTCATTTTTTAAAAAAATCTGTCAGTTACAACCTAATAGTCATCTACTAATAAGATGTGCTTTTTAGTGTGCAATATACCTACACAAATTTAAAGAGGTCAAAGAGTTGGTAATTGTATATGGGATGGATCCCTGAAGAGTGCCCCATCCTATGTACAACCGCCAAACCTAGACACTATTGCATATGCCAGAAAGACATCAATTGGAAGAGAGGCCCCTTGGTCTTGCAAACCTTATATGCCCCAGTACAGGGGAATTCCAGGGCCAGGAAGTGGAAGTGGGTGGATAGGGGAGGAGGGTGGGAGGAGGGTATAGGGGACTTTTGGGATAGCATTTGAAATATAAATGAAGAAATGTCTAATAAAAAATTGAAAAAAAAGAGGTCAAAGAACAGTTTTCCTATATCTTAACCACCTGTCTGTATTTCTTCCTTGGAAAAGACTTTGGTGAGAATATATTTCTTTACCTAGCAGTAAATTCCAAATGAACTATCTATCTTACAATATTTCACTCATTCAACATGTATTGACTGTGTACTAAGTATTATTTCTGATATTTGTAATACACTACTGAATAAAATAAAATAATCCATATTCTCAGTTGACATAAAATGTAGGAGAGAGAGAGAGAGAGAGAGAGAGAGGTAGAAAAAAGTAAGCAAAATTAGTAATTTATCTACCATGCTTAAATTTGAGAAGTACTATGGGGTTAAGTAAAGAAGAAGTGGCTAAGGGTGGTTGATACCATGAATATATTCTCCAACTAACACTGACCTTTTTAATACAGCTTCTGGGAAATGGGATTTTAAAATGGGGGTTATGTTGAAAAATTGGTCAAAATATAGGATAAATACAAAACATTTATTATACAGCATGATGAATGGATTTAATGATTTTATAGTATCATCTTGAAAACTATTAAGAGTAAATATGGTTTCATCCAAAAAGATGAGGTCATGCATATGATAATTAACTAGATTTAACCAAATTGTAGTAAATATGTATTTTTTTAATATTTTTTATTAGGTATTATCATAATTTACATTTCAAATGCAAATCTAAAAGTCCCCCATACCCTCCCCTCCCCCACTCCCCTACTCACCCACTCACACTTCTTGGCCCTAGTGTTCTCCTGTACTGAGGCATATAAAGTTTGCAAGACCAATGGGCCTCTCTTTCCACTGATGGCCGACTAGGCCATCTTCTGATACATATGCAGCTAGAGACACTAGCTCCGGGAGTACTAGTTAGTTCATATTGTTGTTCCACCTATAGGGTTGCAGACCCCTTTAGCTCCTTGTGTACTTTCTCTAGCTCCTCCATTGGGGGCCTTGTGTTCCATCCAATAGCTGACTGTGAGCATCCACTTCTGTGTTTGCCAGGCACCTGCATAGCCTCACAAAAGACAGCTATATCAGGGTCCTTTCAGCAAAATCTTGATGGCGTATGTGATGGTGTCTGTGTTTGGAGGCTGATTATGGGATGGATTCCTGGGTGCAGCAGTCTCTAGATGGTCCATCCTTTCTTCTCAGCTCCAAACTTTGTCTCTATAACTCCTTCCATGGGTGTTTTGTTCCCAATTCTAAGAAAGGGCAAAGGTGATCACACTTTGGTCTTCGTTCTCCTTGAGTTTCATGTGTTTTGCAACTTGTAACTTGGGTATTCTAAGTTTCTGGGCTAATATCCACTTATCAGTGAGTACATATCATGTGAGTTCTTTTGTGATTGAGTTACCTTACTCAGGATGATACCCTCCAGGTCCCTCCATTTGCCTAGGAATTTCATAAATTCATTCTTTTTAATAGCTGAGTAGTACTCCGTTGTGTAAATGTACCACATTTTCTATATCCATTCCTCTCTTGCATCTGGGTTCTTTCCAGCTTCTGGCTATTATAAATAAGGCTTCTATGAACATAGTGGAGCATGTGTTCTGATTACCAGTTGGAACATCTTCTGGATATATGCCCAGGAGAGGTATTGCTGGATCCTCCAGTAGTACTATGTCCAATTTTCTGAGGAGCAGCCAGACTGATTTCCAGTGTAGTTGTACAAGCTTGCAATCCCACCAACAATGGAGGAGTGTTCCTCTTTCTCCACATCCTCGCCAGCATCTGCTGTCACCTGAATTTTTGATCTTAGCCATTCTGACTGGTGTGAGGTGCAATGTCAGTGTTGTTTTGATTTGCATTTCCCTGATGATGAAGGATGCTGAACATTTTTTTCAGGTGCTACTCAGCCATTCGGTGTGAATATATATTTAAAAGTCCCATGTTTTACATAATAAATACAGAGATTCATGTGCAAAGTAAATGAATGAAACCTTATATAAAGATTTTATTTCATAATTATATTAAGAAACAAAGAATTTTACATACTACTCAATACTACTGTGTGAAATACAAAGAAATATTTGAAATGTTTAGAACTGTAACTGTTTTAGACTCTGCTCTGAAATAACATTTCATTTCTTATCCCTAGCTTCACGGTGCTAAATGCAACCTAAGACCTCATTTTACTTAACCTATCAAAAGCAATTAACATAACTGACTACTCTCCCTTCATTGAATTTTCACTTGGCTTCCAGAACATTCTTTTATTTATATACTTTTCCAGTTCATTGTTTGTCTCTAAATTACCTTTCTTAGTTTCTAGTCTTCAGCAATCTACTTAAAGTTTGGAGTGTTTCATGAATACCATTAATATTTTTAGATTTGTATGCTTACCTTGGAATACTTGTGTAATCTAGGAAGCTAGAAAAGACCAGAGAGAAGAGAAAGATCTTAAGAGAATGGAATATTGGACCACAGATTATGTGAACTGGGGAATAGGGGAAAACAGGTTTAGGTGGAAAAAGGAATGGAAGAAAAAAGCAGAGAAAAGGGTAGGAGAAGGGATAACTAACAAGGATGTTTGAAGAGCCAGGCATGTTGGAACATACCTTTAAGCATTCCAGTGGCAGAGACAGAGACAGGGCAGGGGCAGGGGCACGGGCACGGGCACGGGCACAGGCACAGGCAGGGGCAGGCTGCTGTCTGTGAGTCTGAGGCCAACCTGGTCTACATGGTGAAAATGTTATATAGAAATCCATTACACACACATGAGATGTGAGAGAGAGAACTTAAATGAAATTTTCATTGAAATCACCCCATTACAGAGAATTAGGCTATTTCTACAAGCCAAAGTTTGCCAAGTTAAAAGCTCAGTGCCAAGAGTGGGATACCTCCCTTCTGGGTGCTCAGAGGTGACCTAGAAAGTCCCAATACAGGTTATCAACATTGCTTTTTGTGGCCAACCAGAACTTATTGGTAAGACTTTATTATAGAATAAACCATATCCTTTCACCACAGGACATAGAAAAATCAAGTTATTGCTTATTTGGAAACTTCTTCTTTGCTGGGTCAGTTGCATAGTATCTGAAGTGTAAGCATAGTATCTTACAGTGTAAGCTGCTATGGGGGATAAAGTCATCAAGAGTTTTACCTAGTTGTAAACTTCAACAATGACATGTGTTGCAGAATATGTCAGTGGGTACAAGAGTGGCACAGATGCTATGGAAGTAATGCAGCTTGTTGATTGTATTTAAGGCCAAGCCTACAGTTGAAGACACACAACTAATACTAAAATCTGGCCAAGAGCTCATGATTAGGGAGCTCACAGGCCCCAGTGTGAATCTACCATTCTTATTTTGATAAATGGATACAGCATCAAACTGTCCTCTGTATTAAAATCTCTATGCACAGATTAGTATACATCTAACTTACCAAATACACATCTGATAGTAGGTTACTATTTACAGTATATAAACAACTAAAATGAAAACCCAAGAATCAATAAAACCATTTAAAATGAGATACAGAACTATGGTTCTCAAAAGATGAAACACGATTGGCTCAAAAATACTTCAGCATCGATAACCATCTAGAATAAGCAAATTGAAACTACTTTGTGATTTCATCTTTACCCCAGTCACAATAGCCACTCATGCACATACTCAAAGATCTCTACAGCCTACTACGGAGGTACTTGTTCATCCATGTTTATTGCTGCTCTACCCATAGTAGCTAGAAATTGGAAACAGCTTAGACTTCCATCAACAGGTGAATAGAAAATGAAAACGTGGTATACTTGCACAATTGAATATTATTCAACTGTTAAGAAAAAGTGAAATTTGTAGGTAGAATGGATGCAACTAGAAAAAAAAATCCTAGGTGAGGTAATCCAGACTCCCAAAGACAAATATTTTTAAAATGTTACTTAGCTATTTATATTTCATGTAATGGTTTGTATATCCTTGGACCAGGGAGTGGCACCATCTGAAGGTGTGGCCTTGTTGCAATAGGTGTGACCTGGTTGGGATAGGTGTGTCACTGTGGGTGTGGGTATAAGATCCTCACCCTAGTTGCCTGGAAGTCAGTCTTCCACTAGCAGCCTTTGGATGAAGACATAGAACTCTCTTCTCCTCCTGCGCCATGCCTGCCTGGATACTGCCATGCTCCCACCTTGATGATAATGGACTGAACCTCTGAACCTGTAAGCCAGCCCCAATTAAATGTTGTTTTTTTATAAGACTTACTTTGGTCATGGTGTCTGTTCACAGCAGTAAAACCCTAACTAAGACATTTCATCTATGAACTTGTCCAGTTCTGCAGACTACTTTTAATTGGGTTGGTTTTCTCTTTTGACATTTAGACTTTTTTAGTTCACATATATTTTAGACAATAATCTTCTATCTAATGCATAGTTGGTGATGGTTTTTCATTGTTGTAGTAGTTTTTGGTTTTGTTTTCTATTCTGTAGGTTGGCAATGACCATTTCTTTGCAGTTTATTTGACTGTTAATACCCACCTGGCTACAGATGACAGAATAGGAAAATTAAAGAATAAATTATAATCTAAAGTAGCCAGTCTCAGTGCATGGTGATACATACTTGTAATCCTAGAACTCTGGATGCAGAGACAAGAGGTCACAAGCTCAAGGCTATCCCGGGATATATAGCTAGATTTTGACTCTCAAACAAGGAAATAAATGATTTCCCCTCCCTCAGTTTCTTAAATGACTAAGAAAATGATGAATGAAGGAGTCAAAATTTAAATTCCATATTATTTCTTTGAGAGAAAGAATGAGAAGAGAAAATGGGTGCTGGCTCCTTTCATAGAACCAGAACAGCATTCAAGGACATGGGCTATCTGGGAAGAGAAGAATAAGAAGGAAAATGAGACTCAAGTGAAACTCTCTCTCTCTCTCTCACACACACACACACACACACACACACACACAAGCTTTGCTTTTTGCCTGCCAACTAACCAAAGACAAAGAAAAAAACAGAGCACATGAAAATATAATGAATGGTCTTCATGATCAAAAAACAGCTGGTAAAGTTTATACTCTCCGGAAATGTTACATACTACAAAGGCTTAAACATTTAGCTCCCTGAGAATCTGCCTGGATGATTGGTCGCTGGGACAGGGAAGAAATGAAGCAGAGAAAATAGTAATATTATTGTACATCTATCCCTAGACATCATGTTCATAATGGCTGTCAAATCTAAGGAAATATTACCCTTACTTAATGGATTATCTTGGGAAGGAGGGAAGCATGACCAATGATCAGGATCTTCTAATACAAGGACAATCCCCATGGGAAAACAGAGGATGGAAGGAAGGATATTTTGCAAAAATTGAGCATTCAATGGCAGTACTCAAGTCTTTCAAGGGTATGATAAAGCCATTTTTATAGCTGCAATGAAAAATAGTTGTTACAAAATGTTCCTTGGTAATTTGTAATCTGTTTTCTTCTCCGCTCTTTATCCTGATAGTAAGCCAGTATATTTATTGTGTGGGCATGGCTACTGTGTGCCTGGGAAATAGAAAATGTGGCCAGGACAGGGTGTGACTTGTCACAAGACTTGATAGGAAAAAGAAGCAAATAAAAATAAAAGTGGCAGGAGGGGTAAAGGCCAGTTAAGATAACAAGAAAGCAGATGTATTATGATTTATTTTCTTCTGACAGCCTCAAATGCAATCTTGGTAGTTTTATAGAAGGAACTTAGGTCCAAACCAACAATTACAAGACTGTGCCCCCCCAGAGAGGAAGAAGAGCTTCCATATTCCAGCATTGCTGGATGGTAAGCCTAGGTTTTCCTAACTTGACATGCTTAAGGGTAGGGCCATGGTTGCTTCAAATTGATGCCTGCAAGGGGTAACCAAATGCTTTACATGATTGTGATTAAACCTCTTCAGTTCTTGAAAACTAGGATAGAGAGTCTGTAAAGGTGGACATTACAAACTTCTATGGGGGAATTTAGACACAAGGACCAGGAAGCAAGTTCTGGCATTGGGAGGGAAAGCAAGGCAACCCCTGCTGCAAGGCATCGAAAGCTTTCAGGTGGATAGCTCAGAAGGGAAGGCCATAAAATGAAGTACTGTGGCATGTTATAAACTGCCCACAGCATCTTCCAAAGTCCTGAATTACCATTGAGAAAGATACCTGCAACTTTGAGACTAATGACTGACTACTAGGAACTAAGTATTTCTTATTTCTGTTACAATACCTAACATTTCTCTGGTACAGGGGGTTGGGTCCCCTCCCCTAGCTTTCTCAGCACATCTTTGAATTAAATACATAATGTTGAATTATCTTCATTTGGGAAAAAGAATGCATATTCCTAACTAATATCATCTGGTTCCATTAGATACATAAGCATACACACACACACACAGGTATTATGAGCATATATGTATAAGTGTGTGTGTGTGTGTGTGTGTGTGTGTGTGTGTGTTTATAAAGTTAATACTCTGTCATAAAACATACAAGCTATCCCTTCAGGGATTATTTATACAGTTTGTTATTAATTCTTAGTGAATGATCATTCACTTACACATAAAGTAATCGATTATCTACTTCAAGATTCAGGATCTTGGACCATCTACACAATTCCTAGGTATGGTAGCTTCATCAGTTATAACCAGCTTAATTTCAGGCAACTTGCAACATTATATACAAACCTTTCAAATATCAGGATGCTATGACTTTTGTGGTCTTTTGTATGGCTCCTAGGCTATATATTTGCTCTTCAAATTTTTCTTACAGAGATAATTACACAATTTGAGAATTGCCAGGTAATCCAGTAAAATTAGAGGTTACCTGTGTGACATGAATTAGGCTTTGAAGTAAGGGTAAGAACAAGGAGTACACTTGGCTTTTTAGTACCAGCTGGGAAGAGGAACTGAGGCTAGATGTACACTCTTATAACTGGAGTTTCTAATAGTGCCTACTATAGACAGAGCCACTGAGTCTTTGGTAGCCACAGTGTGAGCCATATTACTCATACATTGGGTAGGTAAATGCCTCATTTCATCACCTCCAATATGTTATAAGGTAGACCTGTAAGTAAGTTGCAATCAATATACATAACAGGCCTTTTGTGTCATTTTCAATAGTTATTGACTCCCAAGATGTAGTTGTTTTCTGTGAAACCATATCACCCCCCACCCTCTAGTGATTTTCCCAGCACTTACGGTCTGAAAAATTGAAGAGGGGTTGACCTGTAAACCAGAAAGTGCTTGCTATATAGAAGTTTGAACAGTGAGAAGCAAAATATCAGGACTTACACTGTAGTACAACTCACTATTGATGCTACCCATATTAAGAGTAAAATTAAAAGACACAACAGCTAATGGACAGAGTTTAATGGCCAGGGTAGTATAGCTGCTAGTACCACATGGGCCTGGGGTACTGGTTATTTGTAATAGCCATTGTATTAATCACTCAATATGCCAATTGCCCCAACACTCTGGATGGCATAATGATATATAAAATATTTTAACTACACTTCCAGGTTCAGAGGTCATTAATATGGAAGTGTGGCATATTAGTACCTGCCTCTGATTAACAACAGACTGGATATTCATTATGTTGGGCATGGTAAGCACTATTGTGCTGGGGCACTTTTTATCTACTATGTAACTCGCAGAAAGCAGAGCTAGAATAAAAAATAAAACACACTTCTTAAACCCAAACCTATAGAGCTGGAGAGATGACACAGCAGTTAAGAGCACTTGCTTTTCTTGAAGAAGACTGGGGTTCAGTTCTTGGCACCTATGTGGCAGCTCACAACCATCTGTCACTCCAGTTCCAACTTCATTTTTTGGCTTCTCAAGGTACTACAAACCTGTTGGACATGCATATATGCAGCAAAATATTCATATACATGAAGTAAAAATTAATTCTTTAAAAAAATAAACAGTGTTGGAAAGATGGCTCAACAGTTATGAATACTGGATTCTCTTCCAGAGGATCCAGGTTCAATTCTTAGCACCCACATTGCATGTCACAACTGTCTGTAACTCCGGTTCTAGAGTATCTTATACCCTCACATAGATATACATGCAAGTAAAACACCAATGCATATAAAATAAAAATAAATCATTAAGAAAACAAATACATAACTTCTATTGCTCAAATTCATCTTGGATTGAATTCCTTGAATAACTACTAACAAATTTAAATTTTCTTGTAGCCACTATGAGTGGTTCCTTATGGGTGGTTGTGAGTTTTGGCTTTTGATACAAAAACCTGTGTCCAAGGTATATATGCGAGTGTTACACAGGAGAGTTGACAAATAGGCAAATGGTTCTATTCTGAACACAAAAAGCATTATAATCATTATATTCCCTGGATGGGTCAGCTAAGTTTTGCCAGAGTGTAAAAAATCTCCAGCCTTTGTAATGTTTTCTGTTGATCTTGTTGGACATTAGAGTTCTTGTCATAGCTTACACACTGAATGTATCAAAGAAAATACATTGGAATACTATAGCTGCATTCTTTTTTTTCTTTTTATTTATTTTATTTTTATTTTTATATTTTTATTTTTTCATTTCCAAATTTTTTAATTAGGTATTTTCTTCATTTACATTTCAAATGCTATCCCAAAAGTCCCCCATACCCTCACCCCCGACTCCCCTCCCCTACCGACACACTCCCACTTCTTGGCCCTGGCATTCCCCTGTACAGAAGCATATAAAGTTTGCTAGACCAAGGGGTCTCTCTTCCCAATGATGGCCAACAAGGGCATCTACTGATACATATGCAGCTAGAGACACGAGCTCCGGGGGTACTGGTTAGTTCATACTGTTGTTCCACCTATAGGGTTGCAGACCCCATTAGCTCCTTGGGTACTTTCTCTAGCTCTTCCATTGGGAGCCTTGTGTTCCATCCAGTAGCCGACTTTGAGCATCCACTTCTGTGTTTGCCAGCCACCTGCATAGCCTCACAAGAGACAGCTATATCAGGGTCCTTTCAGCAAAATCTAGATGGCATATGCAATGGTGTCAGCATTTGGAGGCTGATTATGGAATGGATCCCCAGGTGTGGCAGTCTCTAGATGGTCGATTCTTTTGTCTCAGGTCCAAACTTTGTAACTCCTTCCATGGGTGTTTTGTTCCCAATTCTAAGAAGGGATAAAGTGTACCCACTTTGGTCTTCGTTCTTCTTGAGTTTCAGGTTTTTTACAACTTGTATCTTATATCTTGGGTATTCTAAGTTTCTGGGCTAATATCCACTTAACAGTGAGTACATACCGTGCGAGTTCCTTTGTGATTGGGTTACCTCACTCAGGATGATGCCCTCCAGGTCCATCCATTTGCCTAGGAATTTCATAAATTCATCCTTTTTAATAGCTGAGTAGTACTCCATTGTGTAAATGTGCCACATATTCTGTATCCATTCCTCTGCTGAGGGGCATCTGGGTTCTTTCCAGCTTCTGGCTATTATAAATAAGGCTGCTATGAACATAGTGGAGCATGTGTCCTTCTTACCGGTTGGGACATCTTCTGGATATATGCCCAGGAGAGGTATTGTGGGATCCTTTGGTAGTACTATGTCCAATTTTCTGAGGAACCGCCAGACTGATTTCCAGAGTGGTTGTACAAGCTTGCAATCCCACCAATAATGGAGGAGTGTTCCTCTTTCTCCACATCCTCACCAGCATCTGCTGTCACCTGAATTTTTGATCTTAGCCATTCTGACTGGTGTGAGGTGCAATCTCAGGGTTGATTTGATTTGCATTTCCCTGATGATTAAGGATTCTGAACATTTTTTCAGGTGCTTCTCAGCCATTCCGTATTCCTCGGGTGAGAATTCTTTGTTTAACTCTGAGCCCCATTTTTTAATGTGGATATTTGATTTTCTGAAGTCCACCTTCTTGAGTTCTTTATATATATTGGATACTAGTCCCCTATCTGATTTAGGATTGGTAAAGACGCTTTCCCAATCTGTTGGTGGTCTTTTTGTCTTATTGATGGTGTCTTTTGCTTACAGAAGCTTTGCAATTTTATGAGGTCCCATTTGTTGATTCTCTATCTTACAGCACAAGCCATTGCTGTTCTATTCAGGAATTTTTCCCCTGTGCCCATATCTATGAGCCTTTCCCCCACTTTCTCCTCTATAAGTTTCATCATCTCTGGTTTTATGTGGAGTGCCTTGATCCACTTAGACTTGACCTTAGTACAAGGAGATAGGAATGGATCAATTTGTATTCTTCTACATGAAAACTGCCAGTTGTGCCAGCACCATTTGTTGAAAATAATGTTTTTTTCCACTGGATGGATTTAGCTCCCTTGTCAAAGATCAAGTGACCATATGTGTGTGGGTTCATTTCTGAGTCTTCAATTCTATTCCATTTGTCTACTAGTCTGTCACCATACCAGTACCATGCAGATTTTAATCACAATTGCTCTGTAGTAAAGCTTTAGGTAGGCATGGTGATTCCACCAGAGGTTCTTTTATCCTTGAGAAGAGTTTTTGCTATCCTAGGTTTTTTGTTATTCCAGATGAATTTGCAGATTGTACTTTCTAGTTCATTGAAGAATTGAGTTGGAATTTTGATGGGGATTGCATTGAATCTGTAGATTGTTTTTGGCAAGATAGCCATTTCTACTATATTGATCCTGCCAATCCATGAGCATGGGAGATCTTTCCATCTTCTGAGATCTTCTTTAATTTCTTTCTTCAGAGACTTGAAGTTCTTATCACACAGATCTTTCACTTCCTTAGTTAGAATCATGCCAAGGTATTTTATAATATTTGTGACTATTGTGAAGGGTATTGTTTCCATAATTTATTTCTCAGCCTGTTTATCCTTTGTGTAGAGAAAGGCCATTGACTTGTGTGAGTTAATTTTATATCCAGCTACTTCACTGAAGCTGTTTATCAGGTTTAGGAGTTCTCTGGTGGAATTTTTAGGGTCACATATATACTATCATATTATCTGCAAATAGTGATATTTTGACTTCTTCCTTTCCAATTTGTATCCCCTTGGTTTCTTTTTTGTTGTCGAATTGCTCTGGCTAGGACTTCAAGTACTATGTTGAATAGGTAGGGAGAAAGTGTGCAGCCTTGTCTAGTCCCTGATTTTAGTGGGGTTGTTATAGCTGCATTCTTAATCTGATACATTATTTTATATTTAATTTTAGCTATCTTTCACAGGCTCCATCCTGTTGGCCAGCAGATGCTATGTACCCTACCACCCCTGCCAATATGTCATCTAATAAGAATTATGCCACAATATTACCTAAATGTACACAGGATGGCATACATTTACCTTTACAATTTGCTACTAAACATTTACTGTTCTACCCATTTCATATATATTGCTATTTTTGCTGTTATCTATATAGACAGTGGAATTTTAATACTTTATTGGCTATTGTCTTGAGTGATTGCACTCTGATCCAAGCAACTGCATTCCCTTACAAAAGATTACTTCAGTTGGGCTTGTTAACTGTTGTCTTCCTCTCACAGATTGTCACAGGACTCTCACCTGAGTGTCTATGTTTACATGAACACCACCTTAATTGCACATTACCCCATGGAGAGCTAGAGTATATAAGCCAAGAAAAACTAGTGGAGAGAAGCCCCAACTATGTGGCTACAGGGAAGCTCTCTTCCCTACTGGAGAAAGGCTTTCCAAGTGCATTCTCTTGAAGGGAAGCATCATGTAAATAACCCCTCACCTACGCTCTGTAAGGAAGCCCAATATACTCATTTGTTGCCACAGTGAACTTAGACAGAATTGTGTCTTAGCTCATCATTATGACTTTGGGAGTAAGGGTATTATATCTCTCCCTGGGAGATTTTTCTTATCAACAGATGTTTCTCTTATTCAAGAGATGATAAGACACTGATTTGGTTCCTGTGGCTTTTGGTGGAATAAACTGATTTTTTTTTTAATTATCACAACTGCTGGGATAGAGGGAAGGAGTGTAGGAAGAGCCAGCTGGAATTGTGGAGGGGTCTTTGGGAGGTAGTGTGGAAGCCTCGTGCTGTGGAAACTTCCTGGAAAGTATGAAAATTATCCTAATAAGGATTCCTAGTAATGGGGTATACTAAGTCTGAACTGGCCATCTCCTATAGCCAGGCAAGGCTTCCAATGCTGGGACTGAATTGCATTCAGTTGAGCTGTTGCTTAAGGGAGTCACATAGAAATCTCCAAACTGCTCAGGCTGTTGCTAAAACAAAGGTTTGGTTGCTATCTGCAAACTGACAGTTGGTTCCTATTGCCAAGAACAACACCTACACAAGTCATCGAACATGGAAAAGTCAAGCTGGTGTCTACATGGATCCTTCATCCCTACTTTCTAGTCTCCTTGGTATGGGAAGGTATTCTGCAAACTACTGAAAGATAAGCATAAACACCAAACAAGCAAAAAAAAAAAATTATCTTTCTTGCTCCCGACCTCCAGAACAGTTGAGAATATATGTGCATGCCATCAGGGCCAGCTTCAATGACTTATTGTTTAAAATCACTTTTCATTGTTCTTAGTATGAGTCCAGTATTTTGTAGTACTCAGTAAGTACTTCTATTCAGTGATTGGTTCATTGAATAAACCCTTATAAAGAAGAAACCTAAAATAGTACATGTACGGAGATGAAAGAATATTCATTTAGAATTACTAGAGCATAGTCTATCTGCATTTTCCAACTGTATACTTTCTTTCAAACTTCAGTTCTCTTGCCTGTAAGTGGTTATGCTATTGTACATTTTAATTATTTGCTCCTTGGTGGCTATACTCTTTTTAGTTTATGAGGCAAGCTTTCTTATATATCTGATAGCTTTTCTTCCAATCACTCTCATTTTTAGGGTTAGAAACATAGAAAATTTGTTTAAATTTTTTAAAAAAATGCTTTAATAACTGGAAAAAAGAAAGGCTGTCACATGTCATAGTATGTCTAAAGCATATTTTGATTTACAAACAAAAGATCGTTATTCATTATTGAATAAAATGATACACACCTAATTTTCCTTGCTTGTTAGAGTAATAAAACAGTTTACTAATGAGTATATATAATCTAGCTATAAAACGTCTATCTGCAGAAAGCAAATCTAAATGCTATTAATCTTATAAAATCAAAAGAAACATCTCATTTTTAATTTTTAATATTTACGTATATTTTTATAATATTTTAGGAAAACACAAACATTGTCCTATGTGCATTGGAGCTGTTTCATATTACATTATTATTCTAAAGTGTTATATCATTGCATATATGAAAGAAAGAGAGAAAGAAAGAAAAAGAGAGAAAGAGAGAAAGAAAGAAAGAAAGAAAGAAAGAAAGAAAGAAAGAAAGAAAGGAAGAAACAAAGGAAGAAAGAAAGGAAGGAAGGAAGGAAGGAAGGAAGAAAGAAAGAAAGAAAGAAAGAAAGAAAGAAAGAAAGAAAGAAAGAAAGAAAGAAAGAAAGAAGAAATTACTTACAATATAGCATGTTTTCTTTTTCTAGAGCATAAATACTACTTACTTGCAGAAAGGCTTGCCATCCTTGCATGCACAAACAATAGACTCTGGGCAGAAACCTGTTGTGTTTCCTAGACAATCGTTAAAGTCTTTCACAGATGTACAGTTGGCTGTAAACAGTAAAATTCAAAAAGCATTTTAACAACAGAAAATAATGTTTCAAGTGTATATACTACACATATGCAAAGTTCTAAATGTTAAGAAAATTGTTCATGTGGGAAGGAAAAGGTGGGAACAGACATGAGAGTGGAAATGATGGAATTATCTTTTCATTAAAGAAAAAGAATTTTAAAATAAAAAGGAACAAAACCAGCATACTAATGGTACAGGTAGTAACCAACTGGCATGCTTAACCTCAGTTTATTCTTGTTATCTCTAGAAAAACAACTGCAACCCCTCCTGTTCAAAGAGACAGAAAAGAAATCCAAAGGGCCAGGAGAATGAATAGAAATATGTAGCTTGGGGGGAGGGAGAAAGAGAACAAGGGAGGGGCAGAACACCAGGGATGTGAGAGGCTCCCAGGACCCAATGGGAATGGCATTACTTGAAATGCCCAATAGCGATGAGATAGACCTCTAGAGACCATATCCAAGGGATAGACATGGTCCCCAGTTGAGGTATGGGGTCACCCACCATCTCAAAAATCTTAACCCAGAATTGTTCCTGTCTAAAGAAAATGCAGGATCAAACATGGGACAGAGACTGAAGGAAAGGTCATCAAGAGTCTGCCCCACCTCGGGATCCATTCCCTGTGCAGACACCAAACCCAGTCACTATTTCTGATGCCAAGAAGTGCTTGCTGACAGGAGCCAGATGTAGCTGTCTCCTGAGAGGCTCCTCTGAGCCTGACCAACACAGATGCAGATATTCACAGCCAGCCATTGGACTGAGCACGGGGACCCCAATCGAAAAGTTAGAAAAAAAGACTGAAGGAGCTGAAGGGGATTGCAACCCCGTAGGAAGAACAACAATATCAACTATCCAGAGGCCCCACCCACCCAATATCTTGTCATATTTGGTTGGAAGCCTTCTATTTTCTGAACAGAAATAGAAAAAAGTGAGTCTGAGGAGAGAGGAGGTGGGTAGGAGTTGGGAGGAGTGGAGGGAGGGAAAACTGTGGGTGGGATGTATTGTATGAGAGAATAATATATTTTCAATACTACTACTACTAATAATAATAATAATAATAATAATAATAAATAATAATAATAATAAATATCCCCCAACTAGTAAGCCACAGAAAGTAATACAACAGACACTTCAGCTTCAACACATACTATTTTATCCCAAAGCCTCCATAGCCACTTATTCTGCCTAAGATATGGCTCAGTAACATCCCAATGAGAACAGAGAAAAAGGCTAGTCTAAAAACAAGTGAAAAGCACTTGTTACAAATCTCAGGATGCATAAAGCACAAAAATCTGAATCCCGGAAAATGGTGAAACATTTTTATTCTCCACCAGCACAGACACAAAATCAGTTTATAGAGTGAGATTTCAGAATTGTCTGAATCCTGGTATCTGTTTGGCACAGAAGATGTGGGTAATGTAGAATCCAATAAGAGGCTAATAACCTTTTGTGGAGCCTATTTTTCCTGATTTTCATATGTGTATATATATATATAATATATATATACATTACTATATATATTATATAGATAATATATATTAATATTTAATATATAATATATACTATATATATTACTAAAAGGAACAAAAGAGAAACATCACTAAACAAAATGGCACTTGTAAGCAAAACTAAAATATAATGTAATACTTTGAAGGTTTGATTCTCATTTTTTTTCTAATATGAAAGCAACTTCAACTGTCCAAAATGTTCCCTCTAACAACATTATAGAAATCCCCACCACAATTACTGAGGCAAATATCGCTGCTTAGTGAAACTTTGGACACATCTGTTTTTACCAGGCAATGTTTAGAAAAAGAAATATAGTTCTTGCCTTGGCAACAATATTAGATTTTATTTTATAGACAGATATAATTACTTAATCTATTTCTTTAACCACCATTTTAAAGCAATCCATTTGATTTGACTGTATCAAAAAGTACATAACTGAATATATTGCAAATTGAAATTTTTCTAAAAATAAATTACAACTTTATGACATTCTGAGAAACAAATTATTAAATGTAAGTGGCCTAAACCAATTACCAGCATCCTGAAAATAAAACCTTTACTTATTTCCTCACAGAATTTTTCACCTAAGAGAATTTTCCCCTAAGAGATCAGAAACAAACATGTTAGCTTCAAAAGAAAAAAATTCTTTCAGAAAGTAAGCAACTCCAATAAAGGAGATACTTTCAAAATTTACATATTTTCAATAACAGAGCTTTTGCCTAGAATGCTGGTTAATTCCTTAGGCTTGGATACTGAAACCCAATTACTTCAACCTATAGAAATAAAGCAAGTAAAATTTTCTTACGTTGTGAGCAATGTGCCATCAAAAACCAGGAGATGAACAGCATTTGAGTCAGCATAAATGTGCAATCTGCCATTATGAGAGAAAAGCAGAACCCTAGGCAGTGTTAACAACTGAACTTAGGTCTCCTGCAGTTTCGATAGCCAGCTGGTGAACTGAGATTGTGCGTGGCTTATATAGGAGACATGTGAAGATGGATTTTGAACTTTTCCCTTACAGCCTGTGTAAACTGCTAATTAACTTTTCATTGTAGATTTATTGGTTGCCTGTACTCACAGTTCCCACTTCTCAGAATACAAGTGATTTGTTTATGAACTGTGTACTGCTTGTGTTTATTCTCAGCTCTGTGCCATTTCCTAAAACTGTCTTTCTACTAGGTTTCATAATGTTTTGCTATTGCCAAAGAAGAGTCTTTACTTGGAATATATTTCTATGAAGACAGTTTTCACCACTGCTTAGAGTAAGAGGTCTTTGACTTCATGGCCACAAGGACTGCTAAGCAAGAATCAGAGGACATAATTGTGTAGTATTGCCAATAAGAAAAAGAGAAATTAGGAAAAGGAATAAAGGCATAAGCAGATAAGTAGAGCTGCGAGAAAAAGAAAATCAAGCAATGAAGAGGAAAGTATTACCCAGGCAGCAAACTCACATGTAAAAAAAAAAGGGTTAGGACAGTTTTCACGTTCATAGGCAATACAGAGAAAAATGAATATAGTTTCTGGCTTGGAAAACATTTTAGGATTTATTTTCTAGACATGTGTAATTGCATTGTTTATTTCTTCAGCCATTACTTTAGAGAATATTTTATGTGCTAATTCCCGTTTGGAATCTCATTGTTTTACTTTATTTTTGATCCCTGCTTTCCAGGTACCAATAAAATAAAAATACTATGAGCTCCAGGTTGAAACTTCTTGATACCATGTATAAAAATATGATATCCAGTAAAAGCATCATTTACTTGGTGTACCCTGATTCAATATAATTTATATATTCTGAACAGTTTTATTTAATATTTTAAGAGCAAGCTATTTATTTTATAATACCATGGAAATTAAATGAGTACTTTATGGTATTATTATGCTACTATAAAATATAAATACCTATTTTGAGTATAAGCAATTGTATTTATTTGGATCTATTATGGTTAAAGTCAAGGTCTTGTATGCACATAGTAAAAATTGACATGTTATAAATACATAATTTAATTCTTTTCTTAGTCTGTGAGTTTCCTCTACAATATTCACTGCATTCTTTTTGAGATAGACACTCACTATAATGGTCCAAGTTGACTTTAGACTCAGTGGTGATCAACCCAACATATCTTACTAAGTGTTGGGATGTGTCACCACACCTATTTTCTAGTGGACTTTAAGATGAATATCAGCTCTTCTTGGCTCAGTACTTATAAGTTACTGGTGTCATTCAAGAGTTCTGCTTATGTAGTCTAGTGACAGGTAACTGAGGCCTTCTATGCACACTCTTCCTGCAGCTCTGTCAGAAACAACCTTTCCCCCGTTAAATCAAAATCCACTTTCCTGAAACTTCCAGTCAGTATGGAACAAATTGATTATGATCCGCTTTGAAAGTTCTGACATAAAGTGAGACTCCAGGGATCCATCCCATAATCAGCTTCCAAACGCTGACACCATTGCATACACTAGCAAGATTTTGCTGAAAGGACTCTTGTCAGACTATGCCGGGGCCTAGCAAACACAGAAGTGGATGCTCACAGTCAGCTATTGAATGTATCACAGGGCTCCCAATGGAGAACCTAGAGAAAGTACCCAAGGAGCTAAAGGGATCTGCAACCCTATAGTTGGAACAACATGATGAACTAACCAGTACCCCAGAGCTCTTGTCTCTAGCTGCATATGTATCGAAAGATGGCCTAGTAGGCCATCACTGGAAAGAGAGGCCCATTGGACTTGCAAACTTTATATGCCCCAATATAGGGGAATGCCAGGGCCAAAAGAATGGGAATGGGTGGGTAGGGAAGTGGGGGGCGGTATGGGGGACTTTTGGGATTGCATTGGAAATGTCATTGAGGAACATATGTAATAAAAAATATTAAAAATAAATAAATAAATAAATAAATAAATAAATAAATAAATAAATAAATAAATAAAGTGAGACTCTGTAAATACAGAAGCACTAAGTCTTGGGGAGGGAAGGTTTAGCGCTCATGTATTCAATTCTACATGGATGCAGTTTATAACTGGTTCATCTATATCATTTTTAAGACTCAAGCATTTGTTTCTAATATTGTATAATAAGCACACAGTGGTAGCTACACATACAACAAACTTCTTCTTGGTAACCTAATAAACACCTTTCATGCTACATAGAAACAAGAATTTCCAGTTATTTCTGTTATAGCCTATTTTGCAGCTAAGAGGGGGAAATCCAGAGGAATAACAGACTAAAAGCAAGTTTGATAAGGATTCTCAGAAAACTTTTTACTCCCTATAAAGAAAGGGCTGCTTCCCTTTTTGGCCCTTCCTATTCCTCATTGCCTCCATCTTGGTGTGACTGTAATGATGGAACTTATAAACTCATCTGGCTACCTTAAAACTCTAGCTTTTGCAGAATTTAAAAGGTGGACAAAAATATGTGTTTGATGACTAGATTGACCCTGAGATTTCCTAGCATGACCCTGAGACTTCTTAACATGGGACATTTCCAAATAAACTTCTGTTGTTTAAACTACGGTTTTGTTGTTTGTTTGTTTGTTTTTGAGACAGGGGCTCACTATGTAACTCTGCCTAGCCTGGAACTCACTGTGCAAATGGGACTTGTTTGAAGCTCACAAAGACCTGCTTGTCTCTATGCCCCAAAAGGTGGAATTAAAGTCAGGTGCCATGAAGCTTAAACTAGTTTTAGTTGGGTGTTTGGATAGAGAATTTGTAGAAGAAAAGGACTGTAGTTAATATCAAATTAAAAGTAGAGATTAACATGGACTAACAAAAATACTTTTTTATTATTACTTTTATCTTTTACAGTCCAGTCATTGCCCTCTCCCCAGTCTGCCCTCCCACAGTTCCTCAACTCATTTCTCCTTTCCCCATGTCTTTAAGAGGATGCTACCCCCACTGCCAGGTTTCCCTATTTCCTGGGGCCTCAAGTCTCTCAAGTAGGCATGTCTTTTCCCATGTAGGCCAGACCAGGAAGTTCTCTGCTGTACATGTGTCTGGGGCCTCAAACCAGTATGTGTGTTGGTTGCTCAATGTCTGAGAGATCTCAGAGGTCTGGGTTAGTTGAGACTGCTGGTCTTCCTATGGTGTTGCCTTGCTCATCAGCTTCTTCCAGTCTTTCCCTAATTCAACCACAAGGGTTCCTCACTTCAGTACAATGGGTGCCTTTTACAAAATTCTAGGAATAAGAGATAAATATCCTATATTCTAATAAGTTTTCTAAATATTTATTTCCTTACTTGTATGAGTGTAATCATGTGTACTTGTACTCCTGGATGATATTAGGTTATGTTTGTGTAGCCCAGCAGACAACTTGAAAAAGTCAATTACCTCCTCCCATGTAATCTTAGGAATCAAAACTCAGTCATCAGGCTGAACAATAAAGTACCTTCACCCATTGAGCCTTTTAACCAAGATCTCATATATGCTATCACACCAGAGACAACTGTTGCTAACTTAGTGATTTAAAATACAGACATAAGCACAATTAAATCTAAGTAGGTTAAAGATGGATCCAACTTTTAAAAACTCATTGTAAAACAAGGAATTCAGTATGGTAAAGGACCATCCAACTTAAATAGACAAATATACTTAATTCTGTAAACGTAATGGTATTGTAACAAACTTTCTCTCTGAATTGAAATTTAACTTTTATCTCAATACATCAAAATATACTATTTTTTTAATCTATTCCAGTTCTGCTATTTGTTAACTGTGTGACTTTGGGTAAGCTTTCTAACCTTCCTTTGTTTCAGTTTCCTCTTTTTAAAAATTAGAGCTTCTTGGATAAATACCGTAAGTATGTGATAATACTGACTGCCGAAGACAGCACAACTCACTTTGTATGCAGGAAACAAAAAAATAAAAATATAAATCTTTCTATTCCTACAGACTAACTTAAATAGTTCCAGAAGGTGCTATGCAGGCTGCTAGGTAGAAAGCCATTGGTGGTATAAGCATAATATATATATATTGCATCATGTATATATAAGCATGTATAAGTTGCATGCCACAATAATAATCTGCTTGGCAAGATGTGCTAACTGGTGCAATGGTAGCAGGCCTGTTTTTTGGTGTAACCAATTTTTTTCTTGACTGGGTATGTGCCTGTCCACAGGAAAGATTTCATGCTTGCTACCATAAATCTGGTCAAAATCAAATGACTCAGGATCTGATCAATCCTAGACAGGGAACTTGTTGTTCTTTTGCTAAATGTTCATGCTGTGGAGCATAATTCTTTTTTTTAATTTTTAATATTTTTTATTATGTATTTTCCTCAATTACATTTCCAATGCTAACCCAAAAGTCCACCATATCCTTCCCCCACTTCCCTACCCACCCATTCCCATTTTTTTTTTTTTTTTGGCCCTGGCGTTCCCCTATACTGGGGCATATAAAGTTTGTTTGTCGAATGGGCCTCTCTTTCCAGTGATGGCCGACTAGGTCATCTTTTGATACATATGCAGCTAGAGTTAAGAGTTCCGGGGTACTGGTTAGTTCATCATGTTGTTCCAACTATAGGGTTGCAGATCCCTTTAGCTCCTTGGGTACTTTCTCTAGCTCCTCCATTGGGGGCCCTATGATCCATCCAATAGCTGACTGTGAGTATCCACTTCTGTGTTTGCTAGGCCCCGGCATAGTCTGACAAGAGACAGCTATATCTGGGTCCTTTCAGCAAAATCTTGCTAGTGTATGCAATGGTATCAGTGTTTGGAAGCTGATTATGGGATGGATTCCTGGATATGGCAGTCTCTAGATGGTCCATCCTTTCATCACAGCTCCAAACTTTGTCTCTGTAACTCCTTCCATGGGTGTTTTGTTCCCAATTCTAAGAAGGGGCACAGACACTTTGATCTTCATTTGGTCTTCATTCTTCTAGAGTTTCATGTGTTTAGAAAATTGTATCTTATATCTTGGGTATCCTAAGTTTTGGGCTAATATCCACTTATCAGTGAGTACATATTATGTGAGTTCCTTTGTGATTGTGTTACCTCACTCAGGATGATGCCCTCCAGGTCCATCCATTTGCCTAGGAATTTCATAAATTCATTCTTTTTAATAGCTGAGTAGTACTCCATTGTGTAAATGTACCACATTTTCTGTATCCATTCCTCTGCTGAGGGGCATCTGGGTTCTTTCCAGCTTCTGGCTATTATAAATAAGGCTGCTATGAACATAGTGGAGCATGTGTCCTTCTTACCGGTTGGGACATCTTCTGGATATATGCCCAGGAGAGGTATTGCTGGATCCTCTGGTAGTACTATGTCCAATTTTCTGAGGAACCGCCAGACTGATTTCCAGAGTGGTTGTACAAGCTTGCAATCCCACCAACAATGGAGGAGTGTTCCTCTTTCTCCACATCCTCGACAGCATCTGGTGTCACCTGAATTTTTCATCTTAGCCATTCTGACTGGTGTGAGGTGGAATCTCAGGGTTGTTTTGATTTGCATTTCCCTGATGATTAAGGATGTTGAACATTTTTTCAGGTGCTTCTCTGCCATTCGGTATTCCTCAGGTGAGAATTCTTTGTTCAGTTCTGAGCCCCATTTTTAATGGGGTTATTTGATTTTCTGGAGTCCACCTTCTTGAGTTCTTTATATATATATTGGATATTAGTCCCTTATCTGATTTAGGATAGGTAAAGATCCTTTCCCAATCTGTTGGTGGTCTTTTTGTCTTATTGATGGTGTCTTTTGCCTTGCAGAAGCTTTGAAGTTTCATGAGGTCCCACTTGTCAATTCTTGATCTTACAGCACAAGCCATTGCTGTTCTATTCAAGAATTGTTCCCCTGTGCCCATATCTTCAAGGCTTTTCCCCACTTTCTCCTCTATAAGTATCAGTGTCTCTGGTTTTATGTGAAGTTCCTTGATCCACTTAGATTTAACCTTAGTACAAGGAGATAGGAATGGATCAATTCGAATTCTTCTACATGATGACAACCAGTTGTGCCAGCACCATTTGTTGAAAATGCTGTCTTTCTTCCACTGGATGGTTTTAGCTCCCTTGTGGAAGATCAAGTGACCATAGGTGTGTGGCTTCATTTCTGTGTCTTCAATTCTATTCCATTGGTCTACTTGTCTGTCACTATACCAGTACCATGCAGTTTTTATCACAATTGCTCTGTAGTAAAGCTTTAGGACAGGCATGGTGATTCCACCAGAGGTTCTTTTATCCTTGAGAAGAGTTTTTGCTAACCTAGGTTTTTTGTTATTCCAGATGAATTTGCAGATTGCTCTTTCTAATTCGTTGAAGAATTGAGTTGGAATTTTGATGGGGATTGCATTGAATCTGTAGATTGCTTTTGGCAAGATAGCCATCTTTACAATGTTGATCCTGCCAATCCATGAGCATGGGAGATCTTTCCATCTTCTGAGATCTTCTTTAATTTCTTTCTTCAGAGACTTGAAGTTTTTATCATACAGATCTTTCACTTCCTTACCTAAACCACAGAAAGATCCAACAAAGATAGAGAACTTCAGACCAATATCCCTTATGAATATATATGCAAAAATCCTCAATAAAATTCTTGCTAACCTAATCCAAGAACACATTAAAGCAATCATCCATCCTGACCAAGTAGGTTTTATTCCAGGGATGCAGGGATGGTTTAATATACGGAAATCTATCAACGTAATCCATTATATAAACAAACTCAAAGACAAAAACCACATGATCATCTCGTTAGATGTGGAAAAAGCATTCGACAAGATCCAACACCCATTCATGATAAAAGTATTGGAAAGACCAGGAATCCGAGGCCTGTTTTGTGACCAATTACATGGTCAATTTTGGAGAAGGTACCGTGAGGTGCTGAGAAGAAGGTATATCCTTTTGTTTTAGGATAAAATGTTCTGTAGATATCTGTTAAGTCCATTTGTTTCATAACTTATATTAGTTTCCTTGTGTCCCTGTTTAGTTTCTGTTTCCACGATCTGTCCATTGATGAAAGTGGTGTGTTGAAGTCTCCCACTATTATTGTGTGAGGTGCAATGTGTGCTTTCAGCTTTACTAAAGTGTCTTTAATGAATGTGGCTGCCCTTGCATTAGGAGCATAGATATTTAGAATTGAGAGTTCCTCTTGGAGGATTTTACCTTTGATGAGTATGAACTGTCCCTCCTTGTCTTTTTTGATAACTTTGGGTTGGAAATCGATTTTATTCGATGTTAGAATGGCTACTCCAGCTTGTTTCTTCAGACCATTTGCTTGAAGAATTGTTTTCCAGCCTTTCACTCTGAGGTAGTGTCTTTTTCCCTGAGATAGGTTTCCTGTAAGCAGCAGAATGTTGTGTCCTGTTTGTGTAGCCAGTCTGTTAGTCTATGTCTTTTTATTGGGGAATTGAGTCCATTGATATTAAGAGATATTAAGGAAAAGTAATTGTTGCTTCCTTTTATTTTTGTTGTTAGAGTTGGCATTCTGTTCTTGTGGCTGTCTTCTTTTTGGTTTGCTGTTTTTTCTAGGGCGTGATTTCTGTCCTTGGATTGGTTTTTTTCTGTTATTATCCTTTGAAGGGCTGGATTCGTGGAAAGATAATGTATGAATTTGGTTTTGTCGTGGAATACTTTGGTTTCTCCATCTATGATAATTGAGAGTATGGACAGGTATAGTAGCCTGGGCTGGCTTTTGTGTTCTCTTAGTGTCTGTATAACATATGTCCAGGATCTTCTGGCTTTCATAGTCTCTGGTGAAAAGTGTGGTGTAATTCTGATAGGCCTGCCTTTATTTGTTACTTGACCTTTCTCCCTTACTGCTTTTAATATTCTATCTTTATTTAGTGCATTTGTTGTTCTGATTATTATGTGTCGGGAGGAATTTCTTTTCTGGTCCAGTCTATTTGGAGTTCTGTAGGCTTCTTGTATGTTCATGGGCATCTCTTACTTTAGGTTTGGGAAGTTTTCTTCTATAATTTTGTTGAAGATATTCGCTGGCCCTTTAAGTTGAAAATCTTCATTCTCATCCACTCCTATTATCCGTAGGTTTGGTCTTCTCATTGTGTCCTGGATTTCCTGGATGTTTTGAGTTAGGATCTTTTTGCATTTTCCATTTTCTTTGATTGTTGTGCCAATGTTCTCTATAGAATCTTCTCCACCTGAGATTCCCTCTTCCATCTCTTGTATTCTGTTGCTGATGCTTGCATCTATGGTTCGAGATTTCTTTCCTAGGGTTTCTACCTCCAGTGTTGCCTCATTTTGGGTTTTCTTTATTGTGTCTACTCCCTTTTTAGGTCTAGTATGGTTTTGTTTATTTCCATCACCTGTTTGGATGTGTTTTCCTGTTTTTCTTTAAGGACTTCTACCTGTTAGATTGTGTTATCGTGTTTTTCTTTAAGGACTTGTAACTCTTTAGCAATGTTCTCCTGTAATTCTTTAAGTGAGTTATTAAAGTCCTTCTTGATGTCCTCTACCATCATCATGAGATATGCTTTTAAATCCATGTCTAGCTTTTCGGGTGTGTTGGGGTGCCCTGGACTGGGCGAAGTGGGAGTGCTGGGTTCTCATGATGGTGAGTGGTCTTGGTTTCTGTTAGTAAGATTCTTAAGTTTACCTTTCTCCATCTAGTAATCTCTGGAGTTAGTTGTTATAGTTGTCTCTATTTAGAGATTGTTCTTCTGGTGATTCTGATTACTGTCTATCAGCAGACCTGGGAGACAGGCTCTCTCCTTTGAGTTTCAATGGTTAGAGCACTCTCTGCTGGCAAGCTCTCCTCTTACAGGGAAGGTACACAGATATCTGGTGTTTGGACCTCCTCCTGGCCAAAGAAGAAGGCCCAAAACAGGACCTTTCCCAGATGCTGTGTTGCTTTGGCAGGTCACAGAAGCTGTCAGCTTCTGTGGTGCACACTCTCACCTGTGCAGACTAAGTTCCTAAGTTCGGTGGAGTCCCGGAACCAAGATGGCGCTCCCTGCTCCTGAGGCAGAGGGCTCCCGTGCGTTCTGATGATGGTGAGTGGTCTTAATTTCTGTTAGTAGGATTTTTACATTTGCCTTTCACCATCTGGTAATCTCTGGAGTTAGTTGTTATAGTTGTCTCTAGTTAGAGCTTGTTCCTCAGGTGATTATGTTAGCCTCTATCAGCAGACCTGGGTGACTAGATCTATCCTTAGTTTCAGTGGTCAGAGTACTCTCTGCAGGCAAGCTCTCCTCTTGCAGGGAAGGTGCCCAGATATCTGGTGTTCGAACCTGCCTCCTGGCAGAAGTTGTGTTCCACTCACCAGAGGTCTTAAGATCCCATGGAGGGTCCTGTGAGGACCTTGGGGGTGTCCAGAAACTCCCTGGACCAGGAACCCTGGTGCTGCAGTGGACCAGAAGGGACTTGTGCCTCTGATCAGGCCGGGTTATCTACTTCCCTGGTTAATGCAGTCTCAGGTCCTGCGAGATTGGATTGGAGCAAATGCTGTGTTCCACTCACCAGAGGTCTTAGGATCCTGTGGGGGATTCTGTGTGGGTCCTTTCAGGTGTCCAGAGACTGCCTGGGCCAGGAACTCCAGTGCTGCCACAACCTTGTATTCTTATATTTGTAAATCCTTTAAGACAAATTTGTACTTCCCAAATCGTATAATAGTAAGTGGGTGTTTGGTCAGCTATTGTACCATGGTCAAATTACCAGGAGTTATATTCTCAGAGAAAACTGCATTTACCTTTCTAAGAAATTAACAACTGGCAATCTCTCTAGGGATCTGGGTGTGATTTTGAACCTAGCTCCCTCCTCTACACTGAGATTGTATCGGGGTTGATTTTGCACAGGTTTTGTGCATATGATTACAACCATTTGGAATTCGTATGCACACCTGCACTGCCTTACCCAAAATATAAGGTTTTCTTGTAGTCATCCTCCTCTACCTCTTACACGCATTCCTTCACATTTTCCAAAATGACCCATGAGGCATTGGATGAGAGGGTTGTTATGCCTGTTCAATTTAAGGCTTGGCATTCTGTAATCTCTTATTCTCTGCACGTTGGCCAGTTGTGAGTCACTGTGTTAATCACCATCTACTACAAATTGAAGCTTCTCAGGTGGGGATTTAGAGATGCATTGATCTATAGATATAATAAGTCATAAAGAGTTGGTTTTGAAAGACCCACAACGTGAGGACTCCCCCACGTTCTGACTCAGGAGAGGCGACACCCCAAAATCACCCACAAGAAATGGTCTTGCTGCAAACTGTAAGAGGATTTTTATTCAAGAGAGCTCTCGGGCCCACAGTCATACACCATGCAGGGGTAGAGGACCGTGGCGCCCCGAGTAGCTGGATAAGGGGGTATTTAAAGGGAGAAACCACAACTCAAGGAAGTGGGGAGGGCGTTGTTGGAAAAAAATACAAAAGATACCAGTTAAGAGTCACAAGGAAGTGCAAAGTCACAAATGTCACAAGGAATACCTGGTAATTGTTCTGGTTATCTCTCAAGACACTTTCTAAGAGCCCCTAACAATAGCACATTCTTTGAATGAACACTCTTTGAACCCAGGAAGCGGGTGGGTGGAGGAATGTCGCTATCTGTTTTATGACAAGCACACCTAGGAGCACTGAGCCACAAAGGCCACACTCCCAAGCCTGGGCCTAAAGGCCTAGAATTTTGCCCTTATGTTTTACTTTTTCAGTTTAATACTATATCCATTTAGCAGAACAAGGGTGGTAGTCCTGTTTAGCCACAGGTTCTTGCTCCAACAATGATGGCAGGTATGCATTTCACCTTGTACAGTAGAAGCTAAATCCAATGATAAAGTAGTAGTTTACTCCCTTGGTGTTTGTTCTATTCCAACAGTGGACATGTCTTCCAGACCATTCATTATTATAGCTCAGATGTTTCATAGCTGAGTATATCTGATGATTTCTTTTTTCCCCTCTGGTAGCTTTCATAGCATCTTCTAACACTATGAAAGCTAGTCAATAAGAATGAAGGTACCAGGTATGTGCCAGCTTGATTTTGCCATATTCTATCAATCAATAATATGGTTCCTTCAGCAATAGGGTTTTATCATCAAGTTCTGGAGGGTAACCAAAGGGCAGTGGCAATAGACAGTAATGTTTGGGAGTCTGTGTGTTGTCACTGGACAGCTCCTAAAGAAATAAATAATTTCTGGCACTGGACTTTTTCTTGGTAAGCCCTGGTATATAGTAGTGGTATTAATGCTCCTTATAGGGTATCTTTAATTTGACTCTACATACACACACATGCACACACACACACACACACACACACACACACACACACACACAAACACTACTATACAGTAGGAAGTTTGTATATGTCTTTTTTGAAAGGTTCTTAGTATCACTTATGCCTCCTCATATTCCCTCTTCTGCTCTACTCTGTGTCCCCCAACCCCTTTTAACCCTTTGTAAATCACATATTCCAGTTTTTTTTATCGTTTATACCAGTGCATTCTATCTTCCCCCATCCAAACTCCCTCTCTATTGCCACTTAGTCATTTCCTGACATCTATGGGAATTCCAAATGAAATATACATATCCAAAGATTCAAAGTTAACATCCACAGATGAGAAAAAAATGTTATGTTTGTCTTTCTGGGTCTGGGTTACCTCACTCAGAGAATTTCATTTTTCTGAAAACCACATTTTCAATAGCTATTCATTCAGTTAATGGACCTCGAGGCTATTTTCATTTCCTGAATATTGTGAGTAGAATGGTAATGAACAGAGATGAGCAGATAGCTCTGGAGGATGGGAGTCCTTTGAGTCTGTGGCCAAGAATGGTATAGCTTGATCGTATGGTAAATCTATTTTTTAGCATTTTGAGGAGCCTCCACACAATTTCCAGTTTAAACTTTTACTCTTTTCTTCTCACACATATCTCTGTTTTTTCATCACTCTTTGTAACTTAGCCATTCTGAATAGGATGATATAAAAATCTCCAAGTTTTAATTCACATTTTCCTAAAGCCTAAGGGCATTAAAAATATATTTAGATGTTTCTCAGCTACCTGTAATTAACCCATAGAGAACCCTCTGTTTAGTTTGCTGACCCATTTTTTGATAGTTTGATGCTTTATCCCTGTATTGATTTAGGAGTGAGAAAGCTCACACAGCTGGGTTCAAGTTCTGGCCCTGTCTTAAACTTCCTGTAGGCTCTTGAGAAGTCACTAAATATCATTGTTTCTTCTTTTGTAATACTTAAAGCAATAATGTGAAACTTCATATTATTAACCCAATATATATGTAGTGAACATAAAATAAATATATTTTATTTATAATGTATGCTGTTCTACAAATATAAGTTAGTGAGTTGATATGATAAGGAAAAGTGGTGGGGCCAGCCAGTGGCTCACATGTCTGGGTTCGAGCCTGGAAGGCATCTTGGAAATGAAAGAAAAGAGGGAGCCTAGGTGGGTTGAGAAATAATGGAACCAAGACAACTAGTCTGCTCAAGGTTCAAATTTTTAATGGCAGACATGCTTTATAAAAGAGGGGGAAAAGTCCATTCCTGCCAATTCATCCTTGGAGCCTGGAACCAGCTGCAGGTGATGACATGCAGGATAGTGGGTAGTCTCCAGAATAGGAATAGCTCTGGGGGACCTCTCAGCAGGTAGCAGTATCTTGAAGAGGAATAGTGACAGTGGCTCAACAATAAAGTGATATAGGGAGGAAGGCTCCACCCTAGACAATCTCCTTAGTGGCAGCAAGGTCAAGTTGTGGCTCAGCCTACTTCAGGCTTATGGGAGGCTACAGAAAAGAAAGTATCAATCATGTTTTGTTTTGTTTTGTTTTGTTTTGTTTTGTTTTCTCTAAAAATCATGAACACCTTTCACTGAAGAAGTGAACTCACATCTATTTCTGTAATCTCTGAAGACCATTAGCATGGTACTCCTATTACTCTAAGCTTTGTATAGTTCCTTTTTTTCACATATTACTACAGGATCATTGTGCTTTGGGATTTGATTTCATTTGTATTTTTATTTATCCTTAGAATGAGGTATCTACAGAACATTGATGGGAATGTGGACAGGAATGCTGAACAATAAAGTGAGAAACCACAACTTTATTTATATGGGTGTTATCTCAGAAAAGGAACTGGCCCCTATGAAAATAAAGACATGTAGAAGCACTAAAAGAGAGAATTTCAAGACTCTGCAGTTCTTAGACAGGACTCACCTTTAGGTTAGTAAACCTTTTGATTTTGCTGCAAAGTATATAGAATAGTTGAAGAGAGTGGGTTAGTATATGCACAGCACTATATCATAATACATGACATAACTAGAATTATCTAAAAGGAGGGAACCATAAGATCCAACTACTGTAAAGCATTTTCTGAATTAGTGATTGATGAATGAGGGCCCAGCCTATTATGGGTTGTGCCAACCCTGGGCATGTGGTTCTGGGTTCTATAAGAACACAGACTGAGCAAGTCATGGGAAGCCAGTAAGCAGCACCTCTCTATGGCCTGTGCATCAGCTCCTACCTCCACGTGTCAACCCTATTTGAGTTCCTGCCCTGACTTCCTTCACTGATGAATAGCAATGTGGAAGTGTAAGTCAAATAAACTCTTTCTTCCTTAACTTGCTTTTTCGGCATGGTGTTTCAGTGTAGCAATAGAAACCCTAAGACACACAGGGTTGTTAAAATTACAAGATTTACAGCAAATGAAAATCTGTTTTCCTAGAACAGTTCTTATTTCTCCTTTATTACTTTTATTATACAAGGACAGGTCTTGATGTAGCACCCTTTGGAGTAAACCCTACTGGTACTTAGCTGCCAGTGACAGTAGAGATTAATGTAGAAAAATGATGAAATATGAAAATAATCTAAGAGAATAGGAGACCATGAAAAATGTTTAAATGATTAATGATAAGAGAATGTGAAGAATATAGTGAAGTCTGAAGGACTGACAAGAAAAAATGAAAATAAAATTCTATTTTTATAGTAGAGATCAAAATCAAGTCCAAAAACTCACTAAAAATAATCATCTCAGAAGTATTTAAGGAAGTGATAGTTAGTGTTCTAATGATCATTTCAAGGACAAGATTGTTTTATAAGCATTTCACTTGAACCCATCACAACAATGGCATTCCAATCATCTGTTTTTATAAGCCTATTTTTATTGGATATTTTATTTATTTACATTTCAAATGCTATATCCCCTTTCCAGGTTTTTCCTCTGGAAACCCCTATCCCATCCTCCCTCCCTCTGCTTCTATGAGGGTGCTCACCCATCCACCCACTCACTTCCACCTCCCTACCCTGGCATTCCACTACACTGGGGCTCCATGAAGATGTAAGCTTAATCTCTTCACATTCGATGAGCTGTCTGCATCTAGTCCTTGGGAATTGGGCTCCACTATCAGTTTGTAGAGAGCAGGCCTCTGTCATAGCAGCATCTTGGATTGTTGGAAGATCTCCACGGGACCCCTTTGTCCAAAAACTCAGACAAATGCAACCCAGTCCTTCCACTGGGAGCCTTGCTTGGCTACAAGAGATGGCCAGTTTAAACTCCGTACCACCCATTACAAGGAGTTCCAACTATGGTCACACCCATACATAGGAAGTTTCCACTTCACTATGATTCCAAAACGCCCCAGAAAGGCTCCACTATTCCACCCATCTATCCCTGCAAATTTTCTCCTTATCCTATCACCCAAACTGATCCCTCCTATACTTGTCCCCACCCCTAGTTCACCTGCAAAATCATCTGTTTCTCTTTACCTGGGAGATTCATACTTCCATGACAGAGCCCTCTTCTATGAACCTCTCTGGATCTATGGATTATACCTTGGTCATCATTTACTTAATGGCTAGTATCCACTTATAAGTAAATACATATCATATTTGTTGTTTTGTATCTGGGTTACATCGCTCAGTCTGTTTTTTTCCTAATTCCATCCATTTGCCTGCAGTTTTCATAAAGCCATTTTTTAAACAAATGATTAGTACTCAGCTGTGTAATCGTACCATGCTTTCTTTATTCACTATTCATTTGATGGACATCTAGGTCATTTCCAGTTTCTGACTATTATGAATAAAGCTTCTATGAGCATAGTTGAGCAAGTGTCCTTGTGGTAAGATGGAGTGTACTTCGGGTATACCCAAAGTAGTATAACTGAACCTTGAGGTAGGTTCCTCCCAATTTTGTGAAGACCCATCATATTGATTTTCATGGTGGTTGTACAAGTTTGCAATCTCACCAGCAATGGGGGGGGGGGTGTTCCCCATGTTCCACATCCTCACCAGCCTGAGCTGACACTTGTACTACTGAGATGGAATCTCAAAGTATCTTTGACTTGCATTTCCCTGGTGCTGAAGATTGTTGAACTTTAAGTGTTTCTCAGCCATTTGAGTTTCCTCTATTGAGAACTCTATTTAGATCTCTACCCCAGTTTCTTGAGTTCAAGTTTTTTATATAGTTTGGATATTAGTTCTCTGTTGGATGTGGAGTTAGGGAAACTCTTATTTCTGTAGGCTGCCATTTTATCCAATTGATGGTACCCTTAGCATTACAGAAATTTTTCAGTTTCATGTGGTCCATTTACTATTGTTGACCTTAGTGCCTGAGTTTTTGATGTTCTGTCCGGAAAGTCATCTCCTGGGCCAATTTGTTCAAGGCTATTCCTTACTTATCTCTTCTATAAGGTCCAGTGTATCTGTTTTTATGTTGAAGGTCTTTGATCCATTGGACTTGAGTTTTGTACAGGGTGATAAATATGAATCTCTTTGCATTCTTCTACATGTAGATATACAGTTTGATCAGCATCATTTGTTGAAGATGCTATATTTTTACACTGTGTGTTTTTATTTTCTTTATAAATAAATCAGGAATTCATAGTTGTATAAATTTATGTCGGGGTCTTCAACTTGATTCCACAAATCAATGTGTCTGTTTTTATGCCAATACCATGTGTATTTATTTTATTTTATCTATCTTGGGTTTTTTTTTGTTTTTCCATACGAAATTGATAATTGTCCTTTCAGGGTATATAAGAATTTTGTTGGGGATTGCATTGGATTTTTAAATTGCTTTTGGTAGGATACTCATTTTTACTATGTTAATCATACCAATTGAAGAGCATGGGGATCTTCCCATCCTTTTGTATCTTAAATTTTTCTTCAAAGAATTGAAGTTATATTATACAAGTCATCCACATGCTTGCTTAAAGTTATGCCAAGATACTTTATATTATTTTAGACTATTGTGAATTTGGGGGCTGTTGGGGAAAATACTGATTTATTTCTTAGTCCTTTTGTCACTTGTATATAGCAGGACTTCTGATAATTTTTAAAAAATTAATCTTCTATCCAGCCACTTCACTGAAAGTGTTCATCAGATGTAGGAGTACTCTGGTGGAACTCTTAGAGTCACTTATGTATACTAGGATATCAGAAGCAAATAATGATACTTTGACTTTTTTCATTTATAATTTCTATCCCTTTTGTCTTTTAGTCGTGAGTTTCAAAGCATGATTTAAGATTTGGGTACTTTTTTTCTAGCAAATGTGGGTGCCCTTGCATTTAGGGCATAGATGTCAAGAAAAGTCATCTTGATGGATATTTCCTTTGATGAGTATGAAATGTCTTTCTCTATCTCTTTTGGTTAATTTGAGTTTGAAGTCTATTTTGTTAGATATTAGAATAGTTGTACCAGCTAGCTTCTTGGGTCCATTTGCTTGGAAAATCTCTTTCCAACCTTTGTTTCTCAGGTAATACCTACCTTTGATGTTGAAATGCCTTTTTTATGCAACAGAAAGATAGATCCTATATTTTGTATCCTTTCTGTTAGCCTGTGTCTTTTTATTGGAGAATTGAGTCCATTGATATTAACTATCAATGATTGTTAATTCTTGTTATTTTGTTGGTGGTGGGGTGGTTGTAGTCTCTGTGAGTATGTCTCTGTCTCTGTATCTCTGTCTCTCTGTCTCTCTCTGTGTCTCGTGTGTGTGTGTGTGTGTGTGTGTGTGTGTGTGTGTGTGTGTTGGGAATTTTTTAGATTTAACATTTTGACTGATGTATTAATTTCTTCTATCACATCTTCAACATTTTCATCTCTTGTATTCTGTGGGTGGTGCCTTGGTTCCTGTTTGCATACCTAGATTTTTCATTTCCAGAATACCCTCAGTTTGTGTTTTTGTTGTTTTATTGTGGTGGTGGTAGTGGTTGTTTGTTAATTGTTGATTTGATTCTATTTCTATTTTGAAGTCTTTCATTCACCTGTTTGTATTTTCTTGATTTTCTTTCATGGACTTATTGATTTCTTCCAATTTTGGCTGTCTTTTCCTCAATTTCTTTTAGGAGATATTTTTAATTTCCTCTTTAAGGAACTCTATCATTTTTATAAAGTTGGTGTTAAAGTAGTTTTCTTGTGTTTCAGCTGCATTGGAATATTGGGGTCTTGCTGTCATAGAATAGCTAGAATCTGGTGATTCCACATTGCCCTGGTTTTTGTTGATTATATTCTTATACTGACATTTAGGCATTTGGTTTGGGAAAATTAAAGATCTAGGTGGTGATTTCTTAATTTGTCTTTGTTGGATGAGTGTTTTCTTCCTTCTTTTCTGTTTCTTCTTTGTTCTTCTGGTCTTTGTGGCCTGGATTTCTGGTGGTTTGTGTGACCTCTGATCAAGTAGGGAGTCTCTATCTAGGTTGGGGGCTAGACTTCTTACAGCTAGTTTGCCCTTTGGTGGATCAAGTGGCTCTATTCTTATGACTGGTATGGCTGGCACCTGAGCTGAAGAATTCTGGAATTGGGAATGGGGTCCAGCGCCAGTGTGGGCAATAGGGTGGGAAGGGGTGGTGGAATTATTATTTGGGAGCTGAATCTGGGGAGTGGGGCAGATCAGCGGACAGGTTGCTCAGTCACTTGTTCTTCTGAGTGCTGTCAGGTGGGTTTTTTTGGGGGGGGGTAATTTTTTTATGGATCCATGCCATAATCAGCCACCAAACCTAGACACTATTGCATATGCTAGCAAGATTTTGCTGAAAGGACCCTGATATAGCTGTCTGGAGTGAGGCTATGCCAGTGCCTGGCAAATACAGAAGTGGATGCTCACAGTCATCTATAGGATGGAACACAGGGCCCCCAATGGAGAAGCTAGAAAAAGTACCCAAAGAGCTGAAGGGGTCTGCAACCCTATAGGTGGAACAACAATATGAACTAACCAGTATCCCCAGAGCTTGTGCCTCTAGCTGCATATGTATCAGAAGATGGCCTAGTCAGCCATCATTGGGAAGAGAGGTCCCTTGGTCTTGCAAACTTTATATGCCCCAGTACAGGGGAATTCTAGGGCCAAGAAGTAAGAATGGGTGGGTAAGGGAGCAGGGTGGGAGGGGGTATAGGGAACTTTCAGGATAGCATTTGAAATGTAAATAAAGAAAATGTATAATAAAAATATTTGTATATTCAAAATAGCAATCTTCTGCCAGAGGTATAGTTAGTTGGAAAAAAATTCTATCTCATCCTATAAACTGTCTAATGACTGTCTAATATACTTCACTTTCAAATTTCAATTGTTGGTCTTGCTTCTGAGCTACAGGGCTCTTATTCAGGAAGTCTGCATCTATATCTGTGTCTTGAAGCATACTGTCTACTTTTCCTCTAACAACTAGAGATTTTTCAGGTATGCTGCTATTGGAAAAACCATCTAGTTTGATTTTTCTATGAAACAATATCTAGTTTTCCCAATACCATATATTGAAGAAGCTGTTTTTTCACTGATGTGTGTTTTTGGCAACTTTGTCAAAACTCATGTGACTCAAAGTACAGAAGTTGGTATCTCAATCATCTATTCTGTTCCATTGATCTACATGTCTGATTAAGTACTGGTACCATGCTATTCTGTTACCATAGATCTGTAATATCACTTAAAATCAGGTGTGGCAATATCTCCATCCCCAAATAGCTTTCTCAGCAAAGGTTCTGTTTAGCTCATACACACACACACACACACACACACACATATGGGATAACTAGCAAAGACTTTCTGTAACTAGTAGATTTTCTCTTCACTATATTTTTTCTCTTGCAGTGCAGGGAAACAAGGCTTTTAATTTGATGTACCCCATTTGTCAGTGCTAATAGAGTTCTATCCAATAAGTCAATCCTGCAACTATTCCACAGTCTCAGGTATTTAAGGCCTTGTGATATACTTTGAGTTGATCTAAGGATATGAATATAGTTTAAATTTTTACTTTATTTATATATTAACAAGAAATCAATAAATAAATCATAATGGGGCATGGGTCATTTAAGAAGTCTTTTTAAAAGATTTATGAAATCTTTCAATAAAAGATTTATGAAGATAGACCAAGACTACAGTAAGGAACTTTAGCTTTCATTTTCTCTTTACAGAGTTAACTAAGTTTAGCATAATTTGAAATGATCACCAAGGTATTTAGTGAATGCCTAGTCAAAAGTAGGCAAGACTGATAGTGAAAATGTATATACTCCTCTGTACTATCCAATGTTCTGTCTCCATAATGTTCTTTTAGCATAGTTGGTTCCCTTGATACTAGCAGTAAATGTCAATTTACCTTTCAATAAAATGGAAGTGATTATACATACCATTTTCCTTGTTGAATTATTATGATTAAATTTCTATACCTATTTCTTTTTATGTAAATATATATTTATACCTATACATATATATTATTTAGAACAATACCTGGCAAATAGTAGGTGCAAAGCAAGTTTTAACTATTACCATGCTTTACAGCCTTTCCTCTATTTAAACTTCCTCTTAAACACTAAGAGATTAATATTTTTCCCAGGATTCACACTCCATTTTTTTATCTAAGCTTTATTTTCTGAAATAAAAAAAAAAAAAAACCTGACAATAAGCCTTACAAAGTTTTATCTCATTAAACTTATTTTAATTGGTCTCAAAATTCTATGACAAATTTTGGGTCAAGTTGTTTCCATGAAAAAGCACTGATTTTAAAAACTAATAGCATGAATCTCCCACAGACACACTCACACAGAAACACACAGACACGTACACACACGATAGAGAGAGAGAGACTGATCCACAATATATTCTCATTTCCTTCTGAAAGCTTTATCATGCATTCTTACCATTAACCAATTGTTTACTATTAAACTTGAATGGCCAATGGAGACAGTTTTGTGACCTTATGTCACTGACTAAGACTGGAGTAGCAAGTGTTAGACGCAATATTATGTGGCTTTCAGAGCTTTCTGGGAAAATGTGGTGAATTTTCCAGCAGCTTTCTCGTCCATAGCGTTGATGACACAACTGCCTGCCTCACAGCAAAGTGACCCAGCAGAGGATAGTCAGAGAAGCTCTCAACCTGAATTGCCTTACCTGCAACCATATCAATAATAGCTGCATCACTAGATTTCAAGAATTTGAAGCCATCTTCTAGCTTCTTACCAGAACAATGATCAATCTTTTCTTTAAGTTCAGAAAATTTGCAAGCCATGGGGACCATATGACAATACAATACAGAGACATAGCCAGCAATAATTTGGTCTAGATGATTAAGGAAACTCACCTGATCAATGACACTAGCTGCTTCCAGTGGTGGCTTATTTTTTTTCTGTCACCAGCAGCATTGCCATTTCTAACATCTTTGACAGACATGTTCTTTATTACATTGAAAGCCCTCATTTGTTGCGGCCTGCCCACAGTCCACAACATGAATGGTTCAACTGAGAATGGCAGTTCAGGCTGAAAAGAGAGGAATCTAGACGGGGCGGAAGAAACAATGGAGCCAAGACAACAAGTTCTTATCAAGGCTCAATTTTACTATTTTCAGACACCCAGTTATAAAGGAAGGGGGAGGGAACCCAACTTCCCGCCAAGTAACTCAGGGTCCAGTAGCAGGACGAACACGTGTGTGCCTCCAGGCAGCAAAGGCAGGTTCCAGCAGTAGGTAGGCGTGACAGGACGAATGAGCCGGTAGCTCCACCCTTGAGCAAGCAGGTTCCAGGCTGGGGGAAGGGAGGCCACATTTCCTCCCATTAGTTAACAAAACAAAAATAAAAAAGGGGGTGGCCTGAGGCAGAAAAATTATCTATGTTCAATAGTTCTGCCTGAGTTTTTTAGGGCTAAAGAAAAAAACCTGTTTCCATGGGATTCCCTAACTTTTCTAATGGTAAACTGTATCTGGCTAAGACTGTCTTTAAAGCACTGATGGAATAGCAGCGCTGGGCTGTAGGCTCTGACTTTATAATGCTAATTAGTGCTGAATAGGTAGCTACCTGTTTGCATTTTAAGTAGGGCGTTGGAACCCTGGCTGAGTTTAACTAAACAATTTTAGAATAACACTGAACTGATAATTATCCGCAATTTTGGGTGAAAGGCAGGGGAAACAGTGAGAAACAGGGGTTAAGACCAGCTCTTTAGTACAAGGCCAGTTGGCTTTTTTATTTGGGTGGGAGGCAGTGAAGGGCTTGCCCTTACGACAGCAAGGTCTCCAACCTCTCTCCCCCCTATTAATTAAGTTTAAATAGGCAATGCTTAACAGAGGTGATCAAATGATTCTTTTCATCCATAGATGAGTGGGCCTTTAACCTTGACTTGGGTGGACTTTGACCTGATTCCTCCCGTGAGCATTATAACAACTCACATCTGTGGCTCTTGGTATCTTTTGGGGAGGGGAGGCAGAGCCTTAAGTATTTTTGGTTTTTAGCTGGAGTCAGATACCAACCTCTTACAAATCAGGTGTGTCGCACAGGGAACTCAGAAACGGTCAAGCTGGACCTTCCCTCTGCAGTAATCTCCTGCGCCAAGCGGTACCCAACTGTATTCATATGATTATGAATCAGTAGCGCAGTTCTGAGTTAATGCGCGGTCTCTATATGAGACTTGTCAACCTCAGATTTAGCAAGGCCTAGACAAGAATTATGTCAGTATTAACACCATTAATTTTGGTTAAAATAGGAGCTGAAAGTCTTTCCTCTTCATACCTGTTATTCCCTAGCCTGAGGAACTAAGGACACCTTGCAGTAACAGCAAGGGTGGAAAGCCAGAGGCCAGCTAAGGGACTAAGCCCATCTCTATCAAAATAAGAACTAATCTCTGTAAATATATATGAAATTTCTACTTCCCTAGCTCTCCTGGTAAATCTAAATCTTATCTTAGACTGAAAAGCCACATGCTGGGATGTCCTTGGAAGGGAGATTAGCAGTACCACCTGTTTGCTCTTAGGGGCGGAAAACCCGAGAATGTAGACTGACCTGCTTGAGAAAAGGAAGAATTCTAAACAATGAGAGTGTAGCAATGTAAATTTTCTGTTTGGAGAAGTCAAGGTACTTTATTTAGATGCAAATTGTAAAGCTAAAGTTAATCCGGCCTCTTGTAGGGGAATTGGCTCAGAGGAAAACAGTGTTTTTTGAGAGCTTCCACTCCCAGCTCAAGAGGAATTTTAGTCTTTAGAATGATACTTACGAGAAGAGACAGAATCTGTGTTTACCTGATGAATTAATCTCTCTGGTAGCCACCGTGCTTCATCTTCATCTCGTGAAAAAACACAAACCGAGCCTCTTCCCCAGATTAGAACTGGATCTGGACCCTTCCATTTATTAGTCAGGGCGTCCTTCCATTTTACCAATGCATAAGAATTAGAAGTAACTGGGTGCCAGTGGCGTTCCGCTGCAGACTGACCTTTAATGTCAGTTTGCAAAAAGTTTAGGACAAATAAGGTGAAGGCAAGATGAGCCTTTGGTGACCTTGGGGGATATAGATGCCCCTCTTTTGTTTTAAAAAGCCAATTCTTTAAGGTGCTATGAGCACGTTCAACTATTCCTTGTCCCATGGGGTTGTAAGGAATTCCAGTTTTATGTTTGATACCGAATTCTTTACAGAATGCAATAAAGTTTTTACTAGAATAAGATGGCCCGTTATCTGTCTTAATAAGCTTAGGCAACCCCATGGTATTAAAGGCTTGTAGGCAATGATCAATTACGTTTTTTGAAGCCTCCCCTGTATGCAGAGAAGCAAAGAGAAATCCTGAACAGGTATCAATGCAAACATGTATATATTTTAGTTTTCCAAATTCTGCATAATGGGTTATATCCATTTGCCAAATATGATTAGGCATAAGGCCTCTAGGATTGACTCCTAGATGTGGCACTGGAGATAATGTAATACATTTAGGACATTGTTTTACAATCATTCTTGCTTGCTCCTTAGTGATCTTATGGCAGAGCCTTAGGGTGTGGCTAGAGAGGTGAAACCTTTCATGATCACGTTGGGCCAGAGCAACAGGATTTGAAACTAAAGCTTCTCCTATTAGAGCCCTGTCAATTCGATCATTACCCTCGGCCAGAGGCCCAGGAAGACCAGAGTGAGACCGTATGTGGCCAATATAAAACGGATTTTTCCGGGCAAGAATGATGTTTTGCAATTCTGAAAATAAGGATCCTGATGGCGTATTGAAGTTAAACGTGCCACAGGTTTCTAATAAGGGTACTGATTGAGCAACATATAAACTGTCAGTAAAGATATTAAAAGCCCCATGTACAGACTGAAAGACCTTTAGCACTGCTGTTAATTCGGCTAGCTGAGCCGAGAGACCAGGAGTCTCTACGATAACCTGTTGATTATTAATAAGATATCCAGCTCGCCCTTTAGAGGAGCCATCAGTAAAAATCAATAGAGAATTATTTAAAGGCTGTAAAGAAGTCATCTTAGGAAATATCATATCATGTACATTTAAAAATTTTATTAACCTATCTTGAGGGTAGTGGTTGTCTATAATTCCACTAAACCCTATTTGTGCAAGCAACCAATCTGTACTATGCTGTTTCAGCCAAGTGTCTTGACTTACGCTATAAGGCTGAACAATGATATCTGGCTCTTTTCCGAAATAAGTCAATGCCTGCCTTCTTCCAGTGATAATCATCTGAGCCACTGCTTCGTGATATGGCAAGATATTACGTTTGGGAGAAATCCTTGAATGTATCCACATTATAGGAAATTTTTGCCATAGCAGTCCCGTAGGCACATGAGTCGTATTAAAAATTAACAGGTGCAGCGGCAAGGAGTAATCTATATAGGTAACGAATTGCTCTTCAATAGACTTTTCCACTAGTTGTAAGGCCAGCAATCCTTCTGAGGTTAGGGATCTAGGGGAAGTGGGATCAGAACTCCCTTTAAGAATATCAAATAAAGGTTTTAACTCCCCTGTAGTAAGCTTTAAATAGGGGCGAAGCCAGTTAATATCACCCAACAATTTTTGAAAATCATTTAAGGTCTTTAAGTTATCTCTACGAATAACGATCTTTTGGGGAAAAACAGCTTGATCAGTGAGTCTAAAACCCAAATAATTATAAGGATCCTGAGTTTGTACCTTTTCAGAAGCAATTTGCAATCCCTTATCAGCTAGGGCTTTTTGTAAACCTTTATAACACAAAAGCAATTCTTGGGGGTCCTTTCCCGCCATCAAGACATCATCTGTGAAATGAACGATGTAAATATTTGGCCATTGTTGTCTAACAGGCTGAATTGCTTTCGCCACAAACCTTTGACATAATGTGGGACTATTAGCCATCCCCTGCGGGAGGACTGTCCATTGATATCTTTTCATGGGTTCCTTGAAATTTACAGAAGGAACACTAAAAGCGAATCTCTCACAATCCTTTGGATGCAAAGGGATGGTAAAGAAACAATCTTTCAAATCTATAACAATCTTATAATATCCCTTAGGAATGGCCACTGGGGAGGAGAGCCCCGGTTGTAGGGTTCCCATAAGTACCATGGTCTCATTAACTTTTCTTAAATCTTGTAGCAGTCTCCATTTTCCAGATTTCTTCCTGATAATGAAAATGGGTGTATTCCAGGGAGAGTGAGACTCCACCAAATGTCCTGCTTCTAACTGCTCCTGCACTAGCAAAGAAGTGGCCTCTATTTTCTCTTTAGGTAAAGACCACTGATCTACCCACACCGGAATATCATTACGCCATTGAATTTTTTCCGCGTGGGATGCAGGCAAGATAGTGGTCGCTATTGAAAATACTTTAAACCTCTCATGTTAGAGTGGGGTTTAAGATCCTCAAAGGTCCTAATTCCCTGTCCTTTTTTTACTAGTTCACGACCAGGCAGGAGTCCCTGCCTGAGTGTCTGCTCAGTCACCATCTCCTTAGAACTGCACAGAATAACACCCATCTGTGACAACAGATCTCTTCCCCACAGGGTCACAGGCAAATTTGACATAACATACGGCTGAATCTTTCCTGATTTCCCTTCCTCATCTCTCCAGGTTAGCAATTTGGAACTACGTTTTGGGTTACTGGCGTACCCAATTCCTTGAAGGTGAGTCAAGGAAGCAGTCAAGGGCCAGTTTGAGGGCCAGTCCTGCCCTCTTATAATTGTTACGTCGGCCCCGGTATCTATTAATCCTTCAAAGCCTTTTCCATCAAGAGTCAATTTAAGGTTAGGTCTCTGATTTGTGATAGATTTCACCCAATTTACGCCCAAGGAGTCAAAATTATTTTGTCCTTCCTCACTTTCAAAGAATCTATACAGTGACTGGCGTGAAGGGATCAAAGTAAGTTGAGCAATTTTTTGATTAGCAGGTATAGTTATAACACCACGAGGGCAAGCGGCTATGATTTTAAGTTCTCCCTCATAATCATTATTTATAACACCTGGATAAATCTGCAGGCCTTCTACAATAGAACTGCTTCGTCCCAAGAGAAAGCCACAGGTTTCTGTGGGCAGTGGTCCGAAGACTCCGGTAGGCAGAGTTTGGACTCCCATTTCTGGGGTTAATACTGCGTGGACAGTGGAACAGAGGTCCAGTCTTGCATTTCCTGGGTTTGACCTGACAAGCTCAAGAACTGATCTTGTTGGCTGGGCAGCAGATTTATAGCCCCATAAGCTGTCTGTCCTCTTTGAGTAACTCGGGGCCTGGGGCTGACCCCTTTCCTCATTTCCCGGCACCGGGCGGCTCAAAACCTTGGTTTATGCTTACAATCTTTTGCCCAGTGGCGGCCCTTCCCACACTGGGGACATATTCCTGGGGTACGGCCTGTTTGTCTACCCTTGGTGCCCTTGTTCTTAGGACAATTACTTCTAAAATGATCCAAACTTCCACAATTAAAGCATGCATTATTTCCCCGTTTCCTCGAGAACATTGCTTGCGCGTGGGTTCCCTGCCAGAACTCGCAGGAAGGCCCGATGTCTGTGCAAAGACGGACATATCCCGCCAAATCTGTCTGTCCCTTATGCGGTTGAATTGCAGCTCGGCAAGTTGCGTTAGCATTCTCATAAGCCAGCTGCATAACAAAGGGACTACCTGTGTCTGGACTTCCAAGGATTCTACTAGCAGAAATCAACAGCCTGTCCACAAAGTCCTGATATGGTTCATCAGAACCCTGCCGAATGCTAGCTAAACTTCCACTAGTATCTCCTTTAACTGGCAACCTTCCCCAAGCACTACGTGCGGCTGTCGCAACTTGCACGTACACTGCAACGGAAAATCAATCTGATTTGTCTGTCCCTCATATGGACCCTCTCCTAAAAGCATGTTGCTATCCCAGTCTGGGTTACCAGCCTGAGCATTAGAAGCAGCAGTTTTCTTACTGGCGTCTCGCCATTCAGAATCCCAAAGCAAAAAATCTCCTCCTGACAGGGTAGCCTTGGACAGAGTCTTCCAATCTGAGGGGGTTAAGTTTGACTCTGCAACTGTGTCCAGTAATGCTTGAGTGAATGGGGCTGAAGGACCATATTGCACAACAGCCACCTTTAACTCTTTTAACAACTTGAAATCCAAGGTCTGGTAATGTCTGGTCCTAGCATCTTGCTGATCAACTACCTCGACCACAGGAAAGGCCAGCGTATTAAACGAATTCTGTCCTTTCCCATGAGTCTGACTCACAATTCTTTCTAGCGGCACCTGGTGAACTACAGAAGAGTTACTCTTCTCCGCTTCTGAGATCTTTTTTAGTTTCCGAAGCTCATTAGTCAGCCTCTGAAGCTTAATCTCAAATTCTAACTTGCTTAGCCGTGTGTCCCTATGCGAAGCACCTCCCGAAGTGGTGACTATAGGTGAAGCGGGAGATTCGCAAGAGGACCAATTCTCATTAAGGTAATGGGCAATTCCTCTATCTGAGTGATTTTTGTTAAAATTCAGTCCATCATCAGAGTTTCCACATTTATCAATTTTTGAGTTAAGAAGATCTTTTTCTGAGGAGGCCTTCTCTGATAGGCACTCCTCCTGAGATATCACAAGTTCCACCTGAGGGCGATTTAGCCCTGGAAAAGTTGCATCTTTTATAGCATCATTTACAAGCGCCCAGAGAGACCTAGGGTAAAATTATCTGTCTGAGCGATATTCAGGGCCTCACCAACTTTCTCCCAGGTTCCACAATCTATCGTTTCTTCTTCTTTGAACCATGGACAACAGCTATCTTATCTAAAAAATTTCTTACTAATTGTACTTCAAGCCTTACTCCTTTGGCCCGAAGCAACTCCTGAAAGCTAAAAACAACCGCCTGATCCATGACTTTGAACCCTTCCTTCTTCCACCTAAGCAGCTTTCTAAAAAGCTGCGGCACACCGCCTGTCTCCGTATCTAGTTCCGATTAACGAACTACTGACCCCAAGCAGAAACAGTGTTGGGTCAGCACTGATTCAAACTTGATTCGTATCCTACCGCATCCTCAGCAACACTTTACAAAACTGAAATTTTTTAGGCTAGCGCTAGCATGTGTACCTGTCCGTTGCTCCGATGCTCCTCCAATACGAAGATCCTTTCCTTTCTTGTGGAGCTCCACACAGCAGTCGTTTCTCTTAGCATCCCTCTGCCATTCTTCAGGTCCCAGTTCTGGCGCCAACTGTTGCGGCCTGCCCGCAGTCCACAACACGAACGGTTCAACTGAGAATGGCAGTTCAGGCTAAAAAGAGAGGAATCTAGACGGGGCGGAAGAAACAATGGAGCCAAGACAACAAGTTCTGATCAAGGCTCAATTTTACTATTTTCAGACACCCAGTTATAAAGGAAGGGGGAGGGAACCCAACTTCCCGCCAAGTAACTCAGGGTCCAGGAGCAGGACGAACACGTGTGTGCCTCCAGGCAGCAAAGGCAGGTTCCAGCAGTAGGTAGGCATGACAGGACGAATGAGCTCCACCCTTGAGCAAGCAGGTTCCAGGCTGGGGGAAGGGAGGCCACACTCATTGTCCCCAGGAAGTTTCAGCCAAAGCCTCATAATACATTTTAACACTTTTCTTTTGTTGTGACATGGACTGAAACAAAGATAACCTATGCCAGGTTTGAGAACAACAATTTCCACTTGGCCCAAAGGGACAGTACCAAGACAACACAATTTTATAGACATACTGGAAAGGCAGTCATAAAGGCTTGTCAGTTGAATGAGTTGGTGGCAGAATACAGTCCAAACTTTCCAGCAGTATAGTCCCAGTGACACTTCTATCCTTGCAGGTGACTCTTCATCCCTTGAACCAAGGCATATTTTAGCACTTTGTTCTAGCATGCTTTAACCATCCCAACCAGAAATGGGCACACATGCTGTCTCAAGATTGTAACCAATTTTCTTAATATAGGTACTTTCTTAACAATTTTCTCATATCACTTCTGGATGTAGGTTGTCTCAGTAAAATCTATTTTGTTGATACCAACAATTAGCTCTTTCACATCCAGTGTGTAAGCCTCTGTGGAATGCTCAGGAGTCTGCCTATTTTGGGATATATTGGCTTCAAATTCATCAACACCAGCAACAATCAATACTCAGGATAGGACAACCAGCCTGACACCTGCCTGTAAAGTAAAGTCTGCTTTGGTAAAGTCTCTGTGTCCTGGAGCATCAGTGATAGTCACATAGTATTAGTGGTCTTAATTTTTTACAGGGAGATAGCAATTGTGATATTATGTTCATATTCAGCTTTCAGCTTGTCCATGACCAAGGAATACTTGAAGAAGACTTTTCCTACCTTGGCCACTACCTTTTCAAACTTTTCAATGAATCATTTGTAGATTCCACACTTGTAGAAGAGATGGCCAGAAATGGTGGACTTGCCCAAATCTATGTGTTCAATGATTACAATGTTATGAGTCTTCTATTTGGTGTCAAATTGGCAATGATTTTTTTTTCAGAACACCTGTGTTCTGATGGCAAAACTATTGTGGACCACCCAAAAAATCAGCAACACAGTTTTATATAAGATTTATGAACAACGAATGGATGTTCGTTCTAATATAATTCCCATTCTGTCTTCTGTTATTATGTGTGATTTGTACAAAATAATAGGTCTCATTGTAACTTTTCAAACATGTATTCATTGTACTTCAATCAAACTTTCTCTTCCCGAAATTGCTCCTATCACATAGTCCAGATGATTTTTTTCAAGAGGATAAATCACTGGAGTTATCAATGGGTAATTCTGTCTTAAATGGAAGTGGTTATTCACAGAAGGGTAAATATGGGCATTAAAGAGGGAAAAATATACTTAGGGGAAGATCTTTATAATTTGAGCTAGGTTCCTGAGTTGGAAGGATTAATGATGTTCAAATACTGACATTAATTCATATTTAAAGAATTGATATTGCTTTAATGGTTGTACTTCCCAAAGTAAAAATTGATATTGCCCATCAAAATATTAAGACATTTTTCACAATAGAAAGCATCCTAAACTTTACACAAAAATGTTAAAGTACTCCAAAGAAAAACAAGATACTTTATAATATCACAGTGTATGTCTTCAAAATGATAGTAATCAAAATAGCATGGCGGCCACAAAATCAAACGCATAAGTGAGAATGTATCTCAGGGATAGCATGCTTGCCTAGCATATACCAGACTTTGGGTTCAATACTCATAACTCATAGAATCAGTGGAATAGAATAGAAAACCAAGAAATAAATGTATATGTCTAGAGCTAGCTCATATCCAACCAACAAAGGCTCAAATGACATACATTACAGAAAGGACAATATGTATAATAAATGGTGTAGGGAAAATGATATCTAAAAGAAAAAGAATGAAATTGAACATATTTCTTTCATCAGTTTTAAAGTCTGTCAGTTCAACATATACCAATGAGCCGGGAAGTTGGCTCAAGGGGTAAAGATGCTTGCCACCAGGTCTGATGGTGTAGGTTTTATGTCTGGAACCATATGGTGGAAGAAAGAATGGACTTTTGCAAATTGTCCCCTGATCTTCACTTGTGCACCTGTACAAATGTGTTCACATTACCTTTCTAAGAGAAATAAAATACTGGAAAGTAGGGAGAGGGAACTTATAGGACACACCTCCAGCAGGAAGACAGGACATCAAGTGAGGGATGGGTTTGCCATCCCACAGTCACATCTCTGACCCATAATTGTTTCTGTCTGAAAGAATTACAGGGATGGGAATGGAGAGGAGCCTGAGGAAATAAAGGTCCAGCAACAGGCCCAAAGTGGGATCCAGCTCAAGGGGAGGTCCCAAGGCCTAATACTATTACTGAGGCTGTAGAGAGCTCACAAAAAGGGATCAGGCCTGCCCTCTGAATACCCAACAAGCAGTTGAAAGGGTCAGATGCAGATATTTGCATCCAACCAATGGACAGAAGGAGCTGACCTCTGTGGTTGAATTCGGGAAGGCTGAAAGAAGCTGAGGAGAAGGGTGATCCTGCAAGAGGACCAGCAGTCCCAATTAATCTGGACCCCCCCCCGCCCCAAGATCTCTCAGACACTGGACTACCAACCAGCCTGCATACACCAGCTCATATGAGATCCCGAACACACATACAGTAGAGGATTGCCAGATCTGTGTTCATTCAGAGATGATGCATCTAACTCTCAAGACACTGGAGGCCCCAGGGAGTTTAGAGGTCAGGTGGGGTGGGGGGTGGGGATATCCACGTGGAGATGGGGTGGGGTGGGGAGGAGGTGTGGGATGTGGAACAGTAGGATGGTGGATGGGGGCAGGAAATGGAATATGGAGTATAAAAATGAATTTAAAATAAAATTAAATTAAAGAAATAAAATGTAATAGAATTTCAGAATTCACGGAAATAATTATGTGATAAAAAATTAAAGGTCAGCCACGCCAAGCCGCCCATGGAGCTGCAACTCAGCCCCAGCGTCCTGAGCAGCCGCAGCTGCCCATGCAGATTCCCCCTCTGAGGGAGTCTGCTTCCAGGGCAAGCCACAGCTGACTGCTGCTGAAAGAGTGGATTAGCCTGGAGGAGCTGGTGCTCGTTAGATGCGGAAAAAGCATTTGACAAGATCCAACACCCATTCATGATAAAAGTCTTGGAAAGATCAGGAATTCAAGGCCCATACCTAAACATGATAAAAGCAATCTACAGCAAACCAGTAGCCAACATCAAAGTAAATGGTCAGAAGCTGGAAGCAATCCCACTGAAATCAGGGACTAGACAAGGCTGTCCACTCTCTCCCTACCTATTCAACATTGTACTTGAAGTCCTAGCCAGAGCAATTCGACAACAAAAGGAGATCAAAGGGGTACAAATTGGAAAAGATGAAGTCAAAATATCACTTTTTGCAGATGATATGATAGTATATATAAGTGACCCTAAAATTTCCACCAGAGAACTCCTAAACCTGATAAACAGCTTCGGTGAAGTAGCTGGATATAAAATTAACTCAAACAAATCAATGGCCTTTCTCTACACAAAGAATAAACAGGCCGAGAAAGAAATTAGGGAAACAACACCCTTCTCAATAGTCACAAATAATATAAAATATCTTGCTGTGAAACTTTTTGATGAAGGAAAGAAAAAATTCTTTACACAAGAGATGAGTGATATTCTTCTGGCCTTGGAGTTACAGCTACAAGAACTAGGTCCTGTCATTCGTAGTGGTGTCTACTCCCATCTTGAAGCATTTGTGCCATGAAATAAGAAAATACTGGTAAAACATCTAAAGAAGTTACATCGTAATGGATGATCATTTAAGAGAACCTCTGCAGAAACTGAAGCTGACAGCAATGGCATGCCTGAACAGCTGTTTAAATACCAGGAAGACTGCCAGGATCGCACTCAAGCCAAATATGCCAAGTTCCAAGTAAATGAAGAACAGGAAAAAATGGATCTGGTGATGATGAAGATGATGGTGATGATGATACTGATGATGGTGGTGGTGATGATGATGATGGTGGTGGTAGTGATAATGATGATGGTGGTGGTGGTGATGATGATGATGATGATGATGGTGCTGGTGCTGCTGTTGCTGCTGCTGATGATGATATTGATGATGATAAACCAGGGAAGCAAGACATCATAGGCCCACAAAAGAAATTCCACTGGGATGACACCATCAGAACTTTTTTATGTAACCTCATTGAGATCAAATTGGGACGCTATGAATTAGAGCCAAATAACAGCCAGTCTGCTGAGGATTATCTTAAATCCTTTATGGAGACAGAGGTGAAGCCACTGTGGTGTAAGGACTGGATGCAGGCAAGAATGGTTTTTTGGTTTTTTTTTTTTTTTTTTTTTTTTTTTTTTGGTTTTTTAAGGAAAGCCAGAGTGTACATAATCATCTTACTTGTGATCCAGCAAAGAAAAAGGTGATTCCTGCATCAAAACCCAAAGTCAAGGTGATGGTAAAGACCCTTCCTGTTTGTTCTTTCTCTACTATGCTGAAGGAATGTAGCCCCAAAAGGGACCCAAAAACTTCCGCATAGTCCTTCCATGAGCTCCAGCAATCCATCATTGCCTCAGCCAGCCTAGCTTAGCACCAGTGCAAGAAACCATCTGCCTTGACGACTCCCTCGATGAAGACCTTTCTTTCCCCTCAGCCTCACTGGATCTTGTATCTGAAGCTTTAGCTGTCATCAACAATGGGAACAAGGGCCCCTCAGTTGGTTCAAGGCTAAATGTGCCAACTACAAAACCTCATCCAGGACTGAGAGAAGAAAAACTAGCAAGTATCATAAGTAAGTTACCACTGGCTACTCCCCAAAAAACTAGATTCTACTCAGACTGCTCACTCATCAAGTCTTATTGCTGGTCACATGGGGCCAATACCAAAGAAACCCCAGGATTTAGCTCATACTGGTATTTCTTCAGGCCTTATTGCTGGTTCTTCAATTCAGAACCCTAAAGTTTCCTTAGAACCTTTGCCAGCCAGGCTACTCCAGCAAGGACTGCAAAGGTCAAGCCAGATACATGCTTCTTCTTCTTCACAGACTCATGTCTCCTCCTCCCAAGCCCAAGCTGCTGCCTCCTCTCATGCTCTGGGAACATCAGAGGCCCAAGATGCTTCTTCGTTAACACAAGTCACAAAGGTGCACCAGAACTCAGCTGTCCAGCAGAACTATGTGTCTCCACTACAAGCCACCACTAGTAAATCACAGAACAACCCAGTGGTGAAATTAAGTAATAACCCCCAACTTTCCTGTTCGTCCCAACTACTCAAGACTTCAGATAAGCCACTGATGTATTGCCTCCCTTTGTCTACCCCATCACCTGGAAATGGTTCTCAGGTTCTCAGGGGCCCCACCCCCTAGTTTCTAGGACAGCACTGAGTACCACTACCTCCAGTAACTATTTAGCCAAGGCTATAGTGTCACAAATCTCCACGCAGGGTTTCAAATCTCCCTTCTCAATGGCTGCATCTCCCAAACTTGCCGCATCTCCCAAAACTTTACCCCACCTAAGCCTTCTGTTTCACTCAAGCCCTTTCTGTCAGATAAGCCTTCAATATCTACTAAACTGATTTCTCAATTCAACCCAACTCCCAAGCCTGCTGTATGCCCACGTTCTTCTAGTCCAAACATACTAGTACTCCAGAGTAGCCACTCTATAAGTAAGAACCCTGTCCATAAACAGCCCAGTGAATGAACATCAGCAGACCGTCTCCCACTCTGAGATTGTTGCCCTCAAATCATACTTCTAGCCTTCCAGCTACAAAAACTCTTTAGACCCCTTCTAATCTAACAAACTCATCATCCACTTGAACTGTTGGGAAGAACAGCTTGAATGGAACCCCAATGAATGTACCTGCCAGCTTGAGGTAGCAAGCAACCTTAGCTCAAGTGGAATTAATAGGACTTGTCAATCTGGGGGAACAGGAAGTAGAACAAAGGGCGCTACTAAACTGTTGTCTACTCCACATAGGTCAACCTCTGCCACAGGGTCTTCAGTGGTAACAGCCAGTGTGAAGGACATAAAGAACCTCAGACCTGACTATTTTTTCAGCTCAAGAATATTTTATTTTCAGTCAGTGAGATGGCTGAATGGGTAAAGGTGATTGCTACCAAGCACAACAACTTGAATTCGATTTCTGGGACCCATATGATAGGAGAACAGACTCCAGAAAGTTGTCTACTGGCCTACACATCCACATACCATAGCACAGTCCCCCTGCCCAAGAATAAATGTAATTTTAAGATTTTTTTTGATAAAAATAAATACTATATCATTCTGTGAAGAAAAATTAAAAGTACTAGAAAAAAATAAGCAAAGTCGCTCAGGACATGGATATCGCCCCCCGCCCCAAACACAACTCTTACTTCAAAAGAGATAGTTTTTCCTGGGACCAAATATGAGTGAGTGTGGATTGGGAGCACATTTAGGTGATGTGGTGGTTTGAATATGCTTGGCCCAGGAAGTGCTACTATTAAGAGGTGTGGCTTTGTTGGAGGAAGACTGTCACTGTGAGGGTGGGCTTTGAGACCCTCCTCCTAGTTGCCTGGAAGTCAGTCTGCTCCTGGCTTCCTTTGGATGAAGATATAGAACTCTCAACTATTCCAGTATCATGCCTGCCTGAACGCTGACAAGTTTCCTGCCTTGATGATAATGGACTGAACCTCTGAACCTGTAAGCCAGTCCCAATTAAATGTTGTCCTTTGTAGTAGTTGCCTTGGTCATGGTGTCTGCTCACAGCAATAGTACCCTAACTAAGACAGGTTATCTCAAAATTCAGGTTCCAGCATGAATTTTGTACAGGTTTTCTAATAACAGAACAAATGATGTCATTCATGAGTCAAGACAATTTTCAAATACATTGACTGATGCATGGATGAGACAGCTTACAGCAAAGTGGGAGAACCTATTATAATGGTTTGTATATCCTTAGACCAGGGAATGGCACCATCTGGAGATGTGGCCTTGTTGGAATAGGTATGACCTGGTTGGAATGGGTGTGTCACTATGGGTGTGGGCTTAAGATCCTCACCTTAGTTGCCTGGAAGTCAGTCTTCCACTAGCAGCCTTTGGATGAAGACATAGAACTCTCAGCTCCTCCTGTGCCATGCCTGCCTGGATACTGCCATGCTCCCACCTTGATGATAATGGACTGAACCTCTGAACATGTAAGACAACCCCAATTAAATGATTTTTATAAGACTTGCCTTGGTCATGGTGTCTGTTCACAGCAGTAAAACCCTAACTAAGACACCTATTATTCTTAGATTCTATTCTATTTGATGACACTCTTAGCTTCTGTCTTGGTGAAAGCTCAAGGTCCACTAAGTTAACACATTTAAATAGTTTTTTTCTGATACTTACAAAGATATTATGTCAGACACAGAGTGAAGAAAAGAATGACAAACAAGAGTACTGAAGACAGCACAAGATTGTAACTAGGCTCTAGGCCTGTAATATTCCAGCCATTTTACAAGCATTGATGTTCTATTCACTTAATATTTCATTAAGTTAAATGGCAAAGCTTCTTCCTGAGAACTTCCATTGACAATATAGGCAATAATTTCTTTGGATAAAATTCAAAAGCATGGGCTGGTGAGATGGCTCAGTGGGTAAGAGCACCCGACTGCTCTTCCAAAGGTCCAGAGTTCAAATCCCAGCAACCACATGGTGGCTCACAACCATCTGTAAGGAGATCTGACTCCCTCTTCTGGAGTGTGACAGCTACAGTGTACTTACATATAATAAATCTTTAAAAAAAAAAAAAAAAAAAAAAAAAAAAAAAAAAATTCAAAAGCATAGGTAACAAAATAGAAGATAGACAAAACAAATATTCATCAGCTAAGGGACTGATATCCAGAATATAAATGGAAGTCAGGTCATATAAGATTTCTCAATGGCTAAAGGTCATTTCTGTGGCCCACATGTTGTAACGGAGGGAACCAATTCCCACAAGTTGTCCTCTGACCTCCCTGTGACTAGCATGACATATACTTGATCTCTCTCTCTCTCTCTCTCTCTCTCTCTCTCTCTCTCTCTCTCTCTCTCTCTCTCTCTCTCTCTCATGCACATGTATGCATACATAAAGTAAAAATAAATGTAACAAAATAATTTTTAAATGAAAGTCATACACCTCAACAACAACAACAACAACAACAACAACAAAAACCTGACTGACAATTTTCTGACTAGGTATTTCACAAAAGAAGCAACACTAATGACAAATAAATACAATTTAAGCAGCATCTGTCTACAAATCCAGCTTTACAGGAGATTCCAGAAGGACCAATTCAATCTTAGGAGGTAATCACACCCAAGAAAACACAAAGAATATGTAGTCTTAGATGATCAAATAAAAAGAGAGGGGGAATCACACCACATCAAAACACTAACAGGAATCAACAAGCATACCTCATAGATAACTCTCAATATCAATGGTCTCGGTTCCCCCAAGGCACAGTCACAGACTGAGAGATTGGATACAAAAACAGGATCCATCCTGCTGCTGCATTGAGGAAACACACATTAACATCAAAGGTAGATAACATCTCAAGGTAATAGGATGGAAAAAGAAATTCTAAACAAATGGAAGATGCAAGCCAGTGTGTCCAATTTAATATCTGATAAATTATATATCAAACAAAATTATTCAGAAGGGACAGGGGAGAACACTACATACTCATCAAAGGAAAAATTTACCATGATGACATTTCAGTTCTAAATCTATGTACCACACACAAAGATACCCCCTTTTGTAAAAGAAACTCGACTATAGCTAAAATCAGGTATTGACCCTTACACACAGATAGTGGGAAATATCAGTACCCCACTCTCACTAAAAGATAGGTCATCCAGATAAAAACTAAACAGAAATTCTGGAGCTAGCTGATAACATAAACCAAATATATCTAACAGATATTTATAGAACATTTCACCCAAACACAAAAGAATTTACCTTCTCAGCATCTTATAGAACTTTCTCCAAAATTGACCACATACTCAGCCACAAAGTAAGTCTCAATAGATACAAGAAAATTATGATAACATCCTGCATTCCAGCTGACCACCACCACTGATTAAACCTGGTAACAACAGAAACAACAGAAAGCTTACAAATTAATGGAAACTGAAAGGTTCACTACTGAATAAAAGTGCATCAAGATGAAAATTAGAAAAGAAGTTTAAAACTTCCTAGAAATTGAATGGAAATGAATACACAACATACTCAAATCTATGGGATATATAAAGGCAGTTCTAAGAGATGAGTTCATAGCACAAAGATTAGAGAAATTTTAACACAATGTCATACCTGAAAGTGCTTAAACAAACAAACAACAAAAAACAATATCCACAAAGAGTATATGGCAAGAAATAAACAAACTCATGGCTGAGAGCAATAAAAGAGAAACAAACAACAACAAACCAATACAAGGATCAATGAAATTAAAAAAAAATAGTTATTTGAGAAGATCAGTAAAATTGAAAATACCTTAGCCAAATTAACGAAAAGACACAGAGAAAAGACACCAAAACTTAGAAATTAGAAGCAGCCTAGATATCCATTTACAAATTTGTGGATCAGAAAATGTGATACATTTATACAATGGAATATTACTTGAACATTAAAAATGAAATAATGAGATTTGCAGATAAATGGGGAGAGCTAGAAAAAATAATCCTGAGTCAGGTAACATAGACCCAGAAAGTCAAATTTTGTAAATTATGTTGTGCATTTATTTACATGTAGATGTCAGATGTTAAGCCTTCAATTAGCGAACTACAATCTATATAACCACAGAGGTTGAGTACAAAATAAGGTACTAAAAAGGGAAGGGAAAGTCCTTCTGAAGAAGAGGAAATAGAATATATTGTTATGGACAGGGATAGGAGGAGATAAAATGGGAGAATTAAATGAAGATGGGCAGAAAAAAAAAAAGAGGGGTTTGGAGGGAATATGGGGAAGGACATCTAAAACCAAAACTCATTTGAGTTGTTACATGAAAAATCAACTGCAGTAAAAGATCCTTAATATATATATTTGAGAAACAAAAACTAAATAAAATCACCAAGTTAGGGGAAATCCAAATGAAAACCCAAATGCCAGGAATGTGTTACATCTACTTGAGTTGTTGATCAAAGGGACCCCATGGAAATCCCCAAGCAACCTTAGCTATTGCTAAAGCTGATGTTTTCTCTCCACAAACTGACAGCAAGGCCCTACTGCTGAAGACAACACGTATATGACTATTGAACTGGAAAAATTGAGCTGGTGCCAACTTAGAGCCTTCACACCTACTGACTAATGTTCTTGGTATTGGAAGGCACACTACATGCTACCAAGACAAGGATAAACACCAACTTAACTTTAGATGTACAATGGTGACTCATGCACAATATTCATGAAATGGAACCTATACCTGACAATGCTCTGGTGGGCAAGAACCTGAATCCAGATAGTCTGTGGACCTACAAAAAATTAAAATACTACAACAGTTCTGCTAAAAATATCTAGTCATAATTGACTCCTAAAGACATTCTTCTATACTTGTTGCTAAGTGTCTTGTTCATTTGCCATCAGAGAAGCTTCCTCCAGCAGCAGATGGGAACAAATACAGAGACCCACAACTGAAAAATGTACACAGAGAGAGACTTTGCAAAACTGAGTTCTAAGTGGGAGATCTCTATCAATCCCTGGGCCTGTGTGGGTCTTCACCAGATGGGGTCTCAGTGCTGAAAGGGGAAGTGGACATATGCCTCCCATCCCTAACCCAGAAGCTGTGAATACTTGATAACTGATCACAATGAAAAAATTAGTTTTCTTCAAAGGAGTCCCACTGGGTATACATTTAAGAGCTGTCTGTATGTTCAACAGTAAAGTTTGTTTGGCTTTTATTCTATTTTTTTCAATACCTGTTTGATCTCTGATAAAATAATGGAAAAAAGGATGTAGGTTTGGGGGTGGGAGTGGAGAAGCTCTGGGATGAGTTTGAGCAGAGAAAACCATGATCAGAACATATTGTATGAAATATGTATTTTCAATAAAATATATAATATTTAAAAAGGTAAGCACTATATGTTCTCAACTGTGTGATGTAAAAGGTAAAGTAGCTTACTTTATAGAATTAGAGTGTGAGAGTGGCAGAGGGACAAGAGAACGGGTTAGTGAGTAGAGCTTAGGAGGAACAGAGCCTAGGATTGTATAGCACAGTAGAGAGAAAATATAGTAGAGATTTTACAATAAATTGAAAAAATGCTCTGAATGTTTTTAATATAACATCATGGTAAATGTCTACGGTGATAAACATGAGAATTTCTCTAATTTTGTTATTTTACATAACATGTATGTATATGTTGAAATATTATATTATACATGTATAATGTGTCAATTCTAGAAATCTTGGGAACCTCAGAGCCTGTTTGTAGGGAGGTCATGCTTTCAATACCTTGATACCTCATTAATAGGGTCACAGTGTAAGAGTAATTAATTGCTTATCTGTGTTGTATGACACCGAATTGATTTAAGGAGTGTTTGGTAAACTCACACCAGGTTATAGAAAAGCAGTCACACAACAGGAGATTTTACCTGATATAATGTCTACTTTTCAATGAAAACTTATAAGCCATGATGAAAGACTAGAGAAAAAAATCTGAATAGAAAAAGTGACTATCAGAATTCTAATAAGATATGACATAGATTTTGAAGTTATCAAGCCAAGAATTTAAAATCGCCATGATGAACATAATAAAGCTCCCAACATAAAAAGAAGACAGCATTCAATAATATGTGGGTAGCTTGAGTATAGAGATAAGCATCAAAGGGAAGAATAAAAATGAAATTCTATATCTAAAATATTGTAAGATGAAGGGCAGCTTTAATAGACTTATTGGACTTTAGATTGTCTCAGAAAGGAATCGTATTCATTAAAATAAATCGATAGGAACCTGCTAAACCAAGCTGTAAAGCATGGGAAATGAATAAAAAGAAAGAACAGAGCATCTAAGACTTATACCAAAAGCATGTGACATATACATAATGGGAACATGGCTAAAAGAGGACAGACTGAAAAGACCAAATGATATATTCAAAGTAACAATGGCTGAGAATTGTCCATAGTTAATGACTAGTATTAACCCACAAATCCAGGAGAAATTTTGAACAAAACACTAAGAAGGCCCAGAGACCACTATAGATAATCAATATCTCTCTAACTATATATCTAGGTTTATATTCAAATTGTAGAAAACCAAAAGAAAAACCTCTTGAAAGTAGGCACAGTGGGTGGAACTAAGATGGGTGAACAGAGTCACACAGTGAAGTTCTGATGACTCCAGCTAAGCTAATATTAGTAGAGTTTGAGAAATGTGGTTGAATTAGGGTAACATTTTGAAGTTTACTCAGTTTCCTGATAGAGTGGAAATAAGCTATAAGACTAGAGTAAGAAGTAAATAGAATGACCTCTAGTCTCAAAGTATTCAGGAATGTATAATGATAATCTTCTCCTTCAACCATTTTCTTCATCAGTTATCTCAGACTTAACTACTCAAAGAAGATTTTTATTAATTGAAAACTTCCTGGCCCTTATCATTCAGCCCTCATCTATAATCTTCAAGTCTTTGCTTGCATCTTTATTTCCTACAATCTCATCTAGAAAGGATGGCTGCCAATCATAATACATCCCACCTTTCGCTTTGTCCTCCAGATCTAATCCTTATCTGTTTCTTTATGTTTTCTGTTCCACCGACTAGACCTCTCTCTCAATTTTACCCTCTTCTCTTCCATTGGCTTTTATACATCAGTATTTAGACATGGCAAAATCTATTCAGAGATGAGAGCAAAAGGAGGAAGAAGAGGAGAAGCAGGAAAAGGAAGGAGGAGAAAAAAGAAGAGGAAGAGGAATAGGAAGAAGGTGGAGGGGAAGGAGGAGGAGGAGGGGAGGGGAGGAGGAGGAGGAGGAGGAGGAGGAGGAGGAGGAGGAGGAGGAGGAGGAGGAGGAGAAGGAGAAGGAGAAGGAGAAGGAGAAGGAGAAGGAGAAGGAGAAGGAGAAGGAGAAGGAGAAGGAGAAGAAGAAGAAGAAGAAGAAGAAGAAGAAGAAGAAGAAGAAGAAGAAGAAGAAGAAGAAGAAGAAGAAGAAGAAGAAGAAGAAGAAGAAGAAGAAGAAGAAGAAGAAGAAGAAGAAGAAGAAGAAGAAGAAGAAGAAGAAGAAGAAGAAGAAGAAGAGACCTTACATAGCTAGTGCTGTAGTAGGGGATCTGTAGCACTTGTTCATTCAACTTATCACTATTTATCTCTATCTCAAAGATAGTTGAAAGAATAATATTCATTATTTGTCTGTACTTCCGCATTTTCTGAAACACCTTTAATGACTTCTACCATTATAAATTATATGCAGTGAGGATGTATGCACTCAAAATATGCTGAAGTCTTCTGATTTTTTTTAGGTTGGGAAAGGGAATATTTCTGATCTATTTCACTTCTAGTTTACTACTTGGCCCATTGCAGTTGTGATTCTATTCTCTTCATTGAAACTGAAACAGTGCTAAACAAAGTTCTGTATGACTTATTACTTATTAAGTCTACTGGTTAATTCCATGTTTTTATCTTCACTTGGTGTTTACAATGTTTGACAAAAGTGATCTCTTCAGTAAAATCAATTCCTTGGTCTTCTATGAAAATGGCAGTCTTTTTAACTTTGTCCATATTGCTATGAACAATTTTCCTGTCTTCCATGGGTGTTCTCCTTCCACTTAGTCAAAAAGCAGTGATTGTTTTTCATTCTGATGCCATGTCTGGAACTCTCTGTTGGGTTATATCATTGTGATTGCCCTCATCTACCACCTCTCTAAAACATGTCTGTATACAGCCCAGATATCTGTCAGTAGAAATTTTAAAATCATCTCAAATTTGATATAACAATTTAAATCCATAATGTTACACCCATATCTGCACATTCTCCTATGTGACATTTTCATCAAACTACCCTGTGAGAAATATATTTCCACACTTCCTTCTGCATGCATTGTCATCACATAAAGTCACCAAGTCTTCCCCTCCCTTACCTCTCCTTTCTAAGTTATCGAATGCATCCTTTTTCCTCTTTTTGCTTACTACTTTACTTCAAGACAGAATCCTTCCTTGTCCTTAGAGTATTGCTATGTTTCCCAGGCAGGTTGTGAATTCTTAGGTTCAAGTGATCCTCCTGCTTCAGCCACTTGAATATATGGCACTACATATATTTGCTTGGCCATTGGTAATCACACAGTTCTTCCTTTACATTGCATTTACCTATTTAAAGCACAAAAGTTATCATGAAATTATTTTCTTTAAATTCCTTTCATTGTTATCAGTCACTTCAAATCAGAATTCTTAGCAAAGTATATCAAGTCTTTTCAAAATTCCTGCCTACATATTTGGCCATATTTATTGCTATTGCTTCCCTAACATTCTAGACATTGGATCCACTTAACCAGCCTCCAGAACCCTTTTTGCTTTCATAAACAACGTTTACTAATGACAACAATACATCATATTCTCTACAATGAATAACTACAGTTTCACACTTTAAATTTAGCTCAGGGCTTTCTCTTCAACAACAACTAAAACCATTGAGAACAGAAGTTTATCTGTCCATCTCCAAAGAACCTTATATGATACCTACATCGCACAGAAGAGACAAGTAATACATTTTCTTTAGTGAAAGCCTAACTGAATCAAAATTTTTTACTTTCTTAGGATTGATTCCAAATTTCTATATTATCCACTCATATGTACCTTCTCTTTCTCAAGAATCGCATAAACATCATTTTAATGTGTTTTAAAGACCTTGAGGTTTTTTCTATTGGAAAATTTAAAGGTGCGGATATTGTGTATGTTTATAGAGTATTTCTGTTATCATTATTGTAAATGATTGAAATTTTTATTGTAGTCGAATGTTTTGTGGCTGGGTTGATTGCCCCAGTCCCTCCACTGAGGTTTTACGTGGTTACAGAAGATGGCCAGTTCAGGCTCTGTATCCCTCATTATTAGAAGTCTTTGCTAAAGTTACTCTTGTAGATACCATGGAGTTTCCATTGGACTGGGTTTCTACCTTGCTCCCCAAATGTCTCCCAATTCCACTCTTTTCTCCCTCTTCCCTTATTTTCTCCCTCCCTTTCCCTCATCCTAATCTATTCTGTTTCCAATCCCACAAGCCCCCAACCCACCCTCAAAATCTACTCTAAATTTCCTTCCCAGGGAGATTTTTTTGTTTATTTTTTATTAGATATTTTCTTTATTTACATTTCAAATGTTATCCCCTTTCCTAGTTTCCCCTCTAGGGAGATTTTCTAGTCCCCCTTAAATCCTGGTCATTATTTAGCCTCTCTGGGCCTATTGTTTGTAGTATGATGCTTCTTTACTTTACAGCTATTATCTGCATATAGATGAGTACACACCATGTTTGTCTTTCTCGGTCTGGGTTATCTCACTCAGGATGATTTTTTTTTTCTAATTTCAGAGTTTGACATTCCAACTTAAACCTAGCTAAGATAGGATGTGAAGCAAGGAGAATGAATAGTCCATATGGAAACCAATATGGAGTTTTCTCAGAAAAATGAGAATCTATCTACCTCAGGATACAGCTATACTATATCACTCTTAGGCATATACCCAAAGAATGTCCCATCTTAGCATAAAGATACTTGCTGAACTATGTTCAATATGACTAAATTTATAATAACCAGAAACTGGAAACAATCTCATTGTCCCTCAACCAAAGAATGGATAAATAAAATGGTGTACGTTTACACAATGGAATACTAATCACCTGTTAAAAACAATGACATCATGAAATTTTTAGAGAAACTCTTAAGCAACATTTTTCTGTTCTCAGATTTGATATTGTGAGTAATAAAGCCTATGTTTGTGTAGCTCTTTAAAAGGGACACATTCTTATTTGATTGTGAAAATTATCTTTGCAGTGAGGTAAATACTGTTTCCAACTTTTCAGACTGAAGTAAACAGAAGTAGAAGACAGGAGGGTGGCAGGCAGGACTCAGAGAGATTACATAAGTAATTAATGTTATATGAAATGTGTTGGATCTAGAAATCTAATTCAAGACTTTTAACTCTTAATTTCTGTACTAATTAGCAATACATTGCCTAAAAATCTAAGTCATTAATTTATAAACATAAATATAATTTTGTATTTTATTTTTATCCTTTTTTTTCAAAATAACTCATTGAAATTATGTAATGGAAAATTTTGAACAAGTTGACTGGATAAAAGTATTCCCCACATCAGTTATCTAATGCTTCGAAATGCTGTTGACCTTTGACTATTGAGTCATTTTAATTGCAGTAAATGATAAGGTTCATGCAATGGCATATATTGGAATGTCAACTTGTTATCAAAGAAATAAAGGTCACTGTTGGGTATTTCCTTCTCTGGAAGCTCTTTTCTATGTTTACTAAGTTATTAAGTGTCTAATCTTAGGAGTTGTAAGGGCTAGAGAAATCACTGAAAAATCAATTCTTTACATCTCAAGGCTACAAAATGTTTCAACAAGTAGTTCATATTGGTAAATTAGATATTGAAATATAGGACATTGATTAACAATGAATCTCAAACTTGGTAAGATCATTAAAGTAAGAATTTGAGAATAAATTGAATGGATAGTAGAAGACATTTACATTATTCTAAGTTTCATAACTGATGCATTCCAAAAATACATAACTTGCTAATAAAAAGGGTTTAAAATCACTTGCACACTCAATTGTGGTTTTTCATATGTCTGTTCATATATATACACATTCTTATCCATCTGAAATCTCTCCAGTGAATTTTATGATACTGGAACTACTTAGTTAAGCAAATTCTCATGGCCTTATTACAGACTGACTTTGAGATATGTTCTTATGTGTTCAGAGTTCAAAAGTGATACTAGTACTTACATAAAACACTGGAAACTCTATTCCTCTTCTCTCTCTTTAAATCTCTCTCTTTCTGTCTCAGTCTCTCTATGTCTCTATCTCTCTGTACACACACACATTGGTACTTAAAATTGAAGTATTGTTTTTTGTTATTTTTATTTCATTTTTATGTTCCTTTTTTATATTTTTATATATTTTTATATTTTATATTCATTTTTATATTCCTTAGGGAGAGAATCTACTTTAACACACTAAAGCAAAAACAAAACCAAATAAAACAGTTCTCTTACACTTTCTCCTCATATTTCATTGTTCTTCACTGCATCCAAAAGACCTTTCCACTGGGTAGAAGCTGGGTGACTTGTCTATCTTGTTCTATGCTTGTTCTATGCTTGTTCTATGCTTGTTCTTGTTCTCCCTCCTCTAACAACCATTAACTTTTAATAGCTCCCAGTGAAGGGTGAAGCCAAATGAAGCCTCCACCATTCATTACAGAAATTTGGAGGACACATTCATGTACAGATCTTGTAAAATAAATCACTAACTATATTCGTTCATTAGTGCAACTGATATATTGAGTTCAGAAGTCAACATCTCACAGCAGTTTTTTCCATCCTTCTAGATATTATTTGTATCCTTTATTCTGTGATGTTCTCATGGTCTTGGGGAATAATGGTTATGGACTGATGTCTGTTACAAACATACATACAACAGTTTTCAATAAAATACTTGCAAAATAAATACAAATGAAACACATCAATATTATTCACTATGACCAAGTTGGCTTCATTCCAGAGATGCAAGGAAGGTTCAACATATGGAAATCAATAAATATAACACATCATATTAATGTACTCAAGAAAAAAAGAAACATACGATCATTTTTAAAAGGTGCAAAGAAAAAGATTTTAACAAAATGTACTGTGATATAAGCTCTGAAGAAACTATCAATAGACAGATGATATTTCAACATAATAAGGAGTATAATGGCAGTACTGTAGCTAACATACCAAATGAGGAAATGTTCAAAATATATCCATTAATATAAGGAACAAAACCAGAGTTTCTACTTTTTCCATCCCTATTCCATATACTACTTGAAGTCTTAGGGCAATAAGACAAGAGAAACAAACAAAAGTGGCGTAAATGGGAAAAAATAATCAAAATCTTCTTATTTGCTTTTTTATTAGATATTTTCTTTATTTACATTTCAAATGTTATCCCCTTTCCTAGTTTCCCCTTTGAAATCCCCTAGCCTCTCCACCCTCCCCTACTCCCCAAACCACCCACTCCCATTCCTGGTCTTGGCATTTCCCTATATTGGGGCATAGAGCCTTCACAGGACCAAGGGCCTCTCCTCCCATTGATGACCGACTAGGCCATGCTCTGCTACAAATATAGCTAGAGCCACAATTTCTACCATGTGTTTACTTTAATTGGTGGTATAGTTTCAAGTAGCTCTGAGGGTACTGGCTAGTTCATATTGATGTTCCTTCTATGTGGCTTCAGACCCCTTCAGCTCCCTGTGCTCCTTCATTGGGGACCTTGTGTTCCATCCAATGGATGACTTGAGAATCCACTTCTGTATTTGCCAGGCACTGGCAGAGCCTCACAGGAGACAGCTATATCAATCTCCTGTCAGCAGGCTCTTGTTGGCATCTGCGTACTGTCTGGGTTTGGTGGTTGTTTATGGGATAGATCCCCAAGTGGAGCAGTCTCTGGATGGTCATTCCTTCAGGCTCTGCTCAGAACTTTGTCTCTGTAACTCCTTCCATGGGTATTTTGTTCCCCATTCTAAGAAGGAACAAAGTATCCATACTTTAGTTTCCTTCATCTTGAGTTTCATATGTTTTGCAAATTATATCTTGGGTATTCTAAGTCTCTGGGCTTGTATCCACTTATCAGTGAGTGCATATCATGTGTGTTCTTTTGTGATTACGTTACCTCTCTCAGGATGATATCCTCCAGCTCCATTCATTTGCCAAAGAATTTCATAAATTCATTGTTTTTAATAGCTGAGTAGTACTCCACTGTATAAATGTACCACATTTTCTGTATCCATTCCTCTGTTGAGGGGCATCTGGGTTCTTTCCAGCTTCTGTCTATTATAAATAAGGCTGCCATGATCATAGTGGAGCATGTGTCTTTATTACAAGTTGGAACATCTTCTGGGTATATGCCCAGGAGTGGTATTGCTGGATCTTCCGGTAGTACTATGTCCAATTTTCTGAGGAACCACCAAACTGATTTCCAGAGTGGTTGTGCAAGCTTGCAATCCCACCAGCAATGAAGGAATGTTCCTCTTTCTCCACATCCTCACCAGCTTCTGCTGTCACCTGAAGTTTTGATCTTAGCCATTCTGAAGGGTGTGAGATGGAATCCCAGGGTTGTTTTGATTTGCATTTCCCTGATGATTAAGGATGTCAAAAATTTTTTCAGGTGCTTTTCAGCCATTCGGTATTCCTCAGTTGAGAATTCTTTGTTTAACTCTGTACCCCATTTTTAATAGGATTATTTGATATTCTAGAGGCCATCTTCTAGAGTTCTTTATATATATTGGATATTAGTCGACTATCTTATTTGAATTGGTAAAGATGCTTTCCCAATCTGTTGGTAGCCTTTTTGTCTTATTGACAGTGTCTATTGCCTTACAGAAGCTCTGCAATTTTATGAGGTTCCATTTGTAGATTCTTGATCTGACAGCACAAACCATTGCTGCTCTGTTCAGGAATTTTTCCCCTGTGCCCATATCTTCGAGGCTTTTCCCCACTTTCTCCTCATAAGTTTCAGAGTCTCTAGTTTTATGTGGAGTTCCTTTGTGTGGACTTAAGCTTTGTGTGAGGAGGTAAGAATGGATCAATTCACATTCTTCTACATGATAACTACCAGTTGTGCCAGCACCATTTGTTGAAAATGCTGTCTTTTCTCCACTGGATGATTTTAGCTCCCTTGTCAAAGATCAAGTGACCATAGGTGTGTGGGTTCATTTCTGGGTCTTCAATTCTATTCCATTCACCTACCTGTCTATCGCTGTACCAGTACCATGCAGTTTTTATCACAATTGCTCTGTAGTACAGCTTGAGGTCAGGCATGGTAACTCCACCAGAGGTTCTTTTATTGTTGAGAATAAATTTTGCTATCCTAGGTTTTTTGTTATTCCAGATGAATTTGAAAAAAAAATGCCCTTTCTAAGTCAGTGAAGAATTGAGTTGGAATTTTGATGGGGATTGCATTGAATCTGTAGATTGCTTTTGGCAAGATAGCCATTTTTACAGTGTTGATCCTGCCAATCCATGAACATGGGGAAATCTTTCCATCTTCTGAGATCTTCTTCAATTTCTTTCTCCAGAGACTTGAAGTTCTTATCATACAGATGTTTCACTTCCTTAGTTAGAGTCACACCAAGGTATTTTATATTATTTGTGACTTTTGTGAAGGGTGTTATTTCCCTAATTTCTTTCTCAGCCTGTTTATTCTTTGTGTAGAGAAAGGCCACTGATTTCTTTGAGTTAATTTTATATCAATCTATTGCACTGAAGCTGTTTATCAGTTTTAGGAGTTCTCTAGTTGAATTTTTAGGGTTACTTATATATACTATCCTATCATCTGCAAATAGTGATATTTTGACTTCTTCCTTTCCAATTTGTATCCCCCTGATCTCCGTTTGTTGTCTAATTGCTCTGGTTAGGACTTCAAGTATAATATTGAATAGTTAGGAAGAAAGTGGGCTGACTTGTCTAGTCCCTGATTTTAGTGGGATTGCTTCAAGTTTCTCTCCATTTAGTTTGATGTTGGCTACTGGTTTGCTGTAGATTGCTTTTATTATGTTTATGTATGGGCCTTGAATTCTTGATATTTCCAAGACTTTTATCAGGAATAGGTATTGGTTTTTGTCAAACACCTTCTCTGCATCTAAGGAGATGATCATGTGGTTTTTGTCTTTGAGTTTGTTTTTATAGTGGATTACATTGATGGATTTCCATATATTAAACCATCCCTGCATCCCTGGGATGAAGCCTACTTGGTCATGATGGATGATCGTTTTGATGTGTTCTTGGATTCAGTTTGTGAGAATTTTATTGAGTATTTTTGCATCGATATTCATAAGGGAAATTGGTCTGAAATTCTCTATCTTTGTTGGGTCTTTTTGTGGTTTAGGTATCAGAGTAATTGTGGCTTCATAGAATGAGTTGGGTAGAGTACCTTCTACTTCTATTTTGTGGAATAGATTGTAAAGAACTGGGATTAGTTCTTATCTGAAGGTTTGATAGAACTCTGCTCTAAACCCATCTGGTCCTGGGCTTTTTTTGGCTGGGAGACTATTAATGACTGATTCTATTTCTTTAGGGGATATGGGACTGTTTAGATTGTTAACTTGATCCTGATTTAACTTTGGTACCTGGTATCTGTCTAGAAAATTGTCCATTTCATCCAGGTTTTCCAGATTTGTTGAGTATAGCGTTTTTTAGTAGGATCTTATGATGGTTTGGATTTCCTCAGGTTCTGTTGTTATGTCTCCCTTTTCATTTCTGATTTTGTCAATTAGAATACTGTCCCTGTGCCCTCTAGTTAGTCTGGCTAAGGGGTTATTTATTTTGTTGATTTTCTTAAAAAAACAAAACAAAAAAAAAAAAAAAACAGTTCCTGATTTGGTTGATTCTTTGAATAGTTCTTTTTGTTTCCACTTGGTTGATTTCAGTCCTGAGTTTGTTTAATTTCTGCTGTCTTCTCCTCTTGGGTGAATTTGCCTCCTTTTGTTCTAGAGCTTTTAGGTGTGCTATCAAGCTGCTATCCTGTGCTCTTTCTAGTTTCTTTATGGTGCCACTCAGAGCCATGTTTTTCCCCCCCCCCCTTAGGACTGCTTTCATTGTGTCCCATAAGTTTGTGTATGTTGTGGCTTCATTTTCATTAAACTCTAAAAAGTCATTAATTTCTTCTTTTATTTATTCCTTGACCAAGGTATCATTGACTAGAGTGTTCTTCAGCTTCCACGTGAATGTTGGCTTTCTATTATTTATGATGTTATTTAAGATCAGCCTTAGTCCATGGTGATCTGATAGGATGCATGGGACAATTTCAATATTTTTATATCTGTTGACGCCTGTTTTGTGACCAATTATATGGTCAATTTTGGAGAAGGTACCATCACTTGCTGAGAAGAAGGTATATCCTTTTGATTTAGGATAAAATGTTCTGTAGATATCTGTTAAATCCATTGGTTTTATAACTTCTGTTAGTTTCACTGTGTCTCTGTTTATTTTCTGTTTCCAGTAACTGTCCATTGATGAGAGTGGGGTGTTAAAGTTTCCCACTATTACTGTGTGCTTTGAGCTTTACTAAAGTTTCTTCAATGAATGTGGCTGCTCTTGCATTTGGAGCATATATATTCAGAATTGAGAGTTCATCTTGGAAGATTTTACCTTTGATGAGTAGGAAGTGCCCCTCCTTGTTTGTTTTTTGTTTTTTTTGTTTTTTTTTTTGATAACTTTGGATTGGAAATCGATTTTATTTGATATTAGAATGGCTACTCCAGCTTGTTTCTTGGGATTGTTTACTTGGAAAATTGTTTTCCAGCTTTTTACTCTGAGGTAGTGTCTGTCTTTGTTCCTGAGGTGGGTTTCCTGTAAGCAGAAAAATGTTGGGTCTTGTTAGTGTAGCCAGTTTGTTAGTCTATGTCTTTTAATTGTGGAAATGTGTCCATTGATATTAAGAGATATTAAGGAAAAGTAATTGTTACTTCCTGTTATTTTTGTTGTTAGAGTTGGGATTCTGTTGTGGCTATCTTCTTTTAGGTTTGTTGAAGGATTACTTTCTTGCTTTTTCTAGTGCGTCATTTCCCTCCTTCTGTTGGAGTTTTCCCTTTATTATCCTCTGAAGGGCTGGATTCCTGGAAAGATATTGTGTGAATTTGATTTTGTCATAGAATACTTTGGTTTCTCCATCTATGGTAATTGAGAATTTTTCTGTGTATAGTAGCCTGTGCTGATATTTATGTTCTCTTAGGGTCTGTATAATATCTTTCCAGGATCTTCTAGCTTTCATAGTCTCTGGGGAGAAGTCGGGTGTAATTTTGATAGGTCTGACTTTATATGTTACTTGACCTTTTTCACTTAATGCTTTTAATATTCTATCCTTATTTAGTGCATTTGTTGTTCTGATTATTATGTGTCAGGAGGAATTTCTTTTCTGGTCTGGTCTATTTAGAGTTCTGTAGGCTTTTTGTATGTTCATGGGCATCTCTTTCTTTAGGTTAGGGAAGTTTTCTTCTATAATTTTGTTGAAGATATTTACTGGCCCTTTAAGTTGAAAGTCTTCATTCTCATCTATACCTATTATCCTTAGGTTTGGTCTTCTCATTGTGTCCTGGATTTCCTGGATGTTTTGGGCTAGGATCGTTTTGCATTTTGCATTTTCTTTGATTGTTGTGTCCATGATTTTTATAGAATCTTCTGCACCTGGGCTTCTCTCTTCCATCTCTTGTATTCTATTGCTAACGCTCACATCTATGGTTCCTGATCTCTTTCCTAGGATTTCTATCTCCAGAGTTGTCCCCCTTTGTGCTTTCTTTGTTGTTTCTACTTACATTTTTAGATCCTGGATGGTTTTTTCAGTTCTCTCCCATGTTTGGTAGTGTTTTCCTGTAAATCTTTAAGGGATTTTTGTGTTTCCTCTTTAAGGGCTTCTAACTGTTTACCTGTGTTTTCCTGTATTTTCTTCTTCAAGTCCTCCATCATCATCATGTGAAATGACTTTAGATCCATATCTTGCTTTTCTGGTGTGATGGTGTATCTAGGACTTGCTATGGTGGGAGATGATGCCAAGTAACCTTGGTTTCTGTTGCTTCTGTTCTTATGCTTGCCTCCTACCATCTGATTATCTCAAGTGCTTGCTGTCCTCAATATATCTGATTGGAGCCTGTCCGTCCTATAATCCCAGTTGATTCAGGACTCCTCAGGGTCCAGCTTTTTCTGTGATCCTGTGATTCTGGGCTCCTGTGAACCTGAGATTCTGGGTGTGTCAGAGTTCTTGGCAGTCAACTTTCCTTTGAGACCCTGAGATCCTGGTGTGGCCAAGCTCCTGTTATCCTGGGATCCTGGAATCCTAATATCCTGAGCATATTACAGTGCCTGGAAGTGGTGTCTCCTCTAAGGACCGTGGGGCTATCTGGTGTGTTTGAAACCATGGGGCTGTCTGGTGTATTTAAAACCAAGGTATACCAGCATCTATCAGAAGGAACCCGGGCCGCTGGTCAGGCAGGGCTCTGGTGTCCTTGTTCCTGCTGTCACAGGCCCATCACAATTGGATTGGAACCGATGTTGTGTTCCACTCACCAGTGATCCTAAGATAGCATGGAGAGTCCTCTAGGAACCATGGGGCCATCTGCCAAGTTAGAAACCAAGGTGACCCATTGCTGGTGCCAACCGAAAGGGCCAAAATATTCTTATTTGCAGTTCATACAATTGTATTTATGAGGAATGCTACAGACACAAGCAAATGTTTAGAGCTAATAAACACTTTCATCAAAGTCACAGGTACAGAATTAGTCCACGAAGTCTTCCTGTGTATCAGTAATGAAGATGCTGGGGGAAAAAAATCAAGGAAGTCATAACATTCAGATTTGCCACAAAAATGTAAATTACCTTGGAATAAACCTAACCATGGAAAGGAAAGACATCCATAATGGGAACTTGAAAGGAGTCAACAAAGAAATTGAAGAAGATACTGGTAAATGGAAAGAAAATTCCAATGCTTATGGAGTGGAAGAATCAACATTGTGTGTCTTACCTAATGCATTCTATAGATTCAATATAATCTCAATCAAATGTCTGGACCTTTCTTCTAAAAAAGATCTTAAAATCTATGTAGAAGCACACAAAAAACTCAGATATCCAAATCAATAATATCAGTAATAGTTATAACAATAATACTTGAAGGTATCATCATCCCAGGTTTTACATTCTATTAGGAAGACACACTCACAAAAACAGTATAATACTAGCACAAAAGAGGCACGTAGATCACTGGAACGGAGTAGAAGATCCAGCTTAGCTATACATCCATGCAGTTATAGTCACTTGACTTTTTTATTTTTTATTTTTATTTTATTTATTTTTATTAAATATTTTAGATATTTTCTTTCTATAAATTTCAAATGCTATCCCAACTTTTGAAAAACACAAAAGTGTGAAAAACTCTCAATGGAGAAAAAGGCAGCCTCTTTAATAATGTTAGAAAAACTAGATTATTGAAGCAAGATCATTATCTCTCAGCTTGTATAAACAATTGACTCCAAATGGAGCAAAGCCTTAATAGAAAACCTAAAACTCAGAAACTGTTAAGTTAAAAACAGGAACACCACTTCATGACATAAGCATAAGTAAGGACTTTCTAAGCAGATAGGACTCTGTTCACTCAGGAAGAAAAACCAATAATTGACAAGTGGTGTCATGAGATTTAAAGAGTCTTTGTAAAGCAAAGTATGTAGTTAGCTGTGTGAGGAGGAGGCCTTGGGAAATGGCAGAAATCTTTGCCAGCTATATACACTACTTTAAATTATATATACATTGCAGAGTAGATAAATTGAAGTTATTAACATAAGTTTAATCTCGTGCACTCTTTTGTCCTAGCAACATATTTTGCTTCTACTCTCTTGACTATATTTTATAATACAATATATTATTAAGTGATAAAGATAGTTACTTTGGCACCAATTTAATTTAAAATTCTGTCTATTCAAAAAGAAAGGAATAAAAGAATAGCCATTTAAATATATAGAGTAGTTATGCCTAGACAGTATTCAAAACATTTTTTTCATTTTTATTCTATTCATTCTTGGGTGATCCTTTCAGGAACAAAATGCCTTGCATCCCCACCCCAGATAACAGTACAACTTGTTCTCCTTATCTGCTCCTTTTTCTAGGGGAATCACTGTTTTAGATTCTAGTTCATGAACCAACTCCAGGTACAGTCCAGTTGCTATTGTACTTCACAGCATTCATAGTCAAGTAAGACTAATTTGAGAAGCTATTGGTAGTTAATTGATAGCAGCTCTTAGAGAGAGAGAGAGTCAGTTCTCTCTCTCTCTCTCTCTCTCTCTCTCTCTCTCTCTGGCACTTTCTTTTCTTTTTTTAAAAAAGCATTGCCCCTGGTAAGCTGACCCACTTCAGGAGAAGGCTCTATCTAAAAATATCTTTCTATCACTAATTGAATTGATAGGTGACATAAAGGAAATGCAAAATTGAGTGGCTAGAGAAGGGAAACATGGATCTAGGAAACGTTGGGAAAGGTGATAGATATAATCAAAATACACTGTAGGAAACTCTCAAAGGATTAATAAAAATTAAATTTGGCAGCTGGAGAGATGGATCTACTATTTTGAGCACTTGTTATTCTTGCAGAAGTCCTAGGTTTGATCACCAGCACATATATGATGGCTCACAGTCATGCATAAGTCCAGTTTCCAGAGGACCTCAGTTCTCTTCTTACATTTGTGGATACCATCGTTCACATGGTACACAGATATACATGCCAGAAAAACATATACGTAAAATAAGTGTACCTTTTAAAAATTAAAATTTAAAAGAAACTTCTAAAGTATGAGAAATATTTTGTTAACCATAATGTATTTTGTACATCATATTTATCAGGCTAATAAACAAAAAATTACAATTGACTTTTGGGGATTTAGGAGTCTATATATAAAACAAGAGCTCAAACTTTAACCATGTAAGATACAAGCTTACAGCATTTAACTAGAGACTTTTGAATCTTAAACTGAACAATACTGCCACCTTGTGGCAGAGACTGGCTATGGAAGCTTTCATTTAATCAAGCTAAAAACTGTTTATCACCTGATGATGTATCCCTAACAGAGGATTTTTTTAATGACTGACAGATACAATGTCACTCAGTATTGTTAAGGTAGGATAAGTTGCACTAAGTAACCTTGTGTGAAAATATCTTTCTGTGTCCCTTTCAATTGCATTCAGTTGCAAAGGACTCAAATCCAATGCTTTTCTAAGAAAAAAGACAAGGGGTGATAACTCAAATGTCTTCAAATTATGTAAACAACTATGATCCAATATCCAATACACTCTCAAACTACTTCTCTATCGCCAAACTGCGCTTTAAATCTTACCCATAAATGTATCAAATAGAGACATCATATAAGCAAAATCCATATGTCATCTATGTATAAAATAGGTTGCATAAATATTTTCATTTTGTAAAGCAAACAACAAAACCACTTATATCATTCCTGGAATTTTAAGAAAAACATAACTAAGCTAACTGGATGCCTCTTATTTTATTTGCACTTTCAGTTGTGTGACATATATCAAGTTATTTAATATCTCTGAATCTTAATTTTGTTACCCTAACACTGCATATACTAATATTGGCTAGATATTGGATTGTGATAATATAGTGAAGTTGTGCCTGAAAGCACAACAAATATGTTTCATTTGAATTCTTATTTACATTATAAAGATAGTAAGAAGCAAAATAGATGGATACCAGTAATGTACTTATATCTAATGTGTATTGAGCTTCACATGGTTCTGTACTGTGACTTGACTAACTTCTCAGACTACCAGCAGATGCTTAATGATGACTGGACTTTTAGTTTTATTTGAACCCTCCCATTAAGAAAATGAGCCTTAGCCAGGCATGGTGGTGCACGCCTTTAATCCCAGCACTCGGGAGGCAGAGGCAGGTGGATTTCTGAGTTCGAGGCCAGCCTGGTCTACAGAGTGAGTTCCAGGACAGCCAGGGCTACACAGAGAAACCCTGTCTCAGAAAGAAAAAAGAAAAGAAAAAAGAAAAAGAAAATGAGCCTTGACCCCTAGCCTCGTTCTAACATAACTAGACTTGTGTAAATCAGTTAATATTCCTAAGTTTTACATTATTGACAACAAAATTGACAAAAAAATAAGTCCCATCTATGATGGTATTAATACCTGTTACATAATAAGCACAGTTGAAGGAGTAATCCTGTATATTATGTGATAATAGAGAGACAACTGTGGAGATTTAGGGTGATAGGACATGATTGGCCTCACAGACACGAATATGAAGAATAGATAGTATACACGAATAAGGAAAGAACTTGGCAAAAGGAATAAGAGAGAGACCTACATTTGATTGCAACCTTTTGACAGTTTCTATGAGGCCTAATTTAGTTTATCAAATCCTTTAATAAATTTCCTCAGAATCTAGGATAAAAGGACTACTTTAGGGGTGAGAAAATATAAAGTGGTTCCCACTAAGCCTATGTCATAAAAGAAATCAAATATCAGCTGTGGTAATTTGAATGAGAATGTCCCACATAGGCTCATAAATGAATGTTTTGCAGCTGGTGGACTGTTTAGGAATGATTAGTAGTCATAGTTTGAATAGCTATGTTTTGAATGCTTAGCCCATAGCATAATTAGGAGGTGTGGCCTTGTTAGAGTAGGTGTGGTCTTGTTGAAGGAAATATGGCACTGTGTGGGCAGGCTTTGAGGTCCCATGCTCAAGCTATGACAAAATATCCTGCTGCCTACAGATCAAGATGTACAACTCTCTCTTCCAGCACTACATCCACCTGCATGCAACCATGTTTCTTGCCATGATAATAATGGACTAAACCTCTAAAACTGTAAGCCAGTCCCAATGAAATGTTTTCCTTTAAAGAGTTTCCTTGGTGTGATGTCTCTTCATAGCAATAGAAACCCTAAATAAGACATAAGGTGTGGCCTTGGTGGAGGAGGTATATCACTGTGGACTTTGAAATTTCCAAAGTCCATGCTAGTTAGGCCCGCTGTCTGACTCTGTCTCTAACCTGCAAATTTCATGAAAGATCCAGTGCCATGCTTTCCCAGGCCGGCTGCTGTGCTTCCCACCATGATGGTCACGGGCTCACCCTCGGAAACTGTAAATGAATCCCTAATTAAATACTTCATTTTATAAGTTGTCTAGTCATGCTATCTCTTTATAACCACAGAAAAGGATCTAAGACATTGCCTGAAGTTATTATTTTAAAAAAAATGGTTATTTTCTGCATTTAAGATCTGATTACCTTATTAGGGCATGCCTTTAAACAATTCTAGTTTTTTTATGTGGAAAAAAAAACACAAAGTATGAAGTAAATTATTCACTTGGGGAAAGTTAGCCAATTGAAAGAGATGTCCTTAAACTAATTAGTAAAATCAATGGGAACACTCAGGGTTATTGGTGAAAATAAGCTTTGAGAACCTTCTTAGCCTCTTTGTCTTTTTCTCTTTGTTTCTTTCTTTCTTTCTTTCTTTCTTGTCTAATTAAATTTATTTGTTTATTTGTTTATTTACTTACTTCCCAAATGCTGCTTCCCCTCCTGGTCCCTCACTCACAGGGTCCCTCCCCTTTCCTCTCTCTTCTTCCAATTTGAGAGGTTGGAACACCCCACCCATCCTCCTACCCTGGTACATCAAGTTTCTGGCAGATTTCTTTCATGTTTGCATGTATTTTAAGAAGCTTCTAAAATAGTAGGTTTTCATATGATCTCTAAAATGGCCCTTAGTGGGCTGGAGAGATGGCTCAGTGGTTGAGAGCACTGACTTCTCTTCCAGAGGTCCTGAGTCCAATTCCCAGCAACCACACAGTGGCTCACAATCGTCTGTATTGGGATCTGATGCTCTCTTCTGGTGTGTCTGATGACAGCTACAGAGTACTCAGATACATAAAATAAATAAATAAATCTTTAAGGAAAAATGGCCCTTAGTGCTAGGTGCCCTCTCTCATATTGTTGGGCCCCATTTTGCCCCTGATTTGGGTCTTGAGGGCAAACCGGAACCTGGTGTGTGTTTTGAGACCTGTCTCAGTCACTTCCATATCTGGGTGACTCAGCAAGACCTGTTTGGCCCTGCCTCTGCCCCGCCATTGCTAATGTAGAGTTGTGCCATTGGCCCTGTCAGTCACTCCATACCCTTTGTCACCCTTCGCTGCCTCCTACATCATCTTATCCCACCAAAACTCCCCCTCCCTATGTTCTGAACTTATATAAGGGAGAGGCTAATGCCATAAAGTTGAGTTCTTGCTTCAACAAGACTCCTGGCTCGGTGGCAACATTTTTTCCCAGTCTGTAGCCTGCTGCTTTGACCAAATAATGGTATTCTTTTTTATAATGTGGCTTTTCAGTTTCATGAGGTTCCTGTTAAAGATTGGTGTTCTTTAGTGCCTGTGCTATCAGTATTCTGTTTAGAAAGTCTATTCCTGTGCCAATGAGTTCAAGGCTATTCCCCACTTTCTCTTTTGTCAGATTCAGGGTATCTGGTCTTATGTTCAGGTCCTTGGTAGATTTAAAGTTGAGTTTGGTGCAGGGTGATAGGTATGGCTTTATGTGGATTCTTCTACAAGCAACCATCAAGTTTGATCCTGTCTTTATTTCCAGTCTGCAATTTTGGCTTCTTCATCAAAAATCAAGCATCCATAGGTTTGTAGACTTATATCTGGGTCTGAAATTCAATTCCATTGATCAATGTGTCAGTTTTTATGCCAATACCATGCTGCTTTTATCACTATAGCTCTGTAGTATAATTAGAGATTGGGGATTGTTGAAGAATTTTAATCCAGAAACATTGCTACTCTGGCTGGAATACAGACACACCCTTAGTACACACCCTTAATCCCAAACAGTTTAAGTTATGTGGTAGAAAGATTCAACCATGCTTAAAAGTGACTTCTGAGCAGTAGTCAAAGTGATGATTCAGAGAAAATTTTGACAAAATGAGTCAGAGATGGGATATGCCCAACTCTCATGAGACAGACCAGAAAGAGAGTCTACTTGTTTACTTAAAAGCAGGCAGAGAGAGAGGAGGCAGCTTTACTGGGAGAGCTTTACTCACAGGTTGCAGAGAGAACAATCTAAACACAAGTGAAGACTGAATGAGATCTTGAATGAGAAGGAGCCAAAAGATTAGAACAGATTGCTAGAATTTGTTTGAGTCCAAGAACAATTCAGTGAGAAGCCAGAGAAGCCAGATTGAATCAGTTCATTTGGAGAGGAGTTTGAGCCAGAATAGCTGAGTCAAACCAGCCAGCCAGTGTTCATAAAGAGCTAAAAAGGATGAGTTATTCAAGAGTAAGGCTCCGCCAAGATAACAATTACATCAGACAAATAAAAGATACTTTACAGGGGATGGTGACACCTCCAGCAGACTCAGGATCATATTAGCTATCCTGTTTTTGTGAGTGGGTGTTTTCATATGAAGACTAAAATTGTACTTTTAAATTCTGTGAGGAATTGTGATGGGATTTTGTTGGGGATTCATTTAATCTATATATTGCTTTTTGTAGGATGACATTTTCACTGTATTAATACTATCAATCTATGAACATGAGAGATCTTTCCATCTTCTGATATCTTCTTTCCTCAATGTCTTAAAGGTCTTTTTTGAAATTATTAATATACAAGGCTTACATTTGCTTGGAAAGAGTTAATACAATACATTATTGAGGTTATTGCAAAAGGTATTGTTTCCCTGATTTCATTCTCAGTATGTTTGTATATAGAAAGGCTACTCAGTTCTTGAGTATTAATTTTGTACCTTGCCATGTTGTTTAAAATGGTTATTAGCTGTAGAAATTTTCTGATGGAGTTTTGAGGGTCTTCTATGTAGAAAATCATATTATCTGCAAATCAAAATACTTTAACTTTTTCTTTCCAATTTGTAGTCCCTCGATCTCATTTAGTTTTCTTATTGCTCTAGCTAAAAAATTAAGTACTCTGTTGAATAAATAGAGAGAGAGTGGTCAACCTTGTCTTGCCCCTGATTTTAGTGGAATTGTTTTGAGTTCCTCTCCATTTAATTTGATGTTGGCTATAGGCTTGCTATAAAATGCATTGGATAGGTTTAGGAATGTCCATTGTATCCCTGATCTATCCAGGACTTTTATCATGAAAGGATATTGGATTTTGTCAAAGGCATTTTCTACATCTAATGAGATGATCATGTAATTCTCATCTTTCAGTATGTTCATGTGGTAGATTACAATTATTGATTTACATATATTGAACCATCCTTCTTCTCTGAGATAAAGCCTACTTGATCATGGTAGATGATCTTTCTGATGTGTTTTTGTATTTGTTTGGCAAGTATTTTATTGAGAAATTTTATATCTACATCTGTAAGGGAAATTGGTCTATAATTCTCTTTCATTTTGGGTTTCTGTGAATTTGATATTACAGTAATTGTAGCCTCATAACAAATAGACAATGTTTCTTCTTTTATTATTTCATAGAATATTTTGAGGTTTGATGGCATTAGTTTTTCTTTGACAGTTTGATCTAATTATGAACTGAATCTATGAGGCCCTAAGCTGATTTTTGTTGGGAGATTTTTAATTATTGTTTCTGTTTTACTAGGAGTCACATGTCTCAGTTACTTATCTTGATTTAACAGGGGTAAGTCATATATTTCAAGAAATTTCCCTATTCCTTTTAGGTTTTCTGTTTTGATGGAATACAGACTTTTAAAGTATGTCCTATTTATTGTCTGGATTTCTTAGGTTTTGAAGAGACTAAGCTCAGGCTAAGCTGACTCCATGACAGGCTACAACTTAGTAATTCAGGAGAGTAGGCGTAAATTGTTGGTTCCCAGAAATGAGAACACAGATCCAGGAACTTGTGGTCCTCCAACCACAGCCTCGGGCTGCCTCTGAGGATGTGTTGTCATCTGGCCTGAAGCAAAAATAGGCAGCTAGAAAGAACAAACAATGACACTGGAAAGACCACAGATCCCTAACCAATGAAAAAAAAATCAGTCAGATCCCTAGAGATAAAGCTAACCAATCAAAGTAAAGGGCACATACCCCTCCCCTCCCTGGTATTCTCCTAACTTACATTAAATCTGGGCCTTCAAGTTCACTGGGTGTCTCCATTCCTTAATGGGAAGAGCCCTTCATGCAGGAAATTCTGCTGAATAAATGTTCTTTGCTTTTGCATACTATTTTAGGGGTATCATTCTTTAGAGATTCTCAAACCCTCACATGTGGGGACTTACTCAGGATTCGCTGGAAACTCCCCACTCAAATAGTTGAGCTTTTGGGGGAACTTTCTCTCCCCACTGATTTTTGGGAGTGCCCCATCTGTGTCTCTAATATGTATCTGTTGTCAATCAGGAAGCTGAGAGGGGCAAAGCAGATGCATATTTTGTCACCAGACAATGAACTAGGGGGTATGCCCCCAAATTCCTACCAGAATCCTGAACCCAACCATTCACATCTGATTTTTGAACCAGTTGTCAGTCTCCTTTTCTCTCACAGATCAAGAGGGAGAACAAAAAATGCTTTTGCATTTTTGCTTCATTTTCCATGGACTGTCCTGTTGGGGTTGGTTGTGTATATTCTGTGCCTTCTGTTCTTCACAATATTTCTCTTTCACCTATTAGGTATGTTTTAAGATGGGCCAGACATAGTCTACCCCTTTAAGATTGGTCCTAGGTCATTTTGAAGACTGTCGCAGAGCCTTGAAAGTCTTGGGTTTTGTTGTTGTCCCAGCAAACTATCTTCTGCAAGAACGAATATCCCACTTTTGATGTGGGCTGACCCCCAGTGGGGACTTCTAGTCACACCATTGTCTACCTCGTTAAACACATTGTATATGGGACCAAGCACCTCAGGAGCAGCAGATATGCAGATTAGATGTCATATATCACTACAGTGGTTGGTCGAGAGACTCCCTACTTGGATGAGGCTCATTTTACCTCTGCTGATGCTGTCCCTGCTCTCCCTCCTGTTTGTACCTGCCCTTCATGTCTACACCTCTATCTGCACTTGTGGCATAATGGTTTGTCTGCCTCCACCCAAATCCCATAGTCTGCCTGTCTCCCAGGAGATCTGCCCTAACCAGGGACACTGGTAAGACAACTCCCCCCCCGATCAGCTGGGACCCCCACAGAGTTGAGCAGACTTGGAATCTATCCTGTACTGCCTGAGTCACATCACCCTTCCAGTCTAGACCTCCTCCTGCACCTGTAGCAGAGCAGGATGCCTGAACACCCCCACTGCCACCCCACAGCCTATCTTTCAGAAGGTCTGCCGTAACCAGGACCAGCACTGCCTGCCTCCCAGGAAGCCAGCTCTAACCTAGGTCACACAGTTCTACCTGCCTCAAAAGAGGCCTGTTTTAATTCAAGACATCCAGGTCACTTAATACCAGAGATAACCAGATGGTAGAAGGCAAGCAGAAGAACATAAGCAACAGAAGCCAATGTAATTTGGCACCATTAGAATCCAGTTCTACCACAGTAAGCCCTGGATACCCTAACACACATGAAAAGCAATATTTTGACCTAAAATCCCATCTCATGAAGATGATAGAGGCCTTTAAGGAGGATATAAAACCTCCCTTAAAGAAATACAGGAAAACACAAGCAAACAGGTGAAGTAATTGAACAAAATGTTCCAATACCTAAAATGGAAATACAAACAATAAATAAATCACAAATAAGGCAATCCTGGAGATGTAAAACCTAGGAAAGAGAACAGGAATTATAGATGCAAGCTTCATCAACAGAACACAAGAAATGGAAGAGAGAATCTCAGGCATAGAAGATACTGACACATTGGTCAAAGAAAATGCAAAGTATATAAAGTTCCTAACACAAAACATCCAGGAAATTTTGGACAGATATCTACAGAACATGTCATCCCCCCAAAAAAAGAATATACCTCTTTCTCAGCACTTCATAGAACTTTCTCCAAATTTGACCATATAATAGGACACAAAACAGGCCTCAATAGATGCAAAAAGATTGAAATAATGCCATGCATTCTATCAGATCACCATGTACTAAGGCAGGATGTCAATAACAGCAAAAACAATAGAAAGCCCACATACACATGGAAACAGAACAACTCTCTACTCAATGATAACTGGGTCAGGGAAGAAATAATAAAGAAACTAAAGACTTTCTAGAATTCAGTGAAAATGAAGGCACAACATACCCAGACTTATGGGACACAATGAAAGCAGTGTTAAGAGGAAAATTCATGGTGCCAAAGTGCCATCATAAAGAAATTGGTGAGATCCTATAATATTGACTTAACATCACAGGTGAGAGCTCTAGAACAACAACAACAAACACACACACACACACACTCCCAAGAGGAGACAATGACAGGAAATAGTCCAACTCAGGGCTGAAATTAACCAAGTAGAAACTAAGATAACAATGCAAAGAATCAACAAAACCAAGAGCTGCTTCATTGAGAAAATCAACAAGATACATTAACCCTTACCCAAACTAACTAATGGGAATAGAGAGAGGATCTAAATTTTAAAAATCAGAAATGGAAAGGGAGACATAACAACAGAAAATGAGGAAATTTTAAAAATCATCAGATCTTACTACAAAAGCCTTTACTCAACCAAACTGAAAAATCTAGCTGAAATGGATGATTATCTAGACAGATACCATGTGCCAAAGTTAAATCAGGCTGCAACAAACTATATAAACAGTCCCATTAAAAAAAAAAAAAAGTCCAGGCCCAGATGACTTAACACAGAATTCTACCAGGCCTTCAAAGAAGAGCTAATACCAAACCGCCTCTAATTAAATAGAAACAGAAGGAACACTACCTGATTTATTTTATGAAGCCATAATTACTCTGATACCTAAACCACACAAAGACCCAACAAAGAAAGATAACTTCAGATCAATTTCACTTATGAATATGATACAAAAATACTCAATAGAATTCTCACAAACTGAATCCAAGAACACATCAAAACATTTACCATGATCAAGTAGGCTTCATCCAAGGAATTCAGGGCTGGTTCAATGTTTGCAAAATCAAAGAAATGCCACACAAGCCTCGGTGAGGCTGCTCTGAGCTTTGCATTAACTCAAATATAAATATTTTTTAATCTGACATATGGCCAGAGTCCTGGCCCAAATATTATCCCTTCTGCAGTGAGGACAGATCCCAGGGGAACAATTCAACTGTCTGTCCATGCCTCTAATTTTTGGACAGTCTTTCTTAAGAAGATTTATACTTAAAACATTCCTTATAACCTTAGTGCTGGAAGTATTGCTTGTACTGTAGTCGCCTGCAAGGCAGCAACCATAGCCAAACTGATTGTATGAGGGTTCAGTTTCTACACAAAGATGAATATATCCAGATAAGTCGGTCTTTGCTTTTTATGGCCTGATGGTTGCAGGGAGCTACATTAGTGTTCTCATAAGATAAACTCTTATGAGGCCTTTTATTCTTAACAGAATTACTGGTTTTATAAAAGAGCAGATTGATTCCTTGGCATCTAGACCCTTGCAAATTCATTATCATAGACTTGATTTGGATGACAGAGGCCTTGCTGAACCTGAGGTTGATAATTCTCTTTCAGGAGCTGCATAGGATTCAGACCTGTGCAGACTGGTTCTTGATAAAATGAATCCAGTATGGGCAGCAGCATGGGTTGCGAGGCTAAGCACTGCAGGGGAAGGTCTAGCATGGACTATCTCTGAATTCCCCGTGAGACAAACCTGGTTTGCAAGGAGGTTGATATCTGTTTTCAATGTTATCCTAAGGATTTTTCTAAGGCTCTGCCTCCCCTCCCCAAAAGATACCAAGAGCCATGACTGTGGGTCATGATGGTACCCACTGGAGGAATCAGGTCAATGCTCCCCACCACCCGGCTGGTTAACACCCACTCATCCAAGGATGAGATGACTATTGATCACCCCTGTTCCATGGGGCCTTAGTGAAAATGATTAATAGGGAGGAGATGACAGGAGCCATGACCTCAGCCATGGCCTTGTGGATATTTTCTAGCTTACATAAACAATCCTAAGAGAACATTCATGGTCATAACAGTAAGAATGTTTATGGGAAAAGAGGACACTGTGACCAGGAGCTGAAGATTGCCACCTGACCTTCAGAGAGCCCCTGGGCTCTTCCCCTCTCCCTTGGAGCCTCCTCTTACTTATGCTTATATTTCCACTCCTGAATAAAGTTTTCAGAGCTTGATCAGTATGATTGACTTGCTCTCATTCTTTCTGGCTCTTTCCCTCCCACTCTCTCACTACTTTGCCCTGGGTTCCTGCTGATTATCCCTGCAGGTCGGGGCAAGAAGAGCACATCTTATACAAAGCTCAAGTCCAAGTTGATCAAGGACCTCAACATAAAACTAGATATACTGAAACCAATAGAAGCGGAAGTGGGAAAGAGCCTCAAACACATGGGCACAGGGGAAAATTTCCTGAACAGAAAGAACTCTAATGGCTCAGGCTTTAAGATCAACTATTGACAATTTGGAGCTCATAAAATTGAAAAGCTTCTGTAAGGCAAAGGACACTGTCCATAGGACAAAACCTCAATCCACAGATTGGTAAAAGATCTTCACTAACCCAAGATCTGATAGAGGGCTAATATCCAAAATATATAGAGGAAAACTCAGAATGTCAAAGAATTTAGACTCAAAAAACAAAACATAACCCAATTGAAAATGGAGTAAAGAGTTAAACAGAATTCAACAGAGGAATCTTGAATGGCTGAGAGAAGCACTTAAAGAAATGTTCAACATCCTTAATCATCAGAGAAATGCAAATCAAAACAACCCTGAAATTCCACCTCACACCAGTCAGAATGGCTAAGATCAAAAATTCAGGTGACAGCAGAGGCTGGCAAGGATATGGAGAAAGAGGAACACTCCTCCATTGTTGGTGGAATTGCAAACTGGTACAACCACTCTGGAACTCAATCTGGCAGTTGCTTAGAAAATTGGAAATAGTCCTTAAGGTGGATGGCAACCCTTTGGGTCCTACCCGAAGACCCAGGACATATACTCTTGGACATATACCCAAAAGACTGTACCTCAAGGACATGTGCTGCATCATGTTCATAGCAGCCTTATTTCTAATAGCCAGAAACTAGAAATAACTAAGATGTCCTTCAACCTAAGAATGGATACCAAAAATGTGGTTCATTTATACAATGTAATACTATTGAGCTATTAAAAACAAGAACATAATGAATTTTGCAGGCACATGGATGGAACTAGAAAATATCATCCTGAGTGAGGTAACCCAGATGCAAAAGGACATGGAGTTATGTCATTGATAAGTGGATATTAACCAAAATGTACAGAATACCCATGACTGTAAGAAGATTAACAAGAAAGAAGGTTCAAATGAAGATGCTTCAATCCCACTTAGAAGGGGAAACAAAATAACCATAGGAGGCAGTTGAAGGGAAGAATGTAGGTGGGAGAGGAGAGGGGTAAAGCAGGGCAGGATTATGTATGGGGTGCGGGAGACAGGAGAGAAGCCCAGAGGGCCAGAAGAATAAATGAAAATATGCAGCTGCTGGGTATAGGGGCTACATAAGGACCTCTAGAAATCCCCAGAGACCTGGGATATGAGAGGTTCCCAGGACTCAGTGGGGGTGACGTTAGCCAAAATGCTCAACATTGGGGAGCTGAAACCTGAAGAGACCACCATCCCCAGTGGAGGGATGGTGTCACTAACCTAGCTTCAAATTTTTTGACCCAGAAAACATGGGTTGGTCTGAGGACCCTGGCACATATGTAGCAAAGGACTGCCTGGTCTGGCCTCAGTAGGAGAGTTTGAACCTAATTCTGTAGAGACACAAGCTCCAGGGAAAGGGGCTGTCCAGCGTGGGAGAGGGGAAGTTCCCTCTCAGAACAGAAGGGGAGGTGGAATGGGGTGAAGAACTGTGGGAACGGGGAGCAGGGACAGGGGAGGCAATATTTGGGATGTAATTAAATAAAATAATTAATTATAAATATTGAGAATTATCAATGATCAGTGTTTTTGATTCCTATTATTTTGGTGTTATGCTCTGGGTTTTTCCACCTTCTTTTTGATTTATTGGTCTCGATTAGTTTATTTCTTATGTTATCTTGGTGATACTTAACCTTTTCAGATTGAAGTTTTTCTTCTAGTGCCTTCTGGATTAGTCGATATTATTTAAATTTGGTTTTATCAATATTTTTTTTCCTTTTCTACCTATTGTGATTGGTAGTTTTGCTGGGCATAGTATTCTGTGCTGGCATATGTGGTCTCTTAGATTTTGTAAAACATCTATCCAGGTCCTTGTGGCTTTTAGAGTCTCCATTGAGAAGTTCAGTGTTATTCTCAGCCATCTGCATTTGTATGTTACTTGGTCTTTTTCCCTTGAAATTTATATTTTTTGTACTATACAGATAGTGATTTGATTATTATGTGCCATGAAGAATTTTATTTTCTGAGCCAGTCTATTTGGTGTTTGCTTTTTTTTTTTTAATTTCTTTTTTTTTTCTTTTTTTTTTTTTTTTTTTTTTTTTTGGTTTTTTCGAGACAGGGTTTCTCTTTATAGCCCTGGCTGTCCTGGAACTCACTTTGTAGACCAGGCTGGCCTCGAACTCAGAAATCCGCCTGCCTCTGCCTCCCGAGTGCTGGGATTAAAGGTGTGCGCCACCACGCCCGGCTTAATTTCTTTAATTAGGTACTTTCTTCATTCACATCTCCAGTGCTATCCCAAAAGTCCCCCACACCCTCCTCCCCCCACTCCCCCACCCATCCACTCCTACTTCCCAGCCCTGGCGTTCCCCTGCACTGAGGCATATAAAGTCTGCACGACCAATGGGCTTCTTTTCCACTGATGGCCGACTAGGCCATCTTCTGATACATATGCAGCTAGATACAGGAGCTGGGGGGTGGGCGGTATTGGTTAGTTCATATTGTCTTTCCATCCATAGGGTTAGAGCTCCCCTCAGCTCCTTGGGTACTCTCTCTAGCTCCTCCATTGGGGGCCCTGTGATCCATCCAATAGCTGACTGTGAGCATCCACTTCTGTGTTTGCCAGGCCCCAGCATAGTCTCACAAGAGACAGCTATATCTGGGTCCTTTCAGCAAAATCTTGCTAGTGTATGCAATGCTGTTAGCGTTTGGAGGCTGATTACGGGATGGATCCCCAGAAATGGCAGTCTCTAGACGGTCCACCCCTTCGTCTCAGCTCCAAACTTCGTCTCTGCAACTCCACTCCCAATTCTAAGAAGGGGCAAAGTGTCCACACCCTGGTCTTCATTCCTCCTGAGTCTCATGTGCTTCACAAATTGCATCCTATATCTTGGATATTCTAAGTTTCTGGGCTAATATCCACTTATCAGTGAGTACATATCATGTGAGTTCTTTTGTGATTGGGTTACCTCACTCGGGATGATGTCCTCCAGGTCCATCCATTTGCCTAGGAATTTCATAAATTCATTCTTTTTAATAGCTGAGTAGTACTCCATTGTGTAAATATACCACATTTTCTGTATCCATTCCTCTGTTGAGGGGCATCTGTGTTCTTTCCAGCTTCTGGCTATTATATGTGTCTTATACCTTGATTAATACTTCCTTTTTTGGATTAGGAAATTTTTCTTCTATGATTTTGTTAAAAAAATATTTTCTGTGCCTTTGAACTTGGTTTCTTCTACTTCCTAATTTCCTATTTGTAGACTTGGTCTTTTCATAGTGTATTAGATTTTCTGCATGTTTTGTGCCTAGATATTTTTATACTCATCATTTTCTTTAACATAGGTATATATTTCTTCAATATCTGAGAATGTCTCTTTTGTGTTTTGTACTCTCTTGGTTAGGCTTACCTCAGGTTTTTGTTTGACTTATTAATTTTTTTTCATTTACAGTTTTATCTTAGTTTGGGTTTTACTTAGTGATTTTATTTATATTTTTATGTCTTGAACTATTTCTTCATTTCATTCTACTGATTGTTTTCATAGACTATGAGAAGACAAATCTACAAATCCTTTATTAAATGATATATTCATATCCTCTTTAAGGTCATTGAATATATTCATAATTGATAGTTTGATGTCCCTATCTTGTGTTTCAACTAAATCACATTTGTTGGGGTCTACTATAGTGGGGATAACTGGGTTCTGGAGACATATCATCTTGGCTATTAATGTATGGATTTGTCCTCATGTCTAGGCATCTGGAGTTAAGATGATTGAGATGATTCTAGGTGTGGGTATTTTTTATTGTCTTTGTTGTATGGGTGTTACATTCCTTGGTTTATTTTCCTCTCTCTGAATCTTAGAAAAGTGTGGTGGCTGTGTGTTGTCTGGTGGGGAGTGCTTCTGCAGGTTGGTGGGTGGCAAAGAGTAATAGAGATGAGCTTGGAGAAAAGTCTGAGAGGGCTTAGAAGAAAGAACTAATGGTATTCTGTTCATAGCATGAGTCGGAGTCCCTGGGAAATTAGAGTTGTGGCAGGAGTAGCTTTTTCAAGTTGGTTGCAGTAAGACAAAGAATAATCTGGAAAGATGGATTAAAGTCTAGGGGGATCCTGGGTTTGTACTCAGAGTTAGGATTTCCAGTGGATGGAGTTGAGGTAGGAAGCACCATACAAGGTCACAATGGAGGAAATGAGGCAGAGTGAAAATCCTCAGACCTGAGTCCATGTCTGATGACTCAGGTCTAGTATGATCACTGGAGGTCTCATGTAGAGAATGTTTCTAGGTATCCTTGCCTAATGAAAAGGAATGGAAATGGAGTAGAACAGGTTAAGAGAGTCCACAGGAATGAGAAAAACTAGGTTCATACTTAGGTTCAGCAATGTTCACAGAGAATGAAGATAGGGTGAATGGAGTTCTGCAACAATGCTGGGGTAAGATTGGAGAGCCAGCCATTTGCTTTTCAAAAAGAGCAATGAATCTTTAGTCAAGCAGCCACTGCCCTGCCCCTACCTCACACATAGGCAAAGAGAATCTGGCATTGTGACTTCAGCATTATGATGCAGCTCTGTGTGTTGGGGGAGGGGTAAGGTGGTAACACTCCCAGGATCATTTTGTTCTTCCTCTTCTGCCCTGTTAGCAGGGAAAGACCAGATGGCGGCTGAAATCCAGCCAAGCTTGTAGCTGTGGTATCTGGTGAAGACACCACCAGTGAATTAGAGGATTTAATCACCTTCTTGAGGTAGTCATCTTTGTTTCCCATTCCCACCATGAGAGAGGACTATCTCCAAGTCTGAGTTAAGACAAACTGGAAACAGCTGACAACTTTTCATCACAGCGCTGTAGTCAAAATATCCTGTTCTATCAAGACTTTTACAAGCCAGTCAGCTGTTTACCAACCCACCTGCCAGTCAGTCAGTCATGGATCAACCAGGCACTTATCAATCAGGTATGACACAACCAGGTGTAAGCCAACCAGCTATGAGTCCACCAGGCCTGAGCCCACACAACATGCAACAACCAGGGACAAGTCAACCATACATGAACCAGCCAAGCATGAACCAACCACCAATGAACGAACCAGGGGTGACAATATCAGACTCAAGCCAATCAGATATAAATCAAGCAGGCCAGAGCCAACCAAATATGAAACAACCGTGGTCAAGCACGAAACAACCAGGCATCTACAAAACAGACATGAGCCAACTGGGTATGAAACAACCAAGTGCAAATCAAGCAGGCATGAACCAAGCAGGCATGAGCCAAGCAGGCATGTGGCAGCCAGGCCCACCCACTTCCGATATGAAACCAATAAACCCATGGCCATGGGACCCAGAGTATTCAGGCAAGGAACCACCAGACATGTGGAAAATAACCCAAAGTAATCAGGGAACAGGGCAATCAGATACAGTGCAAGAAGACCCAAGCTGTGCAGAACAGAAACAACCAGATACATGGAAACAGGACCCAAACTTTCCAGGAATGAAAGAAACAGAACCATGGCAATGGGAATCAAGCCCTCCAAGTGTGAGACAAATAGATGCGTGGAAGTGGGACCCAGACCACCCAGGCAGCAACCAATTAAATTTATGGCAACCACAACTAAGTGACTCATCCACCAGACAATTCGACTTGAGACAAGCAGGTCCCATTGAACTTGGTACAAAGGAATCTGATACCTGGCAACTAGTCCCTAGTCAACAAGGCAAGACACCATCAAGCTCAGGGCAACAGGGCCCTAGCCAACAAAGTGTGAGACATGCAGTCACATGGCAAACAGGTCCTAGCCCACTAGCAAAAACATTGTCAGGTTCATGGCATGTGGGCCTCAACCAATCAGGTATAGAGCAGTTGAACACATGTCAAACAGGCTTCGGCCAAAGGTATGGCATGTGTCAATCAAGCGCCAGCCAATCAAGCACAAAAGAGTTGCACACGCCGCAATCAGGTAGCAGTGAACCAGATATGAACGATATGGATGTATGGCAATCAGGCACCAGCCAACCAGGCATGCAACAGATGGATCCATGGCAATGGCGTCCCAACTACACAAGCAATACACAATCAGGCCAATGGACACCAGGCCCCAACACTCTGGTTGTGGGACAATTAGATTCATGGCAACCAGTCCAACCTGGCATGAAATATTCAGACTCAGGGCCATGGAGTCCAAGCCACTCAGATATGAGACAACCAAGCCCCAGCCAATTAGCCACAAGACAATTTGATACATGGCAACAAAATCCCAGCATGCCTGGTGTTAGACAATTATACACATGGCAGCCAACCCCAAGTTTCTCTGACACAAGACAATTAGAAAAATTTCATCCCTGCCCTATCAATCTAAACATGGAACAATCAGACAATTATTGGGAAGCAATGTCAAGGCAACCAGGATCCACTCTGTTAGGCACAAACCAATTAGATACAAACCAACCTGATGGCGCCCAATCAAGCCAAGGAGGAAAGACAGAATCAGATAAATCGGAGCCAAGTCCAGGAAAACCAGAGATTAAAGGTAGTCCACCAGACACTAGCCAGTCAGACTCAGATCATCTAGACATAAGCCAACCAGGTCCAAGTCAATTAGAGCCAGGTAAATCAAGCATGAGTGATTTAAATGAAAGTCAACAAAGAATTACACAATCGCCCATGGGAAAAAAAGATACTTGTTCTTTCTTCATAAGACCTGCTGAGCCTGAAGATTGCCCAGATATCCTGAGATTGATTAAAGTAAGCCTGTATCTCCTTATTACTTGGAAGTTAGGGAAGAGCTGAAAGAACAAAAGGCATGCATAGTCTAAGTTTGAATAACAACAACAACAATAATAATAATAATGGCAGCTCTGTTCATTATGATGCATATACATAATGTCAAATGCACTAAACCCCTTTAATCATCATTTTCAATGGTTGTAGTGTTTATATGCAGAATATAAATTGTTTAAAGAAAATATGAAATGTCTACAAGGGAGATAGCTCAGTTGGCAAAGCTTATCTAGAAGTCTGTTAACACATACATTCCATGAGCCTAAGGAACTGAGTGAACACTTTCTTATGCACATGTTTATTTTAATACTTTTCCTAGAAATCATACCAGTGCAGTAAAGGTGACAATGCAATAACTATAGTTACCATGATGAATTTTTGATGCATTGATGGCAGTCATTCGTGTGATACACAGATGTGTATGTAGTGGTTCTCTTTGTGTTTTATGTTCATCTTCCCAACACACGATTATTTACAAGTCTATAAAAATACTCTTTGAAAATTAATTTATTAGCTTGCCATCAAAATTCCTTAGCTAAAAGACTTCACTAAGAGGCGTTGTGTAGCTGTACATCAACATCATTGTAGCAGAGTATAAACCTTTTACTATACCTGATCTTAAAAATTGTTATGTTTTCACTATTAAAATGTTTTGCAGATACATACCAGACTGAATGACAGCTCCCTCATGAGAAATGTATGATCTTTCAAAGTTTGTACACATATGTTTACATTATAAATCCATAATATACTAGTATTAAAGTAGGTGAAGCAAAACGGTTAGTTTCTCAAAAATAATTCTGCAGAATAAAATGCTACAACCAGAGTATTTAAATGTAATTTGAAAATTACTAGTATACTCACTGCAACTTTGCTCTGTTCTGGACTTAAGCAAACAGTTAAGATGTAAATGACTTGTTAATTCTGTGCGACTATTATAAGTTTACTCCATAATTCCTTAATCACAATACAGTGTGTTTTTACATATGTAAAAACATAAATATATGTGTATATATATATATATATGACCATTGTATTGCATAAGAGACCTCTAAATTTTTCTCCTCTCAAGAAATAAACATAAATTCTTTCTTGAATTTCTATAGCAAAACAAATATTGTCTCTGTACCATAAAAACCTGTCAATATATACCATAATTTGACATTCTGAATCTAAGTAATTTCAAAAGAAAGAAAATATTACTTAAGCTTGCATATTTCAAATAACGAAATCTTAGTCCAAATTTAGACTGGATCAGAATCTTCAATCCTGGGCAAAATTCTGTGGTTTTGGGAAGTTAAATAAAATTTTGTCAAGTTCAGAAATACTAAAGATTGGTTTTAAAATGTAATGTTTATTTATTTGTTTGTTTGTTTGTTTGTTTGTTTGTTTCAGACAGGGTATCTCTTTGTAGACGTAGTTGTCCTAGAACTCACTATGTAGACAAGGCTGATCTTGAACTCATAGAAATCCACCTGCTGCTGCCTCTCAAGTGCTAAGACTAAAGGTGTATATCCCAATACCTGGTGTTAATATTTAATTTTTAAAACAAACCTTATAGCAGAGTTTAAATTTATATGTTCTGTACATGGGTTTGCTTGAAGTCAACTACTGTATAAGATTAGCAACCAGTTAGAAACTTTTTTATCTAACAAATGAATTTGTAAATATTATGTTAAATTTTTCAAAAATTAGTCTCCTTTGGAGATAATAAATGGCAATCATTAGATTTAAAATGTCAAAATATCCAAAATACTAGTGAAAATTATTAACATGGATTTATGGGTAGTATACATTGATTAGAACTCTAATACATATAGTGATGAGACATATAATATAGTTACCACATAGTTGAATATGTTGCAAAAGTATGGTTATTCATGAAATGTTGCTTTTCCTGCTTAAATCCAATTGACCAATACCATATGAAGAACACATCTTTATAAATGAGTGCTAACTGATATGAAAATAATATAGCATGGACTGACTAGGATGTTAATAATGAAGACATGCTTATGTGTGGATTTTTTAATGAGCAGTTATTTTGTCTTAGTTATGGCTACTATTGCTGTGATGAAATATCATGACCAAAAGCAACTTGGGGAGGAAAGGGTTTATTTGGTTTGCATACCCTAATAGTCCATTGAAGGAAGTCAGGCCAGAAACTCAAATAGGACAGGAACTGAAAGCATGCAGAGGCCATGAAGGGGTGCTGATTGCTCCTCCTGGCCTGCTCAGCCTACTTTCTTATAAAAGGTAGGGCAGGCCACCCAGTGGTGGTACCACCACAATGGTCACTGCCCACCAACTCCCTACCCAATCAGTTAGTCATTAAGAAAATGCTGGAGAGGCATGCCTACCGCCTGATCTAATGAATGCATTGTCTCAGTTGAGGTTCTGTCCTCTCAAATAACTCTAATCTGTGTTAAATTGGCATGAAATGAGCCAACATGTTGATTTATTTTGAAGAATTTAAATTTATTTTGGTTATATACATCAGTAAGTTTTTATTTTAGGAGTAAGAAATATTCTGTTGGATTATTATGCTACAATGTGGGGAAATATAATTTTGTCACAATTTCTATTAATGTGAGATTCAAAAAAATTATTGGATATTTTCTTTATACTTCAAATGTTATCCTTTTTCCAGATCCCACCCCCCCCCAATATCCCATACCTCCTCCTCCTCCCCCTCCCCCTGCTTCTATGTGGGTGTTCCCTCACCTACCCACCCACCCACCCATTCACTCCCACCTCACTGCCCTGACATTCCCCTACACTGGGTCATCAAGTGTTCATAGGACCAAGGGCCTTTCCTCCCATTGATGCCAGAAAAGGCCATCCTCTGCTACATATATGGATGGAGCCATGGGTCCTCCATGTGTACCCTTTAGTTGGTGGTTTAGTCCCTGGGAGCTCTGGGGGTACTGGTTAGTTCATATTGTTGTTCCTCCTATGGGGCTGCAAATACCTTCAGCTCCTAGGGTCCTTTCTCTAGCTCCTTCATTGGGGACCCTGTGCTCAGTACAGTGGATGGCTGTGTGCATTCACCTCTGTATTTGTCAGGCACTGGCAGAGCCTCTCAGGAGACAGCTATATCAGGCTCCTGCCACCAAGAACTTCTTGGCATCCACAATAATGTCACAATAGTTTGGTGACTGCATATGGGATGGATCCCCAGGTGGGGCCGTTTCTGGATCACCTTTCCTTCAGTATCTGCTGCATTCTTTGTCCCTGTAGTTCCTTTAGACAGGAGCAATTTTGGGTTAAAATTTTTGAGATGGGTGGATGGCCCCATCCAGCAACCAGGGGACTATAACTTCTGGATATGATCTCTACAGGTTCTCCCTCCCCTTTGTTGGATATTTCAGCTAATATCATCCCCATTGGGTCCTTGGAGGCTCTTGCTTTTCTGGAATCTGGGACTTTCTGGTGGCTCCCTCTGTTCAGTTTCCTGACTCTCTATAATTTTGTTGAACTGGCACTTTAAGTTGGGAATCTTCTCTCTCTTCTATACCTACTCTCCTTAGGTTTGGTCTTCTCATTGTATCCTAGATCTCCTGGATGTTTTGGGTTAGGAGCTTTTTTCATTTTTCATTTTCTTTTTTCTGTTTTGTCAATGTTTTCTATGGTGTCTTCTGCACCTAAGATTCTCCCTTCTATCTCTTGTATTCTGTTGGTGATGCTTGCATCTATTTCACCTGATTTCTTTCCTAGGTTTTATAACTCCAGGGTCGTCTCCCTTTGTGATTTATTTATTGTTTCTTCTTCCATTTCTGGATCCTGGATGGTTTTGTTCATTTCCTTCACCTGTTTGATTGTGTTTTCCTATAATTCTTTAAGGGATGTTTGTGTTTCCTCTTTAAGGTCTTCTACCTGTTTACATGTGTTCTCCTGTATTTCTTTAAGGGAGTTATTTATGTCCTTCTTAATATCCTCTATCATCATCATGAAAAGTGACTTTAGATTCAAATCTTGCTTTCCTGAGGTGATGGGGTATCCACGACTTGCTATGGTGGGAGAACTGGGTTCTGATGATGCCAAGTAACCTTTGTTTCTGTGGCTTGTGTTCTTGCACTTGCCTCTTGCCATTTGGTTATCTCTAGTGCTACCTGCACTCTCTATCTCTGACTGGAGCCTGTCCCTCCTATTATCTTGTCTGTGTCAGAACTCCTCAGAGTCGAGCTGTCTCTAATGATCCTGTGATCCTGAGATCCTGGGTGTAAGAGCACCTGGGAGTCCAGCTACCTCTAGGATCCTGAAATCCTGGTGTGACCAAGATCCTGAGATCCTGTGATCCTATGATCCTGGGCATATTTGAACACCTGGGATTTGAGCTTCCTCTGGGTATTGTGGGACTTGGTGTGATGATAGTGCCCAAGGTCTGCTCAGGGCCCCGGCTCAGACTGGAAGGAGCCGGTGTAACTGGTTGGGCAGTGGTTCCTGAGTCCTTGCATCTTTGGGATCCCAGTTACTCTTGGTGTTGGGGCAGATGTTGTGGCCTCCTTGTTCCTGGCCGTGTTAGAGCAACTGGGAGTCAAGCTTCTTCTGGGTGTTGTGGGATAGAGTGCAGAGCTTGTGCCCAAGGTCTGCTTATGGCACCAGCTCAGACTGCAAGGCTACAATTTTAAAGCCATTTAAAGTTATACTAGCAAATTGCAAGGAAACACATTTCACAAAAATTTTCTGTAAAGTCATAATAAATAAATGCTGTGACTGCCCAGAAACAATTTTTTATTTTTACTTTCCAGGTTCCTGCTGAATTCAGACCTACTAATCCAGAAAGTTAACATTCATGTGATTGAGATACCAAATCTATAATCTATCATCTCCCTATAATATGCTTATCTATCATCTAGCTACCAACTATTTATCTAGCTATATTGTTTTACATTGTTGTTTCAGACTTCAAATTTCTATATAATGGAAATCAAATCTGACTTCTTTTTAGCACAACCTAGCATTCCTGTGTTATATTCAATAAATAATTTAATGATTATATTTATCTAATCATCAGCTGAAACTTTTTTTCTACTTTGACAGGAACTGGCTTCCTATGAAGGCATGCAAGAAAAAGTGTCATTAACAGAACAGGGTAAGATGCTTTGTGGTAATCTTCCTGCAGGTAAAAACAGTGTGGTTACATGCACATAGGACGAATACCTAGACTGCAGAAGCAGCTGTCCTTGTTACAAAAAGTGTTCCTATTATTAATATGGGCATATACAAGACAAATTCCATCACCTTTTCAGTGTTTCAATATTTTTTTTGTTTTTGTTTTTGTTTTGTTTTGTTTTGTTTTGTTTTGTTTTGTTTTGTTTTGTTTTGTTTTGTTTTGTTTTGTTTTTTGAGACAGGATTTCTCTGTGTAGCCCTGGCTGTCCTGGCACTAACTTTGTAGACCAGGCTGGCCTCGAACTCAGAAATCTGCCTGCCTCTGCCTCCCAAGTGCTAGGATTAAAGGCGTGCACCACCACACCCAGCCTGTCTAATATTTTTAATTTTTTATCTTTTTAATATGAAACAGTGCATGCCTTTACAGATGCAATAGACTGCAAATGCATTTCAAAACAGAGAAAAAGCTGTTCGGCATGTCTGAAGTGTTCCTTACATGCAATGTCTTGTTCCTTACATGCAAAGCAAGAGCTTTGAAAAAGTTAGTTTTCTACATTTGGTAGCCAAAAATATTAATGGAGAATGTAGAGAATTATTATGAATTAGAATTTTACTCAGTAATAAGGCTAAAAGATGGTGAAGATAGGGAAGTCTGTCTTAATGGCTTTGGTACCCTGATAATAAATCAGTTAGCCATATAGCTTTGTGAGTATTTATTTTACAGTTCTGTTTATGTTTGGTTTGTCTATATATCAGTCCTCTTCATCATACAGTTTTAACTACTGTAACATTATAGTGAATGTCAAAATTAAGCAATGAGTATCCTCTGACTTTTTTTTCTTTTAAAGTTGTTTGGGATACTTGGAGTTCTTTGGAATCTGTATGAATTTAAGAAAAAAGGATGGTGGGTGTGCTAGTTTGAATGAGAATGACCCCTAGTTTGTGGCCTACTGAGGAAGAATTAGGAGATGTGGTCCTATTAAAGGAAGTATGTCACTGGTGGTAGGCTTTGAGGTTTCAAAAACCCATGTCAGGCCCAGTCACACACACACACACACACACACACACACACACACACACACGGTGTCTGTCTGTCTGTCTGTCTGTCTGTCTCTCTCTCTCTCTCTCTCTCTGAATGAGGATCATGATGTATCTCTCAGTTACTGCTCCAACGCCATCCATGCCATGAACCATGCATGCTCCCTACCATGATGATAATGGACTAAACCTCTGAAACTGTAAATAAGCCTCAATTAAATATTTTCTTTTGTAAGAGTTGGTCATTGTGTCTTTTCACACCAATGCAACAATGACTAAGACAGGAGCCAAATAGGCTATTACAGTAGGAAAAGTGTGCTGCAGAGGGTGATTTAGACTATGTAAGCCAAGATTAAGAGGTTTCATGAAGAGGGAAAGAATATTAGGAAGTGGCCTAGAAACTTTTCTTGGTCTATTTTGACAAAGAATATGGGTGCTTTTTGCTTTTGTCCTAAGAATCTGTCTAAGGCTAAATTGAGGAGTTTTGGACTAATGAATGGCCTTGAAGGAGATTTCAAAACAGCCTAATATTGGCTGTGCCACAGGGTTATTGGTGATCACTTTTATGTAGACCTGTGGGGCAGTGAGCTTGGGGGAATAAAGGGAATGGGAGAAAACTTGCGTCCCACCAGAATTCCAGTGCCCTGGGTTGGCGGACACGGAAGGACTGCCACATGCTTTCCACCTGGCCCCAGGTGGGTGTCTGCCTGTGGGAAGCCACGGACCCCAGCTCAGCGAGTGGTGGACAAGGGGCAGTCCTAGGTAACAGGTTCTCGGTCTCAGGCATCTCACACTGGATAACGCAGAAGAGCTGAGAACAAATGGGGGCTCTGGGGGCAGATCGGTCAGCCCCAAGGATGGAGAAGAGGGCAGGGGGAGAGGGGGATACTGGGTGGTTCCCACACGGGTGAGAGTCCTTGGTCCAGTCAGTGGTGGCTTGAGTGCAGGAAGGCCTTCCTGCAGGAGGTTAGACACACCTCATTAGGGGAAAGCCTTTCCCATCTTTCAAGCACAGTGGGCCTTGATGAGCAGAGACATTCTACGGTTTTAGAGCTTTATTGTAGAAAGGCAGGTGAAAGGAGAGAAGGTAGAAAGAGGGAGAGAGGCTGGCCATGGCCATGTGGAGAGAGGGAGGAAGGGAGAGAGAGAAAAGGAGGGCTAGAGAGTAAGAAAGGTGAGAGCTTAAAGAGAGCAAGGAGTTGCCAAGCAGCTCCTTTTATAGTGGGATGGGCTATCAGGTAACTGTGGGGAGGAGCATACCTGGCTATAGTCAGGTAACTGTGGGGGTGGAGTCTAGCCAAACTGTCAGGAGCTTGGGACATTGTCTGTGTGACTTATAGTCACACACCTCTCCTGCGGAGGCTGTGGGGGCGGTAATTTTGACAGGAGCCAGGGGTCCAGGAGACATGATCAAACACCTTCTGTCCCATGTAGATGGAAATCACCACCCATTGAGTCCCCTGGGGTTCTAGATCTTTGCTCGACTGGAGACCAGACTATGTGCGCAGCCCACTGTCCCACATAGACCTGCAATGAAAAAAGTCAAGTGGGGCAAAGAGAAATACAAAATGTGCAGTTTGAAGAGAAAAAGCTCACCAGAAAAATATAATGTTGGAGCATGTTGTATGCTCAAAGAGATGTGAAATTTAAAGAAAGGTGTGATCTGAAATGGAATAAAGGGAATAGTATCCCCACAAGCTAAGCTTCTAACTTTTGCATAGAAATAAAAGAAAAAACTGAAGTTTAGGCAATAAAAGAATCTATCAATTGCAGAAAACTCAGGCAGATGTAATTGAATGAGGGGGGGGCAGGTTCCAGCATAGTAAGCAGAAATTAGAAGCTTTGCCCACGTGGTTCTTAATTTAGAGTCAAGATTGGCCGTGGTGGCACATGCCTTTAATTCCAGCATTTGGGAGGCAGGTACATGTAGATCTCTCTGAGTTCAAGGCCAGCCTGGTTTACATAGTGAGTTCCAGGCAACCAGGGTTACATAGGAGACTCTGTCTCAGAAAAAAAAAAAAAAAAAAAAAAAAAAAAAACCTCACAAAGAATATGGAAGAAGATTATGGGATTTCCCTATGTGACTAAGAAAAACTACTGAGAGGCCAGGCATGTGGTGGGGTAGAGGGTCAGGGCAGGGGATTGTCCTGTATGGAGGCCTGGAGAGTTCATTGTATGAGGCTATAAAAGTGAAGCCTGAAATTTGCTGAAGACCCCAAGATGTTGGAAATCCCAGAGTCATAAGATACCTACCAAGGAGAGCTGGAGACAGAATGTAGAACCAGTCTAAAAGAGGAAAAGATACTGCAGTCAACAAAACTGAAAGGAGCTGGAGATCTGAACAGTGCTTTGACATCAGTCATCATTGAAATGCAGAATTTGAAGTTTGCCCTGCTACTTTTCAGTCTTGCTTTGGTCCAGCAGGTCCTCATTTTTTCCCTTTTCTCCCTCTTCAAATGCTAGTGTATGTCCTGTGCCATTATATGTTCAAAGTATGTGATCTGACTTTTGATTTTGATTTTACAGTGGGTCACTGTTAAGGAATTGCTTGGAGTCTCAAGACAGACTTTGTACTGTTAAACAGACTTAACTGAAAGACAATGGGGACTTTTGAAGTTAGATTAAATGCATTTTGAATTATAATATGGCTACAAGCCTACAAGGACCAGAGAGTGGAAACTGGTAGTTGGAGTCAGAATGGTCTCCACATGATCATATGCTTGAATGCTTTGTCACCTTTTGGTGGACCTGTTTGAGAAGGATTAGGCCTTGTGGACTTATTGGAGGAAGTGTGTCACTGTGGGGTAGGTAGTCTTTGAGGTTTAAAAAGCCCATGCGAGGTCCAATCTCTCTCTCTCTCTCTCTCTCTCTCTCTCTCTCTCTCTCTCTCTCTCTCTCTCTCTCTCTCTCTCTCTCTCTGCCTGCCTATGGATTAATATGTAAGCTCTCAGCCCCATACCTGCCTGAATGTTGCCATGCTTCCTGCCATGACAATAATGGACCAGTCCTCTGAATCTGTAAATCTGCAATTAAATGTTTTCTTTTATAAGAGTTACCTTTGCCCATGATGTCTCTTCACAGCAATAGAACAATAACTAAGACTGTACTTTTAATGGACTGCACTGAATATGTAAATAAATTATGTAAATATCAACATCATAACAATGTTAAATCTTACTACTCATAACATAACAGTCCTTGAACTAGCTTAAGTCTACTGACATTTATTTTAATGACACTTTATGGTTTTGAATAGATAATATCACCCCTTCATCCAAGGTGATAAGTTCCAAGGACCATGGATGCCTAACATGTAGATAGTACCAAACATTACAAATGCACTATGTATTTCCTTAGGTGGACTTATAAGAAAATTTAATGAAAATTAGACATAGAAAAATAATGGTATGTAATAGAACAAACATAACCGACTACTAGGTCAATATCACTTACAGCATGGATATATTCTGACTTTCATATAGTAAAAGTCCCATTTTCATTTCTGATCTTAATATTTGTACTCTTTCTTGTTCTTCTTCAATCTAGCCATCAGTTCTGCTGACTTGTTCAAATAATCAGCTTTGGGGGTCCTTAAGTTTTCTGTATTTATCTCATCATATTTATATCTGCTAAACTTTATTGTCTTCCATAGGAGACATCAGGGCTTACTTTGTTTTATATCCCTTTAAGGCATATATTAACTTCTTTTCTGACATATTTTCTTCCTACTATATAGGAATTTGCAACTATTAATTTCTGTGAGCACTACTATCACTGCATTCAATAAGCTTTTGTTTGTGATGTTTTCATTGTCAATTATTTCTAATTATTTTAGCATGTCTTTTTTATGATTTATATCTTCTTCCTGCAGGCATATTATACCACATCAATAGTTTCAACAAAATTGCATCTTGACTATTTTTAAATTAACTGCAGCAATATTTATTTGTGTATATTCATTAACTGTCATGCTAGGAACAGAACCTAGGGTCTCTTGCATGTCAGGAAAGAGCTCCATAATTGAGTCACATTCCATGCCCTTTGATTTCTTTCTTCACTCATTGTTTGTTGAAATATAAGCATTAATTTTCACATATTCCTGAATGTGTATATTTTTACCTATTAATTTCCAGTTTCATGACTTTGTGACTGGAAAACATACTGTGCATTATTTTAGTCTTTTAACTTTTATAAAGACTTGATCTAAAGACTTATATATGTTCTATCCTAGACACTTGGGAAAAAGTTTGTCTTCATGCACATTGTCTTGTACATTTGCATGGTGGTTTGAATGTGAATGGTCTCCATAGGCATGTTTAAATATGTGGTCCCCAGTTGGTAGAACTCTTTGGGAAGGATTGGGAGGTATGGCCCCCCTTGGCAGAACTGTGCCACAAGGGGCAAGATTTGAGGTTTCAAAAGACTCATGCCATTCCCAGGATGTAGTCTCTGTCTCCTGGCTTATGTTGATGTGAGTGCTCAGCTGTCCCTGCCACCATGCCTTTTGTTTTGTCATTGACTCCAACCCTCTGAAACTTTAAGCTAAATTTAAATGCTTTCCTTTATAAGCTGTTTAGTAATGGTGTTTTTAATAAAGCAATAGAAAAGTAACTAGACACAAGTCCAGTTGGTCTCTAATATCCAGTTATCCATGACATTGATTTATATCTTGTTTCTTTATACATTACTAAAAGTAGAATATTTAAGTCTTATACTATTATGATACTATGTACTTCTCCCTTCAGTTATATCAATGCTTGTCTCTTGGATATCAGAATTGTAAATTTTGTTTTATATATATGTTTATAGATCTCTCTCTCTCTCTATATATATATATATGTATATATATATATATACATATACACACATGCATATATATATATATATATATATGCTCTATCTTCTTAGTGACTAGATATTTTTATAATCACACAATGTCATTTTCTTCTCCAGTAATCTGTAATCTTATAATAATATATCTACCCTGATTGTTTTACCTACATGCCATCTTTTCCCATCATTTCTTGCAGAAAATACATTGTTGAATCTTTCTCTGTCTCTGTCTCTCTCTCTTGTACTAGGGGTCAAGAATATGGCTTTGTGAGTAAAGATCTGATAACTTGAGGTTGATCCCTAAGACCTAGCATGGTAGAAGGAAATAACTTAGTCTTAGAGGTTGTCCTCTGCCTACCACCACCCCTAACACACACACACACACACACACACACACACACACACACACACACACACACACAAAGAGAGGTAAAAATGTAAAAAAGTATCCATTATGATCGTCATTGTATTTGAACTGAGCAATCTTTATATTTAATTTCTCAAGAGTCACTTCTGACTTTTTTTTATCAACTTATTCATTTACACTTCAAATGACATTCCCCTTCCCGGTTATCCTTACACAACCCCCCATCTTATCCTCCCTCTTCCCTTTCAGCTTTCCCTCTATGAGGGTGCTCCTCCACCCACTCAACTACTCCTGCCTCACCCCTTCAGCGTCTTCCACCACTGGGGCATCAAGCCTCCACAGGACCAAGGGCCTCCCATCTCATCGATGTCAGATAAGGCAGCTCTCTGCTACATTTGTATCTGGAGCCATAGAGTATCCCTCTATGTATACTCCTTGGTTGGTGGTCTACTTTCTGGGAGCTCTGGGTAGTCCAGTTAGTTGATGTTGTTCTTACTATGGGGGTTGTAATCCCCTTCAGCTCCTTCAGTCCTTCACCTAGCTCTTCCATTGGGGTCCCTGGGCTCAGTCCAACTGTTAGCTGTATCTGCATCTGTATTGGTCAGGTGCTGGTAGAAACTCTCAGTGAACAGCCACACCAGGTTCCGGTCAGCAAGTTCTTCTTGGCATCAACAATAGTGTCTGGGTTTGGTGTCTGCAGATGGGATGGATCCCTAAGTGGGACAATCTCTGGATGGCCCTTCCTTCAGTTTCTGTTCCATGTTTTATCCCTGTCTTTCCTTTGGACAGGAACATTTCTGGGTTAACAATTTTGAGATGGGTGGATGGCCCTTTCTCTCAACTTCTGATGGAATCACCATCCCTAACTGCAAGCTGTACTACAGAGCAATTGTGATAAAAAAAAAAATGTGTGGTATTGGTACAGAGACAGTCAGGTAAATCAATGGAATAGAATTGAAGACCCAGAAGTGAACCCACACATATATGGTCACTTGATCTTTGACAAAGAAGCTAAAACCATCCAGTGGAAAAGAGACAGCACTGCTCACATTTTTGTATGGCCTTCTTTCTCCTTTATTTCCTCTACTAATGCCTCCTTTTGCACTTTAATTATTTTATTTAAGCACTTAGTGCTTATTATCATTACACTTATGTGTATTGCAATAGAAACACAAAGTGTGCATAGAGTATGTGTGTTGTTAAGCTGGAACCCCTGCTCATACTCTAAGCAAGCTGGGAAGCCCTGTCTGCCCTCTTTCCCCCTACCCTACCAGTACAGAGAAAACTGTCCATTTGGAGAAAACTCTGAACTAATATGGCATCACTCCTTGTCTCTGTTTCCAGGAACCCACAAAGAATGCCCATCCAGGGGCTCAGTTTTTGACCATGTATGGATGCAATTCCAGCTCTTAGCTGGCATGTCATCATCACTCCTTGCCTAAGCTCTATAAAACCTCCTTGCTTTAAAGCCCCATTGTATGATTTTACTTACCTCCACCTATGAGATAAGTAAACCCACCCCAGAGCTGTCCCCTAATAAACCTGCCTTTGTCTACTTTTAATCTGGTCTAGTCTGGCCTATATCTGTGTCACTGAGCAAGAGGAAATGTCTATGATATGTATTCCCATAGAAACACAAATTAGGGGTAGAGTGTATGTGCATGTGTATATATTCCCATAGAAACACAAAGTGGGGGTGGGGAGGAGAGAGAGAGAGAAGGAGGGAGGGAGAGAGGGAGAGAGGGAGGAAGGTGTTGTGGTAAATCTCCTCCCAAATATGCCCCAGCAATGAAAACATAACTCAATTAACATGAATCCATGCTGTGTGCCAAGACTGGGCAGCTCTCCTGCTACTCTACCATCTTCCATATCAACGAGACCCCTTAGAACTTGCGGTTTCTCCAGGCCATGTGCTTCTGCTCTGCTTTTCTTCTTCCTCCTCCTTCTTGGTGACCTCTCCCTCTTCCATTTTCTGCTTCTTCTCTCCCCACCTTCCACTCCACCTTCTCTTTTATCTGCCCAATCATCAGCTCTCCTTTATTTTACAAATTAAGGTGGGAATCAGGTTTACAGGAAATCACCTGAGGGCTGACTCTTCCTAGTTCAAAGCCACTCACAGGAGAATGGAATTAACATCAAATATAATTAGCCCCAGGGCTGTCCACAACAGGCAGGGAAGAAGAGAGACAGACACAGAGAGAGACAGAGACAGAGACAGAGACAGAGACAGATCCCATACAAGTACAAACAGGGCTAGATCCATTTAATTTCCTAGATGTCACTTCAGTTGGTAGGAGTCGGAATAACAATCTGAATTGAAGTCTTGTTAGAACATAAAACCTAGTAACATTAAGGACAAGATAATTATTGATCACCCAGGCTTCAACAAACTACTCCAGAAATACAAGCTGTCATTCTTACAAAAATCTTGTAGAAAACTCAAAGGGAGGTAGGCATGCATGTATGTGACATCACACTTATGTGTACATGTAGCCAAAAGTAACCGCAGATATAGCCAGAATCTCCTAAAAGTTGTAAATGTTAAATCCTCACATCAGACAGTTGCTCCTAGCATAGCCGCTGTGCACGTGGAAGGAAGTGCTCCTGCTCCTTCCTATTTTGCCGTCTTTGCTCACTTATAAACTTTGACGTATTGTACGTGAATTGATATTTCAGATTTATTCAGGGATGGTTTTGGGGACAATCCACTTTTCTACTGCCTGGTTGCTGAAGCACCCAGTGAACAGACAGAATCAGGTAAAGTAAATCTTTTGTCTCTAATTTAGTCTGTAACACATTTTCTGTATCTGAAAACAGAGTTAACAGTTAACAAATACACATCGTGCAAATAGTATTAAGCAGAGGACTACAATGTACAAACCTAGAGTACTTTTAAATAACACTACTATGTCACTCTGATAATAAAAGTATAAAAATTATGAGAACATGTATCAAAATATACACTTTCTTTTAAAGGTTCTATTATAAGAAAAGTGAACTTTCTGTATTATATATTTATGTGCTGATGCTGACACTTAGTGCCTTAGTTGTTAAAGCAGCAAACAAACATATCCTTTTGTATTCTATTTGGAAACATATGCCTTCTTATGACTGAAAGCACCAGCCTCTATCGCCACTCTCTTCTCTCTTCCCAGGAGTCAAAACCATTGGATTTGCCATGTACTACTTCACGTATGACCCACGGATTGGCAAACTGCTTCACCTAGAGGATTTTTATATCACTGAAGACTATCAAGGTAAAACTACAATCATATTACTTGCAAACATGTAAAATTTTCTAAGTTACATTCTAATGGAAGGGCTACAAATAAGCCTTTACTAGAGTTATCAGTTTTAACTCATTTAGATAACTCATTTCCATTTCTTGAGCTTGATCAGGATCCTAGTGCAGTGAAGATTCAACCGTAAGTTAGAAAATATTTCAACAGTATTCATCAACACTCTCAAGCAAGCTATGCAGTTCCAACTAATATTTTTAAGATAAATTTATTTATTTTATGTATATGAGTACACTGTTGTCATCACACACACCAGATGGCATCAGACCCCATTACAGATGGTTGTGAGTCACCATGTGGTTGCTGGGAATTGAACTCAGGACCTCTGAAAGAGCATTCAGTGCTCTAAACCGCTGAGTTATCTCTCCATCCCAACTAATATTTTTATCTGTAAAATAATTTTATATTTTAGGTCTGTTTTTAGTAGACATAGATAAGAAATATGCCCTGTTGTAAGGAAACAGTGAAGGCCAGCATGGTGACACACATGTTTAGTTCCAGTACTTGTGATGCAGAGGCAGGTGGATCTCAATGAGTTCACATTCCAAGCCATCCAATAAAAGATGGTAAGAAAAAGAAAGAATACAGTGACACTTTTATTCAGGATGGCTTTTTACCATAAAATGAATTTCTTTTATATTAGCATTGTTCCCAGGCTCCAGTTAGATAAAAGACAATGTAAAGCATTCATGAGTGAGTTTGAACACATGCTATTTAGAATATATGACAACCATAAACAGAGTTTGATCTTATATTGCTTTAAAATCAAAATAAATAGTTAAGTGAAAATTCTCAACTTACAGACTTTCTTTGACATATCTATTTTATAGGTATAGGTATTGGGGCTGACATGCTGAAGAAGCTAAGTCAGGTATGTGTTATAGTTAGTACTGATAGTCTATATATTATCCTTTACTTCATCAAGATTTTTTTTTAATGAGGACATAGATTAGGTAATTAATCTTATTAATTAAATATACCAAGACTGGTTCTGTTGGTAAAGTGCTTGCCTTGCAAACATCAGGAGTTAAATTTAATCCCCAGACCCCACAAAAAAGCCAGGAGTGGTAGCACACACTTTTATGCCAGCAATGTCAGGTGAGAGGTACAGACTTCTTGTGGTCACTGGCTGCTACCCTAATCTATGTGGTGAAATTTCAGGCCAGTGAAAGACTTTTTCTCAAACAAAAAGTGGATAGCACCTGAGGTATAACATTCAAAGTTGCCCTCTGACCACCACTACAGGCAGACATATGGCCAAATCCACATCAATGTGTGCATTCACATACACAAAACATTTTCCTAACATGTACTTCCAATATTTAGTAAAGTGGATTTTCAAGCTGAAAGCTCAGATTATATGTTATAGTTAATTAAATTTTATTCCTATATAATGTATAAGCACACTATGTATGTATGCTTTTATCATCAAGGATAAGGGGATTTTACTCATAAAATAAACCCACAGTGTGACTTGCAATAAAAGATTCCTTTTTGTCGCAAAATACCTATTCCAAAATTGTTATACATATATAGTATTTATATAATAGACCTTCAGTAAAATGTGAATGATTATACTGTCAAAATAAGGGCAATGTCTACTTGTTTGTTTTAAAACAGATAGCCATCAACACTGAATGCTGTGGCATGCAGTTTCTTGTCATCATTTGGAATCAGGATTCTGTTGAGTACTACACTCGCCTAGGGGCTTTAGACCTCTCCTGTGAGGAAGGCTGGCATTTGTTTAGATTTAACTTGGATGATCTCCTGGAACTTGCAGAGGAAGAATGAAAACAAAAACAAAAAAATTAAAAAAAAACAAAAACAAAAACAACAACAACAACAAAAAAAACCCAGTAACAACTTATCCCAACATAGGCCTCAATGTTTGAATGTCACCTGAGAAACATCACTTTGGCATCAAATGTTGTAAAATAAAGCAAATGAACGCAATATTCTTGTAGATATTTTACTTTCAAACAGAGTTTTCAAGATACCATCAATGCAATGCAAACTAAACACTAATGGCTAGTAAAAGTTCTAAAAATCTCCATGATTATATCCTTCAAAACGCACTTACACTGGGCTTGGAGGTTTTAGTAACTGTATGTCATCAAATGTATAATGGTGATATTTTCACATTTTCATATAGCTGAAATTAAGATAAGCACAATGCTCAAATGTCATTTTCTTAAGGATTTATATTTTGTATATGATGAAGGATGGCTATGTTTAAATAGAAAGAGGTAGGTATGAGGTTTAAAACTCATTTCCTACAGTAAGGCTAAGTTGTGAAAAACTAGTAATTGCTTATCTAGAGTGTTCAGTCCCATTGCCTCTTCACTATTGTACTCTAAGAACATTCCATCCCTGAACATCTAGAGCACTTTGGTTGAAGATACCACATTCAAGTAGTAATACTTGTATTTGTGTCCACCCTTTCTGGTACTATCACTCTTTTAGAAGTACAATTATTTTGGAATTATATAACCATCTAGAACCATCATAAGAAGGTGAGCTCTCTCTCTCTCTCTCTCTCTCTATATATATATATATATATATATATATATATATACACCAGCTATACCCAGCAGGGATATTTATCTGTGAGAAAATAATTATTAAAAGAAATTGTGAGGGTTATAATATATATAGACACTAAGGACAGGCAGATATAATAAATTAATCAATCTCACTTTGGAGAATTGGAAAAGGTGATGCTCAAGTGATATTCGAAGGTTGAGTAGGATACAAGAATGTGGAGTGAAACAAGACAAAGAGGCATACTGAAGGAAATCAGCACAGGCCATGAAGAGCAAACATGCTCATTAAGCAAGTGGGATGCCATATATATACATTTGAATGAAGGTGCATGAGAAGAAACATTAGAATATAAGATAGAAGTTTTGATTTGATTCTGTAGTTAATGGTAAGCTACTGAAGTTTCCATTAAGACACCTGCTATGTTTAAGTGAAGATTGTGTCTCTATAGGTTCTGGTTTAGCAATAAATAGAAATCTTCTGAGGGGACTCTAAGAAAGCAATTACTCTTCCAATGAAAAGGACTTAGGGCACATCCGTTGCATATTATACACGCACGTGTCCCTACGTGTTCCTACTTGGAATGCATTGCATGCTCCCTGGAGGTACAATGATCATCTTGTGATCAGTGCAGGAAGTCAAGGTCTTGAAGTCACCAGAGAAACATTGTATTAACCCTATGCCACCTGATCTGGTTTTAAATATATTCTTATTTGCTGAAGCTACTTACCTGGTTCACATGCAAACAAAACACATGAAGTAATAGAGAGGAAGATTGATGGTGTGCAGATTAGACAGGAAGTCATTTTAATCTCAGGAAAGTGAGGATGAAGATATCATAGGATGATGGGATTAGTGAAGGGAGAACAATAGATTTGAAACACAGGAAATGAGGGCAGTAGATATTGAATTTTAGACACAATTCCATCGAGATACCTTTGAAATGTTGACTCAATATAAATAATCATTAGAAGTGTAGGTTTGCCTAAAACACTGGAAAAAGATCAAAGCTATAATATGAATAACATAGAATGGTTACTCAAGCCAGAAGCTGCTGTAATAAGAATGAAAGCATACAGAAAATGAGAAAGGATCACAAAGAAGGGAAGGGAATGTGGGAGTCACAGAAAACAAAGGCATCAGTGAGTTTCAAGCATTGCTGAACAGAGTTTAATTAGCTAAGAATTCAAGTAGGAATAGACACCAGGGCGTTCCAAGTTTAAGAAAGGTTAAATGAGAGGAAGCTAGACAGGGAATTGTTACCTTTTTTTATATTTAAAAATTAAACCTTTAATTATATAGTAAATTCAAAATGACAGCATAAAACTAGTTGGGTATTTGACATTGTATCTGAAAACATAATGCATCAAAGTAGCTCCAATTCTCCATGAGTTCTCAGATGCTCATAAGGTACCTTGACTTTGATGCTACTTTTAAAATGCTTCACTCTTAGTTGACATATGTAGGTGGAACCAAAGCAGTTGACAAATAGTTGACAAATGTAGGTGGAACCAAAAAGTATCAGCATGGATGGTGGTATGTTGAAGAGAAGGTCCATGGAGTCTGAGAACAAGGCCTACACATCTGCTAAAGAGACATGACCTTTTCCCCTTTAGTTCACTATCAAATCTCAGCTCCATGGTTTCCTTTTGAAAGCTGTCAGGTAACAATTATGTTGACTGAAAATGGAGTTGCAAATGTACAAGAAAAATTATTTTTTGGAAATCTTGAAACCTGTTTTCAAATTTTGTATCAAGTAGAAAAAGCATGGCTACATGATTTTTGGAGCTCAAGGGCCTAGGTTTTGCCAACATGCCATCATGGCATAATTTCAGTGTCATTTGGAACACTATTAGAATTTTTATCTTGAAATTGCATATTTGCCTCACTTAAAACAGAAATTTAATACCTGAAGATGCTACATCTGTAAGGTAGTTTTCATCATTAAGTTCTGGCACGAATTTTGCATGTGATACTATAAATGACTTAGTATTTCACAAATCATAGTTTTTCAATATTTGGCTTCAAACTACCTTACTTCTTAAAGTAAACAATACTACCATGTTAATATCAATGCTTTAAAGGAATTCTTACTAATTGATGATAAAAATCTTTTGGCTCTTATGAAATCTAGGGTTTAAAAATGATATATAGACCGAGCAAGTTATATTTATGTATTTAAAAACAGTCACAGACATGGACACATACACATATACACACACATACACAGACTACTTAACAATTAATTTAAAAAGAGGCCATTACTTTGAAAGAGAGCAAGGAGGGGAATGGGAAGATTTGTAGGCAGGAAAGGGGAGAAGAACTTATGTCATTACAATTTCAGTATTGTTTTAAATAATTAAAACTATATTATCCTTTTAGAATTTATGTTTTTAATTTGTATATTGAAATTGTAATATATCAGTTCCCTCTTTCTTTCTTCCCTCAAAATTCTCCAATATACCACTCCTTGCTCTATTTAAAATTTATGGCCTCTTTCATTATTATATACACATCCTAAATACATAAGCACAACCTGTTGGGTCTCTGTATGTTACTGGTATGTATGGTGTCAGGACTGACCACTTGGTGTTGGATAACCAGTTGGTGTGGTCTTCCCTGGGAAAGATTATTTCTCTAGCTCCAGCATTCCTTAGTTTCCTGTAGTTCTTTCAGTTGGGGTGTAACCACTGGCTTTTTCCCATCCACGTTTAACATGTCTATTGCTGTTGGCAGTGTTCCACATATCTCTATAATGTATTCTGACCATCTTCATCCATCTCCCACTTCCTCCAACTCTTCTTCTGTGCTCCCTACTCAATCTCTCTCCTAACTTCATGCCACGTTATTCTTTCTTATTTTGTATTTAACACTGAGTCCACTTAATACTTTTTTTCAATTTTTATTAGATATTTTCTTCATTTACATTTCAAATGCTATCTCAAAGGCCCCTATACCCTCCCCCAGCCCTGCTCCCCTACCCACCCACTCCCACTTCTTGTCCCTGGAATTCCCCTATACTGGGGCATATAAAGTTTGTAAGACCAAGGGGCCTCTCTTCCCAATGATGGCCAACTAGGCCATCTTCTGATTCATATGCAGCTAGAGACACAAGCTCTGGGGGGCTACTGGTTAGTTCATATTGTTGTTCCACCTATAGGGTTGCAGACCCCATTAGCTCCTTGGGTACTTTTTCTAGCTCCTCCATTGGGGGCCCTCTGATCCATCCAATAGCTGACTGTGAGTATCCACTTCTGTATTTGCCAGGCCCCTGCATAGTCTCACAAGAGACAGCTATATCAGGGTCCTTTCAGCAAAATCTTGCTAGTGTATGCAATGGTGTCAGCGTTTGGAGGCTGATTATGGGATGGATCCCCAGATATGGCAGTCTCTAGATGGTCCATCCTTTCGTCTCAGCTCCAAACTCTGTCTCTGTAACTCCTTCCATAGGTGTTTTGTTCCCTATTCTAAGGAGGAATGATTTTCTTCTGTTTTGCAAATTGTACCTTGGGTATTCTAAGTTTCTGGGCTAATATCCACTTATCAGTGAGTGCATATCAAGTGAGTTCTTTTGTGGTTGGGTTACCTCACTCAGGATGATATCCTCCAGCTCCATCCATTTGCCTAATAATTTTATAAATTAATTGTTTTTAATAGCTGAGTAGTACTCCATTGTGTAAATGTACCACATTTTCTGTATCCATTCCTCTGTTGAGGGACATCTGGGTTCTCTTCAGCTTCTGTCTATTTAAATAAGACTGGTATGAACATAGTGGAGCATGTGTCCATATTAGCAGTTGGAACATCTTCTGGGTATATGTCCAGGAGAGGAATTGCTGGATTATCCCATAGTACTATGTCCAATTTTCTGAGGAACAAAACCAGAGACACTGAAATTTATAGAGGAAAAAGTGGGGGAAAGCCTCAAAGATATAGGCACAGGGGGAAAATTCCTGAACAGAACAGCAATGGCTTGTGCTGTAAGATCAAGAATCGACAAATGGGACCTCATAAAATTGCAGAAGACAAAAGGTACTATCAATAAGACAAAAAAGGCCACCAACAGATTGGGAAAGGATTTTTACCAATCCTAAATATGATAGGGGACTAATATCCAATATATACAAAGAGCTCAAGAAGCTGGACTCCAGAAATCCAAATAACCCCATTAAAAATGGGGTACAAAGCTAAACAAAGAATTCTCAACTGAGGAATACTGAATGGCTGAGAAGCACCTGAAAAAATGTTCAACATCCTTAATCATCAGGGAAATGCAAATCAAAACAACCCTGAGATTCCACTTCACACCAGTCAGAATGGCTAAGAGTCTACTTAATTCTTACATGAGTCTTAATTTCTTATATGGGTATAGGCAATCCAGTGGGCCATGGGTACCACAGGCCACGTGCCCAAGAGAGAATGAATCTCCTTATGACAGCACCAAACAATCAATGGACCATAGATCCTTGAAGAGTAGTTAGAACTTGAACATGGATGAGAGGCATTTCCCTACCTATGCTGGAATTTTGACTGACTTGATCTTGTACATGACACTGTCTGTTTTAATACTTAAAACATTTGTGTATGTGATGTGTATGAGTGTACTGTATATCTGTTTGTATAGTAATAGGTCAGTGTGTGCACATTCATGCTACAAGTATGTTTAGTGATCAACACTTGTTTGAGACACATTTCTTGTCTTCACTACTGCATACACCAGGCTAGCTACCCCACAAATTCCTGTGGGTCCTACTATCTCCACATCCCATCTTCCTGTAAGATGGGAGCATTGAGATTACAGAGGTTCACTGCTACAGTGGGTATTACTTGGTTTCTGGACATTTAGATTCAGTTCTTCATGCATTCATGACAAGCCTTTGATCCACTAGACCATCTCTCAACCCCATTTTTAGTGGTTCTGCACACAAAATTTCTTGGTATGTTATGTAATGACATTTCATTAGATGTAAACTTGGAGAAGCAGTTTCATTGTCTTGTTTAACTTTACAAATTCCTGTCTTTTACCTATTTCTGAGACACTGTTACTAACTATACTAGATATGCTGACACTGGATAAGGAAAATTGCTTTAACATGTATTACTGCTTTTACCATGTTTAGGTATGGGCCTTGAATTCCTGATCTTTCCAAGACTTTTACCATGAAGGTGTATTGAATTTTGTCAAATGCTTTCTCAGCATCTAATGAGATGATCATGTGATTTTTTTTTTTATCTTTGAGTTTGCTTGTATAGTGGATTATGCTGATGTATTTCCGTATATTGAACCATCTTTGCATCCCTGGGATGAAGCCTACTTGATCATGATGGATGATTGTTTTGATGTGTTCTTGGATTCGGTTTGTTAGAATTTTATTGAGTACTTTTGCATTGATAGTCATAAGGGGAATTGGTCTGAAGTTCTCTTTCTTTGTTGGGTCTTTGTGTGGTTTAGGTATAAGTGTAATTGTGGCTTCATAGAACAAATAGAGTAGTGTTCCTTCTGTTTCTATTTTGTGGAATAGTTTAGAGAGTATTGTTATTAGATCTTCTTTAAAGGTCTGATAGAATTCTGCACTAGAAGCTCAAAAAGAAGGAAGACCAAAGTGTGGATGCTTCTTCCATCCTTCTTAGAAGGGGGAACAATATGCTCAAGGGAGGAAATACAGAGGCAAAGTGTAGAGCAGAGACTGAAAGAAAGACCATCCAGAGACTGCGCCTCCTGGGGATCCATCCCATATACAGTCACCAAACCCAGACAATATTATGGATGCCAAGAAGTGCTTGCTGACCGGAGCCTGATATAGCTGTCTCCTGAGAGGTTCTGCCAAATCCTGACAAACACAGATGTGGATGTTTGCAGCCAACCATTGGACTGAGCATGGGGTCCTCAATGGAGGAGTTATAGAAAGGAGTTAAGGAGCTTAAGGGTTTTGCAACCCCATAGGAAGAACAACAGTATCAATCCCAGGGACTAAACCACCAACCAAAGTGTACATATGGAGGGACGCATGGTTTGTATATGTAGCAGAGGATAGCCTTGCTGGGCATTGATAGAAGAGGCTCTTGGTCCTTGGAAGGCTTGATGCCCTGGTGTAGGGGAATGCCAGGGTGGGGAGGTGAAAGTAGGTGGGTAGGGGCACACCCTCAATAGAAGCAGGAGGAGGAGGATGGAATAGGGGGTTTCCGGGGTGGAGGAAACCTGGAAATGGGATAACATTTGAAATGTAAATAAAGAAAATATCCAATAAATAAAAAAACATGTATTGCTGCTTCATAAAAGTCTCTTGATTTAGCATCACCCTTTAATGCCATTATAGAAATTATTTCTTAAGTGATAAATTTTTAATTAATTCTACCATTAAAATTTCAAATTCAACCATATTTGTAGCACCTGGGCTGTCATTTATTCCCAAAGCATAAAATGTAAAATAAGTGGTTCTACATCCAACTTGTTTTCAATAGAATTTATTATTTCACAAATTTGCTTCACTCTTCTCTTATCAGATACACTCATTTTAGAACTATCTCTGCTTTTAAGGGTATTATTATATTTGTCATATTCTCTATGTATTAAAAGACTCACTATAAATAAATGGCTTTAATTTGCTATTAAATAAGCTGTCACAGAACTAGCTATTGCAATATACTAATTCATATGAGTTATAATTTGTTGAAAATACAGACCTTTTGGTTCTGCTGTTTTGTTCTTACTAAATGACCCTTGATATGTACCCACTTTTTCAGCATGGTTTGCATATATGGCCCTTTTAGATTATAGTCTTCCAAAGCTCGCACATATTCCCTACAAATTATGCAGAGTGCTTTACTATTTATCTCAACAATGTTCTATTTTTCATTAAACAATCTTCCTTCACTTGTACTTTTTCTATTTGTATTATGTTTTCTTTTGAGATATTGGTGAAAGCATGGTAGAATGAAGGGAATATGTTTAGTTAAAACATTTCTCATGTATGCACATGTTTGTGTGTATTCACAGGAGCATATCATTGCCTTTGATGCAGGTCACAGGATAACCTGCAAGATTTAGCTCTCCCGTGAGTCTGAGGGCTCTAACTTGGGTCATCAGGCTTTGGAGAAAGCACACTGACTTGCTGTACTATTTCTCCAGCCTTGCATTTTCTGGTTATGAAATGTAATTGACAGTAAAGTAGAAAACAAGGTCTGAGCTCATCAACATGTCAGTAACTAATGCAGCAAAAAAAAAGGGGGGAGGGGACAATGTAAAATACTCCAGGCAGTGTGTTAGGTTTGAAACATCCTTAATGTTCTAACAATACTTACCTGTCTCCTAAATAACTATTGGTTGTAATGCTTGTTAAAACATTATTGATAATCAATTACTTCACTTCATTTACATATAATGCCTTTTTAAAGATGTGCAGAAATCTTAGGAAGAAGCTCAAAAGAAAAGGCAGTTGATGGGAAAAGGCTGGGTTATGCTTAGTCCTGTTTTACACTTTTTGATTCTTTTAAGGTGAATATATTTACTAGTTGAGGAAGAGAACTGAGTGAAAAAAGAAAACAAAGATTGAAGGTTAAACAGGATGACACACAGTCCTGAAAAGATGGAAATCAGGACCTGAGAAGAAACTCTAGTCTTAGGAAAAGGAGCAAAGAATGACTGCAAAGAGTACCAGGATGCTAGATGGCTAGTGGGGATGCTTGTACCTAAGAATTGGACATCTTTGTTCTATGGAATTGAAAACAGGCAAGTTTGATGGGTTTAAAGGCCCAAGCAGACTGAAACAGAAAAACAACACCCAGGAATCAGTAGCAAAATTGCGACTCAGTACTAGCATCACATAGTATCCTAGTGATCCCACTTGAACAGATGTTTTCAAGCATTCAAGAGTAGTCAAAATAAATAAACAAAGCTCATGTGCCATAAAATATGGATAATTTATTCCAGCTCTAAAAAAAAAAAGTCAAATGAAAAACACATTCGTCTACCCCCATTGTAAGTTAACTGGCAATAATTGGGAAAACTGAAGCAGACACATACATACATACATACATACATACATACATACATACATACATACGCATGTTTATAGAATTCAGTCTTACGGACATATCTTCATTTTGCTTTCTAATAAATTCTATTACAAGTCATGAAATGTACTTCTAGCATTTCTACCTCAGTTCCCACATCATCACCTAATAATATTTGTGTTGCATTCATTAATTTATGATTTTACCACTTGTATCATTGGCCAAACTGTTTATTTGAAAATGTCATGGAAAAATTTCAAGTCACATTCTGTCAGTTACCATTCATTACGTGATTTTTCACCATTGTTTGCAACTTGGTACATCTTGCAGTTCTCTATGCAGGCTCCCTCTGCAAACTAGTTCAGCTTCTAGTGCTGTACATATCTTTATCATCTGGATGAGACTGCCCGTGATCCATGAGCTTGGGGTCAGGAATAAACTGTGTAGTACCTATAAAGTATTAAAGTGAAAAAGAAGATATAATTTATATTTTGTATTGGGAATATAGCAGTGGACAAAACATAAAATCTCTCACTATGAGCCTAACATGGGTAAAATTGAAAACAAGGCAAGTAGAACTACATAGCACATCCTATGATAGTTATGTGCTGCACAGTATAGGAAATCATGGAGGGACACATAAAGTGTTTTGGCAATTTCCAAGTTTAAATAAGGTGGCTTAGGAAAGGTTCCTAGAAAGGTGATATTTGAGGAAATAACTGAGGAAGATGCAGACATGTATTCTGTAGATAGTTATCCATGGGAAATGGCTTCTAGGATGAGCTGACCACACGTGTGAGGACCCGATCCAATATGGCTGGAATACAAATGGGTGTCAATGAGTGACAGGAGAGGACAGCAGGCTGGTTTAGAGTCATGGTTAAGATCTAGCCTTTTAGTTTAAGGTGAAAGGCAATTTTTTAAATTTTTAATAATTTTTATTACGTATTTTCCTCAATTACATTTCCAATGCTATCCCAAAAGTCCCCCACACCCTCCCTCCCACTTCCCTACCCACCCACTCCCACTTTTTGGCCCTGGCATTCCCCTGAACTGGGGCATATAAAGTTTGCATGTCCAATGGGCCTCTCTTTCCAGTGATGGCCTACTAGGCCATCTTCTGATACATATGCAGCTAGAGACAAGAGCTCCGGGGTTCTGGTTAGTTCATCATGTTGTTCCAACTATAGGGTTGCAGATCCCTTTAGCTCCTTGGGTACTTTCTCTAACTCCTCCATTGGGGGCCCTGTGATCCATCCAATAGCTGACTGTGAGCATCCACTTCTGTGTTTGCTAGGCCCCGGCTTAGTCTCACAAGAGACAGCTATATCTGGGTCCTTTTAGCAAAATCTTGCTAGTGTATGCAATGTTGTCAGCGTTTAGAAGCTGATTATGGGATGGATCCCTGGATACGGCAGTCTCTATATGGTCCATCCTTTCATCACAGCTCCAAACTTTGTCTCTGTAACTCCTTCCATGGGTGTTTTGTTCCCAATTATGTGTGACATACTTGTGCTTAATAAGGTAACTTTTGCCCAAGTAAGAGAGACCATTGAGGAACAAACATAGAAGTAAGGGTAGCAGATACGAAGCCAATGCATTAGTCCCTGCAATGCTTCATGGGGGCTTCATGGTGACAGTTGTGAGAACTATAAGAAAGAACTATACTATGAATAATTCTGAAGGTAAAATAAACAGAATTGCCTAAAGAGACTGACTGTTGAACTTGAGAAACTAGAAGAATGGAGCTGACAGTTACTGAGACAGGATAAAATATGATACAAGTAGATTTGGGGGAAAGCAAATAAAATGTTAAATTTTAGATGTGTGGAATCTGAATTACTTACTCAACATAGGAGTAGAAATATTGGGTAGTCAGCTAGAACTGTGTCAGTACAGTTCCCAAGAGGTCTCAACTGGTTTATTACAGTTCCAGACTAGATAGCATTTAAAACCATGGAGCATGGTAGCATTATGTAAAGCCAGGTAAGTACAAGAAGGGAACTCTTTGGAATATTGTAATCTTTTCAGGTTAAGATTAAGACAGAGATATGAAGAAGAACCAAGAGTAAGTGATACCTAAGAGGCCAAGGGGGAAGGGGGCAGTTTAATCTGTATTCATGGTTATTGATGGATTTCATGTACTTGAGATTGACAACTGATTCCTAGATTTGGTAATATGACTTAGTAGTAACCTTGACAAGTTAATTATGTACCTGAAAAGATGTAGCTCAGTATGCCACACATGTTTGCGATTAGGTTGATGAAATAAGTCACACTGCCCAGTGACCTATGCTAACTAGTTTGTGTACACACAGTGGGGTTTCCACAATTGTGAAATCATCTAATGGCACAGTCATCAGAACTTATCCCTGTCATTACGCAATGCATGCCCGCATTATTCACATCTGACAGATAAAGAGGTTAATTTATTAAATAATTTAGAGAGATTAATTTGACTAATATCACTCAGCTAACTGGGGGAGCCAGACTGAATATATAGGCATGCCCAATTCCTTCAGAGATCTGGATTTTCTGAAAATGGAAGTTAGTATAGTAACAAAATCACATACTTTCTTGTAGCATTAGGTAAGCTAATGGGTTCAGTATGAGGCATATACTACGTTGTGCATAATAAGTAGGCAAAGAACAACCAAATAGTGAAGACCCTTTTGGTGTTTAGAAAAGGACGCTTACTTAGAAAAAGTTAGGGTTAGGCTACCTTGTCTTAAGATATCGAAAGCAGTCGTTTCGTCAACAATTACAGGGTACATTTTCTAGTCTCTGTAGACTACATGCATCAATTGTTTTTATTTTTAAATTGTTTTCAATGTCTGAATTATTTTTAAATGATTTATAATTTTGGGGAGCCATACATTTTTCCCACAGAAAAATTTATTTTCAGTTTTATTATTAAAACAAAGGAGAAAATTTGAACATAATGATTTATAATTTTTAGAATATTTTCTACTTTATAAAGTGTGATACACATATCGTATCAGGACCAAAGTCTGAATCAGGCCATAAACACTATCCATGATATTAATACTGTTATCCATACAATAGAAATTTTTAATCTGAGGTCACTTCAGAAGTTTGTGATAGAATTCATGATCTATCAAGTAAGATTAAGAAAAGTTGTGTATACTGCTACTAATCTCTAAAAATGGAAATTTTATTCAGTCATATATCTAGGTGTCAAACCTTCAGAGTACTATGTTTACAGTTTTATTGCCACAGAAATCACAGGTGTTTTCATATCGTCTTATAGATTATCCTAAGATATTTTCAACTGTAACTACTTGAAAATTACAGTAGATATTAAATCTATTTGAATATATATAATAATGTAATAGTATGTACTTAGCTTTTAATTAGAAAACCCTCTGAAAAGAGTCTAAAAAAACGGGGTAAAGAAATGCTAGTTTTATGCTTGTCCACAGTTCTCAAATGCAGCTTCACTGCCACCTGGTGGCAGCCACCGCTCAACAACATAAAAACGGTTTCTGACCTTTTTTCTTTTCTTTTTTTTTTAATTTTTAATATTTTTTATTACGTATTTTCCTCAATTACATTTCCAATGCTATCCCAAAAGTCCCCCATACCCCCTCACTTCCCTACCCACCCATTTTAATTTGAACATTTCTTTAAAGTTTTCTTTATTTTTGAGAATTTTGTTTACTCAATTTTTTATCTTTTGAGCATTTCATATATAAGTACTACATTTCAATCATTTCCACTCTTTCCTCTCTAATGCCTTCCATGTAAACCCCACTCTCAATTCATGACTTCTGTATTGTTACATACACACAGATATACATACACAGGTTTTCTGTCTTCTCTGAGTGAAAATTGTGGCTATATAAGTTCTGGCTCCTGCTGTAAGCGCATCATAGCATCAGTAATAATGTCAGGCCTTGGTGCCCATCCCCGGTCCCCATGAGATGGAGCCCAAGTTGGCCGGGTCACTGGACCTCCTTTCCCACAGTCTCTTCTCCATTTCTTTCCCTGCAGTTCTTTTAGACAGGTACAATTCTGGGTCAGAAATTTTGACTATGGGTTAGTAACCACACCCCTCCACTTGAGACCAGCAGTCTAACATCAGAGGACTGCCTGGTCTGGCCTTAAAGGGAAAAGTTGCTCTTAATCCTTGAGAGACTTGAGGCCCCAGGCAGGGGGAGGTCAGGTGGGGGATGGGGGAAGCACCCTCTGAGAGGCAAGGGGACATGGGAATGGGATGAGGAACTGTGGGAGAGGGAACTGGAAGAGTGGGTAATGGCTGGAATGTAAATTTTAAAAAGTTCTGGTTTAAATAGACACAGAAATCTAAAGACACTCTAGGAAGGCAATTACTCTTATTAAACTTCAGAAATACATACACACACAGAGCATAATCCATTATTGCTCATATGTCCACATGTTTACGGCGCACTCCAAGGGATTAGATAAGTTGTCATGAGGCTTGTCCCAGGAGAAAACAGATTTTATCCTTCTCGGTTGCCACTGGTTGGCTATTGCTCTCCATCTAGTGGCAGGGAGAATTTCACTTATGTGCACAATGATATATGATCATATCTACCTCCATATCTTCCCAAATATGTCCTTTCCCAACTTCATTATTATTTTTGTTATTATTATTGTTGTTGTTATGAGTGTTATAAAAGTACATGTTTTACTGCATGTATATCTGTGCATCACATACATGCCTGGTATCCACAACAGCTAGAAGAGGGCATGAGCTGCCATTGATGCTGGGGAAACCTGTGTACACTGGAAGAGAGACCAGTGTTCCTAACTGCTGAGCCATTCTCCAGCCCTTTTATTTATTTATTTATTTATTTATTTATTTATTTATTTATTTTTGGTTTTTCGAGACAGGGTTTCTCTGTATAGCCCTGGCTGTCCTGGAACTCACTTTGTAGACCAGGCTGGCCTCGAACTCAGAAATCCGCCTGCCTCTGCCTCCCGAGTGCTGGGATTAAAGGCGTTTGCCTCCACGCCCGGCCCTTTTATTTATTTTTGATAAAACACTATTATATCCTGTAACTGCTGCCCATACATGCATTTGTGGCCATCTACTGGAATATAAGAAACCAATCACTAACCTTCATCAGTATAGACAATGAATCCTAATCATATCTACTTCCCACTCCCTCGCTTCACCTTCTCCTGGCCCCTCTCCTGATATTACTTCCTTCCCACTTTGAGTCTTCTCTCCTTCTCCCTCTATCTCTGTCTCTATTCGATTTTAAATAATCCAATGAAGCCAGTTAATGCTGCCTGAATGGGCATGGCTGTAGGGTTATCCACTGGGATAAGGGCAATCTGCCACTGGCCATTCATCTAAGAAACTATTAAGCAGAACTATTAATAGGGATGGGAGAAATAATTTTATGTGTCTTCTGCTTTCAGATTTGCTTAACATTGTACATAAATCTCCTAAGTCCTCTAACACCTCTCCTTATTCCCTGGATTTATACTCTTGTCCACCATCTGATTAAAGACTTGCTTCACTCTAATTTCCTAGATTGGAAAGGTCCTCCTATCTTTATAACTCCAATATTCTGAAATTCTTAAAATGTGGAATGCCCAGAATTCTCTGTGGAACTTTTCTGATAATCTTTAAGGTTCAAGGCCTCACTCAGTACTCAAGAGACTGTATTATAAGGCAGAAGGACAGGCAGCAGTTCAAGGATAGTGTGGAATGCATATTGAGACTCTGTCAGGGGAAATGTGTGTTTGCCTGAGTGCATGGGGGGGGGGTGACAGAGAGAGAGAGAGACAGAGAGAGAGACAGAGAGAGACAGAGAGAGAGACAGAGAGAGAGAGACAGAGAGAGAGACAGAGAGAGAGAGACAGAGAGAGAGACAGAGAGAGAGACAGAGAGAGAGACAGAGAGACAGAGAGAGAGACAGAGAGAGAGACACAGAGACAGAGAGACAGAGACTGAGAGAGACAGAGAGAGAGACAGAAAGAGAGAGACTGTGAGACTGAGAGATTGAGACTTAACCCTAAGAGCAAACATGTGAGAACTCTTATTTTCTTTCTTGTGGATAGGGAAATAAATCTATAGTGATGGTCATCTTGCACCAGGTAACAGAACTATTCCAATACTGAGTGTGGTATTCAGCTTCAGGTCTTCTCCTAAAACCTGTGGTCATAACCACTACTGTTTCCATGTCATGGAACTTGTAATTACATGTGAAATGTAAAAATGATAAGTTCTAAGGGTGAGACAACACTCAAAACTACATTGTCACACTAAAACCCCAACCACCAATGTTATGATGGTATTCGGAGGTAAGGGAGGGTAATCAGGATTAGATGAGGTGATAAAGGTAGAGTCCTTGTGAATGGAATTTGTACCCTATAAAGTGCCCTGACAACGTGTTTCATTCTCTTCTCTACCATACAAGACCTCAACTGCTTAAGAGACAGAAGAATGCGATCACTTTAAGTTCAATTGCTCTTTAGTTAGCAGTATCAATCAAGATGGTACCAAAAATCTCTTAAGGCTCTCAATTCAATTAATGTCCCTTAGCCATCATTGTCCAACTTAAGAAAAATGTTCTGAATACCATAGACTGCTTTGCTTTCATTTAAGAGCAGGAAAGATCTAGCATGGCCAGGTTCTTATAAAGGCATTCTTCTGTCTCCTATAATTCTACCTTTATCTCCTCATCTAATCCTGATCATCTCCCTTGCCTCCTAAGGTTTTGCTATTTGGTGACGGCTTTTCTTGGACTAATATTACTGTTATACTATCTTGCTCTTTTGAGACAGGATCTTAGTATATATCCCAAGCTAGTCTCTAAACTCACTAAATAAGTAAGAGCCCACACTGGCCTTCAGTGCACAAGCCTTCTCTTTCAGCTTCCCAACTGCTTGAATTACAGGCATGAGCACCATGCCCTACCACCAGATGGAGATTGAGAGGGTAGTAGGAGGAAGAGGAAATTAGAGACCCATCTCTGGTTTTCAATTAGAAGAACTATATACAGTGGGAAGAGGAAGGCATTAGGAAGATGAGCTAGAAATACAACTCTGCTACTGATAAGTTCTATGATTTGAAAGAAGCAGTTTAAACTCTGGAGTGTTTCATTATGAAATGGGAATAATTATCAATACATCAGAGGTGGGATTTAGTTTTGCTTTGTATTGCTGGTTGAATAACAAAACTCATAAGTAATCTATTATCACAGTGCATGCTTTATAAATGATAGATAACAGGAGCATTTCCACCTTTCCATCTGTGAATGCAGCATACTTGCTTTGCAATAAGGCAGCTATGCAAATCTGAGACAGACTGGTTTATGTGAATATACTGCCAAAGTTGTTTTAAACATTTAGCTCCATTCTTTTTGATCATGGTAGGATTGTTTTTAAAGAGTAAGTTTCACTTGTGGGTCCCACAGAGTATCGATTGCCAATACTGAATTCCTAGCAAAGTTGTAATAATGTTGCATGTATTACATAAAGCTGCAATTTCTCCTGGTACTCGAATTTAATAAAAGCCCAGATAATGGAAACTAAGACTGACAGGAGACTGACAGGTAAATAGCATGAGAGATGGAAGCTGGGATGCTTTATGCAGGTGTGGCTCATACCTGTCAGCTGACAGAATCCTGAAAGCTACACTTTCCTCCTTCTGATAGAATAACTTACATTTATAAAGTGATATTAAATGCTTCACTCCATCATACTGACAGTACTGGACCTGCACACATGAAGACATGGATTATAGCTATGTGGTGATTTAAAAAGAAACATCTCAGGAATCTAGATCCCTCATAAGCAAAAATGAAATTCAAACCATATACATGAGAGAGAAAAACATTTGGGAAAACATATAAGTTCAAAGCATCAACTACAGTGCTTTAAAATTATTTAATAAAAGTAAAACAAAGTTAAAATTTCCAAACAAACCTGAGGTAGATTCTGATTTAATCACTGTTGCAGAGGCAAGTTCTTTTGGCAAAGACACTGAATGTTTCAGGTCAGGCAAGCTGGCATGGATTTCATCAGACCTTCCTTCCTGTTTATTAAAAACAGATATTTTCTTCAGAGGTCAATCATTTTACTAAAAGAATTTAAACTTAGGCTATACCAAGTTCCTGTGAATCTTTCATTGTTTCCATTTTATCTCTGACCTCTCTGGAGCATCAGTTATGAGCCAGTGCTTACTCAAAGCTTCAACGACACGCTTCTTGTTTATTTAAACTCTACCTTGCTTTCTTCCTTTGGTTCAGGGAATGATTCGTTTTCACTTTTTTGTGTCCACAATGACTTAATGGCTTGAAAAATTTGCTGGCTTGTAGCATATGCCTTTTTCCCAGTTATCTAACAAAGAAAAAGTGAGTCAAATAACATGTTTTTAAAAGCTAAAATAAAACCTTTTAAGTTCAGATAAAGTATTTTATATGAACTCCCAAGTCACAATCAACAACAGAAATTCCAAAGTCACAATCAACAGAAATATAAATGTCTAGTTCACATAAGATAAAGCAGTATTTTCAAAATATTACATAAAAATATATATGACTAGCTCCATGTATGTAACTAATAAGTATATAATTTCATCCACAATATAAAATCAATTTAAAATTATACCTATTCATTTGAACATAATTTTTATAGTGTTAGTGACAGAACTCCAGGCCTTCGACATAACATACTGCCAGGGAACCAAGCCTCAACTCTTATTATTTTCAAATTCGGTAAAAACCAAAGCATTATAGAAGCATTGTTACTAAAAGTTTTATCTGTTTAAGATGAACAACACAAGGTTTTAGCCTAAGTATACTTTTTGTATTAATTCCCGTAGTCAAGCTTACAAGCACAGATATGAACTCATGTAGTTTCCTTCCTGCCATATGCCCAGGATGAAAACACTTAAGAGCTACTCACTCTCAAATTTCAAGTACTGAGCATAGTACTTAGCATATTTACTATGAGTGCCTTGCTATAGATAGACCTCATGAACTTTTTGTCTCCTAACTTTTGTCCTATATCTTTCAGCATATACAAACAGCTCCCCTCCCCATTTCCTTCCCTCGCAAGCGCCCACCAATCGCTATTCTGTAATTTGCTTCTCTGGGTTTTAACCTCACTCAACATAAGTGACATCACTCAAAATTTGTCACTCTGTATCAAGCCATTACTGATCTGGCCAGGTAGGTTATATTAGAAGACTTCATACTAAGTGAAATTTACATCAACAAAAATCTAAGGAGAAATATTTTGAGTAACTAGATCATTGACAAAAACGAGGTTTTTAAGATGCTATTGAGTATTTTTGCTCAAAACTTTGTGGATCTTTCTTCATTCACTGAGAAACAAAGACATCAATTAATTTCTCAAGAGAATAACATTTGTTTTGGGTAGAAAGATAATACTAGGAGTGAGAGCATATGTCTGTGATATCCCACCTAGGATTTCCTGAGTTCCACATCAGTCTGGGTTAAGTTCTACTAATAGTACTTTCCCTTTGAATAACTTCTGGTTCCTTCTTATTCTTTCTCAATCCTTCCTCATGGTTACTGTATACAACTATTAAGACTTAATAAAGGACTTTACAAGATTACACTTTTGACAAACTTGTTTTTAAGCAATATTTTGTTCTTCAACCTAAGTTTTTTGCTATTATTATATACCTAGAGTTAAAAAATGATACAACATGAGGACCTACAGTCACTGCCCAGTATAGAAAAAGGAAGAAAGAATACAGCATGAAAGCAGGTATCATCCTGAATGAGACAGGAACCTAGCATAACTTTCCTCTGAGAGGCTCCACTCAGCAGCCAATGGAAACAGATGCAGAGACTCACACCCAAACATTACATGGAGCTCAGGTAGTCTTACAGAAGAGTTGAGAGAAGGATTGAGAGACCTGGAGGGGATAGGAACTCCACAGGAAGACCAACAAAGTCAAGTAACCTGGACCCTTGCGGGCTCCCAGAGACTGAAGCACCAACCAAAGAGCATACATGGGCTGGACCTTGACCCCCTACACATATGTAGAAGATGAGCAGCTTGATCTTCATGCAGGTCTACTAACAACTGGAGCAAGGGCTGTCCTGGAACCTGCTGCCTGCCTGCCTGTGAATCCTGTTCCCCTAAATGAGGCCAAACCTTGTCAGTGGGAGAAGATGTGCCTAGTCTCACAGCAACTTGATATGTGTGGAGGTGGGCATGGGGGCTATGGAATGGTGGGAATGAGTGGTGGGTAAGGGGGTAGTGTTAGTGTAGGGGGGGTAACATCCAGAGGGGGCATTCCCTTGAAATGGGGGGAAGAGTTACATGAGGGGATACTGGGAGGATGGGAAGGCTGATATTGTGTTGTAAAGTGAATAAATTTAAAAGTTACACAACATGGGGCCCTACACTCACTCCCCAGTATAGAAAAACAAAGAAATCATAGAGCATGGAAGTAGGTATAAACAATGATAAAATTAACATCCTATTTCTTATACATAAAACTGAAATTATGCACAGTTGCAGTGTTTTCTCAGAATACATTCCTAGAAGTGAAATTTCTAGATTAATCATCATACTAATTTTGATTTTAAAAATATTATCATACTGCTCTTCAAAAAGCTAGCAATGTACTTCAGCAATTTTCACTTCCACCAAAAGCATACTTCTGTTTTCCTACCCTTTCTACCAACAGAAGAATCATGATTCCTATGTAAAGTCTTTATGAAACTGAAAGGCAAAAAAAAAAAAATGACTACTTCCCTGAAAAACTTTAATTTGCTGAATTAATTATTGGCTCTTGAAAATAAAATGTGAAACTTAAGGTATAATTAGCGTATCTATAGACATGTATGCTCAGTTGAATGAGTGCTTATCTAAGTTACATGAGGCACTGAGTTTGATCCTTAACACTAAAAAACCCCACAAATTCCCCAATATTAAAATATAAATGGTCTATTAAATTGACACTTATATAATTGCTGATAAAAACATATAGTATCTTTTGTTAGTTCATTTATACATCTTATTCTGTGTACTGCCTCTCTGTATACCTTCTCTACTTTTCTGACTAGTACTCATCTCTATTATTTAATTGTAAGTTTTTAATACATTAAGGATATTAACTTTTGTTGTATATATTATATTTTCCTAAGTTTTTTCATGTATCTATTAACATTTGTATAGTATTGTTTTTATTTTTATTTTATTTTTTTACTTATTCACTTTATATCCTGCTCACTGGTCCCCTCCTGTCATCTCCTTCCAAAATCCTTCCTCCCACCCCTTCCCATTCTCCTCTGAGCTGGTGGGGCCCTCCTGGGTATACCCTACCTTGGCACCTCAAGTCTCTTCAGGGCTAGGAACATATTCTCCCACTGAGGCCAGACAAGGTAGCCCACCTGGAAGAACATATCCCATAGGCAGACAAAAGCTTTTGGGGTAGCACCCTCTCCAGTTGTTCAGGACACTCATGAAGACCAAGCTGCACATCTGTTACATATATGCATGGAGGCCTAAGGCTAGCCCATGTATGTTCTTTGCTTGGTAGTTCAGTCTCTGAGAGCCCCAAGGGTCCAGGTTAGTTGACTGTATTGTTCTTCCTGTGGAATTCCTATCCCCTTCTGTGCCCGCAAACCTTCCCCCTACTTTTCAATAAGAGTCCCCAAGCTCCAGCCACTGTTTGGCTGTGGGTGTCTGTATCTGTCTGAGTCAGCTACTGGGTGGAACCTTTCAGAGGACAACATGCTTCTGTCCACAAGCATAACAGAGTACCATTAATAGCGTTAAATTGGTGTTTGCCCATGGGTCTCAAGTTGGGCCGTTATTGGTTGGCCATTCCCTCAGCCTCTGCTCCATCCACTGTGCCTGCATTTCTTGTAGACAGGGTAAATTTGGGGTTGAAAGTTTTATGGGCAGGATGGTGTCCCTATTGCTCCACTGGAGTTCCTGCCTGGCTACAGGAGGTGGCCTCTTCAGGTTCCATATCCCCAGTGCTATAACAGCTAAAGTTACCCCCATTGATTCTTGGGTACCTTCCTTATCCCAGGTGTCTGTCTCATCCTGGAGATGCCCTCACCTCCACACCCTGTTCAGTTGCAGAGTTCCATTCATTGTCATGGCCATCTTTATATAGTCAAATACATCATTTTACGTCTAATGGGTTCAAGATTGTGGTTCACTTAAGATTTAATTTATTTCAAAATAATTAAAACATACCTCTCTTTTACCTCTTATGTTTTAAATAGCATTTCATTTTATGAGTAGATCTTTATTCCAGCTAGAATTTATTTATACTTGGTACCTGGCAAAGCTCTTTAGTATCCCACCACATTTTTTAAGTTTTCATTTGTATACCAATGTGAAGTACAACCATTATCATAGAGCAACTATTAGTCACCTGTATATGATATGTATTTAACAGAATTTGAGGGCATTTTCTTTTATCTTTTGAACTATTTTATTATCTGTACTGTAGCTTAAAATAGTGACCAATACATGGTAGGTGGACAAAAACAAACAAAAAAGGGGGGGGGTGTTGAATGAACTGCACATTCTACCTACACCTAAGACTTCTGAAAGAATTAAAATTCTAGATTTTGGAATGCCTGCCACCAACCAATAATCTTTCATCTAAAAACAGGTTATCTCTGTAAACATTTAAGGATTTTACAAATTTCATTCACACATAATTGAGATCAGGCAGCAGTTTCTTTTTGTGCAGCAAGCTAATTTCATTTAGCTCAGTGTCCGCTGGGTTCATCTATGTTGTAACAAATACTTCAGAGCTAGATAACATTCATTGCATATATGTACCACTATTTCTTTAAAGTCATCTACTAATGCACACTTGAGTTTTTTTTCCAATTTGGGATATTATGAATACTGTTATAATGGTAAAGATCTCATGAAGACATTGATTTCCTTTAAGTATTAACTACTATAAAAGAGAAAAGAGAAGGGATTTTAAGATGCTAGAAGAAATAAAGGAAATACTGGTCAAAGGAAATGAACATTAAACTATAAGATGAAGCAATTATGGGAGTCTAATGTACAGCATGAGCACTAACAGATGTGCTAGTCTGATTGTACTAATAACAGAATTGGTGAGGCTCAGTCAGCTTTATAAAGCTTTAAGTTTATATCTACGTGTATATATAAACTTAAACTTTATATATATACAAAGATAGGCTACCTGGTTAATATTTATAAAACTCAGTGATCAAATGCTATAAGGAAAATTATTTACAAAAAGAATAGTCTCATATTAAGTACTCCTTTATTCTGCAAACTATGTTCTGTATTATCATTTTGTTTTTTGAAATCTGTCAATTCTCTCCTTATTAAAATGTACTTATAGTTGTATATTTCTTCTCTGACATCCCTTCAAGAGACTTGTCTGATTAAAACATATTTTTAAATTTATTTTTATTACTTGATTATTCTAATAATTATTATTACTAATGTGTTAGGATATTTTGCCTACATATACTCATATGCAGTGTGTGCATGTCTGATTCTTGTGAAAAGAGGACATCAGTTCCTTTAGAACCAGAGTAACAGATGACTATGAGCTGCCACCATGTGGATACTGAAGCTGGGACCTCCTCTGTAAGAGCATTCTTAACCACCACGGCATCTCTCCAGCCAAAATGAAATACTTTTATAGTAAAAAATTCTCATAGAATTTTGAATACCAATCATTAGTAGTTACTCTTTAATATAAGAAACATCTTTTCAAAGTTTTATCGTAAAATTTCTTCCATGATAAGTTTCATAAAGACAATTTCTTCCTAGTATATCATGTGCTGTGACTATGTTTGTCCCTATTGCCTTCCCTTTCCTTCACCCCTACTTTGAGCCTTTCTCCCTTAGATGCTCTTCTGTTTTCATGTCATTCATATACATATATATACACACATACACATATATATGCACATATATCCATTTACATAATATATATGTATATATATGTGGTTTTATGAATCAATATACAAATTAGCATCCAAAAATGAGAGAAAACATTCAATATGTGTCTTTTTTTGTGTTTGTTTTTTGGTTTGTTTGTTTGTTTTTGTGCCATGGTTTCTCTGTGTAGCTCTGGCTATCCTGGAACTCACTTTGTAGACAAGGCTGGCGTTGAGCTTAAGAGATCTGCTTTCCTCTGCCTCCCAAGTCCTGGGATTAAAACTGTACACCACCACTACCTGGCCAATATTTCTCTTTCTGAGTCTAGTTTACTTCACTTAATATGATCGTGTCCTTTGCAAATTGTTTCATAGCTTCAAGTTTGCTTTTTCTGTGCAAGATTGTACATCAGTTTCATTTGAAACTAAACAACTTAAGTACAACAAAATATGATAAAAGATGAGCTAAAATTGGGTTAAAGTACATTATAAAGTTTTGAAGCTGAATATTTAAAATACAACTTCTTTGAGATTACCAGTTTAAAAAGCTGGGAGACATAGATTAAAAATCTAGGTGGATTCTGCAACCATGTTATTTTTCAATGATTTAAATTATCTGGCCCCTATTTGAAAAAAAAAAACTTAATAGAAAATTGGAATGTAATTATAAGAAAGATATCAAAAATCTTAACAAAAAACTAATACTCGGTTAACAGTCTTTCTTTAAAATAGATAAAAGGGAGTGGGGCTAGAGGAAGTGGTTCAGCTAGTAAAGTGCTTGCTTTGCAAGCATGAGAACCTTAGTTCAATGCCCAGAGCCAACAGAAAATGTCAAGTGTGATGGTGTCTATTTGTAAGCCCAGTCATGGAGGAGCAGAAACATGACAGTCCCTGGAGCTCCCTGGCAAGCCAAGCTAGTCTAACTGGTGAGCTTCAAGGCAATGAGAAACCCTGCTTCAAAGGAGGTGGGTGTTCCTGAGGATGGTACTCAAGGTTGTTCGCCAGTCTCCACATGCATGGCATTATGTATGTATTATATATGTATTTTAGACATATACTGCTTTCAATTTTTCAGGTAATTGCTAGATACCAGTCGCAGAAATATGAAATAAGCCCGGTTTTATTATATATACACTTTTCCATACAATTTTAGATAGCGTAGGGGCCAGAGACTTTCTGAATCCTATCATAAATCTCATATTAAGTAACCAATTTGTATGTATCTATCTATCTATCTATCTATCTACCTACCTACCTATATTCTTTGGGAGGGGGGTCAAGACAGGGTTTCTCTGTATAGTCCTGGCTGTCCTGGAACTCACTCTGTAGACCAGGCTGGCCTCGAACTCAGAAATCCGCCTGTCTCTGCCTCCCAAGTGCTGGGATTAAAGGCGTGCGCCACCACTGCCAGGCATATATATATGTATGTGTGTATATATATATATATATATATATATATATATATATATATATATATTCAATCCAACAAAAATTATATATAATACACATGAGTTAAAAAGCAAGGGATTCAATGCTAGATATTTTAGTGATTTATTATAGATTAAATTTAGAATTTAATATTAAAGTTCAACAATTATTTTCCTTTGTTAAAGTAAAAATGTAAAGTTTTTCCTTTATTAAAGTAAAATTAAATTTAACACTTTTTAATTTAAAAGAACATACTATGCCATTTGAGCATATTCTCCCACTGAGAATTATTCTTATCTATATATTTACTCATATATTGTTCTAACTCTATATAATCACGTAAAGATAGCTAGAAGAATATTCCAACAGATTTGACACTGATTTTTTATGGATGGAAGCATATTTCAGTGGTTATATTTCTTATAGGGTAAACTTTTCTGCAATGCTTATATTTAAGAATGAATCCCCCCCATACGCACACAAAGAAATTACTGTAGGAAGGAAAAGCGTAGACTCAATGGCAGGACCCAGTGGGAACAGGAACAGAAAAGTAGCACACCTAAAACTGAGTGTGACGAGATAACAACGTCCCTGGGAAGCCTCACTGGGCCACTGCTTGCTTATCAGGAAATGAGAACAATATAAAGGTTAAGTAAAATGAGCTCAAGTTTTCTTTCAGTATCAACATTAATTTGAGTGGCTAATTCTCATGCAAATTCATAGGAAGGAGTCTTTTAAAACAAATTCATCACTTTATTCAGCAATTTTCTCAAGTATAACTAGATTTAATGAATAATGTTCTTTTCCTGTTATAAGCTTTTATAGCTTCAACACATTACAAACTGCAGAGTTCATAATATCCTTGACATTCTCAAAATATTGAATAAAGCAGTTTTATCTACATCAACAATTAAAGAGATGTAGTAGTGAGAATACAAGTACAGAAAGAAGGTCCTTCTGGTAACAATATTTAAGTATGAATGAGAATATTAAATGTTGATAACTAAGGGCAGAAAAGAAGAAAAAGTGGCATCCTACAAATCTCTGCTTCTGAATCTTACTGTGTGATAAAAATACAAGGCCCGAGAATCTAGTTATGGCTTGACTAGAATTGTGTCTGGGGCTCTGGGACTATCACTGCAAAAATCAACAGAAATTATTGAAATTATTAGGAAAATTTTAAATTTGCAGCAATCATAATGAGCTAGAAGTTGTTTTTTGGTTCCAGTGGTTTCAATATTCACTTTTTGTGTGTATTTTTTAAAGGACATGCATGGTATGTACTCACTAATAACTGGATATTAGGAAAAAAAAGTACAGAATACCCAAGATACAGTTCACAGAACTTAAAAAGGTCAACAAGCTGAAATGTCCAAGTGAGGATGTCTCAGTCCCACTTGGGAGGGAGAAGAAAGCAATCACATGTGGGGAGGAAGGGAGGGACCTGGGAGGGAGAGTGGTCAGGGAGATCTGGATTTGGGTGACTGAAAAGGACAGAAGCCCTGAAGGCCAGCAGACAGAGTGGAAACAGGCAAGATCAGAAGATAGGAGGTTGGGGGACTCTCCAGAATGCACCAGAGACCTGGGAGGTGAGGGACTCTCAGGACTCAAAGGGAGGGACCTTAGATGAAATGCCCAACAGTAGGGAGAGGGAACTTATAGAGCTCACCTGCAGCAGGAAGACAGCACATCAAGTGAGAGAGGGGGTGCTATCCCACAGTCACACCTCTGATCCATAATTGTTTCTGTCTGAGAGAATTACAGGGATGGAAATGGAGAGGAGCCTGAGGTTCAAAAAGAAGGTCCAACAACAGGCCCAAAGTGGGATCCAGCTCAACGGGGGTTCCCAAGGCCTGACACTATTACTGAGGCTATGGAGCACTCACAAAAAGAGATCTTTCATGACTGCCCTCTGAATTACCCAACAAGCAGCTGAAAGAGTCAGATACAGATATTTGCACCCAACCAGTGGACAGAAGCTGCTGACTCATGTTGAATTAGGGAAGGCTGAAAGAAGCTAAGAAGGGCGGTCTTGTAGGAGGACCAGCATTCTCAATTAATCTGGACCCCCGAGATCTCTCAAACACTGGACCACCAACCAGGCAGCATACACCAGCTGATATGAGGCCCCCAACACATATACAGTAGAGGACTGCTGGGTCTGTGTTCATTCAGAGATGATGCACCTAACCAGGTAGTTTAGAAGTCTGGTGGTGGGGGGGGGGCATCCTCATGGAAACAGAGGGGTGGGAAAGAGGTATGGGATGTGGAACAGTCAAAGGGTAGATGGGTGTGGGGGGGGTAAAATCTCAAGTGAAAATTAATAATAATAATAATACAGAAACAAAACAAGATGTTAAAAAAAGTCTCTGCAATCTATTATTTGGATGTTTGTTGTACTGTGTTAATCTTCTGAACTGAGCAGCTGCCAGCAGGTATAATTTTCTGCTATTCAAAAACAAAAACTTTTTTAATTTTAGAGAGTTCATCTATGAAGCAGTATTTCTCCCCATAAATTCTAGTTCTGTCACTAAACTTGATCCATCAACCTGCTTTTATATTGCTAAACTACAGCTAAACAAATTCATCCTATTTGTAATGATCATGAAATTAAGAATGGTATTTTCCATGTCAAATTGCTAATTCTGCTAACCCAAGAGTTGATTCCAACTCCATGCCTCTGAAAATCAAATGTTTAAGGTGTTGTATGACATTTAAATGTTGTCACAAAACAAACACTGAAATACTATTCTCATGTAAACAGAACTTACCTTTGCAATTATTACTGACTGAGCTGGGTAGCAAACAGTGGCTCCTAATGTGGCCAGTCCTAGTGGGTAAGCAATCTTCTTAAACCTGGAACCTATGAAATTCAAAGAAATTATTCATTTCAAATACATGCCACCCGAGATTTGATGTTTTTATTCTGTAGTTTTTTCTTCACTCCTCTTTAAGTTATCACCCTCTGTTAAATTGCTCTTTAGTTAGCAGTATCAATCAAGATGGTTCCTAAAATGCCCTTAAGGCTCTCAATTCAATTAATGTCCCTTAGCCATCATGTCCAATTTAAGAAAAATGTTCTAAATCTAATACTAATAATTATCTACACAAAGGGATTAGTAATTATCTTCTTTTTTAAAAGATTGATTATTTTTCATGTCCTAAGAAACTTAAAATTATAATTACATTTTTTCAAATATCTAACAAAGCATGATAGCAGAGAATTAATCAGCTACTGTGTTCGTCAAAGCAGGTTAAAGTGAAATGGACTCTCTTCTATATGCCCTTTCTGATTAACACTTAGAAAGGTGAAGGACCCAACTAACCAATCAGCTAAGGACCTCAGAAGGTACATAACTCCTTCATGTCACTGATTCAGAATAGTGAAGTAATACTAATTGCAATTAGCTTGACATAATTAATTCATTTTCAAAAGTGCCTTGACTAAGCATCTAAGACTCGTTTTCATATCATTTTTTGACAGCAAAATCTCTTTTAAAAAAATCCAATGAGAATCTTACTAGGAACTTCCTAGGTTCACACTAGGAGCCTGCCAACTTGAAATTACTCTGATTAACCTGGATATAAAGAGCTCTGTATCAAGCCCTGTCATCATAGCTTTATCCTCACATTCACTCCCCCTAAACACTTCCACAGAGCCAGAACAATGCTGTATAGCAGTGAGGAACAAACACAGCACTGTCACCTAATGCTTAGACCCACAAGAACAGGGATTCAAAATGATATGTATCTTAAATATCTGTCTGAGTATGCTGGACTCTGAATGAGACTAAGAAATCAGATATATTTTCCTTCCAACAGGAGTAAGAACTGTTAACTCTTTCAAACAGCTTGTTGATCCCTAGTTTAAAAAGGAAATAGCAATATATTAAGGTGAAAAAAATACCCAATAATGCTTGCTGGTGACTACAGTTTGTGACATGTTACAAACTTTGTAGTTTTTTCTGTCTGGTTTAATTATTTGTAAAGGAGCCTGTTAAAGTCGGGTCTACAATAGACTGAACTTGGAGAACGTAGGTAAGAAGGCTGCTTTATGTGGTATGGAGAGCGTCTGGGCTAATTAAAGAGTGTCCAAAAGTGAATCCCAGCTTTGTTCCTTCCTCCTCACTATTTTTGTTTAGTTCTTTTTGTTTATTTGTTTGTTTTTTAGGTTTTGAGGCTCTTTTCTCTGTGTAGTCCTGGCTATCCTGGAACTCACTCTGTTGACCAGGCTGGCCTCAAATTTACAGAGATCCACCTGTCTTTGTCTCCTGAGTGCTGTGCTTAACTGTGCTTAAAGGTGTGCAGTGTGCACCACTATTGCCTGGCTCTTTATTTAGTTCTTGATTTAACAATCCTAATGTCAGGATTAGAATATCTTAACTCCAAAAATTCCCTGAATTATGGTAACATATGGCATTTTTCGTTGATGAACTACTAGAAAAAAAAGTTCACCCTTTCTTTAACTATATGTAAAAAGTCATTCTGAAAACTCCATTCCTATCTGATGAATGTTGATTTCAACTACTTTGGTCAGGTGAAAACCAAAAGTTAACCAGATTTTATCTGCGATATAGCAGGTCTTCTTCAAATCCTTAGCATGGCTTACAGTGTTAGAGCAGCACCATTAAGGAAAACAGTTTTGAGTGGTTAGTGTATACCTTTATACTAACATACAATTCTCAAGATTCTTTTGGTAGTATGAATTTCACAACCAATGTTACATGTACCAATACCTCAAAATATTATGACATGACACTGAATAGTGTTCCTTTGTGGAGCTGTGCCACTGGTCCCTTTATTCATTTACACGCTTGGAGAAATACTTAGCCTGTTCCCAGCCTTTTATGATTATTTACAATTGCTATAAACATTTGTGTATGGGTGTTTCATTTCTCTAGATGCTTAGGGTTTCTATTGCTGCAACAAAACACCAGGACCAAAAGAGCAAGTTGGAGAGGAAAAGGTTTATTTGGCTTACGCTTCCAAATCACTATTCATCACTGAAGGAAGTTGGGGCAGGAACTCAAACAGGGCAGGGACCTGGAAGCAGGAGGTGATGCCATTGGGGAGTGCTGCTTATTCTTGTTCTCCATGGCTTGTTTGGCCTGCTTTCTTACAGAACCCTGGGCCACCAGCACAGGACATGGCACCATCTATAATGTGCTGTGCCTAAATCTATCAATCACTAGTTAAGAAAATGCCTTACAGTTGGATCTTAAATGGAGGCATTTTCTCAACTGCAGTTCTGTCCTTTCAGATAACTCTAGCTTTTGTCAAGTAACACAAGACTAGTCAGCACATCTAGGATAAGTACATACTTTGGAATGTCATTCCTAAGTTGCTTGATACGTGTATAGTTAACTTTATGAGAATTCGTCACTCTTTTTCAGAATTCTTATATCATTTCACATTTTTACCAACAGAATAAAAGAATTTCAGTTGTTCTCCATTCTTTACTACAATTAGTGTAGTCAAGCATAATCTTTAAATATAAATATGGTATAGTCAAGAATCAAAACACTTTTACACTAATTTAATCTGATGATAGTATTCACTAAATGTCATGAAGGTAAAATTTAGAATATAGTTTAATAGCATTGAAAGACAGAATATATCTTAAAAGCATACCTTTTCTTGCTGAAACCAAACCTGCCAGCCCCGAAGCTGTAATCACTCCCATTTTGGGGAGAAAATCTTGGGGAGGATTCTTCAGATAGACATATGCATCTGAAGAGACCAGTTAAGAATGAATAAGAATGACTCCAATTGGACATTCTATACAGTGTAATACAAGCTAGTGATTAGAATATTAATAGTAAACAATATGATAATAGTGGTAAATACTTGTCAAATAAATTATACAAAAAATTGATATAGACAGCAACTTAAAACTTTTGTTATAATACTAACTACAAAATCAAATTTACCTTCCATCGATCATTTAATATTTACATTCTTTATGATATAAACTATTATTGTTAGTTATTATTATTGTTAAAAGAGCTATGGTGCTAGAAAGCACAGCTTAAATATGATTACCATAAAATAAAGTCCTACTTGTGTATGTTTTACATGCCTACAATGAGCAGGCTTCTGCTGTTACCTGTTTATAAAGGAATTTTGAAATTCGACATTTCTTGTCACTGTCTTCCCTAAACCTCACGTTAGGCATTGGTAAAAACCAAAGATCAAAATAAGAGGTGAAAATAGTCAAAAACATATAAAGCATAATCAAAAGTACAGATGCTTCAGTGTTTTATACATTTAAATTGTTTCCAGCTCTAAAAATATACTTTTCTATCACAGTTATTGATGAAAATCACATACATAATTATGGTTCTCAAAATTGATGAGGGATAGCTGGGTATATTGTTGCATATGCTAACCCAGAACTTGGGATAATAAGACAGGGAGATAAAGACAGAAATCAGAGTTCCAGGTTCAACTAAGCTACAAAAATATTGGGATTGCAAGCTTGTACAACCACTCTGGAAATCAGTCTGGTGGTTCCTCAGAAAATTGGACATAGTACTACCGGAGGATCCCACAATACCTCTCCTGGGCATATATCCAGAAGATGTTCAAACTGGTAAGAAGGACACATGCTCCACTATGTTCATAGCAGCCTTATTTATAATAGCCAGAAGCTGGAAAGAACCCAGATGCCCCTCAAGAGAGGAATGGATAAATGTGGTACATTTACACAATGGAGTACTACTCAGCTACTAAAAAGAATGAATTTATGAAATTCCTAGGCAAATGGATGGACCTGGAGGGCATCATCCTGAGTGAGGTAACCCAATCACAAAAGGACTCACACAATATGTACTCACTGATAAGTGGATATTAGCCCAGAAATTTAGAATACCCAAGATATAAGATACAATTTGCTAAACGCATGAGCTCAAGAAGAAGGAAGACCAAAGTGTGGACACTTTGCCCCTTCGTAGAATTGGGAGCAAGTCACCCATGGAAGGAGTTACAGAGACAAAGTTTGGAGCTGAGACAAAAAGATGGACCATCTAGAAACTGCCATATCTGGGGACCCATCCCATAATCAGCTTCCAAACGCTGACACCATTGCATACACTAGCAAGATTTTGCTAAAAGGACCCTGATATAGCTGTCTCTTGTGAGACTATGCTGAGGCCTAGCAAACACAGAAGTGGATGCTCACAGTCAGCTATTGGATGGATCACAGGGTCCCCAATGGAGGAGCTAGAGAGAGTACCCAAGGAGCTGAAGGGATCTGCAACCCTATATGTGGAACAACAATATGAACTAACCAATACCCCCTGTCCCCCGGAGCTCATGTCTCTAGCTGCATATGAATTAGAAGATGGCCTAGTTGGCCATCAGTGGAAAGAGAGGCCCATTGGTCATGCAAACTTTATATGCCTCAGTACAGGGGAACACCAGGGCCAAGAAGTGGGAGTGGGTGGGTAGGGGAGTGGGTGGGGGAGCGTGTAGGGGACTTTTGGGATAGTATTGGAAATGTAAATGAAATAAATACCCAGTAAAAAAATATGAAAAAATAGAACATACCCAACTCCCCGAAAAAAAAATTAGTAAATATGTTAAATCTTAATGTATATTAAATAATGATATTTCAAATAAACTGCATTAAGCTTACGAAGATACCTAAAATTTTAGCTTATTTTTCTTTGTTTTCCATACATGTTTATTTTGCCAACTGCTATAGGCAAGAAATATCAGGAAGCTATGCCTGCTGCCAAATATCCTCAAGAAACTAAAGTGCAATTACTTTCCAACATTAGCTGAGACAGTTCAGGATGTGTGATTCTATGTCATTTCCCAGCAATTGATAGAAAAGCATAATGTATTTTAGCAGATAATAACACTTGTTTAAACCAATTAGCAAAAGAGGGGATAAATCTTCACCTTACACTTTTAAAATATACAATGTGAACTTTCAGTTAAAAATGGTTTGAGTTTGAATCTGGGCATTGTCTCTTAGTAACCTTGGGAACCTAGTTAAACTTTCTAAACTTTAGTTTCCTAATCTATAAGAGAGAAATCTGTATTTATAATAGCAACACTCAGCAATGTGACAAAGCCTTAGCATATAATAAATTGTGAAAGAAACAGTACATACTATTGTTTTGTTATTATTAAAAGTAAAGTACAGAATTTATCTTCTACATCAGTATAACCATAATAATTGGTAATATACTATGTTTATATTCTTAAATTTTAAACAAGACAACTTAAAAACATAATATATTTCTAATTATAGACAGATTACTCACCTACCTTTTCCCATCTGTACTGTATCCATAATCCCATGCTTCATAAAGAGATAAATGCTCTATGCAAAAAAGGGGGTATACAAAAAAGATGTGAATTTTTGAGGGGTTAATCAGTACAGCTCTGAGATTACATTTAGCTGTTGATTTAGTATTACATTAAAATCAAAATCCAGATTTTTCTGTTTATTTGCTAGGAGTATACTTGCTTACTGTATTGTTCCTTCATCTCTTGTTTTCCATTTCACTTAACATAGCAATTATTCTGTATTATTTTCCTCATAGAAGTGGGTAATGTAATACCTTTAAAATAATCAGTGATTTTACAGAAAAGATACTGAAAATTTTATAAAGATTTATCATCTTACTTTATAATAACCTAGAAAAAAAGGAAATGGATCGTCAATAAATCATGACGGGAGGTATATCTCAGCACACACACAAAACCATCTGACTAATAAGAATGCAATAGCAACGGTGTAATGATTTGTAGAGAAAAAACAAAACCAGGAAAGCCTAATGAAAAGCGTTTTATCTCTTCTCTTTATCTCAGTGTGCAATTAGAATGAGAAAAAAATAAATGAGCCATTTCTTTTTAAATAGTAACATACATTTTCCATAAATCAAGATTATATTAACCCACTGAAGGGATTACAGCTCTAAAGCAATGGATTCTTTTTTCGTTTACCTATTTCTAACATACTTGGGTGCCAAGATACTATTATACAAATTGAGTGGTGGATCTTAGCTCACTTTTTTTTTGAAAATTAAAAACTTCACTTTAATAACTATCATGGAGTATACTCACATATGCATATCTCACTTTTATTAGAGGAAATGTGAGTGATTTTTCTCAGAATCTTGCTGATTATCCCATGCTGAATTCTATTGTACAAGCTAGAAAACACAATCTAAACATATGACCTCCTTATGTTTGAAACCATGGGATGAAAACAAAGTAACAGATACTTTCAATGCAGAAAAACAGAAACAACTATATTAGATGGGAATGAAAGTAAATTATTGATATGTCTCAGTTTAAGCGTGAGCAGATGTTTACCATGGCTTAAAGCTCTACACACTGGCATAAAACAAAGTGCCACTAGGACATTTCTCTTGGGGGGAATTTGTCTTAGAAAACATCACCTGCAACTAAGTTTGAATCATTTAATCATTAAGGAAGAAAACTAACTGGTCATTGGGCAAATTTTCCTTAGCTGTATTTAAAAATTTGTTTTTACCACTTGGGGGCACTGCAACATCAATTTCAACCAGGAAAGCAAAGCGTAGGCTAACAGCTTGTATTGAATTCGCACTCCATGAAACTACTTTTCACAAAGAAGTCATTTAAATCCGGATTTTTTTTTTTTGAGAAATAGATTGCTTGCGTATTTAGGAGAAAATTAGAGAAGAAAAGTTGTTTACATTGAAGATGAAATGCATTTGAAAGTGCCCTTCATCAACCTATTTGCTTTCAGCATATTAACAGAATAAAATGTTCTTTCAGTCTTAAATTGGGTGATAGTTACAATAGCAATTTAAAGATCTCTCAGGAACAATTACCTCACTGAAGACACATCTGAGTACACTATAGAAAATGAGGTCTCAAGAGACCTAAGTCTGAATCATCTAGCTCTTGTCATGTAGCCGGAGGGGCATGACTCAGACCATAATTAAGATATTTCCCACAGAGATCACATTAAGGGTGACTAGCACAACCTGTACCCTGGAAGTGTATGACAAACACAAACTTTCAAAAATAACTACACATCACATGTCTGAAATATAACATGGCTGGATCAGAGTTCACTGATTAGATATTTCACCTAAGGATGCTATCTTTTAATAAATTTATTGGGGCATGGGTTCTACGGATAAAACTTGGGACACCAGGCTCGAATTTCAAGCATTTCACTGAGCCATCTCATCAGCCTCACCAATTTCTTTTTTTAAATGAATAGATTAGAATTATATATGACAGAGAATCTACATCTCCAAATCTTAACAACATGGTCACCTAAACAAGACCTTCACAATGATACCACCAGGTGGCATTCCAACTAGGATGAAAAAAATCTCACAAAGCCCAATCCTAGATAAAGAGCCATAGGCAGTTAATCAATGGTTTATAAGAGAAAGGGAATCAGTGATCTCTAGAAACAACCCCCCTGCTAGGTTAGTCAATACCAAGTAGTCAACCCTGAACACATATACATATGAACAACACTAAATGGACTCAGTGGTGTGTATGTGTGTGTGTGTGTGTGTGTGTTTATCAATAATAAATAAGGGGTCATGAAATTGAGAGGCAACGATGGGAACACAGGAGGAGGTGGAGGATGGGAGAGGTTGGGGTGGAAATAATGTCAATACAATAGTCATGTAGTGGTGTAAATATGAAATCATCGAAAAATAACAAAATGTTAAAAATTACCCAAAGGTTTATTTCAGGCTACATTTGTTGGTGGAGTGAAAACTGATTATTACTTCAGTATTAGAAAAACATTGGTAGCATTATTACTAAGATCCTCACAGTGGAGATTTTGACTACACACAACTAAATTTATGTGGTGCTGCTAATAAAACATCAGTGTGCTATCTATCAGCTTCCACCTCAGTCAACAATTTCAGCTCAGTCTAGTCATCCAGCCACCTTTGACAAGTTACAAATTAAGCTGTTTTGACCTCTGGAGAACAGCTCATTTGCCTGATGAATGCCACAGAGTAGCCTCAGACAATATCACATGAATAGAAGAATCATCTATTTGAATTCTCATCACATTCCTAGCTTCAAAATAATGGGAATATTTAAGCCACTATATTTTGAGGTAGTTTCTTCTCTTTTCAAAAAAAATGCATCTATGAATCAAGGCCTAGCCCAAATGTCATCATAGGGGCATCATCCAGCAACCAGGGGAGCAGATGCAGAGACCAGGCACTGTAGGAGGCAGAGGGGTGAAGAATAGCATAAGAACAGGGCCCATAGAATCAACTAACCAGGCTCATAGAAGCCCAGAGACTGAACTGACAATCAGGGAGCCCATATGGGTCTGATATAGGTTCTCTGCATTTTTGTTATGGTTGTGTAGCTTGGTGTTCTTATGGGACTCCTAACATTGAGAGCTAGGTTTATCTCTGATTCTTTGGCCTGTTCTTAGGACCCTTTTCCTCCTACTTTATTGCCTAGTCTGGCCTGAATATGAGGGTTTGTGCCCAGTTGTATCCTTTTAGGGCATGCTCAGTGGCTATCCCTGTGAGGCCTGATGTTTGTTTGTTTGTTTGTTTGGGGAGGAAACAGAGAAGCTGATCTGGGGGAGAGGGCATGCAGGAAGAGGGGGGACTAGGAGAAGCAGAAGGAAGGGAAATTGCAGTTGGAATGAAATGTATAAGAGAATAATAAAAGGTTTTTTTTTTAATTCACATCTATGAATACCTGAAACAATTAATAAAAAAACTGATATTTAACTACTATCAAAATAGACTTACCTTGCACCAGCCAATATAATACACGGTTGTAGTACGGATGGATGCAAAGCCCCTTTGTAAATTACCAGGCTGTTCTTCAACATATTTAGAATGGAGGGGTGGTGCAGTATATATGGGGAGCTGGGGATAGAAGAAAAGTTCGTGTAAAAAACTGGGCTGTCTCTTCCACCAGTGTCAAAATAGGAATCATCGTTGACTTTCCTTCTAAAAACAGTTATAACTGTTTATAGAATCTAAACTAAGGATATATGATAAACTGAACATAGAAACTTTTAGGAGGATAGAATCAAGTGACATCACATATAGTATGACCCAGCGGGTTGTTTTGCATTTTGTTTATATGACATGGCTTCACATAGCTCAAGATACTAAAATGGCCTCGAACTCATGATCTCTTCTTCCTGATTGCGGATGTGGATCTATACACATTAGTTTTAATCCTAGAAATTTTTAATTAAATCTTATTTACTTAATTGTGTGTGTACACGCACAATTATGCACATATATGTCGTGGTATGCATGTGGAGGTCAGAGGACAACTTGTAGAGGTTGGTTTTCTCTATTCACCATATGGCTTCCAGTGGCTTGTCAATGAGTTGGTGGTAAGGACCTTATCTTAGCATTTCTATTGCTATGATGAAACACCATAACCAAAAGCAAGTGAGGAAAGGATTTATTTGGCTTAAGCTTCCAGACTGTAGTCTATCACTAAAGGAAGTCAGAACAGGAAATCAACCAGGGCAGGAACCTGGAGGCAGGAGCTGATACATAGGCCATGGAAAGGTGCTGCTTACTGACTTGCACTTCATGCTTTACTCAGTCTGCTTTCTTGCAGAACCTAGGACCACCAGCCCAAGAGGGATGGCACCACCCACAATGGGCTAGTCCAGCCCCCATAAATCGCTAATTAAGAAAATGCCTTACAGCCTGAGCTTATGAAGACATTGTTTTTTCAATTGAGGTCCCCATTTCAAATAACTCTAGCTTGTATCAAGTTGACACAAAAACTAGCCAGTATAGACATTTAGCTGCTAAGCCATCTCACCAGCCCTTTCCTATGAAAAATTTAACTGTAAAAATCTGTAAACAATTCAAATACTAATCAAGGGAAGAGGAGACAATTAAACTGGGTTATATTCATGCAACAAAATATTATAAATCAGTGCTAAATACAAAAAATTATAATCACATTGCTGGAAATGATAGTATATTATATACCTTTAAGCCCACCACTCAGGATGCAGAGGCAGGCAGACCTCCACTAGTCTGAAGCCAATGTAATCTACACAGTGAGTTCCAAGCTAGCTGGAACTACATAGTGAGACCTTGCTTCAATAAAATAAAAAATAAAAAAAAATTATAGTCACACACAAAATTCAGGAGGAATTTCAAAAAACTACTACTAAGCCAAAAGGCTAAGATATACAAAATTACATACAGGTATGCCCCATAAATATGCAATTCAAATGTGTACAAACACCAAAGTTGCTTAACCAACACAGACAGATAAGGTATCAAAATGGGTTTTTTTTTGTTTTTATTTATTTTATTATAATTTTTTTTACAATCCATATTTTAATCCCCCCAAACCACTCCCTGACTGTTCCACATCCCATTCCTCCTCCCCATGCCTCTGTCATCACATGGATGCCCCCACCCCCCACCCCACCTGACCTCTAAACTCCCTGGGGCCTCCAGTCTCTTGAGGGTTAGGTGCATCATCTCTGAATGAACACAGACCTGGAAGTCCTCTACTGTATGTGTGTTGGAGGCCTCATATCAGCTGGTGTATGCTGCCTGGTTGGTGGTCCAGTGTTTGAGAGATCTCGGGGACGAGATTAATTGAGACTTCTGGTCCTCCTATAGGATTGCCTTTCTCCTTAGGTTCTTTCAGCCTTCCCTAATTCAACAACCGGGGGTCAGCTTCTTCTATCCATTGGTTGGGTGCAAATATCTGTATCTGACTCTTTCAGCTGCTTGTTAGCTCTTTTGGAGGGCAATAATGATAGGTCCCTTTTTGTGAGCGCACCATAGCCTCAGTAGTAGTGTCAGGCCTTGGGACCTCCCCTTGAGCTGGATTCCACTTTGGGCCTGTCACTCGACCTTCTTGTTTTGTTTTTTAATTAGTTGATTAATTTCATCCTAAATGTTGGCCCCATCCTGATCCCCCCTTGCAGATTTCCTCCACCCTCCCCTTCACCTCTGAGAAGACAGCACTACCCACCCCACCCCTAGTATTCCCCTACCCTGGGTCATCAAGTCTCTGCAGGATTAGGCACATCCTCTCCCACAGGCCAGAAGTAGCAGCTCTCTGCTACGAATGTGCCAGGAGCCTAGGATCAGCCTGGGAGCTCTCAGGGATCCAGGTTAGTTGACTAGCCTGTTGATTTGTTTTGTTTTGTTTTGTTTTGTTTTGTTTTTTATTAGGTATTTTCCTCATTTACATTTCCAATGCTATACCAAAAGTCCCCCATACCCACCCCCCCTTTTTGGCCCTGGCGTTCCCCTGTACTGGGGCATATAAAGTTTGCAAGTCCAATGCCTCTCTTTCCAGTGATGGCCGACTAGGCCATCTTCTGCTACATATGCAGCTAGAGACACAAGCTCCGGGGGTACTGGTTAGTTCATATTGTTGTTCCACCTATGGGGTTGCAGTTCCCTTTAGCTCCTTGGGTGCTTTCTCTAGCTCGTCCATTGGGGGCACTGTGATCCATCCACTAGCTGACTGTGAGCATCCACTTCTGTGTTTGCTAGGCCCCGGCATAGCCTCACAAGAGACAGCTATATCTGGGTCCTTTCAGCAAAATCTTGCTAGTGTATACAATGGTGTCAGCGTTTGGAAGCTGATTCTTTTGTTTTTTAAGTAAATTATGGAACTGGAGAAATGGCTCAGCAGTTAAGAGCTCTTCCAGGGCACCCAAGTTCAATTCCCAGCAGCTACATGGTAGCTCACAACTGCCTGTAATTCTAGTTCCAGGGAGGATCCAACACTTCTCTGGCCTCTGTGGGCAAAAGGCTCACATCTGGTGCACATACATACATACAGGCAAAACATCCATATTTCCATTAAATAAAATTCAAGAATAAGAATCAAAAGGGAGTCCGGCAGTGGTGGTGCATGCCTTTAATCTCAGCACTTGGGATTAAGGCAGAGGCAGGTGGATTTCTGAATTCGAGGCCAGCCTGGTCTACACAGAGAAACCCTGTCTCAAAAAACCAAAAAATTAAAAATAGAGAAGACTTTCCTCTAAACTGAGTGGCAGGCACATGGTTTTCCATAATGATTTTATATTACTGTTACTTATACCTTTCAAAAACCAAACACACTCTAACCAATATTTAATAGAAATAAATAGAAATATTAAAATTATGAAAATAACCGAGCCGGGCTGTAGTGGCGCATGCCTTTAATCCCAGCACTTGGGAAGCAGAAACAGGCAGATTTCTGAGTTCCAGTTCAGCCTGGTCTACAGAGTCAGTTCCAGGACAGCCAGGGCTATACAGAGAAACCCTGTCTCAAAACAACAACAACAAAAAACAAAAATAAAAACAAAAACACAAGAAAATAACCAGGTAAGAACTTAGAACTTATTTACTTTAAGGAAAAAATGGTTTCATACTCAGGCTGCATGTAGCACTTTTTGATAGAGTTTGATGAGGATATAATTGAGGAGACTCAAGTTTCCAGAATAACAGAAAAGAAACGATATGACTAATGGTTTGGATAAAATATGAGATAATTCACTAAAAGATCCTTATGCAATATAATGCATACCTTAACTAGCTAGATTTTGGCTTTGCACAATGTATATATGCCTTAAAACATCATTCTTTTTTTATAATTACTTCTTTTCGACCCATACTAAGATTAAGGAACTTCTCTTTCTCCTTTCAAACTAACTCTTTAGCTTAAATAAATCATACTAGCATCTATGTGTAATTAGAAGAGCCAGAAAGATATAATTTATATGAAAGGTGATCTAGATCTAGATTATATACAGGTATAAATATAGATATCAGGTATATTATAGAAAGCCCACTCACACAAAAGAAACCTAGGTGTGGTAAAGTAAGTAAAATTATTAATTTAAACGTTTGCCCATTATAAAGGTATTGGTGATAGTGGCGGTGATGGTGGTTTGAAAGGGAATCATGGAGCTGGAGATATAGCTCAGCAGTTAGAAGCAGTAGCTGCTTTTCCAGGGCATCCAAGTTCAATTCCCAGCAGTCAGACAGAAGCTTACAACCCCTCTCCCTCCTGTTCTGACCCCCACAAATGACAATGAAATAAGTCAAATTTATGACATCAAAGAGTTTAGAAAGTTCCAGGGATATTTAGGTTTAACCAGGCTGCCTGCTCAATATACTCCCCAATTTCCAACTTTATTAAACATTGGTTTTAGTTTTGTGAGGTAGGGGATGGAAGTTAGGTTTCTTCATGAGCTCTATCACAGAGGAATATACCCAGCACTTATTTAAGGGTCTAATCATGTGGGCCAGGGTAGGTTAGGAATCAGGATTTTCCTGTCTCTGCCTTTCAGATCAGCTCATTAAATAGCCTAGTTCTGTCCACCAGCCACACTAAAATTTCTTGATTATAATTATATATACCAGTATATTTTAGACTAACAGTGTAAAAATGTCTTGATTTGTAATCTACTGTAAGCAAAACTTTATGTCCACAGTTTCTTAGGAAAGGGGTCAGAATGATTTAAAATTATTTATCTTCTAAGACATGGATATTCAAGAACAACTGAAAGAATATAATAATAGAATTGCAACTCTATTGCGAAAATTTGAAAAAACTAGCAAATAGGATATCATTGTATACCTTATGGGGAAAACATTATCACTATGCATTAGAGGCTTTGGACTTAAATACCACTTATTATATTCAATGTGTTTGTATCTAGTTAGAAATTGTGGTTAAGGGGGCTGGAGAGATGGCTCAGTGGTTAGAAGCACTGACTGCTCTTCCAGAGGTCCTGAGTTCAATTTCCAGCAATCATATGGTAGTTCACAACTATCTATCTATTCTGAATAATTCTGTAATTGTGCTCTGAAAAGGCCTAAAAATCTGTATTTCATGGCAAGAAACAACAAAATTGGATAGTGAACCCTCCTGCAGTGGATGTGCTAGTATATTGTAGCCACAGGGTCTTGGAAGACATTTCAAAATCCCTGGAGGAGGGAGAGTCCCTGGAGTTAATTTCTGGGTAGGAAGGAGCAGACATGGAACCCCACTAGGGGATGTGGAATCCTGCTGCGTGTAGTCCTGGTTATTTTCGCTGCTGGCAAGCTGTCTGCTCTGTGCTGTCCACTCTGTTTTCTGTTTCTTATTACGAGGTGAATTTGACTTAAATGGACTGACAATGTTGGGTCTACAGGTCCTGCCCTCTTGGCTTAAACTTTTTCTCCCTAGACAACAGGCATGAGTTTTTGCCTTGGCTAGCAAAATGTCCAAGGGTACAAAGGAAGAGACACCAGATCACCTCTCTCCTGCACTATCCCTCTCCTGGTCCTCCAAGAAGAAGCAGAAGATGTTATTTTTCCACCCCCATATTATTCAACCTCTCAAGTAGAATAGCAATGGCCCCAAGCAGCCCTGCCTTCTGAGTCTGTCATCTTGCCCTAGTGGGCAACAAGGGCCTGTTGTTGATCAAGGAAACCAACCTCATCACTATTGGCCCTTTGCCACTAGTGACCTGTTTTTAACTGGAGAACACAGAACTCCCTCCTTTTCAGACAACCCTTGAGGTTTAATTAATCTCTTAGAGACAGTCCTTTTCACCCACCAGCCCACTTGAGATGATTGCAAAGAGCTCTTGCAGGTTCTCTTCACCACAGACAAAGGCCAGAAAACTGGTTCCTGGCCCCACAGGGGAATCCATTCAGATTAGGACTTCAACAATGGTAAAGGAAAGGAGAGGCTAAGTCCTACCCGCCAGGCTCCCATTGGCAGGTCTCAAAGCGGCTGAGACAGCTACTAATTTGCCAAAGATAAGCAAAACCAGTAGTAGTTCTAGCCTTTATTAACCAGGCAGCACCAGATATCAGGAAACTCCAAAGGGTTCAAGGACTAAGAGAAAAGAGTTTAAAAGATAATGGCAGGAAAAAAAAGTGTTTAATAAAGACAGAAAAATAGGGGACAAAAGACAAATAAAAGAGCAGAAGAAACAGACTCTCAATCTGGCAAAAATTCTGTTGGCAGCCATGGCCAAACTAGAGGACTGTGGGAGACAGTCTGAAACAAATGGCTTCTAGAAACCAATGTGCTTACTCAGGTCCTGGCACAGGGCCAGTGGCCTACCTATGTAAAAAAGACATCTAAAACAAATGGCTTCTACAAAAAAAAAAAAAAAGGGTAAGTGGGGCCCTAAGGACTGAGAACAGCCCCTCTTTGAAAAGAACCAATGTGCTTATTGTAAAGAGGAGGACCACTGGGCCAGGGAACATCCCCAAACAAAAAGCCTATTCAAACTATGACCTTAAAAGTTGCCCAGAGTAACCCTAAAAATAAAAGAGAAACCCACCAGCTTCCTTGTTGATAATAGAGCTTAACGTTCTGTCTTGCTAAATCCTAAAAGATAAAGTCTCTTCAATAGTTTATAAATGACTTCCTGGTGAGAGCAGAAACCAAAAAAAAAAAAAAAAAAAAAAAGATGTCTTAAAAGACCCATGACCTCTTGGAGGCCCTGGGAAATTTGGACTATCAAGCCTCCACTAAGAAGGCCCTACTCTGCCAACCACAGGTGACCTACCTAGGTCCAGGGGATACATAAGGTCAGAGGTGGTTCTCTGAGGTCAATTTTTTTTTTCTACACCAGCTTTGAGGTTGCCAGAAATGACTAAGCCCTTCCATCTCTTCATGGACAAGAGATCTGAGACAGCAAAAGGAATATTGACTCAGACTCTGGGCCCTGGTGCCAGCCAGTGGCCTACCTGTCAAAGAAATTAGACCTGGGTGCCAAAAGCTGGACTCTCTGTTTACACATCATCACAGTGACAGCCTCCTGACTAAGGATGCTGGCGAACTGTCACTGGGCCAAAGCCTGACCATCAACAATGCCAGAATGACTCATTACTCAGGATAACCTTTCAGGCCCCTACTGCCCTGAGCCTAGCTACCCTGCTGCCTGACCAAGACCTCAACGGGCCACTGCATGACTGTTTAGACATTTTTGGCCCACATTCATGGGACCAGACCAGATCTTCAGATAGTTTCATTCAGGATTGACAGAGATATAGTGGAGCAGCAGTGGTCTCAAGAACCAATATCATATGGGCAGAGCCCAGAAAGTTCAATTGGTAGGCGTTACAGCTGAGAAAAGACAAGACACACAAGTAGCCAAGTGTGCCTTTGCTACAGCTCATGTTCATGGGGCTATTTATAGGGAGAGATACCTTCTAACAGCAGAAGAAAGACTATCAAAAATAAAGAGGGCTCAGACTCTCCCTACTAAGGGCTCTATGGGGGTCTAAAAAGGTGGCCAATTCATTGCTCGAGACACCAGAGAGGGAACGACCTAGTTTCATAGGGCAACAATAGGGCAGATCAAGCAGCCGATCATGCTGCCCTAGAAATCGGACCTCTCTTGCCTTTGACTTCCCTGGATCTAGGGGATCCCACACTTCCTGACCATCCTAAGTATTCAAAAGATGACATAATCTGGGCTAGTTATTAGCCCATGTTCTGTTATGACAGATGGTAGAGAATAGCAGATTACAAGCCTATTGTGCCAGAAGAAATAGGACTACACATACTTCAAAAGAGTTGCTGCTCTTCCCACATGGGTGTTCAGAGAATACAGAATTTGCTAATTTCAGGATTAGAATCTCAAAGATAGCTGAGATTGTCAAGAACTGTAAAGCCTGCCAGCTAACTAATGTGATAACTAAGGAGAAGAACCCCAGTAATAGGTTCAGACACAAAGCCCAGAGTCTATTGAAAGACAGACTTCACAGAGGTAAAACCAGAAATTTTAGATACAACTATTTACTGATGCTTATAGATACCTTTTCAGGTTGGACTGAGGCTTTTCCCAACAAACATGAAAATATATGCACAGTGACAAAGAAGCTCTTAGAAGACAAACTGCCAAGGTAGGGATTTCCTCAGATCATAGGGTCAGTCAACCGACCAGCTTTTGTGTCCCTGAGAAGTCAAGGGCTAGCCAATATTCTGGAGATTGACTGGAAACATTATTGTGCATACAAACCCCAGAGTTCAGGACAGGTAGATAGAATAAACAAAACCCTAAAAGAGACCTTAACTAAATTGACCTAAGAGACTGACAAAGACTGAGCTAACTCTCCTACCCTTCACTCTGTATCAGGTATGAAATTCCCCTTACCACTTTTCAAATCATGTTTGAGATATCCGCCCCTCCCCCCACCTCTGTTCTTAACATACAGGCAGAGGTTATCACTAAGTTTGAGGATCTCCAATTGCTGAATGATCTTGAAGGTTTCCAATGGGCTCATAAATATGTTTGGCCTAAACTTCATATTCTCTATAAAACAGGTCCCCCTCCAGCCAGGGATCATTAGAGCCCCATTAAAAAGGTCCCTCCCATCACCCTAAAGGTCCACAGGATTGCAACATGGAATCATAGACCTATTTGCAGTTGAAGATGACCTAGACCAGCAGGAGGAAACTTAACCTCAGGACTCCCCCCTGTCTCCCACTGATGGGGCCCCTAGCCAAACCTCAGGGACACCACAAGGACTGGACAATGACAACCCTGATCTCCTCTAAAATATGATGGTTCAGACCTTTCTGGTCACAAATACATCCAGGCCTGAGTTAACTGACTCATAAAGACAAAGCCCTATTATTGTTTTCATAAGATTAGATAAATTTGAGGAAATCCCTTGATTGGCTCTTCTTAGTTACCAGAAAAAGGGAGGAATGAGAGGCCAACCCTACTCCATCTAGGGACCAGCCTCCATCTTAAACAACAACAATAACAATAACAACAACAGCCTGAGAACTTGACCTACAGCAGAAACCAAGTTGTACCCAAAAACCAGGAAGGACCGTACAGCTTGTCCTTGGCCCATAACCCAGAGGTACTCCCTAACTACCACCATGGGATGATCACCAAAAACAACAGCAGCAGTGGAGTGAGGTCAACCAGAACCTAGAGTGCTACAGAGGGCAGAGCTGGAGAAGTGATCTTTGGAGGAGCCCAGAAGATCATGTGTGGATTCCAGATATTGGAACAAGAAGCTGTGAAGTTGAAGTTCACTTGAAGACCACAGATGTTAAAGATGCCAGAGCCATGGGACACCCACCAAAGAAAGCTGCTAACAGAAAGTGGAACTAGCCCAGGAGAAAGAAGTTTGTTGCAGTCAACAAAGATTAAAAAGGAGTTGGAGATCTAAAGATCACTTTGACATCAGACATGGAGATGAAGAGTTTGCAGTTTGCCCAACTAGTTTCCTGTCTTGCTTTAAGGATTTCAGTTAAAGTGACTGGATGAATCTCAGATGAGACCTTGAACTTTGGACTTTTAACATTGTTAATTGTTTGTATTATGCTATGGTGAGTTATGGCCCCCATAGACTCATGTGTTTGAACAAGCCTATGGGGGCCAGAGAGTGGAATTTAGTGGTTTGATTAAATTTGGCCCAGGGAGTGGCATTATTTGGAGGTATAGCCTTAGAGTAGGTGTGTCACTGTGGGAATGGACTTTAAGACCCTCCTCCTACCTGCCTGGAAGCTAGTCATGATGTCTGTTCACAGCAGTAAAACCCTAACTAAAACATGGAAGAACCTAAGTTAAAAGAAAGCCTTCATCAGAAGGGACTGTAGACAAATCTATGAGCACTGTCTTGAGTAATGATTGATGTAGAAGGGTCCAGCCCAAAAAAAAAAAAAAAAAAAAAAAAAAAAGGGTCCAGCCCACTATGAGAGGTACCGGGCAGGTGGTCCTACATACCATGTATGGTATAAGAAATCAAGCAGAGCTCAGATGCAGGTCATATCTGTCTGAAGAACAGGTAAGCTGCCTGTTTGCAGTTGGAACTTTCCTATTCCATCAATTCCATTTCCAAAGATCCACTGCCAACCCTTCTTGCCCCAAGGCCTACCTCCACTATTGTCCTCCTGCCTCCAACTCACATAAATATTCCCTGCTTAAGTGAAGGCCATAAAAAATGTCAGTAAATGATACCTAGTGATATTCCGCTATACTTGTAGGTCAGAGTCTAGCATAATAATTATCAGAGAGGTTCCATTCAGCAACTGATGGAAGCAGATATAGAGACCACAGCCAAACTTGAAGTGAGCTCAGGGAACCTTTGAGGAAGATGGAGAAAGATGGTAGGAGCCAGAGGGGTTAAGGAAACCACAAGAACATGGCCCATAGAATCAACCAAGCAGGGCTAATAAGGGCTCATAGAAACTGAAGCAACAAATACAGACCCTACATAGGTCTGAACTAGGTCCTCTGCATGTATTTTATTGTTCTGTAGCTTGGTGTTCTTGTGGGACTCCTAACAGTGGCAGTATGGGCTAACTCTGATTCTTTAGCCTGTTCTTGGCACCCCTTTCCTCCTCCTGTGTTGCCGCATACATTCTTGATAGGAGTGTTTGCGCCTAGTCCTATTGTATATTGTTATGTTGTGTTCAATTGATATCCCTGAGAGGCCTGCTCTTTCTGAAGGGAAACAGAGAAGGACTGGATCTGAGAGAGAGGGGAGGTGTTTGGTGGTAGGGGCTGGGAGGAGTGGTTGGGGAAGAAAATGCAGTCAGGATGTACTACATGAGGGAAGGGAAGGAAAGAGGGAGGGAGGGAGGGAGGGAGGGAGGGAGGGAGGGAGGGAGGGAGGGAGGGGGGAAAGAAGGAGGGAGGGAGGGAAGGAGGGGGGAAAGAGGGAGGGAGGGAAGGAGGGGGGAAAGAGGGAGGGAGGGAAAGAGGGAGGGAGGGAGGGAGGGAGGGAGGGAGGGAGGGAGGGAGGGAGGGAGAAAGAAGGAGGGAGGGAGGGAAAGAGGGAGGGAGGGAGGGAGGGAGGGAGGGAGGGAGGGAGGGAGGGAGGGAGGGAGGGAGGGAAGGAGCTGAACAAGCCAGGAGGAGCAGGCCAGTACCATTCCTCCACCACCTCTGCTTCTGTTCCTGCCTTGGGTTTCTGCCCTGAATTTTCTTCATGATAGACAGTAAATTGTAAGAATGAAATACACTGTCTCCTTCCTAAGTTGCTTTTGGTCATTGTTTTTATCACAGCAATAGAGAAAGCAAAATAGGACAGGGAGTGAGAAGATACCTGAAATGTACGGGGCGGGGGGGGGGGGGTGGTGGTGGTAGTGGGTAAGACTCAAGGAAAAGAAGCCAAGCTGAATACAGCTCCATGTGCATGGCTTACTGGTACTGGATGAGAAACTGTAGTTGCTATTCCTGGTTGTCAACTTGACTATATTTGGAATGAACTACAATCCAGAATTGGAAGACTCACCAGTGGCCCTTATCTGGAGGCTGGGAGATAGAAGTTTCTGATCTGTATCTTGGTATGGAGATCTTGAGGCATAGTGGCTATGGATTCCAGAAGATTAAAGCAGGGAGATGTCCAAATTCAAGGTCATCTGGGATTAAAGGTATGGTGGGACACACCTTTAATCTGGGCTACACCTTCTGCTGGAGACCATATAAGGACATTGGAAGAAGGGAATCTCACTCTCTCTTGCTCCTTCGCCTGCTTGCTGTGTGGGACTGAGTAACTGCTAGATCCTTGGACTTCCATTCACAGCTACTACTGAACCATTGTTGGGAATTGGACTGCAGACTGTAAGTCAGCAATAAATTCCTTTACTATATAGAGACTATCCATAAGTTCTGTGACTCTAGAGAACCCTGATTAATACAGAAGCTAAAGATGCCTTCAAAGAGTAAGCCAGGCAATCCTGGTGGAAGAGAAGGAATGTCCTGCTTCTAGGATAATCCTGAAAATCTCACAGGTCTTTAATACCAGAGGTTTTGATGAGAAAACTGACTCTTCCAGCAGACAAGGCAGCAGTGGAGAAGAATCCCATATGCCATGCAAAGGCAGGAGTCAGCCACTCTCATGGTAAAGAATTCATTGTTTAAAACTGAGCTACCTTAGGGCCTAAGAAAAGGGAACAACCATAAGTCAGGGAGCTTAGATTTCATCTGCCAGTCCTGGGATGAGAGATTGCCCTGGGAAGCATTTATTTGTAGAGAGAAGGTGGTATGACCAGATACTAGTAATCAGAGCAGTGAAGGTGAGAGGAGACCCAGCTCAGGCTGTAAAATTCACAAAGAGAGGGAAAACCAACCATCAGCTGCTGGGAACAGATCTCATCAACTGGGAATGACAATGGGGTTTGATAACTCTGGGCCTAAGCTTGGAGGTGAATCCATCTCTGGAGGCACCACCTATCAGTCATGCCCTGCTATAAGAGGTCAAGAACTGTGACACTCCAGTGGTTTACTTGATACCCTAACCTGAATCCCTCCAGCAGAGTAACTAATACTCAGATCTTCAAAGTACAAAAGCAGGCCCTCTGTACAAATCCGCAATGCTACATTTGCTTCTCATATGGAATCGGGAGATACTACCTAACTATAAAATGAGCGACCACAGAGAGTACAAGCTGAGGATTTATTGTGGGTCAAGTAAAAACCTGTCAGGCACACAGATTGCAAAGGTAAATATGGACAGCAGAGCCCCTGTAATGGGAATAAGGACAACTACTAAAATGAAAGCAGATCTGGCAGACAGCAGACTCTTGTCCAATTAAAGCTCAAAGCAGCATAAATCATGGAAAAGACAAGAGTGTGCCCGTGCAAGAGCTCCCCCCACCTAATGCATATAACCAGTAGCATCCAATTAAGAGGAGCCTAGAGAAAAAGGTGTTCTGACACTTAAGTGCTATTTTTCCATGTGCTTCTCATTTTCTAAGGCCCCATTCTTAATGATTTCCCATTAAAAATCACCAATTTGAAGTAAAACTTCTGTGTTTCTACTACATATTGTGTAATTTAGATACCTCATAACTATTTCTTTAAACTTATCAAATACATAAGTGACTTCAAAGATATTTATGATAGATGAAGCAAAAATACCTACATAGCTTTTCCATTAAATTTATATCATGCAAAATTCAGAAACTTTTGTAGGCCAATTACCTGGTCCGGTCTCACTAGCTGCTTTTTGGGTTCCTCTTCTTTGGCTAGACGCACATTTATAGATGCATATATCAGACCTGCAGGTATGGTTGTCAACTTTCCCATCTGAAAAAGACACATCAAAAAGACCACTGGAAGTGAAAAGATCCGGTTTCCAATCCCTGAGAAGTATTGTGAGGATCTAGGGAAATAAATTAAATATTCAACTATCTCAAAATTTTACATTTACATAAAGCCCTTGTGTTTCTCCAACTACTGTATAGTATAAAGATCCCATGGTCTTCTTCAAAGTCTGATTTTAAATGAATATATATGAATTCTTATCTTTATTACAGTCTTCTAAAAGTGGGAACATCACTCGGCTTGTATGTGCCCTGGAGTCTATTGCCATACTCCATGAACTTAATGCAGTAGGTAGCACATGCTTGTAATACTAGCACTCAGAAGTGAGAGAAGAAAAATCCAGAGATCAAGGCAATCCTTGGTTATATAACAAGTTTGAGGCCAGAATGGGCAACATAAAACTCTGTCACACACACACACACACACACACACACACACCAGCCTATGGGGACACGGAAGGTGGAGACAGGTACATTTTGCTAGAAGCTCTTAGGCCAGTAAACTCGGAGCATGCCATGCCTCAGAAACACGAGAAACCCTGCCTGGAAAAGGCTAAGGAGAATACCAACTCCCACTAATTGTCATCCTCTGACCTCCACCATTACACCATGACACATGCATGCTGTGGCACACAAATGCCTGCATTAATACACACATATCACACAAGCACACATACATTGAAAAGAAAAGGGCAGATGAGATGGCTCAGTTAGTAAGCATGCCTGCCACCAATCCCCAGGACCCAGACAGTAAAATAACCACTTTCTACAGGTTGTCCTCTGACTTCTACATGAACACAGTGACACATGCAAAAGAAAGAAATAAAATATAACCTAAAAACATGGAAGATTTTGGGCTACCTTGTTAATATTATGCTTTCCAGAAACTTGTACTTTCTTGCAAATTTTGTATGACTATAAATGTGAGCAAAGACTACAAAACTAGAAAGAGAACAAAAAAGGTCAAAACAGACACCAGGGATGGCCAAGGGTGGGCAAAGGCACATATGTGACTTAGGAAAAGAAACTGGATACAGGGAAGGATTGGAAGTCCGAAGTCCGGGCAAGGGAGTAGAAGAAATGAAAGGGGCAGACAATCTACTAAAACACATGCTGTTTGAGAATGTCATGCTATCTAATTAAAAACTTAAAAGAAATCTTGGGTCTAGAAAGATGGTTCAGCAGTCAACTGTACATTCTGCTCTAACAGAGGATCTGAGTTCGATTCCCAACCACCAGAGCATGAAGCTCTCGACTTCCTGTACCTCAGCTCTATGGCCTCGGGCCTCCTTGAAGACATACACTGGCATACACACTCCACCCCACCCTACCCCTGCATAGACACAATTTAAATTGTACTTAATTAAATTTTTAAATGAAGAATCAAAATATCACTTACTTCAGGGAGGCTGTAAAACTACATTTTCTTTCAAAGCACAGCAGCAAGTAATATATCATTTAACATATTAAGTATAATTTTTGAAGAAAATAAAAAGAATATTAGTCAGTATGAAAGAAAATTAACAAGTATAATTTATTGATTTCTTTCTTTTCAGCATATGTTTTGTAAATAAAATATTTTTAGTAAAAAGCTTAATGGCTGGCTGGGAAATGGCTCAGTGGATAAAGCAGTTTATATACAACTATGAAGACTCTTATCACACCCATAAAGTAGCTTCTAGAGCCTAAGAGCCTAATCCCAGCACTCATGACATAAAGGCAGGACTCCCTGAGACAAGCTACCTAAATAGACTAGCCAAAATAGTAAGCTCTGGACCTCTGAGTTCAGTTAGAGATCCTACCTCAGTGAATTAAACATGGAAGGTGATCAAAGAAGATACTTGTTATCAAACACACACAATGTTTAATGCCATGACTTCTAAGTAGCAAAAAGTTATATTCCCAGCACTAGGGAAGCCAAGGCAGGAAGACAAATTCTAGGTCAGGTCTGGCTACATACCAAGAACCTTCAGACTCATGTCTCTTGCTAATTCTGCTGTTGTTCCTAGATGTACAATGTACTTCATGATCAACAAGATCATTAAAAATTACATCACAAAGATACAGCTTTATTAAAGTTGATGCCATAAAGCATGCTTACCTATGAACCTATTGAATTTTGTTAGTAAACTCCTAAGATGATTATTTGAAATAGGTAAGTCTTATACTATTTAAAAACTATTTTTAAATACCTACCTAGATGCACAGTTTTTCCTAAGATGATAATCCCTAGATATATAGAAAAAGGTTTGAAGCATTACACTACATGAACACTTTTCTACAACCTAATAATAGTCTTAAAGTAGTTGCATTAATTCATGCAATGCAATAATATCATCTAGGCTTTAAAATAAATTCACATGAATAGATAATTACGATCTAAGACAACAACAACAACAAAAAAAAAAGATCAGCATACTTCATTCTTTTCGACCACAAGTTAAAACAGTGAAATGGCTGTTACTCTATAAAAAGGAGGAGCTGATGGCATAGCGCATTGAAGCATAGACCAAGGGTTGGCAAACTCTAACACTGGGCCAATTCTGGCCTGAGCTTAGCTAGAAATCACTGTAAAGCATACTGTAAGGCTTGTAAAGGGAAGAGTGAAGAAGTGTCTGTGACTAGAATCCTTACATTTTCCACAAAGCCAAGAGTATTATCTGATCCTTAACAGAAATACTACTATAACAAACACTTCAACTCCTAATTAAAAAAAAAAAGACTAGATTTTAAGTACCAGAGGAATTTAAGTATACTATAAAATTTTATAAGGGAAGGCTGTCATTAATCAAATAGCATTAAAATTAAGAAGAGGTGCTCTGGAATTCACAAGAGTGAAAGAACTTGAGTTAATACTATTTGTATCTGCAAAAATAACAATTTGTCAGGGGCAAATTATAAATGATTTTCTAAAAACTAATGAGAATTAAAACCAGTTTTTCCCAGACGATAACAGGCCTTAGGAAGAGCATTCTGTAACATAAAGATTATAAATAGCAAAGATAAACAGCACTTAACTCTCAAATTCTGGTACAACTCATCCCTTGTTAGAATTTTTATAATGAAAATAATTGATTCGTGTTATTTGTGATTGCTCTGTTTTATAAAGTAGCTAGAAACAATTGCTTCTAGGGAAATTCCAGGGTTATCTTCCCATGATTCACTGGTTTTATTCTCATCAATATATGACCTTGTTTCACATTCATTTCTAACTCAAGGCACTTTATTAATATATTTTATCGACTCATTAACACTGCCCTCATGGCCAACAGCACTGTAACTAGATCTTGGATAAAGCTAATCAACATACGTGGAGGAGGAGGAACCAGAAAAAGAGGAAAGATGATGAAGAGGCAAACACTATGAAGTAGACACTGCAAGTGTACTGGAGGTAAAGTGTGATCTGCAATCTCAGTCTCAGTTTAATAATAGGAGAGACAGTATTTAATACAACAGTTTTTACCAATGAGTATTATAAGATGGGTATACACAAATGACATAGGAATCACCAACCTAGACCAGGCCCTTATCATCTACTTGGTAAAGTAGTGCACATAGGACAGATTTTAGAGTCAAATTTGAATGTAAATTATGGTTATATTCTTTTTTTGTTTGTTTTTGTTTTTGTTTTTTTGTTTTTTTGAGACAGGGTTTCTCTGTAGCCCTGGCTGTCCTGTCACTTTGAGGACCAGGCCACTTTGTAGATCAGGCTGGCCTTGAACTCAGAGATCCACCTGCCTCTGCCTCCCGAGTGCTGGGATATGGTTCTACTCTTTATTCATAATGTGGCTCTGAGAAAGTGAACCCCCGTGTCAATGTCCACATGTCTGTTACCTATCATAAAGGAATTAACACAGAAAAAGGTTCAGTATGTATTATCTGTTGCCATCATCATCATCATTGCTGTCATCCTTAGTCTCCTAGCCCAGGGCCATGACTCTATGGCATCATCTAACTCCAGCCAAGTGTAATTGCCTTTGTCAAGTCAAGATAATTTTATTGTCAATCAGATCACTATCCTACTTCAAGAAAATAAATTGGCTTCCTCTTTCCTAACACACTACTTAAAACCATTTTTTTTTTTTTTTACCTTTCATGTTTTCTGTAATCTATTTCCAATCTATACAGGTAGTCTCCTTTCTCTCTAACTCTTAACCTGAGCTTTTTATTTCATGTGTCACTGCTATGACCATTTACTCTCCAAGTAGACTAATAATTCCTTAAGGAGTAAGGACAGCTTTAGCTAGATAGCTATGAAAATTAAAGTAGAAAAGATGTGGGCACAAGTAGGAAACCTGTGAGTTAATTGTTTATCATGTACTTTTGAATGCCTCTCAGCCTTTTGGCTAAAATCAAGTGTATCTTTCACTTCTGAAGAATTTTGCTCATGAAATCCACAGTGACATTTTAAAATGTCAGATCTAATAGCAGCAGCAAATGCTGTGGGCAGGTTAGAATAGTTTCACTGTTGGAGAAAACTGAAGCTAGCCTACATTATAATCCGTCCTCACAGAATTACAACCGCAATAGTTAGCCTTTTGATCAATACAATTCAGAAAAGTGATTGTGCCTTCCCCTCCTTGTGCAAAGAAAGAGAAATCATATTTTAGACACCTGAGGTAGCACGCCTCACTAACTGCTGGTACCCTAGAATACAGTTATGCAACAAGTACCTCATGCAAACAGCCAGCTGGACCTCCAAATTGAGATTTGTAAAATTCAATTGTGCTTGCAATATTGCAGGTATAAAATGCTTTTAAATATTTGGCTCAGGAACTTAGTGAGTCTATTTCCAGTACCTAATGAGCTGTGACAAGTTGAGATTAGTCATCAAAATACAGGACAGCCATTAGCAGCTTAATAGAATTTTGTACTTTACAGTGCCCTGGGGCTGGTTCACTTGTGAAGGTCTAAAAGGCAAAGGTAAAAATGGTATCACTGTAGGAACATACTGCTGTGAAATAGAAAGATTGTGTCATAGCCTCAGCTCAGCTACTTATTTGCCATGAGACCTTTTGTGTCTCAGATTCCCCACTTTTGAAAGAAGGTTGCACTACAAAACATCCAGAGTTTCTTCTAATTATGACAATACATGATAGTAAATGACAGTGATAATTTTCAAGTATATAAGTTTGCTGCAAATAAGCTACTGTTGCCCTTTTACACACACACACACAAATAGAAGTCACCAGAATGTAATTACATTTAGTGATGTTGTACTAATTATATCATAAATTTTACTCAAACAAACATTGTGAATACGGAATCTACAGGGTAATTTTAATAATTTAGGAATAAAGGATACTATTAAAAGAGGTGCCCTGGGAGTAGGGGTGGGGGGAACACAAAAAGACTCAGAGAGGGGAAAATACACAAGAGCAGCAGGCAAAGAAAGCAAGTGGAAAAACGGCAGAGGAGTCAACTATAACACACTTTATTTTAAAAGGCACTGTAATGCTTAATACTTGTATGCTAACTTAAAATTTCAATTAAGGGCTAGAGAGATGTCTCAGGGGTTAAAAAGCATTGGCTGCTCTTCCTGAGAACCCAGGTTCAATTCCCAGTACTGACACAGCAGCTCAAAACCACCTGTAATTCCACTTCCATGTTTTCTATTGGCCTCTGAGGGCACCTGACACACAAGTAGTGTAGATACATGCACACAAGCAAAATACCCATATATAAAAAGTAAAGAATACTAATATTAAATACACACACCAATTAAGAACTATTCTCTCAATTTAACTAGAAAACTTCATTCTGAAGTCCTATTTTATTTTAAAATTACACATGTTTATTTTGTGTGTGCTGTGGGAATGGGTACATGACATGCACATATGTGAAGGTCAGAGGATAACTTGTGGAAGACAGACAGTTCTCTCCTACCATGTGAGCTCTGGGGATTGAACTTAGCTCTACAGGTATATAAAGCAAGTGCTTGGAGTCACTGAGCCACCTTGCTGGACCTTCTATTTTCTGTTTTGATAAGGACGGTAGAGTTTGTATGGCAAGAAAAGAAGCAATACAAAGTATTACTAAACTTGATGGATACAGTAGAAATACTCATCATGATCTGATCAGCAACTTACACGTTTTGAAGCGTTCAGATCTAGAAGTAGCAATAGCTACTACTCACAGCATAACTATTTTAGTTCCAAAACTGTGCCTAAGCAAGTATGAGAAAACTTGGTATTCACATCTTACATGTAAAAAGAAGTCTCTAGAGCAGATACTTAGGGCCCTGGTCACATGTGCTATTTATATTATAATCAGTTAAAATTAAAATTACTTTAAAAGCCAGCTTCTCCATCCCACTAGGCATTTGAAAACCACAGTAGATTAAAATATGTCTCTGGTGCTATTCTACTGGGCACCATAGCTTTAGTTTGAAAACAATTTTATTAAACAGTGAGGCTTTAGAGCTGCAACATTTAATAACTTGTGATTCTTTCAAAAAGAAATTAAACTTTTCTCATATCAATTTTAACTCTATATCCATTCATTCAGAACATGTGTGTGGATATATATGTATACTACATATATGTAAGTATGTGTGTGTATATATATACATACATATATATATACATACATAGAGAGAGAGAGAGAGAGAGAGAGAGAGAGAGAGAAAGAGAGAGAGAGAGAGAAAGTACACATACACACACACACATTGAAAGAGCCAACAGAGCTAGTCATAGTCACTGTAAGGAGATACAATGGTGTTATTCTTCTAAAAAGGATAAAGGCAAATATTAAAGATGAGATAGTTTATCCTTATATGGAAGGAGCTTTCCTGAAAGATGATATGTATTTCAGAAAATGGTGATCTCAACAAAAGCAAACATGTATTTTCTTTACATTTTCTCCGCTTTAAACAACACTTGGATGTTGTTCTGGGCTATAAACATAAAAAAAAAAAAAAAAAGTCTCCTCCTCCCTCAGTACCCATCATGGAGGAAACATACCATCCATTATTTTCCCAGCTTTGTGTCTCCTTTAGTGCTTTCCTTCAGGATTCTTCTAACTAAACTGCATCATTGCCCCACAAAATACCATTCTGAGCACAGATCACTCTTTGTTTTTGTTTTAACTTGAGAAAGGGAGAGAATAGTAGTGCAGGTGCCACAGTGCGCACATTGTGGCCAGGGGACAAGTCTGCAATCTGTTCTCTCCTTCCACCTACGTGGGTTCTGGGATGACATTCAGGTCAACAGACTTGCTCTACAAGATCTTTTACCAGATAACTCAAGCAGCAGACCACAGAACTGCTAGATAAGGGCTCACAGTGAAGCTTTCCATAGCCCTTTAATTAGATTTGGTTTTGCATGCTACTTTGAACCTCATCATTTTCATCTTACACTGAAGCAAATAAATCTTAGAGGCTTTATTGACAATTTATCCCTGGGCTTGTATTGAGGACATATTTTAGTATAAATTAATGAAAGCAAATCATTAATTTTATACAAAAGTAACGACCAATATCTAAAATATAAAGCAATTCTGTCCTTTTTATCCAGACTTTTGACATTTAACAATAAATGTTGTTTTCTATGGTAATTATTTATTACTACCTAGTATGTTTTTAAAGTATTTTTTAGAAGACATATGAATACCAATTTTGTGTTTCTAGCCTAACAATGTTACAGGGACACATAATCAATTACAATCCCAATCATCTACAATAAGGAAGGAGAAAATGTGATTCTTCAAGAAAAAAATATTTTCCTTTACTGATATAAAACAAAACATTTATTGGATTTTTAGAAAAAAAATCAAATAGGATGATTACAAAGGATATTCATTTTCCTGTTCAGACACCTTGGAAAATTCCTTCTTTATATATAACATTTAACCAAAGCATTAAGTAACAGTAACAGCAAGTAGCAACACAGAACACATGTGTGGAAATAACATATTTGGAAGATAGCAGCTATCTAGAACTTTTAGGCATTAGAAAAATGTTAAAACCAGGAGAAGAAGAAAGGAAACAGGACTACATAATTTAAAATATGTTGGACAAAAATCTTTCTCTGAACATCCAGTAACTAACTGGAACAGTCAAAGGGCTCAGGCAAGCATATTCCAGTGGCTATCTTTATTAAAAAAAAAAAAAAAAAAAAACCTACGTTAAATAATGTATTATTCAAGAAGTGAAAGAAAAACATAAAAAAACAAGAAATAGGAGAACAGACACCGAGCAAATGATGGTTGTGGAGGCACAAAGCAGTGAGAAAATTAAAAAAAAAAAAAACACTGCAGTGAGTTAAAATGGGATATAGAATGGCTTTGCTCTCTGGTAGAAGTATGGTATGCCTTATGATGACATAAAGGTCCTCTGAAAACACTATGTTCTGTGTTTGAGAAACACTTAGCATGTTATAGGAAGTTTGCATACACTGAGTTTATAAATATTCATGATAATCCAATATAGCTAGTATCATTTAAGGTGCTGCTGGTAAAAGGTTTGGAATTTGGAGTTAAACTGACTTAACAATAACAACCAAAACTTACTCTCGATTATACCTGTAACTACAGAAATATTCAGTTTTATAACTCATTGATTCAGTGGCTTTTCAAGAACTCAAATTCTGGGATATGAACTTCAGTGAGTTCACTGGATCTCTTTGGCCCTCTTCCCAATGTGGCCACATTGAATAAATCTGTTTCTGCTTTCAACTATTAGTGTGACTCTTCTAGCTTATAGAAGACAGAGAGCTGAACCAGGACACGGGATATGACTCCCCAAGTTCAATAACAAAACAAACACTCAAGTGGAAATATGACACATTGCGGGGGTATCTGCCACTCACAGTGTATTGATCCTAAGTGGAGAGAAAAGATGGAAATGCCCAGCACTTGCCAGAGTCATTTTACCACAGGGACATTTTCCTGTCTTTTACTTCAGCCAGCACCAACTGCTTTTTACCTCCACTTGGTGCAGCAGAAAACCATGTTTGGGCTGGAGCCATGGCCCAGTGATTTAACATTAAGTCCTGCTCTTCTTCAAAGGGACTAGAGTTAAGTCCACATCACACACATCAGGAACCCACATCAGGCAGCTCAAAATTGCCTATACTTCTGGGTCCAAGAAATCAGATGCTGCCTTCTAGTCTCCACAGACAACGTCCACACACGTAGTATATACAAATACATATTTTTTTAATTCCTGACAATTTAAAACTTTGATAATGTTGGATAGTTATGTTTCTTTTTGAAATCTAGTCTCTCTTTAATACAGATTTATACCAAAGCTAAAAAAATACAAAATTGATATCTCACTGCAATTATAAAATCAAATCCACAGTTTGAGAACTAATAAGATTCATATATTTCAAATTTGTTAATGCCTTAATAGAAAGGTACCAATATAGAACTAGAATCTAATTCTTGTGTCTAAATCAACAAAAAGTTGTTAAACAGATTGTTTTGCTCTTTGTGATGAACTTAAGGCAAGATTTTATGTTTTGTTAAAAATTGTTTATGTTTTCTACTGTTTGTGTTTCAGACTTGTGACTACTTAGAAAAGAGTCTTAAGAAAGTCAAAGTTCATTTCAGGATGAATTTGTCTCTTTTAAAATGACTAGGTTGTAAGCAACTAATTTAATTTGACTCTACTAAAATTGATGCCTAATGTTATCTGTGACTACAAGCACATATACTGTACACCTAAGCTTTATATTACATAAAATATACAAAGTGACAGTGTTAAAAGCATGTAAGCTTCATACATGCAAAATAACCAACAAGTGTTATTGCTCAGCACAGTGCCTTCTAAACAACCAAGTAAGGAAAGAGAGACAGTAACAGGCTTCAGCCACCCAGAGACATTCTGAGCAATGGGCCTTGCAGGCCAGAACATGCACAGCTTTTCCATGGCCACAACCTAGACATTATCCTGGATAAGAATAAGAGACAATTTCTTGAGTTCTTTGTATATATTGGACATTAGCCCCCTATCAGATTTAGGATTGGTAAAGATCCTTTCCCAATCTGGTGGCCTTTTTGTCTTTGCAATTTTATGAGGTCCCATTTGTCAATTCTTGAACTTACAGTAGCACAAGCCATTGGTGTTCTACTCAGGAATTGTTCCCCTGGCCCATATGTTCTAGGCCTTTCCCCACTTTCTCCTCTATAAGTTTCAGTGACTCTGGTTTTATGTGGAGATCCTTGATCCACATGGTCTTGAGCTTTATACAAGGAGATAAGAATGGATTGATTCTTCTACATGCTAATTGCCAGTTGAGCCAGCACCATTTGTTGAAAATGCTGTCTTTCTTCCACTGGATGGTTTTATCTCCTCTGTCAAAGATCAAGTAACCATAGGTGTGTGGGTTCATTTCTGGGTCTTCAACTCTATTCCACTGATCTACCTGTCTGTCACTGTACCAGTGCCATGCAGTTTTTATCACAATTGTTCTGTAGTACAGCTTTAGGTCAGGCATGGTGATTCCATCAGAGGATCTTTAATTGTTGAGAATAAAGAATTCAAGAAGTTAGACTCCAGAAAACCAAATTACTCTTTTAAAAGTGGGGTGCAGAGCTAAACAAAAAATTCTCAACTGAGGAATACCAAATGGCTGAGAAGCACCTAAAAGAAATGTTCAACATCCTTAGTCATCAGGGAAATGTAAGTCAAAACAACCCTGAGATTCCACCTCACACCAGTCAGAATGGCTAAGATCAAAAACTCAGGTGACAGCAGATGCTGGTGAGGATATGGAGGAAGAGGAACACTCCTCCATTGCTGTTGGTATTGCAAACTGGTACAACCACTCTGGAAATCAGTTTGGTGGTTCTTCAGAAAAATTGAACATAGTACTACTGCTATACCACTTCTTAGCATATACCCAGAAGATGCTCCAACATGTAAGAAGAACACATGTTCCACTATGTTCATAGCAGCCTTATTTATAATAGCCAGAAGTTAGAAAGAACCCAGATGCCCTTCAACAGAAGAATGGATACAGAAAATGTGGTACATTTACATAATGGAGTACTACGCAGCTATTAAAAACAATGAGTTTATGAAATTCTTAGGCAAATGGATGGATCTGGAGGATATCGTAACCCAATCACAAAAGAACACACATGATATGCACTCACTGATAAGTGGATATTAGCCCAGAAACTCAGAATACCCAAGATACAATTCACAAAACACATGAAACTCAAGAAGGAAGACCAAAGTGTGGACACTTCGTTCTTCCTTAGAATGGGGAACAAAATACCTATGGATGGAGTTACAGAGCAAAGTGTGAAGCAGAGACTGAAGGAATGACCATCTAGAGACTGCCCCACCTGGAGATCCAACCCATAACAACCACCAAACCTAGACACTATTGTAGATCCCAACAAGAGCTTGCTGACAGGAGCCTGATATAGCTGTCTCCTGAGAGGCTCTGCCAGTGCCTGACAAATACAGAAGTGGATGCACACAGACATCCACAGGATATAGCATGGGGTCCCCAATGAATTAGCTAGAGAAAGTACCCAAGTAGCTGAAGGGGTTTGCAGCCCCATAGGAGGAACAAAAATATGAACTAACCAATATCTCCAGAGCTCCCTGGGACTAAACCACCAATCAAAGAAAACACATGGTAGACTCATGGCTCTAGCTGCATATGTAGCAGAGGATGGCCTTATCAGTCATCAATGGGAGGAGAGGCCCTTGGTCCTGTGAAGGTTCTATGCCCCAGTACAGGGGAATGCCAGGGCCAGGAATGGGAGTGGGTGGGCTGGGGAGCAGGGGGAGGGGAGAAAGGATAGGGGGTTTTTGCAGGAGAAACTAGAAAAGGGGATAACATTTTAAATGTAAATAAAGAAAATATCTAATAAAAAATTTAAAAAGAATAAGAGACAACACATACAGATTATGGATTATAGAGGAGTAACAATGACATTCTTCCCAACCTTTTCTTTTATCCTGAAAGACTCCCCTGACTGGATAACATTACCCTAAAATGTGTCCTCTACACACCCTGCATTTTTAAACTTTGAAAAACATCTTTTCTTTCTCTATAATATCTAATAACTAATAAAGCTTATATTTGTCTTGGTCACTGACACATACAGCATCAAGTAGGATGTATGTATTTAATAAACATGAATAAATTACTTGATTGGTAGGTGAATGGGCTGTTCCAAATGCCAAAAAATTTCTTCCTACCTACATAGCTTCATTTGTGTTCTTTCAAAGAAACAATCTATAAAAGCACTGGAATCTTTTCTTGCTAAATTGGACCTTGCTAACATTTTTGTCTTCAGTCCCTTTAGCTGCTGACTCTTGAAATCAACTGGCATCTCTTTAGAATAGATAATAATGGGCCTTCAGAGAATCCTCCCACTCTCGATACAATGGTTCCCTTATGTGTATGGTACAATGCTGACCTCTTAGTGTCTTACAAATTTAAAAGTTCATTAAAATAGCCATGTGGACAATCTTGCTAATTAAACCATGGAAAAAATATACACTCTGATGATTATTTTGCTAGTAGTGAGATATATTTATATATAACCTATTTGTAATAACTAGCACTGTTTCCCAAATCTGTAAGAGATTTTGCTTGATTGTCAGTGCTATATATTTATTCTAGTAAACCAAAGATTCTATATTTTGGTTTAGAAATAGTTTCCATATAGTACTTCTGTATAATTATGTTAGTTATCATTGAGTGTTGTATATGTATAGATGTCTCATACTACTACTACGTAAACCTTATAAAGATTAACATGTATTGGATATTTATAAATCTATTTACAATTAATTTTGAAAATAGTTTTACTCTTGATAGCTGTGTTTTTGTAAAGCCTTATAGTTAACTGTGGATGTTTACTAAATAGTTGTTTTCTGGAAAGCCATATTAAACTATCAACATTCTACAGAAGTACAGCTGTGACAAATGATCCTGAACAGTTTTGAAATGCTAGGACATTACTTGCAAGATAAGGAGAATGAACTTCAGGTATGCCAGAAAGTAGAAACTGAGCAGAAAGGGTTATTGGCACTAATTCTATTGGCACTTAATTTTCCATATGGGCGGCATCAATCCAGACAAACTAGAACATTTTTCCCTCTGACTTCATGGGGCAATGGAGAATAATCCCAGAAGGATAATCAGTTAAGTCTTCTGAGGATATTATTCAGAGACAAAAGGGAAGCTATAAATACTGAAATAAAGTCACACTGGTTGTGGCAGCACTTTCCCATAATCCCACCATTTAGGAAACTGAAACTGGAAGACCATAAGTTTGAGGCCAGCCTAAGCTTCATGATGACACCCTATCTTAAATGAACAAAATGAAGTTGCTCTGTCATCCCTCTAAGAGTAACTAAAAGCCAACAGGTTATTTAAAAATGGTTTTCATGTACTGCTACCCTCCTGACACTAAGTTTGTTTTAAAGCTGGTCCTTACTTGCATTCTTTTATTACACTTGTTCCAAAGAGACAAATTCCAAGACATTAAAACAGAGAGTTAGGAATTGCAACTGGCATGGCAGAAAATGAAGATATTCTAAAGACACTTGTGTTTCTCAATCTGACTTTCAGAAAAGAAAGCTGAAGCAATGAACTCCAAAGAAATGGGGATTTCCCCAAGAATCTCAAGCTAGAAAGAATAAGCCTCAGTTAGAAGGAGAATTTGTGTCTTGGAAAATGATTCCAAACTTTGTTGGACTTCTTTTAATGATGAGACTGAAGCCCAGGCAAGGATAGGTCAATGGTAGGCAGGACCACACCTTCTCTGGAATTGCTTAGATGCAGAAATCCTTGGCCTTCTATTTAAACTTTAATCTCACGTCAGGCCCCCAACATAGACCTTAGAGTTTCTGAGGATGAACACATAGGATTTCCCTAGATTTATTTCTCCCTCTTCTTGATATGACCATACTGAATAAATCATTTTTCTGTTTTCCACTATTAGAAAAAGAGAGAGAGCACAAGCGAGCTTCGATTCTTTCATCTCTCTGCTTTGTTACCTACATTTAAATGCCATTTAGAATGTGCACAGAAGCTGGTATTTTCTTGAGATCTAAATATTAGAGGACATTAACAGCAAGTAGTGATGTGTGGCACATCTGAGGATGAACGCACTTACAAAATAGTAACTGTGGTTTAATAAAATACATTGTGAGGGAAAAGTAGTACATAATTAACATTTTCCAATGCCAACTATGCATAATAAAGAATGTTAATAATGCAGAAAGTATATATACTATTCTGAAAGGATCAGATAAGTAAATAAATATAAGCACTCTGCAAGATCCTTTAAGGACTGAAAAATCACTGCTGAAAATGCTGCCTTTTTTCTATCAATCTATTTATTTACTCACTTTACATCCCAATCACAGCCTCCCTCCCTTCTCTCCTCCCAATCCCACCATCACAACCCTCCTCTCTTTCTTTACCCCTTCCTCTTCTTCTCAAAGAAGGGGAAGCCCCCCACCCCATGGGTACAAACCCAGAAAAGGCTGTCTTTTATTCACTACACTCATCACTCAGCCAGACCATAAAGCCAACAAGTTGTATACATTCATTTCACATTTACGGGGGAAAAAGAAAACAACATCAAAACACTTTTCAAGATAGCAATTTCTAAGGTTCTCTCTGAGCTCAATTCTCCATTCGAGTCTACTTCATTTAAATAAATATTCTAACAGCCACAGCATAGTTCAATTAGCAATACTGAAAAACAGAAGGGAGTGAGTGATGAAGAATGGATTTAACTCCCTAGTCGAAGATGGATGGGAATTACATGGTACATGTGAGATGTAATTTGCATAAAAATTAAGGCTCTAGCACTTAAGGCCAATCATAAGATAACCAGAACAAACAGCCCAGCTTAATGTGGCTGTATAATTCAATAATTGTACCAGAATAATAACATATTTTAAACACTGAATATTTTAATTAAAATATTACATAAAAGTACTAAATTATTTTAGAATTTCTAAACATTTTTATGACCACAAATGGTGGTACAGTAATTACTGAGTGGCACTTGAAAATTTATCTTAGATAAATAAAAATCCAAGAAGTACAAAAATAAAAAAAAAACAACATACATATTTGATATACTTGGAATCCTTCAGAAATGGCACAAGATTGGCATAACTCAACTTTATTCAGTTTATTGTTATCAAGGTCAGACAAATAGTATATATACTGTCAAAACCAGCAATTTTATTTTAAAGTCCTGAAGGCCATATTTTGTACATATATATAAACATATGTGTATTATATGCAAGAAAAAAGTTAGCTCTGCACAGCTCATAGAGATTTAGCAAATGAACACTGAAAGCATTCTACTTGTCTGAATAGACAGAAATGCTCAAAGAGATGACTTTCAAGTTGTTTTCAGTGTAGGGTTCATATGTTAGAAAATTTCAAAGCAATTAAATAAGCGATATAAGATTGCTAAATCAGTCTTTCTAAATTACCACTTTCTTTATTCATCTCTGCCCATATACCCTTTGACTCTAGCTATATGAATCTTTCCAGGCCTCAAAGAGGTAAAGCATACTCTCCTCTCAGTGCATAGACAACCTTCATCTTCCCTACTAGAATGACCTCCCAAATCCTATGGCTACTCCACAGAAAAGAGATTGGATGCATTTAAAAAGGATGATATTACGTATTTGTAAGTACCAGATCATTGCTTCCCACAAATAAGAGATGTTTCTCAGTGAGCCAGTAGAATATGAGCTAGTCTATCAGAGTAGGATAGAGTTTAGTAAGTGTATTGCCAATGGTGCTTTGGGAGTGCCTGCTAGTGCCAACAGATAATGACTATTTACTAAAGAGAGAATTCACCTTTGCATCTAACATGAAAAATCTCTCGGTAAAATTAATTAAATTGTATCAAATACATACTTTAATAACTATTTTCTATTCAGCTCAATGTACTTTTAGCTACAATCACCAATCAAATTTTCATTAGTGAGTTTCCTAGGGAAAGTAGACTTATAGTATAACTGCTTAAATATTGTTTAAATAGATAACATTTTCTGGAGGCCAAAAGAACAGTAGTGAAAAGAGACTGTTGTAACCACTCTAGAAGAAATGATGACATTCTAAAGGGATACCTTTCAATTTGAATATAAAACTATTCAAACAACAGACCCCAAAGAAATGGTAATTTCTCCCAGGAAATCTCAAGCTTGGAGAAGAAAGAGGCCTCAGTCAGGTGGGAAACTTGTCTCCTAGAAAAAGATTTCACACAGTTCTAACAACTTGCTGAGACCACCTTACATAAGACTGAAGCCCATATGAATGGGTCAGTGTTGGGCAGGACCACACCTTGACTAAGCGTGCTTAAGTGTATATATCCCTGGTCCTTTGTTTAAACTCGACATTACTTCAGGATCCTGAAAAAGGACATGGGGGGATAACTGAATGGATTTGCCCTTAATGTGGCTTGTGGACACATTGAATGACTCTCCTTCATCTACTTTCCAGTTTTAATTTGCCTAATTTTTACATTTCCATTTACCCTTTGGGAAATATATTACCACAATGCCACATATAAACTCTGATCACTAGATCTGTGTAGAGAACAATTCGGAGTTGTATTTCACTGACCTAGCTAAAGGAAAAGACAGACTACCCACCTCTTCTTAATTGTTATTGTTCTTTTTTATAATCAATTACTTCCTCCACTCTTTATTTTCCTGCTATCATTTGTTCCAACCTGTATTTTTTCAATTCTTTCTTTAAACTCTATTTACTAGTTCTTTTTACCCAATATCTGTCTTTTCAGTAGAGAAGGGAGAACTGTGACTACATTTATCAGTAGTATTCGTTCTGGGTGATTTCTCTACAGAAGTAGTGTGTACACTCCAGACAGAAACAAACATAGAGGCATACAGGACTGATGAACTAGAAGTGAGGAGGTGGAACAGAAGTTAACTTGAAAGATCAAGAGCTGCTCCAAAATAAACTAATGATTATTAGATATAATATAAAATGGTAAGTGATTAGTTTTACAAGTAAGGGACATGTAACAGACATATCAGCATTTTAAGTATGAGAATTTATATCTCAAAACATAAGATCTCCACAATATATCTTCTGGTCTAGCCACTCCTATAGCTAAAATCCTTTCTAAAACTCATTACCAAGCAACCCCAAGCAGTGTATCTGTGACCTGCAATAAAATGAAATGAGGCAAATACAGCATCATTCTCATGAAACTTTTTTTAAATAACATCTTTGTGAGAAAGTTCTTCAGTAGACTGAGTTAATGATCATATCATTTTCACTGATGTATGCTCCTTTGGGTCATAAAGAAGAGGCACAGCCTATCTTTCCTATTCATGAAAGTGCATCTTACTTCCTTTTTCTGAATTCTGGACTATATCCCTATGTATGTTAGACTATTTTCCAGGGATAATAAAGTCTGTGATAATAACAAGTGCCACTAAACTCATCTCCGACTTTAACAGATACACTACTATTTTCTCTAGCTGAAACTGACAAGAAAAAAAAAAGGTAGTCATGCCTCATCTTAGAGATGCAGCCTAGGAGCTATTTCTTGGCAGCAACATAAAAGTCTCAGACAAGAGTGCCCTGTTTTAGAGTAATCACCAATGAGTCACTAACAGAGGACCTGTATAAATCAGGGTGCTTATTTTCTTCCTGAAGTAGTGGGTAAGTGAATCATCTCTAAAAGAATAAAATATCATTAAATCCACTAAAAAGAAAAAGAAAGTCTTTCAGCCATGGTATCATTTATTATACTAGAAAATGAAAAGCACATACTTTACTGAAAAAGGAAATCACACACATACATACACAAACTTGTATTTTCCTGCAAAACTCGATCTCTTGGAAAAACCTGTGATAACTGAACAACAACAACAAAAAAGCCCAAGTACAATAAACAGCAAAAATGTACTTGTACAGTCTGGTCCTTGTTCATCAGCATTTCAAATAGTCAACTTCAAAGGGTTGAAATTAAAAATAAAAGCCTGTAGAGAAACTATGGGAATATGTTCTGGCCTGAGGGGGAAATGCTGTGTTGGTTTTTATACTGCATGTGTCTTCCCAACAAGACCTGGGCAGTTGGAGTTAGTGTTTGTTATGACTTTTGATGTGTGTATTTTACCTACTGAGCCAATGTACACCTAAGCTGTGGACTGAACCACTTCTGGGAGTCCAGAATATACAAATAACCCAACCTACCCATTTAAAATATGACTTATGGAACTGAGCAGAAGGTTCTCAAGAGAACTAAAGATAGCCAGAAAGCATCTTTAACTGTTAAGCACCCATAGACATCAGGAAAATGCAGATCTAAACCACTCCATGATTTCACTTCACTCCAGTCACAGTGACATCCAAGAAGTGACTCCGTCATCCAAGGGTGACAGTAAATACTGCTATGGCTGTGAGGGGAAAGGACCCTATAGAGTGCCAGTGTTAGTATAAACTACGTCAGTCTCTTTGAAAATTGGTCTGATGTCCCTCAAAAAACTAAAAATAGATCTACCACATGAGAAAAGCAAGTATCTATGAAATGTTTGGCTCCAAAAGGAGTATCTACATCACACCCACTGTCCCCTATGCCTCAAAAACTCCAGGAAGGACTGCAAGGTGGGACTGAAAAGACCAAAAGATGACCAGCCACCAGGAACCATCTTCTGGATGCATGTCCTAGTACTCATGAATTCAAAAATTCTGTTTGCCTACCTAAGATCAAGCCAGTCAAACTTCCAGCAAGGATGAGAGAGGACCTCCTCAGCCCTAAGAAGGAGCCATGGAGAGTTTGACTGCAGGGAAGGGGAGAGTCAGTTTTCCTCAGTGGTCTAACCCCAAGTCTGCAGACCATACTCCACTGGATGACTCCACACCTATACCCACACTTCACTGAATGGCCCTTATTTCAATGGGTTAAAAAGAAAAGGAGAAAGACAAGAGAACACAGAAGAAAAGGAGGAGGTGATGAAGGTGATGATGACATTTCCTACCACATGGCAGGGATGGAGCAGGGATAGAAGGACAGCTTTCCTTTTCTTTTTCTCTATATAGGCCTCTGTACACCAGGCAGGCCTTGAACTCGGCAATCTATCTCTGCTTCCTGAGTGCTTCCTGAGTGCTGAGATAAAAGACATGAGGCATCATGTGTGGCTAGAGCAGCTTTGGTTAATCCATGATAACTATTTTATACTTCAAAGGGATTCTCTACAAAAACATCTACATTCAAATTTCTAGCTTCCTGCTTGAAGGATAATGTGAGAAAGACAACATATGACAGCTGACAAGGGGTTTCCACAGAAGGACTTTTTCTCAGCAAAAGGAAAGGAGCAAAAGATCCATGTCTTAGCCAAATGTCACTGCTAGAGAAGCCTCCAATTTCCTTCTACTGCACAGTAGCTGACTAACACTGTGTGCTACAACATCTCCAAAAGCAGCAGAGTGGGCTTACCACAGAGTACCACAGTCCACAGTCCAGTGCTATGGGGCACCAAACCACCACAGACCACCAAGGCTGAGAGGATAACCAAGAGACAGACATCTTTCAGCTAGTGGCCAACGCCTCAACTCACAATGACTCTGGAGCTCCGGTGACTTAGACCAATATTGGACTCTGGTTGGTGCTGATCTTCTGGATGGATAACTCTCATGATTGCTGTTGGTGCTCCTGGGCACAACTGATAGTTTGCAGGAGCTGCTGTAGATGCAACTCAGAGCCAGGACTTGGCATTAAAACTGCAAAATATTTAATCTTCAAACAAGCTGGTGAAAGAACAATGGATACCAGGATATACAGAAAACAGCAGCTTAAGGTAATAAGCTTTTCAGAGGTCAATAATCAAATTCTAAGATGCTGGGTTGGGGTGGTTTGAGAACTGACCTGGGACCAAAACCAGAAGTGACAACACTCGGTCAACAAGGGTGGCCCAGTACCGGGAATCTGGAATACACTTTAACCCTAAAGTCAGTTTCCTTAGGAAATCTATACAATTATTTGGAGAAATCGCCTAGACCATGCATCTCACCTTGCTAATAGCACTTGAGCAGCCACTGTCTCGAGTTGTATCCTCAGCCATGAGCACAATTGGAAATATATGCCAACCAGAGGTACAGGGGTCTACCCCTCTCGGTTTTCCCATGATGATAGATAGGCAGTAGCCGTGTACACTATGGCTCTAATCAAAAAAAAAGAGAGAGCCTACAACAGATAATTTGTCAAGTAGATAGACACCAGGTACCTTCAGGTTCTCCTTTAATACATGCTATGATCAGATACTCTGACAGAAACAGTTCTCCAAACCAGGAGAGGTTGTGTGACAGTCAGGGAGACTTGTTGCTTCTATACTAACAAGTCAAACATTATCATTTAAGAAAAAAACTTACAAAAATTATTTTAAATCAAAAACATGAATGAAATAATTTCTGGTACCAGAAAACTATTAAAACCCATGACTCACAATAGTTTTCATTGTTTTGCCTGGTCCCTTACTCCCCCTTATTATGAGACTTGCTCTAGAGCCTTATATAATAAATGGTCTTTTAAAGTTCATCAGATAGAAAATTTCCTCAGTTAGGCTAATGATACTCAGGAACTAGTATTTATCACTTAGTCAAGATCAAAAATTTAACAATAACTTTAAAATAAAAATTGGGGAATGAAATGACTAAGGTGACACCATCCTGTTCTGACTCCATTTTATGTTTGCTTAAATAATTCTCAACCCTTATCTGATTCCCCAGTGGTCACATATGCCTTGCCAACACATGTGAGACTTCCACAGCTTTGACCATGGGCCAGATGTATTAGCCAAAATAATTGGCAAGTTATAGCTAAAGTAACTACTATGTTCTACCAGGGATAAATGTTTCAGGGTTACTCTGACCTTCATCTAACTTTGATGCATCTTTCTGGGTTTTGATTTTAAAACTGTGTATTTCTGAACTTGGGGACCAAGAAACTTTTCAGAACCACAGCCCTGCTCATGGTTTGGCCACCAAGAAAGGACTTAAAAGTTTTAATTGACTTACCAATATGGTTGTCAAAAACTATCTCATGTGGATCATTATAGTTGTCAAGGACACACACTTAGAAGAGCCATTCTGTGTTTACCAAAAGAAGCAAGCATCTCCTACCAATGGCCTACACACCACACCCTACCCAATACAAAATTGTAAACTATTTAAACATTGTAAAAATATTATTTTGGGCTTTTTTTTTTTTTTGGTAACTTGATTGTGATGTGGGGTTGCATTATCAAAAGGTTGGTCAGACATGCATGCTAGAAATTAAATAAGAATGGGCAAGGGCACTTTAGGAATTGCAGAAAGAGCAGGTAAATGGGGCATGAAGAGATAAAGTAGGAAGTTAAGTACAGAGGAGAGGATTCTTGGATGACAGGAGAGGAAGCTGGAGTGCAGAGGCTAGGTGAAGTGTTGTTATCTAGAAGGGTAACCTGACCCCTGAGAGCTGATAATGGAGTGTCTATAAAGGCTTTAAAGTAGCAGGGCAGAGTCTCATTTTGATATAAGTACTATGGCAGCACAGGAGAAAATGGATTCCATCAGAGCAATGGAGGGAGTAGAGTCAGTTAAGAGAGTGGTCCGTAGTTCAAAAGAAAGTATGAGGTCCCAAACTAGAGAAATGCAGTGAAGAATGGGAAATATTAAAAGTCAATGTCCTCTGATTGAATTAAGAACACTCTTATAGCCTTCAAGCCTAACAGAGTCATTACATACCTTTAAAAAAATACACGCGTTAAGTATTTGTAAACTGATGTTGAAACCCGAGTCAGCTGACTTGTTTCCTTTACCCCGATTTCTACACAAAAGCACCTGTTCTCATAAAACTCCAAAGAAACTGGTTATTCGACAGGAAATAACACTATGTATAATCCCACTCACAACACAGATTCTGAAAGATCTCTACTTTTGTCTGTTTTGCCCACAGCTAATTTTTGAAGGAAGTCTTACGTTCCGGTCTGGGAGCCCCGCCCCGCGCACCAAGACGATGCCAAACTTTTGTTTTGTTTTGTTTCCTTTTGTTTTGTTTTCCTTCTCCAGAGACTAGTGGTCAGGCCCTTCTCAGCACTCACTCAGCGGGTTGCCGGACTAAAGCCCCGCGGAGTAAACAGTTAATCGCAGGGATTAAGGAGGAGGCAAGGGAGGTTTGTTGTGACTGCAAAGATTAAAGATTCCGATCCTCATAGTCTCATCTCCAGTCCGCCACTTGCTGAGGGGCTCCCTCCATGAGTTACGATAGACGGTCCCTTCTATAATTATTGTAATGCTTAGGCTCAGAGCGAGCAGGGAGTGGAAAACTAAGTTTCTTTTCACTTACCCTAAAGGCCGCCATACCTATGACCCTCTCGGCTCAAGTTTTCAGACGGAGAGCGCAGAGGGACAAAGCAGTTCACTTTGCCTTGCGTCACCATAGCCCCGCCCCTTTACGCTGGGAGTCCGCTGGCCCTGCCCTTTCCCTGCCCTCCTGCCGCTGCTTTTGTAGGCACCAAAGTCAATTGGTTAGCACTTCTTCAGAGCAAAGGGCCTATTTTTGCGGTTGACATTCCAGTCCTCATACATCTAACCTCTAAGAATAGTCTCCACACTCCAACTAGAAATTGTTTTCTTAGGTGAATGACTGGGTGTTTACGGGATTCGTCTAGATAAGAACTTAAAACTCAACTGCCTTAATAAACAACCATATAGTCAGTCACAAGAGCAGGTCACCACTGCAATCTTTGGGGCAATTCAATTACATTCATTCTAGAACTGTCACTAAGCACCAATTCTGTCGGGAAGTTGCTCACAGTACACTACAAAACCTATATACAGCACCAGGAGAAAATGACAAAGAAATTTTAGAAAGGCCTCAACGCTATTCAAGAAAATAGAACCTTGACAAGACGGTTCAGCTTGTAAGAAGTACCTACTGGCTGACAAGCCGGATGACCTAAATTTCACACACACACACACACAGAGAGAGTAAATAAAATTTATTAAAAGTGTAAAAGTAGAAGGTATCTGTTGAGAAGGAATGAAGTTTTCTAGTTCATACAGATTGAAGGCACTGATAGGGTGATTTGAAGAAAGTCAGGAGGAATATAGGCAAGTGGTCTATGCAAAAATAATATCAGGAACAGAGAGTGGTAGGTCCCAACAATGAAAAAAACAAACATACCACAACAGGGACTCTCTGTGTCACTATAACTAGTGAGGATTGTTTGCTTTTGTTTTGTTTTATCCTTTTTTTTTTTTAGTTGCCTGTTTGTATTCCAAAGATGAAGGCATGGAGTGGGGGACAGAGGTGGCAGGACTGGGAGGACATGAGGGAGGGAAAACTGTGATCAGAATATATTATATGGAAATTCTTAATTAAAAAAGAATAAAAAGAAAAGTAATTAGAAGGCTTTTAGCATTGGTGTGACTTGATCTAAAATACATTATAAAATGATGATTATGATGCTCTCAGGAGACTAGATTGTGAGGAGGTATATTATTCTCTATAAGGGTAGAGGCTCCCTGAGGGCTCTGTGAATAATTCAGAGACAAAGAGTGTCCATAATGTTCCCATTAACTTCACAGTATTAGGTAAATGCATTGACTCATTCATTTAATAAATATTTAAGTATAAACTATATACTAAGCATTAGTGGTATACTAAACATATTTGATACTTAAGGCAGGTTCATTTTTAATGAATATATAATGAAATATATTATTAAGTTATTAAATAAATAACAATGGTCATGAATAAAAGACTAAAAGTTTTTAATATTTTTACACTTAAAGTACACCATACATGTTTCTAATAAAATATCGATATGAAATATAATATTAAATCAAGTAAATTATATTATATAAACTATAAATAAAATAGTGAACAATATTTAAATTTTTCATGAATTTATTTTTCTGAGAAGAATAAAGCTATTTATACAATTCATTTTCTGGTTTTGAGATTTAACATTTTTAATTACATTATCAGAATCTAATATTTGTGAATATTCAATGGGCGCTTTGAGGAGGTTTTAAGTGATTCTATTTGTTCATTGTTAATTGGCGTGCACTTGTCAATAATTTTAATACTAATAAAATTTTCACAATTAACAGTAAAGATGCAATTTGGAAAAACTGTGAATAAGCATGTATAGAATCAGAGAAATTCTTTTTGCTCAAAACTTCAGGAATTAAGGTATGATCCATGTCTCTGCTTCTTTAGAATCAATTATTAAGTTATTAAAAGTTTCCATAATTGATCATTTTAATTTTAATTTTTTATCACAGTTGGTAACAACTTTGGATTTTTTTTTCTTTTTTTAAAAAATGAGTGAGTAGTCTGGGCAGGAGAGCCTGTGGGCTGCAGACGCAACATAGCTTCTGGGACAGGGCCCTTTCCAGGCCTTCATCTTCACCCAGGAAGCAGAACTGAGCTCCAGACCTCTATGCACTTTCCCTGCCAGAGGAGAGGTGGCCTCCAGGGAGGGCTCTGACCATCTTGTATCCCGGGTTCCTCAAGACCAGTCTGCGCAGGAGAGCACACAGGCTGCAGAAGCAACATAGCTTCTGGGACAGGGCATCTTTCAGGCCTTCATCTTCAGCCAGGAGACAGAGCTGAGCTCCAGACTTTTGTGCACCTTCTTGAAAGAGGAGAGCTTGCCTGCAGAGAGTGCTCTGTCCACTGAGACTCAGGAGAGAGTTGGAATCCCAGGAGTGCTGACAGAGGCTAAAGAATCACAGGAGGATCAAGATCCAGCCAGAGACAGCTATAAAAACTAACACCAGAGATTACCAGATGGCAAAAGGCAAACATAAGAATCTTACTAACAAAAACCAAGACCACTCGGCATCATCAGAACCCAGCACTGCCACAACAGTGAGTCCTGGATACCCCAACACACCCAAAAAGTAAGATTCAGTTTGAAGTCGTATCTCATGATGCTGGTAGAGGACTTTAAGAAGGAAATTAATAACTCACTTAAAGAAATACAGGAGAACATGGCTAAACAGGTAAAAGGCCTTAAAAAGGAAACACAAAAATTCCTTAAAGAATTACAGGAAAACACTGCTAAATAGGTAGAAGAAACATAAAAATCCCTTAAAGAATTACAGGAAAACAGAACCAAACAGGTGATGGAATTGACCAAAACCATCCAAGATCTAAAAATGGAAGTAGAAACAATGAAGAAAACTCAAAGGGAGACAACTCTGGAGAATGAAATCCTAGGAAAGAAATCAGGAACCTTAGATCATCAGCAACAGAATACAAGAGATGGAAGAGAGAATCTCAGATGCAGAAGATTCCATAGAGAACATCGGCACAACAATCAAAGAAAATGGAAAATGCAAAAAGATCCTAACTCAAAACGTCCAGGAAATCCAGGACACAATGAGAACACCAAACCTACAGATAATAGGAGTAGATGAGAATGAAGATTTTCAAATTAAAGGGCCAGTAAATATCTTCAAGAAAATTATAGAAAAAAAAATCTTCCCTAACCTAAAAAAAGAGATGCCCATGAACATACAAGAAGCCTACAGGACTCCAAATAGACTGGACCAGAAAATAAATTCCTCCCAACACACAATAATCAGAATAACAAATGCAGTAAATAAAGATAGAATATTAAAAGCAGTAAGGGGAAAAGGTCAAGTAACATATAAAGGCAGACCTATCAAAATTGCACCAGACTTCTTACCAGAGACTATGAAAGCCAGAAGATCCTGGACAGATATTATACAGACCCTAAGAGAACACAAATGCCAACCCAGGCTACTATACCCAGCAAAACTCTCAATTACCATAAATGGAGAAACCAAAGTATTTCATGACAAAACCAAATGGACACAATATTTTTCCAGGAATCCAGGCTTTCGAAGTATAAAAAAGAGAAAACACCAGCACAATGACACCCTAGAAAAAGCAAGAAAGTAATCCTTCAACAAACCCAAAAGAAGATAGCGGCAAGAACAGAATCCCAACTCTAACAACAACAAAAAAAAATTAAAAAAAAAAAAACAGGAAGCAACAATACCTTTTCCTTAATATCTCTTAATATCAATGGACTCAATTCCCCAATAAAAAGACATAGTCTAACAAACTGGCTATACAAATAGGACCCAACATTTTGCTGCTTACAGGAAACCCAACTCAGGGAAAAAGACAGACACCACCTCAGAGTGAAAGGCTGGGGGAAAATTTTTCCAAGCAAATGGCCCAAAGAAACGAGCTGGAGTAGCCATTCTAATATCGAATAAAATTGACTTCCAACCCAAAGTTATTAAAAAAGACAAGGAGGGGCACTTCATACTCATCAAAGGTAAAATCTACCAAGATGAACTCTCAATTCTGAATATCTATGCTCCAAATGCAAGGGCAGCCACATTCACTAAAGAAACTTTAGTAAAGCTCAAAGCACACATTGCACCTTACACAATAATAGTGGGAGACTTCAACACCCCACTCTCACCAATGGACAGATCCTGGAAACAGAAACTAAACAGAGACTCATGGAAACTAACAGAAGTCATGAAACAAATGGATCTAACAGATATCTACAAAACATTTTATCCTAAAACAAAAGGATATACCTTCTTTTCAGCAACTCATGGTACCTCCTCCAAAATTGACCATATAATTGGTCACAAAACAGGCCTCAACAGATACAAAAATATTGAAATCATCCCATGCATCCTATCAGATCACCATGGACTAAGGCTGATGCTTAATAGCAACATAAATAATAGAAAACCAACATTCACGTGGAAACTGAACAACCTTGGTCAATGAAGAAATAAAGAATGAAATTAAAGACTTTTTAGAGTTTAATGAAAATGAAGCCACAATATACTCAAACTTATGGGACACAAGGAAAGCAGTCCTAAGAGGAAAACTCATATCTCTGAGTTCCTCCAAAAAGAAACTAGAGAGAGCATACACTAGCAGCCTGACAGCACACCTAGAAGCTCTAGAACAAAAGGAAGCAAATTCACCCAAGAGGAATAGATGGCAGGAAATAATCAAACTTATGGCTGAAATCAACCAAGAGGAAACAGATAGAACTATACAAAGTATCAACCAAACCAGGAGCTGGTTATTTGAGAAAATCAACAAGATAGATAAACTCTTAACCAGATTAACTAGAGGACATAGGGACTATATCCTAATTAACAAAATCAGAAATGAAAAAGGAGACATAACAACAGGACCTGAGGAAATCCAAAACACCATCAGATCCTTCTACAAAAGGCTATACTCAACAAAACTGGACAACCTGGATGAAATGGACAATTTTCTAGACAGATGCCAGATACCAAAGTTAAATCAGGATCAGATTAACAATCTAAACATCCCCATATCCCCTAAAGAAATAGAAGCAGTCATTAATAGTCTCCCAACCAAAAAAAAAAGCCCAGGACCAGATGGGTTTAGTGCAGAGTTCTACCAGATCTTCAAAGAAGACCTAATTCCAATTCTCCTCAAACTATTACACAAAATATAAACAGAAGGTACTCTACCCAATTCATTCTATGAAGCCACAATTACTCTGATACCCAAACCACAGAAAGATCCAACAAAAAAGTGAACTTCAGACCAATTTCCCTTATGAACATTGATGTAAAAATACTTAATAAAATAAAATCCTCACAAATTGAATCCAAGAACACATCAAAAGGATCATCCATCATGACCAAGTAGGCTTCACCCCAGAGATGCAGGGATGGTTTAATATATGGAAATCCATCAATGTAAAAATGAGTGAGAAAATCAAGTGACCATAAATGTGTGGGTTAATTTCTGGATGGTCAATTCTACTCCATTGATCAACCTGACTGTCTCTGTACCAGAACCATGCAGTTTTTAATCACTATTGCTCTATAGCACAGTTTGAGGTCTGAGATTGTGATTTAACATTGGTTCTTTTATTACTCAGAATTGTTTTGGCTATCCTGGGTTTTTTGTTTGTCCATATGAAGTTGAGTTGCTATTCCCATGTCTGTAAAGAATTGTGTTGGAATTTTGATGGGGATTGCATTGAATCTGTAGATTGCTATTGGCAAGATGGCCATTTTTGCTATGTTAATCGTACTGATACATGAGCATAGGATATCTGATATCTTCTTCAATTTCTTTCTTCAGGGACTTGAAGTTGTCATACAGATCTTTCTATTGCTTGGTTAGAGTCACATCAAGATATTTTATGTTATTTGTAGTTACTTCCAGAATTCATTCAATTTGAATTTTCTTTATAGATTCTATTTCCGTTTTCATCTCTTAGAAAGTTTTATTCATTTTCTTACACTGTTTCTAGGGATTTTTTTTTAGTGGATTTCTTTAAGGGATTCATTCATTTCCTCTTTAACAACTTCTATAATCTTCATAATACTTTTAAGGTCTTTTCTTGTACTTCGTCTATGTTGGAATATTCAATACTTGCTGTAATAGGGTTGCTGAGGTCTACTGGAGACATATTTTTTCTTGTTAATTGTGTTTTTACACTGGAATCATCTGGAATTGGGAGGACTATAGGCCTATGTGCTGATACCTGTTTTTGTCTTTGTTCGGTGGGTGTTTAGTCTTGTCTTGGTTTCTGGTTGCTTCCTCTATATATTTAGGAATGTGTGATGGCTGTCAGTTATCTGGTAGTAAATTCCCTGTGGATGAAATTCGGGATGGGGTATGGATCTGGAGGTGATCTGCTGTCATTCTACCCTCTTTCCAGGCAGGAGTGGCCCTTGGTTGGCAGGAAGTACCTTCCTGTGGTTGGGGGCTTGGTTAAAGCAATGAGTTGGGGGAAATAGGTTAGAAGGTGAGTATCTATGGGATCCACAGAAGATGGTGGCAGGGGGCATGGAAGGCTAGAGCAGATGTACTGTTCCAGAACTGGGGGTGAGACTGGAGGATTGAGTTTGGAGGAACAGAGGTAAAATTGACAATATGCAGTCAGCCTTCCTGCTTCCTTGGCAGGAGTAGACTACGGGTTAGTAAGGAATGCAGGTTGGAGTTGGAGGCTGGAATAAAGCACTTAGGGGAAGTGAGTGATTGGGAGAAAAAAATCTGTGAGACCTACTGGAGATGAGATGGGGGGGCTCCCATGGGTGTTCTGCTGCAGAATTGGGGGTGAGACCACCTAAGGATTGGATCTGGAGAAACAGACAGAGAGGTGAAGATCTGCAGTCAGCCTACCTGGTTCCCTGGCAAGATTGTGCCCCTATTTATTTTTGGTGTCTCGTAAAATGCAATATGCTGCTTCTGAGGTCATAGAGTTGTGTCATAGAGCAGCTTGTTCCCTGAAGTACACCTGGAATGATATGAAGTCCATATTTAAACAGATTTCATTAGGCAACTATTAGGTGGGTCAGTTTGCCACTATCTACCTTTTCAATCACAAGTGAACTTGCTTTGTAAAATTTGGAATACTGTAATGTTATGCAAAAGTCAGCTCAGGATATGGCCATTACCAAGGATAGCTGAAGTAAGGTTGGAGTAAAACATCACTAGAGATGATGATTAGGAGAACCAACTACTAAAAATTTAAATTCAAATATTCTTCTGTTACCTCAATTGTTATCCTTGGAAATCTTCGACTTAAACTCATTCTTTGGAGTCTTGAGATCCTTAAGCCTTAATATTTACACTAGCTATTTATAGCCTCAGAATTTATCACAAACAGAACAATTTGAAAAAGAAACATTTGTTATCTCATGATTTCCATGTGTCAGGAATTTGAAGTAACTTAACAGGATGATTTTACCTCTTGATGCCCCATGAGGTTGTAGTCAAGGTAGTGAGTAAAGCTGTAGTTATCAGAAGACTTGACTGAGGCTGTAAAGTCTGATGAGTCACTAAATAGTTGCGAGGAGCTATGAACTATTTGCCATGTCAATTTCCCCATCAAGTTATTGAGTAGTTTCATGTCATGACAACTAGCTTCTCTCAGAATAAGTGATACAAGAGAAAGAGCAAGGAGGAAGTTATAGTGCCTTTTATGTCCCAATCTTGAATGTCATTCTCTGTCACTTCAACTACATTTTTCTATTTATTAGAAGTGAGTCACAAAGTAAAACACCTACACTAGGATAGAGGAGTCATATTCTAGCTTTAGAAAGGTAAAACCACATTATGTTTTGTGTATTTGAAAGCTACCAAGTATCTTTTCTCTTTTCATTATCTGTTAGCAACACTGATATAATTTTGTCTTCTAAATAACATAGATTCCATGTTATATATCTTCAACAACTTTGTTTGCAATGAAATCAAATATTAACCTCCTTTCATAATAGAAAATATTACATACTAATAATGCTAAATGACTTATTTTCTTCTCTTACAAATGCACTCAGTACAGGCTCAATTGTTCTCAGGAACTGAGGCTCCCTTTATCATGTTGTTCAAGCATCCCAACATAAAATTCCATTTTCTGGTTCAAAATAGCTTCTCCACTTTCAGCCATTACACATGGATTCTTATCAACAGGAAGTAGAAAAGGGGGAAAAGTGAGGATACATCCTCACATTAAGAACACATCTTAAGTGTATGTAAATCATACTGTTTCTGCTTAGATTCTATCGTTCATAAACTAGTTCCATGGCTTTACTTAGCAGACTCTGGCTAGGAATTTAAGTCTATGTTCTGAACGGCAATACATTGGGGAAATGGTACTATTATTACAAAAGGGAAAACTGACTATTGAAATCCTTTCCCAGCCCTTTTGTTCTTTTCTGTTTGGACATTCTACATAATATCATCTTCCTCATGAACCCACATACTGACTTTATAGACACACACACACAACTTGAGCAGATCCCTAATCTTTAAAGTTAAACGTGTCTTAAGAAAATCTTATTTAATATATATTATTTTTGAAGGCCACAGATTTTATTAATTTAAAAATCTATTATAAGGACAGTGACTGTTTTTGCCCAAAAAATGAAAGGAGCCAAAGGGCATCCAACAGATAGTGAGGGAGAAGGGGGCCATGAATCCATTCAGGAAAGCTGGAAACTGCTGCCATGGAACTGCAGGGGGGAGGTGGAAGGGAATGGCATGCAAGGGCAAGGATTCCAGAAAAGTTGAAATGCTGAGGGGAGAGAACCATAGGAGGTGAGGGTGACATAAGCCATCTTTTTCTTCATGGAGGACAAGGAGGATCCCTGCCCTACTGCAGACTCTGGAGACCCTATGTTGTGGCTGGGGGGCTGAGGGCTCCCCAGAGAATATTACAAGAAGGCATCACACCATTCTCGAAGGTACCCAAAGCAGTCTTGGGACTACTTGGCATTGGCACCACATGTGTCTTTCAGCCATTCTCGAAAAGGGTCTTCATCATTTTTTAGCACCAGAAACTGGCCAAGGACCACATAAGCCTTGTTAAAGCCCCTTTCCTCCAACGTCCTGCCCAAGACTTCACCAATCCCTGCCAGGATCCCCACTGGCTTTTCCCCCATGGGCTCTGCCAGGAATTCTCAGTGCTTTTTCGGAAGGTTGTCATCTTGATCAGGCTTAACCAGCAGCTCCAGCTCTGGTAACAAGCTACTATAATGTTAATATTTATTATTATTATTATTAATTTACCGATTTGTTTTTGCTATGATTGAATCTATGGCCTGATGGATGCTAGGCAGATACAACTACCACTGAGAAATATTACATTACCACTTCTATTCAAGTTTTAATTTTAATGTATTCATATGTCTTAGTCAATGATCTATTGCTGTTAAGAGATACCATGACCATGGCAACTCTTATAAAGTATTTAATTTAATTTAATTTAATTGGATCTGGCTTACAGTTTCAGAAGTTTGGTCCCCTGTCATCATGGTAGGGTGCTTGGCATGCAGGCAGACATGGTGGTGGAGGAGCTGAGAGTTCTATATCTGATCTTCAAACAGCAAGAAGAGAGAGACTCTGGCATGGGACTCACAGCCCTCCCAGTGAATCACTTGCTCTAAGAAGGCCACACTGGTTCTTTCAAATAGTGCCAGCCCCTGGGGTATCAAGTATTCAAATCTATAAACCTATGTGGGCTAGTCTCATTCAAACTACCACTTTATAAAAACATTAATTGTAAAGTGAGCATAGTGCCATATTCCTTTAATCCCAGCACTTGGGAGGCAGAAGCAAGCAGATATCTTTGACAAGGCCAGCTTGCTCTGGATTGTGAGTCCTAGGTCATTAAGAACTAAATAATATCTTGGGTATTCTAAGTTTTTGGGCTAATATCCACTTATCAGTGAGTACATATTGTGTGAGTTCCTTTGTGATTGTGTTACCTCACTCAGGATGATGCCCTCCAGGTCCATCCATTTGCCTAGGAATTTTCATAAATTCATTCTTTTTAATAGTTGAGTAGTACTCCATTGTGTAAATGTACCACATTTTCTGTATCCATTTCTCTGTTGAGGGGCATCTGGGTTCTTTCCAGCTTCTGTCAATGGAGGAGCTAGAGAAAGTACCCAAGTAGCAAAAAGGATCTGCAACCCTATAGGTGGAACAACAATATGAACTAACCAGTACCCCCTGTGATGGTTTGTATATCCTTGGACCAGAGAGTGGCACCATCTGAAGGTGTGGCCTTGTTGGAATAGGTGTGGCCTGGTTGGAATGGGTGTGTCACTGTGGGTGTGGGTATAAGATCCTCACCCTAGTTGCCTGGAAGTCAGTCTTCCACTAGCAGCCTTTGGATGAAGACAGAACTCTCAGCTCCTTCTGTGCCATGCCTGCCTGTATACTGTCATGCTTTCACCTTGATGATAATGGACTGAACCTCTGAACCTGTAAGCCTGCCCCAATTAAATGTTGGTTTTTATAAGAGTTGCCTTGGTCATGGTGTCTGTTCACAGCAGTAAAACCATAAATAAGACACCCCCGGAGCTCGTGTCTCTAGCTGCATATGTATCAAAAGATGGCCTAGTTGGCCATCAGTGGAAAGAGAGGCCCATTGGTCGTGCAGACTTTATATGCCTCAGTACAGGGGAACGCCAGGGCCAAGAAGTGAGAATGGGTGGGTAGGGGAGTGGGGGGGAGAGTATGGGGGACTTTTGGGATAGCATTGGAAATGTAAATGAGGAAAATACCTAATAAAAAATTTAAAAAAAGAAAATACATGTAAGATAGCACATAGTTTTATAAATATCATCAAATCTTTCATAAAAAAAGAACTAAATAATAGAGAGACCTCTCGTCCCCATGCCCTGATTTTTCATTTTTCATGCCAATTGAATACCATGACATTTTAATGCTTTATGTATTACATGTTTAAATTGGGGTAAGCCTATGTACTCAAACCTTAATTTTTTTACAGTGAAAACATTCTAATTCTTTCCACTTTTTAAAGCATAACATGTTATGTTTTGTTATCTATATTCACCCTATCATAAACAAAATACCAGGCCTCTGTGTTGTTCTTTTCCTACTCTGAAAAAAAAATTTGGGAGGGAGGTATATGATAATATTGTTGGTCTTCTTCAAAGATTTAGCTTTCTGAGGACCATGATGTTAGTATAGTGTATTTGGTAGAAAGACAAGCCAGGATATTTGCTCTTATGTTAATAGCCATTTCCTCAGAAGTATTCAAAATTATTTCTGCATTTTTATTGTGTATAAAAATGCATGGTATGTGTAAGAACACTTGTATCATGGTGCACATGTGACAGTCATATGATAGCTTTGTGGAGTTGCTTCTCTCCTTCCACCTTCACATGATTTCTGACTGTAGAACTCAGGTAGCCAGCCAAACACAGCAGATAGCTCTACAAAGTGAACCATCCTGCTTGCCCTCAAACTTTTTTGGTCACCTACATCTATCTATCTATCTATCTATCTATCTATCTATCTATCTATCTATCTATTTATCATTCTTATTATTTTTTTTTTTACAGTTCAGTCCTTATCAACCTTCTGGTCTACCTTCCCACAGTTCCTCATTCCATTCCTCCCCTCAACCAGGTCTCCAAGAGGAGTCCCCTCTACCAGATCTCCCCACTTCCTGGGGCCTCAAGTCTCTCCAGGGTTAGGTGCATCTTCTCTCACTGAGGCCAGACCAGGCAGTCTTCTGCTGTGTATGTGTTGTGCGCCTCATATCAGCTGGTGCATGCTGCCTGGTTGGTGGCCCAGTGTCTGGGAGATCTTGGGGGGCCAGGTTAGTTGAGACTGATGGTCTTCCTATGGAGTCATCCTCCTTCTCAGCTTCTTTCTGCCTTTCCCTAATTCAACCACAGGGGTCCCCAGCTTCTGTCCATTCGTTGGGTCTAAATAATTGCATCTGACTCTTTCAGCTGCTTTTTGAGCCTCTCAGAGGACAGCCATGCTAGGCTCCTGTCTGTAAGCACAAGATAGCATCAGTAATAGGGTCAGGCCTTGAAGTCTCTCCTTGAGATGGGCCGGTCACTGGGCCTCCTTTCTCTCAGTCTCTTCTCCATTTTTGATCCTGCAGTTCTTTCAGACAGGACCAATTCTGGGTCAGAGTTTTTGACTGTGGGATGGCAACCCCTTTCCTCATTTGATGCCCTGACTGCTCTTCTGAAGGTCCTGAGTTCAAATCCATGCAACCACATGGTGGCTCACAACCATTCATAACGAGATCTGACACCCTCTTCTGGTGTGTCTGAAATCAGCTACAGTGTACTTATTTATAATAAATAAATCATGGGCCTGAGCAAATGAGGCTGACCGGAGTGAGTCGAGGTCCTAAGTTCAATTCCCATCAACCACATGAAGGCTCCCAACCTTTTGTACAGCCACAGTGCACTCATATATATAAAATAAATAAATAAATTTTTTTGTTTGTTTTTTTCGAGACAGGGTTTCTCTGTATAGCCCTGGCTGTCCTGGAACTCACTTTGTAGACCAGGCTGGCCTCGAACTCAGAAATCCGCCTGCCTCTGCCTCCCGAGTGCTGGGATTAAAGGCGTGCGCCACCACGCCCGGCAAATCTTTTTTTTTTTTTTAAAGAAGACTTTCTCACTAGGAAGGGTTCAAATTCAAAACAAATCATGAGATAGTTAAAGTATATCACAAGTGATATTTTTCTTTCAGGTTTAAGTTATGACTCAATGGCTGTAAGAATGAATTTCCTTCCTTCTGTCTCTGGTCTGAACTTTGTCTCTGTAACTCCATCCATGGGTATTTTGTACTCCATTCTAAGAAGGAACGAGGTATCCACACCTTGGTCTTCCTTCTTCTTGAATTTCATGTGTTTTGCAAATTGTATATTGGATATTCTAAGTTTCTTATCCCGAACTTTTGTCCCCACCGGCAAGAATACGCTCAGGACAACCAGAATCTTCTGCGGCAAAAGCTTTATTGCTTACTTCTTCAGGAGCAAGAGGAGAAGAGGAGAAGAGATGCAATTGGCAAAACCCCGTCTCTTTTATGGAGGATTGTCCTCCGCCTCGGATGTGTCGCTCCCTGATTGGCTGCAGCCCATCAACCGAGTTGTAGTCACAGGGAAGGCAGAGCACATGGAGTGGAAAACTACCCCGGCGCATGCACAGATTATTTGTTTACTACTTAGAACACAGGATGTCGGCGCCATCTTGTAATGGCGAATGTGAGGGCGGCTCCTCACAGTTTCTGGGCTAATATCCACTTTTCAGTGAGTGCATATCATGTGTGTTCTTTTGTGATTGGGTTAACTCACTCAGAATGATATCCTCCAGATACATCCATTTGCCTAAGAATTTCATAAATTCATTCTTTTTAATAGCTGAGTAGTACTCCATTGTGTAAATGTACCACATTTTCTGTATCCATTCCTCTGCTGAGGGACATCTGAGTTCTTTCCAGCTTCTGTCCATTATAAATAAGGCTGCTATGAACATAGCAGAACATGTGTCCTTCTTACCAGTTGGAACATCTTCTGGATATATGCCCAGGAGAGGTATTGCGGGATCCTCTGGTAGTACTATGTCCAATTTTCTGAGGAACCGCCAGACTGACTTCCAGAATGGTTGTACCAGCTTGCAATCCCACCAGCAATGGAGAAGTGTTCCTCTTTCTTCACATCCTCACCAGCATCTGCTGTTACCTGAATTTTTGACCTTAGCCATTCTGACAGGTGTGAGGTGAAATCTCAGGGTTGTTTTGATTTGCATTTCCCTGATGATTAAGGATGTTGAACATTTTTTCAGGTGCTTCTCAGCCATTCGGTATTCCTCAGTTGAGAATTCTTTGTTTAGCTCTGTACCCCATCTTTTTAGTAGGGTTATTTGATTTTCTGCCCCACCCGGGGATCTATCTTATAAACAACCACCAAACCCAGACACTATTGCATATGCCAGCAAGATTTTGCTGAAAGGACCCTGAAATAGCTGTCTCTTGTGAGGCTATGCCAGTGCCTGGCAAATACAGAAGTGGATGCTCACAGTCATCTATTAGATGGAACACAGAGCCCCCAATGAAGGAGCTAGAGAAAGTACCCAAGGAGCTAAAGGGGTCTGCAACCCCAAATGAGGAACAACAATATGAACTAACCAGTACCCCCCCCTCAGAACTTGTGTCTCTAGTTAAATATGTAGCAAAGGTTGGCCTAGTAGGCCATCAATGGGAGAAGAGGTCCTTGGTCTTGCAAAGATCATATACCTCAGTACAGGGGAATGCCAGGGCCAGGAAGAGGGAGTGGGTGGGTTGTGGAGCAGGGCAGCGGGGGGGGGGGGGGGAGGTATAGGGGACTTTCGGGATAGCATTTGAAATGTAAATGAAGAAAATCTCTAATAAAAAATAATAAAATTAAAAAAGAATGAATTTCCTGTGCTGGCATATAATAAATCTAGTTGGGCTAGAGATAGTAAGAAACTTTTTCAGCATATAGAACAGTAGTATCATTAAGTTACTATGATAAATGTAGCAGAACAGAAATAAAGAAATAGGATTTTATAAGTGGTAAAGTTACTACAGTGTGTGTGTGTGTGTGTACAACAAATATTAAACTTCAGTAATAGCATTCTTTTTAAAGAGTATTTTAAATAAAATATGTTGCCAGATGCCACTACTGTTTTAGCTGATATGGCTTACATTCTTATAGAAGAGACTAGATTAAGTACAAGGTAAGAGATAATAAGCTTTCATTTTCCCTCACCTTTCCCCCCAAATCTCTGATTATCCACAGAAAGTTAAGTTGAATGTTATTATACATGTACATTGTATGTTGGGCACAAAGATTTATGGCGATTAAGAATGCCTAGACCTAGAAGTTATTAAAAGGAATAGTTTTTAGTGGCTAAAGGTGTGTCTATAGGCCGTGTGTGTGTGTGTGTGTGTGTGTGTGTGTGTCCGCGTGTGTGTGTACATAATTGCCACAACATGCATCTGGAGATCAGGTGATGATTTTCAGGCACTGATTCTCTTCTTCCAGGATATGTGTCATAATGTTCAAACATAGGTCATCCATTTGGAGCAAGTACCTTTACCCATTGAACCATCCTACCAGCCCTCAGCCTCATATATATATATTTTTTAAAGACAAAGTCCATCACCGAATGTTAAAATCACTGATTCAACAAAGCTGTCTGGTCTTAGCCCTTGTTCATATTTTGTGGGAAGATATTTGGTTACTTAAAATGTGGCCAGATCTTACCAGTTTGAATGTTCCAAAAAAATTGCTTTCCCACTATTTGAAATGGCAAATGGGATCCAGGAATAGTCTTAATTGTCTCTTCATTCTTGGCTTGAAAATGTTTCTTTTTTTCAATTTTCCATTCTTTGAAGTCTGTTGTAAATAAAAGATTTGTCTCCTTATAATAAATCACAGCCTAGATAACACATTATCTACTGCCAGAATGGTAACTTCTCTTTGTCAGATTTATCTGAGCCAAAATACTGAATGGGTATTTGGAATCACTCTTCAAATTCCCTCATCTTTTAAGCATAAGAGAAGATCATACACATATTGGATTGGAAGATTTATACAGATATTTAAAGTTCTTGAGATTCATAAAAAAATTACAAGTATGCCTCAGTAAACCCTTGATATATTGTTAACTTCCTCTGTTTTTTTTTCCTAAGGTGAGCATATCAGAAACTGCCAGATGTAGAGTCTAAATAGATTATAATTGAGGAAAGTTTTATTTTTTAATAAAAGGTATGATTTTTCACGCTGAAAATGATCCAGAGAGTTGAAATAAATGCAGGTATGAATTCTGAGGACCACAGTAGTGTGATGGAGTCACTTGAGCTGAACTTCAAAAGGCAGGAACTGCTGATAGTCTTGAAAACGGAGCTAAGAACTCATGCATGCAGTGGTTCTCAACCTTACCAATGCTGTGATCCTGTGGGCCTGGGTACCAGAGGTTTTCCACAGAGATCTCTGACCAGGGCTGGTGCGAGGGTTCCAGTGAAGGGAAGCGATTGCGAGCAGGGAGACGGAAGTCTCTGCTGTGCCTTCCTTCCAGGTTGCTCCGTAACTCCAAGCCTCTCTGCACTGTGTCTGGTTGGGCTGGGCCGACGAGAAGCCAAAGCTGACTATCCAGTGAGGAGTGCAGCAGAATCTCTGGTGGCTCTTCCGAAGAGAAGGTCTCTTTCCAAGTGTTACAGCTCTTGGCACAAAAGACTCAGAGGATGGAGTAGTTCTCGCACAACTTTAATTCCCTGGATATTATTTATATACAGTTTTGGGTGTGATTCAGGGTCCAACAGCAAGTACCTCTCATTGGCTTGGCTGAGAGCTTGGGGGAGACCTTATTTGCATGTGGGAAGGCTTGGTGCTTCTCCTATGTGACTGATGGCCACACACCCTCTCCTGAGGGGGCTGTGGGGATGGTAACTTCGACAGGAGCCAGGGGTCCAGGAGACATGATCGAACACCTTCCATCCGGTGTAGCTGGAAATCACCACCCATCGGGTCCCCAGGGTTCCAGATCTTTGCTCGACTGGAGATCAGGCTGTCTGTGCACAGCCCACTGCCCCACATGACCCCAATACAGTTCTTCATATTGTGGTGATCTCAAACAATAAAATTATTTCATTACTACTTCATAGTTGTAATTTTCTACTGTTACAAATCTTAAGGTAAATATCTGTTATGCAGGATATCTGATATGTGAGCTCCATGAAAGAGCCGTTTGAACCCCATAGTGTCATGGCCCACAGGTTAAGAACCAGTGATCCAATGTAATTTGTCTGTCAGGAGCAGGTGAGAGATGATGTGGAATGTCTTAAGATAAATAATACCACTTTGGGAGAGTATGACAAGTCTGACATGGTAGAATCTCCAGGAGAAACAGAACACCATGCTTTATAGACAGCTTGGTTCATTCTCAAAAAACAATAGACTTCTCCAGTGAACATCTACATGAGTAGTTCAGTTTGACCAGAGGCTCAATTCGTTTTCACCCTTCATTGTCTACAAGGGGTGTGCTTGAAAACGGACACTGCAGTTTCTGGGGTGGAAGAGGAAACTCCTAAACTGTTGGCAATAGGCCAATAATCAAAACTTTGCCTATTGAGTAGAACAGCTGCATTCAGTTTTGGTTTTATATGTCTGGTGCTGGGGCTAAATCCTCACAGTATACATGTAGATGCTTTTAAATTATCTATAAACCAAATACATACATTTGGAGACATTGAATTTAGTGGCTTTGCTTCAGCAAGCAGACTGAGTATTCAAGGTTCTTCTAGGGCAGTGGTTCTCCATCTTCCTACTGCTGTAACTCTTTCATACAGTTCCTCATGTTGTGGTGACCTCCCAATCATAAAATTATTTTTTGTTGCTACTTCAAAACTCTTAATTTTGCTACTGCTATGAATCGTAATGTAAATGTCTGTGTTTTCCAATGGCCTTTTGTGGGCAGATAACCACTGTTGTAGAGGTATAGCTGTCCCTTTTTATTTAAAGTCAAGGTATCACTATGGCTAGGCTAATGTTTTAGATATAACACTTTCATTTAATACATGAGCCTTTTTTATAACCTTCCTATCTACTCATTAGTTGTTGAGCTATACAAAATTGAGACTATTAGACCATAGAGTTAGGAAAGGATCCTGAAACTATAGGTGGCTTCTTGGTGGAAGCTGCATTCCTTTGTCAGAGTTTTTGATATTTATACCAATAGTCACAAAGTGATACCAATAGTCACAAAGATTTCAGTAACCAAACAGTCTATTAAGATTATGAACCTTTCTTGAGTAAAAAATCCAAAAATATGCCAAAATGTTTCATGAATGCTTTCAGGGCTGGTATAAAACTTCATGGGGTAGAACAAAGAATGCTGAATTCTCATCCAGTGGTGGCAAACAAGAAATTTATTTGGATAAGCACAGTGCTCCTCTGATATAGAACACCCATTTTCTGGACAGGGTGTCAATTGTAGCATGATGCTGTGAGTAAAAATCTAGATTAATCAGTAGCAAGTCTCTCTCTCTCTCTCTCTCTCTCTCTCTCTCTCTCTCTCTCTCTCTCTCTCACACACACACACACACACACACACACACACACAAGTATCCCCTTTGGTGTTAGGAATAGGACAGTACAAAACATAACTAACAGATCAACTTATAGATAAATGCCTGGGAAGAAGACTTAGAAGGTGAAAGCTCTACCTATACCATGCATTCATGGAAAATACAAAAAAAAAAAATCTGACATTGGATCAGCTCAGAAGCTCCCAATATGTTTACTTCTTTTCAGCCCCTTACTATGAACTCTGGCTAAACACTAGCAACGCAATTTCAGCTGTACTTTTCCACTAATATAAGAAGGCGGCTCTGTGTTTGTGTTTAACAGAACTATTAAAAAGTGGATCCTACTCTTCCTTATAATACTCCAATATTTTTTTGTAATATGTTTTTCCCTGAATGTGATTAATGTCAAAGGTGAGCCAATAGATCAGGGAGAACAAAGAATGTGTTTGGCAGAAGTAATCAAGGCACACACACTTTTTTATTTCAAGCAGTTGTCAGAATACAAAACGTGAACAAATTTAATTAGAGATATCATTGGTACTGAAATATAATTTGCGGGTATCTCAATAGTACAAAATAGAATGTGAATTTCCACAATGCTTTGAAAGCTGGAACAAGGAAATAGAACAAAGCTGATTGATTGATGTCAGTGCACTTGAAACTACTTCTGTAAGTTAATGAAGATGATCATTCTTTAGTATAAGGTATCCTAGAATCTCCTGTTGGAGGAATAAAACTGGTTTATTTGGGAATCTATGTGATTCTTTAGCATGAGTGACTCCATGTTGCTTTGGATTTGATCTGCTGGGTTTTAGATAGCTTCCCACAAAGAAATTTTTTCACCTGATTCAAGAACTGCTCACAGTTTTCATTAATTAATATCAAGTGTTTTGATCAACTTCACACTCTAGATCAATTGTAGGTGTTTGTTGACTTTTTGTGTCGCTACAGAAAGAGACTGAAGAACAGATAAAAGCATTTTTCAGGTTTCTTGCTTCCACCCTACCACTCTATTCACAGGCTGATGAATAGAGAAGCGAGGCCAGCAGAGAGCTTTAATCCATAGCCACTGCCACAATTTAACAAAATCAGTCTGTTCTGAATACTGTTAGGTCTAATCTTCAATCTGAGTTCACAAATGACTGGAGAGCTCTTACACTTGTCTACTGCAGTATGACATTTCCTTGTCAGCAACGTATCCTTGCTGCTAAAACTTTCAAGAGCTGTGAAGAGTCTGAAATTACACCATACTTATCGCTTAATAAGTGAGCTTGCTATAATTTCATAGATGTTGGGAGAAAATATGAGATTCCTGTTTCAGAGAAAAAAGAATATATTACTCATGCTGCAGCAGGCAGTGTGAACTTCATGTTCACATTAAGTTCCTATTATCCTCTGGACCTACTAAGATGCAGAGGTAAGCTTAGGTAGATATTGTGCCCTTTAAGTTGATCTCTGTCACAGCTGAAAAGACCTGTAATCTTGAAAAGATGTCCCAGCTGGGTATGGTGGCACATATTCCATTCTAGCAGAGAGGTGGATCTCTGTGAGATCTAGGCTAGCCTGGTCTGCAAAGAGTTCCTGGTCAACCTGGTTACATAGTGAGACTTTGTCTTAAACAACAACACACACACACATGGAAAAAAAAAACATCAAACAAAAAGCTACCCCCAGAAAATTTGTTAAATTTTTTATGGCTTGCCATTATCTTTATTATTCTGGTCAAGAAAGAAAGCTACCGTTTTCCACAAATGATCTATCATTTCTAAGGATATTTGTGGTATATATTTATACTTATGAAAAGGTTTTCAAAGACCTATAGAAATGTCATGGAAAATTATACCCCAGATAAATAGATAAATAAATAAAATAAATAAATAGATAAAATGGAAGATTAGTTATTTTATCTCTTTCATGGAGCACATTTATGGATAACTTTACCCTTTTTTTCCTGTTGTTTGTTTATTGTTGCTTTGGTTTTTATGCCTGTAGTGGAAGGGCATTTTATTTTTAGACAGAGTCTCACTATATAATTCCGGTTGGTCTGGAACTTACCATGTAAACCAGGCTGGTCATAAACACTGGTCCTCTGTCTCTGTCTCTCAAGTGCTGGGGTTAAAGGTATGTGCCACTATGCCTGACTCTTTTGGTTTTTAGTTAATGCAGAACAACACCTTTCCCAGTGTCCTTTCTAGGCACGGTATTTGTAGTAATCTTTATTACGAGACTCTTACTCTACCTAATTGCTTTATAGCTAATAGCATCAATTTATTCTGAATCTTATTTTGATTTGTCTCAAGGTTCTTTGAAATTTTTGTCATGCTGTTAGAGCTTTGATAATGAGCCTGCTACCCATGCTGCATTTTTCTAACACACATTACTAATTTGAGGGCATCTATTTTTGCAGGAAAGAACTTTGAGGCTTGCCAAACCTAGGCTTTTGTTTGTTTATTTTTTCATATACTCTTCACAAGGTAGGAGATGGCATGCATGGAGATGCTTCTTATAGCATCTTTGTGTGTGTGTGTGTGTGTGTGTGTGTGTGTGTGTGTGTGTGATTAGATGAAAAAGAAAAGTCAACAGAAGTGTAGATAAAATGCTACCCTATTTTGTTTTGGCCTTATTGTGAAACATTATAAAATAGCTAATATATGAAATGTTTTATTATGTATGTATGTATATATATATATATATATATATATATATATATATATATATAGAAAAGATCTCTTAAGATAAAATTGAGTCAAAATTGTATATGGAAGAATATATATTTGGTATTATTTCATATGTAGTAGAAAAGGCAAAGAAACACTCAAAGTATCTCCACCAATATTTTTTTTCTGTATCTGAAATTTACATATACTAATTTGTATAACTGTGAACTGGGAAGAAAAAAATAACTGTGATAAAGAGACTGATGTATGATGTCATCTATAAGTGAGCTGTGGTTTTTTTTTGTTTTTGTTTTTTTGTTTTTTTTTAAATATTAACTGAAAATTTACTATTTGTGGAAGATTTTCAATCAAGGGATCTTACCAGGCTGAAAATCTGAGAAATTTGAAATAGTAGAAGAGAATGCTGCGGTGTTTTCACAATAACATTCAAATTTCTCTGGCACACAGGGCAATTAAAAAGTGGCAAAAGATAATTTGATAGACAAGAAAAATAAAAGTGTCAACAGAAGACAATAAACATTGGATCAATTAATAAGTGACAATTGGTAACGTTAGTTGTCTAATTACATTAAAGGGACAAAAAATAGATGGATTTAAGAGTGAGGAGGAAGCAAGAAAATGAAAATTGACTATGGATTGCCTCTTCAAGCTGTTGAGCTCTGAAGAAGAAAGAATATGACATTAAAACAAGCATTTCAGTTGAAGTAAGTTTTAATTTTTCCCTAAGATGAGAAAGCTTTCATCACATTTATGTGAAATGGAGTGAATTAAGAGAGAAGAGAAGGTAGAAATAAAAAGAAAATGCTTATGGAAAACACAGGGAGGATTGAGGTCTGTTTCCTATATGTGAAAATAAATTGAATTTAAATGACTTTAAAACTACTAAAACAAAGACAGTAATGGCGCCCTTTTAGGGAGATCCATTATCACATTGTGTAATGTTTCTCATTCAGTTTTCCAGTTCAAACATTACAAACGAATGCTAAGAACATACCCCAGGGGTGGCTCTGATTATATTTCCTATTTGGGAAGTGATTTCATTTCTGAACAAGATTAATATGATGTCTTGAATTTAAAATGCAGCTATTAATCTAGATAATTCATTTTTTTCTGTCTTTACCCACTACATTACTGTCGGAAGCAATTCATCTTCACTTAACGGTGCTTATACTGCATCTTCTCTAGTTTGCCCATGGAGTAGGACAATTATCTTGCTATGAGACACAAATTATTTCTCCAAGACACTGGCTTACAATGGTAAAACACTGACAATCTTATTATCCTCCAAGCCATCACCCAATGCACTCTATTTTTATGGCGCATGGAAAGGTGATACTGTGTTAATTGTCCTTATGAACCTGGTGCAGCAAGTAATGGAAGTGGAAAGTATTAAAATGATACTTTTACTTGCTTCTTCAGTAGATTATTTTACTAGCAGATGCTATGGCCAGAGGTGGATGGCATTTCCTTACAATGTGAAAAATCAGCCTCTGCATCTTGAATTCCCTGTCACTAAGAACAATATAAAATATGGCAAAATTCTTTCTGTTTGGGGATCAATATGACAAGTACACACATCTTTTTCTGTTTAGTTACTGGACAATGAAAAACTATCTTTTTCTCATGAGAATAAAAGTAAGGGGCAACTCCTGATCTAATCCAGGAGGAGGTACACAAGTCTTTAGCCACTGGTCCTCATAATTTCACAAAGCCATTTTTGCTTGAATGCTGTAAAACTCTGAGGTAAGTCTATTCTGTTTGAAGATTTGGTTCCCAGATGGAGGCTCTGTTTAAGAGGGCTGTGGAATAGAGAGTTGAGCCTTACTGGGCAAAGTAGATCACTGGAGGAGGGCCTTGAGGCTTCATGGCCTAGTTCCACTTCCTGTTCTGTCTCTTGTGATTAGCCAGCATCCTACACCTGTGACCATGCCTACCTTGCCTGCTGCCATACATTCTGTACTGCAAAGAACTGTATTCCTGGGGAGCTGTAAGTCAAAATAAACCCTTTGTCCCTGGGTATTCTATCAATACAACAGGAAGAGAAACTAAGACAGAAATTCATACAGAGAAGTGATTCTATTACTGTTATAAACTTAACTGTGTGACTTTAGGTCTTTGGAAGTAGATGTGGGATGAACATGGAAGAGTTTGTAACTGGGGACTAAGAAAGTCCTAGCATGCTATGAGTAGAATGTCATAGGCTGCGCTGGTGGGAATTTGGAAGACTAGAAGGCAAAGAGAAGTGTCCATCATGGATACTAATAGGAAGTGGACAAGAGATCCTTCAGGTAATCTGCATTCTGCTCATGTTCTGGAAACTTGCATGAGGCTGAATTAAAAGTAAAGAACTGATGTATTTGAAGTGGGAAATATTCACGTAGGATCATATTCAGTCTTTATTGCTCAGGGCTTTTAAAGGAACAGTTCTGATAGAATGAACACACTTGCACACACACACACACACACACACACAATTTATTAGCTTGACATAGAGGCTGCAGACTGAGTAGTCCAACAATGGCTGCTGTAGTAGTTTTTGTTTTGTTTCATTTTGTTTTGTTTGACAAACCTAGACATATATGGAAAGAGGCATGTAGGCAAGTCTGAATCATTTTCTTGATTAATGATTGGTGTGGTAGGTCCTATCTCATTGTGGGCAGTACTAACACTGGGCGTGTAGTCCTGGATGGCATACAAGAGCAAGCTCAGCAAACCATGGAAAGGCAGTATTAAGTAAGTAGTATTACCAATGGTTCTGCACCAGCTACTGCCTCCAGGTTTCTACCTTGCAATCCTGCCCTGATTTCTCTCCGTGCCAGAGTGTGATCTGAGTTGTAAGGTGAAATAAACCCCTTTCTCTCCAAGTTGCTCTTGGTAATGGTATTCTGTCACAGCAATGCTAAAGTAACTAATATAGTTGCCTAAAACTGGAGAGGCTAAGGATTCAGTACTTGCTTAGTCCATCAAGCTGGATGTCTCTGCACTCCCAATCTGGCACTGCAGGCCTGAAGAGTTTTTGCAGAGCTGATAGTCTTCAGTCTTAGAACCCAGAAGTTGGTTCTCATCGATGAAGGAATGTGCAGCAACAGGACCAATGAACTTGGTAGTGAGAGTGAGGGCAAGTAAATAAAAAGCAGCCTCATTTTTCCATGTGTTTGACTTGGCCTGCCACCAGAAGGTGTGGCCCAGATTTAAGGTGGGTCTCCTTGCCTCAATAATCTGATTTAAAAAAAAACGCCCCTCTTAAGAGTGATAATCACACAGGCCTCTTCCCGCCGGACCAGCACCGGGGTAGCTAGAGCGCAGGGTCAGCTGACACCCGCCAGCTACCCAGGACCCCTGCCACAGGATTTTGAGACTGCTGGTGAGTGGAACACAGCTTCTGCTCCAGTCCAATCACGCGGGACCTGAGACTGCTTTGGTTGGGGAGGCAGAAATCCGGCCTCAGTAGGGCCACAAGCCTCTCCAGTCAGAAAAGCGCCGGGGTAGCTAGGGTGCAGGGTCAGCTGACACTCGCCAGCTACCCACAACACCCGCCACAGGATCTTAAGACTTCTGGTGAGTGGAACACAGCTTCTGCTCCAATCCAATTGCGCGCGGGACCTGAGACTGCATTAGTTAGGGAAGCAGAAAACCGGCCTGAGTAGGACCACAGGCCTCTTCCGGCCGGACCAGCACCAGGGTAGCTAGAGCGCAGGGTGGCTGACACCCGCCAGCTACCCACGACCCCCACCACAGGATTTTGAGACTGCTGGTGAGTGGAACACACCTTCTGCTCCAATCTTTAAACAGTGACAACGACAACAACTAACCTCAGAGATTACCAGATGGCGAAAGGTAAACGTAATAATCTTACTAACAGAAACCAAGACCACTCACCATCATCAGAACCCAGCACTCCCACTTCGCCCAGTCCAGGGCACCCCAACACACCGGAAAAGCTAGACACGGATCTAAAAGCATATCTCATGATGATGGTAGAGGACTTCAAGAAGGACTTTAATAACACACTTAAAGAAATACAGAGGAACACTGGTAAACAGGTAGAAGACAGTAAAGAGGAAGCACAAAAATCCCTTAAAGAATTGCAGGAGAACACTGCTAAAGAGTTACAAATCCTTAAAGAAAAACAGGATAACATAATCAAACGGGTAGAAGTCCTTACAGAAAAACAGGAAAACACATCCAAACAGATGATGGAAATGAACAAAACCATACTAGACCTAAAAAGGGAAGTAGACACAATAAAGAAAACCCAAAATGAGGCAACACTGGAGATAGAAACCCTAGGAAAGAAATCTGGATCCATAGATACGAGCATCAGCAACAGAATACAAGAGATGGAAGAGAGAATCTCAGGTGCAGAAGATTCCATAGAGAACATCGGCACAACAATCAAGGAAAATGTAAAATGCAAAAAGATCCTAACTCAAAACATCCAAGAAATCCAGGACACAATGAGAAGACCAAACCTACGGATATTAGGAGTGGATGAGAATGAAGATTTTCAACTCAAAGGACCAGCAAACATCTTCAACAAAATTATAGAAGAAAACTTCCCAAATCTAAAGAAAGAGATGCCCATGAACATACAAGAAGCCTACAGAACTCCAAATAGACTGGACCAGAAAAGAAATACCTCCCGACACATAATAATCAGAACAACAAATGCTCTAAATAAAGACAGAATACTAAAAGCAGTAAGAGAAAAAGGCCAAGTAACATATAAAGGCAAGCCTATCAGAATTACACCAGATTTCTCACTAGAGACTATGAAAGCCAGAAGATCCTGGACGGATGTTATACAGACACTAAAAGAACACAAACTCCAGCCCAGGCTACTATACCCAGCCAAACTTTCAATTAACATAGATGGAGAAACCAAAGAATTCCACGACAAAACCAAATTCACACATTATCTCTCCACGAATCCAGCCCTTCAAAGGATAATAACAGAAAAAAACCAATACAAGGACAGGAACCACGCCCTAGAAACAACAAGAAGGTAATCCCTCAACAAACCTAAAAGAAGACAGCCACAAGAACAGAATGCCAACTTTAACAACAAAAATAACAGGAAACAACAATTACTTTTCCTTAATATCTCTTAATATCAATGGACTCAACTCCCCGATAAAAAGACATAGACTAACAAACTGGCTACACAAACAAGACCCAACATTTTGCTGCTTACAGGAAACTCATCTCAGAGAAAAAGATAGACACTACCTCAGAATGAAAGGCTGGAAAACAATTTTCCAAGCAAATGGTATGAAGAAACAAGCTGGAGTAGCCATTCTAATATCTGATAAGATTGACTTCCAACCCAAAGTCATTAAAAAAGACAGGGAGGGACACTTCATACTCATCAAAGGTAAAATCCTCCAAGAGGAACTATCAATCCTGAATATCTATGCTCCAAATACAAAGGCAGCCACATTCATTAAAGAAACTTTAGTAAATCTCAAAGCACACATTGCACCTCATACAATAATAGTGGGGGACTTCAACACACCACTTTCACCAATGGACAGATCATGGAAACAGAAACTAAACAGGGACACAGTGAAACTAACAGAAATTATGAATCAAATGGATCTGGCAGATATCTACAGAACATTCTATCCTAAAACAAAAGGATATACCTTCTTTTCAGCACCTCATGGTACCTTCTCCAAAATTGACCACATAATTGGTCACAAAACAGGCCTCAACAGATACAAAAATATTGAAATTGTCCCATGCATCCTATCAGATCACCATGGACTAAGGCTGATCTTCAATAACAAAATAAATAATAGAAAGCCAACCTTCATGTGGAAACTGAACAACACTCTTCTCTATGATACCTTGGTCAAGGAAGGAATAAAGAAAGAAATTAAGGACTTTTTAGAGTTCAATGAAAATGAAGCCACAACATACCCAAACTTATGGGACACACTGAAAGCATTTCTAAGAGGAAAACTCATAGCTCTGAGTGCCTCCAAAAGGAAACTAGAGAGAGCACACATTAGCAGCTTGACAACATACCTAAAAGCACTAGAACAAAAGGAAGCAAATTCACCCAAGAGGAGTAGAGTGCAGGAAATAATCAAACTCAGGGGCGAAATCAACCAAGTGGAAACAAGAAGAACTATTCAAAGAATCAACCAATCAAGGAGCTGGTTCTTTGTGAAAATCAACAAGATAGATAAACCCTTAGCCAGACTCACTAGAGGGCACAGGGAAAGCATCCTAATTAACAAAATCAGAAATGAAAAAGGAGACATAACAACAGATCCTGAAGACATCCAAAACACCATCAGATCCTTCTACCAAAGGCTATACTCAACAAAACTGGAGAACCTGGATGAAATGGAGAAGTTCCTAGACAGATACCAGGTACCAAAGTTGAATCAAGATCAGGTTAATGATCTAAACAGCCCTATATCCCCCAAAGAAATAGAAGCAGTCATTAATAGTCTCCCAACTAAAAAAAGCCCAGGACCAGATGGGTTTAGTGCAGAGTTCTATCAGACCTTCAAAGAAGATCTAATCCCAGTTCTTCATAAACTATTCCACAAAATAGAAACAGAAGGTACTCTACCCAACTCATTCTATGAAGCCACAATTACTCTGATACCTAAACCACAGAAAGACCCAACAAAGATAGAAAACTTCAGACCAATATCCCTTATGAATATTGATGCAAAAATCCTCAATAAAGTTCTTGCTAACCGAATCCAAGAACACATCAAAACAATCATCCATCCTGACCAAGTAGGTTTCATCCCAGGGATGCAGGGATGGTTCAATATACGGAAATCCATCAACGTAATCCAGTATATAAACAAACTCAAAGACAAAAACCACATGGTCATCTCGTTAGATGCTGAAAAAGCATTTGACAAGATCCAACACCCATTCATGATAAAAGTCTTGGAAAGATCAGGAATTCAAGGCCCATACCTAAACATGATAAAAGCAATCTACAGCAAACCAGTAGCCAACATCAAAGTAAATGGTGAGAAGCTTGAAGCAATCCCTCTAAAATCAGGGACTAGACAAGGCTGTCCACTTTCTCCATACCTATTCAACATTGTACTTGAAGTCCTAGCCAGAGCAATTCGACAACAAAAGGAGATCAAAGGGATACAAATTGGAAAAGATGAAGTCAAAATATCACTTTTTGCAGATGATATGATAGTATATATAAGTGACCCTAAAAATTCCACCAGAGAACTCCTAAGCCTGATAAACAGCTTCGGTGAAGTAGCTGGATATAAAATTAACTCAAACAAATCAATGGCCTTTCTCTACACAAAGAATAAACAGGCTGAGAAAGAAATTAGGGAAACAACACCCTTCTCAATAGTCACAAATAATATAAAATATCTTGGCGTGACTCTAACTAAGGAAGTGAAAGATCTGTATAATAAAAACTTCAAGTCTCTGAAGAAAGAAATTATAGAAGATCTCAGAAGATGGAAAGATCTCCCATGCTCATGGATTGGCAGGATCAACATGGTAAAAATGGCTATCTTTCCAAAAGCAATCTACAGATTCAATGCAATCCCCATCAAAATTCCAAATCAATTCTTCAACGAATTAGAAAGTGCAATCTGCAAATTCATCTGGAATAACAAAAAACCTAGGATAGCAAAAACTCTTCTCAAGGATAAAAGAACCTCTGGTGGAATCACCATGCTGGACCTAAAGCTTTACTACAGAGCAATTGTGATAAAACTGCATGGTACTGGTATAGTGACAGACAAATAGACCAATGGAATAGAATTGAAGACCCAGAAATGAACCCACACACCTATGGTCACTTGATCTTCAACAAGGGAGCTAAAACCATCCAGTGGAAGAAAGACAGCATTTTCTACAAATGGTGCTGGCACAACTGGTTGTTAACATGTAGAAGAATGCGAATCGATCCATTCCTATCTCCTTGTACTAAGGTCAAGTCTAAGTGGATCAAGGAACTTCACATAAAACCAGAGACACTGAAACTTATAGAGGAGAAAGTGGGGAAAAGCCTTGAAGATATGGGCACAGGGGAAAAATTCTTGAATAGAACAGTAATGGCTTGTGCTGTAAGATCGAGAATTGACAAGTGGGACCTCATGAAACTGCAAAGCTTCTGCAAGGCTAAAGACACCATCAATAAGACAAAAAAACCACCAACAGATTGGGAAAGGATCTTCACCTATCTAAATCAGATAAGGGACTAATATCCAATATATATAAAGAACTCAAGAAGGTGGACTCCAGAAAGTCAAATAACCCCTTTAAAAAATGGGGCTCAGAACTGAACAAAGAATTCTCACCTGAGGAATACCGAATGGCAGAGAAGCACCTGAAAAAATGTTCAACATCCTTAATCATCAGGGAAATGCAAATCAAAACAACCCTGAGATTCCACCTCACACCAGTCAGAATGGCTAAGATCAAAAATTCAGGTGACAGCAGATGCTGGCGAGGATGTGGAGAAAGAGGAACACTCCTCCATTGCTGGTGGGATTGCAAGCTTATACAACCACTCTGGAAATCAGTCTGGCGGTTCCTCAGAAAATTGGACATAGTACTACCAGAGGATCCAGCAATACCTCTCCTGGGCATATATCCAGAAGATGTCCCAACCGGTAAAAAGGACACATGCTCCACTATGTTCATAGCAGCCCTATTTATAATAGCCAGAAGCTGGAAAGAACCCAGATGTCCCTCAACAGAGGAATGGACACAGAAATTATGGTACATTTACACAATGGAGTACTACTCAGCTATTAAAAAGAATGAATTTATGAAATTCCTAGCCAAATGGATGGACCTGGAGAGCATCATCTTGAGTGAAGCAACACAATCACAAAAGAACTCACACTATATGTATTCACTGATAAGTGGATATTAGCCCAAAACTTAGGATACCCAAGATATAAGATACAATTTGCTAAACGCATGAAACTCAAGAAGAATGAAGACCAAAGTGTGGACACTGTGCCCCTTCTTAGAATTGGGAACAAAACACCCAGGGAAGGAGTTACAGAGACAAAGTTCGTAGCTGTGATGAAAGGATGGACCATTTAGAGACTGCCGTATCCAGGGATCCATCCCATAAGCAGCTTCTAAAAGCTGACACCATTGCATACACTAGCAAGATTTTGCTGAAAGGACCCAAATATAGCTGTCTCTTGTGAGACAATGCCGGGGCCTAGCAAACACAGGAGTGGATGTTCACAGTCAGCTATTGGATGTATCACAGGGCTCCCAATGGAGAAGCTAGAGAAAGTACCCAAGGAGCTAAAGGGATCTGCAACCCTATTGTCGGAACAACATGATGTACTAACCAGAACCCCGGAGCTCTTGTCTCTAGCTGCATATGTATCGAAAGATGGCCTAGTCGGCCATCACTGGAAAGAGAGGCCCATTGGACTTGCAAACTTTATATGCCCCAATATAGGGGAATGCCAGGGCCAAAAGAATGGGAATGGGTGGGTAGGGAAGTGGGGGGCACTATGGGGGACTTTTGGGATAGCATTGGAAATGTAACTGAGGAAAATATGTAATAAAAATATTAAAAATTAAAAAAAAAGAGTGATAATCACTTTGTGTCTTAGTAGACTAATGTTCCGATGTTCTACGGTGCTGTCTGAGGAAAGCTTTATAAGGATCTTCATTAGGCAGGGGCTTATACAAGAGAACATGTAAGTGTTCTATCTCTGAGGGGAAAGCTTTCACCTATGGAAGTGTTGCAGCCCTGAGAAGAAAAGTTTTCCCCCATGTGAGTATTGCAGCTCTCAAGGGAAAGGAATCCTGACAGTTGGGAGCAAAAGAATACCACAGAGTCACACCACACAACAAACTCCACACAAGGGGGTGGGGGCCTCTGGTTGGGAGAGAAGCAGCAGCAAACTGAGTGGGAGGCAGGTTTACTAGGGTCTCCTGGGGGTGGAGATTCCCAGGATGGAGGTTGGTGGTATTTCAGGTCCTGAGCTTGAGGTGAGGCCAGGGATTTGGTGGGTTTTTAAGCTCAGGGATTTGTGGAATATCAAAACCTTGATGTAAGCTTAGAGTTTTTACTCTACATTCCCCTTTTTGTGTGTTTATTATGAATATATCATTAAGGATTGGGAAAGTGGGCAACATTATCATTAAACTATTTCCTGCTGTATGGGAGCATCAAGGATCATAAGACAAGCTTATCTTCACCATCAGGGTATAGTCAGGAGTTGCAGGCCTCTGGATCCTTAGATAGAGGGTTGGTAATCCTGTAATAGCAACTGCTTAAAAGTCTGGTTAGATATCTTTTGGATCTGCTGAAGAAATTCAGACATGAAGTTTATAAGACAGAGTGTAATTAGTAGGACTAGGAAAAGAAGGAAAAAGAGGTTAAGAAAGGCAGTGTCCAATTCCATACTGGACTCTCAAGGATCCTCTGGCCAGGGGCATCAAGCTGTTTCTAGAGATCTATCTGGAGTTGTTGGATCTACACCCAGATGGTTGACATAAAAGCATCATTTCTCCCTGAGGAAGATCTCTCTTTCTGCTGTTAGTAAATAAAATCATCATTGATTTTGTAGTTCCATGGTAGCTGGTGAGTCTACTTGGCCCTGGAGAGTAAGGATGGCCTAAGACATCTGTTGGAGATCCTGGATGAACTGAGAGAAAGACTGATAGTAGATAGGTAGGGAAGTAATCAGCCCCACTGTTCCAATGGCAACACCAGTGGTTATACCCAGAAGAACTACAAGAAGGGGTAAGCCCTGGACCATCCATTTCTCATGTTGTGCCACTAGAAACTTTATGATAGGAACCAGCAAGGAAGGGTTCTTCTCTGAGTACCATCCCCAATTTTTGAAAAAGGAACACCAGGGCATTAGTCCCCGACTAACCAGTTGGTAGGCAGTGGTAAATGGGAGGCCTGCAGAGAGTTGAGATATTTGTGAACATTCAGACACAGGGGCTGAATACTAGTGCTCAGGGTCAGGGTATTATTACAGTCTAATGAATCCAGTGTACCCATATGTTTGTCACCGAGGAGTTAAAGCAGTCCGTCATACCCAAGAGATGGATGTGGCATATATAAGGGGTGGCAGTGATATCTGGCTCAGAGCAGTTAATGAGTGGCAAGGTGAGTGAGTCTAGTAGTCCAATGGGTGAAGCCACAAATGGTGGTCCTGGGTTTTACACAGGATGGAAACACAACCAACATTCTTTAAAGTGGCCAGGCAATGTTGTTCAGTAGCTGATCTGCAATTAGGATGGCCCAGATTTGTCTCATGGTATTTGCAGGACCAATATGGGTAACCTATTTTAAGTCTCTGGACACCTTTTACAGGAATCTTCCTTTTGGTCATAGAGAAAATAGGCATGAGGCTAAGCTCCAATGAAAGAAAGATGGATAAGGGAGTTATAGGGAACTGAATTGGCCTTTGACAGCCCAATATAGACCAATTTCCTGACCGTATTAAGGCAGGTTGTTGGCTAGAGGTAGAGGTCTCTTAGATGTTAGACATTCTTATATAAGAGCTACCCTGAACAAGTGTAGATAGGAAAAAATAAAGAAGAGAAAAAGTTTAAATATAATTTTTTTGAATAATTAGTTTGTTCAGTGGCAGAAAGTGTCACCATTGAAAGTTGAGCATGCAAATTTTGGCGATTGAATTGCACTGAGGCCAAGCTGTTTATAGTAACAGAGCAAGGTTTAATAAAATCTGAGTTCATGGAAGAGAGGAAAGGTCACAAAATGAACTCTGCTAGAGGGAGTTGCTATTAGTGCCAAATGGGAGCTAAAGAGGCAAAAGAAAAGCCCAGGACAAGCTGTGTGGGACTGAGAGACAGGAGAGACAAAGTTGCAGGGGCCCGGAAGAGATTAAGGAAACTGCATAGCAGGAAGCTCTAAGAGAAAGGAGGCAAGGAAACAGGAAGGTTCTTATAGAGGCCCTGGAGGCTGCAGCAGGCTCCAGGAGCCAGAGAGAGGACCATTACCGAGTAAGTAAGGAAAGACAGATAGAGCAGGTGAAGGGGAAAAGCCCCTGAAAAGGTAGACTCTAGAATTTGGAATCAAATATGGTGGGTGACAGAAGCCAGCATAAACAAATGATCTGTACACATCTCAAGAGGGTCAAATCTGCAACTCAAACCAGTTTGAAATGTTGAGACTTGGGCATGGCTGAAAGGTAAGAGTGGCATCCTCTACCAATGCTACCCAAAGAAAGAGAACTCAGGAAGGGAGTAGTGTTTGGTGACCATTGTGTGCTAGGGGATAGGCTAGGTGGTAAAAAGACAGTAGTGTCTGAGGAAAGGCTAACCATTTTTATTCGTCCATAAGAAGTTCAGTTGCAGCCAGAGTTTGCAGGAAACATGCATATCTTTGGATAGGATAGTCTAATTTTATGGATAAGCATGCAGCAGGAGCAAAGGAAGATCTCAGTTGGTGAGCCGGGATAAGAGGGCATGTTCTTTCTTTTCTGGAACATAGAGAAGAGGTGAGTTAAGTCTGGAAAAGGTAGGGATAGGGCCTAGACCCTGTTGAAGCTTACAAAATGGCTTGGCAATGGGCACAAAGAGAGGGGTCAAGGGCTGCATTATACAAGGGATAGGCATGAAGAGAAAAAGGAATCCAAGAGTTTAAGAAGCCCACCAACCCTAGAAAGGATTGAATTCCATCCTTGGTGATAGGGACTAAAAATGACTGAGTTAAGTATCTTGTGGAGTAATTAACTAGTCCCAGATAAGTAACTTGAGGTATGGACAGTTGAATTTTAGCAAGTGAAAATCTATATCCCTAGCTGGACAGAAAGTTTGATATGGTAGGGATATTGGTCTGACTAATTTGGAAGGGTGAACTACAAAGAAGATCATCATGTTATATAAGTGTGGACTTCAGAATAAAAAGAGAATAAGAGACTAGAGCCTGGTCAAATAGATATGGACTGTCCCTGAACCTCTGAGAAGGGAGTTTGTGTAGAAAGGTAAGTGTCAGGGTCAGTCCAAGTAAAGGCAAAGATGTTTTGTGACTGGGGGTCCTGAGAACAGAAAAGAAGATATCCTTTAATTTTAGCACAAAAAATTCTCTGAGGGAATGGTTGAGAGGAAGATATAAGAGTTTGATACAATGGGTGTGAAGGTGAACCACTGAAGAGTTGATGTCAGAGATCCTGAGCCAAGCAGTAGGTTCCATTAGGTTTTTTTAACCTTGAATATGGCAGTGTTAAATGGGGAAGACATGAAGCAAAGAAAAGTATTTTTTGTTAAAGGTCAGAGATAAGAGGCTTAAGTCCCCTGAGGCTTTGCAGGAAGGGAGACGGGCAGTAATTGAGCCTGGGTTATATATTTGGTGGGGTTTTCTATTTGAATGATGGGAGATGGTGTTTTACTAGAGAGAAGATTTGAATGTTACATACTCTGGATCCAACTGGGAAGCCAGTAAGGGAAAAGGGTGTTAGGGTGTGTCAGATTGTGTGGTTTGGAGGAGATGGAGGAAGGGAATGTTTGGTGATCCTGTGGTCAAGTGGATGATGGAAATAAAAGAAAGAGAGGATCCACTTTGGCTAGTAATGTGGTCTGACTATCCTCTAGAATAGCTGTAGCCATTTTGTTCTGTGTCTGCCAGTTATTTCATATTATTGCTATAACTTGCCAGCCACTTTATCCTGGCACAGAAAAGTATCTTGGTTCAAGGACGTGCTGACCACATACCCTGTGTTTTTCTATATATAACTGTTTTATATAAACTGTTATAACTGTTTTAAATGAGGTTTACTAATTTTTAAAAATTCATAAAGCTGTACATAGGAACCATCAAATCAAAGGTCAATATAAATTATTATATCTGAATTGGCTTAAGTCAGAGCTGACCACCAGGCAGCCCCTGCCTACATCTATTTATGAGCTCACTATGATTTTTTGTGGCTGACACTAAAAAGTGCTACTAATAAGTAAAAGAAACCTTATGATTATAATAGTCAATGTTCTGAAATTCCCCTGTTGATCACCCATACACCTGCTTACCTTATTTAGGACCAATCAGTTTAAAGGTTAGCTGATAATACTTTGCCTAGTAAGACAACTGCTCCCCTCCTTGCCCTTTAAGCTTTTTGTTTGTTTGTTTGTTTTTTGTTGTTTTTTGTTGTTGTTGATTTTGGAGACAAGGTTTCTCTGTGTAGCCCTGGCTGTCCTGGAACTCACGCTGTAGACCAGGCTGGCCACGAACTCAGAAATCTGCCTGCCTCTGCCTCCCGAGTGCTGGGATTAAAGGTGTGCTCCACCACGCCCGGCGCCCTTTAAGCTTTTAAACTTGATTTTTTTTCTATAAAGTCTACTGAGAGCAGACTAATACTACAATTAGACTCCCACAATTCTGGGCATCCAATATTCAGGGGTGTATCCAATAAACTATTCTTGCTTAAATGAAATAGTATATTTGTGGTTTGAGTGACGATTCCTGGGACCCCATTATTTGGTACATTGACCAGGAATGCGTGCCCCTTACCCTTGAACACCCCTTATTTATTGCTAATGAATGCCGCTAAGCTGGCTCCCTCTGTGAGAAGTTAAGTTTCTTGTACCTGTGCAGTTCTTTTTTCTTGTTTTTGTTGTGTCTGGTTTGATATAGACTTTCAGAGACCCAAAGGAGTAGAGCTAAATTCAGCAAAATCTCCTAGGGACAGAGGAGATCAGGAGATGTCCTGATTCCTCTCTTGTTCCCACTCAGAGAATGCTTGGTTCTGGTTCTGGCTCCCTTTGGTGGGACAACTAGTTCTTTTTCCTTCTGGTATTCCCCCAGCTCTATTCGTCCTTGACACTCTGGTCTGATTGTTGCTCTGTATTTCATATTCAAAAAAGGGGAACCATTATCTTCTGACCATTCACCCCTTGATTTAGTTTTTGCTTATTTCAAAGATTAAAAAAAAAAAAAAAACAGACTAAATTGGCACAACAAAACTGATAAACTCCCCTTGGAGCCCTGCCCCTGAAGCTAGGAGTCTAGCATCACTAGAGAAGACCTGCCAGGGACTGATTGTCTGTACACGCTGATTTTTTATTAGATATTTTCTTCATTTACATTTCAAATGCTATCCCCAAAGTCCCCTATACCCCTCCTGCCCTGCTCCCCAACCCACCCACTCCTGCTTCCTGGCCCTGGCATTCCCCTGTACTGGAGCATATGATCTTCACAAGACCAAGGGCCTCACCTTCCATTGATGGCCTACTAGGCCAAACTCAGCTACATATTCAACTAGAGACACAAGCTCTGGGATGTACTGATTAGTTTATATTGTTGTTCCTCCTATAGGATTGCAGACCCCTTTAGCTCCTTGGGTACTTTCTCTAGCTCTTTCATTGTGGGCACTGTGTTCCATCCAATAGATGACTGTGAGCATCTACTTCTGTATTTGCCAGGCACTGGCATAGCCTCACAAGAGACAGCTATATCAGGGTCCTTTCAGCAAAATCTTGCTGGCATATGCAATAGTGTCTGGGTTTGGTGATTGTTTATGGGATGGATCCCCAGGTGGGGCAGTCTCTGGATGGTGCTTCCTTCTGTCTCAGCTCTGAACTTTGTCTCTGTAACTCCTTCCATGGGTATTTGGTTCTCCATTCTAAGAAGGAATGAAGTATCCACACTTTGGTCTTCCTTCTTCTTGAGTTTCATGTGTTTTGCAAATTGTATCTTGGATATTCTAAGTTTCTGGGCTAATATCCACTTATCAGTGAGTGCATATCATGTGTGGGTTTTTTTTTTGTGATTGGGTTAACTCACTCAGGATGATATCCTCCAGATACATCCATTTGCCTTAGAATTTCATAAATTCATTCTTTTTAATAGTTGAGTAGTACTCCATTGTGTAAATGTACCATATTTTCTGTATCCATTCTTCTGTTGAATGACATCTCAGTTCTTCCCAAGTTCTGTCTATTATAAATAAGGCTGCTATGAACATAGTGGAGCATGTATGTGTCCTTATTACAAGTTGAAACATTTTCTGGGTATATGCCCAAGAGAAGTATTGCTGGATCTTCTGGTAGTACTATGTCCAATTTTCTGAAGAACCACCAAAATGATTTCCAGAGTGGTTGTACAAGCTTGCAATCCCACCAACAATGGAGGAGTGTTCCTCTTTCTCCACATCCTTGCCATCATCTGCTGTTACCTGAATTTTTGATCTTAGCCATTCTGACTGGTGTGAGGTGGAATCTCAGGGTTGTTTTGATTTGCATTTCCCTGATGATTAAGGATGTTGAACATTTTTAAAGTGCTTCTCAGCCATTCGATATTCCTCAGGTAAGAATTCTTTGTTTAGCTCTGTACCCCATTTTTAATAGGGTTATTTGATTTTCTGGAGTCCATCTTCTTGAGTTCTTTATATATATTGGATATTAGTTCCCTATCTGATTTAGGATTGGTAAAGATCCTTTCCTAATCTGTTGGTGTGCTTTTTGTCTTATTGACAGTGTCTTTTGCCTTACAGAAGCTTTGCAATTTTATGAGGTCCTATTTGTTGATTCTCGATCTTATAGCACAAGCCATTGCTGTTCTGTTCAGGAATGTTTCCCTTGTGCCCATATCTTTGAGGCTTTCCCCCTACATGGTGCTTTTAAAGAGGCCTATACACACATGTTATGCACTCACTGATAAGTGGATAATAAACCAAAATCTTGGAATATCCAAGGTACAACTTTTAGACCACATGAAGCTCAAGAAAAAGAAAGACCAAAATGTGGATACTTCAGTCCTTGTTAGATGGGGGAGCAAAATTCTCAAGGGAGGAAATACAGGGACAAAGCGTGGAGCAGAGACTGAAGGAAAGACCATCCAGTGACTGTCCCACCTGGGGATCCATCCCATAAACAATCACCAAACCCAGACACTATTGTGGATGCTAAGAAGTGCTTGCTGAAAGAAGTCTGATATATATCTCTCCAGAGAGACTCTGCCAGAGCCTGACAAATATAGAGGTGGATGCTCCTAGTCAACCATTCCACTGAGCACAGAAACCCCAATGGAGGAGTTTAAGAAAGGACAGAAGGAGTTGAAGGGGTTTGCAACCCATAGGAAGAACAATAATAGGAACTAGCCAATACTCCCAGAGCTCCCAGGGACTGAAACACCAACCAAAGAGTACACATGGTGGGACCCATGGCTCCAACTGCGTATGTAGCAGAGGATGGCCTTGTCTGGCATCAATGGAAGGAGAGGCCCTTGGTCTGGTAAAGGCTCGATGCCCCAGTGTAGGGGAATTCGATGTCCAGGAAACGGGAGTGGGTGGGTGGGTGGGTGATGTACTCATAGAAGCAGGGGGAAGGAGGATGGAATAGGGGGTTTCTGAGGGGAAACCAGGAAAGGGAATAATATTTGAAATGTAAATAAATAAAATATCCAATAAAAAAAAGGAAAGGGGTCAGCAACTTCTCGACTTTTCAGAGTCTCAGATTCTCTGATAAGAAAGCTGACAGATGTTTACCCTGCAAAATAATATCCATAACGGTAAGAATTGGGTTTAGCAGGTGACAAGGTACTCCTCCCTTAAAATTAAAATTAGAAAAAAATGTAAAATTTGTGTCTATTACTAAATACATAAAAGTGTGAAGCCACTCCATGTTTGTTTCTGACTGGTCTTAAATATATAAAACTATTCTTCTTGTCTTAGCTATAGATTATTGACTTATAAGCTACTAGATATGATTAAAAATTTGTAACAGTGATAATAAAAAGTTGGTTTAAAACTGGCAACTAATGGTTAGAGTCATTCTAGAAAACACAGTACATGAGCTCACCCAAGGAAACAGGTCTCTAAAAATACTTTTAAATTGGGATAACATTTTAATACAATATCTGTCCTAAAAACCAGAATTATAAATGATAAGATTTAAAAACTGTTTCCTTAATGAGATATTAAAACTATACCTTCATAAGTTCATATACAAGAATGTTCCTGTTGGCAAACTCTATAACATTAAAATTATATATTTGGTATTTTTTTAAACACTAAATTATTTAAACTGTTTTTAAAAATTAAAAATTGGTCTTGCCTTCCAGAATTATAGTTATGCTCTATAACTTCATTCTTAAAAAAGATACTTTATTTTGATATTACAAAAGAAACTTTAAATTGTAGTTAAGTATAAAGTTACGAAATACTTTTAAAATTATTAAATTTTTATTGAAATGTATTTGTTGATATAATGGATATAATAAAGGAAATAATTTAATAGCAATTATAATGATTTTAAAATATATAATAGACAACAATCAAATTGTGGACCCACAAAGAGGGACAATTTTGATTTAAAAAAAACTAAACAGTCCCTATGATGGTAAAATAGATATAATGATAAATATAGTAACAAAAGTTTCAAAATAAAACAGAAATGGGTACAGTTCTTTTTTTTATTGGATATTTTATTTATTTACATTTCAAATGTTATCCCCTTTCCAGGTTTCCCCTCCAGATACCCCCTATCCCATCCCTCCTCCCCCTGCTTCTATGAGGGTGTTCCTCCACCTACCTAGCCACTCCCACCTCACTGCCCTGGCATTCCCCTACACTGAGGCATTGGGCCTTCACAGTGCCAAGAGCCTCACCTCCCATTGATGCTCAACAAGGCCATCCTCTGATACAAATGCAGCTGGAGCCATGAGTCCCACCATGTGTATTCTTTGGTTGGTGGTTTAGTCCCTGGGAGCTCTGCGGGGTTGGGGGGGGGAGGGGGGAGGTCTGGCTGGTTGATATTGTTGTTCTTCCTATGGGGCTGCAAACCCCTTCAGCTCCTCCTCCAACTCCTCTATTGGGAACCAAGTGCTCACTGCAATGTTTGACTGAGAGCATCTGCCTCTGTATTTGTCACTGGTAGCACCTCTAAGGAGACAGCTCTATCAGGCTCCTTTCAGCAAGCACTTCTTGACATCCACAATAGTGTCTGGGTTTGGTAACTGTTTATGGGATGGATCTCCAGGTGGTGCAGTGGTGCAAGGATCAGATAAGCTCCTTTTCAGCCAAGGTCTTTGCCATTTTTTTCAACTGGTTAACTTTTTCCTGTCCTGATACTGGCTTTAGCTTAAACTAAATCATATGGGAAATTGTTATGTTGTATGATGCTATACCAAAAAAGGTCACAAAAGTTCCTAGTCTCTTTATAGTATATGTTTATGGGTTATTTTTTTTAATACTAGAAGAACTTCAACTTAAAACTGTAACATTTAAAGTCCAGGCTTAACAGAGATTGATAGTCATTTACCTTAAAGATGATCAAATCCTTTAATATATTCAAAAATATGTTTAAAGTCATGCTAAGTACCGACACTGTTAATTTCAAGATTAAGCTTTATTTAGTTTCCTGTTTTGTGTTCGAAAGGTACAAGTTAAAACAGATAACTGAGAACTCAGATATGTTTGGTAATACAGGTAGCCCTCAAACCAATATGACATTTAATATGTTAAAACTTACCAAGACAGACAGAAACTCCAGAATCCTAACAGTGGATCCCCCAAGGTCTCCAAGAAGATATGGACACAATGACAAAGGGCACAACTAGGATTATGGTATGATAACCACTGAGCATAACTGCCCCAATGCCTTTCCTGATTCCAGAGCCTGGCCTGAGGAACAAGCCTCTTTGTCTTCGGGACTTGATGGCAAAAGACTGCCTCTGCCCTCAGTGCCATAGAGACACAGGAGCCTGGGATAGCAGTCTAAGTAATGACTAGTCTGTCATTTTAATTGATACACAGGTCACTTAAATTACAATTTATCTTTCTTCAGATCTCTGGTCGCATTGACGGCTAAATTACATATAGCTTAACAATGAAAACAGTCAAACAAAAAACAAAAACAACAATAAACCAGGCAACTAAATCTTACATCAACATAAACTGTTATGAAAAAGGACAAAGAGGTTTGCCTTACTCACAGGCTTCATGTTAAATGACTGCTTTCAATAATCAACTGTCTAAGTCATAATAATTAGATAAAAACATAAAATTTCAACTTTATGTAAGTTCTAAACATTGTCTCAAAAAACCAAAAATAAATAAATAAATAAATAAATAAATATGATAAAGGTTAAAAGATATGATAAAAAACCTTAGATGATGTTGAAAGCAATAATTTTAAATAAAAAATTCCTTCACATAAAAATATTTAAAGTTAGTAAATAAAATTAAGATTTAAACATCTAATAAAAAGTTCTATGGTATATAAATAGTAATTATAAAATATAAAAAATAATTTAAGATATTAAAAAATATTTTATATCCCCTATGCTATTGTAATTTCAAAGTTCAAAATTTTAACATTGATCAGTGGAGTTCTGAAAAGCTAAAAAAACACTGACAGTTTACAATTTTGTCAAGATTTTAAATTTTCTTTACTTTTCTTTTAAATATAAACTCAAAGATACTTGTCATTGTACTAAAAACATTTGTGTTCAATCTATATATCTAGCCCTCTAAATTAAAAAAAAAATGTTCTGCCCTTTTAACCCAAACCTACAGCTTTTACTAGGTCTCAAAGACAAGATTCTACTCCTGTTGTCTAACAGTCACCTGTTAATTACTTTTTCTAAAATATAGATTTCAATATAATGGTAAGTACTAATGTATATCCTTTTTAAAAATATTTTATTAGGTATTTTCCTCATTTACATTTCCAATGCTATCCCAAAAGTCCCCCATACCCTCCCCTCCACCCCCTACCCACCCACTCCCACTTTTTGGCCCTGGCGTTCCCCTGTACTGGGGCATATAAAGTTTGCAATATATCCTTTTATAAACTAAAGCTCATATAAACTTCAGGAAATCGAGTCCTTAGATATGCCTGCCACAGATCAAATGGACTCCAGATAAGTACACCTGCCCTGTTTAAAAAAAAAAAAAATGAGATGTTTTTTCTCTTGGTATTGGAATTTTTTACCTTACCCAACTACTAGACAATTTTAATTTCTGTCCCTAGTCTATATTTGTCTCAGAAGATTTGCACATGGCTGACAGACTTCATCCAGGGATCACCCATATAGCTGCTAAACTCTGATGTTAACCAGCCCAGCCGATGTGATTGCTCCCTGTCTTTCATCTGAATCAGCTAATCAGAAATCAGATGCTTCTGATAACTGGCTCATTGTCCAGCCTTTGACTGGCATTTAAACCTTTCTGGGTCCCTTTACACCATCCTAATGTCAACAAGAAACAGTTACAGAAAAGAAATAGGACATTCTCTGTCCCACTTTGCAGGCATAAATAATAGGTCAACAAGGAATCCCCCTTGGAACACTCTGAAAAGGACCCCACTTCATGATCCTGACCACCCCGATGGTCATAAAAATAGATGAGATCCAGTCATAAATTAATCACTTTCATCTAAAGTTCACCTCCTGGAAATGTCAGGAACCAGACCAGCCATGAGTCATCAACAACACCCACAGGATCCCTTAAAAATCAGACTGATAAAAGACTCTAAGGACTCTTTTTCCCGTTTGTGTTGCTTTGAGCTGCTGAGTCACATGCTCCAGTACAACACATATGAACTGTGATAGAACTACAGACAAGAGCCTAATTACTAATATCATTGCTTATGGTTCCCCAACCCTCACCTTTAAGTTATTTGGGCCAAAATAAAATAGGTACCCATAGACTACAAACATATATGTTCCCTCATTCTCTACGTCTTTTAGATATAAGATTCAAAATATAAAAATAATAATTTGGCCACCTTTTAGATATATGCCTGTCACTCAACTGGAGACCCTGATTGTAGGGGACAAGATATATACTTTTTTGTTATACGATGCTATAAAACATTAGCTCCCTAGATAACTGACAAAAACAGTTACATTCAGTTATAAAAAGTTAAGAGACACTCTAAAAAATTACTAAAGAAAAAGCCCCATTCAAATAAAAATAAAAACAATATAAATAATATAAAACATAGTACAGGAAAACAGAAGATGTGTTTTAGATAGGGCCACCTGTTGAGAACAATTATAGCTCTTTTAGGCATAGTCATTACAACTACCTAAAAAAAAAAAATATCCCATACCCACTTAGACAAAGAACAAATGACACAATAAACATCTTTGGTCTGAGAGTGCCAGAAAGGGGCACTTATTGGCATAGAAAATGGAAGCCAGCCCTCATCTGCCAGACATGGGCTTGGTTACCTCCACTGGCCACCACGGTCCTCTCTAGGTACCATCACCCCTGCCTCTGTCATTCCTGCCCTAGTACAAGTTCTGTTTGAGACTAACACTGCCAATCAGACTCTAATAGTCAGAAGCAAGGGCTCTGAGCTGCAGGGTTCTGCTTCTGACATGGGGCCTATTGATGGCTATATTAAGCTGGTTTCCAACATATGGAATAATATATAAATACAGAAAAGACTCAGAGACTCCACCTTTATACATCTGATAGTGACCCTTCAGAAATTTAACACCCAGAAATTCCAGGTCACCAGTAACAGGATCTTAGACATCATTAGTTCCAACAAAAATGTTAAACTCTCTCTCTAACCTAAAAAAGACAAGGCCTCTACTTACACACAGGCTTATATAAGACATGAAGTCTTGAGACCTTCAACACTCTAATGTACAGATGTTAACTACACAAATTTCTCCTTTACTATTTAGTACCTCCAAAGGCACTTGACTTACTTGTGCCTTAAGAATAACTCCCTATATCAGTCCCTTTATCCTCACTAAAACTTCTGACTCTTACTAACTTGTGCATCTATGGCCTCAGACATACTATTATTTTAGAAAAGAAGATTGAGAACACCTGGGACTATACTGATCCCAGGTGGCCAGGGCAGCTCCAATACTAGTTAGTGTCCCTCTGAATAGGCTTGAACACAGCAAGGTCTGCCAGCATAAGAACAGCAACACTTGTTAAGGGAGATCAAATTTTCAAAATTTTAAGCCAACAGAGGCTGATATAAGTTTGTCCCCATGGCCTTAGGAAAAACAGTTGAGTCAATGATTTGAGTCATTGAGACAACTCAAAAATTTGGGCATTTTTATAGTCTGATCCTCCCTTCCTAGAATAGCTGTAGCCATTTTGTTCCATAGCTGCCAGCAATTTCATATTGTTGATGTAACATGCCTGCCAGCCATTGATACAGAGAAGTGACTTGGCTCAGGGACATGCTGACCACATGCCCTGTTTGTTCTATGTGTTCTAGATGCTCTATATCAGGTTTAACAGTCTTAAAATTTTCTATAAAGCTTTACGTAGGAACCATTAAATCAAAGGTCGATATAAATTGTTATATCTAAATTGGCTTAAGTCAGAGCTGACCACCAGGCAGCCCTGTCTACATCTATTTATGAGCTCACTATGGTTTTTTGTGGCTGACACTAAAACGTACTACTAATAAATAAAAGAAATCTTATGATTATAATACTCAATGTTCTGAAATTCCCCTGTTCACCACCTATCCACCTGCTTACCTTATTCAGGACCAATCAGTTTAAAGGTTAGCTGATAATACTTTGCCTAGTAAGACAACTGCTCCCCTCCTTGCCCTTTAAGCTTCTAAACTTGGTTTTTCCTATAAAAAGTCTACTGAGAGCAGACTAATACTACAATTAGACTCCCACAGTCTGCTTTACAGTCCTGGACATTCAATATTCAGGCGTGCATTCAATAAATGATTCTTGCTTGACTGAGATGGTGTACTTATGGTTTAAGTGATGACTCCTAAACTGCAGCAGCTAGGAGGTCCCTTCCCAGAAGTGAATAGTAGGTTGGCATCACTAGAAGGAGAGGGTACAAGGAATCTCCCTAAAGATATGCTAACTGGTAGGTTTGGTGAAGTTGGTAAGGCTGTCCCCTAAACTCCAATAAGAGATGAACAAGAAGGTTGAGTCCCCAAAACTCTATCAGGACTGAAAAAGTAGACTTGGTGTCCAGAAAGAAGAAGATGTATGGCCCTGATATTGTGATGTCTTCCAGAGGCTCCCTATCAGAGATGGCCGTGGTTGGGCTAAGGGAGCCTAGGCCCTCTCAGTTGCCCATTGCCAGAAATTAGGTCATCTGGAAGGCAAACTATGTTTAATATCTCCATGCCATGAGGGACTTGTAGACAGTCAGTACAAATGTCCCTTTTGATGGCACTGTAGGCCTGGTTGGAATGATTTGCTAGGGTTTGTACACACCTGGGCCCATGACACTCCTGACCTCATTTGAAGCAGGGACCAGGAAGTTTTTGTGCTTTGGAATCTTGGCAGCTACTACAGCCAGTTAAAAAGGCCTTAGCCAGCATCAGGTATTTTAGTTTTCAGGCTTTTCACCTCCCCCATTGTATACCTCAAAGATCACAGCCAAGAATTCTGCCCATGGAGCCAAGGGTTCAAGTTTGGCCCTAATATCAGGAAAAATGTGAGAAGAAGTAGGTCATAAGGAGTTGTTTTTCCATCTGGGGTCTCAGGGTCCAAATAGGTATATTGTAAGGGACTTTGTGAGGCAGTCTAGGAATTAAGATTGGTTTTCATGTTCGTCCTAGATGACCTCTTGGATTTTTAAAAAATAATTCATAGCTTTAAGGGTGGCCTTGTGGAAACTGGTCAAAAGGCAAGTTCTAAATTGACCCCTATGTAGGATGCCCCCCTGTGGTATTGTAATTCCATTCTGGGTCCCGGTTGCTGGCTGTCTCAACCACAGCTAGGTGGATGGCATTAGTTTGGATAGTTTGATAGATTTTTGTCTGCATGGGTTCTAGTCTAGTCCCAGACTCACCTGCATTCCCTGGGGAGAAGATTGCTGCTGAGAATCATACAAACACCATGGAAGGTGAAGTTGTAAGATTGGGAAACATACTGGAATTCTGCAATAAAGGTGGAAGCATTAGCAGTGTTGGACTCCAATCTCTTTTCTATTTGGGACGGTTCACTTAATGAGAAGGGGACTTTGTAATGGCTATTCCTGATTGTCAACGTGACAATATCTGGAATAAACTACAATCTAGAATTGGACAGGACACCTGTGGCTCAGATCTTGAGACTGGAAGACACAGGCTTCTGACCCAGATTTTGATATGGGATGACACACACTTTTGATCCAGATCTTGAGGTATAGTGGCTATGAAAAATCTAAGCCCCAGGCAAGGTAGTACATGCCTTTATTTCGGGAGACCGAGGCAAGCAGTTCTGAGTTCAAGGCCAGCCTGGGACAGAAAAAAATCCTAATCCATAGGTAGTGGTATACACCTTCAGCTCCACCTTCCCCTCTTTCTCTGCCCAGTCAAGGGCTCTAGCCTTTATTTATAAGTTAAAGTGGAAACAAGGTTTACAGGAAATCATCTGAGTGCTGACTCATTCCTTGTTCGCAGCCCTCCAACAGGGGAACAGAATTAACATCAAATACCATTAGTTGCAGGGCTATCAGCAACAATCTTGGACTTCCCATTGATAGCTGCCCATTGTTGGGTTAGTTAGACTCCGGATTGTAGGTCATTACAGTGCATACCCTTAATATAGAGAGACATTCCATAAGTTCTGTGACTCTAGAGAACCATGACTAATACATGAACCTGACCAACCTGAGCACTATGATCAGTTTAGGCAGAGTAGGGGGAGGTAAATGGGGCCCCATGAAGGAGTGGGAGGACTAAGGGCTGCCAGTGGTCCAAAAGTGGCTGCATAAGAGGGTTGATTTGGGCAGTTGAGGAGGGAGGAAGGGAGAACAAACAGGTTGGAGAGGGAAAGAAGGGACTATGGACTGTTGCCAGTAAAGGGGAGGCTTGTTAGTATGATGGAAAATATGGAGGCATCATGTGGTTTAGGCCTCATAGCTTGGAGGAGGTGTTTTTTGTCTTGGTTGGTTTATGCCTTGTGGTAACTTAATCAAGATGGTAGTGAAGTTGCATGGCAAAGTCCACTCAACAAGCAGCTGAAAGTGTCAGATGCAGATATTTGTGCCCAACCAATGGACAGAAGCTGCTGACTCATGTTGAATTAGGGAAGGCCGAAAGAAGCTGAGAAGGGCGATCTTGTAGGAGGACCAGCAGACTCAATTAATCTGGATCACCGAGATCTCTCAAACACTGGACCACCAACCAGGCAGCATACACCAGCTGATGTGAGGCCCCCAACACATATACAATAGAGGACTGCTGGGTCTGTGTTCATTCAGAGAAGATGCATCTAACCCTCAAGAGACTGGAGGCCCCAGGGAGTTTAGAGGTCAGGTGGGGTGGGGAATAGGGGCATCCATGTGAAGACAGGGGCATGGGGAGGAGGTATGGAATGTGGAATAGGCAGAAGGTGGCCAGAGGTGGAGGGGATAAAATATGGAGTGTAAAAAAAGAAATAAATTAATTAAAATTAAATTAAATTAAATTAAAATTTCCAACATTATTTTAAAAAGGATTATGTTGAAATTTTGATGGGGATTGCATTGACTCTATAGATTTGCTATTGGTAAGATGGCTGTTTTTACTATGTTAATCCTATCAGTCCATGGACATGGAAGATCTTTCCTTTTTTTGATATTTTCTTCAGTTTCCTCAAAGACTTGAAGTTCTTTTTTGTTTTTCCAGTTTTTTGAGGCAGGGTTTCTCTGTATAACCCTGGCTGTCCTGGAACTCACTTTGTAGACCAGGCTGGCCTCAAACTCAGAAATCTGCCTGCTTCTGCTGGGATTAAAGGCGTGCACCACCACCCCCGGTGAAGTTCTTGTCATACAAGTCTATCACTTGTTTGGTTAGAGTTACAGGGAGATATTTTTATTATTTGTAGCTATTGTAACAGGTGTTCTTTCCATATTCTCAGCTGTTTATATAAAGGAGGGCTACTGATTGCTTTGAGTTCATGATGTATCCAGTCACTTTTCTAAAGAATCACCTGTAGGAGTTCTATGGTAGAATTTTTGGAGCACACATGTATACTACTATACCATTTGTGAATAGTGATATTTTGAATTCTTCCTTTCGAATTTGTATCCTCTTGATATCCTTTCATTGTCTCATTTTTCTATCTTGAACTTCTAGTACAATGTTAAATCGAATGGGAGATAGTGGGCAGCCTGTCTTGTTCCTGATTCTAGTGGGATGGGTTTAAATTTCTTTCCATTTAATTGGATGTTGACTATTGGGTTGCTGTATATTGCTTTAATTATTTTCAGGTATGCACTTTATATCCCTGATCTCTCTAAGACTTTTAACATGAAGCAGTGTTGGGAAACAGATCCCACAGAGAGGTAATAGCTTTAGGGAGAGCATCCTTCCAATTGTTGGGAGAACCACATGAAAATTGAGCTACACATTTGCCCCAAATATGCTGGGGCCTCAGTGCAGCCCATGTATGCATTTTAGTTGGTGATTCAGTCTCTGGGAGCCCCCAAGAGTCCAGGTTAGTTGACTCTGTTGGTCTTCCTATGAAGTTCCTATCCCCTTCAGGATGAAGAGGCCGAAGTAGCAGGACAGACTCCATCTTGCATAACAAGGACCTTCAATCCTTCCCCCATCACTTTCATAAGAATTCCCAAGGTCTGTCCAATATTTGACTATGAGTCTCTGTACCTGTTTTAGCCAGTTGCTTCATGGAACCTCAGTTATGCTACACTCCTTTTTACAAGTATTATCAACAGTGTTGGGGATTGGTGCTTGCCTATGAGATGGAGCTCAAGTTAGGCCAGTTATTGGTTGGCCATTCCCTCAGTTTGTGCTCCATCTTTTGACTGTGCATTTCTTTTCGACAGGACAAATATTAGGTTGGAAGAGTTTTGTAGGTGTGTTGTGTCCTTAATCCTCTAATAATGAAAAAAATCTTACAATTCATCTCACATTTCATAAAAAGGCAGAAAAGAAAAGAAAGATGAAATCACTAATAGCTCCCTGTTCTAATGAATGATATAGATTTACCATGTGCAACATTCACAATACAATGATAGTAATATTAGGATCAAAATAACTCACAGAATCATACATACATCTTTATTTTAATCTTTCTCACTCAGGACATCAAACCAATGCTCTAGGCTGATCTACACACAACTGTGTAGCATAGGCTGTCTTCCAAACCCTCAAGTGGTGTGATGAGAGACATGGTACAACACTCTTGTTTGAGAAATGCACCTGTTTATTAATTGACTATACATGTCTGAGCAAAAGAAGCCTCTAGGCATGGGACACCATTCCAGTGTACAACCCTATCAATACAAGCCTATGTACCTTCCACATGCATTGCTTCTATCTTTGTGCAGGTCCTCGTTCTTAATAGCTGAGTAATATTCCATTGTGTAAATGAACTACATTTTCTGTATCCATTCTTCAGTTGATGGACATCTGGGTTGTTTCCAGATTCTGACTATCACAAATAAGGTTACGATGAACATAGTTGATCAAATGTCCCTGTACTATAGTGGGTCATCTTTTGGGTATATGCCCAGGAGCAGTATAGCTGTGTCTTTAGGTAGAACTACTTCTAATATTCTGAGGAACCATCAGATTGATTTTCAGAGTGGTTGTACAAGTTTGCAATCCTACCAACAATGGAGGAGTGTTCCTCTTTCTCCACATCCTCTCCCAGTACTTGAGAGACATTCTCATTCAAACCACCATATAACTTTCCTCCCTTCCTGAATATTGTTTCCTGTTTTCTGTTTCCTTAGTGCTGACACAAGGGTCTGAGCTAGCTTTCTGATGCCATGACTTCTCTGTCTTTTGCTATATTCAGAAAAGTCTCTATCCAGAAGATGAATTTGTTTTTGTAGTTGAGAGTATGGAAATGTGCTATGGCTATGGCAGACCTAGAAACTGTTTTTCTGGATTTACTACTTTTTGAAACTATTGGGTGGGAGAAAAGTTAAACTGCCTATTTTTGCCACTTCTGGGTTCCAGGGTCTGTGGAGAGGGGTTAGCTGCTTTCCAGAATTTCCTTGAGTAGTGAAATTTTTGAATCTTGGGCTAGTTTTTAGGACTCTTGTTTTGGAGGAATTTTCCTTTCAAAATAAACCCCTTCTCTTTGAAGTTGCTTTTATCAGGTTGCTTTTATCACAACAACAAGAAGAAATGAACTAAGAGAGCATCCTTTCTTCCCTCCTTCCTCTACTCTGTAGCAGAAATGTGCACTCCTCAGTGAGAAATCATTCCACACACTTAACAAAATTAAGTCTTTATGAATAGTGCCTTTCCAGCTCTGGCTAAAGCTCTGGCAGAAGCCATCCTCAAATAGATTTTACTATGTGAAAGATATTCCTCCACACACAGAGGGGAGTTCCCTTTCAGATCCTAGATTAGGCACAAAGCACACCCAGAACACCTGTTTTTACAGAGAGATCCTTTATTGAGCAGGGAAGAAAAGTTAAAGCGGCTGCTTTCTGACTCAGAACAATGACCTTGCTGGTAGAATTTATTATTTTTTTATTTATCTATCTATCTATTTATTTATTTATTTTATTTTTATTTTTTATACTTCAGATTTTATCCACACCTCTGTCCATCTACCAACTGTTCCATATCCCATACCTCCTCCCCAACATCCTGTCTCCATGACAATGTCCCCACCCCCACCCTTCAACTCACCTGATCAAGAAACTCCCTGAGGCCTCGTCTCTTGAGGGTTAGGTGCAGGAGTAGGATGCTGTCAGAATGAGGAAAGGATGAGGTGGTATATTTTGATTGGGGATGTTAATTAGATGAACCAAAAGGGCTTTGGTGGACTCTGTTAGTCAGTCTCAGGAGGAGGAAGTGACCAAATAAGGGAATAGGCCTTGGTGGCTAGCTTTAGAAACATAATCTAATGGTTTTTAGCAGGGCAGAGGGAATGGGGGAGAAAGGCAAGTCCTGCCAGAGCCATGCTTGCCACTCAGGGCTGTCTAGAATCCCTTCACTATGTATACTTTGTATACTATGTATACTATGTATACTGTGTATACTATGTATACTTTGTATACTATGTATACTATGTATACTATGTATATTGTGTATACTATGTATACTTTGTATACTATGTATACTGTGTATACTATGTATACTATGTATACTATGTATACTATGGGTTTATACATTCCACAAACTCTACCATCCCTAAATATATCTAAGGTCTCTGCCCCAGGTTACACTTTGAACAATGTAAGTAAAGACAAGAGACTTAAGGATAATTGTCACACTGTGCTGCCCCCTTTGAGCTGCCTGTTAGAGTCATCTTGACAGAGAAATAGGCCCATTGGCCAATGATAAGTCAAGGTTGTCTGCTTTATTATGTGCATGGGTTTAATGCCTGCTCAATCCTGGTGAACAACCATTTATACCCTAGCATCCTCAATTTTTCTTATCTCTAATAGGTCTGGTTAGCAAGTACTTATGTTCAGGTTATTCTGGATGTAGTGCTCCCTTGATAAATTCTATCTTTGTGACACAATGTCTCTTAATCAACTCTATTAGTCAAATCATACAGAATCAATTATATCACTTTGAGTTTCTTCTACATCAACTTGAGGTCTGATGTCTCAGTCATTCCCAATCATAGTCTATTTGTATTCACAGTTGTTCATAATGAAAAAGTTTATAAATTTAACTACATTTTGTCCTATACTACCCAGAAGTCTCCAACTAATAAACCTTTTAACAATTCATCTATGGTTATTTACTGTGCTGAACAAGGAAATATATCCATACAGAGGTAATAAAATGGGAGGTGACACATATGTACCTTCTGCTACCACGTACAGGGAATAAATAGAAGAAAATTGGACAACAGATATCAGGTGAGTGATTCTTGAATATGGCTTGCTTTAATAGAAAAAAATGTATGGAATTTTACAAAGCAGGAGAAAAATTCCCAAATCAATCTTAGTGGTATTGGCTTTATTTGGAGAGTTCTCCATTCTTAATTCGAAAGTGGATACCAGTACAGCAGTGGAAGCCATGGATTGAGGCAGACAGGCTCAGAACAATCTCACTATAGTTTCAGTTGTGGAGATTTTAAATAGCAGCAGAAGAGAGGAAAGCAGACAGAAAGAATGTAAGAGCAGCACTAGAGGAGGAAGGAATGATGCCAGGAAAATCCTGTGTACTTGGTATGCAGGAGAGCAGCTGCAGAATACCACTTTTAAAATATCTCTGCTGAGTCAGTTGCTAGACATTCACATCTCCTCTGTTAAGAGAATATGTTCATGAAACTCTGAGAAAATGTTCCAGAATTAGGCATTTAACATGGGCAGCAGAATACTGCTAAGCAACAAGAAAAACCCTTTGAACCAGAACCTAGCAACAATCAGTAAGGTCAAATACTAGTTAGAATCAGAGTCTTCAGAAAAAAAAAAAAACAAACGTTCCGGTGGGGTACCAGACTTACAAGAAGAATTCCACAGGAGTGGGGGACAACATTTTTAATCCAACCCATGAAGACAGGACATACCATGTATAGTACTGCCTTGTGGTAGGCTCAGTGCTCCACATTTGTCTTCTAAGGCACTGCCCAAAGTGTGACCACCATTGGACCTCCAAATGACTTAAAGCTGAAGCCTGTAAGCATGCACTACAACATTCGTTCTTTTATTTAAATTTCTCTCTTTCATCATATTTATTCCTTTAATCTATTTATTTCCCAGGCTCAATTTAGCAAACTAACTCCATTCTATATTCTTGTCCTCTCTTTATCTCATTTTTCCCTGATTGATCCCTTTGTTTTTCTTTTTTGTTTTCTATTATGTAACTTTCCCCAAAATTTTGGCTAGTCTCACTTACAGACAGACTCTCTGTGTCCTAGCTAGCCCTGTAACTTGGGACAGCAATTATTCTCTACTTGTCTTAATTTTCTTCTGTGTTTTTCATTCCAACTTTAGTCAAAACTGCTGTAATCTATCTACCCCAGTTTGTTTTATGGTAACTATTTTACCTTTAATGTTTCTGTTCTCTTCTATTCATATGTAACAAATAAATTAATGCATACAGAATTATCAGTACTTCCTTAGTTTTTAAAATAATTGCTGTTAATGAGGCCCTTGGTCTTTATTTAACTATTATACCTTCATAGTAGGGCAGTATTTTGAGAATGATTATTTTTAAGACACTATTCTAATTTTTAAAAATTTCTTTTTCATTTTATTTAACCTTTATTTTTACACTCCAGATTTTATTCCCCTCCCAGTCCACCCTCTGACTGTTCCACATCCATACCTCCTGCCTCCTGCCTCCTGCCTCCCAGTCTCCATGAGGATGTTCCCACCCCACCAGACCTCCCCACTCCCTGGGGTCTCCAGTCTCTTGAGGGTTAGATGCATCTTCTCTGACTGAACCCAGACCCAGCGGTATATGTGTTGGGGGGGGGGGCTCACATCAGCTGGTATATGCAAGCTGGTTGGTGGTCCAGTGTCTGAGAGATCTTGGTGGTCCAGGTTAAGTGAGACTGCTGGTCCTCTTACAGGGTGACCCTCCTCCTTACCTTCTTCTAGATTTTCCCCAATTCAACCACAGGGGTCACCAGCTTCTGTCAATTGGTTGGGTGTGGAGCATTCATGATAGGCCCCCTTTTGTGAGCACACCATAGCCTCAGTAATAATGTCAGGCCTTGGGACCTCCCGTTGAACTGGATCCCATTGGGGGCCTGTCGCAGGACCTTCTTTTCCTCAGGCTCCTCTCCATTTCCATCCCTGTAATTCTTTCAGACCGGAACAATTATGGGTCAGAGTTTTTCCTTTGAGTCCTGGGAGTCTCTTACCTCCCAGGTCTCTGGTACATTCTGGAGGGTCACTCCAACATCCTATCTTCCTAGGTTGCCTGTCTCCATTCTTTCTGCTGGCCCTCAGGGCTTCAGTCCTGTTTTTTCCACCCAATACCTAATCATGTTCTTCTCTTCCTCTCTGTTTCCCCTTTCTCACCCAGAACCCTCTTTTCCCAATCCTGTTATTTCTTTCTTCTCCCTCCCAAGTGGGATTGAGGTGTCCTCACTTGGGCCCTTTGGCTTGTTAACTTAAGACAGTATTCTATTTTCAGTGGAATACTATTCATCCTGGTTCCCTAACCACCAGTCTAGAAAAAAATTGGGTTCTTCTTGAACATTGTAAAATGCTCTCCTGAAGGAATAAGGATAACTGAAACATAAAAGCAAGAAAAAAATCAATGTCCTCACCTTATTTTTGCTTTTTATAATGCAAATGTGAAGAAACATGCCTTTAAGAAAAATCAAGTCAATATGACTTCTCCAAAAATTACTAATCTCACAGTAATGCTTGCCAGTGAGACTGTGATTGTATTCCAGACAAATAATTCAAAAGAATTATTGTAAATTTAAAAATGAATCACATAGGACCTAAATCAATATTGAATTCAAGAATGAGAAAAGGAAGTCAATAAAAACACACTAAGGGAAATCTAGACTGAAACACTACAAATGAAAAATACAACTTGAATAAAAATTTCTATAGAAAGCTTAGCCAATAGAATGGATGGGGGTTTGGGGTGCAAGGGGAGAGGGTCGTCTCTGAGACCACCATGACTCATGGGAGGCAAGAAGGTAGTCTGTTTCAATGAGATTTCATACCTGTGTTGGTTCAAGTTTCAAGAGTCTGATCCTGAGTCACTTATTTTAGGCATATCTAGACTTAGAACAATTAATCCAACGTGTACAATAAAGCATAGGAATATGTGTCTGTAATCCTCTCAAGGCAAGTGAATGCCCAGGCCCCTCCCCTGATGACCTCCAATAGTCAGGTTCCACCCACAGAACATTCTAAAGGGTATAAAGGCCAGACCCACAATCTTGAGATCCAAGTGGCCAAGCTCCTCCCTACTGGGTAAAAAAAGTCCAACCTTAGAACTTGAAAACCCACCAATCACTGAGTTCAAAATCCCACCAACCCATGAGCTGTCCCTAAGATTGGGACTTGAAGTCCCACCAATGTTCACCCTGGAAATCTCCACTCTGAAAAAGCCAGGGACACCCAGGGAATGACTTTGATAAAATACTCTGATAAAATAAAAGTGTTTCATTGTTGTCTTTTTCCAGTCCTTTCCCAGAGGAACCTACAGTCTCTTTTCAAGGATAACTGTACACTGGGGGGAAAGTAAAGAATCAGACTTTCTGGGGTCTATATGGTACTGGTTCTGAATTGACACTGATTCCTAGAGGACCCAAGAAACACTGTGGCCCTCCAGTTAATGCAGGAGCTTATAGATGTCAGAAGATTAATAGGATTTTGTCTGAAGTCCAGCTCACAGGTCCCCTGTGTTTCCAAACTCATCTTGTGGTTATTTCCTCAGTTCTAGAAAAAAAAAATGTGTGTGTGTGTGTGTATACACATATACATACATACATAAATATGCATATATATGGGACACACACACACATACTCACTCTTGTTTCCTGACCTGTGGAGAACATGTTGAAAAGGCCAAATGGGAGCCTCTACCAGGAAAAATAGTGAAACAAAAAATAACATATATGGAGAAATTGCAGGCATTAGTGCCACTATCAAGGACTTGAGATATGCAGAAGTGGTGGTTCCCACATCTCCCTTTAACTTTATTGTCTGGCCAATGCAAAAGACAGATTGTGGAGAATAAGAGACTATTGAAAACTTGATCAGGTAGTGACTCTATATCAAGTGTGGTGTCCTTACTTGAGCAGATTAACACATCATCTGATACATGGTATGCAACTATTTATGTATTAAATGCCCTTTTCTTTGTATTTATCCATGAGGACCACCAGAAGGAATTTGCTTTCACCTGACAAGGCCTGCAGTTTATCTTTACAGTTTTACCTCAAGGATGTATTAACTCTCCAGCCCATGTAATAACTTAGAAGTCTCTTCCATAAAATATCACATTGGTCCACTCTATTGACAACATTAGGCTGATTGGACCAAGTTAAGAGAAGGTAGCAACAACCACTTTGGAAAAGTTGGTAACAGTCACATTAAAGGATGGGAAATAAATCCAACCAAAATTCAAGGGCCTTTTATTTAGGTAAAATTTTTAGGAGTCCTCAATGTGGGGCATGCCAAAACATTTATTTTAATGTGAAGGATGAGTTATTTTACTTGGCTCCTCCCATGACCAAGAAAGAAGCATATTTCCTGGGCCTATTTAGGTAGCACATTCCTCTTTATACTCTAGCACATATACCAAGCAACTAGGAAAACTTCTAGCTTTGACTAGGCCTGGAATAGAGAACTTTTTGACAGGTCCACTCCACTCTGAAGGATGCTTTACTACTTGGCCTATATGATCCTGTGGACATGATGGTACTTGAAGCAGCAATGGCAGATAGAGAGGATGTTGGGGGCTTTGGCAGGTCCACTGTATGTTAATCAGAGGATATCTTTGGACCAAGGCTCTGCCATCATTTGCAGACAACTATCCTCCTTTTGAGAGACAGCTCTGGCCTACTATTCGACCTCAGTAGAAACTGAACACTTGACAATGGGCCACTGTGTTGGCTATTTTCATGTCAACTTTACACAAACTATAGTCATTAGAGAGGTGAGAGCCTAAATTGAGAAAATGCCTCCATATGATTCAGCTGTAGGCAAGCCTGTAGAATATTTCTTTAATTCCTGATTGATAGGGAAAGGGCCAGACCATTGTAGGGGTCATACCTGGTCCTTGATTCTATAAGAAAGCAAGCTGAACAAACTCTGGAGAGCAAGCCAGTGAGCAGCACTCCTTCATGTCCTCTGCATCAGCTCCTGCCTCCAGGTTTCTGCTCTGTATGAATTCCGGTCCTGACTTCCTCCAGTGATGAACAGTGCTATGGAAGCATAAGCCAAGTAAGCCCTTTCCTCCTCAAGTTGCTGTGGCCATGGCTTTTCATCACTATAATAGCAACCCTAACTAGGACAGCCACAAAGATTTTTATTTTATTTTATTTTTTATACGTTGGGATTCTTTACTGTTTCTCTAAAGCTCACTTGTCCCACCATGTGGCTGTCTGGTGCCCTGTGGTGGCCCTCCATGCTGGTATGTTAAATGGCATGGCTTTTCCACTTTACTTCATCCTCAGGGCAGCTGCTGAGATATACAGCTTTCCTGCCCAGTTTTTTGTTTTTAAACTAATAAAAATGTCAATCTAGAAAAGAAATAACTCCACTAAAATCCATAAAATGTCATAGGTCTTCATATAACAACTGAACTTTGGTGAGTATTAAATCTGAGATTCATTGAACTAGGAAAAACTCTGCCTCATCCAAAGTTTAAATAGAAACAAAAATTTGGCTTGATTCTTCTTTATGATTTAATATTGAGAAATTTTCTGATTTTCTCCAAGAAAACATTCTTCTGTATTTCTTGTCCTAACAGGTCTGTCTGTGTCAATATTTATTCATAAGTAACTTTGAGAGTTACATTTTCTAAAAATGAAGGAATCGTGATTACTAATGACTGACAAAGTAGCTTTTCATGAGTACTTTTTTTTTTTTTTTTACTCACTCTATTTTCCAACTACATTGGAAACTACAGAAGTTTATGGATAGAAATTGCTGAGCACCGAAGAACAGTAAAAAAGTTATAGCTGAAATCCTGGGTATGATAGAAGTTTGTGTTTTGCATAAATAATGAGGTTTAGTTTACACATGAATAGGTTGAGTTATAGGCTACTCAATATTTAAAATTTATTTTTATCAAACTTGATTATCATTGTTTTAATTTTCTGTGTTTTGTGGTGTATGAAGTAAGCTCTCAAGTTTTCAAATAACTGTATTCATATTTTCTTGTCTTTATTCATTTTTTGTTTGATTCCAAGAAAGTGTTTTGAAACTGCATCTCACTATGTCAACTTGGATAGCCTGTCTCACTACCACCATGCTGGCCTCAAATTCACAGAGGTCCCCCTCCTATCCCTCCCACATGCACCATAATGCCCAGCTTCTTTTTTAATTTTAAAAGTTCTGTTTTAGTTATGTTTCTATAGGAAATGTTTTTAAAAGAAATAAACACAGAAAACACAATGTTTGAATGCAGATGACACCATTTATTGAAATATAAATTTACATATGAAGTATTTAAAGCAAAAGACAATTTCAATTCAGGAAGAAATATATTACTTTCACTAATGTGTCAAATATTTATTTTCCAGCAGATTCACGTACTAGAAAAAAGAGCAAATTTCAACATTTTTTGCAATGCACCTTACACATCATTGTTATGTATTGGAAAATCGTGAGGACAACACAAAGTCATTAACTATCAATAAATTTTACCAGACACAAAATATTAACAAGGTAGTTGGCAGAAATATAGTATAAGAAAATGACATCAATCACAATTAGTATCACAATTTACTTGAGAAGAAAGAGAAACAGCTGACACTTATAGATTACATAATTTAGAGTACAAGTCTCAACAAGTTACAAATACAAAATTGAAAATACTGAGGCAAAAACACCATTATCCAAGAGTTGAAATTTAGCTTTTAAGATGTAAGAGGGGGGAGTGAATTGATATTTTTATTTCTGTAGCATCAAACACTTCTGGTGTTCTAATTAATAAGATTTCTGCAATTCATATTACAGCAGAGTCTGTATTTGCATCAAGATAAACGGAATTTTAATGAGATTTTGAACATAAATGAAACCGGTAAAATATTTATACAAACCAAAGTTTTCAATGTGTAAAGTTGAAGATTAGCTGTCTTGTTTTTATTCACAACTGATTCAGACACTAAAGTCAATGTCTGAAATCTCCATATTCATGGTTACCAACCTATCAGAACTAAGGTTAGGTTTATATGATAGGTACAGATTAAGTAATATTGGAGTTGAAATAAAATATAAAAAATTATCCTTTCAGGGTAGTTAAGGAAAAACATATTATGGCAGCAAAAACTGTTAGTGATTAAATAAAAGTTCTGCTGCTGCTATATAGATTTCTTTCCAGATAGTCTCTGTGTCTCAAATGCAAACAGAGCAATATTAAAAAGCAAAAGTGCCCTCATCATGCCATTATATTTCGATAAAAGACTATGTAATAGAAAAGGGCAGCTACTTCAAAAGGTACAGAATTAATATTGTTTTTACTTTTTAACAGAGTTCCAATAAATATATGGTGAGTTATGCTACAGAAATAAGATTGATTTAGCAATTTAGTTTTTAAATGGATACCACCCCTCTGTAATATTCTTTCCTTGAATTTTAAATTAGTAAGATATTAAAAGACCTGTTGTGAATTTTACAAGATTAGCATAATCATATAGAATGAGCACCAGGAGTTCTATCCTCTAGTGCTGCAATAATTCAACCCCTGAATAAATCAAAAGATCACATCAATCTACACCACAGTTTGTTTAAAGATACAATACAGGCCAATTCACACACATCACATATATATTAACATATCACCTTGAATGGTATTTTGTTTAAACAAATCACAATAAATATTTAGTAAACAAGAGAGAATTCAAAAATGGCCAGCAAATAATGGCAGTACACATTTCACAAACTCAAATACAGCATCAGTGTAAAATGGACAATGTTTCACCATACTAGTGCACTTCACTGTCCAGCTTTTCTTTGAAAATAAAATCCAGTTGTTTCCTTCACTTTCAAAAGGTGGAAATTTACACTCACAATAAATATTAAAGTCATAAGCATCAGGTAGCTTTTGCTGATTTTAGACAGATTTGTTCTCTAGTCACTGGTGATAGGTGTCAGAAATGAGAGTTAAAGAGCTACTAACCTGAAACAGAATGACTGTACTAAGAACAAACTGAAACACTGGTTGGAGTGTCTGATGAGTGTGAAGACTGGGGCGGTATAATGTGTAGAGGTGGTTTCATTATTTTTTTACTGAATTTTTAAAATAGTGGGTGTTTCCAAATTGATACTACTTAATGAAAATTTTCTTGTTTTAAAATCCTACTCTGCACTGCATATGTATTGGCATTGTGTTGTACAGAAATGTAGGGTTTAAGAAATTTTAGAATCTATTATTTTATAACTTTAGAATCCTCAAATATATGTATATTCATTTTTAATGACTAGATATATTTATGGAGAAATTATGAAAATTAGTTAATATCATCATGATGATCTTCAAAAACATTGAGCATCTGGGAAATATTAACTGTTAGTACTTTTATCATAATTTAGGATTGTAAGTTAAATGTCACTGCATTTTATAGAGAATTTTATTTGAAGATGATCTTTTACTTTACTCTAATATATGTATAAGAATAAAGAAGTTGGTTTGTAGGTGAATATTAGTTGTTTTAGATAATGGAAATCTACTAAAGGTGAGTCATTTAAAAAATAAACTCTTAAAATATTATTTTAATAGCAAAAATATGCTCTAGGTAAATTCACAAAGTGCATCTTTTATTGTTTTCCATCAACATATTTTACAATTTAGATGAAGTTGGTATCTTATGTCTTTCTCAAAGAGCCTAAAATAGAATGTTTTTATAATATATACTAAAAGGAAAAATTGGAGGCTTTCAAAGTCATTCTGTATATGCTTTCATAATCTTTGAAAGTCTAGCATAAGCCATCTTATTTTAAATATCAAGAATTATGGTTGGGGGAGTACATGGTATTCTGGTCCCTACATTTTTGCATCATCAATCCTACATGGCTGTTTTAATACTATGGATTTTTATCTTTATAAATCAAAAAGGGTATTAGATATTTCTATTCCCTTCATGGTCTTTACCTTTACCTTAATATTCATTCTTTCATGATCCCTGAAGGTCAAAATGTGTGGAGAATTTATTATTACTGCTGGATTGGAGTTTAATGGTTTATGTGGGGTAAGATTTGAGAGAGGGGGTAGTAAGGGTATGGCAGGAGTTGGAATGAATCTTGGGAATAGGCTGAGAGAAATGATGATGAATATGGTGGTGTGAACACGTGGAGAGTATCACTGGAATCAGATGAGGAAAGAAGTAAAGTATGGATGAGATATGGAGGATATGGAGAAGAAGTTGGTTTGGAATAAGTAAGGTAAAGGATGTAGTGGAGTTGGCTGGGTTGAGGAACACTTACTTATAGAAGATTAGTGTATCTGAGAACAGTATAAACTTTAGGGTTATTTGTTCATTTTATTAACTAATGTAATAGTTTCAAAATCGAAAGAAACAAAAATCCTCTTAAATAATAATTCAGAACTTTATTTAGTTTAAAGCTATAGTTTTATTTTAATTTTGTTTTCTTAGATTTCCTTTCATTTTCCACAAAAATTTATCTTCCATATCTGTAAGGCTCTCTGCTCTTGAAATATTTACTGAAAAAGGCACATGTACTTTGTTAAAAAGCACTTTGCTATATTTTGGAATTTTACTTCTAAAACATACTTAAACCATAATGACTAGATGGAAATCTCATATGTAATTAATGAACCTTTCCTGAAAGTTATACTAAGTTTTGTTATGAAGTTTTCTTATTGAAAAAAAAAACCTATGATCTTTATTCCTTTTTTTTTGTAGAGTTCTGATATTTTTGAGCGACTTAGAGAATTAATTTGACATGGAGAACCCTAAGAAGTTAGGGGAAAATCTTGGAAAATAAATTAATGATGTGCTATTGCACATTTGCACTGCTCAGGTCAATAGATACTAACATTATTTAGAAGAATAAAACCACTCTAAAGAACTTTTACAGGATTGAGAATCATCTTCTTAGACCATCTTCATTTTTGATTCTTTACTAGACAGTTTCATTTAATTTCTTAAAAATTGAGAGAGAAGCAGCTGGCCACTGTACACATAGATTTATATTTAAATTTTAAGCCACTAAACACAACATCCAAAATTATATGGATTATGAGGAATAACACTCACATAGCAGGGTTTTGTTGATGATGACGTTGGTGTTTTCGTGACTATCTTCAATTATATATTAGTGTCATATATAATTGAACCAAATTTTGTTTACTGTCTTTCTTTCTGCTTGTTTTTGATAAACATTAGTTCTTGATAAGTTATTTCTCAGCTTCTACTGACTTGTTAGGTTTTTTCACCCACAAGGTGGTTTCCTTTGAAACTTAGAATGCAATAGTTCTGTTTTCTAAAATCAATATGACAAGAGAGCATTTAGAGTAGACTATCCGTTAAGCAAGGTGATCTGTCAACTTGGTTTTTATTTTAGTCTCAGTCAAGTATTGGCAGTAACTTAAGTATGGTTGCCTGTTTCTTTTTGTGATTTCTGTGGTTTTGCCACCCTATGGAAAGCTCAGGTGACTCAAGACAGAAATGGTATCCCATCTTCTGGGTTGGTAAGAAGTAGGAGAAAAACTCTCACTACCTTTCCTTATTTTCTGAGGCCAAAGCCCTGGTTCATAAAGCACATGCTGAACCATGGGGAGTGAATGGAGGGAGGCTAGTAAGCCTCTTTACCTCCTTCCTCAGAGGCCAAATAAATCTTCTAAAAAGGCAAGAGTTTGCCTTCAGACCCAAGATTACCACCCCTTGCACTATGTGTTAAGGCACATAATAAGGGGTTAGGTGGTAACCTATTCTTTAAATTGCCCTTGGTATTATAAAAACAACAGCAACCATTATTCAGGAAAATTTAAATTTTGAATATACAAATTGAATAGTGGCCCATGTGCCCTAAAACACAGCACAAAATTTATTTTAGGTATGAATATAAATACAATAGCAGGGTTTTGTTTGTAATGAGATTACCTTCCCAAGTAATTTATCAGTTAATCTCATTACCTTCTGCTAATATTTTATCTACCTTACAAAATTGATGAAATAAATGTTCCACAAAGCCATACTGTAAAGATAAACCAGATTGGCTAATTTTAATACTGGGCTGATCATCTGGGCCAATGAAATGCTTTCTTCATTTTTCTGGGAAGAACATCCTATTTATTCATCTCATAAAGAATTTCAATAATTTTTATCTTCTATCTTGAATCTTCTTATGCAAATTGACAGAGTGGTTGGGAAAGGTAAAAAAATTAACTTTCATACCAAAACCACTGTTTTAGCATGCAGTATTTTAGGCATCGTGTGGTGCTGTTACTGTTGTCTTATATTAACATCACAACGACATATGCTATTTACAGTTCTACAGTTAGTTGTCTCCTTGTATTTTTAAGGCTTGCTATAAATATTTACAATTTTGCTGTGTATATGTCAGAAAACAAATAGGCATATTTAAATACTTTTGTTAGTGAACGTTTTTCCAGATGTCTTTTAAAAATATTTCACAGAAGTACTATATTCGATAATCTTTTGGCAAATCTCCTGGATTCTTAGCTTTCAGTCAATAAATATCTTGGACATTAAGCTAGACTCATTAAAATAAATGTCAATACCTCTGAGATCATTTTCATTTGTCTATCAAAGTATATCCAAGAAGACCTGAAATTACCAGGAAACATTGTCATTTTAAAATTACTTAGTATTTTGTTCAATGAAGAAGTACACTTCTACAACACACTTCTACAGATTACTCTGAATATATTTGAGTACTACATATAGAATAAACTAGATAGGTACAATTTAGTTATATCCAGTTTAATAAATGATTAATTCAGATTTGGTAATTATGTTCTTTGTGTATTCAGAATTTAGATGTCCCATTTAGCATTGAGTTGTCAAGTTTGTACATGTCTGTTTTGATGTTAAGTGTCTTTGTTTCTTCAGCTATCAGGATAGCTTTATACTGTCAGTTTTTACAACTGGTGTTCACCTATCTTTGAGAGCTCAATAAGTGGAGAAGATACCACATGTCCGGAAGGTCTACCACTATTGCCCATGTAAACTCTAAAACCACTGCTCCTGGGAACTCCAGTATTGCCTTTAAGAACTTGAGGATTATCTATGGGAATTCCAACATTAACCATGGGGATAGTATTGGCATTGCTCTGGGGAATTCTCATATTGCCTCTGGGACGTGCAGAATTATCCTCAGGAATTCCAAAGTTTCCTTGAATTGCAGAATTGTCAAATCTTGGCATAATGGGAAAATGTTCTCCAGAATGTGATGGAATTGCTCTTTGCCAGGTTCCCTCCATGTTGTGTCTTTCCTTGATATTTTCTAAAACACAAAACAAGTTTATAAGTGACTATAAGATTGGCTTCAGTTTTAAGAACAAGGTATGATTAGGGATGAGAAGTATATTTCTAAATTTGATCTCAGTTCAATTACCTCAAAATGACATGGTGATTTTACACTGTATACAACTATTATTTAGAAATTACACTCTGGGATGCAAAAGATGGACAAAGATAAAAAATAAGGGAGTATTTATATACCAGAAGTTTAGGTTGACTAGAAAGTAGAGGTGGAGAAAGAGGAGTAACTATAATGTAGTGAGAGAAGAGCTATAAGCTGAAGGACCTTTAGGAACAAAGGTTTTTACTATGCAATTTTATTTCTTTGGTAGTATGAAAACTTAATGAAATTAGAATTTAATTAGAACCAAAAATTAGAAAAGAGGTAACCATGAAAACTAGACACACCAAGTAATTAATTAATTAATTAATTAATTAATTAATTAATGTATTTATTTATTCAGTGGTGTGTGTGTGTATGTGAGTGTGTGTGCACTTGCACCTGTGTGTGTGTAAGCATGTTGGTACTTGTGTGTAAGTGCTCATGGAGTCCATACAACAACTTAGGATCTTATTCACCAGGAGTTGCTCACTTTTTCATTTTTTTAAAAATGTTTTTGAGGCAGTCTCTCCCTGGCCTGGAATTTCCTAAATAGGCCAGTGAGCCTACCAGCAAACTTCATTTCTAGGATAACAAACACAGTATTCTCTCTGTGTGTGTCTCTCTCTGTGTGTGTCTCTTTCTTCAATCTGACTTTTGAAAATCAAACTTGTAAGGCAAGCTCTTTACTGACTAAGCAGTGTCCTGTTGCTAACCCCATAGCATTCTTAAGAAGTATTTTCAATTTGAGAATAAGGTTGAAGCAACTTTACATTTCAAAGGATAATGTGATCTGAGCTGACCTTAGGTTATATTTTAATTGCTTCCTTTGATAACTAACTTCTTATAGTCTTACATAGAAATATTAGAGAATGGGCTACATTTTGATTTCCAAATAAACTTTGGGTTAGACTTCAGACTTTTCATTAGAACCATCTTCAGTACTTTGGTGACATTATTTTTAAAGAAATATTTCTATTTGGCATAAATTTCATGAAGTTATACAATTTGGTTTCTAAGAGAAGTTAGACATGAAAATACCTAATACTACTCAGCTTGTATAGGATCATTTTCGGATATGCTTACATAGATATAATGATAAACCGAAAGGGTTGTTGTATAATTAGTAGTACATTTCAATCTAGGATTTAAAATATGTTATAAATGTTATGTTAATATTACTTTTAGTCAGTTATGGGTTAAAATATTAGTGGTTCATTTGCCAAGTCATCCCTTCTTGTCAAAAGCTGCTCACATACAAGAGGAGATAGTCAGTTGGTAGCGTCAGGCTGCAATGATCAAATATTGAATATAACAGTTAAATTTGAGGAAGAGTAACTAATGCCATCATAAAAATGTTTTATGGTGTAGAAATGAATAGATAATGTAGGTGGCATATAAATAGACTTACTGGTAAAAGTCTATTTGTATAAAAAATTACATTTAAGTTACAAAAGTAGTGAAAGCTAGTTAAGAAAAAAAACTTACCTTCTGTTAGTAAATTATGATCACGTGGGAAGAAGGGCGTTTCTTCTGCACTTCCTTTGAATTCAGTTGTATTTAAATATTGGCCTCTGACTTCACTGTTTCTTGGCAAGCTTCTACTACGTTGCCTTTGGAGCTTAGGGCGCTCTGGCAACAAGGGGAAAGGGCCTTGCAAAGCCTGGAAATGTTGATCCTTGGGAAGGGGGATTACTTGATTCTCTTCCTGTAATGTTAGTTTGTTGCAACCCATATCTCTCTTTTCTTCATTGTGGATATGTTCTGTTTGGATAACATGGAGCCCCTCACTATTTAGTGGTGCCTCTAAGAGCTCTGCCCAGGAACGCCGAAAGATGGATCTTTCTCTAAAAGGATACATGCTTCTCGCTACTTCCATATCATCACTTCCTGGGGACTCTGCATTTTCTGGAGATTCCATCCACAGATTTCCTGGGGTTCCTGGGCGACTGTATTCTGAGGATGGTGAACATTTATTTATTAAAGCCTCCAGGTGTACAAACCCAGTGAAGTGCAAAGTTGGAATTTCTGTATCATCTAACTCCTCCTTTCCAGGAACACCTGCAACAAGTATTGCGGTGCCTTTCCCCCTTTCCTCTGGACTGGCAATTCCTGTAACTTCTAAGCTTTGAAATTCTGGGACCCATAGATACTTAACTGGTATTTTCTCTATGCGAAGAAGCCCTGAAGTTTTTGGTTTTACAAGGGCATTGCTTTCTAATTCCTTAGTTAGTGGTGGGGTGGTAGCTATCACCACCTGATTCATAAGCCCCAGGTCCCTCTGATGGATACCTTCAGGGGTGGGTTGCTGGGTGACCAAAGTTAGATTCTGTTGTTTTTGTTTTCTGGCCCTTTCCCGATTTTCCGCATTAATAGGACGGAAATAAATGAACTCATCAGAAATATTTTGAGTGCGTCTGTACTGGAAGTTTGGATTCACAGAAACAATCTGAAAGAAAATGCAAGTTCAAAGATACAGTTCATTATGTCAACATTTTGAATAATATTCTTGATTCTAATACATTACATCTTTTATTATAAGGACAGGATAATACTAACGAGGACACTATAGAGATACATCGATTACTCCAAAGTGAGAAATATGAAAGATTTCCACCAAAGTGATCTATTTCTTTCAGGCATAGATTATTTTAGTCTAGTGTTTTCCAAGTTTATTTCCTAACAACCTAATCAAAAACTCTTTGTTATCCTCTGAGAACATATATTATCTATGGCCAATAGCTTGGAAAACAATTTATAAATCTAACTTCCTAATATTCCTAGAAATTATTTTAAATATTTGTTTCTATTTTTGTATGTATGTCAACGTGCTTGTCATGCATGCATATGTGCGTGTGTGTATGTGTGTGTGTGTGTGTGTGTGTGTGTATGAATGCAAGTACATTCATGCCATGGCAGCTGTGTGGAGGACAGAGCAAAACTTCCTGTAAATCAGTTCTCTCCTTTCATCTTGATTCTGAGACAGGTTATCCTGTTCTTTATGCTCCTTGGATATGTGCCACAAAAAGTGCTGGAGTTATAGGTTCAAGCATACCTGGCATTTTTTTAAAGAGTTCTTGGAGTAATGAACCTCAGTTCATTAGAGTTGTGTGGCAAGAGCATTTACTTGATGAATCATTTCTTCTGGTTTAGAAATATATTGATTTGTTGTTGTTGTTGTTATTGGTTTAGAAATATAATTGATATATTTCTTATCTTGAAAGTACTGACCCATCACGGTTGCTACTTCTTAGAGACAGTAAACAAGTTGCCTTTGAGAATACTTGTCAAATGCAAGCCAACCAAGCTATAGTCCATACTTCTAATCACCTTAGTCTCTAGGCTCCTATCATATGATCAGTTATTTTGGGAATAGGCACTGTGCAACTAGGGACAGCTCCTAAATCCCAGAATCCATAGGAAAATTTTAAGCATCTGTTTTTCTTGTAATAACACAATAACTGATTTTAGTGCCTCCAACGTGTCTCCTACCTAATATCACCTATCTTGGAATGTGTGAGTATAGCAAACTATATTTTCAGTGGCTACCATCTACTGATTTGTTTCCTAACTTCATAATGTATGATGATATATAAAAATAAATTTATACTAAACATTTACATTTGCATATGATAACCACTTCTAAACTCTGAACTTTGATCCTATATCTATCACCAGTATATAATCCTGGAAGATTTAAAAGACCTCTGGGGAAAAAAATCCTAAGACATCAGCAAAAGTGGTAGAAAAAGGACTTATAAAGTTCTCCCAAATTATTAAAACACACACACACACACACACACACAACACACACACACACACACACACACACACACACACACACACACACACTCAGGTGCGCCACTTATGTATGGTTGCCCCCAGATGCCAGAAGCAGTGTCAGATCCCCTAGAGCTGAAGTTTTAGGTAGTTGGAACCCTCTATATTGGTGCTGGAGGACAGGCTTGAGCCCTTTAGAAAAACAGCAATTTTGATGGACTGCTGAGTCATCTCTCCAACCGAAACTCTATTAAAACAAATGGTGATTTGTTTTAATATAGTTTTATGAGCCATTTCATTTGTGTATGTTTACTTCTGTTTGGGAAGGATCTGGAAGTATGTCACTAGGGGTGGGCATTGAGGCCATTCCTGGCTCCATTCCTATTTAGCTCTCTCTGTCTCATGCTTGTAGATTGAATGTAAGCTCTAAACTACAGCGCCAGTGCCATGCTTGCTTGCCTGTTGCCCTGTTTCCCACTATGGTGGTCATGGACTTACCCTCTGAAATGTTAAGTCCTCAGTAAATGTGGGGTATTGGGCTATGCACAGACAGGCTGGTCTCCAGTTGAGCTGAGTTCTGAACCCCGAAGTCATAATTCACCAACATGACACGGTAGGCGTTCCCTTATGCTCCTGGAACTCTGGCTCCTGCCTAAGTTACCATCCCCCACAGCCTCCACAAGAGAAGCATGGCTAGAAGTTGTGTAGACAATGGCCCAAGCTTCTGACCTTCAGGCTAAACTCCTCCCCAGTTACCTAGCAACAGTAAAGACCATAAAACGGGCTGTTCAGCCCCACCTTGCTCTCTTAGCTCTCTCTTACTCCTTTGTTCTCTTACCTCTCACTTCTCTCACTCCTCTCTCCTCTTCCCTTTCTCTTTGTCTTCTCTCCTCTCTCCCTCTTACTATCTCCTTCTCTCTAGCCTTTCCTCCTCCTCCTTCTCTCTCTCTCTCCCTCTCCTTCTCCCCTCTCTTTCTACCTTCTCTCTTTCCCCCTGCATTTCTATAATAAAGCTCTAAAACCATAGAATGTCTTTGCTCATCAAGGCCTACTGCGCTTGGAGGATGGAACAGGCTTTCTCCTAATGAGCCGTTTCTAATCTCCCGTTAGAAGGCCTTCCTGTGCTCCAGTCAAGATCTGCTGCACTCACTCTGGTTGGTGCTGGGAACCTCTTCCCTCATCCCTTTCTCCTATAACTCTGGTGGCTTTAGCAAAGTAGCTCCGGGGTTCCCAAGTAGGGTTGCCCTTGGCCACCCCCTGAAGAGTGGATCAGAGGCTTGAATGCCCACCCAGGAATGGGTGGAAAGTGTATGGCAGCTCTCCCACGCCTGAAAGACCAGAGAATAGGTAAAACTCTGGCAGGGTGTGGGTCTTCCCCTTCTCCCTCTCCCCTGGGCCCCCTTTCTTGTTCCCAACAAATAAACTTTTCTAGTGTATACAAAATTCTAATAAATGCACTGAAAAAATCTGGAAGAAAACATCAAAATCAACTTTCAAAACTCTAGAAATTAGCCAAAGACTTGAAGTAACTTCTGCTCATTTGTTCAATGTGAGTGGTTGAATTAAAATAGTGAGCTTCTTGTGTGTTCATTTTCCCCATTCCAACATCACTGTCTCCTCCAGTTTTACAAACTGTTACTTTACAAACCAACAGTTTAGAATCGTGTTGAAACCCCAGGGCCTAGCAAACATTGAAGGAGATGAAATAGAGTTAAAGCAACTTCAAATACTCATTCTCGCAGAGTTAGCATTAATTGACTTGCCTGGCTACTACTTCACATTGTGTTCTAATCAAAAAAAAAAAAAAAAAAAAAAAAACAAGAAAAAGAAAAAAAAAGACCCACACTGGCACACACCCAAGGAAGCTATAGTAAAGTTCATCACATTCGCTAACTATTGGTAACATTTGATTGATGAGGCTACTGGCCTTTTTGTTTTTCTCTACTTTCTACCATATAGTAAATGTATAAATGAAATCAAAGAAAGTGACATTAAAGAAAAAGTATTATATTGAAAACTTTTAGCTAGTATTTATCAGTTACATGCTGTATTAATAACTTGAATAGGAGTTTAATTTATTTTTACATCTCCTAACTCTGTAATACTTTATGGGGAAAACATTTGAAATGTAAATAAAGAAAATATCCAAGAAAAAAGTATTTTTATTGTTAAATTCCTCTATAGCTCAGGATGTAGAATATTTTGAAGTATTTATTGGTCACTTGTGTTTCTAATTTTGAGCACTGCTTCAACTGCTCATTGGCTGATTTACTGTCTGCAGTATACCTGGTTAAGACCTTCTCCCATTTCATATAATCTCTCTCTATTCTGTTGATAAATTCTTTTGCTGTGCAGAAGTTTTAAACTTTGTTTAATCCTATCAATTCTTGGGTCTATTTAGTATGCTATTGGGGTTCTAGTCAGAAAGCTGTTGCCTATAACTATGTCTCAAGGTTTGCCTTATGTTTTACATTAACAGTTTTAGTATTTACACGTTTAAATTAAGGATTTTGATCCATTTTTTAATATTTCCAAAGTGGATCTAACTTATTTTTTGTAGCTAATTGTCCAGGTTTGCTGGTGCCATTTATTGAATGAGACATCTTTTTTCAGTAATGTATTAAATATATCTGTTAATAATTAGATGTACACAACTGTGTGGATTTACTCTGGGATTATCTATTATGTTGCATTTGTCTAGAGAATTTGTTTTTGTGACATTACCATGCTGTCTTTTGTCACTCTAGTTCTGACATATATTTTGAGGACAGGAAAAATTATAATTCTGACTGTGCCTTTTCTGCTTCAACTCGCTTTGTCTCTGTATGGTACTTTGTGTCTCCATATGAATTTTAAGATTACTTTCTTTTTTAGTTTTGTGAAGAATATCACCAAAATTCTGAATAGGATAGCATTGAATTTACAGCTTACTTACTTTTGATAGTATAGCCATCTTTTAAATATTAATTACTTCAATCCAGGAGTGTGGAAATTCTTTCCACTATATAATATCTTTCTTAAAGAATTTTCAGCATCTTAAAATTTCCTTGTAGAGGTCTTTTACCTTATTAAATTGTTTGATTTTTCTTTACTTTTAGTTCTATTACGAATGGGATGTTTTTCCAAATTTCACTCTTAATGTTTGTTATTGGCATATATAAAGTCTACCTGTTTTTGTATGTTGATTGTGTGTACTGTAACATTATTGAGAGTGTTTATCAAATCTAAAAGGTTTTTTGGTTGAGTCCTTGGGTCTTTTAGTAGTATCATGTTTTCTGTAAATAGGGATAGTATAACATCTTCCTAACCAACAGTGTCCCCTTTACATTTTTGTCTTGTTTTAATTTCTCTAAGCTAAGACTTTAGCCTCTATACTGAATTGAAATGAAGAGAATGAGCACTTCATCTCAATCTGAACTTTGGTTGAAATGCTTTCATTTTTTCTTGTTATAGTATAATGTGAACTACAGGTTTGTTATATGCAGCCTTTATGCTGGAATATGTTGTAGTTTATTCAGGGCTTTTATTATGAAGACATACTGAGCATTGTTATATGACTCTTCTTTGTTAAGAAGATTAGATGATTTTTATTTTTAAATCCATTAATATGATGTGTTACATTTATTGATTTGTGTATTTTGTATCCCTTGGGTGAAACTATCTCTGTCAAGATGTATCATCTTCTTAACTCAATTCTGAAATAAATTGATCAGTAATTTTTGAGATTTTTTTATATGTTAATAAGATTATGTTGTAGTAACTCCCCTTTCATCTCTAATTTTATTAATTTGGGCCTTTCTCTATATCTTTGGTTTGGTTTGCCAGTCTTTTTAATATTTCCAAAGGAAAAAACACTGCTTTTTGTCTCTATTAATTTCTGCCATGACTTTCATTGTTCCTTGCCATCCTCTGCATTTGTTTGACTTTTTATTTTTATTTTTTTAGAGCCTTGAGTTACATCACTAGGTTTTTTATTTGAGGTCTTTTTTTTTAAATGAGCACGTATAATTATAGTCTTTCTTGATAGGCTGTGCTCTCATTTTCATTTGATTTTGTGATTATCAAAGTCCCCCTTTAATTTCTACTGTAGTATATTATTTGGTTTCCAAGTATTTTATAATTTCTGAGGTTGATTTTACTATTTATTTGAAGTTTAATTCCATTGTGGTTTGATGAGAGGCAAGGAATTATTTTATTCCTTTTTTTGCATTTGTTAAGGATATATATATATATATATATATATATATATATACAAATATATACATATATAGTTTCTATATTTCAATGGACATTAACTCAGAGAGTCCTTAACTGGTCAATGTCCAGAAAATAAGAGAGTGTAGTATGTTCAGCCTTGAATGGGTTTTAGTCCTATCCCCAAGGCTCAGGAATCTTTGAGAAAGAGGGGGCAGAATATTTTAAGAGCTAAAAGTGGTGGATACCTATAGAGGAATTTCAATCCAGCAACATGGCTGTTCTGACAAGGGATCACAGCCAAAGATATGATCTGGCCCAAATGCAGACAAGCCCTTAATTATAGTATGATCTGGCTCAAACACACATGCCCATTGTGTACACCTTTAATCCCAAACAATGAAGGTAAGGTTAGCTTGGAGAATGAAACAGCCATGTTTGAAAGTGATGTCTTATTGAGGAGTAGACAAAGTGATGAATCAGAGAAAGATTTGACAGAATAAGTCAGAGATAGGATAAATCCAATTCACATGAGAACAACACAGGAAATAGAGACTATTTAGAGAGAGAAAAATAGAGAAGGAGGGGGGATACAGAGAGAGACAATGAGATAAACAAAGACACACTCACAGAAAGAAAGTAGATGAGTGGTTTATATATAGCAATTTTTTTTCTGAAACAGTTTTACAGACACAGGTTGCAGAGAGAATGAACCAGACACAGGTGAAGACAGAACAAGCCAAAGAATAACAAGAAACCAGAAGATTGGAACAGATTGCCAAGGTTTGTATAGGGCAAGCAAAGCAATTCAGTCAGAAGCTGGGAAAAGCTGGATTGGATCAGTCAGCTTGGAATATTAGATTGTATGGAGGCTAAAAGTGTCTAGGCTCAGGACAAGGGATAGTTAGAAGAGAGAAGGAAAGGCTCTGGCTCAGCCCAAGCTTTGTATTCATACAACTTAGGTATGACTCTCATCATATCAATTCATCTGAGGAAATAAAGATGGCATTCATAGATAACACCAAGAAACTATGTTTTCCAGATACTAAAGGACATATATATATATATATATATATATATTCACTGTAATTGTGAAAGCTTGCACAAAATTTGCACAAGATTGAGCCAGACAAATTCTAGCATAGAGGGTGTAAGGTGAGCATGAAATATCACCATTAGGTGAGGAACTACTGATATTTAATAGTTGCTAGGAGAGAGTTAGTTTTGTGTAATGATGTGACTCCCTAGTAGGTTAGCCATACTCCAGGACTGGTTCTATTCCCAAGATTTCATGGGCAAAACAAAATAGACTCAGTGGGGAAAAGAACAAAAACTTAATTTTTGTGTGTGTTTTGTTTTTTTGTTTTTTGAGACAGGGTTTCTCTATATAGCCCTGGCTGTCCTGGAACTCACTTTGTAGACCAGGCTGGCCTCGAACTCAGAAATCCGCCTGCCTCTGCCTCCCAAGTGCTGGAATTAAAGGCGTGCACCACCACGCCCGGCCAAAAACTTAATTTTTATTTTTACTTTTTTCTCTCTCTTTAAACCTACAAGTCCTTTGTAGATATAATGTCTTGATTCTGTGTTTTCATGGGATCTTGAGTGTGTGAACTTCTCCACATTTATATCTGTTTCTCATGCCTTTTGGGATTTTTTCCATCTGTTTGTTTGTTTTGTTCTATTCTGCTGTGTTTGTGTTTTATTTTATTATTGTCACTTAGATGTCTGTTTGTTACCTAATCAGAGACAGAAAGGGGATTGATCTGGATGGGAGAGGAGGTGGGGAGGAACTGGGAGGAGCAGAGGGAGAGAAAACCTAATAAGGCTATACTGTATGAAAAAAAATATTTTAAATAAAACAAAAAAAAAAAAACAGAAAAAATCAGAGATATTAATGTGGACCTCTCAAATCAACATCTTCCTCAATTAACTCCATTTTATCATTCAAAATAAGTGTGTGTGTGCACTGAAAAAAATAGACTGAATTTTGGTGAAGATTCAAAAAAAAAAAAGGGAAATCTCAAAGTTGCTGCTAGTAGACAGGGGGAGAGGGTAGTCATAGGAAAAGTTGGAGGGTTTAATATGATCAAAATACACTATAAATTTGTATACAAATTTAATAGGAACACTAATGGAAGAGTGAGGGGAAGAAATGAAGGAGCTGAAATGGATAGTAACCACATAGGAAGAACAATAGTATCAACTAACCAGATCCCTCAAAGTTCCCAGGGACTAAGTCACAAATCAAAGAGCATACATGGGCCTGTCCTTGGCTCCCACCACATATGTAGCAGAAAACTGCCTTATTTGCCCTCAGTGGGAGGGGATGCGCTTGGCCTTGTGGAGGTTTGATACCCCAGAGAAGGGGAATTCTAGAGGGGTGAGGTGGGAGTGGGTGAGTGAGTGGTGGAGCACCCTCATAGAGGTAAAGGGGAGTAGGGTGAGGTGGAGGGTTCATGGAGGCGGGACTGGGAAGGGAGACAACATTTAAAATGTAAATAAAATAATTAATAAAAAGAATTTAATAATATTTTTAAAAACAGTACTTAGAGTTGAGTTTAATAAAGTGCTCCAAAAAACCTTTAAGGAATTAAAGTTCATCCTTTAAACTATATGTATGAATATTCATAAAGAAATATTCATATTTATAATTAATATTTTATAGGGAGTATTATAGGCAAGAGGCAATCCCAAGCTTATATGTGAGCACAAATTTACCTACATAAAACTTTTAAAAACATATCAAAACATAAATAATTGCTGCAGATATAGAAATAAATACAACACAATAAATTATTAGCTGAAAAAGATTGTATATTCCCTATTTGTTAAATGAACTATTATGTAGTTATCTGTTAAACCAAGCTCATCTATGATATAATTTATCTCTGAAGTTTCTTTGGCAATTTTTGTGTTCAATTTAGATGGATGGCTGGATTTTGAAGTTTTCCACAAGGTATTATTTCAGAACCTCCTTGGTGTTTTTACCCCTACTGATAATTTAATGAAATTAGGGACTCTTGAGACTTGGTACATGAACATGTACAGCAGTTTTATCCCTTGGGGTTGAAGTCTACATTATGAGATATAAGAACTATTATTCTAATTTGTTTTAACTTCCATTTGTTGGTTTGATTTTTATACATAGACTCAGTTTTCCTGTTTATGTGAGTTGTTTTTTCTTTGTTAGACAAGAGATAGCAGAAACTTATTTTCTAATCCATTTACTTCTGTGTTTTTATTTGGTGAGTTGAAGGTATTTTCATCCAAGACTACTGTTGAGAAGTGTTTGCTATTATAAATGCTTTTGCTGGTTGTTCTAGTTGTTTGGTTTATTGGTAGGCTTTTCATCCTCCCTGGTAGCATTGGATGTTTGCTAATTTGCTGTTTTGAACATGATTAATTTCTTCCTGGTTCATTTCTCTCATCCATTGCTTTCATGAAATGTATTCAAGTCTGTGTTTGTGGGTCATGGAGTAGCATAACCTATGCAAGTATTGAAATATTCTTATTTTTCCATCAATTTTAATAGATAACTTTGACAGGTATAATTGTCTTGATTGACAATTATTTATGCTCAGGTCTTGAAATATATTATTGCATGTGTTCCTTGCTTTTATAGTTACTGATGTCTCTGCCTCCACGAACTGGCACTTTTTACTAATAGCTTAAGTTCTATGTCTTTACACTGTAGTTTTGACATCTTGACTATGATATGTTGTAGAAGAAGCTTCTCTGATCATGTTTATTTGCGGGTTTAAATACTTAGATACGTTTTGTTCTTTAGGTTTATGAAATTCTCAGGTATAGTTCATTGACTAAGTTGTCCAAAACTCTTGACTTTATATCAGATACTTCTAGCCTATGTATTCTTAGATTCAGTCTCTAGAATATATGTCAGACTTTGGAAGTTTTGGTCATATTCAATTATTTTCTTTATATGTGTGTATATTTATTATTGCCTTGATATTGTCCTCCATCATTAAAATTCATTATTGTCCCCTGATCTTATCTGTTAATGGGGGTTTTGCTGGTGGGATGGCTGGATATATATGGAATTAACTAATACCCAATCAACTACATACACTTATGAGGGATGTTTTCCTAATCATTTGGAGTGGATAACCCACCTTTATTCCAGGTCTTTTGAGGTGGAAATATCCACCTTTATTCTGGACCATACATTTTGTTGGCACCCTATATAAAAAAGGAAGCTTTGCCCTTTCCTTGCTTGACCTCACTCTTGTTTGCAAGTTTTTTTTTTTCATTTTCTTTTTTTTTTCCCTGGCATTAGAGCCTACTTCTAGTTTCTGGTGTGTACTTAAGAACAGCTCAGAATTCTAGCCATGTGAACTGAACCACTTCTAGATTTTTGAACTTTTCATTGCCAGACAGTATTTGTTGGATGAGCTGGACAACAGCCTGTAAGCCACTGTAATTAATAATAAGTCCCCTTCACACACACACACACACACACACACACACACACACACACACACACAGAATACATAACACACATATATATGCATGCATGCATACATACATACATATCCATTCCATTAGTTATATTTCTCTAGAGAATCCTGACTAATGCAGATGTGGTTTTTAAATTTGTTTAATTGATTCATTTTGTGAATTTCTTTCTTTCTTTCTTTCTTTCTTTCTTTCTTTCTTTCTTTCTTTCTTTCTTTCTTTCTCTCTCTCTCTCTCTCTCTCTCCCTCTCTCTCTCTCTCTCTCTCTCTCTCTCTCTCTCTCTCTCTCTCTCTCCTCCCTCCCTTCCTTCCCTTCCCTTCCCTTTCCCTTTCCCTTTCCCTTTCCCTTTCCCTTTCCCTTTCCCTTTCCCTTTCCCTTTCCCTTTCCCTTTCCCTTCCCCTTCCCCTTCCCCTTCCTTCCTTCCTTCCTTCCTTCCTTCCTTCCTTCCTTCCTTTCTTTCTCTCTTTTTTTGAGCATTCCAGTTTCCTTGCTGAATCCTTCTCTCCCATGTTCATTTGAGTCTCCTTTTTGGTTATTGAGATGGTTATTATCAATTTTAAACTTGAGAAAGTCTAAAATCACCTGAAAATTTGGTCTCTGGGCATGCCTGTGGGCGATTTCTTGGGTTAACTGAGGTGGGAAGACCATCAATTGTGGATGGCACTATTTTCTGTGATAGGATCTTGGACTCTGTAAAAAAGGAGAATGTGCTCCAGGTCCATCCATTTGGCTAGGAATTTCATAAATTCATTCTTTTTAATAGCTGAGTAGTGTACCCCGGAGCTTTTGACTATAGCTGCATATGTATCAAAAGATGGCCTAGTTGGCCATCACTGGAAAGAGAGGCCCATTGGACACACAAACTTTATATGCCCCAGTACAGGGGAACGCCAGGGCCAAAAAATGGGAATGGGTGGGTAGGGAAGTGGGGGGCGCTATGGGGGACTTTTGGGATAGCATTGGAAATGTAACTGAGGAAAATACGTAATAAAAAATATTTTAAAAAAAGGAGAATGTGAGCTGAGCACACATATTCATCACTTTCTGCTTCTTGATTGATTATAGATGCAATGTGACCAGCTGTGTAAAGTTTATGCTGCTGTGAGTTCCCCAGCACAGTGGAAAGTAACCTTGAACTGTGAGCCCAAATAAACCCTTTCCAAGGTTTTTGTTGTTGTTGTTGGTGGTGGTGGTGGTGGTCAGAGTATTTTCATTACACCACCATGAAGAGCAACTAAGACAGACTATTGATATCAGAAATGAAGCTATAGCTGACATAATTTTTTTGTCGTCCCTATCCTTTTTAAACTAGTTTTTGGGAACCATGTGGAAAGGTTTGGAAGGCCATTGGAATGGTATTATCACATCTTAATGGGCAATTTTAATGGCATCTTGAATGACAAAAATGCTGAGAGAAGTATGGCCCTGCTCACAAAGTTTCAGAAGAGAACAATGACTCCATCAAAATTTAGCATATCGTTCATTCGTGTGATATTTTGGGAAAGTATATGGTTTCATTATTCTCTCATCTTAAGTTCAGTGAAGTTCTATTTGAATATAATGAATGAATTTGTTTGGCAGAAGAAAAAGAGAAACCTTTGATAAACTGAGACAACAGGAAAGGTGTCCTGAGCACAAAATCCCTATCATGAGAGTTTCCGTCTTGTGAAGATACAAATTCATGTAAAGAAAGAAAGCCTTAATTGAAGAGGTTCCTTGCTCATCAAAGGCAACTGCATAAGGAATTGTTTCCTCAAGGTCAGCACACAGAAGCTGAGGCTCAAGGAGACTAGCCTTCATCTCAAGTGGACAGCATACCTTGGCAACAACATCTATATAGTTTTGATTTTGCAGAAATTGGGAGATAAAGGATTAAATGGATCGTGGAGTTCTGTTCCACAATTTCAGAGCATAAACGAGAGTAGGCAATGTGTGGTAGTATTGAAATTCTTCCAAGTAGTCTCTGAGAAGCCATTGTGTGATGCTATAAAGGTGAAACCTAAGTTGCAATGGAGACTTCAGGATACTGTAGCTTATAGGACTATGGGATGGATGTCTGTTAAGGAAAGCTGGGGAAGGGAGTAGAGCCGGTCTAAAAGAGGCTGTTTTTCACAGGTAGAAGATCTGGAGTCACAGGGTTGCTTAAGCTCTTTGTACCCCAGCCAATTTCATTATAAGCTCCAGATGCTTGGCCTGGAGCTATGAGACTTGATATTGGTAGTGCTGAATTTTCTTGTTGCTTGTTTATTCTGTGCCATTGTATATTTGAGGAATGTGACTTTTTATTTTATAGAATGCTTATAGTTAAAAGTTTGCTCTGTGTCTTAGGTGAGATATTAATTTTGGATTTTTAAACTGTTGTAATTGTTAAAAAACTGGAGAATTTTAAAGTTGGGCTGTATTTTATATTATGAAATGAACATGAGTAGAACATGGGAACAAGGAGTGGCAGGTTATGATTTAAATCTGTTCTAGATTTATTTAATTTTATGTTTATGCATGCATATATTTGCATGCCTGCTGCCTGTGAGAATCAGAAGAGAGTACTGAATGCCCTAGAAATAGATTATCAAATGGTTGTGAACTACTAAGTTTGTGCTGGGAACTGAACCAGGTCCTCTGCAAGAGTAACAAGAGTTCTTAACCCACTGTGTAATCTCTCTTGTACAGTGAAGGAAGGTTATAATCTAAAGGGTTGTGTTTGAGTTTCAAGTTGACTGTAGATAGAATTGATAGCTAATATTAATTGTCAACTTGATGAAATCTATAATAATCTGGGAGAAACCTGCCTGTAGGTAAGATGATTTTTATTAGGTTAATTGACGTGCGAAGATCCACCCTTGGTAAGTGGCAAAATTGCTGTTGCTGTAGAGTTGAACCAATTATTTAGGATTATAGCTCAATGGTATTTTAGATGTGATATCTTCTCACAATTCACTCAATCATTCATTCATTTCTTTCTTTTTTCTCTCTCATCCCTTTTTCTTTCTTCTCTCCCTCCCTTCCCTCCTTTCTTTCCTTCCTATCCCTTTCCTTCTCTTTCTTCTACTCTTCTATCCCCTTCCCTCTTTCCTTCTTTCTTGCCTTCCTTCCTCCCTCTTTTCTTCTTTGTTGCCTGGCTCCCTACATCTCTCTCCCTTCTTTTCTCCTTCCTTTCTCTTCTCCCCACCCCTCTTTTGCTCCATGTTCTTACAATATATCCTGGCTAGCCTGTAACTTACCATGTATTCCAGGCTGAACTTGTGGCAATCCTCCTACCTTTACCTCTCAAATGTTGGGATTATAGTCATGAACTACTGTACCTAACTTACTATCGTTTTTTTCCTCTAAATTCTGTATTGTACACCATCTAGAAATGCGAAGGAAGGCTCTGGAGATGGCTCAGTTTGTAAAGGTACATGCTACCAAGCCTAATGACTTAAGTTTAGTACTGGAACTCACAGGGTAGAAATTGTTCTCTGATGTCAATACAAACACTGTGGAGTATGTACACACACACACACACACACACACACAAAGCCTAAATGTAAAAAAAGTCATCAAGGGTGGGTGGGAGAGCACCCTCATAGACGCAGGGGGAGGGAGGATGGGATGGGGGTTTGTGGAGAGTAAACTGGGAAAGGGGATAATATTTGAAATGTAAATAAATAAAATATGCAAATAAAAACATAAAAAGTAATCAAGAAAATAAAAAGAAACCTACTTGAAACTATAGACTTCTGGGATTATTTTGTGAACTAAATAAAAATAATATTATAATAAGAATTTTATTATTTGAAAGTATCATTCTTATGCTCAACTTAACTTGACACCATCCTTTCAATAGTTGAAAAATAAAAATCTGTATCTTAAATGCCCACTTATCAGACCATTGTTAATTAACCAGAACTCCAAAGTGAAGGCAGGAAATATCAGTATACTTTTGTTATTTATTTCTCTATGGATTCTTCTATTATTAAAGAGAAATTCATATTTCACACTTAAGATTTGTTATACATAATATCTGAATTATGGTACAAATATGCTTTTTTACACTGCTGACTATAAAGTATGAGTTTTATGCATTTGATTGGTATTGATAAGTATATAAATAGTGATATTGCTTACGGTTGTTGCTTCTTGGCAGTAGTCACACCAAATCACAGGGAAATTTCTTTTCAAGGCCACAAGACATTTTGCATAAACTGAAGCACTTGCAAGTCTGTATTCTGTAAGAAAATATGGGCCTCTGAATCTGAATTCTTTCATCAACAGTAAAGTTGGAAACTCACAAATTTTGTGACAGCATTATCTACATGATTGAACAGATTGTCTAGAGATTGAACAGAGATAATATAACACATTTGAAAATGAACATTGTTATTGTCTCCCCTTCTGTCACATAGCCTATTTAGTGTATACACAGACCAATGTATTCAACTACCCTTTGTATTTTAGTTATACTGCTATTGCTTTTGCTGTATCTAGGATTTTTAGCTATATGATATTGTTTGCTGGTGCTATTTTAAGACAATTGAATTGAGCTCAACTATGCAAACAGTAGTGAGTAGCGAGTAGTGCGTATAATATGAAGAGATTGTGCCTTACTGATCTTCATTTTTGAGCATGTGTGTGCTTCTGTGTGTTGGGAGATTAGTTCTCTAAAAAATTAACTATCATAAATAACTCTTTAAGCAATTTTATTTTTTATTCACTCATATTAATGAACTTTGCTCTAAGCCTGAAATGCTCTAATTCTGTGATAAAGTGTAATGTAACTTATTATCAACAAATATTACAATTTTATAAATAAGTTTTAATTTCTTGATAAATATGAAAATGACTAAAATATATTTATTTGCCCCATAAGCCTATCCCACCTTTATTCTTTTTCCTTTAATTTCTAGGTCAGATTACATGAGTGAGTTTTAAAAATTATTGGAAAATGCACATGATAATATTTTATAAAATTATTATTGTTTCATTGATCTCAAGGAAATTTTAAGTGATTCTTCTATGAAAGTGATCAAATCTTATTTACTCATTTTGAAGGGAACTAAGTATCTGCAGGTACTATTTCCTGTTCTCAAATATTTTTATCAACAACAAATAGAATTATATCCAGTATTACAAAATGGCATAGACATGATTATCCACTATATTCATGATCATGAAATCATTAGAGAACAGGTCAGACATTTATTTGTTCTTTCAATTACATGGCATTCAAGAGAGTAATAAGCATATCAAGGGATCATTATACCTATAAAATACTAATTTCAAATATGCCAAGCCATTTCTCTCTCTAAAGGATGATATAATATTTATTTTGCTTATATATGTTAGTTTTAGCCAGGTTTTAGAAATGAAAATATTTTGATACTATTTAATATTTCTTTAATGAATATTTTAATAGTAACTGTTTTATATTTGATAAATAAATTATAGTAAAACTTTTGGTAAACTTAAGATAATATCATGTTTGGAAAGCTGTACTAATGATAAATTTATACTTAAACCATATTTCTTTATTTTTTTAAATTTCAAGACAGGGTTTTTCTGCATAGCCCTGGCACTTGCTCTGCATACCATGCTGGCCTTGAATCAGAGATCCACATGTGTTTGCCTTGCTGAGGTTAAAGTTATGCCCGCCACTGGCTGGCATATTTCTGCATCTTTAATGTCATAAATATTTGGAACTGTGTAATAATTACCTGCATTAGCAGCTGTATCTCCAAAGGATGATCCAAATGCCAACTTTATCGTCTGACAAACCCAACTGAAAAATAAAGGGGGGGAGAGCATTAGTTAGTAGAACAGCCAATAAGTATTGAGTATAATAATATTACAAGAGGTGAGAACTGTTGTTTTCTCGTTGAAACATTAAAATTTAAAAGGAAAAAGCCTTCACATCAAATGTTAATTATGCCTATTGATGATGATGATAATAATAATAATAACAACAACAACAATAATAATATAGTCACAAGTAGAATGAAAACAAAGATCATGTGAGGCAAGTACAACAATTAAAAAAGAAGCATCTTTCTGTATGATATAAGAGAAAGCTGCATGATTGAAAGTCAAATCTTCTAAGCTATGTTATCAATAAAGAAATAAATGGCTGACATATCAATAATTTTATTTATGGCCAAATTTTCATGATGGTGTATGAAAATAAAAAAAACTAAGTCATGGTTTCTTATTCTGAATATGCATGAATCATAGTTGTTTTGTCTGTTTTATTTTTCTGTTTTGAGATAGGGTTTCTCTGTGCAGCAAAGCCCTGACAGTCCTGGACTTACTTTGTAGACCAAGCCTGCCTTAAATTTACGGATATCTGTCTGCCTCTTTTTCCTGGTGTGCAGGAATTAAAAGTGAGAGTTATAGAATTAATTGTTATTCATAATACTATGAATCATAGTATTAAATTCATGGTAAATACTAGTAAGTTGAAAGTATGTAATGATACATTGGCTGATTTTAATCAGACAATATCTGTGAGCAATTGTTGCCAGACAAAAGGCATGTCACTGGATGCCTACACTAACAACAGAATAAGACAATCACTCCTTCTACTAATTTTAATGCCATTATTAATTTCCCTGAAATTCAGAAATCTGTACGTGAGTACCAAAAAAGAAAGATAGAAGTGATAAATCTGAACTGTAAATAATATTAAATGTGTTTACCAAAAATACTGTTGCCTTCATAATGTAGCATTTATGTTAGTTATGAATAGCTCAAAATTTCAAATTTAGTTTCCTTTGTTCAACTACAATTATTTACTATCATGTGGATTGACATTGAAAATATATAATTTTAGTAATTATGAATTGGACTATAACAGTAAAAACTATGCTACTAAGATTATTGTTTTTAAAGGTTCTTATTATTGATGAGATACATATACAATACAGATTTCTGTTTCTTAGTGACAGACTATAATTTAAAACTTTCTGGCTAGAATAATTCTTCAACTGATAGTGAAGAGTAAAAAAATAAAATAATGACTGCCCTGAGAACATGGGCCCTGGCCCCCGGCCAGATGGCCTAATTCCCCAGAACTTTTGGGAAAAACAACCACAAAATGTTTCAATGTCCCAGGTGCCTTGAAGACTTCCCCTATTTCCTCTCTGATCCTTCCCCTAGGTTGTGTTTTTTTTTTGCCTTTATAAGCCTGCTGGAAAATAGGGTCATGGCCAGACTCCTCTACCCCTGCGTGGTGTATGGGTCTCGACCTCAGCATGCTGGTTTGTGTGCCATTAAAACCTCGTGTGTTTACAGCAAGCTTGACTGTTGTGGCTTTCTGGGCTCATGATCCCTAAGACTTGAGTGAGGGTCTCCCTTCCGGGGTCCTACATGTGGGGGCTCATCCAGGATTTGACGACCACTCAGGAGTCATAACTTCACTTGGAGGTAAGGTGTTGTGTCTGTCTTATCTGTATTTCTGTCTGTCTGAATTCTGGGATCGCAGTTTCGGTTTTGCAGACGTTCATTTGAATCGGCACTCCAGGAGGGAGTGTGGAGTGGATAAGAATAGACGTATTCAGGTGTCCACCGTCCATTCGCCCTGGGAGATGTCCCAGGAAGATAGGAGGAGGGCCAGGGACGCCTGGCAGACCCCCATCTGGAGAATGGGGGACCGACTCCCCCCCCCCCCCGGCAATATGGGGCGGCAAGGTGTCGACAGTGTCTAGGTTCTTTTCTGGTCGACTCAGAACAGGAGACAGATTTTCTCTATTTCAGTAATTGTCTTTTGTCTTGTCTTTGTCATTTCTATTATAGATTTAGAAATGGGACAGACTGTGACGACACCCCTGACGCTAACCCTTGATCACTGGATGTACTTTAAGACTAGGGCTCATAATCTTTCTGTTGAAGTTAGAAAAAGACCTTGGCGGACGTTCTGTTCTTCAGAGTGGCCCACCTTCAGAGTGGGTTGGCCACAAGACAGGACTCTTAATCTTCTCATCATTTACGCTGTTAAGCCCATTGTCTTTCAGAACCCTGGAGGCCATCCAGATCAGGTCCCCTATATTCTGGTCTGGCAGGATCTGGTCCAAAATCCACCACCTTGGCTCAAACCTTGGACCACTGGACACAAGACGGCCATGGTGGCCATGGCGGCAAAACCGAAAGTCCCAGCTGTGGCGAGTGGTCCGCCTGCCCCTCCACATATTTATCCTGAAATTGAGGAGGTCTCTCTTTTAGATCTCCAACCACCCCCTGACCCTACCCCTGCCCTTCAACCTCTTCCTCCATCGGAGCCCCCCCCCCCAGCCTACAAAAGGGGCTGGTGATAGTGGGCCTGGGGCCAGCACCCAGAGTCGCCGGCGCTGCAGTCTAGATGGAGCCGTCCCAGAGCTGTCCTCGGTGACAGCTCTGCTGCTCTGAGCATACTTTGGCGGGCCACCCCCGGGCCCTAACGAACTTGCCCCTCTTCAGTACTGGCCGTTCTCCTCGGCCAACCTCTACAACTGAAAAACTAACCACCCTTCCTTTTCAGAAAATCTGTCTGGGCTCAGTGGCCTCCTTGAGTCCCTAATGTTCTCCCACCAACCTACGTGGGATGACTGTCAGCAGCTCTTGCAGGTCCTCTTTACCACAGAAGAGAGAGAACGCATCCTTTTAGAAGCCAGAAAGAATGTCCCGGGACCAGACAGGACCTCCACTAATCTCCCCAACCTTGTAGATGCAGCTTTTCCCTTGGCCCGCCCCAACTGGGATTTCAACACTGCGGAAGGTAGGGAGCCTCTCACTGTCTACCTCCGGACTCTAGTGGCAGGTCTCAAGGGGGCCGCACGGTGACCCACCAATTTGGCCAAGGTAAGAGAGGTTCTTTAGGGTCCAGTGGAGCCACCCTCCGTTTTCTTAGAACAGCTGAGGGAGGCTTATAGGAGATATACCCCGTTTGATCCCTCCTCGGAGGGACAGCAAGCGGCTCTAGCCATGACTTTCATTGGTCAGTCTGCCTCTGGTATTAAGAAAAAGTTGCAGAGGTTGGAGGGACTTCAGGATTATACCTTACAGGACCTAGTAAAGGAGGCTGAGAAAGTGTATCATAAGAGAGAGAGAGAGAGAGAGAGAGAGAGAGAGAGAGAGAGAGAGAGAGAGAGAGAGAGAGAGAATCGGTGTGATCGCCGCCAGGAAAGAAACTTGACTGAGATTTTGGCTGCAGTAGTAGGTAAAAGAAAGTCAGAGACAGGGCAGTCAGGGTACCTGGGCAACAGGGCAAGAAGACCTCCAGGAGGACAGAGACTCTCATTCCTTCCTTGTTATTCCTGAGTGCCCAGCCCCCCTACTCGGAAGGGATCTACTAACCAAATTAATAGCTCAAGAAAGCTCAGCTATGCTGCACCGAGGTGACCTACCTAGGATACACCCTCTGAGAAGGAAAAAGGTGGCTCACCGAAGCTGGAAAGAAGACTGTGATGCAGATCCCTTACCCCCACCACTCTGCGACAAGAGAGGCCTCCACTCCAATACACTGCTCTGCTGACATCTTGGCAAAAGAGACTGGAGTCAGAAGGGACTTGACCGAACAACCGTGGCCAGGTGTACCTAACTGGTACACGGATGGTAGCAGCTTCGTGGTAGAAGGAAAAAGGAGAGCAGGAGCAGCAGTGGTGGATGGAACACGGGTGGTCTGGGCCAGCGGTTTGCTGTAAGGAACCTCTGCTCAAAAGGTGGAACTCATAGCACTAACACAAGCACTCCAGATGGCAGAAGATAAGCCCATCAACATTTACACCATTTACCCTGACAGTCGCTATGCTTTTGCCACTGCACACATCCACGGGGCCATATACAGGCAAAGGGGCCTGCTCACTTCAACAAGAAAGGACATTAAAAACAAGGAAGAAATACTGGCCCTTTTAGAGGCCATACATCTACTACACTAAAAAAGGTGGCCATCGTCCACTGTCTTGGGCACCAGAAGGGGGGGGGGGTACTCAATCTCAAGGGGAAATCAGATGGCTGATCAGACGGCAAAGCAGGCAGCCCAAGGGGCAGTAATCTTGGTAACTGAAACCGTGCCAGATCCTCAAGCCTCGGATCCTAGTTTCAACTACCCCTTTAAGGACTGTGATAAGATTGAAGATATGACAGTGGTGGGAAAAGCCTAAATGTTTAGTCATCATGGACTGGCAAAGACTAAAGATGGGCGGATTATTCCACCCTCCAAAGAAGGACAGGACTATGTGAGGCGTATTCACCAACTAACCCATCTTGGAAGTGATAAACTTATGTGATAAGGTTAAATTCAGTAGCTGAAGAGGTAGTGAAGTCATACAAAGCTTGCACCTTGACCAATGCCACTCAGCCTTTCAAGGAGCCTGGAAAGAGGCTAAGAGGAGATAGGCTGGGGGTCTATTAGGAAGTGGACTTCACTAAAATTAAACCAGGAAAGTATGGTAACAAGTATCTCCTAGTTTTCATAGACACCTTCTCAGGATGGTTGGAAGCTTTTCCTACCAAATCAGAAACTGCTCAGATAGTGGCCAAGAAGATCCTTGAAGAAATCCTGCCTCGGTTTGGGATCCCCAAGGTAATCGGCTTGGACAACGGGCCTGCATTTGTTGCCCAGGTAAGTCAGGAATTGGCCACACAACTGGGGACTAATTGAAAATTACATTGTGCTTACAGGCCCCAGAGCTCAGGACAGGTAGAGAGAATAAATAGGACCCTAAAAGAGACCCTTACTAAATGAGCCATTGAGACCGGCGGTCGGGACTGGGTGACTCTCCTTCCGTTTGCGCTTCTCAGGGTCCGAAACACTCCCGGACGTTTCAGCCTCACCCCCTATGGGATTCTGTATGGGGGACCGCCCCCCTTAACTGAGTCAGGTGGGATATTGGATCCCAACACTGACCTTTCCTCACCCTCTGCTCTATTTACCCACTTAAAGGCCTTAGAAGTTGTCAGAACACAGATCTGGAACAAGATCAAAGAAGCCTACACACTGGGGACCATAGCAGTGCCTCACGGGTTCCAGGTCAGAGACTCGGTCTTGGTCAGATGACATCGCACTAGCACGCTTGAGCCCTGGTGGAAAGGACCTTACCTGGTGCTGTTGACTACCTCCATGGCAGTGAAGGTAGATGGGACTGCTGCCTGGAGCCACGCCTCCCATGTAAAGAAAGCACCAAACCAAGATGAGGGTGACTGGACGGTGGCAGCCACTGACAATCCTCTTAAGCTGCGCCTTCGCCGTAGCCCCAACCTTGGGTAGTAATCCTCATGCTTCCATGACCCTGACATGGGAAGTCATCTCTCAAGCCGGAGATACCGTATGGAGTACTTCAAAGGTAGCCCCCCCTTATACATGATGGCCCCCTCTGTTCCCTGAAATCTGTGCCTTGATGGCTGGATTAGACGCTTGGGACATCCCTGAAGAGTCACATGAAAAGGTGCCCCAGGGCGAGGTAATCTACCAGAAGCAGTCATATAACCAGGGGGTAAGTTCCCAGGGGCAGTACATTGCAGGTATACCAGGCTGTAGTAGTGAGTCTAAACAAAGGGGGCGCCATCAGGAGCCCTTTTATGTCTGTCTCAGGGATAGAAAAAGTAAAAAAGAGGCTCGCCAGTGTGGGGGAGCAGAGGGCTTCTTCTGTAGTCAGTGGGGATGTGAAACCACTGGTACCACTTATTGGCACCCTTCCTCTAGCTGGGATCTTATTGTAGTGTCCAGACGAAATAAGGGCCATGATTCTTTAAACATCACTTTTACTCAGAAAGGAAAAGAGGCAAAAGAAGATGGGATAAAGGGGAGGCAGTGGGGCCTAAGATTTTATGTGACAGGGACGGACCCTGATTTCACTTTTAAGGTTCGGCTGAAGATTAAAAGTCCTCCAGCCCAGTCAGTGGGGCCTAACCCCATCTTAGTTAAAAGGCCTCAGAGACCCCCTCCAAGACCTACCCTCCCTGGGCCTACTTTAGGTGGCCCTAATGACACTTCTTCTCTTGATCTAGCCCCAACCACTCCCTCGCCCTCAGACACCGAGAATCACCTGTTTAGCTTGGTACAAGGGGCATTCCTGGTCCTCAACCGTACTAATCCCAACATTACTCAGTCTTGCTGGCTGTGCTATGCCTCTAGTCCCCCCTATTATGAGGGAATCGCCCAATGAGGACCTATAATAAGACTGCAGACCATTCTCAATGCCCTTGGGGGGAAAACAGAAAACTGACTCTGGCAGCTGTCTCAGGGAGTGGACTTTGCTTGGGTCAAGTGCCACATGGCAGACAGCACCTCTGTAATTAGACCCAACATATCCAGTTTTCCGACAGTGGTCAGTACCTAGTGCCCCCCTTAGACACAGTGTGGGCTTGCAACACTGGTCTCACTCCCTGCATATCTACTTCTGTTTTTAATACTTCTAAAGATTACTGTATTCTAGTTCAGCTTGTCCCTAGACTCCTGTACCATGATGACAGCTCTTTTGTCGATGAATTCGACCATTGAGTCCACCATAAGCGAGAGCCCATTACCATGACCTTGGTGGTCCTCCTGAGTCTAAGGGTGGCGGCTGGGGTTAGCACAGGTACAACCGCCTTAATTCAGACCCCTTGATACTTTGATGAATTGCCAACTGCCATGGACACTGATCTGAGGGCCATAGAGCAGTCCATAACTAAACTAGAAGAATCCTTGAACTCCCTGTCAGAGGTAGTACTACAAAATAGGAGAGGGTTAGACCTCATTTTCCTCAAAGAAGGAGGACTTTGTGCAGCCCTAAAGGAAGAGTGTTGCTTCTATGTAGACCATTCTGGAATAATTAAAGATTCTATGTCTAAACTCAGGGACCGGTTAGACAAGGGCAGAAGGAAAGAGAAGATAGACAGAGCTGGTTTGAAAATTGGTTTAATAAGTCTCCTTGGTTTACCACCCTTGTTTCTACTCTTGCCGGTTCCCTAATCATCCTTTTGCTTTTGCTCACTTTTGGACCTTGCATTCTTAATAAGTTAGTGGCTTTTGTAAAAGACAGGGTTAGTGCTGTACAGGTAATGGTGCTCCGACAACAGTACCTGACTTTGCCGAAAGAAGAAGAGGGGTCACTCTAAGATTAGAGCTACTCACAAGAAAAAGTGGGGAAATGAAGAATAAAAAAATAAAATAATGACTGCCCTGAGAACATGGGCCCCCGCCCCCGGCCAGATGGCCTAATTCCCCAGAACTTTTGGGAAAAACAACCACAAAATGTTTCAATGTCCCAGGTGCCTTGAAGTAAATATCCACCCCCAGACTTCCCCTATTTCCTCTCTGATCCTCCCCCTAGGTTGTGTTTTTTGCCTTTATAAGCCTGCTGGAAAATAGGGTCATGGTCAGACTCCTCTACCCCTGCGTGGTGTATGGGTCTCGACCTCAGCATACTGGTTTGTGTGCCATTAAAACCTCGTGTGTTTACAGCAAGCTTGACTGTTGTGGCTTTCTGGGCTCGTGATCCCTAAGACTTGAGTGAGGGTCTCCCTTCGGGGGTCCTACAATAGTATTTAATACCTTACAAAAATAAAACATATTCTTCACAGGCCTATTAAATCAGTGATCTATAGTAATGAGACTAGAAATTTCTTTAATATTTTATAGACACATATCCTAATATCAAGATTTTATTAGACTTTTTAGCTAACATAAAAAAATAGTAGTTTAAGTTATTTTATGGACCCATGTATATAGAAAACAAGATCAAGTTGGAATTCTTGTTTCCTTTCTTAATTTCTAGTATTTGACATTTGTGACTAGTGGCTACATATTGTCGTTTGAAAATGAAATGATCCTATAGGATCATGTATTTGAACATTTAGCCCCCAGCCATCAGCACTGTTTTGGAAGTTTCAGGAGGCAAAAATTGGCTTGACAAAGTGAGTTTCTGGAATAGCCCTTGGTTTGTGATATCCAAGCTCCACTCCTTGTCTATTCTGACTCCTGACTCTGAGTGCAATGTGACCAGATTCACGTTCTTCCTGCAATGCCTTTCAACCATGATAGACTATATACTTTTAAACTGTTCCCAAAATAAAGCTTTCTTCTTTTTAGTTGCTTCTTGGCATATATATTTGGTCTCAGCAATGAGAAAAACAATACTACATTTTGGCATTGAGGAATGCAGATGTTGCCATGGTAAAGTTGATCATATGAGTGGTAGGCCTTTGGAAATGGTCTGTTGGAGGAATGTAAAAGAACTTGGAGTTCTGTGCTACCTAATCCCTAACATGCTGTAAACATAACTTGAGCTATAACTTAGGAGTTCTGACTACCAGGAGAAACATGGATAGCAGAGGCTCATCTCATGAGGTTTCAGAAAGAATAAAGACTCTATCAGAAACTGTGACAGACGACATTCCTGTTACATTTGGCCAATTATCTGGCTTCATTCTGCTTGTGCACTGTAAGATGATAAATTAATTTGTTAGGCAGAGTAAATTTCAAGACAGGATAGCATTCAGGCTATGCCATGACAATTGTTTATCCAGATCTATTATGAGTGAAGGTAACAAGTAAAGTAAAAAAAATAGTATATATGCAATTTACTGAGGTAAGGTATATGAATAAGTTTAGTTTCAGATAAGGCAGGAGTGAAAGTAATTTTAATTGTTACATTGATTGGCACAATAAAGAGAAATCTAGGCAGAGTATGGTGGTGTAAGCCTTTAATCCTGAACTCAAGAACCAAAGACAGGTAGGTGGACCTCTGTTCTAGGCCACCCTGTTCTACATAGTGAGTTCCAGGCCAGCCAGAGCTACAGAGTGAGACCCCATTTCACAGGCATAGGCACGGTGGGAGAGATAGAGAGGGGGATGGAGGATCATGGAGAGAGGGAGGGAGGGATGGTACTCTGTACTGAAATAGAAAAGTGACCAATACCTCACCTATTCAAGTTGCCAATTTATAAAAATGCAAATTCATTTGAAAGGAGTGGGCTTGAATTGAGAATGCTACTGAAGGTGTTTCTTGCTCAAAAATAAATGCTTGTGCAAGTATTTTTTTTTCAGGTTCAGCCAACATTGCCTACTACAAGGGGCTAGACTACATCATGAGTTGTCAGTAGAATTCGACAGCATTATAATTACTAGTTTTGCAGATATGAAAGATATGAATGAGTGGGTAATTAAGGCTGTTACCAAGGATATGGAAAGACATGATGCTAGGAGTTGTATGATATGGTCATATTCCCTGCAACGAGGACACTGGGTGACACCCAAGTTCCAATAGAAACCCCAGGATGCTAGAGATACCAGGATCATATGATGCATGCTGAAGAAAGCTGCAGGTATGGAGTGAAGCTGACCTTAACTAGAAGCTATGTGTGCTTCCAGTGTCATATTTGGAGGGGCACAGCTACTGGAACACATTTGAGTCCAGATGAATGTATCATGAGCTCAAAATGCTGGACATGGTATTCTGCAATTTGATAATTACCCTGTGAGTTTTCTGTCTTTCTTTTGTCAAATCTTTGTTTGCTATGTCCCCATTCTTCCTTTTTGAGATAGAGACATCTGTGACTTTATAAGATGAAACATGCAACTTATTTTTATATGACTTTATAAGAGATCACAGTTAAGAGATTACCATAAGTCTCAGAAGAATCTTTGAGATTTTACACAGTGTTGTGACTGTTTAAAGGCCGCAGGGACTTCTGAAGTTGAAACAAATATGTTTCACATTATAAGATCTCATCAGCCTATAGGGATTAGATGCGGGAAGTTTTGATCTGAATGTGAGGTATCTCCATAGGCTAATATACTTGAACATTTGGTACCCAAACAGTGGTGCTGTTTTGAAAGGTTTCAGAACCTTTAGGAAATAGAGATTTTCCAGAAGAACTGAATTACTAAAGGTCATCTTAAAATTTGATAGCCAAGACCTACTTCTTGTCTGCTTCTTGACTACAAAAACAGTGAAACCAACCACTTCCCTTCTGGTTACCTTGCTTACTCTGCCATAATGGATTCTATCCCTTCTTATACCATAATTCAAAATAAATTTCTCTTCACACAAGTTGTTTATTGACAGGTATTTTGTCACAGGAAATAATATACTACTATATAAGATAGTGTATAGAATATTTTCATGACTGTTTTATTACACAACATTGGTTAGGATTAGATTTAATATTTTGGAAAAATAAATTTTGTGCTTTATAGCTTGGTATCTGACAAAATTCAAAATTCTCATATTTCATTTGCTTCATATTTTTATTGGTATTTTCATATTTTTGGTGAACCTATCATTCCTCGATTGATGCTGTAAAAGCTAAAATTTATATTTCAAAATAATTAATGTTTAAAAATGTAATTATACTTCAAAATAATGTTTAAAAATAATTTTAAATATTAAAATATGTTGGAGAAAAATTCTAGTATCTGAGCATGTAAAAAAAGCAAGAATGTATAATACAAATTAAATTTTCTATGTATTTCCTTATATTTCTGGCTCAGAAAAATTCTGACATCTATTAAAAATATCTCAGTATCATTGCTGCATCCAAATAAATTATTTTAAGTCTGTATGAAAGCAGTAAGAGATTAAGTATATGTTATGTAAACTTTTAGAAACTTTAAATTTTACTATATCTAACTATTAAAATCAATATTTTTATTTTTATTTTTTTGGTTTTTCGAGACAGGGTTTTTCTGTGTAGCCCTGGCTGTCCTGGAACTCACTCTGTAGAACAGGCTGGCCTCGAACTCAGAAATCCACCTGCCTCTGCCTGTCAAGTGCTGGGATTAAAGGCATGTGCTACCACGCCCGGCTTCAATATTTTTATTAAGTTATCAAATGCTATTATGGTAGAAATTTGTTCATTAAACTGAGTGTCCATCCATTGACATACACATTCTAATGGAATTATGAATTTCCACATACAGTAACATTTTCATGAAAAATTTCCTTCAATGCCCAAGGAGATTCAAGCAGACTGCAATTCTCCATGGGATTTCTTTATATTTTCTGATAGCATTTTCTTGCATTATTGATTTTTAAAATTTAAAAATTAAGTGTTCTACAGATACACTTAGTGATCTTTAATAATCTGATTTTATTAAACATTGTTAAATATAAGCAAAAACTGAAAATAAATGTAAGACTTGTGTTGGGGTTGATAAAGATGAATTCTTAAAAGTTTCGAGTCAAACTTTATATATTACTTGTTTCTTTTTTTAAAATAGCATAGGGAACAGACTTCTGCCAGATTAGCTTAATAAGAAAGTATGCCACTGGAGCTAAGTTTGGTACTGACAGTAATACCTTTAAAACTAGTGGCTGCTCACCTGCAACATAAACAGAGTGTGCAGTATTTGCCTGCCTCTCCGTCTTCTCTTACTGGAATTTGGGGTGGTGAGAAGAACTGATGCTAGGCAGTGAAACTCATGCTACCTTCTAGGTCATGACTAATAAAGATCATATATCTTATCCAGGAGTACCCCTCACTTGGCCAGCCTCTGCCAAAATTGTATAGACTCATTTTTAGGTATCTTTACATTAGTCTAGATATATCAACCTCAAACTGACAAGGTAACTCTGTATGTGTTAGCTAGATTTCACAGTGCCGGAAGGTATTATTTTTGTAGGCTGCTAGAAAAGAAAATACATTAATGATTCTACCTTAACAAAACACTGGAAGCTACAATATGCTCCACCATACCACAGGGGCATGTGCTCCACTATGTTCATAACAGCCTTATCTGTGTTAGCCAGAAGATGGAAATAACCCAGATGTTTCATGACAGAACAATGGATACAGAAAATGTGGTTCATTTACATAGTAGAATACTACTCAGCTATTAAGAATGAGGACATCCTGAGTTTTACAAGCAAATGGATGGAAGTAGAAAATATCATCCTGAGTGAGGTAACTCAGACCCAAAAGGACATGCATAGTATGTAGTCACTAATATGTGGATATTAGCCAAAAAAAAAAAAAATTACACACTACACAGGATACAATACACAGAGCTCAAGGAGGTTAACAAGCAGAAGGGTCCAAATGAGGATGCTTCAAATCCTACTTGGGAGGGAGAAGAAAGTAATTACAAGAGGCAGAGGAAAGGAGGAACCTGGATGGGAGAGGGGATAGGGAGAGAGAAAGGGGAACATGATCAGGTATTGAGGGACGGGCTACAGGAGTAAAGCTCTGAGGGCCAGCAGAAAGAATGGAAACAGGCAACCTCCAGAGATAGGGGGTCGGGGGGACCCTCTAGAATGTACCAGAGACCTGGGAGGTGAGAGACTCTCAGGACTCAAAGGGAGAGACCTTAGATGAAATGCCCTACACTGGGGAGAGGGAACTTCTAGAGTCTACCTCCAGCAGGAAGACAGGACATCAAGTGGAGGGATGGGGTTGTCATCCCATAGTCGAAACTCTGACCCAGAATTTTGTTCTTTCCTGTCTGAAAGAACTGCAGGATCAAAAATGGAGAAGAGCCTAAGGGAAAGGAAGTCCAGTGACTGGCCCATCTCAAGGGGACTTCAAAGCCTGGCACTACTGCTGATGCTATGGTGTGCTTACAGACAGGAGCCTAGAATGGCTGTCCTCTGAGAGGCCCAACCAAGAGACTGAACTTGTGGACAGCTGTGGTTGAATTAGGGAAAGGCTGGAAGAAGCTGAGGAGGAAGGCAACCCCATAGGAAGACCAGAAGTCTCAACTAGCTAGGACCCCTGAGATCTCAGACACTGAGCCACCAACCAGGCAGCATATACAAGCTGGTCTGAGGCCCCTGACACATATACAGCAGAGGACTGCCTAGTCAGGTCTCAGTGAGAGAAAATTAACTTAACTTTTCAGAGACTTGAGACCCCAAGGAGTGAGGAGACCGGGTGGGGTGGAGAGTTGGGGGGATGGGAACATCCTCTTTGAGACAGGGGAGGAGAAATGGGATGAGAAACTATGGGCAAGCAGAATGGGGTAACAACTGGACTGCAAAATTAAAAGTAATAATAATAATAAACTGTTAGAACATTTTTGATACTTATTGATCACTTAATTCTTATGAATATATTACTTTTAGAAAGTATTTATAGAATTGGATTTGAGATATTTTAAAGATAATATATCTGCATTCATTTTATAAACTCTATTTCTATCTTGTATATAGGGGCTTTAGCTGTTCTTTATGAAAACAATTATATTTGTTTGGAATTATTGTTCCAATAGAAACACAGCTACACAACACCATATGCCCTTTCTGAGGCTTTTCTGATTTTATGTGTAGAAATGTAAAGCCAAATAATTGCCATGAAATATGTTCATATGTTAGCTATATAAATTCATTTTGGTGAATTAAGCACTGTAATTTAATAAAATAATTTGTAATTTTTGTTAAGTTATATATATCAGGTCACAGTTGCACTTATCCTGGATATTCTTCAGTTATGAAAATCTCCTTTTGTTTATCTAATTATCTAACATATCTAACCACATAACTTAGGAGCGTCCTGCTTTGACAATACTTTACAAAGGAGAGGAAATTGATGTCAGAATCTGTCTTCCATTATTAAGATAAAGATATCCTCACTGAAAGGAACATCTCCAAATTTCTTGTTATATGATCTGTTGAACACAGTTTCTGTGCTTCTGAATGAGCTGTTTAAATTATTGTGGTTAATATTAAATTTAAAAGGCTAGTAGTTGCTTAGATAAGATGTATATATAGTATTGAAAAAATTTTAATTAAACTTCCAGACTTTTCTTTTTTTGATGAGGATGAGATAGAAACTTTTATCAAAGATTGGATGACATCAATTCTAATACTTTTCTGGGTAGGATACTAAGAAAGTAAATTTTATTTGAATTCTCTAAAGGAAAAAAATCATCATGCATTCCAGATCCAGTTTGTGATCATGTCCTATGGAAGATACATTTCTATATCCAACAGTATTACATCCTCAGTGTGGCTGAGTTCAGGTAGAATAGAATAATTTGCCACCTGGCTCCAATTACATACATTTGAATCAGAATATTGTTCAATTGCCTATATAGTGCAGGCTGGCCTCATCAGAAACTCCTATGTTTTTCTTTACTCTCCCTAGTGGCTAGAACTAGGCAGAGTCTCCTGAGTGCTGGGATTATGGACATGAATCATGGCACTCACCTAAGATATTTTTAATGATGACATATGCTGCCAAATTTCCTCTGTTAAATCTGTCTTCCATACTATCAAACAGTATGATCTCCTTTAAACATAAATCAATCACTACCATAGTTGATGGTTAAACGTTTTCAGTAACTTTGGATCTCCTTCACGGTAAATTCGAAATTTCAGTGCTGCCTCACTTAAGTCCTCTCCAGGAAGAACTGTCCATATCTCTATTGTAGCATATATTATACTGCTTCACTATTTTCTTTTAAATATTCATCCTCTCATAGCCTGTTGATGACAGGGATAGCCTTCATCATGTTTGTCCTCTTATTACATCTAGGCACCCAAAATTTTATGGGTGAATGTGTGCATTTATTAAAGCTGAGTGATGTAATTTATCAAACACTAATTCTAGTCCTCAATAAATGGTGCTGCTCTAACTGGCTGTCTGTATGTAGGAGAATGAAAATAGATCCATATTTATCACGTCGCACAAACCTCAAGTCCAAGTGGATCAAGGACCTCAAGGTATCTAATAGAATGTCAATCTCAAGAAGAGGAAGTGGGAAAGAGCCTCAAACTCATTGGCACAGGGGAAACATTTTCTGGACACAACAACAATGGTCCAAGCTCTAAGATCAACAATTGATAAATGGACCTCATGAAACTGGAAAACTTCTGTAAGGGAAAGGACACTGTCAATAGGACAAATTGGCAACTTACAAATTGGGAAAAAAATCTTCACTAACCCTACATCCCACAAAGGACTAATATTCAAAATAAAGAACTCAAAAAGTCAACCTCCAAAAACCCAAATAGCCCAATTAAAAATGGGGTACAGAGCTAAACAGAGTATTCACAACAGAAGAATCTTGAATGGCCGAGAAGCACCTAAAGAAATGTTCAAAGTCCTTAGTGATCAGAGAAATGCAAATCAAAACAACCCTGAGATTCCACCTCACACCAGTCAGAATGGCTAAGATAAAAAATTCAGGTGACAGCAGATGCTGGAGAGGATGTGGAGAAAGAACACTCCTCCATTGCTGGTGGGATTGCAAGCTGGTATAACCACTCTGGAAATCAGTCTGGCATTTCCTCAGAAATATGGAAATACTTCTACAGGAAAAAAAACAGCTATACCACTCTTGGGCATATACCCAAAAGATGCTCCACAATACCACAGAGGTATGTGCTGCACTATGTTCACAGCAGCCTTATTTGTAATAGCCAGAAGCTGGAAACAACCTAGATGTACCTCAACCAAAGAATGGATACAGAAAATGTGGTTCATTTACACAATGTAATACTGTACGGTTATTAAAAATGAGGACATCATGAATTTTGCAGGCAAATAGATGGAACTAGAAAATATCATCCTAAGTGTGGTAACTCAGACCCAAAAGGACATGCATGGTATGTACTCACTCATAAATGGATATTAGCCAAAAAACTCAGAATACCTAGGATACAACCTACAGACCATAAGTATAACAAACAGAAATGCCCAAGTGGGGTTTCAACCCCACTTAGAAGGGGAAAGGAAATAATCATGAAAGGCAGAGGTACAGAGGGACCTGAATGGGAGAGGGGAGAGGAGGGGAAAGGGGAACAGGATTAGGTATGAGAAGGCTGAAGAAAAGCCCAGAGGGACAAAGAGAATGAAAGGAGATAAGCAGCATCAGTGGTGAGAGGTGGGGAGACACTGTAGAAAGTATCAAAGATCTGGGGGTGAGAGAATCTAAGGACTCAATGGGAGTGACCTTAGCCAAAATGCCCAACACTGGGGAGAGGGAACTCGAAGAGTAGATAGGGCCTCAAGTGGAGGGTCTGGGTGACTAACTCACAGTCAAAATTTCTGACTCAGAACTGCTCCAATCTAAAAGAACTACAGGGACAAAAATGGAGAAGAGACTGAAGGAAAGGTGGTCCAATGATCAGCCCAACTTGGGCTCCATCTCATGGGAGGGCACCAAGGCCTAACACTATTACTTACAGACAAAAGCCTGTCATAGTTGTCCTTTGAGAGGCCCTACCACCAGCTGACTGAGACAGATGCAGATGCTTACACCCAACCATTGGACTAAAGTTGGGGACTCCTATAGAGGAATTAGGGGAAAGATTGAAGAAGCTTAAGGGGAGAGAGGCCCCTTAGGAAGATTGTCAATCTCAGCTTACTAGACCCCACAGAGCCACCAACCAGGAGCATATACTGGCTGGTCCAAAGCCTCTGGCATATATGTAGCAGAGGTCTACCTGTTCTGGCTTCAGTGGGAGATGAACTTAATCCTGGAGAGCCTTGAGGCATCAGGGAAGGGGAAGGCCTGGTGGGGGAGAGAGAGCACCCTCTCAGAGGCAAGGGGGAGGAGGAATGGAAGGACGAACTGTGGGAGGGGGGACTAAGAGGGGGAATTGACTGGAATGTAAATAAAGTAATTTAAATGAATAAATAAATAAACAAACAAATAAAATAAGAATAAGGAAAAGGACTGGAGAAATGGCTCAGTGGTTAAGAGCACCAACTGCTCTCAGCAACCACATGGTTGCTCACAACCATCTGTAATAGGATCTGATGCCCTCTTGTATGTCTGAAGACAGCTACAGTGTACTCATATAAATAAAATAAATAAATCTAAAAAACAAACAAACAAGTGTAAAAAAATAAGGAAAAAATCATACAAGTAATCTTTCAGTGTGGTATCCTATTGAGACACGTATTTAGTTTCACAAGAAGAACTTTCTTACTTTGCCTAAGGCATATTATGTCAAGATAAAGCTAGTTTTCACAGATCATAATAACCAGACTTTAGTTTTACAAGCCTTTGTACAGATATATACTTTTATTTTGGGGGGACAAATGCATAAGGCTGGAATGACGGGACCATGTGTATAGTACATGTGTAACATCTGTTTCCTAATGTAATTTGCAGCATTTCCATTTCTAGCAGAAATGGGTGGATATTCTAGTCACTCTATACTATCAACAGTGTTCAGTACTGTCAGCGATTTTATTTTGACCATTTTTAATAAGTGATACAATGAGTGAAAATGTTGGAAATTATTTTTCATGATTATCTATTATCTAAATATCTTTGATAACCAAGTATCAATTCAAATATTTTTATTCATAATTTTTCTTTTTCTAAAGTATTTTATTGTATATTTTCTTCATTTACATTTAAAAAATTTTCTATTCACTTATTGAAATTCATTATATATTTTGGATATACCATATTTAAATGCAGGGTTTGTAAATATTTTTCTGTATTTTGTATTTTAATTTTCTTTATCACTCAAAAATAAGATATTTCATTTCAATGGTTCAATTTGCCAGTATATTTGTGGATGGTGATTCTAATAACTTGCTTAGAATATATTTGTTCTTCCCATTATTACAATAATTTATCTCTTCTCTTCTTCCTCTCTTTCTTTTTCTTTCTTTCTCTTTCTCTCTCTCTCCTTTTTCTTTTCTCCTTCTCCTTCTTCTTCCTTCTCCCTCTTCTTCCTTCTCTTCCTTCTTTTCTTGTGTGTGTTTACATTTGTATATGTGTATTGTAGGGTCTCATGTATCTCAAGCTGACCTCAAACAGGCTCTATAGATGACTCGACATGATCTTCCTGTGTTTGCCTCTAAGTGCTGGCATTAGAGGCAAGAGCAACCATGCCTGGTTTACATAGTGCTGAGTATCAAACCAGGTGCTTTACGCATTACTGAGCAATTACCGAACCAACTGAGTTACATCCTCATTCCTCTATTAATACAACATTGCCTTTATTATTTTTATATAAAGGTCATGGTAGATATCAAATTTTATTATATTGTAATTTAATATAGTATAATTAATAACATAGATAGGACAACTTGCATGAGTTGGTTCTTTCCTTCAACCATGTGGGTATTGAGGATAAAACTCAGGTCTAGCAGTAAGCACCCTTATTTGCTGAGCCTTCTTGTTGAATCACTGAAGTATTTAATATATTTGGATACTATTTTAAATGGCATTTTAGAATTTTAATTTCTGATTGCTTGTGGTTGAAATAAAGAAATACAAATAATTTTTGTATATTGATTTTTAAATCCTAGAATCTTGGTCATTTCATTTATTACACATTGCTTTCAAAATGACTTGGATCACTTTTCTATATAGATAATCAAGTTACCTGTAAATAAAAATACCCCCACTTATTCACCTTTCTTGGTTGACAATACAGAATAAAAATCACAAGTATAATATTGAATGTATAATAAGAATAGACACTTCAGCTTTCTTCCTGACCTTAGAATGAAGTACTTATTTCAGATTAATTCTGATGTTAAATCTATTTTATTTATGGCTATTTTTATCAAATTAAGAAAATTCTTTTCCATTCCATGTGTGTTGTGAGTCATCATGGGTAATAGATATTGTTATAGGCAATTTTGGTGTCTACTGAATTAGGATAATTTTAATGTATTTATATGGCATAATTATATGGAGTATTTTTCACACTGCTGTGGTTAAAGAAACCACAATAAAATTTATCATTTTAATGATTTTCCTATGTAGTTCATTGTGGTAAGTACTTTCATATTGCTGTATATATATATATATATATATATATATATATATACATATATATATACACACACACATACACACATACACACACATACACACACATACACACACACACACACACACACATATGTATCTGGAGTTTTAAATCATGCAGAACTTAAATGTATCTCCACTAAATGTCTCACACGTATGCTCCCATGGTTCAATTTTCTGTATTTGTGAATTTAATTAATTTAAGAATTTTACAGTATTAGTACTTTTATGGCTGGGTTTGTAAGCTGCCCTTTGTGGGTACTGGGAACCGAACTCATTAAGATTGGTTCTACAATGGAGAAGTTAGAGAAAGGATTGAAGGAGCTGAAGGGGTTTGCAATCCCATAAGAAGAACAGCAATATCAACTAACCAGACTCCCCATGGCTCCCAGGGACTAAACCACCAAACAAAGAGTATACATGGTGGAACTCATGGCTCCAGCTGCATATGAAGAAGAGGATGGCCTAGTCGGACATCAATGGGAGGAGAGGCCCTTGGTCCTGAGAATGCTAGATGGCCCAATGTAGGGGAATTTGAGGGCGAGGAGGTAGGAGTGGGTAGATGGGTAGAAGAGCATCCTCATAGAAGCAGGGAGAGGGAGGATGGGGTGAGGGGAACCGGGAAAGGGGATAACATTTGAAATGTAAATAAAGAAAATATCCTAAAAATTTTTTTAAAAAATTGGTTTTATCAAGACCATGCCTTTCCTTCTAGATTTAGGGTTAGTTTGTTTCATTGTTCTTACAGGGGTGAATTTTAGTTGTTAATTTTTGATCGTTCTTGTTTGTGTATGTGTTCATTTGTGTTGGCTGGGTTTGATTTTTGTTTTTTTTCCAACTTGGCACAAATGAGAGTCACTAGAGAGAAAGGAATCTTAATCCAGAAAATGACTCCATATGATTGACCCGGTGTCTTAGTCAGGGTTTATATTCCTGCACAAACATCATGACCAAGAACCAGGTTGGGGAGGGAAGGGTTTATTCGGCTTACACTTCCATACTGCTGTTCATGACCAAAGGAAGTCAGGACTGGAACCCAAGCAGGTCAGAAAGCCGGAGCTGATGCAGTGGCCATGGAGGGATGTTCTTTATTGGCTTGCCTTCCCTGGCTTGCTCAGCCTGCTCTCTTATAGAACCCAAGACTATAGCCCAGAGATGGTATCACGCACAAGGGGCCTTTCCCCCTTGATCACTAATTGAGAAAATGCCTTACAGTTGGATCTCATGGAGGCATTTCCTCAACTGAATCTCCTTTCTCTGTGATAACTCCAGCTGTGTCGAGTTGACACAAAACTAGCCAGTACACCCAGTCACACACAGGTCGATTGGGCATTTTGTTCACTAATGAATAATGTAGGAGGTGTTTCCTAGGCTGGTTGTTCTGGAGTAGAGCTCCCTGAGCCATCCAAGGGGAGCAAGTCAGTATGCAGTATTTCTCTATGGTTTCTATTCTAGTTCCTGCCTCCAGGTTCTAGAGTTGAGTTCCTACTCTGATTTCTCTTGTCATTGGTGGGGACATGTAAGCCAAATAAACACTTGCTTTGCCAAGTTGCTTTTGGACATGTGTTTTATTATAGCATCACAAAACATAATAAGGCAATATTTATGGTTATAACTTCCTTCTTATCCCTGCTTTTGCTGTATCTCATAAGTTTTTGGTATATTTTATATTCTTTATTTTTATTAAAGTATTTTTAAAATTTCTTGTTTGACTTCTTGATTCATGTGTTGCTCTATAGTATATTTAATCCCAACATATTTGTGGATTATTTTTCATAAAATAATTGAGAGTTGAAGTATTATTTTGAACAAACATGAAACGTAGAAACAAGAAATAACAATTCAATTATGTTTCTAACTTCTATTCCTACCAGACAGAACTTAAATAAAGTTGAATTTGACTTACACTCACTGGAGAACAAGAGTATAAAGAGTTCTCAATATATGAAGCCTAAAATCTGCGATCAAAAAAGTTTGTCAGGATAGTCCATCCTTTCGACTTAGCTCCAAACTTTATCTCTGTAACTCCTTTCATGGGTATTTTGTTCCCTATTCTAAGAAGGAATGAAGTATCCACCCATTGGTCTTCCCTCTTCTTGATTTTCTTGTGTTTTGCAAATTGTATCTTGGGTGTTCTATGTTTCTGGGCTAATATCCACTTATCAGTGAGTGCATATCTAATGACTTCTTTTGTGATTGGGTTACCTCACTAAGGATGATATCCTTCAGATACATCCATTTGTCTAAGAATTTCATAAATCCATTGTTTTTAATAGCTGATCAGCCACCAAACCCAGACACTATTGCATATGCCAGAACGATTTTGCTGAAGGGACCCTGTAATAGCTGTCTTGTATGGCAGTGCCTGGCAAATACAGAAGTGGATGCTCACAGTCATCTATAAGATGGAACACAGGGCCCCCAATGGAGAAGCTAGAGAAAGTACCCAAGGAGCTGAAGGGGTCCTCAACCCTATAGGTGGAACAACAATATGAACTAACCAGTATCCCCCAGAGCTCGTTTCTCTAGCTGCATATGTAGCACAAGATGGCTTGGTCGGCCATCTGGGATGAGAGGCCCACTGGGAAGAGAGGCCCCTTAGTATTGCAAACTTTATATGTACAGGGGAATGTAAGGGCCAAGAAGCAGGAGTGGGTGGGTAGGGGAGCAAGGTGGAGGGAGGGTATAGGGAACTTTCGGGATAGCATTTGAAATGTATATAAAGAAAATATCTAATAAAAAATAAATTTAAAAACGTTTGTCAGTCTTTTATACATGGTTACTCTTGAGACAATGTCTATATAGAACTTCTAGTCTTGCTTTTTTTTTTTGTCTGTCTCTCAAGTTACATAGGTATCATGGTGATAGTTAATATAAAACAAATAAGCAATTATCAATCATGAAACATCACATACTGCAATTTTTTGCTTCATTGGGAACTTGTAAATTCAGTCAGATTTAAGAACAATGAAAACCCATATTTACTTTAGTTGTAGTAAGGATGTCTTTACTAAGAGTTATCTGTAAAGTTCTGCATGACAGATATATTTGTATGTACTTCATTGGATAATAGCCACTATTTGGAATTTTCAGTTTATAATTTCATTACTGGTCTTTGAAATACTGTTCTTTTGCACATTTTTATTAGAATTTTTCTTTATATATATACATTTCAAATTTCAAATGCTATCCGGAAGTTCCGTATACCGCCCCCCCCCCCCCGACCTGCTCCCCTACCCACCCACTCCTGCTTCTTGGCCCTGGCAATCCCCTTGGCCATTACTGGGAAGAGAGGCCCCTTGGTATTGAAATACTGTTTTTGAGTACTGAATGAATTTACTGTTCTTTAGGCTTTTTGGTCTCAAATGCTATGGTCCTCTATTGAGATGAAAACAGTGAGTGAATTAACATTCAGTGGTTTATGGAGGGTCAAATTTAAAATAATATTGACTTCAAAGTTTTAGTTCTGTTACTCTTTGTTTTAAAAGGTACATGGACATATTTTTTTAATAGTAGAAATTAATGTGTTGAGAGTTTTTATATCAAATTAATTAAAGGTTCTGAATTAATTGTAAGGACTTTTATTTTTCTTTCCTTTAGCTAAGGAAGGATACTTAAAAATTTTTAATCCTTTAGAAATATACTGAATATTATTTTATGACTAGCTTAGTGGTCTACCTAACCTAGACAATTTCTCATGATTACTTAAGAATGTGTATTTCTGTTTATTTTTTATGTATTTGCATTTGTTTGTATGTGCATGCTTTCAGGCTTGTATAGTACATGTGACACAAGGCACATCATATGTACTATAGTCTGTTTGTGGAGGTCAGAGAAAGACCTGTGCATGTGGGAGTCAGCATGTTCCTTTCACCATGTAGATCCCTAGATGTGCTTCAGATCATCAATTCTGACAACAAATGTATTCACCTTGCCCTTATTTTTTTAAAAGTAACTCTTGACTCAAAGTCCATATTTTTCCTGATTAAATTTGGGCATTTGTGCTTTCAATTAGTTTCCATCTTCTACCACTGTGCTACATACAGTTTCCATTTTCAAGGGAAATTTTTTTCATCCTTTCACTTTCTATGTGCACTTATATGATACAGTTTAAATCAGGAAAATGCAAATCAAAACAACACTGAGATTTCACCTCACACCAGTCAGAATGGCTAAGATCAAAAAACTCAGGTGACAGCAGATGCTGGGAAGAATGTGGAGAAAGAGGAACACTCCTCCATTGCTGGTGGGATTGCAAGCTGGTACAACTACTCTGGAAATCAGTTTGGTGGTTCTTCAGAAAATTGGACATAGTTCTATGGGAAGATCCAGCAATACCACTCCTGGGCATATACCCAGAAAATGCTCCAATATGTAATAAGGACACATGCTCCACTATATGTTCATAGCAGCCTTATTTATAATAGCCAGAAGCTATGTCCCTCAACAGAGGAATGGATACAGAAAATGTGGTACATTTACACAATGGACTACTACTCAGCTATTAAAAACAATGAGTTTATGAAATTCTTAGATAAATGGACAGATCTGGAAGATATCATCCTAAGTGAGATAACCCAATCACAAAAGAACTCACATGATATGCACTCACCAATAAGTGGATATTAGCCCAAAAGCTCAGAATCCTTCTTAGAAGGGGGAACAAAATAACCATGGAAGGAGGTACCAAGACAAATTTCAGAGCAGAGTATGAAGGAACGACCATACAGAGACTGCTGCACTTGGGGATCCATCCCATAAACAACCACAAAAACCAGACATTATTGTTGATTCTAATAAGGGCTTGCTGACAGGAGCCTGATATAGCTGTTTCCTGAGAAGCTCTACCCGTTCCTGACTAATACAGAGCTCACAGTCATCCATTAGATAGAGCACAGGGTCCCCAATGAAGGAGCTAGAGAAAGTACCCAAAGAGCTGAAGGGGTCTGAAGCCCCATAGGAGGAACATCAATATAAACTAACCAGTACCCCCAGAGCTTCTTGGAACTAAACCATCAACTAAAGAAAACACATGGTGGGACTCATGGATCTTGCTGTATATGTAGCAGAGGATGGCCTAGTCAGTCATCAATGGGAGGAGAGACCCTTGGTCCTTTGAAGGTTCTATGCCCCAGTATAGGGGAATGCCAGGGCCAGGAATGGGAGTGGATGGGTTGGTGAGTAGGGGGAGAGGGGAGAGGATAGGTGTTTTTCAGAGGGGAAACTAGGAAAGAGGATAACATTTGAAATGTAAATAAAGAAAATATCTAATAAAAAAATAAAAAAGGATAAATTGAGACTCTATGTCCTTTGACTATAGAATGTATTCCATTTAAATGTAATTGCTGATGTTGAAGGACTCACTATCGACATTTGTTTTATTTTGCTCATGGTATTGTGGGTCTTGTTCCTCTCTTCCTGCATTCCTCTGAATTCCATTCACTTTGTTATAGTTACATTCAGTGACAAGTATTTCTTCCTTTTGTATATTCCAAAGATGTTTTGGTTTTGGTTACCATTGCAATTGTATAACATAAAGTCACAACTTTATATTTTAAATTGACAACTATTTCCATCAAGTTGAAAAACTCCACTGATGGATCTTTACTTCTGGATTTTGTTACTACAACAATACATATATTTATTTTCTATACTCAGTATAGATTATTAATTTCTTAAATAATTACTTTAACACAAGATTTCACAATGTAGTTGAGGTACCTTTGAGAACCCGCTGCCTGAGCAGAAGTGTGGAGATCATAGGTGTGTGTTAACATACCACTTAAAATATTTTTGTCATCTAAATTATATATATACATGTATATATATATATATATATATATGTATGTATTAGAAGTTAGTTGGTAGACAAAAATTACACTAATGTAGGGTTACTCTTTTTGTCTATGTGTCTAATATTACCCAAAATATAACTTCACATAAATGCAAAATCAAATTCATATTAAAAACTATTTGATATTAGATGTTATATCACAACTTAAATCAGTGAAACTATACTGATTTAGATGACATTTTAGTCATCTCTTGAACTCAATGCATTTTTGTAAAGTATTTATTTCTCTTATCAAAGTATGTCATTTCTTTCACTAGTTAAAAGGAAAAATAGTTGTAGCATATATTTGTTAAAACTGTTTCCCATCCAAGTACTATCAAGGCTCCTCCCTACTTAGCTTCTGATAGCAGATGAGATAGGATGAGCTAAGGGTGGTTCAGCCATATATGACTTTCAATGTTTTAATTTTCTTTTTCCATGTGTATGTTTGAAGTCAATTATATTTCAATATAGGCAAGTATTTATTCATCTTAATTGAAACAATTTTATGTCTCCTTTCTTTCACTTCTTAAATAATATCGCATTCTATGAGTTGGAAGGAAAAATAGTAAATACTGAAAATGAAAATAATTATGGGCTGGCTTTAATTCCTTCTTTCTCAATAAATTATACTTATTAAATTTTTACATTAAATAAAATTTATGAAGATTACTGGGTTCTTACAGCACATTATGACATAGTAATTTGAATATTTTAAATGTAACCAACAAAGATTTATCAGAGAGTACTTCTAGCATTTCTAGGGTAGAAAAAATTCTTATGGAGAGAATGCCATAGAATACATTCCCTTAGACTGCACTTGAACATTAAAAGGTAAGGAGAATGAGTCATATGTTAATTGTCAGGGTTAAAACACTTTTGCTTTGAAACAGCTGAATTGTTTTGATGTTATTTAAGCAGCCAAAAATGTCTGAGACTTGTTCCTGTTAGTCATTTTGTATCTAATGATGCATTTTAACTCTTTTGTAAGCCATTTAATGAACATGTAATGGATTTAACTCTTTTGAAGCACCACAACTTCTTCAGGAAGAGAAGAGGCCAACAGGCATGGTTATACTTAAACACTGCCCTTCTTCCCTATTTCCTCCCAAATGCCAATCTTCCTGTACTTCCTATCTTGACAGCATAAAATGCACTTATTGTTTAAGTATATTTCTGGTGCCTTGTCAGAAGGATTCTAGCTATTCTAATTAAAATTCCTTTTTCTGGGAAAGCTCACATAGCGTCTCTGGTAATCGTTAGAATTTTATTTTCTTCTTATAACAAGTTATTAGTTAAGTGCTGTCAAGAAGGAGGTTATTTTTTCCTCCAGACAATAAGAAAGTTGTGCTTGGGTCTCTAAGGCATAAATTATAGACAGTAGCAATGTACCAGTATTAAATTCCACATAATTAAAATTGAGATTGGGATATAATAAACTCACTAAGGGAAGAACAACGCTTCCTTCCGGCATGTTGAATACAAATGTTAGCAATATTCTCTTTGAAATTAAGGGTAATTTAATTTAATTTTAATTAAACATGAATATAGTCCCTGCTATAGAGAAAGATTCATTGTTAATGTTAGTCAACTCACCTTAAAATTTGTAGGATGGAGTTTAAAATACCAAAAAGGTTATTTTAATTTGGAATTAATGTCTGGCAGCACATATTTTATTTACATAAAATTTTTTGTTACAGTGGTAAAATTGCATCCATCTACTTCTGTAGACATGATGTTTACTATACACAAAGATTAAAGGTGATATATTTGAAAGAATAATAAATTTTCAACTAATTTGTGGCACAGAGCTATAGTCAATTTATGGACAGCAGAATAATGAAGATAAATAAGAAATGTTTTGTCAATTGTATTGTGCAGTCTTTCAAAAATTCTAGCAATTTAATGTAAAAGTAATCAAATAACACATATTTCTTCATTATATAAAGCAATATCAACCTGCAAAAGGCAGCTGAACAACCACCTCAATAAAAGAAGTTACTGTCAACCATTCTCCCAAGATTTTCAAAAGCACCAACAATAGTACATAGAACTATAATGGACTATAATTTGTTCTGTAGTTGTAAATGCTAGTAAAACCACTGTGATTACTGATGAATGTTGAATGAAACTATTCTATAAGGTATCTAAAGGCATTTGGCTTTCAGTTTTACATTGAAAACACACAGTAAGATAAATATTAGACAGTTCTGACTAAAATAATTTGTTGTGTAAATTTAGGCACATTTTTAGATAACTTAGGATAGGGGAAATGAGCACTCATGCTTCTATCTATAGATATTTACATATTAACTTCTAGGGCCAATATCATAAATGCAAATAAATTGTAGTTGTAAAAAGCCCTAAGTTAGAAAGTGTAACATTTTTTTTTCCTTAAGGGCATAATACCATCTCTGCTACACAATCTCAGGAGTATATAAAATAATTATGTTTTGAAATCATTGCAATTATGCCCATATTCCTGAAATTTATGTTTTACAGGTTATACTTAGCTATTAAACATTTAATTATCCAGAGGTCCCTTTTCAGTCTTATCTTTCTTACATTCCCTGTCTAGGTCAGTGTTTCTCAGACTCCTAGAATCATCAAAATCCTCATCATTACCCAGAAGCTTGTTAAATGATTGAGTTGTATGAGTTAGATATGGGCCCCAGGAATATGTATTTAAATAAGATTTATAGTATATTCTGACCTTGAGAACCACTGTTCAGATTGTTATCATGTATTCCTATGGCTTCAAATATTATTCTCACTGTAGATGATTCACAAATTATATCTCCAGTGAGTCTTTTATTCTGAGCTCTACTAAAAAGAACTGTCTACTTTAAATTCCATGGGATTTATGAAGACAGCCTATATGCTCTCAGACAAAATTCATACTCTTGTCCCAGAAACATGATACCCTTCTACTTGTCCCCATCTTATTGAAAATTATGATGAAATCTATCTTGGTTTATGAATGAGACACCTAGTCATCCTTGACACTTTCTATACCTTCAAGAACCATAGAAAACTGAGTTGTTTTACTTCTGAAAGGTATCTTGAATATATCTACTGGTTTTTTAATTTCATTGCTATCATTATAGTCCAAATAAGCCTATTTACCTATCTCACTGTAAGGCCTTTAGTCTTAATTTCCCCAGCTTCTTCTCTGTATGATCTTACCTATTTCTGAAATGTGTTTAACAATTTCTTTGCCTCTTGGAATAAAGTTATTTACTTGAAGGTTCATAAACATTTCAGTGTATCAATGTACCTTACCTGTAAGCCTTATTCCATTTCATTTATTTCTACACACTGGTACCCTGGCCTTTAATATACTAAATCACAGTAGGATGAAAACATAATAATTTTTATCTTTAAAAGGCCATTATTTTCTTTGATTAAAGGACATACCTGTAACATAATTGTTCTTCAATATACATTAAGGGAATAAATTAACATAAACTACTTACTAATTCATCTCATCCAAGCATGTGCCAGCAAAGTAGAAATCCTTGATTCTTGCATGGGTGGCTTGGAAAGCACTATGGGAAAAAGGCAAAAAGCAGAGAACTCATTTTTCTTTCTAACAACAATTGGAACATTTAATACTGTAAAACTCTGAAAAGATTGAAACAGCCATATATTAAAATATCTAATACAGCGGTTTTCAACCTGTTGGTTGCATACCCATTAGGGTTTGAATGTCCCTTTCACAGGGTTTACCTAAGACTATGAGAAAACACAGTATTTACATTACAATTCATAACAGTAGCAAAATTATAGTTATAAAGTAGGAATGAGGATAATTTTATGATTGGGAGGGTCACCACAACATGAAACACTCACTATATTAAGCACTAGGAAGGTCGCATATATATAAAATGAAGCCTTTAAAGGTTTAAATAACTTGCCAAAGGTAATATGTTAGCATCAGAATCTTAAGGAGGACACTGCTTCTTTACCCGGTACTCTGAGAATATTTGATTTTTTTTTTTCTGGGAAGATACTATTTATTTCTGTAGAGTGAAAATAATTTAAGTTCTCTATGATTGTAGAAATCTACTTTAATTTGGGCAAAATCAATGTCTTTGATCTTTACACAGAAAAATAGCTTTCCCTGTAAATTCAATACACATAGGAGTGGTATAAATTTTATCTGCTTGGTCTTCCACAGGACCACAGGAGTTTAGGGATCATTTGCTTAAACAAACAAAAGGCCCCTTGGGAATCATGGTGTTAAAAGTCACTAATTAACAATATAATAAAATGAAGTTTGGAAGAAAATATTTAAACAGCTATCATTTGGAACAGAGTCCTTGGAGAAAGCTACAACAATATAATAAAAAATAGGTCAGGTGCAAAACAATATGTCAGATGACAAACACAAATGGAATTAGAACACTACTGTTTTTAAGCAAACTGATAGACTAGGATGATTTCAAATAACTGAGTTATTAATCAGATTCTAAGCTTCTGAAGAATAATGAAATTCCTTTCAGATAGTTCTTTTAAATTCCAGTAGGTATTTTTCTATTGCCATATAGAAACAAATAAAATATGACCATCTTCTTTCTTTTGATCTGTCTTGTCAATAATAAATGATGTATCTGTGCCTAGGATATAATTTATATCTATAAATCCATCTATCTGTTGTCAATTTGTCATACATCTATGTACCTATACATTATCTAGCTATCTAGAAAGAAATATGGCACTTGAATACTAGTGCCAACTTAGCAATAATATAAATTATTTATAGAAATAATAGAAATTTTCTGAGGATCCTGCTTAAGTTATTAGTATCACTTACTCATTAATATCACTAGCAATTATATGTGAACATAATCCCAACTTTCATCTTTTGCTTGCATGCTAGTTTTTCATGTATTTAAATTATATTAGAACTAACAGAAATTTTCTATGTACCTCTCATATATTAATGTTCTTCATAGTTTATATTTCCATGAATAAAATATATGCTGTCTAGTAGTAAATTATGGAAATAAAGACAAAACAACAAACATTTTAAAAATGTTCTATTAAAACAGAACCCCAAGAGCATCAAATTGACAATAATTGATGTAATATAGGGTACTCTTTAATATTATGGATATTCATAACACCAAGTTTCTTTTGGTTAAAAGCAAACTCTTGTATAGTTCCTATCACAGTATTTTCTAGTCAATGCAATATAAGTAGATGATATCCCTAGTAATAGAAGCTGTGATTGCTCCCTTGTAGATTTTATAAGTCTCTCTACAAGGCTGAGTTTTATGATATCAACTTTTATACAAAATATTTTTCGATAATCACCTTGATTGTATACTTTCACCCTACTCTAGCAAGAAATGATCATCCTTATACTGCATCATGTATTAGAACATTATTTTCAATTACTGTGAATTTTACAGTTCGTTCAATTCTTTTCTATTCATATTATGTGTTGAAAGGTTACTTGGTGCCAGACAATGTTCCCAGGAACTGGTAAAAAAAAAAAAAAAACATCTAGTCTTACTCATCTGTAAAATAGGGATGCTGACCTTGATTTAGAAAACCTCTTTGGGAAGTTTTTAAAAATTATTTTCAAATTAGTCTAGAAACACACATAAAAGATTAAATCCAAATCCTTTACTGAGCACAGGGTCCCCAATGAAGGAGCTAGAGAAAGGAGCCAAGAGCTGAAGGGGTCTGCAGTCCATAGGAGGAACAACAATATGAACTAACCAGTACACCTAGAGCTCCCAAGGACTAAACCACCAATCAAAGAAAACACATGGAGGGACCATGGCTCTAGCTGCATAGGTAGCAGATGATGGCCTAGTAGGTCATCAATGGGAGGAGAGGACCTTTGTCTTGTGAAGGCTCTATGCCCCAGTGTAGGGTAATTCCAGGGCCAAGAAGCTGGTGTAGGTGGGATGGTGAGCGGGGCGGGGGGAGGGGGATATCAGGTTTTCGGAGAGGAAACCAGGAAATGGGGCAACATTTGAAATCAAATAAAGTAAATATATAATTAAAATAATCGATGAACTCAATTCCCCAATACAAAGACATACAGTACAGACTGGATATGTAAACAGGACCCAGCATTTTGCTGCATACAGGAACTGCACCTCAGTGACAAAGACAGATATCACCTCAGAGTAAAAGGCTGGGAAGGATTTTCCAAGCATGTGGTCCCAAGAAACAAGATGGAGTAATCATTCTAATATCCAATAAAACTGAATTTCAACCAAAGGTTATAAAAAAAGATGAGGAAGAAAACTTGATACCCATCAAAGAAAAAAAATCTGCCAATTCTGAACATCTATGCTCGAAATGCAAGGGCACCCACATTCATAAAAGAAACTTCACTAAAACTAAAAAAAAACACATTGAACTTCACAAAATAATAGTGGCAGACTTCAATACTGAACTCTCAGTAATGGACAGATCATAGAAACAGAAACTAAACAGAGACACAGAGAAACTTAAAGAACTTATGAACCAAATGGATTTAACAGATGTTTACAGAACAGATCAGTAAGTTAAGGCACATACCTAAACAGCAAAAGCTGTTGTACAGCAATCCAGTAGCCAATATCAAATTAAATGGAGAGAAACTTAAAGCCATCCCACTCAAGTCAAGGACAAGACAAGGTTGCCTGCTGTCTCCCTGTCTATTTCATATACTACTCTAAGTTCTAGCCAGAGCAACTCGATAACAAAAGGAGATCAAGGGGATACAAATTGGAAAGGAAGAAGTCAAAATATCACTATTTGCCAATGATATGATAGTATACGTAAGTGACCCTAAAAATTCCACTAGAGAACTCCTACAGCTGATAAGCAACTTCAGCAAAGTGGTTGGATATACAATTAACTCAAACAAATTCGTAGCCTTCCTCTACTCAAAGGATAAATGAGCTGAGAAAGAAATTAGGGAAATGATACCCTTCACAATAGTCACAAATAATATAAAATATTTGATGTACCAATTCCCAAGCAAGTAAAAGATCTGTACAAGAACTTCAAGCCTCTCAAGAAAGAAACTGAAGAAGATCTCAGAAGACAGAAAGATCTCCCATGCTCATGGATTGGCAGGATTGACCTAGTAAAAATGGACCTCTTACTAAAAGCAGTCTACTGATTCAATGCAATCGCCATCAAAATTCCAACTCAATTATTCACAGAGAAAGAAAGAGCAAATTCTCAAATTCAGTTGACAGAAAAACAACAACAATAGAACCAGGATAGTGAAAACTATTCTCAACAATAAAAGAACTTATGGTGGAATCACCATCCTTGACCTCAAGCTGTATTACAGAGCAATAGTGATAAAAACTGCATGGTATTGGTACAGACAGGTAGACCAACGGAATAGAATTGAAGATTCAGAAGTGAATCAACACACCTGTGGTCACTTGATCTTTGAGAAAGAAGCTAAAACTATCCAGTGGAAAAAAGACAGCATAGTCAACAAATAGTGCTGGCTTAAGTGGCTGTTGGCATGTAGAAGAATACAAATTTACCCATTCTTCTCCCCTTGCTCAAAGCTCAAGTCCAAGTGGATCAAAGACCTCCACATAAAACCAGATACACAGAATCTATTATAAGAGAAATTGGGAAAGAGCCTTGAATACATGGGCACAGGGGAAAACTTCCTGAACAGAACACCAATGGCTTATGCTCTAAGATCAACTAGACAAATGAGACCTCATAAAATTGCAAAGCTTCTGTAAGGCAAAGGACACTGTCAATAGGACAAAACAGCAACCAACAGATTGGGAAAATATCTTAACCAATCCTACATCTGATAGAGGGCTAAGATCCAATATATATAAAGAATTCAAGAAGATAAGCTCCAGAAAATCAAATAACCCTATTAAAAATGGGGTACAGATCTAAACAAATAATTCTCAACTGAGGAATCTCAAATGGCCAAGAAGCACCTATAGAAATGTTCAACATTCTTAGTCATCAGGGAAATATGAAACAAAACAACCCTGATTTTCTTTTTATTTTCATATTAGTGGATTTTAAAAATATTTATTTTTTTTCATGTATGTAGGTACACTGTAGCTGTCTTCAGACACACCAGAAGATGGCATCAGATGCCAATTAAAGTTGGTTGTGAGCCACCATGTGGTTGCTGGGAATTGAACTCAGGACCTTGGGAAGAACAGCCAGTGCTCTTATCCACTGAGCCATCTCTCCAGCCTGTAAACCTGATTTTCAATTTTGAATTTCACTAAATAATATCAAAGAAATTTTGGTCTTTTTGGCTGTTAAAGGTTTCAATTTTTTGGTAGTTGCAGTGTATATTATAGCATTTAGTTGATTGTGTTTATAGCTACATTACCACTTAACTATGTAAATGACATAAGAAAAAGAATAAATCAAATTTAGAAGATGCAAATGCATTAGAATTCACCTTCATGTATTTTTAAAGGGCATCAACTGAAGGACTTAGGAGGATATTTGAGAATAACAATGTCTACATATATGTATGCAGTTCATTTTCTTTAGGGATACTTAAATACAGTTAAGTAAGACAAGCTATTTTGATATTTGAATGCTGATAACTTTCAATTTTAATTTTTTGACTCTTCCTGTTTGGCTGGACCCTTAATCTTTAAAGCCACTGATGACCACAAGAAAATAATCAAGCTAATCCCCCTTTTCCAACTATTTTATATAGCCTGAAATAGCGATATAAAATAGAGCCTGCCTATTAGGTTCTGCTAAGAAAGCCTCATTCAGTAAGTAAATATTTTCTTTGCAGTCTCTTGCTGTGTGGCATATTAACATCTGCACCAAATCCACAAGTAGTGGGGTTGGGTATTTCTTCCCTTTCTACAGGGATTCTTATAAAAGTAAGAAAACATACTTGTACTATGAATTATTTGTCATTATAATGATTGGATTGTATTTTCTAAAATGAAAATAGCAGGAAAATACTATATCGAACATTATAAAAATGAGAGGAATAAATAAAATTCACAGGTGTATCTGGCCTCCCATTCCATAGACCATAGCACCTTTCGGTTTCCCTCAGTTTCCCCAAACTTCCCATGCCTTACTTTAACCATGAATTCTTAAATACTTTAGCAGACATTTTAAGATATAAAAAGATTAAAGCTAAATCACTTTTTTATAGTCATTTATTTAATGTTATTGACAAATGGAGTGTAAAAATAAAATATATATTACATAAAATATTCATAGTCTAAAATAATTCATAATTAAATGATGATAAATAATAAATTAGAGTACTATCACAGCTTGAGAATATTTTAACTATTAGGTTAATCCAATGGAATCTACTAAATATAAGTTATACTCACAGTATAATCCTCAAATGCTACTAGCCTGAACAATCAAAGAATGAACTATTAGAAGAATTTAAAAGTATAAACTGGATTCCTTTTATAGCTCTATTTCAGAGTATTAATTTGAACTCTGAATTCAAAAGTCTAACATTACTTACTGGTCTCTTCTGCAATGTGGAGCTAAGTCAATTCGGAATTCTGGCAGGTATATGAAACCATCAGCCTTGGTGTCCTAGGAAAGAATAAAAAAATATAAGCAGAAGCATTAAGATTTAAGAGAGAGTGCTACAACTTGAAATGGAGAAGCAAGAGCCAGGTCACCAGTATTGTCACAAACATTTTTTTTTCTAGAATGCTTATTAAAGAATGCTGTTTGCTTAGCATGCACTTGAAATAGCTTTCTGCAAAGCAAATGGACCATGCATTTACTAAACCAGCGATGGTAACAACAGACTCTTAAATTAATGATTGTACAGAATTCTTTGAAAATATGCAAACAGCTCTCACCATCATTAAGGCAAAGCAGACAAAAATATGTATCAATGAAGGCTAGCAAGGCAATCAGCTATAGCAGCATTTAGCATGTTACTAAACCTTCAGTTGTCTCACACAGAACGATGATTACATGTATCAATCATTTTCACCTTCAAAGCTTCTAAAACATCAAATAGTGAAACATCTAAGGATGAAATTGTTTAGCATATGAACATCACAAAGCAGATTTTGAAATATAATTTTCTATTCCTTGTGTTTTTATATCATATAAGGAGCTCATCAAATTTGTAAGGCATTGCCATGAATTGACACAAGGTTGAACACCTTTCAACATGTTTATAGAGCATATTAAGTTGTAGTCATCATAAATCTCCCCATGTTTAAAAAGTCACTTTTTTCTGAATTACAGTTTCTTCAAGGCTGAAAAGGGAATCACATTATTGCTAGGTTGAAATATTTTTTAACCCACAAAGCCGAGTTTAAGTATTAAAGATATGAGAAAATATGAGCCTAGTAACCTTGAAGTTAAAAGTCAAAACCTATACATTTGATAATAATCTGATAAAAAGTCACTCTCGAATTTGGAACCATTGAAAAAGGTGCCATAACATCAATTTATCTTATATCAAGTAAATTAATTGTGAGAACATTCTTCAAATGAAAAAAAAAACATGGTAGATAGAATGTACTATTTTCTTTCTGTTTAAGTTCAACAGAATTATTTCAATATTCATCATGTTTTATCAGAATATGAATTCAATTGGTATTTTATATTTGCTCTTGAAAACTTAAATTTGAAAATGGAATTTTTCCATATTATTTGAGAAAGGGGAAGAGGAGGATATGCTAATAAATATTTGTTAAAGAATTATGTGACTGACATTGTGCAATTGTTCTTTACATATGTTAACTCTACTATCACAAATACTCATTGATTCAATTATTATGCATTGAGTACATATATTGTGCCCCATATGGGAGATAAATTGCTGAGTTGATGAAGGTGATGCCAAGGAAGACAAATATAGTTCTTGTGAATGTTTGTGATCTAGGAGAATTTTAATACAAAAATAATAAAGTAGAATTACAAGGGGCCAAATCTGTGGTCAAAGTTATATGATGATATGACAGATAATGAGATATGAATGAGTGGAGTAGGATAGGCTTCCCTAAAGAAGTGATGTATTGAGGTAAGAGTTGAAGGAAGAGTGGGTTGTTAATGAAGTTAACAACTGGAATCATGGAATATTACAACAAAAGGAAGACACATGAAAAGATTCCATGAATGGATGAAGCACAGCACATTAGAGAAAATAGAAGTGGCAAGTATAGCTGGATTGTAAACATCACAGGAAGGATAGTACAAGATAGAAAGAAAAGCAAGACCCATAGACAGGCTGCCATTCCATGTGAAGGACATTTTTGTGTAAGAGTCATAATGGAAACTTGTTAATGAATTTCACTAAGGAAGAAAATTTTTGAAAAATGTGGTGAGATGAGGTAGTATGGATATGGCAATTTATACTTTAAAAGATCTGCTAATTAGAGTGTTAAACTAAATTAGAGGAAGGCCAAAGTGAACAGAACAAGACAGACTGGATGCTATTAAAATTGTTTGAAAGCAAACAATGGCTTGGACTAGACAGTGAAAATGATGAATTTGATAGATACTTAGGGGATAATTTTTGTTAAACTAGATATGGATACATTGTAGGAGGCAAAATAGTACAGGGTTGAGGATAACTCCTTAGCAGAAAGTCACAGTGAAGAGATAATTTTAAGGTTGGCACAATAAGGAATTTCGCTTTGTACATGCTGAATAGGGAAAATCTTGAGACAGCCTAATGGAGAGAACATTGAACTTATGAGTCCTAAATACAGGAAGAAAAATTCAGGGTGTAGATATAAATATGTGCAAGCCATGTATACATACATTAATTGAGGTTGTGTACATGGGTAATATTCTTATTGAAAGGTATGTGTAACAACAAGAAAACTTAGAGCTGATTCCTGAGTAACATAAACTTGGAAGTCACTTGGAACATGTGACAATTTTGAAAAAAGTGTTTAAGAGTAGTGGCAGGATGAAAATGAGGAAAGGCCAAATACAGTTTGAAATTATTAGACTTAAAAACAACAAAATGTCGGGGTTATCTTCTGAAATTTGCCCCCACAGTGTGTGTAGGGGTATTTTAACTGAGTTAATGAATGCAGAAAGCATAAATAATGTATCAAGAAGCCTGGCTGTACATGTCAGGACATTAAGGTAAATGCTCAAGCTTAAATGAAAGCTCTGGCTTCCTCTTCACACTGGAAATACTTCCTGAGTATCTTAAGGTCAGTACATCCAAAACAAAACTTATGGCCTTGTCAATTCTGTACTGTAAAATGATATTTGTTGGGCTTTATGACCAGGGAAATGCACCTGGCTCATTTTACTTTTATCTAAATGAAAGGATCCTAGTACTTATAAGTTTGTGAGATGAACCTGGTTGAGAGGAAGAGGATCAATACATAAAAAAAGTGGGATGAAAATTTTTGGCAAGCATTATGACTTGTTTTAAAGAAAATGGGCTTCAAAGAAGATAAGTAATTTGCTTGCCCTCTTGAAGTTAATAAGTGTAAGAAAGGGCTTGGAGTAAAAGCAGGCATTTTTGATTTCCAAATCATTGATTAAGATACCTTTACTAGATATATTAGACAGCTTAGACAGTCTTTAAAAGCATGGAGTAACATCAATTGCTCATCCCTGACATTAGATCTTATGAGCATCTATTCATTTGCCAGAAGTGTATACCCTTACTGATAACACAAAAGACTCTTTTCAGCAACAGACCTTTTCTTTGTGGTGCACTTACATTCAGATGTGAGAACCAGTAGAGAGTTGAGTGTTTCAAAATAAACCAGTATTTTTTCCAACTAAAGAGAGAGATTCCTCTAGATGGTCTTTTATGCCAGAGCCATCCCTCGCATTTTCCATGGCCCAGTTCTGTACAGGCAATTGCACAAAATCGATTTTTAGGCCAAGAATGACGGTCTTCCTCAGAGAAAAATGTGGGCAAGAGCCTTCTAAACCAGGAACCTGCAAAAACAAACAGGAATAAAATATTAGTCTGTATATCATAAAAATGTAAGATTTCAAATTATTATAACATTTTCCTAAGTCTGCAGTAATCTAATAGCTCGTCAGTATTAGAAAGTTTTTCTTCCCACTACAAAAGGCAATATTTTAATTTTAACCATTTGTATTTCTTACTTTGTCAATAGTCATTTTAGAATTTTTTGTTTCGAATTTCTTTTTGTTTTGTCTTATTCTGTTAATTTTTAACTTACTGATTGATATATTAAGGAGATTAACACTTTATTTGTCATATATATTTGAAATTTATCTCTTTTGTTTATGGCATTGTGATATGTACATAGTTTTTTAATAGTTAGCCACAAATATGAAAAGTATATGTTTTCTGCTTTTACTGTTAGAACTTTTATTCATTTTTACATTTAAATCACAAATACATCTTGACTTCTGTATATTATATAAAATAGGAATCTAATGATATTTCCTCTTTCCAAAGATTCTGACAGTTGCTCTGAACCATCTATTGAATAATTTTTTCTTTGCTAATTTCAAATATTCTCATTATTGAACTTGAATTATTTTGTACATTTGATATATATGTATTTATTATTTCTTTCATTAAAATATAAAAATATTTAACTTTTCTGGACAATATTATAATGTACTAAATTTTTATGATTTATAATGTATATTTATGATCAGTTAATTCTATAATTTCTCTTTTTGCATTTTTATACAACTTTCCCCAATATTAATTTTTAAACTAGTGTTAGCTTCCAAATACATCCTGTTAGAATTCTGATTGAAAAATTTAAGATGAATTTAAGAAACATAAAATTTTTTTACTACTGAAATTTTGAGCCTTATACATGGCCATATAATTCAACATTTATGAAGACTTCTCTAAAGATATTCTTTATTTCAAATGTTTTATACATTTCCTCTTCTTTGGTCTTTTGTCCTTTGTAGTTTTTGTTGCAATATTTGATCAAAATTCCATCTCCTTGTTAGTATTTTATTGTCATGCAATGGGTGATATAAATGGTTTTAACCTTAGCAGTTAAATAGCCTAAATCTGTAAGGGTAGATAATGAAATTTAAATGAGTTACAGTTTTAATTACTGTAACTTAATGGATATAAATCAAAGATCATTCATATAAGTGTAAATGAGATTAAGAATGCTATAAAAACAACTTGGCTTTAAAAAAAAATACTTCTAAGCTACTGGGAAGACTCCACATTCAGAAGGCCCCCAGGAGGTCGGCTACAGCCAGGTCCACAGGTAAGGGATGCTCCCAAACAACTGCAGCAGCTGAAAACCCTGAAGAGCCAAGTGGACTCAGGACCTATCTCCACCCCACCCCCGAACCCCTGCATGAACCCCACCCACTTTCTGGGCTTCAACTTCAACAGCTGATAAACAACCTCAGCAAAGTAGCCAGATATAAAATTAACTCAAACAAATCAGTAGCTTTCCTTTATACAATGATAAGCAGGCTGAGAAAGAAAATAGGGAAACAACACCCTTCACAATAGTCACAAATACTATAAAATACCTTGGTGTGACTCTAACCAAGGAAGTGAAAGATCTGTATGACAAGAACTTCAAGTCTTTCAAGGAAGAAATTGAAGAAGACCTCAGAAATGGGGAGATATCATATGCTCATGGACTGGTGGGATTAACATAGCAAAAATGGCCATCCGACTAAAAGCAATCTACAGATTCAATGCAATCCCCATAAAAATTACTACACAAATTTTCAAAGACATGGAAAGAGCAATTCTCAATTTTATACTGAAAAACAAAGAACCCAGGACAGCATAAACAATTCTTAGCAATAAAAGAACTTCTGGGGGAATTCTCATCCCTGAACTCAAGCTGTACTACAGAACCATACTGATAAAAACAGGATCGTATTAATACTGAGACAGACAGGTTAATCAATGGAATAGAATTAAAGACCCAGAAATGAACCCACACAACTATGATCACCTGATCTTTGACAAAGGAGCTAAAACTATACAAACAGCATTTTCAACAAATGGTGCTGGTTCAACTGGCAGTCAGCATGTAGAAGAATGCAAATTGATCCATTCTTATCTCCTTGTAAAAAGCTCAAATCAAACAGCCACCAAACCCAGACACTATTGCATATGCCAGCAAGATTTTCCTGAAGGGACCCTGATAAGTTGTCTCGTATGAGGCTATGCCAGTGCCTGGCAAATACAGAAGTGGATGCTCACAGTCATCTATAGGATGGAACACAGGGTCCCCAATGGAGGAGCTAGAGAAAGCACCCAAGGAGCTAAAGGGATCTGCAACCCTATAGGGGGAACAACATGATGAACTAACCAGTACCCCCAGAGCTCGTGTCTCTAGATGTATATGTAGCAGAAGATGGCCTAGTCGGCCATCATTGGGAAGAGAGGACCCTTGGTATTGCAAACTTTATATTCCCCAGTACAGGGGAACTCCAGGGCCAAGAAGTGGGAGTGGGTGGGTAGGGGAGCAGGGCGGGGGGACGGCAAAGGGGACTTTCAGGATAGCACTTGAAATGTAAATAAAGAAAATATCTAATAAAAAAGAATAAAAAAAACCCTCGGGATAGCATTTGAAATGTAAATAAAGAAAATATCTAATAAAAAAAAGAATTAAAAAAAAACTCTCCACATAAAACCAGATACACTGAAACTAATAGAAGAGAAAGTAGGGAAGAGTCTCGAACACATGGGCACAGGGGAAAATTTCCTAAACAGAACTCTAATGGCTCAGGCTCTAAGATCAAGAATGGATAAATGAGACTTCACAGAACTGAAAAGCTTTTGTATGGCAAAGGACATAGTCAATAGGACAAATTGGCAACCTACAGATAGGGGGAAAAAAAAACATCTTCACTAACCCCACATCTGATAGAGGGCTAATATCCAAAATATATAAAGAACTCAAGAAGCTAAACTTCAAAAAACAAACAACCCAATTTAAAAAAAATGGGGCATAGAGCTAAAGAGAGAATTTACAATAGAGGAATTTTGAATGGCTAAGAAACACTTAAAGAAATGTTCAAAGTCCTTAATGATCAGAGAAATACAAATCAAAATGACCCTGAGATTCCACCTCACACCAATAAGAATGTCTAAGATCAAAACCTCAGTTGACAACACATGTTGGAGAGGATGTGGAGATAGAGAGGATGTGGAGATAGAGGATCCCTCCTCCATTGCTGGTGAGGTTGCAAACTGGTACAACCATTCTGGAAATCAGTCTGGAGGTTCTCAGAAAATTGGAAATAGATCTACCTGAGCACACAGCTATACCACTCTTGTGCACATACCCAAAAGATGTCCCACCATGCCACAGGGGTATGTGTTCCTCTATGTTTATAGTGGCCTTATTTGTGATAGCTAGAATTTGGAAACAACCCAGACATCTCACACAGGAATGAATACAGAAAATGTGGTTCATTTACACCATGGAATACTATTCAGCTTTTAAGAGCAAGGACATCCTGAGTTTTTGTAGGCAAATGGATGGAACTAGAAAATATTATCCTGAGTGAGATAACAGACCCAAAAGGACATGCATGGTATGTACTCTCTAATAAGTAGAATTAGCCAAAAAATTACAGAATATCCAGGATACAATCCACAGAACTCAAGAAGGTTAACAAGCTATAGGGTCCAAGTGAGGATGCTTCAACCCCATTTGGGAGGGAGAAGAAATCAGAGGGCAGAGGGAGGGAGGGACCTGGGTGTGAGAGGGAAAAGGAGGGGCAGGGAAGAAGGGGAACATGATCAGGTATTGGGTGGGGGGCTAGGAGTGAAGCCCCAAGGTCCAACAAAATGAACAGAAATATACAACCCATAGTATGTACCAGAGACCCAGGTGAGAGAATCTCAAGACTCAAAGGCAGGGACCTTAGGATGAAATGCCCAACAGTGGGGAGAGGGAACTTACAAAGTCCAACTCCAGTGAAAAGACAGAGAGCATTACGTGGAAGGATGGGGTTGCCATCCCAAAGCAAAAACTCTGACTCAGAATTATTCCTGTCCAAAAGAATTATATGGACAAAAAATGGATAAGAGACTGAGGGAAAGAAGGTCCAGTCACTGGTCCAAATTGGCATCTAGCTCAAGGGAAGGCCCCAAGGCCTGACACTGTTACTGATGCTATGGTGTGCTTCCAGACAGGAGCCTAGCATGTTTGCTCTCTGAGAGGCCCAACAAGCAGCTGACTGAGACAGAAGCAGATACTTACACCCAGCCAATGAACAGAAGTTGGGGACCCCTGTGGTTGAACTAGGGAAAGGCAGGAAGAAGCTGAGGAATAGAGTGACCCCATTGGAAAAGTAGCAGTCTGAACTAACCTTGACCCATGAGATCTCTCAGACATGGAGACACAAATCAAACAACATATATTAGCTGGTCTTAGACCCTGGACACACACCCAGTAGAGGACTGCTTGGTCTGGCCTCAATGAGAGAAGAGGCACCTAATCCTTGAGGCTCCAGGTTATGGGGAGGTCTGGCAGGGTATTGGGATTTTGGTTGAGTAGAGACATCCTTTTGGAGATAGGGGAGGAGGAATGGGATGAGAAACTGTTGGAGGGCAGAACGGGAGGGGGATAATGACTGGACGTTAACAAAAAAATTAAAGATAGTAAAAAAATACTTCTACTAAAGTATGTCAATATAATAAAGATAGAAGTTTGTTCTTGGAATACTTTTATGTATTGAGCTTATCACCCACTGCTTTGAAAAAGGTCAAGACAAGCCTATGTTTATTATTCCAATTTAAATATGCTCACATTATATTAATTTTAACTTTCTTGTATATTACTGTAAGTTTATCACTCCATAATACAGCCTGTAACAATTACTCTACTTATCAATTTACTCTTCTCTTGGGATTCTACTAACAAAAGCAATTTTCCCAGCAGGTTTAGGTTGAATAGCTGCTCATATTAGGTTACTTTATTTGAGCAGTTTATGTCAAAAAGTGTAAGTAAATCTTTTCACAAAGCTACACAAAGTTGCACATTTTTCTTTTTTTTTTAATTAGGTATTTATTTCATTCACATTTCCAATGCTATCCCAAAAGTCCCCCATACCCTCCCCCCACTCCCCTACCCACCCACTCCCACTTCTTGGCCCTGTTGTTCCCCTGTACTGAGGCATATAAAGTTTGCATGACCAATGGGCCCCTCTTTCCAATGATGGCCGACTAGGCCATCTTCTGATACATATGCAGCTAGAGACAAGAGCTCCGGGGGTACTGGTTAGTTCATATTGTTGTTCCACCTATAGGGTTGCAGACCCCTTCAGCTCCTTGAGTGCTTTCTCTAGCTCCTCCATTGGGGGCCCTGTGATCCATCCAACAGCTGACTGTGAGCATCCACTTCTGTGTTTGCTAGGCCCCAGCATAGTCTCACAAGAGACAGCTTTATCTGGGTCCTTTCAGCAAAATCTTGCTAGTGTATGCAATGGTGTCAGCTGGAGAGATGGCTCAGAGGTTAAGAGCCCTGACTGCTCTTCCAAAGGTCCTGAGTTCAAATCCCTGTAACTACATGGTGGCTCAGAACCATCTGTAATGAGAACTGATGCACATTTTTCTTATGGTCAACTATTTCTTAGAGCTCACTGCCCAAGAGAACAGTTTAACAGAGTATTATAATGTCCTAGTATTGCTTGCACAATAGTTCTGCTTTGTAATAAAATTAAACCAACACATCTGTAAAAGACATCATCCCTCTTTAACAAAGAGAAAAAAAGTAGGCTTTCTATTTCATTAATTTTATGGAACATAAAAAGTAAAAGATCATGAAAAGAAACCGCTCAATGGGTAACACAGTTTTATATATGAAATAGTCAGTTTGTAAAATGACTGACAAAAGGAAAATTCATGACGTCAGTGAAGTTTTGAGTCAGGTATAATTCTTAGAATACATGTGTTTCTATTTTTTTGGCCAAACCATTGATATTAGGATATTTTCATGTGGCATGCATACATTAATATTAATTAATATTAATACATTAATATCTATTCATGCTACAACTCTTTAAAAAGACCTATAACAAAAATGTTCTATAACAACTCTGAGAAGTTTAGTGCTGACATTTTGCTTTAGCTCTTCAATATAAGCAGCAATTGAGAGAAATGCATTTATAAGAACAGAAGGGAACAAAAGGAAACTTACAGTCAATCCAGTTTTGGGCTTTTGCCTTCATGAAACAATTTATAAAATTCTACAAAGAAAAGAACATGCAAATTAACTAATCCATCAACTTCAATGGCTATAATAAATTTCTATCTTCATTTGATCAGGTAATGATAACACTTCATCTTCATTTAAACATATAGATGTAATACAGAAATACTTTAAAAACTTAAAAGTACAAAGTATCTTCTTTTAATCAGGAAAGGCTACTTATTTTATTGTAGGAGAGAGATTAACTAGAAAGTAAGAGCTGCAAGATGGGTAGTACTGATGTGAAAGGCTGACCTCTGGACCTGAAGACTGCTTCACACATAAACTCTCAGCAGCTGTGGTTGTTACAGAAGACCTACACAATATCAAGTGAATTTACTATTCCATCTTAGAGGATGAAGGGGTTCTTGATACTATATCCCTAGCTGAGGAACTAAAGTCAATTAATGACTGCTAAAGAATGTTGTAGCACTTTTCATTGTGTATGAAAGGGTGGAGGAGACATTGTTAGGGACTCCAAGAATAAGTGGATGACCCTACACTTGTGCACATGTGGGAATCACTAAATGGATTTAGTCAGTTATAAATTAACAACAATAATAAACAAACAAAGCCATGAACTTGGGAGGAATGTGGGAATATGTTGGGGAAGTTGTAGAAGAGTTAACTGGAAGTAAAGAATAGAGAGACATGTTGGAGAGGTTATAGGGGGAGTTAGAGGAGGGTAGTAGGGGATGGATATTACCAAGAATCATCTTACACATGTAGGAACATTTAAAAAACAATTTTAAGTGATTGGAACAATATCCCCCTTTCTATGAAATTATCCTTCAATTCTGGAATTAACCTTAGTTTCACCTGTTATATTGTTTTCAATGCATAGTAGGATTAACTTATTAGCTATTTCAATTTTTTACATTTACGCTTATTACTACTATTCTGATAGTTTATTATTTTTTGATAATAAGTTTATGACAGTTCAAAGAAACTTACATGGAATTAGAATGAGGAATTGAAATATAAGAAAATAAGTCTCATAATACTGTGCCAGCCACCTTTGTAGTAGGCAACTTTGTAATTTTTTTCCAATTTATTATACTGTGTATGGTAATTGCTGAGTTTTTGTATCATAAAATACTCATTGAATGAACGTGTATAAGCAAATAAAGTAAACCCAGGTTGTTGCTGTCTAGCCATGCTTTGTGACTCTAAGATTTTTCTGTAGCATTAAGTTTCTCCTTAGGAAAGTAAAAAAAAATATGATTGAGTCATTGTATTCTCAGAGCTTATGTTTCCTAATATTCATTCCACAGGATACCTGTTTATTTTAAAATTATGAATGTACTAAAAGGACAAAGTTAAATATTTTGCAAAATATTCAAGCAAAATAGAAGTATGAGTTGTAAATAGTAAAACTGTGTTTCTATTCTTCTTGCTCATTGACAATAATTTTGTTTACATTCTTCCAAAATTATTCAATATACACATGGATTATATTTCATACATTTAATAGTTTCCATCAAACAGAAAGGATAAAATGAATTTATATGAATTGACATGGAAGAATGACTTCAATGTTAGTAGAGAAATATAACTTTCACACAATACTGTACTGATATTTGTGCAATTTTACCATTATGAGTGAGGATTCATTTTCATCAACATCATCATCGTCATCTTCATCATCATTATCATCATCATAAATATTCCTAAAGAAAAGAAAAAAGAAGGTTTTAAAATCAAACTAAAAGCAATTTAGAAATAAGCAATGAAATAGTACATTTAAATTTAAAAGTGATTATTCTTATGTTTTCAACGTTGGAAATATTTAACCCTCTGTTTCTTAATAAATGTTCATGTGGCAATAGAAAAATATTATGCAGTATTTAAAAGAACAACAAGATCTTGGAAATAATCCTGAAAATGACATCATGGTCAATCTATAATAAACCAAATTAGAAAAAATATATATAGAAAATTCCAGTGTCTTGAAAACTTAGTAAATATTTATACATGTATGTATATGCAAACATGTACCTATATAGGAACACACATATATAAGAACTAACATATTTTATTGTTCACATGATTTTGGAATAGCTTATTGTTCTTAATCATATAAGTATTTATTAAAATTGATTTTAAACAAAAAATAAACAATAAAGTAATATATTTGAGCACCTATATTGAAATTACTATAAACATATGCATTTGAACTTGTTTCTAAGATGACTTATTATAAACCAAAGTTTATATATTATATATAACTAAAATTAATCAAGCAATAAACTTACTAAATATAGTCAATGGAGCAATGTAAAAGAATTTAGAAATGGCCACTGAAATGCATATCAATTGCTGTAGATATTTGATATTGTTTCACAGATATATTTAAGCACTAGCCTATAATTAGACAATAGTATTTATCAAGAACTTCCTGTGATTTGAAAAAGTAACAACCATTTAGAGACTGCCGTATCCAGGGATCCATCCCATAATCAGCTTCTAAACGCTGACACCATTACATACACTAGCAAGATTTTGCTGAAAGGACCCAAATATAGCTGTCTCTTGTGAGACGATGCCGGGGCCTAGCAAACACAGGAGTGGATGTTCACAGTCAGCTATTGGATATATCACAGGGCTCCCAATGGAGAAGCTAGAGAAAGTACCCAAGGAGCTAAAGGGATCTGCAACCCTATTGTCGGAACAACATGATGTACTAACCAGAACCCCGGAGCTCTTGTCTCTAGCTGCATATGTATCGAAAGATGGCCTAGTCGGCCATCATTGGAAAGAGAGGCCCATTGGACTTGCAAACTTTATATGCCCCAATATAGGGGAATGCCAGGGCCAAAAGAATGGGAATGGGTGGGTAGGGAAGTGGGGGGCGCTATGGGGGACTTTTGGGATAGCATTGGAAATGTAATTGAGGAAAATATGTAATAAAAATATTAAAAATCAAAAAAAAAAAGAAAAAGTAACAACATTGTCATTTATATCTAAAAGTATATTATGATGTCATTCTAAAGAATAATTGTTGCAGGGCTATTATACAGGCATGACATAGAACAATCTCTTAAAGAAAAGAAAAAAATAAGCTGTATTTATAGCTAGTGTAGAGATATCATTGAATTAAGGTTGCCCAGTGTGGTAGAATTTATGATTTAGCACGTATTCCTCTCTTCTTTCTTTATAGGTCAAGTCTGGTTTGTCTTATTAGGTTTGGTCATGTTATTTTCTTTGGTTAGTGAAAAGTGAATAGAAGTCTAGGCCAAAATTATAAATATAGAGTGTAGCTTGGTTTATGTTCCTAGCATCAGCCATGAAAATGTTATGACTTCATCAGTATGGGTCTTGCAATGTTATTAATAATTGGGGGCAGAATTAAACACATCTCACCTTAGTTGACTTGTGAATAAGAATGACAGTATGATGATATATATATATATTTTGCTTTAAGGAGGAGATTTATATGTAAGGCTGGCTCAACAGGAGCGAAGTTATTCCTGGTTCTAGAAAGCTGGTTAATTATTTGGTGTTGGTGAATTCATGGATTTTTGAGGAGAGCCTACAACCACCATTTTCCTAAAACAACAATATCTTTTATACATTCTAAATATTTTTCTTATACCCACATGTAGGTGTGGTCCTCATCTCTTATGAAGGAAATATCTCTTTGCAACAGACAGAAACCATTCAGAAAACCACAAGAAATCAAATGTAGTTGTTGAGCCAGTACTAATACAAACACTCTTGTACCTAAGGTTCAAGAAACACTACCAAAAAGGGCATGGAAAAATTCTAAAAGGAATTCTAAAAGGATCCCAGACAGGATCAGGGATTTTGCTGTGAGACTGTGTCTCCTAGTAATGTCAGGTTCTATACCATTAGAGTCTCACCATCATTATCGCATAAACAAGAGTTGAACAAGCTGAATATGTAGCAGAGGATGGCCTTATTGGACATCAATTGGAGGAGATGCCCTTGGTCCTGAAAAGGTTCTATGCCCCAGTGTAGGGGAATGCCAGAACAGGGAAGCAGGAGGGGGTGGGTTAGTGAGTAGGGAGAAGGGGAATGGGATAGGGGGTTTTCAGAGTGAAAACCAGGAAAGGTGATAACATTTGAAATAAGAATAAAGAAAATATCTAATTAAAAAAAAAGAGTTGAGCAAGGACAACAACAATTGACATGCCAAAGAAAATGGGAGTTATAGGAAGCTTAGGAATGCTGAGAGTAGCTAAACTATTCTTCTCTAGGAGAGCACACTAGTTGGCTATTCAATAACAAATGGTTAGGTTTGAAAAATACATACAAAGTAACAGATAAATCAGCTGATATGTTTGTGTGTAGGCTCGAGTACATATATGGTATATGTATATTTGTGTGTGCCTATGTGTTGTGTAGGAATACACTTATAAATATGTGTTTTTTAGTGTGTGTGTCAACAATTAAAAATAAATACAGACCACTAATTTGAGTGAAAGTAAAAAAGGATGCATAGGAAGGGAAAGAAAGAATATAGGGGAGAAAGTGATGTAATTATATTTTAATTAAATAATAATAAAAATAAAAGATGTTAAAAACGACAGAAAGTTTTTCAAACAAAGGCTATTTAGCTTTATCATAGCGAATAACTACTATTTAATCCAAACTGTCAAAGTTTGTGAAGTTTTAGTTAACATTCATGAAGTTCTGAAGGAAATGGTAAGTCAATATTTCTGAACTGACTATATTGAAAAGTGGGTTTCAGCATATCCTCCAGCCATTTGCTTTGAAGATGTAATTTCACCAACAGTTAAATATTCACAGTGCATCAATCATCATGTTAACAAGGCAACAAGTGTCAGAATCATACACCTGGACAAGGAACTATAGGCAAATGATGACTGATGAGAGATGGAGAAGTAGCCCATCACAGGGATGAGTCCCTAATTGCTTGTCCAATCCAAAATGGTCATCCCTGAAACCATATACCACTAAAACAGACTCAGCAAGTTGTGTTTTTATTATTTGTGTGCATACGGACATGCGTACACATAGAAGATGCTATCAACATATAACTCATGGAAGGAGTAGTGGGAAGGAGACTTGGAAGGGGCTGGAGTGAGGAAAGAGAAAGGAAAAGTTGATGTAATTACATTTTAAAGATGTGCAAAAAACAAAAGCACAATAATTCAATTTGCTAAAAATGATTTTTAAAGCCAATACAACATGAAAAAATGACTTCCACAAACTGTAAGGATCTATTATTATACTCATGAAGGAATAAATGCTTTTAATTCAGAATATATTTTTCAATTCTAAAGTAGGTATAACTGGTATTCCAAAGAGTATTTTTTTTATTTAAATTGGTAGCTATTCAGTACCAGAGAAAGTACTGATGGAGAAAGCCTGAAGGGAAAAATAAATGTTTCAAATATACTTCAAGAGCTACACTATTTACTGTTTTGGGGTGTGGCATTAGATACCAAGTATTTTTTTTTTCAAGTAAGGAAACTATTAATGAAGCATTGATTTTAAAGTAGTCAAAAGCACATTGATTTATGCTATACAATTTATTACCATACACACACACACACACACACACACACATACACACACACACACACATATATATATATGATATTATTATATGGAGGAAAACAAATAAAACCCTTAGAGACAATTGACAGTTTGGGTGAATCTGCTTTGTTTTGTTTTGTTTTGTTTTGTTTTGTTTTGTTTTGTTTTGTTTTGTTTTGAGACAGGGTTTCTCTGTGTATCCCTGGCTGTCCTGGAACTCACTCTGTAGACCAGGCTGGCCTCGAACTCAGAAATCCACCTGCCTCTGCCTTTCGAGTGCTGGGATTAAAGGCGTGCACCACCACACCCAGCAGTTTGGGTGAATCTTGAAGCTATATAATATTGTTCAAGTGATAATAAAGTAGAAGATAAATTTACATCATCATTTCAATTAATTGTATAAGGTTTTCTCCACTATTGTCTTACCATTTTATGTATTATCATTGTTGCTGTTTGAATATTAAGAGACAATAAAATGATTTTATAGTTTATTGTTTGTGGGGAATATATAAAAATTATATATTTCTAAAAGGTAGATTTATCTTTTTTCAAATGTTTTGTCGCCTTCTGGAAATATCTAATACAGTGGTCTTTTTTTTACTTTGTAAATTATCCCCAAATAAAAGAGATATGAAAGTAAACAAGTTTTCCATTGAACTATTTCTCTTTACTGAATTCTTTCCTTAAATTCTCAAAACTCCTATATAATGCATCTTTATACTTATAGTCATAAATTTATGCATATGAAAAATCCAATTTTGCTTCAGAGATAATACTAGGTAGGTTATTGTAAAGATGTGTAATAAAAACTTACTGGATATACAGTCTGGCAGATTGCGAAATTTCGTTGTCATATCCTTCTGCTGGTTTTACAGTAAGTCCCATTGCAGCTCCCACAAGAAATTCTTCTTCATGTCTCATGGGAGGTCTTTGTGCTGCTTGCAGAGTGATTTTCTGTGCAGAACTCACAGCATGTGTACTAAAAGGACTCAGGGTTCTTGGACTTGCTTGTCTCTCAGTGTATCCTCTTACAAGACTCACAGCACGTTCTCTACCATATCTGTCAGAGTATCCTCTTGCAGGGCTTAAAGAACGGGCCCTTGCAGGAATCACTGTGAGTCCTTGTTCAGGCCTCACAGCAAAATCTTTAGCAGGATTTGCAGCATAGCCTCTTTCAAACCTGACAGGTCTCCCTCCTTCAGGTCCCCAAGTAGGTGCTTCTGCTGATCTCCAAACAGGTACTTCAGAAGATCTTCTAGTAATTTCTTTCATAGGTACTGCCAAAGATCCCCCCTCAGCTCTTGAGCCACCACCATAGTTATCAGACAACTGAAGAATACAAAGAGAAAACAAAGGGTTAGCTGTTCAGATATTAAAATTCAGAAAGTTAGTAGACATGTTAAGATTCCTAAGATTGTCTAAATAAAAATTAATGTCAGATTCCAAAATGTTTAGATTTGAGATTGTTTATACAACTTGTTTCAATTTCAACTAAATTTGAAAGTAAAAAATAAAATAAATAGCTTTATATATCTTTTCTTTCTGTAAAGGAATCATACAAAGTTTTAGACAGAAAACAGCTATTAAGAACTTGGCACCTGTTCAGGAATGAATTTAAAAAATTTTAACTATAAAATTTTATAGTTATAAAACTATATAAGTTGTAACTATGTTACAACTTATTTTTCAAGCATTTTAAACAACCCTTTCAAAGCAGAGTTTTCTATAAGAATACACACATATTTGTTCATATTCTCAAAAGAGAAATGGAAGAGTGAGGAAAAAGTCAGGTATGGCTTTAGGACAAACACTTGCAGAAGAATAATAAGAAGCTCAGGTTCACAAGAGGAAATTGGTGCTTTTTGAGTAAATTTTCTTTATAAAGTTTTGTTTCTAAATTAGGTACATAGCTTATATATAAATAAAATTAAGTAAATATATTTTAAAAAGCAAAAGCTCTAAACTGACTTCAAGGGAAAAAAAAACCCCAAGATATTAGTTTAATTAATAACACAATCATGAAGACATAAAACATGACAAATTTTTGGTGGCTATACTCTATGATGAATGATACCGGTATAACAATACTACTATTAATATTTATGGATGGTTACCAGTTTGTAAGCATTGTGTGACAAGATATGCTGACAGTTTTGTAAATTATAGCTGCTTTATGATAGTTGGTTAAAGAAAAGCAAGTATAGAGTAGACTTCATGAAAAAGGGACTTTTGTTACTTCCTAACTTGAATATTGTTCTACTCCAATATTAGTAAGTCTTTGGGGGAGTTTCTATTGGAACTTCAGGTAGTATGAAGGGAGAAATGGAAATAATGGAACATGAATGGATCTAGGTAGCAGAGGAGGTGTGTGGGAAGAATAACTAATATTAGAGATCATTGAAAATGCTATAAAGAAACCTACTACTATGGAAGTTTCTTACAATATATACACATAAGATGAGTTTAAATGGAAATTCCCTCTAACAGAGGAGGGGCAGGGGTTATTAAAAAACAAAAACAAAATCAAACACAAACAAAAAAACAACTTCAGTGCCAGGTATTGGTTACCTTTTTTCAACTTGTTTGTCGGTGGGGTTATAACCCTCCTCTGCCAAAATACAAACTATTACATTGTGCTTGGTTACCCTCCAGAACTTTTCAGTGTGTCTTATTACTGGAAACACCACACACCTGAGTCATAGCACATGGAGAAATCCGGTTCAAACTACCCCAGAAGTTTCATACCAATTATCTTTAACATTTCTTCAAGGTTCTATGCATGCTACTGGGCAAGAAAAATCACCAAAGGTCTTACCAAGCTATAAACCCTATAAGCAACATATTCCCTGGTGAGATATACCCACTGGTGTAGTAGTGCACATTTATGGAAATAACAGTCACTCTCTGATTGGATTAAAACTCAATACACAAGATGGAACCCATGCCTAATACCATTAACTGGGACAAAAATCTATGGCTAGCTAGATTATAGGCCCTAGGAACAACCATGTCCTATTATTCTGATAAATGGATATAATATAAACTGTCTTCTACGTTCTTAACTTTATACACATATATTAGTGTACCTCTCAACTTTCTTTAGAGATGCTCCCCTAACAGTAGTTGTGAATTGGTACAGGAATCCATAAATAGTAAACATGCAGCAGATGAGATACTGTGGAATGCTTAACTCTATGTGGGGCATCTAGATCACTTGATCTCCCCAAAGGCTTAGGAATCATCATAGAAGAGGAGATGAAAATATTGTAGGAGATAGAAGGAATGGATTTCTGTTATCAAAACAGTATTTGCTGGCCATGAGAACACAACTGCACACAAAAACTCAAGAGTAATAGGGACTGCAAGCACATGACTTGCATGAGGTCAAGTCAGTCAGTATCTCAATATGGTGTAAGATGTATAATAAAGACTACAGAATATATAACCAGAATTGATTGGCTGCAACTCAAGTGCATTTTACATGGCAACTCATTCAATCCTAATAGTGTTTCTATTAAGTAGATACTGTTCTTCAATTCATGCTATAGGAAAGCAAATTAAAACAGTGATTAACTAACTTGCTCATGGTTTCAAGTTAGTAAGTGATCAAAATGGAATTGAAACCCTGCCATTTTGATTCTGAAAGTCTGCAGTATCAATGCTATAGAGTGCCCTTTAAAGAAGATATTAACCTGAGTAGTATTCCATTGTGTAAATGAACCACATTTTCTGTATCCATTCTTCTGTTGTGGAACATCTAGATTGTTTCCAGCTTCTGGCTATCACAAATAAGACCGCTATGAACTTAGTGCAATGCAGGGACAAAAGAAGCAGACCATACAGTCACTTAGATCAACAAACACCAGGGATACCAAGATGGCAAAAGGCAAGCACAAGACCACAAGCAACAGAAGCCAAAATATATGGGCATCATTAGAACTTAGTTCTCACACCCACTCCCGCTTCCTGGCCCTGGCACTCCCCTATACTAGGGCATATAACCTTAACAGGACCAAGGGCTTCTCCTCCCATTGATGACTGACTAGGTCATCCTCTGCTAAATATGTAGCTGGAGCCATTGGTTGCGAATAAACCAACACACTTGAAAATCAGGAATCTGTCCTAAAATCCTATCTCATGAAGTTAATAGAGTCCTTTAAGGAGGATGTCTATAACTCACTGAAAGAAATACAGGAAAACACAGGTAAACAGGTGAAGGAATTAAATAAAGCGATCCAAGACCTAGAAGGGGAAGTAGAAACAATAAAGAAAACACAAATGGAGGTAAACCTGGAAATGGAAAACCTAGGAAAGAGGTCAGGAATTACAGATATAAGTATTACCAACAGAATACAAGAGATAGAAGACAGAATCTCGGATTGACACAACTGTCAAAGAAAATTCAAAACATAAAAAACTCTTAACCCAAAGCATCCAGGAAATTCAGGAAACAATGAAAAGACCAAATCTAAAAATAATCAGAATAGAGGAGGATGAAGATTCACAGCTCAAAGGACTTGAAAATGTCTCCAACAAAATCATTGAAGAAAACTTCCCCAACCTAAGGAGAAAGATGGACATAAAGGTACAAGAAGCCTATAGAACAGCAAATAAAAGAAAAGAAAATTTTCTCGACACATAATTATCAAAACACTAAATGCACAAAGCAAATAATGAATCTTAAAAGCTGCAAGGGAAAAAGACTAGGTAACATACAAAGTAGACCTATCAGAATTATACCAGACTTCTCAATAGAGACTATGAAAACCAGAAGAGCCTAGTCAGAGGTCATGCAGAATCTAAGAAAACACAAATGCCAGCCAAAGATACTATATCCAGAAAAAGTCTAAATCAACATCGATGGAGAAACCAAAATATTCCAGGACAAAACCAAAATTCAAATATCTACCAACCCAGTGCTACAGAGGATCATGGAAGGAAAACTTCAACATAAGAAAGATACATGCACCAACGAAAAGATAAGCTATTAAGCATCTCACAACAACGTCAAAAGCAGAGAGCCACAAGCACATAAAGCCACCTACAAAAACAATATATCAGAAACAAAGTCATATCTCTTTAATATCTCTCAATATTGATAGACTCAACCCACCTATAAAAAGACATAAACTAACAGAATGGATATGCAATCAAGATTCAGTATTTTTCTGCATCCAAAAAAAGAAACCTCAAAAACAAAGACAGGCACTTTCTCAGAGTAAAAGAATGGAAAAAGGTCTTCCAAGCAAATGATCCTGGGAAACAAGCAGGAGTTGCCATCCTAACATCCAATAAAATACACTTTCAACCAAAAGTTATCAAGTGTGATGAAGAAGGGCACTTCATATTCATCAAGGGGAAAAATCCACCAAGAGAAAGTCTCAATTCTGAACATCTATGGCCCAAATGCAAGAGCGCCCAAATTCATAAAAGAAACTTTACTAAAACTCAAAACACACATTGAACCCCACACAATAATAGTGGGAGACTTCAACACTCCACTCTCACCAATGGACAGGTCAGTGAAACAGAAACTAGACAGAGACACATGGAAACTAAGAGAGGTTATGAAACAAATGGATTTAACAGAGATCTACAGAACATTTCACCCTAAAACAAAACAACACACCTTCTTCTCAGCATCTCATGCTATCTTCTCCAAAATCGACCACATAATTGATCACAAAACAAACCTCAACAGATACAAGAAGACTGAAATAATCCCATGCATTCTATCAGATCACCATGGCCTATGGCTGTCGTTTACAGCACTAAGTGCCCTGGTAATGAAACTGGAGAGATCTTACACTAACAACTTAACAGCACACCTGAGAGCTCTAGAACAAAAAGAAGCAAACTCACCCAAGAGGAGTAGAAGGCAGGAAATAGTCAAACTTAGGGCCAAAATCAACCAAATACAAAGAAAACAATACAAAGAATCAGCAAAACCAGAAACTGGTTCTTTGAAGGAATCAACAAGATAGATAATCCCCTAGCCAAACTAATTAAAGTGCCGAGAGGCCGTATCCAAATTAATAAAATAAGATATGAAAAGGGAGAGATAACATCAGAAACAGAGGAAATTAAAAAAACCATCAGATCCTACTATAAAAGCCTATACTTAACAAAACCAGAGAATCTAGATGAAATGGATGATTTTCAAGACAGCTGACACAATATCAAAGTTAAATCAAGAGCAGGTAAACTATCTAAAAGGCCCATATCACACAAGGAAATAGAATAAGTCAAAAGTACCCAAGGAGCTGAAGGGGTTTGCAGCCCCATAGGAGGAATAACAATGTGAACTAACCACTACCCCCAGAGTTCTCTGGGAGTAAACCACCAATCAAAGAAAACATATGGTGGGACCCGTGGCTCCAGCTACATATTTAGCAGAGGATGACCTGGTTGGTCATCAGTGGGAGGAGAGGCCCTTGGTCCTGTGAAGGTTATATGCCCCAGTATAGGAGAAGGCCAGGGCCAGGAAGCAGGAAGGGTGGTTTGGGGAGCAGGGGGAGTGGGGAGGGGATGGGGCTTTTTGGGGGGGAAACTAGGAAAGGGAATAAGATTTGAAATATAAATAAAGAAAATATCTAATAAAAAAGGGTGCTATTTTTGGCAAACTACTTCACACTATAAAAACAAAAACAACAACAAAAACCCTCCCAACCAAAAAAAGCCTAAGGCCAGATGGGTTTAGTGCAGAATTCTACCAGACCTTCAAAGAAGACCTGATACCAATTGTTCTCAAACTATTCAACAAAATAAAAACAGAAGGAACACATCAAAGCCATCATTCACCATGATCACGTAGGCTTCATCCCTGGGATGCAAGTTTAGTTTAATAAATGAAAATCCATTAATATAATCCACTATATAAACAGACTCAAAGAAAAAAACCACATGATCTTCTCCTTAGATGCAGAAAAAGCATTTGGCAAAAATACAATACCCCTTCATGTTAAAAGTATTGGAGAGATCAGGAATTCAAGGTCCAGACCTAAACATAATAAAAGCAATTTACTGTAAAACAACAGCCAATATCAAATAAAATGGAGACATACTGGATGCAATCCCACTGAAATTGGGGACAAGACAAGGATGCCCACTCTCCCTATATCTATTCAATGTAGTAATTGACTGCTAGCTAGAACAATAAGACAACAAAAAGAGATCAAGGGGATACAAATTGGCAAAGAAGAAATAAAGGTATCACTATTTGCAGATGATATGATAATATACGTAAGCAACCCCCAAAATTCTACCAGATAACTTCTCCAGCTGATAAACAACTTCAGCAAAGTGGCCGGATATAAAATTAACTCAAATACCCCAGTATCCATCCTTTATACAAAGGATAGAAACTGGCAGAGAGAGAAAATAGGAAAACAACTCTATTCACAATAGCCAAAAACAATTTAAAGTATCTTGGGGTAACTCTAACCAAACAAGTGAAAGACCTGTATGACAATAACTTCAAGTCTCCCAAGAAAGAAATCGAAGATCTCAGAAAATGGAGAGATCTCCCACACTCATAGAGTGGCAGAATTAACATAGTAAAAATGGCCGACAGGTGAGAGTGTGCACCACAGAGGCAGACAGCTTCTGGGACAGGCAGGAGCCACAGAGCCACTGAGGCAGCACCCTTTTGGGCCGCAGACATCCAGAACCCTCCCAGCCAGAGGACAGTGGTCACGCCCTGCACAGGAGCCCTCTGCCTCAGGAGAAGGGAGCGCCATCTTGGATCTGGGACTCCTCTGAACTTAGGAACTTAGTCTGCACAGGTGAGAGTGTGCACCACAGAGGCAGACAGCTTCTGGGACAGGCAGGAGCCACAGAGCCGCTGAGGCAGCACCATTTTGGGGCCACAAACATCCAGCACCCTCCCAGGCAGAGGACAGTGGTCTGCCCTGCACAGGAGCCCTCTGCCTCAGGAGCAGGGAGCACAATCTTGGATCCAGGACTCCTCCGAACTTAGAAACTTAGTCTGCACAGGTGAGAGTGTGCACCACAGAAGCTGACAGCTTCTTTGACCTGCCAAAGCAACACAGCATCTGGGAAAGGTCCTGTTTTGGGCCTTCTTCGGACAGGAGGAGGTCCAAACACCAGATATCTGTGCACCTTCCCTGTAAGAGGAGAACTTGTCAGCAGAGAGTGCTCTAACCACTGAATCTCAGAGGAGAGAGCCTGTCTCCCAGGTCTGCTGATAGACGGTAATCAGAATCACCAGAAGAACAATCTCTAAACAGAGACAACTATAACAACCCCAGAGATTACCAGATGGCGAAAGGTAAACGTAAGAATCTTACTAACAGAAACCAAGACCACTCACCATCATCAGAACCCAGTACTCCCACTTCGCACAGTCCAGGGCACCCCAACACACCTGAAAAGCTAGACCTGGATTTAAAAGCATATCTCATGATGATGGTAGAGGACATCAAGAAGGACTTTAATAACTCACTTAAAGAATTACAGGAGAACATTGCTAAAGAGTTACAAGTCCTTAAAGAAAAACAGGATAACACAATCAAACAGGTAGAAGTCCTTAAAGAAAAACAGGAAAACACATCCAAACAGATGATGGAAATGAACAAAACCATACTAGACCTAAAAAGGGAGTAGACACAATAAAGAAAACCCAAAATGAGGCAACACTGGAGATAGAAAACCTAGGAAAGAAATCTGGAACCATAGAAGCGAGCATCAGCAACAGAATACAAGAGATGGAAGAGAGAATCTCAGGTGCAGAAGATTCCATAGACAACATCGGTACAACAATCAAGGAAAATGGAAAATGCAAAAAGATCCAAACTCAAAACATCCAGGAAATCCAGGACACAATGAGAAGACCAAACCTACGGATAATAGGAGTGGATGAGAATGAAGATTTTCAAATCAAAGGACCAGCAAACATCTTCAACAAAATTATAGAAGAAAACTTCCCAAATCTAAAGAAAGAGATGCCCATGAACATACAAGAAGCCTACAGAACTCCAAATAGACTGGACCAGAAAAGAAATACCTCCCGACACATAATAATCAGAATAACAAATGCACTAAATAAAGATAGGATACTAAAAGCAGTAAGAGAAAAACGCCAAGTAACATATAAAGGCAAGCCTATCAGAATTACACCAGATTTTTCACCAGAGACTATGAAAGCCAGAAGATCCTGGACAGATGTTATACAGACACTAAAAGAACACAAATTCCAGCCCAGGCTACTATACCCAGCCAAACTCTCAATTAACATAGATGGAGAAACCAAAGTATTCCACGACAAATCCAAATTCACACATTATCTCTCCACGAATCCAGCCCTCCAAAGGATAATGACAGAAAAAACAAATACAAGGACAGGAACCAAGCCCTAGAAAAAACAAGAAGGTAATCCCTCAACAACCTAAAAGAAGACAGCCACAAGAACAGAATGCCAACTTTAACAACAAAAATAACAGGAAGCAACAATTACTTTTCCTTAATATCTCTTAATATCAATGGACTCAACTCACCAATAAAAAGTCATAGACTAACAAACTGGCTACACAAACAAGACCCAACATTTTGCTGCTTACAGGAAACTCATCTCGGAGAAAAAGATAGACACTACCTCAGAATGAAAGGCTGGAAAACAATTTTCCAAGCAAATGGTATGAAGAAACAAGCTGGAGTAGCCATTCTAATATCTGATAAGATTGACTTCCAACCCAAAGTCATCAAAAAGACAGGGAGGGGCACTTCATACTCATCAAAGGTAAAATCCTCCAAGAGGAACTATCAATTCTGAATATCTATGCTCCAAATACAAAGGCAGCCACATTCATTAAAGAAACTTTAGTAAAGCTCAAAGCACACATTGCACCTCATACAATAATAGTGGGAGACTTCAACACACCACTTTCACCAATGGACAGATCATGGAAACAGAAACTAAACAGGGACACAGTGAAACTAACAGAAGTTATGAATCAAATGGATCTGGCAGATATCTACAGAACATTCTATCCTAAAACAAAAGGATATACCTTCTTCTCAGCACCTCATGGTACCTTCTCCAAAATTGACCACATAATTGGTCACAAAACAGGCCTCAACAGATACAAAAAATATTGAAATTGTCCCATGCATCCTAACAGATGGACTAAGGCTGATCTTCAATAACAAAACAAATAATAGAAAGCCAACATTCACATGGAAACTGAACAACACTCTCCTCAATGATACCTTGGTCAAGGAAGGAATAAAGAAAGAAATTAAGGACTTTTTAGAGTTCAATGAAAATGAAGCCACAACATACCCAAACTTATGGGACGCAATGAAAGCATTTCTAAGAGGAAAACTCATAGCTCTGAGTGCCTCCAAAGGAACTAGAGAGAGCACACTTTAGCAGCTTGACAACACACCTAAAAGCTCTAGAACAAAAGGAAGCAAATTCACTCAAAAGGAGTAGACTGCAGGAAATAATCAAACTCAGGGGCAAAATCAACCAAGTGGAAACAAGAAGAACTATTCAAAGAATCAACCAATCAAGGAGCTGGTTCTTTGAGAAAATCAACAAGATAGATAAACCCTTAGCCAGACTCACTAGAGGGGACAAGGAAAGCGTTCTCATTAACAAAATCAGAAATGAAAAAGGAGACATAACAATAGATCCTGGGGAAATCCAAAACATCATCAGATCCTTCTACAAAAGGCTATACTCAACAAAACTGGAGAACCTGGATGAAATGGAGAAGTTTGTAGACAGATACCAGGTACCAAAGTTGAATCAAGATCAGGTTAATGATCTAAACAGCCCTATATCCCCCAAAGAAATAGAAGCAGTCATTAATAGTTTCCCAACCAGAAAAAGCCCAGGACCAGATGGGTTTAGGGCAGAGTTCAATCAGACCTTCAAAGAAGATCTAATCCTAGTTCTTCACAAACTATTCCACAAAATAGAAACAGAAGGTACTCTACCCAACTCATTCTATGAAGCCACAATTACTCTGATACCTAAACCACAAAAAGACCCAACAAAGATAGAAAACTTCAGACCAATATCCCTTATGAATATTGATGCAAAAATCCTCAAAAAAGTTCTTGCTAACTGAATCCAAAAACACATCAAAACAATCATCCATCCTGACCAAGTAGGTTTCATCCCAGGGATGCAGGGATGGTTCAATATACGGAAATCAATCAAAGTAATCAAGTATATAAACAAACTCAAAGACAAAAACCACATGATCATCTCTTTAGATGCGGAAAAAGCATTTGACAAGATCCAACACCCATTCATGATAAAAGTCTTGGAAAGATCAGGAATTCAAGGCCCAAACCGAAACATGATAAAAGCAATCTACAGCAAACCAGTAGCCAACATCAAAGTAAATGGTGAGAAGCTTGAAGCAATCCCACTAAAATCAGGGACTAGACAAGGCTGTCCACTCTCTCCATACCTATTCAACATTGTACTTGAAGTCCTAGTCAGAGCAATTCGACAACAAAAGGAGATCAAAGGGATACAAATTGGAAAAGATGAAGTCAAAATATCACTTTTTGCAGATGATATGATAGTATATATAAGTGACCCTAAAAATTCCACCAGAGAACTCCTAAACCTGTTAAACAGCTTCGGTGAAGTAGCTGGATATAAAATTAACTCAAACAAAATGAATGGCCTTTCTCTACACAGAGAATAAACAGGCTGAGAAAGAAATTAGGGAAACAACACCCTTCTCAATAGTCACAAATAATATAAAATATTTTGGCGTGACTCTAACTAAGGAAGTGAAAGATCTGTATAATAAAAACTTCAAGTCTCTGAAGAAAGAAATTATAGAAGATCTCAGAAGATGGAAAGATCTCCCATGCTCATGGATTGGCAGGATCAACATTGTAAAAATGGCTATCTTGCCAAAAGCAATCTACAGATTCAATGCAATCCCCATTAAAATTCCAACTAAATTCTTCACCGAATTAGAAAGTGCAATCTGCAAATTCATCTGGAATAACAAAAAATCTAGGATAGCAAAAACTCTTCTCAAGGATAAAAGAACCTCTGGTGGAATCACCATGCTGGACCTAAAGCTTTACTACAGAGCAACTGTGATAAAAATGTCTGGTACTGGTATAGTGACAGAAAAGTAGACCAATGGAATAGAATTGAAGACCCAGAAATGAAGCCACACACCTATGGTCACTTGATCTTCGACAAGGGAGCTAAAACCATCCAGTGGAAGAAAGACAGCATTTTCAACAAATGGTGCTGGCACAACTGGTTGTTAACATGTATAAGAATGGGAATAGATCCATTCCTATCTCCTTGTACAAAGGTCAAGTCTAAGTGGATCAAGGAACTTCACATAAAACCAGAGACACTGAAACTTATAGAGGAGAAAGTGGGGAAAAGCCTAGAAGATATGGGCACAGGGAAAAATTCTTGAATAGAACAGCAATGGCTTGTGCTGTAAGATCGAGAATTGACAAGTGAGACCTCATGAAACTGCAAAGCTTCTGCAAGGTAAAAGACACCATCAATAAGACAAAAAAACTACCAACAGATTGGGAAAGGATCTTTACCTATCCTAAATCAGATAAGGGACTAATATCCAATATATATAAGGAACTCAAGAAGGTGGACTCCAGAAAATTAAATAACCCCATGAAAAAATGGGGCTCAGAACTGAACAAAGAATTCTCACTTGAGGAATACCGAATGGCAGAGAAGCACCTGAAAAAATGTTCAACATCCTTAATCATCAGGGAATTGCAAATCAAAACAACCCTGAGATTCCACGTCACACCAGTCAGAATGGCTAAGATGAAAAATTCAGGTGACAGCAGATGCTGGCGAGGATGTGAAGAAAGAGGAACACTCCTCCATTGTTGGTGGGATTGCAAGCTCGTATAACCACTCTGGAAATCAGTCTGGCTCAGAAAATTGGGCATAGTAGTACTGGAGGATCCAGCAATACCTCTCCTGGGCATATATCCAGAAGATGTCCCAACCGGTCAGAAGGACACATGCTCTCCTATGTTCATAGCAGCCTTATTTATAATACCCAGAAGCTGGAAAGAACCCAGATGCCCCTCAACAGAGGAATGGATACAGAAATTATGGTACATTTACACAATGGAGTACTACTCAGCTATTAAAAAGAATGAATTTATGAAATTCCTAGCCAAATGGATGGACCTGGAGGGCATCATCTTGAGTGAGGTAACACAATCACAAAGGAACTCACACAATATGTATTCACTGATAAGTGGATATTAGCCCAAAACTTAGGATACCCAAGATATAAGATACAATTTGCTAAACGCATGAAACTCAAGAAGAATGAAGACCAAAGTGTGGACACTGTGCCCCTTCTTAGAATTGGGAACAAAACACCCATGGAAGGAGTTACAGAGACAAAGTTTGGAGCTGTGATGAAAGGATGGACCATCTAGAGACTGCCATATCCAGGGATCCGTCCCATAATCAGCTTCCAAACGCTGACACCATTGCATATACTAGCAAGATTTTGCTGAAAAGACCCAAATATAGCTGTCTCTTGTGATATTATGCCGGGGCCTAGCAAACACAGAAGTGGATGCTCACAGTCAGCTATTGAATGTATCACAGGGCTCCCAATGGAGAAGCTAGAGAAAGTACCCAAGGAGCTTAAGTGATCTGCAACCCTATAGTTGGAACAACATGATGAACTAACCAGTACCCTGGAGCTCTTGTCTCTAGCTGCATATGTATCGAAAGATGGCCTAGTCAGCCATCACTGGAAAGAGAGGCCCATTGGACTTGCAAACTTTATATGCCCCAATATAGGGGAATGCCAGGGCCAAAAGAATGGGAATGGGTGGGTAGGGAAGTGGGGGGGGTATGGGGGACTTTTGGGATTACATTGGAAATGTAATTAAGGAAAATATGTAATAAAAATATTAAAAATTAAAAAATGGCCATCCTCCAAAAGGCAATCTATAGATTCAATGCAATCCCCATCAAAATCCCAACACAATTCTTCAAAGACAATGAAAGAGCAATTCTTAAATTTATCTGAAAAGGCAACAACAACAACAACAAGAAACAGAATAGCGAAAACAACTCTTAACAATAAAAGAACAGCTGGGGGAATCACCATCCCTGATCTCAAGCTTTACTACAGAGCAAAAGTGATAAAAACTGCTTGGTATTGGTACATAGACAGACATGTTGAGCAATGAAATAGCATTGAAGATCCAGAAATAAATCCACACACTTATGGTCACTTAATCTTTGACAAAGACACCAAAAATATAAAATGGAAAAAAGAAAGCATCTTCAATAAATGATGCTGGTCTTACTAGCTGTCTGTATGTAGAAGAATGAAAATATACCCATATTTGTCACCTTGTACAAAGCTCAAGTCCAAGTGGATCAGGACCTCAACATAAAACCAGATACATTGAATCTAATAGAAGAGAAATTGGGAAGTAGCCTCAAATACATGGGCACAGGGGAAAAATTCCTGAACAGAACACCAATGGCTCAGCATTTAAGATCAAGAATTGATAAATGGGACCTCATAAAACTGGAAAGCTTCCATAAGGGAAAGGACATAGTCAATAAGACAAATTGGCAACCTACAGATTGGAAAAAATAAATCTTCACTAACTTCACATTTGATAGAGGGTAATATTCAAAATATATAAAGAACTGAAATTAATCACCAAAAATCCAAACAACCCAATCAAAAAATGGGGAATAGAACTAAACTGAGAATTCACAACTGAGGAATCTTGAATGGATAAGAAGTACCTAAAGAAATGTTCAAAGTCCTTAGTGATTAGAGAAATGCAAATCAAAATGACCAGGAGATTCCACCTTACAGCAATCAGAATGGCTAAGATCAAAACCTCAGGTGACAATACACATTGGAGAGGATTTGGAGAAAAAGGAATACTCCTTCATTGCTGGTGGGATTGCATACTGGGACAACCACTCTGGAAATCAATCTGGAGGTTCTTCAGAAAATTGGAAATAGATCTACCTGAAGACTCTGTTATACCAGTCTTGGGAATGTACTCAAAAGATATCTCACCATGGTATGCACTCACTAGTAAGTGGATGTTAGCCAAAAAAAGAAAAAACACAAAATACTCAAGATATAGTCCATATAACTCAAAAAGTTCAATAAGCTGAAGGGCTCAAGTGAGGGTGCCTCAGTCCCACTTGGGAGGGAGAAGAAAGCAATAAAAAGTGGGGAGGGAGGGAGGGATCTGGCAGGGAAAGTGGATGGGGGACAGGGTGGGAGTGGGGAGAGAGGGTAAGCTGATCTGGTATTAGGTGAGGGAAAAGGACAGAATCCCTGAGGATTTAGCAGAAAGCATGGAAACAGGCAACCTTGGGAGATAGGAGGTTGGGGTGGGGGGCTCCAGAATGCACCAGGGACCTGGGAGGTGAGAGACTCTTAAGGCTTAAAGTGAAGGATCTTAGATGAAATGCCCAACAGTAGGGAGAGGGAATTTATAGAGTTCACCTACAACAGGAAGACAGGGCATTAAATAAGGGAAAGGAGATCCATCCCAGCCAGTCACAACTCTGACCCATAATTTCTCCTGTCTGAAAAAAATTGCAGGGTCAGAAATGGAGAGGAGCCTGAGGAAAAAAAGGTCCAGTGACAGGTCCAAAGTGGGATCCAGCTCAAGGGGGAAGTTTACTGAGGCTATGGAACACTCACAAAAAGGGATCTATCATGACTGCACTCAGGAAGAACCAACAAGTAGTTGAAAGAGTCAGATGCAGATATTTGCACCCAACCAATGGACAGAAGCAGCTGACCCCTATTGTTGAATTAGGGAAAGGTGAAAGAAGCTGAGAAGGGAGATCGACCAGCAGTCTCAATTAATCTGGACTCCTGATATCTCTCAAACACTGGACCACCAAATGGGTAGCATTCACCAACTGAAATGAAGCCCCCAACATGCATACAGTACAGGATATCTGGGTCTGTGTACACTCAGAAATGATGCACCTAACCCTCAAGTGACTGGAGGCCCCAGGGAGTTTAGAGGTCTGATGGGGTGAGAGATGGGGACATACATGTGGAGGGGGTGGGGAGGAGGTATGGGATGGGGAACAGTCGGAGGGTGGACTGGGGGTGGTGAGGGGATAAAATATGAAGTGTAAAAAGTTAATTAATAAAATATATTAATTGAAAGTTGCTCATTCTAGGTGGTGTTGCACATCCCATTCTGAGATGAATTAAAAAGGAATAAGTTATGTACAAAATTATTTTTAAATAGCACACTAAGTATTAGGTTTTGTTATGGAATTTTCTTATTTTAAAACTTTATTTATCCATTCATTTATTTACTTATATCCCAAATGCTGCTCCTTCTTCTAGTCACCTCTCACAGAGATCCTCTCCCTCCCCTTCTCTTCTGAGAATAGGAGTCCCCCGGGTATCCCCCCTCCCTGGCAATCAAGTCTCTGACAGATTAAGCAACCAAATTGTTTTAATACTCATTTCTTTAGAAATTAGTTTACATACATCTCTGTATTAAACAAATTTATGAATTTCAGTGGACTCAACTCCTATAAACCACTGCAAAATAAGTGTATTTCTATAGCTCTATGAATTCTTCAACTACCTTACCTATTGACAGAAATAATTAAATATTTAAAATCCTTTCCTACAGTCACAAAACAGGAATATTTAGACTAACATGCTCCTGGATGGTAATTATTCAGTTGAGAAATCAAGACTTTAGTCACACCATCCAGTGTATGTTAGTTATAAACATATACTATTTTAAGATGCTTTGTCTAGAGTCATTTATCAATGATCACAATTAATAATACCATTTTTAATATGTTACAAGAATTTAAATCACATAATGCAACATATTTTTAAAATGGAGCAAATCATATCCATTTTCAAAATATAAAGTAAAAATACAGAAAACTTAATCAGTGATTGATTATTGCATAAATAATATGGATTATTAAGGAAGTTTGCACAAATCCCCCTAATGGATAAAAACATGTTTTAATGGAAATTCTAAGGCATGTAGACACATTTAATAACATAGTCTATTAATCCATGTGGAGCTAGAATTATAGGATTCAAACTTGGAAGCAAGAAATATTAAAATAAAAACAAGAGAGGATAATGTTATTACAATGCTCAAATTTTGTGTGATCTCATTGCTTCCTATTATCTCCTACACCAGTTAGGTTACAAGGTGATTAGGACCTATTTGTGTATCATTATTCACTTACTGACATTCATAGTATTTTTAATTTTGATGTGTTTTATTTGGTTGTTTCAGTAATATAAGCAGTTTTCCTACAGACTAACTAGAAGAGTCATATAGATCCATGGCAGTTGCATGTTACCATTTGTGATGATCACATGAAGAATTTATGTTGAAAAGTTGTAGTATATTGTTAAAAACTTAAGCTGTCTAGAAAATGTGGAACACAAGGGAAGCTCCCACTGTGTATGACAGTAAGAAAGTAGAGCCAAGGGCAATATTTGTGCTGAGTAGTTAAGTGTTAATATTGATAATATTCCTGCATTTTGATTACTTCAGAATAATTACAAGAAATAATGTAATAGTCTAAATTGTTTTAATTTTTGGTTAATACATTTTTTTCTTATGTGGGTATTTCAGACCATAGAAAGTGCTAGAAGGGGCCCTAAAATATTATAAATGCTTCATTTTATAGATGGGAAAATAAGAAACATTGTAATAAATAACATGTTCAAGATGTCAAAGCTACTTGTGGACCATGGCAAGACAAAAAATAAAGTCAGCTAAATCTCAGATCAGTATTCACTGTATCTTGCTTTCCCATATCTATGTAAATGTCATGTAGAAGACATTTGGACATTACTGACAGTGTAAGACAGATTTATTTTAGGAAAAAGCCTCATGTAACCTAGGCTGACTCTGCAGTGGCTATATACCTAAGGATGATCTCAAGTTTCTGATGGTCCTGTTTCTACCCCTAAAAGGTGAGATTACCTGTATGTGCCACTACACCACGTTTTACAGTGTTGAGGATTGAACTCAAGGCTTTGTGCATAGTATGTAAATATTCTACCAACTGAACTACTCCTACACTTCTGACCTAGAATTTTGGAAAGATGTATTTATATTTATTTTAAATGTGTTTGTCTGCCTATATGTATGTATACCAGTGCATTCCTAGTGCCCATGTTGGTCAGAAGAGGGTTTCTGACTCTCTAAAATTGGAGTTATAGATAGTTATGAGCCACCATGTGTGTTTTGGGGAGTGAATCTAGATCCTTTGCAACAGCAGTAAGTACTCTTTAACCACCAAACCATCTCTCAAGCATAACTAGATTTTCAGAAATAATTTTAAGTATATTTGGGTGGTGGATTGTAGTTGACAGCTTGAAATTTGGAGAGTTGCTTTGAAATAGGTTTCCTGATATGAAACCTATGTACCTATAGGAACTAAACCCTTTTTAAATAATGTTACGATAAGATTTAGGTAAATTAATTTTGAATTATCATAAATTACTACTAATTTGAGTTGAAAATAATGAAGACTAATCATACTGAGGTTTAAATTGGCATCTATTATATACTTTGCATACTGTTTGATTATTTAAAATGGCTCTTTGTAATTGAGTTTGCTACAAAAGAGTTAAAATTATATGTATTTTAAAATTTTCTATGCATTTATTATTTAAAATCATGTATTATTAAAATTGTCATAAATATATCATTTCATTTCAAGTGAGAAAATATTTTTATAGTTCCATATTTTATCTATGTTTTAAATGCCAAACCATGTAACATTTAGAGATTATAAAAGTAAATCGTGTATGTAAAATACAATACTTAATTTTAAAAGCTTATTTTCTGACTGGAAAGCACACACACACACACACACACACACACAGAGAGAGAGAGAGAGAGAGAGAGAGAGAGAGAGAGAGAACTCAAAAGCTGTCACCAATTTAAACTATTTCCTGTAAGTCTATTTAGGTGTCATATAAGATTTTCCCACTCAAAAAAAAAAAAAAAGATGAATGGCTTTTGATGTATGAAAAAGATTCTTAATTATTTCTACTGTTTTGGCAATAACAGCTTTTAACAGGAAACTGTCTTTCTAGTCTCTAAAAGGAAAATGTGAATACAATGCTGTAATAATTGTCTTAAGCAATGATAACCACATATCAATACTGAAATAGACACCAACGCCAAATGAAAAGTTACTGAGCTTTTCATGTTTATCACTCCTGTTCTATCCTAAATCAGATAAGGGACTAATATCCAATATATATAAAGAACTCAAGAAGGTGGACTCCAGAAAATCAAATAACCCCATTAAAAAATGGGACTCAGAACTGAACAAAGAATTCTCACCTGAGGAATACCGAATGGCAGAGAAGCACCTGAAAAAATGTTCAACATCCTTAATCATCAGGGAAATGCAAATCAAAACAACCCTGAGATTCCACCTCACACCAGTCAGAATGGCTAAGATCAAAAATTCAGGTGACAGCAGATGCTGGCGAGGATGTGGAGAAAGAGGAACACTCCTCCATTGTTGGTGGGATTGCAAGCTTGTACAACCACTCACTCCTGTTCTAAATGAAACTCTCACAAGCATTTAATTGGAAGAAGGTCATCTTTAAACCTAAGAAAACTGGTATGCACCTTCACCTGTAGAGACTAGATGCCCCAGGGAAGGGGGATGCCCAGGGTCGGGGGGAGAAGGAGCACCCTCTCAGAGGCAAAGGGGAGGGGTATTGGGATGAAACATTCTGGGAGGACTGGGAGGGGGACTTGGAGGCGGGGTAATATCAATAATATAAATAAATAAAATAATAATGAAAAATCTAATAGTACCTTTATACAGCATCATTATCCTGAGGGAAGTGCTCAAGGTGCATTTTAGGGAAAAAAGATACATAAGGTTTCTATAAGGAGTATTGACTGTTAATTGGCTTACGTTTTACAGCAAAAATATGTAAAATTATCTGTACCACAAAATATAGTAAATGTTTAGATTCTTTAGAAAAGATTCTTTAAAGATGTTCAAATGGTATGTCCATATAAAAATAATTCATAGTTCTGAAATCTCTTATCCTCTTTGTTTACTATACATATCAAAGTAGGCAACAGTAAAAATGACAACTGGGAAACATTAATTTCGATGAATATATTACTCTATTCTGGCTTTAATTTAGTAATGTTAGCACATGCTTTGTCTCCGTCATCTTTTTGTTTAGGCTATTGGTTAAATAATATTGATAATATGGTCAATATGTATTTCTTTTCAGAATTATTTGTTAATGTAGACATTTACTTTTAAGACATTGAAATTGATTTTTGTGATTACTTATTTCCATAATATTCTCTATCTCTTCCTTCAAGCCTCTGCTCAAATGTCACAGCAGAAGAGAGAACTTTGTTGGCTATTGTATAAACTGCTTATCATACATCATTTTGCTTTTGATGGAATATTTGCGGAACCTATTTAAAAAAAAACTTTAACACAACATACCCAAACTTATGGGACACAATGAAAGCAGTCCTAAAAGGAAAATGCATAGCTCTGAGTGCCTTCAAAAAGAAACTAGAGAGAGCATACACTAGCAGCTTGACAGCACACCTAAAAGCTCTAGAATAAAAGGAAGTAAATTCACCCAAGAGGAGTAGACTGCAGGAAATAATAAAAATAAGGGCCAAAATCAACCAAGTGGAAACAAAAAGAACTATTCAAAGAATCAAGCAAACCAGGAGTCGGTTCTTTGAGAAAGATCAACAAGATCAATAAACCCTTAGCCAGACTCACTAGAGGGCACAGGGACAGCATCCTAATTAAAAAAATCAGAAATGAAAAGGGAGATATAACAGATCCTGAGAAAATTGAAAATACCATCTGATCCTTCTACAAAAGGCTATGCTAAACAAAACTAGAAAACCTGGATTAAATGGCCAAATTTCTAGACAGATACCAGGTACCAAAGTTAAATCAGGATCAGATTAATGACCTAAACAGTCCTATATTCCCTAAAGAAATAGAAGCAGTAATTAATAGTCTCCACACCCACCAAAAAAAAAGCCCAGGACCAGATGAGTTTAGTGCAGAGCTCTATTAGACCTTCAAAGAAGACCTAATTCCAGTTCTTCTCAAACTATTCCACAAACTAGAAACAGAAGGTATTCTAACCAATTCATTCTATGAAGCCACAATTACTCTGATACCTAAACGACATAAAGACCCAACAAAGATAGAGAATTTCAGACCAATTTTCCTTATGAATACTGATGCAAAAATAATCAATAAAATTCTCACTAACCAAATCCAAGAACACATCAAAACAATCATCCATCATGATCAAGTAGGCTTCATTCCGGGGATGCAGGGATGGTTTAATATATGGAAATCCATCAAGGTAATTCACTATATAAACAAACTCAAAGACAAAAACCACATGATCATCTCATTAGAAGCTGAGAAAGCATTTGACAATATCCAACACCCATTCATGATAAAAGTCTTGGAAATATCAGGAATTCAAGGCCCATACCTAAACATGATAAAAGCAATCTACAGTAAACCAGTAGCCAACATCGAAGTAAATGAGGAGAAGCTGGAAGCAATCCCACTAAAATCAGGGACTAGACAAGGCTTCCCTTTTTCTCTCTATCTATTCAATATAATATTCAAAGTCTTAGCCAGAGCAATTAGACAACAAAAGGAGGTCAAGGGGATACAAATTGGAAAGGAAGAAGTCAAAATATCACGATTTGCAGATGATATGATAGTATATATAAGTGACCCTAAGAATTCCACCAGAGAACTCCTAAACATGATAAACAGCTTCGGTGAAGTAGCTGGATATAAAATTAACTCAAACAAATCAATGGCCTTTCTCTACACAAAGGATAAACCGGATGAGAAAGAAATCAGGGAAACAACATCCATCACAATAGTCACAAATAATATAAAATACCTTGGTGTGACTACGGAAGTGAAAGATATGTATGATAAGAACTTCAAGTCTCTGAAGAAGGAAATCAAAGAAGATCTCAGAAGATGGAAAGATCTCCCATGCTCATGAATTGGCAGGATCAGTATAGTAAAAATGGCTATCTTGACTGAAGCAATCTACAGATCCACTGCAATCCTCATCAAAATTCCAACTCAATTCTTCAATGAATTAGAAGGGCAATTTGCAAATTCATGTGGAATAACAAAAATCCTAGGATAGCAAAAACTCTTCTCAATGATAAAAGAATCTCTGGTGGAATCACAATGCCTGACCTAAAGCTATACTACAGAACAATTGTGATAAAAACTGCATGGTACTGGTATAGAGACAAAGAGGTAGACCAATGGAATAGAATTGAAGACCCAGAAATGAACCCACACACCTATGGTCACTTGATCTTCCACAAGGGAGCTAAAATCCAGTGGAAAAAAAGACAGCATTTTCAACAAAAGGTGCTGGCACAACTGGCAGTTATCATGTAGAAGAATGCAAATTGATCCATTCTTATCTCCTTGTACTAAGGTCAAATCTAAGTGGATCAAGGAACTCCACATAAAACCAGAGACACTGAAACCTAAAGAGGAGAAAGTAGGGGAAAAGCCTCAAAGATATGGGCACAGGGTAACGACAGACAAGTAGACCAATGGAACAGAATTGAAGACCCTGAGATCAACCCACATACCTATGGTCACTTGATCTTTGACAAGGGAGCAAAAACCATCCAGTGGAAAAAAGACAGCATTTTCAACAAATGGTGCTGGCACAACTGGTGGTTATCATGTAGAAGAATGCGAATTGATCCATTCCTATCTCCTTGTACTAAGGTCAAATCTAAGTGGATTAAGGAACTCCACATAAAACCAGAGACACTGAAACTTATAGAGGAGAAAGTAGGGAAAAGCCTCGAAGATATGGGTACAGGGGAAAAATTCCTGAATAGAACAGCAAAGGCTTGCGCTGTAAGATCGAGAATCGATAAATGGGACCTCATAAAGTTGCAAAGCTTCTGCAAGGCAGAAGACACCGTCAATAAGAAAAAAAGACCACCAACAGATTGGGAAAGGATCTTTACCTATCCTAAATCAGATAGGGGACTAATATCCAATATATATAAGGAACTCAAGGAGGTGGACTCCAGAAAATCAAATAACCCCGTTAAAAAATGGGGCTCAGAACTGAACAAAGAATTCTCACCTGAGGAATACCGAATGGCAGAGAAGTAACTGAAAAAATGTTCAACATCCTTAATCATCAGGGAAATGCAAATCAAAACAACCCTGAGATTCCACCTCACACCAGTCAGAATGGCTAAGATCAAAAATTCAGGTGACAGCAGATGCTGGCGAGTATGTGGAGAAAGAGGAACACTCCTTCATTGTTGGTGGGATTGCAAGCTGGTACAACCACTCTGGAAATCAGTTTGGCGGTTCCTCAGAAAATTGGACATAATACTACCAGAGGATCCAGCAATACCTCTCCTGGGCATATATCCAGAAGATGTTCCAACCAGTAAGAAGGACACATGCTCCACTATGTTCATAGCAGCCTTATTTATAATAGCCAGAAGCTGGAAAGAACCCAGATGCCCCTCAACAGAGGAATGGATACAGAAAATGTGGTACATTTACACAATGGAGTACTACTCAGCTATTAAAAGGAATGAATTTATGAAATTCCTAGGCAAATGGATGGATCTGGAGGGCATCATCCTGAGTGAGGTAACATATTCACAAAGGAACTCACACAATATGTACTCACTGATAAGTGGATATTAGCCCAAAAACTTAGGATACCCAAGATATAAGATACAATTTGTTAAACGCATGAAACTCAAGAAGAACGAAGACCAAAGTGTGGACACTGTGCCCCTTCTTGGAATTGGGAACAAAACACCCATGGAAAGAGTTACAGAGATAAAGTTTGGAGCTGTGAAGAAAGGATGGACCATCTAAAGACTGCCATATCCAGGGATCCACCCCATAATCAGCTTCCAACCGCTGACACCATTGCATATACTAGCAAGATTTTGCTGAAAGGACCCAGATATAGCTGTCTCTTGTGAGACTATGCCGGGGCCTAGCAAACACAGAAGTGGATGCTCACAGTCAGCTATTGGATGGATCACAGGGCCACCAATGGAGGAGCTAGAGAAAGTACCCAAGGAGCTAAAGGGAACTGCAACCCCATAGATGGATCATTATTATGAACTAACCAGTACCCCAGAGCTCTTGACTCTAGCTGCATTTGTATCAAAAGATGGCCTAGTCAGCCATCACTGGAAAGAGAGGCCCATTGGACTTGCCAACTTTATATGCCCCAGTACAGGGGAATGGCAGGGCCAAGGGGTGGGGGTGGGTGGGTGGGGGAATGGGGGGGAGTGTATTGGGGACTTTTTGTATAGTATTGGAAATGTAATTGAGGAAAATACCTAATTAAAAAAAAAAAGAAAAGCAATGGCTTGTGCTGTAAGATCAAGAATTGACAAATGGGACCTCATAAAATTGCAAAGCTTCTGTAAGGCAAAAGACACTGTCAATAAGACAAAAAGTCCACCAACAGGTTGGGAAAGGATCTTTACCAATCCTAAATCTGATAGGGGATTAATATCCAATATATATAAAGAACTCAAGAAGGTGGACTCCAGAAAATCAAATAACCCCATTAAAAAATGGGACTCAGAACTGAACAAAGAATTCTCACCTGAGGAATACCGAATGGCAGAGAAGTAACTGAAAAAATGTTCAACATCCTTAATCATCAGGGAAATGCAAATTAAAACAACCCTGAGATTCCACCTCATATCAGTCAGAATGGCTGAGATCAAAAATTCATGTGACAGCAGATGCTGGTGAAGATGTGGAGAAAGAGGAACACTCTCCAATGCTGGTGGGATTGCAAGCTGGTACAACTACTCTGGAAATCATTATGGTGGTTCCTCAGACAACTGGACATAGTACTACCAGAGGATCCAGCAATACCTTTCCTGGGCATATATCCAGAAGATGTCCCAACCGGTAAGAAGGACACATGCTCCACTATGTTCATAGCAGCCCTATTTATAATAGCCAGAAGCTGGAAAGAACCCAGATGTCCCTCAACAGAGGAATGGATACAGAAAATATGGTATATTTACACAAAGGAGTACGATTCAGCTATCAAAAAGAATGAAGTTATGAAATTCCTAGGCAAATTGATGGATCTGGAGGGTATCAAGCCGAGTGAGGTAACCCAGTCACAAAAGAACTCACATGATATTCAGTCACTGATAAGTGGATATTAGCCCAGAAACTTAGAATACCCAAGATACAATTTTCAAAACACATGAAACTCAAGAAGAAGGAAGACCTAAGTCTGGATACTTTTCCCCTTCTTAGAATTGGGAACAAAATACCCATGGAAGAATTTACAGAGACAAAGTTTGGATCTGAGACGAAAGGATGTACCATCCAGAGACTGCCCCACCTGGGAATCCACAAAACAGCCACAAAACGCAGACACTATTGCATATGCTAGCAAGATTTTGCTGAAAGGACCCTAATATAGCTTTCTCTCATGAGGCTATGCCAGTGCCTGGCAAATACAGAAGTGGATGCTCATAGTCAGCTATTGGATGGAACACAGGGCCCCCAATGGAGCAGCTAGAGAAAGTACCCAAGGAGCTAAAGGGATCTGCAACCCTATAGGAGGAATAACATGAACTAACCAGTACCCCCAGGGCTCATGTCTGTAGCTGCATATGTATCAGAAGATGGTCTAGTCGGCCATCATTGGGAAGAGAGGCCCCTTGATCTTGCAAACTTTGTATGTCCCAGTACAGGGGAACACTAGGGCAAAGAAGTGGGAGTGGGTGTGTAGGGGAGCAGGGCAGGGGGATGGTATAGGTGACTTTCGGGATAGCATTTGAAATGTAAATGAAGAAAATGCCTAATTAAAAAATTGGAAAAAGTTAAAAAAAAACCCCTAAATTATTCAACTTTGGAAGAAACTGAGACCCAGAGATTTAAACTGCCACTTTATCCAAAGTCACTCTGATTGTTTATAACCCCCCCCACCAAAATAACCCTGTAACAGGCTTAAATTCTAGAATCTCATGTTTATCTAATGACATCTACAGTATAGACTACTGCATTCTGATCTTAGAGATGAAGTTGGTGCTTTCCCATCATCATGAAATCCTTTTCATGAACACTGTCTTTAAATTTTTACCAGTGCAGTTACATACATCTAATTCTAATGGGTGGGAAGTATGTAGAATATACAGATTCATCAATGAATACATGGAAGTTGCTGAAATACTGTTATATCAAAGGTCTAAATAATCAGTAATTTAAAGTGACTTTCATAATTCCATGAAAGTCCTGTTTCCAACATGATCCAATGTCAGCATACTGAGCTATTTCAAGCATGCATCAAAATGTTTCATGTAGGATTCCAGTAATTATGAGTGTGAAGTATAGAGCTGAATTCCAGCATTGCTCCATTTACTTAACTTTAAATTCATATAATACACTCAAAACAAAACTGTAGCTGATGTCTATTCTCATCTTTATATTTATTTTGAAGTTATCAAAGTCTGTCATTAAAAACATGCCTGCTACGTGAGCATTTTTTATGTACTAGAAATTAGGTATTTTGGAAAACATAACCAACACAGAAGTTCTTAAGCTGCTGCTTGTTTGTGCAATATGGATTTCTAGCTGGGCTGCCTTGTCTGGCTTCAGTGAGAGAGGAAGTGCCTAAGCCTGGAGACTTGAAGTGTCAGGGCAGGGGGGATACATAGGGAGAACCCCCCCCACTAAGAGGACAAGGGGATGGGGGATGGGAGGATTGTGGGAGGGGTTGTCCCAGAGGGGGGCAGTAAACAGGACAGAAAATGAATAAGTAAAAATGTAAATAAAATTAAGAATTCTCAACAAATTTCTATATTTTTCATGATAAAGTTGAAAAACATATGTAGTGTCACATTTGTGAAATACTTTTAGTTCAATTTGGAGTTGGCCTAAAACAGACTATTATACATACAAAATGATATTTTGTAGTGGAGCTTTCACATATTTAAATTTAGGTTTATAATGAAAAGAAAAAATAATTCTTTCTTAAAAAAATCAAAAGTGAGTATATTTTATTCCAGTTGTTTTTTTTTTTTTCCAAAAGTATGGTTTGTTTTTATTCCAGTAAGAGAGTATGATGAAACAAGATACTTGAACTATACCAGGGATAATCAGAAATAGTTTCTATTTAAGAGTTTTTTAACAGTGGGACACCTGCAGGAGAGTTATATAGTTATCTTTAACATGAAATTACTTTGACCCTAAAGGAAGACTTACTGAATGAGGATATTTGAGAAGTGGAAATGAGCTCAACAATATATTTTTAAAATGTGCCTTAAGGAATGTTGAATACATTAAGGTTTAGAGAAAATATCTGATACTGTCTGTTGGCGTCTCAATTCTCCTAAATATTAATGAAAAATATTAGTTTCTAGAATTGTGGCAATAAAAATAAAATTTTTGTCAATGAAAGAAAAAATATTTTAAAAATCACCACTTATTAGTCATAAAAACAACAAACCAATAGCCACCCACATAAATGTAGTATTAGGCATACTGGAATCTCACTATAATGCCTTTATGTTCTTTCTTTGTAGGAAAGAAACAAATGGGATCCATTTTAGCATACTAGGTACTGAAATTTTTCAAAGATGCATCAAAATGTTTAATGTAAAATTCCAGTAACTACATCCAGTAATTATGCGTATGAAATATAGAATTAAATTACTGATTTGCTCCATTTAGTTAACTTTAAATTCATATAATACACGAAAAACAAAATTATAGCTGACCTCTATTCTCATCTTTGTATTTATCAAGTTATCAAACAAAGCCAGTCATTAAAAACTGAAGTGTATTCATTCACTCAGGTTGATTCTTACTCCATACCTGGTGACACACTCTGATTTGAAGAACAAGTCCTGTGATAATCATAATTTGCTATGGATCAAGACTCTAAAACATAAAAGTTGTTATAAAACTAGGTACTTGGGGGAAAGACTGAGAAAAGTTAGGTCACACCCACCTGATGGTGTCTGTTACTATTTTTTCTTTCTTCCTGCTTATCTATCTATCTATCTATCTATCTATCTATCTATCTATCTATCTATCTATCTATCTATTGGATATTTTCTTTATTTACATTTCAAATGTTATCCCCTTTCCCATTTTCCCCCCAAATTCCTCTATCCCATCCCCTGCTTCTGTGAGGGTGTTCCCCCACCCACCCACCCACTCCTGACTCTCCATCCTCAAATTCCCCTACACCGGAGCATACATCGAGCCTTCACAGTACCAAGGGCCTCTTCTCCCATTTATGCCCAACAAGGCCTTTACTTTTTGTGAAGAAACTTGAGTATTTAATTTGACATGTTAGAAGATATTTACAAAACACAAAGTGACATCCCCTTAAAAGGAAGTACCCCTAAAAACAAAACTGAGGAAAATACAAATAGGGAAAATGCCTAATGAGTGATATGGCAGCAAAGTATAAAACAGAGTGATTGACTGACAAGAGACATTATACAAAGTGCATCCATATCTTACCAACTTGCAAATACACTTAATATATCTTTCCATACCAACAAATATCCCCCCAAGTAAGGCAAATGTTCCTATTATTTCATGGAGACAGCATTTAAAACTATCTATAACACAGTGCATTGTGAATAATTATTTCATATCTGTGTGGTTTTTGTTTTATTTGAAGATACACTGAGACTATTAAATGGCAGCTCACCATGTTTTCTATACTGATATTACCAATATGTGAGTTATCTAGTTACATATCAGCTAAATAATTAATATATTAGCACTAATTAGAAATTGTTCCAATAATTTTACTTATTTAATATTTTAACTAAGATATAGGAAACATGTGGAGACAAAATTATTATGTTTCAGATTTCCCCTAAGAACGTATGATAATCTCTATATAGAAACACTTACTTGGTAATTAATACATATGTTTTGAGGAGTTCCTTTATAGCCCAGCCATAATTTACAACCAACCTCTTGAAATATCATGGCAACTCAGTTTCAACAAATAAATAATACAGATAATGATATTTGACAAATCTTTTTGAGCCATTGTTTTCCTGAGACCTCCAGAATATTATCTCTGTATTTTTTATTTTCCTCACACCTTTTTTTTTTTTTGGTAATAAGCAAAGGAACATATGAAGGGCAATATGATGTAATTTTTATGTGTATTTATTCTTAAATTAAGTGATTAAAATTGATGACATGTCTAAGGAGCAGGGAGCACCATCTTGGTTCCAGGACTCCGCAGAACTTAGGAACTTAGTCTGCACAGGTGAGAGTGTACACCACAGAAGCAGACAGCTTCTGGGACAGGCGGGAACCACAGAGCCGCTGAGGCAGCACCCTTTTCGGGCCGCAGACATCCGGCCACCCTCACAGCCGGGGAGGACAGGAGTCCACCCTGCACGGGAGCCCTCTGCCTCAGGAGCAGGGAGCACCAGCTTGGGTCCGGGACTCCACCGAACTTAGTAACTTAGTCTGCACAGGTGAGAGTGTGCACCACAGAAGCTGACAGCTTCTGTGACCAGTCAAAGCAACACAACATCTGGGAAAGGACCTGTTTTGGGCCTATTTCTTCGGCCAGGAGGAGGTCCAAACACCAGATATCTGTGCACCTTCCCTGTAGGAGGAGAGCTTGCCAGCAGAGAGTGTTCTAACCACTGAAACTCAGAGGAGAGAGCCTGTCTCCCAGGTCTGCTGATAGACTGTAATCAGAATCACCAGAAGAACAATCTCTAAACAGAGACAACTATAACAACTAACTCCAGAGATTACCAGATGGCGAAAGGTAAACGTAAGAATCTTACTAACAGAAACCAAGACCACCCACCATCATCAGAACCCAGCACTCCCACTTTGCCCAGTCCAGGGCACCCCAACACACCCGAAAAGCTAGACCTGGACTTAAAAGCATATCTCATGATGAAGGTAGAGGACATCAAGAAGGACTTTAATAACTCACTTAAAGAATTACAGGAGAATATTGCTAAAGAGTTACAAGTCGTTAAAGAAAAACAGGATAACACAATCAAACAGGTAGAAGTCCTTAAAGAAAAACAGGAAAAGACATCCAAACAGGTGATGGAAATGAACAAAACCATACTAGACCTAAAAAGGGAAGTAGACACAATAAAGAAAACCCAAAATGAGGCAACACTGGAGATAGAAACCCTAGGAAAGAAATCTGGAACCATAGATGCAAGTATCAGCAACAGAATTCAAGAGATGGAAGAGAGAATCTCAGGTGCAGAAGATTGCATAGAGAACATCGGCACAACAATCAAAGAAAATGGAAAATGCAAAAAGATCCTAACTCAAAACATCCAGGAAATCCAGGACACAATGAGAAGACCAAACCTACGGATAATAGGAGTGGATGAGAATGAAGATTTGCAACTCAAAGGACCAGCAAACATCTTCAACAAAATTATAGAAGAAAACTTCCCAAATCTAAAGAAAGAGATGCCCATGAACATACAAGAAGCCTATAGAACTCCAAATAGACTGGACCAGAAAAGAAATTCCTCCCAACACATCATAGTCAGAACAGCAAATGCATCAAATAAAGAGAGAATATTAAAAGCAGTAAGGGAAAGGGTCAAGTAACATATAAAGGCAGGCCTATCAGAATTACACCAGACTTTTCACCAGAGACTATGAAAGCCAGAAGATCCTGGACAGATGTTATACAGACACTAAAAGAACACAAATTCCAGGCCAGGCTACTATACCCAGTCAAACTCTCAATTAACATAGATGGAGAAACCAAAGTATTCCACGACAAAATCAAATTCACACCTTATCTTTCCACAAATCCAGCCCTTCAAAGGATAATAACAGAAAAAAAACCAATACAAGGACGGGAACCATGCCCTAGAAAAAACAAGAAGGTAATCCCTCAACAAACCTAAAGGAAGACAGCCACAAGAACAGAATGCCAACTTTAACAACAAAAATAACAGGAAGGAACAATTACTATTCCTTCATATCTCTTAATATGAATGGACTCAACTCCCCAATAAAAAGACATAGACTAACAAACTGGATACACAAAAAAGACCCAACATTTTGCTGCTTACAGGAAACTCATCTCAGAGAAAAAGATAGACACTACCTCAGAATGAAAGGCTGGAAAACAATTTTTCAAGCAAATGGTATGAAGAAACATGCTGGAGTAGCCATTCTAATATCTGATAAGATTGACTTCCAACCCAAAGTCATCAAAAAGACAGGGAGGGGCACTTCATACTCATCAAAGGTAAAATCCTCCAAGAGGAACTATCAATTCTGAATATCTATGCTCCAAATACAAAGGCAGCCACATTCATTAAAGAAACTTTAGTAAAGCTCAAAGCACACATTGCACCTCACACAATAATAGTGGGAGACTTCAACACACCACTTTCACCAATGGACAGATCATGGAAACGGAAACTAAACAGGGACACAGTGAAACTAACAGAAGTTATGAATCAAATGGATCTGGCAGATATCTACAGAACATTCTATCCTAAAACAAAAGGATATACCTTCTTCTCAGCACCTCATGGTACCTTCTCCAAAATTGACCACATAATTGGTCACAAAACAGGACTCAACAGATACAAAAATACTGAAATAGTCCCATGCATCCTATCAGATCACCATGGACTAAGGCTGATCTTCAATAATAAAATAAATAATAGAAAGCCAACATTCACATGGAAACTGAACAACACTCTCCTCAATGATACCTTGGTCAAGGAAGGAATAAAGAAAGAAATTAAGGACTTTTTAGAGTTCAATGAAAATGAAGCCACAACATACCCAAACTTATGGGACGCAATGAAAGCATTTCTAAGAGGAAAACTCATAGCTCTGAGTGCCTCCAAAAAGAAACTAGAGAGAGCACACTTTAGCAGCTTGACAATACACCTAAAAGCTCTAGAACAAAAGGAAGCAAATTCACCCAAGAGGAGTAGACTGCAGGAAATAATCAAACTCAGGGGCGAAATCAACCAAGTGGAAACAAGAAGAACTATTCAAAGAATCAACCAATCAAGGAGCTGGTTCTTTGAGAAAATCAACAAGATAGATAAACCCTTAGCCAGACTCACTAGAGGGGACAGGGAAAGCGTTCTCATTAACAAAATCAGAAATGAAAAAGGAGACATAACAACAGATCCTGAAGAAATCCAAAACATCATCAGATCCTTCTACAAAAGGCTATACGCAACAAAACTGGAGAACCTGGATGAAATGGAGAAGTTTGTAGACAGATACAAGGTACCAAAGTTGAATCAAGATCAGGTTAATGATCTAAACATCCCCCAAAGAAATAGAAGCAGTCATTAATAGTTTCCCAACCAAAAAAAGCCCAGGACCAGATGGGTTTAGGGCAGAGTTCTATCAGACCTGCAAAGAAGATCTAATCCCAGTTCTTCACAAACTATTCCACAAAATAGAAACAGAAGGTACTCTACCCAACTCATTCTATGAAGCCACAATTACTCTGATACCTAAACCACAAAAAGACCCAACAAAGATAGAAAACTTCAGACCAATATCCCTTATGAATATTGATGCAAAAATCCTCAAAAAAGTTCTTGCTAACTGAATCCAAAAACACATCAAAACAATCATCCATCCTGACCAAGTAGATTTCATCCCAGGGATGCAGGGATGGTTCAATATACGGAAATCCATCAACGTAATCCAGTATATAAACAAACTCAAAGACAAAAACCACATGATCATCTCTTTAGATGCGGAAAAAGCATTTGACAAGATCCAACACCCATTCATGATAAAAGTCTTGGAAAGATCAGGAATTCAAGGCCCATACCTAAACATGATAAAAGCAATCTACAGCAAACCAGTAGCCAACATCAAAGTAAATGGTGAGAAGCTTGAAGCAATCCCACTAAAATCAGAGACTAGACAAGTCTGTCCACTCTCTCCATACCTATTCAACATTGTACTTGAAGTCCTAGCCAGAGCAATTCGACAACAAAAGGAGATCAAAGGGATACAAATTGGAAAAGATGAAGTCAAAATATCACTTTTTGCAGAATATGATAGTATATATAAGTGACCCTAAAAATTCCACCAGAGAACTCCTAAACCTGATAAACAGCTTCGGTGAAGTAGCTGGATATAAAATTAACTCAAACAAGTCAATGGCCTTTCTCTACACAAAGAATAAACAGGCTGAGAAAGAAATTAGGGAAACAACACCCTTCTCAATAGTCACAAATAATATAAAATATTTTGGCGTGACTCTAACTAAGGAAGTGAAAGATCTGTATAATAAAAACTTCAAGTCTCTGAAGAAAGAAATTATAGAAGATCTCAGAAGATGGAAAGATCTCCCATGCTCATGGATTGGCAGGATCAACATTGTAAAAATGGCTATCTTGCCAAAAGCAATCTACAGATTCAATGAAATACCCATCAAAATTCCAACTCAATTCTTCAACGAATTAGAAAGTGCAATCTGCAAATTCATCTGGAATAACAAAAAACCTAGGATAGCAAAAACTCTTCTCAAGGATAAAAGAACCTCTGGTGGAATCACCATGCCTGACCTAAAGCTTTACTACAGAGCAATTGTGATAAAAACTGCATGGTACTGGTATAGTGACAGACAAGTAGACCAATGGAATAGAATTGAAGACACAGAAATGAAGCCACACACCTATGGTCACTTGATCTTCCACAAGGGAGCTAAAACCATCCAGTGGAAGAAAGACAGCATTTTCAACAAATGGTGCTGGCACAAATGGTTGTCATCATGTAGAAGAATTCGAATTGATCCATTCCTATCTCCTTGTACTAAGGTCAAATCTAAGTGGATCAAGGAACTTCACATAAAACCAGAGACACTGAAACTTATAGAGGAGAAAGTGGGGAAAAGCCTTGAAGATATGGGCACAGGGGAAAAATTCTTGAATAGAACAGCAATGGCTTGTGCTGTAAGATCGAGAATTTACAAGTGGGACCTCATGAAACTGCAAAGCTTCTGCAAGGCAAAAGACACCATCAATAAGACAAAAAGACCACCAACAGATTGGGAAAGGATCTTTACCTATCCTAAATCAGATAAGGGACTAATATCCAATATATATATATAAAGAACTCAAGAAGGTGGACTCCAGAAAATCAAATAACCCCATTAAAAAATGGGGCTCAGAACTGAACAAAGAATTCTCACCTGAGGAATACCGAATGGCAGAGAAGCACCTGAAAAAATGTTCAACATCCTTAATCATCAGGGAAATGCAAATCAAAACAACCCTGAGATTCCACCTCACACCAGTCAGAATGGCTAAGATGAAAAATTCAGGTGACACCAGATGCTGGCGAGGATGTGGAGAAAGAGGAACACTCCTCCATTGTTGGTGGGATTGCAAGCTTGTACAACCACTCTGGAAATCAGTCTGGCGGTTCCTCAGAAAATTGGACATAATACTACAGGAGGATCCAGTAATACCTCTCCTGGGCATATATCCAGAAGATGTCCCAACCCGTAAGAAAAACACATGCTCCACTATGTTCATAGCAGCCTTATTTATAATAGCCAGAAGCTGGAAAGAACCCAGATGCCCCTCAACAGAGGAATGGATACAGAAAATATGGTACATTTACACTATGGAGTACTACTCAGCTATTAAAAAGAATGAATTTATGAAATTCCTAGGCAAATGGATGGACCTGGAGGGCATCATCTTGAGTGAGGTAACACAATCACAAAGGAACTCACACAATATGTATTCACTGATAAGTGGATATTAGCCCAAAACTTAGGATACCCAAGATATAAGATACAATTTGCTAAACGCATGAAACTCAAGAAGAATGAAGACCAAAGTGTGGACACTCTGTGCCCCTTCTTAGAATTGGGAACAAAACACCCATGGAAGGAATTACAGAGACAAAGTTTGGAGCTGTGATGAAAGGATGGACCATCTAGAGACTGCCGTATCCAGGGATCCATCCCATAATCAGCTTCCAAACACTGACACTATTGCATACACTAGCAAGATTTTGCTGAAAGGACCCAGATATAGCTCTCTCTTGTGAAACTATGCTGGGGCCAACAAACACAGAAGTAGATGCTCACTGTCAGCTATTGGATGGATCACAGGGCTCCCAATGGAGAAGCTAGAGAAAGTACCCAAAGGAGCTAAAGTGATCTGCCACCCTATAGTTGGAACAACATGATGAACTAACCAGTACCCTGGAGCTCTTGTCTCTAGCTGCATATGTATGGAAAGATTGCCTAGTCAGCCATCACTGGAAAGAGAGGCCCATTGGACATGCAAACTTTATATGCCCCAATACAGGGTAATGCCAGGGCCAAAAGAATGGGAATGGGTAGGTAGGGAAGTGGGGGTGGGTATGGGGGACTTTGGGTATAGCATTGGAAACGTAATTGAGGAAAATATGTAATAAAAAATAATAAATAAATAAATAAATAAAATACATAAATAAAATTGATGACATAAAAATCTACTTTCTCATTAACTGTTATAATATTTGTTCATGTAGATATATATGTGCATGTTTTTGGGTGTGTGTCACAGGTCATCTTCAAACAAATCTAATTGGAAATTTAAGTAAACAGAAGTGTGCAGAGGTTTACAGATTAAAAAAAAAAATGTTTTACTAGGGGTTGGTGAGATGGCTTAGTGGGTAAGAGCACTGGACTGCTCTCCCGAAGGTCCAGAGTTCAAATCCCAGCAACTACATGGTGGCACACAATCATCTGTAATGAGATCTGACTCCCTCTTCTGGTGTGTCTGAAGACAACTACAGTGTACTTACAATATAATAAATGAATAAATCTTAAAAAAATGTTTTACTAGAACTTCAATAAGTTGTAACCTCTGACCATTTGGAGCAGTAAATTCTTCATAAAGAGTGCAAACCTTGCCTATTTGTCTTTTAAAGTATGCAGTGTTTGTTTTATGAAATGGTCCACAATGAATGCAAATAAAGTATTATTTACCTCTGGCAAAATTTTGTATTTAAGAGACCCTGTCTCTAAATTAAGGTGGAGAGTTACTGAAGAAGACACTTGAGTTCATATGCATGTTCACACATTGAAATACATCTGAAAACACATATACCCACATTTGAATGCATAGACATACACACACTCAGAGAAACTGAACAACTCTCTACTCAATGATCTCTGGGTCAGGGAAGATATATAGAAGAAAATCATCCTTTTTGTTTAAATTTTCCAAGCAATCATACAGAAGAGGGGTAGATGGCAGGAAATAATCAAAATCAGGGCTAAAATCAATCAATTAGAACCAAAGTAAACAATACAAAGAACCAATGAAATGTGTCTTGGTGAAAATCCACAAGTATGATAAACCTTTAGCCAAACTAACTAAATTGCAGAGAGATAGTATCCAAATCAACAAAATCAGAAATGAAAACGAAGATATAATACCAGACAACAAGAAATTAAAAGAATCATTGGGTCTTACTTCAAAAGCATGTACTCCACAAAATTGGAAAATATAGATGAAATGGATAATGTTCTAGAAAGATATCTCATCAGACACACAATCAAAGGAAGAACTGCACATTCTTACATCACATGGCATAAACAAAAACAATCATTAAAGGACAAGACAACATTCTCTAATCAAACACACTAGTCCCGTAGAAATGTATTTAACAAGAATTACCTAGGTGAATCACATGATAAAATTTAACAGATCACTCATAAATTTTATTAAAGAATTAATGAAGTTTAATAAAGAGGATAAATAACCTCATTGAATTTCAAGAGGATAGCAATAAGTGTCTGGATGATGTTGATATAGATAACACAAGGCTTAATGAGATGATGAAGACAATACATGATTTGAATTCTGAATTCAGTAAAGAGAATTATTGAAGATAATTTAAACAACGAATCAATGAATTTAAAAAGTGGTTCTTTGAGAAGATAAATAACAAACAGAAACCAAACCAAACCAACAACAACAACAAAATCAAACTGGCAGACCTTTGCCCAACTAACCAAAAGAAAGAAGGGATTCAAATTAATGGAGTACAAAATAAAAGGGGAAATATTACAATACTCTACAAAGAAATTCATAATATTTAAATGGAATACTTTAGAGACCTATAATCCATGAACCTAGAAAATCTTTAAAAAAAAAAAAGATGGATTTCAATATTCATTCAAGTTACCAAAGGTAAATGAAGAAGAGATTGACATCCTAAACTCAGAAAATAATGAACTTGAAGAAATAATAAAATTCCACTTGCCAAACAAAACAAAACAAGCAAACAAATGAACAAACCAAAAACCAGACATGTTGATCAATGGAACTGAATTGAAGATTAAGAAATAGACCCACACACTTATGGACACCTGAGTTTTGACAATGAAGCCAAAGACATACAGTGGAAAAAGAAACCATCTTCAACAAATGGTGCTGGTCGAGCTAGATGGATGCAGGTAGAACGGTGCAAAGAAAAGGCTTTTGACAAAATCCATTATTTCTTTATAACAAATGTCCTAGATATTGTAGGACTAGAGGAAATATATTTTTACATAATAAAGTCTACATACGAGAAAGCCACAGTCATCATCATCCTAAATGGAGAAAAATTATAAGCAATCCCATTGAAACCAGGAAGGAAACAAGGAGGTTCACTATTGCCATTGTTTTTTAATAGAATGGTTAAAGTACTAGCTAGAGCAATTAGGAAAGAAAAGGAAATTAAAGGGTTACAAAGAGGCAAATAAGAGGTATCAAACTATTCATAATTGCAGGTGATAAAATATTATACATTAAGAGATGCCAAAAAGTTTACCAGAAAACATCTAAAAATGATTAACATTTTCAGCAAACTGTCAAGATACAGAGCCAAGTTGAAAACTCAATCTCCATTCCTCTTGTGATACACCAATGAGAATTACACTGAGAAAAGGATCACTGACAAACTCTCACCCACAATATCCTCAAGTAAAGTAAAATATCTAGGAATAAACCTAACAAAGGAAGTAAAAGTCCTCTACAATGAAAACTTTACAACTTTGAAGAAAGACTGAGAAAGATAGTAGGAAATGGAAAGACAGTCATGCTCAAAAATTGATATAATTAACATTATGAAAATGACCATTGTATTTTTAGTACTATTCATAGACTCAGTGAAATCCAATAAAATTATTTCCAACCTAATTATTTACAGAAAAGAAAAACTATTCTAATATTCATTTGGAAACACAAGTCTCCCGGTAGCCAAAACCATCTTGAATAAGACAAACAAAGCTGGAGGGATTACCATTCCAGATTTTAAGATATATTGCAGTGTTACAGTAATAAAAAGTATATGGTACTGGCACAAAAACAGACATGTAGACCAATACACAACTAAATATTCAACAGACATGTAGACCAATATACAACTAAATATCCAAAAGAGAGTAATAATCACTACAGCCATCTAATATTTGACAAAATGCCAAAAAATACACTGGAGAAAAGACATCTTCAACAAATGTTATGAATGTTAGACGTCCATATGTAGAAGAATAAAAATATACATAGGTTATTATACGTAATAATGATTTACTCAAAGACATCAATGTTAAACTGAAACTGCTAGAAGAAAACAGTAAGTAACATACAAGTTACCGGTGAAGAAATAGCTTCCCCAAAGGACTCCATATCCTCAGAAACTGTGACCAAGAACTGACAAGCAGGACCTCATAAAATAAAAGTTTCTAAACAGCTAAGTAAACAATTGAGTGAAGAGGAGGATCTTTTTCAGCTATGCATCTGACAGAAGACAAATATTGAAGATATATAAAGAACTTTTAAAAATACTCCCCAAAACAAAGCAAAACAAAATAAAAACCCTATTCAATAACTGGGCTATGGACACATAGCCCATTTATTTCTCAAAAGAAATAAAACAGCTAAGAAATAGTTCAAACATTTTTATCCTTCTTAGTAATTAGGGAAATACAAATCATAATAGCGTGACTGTATCTTAACTTAGAATGTCCAAGTACAACAACCCAATAACTGCTCTATAGGACATGGGGACAGCCACCATTTACTATTAGTTGTATAAACTGGTACAGCCATTCTGCAAACCAGTGTGGAGAATTCTCAAAAAGCTAAGAATAAGTCTACTACATAATCCAACTATACTGCTTCTTGGAAAGTGCCCAAATGAATCAATATACTACTCCACAGAAAATTATTTAGCAATGTTCATTGCTGCCCTATTCACAATAGCTAGGAAATGAAATCAACGTAAATGTTCTTTATATGGAAAATGGATAAGGAAAATATGTCACATATAAACTATGGAATAGTATTCAGCAGTAAAAGAGTAAAAATGAAATTTGCATAAGATATATCAAATGAGGTAACCCAGATCCAGAAAAAAATACCAAATGTTTTCTCTCATCTGTGGACCTAGCTCCAAATCTTCACATGTGAATATATAGGGGTCAACTTCAGACACCAGGAACCCAAGTTAGAAAGGACCACAAGGGAGCTCTGGAGAATACTTTAGAGCTTTAAGCCATAATTTTCTTATATATTGACAACTTTGTTGGTTTATTTTAGAGAATAAATTGTATCTTCAAGGAGATCAAGTTGAGTAACTCAGAAAAATTTTGTACAACTTACTGAACTTTTATATGCATACACACACGCACACACTTAGGGTGTGGTTTGTTATTAAAAACTAGAGGAAATACACATATTCCTTGTTCTCTATTTTCTGATTAATCATGCAACAATATCATTTATAATAGAAAACTGAGTTTCCTTAAGTAGCCAATTATTCAGCAGTTTTAATTTGTTACTTTTTAGATTTTTTGTGTCAATTAATTTGTTTACTTTACATACCAATCTCAGCTTAGCCTCCAACCTGACTTCTCAGTCCCTCCCTCCCACCTCAAATCCCAATCATCTTCCCATCCTCCCTTTCTCTTCAGAAAAGGCTCAAAAAAGGAAGCTTCCCCCCATGGGTATCAACCTGCCTTGTTTTTTCATGTTGAAGTAATACTAGGAGCATCTCCTTATATTGTGGCTAGGCAAGGCAATCCAGTTAGAGGAAAGGGATCCAAAGTTGGGCAAGAGATTCAGATGCATCCCCTGCTCCTGGTTCTTAGAGTTTAAGTTGTTCTTTTAAAATTAATTTCTAATTAATTAATTAATTTTAAATTATTAATTTGCAATTCATAGTTTATTCCCCCTGCCCCAATTCACCCTCCTACTGTTCCACATCCCACAGCTCCTCCCCACCCCCTTTCTCCACATGGATATCCTCATGCCTTACCCCACCTGACCTCTAAACTCCCTAGGGCCTCCAGTCTCTTGAGGGTTAGGTGCATCATCTCTGATTGAAGCCAGACCAAGCAGTCCTCTACTGTATGTATGTTGGGGGCTTATATCAGCTGGTGTATGCTGTCTGTTTTGTAGTCCAGTGTTTGAGAGATCTCAGGGGTCCAGATTAATTGAGACTGCTGGTCCTCCTACAGGATCGCCATTCTCCTCAGCTTCTGTATCTCCAGCATACTTCTCTTCTCCTTTCTTACTGCTTACTGCCTTATTTCAAGACCATCTGAGTATAGCGTAATGCAGGGGGATATATAATAGATAGCTTTCTAGTACTCTTCACTCTCAGATTCTTCTCAAATCCATCCTCCACACCAATAATCTGATTTATTTGTAGCCCAATCAGAACACATTGTTACCCTGCTTTAAGTTCTTAACAGTTATCTGTTTTCTGAGAGAGGTCTTACTTTTCTATTATGGTAAACAGGGTTCTTAGATCTGTTTTCAATGTGTGTTAGTATCACTTCCTCATCTACACCATGAACTCTATGCATATTCAACTACTGGTGATTCCTCAAAATGTACTAACATCTAAATTCGATGACCTGACTGAATAGAGCCATTTAATATTGTTTATATGAGGCTTATGAAGAACTAAGTTTTATGTTGAAGGAAATTTTATGAAAAAGAACATGGTGTGTATATATACACACAGACACATACTCAGACACACATATACACATATACATACATACAAAGCAAGAAACAGAAAATTTTGGGACACTTAGCTAGCTGGAGAAGACACTTAAGTAAGGAATAGAGCATAAGTTTCTCTCTCTCTCTCTCTCTCTCTCTCTCTCTCTCTCTCTCTCTCTCTCTCTCTCTCTTTTTAGAGCACAAGTTTCTAACTGGATCTTATATAAAGGCTTGTCAAATTAGCATGGCTCAATTGCCTATGTATGTAGTGAAACTGGAAATCCAATATCAAAATAAAGTGTTTATTAAAGTATGCCTAGAAAACTAGCTCTGCCTTCTAACTGCAAAAGAAATAAAATTTCAACCATTTCAATTGACATTTTTCAGGTCTCTTGTGAAGTTCTACCCAATCTGTTTTTTCTTTCAGCAAGATAGCTCCACTTGAATGAGATAAAGTTAAACAAACACTGCACAATACTGATGAGTCTTAACTATTTTAATTTCGAGCTCCACACTCACAAAACAGTAACAGCAATTAAGATTAACAGTAAATTATAGATTTAGTATGGGTTCTTTTAAATCTAGAATTGTCACCACAATACTAAAAAAAAATTATCTGTCTTAAATTTTTTTAAAAGTTAAAGCCCTCTTCTTCAGAATACAGAGAATAATACAAGGAAGAATTTGCTTGAAAAGCTTGTCTATATTATGAATACATAGTAGTAAAATATATTTTTGGATGCTGTCTAGAAAAGGACTACAGTGTGTCCTTTTCCTAATTCCATACTCTGCCACATGTAAATCATATGGAAGGGGCAATTGTCACATGGTAATTGAAGTATTTGTGGCCACAATAGACAATGAAAACATGGACATATAATGGGGTGAATAAGAATAAACATAAAATAAACATTGTTCAGGGAACATTGTAGTTCTTTTGAAGTTATTTGCTCATCTCCTCAGAACCTTCTTGGTTGTGCTTTTGTCTTTTCCATCCCAAGGTATTCTTTTCATTAATCAAAGGTCAACATTTTGTCTGCTACCTGTTTGGAGTCTGAGCTGCAATAGGATAAAAAGAAACTAGGGAGTTATAAGTGATAATAAAATAAAATATATTTCCTTACAATAATTTATTTTATTTAATAGAAAATTTCAGATAGTACAACCCTTCAAAGGTTCAAATCCTTACCCAAGAAACTGCTATGATTACTTCACAATAGTAGGGATAATACTACTTCTTAAAATACTAAGGTGGACCACAGTGATGTTTACTGCATAACCTATGTATATACTATAGTAGATTAATTTCATGCTTACCACATTTGATTGTTACAATATCATGCTACATCTTATATATAAATTAACTCTATATGCTTAAGGCTCTTTTATTTTATATCTTTTTTCTTTTTTTATTAGATATTTTATTTACATTTCAAATGTTAACCCTTTCCTAGTTTCCCCTCCAAAAATTCCCTATCCCCTCCCCCTGCTCCCCAACACACTCACTCCCATTCCTGGTCCTTACATTCCCCTATACAGGGGCATGGAGCCTTAACAGGGCATGGAAACATTACGTAACTATTCTATGTTTCTAATTAATCCTTTGGGAAATGGGGATAATAGTAATGCAAACATTCACAATTTTAAGTATTTAGAAGTGCTTTAATAATCCCAAATTTTATATATCTTCTATTCCATCATTGATTTCTCAACCTATTTTGTGTCATATACTATTTATAATTTGTACTGGAGAATATTTTGAAGGAGATATAAATTGAAATTTTCTGAAGCTTTGCATAAAACTTTCACAATTAACAATATTAGTCATCTTTTTCGAGTTGAGCACCTTCTATAATTATTTAGAAATTGTCATTTCAGTGACTATAACTCTATTTTTCTTTCTATAGTTTTATATTTTATTTAGCTTTTATGTATCTAATGGTAGTATACAATTTACTAGATGAAAAATGCAGTTCTGGTCCTATAATAAAGATAGAGGTAGATGAGAAACCCTGAATAATCTGGGAAACTATGATTCTGAATGTCCTACAGGAAGCTCATGGGCATTGATTTGTCTATACACCGGAACAGTAACAAAGGTATTCCTTACTTGGAACTTGAAACATCTGGTTCACTTTGGATTCCTCACCTGTGTCTGTGTAGGTTTGTATTTCACTAAGAAACTACACATCATGAAAATATAGAGTGAAGTTTAAAACAATATTTAACTATTTCTCTTTGCTGAGACAGTTTTGTTCTGTAACTTTAGCTAGACTATCTGAAATTTGCTATACAGACAAGGCTATGCTGAACTTACAGAGTTCTGCTTTCCTCTGTCTCTAGAATACTAAAATTAAAGGGAACATCTTTATCTTTTATAAGATTAATAATGATTTTTCTCCCAAATTATCCAGAGAACAATTAAAAGATTTATATTTTTGAAGGGGCTCTTTTTAATCATATTTTCTCTCAGAATTTTTGTATACATCTTATACGTATATATGCACACAAAAATATATATACACACACAAGTATATAAAATAGTTATATATACATATGTATACATATATAAGACATATATACAGGACATATAGCATATATATTATATGCATTATATAAATATCTTGGAAATATCATATTATGTGTTGTATATTACAAATATTTTAGTTACATTCAATTAAGACCTGTAATTATCTCAAAATGAAAATCCAATTCAGTTTACTCCATCTCAACTGAATACTTTCAAGTCTCCATCTTAGTTATAGGAGTAGTTAAATGGTAGATCACTTGCTAATACAACAGTGCCCCTGGTTCGATAAGAGCACTATAAAAATTATGGAATATTAAAATCCTTATCTGACAAGTAATACAACATTAAGACATCATCAAAGCACTTTAGTAGTAGGAAAATATATTAAATTAATATATAAAATAGCTATTTTATAGGAGGTCTGCTACATGGATGATGTTGTTAGTAAAGAAGTTGAAGAATTAACAGACCTTGAGCAAGTTGCCTTTATCTTTGAACAGAATATCTGTTCTGGTATCTCAGACTGAAAATCTCTAAGAAATATATCTTCCATTGTAAGAAAATAAAGCATACTTATAAAAGGCCAGGATTGGACAAACTGATCATTTCTACATAAATAAAATAAGGAGTCTTTTAATTTTAAAAAATATACCGCATTCTCTGGACTATGTATAAATTTAACATTCATTTTAAAGTCTATTAATAACATTAATTAAGCCTATAAATATCCCTTCATGGTTTTAAGATTAGGAAGGACTTGTTATATTAGGAATAGCACTTAAAGTACAAGTCTTGCAACTTTTGTCCACTTTGGACTATCTTCCTTCATATATATATTCCTTCATATATATATTCCTCTCTCTCTCTCTCTCTCTCTCTCTCTCTCTCTCTCTTTGTGTCTTTCCAAAACAAAGGCTTATCTGTTGCATCTCTCAATTAATCAAAAAACTTATGATTAAGAATATACATACTGATTAATTTTGAAGCATCTTTTAAAAGTATTAAGTGAACTTCAGTACAAAAAGAACACATTTGTTATGTGAAGACATTTATTAATTGAAATGCCTACTATGTATTTATGTTTCTCATTATAATTGACTATATGAGAGTATTGAATTGTTCCATGTTATCATTTTGTACTTCACACATTTTGGTATGAATACAAAATGGCTTGCTCTGAATGGTTCTAATAAGTTCTTGCAAGTCATTCAAATCTCATCAGATATAGAATTATATTATTTCTGTTTTTATAATCTAACTTCTAGATAACTCATTAAGTGACATTAGTCATTTAGTAATGTAGCTATAGTTCTACTTCAGACAAAATTAACCATTGTCATAAAAGAGATGACTCTGGGTACTGAGATCTCATTAATTACTTTTAAAACCTGTAACACAAAATGATAACCTACACATATAGTTCAAACTAACTTAAATACATTGGCAGTATTTCCAGCCACTCTGGAAACTCAGATGCTGTTAAATTTGTTTTTATTCATCTGCTATTTCAAATGTGTACTTGTTTTTTTATGAAGATTAGTTAGTATACTATGAGTACTTCAGGGACCAGCAGCTATGTTTTTAACTTAGTCTCCATTTTTAAGTTTACAGCATTGTTCAAATATTCAATGTCCATTAAATAATTGAATAAAATGATGCAAGTGGCTTAACTATGTATGCTGGAGCTGGGTTGGTTGTTTTGATTAACTTCTGATTGGTAGAAAAATGTGAGTTCTTTAAAGTGAAATTCTGTCGTTGTGTCAATTGTATGAATAAGAAAAACACCCATGTTCTCTAAATAATTATTTTCAATGGGAAAATATGAATGTATAAATCAGGTAAATATGAGATATCAAATTTCTAAAAGAATGCAATCACTCTTACAGAAAATATTTTGTTTTGGAAGGCACATAAAATGCATTGTTTTCTAAAGCTATTCAAAATTAACTGTGAAATCTGTTCATCTCCAACGAAACTACTATAATTGGTTATATTTCAACTGTTTAGTCCTGGTATAAATATTAGAAAAATATTACCAGATATAGTATTTATTTGGATATATAGTTCATTAAAATGTCATCTTAAACTTAATTTTATTTTATTTGAGAAAAAAATGAAGGCCTTGCACTTGAAATATTTCTTTTCTATGTTAATGAAGCCTATTTTGTAGGCATATTTGGTCTTGTCTCCCTTGGGAAACAGTTCTTAAATGCCATGATTTTAACCATAAAACACAATATGATAACTGCATTCCTCAAACCTTGTAAACTTTAATAAAAACATGTTCTCATTTGGCCATAAATAGCAAAAGAATAAAACATTTAATTCTCTTCGTTCTAATGAAAACAAAGATTCAGTTGAGAGAATAACTGAAAAAAAACAAAGAATTCTCTTAATTTTAAAGATTTTTATCTCACAAATATTTTTTATTATTCATACTAGCCGACATTCCCTTTAATTTTATATAGAAAAACCTAGAGATCATTCTTGCTGTTTCTAGGAAGATGGTGTCTCTTGGAAGAAAAAACATAAAACTGTTCTCTATTATAGTAAAAACACGAAGGAGATAAGTTTGGACTTCTATTTTGCCTATTTGAATCTGTGCTATTCTAAATATTTACTTATTTTATGGAAAACAAATTAGAGGAAGTTAAACATTTATCCCGATACTAAAATAAAATTTAAGTATATTTATTTACCTTGTCTAATATATAAAAGGGCTAAAATTAAATGTATATAAATTTAATTATGCCCACTGAGAACATTTTGGTAGTTTTGTAAAAAAAAAAAAAAAAAAAAAAAAAAAAAAACCAAAATCCCAGTGCTTTACAGTTGTCAAATATAGGTTTCCAAATGTCACAGCAACCTTAATTTGTGTATGTAATTCAGACTACTAGAGGAAATGTTTGACAAAAATATAGGTTTACTTATTATAAAGAAAAATAAGTCAGACAGGTTTTAAATTAAAGGTTGAAAAGCTACTGGTAGGGAACTATGCTTTCTGATATGTCATCAAAATAACTCAAGTGCTATTTATTTCAAAATAATTCAGAGTTTAGAATGCCATAGCTACTTCAGATACCCATTTTTAAAACACAAGTGTTTTCAAAGTTGATTTTGGTTAAAGGGTTTCATTCACAATACTTATGATGAATTTATATCATTCTTCTCTTTTGTCCTTCTTCCTTCTGTCCCTTTCCCCTTCCTTCATATTTCCTCTTTCACTAAAGAGGAATGTAACAAAAAGGAGGGTACATGTGTAAAAATTTTACTAGCTTTCCTGTGACTAGGTTTATATTTATGGACTATTTAAACACTGTTAAGAAAATCGAGAAGTAGAAACATCTATTACAGCCTAGTCAATGCTATTTTTTCTATTCACCAAATGTATAGATATTTCCTATTGAAACTTATACTCCTGACACTCAGGTGTCAAATAAGTAATACTGGATAACTTATTCCACAGTTTATGTATCCAACTAAATAAAATAATTTTAAACCTATGTTCAATACACTAGTAGTAAAATTACAAGAAATGGAGAATGAATTTGAAATGTATATTTAAGTAAACTTACCTGAAATAATTGATTCACAGCACCTGATGATATAGTAAACTTCACAATATCTGGCAGTTCAGCTTCCACTATAACATCGAAACTAGGGAGTGGAATATTTTGATTTGAAAACACCTTAAAAGGGGAAGAAGGATCCTTGATGCCAATTGTATTCTGGATCCTAGAAAAATATTTTAAAAAGCCAGATTCTTTGGCATCAAGGGCAACCATGGACCCAGTGGCATATGTAGAATTATCAGAGTCCATGTATCCAGCAGAGTCTTGGAATGGAGCATCAATATTTTGGTTATCAAAAATTTTATAAGCTCTACAAAGCTCAAGGGGTTCATAAAATTCTGAGGTTATCAAAAAATCAGGATAGTTTGTTCCAGCAATAAAATTTGGGGCATTTCCATAAATGATTTTAAGAACAGATAATATATTTATTTCTAATTCAGTGGCAGGTGGGTTGTTAATATTGCTGATACTAGTGGAATTATTAGCATTCTGACTATTTTTAGTATTGTAATTTGGGCTGATGATAACATTGAAACTCCTGAAACGACTAAATCTAGGGAAATGTTTAGTGTCTAGGGCAGAGGTTTTTTCAGAAGCAAACTGAGAACTAATAGCACTAGTACAGGTGCTAACATTATTTGTATCAATGGCATTGATAGTGTGAAGTGCAAAGCTGAGTCTAGCAGTATATTTCTTTCTGTCAAAATAGTTTGAGTTGACTACAAAACTTGACCTTACTTCATATGCAAACCCTGTGACATCATTAATATCTGAATAATAGTTTAGGGCAGCTGTCTGTTTGTAAATAGCAGTGCTCATGGATTTTGCACCATAGTTAGGGTTAACAGTATTGTTAGTAGCATTACTGGGATTGATATTAGAGTTAGAGTCAAGGTCTTCTGGAAGCCCATAGCTGTTTTGGGGGCTTGGGTTGCTGCTTGGTTCACTCTCATTTTTAATGATGTTATTTTGATAACTGTTGGAAAGCAATCTAATATTCTCAGAATAAGCAATATTTCCTTTTATGATCATATTTCTAGGGCCAGTGTCCTCATTGTTGGAACCAGAAATATAGTCCAGTACAGTTCTAGTTTTGTTTCCAGAGGCTGGGTTTGTGCTACCCTTGAAGTCAGCATTATTGTGATGATTGAAATATTCTTCCAGATCTGAAGCATTGTCTAAATTGTTGGTACATGTCTCATCAGTGCTATATTTCAAGTTAACATCACTGTTGGTAGCGTTATCAATGGTAGGGTCAGATTCACTCTTGTGATCATTTACATTTTTAGAGTCACCATCATTGCTGGTATTAGGTCCACCTGTAGGTCCAGAAGAACCACTATGTTGAGACCCATTGTTGCTATCAGTATTATTCTCAGAGTTGCCATCTTTGGGATCACTGCCATCAGGGTCAGATTTGTCTTTAGGATCTTTTTTATCTTTGGTATCATCTTCATCTTCAGTGTCTGTTTCATCTTCACCATCTGTTTCATCTTCAGTATTCGTCTCATCTTCATGGTCTGTATCATCTTTGCAAAGAAGTTTATCTTCAACATTAGCCTCAGCTTTGATATTTCTTTCACTGACATCAGGAGTATCCTTATTTTGAGGTTGAGCAGTAAGGTTGAACTTGCTTTCACTTTGAGACAATCTTACAGGTGCTGCTGTGTGGCCTTGGGTACTATGTTGGCCCATGATTTTCTTAGTGTTCTTAGAAACGGTGTGTGTAACAGAAGAGCCCTTACGGTTTTGGAGAGATGCACAACTTTCACAATGTAAATAAGAGGTGGAATCTATAGAATGTTTAGAATCTTCCCTGTGCAGAGAACAGCGGCTGACTACAGAATGCTGAGGATCCAGGGATGGAGATAAAGGGCGATTTCGAGAAGTCTTGAAGTGTCTGATAGTTTTAGACTGCAGAGAATATTTAGAATGTGAGGAAATCTGGCCATGTAATGGAGAGTCTGAGTCAGAATCATCAGAATTTATGAAGCATTTATGATAAGATGAGTTACTGATTTCCATAAAACATCTAGTACATTTTTGCTTTCCCAGTTCTGGAGAATATGTAATACTTCTTCGAGACTTCTTTCTTGTGACAGACTTAGGACTTTTAGAAGTTGGGCTGTCAACAAATGATGATACATTAGAGGTGCAAGCCTCAGAACTTAGGGGAATGGGACTGATTTGATACTTCAAACTTTCACAACTATGGGAATATCTATAGTCCTTGCACTGGCGCTTATAGCCAGATATTTTCAGGCTAGCTTTTCTGTGATGCTTTTCATCTGTGACTGTGTGAGAGTCTGGAGAAAAGCTATAGCTGTGCTTTTTCTTTAACTTTTCTTGTGAGAGTGGCTTGTCACTGAGACTTGAAGATGCCTCTTTGAATCTCACATTTTTGTCTTCACTCTTGTATCTTGTTAGCTGAATTCTAGAAACTAAGAGAGAAGAATATAGTATGAGCAAAAGTAGCAAAGTATGAGCCTTACATTAATGTTCACATTACAATAGAAACATGTGCAAACAAAATATAACTTTCTTCAAAATATTATGGTGGCTTTTATTTGATTTTTCAAAGAGAAACAATGACCCTAAATTTTCTGCTTAATTAAATGTCATTTCCACTTTTCAAGATATAAATGAAATACGGTCATTTACTTCAGATAGTCATTCTTTTAGGTTGATAGAGCTTACTCTCTACAAAAGAAAACATTATGTAAAAATTCCCATATACAACCACCAAACCCAGACACTATTGCATATGCCAAAAAGACTTTGCTGACAGGACCCTGATATAGCTCTCTCTTGTGAGGCTATGCCAGTGCCTGGCAAATACAGAAGTGGATGTTCACAGTCACCTATTGGATGGAACACAGGGCCTCCAATGGAGAAGCTAGAGAAGCTTTTCTGTGATGCTTTTCATCTGTGACTGTGTGAGAGTCTGGAGAAAAGCTTCCAGGGACTAAACCACTAATCAAAGAGTATACATGGGCTGGTCCATGGCTCCTGCTACTTGTGTAGCAGAGGACTCTCTTATCTGGCATCAATGGGAGGGGAGACACTTGATTCTGTGGATGCTTGTTGCCCCAGAGAAAGGGAATTCTATGGGGGTAGGGTAGAAGTGGGTAGGTGGGTAGGGGAGCACCCTCTTAGAGGCAAAGGGGAAGGGGATGGCATGGGGATTTGTGAAGGGGAGACCTGGCAGGGGGACATTTGAAATGGAAACAAATACAGTAATTAATAAAAAATAATCTTATTTTGTATGTAAATGAAGCATACATGTGTACCCACATCCATGCATTTATTTATTTGTATGAGTGAGGGCACATGTTACATCTTGTCTGAAACAGTGTTTCTCTCTATTCACTACTGGATATGCCAGCCAAACTTGCCTTCCAGTCTCTGGTGACTTTACTCTTTCTGCCTGCCTTCTTTTGAGGGTAGTTGGATTAGAAATAAGTATTCCCATCTGTGGCTTTTACTGGGCTCTCAGGATAGAAACTTATGTTTGTTAGGCTTTTATGGCAAATGATTTCATTTTACCCCAGGAAATGAATCTTAATGTATGAGAAGTTAATCTCTTAGTGAGAACAAATATATTATAGGTGTCTGTGGGTTAATGAGAGTTAAAACAGGTTACTTGGTGTGGATACTCTCTTGAATATTGTCATTTGTATGAAGTTTTGGAAAAGTGACTATTTTTTAATGTGCTGGTGATAGTATGAAAAGTCAAAGAAAATATCCAATAAAAGAAAAAAGTCAAAGTTAAAGAGAACACTGAAATAGGGAAATGTGTTCATAATAAATAAAAGAACTATATACATATCCAGAAAGTAATTCTAGTGAAATTGAGATACATGATTTACTTAAAACATAAATCAAAATAATAGTTGCAAGTATGATCAGCAGTATGAGAAAAAAAATCAACAAAGTGAGTTTCAAAGATAACATGTTAAAATGTTTCAAGTAGAAAACAAAGAGCTAAATAATACAAAAATTAAATGAAAAACTTCACTAAAGTAGATCAGTAGCAAACAAATCATGAAGAAGAAAAATCAAATAATTTGAAGACAGTTAATTGGAAATTATCTACTTAGGGGCAAAAAAAGAAAAAAAGGTGTGATGAAATTATAAGGCCTGACACTCTTACTGAGGCTATGGAGCGCTCACAAAAAGGGACCTAGCATGATTGCCCTCCAAAAGACTCAACAAGCAGCTGAAAGAGTCAGATGCAGATATTTACACCCAACCAATGGACAGAAGCAGCTGATCCCTGTTGTTGAATTAGGAAAGGCTGAAAGAAGCTGAGGAGAAGGGCGATCCTGTAGGTGGACCAGCAGTCTCAATTAATCGGGACCCCTGAGATCTCTCAAACACTGAACCACCACCTGGACAGCATACAGCAGCTGATATGAGGCCCCCAGCACAGATACAATAGAGGACTTCCGTGTCTATGTTCATTCAGAGAAGATGCATCTAACCCTCAAGAGGCTGGAGGCCCCAGGGAGTTTAGAGGTCAGGTGGGGTGGGGGTGGGGACATCCACATGGAGACAGGGTAGGATGGGGAGGAAGTGTGGGATGTGGAGCAGTCAGAGGGTGGAGGGGGGGCGGGGAATGGAATATGGAGTGTAAAAAATAAATTAATTTTTTAAAAAGAAAAATATTAAAATCATGAGGTTGTTAGGTTGTGCAGACCAGGCAGCTACAGAGGCATGTTCAAAATATGTGTTATTTTATAGAAGATTCATTTGGAAGAGCTTATTTTTAAAACTGAAAAAGTGATGTGCATTGTAAAAATGTTGGCAAGCAAGTCTATATATAATGCAATTAGTTTCGGATGCATCTGGCTTTAAATCACTCATAGACTTTGAAATGAATTGCTAATTAGATATGAATTTTTTAAATTGATACCTGCAAATGCATAATAAGCACGTTTATGTTTCATCAGCTAACCAGTCTGTAATCAATGGCTTACTGAACCGTATTTCTACTAGGCACATAGATCCCTTATATGCTGGTTCAATGTTTTCAGAATACTTTTGAAATAAAACTGAAAATGTTAGTACGTATCTATAAAAAAAAAAGAATACACATTTTAGGAAACTCAAGAAGAATAAAGAGAGATCAAGGAAAAATTAATATTTGAACAAATATGGATTAAAAAAAGTCCCCAAATCTAAGGAAGAAAGTGTTCTGTGAAGTCATACAAACCTAATATAAACTCTAAAATAAAATGAAATAAAGTTATATCAACAATATATATGTCCACTGAAATCCATACAAAGACATTTAATTAAAATAGCAAATGAAAGAAATTTTAAAATAGTAAGGAAATAATTTATGATGCATAGGGTAATCACTGTTAGCAGAATTCTCAATAGAAGATTCAATCCAAAAAAAAAAAAAAAAAAGAATCAACTGATATATTCAAAATATTGGAAGTAATAAAAACTGCCAACAAAGGGTACTATGCCATGTAAAACTGTTTTAAAAAGTAAATAAAGAGAAACTCTTTGGCAAACAAAAACTTACAAAGTCCAATTCTGAATTGCCCTATAGGAAATAATAAAAAAATTTCATATTGAAATAAACATGTTAATTATGAAAACAAAATTATAAACATACTAGCAAGTATAAATCTATGAACTAATACAGCCTATTGTAATAGTATATTTGCATTGAGTAAATGAATTTTAATCCCAGTATAAAAAATTCAAACCTTTCAGTATATTAAAATAATTATTATAAAATCCTAAATTATAATATTAAATATGTAAACTAACCTCAATATAGAAGTGTATAAGTAAGAGGAAATGTGACTCCTATTTAATGGAAGTTAAATTTTTATTCACCTTAAGATGGCTGTTATAAGTAAGAACTTAAGCCTAAAGGTAACCTCACATAAAGTATATCATATATGAATAAAGATTTTACAGCACATTCACACACACAGAGAGACACACAGATACATACAGAGAGAGCGAGGGGGGGAGAGAGAGAGAAAGAAAGAGATTGGGGAGGGATAGGGAAGAAATGAAACACAAAGGAAGACAGTATCATAGGAAAAGAACAAAGGAATTAACCATAACACTATCACCACAAAAGAAAATGGCAATCCTGACTCCTTCTTATATACTGGTTTAAATTTTAAAACACTCAACAAATGATGTTGAGTAGCATCTTACAAACATTTTTAAGATCCTATTTTAGTTTTCATGCACAGAGTTGAAGACATGAAAAATGAAAATGCGTTCAAATACTAATCAAAATAAATAAGAAATACTCAAAAGCAAAAATGAATATTTTTAAGAGAAAAACTGTTAAAAGATAAAGGTCATAGAATCATAAAAGTATCAACTCACCAAGAGATACAGCTATGCATATGTTCATGTTTATATACACATATACATTATATATAAAACAACATTTGAAATCATAGACAGAATTTACAGGAAAAGGAAATATAATAATAATATTTAATAGGGCATTTTGTGTACTGAATGGAACAAGACAGAGAATCAGTATGAAAGAGTGAACTTGAACACAACAAGTTCCATATAATATAGGTCCACAAACACTATACAGGGTACAATCCACAGAACTCAAGAAGGCTAACCAACCGAAGGGCCCAAGTGAGGATGCCTCAATCCCACTTAAGAGGAAGCAATTACAGAGGGCAGAGGGAGGAAGGGACCTGGGAGGGAGAATCCATAGGAATACCAGCAGTCTCAACTAACCTGGACCCCTGAGATCTCTCAGACACTGAGCCACCAACTAGGCAGCATATTCTAGATGGTCCAAGGCCTCCAGCACATACACAGCAGAGGACTGCCTGGTCTGGCCTCAGTGAGAGAAAATGCATTTAACCCTGGAGAGACATGAAGCCCCAGAAACTGTGGGGAAGCCTGGTGGAGTGTGTATGTGTGAGGGGTCATCTCTCTTGGAGATTGGTAAGGAGGAATGGGATGAGGAAGAAACGAGGATGGCAAACCAGGAGGGGGATAATGACTGGACTGTAAGAAAAGATTAAAGACAATTAAAAACAAACAAATAAATAAATAAATGTATGTATGTATGCTAGATGAATATAGATGACTGTTTAGAGAATAGTTTGAGTGCTTTGTATATATTTATATGTTAAAGATCTAGGAAGAGTCCAAAACGTTCTGAGCCCATAAATATTTGTCATTTAACATGTTTGTAATTTAAATTTAACATTTAATCAACCCTTTTAAATATTTCTGTACTTATTTGCAAATTTGGTCTGTCTTTACCATAGATGGAGACCTTGGTTGAGAAGACTGCTATGGAACACATATTTATAAAAATCTATAGTTAGGGAGTTAATAATTATGTGTTTAGGATACATACATATATAATACACAATATATTATTTACACAGACACACACACATGTGTGTAATTCCAGTTAACAACAACAAAAAAAAGGCCTTGAATATAAAAGAGAAAAAATGGGGTATATGAGAGGGTTTGGGGAAAGTAAGTGAAGGGGAAACTATATAATTATAATTCTCCAAAATAAAAAAATAACTTTTTAAAATTGCATTTTTCTTTTCTAACCAACAATCAGAATGGCTAAGATCAAAACCTCAGGGATAGCAGATGCTGGTGAGGATGTGGAGAAAGAGGAACACTCCTTCTTTGCTGGTGGGATTGCAAACTGGTACAACCACTCTGGAAATCAATCTGGAGGTTCCTCAGAAAACTGGAAATAGATCTACCTGAAGACCCAGCTATACCACTCCTGGGCATATACTCAAAAGATGCCCCATCATGCCACAGGGGTACGTGTTCCAATATGTTCATAGAGGCCTTATTTGTGATCTGGAAACAACCTTCTGCATGTCCCAATGCAGAAGAATGGATACAGAAAATGTGGTTTATTTACACAATGAAATACTATTCAGCTATTGTGAATGAGGACATCCTGAGTTTTGCAGGAAAATGTGTGGAACTAGAAAATACCATCCTGAGTGAGGTATCTCAGACCCAAAAGGTCATTAATAGTACTCACTAATAAGTGGATATTAGCTAAAAAATTTACTGAATACCCAAGATACAATCCACAGAACTCAATGTTAACCAGTTGAAGGGCCCAACTGAGGATGCTTCAATAACACTGGGGAGGGAGAAAAAAGAAATCACAGAGGGCAGAGGGAGGGAGGGTCATGGATGGGAGAGAGGAGGGGGAGGGGAAAAGGGAAATATGATCAGGTATGGGGGGCAGGGAGACTGGAGTAAAGCCTAGAGGTCCAGCAGAATGAATGGAAACAGGCAACCTCAGGAGGTAAGGGGTAGCCTGGGGGGTCTAGAATTTACCAGAGGCCTGGAAGACAAGAGACTCTCAAAGGGAAGAACCTTAGATCAAAAGACCAAAAGTGGCAGGAGTAATTTTGTGGAATCCACACTTCCACTAGAAAGAAAGGAAGGGCATCAAGTGGAGGGATAATAGTGTTGCCATTCCACAGTCAAAAACCCTGACCCAGAAGTGTTCCTGTCTAAATAAACTGCAAGGACAAAATTGGGGAAGAGACTAAGGGAAAGGAGCTCCAGTGACAGGCCCAAATTGGGATCCATCTCAAGGGGAGACTCCAAGGATTGACACTATTACTGATGCTATGATGTCCTTGCAGACAAGAGCCTAGCATGACTGCCTTCTGAGTGATCCAACAAGAAGCTGACTGAGACAGATGCAGATACTTATACCCAAGCAATGGACTGAAGCCAGGGACTCCTGTGGCTGAACTAGGAAACGGCAGGAAGAAGTTGTGGAGAAGGGCAACCCCATAGGAAGATCTCAACTAACCTGGACCCCTGAGATCTCTGACACTGAGCCACGAACCTGGCATCATACACTAGCTGATAGGAGGTCCCCAACACATATAGATCAGAGGACTTCCTGGTCTGGCCTCAGTGAGGGAGGGAAGATGCACTTAATCCTAGAGAGAGGACCCAGGGGAGAGGGGCTGGTAGGGTAGGGGGTGGGTTGGGGTTAGGGGAGGAGGAATGAGATGAGGAACTATCAGAAGGTAGACCAGGAGGGGGATAAAGACTGGAAAGTAAAAAAGCTTAAAGATAATTAAAAAAAAAAACCAAGATATATAGGAAATAAAATCAAATAGGTAGAAGCCTTTAAAGAGAAAAAAAAACTCTAAAAAATTAAGAAAATTCAATTAAACAGGCGAAGGAATAAAACTGTTCAATACCTGAAAATGGCAATATAATCAATAAAGAAAACACAAACAGAGGGAATCTTGGAGATGGAAAACCTGGAAAAGAGAACAGGAACAACACACACAAGCATCATCGAGAGAATACAATAGAAGGAAGACAGAATCCTAGGCAAAGAGTATAAAATAAAAGAAATGGATACAACAGTGAAAGATAATGTTAAATCTAAAAATTTCCTAATACAAAACAGCCAGGAAATTTGGGATATCATGAAAAGACCTAATCTAAAAATAATGGGAATAGAAGAAGGTGAAAAATCTTAGCTCCAAGGATCAGAAAATCTCAGCAAAATCAAAGAAGAAAACTTTTCCAATCTAAAGAAAAAGATGCTTATAAACATACAAGAAACTTATAGATTACTAACTAAACTGTACCAGAAATGAAAATACTTCTGGCACATAATGATCAAAACACAAAATCTACAGAACAGAGAAAGAATATTAAAAGCAGCAGGGGGAAAAGGCCAGGATACATAAAAAGGGAGACCTATCAGAAATACTGGACTTCTCAATAGAGACTCTAAAAGCTAGAAAGGCCTGGACATATATTGCAACCTCTAAAAAACCACAGATGCCATCCTAGGCTATTATACTCAGCAAAACTCTGAATCACCATCGATGGAGAAAATAAGATATTTCAAGATAAATCCAAATTCTAACAATTTCTATACACAAATCAAGCCCTAGATAAAATACTATAAGGAAACTCCAACCCAAGGGGGATAACTACCCCCAAGAAATAACTGGAAATAAGTAATACCTATGAGCAAAACCAAGGAAAACACACATGCATGTCTGTGCACACATGCATGCACATACACACACATAGCACACACACACACACACACAACCACCATCAACATCAAAATAACAGGAGTTAACAATCACTGGGTATTAATATCTTTCAACAATTGATGGACTCAATTCCCCAATAAAAAGACAGGATAACAGAATTGCTGCATACAAGAAACACACCTAAGCAATAAGATAGACATTACCTCAGAATAAAGGGCCAGAAAAAAATTTTAAGGAAAAAAAAGGACAAAATAAAAACAAGTTATTATCTAATAAAATAGACTTTCAACCAAAATTAATCAAAAGAGAAGGTGAAGGACACTTCATACTCATCAAAGGAAAAATTAACCAAGATGAAGTCTCAATTCTGAACATCTATACCCTGAATGCAAGGGCACCCACATTCAAAAAAGAAACTTTACTAAAGCTCAAAACACACATTGAACCTCACACAATAATAGTTGGAAACTTCAGTACCCCACTCTTACCAATGGACAGATCATTGAAACAGAAACCAAACAGAGACACAGTGAAACCGACAGAAGTTATAATCTAAATGGATTTAACAGATATCTACAGAACATTTCCCCCTAAAATGAAAGAATAGCCTTCGTCTCAGCACCTTATGGAACCTCCTCCAAAACTGGCCAAATACAATGCCACAAAGCAAGCCTCAACAAATAGAAGAAAACTGAAATACAGGCTTATATCCCCTCAGACACCATGGATTAAAAGCTGGACTTCAACCATAACAGAAACACAAGAAAAGCTAAAGACTCATGGAAACTGAACAACTCTCTACTCAATGATCTCTGGGTCAGGGAAGACATAAAAAAGGAAAGGAAAGACTTTCTAGAATTCAGTGAAAATGAAGATATCTCTATTGTGCTTGCATACAGGAGCCTAGCATAACTGTCCTCTGAGAGGCTCTACTCTGCAGCTGAATGAAACAGATGTAGAGACCCATAGCCAAACATTGGACAGAGTTTGGAGAATATTATGGTAGAGTTGGGAGAAGAATTGAAGGCCCTGAAGGGGATAGGAACTCTACAAGAAGACCAAAAAGGTCAACAAATCTGGACCCTTGGTAGTTCTCAGAGACTGAACTACCAATCAGAGAGGATACAAGGGCTGAACATAGGCCCTCTGCATATATAGCTGATGTGCAGCTCAGATGGGTCCTCAACAACTGGGCTGGGGATCTCCCTAAAGCTGTTGCCTGTTTGTGGAATATGTTCTCCCAACTGGGCTGCCTTGTCTGGCCTCAGTGGGAGAGAATGCTCCTAGCCCTACAGGGACTTGATATGCCAGGGTAGGGGGATACCTGGGTGGCCTCCACCCTCTCATGAGAGAAGTGAATGGCTTGGGGGAGAAATTCTATGAGGAGAGAACTGGAGGGAATACAATGATCATGATGTAAAATGAATTAATAAATTATAATGGAAAAAACATCTATCTATAAATATGCAGGTCAATGGATGCAACCAGAAAACATATTACCCTGAGTGAGGTAACCCAGACCCAGAAAGACAAATATATTATGTATTCACTTATAATGGATGTTAGCTGTTAAAGTCATTGACAAGCAAGAGATAATCTATATTACTACAGATGTTTAGTACAAAACAAAGGCCCGGGTGTAGGGATACATTTACCTAGGAAGGAGAAATAGAATACATAGTTATGAACTGTCAAGGTGAGAGTGTGGCTGGTACAGGAGTATCAAACAAGAATGTGGGGGGGGGGGGAGAGGGAAAAAGAAGAGAATACAGGGGGAAACTGTTAAAACTGTGGGCCATTTGAGGGGTCATATGGATACTTAATACAGTAAAAGCTTCCTAAAATATATACATAAATGAAGGCAATCTACAAGAAATTGCCAAATAATGAGAGAGACAGTGCCCTGATTGGACACCTCATCATCACATTAAGCTTCCAGTACCATGAATTGGTTACATCTAATAGAGCTAACCAAAGAAGTCCCTTTGGAAACCTCAAATAACCCAGATTATTGCCAAGGATTTCTGATTGTTTTCCACAAACTGATGGTAAAGCCCTATTGCTAAAGACAACACATAAGTGACTCAATTGAGTATGGAGAAGTTGATCTGGTACCTAACTAGAGCCTTCACCCCTATGGACTAATGTCATGGTACTGGAAGGTACTCTGCTTGCTATCACAGGAGAAAGTTAAACACCAACCCAGCTACAAACCATTCAATCTATAATAGTGACCTTCTTGCAAGACACACTGTGTATAATAATTTCATAAAGCTTGTGGGAACTACCAACTAATACCTGCTTTGATTTAAGCCCATTCCATGAGATTCAATCCATACCCAATGCTGTTAGAGTGGCTAAAAACCTAAGACCAGTGATTTAGGTAAAAAACAAATACTAGTGTTCTGCTAAAGAATATAGCAATAACATAACTCCTGACAACTTTCTGCTATAATCACAGACAAGTGTCTTCCTCAGCCATCATCAGGGAAGCTTCCTCCTGCAGCACATGAGAGTTAAGTACAGAGACCAACAGCCTGAAAATATGCAGAAAAAGAGAGATGCTGGAACACTCAGCCCTAAATAAGATATCTGCATCAAGTCCCTCCCTTCGAGGCTCACGGAAACTGCAAAAAGAGGTGGTGGACTGAAGTAAAGAGCCACATGAGATTGAGAATAGCAACTTTGTTTCTAAAGGACTAGGGAATTGAGATGAAATTTCTCAAAACAAGAAATACAAATTTCTAGTTGATTATGGAAAAAGTATGCTATGTACCCTGAGCTATGGGAAATGCAGGATTAAAATTACTCTAAGATTCCATTTCACCCAAGAGAAAATGGTCATCATAAGAATTGTACAAATGGTAAGAACTGCTGGTATGGATGTGGGGAAGGGGAATCCTTATATGTTGTTGATAGGAGTTTAAAGTAGTGCATCCCCTTTGAAATTCAGTCTGGAGTTTTCTTAGTAAACAAGAAGTAGATATATTTACTATACCATTCTGAACATATATTTAAAGGACTTTATAACTTATACAGAGATACTTGAAATCCACATTCACTTTTCTTCTCTATTCACAATTGCTAGGAAGTTGAATAAACATTGATGTCCATCAACTGTTGAGTGGAATGAAATTTTGGTATATATACACAATGAAATATTATTCAGATGTAAATAAAAGTAAAACAATGAGGGGCACAGGTTCTCGTTTAATCTAAGGAAGCATTATTAAGAAGATGGAATCTTTGGGAGGTAATAATATTAAATAAACATATTCAAGTGAATACTGCTAGTTTGAATCGTGATTGCTTTATAAGAGAAAGAAACCAGAAAACACACAGCTAATTATGTGTTCCATGTTCCTTATTATTTGTTCCTCTGTATGACCTTAGGATTGTGCTAAACAAAATGCTATCACTGGACAAGTCTCCTCAATTTGTACCTTCAGAGTAATGTTATAAAAACCTTTTCTTTATACTGTAACTTGCTTCATATACTACATTATGGTAAAAAATGAACTAATGTACTAAGTTATGTCTTCACTGTTATGATTAAAGCAGCTGCCTGTACATTTGCTTTATTTCCAGAATCTCTATGAGGTTATAATGCTAATTCTGCAAATTCTAAATTTACTGCTTCTGCAATGGGAGAAAAATATTTTCAATTAAGATGAAGCTAATATAGCGATAAAAATAATATGACTTTCAGGTCTGCATCTTCCACCTGGGTAGACCATCAATGTGTCTGCCCCTCTGAAGATCCTATAGTCTGAACGCCTTCTAGGAGGTCAGCTACAGCCAGGGATGCTCCCAAACAACTGCAGCAGCTGAGAACCCTGAAGAGCCAAGTGGACTCAGGACCCATCTGTACCCCACCCCGACTCCCCACTTAAATTCAACCCACATTCATTCCTGTGCCTTCTGCTTGGGTAAACCATCAGCTTGTGTGCTCCTCTGAATACCCTATAGTCTAAGGCCTCCCCAGAGGTCTGCTACAGCCAGGGCCACAGGCCTCCCAGGAGACCTGCAGCAGTTCAGGGACACAGGAGGCAGGCTCCAGACAGAGACAACCAGGCCAGTTAACACCAGAGATAACCAGATGGCAAGAGGCAAGCACAAGATCATAAACAACAAAAGCCAATATACTCTGGCCCCATCAGAACCCAGTTCTCCCACCACAGCAAGCCCTGGATACACCAACACACCTGAAAACCAGGATGCAGACCTAAAATCCTTATCTCCTGAAGATATTGAGTCCTTTAAGGAGGATATAAATAACTCACTGAAAGAAACACAGGAAATCACAGGTTAACAGATAGAAGCCCTTAAAGAGGAAACAAATAAACCCCTTAAAGAAATACAGGAAAACAGAATCAAACAGATAAAGGAATTGAACAAAGTGGTCCTAGACCTGAAAATGAAAGTAGAAACAATAAAGAAAATACAAATGAAGGCAACCCTGGAAATGGAAAACCTAGGAAAGAAGCCAGGAAATAAAGATGCAAGCATCAACAACAAAATACAAGAGATAGAGGAGAGATTCTTGGGTGTACAAGATACCTTAGAAGATATTTGACACAATGGTCAAACAAAATTTGAAACAGAAAAAAACTCTTAACACAAAACATTCAAGAAATCCAGGACATAATGAAAAGACCAAACTTAAGAATAATAGGAATAGATGAAGAGAGCAAGGATTCCTTTTTCAAAGAACCAGAAAAGAAAATCCTCTTGTTACATAGTAATCAAAACAATAAATGCACAGAGCTAAGAAAGAATATTTAAAAATATAACAGGAAAAAGGCCAAGTAACATATAAAGGCAGACCTATATGAATTATGCCAGACTTCTCAACAGAGACTATAAAAGCCAGAAGAGCCTGGACAGAGGTCATGCAGACTCTAAGAGAACACATATGCCAACCCAGGCTACTGTACTCTGCAAAATTCTCAATCACCATAGTTGGAGAAAGCAAAATATTCCATGAAAAAAACAAATTTAAATAATATCTATCTACCAATCCAGCCCTATAGAGGATTCTAGAAGGAAAACTCTAACATATGGAAGAAAAAAAATATTAATCATCTCTCAACAAAATCAAAAGGAGAATATCACACACACACATAATGCCAACTATAACAAACATAACAGTATCTATCAATATCAATGGGCTTAATTCCTCCAATAAAAATACATAAACTAACAGATTAGATAAGGAAGCAGGATCCAGCATTTTGCTGCATACAAGAAACACACCTCAATGACAAAGACGGTTATTACCTCAGTGTTAAAAGCTGGAAAAAATTCTTTTAAGCAAATGGTCCCACGAAACAAGTGGGAGTTGCCATCCTAATACCCAATAAAATAGACTTTCAACCAAAAGTTTTCAAGAGAGATGGGAAAAGACAGTTTATAGTTATCAAAGGAAAATTCCACCAAGAGACAGTCTCAATTCTGAACATCTATACCCCAAATGCAAGGGTAACCACATTCATAATAGAAACTTCACTCAAGCTCAAAACACACATTGAACCTCACACAATGATATTGGGAAATTTCAACACCTCATTCTCAGCAATGTGAAGATCATGGAAACAGAAACTAAACAGAGACACAATGAAACTAACAGAATTTATGAACCAAATGGATTTAACAGATATATACAGAAATTTCACCCCAATACAAAAGAATATACATTCTTCTCGGCACTGCAAGTTACCTTTACCAAAATTGACCATATAATCATAAAACAATCCTCAACAGATGCAAGAAGATTGTAATAATCTCATGCATCCTATCAAATCACCACAGACCAAGGCTGATCTTCAATAACAACAGAAACAACACAAAATCCACATATGCATGGAAAGTGAAAAACTCTCTACTCAATAACTTGATCAGGGAAGAAATTTTAAAAAAGAAATTAAAGGCTTTTTAGAATTCAACGAAAATGAGGCACAACATACCCAAATTTATGTGACACAATGAAAGCAGTGCTAAGAGGAAAATTCATAGCACTAAGTGCCCTTAAAGAAATTGGAGAGATCCTACACTAACAACAGTACATCTGAAAGCCCTAGAAGAAAAAGAAGCAAGCACGCCCAAGAGTATTAAAAGGCAGAAAACAGTCAAACTCAGGGCTGAAATCAACAAAATAGAAACAAAGAATCAACCAACCGAAAAGCTGGTTCTTTGAGAAAATCAACGAGATAGATAAATCCTTAGCCAAACTAACTAAAGGGCACAGAGACAGTATCCAAGTTAACAAAATCAGAAATGAAAAGGGAGATATAACAACAGAAACTGAAGAAATGGAATATTATTTAGCTATTAAGAACAAGGATAACTCAAAGGGAGGGACCTTAGATTAAATGCCCCATGGTAGGGAGAGGGAACTTATAGAGCCCATTTCCAGCAGGAAGAGAGGGCTTCAAGTGAGGGATGGGGTTGCCACCCCACAGTCACATCTCTGACCCATAATTGTTTCTGTCTGAAAAAATTATAGGGTTGGAAATGGAGAGGAGCCTGAGGAAATGAAGGTCCAGCTACAGGCCCAAAGTGGGATCCAGCTCAAGGGGAGGTCCCAAGGCCTGAGACTATTACTGAGGCTTGTGGAGTGCTCACAAAAAGGGATCTAGCATGACTACTCTCTGGAAGACCCAACACACAGCTGAAAGAATCAGATGCAGATATTTGCACCCAACCAATGGACAGAAGCAGCTGCCCCCTGTTGTTGAATTAGGGAAAGGCTGATAGAAGCTGAGGAGAAGGGTGATTCTGTAGGAGGACCAGCAGTCTCAATTAATCTAGACCCCAAAGATTTCTCAAACACTGGACCACCAACCAGACAGCATACACCAGCTGATATGAGGTTCCCAACACACATACAGTAGAGGACTTCCGGGTCTGTGTTCATTCAGAGATGATGCAAGAGATGCACCTAACCCTCAAGAGACTGGAGGCCCCAGGGAGTTTAGAGGTCAGGTGTGGTGGTGGTGGGAGCATCCATGTGATAACAGGGTGGGTTGGGGAGGAGGTTCGGGACATGGAGTAGTCAGAGGGTGGATAAGGGAGGATGGGGAATGGAATAGGAGTGTAAAAAATAAATTAAAAATAAAATTAAATTGAAAAAAAGATATTACAGGCAAATGAATAGACTAGAAAATATCATCCTGAGTGAGATAACTCAGACCTAAAAGTCCATGCATGATGATGTACTCACTAATAACTGGATATTAGCCAAAAAAGTACAGAATACTCAGGATACAATCCACAGAACTCAAGAAGGTTAATTAGCTGAAAGGTCCAAGTGAGGAAGCTTCAAACCCAGTTGGAGGGGGGAAAAAGCAGATGGCAGAGGGAGGGAGGGAACAGAGTAGGAGAGTGGAGGGGGAGTGGCAGGGTAAAAGAGGAACATGATCAGGTATTGGAAGGCAGGATTGAAGCCACAAAGGCTAGCAAAATAGAAATACACAACCTGGAGAGGTAGGAGGTGGGAGCAGGGACCCTCTAGTATGTACCAGAGACCTGGGAGGTGAGAGAATCTCAAGACTCAAAGGCCTTGGACTAAACGCCCAACAGTGGGGAGAGAGAACATGTGGAATCTACCTCCAATAGAAAGACAGGACATCAGCTCTGACCTGGGGTTGTTCCTATCTGGAAGAACTTCAGGGACAAAAATGTAGAGGAGACTGAGGGAAAGAGGTCCAGTGACAGGCCCAAATTGGGATCCATCCAGGGCCTGCCACTATTACTATTGGTGTGTTGTGCTTAAAGAGAAGAGCATGCATGACTGCTCTCTGAGAGGCTCAACAAGAAGCTGACTGCAGATACTTGCACCCAACCAACGGTCTGAAGTTGGGAGCCCCTGTAGTTGAATTGGGGAAAAGCTGGAAGAAGTTGAGGAGGAGAATGACCCCCATAGGAAGATCAGCAGTCTCAACTAACCTGGACCCCTGAGATCTCTCAGACACTGACTAACCAACCAGGGGGCATACAGTGGCTGGTCAGTGGCCCCTAATAAATATACAGCAGAGTACTGCCTGGTCTGGCCTCAGTAAGAGAAAATGCACCTAAGCCCTTGAGAGACTTGAGGCCCCAGGGAGTTGGTAAGCCTGGCAGGGTGTGGGGAGGTGTGGGGGTATTCAGACATCCTCTTGGAGACAGGGGAGGAAGAATGGGATGGGGAACTGCTGGAGGGCAGACTGGAGGGGGCTAGTGAGAGACTTTGAGGAATGATTAAATATTAAAAATATAATATGAATACATTTAACTATTATTGCTTCATAAGTACTGAAAAATCATCCAGACTAGAAAAGGGGTAAAAAATTTAATAGGACATAACTCCCTTGGCTCTGTCACTGAGGATTAATTTGAAATTTAAAAGCTTTGAATATAGAAAACTGAATTGGTCCCTTCTTAGAATTGGGAACAAAACACCCATGGAAGGAGTTATAGAGACAAAGTTTGGAGCTGTGATGAAAGGATGGACCATCTAGAGACTGCCATATCCAGGGATCCATCCCATAATCAGCTTCCAAACGCTGACACCATTGCATACACTAGCAAGATTTTGCTGAAAGGACCCTGATAGAGCTGTCTTTTGTGAGACTATGCCGGGGCCTAGCAAACACAGAAGTGGATGCTCACAGTCAGCTATTGGATGGATCACAGGGCTCCCAATGGAGGAGCTAGAGAAAGTACCCAAGGAGCTAAAGGGATCTGCAACCCTATAGGTGGAACAACAATATGAACTAACCAGTACCCCGGAGCTCTTGTCTCTAGCTGCATATGTATCGAAAGATGGCCTAGTTGGCCATCACTGGAAAGAGAGGCCCATTGGACTTGCAAACTTTATATGCCCCAGTGCAGGGGAACGCCAGGGCCAAAAGAATGGGAATGGGTAGGTAGGGAAGTGGGGGGGAGGGTATGGGGGACTTTTGGGATAGCATTGGAAATGTAATTGAGGAAAATACCTAATAAAAATATTAAAAATTTAAAAAAGAAAACGGAATTGGTGACTAGAACCAGTCGTTTTTATTTCAATTATTTTTTCTATCAAAGTATATCAAAATCAAAACATAAAATATGGATAATTTCTTTATGTAGATACAGTAAATGTGCTTTATTTTTTTATTTTTTTCAATCAAGCACTTGTTGTATATCAGATGTCTACATAATTTCCAATTATTTTACCACCTTGTTAAAAGGTCAATTTGACCTCTAAAAATTAGAAGATAAAAAGGATTTATCTCTAGTGAGACTACGCCGGGGCCTAGCAAACACATAAGTGGATGCTCACAGTCAGCTATTGGACGGATCACAGAGCCCCCAATGGAGGAGCTAGAGAAAGTTCTCAAGGAGCTAAAGGGATCTGCAACCCTATAGGTGGAACAACAATATGAACTAACCAGAACCCTGGAGCTCTTGTCTCTAGCTGCATATGTATCAGAAGATGGCCTAGTTGGCCATCACTGGAAAGAGAGGCCCATTGGACTTGCAAACTTTATATGCCCCAGTATAGGAGAACACTAGGGCCAAAAAGTGGGAGTGGGTAGTTAGGGGGGTGGGGGGGAGGGTATGGAGGACTTTTGGGATAGCATTGGAAATGTAAATGAGGAAAATACCTAATTAAAAAAAGGATTTATAGAATTCTTATTTGTAATTGAGATTTGGAAATTACCTGGTTTTAAAATTGCCTTTGCTTTGTTTTTCTAAAAGAAAGTGAATGGTTTATTTTGTTTTGAGTTTTTTTCTATACATAACTATTTTTATTGGATATTTTCTTTATTTACAATTCCTAGTTTCCCCTCTGAAAACCCCCTATCCCTTCCCCCCTCCTCCTGCTCACCAATATGCCCACTCCTGCCTCCTGGCCCTGGCAATCCCCTATACTGGGGCATATAACCTTCACAGAACCAAGGGCCTCTCCTCCCATTGATGGTCAACTACTAGGCTATCCTATGTGTAATAGATTTGGACACTCCTATATGTGCCCACAAACTAAAGAAAAATTATGATGAGGGCTGTGCTCTTTCTGGGTCATATACAAATGCTTACGGGAAGGATTTGTCCTTTAATCAATATGAAAACATGAGTCTAATAACCTTTATTTTTGTAACACAGAGACAGATTGCATTCTTAAGTTGCATTTTTTGTCTATACTGTACACTGAGGCAGACAATACCACAAGGAATGTAATCATTCCTAATATATTGGACTTTGTATCATCTCTGGGACATGTCTCACTGCTGTTGCCTTGTATGCAATTTCAAAATTTGAATGGTTTATAACAATGCACTAAGAGCCAGATTTCCTTTATTTATCTACTGTTTTCATATTTTAATGTAGAAGTTTGACTGGTAAATGCAGCTATCCCCAAAAATGAATCTTTTTTTATAAGTTTGCCATCACATCATAGTTAGAATAATAAAATGTCATGTAAAGCCATTTTCAAAGGTTTTAAAAGATTCATGACTTGTATTTCTGGTTAAGTTTATATAATTTTTCTACAAAAATATTTTTGGTACATTTTCATAAAACCCAATCAAGACAAAAGAGCTTGGTTAAGTATGAGATAATAGAGAATGAAAAATGAATATTGCTGATACCACACATTAACTTTATATCAATAGATCATAAGCTTTACAAATGTGGGCAGGGACTTCTAATAGAGAATTTAATAATCTTTGCCTTTTATAAGTGTTTTTGTGAGCATCCACTTCTGTATTTGCCAGGCACTGGCATAGTCTCATACGAGACAGCTATAACAGGGTTCCTTCAGCAAAATCTTTCGGCCATATTCAATAGTGTCTGGGTTTGGTGGTTGATTATGGGATGGATCCCCGGGTAGGGTAGTCTCTGGATAGTCCATCCTTTCGTCTTAGCTCCAAACTTTGTCTCTGTAACTCCTTTCATGGGTATTTTGTGCCCTATTCTAAGGAGGAATGAAGTATCCACCCATTGATCTTCCCTCTTCTTGATTTTCTTGTGTTTTGCAAATTGTATCTTGGGTGTTCTATGTTTCACAGTCATCTATAAGATGGAACACAGGGCCCCCAATGTAGAAGCTAGAGAAAGCACCCAAGGAGCTGAAGGGGTCTGCAAACCTACATATGGCACAACAATATGAACTAACCAGTACCCCCAGAGCTCATATCTCTAGCTGCATATGTAGCAGAAGATGATATTCATCACTGGGAAGAGAGGCCCCTTGGTATTGCAAACTTTATATGCCTCAGTACAGGGGAATGCCAGGGACAAGAAGCAGGAGTGGGTAGGTAGGGGAGCAGGGTGGGGGGAGGGTATAGGGAACTTTCAGGATAGCATTTGAAATGTATATAAAGAAAATATCTAATTAAAAAAAATAAGTGTTTTTGTAAGTTTTCCCCATATCCGAAGGACAACTTTCTTAGCTAACTATTTGAGGTAGTATAAGTTATTTGAATTTACTTGGCTGCTGACCCTAATATCACACCAGGCAGCACTGAACATGAGATGGTAGGGGATATACAGATTAATTCCAGCACATTGTATGCACATACAAGGAAAATAGAACATTTCAATGTGTTGACTCATATGCTGGGCAAGCAAAACTACATGGAACTGTCAGCCTTTATGCAGTTTTTCTGAATAGACAGAATTGACTTAACTGGGTTACACTGAAAACCCTAAGGAAGTATATCTCATGGTGGGAATCCTGTTAATCCATATTGTCTGATTAATGTTTTATTTGATATGTTTACAAGAGCATCAAATGTGGTTTTTGAGACTGTATTTCTTGTTTGCATACTCTAATAACTATGATAAGATCTGAGCCTGAAACAAATTTTAAGATACAACTTTCTAGTAAGGGACTTTTATTCTTACTAGATGTGGGAAAATTAAAAAGCATAAAGTGAGTTCATTTATGCAGCTGATGTCATTCAATATTGGAGTTTTATTAATAACAATTTTCCTGAAAAGCCAACTTGGAGAAGGTTTAATGAGACAAGCTGCATAATGATTTAATAAAACTATTCCTTTTCTTTTTTTTTTTCAGAAGGCAAAAGGTAACTTTTATGAGTGTCCATGAATCATCCTTGTTCAAAGAATTGATCTGAAAAATCTGTTTGAAACCATAGCTCACATTCATTTCCACATATTGAAAATGATTTGAATATAACCAAAATATCTAAGAAAACTTATAGTAATAAAAATGCAAAATTAGGGCTAGAGAGATTGCTCATTGGTTAAGAGCACTGACTGCTCTTCCAAAGGTCCTGAGTTCAAATCCCAGCAACCACATGGTGGCTCACAACCACCTGTAATGAGGTCTGACGCCCTCTTCTGGTGCATCTGAAGACAGCTACAGTGTACTTATAATAATAAATAAATCTTTAAAAAATTATTCAAAAATGCAAAATTAATTTACTTTCCTAATATAAAAAGGAAATGAATTTTTCTCAAACAGACGATAAGGTTTCTTTGGCCTTTGGCTGATATCTAGATTGAGTTTGGAAAGGACTTACAAGAATCAACAATGAATTAGTAACATATTGTGCCAAAGTTTTACAAAGTAATATTTGTTAAATATATGCTTCTTGTTAATGAGTATTATATTTAATATTCATACATGCATATAATTTGTTTATAAACTTAATATTACTATGTATTATATCAAGTGAATCCTCTTATAGTATCACTGTATTTGGATATTATCTTGCAATAACTCTAACACTTCAGATTCTGAATTAATTTTCCCAAATTTTAACAAATAACCTGGTTAAATTTTTAGACATTTCTACTGAATATACTCACCTCTGTTATCCTTTTGCTGTATAGACTTTTGTTCTTCAGTTTTCTTATCCTGGGCAAGCTTAGGAGGCAGGATAATGGGTCTCCAAAACCCTAGAATCATATTAAATGGACTCAGTTATTTTTGAATTACTACTAAAATGATATTGTTCAAAAGAATGTTTATTATATAATTCCACAATAAAAATCTTGTTTTAATATTGTAACATCATTTTAAAGATATACTTATCCATAATGGTGTTCCTACTACCAAATTTCACAGTGTACTAAAACCATATTAAAATGAAGTTTAAATTGTTATGACATGCATAACTCTAAGTAATAATTAAAACATAGTCATGTCTAAAAACTTTGCAGAAGTTCATAATAATAGACTAGTTAGCTAAAAAATAATAATAATAACAATCTAGTGTGCACAATCCCAAAAGTCAAGTAACTTTAGTTTTAGTTGCTGGAGATAAGCAAACTTTTTCTTAGAACTCATTGCTGTTATAATGAGAATGGCTACATGTAGTAAAGGTGTCCTTTAAGAATAATTGCTCATTCTGAAATGAACAGATGTTTAGCACAAAGAATAGTTTTTTTGTCTGTGTTTTTTTTTTTTTTTAAGATTTATTTATTTATTATATGTAAGTACACTGTCTTCAGACACTCCAGAAGAGGGCGCCAGATCCCGTTACGGATGGTTGTGAGCCACCATGTGGTTGCTGGGATTCGAACTCTGGACCTTCGGAAGAGCAGTCGGGTGCTCTTACCCACTGAGCCATCTCACCAGCCCTGTCTGTGTTTTAAACATCTTTTAATTATTAATGAAGTGGGAAATGTCAGATACCATATGTACTGGCTATTTTTGTGTCAACTTGACAGAGCTGGAGTTATCACAGAGAAAGGAGCTTCAGTTGAGGAAATGCCTCCATGAGATCCAACTGTAAGGCATTTTCTCAATTAGTGATCAAGGGGGAAAGGCCCCTTGTGGGTGGGACCATCCCTGGGCTGGTAGTCTTGGGTTCTATAAGAGAGTAGGCTGAGGAAGCCAGAAGAGGCAAGCCAGTAAAGAACATCCCTCCATGGCCTCTGTATCAGCTCCTGCTCCCTGACCTGTCTGAGTTCCAGTCCTGACTTCCTTTGGTGATGAACAGCAGCATGGAAGTGTAAGCCGAATAAACCCTTTCCTCCCCAACTTGCTTCTTGGTCATGATGTTTGTGCAGGAATAGAAACCCTGACTAAGACACCATATAAACACAGCAAATTTATCAATAGTTTGTTAAAGAAGACATACAAGTAAGAACACTTCCCTTATACTTAGAAATTTCAATTTTAATTGTAGATTTAAAAACTCATGGCTCCAGCTGCATATGTACCAGAGGATGGCCTTATTGGACATCAATGGGAAGAGAAGTCCTTTGTCCTGTGAAGGCTTGATGCCCCAGTGTAGAGAAATGCCAGGGCAGGGAGGCAGGAGTGAGTGAGTGGGTGGGTGGGTGGGGGAAACCCTCATAGAAGCAGGGGGAGGGGAAAACAGCAAAGGGGATAACATTTGAAATGTAAATAAAGAAATTGTCTAATAAAAATAATATTAAAAATCACATTTGCAGTATCTATTTATATTTAAAACATATAATAGGTAAACATGAGTGAGGAATCCCAGATACTCCCCTCAAAAATGTCTTTTGACTATTTTTTGAACTTTTGAGTGCATGGTATCTTAACCAAGTAAACTGAAAAGCCTATTATCAAAATAAGTTGAGAGATAAGAAATTGTGATTAAGCATTCTAGAGGCAACATTTATGGTATTTGTAAAAATCAAAGAATATTTTTCTAAAATTCTAAAACTTACATAGGTTTCTATACTCTAAGACTTGAAAGTTTGATTTGAGACTTTGTAAATTGTTTATATATACAGCAAAGCAGAAAACATACTGAGAAAAGATTATATTAAGAGAAGAAAGGACTATAATAGATCACATTTCCTAAATAAAGTACACATTTTAGTTTTAAAAAACTGTTGATATATTGCTGTGCTTTATGTTAGTTATCAAGAAATTTGACAAGTATATTTTCTCTTAGTTTGATCTAAGCAAACTGATAGAAAATGTACTTAACTGATCAGTTTCAGAGCAAATAATAATTTTTTGTGTGGTGGTTTGAACAAGAATGACCCCTATAGGCTCATATCTTTGAGTGCTTGGTCACCAGTAAGAGGAACTGTTTGAGAAGGATTAAGAAATGTGGCCTTGTTGGAGTACGTTTGACCTTTTTGGAGGATGTGTATCACTGGGGCTATACTTTGAGCTTTTAAACACCCATGCCAGGCCAGTTTCATTCTCCCTCTTATCCTGCAAACTTTGGATCAGATGTGAGCTCTCAGATAGTGACTGATCACCATGCTTGCTGGTCACTAATTACATATGTAACAATTTAAGGAAGATGTTTTTTTGTTTTGTTTTGTTTTTGTTTGTTTGTGTTTTTGTTTTTCAAGACAGAGTTTCTCTGTGTAGCCCTGGCTGTCCTAAAACTCACTTTGTAGACCAGGCTGGCCTTCAACTCAGAAATCCACCTGCCTCTGCCTCCCGAGTGCTGGGATTAAAGGCGTGCACCACCACGTCAGGTTCTATTTTGAGGTACAATTCTCCCATGTTTGTAGAACACACATACATACTATATTAGTATTGCTCTTTATTTTGTGCACATTCACGTGTGCTTGTTCACAGCTATGGGTGCACATATATGTGCACATAAACATGCATTTGTGTATGCATGTTGGTATAGGTCAGAGATAAACATCAAGTGTCTTGCCTCAGAAGTTTTTCAACTTTTTGTATTTTAAACAGAGCCTCTCAATGAGAATTGGAACGTTCTGATTAACCTAGGTTAGCTGGCTGGACATGAAGCCTTAGTAATGTTTCCATCTCTGCCACCCCACCACTAGAATTAGAAGCCTGTAGTAACATTCAGATTTTAATTTTTTTAGGATTCATGTTTCTTTTAAAAAAATATTATTTAATCTTTTTTACACTCCATTCAGATTTTTAAAATCTGTTTTTATAAATTAGAAAATCCTAAGGATAAAATGTGAAAATACATTTATAATTATGCTTGTTAAACTAGGACACTATATTTAGATAAGTCTAAATTCAGAGTACAAGACAAATAACTTGTACTTAGAATTATCATGGTTCTCAATGGGAAATACCTCTTAAAGTTCACTGATAGTGCATCTTCATGGTCAACAACATAAACTCTGAAGTATGAAATCACACTCTATTATTTATTGTGCTACTTTGGCTACTTATTTGTGCCTCAGTTTCTCCAAAGTAAAACAAAAATGGCAATAGTAACCTACCTTCTAGTATTGGGAGGACTTAATAAATTTGTATATATAAAATCTGTGAGAATTAATTAACTAGCAATGCTGAATCAATACTACTCAGTATATATAAAATGCTTAGAGTAGTTCATAGTACCTCTACATAAAGCATATACATTTGTTTTAAAGAGTTAATTAAATTAGAGCAGTAGTTCTCAGCCCTCCTAATGCTGTGACCCTTACAGTTCCTCCTGTTGTGGTGACTCATAATCATAAAATTACTTTCCTTGCTACCTCATAACTGTAATTTTGTTACTGTTATGAATCTTAATGTAGGCATTTGATATGCAAAATATCTGATATGTGACCTTTGTGAAATGTCATTTGACTCCAAAAGGGTGACAACCCACAAGATGAAGACCACTTGTCTAGGGAATTGAGAATTAAGATATATTATGATAAAATAAACATGCATAACAGATAAATAAAAACTATCCATTGATAATTATGAACTTGAGGAAAACCTTTATGAGAAACAAAAGATATTTTGAAAGCTGATATACTTAGGCTTCTATACTTAAATCTTTTTACAATAACTAAATAGCAAAACTCTTTTACTTGTTCCAGGATGAGCTAAATTTAACATTATTTCATAGGCCACTATAAATATTGTTTCATTAGGCACTTTAACTTTACACTTTTTAAAATGAAGAGATAAAAAATCACCTAAAGCAAGATAATATTGCTAATTTTAAAAGTGAAATAAAAATCTGGGATTAAGATGTTTAGTCTCTGAATCACTTAATGGTTTTCCTACGTGGTTTCAGCCCCAAATCTACCAATGCTACTGTCATTTTTGGAAATGTTATGATGTTATTAATAAAATGTATAATATATTTTTAGAGGTCACATACATTTTACCTTACCTGGAGGACGATTCTCCTTTTTACGAGCACCAAGCCGGTGGGCTTCTAGCAGGTGTGCCTCATGTTCTGAATCACGGAAGTCAGATTCCACAAGATATCCTTCTCTTTCCTCATCCATTTGAAATCCCTCATTGTCTAATCCCTTCTCTGTCTTTATGAGGTATCTTTTACTTTCAGGTTCATTTTGATCTCTTTCATTTCCAAATTGTGTCTGATGTTTATCAGAACTGGATCCTACTTCCTTTTTTTCAGTGATATGCTGAAACGTTTGAAGGTCACCCTGACGTTTTCCAACGCTCTCTTGAGGTACTATAGAACTAAACTGATATTTTCCGGAGCTATCCCAGTATCCAGCATTATCAGAATCTAATTGTTTTCTTTTAGCATCTAACCAGTCCTGTAGAGACTCAGACTTGTGAGCCACCTTGAGTCTTTCCAAATTACAGGTACTCTTGCATGTTTCAGCTTTCTTCATGTATTTCATAGAATCAGAGGACATCACAGGGTTTTCAGAGTCTGAGTTTATTGTTCTACTTCCAGACCATGAATCCTTTGGGAACTGGTTGCTAGCACTGCTCTGGTGAAATGTCTTTGTAGCTATGAAATATTTCACAGCTGCTGAGGCTAGCTCACATCCTTCTGAATCTGAGTCTGTCTTACTTGGTTCAGAATCAGACTCCATCAAATATCTCTTAGTTCTTGGTTTTTCTGTTTCATCAACTTCTATCAGACTTAATTTAGATACTGATGCTCTACTTTTTTCTGTGTGTGAGTCCACTGAGTAACTCTCAGAATCAGAGATCATCCACAAACTTTCACTCTCCATCTTTGTTTTTTCAGATTCCATCAGACTTTGTATAGAAGCTGAAGCCATTTGAAAGTTTTCTTCTTTCTGTCTTTCATTGTCAGAGTCAGAGAGTCTTTCAGAGTTAGAATCTTCCAGGGACTTTTCTGAGCCTGAGGTTATCCAATGTTTCAGAGATCCAGATTCCATCTGGTACTGCTCCATTCTCACCAGGTGTTTCCCAGTCTTGGTCAAGTCTTCAACAGAGACTGAATCTAGATGGTAAGGTTCTGCTTTAAACAAGTGTTTTCTAGAGTCTGAATCCCTTGGAGACTTTTCTGAGTCAGAGTCCAGTCCCCATGAGTCTTTAGATTGTTCTTCTAACTCAAAATCTGAGACAACACCTCTATCAGAGTCCGAATCAATCACACACTTTTCAGAACCAGAGTCCATAAGAGGTGTATCACTTTCAATTAGTGTTAGGTCTTGGAGAGTTTTATAATAGAAAGAACCTCCTAAAGTTTCAAATGCATCTGTATACTGAATTTCTGTTTCAGATTTGTATCCTTTGTCACATTCCAGTGTAAATGCTCCTTCATCACTTAAAGAAAAAAAGAACATGAATATATGTTTAAATATTTACCAGCTGGCATAACTATGGCTCTATTTAATTCTTCTGACAGACCATATTATGGAGCACATGGTCCTTCTGCTCATGATATAAACCAAAAAAAAAAACCCACTAAGCTTTTATTCACAAAATAAGAATATTAATGTGTTGATTTTACAACCACTAGCATCTTTCCCTCAGATTAACTATTTTCCAATGTACCTAAAGTTATTTCCCCTGAATAGAAAGACTTCTTGTTAATACTTGACTTTCTTGTCTCTATCAAGTCAATATATCAACATTTAGGGAACAAGTATTATGTTTAAAGTGAAGTTTAAAATGAAAGTAGATGTATTTTTACTTTCAAATATAGGTGAAAATTGTACATAGGTAGACCTGATTATTATTAGTGAGATTTACCTTGGAAATTCAACTCTTGGTGAAGATGAATAACTCTCAGATAGTCTTTGTTTCTGAACAGATGTATCTTGTACAGGAGGTCCATATGATAAAACAGATGTAGTCATTGGCTGAAAAACAAATAAATCATGACATAATAGTTTTATTTTTTAAATTAAACACAAAATACAGCAAATAAAAGCACTTAGACTAGAGAGGATATTAGCTTGGTTAGCTACAAACTTGTGCTTGACATGTTTTGTAAAATGCTTCTGGGTAAAACCTCAGAATTAATATTTGAACATAAGGGTAGACAAGATAGACACATTATGGGATGTTTGTTCACCTTCTATGTTCCTACGAACTATACTCCACTCGTAAATACAAGAAAAGTCCTATGAGGGCTGGTGAGATAGCTCAGTGGGTAAGAGCACCCGACTGCTCTTCCGAAGGTCCAGAGTTCAAATCCCAGCAACCACATGGTGGCTCACAACCATCTGTAACGAGATCTGGCGCCCTCTTCTGGAGTGTCTGAAGACAGCTACAGTGTACTTACATATAATATAATAAATAAATCTTTAAAAAAAAAAAAGAAAAGTCCTATGAAACTCAGTCTTTAGATTGCATGTAAGTAGCATTTGATTCAAAGGGGAGTAACCAGATTCTCTGTGATAGATAATTAAAGTTAGTATTCAGAAAAAAACAGCAGGGGTTGGTTGTGTGTATGTGGGTAGGCAATCTCAGTCGCCATACAAAAGCTAATTCTGTCATGTCCTTAGAAAAATATATCAAATAACATTTAGAGAAGAATAAAACAGCCATGGATAAAGGAAGTACATGCAAGTGATCATATGATTCTACAAAAACAATGAAGGCAATATTTTACATCAAGGGTTTTGACAATGTATCAGTTCCTAATCCAAGTTTCTTCCTTCTTTATTAACTTTACATATTCTTGAATATTTTAAGGTGATAATAGATTACTGAATTAAGTCAACACAACCTGTTTATTTCTCCTTCCTCAAGATTAAGTAAAGTTTTGTTCAAATACAACAACTTCAGTTAAGAATGTATATGTAAACAAGATCCATCAATTTTGCTGCATACAAAAACATACTTTAGCAAAAATGAAAGCCACCTCAGACTATAGGGCTGGAAAAAATTTTTCCAAGTAAATGGTCCCAAGAAACAAGATACAGTAGAAATTCTAGTATCCAATAATATAGACTTTCAACCAAAATTTATCAAAAAAGATGGGGAAGGATACTATATACTCATCAAAGGAAAAATACACCAAGAGGAACCCACAATTATGAACATCTATTCCCTAAATGCAAGGGAACCCACATTTGTAAAAGAAACATTACTGAAGCTCAAAGCTCACAATCAAAATCACAAAATAATAGATGGAGACTTTAACATCCTAATCTCACCAATGGATAGATCATGGAAACAGAAACTAAACACAGACACAGTAAAACTAACAAAAGTTATGAACCAAATTGATTTAACAGATATCTATAGAACATTTCATCCTAAAACAAAATATACATTTTTCTTTGTACCTCATGGTACCTTCTCCAAAACTGACCATGGAATTGGTCACAAAAAAAGCCTCAACTGATACAAGAAGATTGAAATAATGCCATGCATCCTATCAGATCACAAAGGACTAAGGATAGACATCAATAACAACAACTACAACAACAACAAAAACAGAAAGCCCACATGCACAAGGAAGCTGAACAACTCTCTACTCAATGATAACTTGGTCAGGGAAGAAATAAAGAAATTAAAGACTTTTAAAATTTAACAAATATGAAGGCGCAGCATATCCAAAGTTATGATAAACAATAAAAGCAGTGTAAGGTGAAAACTCATAGCTCTGAGTGCCTCCATAAATAAATAGAAATGAGCATACACTAAGAGATTAACATCACATTTGAAAGCTCTATAAGAAAAAAAAGCAAATATTTCTAAGAGGAGTAAATGACAGGAAATAATTGAACTCAGTGCTGAAATCAACCAAGTAGAAACAAAAAGAACTATACAAAGAATCAACAACACTAGGAGCTCATTCTTTGAGAAAACAAACAAGATAGACACACTCTTAGCCAGACTAAACAGGGGGCCTAGAGATAATATCCAAATTAACAAAATCAGAAATGAAAAAAGAAACATAACAGTAGAAACTGAAGAAATTAAAAAAATTATCAGATCATACTACAGATGACTATACTCAAGAAAACTGGAAAATCTAGATGAAATGGATAATTTTCTAGACAGATACCAGGTACCATAGTTAAATAAGAATCAGATAAATCACCTAACAGTCCCAAAACCCATAAGGAAATAGAAGCTATCATTAAAAGTTTCCCAACCAAAATTGGGGTATTGCTGTGACAGATCTTTTCACTTTGTTTGGGGGAGGGTTGTGGAAGGTCTTTGGAACATAGGCAGGAAGTCATTGACTGTGGGTTGGCTGATTTGGGGCTTGGAAGATAAGAATGTTGAGAGCAGTGCAGACAATGGAGACCTGGCTTATGAAGTTTCAAGGGAAACAAAGACTCTCATGGGCCCTTTTTGTTAAAATATCTGTGGTGTCTGATCATCTGGAACTGAAGAATCAGCAGCAATTAGACAAGAGACCAGAACCACTGAAATAAAACCTTTGTGTTGTTGGAAAAATGGAAGCTAGTCAAATGGCGCTGAGAAATTAGCAAGGAATAAGAAGAGAACAGCATCAATGAAGTAAAATTTGAGAAATGTTTCCTGAGGGTCTACACACAGAAGCTGTGTTCCCAAGACAGCCAAGGTTGTAGTTTGTGCTAACAGCCAAACTTAGCAGTGTAAGAGTAACCTCTAGAAGGTTCTGGTATTGAAGTGGTCATAGAGAGCAGTTGAGGCTTGAACCTGGGTAGCAGGGCTAGAGTTTCTGAAGAAAGCCAGTTAGAGGTTACCAGTGAGAGTGCATACAACTTGGAGGAAAAGACCCCCGAATTTTTGGGGATTCCAGTACCATGGGGCGATCACCAAGAACAGATACAGTGCTGGAATGGAGCTAGTCAGAGCCCCAAAGACAAGCTATGTGTACAGTAGATGGCAGAGCCAGAGAAATGACCCACTTCCTTTGGAGACACCTAGAAGATTGTGAGTTAATCCCAGATTATGGACACTGAGATATTTACACTGTTGTAGATGTGCTTTGCTTTATTCACATTGTGACTGTCCTGGTTATTCCCTCTTGAAATGAGAAGGTATTAATTTTTTACATATAGAAAGTTTAAACTTTTAAAGAGATCTTGGAATTTTACAAAGACCTTGTATTTTATTTTATTTTATTTTATTACATATTTTCCTCAATTACATTTCCAATGCTATGCCAAAAGTCCCCCATACCCCCCCCCACTTCCCTACCCACCCATTCCCATTCTTTTGGCCCTGGCATTCCCCTGTATTGGGGCATATAAAGTTTGCAAGTCCAATGGCCCTCTCTTTCCAGTGATGGCCAACTAGGCCATCTTTCGATACATATGCAGCTAGAGACAAGAGCTCCGGGGTACTGGTTAGTTCATCATGTTGTTCCAACTATAGGGTTGCCGATCCCTTTAGCTCCTTGGGTACTTTCTCTAGCTTCTCGATTGGGAGCACTGTGATCCATCAAATAGCTGACTGTGAGCATCCACTTCTGTGTTTGTTTGGCCCCGGCATAGTTTCACAAGAGAGAGCTATATCTGGGTCCTTTCAGCAAAATCTTGCTAGTGTATGCAATGGTGTCAGCAGTTGGAAGCTGATTATGGGATAGATCCCTGGATATGGCAGTCTCTAGATGGTCCATCCTTTCATCACAGCTCCAAACTTTGTCTCTGTAACTCCTTCCATGGGTGTTTTGTTCCCAATTCTAAGAAGGGGCAAAGTGTCCACACTTTGGTCTTCATTCTTCTTGAGTTTCATGCGTTTAGCAAATTGTATCTTATATCTTGGGCATCCTAAGTTTTGGGCTAATATCCACTTATCAGTGAATACAAATTGTGTGAGTTCTTTTGTGATTGTGTTACTTCACTCAAGAAGATGCCATCCAGGTCCATCCATTTGGCTAGGAATTTCATAAATTAATTCTTTTTAATAGCTGAGTAGTACTCCATTGTGTAAATGTACCTAATTTCTGTATCCATTCCTCTGTTGAGGGGCATCTGGGTTCTTTCCAGCTTCTGGCTATTATAAATAGGGCTGCTATGAACATAGTGGAGCATGTGTCCTTTTTACCGGTTGGGACATCTTCTGGATATATGCCCAGGAGAGGTGTTGCTGGATCCTCCGGTAGTACTATGTCCAATTTTCTGAGGAACCGCCAGACTGATTTCCAGAGTGGTTGTACAAGCTTGCAATCCCACCAACAATGGAGGAGTGTTCCTCTTTCTCCACATCCTCACCAGCATCTGCTGTCACCTGAAATTTTGATCTTAGCCATTCTGACTGGTGTGAGGTGGAATCTCAGGGTTGTTTTGATTTGCATTTCCCTGATGATTAAGGATGTTGAACATTTTTTCAGGTGCTTCTCTGCCATTCGGTATTCTTCAGGTGAGAATTCTTTGTTCAGTTCTGAGCCCCATTTTTTAATGGGGTTATTTGACTTTCTGGAGTCCACCTTCTTGAGTTCCTTATATATATTGGATATTAGTCCCTTATCTGATTTAGGATAGGTAAAGATCCTTTCCCAATCTGTTGGTGGTCTTTTTGTCTTATTGATGGTGTCTTTTGCCTTGCAGAAGCTTTGCAGTTTCGTGAGGTCCCACTTGTCAATTCTTGAAGCCATTGCTCTTCTATTCAAGAATTTTTCCCCTGTGCCCATATCTTCAAGGCTTTTCCCCACTTTATCCTCTATAAGTTTCAGTGTCTCTGGTTTTATGTGAAGTTCCTTGATCCACTTAGATTTGACTTTAGTACAAGGAGATAGGAATGGATCAATTCGCATTCTTTTACATGATAACAACCAGTTGTGCCAGCACCATTTGTTGAAAATGCTGTCTTTTTTCCACTGGATGTTTTTAGCTCCCTTGTCGAAGATCAAGTGACCATATTAAAAGAGACTGAATTTTCAGTGTTTGAAATGTTAAAGACTGTGGGATGTTCAGAATTTTGAATGTTTACATATGTATGTACACACACATATAAATGTGAATACACAAACACACGTGCATACATCTACTCACAAAATCCAAACTTGTGAATAAACATAAAGAGGTGAAAGACCTCTACAACAAAAAAATTTAAGACACTATATAAGTAAAGCACTAGAAGATGAAAAGATATGTCATACTCGTTCATAGAAGAATCACTCTTGTGAAAAGGGTCACCCTACAAAAGCAAGGTATAGGTGGATGGTGGTGGCACACATCTTTAGTCCCAGCACTTGGGAGTCAGAGGCAGGCTGATTTCTGAGTTCCAGGTCAGCCTGGTCTACAAAGTGAGTTCCAGTACAGCCAGGGATACAGAGAAACCCTGTCTCAAAACAAAAAACAAAAAACAAAAAAACAAAAAAACAAAAAAAATGCAATGTATAGATTCAGTATGATCTAAATCAAAATTAACATGATGTTCTTCATAGACATTTATAATAATCCAAAAATTAATTCAGAGGCACAAAGGACAAATGAAAGCCAAAAAATGATTGTGGTAAAAAAACAGAAATACAGATTAATGGAATAGAATTCAGAATCCAGATATATTATTCTATGCAATTACAGTTATGTGATATTTGTCAAAAACAACAAAAATATACAGTGGAAAAATATCTTCAATAAATACTGTTGAGAAAATTGGTTTTATAAAGCATAACAACACAATTTAATCCTTATTTCTTATTATGTATAAAACTCATCCCCCAGTGATTCAATATCCTCAGCCTATGATAGTATAGCCTGAAACTACTATTGGAAAAATTATAATGCTTCAATTTTTAGTAACAGGAAAGGGATTTCTAAGTAAAATCTTGGCAATATAGGAAATGAGAGGAGCAACTGACAAATGAAATCTTAGGAAACTAAAACATCAAAAGAATCTAACACAATGAACAGGCAGATCACACAATGAAGAAAGTATCTTTGCTAGCTATACATGCAACAGAAAAAGAATGACTATTTACGATACAGAGATATCGAAAGAGCTAAACATTTCCTAAATGTTTAAACACAAAAAGTGGGCTATGTAACTGCTTTAGTTTGTTTTTGTTTTGCTGTTGCTATAATAAACACCATGATGTAAATCAACTTGGGAGAGAAAAGCATTTATTTAGCTTATAGTTCCAGGCCATAATCCATCATTGGGTGAAGTTGGGGAAGGAAATTAGTCAGAAACCATGGAAGAATGGTGTGTGTGTGTGTGTGTGTGTGTGTGTGTGTGTGTGTGTATGTGTACAGGAATACTTGCCCTCTAACATCAAGACAGGCACTCATAGACGTGGCCATAAATCAACATTATTGAGGAAATTATTGAAGCTCTTTCTCTTCACCAGGTAATCCTATCTTGTGTGAAACTGAGAATAAAAACTAATCCAGTACGGTGGTTTGAATGAGAAATATTCCTCATAGTCTCAGGTATTTGAGCACATGATCTTCCATTGGTGGCATTGTTGGGGGAAGTTTCAGTTGGTGCAAACTTCTTTGAGGAGTATGTGACTGGGGCAGTCTTTGGGATGAAAAAAATCTCTTCTGATTTTATCTCTATGCTTCATGCTTTTAGCATCCTGTTCCTAACAAGACATCCAATGTCATATTGTACCTGATATTTTCCGCTGGAAGTATAAGCTAAAGTAAACTCTTCTTAGTTGCCTTGGTCATGGTGTTTTTCACCACACAAAAGTAACTAATATATCAGGGAAGGAGCTGAACATAAAACTCTTAAAAGTTAAGAACCCAATGGAGGAGTTAGAGAAAGGACTGAAGGAGCTGAAGGGGTTTGCAACTCCATAGAAATAACAACAAGTTTCATGAGGTCCCACTTGTCAATTCTCGATCTTACAGCACAAGCCATTACTGTTCTATTCAGGAATTTTTCCCCTGTGCCCATATCTTCAAGGCTTTTCCCCACTTTCTCCTCTATAAGTTTCAGTGTCTCTGGTTTTATGTGAAGTTCCTTGATCCACTTAGACTTGACCTTAGTACAAGGAGATAGGAATGGATCGATTCGCATTCTTCTACATGTTAACAACCAGTTGTGCCAGCACCATTTGTTGAAAATGCTGTCTTTCTTCCACTGGATGTTTTTAGCTCCCTTGTCGAAGATCAAGTGACCATAGGTGTGTGGGTTCATTTCTGGGTCTTCAATTCTATTCCATTGGTCTATTTGTCTGTCACTATACCAGTACCATGCAGTTTTTATCACAATTGCTCTGTAGTAGAGCTTTAGGTCCGGCATGGTGATTCCACCAGAGGTTCTTTTATCCTTGAGAAGAGTTTTTGCTATCCTAGGTTTTTTGTTATTCCAGATGAATTTGCAGATTGCACTTTCTAATTCGTTGAAGAATTGATTTGGAATTTTGATGGGGATTGCATTGAATCTGTAGATTGCTTTTGGCAAGATAGCCATTTTTACAATGTTGATCCTGCCAATCCATGAGCATGGGAGATCTTTCCATCTTCTGAGATCTTCTATAATTTCTTTCTTCAGAGACTTGAAGTTTTTATTATACAGATCTTTCATCAATGGAAAGAGAGGCCCATTGGACTTGCAAACTTTATATGCCCCAATATAGGGGAATGCCAGGGCCAAAAGAATGGGAATGGGTGGGTAGGGAAGTGGGGGGCGCTATGGGGGACTCTTGGGATAGTACTGGAAATGTAATTGAGGAAAATATGTAATAAAAATATAAAAAAAAAAAAAGAAAAAGAAAAAAAGAAAAAAAAAAGAAATAAAATACAGCAGAGTGTACTGCTTGTACTATTATGTGCACTGTGATTATGCGCTGTTATTACACACACCGTGACATACAGGGTGCTTATTACATGCTCTGTAATTATGTGCTATTATTCCATCCATTATGGTATATGTGCTGTTATTACATATGCACCATGGCATATGTTCTATTATTGTGTACACTGCACTATACATGCTGTAATTATTTCAGCAAAAAGGGTAGAAGGTAGCTAATACTACATACAGTAAATTTCAGATTTGCGCAAACATTTTGGTACTGCGGTGCATGTAATATTTTCATACTCTTTCGGCATGTAACTTAGAGAGTCAAGAATTTTTGTTGTTCATATAGCTTTTAAGCTGTTTTTCACTCAGACTATCAGGTAAAAAAAATTTTTTATAAGAATAAAAAAGCAGACCACAGCAGGAGTGTGCTGAATTGTATTGTTAAAAAAAAAAAAAAAAAAAAAGAAATAACAACAATATCAACCAACCAGACAACCCAGAGCTCCCAGGGACTAAACCACCAACCAAAGAGTACAAATGGAGGGATCCATGGCTCCAGCTACATATGTAGCAGAGGGTGGCCTTGTCAGGTATCAATGGAAGGAGAGACCCTTGGTCCTGTGAAAGCTCAATGCCCAAGTGTAGGGGAATGCTAGGGTGGGTAGGCTGGAGTGGATGGGTGGGTGGGGAAGCATCTTCATAGAAGCAGGGAGGGGGTGAGATTGGGGGGGGGGGTTCAGAGGGGGAAACTGGGAAAGAAGTGGATAACATTTAAAATGTAAATACTTAAAATATCAAATAAAAAAGTTCACACACACAAAAATGAAAGAAATAGTTTAAAAAGGCTCAACATAGACCAATGGAAGAGAATTGAAGACCCAGAGATGAACCCACATACCTATGGTCCCTTGATCTTTGACAAGGAAGCTAAATCCATCCAGTGGAAAAAAGACAGCATTTTCAACAAATGGTGCTGCCACAACTGGCTGTTATCATGTAGAAGATTGCGAATTGATCCATTTCTATCTCCTTCTACTAAAATCAAATCTAAGTGGATTAAGGAACTCCAGAGACACTGAAACTTATAGAGGAGAAAGTAGGGAAAAGCGTCGAAGATATGGGTACAGGGGAAAAAATTCCTGAATAGAACAGCAATGGCTTCTGCTGTAAGATCGAGAATCAATAAATGGGACCTCATAAAATTGCAAAGCTTCTGCAAGGCAAAAGACACCTTTAATAAGACAAAAAGACCACCAACAGATTGGGAAAGGATCTTTACCTATCCCAAATCGGATATGGGACTAATATCCAATATATATATAAAGAACTCAAGAAGGTGGACTCCAGAAAATCAAATAACCCCATTAAAAAATGGGGCTCAGAACTGAACAAAGAATTCTCACCTGAGGAATACCTAATGGCAGAGAAGCACCTGAAAAAATGTTCAACATCCTTAATCATCAGGGAAATGCAAATCAAAACAACCCTGAGATTTCACCTCACACCAGTCAGAATGGCTAAGATGAAAAATTCAGGTGACAGCAGATGCTGGCAAGGATGTGGAGAAAGAGGAACACTCCTCCATTGTTGGTGGGATTGCAAGCTTGTACAACCACTCTGGAAATCAGTCTGGTGGTTCCTCAGAAAATTGGACATAGTACTACCAGAGGATCCAGCAACACCTCTCCTGGGCATATATCCAGAAGATGTCCCAACCGGTAAGAAGGACACATGCTCCACTATGTTCATAGCAGCCTTATTTATAATTGCCAGAAGCTGGAAAGAACCCAGATGCCCCTCAACAGAGGAATGGATACAGAAAATATGGTACATTTACATAATGGAGTACTACTCGGCTATTAAAAAGAATGAATTTATGAAATTCCTAGGCAAATGGATGGACCTGGAGGGCATCATCCTGAGTGAGGTAACCCAATCACAAAGGAACTCACACAATATGTACTCACTGATAAGTGGATATTAGCCCAAAACTTAGGATACCCAAGATATAAGATACAATTTGCTAAACGCATGAAACTCAAGAAGAATGAAGACCAAAGTGTGGACACTTGTCCCTTCTTAGAATTGGGAACAAAACACCCATGGAAGGAGTTACAGAGACAAAATTTGGAGCTGTGACAAAAGGATGGACCATCTAGTGATTGCCATATCCAGGGATCCATCTCATGATCAGCTTCCAAATGCTGACACCATTGCATACACTAGCAAGATTTTGCTGAAAGGACCCAGATATAGCTGTCTCTTGTGAGACTACGCCGGGGCCTAGCAAACACAGAAGTGAATGCTCACAGTCAGCTATTAGATGGAGCACAGGGCCCCCAATGTAGGAGCTAGAGAAAGCACCCAAGGAACTAAAGGGAACTGCAACCCTATATGTGGAACAACATTATGAACTAACCAGTACCCCGGAGCTCTTGTCTCTAGCTGCATATGTATCAAAAGATGGCCTAGTCTGCCATCACTGGAAAGAGAAGCCCATTGGACTTGCAAAATTTATATGCCCCAGTACAGGGGAACGCCAGGGACAAAAAGGGGGATTGGGTGGGTAGGGGAGTGGGGGGGTGGATATGGGGGACTTTTGGGATAGCATTGGAAATGTAAATGAGGAAAATACCTAATAAAATGTAAAAAAAATGTAAAAAAAAGTTCAACATCCTTGTGTAGCTGTGAATTCAAATTAAAACTACTATAAGATTCCATCTAAATTCACCATGGTCATCAGGAATATAAATGAGAGTAGATGCTGGTTTGGATGTCACAAAAGGGGAACTACTCTCCATTGTTATTGGGGAATGTATACTATTGTAGTCACTTTAGAAATATGTTGTGAGAAAAATATCATATGCATACACAACAGAATAATACTCAGCTAAAATATTAAATTAGCAGGTGAATGTATGGAATTGGAAAAAAAGGGAAAGTGGGGTAACTCATGTCCAGAAATACATGTCATACGTTCTTTCTTATATGTATACCTTAGCATCAAATGGCTTACTCTTTTTGTTTAACTTGGAATACAACTGGAAGCTAGAAAACTAGAAAGGAAACTTTAGGGTGGCACATCAAAAGAGGAGCATAGTAGATGTAGATTATAAATAAAAGGAAAGTACAGAGATGAAAAAAATGGGCATGGCAAAGAAAGGAGGGAGAGGTAGAAGAAAATACAGGGAATTTGTTCAGGAGGACTAATTCAAGGAAAAGTGTATAGAAACCTATAATCTTACAACCTACTTAAAATACAGCCAGTACCCCCTAGAGCTCCCAGGAACTAAACTACCAACCAAAGAGCACACATGGTGGGACTCATAGCTCCAGCTGCATATGCAGCAGAGGATGGCCTAGTCGGACATCAATGGGAGGAGAGGCCCTTTGTCTTATGAAGGCTGTATGTCCCAGTGTGGGGGAATGCCAGGGCCAGGAAGCAGGTGTGGGTGGGTTGGTGAGCGGGGGGGCGGGGGGCGGGGGGAGGATATATGGGGAGGATGTTTTTCTGAGGGGAAACCAGGAAAGGGGATAACATTTGAAATGTAAATGAAGAAAATATCCAATAAAATATATTTGCTAAAAACTGCATATAATGTATACATATATGTATGTATGTATGCATGCATGCATGTATACAGAATATAAATAAAATTATACTACCTGAGTTGATAATACCCAAGAGCCATAACTATCTAACAAAATTCTAGTACAAGGCATGAGAAATCCCCAATTGATCTGTTGAACAGAGCAGTCCAAGAAACTGTTTCTGCCCTTGGTTGCCTCCCAGTAGTTGAATAGAAGTCCCTATTGCTGAAGTCTCCACAAACTTAGACTTGGAACCTGGAAGATAGGAGCTGAAACTGACTTAAAAGCCTTCTATTTAAGGACTAGCTTTCATGGAACTGGAAGTTGATATGCAAACTGTTAATGGAAAAAAGCAATCAGTTCTACCTAGCTGTCATGCCTGTGAACAAGTACTAACAGCAAGATATCTGTACAGGTGTAATAGTGACACATATCTTGGCAGTAACCGCAGCATCTAATTGCACTCAAGGCCCACTTAACATGAGGTGATGCTTAGTACCATAAACATAGCCAACTACTTGTGGATAGAGAGTTCAGAACATAAAAAGAGAACCTCCACTTTCCTGACACGGCGTAATTTCTGGTTCTGTTTTCTTCAATATATAATTATACCAACAGATAAATGTAGGTCTAACCATCAAAGAAGCTTCTTTCTGCATCACCAGGAAAATAAAAGGATATGAGTTAAAAATATATAATTGAAGGGAGAGTAGAATACATGTAGTTGGAAAGAATAAAGAAAATGTTTGGTGTTAAAAGACTGAAATGAGGATGAGTTTCAGGAGATAGAATAGGTCCATTGCTGCTGCGGAATCCTCTGTGGAATGTGGAACTCTCTTAGTATCAATAACCATTACTCTGTGGCTTAGAACTAGATCATACCATGGGTCATCAATTTTCTATTCAAAATAGTGCTTGAAGTCTTAGCTAGATAGTAAGACAAGAGATGAAAGGGAAGCTAGGCAGTGGTGGTGCACACCTTTAATCCCAGCACTTGGGAGGCAGAGACAGGCGGATTTCTGAGGCCAGCCTGGTCTACAGAGTGAGTTCCAGGACAGCCAGGGCTACACAGAGAAACCTTATCTCAAAAAATCCAAAAGAGAGAGAGAGGGACAGAGGAAGAGGGGGAGGGAGAGGGAGAGGGGGAGGGGGAGGGGAGGGAGAGGGAGAGGGAGGGTAAAGGGATGCCAATACACATTCAGCAAAGTAGCAGAATACAAAATTAAACAAAAAACAATAGCCTTTCTAATATATCAGTGAGAAGCATACCAATAAAAAAGAAGAAACATAATCAGCCACCAAATCCAGACACCATTGCATATGCCAGCAAGATTTTGCTGAAAGGACCCTGATATAGCTGTCTCTTGTGAGATGATGCCGGGACCTAGCAAACACAGGAGTGGATGTTCACAGTCAGCTATTGGATGTATCACAGGGCTCCCAATGGAGAAGCTAGAGAAAGTACCCAAGGAGCTAAAGGGATCTGCAACCCTATTGTTGGAACAACATGATGTACTAACCAGAACCCCGGAGCTCATGCTCTAGCTGCATATGTAGCAGAAGATGGCCTAGTCAGCCATCACTGGAAAGAGAGACCCATTGGACTTGCAAACTTTATATGCCCCAATATAGGGGAATGCCAGGGCCAAAAGAATGGGAATGGGTGGGTAGGGGAGTAGGGGGGGTATGGGGGACTTTTGGGATAGCATTGGAAATGTAAATAAAGAAAATATCTAATAAAAAAAACCATGTGGTATTCTATTACAGATACTTGCTCAGCCATGTTCATTGCTATTATAGTCACAAAAGTTAGAAAGTAGAAACAAACTAAATATCCTTCAACTGATGGATAAAAAATTGTGGTTCTTATACAATGTGAAATAGTATTCTAGTGTAAGAAAAATGAAACTATGAATTTCACAGGAACTGAAAACAATTGCCATGTAAATTATTCCCAGATACAGCAAGACAAAAGTAGAATTTCCTCCATCACCTATAGTTACGGCTTTGAATATTTAGATATTTGTGATTAAACTGGAGTTCCAATAAAGTTGAGAAATTAGTTAGGTGCCAACTGATTTTCTTCAAGGATGCAGTCCTTAAGAGACTTGCCACTTCTCTGTAGTTTATTAATCCATGCACATATTAAGAAGCTTAACTAAACAGGTTATGCTTTAAAAGGGGGAATGGAGGTCATGATAGTAATTGGATAGGAGAGAAAGTGCTGGATTTGATCAAAACATAGTGCTCGTTTTTATGAAATTCTCAAAGACTAAAATCTACATGATAATAAAAAGGAACATTAACAGAAACAAATGTCCTCTGGTGTTAATCACCTGTCATAGAAATTTTAAGTAAATTGTATTAATTTTGAATAATGTATAAAATAAAGAAGCATTATAAAAAGTTTTGGTTGCTTTACAAACCAGCTACATGTAACAGAACATTTGTGAATTTCAGTAATATAATGTATTATGTAAATGTATTTATACTTGGTTAAAATTTTAGATTCAAAGTCTTCATGCAATAGATCAGAGTGGAAAAGTTTGAAGTAATGAACCGTTGTATTAACTTTTCTTAATAGTGTGAGATACTCTATATATCATCTATTAGTATAAGAATGATATTTTTGCCATGTGGACAGTGTTGATTCTTCATCACACTAATGTGGCTTAAGAGGAACACTTTTTAGTGGTGAGACACATCAAACTTAGGTGAAGAATGCTGAGGTAATACATTGAAGTACATATTGAACAGGCTTTAGTCTCATTTAAATACCCAAATATGTGGGATTAGTATTTACTACTAGTCTGCTTATGGTCTGCAAATGTACATCTCAAAAAAATTAACAGTAAATTTATTAAGCATACAGCTCTAATCAAATTGTAGCAAATGATAATACATTGTACACTAATGTTTTGTTAATAATGGCATTAATATGTGGCATGAATGCATGTGCCTCATCTCATTTCCTGGGTGTATTCTATTTATAGAGCAATGGAGAAGTAACTTTTGGAAAACAATTTAAATAATCACGATCTGTTTCAGGTAAAAAGTGTTTTGTAGCATGTTACTATCACTTAATTTACATATGATCTATAAACCGGAAGAAAATTTCTAACTGTTTTTAGTTTTTAACACAAAAAATTCTTCAAAGATATCTATACTATGTAGGTCATTACAATCAATTTTCACAATTTTTACAATGCTCTAAAAACTCTTGGCTAAAATTTCTTATATGTTCCTGTACTGGCTAGTTGTGTGTCAACTTGACACAGCTGGAGTTATCACAGAGAAAGGAGCTTCAGTTGGGGAAATGCCTCCATAAGATCCAACTGTAAGGCATTTTCTCAATTAGTGATCAAGGGGGAAAGGCCCCTTGTGGGTGGTGCCATCTCTGGGCTGGTAGTCTTGGGTTCTATAAGAGAGCAGGCTGAGCAAGCCAGGGGAAGCAAGCCAGTAAAGAACATCCCTCCATGGCCTCTGCATCAGCTCCTGCTTCCTGACCTGCTTGAGTTCCTGTCCTGACTTCCTTTGGTGATGAACAGCAATGTGGAAATGTAAGCTGAATAAACCCTTTCCTCCCCAACTGCTTCTTGGTTATGATGTTTGTGCAGGAATAGAAACCCTGACTAATACAGTTCCTTAAGGAAGATATTCCCAAGGTCAAACAGCTACTTAGAACTATTATATTTCTTTTATATTCTAGTAATGATTTTGATCTCACAAAACTCTAAAAGTAAAACTAGTGCTTGTCACAATTATGATTTTACATTGCATACGTATTCGTGCCAATACATTTAAGAAAATTTCTATGTAAAAACACATTACACTAAAAATTTTCAATTATTTAAACTATCTGTTCAAAGTATGTTTACACAATTTTAAACAAATTAAGGGATTGTTTTATTTTTACAGAGAAAATTTTATAATTTAAACACCAGCTGGGTTTTATACATAATTCTGTGAATAAGCAATAAATTTAAAAGTTTATAAAACCTTTCAATGTATATTATATTAATAGAATTTTAAAACTTCAGAATATATTACTAGAAAATTGTAATGCTGAAAATTATTCGTGATCAAATTTTTAAAGTGTCCTTAGGGAGTAATACTGTATTTTATTTATTATGAATTACTGTACTAAAATGCCATTTAGTAATAAGAGTAAATCCTATGGTTACAAAGCTAAAAAATTAAGCTATGCCAATTAAATGTAACTTCTAGTTATTGTGTTTAATAATTTTCAAAACTTCTAATCCAATTGATCTTTCTATTAAGTACCCATTTTTAAGTTATTTTGTACAGTGTAAAGGTACTTCTCTAAGGATAGAAATATTAAGATCATCATAAAACAGTTATGATCGCTATAGATAATTTACCATCTGCCTATGATAATGAACTTCAGGTTAAAAAGTGTTAATAAATATAGAATAATGTACAAAGATGGTATTTCACATTAACTATTAGTAGAAAAAGGGTTTTGATGTCTCTTCTCACAAATTGGTATACTTTCTTGTGACATTTTTATCTGCTGCCTTTTGAAGACAATTGAAAATATTTAAATATTGAACAATCTGTTGCAATTATATAAAGTGAAGGACCCTGGCCCGTGTAGAAAAGAATGTGTGAAATTTCACTGTATCAATATTTTCCTTTCTTTTCAGTTTTAGGTTAAAGTAACTTGAGAAATGCTAAAACATAGACCTTTGGTCACTCAATAGGTGCAGACAGGCATGCTACTCTAAGAGACAACAACTAAGGGACAAGAAGTAACTACTTCATTCAGAATAAATTCTGGTCACATTATCATTGACATCATCTAAAATAAAACGAATTCTCCTGTTTTGCTTGGTTCTATAGGCCAACAAGAATCGCAAGGCAGCTTGTTGAGTCTAAGCATATATGTTTTCTCTACTTCTCTACTTCTCTTTCTCTTTCCATCGCTTTCCCTCCATTCCCTCCACTCATCTCAGGTCTTTCCCACCACCTCTCTCATCTGGATCTATTACTTTTCTGTCTCTCATTAGAAAACCATAAGCTTCTAAAAGATAATAATAAAATACAACAAAATAAAATATAAATAAAAAACTATCACATTTAATTTATACAAAACAAACTTATGGAACTAATTTCAAGAGAAGGCACAAGAATCAGAATCCCCACTTCTTTTCACTATCAAGAATACCATATAATAGGAAAGTCTTTCACATACATAGAGAACCTGGAACCTAAAATCTTCCTTTCTTACATTAAGTTATTTGTATATAATTGTGGATTCCTGTATGATGAAGTGTGTGGATGTGGAGGTCAGAAGACAAACTGTAATAGTGGGCTTTCTCCTTTCACCATGAGGGATCCAGGGATTGAACTCAAGTCATCAAGCTTGGTGGCAAGTGTCTGTACCCTGATTAATGTAACAGTACCATCAACAAACTTTTTAACAGGAATCACCATATATTTTCATTAACAATAAAATATTTTAAAATATATTGCTGTTTAATAAGACTACTGGGTTTCACACAAACACAAATTAAAAAAGTAGTTTCTATTATATCTACTTAGGTTCGTATAACAGCCCTTCCCCACTGCTGAAGGACTCAAAATGGATTATATTTGGTATAAACTAGCTTAAATAAATTTATTACACAAAAATAATAAAGAATAGTTTCAATAGAAATCTTCCTTTTGGAGTCAGGTAGGCCTGGGACAGACTCAGCAGAGAGAAGAGCCTAGTATACCTGTCATCTGAGAGGCTCCATCCAGCAGCTGACTGAAACATAAGCAGAGACCAACAGCCAAACATTAAATGGAGCTCAAGAAGTCTTGTAGAAGAGTTGGGGGAAGAATTGAGGAGCCTAAACAGGATAGAAACTCCACAGGAAGACCAACAGTGTCAACTAAACTGGACCCCCGGGGTTCCCAGAGACTGAACTACCAAAAAACAGACATACATGGGTTACTTAGATTCCACCCAGCATAAATGTACTGAAAGTGCCTCTCTGTCTTCATGTGGGTTGCCTTCAATAAAGGGAGCAGGGCTTACCCTGACTGTTGCCTGGCTGTGGATCTTACTCTGCTAAGTGGGCTATCTTGTATGGATTCAGTGGGAGAAGGATATACCTAGTCCTGCAGTGACTTGATGTGCCACAGTGGGTTTGTACCCAGTCAGACCTCCCCTTCATAGAGGTGAAGGAGAGGGGTCATGGGGGAAAAAACATGTGGCAGGGAGAAACCTAAAGGAGAGAAGCTAGGATTAGGATGGAAGAAGAATAAATTAATTAATTAACTGGAAAAAATTGAAATTCAAGAGATAAAAAATTCATCAACTGAGAAACTAAAGACTAACTGAAACATTCATTAAGTTTTCCAAAATATGATTCCTATTGAAGAAATAAAACACCTTTTAAAAATTCAAGTTTCTCTATATTAAGTATTTAATTGAATATTTTATATATTTACATTTCAAATGTTATCTCCATTCCTTATTTCCCCCCGAAAGCCCCCCTCTGCCAACCCCCCTTCCCCCTTTCTATGAGGATGTTTCCACTCCCACCCACCCATTCCCACCTCACCACCGTGGCATTCCCATACACTGGGGAATTGAGCCTTCACAGGACCAAGGGCTTCTCCTCCTGTTGATGCCAGACAATGTCATCCTCTGCTACATATGTGGCTGGAGCCATGGATCCCTCCATGTATACTCTTTGGTTGGTGGTTTATTCCCTGGGAGCTCTGGGGGATCTGGTTGGTTGATACTGTTCTCCTTCCTATGAGGTTGCAAACCCCTTCAGCTCCTTCAGTCCTTTCTCTAACTCCTCCATTGGGGACCCCGTGCTCATTCCAATAGTTGGCTGGGAGCATCTGCCTCTGTCAGGCTTTGGCAGAGTCTCTCAGGAGACACTATATCAGGCTCCTGTCAGCAAGTACTTGTTAGCATCCACAATAATGTCTGAGTTTGGTGACTGTATATGGGATGGATCCCCAGGTGGGACAGTCCCTACATGACCTTTCCTCCACACTTTGTCTCCATAATTCCTCCCTGAGTATTTTGGTCCCCCTTCTAAGAAGAACCGAAGCATCCACATTTTGGTCTTCCTTCTTTTAGAGCTTCATATGGTCTGTGAATTGTAACTTAGGTATTCCAAGCTTTTGAGCTAATATCCAGTTATCAGTGAGTGAAAACCATGTGTGTTCTTTTGTGACAGGGTTACCTCACTTAGGGTGATATTATCTAGTTCCATCCATTTGCTTTAAAATTTCATAAATTCAATGATTTTAGTAGCTGAGTATTACTCTCTTGTGTAAATGTACCATATTTTCTGTATCCATTCCTCTGATGAAAGACATCTGGGTTTTTTCCAGCTTGTGGCTAATATAAAGATGGCTGCTATGAACATAGCAGAGCATGTGTCCTTGTTATATGTTGGAGCATCTTTTGGATATATGCCCAGAAGTGGTATAGCTGGGTCCTCAGGTAGTAACTATGTCCAATTTTCTTTTTTTTTAATATTTTATTAGGTATTTTCCTCATTTACATTTCCAATGCTATCCCAAAAGTCCCCCATACCCTCCCCCCCACTCCCCCACCCACCCACTCCCACTTCTTGGCCCTGGCATTCTCCCATACTGAGGCATATAAAGTTTGCACGACCAATGGGCCTCTCTTTCCACTGATGGCCGACTAGGCCATCTTCTGATTCATAGACAGCTAGAGACATGAGCTCCGGGGGGGGGTGTTACTGGTTAGTTCATATTATTGTTCCACCTATAGGGTTGCAGATCCCTTTAGCTCCTTGGGTATTTTCTCTAGCTCCTTCATTGGGGGCCCTGTGATCCGTCCAATAGCTGACTGTGAGCATCCACTTCTGTGTTTGCTAGGCCCCGGCCTAGTCTCACAAGAGCTCTATCTGGGTCCTTTCAGCAAAATCTTGCTAGTGTATGCAATGGTGTCAGCGTTTGGAAGCTGATTATGGGATGGTTTTCTAAGGAACCACCAGACTGATTTCAAGAGCGGTTGTACCAGCTTGCAATCCCACCAACAAGGAGGAGTGTTCTTCTTTTCTCCACATCATCACCAGCATCAGCTGTCATCTGAGTTTTTGATCTTAGCCATTTTGACTGGAGTAAGGTTTCTCAGGGTTGTTTTGATTTGCATTTCCCTGATGACTAAAGATGTTGAACATTTCTTTAGGTGCTTCTCGGCCATTCAAGATTCTTCTGTTGTGAATACTCTATTTAGCTCTATGCCCCGATATTTTAATTATTATTAATTTTTTAAATTTTGAGGTTAACTTCTTGAATTCTTTGTATATATTGTATATTAGCCCTCTACTGGATGTAGAGTTGGTAAAGATATTTTCCCAATCTGTGGATTGCAGTTTTGTCCTACTGAAAAAACAGCCATAGAGAAGGTTAATTTTATGAGATCCCATTTGTCACTTGTTAATCTTAGAGCATGAGACAATGGTGTTCTGTTTAGGAAAATTTCTCCTGTGCTGATGTGTTCAAGGCTCCTCCCCACTTTCTCTTATATTAAATTCAGTGTATCTGGTTTTATGTGAAGGTCCTTGATCCCCTTGGACTTGAGCTTTGTGCAAGGAGATAAGAATGGATCGATTTGCATTCTTCTACATGCCATTTGAACCAGTACCATTTGTAAAAAAAAAAAAAAAAAAAAAAAAAAATGCTGTCTTTTTCCCACTGGATGCTTTTAGCTTGTCAAAGATCAAGAGACCATAGGTATGTGGGTTCATTTCCGGGTCTTCAATTCTATTCCATTGATCTACCTGTCTGTCACTGTACCAATTACAAAGTTTTTTTTATCACTATTGCTCTGTAAAAATGTTGAGGTCAGGGATGGTGATCCCTGCAGAAATTTTTTTATTGTTGAGAATAGTTATCACTATCCTGGGTTTTTGGTTCTTCCAAATGAATTTGAGAATTGCTCTAACTCTATGAAGAATTGAATTGGAATTTTGATGGGGATTTCATTGAATCTGCAGATTGCTTTCGGCAGGATAGCCATTTTTACTATATTAATCCTGCCAATCCATGAGCATGGGAGATCTTTCCATATTCTGAGATCTGCTTCACTTTCATTCTTCAGAGACTTGAAGTTCTTGTCATATAGATCTTTCACTTGCTTTGTTAGTGTCACACCAAGGTATTTTATATTATTTGTGACTATTGTGAAGGGTATCGTTCCCTATTTTCTTTCTCAGTCTGTTTATCCTTTGATAATAAGAAGGCTACTGATTTCTTTGAGTTAATTTTATATCTAGCCACTTTGCTGAACTTGTTTATCATCTGTAGGAGTTCTCTGGTGGAATTTTGGGGACCACTTAACCATACTATTATATCATCTGCAAATAGTGATACTTTGAGTTTTTTCCTTTCCAATAAGCATCCCTTTTAACTCCTTTTGTTGTCTAATTGCTCTGGCTCAGACTTTGAGTACTATATTGAATAGGTAGGTAGAGAGTGGGCAGCTTCATCTAGTCCCTGATTTTAGTGGGATTGCTTCAAGTTTCTCTCCACTTGGTTTAATGTTGGCTACTAGTTTACTGTATATTGCTTTTACTATGTTTAGGTATGAGTCTTGAATTCCTGATCTTTTCAAGACATTTACAACGAAGAAGTATTGAAATTTGTCAAATGCTTTCTCAGCATCTAATATATCAATAAAATTCCCTCTGGTCAGTCTGGCTAAGGGTTTATCTATCTTGTTGATTTTCTCAAAGAACCAGATCCTGGTTTTGTTGATTCTTTGTATAGTTCTTTTTGTTTCTACTTGGTTGATTTCAGCCCTGAGTTTGATTATTTCCTGCTGTCTACTCCTATTGTGTGTATTTGCTTCTTTTTGTTCTAGAGCTTTCAGGTGTGCTGTCAAGCTGCTAGTGTATGGTCTTTCTACTTTCTTTTTGGAGGCACTAAGTGCTATGAGCTTTCCTCTTAGCACTGCTTTCATTTGTCCCAGAAGTCTGGGTATGTTGTGACTCCATTTTCATTAAATTCTAAAAGATCTTTAATTTTTTTTCCTTATTTCTTCCTTGACCAACTTACCATTGAATAAAGAGTTGTTTAGGTTCCATGTGTATGTGGGCTTCCTATTATTTATGTTGTTACTGAAAACCAACTTTAGTCTGTAATGATCTGATAGGATGCATGGGATTATTTCAATTGTCCTATATCTGTTGAGGTCTGATTTGTGACTGATTATATAGTCAATTTTGGAGGAGGTATCATAAGTTGCTGAAAAGAAGGTATATTCTTTTGATTTAGGATGAAATGTTCTACAGATATCTGTTAAATCTATTTGGTTCATAACTTGTTAACTATGTCTCTGTTTAGTTTCTGTTTCCATGATCTATCCATTGATGAGAGTGGGGTGTTGAAATCTCCTTCTATTATTGTATGAAGAGGAATGTGTGTTGAGCTTTAGTGAAGTTTCTTTTTATGAATGTACGTGTCCTTGCATTTGGGGCATAGATACTCAGAATTGAGAGTTCATATTGGTAGATTTTTCTTTTGATGCTTATGAAGTGTCCTTCCTTATCTTTTTTTGATAATTTTGGTTGAAAGACCATTTTATTCTATATTAGAATGGCTACTTTAGCTTATTTCTTGGGAACATTTGGTTGGAAAAAAATTTACAGATTCTTACTCTGAGGTAGTGTCTGTGTTTTTCACTGAGATTAATGTCCTATATGTAACAAAATGCTGAATCCTGTTTATGTATCCAGTGTGTTAGTCTATGTCTTTTTATTGGGGAGTTGGGTCCACTGATGTTAAGAGATATTAAGTCATAGTGATTGTTCTTTCCTATTATTTTTGTTGTTAGAGGTGGGATTCTGTTTGTGTGGCTATCTTCTTTCAGGTTTGCTTAAAGACTAATTTCTTGCTTTTTCTAGGGTGCAGTTTTCCTCCTGGTGTTGGTGTTCTCCATCTATTATCTTTTGTAGGGCTGGATTGATGGAAAGATACTATATAAATTTGGTTTTTCCATGGAACATATTGGTTTCTCCATCTACGGTAATTGAGAGTATTGCTGGATATAGTAGCCTGGGCTGGCATTTGTGTTCTCTTAGGGTATGTATGACATTTGCCCAGGATCTTCTGACTTCCATAGTCTCTGGTGAGAAGTCTGATGTAATTCTGATATATCTGCCTTCATATGTTACTTGACCTTTTTCCCTTACTGCTTTTAAAATCCTTTCTTTGTTTTGTTCATTTTTGGTTTTTTGCTATTATTTGACAGGAAGAATTTCTTTTCTGGTCCAACCTATTTGTAGTTATGTAAGCTACATGTATGTTCATGGGTATCTCTTTCTCTAGGTTAGAAGGAATTTTCTTCTATAATTTTGTTGAAGATATTTAGTGGCCCTTTAATTTGGGAATCTTCCCTCTCTTCTTTATCTATTATCCTTATATTTTGTTGTCTCATTGTGTCCTGGATTTCCTGTACATTTTGAGCTGGGATCATTTGCATTTTATTTGATTGTTAGGTCAGTGTTTTCTATGGTATCTTCTGCACCTGAGATTCTCTCTTCCTATTTCCCATATTCTATTGGTGATGCTTGAATCTATGACTTCTAATCTCTTCCCTATGTTTCCTATCTCTATTCTTGTCTCCCTTTGTGATTTCCTTATTCTTTCTATTTCCATTTTTAGATCCTGGATGGTTTTGTTCATTTTTTTCACCTGTTTGTGTTTTCCTGTAATTCTGTAAGGTATTTTTGTGTTTTCTTTTTAATGGCTTCTACTTGTTTACCTTTGTTCTCTTGTATTTCTTTAAGGTATATATATATATATATATATATATATATATATATATATATATACACACACACACACACACACACACACACACACACACACACACACACATATCCTTCTTAAAGTTCTCTACCCATCATCTTGAGATTTGATTTTAAATCTGAATCTTGTTTTTCTGGTGTGTCAGTGTATCCAGGACTTGCTGTGGTTGAAGAACTGAGTTCTGATTATGCAAAGCAGCCTTGTTGTCTGTTGCTTATGTTCTTGTGCTTGCCTCTTGCCATCTGGTTATCTCTGGTATTAGTTGGTCTTCCTGTCTCTGACTGGAGCTTATCCCTCCTTGAGCATGTGAGCCTGCAATCTTAACTTTGTCAGCCATCCTGGGGAGACCATCTCTCTCTGGGCAGGATTTGGGTACAGAGGGCTGTGGGACAGTCTTAGCTCTGGGGTGTAGATGGAGGCCAGAAGCTCTATATTAAATCTCTCTCTCTCTCTCTCTCTCTCTCTCTCTCTCTCTCTCTCTCTCTGTGTGTGTGTGTGTGTGTGTGTGTGTGTGTGTGTGTGTGTGTGCCTGCCTGTCTAGGTAATAAAACCACTTTCAAGGATAGGGCCTGGGGAAAAGCAAACCAAAACAACCCTGAGATTCCAACTCATACCAGTCAGAATGGCTAAGATCAAAAATTCAGGTGACAGCAGCTGCTGGCAAGGATGTGGAGAAAGAGGAACACTCCTCCATTGTTGGTGGGATTGCAAGCTTGTACAACCACTCTGGAAATCTGTCTGGTGGTTCCTCAGAAAATTGGACATAGTACTACCGGAGGATCCTGCAATACCCCTCCTGGGCATATATCCAGAAGATGTTCCAACCAGTAAGAAGGACACATGCTCCACTATGTTCATAGCAGCCTTATTTATAATAGCCAGAAGCTGGAAAGAACCCAGATGCCCCTCAACAGATGAATGGATACAGAAAATGTGGTACATTTACACAATGGAGTACTACTCAGCTATTAAAAAGAATGAATTTATGAAATTCCTAGGCAAATGGATGGACCTGGAGGGCATCATCCTGAGTGAGGCAACACAATCACAAAAGAACTCACACAATATGTACTCACTGATAGGTGGATATTAGCCCAAAACTTAGAATACCCAAGATATAAGATACAATTTGCTAAAAGCATGAAACTCAAGAAGAAAGAAGACCAAAATGTGGACACTTTGCCCCTTAGAATTGGGAACAAAACACCCATGGAAGGAGTTACAGAGATAAAGTTTGGAGCTGAGATGAAAGGATGGACCATCTAGAGACTACCATATCCGGGGATCCATCACATAATCAGCTTCCAAACGCTGGCACCATTGCATAAACTAGCAAGATTTTGCTGAAAGGACCCAGATATAGCTGTCTCTTGTGAGACTATGCCGGGGCCTAGCAAACACATAAGTGGATGCTCACAGTCAGCTATTGGATGGATCACAGGGTCCCCAATGGAGGAGCTAGAGAAAGTACCCAAGGAGCTAAAGGGATCTGCAATCCTATAGGTGGAACAACAATATGAACTAACCAGTACCCACCCCCCAAACCCCCCACCCCCACCCGGAGCTTGTGTCTCTGGCTGCATATGAATCAGAAGATGGCCTAGTCAGCCATCAGTGGAAAGAGAGGCCCATTGATTGTGCAAACTTTATATGCCTCAGTACAGGGGAACACCAGGGCCAAGAAGTGGGACTGGGTGGGTGGGGGAGTGGGTTGGGGAGCATATGGGGAACTTTTGGGATAGCATTGGAAATGTAAATGAAATAAATACCCAATAAAAAAATGAACAAAGAAAAAATAGGGCCTGGGAATCAAACTCAGGGTGTCATACCTGGCTGCAAATGACTTTAACTGCTAAGCCATCTCACTAGCCTTTTATTCTGAATTTTAATTAGGTCTCTGGATATACAGACAATCATTTGTTAAGAAACTCAGAATGGAAAAGTTCAGCCATGTTCTGTTTGTTTTTTAGAACGTACCTGTCTATGTAGTCCAGGCTACAATTTTGGAAATATGAGCATATAACAATATGCCTGGTTTGGCCATATCTGTAAAATATGCATTAGACCTGTTATATTCATAAAACCTATAATAAGGATGAGCCACCTGTGGCAATTCCAGGTCTTGTTGAGAGGAGTGATTTAGCCATATCCAGGATGACTCCATGAGAAGCAGCAAACTGACAGTTTGTGAGACTAGGTCTAAGATTCAGTATCCCAGAAATGATAACATGTATCACCTGGATCCAAGAATCAATGGTCAGCCAACCATAGCCACAGGCAGCCAATATGAGGACACCTTGGCATATGGACTGAAGGTAGCTAGAATGAGTAAGCAATCACCTGGGTAGTCTCCAGAACCTAGCCAATTATAGAATCAGTCAGGCCCCTAGAGATAGAGCTAACCAATCAACTATAAAGGGCACATACTCCTCCCTGGGATTCCCCTAACTGACAATAAGAGTAGGGCCTGCAAGTCCATCAGAGGAGACCCCTGCATGTAAAAAATTCAGCTGAATAAATGCTCTGCTTTTGCATATTGTTTCTGACTTGTGTATCATTCTTTGATGATTCTTAGACCCTAATATTGGGAGACTAAGGAAGGCAACATAATCATAAGTCTCAGGGCAGCCTATGTTATAAAGAGACTTCCTGCTTATAACATATAATACAAACAAACACACCCACACACACACACACACACACACACATATGTGTGGGTGTGTGTGTGTGTGTGTGGGTGTGTGTATTATATATGTATACACACACACAAACCAAAAGTGGGGGGAACTACAACAGAGTAGATGATAGGAATGTGAACATGAATTATGACTGAACTAATAAGGAATTATGAAAGTTTAGTTTGTGACTTATGTTGAGATCTTCAACTATAAAACTATTCAGTGCCACACTGAAAATATGCCTTCAGACTCTATGTAAAATTTTGATAAAATTGCAGTCTAATTCATATGTGATCTATTATGAGTTTTATAACTCCACATACTTCACAGTACAGTTTTAAAGTGATCAAAAACACATCTGGGGAGATGGGTTAGTGAATAAAACACTTGGCTTCAATTTTGACCACTTCAGTTTGATCATCAGGACAAGGTGTATAGACAGACCCAAATATCTGCCAGTTGTCATTTAATTCCATGTGTATACAGTGGCATTTATGTATGAACACATACACATGAACTAATAAATTAGCAAATAAATAAACAGATGTAATGAATTTTAAAGAAAGAACAGGAGGGGGTAACAACAACTGGACTATAGAAAATTAAAAGTAATGTTAAAAAAGAATTAAACACTATCATAACATTTACACATGTATAGTTTACCATTTTGCCAGTAGAAATTCTTTTCTCTACCACCTTTTCTAAATGTATAACTATTTTTGAAGTTTTAAAAGTTTTATTAGATATTTTCTTCATTTACATTTCAAATGCTATCCCAAAAGTCCCCCAAACCCTCCCCTGCCCTGCTCCCCTACCCACCCACTCCCACTTCTTGGCCCTGGCATTACCCTGTACTGGGACATACAAAGTTTGCAAGACCAAGGGGCCTCTCTTCCCAATGATGGTCGACTAGACCATCTTCTGCTACATATGCAGCTAGAGACACGAGCTCTGGGGGTACTGGTTAGTTCATATTGTTGTTCCACCTATAGGGTTGCAGACCCCTTCAGCTCCTTGGGCACTTTCTCTAGCTCCTCCATTGGGGGCCCTGTGTTCCATCCAATAGATGACTGTGAGCATCCACTTCTGTATTTGCCAGGCGCTGACACAGTCTCACAAGAGACAGCTATATCAGGGTCCTTTCGGCAAAATTTTGCTGGCGTATGCAATAGTGTCTATGTTTGGTGGCTGATTATAGGATGGATCCCCCGGTGGGGCAATCTCTGGATGGTCCACCCTTTCATCTTAGCTCCAAACTTTGTCTCTGTAACTCCTTCCATGGGTATTTTGTTCCCTATTCTAAGGAGGAATGAAGTTTTAAAACATGTAATTTATTAACCTAGAGTTGGGGACAATAGAAAAAGAGAAGAGGGAAAGTAGATGGGAGCAAAGGAGAAAAGAGAAAAAGAGACAGATAGAATGTAAGAGACTGGGCTGGTGAGATGGCTCAATGGGTAAGAGCACCCGACTGCTCTTCCGAAGGTCCAGAGTTCAATTCCCAGCAACCACATGGTGGCTCACAACCATCTGTAACGAGATCTGGCGCCCTCTTCTGGAGTGTCTGAAGACAGCTACAGTGTACTTACATATAATAAATAAATAAATCTTTAAAAAAAAACAAAAATATATATAAAAAAAGAATGTAAGAGACTGTCATTTGGACCTAAGTCACTCTAAATATTCAGATCCTAAGCTTGTGATATGTTTCTTATGATTTCAGACTTCAACTTTAATGCTAAATGTACATTTATGTACCATTTTGCATATATGTACCTGATCAATACAGCAAGCAATATTGTAATATACACATATGTTACTAAAGGTGTCCAATGTCTGAGTCAAGGTAGCAAACTGAAATATTGTCAGCCAATCTTTAAAGATTCATAAATTTTCACAGGAAACCTCTATAAATAATTTAAAATTTCTCAATGGGGAAATATGCTTCAGTGCATTCAACCTTATTTTTTAAAACTGAATGACTGAAAATCAGCTGTAGAAAATCTCAATTGAATCTAGACAGCTAGTAATTTGCCACAAGAGAGCCTATATCTCAAAAGGATTAAGAGCCTACATGTCACATCTGCTTTCTCTGACCCAACTCTTGTTTTATCTTTTATCGGAACTCTGCAAACACAACCGAAATGTACATTTCTAAAGTGTAATTTGGATATTTCAATGCTTTTTACACTGCAACACATGAAATTATTCATAGAAAATTATATGGCTAGTGAAAGGACTGGAAAAAAATTGTGCTTAGCATGGTCAAGGAACTCCCTTGGGTTGATAAAAACAAAGCTTCTTCTTTGAAGGAAGTTATATCCTAATAGCAAGGTTATCTCTTAAGTAAAAGAAAAACAGTACAGTGCAATATATGAAGACAGAATTTTATGACATTATAAATATAGCAAGTGGTCATCAATTAAAGAAACATCATGATAAAGATAGAACTCAATATTGAAAAGACAACAGAATTTAAAGTATAACACAAAAGTAATTTGACATTTTCAGTGTCAAAGAAAAATAGTAATAAAGGGGATTTTAAAGAAAATATCACATTATAAGAAGGGCAAGAAATAGATCGTTAGAAAAAACAAAAAAGGAATTTCAGATTATAGGAAAACAAGGGCTATAACTGTAGCAATTTTAATGGGTATGTTCACTTATGAATATATGCATTTGGACAGTAGCACTAAAGGGAATGATACTAACAAAGAAATATTTACGCAGCAAATGGGCTTTTTTTGCAATACATAGAATAAGAGATTAGTTTGGGAGTTATTAGCTTTTAAGTTTGTGCTTCATTTATAATAACAACAGAAGTTAGGTAGTTAGTAAGAGATCACTGGAGAAAAGTAGGTCTTACAAAGAAGGAGAAATAGAATATAATGTTATAAAAGGATAAAAAAGAGACAAGAATAGGAGAGGTAAATGAGGAAGGAGATGGGAAGGTAGGGTAACAGAGGGAATTTGGGCAGGAATAACTAACAACAAAGTCCAGTTGAAAAGCAGCATGGAAACCTATTAGAGGAGGGAGAGAGAGAGAGAGAAATTTAGGTAGAGTCATCATATAATGGGGGGCCACGATGCCCTAGCTTATTCTACTAAGTAAAATTCCCAGTACTCAAGTATTAGATACTGGAAAAAAAGAGGCTGCAGTGATCCCTCAAACATCACAGGTTATTGCCTCTCCAACCTAACTGCAGGACCCTGTTGCTAAAGACACTACTTATATATGACACCAAGCATGGGAGAATCAAATTGCTGCCCAATTAGAAGCTTCATCCCTACTGTTTAGCATTCAAGGTGCTGAAAGGTACTATATAAACTACTCTACTGGAGGAGAAAGTAATCACTAATATCATCTATTTACAAACTGTAAGAACCTACAAAAGCACAGTGTGTACAAGACATAGAAGCACAAATGTTTTAGGAATAACCAACCATTTTTTGAATGAATTTAAGTTGTGAGATGGAACCCATATCTAACACTATTAATGAGGCCAAGAACATGAGAGTAGATAGGTCAAGGGCCCTATGGAAAACTCTACTACTATTATTCTGCTAAATGAACATAGATATTAAGCTATAGCTAATGATATATTGTTATATCCACACATCAGTAAATTGCTGCTCAGCCATCATCTGAGAAGAGGTATCTTTTTTTTTTCTTTATTGACATTTCAAATGTTATCCCTTTCCTAGTTTCCTAGTTTCCTCTCCAAAAATTCCCTATCCCCTCCCCCTTTCCCCTGCTCCCGAACCCACCCACTCCTGCTTCCTGGCTCTGGCATTCCCCTATACGGGGGGGGGGGGGGACAAAGAACCTTCACAAGACCAAGGACCTCTCCTCCCATTGATGACCTACTGGGCCATCCTCTGCTACAGATGCAGCTAGAGCCACAAGTCCCTCCGTGTTTTTTCTTTGATTGGTAGTTTATTTAGTCCCAGGGAGCTCTAGGGGTACTGGTTAGTTCATACTGATGTTCCTCCTATGGGGCTGCAAACCCCTTCAGCTCCTTGGGTACTTTCTCTAGTTCCTTCAATGGGGACCCTGGGAAGCTGTTTCTTATAGTAGTTTGGAATTAACAAAGAGACTTGCAACTGGACAATGTGCAGGCAGTGAGAGACTTCGAAGCAGTCAAGCCTAAATTGGATGTCTTTATCAACCTCCTCTACTTAAGGACTAGACATATATGCATAAGAGGAAGTAGAAATATTTTAAGAAGCAGAGGTGGTGGGTGACTCTAGGCAAACAGTAAAACAGGGCCAACACACACATAAACTCAGAGACTGAGTTATACAAGAAAATTAGTTTTTTTTTTTCCCAAGTGATACCAGGTATGGCAGCCCTATGACCAGGAGTAGTAGGAAAACACAAAATGGATTCCATATTTTGCTTGTGTGTTTTTGTGTACATTTTTTTGTTTGGTATTTTTTGCCTTTTTGATAGTTTGTTTTGATATTTTTTCTTTCAAAAAAGACAAAGAAAATGTAGTTTGATGGATAAGGAGGTATAGAAATCCTAGGGAAACTTGGAGGTAGGAGAATAGGATCAAAATAGATTGTATGAATAAAATTTTAAGCCAATAACTTAAAATAAGCCTATGAAATGTGAGATCTATATGAAACTGTGTTTTATAATGAGAAAAAAAACTTTGGAAGCTAGATGGAATTTTAAAACATAATAGATAATATTATTAATAAGATAGGTACTATCAAAATATCTGTAATTAATATTCATGTTTACATGAAGTTCATATTTGAATGTGTTCTTTGTGTGTTTGAACACTGGGATAGTAACAGATTTTCTCTATAATATAAGTCTGAGGTTTCTTTTTCTAATGTACAAAGAATGCAGTTGTCTGAATAAAATAAACATAATTCACCATCCTTATCAAGGGAAATTTTGTCTTCTATTTTCTGAATCTGGTGGGCCAATTAAGACATTTAATTTAGTCATACATGTTCTTAGATTTTTGTCCTACCTACTGGAAGTGATAATTTTTAATATTATCCCTTTTTTTCCCGTAAACTGAACTTCTGGCTGACCTCGTAGCAAATTTAATAACAAGCCTTGAAGTAAGTTTTTATATAAAACCATACCTTTAATTAGCAAATACAACTGTATTCCAGATATACTTCTACTTAACTAAACATTTTTTTTAGTTTCTCAGTATTAGAGAATGTACTTATTTTTCACATGTCACATCTGTGTTTCATGCAATAATATCCACTGATATTTAGTTAACGTGCAGATAGACAGAAATGTACGTAAATCAAAGTTTCCTGGTGTCTAGTTTTATATTCCTTTTGCTGAATTCTTTGGAGCTGTTTTCTAGTTCAAGATTTCCACTTAGATGATAACTTGAACTTTGTTTTTATTTAATTGTTTTATTTATTTATTTGGTACATACTACAGTGCCCTTGTTGAGATGACTCCCTGTGGGAGTCATGCTGGAAATGTTGAAAGAAAAGAGCCAGTGAGATGGTTCATCAGGTAAAGGTGATTACTGTCAAGCCTGCTGGCCTGATACTGATCCCCAAAGCTATATTGAAGTAATTTTCAACTGTGTGTTTGTTTGTTTGTTTGTTTGTTTGTTTGTTTGTTTGTTTCAAGACAGGGTTTCTCTGTGTAGCCCTGGCTGTCCTGGAACTCACTCTGTAGACCAGGATTTTTAACTGTGTTTAACCTGCCTTTAAGAAGTCAGCCAACAGTCCAACAGCCAAACTCACTTACCTGGGATTTTTCCTGCAATAAGCTTTTGTAACCTATAATATATCATAGCTTTAATATTTTGTTATGTACTTAATGTATTTTTGTATGTAGTTTTTTATGACCTAGAGAATTGTATATATGTATGCAAATGCATGTGTTGTTAATCAGTTGCCAAAAGCAGCCAACAGGTTGTAAAGCAACATTATACAACAAGTACCTGCCACAAATATTGAGAGAAACCCTGGATATAACTTGATCATATATGTTTGCAGTATTGTTTAGTAATTTGGGTCAGTTATATAAGTAAAATGACTTCTTCCCATGTTAAACTGTTAAGAATTTCTATAAAGAATCTTTCATTCCTTTCCCATGCCAACTTTTCATTGCTGTTCAATAAATACATATCAAAACCCTTTGTTAGGGACATACAGAGAAGAGAAGTAGAGTGTTCAAGTTTGGGCTCATTCTTGGTCAAATTAATCTAAAGAAGAAATAATTATTTTTATTTCTTAATGGATAATCTATTTATTCTGGGGTCCCAAAGAAGAAATAGTTGGTAAGTTAGTGAAGTACCCATCTATAGAGAAATTTTAGCCTAGTAACATGGGTACTCTGGCAAAGAATCACATCCAAAGACCTTCTAGGTCTATGTGATCCAGCTGGAATACAGGAACAGAAAAAGAAGAAGAAGAAACCAAAGAATTATATAAAGACCCAAAGAGTTAGAACACATGCATGTCAACGAATATGGGAGTATTTATAGTATGGCTAGTGATTCCCAGGCAGGGAATCATATGAGTTGATGCTGAAAGATTGATAAACTTACCACAGATGTGTATGTTATATAAAGGCATTAAGCTACTAAAATTAACTTATATACACAGAAGCAGGGCTGTTAAAACTGACTTCTTACTATAGACCATGGTAGTAGCATGGCTTCATTTATATCCAAATAATACTAGAAGACAGATTTTTATCTAGGTCTCTAAATTCTACTAACATATGGAACACTTCTTAAGCCATAAAGTTTATCCCTCACAAGCAATCAATTTCTCAATACCTGCAATTAATTTAAGTTACTTACCATTGATAGATCTTGAATGGATGTTGTATTATCAGCTTTGCGTTTCACTGAAGAACTCATTCTTTCAGGTTCAGTTGTAATTGGCTAAAAGCAAAGGTAAAATAAGTTTAAATACAGACACAAATCTGATACAAAAAGGAAACCATATTATTTATAAGAGGCCCAGACAGCTCAGTTAGCATTTTTAATATTTCCATTAAAATGTCATATCATAAATACATGTACACTGGTATACAAAAATAGTGCATGAAAAAAAGAGAACTCATATGTTAGGCAATATTCTGAGGGGTTAGCACATAATTAGCTCTTTAAACCCTTTCAACAACCTTATGAGGTAGGTACAATTATTAGAGATATGAAGAAACCAAGACATGGGGAAGTAATTTAATCTGGTCAGTAATTCAGTTATAGAATTGAGATTTGATCTCAAGAAGCCTAAAAAATGGAATCAGCCTTTTTAACAATAAACCAATTTAATAAATTTAGAAGTCTAAATTTAACAGCATCATGTGAAATGATTTATCTGAGAATTTTCCTATAAAACATTACAATGACCAGTTTCTATTTTACTACTTTAGAGATATTAACTTATTTAGTATGGCTTAGTGTTATATTTATTTGAATATATTAATGAGTATATTATAGAAAATATATTATGTTGCCTTCCCTTGAACTTCTGGAAAATTGCTTAACGAGTAAACTTAAAGAAGTAGATGAATGACTATATATCAAAGTATTTTATAATCCAGAAAAATAGAAAATTTAGATCAAGATTTAATCATGCAAAAATAGAAACTTAACTGACAAATGAGTAGTATGTGTAAATGACTAACTAAAATATTTCAGCAAAGGAAAGCTCAAAAACATATGGTCTGACTGATGATTTTCATGAGACATGTAGGAGAAAAATACCACAAATTTTACGTAAATTATTTTGTGAAACTAACCAAAAAGTAAATTTTTCAAACTCGTTCTACAAGGCCAGCCCTTTTCTGAAACCAAACAAAACAGTTACAGAAAAACAGCATAAAAGAAAGCTATGAAACAGCATCTTTAATGTATGCATCTTCAACAAAACATTACCAAACCAAATCAAAAAATGTATGAAAAGTTATCTACTGTGACAATGTAGATCCTAATCTCCAAAAGGAGAGCAACATGAATGAATCAATAAGAATAGGAAACACATAGAAAGAATAAATAATGAAAACATATAATCATCTCTGTAAGTACAAAATCAGTATTTGATAAAATTCAACGTAATGATGAAAGATTAAGTACAGAGGAGAATATTTCAGTATAATAAAAACATTCAAAAATTTTAAAAAATCATAATATTAAACTGAGTGGAGGAAAGCTAAAAGCTTTCTGTCTTAAAACTGGTACAAGACAAGGATAGATATTACAAGTTCCTCGATTTATTTCAATATACTACTGGAAGTCCTACTTTGAATAGTTAACATAAACAAACAAACAAGCAAACAAACAAAAATCCCAAAAATGGAACTTTTCCTAAATCAAATTCTCTCTATTTGCAAATGGACAAGAATTTATATATTAAGCAATCCTAAGAAAATGCATTAGAACAAATACATGTGTTCTTATTCCCAGTGTTAGAGACTGAGCACAGGGCCTCATAATGTTTGGAAATTGGGCTACCATTGATCTACATTCCCAGACACTAAGATTAATAAACTAATTCATTAAGTTGCAACCTATATAACTAATACATAAAAATCAGTAGCATCACCATATGCCACTTACAATAACTACAAATATTTAAAGTGTTTGTGAATAGATTCAATCAATTGAAAGATCAGCAAACTGAAAATATGTTAATGAAAGGAACTGTGCAATATGCAAAAAAGATAAGATATATTATTGTATTCATAGATTGGGAGACATAGTAATATTAAAATGCCCAAGGTACTTCTATTTAAACAATTTATAAAATCTTGCAACCCCCTTTGACATGCAAGTGATCTTTTTAAAATGATGAAAAAAATTCTAAAATGTTATTGGAACCACCATAACTCTAAATAGCTAAATAATCTTGAGCAAAAATAGCAAACAGGAGACATTACTATCTGCCACTATGGTAACCAAAACAGAATGGTATTGACATAAAAATAACCACATAAATAAATGGAACAAATAAGTACCCTAGAAATGAATCTATATATTTTCAACCCCGTGCATTTTGACAATCCTAAAAACCAACATTATAAAAGTATAGTATTTTCAGTAACTGATGGTGAGAAAATTGTATGTCTACATTTGGTTTAATATTACCCAACTCTTACTGCCTACTAGTTCCAAAAAACAATTTAAAATAACTCAGTATCTTAATTGTAACTCTGCTCTTAAATATAAGGCCAGAAATCCATGAAACTATGGTAAGAAAAATGTGAGAAATATTCCAAACAATTGGCAGGGCAAGGCATTTTTGAGCATACCTTAAAAGCATAGTAAATAAAGATATCAAAAAGGCAAATGGTATTCTAGCAAATTAAAAAGCTGCTGCAAAGTAATCTCCAGAGTAAAGAAATAACTTACAGAACTAGAAAAATATTTGAAATTATTCATCCAAAAAAACAGTGATATGAAAAAATAAGGACCTCAAAACTCAATCACATATAAACAAACAGCCCATTAAAAATGAGTATTTGCTCCCCAAGTTATTTCTTAAAAGACATTAACATGGCAATATATAGAGAACTCAATATATAGAGTACTCAATATTATTAATAATCAGAGAAATGAAAGTCAAAACCAAAATGAGAAATCAATTCACTCCAAACAGGTTACTACTATCAGTAAGATGAAGGACACATGAAAATGTAAAAATGAAACCCTAAAACACAGGTAATGAAAATGTAAATTAGCACAACTATTATAGAAAAGCATATGGATGTTCCTAAAACATACACAACACAAAACAAAAAATATAACTTTTTCAGTATCCATTAGTTCCTTATATATCCAAAGGAGTAGAAATCCATATGGCAAAGAGATACTTTCATCCTTATTCATCGTAGCACTATTCACAAAAGCTAAGAAATGAAAATAACTAAAATTACCATGAATTGATGAAGTAAATGTAATATATACCTCTCTCTCTCTCTCTCTCTCTCTCTCTCACTCACACACACAATGGAATACTATTTAGTAATAAAAGGTCTTATCTTTTGTAACAACATGGTTATGACTAAACATAATTATGTTAACTGAGATAAATCTACCAAAGAATGACATTCAATTTCACATATATGTGGAAGCCAAGAAAATATATAATATATAGAGAGATAAGGTATTTTTCACCAGCCGGGCAGTGGTGGCACATGCCTTTAATCCCAGCACTTGGGAGGCAGACGCAGGGGAATTTCTGAGTTCTCGGCCAGCCTGGTCTACAGAGTGAGTGAGTTCCAGGACAGCCAGGGCTACACAGAGAAACCCTGTCTCAGAAAAACAAAACAAAACAAAACAAAACAAAACCAAATAAACAAACAAACAAAAAAAGCAGCAACAACAACAACAACAAAGATATTTTTCACCAGAGACTGATAAGAGTAAAAAGGAGAAGAGTTTAGGAAAGGATGACAATGACCACTATGTACTAAGCTAATGTTAAATATAAGTAGTTAGTTCTGGTATACAACAGCATACTAGGGCACCTATAGTGATTATACAATAGTGAATACATAGTTCTTTTTTCCTGCTTACTATACAATTTGTGATGAAAATGTTGAAAATCTAGATTCTCAGAAAATTTCAAAACCTACACTAGATGAATAAAACATTTTAATAGATGTATTTAGCATAAGGAATAGAGAGCTCCTATCCAAATAATTATAACATGAATAGTAGAGAAGATACTTGGGAGAACTTACTTAAATTAGGAATAAAGTGAATTTATAGTTGCATAATGTAAATGATGTTACTCAACTTTTTCTGAGCAACATTTATACATTAAATTTAAGACAATACAGAATTCGGGGACAATGGTTTTGATTTATTGTTGTAATGATTACAAGGAATGAATGTTTTCACAAGTGAAACTCTAAGTCTTGGTTTCTTCATTAATAACACATTCTATCAATATTTTCCTCAAATGGTTGTTTTAATAAAGCATTATAAATACAGTGTTTTGCATATAGGTACCACAAATTAATGATTAACCTTTTTCTTCACAATATCAAAAGCACATTAATTAATTTATGCTTTGATGATATCTATTTTGGGAAATAACATAAAACCAAACAATATAAACAAAATTGGTAGGGTCGTTACTCTGAAAAATTCAAAATATGCTTTTGAAGATTTAAACCAATAGTTTTAGGTGACTCATAATATTTGATGGTACCATTGTACTTTTGAATAACAAGGAAAGGATGAGATTAAGTTCATTGGTATAGTGCTCACTCAGCATGAATAATTCACTGAGTTTGACACCCAGAATCACCCAAACAATAATACTAACTGGTTTCACAAAGCTGATTTATAATTAACAAGAATTCTCAAGATAAAACTGAGTATTGATTTATTAGGAACTATTGAAAAGTAATATATCCTCTAATCATCTAAAATTCTATATTCTGATTAAAATTTTAAACACATTTGATGAAATAGAAGTCATGCACTAATAATATAGCTGAAAGTTTAAAACCAATGAAAATAGTTCTCCATTGTGAAAATAGCATTTAGAAAACTAATCTATAAATGCATATTGATATGTTAGAATGAGATATTTTTATATTACATACTTTCAATAAAAATGTCTTTATCCATTCAATATTTTACCCTACCCCTATATTTAAGTTAATAATAAGGTTTGTCGTTAAATATTAGGCTTCTAAATATCTTGGAAATATAAGTTCTGTTAATAACTTGGAAAAAAATCACAAAAGATGTTTAAATGAATACATTTGGGCGAAAAACTACTGAAAACCTGAAGTCAATTCAATTTCATAACAAAATTATTTAGATTTACACTAGAAATATTTAAACATTATTACTGTACCATATATAAATACATACTTTTATAAATTATATCATGCATAATATTTTACATTTTAAAATAACCATGCAGCTAATGGTTATGGAATGTAGTAAATCAGCTGCCACACACACACACACACATATATATATATATGTATATATACACATATGTATATATATATATGTGTGTGTATATATATATACATATTATAGCCATATAACTACAAAATAGGCATATTTTTCTTCATTTGTTTCCCCAAATATTTTAAAATCCATACTACTGTTTAACACAGTCATAGTTTTGACTTAGCTTATGTATTTTTTCTTTTTAAATGTATACATTTTCAATGTTTTTCTTTTGCTGTAAGCTTATTATACTTATAACAACACTATGCCATCAAAACATTCAAGGGTATTCAGTTTTTGTTTTTCTTAATAACTTTCCTACAAGGAGTTTTTCAATCTTAACAGACATGTATAATTAGCTACCAAAACAAACTTAAAAGAGACACTTTCAAAATTTACTTGTATTTGGTGACATTCATCATAAATAAATAAATACATACATAAAACATTTTAACAGAAGAATCCATTTTTAGTCTAAATACGAGCCAAGATTTTATAAAACAAGAGCTAATTAGATCGTTAGCACCTAGAAGCTACAGTATATTTATTCTAGATTTTTACTCATAGTATAAAATAAGGAACCTACGTTTGCTGAACTAAGTTGATTATATAAAGATCTGAAGTACAAAATGCAACATAAGATTAAGGAATACTATACTAAGTATATTGATAATAGAAACATTTTTTTAAAAGATCAGTGAAACTTGGAACAAGGCATCAATGCTGCACATTGTGAGGCATAGAGAGAGTCTCTCAAATGTTGATACATATAAATATGAGGAGAAGTATAAGATCCTAACAAAATTTAAGAACTGAAAGATACAAGAGAAGACAACTTTAATCATTACCTTTATAAAGAAAGATAAGATAGAGAAATAGAAAGAAAACATTTGTGTTCACACACAAAGGATATTCAAGAAACCGAAGTATTGATTATTATACTTCTGAAAAAAATGTCAGGCATTGTTTGATAAACTAAAAAGAGGAACTATACAAATGACTTATTCCTGTGGGAATATAAGGGTAAGACCAACATAAATTAAAAGATGTGGTATATAATTTTACCTAGTAGATGTTTGCTTTCAAGTATTCAGGAGCAAGCCTTATGATTAACAATGAGTAAGATAATATAAAGAAATGAAGATTTAAAACAAATATTAAAAATCCACAAAAGTATTCATATTCAGTGCCAGTAGTTGAGAACTTTTTTTAATATTACAGGATTTGGGAATTGGAAGTGATGTATACTCATGTACTAATAACAAGAACAACAATAAAGCAAAAGATTTTAAAAGAAGATTCTTTTTGAATTATAATTTTAATGAGAGAAAAAGAGTAGTTGTCCACAGTAAGCATCATAGGAACCAATATCATTAAAGAAGAAAATAGTATAAGCCTAAGACTTAAAGTACACTGAATGATACTAAATAGATCTTGGAAAGTGAGATTTATTTGTAGTAATACTTTCTTTAGTAATTTATTGTTATTGTTCAGAGTATCATTACAAAGGTTTGGGAACAAAACACCCGTGGAAGGAGTTACAGAGACAAAGTTTGGAGCTGAGACGAAAGGATGGACCATCTAGAGACTGTCATACCCGGGGATCCATCCCATAATCAGCCTCCAAATACTGACACCATTGCATACACTAGCAAGATTTTGCTTAAAGGACCCTGATATAGCTGTCTCTTGTGAGGCTATGCCAGGGCCTAGCAAACACAGAAGTGGATGTTCACAGTTAGCTATTGGATGGATCACAGGGCCCCCAGTGGAGGAGCTAGAGAAAGTACCCAAGGAGCTAAAGGGATCTGCAACCCTATAGGTGGAGCAACAATATGAACTAACCAATACACCCCCAGGAGCTCATGTCTCTAGCTGCATATGTATCAGAAGATGGCCTAGTAGGCCATCACTGGGAAAAGAGGCCCCTTGGTCTTGCAAACTTTATATGCCCCAGTACAGGGGAGCACCAGGGCCAAGAAATGGGAGTGGTGGGTAGGAGAGCGGGGGTCAGGGGGGTAAGGGGGACTTTTGGGATAGCATTTGAAATGTAAATGAAGAAAATACCTATTAAAAATTGGGAAAAAACAAAAAAAGAAAGGTTTGAGGTTTTCCATGGTCTGTCTGAACCCCATTTCCCTCTTTTTATTTTTGTGAATAATCTTGTAAGCATGATCACTTTTCTTTTCTTTTTTTTTATTACGTATTTTCCTCAATTACATTTCCAATGCTATCCCAAAAGTCCCCCATACCCTCCCCCCTACTTTCCTACCCACCCATTCCCATTTTTTGGCCCTGGCATTCCCCTGTACTGGGGCATATAAAGTTTGCATGTCCAATGGGCCTCTCTTTCTAGTGATGGCCGACTAGGCCATCTTCTGATACATATGCAGCTAGAGTCAAGAGCTCCGGGATACTGGTTAGTTCATAATGTTGTTGCACCTACAGGGTTGCAGATCTCTTTAGCTCCTTGGATACTTTCTCTAGCTCCTCCATTGGGGGTCCTGTGATCCATCCAATAGCTGACTGTGAGCATCCACTTCTGTGTTTGCTAGGCCCCGGCCTAGTCACACAAGAGACAGCTATATCAGGGTCCTTTCAGCAAACACTTACTAGTGTATGCAATGGTGTCATTGTTTGGAGGCTAATTATGGGATGGATCCCTGGATATGGCAGTCTCTAGATGGTCCATCCTTTTGTCTCAGCTCCAAACTTTGTCTCTGTAACTCCTTCCATGGGTGATTGTTTCCAATTCTAAGAAGGGGCAAAGTGTCCACACTTTGGTCTTCATTCTTCTTCAGTTTCATGTGTTTTACAAATTGTCTCTTATATCTCGGGTATAGTAAGTTTCTGGGCTGATATCCACTTATTGGTGAGTACATATCATTTGAATTCTTTTGTGATTGTGTTACCTCACTCAGGATGATGCCCTCCAGGTCCAACCATTTGCCTAGGAATTTCATAAATTCATTCTTTTTAATAGCAGATGCAAATCAAAACATCCCTGAGATTCCATCTCACACCAGTCAGAATGGCTAAGATCAAAATTTCAGGTGACAGCAGAAGCTGGCGAGGATGTGGAGAAAGAGGAACACTCCTCCATTGTTGGTGGGATTGCAAGCTTGTACAACCACTCTGGACATCAGTCTGGCGGTTTCTTAGAAAATTGGACATAGTACTACTGGAGGATCCAGCAATGTCTCTCCTGGGCATATATCCAGATGATGTCCCAACCGGTAAGAAGGACACATGCTCCACTATGTTCATAGCAGCCTTATTTATAATAGCCAGAAGCTGGAAAGAACCCAGATGCCCCTCAACAGAGGAATGGATACAAAAAAATGTGGTACATTTACACAATGAAGCATGATCACTTTTCTAATCAATACATATATAGAAAGAAAAATAAAAATACTTTTTCTTTTTTTAATCAACAGAAAGATATTATACTAGTTAACTTTCTCACTAATCATCCTTGCTTTTCAAAATAAATCTCACTTTGCCATGATACTACGTTTTTATGGCTACTCAGTAGTAAGTTATTGGAAGAAGCAGAAATCTTAACAGTAAAAGAGAACAGAATGAACAACGTAAGATATAAAAGGTATGGAAAAGATTGAAGTTTGATTAATTTGCTTAAAAAACAAAATAGTCTCTGGATAAGGTTAAAGCAGTCAGCTTTCAAGGCATAATTATGCTCTACTGTACACAGATGCAAAATGACTGAAGTCCTTTTTAACAGTACTACTTTCAATCATGTCAAGACTTAGACTTCAAGATCATAAAAATAAAAATAAGTTATTTGTTTAAGTGCATTCTGTAAATTTACAAATATTAAGTGTAGAATAGATACAACAAAAACATCCTATACAGAATCCAGAGAAGAAAACTCTAGGGTACTTACAAGCAGAAACAAAAATTAACAAATGCCTTTGGCTCCAATTATAGTAATGAAACCATTCAATTCTGGATCCACTATATAGGTCAAAAATCGGGGATTTGTTCAACAGTAAGACGGTGATATTTCTTTTGCATTCTTAATTAGACTTTTAGCACTAGTAGTCTACATTTTATTCCAAATTATATCTCAAATATTATTGTCATCACAAAGACAAACCATCATACATTATGATAATTCAAAAGCATATTTCAGTAAACACCACAAGTGAACAAACATCTCTGTTCTTAATGACTGGGCTTGACAGGAATACAAAATGGGAACATGTCTTTTGGATGGGGTTACATTTTGAATTTCTAATTTCATTAGTTGATAACTACAATTATGAATGCTGCAATTATTAATGTGGATAGGTGTACACATGAAATTGGTAAATAAGGGCCCACAATAAGTCTTACCTACACAAAATCAATGGGAAAACCTAAACATTACTGAAATAAATTCTTTCAGAATTTGGAAACAAAAACTCATAATAAATTGGTAAGTTTTCAAGAAAAAAAAATGGAGAATCTCTGTGAAAACAATATAGTTTGTAGGATTTCCATTTATTTTGATGATACTCTTCCTGCTAACTGGGCTAAACTGGATAGTTCCTTGAAAAGTTTTATACATATGCCTGTTTAATTGACTTGATAACACATTCACCAAGTGTGAAAGCTTTTCTTTGGGACATTTGTGGAAAACAAATAGAGGAACCTGATTAAATTATCTACAGATGTCTGATCTATAAATACCAAATGGGCAATCAATAAGCTAAACAAAATATCAAAAGGAAAAAGAATGTGAATGTTAGTTCACTGTAGCTTTTGTAAGTGCCAAAATATTCACATAAATTTGCAAAGATATGGCTATGCATGGAGCTGGGTACATTTCCAGGTCTGAGAACATATTCAAGAAATGTTGACAGAGCCTTTAAGTTCTTATTCATCAATTTCAGTGAGTCTCTTGGAAAGCATGAACGCTAAGGATAGAAATATGATTGCTGCAGTTGAATGTTTCTGTATGCTACTAAATGCTCCATAAAAGAAACAACCATAGCCCTTCCAGCAAGTGCCTTCGGCCAGGGAAGACTGCCAGCTAGTCTGCTCCCCAGAAGATACCACGCACCCCAGGAGGTCCATTGCACACAGGGCAACTGATAAGCACCTTCCTGAAGACTCACAGTGGCAGCCAGTGGACTCAGGACCCATCAACCCCCAGTAAAGAAATTTGTAAGATCCTATACTAGCAACTTAACAGCACACCTGAGAGCTCTAGAACAAAAAGAAGCAAACATGCCCAAGAATAGAAGGCAGTAAATAGTCAAACTCAGAACCAAAATAAACCAAACAGAAACACAAGAACAATACAAAGAATTAACAAAACCAAAAGCTGGTTCTTTGAGAATCAACAAGAGAGATAAACCCCTAGCCAAAATAAGTAAAGGTCTCAGAGGCAGTATCCAAATTAACAAAATAAGAAAAAAAAAGGGAGATATAACAACAGAAACAGAAAATTCAAAAAAAAGGTCAGATTTTACTACAAAGCCTACACTCAACAAAACTGGAAAAATCAATGGATAGCTTCCTTGGCACATACCACATACCAAAGTGAAATCAAGATCAAGTAAACTATACAAACAGGCCCATATACCCTAAGGAAATAGAAGAAGTCACTAAAAACCTCCCAACCAAAAAAAGAACAGGGCCAGATGGATTTATTGCAGAATTCTACAAGACTTTCAAAGAAGACCTAATACCAATATTGCTCAAACTATTTCTTAAAATAGGAACAGAATAAATACTACCTAATTCATTCTATGAAGCCACAATTACTCTGATACCTAACACACAAGGACACAACAAAAAAAGGAAAACTTTAGACCACTTTCACTTATGAATATCAATGCAAAAACACTCAATAAAATTCTTGCAAACCAAAGCCAACAACACATCAAAATGATCATTCACCTCAATCAAGTTGGCTTCATCCCAGGGATGCAAGGTTGGTTCAATATATGAAAATCCACTAACATAATCCACTATATAAACAAACTCAAAGGGAAAAAAATCGCATGATCATCTCCTTAGTTGTTGAAAAAGCATTTGACAAAATACCACACCCCTTCATGTTAAATTTATTGGAGAGATCAGGAATTCAGGCCCATACCTAAATGTAATAAAAGCAACTTACTGCAAACCAAAAGCCAATTAATCAAATTATATGGAGATATACTTGAAGCCATCCCTCTAAAATCAGGGACAATACAAGGATGCCCACTCTCCCATATCGATTCAATAAGTACTTGGAGTGCTAGCTAGAACAATAAGACAACAAAAAGACATCAAGGGGCTACAAAAATGGCAAAGAAATAAAGGTATCACTATTTGCACATGATATGGTAGTATATATATATATATATAAGCAAATCCAAAAATTCTACCAGAGAACATCTCCAGCTGATAAACAAATTCAGCAAAGTCACTGGATATAAAATTAGCTCAAATAAATCAGCAGCCTTCCTTTAGACAAATGATAAACAAGCTGAGAAAGAAATTAGGGAAATGACTCCCTTCACAGTAGCCACAAATAATATAAAATATCTTGGGATAACTCTAACCAAACAAGTGAAAGATCTGTATAATCTCTAGCTGCATATGAATCAGAAGATGGCCTAGTCGGCCATCAGTGGAAAGAGGCCCATTGGTCATGCAAACTTTATATGCCTCAGTACAGGGGAATGCCAGGGCCAAGAAGTGGGAGTGGGTGGGTAGGGGAGTGGGTGGGGGAGCATGTGGGGGACTTTTGGGATAGCATTGGAAATGTAATTGAAATAAATACCCAATAAAAAATATGGAAAAAAATAACTTCAAGTCTCTCAAGGAAGAAATCTCCCATGCTCAAGGATTGGCAGAATTAACAGAGTAAAAATGCCCATCCTATCAAAGGTAATCTCCCGATTCAATGTAATTACCATCAAAATCCCAACATAACTCTTCAATGGAATGGAAAGAGCAATTCTCAAATTCATCTGGAAAAGCAAAAAACAAAAACAAAACAAAACAGGATTACGAAAACAATTTTTTTTTGGAATACAATTATTTATTCAAGGGTCCTTGCTGAATTAAAGCTTACTTTATGGCAAGCTTATTTTTTATTTAAGATAGTGTCTTATTAATCCCATTTTTAGGAGAATGTTCTTATAGTTTCACTCAATGGTATTACCACAAGCTCCCAGGTTTATTTTTTTATTACGTATTTATTTCATTTACATTTCCAATGCTATCCCAAGAGTCCCCCACATGCTCCCCCACCCGCTCCCCCAACCACCCACTCCCATTTCTTGGCCCTGGCATTCCCCTGTACTGAGGCATATAAAGTTTGTACGACCAATGGGCCTCTCTTTCCACTGATGGCCAACTAGGCCATCTTCTGATACATATGCAGCTAGAGACACGAGCTCCGGGGGATACTGGTTAGTTCATATTGTTGTTCCACCTATAGGGTTGCAGATCCCTTTAGCTCCTTGGGTACTTTCTCTAGCTCCTCCATTGGGGGCCCTGTGATCCATGCAATAGCTGACTGTGAGCATCCACTTAACTTCTTGGGGAATCACCATTCCTGACCTCAATCTATACTACAGAGCAATAGTGAAAAAAACTGCAAGGTATTGGTACAGAGACAGACAGATTGAAGACCAGAAATAAAACCACATACATACAGACACTTGATCTTTGACAAAGAAACCAAAACTATACAATGGAAAAAAAGAAAGCATCTTCAATAAATGGTGCTGGTCTAACTAACTGTCTGTCTGTATGTAGAAAAATGAAAATAGATCCATATTTCTCATTTTGCACAAAGCTCAAGTCCAAATGGATCAAGGATCTCAACATAAAACCAGATGCACTGAATCTAATAGAAGAGAAAATGGGAAAGAATCTTAAACTCATTGGCCCAGAGGGAAATTTCCTAATCAGAACTCTAATGGCTCATGCTCTAAGATCATGAATTGATGAATGTGACCTCATGAAAGTGGAAAGCTTTGGTAAGGCAAAGGACATAGTCAATAAGACAAATCAGCAACCTACAGATTGGGAAAAAAAAATCGTCACTAACCTCACCTCCAGTAGAGGGCTAATATCCAAAATTTATAAAGAACTCAAGAAGTTAATCACCAAAAAACAAACAAACAAACAAACAAACAACCCAATCAAAAATGGGGTATAGAATAAACTGAGAATTCACAACTGAGGAATCTTGAATAGCTGAGAAGCACCTAAAGAAATGTTCAAAGTCCTTAGTGATCAGAGAAATGCAAATCAAAATGACCCTGAGATTCCACCTTACATCAATCAGAATGGCTAAGATCAAAACCTCGGTGACAAAACACATGTTGGAAAGGATGTAAAGAAAGAAGAACACTCCTCCATTAATGATGGGATTGCAAACTGGTACAACCACTCTGGAAATCAATCTGGAGGTTCCTCAAAATATTGGAAATAGATCTACCTGAAGACCCAGCTATACCACTCTTAGGAAAATACCCAAAAGATGCCCCACCATGCCACAGGGCACATGTTCCACTATGTTCTTCATAGTGGCTTTGTTTGTGATAGCCAAGAGCTGAAAACAACCAAGATGTTCCACAACAGAATAAAGGATACAGAAAATATGGTTCATTTACAGAATGAAATACTACTCAGATATTAAGGACAAGAATATCCAACCCGGGCATGGTGGCGCACACATTTAATCCCAGCACTCGGGAGGCAGAGGAAGGCAGGTTTTCTGAGTTCTAGGCCGGCCTGGTCTACAGAATGAGTTCCAGGACAGCCAGGGCTACACAGAGAAACCCTGTCTTAGAAAAACAACAACAAAAACAAAACAAAACAAAACAAAAGAACAAGAACATCCAGTCGATGGCCTTTCTCTACACAAAGGATAAACAGGCAGAGAAAGAAATTAGGGAAATAACACCCTTCACAATAGTCACAAATAAATAAAATACCTTGGCGTGACTCTAACTAAGGAAGTGAAAGATCTGTATGATAAGAACTTCAATCTCTGAAGAAAGAAATTAAAGAAGATCTCAGAAGATGGAAAGATCTCCCATGCTCATGGATTGGCAGGATCATTGTAGTAAAAATGGCTATCTTGCCAAAAGCAATCTAGAGATTCAATGCAATCCCCATCAAAATTCCAACTCAATTCTTCAAACAATTAGAAAGGGCAACTTGCAAATTCATCTGGAATAACAAAAAAACCTAGGATAGCAAAAACTCTTCTCAATGATAAAAGAACCTCTGGTGGAATCACCATGCCTGACCTAAAGTTATACTACAGAGCAACTGTGATAAAAACTGCATAGTACTGGTATAGCGACAAACAAGTAGACCAATGGAATAGAATTGAAGATCCAGAAATGAACCCACACACCTATGGTCACTTGATCTTTGACAAGGGAGCTAAAACCATCCAGTGGAGAAAAGACAGCATTTTCAACAAATGATGCTGGCACATCTGGTGGTTATCATGTAGAAGAATGCGAATTGATCCATTCTTATCTCCTTGTACTAAGGTCAAATCTAAGTGGATCAAGGAACTCCACATAAAACCAGAGACAGTGAAACTTATAGAAGAGAAAGTGGGGGAAAGCCTCGAAGATATGGGCACAGGGGAAAAATTCCTGAATAGAACAGCAATGGCTTGTGCTGTAAGATCGAGAATGGACAAATGGGACCTCATAAAATTACAAAGCTTCTGTAAGGCAAAAGACACCGCCAATAAGAATAAAAGGCCACCAACAGATTGGGAAAGGATCTTTACCAATCCTAAATCAGATAGGGGACTAATATCCAATATATATAAAGAACTCAAGAAGATGGACTCCAGAAAATCAAATAACTGCATTAAAAAATGGGGCACAGAGCTAAACAAAGAATTCTCACCTGGGGAATACCGAATGGCTGAGAAGCACCTTAAAAAAATGTTCAACATCCTTAATCATCAGGGAAATGCAAATAAAAACAACCCTGAGATTCCAACTCGCACCAGTCAGAATGGCTAAGATAAAAAATTCATGTGACAGCAGATGCTGGCAAGGATGTGGAGAAAGAGGAACACTCCTCCATTGTTGATGGGATTGCTAGCTTGTACAACCACTCTGGAAATCTGTCTGATGGTTCCTCAGAAATTTGGACATAGTACTACCAGAGGATCCCGCAATACCTCTCCTGGGCATATATCCAGAAGATGTTCCAACTGGTAAGAAGGACACATGCTCCACTATGTTCATAGCAGCCTCCAAACGCTGACACCATTGCATATGCCAGCAAGATTTCGCTGAATGTACCCTGATATAGCTGTGTCTTGTGAGGCTATGTCAGGGCCTGGCAAACACAGAAGTGGATGCTCACAGTCAGTTATTGGATGGAACACAGGGCCCCCAATGGAGGAGGTAAAGAAAGTACCCAAGGAGCTGAAGGGGTCTGCAACCCTATAGGTGGACCAACAATATGAACTAACCAGTACCCCGGAGCTCTTGACTCTAGCTGCATATGTATCAGAAGATGGCCTAATTGGCCATCATTGGGAAGAGAGGACCCTTGGTCTTGCAAACTTTATATGCCTCAGTATGGGGGAACGCCAGGTCCAAGAATTGGGAGTGGGTGGGGAGGGGAGTGGGTGGGGAGGGTCTGGGGGACTTTTGGGGTAGCATTTGAAATGTAAATGAAGAAAATACCTAATTAAAAATAAATTAAATAAAAAGCAAAAAAACTATATGAATGTTATGACAAAAAAAATAAAGAAAAGAAAAAGAAAAAAAGAATAAGAACATCCTGAGTTTTGCAGGCAAATGAATGGAACTAGAAAGTATCATCCTGAGTGTGTTAATTCAGATCCAAAAGGAGATGCATGGTATGTACTCATAAATAAGTAGATATTAGCCTAAACAAAATACATAATACCCAGGATACAATCCACAGAACAAGCTGAAGGGCCCAAGTGAGGATGCCTCAATTCCACTTGGGAGGGAGAAGAAAGCAATCACAGTAGGGGAAGGAGGGAGGGTGGGAGGAATGGAGGGAGGGAGGCAGGAAGGGAAGGGCCTGGGTGGGAAAGGGGATGGGGGGGGAAGAGGGAAACATGATCAGGTGCTGTAGGAGAAAAGCACTGAAGCCCTGGGCGCCAGGAGAAAGAATGGAAATAGGCAACCCCAGGTGGTAGGAGGTTGGGAGCACCCTCCAGAATGTACCAGAGGCTGGAGAGGTGAAGGACTCTCAGGAATCAAAGGGAGGGAGGGACTTTACATGAAATGCCCAACAGTGGGCAGAGGGAACTTGTTGAGTCCATCTCCAGCAGAAAGAAAGGGCATCAAGTGGAAGGATTGGGGCTGCCATCCCTCAGTCACAAAGCTGACCCAGAATTGTTCCTGTCTGAAAGAACTGCAGAGATGAGATTTGAGATGAGCCTGAAGAGGTCCAGTGGCAGGCCCAAAGTGGGATCTAGCTCGGGGGTGTGTCCCAAGGCCAGACACTATTACTGAGGCTATGGAGCACTCACAAGACTGACCCCTGAAAGAACCAATAAGCAGCTGAAAGAGTCAGATGCAGGTATTTACACTCAACCAATGGAATGACGTCAGGGACCCCTGTGGTTGAATTAGGGAAAGGCTAGAAGAAGCTGAGGAGGGGGTGACCCTGTAGGAGAACCAGCAGTCTCAACTAACCTGGACCCTCAAGATCTCTCAGACACTGGACCACCAACCAGGCAGCATACACCAGATGAAATGAGGCCCCCAAGACATATATACAGCAGAGGACTGCTGGGTCTGGGTTTAATCAGAGAAGAGGTAGGTAACCCTCAAGAGACTGGAGGCTCCAGGGAGTTTAAAGGACTTGGAGCAAATGTGAGATGGGGGAAGGTGGGGACATCCTAGTGGAGGCAGGGGGTGGGAAGTAAGTATGGAATGGAGAACAGTCAGAGGGTGAACTGGAGGGGGCTAAATTCTGGAGTGTAAAAAAAAAAGAATAGATAAAATTTAAAAATACTAAATTCATAAAAAAGAAACAAACACTTTGTATTAAAATTATCTTCCAACATAAAAATATTTTTAAAAGTCATAATAATATAGCTTTTATTTTCAAGGAGTATCCAAAGTAACCATATAAAGCAATGCAAAAAAGCCTGATAGTACTGATTGAAAATCTGTATTAGAATTTAAGAAAATTTTGACATTATGCTTAGCCTTATCATGTCAATAATCATAGGACTTAAGGAAAGATTCTTAATCAGTTTAATCCTACTACCAGTTGGGTTTTGTGAACATGGACTCTACTGCAATATTAAGTTTAATTTTTTAACTAGCCCTATCACCCTTGCAAGTTCCTTAAAATCAGTTGTGGTCTGAACTGTGCTCACTAAAATATATGTTACTGTTATAAAATTTGATACCTATAAAAGTGACTTAGTTCAGAAATAGAGCATCTACAGAATTTATTAACTTAAGATGATGTCATCCTGGTTTGGGTGCTTCTAAATCACCTGGTTTCTATCTTAGTCATGACAAAAGTGTTTGGAAACATAAACACAAATAAAATAAGGTCAATAACTATACCAATGATTTATCATGAATGGTGGGTGACAATTGCCAGAAGCTGAAAGGGCTAGAAAAGATATTTTGCTCATAACTTATAGAAAAAGATGACATTAATAGCACATTGATTTCAGAATTTCAGACTAATAATCTACAGAACCTTGAGAGAATAAACTTCTACTTGTTAAGCCATTTGACCGGTGATAATTTGCTACAGCTGCACAAGGAAAACAATGTTTTGTAATTTTCCATTACTTTACCTGTATTCTTAAGTTTCACTCAGTCATGAGGATGAAACTGCAGTGAACATGGAATATATATTATATAAATCTTTTTGGTTCACATATTTGTAAGTGGAATAATAATTTGGACTCTGGTTACTTAATCCTATTGTAATGAGGACCAAAGAAGAGACTATATTAAAAGATAAACTACTGGGAGTGGTAATTTTCTCTATGAGATTTATAATTTTATGTAACTGTGTTTACATTGGATACTAACAGGATCTTAATTATAGAAAAAAATCAAAACTAAATTTTACCAAAGTCAGAAAGAATTATTGCCTGTGCTTCCTTATAAAATATTTGCTAAAAATCTCAGTCTTTATTGAAAGCATATAGATATTATCCCAGTCTCAGAAAAGGAAAATAAAGCAAATTAGATTTCAGACATTCATATATAAATTAGATACTGAACAAGAGGGATAGGACTTGAGGGTCAATGTATCCAAAACTCCCTTAAAAAATAAAAAAATGAACAAATCTAGTTAAAATACTAAGTGATAAGGTAATTCTATCTAATATCTTCTCATTTCTAAATTTGAGGAGTATATGGAACACTTTTTTTTCTTTTATTTTTTTATTTTTTTTATTACGTATTTTCCTCAATACATTTCCAATGCTATCCCAAAAGTCCCCCATACCCTCCTCCTCCCCCACTCCCCAACCCACCCATTCCCACTTTTTGGCCCTGGCGTTCCCCTGTACTGGGGCATATAAAGTTTGCATGTCCAATGGGCCTCTCTTTCCAGTGATGGCCTACTAGGCCATCTTTTGATACATATGCAGCTAGAGTCAAGAGCTCCGGGGTACTGGTTAGTTCATAATGTTGTTGCACCTACAGGGTTGCAGATCTCTTTAGCTCCTTGGATACTTTCTCTAGCTCCTCCATTGGGGGCCCTGTGATATGTACTCACTGATAAGTGGATATTAGCCCAGAAACTTAGTATACCCGAGATATAAGAAACAATTTGTAAAACACATGAAACTGAAGAAGAACAAAGACCAAAGTGTGGACACTTTGCCCCTTCTTAGAATTGGAAACAATCACCCATGGAAGGAGTTACAGAGACAAAGTTTGGAGCTGAGACAAAAGGATGGACCATCTAGAGACTGCCATATCCAGGGATCCATCCCATAATTAGCCTCCAAATGATGACACCATTGCATACACTAGCAAGCATTTGCTGAAAGGACCCTGATACAGCTGTCTCTTGTGAGACTAGGCCGGGGCCCAGCAAACACATAAGTGGATGCTCACAGTCAGCTATTGGATGGAACACTTTTTTTTGAATCTTTATTTTGTTATTTAGTTTACTGTCTTTTACTAAGGAAAAAAATTCTTACAAGTTTTATCACTATGAAAAAGACACTTTATATAATGATATCAAACTGAAACAGTTTGATAGGGACCTTAGCACTAAAACATTTATCTCTACTTTTATTGTTAATTGAGGCATACTAAGGTTTTTTTTTTTCATTTTCTTGTCCTTTATCTTTTTTTAAAATTAGTGTATTTTGTATTAGATATTTTCTTTATTTACATTTCAAATGCTATCCTGAAAGTTCCCTATACCCTCCCCCGACCCTGCTCCCCTATCCACCTACTCCCACTTCTTGGCCCTGGCATTCCCCTGTACTGGGGCATATAAAGTTTGCAAGACCTAGGGGCCTCTCTTTTGATTACTAAAATAAGCAAATGAAAACATGCAAAGTGATAGATTTAGGAAGATATCAAAAACAGTTTCAGAGTAAAGTGTGTGCATATGGACCAAACTCTAAAAATGAATTATTTTGAATTTTCTAAAGCCTTCCATGATGTAACTAATGTTTCAAAACACCAAATCAAATGTTTTATAAATAGATTATGTTAATATCTGGTAACAATTTTAAACTTGATTATTTATTGCCAATGGTTTCACTAGATGTAGATTAAAAGGCTGTCTTATCTAACACCTGATTGGCTCCTAGAAATTTCTATGAAATAGTCCCAAAGATAGTTTTTCTTATTTTTCTTTATTGTTATGTTTTCATTAACCTGCTGTGTGCAATACAAAAAGAATGCATACTGGTCTCACATAACAATTATTCATTTTTCTAACTAAATAACTACTGCCATTAGTAATTTAATATGTCACTTACACCTACATTTCAGCTTTCAAATTGAGCATGTTATCATCAAAAGTAATTTCCTGGATGAATTAATGATACTTTCATTCTTTGACAATGAGTATATTTATGTTAAAACTATATATCTAGGTATATAGTGGAAGAGTATTTTCTCTACCTGAAAATTATAAATAATGAACACACAAGCTAGTGATTAGACATACTTCTAGATATAATAGGTTTTTGTGTTTCCAACCAAACACAATTTCAAGAAGAGAGAATAAAATCATCAAAGTGCTATTGAACACTGCAAAAGACATAAGAAGATAGTATCACTATGTTCCCATTAAATTTATTCCCAGTAGCCTAAGGAGCCCTAGTTCAGCTCTTTTGACCATGCGATTTTCCCAAGAGCCTTGAAAACCACATTCTCTCCGAAATGAAATTATTTACTTCAGCTGTGCTAGTCAGTTAATGGTTGGGGTATTACTTAGCTGCAAAGTGGATCAAAAATAAGTACCCTTTTATATTTCTTAGTCTAGAATGGCACAGATACAAGACAGATTTTTAAGTCATAAAGTTATTACTCTGCAACTTTGAAACTGCCAAGAACAATTTTGACTCCAGTTATTCCTAGAAGCAAAGTGTAACAACCTCTATTTCCCACCTCCCCAAACACCAAGCCCAGCCTTAAATTTTATCACTAAGTCTAAGATAGCTTTTGTAATTTTAAGAACTATATGATAAAAAAAATAACAAAAGCATACAAGCTAATGAAAATAAACTGAGAGGACTTTGGCAAGGCCTGTTTATTCAGCTTATTTTTTTGCATACAAATATATGGCAAGTCCTTCTAAGACAACTAAATTACAATATGCCTTCAACGTAAGTAGGTCAAAGTAGGGAGTCAGAGAATGACCTTCTTTTTAAGTTTTCTGTTTCCTTCTGTTGAATATAATCAGTGTGACAAGATGGTGTATGTTGGATTATCATGTTATGAGCCCCCAACTGATGCCTATTGCATTTATTCCTTTTCCTTTTCCATTTTCAATGTTTATATCATATCAAACACAGTGAATTTTGTCAAAGAATGTAATGCTTCTAATTGCATTCTCATTTAGTAAATCATGTATCTATAGAAATTTAAAGTGATTTGATAAGATACAATATTTAAAATAGCACACTGATAGTATAAACTGAAATTCTTAAATGTTATCTTTTCTCACCATCCCTCATACCTTGACTTTAAAATAGCCTTGTTTTTTTCTTGTCTTCATTTTTTTTCAATCTATTTGGTTGTATTTTATCATGTTATTTCCCAATTTGAAAACTGTACAGAAGTGTTTTATACTACCATCTTATGTTTTATATAACGTATATTTTCAGCTATATTTGTAAACTAATTTTAAACACAAATTATTTTCTTTAACTATTCTAATATACAAATAAAAGTATAATAATTACAAATACAATGCTTGCTATATCTGATTTACATTCTTGTGAACAGCTTCCTTCCATTTTGTTGACACAAATTTTATGAATTATTTGATAAATAAATCCAACAAACTTCCTATACAAATGATCATGCAAAAAAAGATAGTGTCATGTACAGTTCTGATTTCAGAATCTGTCCAACTCCGTTGATATAACTCTTACATAGTTACTACTTAGATCATTCTGTTAACAAGCCAAGGGAACTGCTCACTTAGCGTCTCTGTAGCAGTTATAGCACAACAAAGAATGATCTGAAGATCTGGAAGAACAGATAAAAATCTGAATTCAAGAGATATTTGTACCCTTCTATGCTGACAATAGAAGAAACCAGAAGAGAGAAGGGAAGCATCCTAAGACCCTGTTGTCTATCCCCCACAAACGTTCTGTTGGAGTGGTTAAGTGCTCTCACACCTAAATTTATATATCTTCTGGCCTCTGTCTCATGGTTTAAAATAAACTGTTAGCCTGCCATAGAAATAATGGGGAAAAATTAGACTCTATTCTTCATTTGGCCAAACTATAAATACATGCATTTTAATAGATATGTTTTCTAACTGATTGTTGAATACAGTGAACTAATGCAACATGTTATGAACTTGACTAGTTAGTAATAAGCAATATATTTGTGAATAAACTCTGCTTTGATTAAAGGTATATGGAGAATCAAATATAGAAATATATATAAATATAAGTATAAATATATAAAAATATTGTAGAAAATGCTTAAGTTTTTATTTTTGTAAGACACTGATAGGCTTTTCAGCTAAGTGATAATCAGGGCATGCTTACATGCAGCAGAAACCTCTTTGTTACAGATACAGCTGTTATAAGGGCAGATGAGCATCCTACCAAGAGCCAAGATCTAGTGAAATACCAGGCTTCCGGGATGCCTGGATTCCAATATAAGAGTAGGTGTCATTTTTACTTCTTCAAGGTAATCTGCAGATTTTTGGTTGTCAGACTCAAGGACATTAGCATGCTTTCAACTCACACACACACACACACACACACACACACACACACACACACACACACCAGGAATATAATAGATACAACCTTAACTAAAAATGTCCCTTTTACTCCACATCCTCAGACTAGTATGATCCCTTTTGGCAAGGCAAGACACCTCTCCTTTCTTTCCTGCCTCTTTCAGAGGACTATGAGATACCATAACTACATGAAACCTCTCTCTTCTGAGAGCTTAAAGAAGGAGATCCCATTCAACTTTTCTCAGAGTATCTACTATGATACTTTCTTTTTTAAAGGCATTTTTAATTAGATATTTTCTTCATTTACAGGATCACTGGTGAGTGGAACACAACATTTGTTCCAATCCAATCCCGCAGGACATGAGACTGCAGAGGGGAAGCAGAAAACCAACTTGACCAGGGGCACAAGTCCCTTCCGGTGGCACCAGCACCTGGTCACCTTGGGCACGGAATCTACAGACACTCCACAGTACTCAGAGGCCTCTCCACGCGATCTTAGGATCACTGACCAGGCAGCTTGACAGTCCTCAAAGGAGACATCACTTCCAGGCACTTTAACACGCCTAGATCTTAGGACAACAGGATTCCAGGATAACAGGAGCTCCATCACACCAGTATTTCATGGTCTCAGAGGAAGCTTGACTGCCAAAACCTCTGACACACCCAGAATCTCACCTTCACAGGAGCCCACAATCAAAGGATCACAGAGAAATCTGGACTCTGAGGAGTCATGAATCAACTGGGATTATAAGAAGGAGAGACTCCAATCAGATATATTGAGGACAGTAAGCACTTGAGATAATAAGATGGCATGGGGCAAGCATAAGAACAGAAGCAACAAAAACCAAGGTTACTTGGCATCATCAGAAACAAACACTCCCACCTTAGCAAATCCTGGATACACCATCACACCAGAAAAACAAGACATGAATCTAAAGTCACTTCTCATGATGATGATGGAGGACTTTAAGAGGGAAATAAAGGAAAACACAGGTAAACAAGCTAGAAGAATTTAAAGAGGAAAAACAAAAATCCCTTAGAGAGTTACAGGAAAACACTACCAAACAGGTGATGGAATTGAACAAAACAATCCAGGATCTAAAAATGGAAGTAGAAACGATAAAGAAAACCCAAAGGGAGACAACTCTGGAGATAGAAACCCTAAGAAAGAAACCAGGAACCAAAGATGCCAGCATCAGGAACAGAATACAAGAGATGGAAGAGAGAATCTCAGGTGGAGAAGATTCCATAGAGAACATGGACACAACAATCAAAGAAAATGCAAAATACAAAAAGATCCTAACTCAAAACATCCAGGAAATCCAGGACACAACAAGAAGACCAAACCTACGGATAATAGGAGTAGATGAGAATGAAGATTTTCAACTTAAAGGGCCAGCAAAAATCTTCAACAAAATTATAGAAGAAAACTTCCCAAACCTAAAGAAAGAGATGCCCATGAACATACAAAAAGCCTACAGAACTCCAAATAGACCAGACCATAAAAGAAATTCCACCCAACACATAATAATCACAACAACAAATGCACTAAATAAAGACAGACAGAATATTAAAAGCTGTAAGGGAAAAGGGTCAAGTAACATATAAAGGCAGGCCTATTAGAAATACACCAGATTTCTCAGCAGAGACTATGAAAGCCAGAAGATCCTGGACAGATGTTATAAAGACACTAAGAGAACACAAATGCCAGTCCAGGCTACTATACCCAGCAAAACCCTCAATTACCATAGATGGAGAAACCAAAGTATTCCATGACAAAACCAAATTCACACAACATCTTTCCACGAATCCTGCCCTTCAAAGGATAATAATGAGGAAACACTAATACAAGGACAGAAACTACACCTTAGAAAAAGCAAGAAGGTAATCCTTTAACAAACCTAATAGAAGACAGCAGCAAGAATAGAATCCCAACTCTAACAACAAAAATACCAGGAAGCAACAATTACTTTTCCTTAATTTCTCTTAATATCAATGGACTCAATTCCGCAATAAAAAGACATAGACTAACAGACTGGCTACACAAACAGGACCTAACATTTTGCTGCTTACAGGAAACTCATCTCAGAGAAAAAGATAGACAGTACCTCAGAATGAAAGGATTGAAAACAATTTTCCAAGCAAATGGTATGAAGAAAAAAGCTGGAGTAGCAATTCTAATATCTAATACAATCGACTTCCAACCCAAGGTTTTCAAAAAAGACAAGAAGGGGAACTTCATACTCATCAAAGGTAAAATCTTCCAAGAAGAGCTCTCAATTCTGAATATCTATGCTCCAAATGCAAGGGCAGCCACATTCATTAAAGAAACTTTAGTAAAGCTCAAAGCACACATTACACCTCACACAATAATAGTGGGAGATTTCAACACCCCACTCTCATCAATGGACAGATCCTGGAAACAGAAACTAAACAGAGACACAGTGAAACTAACAGAAGTTATGAAACAAATGGATTTGACAGATATCTATAGAACATTTTATCCTAAAACAAAAGGATATACCTTCTTCTCACAACCTCATGGTACCTTCTCCAAAATTGACCATATACTTGGTCAAAAAATGGGCCGTACCAGATACAAAAATATTGAAATTGTCACATGCATCCTATCAGATCACCATGGACTAAGGCTGATCTTAAATAACAACACAAATAATAAAACGCCAACATTCACATGGAAACTGAACAACACTCTCCTCACCGATACCTTGGTCAAGGAAGAAATAAAGAATTTAAAGACTTTTTAGAGTTAAATGAAAATGAAGCCACAACATACCAACACTTATGGGACACAATGAAAGCATTCCTCGGAGGAAAACTCATAGCTCTGAGTGCCTCCATAAAGAAACTAGAGAGAACATACACTAGCAGCTTGACAGCACACCTAAAAGCTCTAGAACAAAAGGAAGCAAATTCACCCAAGAGGAGTAGACGGCAGGAAATAATCAAACTCAGGGGCGAAATCAACCAAGTGGAAACAAGAAGAACTATTCAAAGAATCAACCAATCAAGGAGCTGGTTCTTTGAGAAAATCAACAAGATAGATAAACCCTTAGCCAGACTCACTAGAGGGCACAGGGACAGCTTCCTAATTAACAAAATCAGAAATGAAAAGTGAGACATAACAACAGATCTTGAGGAAATCCAAAACACAATCAGATTCTTCTACAAAAGGCTATAGTCAACAAAACTAGAAAACCTGGATGAAATGGACAAATTTCTAGACCAGGTACCATGTTAAATCAGGATCAGATTAGTGACCTAAACATTCCTATATCCCCTAAAGTAATAGAAGCAGTCATTAATAGTCTCCCAATCAGAAAAAGCCCAGGACCAGATGGGTTTACTACAGAAATCTATGAGACCTTCAAAGAAGACCTAATTCTAATTCTCCTCAAACTATTCCACAAAATAGAAACAGAAGGTACTCTACCCAATTCATTCTATGAAGCCACAATTACTCTGATACCTAAATCACATAAAGACCCAACAAAGATAGAAAACTTCAGACCAATTTCCCTTATGAATAATGATGCAAAAACACTCAATAAATCCTCACAAACCGAATCCAAGAACACATCAAAATGATCAATCATCATGACTAAGTAGGCTTCATCCCAGGGATGCAGGGATGGTTTAATATAAGGAAATCCATCAATGTAATCACTATATAAACAAACTGAAAGACAAAAACCACATGATCATCTCGTTAGATGCAGAGAAAGCTTTTGACAATATTCAACACCCATTCGTGAAAAAAGTCTTGGAAATAACAGGAATTCAAGGCCCATACCTAAACATAATAAAAGGAATCTACAGCAAACCACTAGCCAACATCAAACTAAATGGAGAGAAGATGGAAGCAATCCCACTAAAATCAGGGACTAGACAAGGCTGCCCATTTTCTACATACCTATTCAATATAGTACTTGAAGTCCTAACCAGAGCAATTCTACAACAAAAGGAGGTCAAGCGGATACAAATTGGAAAGGAAGAAGACAAAGTATCACTATTTACAGATGGTATGATAGTATATGTAAGTGACCCTAAAAATTCCACCAGAGAACTCCGAAATCTGATAAACAGCTTCAGTGCTGTAGGTGGATATAAAATTAACTCAAACAAATCAGTGGCCTTTCTCTACAGCAAGGATAAACAGGCTGAGAAAGAAATTAGGGAAAGAACATCTTTCAAAATCTTCACAAATAATATAAAATACCTTGGTGTGACTCTAACTAAGGAACTAAGATCTGATCTGTATGATAAGAACAAGTCTCTGGAGAACAAAATCAAAGAAGATCTCAGAAGATGGAAAGATCTCCCATGCTCATGGATTGGCAGGATCAATATAGTGAAAATGGCTATCTTGCCGAAAGCAATCTACAGATACAATGCAATCCCCATCAAAATTCCAACTCCATTCTTCGCTGAGTTAGAAAGGGCAATTTGCAAATTCATCTGGAATAACAAAAAACCTAGGATAGCAAAAACTCTTCTCAATGGTAAAAGAATCTCTGGTGGAATCACCATGCCTGACCTAAAGCTGTACTACAGAGCAATTGTGAGAAAAACTGCATGGAGTAACATAGTGACAGATAGGAAGATCAATGGAATAGAATTAAAGACCCAGAAATGAACCCAAACACCTATGGTCACTTGATCTTTGACAAGGGAGCTAAAACCATCCAGTGGAGAAAAGACAGCATTTTCAACAAATGGTGCTGGCACAACTGGCTGTTGTCATGTAGAAGAATGCAAATTGATCCATTCTTATCTCCTTGTACTAAGGGCAAATCTAAGTGGATCAAGGAACTCCACATAAAACCAGAGACACTGAAACTTATAGAAGAAAATTGGGGAAAAGCCTCGAAGATATGGGCACAGGGGAAAAATTCCTGAATAGAACAGCAATGGCTTGTGCTGTAAGATTGAGAATCAACAAATGGGACCTCATAAAATTGCAAAGTTCTGTAAGGCAAAAGACACTGTCAATAAGATAAAATTGCCACCAACAGATTGGGAAAGGATCTTTACCAATCCCAAATCAGATAAGGGACTAATATCCAATATATATAAAGAACTCAATATGGACTCCAGAAAACCAAATAACCTCATTAAAAAATGGGGCACAGAGCTAAACAAAGAATTCTCAAGTGAGGAATATCGAATGGCTGAGAAGCACCTGAAAAAATGTTCAACATCCTTAATCATCAGGGAAATGCAAATCAAAAAAACCCTGAGATTGCACCTCACACCAGTCAAAATGGCTAAGATCAAAAATACATGTGACAGCAGATGCTGGTGAGGATGTGGAGAAAGAGGAATACTCCTCCACTGTTAGTAGGATTGCAAGCTGGTACATCCACTCTGGAAATCAGTCTGGTGGTTCCTCAGAAAATTGGACATAGTACTACCAGAGGATCCAGCAATACCTCTCCTGGGCATATATCCAGAAGATGTTCCAAAAGGTAATAAGAACACATGCTCCACTATGTTCATAGGATCCGTATCTATAATAGCCAGAATCTGGAAGAACCCAGATGTCCCTCAACAGAGGAATAGATACAGAAAATGTGGTACATTTACACAATGGAGTACTACTCAGCTATTAAAAACAATGAATTTATTAAATTCCTAGGCCAATGGATGTATCTGGAGGTTATCATCTTGAGAGAGGTAACCCAATCACAAAAGAACCCACATGATATGCACTCACTGATAAGTGGATATTATCCAAGAAACTTAGAATACCCAAGATACCACTTGCAAAACACATGAAACTCAAGAAGAAGGAAGAGCAAAGTGTGGACAATTCGCCTCTCCTTAGAATTGGGAACACAACACCCATGGAAGGAGTTACAGAGACAAATTTTGAGCTGAGAGGAACGGATGGACCATCCAGACACTGCTCCACCCTGGGGTCCATCCCATAATTAGCCACCAAACACAGACACTATTGCATGTGCCAGCAAGATTTTGCTGAAAGTGGATGCTAACAGTCAGCTATTGGATGGAACAAAGGGCCCCCAATGGAGGAGCTAAAGAAAGTATCCAAGGAGCTGAACAACATATGAACATATAGGAGGAACAACAATATGAACTAACCAGTACCCCCAGAGCTCGTGTCTCTAACTGCAGTTTTTGCAGAAGTTGGCCTAGTCGGCCATCATTGGGAAGAGAGGCCCCCTTGGTCTTGCAAACTTCATATGCCTCAGTACAGGGGAACATCAGGGCCAAGAAGTGGGAGTGGGTGGGTAGGGGAGTGGGGGGGGCAGAGGGTATAGAGGACTTTTAGGATAGTATTTGAAATGTAAATGAAGTAAATACCTAATAAACAATTGGAAGAAAAAAAAAACAGAAAGGAAAAGAAAAACATCAAAAAACAAAACAAAACAAAACAAAACAAAAAAACAAAACAGATCCCAGGATCTTAGTCACACCAGTATCTCAGGGTCACAAGGGCAGGTGACTTCCAGGACCTCTGACATATCCAGGATCTCAGGGTCACAGGATCTCAGAATCACAGGATCACAGAACTCTGAGGAGTTCTGACACAGCCAGGATCACAGGAAGGACAGGCCCCAGTGAGATATATCGAGGCAAGTAGCACTAGATATGGCTGGAGGCATACAGAAACCAATGTTATTTGGCATCATCAGAACCCAATTACCGCACCATAGCAAGTCCTGCATACACTATCACATCGGAAAAGCATGATTCAGATCTAAAAATCACTTCTCATGATGGTGATAGAGGACTTTAAGAAGGACATGATATCTTAGAAAACATTGACACAAAAGTCAAAGAAAATGCAAAATTCAAAAAAGTCCTTAACCCAAAACATCAAGGAAATCCAGGACACAATGAGAAGACCACACCTAAGGATAATAGGTATAGAAGAGAGAGAAGATTCCCAACTCAAAGAGTCAGTAAATATCTTTAGCAGATGCTGCTGAGGATGTGAAGAAAGAGGAACACTCCTCCATTGTTGGTTGGATTGCAAGCTTGTACAACCACTCTGGAAATCAGTCTGGTGGTTCTTCAGAAAATTGGACATAGTACTACCGGAGAATCCCACAATACCTCTCCTGGGCATATACCCAGAAGATGTCCCAACCGGTAAGAAGGACACATGCTCCACTATGTTCATAGCAGCCTTATTTATAATAGCCAGAAGCTGGAAAGAACCTAGATGCCCCTCAACAGAGGAATGGATACAAAAAATGTGGTACATTTACACAATGGAGTACTACTCAGCTATTAAAAAGTATGAATTTATGAAATTCCTAGGCAAATGGATGGACCTGGAGGGCATCATCCTGAGTGAGGTAACCCAATCACAAAATAACTCACACAATATGTACTCACTGATAAATGGATATTAGTCCAGAAATTTAGAATACCCAAGATAAAAGATACAATTTGCAAAACACAGGAAACTCAAGAAGAATGAAGACCAAAGTGTGGACACTTTCCAACTTCTTAGAATTGGGAACAAAACACCCATGGAAGGAGTTACAGAGACAAAGTTTGGAGCTGAGGTGAAAGGATGGACCATCTAGAAACTGAAATATTCGGGGATCCATCTCATAATCAGCTTCCAAACGCTGACACCATTGCATACACTAGAAAGATTTTACTGAAAGGACCCAGATATAGCTGTCTCTTGTGAGACTATGCCGGGGCCTAGCAAACACAGAAGTGGATGCTCACAGTCAGCTATTGGATGGATCACAGGGCCCCCAATGGAGGAGCTAGAGAAAGTAACCAAGGAGCTAAAGGGATCTGCAACCCTATAGGTGGAACAACAATATGAACTAACCAGTACCCTCAGGAGCTCGTGTCTCTAGCTGCATATGTATCAGAAGATGGCCTAGTCAGCAATCAGTGGAAAGAGAGGCCCATTGGTCATGCAAACTTTATATGCCTCAGTACAGGGGAACACCAGGGCCAAAAAGTGGGAGTGGGTGGTTGGCGGAGTGGGTGGGGGAGGGTGTGGGGGACTTTTGGGATAGCATTGGAAATGTAAATGAAATAAATACCTAATTAAAAAATTATAGAAGAAAACTTCCCTAATTTAAAGAAAGAGATACCCATGAACATACAGGAAGCCTATAGGACCCCAAATAGACTGGACCAGAAAAGAAATTCCTCCTGTCACATAATGATCAAAACTCCAAATGCATTAAAGAAAGGAAAATATTAAAAGCATTAAGGGAAAAAGTTCAAGTAGCACATAAAGACAGACCTATCAGAATTACACCAGTCTTCTCACCAGAGACTATAAAAGCTAAAAGATTGGGGCAGATGTCATAAGGACCCTAAGAGAACAGAAATGGCAGCTCAGGCTACTCTATGCAGAAAACCTCTCAGTTACCATAGAGGGAGAAACCAAGATATTTCATGACAAAACCAAATTTACACAACTTATCTTTCCACAAATCCAGCCCTACAAAGGTTAATAGATGGAAAACTTGAACACAAGGTAGGAAACTATACCTCAGAAAAAGCAAGAAAGTAATCTTTCAACAAACCCAAAAGAAGGTAACTACACAAACATGATTCTACTTCTAACAAGAAAAGTAACAGAAAGTAACAATTACTTTTCCTTAATATCTCTTAACATCAATGGACTCAATTCCCCCAATAAAATGGCACAGACTCACAGACTGGCTACATAAAGAGGAGCCAGCATTTTGCTGCATACAGAAAACTCACCTCAGTGACAAAGGCAGGCACTCCCTCAGAATAAAAAGTTGGAAAACATTTTTCCAAGCAAATGGTCACAAGAAACAAGATGGAGTAACCATTCTAATATCAAATAAAATCAACTTTCAACCAAAAGTTATCAATCATAAATAAACAAATAAGGACACTTCATACTGGTCAAAGGGAAAAAAAAACCTACCCAGATGAACTCTTAATTCTGAAAATCTATGCACCAAATCAAGGGCATCCATATTCATATAAGAAACTTTACTAAAGCTCAAAGCACACATCGCACACCACACAATAATAGTGGGAGACTTAAACACCACATTCTCAGCAATGGACATATCATGGAAACAAAAACTAGACAGAGATAGAGTGAAACTAACAGAAGCTATGAACCAAATGGATCTAACAGATATTTTTAGAACATTTCATCCTAAAGCAAAAGAGTATACCTTGTTCTCAGCACCTCACATATCTTCTCCAAAATTGACCGTATAATTGGTCTCAAAACAGGCCTCAACAGATACAAGAAGTTTGAAATAAGCCCACTATCAGATCATTACGGACAAAGGCTGATCTTCAATAACAACAACAACAAACCTTTCTAGAATTCAATGAAAATAATGGCAAAATGTATCCAAACTTATGGGACATATGGAAAGCAGTGCTAAGAAGAAAGTTCATAGCAGTAAGTGCCTTCCTAAAGAAATTTGACAGATCTCATACCAGCAAGTTGACAGCATGGCCTAAAGCTCTGGAACAAAAAGAAGCAAAAGTTTCCAAGAGGAGTAGATGGTAGGAAATAATCAAAATCTTAGCAGAAATCCAAAAAATAGAAATGGAGAGAACAGTAAAAATAATCAATGAACCAAAGACTTAGTTGTTTGAGAAAATAAACAAGATACACAAATCCTTAGTCAAACTAACTAAAAGGCAGAGAGACAATATCCAAATTAATAAAAGCACAAATGAAAAGGGAGAAGGTCAACAAATATTATTGAAATCCAAAGAATCATTAGGTCTTACTTCAAAACACTGTACTGCACAAAATTGGAAAATCTAAATTAAATGGATTAATTTTTGATAGATACTATTTATCAAAGCTAAATAGAGATCAGGTAAAGAATTTAAACAGATCTATAATCCCTCTCCTAACCAAAAAAGCCCAGGGTCAGATGGCTTTAGTGTAGAATTCTACGAGACTGTCAAATAAGAACTAATAGAAAATTCTACTCAAACTATTCCACAAAATAGAAACAGAACTCATTTTGTGAGGCCACAGTGGGCATAATAACTAAACCACACAAATATCCAACAAAAATATAGAATTTCTGACCAATTATCCTTATGAACTTTGATGCAAAAATACTAAATAAAATACTTGCAAACACATCAAAAACATCATCCACCATAATTAAGTAGGCTTCATCCCACTGATGCAGGGTTGTTTCAATATATAAAACCCATCATTATAATTCACCATATAAACAAATTGGGGGGAAAACATGGTCATTTCATTAGATGCTGAAAAGTCCTTTGATAAAATTTTACAATATACGTTCATGGTAAAAGTCTTGGAGAGGCCAGGGATACTAGGAACATACCAAAACACAATAAAGGCAATATACATCAAATTAAATGGAGAGAAACTTAAAGCATTTCCATTAAAACAGGAACAAGACAAGGCTGTTCACTCTTTCCGTATCTAGTCAATATAGTACTTAAATTGCTAGTGTAAATGTAAGAAAACTAAAGGAAAGCAAGGGAATAGAAATTGGAATGGTGGAAGTCAAATTATTGCTATTCACTGATTATATGATAGCTTATGTAAATGACCTCCAATATTCTTCCAGACAACTCCTACTTCTTCTTTAATGTGGCTATATACAAATTTAACTAAAAACAAACAGTAGTCCTCCTATATACAAATGATAAATGGCTTGAGAAAGAAATTAGGGAAACAACACCCTTCAGAACAGTATATATATATATATATATATATATAATGTCTTGGAGTAACTGTATCCAAGCAAGTTATAGACCTGCATGACAAGAACTTCAAACCTTTGAAGAAAGAAATTGAAGAAGACATGAGAAAATGTAAAGATCTCTCATGCTCATGGGTCAGTACCATCAAAACAGTACAAAAAAAGGGGGGAGGGCTTTTCAAAAGCATTCTACAGATTTCCAGTACAATATCCAACAATTATTTACAGAACTTGAAAGAAAGGACAAGACTCATGTTCATAAGGAAAACCAATTTAAAAAAAACACACATAATAACTAGAGTAATCCTGTACAATAAAAGAACTTCTGGAGGTATCACCATCCCTTATCTCAAGCTGTACTACAGAGCAATAATAATAAAAATTGCATGGTATTGGCATAAAAAGACAAACTGATCAATAGAATCAAATTGAAGACCCAGAGATAATCAAACATACTTATTAACATTTGATTTTTACAAAGAATCCAAAACCATACAATGGAAAAAAAAAAAAACATCTTCAACAAATGGTGCTGGTCTAATCGGATGTCTGAATGTAGAAGAATGAAAATGGCTTCATATTTATGACTGCACAAAACTAAAATCCAAGTGCATCAAAGATCTCAACATAAAACTAGATACACTAAATCTGCTAGAAGAAAAAGTGGGGAATAACCTTTAACACTTTGGCAGAGGAGACAACTTTCTAAACAGAAAACCAGCAGCTCAGGAACTAAGATCAATAATAAATGTGGTATCATGAAACTGATAATCTTCTGTAAGGCAAAGAACATCATCAATGGACAAAACAGCAGTCTACAGAATAGGAAAATATCTTCACTGGCCTTACATAAAACAGAGGGATGATATAAAACATATATAAAGTATGCAAGAAACTAGTTATCAACAAACCAAATGACCCAATTTAAAATGGGGTAGAGATCTAAACAGAGTTCTCTATGGAGGAATCTCTAATGGCTGAGAAGTACTTAAAGAAGTGTTCAACATCCTTAGTCATCAAGAAAAGTGCAAATCAAATGACTCTGAAATTCCTTCAAGTGACAACACATTTTGGAGAGGATGAAGGGGCACACTCCTATATTGCTGGTGGGCATGTGAACTTGTACAGCCACTCTAGAAATCAATTTAGCCATTTCTCAAAAAATGGGAATATTTCTATCTCCAAATCAAGCTATACCCCTCCTTTGCAAATCCCCAAAAGATGTTCCACTATTCCAGAGAGACACTTGCTCAATTATGTTCATAACAGCTTTATTCATAATATCCAGAAACTGTAAACAAGCCAGATGACCTTCAAATGAATAATGGATAAAGAAAACATGGTACTTTTATAAAATGAATTATTACAAAAAAATGAATTATTACTTAGCCATTAAAAATAATGACATTTTGAAAGGTTCAGGCAAATGGAACTAGAAAAGACCTTCATGAGTAAAGTAACCCAGACCCAAAAGAATGTGCATGGTATATACTCATTTATAAGTAAATATTAGCCATAAAGTGAAGGATAACTATACTAGAATCCATGCTCCTTCCCCAAAAAACCCAATCAGGGCACAAGGGTGAATTTTTGAATCTCACTGAGAACGAGAAATAAAATAGGCTCTGGGGTAGATGGAGCAAAGAACTGGGTGGGGAAGGTGAGCAGGTGTGATCAAGTAGTAAGAGAATGAAGAGAATGAATATGGAGAGAGAGAGAGAGAGAGAGAGAGAGAGAGAGAGAGAGAGAGAGAGAGAGAGAGAGAGAGAGAGCTGAAATCAACGGGGGGTCATCTCTGGAGCACTCTAGAAGCCCCAGTGCAATGGAAACTCCCAGGAATTTATGAGTGTGACTCTAGCTAAGACTCCCAGCATTGGGGAATATGGAACCTGAACTATCCATCTCCAGTAATTAGGAAAGACTTCAAATGGAGTTATTGGGACACCAACCCAATGACAAAACCTGTGACCCATTATTTGTCCTGCCTACAAGATGTACAGAGGTAAACATGGAACAGATATTGAGGGAGTGGCCAACCAATGACTGGCCCAACTTGAGGCCTATGCCATGAAAGAGTAATCCCACTTCTGACACTGTTCATGATATTATGCTATACTTCTATAAAAGCACCTAGCATAACTTTCATCTGAGAGGCTTCACTCAGCAACTGATGGAAACAGATGCAGAGAATCACAGCCAAATATTATGCAGAGCTTGGAGAATCCTATGGTTCAGGAGGACAGAGGACTGAAGGAGTCAGAGAGGCCAAGGAAACCACAAGAAAACACAGAACCAATTGAGCTGGGCCTATAGAAGACCACAGAATTTGAATGGCCAGAGAATATGCATGGGAAAGACCTAAGCCTTCTGCATATATGTAATAGTTGTGAAGCTAGGGCTTAATGTTGAGATGCCTGACAGCAGGAACAGGGGCTGTTTCTGACTCTGTTGCCTGCCTTTGAATCCTTCTCCACTAACTAGGATGCCTTGCCAAAATAGGAGAAGATATGCCTAGTCCTAGTGCAACTTGATATGGGAAGATAGGCTAATATCCATGGTGGGCAGTTTCCCCTTTTCTAAGTAGAAAGGGAAAAGGGAAGATGGGAGAATGAGGGTGAGATGAGGTGAGAGAGGTAGACACTGGGAGGAGAACCATGAGTGGAAGCTGAAATTGGGATGTAAAGTAAATAAGTTAATTAATAAAAGTCATTCACAGCATAAATTTATTAAAATTAAGAGAGTATTGCAAATGCACATAGTTATTATGAAAACATTTTAAAAATGTCTTGAGTGAGATGTTGGGATGTATAGGCAAAGAAAGGGTAAGGAAGATAAAAGTTAAGGCCTGTAAAGTACATTTACTTAAGTACTTAGTGATGTACCAAGTCACCTATTTTAACTCATTTCTGTGTAACTAATACACAAGGAAAATAAACCTGTTAGTAGATGATATTTTACTTTGTCTATTGTAATGATAATGTGATGGTATAGTGTTGACTTGTTAATTATTATTGGTGTTGAGCTAGGTAAGTGTGAAATTATAACTACTAGCTCCAACATTTACAAACTATTTTTGGTTTTCATGTCTATAGAAAGAACATTAATATTTCAAAAAGACTTATTTTTATATATTTAGAAGTAGACTATGTTTAAATCTAAGAAAGTAAATTAATTAATCTGTCTAAATTCCTGAAGAAAGAATGAAAATTGCATTTTTATATATCTATATTGTTTTTCAAAACGTTGGAGGTAATTTGTAAGTCAACCATTTAAAATCAATTAAATACCTAGTATCAATACTAAAACGATGATGTCATTTTATTACTTCCTTATTTTGTAAAACATATATTAATCAGAATCACCAAGGGTTTGTTATCAATTGTAAATTTAGATCCCTATCTTGTACATTCTGATTCAGATAGGGTGAAAAGTTCAGGAATATTCACGTTAATAAGTGTCTCTACTGATTCTGATTACACAGTCCAAGCTCTGTGCCTTGAAACATAACAATGTAGGTGTGTCAGGAGTAAAACAAACACCTCAGGACAAACTGCAAGAGGAATCTAATATTGATATCTAAAACCAGTGAAATCCAATAAGTAGAACTAAGAAAAAAGTCCAGTTTTTTTTTTTTTTTAGAAAAATTCAGAGATTACAGTATTACAAAACTGGTCTAATACAGTTTTAAATAGTACTGATCAACTTCACTGAAAAATAAAGAGGCATTCTGAAGTTGAGCAGTTTGTAGAACAGTTATTGCAAGAACTTGATTTCTATGCAATGAGATTTTTCAGAGTCATATCAGAGTGTCAATCTAGAAATCTTAGCATAAATTTAAAGGAAAAGTGAAGAAATAGAAGAAGCAGAACCAAGGACTATTTTAGCTTGGAGAAAGACAGAAAATATGTAGATCTATATAGTGGAATTCAAAGAACAGATAAATTATAAGAGAATCCAACAGGTAATCAGAAAAAGAGAGAGGGGGGGAGAAAGGGAGGGAGGGAGGGAGGAAGGAAGGAAGGAAGGAAGGAAGGAAGGAAGGAAGGAAGGAAGGAAGGAAGGAAGGAAGGAAGGAAAGAAGGAAACAAGAACTGGCAGACATGAAAGATTTAAAGAATTATATTTAGAAAGGATAAAAAGTATCCTCCCCGGCAAGAGAAAGATGAAGTAATGTTTGTGCCTATGTATAGTTTTGTAATTTTGTTTCTGAAGAGATTTACTTTTAAAATTATGCTTATACTATAGTCAAGTAAATGTAAAACTGTTTTAATTTTCTGGTGAAGATGACATACAACCTTAATTTCCATTAGTTTATTCTAAATCTATATATTTGATATGCCAACCTTAAGTGCATTGACACATTTTTCTTACCATTTTCTTCTAAATATCGCATAACTTTAGGTGTGTCTCTTTTAAGTAGTGTTTGTCCAACCAAGTATGGGTTTTTTTATTTAAATAGACTACTTCATTTTTACATTTAAGGTCATATTTGGTACATCTGGAGTTCAATTTGACACCTTAACAATTGTTTCCAAGTTTTCTTGTCTTCCCCTATTATCAGTTATAAATCATTTCTCTTTCTTTTAGTGATTTTGCAAGCATCCCTCGGCTTCGAAAAAAGCTTTTTCATTTCTTGGATAATTCAAACCTAGTCATTTAAACTCCATTCATCCACCTCCTCTCCTTTTTAGCTGCTATTGTAATTAACTTGATTTCTACAACTTTTAAGACCCATATAATTATTATCATTCTACACAGAAAATAGTAATTTAGATTTACATAAATATTTACCGGTTTTGCTGCTCTTGATTCCTTTCTGCATTCCCAGGGATTCCCATCTGAGATCATTTTCTTCTGTTGAAGAACAACCTTTACTTGGGGTGTGCTTGTAATAAATTCTCAGCATTTTTTTTTGTCCAAAAAAGTTTTTATTCACTTTTCAGTCTGTAGGACGTTTTTTTTTTTTGTTTTGTTTTGTTTTTTTAAATAGAATTTTTTGTTTGAAGTTATTTTCTTTCAGTACTTCCAGTCCGTTTTTTGTTTGTTTGTTTGTTTTCCTGTTTGTTTTATAAACAGCACTCCATCACTTCTAACACCACTGTCTTCTGGCTTGCATTGCTTTACAGTCTAGGTTTTCTTTCCTTCAAGGTATTGATCCCATGTCTTTAAAAAGACTGTTAGATCTCCAATGCCTCTGTAGATTTTCATTTTGTTAAGCTTTTCTGGTTGTTCTCAGTCAAATTTTTGACAAGCAACACGATGTTCATCATAATTGGAAGCATTCTGAAAACTTCTTTAGTGGCCAAATATTTTGGATGAAGAGGGAAGGAAGGCAATATGCTGATACTGAATTAATTTCTGGAGTTGGGTAGGGGGCCATTTTTGAAGAGTGGTTAAATTTTAGATTAAATACTGAGACAAAACAACTGATTACAGGTGATTAAATGGATTAACAGACGAAATGGATGATTCAATGGAACTTGATGGGTATTAGTCATAAAAAAGATACAGAAGGGCATATTTTATATCTATGCTTCAGTTTTAAATGTTTTAAGTAGGTAGACTAATCATTCCTATCATAATCATATCTATCACAGAGTCATTTTGAGGACAAAAACTTAAATGGTGATTGAAAATCTAAACTGCAAATATTTACTTATTACTCACATGCAGACTTTAAAATTGACCAAGATGTGAAATGAAGGATCCTCTTAGTGAAAAGAAAAAAGCTGTATAGGATTGTCTTTAAGATTGTGGATGTTCTTTAAAATTTTGCCCATATAATTGGCATTTACTTATAATTCTCATTAAACTAGAAGAAATATTTGTGGTGATGAGGTTATGGATAGGCAAGTCACTGGTTATAAAGTCTACTTGAAGTGAAGACATGAGAACATGAAGTAAAATGTGTGAGACTTAGTAGGAATGGAATTTAAAAATGGGAAGCTACTCTGTAGATTCTACATATGTATTTTAAAAGATAAGACTGACACTTGATCATTTTTGCCCCCTTTTGCTATGATCCCTGAGCCATAGGTACAGGAGTTGTATTGCAGATATATCAGCTGGGTTTGGACATCACATGGTCACTTGTGACTGAGGGGTAGCACTAATTACATTATTAGAATATTTTTGGAAGTTTATACAAGAAAATGTCAAAAATGCTTTACATGGGTGGTTAGAGAAATAAAGGAGATTTTTCAATGTAAAAAATATCTGGGCTATTATATAACGTTATATAATGGGAATAATTTAGAACAATTATGTTATGTAGACTAGCTACTGCTATAAATATATCAGGTTTATTTATTCTAGAATTACTTCCTTCTATAATTCAGAAACTCTAGTGTATGATAGTGGGCTCCTACTTCATCTCCTGAATACATCACTTGAATACAAACAAGATGTCAACTAAGTAATTCTATGCTTCTCCTCTGAGCAGCAATAACAATTTAAGTTCAAAAAGTTTGTAACTTAGTTCATTACCTGCCATTCTAATATGATGACAGAATCTGAAACAAAAAAGCAAGGTTCCTTTTGAGGCTAGATTCTAGATTTCCATATGTACTCTGATGACAACTTTTGAAGACAGGAAACACTCTTACTATATATGATGCATTTTGCATAAAAATACCTTGTAGTCATGCAGAATTTCAAAATTTAACTGTATCTTCTATTAACCTGGAAATATACTTACTGCTGGACTCTACAATAGAGAATTTCATGGGGTATCCTATTGAAATTTTAAATATTAAAAAATATTGAATTTGCTTTTTATTTACTTCTTTAATTTGGATGTGCCTTAATTTTTTTTGTTTGTTGGGCAGTAAGCTTAAAATTCCCTGCTATCTAATCATTTCTAGGAATTTCATTTTTTAATGATAAACCAGATTTTTCAAAACATTATGTTCATTTATAGCCACATTTGTGATTAAAAGGTTGCACAATAAAATTTCAAAACAGTTAAACCTTTGCCTCTAATATTTTTGGATTACTGATGTTGAGAATCAACTCATTTTCTTGGAATATATTTCATAATTTACTACAGTATCATTGATAACTCAAAGTATTGCAATGGCCATGGAAGACCTGAGGAAGCTATGGAGAAGATTATAACAGAAAACAAATCTCAGACTGTGTAAAATTTTATAAGATCATGATAAATATTTTGCCCTTCATAATTCTTGATTGAGTAGTCACAGTTCCTATACACCAAATGTGCAAAAGTATATGAAACAAGCATCTTAAAGGAAAGGTGAGTTTGATGAGATGTTGGAACACATAATACCAAAGCATCATTACATTTTCATGGATATAAAGTAACGTTCCTAGACAAGGTAGAAATTACATTACTTAACCTATAAGGTGTCTAGAAATGCCCATATTTGTAGTTAGGTTTCTTTAGCCATCAAATCATAAGACTTCAAACTAGACATGGTAACATCCATCTAAAATCCCAGCACTTAGAAAGTAGAAACAGAAAGGTGAGACATTCAAAACCAACCTATGGTACATAAAATATTCAAAGGCCAGCCTATCACACAGATAAATACAAACAGACAGACAAACTAAACAAAACAAAAGGCATGAAACAATTTTCTAACTTTTTTAACCCCAGCAAAACAGTTATTATAACTTAAAAATGAGTGCTTAATGAGATCTAGCAAGAATAGTTCATATAGCTGATATAGAGGGAACCAGGCTAGTTTACTATAGTCCTTGTCAACACAAAAGCCTTATCTATGCAGTATTTACGTGTGACTTCCAGAGTTGATTTCTTCTTTCAGGATACTTGTGTCCATGAAAATAGAAGAAATGTTAAGATAAGAAATGGAGCCAGAGAAAAGTAGGAAGAAAAAAAATAAAACAACCAAAACCAAACAAACCTAATTTCAGAGATGAAATTATCATGACTCTAATAAAAGTTAAGTTTTAGAACCCTCTCTTGAACAGGCCATCTTCAATGCCCTGAGAGTATTTTTGTGCAGTATTTGTCAACAGGCAAGTCTCAAGGCTATGAGAGCATTTTATGTGTAACATTTGGCAATTTTAAAATTAATATTTTGTTGTTATTTTTCTCATTATGAATATTCAATTTGTATGTTATTTTTATTGTGTAAAGCTCAGGATAAAGCCTTATGTATCATCCCTTGATACATATACTTCATCAGCAGTTATTATAAATTGACTTTATATATGCAAGATTCTGATCATCCTCCTTTTAACTCTAATTTAAAAAAAAAAACCTTATCTATAGAAGAAACAATATAATTTAAAAAACTAAAATACATTTCAATGCTAGAAATTAATCACTAAACAGGATATATGTAATAATTTCTTTTAGAGGTCACTATGGAAAAAGAAAAGCTTACAGATGTGTAAGTGACCCTGGTTGTCATTATCAACTCCTATATTTTTTGTATGTAAATTGTAAAGATTAGGGAGGAAGTATGGGTAAAGTATTGGTAAAGCATGAACTTAAAAGTAACTGATTCATACCTGTGATTAATATGGTTTTAAATTCCAGGCTTCTGAAATAATAAATTTTATTTCCTAACATGTATTCATATATATAGCATAACAAAATTAAAATTTTATATAACTGATACTTATATTAACTAATCTTTAAATATTACTCTATATTGTATGCACTTTTTAAAAATGAAATTTAACATTTTAAAGTTAGAAAAATTCTAATAATGACAAAATTTTAAAAATGAACATAACACACACAATATAGCATATATAAGAAAACAGCTATTAAAATAAATTATTGATACTTTCTATGATTCTAGCAGAAACAGAAACAAGAAAGAAAACCCATTTTATACATAAACACAAGACACATGCTCACATACATACTCACAACAAATACTGGCAGGAACATAAAATTTAATCAGTTATAAATCATCTGTAATTTTAAAATAGCATTTTTACAGAATTGCACCCTGTTACCATAACCAGAATTTTAAGAAAATTATATCCGTTTTATTTTCAATACCTGAAATCTTGTGGCCATCCAGTTTCAACAATATCTGAATGGTAATAATGCTAGTAGTTAAATCCACCATTATATAATGTACTTATTTAAAATTAATATGACTACATATTAAATTGAGGTATTATATTCTGCATAGTATATTTGCTGAAATGCATTAAAAGAAAAAAAATACCCATGTATCTTTCTTAGAGAAAATATTACACTTTTAAATCTTTCATTACTACTTCCTATTAGTGGCAAATCTTTGTTTAAAATTGCTTACCACTTGCACCCTAGGTGGTCTATCTTCACGATGAGCAGGTCTTGGAATTTGTCTTTCTGGTTTAGGAAGATCAGGTGGCAGAGAAATTATGTAGTGACACATCTTAGTCACACCCTTGCACTAGGAAAAGAAACAAAGAAAGAGATCCATGATACACCAGTTGGTGACCCAATGCTAGTATGGAATTTCCATGATTTTCATTAAAATGAGTATACATCAAGAATAAACTGCAATATTCATAAACTGGCAAAACATATTTATGTGGTTAACCAATAATTTTTGGTAAAATGCATACTTTCAAAATCTAGATTAAATTTCTTAGATACTTTTAGTTATGATATAGGATATAAGCATGGGAGTAGAATGGCTAAAATATATTGTAAATCTTTTTTTTAAATAATAATAAGTTTACATTTTTAATTTATTATTTGTGTGGGGGGACACAGGAGGACAACTTCATTTTTTAATGTATATGAGTACACTGTAGCTATCTTCAAACACACTGGAAGAGGGAGTTGAATCCTATTACAAATGGTTGTGAGCCACCATATGTGCTTTAAAATAATATTTTCCTGGCAGAATGGCCCCCATAAGTTCATATATTAGAATGTTAGGTCCACATTCAATTAAACTGTTTAAGGATTCTGAGGTGTGGCCTTGTTGGAGAAGGTGTGTCACTGGGGGTAGTTTTGAGGTTTCAAAACCACACACCATTCCCAGTTAACTCTCTCTCTCTCTCTCTCTCTGTATATATATATATATATATATATATACATATATTCCTGACAAAGACATGACTTAAGGAAGGGTTTGGTTTTTTTTTACACTTTAAAAAGTAAAGCAATCCATCATAATGGAGAGGGCATTGTTGCAGTTTACACTATGTTCATAGTCTTCAGGAAGCAGAAAGTGGAAAGAAAGTGTTTAGGCGTACCTTCAATCACACAGCCAAGTGACTCATTTCTCCAGCAAAGTTCTACCTCCTAAAGGTTCAAGATCCTTCTAAAAAGCATGTTATCTGGAGGAGTAATTGGTCAAACAATTATATATATATACACACATACATATAATGTGCTTGTGGCTCAGGGTATATCATCATTAGTACTGTTCTAGCACCATGCCTGCCTGCCTACCTGCTTTCATGCTCTACACCATGGTGGTCATGAACTTGCGATTTTAAACTGTAAGCACCCAATAAACTGTTTCCTTTATAAATTACCTTGGTCACAGTGTCTTATCACAATGATAAAAGGAACCAAAACATATTACATCTCTTCATCCATTCACTACAGCTTGCTTTTAAAGCACATTTAGTGCAAAATTTTTGTATACTTTTGCAAGTATGGATTTAAGGTACAATCACAGTCTCTAAATATTCATTAAAAAGTTAAACAGAATAAATTTTAATCTTTCAAAATCATGTAATTAAAAGAATTGGATAATTAAATGACAGTTAAGAAAATTCATTGTTTGTTTGACCAATTACTCCTCCAGATAACATGCTTTTTAGAAGGATCTTGAACCTTTAGGAGGTAGAACTTTGCTGGAGAAATGAGTCACTTGGCTGTGTGATTGAAGGTAGGCCTAAACACTTTCTTTCCACTTTCTGCTTCCTAAAGACTATGAACACAGTGTAAACTGCAACTATGCCCTCTCCATTATGATGGATTGCTTTACTTTTTAAACTGTAAAAAAAAAAACAAACCAAACCCTTCCTTAAGTCATGTCTTTGTCAGGAATTTGGTTGCAGCAACAAAAGTATTATAGTCACAATAAAAACAATTGTTTTGTATGGTATCTAAAATATTAATTAATATGTAAATTAAGATTTAAAAAACTAAATTTCAAAATTTTTAAGTAGAGTGACAAATGATGGCGCAATTAACTATCCAGTTATCATTCAGCTCAATATAGAAACTACAGTTTACACATAATTCATTATAATTGCCAGAATAGAGCTCTATAAATATGTACTGTTGACAATTATCATTCCATATAAGTAGTTTTCACACCATCTATGGAAATATTTACAGTTTGTGTGATGTTGCCTTTAAGTAAATAAAAGTGTATTGGTAAATCCTGGAGTTAGATATGGATTTTTTAATATTCTTATCTTTCATGTCAGACATATTCAATGTAGTAGTATGTTATTGACCTTACTATAAATGATACATTGATGATAATGAAAAGGGAGTGTTTACTATAGATGCACCCACAACAGCACACTTAAAACCTTTTAAGCTTCGTCTCAACATTTCAAAAATGTTCTTCCTATACCTTGTGTACTCTGTGTAGATAGATGCAAGATAATAAAGCTGTGAGGTGGGAATGGGTAGGTGGGTGGGTAGGTGGGGATGGGTGGGTGGGGGAGCATGGTCATAGAGGCAAAGGGGAGGGGGAACATTTGAAATGTAAATAAATAAGATAACCAATTATAAGTAATTAGTACTGAAAATGTTAATGATTAAATCTGTATATGTAACCACTGAATTTGTAAATTTGTGAATGCTCATAGCAAATAACTTATGTATGGCATACAATTTTAAATTAAAGCAATTTACCTTAGCAATTCTTAAATATACATACAACTATTAATTAATACTATTACTGTTAATTATAGGAATCATACAGTGCATTAAATCCTAAAATGTATTCTTTGGCAGCCTGTATAAGTTACCATAAGGTTCTGATGCATTTGCCACTCAAAAAGATATAGTACTTTTATCTTTATTTCTCTTTTAGATGCTGACCATAGCTTAATATGTCTTTTTTTATATTTTTGGCTTCTTTATTCTTTCTCTAATGCACTCCTCCCTGACATATGGCTGCTGATCCTCAAAATGGTGACACCTATGTCTATTTAAATCAAACAGCATGGTTTTGTTTCTTTTCTCTAGTCACACCATTCCCTGAAGCTTCTGAGAATTATGCTTGCCTGCCTTGGATATTTTCTATTAAAGTCTAATAAAACTGACGGGGCTTAAAAAATGCATTCCACTCATCTGATTGAAACTTACTCTATATCCCATCCTACCTCATGCATCAGTCTCCAGGAATTACCATTCCAATTAGTATTTCAATGTTATCATTAAGGACATTTCAATGTCTATTCAATGTTTGGGGTAACTTTAGAAAAGTATGATAGGCATGTAAAGTGATGGATGTTAATTGGCTTGATTCACTCCATAAGACAGATAGATATACACATACATACATACATACACACACACACACACACACACACACACACAGAGGAAGGAAGGGAGGGAAGGAGAAGAGGAGAGAGAGAGAGAGAGAGTGTGTTCACATCATCCTCAATGCCCCTCAATGCTAAAAATAGATATAATTACTATTTTTTCAAATCAGTCTTGCTATGTAGCTCAAGTTGGCCTTTAAGTTATAATCTTCCTGTTTCATCATACAGAATTCTTGGGTTACAGATGTTTACAACCAGTCTGACTTCATTCATTTTTGTATATATTCCTTTATAACACTTGAGAAATATTTTTACATAACTGGCATAGGAAAATACAGTGATTTAAATAAAGAGAAAAATAGACTCACTATATTCATGTTTGTACCAAATATATATTTCATCCTCCAGAGTTAATTTAATTTGGTACACAAAAATATCAAGAATGCCAAAAATTTTAACTTGTGTTACATGCTTTATAAGTTCAAATGGAAAATACTTTTAAACAAAATAGATTCTGTCTGTTTTAATAGGAGATAAAAGTTTTAATCAACTGGTTATCTTAAATCTGTTGAGAAAAAAAAAACCTCAAGGTATGTTAACCATGTTTATATTTTTTCTCTGTGTTTCAGATATATCTTTATTTTCACATATAAAACAGCTGCTTTATGTAGAATGTACATTTCTTGGACCATACATATGGGATGAACTTAGTGTATATACGAGTAAAAGAATAGCATTGAACTGAAGTATCTTAGGACACACATGTAGAAAAGGTAAGAGTTTTGTCATTTCCCAAGAAACAAAATAAGAAAAATGCATTTATGCCGGGCGTGGTGGCGCACGCCTTTAATCACAGCACTTGGGAGGCAGAAGCAGGCAAATTTCTAAGGTCGAGGTCAGCCTGGTCTACAAAGTGAGTTCCAGGACAGCCAGGCTATAGAGAGAAACCCTGTCTCAAAAAAACAAAAACAAAAACAAAAAACCAAACAAACAAAAGACAAAAAAAAAAAAGAAAAAGAAAAATGCATTCATGCTACACAGTAATGGATTCTATAGCAATCTGTGGTGGGATGATCTGACACTAAGAACTATCAACATATACAGTAAAAGCTTCTCAGATAACAGTATTTCCTAAAACTACAATCATATAAGTGTAGGTTATATAAATTGTGATATCCACAGCAAAATACAAATTTTGCTGTCGTAATTCACATTCAAACCCTATATGTACAATTAATTAGCTGTATGACTTTGCAGAAGTATATTAAAGCCCATAAAGTATAGTTTCTTCATTTTTAAAATTTATCTTAAGTGTACAGGAATAATTGAAGTGAAATAAGTGCTAAGAACCAAGACTTTTATCTGTAAACTTGCATATATGAACAGTGATTAAAATGTTGGAGTATGTTGCTGGACAAAAACTAAAATGTCTTCCAAGTCTAAGATTTTGTTTTATTTCACAATACTGTTAATTTTACCAGAGATATTCCAAAACTTGAATTCTAGAAATGATATCTGAATCTAGCATGTATCAATTTATACTTTTCTAAGAAGAAATATAACAAAAGAACTAAGATTAAAACAGAAGATGAGGGGTGTTTACATATTGCTGAGAATTTAATCTAGGGACTTGTACATGTATGATGGGTAAGCATTCTAACATGGAAATATCCCTAGCCCTAGGAGATTATTCCCTAAGGACAAATTTGGTCCTGTGAAGGCTAGTATAGGGGAATGCCAGGACAGTGAAGCAACAGTGGGTGGGTTGGTAAGAGGGGGAGGGGGGAGATGGGATAGGGGATTTTGGAGGGGAAACGAGCAAAGGGGATAACATTAGAAATGTAAATAAAGAAAATATCTAATAAAAAAATTTAAAAAACATAAGGATGCTTCTTCTGCTCTGATCTCTGTGTTCTCGTGCCTCATTTAATCTTGTACTTTACAAAATCTATCTTTGAGAAGGGCCCTAAATTTAGCACACAATGGTCACAAAGATGGTTATAATGCACAAAGTGACCAGCGCCACAATCATAAAGCCATAGATCTTATATGCCCAGAAAACCATGAAGATGAAATGCATTTCAATAAAAATTGAGCCAAGAGGTAAAATTCTTCCCAGGAAAACAATAACTGCAGGCTCTATAGAACCATTTTTCCCCCTCTGGGATAGGATGAGGCACAGCAATGAATTGACAAGGGAAGTTGGGCTGACCTGACAGTTTTCGACCAAGTATTGTACCAACAAGATTTATAGGAAGAATAGCAAAAAAAAAAAAAAAAAAAAAAAAAAAAAAAAAAAAAGCAGATGCAGAAAATGCCCACCATTGTTCCAAAAGGAATGGCTCTAGAAGCATGGTAATAAATGACTATAAAGCTGATAAAGAATGCAGTCCCACACAGCATAGCTGAGATAAGGAATGCCCCAATAAATATCTGCTTTATTCATCTCCTTCCTCTTATTCTAGCATACAGACTTCCTCCACAATCCCATCATTGGAGATGTAGCAGCACAGACAAACATGTCTGTACTGAGAATCAAACTTCCATTTGTACATAAATTCTCTATCATGGCAACAATAATAATAATAAAATACGCAGCAAATACCTGACATCCAGAACCAATGAAAGAAGAAAATATCAGAGGGTAACTCAATTGTTTGAACATATCTCCATGAACCTGCTCCCATCTATATTCACTTGTTTTCAGTCAATTCTCCACTCAAATTTATCTTTTTTTTAACAAAATTAAAAACTATTAAATTCTATAAGGACTATATCTGCTGTTGTCTTAATAGGTGGATTTTAGTTGGATTAAACTCATTTATGTATCTTAAAATCAACCCCATTTTCAATTCCATCCAAACAAGATACAGTATGAAAGTAGAGGTGTACTCTGTATAATGCAATTTACAATAGAGTTAGCAAGCAAAGTGTTAATTGGAGAAGATACTTGTTTTTATTAGTCGTTTAAAATTTTTTATAAATTTACATTTTAACTGAATGTCTAAACTGATTATATTTCCCTCTCTCCTAAATTAAGATATAAGTTACTCTTACAACTTTTGGGGTGTTCAATGGAGGTTATACATCAGAAATTATTTAAAAACAAGGAGGAGTTATAAATGTATCTAACATTAATAATGTCATGTAAGTATAGGTTACTGGTAGCATTTAGATATATAGATTGATTGGGGAACTTTTTAGGGGGATGATGAATAGTGAAAAAAATGTTTTGGTTTGCATGGCTTTATACATCTTGTCTACCGTTGCATGAAACACAGGATCTTTTCAAAATGTGTGTGACATACTTCTTTTGTGAAGGGGTTGATTTTCTTTTATGAAACTCTTACTGGAACTAAATTTGTAATTTAGAAACATTTAATTTTCATAACCCTGGCTGGGACATTTAAGTAACATCTAGTTCATTATTGCTTTAGAATGTTCAAATAAAATTTCCTGACTCCCAAACAGGGGGCCCTTAAAACATGTTAACTCTTAACAGGAAAATATATTTAACATTTTTATATCTTACCAGAACATTTTCACTTACAAAAGAAATAAGTCTGAAAGCCAAAAGAATTGAAAAAGGAAAGAATTTAAAGACAATTTGGTATATTTCTATGCTAGATAATATGTTAGGAATGAAATTGCTATTAGGTGATTTCTTTTTATGGAGCAAATGATTGCTAAGCAATGGGGTGGGGTGTGAATCTATTAAGGCACTTAAAATCATGTGTGCTCAAGCCACTTAAAAATTTCCTTAAAATTAATACTAGCTTGATTTAGAAATGAGAAAAATTAAATTTCCTATTTATCTAAACTATATATATCAAGCGGTCTGTACACCTATAAAAGATGAGCATGTGTATTTAAATGAATATAAAATAAAAATGCTATTTAGTGGAACTAAATGAGAAAAGTTCAATAACAGTGAGTGAACCTTTAATGAAGATGAATGCATCCATGACAATATTTGCTATAAATAATTTTGCATAAAATATATTAACACGTATTTAGGGGATAACAAACACTCTAAAAACAGAATCTCTGACAAAAACAGTTTCATAAGGAACAGTCATAAATATTAATAAATACCTTTCAGTTTTAGTATGAAATAAGAATTTTTATAATTCAATCTTCACTATAGTTATTGTTTTGTCTAACAAACTAGAATGCTTTGTATAAAATATTTAATTATACCCAACTGCATTTGTATGTTACAAATAAACCAAAATATACTTTAAATATTCTCTCTATATAAATAACTCATTATCATACAGAGTAGTAAAGGAAATGTATATACTGCAATAGTATAATGAACAATATAGTGAATAAGAAATATTTCCTTTTAAAAGTCTTAAAGGTACACTTACCACGTCTATTATATCAGATTCATTTTCATGGGTAAGATCAGACTAAAAAAGAAGAAGACATAAATTAGTGTTTATTGACATAAAATTATTTATTTAAGGGAACAGAATATATATCAATAGAACCTTATCTCCATTGTTTTCATTCCTTATTGAAGGAAATATATTCTGAATCTGAGGAACAATCTGTATTTATCTATGTTTTAACAGTTTGCATTTATCCAGACACATTTATAGTGATTCCAATGAAATACAACTAAATCTGTCTTTTTTTTTTCTGTACCATGGTTTCATTTTCTTAGACCCATGTTTCAAATTCTTTGAATTCTATTAACATTTTCCTTTGGGTCTCTACATACTTTAGTTCAGACATTATATAGTCTCTCAATATTATCCTTAAAAAATAAATTTTAACATCCATATGACTTAAATCTATTTAATCAATATAAATTTCATTTTCCAATAAAACAATTATGTTAAAACTTTTATACTGAAACTTCTTTCCCATATTTTCTATCATAATTGTTTTATTCAACTGTCAATATTTACAAAAATAAACATTTAAGTGATTTATCTGCTCACCACAGATATTTTAAAACTACTTAATTTTATAATACACAAGTACACACCTGACAGATATGTAGCTTAATGATATTTTACATATGAATATGCCTGCACAATTACAACAGAAACTATAGAATTATATTATAAAATATAGAATATCCCCTTCATGTTCCTATCCCAGACTATAGTTCGAGTAATAATCAATGCTTTCAATTGTCTCAAAATTTTATTTTTGGTATTTCATATTAATGAAATCATATGGCATGCATATTCTCCCCCCACACCGGTTTACTTGCCATACTATTTATAAGAAACATGTATGTTACTGAATATCACATAATTTAAGTTTACACAGTTCAACCTTTCCCAGTTTTTGGTTTCAATATTCCAGCATACTTGCATTTAGATTGTCACTCTTTTAAAATTTATTTCTCACATATAAACATACATATATAATATATAAAATTTTTCTCTCACACATTATATCTTGACCAAAGTATCCCTTCCCTCCTCTGCTCCCAATCCCTCCCCTCTCTCCCAAATCCATTCATCCTCCATTTCCTTTCAAAAAACAAAGCAGGACTTCCAAGGACATCAAATTAACAGTACATAACAAGTTACAATAAGACTAAGCACAAACCCTCATATTAAGGTTGGTCCTCATATAAGGTAACCCAGTAGCAGTTAAAGAGACTCAAGCACAGGCAGAAGAGTCAGACACATCCCCACTCCCACTGTTGGGAGTCCTACTAAAACACCAAGCTACATAACAGTAATATAATGCAGAGAACTCAGTTCAGGCCTATGCAGACTCTGTAATTGTTGCTTCAGTCTCTGTGAGTCCCCTATGTGCACTGAGTAGTTGATTCTGTGGGCCATATTTTTGTGGTATCGTTTACCCTTCTAGCTCCTACAATCTTCTCCCCTCTTCTGCAGGGGTTCCAATGTCCCCCTAGTCTCTGCATCTGCTCAAAGTCTTAAAGTAATTTAGATACATTTTAATCCAGCTGTAAGGCCTTTTTAAAAATTAAGTATTAAACTATTTAAATTAAATGCAATTACCTTATTTATGTCATTTAGAGTATTTTCTTTTTATGAATCTTGTTTTTTCGTTCATTGTTAATGTGATTATTGAATATTTAGATCATTCAAGTTTTATTAAGTTTTTATCTATACCAACTGCTATCATTATTTTCATGGTTACTATATAACATGTTTAAAGGGTGTACTGGAAAATTCTATGTGTCCTCAAGATCAGTCAGGGGATTCATGAGATCAAAACTGTTTTCATAATATTACTAAAATACATTAAGTGTATTTTCACTTAAGAGTTTTCATGAGTAGGTTAGAAATGTGATATGCAAGCAAATACACATGTTCAGTATCATCCATTAAATGATAATTAAAAGTGTTTCAAATTATAATAATCTTCCTTTTGTGTTTAGATATGTTATTTATGATGGTATGTAATGAATTCATTATTATTATATCTAGATGAATTAATTTACTTATTTTAATGAGACATTATGTGTGATACAGTTTTAAAAATATATGTTGACTCCAGAAAGAATGAACTTTTGGTATAATATACTGCTGTCGTCCTGTGTACTTAGGCTGTTTAAGTTCATATGTCTATAAGAGAACTATGTAACTAATGTTATTGTGGCTTGGATTTCCCATATAGTCAACTTTTACAACCACATATACTCCTGAATTATGTACTCTTGCATGCCCATGAATAAAAGTAATATTTGTGTATGTTGTAGTAATTGTTTGTTAAAAGTAACCATCAGGTTGAAAATAATTTTATACAATAAATATCTACCAAAAAGGTTTTTAAAAACAGCATGTGGATATAGCTTTACAACTTCTGTTTGCAGTGCTGAGCACTTTTGGGTTAGTTGGGGTCAATAAAATGAATTTTCCCTTGTAAAACTGTTAGATTTCTGCAGTATATCTCTCATTCATTCCCAATGCCATGTTTTCTATGCTATTCAAGAAATATAGAGCAAAGACCTTTGTTATGGGCAGGCACAGAGAGGCACAATAGGCACATGGACAAAACAGGGACAGATTAGACACACAAAACAGATGGGCTAGAGGACAGGCCAAGCCATAAAGCCATAAATGAACAACTACAGACATATGGAAGACACCAGAAGTTGAGAATTCAAATTCTGGATTTCTCTTGGTGAAATTGATCTAACAAGAAACTGTTTTATATTCATCCATATGTTATACTGACACGTTTTCTGAGGTTATCTTTAACTTGTTAAGGGGTATGGCATAACATAGAGCAATGTAAACAAATGAAATTTTATGTATGTAACCAACCATAAAGCATGCCTCAGATTAAAAATATTTCCAGTACATAGGAGTCTTTTTCTGGCTCCTGTCCAGTCCACAGCATCTCTGTTTAAAGAAATACCATAAAAATCTTTGCTTGCTTTTAAACTTCACATGAATAGAAACTATAGAATTGTTTGTACAATATGTGATACATTTGTATCTTTTATTCAGCATAATGTGTGAAAATCTGTTATGTTATTGTACATAGTAGTGGTTCATATCATATATATTCTATACAAATATATCCTAATTTTGTTGCTCATTTCAGGTTTTGACATGCCTTCCTCACTAAGCTTAATTATTATTGTTATTTATAGAATTTTATTCATAACATACATAATGAATGTTTTTAACAAGTGGCATAGATTATCATGAAACCTGCTATTTGGTCTCAAATCTTTGTCTTTATGCATCAATTTACTGAATGCTGAAATTAAAAGCATTCATTCCAATACCAGTTAAATTTTTATCATTTTATGTACAACATATACTGAAGCATTTTCTCTTTAAATATTTTAATATGCATTTAAATAATACAGTAAACAATATTTCAATGGTTAAAATTACCTGTTATATATATAATTCTTGTTTTTCTTTTTCTTTTATTTGGACATTTTCTTTATTTACACTTCAAATGTTATATCCCCTTTCCCAGTTCTGCAACCCCATAGGTGGATCATTATTATGAACTAACCAGTACCCCAGAGCTCTTGTCTCTAGCTGCATTTGTATCAAAAGATGGCCTAGTAGGCCATCACTGGAAAGAGAGGCCCATTGGACTTGCCAACTTTATATGCCCCAGTACAGGGGAATGCCAGGGCCAAGGGGTGGGGGTGGGTGGGTGGGGGACTGGGGGGGTGTATTGGGGACTTTTTGGATAGCATTGGAAATGTAATTGAGGAAATTACCTAATTAAAAAAAAAAGAACGGTGTTGTACTTTGTCAAAGATGAATATGTGGGATTTTCTTGTGATTTGTTTATAAGGTGTATTACACTGATGGATTTTTTTATGTTGAACTATCCCTGAATTCCTGGGATGAAGCCTACTTGGTCATGGTGGATGGTATCTTTGATGTGTCCTTGGATTTGGTTTGAGAGTACTGTATTGAGTAACTTTGCATTAAATGTTCATAAGAGAAATTTGGATGGTACTAAGATAAGCAATAGAATAGGAGAAATTTTGCCACCTCTGTATCTGAAAACTGATTAATATCTAAAATTTCAAAAATCAAAACACAAAACAACCTAAAATGCTCCAATAAATAAATGAGCAAATGAATAGTTTTCAATAAAAAGACAAAGAGCTAATATTTATATGAAAAATGTTCAACATTCTTAGTAATTAGAGAGTTGATTGCTCCAGCCTAAATGGATATCATCAAGTAAACAGATGGTAAGCCCTATTGCTGAAAATACCATTTACTTTCGTCATCAAAAAAGGAGAATTTATCTGCTGGCCAACTAGAAATTTTATGCCTTCTAACTAGCATTCATAGTGCCAGAAAATTCTATACACACTACTGGATAACAAAAGCAATAGTCAATTTCCCCATGTGTGTGTGTATATATATATATATATATATATATACACACGCGTGTGTGTGTATATGTGTGTGTACTTAATCTTAAGTGGGATAATCTTTATCAACTTCCTCTTCTCAAGGCTCAAGGATCTATGTGAAAGATGAGTCAGAAAGATCCAGAAGTTGTGGGTCACTTCAAAGAAACAGTGTCTTCTAACATCACTGATACACACATAAAATCACAGCAACTGTGACAGCATGCACAAGAATTGCAAAAGCCAGTAAAATAACAGCACAAAGAAAGTTGAACAGGGAAAAAATTACACTCCTAACCAAGAAGTTATTTACAGTTGATATTTGCTGAAGGAGGGAGAGAGCAACTGTGGCATTGGGTGCTGTGGATTTGGTCTCATGCTTGTATTATGTTAATTGGGTCCCCAAAATTACATGGAAATATGCACATCTGCACTTAAGACACTGAGGGTCCCTCCCCTTAGTTGGTTTTGATCGATAAATAAAGTTGTCAGGGCGACTAGTTGGGCAGAGAAACAGCAGGGCTTTTAGGATTCTAGGGCAAGGGGCCAAGGAAGGAGGAAAGGACAGACGCCATGACAGAAAAGGCCTAGCTGCAAAACTTGAGAAGTACAAGATAGAGAGACAGCCTACATGTATGAACCAGGGATCACGGCCCAAAAGGGTTGCAGGTCTGGGTCCAGGGCAGTCAAGATGGAATATATAGGTTTTAATAAGTGATGATTTGGGATCATCTGAAATTACATCAGCCACATGAAGCTTAGGAAGTGGCTCAGCCATTGAGCTGGTTAAGACATATTAAAATGTAAGGCGGCATGCGTATGTATTCTATATGTGCCACAGCAGCTGGGATGATTTGAGCAGAGATTACTTTGCTACTACAACAACTGGGTGTATCAATCACAGTCCAGGACAAGATTTGTGTGTGTGTGTGTGTGTGTGTGTGTGTGTGTATGTGTGCTTTCTTGTGTTTTAAAGAATGCAGAAATGAGTAGATAGGGAGGTAGGTAGGATATGGGAAGATTTGAGATGGTGAAAATATATAATCAAAACATATTGTATATAAAACATAAAAAATAATAAAATTGTAGGAATGTAAATTAGTCTAGTGTATTGTGAAAATCAGTACCAAGATTCCTCAGAAACTTAAATATATAACTACCATATCATCCAGCATGTGAATCCAGGAAGTTTGTAAGTAACTCAGTAAATCCACATATCACAGAGATATGTGCATATAAATGTTTATTGTAGCTCTACTCATAACTAAGTTATGGTATAAACTGAGTTAATAAATAAAAGACTATTTAACCATGAGCATCCAATATTTTGTTGCTTATAAGAAAATGCCCCTCAACAGAAGAATGGATACAAAAAATGCGGTACATTTACACAATGGAGTACTATTCATCTATTAAAAAGAATGAATTTATGAAATTCCTAGGCAAATGGTTGGACCTGGAGGGCATTATCCTGAGTGAGGCAACCCAATCACAAAAGAACTCAAATGATATATACTCACTGATAAGTGGATATTAGCGCAGAAACTTAGAATACCCAAGATATAAGTTACAATTTCCAAAACACATGAACCTCAAGAACGAAGACCAAAGTGTGGACACTTTGCCCCTTCTTAGAATTTGAGACCAAAACACCCATGGAAGGAGTTACAGAGACAAAGTTTGGAGCTGAGATGAAAGGATGGACCATCTAGAGACTGCCATATTCAGGGATCCTTCCCATAATCAGCCTCCAAACACTGACACCATTGCATACACTAGCAAGATTTTGCTGAAAGGACCCAGATATAGCTGTCTCTAGTGAGACTATGCCGGGGCCTAGCAAACACAGAAGTGGATGCTCACAGTCAGCTATTGGATGGATCACAGGGCCCCCAATGGAGGAGCTAGAGAAAGTACCCAAGGAGCTAAAGGGATCTGCAACCCTATAGGTGCAACAACATTATGAACTAACCAGTACCCTGGAGCTCTTGACTCTAGCTGCATATGTATCAAGAGATGGCCTACTCGGGATCACTGGAAAGAGAGGCCCATTGGACTTGCAAACTTTATATGCCCCAGTACAGAGGAACACCAGGGCCAAAAAGTGGGAGTGGGTGGGTAGGGGGGTGGAGGGGAGGGTATGGGGGACTTTTGGGATAGCATTGGAAATGTAAATGAGGAAAATACCTAATTAAAAAAATTACAAAAAAATGGATTCAACTGGAGTACTTTGATTTGGAAATCAAAAGTAAAAATGACAAATATCAGATTACATCTTACATATGATTCTTAAAATGTATACAAATACATACAATTATGGATGCATATAAGACATAACAGCAGAAGCAAAACTGTCTAAGGTATTAATTGACAAATATAAGACAAAGAAATAGAAGATAAAGGATAGGTAAAAGATATGGTCTAAGTTGGAAATAATAGAAATAACATTTTGAAAGCTATTTATATTTATGAAGATTATACTCAAATACTCAAAAATACACTCAAATAGAATTAAATATGAGAAAAGTTATAATGATCAAATGCTAAAAGTGTATAAATAAAAGTTGGAAGTCAAAACCCTAATCATATAAAGAATCTGAAACCTTCAAGTAGTCTGTCTCTGTTACCTAATGTTTAACTCTCACAACATATATTAGTAGTATGGAAGGGAAAAGCATATGCTGTGATCTAAGGAATGTTAGAACTTTAACTAAGTATATTACTTTTTTTCCTTGTTGACTTTTAGGTATAGGTATCATTAAAACAGAGCTATTAGAAGTATCCAAAAAACAAAGAGAAAATGCATTTTCAATGTGCATTTCTTTCTTTTTTTGTAAAGACACATTTATTTATTATATGTAAGTACACCATAGCTGTCTTCAGACACACCAGAAGAGGGCATCAGAACTCATTATGGGTGGTTGTGAGCCATCATGTGGTTGCTGGAATTTGAACTCAGGACCTTTGGAAGAGCAGTCAGTGCTCTTAGTTGCTGAGCCATCTCTCCAGACCCCAATGTGCATTTTTATAACAAAAACATAAAGAGAATTTGAACCCTGGTGTTAGTTTACAAGGTTGTATCATGAATCCTAAGGAATTTCTAAGTCTAGATAACTTTTGTAGATTCAAAAGCTAATATGTAATTTCAATATTGTGTTTTTCCTTTTTTAAAATGAGTGATTAACTTTAAGCCATTTACTATGTTCAATGATTTATTAAGTTATAAACATTTAAATTCTGAATAGGTTATCTCTAAGTGTTTTTAATAAAAGTAAAATATTAATATTTAATAATTATTCCTTTTTTTGTTTTTTCGAGACAGGGTTCTCTGTATAGCTCTGGCTGTCCTGGAACTCACTCTGTAGACCAGGCTGGCCTCAAACTCAGAAACCTGCCTTCCTCTGCCTCCCGTGGGCCACCACGCCCGGCCTAATAATTATTCTTAATAAAGATTTAAAATATATTTAATGAGAGTGTTAATAAAATTATATTTAGGCATACAAAACATCAGAATAAACAGGTAAAAGATTTCATTACCCAAAAGAAGCACTGAAACATAAGCATAAACCCAAATTTGTAAAAACAATAGAAAACAATGTTAAAATTTGATGCCTCCCATATTTTGAAACAGAATGTCGGCAAAATCTGCGTATTAAAAGGGATAGTTTCAAGCCTGTAGCACTATTGCGAGGAAGCAGAGCTAGAGAGATGGAACCAAATAGAATGTCTTAAATCACTGTAGAAAAACTCTTCAAGTATTTTGTAAGAACCAAGCTCCTTCCTTTTCTATTTATCTGACAATGAGGAGTTTCACTCTGCATATACTGTCAACATGTGTCACACCTTTACAGAACCAAAAGCAATTTAGTTATCTAAACATGCACTTAAATCGCCAAAACTGGGAGGCAAAATAAAGTTTTCCTTAATATGCTGACTCTTTCAGGTATTAATTGGAAAACTGATTAACTCAACACTGAATCAATTAAAGGAATACTGACACTATGGTAATTTTAATTGTCTTTTCTTCCACCTGTCTTCATTTTATTGTCATTTTGAGGCAATTTATATTTCAAATTTGGATCCTCATTCATGAAACAAAAGTAGCATGGCAGATTTTACCCATAAATTATTGTGCCAATCTACATTAGCATATCTGGGATAGATCCAAAGAGAGCAAATATGGAGACAAAGTGTGGAGCAGAGACTGAAGGAAAGGCCATCCAGAAACTGCTGCACCTAGGGATCCATCTCGTATACAGTCACCAAACTCAGACACTATTGTTGATACCAAGAACTGCATGCTGAGCCGGGCAGTGGTGGCACATGCCTTTAATCCCAGCACTTGGGAGGTAGAGGCAGGTGGATTTCTGAGTTCAAGGCCAGCCCGGTCTACGGAGTGAGTTCAGGATAGCCAAGGCTATACAGAGAATCCCTGTCTCAAATAATCAAAAAAAAAAAAAAAATGCACGCTGACAGGAGCCTGATATAGCTGTCTCCTGAGAGCCTCTGCCAGTGCCTGACAAATAGTGGTGGATGCTCGCAGCCAACCATTGGACTGATCATAGAGTCTCCAATGGATGAGTTAGGGAAAGGACTGAAGGAACTAAAGGTGTTTGTAACCCCATAGGAAGAACAACAATATCAACCAACCAGATGCCCCAGAACTCCGAGAGACTAAACCACTAAACAGAGAATACACATGGAGGGACCCATGACTCCAGCTGCATATGTAGCAGAGGATGGCCTTGTTGGGCATCAATGGGAGAAGAGACCCTTGGTCCTGTGAAGGCTTGATGCTCTGGTGTAGGGGAAGAGGGGGGCGGGGAGACAGGAGTGGGTAGGTGGGTGGGGCACACCTTTATAGAAGCAGGAGGATTGGGGGGGGATGGGATAGGTGGTTTCAGGGGGAATCGGGAAAGGGGATAACATTCAAAGTATAAATTTAAAAATTCCAATTTAAAAAAAACTGAAAAAAGAAAGAACTGTATCGAGTTGATCATTTCTCACTCGAAAATAATAAAAAGAAAACTTGGTTAAGATAAAATGCAAATAATATTTAAAAATACTGGAAGGTTAATAAACAATTTACATATGTTTGGGAAAAATTACAAATGGGACAAATAGCAGATTAACTATTGTTTGGTAGGAAAAACAAAAACAGCTAAAACCATCCTGATCGTTCATTTCAAGCTGATCTCTATCCTAAGTACCAAATGATACTTTTGGTACTTTGGCCAAAAGATAAAAGATAGGCTAAACAAACAAACAAACAAACAAACAAACAATACGCTCTTAAGACACAAAACAAACAAGCAAACAATCTATACAACCAGGGATAGATTTTGTTGCTGTTGTTTTAATTTTAAGTCTAGCACTCAGAGATTTTTTTTTTTGAAAATATAAGTTGACTACAAAACAAACAGACATAGACTTTAATATCACACAAAAAAATACAGATTTTTTTTTAAAGTAAAACCGGGCTCTTGAGATGACTCAGTGGTGAAAACCAAAGATCAGAATTCAATTTCTAGTGTCCATGCTGGTGAAAGAGATAACAGATGACTGAAAATTACACACACACACACACACACACACACACACGCAAAGGCACATAGGCACACACAATTTAACAAATAAAAAGGTTATCACTGGAAAGAGACTCTGATTTTAATGTCACCATATTTTAATATTCAATGCCCATGTTCATTTTCTACCAAAATATAAAGTCACAAAAACCCAAATGAGCATAGTATCTTTGAGGGGTGAAACAAACGAAAAGAAACTATCCGGGTGAAACAAACGAAAAGAAACTATCCATAACCCAATACAGACTCTGAGATTATCAGTCAAATGTATTAGAAAAATCCTTTTAAATATATGTAATGATCTAAAAGTAACAACAAAATGAGATCAGAAAAAAATGTATAAAATTTTAGCATAAATATATAGAAATTATTTAAAAGGAACTAACATGAAAATTATGCTGAACATACAAACACAACAACAGATAAAACCAAACCAAGGGAAAAAAATCTAGGCTGAAAGACAAGGTTGATTGATTAACATTCAGGCACCAATAAAGAATTCAGTAAATATTACTATAATTCTATGAATCTCAGAAAATGTTTATTATACCCAATCAAAAATTCTGTGTGTGTGCAGGGGGTGGTGGAAGGAGCCTAGTTAAAAACTAATGACATAGGAAATCTATTTAATGAAACTAGAGCAAAAATAATTGCTAACACAGGGATGGAAATGGACATTATTCAGAGTCCAAATAGATATGCCAGTAAAAAAAAAACAAAAAAAAACAAAAAAAAACCATCAACAACCTATTATAATCAAGAACCCAAGCATAGAAATCAACGAAACAATAGTAAAAATAGTAAGAGAAACATGTCAGAATAACCTTATCTGCTGCAACAGAAACTCGAACACTCAAGAATATAGAGAAATATATATCTCAAAACCTGAAAGTCAACAACCAAATATATCCAACAAATGTTCTCTTAAATATTGATGAAGAAATAAATATAGTGAAGTGACTTTATTGATGAATGTTATCTAGATTTAAAAAGTCATGGCCAATATTCTTATTAATTCTTTATAGAAACAGAATCTATGTTGATATATAAATAAATACATGATATATTAAATACAATCTAAAGTGGGGATGTGGAGCTATTACATAGTGTTGGGCCAAAATAAGAAATACATACAAGAGAGAGTAGTAGTCTAATGAATACAAAGTCCAATGATATACATGTATATCATAAAAATGGTTCATTATTTGGGGCTGGAAAGACAAATCAGTCAATAAAGTATTTTCCCTTAAAATAAAAAATAAAATAAAATGATGCTGAAATGTAAAACAATTATAATAGTTTCTCAATAGAGTTCACCTTTCTAATTTGGTGGGCAGAAAAGTCAGTGAAAGATTAAACAACTAACATTGCCAGTTTTATATTTCTAATCCTTAAATTGGAAATATAAAAGCACTACAAAAAAACACAATTTTACTGAGTCTGTATAATGTGACATCCATTTTAACTTAAGATTGATGTTCTTATACTAGGAGCAAGTTCATTCAACGTTACAAAATAGTTTCAAGTCTTCTGCCTTCTTCCAGTTCATAAAAAATTATCAATTCATATCATATGGGCCTCAAACAAATGTTTCCTGGTGATTATATCCTCAGTTTTATTCCAAGTCTGTTTTTAGCTATTTATATCATGTTTCAAAGGAACTAATTTAAACTTGACAGTGTCTCAACAGAAAATCTTTATCTAGTATTTGAAGACCAAGAAAAATGCTTCTGTAATGCCTTGTCTTTTTAAAACAACTTTTTAGCAACTTGCACTCTTCATCCTTTACTGCATTCCACTTTTGGTATTATTTTACCTTTATTGTTAAAACATCCTGTGAATTGTAGTGTTTGTTTTTCTTGCAATCATCTATGGCTACACATTATTATTTTATGTACATTGAGTTTTTTCTCTTCTCAGTCTTCCTAAAACTTATCTCCTTTGTTCTTAACGTTCCTTTCTTTAATCTCACTTCATTTTTTAGCCTTTATCTGCCTATTTCATATTGCTCAATAATTATCTTTAATTTTATCTTAAATAATTTTAAACTCCTTAGTTTTCTCTCTAAATAACTTTTCCAATTTTCTGTACTATGGTCATTGGTTGGTTTTAACTGATTTATGTCTCTGTCTATATCTGCTTTGTATTGATACTTCAGCTGTTAAGACAGTTTTTTTCACTTCTTTTTTTATTAGATATTTTCTTCATTTACATTTCAAATGCTATCCCCAAAGTCCCCTATACCCTTCCCCCACCCTGCTCCCCAACACACCCACTCCTGCTTCCTGACCCTGGCATTCCCCTGTATTGGGGCATATGATCTTCGCAAGACCATGGGCCTCTCCTCCCATTGATGGCCAACTAGGCCATCCTCTGCTACATATGCAACTAGAGACACAGTTCTGTGGGGTACTGGTTAGTTCATATTGTTGATCCTCCTATAGGGTTTCCTCCTTTCTCCATTAAGACTAGAATTAATCCTACAGAAAAGGCTGTTCATTAGGCTATTATGTTAAACTAGAAATAGTCATTCCAAAATATTTACCGATCCTAACATAAAAAGTGAAGGCAATACAACATTTCTATGGAATACAGTAACTCCTCATTTATTAAATATTAATATAATTTAATTAATAACAATATACCAAACCTCAAATGCGAAACAGCATAAAAATTAAATAAAAACACAGAAAAAAACACACATATAGTTAGCAAAAGAGATAAAGACTGGGTATATTAATTTCAGACACCTGAATTCAGAGCTAGAAAAATAAAGCATATTATATAACAATAATGGCACTGACTTTAAAAGGGACAGTCATACTGACAGGAGCCTGATATAGAGGTCTCCCGAGAGGCTCTCCCAGAGCCTTACTGATACAGATGCAGATGTTTGCAACCAACCATCATACTGAGCCCAAGGACTTCAATGGAGGAATTAGGGAAAGGACAGAAGGAACTGAAGGGGTTTGTAACCCCATAGGAAGAACAACAATATCAACCAACCATATGCCCCAGAGCTCCCAGGGACTAAAGCACCAATCAAAGAGTACACAAGGAGGGACCCATGGCTCCAGATACATATATAGCAGAGGATAGCCTTATCTGGCATCAACGGGAGGAGAGGCTCTTGGTCCTGCAAAGGCTTGATGCCTCAGCATAGGGGAAAGCTAGGGCGATGAGGTGGGAGTGGATGGGTGTGTGGGGGAGCACCATCATAGAACCGGGGTGGGGGGGGGAGTGGAATAAGGAAGTTTCAGAGGGGAAACCAGGAAAGGGGAAAACATTTGAAATGTAAATAAATAAAATAACCAATAAAAATTAAAAAAAAACATTGTACTTAAAAACAAAATTCACACAATCTGAGGCAAACAACAAAATTCCAACACAATTCTTTACAGATCTAGAAAGGACAATACTCAACTTCATATGGAAATATAGAAACCCTAAAAGAGGTATCACCATCTTTGATTACAAGCTGTACTACACTACAGAGCAATAGAAATAAAATCTGGATGGTACTGGCATAAAAACAGACAGGCTGATCAATGGAATTAGTTTGAAAATCCAGAAATAAGCTCACACACCTATGGATACTTGATGTTTTACAAAGGCAACAAAACTATACAGTGAAAAAAGAAAGCATCTTCAACAAATGGTGCTCGTCTAAAAGGATGTCTGCATATAGAATAGAAATCCATATCACAAAACTCAAATCGAAGTGGATCAAAACCCTCAACATAAAATCATATACAAGAACTCCAAAAAAACTAGACATCAACAAAACCAATAATCCAATTAAAATGGGATTAAATTAAAACAAAAATGAGATAAAATTAAACTGACAGTTCTCAACAGAGGAATTTCAGATGGACTAGAAGCATTTAAAGAAATGTTCAACATTCTTAGCCATCAGGGAAATACAAATCAAAACTAATTTGAGATTTCATCTTATGCCTGTCAATATATCTAAGATCAAAAACACAAGTGATAGCTCAAGCTGGCAATAAAATGGAAAAAGGAGAACACTCCTCCATTGCTAGAGGAAGTATACGCTATTACAGAATATATTTACATATATATATATATATATATGTATATATATATATATATATATATATATATATATATATATATATCAACATGGTGGTTCATCAGAAAAATGGGAACATATCTAACACAAGACTCATCTAAACCACTTAATCATACCAAAATCATACTTGATCAACTATATTTATTGCAGCTTTATTCACAATAGCCAGATGTTTGAAGCACCCTAGATGTCCCTCAATAGAAGAATGGATTTTAAAATACAGTTAATTTATACAGTGGTGTATTACTTAGCTTCTAAAAACAATGACATCATGAATTTTTCAGGCAAATGGATGGAAGCAGAAAAGATCATCCTGAGTAGGTAATGCATATCCAGAAAGGCAAACATGATATGCACTCACTTATAAGTGAATATTACTCAAAAAGTATAGGATAGCCATGCTACAATCAATAGACCCAGAGAGGCTAAGTAACAAGGGGGCATCTAAGGAAAATGGATGGATATTTTTTGAAGGAGAAATAGAATATATTTTGTGGGTTGACTGGGGCCAGTTGGTGATTGGAAAAGGAAGGATCAAGTTAGGGGGTGGGGAGGAGTAAGAGAACCGGAAGAGGCTAATTGAATTGGGGGCCATTTGGAGCAATGTACAAACTCGGTATATTGAAAGCTTCCTGCAAGAGTAGCCCTAACAAAGTCTCTTAGTACTGATGGATATGGAGCCTGAACTGGCCATCTTCTATAATCAGAAAGGCTCCTAGCACTGGGAATGGGCCATCAACCTAGACACAAATCCTGAAACCTATAATCAGTCCTGCCTATAACATGTGCTGGGCTAATAGTGGTGCAAAACTCTTGGCAGTGACCAACCAATTACTGGTCTAACTTTATGCCTACTAAAAAAGAGGGATCCCATGCCTCACACTGTCTGGGTTGCCAAAAATCTGGAGCAGGTCATCCCAGACACACAGGGTAGAAAAAAATACAACTGGCAAAAAAGTCAATTAAATTATTCTTAATGATATTCTGATATACTCATAGATTGGTGCCTAGTCTAACTGTCATCAGAGGGACATCATTAACTAACAGATGGTAGATGATACAGAGACTCACAGCTAAATACTAGGCAAAGCCAAGGGAACCTGGTAGAAGATTGGGGAGGAAGAATTGTAAGAGCAAGAGGGGTAGAGAACACCACCAGGATGTATATGTAGCTGTTTATGTGTATACACATATATCCCAAAATATAATCTACTCTGTATAATGTTAGTAGCATGTATTTTTTCAGGACTGGCCACTTGTTACTGGTGTGCTCTTCACTGGGAAAGAATATTTTCCTATCCCCAGCATTCCTTAGTTGCTTGTGGTTCTTAGTATGGGGTTCAGGCCTATACAAAGCCCTATGAAGCCTGGCATGTGTATTGATGTCGCCATGTTTGGGTAGTCATATTAGTGAAACTTTACTGGTGTAGCTTTTCATTCTTGGGAGACGCAATGACATGGCAGCTCCATAATCATCATCTTCTTAGAGTCTTTCTGCCCCATCTTTCATAATGTTCTCTGAGTTTTAAGTGTGGACTATGATGCTAATAAACCACAGCAATAACTAGTATAGTTCTATAACTCTGAGGGTATAGTAGTGGTACACCTATCTTGATGGTAACTAACAGCTCTCTAATTGAACTGAGGACAGGAAACTGTTCCTGATAGTAGAAATCAAATTAACTACTCAGAACTATTGAAGTAATATATATTGGAGGGGAATCTACAAATACTACTATCTTACTAAACCACCGTAATCCCTAACAACAATCCAAACATACTACATACTACTAAATGAATGTAGTTTTCATCCTCATCAAGGGAACTTTGCAACACATGGAGACCACTACAGAGAACCACAATCAACCAAAATGAATAAATAAAAAGTAAATAAATAAATTCTATTTGAAGGTCGTATCTAAGAGCCTGAATATCATAGCTGGATGTATAATAAAATTATTTGGGTAACTTAGAGGAAATGAAAATGATTGACTTTATTTCATATTACTTAAATCTAAAATATCTGGGGCTGGGGCTGATTGTCACTTTTTTTTTTAATTTCTCACGTAATTGTTATCTGTAATTTGGAATGAAATCAGAATTAAGTTTAAGTCTTATAAAGAAAGTCATATTAAGTCCTTTATGTGATACTTTCATTCAAACTTTATGGTTTTAGGACCACTACTGTTTAATCTCCTACGACAAAAGTGTCATGCTTCACAAATGATTAATTGAACCATTACCCTGTTTTTAAATCATTTCACTCAATACAAATGCAGAGGAGGATGGAGGCTTTTAGTTTGTGTTCAATAATTCTAGAAATACCATGAGTATTTTCAATCAGGCTCACTTAGTTTTTACTTAAGGTCAAGATGATGACTGACTGTTCAAAAGCTATGACTTTTGATAAGTTTTATTCATTTCTTATAAGCTTGTTCAAAAGAATTTCTTCTCTACTTTCTGTGACAACTGTGCCTATTTCTATAACCAAACACCTAGTTCTATTGATACTTGGCATTTCTCTCTACTCTCTTCAGCACCTAGCATAATCCAGAATTGTTTAGCATGCAAATCATGTTGTACTAATTTGTTTAAATTGAGGTGTTATTTTAACTACTTCATGCATCACAACAACAGACATATTACTAAGTAGAAAAAAGTAATCTCTATATTCTGAACCATATTAAGATAATTTAAAAGTGGACTGTAAATGAAAAAAATGAATAGTTACAGATAGAGGAATTTAATAAATTGGGAAGGTATGGTATCAACATTATAAAGTGAAACATCCCTGTTACAGACTGGTTCCATCATGTTATTTTATAAAATTTGTAGTTGTTGTAAAGAAGAGGAAATAATATTAGTAATTTACTAGTCTTCTAAATTCTGTATTATTTTGAATTCTAAGTTAGAGCTCTATGAAGATATCATATATATGTAATCCCCTGTGACAAAATATAGAGTTCTGTGATCTTCGTATAATTTGTCAAATACTGTAGGCCTTGACTGAACTCATGTTTGCCTTGATTCAATCTTAACATCTGGTTAACCTCGGTAAATTCTTTCAGAACTATTGTCCAAATATTGCTGCATATTATGATAAGTGAGAGAGAGTTTGGGGGTAAATGATAGAGTAACATTGACTTTTTCTTCTTTCCTTTAAAAAATAATAGCTGTGAGAAAAATAAAGCCTTCATAACTTAACCTTTCTTAAACTCTTAGAAAAAAATTTCTGAGACAGTTAAAAATCAAAAGAATGTCTTAGCTTTAGTATTGCTTATTCCGTGTGAAGTAAATTAGAGCATCAGAATGAAAGATTTTAATTAGAATAGTATGTTATCTAGAGGCAGTAAAGATTGAATGTTCATTTAAGGCACTGATTTGCAATCCAAAGCAATTTTGCTACACAGGGATAATTTGAGGACATTTCCAGGTATTTTCACCATATTACAATACCAAAACAATTTCCCCACAACAGAATACCTTTAGACCCAAAATGCCATTAGTGATGAAATCGCAAAGCCCTGTCATACAGTAAAATAGTCTGTTTTCAAAATAATGACTGGTCTTGCTACCAATTACAAATTTCATGAGTGATTTTCTTCCAAGCCACACTGTTAGTACCTTGGTGAGTCTAGCTGTGCCCCAACTTAGAACAAGATGGACTTGTTAATGTTGTATTTTGGCACATAGAATGGAAGAGTGGGCCACTAAATTCTTTCCTAAATATGCAGCTCTTCCCTAATGCTTGGTAACTCTTCATGCCTACTGGGGGAGTATCTAGAGTATATAGACGATAGGAAATATTAGGAAGGATATTAGAAATATGTACAGACCAGGGAAAAGAGCAGGGATTCCATCTATAGTGCTACAGGGCATCCCTCATCTTTGCTGGTTTAGGATTTTCAGGTGTGACTACTTAGGGAGGAATGTCCATATCCCTGTAAATAATCCGTTGTTTAGTTTCTTTTCTGTAAGAAAGCCTGATAAATTCCCTGAACACCCTAGAGTGAACTTTGGCATATTCATGTCTTGGTTTGTTTGTGGGACCTTAAGAAAAGAGACAGAAATTGCTTTACTTCTCCCCTCTGGGAAAGAATTTTTGCATCAGCATCTTATTATTTACAAGTCTTTTAGGATTGTTATTAAATAAATAGCTAATTTTCTTCAACCACTAATTAATACTAAAGGAGCAGGTACTAAAGGAAGGTGCTAATTTAATGTTCTGAGAGCTTAACCCCAGGCAATTCAACTCCTTCTACTTTCGTTTCTTCATTTGTACAGTAAGAATAGAAAACATGCCTTATAGAGCTGTTAATAGTCTGAATTAATATACACAAAATGGTTGGAATATAGTAAACACAATATGATATTTATGTATCTACCACTTGATTGGAGAACTGCACCATGATTATTATTTCTTAACTTGCAAACCCGTAGAACAGAGTAAAGGGCAACATCAAAAAATTTTCAGGATTTATGTGTGTCTTCATATTACTAATACCTTTGAAGTAAGATCCACGAAAACTAGGATGGCAGGTGCAATTTTTGTGTGATGTCTCCAAAGTGAAGATATAAGTTACCATTGTCTTGTGGATATTATTATGACTATGTATAAGCACTGGTATGAGAGTTATGTACTTTATAACATCTGAAATCACTATCATGGTTAAGTAATCTTCAAAATATAATTTCCTTTCTACATGCTTCTGTTCTTTTATATGTTAAGTGAGGAAGATAGACTACACATTCTCTATGGAAGTTTTCAGATAAGACTCACTGGACCAAACATATGAAGTTTGGCTTTAGTATATTTGAACCTGTACTATTTGAATCTCCCTTTCAAAAAACGATATTCTCATTTTAGAGAAGGTATCTGACCATGTTGTAGAGCATAGATTTCATGTTTATTTCCTTAATATATTATAGTACCTAGCATATGGTAGGTTTTCAAAAGTCTTTAAGGTTTATTATACAATAAATGATATGTGAAGCTGGGTCTACAAGTGATTTAAATACCAATGGGTTTGACTGAGGTAGGGGAGTGGAAGACATTGTAGAGGAAAGAGTACAGGGGATAAGTTACACTAAAGACAATTTTTAAATGTTACATGGAAATCAATGACAGTAGAAGCTTACATACATATACACACACCAAAGCACTTAAAATGACATCACTCTGAAATTGACAAACACTCTCATGCACACTCCCATTTAAAACAGAGATTAAAGACAAAAACCTTAGTACCAGGAACACAATTTCCAGTACTTTGGAAGTTGTTACCAATGAGTTCTCACAGACACTCAAATATTACAGGCTATCACTATCCCTCTTTGTTACCCTACAAAACTTGACAGTAAGATCCTCTTCCTAAAACTATCTCATATTTGGACCATAGACTATATAGAGAACAAGATGGTTCAGATTTGGAGGATTCATCCTTACTGGATACGTTTCATAATGTTGGAAGCTGCTTCACATGTTACCTGAACATAAAAATAATCAAGTCATACTTATCTATAAATTGTGCAAGCTACAAAAATGAACAGCCTAATGAAACATGCCCACTGGTACAAATAGGAAATGAGCATTCTAGGAATAACCAAAAACTTTCTGATTGGATTAAAGTCCCACATTACAACATGAAAGCCACCTCTGACACCATTACTGAGCCAGGAACATACAACATGGCTTCTAGGGAAGATCCTGCAACTATTATGCTACAAAATGGAAAGAGTATTAAACTGACTCACTGTTATAATGTGGACCAGTGCATCTTCTAATTCTCATATGAGAAGCTTCTACTTGCAATAGAAGGTGATTAACACAGACACCCAGTTATCCAAGGCATAGAAAATAAAAGACCTCAGAATGTTCAAACTATACAAAATGAACACACGGTAATCCCCTCATCATGGCCCAGGGATCATACAGAAGAATGGGCAGTAAGAGTGTTAAGAACTGTGAGTGGTGGATGCCTATGGGGATACAGAGGGTCAGTAGCACATATAAACTTAAAAGAAGTTATTAGAAAATGCACAAGACTTGTGAAAGCCCAAGCTGGACCAAATCATAGAATGTGGAAAACTTGGTCACAAAACCCAAGGCTTATTGATGGTGTTATTGGTAACTATTAGACAGTGCAACAGAAAATTTTCTCTGAGAATATATCACTAGGAAGTCAGCCATAAATTCAGTGGAAGACTAAACATCCAAGGCTATCTGGATAGCTCAAATTAGTTTTGATTACCAAAAATAAAGACATAAATTGTTGAGTAGGAAAGCAGTTAGGTCTGGGAAGAGTTGGGGGAGGAAGGGAAATATGAACAAAACATGTTGTAGGAAACACACACACACACACAAAAAAAACCTTTGAAGCCAATGAAAGACTTTATATGATATATATAGATTTAATAATAGACAAATAACCAAGGACATGAGTAACTTTATTCTATACCCACAAAAATATAGGTGCATCTCCATACTTCCCTGACTCATTTCAAGTTAAGTGTGGCTATGTGGCATACCATCACTAATAAAATGTGAACAGGAGCATCAAGTATCACTTCTAGTGGAAAATTAAATGCACATATCTACATATATCTACATATTTCCTTTTTGATTTTTGTACTTGTGTTAGTCTGTGTTGAAAAGAATCTCTTATCATGCTAAATCACTGAGAAAAATCCCTCCACCAAATAGGTGTATATGTGTGCTATAAAAACAAGAATAAATATTTGTGACTTTTAAACATAGACTCAGAAAACTAAACCTTATGAGCCAAACCTGGCCCAAAATCTATTTTGTGTAACTCATAAGCTAAGAATATTGTTTTACCAAAAAAAAAAAAAAAAAACTATTAAAAGGAAAATCAACAAGATAGATAAACCCTTAGTCAGATTCACTAGAGAGCACAGGGACAGTATCCTAATTAACAAAATCAGATATGAAAAGGAAGACATAAAAACAGAACCTGAGGAAATGCAAAACACCATAAGATCCTACTACAAAAGCCTATACTGAACAAAACTGGAAAACATGGAATACCTGGATGAAATGGAAAAATTTCTAGACAGATACCACGTGCCAATCTGATCCAAACAGTCCCACATCCCCTAAAGAAATAGAAGCAGTCAATAATAGTCTCTAAACCAAAAGCAGCCCAGGACCACATGGGTTTAGTTTAGAGTTCTATCAGACCTTCAAAGACCTAATTCCAATTCTCCTCAAACGATTCCACAAAATACAAAGAGAAGGTACTCTACCCAATTCATTCAATTAAGCCACAATTACTCTCATACCTAAACCACACAAAGGCCTAACAAAGAAAGAGAAATTCAGACCAATTTCCCTCATGAATATCAATGCAAAAAATACTCAATACATTTCTCAAAAAACCAAATCCAAGAACACATCAAAATGATCATCCATCATGATCAAGTAGGATTCATCACAGGATGCAAGGATGGTTTAATATACTGAAATCCATCAACGTAATCCACGACATAAATAAACTCAAATACAAAAACCACATGATCATCTCGTTAGCTTCGAAGAAAGCATTTGACAAAATCCAACACCCATTCATGATAAAAGTCTTGGAAAGAACAGGAAGTCAAGGCCCATACCTAAACATAATAAAAGCAATATACAGCAAACCAGTAGCCAACATCAAACTAACTGGAGAGAAAGTTGAAGCAATCCCACTAAAATGAGATACTTGACAAGGCTGCCCATTCTCTCTGTACCTATTCAATATAGTACCTGAAGTTCTAGCCAGAGAATTAGATAACCAAAAAAAAAAAAAAAAAAAAAAAGATCAAGGGGATAGAGATTGGAAAGGAAGAAGTCAAAATATCACTATTTGCAGATGATATGATAGTACATAAGTGACCCTAAAAATTCCACCAGAGAACTCCTAAACCTGATAAACAGCTTCAGTGCAGTAGCTGGATATGAAATTAACTCAAACAAATCAATGGCCTTTCTCTACACAAAGGGATAAACAGGCTGAGAAAAAAATTAGGGGAAACATCACCCTTCACAATAGTCACAAATAATATAAAATACCTTGGTGTGACTCTAACTAAGGGAGTGAAAGATCTGTATGGTAAGAATTTCAAGTCTCTGAAGAAAGAAATCAAAGACGATCTCAGAAAATGGAAAGCTCTTCCATTCTCATGGATTGGCGGGATTAATATAGTGAAAATGGTTATCTTGCCGAAAGCAATCTGCAGATTCAATGCAATCCCCACCAAAATTCCAACTCAATTCTTCACTGAGTTAGAAAGGTAAATTTGCAAATTCATCTGGAATAACAAAAAAACTAGGATAGCAAAAACTATTCTCAACAATAAAAGAACCATTGGTTGAATCACCATGCCTGACCTCAAGCTGTACTACAGAGCAATTGTGATTCAAGACCAAAGTGTGGACACTTTACCCCTTCTAAGAATTGGAAACAATCACCCATGGAAGGAGTTACAGAGACAAAGTTTGGAGCTGAGACAAAAGGATGGACCATCTAGAGACTGCCATATCCAGGGATCCATCCCATAATTAGCCTCCAAACGATGACACCATTGCATACACTAGCAAGCGTTTGCTGAAAGGACCCTGATATAGCTGTCTCTTGTGAGACTAGGCCGGGGCCTAGCAAACACAGAAATGGATGCTCACAGTCAGCTACTGGATGGATCACAGGGCCCCGAATGGAGGAGCTAGAGAAAGTATCCAAGGAGCTAAAGAGATCTGCAACCCTGTACGTGCAACAACATTATGAACTAACCAATACCCCGGAGCTCTTGACTCTAGCTGCATATGTATCAAAAGATGGCCTAGTCGGCCATCACTGGAAAGAGAGGCCCATTGGACATGCAAACTTTATATGCCCCAGCACAGGGGAACGCCAGGGCCAAAAAGTGGGAATGGGTAGATAGGGGAGTGTGGGGGAGGGTATGGGGGACTTTTGGGATAGCATTGGAAATGTAATTGAGGAAAATACGTAATAAAAAATATTTTAAAAAAACTGAATGGTACTGATACAGCGACAGACAGATAGATCAGTGGAATAGAATTGAAGACCTAGAAATGAACCCACACACCTATGGTCACTTGATCTTTGACAAAGGAGCTAGAACCATCCAGTGGAAAAAAAAAACAGCATTTTCAACAAATATTGTTGGCTCAACTATCATGTAGAAGAATGTGAATTGATCCATTCTTATCTCCTTGTACAAAGAAAAGTCTAAGTGGATCAAGGTACTCCACATAAAATCAGAGACATGGAAACTTATAGAGGAGAAAGTGGGAAAAAGACTCGAAGATACGGGCACAGGGGGAAAATTCCTGAACAGAACAGCAATGGCTTATGCTGTAAGATCAAGAATCAACGAATGGGACCTCATAAAACTGCAAAGCTTCTATAAAGCAAAAGACACTGTCAGTAAGACAAAAAGGCCACAAACAGATTGGGAAAGGATCTTTACCAATCCTAAATCTGATAGTGGACTAATATCCAATATATACAAAGAACTCAAGAAGCTGGACTCCAGAAAATCAAATAACCCCATTAAAAATGGGGTAGAGACCTAAACAAAGAATTCTCAACTAAGGAATATCGAATGGCTGAGAAGCACCTGAAAAAATGTTCAACATCCTTAATCATCAAGAAATGCAAATCAAAGCAACCCTGAGAGTCCACCTCACATCAGTCAGAATAGCTATCATCAAAAATTCAGATGACAGCAGATGGTTTACTACAATGAAAAAGCTGAGAAAGTACAAAAGAGATCTTAGGTATTACTCTTGTATTTCAGCTTTTCACATTACAATCAGTGGTACTGTTACATATTGACAGCATTTCAGGTACAACATTATTATGCTATTGACAGCATTTCAGGTAGAACATTATTTTGCTATTCTAACACATTCATTACTTTTCCTAATGTATACCCTCATTTCAGAAAGTGGAATAATTATACTTGGATACATTTAAACCAAAGAAGAATATGGACAGTTACCAAATACACATACATGTATATATACATTTATGTTTGTATATATAATATTGTATATATGCATATGTATTATATATGTATAAAAGGTGGCAGTGGCAATGCCCATAGAAAAGTTGATATTGCTAAATTTAATTCCTCATGAAAATATTCTGAATTCTCAGGAAAAAAAACAGTAAAATAGGAAATTTAATGCCTTCTTGATGTCAACCCTATAGGTGGAACAACACTATGAACTAACCAGTACTCCGGAGCTCTTGACTCTAGCTGCATATGTATCAAAAGATGGCCTAGTCAGCCATCACTGGAAAGAGAGGCCCATTGGACACACAAACTTTATATGCCCCAGTACAGGGGAATGCCAGGGCCAAAAAAAAAAATGGGAAAGGGTGGGTAGGGAAGTGGGGGGGAGGGTATGGGGGATTTTTGGGATAGCATTGGAAATATAATTGAGGAAAATACATAATAAAAAAATATTAAAAATTAAAAAAAAAGAATTTAATGCCATATTCAATCCCAACAAATTCTGTAAATAAAATAAAATAAATAAAATAAAACTATCTCCATCTATAGAAAATTTGTAAATGACTCATTTGTAGTAGAACCAAAGAGAACTAATTATTACTAGGGAGTTAATTATCTCATGTGGCAGTGAAAAAAAATGGGCTCAGAGCATTTGATCAAAAATTGAGAAATTTGGGAACAATAGCAATAGCTAACAAAGAAATAAGTATAATCAAGTATTTTTCTTGACTCCTTATGAGTTAATAGATATTAGAAAACTGTTCAGTTGTTGAAATTTATATAACAAGTCAAACTGAGTTTAAGGTGAGAGATAATTACATGAAACAACAAGCATGGTTCTCAAATTAGGACTAATTCAATAAGGCTTAAAGAGGTATTAACTCAAATGTGTTAAAATGGAGTTAGCAAAAAATTCTGTGGGCAGAAAACAGTTTAATCAGATAAATTTAGCAAGCTTAGGAAAACAAGCTTTTTAAAACCTTTAATTTCTATGTTTTTATTCATCCTAAAGAATTTATTACAGAAAATATTTGCATTTATCGTGTATTATAAATCCAGGAGAATCTTCAACTACAGTTTCTCATTTTAGGACAAGGAGCATTACATTCATGTTTTTCTTGTTTAAAAATAAAATCTATCTTAGTACCTGAATTTGTCTATGGCATAGCATTGTGACAGGTCAGCAGTAGTAAAGTTTCATTGTGCATTTTTTTTCCCTCAGTGCCAATACTGTTCTTTTTCTGAATAGAAAGTAGTACTTACAAAACTGATATCAGACAGTGACTTGGAATAAACATTTACTTCAGATACTTAAGTGCATAATGAATTTAATCCAAAGTACAAAGGAATATTTTTGGAGAAACATAGTGTTAAAGACATCTCAATGATTAATACTGTTTGACTCACAAGTAATATAAAGATGGCTCACATACATACATTGTTGACCAATTTCCAACACTTATTTAATTATGTAAGTAATGAAATTCCATCTAATGTTTATTTGAAAGTGATTATTTTACAATGTAATTTAATGCTAAAGTGACTATCAATTGTAAAATCTAACCAAGTTCTGTAAATTTATTTCTAGTTATTAATGTACTTAATTAAACTCTTATCTTTGAAATAATATGAATACTTCATAGAATCTGTGTGATAAAAATTTATAGTTAATCTATGTAATCACTGTATGTTAGAAAATAATGTTAGCAAATTTGATGATAGATAAAACTAACTTTGAAGTGCAATTAAGTTAAATGTGATTATATTAAAATTTTAGAACTATTTTACTTATATCACAAAATAATAGAATCAAACATTTTAATATGACAATAAAATTATAAAATGTGTTGTTCTATTTTTATATAAGTACTTATGAGAAACCTTAAATTATGATTCTTGCCTGATAGATTTTAGTCTATTTTCTGGAAATTTTCAGAAATATTTCATTGGCAGGTTGCTTTCTATGATTCTATCACTGTCTCCTACAGTGAGTGATTACAGTAGGTACCCAACATTTGTTAAATATATGAATTGAACTAACAAATTTACTTTCAGTAATTTGATCAAAATGAAATTTTAAACTTTTGATGAATCCTCTCTGAAAATACCGACATAGTATTACCTGAGGACACTCCTGAGCATATACTCAGAAAATGCTCCAACATAATAATGACACATGCTCCACTATGCTCATAGCAGCCCTATTTATAATAGCCAGAAACTGGAAACAACCCAGATGTCCCTCAACTGAAGAATGGATACATAAAGTGTGGTTCATTTACACAATGGAATACTATTCAGCTATTAAAAACAAGGACATCTTGAATTTTGCAGGCAAATAGATAGAACTAGAAAATATAATCCTGAGTGAGGTAACCCAGATTCAAAATGACAAACAAGATATACTCACTGATAAGCAAATACCAAAGGGTACAGAATACCTATGATATACCATACACACTGTAAGAAGTTAAACAAGAAGGAAGGCCCAAGTAAGGATAAATCCCACTTAGAAGGGGGAACAAAATAATCATGGAAGCCAAGGAAGGGAGGGATCTGGGTGGGAGAGGGAATGGGGAATGGAATAGGGGGGAAGATTAGTTAAGGGGAGGGGCAATGGGAAAGGATCCTAGAGGGCCCAGGAGAATGAAAGGAAATATGCTCTAGAAAGTTCCAGAGATAGGGGAGGCTGAGATAGGGGAGACTCCTAGTACTCAATGGTGGTGACCTTATCTAAAATGTCCAACAGTGGGGATATGGAACCTGAAGAGACCAACTCCAGTAGTTAGACAAGGCCCCCAGTGGAGAGATGAGGATACCAACTCACCTACAGAATTTTCAACCCAAAATCTATCCCATCTTTAAAAAGTCAGGGACAAAAAATGGAGCAGATAATGAAGGAAAGACCATCCAGTGACCAGAAAAATTGTCATTTATCCCATGGGCAGACACCAAACCCTGACATTATTACTGATGCTATGTTGTGCTTGTAGAGGGGAGTCTACCATTGCTATCCTCTGCAAGGCTCTACTAGTCACTGACTGAAACAGATGCAGATACTCACAGCCAAGCTTTGGATTGAGGGTGGGGACCCCTATGGAAGAGTTAGGGGAAGGACTGAAGGAGCTGAAGGGGATGGCAACCACATAAGAAGACTAACAGAGTCAACTATCCTGGACCTGTGGGAGCTTCCAGAGACTAAAACACCAACCAAAAAGTATGGGCTGGTCTGTGGACCCAGGCACATATGTAGCAGAGGGCTGCCTTGTCTGGACTCAGTGGAAGAGGATGTGGTTAATCCTGTAAAGACTCAGTGCCTTAGAGTGGGGGAATACCTGGAGGAGAAACCCCCTCAGAGGTGAAGTGGTGGAAGAGATGTGGGGAAGAACTCTGTGAGTGGGTGCAAAAGAGGGGGTAACATTTTGGGATGTAATTAAATGAAATAATTAAATAATAAAGAAGGACATGAATTTTGCAAGCAAATAGAACTGGAAAATATCATCCAGCCAGTAATAATGACACACACCTTTAATCCTAGCACTTGGGAGGCAGAGGCAGAGGCAGGCAAATTTCTGAGTTTGAGATCAGCCTGGTCCACAGAGTGAGTTCCAGGACAGCCAGGGTTACACAGAGAAACCCTGTCTCGAAAAAAAAAAAAAAAAAAAAAAGAAAGAAAAGGAAAAAAAAAGAAAATATCATCTTGAATGAGCTAACTCAGACCCAAAAGGACATGCATGGTTATGTACTCACTCATAAGTGGATATTATTTGTAAAGTACAGAATACCCATGATACAACCCACAGACCAAATGAAGCTAAACAAGAAAGAAGAGCCAAGTGAGGATGTTTGAATCACACTTAGAAGAGGGAACCAAATAATCATAGGGGCAAGGAAAGGAAGGGAAGTAGGTGGGGAGAGGAATGGGGGGGGACAGGATAAGGTGTGGAGAGAGTCAGGAGAGAGGCCCAGGAGAATGAATAGAAATCTGCAGTGGCTGAGTGGTTCTCTAGGAAGTTCCAGAGTCCTAGGATGGGGTAGGATCCCAGGAGTCAATGAGGGTGACCTTAGCCTAGATGCCTAACAGTGGGGACATGAAACCTGAGGAGGCCACCTTCTGTAGCCAGGCAGGACCCAAGTGGAGGGATAAGAACACCAACCCACTCACAAAACTTTCAACCAAAAATTTATCCTATCTACAACAAGAAATGTGGGAATGGGAAATGAAGCAGAGACTGAAGGAATGGCCAACCAATAACTGACCCAACTTGAAACCCATAACATTGGTAAGCACCAATTGCTGACATTATTAATGACACTCTGTTATTCTTGTAGACAGGAGTCTAGCATAACTGCCCTCTGAGAGGCTCAAGCCAGCACTGTAATGAATCAGATGGAGGTTATGGACTCTTATGGAAAAGTTGGGGTAAGGACTGAAAGCCCTGAAGGAGATGGGAATCCCACAGGAAGAAGACAATCAGAGTCAAATAACATAAACCCCTGGGAGCTCTGAGCTTAAGCCACCAACCAAAGAACATACACAAGCTAGAACAAGGCTCTGGGCAAATATGTAGTAAACATGCAGCTCAGTCTACACAACTGCCTTGTCTGGCCCCAGTGGGAGAGGATGTGCCTCATCTGACAGAAACTTGATGCCCCAGAGTGGGTGGTATACACAAAGGGAGTACAACTGTCTCAGAGGTACAGGAAATTGGGATGGCAGAAGGGATTCTGTGAGAGGGGACCCAGAGTGGAAGCAGAGTTTGGAATGTACATAGATAGGTAGATAGATAGATAGATAGATAGATAGATAGATAGATAGATAGATAGATAGATAGACAGACAGATCTAAAAACATGATTTCTATCCCTTCAGTTGTGAGCACAGGCTTTAAGGGCTGCTGAAATATCCAACAGTAGGGAGATAAAATCTGAAGAGAATACCTCCAGAAATGAGACAGGGTACCATAGGAGGGATGGGGACACCAACCCACCTTCAAATTTTTGACCCAAAATTGTTCTTGTCTAAAAGAAATGAAGGGACAAAAATGGAGCAGACTGAACAAATAGCCGAACAGTGACTGGCCCAAAATTGTGATCCATCCCATGGGCAGGTACCCATCCCTGATACTATTACTGATGCTATATTGTGCCTAAAGACAGGAACCTAGCATGGCTGTCCTCTGAGAAACTATACCAGCAGCTGACTGAGACAGATGCAGATACTTATAGCCAAGCATTGGACTGAGGTCAGGGACCCCTATTGAAGAGTTAAGGAAGGATTAAAGGATCTATGGGGGAATGTAAATAAATAAAATAATTAATTAATCTAAAAGTGCCTTAATGTTTTGAGTAAGATTAGCATCACAAGAAAAAATGTAAATCATGAAAAGATTTTCACAGAAATTCTATCAAAATCAACACCTCAGATAAGAGTACCAGCAAGCAAGCCTCAGAAGTAGGAACTGGGACATGAGGTAAAGCCAAGAATGAATAACCAGAAGCAGTTGAAGACCTCATCACAGCAGGTATAGTAATGCATTGTCCTAATGCTAGGAGAGAGAGGTTAGTGCTAAGAGCTGAGCTCTAGGTTTGGTTGGAAGACAAGGGGCTTTCTGTGACCCTAAAGAAAGTAAGAATTTCAGGAAAGTGATAGAGATGAACAGGATGTCACAGGATTTTTCCTGTCCAATTACATTACGGCAGTGGGAGGGCTGTGATTGGACAGGGAAAAGGGAGGCAGAAATAAGAGTTGCAGAGAAAGGGAGCATCTCAGAGTAGCAGGGAGAAAGGAAGATGGCAGCAACGTGAAGCAGTGTGGCTATGACCAGTCACAGGTTGTTATGATATTATAAAGGTTAGAATATTGGGATAATTTATCTAATCTAGGTGGGCAGCTTTTATCATTATCAATTGGTTCTGAAATTACTGTATTGACATCTTGTGCATTGAGAATTTATTGATATATAAATATGATTGGTTAACTATAAGCATTGAGTCTTACTTTTACCAGGTTACTGGGTATTGTGTTATCAAACCATGAGGAGGGCAGATCTATTTGGTTATTGGAATGTGGGATAGAGCCAGCAGGACTCTGCCAGGACATAGTATTGAGGCTGGTACTAGAGCAGGACCTTGGCCGGGTGAGGCTGGAATTGTGTTGGGTTGAGAGAAGCAGGAGCAGAGAGAGTTGGCATGTTCCTTTTTTAATATTTCCTGCAGCAAAAGTCTACTTGATTTGAGTTCCAAACAAAATTCTATGAAAGCACAAGGACTCAGTATGAACATAAGACCCTAGGGAACTTCTACAAAAAACAAAGGTCACTCTTAAAAGGAAGAAATGTGGTAAAGAGAGATCGTGTTGGTGTGTGTGTGTGTGTGTGTGTGTGTGTGTGTGTATTGTATTTGTGAGTATGTAGGTTTTGGTGCTTGTGTATATGTTAGCATATGGAGGTCAGTGGTCAAACTTGGTTTTCATTCCTCAGCAACAGTATATTTTGCTTTGTTCATTCTCTACTTTTTTCCACATCATCTCTATCTGGAACTGGGGTTTACTAGCAGAGTTAAGCTATCTGCCCTGCAAGCTCAAGGAAATTGCAGAAATCTATCAGAAAAAGAATGTTACATTCTAAAACACTGGAACTTTTACTGAGTCTTAGAGCCAGAGGTAATAATTCACCTAGAAACCACTTAAAGCATAAGAATGCTATTCTACTATCAACTCTGCCTGTTTGTTTAACCTACTTTTAAGAAAACAATCTAATAGTCAACATTCCATGCCTTGGATTCTGCATGTAATTAGCTTTTACACCTTATGCTAATATGTAGCTTTAATCTTAAATTGTGTATTGTGCCAAGACCATGACCTGGAACAAGGCATGTGTATCATTTGTGAAAGAAGTAAACACCAGTATTGAATAACATAAAATAAATATCCTTCATATATTTTGACTTAAGTATTTGGATATTGGTTGATTAAAAAAACTATTTGAACTAATATTTGTGTTAATGTTACAAGATAAAAATCAATATACAAAATTATTTCTGTTTCTATACACCAGCAATGAACATTCTGAGTGTTTGAGTTCCAAAAACTATCCCATTTAATCTAGCTTTGGACATAAAATACTTAGAAGTAAGGATAATAAGGAAGTACATTAAGAATTATTTAACAAGTACTGCAAAAATCATTGAAAGAAATCATATAAGATCTACATGAATGGGAAAATCTGTCTTATTCAAATGGATTGGAAGAGTTAAGATGGAAAAAAGTAAAACGTTATTAACTGATTAAGTGTACTTTAATTTGTCTCATTTTATTAGAATACAAAGGCTTTAAAAATTCATATGGAGCTACAAGAGATACAGACTAGTAAAGAGAAATCCATGAAAATGGGGCAAATTTGTTTGATTAATTATTAAATTTATCATGGCATAGTGGAAAACAATTTTAATTCCAACACTCATAAGGATGAGGTGGGAGAATCACTTATCATTTTCTTAGAAGTTAGTACCCAGAGATAGCAACAATTAGGCGTCCAATGCATAAGCAAGCTTACGGCCCTGAAATAGGACATAAATATAAATACAAAGGTCAAAGTCAACTGGAATTCAAAATATACAGAGTAGTAGGTCCTGATAGGCCAGCTGAGAGTCATAAAAAATGATGTAAAGGACAATAGGTGATTGTATTCTATGGTAGCTAGATCAGACTAAAAGAAATTCAAGATTCCCAATATTGGGGACCATGTTTAGAGAGCCAGTACCCTTTCCTCTAATAAAATCTTTAGCTTCCGGGATACTTAAATCTCTATACACATTCCTGCATGTTATACATCTACCTATAACAGAATAATTATGAATAAAACATACATTTGAGCTTCCTAGAAATGCCTATTATTGGTGAAATACAAAGGGAATAGCTCACATTAAAAAAAAAAAAAAGTAAAAACATCATGCCTAACAAGATCAGGCTGTTTCTGATTGCTCTACATTTTCTGATTAGTATATTATTCCTTGCTTACTTGTTCTATTTAAATTCTTGACTGATTATTTCACTACTGTGTCTTCTTCAAATTCATCTCATAAGAATTGAGTGTGCTGTTGTGGGATTGTGAAAAGCAACCTATTTTCTGGCCGAGCTAGATTTAAACACCGAGACCCATTAGATTAATCTGCAAGGGACCAAAGGAAGTTTGCCACATACTCCCAGGCACTAGGCTCCTGACATGAGGTACCAGCTCATAATTCTGTGGCCTTCAGTCATGCAGGCTGTCTGGACTCCACCCCCAGTTACCTGGCACCAGCCAGGCATGATCCTCCTCACTGTTACCTGGCAACAGCCAGGTAGATACAGCCCATTATAAAAGGAGCTGCTTGGCTCCTCCTTGCTATCTTAGTCTCTGGCTCCTGCCTCTTTTACTCTTGCCCTCTTGCTCCGCATCTCTCCTCATTCCCTTCTCTCCTCTTTCTGTGTGGCCATGGCCGGCCTCTACTTCTCTACTCTTCTCCCTCTCTCTGCTTTTCTACAATAAATGACTTAAAACCATGGACTGCCTCTTCTCATCTGGACCCACCATGCTGGAGCAATGGAGCAAGTCTTCCTCTCAAGAGCCACATCTAACTTCCTTCAGAAAGGCCGCCTGCACTCCCAGCCACACAGCCCACAGATCAAGGCAAAGACTCTCCTCCTGGTGGTAACCAGCTGGAGCTCTTTCCTCCTGCCCTTTTCCCCTTGGCCCCGGGCTAGAGCCCACCCGCAGGGCCCCTACTCTGTTCTTAGCTCTTCTGAGAAATACAGAGGCATCTGGAATATCAGAGAGCCTGGGAACCTGTCATTCTTGGCCTCTATGCAGGCCCAGGGACCCCGAGGCAATTCCAGCAGTTCTGTGGGGACTCCAGACTGCACCTTCCCCACTCCTAGATCTGGGTCCTGCAGCTTCTCAAAACCCAAAGATTGCCGGCCACATCCTGCCTTGCCCAGAGGCCTGAGGCCTGAGCCCTGGGCCAGATGCGGGGCCCCATTTTTTTACCCACATACTGCTAGTGTTCAGACCAGAAGAAACTAGAGATATCCCCTTATCTTCCGGTATTGTGACTTGGATAAATTTTCTTTAACAATAAAGTAAACAAGGGGAAGGCCAGGGTCAGGAAGCAGGAGTGGGTGGGTTGGGAAGCAGGGGTAAGGGGGAAGGGTATGGGGGATTTTTGGAGAGGAAACTACATTTGAAATGTAAATGAAGAAAATATCTAATAAAAATTAATGCATATTAAAAAACAAAAAGGTAAACCAAGTTGGATCCTCCTATGGCTAAGACTGCATCTCCTCTCTTCTCTTTCATGCTCCACTCTTCCTTTTCCTGCTCTATATCTTCTGACTGCTCTTAAAAGTTCATTGCTAGTTACTTTCTTTGAAACACCTGTTCCTATTGCCTCCTACTGTATGGACACACATATTTTGCTCTTCTATAACCCATAACTAAATCTTTACTGCAAGAATATCTGCTGCATTTATTTCTTTGACTGAGAACATAAAAGGACTGCTTACTTCAGTTGTTGCTTGAATGATATCAACTGAGAACCTTAAAAAAAGTCAAACCTCGCCTTCTTTTACTATGAATTCTCTCTAAAACCCTTTTGTTTTTCATTCATGTCTTGGAGGGACATTGTGTGCCCACCCTCCAAACAAATTATTTTGCAAGTGGCCTTAACTACTACATAGAGAAGCCCTACAATTTCTCAGAGTATATTTCTAGACTTTTATTCTCAGGTCTGTAGAATAGCTACTCTCCAGTTTAACCAGAAAAAAAAATCTTTCATAATGAAATCTTGCCATCTTGCAGGTTATTGTAGGGTTAGGACTTCTCCCCAATAAAGGAATTGGATATGAATATCCTTCCCTATTGCCTGGGTTCTCTAAAATCTCTACATGAACTCCAGACCCCTGAACAAAGAAAAAACTTATGAACCCTTAGGAGTGTTGTCTCATGTCTCTGGGCCTTACCTGTTACTGGATGCCAAGACAGGGCTTTAGTAGCCACAACCTTAGTATATCCAGAATTAGGTTTGTATCACCCAATAAGGGGACACACCATTTAAGACAGAAACTTTCAGGTCTAGATCTTATATTAGACAGAACCAATAGATGTCTGGGGTAACAGCACACATAGTGACTTAAAGCCTAGTCTCTATTAGATCACAGGAATGGAAACTGTGGGAACATTTGGAGGACTCCAGGCTATACCTCTAGAAGAAAGATCATATACAGGGGAATGTGTACCCAACCATGGTCAAAGTGTAGCCTGAGAGGCTTAAGGGATATCTGACCTCATGTACTACCTACTTTACTGATTCATTTCTCTTCCTTTTGTAGACAGGTCATTAGGCTTGTCCCTATTCCAGCCATCATCTCTTCAGGCTGCATTCCAAAGAAGTGCAATAATTTTGATATAAATAGCCTCAAAAGGAGGCAGCGTTTTCTTTTCCTGTATAGTATGGTTCTAGTACCAGCTAACAATAAAGAAACATGACCACTGGGTGGTAATCTAAATACCAATTACATTCTACAACTAGATTTGTGTTGCAAAGAAAAAAAAGACAAAGAAAATGAGATAAACGTTCTATGTCTAGATTTTCTTCTTAAAGGACAGCCCCAAATACGTTAAAAGCTACTACTGGATACCCATTCATATAGTTTATTCCTGTGGTCAAGTTTGCCTTAACACTTACATACTTGTCATTAATTCAAATTTTGTGGGGAGTGAAATTAAGTATAACTGAATCTTACCAAAAGATTATTAGACAATTCTAAAATTTAAAATATCAGCTGGTGGACCTTGAAACTTCTTGCTCCTTTTCTAATAACTTTTAAATAATTGTCCTCTCCATTGTCATTGTTCATCTCTAAAAGCTTAATTTTAACTAACTGATTTCCTTTCTATTTCCTATTTTGTCTTTAACGCTGGCTAATGTATATGAGAAGTTATTGAGATAAATTGAGGCTCATATTGATGCTATCTCCCTTTGGAGAGAATTTAATTCTGATTTTATTTATTAATACAGAGGCATATCAGCTTAATACAATGAATGATAACACTGATTAAATGCTGAACTTTGATTTTGGTACCAGCTAGTTATTTTATGATTAGCTAGTATGTAGACCATTACTGTTCCCATCTAAAAGTTTGCCTACCCAATAAAATCCATTTTTTCACTTAGTTATATAAGACTAAATAAAACCCTGGTCAAGTCAGAGGGTATTATCAAACAATTTCTTCTTTGCCTCATTTACTTGGCCTTGTATTTGGAATGGATAATCTCATAACTTAAAAGCAGCATCAAATATGGGTTCCTCTTAGTTTTCCTTATCTATAGTTCAGACTATAAAGTCTACCCTCCTTTTACATAGTTCTAATGTCAACACACAAGGGTTTTACTCTTGTTTCCCTCTAGAAGTTCTAGTTTTTCTTGTTGGGTTCAATTTCTAGTAACTGCATCATGTAGCTGCACAACCACCTACAATCCTAGCTAAAACTGCATCTGATAATCCTGGCCTCTGTGAGTACTGGTGTTTATATATACAAAAACAAATGTATACACTATTAAAAATAAATATTTTAAAAATAGAGAAAATAGTTGTTCCTTAGTTAGTCCTATATTTAATGATCTTTCTTTACTCTCATCTGAAGAAGAAACTTCATCTTGGCAAAAAAGTTTATAAAGATAAGGAGATAAATATAAGGATTATATTTATACCATAGAACAGAATTTGCCAAACATTAACTATAATGTATATATGAGCTACAATTATTGAAAGTTCTCATGTGTAACAAACCTTTTAACTAACTTCTAAGAAACAAATAAATACATATGGGAAAAATACCACTGTTCATGAGGCTTTCTAGGCTATTCAACCCCCCTACACACACACACACACACACACACACACACACACACAGGATCTCACCAAGTTATTGAAATTGCCTTTGAACTCCTGAGATCGTGTTCCTCTTGTCTTAGTCTGATAAATAGCTGGATCCATAAGAATGGATCATCATGTGGACTTCACAAATAAACATTTTTTATAGCACTGAATACGTATGAACATTATGCTAACAGTCTTAACATAAATTAACATCGAACACAATTTGGACTTGGGAGGTTTAAAATTCAGTTAATATATCATATAAACTTTATAATTGGAATATTTTACTTAAATATCTCATTTTATTAAATGTTGAATGAAATAATTCTATATTAGTTGTTTTTATTTTATGAATCCTAGAATTGTTACATAGGTTCAAATTATTATAAAATTAAAATAATCTAACAAACCGTAGTATACCAATTCACTGTCCATCTTCCACAAATTAATTTTTAATTAATTAATTCCTCTTTGCTTCCTTTTCATCTTTATTCAATATTAAACCCAATGTATGTGAATTATAAAAAGAGAATGGAATTATAAAAAGAGAAGTTGACTTGTTTGATAGATTACTGGAGAGATGGATGGATGAATGAAAATTTATAAAATGAATGAGTACATGAATGAATAAATGAGTGATTCAAATATTCCTTAAAAGAGAGACCATATTTGAATAACTGGAGAAGCTATGATAGTAAATTCTAGGTGGAACAGGTATTATGATAAAACCTTAGCACTGAGTGAAATAAACATGAAACATTTAAGGAGAAATGAGTAAAACATTGTTAGAGGCACATGCATATACATATATTTGAACAGAAGTTATAACAATTGGTGTTTAAAATAATTGTGAAAAGGATAAAGGTTGAGTTGGTTATCCTTTAATATTTCATTTCTCTTAAGTTACTATACAAAGTATCAATTATGTAAAAAAATAAAAGGAGGAAGGGGTCAAATATAAATAACTATATTATCTATTAGTAGATGACCCTTGTAAATAAAAAATATTTCATTTCATATTCATTTTTGGATAAAAATAAAGAATTATTTAATATAATGCAAGATATAGTAGGCAATTATATATTACATGGAGAGAGAGATTTATGATTGAATATTAGATTATCAAGTTTCTATGATTCTTACTAGAGAATACTGATCTTTGAAGGATTCAAGAAAGTTCAATCATTATTTAGAACAATTCAGCAATGACGGTAAATTCCAAACAATGGAAAAGGGATTTGAGGTGACAACTCAATGTGACTACTAAATTTTCTATCTAATTATAACAAAATATAGGCCTGTATCTCATAAGGTGTGGTTAAAAAAAAAGAGTTTTTTACAGGTGTTAGTGAAGTACTGGATATGGTAAGTAAAAGCACAGGAATATATGAATGGAAAACAGTACAACAAAACTATGTCTTACCTGTTCAGAGAAATGTTTCAGTAATGTGATATGGTTAATGAGATGATTTTTCAGACTGGAAAATTCTGACATGCAATCAAATGGTGGCCTGTCAGGGAAGGGTAATAAAGAGATTCCATCAATCTGAGTTTTTTGAATACAGTATCTTTATTCCTTGGGAAATTGAAACTTATAATTTAAAATATAGGGAGTTTTAGTTAAAAAGGTGCAAAGAAATATATTCTAGAACATCACAATAATATATGAAGCATGTTAAGAAATTTAAGTAAATACATATAAATGTGATATTGCTATGATCTCAAAAAAAAGGGGAAGATGGTACAAATACAGTGTTATAATCATTCCTGTATTCAAATTATTGAAATATATTGAGTAGGTTGTCTTTTAATATTTCATTTCTCTTAGCTTACTTACTATACAAATGAATGACAATATAATGAAAATGAAAGAGGAAAGGGTCAAGAAAAAAATAACTATATTATCCAGAAATAGCTGAACCGTGAAAATAAAAATAACTGCATTTGGTGTTCATTTTTGAATACAAATGAAAACATAATTTAAGTTAATTAAGATACCATAGCTTAATGAAGAGTTTGGGTCTGCTTATTTATATCTAACATAGCTTTTAACCTTCTGCTATTGGGAGGCCTCCATGAGGTGACAATATAAAAGAAAAAATACTTTTGGGGGGAAATATTCTCTACCTCACTTGAATAATAGGAATAATAAGGTGAGGTGTAATTCAGTGGCCGATTGTTTCCTTTGCACATATAAGATCTTGTATTCAAAAGGCCTTCAATAGCTATCTTTCAAAATGGACAATAATTTTAGATTATCTTTGAAGTACAAAACACAAAGCACTATAGTGCTGAATTTATATATCTTCTAACTAGTGAATTTAAGTGTTATCTTTATAAATCAACAAGAAAAATAAATTTATAATCCCCTCTAAATTTTTAGGATATTACAATTACTGGTGTTTGAACAAATACCATTTTTGAGACCTACTTCTAAAGACTGTAGCAGGGGCAAAGACTCAAGTTATCTCTTTACTTAAAAGCTGTAATAAAGTTTATTTAAATGCCTTAACTACAGATATAATTGAGCTTATAAAGCGGTAAAAGTATTTTGTGAGGATCTATAAGGTCCATTAACTGTAACTCTGTTCAGGATATGATAAATATGGTCAAAATTCTTGAACCATTTCATCTCATTTATTTTTAGAGCCCAGATTTTTGAACAAGTGAAGCAACTCCATAATTTTTTTGTACATCTTAATTTTCACCATAAACATGGAAAATTTATATTTACATGAAAGTAGAATTTGGGGTAGTTGTGCTTAGATAAGTGGTCCTCAATTACTATGTTGCCCCAAAATAAATTTTTATAATTTTTCCTACATCAAATCAGTGAAACTACTCACATTTTAAATGTCAAATAGAAATATAACATAATGGCGTGTCACCTAAAGAGTCTAAAGTTTCCAATTGATATCATAATGAAAACAGCTTTTAAAAACTCAAAACTTCTTCAACAAATTTTAAACTATATCTTGTTACTAATAATGCATTATTAAAATGATGCACTATCTTATAGGTTTATGATGCTTATAGAATCAATATTTCATACACTGTTGGTCATTTGATATTATTCAAATGATTTATTATTAATAAAGGCTATTCATTTCATAAAACAGATAAGGAACTATTCATGGGAAGAAGTGAGAGAACCAAATTTTATTCTTTGGTTCATAATCATGTCATAATTTAAACTCCTTAATTAAATTCAGTTCTCAAAAAAGTTTTGTTTCTATTATAAAAAAGATTAATGAGTTGTAAATCCTTGTTAAAGATGAAATAATTATCAGGTCTAATTCATTGAACTGATTTTAAAAGGCTGAGCCAGGTCAAAAGTAACATGGATCACATTTTAAAAAGATAATAATGAAAAAATACCTTCTAATTACATCATCCATGTTTTGTTTTAGAATCATAGACAGGGAAAACAATTTATAATAAATCATAGAAATTACTTCCACCAGGATTTGATAATTAAATTCCTCTACCTGACAATCTCACTAGATATTTGGAAAGTAAATACAATTCAATGGGCTTAACACTGTTTTGTTTGTTTGTTTGCTTGTTTGTTTTACAAAGCCAATTTTGGCCTAGCAGGCCTGAAATCTGATAGACCAGGTTAGCCTCTGTCTCCCCAGTGCTGGAATTAAAGGCATGCATCACCATGCCAGGGCCAAGCCCTAATCATTCATTAGAAAATGTTATAATCTAAAAAAATAAGTCAGATAATGTCTCGATAAAAATTCTAAGGCATATTTACTTTCTGAGAGAATAAATTATTTCCTAATTTAAAGCAGAGAAGCTTTAAAATAGTTAGATGTTTTATAATATGTTCAGATTAACACATATCCCTGTAATTTTTGAAGCATCCATTTATAGAGATTTTGATATATAGATAATATCTTTTTGGATATTTAGTCTTGGGCTTAGGAAAATATATAATCGTTCAACATGAATATCTCTTATTTCATCGTTACTAGTCATGAAGACAATGTCTAAGAATCAATGATCGTATAAAACCATTAATATTTTCAGTTAGAATAAAGATAACACTAAGATGATTTCCTACATTTGGAAAATGTTGCTTGGTAGATGAGGTCATTTTGTAAAAGTCTTTTTTTCTTCTGTGAAATACTGGTAAAAACCAGACAAGACCCTTTTAATGTCACCGATTCCACTGATGAAAGTAAATAAGCCCTTAAAATGGGAAATTCACTTAAAAAGTAAAAAAGTGACTTTATACTGCTTCTATAATGTGAACTCTGTAGTAAGACAACTTCGACAAAATGGGCAAACTAAATGTGAATTATCATAGGTTAATGGAGCAGATTATATGCATTTGGGAGATCTTTTGCTATTTCTCCATATTGCAGCTATCTTTATTTCATAGTTAATGAAATTTTCTAAAATTTTCTTCTTAAATTCAGCTTATGGCAGAATGTCTTTTGAACTATGCTTCTGGCATTTGCTTTCTTTCAGCTGTTTTGTAAATAGTTGCTCATAATGAACTCAAATGTAAAAAGAGAAAAGAAACTGCTGACTTTGTCAAATTTCCTACACCATTATTTAAAATTTCTTTGAACTACTATGAAAATTTTGTCTTTATTTCTTCTTTATGTAAATAAGTTTGTTCTTCAATCAAATATTAGTTACAAAAGAGAAATGACTCAGCAAAAGAACATGTTATATAAAGTTGTAGAAAAGTAGTTCTTCCCAGTTTAGCTCATTATTAATCAAAACACAATATCCTTTTCTATCATTTTCCCTTCTTTCTCTTATCTAAAAAATATAATACTTAGTGGAAGCAAACATTCTTGAAATCTGTGACATGAATTTTCTATAACAAAACAGATAATTGATTATAGTTGTTGATAAAAATTGTATGGAAATGTACATACTAATATTTTAACTACAATTTACTACCTAATCAAAATTATAAATCACTAGTATTACTTAACTAGCCCTTTCTTATTAACACAGGATTTTACAAAAAGGACTAACTCATGTTAATTAAAAGTTCATAGTTTAATTAGTACACAAAGAAAGAATATTTTGTTACAAAAAAGCCAGATATTATCCTTTACAATTTTGGTGCAACGTCTAAAAGACTGCTCTTTTTGAAAGTGTGAGTGTAATTTAATCTCTAAAGAGAACTCAAAGAGAATTATCTTCTAACATACTACTTTTGTTGAATAAATTTTAAAAGTCAGATGGTTAAAATAGTGATTTAAAGGGAACCATGTAACTATTTTTTACATCCTACAGAGAATATCATGGCATCAGTAAAATGTCTGTAAACATCTTTGAAAGGAAACATGGATGTAGTATCTATTCCACACCTAAGATTTCTGTAAAGAAATGAAGGGGAAAATACGACTTGTGTTATGGCTTTAAATATCAGGTATTAGGAATTACCTTTCCAGAATGTTTAATATCATGCTGGCAATATTAACCAGGTCAAGGGTAGCTGTAAGAATGCTATGAGGTGGATGTTCAATAGTGCCATGTAGACTACGTGCGAATCTTCTTTCCGAAATTGTGAAAAGAACACGATCAATAGCATGCTCAAGTTGTTCACTTTCTTTTCCAAATCTGGTAGGCATCTTTTTGATATTCTGAAATTAAAGTGGGAATTTGGACACAAGAAATGAAGCAGTACTTTTCTAGCGTATCATAAAAATGGAATAGGTCCAATATCAGTATCGTTTAGCCAAAAAAAAAAAAAAACATATGAAGGAGGCAAAATTACCATCAAGCACCTTTCATTCTTTAGACATTTTTCTAATAATAGTTATATAATCCATGGCAGATATCACTAAAAGAGAGTGAATATAATAATGCTAAGCCATTGGAATACTGATGTAGTTTTAGAATGTGACAAAATTATTTAAATATAATTAATACTTACTAATTCTTCTACTGAACTAGTATATCCAATTCAATTTTTGATAATATATTATCTGTTAAGGGGATAGGGCACACCAACAATCTGTTATACTTTATATAGATTTGGTACAGATCCAAGAAACAGAAAAGGGCATACTTAATTTCCACCTATGTTAAAGCATTAGTAATTCTGTGTAGACTATTATGAGAACTGATAATTTAAACATACACAGACTAAGAGATTCTTAATTGGGTTTTGGTACTTAAAAGCATCACACAAATGTGATTTGAGTTAGCATGAATACATACACTGTTATCCAGAGCCTCATAAAACAGCTATCAGAAACAATCACAGAGTTGAAATAATGGATCCATGTGACCTCCATTTTAGGAAACAACTCAACTTCTATAGATAACGTCCATGTAACAAAAAGTACTTTGTTTGTTTGGTTTTTTTGTTTTGTTTTTGGTTTTTCGAGACAGGGTTTCTCTGTGTAGCCCTGGCTGTCCTGGAACTCACTCTGTAGACGAGGCTGGCCTCAAACTCAGAAATTCGCCTGTCTCTGCCTCCCAAGAGCTGGGATTAAAGGCATGTGCCACCACCACCTGGCCACAAAATACTTTAATAAATATGTTGACAGGATCTGTTTAAAAATAATTTCTCTTTTAGTCTTTCAAAGTCTGGAGATAAGGGATCTTTTCTTTCTTTTTCCCCCCTTTGGTTTATTTTTAATTAGGTATTTTCTTCATTTACATTTCCAATGCTATCCCAAAAGTCCCCCATAACCTACCCCACTCCCCTACCCACCCACTCCCACTTCTTGGCCCTGGTGTTCCCCTGTATAGGATCTTTTATTTTTAAGAAACAATTTTATGAGCTGTTTAGTCCTGGATTCAACATCAATTACATGCAATTTATTATTTTCAGGACTACTAGGAAATCAAATAACCAGGTACACATCTCTTCAGTTGTTGCTTCTGACAAACATATCATCTATCATGTGACACATTCAAATTTTCACTTCAGCAATCCAATTTAGTATAAATTCACCTTTAAAATTCCTCTTATACAACTTAGATCTATCTCATACAAATGAGTTTTGTTTATATAAGCAGATTAAAATTTACAGGCAAATGGATGGAACTAGAAGATATCATCCTGAATGAGGCAACCCAGACCCAAAAGGACATACATGGTACATACTCACTGATAAGTAGATATTAGCCATAAAACATGGAATACCCATGTTACACTCCACAGATCAAAGAAATTAAACAAGAAAGAAGGTCCCAAGCAAGACTGTTGAATCATACTTAGAAAGAGGAACAAAACAGTCATAGGAGGCAGAGGGAAGGAGGAAAGTAGGTGGGAGAGGGGAGGGCAACAGGAGTAGGGGTCCAGGTGTTTGGAAAGACGGAAGAGAGAGCAAGGAGAATGAATGGAAATCTACAACATCCCAGTGTGGAGGGTAGGAAGAATCTTTAGGAAGTCCCAGAGACCTGAAATGGGGGAGGCTTCCAGGAGCCAATGAGGGTGACATTAGCCCAGATGTTTAACAGTGGGTATACAGAAACTGAAGAGGTCATCTCTTTTAGCCAAGCAGGAACCCCAGTGGAAAGATGGGGTCACAAATCCACTCACAACACATTCAACCCAAAATTTGTCCTGTCTAAAAGAAATCCAAGAACAAAGATGGAGCAGAGACTCAATGAAATGGTCAACTAATAAGTGGCCCAACTTGGAAGCCATTCCATGGGCAAACACCAATCCCTGACACAATTAGTGATACTGTTATGTTTACAGACAGGAGCCTAGCATGGCTGTCCTCTGAGAGGCTCTATCCAGTTGCTGACTGAAACAGATGCAGATATCCACAGCCAAACATTGGGCAGAGGTCAGGGACTCTTATGGAAGAATTGAGGGAAGGACTGAAAGCCCTGAAGGGGATGGGAACCCCACAGGAAGACCAACAGAGTCAACTAACCTGGACCTTGGTGGTTTCAGAAAATAAGCCATGAACCAAACAACACGCATGGGATGGAATGAGCCCCCTAGCATACAATCAGCAGGTGTGCAGCTCAGTCTCCATGTGGGTTAGAATGGAGACTCCCCCTAAAGCTGTAGCCTGACTGTGTTATCTGTTCCCCAACGGAGTTGCCTTATCTGGCCTCGGTGGGAAAGGATGTATTTAATCTGGAAGAGACTTGACACGCCAGGGTGGGGGGATATGCAAGAAAGCCCCAGCCTCTCAGGAGAAATGGGGTGGGAATAGGATGTAAATAAGTATATTAATTATTAATTAAAAACATAAACAGATTGATAAAGTATGATATATTGGGGGATAATTTTTCAATCTATGAAGAGAATTTGGAATATGAAAAAGAAAGTATAAGAAAATTAGGGAACCTATTTTTCTCATCTGTAGATATCAAAATAAAACTTTCTATCAACACAAATTCTCCAGATATAAAGCATTAGCATGTATTTTCTTCTATCTGTACTTGCTTCATTTCTGGTACTATAAACTTGATTAAAAGCCTATACCTGAAGAGATTACAGGTTTTAGGCAGAAATCTCAATGGATGTTTCCTAAATCAACACATGCATAAACTATATTCTAAATGATTATGTTTATACTCATAGCTTAGTGCTGTTCTCAGCCTTTGTCACAGAAGCTTCTCATTTCATTGGGTGGTTATTAATGTTGAAATCCAGAACTGGTCAAAATGCTGAAAGTTGAGAATAAATGAAATGAATGTTGGGTGTTAAGCTGTAGACAATGCACCATTCGAATTTCACATGGAACTATCTTTTCTCCTCCCTTCAAATTGATTGATTCTGCATTCTCTTTACTTTTGTCTTATCTATGTTTGCTTTTGATCTAATATGAATAATTACCCTATGTTTATTTCCCTTCAATGTATACACTTAATAACTATTACCTTAATAAACATGATAGAATCTGTATTCCTCTATTCCTCTAAAGCACTAAAGTTCAAAGAGCATGGTTTAGAATTAGTATATCTTCATACACAGCTTAAATTTCATTTGTGAATGTGTTTCAAGCTAGTATTCTTCTATTTGAAATTGTGTTAAAAATGGAGACAAATGCCAAGAACATTCTGGATTCAAGTTTAGATACTGAACTACAGTCCAGTAGAGAACAAGGTTACCTTAGCCCTATAATACTCTAACCCAACAGAATTTTTTAAAGAGTTCAATGTTAAGAATATGGGTCACTAAAATATTTAAACAGAAGAATCCAGCTAATAATCTAGTCCCAGATGTACACATCCCAATGAAGAAACATGAAAGTCAACACAACATGATCCCTCCATAGACTACCAATTCCACAAAAATAGATGACAAGGCAGTGCATTAGATAAAAGAAACCATTTATAATTCAAAAGAATGATTATTATAAGAACACACGAACAAATTCCTGAATGAATTCAAGAACAATAAGATTAGTTGATTAAAATAAATCAAAATAGGCATGAAGAAATAAAAAAGACAGTGAAAAAATCAATTTGAAATTTTACAGATGAAAATTTTAGTAAGTCAAACAAAATCTGAATAAAATGCTCCATAAGGGAATGCAACAAGAAGACAACACCAAGGCATAAGAAGAAGTGATATAAATTATAATATTGCGTCAATGCAGATAAATTATAACACTGGGCCAATAATAAGTATAAGACAATCAGAAAGTACAAAGCATTTGAGATCCATGGAATATAAACAAAATAGCAAGTTTAACAATTATAGTTAAGAACTACAGGTAATAAAAAAAGAAAGGCCCAGATGCCAGGGACCCAACAGGGATGACATTAGCTGAAATACCCAACAAATGGGAGAAAGAACCTGTAGAGACAATATTCAGAGGTTAAGCATGGTCCCCGGTTGAGGGATGGGGCCACCCACCCATCCCAAAAAAATTTAACCCAGAATCTATCCTGTCTAAAAGAAATAAAGGGAAAGAATAGAGCAGAGACTGAAGGAAAGGCCATCCAGAGACTGCCCCACCTAGGGATGCCCTGCCAAGAAATGCTTGCTGACAGGTGCCTGATATAACTGTCTCCTGAAATGTTCCACCAGAGCCTTACCAATACACACATGGATATTTGCAGCTAACCATTGGACTGAGCACAAGAACCCCGATGGAGGAGTTAGGGAAAGGACTGGAGGAGCTGAAGGGGCTTGCAATCCCATAGAAAGAACAACACTATCAATCAATCAGAAACCCCTGAGCTCCCAGAGAATAAACCATCAACCAAAGAATATACATGGAGGGACCCATGGTTCCAGCTGCATATGTAGCAGAGCATGGCCTTATCTGCCATCAATGGGAAGGAAGGCCCTTGGTCCTGTGAAGGCCCGAAGCCCTAATGTAGGGGAATGTTAGGGTAGTGATGTGGTAGGGGGTGGGTGGGTGGAGGAACACCCTCAGAGAACCAGGTGAAGGGGGGAAGGATAGGAGGGTTGCAGAAGGGAAACTGGGAAGGGGGAAAACATTTGAAATGTAAACTAATAAAATAACCAATAAAAAATTAAAAATAAATAAATAAATGAAATTTTTAAAAAGCTAAGATACAGTAACAGAGACAACAGAAAGCCTACAAACTCATGGAAGCTGAATCACTATTGGATCAAGGAAGAAAAAAATAAACTAAAGACGTCTCAGAATTCAATGAAAATGAATCTACAACATACCCAGTCTTATGGGACATAATTATATATTTGGGAGAAAGGTTTTGATTTTGTGTTTTTTAAAAAGGTGATTAGTGTCTTTATAGCTTCCAGAGTAATATGGATCAGATTTTATAGAGGGAGATCACCAAAGAAATAGATTCCAGAGGATCAAACAAAAAAAGTTATCTTGATGATACTAAAATTTTGTTTTGAAATTTGTATATTACAGAATATACAACCTTAGTGAATCTCACTATCAGATATACTGAAGTGACCTGCTTGAACTCCAGATGTCTTGGACTTTCAGCCAGATCCAGTCAGGACATAGACATCAGAGACTAAATTAATCATTGGTGTGGCCTTCTCAAGGCCAACTAACTCTGCTATTTTCCCTACCCTTCCCCCCCCACACACACTTCAAAAATATCTCAACACCCATATTCAGCTTGAAGAAGTTATGAAGAGTGGTGTCCCCCCAGTTCCTTGGGCTTTGGGGCTGGAGGTAGCTATTATAGGTTGTCATTCAAAGGAATGTAGAAATGGTCATAATTGAAACAGAGGGAGATAGCTAGAATTGATTGCATAGCCATAATCTCATTTGGTAGAAATCTTTTTAATTGTTACTAAGTTGAAGTCATAATTTCTTATTTTGGTACAGAATTTATTTTGATGTAAAAATCAAGGTTTTCATTGGTATAAATTTCTTTTATTAGTACACAAATGTTAAAAGTACAGGGGTTAAAACCAGTCCTTCTATAACTGTTATTACAAATTGATCTGAGATGTTCAAGCCTGTAATTTAAGCTCCAAATAGCACATTCATAGCTCTGAGTTTATTGTTAGGGTATTTTCAGATATTTTAATTAGAAATAGATGAGAGTAGTCAAGATTACTTTACATAGTTGGTTTTCAAAAATGTCAGAAAGACACAGAATGTGATATTTAATGTTATTTATTCACTCATTGAGACAAATCTGCTCCTAACAGCTTCCCATTCATGGATTCAAAGAAGCAACTGAGCATCTTCCCTCCAGGTGAGGCTGTGCATTTGTGGCTAGATCACCACTGGGAAAAAAGTTGTCAATCTCTCCTGCAGATTTGTACTGTCCAGAAAAAGGACACAATTTACAGGTTAGGACAGCTTATTTTTGCCAAGACAGAATAGGCTAGTCCTTAATTTCCTGTTTCTCAAAGTCTGGCATATGATCCTGGGCCAGAAAGCTGAAGAAATGCTCCATCTTAATTACTTACTGGAGCTGCATAGGTAGGCAACTGTCTCTACAATTTGTCTCAGTTCTGGAAGCTGTATTAGGCTTCCTATATATTTTCAGTTAATGTTGGTCATTCTCAGATTTCTGATGGGGCTGAAAAACTACTTATAGTCTCTTAGCCAACATAGGCTATTTACTTTGAGAGAACAGATTTGAGAGGATGGTTTTCAGATGGCATACAATCTAAAGCCAGGACATAGTCAGGTGTAAATTTCTAAGTCCTTTAAGTTAGGATAGAGGACAGTGTTCTATCCTAATGACACAAATGATGGGCTGGGTGTTAGGTCTATCTCATATCTTATAAATTACAAAATGGTAATAGTTGTTCTCTATTTATACTTGAGAGAAAGGTTTTGGTTTTTATTAGAACAGAAAGGGGGAAAGGTTGTGGATAGGCCTGGTGCTGTTTGTATTTTGATGGTAATTCCACTCTCCTAGGAGGGGCTGTGGATAATGAGCATACTCAGGTTATTTCTTATGAACCAATTCCCTAATGAATAAAGGAGCCAATCACTGGGCGAGTAAGAGGGACTTCCTGGTTGGATGGAGGAAGGGAGGAAGCAAAAGAAATGTCAACAGGATAAAATAGCAGACTAGAGAATGGGAAAATATTTTCACCAATTCCCATCTGACAAAGGGCTAATATCCAAAATATATAAAGAACTTAAGAAACTAGACATCAACAAAGCAAATAATCCAATTAAAATGGGGTACAGCTCTAAATAGAGAATACTCACCAAAGGAAAATCAAATGTCTCAGAAACACTTAAAGAAATATCCAACATTCTTTGCCATCAGGGAAATTCAAATCAAAACTACTTTATGATCCTGTCTTCCATCTGTCAGAAAGGTTAAGATCAAAAATACAACTGACAATTCATGCTGGCAAAGAGAGAATGTAGAACAAGGAGAACACTCCTCTTTTTGCTGGTTGTAATGCAATCTTCTACAGCCATTATGGAAAACATGGCAATTCCACAGAAAACTTGGAACTAATATATCTCAAGACCCTGCTCTACCATTCCTGGGTATATATCCAAAGGACACTCTACCTTACCACAAGCATACTTGTTTAATTTGGTTCATTGCACCTTTATTTATAATATCCAGAAACTGGAAACAACCTAGATGTCTCTCAACCAAAGAATGGATAAAGAAAATGTGGTACATTTACACAATGGAGTATTACTCAGCTGCTACAAACAATATCAAGAAGTTAGAAGGCAAATGGGTAAACATAGGAAATATCATTCTGATTGAGGTATCCCTGAACCAGAAAGGCAAACATGGTATGTGTGGACATTAGCTTTTAAGTAAATGATAATCATGCTATAGTCCACAAACAGAGAGAGGCTAATTAACAAGGAAGGCTCAAGGAGGGACATATGGATCTCCCTGGGAAGGGGAAATAGATTTTATGGGTAGACTGGGGCCAGGTGGGGATTGGAACAGTAAGCATCATGTGATGGTATGGGAGAAAAAGAGTTAGATAATACTGGGAGACAATGAATTGGGAAGCACATGGGAGGTGATGTAGGAACTTAGTACAGTGGAAATTCCCTGGAACCCACAAGAGTGGACCTAACAAAGTCTCCTAGTACTGGAGACTATAGAGTCTGAACTGGACATATTCTGTAACCAGCAATGTTCCTAGCAGTGGAACTGGGCTATCAACCTAGCCACAAAACCTGCAACCTACTATCTTTTGTGCCTGCAACATATGCTGGGGTAATAATGTTGCAGAACTCGTGGGAGTGGCCAACTAATGACTGTTCTGACTCTATTCTAACTCAACAAGAGGGATCCCATATCCCATGCCTCACACTGCTTGGATTACCAAAAACCAGAGACAGGACATCTCAGAGACTCTGGGTAGAAACAAACACAACTGAAAAGAAAGTCAATGAAATTATTCCTAATGATATTCTGATATACTAATAGATTGGTGCCTAGCCCAATTGTCATCAGCAGCTGATTTGAACAGATGCAGAGACACACATCTTGAACCAGGGGAACCCCATAGAAGAGGGGAAGGATAAACTCTAGGAGCCATAGAGTTCAAGGGCATCACAAGAACATGGCCCACAGAATCAACTAAGCAGAGCTCATAAGGACCCACAGAAACTGAAGAGACAAACATAGACCCTGTATGAGTCTGAGCTTTGTCCTCTACATAGATACTCTGTTTGATATTCTTGTGGAACATCTAACAGTGGGTTTGGTGTCTCTGACTCTTTTGCCTATGCTTAGGACCCTTTTCCTCCTACTGTTTTACCTCATCCAGCCTTAATATAAGGATTTGTGCCTTCTGGTACTATAACTTATTATTCCATGTTTGATTAATATCCCTGGTAGGCCTGTTTTGTTTTGTTTTGTTTTGTTTTGTTTTGTTTTGTTTTGTTTTGTTTTGTTTTGTTTGTTTTGTTTTGTTTTGTTTTGTTTTGTTTTGTTTTGTTTTCTGAAGAGAAATGAAAGAGGAGTAGATCTGGGGGAGAGTGAATTTGAAGGGAGGTATTGAGAGGAGTGTAGTAAAAGGAAACTGTGGATGAAATATATGAGAAAAGAATAAAAATAAATAAAATGTATATTTAAAAGAGGGAAAGGTCTTGACAATGCATTATGAGATACTGAGTCAAAGAACCTCTAAAAATGAAGGTTCATGTTCTAGAAATTGCTTTAAACTATTTAAGATATTGGCAAAAGAGGCACCAATGGGGACCCCAAACAATCCCATATATTTCTAACCCTACTGGTTGTTCTTTACAAACTGATGGTAATAATGCACTACTGTAGAAGACCACACCTACACAATTCATTGAACTAGTATTCAAAGTACTAGAAGGTACAGTGTATACTACAAAAGGAAAAAGAAAAAAAAAAAAACACTAACCTGGTTATCAACTCTTGGATCTACAATGGTTAACTGCCTGCAAGATGTGATAGTACAAAAGAAGCAAAAATCTTGTGGGACTAACCAACCAATATCTGATTGGGTTTAAAGTGCCCTCCATAGAATGGTAGCCATAACTGACACTTGTTAGGTAGCCAGAACCTGAGACTAGACAGGCCAGGGAGCTAGGAGAAAAGCCAATAATTCTGTTCTGCTTAAATAATATAGAAAGAAAATGATTATTAACAATCAAAAAAGAATTATACTAAAACAATCAAATAACAGAAATTGATACATAATTGCCAGCAATAGCTCTTCATGTAATGGTTTTAATTTTCTAATTTTTAAAAAAAAAGTCAGATTAGGAGATAGGGAATGTGGATTAAGAAAAGAGGTTAAATACAATCAAAATGAATTTTATGAAATTCTCAAAGAATTAATGAAAATATTGTTTATAAAACAACTGACACCAAATGCTGGAGAGAACACAGAGAAAGAGGAGCCATTACTGTTGGTGGAACTGTAAACTTGTGCAGCTACTAGGAAAACACTGTGGAAAGCTCAAACAAGCTCAAAGGAGATCTACCATGATGTAAATCAGCTATACTACACTTTGGCATATACCTAAAGAACTTAATATCCTATGCCTAGCCATATTTATTGCCACCCTGTTAATAATAGCTAGTTAATGGAAACAGCCTAAATGTTTTTCAGATTGTGAATAGATAAATGAAAATGTGGTAATATACAAAACAGAATGCTATCTGACTGTAAAGAAAAATGAAATCAGCTAATTTTCAGGTAAGTGGACAGAACTAGAAAATACAGGACTGAGTGAGTTGACCCAGATCAAGAAGAGGAATGTCCACATGTTCGCTTTTATTTGTAGAAACTAGCTCTCAATCTTTAGATATGAGTATATAATCTGAAGCAATTATAAAAAACAAAAAGTAGAAAGGAACTATAGTAAAGTAAAAAATAATAAACTTTATAGAGGAGTATAGTGGGACAAAGTGCTATGAAAAGGGAAGTAGAAAAAACTAGGCAGGGACTTTAACTTGGTGGGGAGAATTATACAGAGTGGGAAAAGAGATAAGTAACAGTCAGGATGCCTGTAAACACATAAGAAGACTTTTATATGTTTACTTTAAAAATATGAAATATATGTGTATACACATAAGCATATATTTGAAATTATTTATCTTACTTTTTGAAATAATAATGTAATTATATAATTTTAAAAAGGACTATGCCACATGGGGTAATAATACTGCCCCCAAGAGCCATATACAACAGGCTTGGGAAAACTCTTTGAGCTGTTTCCAGGGCAGTTCAAGAGACTCTCAAAACAGTGTAGACTACTGATATTGCCCTTGGTTGTCTCCTAGGACATGAAGGTGAGACCCTATTGCTGAAGCTACCACACACTTAGAACACAACACTTGAATGAATCCACTTTTAAATAGCCTGAAATTCTCCTTGCTGAGGACTAGCTCTCATAGTTCCAGAAGCTGATGTGCAAGCTGCCAGAGGAGAAGAACATTTAGCACAGTTCTATCTATACATAATGCCTATAAACTACACTAGGTCAGCAAGATACCTCAAAATCTATAAAGGTGGCACTCATGCTTAACTAAAGGCAGTTGAACTGGACTTAAGTTCACTAAGGAATTCATGTCTGCTGCTATAAATCTAACCAACTGTTTATCCACAGCTAGAGAAAATCATAGACCCTAGAGGAGAGCCCACTACTGCCATTTTCATTAACTGATAAAATTTCTAATTATACTCTAGATACCTATACTTATGCCCACAGAGAAGCATAGTTCTCACCCCTGATCAATGAAGCATCTTTTCCCAGTAGACTGAGGCTGCTATAGATGTTCACAATAGGAACAATGAAAAGAGTAAGTGACCATGGAGTGCTAATAGAATTAAGGGTACAGATCAGCTGACATTAAAATGTAAAGATTATATTCTATTGCAGGACAATTAGCACAGGCCTTTAAACACAGTATTAGGAGACAGAAAAAATAGTTCAATGAATTTCCATGAATTGAAAAAGACTCCGAAGATACTCAAAAATAGGAGAAACATGAGTTATTGTTGCCTTTGAAGATAAAGGAAGGATGCTATGAGGCAAATAATGTGTGCATCCTTCAGTATCTGGTAGTGGTTTCAACTGACAAGCAACAAGAAAAAAGTACTCTAATCTTTGTAATCCCAAGGAATTTGATTTTCCCAACATTCTGAGTAAACAAGGCAAAATTATCTTAACACACTTTGAGATTATCCTACTAAGAGTCATACTGAGCTCTAAGTAATAAATTAATAAATAGTTGTAAGCCACCAAGGTTCTTATTAAACAATAATAAATAATATACTTGGAGATAATTGTTTCAGGGTTACTACTGAGATAGATTCTTTGCCATCATACCCATATACCACCAATCCCCTCTATCCTACATTCTTCATTTCCTCTTCATTTGTTAACTTGCTTGATATTTCTAACTTCCATAAAATTTGGTGGTTCATTTATTTTATAAGAACTAGAAGTTTCCCAGAAAGAGATGCTAATCAATGTCACAAATAACCAACATTAAACATTCAACACACAGTTCTTTGCCTCCAGGCAGAAAAACTGACAGCATAATTGTTAAAATTGCTTCTTCTCTATGCCGATTACTTGTGTATGACGAATGTTTAACACCTTAATATACTTAGTAACACCCAGTACTGGTTACAGATTCTTATTTAATCAATGAAACTAATAACTTCCTAGCAACTTCTAAAGTAGACTTTTATTGGCTAGCTAGAGGCAAACTGTCAAATGGTAAGTTCTACAAACAATTTCTTAAATTATTAAAAATAAAAAAACTCAGGGTCTAAGAAGATAGTTCAGTCAGCACAATACTGTCCTTGCAAACACAAGGGCTTGAATTCTGGCCTCAGAATACACATAAAAATAAAATATGGGTGTGTGGCATGATCTTAACATCCAAGATCTGGGGAGGCAGAGACAGGTGGTTCTCTGGGAATAAACTACAGGCCTATGAGAGACCTTGTCCCAAACAAAATGGGGGTGTCACTTGAGGAATGACACCTGAGGTTGTTCTCTGGCATTCTCATGCAAACACAAACATGTGCCATCCATCTGTGTACACATGAACCTACATACACACATTCACACACACAAAATAAATGTAATTAAATACATCATACAAAAACAAAGATAATAATATTAACAAAGCTTATCACTTCCTTATTGTTTTAGCTGCTATTTCTTGTTTTAAGATAATTTCCAGAAAAGGGGGAGGACATCAATTCACCCATAAAACCTTCAACCCAAAATGTGTCTTGCCTACAAGATATCCAGGGATAAAGATGGAGCAGACATTGTGGGAACTACCAACCAACTTGAGACCCATTCCATGTGAGAGAGCCAAACAGCTGACACTATTAGTAATACTCTGCTATACTTGCAGACAGGAACCTAGCATATCTGTTTTCTGACAGTCTTCATCCAGAAGCAAATGGAGACAGATGAAGAGACCCACAGCTCAGCATCAGGCAGAGCTCGGGGAGTCTTGTGGAAGAGTAGGGGAAAGAAGTAAACAAGTTGGAGGGATCAAGAATACCATAAGAAGACACAGAGTCAACTAACCTGGGACCATGGAGGCTCAGAGAGACTTGTCAACCAACCAGGGAGCATATAGAGACTGGACCTAGGTCCCCTACACATTTGTAGAAAATGTGCAGCTTGATATTCATGTGGGTCCTCTAACATGTAGAACAGGGGCTGTCTCGGTCTCTGTTCCCTACCACTGGATACCCTTCTTCCCTACTTGGACTGCCTGTATGGGCCTCAGTTGAACAGGACATGTTTAGACCTGCTGGGACTAGATGTTCCAGGTTGGGGTGGCACACAAAGGAGGGAAGAAGGGAAGAAGGGGAGAAGGGGAGAGGGCACTGAGAAGATGGAACTTGGAGGAGAGGAGGGATGGAGGCTGTGAGTTGGATGTAAAGTGAAATAAAAAAATTAAAAAGACAAAAAATAGATTAAATGAAACAAACATTAAAAAACAGAACAAACAAATTTTCATCTATTATACTAATATAATGGTATGTTATACTACATTCCTCTCCAAGTCTATCATGTAGGTAGCTTTAATACACCCATAAAAGTATTTATATAGAATTAAGAAGTGTAATAAATTAAATCTTTATTGATTTGTTGTTTAGATTTATGAACATGATCAATATTAATGAAAAATTTAACTTTGAAATGTAACATTTCTATTATTAATAGCAAAAAGTGAAGCATTATTATGAATTTTAAATTTTTCTGATTCACAGTATTATTGAGTAAATTTTCATCTCACCTATTTATTATTTCAATTTTTGCTCATTAATTAGATCAAGAGATCACTAAAATTCATGATAACATTATAGTCATTCATTATTAGTATAGTTGGTTTCATTAGGTCAAGGAAAATATTCCTCCAGTATTAGTTGGGTATATGTATTTACTGTAAATAATAACTGTATATTTCATTATTATTTGCACATTTATGCTATATCTCCTTAATAATGGCAGTATGTACAATATTTGCCAGTTGTCTACACATGCATGCATGCACGTGCATACACACTCACAAACACTATGCATGCTTTTTCCAGGTGTGTAATTCTTACACCACAACCAATACAACACTAATTTATATATTCACTTTTCATGTATTTTTTAATAAATGCATGTATGGGTATGTTTGTGCATGTGGTATATGTATGTGCATGTGCACTCACCTATGTAGGGAGGTGTAGATGACAGAAGCTGACGTCACTTCATTTTTTTTTTTTTTGAGCCAGCAATTCTAACTCAAATAGGAGCTCAACATTTTGACTACATTGGCTGGCTGGCGAGTAAATTACTGAGCCATCCTGCCAGTCCTTCACTTATGCTTTATTATTCATAATACAATGAAAATAAACAAAATGTTTCTGTCACATAAAAAAAATGCTTAACCTTTTACTTATCACAAAATTAAAAGACTGCTTTAATTTCTTTTCCATAAAGTGTGAAAATAGTCAAACATGAAAGAAAGGTGATCTACATAATGATTTATAGATAAGACCAACAATAGTTTTTTTTTTCTCTTTTGACTAAAGAGTTGAAAAGTTAGAACACTATATTAAAGGTTAAAAGTAGACTTCTCTACAACTTCTATTCTTAGAGATAAAAAGCATAAATATATCCACAAAAATTCTCTAACTAATCTTCCCTTGCATTTATACAGCTAAGGGTATAATGTTTCACAATGTGCCAAACATATGTGGTTTTTTTCACCTCTGCTCCTTTGCTCAGGTTTTATTACTTTTTACTTAGAGGGTCCTACTTCACAAATTCCTTTTTGAAGAATTTTATTTGTGTATTATTCTACAAACTAGATTTAGCACATAACATCTTCTCTAGGATTTTTTAAAACTTATTTGCCTATTTTTACTTGATTTTCTATCTCAAAAATATATAGGTATAAATATATAAATATATAGGTATGTTTATGTTGTGTACATATTTTGACCACTCCAGGGAAACTTCATTTTTTTGATGAGAGAGCAACAGGTCATAAGCAATCTCCAAACAAATTTTTAAGCCTGAAATTATAAGTGTGTGGCAACACACACACACACACACATTAATGTATGAATAGGTTTCATTTATGTATTAGTGTTTTACAGTAATAAAGCTATAATCAAATATCAACTATTAAAGTTTCCTTTTATTTTTGCCATTGTAAGTTTTACTATGGCTTGCTTCATTTCCTCTTCATTCATACAATCTGATGTTCTTAGCAAACAACAGAGGATATGACTGCATGAAGTGAAGTAAAATGAATGCAAAAAATTAATAAATAAATGGAGAGCTAGCATTAAGGATGGGTACTAAACCCCAGGAGGGGTCCTTGATTATCAATTGGATAGTCTGAGATTTACCTGATAGAATTCTGAGAAAAAGACTAGCATGAGAAGGTTAAAACCAAGAAGAGAGTATGCTAAATCAGTGGATACAAAACGTGGGTCACAACCTTTCACAATTGTCACATATCAGATATCCTGCAGATCAGATATTTACACTACAATTCATAACAGTACCAAAGTAACAGTTATGAAGTAGCAACTAAAATAATGGTTGGGGTAACGTCAATGTAAGAAACTGTTTTAAACGGTTGCAGCTATATCTGGGTCCTTTCAGCAAAATCTTGCTAGTCTCTTGTGAGACTATGCCGGGGCCTAGCAAACACAGAAGTGGATGCTCACAGTCAGCTATTGGATGGATCACAGGGTCCCCAATAGAGGAGCTAGAGAAAGTACCCAAGGAGCTAAAGGGATCTGCAACCCTATAGGTGCAACAACATTATGAACTAACCAGTACCCTGGAGCTCTTGACTCTAGCTCCATATGTATCAAAAGATGGCCTAGTCGGCCATCACTGGAAAGAGAGGCCCATTGGACATGCAAACTTTATATGCCCCAGTACAGGGGAATGCCAGGGCCCAAAAGTGGGAGTGGGTGGGTAGGGGAGTGGTGGGGGGAAGGTATGGGGGACTTTTGGGATAGCACTGGAAATGTAAATGAGGAAAATACCTAATAAAAAATATTTTAAAAAAAAGGGTTGCAGCACCTGAAAAGTTGAGAACCACTGCTGTAGATTATGCAGGGTGAATAACTTTATGTAACACTAACAAAAATGACAACAATAAGGAGGAGGAAGGAGGAGGAGGAGGAGGAGAAAGAAAAGGAGGTAAAAATGTGAAAGGAAGAAAAGGTGGACAGAAAGAAACAGCAAAATTAGCAAACATTTATTTAGTACCATAAAAAAAAACCCTAACATTAATGATTTCATATCAGGTATTATTTATAAAATAATTTTTTAGAACTACCATCTACATTTGCAGATAAAGCTACATAAACTCTGAGACACAATTGTGCACAAAGTCACAGAACTGGTCATTATAATTATAATCTGGAATCTAAACACCTGTAGCTTGACTCCAGAATATATTCAGAAACTTTGTGCTGAATAATTCAGTCATAATTTATTTGATGTTACCACATATTAAACTAGTTTCATGTGCCCAATAGCATCCCTAAATTAAAATTAAATAATGAACAAATTAGTGAGATAATTTCATATAAAATGAGTATACAACGTATTCTGCCAAATTTCACTTGACGATCCCAATTGACATTTTTTTTTCCACTAGAAACTACCGCAGGCATATAAAAGTAAGCAGTAATAGTAGGTTAAAAGTGACAAAAAAGAAAAAAACAGAAGATGTGAGTCTCCAAGAACATCTGACATTAAGACAAAGTGACTAAGCAGAAAAACTCTTCATAAGATAGACTATATAAAGATACCAGTCTTATTAACATTTTCTTTTTCTGTTAATAATTTTTAATATATTTTTATTATTTTCTTTACTTACATTTCAAACGTTATCCCCTTACCTAGTTTCCCCTCCAAAATTCCCCTCCCCCTGCTCCCAAACCCACCCACTCTCATTCCTGACCCTGTCATTCCCCTATACTGGGACATAGAACCTTCACAGGACCTAGAGCTCTTTAGGACTAAACCACCAATCAAAGAAAACACATGGTGGGAATCATGGCTATAGCTGCATATGTAGCAGAGGATGGTCTAGTTGGTCATCAATGGGAGGGGAGGGCCTAGGTCCTGTGAAGGTTCTATTAACATTTTCTAATTGAACACTTATATATCTAAAGTCTATAGATGACCTGAAAATACTTTTTTAAATCCTTAAACTCTGAATTAATACATCTTATAAATATTCTATATTAAGTTGATTATCTTTAAATACTTTTACAATCTTCAAGACTTATTATATAATTGCTTTGGCTATTTATATTTAGTGATTTTGTTCTAAGTACAGTAATAGAAATAGATTAAGCAATAACATTTTGATGGAATATGTCAATATTTATCAATCCCTCTATTTTCACTTGATATGTGTGTGTGTGCGCGCGCACACACGTGCACACATGCATGAGAGAGAGCCTATGTATTTAATATAAGGTAATTTTAATGAAAAAAGTTATCCAGTAAACATACTGTGCATAAGAAAAGTAAAACCAGCCGGGCGTGGTGGTGCATGCCTTTAATCCCAGGACTTGGGAGGCAGAGTCAGGTGGATTTCTGAGTTCGAGGCTAGCCTGGTCTACAAAGTGAGTTCCAGGACAACCAGGGCTATACAGAGAAACCCTGTCTTGAAAAAAAAAAAAACAAAAACAAAAAACAAAAACAAAGAAAAGTAAAACCAAATTTTCCATGGCATAAAAACTTCTGTATACTGGATCAAAAAGGCAAAATAGTAAATTTTGTCCAGAAACAATTTTGCATGCTATAATAACATAACATATGCCCTGTAGCCTCTCCCTCCCTCACTCCCCCCTCTCTCTTTCACAGAAGCACACAACATGTATGCATAACAAGTGCAAGCCCAAGCATGCAAGCATGCATGTATGCATGCACAATACACAGACAGGTAGAATGTTCAGTACATAAAAGAATCATTGAAGTAATATTGCATGCTATTATACCATAACTCTCTGTGTCTATATCTGTCTCTATGTCTCTCCCTCCTCCCTTCCCTCCCCACCCTCTTCTCTCTCCCTCCCCCTCTCTCCTCTTCCCCACCTCTCCTAAGCTGTGCAAACACTACTCCTTAACTAGTCTTAAACCTGAAGATTTAGCCACCTGTCCATGAATACTTCCATTGTAGGAATCCTTTCTGATAAAATAAATGTTTGAAAAACACACGCACACAAATGTACAATAAAATTAAAGGTCCACAACATTTGAGATTAAGACACACCCAAGAAAGGCATTCACTAAAACAAAAGTTGCACTTAGTAAATGTTTGTCACTTGGGAACAACAGTCAGCATTTTGGCACTGCTCACTTTAACTAGAAACCTTTGCTGAAGTTTTTCTGCCTTAGATGTCAAAGAACCCTCTCTCCCCCTCCCTCCCTCTCTTATACATGCACATATGCATCACACACACACACACACACACCAGAGAGAGACAGAGAGAGACAGAGAAGGAGGAAAGAGCAATATACTCAACTGCCAGGACATACAAAATCCCAGGACCAAAACAGATGATGTGCTAGAACTTTTACAGAGACAGGATTAACTAGTATTCATGCAACATGAACCACCTAGTCATCCAGATGTTTCCCATATGGTTATCTGACATACTGAAAAGATCCAATTAGACTCACATTTTTTTCCACATTATAAGCAGCTGTTAATACTAAAGACCCTGAAACATCTTATTAGCTATATTTTAGCCATGAAATTACAAGGCAAATTATATCCATACCATTATAATTAATCCTTAATATTGTAAAAAATTATTTTACTTCACACCAATAGATTTTAATAGACTTGCTTTTATAGTTGTCACCATTGCTTTCTTACCTGATCTTCTCTGTGCATAGCTTGCTCTTCAGTTTTACCCTAAAGGTATGGGGAAGGGGAAACAAGACAACTTATTAAGAAAACAAACAAAAGAATAACAAATAAAATTTTAAAAGAGGTCAAAAATAAAAGTAACATGAAATGTGACAGTCTGCTTCAGTTCTAATTCTATTCTACACACACACACACACACACACACACGTGTATATATATATATATATATACACATATATATTATGTATATATATATGTATATATATATATATATTAGAACATGTAATCACCAACAACTGAGACTATGTTCATATTCAATCAGCAGTCTTAAACATGAAAAGTTTTACATTCAAAGAAAAATTGTAAAATATTGTTAATTGACAAAATTCCAGCCCCAGCTTTTGAAACCTCTTCTGTTTAAAGAGTTTACCACTCCTGCTCCTGAAATGTCATGTATATGTTTTTAGTTCCCACTCCCATACCCAGAGATAAAATTCACCTGAGTCTGGAGACTTGAACCTTTGATAATCTTATCTCTCAGAAAAGAAAACCATTATGATTGTGTTTCTGGTCCAAATACAAGAAAAACAGTAAGTAACAGGAAGCTTTGGGAAACTGACTATGTCATCTTATAGTTAGCAAGTAGTACTGAAAGAAGGGAATGGTAGGCATAGTCAAGCACATATCTTGCTATTAATAGAATGACATTTCCAGCAGCTGTCCAAATAGTTCAAGTCCCCCATCACAACTGTAACTTACCTCAGAGTCTATAAAATTAACCAGCCATCAATTCTGGAATTTAAATAGCTATGAATCAATTTGGAAGTTTCTACTCTATAGGCTGCATGAGTGATAAATCACCTAGTAAGATAGTAATATATTTTCTTTATTTTCAATACAATCTTCTACGTTGAACCAGATATTTATTCAAATATTTATGTATTCAAAACTTAGCTTTGGCTATCATACATTTTTGGTCTTTACATTAGAGTTTAATTTCTATTTATAGAACTAGAAAAATTAGATTTAGAATAAAGGCCAAAATAAAGAGTAATTTAGATTCCAAGGTTGTATAATGTTTCAAAATTTCTTTTCTTATAGAATGTTAAAGACTAGGATAGGAAAAAGAAGGTTCATCACAAAGATAAAATGGTACTAAGACACAATAATAACATATGAAAATAAATATGACCAAGGTATATAATATGCATATGTGAAAATGTTATATTGAAATTTATCATTTTGTGTAACTATTATATACTAATTTTAAGAAGGAAGAAAAAGAATGAAAGTAAGTTGCTTTAAGAGAGGTTTAAGTACTCAGAAGCAAAAATATTAAATATTTGAATAAAATTTTAAATATTTCAATATAATTACAAAGAATAAAAAATGAGTAATGTTTTATAACATGAAATTAGCCATTACTATAGTACCAAAGCAGGCACAGTAAGACTATGTATGCTAAGTAATTTTAACAACTTTATTTTCATCAGTAGCTATTTCTTCATATTACACCTAGAAATGTTTCACTCATTGTAATGTTTCATCTCAAAATTATTCATTCATTAATATATTGGTATGGGATACTCACTAAAAAATAACATTAGGGGGTGTTTTTATGAAATATTTTTGAAGCTATTGAAATCCAACTCCACTGTACTGAAAAACTAAAAGGATCAAATGGCATTTCAATGAAAACTATGCATATGATAGGAAAGGCATACAAGCTTGATATGAAAAAATATTTTTAACTGGGTTATTAGAAAATTTTCAAAGCTAAGCTCATTGAAATGAACTTAATGAACTTGAATGAAGTTGAATCTTAAGACCAAGTCAGTTACTAATCTTTCCTTCCTTCCACTTGCTGAGCAGTAAACCATCTGCTTTGTCATCATCTAAATCACATTGCATTCTTCTAACATAGTTAAAATTTTTAACCATTTGTCATAGCAACTTGGGAGTTAGGGAACGAAGTATGTTTTAAAGAACACTGTGCAGTAATCTCCACATTACACAGTGCTGAGTGGAAAAGAATAGACTCAGTATCTAAAAATACTTCTTCTCTGATTGATTAAACAGGAAATTTTTAGTGTGCTTTATGAAATAGATCTACCATGAAAGTAAATGAAGAAAGTTTTTCATCCTTTTACCTAGTAATTCAAGATGAGTAATATTCCAAAATGGATTTTAAAATGTCTAGTGTTTTACTAAAAACTTCCAAATATATGAAACATCATACAAAACTGGCTAATACTGGCATAATGGAAGTAACGAATTATTCTATTTTTATATTTTCAAGAATTTTTCAACAATATAAAAAACTTACACAAAAATAGTAACTCATACCTTATGACAAACAAAACGTGATGTATTCTGTTTCATATTTTGGCATTACTACATTTGTAGAGAGATTCAGAAATGAATATAGAAATACATTAATATGCAATAATAGAAAATTCAACTATTTTCCATTACAATGTGGGTATCTTGCAATATGATTTTCATCATTTCTTCTATTTTTTCTGGCATTGAAGAACATTTCTTATTGATTATATGCCAAGAATTACTTTCATTAGAAACTTATGATCAATTACTAATTTTGCAAAAGTGACACAAATTTTCTCAATTCCAGTGGTAGTAATTATGGTGATCTGTAATACCGAGAGATATTTTATCCTACTTTTTCCATTACATAAAAAGAAACTTCACTTCTCCTCTGAGATAAAACCTTGTCATAGAGCCATATTCATACTTACAATGCTATTAACATACACTCTTTTGTGTAACTGTTTTCAGAGGAATTAAATTTTAATTACATAACATGTAATCATCATTAACTCAATAGTATGAGGGAGGACTGGGTGGGGGCAGCGACCAGGATTAGATGTGAATAAATAAGTAATTTAATGTAATAAAATTAAGAAACTCTCAGCCAAGATGGAACATTTAAATTAACCTGCTCTCAAGGTTCTGGGAATATGACCAAAGAGGGATAGAAAGAATATAAAAGCCAGGAGATATAGAGAAATGATATGAAAAACTGGTCTCTAGATATGATATGAATGATTCATATAAAAATTCACATCAGCTAATTGTTACCTGCAAAAGATACCTAAAATATTAAGAACTAAGCATAGATGGCCAATGGGTTCCTAGTATGACATTCCTAATGGAGGAGATAATGACACTTGATGGATGGTAAGGAATGGCGAGTCACTTTTCTTTTGGAGCATGTGGCCATTAGTTGGTTGTTTAGGCTACAGTGGATAACTCAACACACATGTGTGTATGGTCAGAAATAGCTAGAATTTGTTCGCTATATACATTAAAATATGAAGTTGGAAGAAATGAAAGATATTTTGGTGGACAGGTGGAAGGAGATAGAGGGAGGAAGCAAGAGATTGATATAATCAGGTTGCATTACTTATATATGCACAATTTTAAAAAAATTAAGAAAGTAGCAATTACTTAAAACAAAACCATAAATCAAATACAGAAAAAAAAAAAACTGTCACTCCTTAAACAGTCAGAGAACATAGCAATCAAAACTTAAAACTAGAAAGGAACAAAATGGAGATTTATTTTAGACCATGTAGAAAACAAACATATTCCTTGTTTCAAAACATCTTTTGTTAAGTGGAAAGACAAATAAAACAAAAAGAAAAAAACAAACCACAACTCACCTTTTTACGAATACGAGCAACTGCTTGTAGGAGTATATCCTGATGGTCAGTGCGGACTATGCCGAGTTCATTAAGTTGCTTCCTGGTGATGTTTAATAACCTTTCTCCATTGATTTCTGCACTTTCAAAAATTTCTCCATATGAAAGAAAACTATAATCCAAATCTGTGGAAGAAAAGAGGTAGGAAGCTTACCCTTGTAAACAAATCTACTAACATAAATTGATTACATGTTTTCATTATGAGTGAATCACTTATACTTTGCATTCCAAGAATCTAACAATGGCAATTTTGGTTTGACAGGTTAAAAAAGGGTCAGATTTTTGTAGTTGCTTATAGAAATATTTAAATAAAAAACCTAACTTAAAAAATAATTTTCAAATATGTAAGTACAATCAGATTATAAATGCAGTTACACACATAATCTATTAAATAATGTACAAGACTTAATTGAAGTGAGATAAAATGTGTTACTAATTGGGAGGCCACTAATACATGGAATAATATAAAATATATTTTTATAATGAAATGTAATTGAGGAAAATACATAATAAAAATATTAAAAATTTTAAAAAAACATTATTCACCTTTTATAGTTATATGCCATATGATAACACAAATATATGGTAAATAAAATTTAATCTATTCAAAAATAGTAAAAAAATAAAATCTTGAGTCTTAGAAAAGAAAAATACAGTTAATAAAAATAAATTATTTAAGAAGGATATATCTTAGACAAACTGCTTCATAATAATACTGAAGAAATTCTAAAATTTCTTATACACAATTAGTGAAGTGCTCTTTCTTGTAAATCTACAATGTAAACAGAAGCAATACGATGATATATAAAGATTAGTATGTAGAATATGATGGAGGCAATAACTTAAGATGTCAGAATATGTAAAGTTGCTGAACTGAGTGGGTGAAAACATGAGAAAAGACTAAGTAAACTATAGAATTAGGAATTTTAACCGTATAACAGAATAAATTATATTGTAAATTTTCAAAATTAACTTATAATTTGTTTGAAATTTAATGCTGAGCATTTCTTTAAATTAGTATTGCTAAAATTTTAGGAACTAATAATGCACAATGGCTAATACTGACAGTATTTATTTGCTTCTTATTAAATAATTAGGCCAGGTTAATGTTTACATTCATAGTTTATATGATTTACTATTTTGATAATATAAATAAGATTTTATGAAAAATATTTAAACTGCTTTGCAAAACTTGTTAAGTAGTTTTCACGTGTGTATTTTATTGTAGTAATATACTAATTAAAACCATGTTTGCATTGTTAACTACTGAAGGGAGCCGCCTTAATATTCTCTATTAGTTTAGTCTATTTTTTATTTCAATATATATTTTAAATATATATATTTCTCTTATTTTGAAGTTTTATAATTCTATTAATTTTCAAGTTTTATAATCTTATTACTGCATATTCAGGAAATACTCTTGATTAGTCAAAAATTAGTAATGGTTGTATATGCAACTCAGCTCCAAAAGTCAACATCCCTAAGGGTGGACATTCAGATGTCCATTTTCCCACCTTTGTACTTGATGTTATAAAAAAAAAAAAAAAACTTCTTTGTTCTATACTAGAAAATAATAAGAAGCATTACTCAGTTAAGTGTAACGTAATCACTTAAAGTTGAAGGTCACTGATCTCAGCTTACTTATAAGTTTATTTTCTTTTATTAAGGGATGAAAGTTAGCCATTAGATTTGGAAGACTACATAGTATATAAATTTCTAAAACAAATTAGAAATATTAGGAAAGAGCTATAAAACTGTTGAAAGCTAAAGTATCACTGTAATCCTTTTCATAAGTTATAAATGATTTCTAATGCTTATTTCATTATGGTAACTAAGTATGATAAAAAGATAAAAAATATTATTTTGATGTTAACAACTTTGTAGAAAAACTGAAAATAAACATATTCATGTCCAATATGATATGAATATTCTTATTCTTATAAAATTGAAATTATGCCCAGTTATCTAGAACATTAAAATCTTATTTGGAATCATTTTTGTTTTCCTTTATTCTTAATGAAAATTACTGAGAAACTATAATATTGAAGCCATCAGGTCTTTTGGAGGGCAGTCATGATAGATTCCTTTTTGTGAATACTCCACAGCCTCAGTAATATTGTCAGGCCTTGGGACTCCCCCTTGAGCTAGATCCCACTTTGGGCCTGTCACTGGACCTTTTTTCCTAAGGTTCTTCTCCATTTCCATCCCTGCGATTCTTTCAGATAGGAACAATTATGGGTCAGAGTTGTGACTGTGGGATGGCAACCCCATCCCTCACCTGATGTCCTGTCCTCCAGCTGGAGGTGGGCTTTATAAGTTTCCTCTCCCTACTGTTGTGCATTTTATGTAAAGTTCCTCCCTTTGAGTCCTGAGAATTTCTCATCTCCTAGGTCTCCAGTGCATTCTGGAGAGTCCCCCCAACCTCCTATCTCTGAAGGTTGCCTGTTTACATTCTTTCTGCTGGCCTTCAGGGTTTCAGTCCTTTTCTATCACCCAATACCAGATCAGGTTTCCCTCTCCCCAACTAGTACCCTCCCATCCACATTCCCTCCCAGGTCTTTCCCTCCCTCCCTCAGTACTTGTGATTGCTTTCTTCTCTCTCTCAAATGGGACTAAGGCATCCCCACTTGGGCACTTCAATTTGTGACCTTTTTGAGTTCTGTGGACTGTATTTTGGCTATTCTGTGTGAGTTTGAGACAAAATTTCACACAGCCTAGCCTGGCCTTGAATTTGGTATGTAGCTTTGCTATGACTTTCAACCTGATCCTTCAAACTAAGTCTGAGATGGGCTGGGATTTCAGGTATAAATTTTCATATCTGGCCAAATAAACTAAAATAGTTGGACTCCTTATCTCATCCTCTTAACCACTATACTATAATACTTGTTGTAATTGAAATATTTTGAGTTTATATATGCGTTCCATGACACAAAACAAAATTTAGAATGCCATGTTTGAAGATAGAAAGAAAATCACATCCTGAGTTTTGCAGGCAAATGGATGGAACTAGAAAATATCATCCTTAGTGAGGTAACTCAGACCCAAAAGGACATGCATGGTATGGACTCACTAATAAGTGGATATTAGCCAAAAAAAAGAAAGAAAAAAAAAGGTTCATAATACTGAAGATACACAGAACTCAAAAACATCAAAAAGCTGAAAGAATGGAATGGGCCAGCATAAAGAATGGAAACAGGCAACCTCAGGAGATAGGAGTTGGGGGGGGGAACCTCCCAAATGTAACAGAGACTTGGGAGGTGAGAGACTGTCAGGCCTCAAAGGGAAGGACCTTAGATGAAATGCACAACAGTAGGAAGAGGAAACTTATAGAGCTCACCTCCAGCAAGAAGACAGGACATCAAGTGAGGGATAGGATTGCAATCCCACAGTCATAACTCTGACCCATAATTGATCCTGTATGAAAGAGCTACAGGAATGGAAATAAAGAGGAGCCTGAGGAAAAGAAGGTCCAATAACAGGCCCAAAGTGGGATCCAGCTCAAGGGGAGGTCCCAAGGCCTGACATTATTACTGCGGCAATGGAGCACTCACAAAAAGGGACTGATCATGACTGCCCTCTTAACAAGCACCTAAAAAATTCAGGGGCAGATATTTGCATCCAACCCATAGACAAAAGATGCTGACCCCTGTAGTTGAATTATTGGAAAGCTGGAAGAAGCTGAGGAGGAGGGCAACCTTGTAGGAGGACCAGCAGTCTCAATTAACCTGGACCCCTGAGATCTCTCAAGACACTGAACCATCAACCAAGCAGTGTACAACAGTTGATATGAGGACCCCAACACATATACAGCAGAGGACTGCCAGGTCCTGGTTCAGTCAGAGAAGATGCACCTAACCCTCCAACAGAATGGAGGTTCCAGGGAGTTTAGAGGTCTGGTGTGGTGGGGGAGTAGAGACATCCTCATGGAGACAGAGGAAAAGGAGGAGGTATGGGATGGGGAACAGTGAGACCGTGGACCCGGAGGGGAATAAAATCTGGAGTGTAAATAATAATAATAATAATAATAATAATAATAGTAACAATAACAACAGCAACATAATCAAAGTGTAAACACAAAAGAAAGAAAGAAAATCACAATCTCAGTCAGGTAAGTATCCACACCTTTGAATGTTTAGAAAGAGCATAGTCAATTTGTGTAACTCATCATTCCTTAATTTAATTAGTTTACATATCAAACAAATGTGTATTGCTACAAATTATAGAGAACAGGAAGAAGCACAACAAAATTTACACTTAAGGAACTTATAACTTAGTTTTATATACCTAGGAATGGGAACATATGAAAAGGTAGTAAAATCTATCACAGTAAAAAATGGTTTACATCGCTCTAGCTTGCCCAGGATCTTATGATCAGGGGTGAGGAGAACACAACGCCTGTTCCAACACCACCAGGAGTAACTGGGACCAGCAGGATCCAGGGACACAGGAACCCCACCCAACCAGTGGTTCCGGTTCCTTCCAGTCTATTCTCTGGTCTACCTTGGACACAAACTCAGCAGCCAGTCCCACAGCCACCAGGGGAGGCTCCACTCCCAGGCACTCTAGCATGATCAGGATCCCAGGATCCCAGGACTTTGGTCACACCAGGATCTCAGGGTCTCAGAGGCAGCTTGACTCCCAGGAACTCTGACACACCCAGAATCTCAGGATCACAGGGACAGCTGGATACTGAAGAGTTCTGACTCAACCAGGATTAGAGGAAAGACAGGCTCCAGTCAGATATAGCAAGGGCAGAGAGCACTAGAGATAATCAGATGGTGGGAGGCAAGCTTAAGAACAAAAGAAACAGAATTCAAGGCTATATGGTATCATCAGAACACAATTCACCCACCATACCAATACCAAGTCCTGGATACACCATCACACTGGAAAAGCAAGATTTGGATCTTCTCATGACAATGATGGAGGACTTTAAGAAGGACGTAAATAACTCCCTTAAAGAAATACAGGACAAGACAGGTAAACAGGTAGAAGCCCTTAAAGAGGAAACACAAAAATTCCTTAAAGTATTACAGGAAAACACAATCAAAGAGGTGAAGGAAATAAACAAAAACATCCAAGATCAAAAAGTGGAAACAGAAAGAATAAAGAAATCACAAAGAGAGACAACCCTGGAGTTCGAAAACCTAGGAAAGAGATCAATAGTCATAGATGCAAGCATCACCAATAGCATACAAGAGATAGAATAGAGAACATCAGGGGCAGAAGATACTTTAGAAAACATTGACACAACAGTAAAAGAAAATGAAAAATGAAAAAAGCTCCTAACCATATGCGCACAGGGGGAAAAAAACTCCCTGAACAGAACACTGATGGCTTGTGCTGTAAGATCAAGAATCTACAAATTTAAAATCATTAAATTGCAATGCTTCTGTAAGGCAAAGGACACTGTCAATGAGACAAAAAAAAGCAACGAACAGATTAGGAAAGGATACCAATCCTACATCCGATAGAGGGCTAATATCCAATATATACAAAGAACTCCAGAGAAATAAATAACCCTATTGAAACATGGGGTGCAGAGCTAAACAAAGAACTTACAACTCAGAAATATCAAATGGCCTAGAAGTACCTAAAGAAATGTTCACCTCTGGTGGAATCACCATGCCTGACCTAAAGCTGTACTACAGAGCAATTGTGATAAAAACTGCATGGTATTCATACAGCGACAGGTAGATCAATGGAATAGAATTGAAGACCCAGAGATGAACCCACACACCTATGGTCACTTGACATTTGACAAAGGAGCTAAAACCATCCAGTGGAAAAAAGACAGCATTTTCAACAAATGGTGCTGGCACAACTGGCAGTTATCATGTAGAAGAATTCGAATCAATACATTCTTATCTCTTTGTACAAAGCTCAAGTCTAAGTGGATCAAGAAACTCCACATAAAACCAGAGACACTTAAACTTATAGAGGAGAAATGGAGGAAAGCCTCAAAGATATGGGCACAGGGGGAAAAATTGCTGAACAGAACAGCAATGGCTTGTGCTATAAGATCAAGAATCAACAAATGCCGGGCGTGGTGGCGCACGCCTTTAATCCCAGCACTCGGGAGGCAGAGGCAGGCGGATTTCTGAGTTCAAGGCCAGCCTGGTCTACAAAGTGAGCTCCAGGACAGCCAGGGCTACACAGAGAAACCCTGTCTCGAAAAGCAAAAGAATCAACAAATGGGGCCTCATAAAATTGCAAAGCTTCTGTAAGACAAAAGACACTGTCAATAAGACAAAAAAGCCACCAACAGGTTGGGAAAGGATCTTTATTAATCCTAAATCAGATAGGGGACTAATATCCAATATATGTAAAGTGCTCAAGAAGGTGGACTCCAGAAAATCAAATAACCCCATTAAAAATGGGGCTCAGAACTGAACAAAGAATTCTCAACTGAGGAATACCAAATGGCTGAGAAGCACCTGACAAAATGTTCAACATCCTCAATCATCAGGGAAACGCAAATCAAAACAACCCTGAGATTCCACCTCACACCAGTCAGAATGGCTAAGATCAAAAATTCAGGTGACAGCAGATGCTGGTAAAGATGTGGAGACAAGGACACATGCTCCACTATGTTCATACCAACCTTATTTATAATAGCCAGATGTCCCTTAACAGAGGAATCGATACAAAAATGTGGTACATTTACACAATGGACTACTACTCAGCTATTAAAAACAATGAATTTATGAAATTCTTAGGCACATAGATGTATCTGGAGGATATCATCCTGAGTAAGGTAACCCAATCACAAAAGAACTCACTTGATATGCACTCACTGACATGTGGATGTTAGCCCAGAAACTTACAATTCCCAAGATACAATTTGCAAAACACAAGAAAATTAAGAAGGAAAACCAATGCGTGGATACTTCATTCCTCCTTAGAATAGAGAACAAAATACCCATGGAAGGAGTTATAGAGACAAAGTTTGGAGCTGAGACAAAAGGATGGATCATCCAGAGACTGCCCCACCTGGGGATCTATCCCATAATCAGCCACCAAATGCAGACACTATTGCATATGCCAGCAAGATTTTGCTGAAAGGACCCTGATATAGCTGTCTCTTGTGAGGCCGGTGCCTGGCAAATACAGAAGTGGATGTTCACAGTCATCTATTGTATGGAACACAGGGCCCCCAATGGAGGAGCTAGAGAAAGTACCCAAGGAGCTGAAGGGGTCTGCAACCCTATAGGTGGAACAAATATGAACTAACCAGTACCCCCCAGAGCTCGTGTCTCTAGCTGCATATGTAGCAGAAAATGGGCTAGTACGCCATCATTGGGAAGAGAGGCCCCTTGGTCTTGCAAACTTTATATGCCCCAGTACAGGGGAACGCCAGGGCCAAGAAGTGGGAGTGGGTAGGTAAAGGAGCAGGTAGGGCGAGTGTATAGGGAACTTTTGGGATAGCATTTAAAATGTAAATGAAGAACATATCTAATAAAAAATTGAAAAAACGAGAAGCTACAACCAAAAAAAAAGAAATTTATTTATTAAACCATAAAGTAGATGTTACAAATTAAATGTCTCAATAATAGAACTAAGTATTTAAATGAAGAAAAAATATTGAATGTGTCCTCATAATAAAGAAGTTAAATAACTCAATGATATAGGTACTTGAGTATATACAAGTTCATATTTTCTATGTAAGTGCTACATATTTCTTTAAAAACAGAACATCATAATAAATGTGACATTTTATAAAGACTACTGAAAATCATTTTACCAATGTATTTGTAATATCTGTATAATATTTTCTATAATTCCAACAGTTGCTCCAAGTACTTCTGTTACTGAAAGCTGCTTTCTAGATTCTAATTTTGTCTAAATGTTTTTTTCAGAGGTATGGATGGCAAATACATGACAACTGTCTTTTTCTGTCTCATTCCTGTGTTAGATATTATTAACTTACCATAATACCATTTCTCAAAATTCAACCATACAACATTTCTGAAAGTCTACATTTAAAGAAAGTTCTATTTTACTCCTTGTATTTATAAACATTTCTCTTTAAATATTGTACCAATTAAATTTATTATCTCTATATCTGGCAGACAATAAACCTAGTTCCTTAATAATTCCCCAAGTGTTACCACCATACCTCCTTCTACTCAACAGATTTCAATGGCTGTGTTCTACTTCCTACTAACTAAATTTGTAGTATCTGATCTAAAGTTCTTTCATAATCTTGTTCCACTTACAACTCTTCCCACCCAAAAATTATATCCCAAATAAGCCAAACTGTCCCAAATATCCCATATTCTCAAATATTCCTGAATTTTCCCATGTCTATGACTCTATTACTTCTTTCACCATTCTAGAAAGCTTCTCTATCTTCTCACTAGTAGGTTAAGATCCTACTACTTTTACTAATAAACTCCTTCTTTTGTGTTTCCCTAATGCTATTCACTTACTATAAATGGCTTATGTACTTGTTTACTGGTATGTCTTATTTTTCTACTAATCAAAAAGGTGCTAAAATTAAGGTATACATCAATGCATTTTTAATTTCTTGTCTCCTATAGTTGAATACAGAACACAGTAAGCATTTCTATAGGTGGAAATTGAGTGCATATTAATATTGAATCACTGAATCAGTGACCCATGCCAGAAGGAGCCTTAACTTTCTCCTGTGTTTTATGAAAATGCTCATGGGTAACTTTCTTTGCTTATCACATAATTAGATGGCAAGAGTGATGGTATGTCATGGACAGGAACCAGGCAAACTCAACATTTCAGATTGTCTGTGAAAATCTCTCACAAGAAGAATTGTATGTCATATCCATGTTAATCAAATAACTTTCCTCTTGAGAAATGTTATTTGATTCATAAACATTTTAGATAATTCCACTGTAGTAAATTTGTACTTTTCAATGTTAAAACGTTAAAAATGTATGTGGCATAGGCTAGGTAAATAGTTCAGTGAAACAAATGTTCTAACTGTAAATCTCCAGAAATAAACTCAGGGAATAGCTATGCCTATGCCTTTAATCCAAATGTTGTGTAGTAGAGACTTGTGGATCCTAAGAACTTGTTGGCCAGTCACCTTAACAGAAATGGGAAGCCTCTGGTGGACAGATAGAAGAAGACAACTGATAGTTTCTTTAGGCCTGTGCATATACAATCACAAATAAATGCACCTATGCATACATCACACACACACACACACACACACACACACACACCACTACATATACACATGAGTGTGTCATTACTGGTAGTATTATAATGAGCCAACTTGCTGGTACTTTTTTCAATATTATACCTTACAGTTACAACTTAATGCAGTTATTCTCAAACTTTAACTTATATCAGAATCCCTCAGAGACTGGAAGTTCTGGCATAATACTATAACTCAGCAACTGAGGCAGTAGGAGCATGAGTTCATGACAGGCCTGTGCTTCATAGATTTATGACATTGAAACTGGGATGTAGATTTACAGACTATTCTGGAAAATTAGATAAGAACTGTCTCAAAAATAACTAGCTAAAAGTCATGAAAGTATCTAAAATTAAAGAATATTTTTCTACTGCCGCTTTAAACGTGTTTTCCTTTGTTAATAAGACACTCTACATAAATTGACTTAGAAACAACCATGTTGTTTCAAGTACTGTGAGACATGGAAGAAAAAAGCAAAGGATAATCCTTAAGAAAAAGAAAACTGTTTCAAGAAAGCTAGCATACACATGGATAATCTAACAGTATAAATAAGAAATCAACAGATGACACATCCCAGATCAAACTTGAAATATTTGCAATCCATAGATCTTTCAAAATTTGTGCATGATTGAGGCATATTTACCTAATGAAGGTCAGAAGATAAAACCTCTTTCATATACATCTTTCATTTTTTACAATGAATAAATATCTTAAGCCAGTGTGAGAGACACTAGACACTTACTAAAGTAGTAGTGACTGCTTACCTTATGAAGGTAAATTACAATAATTCTTTCAGAATGTCATTACAAGTATGGAAGTACAACTTTATGTATTAATTCAGGTGAGTTTCATTGGTCTTAAGCTGACAATATGAAATTGACACTACATATATTATTTCTGCTATGAGCCACTTCAACCAACAATTTCAGACAATTCAACTGTCAGTATGGAATCTAGGGATTAATCAATAAAATTACTCAGTATATTTTCCTGAATTGCCATAGGAAGAATTGAGATGACTATCAAGATATTTTCAATGAATTCTGGCAGAATCTCAATACAGTGGCCAGGCTACAAAGTAAAGCATTTAAAAAGAGAGCTATCATCCCAGTTTCAATGTCATAAATAATCATTTACCCTCAATTTCCATTCAGCAGTTTATATAAACTCATAAAAGAGAAAATTTTTATGGTTTTATATAGCTGAAATTAATTCAATTGTTAAAATGTTTATGTGTACTTTTAAACCATAAACCTCTGACCACTTTAAAAAGAAAATAGAAAAAATCATTTCTTTTTCTAAGCATTGTAAAAGTGACAAAGCAACACTTTTTAACTTCTGCCTAATTTATAAGCAGATTTAATTTATTCCTGGCTCTAATACATTGGCATGGGTAATATTCTAATCACACTTTACCCTGGAGCTTCTATCATTAACCAAGTAACTTTTTTTTTGTTTCAATTATTTTTGCTTTTCGCTTAATTTCTTAGTAAAGATTAAAACAGAAAGCAAACTAAGCTTCCTTCATTAGTCTAAACACTCAGCAGTCTAAAAGCTTAATAGATGTGAATATTTACTCTTTTATGTTCAGAGATCATGAGTTTAACTGAGAGACAAAACAGGGGCTAAAATCTAGCTATACTCAGCTTGCAAAGAGATGAGGCCTGATGTGAAACTGTATTCTCTCTGAAGGAAATATGCCATTTTTCTTTATCTAAGGACATATTTAATTCTCCATTAAATACTCCTAAGGGACCTAGCAATGCTAAAAGGAAGATAGATAGATAGATAGATAGATAGATAGATAGATAGATAGATAGATAGATAGATAGAAATAGACAGACAGACAGACTGACAGACAGACAGATAGACAGATATTTCAAACGGGTACATGATAGGCTGGCAGCAATTTGCAGAAAAAGCTTTTTCCTCAATATTTTAATATTATTCAGCTACAATTCTACACTGACCAACCACTTATTTTATGTACATCTTTAAGCCATTAGAAACTAGCTCCATTTTCATCCTTGTATGTTTTACCTACTGAGATCACATGCACTGTTAAAAAGATTGGGATATGCATATTTATAGAATCCGAATATAGACAAGTACTAAATAACAAATTTTTGTTGGTTGTTAGGGATCATGAGCTCAAGGAAAGCCTTGAGATCGAGGATGGCTAGAAGGGAAAAGTAATGACGGTATGTAAGAATGCATATCTATGTTCAGCTCTCCAGAATCTATGTAAAAGCAGAATGCCATAGCATGCATATGTGATTCAAATACTCCTACTGAGATATAGGAGGAGAGAGAAGAACCACAAAAAGTGTCAGTGCCAACTATACACAGAGTAAAGAAGAGACTTTGTCTGAAATAAAATGTAAGGAAGGAACTGGCACATCAAATTTTCCTGATACTCATACTTGTAGCATGGTATGTGTGTGTTCTCATTCTCACAAACACATTCAAACTTTAAAAAATTAAGTAATAAAATAATAAATAATAAAGTAAAATATAGTTATTGCAGTTTAAAAAACAGACAAGATGCAAATAGTCTTCCACATAAGATGCAGGCATTCGAGCAGCCTACTATCCCAGAGGGAACTCCACTCTCCTGCCACCTCTCTTCTTACCTCTATCATACCTGAGACTTCTGAACCATACAGGTTTGCTTGCATTCCCCCACCAGTCTTCCCTGCTGGCTGAACCCTCTCTGCCAAACCAACCTGCCCTTAGCAGCCTGTCATCCCAGAGGGAACCTCCTTTCTTCTACAACTTCTCTTCTACCTCCAACAATCCACACAGGTAAACATCCCTATCTCCATCAGAGATTATCTTTCCTGGTCTCTGAGGTCTTTGAACCAACCCAAGATGCTCTAAGCAGTCTGCTAGCCCAGGGAGACCTCCATTCTCCTGCCACCTCTCTACCCACCTTCACTGGACTTGAGAGTCCTGAACCACACAAGCCTGAAGGACTAGAATGAAGCCCAAGAATACCCATCAGAGGCCTGTCACATCAGATATATCAAGGTTCACCCCCTTTCAATACCTACTACAACAAGAACATCCAGGAACTAAAATCATTCAGATGGGTAAAGGCCCTGGAAAAAATACAATCAACAAAAGCCAGGGGAAATTTTGATATCTCCAAAGCACAGATTCCACACTTCTCCATGCTTTGGATATTCGAACACAACTGAAACACAAGAAAAGGACCTTAAATCCAATTTTATAAGCATGATAGCATCCTTTAAAAAGGAAAAAAATAAATCCTTTTAAGAAATACAGGAAAATAAAATCACACAGATAGAAGACTTTAAAGAGGAAATAAATGACAAGTCCCTTCCAGGCGGCGCCAGCACCGGGTCACCTTGGGCGTGGAGTCAGCGGACACCCCCAAGGTCCCGCAGAGGACTCTCCACTCGATCTTAGGACCACCAGTGAGTAGAACACAACTTCTGTTCCAATCCAATTGCGTGGGACCTGAAGGGTCACAAGTCCCTTCGGGTCTGCGGCAGCACTTAATCACCTGGGCACAGAGTCGGTGGAAACTCCCAAGGTCCCTAGAGGACAACTTCTGAGACAGACCCCATTTCGGGCTCCAGACATCCGGGCACCTTCCCTGCCAGAGGAGAGGTGTCCACCCTGCCAGGAAGGGCTGTGCTGGAGCACCTGGGGGGAGCCATCTTGGTTCCCAGATCCCTCTGAAACTAGTCTGTGCAGGTGAGAGTGTGGACTACAGAAGCTAGCAGCTTCTGTAACAGGCTGAAGAAACACAGCTTCTGGGACAGGTCCTGTTTCAGGCCTTCATCTTCTGACTGGAGGGAGGTCCGAACACCAGATATCTGTGCACCTTCCCTGTAAGAAGAGAGCTTGCCTGCAGAGTGTGCTATGACCACTGAAACTCAGAGGAGAGAGCTAGTCTCCCAGGTCTGCTGATAGAGGCTAACAGAATCACGAGAAGAACAATCTCTAACCAGAGACAATTATAACAACTAACTCAAGAGATTAACAGATGGCAAAAGGCAAACATAAGAATCTTACTAACAGAAACCAAGACCACTCACCATCATCAGAACACAGCACTCAAACCTCGCCCAGTCCTGGGCATCCCAACACACCTGAAAAGCTAGACCCAGATTAAATATCATATCTCATGAAGATGGTAGAGGACATCAAGAAGGACTTTAATAACTCACTTAAAGAAATACAGGAGAACACGGCTAAAGAGTTACAAGTCCTTAAAGAAAAAGAGGAAACCACATCCAAACAGGTAATGGAAATTAACAAAACCATACTAGACCTAAAAAAGGAAGTGGAAACAATAAAGAAAGCCCAAAGTGAGGCAAAGCTGGAGATAGAAAACTTAGAAAAGAAATTTGGAACCATAGATGCGAGCATCAGAAACAGAATACAAGAGATGGAAGAGAGAATTTCAGGTGCAGAAGATTCCATAGAGAACATGAGCACAACAATCAAAGACAATGTAAAATGAAAAAGATCCTAACTCAAAACATCCAGGAAATCCAGGACACAATGAAAAGACCAAACCTATGGATAATAGGAGAAGATGATAAAAAAGATTTTCAACTTAAAGGACCAGCAAATATCTTGAACAAAATTATAGAAGAAAACTTCCCAAACCTAAAGAAAGAGATACCGATGAACATACAAGAAACCTACAGAACTCCAAATAGACTGGACCAGAAAAGAAATTCCTCTTGACACATAATAATCAGAACAGCCAATGCAATAAATAAAGATAGAATATTAAAAGCAGTAAGGGAAAAGGGTCAAGTAAGATATAAAGGCAGGCCTATGAGACTTTTCACCAGAGACTATGAAAGCCAGAAGATCCTGGAGAGATGTTATACAGACACTAAGAGAACATAAATGCAAGCCCAGGCTACTATTATACCCAGTCAAACCTTCAATTACCATAGACGGAGAAAGCAAAGTATTCCACAACAAAACCAAATTCACACATTATCTTTACACGAATCCAGCCCTTAAAAGGATAATAACAGAAGAAAAAGAAAAAACAATACAAGGACAGAAGCCATGCCCTAGAAAAAGCAAGAAAGTAATCCTTCAACAAACCAAAAAGAAGACAACCATGAGAAGAGAATACAAACTCTAACAACAAAAATAATAGGCAGCTACAATTACTTTTCCTTAATATCTCAATATCAATGGACTCAATTCCCCAATAAAAAGACATAAACTAACAGACTGGCTACACAAACAGGACCCAACATTTTGCTGCTTACAGGAAACCCATCTCAGGGAAAAAGACAGACACTACCTCAGAATGAAAGGCTGGAAAACAATTTTGCAAGCAAATGGTCTGAAGAAACAAGCTGGAGTAGCCATTCTAATATCGAATAAAATCGACTTCCAACCCAAAGTCATCAAAAAAGACAAGGAGGGGCACTTCATACTCATCAAAGGTAGAATCTTCCAAGAGGAACGCTCAATTCTGAATATCTATGCTCCAAATGCAAGGGCAGCCACATTCATTAAAGAAACTTTAGTAAAGCTCAAAGCACACATTACACCTCACAAAATAATAGTGGGAGACTTCAACACACAGCTTTCATCAAGGGACAGATCATGGAAACAGAAACTAAACAGGGACACAGTGAAACTAACAGAAGTTATGAAACTAATGGATTTAACAGCTATCTCCAGAACATTTTATCCTAAAACAAAAGGATATACCTTCTCAGAACCTCATGGTACCTTCTCCAAAATTGACCATATAATTGGTCACAAAACAGGCCTCAACAGATACAAAAATATTGAAATCATCCCATGCATCCTATCAGATCACCATGGACTAAGGCTGATCTTCAATAACAACATAAATAATGGAAAGCCAACATTCACGTAGAAAATGAACAACACTCTACTCGATGATACCTTGGTCAAGGAAGGAATAAAGAAAGGAATTAAAGACTTTTTAGAGTTTAATGAAAATGAAGTCACAACATACCCAAACTTATGGGACACAATGAAAGCATTTCTACGAGGAAAACTCATAGCTCTGAGTGCCTCCAAAAAGAAACTAGAGAGAGCACACATTAGCAGCTTGACAACACACCTAAAAGCTCTAGAACAAAAGGAAACAAATTCACCCAAGAGGAGTAGATGGCAGGAAATAATCAAACTCAGGGGTGAAATCAACCAAGTGGAAAAAAGAAGAACTATTTGAAGAATCAACCAAACGAGGAGCTGGTTCTTTGAGAAAATCAACAAGATAGATAAACCCTTAGCACAGGGACAGCATCCTAATCAACAAAATCAGAAATGAAAAGGGAGACATAACAACAGATCCTGAAGAAGTAGAAAACACCATCAGATCCTTCTACAAAAAGCTATACTCAACAAAACTGGAAAACCTGGATAAAATGTACAAATTTCTAGACAGATACCAGGTACCAGAGTTAAATCAGGATCAGGTTAATGATCTAAACAGTCCTATATCCCCTAAAGAAATAGAAGCAGTCATTAATAATCTCCCAACCAAAAAAAAAGCCCAGGACCAGATGGATTTAGTGCAGAGTTCTATCAGACCTTCAAAGAAGATCTAATTCCAGTTCTACACAAACTATTCCACAAAATAGAAGTCAAAGGTACTCTACCCAATTCATTCAATGAAGCCACACATACTCTGATAGCTAAACCACAGAAAGACCCAACAAAGATAGAGAACTTCAGACCAATTTCCATGATGAATATCAATGCAAAAATCCTCACTAAAATTCTTGCTAACTGAATCCAAGAACACATCAAAAGAATCATCCATCCTGACCAAGTAGGTTTCATTCCAGGGATGCAGGGATGGTTTAATATATGGGAATCCATCAACGTAATCCAGTATATAAACAAACTCAAAGACAAAAACCACATGATCATCTCCTTAGATGCAGAGAAAGCATTTGACAAAATCCAACACCCATTCATGATAAAAGTCTTGAAAAGATCAGGAATTCAAGGCCCATAACTAAACATGATAAAAGCAATCTACAGCGGGCCAGTGGCAAACATCAAAGTAAATGGTGAGAAGCTGGAAACAATCCCACTAAAATCAGGGACTAGACAAGGCTGCCCACTCTCTCCATACCTATTCAACATTGTATTTGAAGTCCTAGTCAGAGCAATTCTACCACAAAAGATCAAGGGTATACAAATTGGAAAGGAAGAAGTCAAAAAATCACTTTTTGCAGATGATATGATAGTATATATAAGTGACCCTAAAAATTCCACCAGAGAACTCCTAAACCTGATAAACAGCTTCAGTGAATTAGCTGGATATAAAATTAACTCAAACAAGTCAATGGCCTTTCGCTACATAAAGGATAAACAGGCTAAGAAAGAAATTAGGGAAACAACACCCTTCTCATTAGTCACAAATAATATAAAATACCTTGGCGTGACTCTAACTAAGGAAGTGAAAGATCTGTATGATAAGAACTTTAAGTCTCTGAAGAAAGAAATTAAAGAAGATCTCAGAAGGTGAAAACATCTTCCATGCTCATGGATTGACAGGATCAATATAGTAAAAATGGCTATCTTGCCAAAAGCAATCTACAGATTCAATGCAATCCCCATCAAATTTCCAACTGAATTCTTCAACGAATTAGAAAGGGCAATCTACAAATTCATCTGGAATAACAAAAAACCTAGGATACCAAAAACTATTCTCAAGGATAAAAGAACCTCTGGTAGAATCACCATGCCTGACCTAAAGCTGTACTACAGAGCAATTGTGATAAAAACTGCATGGTACTGGTATAGCAACAGACAAGTAGACCAATGGAATAGAATTGAACACCCAGAAATGAACCCATACACCTATGGTCACTTGATCTTTGACAAGGGAGCTAAAACCATCCAGTGGAAAAAAGACAGCATTTTCAACAAATGGTGCTGCCACAACTGGTGGTTAACATGTAGAAGAATGCAAATTGGTCCATTCCTATCTCCTTGTACTAAGGTCAAATCTAAGTGGATCAAGCAACTTCACATAAAACCAGAGACACTGAATCTTATAGAGGAGAAAGTGGGGAAAAGCCTCGAAGATATGGGCACGGGGAAAAATTCATGAATAAAACAGCAATGGCTTGTGCTATAAGATCGAGAATTGACAAATGGGACCTCATAAAATTGCAAAGCTTCTGTAAGGCAAAAGACACTGTCAATAAGACAAAAAGGCCACCAACAGATTGGGAAAGGATCTTTATCTATCCTAAATCAGATAGGGGACGAATATCCAATATATATAAAGAACTCAAGAAGGTGGACTCCAGAAAATCAAATAACCCCATTAAAAATGGGGCTCAGAGCTGAACAAAGAATTCTCATCTGAGGAATACCGAATGACTCAGAAGCACCTGAAAAAATGTTCAGCATCATGAATCATCAGTGAAATGCAAATCAAAACAACCCTGAGATTCCACCTCACACCATTCAGAATGGCTAAGATCAAAAACTCAGGTGACAGCAGATGCTGGCGAGGATGTAGAGAAAGAGGAAATCTCCTCCATTGTTGGTGGGATTGCAAGTTTGTACAACCACTCTGGAAATCAGTCTGGTGGTTCCTCAGAAAATTGGACATAGTACTACAGGAGGATCCTGCAGTACCTCTCCTGGGCATATATCCAGAAGATGTTCCAACTGGTGTGAAGGACACTTGCTCCACTATGTTCATAGCAGCCTTATTTATAATAGCCAGAAGCTGGAAAGAACCCAGATGCCCCTCAACAGAGGAATGGATACAGAAAATGTGGTACATTTACACAATGGAGCACTACTCAGCTATTAAAAAGAATGAATTTATGAAATTCCTAGGCAAATGAATGGACTTGGAGAGCATCATCCTGAGTGCAGCAACCCAATCACAAAAGAACTCACATGATACGTACTCACCGATAAGTGGATATTAGCCCAGATACTTAGAATACCCAAGATATAAAATACAATTTGTGAAACTCATGAACCTCAAGAAGAATGAAGACCAAAGTGTGGACACGTTGCCCCTTCTTAGAATTGGGAACAAAACACCCATGGAAGGAGTTACAGAGACATAGATTGGAGCTGAGACGAAAGGATGGACCATCTAGAGACTGCCATATCCAGGGACCCATCCCATAATCAGCTTCCAAATGCTGACACCATTGCATACACTAGCAAGATTTTGCTGAAAGGACCCAGATATAGCTGTCTCTTGTGAGAGTATGCCGGTGCCTAGCAAACACAGAAGTGGATGCTCACAGTCAGCTATTGGATGGATCACAGGGCCCCCAATGGAGGAACTAGAGAAAGTACCCAAGGAGCTAAAGGGAACTGCAACCCTATAGGTGGAACAACAATATGAACTAACCAGTACCCCCTTTAACTCGTGTCTCTAGCTGCATATGTATCTGAAGATGGCCTAATCGGCCATCAGTGGAAAGAGAGGCCCATTGGTCGTGCAAACTTTATATGCCTCATTATAGGGGAATGCCAGGGCCAAGAAGTGGGAGTAGGTGGGAGAGGGTATGGGGGACTTTTGGGATAGCACTGGAAATTAAAATGAAGAAAATACCTAATTTAAAAACAGAACAAAAAAGAGGAAACAAATAAATCCCTTGAAGACATAGAGGAAAATACAATTAAACGGGTGAATGGAATAAATAAAACTGTGTATATCGTGAAAGTGGAAATAGAAGCAATAAAGAAATCACAAGCCGAGGATATCCTAGAAATAGAAAACCTAGGGTAGAGAACAGAAACAACAGAATCACCAACAGAATATAGAAGATGGAAGACAGAATCTCAGACACAGAAAATACAATAGAAGAAATTGATATATCAGTTAAAGAAAATGTGAAATCTAAAAAAAAAAAATTCTAAAACAAAACACCAGAAAATATTGGATACAATAAAAAGACCTAAGAATGATAGTAATAGAAGATCAAAAGTACTAGCTCCAAGACCAACAAAATCACAGGAGAAAAATTTCCCAACCCATAGAAAGAGATGCCTATAAAAACACAAAAAGCTTATAAAACACCAATTAGACTGGAACATAAAAAGAATCTCCTCATGCAACAGAATAAACAAAACACAAAATCTGCCGAACAAAGATAGATTAAAATCCTCAGGGAGAAAAGGCCAGGTAACATATAAAAGCAGATTTTTCATAATTACACCCAACTTAACAGAGACTCTAAATGCAAGAAGGCCCTAAAAAGTTATCTTGTGACTTCTAATAAAAACAAAAACAAACAAACAAACAAAATGGAGATGCTAACCTAGACTACTATACCCAGACAAATTTACGTTCACCATAGATGGAGAAAACAAGATATTTCAAGACAATATCTACTCACAAGTTCAGACAATATCTATCCACAAATCCAGCCCTACACAAAATACTAGAAGGAAAACTCCAATCCAAGAATAACAACATTCAAGGCAACACAGAACTAAAAATCACTGGTAAGTAATATTTCTCAAAATTAATGGATTAATTTCCACAATAAAAAACACAGGCTAACAGAATGGATGCAAAAACAGGATCCATTAATCTGCTGTATACAAGAAACATACCTCAAGACCCAGCTATAGGACTCCTGGACTCATGCCCAAAAGATGCTCCAAAATTCCATAAAGACACTTGCTCAACTATGATCATAGCAGCTTTATTTGTAATAGCCAGAAACTGGAAACAACCTAGATATCCCTCAACTGAAAAAGAAAATCTGGTACATCTACACAATGGAATACTATTCAGCTATTAAAAACAATGACTTCATGAAATTTGCAGGCAAGTGGATGGAACTAGAAAATACCATACTGAGTAAGGAAAAACAGACTCAAAAGAACACACATGGTATATACTCACTGATAAGTGGATATTAGCCCAAAAGTTAACAATGCCCATGATACAACCCAGAGACCATATGGAGCTTAGGAGGAAGGAAGACCAGGGTGTGGCTGCTTCAGTCCTGCATTGAGGGTGGAACAGGATGATCACAGGAAGTGGAGGGGAGGTATTTGGGAGGGAAAGAGGAGGGGGAGGAAATAAGTGGGCAGTATCAGGTACTGGAGGTAACAGGAGAGAGGACCAGAGGATCAGGAAATTGAATATAAATATGGGGCGGTGGGGTATGAGGAACTGGGGATAGCCACTGGAGGGTCCCATACACCAGGGAAATGAGAAGCTCCCAGGACTATTAAACAGGACTATTAAAACAGGACTTCCTCCTGTTTTAATGGGGATGACTTTAGCCAAAATGTGTAGAGAAAGGGAGATAGAACCTGTAGAAACCACCTCCAGTAGATAGGAATGACCCTGGTCGAGGGATGAGGCCATCCACCCATCTCAAAATTTTTAACCCAAAAATGTTCCTGTCAAAAGGAAGAACAAGGGCTGGTGAGATGGCTCAGTGGGTAAGAGCACCCGACTGCTCTTCCGAAGGTCCAGAGTTCAAATCCCAGCAACCACATGGTGGCTCACAACCATCCATAATGAGATCTGGAGCCCTCTTCTGGAGTGTCTGAAGACAGCTACAGTGTACTTATATATAATAAATAAATAAATCTTTAAAAAAAAAAAGGAAGAACAAGGACAAAAATGGAGCAGAGACTGAAAGAAGGGCCATCCTGCCCCACTTGGGGATCCATCCTGTCTGCAGACACCAAACCCCAACAGTGTTGTTGAGGCCAAGAGGCGCTTGCTGACAGAAACCTAGTGTGGCTGTTCCTTGGGAGGTTTGGCCAGCAGCTGACCAGTGTAGAGGTGGATGCTTGGAGCCAACCATCAGACTTAACTCAGGGAAAGGGTGGATATGGGAGCACCCTCATAGAGGCAAAGGGAAGTGGGGAGAGGATGGATATGGAATGGGGGGGGGTTGTGGAGAGGTAACCTGGAAGTGGGATATCATTTGAGATATAAACGAATGGCATGATTAATAAAAAATAAAAAAGAAAGAAACAACAACAATACAAAGAATCAACAACAACAACAGCAACCACAACAAAAAGACAACATGAATTTTGAAAGTAAATGGATGGAACTTGAGAATATCATCTTGAATGAGGTAACCCAGTCCCAAAAGGACATGTATGGTACGTACTCACAAGTAGATATTAGCTATAAAATACAGGCACTATGCTATATGCCACAGACCCAAAGAAGCTAAACAAGAAGGAAGGCCTAAACAAGGAAGCTTGCATCTCACTGAAAAGGGGAAATAAAACAGTCCTAAGAGGCAGATGGAGGAGATGGGATGGGGAATAGGGTTCAGGATCAGGTGAGGAAGGACTGGAGAGATGGCAAGATGGACATGGAAATGAATGGAAATATGCAAACTAATAGTGATAAGGAGGTAGGGGCATCTCCAGGATATGACGGAGACATGGGATAAGGGAGGCAACCAAGAATCAATGGAGGTGACCTTAGCTCTGACTCACTACACGGAGATATGGAACCTGAAGAGGCCACCTCTTGTAGCCAGGCAGGAACCCCATTGGAGCTACAGAAAAACCAACCTACCCACAAAATTTTCAACCCAAAATGTATCCTGTCTACAAGAAATGCAGGCATGGTGGATAGAACAGAGACTAGGGGAACCAATAGTTCTAATAACATGCCCAACTTGAGACCCATCTTATGGGCAAACACTAATCCCTAACACTACTAATGATACTCTGTCATGCTTACAAACAGGAGCTTCTGAGAGGCTCCACCTAGCAGCTGACACAGAAGATACAAGCATCCACTATCACACAGTGGATGTAACATGAGGACTCTTTTGGAAGGATAGGAGGAAGGACTGTGGAGCCTGAAAGGGATAGGAAGACCATAGGAAGACCAACAGAGGCAACTAACATGGACCCTTGGGGTTCTCAGAGTCTGAACCACCAACCAAAGAATATATACTGGCTGGACCTAGCCCTCCCTGCACATATGTAGCAGATGTGCGGCTTGGTCTTCCTGTGGGTCGTGAAGGACTGGAGTGGGGGCTATTCCAAAAGCTGTTGCCTGTACTTGTTCTACTAGCTGGGTTGCTTGTCTGACTTCAGTGTGAGATGAAGTGCCTAGTCTTGCAGAGTTGAAGTGCCAGTATGGGGAGATACCCAGGAGGACCTCACCCTCTCACAGAAGGGGATGGGGAGATGGGTGAAGGACTGTGGGAGGTGACTGGAAGGGAGCAGTGAGCTTGATGTAAAGTGAATGAGTAAAAAGAATTAAATCTTTAAAAGATACAGGCAGTATTTAAATAAAAGATGTTCAAGTTAGTACTAGTCAGGAAAATATAATGCAAATTGCTGAGATACTACTCCATATACAGTAGTTTAGGTACGTTTTAAAAGACAATCATTAAATTCTGTAAATCAACAATATTTTATTCATCATTTATAATGACTACTTTCTCTTTTACTAAGTAAATATTTGTTATCAAATATCATTATCACAAATAATGCAAAACAACTAAAATGTCAAAAAGAACCACAACATATTGTATTCACTGCCAAACCTTAAGGCTATTCAGATCATACCCATGACAGAAGTATAACTGTAAAAGATCAAGATGTCCTCTTGAAGCTTGCAAAACAGGTAGAAGACTGAAAATCATGGAAAACAAAGAACCAGTATTTGGAAAAAAGCAAATAAAAGCAAGGGGCTCTGGCCTTAACTTTATTTATTTTCTTTCTTATGATTGTTTTCCTTCATGCCTCAATTAGATATAACAAGTATAGCCTTCACTGGTACATCCTCATTAAATGGATAATTACCTCAAAATTTTTACTTAATCATTATGTCAAATCACTCAATTCCCTACTCAGATGCATGATAAAATGTCCCTTTCTTTTTGTTTGTAGAGGTTTCCCCGAATGTTAACCACCTGAAGTGACCATCACAGACCTTAAAATAAGATAAAAGTACAAGCTATATTTGCTTTTATTTTCTGTATTTGTATTCAAGTCTATACATACCTAAAAGTCATATGAATTTTCTCCTTTTTATATGCCAAATAGTGACAGGACAAGATAGTCTGCTCCTGAGAATAATGAAGCCAAAGATATTGTAGTCCCTCTTTACAGCAAAATGCTTACTCTCTACAAAAGAGAATGCTTAGTTCCAAAGGTTATATAGGAGAAAGTTTAAAAAATAAAATTCTGGCTGTTCAAAATGATCTATTAAGTGTTGCTGAAATATAATTCTTCCAGCACAAAAATTGGTGGATTAGATATGTTTTTATTCATTATAGATCTTCATCTCTGTATTTTCTCTTGATATAATCAAGGCAATTCTGTTAGGCTCAGAATAACTGAATATAATTTTAATCATCTGTCAAGAGCACTTGTATATTTCTCATTTTAAAATGGCTTCACACAAGATAGACTGAAGTTTTTTTAATATAATACTCATGAACCATTTGTAAGCTCCAGCATGTATTACCACTATTATGAAGGAGGTCAAAGATTCAGATTACATCCAGAAGTTTCTCAAAAAACTGGAAATAGTTCTATCTGAAGACCCAGCTCTATTGCTCCTGGACATATACCCAAAGATGCTCCACCATACCACAAGAACACGTGTTCCACTATGTTCTCAGCTACTTTATTCTAAAAATCCAGAAACTAGAAGCAACCTGGATGCCCCTCAACTGAAGAATGGATACAGAAAATATGGTGGATTTACACAGTGGGATACTACTATTTAGCTATTAGAAACAAGGACAGCATGAATTTCATAGGAAAATTGATGAAACTAGAAAATATCATCTAGAGTCAGGTAACTCAGACTGAAAAGAACATGCATGGTTGGATATTAGCCAAAAGTACAGAATACCCATGATACACCCCACAGACCCAAAGAACTTAAACTAGAAGAAAACCTCAAGTGAGGATGCTTAAATCCCACTTAGAAGTTGGAACAAAATAATCATAGGAGGCAGAGGGAAAGAGAGTCCTGGGTGGGAGAGGGAAGAGTAAGGGGAATAGGGGGCCAGGATCAGGCATGGGGAGAGACAGGAGAGAGGCCCAGAGGGCCAGGAGAATGAATAGAAAGCTGTGGCTGCTGTGGTTAGGGCTGGGAGGATTCTCTAGGAAATCCTAGAGACTCTGGATGAGGGAGGATCCCAAGAGTTAATGCAGGTGACCTTAGCCAAAATACCCAACAGTTGGGATATGGAACCTGAGACCTCATCCATTAGCCAAAGAGCACCCCCCAGTGGGGAGATGGGGATACCACCCCACCTATAAAACTTTTGACCCAAAATTGATCCTGTCTAGAAGAAATACAAAACAAAGATGGAGGAGAGACTTAAGGGATGGCTGCCCATTGACTGGCCCATTTTGAGACCTGTCCCATTATCAGGCTCCAATCCCTCACTATTAATAATGCTATGTTGTGCTTGCAGACAGGAGTCTAGCATGGCTGTCCTCTGAGGGGCTCTACCAGAAGCTGACTGAGACAGATACAGATACAGCCAAGCACTGGACTCAGGTCGGAGACCCATATGGAAAAATTAGAGAAAGGATTGGAGGCCCTGAAAGAAATGGCAACCCCATAGTAAGACTATCAGTGTCAAATAACTGGAGCCCCTGAGAGCTCCCAGAGACTGAACAACCAACCAACAAGCATATTTATGGGCTGATTTGAGGACCCAGACACATACGTAGCAGAGGGTTGCCATGTCTGGCCTCAGTGGGAGAGGATGTACCTAATCCTGAAGAGACTTGGGTGGGAGGATGTGGGGGGCTGCACTCTCAGAAATGAAGGGGAAGGGGGATGGGGAGGAACTCTGCAAGGGGAAAAAAGCAAGGGGGAAGCATTTGGGATGTAAATAAATAAATTAAAAAACAATTCAGATTACCTAAGAGGATGCATCTTTTAGCATTTTAAATAAATATATATATATGTATATGTATATATACACACACATATATACATACACACACACAAATAGCCATTATTAGAATTTGAACGTTTCTTCTTAAGGCTTTGTAAAGCGTTACTAAGAAATTGTAGCATACCATATGTATCTTTTTGGATATAGATAGTATTATGCTACATAAATGGCAGTTTAAAGTCAACGTACATTAACTGAATTTGACTTTGTAAAAGAAGAAAGTAACACAACAATGGAAAGAAATAGAAAAATTATGAAACATTAAAAATATAAAAGACAAGTAATTTAAAAAGAATAACGATAGATTATAGTAAGTTCTGAGTAGTTTTTACTCATGAAGTTAAAAAAAGTGTAATGATGTTAATATTATTTTCATTAGAGAAAGTATGGGAAATATTTTAGCTCATAGACAAAGAATAAGATATTCTGACCATGACCCTGATCGCTTAAACATTAAGACTGGCTAGCTTTCACAATACAGGAAGATACTATGCATGATACAAGAAAAAAAAAAAACATAAATCTTACCCAATGATTCCTGTCAGTGACAATAATGACTGGCTTGGTGCAATAGTGGAATGGATGCCATGGAAGTAACTAACCTGTAACTAGAACCATTGTGGGTCAAGTACCTATGGGCAAACAAATCATAGCACCTACAAAAGAACTTTCTACTAGTATTCTGCTAAATGTACAAAGCATTAAACTAAATTGCCCAATCTCCACAGATAAGCTATTATTAGCTATAGATGGTTATTAATAGAGACTCACAACTTGCTAACAAGAAGAAAATAAGAGATTGCAGAATGCTCAGCCCCAAATAAAACTTAGATGCCACAACTTCTCCTCCAAAGACTCAGGGATCATTGAGGAAGAAGGGACAGAATGTGAAATCTAGAAATGATATATGACTGCAAGGAAACTATCACCTGGACAAAGCAGGGCAGGTAAACTCATATGAACCCATAATGGTGGTGACAGTATGCAGAAGACCTGAGCAGTTCCAAGTCTGTCCAAATTCCAGAATGAAGAGTAGAGTTGGTCATGAGGCTACATCTCCAGTGATATCTATTGACAAATGTCACTTGCTAGAGGAAAAAGGGTCATTTTCTCTCAGATGGAATGGCATGCATCCAAGAATATTTGTGCCTCAAAAGTTGGATTTGGTGGGAAATATAAATGATACAACATTGAGTGGGTAGGGAAGAGGAATGGGTCTGAAAAGAACTTAGGGAAGGATAATGAATATAACCAAAACATTACAAATTTCTCAAAGAATAAAACTATATTTAAAGAAAACATTGGCCCCTCTCCATTTCCATCCCTGTAATTCTTTCAGACAGGAACAATTATGGGTCAGATGTGACTGTGGGATGGCAACCCCATCCCTCACTTGATGCCCTATCTTCCTGCTGGAGGTGGGCTCTATAAGTTCCCTCTCCCTACTGTCAGGCATTTCATCTAAGGTCCTTACCTTTGATTCCTGGGAGACATTTACCTCCCTGGTCTCTGGTACATTATGGAGAGTCCCCACAAACCTCCTATATCCTGAGGTTGCCTGTTTCCATTCTTTCTGCTGCCCCTCAGGGTTTCAGTCCTTTTTCCTCACCCAGTACCAGATCAGGTTTCCCTCTCTCCCCTAGTCCCACTCTGCCCCTCCCAGGTCCAGTGACAGGCCCAAAGTGGGATCCAGCTCAAGGGGAAGTCCCAAGGCCTGACACTATTACTGAGGCTATGGAGCACTCACAAAAAGTGACCTATCATGACTTCCCTCCGAAAGACCCAACAAGCAGGTGAAAGAATCAGATGCAGCTATTTGCACCCAACCAATGGACAGAAGCAGCTGACCCCTGTAGTTGAATTATGGAAGGCTGAAAGGAGATGAGGAGAAGGGAAATCCTGTAAGAGGATGAGCAGTCTCAATTAATCTAGACCCCTGAGATCTCTCAAACACTGGACCACCAACCGGACAGCATACACCAGCTGATATGAGGCCCCCAACACATATACAGTAGAGGACTGCTGGGTCTGTGTTCATTCAGAGATGATGCACCTAACCCTCAAGAGACTGGAGGCCCCAAGGAGTTTAGAGGTCAGGCAGGGTCAGGGGTGGGGTCATCCACATGGAGACAAGGGGTGGGGAGGAGGTGTGGGATATGGAGCAGTGGAGGGTGGATCAGGAAGGAGGTGGGGAATGGAATATAGAGTGTAAAAATAATGTCTCTTATAAAAGTACTTAAGTAGAACAAGACAAACTATAACCACCAAGACAAATTAAAACATTCCAAAAGTAGCATAGAGGAGGGAAACGACAATGGATTAATTGACTTCAAGTAGGGATAAAAATATTCTACAACTTTATGTACTTAGAAAGAAAAGGTATGTAAATACAATTTTTTTCAAGTATTTAGGCAGTTCTTTACAGGATTATCGGGTAGAGAGGAAAAAAAAATCTTTCTCAAATTGAGATACACTTATATACCTCCAAAGGGTTGTTTGGGAAGTTAAAAGCAATAAATGTCATATACACAGACACATAGTCATGTCTATAGAATGGGGGTTTTTTTGTTCCCTTAAAACGTGAAAGCATTTAAAACTCACAGAACATATTAAATCCAAGAAGAAAGAAGACCACATCAAAGTGTGGATACTACAGTCCTACCCAGGAGGAAGAGAATAATCTCTGAAGTAGATAAAGAGAGGGATCTGGGAGAAAGAAAGGAGGGGGAGGGAAAAAGGGAGTCCGGTTCAGATAATAGAGGAGTAACAGAAGATGAGTATTTTGAAAGGAGGTGTTTAGCAGTAGGAGAGGAGGAACTGATAGTCACTAGAAAGTTCCAGATGCCAGGGACCCAAGAAGTTTCCAGGACCCAACAGGGAGGACATTAGCCAAAATACCCAACAAAGGGAAGAAAGAACCTGCAGAGACCATATCCAGTAGACAGACATGGCCCCACGGTTGAGGGATGAGGCCACCCATCTACCTCAAAAATATTAATCTAGAATTCCTCCTGTCAAAAGGAAATGCATGGACAAAGAGTGGAGCAGAGACTGAAGGAAAAGCCATCCAGAGACTGCCTTAGGGATCCATCCCATCTGCAGACACCAAACCTAGACACTATTGTGGATGCCAAGAAGTGCTTGCTGAGAGGAGCCTAATATAGCTGTCCCCTGGGAGACTGATACAGATGCAAATGCACACAGACTAACATTGGATTGAGCCCAGGGACCTCAATGTAGGAGTTAGGGCAAGCACTGAAAAAGCTGAAGAGATTTGCAACCCGATAGGAAGAATAACATCAACCAAACAGGCCACCAGAGCTCCCAGGGACTAAACCACCAACCAAAGAGTACACATGTGTGTGGGGGGAGGGGGTATTTATGGCTCCAGTTTGATAGGTTACAGAAGATTGCCTTACCGGGCATCACTGGGAGGGGAGCCCCTTGGTCCTGTGGAGGCTCGATGACCCAGGGTAGGGGAATGCTAGGGCGCTAAGGCAGGAGTGGGTGGGTGAGCAGGGGAGCATTCTCAGAGGCAGGAGGGATAGAGGGGTTATGGAGAGGAAACTGGGAAGGGAAATAACATTAGAAATGTAAATAAATAAAATAAACCAATTTTAAAAAGAAAAAACATTAAGGAATTTAAAATATTTAACTTGCACTATAAGTCATATATATGTATATGTATATATATATATATATATATATACACACATATATATTAATGTTACATAATGTTAAATAAATACATACATACACCTGACATTATTAATCACATTAAATACCTTTATACATTATCATTTCTTTGTTGATGAAACACTAATCATTTCAAACTTTTTAAAATGTCCCTAATAAATATTTATCTATAGTTAGTATGCCATTCAATAGTACCTGAAATCTTCTTGCTCATCTAACTGTAACTTAGTAATCACTGATCAGCCTTCCCCCAACACTCTTCCTATAGCAACAGCTTCTATTCTCAGCTTTGATATCAACTTTTTCATATTCCACACATAAGTAAGGTCATATGGAACTTGTGTTTCTCTAGCTAGATTATGTCAATTAATATAATGATTTCCTTACTACAATAAAATTATTAGAAGATAGCATGGAAATGGTAAAAAGCAAAATTTAAGGAAAAAAGGGGAGGATGGGACTAGAACAAAGTGAAACTATTTCTCCACAGCAAAAGGAATAGTCAATACAGTGATAAGAAAATTGACAGAAAGGAAGAAAATGTTTGGAAAATAAATAACTGATAAGCAACTAATAAGTAAAATATATGAGGAATTCTAACCACTAAGCATGATTTTAAAATTGATTGTTAACCCAATTTCCTTCTCTCTCCCCTTCCACTCTTCCTCTTCCCCTCGTCTGTTCTTTCTTCCTATGCCCATCTTTTTCTGTATTAGAGACAGGATCTTGCTATGAAGCCTTGAGAGCCTTAAAAGTCACAATCCTGGCTCAGTTTACTGAGTACTTGGATTGCACTATGCTCAGCTCCAAATATTTAGACAGTTCTCAAAAAAACATAAGAATGACTCCAGCAGGTATATTAAAAATGATGAACCTCAGCTGGGCGTGGTGGCGCACGCCTTTAATCCCAGCACTCGGGAGGCAGAGGCAGGCAGATTTCTGAGTTCGAGACCAGCCTGGTCTATGGAGTGAGTTCCAGGACAGCCAGGGCTACACAGAGAAACCCTGTCTCAAAAAACTAAAAAAAAAAAAAAAAAAATGACCCTCATTATTCATAAGGAAAATGAAACTTTATAATTTTACATAACTTCCTTAAACTTTACCTTGATTACCAGGCTATTTATAAGAGAAGTATCTGACCTCAATTGAGAAAATACCTCCATCAGACTGGCCTATGGGCAAGACTGTGAGGAATTTTCATGATAAATTATTGATGTGGGAAGGCCCAGGACACTATAGGTGGTACCATACTTTGACAGGTGAACCTGCGTTGTAAAGTAGAAAGCTAATCAAGTAATAGAGAGCAAGCTAGTAAGTTGTGTTACTCTTCAAAGGCTTCTTTCCCTTCAATTCCAACCTCCAGGTTCCTACCCTGTCTGACTTCCCTCCATGATAAGACTATAAACTGTAGGCTGAAGTAGTTTTCTCCCTAAATTGTTTTCTGTCTTGATGTTTTATGCCAACAATAGAAACCGAATTAAGAAAAGGGGCTGTTAACTGAAGGATTGCCTCCATTAGATTGGCCTATGGGCATATCTGTGGGACATTTTCTTGAATGATGTAAAACGGATGGTGTCACCTGGGCAGGTGGTGTTGGAAAGTATGCGAAAGGTTTCTGAACTGGGAGAAAGCCAGTAAGCAGCTTCCTTCCAGGATTCTGATTTGGCTTCTGCTTGGGTTCTAACACTGACATCCCTCAATGATCCCCTATGATAGGGATGGGGTTTGTAAGCCAAATGACCCCTTTCCTCCACAGGAAGAACCTCATCATTCAAGTTGCTTTTGGTCATGATGTAATCACAGTAACAGAATTCAAACTTGGCTACCTAGTAGTCATAAATATCCTTCTAACATTTCGAAAGGTATTGTATCACTGTCAAAATGACATTATTCAGCAACACCCCTGTGTGTGTGTGTGTGTGTATATGTATATATATATATATACACACACACTGGGTGTGTGAAATCTCACTGGGTGGCTGAAATCTCACTGTTACTTTTGGATCTATTAAATCATAGTTAAAGAATGTTTGCTTCTGCCATTTTGGTGGACAAAACAAGAAGTACCATATTTCTAGTCATAGATTTATTATTTTTGCTGTGGTCTCTACCCACAATAGCCAATTTTGCATCTACTATTGCCCACACTTTTGTATCTCACTCAGAAATCTAGTAGGTTTATTTTGTATCAGCCTCTAAAGAATAGTCTTAAACTTCTGGAAACCACCTCCCCTTCACCTCCAAGGTTTAGGATTACATTTATATGCCAACTGCACTTAGGCTCAAATACAGGACTTCATAACAGGCAAACACTCTAACAAATGAGTGTGTAATAAGGCCATAATTTCAGTCCTGTATTTGCACCTCAAACATTGCTCCACAGGGTTAACTATATTCATCTATTTTAAATGTTCTTGAAGCTAATTAGTTAATTCCTTTTCAGAGTTACCTAGAAACAGTCATAAAGACTTTAGAAGTTGAAATGTTACTGTATATGGGCAGATTGGCATGCTGGCTCCTCTCCCATATACCACAGCCTGCCTCTATCTCAGGAGGTCTTCCATAATCAGGGATGAAGCCTGCCTGTCTCTCAAAAGGTCTGTCATAACCAGGAATGTAACCTGTCTGTCTCCCAGGAGGTCTGTCATAACCAGGTCTCAGGAAGACTGCCCTAACCAGAGACACAGGAGCCCCTGCCCTTCACCCACCAGAGTCAATACAATCTGCATCCCAAGAGGCCTGCTCTAATCCATGTCACAGAGCTCTACTTGCCTCCAAGGAGGCAGGCTCTAGATAGAGACACCTAGGCCAGTTAACACCAGAGATAACCAGATGGCAAGAGTCAGGTGCAAGAGCATTAGAAATAGAAGCCAAGGCTCCGGGACTCCGCCGAACTTAGTCTGTACAGGTGAGACTGAGGACCACAGAGGCAGAAAGCTTCTGGGACAGGCGGGAGCCACAGAGCCGCTGAGGCAGCACCCTTTTGGGGCCACAGACATCCAGCACCCTCCCAGCCGGAGGACAGTGATCTGCCCTGCAGGGAGCGCCATCTTGGCTCCGGGACTCCGCCGAACTTAGTCTGTACAGGTTAGAGTGAGGACCACAGAGGCAGACAGCTTCTGGGACAGGCGGGAGCCACAGAGCCGCTGAGGCAGCACCCTTTTGGGGCCGCAGACATCCGGCACCCTCCCAGCCGGAGGACAGTGATCTGCCCTGCAGGGAGCGCCATCTTGGCTCCGGGACTCCTCCGAACTTAGTCTGTACAGGTTAGAGTGAGGACCACAGAGGCAGACAGCTTCTGGGACAGGCGGGAGCCACAGAGCCGATGAGGCAGCACCCTTTTGGGGCCGCAGACATCTGGCACCCTCCCAGCTGGAAGACAGTGATCTGCCCTGCACAGGAGCCCTCTGCCTCAGGAGCAGGGAGCACACCTTGGATCCAGGACTCCACTGAACTTAGGAAGTTAGTCTGCACAGCTGAGAGTGTGCACCACAGAAGCCTACAGCTTCTGTGACCTGCCAAAGCAACACAGCATCTGGGAAAGGTCCTGTTTTCCGCCTTCTTCTTCGGCCAGGAGGAGGTCCAAACGCCAGATATCTGTACACCTTCCCTTTAAGAGGAAAGCTTGTCAGCAGGGAGTGCTCTAACCACTGAAACTTAGAGGAGAGAGCCTGTCTCCCAGGTCTGCTGACAGACGATACTCAGAATCACCAGAAGAACAACCTCTGAACAGAGACAACTATAACAACTCCAGAGATTACCAGATGGCGAGAAGTAAACGTAAGAATCCTACTAACAGAAACCAAGACCACTCACCATCATCAGGACCCAGCACTCCCACTTCCCCCAGTCCAGGGCACCCCAACACACCTGAAAAGCTAGACCTGGATTTAAAAGCATATCTCATGATGATGGTAGAAGACATCAAGAAGGACTTTAAAGAACTACAGGAGAACATGGCTAAAGATTACAAGTCCTTAAAGAAAAACAGGAAAACACAACCAAACTGGTAGAAGTCCTTAAAGAGAAACAGGAAAACACATCCAATCAGATGATGGAAATGAACAAAACCATACTAGACCTAAAAAGGGAAGTAAACACAATAAAGAAAACCCAAAAGGAGGCAACACTGGAGATAGAAACCCTAGGAAAGAAATCTGGAATCATAGATGCAAGCATCAGCAACAGAATACAAGAGATGGAAGAGAGAATCTCAGGTGCAGAAGATTCCATAGAGAACATCGGCACAACAATCAAGGAAAATGGAAAATGCAAAAAGATCCTAACTCAAAACATCCAGGAAATACAGGACACAATGAGAAGACCAAACCTACGGATAATAGGAGTGGATGAGAATGAAGATTTTCAACTCAAAGGACCAGCAAACATCTTCAACAAAATTATAGAAGAAAACTTCCCAAATCTAAAGAAAGAGATGCCCATGAACATACAAGAAGCATACAGAACTCCAAATAGGCTAGACCAGAAAAGAAATACCTCCCGACACATAATAATCAGAACAACAAATGCACTAAATAAAGATAGAATACTAAAAGCAGTAAGAGAAAAAGGCCAAGTAACATATAAAGGCAAGCCTATCAGAATTACACCAGATTTTTCACCAGAGACTATGAAAGCCAGAAGATCCTGGACAGATGTTATACAGACACTAAAAGATCACAAATTCCAGCCCAGGATACTATACCCAGCCAAACTCTCAATTAACATAGATGGAGAAACCAAAGTATTCCACGACAAAACCAAATTCACACATTATCTCTCCACGAATCCAGCCCTTCAAAGGATAATAACAGAAAAAAACCAATACAAGGATGGGAACCAAGCCCTAGAAAAAACAAGAAGGTAATCCCTCAACAAACCTAAAAGAAGACAGCCACAAGAACAAAATGCCAACTTTAACAACAAAAATAACAGGAAACAACAATTACTTTTCCTTAATATCTCTTAATATCAATGGACTCAACTCCCTGATAAAAAGACATAGACTAACAAACTGGCTACACAAACAAGACCCAACATTTTTCTGCTTGCAGGAAACTCATCTCAGAGAAAAAGATAGACACTACCTCAGAATGAAAGGCTGGAAAACAATTTTCCAAGCAAATGGTATGAAGAAACAAGCTGGAGTAGCCATTCTAATATCTGATAAGATTGACTTCCAACCCAAAGTCATCAAAAAAGACAGGGAGGGGCACTTCATACTCATCAAAGGTAAAATCCTCCAAGAGGAACTATCAATCCTGAATATCTATGCTCCAAATACAAACGCAGCCTCATTCATTAAAGAAACTTTAGTAAAGCTCAAAGCACACATTGCACCTCATACAATAATAGTGGGAGACTTCAACACACCACTTTCACCAATGGACAAATCATGGAAACAGAAACTAAACAGGGACACAGTGAAACTAACAGAAGTTATGGATCAAATGGATCTGGCAGATATCTACAGAACATTTTACCCTAAAACAAAAGGATACACCTTCTTCTCAGCACCTCATGGTACCTTCTCCAAAATTGACCACGTAATTGGGCACAAAACAGGACTCAACAGATACAAAAATATTGAAATTGTCCCATGCATCCTATCAGATCACCATGGACTAAGGCTGATCTTCAATAACAAAATAAATAATAGAAAGCCAACATTCACGTGGAAACTGAACAACACTCTTCTCAATGATACCTTGGTCAAGGAAGGAATAAAGAAAGAAATCAAGGACTTTTTAGAGTTCAATGAAAATGAAGCCACAACATACCCAAACTTATGGGACGCAATGAAAGCATTTCTAAGAGGAAAACTCATAGCTCTGAGTGCCTCCAAAAAGAAACTAGAAAGAGCACACATTAGCAGCTTGACAACACACCTAAAAGCACTAGAACAAAAGGAAGCAAATTCACCCAAGAGGAGTAGACAGCAGGAAATAATCAAACTCAGGGGCGAAATCAATCAAGTGGAAACAAAAAGAACTATTCAAAGAATCAACCAATCAAGGAGCTGGTTCTTTGAGAAAATCAACAAGATAGATAAACCCTTAGACAGACTCACTAGAGGGCACAGGGAAAGTATTCTAATTAACAAAATCAGAAATGAAAAAGGAGACATAACAACAGATCCTGAAGACATCCAAAACACCATCAGATCCTTCTACCAAAGGCTATACTCAACAAAACTGGAGAACCTGGATGAAATGGAGAAGTTCCTAGACAGATACCAGGTACCAAAGTTGAACCAAGATCATTTTAATGATCTAAACAGCCCTATATCCCCCAAAGAAATAGAAGCAGTCATTAATAGTCTCCCAACCAAAAAAAGCCCAGGACCAGATGGGTTTAGTGCAGAGTTCTATCAGACCTTCAAAGAAGATCTAATCCCAGTTCTTCACAAACTATTCCACAAAATAGAAACAGAAGGTACTCTACCCAACTCATTCTATGAAGCCACAATTACTCTGATACCTAAACCACAAAAAGACCCAACAAAGATAGAAAACTTCAGACCAATATCCCTTATGAATATTGATGCAAAAATCCTCAATAAAGTTCTTGCTAACTGAATCCAAGAACACATCAAAACAATCATCCATCCTGACCAAATAGGTTTCATCCCAGGGATGCAGGGATGGTTCAATATACGGAAATCCATCAACGTAATCCAGTATATAAACAAACTCAAAGACAAAAACCACATGGTCATCTCGTTAGATGCAGAAATAGCATTTGACAAAATCCAACACCCATTCATGATAAAAGTCTTGGAAAGATCAGGAATTCAAGGCCCATACCTAAACATGATAAAAGCAATCTACAGAAAACCAGTAGCCAACATCAAAGTAAATGGTGAGAAGCTTGAAGCAATCCCTCTAAAATCAGGGACTAGACAAGGCTGTCCACTTTCTCCATATCTATTCAACATAGTACTTGAAGTCCTAGCCAGAGCAATTCGACAACAAAAGGAGATCAAAGGGATACAAATTGGAAAAGATGAAGTCAAAATATCACTTTTTGCAGATGATAGGATAGTATATATAAGTGACCCTAAAAATTCCACCAGAGAACTCCTAAACCTGATAAACAGCTTCGGTGAAGTACCTGGATATAAAATTAACTCAAACAAATCAATGGCCTTTCTCTACACAAAGAATAAACAGGCTGAGAAAGAAATTAGGGAAACAACACCCTTCTCAATAGTCACAAATAATATAAAATATCTTGGTGTGACTCTAACTAAGGAAGTGAAAGATCTGTATAATAAGAACTTCAAGTCTCTGAAGAAAGAAATTCTAGAAGATCTCAGAAGATGGAAAGATCTTCCATGCTCATGGATTGGCAGGATCAACATTTTAAAAATGGCTATCTTGCCAAAAGCAATCTACAGATTCAATGCAATCCCCATCAAAATTCCAACTCAATTCTTCAACGAATTAGAAAGTGCAATCTGCAAATTCATCTGGAATAACAAAAAACCTAGGATAGCAAAAACTCTTCTCAAGGATAAAAGAACCTCTGGTGGAATCACCATGCCGGACCTAAAGCTTTACTACAGAGCAATTGTGATAAAAACTGCGTGGTACTGGTATAGTGACAGATAAATAGACCAATGGAATAGAATTGAAGACCCAGAAATGAACCCACACACCTATGGTCACTTGATCTTCGACAAGGGAGCTAAAACCATCCAGTGGAAGAAAGACAGCATTTTCAACAAATGGTGCTGGCACAACTGGTTGTTATCATGTAGAAGAATGCGAATCGATCCATTCCTATCTCCTTGTACTAAGGTCAAGTCTAAGTGGATCAAGGAACTTCACATAAAACCAGAGACACTGAAACTTATAGAGGAGAAAGTGGGGAAAAGCCTTGAAGATATGGGCACAGGGGAAAAATTCTTAAATAGAACAACAATGGCTTGTGCTGTAAGATCGAGAATTGACAAGTGGGACCTCATGAAACTGCAAAGCTTCTGCAAGACAAAAGACACCATCAATAAGACAAAAAAACCACCAACAGATTGGGAAAGGATCTTTACCTATCCTAAATCAGATAAGGGTCTAATATCCAATATATATAAGGAACTCAAGAAGGTGGACTCCAGAAAGTCAAATAACCCCATTAAAAAATGGGGCTCAGAATTGAACAAAGAATTCTCACCTGAAGAATACCAAATGGCAGAGAAGCACCTGAAAAAATGTTCAACATCCTTAATCATCAGGGAAATGCAAATCAAAACAACCCTGAGATTCCACCTCACACCAGTCAGAATGGTTAAGATCAAAAATTCAGGTGACAGCAGATGCTGGCGGGGATGTGGAGAAAGAGGAACACTCCTCCATTGTTGGTGGGATTGCAAGCTTGTACAACCACTCTGGAAATCAGTCTGGCGGTTCCTCAGAAAATTGGACATAGTACTACCGGAGGATCCAGCAATACCTCTTCTGGGCATATATCCAGAAGATGTCCCAACCGGTAAGAAGGACACATGCTCCACTATGTTCATAGCAGCCCTATTTATAATAGCCAGAAGCTGGAAAGAACCCAGATGTCCCTCAACAGAGGAATGGATACAGAAATTATGGTACATTTACACAATGGAGTACTACTCAGCTATTAAAAAGAATGAATTTATGAAATTCCTAGCCAAATGGATGGACCTGGAGGGCATCATCTTGAGTGAGGTAACACAATCACAAAGGAACTCACACTATATGTATTCACTGATAAGTGGATATTAGCACAAAACTTAGGATACCCAAGATATAAGATACAATTTGCTAAACGCATGAAACTCAAGAAGAATGAAGACCAAAATGTGAACACTGTGCCCCTTCTTAGAATTGGGAACAAAACACCCATGGAAGGAGTTACAGAGACAATTTTGGAGCTGTGATGAAAGGATGGACCATCTAGAGACTGCCGTATCCAGGGATACATCCCATAATCAGCTTCTAAACGCTGACACCATTGCATACACTAGCAAGATTTTACTGAAAGGACCCAAAGATAGCTGTCTCTTGTGAGACTATGCAGGGGCCTAGCAAACACAGAAGTGGATGTTCACAGTCAGCTATTGGATGGATCACAGGGCCCCCAATGGAGAAGCTAGAGAAAGTACCCAAGGAGCTAAAGGGATCTGCAACCCTATTGTTGAACAACATGATGTACTAACCAGAACCCCGGAGCTCTTCTCTCTAGCTGCATATGTATCGAAAGATGGCCTAGTCGGCCATCACTGGAAAGAGAGGCCCATTGGACTTGCAAACTTTATATGCCCCAATATAGGGGAATGCCAGGGCCAAAAGAATGGGAATGGGAGGGTAGGGAAGTGGGGGGCGGTATGGGGGACTTTTGGGATAGCATTGGAAATGTAATTGAGGGAAATATGTAAAAAAAAAAAAAAGAAAAAAAAAGAAAAAGAAACCAAAGTATTTTGGCCCCATCAGAATACAGTTCTCCCACCACAGCAAGGCCTGGATAACCTAACACACCTGAAAAGGATGATGCTGACCTAAAATCTCATCTCATGAAGATTATGAGACCTTTAAGGAGAATATAAATAACCCACTTAAAGAAATAAAAGAAAACATGGTCAAAGAGGTAGAAGGCCTTAAACAGGAAACAAATAAATTCCTTAAAAACATACAGTAAAACACAATGAAACAGGTGAAAGAATTGAACAAAGCAGTCCAAGACCTAAAAATGGAAATAGAAACAATAAACAAATCACAAACGGAGGCAACCCTGGAGATGGAAAACCTAGGAAACACCAACAGGATACAAGAAATAGAAGAGAGAATTTCAGGCATAGAAGATATTGACACAACGGTCAAAGAAAGTGCAAAGCATAAAAGGCTCCTAACATATAACATCCAAGAAATCCAGAACACAATGAAAGGACCAAAGTTAAGAATACTAGGAATAGAAGAGAGTGAAGATTTCCAACTCAAAAGGCCAGAAAAAATCTTCAACAAAATCACAGAAGAAAACTTCTCTAACCTAAAGCAAGACATGGCCATAATTGTACAAGAAACCTATGGAACAGGAAACAGATTGGACCAGAAAAGAAATTCCTCCAGTCAAATGTTAATCAAAACATTAAATGATCAGACTAACAGGGGTGACATTAGCCAAAATATCCAACAGTGGGGAAATAGAACTGGAACAGACCACTTCCAGTAAATAGGCATTTCCCCTAGTCAATGCAGGGGGCCACCCACCCATCTTCAAAATTTTTAACCCAGAACTGTTCCTGTCTAAAAGAACTGCAGTGAAAAAATGGAGCAGAGACTGAAAGAAAGGCCACCAGTTATCAGCTCAACTTGGGATCCATTCCATGCATGTACACCAAATCCTGACACTATTACTGAGGCCATATTGTGCATGCAGACAGAAGCCTGGCATAGCTGTCCTCTAAGAGGCTCTACCAGCAACTGACCAAGACAAATGCAGATACTTACAGTACACACGTGCACACACACACACACATTAAGCAAAACAAGGGCTCGGTCTTTGAGGAAAGATAAACAAAAGACAAGAGAAACAATATCCAAATTAACAACTTCAGAAAAGGAAGGGGGAAAATAACAATTGACAATGAGGAAATTCAAAGAATCATTAGGTTTTACTTCAAAATCCTATGCTCCACAAAATTGGAAAATCTAAATAAAGTGAATGATTTTCTGAACAGATGCCACTTAACAAAGTTAAATAAAGATCAGATAAACTATTTAAACAACCCTATAACCCCAAAGGAAATAGAAGCATTCACTGAAAGGGATCTGCAACCCAATAGGTGGAACAACAATATAAACTAACCAGTACCCACAGAGCTTGTGACTCTAGCTGCATATGTAGCAGAAGGTGGCCTAGTCGGCCATCACTGGGAAGAGAGGCCCACTGGTCTTGCAAACTTTATATGCCTCAGTACAGGGGAATGCCAGGGCCAAGAAGTGGGAGTGGGTGGGTAGGGTATGGGGGACTTTTGGGATAGCATTGGAAATGTAAATGAAGAAAATACCTAATTTAAAAAAAAGAAATACTGAACTTCCTTTGTCACCAGGAAAATGCAAATCAAAACAACCCTGACATTCTACCTTACACCAATGGCCAAGAGGAAAAACTCAAATAGTTCTAGCTGAACACCCAGCTATACCACCCCTAGGCATATACCCAAAATATGCTGCACCATACCACAGGGATATGTGCTCCACTATGCTCATAACAGCCTTACTCAGATTAATCAGAAACTGGAAACAATCCAGATGTCCCTCAAGTGAAGAATGCATTCAGAAAATGTGGTTCATTTACTCAATGGAATAGTGTTCAGCCATTAAAAACTGGGACATTATGAATTCTGCAGGCAAATAGAAGGACCTAGAAAATATCCTGAGTGAAGCAACCCAAACCCCAAAGGACATGCATGGTATGTAGTCACTGATAAGTAGATATTAGCCATAAACCACAGAATATCTATGATACACCACACAGGATCAAAGAAGTTTAACAAGAAGGAAGGCATAAGAGAGGAAGCTTGAATCACACTTAGAAGAAATAAAAGTCATAGGAGGCAGATGGAGGGAAGGAACTGAGTGGCAGAGGGGACAGGGAGGGGAATTGGGGGCAAGTGTGGGGAGAGACATGAGACAGCCACAGGGAGCCAGGAGAATGCATGGAAATCTGCAGCTGCTGGGGGCATGGTTAGGGGGAACCTCTAGAAAGTACCAGAGACCTAAGATAGGGAAGGCACCCAGGAGTCAATGCGAGTGACCTTAGGCTAAATGCCTAACAGTAGGTACATGGAAACTGAAAAGGCTACCTCCTATAGCCAGGAAGGACCCCCAGTGGATCCATAAATACACCAGCACACCCACAAAACTTCCCACCCAAAATGCAGGTTCTATCTAAAACAAATGCAGGTACAAAGATGGAACAGAGACTGAGGGAATGGCCAACTAATAACCAATCCTTGATGTTATTATTAATGATACTCTATTATGTTTGTAGACAGGATCCTAGCATAACTGGACTCAGAGGCTCTATCCCACAGCTGAGTGAAACAGATGCAGATATCCACAGCCAAACATTGGACAAAGGTCATGGACTCTTATGGAAGACTTGGGGGAAGGATTGAAATCCCTGAAAGAGATGGGAACCCCACAGGAGAACCAACAGAGTCAACTAACCCTGACCTCTTGGAGCTCTCAGAGACTGAACCATGAACCAAAGAACACACAGAGACTGCAATGAGGACCCAGGCATGTATGTAGCAGAAGTGCAGCTCAGACTCCATGTGGGCTGCCCAACAACTAGAGTGGAGGCTCTCTACAGCTGTAGCCTGACTGTCCTATCTGATCTCCAACAGGGATTCCTTATCTGGCCTCAGTGGGAGAGGATTGCCTAATTAGGCTGAGACTTGATGTCCCAGGGTGGGGAAATATCCCAGGGGTACCACCCTCTCACAAGAGAAGTGGATAGGCAATGGAGAAAGTCTCTGTAAGGGGAGAACTTGGAGGGGGCAACATTTTGGAGGTAAATAAATAAAAATCTTAATAAAAATAATAATTCTCAACAATAAAAGTTCTTCTGGTGAAATCACCATCCCTTGACCTTAAGTTGTACTACAAAGCAATAGTGATAGTGATAAGAACAAACTGGTGCCGGGCAGTGGTGGCACACGCCTTTAATTCCAGCACTTGGGAGGCAAAGAGAGGCAGGTGGGTTTCTGAGTTCGAGGCCAGCATGCTCTACAAAGTGAGTTCCAGGACAGCCAGGGCTATACAGAGAAATCCTGTCTCGAAAAACCAAAAAAAAAAAAAAAAAAAAAAAAAAATCAAAAAACCAGACAGGTTGATCAATGCAATAGAATCAAAAACCCAAAAATAAACCCACACACCTATGGTCACTTGATCTGTGACAAAGAAGCCAAAACCATACAATAGAAAAAAGACAACATATTCAATAAATGATGCTGGTCTACCAGAAGTCTGGATGCATGAAAATGAAAATAGATCTCTATTTGTCACCTTGCACAAAGCATCCAGTAACATGCCCAACTTGGGATCTATGCCATGTGCAGGCATCAAACCCTGACACTATTACTGATGCTATGTTGTGCCTACAGACAGGAACCTAGCATGACTGTCCTCTGAAGGGCTCTACAGGCAGCTAACACAGATGCAGCTACTTACAGCCAAACAATGGGCTGAAGTTGGGGAGCTCTATGGGAGAGCTGGGGTAAAGGTTGAAAGAACTGAAGGGGATAGCAACCTCATAGGAAGAACAAGAGTATCAACTAACCTGAACCTCTCAGAGCTTCCAGAGATTAAATCACTAACCAAAGAGCATACAGGGACTGCTCAGTCCCCCCGCCCCTACACACACATACCAGGCACTATGTAGCAGAGGACTTCCTTGTCTGGGAAGGAAGGACTCCGTAGAGAGAGGATGCACCTAATCCTGTAGAGACTAGATGCCCCAGGGAAAGAGGATGCCTGGGGGGTGAGGGAGGTAGAGTTGGGTGGGTGGGAGTGGGTGGTTAGGGAACACCTTCTCAAAGGCAAAGGGGAGGTGGGAGGAATGAAGAATTCTATGAGGGGGGACTGGAAGGAAGTACAACATTTGGAATGTAAATAAATAATTAAATTAAAAAGAATGCTATTACTTTATTACTATTAAGTATGATTTCAATCACAGTCAATCTTCTACCAAGAAATAGTATCAGATATTAAGTAGATAATATGACAAGTCAATCTCTAAGAAGATGTAAAAATTCACAGCTTTTATTTCTCCACTATATAAAAATTAAAACATCACTTATCAAAAATTTATGAAAAGGATTTAGATGAAAATCTATAACACTGAAGAGATGGATTTTTGTTAATAAAGATCTAAAAGCAATGATTTAAGATTTCCACTAAGGAAATTAGAAGAAAAAGAAAATAAATTCAAAAGAAGCAGAAGAAAACAATACAACAACAATATAAAATAAAATTCAAAAGAGGAAATCAATGAAAAATACCTTGGAAAAATCAATAAATTAAAAAATAAGATTAAGACTCATAAAGTAAGTAACTGTGGTAGATATGGGTTAGGTTACTGGAAAATAACTATTTAATTGGAATTTTAAGATATTCTACAAAATTCGTAAGGATTTAGACTTTAATCTTTTAGTCAATGTAAAAATTAATACTGTAAATATATACTCACTGGTCTATTTCTACCCAAGTAGAACTGCTTTATGCAAAAAATTAATCTGTTGCTTATGTTTCCATTTCTATATACTATTCTATATTATAAAATATTGTATAATCATATCATACTACACTGCCCTACAAAAAAATAATCATTAGGAATACATTTATCTATTTTATAAAATTAATCCCTTAACTGAATTGACATTTATAAGTATTTTATAGGTAAATCAATCATGTACATGTCTTATTAATAAAAATGTATGAGGACTGATTAATTCACAGTGGTCTTAAGAACAAAGATTGTTTAGCTGGTCATGTACCATAATTAAAATCTCAATACAAAAAATCTAATTATCTGGTGTTGGACAATATTTGATTTAGCTAAACTTGTAGCAAAAAGAGGAGTTAGAAATAGTAGAAAATAGAGATATAAGTGAGGACACAGAGTGGGGGAAGAGTAAAAAAAAAAAAAAAGGCAAAACTATCCAAATCCCTAAGATACTTAATTTATGTTTGACAATGTACTAAAACTTTTAACATGAATATATCAAATTAATTGATATATTATCCTAACTATAAACATAGTCATAAAAATAATTTTTAAATGTTTATAAAATATGACTTAGTAATTAATTAGTTCAACCAACATACATTACATCTCTCTATAAATAAAGGTACAATTTTAAGATTACTGGTAGAGCTTCTGGCCTGTACCTTCCACTGTGGCAGATCATCAGCTTTTCTGCCCCTGTGAAAACCCCACAGTCTGAAGGCTTTCCAGGAGATCTGCCACACCCAGGGCAACATGTAAGTGACCCTCAGAAATAACTGCAGCACCTGGGACCCCTGAGGCACCCAGCAGAAGCAGGAACACTTTCCTCCAATTGATCTCCACCTCCCTTCCAAGCTGTACCTTTCACTGGGGCAGATCATCAGCTTGACTGCTCCTCTGAAGATTTCAGTCTGAAGATCTTCCAGGAGAACTGCAGCAACCCAGAGACACAGGAAGCAGGCTCCAGACAGAGACACACAGACCAGCTAACACCAGGGATAACCAGACGTCAAGAGGCAATCATCATAGATGGAGAAAACAAAATGTTCCATGACAAAACCAAATTTAAACAATATCTATCTAACAATCCAGCCAGACTGCATACTAGAAGCAAAACTCCAACAAAGGGAGGGTGTCTACACCAAAGAAAAAACAAGAAATTATCTCACAGCAAAACAAAAAGGAGAGAATCACATACACATAACTCCACCTACAACAACAAACACAAGGAACTAACAATCATCTGTCTTTAATATCTCTCAATATCAAGTGAATTAATTCCTCAATAAAAAGGCATAAGATAAGAGACTGGATACATAATCAAGATCCAGCATTTTGCTGCATACAGAAAAAAGAAAAAAAACACCTCAATGACAAAGACAGACACTACCTCAGAATAAAAGGTTGTAAAAAAGTCTTCCAAGCAAATGGTCCCAAGAAACAAGCAGGAGTTGCTATTCCAATACCCAATAAAATAGACTTCAACAAAAAGCTATCAACTAAGATGCAGGACACTTCATACTCATCAAAGGAAATATCAACCAAGAGAAAGTCTCAATTTGGAACATCTATGCCCCAAATTCAAGGTATCCCATATTCATTAAAGAAACTTTACTAAAGCTCAAAACACATTGAACCCCACACAATAATAGTGAGAGACTTCAACAACCCACTCTCCACAATGGAGAGACCATTGAAACAGAAACTAAACAGAGACACAGGGAAACTAATAGAGGTTATGAACCAAATGGAATTAACAGATTCATTTCACCCTAAAACAAAAGAATATACCTTCTTCTTAGAATATGATACCTTCTTCTTAGAACATGATACCTTCTCCAAAATTGACCATATAATCAGTCACAAAACAAGCCTAAACAGATACATGAAAATTGAAATAATCCCATGCATCCTATGAGATCATCAGGGATCAAGGCTAGACTTCAATAGCAACAAAAACAGCAGAAAATCTACATACCTATAGAAACTGAACAACTGTCTTCTCAATGATAACTTGGTCAGGGAAGAAGTAAAGAAAGAAATTAAACACTTCCTGGAATTCAATGAAAATTATGACAAACCATACCCAAACTTACAGGACACAATGAAATCAGTGCTAAGAGGAAAATTCACAGCACTACATGCCCTGGTAAAGAATTGGACAGATTCTATACTAGCGACTTAACAGTACACCTGAAAACCCTAGAACAAAAAAGAAGCAAACATACCTGAGAGGAGTAGACAGCAGGAAATACTCAAATTCAGGGCAGAAATCAACCAAACAGAAACAAAGAAAACAATACAAAGAAACAACAAAACCAAAAGCTGGTTCTTTGAGAAAAATCAACAAGATAGATAAACCTCTAGCCAAACTAACTAAAGGGCACAGAAATAGTATCCAAATTAACAAAATCAGAAATGAAAATGGAGACAGAGCAACAGGAACAAGAAATTCAAAAAAACATCAGATCCTACTATAAAAGTTTATACTCAATGAAACTGGAAAATTTAGATGAAATGGATGATTTTTCTAGACAGATACCATGTACCAAACTTAAATCAAGATCAGATTAGCCATCTACACAGGTCCATATCCCCTAAGGAAATAGAAGAAATCATTAAAAACCTCCCAACTAAAAGAAGCCCAGGGCCAGATGGATTTAGCACAGAATTCTACCAGACCTTCAAATAAGAGCTAATACCAACACACCTCAAACTACTTCATAAAATAGACTAAGAACACTACCTAATTTATTCTGTGAAGCCACAGTTACTCTGATACCTAAATCACACAAAAACCCAACAAAGAAAGAGAACTTCAGACCAATTTCAGTTATGAATACTGATGCAAAAAATACTCAATAAAATTCTAGCAGTCTGAATCCAAGAACACATCAAAACCATTATTCACCACAATCAAGTAGGTTTCACAAGTAGGTTTCATCCCAGGGGTGCAGGGTTGGTTCAATATACAAAAATTCATTAACACATTCTACTATATTAACAAACTCAAGGAAAAAAGTGACACAATCATCTCATTAAATGCCTAAAAAGCCTTCAACAAAATACAACACCTCTTTCATGTTAAATAGAGAGGAGGAATTCAAGGTCCATACCTAAATATAATAAAAGCAATTTACTGTAAACCAACAGCCAATACCAAATTAAATGGAGCAATACTTGAATCAATCCCACTAAAATCAGGGACAAGATTATGATGCCCACTTTCCTCGTATCTATTAAATATAGATCCATATTTGTCACCATGCACAAAGCTCAAGTCCAAGTGGATAAAGGACATCAACCAGATACACTCGATATAGTAGAACAGAAAGTGGGAAAGAGCCTCAAACTAATTGGCATTGGAGGGGGTTGGAAAAAGGGGGGATTTCTTAAACAGAACTCCAATGGTTCAGGCTCTTAGATCAAGAATTGATTAACAGCTGCATATATATATACCAAACCATTGGGCTGAAATTAGGGACCCCTGTAATTGAATCACGGAAAGGCTGGAAGAAGCTGAAGAGGAGGGTGACCCCATAGGAAGACCAGCAGTCTCAATACAGTGCAATAATGGCACTCATAATTTGGTGAAAAACAACAAGTTTTTTTTTTTTTTTACTTTACCTAACTGGAGGTAAAGCCCACCAACACAGAGGAAAATCACATTGAATACTGGAAAGGGAGCTAACCACCTGGAGTGACTGAGATCATGGATCTTGAAGAGAACCTATTGCTGCCACTTTTCAAAGTCAGTATACTTCCCAACTGCATTCTAAATATTCATTCTTATTCTCACAGGTAAGTAGAGTTTTCCCACAGAAAGTGGGAAAGAGCCTCAAACTAATTGGCACTGGAGGGGGTTGGGAAAGGGGGGAATTTCTTAAACAGAACTCCAGTGGTTCAGGCTCTTAGATCAAGAATTGATCTAAGCTTCACAAAATAAGGAAGCATGTAATAACAACTAACGAAAAAAACTCATGATGTATATGTATATATGTATGTATGTATATGTGTGTGCATCTCTCATCAGAGAAACCTGCGCTTACAACAGAAGAAAACCATTACAGAAATCTATAGCTCGTCAAAATACATTAAATAAGTAATTATGATGTGTCCAGCCCCAATTGATAAATCTACAACATAAATCCTGCACATAAGATTCAGTGAATATCACAAAACAGGAAGGAGGAATATTTTAAGAGCAGAAGACCAGAAAAGCTGCTGTTGACACTGTTTTTATTACAAATGACAGAGAAGCTCCACTCGTGCTACCTCTACAATATGGCTGCCTAAATAATAACTGAAAAGTACAATACGAATAAACATGCTAAAATGGAAGAGAAATATGTCACCAAGAGACAGACAGGCAGCTAAGGAATGCTGAGAACAGAGAAACAGGCATTTCCAGGAATGTGTCCCCTCATTGGTTATCCAATACCAAGTAACACTAGACAGACTGAACAGGTTAAGTGTGTGTGTGTGTGTGTGTGTGTGTGTGTATGTATGTATGTATAAGTGTGTGCATGTATATGCATCTATGTATATGTATAGTTTTACATATTCATATAATATATAAACATATATTACATGGAAATATATGTGAATACATGTTTATATAAATATATATATTATATATACATCTATTTAATACATACATGTACACACACAAAATAAGGAAGCATGTAATAACAACTAAAGAAAAAAATCATGATTTCAAGTATGCATGGGTGGGGATACACGGGAGTAATTGGAGGTAAGAAAAGGAAGAGGGAAATGATAATGTCATGTCTTAATTTTAAAGATTAAAAATAGCAATAAAATTTTAAAATAGAGAATATAAAACAAGTGGCTATGGATCTGCACAGAGTTCTAAAACAAATTAAAATTTGAGCTAGTAAATAGCTCAAAAAGTTTTTAGCATCCCTAGCAATTAGAAAAATGCAAATTAAAACTACTTTAAAATATCATCTTACTCCAGTCAGAAAACAACTAACCACAAATACTAAAGAGGATATGGGAGAAAGGGGGAGCCCTTGTTCACTTGTTTTTAGACTGTAAACTGGTACATCCACTCTGGAAATCACTGGTACTTGTGCAGCTATGCTCATTGCTACTCTATTCACAATAACTAGAAAATGGAAACAAGCTAAATGTCCTTCACCTGATGAATGGATAATGAAAATAGGGCACATATACACTATGGAATATATTCATCTGTAAAGAAAAATATAATAATGAAATTTTCAGGTTAAAATGAAACTATGAAATATTTTGTTGGATGATGTATTTCCAACCCAAAAAGACAAATCTTTTATGTTCTCCTGCATTTATTATTCCTAGATGCAAACCTTCTTACATGAGTATATAACCTGCAGTAACCACAGAAACAAGGAAAGTAAAAATACAACAATGCAGAGCAAGGGGCTCTAGAGAGGAAATAGGATACACAGATGATAAGAAGGAAGTAATGGGGAAATAGAAGAATTAATTGAGGTAAGGAAGAGAGATCAATAACACTAAAAAGACTTGAAAATGCATAGGGAATCATATTAATTCATATTTACCTAAAGCTACATGTAATGCATATAAGTATATATGTATACATACACATATAGTTTAAATAAACATAGTTATGCAGCTTGGGGTGATAATCCCTTCCTGAAGAGCCACAGACAAGTCCCCATAGGAAGGACCAGAGACCTTCTTTCAAGTTGTTTGTCAGGGTAGTCCAACATGCTCTCAAAACAAGATAGTCTATTTCTATTGCCCTTGGTTGTCTCCTCGAAACTGAAGGTAAGCACTAATTGCCAATGACATCATTAAGACACTGTGTGAACTTGGAAGAATCTAGATGAGTCTGATTTGAAAGCTTCCTCCCCAAAGACTAACTCTCTCGTATTACCAGAAGCAACGATGCAAGCTACCAGGAACAGGAAGTAATCAATGGTCCTATCTAATTGTGATTTCTATGACACAATAGTGACCAACAGGGCAAGATTACCTTAAAAGCCTAGTAGTGGCACCTATATATTTATGGTAGCTGTTGGCTACCATGGACTTAATGGACTTAAGGTCTGCTCAAAAGGAGGAAAAACATGCCTAGTAATGTAAACATGGCTAACTATCCATGGTTAGAGAGTTCATGTACCCTAGAGAACAACCCAGTATGGCTACTTTCTTATATCAGTATAATTCCTAAATGTATTCTAAATTCTTATCCCTATACCCACATAGAAGTGTAGCTCTCAGGCCTAATTTAAAAAGCTTCTTTTTGTAGCAAATGAAGGCCATCATAGAAAGCCATATCTAGTCAAAATATGGAGGACAACTGTGACACAGGTGACACACCTACAACATACTCCTTACACATACTTCCCTACAGGGAACACTGTAGAAAAGTGTGTGGGAAGACTGTAAGAGCAGGAGAACCAAGTCTATAACATGATTATGTATTCTAGATATGAGAGACAAGTTACAATCACAAAATCTTAACAACATGGCTGCCTAAACTCAACAATGACAATCCCAGTTGGCATGCCAATATAGAAGAGTGAAATCTCACCACACATTGCCCCCTTGTACCCCTAGATAAAGAGATAACAGGCAATTAATGACTGATAAAATAGGGGGAATTAGTCTTCTTCAGGGACCACAGCACTAAAGGGATTCAACAACTTGTTTTTATATATTTGCATATGTGTTTATAAACATATATGCTGCAATAATTAAAAAATATGCAATAAATTTGAGAGAGAATGTGTGGAAGGAGAAATGGAATGAGAAGAATTATCTAATTATGTTTTAATTTAAAAATGTAATTACCTAAACTTAAATATGCAGCACTATATATAAAAATCTCAGATGACCCAGTTTAAAAATAAAATATTGGGAGGAGGGGGGTTGGAGATTTAGCTCAGTGGTAGAGCACTTGCCTAGCAAGTGCAAGGCCATAGGTTCGGTCCTCAGCTCTGAAAAAAAAAAAGATATTGAGACATTCTAACATAAATGTTACCTATATACACCTATGTCTTTTCAGAGCTGTGAAAAAGATCTTCAATATGTCCAATTGATTTTAACATATTTGTTTTTCTCTTCATATTACAGAATTCATTTATATATACAATAACTTTGCCACATAATGAATTAGACCAATTAGAGCTAGGAGTCCAGTACCGAAAAGGTCTTTGTTTATTTGGTGAAAGAATGAGAAGCAGTAAGATCAGGTGTCTATAATTCATTATCTGCCTATTTAAATTGTTTTAACAAATACTGTTATAAAATATGCCCATACCACCAAACAAAGGTTAACTAAATGTGCAGTCTTAAATATTTCTTAAGGATAATATTAGAGAAAAATTGAAATTAGAAATATTAAAGTCATTATATTGCCAGTAATATTATTTAATGAGCAATACTATATATAAGGAATTTGATACATATTATTATATATAAAAATGGAATATATTGTTTCATAACTTCAAAAATTTTAAACTTTATAAGGAAGATAAAATGTGAATTCATACACACATAAACATCAAGCCAATGTTAGAATACCTGACAGAAAGTGTACTGAGAAAGAAAGGAAATGTTATGGGACCACAGGAAGTGTGAAATTTCTCCTTATATTAGCACTGTTTTCATTAGTATATAAATTCAAAGTTTGAAAACTAGAAGATAATTCACAGAAACAAAGATAGAAATAGCAATTGAGATATCAGAACTTCATTTTAAAAGTAGAAACCAAGTTGTTATTCCTAAAATACTTATAAAATTGTATAAAATACAAAAATATTGGCTTTAAGGAATTTCATTTTTCAGAGATTAAAATTTTTAAACATGAGTATTAAATGTGAAAAAACACATGGAATGCTATGTTTATTGAAATGATTCTACATTAAAATAATTTGATACAATTTAAATGGTTTACTATAATTTCCTTGCTAGGTAAATATACCATTTTAACAAAATATGAGAAAACAATATGCAAAGCTATTTTATAGAGGAAATTTTAAAAGAATTTAATTTTTATAAATATTTTATTGTCATCTATGCATTACCTGATCCAATTTGCTTAAAATAGAATACTCTAAACCGTTATTACCAATCACTATGTCAAAAGTGCTCTCAAATATCTCAATGATACGTATTATCTTTAGAGGAGGGATTCCATAGCTTAAAAAAATGCTGAGAACTGAAATTTTCCCATAATATTCTTTGCTTTGATAGTAATAAAGAAAATTAAAGAAAGATTATCTTTGGTTTCCCCCTTATCAATAAATGTATTATTCACTAAATATCTGTAAATATGAACACCATGTGATGGATTTAAACTTAACCTCATCCCTCAAAGGTTAAACCTAGTAACTAAGCTTAATTAGTAATAAAATTAATTACATTTATCTCTCCTTTCATTGTGCTCATTTCCCTACATTGCCTTCTCTTTCTGTAAAAATGATATATAACATATCTACTAGTGTTCTTTATTTATATGCTATCAATATTTCTGTATGCTTTGAGAGCATCTAATAATCAATATATTAGTTCAATTGTAATTAATGCACTAATTCAAATATCTACATAAGGAATGTATTAATTTAGACAAGGAAATGATTCTTTTTATGCATGTGAATGTAATCATGTATATTGCTTGAAATAAACCCTGGCACTTGCACATGCTAAACTAGCTTTCTAACAATAAGGTACATCCTCACCCCAATTACAAAATTATTCTTGTAACCTATTTGCATAAAATACAATGGTGTGAACTTAAATTTACCAGGTTTGGGTATAAACTTTAAATATTGAAACAACTTCTTTGAAAGACTGAAAAGTGTTATTTTTATGTACCATAAGTCTGTAAAATATGGTCTCCTAACATTATAAAGAGATAAAGTGTAACATGGAAAGACAGAAATAAGAACTGTTTCAAGTATCTTACCTTCTACCCACATACGAACTTCAGTGGGAGAGGATGTCACAACAGGATCTCCCTGGAAATAACGAAACAATTGTGCCATCTCTCAGAATGGACAGAGAAAATCTTAATACCTAAGAATGAGAAAATAGAACTTAATAAGGTTGATGCTTTATTCATTATACACTATACATTTTATTATCATCTATTATAAGGTATGGAGGTTTGGAAGAAAATACTTGACCATTAGTAATGATCACATTGTTAGTAATTAGTAACTATAATCTAGAGAATCGGTTGTTTAGAATAATACAAAAAATTCAAATACATGTTCTAAATGATTTCTTTTTTGTAGGAGGAATTGAAGGCCTCCACTAGAGAAGAAAATACATGAACCTTAATTAACTTTAATAGAACTATATAAAAAAGTTAAGAAGTTCATGCTTATCTGTACAGAAAACAGCTTCATGCAGCAGGTGGCATCTGAGTCAAACCAAAGAAAAGGAGACAAAAATAAGCCATGGAGGGAAAATTATAAAATCTGCCCCACCTACAGAAAAAATAGGTGTAAAATGCTTTCTGGAATCGAAATATTCATCTGAAAATGTGAATCATTATTAGTCTTGATAATCTTGAAGGCACTTTTTTTTTCAGCTTCCAGGATCCATGCCGGATCACTCAACTCTAAACCACTACATTAAGCAAAATATAAGCCAGACACACTGTGGGACAATCCTACTATTCCGGTACCTGGGAGACAGGGGGATTGGGAATTCAAGCTCATTCTTTTGGCTAGGTAGAGAATTCAAGGTATTTGGGCTATGTGAGACCATGTTTCAAAAGACAAAAGCAAGTAAAACAAAAGAAAATAAAAAATGGCATATAATACTGTGATAGGAAAGACACGCTAAACCTATTTTCCCTTTTAGTTCTACCTTTGAACTAAATTGTATTACTATATAGTAATACTTTACAAAATATAAACCATAAACATATTTTAAAAGATGCTCTAAAATAACAAAGCAATTGTCTAACAAATATTAATCGTAAGCCTTAATGATGATGATCACATTAGATTAATTCTACCACCATTCTTTCCCTCCTCACTTAGCCCAATTTATTCAGACCCTTATTTCCATAATCATTTCTTAGATTACTGGAAAGTATTTTGTTTACCTGTAACCTGCTCTGTAATAAAACTGAGCTTGAATTTCACTCTCAAATGGAAAAAATGGCATGTGCTAACACGATTTTTCCAGAACGTCTAATAGAACGTTCAACAATGTCAAAATCTTCTACATTGCCATTGTTCAATATGGTAGTTATTAGCCATATCTGGTTATTAAATAGGTAAAATTGTGGATAATGAAAATTGTGGGTATAATATTTTTGTTAAGTTAGTTCTTTGATAATTTCATGCATACTTATACTGCATTCCGGTTATTTTCCCCAACATTCCTAATCTCTTTCCCTCTCTCATTAGACCCTGCTCTGCCCTTCCTGTCTCTTACCCAGATACATAACCTCGTTTTGTTTTGTGACTCATTTTTTTGACCATTTACTTTAGCCAAAGCCACTTGTCCATTGGTCCAGGCAACTTAAGTTTGGTGGGGATGACTGTAGTCAACTTTAATTGTACTTACTTTTAATTTATTGAAAACTCGCAATTACTACATTGTCAATACAAGGTTAGATATTTCACTCAAGTATTAGGGTCACTTACTTAGTAAATTATCTCAAACTACTAAGGCTACTAATGAAACAGATCTGAAAAAAAATCTTGATGCTTACTGTCAGATCGTCAGCTGTCTTAAAATACAGAGGAAAGCAGCAAGGCATCCACCAGCAGGAAATGGGAGGAGAAGCAGGGACTATATAGAACAGGGAGGGTGGGAGACAAAATAGAGGAGATTTAGGTAAGCACCATGGTGAACTATGAAAGCTTTCTTCGGTTACTATGAAGAGAATAAAATTAATATTAATATGACAGTCATATAAGAGCTGACATTCAACAGAAAGTTTGTTCCAATAAGACCGACAATATTTCATGACATTCAAGTACATATGTACTTTCAATAAGCAAGTGATATGTGCTCACTCTATGCCCAGCATGAGGAATTTCACTACTTCTAAACATGTGGTACTGCTGTGTTTTCAGAGCATCATCAAAGGCCTTTAATTTCAAAGAAATGGGTCTTCAGTACGCAATGGGGATAATTTTCTCCATTCTTTTCTCTAATCTACTCAAATGATTTGATTTTTGCCTTTCTGGCACCCACTGCTTTTTTTTTAACTGTAGATAAGAGAACTGTGGCCTGTCTTCTCAGACTGCTGCAAATCCATATGTCTATTTATACAAAACATTCACCCAGGGTTCTTATCTCAGCTCTTAAGAATGGAAATAAAAGAAAGAAAACAAAAACCAGCAAAATAAATTTTAAAAGTAAAATATTTGTGGCCTAAAATAGTGGAAAATGTTCTTTTAAGACCTCAGAGTCTATTCCTATGAATGTTGTCTAGCTTTGAAAAGAGCTAATTAACCTTGCTTTATGCTGAAGGGCTTGGGTCTACAGCCTGTGTAGGGTGCTACGCTGGAAACTGGAGGGCCCCTAATTATTAGCATTCTAATTAAGCTGTATGTAGTTTAAATACACAATAGATGTCCTATTACCACATCCAAGACATTAGGGCATTAAAATTTAAAGCCAACCAAATTCTACAACAGCAGCTGAACTGACCACGGTTATTTCTGTAAGAGAATTATATAAATAATGCTGACAAGGATCATAAAAGGTGAATCATGGGCTCTGGGGATTTAGACATTTAAAGGGCCGTTGGACTGCTATCTAATCAAAAGCCATCCCCGGTGTGGCGGGGACGGGGGGGGGGGGGCGTGGGGAGGCAAGAAGCCACCATCCTAAGGTTGGAATGGCCGGCATGATACCCCCCAAGGCTTGCCAACGGCGAAATTTTGTGGGAATTTTTCCTAAGGCTGAGCTGAAGTCCGCCTTCCCAGAGCCCACGCCCCCTTGCCTGTCTTTACCTCCCCACTGTGCCCAGAGCCGAAGGACATAGAGAAATCGCGGCTTTTCACCTCAGAGGCCGCCGGTCAAACTCCCAGCCGCGGGGTGCCCCAAACCGTCAGAGGACCAACCTGGCGCCGCTGCGCTCCCTTTTCCCGCCCTCGCCTTCTTCTCCCCTCAAGACTCTTTGGCGGCTCCAGTCGTCAGCCGAAGTTCCGCCTCAGCTCTCCGTCTCACCCTCTTCACGCCCCGCTTGAAGCGCGAAGAGGAGCGACGACGTCAAGGCAGTGTCCCCTGTCAGGAGGCCACCCGGGGGGCCCCCCAGCGGCCTGAGGGCGCTCACCGCCTCCTTCCGCCCCCGCGGCGCCTCGCGCCAGCTCCCCGCGCCTCTCCCCGCCCGCCCGGAACACGCGCGCTCCGGCCAGCCCGCGGGGTGGCTTCTCCTCAGAGCGCGAACCCGCAGCCCGCCGCCGCCGCCCCAAGCCCCTCGGCGGACCCCAGCGGGGACCCTCCACGGGTACTCGCCTCTTCTCCTAGCCCGGTCTTCGCCGGGGGTGCCCGCCGTGCCCCCCTCAGCGGCCGGCAGCCGGCCCCGGAGTCTCCACCGCGTCGCACCCCTGGCCGCGCTCGCAGGCAACTGGCGGCGCGTGCCGGGGAACCTCCGCTTGCCGTCGACGTGACGTAGCGGCTGCTCGGCGGAGGGGCGCGGGGGCGTGCGCAGCGCGGCGCCTCCGGCCCCCGGCTTGACCCTTGCCCCCTGCAGGCGGGGAGGAACCCGCCTGCAAACTTTGCGCTCCCTCCGGAACTGTCGGAAAAGCCGACAAGGCACCTGAGGGAGCCTCGCCGCCAGAAACACACGCCCACGGCACTCGCCGAGGGCGCGGGAAGGCAGCGGAGGAAGAAAACTTAAGTGGAAAGCAACAGGTGGCCCCAGACTCGCGAATAAAAGAGACCGTTCCTTGGGACCCGAGTCAAAGGGAGGACGGAGCCCGTCCTAAAGGCTGTGGGAAAGCTACTTCTCCTTGTCCTAAGCTTTCCAGACCATAAAATCGAAGGCCTGACTTGGGGGTGGGGGCGGAGGAGTCGGGAAAGGCTAGAACTAGGGTCTTTTGTAGTTACCCAATGTTCCGCGGATGCTTCGGATTAGTTCAAGTAGTTCCCCCGTGGTAACGTGCGCTGGACGGAGATGCTGTGGCTTTAAAGGAGACCCATGGAAGTGCCCCTGTTTTCACACTGAGAGAGAAATTCTTGTGTTTCACGGGAGTGTGAGTGGTCATAAATACAAAAACAGGAAAACAAAACAAAACACAAACCCCACATCCCTTGACCCCCCTGGACACTGTAAATCTGAATGGGTAGCCTCCATTTCACACAAAGCTGAAATTATATTCCTTTGTACGGCCCTAGATGTGTCGTATCTGAAAATCCTTTTTTTTTTTTTTTTTTTCTGCACCAAGCGTTATTGAAGCTGTGGGTGACAGACGTGCCATGGTGGGTAAATGCACATTTTTTTTAATCCTTTATGAAAGGAAACATCTAAAAGTGACGACAATAAAGTAAATCAAGCTTTCTATTAATACCCATATTCACTGGGGGGGAAAAGGTTCCCCAGGGATTTCATGTCCCCCCCAAATGCTGTCTGGTTTAACAAAGAGAATTAATGAATTCTAAACATAGCTGAAATTAATCTGGAAAATAATGGGATTCATTTCTTTCATTTTACAGATGGGGAAACTGAGGCCCACAGATAAAAAATTGTTTCAAATTACATGTTGGAGGGGGACAAAGGGGGCTAAGGGCTAATGATCTATACCCCATTGTAGTACTTCCATAAATACCTCCCACATACCATATTTTTAAAGCACCTCAAAAGAATAGAGAATTTCGTGAAATCACGCATAGGCTTGTCTTTCAGGATCTAGGCACAAAGATTGGACGGGGAGGGGGGCATCCAAACACCGAGGATGAGCTAGGGGAAAGCAAATGATGATGAGTGAGCAGAAGAGATGCAACACAGAAAAAAGCATTTTACAGGCATGAATATACATGAATCACTTCAGACCAAATGAAATTATTAGAGCCAGTTAGCAAGCAGGGGAAAATATGCTGGCTCATGTCCATTTTTACAGAGGTAGATGTTTACTACCTTTATCAGATGCTTCAACGTAGGTTCTCTCCTGCTTACTCAGTCTATGGATGTCGACAGTACATATGTAAACTCTTGTTATTATTATTATTACTGACATGACTCTGGGATGCTTGCAGTGAAATTATCTTAGGTTTCAGTATTTGAGTACATAGACGCCAGATTAGGGTTGGCACATTCAAATTGTTGAAACCTTACTTTTTGTTATTTAAGCAAAGGGCATTTTTATTTAGAATTTATGTTTAGAGTTAGGGCATAATACTTAGTTTGTTTTTATTACTAAGGTTTCAGCACCCTGCAAGTTAATCTGATAAACTAATGTGTGCTAATTTGTTAATAATTATTGCCAACCTCCCTCTTAAGATATGTGTAATTTAACAATAGCTTTGTGTAATGTCAATCACTAAGACCTGGCAAGGTTTAATTACACCTTCTGCCCCGCTAAGTTTATCCTTTCAAATGCTATAAGCCACACACACACACACACACAAGGTTATTTATGTAAAAAAGCAAGCAAGCAAGCTAAGAATGCATTGCAGATATATAAAATAACCTAAGATCCTCTAATTTTAAGTAAAGGGATTTGAGTAAACAATGTGGGGATAATAGTATTACTGTTTATGAATATCACGTCACAGATTTCAAAGGAGTCTCACATGCACCTTCTTGTTTTTTCCAACAAATGATATACCATTTGCAGAGCACAAACATGAATTCTTAGGAGACAAACCACCATTATATATGTTAGATTCACAGTAATTATAAACCAAAACTTAATAAAAATTCAATAGCTCCTTGTGATAAAAATAAAAACTACATGGTAATGGTGGTCCTATTACTGCCAGGGTAATATTTGCACAGAATCTCTGACACAATTTCCACAATAACAGCCATATCATACATTATTAAAACGTTTATACCTCCTCAAGATATTCTGAATATGTTGTTCTCATAAAAGCACACATACATGGTCTCTCTCTCTCTCTCTCTCTCTCTCTCTCACACACACACACACACACACACACACACACACACACACACAGGCACACACGCACACAAACATGAGTTTCCCTAGTCTCTTCTACCACATAGCAGCACAAGATAAAAGTGCTACAGCTCATTCCTCTTTTTTATTATGATATAAATGAAATCATGAATTCAATTTAACTATGTAATCACAATTAATTCATATTTCCTCTCTCTTTCTTTGTAAGGTTCAAGTACCTCAGACAAGATAGACATCTGATTTGCATAAACAGAAACAATCCCATAAAAAAAAAAACACCTCAGTTAACCTAACATTCAGCATGTGAACATAGTTGATAATGCATTGCTTGCTTCATATTTATTAACAGTAAAGCATCAGAGGCAGATCTTAAGTGTTTTCATTATAACAGAGAAAAGACAACTATGTTAGAAGTTAATAATCTTGATCATGACAATCATGTCACAATGTACATGTAAGCCAAAACATCACACTGCACACCTTAGATACATCTATTATTTTATTAGTCAATCATTAAACAAAGCCATAAAAATATCAGTTAAAATCATTTTTCAAACATCCCTGAAATTTAGTCTTCCTAAGCAAAATACAGTTTTGCATGGTAGAAATTCAGAAATATGCTTCTGAAGATATACATAGTACAATTTTAATTGATTATTTTCTATAATATCTATTTTTAATCTTTATATTCCTAGCTAATAAAAGCAGCAACAACAAAAACAATCCACTTTTTCTCTTTCCTATTTTCTTCATCGATACAGAACAGGCACAGTTGCTTAACATGATTCAACTATAAATTTATAAGAAAAAGTGACTCACCTATAAATAAACAGCAGGTTGTCACGTTCAGGGTGGAATTCAAACAACACTGACTCTTACAAGTCAGACACAGCTTGCCACCAGGTCTGTACTCTGAGAAATGCTTCCCAAATCAAATCTACTCCCCTAAGCAACAGCCTTCATCCGTTTACTGGTCATTGCTCTCTCTGACGTCGTGTGCTCTAGTGTAGTAGCATCCAGTCACATGGCAGCTGCATGGGAGGGGGTATGTAACAAGTACCTTACAAATCATTCCCTGCATCTGTGTGGTGCCATGAGAGCTTCAGAGTATCTCTACATATATTATCTTGTTTGAGCCTGACAGCAAAGTTTTGAAAATGATTGGGAGGAGAGACTGTTAATATCTATCAGAAGATGAGGAAGCTGATGTTCAGATGAAATTATTTGCCCAATGCAGCACCATATGACAAGGAAAAAAGACTGAGACTTGAACCTTTTTTATACACTACCACTTAGTGTTTTATCTATTACCGCTCCAATAGGAGTATCCGAGAGTTAATGTTTTCATAATTTATTGCAATTATTTCATCTCCTTCAGAGACCCTTCTACTTTAGAGATTAATGGAAATTATATGCATATCACAAGCATAAGGTTTAGCTCTCTGGACAGCAAACTATTCTGGCAAAAAGAAAAAACCCTACCTCTTTACAAATTTCGCTTTTGACCTATTCCTATTATTGCTATTTCTCTGACAAATATACATGTCTCTAGGCACTGCCCTGACACCATTTACTTATCAGAATTAAACTATTGCTCAGTGATAGTAGTCTCCAAATCTTTTACCATCTATTGCTTTCAGTTCAAATAACCTTTCAAAACCACCTCCTTTAAGCCAATTTTGGCAATAAATATCTATAATCCCAGCACTTGGGAGGTAGAGCCAGGAGTTCTTGACCAGTCTAAATTAAAAATTGACATTTTATCTCAAAAAATAAAAAGTTGCCAGGCATGGTGGCGCATGCCTTTAATCCTAGCATTCGGGAGGCAGAGGCAGGCAGATTTCTGAGTTCGAGGCCAGCCTGGTCTATAAAGTGAGTTCCAGGACAGCCAGGGCTATACAGAGAAACCCTGTCCCGAAAAATAAAAATAAAACAAACAAACAAACAAAAAAAGCAAAGTTAGGAAAAGTTAGTTCCTTTGACTAATTTCCCAGTAAGTTGTCTTCTTACAAATACAAGAAAGAATGAAAAATGCATCCAAATAAACACATAAACAACCATGCACGGGCCGGGCGTGGTGGCGCACGCCTTTAATCCCAGCACTCGGGAGGCAGAGGCAGGCAGATTTCTGAGTTCGAGGCCAGCCTGATCTACAAAGTGAGCTCCAGGACAGCCAGGGCTACACAGAGAAACCCTGTCTCGAAAAACCAATAATAATAATAATAACCAAAAAAACCAACCATGCACAGAAATTTATAAAATAAAAATCCACTAAATAAAAAATAATCCTGACTGTATCAGTTAGTATTTGAGTGGGATAATCCAGAAATATTGAAAAAGTCAGTGAGAGAAAAAGATTCAAAGTGATAGTGCTGATTCTGCACATATATTCTGAAATATATTGATTAGAGATCACTAATGAATTTGGAGTGATAAAAACTGAATCCAGTTTGCAAGGAATACTAATAAAAATATATTGAACATTTGTTTCACACCAGAAGCTGTGTTAACATTTATTTAGTTTTTTTTTTTTTTTTAATAAAAGCATTGGTGGGTTTGTTCTTTTTTTTTTTTTTTTGCATTACTGCACTAGGACTAATAAAAAGCACATGTCATAAGTGTAAACCTCAATGAATTTTCCCGAACTGATAATTTCTACATAAAAGGTCAAAAAGCAGAGCATTACCTGTACCATGTTCTTTGAAAATCCATTTTGCTGTTCTTACAGCACTTGTATTAGGTAGTTATTTTTATTCCCATTTCCTCACTGAGAAAATTATTTGAGATATGTTGACACATTTATTGTTGCACAGCTTGTAAATATCAGAGATAGGCTTGGAATATTTTTAAATGCAAGGTTCATGCCATACAACTACATTTATAGAGCTGAAAAATGAGGACTGCAGAGATGGCTTAGCCATAAAATGCTTGCCAGACAAGCATGAGAGGCTGAGTTCAATCCTCAGCACTAATGTACCAAAGCATGGCATGGGATATGAATTTGTAATTCCAGCATTGGCTATGGAGAGATACAAGGATTCCTTGGTCTTGCTGGCCAGCCAATCTAGCCAATTTGGTCCTACTCCTATGATTATCGGTCTTAGTATAGATACCTTATTTGTGGAGAGGTCAATGAACGATGCTGTCTAGAGAAAATACACTGATTGAAAAAGACACCCAACATCAGCCTCTGGCTTCAACACATATTCGCCTATACTCATCAACACACACACACACACACACACACACTTGCTGGAGTGCAGAGAGAGACACAGAGAGACAGAAAGAGAAACAGGATTGAAAAGTGCTATGAAAGCAAAAACAAGTAAAATCTGAGTAACTAATAGAACTGAAGAACAATTTACACTAAAGAAACGATCTTCTAAAGTAAGTGTAGACTGTAACCAGTGGGCAAAGAGAGATCGGATACTGTAAAGACTTAGAATAATAAATATATGGACGATAAAGAGTTGATTGGAAAAAAAGAGAAACAGAATCTTATGTAACCAATGGAAAGGGGGCTGAAAACATTAGGCATGTTGATATAGAGTGAAGATTGGTAGAGGCAAATAAAGTATCTACACTAAGACTGATAATCATAGGAATAGGTCCAAATTTATGTATCAATTCTGGTAATATCAATACTTTGAAATATTTTGGAGATATATATGATATTTATTGAATACTTAAACCAAGCAGTGTCCTAAGTCATTTTCATGCATTAGGTAATAAAAATTAAATAAAAGCCCTGTAAAATAGGAAATAGCTATATTCTAATTTATTAGATCAAGATGCTGAGGTAAACCTTTTTGTTTGCTTGTTTGTTTTGTTTGTTTGTTTGTTTTTTGAGACAGGGTTTCTCTGTATAGCCCTGGGTGTCCTGGAACTCACTTTGTAGACCAGGCTGGCCTCGAACTCAGAAATCTGCCTGCCTCTGCCTCCTGAGTGCTGGGATTAAAGGTGTGCGCGGCCACACCCGGCTTCTGAGGTAAACCTTAAGAGTGGCAAGAAGTGACACCTAACAAAACCAGGAAATTGTAAACATATATGCATAATTGACAAGGGCCACTCAGTGTGAAGACTGACAACCCCACAGTATTAGTAACCCTTGAAGGCATCACCTAATTTTATACAGAAGCAAAATAATGTTATTGATGTTGTTGTTGTTGATGATGATGATGAGGAGGAGGAGGAAGAGGAGGAGGAAAAGGAGGAGGGGGGAGGAGGAGGAGCAGGATGTGGGTGACAATAATGATGATGATGAACTAGCTAGAAAACCAAATTCATACAACACTGATTAAGAAAAGAAAATGAACAACCCAAATAACCCAATTCAAAACTGGCACATAAAGCTAAACAGATATTTCTCAACAGAGGAATCTCTAATAACCAAGAAACATTTAAAGAAATATTAAATGTCATTAGTCACCAAGGAAATTCAAATCAAAATGACTCTGAGATTCTACCTTCTACCCCATCAGTATGGCTAAGATCAAAAACTCAAGCAACAGCACATGCTAGTGAGGATATGGAGCAAGAGGAGCACTCCTCCATTGCTAGTGGTAGTGCAAACTTGTACAACCACTCTGAAAATCAATTTGGCAGCTTCTCAGAAAACTTGGAATAGTTTACCTCAAGACCCAGCAATACCACTACTGGGCATATACTCAAAAGATGTTCTATCATCCCACAAGAACAATTGCTCAACTATGTTCATAGCAGCTTTATTCATAATAACTAGAAACTGGAAACAACTTAGATGTCCCTCCACTGAAGAAAGGATAAAGAAAATGTGGATGGATCAGGTATAGGGAGAACAGGGTAGAGAGAACAGAAATCTGCAGTTGGTTGGGGTGGGCAATTTCTAGGACATGTCAGAGACCTGAGATATGGAGGGAGGGAGAAGACCACAGGGTTTCTATGGGGGGTAACTCTAGCTGAGACTCCTAGCAGTGGGTAATAGGGATCCTAAAGTGGCTACTTTCTGTAGCCAGGCAAGATTCCTAGTGGAGAGATAAACCCACCCACAAAATCTGTGACCCAAAATGTGTCCTGCCTACAAGATATACAAAGACAAATATAGAGCAAAGATAGGGGGTGGGGGGAATGCCCAACCAATGACTTGTCCAAATTGAGGTCCATCCCATGGGCAAGCACCAATCCCTGACACTACTAATCATACTCTGTTATGCTTGCAGACAGGAGCCTAGCATAACTGTCCTCTGAGAGGCTCCACCAGCAGCCAATGGAAACCAATGCAGACTCCCACAACCAAGCATTAAATGGGTTCAGAGAGTCTTGTGGGGCAAGGATAGAAGGAACTGAAAAAGATAAGAACTCCACAGGAAGACCAACAGAGTCTACTAACCTGGACTCCCGGGGGACTCTCAGAGACTGAACCACCAACCAAAGAGCAAGCATGAATGGGACCTACCCCTCTCCATGCAGCCCTGCATATATGTAGCAGATATGCAGCTATGTCTTCATATCGGTCCCCAAAAACCTGGAGCAGGGGCTGTCCCTAAATCTATTTCCTGCCTGGCTGTAGAACCTGTTCCCCTAACTGGTCTGCCTTTTCTGGCCTCAGTGGGAGAGGATGTGCTTTCCTGCAGTAGCTTATTTTGCTGTGGGGGATGGGGGTCAGTGGAGAGAGTGTTAGTGGAGGTTGGGGAGGTGATACCCAGGGGGGGCTCCACCTTCCCAAAGGAGAAGTGGAAGAAAGAATGGGGGAAGGATATGCATGAGAGTGTACTTGGAGGAGAGGGGACACTGATATTGGGATGTAAAGTGAATGAATAATTTTTTAAAGGGGGGGGGTAAATATGGTTGTGAAACTTTTCCCCTTTCTTGTGAGAAGGTTTCACTATTGTAATCCAGACTATCCTGGAAATAAAGAACCTGTCTTGGCTTCCAAAGTGCTGGCATGATAGATGTATTCCATCACATCCCATTTGAAAGCTCATTAAATGACTTTATTTATTTATTTATTTATTTATTTATTTATTTATTTATTATTACGTATTTTCCTCAATTACATTTCCAATGCTATCCCAAAAGTCCCCCATACCATCCCCCCCACTTTCCTACCCACCCATTCCCATTCTTTTGGCCCTGGCATTCCCCTGTATTGGGGCATATAAAGTTTGCAAGTCCAATGGGCCTCTCTTTCCAGTGATGGCAGACTAGGCCATCTTTCGATACATATGCAGCTAGAGACAAGAGCTCTGGGGACTTTAATCCAACAAATTTATTCTAAAACTGTGTGTTACTATCTTAAGGAAGTTAGAACAAATACATACAATTAAAATTAGCTTTTATTATCTAAATTGACTCATTTAACATATGTTCAAACTAGTTGGAGTGTGCACACACAGACACATGCACACGAGAGAGGAGAGAGAGAGAGAGAGAGAGAGAGAGAGAGAGAGAGAGAGAGAGAGAGCTCAGTTATCAGAACAGAAACTGAGAATGAGTAAATCTTTAGAATCTCCATAGTAATGCCAAAATTAAATGCATGGGCTTGACTTTTGAAAAACAGAAAAGACACAAAGTTTATATAAATAAGTAAAAGTGGTAGATTCATAAATTGAAGCAAAGCCACCTCCTTCCAGATTTCTTGCACACAGAAAGCTATGTATTTATTCATAAGAGAGGAAAAGTTTCAAGGTAGAAAATAAATAGATGAGATAAGCAAAAAGGCAGATAAATGTGGGGAGGTAGGAGAAGAGGCATGGGAATGAAGAAAATTGAGTTCCATGGGATGAAAAGGATGAAAAGGATGAGAAAAAGTAGGGAGAGTTGATCAAACTGTTCATGGAAATTGTAATGCATTACAATTGGATTGTTTATCTCTTCCCAAAAAATTGATTTGGAATCTTAGTATACCACTTACTATATATGTACTTGCAAACAATGGAAAAATGTAAATTATCTCTGTGAGAACCATTATCCAGAGTTCTACCTGTCACTAATTCTAGAACTCATTACTACAAAGCTAAGTGTAGAACATCTCATATTTTGAAATCAATATCATTGATTTGAACTACATCGCCCTCTTCCTTTCTGTCACATTAAAACTCTTAGTTTGTAATTTTTCTACTAATAATTTAGTATGTATGCAGGCAATAACCACATCTATACAAAATGTTTTATACACAGTATTTTTAATACACAATATTTTTAGAGAGATGAAACACACATACACCAGCCCTCAAATTCCATAGTACCTAGAAGTGTGTCACAATAGGTGACATAATTTACTCCTTCCTATGGTGTAATGATTAAATCTGAAAGTACTAGAGAATTAAAGACTGAACCTTTTTTGCAGTTATCAACAATCTATTGGTGGTTCATCAGTTCTCTAGGCAAGATACTGAGGCAGAGCTCATTAATGTTTCAGGGTGATAAGTAGTTAAAGGGAAAATATATTAGGAAGATACAGTGCCTCGATGCTATTTGAGAAACAAAGTGGGAAGTTGAGCTTAAAACAAGCATGTCCTACTTCATAGTTTGGCCAGAGGGCCAGTACTATGCCAACAATGTTTTTGCTCTTTTAAAATCTCAGCACAATTCCTTCAAAAGAAAGCTTAATGTTTATGCTGGCTTCTTCCCTGAGTAAATCATCTTACTATCAAACAAACTAAATAGTATTCTCATCAAAGGGAATGCTGCAAAAAAATTAAACATACAGATGCTAATACCAAAATAGCAAGTACTAAAATTACCAACAATGTTATACATACAGCTTTGGGACACTTACTCTCATTTCTTTATTTTAAATTCTGTAAATTCTCTGCCTTCTATTTGTAAAGAAAATTCCAAAGGCTTTTAATGATTGAATGTCATGGGAAGATAGTGTTCTCACCACAGAAAAGTAGTTACACATAAGAGAAAACTGAGTGCATTGTCAATATTTCTTGTTCTTGAAAGAAATAACTTAATATCTGCAATAATGTCAAAACCCCTGAGTGTGTATCCTTAAGGACAGTGGATTCTTTTTAGAATGTAATAACAGCACATTTGCCTATCTTAAAAGCCAAGTTATTTCTGACCAAGAATGTGGTTTCAGAACAAAGCTGGAGCATCAAGCTAGGTAATTTAAAATTATACTACAGACGAGCATAATGATTCATACATATAGGAAGCTGAGGCAGGATTATTTCTGTGAGTGCAAGGCTAGCCCCAGCTGCTTAAGTAACTTTCAGACAAGCTTAGAGTACATTGAAAGGTCCTGTCAAAACAAAATCAATACAATTATACTACAATGCTTTAGTAATCCCAGCAACATGAGGCAAGGATAAAATCAGATATATCAACCAAACAACAGAACAGAAAGTCTAGGGGAAAAGCCCATAAAAATTTGAGCAGCTGATCTTTAATAATGTTCTGAAGAACATACAATGGGAAAAAGATATTTTTTCAATAAATAGTGTTGATAATTCTATCCACATCAAACATTATTCACACCATATCCATAATCAACTAAAATATACACAAGATTTAAATGTAAGATGTGAAATTGTAAAATGACTACAAAAATACATAAGGAAAAATCTTCTTAGTATTGGTTTTGTGAGTTACCTTTTAGGATATGAGTTTAAAAGCCCCAAAAAAAGCACAAATAACAAAGGAAACAATAGACAAATGTGATTGTGTACAAATAAAATGCTTCTGTACAACAATGGCAAAAGCCAGAAACAGCAAAACAAAACAAAAGATAATGTCAGACATAGGAAAATGTTTGCAAACCAACTATTTGCTGGAGAGCTAATATCCAAAATATATAAATCCAATCAACCAATTTGAAAACAAATAATAATCTGCTCAAAATCTGAAGAATGGGCCTGAATAGAGAGTTAGAAAACAATGGCATACAAATGGCTAATGGGTATAGGAAAAATGACTCAGCATCAATAATAACTAAGGAAATATACATTAAAACACATAGGAAAATATACATTAAAACACAATTAGGTATAAACTCACAGCTGTTATAATCATGTGAAGAACCAAATGTGTTAGAAGAGGTGTCTAAAAAGGAACTTCTTGTGTGTACTGTTCTTGGCAATAATATACTAGTATAACTATTATAGAAAACAACATGAAAATTCCTCACAAAATAAACACCCGAATCAGGCAAAAGTCTATCATAAGGGCATATATCCAAACTATAGCACATGCACCTTAGCAGTATTTGTAATAGTGAAGGTATGAAATCAACTGAGGTTTCCAGCATCAGATGAATGGATAGACACATATATATTATATTTGTGTGTGTGTGTGTAAATATTTTGACTACATCTTAATATATATGGGAAAAACAATGATTAAATTTATATTCATATTTTAAAAACAAATCTTATTTCATCGTTTTCTTGCTTAAGCAAAGTTGTGATTTGCCTCCTTCAAATGGGATATCTCAAAATGTATTAACATTCATTGATTCTGAATGGATGTATTTAATATACTTAATTTCACCATCATTTTCCCTAGGTGTATTATAACTGAATATTTAACTGTGCTGAATTAGACTACATTGAAAATTCCCGCATTTGATTTGGAAAAACACTAGGATTCTCATATTCACTTACCTCTGGCAAGGCCAAATTCAATCTTCTCAAGTTTCAGATGATAGAAGGTATTTCTCCCATCTGACTTTCTCAGGGTTTCTCTTTCCTCAAAAATCAAACAATCTAATTTCTGCAACTTGCTTAATTACCTTGAACGCACTATCTAATATTTCTGAACTTTAACTGTTTCATTTGCAAGACAGAGTCAATTTCAACTCAATGTGCTGTTTATAGATCATTTTTTAAAATGTGCTCTGTAGCTTAAATGTAAGGTAATACTTTTTTACTTAAAATTAGTACATTTAAAGTGGTTGCTCATTCTTTCTTAACAACATCAGAAAGTTGTAAGGAAAATCTGCCTTTCATTTCAAAAGACACATCAAGTGTAATACCGCTGTTTCTCTTGTTTTTTTGTTTGTTTGTTTGTTTGTTTGTTTGTGCAAAGAAGTAATTGAACAGGAACATTTAGAAAGGATGGCTCAAAACTGAATCTTCTCTCTCATGCAGAAGACCTGAAGAAGCCTCATTAGAGAAGAGAGGTATAAGATCAAATTGCTTCTCATGGTCTGGTTTTTATATTGACAACCAAGTCTATGGCTTTCACAATCTTTTAACTTTTTAAAATGGTAGTACTCAGTAGGAAAAATGCCAGTCTACCTAGGAGCTTAACGGTGTCACTGGCTACCAGGTTGAAATAAGAGTATCTAAAATTATAAAACCATTTGTGTTTTCTAAGCAGATCAGACATGAAAAGGAAGAAATGAGTATAAGAAATGAGAAGTTATATCATTTGTTTAATCCTGACTGATTTTGGATCATGTAACTTTTTTTTTTAAGTATCACACCTGAGTTCTTGAAAGGGACACAGCTGATATGAAGAGTGGTACTCTGGCAATCCAAGGTTTTAAAGTGTTGTTGTTGATGATGATGATGATGGTGATGATGATGATATTTGATATTTTATTTGTTTTTATTCTATGTATATAGATGTCTGCCTGGATATAAATCTATGTACCATATGCATACAGGGCTCACAGAGGTCCCACTGAGTCTGGAGTTATAGTACGATTTCTAGACACTATATGGATGCTGGGATTCAAACCTGTGTTTTCTGGGAGAGCAGACAGCACTCTTAACTACTGAGTCATCTTTTTAGCCTCCAAAGGCTATTTTTAACTGTAACAGTAAAGACCTTATTTTGAGTCATCCTTTTAGGCTCCCAAAGCTATTTTTAATTGTAATGGTAAATACCTCATTTGTTTCTCTAATTTGACAGTAATAAACGTGTGATGAAATTGTAAAGTACCTATACAATGATGAAATTGTGAAGTACCTATACAATGATGAAATTGTGAAGTACCTATACAATGAGAATGTATTGTTAATTTTCTCTCCCTCTCTTCATCCAATCAAAGGCATTAAGTTACTAGTGAGTTTCATTTTACTACTGAGTCAAATCTATATTTCTCATTTCTGTTTTGACAGTCAGATTTGTCTTATGCAAATTTTAGAATTCTAAAATATTATTTCCTACAGAGAAAGTTCAATTAGAATTTTGAGAGAAAGCTTAGCCCCAAAGAAGACTAGTACAACATACATGAAAATGGTTATTACCGATATTTTTCATCATGTCCACAGTATAAATCACTGTTTAAAAATATAACATGAACTGGCTAGTTCACCATCCTGTAAGAACACAAAGCAAGTAGCTGATTTAATGAAAAGGAAAAAAAAAATGAAAGGGAGTCACAGGAGGCCTATGTGATCAGAATGCTAATAGGAAGCACTAACGTCACTGATATCTCTGCTTGCTCTCAAGCCTTTCCTCATTTATGAGTCACTTCGAAATCAGGGCTCTCCATGCTAAGGAAAACCATTTATTTAAACTTAATTTATCCGAACAGGATCATCCCAGCACAGTTTGTCAGTTTATCAGCTGTTTTTATTTTATCGGAACGTTTGTCTCTGGATCACCTGTTAGGAATATAGAGCTAAAGAAAATAACTAATAAACAATATGTTTCTTTATGAAAGGAATATTTATATATGAATAACCATTTTGGAACATGTCTTTATTCTAGTTGATCTATAGATAATCTTTTGGGGTCAAATCAGCACTCTCTTGGAATAATTAGATTTATATGATGGTGTTTCCAAATAAAGCACAACTGAAGTGCAGCCCAGTTTATTTTTTAAACTTAATATTGTGAGACATGTTTGACCTAGTAAATGTGTTAGTGTTGTGACTTTCAGGTTGAAATTGTTCGATTTGTAAACAGAATGACATACTTTCTTCCATTGCCTTGCAAAGCTGTGAATATGATCAAACTGCAGTGTATAAAACTCAAATAACTAATAAAATATTTTTAATAAGAATATCTCTGCTTCTAGGTTAATTTCTGGGTCATCAAGGTGATATTGACCTCAAGAGGCTAACTATTGTCAGTACACCTTCTATAATGATTTAAATTCCTTATAAGAATTTTCATAATTCGTCTCATTTAATTCTCACAAAATTGAACCAAGATAGGAATTCCACTGCTCTACTGGTGAGAAAACTGATACTTGAAGAAGTTGTTTTATTTCCTTTCTTTATTATTTTTTTCCTTTTAAAGTGAATTAAACTTTGGACTGCACACATGAAGGAACCACTTAACTACATTCAGAATTCTTAGAAAAGTTATTATCAGGAAACAAAATGTGGTAGAATCAGTATTTTAACTTAGAGTTCCAGATCCAGAGCTAATTGTAGGCACTATGCCATATTTAATAATTGCTGTTTTACTTAGCATTGCTTACCAGGCCTTAAAAGAATAAAGATAGAAGTAATATATAGAAAGTAAAGTCATGCAGCAAATATTCTTGTCTGTCTTTAGATAAGTCACTATAGGAAAGACACCCTAAATAGTAAGCTAATACTTTTAAGACTCCTTGACCCTAAAGTGGCAAGACAGGACATGGAAGGGCTTAATGCTCCAGGATTAGTTTCTGAGCCACAGCCACAAATTTTGTTCCTAGAATGAAGTCTTCAGTTTTGGGTAGCCTATAATGTGAAAATCACCAAGTGATAGGATGAAACCTGTCATAGATTTCTAGTTCTGCAATGAAACACCATGACCAAAAGCAATTTGGAAAGGAAAGGGTTTATTCAGTTTACACTTCCACATTACTGTTCATCATAGAAGGAAATCAAGGCAAGAACTTAAACAGGGCAGGAACCTGGAAGCAGAAGCTGATGCAGAGGCCATGGAGGAGTTCTGCTTTCTGGCTTGAAATCTCATGGTTTTCTCAGCCTGCCTTCCTGTAGAACACAGGACCAACAGCCCAGGAATGACACCATCCACAACGTTCTAGTTCTTTCCCCATCAAACACTGATTAAGAAAATGTCTTACAGTCTTGCCTACAGCCCAGTCTTATGGATGTGTTTTCTTAATTAAGGTTCTCTCCTCACAGATGACTTCAGCTTGTGTCACATTATCATAAACTATCTAACACAAAACATCTGGTAAATATGAAAGTTGTGCATAGGACTTTCAAGTTTTAACCTTGAGTAGTGAGGACTCCTACACTGTTCTTATCTCCAATTCTAAATAGTTGGCTTCCCAGTCAGGTTGGATTATCTGAGTCAAATCTTTGACTGAGATAGAGACATCAAATTCTAAAGTGCTCAACATATCATAGGGGTTACTATCTATCCAGAGCTTTCTGGTGAATAACAGAAACATAACATTTTCCCCTCACATAAGAATTAATCCAATGGTAGCTACATGTATACAAACATAAGAATAGTAAAGACCCATATTAGTCATTCTACACAAAAATCAACTTCAAATAGATGAAAGATCTCAAACTGGACCCCAAATACTGAAACTGCTAGAAGAAAAACACAGTATGTACTTACAAGACATTGGTGCAGAAGAGGACTTTTTTTTTTATTAGGTAATTTCCTCAATTACATTTCCAATGCTATCCAAAAAGTCCCCAATACACTCCCCCTCCAGTCCCCCCACCCACCCCCACCCCTTGGCCCTGGCATTCCCCTGTACTGGGGCATATAAAGTTGGCAAGGACCCAGATATAGCTGTCTCTTGTGAGACAATGCCGGGGCCTAGCAAACACAGAAGTGGATGCTCACAGTCAGCTATTGGATGGATCACAGGGCCCCCAATGGAGGAGCTAGAGAAAGTACCCAAGGAGCTAAAGGGAACTGCAACCCCATAGGTGGATCATTATTATGAACTAACCAGTACCCCAGAGCTCTTGTCTCTAGCTGCATTTGTATCAAAACATGGCCTAGTAGGCCATCACTGGAAACAGAAGAGGACTTCTAAATGGGACTCTTGTTTGCTCAGCTATTGAATAGCCCAAAAATTGACAAGTTGAAGCTCATGAAACTAAAAAGCTTCTGTATAGACAAGGAAACATCAACTGAATAAAAAGTAAGATCACACAGTGGGAAAGAGTCTTGGTTAGCTATATACCTGACAGAGAATTAACATCCAGAATATATAAATATGTCCAAAATGTGAAGAAAACAAACAACCAAATGTAAAAACAAGTTACGGCTATGAACAGAGTTCTCAAAAGAAGAAATCAAAATGGCTACTAATATCGTTTAAGATACTAAATTACCTTAGCAATTAAGCAAATACAAGAAATAAAGAAACAAATAATTAAGTCAATTTTAAAAAAATGTTTAATTGAAGTCAAAAATTTTGGCATAAACCTTTAATCTCAGGACTTGAGAGGCAGAGGCTCATAGCTCTGAGGCTAACCTGGTCTACAAACTAAATTCCAAGTTATCCAGAGCTACACAGAGAAACCCTGTTTTAAAAAACTCAAAACAAAATAAAATAAATAATAATCTAAATATAAATAAATCATTCACCCTCTTCTCCTCTCTCCTACCCATTCCATTTCCCTCCTCCTAAATCCACAACCTCCTTTTCTTTAACCATTATTGTTGCATATACCTACAAATGAATAAACATAAATACAAGCCAAGATTTTGAGAGTATACTCTTGTTTAAAAATTCACAGAAGGATAGAGTTAGTATTTAGTCACAAATAGCAATGGAAAGACAAGGTTTCGTGGGCAAATTTTTGTCTTGAACTTAGTTTTCTCTCTTTTCATTGATTCAAATATCCATTCTGGCCTCTAACCTAGGTACAAGAAGGAAAGTGAAATTTCAAAAATGTTCCAATTAATAATGATTTGCTTTAACATATTTCTCTCTATGGGATACCTAAAATGTAATAAGAGAGTCTAAGACATTCAGTTTGCTGCAGGTTCAAAGAAAATAACTTAAGTTCCATGGATGAATATTAGACATCAAATTACTCCATATTACCTTTTTCTAAACCTAATGTAATCTAATGAAGTACAACCCATGGATGAAGCCTATAAAACTAACCCAAAGTAGATGATAACGTTAAAGGTAAAATGTAAAATTTAAAGATATCTAGAGAAAAGTAAATACATTTTTGAAATATTCCAGATAATATGGATTTAGACTTAGCATAAAAATTGTTGAATATCATCAAAACTAAAAAGATGTTTCAGTCGAAGACTCTGCAAAGAATTTGTTTTGCTATTTTTCTTTTATTTTAAGAGAAAGAGAGAGGGAGAATATACATGAAGTTGGGCTAGTAGGTATGGAGGTGGGGATGATCTGTGGGGGACTGGGAGATAATATTATGAAAATATACTGTATTAAAAAATAATAAAAATAAGTTAATTTAATAATAAAAAATAAAAAAGTTTTAAAATATGAAAAATATTTTACTGAAATGAAAAACATGCCTCTCAGTATTTCCACATATAAACAAACTAATCAAAGACATTTTTAGTGGAAGTTAAAAACTGGACACAACATTATGCTGTATTTCATAAATTATCGATTGTTATATTTTCCTTATTAAACTATGTCAAATGACAAATCGGAATTATTTAAAGCTAAATAATTAGCCCTAGTCTCAGAATTAGTCACAAAATAAAGAGGTAAACTCTTTATGTTGACAGTAGTAAAAGGAAACTACTGTTTGTTTAAAAATCAACTATAGATATATCAAAGACTTACAGACCTCCACACAGAATTATGAAGACACGGATTTTTTTTTTTTACAATTTTAAACCACCTAAGATTAAGTAGATCTTTATAATAGAAGAAAGAAAGTAATATATAAAATAAAAAAGCATGCCTGGCATTGGTGGCACACGCTTTTAATCCCAGCACTTGGGAGGCAGAGACAGGTGGATTTCTGAGTTCAAGGCCTGCCTGGTATACAAAGTGAATTCCAGGACAGCCAGGGCTACACAGAGAGACCCTGTCTCAAAAAACCAATAAATAAGTAAATAAATAAATAAATAAATAAATAAATAAATAAATAAATAAAAAGGCATTCTACTAAGATTTAAAAATTATGTTGACATCACATGTAATGAAATATTTGCACTATCTAATTTGAGTGTTATATTAAAAGTATACCTATTCTGTTAGGTTTTTTTTTTCCACTTGTGTTTTTAAATACTGATGAAGTCGCCACATGATACCAAAAATAAACTTATCTTGTATTTGTCAATAAAAAATGCTACTATTTTAAACTATTAAATTATTAAAATATTTAATAAACATTTCCAGAAGATTCATTGTCTAGCATTTCAAAACCTCCTGAAATTATCCCATCTCTATTTTTTCAATCTGTCACCAAAATTACTCTAATAGAGCAAGTAACTGGGCTTTTAATTTATTATGCATGTATTAATGTATTAATTCTATCAATGAAAACTTTTTGTTAAGTACTGAAATGGATATGGTATCAGGACTGCTGTTTGTATTAAAATGAACTAAATGGCTGGAGGTACAGTTCAGTGATGTAGAACTGCCTAGAGTGTAAGAGGCTCTGGATTCATAAAGCAAGCACCACAAACAAAAATGTAAGATAAAGAAATAGAATAATTAGAAATGGTCTCACCCAGAATTGACAGGTAAGTTCTCATGCCGGGATTTCCCAGTCTGTGAATTTTAAAAACCAGACCCTATTCATGAAGTCTTAACAAGAGAATTATAGATTCCAAAGTATATTTGGAGTATAAATCACACTGATAAATATTATCATGGAAGAAGATGAATTATGTTTGTGTGCAACACTTCATTTCTTTCTCAATGCCCTTCAACTGCTGAGACTATCTCCTAAAGAATTCTAGAATTTCTATGACTAACATAAACTCAGACAAATTAATCAGGATTTTTTTGTAACTGCAGTTCATAATTGACATATCTATACCCAAAAGATGCCCTGTATCACAAGGACATGTGCTCCCCTATGTTCATAGCAGCCCTATTTGTAATAGCCAGAAGCTGGTAACAATCCAGATGTCCCTCAACAGAGGAATGGATACACAAACTGTGGTTCATCTATACAGTGGAGTACAGAAAATGTGGTACCTTCACACAATGGAGTACTACTCCGCTATTAAAAACAATGGATTTATGAAATTCTTGAGCAAATGGATGTACCTGGAGGATATCATCCTTAGTGAGGTAACCCAATCACAAAAGAAGTCACTTGATATGCACTCACTGATAAGTGGATATTAGCCCAGAAACTTAGAATACCCAAGATACAATTTGCAAAACACAAGAAAATCAAGAAGAATGAAGACCAAAGTATGGATACTTCATTCCTCCTTAGACTAGGGAACAAAATACCCATGGAAGGAGTTACAAAAACAAAGTTTGGAGCTAAGACGAAAGGATGGACCATCCAGAGACTACCCAACCCAGGGACCCATCCCATAATCAGCCACCAAACACAGACACTATTGCATATGCCAGCAAGATTTTGCTGAAAGGACCCTGATCTAGCTGTCTCAAGTGAGGCTATGCCAGTACCTGGCAAATACAGAAGTGGATGCTCACAGTCATCTTATAGGATGGAACACAGGGCCCCCAATGAAGGAACTAGAGATAGTACCTAAGGAGCTAAAGGGGTCTGCAACCTTATATGAGGAACAAGCATATGAACTAACCAGTACCCCCCAGAGCTTGTGTCTCTAGCTGCATATATAGCAGAAGATGGCCTAGTTGGCCATCACTGGGAAGAGAGGCCCCTTGGTTTTGCAAACTTTATATGCTCCAGTACAGGGGAATGCCAGGGCCAAGAAGTGGGAGTAGGAGGGTAGGGGAGCAGGGCGGGGGAGGGAATAGGGAACTTTCAGGATAGCATTTGAAATGTAAATAAAGAAAATATCTAATAAAAAAGAACAAGGACTTCATGAATTTTTCAGGCAAATGGAACTAGAAAATATCCTGAATGAGGTAACCCAGTCACAAAAGAACACACCCCACACGGAATGCATTCACTGTTAAGTGGATATTAGCCAAAAAGTACAGAATACCTAGGATATAGCCCACAGACCCTAAGACATTTAACAAGCAGGAAGGGCCAATTGAAGATGTTTCAATTCCACTTAGAAGGGCAAACAAAATAATCACAGGAGACAGAGGGGAGGAAAGACCAGAATGAGAGAGAGAAGGGGGGGGGGGAGGATCAGGTATGTGGGCTGGAAAGGATAGAAGCCCAAAGGGCCAGGAGAATGAATGGAAATATGCAGCCTCTGGAGGTAGGAGGTAGAAGGACTCTTTAAAAAGTACCAGAGACCTGGGAGGTGAGAGACTCTCAGGACTCAATGGGGATGATCTTAGTCAAAATGCCCAACAGTAGGGAGAGGGAACTCAGAGTTCACCTCAAGTAGACTTCAAGTGCTTCAAGTGGAGAGACTTCAAGTGGAGGGATTTGGTTGGTATCCCATAGTCAAAAACTCTATCCCAGAATTGTTCCTGTCTAAAAGAACTGCAGGGACAAAAATGGAGAAGAGACTGAAGGAAAGGCGGTCCAGTGACAAGCTCAATTTGAGCACTAAGGTCTTACACTGTTACTGGTGCTATGATGTGCTTACAGACAGGAGCCTGGCATGGCTTGTCCTCTGAGAGGCTTTACCAGCAGCTGACGGAGACACATGCAGATATTTAAACCCAACCATTGGACTGAAGTTGGGGACCCCTATAGTTGAATTAAGGAAAGGATTGAAGAAGCTGAAGGGGAGGGCAACTCAATAGAAAGACCATCAGACTTAACTTACCCAGACCCCAGGGAGCTCCCAGAGACTGAGCCACCAACAAGGAGCATACACTGGCTGGTCCAAGACCAGAGTACCTATATGGCATAGGACTGCCTGGTCTGGCCTCAGTGGGAGATGTGCCTAATCCTTGAAAGACCTGAGGCCCCAGTGAAGAGGCAAGGTGGATGAGGAATGGGCTGAGGAACTGGAGTGGAGGTGGGAGGCAACGACTGAAATGTAAATGAATAAAATAATTTAAAATTACATAGTTCTTTCAGTGTATTAAAATTATACCTTCTAGAGAAATCTATGGAAATGGCAAATATCAAAACAAACATCTTCAATAGTTATTCAACAGATCACCATGCAAAATGTCAAAATAAAGAAAATAAATCTCAATTAGTTATATATGGACTACCATCATATTTTAAAAACTAAACTGATTTCCTCTGAACTCTGTTATCTCAGGTCTCTTCATAAACCTAGTACAATATGCAATTGGGTGATTAAATCCACCATCTCCACTCCAAAAAGGGCTTTATAACATATTATGTAAAATTTTACTTAGGCATAGAGTTTCAAATATCCATATGACTTTGAATTCTCTATTTATGTAGACAATCAAGAACTACTGTATGTTTAAAGTTAGTCTTAGACAAGCAGAAGATTTTGTCTCTTTTAAAAGGAGTAACTTCTTATCATCTGCTGGTAACTCATCAACATGAATGATATTCTATAGTCTTGCTATTTTCTTTGACAGCATGCTATATTTTTAAGTATTTTTCTTCAGTCAAAAATTTTCTTCAGTCCTCAGTAATAGCAACAGATTTAAATAGCTAGGACTTTAACGTTTTGTTTTGTTTTTTTAAATATACCTTTGGTGTCTACTGCTAGGTTTAAAAAGAGGAGAAGGAATTCAAGCTTTCTATTAGTGGTAGCCCCACATAATCTTAGACACATATCTAAAAGTAACTCACAGATTACCAGGATAGGTACCATTTCTGTTACCTATTTTACAATCTCATTGTATATACCAGACTCAATCTCAAATGATAGTGCCATTTATTTCTGTTCTATTAATGTTCCCTGAGTACTACTGCTTAATCTTCAACCACTCTGTACATTTAAAGCATTTGTATTCATTGTAAAACCAAATCGAGCCTTTATAGAGAACGAAATTTTATTCTCTACTTTTCTTTTTACTTTCATGTTTATAAATATTATAGTTACTTTGAAGTTATAACAAAATTACTAGATATCACTAGTATAGTGAGGTTATGTTTTTTTAACTAACTTCTAATTACCCTTGATAACAGAGAGTAAAGTGTGCATAGACAATTGAAATTGGCTCCCAAATCATCTCAGAACTCTATTCAAATGATCTCCATATCTTCTCTGAAGGAGATTAACAAGTGGAAACTTAAAATGAAAAAGTGTTACTGGTTTTTGTCCAAGCTTTATGGAGAAAAAAGAAACACACACACACACACACTTTCTGGAGGAAAAAAGAAACACACACACACATATACACATACACAGGAGAGAAAAAGAGAAAAGCCATAATTTAGATAATCTAGAAAGTCTATAATTAATCTTTAGCTGGAGTTGAATGTTGTTAGCAACGTTTAAAATTCTGTAAGTACTTATTAAATGTATTTCCTTTTATGCAAGGTATTTTATGATCAGCAGGTAAAAATTACCTTGACCACATATAGCCAAGGTTTCTCAGAGTAAATGCACCTTTGAAATAGGCTTAACATTTAACTGCAGCCTTTATTTAAACAATTAACTAGCAATTTAACAGAATACAACACATGCAGTTTTATTCAACCTTTCTTATGTGTACCTGGCACACAGTAAACACTTAATAAATGCCTGTTGATTTGTTCAGTTGTCACTGTGATTAAAAATGGAACATTATGTAGTCTGTTAAAACCTTTTGGATTGGTTCTTCCTAATAAAGTATCCCTTCATAATTTTAATGCTAATATACTAAATAAAATATGAGCATAATTACGTAAGGATATATTTATCTAGCATGCTGTTAAAATTCTGTTTAATCCTCTAAATCATGTCTACACAAAGATATAATCCCATTGATAGAAAACAAACAATAGAAACCCTGCTATCATTAGTTCTAGAACAAACTGAATTTAAAAATCAAGTATCTGTTTGAATTCCAGAGTACACCAGCCTTAAACACAGAATTATATTACTTGTTATATATTTATGTCATTTTGAAAAATTATGGTTGCATTGTAGATCTTAAATAAATACATTAAACTCAAAGGTTTAGCCAAAATATGTCAGAGCATAACAAATTAGAGTTTCTAATTAGCCATTGGCATTATAATATTTTCAAAAGTTAAATCCTAGCCAGTGGTCAGTCCCAAGCAATTCCTTTGAAAATAGTAGCTACCATTTGAACGCCAGAACTACTCTAGAGTTTCATCTTGATTAGTAATGAAATAGCCATCTGCCAAATGCAGGCAGTAAAGTGGCACTAATCAAGAAAATGACAGGAAAGTTACTTCTAAACTAATTGCCCTTCTGTTAAATGAAAAAAAAGAAGAAGAAGAAGAAACCTAAAGCACTATGATAGAGTTTAAGCTTTTACAAGGATTGCTTAGGATGGCAATGTGGTGTATCTTAAGACATAACGTGTGTGTGTGTGTGTGTGTGTGTGTGTGTGTGTACTTTAAAATAAGAATGTTTGACATTTATTTAGAGCGGGAAATATATCTTGGATTACACAGAGTGCTCCAGTTACAGGTCTCAAAAAAGTAATATAAATTTAACAACAAAATATTAGCTGTGCATTTATTTTTTTCACTGTTTAAAACACTACCAATTTACTACAGTAAGAAGATATCAAATTATTTTATTTAATAGGTGACTTGCAATGAACATGTTAGAACATTAGAAATCCCAGGAGTCTTAGATTGCTCAATGCCTTTTCCATTATTTATATTAAGAAAATGTACAATTGAAGAAAAATAAGATGAAAAATATAATTTTATGTTTATAAAAACATTTATTATGTATAGCTATCAAACTAGAAACTCACAGGGAAATATATAAATAGCCCAAACGGCAGGCAAATGCATTAGCCAAAATTTAATTAAATTTGCCTCAAAGGTGTCAATGCCTTTTCTGAAAGTAGCAACAAGTGTTATTTAATTTGTCAACGGGATTTTATCACTGTAGGATTTAAAATACTCTTTACTGTCATTATAAATTCTCTGTCTGCTCAGTCCCCTATAAAATTCTTAAATTATAAATATTGACAAATTTTTACATTTGACACATCTCATCTTTTGACAGAGGCATGTTTCTGTCTGGGTGTATATACACAGGCGTCTATCATCTAGTTAGTTACATAAAAATCATCTTGGATGAGATATTTGTGGTAATTAGCCTCTCTAGTATTGTGTTGACAGCCGCAGTGCTCTGGAAACAAACTGCACGATTTTCATTTTTCTAGAAGATCTAACCGCTGATGTCAGTACTGCCAAGCATCATGAGTACTGAGAAGCCACAACCCACCTGAGCCAGCTGGATTTTTCCCCAGTGTCTTCTAATGATTATTTTTATATTATTCAAAAATGCAAACAACTTAAGATTTTAGGGGCAAAAATTAATGTAATTTTAATTATACCTGGTTAGCATAAAATGATACAGAATAAAAATATCTTTTCCAATATAATTTTACTCTCATTTTCAAATACTGATTTCATTTACATCCAGTAAAAGACTGAATAGTCTACCATATTAATTCTCTTGCACCTAGAATGTAACTGAAGTACATTGTATACATGCATGAAAATGATACAATGAAACCCATTAATATTTAATTTACACAAAATTAAATTAGAATTTTCTTGAATATAGAGGCACTAAATATTCAAAAGTCAAAAATACTTGAACCTATTAACACTTAGGTATATATTTCTAAAAAGGCTTCCTGTCTTACTACCTACATTGTATGAGCTACAAATGTATAGAAAGACAACACTTTCTAAGTTTTCTTAAAGAATTCCCCTAGTGATGGTGTTCTCACAGAAAAGGCAGGCTCTGTCATTTTCTACTGTAATTCTTACACTGAGAAAATACTGTACTTTTCACTATAATAGAGATTGTACTAAAACAGAGGCACTGTCAAAACAAACATACATTAAACAAGCAAGCTTGACAATTAAGTAGGGTCACTGACATGGACAAGAGGTTTGATTTCAGACCTCAGAAGCATTCCTGGGATCCTGACTGAAAACTCTCCACAAGTGCTGCAGACATGCATGATTTCTAACCACACGATATCATCTCATCTTAAAAGGAGAAAATGCATCTAATCTGAAAGATTGACAGCCATGCAAACATAAAACCAATACATCATTCTGAGCATAAAGAACTATATAGACTTGCCTGTGTTTGTCTACTGAAGCATTCAATTCTAACCGTACTTCTTGCTAAGCAGATTCTGGCAGCATGCTTGCTGCAAGACTCAATCAGCCCCGTTTAATCAGGCTTAAGGGAAACTACTGTATTACATAGCATGTGAATACATTCAGAGTGGACTCACAAGTGGCTATAACCAACAGGATTCACCATTCCCAACAAGATGCCAAATCAGAAAATTAGATTAGAAACAGAGAGTGCAAGCAAAATATATAGAAAACATCACCTTTTGTCCAAAGTATGCTGTGTCTTGCTTGCTTGACAGTTTCAGTGATAACACTTTCTCCTTGCTACAAAAGATCAGGAGGAGAGACCAGACAAGAAGAACCCAGGGAAGAAAAAAGGAGAAAAGAGAGGAAGAGAGGGGAGGGGAGGAAATGAGAGGAATGTTTTCCTCTCGCAGAGCGTGTCAGGAAAGGGAGTGCTGTGCCAGTTTAAAAGGTAGCCTCACGATGAAACATGATCTGGGGTGTGTGTGTGTGTGTGTGTGTGTGTGTGTGTGTGTGTGTGTTAATTATGTTTGTACCAAACCAATAATGAACACATTTAGCTCACTGGTTTCCTGTCATACTCGCCTACTATATAACACCTTCAAACAATTTAGAGCTTCAAGGTTATAATCAAAGGTATATATAATCTTTAGTGTCTCTACAATTAGTTTATATTGTTTATTAAATGCCCAGAAATATAACAATAGATCCCTTGAAACAATTTAGGCTTTTACCATCTAGATTCAAAGTTGTATTATGTTTATCATTCCAATAAGCCTAAAATTTTTCTTCAATATAAAAAGAATCGCAGAACTATAACTCCTTAGCTAATTGTTTTTCTTTTACTGAAATGGCTGTCTTTCGAACTAAGGGTGTATGTAAGTACAATTATTTAGGTGGTGTCAATTGCAATGTTAGAAAACAGTCCAACTATCTTTTACCTGTATTTATCATTCAGAAAATGCATGAATTTAGGATATAGGGCCTACAGGTGAATTCCAGAATATTACATTCCAAATTTGCAAATAAAAAGAACTAAAATCAGGTCATATGAAAACCACAATCTCTTGCCAGTGTTTAAAAATATCTTTTCCCTCCAAAATTCTTTGTACTTTGTATCCTGCACAGAAAAATCTCATTTTTCTCTCAAATCATGATATATGCTAATAGATAAACAAATGCAGACTATATACCACCTAAATTAAGGGCAATAGGTAAATATGACTATCTACCCTGAATAGCAGGAACTAAGATTAATTTACTCTAAGTCATATTTTAATGAGATGTAAGAATAAAGGTTTGTAATGTATTATTGTATGTGATTTTTATAGATAACATATTATGTTTTTAAATTCCCCTTTGTATTTATAAAATATGTACATAATTTAGTAAAGGAAACACTCGTCTTATGGATATGCTAGTGTTTCTTTTGCACCTTTGCAGTTGTGATCCTAAATATTCTCTTTTGCTTGAAGGAATTTACAGCCAGCTCAGCGTTTGTTATCTCATTGCCTAAAGTGCTCTGCGAAGTTCCCATGCCCAGAAAGACATTAATCGAGGGCCATTTTAGGAGATATATCATTGTAGGCAATTTTCTGTCTGTGATGGCCAAGTTAGAGAAAAATCACTCATGCTGACTAATTTGCTATATAACTGCAGTGACTTCAGCTACGAAGAACCTTCGGGAATGAGTCATTCCAATCACCACGGTTTTTCAGATAATTGAAGTTTATTTACCAATCAACATTTCTCCTGAAAAATAAAACAGTCCCCACTTCTTGGTTTTGGATAAGCTAATTTCCACAGAGGTAAAATAATCTCATAAATGTCTATTTTTGTGTTATGAAAAGTTAAATTTTTATACTTGAGGATATTGTCACTTAAAAGATAAACACACCATCTATATAAACAGAGAACATAATCTATAACTCTTTATTTCATTTGTATTTACTCTATGTTGAATTTATTACTGTGCCATGCATTTGTGGTTTTTTTTTTTTCATTTCATTTCCTTCTGTGTTTTTTTTTTTCCACGTAACCTCATCTGCTAGTTTAGGAACACTGTGTTCCTTTTCAGCAACAAACATTTCAGTGAGGCATTGGGAGCTCAAACAAGGATTAATCTGACCATGAGCTATTAGTGCAGCTATGCATCTTGTATGCTTTGTTCACATTTGATATGTTCAATGAGCAGAGACCCTGGCTATATCCTTAATTTCAACATGACTCTGCATTTAAAAACACGTGCAGCAAAAATTTAGCACTCTTTTTATTTCCACTGGCCCTATGTCTTACAGCGTTTTTTACCTGAGGCATATCTGTCGTTACCCCGATTGTACCACAGAACTAGCAAAATTCGCTTCTTTGAAATGACAGCTTTCAAATACGTGGTGGTTTTTCAAAGGCACATAGCCTTGATGACCTTGACAGTCTCACAGGTGCTCTTAAAGTGAATATGAAGATTTGAAACTCTTAATTTGCATAATTTGGTGGGAGGTTCCAGATAAAAAGGAATATCAGACCTTGTTGTTGTTATTATTATCTTTTCACATTACCTCAGGCTGCTAAGCGGAATCTACACTTTTAAACTATCTTGTGATTAATGCTTTAATAAATTAAAGATACCTTTCAGAATCTGAATAATGTAGAGTGTTATTATTGAATGATGCTTCTGTGCTAAATGACTTTAGATTGCTGTTCTTTGTGAGTTTGGTTTTTGAGCTTTATTGCCTTTCTGTCATTTCTCTGTCTCTATCAGACTGTCAGTTGTCAGTTTGGTTGTCAGCATACTTGCCTCTTGCAGCCCTCTTTTCCCTTATAATTTGCTAAGTATTTGAACACCATATATTCATCCTACTTGAAAGTGTGAAGAAAAAAGCAAAGCACTGGCTTTTAATGATAATTTTTCATACTTAGATCATTTTTAACACAACTTTCTTCTTAGTTCCAAATGTTATTTTAAAAGGTATGGCTACCAAATTGCCAAATCCAGTTAAGTAAAGGTGAAAAAAAGACAGCTCTGAACATGTTTGTCTCAGAGGTATATATACTTCTTAGACACCTTGTATAAAGTAGGTAAGGGGGAAATATCGTCACAGCATAGGTATTATTCAGCAATTTCACTGAAATAGTCACCTGGCTCTTGGGGGTACATTATCTATTGTAATGCAGACCAGATGATGGTTACTAGTCTCTGTGGCACATAACAAGTACTATACTTGAGGGAAAAATACTTGAAGAAAGTGACAGCTCTATCCTCTTAAAACTAATGAAGATAAGTCACCTTAAAAAGTAATGAAGTTTCAGGTGATAAGATTTTTAAGTGGAGTTTCTTCCAGCACACAGCCATATTACAGTAATTCATCTTTCTGTGTGGTTACACTAGAGTAGAAGTCAGGAAACCTGGGTTCGTATGTTGCTTCTGTCATTAATATGTTGCTTGGACTTAAAGAAGTTATTTAACCTCTATATACTGTGTTGAATTTTCTTGACTCTATGTATCTTAGGGAATAATTATGAGGAAATGTGTTATTATATACATGGAAGTCCTTTCTCTTAAAAAGGTAGGAAAATGCATATAAATATGAAATGTTACTCTTATTATTAGATAGAGCAAGGAAAATAGAACCCACAAAATATTGAACAACAAACAGTAACATGATAAGTGGTTCAAAGGACTCCTCCTTTCAAGTTGTTGGAAACTGGGATTTAGAAATTAGAATTGACTTGTCTATATTAATCGATTTCATGACAAAATAAGCAAAAATGAATGAAGCTATCAATTCTATGCAAGCATTTATGTCTCCTTTCTATGCAGTCAGTGGATGCCGGAATGTGACCATGGGCAGCTAAACAGTAAGCATGTTGTAAATGCCTAATTGATGAGACCTGTGAAAGGCTGGTCTGTGGGTTAATTTATATATCAAGTCAGGAGGAATAGGTAAGTGTTTCTTATAAAGGAAACCACACAGAAACCTGGCTACTTCGAAGGATTTTTCTTTCATCACTAAGTCAATGCCTATGATTGAGATCAATGTGCAATGAGTAAACATTTTAATTAGCCTCTGGATCAACAGGGGTCTGTATAAAAATCCACTGGATATCTTAAATCCTTGGGGAGGATTGTGGGTATTGTAGAGTAAGCACAAATCTGGAAGTCAACAAGACAGAGGGAGCTATTGGGATGAAGTACAGCTTAACATCCTTTATTCATCCATGCCAGGTTTGCACAGGAGTGCTTGGGTTGTAAAGAGCATTGGGGAAGAAGGGAAGGAAATCAGGTGCAGTGAAGGAAAGAAGAAAGAGAAGAGTAGGAAGCAGAATTGTAACAGATGATAGACTATTTATATGTATTATAGAGCTCACATCTTCTAACAACTCATAATGTACTTCATCTATTTGAAATACACAGTAATAGCAACATTTACTATGTGTCAGATAATATAAGAATCTGATATGTATTTAATTCCTCTAACAACCCTAGAATTGCATTGTCAATCTCATAATAGCATAGTTAAGAATCATATAATTTTATACTGTTACTTCATATTATACAATTATATTATTTTATGGATAAAGAACAAGCTTAGAGACCTTAATCCACCTTAAGAGCAATATATCCAAGGCGACACCTAGAAAATAATGGCCTAAATTCAAACCTGAGTCTCATTCCAAGCTGAACATCAAATTATTCAATTATGCTGTAGCTTTAGATAATGCAGTGAACACACTAGCAAGGTATTTCACAGAGTTTTTCTCATAACATCTACGTGGAAAATATGAAGAAATACAGGGTTGATAACTACATAATAAAGTATATTAAATATGATTGGGCAGTTATTTCATTGTAAGTCAATAATGTAGTTCTCTGGATGTAGAAAAGTTCTTGGACCCTTTGTAATAGATTTCCTGAAATGTATTTGGTGCACAACAAACAAAATATACTTGATGTATACAATTTGATGATTTTTTAAAAATAATGTGTGATTACCCATGATAACTATCATCATTGCTAGTATAAAAAACAAATATATAGTCTGTAAGATTTTTATTTTCCTTTGCTTTTTATGGTAAGATTATTAAACAGAGACCTCCTGTTAAACAAGCTTTAACTACACAAACCAATATTGTTACTTAAGGGCCACATGTTGTTAAGCATCTCTCTGTAATTTACTCATCTTGTTTACATTTAATTTTATCATTTGAATAACTATGTATAAAATATAATACCCTAAATAAGAGAGATGTATACATATTTGATATACAGATTATATTAAAAATGAATGCAAAGGTAAAATTAAGACTCACTTGCTGTTCATTCTCAGTCTGTGGGAAAGAATCCTGGTTTGAATCACAACTTCACTATTTACTATTTGCATGAATTTGACAAATTATTCAGTATGCCTCTGAAAATCCCTCGTCCAAAATACTGTGACTGATGTCTTAGGGTCAGAGGCAAGCTCATATCTTGGCACCAGAGGCAATAATTTAAATAGTAAAATCTAGAGTACAGTTATACATGGAGTCCAACTTTAAAACATAAATTGTGAGAGAAATATTCCCAGACAACATGATAATGACAGTTGGTATTTTGTGAACACTTGCTATGTGCTAAGCCCTCTTCCAAGGAATATATTATCTTATATAATCCTCGTGACAAAGCTGCAGTATAGGTGATGCTATTATTCTCTATATGGAAAATGGGGTTTCATGGATGACTGAATAAATATTAGTTCTTATACTTTGGAAAAAACATTGGATAAAAGCAAAATTCTCAATGTCTAGATTAAACTGTTAACTTGGTCAATAACTTGAAAATTTTTAGCTGGTACTAAATTTTAGCCTTTGTCCTTGCATCAAACTAAGAAAGCGGCATTCCAAAATAATCACTAAAACTAATGTATTGTCCGCTAGTCTTCAGCTCTGACTCCAAAAGAGCTTGTCTAAGAGTAATCTCACTCAAACTCATGTTCCTACCTGCATGTGGAGGTTTTAATCTCCTTTAATATACAAGTATATTGTGTACTTTGTATAAAGTAATTATTGGATTGTTTCCAAGGAAACCACTAGGCAGAGTAATAAATTTTATCCCCATTCCTATTCTGAAACAGGATTTGGATTTTCCTTTCCCCTACACCAGCCTTCCACAAGGCCTTTCTTGGAACATAAAAGGCCCCTGTCTAATGGATATCTTCACTGAAGAAGATTCAGTTTGAGATCCTTGGTGAAACTGCTAATGTGGCCTTGATGTTCTCAGGAATGAATCTATGAATAAAGGAACACGTAGCCATAGATTTCACGGCTGTTAATGAAATACCAGTTAAGAATTACACCAGAACATATTAATTAAGATCATGCTGACAAGATTTATCTGTACTGCTTCATTACCTCACAGATCTTCCTTTCTAAAATTTCACCAATGATTCAGAAAACTTACCTTGAATTTTTTCCAGGAAGGAGTACATAAAATGGTTACAAATTACTTAAATGATGATAATGATAACAAACATCTTTTAGTAGCAATGAGGTACTCTATTGTCTCTTTCTGTACAAAGAATGATGTAGAGAAAGAGAGGAAAAGGAGAGAGAGAGAGACAGACAGACAGACAGACAGACAGACACACACACACACACACACACACACACACACACAGAGAGAGAGAGAGAGAGAGAGAGAGAAGCAAACAAGTCCCCAAGAGGCCTTTTTATAGCTTATGTAATATTGCGTAGCTAACAAAATTAATATTTTCAGGAATTGTAATTTTAAACCCACAGTCAATCCCTGCTCAGTACTGTTAAGTTTTTAAGTTTTGAAAGAAACAAAATTATAATCATGGCTTTCATACTCCATTGCTATATGACTTTAGTCAAGTCATTAAAAATGTTTGTGCTTCAATTTCTTCATCTGTATAATAAGGTTGGATTAAATGTTCTCAACTGTCCTTCTGGGTTTTAATATTCCATGATTATGTGCACACACGTGCACACACAAAGGTTTTCCTGCAGAGTAGTCCTTCATTTGCATAGTAATTATCACAAGCACCAAGATAAGTACTGGCATTGCTTTCTCATAATTAAATCCTATAAGAGTACCTATATATCATCCGACCCCTTTCTGTCTGCATCGCTCATTATAAAGGGACAAGTAAACAAGAGGGGGTTGTAATTCACTGTGTTCAATTTCTATTTGTATTATTCTGAGAACTCTTCTGATAGAAATCATCATAGTTCAATCATAGCTATTATTTTTGTCCATTCACAATTCCACCTCTCTCCTGGCCTGTTACATTCAAAGGCACAAATATTTGTTCTATCTTAAAGAGAGAGGGAAAACTAATTGTATGAGATTCTTTCATTGTTATCTTTCTTAATTCTGTTTCAATATTTAGTCTCAGATGATTGAGCAGGAAAATACAAAGTATAAGTAATAATATACAATATTCATGTTATTTTCATTTGTTACTTTTATGAACTTATGAAACTGTAATTTTGTTTTGGGACCTTAATTTTCATGTAGAAAATGATAGAAGTTGGTTTTCCATGGAACTAAAGAGTCATTATAGGATGATAAAAAATAATGCATGACTGATGCCTAACCCAATAATTTAAATGAGAAGATACCTTGTGCAACAATATGCTAAAATATAAATGGCTAATTTATTTGCATTAATGAATGTAATATACATATATATATACAATTTCTGTATAAACTATTCTTCAATATTAAAAGTAAAATTGGTGAGAAAAGTTAGTAATACCTTGTTTAAGATCCAAACAGCAACAGAATTTGATTTGAAGGGCTCAAAAAGCCAAATATATAACTATTATTGATTTTTAGGAATGCATAAAATTGTACATCATTCTTTTAGGCTAAGGTATGAAAATACCTAAATTAGGCAATACATTAGTTATTTACATTTCATTTTTTCTATTTTTGGTGGTGGTGGCTCAATGTGCTAAGTCACACAAAGTTCGGAGGACAACATTATTTTCTGTGAGCTCCAGTTCAGGAAAGCCTTTTTTTGTTTTGTTTTGTTTTGTTGTTTTTTATGGACAACCAACCTCCAATTTTTCTTTTTCTTTGAAGTTTTTGCATTCCCTATCACTATTTGAATTCCAGTCTTCATGCTTTCTTCTTCAAATGCTTGTCAAATATAAGTTGAGTCTATACACACTAAGCCATGCCACTGTCTCCCAGTTAGTTGCTTTTATAATGAAGCTAATCTGATTTTTATATGCTTATTAGATGTTTCCTCTTTCACTATACTGCTGGTATTTCTAACTTGTTAAAAATAATAATCCCACTTTCTTCACTCATCTCAACCCTACTCCCCTCTCACTTTCCTCATTTCTGTTCATTATTTCCCATACATTATACTTGCCTAAGAACTAACTGTAAAAGTATATTGACTCATCTTCTTTCTCCATTTCCTCCTTTACTTTTTCACGTTTCAATACATTTCTTTTATTAGATAGTTTTGTTATTTACATTTCAAATGTGATCCCCTTTCCTAGTTCAAAGGCATATTCATCACGTTTCTGCAATTCTTATCTATTGCTAAAATTTTCCTCAAATATTTACATTCTTAATTCTTACCAACCCTTTAAGGCCAGAGCAAATGTTCCTTTATCATAAATTCTGCTATGAATACTTTTACCTCAAGATCGCAATCAACTACAGATAGAATAAGATTATATCTTCATTAAGCATCATTCCAAAGCTCACTACAAATATGGCTCCCTACAGTAGAATAACCCTATTGGAGGGGTAAAGCACGCAAAGGAAAAGGGATAGAGGAATAGTGGATTATCAAATCTGAGAAATCAAATCTGAGAAAGCAGATACTTTTTGTTCTCTCATGAGAACTAGCTTCCAGAAATCTTTCAACCAAATGTTCTTTAAAAATAATCAATAAGTGCAATTTTCTAAAATTTTCCTTTATACAATTTAGAGTTAGGATACCAAGTAATGTATTTCATTATGACATTTCATACCTGGCATGTTCTTATTCTTTATCCTTCCCCATTCCCTCTTTCTAATGTCCAACCACTTCCTACCTGCCCCCTCGAATAGCACTGATTCTATTACCAAGTCCCACAAATTCCATTAACTTCTATACCCTTTCTCTTTTAAGATCTGTTGTGCTGCTCTTATGGTCTTCTTTCTATATTTTATAATTTACACACACACATGAACCCAGGATACAGATATAAGAGAAAAGATGTCATATTTGCCTGAGGGTGGTTTATCTTGCTTAACCTAAGCTTCCAATCCTATTCGTTTTGCTTAAAAAGTAATGATTTCAATATTTTGTTTACAGAGCTGAATAAAATTCAATCATGTATATAAACCAAAATATCTTTATTGATTGATCTATTGATAAGAATGTTTATAGTTCCATTTTTGACTATTGTAAAATATTAGACAATAAATATGGATGTGAAAGTGTTTCTATAGTATGTTGACTTAGAATCATTTGATTATATACCAAATAACTGTGTCATATGGTAGTTCTATTTTTATTTTTTTAAGAAACCTCTATTCAGATTTTCATAATGGCTGAACCACTTTACTCCCTTACCAGCAGTAAATAATAGTTATTCTTTACCCATATTCTGCAATCATTTATAGTCATTTGTTTTCTTCATGTTAGCCTTTCTGACTGTGTTGAAGTAGAGCTTCAAAGTATTTTAAATTTGTGTTTCTGTGTTGGCTGAGGACATTGAACACTTTAAAAATATGTTTATTGGCCATTTGTGGTGGAGGGTTTACTGTTGTTATTGTTGTTGTTATCTAACTTTCACATTTGTTAGCACTTTTGTTTATTAAATGTTTTGTGTTGATACTTAGCTTTTGCCATTTTTGATATATGAAGTATGTTAACTCCTCTTTTTACCATACAGGTAGCAAAATTGTTCTCTAATTTTGTAGGGTTATCTATTTGCTGTTGTAACTTTTATCATGCAGTTTAATTTTAGAATTTGGCAAGTCAGGTTTTTTTCTCATACTATTGAAGTTTTTTCCCAGAAAGTTCTTCCATGCACCTTTTACTGATGTTTTTATTTAGCATTTTCAAGGTGAGAGATCTTATATTGCAGTCTCTATTCATATTAAGTTGGTTTTTATGCATAGCGAGAAGTTCATGCATATTTCATTCCTCTACATGTGACTATAAGAGGCTGTCTTCTTTAACAGTCCATGTTGATATACACTTGTTAAAAAGTTAAGGGGCTACAACTGTATTTCTAGAACTTGTATTCTATCCCACTAGTTTTATGCCAATATTAAGCCATCTCTGTGACCATGGCTGTAGTACTTGAGATCATGTATTGGAATAAATCCATCACTGCTTGTTCAATTCAGTATTGACCTGGCTATTTGTATTTTTCTTTTTCTTATTTATTTATTTATTTATTTATTTATTTATTTATTTATTTATTTATTTTTGTGGGGAGAGTTTGTTTCCATATATGTATTTCAGGGATTTTTTTTCTAGCCCCGTGGAGAATGCCACTAGAACTTTTATCTGGATTGTTTTACATCTGTAAAACAATTTCAGTAGTGTGACAGTTATCAATATATTAATTCTGTCAACTCATAAGCAAGCAAAATCTTTACATTGTAGTCTGCTACTCAATTTATTTCTTCAAATATCAAAATTTTCATTTAGAGTCTTATGCTTTCGTAGTTTAAGCTCATTTGCATGTACTTACTAGTTATGAAGCTGTATGAACAGGATATTTCCTCAATTACGTCCTAGGAGAGTCAATAATTGAAATATGTAAAAGATACTTAATTTCTTATGTTGATTGACTCTTTCATACTATACTTTGCTGAAAGTGTTTGTCATATTTCTGGTGGAATCTTTAGGGTTTTATAAGATCATGTCAAAGGTAATTTAACTTTGTGTTTTCTTAGTTCTAGCCTTTTTATTCCTTTCTCTTGATTAACTTGGCTCTCTAAAACCTTCAGGAATATATTAAACAAGAATAGTGAGACTATTTACCCTGTCCCCTTCCAAGTTTTTGAAAATTTTTTCATCCCCCCTTTAGTATAATGTTGGTTATAGAACTTTCATGAATATATTTTATTATATTGAGTTAAGTTCCTTCCACTCAAATTTTTTGAGATTTTTATCATGAAGGGATAGAAACAGATGCTGGATTTTGTCATACAGCATTGCTACATCAACTGAGATGATCTTGTGACTTTTTGTAAAGACTGTTCACATACTGTGTTACAATTGTTGAGTTGTATATGTTGAACCAACTAAATTCCTGGGAAGAAAGCAATTTGGATGTGATATATGATCATCTTAATGCATTTTTATATTTACTTGTTCTTTCACAATATTATCTATATATGTGTCTTATGAATAAACAAACATACACACATACACAAAGTCCCCTATTATCCTTTCTTTTTTCATTTTCTCTCCCACCAAATAACTTCTTCTCAAATCACTTTCATCGTTTGATGTCTTTTTCCAGAACATCATAACATTTAATTGGAATTTCCTTCTTGAGTATGGGCAGTACAATATGCTAATTACTACCACTGGAGTTTAAGATTTCCCATCTCAGTGTAGCCTCCATGTACCTATAGTTCCTCTGGTATAAGTGGCTCTTATTACCCCTATCCTATCCATAATGGAACATTATTGAGCACAGTTTTGTATACATACTCACTGATGCTATGAATTCATAAGTGCAACAGCCATGCCATGTCCAGAAGGTGGCATTTACAGCATTATTATCCAGCTTTTTACACTTTTTTGTACCACCTTCTGTGGTGTTTTCTGAGTCTTGAAGAGAGAAATGATATAGATGTCTCATTTAAGTCTGAGCATTAAAAAGACATTAGTTCTCAGCATATTGGCCAGTTATGTATTTCTGCATTAACTGCCACTGCAAGTTAAAGCGTCTTGAAGGCTGAGAGGACAGAAATATTCTCTTTATGAAACTTTTTGGAACTAAGAGGGCAGTTTAATATCATGTTCATTTTGCAGACAATAACAATAGGTTTCCCAGGGCCTATGACCTCCTCATCAATAGGTGTATCAAAGGTTTACAATGCAAGGTGTGATTTACTTCTATGGAGTGATTCTAAATACAGTAAGAAGGCAATTGATTACACCACACACACACACATACACACACACACTAAAGTCATGCAGTCATTGCACTAGTGGGCATATCATATTGTACTCTTGAATTAAGTTTGCATATATTTTGTTGAGAGTATATATATATATATATATATATATATATATATATATAAACACACACACACACACACACACCAGGGAAATGGTGTATAGTTAGTTTTCTTTTTATGTTATACCTTGGTGGGTTTTGGGCGGGTTGTTTTGGTTTTTGGGGTTTTTTTGAGACAGAGTTTCTCTGTATAGCCATGGCTGTCCTGGAACTCACTTTGTAGACCAGACTGGCCTCGAACTTCCACCTGCCTCTATCTCCCAAGTGCTGGGATTAAAGGCATGCGCCACCACACCTGGCCATACCTTGGTTTTTATATGAGGCTAATACATTGGAAAATGTGTGTGGTAGTAGTCTTGTCCTGTTGGATTTGTGGACCACTTTGAGAAGTATTGATGCAAATTCTTCCTTAAAATATTTGTAGAATTTAGCAATGGATCTGTTTTGTCCTGGACTTTTCTTTGTAAGAACACTTTTGATTACTGCTTGTTTCTTACTTGCTGTGTTATATTTAAGATGTCATAACCTTCTTGATTCAATTTTTGTATTTATTAAATACGTGTATTACATGTGTTTAGAAGTTTACCCATTTCTTCTAGATTTTTCAGTATTTTGAAATACAAATTTTCGTTAAATTGCCTAATGACTCTGTGGAGTTCTTTGGGTTCTGTGGTGACATCTACTTTTTTGCCTTTAAACTTAATTCAAGTCCTTTCTTTCTGTTTCTTTTAGTTAGTTTGAGTAGTAGCTTGTCGATCTTGTTTTTCTTTTCAAAAAATCAACTCCAGCTGAGTCTCTGTAATATTCTTTTAGTCTCCATTTCAATGTTTTTCGCCCTAACAAAGATATTGTTTAATTTATTCTTGAGAATGTCATACTTATTTACAATGTGATTTTATCATATACATCTCACTTACTCCTTTTCAGCTCCTGCCAGAACATAACACCAGTCCCTTCCAATGTCCTATACTATTTTGTTAATAAATCCACTGAGTCTGTTTACTGTTCCTTGTATGTGAATGGGAGAACTGGAGCATAGGTAAAATTTTAGTTCTAGAAGCCAACAACTGCCAATAGCACTTGGACAGGGTTGAACCTCATGACCCCTCTCCCCCATCCAGAGTAGAATTATGGCTGACTTAAACTTGTGCAGATTTTGTGCATAGAGTTATACTTGCTGTGAGTTTATATGTGCAATGGTGCTGTCATATCCAGACAAAACATTGCTTCACAACAGTCTTTCCTTGTCTCTGCCTATAACTTCAGTACCTCCTATTCATCAATAGATAACATATGCCCTAAATTTTTACAGTTCTGGTGGTCAATTGAATTTGAGTTTGGCATTTTTCTTGTTTTGTAAGACATGAGGTATAACATTGGGTTATTTATTTTCTGTCACTCTGATAGTTGATGTAAGTACTTAGAATCATAAACTTTCCTTTGGCTGCATCCCAGAGGTTCAGTATCTCTATTTGTGAGAAACTACTATTACTTTTGAGTAAGTTTCTAATGGCTTATTATTTTAAAAAATAAAATAAGTATGCAATGCTTCTATGGTTTAGAAACTCAAAATTTGACATATTACTTCCCAAATCTTTTAAAATCAGTTGTCCCTAAAGCCTTTTAGTTAATTTGTAGAACATTATAATGTTCAGAAAAAGAAAATCCAGAGACAATGATAGTAAATGTCTCTTAAACAACTCTATCTCACCCTAAAAACATTTTCTTCTGAGAATTTCAATGTAAAACCTATTATTGCATTGGCATATAAGAAAACTGGAAATGGATTAAATTCTTTTTCATTTTTATACTTGAAGAATAAGAGGGAATTATGTCCTCTATTCCATGTAAATTTTGTATGAAACAAGCCTTTTTGGGTATGTATCTGCCTCTGAACTATGAATGTCTGACTTTTCATCTGTTGTCATATTTTTTTGTTTTAATTGGGAAAAGTAACTCATAGTTTTTATAAGAGATAGATCAAGCTATTAAATTTTTAGAATTGTAAAATTCAGATTAAAATTATAAATTAATATAAAGCATGTAGTTTTAACTTCTGTAACTTGTTAACTGGGCTATAACGTCTCCTTATAATACATTAATTTAGTGTCAAAAACAAATTTTATTATGTATAATTAAGATTTAACTACAAGCTATTATTGGACATATATATATAAAGAGAGAGTCAGAGAGAGAAAGGAAAAATGATTATGATAGTAGGGAAAATAACAATATATATCATCTCACAGCTGTATTTTGGAACAATAGCAGTCACAATCTACTTAAGTAACAAAAACTCATACAATATAATTTTATTAAAATTTTGTTTGTGTTAATGCTAGTTCTCCTTTTATTATATCTTATACATATATACAGATGCTAATAACTCAGTAATTTCTTGGTACTGGGCCAAGTTTTCTGTAGAATGTTGTATATTATATGACTTTCTAATTAAAAATGCCATTGCATTTTAATAAGGACCACAATTTTAATGATTCATGTAACTCTCTGCTTGAGAAAGTCATTAATAAATGAGTCCCAGTTGTCTCATCTATATAAGGGATATAGGTGGTATTTTATGTTTTTAAAGGACCAGAAATTTAAAAAAAAAAACCTATTTGCTGTGTTATCAATTTGCGTAAAACATATGAATAAAGCAAATTTGCTCTAGTTCTTCTCAAAGCAAATAAACACCCATAGGAGGATTTTTTTTAATGGAGAAAGTAACCACTAATGTCAATAAATCACAAACCAAGAAATAAAACTGTTAGATATCCCAAAATGATGATCAAATTGAGAGAGGTATGGATGGATGAAAATGAGAATTCCCCGTCTTTAATATATCCAAAAGAGCAAATTGTCAGGCTTTCTAAATTCTTAGTTTTTGTGTTCTTTTTTTTTTTCTACTTCTTAAAAAATAGTAGACTTTTACTAATCTGCTTTAAAAATGATTTACATATTCCATGGTCTATTTGATGAAATGAAGAAACCGTTTCACAAGTTTCTAGACAGATACCAGGTACCAAAGTTAAATCAAGATCAGGTTAATGATCTAAACAGTCCTATATCCCCTAAAGAAATAGAAGAAGTCATTAATAGTCTCCCAACTAAAAAAGCCCAGGACCAGATAGGTTTAATGCAGAATTCTATCAGACCTTTAATGAAGATCTAATCCCAGTTCTTCACAAACTATTCCACAAAATAGAAGCAGAAGGTACTCTACCCAACTCATTCTATGAAGCCACAACTCTGATACCTAAACCACAAAAACACCCAACAAAGATGGAGAACTTCAGACCAATTTCCCTTATGAATATTGATGCAAAAATCCTCAATAAAGTTCTCGCTAACCGAATCCAAGAACACATCAAACCAATCATCCATCCTGACCAAGTAGGTTTCATCCCAGGGATGCAGGGATGGTTCAAAATACGGAAATCCATCAACGTAATTCAGTATATAAACAAACTCAAAGACAAAAACCACATGATCATCTCCTTAGATGCAGAGAAAGCATTTGACAAAATCCAACACCCATTCATGATAAAAGTCTTGGGAAGATCAGGAATTCAAGGCCCATACCTAAACATGATAAAAGCAATCTACAGCAAACCAGTAGCCAACATCAAAGTAAATGGTGAGAAGCTGGAAGCAATCCCACTAAAATTAGGGACTAGACAAGGCTGCCCACTCTCTCCATACCTATTCAATATTGTACTTGAAGTCCTAGCCAGAGCAATTCGACAACAAAAGGAGATCAAGGGGATACAAATTGGAAAGGAAGAAGTCAAAATATCACTTTTTGCAGATGATATGATAGTATATATAAGTGACCCTAAAAATTCCACCAGAGAACTCCTAAACCTGATAAACAGCTTCAATGAAGTAGCTGGATATAAAATTAACTCAAACAAGTCAATGGACTTTCTGTACACAAAGGATAAACAGGCTGAGAAAGAAATTAGGGAAACAACAGCCTTCACAATAGTCACAAATAATATAAAATACCTTGGTGTAACTCTAACTAAGGAAGTGAAAGATCTGTATGATAAGAACTTCAAGTCTCTGAAGAAAGAAATTAAAGAAGATCTCAGAAGATGGAAAGATCTCCCATGCTCATGGATTGGCAGGGTCAATATAGTAAAAATGGCCATCTTGCCAAAAGCAATCTACAGATTCAATGCAATCCCGTTTTTCTGAATGGTGAGTTTATTTCCACTTTATATGACACTACATGAGTTCTTCTAACCTTTATGATATGGTGGCCATTTTCACTCCTCTCTCTCTCTCTCTCTCTCTCTCTCTCTCTCTCTCTCTCTCTCTCTCTCTCTCTCTCTGTGTGTGTGTGTGTGTGTGTGTGTGTGTGTGTATAGGAGAGAGAGAGAGAGAGAGAGAGAGAGAGAGAGAGAGAGAGAGGAGGGAGAGGGGAGGGAGAGAGAGAAGGAGGAGGAGAGGTACAGGGAGAGGGAGATGAAAGGTCTTAATATTTGATAGGTGAGAGATTAAAAAGAGTGGAAGAATCCTAGAAAGTTTGACTGAATCTGTTATTTTGCTTATCCTCAAGTATGTTGTCCTTTAAATTTCTATAGTTTGCAGAGAGGTGGAACACAGGGAAACCCTTTTAAATCACAAGCTTTCCACAGGCATTCAGTGTTATTGATATGGCAATTATGCCTTTTCTCTTTCCTTAGAGTTTGAATGCTATACAGTAAATTAAAAGGTTTTTCTTATGGGTTTTTCTGCAAGATAACTCTTAGATGGGTGTGATGGCTCAAGCTTTTAATCCCAACACTGGGGAGACAAAAGCAGATGAATCTCTGTGAGTTGAAGGACAGCCTGGAATACAGAGTGAGTTTCAGGACAACCAGGGATATCTAGTGAGGTTCTGCCACAAAACAACAACAAAAATAGAAACAAACAAACAAAAACAAAAACAGATACTCTTGTGATGAAAATTTTCAAACACAGGAAAATTGTCCATAATAGTACAAGCACAATACTGTTTCTCCCTGTGTGAAAGGGTGTCATATATCCCAGACTGACTTCAAACTTGTTACTTAGGATTTTTGTAAAATTTTTAAGCTCTTGCTGCTACCATTCAAGTGCAAGCTTTAAAGGGAAGAGGAAGGAAACAGGAATCATTTATATAGTACTGGTGATCAAAACCTAGGGCTTCAAATTGCTAGGCAAACACTGTACCAACTGAACTAACAAGTCTAGCCCCAACAATAGCATTTTTTGTTATTAGAGACAGGGACACACTATCAGCCCTGGATGTCTAGGAACTGCCTATATAGAGTTGAGCTGACTTCAAACTCTCAGAGTTCAGTCTGCCTCTCAAGAGCCAATGTTAAAGATGCACACCACTAGACTTGGCATAACAATAGTGTTCTTTTGATTGTCTAAGAGTTTCACATCAGTATACAATTCCTTTTGTTCACATATACTCCTTCACTTCCTACCCTCCAAGTTTTCTCTTATTTCCTACTTTGCCTTTTCAATCTTCTGAATTCTTTTTTTTTTGGGGGGGGCTTTTTCCTTTATTTTCATTTCAAATGTTATCCCCTTTCCTGTTTCACCTCCAGAAACCCCTTTTCCTATCGCCCCTGCTTCTATGAGGGTGTTCCCTACCAACCTACCCACCCCTACCTCCCCCACCTGGCATTCCCCTATATATGGGGCATCAAGCCTTCATAGGGCCAAAGGTCTCTCCTCCCACTCATGCCAGACAAGGCCATTCTCTGCTGCATATGAAGGTGGAGCCATGGGTCCCTCCGTGTGTACTCTTTGGTTGGTTATTTGGTCCCTGGGAGCTCTTGGGCTTCTGGTTGGTTGATAATGTTGTTCTTCCTATGGGGCTGATAACTCCTTCAATTCCTTCAGTCTTTTCTCTAACTCCTCCATTGAGAAGGGAACCCTGTGCTCAATCCAATTGTTGGCTGCAAGCATCCACCTCTGTTTCTGTATTTGTCAGGCTCTGGCAGTGCCTCTCAGTAGATGGTTATATCAGGATCCTGTCAGGAAGCACTTCTTGGCATCCATAATAGTGTCTGTGTATAGTGACTGTATATGGGATGGAATCCCAGGTGGGGCAGTCTCTGGATGGCCTTTCCTTCAGTCTCTGCTCCACACTTTGTCTCAAATTTCCTCCTGTGAGTATTTTGTTCCCCCTTCTAGGAAAGACTGAGGCATCCACATTTTGATCTTCCTTCTTGAGCTTCTTGTGGTCTGTGAAGTGTGTCTTGGGTATTCTGAGCTTTTGGGCTAATATCCACTTATCAGTAAATGCATACCCTGTGTGTTCTTTTGTGACTGGGTTACCTCAATCAGGATGATATTTTCTAGTTCCATCCATTTGCCTAAGAATCTCATGAAGTCATTGTTTATAATAGCTGAGTAGTACTCCATTATGCAAATGTACCACATTTGCTGAATCCATTCCTCTGTTGAAGGACATCTGGGTTCTTTCCAGCTTCTGGCTATTACAAATAAGGCTGCTATGAACATAGTAAAGCATGTGTCCCTGTTATATGTTGGAGCAGCTTTTGGATATATGCCCAGGAGTGGTATAGTTGGGTCCAATTTTCTGAGGAACCACCAGACTGAGTTTCAGAATGGCTGTAACAGCTTGCAATCCCACCAACAATGGAGGAGTGTTCCTCTTCCTCCACATCCTTGCCAAGATCTCCTGTCACCTGTGTTTTTGATCTTAGCCATTCTGACTGGTGTGAGGTTGAGTCTCAATGTTGTTTTGATTTGTATTTCTATAATGACTAAGAATGTTGAACATTTCTTTAGGTGCTTTTCAGCCACTCGGTATTCCTCAGCTGAGAATTTGTTCAACTCTGCATCCCATTTTTAATAGGGTTATTTGCTTCTCTGGGGCTCAACTTCTTGAGTTCTTTGTACATATTGGATATTATCCCTTTATTGGGTGGGTGTAGGGTTTGGTGAAGATCTTTTCCCAATTGTTTGTTGTCATTTTGTCCTCTTGACAGTGTCCTTTGCCTTAAAAAAGCTTTGAAATTTTATGAGGTCCCATTTGTCAATTCTTGATCTTAGAGCATAAGCCATTGGTGTCCTGTTTACGAACTTTTTACCTGTGCCCATGTGTTCGAAGCTCTTCCCCACTATCTCTTCTATTAAATTCACTGTATCTGGTTTTATGTGGAGGTCCTTGATCCACTTGGATTGAGCTTTGTACAAGGAGATAAAAATGGATCAATTTGGATTCTTCTACATACTGAAGAAGAACCACCAGTTGAACCAGCACCATTTGTTGAAAATGCTCTCTTTTTTCCACTGGATGATTTTAGCTTCTTTGTCAAAGATCAAGTGAGCATGGATTCATTTCTGGGTTTTCAACTCTATTCCATTTATCTACCTGCCTGTCTCTGTACCAATACCATACAGTTTTTATCACTATTGCCCTGTAATGCAGCTTGAGGTCAGGGATGGTGATTCCTGCAGAACTATAGAACATTTCATCCTTAAATAAAAGAATATACCTTCTTCTTGGCACCTCACAGTACCTTCCCCAAAGTTGACCATGTAATTGGTCACAAAACAGGCCACAACAGATGCAATAAGATTGAAATAATCCCATGCATTCTATCAAATCACCATGAACTCAGGCTGGTCAACAAAAGCAACAGAAATCCCCCACACATGGAAGCTGAACAACGCTCTACTCAATAACTTGGTCAAGGAAGAAATGAAAGAAATTAAAGACCTTTAGAGTTCAATGAAAATGAAGGCATAACATACTAAAACTTATGAGACACAATGAAAGTAGTTCTAAGAGGAAAACTCATAGCTCTAAGTGCCTCCAAAAAGAAAATGGAGAGAGCATACACTAGCAGCTTAATAGCACACTTGAAAGCTTGAGAACAAAAAGAAGCAAATGTACCCAACAGGAGTAGACAGCAGGAAATAATCAACTCAGGGCTGAAATCAACCAAGTAGAAACAGAAAGAACTATACAAAGAATCCATAAAACCAGGAGCTGGTTTTTTGAGAAAATCAACAAGATAGATAAAACCATAGCCAGACTAATCAGAGGGTGCAGAGTGCAGAGACAGCATCCAAATCAACAAAATCAGAAATGAAAAGGGAGACATAACAACAGAAACCAAGGAAATTTTAAAAAAATCATCAGATCCTACTACAGAAGCCTATACTCAACAAAACTGGAAAATCTGGAAGAAATAGACAATTTTCTAGACAGATACCAAAGTTGAATCAGGGTCAGATAAACCATCTAAACAGTTCCATAACCCCTAAAGGAATAGAAGCAGTCATTAAAAGTCTCCCAACCAAAAAAAAAAAAAAAAAAGCCCAGGACCAGATGTGTTTAGTGCAGAATTCTATGAGACCTTCAAAGAAGCCCTGAATTCTTTAACTCATTGAGTCCATGTAGTGTTGCCAGTCTCTTTGTGGATGTAAGATCATCCATCCTCTGGAACATGGAAAACCCACTAGAGGCCACATTCTTGAAAGAAAACCAGCTCTCACTCTAGCATCAGTCACCAGTGGTCCTCAGCTATGTCTTCTGTGAAACAGTATATCCTGGGTAGGACAGATCCATTGTAGATGAGGCATCACAATAGCTGTGGCAGCACCCACAAAATCAAGCCAACCAAATGTCAATATGAATGGAAGAGGGGCCAATGAAGTCCCACCCTTAGCTAATAACAAAACTATTTTAAAATGTTTTCTTTTGGCTTAATGATTGAGCTTGATGCCCTTGCAGACTTTAGTAGTTCACATCCCAGATCCCAGATGGGGAAGGGTGCTCAAACCACTTGTAACTCCAGTTTTAGAACATCAAACACCCTCCTTCTCTTCCAGTTTCTGTTGATACAGGTATGTGTGTACACACACATACACACACATACTTAAAGTGTTTTATCCCTGCTAGTTATTTTGTTCAAATAAAACTTTAACTCATTCACTGAAGTTGTTGTTTCTCTGAAAGTATTATTTACTTATTTGCCTTATCTATTTACTTGGTGTTTGAGATACAACCCAGAATCTTTTATATGCTGGGTAAACGCTGTACCACTGACCAACATTAATAGGCCCACATAGCTCTTTAAATTTGAAACAAATCATCCATTCTTTTTCCATATAATTTATAACATTTATTCCATATAAATTTTAACATTTGAAGTTGACTGAACCCATTCTCAAGTGCCTTTATTATATGCTTTTATAAAAATAGTTAAATCAATATATTTGATTAACTTTGAAGCTTTTTTGTTTTGTTTTGTTTTGTTTGTTTTGTTTTTAATTTTTAATATTTTTATTACATATTTTTCTCAATTACATTTCAAATGCTATCCCAAAAGTCCCCAAAGCGCCCCCCACTTCCCTACCCACCCATTCCCATTCTTTTGGCCCTGGCATTCCCCTATATTGGGGCATATAAAGTTTGCAAGTCCAATGGGCCTCTCTTTCCATTGATGGCCGACTAGGCCATCTTTCGATACATATGCAGCTAGAGACAAGAGCTCCAGGGTACTGGTTAGTTCATCATGTTGTTCCTACTATAGGGTTGCAGATCCCTTTAGCTCCTTGGGTACTTTCTCTAGCTTCTCCATTGGGAGCCCTGTGATACATCCAATAGCTGACTGTGAGCATCCACTCCTGTGTTTGCTAGGACCCTGCATAGTCTCACAAGAAACAGCTAAATTTGGGTCCTTTCAGCAAAATCTTGCTAGTGTATGCAATAGTGTCCGCGTTTAGAAGCTGATTATGGGATGGATCCCTGGATACGGCAGTCTCTAGATGGTCCATCCTTTCATCACAGCTCGAAACTTTTTCTCTGTAACTCCTTCCATGGGCGTTTTGTTCCCAATTCTAAGAAGGGGCACAGTGTCCACACTTTGGTCTTCCTTCTTCTTGAGTTTCATGCGTTTAGCAAATTGTATCTTATATCTTGGGTATCCTAAGTTTTGGGCTAATATCCACTTATCAGTGAATACATATTGTGTGAGTTCCTTTGTGATTGTGTTACCTCACTCAAGATGATGCCCTCCAGGTCCATCCATTTGGCTAGGAATTTCATAAATTCATTCTTTTTAATAGCTGAGTAGTACTCCATTGTGTAAATGTACCATAATTTCTGTATCCATTCCTCTGTTGAGGGACATCTGGGTTCTTTCCAGCTTCTGGCTATTATAAATAGGGCTGCTATGAACATAGTGGAGCATGTGTCCTTCTTACCGGTTGGGACATCTTCTGGATATATGCCCAGGAGAGGTATTGCTGGATCCTCCGGTAGTACTATGTCCAATTTTCTGAGGAACCGCCAGACTGATTTCCAGAGTGGTTGTACAAGCTTGCAATCCCACCAACAATGGAGGAGTGTTCCTCTTTCTCCACATCCTCGCCAGCATCTGCTGTCACCTGAATTTTTGATCTTAGCCATTCTGACTGGTGTGAGGTGGAATCTCAGGGTTGTTTTGATTTGCATTTCCCTGATGATTAAGGATGTTGAACATTTTTTTCAGGTGCTTCTCTGCCATTCGGTATTCTTCAGGTGAGAATTCTTTGTTCAGTTCTGAGCCCCATTTTTTAATGGGGTTATTTGACTTTCTGGAGTCCACCTTCTTGAGTTCTTTATATATATTGGATATTAGTCCCTTATCTGATTTAGGATAGGTAAAGATCCTTTCCCAATCTGTTGGTGGTTTTTTTGTCTTATTGATGGTGTCTTTTGCCTTGCAGAAGCTTTGCAGTTTCATGAGGTCCCACTTGTCAATTCTCGATCTTACAGCACAAGCCATTATTGTTCTATTCAAGAATTTTTCCCCTGTGCCCATATCTTCAAGGCTTTTCCCCACGTTCTCCTCTATAAGTTTCAGTGTCTCTGGTTTTATGTGAAGTTCCTTGATCCACTTAGACTTGACCTTAGTACAAGGAGATAGGAATGGATCAATTCGCATTCTTCTACATGTTAACAACCAGTTGTGACAGCACCATTTGTTGATAATGCTGTCTTTCTTCCACTGGATGTTTTTAGCTCCCTTGTCGAAGATCAAGTGACCATAGGTGTGTGGGTTCATTTCTGGTTCTTCAATTCTATTCCATTGGTCTAGTTGTCTGTCACTATACCAGTACCACGCAGTTTTTTTATCACAATTGCTCTGTAGTAAAGCTTTAGGTCCGGCATGGTGATTCCACCAGAGGTTCTTTTATCCTTGAGAAGAGTTTTTGCTATCCTAGGTTTTTTGTTATTCCAGATGAATTTGCAGATTGCACTTTCTAATTCGTTGAAGAATTGAGTTGGAATTTTGATGAGGATTGCATTGAATCTGTAGATTGCTTTTGGCAAGATAGCCATTTTTACAATGTTGATCCTGCCAATCCATGAGCATGGGAGATCTTTCCATCTTCTGAGATCTTCTATAATTTCTTTCTTCAGAGACTTGAAGTTTTTATTATACAGATCTTTCACTTCCTTAGTTAGAGTCACGCCAAGATATTTTATATTATTTGTGACTATTGAGAAGGGTGTTGTTTCCCTAATTTCTTTCTCGGCCCGTTTATTCTTTGTGTAGAGAAAGGCCATTGATTTGTTTGAGTTAATTTTATATCCAGCTACTTCACCGAAGCTGTTTATCAGGCTTAGGAGTTCTCTGGTGGAATTTTTAGGGTCACTTAGATATACTATCATATCATCTGCAAAAAGTGATATTTTGACTTCATCTTTTCCAATTTGTATCCCTTTGATCTCCTTTTGTTGTCGAATTGCTCTGGCTAGGACTTCAAGTACAATGTTGAATAGGTATGGAGAAAGTGGACAGCCTTGTCTAGTCCCTGATTTTAGAGGGATTGCTTCCAGCTTCTCACCATTTACTTTGATGTTGGCTACTGGTTTGCTGTAGATTGCTTTTATCATGTTTAGGTATGGGCCTTGAATTCCTGATCTTTCCAAGACTTTTATCATGAATGGGTGTTGGATCTTGTCAAATGCTTTTTCCGCATCTAAGGAGATGACCATGTGGTTTTTGTCTTTGAGTTTGTTTATATACTGGATTACGTTGATGGATTTCCGTATATTGAACCATCCCTGCATCCCTGGGATGAAACCTACTTGGTCAGGATGGATGATTGTTTTGATGTGTTCTTGGATTCGGTTAGCAAGAACTTTATTGAGGATTTTTGCATCAATATTCATAAGGGATATTGGTCTGAAGTTTTCTATCTTTGTTGGGTCTTTTTGTGGTTTAGGTATCAGAGTAATTGTGGCTTCATAGAATGAGTTCGGTAGAGTACCTTCTGTTTCTATTTTGTGGAATAGTTTGTGAAGAACTGGGATTAGATCTTCTTTGAAGGTCTGATAGAACTCTGCACTAAACCCATCTGGTCCTGGGCTTTTTTTGGTTGGGAGACTATTAATGACTGCTTCTATTTCTTTGGGGGATATAGGGCTGTTTAGATCATTAAAATGATCTTGGTTCAACTTTGGTACCTGGTATCTGTCTAGGAACTTCTCCATTTCATCCAGGTTCTCCAGTTTTGTTGAGTATAGCCTTTGGTAGAAGGATCTGATGGTGTTTTGGATGTCTTCAGGATCTGTTGTTATGTCTCCTTTTTCATTTCTGATTTTGTTAATTAGGATGCTTTCCCTGTGCCCTCTAGTGAGTCTGGCTAAGGGTTTATCTATCTTGTTGATTTTCTCAAAGAACCAGCTCCTTGATTGGTTGATTCTTTGAATAGTTCTTCTTGTTTCCACTTGGTTGATTTTGCCCCTGAGTTTGATTATTTCCTGCAGTCTACTCCTCTTGGGTGAGTTTGCTTCCTTTTGTTCTAGTGCTTTTAGGTGTGTTGTCAAGTTGCTAATATGTGCTCTCTCTAGTTTCTTTTTGGAGGCACTCAGAGCTATGAGTTTTCCTCTTAGAAATGCTTTCATTGTGTCCCATAAGTTTGGGTATGTTGTGGCTTCATTTTCATTGAACTCTAAAAAGTCTTTAATTTCTTTCTTTATTCCTTCCTTGACCAAGGTATCATTGAGAAGAGTGTTGTTCAGTTTCCACGTGAATGTTGGCTTTCTATTATTTATTTTGTTATTGAAGATCAGCCTTAGTCCATGGTGATCTGATAGGATGCATGGGACAATTTCAATATTTTTGTATCTGTTGAGGCTTGTTTTCTGACCAATTATGTGGTCAATTTTAGAGAAGGTACCATGAGGTGCTGAGAAGAAGGTATATCCTTTTGTTTTAGGATAGAATGTTCTGTAGATATCTGCCAGATCCATTTGATTCATAACTTCTGTTAGTTTCACTGTGTCCCTGTTTAGTTTCTGTTTCCATGATCTGTCCATTGGTGAAAGTGGTGTGTTGAAGTCTCCCACTATTATTGTATGAGGTGCAATGTGTGCTTTGAGATTTACTAAAGTTTCTTTAATGAATGTGGCTGCCTTTGTATTTGGAGCATAGATATTCAGGATTGATAGTTCCTCTTGGAGGATTTTACCTTTGATGAGTATGAAGTGCCCCTCCCTGTCTTTTTTGATGACTTTGGGTTGGAAGTCAATCTTATCAGATATTAGAATGGCTACTCCAGCTTGTTTCTTCATACCATTTGCTTGGAAAATTGTTTTCCAGCCTTTCATTCTGAGGTAGTGTCTATCTTTTTCTCTGAGATGAGTTTCCTGTAAGCAGCAAAATGTTGGGTCTTGTTTGTGTAGCCAGTTTGTTAGTCTATGTCTTTTTATCAGAGAGTTGAGTCCATTGATATTAAGAGATATTAAGGAAAGTAATTGTTGTTTCCTGTTATTTTTGTTGTTAACGTTGGCATTCTGTTCTTGTGGCTGTCTTCTTTTAGGTTTGTTGAGGGATTACCTTCTTCTTGTTTCTAGGGCGTGGTTCCTGTCCTTGTATTGTTTTTTTCCTGTTATTATTCTTTGAAGGGCTGGATTCATAGAGAGATAATGTGTGAATTTGGTTTTGTCGTGGAATACTTTGGTTTCTCCATCTATGTTAATTGAGAGTTTGGCTGGGTATAGTAGCCTGGGCTGGAGTTTGTGTTCTTTTAGTGTCTGTATAACATCCGTCCAGGATCTTCTGGCTTTCATAGTCTCTGGTGAGAAATCTGGTGTAATTCTGATAGGCTTGCCTTTATATGTTACTTGGCCTTTTTCTCTTACTGCTTTTAGTATTCTATCTTTATTTAGTGCATTTGTTGTTCTGATTATTATGTGTCGGGAGGTATTTCTTTTCTGGTCCAGTCTATTTGGAGTTCTGTAGGCTTCTTGTATGTTCATGGGCATCTCTTTCTTTAGGTTTGGGAAGTTTTCTTCTATAATTTTGTTGAAGATGTTTGCTGGTCCTTTGAGTTGAAAATCTTCATTCTCATCCACTCCTATTATCCGTAGGTTTGGTCTTCTCATTGTGTCCTGTATTTCTTGGATGTTTTGAGTTAGGATCTTTTTGCGTTTTACATTTTCCCTGATTGTTGTGCCAATGTTCTCTATGGAATCTTCTGCACCTGAGATTCTCTCTTCCATCTCTTGTATTCTGTTGCTGATGCTCGTATCTATGGTTCCAGATTTCTTTCTTAGGGTTTCTATCTCCAGTGTTGCCTCATTTTAGGTTTTCTTTATTGTGTCTACTTCCCTTTTTAGGTCTAGTATGGTTTTGTTCATTTCCATCATCTGTTTGGATGTGTTATCCTGTTTTTCTTTAAGGACTTCTACCTGTTTGATTGTGTTATCCTGTTTTTCTTTAAGGACTTCTACCTGTTTGATTGTGTTATCCTGTTTTTCTTTAAGGACTTGTACCTGTTTGATTGTGTTATCCTGTTTTTCTTTAAGGACTTGTAACTCTTTAGCCATGTTCTCCTGTAATTCTTTAAGTGAGTTATTAAAGTCCTTCTTGATGTCCTCTACCATCATCATGAGATATGCTTTTAGATCTGTGTCTAGCTTTTCCGGTGTGTTGGGGTGCCCTGGACTGGGCGAAGTGTGAGTGCTGGGTTCTGATTATGGTGAGTGGTCTTGGTTTCTGTTAGTAAGATTATTATGTTTACCTTTCGCCATCTGGTAATCTCTGGGGTTAGTTGTTATCGTTGTCACTGTTTAAAGATTGGAGCAGACTCTGTGTTCAACTCACCCAAAGTCTCAAAATCCTGTGGCGGGTTTCGTGGGTAGCTGGCAGGTGTCAGCCGACCCTGCGCTCTAGCTATCCCGATGCTGGTCCGGCCGGAAGAGAGAAGCTTTTTTTTAAATTTTTTTCACTGTGATTCTGAATTGTTATGGTAGATCAGTACAAAGTAGTTACCCTTTTTGATGCATACCTTTCTTATACCTGTAATAAAACAGCAAGGTATAATAGGAATATTTAAGGGATATTACTGAAACTTCCATAAAAGTATAGACAACATGAAAAAGTAAAAAAAAAAAAAAATGAAGGAAAGAAAATATGGCTTGGTAATTAGTACAAGATGCCTAATATCCAGCCAATGACATTTCAAACATAGAAAATATGGGAAATTATCTAGGAGTTCTTTCAGCATATTGAAATAAAAACAAGCACACATAGCTATTTGTCACAAAATCAGAATGACAACAGACTTCTACAAACCAAACTTTGGTTGCTTTTATTACATGCTGCATAAAATACCTAACACAGGGAACAGAAAATATTGAGCACAGTATCTTTAAGACAGTGAATACATTAAATTTTCCTACTTGTCTCTAACAGTTAATGGTTCTAATAAAATTTCTCTAAGACTTACTATTTGCTGCATAGTTCATGTAAAACATTCTAGTCAATTATATATATATATATACATACATATATGTGCAATTATCATATACATAATCATAAACATAAGAAATATAATAATAAAATTGGGGGATAGGCTAGCTCTTAAATGTACTTAATTTAGTGGGAAGTTAAAATAATGTCAAAGTATATTGACTAGCTTCTTTCTTTTTTTTCTTTTTTTTATTAGGTATTTTCTTAATTTACATTTCCAGTGCTATCCCAAAAGTCCCCCATACCCCCCCACTCCCCTATCCACCCACTCCCACCTCTTGGCCCTGGCGTTCCCCTGTACTGAGGCATATAAAGTTTGCATGACCAATGGGCCTCTCTTTCCACTGATGGCCAACTAGGCCATCTTCTGATACATATGTAGCTAGAGACACAAGCTCTGGGGGGTACTGGTTAGTTCATATTGTTGTTCCACCTATAGGGTTGCAGATCCCCTCAGCTCCTTGGGTACTTTCTCTAGCTCCTCCATTGGGGACCCTGTGATCCATCCAATAGCTGACTGTGAGCATGCACTTCTGTGTTTGACTAGCTTCTTTCTGATCTACATATAATTAGAGTGTGTATGTTATAATTGAATGATTTTTAATCAGTCTTTGAAATTCCTGAAAAAAAGGGTTAAAAAAAAGGAAGTGAAATAGAAAAAAATTGACAGGTTGACAGTTTCAAGCAAATGCATCAATATTTCTTCAGTGTAAAAGAGAGGGTAAGCATAAGTATACACAGGTAGCTAATCTGATATAATATAGGCAATTGAAAGTTTTCTGGAGCCAAGAAATGAAAAGAACTTACTAATTCATGACATACTAAATATGTCTCTCTTTTACATAAACAGGACGTTTTCCACATGAGATATTTGTTTGGGTTATCTTCTAACATTTTATATTAATTATTAATATTTATTAATTATGCAAAATAATGGGTCTCACTCTTACATTTCCATACCTTGGTTTTGATATCTAAAATACCATAAAGGTTTGGATACTTGTTGCAGTGCATGTAAAACAAAGACATGCCAGCAGATTTTACTCTTCTTATTTTTTTATGTTCTACATCTGTGACTTTTATGACTTTAAACCATCAAAAGTAATGGGGAAAGCACTGGAAATATTAACCTTATAATGGAATCATGATTACTCTACATAGTTTGTATAAAGAGCCATAATTTTAAGATGCTCTTTTGTTAAAGAATCTTTTAGGGAAGTAATTTTAATACAAATTCAATTTACAAATCTTCTGATAAAAATTACAGTCCATTAATCAATTAGGGTTTTATTTCTTTTAGTTCTAAGTTAACAATTTTGCTTCTCAAGGCAAGTATGGTAGCACACCCCTGTAATCCTGGCACTTGGAAGGTTGATTCAGGAAAGTAGTAAAATCAGGGGTCTGTCTCAGCAACAACAAGAAGCAAAATATCCAAAGGGAGGGGGATAAAAGAAAGGATAAACATTAAAAAAAGAAGAAGAAAGGAAAAACAGTCCTCAAAGCAGATGCTGTAATTCAACATTTTGAAGTTAAGCAAATTAGAAAGGTATGTGCAAGATTTAGTACAATAGAAAAACAAAACAAAACAAAACAAAACAAAAAGCAAAAGAAAGCAGGCTTTTCATCTAAAAAGGACAGAATTTTCAATGAAAAACATCTCCCTCAAAGAGCAGGATGTAACAGGAGCCAGGTATGCTGGTGAGTGCCTATAATCTCAGCACTTGGAAGCAGAAGAAATACCAGTTTAAAGCCAGTCTGTGTTATACAGAAAGGTCTACACCTGTCTGCTGTGGGATATATAAACAGAACTTGTCTTTAAAAGAAAACCAAAATGCAACACCCCTTCATATTAAAAGTATTGGAGAGATCAGGACTTCAAGACCCATACCTAAACATAATAAAAGCAACTTATTGCAAACCAACAGCCAATATCAAATTAAATTGAGATATACTTGAAGCAATCCCACTAAAATCAGGGACAAGACAAGAAGTCTACTCTCCTCATATCTATTCAATATAGTACTCAAAGTGCTGGCTAGAACAATAAGACAACAAAATGACATAAAGGGGATACAATTTGGCAATGAAGAAATAAAGTTGTAACTATTTGCAGATGATATGATAGTATACATAAGCAACTCCAAAAATTCTACCAGAGAACTTCTCCAGATGATAAACAACTTTAGCAAAGTGACTGGATATAAAATTAACTCAAATCGATCCGTAGCCTTCCTTTATACAAATAATAAACAGGCTGAGAAAGAAAATAGGAAAACAACTCCCTTCACAATAGTCACGAATATAAAGTATCTTGGAGTAACTCTAACTAAACAAGTGAAAGACTTGTATGACAATAACTTCAAGTCTCTCAAGAAAGAAATCGAAGAAGATATGGGAAAATGGAGAGATCCCCCATGCTCATGGATTGTCAAAATTAATATACTATATTAATAATATATATTATTAATTATATATTAATAAAATGGTCATCCTACCAAAGGTAATCTACAGATTCAATCCAATCCCCATAAAAATCCCCAACACAATTCTTCAAAGACTTGGAAAGAGCAATTCTTAAATTCATCTGAAAAGGAAAAAAAAAAACACAATAAGGGAAAACAATTAAAAACAGCAAAAGAACAGCTGGAGGACTCACCATCTCTAACCTCAAGCTATACTACAGAGCAATAGTGATAAAAACTGCATGGTTTTGATACAGACAGACACTTTGATCAATGGAGCAGAATTGAAGACCCAGAAATAAAACCACACACTGACAGACACTTGATTTTTGACAAAGAAACAAAAAATATACAATGGAAAAAAGAAAACATCTTCAATAAATGGTGCTGGTCTAACTGGCTTTCTGTATATAGAAAAATGAAAATAGATCCATATTTGTCACCTTGCATAAAACTCAAGTCCATTTGGATCAAGGACCTCAAGGTATCTAATAGAATGTGAAGAAAAGGACGTGGGAAAGAGCCTCGAACTCATTGGCTCGGGGGAAATATTTTCTGGACACAACAATGGTCCAGGCTCTAGGATCAACAATTGATAAATGCGACCTCATGAAACTGGAAAGAACTGTACACAATATCTACGATACAGTCCACAGAGCTCAAAAAGGTCAACAAGCTGAAGGGCCAAAGTGAGGATGCCTCAGTCCCACTTGGGAGGGAGAAGAAAGCAATCACAAGTGGGGAGGTAGGGAGGGACATGGGAGGGAAAGTGGACAGGGAGGTGGGGAGGGAAATAGGGGAACCTGATTTGGTATTGGGTAAGAGAAAAGGACTGAAGCCCTGAGGGCCAACAGAAAGAATAGAAACTTGCAACTTAGGGCATTAGGAAGTTGGGGGACCCTCCAGAATGCACCAGAGACCTGGGAATGAGAGACTCACAAGACTCACAGGGAGGCACCTTAGTTGGAAGGACTGACAGTAGGGAGAGGGAACTTATAGAGCCCACCTCAAGCAGGAAGACAGGGCATCAAATGAGGGAGGGGGTTGCCATCCCACAGTCAAAAACTCTGACCCATGATTGTTCCTGTCTGAAAGAATTACAGGGATGGAAATAGAGAGGAGTCTGAGGAAAAGAAGGCCCAGTGACAGGCCTAAAGTGGGATCCAGCTCAAGAGGAGGTCCCAAGGCCTGACACTATCACTGAGACCATGGAGCACTCACAAAAAGTGATCTAACTCCAGTGTTGCCTCACTGGAGTTAGATCACTTTTTGTGAGTGCTCCATGGGGGATAGCATTGGAAATGTAAATGAGGAAAATACCTAATAAAAAAGTGATCTAACATGACTGCCCTGCAAAAGACCCAACAAGCAGCTGAAAGAATCAGATGCAGATATTTGCACCCAAATAATGCACAGAAGTTGAATTAGAAAAAGGCTTAAAGAAGCTGAGAAGGAGAGGGACCCTGTAGGAGGACCAGCAGTCTCAATTAATCTGGACCCCCCAAGATCTTTCAAACACTAGACGACCAAACAGACAGCACACACCAGCTGATATGAGGTCCCCAACACATATACAGCAGAGGATTTCCACGTCTGTGTTCATTCAGAGATGATGCACCTAACCCTCAAAAGACTGGAGGCCCCAGGGAGTTTAGAGGTCAGGCAGGGTGGAGGCATGGGGACATCCACGTGGAGATGGGGTGGTGAGGAAGAGGTATGAGATGTGGAACAGTCAGAGGGTGGATGGGGGGTGGGCAGGAGATAAAATCTGGAGTGTAAAACAATAAATAAATAAATAAATAAATAAATAAATAAATAATATTTTTAACAGGAAAAAAAAAAGAAAAAAGAAAAGCTATGAGGATGGTACTTTTGTAGTTTTGCATCCCCTGAAACTTGGCCAAGGACTACTTATCATGATAGTTATTTCTCTGCTGCTAAAACGAGGCAATTTAAACCAGATTAGATTATATTAAAGGACAGGTTTATTGAGAAGCTGCCCTCAAGTGGGGAAAGGAGTGGGGGTGTGGTGGGAGAGGAAGAGATAAGGAGAAAATGGGATGGTGTTCACAAAAAGAGAGAGGAGGGGAGGGGAGAAGAGGGGAGAAGAGGGGAGAGAAGATGAAGGAGAGGAGAGGGACCCAAATGTCTGGATTATAAAGGGAGGAGCCTCTGGGGGAAAGGCAGCTGCTATGTTGGAAAGTCCAGGGTTGGGGGCAGGGTATTCTAGGTAGAGACTGAGGGATGCTGGAAGAAGCTGGAAGTCAGGTCTGCTTTGGTCTGTAAAATATGCAACTCAATCCCTTGTCCTTGTCCTCAGTAGGAAACCAATCACTACTAAGCAACTGGATTAACTCCCTAATCCTCTAGTTGAAACTATAATAAAAACTGTTTTCTATTACTTAAAAGCAAGACTAAGGAAGGTTTTACCTAATGATCCCTAAAGGGGACAACCTTGTTTGAGGATATTTTAAAAACTGAGTAGACCAACAGAAAACTTCCGAGATGATTGCTTTTGTGGAACAAGGCTTAGCAGAGTTAGAAAAAGGTGGCTATAATTTCAGTGTTTATTTTGTTTTTCTCTTTGGAACTTATTTCCAAAAGAATTTCAAAAGTTTTCAGAAACTTACTCTGAAGAAAAAAATAAAAAAGCTCGAATTTACAAAGAAAAGACAAAAAAAAATCCCTATAAAAATTATAGGTAATTTTACCAATTCCAAGAAATACGTTGATGAAGTTGTGATATTTTATGGCGAATGTAACATCAGATATCCTCAGATTCCTCTGAAACACATCCTAACATAAAAAAGGCAATAAAAAGTCAATGGAGTAAAACCTGTAGAGCTCTGGGGCAGGGGTGGGAGGTGGGGGGAAATGTGCTAACAGCGAGGTAAGTTGTTTGCCATGTTGAAAAACAATAGTGAGCCAGCCATTTGCAGAACAGAACAACTCAGGATACAGTAAGAATGAGGCTTTTTTCTTTCTTTTTTTTTTTGTTTTTTGGTTTTTTTAAAGATTTATTTATTCATTATATGTAAGTACACTGTAGCTGTCTTCAGACACTCCAGAAGAGGGCGCCAGATCTCGTTACGGATGGTTGTGAGTCACCATGTGGTTGCTGGGATTTGAACTCTGGACCTTTGGAAGAGCAGTCGGGTGCTCTTACCCACTGAGCCATCTCACCAGCCCGACTTTTTTCTTCTTGAGTTTCATGCGTTTAGCAAATTGTATCTTCAATCTTGGGTATCCTAAGTTTTGGACTAATATCCACTTATCAGTGAGTACATATTGTGTGAGTTCCTTTGTGATTGGGTTACCTCACTCAGGATGATGCCCTCCAGGTCCATCCATTTGCCTAGGAATTTCATAAATTCATTCTTTTTAATAGCTGAGTAGTACTCCATTGTGTAAATGTACCATAATTTCTGTATCCATTCTTCTGTTGAGGGGCATCTGGGTTCTTTCCAGCTTCTGGCTATTATAAATAAGGCTGCTATGAACATAGTGGAGCATGTGTCCTTCTTACCGGTTGGGACATCTTCTGGATATATGCCCAGGAGAGGTATTGCGGGATCCTCCGATAGTACTATGTCCAATTTTCTGAGGAACCGCCAGACTGATTTCCAGAGTGGTTGTACAACGAAAATACCTAATAAAAAAAAAAAAGAAAAAAGAAAAAAAGGAATGAGGCTTTTTTGAAAAATATAAAAATCGCTCCCCTAAAAAAAAAAAAAAAAAGAGCAATTTCAAAGCATTTTTCTAATAAAAAATAATTTATTTTTTTATTTTTTATTTTAAATAATTTTTATTATGTATTTCCCTCAAATACATTTCCAATGCTATCCCAAATGTCCCCCATACCCTCCCCCCCAACTCCCCTACTCACCCATTCCCACTTTTTGGCCCTGGCATTCCCCTGTACTGGGGCATATAAAGTTTGCATGTCCAATGGGCCTCTCTTTCCAGTGATGGCCTACTAGGCCATCTTTTGATACATATGCAGCTAGAGTCAAGAGCTCCGGGGAACTGGTTAGTTTATAATGTTGTTGCACCTACAGGGCTGCAGATCTATCTGCTTGGATACTTTCTCTAGCTCCTCCATTGGGGGCCCTGTGATCCATCCAATAGCTGACTGTGAGCATCCACTTCTGTGTTTGCTGGGCCCTGGCCTAGTCTCAAAAGAGACAGCTATATCAGGGTCCTTTCAGCAAACGCTTGCTAGTGTACGCAATGGTGTCATCGTTTGGAGGCTAATTATGGGATGGATCCCTGGATATGGCAGTCTCTAGATGGTCCATCCTTTTGTCTCACCTCCAAACTTTATCTCTGTAACTCCTTCCATGGATGATTGTTTCCAATTCTAAGAAGGGGCAAAGTGTCCACACCTTGGTCTTCATTCTTCAGTTTCATGTGTTTTGCAAATTGTATCTTATATCTCGGGTATATTAAGTTTCTGGGCTAATATCGACTTATCAGTGAGTACATATCATTTGAGTTCTTTTGTGATTGTGTTACCTCACTCAGGATGATGCCCTCCAGGTCCAATCATTTGCCTAGGAATTTCATAAATTCATTCCTTTTAATAGCTGAGTAGTACTCCATTGTGTAAATGTACCACATTTTCTGTATCCATTCCTCTGTTGAGGGGCATCTGGGTTCTTTCCAGCTTCTGGCTATTATAAATAAGGCCAGCATCTACTGTCACCTGAATTTTTGATCTCAGCCATTCTGACTGGTGTGAGATGGAATCCCAGGGTTGTTTTGATTTGCATTTCTCTGATGATCAATGATGTTGAACATTTTTTCAGGTGCTTCTCAGCCATTCGATATTCCTCAGGTGAGAATTCTTTGTTTAGCTCTGAGCCCCATTTTTAAATGGGGTTATGTGATTTTCTGGAGTCCACCTTCTTGAGTTCTTTATATATATTGGATATTAGTCCCCTATCTGATTTAGGATAGGTAAAGATCCTTTCCCAATCTGTTGGTAGCCTTTTTGTCTTATTGACGGTGTCTTTTGCCTTGTAGAAGCTTTGCTGTTTCATGAGGTCCCATTTGTCAATTCTAGATCTTACAGCATAAGCCATTGCTGTTCTATTCAGGAATTTTTCCCCTGTGGCCATATCTTCGAGGCTTTTCCCCACTTTCCCCTCTATAAGTTTCAGTGTCTCTGGTTTTATTTGAAGTTCCTTGATCCACTTAGATTTGACCTTAGTACAAGGAGATAAGAATGGATCAATTTGCATTCTTCTACATGCTAACCACCAGTTGTGCCAGCACCATTTGTTGAAAATGCTGTCTTTCTACCACTGGATGATTTTAGCTCCCTTGTCGAAGATCAAGTGACCATATGTGTGTGGGTTCATTTCTGGGTCTTCAATTCTATTCCATTGGTCTACTTGTCTGTCACTATACCAATACCATGCAGTTTTTATCACAATTGCTCTATAGTAAAGCTTTAGGTTAGGCATGGTGATTCCACCAGAGGTTCTTTTATCCTTGAGAAGAGTTTTTGCTGTCCTAGGTTTTTTGTTATTCCAGATGAATTTGCAGATTGCTCTTTCTAATTCGTTGAAGAATTGAGTTGGAATTTTGATGGGGATTGCATTGAATCTGTCGATTGCTTTTGGCAAGATAGCCATTTTTACAATGTTGATCCTGCCAATCCATGAGCATGGTAGATCTTTCCATCTTCTGAGATCTTCTTTAATTTCTTTCTTCAGAAACTTGAAGTTTTTATCATACAGATCTTTCACTTCCTTAGTTAGAGTCACGCCAAGATATTTTATATTATTTGTGACTATTGAGAAGGGTGTTGTTTCCCTAATTTCTTTCTCAGCCTGTTTATTCTTGGTGTAGAGAAAGGCCATTGACTTGTTTGAGTTAATTTTATATCCAGCTACTTCACCGAAGCTGTTTATCAGGTTTAGGAGTTCTCTGGTGGAAATTTTAGGGTCACTTATATATACTATCATGTCATCTGCAAAAAGTGATATTTTGACTTCATCTTTTCCAATTTGTATCCCCTTGATCTCCTTTTGTTGTCTAATTGCTCTGGCTAGGACTTCAAGTATTATGTTGAATAGGTAGGGAGAGACAACCTTTTCTAGTCCCTGATTTTAGTGGGATTGCTTCCAGCTTCTCACCATTTACTTTGATGTTGGCTACTGGTTTGCTGTAGATTGCTTTTATCATGTTTAGGTATGGGCCTTGAATTCCTGATCTTTCCAAGACTTTTATCATGAATGGGTGCTGGATCTTGTCGAATGCTTTAAAAAATAATTTATTTTATAATAAGTCGAAGATCTTAAGAGACATCTCTCAGAAGGTATATAAATGCTAGAGCTAACATCAAGAAAGAATCCCAGCACTGAGGAAGAGAAGAGAATACAAAGCCTCACCCCCAACCAAGAAGCTATTTGCAACTGATACCTGCTGGGAAAGGAAAAACCATCTTTCTCCAAGGGATTGCCACTGAGATATCACCCATCCTCCAAGGTAGGCCTAGAGTATTTGTCTAACAGAGTACATACTCATTTTTCTTTAATTTTTGTTTGTTTGTCTTGTTAGTTTCTTTGGTTTTTTGCTTGTTTATTTTGTTTGTCTCATGTGTGCACTTGCTTATCTTTTAAAATCATACTGTTTTGCAGTTTGCTCTATTTAAAAGCTGCTTGGGCTGGAGAGATGGGTCAGAGGTTAAGAGCACTGGCTGTTCTTCTAGAGGTTCTGAGTTCAATTCCTAGCAACCACATGGTTGCTTATAACTATATGAGATCTGGTGCCCTCCTCCTAGCTGCAGGCATTCATGCAGGCAGAATGCTGTATACATAATAAAAGCTCCATATACATTTTACCTGTTTTACAATAGGTTCTCTTCCTTCTCATTTTACTAGGCTGAATCATGACATATTAGCTTCATATAATTCATTCCCTAAGTCTGGGGTTTGATTGTAAGTTTGTGCTCCACATCATCCCAAACTCATGAATATACTATTGTGGCCATACCCAATATATATAGTATTTGATATCATCCAAAACATAAGAAAACTTAACAATGCCCTTCAAAAATATAGAATTTAGATTTAATATCAAGATGATTCACAAATTATATGGATCAAATTTGTGATTAAAGCATGCTGATTAAAAACATACATATTTGCATTTTGTCTCTATATCAATACCACAGCGCTTAATTCATAACCACTCCTTCACTAGAGCCAATTTTTAAAATCTAGTAGAATGTGATGCCCAGCTCATTCTGAAAACTTCATGAAAACAAAATAATTTGTAATAGAAAGACAAAGAAAAGGGCTATTTCCTAGCATAGTGCTCTTCAGTCTTTCTATTGCAGTTTCAAAAGTGGGTCTTATGAGCATTAATTTTAATTTTGTACAATATTCATTATTTCCAAAATTTTGTTTTTCCTAATTCTATATCTATTGTCAGTCTTTCCTATAAATGCAATTTCTCTTGCACTTCATTCTTTCAAAGTCAAACTCAATTCTTTTTACCAACTGACAATATCTTCAACATCATCACAGGTTGTAAATTGTAACATTATAAAATTATTGCATTATAAGAATGAAAAATTTAGATCTGGCTCTCTGTTTTTAAGAATTTGGCTACAAGCAGATCATCGCTGCTAACAAATTTCTGATCAGCTGGTTTCAAGATCTATAAAACTAAACTGATAGCTTTATTTGCTTCCTTAGTTTCCACAGTTGTACTAACAAGGGCATTGTACCAGCTTTGAGCTGCATGCAAACAACAGTGTGAGGCTTTTGATTGAACTGGTTTTGTAGAATAATGATTTAGCAGGAGTTGGTACCATTGGTGGCCTTGTTAGCATGGCTGAGGCTGCCAATAACTGATCACTTGGCCCACTTTTTTCTTCCTATTTTTTTTTATGTATCTGGGGACACAGATAAGCTACTAACAAGAAGCAGGCTTTCCTTCAGATCTTACAGCAACCACTTTTCCATTCTGTACAATAATTCCCCCAACTTACTTATTCACGACATATTTATTTCCATTAAATAACATTTCACTTTGTAAAGTAAATCATTTTAGCACTTTTTCAGGGACATGAAGTGAACAAAGATATGAGGTTTTGATATGTCTTGCCAAATATTCATTTTAGCCTAAAATTCTCTTAATGGTTTCACAATATAGTTGATATAAGTGTACTTACTTGCTCTTAGAACTTAGCAATGGGGGACAGGGAACTGGGGATAGCCACAAGCAAGTCCCAGATACCAGGAAAGCAAGATGCTCCCAGGAACCAAAGGGGATGAGATTAGCTGAAGTACCCAAAAGGGGAGGGAGAACCTGTAGAGAACATATCCAGAGGTTAGGCAAGGCCCCAGGTTGAGGGATGGGGCCACCCACTCATCTCCAATTTTTTTTTTGTACCCAAACTGATTTTATTTTATTTTTTTTTCTTTTTCAATTTTTCTTAGATATTTTCTTCATTTACATTTCAAATGCTATCCCATATATATATATATATATATATATATATATATATATATACCCTTATACCCCCCAACCTGCCCTGCTCCCCTACCCACCCACTCCCACTTCTTTGCCCTGGCATTCCCCTGTACTGGGGCATATAAAGTTTGCAAGAGCAAGGGACCTCTCTTCCCAATGGTGGCCGACTGGGCCATCTTCTGCTACATATGCAGCTAGAGATACTGGGGGTACTGGTTAGTTCATATTGTTGTTCTACCTATAGGGTTGCAGATCCCTTCAGCTCCTTGGGTACTTTCCCTAGTTCCTCCATTGGTGGCCCTGTGTTCCATCCAATAGATGACTGTGAACATACACTTCTGTATTTGCCAGGCACTGGCATAGCCTCACAAGAGAATTATTTTTATGTTTATCTTTTTAAAAGAACCAAAGCAACAGAAGAGGTTTTAGTTCAATATTAAATAGAATCTTATAACTAAAACTGTCAAAAGGTGACACCTTCAATCTTGTATAGTAAAGGACCTTCATAATTTGAATTAGTTAAACAAAGCATGGATTATCATTCATCAAGAATGTTGCTAAGCTTATTTATAATAGCCAGAAGCTAGAAAGAATCCAGATGTCCCTCAACAGAAGAATGGATACAGAAAATGGAGTGCTACACAGCTATTAAGAACAATGAATTTATGAAATTCTTAGGTAAATGGATGGATCTGAAGGATATCATCCTGAGTGAGGTAACTCAATCACAAAAGAACACACATGATATGCACTCACTGATAAGTGGATATTAGCCCAGAAACTTATAATACCCAAGATACAATTTGCTAAACACATGATACTGAAGAAGAAGGAAGACCAAAGTGTGGATACTTCTTTCCTTCTTAGAATGGGGAACAAAATACCCATGGGAGGAGTTACAGTGACAAAGTTCGGAGCAGAGCCTGAAGGAATGAACCCACTTGGGGATCCATCCCATAAACAACCACCAAATTCAGACACTATTGCAGATGTCAACAAGAACCTGCTGACAGGAGCCTGATCTAGCTGTCTCCTGTGAGGCTATGCCAGTGCCTGGCAAATACAGAAGTGGATGCTCACAGTCAGCTATTGGAGGGAGCACAAGGTCCCCGTGAAGGAGCCAGAGAAATACACAGGGAGCTGAAGAGGTCTGAAGCCCCATAGGAGGAACATTATTATGAACTAACCAGTACCCCTAGAGCTCCTTGAAACTATACCACCAATCAAAGAAAACCCATGGTGGAACTTGTGGCTCTAGCTATATATGTAGCAAAGGATGACCTAGTTGGTCATCAATGGGAGGAGAGGCCCTTGCTCCTGTGAAGGCTCTATGCCCCAGTATAGGGGAATGCCAAGACCAGGAATGGGAGTGGGTGGGTTGGGGAGCAGGGAGAGGGGGGAGGGGATAGGGGATGTTCAGAGGGGAAATTAGGAAAGGGGATAACATTTGAAATGTAAATAAAGAAAATATCGAAAAAATAAAAAAAAAGAAAAAAGAAAAAAGAAAGAATGTTACTAAGGACATTCTGGAATTTTCTTTGTATTTGAGAAAGATTTGAATAGTTGGTTGAGCTGTTGAGAACTGAAGAACGTTCTGACACTAAAATTAGAAGACGTTTTTTCCTTAGGAAAAAAGTCTTTTCAAAATATATCCTCTAATTTACTTCTACAAAACAACTTGACTTCAAATGCAGCTAAGACAAACAGTAAATTTAGAGGAAAATATTTGAAAAGTATAGTGTGTTAAAAATAACTATACTTAATATTTAAATAAATCATAGAAGACAATCAGAAAAGAACACTGCTTAGTAGAAAGATTAATTCATTCACAGAAGAAGAAATACAGAATATTGTTAAGTTCAATAAATGTCACAGAAACAATCAAAGAAATATAAATCATACCAACCTTTCCCAAACTGAAGACTAATAATTTCAGTGTTGAGAAGTATTTAGTAATTTATTTAATAATTCACGTGTACTCAAGTTGTAGTGAAAGTGATTAAAAACTGAAATACAGTCAACAACTGTTAACATTTTTCTGGTGTTGAGTAAACTTTAAAGTATCATGAGTTGTGTCACAAAATGTTCCTTACTAGAAAGGTAACTCGTGTATTCACTTTACAGATGAAAAACTGAAGTCCTCTTCCAAAGATCTTGTATGTGCTCATTGGTAGAATTGGCACCCAGCTGGAAGTCAGTGTGACTGAAGATAAAGCTCCTAACCAGTGTCATGTGCTAACTTCATTCCCTTTCCTACCCTGTCTCCTGACTTTCCTTCTATGCCTCATTCAAACACATCCAGGCTATCCATACCTTCACACACAGCTCTCCAGGATTATTTCTTGCATTTTAATAAATGAGACAACATAGTTTTTAAAATTTTCCAACTTTCATACAGATTTAATGAACTTACACATTCTGCCTTTCCATTAGAATAATCCCTGAGTTTTACTCTTTCTTTATTTGGCTCTTAAGGACTAAAACTTAGCACTTAATCACCAAACTATAATTACTTGAATGATTCCATACTAGATTTAAGTAATATACCTTTAAGCATTTTAACACGGGTTTAAAATTGATGAAAATTTAAAAATTTAAAGAATACCACAGATTGGATTTTAGAGCAAGAATGCAGGTTCCTCTATTGTTAATGAATAATACTATATTTGCTACAACTAAGGAACCAATGTTGATAAAGAATTATCTAAAGTTTATATGCATTCATACTACTTTAGTCCTTAATATGTTCCTTTCTGTTCCAATATTACATCTAAGACACAAAATTACATTTAGTTGTCATATTTCATAAGGCTTCTCTGGGATATGATGATTTCTCAGACATAATTTAAGTAAATACATAAAATGAATTGCTGCTTGTTGTGACATATGACAATTTGTTTCAAGTAAGTTTTCATCTACTAACTTGATTTTCTACATTCCCAACAGGTATAGAACTCATGCTCTTGTGATGATAGCTAAAATCACTCACATAAAATGTCCAAAGACAATTGAAACAACTCACCAATTTAAATTTTATAACTATTAATAAAATGGGTCTCTCTAACATGCAGCCATTCTTTTGCCATATGCTGTCAGAAATTCCATTATTTGTACTTCATAAAGACACATGTATGACGTTAATCTTACCGCTGATAACTAATACTCTCCTGCTTCCCTGGCCCTCCCTGCTTCTTAATTCCAAACTGTTATGAATTTTTTATAAGAAACATATTAAATGGTATTTTACACATGCTAGATAAGAGTAATAAATGGTGATTTAATTTGAAACACTATTTTAGCATTTTTATTCAGGAATGCATAATAAAATCTGCATAACTAATATCTTATTGAATTATCTGTTAAGTAAAAATATAATTACCATTAATTTGTCTTTATAATACATATCCTTTCAAATTCACATTCTGAAACTCTAATCCAAATGGGATTCCAGAGACGGAAACTTTTGAAAGGTAATTCACTTTATAAGACTATATGGTAGAGCTCCCATGATAGGACTGTTGTACTTAATATAAAGAAGAAGAGGAGAGTTTGACTCTACAACAGGTGATGATTCTGGGAAAAAGCGGTCATCTGCAAGCCTGGAAAGAAAATCAAAGTAGAGCAGTACCCAGGATGTGAGACTACCCAGCCTCAAGTTTGTGAGAAATAAATGTTTGTTGTTTAAACCAACAACAAGAAGCCAGGGTTTTTTGTTTTCTTTTCTTTTTGAATTAATATATATTAAATGTACAAATAATGGCTCTGTTATACTTTTCCTTTTGAATTTCTGAGGCATGTTTTTATACTGTAGCACAATCTCGTCTCAAATTCTTTCTTTAGCCACTCAACTGCCTATATTACAAAGTTGGGCAATCATACCTGATTCATTATTATACTTACATGAAATCTCTACTGTGCTTTTATCATAGCCACTTTCTATCACCTTCAGCTGTCACCACTTTTCTTCCTGTGAGTCTACTTCCTCACTCCAACAAAATTCCTTCTCTATTCTCATGTCTTTTTACTTAATCTAGATATGAGAAAAATTACATGACAACTTTCTCTCTAGGTCTGGTTTTATGTAATGATTTCCAATTACATCTATTTTCCTACAAACAGTATTCTTTTGCTCTTTGTGGCTAAGTAATACTCTCTTGTGTATATATAGCACACTGTGGTGGTTTGAACAAGAATGGCCTTCACAGGCTCTTATAGTTGAAGAAGAAATAAGAGGTGTGGCCTTGATGGAAAAGGTGTGTCACTGAGAGCTGACTCTGAGGTTTTGAAAGACTTGAGCCAATCCTGTGCTCTCTAGTTCTCTCAGTGTTCACTCATCAAGATGTAAGTTTTCAGCTACTACTACAGCACTGTAATGCCCATGGTTGTCATGCTCTGTGCCATGATGGTCATAGATTCTCACATTATGAAATTTTTAAGCACCCAAAAATCTCTTTCTTCTGTATGTTGTCCTGATAATGGTATCTCATCACACCAATGGAAAAGTAATTAATGCATTTTTTCTTTGTCTATTCATGTAATGATGGTCACCCAGTCTGATTTCAAAACTTTGCTATCCTGAACAATAAACAATGATAGGCAATTATGCTGAAGTAGATTCCTTTGGCTGTTGTGAGTAGTGCTGAATGGATGTGGAGGTATTTCTGTGCTATGCTGACTTGGTTGGAATCATTTGAGTATATATCTAGGAAAGCTACAGATGGATCATATAATAGTGTTACCTTGAGATATATTCAGAGCCTAGATTAGGGAAAAAAAAACATGAGAGTAGAGCAAGGATTTTTTGGAGAGGGGAAGTAGACCCACAGAAGAAAAGTTGGGACAACAGAAGGTAATAGAAAGTGACTATGAGGGCCGGGTGGTGGTAGCACATGCCTTTAATCCCAGCGCCTGGTCTACAGAGTGAGTTCCAGGACAGCCATGGCTACACAGAGAAACACTGTCTTGAAAAACAAAACAAAACAAAACAAAACAAAACAAAAACATGACTATGATATATATATATATGCATTTATATGCATTTCCTCAAGAAAAGTAAGATATATATATATATATATGTGTGTGTGTGTGTGTGTATATATATTGTATATTTTAGTTTTCGTGAATACCCTCTGTTCTAACTTTACACAACAGCAGTGCTAATTTACACCCACACCAATAGTGTTTTAGCTTCCCTCATCACCAGCCCATGCATTCTCACCAAAAGTTGTTTTTTCGGCTGGGATAAGAGTGAATCTCAGAGTAATTTGTTTGCATTTACATATGGCTAAGGTGGATGAGCATTTTAATATACATATTAGCCACTGAGACTTTGTTTCTTTAAATATATATTCAATTTGTTCACCAAGGATTGATTGGATTGTTATTTTGATAATATTTTGAGTTCGTCTTATAGTTTGGATATTAATTCCTTGTCAGATGACTTGCTATCAACAATGTGCATGATCTATCTGATATCATATGATCCAATGAAATTAATTAGTAATAATTCTTTTATTTCTTCGGCTATCATTAGATCACTATTCAGAAAACTCCTTCCTATGCCTGTATCTTACAATATCTTCCAGTAGCTTCAGTTTCATTTCTATTTTAAATTTTAATATACTTATATTTATTGTATGTACATTGGTGGTTTTGTGTTCTGCCCGCATGTATGTCTGTGTGAGGGTGTTGGATTCACTTAGAACAGAAGTTACAGATAATAATGACTGCCATGTGGGTGAATTGAACCTGGGTCCTCTGAAGAACAGCTAGTGCCTTAACCACTGAAACCACTGAGCCATTTCTCCAGCCCCTCAGTTTCAGTTCTTACATTGAGGGGTTTGATTCATTTTGAATTGATGTTTGTACCACAGTCTAGTTTCATTTTTCTACATGTCCAGTTTTCCAGCACCATTTTTGAGGAAACTGTCTTTTCTTGGATGTATATGTTCACAGCAGTTCTTGGGACTCATATTGTTGTAAATGCATAGATTTCTTTCTGGATCTTTTATCACATCACATTGGTATTCATGTCTGTTGGGGTATGGCATGCTGTGTTTGTTATTATGGTTCTGTAGTATGTTCTGGTCCCAGATATTACCAGACTTTCAGAGTTGTTCATTTTTCTCGGGATTGTTTTAACTATTCAGGGTTGTTTTGTTTTGTTTGTTTGTTTCTTCTTTTTGTTTTTCTTCTATGTGAATTTTAGAATTTTTTTTTATAATTCTGTGAAGAATGTGTGGCATTCTTCATATAAATACAGATTATTTTAGGGATTACCAAAAAATATTTAGAACATTAAATTTTTCCAAAAGGGTATGTCAAGCAGAAAACTGAGCCTAGTCATCTGTGGCAACCATTTCTTTACAGCTGTTTTTGATTTGGCAAGTATGTGGGAAATACCTGAAGTTTTTGATTTTGTGAGAAATATCACAAGTTTTTATTTTGATTTGTTAGAGGACAGGTATGTGGACACATTTCCAGACATCCTCTTACTGATTAGATATTATAACTCAAGTTTCTTTTCCTTTTTATTCAAGGAACTGCTAATGAAGAAACAGGTTCTATACTTCTATTAAGTAAAAATCCTTTTCAAAAAATCTCTGAAATTACTTGCTGGTGGTCCTGGATTCTATAAGAAGGCAGTCTGAGGAAGCCTGGGGAAGCAGCCAGCCTGGGGAAGGAAGTAGTAGCCTTTATGGCCTTTGCATCAGCTCCTGCCTCCAGGTTACTGCCATGCTTGAGTTCCTGAAGTGGAAGTGGAAGCCAAACAAACCCTTTCATCCCTAACTTGCTTTTTGGTCATGGCCTTTCATTGCAGCAATAAAAACACTAACTAAGACAAGCTGCTTCATAGAATCCGTGTGTGAGCAAGGCGTTGACTCCATCTAGTCACCTTGGAATTTAGTGTAGAGAGTTCCACCGTCCATTCTGTTGGCACATAACCAAGACAGGATCATTTCAGCAACACCAACTTTTACAAGTCCTGGTAGCTGAATTGCAAGTTAACATTTATCTAAAAGGAGTCACAGAAACCATAATATCTCAATAGGCATGGAGGAATAGGAAGTCAAAAATCCCACTTTAATAGAATCATGAGAGTCAACAAAGCAAAACAAAAACTATGAACACAGCTATCACCCGTGACCTATCACCAGCTGACTCTAACCTCTTATGAACGAATCCAACAGTTCAGAAAGAGCCAAAATGTCAGAATAAGAAATTGGAGTCTTCCTGTTCAGAAGAGTTAATGATCACATAGAAGAGTAAAATAAATAGATGCACAAAATTTTAAAAAGTTTCAATATCTTGGTAAGACAGTTTCTAGAGTGAACACAACAGTTACCAAATTAGAAATTAACTTTCAAAATGTGGAGGAAAATGTTATCAAGGATATTAACATATTGAAAAATTAACCAAACAGTAACATTTACAATGAAGTGACTATTTACAATGAGGACAATGAAATGACTATTTACAATGAGGTGGTCAATCAAATCAAAACCTCAACAGACATTCATAACAAACAAAACCATGCAGAAAAAATTAACTTGGGGAATGAAGGACAAAATAAAGGTAATAATACAAATATATCCATATAAGGAAATAATTAAGAAGCATGACGAATGTTTCCAAGTCTGAGACACATTCCAAGGTCCAAAGTATTAATGATATAGAAGGAGCAGAGCTAAAATCAAGTGGAACCGACAGAGTATTTAGTGAGATCATAATACAAAACTTGACAAATTCAGAGTAGGAGATGTGCCTCCAAACACAAGAGGCATATAAATATCCAAAAAGACATTATGAGAAAAGAAACTCTCCATGTCATATTATAATCAAGATGTCAAAAATACAATGCAAAGTAATAATCCTAAAAGCAGCATGAGAAAGAGGAAAACTTACCTACAAGGGCAGAAATATCAGAATTACCCCCAGACTTTTCATCAGCAACCATAAAAGCCAGAAGAACGGGGAATAAACTATATCAAGGTCTGAAAGTAAACAACAGTGAAACAAGAAAGCTATGCCTTAAAAGGTTTCTTTCAAAATTGATGGAGAAATAAAGGTCTTTCAAGACAAGCACAAATTAAGGCAATTTCTGACAAGCAAGCTATCACTTCAGAAAGTTCTTGGTGGAATACTTTACAGGGAGGAAGATGAAAGAGAAGCTAACTACAGATAAGGCAGACATGGAAAAACAACAATGTCCAACACAACAACTTCAAATCCAACATGAGAACGGGAAGAGAAATATCAACAATCCATCAAAATAGAACACCACCTAATGTATGTGCAGGAAATAGCAAACCCCTTTCTAATAACCTTAAATGTAAATGGGCACAACTCATTACCAAAATATATGGACTAGCACAGTGAATTAAAAAAAAAACTACCATAAGCTTTCTTTTCAAAAGAAACACAACCAGTAAAGATACCCAAAAATTAATAGCAAAGAATGGAAAACAAATTGCCAAAAAATGAAAAATGTAAACAAACTGGCATAGCTATTCTTGCACCATGCAAAGTAAACACCAAACCAAAGATTAGACTAAACCAAACCAAGAAAAGATTAAAACAGACTGTATATATTGATAAAAGGAACAATGCATCAAGAAAATATAGTAATTGTAAGCCTTCATACACCAAGTATTGGAACTCCTAATTTCATAAAACAAACACTAAAAGACATAAAAGACCACATGACTTGACATAATAATGGGGAATTGAGTACTGGACGATCAAATTTATATAATTTTTCCAGAGAAATGACAGAGCTAAAATATACTATGAATAAACTGGCCTTAACAAATATACACAGAATATTCCACCCAACAATTAGAGAACACATATTTTTCTCAATGGCACAAGGAATCCTCTCCAAAAGTGATCACATCACAGGTCACAAGTCAATAGTCAAGAAATGAGAGAGGAAGGGTGAGAGGGACAGAGAGATATTTGTTCTCTATCAAATTTTAATGCAACAAAACTAGAAATCAACAATAAGAGAAATGACAGAAACCAGGAAAATACTCAGAGACTAAACAACACACTCTGGAATGAACAGTAGATCATCCAAGAAACCAGAGAGGAAAGTTTAAAAGTTGTAGAGACAGTGAAAATAAATCTGGATTTGAATGTCAGCAAAAGGATGGAAACAGTAGCAACAGCAGCAAACATGGAATGGAGAAGGTGGTACAGGCAAGCAAATGAGGACTTGTTCTCCCTTGGAGCTCATATCTGAGAAACTGGCAATAGAAGCCCATTTTGGAAGAGTCTCTGTCGTCGGTTAATTCTTCTTTGAAGTACCTCAGATCTGCTGACAGGTGTGTCTCTTACTAGATTCCAGATCCAATGAAGCAATACACCTTATGTATATATATCAAAATAAATCAACCTTTATTATTATTATTAAACAATTGGTAAGGTGCAATGATGCTACTCTCTATTTTGTATAATCAAACATATTTATTAATTAATTTCATTTTTACACTCCATATTTCATCTGCCTTGCCCGCTTGCCTGCCCACCCTCCCACTGTTTCATATCCTATACCTTCTTCCCACCCTGCTGTCTCCACATGGATGTCCCCACCCCCACCCCACCTGACCTCTAAACTCCTTGGGGCCTCCAGTCTCTTAAGGGTTAGGTGCATCATCTCTGAATGAACACAGACCCAGCAGTCCTCTGCAGTATGTGTGTTGGGGGTCTCATATCAGCTGGTGTATGCTGCCTGGTTGGTGGTCCAGTGTTTGAGAGATCTCAGGGGTCCAGATTAATTGAGACTGCTGGTCCTCCTACAGGATCGCCCTTCTCCTCATCTTCTTTCAGCCTTCCCTAATTCAACAACAAGGGTCAGCTGCTTCTGTCCATTGGTTGGGTGCAAATATCTGCATCTGACTCTTTCAGCTGCTTGTTGGATTTTCCGGAGTGCAGTCGTGATAGGTCCCTTTTTTTGTGAGCTCTCCACAGCCTCAGTAATAGTGTCAGGCCTTGGGACTTCCCCTTGAGCTGGATCCCACTTTGGGCCTGTCACTGGACCTTCTTTTTCCTCAGGCTCCTCTCCATTTCCTTTCCTGTAATTCTCTCAGACAGAAACAATTATGGGTCAAAGATGTGTCTGTGGTAACCCCATTCCCTACTTGATGTCCTGTCTTCCTGCTGGAGGTAGTCTCAATAAGTTCCTTCTTCCTACTGTCTACTGTTTGGCATTTCATCTAAGGTCTCTCCCTTTGAGTCCTAGGCCGGGGGGGGGGGGTCGGGGGGGGGACCTGATCTGGTATTGGGTGAGGGAAAAGGACTGAAGTCCTGAGGGCCAGCAGAAAGAATGGAAACAGGCAACCTCAGGAGATAGGAGGCTGGGAAGTGGGGGGGAACCCTCCAGAATCTTTTTTTTTTTAACATTTCCAAGGTACCTAGCAAAATGATACTCACAGAGACTATAGTCAAATAACTAATACAATGTTTAAAAATATCCCAGGACAAATATTTCCCAGAAATTTAATAGACAGATGTTTATCCCTACCTCAATTCTAAAATGGTCTGACTTTTATCTACTCTCCTACAAAGATTTTTACTGTATAACATGAAAGTCAAGGTTCATTTGGAAATATACTTTTTTTCTATTTTCAGTATATGAATATTTTCTGCCAGAGCCAGGGATAACACAATGAAGGGAGGCCTTCATTGTATTAGGTATTGAAATAAACTTTTATTATAATTGTCAAAAGCCTACTTCTAATTGTAACCAATTATTCTAGATCTGTTTTTGTTTCATAACTTGGCTTTACTGCATCTCTCATCAAGAATTTTTATTGAATACCTCATTCAGTAGCAGACAGTCCTGACAGTTCTTAAAAAGTTTGTTTTTCCATATAACTGCACCAATCCCCAACAACAACACATGCACACCAAATTCTGGATGACAACATAATTCCTTGTATGAAGTAGATACCAGGTATAGGTTTGTTTAATGGCCCTCACCATGCTTCCCTCCACTACATTTTCATTTGTACTAAACATACAGGGTACACACATTCTGAAAGAGCTGAATGCTGCTGATGGAAAGTCACTTGGTGCTTTGCTTTTTTCATTCTCTTTTGATGATAACTGTGTTTCAAGTACAGTTTCTGGGAAATGTCCTGCATTTAACAAAAAATAAATAAATTTTTTCAACACTGATTTGCCACACAAATATTGGCCAGATAAAAACAAACACAATGGCTGCAGACGCTTCAGCATCAAAAGATATGATAGCCAGAGTATAAATATTTACATAATGTGCATAATCATTTTTCAGGTAAAAATTCTAACAGATTCTTTTTCTATAGGAAAATCTAAACATATTATAAGGACAGCTATAATTTGGCAACAAAAGTTGAAAAAATGTAAGGGATATATAACCTATCATCTATCCTATCTCAGAAATTTATAGTAAAAATAATCAAAACAGTATGCAAACTGATATATAAGTATTTACATTATTAGATTATTTATAATAGAGAATAATTAGAAGCAAGATGTCAGGCATTGAAAATTGCTTAAGTAAATTACAGGAAGTCCATATGGAGGTAAGATGTACTATGATTAGAAGCATGTTGTGGAAGAATATTAATTTACTTAAAATAGTCACAACTCTGTACTGTTAAAGGCTTCAAAATACATGTAAAATATGATTCTGCATTGGAATAAGTACATAAATATAATTGTAATATAATCGTAGATACATAAATGTATTAAAAAACTTAACAATGTTTATCTCTGTGTGATAGAAATTATAGATGAGTTTTAGTCATTATACTATTTTATCTTTCAGTAAGTTTTCTGCATTTGACCTATAGTTACTTCTGTAATTATAAAAAATGTTTAAAAGATCAGTTTTGGCAAATACATAAAAGAGTACTTTCGTTATAAAAGTAAATATCGTTATGACACTCTATATTAAAATGTAAGCGAACCTTCAGAATAGTGGATGGTACAGTGTAAATCATTTACAGATATATGGGGTTAGCTTGTAATGTATTTGCAAATAAAGGAAACCATGTTGTGTTATTTCAACTGAGGTTAAAACTGATTTCTGGTAGTAGCACAATTTAGAAGTGCCACTGTTGATATTTAGTCATTATTTCTGCTCCTCCTGATTTTTTATAGCCATAGTTTGTAGGCTGTTGCAAATGTACAGACAATTTCTGTAGTGAATGGGAGTGTTTTTTCTTTCTTATAAATTCCTGGAAAATCAGATCAGAAATAATAATCAGCTACATATCTACTTTTGCACCTATTAGAGACTTACTAATAAGTGCCAGAGTCAATGACTATGTGTAGCCATGGATGCAAGAAGAATCAGTTCAGGAGCTGATTAAAATCAGAGATAGAGGTAGGCTCAGGAACAAAATTATGAAGAAGCCTGTTTTCTTCAGTGTAATCAGATTGAATGCACATGTTGCCAAGGCACTTGAAAGGACAAGGTGTGTGATGCTACAGTATACATAGCTTAAAATGTACAGATGATGAGGTCTGTGCTTTCAGGAATTTATAGTCTTAATTAAATCCACAGAAAATGATGGTTTGTAAAAGTCTCAACTGTGAGCATCAGATTGGTCCAGAAAATAACATGAACTAGATGTGTGCTTATCTACTGTAAATGTACATATTTTGTAGCTCAAAAAATATTCATACAATTTGTGTTATTTGAAAAATCAAAATGCACTGTAGAAAAGACACCAGTAATGATGTACAAATCATTTACAGATAAAAGAACATATGCATATAATAACCAAGCATCAAGACTGCCTGCGGCTTTGTACAAGCTTAGAATTTTCATTTCAGTACTATCCAAAATATCTTATTCTCTTTTTCTTTCATTTTTTCCTGTTTAATGATGAACAAAATCTAAAATGTTGATTTTCAAGATATTTTTGGTTTTCCTTTTGTGTCACAAGTATCTCTAATCATTCTAATTCTCAGTAAAATTCCCATTTTTTCAGAAGACAAAAATGCATTAACTTTGAATAACTAAGAATATATTACTTCTATTTATGAGATATATAAACAAATATAATCAAACAATTCATCTAGGTACTGAGATGTTGGCAGCTATGGCAGCATTTCTGGTTAAGGAAACAATCTCTGCTTTACTTAAGTTACAAATCAACTTGCAAAAATTCAAATGTAACAAACTAAGTATAGCCATCAAGTTTCATAAATATCTGGGGTACAAAAGGAAGTACATGTATAAAGGCTATATGAGTACAAATCAAGTCATCACTAGGTATTCTGTCTACAGTAGCACAACTCGATGTATTTTTAATATTTAATGGGAATAGTATGCATTTTTCATCCTGTTTGTTAGATATTAGTGAAAGGTTGTGGGTTTTTTTGTAAAGATTAAGCAATCAATACTTAGCAAGTACACATAATATTTCTAGAAATCTTGTTAAGATCGTATTAGGAAGAGATCTACAGAATCATTTATTTCTTTATATTTTTCCATGATAATATATTCATTTGTATTATTATTTATCAATACTCTATATTATACATCAGATATTGGTGATGAGCATGAGAAGTTGCAGGGCCTTCACATTTCAGAGTACATATTATAGTCATGATGGATTTGTGGAAAGGGGACTATAAACACACAAATAAATTGGCATTAGTGTTCCCAAGTTGAGATTGGATAGTTTTCTTTATACTTTTACTCATGACAGTTTCATGTTCAACACTAAATATTTGGCGCTGTTTTAAACATGAACAAATTTTCAAGCACGGATTTCATGGAACTTTCCAGTAATTTCTAGTCATGTAGAAAGGTACAAAATACATCTTCTTGCAGTCTTTGCAAAAGTAGAATTTTCTTGTGAGAAGTAATAAATGGCACTGACCTCATTGCAACAGCCAGACAACTGACCAAAGTGCCAACAACAGCCACAGTGAACTAAGGAAATTACAAGATATTTAAAAAAATAAATTTAGTCATTATGGTGTTATTGGCAGGTATTCTATAACGAGCGATAGTTTTTTCCAAATAAATTAGTTGTCAGGATACTCTAAGGCATTGCTGTAAATAGGGACACATTCACTTACAAGAGGTAGATATGTCCTGAAGTTTCAAAACCAATAATGAGATTCAAGGCTAGTATAAACTTAAGCATGTTTTTCTTATTGGGGTACAGCAAAAATCTAAATTTGATACTTGATAACTGTTCATTCCATCTTATTTCTCTACTGTTCATGAAATTGTGTTGGAAAGAGATACATGAAATATCAACTTGTAAAAAATTCATATCTGAATGACATGTATTCTACCACTGGGCTCCCATGCACAATGCATATTATTATTATCATTTCTAATAAAGCATTACAATTAGGGGCTGGTGAGATGGCTCAGTGGGTAAGAGCACCCGACTGCTCTTCCGAAGGTCCGGAGTTCAAATCCCAGCAACCACATGGTGGCTCACAACCATCCGTAACGAGATCTGACTCCCTCTTCTGGAGTGTCTGAAGACAGCTACAGTGTACTTACATATAATCAATAAATAAATCTTAAAAAAAAAGCATTACAATTAAACTGTGTGCTCCTATTTCATGGCATTATTATGAAAATTAGATAAAATTCATATATTACATTGCACAATAGTATATACTTGAAATAGGCAGCCCTTACTATACTGATAAGGTAGGTGAGTGTTCACAAGAATAATTTATAGATTAGAAAAAAAACTCTTCTTCAAAATATTTCTCCTCTTAGACTTATGTAGATGGCTGGAGTCAATGATTTTTTTTCTTTTTGTTGATTTTTACTTGCATTTTCTTTATTTTCTTAATTTTCTTACCAAACATATCCTCACATATATTACAGTTTAATATCTACCAGTTTGTTTACTAACAAAAATTGCTTTTATTCATAGTGGTAATATGAGAGATAAAACAACTCTACACTGTTTCCCTGAGCCTCTCTTCCCTGCCTGTTGCTATATCTCAGCTCCCAGCTTGGCCAAGCACCTCCTGCTCAACCACAGGTTATGCCTGTCAAGAAGATAAGGTGGGCTTTCCATAGACTTCCTCCTCCTCCTCCTCCTCCTCCTCCTCCTTCTTCTTCTTCTTGTTCTTCTTCTTGTTCTCTCTCTCTCTCTCTCTCTCTCTCTCTCTCTCTCTCTCTCTCTCTCTCTCTCTCTCTCTCTCTCTCTCTCTCTCTCTCATCCCAGAACCAATCAGAGTCACCAGTGGAGCTGCAATAAAACATCATCTGCAGCCTCCCCTCCCCATGTCCATGCTTTCTGTGGATCCCATACGTAATCCCCCTACCCTAGATTCCCCTTCCCCCAGCCTTCAACACCAGCAAGTATTCCCCAATACTCCACCCTAATGGGTCAGTAAACAGGCAACACTTGACCATCATACTCTCTGAAAATCCAGAGAGGGAACAGAAACCAAACTAAAAACCCATCCAATAAAGACAAATGCAGAAATTAGCACCTAGACCTATAATCACATCAAAGCCAGATGCCCAGACACCAGCAAAAGAACACAATAATAGCCAGGGCAATATGGCACCACCAGAGCCAACTGTCCTACTACAATAGGCACTGAATATTCTAACATAGCTAAAGCACAAGGAAAAGACATTAAGGTCTTTAAAAAAAACAGCTATATGAAGATGATAATGGTCCTTAAAGATGAAATGAATAAATCTCTTAAAGAAATCCATAAAATACAAACAATTCGAGCTAATGAATAAATCCCTGAAAGAAATCCAGAAAAACAAACAAACAGTTGGAAAGAATGAACAAATCACTTAAAGAAAAGCAAGGAAAAAATAGTTGAAAGAAATAGTACTGTCCATAGCCTAAACATAAACCTAAGAAGCAAACTGGTATAGTCATTCTACTATCTATCAAAATAGACTTCAAAACAGAATTAATCAAAAGAGATGGGGAAGGACACTACATAAACATCAAGAGAAAAGTTCACCAAGATGACATTTCAATTCTTAACATCTATGTCCCAAACACAAGGGCTTCCACCATTGTAAAAGAAACAGTACCACAGCTTAAGTCAAATATTGATTCTCATACACTGATAGTAGAAGACTTCAATACCCACTCTCAACAGTGGACAGGTCATCCTGACAAAAACTAAAATAAAAAATACTGAAACTAACAGACATTATAAATCAGAAGAACCTAACATATTGTTATATAATATTACATGATATTTCATCCAAACATAAAGAATAAGGCTTCTTCTCAGCATCTCACAAAACTTTCTCCAAAATTGTCCACATACTCAGACACACAGCAAGTCTCAGTAGATACAAGAAAATTGAAGTAACTCCCTGTTTTGTATCATACAACCATAGATTAACACTGGATTTCTACAACCACAGGAACAACAGAAAGCTTCCACACTCATGGAAATTGAACAGCTCTCTACTGCATGAAAAATGGGTCAAACCAGAAATTAAGAAAAATATTGAAAGACATTTCACAATTGAATGAAAATGAATACACAAAATACTCAAACTTATGGGATGTAATGAAAGCAGTACTGAGGAAACTTCACAGTACTACATTAAAAAAATAATTAGAGTGGTCTCATACTAGCAGCCTAACAACACACCCAAAAGATCTAGAACAAAAAGAAGTAGGCATATCCAAGAGGAATATAGAGCATAATATACTCAAACTAAGGGCTAAAATCAATAAAATAGAAACAAAGAAAACAATACAAATAATAAATGAAACAAAACTTGGTTCTTTGAGAAAAATCGGAAAGATAAACACTATTCAAACTAGCTAAAATCCAGAGAAATAATATCCAAATTAATAAAATCTGAAATCAAAGGAAGTATATAAGAGACACTAAGGGAATCAAGAGAATCAAAAGAACAAATTTCAAAGAACTATACTCTAGAAAGTTATAAAATCTAAGAGAAACTCATGATTTTCTTGATAAGTACCACTTATCAAAGTTAAATCAAGATTAGATAAACAATTCAAATAAACCAATAACTCCTAGGGATATAGAAGTAGGCATTAAAATTCTCCCAACCAATAAAAGTTAGGACCAGATGGTTTCAGTGCAGAATTCTAATAGACTTTCAAAGAAAAGCTAATACCAATGCTCCTCAAATTATTCCACAAAATAAAAAGAGAAGGAATATTGCCAAATTCGTTTTATGAGGCCACAACCACTCTGATACCCAAACCACACATACTCAACAAAGAAAGAGAATTATACACCAATTTCCCTCATGAACATTGATGCAAAAATACTCAATAAAATGCTTGGAAACTAAATCCAAGAACCTATCAAAAATGTCATCAGCCATGATCAAGTAGGCTTCATTCCAGAGATGCAGGGGTGGTTCAATATATGAAAATCAGTAAATGTAATCCACTCTATAAACAAACTGAAAGATATAAACCACATAATCATTTCATTAGATGCAGAAAAAAATCTTTAATGAAATCTGACACCCCTTCATGATAAAAGTTCTGGAAATATTAGGAATACAAGGGACATATGCAAGCATAATAAAGGCAGTTTACAAGCCCATAGCTAACACCAACTCAAATGGAAAGAAACCCAAAGCAATTCCACTAAAATCAGGAACAAGACAAAGTTGTCCACTCTCTTCAAATCTATTTAATACAGTATTTGAAGACTTAGCCACTTAGCAATAGGACAACCAAAGAAGACCAAGGGGGTACAAATTGGAAAGGAAGAAGTTAAAGTGACACTAAAATTTCTACCTGGGAACTATAGCTGATAAATGCTTTCAGCAAAGTAGCTAAGTACAAGATAAACAGACTAAGAAAGAAATCAAGGACACAACACCTTTCACAATATCCTCAAATAATAAAAAAATATCTTAGAGAAACTCATCCACACACATGGATTTGGTGAATTAACAGCTAAAATGACTATCCCACACAAAGCAGTCTACAAATTTAATTCAATCCCTATCAAAATAATCCAATTAAACACAGGGAACAAATCTAAACTTATAATTCTTAATAGAGGAATCTTAAATGGTCACAAAACAAAGAAATGATCAACATCCTCAAGCTGCAGGGAAATGCAAATCAAAACTATTTAGATTTAATCTTACACCTGTCAGATTGGCTAGGATCAAAAAAAAAAGTGATTAGCTTATCCTGAAGAGGATGTAGAAAAGGGAGAATACCCCTATATTGTTGGGAGGAGTGAACACACTCTATGGACTATGTAGCCACTATGTAAATCCATATTTCAGTTCTTCAGAAAATTGGGATTTGATCTACTCTATGATCAAATATACTTGGTAGGACACTCCATCCTACCACAAGGACATTTGGTTAACTCTGTTCATTGTGGTTTTCTTCATAGTAACCAGAAACTAGAAACCATGTATGGAGATGTTCCTCAAAATAAGAATGGATTAAGAAAATGTGATACATTTACAAAATGGAGTATTACATAACTATTTAAAAACATGACATCATGAAGTTTCCGTGCAATTGGATGTGAAAGGAAATAAAACTTGAGACTTGTGATTCATGTAATGTATGTCAAATAGCCCAAAGAGTTGTTTGTGAGCTTTGAAACCTGGGGCTGAGAACATAGCAGAACAGGCCAGGACATGCCCGGGCAGGCCCGTGGTTACATGTCCTGACTGGCCTGGTGCCTCCCTATCTTCCGCCCTTCTGACAGTCTTTTGATGTTTAAATGGACCAATCATGTTAAACCGGGCCAATTCCTCCCCTGACCCCACCCCTTTTCTATAAAAGTCCCTAGCTTCCAAGCCTCGGGGTCGAAACCACTGTCTCCTGCGTGAGATATGTTTCAACCCGGAGCTCCGCCATTATGGCTCCACCATGTGGTCAACACCTCTGTCTCCTGTGGGAGATATGTGTCGGCCCGGAGCTCCGTCATTAAACTACCTCATGTTCTTACATCAAGTTGGCCATCTGTTCGTGATTCTTGGGTGCGAGCTGAATCAGGAATTGAGTGGGGGTTTCCCCACTAGGTTCTTTCAGATGCAAATAGAAAAAAGTCATCTTGAATGAGGTAACCCAGAAAAACTTGGTATGTATTCACATACAAGTGGATATTAGTGATTACAAAGCTACAATCCACTGATATAGAAAGGTTAGGTAATTCTAGGGGTCGGGTGGATGCATGGATCTCCCTGGGAAGGGGAAATTAAGTACATTATGGAGATGGATTGGGGGCTGCTGGAGGAAGAGTGCAGGGAAAGAAGGCTAGAATTAGGGGGGGATATCGGGGACAGTGTGAAAACCTGTTGACGTGGAAACTGCCTGGATTCTATGAAGGTGACCATAGCCAGGACTTGTAGTAATGGACGATGTGGAGTCTGTTTTTTTTTTTTTTTTTTTTTTAGTTTTTCGAGACAGGGTTTCTCTGTGTAGCCCTGGCTGTCCTGGCACTCACTTTGTAGACCAGGCTGGCCTCGAACTCAGAAATCTGCCTGCCTCGCTGGGCGTGATGGTGCACGCCTTTAATCCCAGCACTCGGGAGGCGATGTGGAGTCTGAACCGGACATCTTTTGAAGCCAGGCATGTCTTAAGTGGTGAGCTGGAGTTGCATTTGGTGGAATTGTTGACTGAGGGTGTCCTATAGACATCACAAATAAACCAGGTTAATACCAGAACATGATACTTAGGCCCCATTGAGAAGGACAACATCTGCATAGCTCTTTGAATTCAGAGAGGTCAAGCTGCTAACTACATGGAGCCTTCATCCACTATGTTTTAGTTTCTTTGGTGCAGCAAGGTAATCTGCTGGCTACCAAAAGAGTAACCTGGACACCAATGCAGTCACAAAACCTTCAACCAAAAATCTGCCCTCCCTGTAAGATGTGCTGGGGCACATGAGAGTGGCCGATCAGTGACTGCTCTAACTTGAGAACAATAAAGGGAGTCCATGCCTGGATGTCCAGGAAACAAAAAACAGAGTGGTTCAGAGACCTAGGGAAGAACCAAACACAACTGGCAAAAAAAAAAAAATCAATGAAATGATTCCCAGTGATATTCTGCTATACATATAGATTGGTGCCTTGTCCATTCATTATTAGAGAGGCTTTCTCTGACAGCATACAGGAGCTGATGCAGAGACCCACAGTCAGAAAGCATGCATAGAGAGAGTAAAAATTGCAGGTCTCCACTGGATTCCTACCCTCAGAGCTTGGGGAATCCCACAGAATAGAGGGAGGAAAAATTGTAGGAGTCAGAGGGAATCGAGGACACCAGGAAAATATGCCCTACTGAATCAACTAAGTAGGGCTCACAGGGGCTTACAGAGTCTGAAGTGGCAAATAGAAAAGCCTGCACTGGGCCAGGCGTTGGTGGCGCACACCTTTAATCCCAGCACTCGGGAGGCAGAGGCAGGCAGATTTCTGAGTTCGAGGCCAGCCTGGTCTACAAAGGGAGTTCCAGGACAGCCAGGGCTATACAGAGAAACCCTGTCTCAAAAACCAAAAAAAAAAAAAAAAAAAAAAAAAAAAAAGCCTGCACTGGTCTGTGTAAGTTCCTCTGCATACATGTAGCCTCCCTCAACCTTGAAGCAGGCTGAGCCAGACTTTGACCTTGCTGCCACTAAGAAGGAGATTACCTAGGGTAGAGCCTTCTGACCTTGGCTCTATTTGCTCTTCTCCAAGACTGCTTCCTGCTAAAAGGTCCTTAAGACTTGCCAGAGACACCCTGTAGATCGCCTATGGGCTGGCTCCAGGCACCATGAATGGGCTGGCAGGGGATGGGCCTAACCCTCTTTATAAGATGGACTCTCAGTAAACTTCGGGGGCCTTGAACAGAAACATGTCTTAGCCTCCATTATTTCTCTCGCCATTTCCTTCCATACAGGTCCAGCCTTCCACTCAGGAACCCAGTTCACGTGGCCGCAGGCAGCTTTCAGGTGGTACCCTAACAGTGGCCTGAGTACAGGTGGATCAACCGAGAGAACACTGTCTTGGTAGAGCTCTACAAAAAAGATTAAGAAGATGTATCCGGCCCTGTGAGCAACACTTTGTATTCATGTTAGCGCCGGCTTTGAACTTCATTTTTTCAAAATTCTTGCAGCAAGTGCAAAGGGATACAGGCTAGACTGAGTCAGTGTTGGCCCAGCGCTGATATCAGCTAGGGGTTGACTGTGGAAAATGGGAGTGAAAAAGAAAACAGGCATTTGTCTGCAGTCAAGAACTGCATTGGGCGAGAGGAGTAGGGCTTAAAATAATAAAATAAAATAAAAATAGTAAAATTCAAAAAAAAATTAGGGATAGAGAGAGAGAGATCAAGAGAGAAGGAAAATGGATTTCACAACTCTCCCAGGGACACAGGTAAATCCGGAGACGTCCGGCCTTCTCTCTGGCCCCTACAGGAGACACTCTTAGATTTGGTTACATCAAGTTCTCTACCTTCTCTGTGTTTGTGTTTGGTGCACCAATATATGTCCATGTGTCAATTCATGTCTGCCTTTGTTTCGTTGTATGAATGACTGTTGTTTTATGTTTCATGTTGAAAAAGAAAAATGGTTAAAACTTTATCTGCTGGCTTTCCATCTCTTGATTTAGTCTTTACAGAGAGGAGGCTGATTTAATTTGCCCTGCACTGTAGCCAGGAGTGACACACAGCAAGGAAGCTCTTGCTGAAAAACTGTTTTTTTTTAAAAAGGAGTCTGCAGCTTCTTAGTTCTAAGGCAAAAAAGCTGATAGTTGTTTTTTTCCTAGAAAATTCTACAATTGGGTTCAGCAATTTTGAATTTTTGAGTGCTTTTTAATCTTAAAATTATAGCTAGAAAAAATAAAATTCTTTGATTGGCCTAAATTTATCAGATTCGTGTAGTCACTTAATTTGTTTTTTACTGGTCTTAAAGGTGTAAATATGCTCTGCGTGTCTTGGTCATAGAATATTCGCTTATAGTTATTGGATATGATCAAAAATGTGTAACATTGGTTACAAAAAAGTTAGCTTTAAATTGGTAACTCCAGATTGGAGTCATTTTAAATAAAACGTGGCAAGAACCAGCCCAGAAAACTAGGCCTCTAGGATACTTCTAAATTGAGATAATATTTAATTAATTCTTATCCTAGAAAGTAGACTTATACAGATAATACTTAAAACAATGTCTCTTTAATGAAGCATTAAAATTTGCACTGTCATACATTCTATGTATAAATTGGCAGCCAAACTTCGTAACATGATATTGATGTTTCTAGTATTGATTTTAAGATAATATATTGTTTAAAATTGGGTTTTACTTTCCCAAAGTTGTAGAAATATTCTAACGTCACATTAAAAAACTTAAAAATTATGATTAAAATTGCCAATGTTCCATTGACTGCACCTTGCAGTTTGGTTGCAAATTTAAGACCTTTAATTCACCTATATATTGCAATTAGGATAATTATAAGAGTAATCATCTTATGAGAGCACTAATACAGCTCTCTGTGGCCATACAGCCATACAAAACTCAGAGCAACCTCAGCAGGACTTGTGTGGCTTTCTTTTTTGTTTTGCAAACAGTGCCTAGGAAAGTTCTTGCCTGTCTTCAGGGGAATTTCTTTTCAGGAAAAAACAAACAAACAAACAAAAAACATTGTTGCAGATCTAGCCAGATGTTGTTCTAAATAAACTTTAAATACAGAATTTATAAAAAGTCAATCAGGCTGTAGATCTTATAAAGACATTACAATCTGACTTGCCTACTTCATATAAAATTATTATAGATTGAAAAGTTTGTTTTTTCCTTTGCATTCTGATAATTGAAAAGCGTTTGCTTCTAGTGAACTGGTAATCACTGGAAAATTTTACCTCTAGGTCTGGCTAATATAGCTTTACATTATATAAGAAAAATTTTTATTGTCTCTGTTTCAATACAAGAAGCTGAGAGTTTGAATCTTTCAATGCATATTGTTTCCTAAGTGGAAAGTATTTTATTAGCTAATGCCTCTAAAGGGAAGTTTAATTCAAATCTTTGCTTTCACACAATGAGCCTTAACATTCTGGGGAGTAGTTGTTGCTTCATAAGATTCAGAGGCAATATCTTTATAATATTTAGGGTTTTAGTTATACTAGAAAATCGTGGTACATAAAATCTAAGAAAGAAAAATTGATTTGCTTCAAAAATTTTTTTTAAAGATTTATTTATTTATTATATATAAGTACACTGTAGCTGTCTTCAGACACTCCAGAAGAGGGCGCCAGATCTCGTTGTGGATGGTTGTGAGCCACCATGTGGTTGCTGGGATTTGAACTCTGGATTTGAAGAGCAGTCGGGTGCTCTTACCCACTGAGCCATCTCACCAGCCCCCAAAATTTTATTTTTGAAAGCTTCCAGGAGATTTTAATTGGCTAAGACCTCACCTTAAGGTCTTAAAGTGACTTAAACCTTTGTTGGATGTAATCTTGAGAGACACAAATTAATTGGTAAAGAACAAAAGGCTTTGCAGAAAATAAAGGAAGCTTTTATAATTGTTATCAATTATAGTCAATAGTAATTAAATATTAGCTGCTTATTTTATTTATGGTTATTAAATGTGCCCACAGCAATTCTTTGGCAAGAGAAAACATTAATGTAAAATCATCTTTCTCCACCTCAAAGTAAAGTTTTAACATCCTATTATAAGGCTGCTGTGGTGCTAATTAAGAATTGTAAGATAAATTCATATATTTTTTTAAAAACTATAACAAAAAATGGTGTCTTAAAAACCTGACAAAGTGTCTGTTCCTTGTTCCAAACAGCAATTAGATTGGTTATTGTAGAATATTGATATTTGGCCTATTGCATACCATCATTTTAAATAAAATTGATAATCACTATCCTAAAGATAAGTTAAAAATTGTTTTTATGCATGCTTTTGTATCTTCTATAATTCATGCATGCATGCATCCCATTTACTAAACTTAAAAACAACCCTTCTATGGGAGAAAAGTATATGTGAATTGGATCACATGTTTATTCTTTTGAGTTTCCTCCTGCTTCAACACAGATAATTAAATTGTGTGCTGTAGATGGTGTTTTAAAATGTTAAATAATCAAGCTTTAATTTGTATATTAATAGTCAATATATATCTCAGAGCTTACAAAATTGCTTAAAATTGTTCATCCCTCAGATACTATAAATTCTCAAATTTGCAATTGTTTATGCATATACAACTCATAAGAAAAAATGCTGTTCTTTTAAGAAAACTGTCTTTGGACATTTAAAAATTTGTCCTAGATTGTCTGGACAAGACCTCTTAAGGCAATGCCATGCTAGATTCATATCCCATCCAGATTATAGGCCTTACACAAAAAATAATTGGCCATATAATCTCGTTCTTTACATCATCAAAATAGTAATGGCTTAAGATAATATTTTGGTATTTTTAGAGAATGTGCATGTCAAATTGTAAAAAATTTGTCCTTAGTGTCCTCAGTTTCTACCTGTTTCCACATAATGGTGTTAATTCTTGAGGACTTATACTTAATCAATTGCTGCAAATGGGTACACTTATTTCTGATTAATAAATAAATAAATTATGCACATGTGACATTTAATACCTTTTCAAGCTTTCTAGTTACAACTGCTCTACAAGAGAAACAACTAAAAGTGTAGTTAGCCATTGCCTATCTAAATTTTTTTTATATATATACTTGGTATTCCAAATTAGATTATAACAGATAATGGAACTGGCTATAACAGTTAAGTATTTGAGATGTTTTTTCAACAATTTAATGTTACCCATCCTACTGAGACTTTTTATAATTCTCAAAGGCAAGATATTATGGAACTTTAAAAACTATATCTTCTTAAAAAACAAAAAAGGGGAGGAGTTATATCCCCGTGCACATTATTTAAATCACATTTTTATTTTAAAAATTTTAAAATTTGGATGTCAAAGAACTTAATAAATGCCTTAGTATCTTAAAACTAGACATAATCATGTCTAGGTGAGATGAAAAGGATCTACTTATTGGCATATGGCTTTATCCTGAACAGCTACCCTATACTTGGGAAGAGGGAAAGCTTAGGTTTTCTCCACAGAATGTTGCAGAAGCATGACAACTGCCAGAATGATTCCTGTGATGGGCTGACCTATGAGTTCGCTGAGTGCCCTGACTGTGGTGACAAGAAAGCTGATTTGGGTATATGTTTTTGACCCACCTTTACCTTTGGCCCAGATTGGACAAGCTAAACTGCCTTGCTTCAAGCTTTTTAACCTTACAGGACAGAGAACATTAGAGACCATGGAATCTGACTTTAAAAAAAATTAGTCATAAGAAGGGAGTTATAATGATTCTTCTCCTTCCTTTAATGTGACCAGTTTTTCTAACTCAATCTTGGACTGGTCTAGTAATAATTCCAATATTAGAGATTCCTGTTGAAGATATCTAAAACTCCTTTTTAGCTAGCAGAGTTAACTTTGGAGCTTCGCCTATTTACGTGAGAAACAGCCTTTCTGTTGATTCTGAAATCCATCTCTCCTACATCTGGAGGACAGAGTTTGAGCTTGATCAGTTGCTAATTTGCAACTGAATAGAGTACCTGGGCTTCCCCAAAGAAGCTTTTATCCTGTTGCTTTTCAACTGTCTTGACTTTGTTTTTCAAGCAGGTCAGTAAACGCCCTACAGCCTGTCTTCAGCAATAGTGCAGCCTCGCCTCTAGCAAGCACAGGTGGCAGAAATTCATCGATATGAAGAAGCATATTGAGTATATATTGTGGCTTTGGTCTGATTTGGGAATAAGGTGTGCTATGAGGGCCAGTAAAACAATGACAGGCAACCAGATTTCGGAACTATATCAATCTAAGACAGAGGTATATGCCAAGAGGCCATGGTTTATTAATAATACACCACAGAGCCATGTTTGCGCATAATAAACACAAACAAGCTGCATATATTCTCCTTGATGGATAAGAATAGTTCGAGGGAAAATCTGAGTCTCCAAGCCAGGTGCGGCCGCCAGTCACCATAACTCCCAGGCAGGACTATGGAGCATAAATACATTTTATGCCTCAGTCCAGCTAATTTTTATTATATATTTAGGGAGGAATTGTAGCCTCCCTCAGCCTTGAAGCAGGCTGAGCCAGACTTTGACCTTGCTGCCACTAAGAAGGAGATGACCTAGGGTAGAGCCTTCTGACCTTGATGGCTCTATTTGCTCTTCTCCAAGACTCTGCTTCCTGCTAAAAAGTCCTTGAGACATTCCGGAGACACACCCTAGCCGGGCGTGGTGGCGACTCTGTAGATCTCCTATGGGCTGGCTCCGGCACCAAGAAAGTGCTGGCAGGGGATGGGCCTACCCTTTTTATAAGCATGGACTCTCAGTAAACTTCGGGTGCCTTGAACAGAAACATGTCTTGGCCTCCATAATTTCTCTCGCCATTTCCTTCCATACAGGTCCAGCCTTCCACTCAGGAACCCAGTTCACGTGGCTGCGGGCAGCTTACACATACATGTTATGAATATTAGCTTGGTGTTTTGTTGGACTCCTAACAGTGGGAGAGGGTATGTCAAAACTATTTTGCCTGCTCTTGGGATTTTTTCCCCCCAAATCGGGTTACCTTGTCTTATTGTATCTTGTTTTGTCCCATTTGGCTGTTGTGCCTTGGAGGCCTGCTCCTTTCTGAAGAGAAACATAAGGGAAGTGGATCTGGAGGAGAGGAGGGAGCTGGAAGAAGAGGATGGAGGGGGGAAGGGGGGTTGGAATATATTGTATGAGAGAGGAATCTACAATTTAAAATAAAACTATTTTTCTATTTTTACTGTAGCTCTTTGGGGAAAAAAGAAAATAATATTGAGTGTATAGCTTCAGGAGGGCCATGCATAGGGTGGTAAGGGAGGAAGGATACACTTTTCTAGTCAGCCAAATAAACTGAATCGATCATGACCATATATGGGATGTCAGAGAACACAGCCTAATCACACTCATAATCAACTCACTCTGGCATTGAGCAACTAACATAAAACTATTTTATGGCAAAAAAAAAAAATCATAGAATTGCCTTATAGTATCCATCACTTTGAATGACCACCCTAGCTTATAATCAGCTATTGTGAGAACTAATAGCTGTTAGGGCCTATGTTTAATTTATGTCTTGTTCCATTTTCAATTCACACTGACAGTTTTAGTACCCATATAGGGACAAAAACATCTCACCACTGTATAAGCCCTCCTCTTCTAAAAGTCCATGTTAAAACCAGAGTGCAGGTTTCCCAGGCTCTATGCCTTGAGTTGCAGTAGTGGCATGTGAGGTGACAGCAGTGACTGCAGCACGATTTTCTCCCTACTGTGATCATTACAGTCCTATAACTACCTTTAGCAGCATTCTTCCTGAGACCTACCAGCCCAATGTCAATGTGAAGATTGCCCATGCTTCATACATCTTCCTTTTCTGCTAGCATTAGGAGAAGCATGGTCTTACTGGCAATAAAAGAAACTGTCCTCAGGACTGTTACAGGACGTGTCTATTTCTATAAAACATTTATAAGATAGTCAAGGGCACCACAACAATTTTGTAGGGTTGTGATACTGTTGAACTAGAAATATAGAAGTTGAGCTTCAAATACAGAGGAAAGAAAGAAAACAAATGGCTATAACAATATTGATCTGTCTAATTTGGTTCTCTATTATATAACAGAAAAAATAATAGTGCTCTAAATGACTCAGTACAGTTGCTATAATTAAGAGAGTTATAAGACAAGCCTAAGAGATATTATTAGAAAATACTGTAAGTACATATTTCAGTAATGGATGGATTCTCCATGAATGAAAGTGAACTGGGGAAGGCTTCTCATAGAGGACCATATTTGAATGTTATAAGAACAGAGGCTCCTTCAGTCCTTCCCCTAACTCTTCCACTGGGGTCCCCAGCCAACCAAAGCGTATACAAGGAGGGATCCATGGCTCTAGCTACATAGGTAGCAGAGAATTGCCTTATCTGGTTTCAATGGATGGGAGGCTCTTGGTCCTGTGGAGGCTTGTCCCAGTGTAGGGGAATGCTAGGGTGGTGAGGCAGGTGTGTGTGTGTGGGGGGGGTGGTTGGGGAGCACCCTCATAGAGGTAGGGGAGGGGAGAGTGGAAATAGGATGGGGAGTTGTGGAAGGGAAACCGGGGAGGGGGACAACATTTGAAATGTAATTAAATAAAATAACCAAGTAAAAGAGAACAGAGGCCATTCATTAGATGATAAATGGTCATTTCAGGTTTAACAGTGGGTTAGGACACTAGAATTTAATCATTTCTGCTGCTGCTGAAGCTGCTAAATCTGGAAAGAAAAGTGATGGATCTAGAAGACCATTTGGTTCACAAAAGGATGGAGGTAGATATGAGGCATAGGAATCATAGAGATCCTTAGAATAAACAGCAGGAAGAATGTGGCAATGGGATAATAATAATAGTAGGTTATATTTTGCCATTCATGCAATGTTATACTTATTTTCAGGACAATAAAATAATTTTTCCATGTATAATTTTATCCATTTAATGTTAAGTACTTAAAATGAATAAATAGGGAAACCCACTGATCAACTATTCATTTTAAAACCTTTTTATTGTTTCCTTATGAATCTCACATCATGTACCACAATCCCACTCAGCTCCACATCCCTCTGAATCTGCCCTTGCAATTTCCCCCCGCACCCAAGATAAATGAATAAATAATATCTTGCTGTGGAAGCTGCATTGTTCATGGTGTGTCACACAGCGTACACTTTAGCCCAAATAGATTTACTTGTGAATGTTCATTGCAATGAGTCATTGGTGTGATTCAAGGCCTCTGGCTTCTGCTACACTGTCAATAATGAATCCTCACTGGAACTCCTCTCAGATATCCTGTTGCCCTGTGCCATGGAGATCTTATAGCTTTGGTTCTGCTGGATGGGTTAGATTTTGGGGTGAATCTAGTGATTGCCATATCCAGAGATCCATCCCATGATCAGCTTCCTAACGCTGACACCATTGCATACACTAGCAAGATTTTGCTGAAAGGACCCAGATATAGCTGTCTCTTGTGAGACTATGCCGGGGCCTAGCAAACACAGAAGTGGATGCTCACAGTCAGCTATTGGATGGATCACAGGGCTCCCAATGGAGGAACTAGAGAAAGCACCCAAGGAACGGAAGGGAACTGCAACCCTATAGGTGGAACAACAATATGAACTAACCAGTACCCCGGATCTCTTGTCTCTAGCTGCATATGTATCAGAAGATGGCCTAATACGCCATCACTGGAAAGAGAGGCCCATTGGACTTGCAAACTTTATATGCCCCAGTACAGGGGAATGCCAGGGCCAAAAAGGGGGAGTGTGTGGGTAGGGGAGTGTGGGGGGGTGGGTATGGGGGACTTTTGGTATAGCATTGGAAATGTAAATGAACTAAATACCTAATTAAAAAATGGAGAAAAAAAAGATTTTGGGGTGAGCCAACTCAAAGCCCTGGATCTGTGTCTGGGTGGTAGCTGAGCTGGTCTACCTACCAGCTGTTCTGCTTTGCCCTGGTGGTCTAGGTGTGAGAGAGCTGTCCAAGATGGAGGTCCTGTCCTTCACTGGCTGCAGCTATTCTTAATAAACTTCTGTTTAGTCACCTTCTAGTAAGTTATGAACTTAAAAAATAAAGTGGGCGTAATGATACTTACCTGCCATTTCTATAATCCTGAGGCTAAAGCAGAAGGATGTAAATTTTGAAACCAGCCTGGGATATAGAAATGGTTCAGACTAGCTTTTAATACGATCTCAATAAGGTAAAAACATAAGAATGAAAAGTCATAACTCCTCTTAACTGTGTATATGTGTAAAACAAAAAGATACTGTATCCCACAAAGCCACAGGGTACTGGACACGTGGATAATTATTGTATACAATGTACACGTATTGTTTTTTGTTTTTTTTAATATTTTTTATTACGTATTTTCCTCAATTACATTTCCATTGCTATCCCAAAAGTCCCCCATACCCTCCCCCACACTCCCCTACTCACCCATTCCCACTTTTTGGCCCTGGCGTTCCCCTGTACTGGGGCATATAAAGTTTGCATGTCCAATGGGCCTCTCTTACCAGTGATGGCCGACTAGGCCATCTTTTGATACATATGCAGCTAGAGTCAAGAGCTCTGGGGTACTGGTTAATTCAACATGTTGTTCCACCTATAGGGTTGCAGATCCCTTTAGCTCCTTGGATACTTTCTCTAGCTCCTCCATTGAGGGCCCTCTGATCCATCCAATAGCTGACTGTGAGCATCCACTTCTGTGTTTGCTAGGCCCCAGCATAGTCTCACAAGAGACAGCTATATCAGGGTCCTTTCAGCAAACGCTTGCTAGTGTATGCAATGGTGTCATCGTTTGGAGGCTAATTATGGGATGGATCCCTGGATATGGCAGTCTCTAGATGGTCCATCCTTTTGTCTCACCTCCAAACTTTATCTCTGTAACTCCTTCCATGGGTGATTGTTTCCAATTCTAAGAAGGGGCAAAGTGTCCACACCTTGGTCTTCGTTCTTCAGTTTCATGTGTTTTGCAAATTGTATCTTATAGCTTGGTATACTAACTTTCTGGGCTAATATCGACTTATCAGTGAGTACATATCATTTGAGTTCTTTTGTGACTGTGTTACCTCACTCAGGATGATGCGCTCCAGGACCAACCATTTGCCTAGGAATTTCATAAATTCATTCTTTTTAATAGCTGAGTAGTACTCCATTGTGTAAATGTACCACATTTTTTGTATCCATTCCTCTGTTGAGGGGCATCTGGGTTCTTTCCAGCTTCTGGCTATTATAAATAAGGCTGCTATGAACATAGTGGAGCATGTGTTCTTCTTACCGGTCGGGAGATTTTTCTGGATATATGCCCAGGAGAGGTATTGCGGGATCCTCGGACATATTGTTATTATAAGTATTTGATTAACAAAAACAGGGTTTTCAAAGCTTTCAGTTTTTCAAAAATCTGTAAAAGAATTAATCATAGTTTATTTTTATTAGTGATCAAGTATAGAGCAATAATTTAAAATTAGTTCAATGATCCATACTTTTAACAATGTTTTATTTTTCTAAATAATAGACAAAAAAGCAAAACATAGCATTTAGGGAAAAACTAACTGCAGTAGGCTACCAAAAGAAATATATTCAAATCAATTCAGTAAAATATTTTCAGATCAGGTTATGTCCTTATTTAAGAAGAACCTGCTCAAGAATATAATCTCATGAAAATTATAGTATTTTCTTTTTCACTATAAGCCACAGAACAGAGTCAGTCAACACATGCTGCTCTTGTAGAGGACATGGGTTTGCCTCCTAGCACCTGTAACAGGTGGCTCAGTACTGCTATACCTCCAGTTCCAAGAGATTCAACATTCCTTTTGTGGTCTTTATGGGCACCTGCACGTATGTGGTACACATAGTTTCACACATACATGCAAAAAATAAATAAATAAAATAGTTGTGTTTTTAGATAGATATACATTCATATTCTTATGAATATAGTTTGGGAGACTAGGAGAAAATCAATAAGCTAGATATTATAGAATCTGCATTTTTGTAGATAATAAAATCTACTTTGAATGAAATTCTTCCCAATTGAATATCATTTTGAGAGTCAAATAATGATTCTACACTTATAAGTTGTGATTAAAATTTACAATGTAATTTTTAATGTGGCTTTTGAATCTCAATGCTAATTTGAGATTTTGTTTTTGCTCATTTCAAGCTAACTATCTGTCATTTGTTATAACAATCTAGAATAGACAGCCCATGATTATAAGTTTCTTTTCTTTTAGATGTTTTCGTCATTAACATTTCAAATGTTATCCCCTTTCCTAGCTTCCTCTCTGAAAATTCACTATACCCTACCCTCACCCCTAGCCCTGCTCCCCAACCCACCCACTCCTGTTTCCTGGTCCTGGAATTCCCCTGTACTAGGGCATATGATCTTCTCAAGACCAAAGGCCTCTCCTCCCATTGATGGCTGACTAAGCTATCTTCTGCTACATATGCAGCTAGAGACAAGAGCTCTGGGGATACTGGTTAGCTCATATTGTTGTTCCACCTATAGGGTTGCAGATCCCTTCAACTCCTTGGATACTTTCTCTAGCTCCTTCATTGGGGACCCTGTGTTCCATCCAATAGATGACTGTGAGCATCTACTTCTGTATTTGCCAGGCACTGGCATAGCCTGACAGGAGACAGCTATATCAGGGTCCTGTCATCAGTTTCTTTGTTGATCATTAATAGTAGTTAACAAAATAAAATATCCTAAATATAGTAAATATATCAAAATTCACAAAGCAATCTTAAAATGCAATCACAATAATGTAGGGTCACCATGTTTTCAAGAATTATAACAAATGAAGATAGAGCTTTTGGACCATCGGACATGGGACAATAACAGCAGAGAACACTTCCCTTCTGATGCCTTCTTTTGATTTATTTTAATTTGAAACAATGGTTTTAAGATGGGGTTTATTAAGTAAGGCATTCAACTTGAGCTGTTGAGTAGCCACGTGTAGCCTGTGTCTGACATTCAGAAGAAGTATGTCTATCTAGATAAATATCAAATATCCCTTACACGAAAATAAATATGGCTTGTCTCTGAGAAATACTTACATTATGAGTAAGCAATACATTGTAGGTGGTTGTGGGAAAGACTAGGTCACATTTTACTTACAATCACTATATACCACTTATTGGGCGGTCCTAGCTAAAAATCAATCTAACCATTCTGAAGTTAAATTTGCTTATATTAAATGTAATGTGAACAATATCTGCTTTATCTAAGCGGGGTTTATTTTTCTCAAATGAAATGAGGTATATAAAACTATGAAACATTGCATTGATTTCATAGGTAATGAAATTTTTTTCTGTCACCTACTTTAAAATTAGCATCAAAGATTATAAGGGACCTAAGAGCCTTTCAACCAGCACCAATATTCAGCTGAGGCGTAGAGCAATTGCATGATATATAATATTTATTGGTATATAATAATTTTATATATAGTATTAGATTCCAAATAGACTTTTATTTTTAAGTATATCATGTATTTTTTACATATTCAGACCTTCTAGTCTCTTCCTTATGTTTGCCTCTTCCTCTCCTACTCCTTGGATTTCCCTTATTTTTTTTTCAGTCTTCCTGGTGACCTCATATTATACGTGTGTGTGTGTGTGTGTGTGTGTATACATACACATGTATGTATGTATGTACATATAAATATAAATATATATTGTTTTTCATCTTTTTAATGAGTTCTAATTCTCAGGAATGAAAGAAAATGTGATATTTGCCTTTCTGTGTCTGTTTTTTCCTCATCTTTAGTTGTATTAGGGAAACAGCATGATTTTCTTTCGTTGATGGGTCACAAAATCAAGATTGTGTTCCTTTTATGGCCAAATAAAACTCTTCTTTCACTATATACAACATTTTCTTTACCAATTCACCTTTGGATAACACTAATTCTGCTATTATATTATAAAAGTTCTATAAGAAACAAGGATATATAGCTCTTTTCTGTAGTTTGTTGACTTAAATTTCCTCAGATATTTAACTTAGCTAGGATTTATGTACTTCTAGATCACAGTCACAACTCAATATTCAGCTTGGTGTATAGATTGATTTACCTTTGCTTACCTAAATCCTACTGAATAGTGTAAAAGTTGTGCACATTTCTGGTTCTTCATGAAGAATGCTTTCTGTCAGAAAGATATGTAGGAGTGTGGGGTGGAGGTGAACTAGTTACCATTAGTGAGAACTAGGCTTTCTTTCTCTGCACCTATTACCTTATATGAAGAAAGGTGTTTTTAGGTTAACGAATTTTTCTCTTTTTGCAAAAACTTACCCCAAACACCTAGGAATGTCAGAATCAATTAACTTAAGCCAGTACCATCTGGATTGCTTTGATTTTATATTTAGCTGATACATTACAATATTGAGATGGGATTTTAGTCCCCCAAAGAGGATGCAGAATTTCCAAAGACTATTTAAGGGAATTGTTTCAGAAAACTTAGAAAAATTCATTATGCTATGGTTCTTGCCTCTTTTGACATAAAAGGAAGTATGTAAATAATTTTACTTGATATAGCTATATGTGGATCTAAGTAGGATATAATTTTCTACTACTTGATTTCTTTGCTAAAATCTATCTTAAATTCTGTAGGAGCCTAATGCATTTTTCTTCCTCAGAAGCCTGAAAATATTTTGAGGCTGGATGTAATTAGTTTATTTTTTCCTTGTACAAACATTCCTCTCTCTCCACACACAAGTACACAATGTCAGTACATTGCTTAATACATTGAAGGTATTTGATAAAGGACTATTCAGTTTGATTTTACCAGATATATAATATTGAATTTACTGTCCTGAGGATAAAAACTTCTAGATGGGGTTGACCAACAAGGACAGAATCCGTTTGTTCAAAATTGAATTTGTTACACAGTCATACCAATAATGTTCATAAGACTTTCTCTGAGTAAGAACGATTACAAAATCAAAGTTAAAAAGAGATGAAATAGAAATGTGAAATACAAAGTAAATTTTATCTTGATGATAGAGCCCATAAATTAAGTGGCTTCTAACATATGATTTCAGGTCTAGTTTTCTAACAACACAAATAAAAATTTCCAAAACATATATTCTTTTCAAGAAATATCTTCTCAAGAGCTTTTTTTTTTTAATTTTGGCTTTTTTCCAGTGTGTATGGGTGTATATAAGATGAGCCAAAGTGCATATGTTTGTATGCATATGATTATATAATTTTAAAATGAGAGATAGTGACAAAAACAGATATGAACTGCCTCTTTGCCTAAATAAGCCCAGCTGTGACATATGTGAATAGACTTATTCATACATCTGTCGCTTAGTAATCAGTCTTCATTGGGAAATATGATTTTTTTATAAAGTAACCAAGCATTTTCTTGGGGTTTTTCTTGGAGTGATATTCCTGCAACTAAAAGGTGAAATTCCATTCAATAACTTGGACTTAAACTTTGTGTGCCAGTTACCTTGTTTTATTTTTTGTTTTTTGTTTTTTGTTTTCAGATGTGAAACAATCTGGGGCTGGGGATTTAGTTCTACCACTGAGCTAAATCCCCAACCCCAGACTTAAACTTTGTAGGGAATAAATTCATAAATTGCCTTTGATTGTGTTTGTTAAATCTTATGATTTCTTTCTTTTTTTAAAAAACCTATTTTATTTTGCCCCACCAATAATAAATTCTTTTTAAAGGGATAATATAATATAATATGATGTAATAAGACATTGCAGTTCATTGCAGTTCAATGCAGTTCAATGAAAAAACAGTAGAAGGAAAAGAGCTCAAAGAGAAGGCACAAGAATTACAGACCCACTCATTGGCACAGTTAGGAATTCCATAAAAACAGTAAACTGGAAGCCATAATATATGCACATGAAATAGTATAGACCCATGCAGGCCCTGTCCATCCTGCCTCAATGTGTGTAAGTTCATATTAACTTTGATTATGTTGATTTAGAGGGTCTTATATTCTTAGAGTCCTTTATCTCCTCTGCACTTAGACTTTTTGTGCTTCTTCCTCTTACAGGGTTCCCTGAGTCCTCAGGGGAAGAATTTGATGGAAACATTCCATTTAGAGCTGAGTGTTCCAAGGTCTCCTCTATTTTTGTCTCTGTGTCTTTGTCTCCATCTCTTTCTGTCTCTGCTTCTCTCTTTTTCTGCAGGTCTAGCTAAGAAGGGGTGTGTCTCTGTATTTGTTCCCATCTGTTGCAGGAGGAAGCTTCTCTGATGATGGCTGAGCAAGGCACTGATCTATGAGTATAGGGAAATTCCAGTAAGGACCATTTTATTATTATGTTATTTATTTAGAACAGCAGTTTTTAGTTTTCATCTAGGACTTTATAGGCTATCCACAGATTCTTGGTCACTTAAGGAGTATCAGCTATGGGTTTCATCTCATGGAGTGGGCCTTAGGTCACAGAGGTAATTAGCTTTATGCTACCCTTATATTACCATATTTTTCAGGCATAACTGTATTGTAGATCAAAGGGTTTGTGTCAGGGTTAGTTTTACATTTAACTTTTGGTAGCCTGCAAAGTTTCTTCAAATATAAAGGCTTTTAGCACATAGGGGTGAAGGCTCCATGTAGGCACCTGGCTTCTCCATGTTCAATGAATTGTGTATGAGTTGTCTTTAGCCAGGCAGTGGTGGCGCATGCCTTTAATTACAGCACTTGGGAGGCAGAGGCAGGCGGATTTCTGAGTTCAAGGCCAGCCTGGTCTACAGAGTGAGTTCCAGTACAGTCAGGGCTATATGGAGAAACCCTGTCTTGAAAAACCCAAAAAGAAAAAGGGGGGGGGGGAAGGAGTTGTCTTCAACAATGAGATATTGCTGTCACTTGAGAGCAACCTAGAGTTATGGCAACAATCTGAGTTTGAGAATTCCCATGGGACTCACTTGGCCAACAACATTAGTAAAGTACCGAAGACCAGAAACTTAATTTGGTGACAAGATATGGCCAGTTAGGTTTCTTTTTCTATTATTTGGCTATTTCATTAAGATTACCTTTATTTATGTATATATTTTTAGGAACTTTCTACTGTACTCAGGTTCTGTATTACCCCATAAATGGTCCTTTATTTTAGCTATCATTCCCCATATTCTTTCTCCCTTACCCCTAACCCTAACCCATACAAGCACACCCTATTTATGCATAACTGTCCTATTTCTTTTTATTAACAAAAATCTATCTGTCCCTAGTACCTTATAGTATAGAGTCTATACCTAAACTCTTTGGTTCTATGAATTGCTTGATTATCTTTGTTTTAATAACTAATATCCACATACAAGCAAATACATGCCATATTTATCTTTTGGGGTCTGGGATATATTAGGGTGATTATTCCATCGAGTTACCTGTAACTTTGATGATCTCATTTTTTACTAGCTGAGTAGTACTCCATTGTATGAATTTATCACATTTTCTTTATTTCTAAGTTGAGGGACATACAGGTTGCTTGTAATTCCTGGCTATTATGACTAGAGCAGCAATGAACATTGTCACTTCTGTTTCTGGCCAGCAGAAGAGCGACGACGACACTACGTTCTTCTCAAAGCAGTTTATTCAGGAACCTTTTAACATCGTGCATGAATCTCTCTCTAGGAATAGTCTCTTATGTATCTGTGTCTTGTGTATGTATATCCGCCCCCAATTGCAATCCCTTATATAACTTCTCAACCATGCCCCATCAGCCCAGTCCACGTAACAGCAGTCCATTGGCCAGAATCATCACTCGACATATGGTCCAATCTTGCATCATGGTGCACCTGCGCAGTTCTCACGATGGTCATGGCTTATTTTCAGGTGTATGAGGAAGTCAGGTGCAAGTCATAAGACTTGGCTGCAGTCCCAGGTGCCACCTTGGGACTGCTGCCACACCCGCTCCTCACATCTCCCCCTTCTTTACTTATTGGCCGAGAGAATGTCTGTCTTAGATTGCCCCTTGCGGCAATGCCCCTTACCCATCCTTGGGAGACAAACAGCATTGGTTTGATCCCTGTCTTAGGTTGGTGACACGCCCAGGGAGTCTTATCCGTCATTGACTACTTCTCTAGTATGCCAAGCCACACTTGAGGAGATTGTCCTGTTTCCACTGCAGCAAAAGGCTGTATCATCAAGGCTTGGGCTCTGCACTGACGACTCTGCATGCGGCAGGTGCACCAGAAGGCCAGGATGCTGATTAATATCAGACACAGGGCAAGTCCATCAATTCTGGCCCACTCCTTCAAGTGGGAGACAGCTGTCAGCAATCCAAAGCTTCTGCAACACCTGCGGATAAATTATTCACAGCCGCGGCAGTTTGTAAGGGATATGGCCGCAGCCGTGGCTGCGGTGGCATAGATTGCTACAGCAGTGACAATGGCTGCAGTAATGCCAAAAATCCCTCTTAGGTCTAAAAAAGTCATAGCAGAAGAAGCTTGAACAGGCAAAGGTACAAAGTAAGGCATCCTAGTCCCAACAGCCAAATGATATTCAGATGCATTCCAGCACATACTATAATAATAAATATTACTACTACAGCTAACATTATTCTCATAAACAATAAACACAAAAGGAGGCGACATACAAACAGGCATAGCCTGAAAAGAAACATTCCTCCCTCCAGCAAATTGAAATACAGAAGGCTCAAACACACTAGAACCATTCCAATGAAACTTGCATTGCCCCAGGCCCCTCCCGCCACCATGCTTAAGGGGGAAAGATCAGTGCAACTACCATTCACCCCACATAACAACCATACATTAAAAGGATTACTAGCTCCTACTTGAGCTGGATTTTGATATGTCCAATTATACCCTGAAAAGGAACTATTATGGACTGTACCTATATAAGGGGAAAAGGAAAAATAATTCGTCACTGCCCAAGCTATTTTTCTAGATTGACAGCCGGTACAAGGTGGAAGGGAATCACGAACACTCCTACAAAAAGGAAGGGGGGCCCATCTAGGTTGGGAGGGTATAGTGCCATTGCCCTTGGATATACTGGCAGGCCACACCCCTCGAATCCAGGTAGCATTAGCTTTAGTAGATACAGCTGAACACAATCACTCACCTGTGAAATATTTTGAATCATCTGAAAACACAACAATCCCTTTAGCTGAAGCTGCATAGATTCCTGACTGGAGCTATCTCTCCATCCCATGGTAAAAAAGACAATTGTAGCAAAGCATTAAATGTAAAGAATTGAGGAAACACTTGCGCCGAATGCGTCACCTGCATGGGTATGGGTTTCAGGAACACAGACATAATTCCCCAATGTAGCTCTTCAGTTCTCACTAGCGGGAGCATTCCCAGCCACAGGAACATCCACGTCCTTATCGTTCTGCTTGCCCTGAGTTGCTCTGGTCAGCCGTTCTGGAACCCACAGCGGTTGTTGGTGATCCTGGGGAAACACAAACAGACCCTCTCTCCCAAACCAAATGAGAGCACTCCTCTCTCACCTGATTCAGCGCCTCATTACCTCTCTGGAGTTCTGCGCCACATCTTTATCTTCTATGCAATTTCTCACTAACTTCCAGACCAGCAAAACCCCTTTTGGTAAAACCCCCTGTTCCTCTGCAAACCTCAAGTCCCCATGGTGCTTGGTGCAACTTGTCCCAAAACCGGGAACCTTAACTTGTCCCAAAACCGGGAACCTTATCTTGTCCCCAAACAGGGAACCTTATCATCTCAATCCGGGAACTTAAATTTTCCCACTTACCTGGGAACCTTACCAGCTAGCTGCCCTGACTGTGATGAGTTCTGAACGTTTCCCCATACGGGCCACCATTTGTTGCTTCTGTTTCGACCAGCAGAAAGGAACGACAACACTACGTTCTTCTCAAAGCAGCTTATTCAGGAACCTTTCAACATGCATGCAGGAATCTTTCTCCACAAATCAATCTCTCTAGTAATCTTTCTAGTAATTCTCTTATGTATCTCTATCTTGTGTATGTATATCCGCCCCCAATCGCAATCCCTTATATCCCTCTCAACCATGCCCCATCAGCCCAGTCCACGTAACAGCAGTCCATTGGCCAGAATCATCACTCGACATATGGTCCAATCTTGCATCATGGTGCACCTGCGCAGTTCTCACGATGGTCGTGGCTTATTTTCAGGTGTATGAGGAAGTCAGGTGCAAGTCATAAGACTTGGCTGCAGTCCTGTGCACCATCTTGGGACTGCTGCTACACCTGCTCCTCACAGAACATGGTTAAGCATATGTGTCTGTGGTAGGATGAAGCAGCCTTTGAGTATATGCCCAAGACTAGTATAGCTGGATCTTGGAGTAGATTGATTCCCATTTTTCTGAAGGACTGCCATGGTGATTTCCCTAGCGATTCTGCAAGTTTGCACTCCCACCAGAAACAGAGGGGTATTATGCTTACTCCACATCCTCACCAGGATGAGCTGCATTTATTTTAATCTTGGCCATACTGATGGGTGCAAGATGAAATCTCAAAATAGTTTTGATTTGCATTTCTCTGATAACTAAGGATTCTGAACATTTCTTTAAGTGTTTTTAGCCATTTGAGATTCCTCTATTGAGAATTCTCTGTTTAGATCTATATCCATTTTTAATTGGATTATTTGGTTTGTTGGTGTCTTCTTTCTTGAGTTCTTTATATATTTTGGATACTAGTCCTCTAAATGGATGTAGAGTTGGTAGAAAAAAATTCCTATTGACAATGTCCTTTGCCTTACAGAAGCTTTCCAGTTTCATGTGGTCTAACTTATTAATTGTTGATCTTAGTGCCTGTGGAATTGGTGTTCTGTTCAGGGAGTTGTCTCCTGTGCCAATGAGTTCAAGGCTATTCCCTACATTATCTATCAGGTTTGGTGCATCTAGTTTTATGTTGAGGTCTTTGATTCATTTGAACTTGAGTTTTGTTCAGGGTGATAAGTATGGATCAATTTGCTTTCTTTTATACACAAGTATCCAGTTAGACCAGCACTATTTGTTGAAGATTCTTTCTTTTATCCAGTGTATATGTCTAGCTTCTTTACAAAAAAATAAGATGTCCATCAGTATATAGATTTATGTCTGGGATTTCAATTCAACTCCATTGATCAAAATGCATGTTTTTATGCCAATACCATGTGATTTTTATTACTAGAGGACAACTTTAAATTGGAGACAGTGATACCTCCAGCAGTTCTTTTGTTGTTAAAGGAGAAGAAAGCAATCACAAGGGGGCGTGGGGGAGGAACCTGGGAGGGAAAGTGGACTGGGGGGAGGAAGAAGGGAACCAGATCTGGTATTGAGTGAGGGAAAAGGACTGAAGCCCTGAGGGACTGAAAAAGAATGGAAGCAGACAACCTCAGGAGGTAGGAGGCTGGGGGGACCCTCCAGAATGTACCAGAGACCTGGGAGTTGAGAGACTCTCAGAACTCAAAGGGAGGGACCTTTGATGAAATGCTCTACATCCAGGAGGATGAATTTGTAGAGCCCACCTCCAGCAGGAAGGGCATCAAGTGAGGGATGGGGTTGCCATCCTACAGTCAGAACTCTGACCCATAGTTGTTCCTGTCTGAAAGAACTTCAATGATGGAAATGGAGAGGAGCTTGAGGAAAAGAAGTTCCAGCAACAGGCCCAAATTGGGATCCAGCTCAAGGAGATGCCCCAAGACCTAACACTATTACTGAGGCTATGGAGCACTCACAAAAAGGGATCTATCATGACTGCCCTCCAAAAGACTCAACAAGCAGCTGAAAGAGTCAGATGCAGATATTTGCACTCAACCAATGGACAGAAGTTGCTGACCCATGTGGTTGAATTAGGGAAAAGTTGGAAGAAGTTGAGGAAAAGGGTGACCCCATAGGAGGACTAGCAGTCTCAACTAACCTGGACCCTCAAGATCTCTCAAACACTGGACCACCAACCAGACAGCATTCACCAGCTGATATGAGGCCCCCAACACACATACAGTAGAGGTGTTCTGGTCTGTGTTCATTTAGAGATGATGCACCTAACCCTCAAGAGACTGGAGGCTCCAGGGATTTTAGAGGTCTGGTGGAGTGGGTGATGGGTGGTGGAGACATCCATGTGGAGACAGGGGCAGGGAGGAGGTATGGAATGTGGAACAGTCAGAGGGTGGACTGGGGGGGGGAATAAAATCTGGAGTGTAAAAGAAAGAAAGAGAGAAAGAGAGAAAGAGAGAAAGAAAGAAAGAAAGAAAGAAAGAAAGAAAGAAAGGCTAAAAAAAAGATTGTTTTCAGCTATTGTGGGTTTTTTTTTCTATGAATGGCTAAAATTAGTCTGTAAAGATCTGAAAAACTGTGTTGGAATTTTGATGGTGATTGGACTGAGTCTGTAGATTGGTAGGGTGACCATTTTTATTATATTAATTTTACTGATAAATGAGCATGGGAGATCTTCCCATTTTCTTGTATGTTCTTCAATTTCTTTCTTCAAAGACTCCAAGCTTTTATCATAGTAGTCTTTACATGCTTCATTAAAGTTATGCCAACATACTTATATCATTTGTGGCTACTGGGAAGGTTTTTATTTGCGTGCTTTTCTTCTCAGCCCATTTGTCATTTGAATATAGGAGGATTACTGTTTTTTTTTTTCTGTTATTTTTGTTTTGTTTTGTTCTTTGGGGTTTTTGCTTTATTTTAGTTAATATTGTATCCATCCACTTTGCTGAAGGGGTTTATCAACTGTAGGAGCTCCCTGGTAGCATATTTGGGGCCACTTATGCATAGTATCCTATCATCTGCAAATAGGGATACTTTGATTTTTTTTCCTTTCTAAATTCTATCCTCCTAATCTCCTCCAGTTGTTTTATTGCCCTAGCTAAAACTTCAAGTGCTATATTGGATAGGTATGGAGAGAATGGACAACACTGTATTGTTCCTGATTTTAGTAGAATTGCTTTGAGTTTCTCCTCATTTAATTTGATGTTGGCCCTAGGCCTTCTGTATATTGCTTTTATTGTGCTTAGTTATGTCCCTTGTGTCCCTAAAATCTCCAGAACTTTTATTATGAAAGGGTGTTGGATTTTGTCAAAGGCCTTTTCTGCACATGTAGTTTTTGTCTTTCAGTCTGCTTATGTGGTGGATTACATTTATTGATTTTCTTATGTTGGACCATCCCTGCATCTCTGGCATGAAGCCTACTTGATGATAGTTGCACTGGCTGATTTTGTGTGTCAACTAGATACAGGCTGGAGTTATCACAGAGAAAGGTGCTTCAGTTGAGGAAATGCCTCCATGAGATCCAGTTGTGAGGCATTTTCTCAATTAGTGATCAAGGGGGAAAGGCCCCTTGTGGGTGGTGCAATCTCTGGGCTGGTAGTTTTGGTTCTGTAAGAGAGCAAGCTGAGCAAACCAGGGGAGGCAAGCCAGTAATGAACATCCCTCCATGGACTCTGTACCAGCTCCTGCTTTCTGACCTGCTTGAGTTTCAGTCCTGACTTCCTTTGATGATGAACAGCAATGTGGAAGTATAAACTAAATAAATCCTTTTCTCCCCAACTTGCTTCTTGGTCATGATGTTTATGCAGGAATAGAAACCCTGACTAAGACAATAGTAGTGATTTTCTTTTTTATGTATTCTTGGATTTGGTTTGCAAATATTTTATTTTCTTTTAAATGTGCTACTACAACCTTCTTCTTGACAGAGTGTGTAATTTCTTCTTCCTGGAAGGGAATTTCTTTGTGACTCCTTCTTTAACTGCTACTTCTTTTAGTGCATAAGGGGCACTATTCATTAAAGCCATTTCCATTTAAAATGAATTGTCTATAAGTTTCAGTGTAACACTGAGACTGTCATTTAATGGGGTAGGAGGAGTGGTGAAAATGGCTGTCAGCTTAAAACTGAGAATATGAAGCTAGGAGATTTTAAGTTGCATGAATGAGATTCTAATTTGAAGAACTTTATATCTTTACATTAGCAATTCTGACACTGACTACACTTATGAGAGCACAATTGCCAGCTTAGCAGATAGATAATTTTTTTCAAGAACAGAGATTATGATAACAAAAAATTCTAATCAGACTGCTGAATATGTAAGAAATTATAGATATAGGTACTTATCTTTTCTGGTCTTCAAATTACTTACAAATAAATTAATATAAAAATAAAATAAAGCAGCTAAATAAACTCCATGGTCACTCTCAGCTTTGACCCTTAATAATTACCTAAACCCCAATGAAGATTTTTCTCTCACCATATTACTATATCCACAAACTATAGGATAGTACCACATAGGAGCTCTGTTCTTAGGGATTCATATCTCAAAAATAAAATAAAATAAAGTAAAATAAATAGATGATTAATGATGCTTTGGGGAAACAGAATTTTTAAGAAAAAAAAAGTCTATTACTAAACACTTTCCAATATATCTGTAATACCCTGAAACCCAATCTTTAAGCAAGGTCAGTCACATCATCAAATATCAGGAAAAAAAAAGCCAAGCACCTCATTACTGTCTAATAGTCAAAAATCAAAACCCCATGTCTGTTAAGGAAAGGATAGAAAATGGTGCAGAACAGAGCTTAACAAAATGTCTCAATCAAAGGAAACTATCATTATATATTCCTAAACTTCGCAATGGAGTTGTTACAAGCATCATTATTGCTCTAATTAAACTATTTTTTGATTACTGGAATTCTAGCTAATACCCCCCCTTTTTTTTTCTTTTTCTGGTTTTATTTATAACAGCCCAAAAAACTTCCCAAAATTTTACTTGCATAATTTTGTTCTAATTAATATTGAAATTCCTTGAACTCAACATAAAACCAGAGACACTGAAACTTATAGAGAAGAAAGTGGGGAAAAGTCTCGAAGATATGGGCACAGGGGAAAAATTCCTGAACAGAACAGCAATGGCTTGTCCTGTAAGATCGAGAACTGACAAATGGGACCCCATAAAATTGCAAAGCTTCTGTAAGACAAAGGACACTGTCAATTAGACAAAAAGGCCACCAACAGATTGAGAAAGGATCTTTACCAATCCTAAATCAGATAGGGGACTAATATCCAATATATATAAAGAACTCAAGAAGATGGACTCCAGAAAACCAAATAGCCCTATTAAAAATGGGGTACAGAGCTAAACAAAGAATTCTCAACTGAGGAATACCCAATGGCTGAGAAGCACCTGAAAAAATGTTCAACATCCTTAATCATAAGGGAAATGCAAATCAAAACAACCCTGAGATTCCACCTCACACCAGTCAGAATGGCTAAGATCAAAAATTCAGGTGACAGCAGATGCTGGCGAGGATGTGGAGAAAGAGGGACACTCCTCCATTGTTGGTGGGATTGCAAGCTGTTACAACCACTCTGGAAATCAGTCTGGCGTTTCCTCAGAAAATTGGACATAGTACTACCGGAAGATGATGTCTTTTAGAGGTATGCCACCCTGTTCCTATGAACCTCATCACATTCTGCCAAATTATAACTCTCTTCCCTGCCAAACTTTACCTTCATTAATCTTTGATGTTATTTGTTTTTACTTATTTCTGTATCTTTCTTAAGGGAATCCATGATTATTGTATGAAATTCTCAAATAATTATAAAAATAATTTATTTTTAAAAGCAGTAAGTATGAACGACTATATGCAAAAACAAGAGACCTGCACAGTTCTAGGAGGCATGTAAAATAACATAGCTGATATCTGGAATGTAATATATTAGTTCCTCAAAAAATTAAATGTAAATATGACCCATTAATTCTATATTTGGATATATGTGCAAAGAATTGGAAGCAAGGGCTCCTGGAGTGATACCTCAATGGTAAAGATCATATTCTGTTCCTAGAAAGAATATGATTTCAGTTCCTAGCACCCATGTAATATGACACACAACAGTCTGTGACTCCAACTTCCTGTGATCTGGCACCTTTGTGTGTACTAAAAGCATAATCTGTATTCCATCCAGAGGAAGTAAAGGTGTGTTCTAATGGCATGTCTAAATTCCAGATGGATCATATAGACTTGGAAAGGTCTTTGGATGTGATCTTTTGCCAAAGCAGCCATGTTGCTAGAGTAAAATCCCCATACAGATTTTATTTTTATGAGTCCTAGGCACAAAACAGCTTTGGCCATCAAGCTACAATAAAAAAAGAACTGACATCTGCTGTGCCCCTTATTGATATAAGAACAACTCCACCAACAAGGTGTCTCTTTACCCATTGCATGGGAGTGTCTCCTCTCTCTCTCTCTCTCTCTCTCTCTCTCTCTCTCTCTCTCTCTTGAGACAGGGTTTCTCTGTGTAGCCCTGGCTGGCCTCACTCTGTAGACCAGGCTGACCTTGAACTCAGAAATCGGCCTGCCTCTGCCTCTGGAGTGCTGGGATTAAAGGTGTGTGCCACCACTGCCCAGCTATACATATATATTTCTCAATTCATTAAACAATAGTTTTTTTTTTAATTTCCTCTTCTCTCAGCCTCAGTCATCAGCATTCTACTTTATGTTTCTACAAATTTGACCTTTCTTGTTCTTCACAAAATTGGTGCCATACAATTCTCATGTTCTTTACTGACTGGCTTGTTTCACTTAACATATTGTCTTTAGCAACACACATGTTGTAGCACATGGTAGAATGTTCTTTTTTATGGATGAATAATATTCCCTTGCAAAATTGTTTGCTTGTCCAGTCACCTATTAATAGGCAAATGTTAACTATGAACATTGTTGTACACATACATTCTAAAGTATTTACTTTCAGTTTCCTTTTAAAAATTCATTTGTTTGTGTCTTACAAATTTGTGTATGTCACCAGCTGATCTGAGGCCCCCAACACATATACAGCAGAGGACTGCCTGGTCTAGCCTCAATGAGAGATGATGCAGCTAACCCTTGAGAGACTTGAGGCCCCAAGAAGTGTTAAGGCCTGACAAGGGGTGGAAGGTGGGGTAGGTGAGAACATCCTCTTGGAGACAGGGGGGAGGAGAAATGGGATGAGGAACTGTGGGAGGACAGACCAGACTAGGAGGGGATAATGACAGGACTGTAAAAATAAGAGTAATAATAAAAAAGATACACTTAAATGAACATTTTTATTTCTTTTAGTTAAAAGAAATAAACCTTAAGCAAATAATATGGAATATGAGTTCTGTATCTAGAAGAAATGTTTGTCCTACTGCAGCACTTGGGAGAGTGGGCCCTGTGTCTTGATGGCATCACAGTGAAGCTGGCTCTGAAGATGTGGGTGGACCCAGCAATACTATTCCTGGACATATACCCAGAAGATGCTCCAACATGTAATAAGGACACATACTCCACTATGTTCATAGCAGCCTTATTTATAATAGCCAGAATCTGGAAAGAACCCAGATGTTCCTCAACAGAGGAATGGATACAGAAAATGTGGTACATTTACACAATGTAGTACTACTCAGCTATTAAAAAGAATGAATTTATGAAATTCTTAGGCAAATGGATGTATCTGGAGGATATCATCCTAAGTGAGATAACCCAATCACAAAAGAACACACATTATATGCACTCACTGATAAGTGGATATTAGCCTAGAAACTTAGAATATCCAAGATACAATTTGCAAAACACATGAAAATCAAGAAGAAGGAAGACCAAAGTGTGGATATTTTGGTCCTTTTTAGAAGGGGGAACAAAATACTCATGGAAGGAGTTACAGAGACAAAGTGTGAAGCAGAGACTGAAGGAATGACCATCCAGAGACTGCCCCACTTGGGGATCCAGCCCATAAACCACCAAAACCAGACACTATTGAAGATGCCAAGAAGAGCTTGCTGACAGGAGCCTGATATGGCTGTCTCCTGCAAGGCTCTGCCAGTGCCTTACAAATACAGAAGTAGATGCTCACAGCCATCCATTAGATAGGGCACAGGGTCCCCAATGAAGGAGGTAGAGAAAGTATCCAGGGAGCTGAAGGGGTTTGCATCCCCATAGGATTAACAAAAATATGAACTAACCAGTATCTCCAGAGCTCCCTGGGACTAAACCAAAGGAAACACATGGTGGGACTCATGACTCAAGTTGCATATGTAGCAGAGGATGACCTAGTTGGTCAGCAATGGGAAAAGAGGCCCTTGGTCCTGTGAAGGTTATATGCCCCAGTATAGGGAACTGCCAGGGCCAGGATGCAGGAATGGGTGGGTGGGTTGGTGAGCAGGGAAAGTGGGGAAAGAATAGGGAGTTTTTGAAGAGGAAACCAGGAAAGTGGATAACATTTTAAATGTAAATAAATAAAATATCTAATAAAAAAAGATGTGGGTGGAGGTGAGCCAGTCCCAAGAGCACAAGCACAGGAGGGCTGACCCTGCCTCCTGCTGATGGCAACACTGGATGGCCTAGACAGAGCAGTGCTGGAGAGCTTGCCCTGGTGATATAGATAAGGAAGAGCTGGTGGGCTGACCAGATCTCCTACCATCCAGGCCCAACACCAGAGCACTTAGAAGGCACATTCCAAAATGAATATCATTTGTTAATGGTTGGGATGCATTAAGGGGCCAGTTCTGCTGTTCCAAAGCTATAGGATCTCCATGACACAGAGCAATGGCACAATGATCAGAAGTCCCAGTGAGGACCCAATATTGATGGTGTCACAGAAGCCAGAGATCTTGAACTTCATTTCAATAAACATTTGAAAGTAAAGATGAGGGATATACTGTGCAACACACTACAGCTTCCACAATGGGATGTTTTCTATGCTTTGTTGCTTTGTTGTTTGTTTGCTTTCTTGCTCATATGTTTTATTTTCTGGGGGAAATTGCAAGGGCAAAGGGTGGATATGAGGAGACAGAAAAATGAGTGTGACTGGGGTATATGATGTGAAATTCACAAAGAATCAATATAAACAAGAAAAAATGGAGATGTGTAGTGGTGATACTTGTGCAACATTATGAATGCACTGAGTGTGAATAAACTGTACACTTTAAATTGCTTGGCAAAGCATATGTGATAAATTTAAATGCATATTTAAATATATGCATATATAATATAAATGTATACAGATAAATTTTAATATGTATTTAAAACTATGAACCATATATATGGACCTACAAAACAAGTATGCTCTGCCATTTTTGGATTTTTTTTCAACTTAAATACTAGCATATTATCCTTAGAAACATAGCTTTTATTTATTTTTTAAGTTATTTTATTTACTTACATTCCAGTCATTGACCCCCTCAGTGCATCCTCCCACAGTTCCTCGTCTCATTCCTCCTCCTCCTCCTTACCTCTAAGAGGGTGCTCCTCCCCCACCAACCCTCCCTCTTCCCTGGGGCCTCAAGTCTCCCCAGGATTAAGCTTTGCAATTTTATGAGATCCTATTTGTCTATTGCTGATCTTAGAGCATAAGCCATTGGTGTTCTTTCAGGAAATTTTCCCCTGTGCCCATGTGTTCGAGGCTCAAAAGCAATATACAGCAAACCACAAGCCAACATCAAACTAAATGGAGAGAAACTTGAAGCAATCCCACTAAATTCAGGGACTACACAAGGCTGCCCTCTCTCTCCCTACCTATTCAATATAGTACTTAAAGCCCTAGCCAGAGCAATTAGACAACAAAAGGAAGTCAAAGTGATATAAATTGGAAAGGAAGAAGTCAAAATATCACTATTTGCAGATGATATGATAGTATACTTATGTGACCCCAAAAGTGTGACCCCCCAAAATTCCACCAGAGAACTCCTAAACCTGATAAACAACTTCAGCAAAGTGGCTGGGTATAAAATTAACTCAAACAAATCAGTAGCCTTCCTCTACTCAAAGGATAAACAGGTTGAGAAAGAAATTAGAGAAATGACACACTTCTCAATAGTCACAAATAATATAAAATACCTTGGTGTGACTCTAACCAAACAAATGAAAGATCTGTATGAAGAAAGAAATCAAAGATCTCAGAAGGTGGAAAGATCTCCCATGCTTGTGGATTGGCAGAATTAATATAGTAAAAATTGCCATCTTGTCGAAAGCAATCTACAGATTCAATGCAATCCCCATCAAAATTCCAACTCAATTCTTTATAGAGTTAGAAAGAACAATTTGCAAATTCACTTGGAATAACAAAAAATCCAGGATAGGGAAAACTATTCCCTTTCAGCTTCTTAATTCTTTCCCTAATTCAACTTTAGGGATCCTGACTTCAGTCCAATGGTTGAGTGTAAGTATCTCCTACTAGCATAGTATCCTTGGAAACATAGCTTTTAAAAAAGATTATTCATTAGCCTAAGGGTTGTAGAAAAAGCATTGTTATTCCATTATTAGGTAATTCCATTTTAACTTTTTATATACATGTATGTACATACATACATTCCAATAGCATGTGGTCAAATATATATACACACATATTTATTTATATATGTATGCGTATGTATATGTATGCATATCACATATGTATATATGTATGTGTATATGTATATGTATATGTATATACACATATTTACTCTACCACATGCTGTTGGAAATCCACAATTCCAAGAATATATGGGCAGCACAAATTGGATTTGATGTTTTAATAAAGAAGGACACAAAAGTTGGATGGGTATGGAATGAGTGTAGCTCTTGGAGGAATAGGTAGATAGTGAATATGATTAAAAAATACATTGCATGAAAATTTCAAATAACATATAAAAGTAAAATTGTTTTTCAATACATTTAGGTGTGTGTGTGTGTGTGTGCAGACTTGTATTTAACAGTGTGGAAGTTCAAGACAGAATATAACTTGATGGAGTCAATTCTTTCCTTCCATCCACTGAATCCTGTCTTTACCTATTCATCCATTCTACTGGCCCCAAATAATCTTTGGCTCCTTCTTTTGGCGAAGGGCTCCTTAATTCACCCATACTCATGTTACTACACTGAATTTTCGTAGCATGGGCTCTTACTCATATATCTGGTTGAATTATCTTAAATCACTTAATTTTTAAAGCACTTCATATTTACTGTAGAAATAAAAGAAAATGAAGGCAACCTACAAGAAGAAACTGTAAGGCTATCCCAATAAGGAGAATTTCTGAAACTCTAATGTAGAGAAGTTTCCTTATGAGTGATTTCGAAAATATGAGATTTGCAGACAGCAGTCCAGTTATTTTAATTCAGGAAGTTTATGATGTTACCTAATAATTTGTGTCATTCAAGTATCTTTTAGAAAGTAATGTACAAATTGTATGATAGAAATCACTCCTGGAGCTTGGCAGGTGTCTCCCTATCACTTCTTCAGAGAACTTTCCACTATTTAAATGACTATGAAAACAAAGAATTTATCTGTCTTGTGTGTCAATGGGTTTTTAAAGGCTCTTGATAAATATTTCTAGTGGAAGAGCATGAGTTAGTTTTTGATAATCATTTCTTATTTTTAAAATTGTAGGAATTCATTTTTGTAAAATTAAATTTAAAATAGGTGCATAAAACAAGTCCTATCATTCCCTGCATTTTCCCCACTCTGCTTTTAAAGAGATGAAAACATTTACATCCTGACCTCAATTTTCCTAACACAATAAACTTGTTGAATTATTGTATAATGGAATTGTATTACCAGAAAGAGCATTAGCTTTTCTATATATTTGTTTCCATTTGAGAGGGTTAAAGCTGGTAGGGATATAAGGACCTATGGTTTACACTCCAGATAGTGAACAAAAAAAAAAAACCCTGACATATGTATATGAAAATTCATCAATTTTTAGATAATTTATGGCACCAAGGAACAGCAAATAAAGGAACAAAAAATAATTTTGTCAGCCTAGAAGAACAAGTGGGCTACGGTATCATAGCGGTAACAGTCAGTAGTGTCTGGGGAAGAAATAACTTCATGCTTTGAAAAATTAAATCTGACATGTTAGTAATTTATAAAAATGGATTTGTTAAGAACCTAACAGGTGTTGGTATTGTAAAGCAGAAAATAGGAACTGGTATTCATTTATAAATCACGCATTTCAGTTCCCTCTCTAACACAAACTGTCCGTGTAGCTTTAGAAAGTCATAGTTTCTCTGAATCTTTTGAATATGAATAATTCTCATATTCTCCTTACTTTTAAAATGTTGTCAGGAAGACAGGAGATGTATGTAAAAGCACACATGATATAAAAGTTGATTATAATTGAATTAGGTGGTCATTGAATCTGAATGTATGGAAAGCACTTTGAGAATTGTAAAGAAGCTTGTCATGCATTTAAATGAAGAAGATGATGATAATTAACAATTCTCTTTAACATCTATGAGTGTTATGCTAATAATTATATGGAATGACCTGAAGTGGCATAATTATGTCCTTTTGAGATATTTGCAATTATCCTCAAACCCCAAGCACATAGGAAATTGCCTAGAAATGGCTACATTTAATATCAAGTAAGATTTTGCCAGTTTTAGTTTCATCTTTTCCACAAACTAAGTCGAAAAGACTGGATTATATTTCTTTATTAATGGAAAATCACTCATCTCTCCAATCCTCTCCTTTTCTTGCCTTGCTTTGCCTCACCTCCTCTCTTCTTTTTTCTCTTCTTTTTTTCCTTCTTTCTTGCTGAGCTTATCTTGAGCTAACTTCTTTCCTATGATTCTTGTTTCTTTGAAAATGTAAGAATACCTTGGGCTACTTCTTATACTGATGCTATAAAAGGGCATTATGTGGCTGGTGGAGTTGGAAAATGATTGTATCATACTTTATAATACTCAGATATTTTATACTTAAACAGGAATTCAACAAAAAGAATCCTTACAGTTTCAATAAGACAATGTCACTTTTTCTGTTTTCTTAATACTTTCCACTGGACATTTCAGCTTATAAATATATTCTTTTGCCCTTAACTCTTTTCTCTTCCTTTAAGAAAATATCTTTGAAGGTCCACAGATAACAAAACTAACAATGCTATGACAATAGCAGTGCTGTTCTATGGTTCTCTATGTCCAGTGCTGTCAGAACTTTTCCTGTGCATCTACTATATTTAGAACACTATAGTAAGTTTTGTAAAATAATACCACAAAATCAACTAGAGTTTTCAAGAATGTATATGTTAAAAAATATCTGCTAGTATAATTTCAGAAAACAATTCTGAAATTTGTACAATTAACTTCAAATTTCTGATAAATTGTGACTCAGAAGGTATCAAAAAACTATCCATGATCCCTGCTGTTCCCACACCAAATATGGCAAGGCATAGTCTAAAAAGAGGAAATACTAACCTGAAATTATATGTAATGTTGTGCTTCAAGAAATTCAGAATTGTGAGAGCTTCCTATTAGCTTTAATAATTGGAAAACGATTAAAGAGGAGTTACAGCTAAGTTGAGTATCAAAGATGGAAATTTTGAAGTTATATAATGGTAAGAAAAGGTGTTTTGAGAAGAGGGGAAAATGTTAGGAGTTGACCTCTCGGAATCAATAGGAAAAGAAACAATGAGTGGAGAATATCATCCTGGGGAGAAATAGGAAATGATATACTTTGGAAGGTGCATTAGCCAGGGTTATCTAGAGACACCAAACTTATGGAATGTCTCTATGTATTAATGGGCTTTATTGTAATGACATAAAGTCTACAGTCCATCTAACCCAACAATGGGCAGCTGTGAATGGGAAGTCCAAGAATCTAGTAGTTGCTCAATTCCACAAGGCTAGTTGTTTCAGTAGATCTTCAGTATAAGATAGAATACTGAAGAAATAGGTTCTAACAGATGTGCTGGCAAATAAGTACAAGAAGGCAAAGAAGAGTGAGTCTTCCTTCTTCCAATGTCTTTATGTAGGCCTCCAGCAGAAGGTGTGGTCAAATTAAATGTGTGTACCACCACACCTGAATCTGGAAGTTGCTTTATCCCAGGCTGACCTTGAACACAAAGATCTGCAGGGCTCTGTCTCCGGAGTGCTGGGATCAAAGGCATGTACTACTACCCCTGGACTTAAGCTTCTTCATCTAGAATGTGCTTTGTCTCAGGCTGTCCTTGAACTCAGAGACCTGCTTGCCTTTGTATCCTGGGATTAAAGGTGTGTACTACCTTGCCTGGACCTAAACTTTGCATGGCCACTATGCCTCAAGATCTGGATCAAAAGCTTGGGTCATCCTACATCAAGATCTGGGTGAGAAGCCTGTGTCTTCCAGTCTCAAGATCTGGATCACAGGTGTGCTCTCCATTTCTGGATTGTAGTTTATTCCAGGTGTAGTCACGTTGACAACTAGGAAATAGGCATCACAGAAGGTTTCAACATTCTTTTGAAAACATGCATGACAGTCATTCTGGGTTTTTAATTAACATTGAAAAAGCATTCAGGGGCTGGAGAGATGGCTCAGGGGCTGGAGAGATGGCTCAGTGGTTAAGAGCACTGACTGCTCTTCAAAAGGTCCCGAGTTCAAATCCCAGCAACCACATGGTGGCTCACAACCACCTGTAATGAGATATGATGGATGCCCTTTTCTGGTGTGTTTGAAGACCGCTACAGTGCACTTACATATAATAAATAAATAAATAAATAAATAAATAAATAAATAAATAAATCTTGAAAAAAATTTAAAAAGCATTCAATATTATTCTTAGAAGCCAAGTATGTATAGGACATTGTGACAAGAGGAAAGCAAAGGAAATTAAATCTGAAAATAGAAACATTAGGAAAGTATTGCCATAAACAAGGCATGAGTTTATCTAAAGCTAAAATGTGAAATATTAAGAAGAAAGGACCCAAGAATTTCCACACTGAGTTTTGAAGGAAGAAATTATGGAGCAGGTTACTTTGTGTGGTAGGAGAGGCAGAATGACAGAGGACAAAGGTAATCAGGAAAGCACCTTCAACTTTTCATGTTGAGATGATAAGAAGTTGTCCTAAATCAAAATAAGTACCTTGACAACAGTTATTAGTTTATATATAAGACTTTATTTAGCCATTAAGAATAAAATTTCCTAATTTTCAGGAAAATAGGTGGAACTGGCTTTCGTCATGTTAAAGAAAAGGAGACAATTTTTTGTTGTTTATGAAATTTAAGCAAGAAAATGACTTGGAAATAAAAGGAATACTAGGGATATAAAATGGTAACGGCAAAGGTAAGAAAAAGTTACAGGGAGAATGAATATTATCAAAGTCTATTATATTATTATGTTATAAATTAACATATTGCTAAAATTATATATGAGATTATATAATTTTTATTTTAGATATACATGGTGAAATATACTTGAAATCCCAGCCACATAGCAGGATGAGATAGGACAATTACAAGTTAAAAAGGTCAGGTTTGATAATTTATGAGGACATTGTCTTGAAATAAATGTTAAAAGTGAGCTGATGACTTAGCTCAGCGAAAGAATAGTTGTACAAAGGTTCAATTTCTAGCAATGCATACAAGTGTACATGTATATGCATGCACCCATGTGCCCATGAGCATGAGCTCGCACATGCGCGCGCATGAGCGCGTATACACACACACACACACACACACACACACACACACACACACACAAGTACCCAGTTGGTAGATAATGTTAGAGAGCCAAAAAGTAATGCAATAGTCAATGTAGCTTAGAGTATGGGCTTTTAAAAATCAAGATTACCAGTCTAAAAATGGTGTTTATCATAATCACTGCAATGCTTCCAGGTGAATCTTCAGTAACCATTAAACAGCTGTTTCTTGCCATAGCTTTAATATAATCAGGATGTAACTATAAGAAACCATACTATCATTTTGTAGTTTATGTAGTTCTAACTCTGATTCTTTTCTCCACTTTATGCCCAGGTTCACAAACACAAAGGAATATCAACTTCTAAATGAAACCCATCATGTATGCAAATACTTACTGGTAAAATACAGTGTCATTAACTATAGAAATGCTGTAAAACAGACATCTAAAATTTATTTATTTTACATAGACATATATTTCCTGAATAATAATTCTTATTTACCTTGTCCAAGCTGCTTGCTGGTAAACAGCTATCTATTCTCTGCTTCAGTTTTTAGCAGTTTTAAATAACTCATAAGAGAAATCAATAAAATACACACAAAAAATTTTACTTCAAGTTCAAAATATTCTTAGTCAACTTACAGAGGCTCCCTACTTGTCACATTGAGAGAAATTTAATATCATCAGGAAAACTAACAACAGTAAATAAATACACATTGGCTGTCTTAAAACCCATGATTTTATATTGATGCTTACATTAATAAAACAAAACAATAAAAATAAGAGAAAAACCACAAGGAAGACATAACATTTATGCTCACACAACATATTTCATTTTAAGAAGCACCCAACCCAAGTCATTGCTCAGTGTGTAACTGAGAAGTCAAATTGCAAACCACATAGTAATAGAGTATACCATCTACTATATGAAACAAAATACCATCTGTTGATCAATGTTGGCTAAAAAGAATTTATCATATGTGCATTTCTTGTCTACAGCTAAGAAATTACATCTCTTAGCATATACAAAAAGAGTGTTCTCCAATTTCATCTTAAACAGTAATTTCTCTTTCAGTACTGAAGCAATATAGAATACTAGAAAGATTTCAGGGTCAAAATCCAAAACCATATATATTCTGCTCTTCTATTTTAAAAAATTACATTGAAGAAGATTCATTTTAACTCTGAAGACATTTTCCATAATCTCTTCCAGATCTAATGTTTTATAATTTAATAAAATTATATCTGAAGATTATTTTCAGTTCATTGTATTGTTTTTTCTATTTATGAATTCTACTTTCTGCATAATACCTATGAGTGTAGATTTCAATTATGACTCTTCCCCAAAATTTTGTTCACAGATGAGTATATAATGCTCTTAGCCTAATTTTACCTAATGGATCAACTAATTTAATCAATTATCACTCTATTTAATAAGACAGAAGTGCAGGGAAATAGAGCCCCATGGTTTTTGCATACCTATGTTCTATTTACACATAGGTGCAAAATGTAATATTACAAACAGAAAACCTTTATTAACAAAACTTTTTTGTACTTGAAGAATCTTTTTATCTTTGACATTATATGCCTCAGCTAATGGACCTAAATTGGCCACTTCTAAGTTGTCTATTACAATGTGTCATTGGGAAAGGAAAAAAAAATCATTGATATGTGTCAGTTTTGTACATTGTAGATAGTATAGTCTCAGTAATATGGAAAATTTGACAGCAGTATAGATGGCAACTTGCTTCCACTTCACAAAACAAGATTTTATTGTCCATATTAACATGTAATTCATCCATACTACATGAATAAAATCAGAATACATTCATAAATAATGATTCATTGAAGTAAATTTATATGTTATAGAGTTCCAAGAAATTACCAACCCTATAATTTAAAAAAAAACACTACTGTTCTCAGATGAATCTGGCCATCAAGAGGCTTAATAGACCATATGGCTGCCTGTTCACTTATCCTTTTGTTTCATATACTCATGCTTCCATACAGTAAATAGTTATTGAATGTCTACTGCCAAAGAATCTTTATTGCTGTGTGAAGCAGAAATCCTAATTATATCCTATAATAGATAATTGATTTAAAAATCTGGCTCTAAATGTAAAAGAGGTGGGTGAAATCAGGGGAAACATTGGCAGTTAATAGAAAGAATCTTAGTGAGCTCACAAGTAAAAAAAAAAAAAAACAGTACTCTGCAAGGTAGGTCTTTATGAGTCAGGATTCACAATAATAACCTAAGTTCAGTGAGATGTTAAGAAAGATAAATTTATCAAAATGTCAGGAAATGGAATTCTTAAGTAGGAAACACAGAAACCAGGAAACTGAAAATATGATGAAAAATATGACAGTAACAACGGAAGTGATAGAATGAAATAAGATGTGATAAATGTCTTCTACCTATACATTTTGTAAATGATCTTGTAAAGCTCATGGCTATAAATTTCATTTATGCATTGATAGCTACCAAATGAGATGTCTAGTTTATCTGCTCTGGTCCTCACACTCCAAATTCACTGTACATTGGCATCTCCACTTGGTATTGAATTGGTACTCAAATTTAACAAAGCATAAACTGAACCCTCGATTCCACCTCTCCATCCTGCTCTTCCTTAGCACAGTATAAAGAATTTCTGGTCCATCTTTTTTCACTGCTTGCTGTTCCTTCAGTAATATTTTAGTTCATTAAGCAGTGACAATTTGACAGTTAATGCTAACTAGGACACATTTTTTATATGACACTTATCTTCTATAAGAGGCTCAATTAAATGCAACCTCCTTAAGCATATCTTCCTTACACATCCTTTCCAATATAGATTCCTCCATCCATCATTTTGTACATTTATTTTCTTGATTACTTGCTTCTCCTTCTATTTTAGTTTAATATCTTTAGAGGTAATGCCATTCTCCAAATCTTTAGGACCTAAAAAGTTCCTATCACAAAATAAGTAATAGCTAATTACTGCCTAAGCCAATGGAAAACAATAAATGTATGAATATGAAAAATTACTTTCTTGGATATAAGTAAGTAGCCATTATTTTCCCCAGTTCCAATGATCAATAAAATACATACAACAGATCAGATTAGAAAGCTAAGTCACTAACATTTTTCTACTAAGGAAACAAAGATATCATGGTTATTATTACCCACTCAGAAGCTTGGAGGAGATATCTAGATCATTAAGTATCCTAGTTTGGGTTACTATTGCTGTAATGAAATGACATGACCAAAGCAACTTGAAGAGAAAGGAGCCTAGTTGGCTTATGCCTCCACATCACAATTGACCATCAAAGGAAGTCAAGACAGAGACTCAATCAGAGGAGGAACCTAAATGCAGGCGCTGATTCAGACACCATGGAAAAGTGTGCTCTCTGTGGCTTGCTCAGCCTGCTTTCTTATAGAACCCAGGGCCATTAGCTCATGGATAATATTACCACAATAGGCTGCACCCTTCCTCCCCCATCAATCATTAATTAAGAAAATGTCCCACAGGCATGCCTACAGACAGATATTATGGATTTTATTCTTAATTAAGGATCTCTCTTCTCAGATGACTTTAGCTTGTGTCAAACTGATATAAAACTAAATATGAGCCGATATTAGCCCAGAAACTTAGACTACCCAATATACAATTTCCAAAACACATGAAACCCAAGAAGAAGGAAGACCACTGAGTGGATACTTTGTTCCTTCTTAGAATGGGGAACAAAATACCCATGGAAGGAGTTACAGAGACAAAGTTCGGAGCTGAGACAGAAGAAAGGACCATCCAGAGACTGCCCCACCCTGGAACCCATCCCATATACAAACACCAAACCCAGACACTATTGCATATGCCAGAAAGATTTTGCTGACAGGACCCTGATATAACTATCTCTTGTGAGGCTATGCCAGTGCCTGGCAAATACAGAAGTGGATGCTCACAGTATTCTATTGGATGGAACACAGGGCCCCTAATGAAGGAGTTAGAGAAAGTACCCAAGGAGCTAAAGGGGTCTGCAACCCTATAGGAGGAGCAACAATATGAACTAACCAGTACCCCCCCAGAAGTATGTATCTAGTTGCATATGTAGCAGAGGATGACCTAGTTGACCATCAATGGGAGGAGAGGCCCTGGTCTTGCGAAGATCATATGCCCTAGTACAGGGGAATGCCAGGTCCAGGAAGCAGGAGTGGGTGGGTTGGGGAGCAAGGCAGGGGGAGGGAATAGGGGGCTTTGGGGATAGAATTTGAAATGTAAATGAAAAAAATATCTAATAAAAAAATAAAATAAATGGAAAGATCTCTCATGCTCATGGATTGGCAGGATCAACATTGTAAAAATGGCTATCTTGCCAAAAGCAACTACAGATTCAATGCAATCCCCATCAAAATTCCAACTCAATTCTTCAACGAATTAGAAAGGGCAATTAGCAGATTCATCTGGAATAACAAAAAACCTAGGATAGCAAAAACTCTTCTCAAGGATAAAAGAACCTCTGGTGGAATCACCATGCCTGACCTAAAGCTGTACTACAGAGCAATTGTGATAAAAACTGCATGGTATTGGTATAGTGACAGACAAGTAGACCAATGGAACAAAATTGAAGACCCAGAGATGAACCCACACACCTATGGTCACTTGATCTTTGACAAGGGAGCTAAAACCATCCAGTGGAAAAAAGACAGCATTTTCAACAAATGGTGCTGGCACAACTGGCAGTTATCATGTAGAAAAATGCGAATTGATCCATTTCTATCTCCTTGTACTAAGGGCAAATCTAAGTGGATTAAGGAACTCCACATAAAACCAGAGACACTGAAACTTATAGAGGAGAAAGTAGGGAAAAGCCTCGAAGATATGGGTACAGAGGAAAAATTCCTGAATAGAACAGCAATGGCTTGTGCTGTAAGATCGAGAATCGATAAATGGGACCTCATAAAATTGCAAAGCTTCTGCAAGGCAAAAGACACCGTCAATAAGACAAAAAGGCCACCAACAGATTGGGAAAGGATCTTTACCTATCCCAAATCGGATAGGGGACTAATATCCAATATATATATAAAGAACTCAAGAAGGTGGACTCCAGAAAATCAAATAACCCCATTAAAAAATGGGGCTCAGAACTGAACAAAGAATTCTCACCTGAGGAATACCGAATGGCTGAGAAGCACCTGAAAAAAGGTTCAACATCCTTAATCATCAGGGAAATGCAAATCAAAACAGCCCTGAGATTCCACTTCACTCCAGTCAGAATGGCTAAGATTAAAAATTCAGGTGACAGCAGATGCTGACGAGGATGTGGAGAAAGAGGAACACTCCTCCATTGTTGGTGGGATTGCAAGCTTGTACAACCACTCTGGAAATCAGTCTGGCGGTTCCTCAGAAAATTGGACATAGTACTACCGGAGGATCCCGCAATACCTCTCCTGGGCATATATCCAGAAGATGTCTCAACTGGTAAGAAGGACACATGCTCCACTATGTTCATAGCAGCCTTATTTATAATAGCCAGAAGCTGGAAAGAACCCAGATGCCCCTCAACAGAGGAATAGATACAGAAAATGTGGTACATTTACACAATGGAGTACTACTCAGCTATTAAAAAAATGAATTTATGAAATTCCTAGGCAAATGGATGGACCTAGAGGGCATCATCCTGAGTGAGGTAACCCAATCACAAAGGACCTCGCACAATATGTACTCACTGATAAGTGGATATTAGCCCAGAAACTTAGGATACCCAAGATATAAGATACAATTTGCCAAACGCATGAAATTCAAGAAGAAAGAAGACCAAAGTGTGGACACTTTGTCCCTTCCTAGAAATGGGAACAAAACACCCATGGAAGGAGTTACAGAGACAAAATTTGGAGCTGTGAGGAAAGGATGGACCATCTAGTGATTGCTATATGCAGTGATCCATCCCATAATCAGCTTCCAAACGCTGATACCATTGCGTACACTAGCAAGATTTTGCTGAAAGGACCCAGATATAGCTGTCTCTTGTGAGACTATGCCGGGGCCTAGCAAACACAAAAGTGGATGATCACAGTCAGCTATTGGATGGATCACACAGCCCCCAATAGAGGAGCTAGAGAAATTACCCAAGGAGCTAAAGGGAACTGCAACCCTATAGGTGGAACAACAATATGAACTAACCAGTACCCCGGAGCTCTTGACTCTATCTGCATATGTAACAAAAGATGGCCTAGTCGGCCATCACTGCAAAGAGAGGCCCATTGGACTTGCAAACTTTATATGCCCCAGTACAGGGGAACCCCAGGGTCAAAAACGGGGAGTGGGTGGGTAGGGGATTGGGGGGGTGGGTATGGGGGACTTTTGGGATAGCATTGAAAATGTAAACGAGGAAAATACCTAATAAAAAATAAATTAAAAATAAAATAAAATAAAACTCCCAGTACATTATGTCAAATGTACAACTTTAAAATTCCAATAAATAGCTAGAAGTTTCTTACTAGACATCAACTCCACGAGGAGCTCTGTGATATTTATAATATATTTTAAAAAATGAAATTCAACAATATTTGTTGTAGAGGAATTTTAATCAAGCAACATGGCAATGGATCACATCCAAAGACATAGGAATGTGTTATTGGAATGAATACACTCTATACACCTTTAATCCCTATGGCTTGAATCCTTTAGTACACACCTTTAATCTCAAAAAATGATTTCTAATTGAAGGGCATACAAAGTGACAGATCAGAGAAAGATTTGACAGAATGAGTTAGAGATAGGATACTCCCAATTCTCAGGATATGAGTGAGCTATTTAAGAGAACCACAGGGAGAAACAGTTTAGTCAGTGAGTTGGAGTTGAGTCAGTTGGGAATCAGTGGAGTGAATGAAGTGCAGTGGAGTTGAGGCCATTCATGAGTTCATGCAGTTCAGTGCAGTTGAAGCCAGAGAATAAGAAGCAGCCAGATTAGAAATTGTCAGAGTTAGTTTGAGGCCAAGCAGAGTGAGAAACTGAGAGAAGCCTGACTGAATCAGTCAGTGTGGAGAGGAGTTCAAGCCAGAACAGCTGAGGTGAACCAAACAGACAGAGTTCAGAAAGTGGCAATCTGATGAATAAAAGTTATATTTATAATTTGTGTTAAACTTTTCTCTACTTCTTTAATAAGGTTGATAGGATGAAGTACCTAGAAAGCAGCAAATAATGCTTCAGATATCTGGGGTTTTTTTTTCCAATCTTAATATATCTATTGTGCCTGGTACCTTAGCTACGTAACTTCTACTGGGATGGATATAGAAATAATACTTCAGTAATTGACTATAATAAGACTTTAGGGATGAATTAAAAGAAGAATAATCTGTTCTGAAGGCAATAGTGATGGACACCAATTGGTTCACAGCAAACAAATCACATTCTTTTAAAATTACCATTCTAATTCAAGCATCATTGAATATGTAAAAAGAAACAAATAGTGATATTCTGAATCTGGGGATCAGAATTTATATCAAAGTAATTTGAAAGTTGTATTACCTCTTTGGAAAAACAATATAAAAAGATATGAGCTTTTGGGGCCGCAGACATCCGGCACCCTCCCAGTCGGAGGACAGTGACCTGCCCTGCAGGGAACGCCATCTTGGCTCCGGGACTCCTCCGAGCTTAGTCTCTACAGGTCAGAGTGGGGACCACGGGGGCAGACGGCTTCTGGGACAGGCGGGAGCCACAGAGCTGCTGAGGCAGCACCCTTTAGGGGCCGCAGACATCCGGCACCCTCCCAGTCGGAGGACAGTGACCTGCCCTGCAGGGAACGCCATCTTGGCTCCGGGACTCCGCCGAACTTAGTCTGTACAGGTCAGAGTGAGGACCACAGAGGCAGACAGCTTCTGGGACAGGCGGGAGCCACAGAACCGCTGAGGCAGCACCCTTTTGGGGCCGCAGACATCCTACACCCTCCCAGCCGGAGAACAGTGACCTGCCCTGCAGGGAGCGCCATCTTGGCTCCGGAACTCCGCTGAACTTAGTCTGTACAGGTCTGCTGACAGAGGATACTCAGAATCCCCAGAAGAACAACCTCTGAACAGAGACAACTATAACAACTCCAGAGATTACCAGATGGCGAGAGGTAAAGGTAAGAATCTTACTAACAGAAACCAAGACCACTCACCATCATCAGGACCCAGCACTCCCACTTCGCCCAGTCCAGGGCACCCCAACACACCTGAAAAACTAGACCTGGATTTAAAAGCATATCTCATGATGATGGTAGAGGACATCAAGAAGGACTTTAAAGAACTACAGGAGAACATGGCTAAAGAGTTACAAGTCCTTAAAGAAAAACAGGAAAACACAACCAAACTGGTAGAAGTCCTTAAAGAGAAACAGGAAAACACATCCAATCAGATGATGGAAATGAACAAAACCATACTAGACCTAAAAAGGGAAGTAGACACAATAAAGAAAACCCAAAATGAGGCAACACTGGAGATAGAAACCCTAGGAAAGAAATCTGGAACCATAGATGCAAGCATCAGCAACAGAATACAAGAGATGGAAGAGAGAATCTCAGGTGCAGAAGATTCCATAGAGAACATGGGCACAACAATCAAGGAAAATGGAAAATGCAAAAAGATCCTAACTCAAAACATCCAGGAAATACAGGACACAATGAGAAGACCAAACCTACGGATAATAGGAGTGGATGAGAATGAAGATTTTCAACTCAAAGGACCAGCAAACATCTTCAACAAAATTATAGAAGAAAACTTCCCAAATCTAAAGAAAGAGATGCCCATGAACATACAAGAAGCCTACAGAACACCAAATAGGCTGGACCAGAAAAGAAATACCTCCCGACACATAATAATCAGAACAACAAATGCACTAAATAAAGATAGAATACTAAAAGCAGTAAGAGAAAAAGGCCAAGTAACATATAAAGGCAAGCCTATCAGAATTACACCAGATTTTTCACCAGAGACTATGAAAGCTAGAAGATCCTGGACAGATGTTATACAGACACTAAAAGAACACAAATTCCAGCCCAAGCTACTATACCCAGCCAAACTCTCAATTAACATAGATGGAGAAACCAAAGTATTCCACGACAAAGCCAAATTCACACATTATCTCTCCACGAATCCAGCCCTTCAAAGGATAATAACAGAAAAAAACCAATACAAGGACAGGAACCACGCCCTAGAAACAACAAGAAGGTAATCCCTCAACAAACCTAAAAGAAGACAGCCACAAGAACAGAATGCCAACTTTAACAACAAAAATAACAGGAAACAACAATTACTTTTCCTTAATATCTCTTAATATCAATGGACTCAACTCCCCGATAAAAAGACATAGACTAACAAACTGGCTACACAAACAAGACCCAACATTTTGCTGCTTACAAGAAACTCATCTCAGAGAAAAAGATAGACACTACCTCAGAATGAAAGGCTGGAAAACAATTTTCCAAGCAAATGGTCTGAAGAAACAAGCTGGAGTAGCCATTCTAATATCAGATAAGATTGACTTCCAACCCAAAGTCATCAAAAAAGACAGGGAGGGGCACTTCATACTCATCAAAGGTAAAATCCTCCAAGAGGAACTATCAATCCTGAATATCTATGCTCCAAATACAAAGGCAGCCTCATTCATTAAAGAAACTTTAGTAAATCTCAAAGCACACATTGCACCTCATACAATAATAGTGGGAGACTTCAACACAACACTTTCACCAATGGACAGATCATGGAAACAGAAACTAAACAGGGACACAGTGAAACTAACAGAAGTTATGGATCAAATGGATCTGGCAGATATCTACAGAACATTTTACCCTAAAACAAAAGGATACACCTTCTTCTCAGCACCTCATGGTACCTTCTCCAAAATTGACCACGTAATTGGGCACAAAACAGGACTCAACAGATACAAAAACATTGAAATTGTCCCATGCATCCTATCAGATCACCATGGACTAAGGCTGATCTTCAATAACAAAATAAATAATAGAAAGCCAACCTTCACGTGGAAACTGAACAACACTCTTCTCAATGATACCTTGGTCAAGGAAGGAATAAAGAAAGAAATTAAGGACTTTTTAGAGTTCAATGAAAATGAAGCCACAACATACCCAAACTTATGGGACGCAATGAAAGCATTTCTAAGAGGAAAACTCATAGCTCTGAGTGCCTCCAAAAGGAAACTAGAAAGAGCACACATTAGCAGCTTGACAACACACCTAAAAGCACTAGAACAAAAGGAAGCAAATTCACCCAAGAGGAGTAGACGGCAGGAAATAATCAAACTCAGGGGTGAAATCAACCAAGTGGAAACAAGAAAAACTATTCAAAGAATCAACCAATCAAGGAGCTGGTTCTTTGAGAAAATCAACAAGATAGATAAACCCTTAGCCAGACTCACTAGAGGGCACAGGGAAAGCATCCTAATTAACAAAATCAGAAATGAAAAAGGAGACATAACAACAGATCCTGAAGACATCCAAAACACCATCAGATCCTTCTACCAAAGGCTATACTCAACAAAACTGGAGAACCTGGATGAAATGGAGAAGTTCCTAGACAGATACCAGGTACCAAAGTTGAATCAAGATCAGGTTAATGATCTAAACAGCCCTATATCCCCCAAAGAAATAGAAGCAGTCATTAATAGTCTCCCAACTAAAAAAAGCCCAGGACCAGATGGGTTTAGTGCAGAGTTCTATCAGAACTTCAAAGAAGATCTAATCCCAGTTCTTCACAAACTATTCCACAAAATAGAAACAGAAGGTACTCTACCCAACTCATTCTATGAAGCCACAATTACTCTGATACCTAAACCACAAAAAGACCCAACAAAGATAGAAAACTTCAGACCAATATCCCTTATGAATATTGATGCAAAAATCCTCAATAAAGTTCTTGCTAACCGAATCCAAGAACACATCAAAACAATCATCCATCCTGACCAAGTAGGTTTCATCCCAGGGATGCAGGGATGGTTCAATATACGGAAATCCATCAACGTAATCCAGTATATAAACAAACTCAAAGACAAAAACCACATGGTCATCTCGTTAGATGCGGAAAAAGCATTTGACAAGATCCAACACCCATTCATGATAAAAGTCTTGGAAAGATCAGGAATTCAAGGCCCATACCTAAACATGATAAAAGCAATCTACAGCAAACCAGTAGCCAACATCACAGTAAATGGTGAGAAGCTTGAAGCAATCCCTCTAAAATCAGGGACTAGACAAGGCTGTCCACTTTCTCCATACCTATTCAACATTGTACTTGAAGTCCTAGCCAGAGCAATTCGACAACAAAAGGAGATCAAAGGGATACAAATTGGAAAAGATGAAGTCAAAATATCACTTTTTGCAGATGATATGATAGTATATATAAGTGACCCTAAAAATTCCACCAGAGAACTCCTAAGCCTGATAAACAGCTTCGGTGAAGTAGCTGGATATAAAATTAACTCAAACAAATCAATGGCCTTTCTCTACACAAAGAATAAACAGGCTGAGAAAGAAATTAGGGAAACAACACCCTTCTCAATAATCACAAATAATATAAAATATCTTGGCGTGACTCTAACTAAGGAAGTGAAAGATCTGTATAATAAGAACTTCAAGTCTCTGAAGAAAGAAATTATAGAAGATCTCAGAAGATGGAAAGATCTCCCATGCTCATGGATTGGCAGGATCAACATTGTAAAAATGGCTATCTTGCCAAAAGCAATCTACAGATTCAATGCAATCCCCATCAAAATTCCAAATGAATTCTTCAACGAATTAGAAAGTGCAATCAGCAAATTCATCTGGAATAACAAAAAACCTAGGATAGCAAAAACTCTTCTCAAGGATAAAAGAACCTCTGGTGGAATCACCATGCCGGACCTAAAGCTCTACTACAGAGCAATTGTGATAAAAACTGCATGGTACTGGTATAGTGACAGACAAATAGACCAATGGAATAGAATTGAAGACCCAGAAATGAACCCACACACCTACGGTCACTTGATCTTCGACAAGGGAGCTAAAAACATCCAGTGGAAGAAAGACAGCATTTTCAACAAATGGTGCTGGCACAACTGGTTGTTAACATGTAGAAGAATGCGAATCGATCCATTCCTATCTCCTTGTACTAAGGTCAAGTCTAAGTGGATCAAGGAACTTCACATAAAACCAGAGACACTGAAACTTATAGAGGAGAAAGTGGGGAAAAGCCTTGAAGATATGGGCACAGGGGAAAAATTCCTGAATAGAACAGTAATTGCTTGTGCTGTAAGATCGAGAATTGACAAGTGGGACCTCATGAAACTACAAAGCTTCTGCAAGGCTAAAGACACCATCAATAAGACAAAAAAACCACCAACAGATTGGGAAAGGATCTTCACCTATCCTAAATCAGATAAGGGACTAATATCCAATATATATAAAGAACTCAAGAAGGTGGACTCCAGAAAGTCAAATAACCCCATTAAAAAATGGGGCTCAGAACTGAACAAAGAATTCTCGCCTGAGGAATACCGAATGGCAGAGAAACACCTGAAAAAATGTTCAACATCCTTAATCATCAGGGAAATGCAAATCAAAACAACCCTGAGATTCCACCTCACACCAGTCAGAATGGCTAAGATCAAAAATTCAGGTGACAGCAGTTGCTGGCGAGGATGTGGAGAAAGAGGAACACTCCTCCATTGTTGGTGGGATTGCAAGCTTGTACAACCACTCTGGAAATCAGTCTGGCGGTTCCTCAGAAAATTGGACATAGTACTACCGGAGGATCCAGCAATACCTCTCCTGGGCATATATCCAGAAGATGTCCCAACCGGTAAAAAGGACACATGTTCCACTATGTTCATAGCAGCCCTATTTATAATAGCCAGAAGCTGGAAAGAACCCAGATGTCCCTCAACAGAGGAATGGATACAGAAATTATGGTACATTTACACAATGGAGTACTACTCAGCTATTAAAAAGAATGAATTTATGAAATTCCTAGCCAAATGGATTGACCTGGAGGGCATCATCTTGAGTGAAGTAACACAATCACAAAAGAACTCACACAATATGTATTCACTGATAAGTGGATATTAGCCCAAAACTTAGGATACCCAAGATTTAAGATACAATTTGCTAAACGCATGAAACTCAAGAAGAATGAAGACCAAAGTGTGGACACTGTGCACCTTCTCAGAATTGGGAACAAAACACCCAGGGAAGGAGTTACAGAGACAAAGTTCGTAGCGGTGATGAAAGGATGGACCATTTAGAGACTGCCGTATCCAGGGATCCATCCCATAATCAACTTCTAAACGCTGACACCATTGCATACACTAGCAAGATTTTGCTGAAAGGACCCAAATATAGCTGTCTCTTGTGAGACGATGCTGGGGCCTAGCAAACACAGGAGTGGATGTTCACAGTCAGCTATTGGATGTATCACAGGGCTCCCAATGGAGAAGCTAGAGTAAGTACCCAAGGAGCTAAAGGGATCTGCAACCCTATTGTTGGAACAACATGATGTACTAACTAGAACCCCGGAGCTCTTGTCTCTAGCTGCATATGTATCGAAAGATGGCCTAGTCAGCCATCAATGGAAAGAGAGGCCCATTGGACTTGCAAACTTTATATGCCCCAATATAGGGGAATGCCAGGGCCAAAAGAATGGGAATGGGTGGGTAGGGAAGTGGGGGGCGCTATGGGGGACTTTTGGGATAGTATTGGAAATGTAATTGAGGAAAATATGTAATAAAAAAAAAAAAAAAAAAAAAGATATGAATCTGGTACCTAGTTATGTGTGTGCTAAAATAGGTACTTCTTTGGCTTCAAAATCTAGTTGTATTTTTCTTTTTGCTTATTCTTCACACAACATTTTAAGGTTTCCTCATTTTTTTCTCACTATGGTTACTTTTGGCATAACATATGGAATTATAAATAAAATTAAATTGCAGGAGGAGACTTTTAGATGTTGTAAAGGCACTTAACAATATTTACACAAATTACACAAAAGTCATATTTACACAAATACATATATATGTATCCATATCTATTTCAAAATTTTACAAGACTTGATTTTATTTTCTTAGTTGGATGCGAATACTTTGATCCAATTTATAAGAGGTTTTTCACAACACATCTCAGTGTAATGCTTTCAAATCTTCCCAAGTACCAATATGGACTTGTGATTCCTTTTTTTTTTTTTTTCTTACATTAGCAAAAGAACAGTGAGAAATCAAAAGGTATAACCATGTTGAAATCCATAAGATTCAGGAAACCTAATTAATAGTTCTGCCTCAGACTAAAGATAATTTTATTGATTATTCTAAAGCATTCTTTCATTGTGGCCTTTTTTTCCCTTGTGATTGATTAGCATTTTTATCTAAAGGTACAAAATGATAGCAATATTACTCTGATTTATTGTATCACTTCACAATTATTTCTAGAATTTCTCTCTTTTAAAAATGGAGCCTAAGGAGAAATATGTCTTGTGGTAACAAAGATAAATAAGAAATGTGTCCTTTATATGTTCATAGCAGCCCTATTTATAATAGCCAGAAGCTGGAAAGAACCCAGATGTCCCTCAACAGAGGAATGGATACAGAAATTATGGTACATTTACACAATGGAGTACTACTCAGCTATTAAAAAGAATGAATTTATGAAATTCCTAGCCAAATGGATGGACCTGGAGGGCATCATCCTGAGTGAAGTAACACAATCACAAAAGAACTCACACAATATGTATTCATTGATAAGTGGATATTAGCCCAAAACTTAGGATACCCAAGATATAAGATACAATTTGCTAAACGCATGAAACTCAAGAAGAATGAAGACCAAAGTGTGGACACTGTGCACCTTCTTAGAATTGGGAACAAAACACCCAGGGAAGGAGCTACAGAGACAAAGTTCGTAGCTGTGATGAAAGGATGGACCATTTAGAGACTGCTGTATCCAGGGATCCGTCCCATAATCAGCTTCTAAACGCTGACACCATTGCATACACTAGCAAGATCTTGCTGAAAGGACCCAAATATAGCTGTCTCTTGTGAGACGATGCCGGGGCCTAGCAAACACAGGAGTGGATGTTCACAGTCAGCTATTGGATGTATCACAGGGCTCCCAATGGAGAAGCTAGAGAAAGTACCCAAGGAGCTAAAGGGATCTGCAACCCTATTGTTGGAACAACATGATGTACTAACCGGAACCCTGGAGCTCTTGTCTCTAGCTGCATATGTATCGAAAGATGGCCTAGTCGGCCATCAATGGAAAGAGAGGCCCATTGGACTTGCAAACTTTATATGCCCCAATATAGGGGAATGCCAGGGCCAAAAGAATGGGAATGGGTGGGTAGGGAAGTGGGGGGCGCTATGGGGGACTTTTGGGATAGTATTGGAAATGTAATTGAGGAAATTATGTAATAAAAATATTAAAAAAAAAAAAAAAAAAAAAAAAAAAAAAAAAAAAAAAAAAAAAGAAATGTGTCCTTTAAAAATTGCTAAGTGTTTACTTCACTTATGAACAATGTCGATCAGGACACAATCCAACTCTGTGGAGAAGTTAAAACTTTAAAAGGAAAATAATGTCTTAGTCATTTTGATAATTCTGTTTTTAGAGAATTCTGAATCTGTATACTCTACTTGACCCACTTATTTTAAAAGACTTGTTTGAAGCAACCACAACTGCTGTGCGGAACCTAAAGTTTATTGTGCTGCAAGCCTTTTTCTATCTCCATTTTGTACGCAAAAACATCAAAAACAGTGCTCAGAAACCATACTGTGGTAAGGCTCTTGTTAGAACCAAGTGAGAAAAAAGTAGATATTACCAAAATTCAAAATATATTCCTCCATAAATCACTATGGAGAAACTTTTCAAAAGAATCCTCTTATATTTGTTCTTAGTTGGAATGAGAATGGCAACCACATCTATCACACTGAGCTTCACTGGTGATGCATAACTAACTAAGGCAGGGGTTAGGGCTAATTGTATTTAAGTCTCTTTTTGTCATCAGCTTACAAAGACATTGCCCTCCCTTTTCTACTTGTAGTTGCAGGAGTGCAGTTCTAAATTAGGTTATTCTGTCATTACTGAAAAGTTCCCAGCAACACTGAATTCTATACTTCGTATCTTATCCATAATAAGAGTATTTGAATACAAAAAAAGGCTGGATCCAGAACTCCAAAAATTTTAGACATTAATTAGCTGTTGATGTGGTTCTTGAATATCAATTAGAAAAGTTTCAGTCTTAGAATAAATATTTATTGAATAGTTATTCAAAATCTGAATGACACTACACTAGGAGTTATTCTTAAAAGGATTTTAAAATGTATCTGTTACTATCAAGGAGGTTGAGATCAATTCATATAGAGATGCACAGTAGTAAATCATTAAAAAAAACACAAAACGAGTATACAGAAGTTATTATCATCAGGCACTAATGAATGAGATACATAATGAGGTTTGTAACAGCTCATTGGAGGAGGTAATTACTGAAATTTGAAGTTAGGGGAGGTTTTTTTGGACCAAGTAAATTTTGTACTATGCATGTGACCAATAAGATTTATTTTTACATCAATAGTAGATAATGTCATGAATACAAACTGGGATTTCAGAATCACTATGTGATTTCTTCAGGAACTTTTTAAAACTAGAAGTCTTGATTTTTTTTCCCAAAACTATTTATATAACTTTTATTCTTGTTGAATCCTTAGAATTTATGTATTCAATATTATATTGTTTTCTCCTTTTGATATGTGACTTTGTCATTGTTTTCAACTTACTTTTATATAATGAAGACTGGTTGCTATGTGGACGTACTCTAGCTGAGAATATGAAAGTTTGGTGGCAAGAATTGTCAATAATAAAATGTTTCCTTTTCCTCTTTCCTCTTAATATCATAAAAACATTAAGAATTGTTCACAATCTAACAATAGCTGCTAAATTATTGTTCAAAATTCTGTTTAGGATACAATTATTTTATTCATAAGTTAATTGTATGCATGATTTCTCCTACTATATTTTAACCTCTTTGATAACTGGGACCAGGCAATGTTTAATTCATATTTGTGTAATCCCCTTTCCATTATCCACACTTAACATGATAACTATACAGTGAATGCTTATTGAACTAAAGCCAATGTTAACAGTGTAGATATGCAGACAATAGTGACAACATTCTTGGAAATTAACAAGTAAATAGTTTAAATCCAGATATTCTGCTTAGAAATAATTTTTATCTGTAGAAAGTGTTTGGACAATACCTATTCAATTTGCAGCCCAGATTTTCTATTATATTCCCATTTGTATTCATGGTATTCAACCAGATAATATGGCACTTTAAACAGTTTATAAAAATACGTCTTTATACACACATACAATACAGCCTTCTTGGAACAACACACTTGTTTTTCTTACTAGTGTTTGCTTATTAGCAATCAAGAGGCAGGTTTTCCTCATGAATTTAAATCAGTTCTCCTTCTCACCATCTTCAATACATTTACTTCAATGACATGATGCATAAAGAAACTACAGGATAATTTTAGAACTCATCAATACCTACTTCCATGAAGGTTTCTAATACTATAGATTCCATTAACTTGTTCTACATGCCTCATATGTCACAGTAAATAATGAGTTTGGTTTTTGTAGATAATTGAATAAAGAATATATCTATTTTGCTGAGTCTTTTCAGTCGGAGATTAATAAACTTTTGAAAGAATAAAAATGATGGCACTCCCTGTGAGAACTTCTAACAAATTTAAAAAGGAGGTGTTTTAATTACCTCTGCTTTATAACATAGAGCTTCGAAAGGGATATATTTATTATGTAAAAACACCAAATAAAGAAGAAAGCATCTCAGGCCTTCAAAACATATTGCTTTGCCCCTTCTTAGAATTGGGAACAAAACACCCATGGAAGGAGTTACAGAGACAAAGTTTGGAGCTGAGATGAAACGATGGACCATCTAGAGACTGCCATACCCAGGGATCCATCCCATAATCAGCCTCCAAACGCTGACACCATTGCATACACTAGCAAGATTTTGCTGAAAGGACCCTGATATAGCTGTCTCTTGTGAGACTATGCCGGGGCCTAGCAAACACAGAAGAGGATGTTCACAGTCAGCTACTGGATAGATCACAGGGCTACAGATCTAGCTCCTCCCAATGGAGGAGCTAGAGAAAGTACCCAAGGAGCTGGGGGGGGGGGGGATCTGCAATCCCATAGGTGGAACAACAATATGAACTAACCAGTACCCAGGAGCTTGTGTCTCTAGCTGCATATGTATCAGAAGATGGCCTAGTTGGCCATCAGTGGAAAGAGAGGCCCATTGGTCGTGCAAACTTTATATGCCTCAGTACAGGGGAACGCCAGGGCCAAGAAGTGGGAGTGGGTGGGTAAGGGAGCAGGGGGGGAGGGTATGAGGGACTTTTGGGATAGCACTGGAAATGTAAATGAAGAAAATACCTAATTTAAAAAAAACATATTGCTGGATAGAATTACAGTCACATATTCTAAACTATCTAGCTGAGTTACAAACAAGATAAGAGTCCATAAATATGCTGTATATTTTATAACTCTAATGATGTAAGCTTGATAAGATTCATTTTGGAAGATACTTTATCAATTGTATTGTTGGTATAAAAGTTCCATGTTGTTTATTATAACATCCATACTTCTAGCTGTAATTCTGTTTGTTGTTGTTATTATTGTTTGAGTCGGGATCTTGCTCTATAGTCCTGACTGGCCTAGAACTCACTACATAGACCAAGCAGGTCTAAAACTGTGACAATCCTCCTGTCTTTGTATACCAAACTGAGATTGTTGATATGAACTATCACTCCTGCTATATGGCTGTACGTGTTGATCCAAGAATATATATAACAAATAACAGAGTTCATCTGAATTCCAAGACAAATTTCTCAGAAACCCACTACTAGATATCATATGCTTCAAGAATATGAAATAGAAATGTGTTTGTAAGTGTGGGAAAACATGATTGTAACCCAATAGCAGTCTTCCAGAATGTTATTCCAGTCAGTTCTTCAAAATCAGGTCATCTTTATTACCACTTGGCTATGTTGAAGTCATGTATGAGAAATGGATCTGTTGCCATTTTAAAATACATTCTTAAATGCCTTGCTATAGTTTCCAGTCACTATTATGCTAGATATAAATACCTCACTCTGGTCTGGAAATACATGATGAAACATTCTTGTCAATTCTTGGAAAAGCTACAGTTGTCACTAGTTTGCTTTGAAGTCTTATTCAGAGCAAGGCAAAATATTGCATACAAAAATATGCCCTCTCTCATATCTGGTACAAAGGACTGTTGAAAATACTCATTACTTAGGGTACAGATTGTGACTTTAAAAGTACATATTTGAGTTTATATGATTGCCAGGTCCCAAACAGCTTTGGTAGGGAAAGAATGATGTGGTTCCTGCCCCTGGGACACAGCCCGCAGGCATGGGCCTCCAAGAATGTCAATAGCTCCTAAGGGTTGGTAAGGTTTGTTTGTATAATAATATACATATTTTATGTTCCTCCTTCAAGGAAAGTCCTCCCTGTTAATGTTAATGACTCCATGCTGATCCAAGACAGCAGGAGTCCTCCTGGAGGCAAAGGTGTGGCTAATGTCTCAGCAAAATGGTAAATGCTGGCATCTCCAGGACAGCTCTTAAGGCTGTGGAAAAGAACTCTAAAAACATGAATTCTAACATTTTAATTTCTCAACTATGCAAAAATATAAAGATGCAATATGGATTATATAAGGGGTTTCACAGATCTGAAGGAACAGAGGCAGCTACACTATGTGCCAACCTGTCAGAAAGATACTAAGGAAACTAGATACTGAGATTTAAGGGAGTGATGATCACAGGAGATCCCAGCCTGCCAAGTTTGTTGTTGTTATTGTTGTTGTTTATGTTTATTTACAAAGTGAGACAGATTTCTGAGTTCAGGGTGTGTCTGGGACAAAGCAAGTTTAGGCCTAGGTGTGGTAGAAATGGTAATTTCAGGACAGGGTCCCACACAGCTAGTTTAGCATTTGTGCTCATCAGAGGTAGACAGATCTCTGAATTCATCTGCAGCGGCTGAAAGAGTCGGATGCAAATATTTACACCCAACCAATGGACAGAAGCTGCTGAGCCTTGTGGTTGAATTACGGGAAAAGTTGGAAGAAGCTGAGGAGGGCGGCCCTGTAGGAGGAATAGCAGTCTCAATTAACCTAGACCCCCAGGGTCTCTCAAACACTGACCCACCAACCAGACAGCATACACCAGCTAAAATAAGGCCCCCAACACACACAGTAGAGGACTTCCGGGTCTGGGTTTAGTCAGAGAAGATGCACCTAACCCTAAAGAGACTGGAGGCCCCAGGGAGTTTAGAGGTCTGGTGGGGTGGGGGGTGGGGACATCCACGTGGAGACAGGGGTGTGGGGAGGAGGCATGGGATGTGGAACAGAGGGTGGACCAGGAACAGACTAAAATCTGGAGTTTAAAAAAAGAAAAAAAAAAAAAAAGAAATGTGTGCTTGCTGTCTCCTAAGAATTGAGGGATTGGGGTCTTGGGATGCTGATTCATAAGATAATCAAAAGGAAACCTGGAGTAAATGGCTGGATTGATATGAAAATAAAACACTGACTGGGCTTTTGACCTGCAAGAGATGAGCTATCCAGAGATTTCTTTTAGAAGAGCAAGAGAAAACTGCTTGGAGAACTGTCTCCAGCAGAACATAGACAGCTGTCTGGAGATCTCCAGAAAAAGTACATCAGAGAGAATGAAAGCAGAACAATGAGAAAGCAGGCTGGAACTTGTCTCAAGCAGAATTTAGGCTGCCAGCTTAGACTCAGGATTTGATGTTCAGTTGTTTGTTTTACCACTCCCAGATGTCCCTTCCTCTGAACCTCTCTCCAAGCCAAGGCTGGTCTTTGGCATTATAATTATTAAAGAACTTAAGTGACCAACATGTATTTTATTGAAGAACCATTACACATCTTTTTCACCTTGTATGTATTACTATATTGATCACTTAGCACACAACTCAGATATCACACTGTTCATTTACTCCATCATTCAAGAAATAGTTCTCAATTTCCCTTATGTTCCCAAAATTGTGTAAGTTTAACGATGGAAAAAGTAGACACAGTATCTGAAGGCATAGAATCCAAATTTCAAGACTGAAAACCATCAATAACTCCACTCCCAGGGGATACAATATCCTCTTCTGACTTCCTTGTAATGCACATACATACATGCAAGCAAAACGTTCATACACATAAAACAAAATAAATAAATCTTTAAAAGTAGCTACTGCAATTATGGAAACGTAAGAAAATAATATACTCTATACATTAGAAAGGTTTTTACCTCTCTTCTAGAAAATATTACATCAGTTTTTGCAAAGCAAACCTAGCCACTCCTTTTTATTTATACCACCTACACTTCTTTGTTGCCATAAGATTTGAGATATATGTTCTTGTTTTATTGTACATGTATTTACCAAAGTTCTCATTTAATTTTAATATTTTCTGAGATATGATCTCACTGGGTAACTATAGTTGACCTGGAACACTCTAAATAGACCAGATTGTCCTCGAACTAATAGAGTTCCAGTCTCCACCTCTGAGTACTTGGATTGAAAGCACACAGCACAATGCACAGCTTATTTTAATATGATTTTATTTTAAATAATACTTTTAATTGTATAGGTTGATAGCATATACTGTGACATTTCATAACATATATACAATGTGAAATGATGTGATACATATTTTTATCATACAACCCAGGAAATTATATAATTTTCTTTCTGTAGTTAGAGTTATAAAAATGATGACATCAGGTTTTGAAGATAGACAAACATGTATTTCAGTACTACTTTAACCATTTATTTGGATACTATGCCCTTAAACAAATGACCTAACTCCTCTAAACTGGTTTATTTATCTGTAAAATGAGTATAATTCTTTTTATGGTGAGGGTGAAAAGTAAACCATGTTATGTAAAGAAACTAACCTAGTGATGTGAGTAAATTATTTTCTTTGTTGGTCAGGGGCCTTTTGCATCCATTGGTGTCTGTTAAATAATAGCTAATGCATCATAGCTGCCCAATGCATGATACTGAATTTTTAATACAGAATGTACCCATTTTAAAAGGTTCTGAAGACATAAAATAATGTATATTCTAATATTCAGACTACATATCCAATGTATCTTGATTTCCTGGAGATCTTGCTTATCTTAGTTTAAACATTATAAAATACTGTTGAATGCCTAGGTTTAAATGTATTTTTTTTGTTAGAGCCTAACCTTTCTTAAGCAGGCTCAGATGAGAGGAGTAGAAACATTCAAAAGGGAGAAAATTGCTGGCTGCATTTATTAATCAACAATTATCCAATTTTGTGCCAGGCAAGACATGTAAGACATGATTTGTGCAGTTAAAGAGCTTACAATCTAGTTGAGAAGACTGACTCATGAAACTATTATAACAATTAACTGCAAAATTGTGTGGTACTTCTTCTCAGTGCTGTAGGAGTCCGGGAAAGGGAGACCTCACTCAGTGTGAGCTGCAGAATGTCAGGACAGGCTATTAAGTTAAGGCTTCAAATGAAAAGGCGAGTTTTCAGACCTAGAAAGACAAATGCAGGAAAAAAAAAAAAGAGAGAGAGAGATTATTTGTGAGACCTTCATTGTACCACCGTTCTTTGATTTACAGTCCTGTATTTGAAAAAGAAAATTAACTTATACCTCAAACACTCACACTGAGAAATATTTTCTCCCATATTTGGCGCAAAATGCTTCTTTCCATGAAACCCATGGCAAAGCCTTTAAAATTCATAATGTGAACAGGAAAAATAGCATTATGTTTCACAAATAAGAAAAATGATCAATATGTAAGTGTTTCATGATTGCATTTTATTATGGCATTTGAAGTTAGTTCCAAACTTTAAGACCTTCTTTACAGCCATGAAACTGATTATCATATATATCATATGGCAATGACAGAACAATTTTTACTAAAATAAGTACAAGTTTCATTTTTAAGGGAGATGTTGACTTTCTTTTCTTTTTCCATTTTTCCACTGGTGTTAAGTATGATACCTAGAGCCATGTAGGTGAGAGGCAAGCACTCAAGCACTGAGCTACTCCCTCAGCCCTTAACTTTTATTTTAAAATAAACTCTTATTTAAAACTTGTGGTATCTTATCACTTTTCTGCTTCTTATTACTGTAATACTAGGACCATGTTTCACTAGCATGATTTTAAAGGAGGCGTTAAGCCTGAGGAAGCTTAAAGATAAAATGCTTTGGGAAATCATTGCTCCTGCTGTATGGTTGTATATGCATTCATGCGTACAAGGTTTAGGGAGGCTTAGACTATCACTGCTCCAATATTTGGGAGAAACTAGTAGTGTGCTACCTATGACTATATCCTGTGGGACTCTGAGTATCCACCATTTCCCCAGGTTATTTCTTGATAGACACTCTTATCAATGAATTTAAAAAAAAGAACTGAAGCTCTCAAAATGTACATTAGCCTAACAGAGTAAACAAAAATACATTCTTTAAGGTTCGATGAACAATGGAGCGAGAGATCCTGTTTGGGAAATATTTATTAATTCTTTTGAGAAAGAGGATATAAATTCTATCTGAAACTTTAAATTATAAATGGGCAGTTACTTTATAGAGCAATAGCAGGATGCCACAGATAAGGGCTCCAAATCCTTCATTTTATATTACCTTGTTTAATGGAAGGGAATGGATGACTGGGCAATCCAAAAAGTGATCCAGCCATCGTCCCAACCTAGGTTAAGCCTATATTTTATGTGTGTATTCTTTTCTGAGTAAATGTTTCTTGAAAGTAAAATGTGAATGTGTGCCTGTGAGAAATTTTACATGACATAGTTTGGGACAATAATTATTAATGAACTATTTTTAAAACTAAAATTTATCCTTAATAATTCAAAAGGGGAAGTTATATAAGACTTTTCTATGTGAAGAACTCTGGAACATTTAATCAAATAATCATATGATCAGATAAATCTATATATTTGCATATATGCAAACTATCACAAAGCAGACAAGTTGTTACAGCTAAGAGTGCGTGCTCTTCATATGAACTTCTTACTTGAAATCTATGATTTTAATCTTGAACATATTTAATATTTGTGTTTTAATGTGTCTCTGTAATGATATCATCAAAGAACTTGAATATTTTGCTTTAGATTTAACTGAACTTAGAATAAGAATATAGTTTCTAAAAACCCTAAAGGACTTTATCTTCAGTGTGTTCCTTACAACTGTCTCAAATATCAAAAGTCTCAAGTTGAATTTACCAGAAAATAAACTGTGACACAATTCACTGTGTTGATGACCAAAAGGAACATATTAAACTGCCAAACACATTATCAAAGTACAAAGTGCTATTGAGAGAATAATAGTACAGGAACAAAATATATGACAGCACTTCTGGAGTGAGAGGTTATTTAATTTTGATGTGCTGTGTGATAGAGCTTGAGTGTAAGATGTGTGGGAGTTCAAAATGGACAGTATAAACAGGAAGACCGACTGAGAACAGATTGTCTGCCTTTCAATACTCTTAAGTATTGAGCAATAAATGGTGTAGGCTTTATGCCATAGATAGTAGGGAAACTTGAATTTCAGAGTAATATAAGTGAAGTTGCATTTTCAGATAGATTACTTTTTTCTTCAGACACTGTGTCACTATATTGAGGCTGGAAGAAAAGAATATCACAGAACATTGCAAGCATTGTAATATTTCTCATGAAATTACTTTCTAGACAATAGTAACACTAATATATTTAGAGAAAAACACATATATAGGAAATATTGCAAAAGCAAGATTAGAAGCGCCAACTATATAATATGGGAAACTGAATAAAGAGTGATACTAGATTCCTCTAAGATAGCAATTTCATTGATAGAGACTTGTAAATACAAAAGAGATAGTAAGTATGAAAAAGGTGAATTCCATTTTTGATGTGTTAATTTTGACAAGCCAAAACTGGAAGTGTGTGTGTGTGTTGGATAGGATATCAAGCCACAGGGTGAGAGAAGAAAAAAAAATCCCTTCAATAGACACATTCTTTTTTATTACAGTTATTTGAGGTGAGTAGGGTGACACAGGTGGGTAAGAGATGACATCTAGAGGGGACTTGGTCATCTTCACCAATGTGGATACTGGGGATTGAATGCAGATTGTCAGGCTTGGTAGAATAGAAAGTGTCTTGACCAATTGAACCATAACTACAATCTTTTTATTACATGTTTTCATTTGATTTTATGTGCCTTTTTGCTTACATGTATATATGTGTACCACATGAGCACCTAGTATTCATGAGGTATGAGATCCCCTGGAACTAAAGAAACAGATGGTTGTGAAATATCATGTTTTAGGAATTGAACCTCAGTCCTCTGCAAATGCAAGTGTTCTTAACTGCTGAGCCATTCCTCCAGACCCCAAGATACATTCTTAGGGAATAGTTTTTGAGATTGGAAGAAAGTAGAAATGATTTGATTTAATAGCATTATCATCTGTTGCTGCCAAAATAAATACGTCTTGTCTATGACATCTACTGTTTATTTTTCATCTAAACATCAATCATTTAAAAGGAACAATATTGTAAAACTAGGAGAACACAATATCTTTCCAAGTTTCATCAGTGGTGCTTTCTTTCCTGTAGAAGTAATATGAATATATTTATTCACTATAAGAAACAAGTTACCCTCTTTAGCATTAATGTCTGGACAACTATTTGAGAGAAAGAAATGTGATTGGTTTTAAAGAAAGTTACATTTGAAATAATGAATCAGATATTAGACTGAAAGATTAAAAGCATATTTTGTAAAAACAAAAAGTGAGTTTGCAAATGTTTCATGGATAATCCTTCTAGAATCTAGTTAATTGCACTGGCTTTTAGTTAATTTCAATTGAACCATAAAATTAAATTCTTAACACCAAACTGTGTGTAAGTTTTTCTTTTACTTAAAAGTTAATTTTTTTCGGGTTATTTAGTCAGTCTTCTAAGTTAAATTTCCAGATGTGTACAGGACTGAAATGTAAACCCCTGAAGAGAGCTTACATTAAATAAAATTGCTACACAATTATGCTGCTGGTGGTATATGTAATGATATGTTTCCTTGACTTCCAACAGAGTGGTGAAGGGGATGAGTAAGAAAGGTGTTAGTAACTGAGAAAAACTTCACTGTTTTTTATATAAGAAGTTAAGTCTGGATTTGTTGCCTTCATGTGTAAACAAGAACATAAGAAAAAGTGTTGTTGCTATGAGAACAGGGAGTAATTGGAAATTGAATTTCCTTCTGTAGACCTTTGCTCTGCAGTGACCACAGCAATAAGTTCCATGATGAGAGCAGTCTTATTATGAGTCATCCCAAGAAAATCATCACAACTACATGATACTCAGACCCTGGTTTGACATATCTTAATAAAAATTAAGTGTTATTCCCTAACATAAAAATACTTTGTTTGAAAATCCAGTTTCTTTGGAACTCTGCATTACATATCAAAACTCATAATTACAAAATGGTTAAAAGAAATTTCAGGTGTCAATGAGTTACATAACACAGATCTGAATAATATTTTTTAAATATAACCATCTCAACACCAGAGGACATTTAGATAGATGCATAAGCAAAATGTATTTTACCAATATTGTTTCATTATATATGTAGTAAAAATTGCAGTGCTCAATAAAGGTGGAGTTGAAAAACATCCCTTCTTTTCCCTCTTATATATCATACATCTTGACTGCAGTTTCCCCTCCCTCCTCTGCTCCTGGTCCTCCTTCATCTTCCTCCACCCCCATCCTCAAACTCTTCCATTCCCTTCAGAAAAGGGTAGGCTTCCCAGGGATATCAACCAAACATGGTAAATCAAGTTGCAATAATACCCCCTCATTTAAGATTGGATGATCATGATCAGGTATTGGAAGAAGGGAGAACAGGAGAGAAGCTCCTAGGGCCAGCAGAATGAATAGAAATATACAAACTTGTGGGGGAGGGACCCCTCTAGAATGTACCAGAGACCTAGCAGGTGAGAGACTCTCAGGACTCAAATGGAGGGACCTTAGATGAAATGCTCAATAGTGGGGAGAGGGAACTTGTAGAATCCACTTCCAATAGAAAGACAGGACATCAAGTAAGGGATGGGGTTGCCATTTCACAGTCAAAAACTCTGATTCAGAATTGTTCCTGTCTAAAAGAACTTCAGGGACAAAACTGGAGAAGAGACTGAGGGAAAGAAGGTCCAGTGACAGGCCCAAATTGGGATCCATCTCAAGGGGAGGCTCCAAGGACTAACACTACTACTATTATATACTATGGTATGCTTACAGACAGGAGCCTAGTATGACTGTCCTCTGAGAGGTCCAAAAAGCAGCTGGAAGAGTCAGGAGATACTTATACCCAACCAATGGACTGAAGTCAGGGATACCTGTGGTTGCATTAGGGAAAGGCAGGAAGAAGCTGAGGAAGAGGGCTACCCTATGGGAAGACCAGCAGTCTCAACTAACCCAGACTCTTGAGTTCTCTCAGACACTGAGCCACTAACCAGGCAGCATACACTAGCTGGTCCAAGGGTCACAGCACATATACAGCAGAGGACTGCCTGGTCTGGCCTTAGTGATAGAAGATGCACCCGGGTCTGGCAGGGGATTCGGGGTGTGGAGAGAGGGTGGGGACATCCTCTTGGAGACAGGGGGAAGAGGCAAGGGATAAGGAACTATAGGAGGGCAGACCAGGAGATGGGTGATGACTGGACTGTAAAAAAAAAGTAATTTGAAATGTAAATAAATAAAGTAACAACAACAACAACAACAACAACAAAAGACTGGATGAGGCAGCTCAAAAGCAGGCAACAGAGTCAGACAGCTTTTGCTCCCACTGTTAGGAATCCCAAAAGAAAACCAAGTTATAGAACCAAACTATATATATAGAGAGGGCCTAGGTCAAACTCAAGCAGGCTTCCTGATTGTAGGTTTAGTCTCTGTGAGCCCCTATGAGCCCAGGTAGTTGATTCTATGAGTCATCTTGTGGTGTCCTTGACTCTACTTGCCCCTACAACATTTTCTCCCTTTCTCCCACAGGATACCTTTCTAACGTTGGGCTGTGGGTCTTAGTATCTGTTTCCAACAGTTGCTGGATGAAGCCTCTCTGATGATGATTATGCTAGGCTCCTGTCTGCAAGTATAGCAGAATATCATCAGGAATCCTTTCATTTACATTTTTTTCTGATTGTGTTCAGTTCTTTTTTTTACTAGATATTTTCTTTACATTTCAAATGTTATCCCCTTTCCTGGTTTTCCCTCCAAAACCACCCTTTCCCATCCCCCCTCCCCCTGATCACCAACCCACCCACTCCTGCTTCCCTGTCCTGGCATTCCCCTACACTGTGGCATCCAGCCTTCTCAGGACGAAGGACCTTTCCTCCCATTGATACCAGACAAGGCCATCCTCTGCTACAGATGCAGCTGGAGCCATGGGTTCTTTCATGTGTAGTCTTTGGTTGGTGGTTTAGTCCTTGGGAGCTCTGGGGGTACTGGTTAGTTCTTATTGTTGTTCCTCTTATGAGACTACAAGCTCCTTCAGTCCTTTGGTCCTTTCTCTAGTTCCCCCATTAGGGACCTTGTGCTCAGTCCAATGGTTGGTCTGAGCTTCTGTGCTAATATCCACTTATCAGTGAGTGTATACCATGTCTGTTCTTTTGTGACAGGGTTACTTCACTTAGTATGATATCCTCCAGATCCATTTGCCTAAGAATTTCATAAATTCACTGTTTTTAATAGCTGAGTAGTATTCCATTGTGTAAATGCACCACATTTTCTGTATCCATTCCTCTCTTGAAGGGCATCTGGGTTCTTTCCAGCTTCTGGCTATTATAAATAAGGCTGCTATGAACATAGTGGAGCATGTGTCCTTCTTACATGTTGGAGCATCTTCTAAGTATATGCCCAAGAGTGGTATAGCTAGGTAGGTCCTCAGGTAGTCTGATTTTCTGAGGAACCTCCAAACTGATTTCCAGAGTGGTTGCAGAAGCTTGCAATCCCACCAACAATGGAGGAGTGTTCCTCTTTCTCCACATCCTCACCAGCATCTGTTGTCATCTGAGTTTTTGATCTTAGCCATTCTGACTGGTGTGAGGTGGAATCTCAGGGTTGTTTTGATTTGCATTTCCCTGTTGACTAAAGATGTTGAACATTTCTTTAGATGCTTCTCAGCCATTTAGTATTCCTCAGTTGAAAATTCTTTGTTTAGCTTTGTACCTCATTTTTAATAGGTTTTTTTTTTTTTTGGTTCTCTGGAGAGAAATATATATACAAAGAGAAAAATATATACAAAGAACTTCTTGAGTTCTTTGTATATATTTGGATATTAGCCCTCTATCAGATGTAGGATTGGTAAAGATCTTTTCCCAATATGTTAGTTGTTGTTTTGTCCTATTGACAGTGCTTTTTGCCTTACAGAAGCTTTGCAATTTTATGAGGTACCACTTATTGATTCTTGATCTTAGAGCATGAGCCATTAGTGTTTTGTTCAGGAAGTTTTCCCCAGTGCTTACGTGTTCGAGGCTCTTCCCTACTTTCTCTTCTATAAGTTTCAGTGTACCTGGTTTTATGTGGAAGTCTTTGATCCACTTGGACTTGAGCTTTGTACAAGGAGATAAAAATGGATCAATTCTCATTCTTCTACATGATAACCACCAGTTGAGCCAGCACCATTTGTTGCAAATGCTGCTTTTTTTTCCACTGGATGGTTTTAGCTCCTTTGTCAAGGATCAAGTAACCGTAGGTGTGTTTGAATTCAGTTCTATCCTGGGTCTCTGGGCTATCCAGCCTCTGGGTCCTGGCCAGCCAATTTCTGTACCACCTTTACTAGAGCACATCTTGTAAATAGGATAAATTTTAAGTCAAAGGTTTTGAGGCTGGGTCCCAATTCCTCCACTGGAAGTCTGACTAGTTATAGGAGAAGGTCAGTTCAGGCTCCATATCCCCCCTTACTCGAAGATTTAGCTAAGTTCACCCTCATAGATTCCTAGGACTAGAATCCATTGCACTAGATTTCTCTGCTTTGCCTTAGAAATGCCCTGTAGTTCCAGTTGTCTGTCTCCATCTTTCCCCACCTGATCCCTCATGTTCCTGTCCCAACTCACCCCAGTCCACCTGGTATATCTATTCTATTTCCCCTTCCAAGGGAGAGTCAGGTTACACACCCCCTCCCTTTAGCCCTCCTTTTTACTTAGCCTCTCTGGGTCTGTGGATTGTAGCATGATGATCTTTTAAAGCTAATATGCAGTTATAGGTGAGTATATACCATGTGTTTATTTCTGGGTCTGGGTTACCTCACTCTGGATGATTTTTTTCTAGCTCCATCAATTTATCTGTATATTTCATGATATTATTTTTAACAGCTGAGTAACACTCCATTGTATAAATGTACCACATTTTCTTTAACCACTCTTCAGTTAAAGGACATTTAGTTTATTTTCAGTTTCTAGTTTTTATGAATAAAACTGCTATGAACACAAAGAAGCAAGTGTCCTTGTGGTTGGATAGAACATCCTTAGGGTATATGCCCAAAGTGGTGTAGCTGGGTCTATACCATTGATTGGTATATAGGTAGAAATAAAGATATTCAATATTCAATATTTCTTTTTAAAGGCATAAATGATAATTAAAAGCAATTAATTTGTGATTTTATAATCCATCTTACTAGCCAATTAGATAAAAATACATTATTTTTAAGTGAACTGAGGTCATGAATAAGCAGTTCACAAATGAAAAAGAATTAATTATAATAACCTCAGAAATGCAAGATAAAATGGGATACCAGTTTTTTCTTAAAGGTTCAGCAATTTATAATAATAATAACAATATTCAGGGTCAAAAAGGTGAGGTAAAAAGGCCCCTTATTGTGCTACTGTAAACTAGCAAAATCTTTATGAAGAGAAATTCACTAATATGTATTCAATGGCTTAAAATGTGCATAATAACCTTTGACCCAGATATTCACATTTAATTTATTTTAAATTGGCAAATGTGTCAGCAAGAAACACAAAGATATTTATTGCATAATTAAAGTATACAAAATTAAACACAATTAACACTTCCAGTAACTATGGATTTTAAAAATTGTTTTAGACTGCAAAATTAAGAAATATGTAGTCATTAAAGCTATATTATAAGAAATGTTCTCTTTATAATAAGTCAAATCTTAAATTACTTTTGTGTAATTCAAATATATGTATTTGCAAAGAAAAATATGCATGTATATACATATACTTAATTGGTCTACACAGAGTATACCAATTTTATGCAACTTGATGTTCTTTATTTTATAAATTTTCTAAATTGAAAAGTATTAATCAGAAAAATAGCACATTATTTTAAAAACAAAATAAAAAAGTATGAATATTTGAAAGAAGACAAGTATAGTGGTTTGAAATAAAATGACTCCAATAGTAGCATATGTTTCCATATTTGGTCTTTGGTTGATAAATTCTGTTTGGGAAGGAGTAGTAGATGTGGCCATGTTGGAGGAGGTATGTTAGTGGGAGCAAACTTTGAGGATTCAAAAGCCAGTGCCATTCTCAGTTATTTCTCTCTGCTTGGTGCTTGTGGATAAAAAAGTAAGATCGCTGCAATTGCTCCTGTGCCATGCCTTCCTAAATGCTGTCAAGAGCTCCTCCATAGTGTTTGTGGACTCTAACATTCCGAAACTAAGCAAGGCCTAGTAAGTTTTTTCTTTTACTGGTATTTTGATCATGATGTCTTATTACAACTATAGAAAAGTAACTATGGTAGAAACTGGTTCTAAGGGGTGATCTATTGCTGTACCCAGGCTTTACAATACTGTTTTTTGTTTGTTTTTGTTTTTGAAGAATATGGAAGACTTTGGGACTTTGGACTAGAAAAATGGTTGAGCCAGTAAATGAAGCTTGGTGTACCATCCTAGTAATGACTTGAAAGACAATAGTACTGAGATCCATATGGACTATAGAGACCTAGATCAAGGGGCTTTATCTTATGAATTTCTTGTCTAGGCAACCACAGCTGCTATGAGTCTGTCATGTCCAGAAGGCACCATTTTATTCAAATCTATTCTTAACTTCTGGCACTGGCACCTGAGCCTTAGAAGTGATATAGATGTTCACTTTGTGACTGAGCACTCCGCTGACATTTTCTACACTATCATTAGTTGTGAGTTTATATATTAGTTACAGTCTACTGTACAAAGAAACTTTTCTGGTGATATCTGAGAGTTGCAGTAATCTATGGATTGAAAGATATGAATTAGAGCCTAGTTTGATACCATGTCTATTTAGTAGGATAATAGTAATAGATCCACCCCTGGAACTTATGAGCTATGCTATCCAGTCATGGGTTCTTGGCCAGGTTACAGTACCACATCCCATAGAGCTGGCCTTAAATCCAAACAGAAATTGGTTGATAACTCTCATAACATTGTGTCACCATTACACCCATGAGCATATCTTGCTATGTATGACAGTGTCATTCAAAAGGTTCATAGCTGGATGAGACCTCTGATGCTTTTTGTTTAAATTCCTGCACCTGAATAGAACATTTTAACTCTATGAAAGCTAGCCAGCATGGAGGAAGCTTTCTGGTTGGTACCAGCTTGATTTGATTTCTCTGTATCCTGTGACCAGAGTATGTATTAACTTCAGCAATAGAATCTTACCATCAAGTCTGGTAGAAAACAAAGATAAATAAAATCCATGATCAAAATGCCATGCAGTTCTTCACAGGAATTTAAAAAGTACCAAGAACTTAAAATTTCATATGAAGCACAAAGATCCAGATTATCAATACAATCCTGATCAACAAAATCATTGGTGGAGTTATTAATACTTCAAGCTTATAAGTTATAATACAGAAACAAACATAGTAGAAACAGCACTTTACCTTACAGCACTTTACTTTAACTGCTTAAAAATGGACACATTGGTTATTAGAATAGAATAAAGGACCCAAATACAAGTCTACACACCTATAGCTATCCTATGCTTGACAAAAATGCCAGAAATACACATTGGAGAAAAGACAATATATTTAACAATTAGTGTTGGAAAACCTGGATATTTATGTATACTCCCCAATAAAAAGACATAGACTAACAGACTGGCTACACAAACAGGACCCAACATTTTGCCGCTTACAGGAAACCCATCTCAGGGAAAAAGACAGACACTACCTCAGAATGAAAGGCTCGAACATGTACAGGTTAGAGTGAGGACCACAGAGGCAGACAGCTTCTGGGACAGGCGGGAGCCACAGAGCCGCTGAGGCAGCACCCTTTTGGGGCCGCAGACATCCGGCACCCTCCCAGCTGGAAGACAGTGATCTGCCCTGCACAGGAGCCCTCTGCCTCAGGAGCAGGGAGCACACCTTGGATCCAAGACTCCACTGAACTTAGGAAGTTAGTCTGCACAGCTGAGAGTGTGCACCACAGAAGCCTACAGCTTCTGTGACCTGCCAAAGCAACACGGCATCTGGGAAAGGTCCTGTTTTCCGCCTTCTTCTTCGGCCAGGAGGAGGTCCAAACGCCAGATATCTGTACACCTTCCCTTTAAGAGGAAAGCTTGTCAGCAGGGAGTGCTATAACCACTGAAACTCAGAGGAGAGAGCCTGTCTCCCAGGTCTGCTGACAGACGATACTCAGAATCACCAGAAGAACAACCTCTGAACAGAGACAACTATAACAACTCCAGAGATTACCAGATGGCGAGAGGTAAACGTAAGAATCCTACTAACAGAAACCAAGACCACTCACCATCATCAGGACCCAGCACTCCCACTTCCACCAGTCCAGGGCACCCCAACACACCTGAAAAGCTAGACCTGGATTTAAAAGCATATCTCATGATGATGGTAGAGGACATCAAGAAGGACTTTAAAGAACTACAGGAGAACATGGCTAAAGAGTTACAAGTCCTTAAAGAAAAACAGGAAAACACAACCAAGCTGGTAGAAGTCCTTAAAGAGAAACAGGAAAACACATCCAATCAGATGATGGAAATGAACAAACCCATACTAGACTTAAAAAGGGAAGTGGACACAATAAAGAAAACCCAAAATGAGGCAACACTGGAGATAGAAACCCTAGGAAAGAAATCTGGAACCATAGATGCAAGCATCAGCAACAGAATACAAGAGATGGAAGAGAGAATCTCAGGTGCAGAAGATTCCATAGAGAACATCGGCACAACAATCAAGGAAAATGTAAAATGCAAAAAGATCCTAACTCAAAACATCCAGGAAATACAGGACACAATGAGAAGACCAAACCTACGGATAATAGGAGTGGATGAGAATGAAGATTTTCAACTCAAAGGACCAGCAAACATCTTCAACAAAATTATAGAAGAAAACTTCCCAAATCTAAAGAAAGAGATGCCCATGAACATACAAGAAGCCTACAGAACTCCAAATAGGCTGGACCAGAAAAGAAATACCTCCTGACACATAATAATCAGAACAACAAATGCACTAAATAAAGATAGAATACTAAAAGCAGTAAGAGAAAAAGGCCAAGTAACATATAAAGGCAAGCCTATCAGAATTACACCAGATTTTTCACCAGAGACTATGAAAGCCAGAAGATCCTGGACAGATGTTATACAGACACTAAAAGATCACAAATTCCAGCCCAGGCTACTATACCCAGCCAAACTCTCAATTAACATAGATGGAGAAACCAAAGTATTCCACAACAAAACCAAATTCACACATTATCTCTCCACGAATCCAGCCCTTCAAAGGATAATAACAGAAAAAAACCAATACAAGGACGGGAACAACGCCCTAGAAACAACAAGAAGGTAATCCCTCAACAAACCTAAAAGAAGACAGCCACAAGAACAGAATGCCAACTTTAACAACAAAAATAACAGGAAACAACAATTACTTTTCCTTAATATCTCTTAATATCAATGGATTCAACTCCCCAATAAAAAGACATAGACTAACAAACTGGCTACACAAACAAGACCCAACATTTTGCTGCTTGCAGGAAACTCATCTCAGAGAAAAAGATAGACACTACCTCAGAATGAAAGGCTGAGAAACAATTTTCCAAGCAAATGGTATGAAGAAACAAGCTGGAATAGCCATTCTAATATCTGATAAGATTGACTTCCAACCCAAAGTCATCAAAAAAGACAGGGAGGGGCACTTCATACACATCAAAGGTAAAATCCTCCAAGAGGAACTATCAATCCTGAATATCTATGCTCCAAATACAAAGGCAGCCTCATTCATTAAAGAAACTTTAGTAAATCTCAAAGCACACATTGCACCTCATACAATAATAGTGGGAGACTTCAACACACCACTTTCACCAATGGACAGATCATGGAAACAGAAACTAAACAGGGACACAGTGAAACTAACAGAAGTTATGGATCAAATGGATCTGGCAGATATTTACAGAACATTTTACCCTAAAACAAAAGGATACACCTTCTTCTCAGCACCTCATGGTACCTTCTCCAAAATTGACCACGTAAATGGGCACAAAACAGGACTCAACAGATACAAAAATATTGAAATTGTCCCATGCATCCTATCAGATCACCATGGACTAAGGCTGATTTTCAATAACAAAATAAATAATAGAAAGCCAACATTCACGTGGAAACTGAACAACACTCTTCTCAATGATACCTTGGTCAAGGAAGGAATAAAGAAAGAAATCAAGGACTTTTTAGAGTTCAATGAAAATGAAGCCACAACATACCCAAACTTATGGGACACAATGAAAGCATTTCTAAGAGGAAAACTCATAGCTCTGAGTGCCTCCAAAAAGAAACTAGAAAGAGCACACATTAGCAGCTTGACAACACACCTAAAAGCACTAGAACAAAAGGAAGCAAATTCACCCAAGAGGAGTAGAAGGCAGGAAATAATCAAACTCAGGGGCGAAATCAATCAAGTGGAAACAAAAAGAACTATTCAAAGAATCAACCAATCAAGGAGCTGGTTCTTTGAGAAAATCAACAAGATAGATAAACCCTTAGACAGACTTACTAGAGGGCACAGGGAAAGCATTCTAATTAACAAAATCAGAAATGAAAAAGGAGACATAACAACAGATCCTGAAGACATCCAAAACACCATCAGATCCTTCTACCAAAGGCTATACTCAACAAAACTGGAGAACCTGGATGAAATGGAGAAGTTCCTAGACAGATACCGGGTACCAAAGTTGAACCAAGATCAGGTTAATGATCTAAACAGCCCTATATCCCCCAAAGAAATAGAAGCAGTCATTAATAGTCTCCCAACCAAAAAAAGCCCAGGACCAGATGGGTTTAGTGCAGAGTTCTATCAGACCTTCAAAGAAGATCTAATCCCAGTTCTTCACAAACTATTCCACAAAATAGAAACAGAAGGTACTCTACCCAACTCATTCTATGAAGCCACAATTACTCTGATACCTAAACCACAAAAAGACCCAACAAAGATAGAAAACTTCAGACCAATATCCCTTATGAATATTGATGCAAAAATCCTCAATAAAGTTCTTGCTAACCGAATCCAAGAACACATCAAAACAATCATCCATCCTGACCAAGTAGGTTTCATCCCAGGGATGCAGGGATGGTTCAATATACGGAAATCCATCAACGTAATCCAGTATATAAACAAACTCAAAGACAAAAACCACATGGTCATTTCATTAGGTGCAGAAAAAGCATTTGACAAAATCCAACACCCATTCATGATAAAAGTCTTGGAAAGATCAGGAATTCAAGGCCCATACCTAAACATGATAAAAGCAATCTACAGCAAACCAGTAGCCAACATCAAAGCAAATGGTGAGAAGCTTGAAGCAATCCCTCTAAAATCAGGGACTAGACAAGGCTGTCCACTTTCTCCATATCTATTCAACATAGTACTTGAAGTCCTAGCCAGAGCAATTCGACAACAAAAGGAGATCAAAGGGATACAAATTGGAAAAGATGAAGTCAAAATATCACTTTTTGCAGATGATATGATAGTATATATAAGTGACCCTAAAAATTCCACCAGAGAACTCCTAAACCTGATAAGCAGCTTAGGTGAAGTAGCTGGGTATAAAATTAACTCAAACAAATCAATGGCCTTTCTGTACACAAAGAATAAACAGGCTGAGAAAGAAATTAAGGAAACAACACCCTTCTCAATAGTCACAAATAATATAAAATATCTTGGCGTGACTCTAACTAAGGAAGTGAAAGATCTGTATAATAAGAACTTCAAGTCTCTGAAGAAAGAAATTCTAGAAGATCTCAGAAGATGGAAAGATCTTCCATGCTCATGGATTGGCAGGATCAACATTTTAAAAATGGCTATCTTGCCAAAAACAATCTACAGATTCAATGCAATCCCCATCAAAATTCCAACTCAATTCTTCAACGAATTAGAAAGTGCAATCTGCAAATTCATCTGGAATAACAAAAAACCTAGGATAGCAAAAACTCTTCTCAAGGATAAAAGAACCTCTGGTGGAATCACCATGCCAGACCTAAAGCTTTACTACAGAGCAATTGTGATAAAAACTGCGTGGTACTGGTATAGTGACAGACAAATAGACCAATGGAATAGAATTGAAGACCCAGAAATGAACCCACACACCTACGGTCACTTGATCTTCGACAAGGGAGCTAAAACCATCCAGTGGAAGAAAGACAGCATTTTCAACAAATGGTGCTGGCACAACTGGTTGTTATCATGTAGAAGAATGCGAATCGATCCATTCCTATCTCCTTGTACTAAGGTCAAGTCTAAGTGGATCAAGGAACTTCACATAAAACCAGAGACACTGAAACTTATAGAGGAGAAAGTGGGGAAAAGCCTTGAAGATATGGGCACAGGGGAAAAATTCTTGAATAGAACAGCAATGGCTTGTGCTGTAAGATCGAGAATTGACAAGTGGGACCTCATGAAACTGCAAAGCTTCTGCAAGGCAAAAGACACCATCAATAAGACAAAAAAACCACCAACAGATTGGGAAAGGATCTTTACCTATCCTGAATCAGATAAGGGTCTAATATCCAATATATATAAGGAACTCAAGAAGGTGGACTCCAGAAAGTCAAATAACCCCATTAAAAAATGGGGCTCAGAATTGAACAAAGAATTCTCACCTGAAGAATACCAAATGGCAGAGAAGCACCTGAAAAAATGTTCAACATCCTTAATCATCAGGGAAATGCAAATCAAAACAACCCTGGAATTCCACCTCACACCAGTCAGAATGGCTAAGATCAAAAATTCAGGTGACAGCAGATGCTGGCGAGGATGTGGAGAAAGAGGAACACTCCTCCATTGTTGGTGGGATTGCAAGCTTGTACAACCACTCTGGAAATCAGTCTGGCGGTTCCTCAGAAAATTGGACATAGTACTACCGGAGGATCCAGCAATACCTCTTCTGGGCATATATCCAGAAGATGTCCCAACCGGTAAGAAGGACACATGCTCCACTATGTTCATAGCAGCCCTATTTATAATAGCCAGAAGCTGGAAAGAACCCAGATGTCCCTCAACAGAGGAATGGATACAGAAATTATGGTACATTTACACAATGGAGTACTACTCAGCTATTAAAAAGAATGAATTTATGAAATTCCTAGCCAAATGGATGGACCTGGAGGGCATCATCTTGAGTGAGGTAACACAATCACAAAGGAACTCACACAATATGTATTCACTGATAAGTGGATATTAGCCCAAAACTTAGGATACCCATGATATAAGATACAATTTGCTAAACGCATGAAACTCAAGAAGAATGAAGACCAAAATGTGGACACTGTGCCCCTTCTTAGAATTGGGAACAAAACACCCATGGAAGGAGTTACAGAGACAAAGTTTGGAGCTGTGATGAAAGGATGGACCATCTAGAGACTGCCGTATCCAGGGATCCATCCCATAATCAGCTTCTAAACGCTGACACCATTGCATACACTAGCAAGATTTTACTGAAAGGACCCAAAGATAGCTGTCTCTTGTGAGACTATGCAGGGGCCTAGCAAACACAGGAGTGGATGCTCAGTCAGCTATTGGATGTATCACAGGGCTCCCAATGGAGAAGCTAGAGAAAGTACCCAAGGAGCTAAAGGGATCTGCAACCGTATAGTTGGAACAACATGATGAACTAACCAGTACCCCGGAGCTCTTGTCTCTAGCTGCATATGTATCAAAAGATGGCCTAGTCGGCCATCACTGGAAAGAGAGGCCCATTGGACTTGCAAACTTTATATGCCCCAATATAGGGGAATGCCAGGGCCAAAAGAATGGGAATGGGAGGGTAGGGAAGTGGGGGGCGGTATTGCGGACTTTTGGGATAGCATTGGAAATGTAATTGAGGAAAATATGTAATAAAAAAAAAGAATTAACTATACTGGCAACTAACTAACTAACTAACTAAATAAATAAATAAATAAATCAAAAAAAAAAAAAAAAGAAAGGCTCGAACAATTTTTCAAGCAAATGGTCTGAAGAAACAAGCTGGAGTAGCCATTCTAATATTGAATAAAATCGACTTCCAACACAAAGTCATCAAAAAAGACGAGGAGTAGCACTTCATACTCATCAAAGGTAAAATCTTCCAACAGGAACTCTCAATTCTGAATATCTATGCTCCAAATGCAAGGACAGCCACATTCATTAAAGAAACTTTAGTAAAGCTCAAAGCATACATTGCACCTCACACAACAATAGTGGGAGATTTCAACACATTACTTTCACCAATGGACAGATTGTGGAAACAGAAACTAAACAGGGACACAGAGAAACAAACAGAAGTTATGGAACAAATGTATCTAACAGATATCTACAGAACATTTTATCCTAAAACAAAAGGATCTACCTTCTTCTCAGCACCTCATGGTACCTTCTCCAAAACTGACCATATAATTGGTCAGAAAACAAGCCTCAACAGATACAAAAATAATGAAATTGTCCCATGCATCCTATCAGATCACCATGGACTGAGGCTGATCTTCAATAACAAAATAAATAATAGAATGCCAACATTCACGTGGAAACTGAACAACAGTCTTCTCAATGATACCTTGGTCAAGGAAGGAATAAAGAAAGAAATTAAGGACTTTTTAGAGTTTAATGAAAATGAAGCCACAACATACCCAAACTTATGGGACACAATGAATGCATTTCTAAGAGGAAAACTCATAGCTCTGAGTGCCTCCAAAAAGAAACTAAAGAGAGCACACACTAGCAGCTTGACAACACACCTAAAAGCTCTAGAAAAAAAAGAACAAACTCACCCAAGAGAAGTAGACGGCAGGAAATAATCAAACTCAAGGTCAAAATCAACCAAGTGGAAACAAGAAGAACTATTCAAAGAATCAACCAAACGAGGAGCTGGTTCTTTGAGAAAATCAAAAAGATAGATAAACCCTTAGCCAGACTCTCTAGAGGGCACAGGGAAAACATCCTAATTAACAAAATCAGAAATTAAAATGGAGACATAACAACAGATCCTGAAGAAATCAAAAGCACAATCAGATCCTTCTACAAAAGGCTGCACTTAACAAAACTGATAAACCTGGATAAAATGGACAAGTTTCTAGACAGTTACCAGGTACCAAAGTTAAATCAATATCAGGTTAAAGATCTAAATAGTCCTATATCCCCTAAAGAAATAGAAGACGTCATTAATAGTCTCCCAACCAAAAAAAAAAAAAAAAAAAAAAAAAAAAAAAAAAGCCCAGGACCAGATGGGTTTAGTGCAGAGTTCTATCAGACCTTCAAAGAAGATCTAATCCCAGTTCTTCACAAACTATTCCACAAAATAGAAGCAGAAGGTATTCTACCCAACTCATTCTATGAAGCCACAATTTCTCTGATACCTAAAGCACAGAAAGACCCAACAAACATAGAATACTTCAGACCAATTTCCCTTATGAATATCTATGTAAATATCCTTAATAAAGTTCTTGCTAACGGAATCCAAGAACACATCGAAACAATCATCCATCCTGACCAAGTAGGATTCATTCCAGGGATGCAAGGATGGTTCAATATACAGAAATCCATCAATGTAATCCATTATATAAACAAACTCAAAGACAATAACAACATGATCATCTCCTTAGATGCGGAGAAAGCATTTGACAAAATCCAACACCCATTCATTATAAAAGTCTTGGAAAGATCATGAATGCAAGGCGCATACCTAAACATGATAAAAGCAATCTACAGCAAACCAGTAGCCAACATCAAAGTAAATGGTGAGAAGCTGGAAGCAATCCCACTAAAATCAGGGACTAGACAAGGCTGCCCAATTTCTTCCTACCTTTTCAACATTGTACATGAAGTCCTAGCCAGAGCAATTAGACAACAAAAGGAGATCAAGGGGATACAAATTGGCAAGGAAGAAGTCAAAAATATCACCTTTTGCAGATGATATGATAGTATATATAAGTAACCCTAAAAATTCCACCAGAGAACTCCTAAGCCTGATAAATAGCTTCAATGAAGCAGCTGAATATAAAATTAACTCAAACAAGTCAATGGCCTTTCTCTACACAAAGGATAAACAGGCTGAGAAAGAAATTAGGGAAGCAACACCCTTCTCAATAGTCACAAATAATATAAAATACCTTGGCATGATTCTAACTAAGGAAGTGAAAGATCTGTATGATAAGAACTTCAAGTCTCTGAAGAAAGAAATTAAAGAAGATCTCAAAAGATGGAAAGATCTCCCATGCTCATGGATTGGCAGGATCAACATTGTAAAAATGGCTATCTTACCAAAAGCAATCTACAGATTCAATGCAATCCCCGCCAAAATCCCAACTCAATTCTTCAACGAATTACAAAGGGTAATCTGCAAATTCATCTGGAATAACAAAAAACCTAGGATAGCAAAAACTCTGCTCAAGGATTAAAAAACCTCCGGTGGAATCACCATGCCTGACCTAAAGCTGTACTACAGAGCAATTGTGATGAAAACTGCATGGTACTGGTATAGCAACAGACAAGTAGACAAATGGAATAGAATTGAAGATCCAGAAATGAACCCACACACCTATGGTCACTTGATCTTTGACAAGGGAGCAAAAACCATCCAGTGGAAAAAAGACAGCATTTTCAAGAAATGGTGCTGGCACAACTGGCGGTTATCATGTAGAAGAATGTGAATCTATCCATTCCTATCTCCTTGTACTAAGGGCAAATCTAAGCGGATTAAGGAACTTCACATAAAACCAGAGACACTGAAACTTATAGAGGAGAAAGTAGGGAAAAGCCTCTAAGATATGGGTACAGGGGAAAAATTCCTGAATAGAACAGCAATGGCTTGTGCTGTAAGATCGAGAATTGACAAGTGGGACCTCATAAAATTGCAAAGCTTCTGCAAGGCAAAAGACACCGTCAATAAGAGAAACAGGCCACCAACAGATTGGAAAAGGATCTTTACCTATCCTAAATCAGATAGGGACTGATATACAATATATATAAAGAACTCAAGAAGGTGGACTCCAGAAAATCAAATAACCCCATTTAAAAATGGGGCTCAGAGCTAAACAAAGAATTCTCAACTGAGGAATACCGAATGGCTGAGAAGTACCTGAAAAAAAATGTTCAACATCCTTAATCATCAGGGAAATGCAAATCTAAACAATGCTGAGATTCCATCTCACACCAGTCAGAATGGGTAAGTTCAAAAATTCAGGTGACAGCAGATGCTGGCAAGGATGTGGTGAAAGAGGAACATTCCTCCATTGTTGGTGGGATTGCAAGCTTGTACAACCATTCTGGAAATCAGTCTGGCGGTTCCTCAGAAAATTGGACATAGTACTACCGGAGGATCCCGCAATATCTCTCCTGGGCATATATCCAGAAGATGTTCCAACCGATAAGGAGAACACATGCTCCACTATGTTCACAGCAGCCTTATTTATAATAGCCAGAAGCTGGAAAGAACCCAGATGCCCCTCAACAGAGGAATGGATACAGAAAATGTGGTACATTTACACAATGGAGTACTACTCAGCTATTAAAAAGAATGAATTTATGAAATTCCTAGGCAAATGGATGGACCTGGAGGGCATCATCCTGAGTGAGGTAACCCAATCACAAAGGAACTCACACAATATGTACTCACTGATAAGTGGATATTAGTCCAGAAACTTAGAATACCCAAGATATAAGATACAATTTGCAAAACACAGGAAACTCAAGAAGAACGAAGACCAAAGTGTGGACAGTTTGCCCCTTTTTAGAATTGGGAACAAAACACCCATGGAAAGAGTCACAGAGACAAAGTTTGGAGCTGAGATGAAAGGATGTACCATCTAGAAACTGCCATACCCGGGGATCCATCCCATAATCAGCTTCCAAACGCTGACACCATTGCATACACTAGCAAGAGTTTGCTGAAAGGACCCAGATATAGCTGTCTCTTGTGAGACTATGCCAGGGCCTAGCAAACACAGAAGTGGATGCTCACAGTCAGCTATTGGATGGATCACAGGCCCCCCAATGGAGGAGTTAGAGAAAGTACCCAAGGAGCTGGGGAGATCGGCAACCCCATAGGTGGAACAACAATATGAACTAACCAGTACACCCCGGAGCTCGTGTTTCAAGCTGCATATGTATCTGAAGATAGCCTAGTCAGCCATCAGTGGAAAGAGTGGACCATTGGTCGTGCAAACTTTATATGCCTCAGTACAGGGGAACGCCAGGGCCAAGAAGTGGGAGTGGGTGGCTGGGGGAGTGGGTGGGGGAGCATGTGGGGGACTTTTGGGATAGCATTGGAAATGTAAATTAAATAAATACCTAATTTTAAAAAGTCTACAAAAGTAAATACTTGTTGTCAGTTGCAAATAGAGGTATCTTTCTTAATTTCAAATTAATGTTTCTTTAATTTCTATTTCTTGCCCAATTGCTCTGCCTAGGGCTTAATATTGTACCAAATAGAATTAACAAAATGGGCAGTTTTGTTCCATTACTGATCTTGTGGTAACCCTTCCGTTTTTACAGGTTTTAGTTCTTCTAGCTGTGAGTTTTCCAAATATGGATGATTTATATCAAGCTGTACAACTTTCTTTCTATTGAATATAGTTATTAATTAATAAAAGCCGTTGGACTTTGTAAAATGAGGGTTTTCTATATCAAGTAAAAGAAGCATAATTTTTTTCTTTTTTAATCTACAGAAAGATATTATACTAGTTAACTTTCTCACTAATCATCCTTGCTTTTCAAAATAAATCTCACTTTGTCATGATACTATGTTTTTATGGCTAATTTTGATTGTCTGCTTGACATTTAGAACAACACCCAGATTTGGTGTTGTTTGTCAACTTGTTGGTATAAAACTATTCAAAATACTCTTTTGTAATCTGTTTTCTGCTGTAAAAATCAATATTAATATTGTCACATTTTCTTCTATGGAATAACTTAATTCCTACACATCTTCTTTTCCCTCTCTTCTCTCTTTTTCTCTCCCTTTTTCCTGTGCCCAACTTCTCTCCTTATACTGTCAGCATGTACTCACATTCACAGTTTAGGAAGATAGAAAACCTCACCTTCTAGAGTCAGCTCTGAGAGAGATGCTTTTTCACCAGCACACTCACTTGCTAGGTCTGTCTAACACAGGTGGAGTGAACACTGAGAGATGGACAACTTTAAGAAAACAAACTCGATATGTCAGCAGCAAATATCAGCCAAACCAGATTGGAAACCAACATTCATAGTGACTGAAGGACAGTTTCTAGCTGAGACTGAAAATTGGAGAAAAAACTGTAAGCTTAATACTCCAGACAGCACTATGTGGTTATTTATTAACAAATTACATATTAAAATATAATCCCCAAATTTGATTTAAGAGCACAATTTTAATCTAGTCAATATAGTATCTGGATTTCTCTGTAACATTAAGTTACAATTCTTGGACAAGTTTGCAAATGATATGTGTCATTCTTTTTTAAATACCAGGCACATTTCACCACATTTCACTCCATTTTATCCTGGGCTGTCAGGGAAAGTTGTCTGTTCGCTGAATACTTACTTTTATTCTCTCTCTCCCTCCTCTCTCTCTCTCTTCCTGTTTGTGTGAGGGGTGGGTGGGGTATGTACACAATTGCACGTGCTTACAAAAGCCAGAAGAGAACATTGGATCCCCTGTAGATTTAGTTATAAGCTGCTGTTTGTGGATCATCATTGGTACTGGGATATGAACTCAGGTCCTCTGTTAGAGCAGTATGTACAGTTAACAGCTGAGTCATCTTTCTGGTCTCTGATTGTTTTGCTTTATTATTGGTTAATTCTTCTTACAAATATATTTGTTTAAAATTTTCTTTTTCTTCTGAATCAGTTTGGTAAACTGTTTATGCATTTCACCAGTATTACCATATTTGTTGGTATAAAACTATTCAAAATACTCTTTTGTAATCTGTTTTCTGCTGTAAAAATCAATATTAATATTGTCACATTTTCTTCTATGGAATAACTTAATTCCTACACATCTTCTTTTCCCTCTCTTCTCTCTTTTTCTCTCCCTTTTTCCTGTGCCCAACTTCTCTCCTTATACTGTCAGTGGAGTTAGAGTTTTGTTAATGTTATTTACACATTCTAAGTTGACCTTCTATTCTTCCCCCAAATACAAAATTATGTTGTTGATTGGATGATTTTCTTCCTATTTTAACAAAATCTTTACCACTTTACATTTCCCTCAAAGAATGCTTTTCACACTGTACCACAAGTTTTATATGTTTACGAAGCTTCTGAGTTGGATTGACAGATGCGTGTGCGTACACCTGTGCACACAGTTAAATTTAAAAAGAAGCTCCTGTATTAAGAAGAAAAATCTTATATTGTTTTTGAAAATAGTAATTGTCCTCTGTCACAATTAGTTGTTTTTCTTATTTCCTTTTTTCCTTTGTTTTTTGCTTTTTAATATGATGTGAAGGTATTTGGCTTTCCCCAATGCACTGTTACCCCATTTCTCAATAATATTCACGAATTCTTCACTAATCCATAGAGCCAATTATCAACAGATGAAATGTCAAACTATTTCTATGATTGTTTCAGTTTCTTTTATCCTGTGTGTATCCATGATCATTAGCCTACTGTCTTAGCAATTCCTCTCATTTTCTTCTTCATGAGCACTATGGTTGTTTCTGGCCATTATTACTTCCAGGGAAAAGAACAGAATCAGCTTGTTAAGTTCCTAAAAGAAGAAAAAGAATACTGTAAATACATTGCACCTATGTATCAATTTAGGAAGTTGATATCTTTAAATTTCATTTAAATAACATTGTCTTCAAATCCTTAAAGAAGCTACATATTTGTGATGTGTGTGTTTGTGTGTATGTTTTCATGTGTGCCTTAATTTATTTTTCTGTTGTTTTGACGAAACAAGAGCAATTGAAGGGAAAAACTGTTAATTCTGGCTCACAGTACAGATTAGAGGTCATTATGGTGAGAAAGTCATATCAGCAAGGGCTTGGAGGAGTTGCGGAGCTGCTCACATCAGTTCACAATCAAGAACTAGGGAGCAGCAAAACTTGCACCCTAATGTTGCTCTCATGCTCTTCATTTTATATAGTTCAGAAGTCCCAACCATGGGAACGATCCCAGCAAAAAATAAATGAGTCTTCCTATATCAATTTTTAAAAACACAACCAATCCCCACAGCCATGCTTAGAGAATAATTTCCTGGGTGAGTCTAGATTCTGTCAAATTGGCAGTTAACGCTGACCATCACATTCTGTGTGGCAGGGAGGGTTGTACCTAGGGGAAAGCAGTTGCATGTACAAGGACAGATGCCGATATGGGATTCTTCCTCAATAGCTTCTGAATACTATTCTTTATTATTATTATTATTACGTATTTTCCTCAATTAAATTTCCAATGCTATCCCAAAAGTCCCCCATACCCCCCCACTTCCCTACCCACCTATTCCCATTCTTTTGGCCCTGGCATTCCCCTGTATTGGGGCATATAAAGTTTGCAAGTCCAATGGGCCTCTCTTTCCATTGATGGCCGACTAGGCCATCTTTTGTTACATATGCAGCTAGAGACAAGAGCTCCGGGGTACTGGTTAGTTCATCATGTTGTTCCAACTATAGGGTTGCAGATCCCTTTAGCTCCTTGGGTACTTTCTCTAGCTTCTCCATTGGGAGCCCTGTGATACATCCAATAGCTGACTGTGAGCATCCACTTCTGTGTTTGCTAGGCCCCGGCATAGTCTCACAAGAGACAGCTATATTTGGGTCCTTTCAGCAAAATCTTGCTAGTGTATGCAATGGTGTCAGCGTTTAGAAGCTGATTATGGGATGGATCCCTGGATACGGCAGATTCTAAGTTTTGGGCTAATATCCACTTATCCTGAATACTATTCTTTTGAGACAGAATCGCTCATTGAACTTGGAGCTTACTGATTGGCAAGAGTGTCAGCTAGACCCAGGGATCTCCATGTATCTATGTAGCTACCTTTAGGATTGAAGCTTTACTGTGCTGTGTCCAGTTCTTTGTGTGGATGTTAGAGATCTGAATTTTAGTCTTCGAATTTGTGTTGCACACACTTTACTAACTGAGCCACCCCCCTAACACCACTACATATAATTTTCTAAAAGTTGGATATATATGTATATTTGATTATATATATTATAATTTTCAAAGATATTTCACATGCCTTTCTTTTGTCTCTTATGGTACACATTTTTTGCTTCCTCTACCCTACAACTACTGCTCCCACTCCCTCTCTTATTCATGATGCTTTCTTCTATATAGTTACACATATGTGTATAATATATGTATTTATATAACCACTTAACCCATTTAGTTATGTACAAGTATTTACAGTTCACCACTTTAGGATGAGTAAACTCTCATGGGGCTCATCCCTGGAGAAAACATGATAGCTTAATATTCTTGTATTATGGTAGATTTCATTACATTAGATTTATTCTCAGATATTTAGATACCTAGGACATATTAAGAACATATTTATCTTATTACCTGTCTAGTACTGTTATTTGAAGTAACTGCTGTTTTTTATTTTTGTTAATTCAGAAACATATGACCTTAATTTAATGCAAATAATTTATTAATTTAGACTTTCTATATAGAAAACTGTATTGATGTCAAAGGTTATAGTTTACGTTCTCCTTTTCAAACCTTATGCTTTTTATTTCATTTGTGTTTTACTGTGCTAAAAGTTGAATAGAAATGCTGAATATTGAATAGTAATAATGATATTAATCATCCTTGTCATGTACCATAATATGAAAGAAGTCTCTGTGTCTTATAAAAAAGCTTATGTAGTTGTTATGGGTTTTAAGTAGATATTGGAAACTGGAATATGAAAGTTTACCCTAGGACAAGGAGATTGCTCATCTGGTAAACATGCTTCTACCATGCCTGGTAATCTGAGATGGGGTTTGCAGGTCGTGCATGGTGGAAGGAAAGAAGTGACTCATGAAGTTTGTCTTCTGAACGTCACACTCACTTACATATCAGAACACACACACACAGACACACATGCTAAATAAATAAATTTTTTTTAAAATGCAAGATTACCTATTGTTTCCCTATTGAGTTTAATTTTAGTTACAAATATATTCCCAATTATATTAAAACTTACAAATGCATCAAGATAATTGTATATATTTTTTACAATTTGTTAACTGCATTACTTAATTTCATAGTATCAAACATATTTTGCTTTCTAGTAATAAGCCAGATAGACCATGATATATTATTATTTTTATATATTGCTATATTCTGTTTACATTGTGTTTAGGAAACTTATATTTATTGTTCATAAATGATTATTATCTTTAGTCATGATGGATTCTGTACCATTGGCATTCTATTCCTGTAAAATCAGTTCAATTGTTTTTCATATTTTTCCTAGATTTCATGTAACAATAAAATTTATTCTGCTAAAATATTTTCTAGAAATCACCATCTCATCAATATAAGCATAGCATTATTTTTTAGAAAATATTGACAGTCATCTAGTTTTATTAATATCATAATACTATTCAGAATTTCTATTTGGTTTTTAATCTTGAAAACACAGGGAGAATTGGCTGGCTCACTTCTTCAACATTTTCAAAAACACTGTCATAAAATTATTATTCATTATAGGTTTCCCTTTGAAATAGCTACAGTACAGCAATGATTGTTTGTTCAAATTAAGTTTCTTTGGAATTTACAGATTATTTTTTAAATAATTTATGGCTTAACCCCCCCCAAAAAAAAACTTAAAAATTTATATTTAAAAAATTCTTTAATCACCTCAGACAGTAATACTGTAACATTTTAGCTCTTCCATTTTTTTTCAGCTTATATTATTGAGTTCATATATTTATTTTTTCTACCTTTGGGTCCTATGATTAAGATTGTAAATATCAAAAGTGGACTGTAACATAAATTATGGGCTTTGGAAGACTCGATTAGAATAAATATATCACTCTGGTACAGAAAGTGTAGTTAAATATCCTTACTTTTTAAACCTGAAACCCACATATTACAACATGATTATTGCTTTAGAAAGCCAGTACTCATCTAGACTTATCTACAATACACTGTTTTGCGTGCTGTTAAGGCTTGTTTGCTATGAAGTGCCCGAGAATTTCATAATACAATTTTCAGGAATCAGTTCTCCCCTTTTACTATTGGTTCCAGGGGAAAAAAAGCTATGAAACGTTCATGGCAAGCTTTATTATCAACTGGGCCATCTCCCCATGTGGTCGTCAAATATCCCTTATTTCCACCTTGCAGAATATTAGTTTCTGGTTTTCTTTTTGAGAGTCCTCCTTCTCTTCTTACTCTTGTTTGATAACCTGTTCATTTTACTCTCTTTTAAAAAGAGATTTTTTACTTTAAATATAAATCTAGATTGGACCAGCTTGATTTTTCTCAGAACCATCATCACATTATCTTTTGACTTGCATTGCTGCTATCCATAACGCATATATGGGTGTATGTAAGAAGCCACAATGGCTTCTTGGCCATTTTGCTCAGATCAGCTATGCTTTGCTTGCCACTTCTTCAAGATGATATTTGTTACAAAAACTCCTCTTTAGTAATTTTAATTTTTCCTTTATGGATATCTGTTTTATTATGGTATGGATAGATATTTTTTACTCTTGATTTCTGGGTTCCTAATATAGTTGATTATCTTTCATTTATGGTAACTAATCAATTAACTGAGAATAACTTGAAAAGTACAGCAAAGCTGACTTTATTCAGAGAATTTTAATCTGCCTTTGAGTGGATAGGGACAAGTCTGTTACAATATTAAAATAAATCTTGTCTTAGGATTTTACTGCTGTAAACAGATATGTAAACAGATACGACCTGGGTGACTCTTACCCATTTCCAAGTACAGCTGCAGCACAAGGTACAACCTCGGATCACTCTGGAACACAGCCTCTGTGCTCTTAGAAAACATTTCCCAGAAGATTTCACCTCAGTGATGCTGGTCTCTTGATCACCACTAATTTCTTAGCTCTGGCTAACAAGCACCAACTGTCCCAGTAGCCCTTTTATTCTGGACTCTATAAGACAGAGCAACATGACCAAAGCTGATGTTTTCTGTTTTATAACTCTTTTACTGCCTAAGCTTGGCTGTCTTCAATCTCTGTAAATTGACCTTGAACTCAGAGATCTGCATGCCTGTCTCCTGGGACTAAAAGTGTGTACTACCATGCCTGAATTTAAGCTTTTCTTCACCTAGAACTTGCTCTATCTCAGGCTGACCTTGAACTAAGAGATCTTCTGGCCTTTATCTTCTGCCCTTAAAGGTGTGTACCTCCCTCCCGGAATCTAAATTTAGCTGGGTAGGATCTTGCCCCAAAGTCCCACTCCCTTAATTTGTTATCTCCTTAAACACAGGATTCACCTCCATTTTACTTCCTTGTGCCCCTTTAATGCTCAACCCATATATTTTATATTTTTCCTTTCTCAGCTTGCTATGCTTGTTCAAAATGCTCTTCACGAGACTTAACCAGAAAACAAAGTCTATGATGGGCATTTCTGAGACTTCCTTTGTCAATGTAATTAATCTGAGTCTCTTCACCTTAGCCTCAGGCAGACTCTTCAAACAAGCGCAAAAAGTAGTCACATTCTTCACCAAAGTACTACAAAAACAGTCTCTAGGCCACGTATTGTATTTCTCCACTGAAACTTCTTGGGCCAGGTCCGCAATTCAAATCACTCTCAGTAACAAAGTCTTCCATATTCCTACTAGGATAGCCCATTAAGCCCCAAATCCAAAGTCCCCAAATCCACATTCTTCCAAACCAAAGCGTGGTCAGGCCTATCACAGCAACACCCCAGTCCCTGGTACTTTTCTGTCTTAGTTAGGGTTTTACTGCTGTGAACAGATACCATGACCAAGGCAAGTCTTATAAAGGACAACATTTATTTGGGGCTGGCTTACAGGTTCAGAGGTTTAGTCCATTATCATCAAGGTGTGAGCATGGAAACAACCAGGCAGAGATGGTGCAGGAGGAGTCTTCATTTGAATGCTACTAGCAGAATACTGGCTTCCAGAGAACTAGGATGAGGGTCATAAAGCCCACACCCACAGTGACACACCTACTTCAACAAGGCCACATCTGTTCCAACAGAGACACACCTTCTAATAGTGCCTCTCCCTGGGCTGAGCATGTACAAACCATCACAACAAATCTATAGCATAGTTTTCTGAGTGACTCAAGTGTGTAAACCAATTATATTTCACTTGAGTCACAAAATTTCCTAGACTGTTAAATATTCTCAGGGCTTAAGTAGCTTCTTTTCCCTTTTTATCACTCTGAATTTTCCCTAGCCTTTCAAATTTCCTGTTAATTTCTATGTATCTTAATATTTCTTTATTGGTATTTCTGAATACTTTTGTAACAAGTTAATTCAGTGTTTTCATTCTGCTCAAGATGGTTGAAGTATGAATAATATAACATTTATTTACCATCATGGAACTCTTTCCTTTACATTTTTTTTTGTTAAATTCAACTATGTATGCATTCAAAAGGATGCTCTTATTTTTCCATCATTTCTATGTATATAGTCAGATAAATTTCATGTTTCTTATTGTAATGTAGAAAGGAAAGTCTACTGTTCATAGTGTAAATATCCTAATCATATTTGCAGAAAATATTGTTCAATTAGCCAGGCCAAAATATATGAGCCTCAGGCCTATTTTTGTTCCTTCTGTGCAGTGTCAGTATATACCTGTAAAGTGTCTACTTTTTTTCTGAGTCCTTGCTCTTCAGCAGATGTTTTTGTGGTGCTAGGTACCTAACTCAGGGGCTTTACATTAGCTAAACTATCTACCACTAAGGTACACACCCAGCCCTAACAAAAATTGTTTATGTTCTCTACACCAGCTTTCCCTTTCTTACCACATTAGCCACTTGGGAAGTAAGAGTGTTATTTTACCATTGTAGGACCTATACTTCTGTTACTTAATTTGATAAAGTCTCAGTTTTGTGAAACTATTTGTTATGCCTAATTGTATGTCTTTGGGTACACTATTTTGTCTTAATCATTGTCATTATTTCTCTTCCTGAGTAGTATAATGCTACAGGGAAGTGGGTGGCAGTGTGGTGGTGGTAGGGAAGTTTAAGCATTTAATTCTTGTTCCATAGCTTGGAAATTTTAAATTACTAGGTTTAACTACTGTTAAGAGATAACTTCATGGTCTTTGTATAATTTGTCATATTTCAACAATAATGTACCAGATAAAAGTTTATAAATATCCCTATAATTCATTCCTAATAGTTCCACACTTTTATTTTTTACTTTCTCTTTTATTGAAAACAGTTTGTTCTTTTGTAAAATACATCCCATAGCAGACTTTTATTTCCATCATTACTGCATTTAATTTTTCTTGTTTCTAGAAACTTCTAGACACATTTTTGGAGTTTTAGAAATAGTCTTGTCTTCTACCCTTAAAATGTGCATTGTTTTTTAAACAAATTATGGGTCATAGAGCATCACCATCATATATTATATGATGTATTTCAGATGATATTACTCAAAAAAGTTATATATCAAATTATGGGTCATAGAGCATCACCATCATATATTATATGATGTATTTCAGATGATATTACTCAAAAAAGTTATATATCAAATGTGGATATTAAAGCACAATAGTCCTGTACATTATAGTCATTACGTAAATTTGTATGTATATATAGCTACTTAAAAAGAAGTATACTTAATTTAGTTGAAGCATACTTAATCTAGTTCTGTACGATTTTTAGAAATTTTCTACACTTATAGGGAATTTTTTTATGTATTATGCTAGTATAATAACTCTATGCTTATTAAATAAGAAATATGTTATAATCTATTTCTCTTCTTTATCTTGTTTTAAGGTTTCTGTAGGTCCTTATCCATTCATATCAAAAGTTTTATGCTTTCTAAAAATTTAACATTTGCCATAGACATTAAAATTATACAGTTTTGGAGAGGCATTTTAAGAATTAAATCACTCAAGAAAAATTGCTCAAGACTCCAGATACAAATGCTTTTGAATTGAAAAGCAGGCAAAAATTATCTTTTCTTTCATCACTTTCTTCCTATCATCTACTATTGTTCATTTTCTGTTCTTTTCATAATGTGTCTATCAGGTCTTTTCTATATACTCCCAATTCAATAAAAGACCTGTTCGTGTTAAATTTCCCCACAGTGTCAAATATGAATATATAAATTTCTTCATATTGTTTCTTCTTTTTCTAGCCATACTCAATGATGATCTTAGCCCCAGATCCAGACATAAGTCACAAAAGTACAGCAATGATCACTTAGCAAAGAACTTCATTTTTCTCAGGAACAAAGGATCTATTTTTTTTTTTTTACCAAGTTTTTGGTAATTCTCAAGACCCCAAATATTTTGAGACTGTAGCAGGCATGTGTGTCACATGTCACACTTTTCACCATTGCAACATGATGTGATCTATAAAATTCACTTTTGAGGATCAGAATCAAGAATCAAATATGAAAATGTATCACAAAACTATATTCTAAAAATTGATCATTTTGTGTTTGGACACATCTGTAGTTATCCTGGGTCACATGCAGCCACGGACCATATTGGACATGCCCTCAAGCTCATAAATGATTTAACATACTACTCTTAATCCATACAAGCACAGTATTAATTACTCAGCTCATAAATGATTTAATATAATATTCTTAACAAATACAGATGCTGTATTAATTGATGTGACAAGATGGCTTGCAAAAACAGCTCATGGAAAGAAACCATATGATGGCTTACATTGGGAGGGTACATCTATAATAAGGAAGCAAGAGAGTGAAGCAGTTGCTTGTGTTGAATTTTTAATTAGGAAACAGAATGGCAAGTGTTAGTGCTCAACTCACTTTTTTATTCGGTCTGGGGCTCTAATCCTTTAGAATTGTGCGGCTCATACTTAAAGAGGAGTCTTTGCAATTAATCTAGATAATCTTTCACAAGTTTATCTACAGACTTATCTCTTAGGTGATTTTGTATCCTTTTAAGTTGACAATGAATATTAACTATAACTGGTATGCATGAAAATGAACTGTAGTATTTTATCACTCTAATCATTCCTCAGTATAGATATGAGAGTAGTTTTGCTAAAGTCTGTTTTGGGCCTCTGAGATCTGTACACATCTTTGACACAATTGGCAAGCTACTTGATGAAGGGCATTACTTCATAAGCTCCGATTTACCATTGCTTGAATATATAAAATGATCATTGAACTTTTCCGTTGCTTGGTGCCAAAACCCACAAAACTAGTCATTTATTCATGTGATCAACAAGCATGTACTGAGTGCCTACTATGTACCAGTGATTGTGCTTTTGAAATATTTTGAAATATAGTAATAAACAAGAAAGGCAGGATAATTGTGCTGGTTAGTGTATTTTCAGCTTGACACAAGCTAGACTCATTTGGGAAGACTGCATGTAAATTGAAAAAAAAATGATCTCACCAGATTGGCCTGTGGGTTAGTCCATGGTGCATCTTCTTGATTAATAATTAATATGGAAGGATCCAGATCACTATGGATTGTTCATCCTTTTGGCAGATGATCCTAGATTGTATAAGAGAGCAAGTGGTGCAAGCTATCAGGAGAAAGCAGGTAAGCACCATTTCTCCATGGCCTCTGCTTTTGTTCCTGCCTTCAAGTTCCTTGCCTTCTTGAGTTCCTGCCTTGACTTCACTCATCAGAAAGGATGGACCATCAACAGACTGCCATATCCAGGGATCCATGCCATAATCAGCTTCCAAACGCTGACACCATTGCATACACTAGCAAGATTTTGCTGAAAGGACCCAGATATAACTGTCTCTTGTGAGATTATGCTGGGGCCTAGCAAACACAGAAGTAGATGTTCACAGTCAGCTATTGGATGGATCACAGGGCCCCCAATGGAGGAGCTAGAGAAAGTACCCAAGGAGCTAAAGGGATCAGCAACCCCATAGGTGGATCATTATTATGAACTAACCAGTACCCCAGAGCTCTTGTCTCTAGCTGCATTTGTATCAAAAGATGGCCTAGTAGGCCATCACTGGAAAGAGAGGCCCATTGGACTTGCCAACTTTATATGCCCCAGTACAGGGGAATGCCAGGGCCAAGGGGTGGGGGTGGGTGGGTGGGGGACTGGGGGGGGGAGTGTATTGGGGACTTTTTGGATAGCATTGGAAATGTAATTGAGGAAATTACCTAATAAAAATAAATAAATAAATAAAAAAGAATTACCTGAAAGAGCAAGATAAAATAAGCTCTCTCTTTCCCAAGTTACCTTTGGTCATGGTGTTTTAATCACAGTAATCAAAATCATAAGACATTACCTCATGGAATTTACCATCTAGTGAGGAAAGAAAACAGTTAGCAAGTACACAATACATGATTTAATGTCATACAGTGGTAAGTTATATGAGCAAAAACTAAGGCTGAGTGAGAATGTCAAAAGAAAATGTTTTCTCTTTTAAAGAAGGACCAAAGTAGCATATTCCTTTACACACTGAGCCATTTTGTTTTAAAAAAAATCTAAAGGAGATCAAAGTATAATGTTAAAACATTATGTGGTCATGAATTTTTATTATTTTTAAGGCTTAGAAGTAATGGAAAACTTTACACAGCCCTATTAGTCACTCATAAAACTTATTAGTATATCACATTAAATATATTTGGTTTACTTTTTAGCAAGCAGTCTGGAGATATGGGTTCAGATTGCCTGGTTGCCTTGTGGATTTGGTACAGCTATATCAGATGTTAGGGGCCCATAGTTCAAAGTCATTACCTCCTGATAGGAAATAAGAAATAAGAACCATTTGGTTCTTTGCATGATTTTTATTTTTTTTTGATTTTTAATATTTTTATTACATATTTTCCTCAATTACATTTCCAATGCTATCCCAAAAGTCCCCCATAGCGCCCCCCACTTCCCTACCCACCCATTCCCATTCTTTTGGCCCTGGCATTCCCCTATATTGGGGCATATAAAGTTTGCAAGTCCAATGGGCCTCTCTTTCCATTGATGGCCGACTAGGCCATCTTTCGATACATATGCAGCTAGAGACAAGAACTCCGGGGTTCTGGTTAGTACATCATGTTGTTCCAACAATAGGGTTGCAGATCCCTTTAGCTCCTTGGGTACTTTCTCTAGCTTCTCCATTGGGAGCCCTGTGATACATCCAATAGCTGACTGTGAACATCCACTCTTGTGTTTGCTAGGCCCCGGCATCGTCTCACAAGAGACAGCTATATTTGGGTCCTTTCAGCAAAATCTTGCTAGTGTATGCAATGGTGTCAGCGTTTAGAAGCTGCTTATGGGATGGATCCCTGGATACGGCAGTCTCTAAATGGTCCATCCTTTCATCACAGCTACGAACTTTGTCTCTGTAACTCCTTCCCTGGGTGTTTTGTTCCCAATTCTAAGAAGGTGCACAGTGTCCACACTTTGGTCTTCATTCTTCTTGAGTTTCATGCGTTTATCAAATTGTATCTTATATCTTGGGTATCCTAAGTTTTGGGCTAATATCCACTTATCAATGAATACATATTGTGTGAGTTCTTTTGTGATTGTGTTACTTCACTCAAGATGATGCCCTCCAGGTCCATCCATTTGGCTAGGAATTTCATAAATTCATTCTTTTTAATAGCTGAGTAGTACTCCATTGTGTAAATGTACCATAATTTCTGTATCCATTCCTCTGTTGAGGGACATCTGGGTTCTTTCCAGCTTCTGGCTATTATAAATAGGGCTGCTATGAACATAGTGGAGCATGTGTCCTTTTTACCGGTTGGGACATCTTCTGGATATATGCCCAGGAGAGGTATTGCTGGATCCTCCGGTAGTACTATGTCCAATTTTCTGAGGAACCGCCAGACTGATTTCCAGAGTGGTTGTACAAGCTTGCAATCCCACCAACAATGGAGGAGTGTTCCTCTTTCTCCACATCCTCGCCAGCATCTGCTGTCACCTGAATTTTTGATCTTAGCCATTCTGACTGGTGTGAGGTGGAATCTCAGGGTTGTTTTGATTTGCATTTCCCTGATGATTAAGGATGTTGAACATTTTTTCAGGTGTTTCTCTGCCATTCGGTATTCCTCAGGTGAGAATTCTTTGTTCAGTTCTGAGCCCCATTTTTTAATGGGGTTATTTGACTTTCTGGAGTCCACCTTCTTGAGTTCTTTATATATATTGGATATTAGTCCCTTATCTGATTTAGGATAGGTGAAGATCCTTTCCCAGTCTGTTGGTGGTTTTTTTGTCTTATTGATGGTGTCTTTACCCTTGCAGAAGCTTTGTAGTTTCATGAGGTCCCACTTGTCAATTCTCGATCTTACAGCACAAGCCATTACTGTTCTATTCAGGAATTTTTCCCCTGTGCCCATATCTTCAAGGCTTTTCCCCACTTTCTCCTCTATAAGTTTCAGTGTCTCTGGTTTTATGTGAAGTTCCTTGATCCACTTAGACTTGACCTTAGTACAAGGAGATAGGAATGGATCGATTTGCATTCTTCTACATGTTAACAACCAGTTGTGCCAGCACCATTTGTTGAAAATGCTGTCTTTCTTCCACTGGATGTTTTTAGCTCCCTTGTCGAAGATCAAGTGACCATAGGTGTGTGGGTTCATTTCTGGGTCTTCAATTCTATTCCATTGGTCTATTTGTCTGTCACTATACCAGTACCATGCAGTTTTTATCACAATTGCTCTGTAGTAGAGCTTTAGGTCCGGCATGGTGATTCCACCAGAGGTTCTTTTATCCTTGAGAAGACTTTTTGCTATCCTAGGTTTTTTGTTATTCCAGATGAATTTGCAGATTGCACTTTCTAATTCGTTGAAGAATTGATTTGGAATTTTGATGGGGATTGCATTGAATCTGTAGATTGCTTTTGGCAAGATAGCCATTTTTACAATGTTGATCCTGCCAATCCATGAGCATGGGAGATCTTTCCATCTTCTGAGATCTTCTATAATTTCTTTCTTCAGAGACTTGAAGTTTTTATTATACAGATCTTTCACTTCCTTAGTTAGAGTCACGCCAAGATATTTTATATTATTTGTGACTATTGAGAAGGGTGTTGTTTCCCTAATTTCTTTCTCAGCCTGTTTATTCTTTGTGTAGAGAAAGGCCATTGATTTGTTTGAGTTAATTTTATATCCAGCTACTTCACCGAAGCTGTTTATCAGGCTTAGGAGTTCTCTGGTGGAATTTTTAGGGTCACTTATATATACTATCATATCATCTGCAAAAAGTGATATTTTGACTTCATCTTTTCCAATTTGTATCCCTTTGATCTCCTTTTGTTGTCGAATTGCTCTGGCTAGGACTTCAAGTACAATGTTGAATAGGTATGGAGAAAGTGGACAGCCTTGTCTAGTCCCTGATTTTAGAGGGATTGCTTCAAGCTTCTCACCATTTACTTTGATGTTGGCTACTGGTTTGCTGTAGATTGCTTTTATCATGTTTAGGTATGGGCCTTGAATTCCTGATCTTTCCAAGACTTTTATCATGAATGGGTGTTGGATCTTGTCAAATGCTTTTTCCGCATCTAACGAGATGACCATGTGGTTTTTGTCTTTGAGTTTGTTTATATACTGGATTACGTTGATGGATTTCCGTATATTGAACCATCCCTGCATCCCTGGGATGAAACCTACTTGGTCAGATGGATGATTGTTTTGATGTGTTCTTGGATTCGGTTAGCAAGAACTTTATTGAGGATTTTTGCATCAATATTCATAAGGGATATTGGTCTGAAGTTTTCTATCTTTGTTGGGTCTTTTTGTGGTTTAGGTATTAGAGTAATTGTGGCTTCATAGAATGAGTTGGGTAGAGTACCTTCTGTTTCTATTTTGTGGAATAGTTTGTGAAGAACTGAGATTAGATCTTCTTTGAAGGTCTGATAGAACTCTGCACTAAACCCATCTGGTCCTGGGCTTTTTTTAGTTGGGAGACTATTAATGACTGCTTCTATTTCTTTGGGGGATATAGGGCTGTTTAGATCATTAACCTGATCTTGATTCAACTTTGGTACCTGGTATCTGTCTAGGAACTTCTCCATTTCATCCAGGTTCTCCAGTTTTGTTGAGTATAGCCTTTGGTAGAAGGATCTGATGGTGTTTTGGATGTCTTCAGGATCTGTTGTTATGTCTCCTTTTTCATTTCTGATTTTGTTAATTAGGATGCTTTCCCTGTGCCCTCTAGTGAGTCTGGCTAAGGGTTTATCTATCTTGTTGATTTTCTCAAAGAACCAGCTCCTTGATTGGTTGATTCTTTGAATAGTTTTTCTTGTTTCCACTTGGTTGATTTCACCCCTGAGTTTGATTATTTCCTGCCTTCTACTCCTCTTGGGTGAATTTGCTTCCTTTTGTTCTAGTGCTTTTAGGTGTGTTGTCAAGCTGCTAATGTGTGCTCTCTCTAGTTTCCTTTTGGAGGCACTCAGAGCTATGAGTTTTCCTCTTAGAAATGCTTTCATTGCGTCCCATAAGTTTGGGTATGTTGTGGCTTCATTTTCATTGAACTCTAAAAAGTCCTTAATTTCTTTCTTTATTCCTTCCTTGACCAAGGTATCATTGAGAAGAGTGTTGTTCAGTTTCCACGTGAATGTTGGCTTTCTATTATTTATTTTGTTATTGAAGATCAGCCTTAGTCCATGGTGATCTGATAGGATGCATGGGACAATTTCAATATTTTTGTATCTGTTGAGGCCTGCTTTGTGACCAATTATGTGGTCAATTTTGGAGAAGGTACCATGAGGTGCTGAGAAGAAGGTATATCCTTTTGTTTTAGGATAGAATGTTCTGTAGATATCTGCCAGATCCATTTGATTCATAATTTCTCTTAGTTTCACTGTGTCCCTGTTTAGTTTCTGTTTCCATGATCTGTCCATTGGTGAAAGTGGTGTGTTGAAGTCTCCCACTATTATTGTATGAGGTGCAATGTGTGCTTTGAGCTTTACTAAAGTTTCTTTAATGAATGTGGCTGCCTTTGTATTTGGAGCATAGATATTCAGGATTGATAGTTCCTCTTGGAGGATTTTACCTTTGATGAGTATGAAGTGTCCCTCCCTGTCTTTTTTAATGACTTTGGGTTGGAAGTCAATCTTATCAGATATTAGAATGGCTACTCCAGCTTGTTTCTTCATGCCATTTGCTTGGAAAATTGTTTTCCAGCCTTTCATTCTGAGGTAGTGTCTATCCTTTTCTCTGAGATGAGTTTCCTGTAAGCAGCAAAATGTTGGGTCTTGTTTGTGTAGCCAGTTTGTTAGTCTATGTCTTTTTATCGGGGAGTTGAGTCCATTGATATTAAGAGATATTAAGGAAAAGTAATTGTTGTTTCCTGTTATTTTTGTTGTTAAAGTTGGCATTTTGTTCTTGTGGCTGTCTTCTTTTAGGTTTGTTGAGGGATTACCTTCTTGTTGTTTCTAGGGCGTGGTTCCTGTCCTTGTATTGTTTTTTTTCTGTTATTATCCTTTGAAGGGCTGGATTCGTGGAGAGATAATGTGTGAATTTGGTTTTGTCCTGGAATACTTTGGTTTCTCCATCTATGTTAATTGAGAGTTTGGCTGGGTATAGTAGCCTGGGCTGGAATTTGTGTTCTTTTAGTGTCTGTATAACATCCGTCCAGGATCTTCTGGCTTTCATAGTCTCTGGTGAAAAATCTGGTGTAATTCTGATAGGCTTGCCTTTATATGTTACTTGGCCTTTTTCTCTTACTGCTTTTAGTATTCTATCTTTATTTAGAGCATTTGTTGCTCTGATTATTATGTGTCGGGAGGTATTTCTTTTCTGGTCCAGTCTATTTGGAGTTCTGTAGGCTTCTTGTATGTTCATGGGCATCTCTTTCTTTAGATTTGGGAAGTTTTCTTCTATAATTTTGTCGAAGATATTTGCTGGTCCTTTGAGTTGAAAATCTTCATTCTCATCCACTCCTATTATCCGTAGGTTTGGTCTTCTCATTGTGTCCTGTATTTCTTGGATGTTTTGAGTTAGGATCTTTTTGCATTTTACATTTTCCTTGATTGTTGTGCCGATGTTCTCTATGGAATCTTCTGCACCTGAGATCCTCTCTTCCATCTCTTGTATTCTGTTGCTGATGCTCGTATCTATGGTTCCAGATTTCTTTCCTAGGGTTTCTATCTCCAGTGTTGCCTCATTTTGGGTTTTCTTTATTGTGTCTACTTCCCTTTTTAGGTCTAGTATGGTTTTGTTCATTTCCATCATCTGTTTGGATGTGTTTTCCTGTTTTTCTGTAAGGACTTCTACCTGTTTGATTATGTTATCCTGTTTTTCTTTAAGGATTTGTAACTCTTTAGCAGTGTTCTCCTGCAATTCTTTAAGGGATTTTTGTGCTTCCTCTTTATTGTCTTCTGCCTGTTTAGCAGTGTTCTCCTGCATTTCTTTAAGTGTGTTATTAAAGTCCTTCTTGAAGTCCTCTATCATCATCAGGAGATATGCTTTTAAATCCGTGTCTAGCTTTTCCGGTGTGTTGGGGTGCCCTGGACTGGGCGAAGTGGGGGTGCTGGGTTCTGATGATGGTGAGTGGTCTTGGTTTCTGTTAGTAAGATTATTACGTTTACCTTTCGCCATCTGGTAATCTCTGGGGTTAGTTGTTATCGTTGTCACTGTTTAAAGATTGGAGCAGAAGCTGTGTTCCACTCACCAGCAGTCTCTAAATCCTGCGGCGGTGGTCGTGGGTAGCTGATGGTACCCCGGTGCTGGTCCAGCCGGAAGAGGCCTGTGGTCCTACTCAGGCTGGTTTTCTGCTTCCCTAACTAATGCAGTCTCTGGTCCCGCGTGCAATTGGATTGGAGCAGAAGCTGTGTTCCACTCTCCAGAAGTCTTAAGATCCTGTGGTGGGTGTTGTGGGTAGCTGGTGAGTGTCAGCCGACCCTGCGCCCCAGCTGCCCCGGTGCTTTTCTGACCGGAAGAGGGTTGTGGCCCTATGTAGGCCGGATTTCTCTCTCCCCAACCAGAGCAGTCTCAGGTCCCGCGTGATTGGACTGGAGCAGAAGCTGTGTTCCACTCACCAGCAGTCCCAAAATCCTGCGGCAGGGGTTGTGGGTAGCTGGCGGGTGTCAGGCAACCCTGCGCTCCCGCTACCCTGGCGCTGATCCTGCCAGATGAGGCCTGTGGCCCTACTCAGGCCGGTTTCTGCTTCCCTAACTAATGCAGTCTCAGGTCCCGCGCAATTGGATTGGAGCAGAAGCTGTGTTCCACTCACCAGCAGTCCCAAAATCCTGCGGCGGGGGTCGTGGGTAGCTGGCGGGTGTCAGGCAACCCTGCGCTCCTGCTACCCCGGCGCTGATCTGGCCAGATGAGGCCTGTGGTCCTACTCAGGCTGGTTTCTGCTTCCCTAACTAATGCAGTCTCAGGTCCCGTGCAATTGGATTGGAGCAGAAGCTGTGCTCCACTCACCAGAAGTCTTAAGATCCTGTGGTGGGTGTTGTGGGTAGCTGGCGAGTGTCAGCCGACCCTGTGCCCCAGATGCCCCGGTGCTTTTCTGACCGGAAGAGCGCATGATTTTTAAAAAAGATAGCATGATATAGGTAAGAAGATGATAACATCTCCCTTGACCAGTAAGAAGTATAAGATCATAGAGGGTTTGATTTCTTCAAATTATTATTTAATACTTGAATACATGAGAAAGTGAAGAGAGAATAATTAGCAACTCCACATACACTCATAACATAGATTCAACAACTGTCAGTACTTTGTCATAAATTCTTAGCATAAATATGTTTTTGATGTAATTCGTATTCCAAAGCAAACCTCAAATATATACCCCATTGGTATATTTCAGTATATAACTCTGAGTTGTTTCTATGTACTATATTTACCCAGTCCATGATTAAGTCTTACTATTGGGACTTTTGTTAAAAACAATGTGCTTATCCGATGAGCACAGAAAGCAAGATAACTAAAAATAATTGAGCTTTTCTTTTAAAAAAAATGTATATTTGAATATTGGTTTTCACACATACAAGCTTTGAAATGTTAATGTCTCTAATATTTGATTTCTAAGTTCCCAAGGAGCTAAAGGGGTCTGCAACCCTATAGGTGGAACAACATTATGAACTAACCAGTACCCCCCCTGGAGCTCGTGTCTCTAGCTGTATATGTAGCAGAAGATGGCCTAGTTGGCCATCATTGGGAAGAGAGGCCCCTTGGTCTTGCAAACTTTATATGCCCCAGTACAGGGGAACTCCAGGGCCAAGAAGTGGGAGTGAGTGGGTAGGGGAGTGGGATGGGAGGGTATGGGGGACTTTTGGGATAGCATTTAAAATGTAAATGAAGAAAATACCTAATAAAATGTAAAAAATTATAATAAAATTAAAAAAGAAAAAAATTTGATTTCTATTTTAAAATTGGAGTAATAATCTCATAAACTTCTGTAGATTCAATATGAACAAATATATTTTATTTTAATTTATTTTTTATATAGCATACAGCTATCATTCAATAAAATTATAGGTATTAAAATAATTGTATGTTTTATTTAAAAGAGAGTGAATTATATCTAAATATCTAAATCAGTATTACAAAAAGTAAAAACCTGATTGCCAAATCTTCATGTTAATTAGACTTGTTTATATAAATTGTTTATTAATTTCTACTTTATTTTCATAATGACCATTTATTTTTATCAGTCATACTGAATCAAACCCCTAATTTTTCATTATTAAGATTTTCATTATTACCTATCTAAAATCAACTTTTTGATTATTTGATTAAATAAGATGACATATGTGAATATATCCATTACAGTTTTATTGAAACTTAAAAAACAGCAATTAGACTTGAATTTAAAATATCTGACTGTATATATTTTACTTTGTTACCATACTAAAATATTCATGTAGGCTTTTTTTTCACCCTTTATTGTTCATGAAATACACAATTTAAAATATTACAGGGGATGTTATCTAGGGACTAGTCTATGAAGAAAGTGGATAATTGACTAAAATATTAGATGAACACATGGAGTCTTCATCGGTCCAATAATTCTGTTATATAGAAAAATGTTCCCTGGACTTTTAGACTATCACTGCTACGCTTTGTCCATATAGAAATTTCCTTTAAAACTTGAGGATATTGGCCATTGTCTTCAAATGAGTTTCTGCAGAGCACAAAAAAATAGCCTCATTACAAGAAAGTAGTGATTTACAAACAAGTCTAACTCATGAGTGTATGTTACCATCTTAATACCCACTTTGGCCTAGCATTATTTTCAGTTCCATACTTTTACGTATTATGTGAGTATCCACCTTATGCTTCTTCAGATAGTCCTTTCATATATATAATCACTTAATTCAAAGTATTGCTTTAAAGTTTCAGGCATAACTCTGTATTGAGGCAATACTCATGTATTTCTTGTCAGATCCACATGATACAATAAAATCACTTGACCAATATCATCCATTATTACCCATCTAAAATCAACTTTCTTAAAAAATACACTTCTTTTTATTATTAGGTATTTATTTAATTTACATTTCCAATGCTATCCCAAAAGTTCCCCCACACCCCCCACCCACTCCCCCACCCACCCACTCCCACTTCTTGGTCCTGGCGTTCCCCTGTACTGAGGCATATAAAGTTTGCAAGACCAATGGGCCTGTCTTTCCACTGATGGCCGACTAGGCCATCTTCTGATTCATATGCAGCTAGAGACACGAGCTCCGGGGGATACTGGTTAGTTCATATTGTTGTTCCACCTATAGGGTTGCAGATCCCCCCCAGCTCCTTGGGTATTTTCTCTAGCTCCTCCATTGGGGGCCCTATGGTCCATCCAATAGCTGACTGTGAGCATCCACTTCTGTGTTTGCTAGGCCCCGGCATAGTCTCACAAGAGAGAGCTATATCAGGGTCCTTTCAGCAAAATCTTGCTAGTGTATGCAATGGTGTCAGCGTTTGGAGGCTGATTATGGGATGGATCCCCGGGTATGGCAGTCTCTAGATGGTCCCCCATTCCCATTTACTCAATGGTGTTTTGATTCTTGTTTTAATAAGGATTTGAGTAAAAAGAACATAGGTAGGTGTAAGCAGGATAATGTTAATTATAATTACCAAATAACTTAGTAAGATATGTTTTCACTCCTAATCACAGATGCATTTTCCAGTTGTACCTCATATTTTCATGGTAAGCAAATTAAAGTTAACCAATCGCTCTGAGTTAATTCAAAACACTACTCTGTACTTTATCATCTTCATACTCTGTCTTGCTATATGCTTAGCAGTATGCTGGTCAGTGCTTAACGAGTAGCTTTTTAACGATGGGGTGGCCCTCATTTGTAGCACTGGCTGATTTGTGAATTACTACTTCAACCATAGCTTAACCATTTTACCAGAGTATAGTCACCAGAATTGAACTTATGAAGAGATGGACATAATCAGTTCTCCCAAGCAGGTGTTGGCAGGCCCTAGCACATCACTGCTTTTTTTCTTTATCATCCCATCTTTATTAAGAAACCATAATCTTTAATGTCTCTACTTTGAAAATTATCTACTCTCTTTGGATATAGTGCTTTTAAGAGTGACAAGAAGATCATTGGGTGTGGAGATGTACTTCATCAGAACACTTATTTAGTGTACATGTATGTATATATATACAAACCTCACCCAGTATTCTAAAAATTGGTTAGCTATAGGAAAGGATAGATATAAAATAACCTATGTTAATATTTAAAACTTAAGATTAAATGGAAGTAGAAATTATGCAAAGTAGCAAATTTTGTAGGGTTTGAGATACAGAGAGCTGTGATTTTGAATTATAACACACAATATTTTTTGTGAAAAGAAATAGTTTTGCCTCTCAAATCATAGCCACTTTCTTACCCTGTATGTTGGAAGTTTGTCTGGTGTATGATGGTTGCAAGAAGAAGATTTGGCTTTGTTTTTTTTTTTTTGTTTTGTTTTTTTTTTTTTAATGACATAGCCCCAAGACTAGTTTGACAACACAAACTGAACTGCACAGGGAAAGATTAAAACAAAAATTAATCTCAAAGATGGGTGGGAAGGATGAGAGAACTGCAAGGGTGGTAAGGGGAGAGGTCATGGGTATTTTCAAGGTAAATACAATTATATGAAATTCTCAAAGAATTTATTAAAATATATTTTCATTAAATATTACATATATAATACTATCACATTTCATTTATTTATCTGGAAATTTAATAATTTATTTTTTCTTTAATGCTAACTAGAATTCCATTTTGTACAAGTACCACGTTTTCATTACTATTCATCAATTAATGGACATCAAGTCTGATTCCTATCCTAGCTATTATGAATAGAGAGCAATGAATGCAGTTTTCTCTGTTGTGTAGTATAGCAGTCTTTGGGTGAAGGATATGTTTGGTATGTCTGGGTTATAAGGTAGTTCTATTTTCAGCTTTCTTCTTTAGACGTTTCCACACTGATTTTCATAGTGGTTTCCACTCCTAAAGAAAGAGTAAGAGTTTGCCTATCCCCACGCCCTTAGAAGAATTTGTTCATTTTTTTTTTCTTGACTGTGATCATTCTAGGGTGAGACAAATCACAATGTAGTTTTAATTTGCATTTCCTTGATGGCTAGTGAGGTTGACATTTATAGATATTTATTAGTTGTTTATTTTTCACCTTTTGTGACTATCTGTCCAGATCCATGGTCCAGTTTTGGTCAAGTTGCTTGTTTTCTTGATGTTTAGATCTTTTAGTTTTCTGTGCATTCTAGATATTAATCCTATGTAAGATGAGCGACTATCAACAATTCTTTCCCATTTTGTAGACTGCTCTTCACTTCACTGACAATTTCCTTTGCTCAACAGAGCCTTTTAGTTTTGTGAGGTAAAATTTGCCAATTGTTTACCTTATGTCCTGCACAGCACAGCTAGAGTCCTGTTTAGAAACTCTCTGCCTCTATCTGTCTGTCTATCTATCTATCTATCTATCTATCTATCTATCTATCTATCTATCTATCTATCTATCTATCTACCTACCTATCCATCTACCTACATATCTATCTAGTGTACAACTTACCTTTATCTTTAAGAGTCTCAGTATTTTGGGATTTACATTGATGTCTTTTATCTATATAGAATTAACTTTTGTGCAGAGTAAGTGAAAAACATCTAGTTTCATTCTTCTATAGATAGATATCCAGTTTTTTCAGCACCACTTGTTGAAGATGTTGCCTTTTCTCCCAAAGCTACACAGGTCTTAGTATGCAGCTTTGGCTACTAGAAGCAAAAATTATGAACGATTTTCATCAGCAGCAAAAGAAAGCTACATTACCAATTGAACATGTTAAGTATTAAAATGGTACTTGTCACAATAATTTCTGAGTCCTAAATAGAATGTCTATGCTACGAACAGTGAGATTTAGATGTTTTAAATGTACAGAATACTCACTTGAGAGATATTCTATTATATTGACTAACAGCTCAAGCCAACTCACTGTCATTTGTTTCCTACTCATTATGTTACCAAAAATACTAGGTTAATAAAGTGAAAACAGGAAAGTAATCAACAAAGGTTGTTTATCTAGATAACACAGTATGTATCAACAACCTGAAGCTGAATAGGAAATTTTATTGGAGAGAAAAATAATTAAAATAATTTTATAGGACCAGTTTAAAAATTGGTGATATAACATTTTCACACAGTCTGTGTAATGCAACTGATAGCATAATAATGTCATGCAAAGTTCTGAAATGTATTCTTGAAAATTTCACTGCCAAATCATTTTGCTACATGTCATTTAGAAAATTTACTCTAATGGAAAAAAATGATATTCAAGTTTGGAAGAAAGGTTTTTTTTACCTTATTAATTCTTATAAGACAGCCAAAAAAACCCACTCTATATTTTTTCTGTTTTTTATTGTTGAAATCTGATTTCTACAAGCAACTCCTTTTTTGCTCCCATGTACTTCACTGCAGACAGATGTTCCTGATTCTTTCCTCCCACCTTCAGGACCCAGTTTGAGCACACTGGGATTATTAAAGCTCCAGCTCAAAGCTGACTAGCTTCTTTTATTTATTAGATCCACCTTGAGATTAATACGTCTTTCACTTTGCCATATTCTGTTCTTTAATTTTCTATTATTTCTCTGTTTCTTGATTTGCATTGACTTCTAATCATTTCCTTGTTTCATATATCAAACTGACATTATTTGTACTTATTTGCTTGAGTCCCTAATTCCCTTCTTTTTCAATTGATCTCTGTGCTTGCCTTTTTCCTGCCATAGATCCTAATGCTGCCTGTCCTCTCAGGAATTGGTCTACTGACTCTTAATCTCTTTAACTACGTACTTATTTTTTTGAAACCCAACTTAAATATTTCTTCATCTGCAATCTTGAATATTGTCACCTGTTATTTTTCCCAAGTACCTACAATTTGTACTTTGCTTTCTGATACTGGCTGTTGAGAACTTTCTGTTATACACTTACTTTGTACAGGTAATTTCAGAACATTAATTCTATCTTGACTTAGTTCTAGTTCTTGAAGCCCCAACTCATTTTGATAAACCTTGGCTCTTCAACCTGTATCTACTAAGGACTAATGACTTTTATTTGAACTGGTTGAGGTGCTTCTAATCACATTGTTTAGAAGGTGGAGGCAGAAGGACTGAGAGAACAAGGGCAGCCTGGGATATAGCTAGAGAGAACCTATCTCAAAAGGAGAACTAGGTGTGTTGATAACTAGTAGGGCACTTGTCTAACAAGTGGAGGACCTGGGATTTATCTTTCAGCACTAGATAAAATATTATTTATCCTTTGCCTTTCTGTCTCCAATCTTCTCTGAACTCTATACACAGTTTAGCAAAATTAGCTTTTTGCAATTCTTTTTTTCATATTTATTTTATTTTATATGTATGGATGTCTTGCTTGTATGTATATCTGTGTGCCATGTGTGTGCCTGGTGCCCACAGAGAAGAGCATCAGACCTCTGGAACCAGAATTACAGACATTTGTGAGTCATGCTACATGTGAGTCAACTACATATATGGTAAAATGCTACAAATATATTGTTTAGGATGTGTGTGTGGGGGGGTTGTATGCAGTTGATATGAAATTACATTTTATAGTATCTGGGAATGGAAGATATTGAGAAATCTAGAGTTGTATGTGAATTGAACTGTGTTTGGTAAAAATCATCAGAGATTTTTTTGAGGATCTTTGATTCTAGAGGTTGATATCCCTTGAACCACAAAACTTTTGGTGGCTTTTAATTGAATCAAAGTTTTCTGTCTATTTTTAAAGGTTTTTATTTTCAGTCTATTTAATTTCACACTAGTTCTTACTATATACTCTTCATTGGTCAAGTTGGTTTTATTATATATATATATATATATATATATATATATATATATATATACTTCTGTTGCCTATTCCTTTCCCCCTTTAAGACAGTTGCATTTTATCTTCGTATCTTCTTTTAACCAACAATCAGATTAAAATATTAAAATAGAATGCTTCCCCAACTTTCCTATCTTACTGATGCCTTCATTCATAAAACAATGTAGTCTTTAATAACAGAACATAAGATCATATATTTTATTTTATTGTTGTCAATGTTTATTGCATGCTAATTCTATCTTCCAAATGGCATGGTAAATTCTGTAACAGTAACTAACCAACAAATTATATATCTCTCATGTCACCCAACAAATTTTGGTAATGCATCAAGTGTTGCCAATTTAACATAAGGCTTGCCTTTATTTTTTTCCCCTGTAATTCACAGGTGATCTCCCAGATTTTTTTCCTGACAAAACAAGGATTGAGATTAAGTGAGTGAAGTCCATTTCTTGCCTTAGTGACCACAGTCAACCAGTTACAAATGAGTACACTCATTCTTATTGGAAAAAATCCAAAGGGTCTTTGGAAACATTCAATTTTAATAACATTGCTTATATACCTGTCAAATGAACCTTTATGCTACTATTCAGTTTTGGTAATGGAGAAAAATTTTGGTCAAAGCAAATCTCAAGTTTGAAGACCAGGCATCACTTGACTCAAAGGATTGTCATGAAACTACTACAGGCACAGGGATGCTGGATGTTCACAGCTATCCAGGGAGAGAAGAACTGAGAGGCCCCGCCACAGATTTAGCAGATAAGTGCCAGGAAGAGGCAGCCCTACTACAGGAAGCCACCTCTCCTCCCCTCCCTCCCAACTCTTGGGTTCTGGGCTGAGGCCAGGGACTGTCCGGAGCTGATCTCGGGTTCTCATTGGCCGCTGTCTTTGGTGACGTCACGATCATGATGAGAATTGATGATCGGACACGCTGATTTCATTGTCTGAGGCGGCAGTGGAGACCCAGGAAAAAATCTTGCGGACTCCGCCTGCTCTGGCCCTGGTCTCATCTTGGAACCTCTGATCTCTTTCGTGACCGCACCACGCCCGAGGTAAGCGCCTAACCTGACTGTCTGTGAAGGGCAAAGGAGGACTTTCAAGACCCTGGGACAATGTGCCCAGTAGGGGGCCCGTAGGGTCTGTGGCCTAAAGATACAGCCAATAAATTGGTGCAGCTTCTAGGAAGCCAACTTCCTCTACCCTCCAAGCAAAGGCTGGGAAGAGCATGAAATTAGAAAGGAGCAGAGGATGGGGATACTGTGGGTATTGCCACACAGTGCAGGACCTTGCTCTGAAAGAGGGCGATGTCTGGGACTTACTACTGGCCAGATAGTAAGAGAAACTGGCGCCTCTGCTTCTAAAGAAAAGACAGGATTGAATTCTACCACTTCTAGATTTCACTGGACAGTAGATTTCTCATAGCCCCACTCAAATCGCACCGAGGACGCTGCGCCTGCGCATAAACACTCTGATTAGAGGGGAGGGGGGAGGTTCACTGCAGAGAGAATGGGCTTGGAAGTTGCGCAGGCGCCTTTTCTCTTTAGCTGGAGGGGGAGGGGCTGAGCTGTGTCTGAACTGAATAAGGGAAAGGTTAGGGATTTGGCCTTGAGATGTTTCAAATGCCATTGGAAGTGAGGGATCTGCTACTGGTTTTTGCATTTGGCCTACTGAGTGTACTCAGCATCAAAATGAGACTGATAAATTTGAGAAAGCAAATTCTAACTTTAAAGATATGTCTATGGAAAGGAAGGAAATTGAAGAACTTGCAGACTAAAGTTTTCAGTTATAAAGAAGAGTTAAAGATGTGTGTGTGGGGGGATTGTATACAATATTTTTAAAAATAAATCTAACTTTCAATCTTCAAAGAGCTTAGGTGTGATATGACATTCAGTAATTTGGAGCATCACTTTGGAGACTTAGAAATACATTTACTCACTTGTCTGTCTTTTCTTCATGTTAGCCCCATCACATAAAGCTTTTACCTCTATCTCAGATTTGATATTTTCCCTCTTTCTTCTTCTTGGGTGTTTCTATTAGAACCGTCTAAGTCAAATTTTATTTCAAGAGACTTTCTCTAGCATCCATTAATTGGGGCGGACTATGTCACCCCACTGTTTGGAGGAATGATCAGCCCCTCTGTCCTTGGGGAAAGATTGTATGGTTGGATTATTAGTCCCTGCCATGATCTCATCATTTACTCCCATTTTACAGGGAAAAACTGGGATTTTCTCCAATTTTTAAAGGGAAGATCTTGTTAAATATTGGCAACTTTTCCTTTGTATGTCTTCTCATACCATTCTTTACCTGCTCCTCAGTCTTATCTCTTATACTCCTCTGGTAACTAAAGGAGCTTCCTAGCCAGTATATACCTTTCACCATATAAAACTACCTGTCTGGGAACACTACTTCAATATTGTTTTCTCTAACAAGAATATCCTTGGCTTCCTATTATCTATTTTTTCAAGCTACTTCCTGTTATCTATTATTCCAAGTCAGATTCTACCTAGATTGCAAAACAACAACGAAACCTCAATCTAGCCTTTTTGAATGGTAGCACCTTATCTTTCTTCAATGTAAATTTCCCTACTGTTTCTTGAACACTTTTGCTTCTCACACCACTATCACCACTTTTTCCTAGGCAACTTTCTATTCTACATAATTTAAATCTTGTCCTCTTTGGAACTGCTGTTCGAATTAGACCACCTATAAGTGTCTTTCAAGTACAATGCAGTGGCTGTATAGGTCAACTTCCCTAAAATTCTCACATCTGTTCTTTGATTTGCCACTTTCTTCTACCCTGTTGTCTACCATCTTACTTTGTGCAGTGTGTGTGTGTGTTATGTACTCTTTAACTGGACTTTATATCCTTAGGGGTTGAGAATAGACCAGCCAGTTCTTTACTATCTTCCCACACACCTAGCTGACTAATGAAAACAGCTATAGTAACTTCAGTCCTTTTTTTCTTTAGAAAACAATCCCCTGGGGAGCTAAGTAATATTGTTTTGGAGAGAACTATACAAACACACATCAATTTTAGTCATCTTTAGTCAGGCAAGGACTCCTCTGGTGACTAAACAAACCTGACTGTGAGTCACGAAAAAGGCATAATGGAGATACCTATTTCATGAGTGGCTTTCAAATATGCCACAAACAAAACCAAAGCATTATTGCCTTAGAAGTAGATTTGTTTGTAATTCTTTCCACTGGAAAGACACTGCTTAGAGACATCCCATCACTCTGTACTTCTTTCTAATCACATTATGTCATGAATCGCCTCTTGAAAAATCTGTTATTAATCACTATTTATTGCATTATACTTTCAATTACTATGTTAGATTGACTACCCTTGACAGTTTTAATTTGACAGCTGATCACCATAATGGTTGCTACAGTTGCATATATATTTGCATATATATATATATATATATATATATATATATATATATATATATACTCCCCTGGGGAATAAAATTTCATTGTTTCATAGAACAGAAATTTTGCTTGAATGATAGTGTAATCATAGTTTATTATAGAGAATGTTTTTTAGATAAACAGTTTTTTTTCAATTCTTATTTCATTTTGAGGCACCATCCCAATACTTTTTGAATGTTGTGGTTTGAGACTGTAGCTTAAAAGCAATTCAGAAGGATATTACAATTTATAAATTTTAAAATAATGCTAACAGGTTATTATAAGTGACTATAAGTGCTATTTATTATTAGGGACTGTTCTTTTACCTTGACCTTTTCTCTTCTTGCCTAAATTATGGGGTTCTTTCAAAGCAGTTTTAGTTTGTAGACAATAAATATAGTAATTAATATGATTCCCTTACATGTTTATTTGCACACCAATAGATTATTCTATTGCCTAACTGTAGGCAACTCTGAAGAAAATTCAGGACTTAAGATTGAACATGCTCTTTATTTTACATCATTAAAAATAAAAGATCAGCCAGGCTTGGTGGCGCACACCTTTAATCCCAGCACCCAGGAGGCAGAGGCAGGCAGATTTCTGAGTTCGAGACCAGCCTGGTCTACAAAGTGAGTTCCAGGACAGCCAGGGCTATACAGAGAAACCCTGTCTCGAAAAACTAAACTAAACTAAAATAAAATATCAAAGAAGAAAATTTCATCTGTATTTTGATATTCATTTTATGATTCTTATGTGTAGAGAAAAGATTTTTTTTTTCATTTAAGATGTAGAGTTTGAGCTAGAAGGAACTTTCTAATGATAAGCCAGTTTTCTCATCTTACATACCATAAATCTGAGGCCTAGAGATGTGAAGTACTTTGCTAATATTAGCACAAGCATTGTGTATTTTATATACACCCTCATAGTCTTACACAGTTTATTGTATTTAAACCATATAGCATGCCTCTCAAACAGTTGCTAATTTTTTTTTCATTTTTATTTTGAGAAACTGAAAGGTCAAAGTAGTTGACTTGCCTAGGTCCACACAGCTAGGATTCAAATGCTACAGTCAGGATCCAACTTCTATTTGACTCATGATCAATGTATCCTTGAGAAAGGTAACATAATGAATTCTTAAGAGACTTAACTAGGATCTGAGCCTCTGGCATCCTGGCCCAGTGTGGTGGGGGTGTGGGGGTGTGAGGGTGTGTGTGTGTGTGTGTGTGTGTGTGTGTGGCTATAACTAAATGTAGATACTCATTTTGGATTTCCAGTTGTAGTTTAGACTCTGAGAAGATCAAAGCTTTGTCAAGGGGATGATGGCATGAGGCAGGTGTATATCCTCCATACTATGTGTGGAATGTCAGTCATGTGTAAGCTTGACCCAATGGTGTATGCTTATATTTGGTTTCCATAAATCCAGTTCCAATGACCCTTTTTGACTTTTATCGATACCAGGCATGTACAGAGTCCATATGCATATACACAGGTAAAACATCCATATACATAAAATAAAACATAAATAAATCTGTAAGAAATACAGTGCCTTAACTATACAAGATGATAAATTTTACATTAAATTATTTTTTAAAAAACACTGAATTCATTCACATTAAAATTGTATTTTAGAGAGGACATTAGATTTCTTAAACAATAGAATCCTCAACATGATAAAAATATGAATTGCTGATGTTTATTTCATAGTGGAATCAGTTAAAATGGAAATTAGTGGTTACATGTAATTCCATTGAGTATACTATATTTAGGTATACTGTTTTCGGAAGTAAAAGGTGATGAAATCTAGAGTGGTAGAAATACAAATATCCATTCAATAGCAATTAATGGAAAAATAGAGGCCATGAATGTGAAGAAGACTAGGGAGAAGCATATGAGAGGGTTTGGAGGGAGAAAAGGGAAAGGAGAAATCTAATTAAATTATTATCTCAAAAACAAAGAAAAAAAGGTATTTTAAGAAAAAGAAAGATGCTGTAACAGCTAGGTCTGGAATTTACCTCAGCATTGGAGTACTAGCCTAGTAAAATTAGATCTTGAGTTTGGTCCTCAACAATAAACAGATACACACACACAAGCTGGAAAGGTTAGCATATTCAGAAACTGTTACAGGCATCCTGGAAGCTTTCTAAGCACCAATAATACCAAGGCAGTAAGGGAAACCTCATTTGTGTAAGTAGAGTCATCTTTGTGCCAGCTAGTAGAAAAACTGCCAGCATTAACTGGATGTATGATATTGTATCGTGTTTGTCAATCAAACACTATAGTTTACTTCTTCATGTAAAGGTGTACAAGAGAAGTTGCTCAGCTTCCTTGGTCCCCTGTTGGTTTACAGCTAGTTTAATAAGCAATTGAACTGACTGAGAATCTTTACTCCTTGTATTTCTTAGAGTGACAAAAAAATGAAGGGAACCATCTCCTTAGTTTCTCTCTCCTTGGAATGGGAGACATTTTCTTTTGATGTGTTTTAAGCAGTCTTGCAAACACGGGACCTACATACCCAGTAGAAACCTTTTCCATGTAGACAGTCATTTTGGGGGTTGTTTTTGTGCAAGGTCATGCAATTAGTAAGTGGCAGAACTTGGACATAAGGAAGGTGTTATTCTAAGCTAAACACTTCATTTTATTTTTCAAATGTTTGCATGAGTATATGCTTGAGTATATGTCCACTAATTTCTCTCTTTCTTCGCCTGTAAAGTCTATAAAATTTCCATGTTTTTCTCAGTGGATACGTGTTTTTCTTACAAAAAGAGGTTCATCATATGAACCCTCCTGGTTTCACATGGCGTAAGGTAATAGGCTCACATTCTTTACTATGATGTCTAAGCAGCCAATGGCGAACACATTCCTTCACTGAGTTTTATGAAACGTTGCATTACAAGATTATATGCTTTCAACTACACTAATTTATTGCTTTAATACTTTGCTATTTGGTTAGCTGGATCTACCTTTTGTGTATTTTATGATGGACTAGCTGTAACATTTTAGAAAGTAATTATCTGCGACCTATCTTCAAAGTAGCTTTGCCCTTTCATAGATTAACAACTTTCCGTGTCAAAATCTTCACAAAAGAGTATGATTGGTAGAGACCTAGGAGACTGTAAAATGTGAAAAGAGAAATATGTTCTCCATTAGCGGGAAGTATTATAGTAGATGTCTGAGTCTTCAGTCTTGACTCATCTCTCCTAAGACAACAGCATAACCACTTGAGTTATTTTTTAATATATGCTACTTATTTTATTTAGAATCCCCACCCTTATATTTAATACTGACAAATAATGTTACAATCATGAATATATTGAAAAAGTCTGTGTCTGCATCATTTCTAGTTAGAAGAAAAAAACACTTCAGACTTACCTCTAGCAACATTAAATCATTTATCAGTAAATTGACTTTTCTGATTAGGTTTGGTGTATTTGCATCTATTAAATCCTTGATAGTCAAAGAATGCTCTGTGGAATAGAAGCATGACCATTACATGGGAAAGACTCAGAAACTGAAAATTTCTGACCTGCCCAGATAACCTGCTCATCATCTGTATTTTAGCAAGATCCCCCAGGTGATCTCTAGTCACATTAACATATGAGAAGCAATATTGGAAATCAAAGTCAAAATTTCTTCACTACCTAGACTTTTGAAAGCTGGTGATCATAGACAAAAATTGAATTTTCTGTCCACTTTCATAAATGTAAAGAAATATGAAATCAAAGTATTTTCTGTTGTCTATTACCTGACTGATTTTTATAACCTTCCTTCCATCATGAAGCTGACACTGTTTCATTAGAAGGAGAGCTATAATTATATAATAAATCAAATTGTTGAGTCTAGATGAATCCACTTACTTTGATGATAGCATTGGCCTCACATTTGAAATGATACTTGTCATTATACGTGACTCATAGGCACAATCAACAGAGAGTCACAAAAAGTATATAGATTGATGTGCAGGAGCTGTTAGCGTTACTCAATGGGGCATCTAAACCATTTTTCTGTTTGTTGCTGGGGTATAGTACCATAAAATTAGTGGTTTACAATAACATAAATTTGGCATTGTGAAATACTATAACCTCAGCACTTGCGAGACAGGCAGAAGAATCACAAATCTGAAGCCAAAGCTGGCTTCTCAGAATAATCTTGCCTTACAACAGACAAAAATAATAACATAAATGCATTGTGTTATGAAAGTGATAATTATCAAATGATTCTCACTATATTAAAATACTTTTGTCAATAGAATTTCTATTTTGGGAATTCTAGGTGAAGAATCCATATCCTTGCTCCTCCCAGGTGTTGGAATTTGCCCACATTTCTTGTCTTATAACCTTCTTCTATCTGTCTTAGAGCTGACGATGTTTTATTAGGACTCTGACATTTTATCATTCTTGAAGCTATTATGGTTCCATCTTCATGTTTAAGGTCCCTGGTGATCATCACATTTAACCCACTCAAATAATGTGGAATAATTTTATTTATGGTGGCTGACTACCAATCTTAATTCCACCTGCAATCTTAATTTACTTTTACAATGTAACGTTCTAGGAATTAAGCCATTTCTTTAAATGGAAACCCAACATCCATATTGTAGAGTGCCAATCTTCTGAACTGTGACAGGATAAATTTGTATTAAAGCTTTCCAGGGTGGGTTCCCCCCACTTTATTAGAACAGCTTTAACAAATTTACTCAAGATTGTCTTTTAGGATATATAAAAATATTTATTTAAATACTTTATAGTGTATAATACCCTCAGTTTTGACAAAATAATCTAGACATAAAAGAGCTTATGATGTGAATTATTTTGGTAAAACAAGTTCTGAAATATGTTACTTTATATCTCTGATCTCCAGTTTACTGATGATATCAGAATTATTATATTTATTATGATATAAAGTTATTTCTAAGTTTTAAACTATGAGTCTATTATTTTAGTAAATTACTAAAACTATGTATCCATACAAAATACCAGTTGCCGGTAAACTCTTCAAGCTTTTGTAAAGCCTTTCTTCAGGATGATGTATCAACTGGACCCGTCCCAGCACTTATTGCCCACTTTCTAACCTTCTGTTTTCCATAGAAGTATACGTATTATACTGAAAAACATTATTACTTAGACTCTCTTGACCTTTTCAAAATTTGTTTTAGACTCATTTTCAAACTCGACATGGGGGCTCACAAGTATAGCCCCAGCACTTGAGACTGAAACAGGATTGCGAGTTTGATAATTGCTTGGACTATCTAACAAGATTCTGTTTCAGAAATTAAAACAACAGACATACACACACACACATATACACATACACACACACACACACTCATACACACATACATGCACGTAGGCATGCAAACTCATTGGCACACCAGCATGCACATAGATTCACAAATGCATACACTCTCACACACAATTATTACAACAAAATATATGTTCAAAAGCATAGCACATTAATGTTCTAAACATAAAATATATACTTTAATCCTTTTACTTGCATTAAATATGAATGATAGAAAAGCATTTGCTATATGTGGTCAGGATCAGACTATGGATAGTTTATTCTATAGATTCAGATCTGTTCTGATTGCCACAAAAGAAGAAAATTATAATGAAAGAGTCAAAAACATGTCAGCTGTATAATCTTCCCTACTGTTATTCATATCTATATGTTAAGATTAGCCAAGAGAAAATGCCAAGAAATCCATTAGGAGTTAATGCTATTCTTTTGTTTTTGTTTTTGTTTTGTGTTTTGTTTTTTGTTTTTTGTTTTTCAAGACAGGGTTTCTCTGTATAGCCCTGGCTGTCCTGGAGCTCACTTTGTACACCAGGTTGGCCTTGAACTCAGAAATCCGCCTGCCTCTGCCTCCCGAGTGCTGGGATTAAAGGTGTGCGCCCGGCCGCTATTCTTTAAATACATACATGATTGTAACTTGGCAATAATGTTCATGCTCAATTTTAATTTTACATGCTTGATATAGGACAGTATCTTTAAAACTGAGATTTGTAGATACTACAGTAAGTCCAATGACTTACTTTCAAATATCTGAAAAATATGATTTTTTTAAAATTTAGAAGTTTTTGTACACTAATCATAAAAGAAATTGCCATGTGTATATACACCACACAGAGAAAGATGTATATGGGTATACAGTTGTAAACTATAGAAAGACATTTGATGTAGTAAGAATTGAGCATCTTAAGGTAGAATATCTCCAAGACTCAAAGAAATTTTTGTCAGTTTAGGAAAGATCATGTTTTGGTTGTGTCTTAGTCAGGGTTTCTATTCCTGCACAAACATCATGACCAAGAAGCAAGTTGGGGAGGAAAGGGTGAATAAAGCTTATACTTTCCACATTGCTGTTTATCATCAAAGGAAGTCAGGACTGGAACTCAAGCAGGTCAGGAAGCAGGAGCTAATGCAGAGGCCATGGAGGGATGTTACTGGTACCAACTTCTGTATTAGTCAGGGTTCTCTAGAGTCACAGGACTTATGGGTAGTCTCTATATAGTAAAGGAATTTATTGATGACATACAGTCTGCAGTCCAATTTCCAAAAATGGTCAGTAGCAGCTGTGAATGGAAGTCTAAGGATCTATCAGTTACTCAGTCCCACATGGCAAGCAGGTGAAGGAGAGGGAGAGAGGGAGGGAGGGAGGGAGGGAGGGAGGGAGGGAGGGAGAGAGGGAGAGAGGGAGAGAGAGAGAGAGAGAGAGAGAGAGAGAGAGAGAGAGAGAGAGAGAGAGAGAGAGAGAGAGAGAGAGAGACTCCCTTTTTCCAATGTCCTTATATAGTCTCCAGTGTAGCTCAGATTAAAGGTGTGTGCCACCACGCCTTTAATCCCAGATGACCTTTTGAGATCTCCCTGTCTTAATCTTCTGGAATCCATAGCCACTATGCCTCAAGATCTCCATACCAAGATCCAGGTCAGAAAGTTCTATCTCTCAGCCTCCAGATTAAGATCACTGGTGAGCCTTCCAATTCTGTATTGTAGTTCATTCCAGATATAGTCAAGTTGACAACCAGGAATAGCCACTACACGTTGTCTCTTTCAAATAGACACTGAACAAATGTCTTTAGGGATAAGGATGTAGCTCAGTTGGTGGAGTGGTTGCCTAGCATTGATCAAGCTCTAGATTGGGTATTTAGTATCACATCAAACTAGGCCTATTGGCATGTGACTAATTTAGGCATGTGAGAGGCAGAAAATGGAGGAACAGACATTCAAGATCATCCTTGGATACACAACCTAAGCATGAGAAAAACACAACAAACAAGCAAACAAACAGAAGTGGTTTCTTTTCCTGTGGGTATTGAATTCAGAATTGTTCTCTTATAAGGCTCTTAAGTAATCCAATGTTTTCTTAGTTTATTAAAAATATGTATAATGATAATTATGTGTTACTTAAATGATAACAATTATATATGTAATTATATATTTATGACCTACAAATATTTATAGAAACACAATCTTTCTGTCTAGCCCAGATTAAACTCTAGCTTATGGTCCTCTTGTCTTAATCCCTCCGAGATTCTGAGATTAAAGGTGTATACAGTGTCTAGCCAATATTATGTTCTAATATATGCACATAGTAGAATGCCTAAAACAAGCTAATTAACATACATGTTACCTTACATACTTATTATGGGTTTTGTTCTGAAAACATTTGTAATCTATTCTTTTATCACTTTTAAAGTAAACAATCCATTACGATTAACTACTGTCATGCTACACAATAGATCTCTGGAAATCACTCCTTTTATCTAATTGAATACTTGTATGCTTTCACCAATATCTATCCACAATCTCTCCAACCCCCAACCTATGACAAGCATTGTTCTACTCGGATTTGATGAGTTCATCCTTTTTTTTTCTTTGTATTTTATATATAAACAAAATCATGTAATCTTGCTTTTTCCTATTCTTGGCTTATTTTACTTAGCATAATGTCCCCCAGTTCTATCTATGTTGTTGCAAATGACAAGGTTTCCTTCTGTTTTAAGGCTTAATTGCATGTATATATACCGCACTCCCTTTATTTATACAACCATTTATGGACACTCAGATTGAGTTCACCATATCTTTGCTACTGTGAATGTTTCTACTCAGTAATGACATTATTGGATCATACATGAGTTCTAGTTTTAATTTTTTGAGGAACCTCCATAATGTATTTATAATGGCTGTAAAAATTTAACTCTTTAACGACAGTTTGAGTTCTTTTTTCTTTGAGGGAAATAAATATATTTCCAGTATTTAGGTAAAAATTGTGTCTGTTTGTATATTGTTTATCTTCTTTGTATCTGAATGCTTATACACCACTACATATGCACCACTAGATGGCGTGCTTCAAGGGACTTGTCCTATGCCCGAAAGCTTGTGTACTGAAAAGTTTTCCTCCCTAGGATTTTTGTAGAATGATATAAAAATCAGAAACAGGAGATATAAGAAATAAGGAGTAAAAAAATTGGATAGTCTAGGTCTTCCTATCAAAACAAAACTACCTTTAATGCAAATCTGATTCAAGAAATATCAAAAGAATGTTTAAAGAAAGAAATATGACACTAATCTTAAAACAAATTTTATCCACCAATAAACATTCCTTCTGGGAGTAGAGAAGGTAAGAAGAGAAATTGGATGGAGTTATCGTGATTAAAAAAATTGAGAAAGAATGGTTAAGAACATACTATCAGTATACTACCAGGAAGAAAGGTTTTTCTTGTACAGTTTGTTTAGAGACAACCATACATAAAGAACCATAATTTAGTGATGAAAGATGTATAAATCACAGTGCTTGATTAGTTCATTAGGGGGAACTATGAACCTCAAGATATTAGTGATATCCCTATATTCTATATGTGGATGGGCTGTAGATTTGTTATATGAAATCAGAGTTAAAGATACAGGGAAATTAATTACTCATGTATTGAAGCCTTATTTATGGTTTTGCCTTGTGCTGGAGTATCTGTTTGAAACTGATCTTTCTCCTTTTTGTAATAATACGAATTTTGTCATCCAAATATATAAAATGCTGTTATAATTTATAGACAGCCTAATTTTATCATTAACACATAATAAATGCAAATATCTTAAAAGATGATAAATTATTATCAATGAAACATTCTGAGATCCCGGGTATTTACTTGCTGAAACATTTTCCCCCTTTGATATAAACATATTCTAAGTTCATTAGAATTTAAATATTAGAGCTGGACATGGTGGCTCATGTTGGTAATCCCATTACTCAGGAGGTTAAGGCTTGAGTATTGCCATGGATTTGAAGCTAGACTGCAATATATATTGAGTTCTAGGCCAGTTTGGGCTACAGAGTGAGACTTTGTCTTCCTCCAAACAAAAAGACTCAAATATTATAAATGTAGCTATACATGTGTATGTGGGTATCTCTGCTGTATCAGTTATGTATGTTTTCATATATTTTTGTGGATCATGTATACATGAAATTGTGTTGCAATGTGTTTCTATGCCATGATGAATCTAAATTTAACTTTATGAATCTGGTAAACATGAATAATTATACATTTAAGGTATTTTTAGATGAGGTCAGTAGACACATCTTTATGCTTTGAGGAACTCGTGCAGTAGGATTGTTTATAATATCTCCTGTCTCATAAATGACAGAACCAATTATATTTCTAAAAAAAGGCAAGAGATGTGTATAGGTCATGTCAGTAAATTGTAGTTCAATAAACAGATAATGAATATATTTTCATGCTATTAGAATATGTCAGATACCCATTAGTAGACTTTGTACATATTTTTTTTTTTACAACATCTGTAATTCTTGTAAGTTAATAGTAAAATAAGCTAAGTAAAACAGTTTGGGTTGAGGAGAATTTTACATGTAAATGATACCCAAAAGATACAAATTTGAGAATAGATTTACAATAATAAGTATTTCACACATGTTCAGATTTAACATTGAAATTCCAATTAATTACTATATATTTATTCAAGTTTTCCTAAATGAAATTTAGCCTGTTTTATTATGATATCCTTTTATGTTCGATATTTTTGTACTAAACATTTTTGCATTCTTTGAGATTTTAAAAAATTAAACTCTTACAAATAGGAAGAATAGGATCATTCTTTCTTTTGTTACTATGATATAATACTATATTTCCTTTGTTTGAAGTTTTATGCTAATGGTATAGGAATGGAGTAGTATTTGTTAAATTATTCCTAATCATAGTGACATATGCATTTAACTCCATGACATGGGAGGCAAATGCAAATGGATCTCTTAGTTAATGGCTGGTCTGGTTTATGGAGCTAATTCCAGGACAGTTGGGGCTATACAGAGAAATCAATAAACAAACAAACAAATAAATAAAAAATTTAAAGTTTGAGAAATGTCATTTACATAGAACATTATAACTTAGCAGTTATTTTAGTGGAGAAGACTCATCATGAAACATTTTTTTATATCCCCACTATCCATTTGAGGATGTTCAGGACCAAGAGTTCAGTTATCTGTTCCAAGACTGTGAAACTAGAGTTAAGCCCATTGAATGCAAAGATGTCTTAACTCCTAAACTCTACCCTAAAAGGCCATCTGAATTTTCTGCTCACAGCCATGATGAATTGACAGCAACAAGATACAGACTTTCATCTTAAATGTGTAAAAACAAACATAACAATATAAGAATTAATGGACTTCAGGCCTATGACAAAAGGCAGACCAGGACAATGATTTCTGATAGAACAACAACTAACAAAATGAGTTCTTAGATCATTCCAACTCATTGCCTTGGGAACATTTGAATGATAGGCCAAAGAAAAGCAACCCAAGCATCCTAGTATCTTTGATATGAGGAGACATAGTTTTTAGAGTTAAGGATAACAGTTTAGGTACCTTTGAAGGACAAAGGAATTTAGACATGAGTCCTGCACATGGGAGGTTATCACACATAGATCTCAAGAGATCTATAGAAAGATTGTTCAAATCTTTAAGTTGAATACTGATCAGCTCAAGTGAACAAGCTACTGAGGACAGAGAGGAGAAAAACATCACTAGAAATCAACAGGCCAAACTGTCTTCAAAGTTCACATAAGAGGCAGGTATGGCAGCACCAATGATCCCTGCACTTGGGAAGTAAAGGTAGGAAGAGCAGAAACTTAAGACCATTCTTTGTTACATAACACATTCAAGGACAATTTGGACTATATGTGACATGGTCTATTAATAAATATAATTACATAAATAAGTGTTCACTCACACAGGATCAATTATAATTAATGTTCCTCCTAACCAAATTGGAAAGCCCCCATTGCATGATACTTTTAGGAGGGTCCTCAAAAGACATTGTCTCAGTAATGTAGCAAATTAATTCTAGAATAAAAGCAATTTTAGATTTGCCAACCTCAGTTCTTCAAACTACTTTCAAATAACTTAATTATTTTTCCTAGCAAAGCCTAAACATACCTAAAGACTACAGATATATCCATTAGCCAACAATAATGTTCACCATATATAGAATTAACTGAAGATTCAGTATATTAGAATACACAGAAACAGGAAGATGTATTCTTCACATTTCAAAGAGGAAATAATTAAGGCACCTTCAGGAAGAAAGTTAGGTCTAGAAGACTAATTAAACCACTGTTGTTATCACATGAGATATGTTTACGAAGATTAAAAAGCAGTAGGATGAGACAAATGGAAGCTATTTTTAATGGTTTGTTTGAAATTATAGAAATGGAAGAGTACATGACATAAAGGTTGGGTGTGATGTCTTAGCATTTTGAATTATCCAATTGCTAAAATACAGAGGGACAGAAAATACTAAAGGCAGAAAAGGGGGTGCGGGCTATACTTTATATACAGGGAAGTAAGAGTGAGGTACCTCATTGAAAAAAAGATGGAAACAGTGAAGCCACACCTTTTAAGAACTTAAACTAAAAATAATCTTAGTTCTGGGGATGCAGCTTACTTAATAGAGTAATGTGTGCAATTTTCAGTACTGCATAAACCATATGTGGTGTAGCACATTTTTAATTCCTGTTTTCAGGAGGTATAGGCAAGAGGATATGAAGTTCAACATCAGCCTCCAATACCAAGCAAGTTTGAGATCCTGCTGATCTACGTGAAACTGTCTCAAAAAAGACAGACAACAAAGCCACTAAGATGACTTAGCTGGTTGGTCTTGTGCGCAGACCTGACCACCTGTTTCTGGATCCCACAAGGTGGCAGGAGAGAACCAACTCTAGAGAGCTTTCCTCTAATCTCCAGGCACATGGAGAGTGGGGCAGAGAGGTAAAGGGGAAGGGAATGAATGAAGGAGAGAGTGAGCAGGAGGGAGGAAATGAATGAAGGAGAGAGAGAGAGCAGGAGGGAGGGAGGGAGGGAGGGAGGGAGGGAGGGAGGGAGAGAGGGGGGGAGAGGGAGAGAGAGAACTTTTAAAAACTCGTAAACGCTAAAGACAAGAAAATAAATAAATAAATAAATAAATAAATAAATACAAGTGCAATGAAATCTAGTTCTTGGCGACAAAAAGAGTCCTTGGCTACAGACTGAGTCCAAAGTTATCCTGGAATACATGAGAGTCTGTTTTGGGAAAAAAAAAAAAAGAAAAGAAAATCAACCCAAATTCTTTATGAAAAATGTCAAAGCAAAATAAATGTAGTTCACTTATGAAAGAGAGAAATGTTTCAAAAACATTCCAGCAGCAGGTGTACTCTATCAAGATTATTAAAGTTCTTTTTAGAGAAGAAGAAAATGAAAGCAAATTGAAATACGGAATTTATAATAGTAAAAATAATACTAGAAATAGTACATATGTGGGTGAAAAAATGAAAGATCTTTTCTATTTAAAAAAATCATATTAAAAACCACTCCTTAATTTTTAATGAAAATTTATTGAAAGCTTTAAAATGTAATAAGACAACATTATTTAGCAATGAAATAAAGGCTAGTGAGAGAAGAAATTAAAGGATATCATTTTCAAGATACTTTTGTCTGAAATAGTATCATATAACTTAATAAGGCAATAAGTTCCACATGTATACCACTGTCTCCAAAGAGTTAACTCAAATAAAGGAGCAAAGTGTGATGACCAATAAGTTAGAATCACAAAAACATTTAATGAATACAAAAACTTAAGATGAAGAATAAATAATAAATACAAAAATATTAATAAACACAAAGAATGGGTTGGACAAATAGACAAATAGGGAACAATTAAGCATATTATACACTTAAACTCAACCATATTGATGTTTATGTCAATTAAAAACTGTCAAAATAGGCCATCTAAAAGGCATAAACTGCCTACAAGTAACTTTAAACACAAAGACACAGACACATATAAGTGAATGCAAAAATATACCATGAGAAGAAAGCTATATTATATCAATATATCATATGTGAATTAAAAAAGGAGCCAGGCAGTGGTGGCGCACACCTTTAAACCCAGTTTCTGGGAGGCAGAGGCAGGTGGATTTCTGAGTTCGAAGCCAGCTTGGTCTACAGAGGGAGTTCCAGGACAGCCAGGGCTATACAGAGAAACCCTGTCTCAAAACACCTCCCCGCCCCCAACAAGAAAGAATTAAAAAGGAAAAAATATTACTAGGGATGAAGACGGCCATTCTTTTAAATAAAGGGATCAATTAATTAAAATATAAAATGCTTAAACAATTTGTATCAAATAATAGCACTCTAAAATTTGAAACAAAACATAAAAAAGAAACAATGACACTTGTATTCTGAGAGAGGAATACCTTTTCTTAGTATTTGCTACAAATATAGAGTCAAAAATTAATTACTTTTTAAAGACTTAAGTGACACTCTCAGCTTAACTTAGTTGATTAGTATAAAAACAATAACAAAATACATGTAATACTAAGGTGCTCATGGAAATCTCATCAACATGGACAATATTTAAGGATATCAAACTGTCAAAAATCAATAAAACAAAACAAACAAAAAACTTCTAGAAAGGATATTCTCTGGTCATAATACAGTGAATCTGAAAATCAGTAAATGAAATATTCGAGAGATCTATAAATTTTGGGAAAGAAAACATTACACCCACTACCTGGGAAAAAAAGTAACATTTAAAGGCAGAAATATATGAAACAGAAAAGAAAGTATTTAAGAAGTCAACATGCTACCTTTGAGAAAAGGCTATACTATATATAAATGGATATAGGCTTGTAGCCAGAAAGCTGATGAATTAAACATAAAGTGAAGAACTATTAAAATGATTCCAAATAAATTGGAAAAATCCTTGGTATGATTGCCCACACCTACAGCCTGAGTACCTGAGGGGTAGATTCAAGAAGATCTGAAGTTCAGTGTCACCCTCTGTTATATGTGATTTTGAAGCCAGCATGAGAGGAAAAACATACATACATTAATCAACTATTAAATTACATGATTCCATGTTTTTAAATAAATAAATCAACAAGTGGGAAAGGAGGTATCAAAGAACAAAATGTCAGAGTTAATGATTAATTAAGTAATATATATTAGTCTAATTATCTCAGTATATTTAATACCAGTGTTCTAATAACTCTAAAGACATTGATTGCTTGCCACGTTGTGGCGGCACATGCCTTAAACTTGGGAGAAAGAGGCCCACTTATCTGTGAGTTGGAGGCCAGTATAGTCTATAGAGTGAGTTCCATGACAACTAGGCCTACACATAGAGAAAGCCTGTCTCAACAAACAAACAAACCCAAAACTCCCAAAATTAAAACAAACAAATTAAAAAGACTTAAATTATCTGCTTTATAAAAAGGATCCAATTTATATTATAGTAACAGATTAGAAGTAAAACGACAGAAAATGTTATAGTGAGACACAGACATACTATAAAAAAAAAAAACCTGAATTATATAGATTAACATCAAGCTTAGTTGAATGCAAACCAAGGAAAAACACAAGGAATATAGATTGCCTGTAGAAAATGACTTATTGAATAAAAGTTCAGTATACCAAAATAATTAACAATGCTCAAATGTCCATGTGCTGAAAAACAGATTTTTAAAATACATAAAGCCAAACCTGATATAAATAAAAAAAGAAAAAAAAATTATCTATACTTGAAGACTTCATTCTTTCAGTAACGGATTTAAAAGATAGAAAAATCAGTAAGTATATAGAAAGCTCAAACAATACATGAGCCAATGTAATCAATTGACATTTTCAGAAACATTCATGCAACAGTAGAATACATAGTCCTTTAACTGTACATGGAACATTTAGCAAGAGGGAGTACATAAAAATTAATACTCCCCAGAGAATTTTGGAAATGAACAAAACCAAGCAGACTTGGAAAGAAATCAGAATTTAGAGAAATGACTGACTATATATGGTTAAGTTTGCCCCTTTTTATGTAACTCAAAGTATATTCTCCATTTTCACACGTAGAAATCAATAGCAAGAAATATAATACTTAAACATTTTAACTACACTATAAATAAAGGGACTTTGAAATTACTGTAAACTGAAGGGTAACTTTAAATTATTACCACAATTTGTAGACCATGAATGAAGTACTTATTAGAAATTGAAATGTACAGTGGTAATTGCTTATATTTGTGAAAATATATCTCAAAACAATGGTATAAGATCTTCCCTAAGAATTTGTTTTAAGTGTAAATTGAATCCAAACAAACCAGAGTGAAGGGAAGAGCAAACAGTAAATAGTTAGAGCAGAAATTAAACATAAATGTAAATGAAGACAGAAAAACTTTGACAAAAATCAATGAAGTGAAAAACTAGTTCTTTCAGATCAATATAAGTGATAAACTTCTTGCCAAGCTCACAAGAAAGAGGAAAGAAACACATTACCAATACCAAGAAGGAGAAGGATAAATCACTGCAGACTGTATAGTCATTAGACAAGTTGAAAGGAAATGGAATAAATTCACGCTTTGGAATTCAGCAATTTAGATTAAATGAACCAATTCCCTGAAAAACACAGAGGGCCAAAACTCACTCAAACTTCGATCATTTAGATAATATAGGAAAATGATTTGCAGTTTAACACTTCACAGGGATGGCAACCATGGTTTATTCTTAACATTTGTTTGTGTGTGTGTGTGTGTGTGTGTGTGTGTGTGTGTGTGTGTGTGTGGAAGTTGAGGGATATTTTTCAGTGTTGATCCTGGGGATCTAAGTCATCATTAGGCTTGTTGTCAAGTACCTTTATCCTCAGAGTTATCTTGCTGACCCTCTATAGTTGTATTTGGAAATTTTAAACAAATATTTAAAATGAAATATAGCGGTTATATGTAATCTCTTTTAGAATATATATAGAAAATCTATTTTGTTACTTATTAGCATAGTAGCAATGCTAAATATAGCACAAGAGAACCAGAAATATCCCCAAAAATATAGAGACTCAAAAGTGGTGATAGAAATATTTATAAGTCAACTCAAGTGATATATAAAATCAAATGTATGTACCACAACTGGTGTTTATGCTAGGAATGGAGGTAGTTTTACCGTTTCAAAATCAAATAACATAATTTACCATGTCAAAATATTAGAGAGCAAAAAAATACTATCATCTCAATAGATATGCAAAAACATGGAAAAATTAATCACCTACTGATGCTGTTGATGGTGTTCCATTTAGTGAAAAATACAAGACATTCTTGTAATCTAATAAGCGTAATATTGATAAATTTACAAATAATATTGTACTTAATGGTAAAAGACTTAATCTTTGCTTCTGAAATTAAGCACAAGGGTGAAATATTATACTTAAATTAAATTATACTTAAATTAAAAACAAAAACAAAACCATGCTGTAGTTCCCAGCCAGTGTAATAAGTAAAGATAGAGAACTAAAAGACATAAATATTGGAAAAGCCTATCTGTGTGGATGGTGTAAGTTAGAAAGGTACCAAGCACAAAATAAAAGTCTTCTGCAAGTAATATGTGAACTGTGTAAAGTCTTCAACTGCAAACTCAACATAGCAAACAACAGTGTATCAATAAAATAGCAAAGAACAATCAGAAATTTAAAAATGAATGAAATTTACTATAACACCTTACTGGCAAATAAAAAATATGTTTGTATAATTTTGACATTACAAGTGTTTGATCTGTATGTTGAAAAACCAGAAATCAACATGTAACTAAATACATTGATGAATTAAGAAATGTAATAATGCTAAGATAATGAATTTCATTGAGCTGATCTATAGATTCAGTATAATCACAGATACAATCACAGCAGGATTCCAAACAAATGCCCAAAATTGTATGAAAAGTTATTGGGTATAGAATAGTCTAACTCAAGCAAAACTAATATAAAAAGCAGAGTCAATAAAAGGGGAAATAAATGTCATCAAAGTTAAAACCCCTGATCTGTGGAATATATTTTGAAATGTTAACTAAAATATGATTACATTATTTCCCCCTTCCCTGTCCTGACAACCTCTCCCACATTCCCTCCCTTTATCTCCTCTCAGGCCCCAGCCTCTCACTCACTCTCAAAGTTGTACTGTAAAAATTTTAATTTGAACATATAGTTTTTTGATAAAATATATTCTGATTATGGTTTCCCATCCCACAACTCCTCCAAGATCCCCCCTAACCATCCCACCTATCTTGTTTATATAAGTATCTTGTTCAAATATTTCCCAAGTACTTCAGGTATTTTTTAAATCAAAAGCAGTTCTCAGTGTTCATTATATATACTGAATTATATATGCTTTATCAGAAGTAGTACCTTAAGTGCTATCTTTCTATTTGATATCACTTTTTAAATTAGTACTTTAAAACTTTAAAATATTAAACAAGATACATAGATGGCAAAAGAGTGTATGTGCTTGTTCAACATCATGAATGATGAGAAAAATACAAAGTAATGGAACCATAGTTATGCATAAATCACACATTTTCAACCACTTTTTCAATAGCCTTGGCTGTAACAAATGCTTATGAGGAAATGAAGTAATGTAACCTTTCATTGAATATTGCATTTGAAAGCATGTAACTTAGACACTTAAGCATATGACTCAGCAATACCATTCCTAGGTATTTATGCAAAAGAAGTGAACACTTACTTTTATGCATAAAATTGCACGTACATTTTCTTAGCCACTTTGCTTATAATTGCCAAGAACTTGGAAGAACCCAGATGTTCATCAGGAAAGGAATATTTTAAGGAAGGTATATTCACATAATGAAATAAACCTCTGAAAGAAAAGAGCAAACTATTGAAAACACAAATTAGTCTGACATACAGTATACCGAATGAAAAGAGCAAAGCTCAGAAGACCATGCAGTACGATGTCATATATTTCGAATTCTTAGTGGGTGACACAAACTGGGGTTACTGAAGGCATTGATTACAAAGAGGTAATGTAAAAAAATATTTGGGAGGGCTTGAAATATTTTTTATTTTGACTGCCACCATAGATTTATGACCATATACATTTGCCTTACTACAACAATACTTTCAAAAAAATGAGTTTTGCTGTATGAAATTTAAAACTGAATAACAGTAATGGGTAAAGAGGACAATGCTAATACAGACATATTTGTTGAAGATGAATGTGGCTTTTATTAGTGTTGACTCCATTTTGTAAACAAAACACCAATGGCTGACCTAAAACTCAAAAGTTGAATACTAAAAATGTTTTATATCTGAATTAGAGATAGATTTGTTTGGTCATCTCATTTATAAAGGTTTCAAAGAGTGAATAGTTGTTAATGAATTTTCAGATAAATTAAGCAGTGAAAACATTATTTAAACATTGGACTTTAAAGTGTGAGTTAAATATGGCATCAAATATGTAAAAGCAGTATGATATCAGGATTTATTTGGAATATTTCCACCTAAATACACAGTCTTGGGTATTAGAAATATCTAAGGAAGCAGTCATTTCTAGAAGATGTATGCCTTGAGTATTCCTAAAGTGACAAATTCTAAATATTTAGTCATTGCTTTGGTGGTTTGAATATGATATACTGAGCATAATTTATCTTTTCTCATTAGCTTGGGGTCCTTATTAAAACACTGAATCTTGAAGCTAAAAAGAACATGAGAAATTTGATCCTTGAAATTAATAATTTAAGGGCTTATTTATATTAACAATACAAACTATGTTGTTGAGAATTTGAGAAAAGTGGACTCAAATTTCTGTGTTGTAGGAACTGAGATTAATTAGTAGGCAAGTCAAATTGTGCAGCCCAGCATTTTACAGACCAGGAACAGTATGCTCAAGGAAATTAGGTGATTTGCTGAATAGTAAGCAGATCAGCTTAAGTAGCACACAGGCTGTCTTATTCCTATGATCTGGTGTGTGTTGGGTGGATTAGAAGATGCATAGAATATGAAACTAGAGAATCTTGAGACAAGGCTAAATGGTCTGTGATTTCAATAATTAGTTACTCAATTCAGAACTTCTTTCCATGCAAATCCAATGACTGATTCCATGGAACCAATGGCATGCCATTTTGTTTTTTACATAGATTATTTTAAAAGACATATTTCTGATTATTGCTTTGTAAGTGATTACCAATTTTGGCTGTGTGTTCATTTAATATAGACAAACATAGCTATGATGGGTAAAAATAATGACATCTTATTCAGATGAATTATTTAGTAGCTTAAAAGAAAAACAGCTCCTTTCAGCAAAGTGTCTTTTTGCTGTTAGTGCTGAATTTAAGGGTAAGACTTAAAAAGTCCTTATCATTTCTACAGATGTGTTTGGTGTTCAGTCACTTGCATTTGTATATTAGTTATCAGTGGAGAAGTCCAGCTGTTCTTTATAATGTACGTGTAGTGATTATAGCCAGCCAATAGGAAGATAGTTTATCTTATATTTCTAGGGAGGTATGCTCACACTTGGGTATCAACTGCATCCTGCAGTGTAGGATTTTACTGTTGATGCAGCTGTACAGGAAAGAATCAAAGTGATTTTCCCAATTATACATTCATAATTTGACTTTGCCACCCTCAGAATCCATTCCAGGGTACCTTGCTTCTAAATTGGATGTGGTATTTCAGGTATTTGACTTCCATCTATCTTCTGCATCTTCTTCTGATTGCAGTTGAGCCATTTAGGGTAAACTCTGAGAGTTGGAGTCCATAATAGTACAAATTGATTTGATGGATACTGTCCCTACCTACTGTTGCAATCATCCTTGAGTGCTTGGTCAAGTTGACATTCACATTACTGAGCAACCCTGGGTACTCTCCTTCAGAAAGTTAATGGAGGTCTTTATTTCTGGATGTTCCTGAAAGAAACTCTACATTCATTTCTCCTGTGGCCTCTCCTACAGTTAATTTCATTTAATCATATCTCTTAACAGTTAGAGAAGGGTTTGTGTGAGCAATGAGCAAAGTTTAAAAAATAAAAAAAAATCAAACCCAATAACATACTGTAGAATATGGTTAGACTTTATGATTCATTAATTTTTTATTGGGTGGATTTAATATTATAAGTATTGAGAGCAGGGGGAAATAATTTGTATTTCCATATTAATGACCTTGACTGTTTCAATATACTGTATACTAGGGAAAATGTTTAACTTGACTGATGGTATTTTTGTTGTGGCAGTTTTCTGATTTTAAGGAATGACTTCCTCAAGAAATTCTATGTGCCAAATTTTTAACAGAAATCCGAAATTCCCTTAATCAAATTACAAATGCTCTTTTTAAAAAATGCACTACTATACTTCAACCTTGAAAAATAGTGTTTGACCTGCCATTTCCTTGGACAATACACAAAATTCTTAGCCCATTTTAGTAAACATCTTGTCTGTTATCAGGGAAAGTAAATTTACATTGTCTACTTTTGATGGTGTCAATTTAATTTAAAAAGACAGAGTTTCCACATGGCTTTAGTAAGTTACACTCAGTTTGAATTTCCATTTAGCTACTATAGTTACTAAAATAATTATTTTGGATAGTATTACATACAGCAACGGCACTTTCACGGTTATTAATCCCTTCTATTTGTTTCTGATCCTTAATGAAATGCTTCCTTGAGCTGAGGGTGTTTGTGAACCCTTGTAATTGTAGCATTTGGTAGAGGCAGGAAAATAAGGAGTTGGAGGCCAGCCTGTACTAGAGCAAAATCCAAACAAACAAAAAATTAAAAAGACAGGTTTTTAAATATATGATAAAAATTCTTTTTAACTCAGAATGAGGGGGAAAAAAAGAGTCCCCTTTGTTTCTGAGCACAGCTTCTGACTGTTAAGACATATGCCTGATGCTTTTCTTGACATAGAACAGTGAGTGTCCCTGTTGATAATTGACTGCGTACGGCTAACACCATCTCTGGCTTTACTAGCCATAAATATCTATTTCCGTGAAACCCGTTTTTCCCCATGTACTGACACTAACCAGATAAGAGCTTGACTCTTTTCTCTTTTTTGTTTTCTATGTTACTTTACTGTCTTTGAAATTTGTGCTTTTCCAAGCAAATTAAATATTTGTATATATTTTTCAGGGGGAAGCTGTCTCCCTTTAGCACACAAATTACTGCCCATTACTGAGGATTAATTAATTTACATAAATTGTGCACTTAGAAACACTGAAATTGTATCAAAAAACAAGTGTTCAAAATCTACACCTACCACATTTTTATTCCAATTTTCAGAGTATCTTCTTTTATTTTTAGATGAATCTACGTTCTGTATTTACTGTAGAGCAACAAAGGATTTTACAGCGTTATTATGAAAATGGAATGACAAATCAAAGTAAAAATTGCTTTCAGCTCATATTACAGTGTGCACAGGAGACTAAGCTGGACTTCAGTGTAGTCAGGGTAAGTATTGAGGTCTTGCACTTGAATTTATAGCTTTTTATTACAAATGATATTTGCTTACTATAAGAAAAAACTATTCAGGGTATGAAGTCCTAACTTTATACACAGCTTCATTTCCCTGATGTAAAAATACTATTTTGATAAAAAGAAAAACCCACCTAGTATCTTTATTTTTATAAATACCTTGAAAACACTAAGACCCTTGCAGTATGAACATAAATCTTTGAATTAATAAATATCAATAACATGATTAGTGAAACAGAGATTTTCTGAAGCAATTACAATTACCTATCTTTTTTGTTGTTATATTTAGAACTTTTCCTCACACATTTAAGATTTGAGAGTTTCTCTTTTCAGGAAAGTACAATTGGTTTTACAGATATATTTTCTTTCTAAGTAAAATGTATATATTTAATGGTTAGCAAGTATGATGTAGGGAATCCCAAAGGAAGAAATTATTGCAACCATTCTTATTCTGTGTAAATAAAATCAAAGCTACTCCACATTCCTGAACAGCAATGAGATAATAGAGAGGAGGCAAGTGATAAGTCTAGCAGAACTAGTGACTGATTTTATTGGATGCATCAGTCTTTTCATGTTTATTTAAACATTCTACAAATCCTTTTGGTGTGAAACCCTACTGATTCAAAGATTAACAACTTTCCTGTCCATGACATTTGCTAGACTAATTTTGAGAAGAGACGGATATATGTTTTTCAAGTTTATTTTGCTGTACAATTGTACCTTCAAAGGCACTAGAGAAGATCTTTAGATAGAGAGGTTTCAAAATTATTTCTTAAGAACTTAAGAATTTATTCACTTTCAAATAGGAGATTATGCCATGAATTATAGGATAAGTATTGTCTAAGATCAACTATCAGATTCACGTTTCTATAAAAACTAGAAATATCTCCTTTTGGTAGCTATAACTGCACCATTTAAATTAAAAATAATAAAATATTTCAAGTTGAGGAGATTGTACTGTATACAAATAAACTCTTTTCCAACTGCTATTTCCTTGGACTTCCCCCCTTTGTCTCATCATTACTTTGAAGTAAATCATCTTCCCAGGCAGCTGACATGTGGACCATCTTTTATATTTCAAGTTTATTATTAAATTCTTCCCCTTATAACTAGTACTATTATATTTGAATATGGAAATATATTTTTATGGCTCATGGAGTGAAAATCTAAAGCAATGATAGTAATAGGTTTCAATTCTTAGAATGTAGTATTGTAACTATAATATTGTATAGATATAAGGACTTGTGTAAAGCAATCAATTTTCTTCATTCCAGGAAATTATCAGTCGTACACAAACTCAGTATTTCAACTCTACATCCCAACATAATATTCCTTCTTTTTCCACTCAGACAAAGGCTCAGCATAGCAGGTTGTACGTTTTAAAATCTACAATCTCCCCCGTATTTTGGTGTTTATGCATCCCACTTGAGAGAGATCTTTATCATTTTTATTATGTTACTGGGTTTTTTTCTGAAGAATTTTAAGTATTATATTATTTACTCTGTATATAAAGTGAACTTAAAAGGCTGACTAAAACCTCCAAGTAAAAAGAATCACTATGAAGTAAATGGACAAGAGAACATTGAGTATAGAAAAAGGTGAAGTGGTTTAGAACAGGGAAGTATGAAAAGACTGTAATGAGACCCATTCTTTTGTGTGCTAACCCCTCAAAACTGAAGAAAAAATGTTCTGACATTAAGTAGTGGTAATGGTTATAAAATGCTGATGATATTAAATATCTCTGTACTGAAAAAAGAAATTTAGAGGTAGTAAATGTAAAAGACAGAACTGCAAGAGAATTTTATGACCTCCAAATATTGGCAATTCAAACATTATCCTTTCTTTTTTCCTATAAAGACTCGGCTTGCTAGATCATCATCTTTGATTCTCATTATCCTAGTTTGTCTGACATGTTTTTCATTTTCCTTTTGATGAATGAGGCATTTACAAGGAGTGTACATTTATATCTGATAAGCATTGCTAAGTTTTAGATCTTATATCTGAGCAGCTTTGGGTAAGGTTTAATTTTTGTAGCCCTCAATGAATTTTCTTTATTTACAACATTTTAGGAAGAAGTATTTCTTAAGTGCATATTTTTGTTGTTTTCTTTGATAGGAAACTTGGAAAATAATTGTACCCTTAGTTTTTTTCATTGTTTAGTGATTTCTTATTAAGAGTTTATTAGCATATGTCAATTATACTTAATGAATTTCATTACGTTGTTTTTATGTTCCCCCTTCTGCATCAAGAGTGTTGTAATTTTTTTAAAACACCTTATGGCTTATTCAATGCACTGTTGATCTGGGTGTGGTGGTGCACACACAGCATAGGGGAGGCAGAGGTAGGAGAGTCCCTACAAATTCAAGACCACCCTGTCCACATAGTCCAACCCTGTGTCAAAAACGAAGCTGTACAAAAATGTATTAACTTTGAAGATTTAAGAAAACTGATATCAGGCTGGAGAGATGGCTCAGCCGTTAAAGGCTAGGTTCACAACCGAAAATATAAGAAAACAGATATTGCCATACAAAAGCATTAAAATAAATCCCAATGTTTTACAAAATATGAAATCTGCAGAAAATAGCCTCCACAAAAATAAATAAATCTTTAAGGTTGTTTGAATATTCTAAGTGTTTATAAACCAGATAACTGTGAAGTTGATTATATTAGTAAGATGATTGATTAAATGTTAATATACAGTAATACAGTCACAGTTCTTTCTTCTTTGTCCTTCCTCCATGTCCTCCCATATATGCCTCCCCATTCTCCTTCAAATTCATGGCTCCTTTTTGCACTTGTTATTGCATGCATACAATTATGTATATGGATATATATTCCTGACAATAACCTGTTCGGTCTGTATAGTTTTACTTGTATGTATGTTTCTAGAACTCTAGCCCTGGACAATCAATGTCCAGTTCTTCCCTAGGGAAGACTACCTCTGCTGCTTCCAGGTTTAATCAGTTGCCTATAATTCTTTAAATACCATTGAGACCTAGTTTTTTTTGTTGTTGTTTTTTAAGTAAGCACTCTAAAATCAGGTTCGCATGGAAGCACACCTGTAATCCTAGCACTTGGGAGAAAAGGGCAGGGAAGACTCAGGAAATCAAGGCTGCCTGTGGGTACATAACATGTCGAGGCCATCCTGGCTGGTAGACGAGCCTGTCTCAAAAAACCTAAGCATTAAGTGTACAATGAGAATTCTTCAGAACTGAAATACGAACGTTACTGCTAATATTAGGTGAATTGTTTTTCTTCTAAGATTATAATGCTCCCACAAAATTTACCCCAAGTATTTTATTTCAATCATCTGTGAAACATTTTTACTGTCTGTACTGATAGTTTTAATTTTAAATCACCAGTTCGAAGTAGCAAGGCATAGTTATATACACTTGTGACCTTAACATATGGAAGATGGAAACAGTTTATTTAGAAATTTGTGCTCATCCTGTGCCTTATAATAAACTCATGAACAGTCTGGTTATATGATACTCTGTCTTAAAAGAAATATAAATCATACATCTAAACTAATAAATAATAATAGTACTCTAGTATGTAATTTTAAAGTATCTCAGATGCATAAGTGCAATTAATATATTGATTCTTTTAATAATTGGGCTAGAAATATAGTTCAGCTGAGTCTTGTCTAGCATGTAATGAGCCCTGGGTTCTCTCTTCATCACCACATAAGTTGGGTGATGTGGTAAACCCCTGTAAAAAGATAAAGCCAGGGGGAATCTTAATTTCAATATTATCCTTGGCTAAATAGGCTAGCATGTGCTAGACACCTTTTATAAAGGAAATTTACAAGTTTGTAAACCAACAGATAAACAAAAGCCAATTTCCAAGATTTAAAAAATTGCCTTGAGCATGTAGCCAACGTGACAAGTGTGACATTGTACTCTGCTCATGTTATTTTATTTAGTAGCCATATAACCAAGCACATATACATACCTCAGATTTTTTTTCTAATAGTGATGTATTAAAATTAAGTCTAAATTTTAATACTGGTTTGCTTTCAACTAAGAATACCTACTGTATACCACTTAAATATCCATTAATGCTCTAAAACTCTAAGAAGGATAATTAAAGAGTCTACTTAGAAACAACACTTCACAGGGCTGCTATACAAATCATTTGGGAAACCAACTGAAAACTTTGACTTGAAAATCTTACTAACATTGGTCAATGGTTTGGCCTCTGAAATGGGCTAATGGTGCTGTTTCTTTAACCTACTAATATGGTTTCACATTGGGGTTTTTTTTTTGGGGGGGTGTCAGATCACATGGCTTTTTTTTTTTTTTTTTTTTTTTGAGACAGGGTTTCTCTGTATAGCACTGGCTGTCCTGGAACTCACTTTGTAGACCAGGCTGTCCTCGAACTCAGAAATCCGCCTGCCTCTGCCTCCCAAGTGCTGGGATTAAAGGCGTGCGCCACCACGCCCGGCTTAACCCTTTATTTTTTAAGATTTATTTATTTTTTTTTGATTTTTAATATTTTTATTACATATTTTCCTCAATTACATTTCCAATGCTATCCCAAAAGTCCCCCATAGTGCCCCCCACTTCCCTACCCACCCATTCCCATTCTTTTGGCCCTGGCATTCCCTTATATTGGGGCATATAAAGTTTGCAAGTCCAATGGGCCTCTCTTTCCATTGATGGCCGACTAGACCATCTTTCGATACATATGCAGCTAGAGACAAGAGCTCCAGGGTTCTGGTTAGTACATCATGTTGTTCCAACAATAGGGTTGCAGATCCCTTTAGCTCCTTGGGTACTTTCTCTAGCTTCTCCATTGGGAGCCCTGTGATACATCCAATAGCTGACTGTGAACATCCACTCCTGTGTTTGCTATTAAGATTTATTTATTTACTATATGTAAGTACACTGTAGCTGTCTTCAGACACTTTTTCTTGTTGCTCCCGACCCGCTCCCTAGCAGTAGCTGTCTTCAGACACCCCAGAAGAGGGCGTCAGATCTCATTACGGATGGTTGTGAGACATCCCGTGGAATTTGAACTCTGGAAGAGCAGTCAGTGCTCTTAGCTGCTGAGCCATCTCTCCAGCCCTCAGTTGGCCCTTTATTAAAGCACTGTGTGTATTTGCATTGAGAGGGTTTCACATTGTTAACCAACAAAGTAATTAACAAGCAGAGCTTCTTGCATAAAACATTATGAACCATAAAATTTGAATTCTTTTTTTATTTACTATATGTAAGTACACTGTAGCTGTCTTCAGACACTTTTTCTTGTTGCTCCCGACCCGCTCCCTAGCAGTAATTAATAATTATTAGGAGAGGTCCAGGTCACAGGAAGAGGGAGTGGAGTGGCCAGGTCTTTAGTACTGGTGCGATGTGACACTTTCAGGTTGCCAGAGAAGGACCTGTGCAGTAACAAAGTGCACTTATACAAATGAATGATGGTACAAAGTCTGAGTATGAAAATTATATTTTCCCTTCTCCTTCATCTTCTGCATTACCTTCCCTCTTCCCAAAGATCATCGTTTTTCCTCTTTAACATAGTTACCATCATCTTTATCCTGATTTCCATTTTTCTTTAATATAAGAATCTTTTTTCAGGGACTGGAGAGATGGCTCAGTGGTTAAGAGCACTGACTGTTCTTCCAGAGGTCCTGAGTTCAATTCCCAGCAATCACATGGTGACTCACAACCATCTGTAATGGGATCTGATGCCCTCTTCTGGTGTGTGTGAAGACCGTGACACTGTACTAACATATATAAAATAAATTTTAAAAATTAAAAATAATCTTTTTTCTTCCAAATCTGAGCCTATTTCATTGTTGTCCTCTTATTCTTTTTCCTTCATCTTAATCATTAGACTTTTCCTCTTCTGAGTCTGATTATTTTTAATCCTCCTGATAAAAATCCATCTAAGTGTGTGGTTTGCTGTAGCAGTTCAAAAACAACTTTATAATCTCCCAGTTCCACAAGTCAAGGGAGAGCTACTTTACTGTGGTCCTGAATTTTGGTACGACTCTAATTGTTGTAGGACAGTTTTGGACATTTCTCTGCAAGGGCTGCATTTTGGAAGCAAGGGCTTCCAAACCTCCAGAAATCATGTTGCTACTAAATTCTAATTTTCCAAGCATAACCTGGGAATCTGTGCCAATATGTTTATGTTAACTTTCAGAACTGTAGTTATGTAAAAGTCTCCTTCACTACTTCAGTTTGCCCATTGACACAAAACAATTATTTTTTTAAAGATTTATATATTTATTTATTTCATATATGTGGTTATACTGTTGCTGTCTTCAGACATAGCAGAAGATGGTATTGGATGACTATTACAGATGGTTGTCAGCCACCATGTGGTTGCTAGGAATTGAACTCAGGACCTCTGGCAGAGCAGTCAGTGCTCTTAACCTCTGAGCCATCTCTCCAGCCAAGACACACAGCAATTATTAAGACTAGCTATCATATCTCTTCTAGGCTCTCTTCTTGAGCCCAGTGTTCTGCTTCTGCCAGTCTGCTAGTATTCTCTTCCTTCCCACTTTTCTGCCTTTCATCATACCCAGAATCCTAAATCATTTAAATGGTTTGAAAATGAATAAAAAGAAATGCAAATATAAAATCCCATTGCCAGTAAATAGGTTTGGAGGAAAAGGAAAAGAATATTAAGTAGAGTCCAGGGAGTGGGAACTCTTAACTTGACTACTTCCATTTTCTTGTCCACACACACATATAAACACCTTTACTGGTTGCTCAGAGACTGAGACTGCATCCTCCCCACCTCCTTTTTAATGAGCATCATTTAGTGTATCATTATCAGAGAGCCCTACAATCAGGAACCTCTATCACTACTGATTCCACTTCTAATTTTTTAACATGTGGGAAAGTATAACACTGTATTTGTTTATCATATGTGTAAAATCAGAGAAAGTGGGCTACAAGCTAGTAATCACTGTATTAATGAGCTACATCAATTGATCTTGTGACATCCGTGTTGACAGTGTTCTGGATAAATAAGTTTTCTGGGTTACTGGATATATGAATTTCAGATATACATGATATTTTATTGTATTTTACTTTGATGTGTACATAATATATTAAACTAATATAATATTATGTATAATATACAATTATATATGTAAGCATTAAAATTTATAAGTAAGACATATGGTTCAGAGATGTCCTCTAGGTATAATAAATAGTTCCTGTATTCAATTTTTATCAAATCACTGTGCTTTTCTTTAATATTTTTTAAGTTTGATGGTATATATTTTATAATGTAAGAATACCTCATTCTTATGCACTTTTAAATTGAAAATCTGGAAACATATTTTAGATGTTTGTATTTATGAAATTCACCTTTTGGGAAATTACGTTCATCCAAAAACTATTTCAGATCCTGCTTGTAGATCCTGCTTGACCAGTTGAAGAAAGTCAGTGTGAGTTTACAATTCCCACTATGTTATGTGAAGTAAAGGGGGACATTACAGTTTCTGGAACCATTTTTTGAAAATATCATGAAAGTAGGATAGACGATGGATGACTCCTTCAGGAAGTTCTAGTCACCTTATATGGGATACTGGAAGAATACATTTGAGATCAAGAAGAATTTACCTAGGAGTCATTGCTACTTGCTGACATGATATTTTGCCCAAAGTTATTATTTTTGGACTTCAGTTTCTTCATTTACATAATTTAAAAAGTAGCATCTACTAAAATAGCTCTAATATATACAGAATAGTCATTGCAGAATCTAGTATAGACAGTATTACAGCAACATGAATGTTGTGTCTATACATTGTGTAAACACTGAAAATTGGGTACTTTATGAGGTTTTCTAAAGCACATCATTAAAAATTTGCAAAAATAAACCTTACATCATTTATGTGCAAGACTGGCTTATTTAAAAGTTTCATTTACTCATTTATTTTGTTTAATTTTTAAGAGATTATAGTGTTTTAGTAGTTTATCATATGATATACACTTTTGAATATAAAATTTCATAATCACATTTGGACTGCAATATTTTTATTGTGTATTTTAAGAAGAACCATGATTCAGGGGAATTACACTAAGGTAATTATAATAAATTACTCATATAGAAGAGTGTATCTTATAATTAAGTCCTAAATGCCAACCTATTGCATTACTTTTATTCATAACTTTTTTATGTTTATAAAGGTAATACATATTCATTGTATAAAACTTTTTAAGTAGAAAAAGTTGCAAAAGAGGTAAATGACTACCATAAATTAACAACAACGCAAAACAAAGGCATTGTATAATCAAGTTACTGTCTTTATAGAAAATTGCTCTTACAAATCAGTTTAAAAGGGTAAATACCCCAATACAAAAATAGATATATATAATGCATGATATGGGCTATCAAAATAATATAGTAACCACAAAAATCTAATCAAAATATTTACGTTTTATCAGTTCTCAGGAGTAGTAAAAACTACAGGAGATTCAAACTGGAGGTTTGAGGTAAACAAAATTTTGGTATGTTGGATGGCACTTAGAAAACACAGATTTTAGCTATTTCTCTCCTAGTATTTCATGACAAGGAACCACTAACACAAAAAAGTATGCAAAATAAGGTATATGTAAATAATGAATATTTCTGAAAATAATATAAATACTAGTATGAAATAAACCATGTTATTATGTATATCTATACAATAGAGGTCATTAAGCCTGACAGTTATGTATGCATGTTTGATTAATAATACAGTGATCATTTTCTAATGAGTTAAAGAGCTTACCTTTAGTATGCTTTCATTTTTTGATATTATAAAGGAAGTGTATAATGAATATGATTAGTTATAAACTTCATCTATATATGTGCCTATATTTCAATAGTTATTAGCAGCCGGGCGTGGTGGCGCACGCCTTTAATCCCAGCACTCGGGAGGCAGAGGCAGGCGGATTTCTGAGTTCGAGGCCAGCCTGGTCTACAAAGTGAGTTCCAGGACAGCCAGGGCTACACAGAGAAACCCTGTCTCGAAAAACCAAAAAAAAAAAAAAATAGTTATTAGCATATAGTAATTGTGCATAATGATGAATTGCACAGTGGCATTTTTATACATGTATACATTTTATCATTCACCTCCTATTACTCTCCCCTGTTCACCTCCATTTCTGATGATCCGCCTTGCTCTTTCCACTTCTATCTTCATCTCCTTTTCCAATTTACTTCAGTGTGTCCTCTGACTCTCTTTTTTAAAATCATTTTTGATGACTGTAAGTTTCTTTGGGGCTGTTTTCAGGATACTAAGTAAAGAATTACTTACAGGAACATGGGCTCATTACCATAAGCTATGCCACTAAAGGAAAAAAAAATGTGTTTCCCTTATCCTAGAAGCTATTAATTGCCTATACATCCGCAGGGATAGTTGGCACCTGGTAAACCCTCTCCATGGCTGTTATTATCTGCTTATAGGTTGGGGAGTCAGGGGTGGCCTTAAGTCAGTTAAGTGGGTAGCCAACTATTCTGATCAGATATGAGTCCTGCAATACAGGAAGGACTTTACTGCTGGTAGTCAAAGTCCTGTGGCTGGGGCAGCTACTGTTGTTATTTTGCAAAATGGATACTATGCCTTCATGAAATTGCTGTCTAAATTGCTGTCTAAACTATGTTTATACTCAGATTGGTGCTCCAATCTTTGGTTAGAGAAGCTCTTGTTTGCTGTGGGCAAAGGTAAATGCAGAGAGTTATTACTGGTCAGACTATAATTGTATTTTAAGATGCATTCCTAGAATATTATTTGATGGATCAAAGGATAGAAACAATTTTAGAATTCTTGAACATTTTTTGCAGTTCTCAGTATTAATTTGATGGATCTTATGGCAGACAGGAGTAGTAATATGTTCTTACTAGTATTCTCAGGTGCTAGTCTTTAATCATGTTTGCTCTTATTCTTTGGTTACTTTGTCTTTTATTGGATCTTCTCCTTTTGCTTATGTGTAAGCTTTGTTTCTATGATAAGAATACAATTCATCATTTAGAAATGGGGTTCTCTAAGCTTGTTTTTAACTTTTTCATATTGCCTTTTTTTTTCTTTTCAGACGTGGGTTGGCAATAAGCGAAGAAAAATGAGTAGTAAAAGCTGTGAATCAGGAGCAGCAGGAACTGTGTCTGGTACCTCATTGGCAGCACCAGACATTACAGTCAGAAATGTGGTTAATATTGCCCGCCCTTCAAGCCAGCAATCTTCTTGGACTTCTGCCAATAATGATGTCATTGTAACTGGTATATACAGTCCAGTAAGCTCATCAAGTAAGCAAGGCACTACAAAGCATACAAATACACAAATTACAGAAGCACATAAAATTCCTATTCAGAAGGCAGCCAATAAAAATGACACTGAATTACAATTGCACATTCCTGTTCAAAGACAAGTAGCACACTGTAAGAATGCTTCTGTGCTCCTAGGGGAAAAGACAATTATTTTGTCAAGACAGACAAGTGTGCTAAATGCTGGAAACTCAGTGTACAATCACACAAAGAAAAGCTATGGGAGTTCTCCGGTGCAAGCTTCTGAAATGACAGTACCCCAAAAGCCATCTGTGTGCCAGCGACCTTGCAAAATTGAACCAGTTGGGATTCAAAGGTCATATAAACCTGAACATGCAGGTCTGGCATCACATAACTTATGTGGGCAAAAGCCAACCATTAGAGACCCTTGCTGTAGAACACAAAACTTGGAAATTCGTGAAGTGTTTTCATTGGCAGTCAGTGATTACCCTCAGAGAATTCTGGGAGGAAGTACCACACAGAAGCCGGGCTCAGCAGAAGGAACTTGTTTGTCCATTGCAATGGAGACTGGAGATGCAGAGGATGAATATGCCAGAGAAGAAGAGCTGGCATCAATGGGAGCACAAATAACAAGCTACTCAAGGTTTTATGAAAGTGGCAATTCCCTTCGAGCTGAGAACCAAAGTACAAATTTGCCTGGACCAGGAAGAAACCTGCCAAATTCACAAATGGTGAATATTAGAGATTTGTCAGACAATGTACTGTATCAAAATAGAGACTACCATTTGACACCACGGACCTCATTGCATACAGCATCTAGTACTATGTACAGTAATACTAATCCATCACGGAGTAATTTTTCTCCACATTTTGTATCATCAAACCAACTGAGGTTATCACAAAACCAAAACAATTACCAGGTAGGTATAAATTTATTTTATGAAGATTTTTATAGGTGTGCTTGTTTTAAAAACGATGGCTGTGTACAATTATAGTCTAGGTTACAATTCATATTTTGAAATAATTTGAGACTTTTATTTGAAAATGTTGGATTGTAGCCAACACCTAGAAGAATGGTATGTTTTCTTTATCAAGTTTTCAAATGATTAGGACTTTTAAAAATAAAAGGAATATAGACATTTAATAAAATTTGTCTGACAAAAAAAATGGTTCACGACATGGTACTTTATAGGAAGCATAAAATTTCCCACATCTAAAATAAGATTATATTGGTTATGTACCCAATTGCCTTCCTTGGATACATAGGTAGGCAGGTGATTCAGCACTCTAGATATTAATGGCTGCAAACTTAAGAGCTTGGATGGTTTAGCCAACTCATTTGTCTAAAATTAGATGCCTGATTAAAATGTTAAATTGAGCATTAATCAAATAATCGCTTGTATGATGCTTATTGGGAAAAGATATATCCTGAGTAAGACTTTTCAGAAACATTAGACTGGGAAACAAAGAGTATTTATGTCTTTACTGTTTTACACATTCAATTGTTTGGGTATGTTTCAAATAATCTCATTTTAAAAAGTTATTATATATATCTACATATTTACCTATATCTCTGTCTCTCCGTCTGAGAGACAGAGAGACTATATATATATATATATATATATATATATATATAGAGAGAGAGAGAGAGAGAGAGAGAGAGAGAGAGAGACAGAGACAGAGACAGAGACAAGACAGAGAGAGAGATCGCGCAAGCGCAAAAGAGCGAACAGAGAAGCTGTCTTCAGACATACCAGAAGAGGGCACCAGATCCCATTACAGATGGTTGTTAGCCACCATGTGGTTATTGGCAATTGAACTCAGGACCTCTGGAAGAGGAGTGCTCTGAGCCATCTCTCTGGCCTCCTCAAATAATCTCTAACTGTGAACCTTCCTCTACTTTCCTCTACCTTCCTCTACCTCTGAACCTTCCTTAAGGTCTACTCCTTAAAAGGAAAAAAAACCCAACAAAAACAAATAAAGATGTTGAGAATTTGAATAATAGGATGTGGCTATTTGCTGCGTTCCCTTGCTACTAGCTACACATCCGTATCTGTTCAACCACAGTACTGAAGGAAAGATGCTTCCAGGATTCTTGGATTTTAACAAAACACAATTTTCTCCTGGCTCCCTCTCTCTACTCTATAGTTTTATAATTCAAAATGAAAACAGTGGCTGATTGTAGTGGTATTTATCAGTAGTCACTACAAGCTCCTGGCCATCCTAATTCACATAACAAATTCTAGGTCAGCCTGGGCTACATAGTGAGTCCATGTCTCAAAACAGAAATAATAGAGACCATAAGGGTAGGGGAAAAAAATAAAAACACTATGATGTCGTACTGAAAGTACATCCCTCCAGCCCCAGTGCTTAGCTGTCCCACTTTTGGATATCTGAACTTACAGTGCATCGAGAAAGAGACCCCCAGACATCTGCAGACACATTACAGTAATAAAAAATTCAATCAAATTAAGCCTGCCGCTTGTCCACAGAAGAGATTAGGGATTGGGTCAAAACTGCTTTTATGCCATGTCACACTAAAAAACAGTTCTAAAAGTGGTCAATAAAAATACCATACATTTTACAACCACTTAGTCATTTGTTTAGTTGCCGTAGGTTTTGAAAGGTTTTCAGAGCTACCACAATGCTGATTTGTCCTTCACTACTTGTTTTTCATTTTGTTTTGACATAGAGACCCAATATAATGCTGACTTGGAACTGCCTATATAAGCTTACCTCAGTTTTGTAATCCTCCTGCCTCAGACTCCCACGTTCTAGTTATGTGCTCTGACCTCCATTCCATTAGTTGCTTACTTAATATTGTCTTAGCAGAACAATTTTCTAGTGCTTCCTAGCTCTTATTGTTGCTAACTTCAATCTGCCATTTGTTTTCAAAATATAGTTACTACATTAGAGCACATAAGGTTAGTGTAACAAGCAGCCATGGTGTTTAAAATAAAACAACAAAACAAAAACTCCGTATTTTGCTTCAAGGAAGAGTTATATGCGAAAGGAAAGATATAGTAAAAACGCTAGTATCCTCCAACGATGGCAGTTTACTAACAAAATATGGACATTCCATTGTTTCCTGGAGCTCTGATGTGTTGCTAGCCATGTTATAAAATTACTTCATTTCATTTATAAAATGGTATTGAAAACTTAATGCTACCATTTAGTAGGTATAGTTTCTGAAATTAGTAATGAACATTTATATTTTCTCAAATGTCCTTTTAACATGAGCAAAATTAGATAATAAAGCATTCTGGAAGGTTTCATTGCAAATTTGTACTTGTATACTGCCATGTGCCTTTGAACCAGAAAAAAAAAATCTTTCCAGATAAAGTTTATATCATTTTGCTTATAATGTTGCAATATTTTATAGTCAGTATTTCAAGAATTGGGAATAAAATGAGGTTTTTTATGTTATATCTGAGGACCTTTTCTGATTTCATTTACACATCATAGAATTCCAAGTTTCTTATTCTTTATTTTCATAACTCATAAAATTTAACCACTAAAATTATGTAGAAATAATTCAAAATAGCATCTTGGTTTTGAATTGCAAGAATTTTGATAGGCTAATAATCGTTCCTAAGCATCGTTCTATTATCACTTAATGGGAAAAGAAAAGATTTCTATATCTAAAGCATTTTAGTTGCTTATCCAAAGATGATAATATTAAAAAATAATTTATAAGGCTAATCTACTTCTCAGAGCCCTGATATAGACTGGGTAGGGAAAAGAGTGGAAAAAAGTTGATATGTGCATCACAACATTGTCTTTTTTTCCAAACAACCCACTCTCAAAAAGACAAATACGTAATGTTCTTTCTCATTCGTGTTCCCTAGCCTCTAACTGATAAATCTGTGTATTGAGGAGGGCACAAGCATTGGATAAACTAGGAAGCTCCAAAGACCTCATGAGACTGGGGAAAGTGGATCTTAAGGAAGGGAGTGAAGAAACAAGAGAGTGAAATGAAAGGCAGAATACTGCCTGAAAGCCTATGGTAGGACAAAGGGAAGGTAGCAAGAGAGGAAGGAGTGGGTAGGATAACAATCAATAAAACTGAAGTCTGCCTAAAGTGCCTTATGGGAACTGTTAATCTGTTACTTTGTGAACTGATTATATATATATATATATATATATATATATATATATATAGAGAGAGAGAGAGAGAGAGATACATATATACACACACATATATAGATATATATACATATATATAACATTAAATTATACATAAATATAATATATATAATATTTTTTAAAGTAAAATGTTCTTTTCAACCAGAAGAAATTTCCTCTCCTGTTCCCATGTTCTTACTTTATAAAAGAGTCTTTTGCATCTTGCCATGTTTAGCTTTTTGTAGAGTTTCAGAAAGTCATAGCAAGTGAGCAGTGAAGGCTGTAATCAATTCAATTAATTAGAAAGTATTTATTGACTTCCTGTCACATTCCCAGCAATATTCTCATGTTACACACCTCATAACCTAAAAATAAAAAATAAAAACTAGGGAACTCTGACAATTAAGCATTATGACTGGCAGGCATTGGTGCTTGTCTCATACCAGAACAATTGAAGGAAAGCTAAATCATTGATTTATGAATTTCTTACTGTTGACAGTTATTGCCTAATTGTTTCAGTTAATCAAATCACATTTAATGAAATGCTAATTAATAAAAATTCAATTTCCTTAACCCACATAAAATAAAACATATTTCAGTATGTAGCTTCAGTCATTTGAAATTATAAAAATAGGGTATTCAATATGTGTGTAGAATTCTTTATAGATGTCATAGTTAGGTTTCTATTGCTGTGATAAAGACCATGGCACAGAGCACCTCGGGGAAGAAAGAGTTTATTTAGCTTACACTTCCATATCACAATCTATCACTAGGAAAAGTCAGGGCAGGAGCTCCAGTAAGAACCTAGAGGCAGAAACTGAAGCAGAGACCATGGAGGATACTGCTTATTGGCTTGCTCAGTTTGCTTTGCTAAATACACTAGAACCATCTGCCCATTGATGGAATCACCCACAAAGCACAGTTTGCTTTCTTAAATACTCTAGGACCATCTGCCCATTGATAGCATTACCCACAGTGGGTTACACTCTCCTACACCAAAAATTAATCAAGAAAATGTCCTATAGGCTTGCCTACAGACAAATCTTATGGAGGTATTTTCTCATCTGAGGTTCTCTTTTCTCAGATGAGTCTAGCTTCTGTCAAGTTGACAAAATTAGCACAACTGACCCTTTGTCAACTTGACACAAAAACACATCACTATTAAACCGTAAGATTTTCTTTCTTGTTTGTCTCCCAAATGTCATGTTACTATTAATATTACAAAACAAAACATAGAATAACCTTAAAAGTTCCACAGTCTTGAAAAACTTCAACAATTTAAAAGCCAAGTTCTCTTTGAAAACTCAATGTCTCTTTAAAATTTCAAAGTTGCTAAAATATTCAAGGTCTCAGAACTGTGGATTCCCATAAAATAAGAAAACACTCTAAATACTTTATTGCTCCAAGAAGGAAGGACAAATGTATAGTCACAATCAAAGTAAAGCAAAACTGACATCCAGCAGTGTTAATCAAATACTGTAGCTGAATGACCCACAGCTAGGATTCTCTCATGATCTTCTGGACTCCACAGAACCTGGGGCAACTCCACTTCTTTGTCTCTGCCATCCACAACACACATAGTTCATTTCACAGTCTCAAGTTGGCTCCATTCTAAAGCTGTTGCTGTCCTTGGGGGGGTCATCCCATGTCACTGGCATCTCCAAAATGCTGTAGTCTCCACATGCTGCACCTTGACAAATGAACTCTCAGGCTTTCTTCAGGGACTCCAGACCTTATTACTTGGTGCCAATCCTCAGTCTTTTCCTAGAAGCCCTTCAATTCTGGGGTTTCTACTACAACAGAGGGTTTACCTTCACCAGTGATGTCTCCTGGCCTTTCATAGTGCCAAAGTCCAGTGCTTTTCCGGACTCCTTCATGCCTTCAAATTCAGTACCATGCTATACTGGATTATACAATGCTTATACATTACTAAGTTTGGCTGCCAGCACGAGATACAACCTTGTTCCCCTCTGGACCACAGCTTTCACATACTGAACCTAAGAGAACATTCCCCAAAGATTTTGCCTCAATGATGCTGGGCTTTTATTAATCATAGTTAATCTCTCAGCCTGATTGTCTCAAGAGGGCAAAGGTTTCATTGTAGCGGTGCTGGTCTCTTGTTAATCATAACTGACTTTCACCCCCAGCTGACCAAAACCCATGTATTTTACTTCAACTTATCTCTTGAGCAGCCTAAATCTAGTCTTTGCTGGGTTCTCAAAACTTCACTCTAAAACTTAACAAGCCAGGCTTCCATTCTCTGCATCTTTTTTCAGCATTATCACAGAACAGCTCATTAAGCTCTGGGTAATCAATGACTTTTCCAGCCCAGTGTCACAAAACACATCATAGTCTTCCTAAGAATGACATGGTCAGATCTGTCATAGTAATACCCCATTATAAAACACCACAACCAAAGCAGCTTGGAGAAGAAAAGGTTTATTTGGTTTAGATGTCCACATCCCAATCCATTGTTGAGGGAATTTGGGCCAGGAATACAAGCTGGAAGCTGGAGTGGAGGCAGGAAGTGACTTTGGTTTGAAATCTGTGTCTTATGGCTAAAGTAAGTTGCCTACTGACTTGCTCTCCATGGTTTTCTTTCTTAGAGAACTCAGAACCACCTGCCCAGAAGTGGCATTACCCACAGTGATCTGGGCCCTCCTATACCAACAATTAATCAAGAAAATACACCATATTCTTGCACACAGGCCAATCTTTTGGAGACATTTTCTCAGTTGAACTGTCTTCTTTTCAGATGACTAGCCTGGGTCCCATTGACAAAACACTAACAGAACAACTAAATTACTTTTGGAATCAAGTTAATGCTTTTGAAGAGTGATTCCTGTATGAACTTTCATATGACCTAAATTCTCTAAAAGGAAACAAACTTCAAAAATTAACCATATACATGGCTTCTGAATGTATACCCATCAAAACTAATAAGTATCTAATGTACAATTAATATATTGATATATGTCATCAGCTTCAAGCATAAGTGTGATTTTTTTCATGAAACGTGTTATATTTGGATTCACTATGCTCAACCACACAAGCGATGTAGTTCTCATTTACACTTAAGCAATTGTGTTATTTAAAAAAAAAACATCCATTTTTAGCCATAAGAAAGATTTCAAACTAAAGGCATTTCCTTGTATTAAACTTGTAATTCTTGGTTGAATTAAATAGGTTGGCCTGTCTAGGAAGTAGCTTTATGATGGTCATTTTAAAAGGTCATTGTCATCTCTCAAGTATTCAATTATTTTTATGTCTCTTATATAAGGTCTGTTTGAGTCTGTATTTTTTTTTTTACATTTTTCTTCTGCATTTCTACTTCCTCTTTCTTACTTTCTAGCCTGGATTGCCTCTTATACAAATTCATATGAAAGTCTCTACTTCTTATACATGGACAGTCATATTAAACTTCCGAATATATAAAAATACAGTTCTGAGACATAACAGGTATACCACAGAAATTTCAATAGCTCCATACTTTCCACAGAATTACATAGAAGTGTACATGGCACTCCTCACTTCCACGAAATGGCTTCAGCCTACCACAGCAGTGCTAGATGAACTGACAGTTCCTCAGATACAGCTGTGCTTTCGTGCCACAGCAGTGGTACGATTCTTTTTCCCTGGAATGTCTCTTTTTTATTTTTATCAAAAATTCTACTCACTTTTTAAGATTCAGCTGCGATATCAACCCACAAGTGGGTGTAATTTCGCCATACTTTGAACTCCTATTACTTTATTTATTGGACATCCATCATAATTCTTATTATAGTTGTCTTTGTATTAAAAATCTTTCGTGTACCTGTCTTATCTCTTCCTTTCAAATCATAGTTCTTGCCCTCCAGGAAATTAGGTTTTACCTATCTTTTTATTTCCTGTAACGGCTAAAACGGCATCTCATATAGGAGAGATACCTGATAGACATTTGAACAGAATTTAAATTAGAAACCTTGAAAAGTTATATCTACTTATTTTAATAATGTTCAATTTGTCAAAAAGTTTTTGAAGTCTTTTACAATTGTTTTAAGAACCTGTGGGATTCTTTTAAATGCTTTTACTGATGACAAATCATCACTAAAATTTGATTTTAGAAAATAGAATTCATTCTGAGCCACATTTAGTGAATAGTATGAATGTTTAATCTAGGCTGTATTTTTTAGTTACAATAAAAGGTGTATGAGTAATGAGACAGAGTCTCTGGATAAGGCGTGAACTGACATTTTCAAGTTACCCAAATGCTTTCAACAATGACAACATTATTTTAATGAGTTTATAATATCATTAATTTTCTAGTTTGAAATACAGAACACTCATTTGGCTGTGTAAGTTCTGAAATGTTTGTGAGATCCACCTTGTAGATTTATTTCATAATTTTCTAAATCAGGTTGTTTATGTGTAAAATTAAACTAACTGTCCATTTCATTTGAGTACTATGATTTATGGGTTCTAGTGCATGAGAATCCTGTCTTTCAATCTTACACCAAAAAAGACTCCTAAAAGTCAAAGGAATGTTTATTAGTCAAGTTTATTTTTATATAATCTAGCTATTCTAGCTGGCTGTTCTTTGAATTGAACTAGAAATATAAGGAATTAAAGAATATCTTACAGTAGATGTTAGTATTATTGAACGTTTTAGTAGTTAATGGTTTAGGATTCTGTTTTATCCATAATTCTTTGCTGTACCATACTTGTTTTCCAGAGGTTCTGCATAGCTACTTTTGAGTTATTCTCACTAGTAAGAATATATGAAGTGATTATTCAACATAATTGTATATCTCTATTTGTATGGAGCACATGATGTAATTATTTCAGTTGATTTGTCATATTTATTTCTAAAATAAAAAATCAATTATTCATACTCTGACATGACCTTCTGCATGTTAATAAAATACTTTTAGTTATGTTAAGCCAAGATTTCATGTCCATTATACAGATGATTGAAGTAATTATATTCTTAACTCTGATTCCTCTTCCATTTGTAAATGTTAAAAATCTCTCAAAAATTGGAGACAGTATTAGAAAATATTTGCTGGGATATGAAATACTTTTATACTATGGAAGATGTATGTATCTGTTCATGACTGCAACATTGCAGAATTTCATTATCAACACTAAACACTGGACTGCAACTCAAAAAGAACAGAATTTTCCTGACATCCTCTTTATCTACAGAATCTTTATATAGAGATGATAGAGCTTAAAATTTCATCTTTGCTACCTTTTACAGTTATGTATTGTTTATACAAAAGAATCATCCTTCAAATCATTGGTCTTAAAATCTATATTTATCACTTTGTGATAAGATGGAAGGCATATCAAGGTAGTGATCTAACGAGGACACAATTTAGAAAAAACAGTTTTTCAGTGATTTGTACTGAATCCCTAAGATTACTTAATTCCTAAAATATTGATATATCTTAATCCATATTAAGAAGGCACCTATAATAATATTTATATTAGTAAGTACTTAGTGTTCAAAGTAAATACTGCTAATGCGCTTCATTTATAGTAACATCTCTTGTTTTGTGATGATATGCTATTTAAAAATTCTTTTCTCTTAATCCACAGAGCATTGAAATTTAAAAATAATTTTATTTTTTACATACTTTCATATCCCTTACCGGTCCCAACAAGCATTTTTGTTTTAATTTCTGGAAGATTCTACACCATTTCTTGTTTTTTTTTTATTTTATTTATTTATTTATTTATTAGGTATTTTCCTCAATTACATTTCCAGTGCTACCCAAAAGTCCCCACACGCTCCCCCCCACTCCCCTACCCACCCACTCCCACTTCTTGGCCCTGGCATTCCCCTGTACTGAGGAATATAAAGTTTGCATGACCAATGGGCCTCTCTTTCCAGTGATGGCCTACTAGGCCATCTTCTGATACATATGCAGCTAGAGACACGAGCTCCGGGGGGTACTGGTTAGTTCATATTGTTCTACACCATTTCTAATTATTTTTTTCTATAAGGGAAGGCTCTTTAAATAAGTAAGGAATGGATGCCTTCGATTTGGACTATGTTCTAAATACATATCTATTTTTCTCCACATCATATACAATGTTTGTTTTTAGTGTTGATGAACATTACAGGCAATGTTAATATATACTAAGATTCCATTTGTTGTTTTCACAGATTTCAGGAAACCTTTCTGTGCCTTGGATTACAGGGTGTTCTAGGAAAAGAGCAGTAAGTAATCTTTGCTTTAATGCAACAAATGAGTTTCCTGTCATATTCTTAGTGGGAATATCATTGAAAATTTTAAATGATTTTTATTGCACTAATAAAAACCTAGCTTTGATAAAACTAAATTGGCTCAAAATGCATATTTCTAGATCATAATATCTAATCTTCAAAGGCAACCTTAATTCCTGAAATTAATATACTGAGTAATCTGTGGGCAGGACATTCTGTTTAAAAACAAATTTATGTTTTTATTTGCAAGTTTTTTTTAATACTACAGTTTATAAAAAAAAGAAATGTTTAAGTAAAAAAATAAAAGAAAATAGATTCATAACTAAAAGAAAACATTTAAAGCAACTCACAAAATATCTTAGTTTTCTCTTTCACTGATCATACAACTTAATCTTAACAGACAATAAATATTTACTAATATACCTCACCACTCTTATTATAATTCAGCATTTTAGAAGTGTATGTAGTTAATATTTATAACTACTCTAAGTTCTTTACTGTAATATCATAGAAATTCAGTAAGATTACATTTTCCCATAAAATCTCATTGACTTTTTCTGTGTAGGACTCATAAAACTATATTTAACCAAGTACCCAGAATACTTTGTTGTATCTGGTACATACAAAAACCTGCAAAGTTGTGGAAAATAAATGTACATTTATAAAGGTAACCGAAGTTACAAAAGGATGGATGGGTTTGAGAATGAATGAAATTAGAGCTAGGACTTCAGTATTCAGACAAGACTGTTCAGATTTTTTACTTCCTCTTCATCTCTGTAACATAGATAAATGATGGAAATAATGTAAGAGATTTCTGAAAGGTGGAAAGAAGGGGAAATGGTTAGAGAGCCCAGGGCCTGGAGGAATCATAAGGTACATTGATTGTCATTTACTTAACAACAAAAGCAGAAGGCCACCTGATTTAAATGGCATGTAACACTTACACTAGCAACAGGAAAACACACACACACACACACACACACACAGCATTAATACCTTTATCTTCCTGAAGAGTTCCATAAACAAGTTTGGGAATTTGGTAAGGAGGATCAGCTAAGAAGCTTTTACTGACACATTGCAGCCAGAGAAGTGTTCACTGGGACTGAGCTTAGCCATTCTCCTAGAGACTCCCAGATAGAGAGCAAAAGGAGGACACTGAAACAAACAGCTTTGTCTGTGGAGCCTCTCTCGGCATCCTCTACACTACACAGCACTGCATATTGGCATCATCAAGAGGAATTAAGACGCAGCATGAAGTTCCTGAAATACGGTGACTCCACTTTTCTTTCTACAGATATAGACCTGTTGATTGGCATTATAGGGACATTATCCTCACAAGTGCCTGGGTTTCTATCACTTTAGTTGGCACTAAAATGCATTAGTGATGTCAGATCATATGAAAATACCATCAAAGAAGATACAGAAATTAAAGAATCACTTAAACTATAATCTTACTAGGTTTCCAGAGAATGCCCTGAAACAGGCAAAGGGTTAAGGTAAGTCAGTCTTGAGGTAGTGTCTGAGGTAAAGGTACAGCTTACTTAGGGAAAGCAAAGGGTCCTGTTTTTGAAAATTTCCTTTGGAAAGGGTAATTGTCACACCACAAGAAGTAGGTCTTAAGTCAGTTGACATTACCATATTAGGCTAAAATGCACTGTGAACTCTGGTTTAGGGCTAAGGCACATGTTTGCAAAGTTCCGGGCACATCTCCGGTTAAGGGGCAAATGGAAAAGAACACAGAACAAAGGTCCTAGATAATATATGGCTTAACAATGTGACAGTGGTGGGCCTGTTCTGGGCCTGGGAAGCAGGGAAACTGAGTGTGTTCTTGCCCTTCTAAAGCCCTTCCAGTTAGAACTTGCTAGAAGGCTGTTTTCCAAAGGGCATAGGCTCCCCAGTCTTGTGATGGGACAAGACTGTATATGTCACCAGAAGTCTAAGCCAAACCTAAGCAGATGAGTATCTATTAAAAAAAAAAAAAGATAAGACTGAAAGCCTAGGAAGATAGTGGTCAAGATATCCAGGAAGCAGGTGAAAATCCCTCAGTATACAAAGTCACTGGGATGATAAAAAACCAGGCTACTGGCACACACAGATGGTGGCATTGACAAACAAGGTAGAAAAAAACTGTGAAAGCACTAAAATAAGCAGGTTCAAGTTATCTTCAGTGGCAGCAAACGGGTGTTAGGCTAGAGGCTAAGACTATAGCTTGGTTGGTACAGTGCTTGCTTGCCATGCATTCAGCACTGGCTTCAACACCCCCTCTCCCTGCCTCTATGAGGGCGCCCACTCACTACTGCCTAAGTGGCCTGACGTTGCCCTATCCTGGGTCATCAAGCCCCTCCACAGGATCATGGGGCTTCCCTCCCAGTGATGCCAGATAAGTCCATCCTCTGCTACATATCTAGCTGGAGCCATGGGTACCCACTGTATAGTCTTTGGTTTGTGGTTTAGTCCCTGGGAGCTTTGAGGGGTCTGGTTAGTTGATATTGTTGTTCTTCCTATGAGGTTGCAAACCCCTTCAACTCCTTCAATCCTTCCCCTAACTTCCCCATTAAGGGTCCCCACTCTCAGTCAATGTTTGGCTGTGTATATCAGCATCTGTATTGGTCAGGATCTGGTAGAGCCTCTCAGGAGACAGCTATACCAGGCTCCTGTCAGCAAGCACTTCTTGGCATCAGCAATAGTATTCGGGTTTGGTGTCAGCAGATGGGATGTCCCTAGGTGGGGCACTCTCTTGATGGACTTTCCTTTAGTTTCTGCTCCACTCTTTGTCCCTGTATTTCCTTTTGACAGGAGGAATTCTGGATTAATATTTTTGAGGTGGGTGGGTGGCCCCATCCCTCAACTGGAAGCCATGCCTATACATTGGATGTGGTCTCTACAGGTTCTATCTCGCCTTTGTTGGGTATTTTGGCTAAAATCCTCCCGGTTGGGTCCTGGGAACCTCTTGGGTCCCTGGCATATGGGATTTTGTAGTGGCTGCCCCTAGTTCCTTCTCCCTCACTGCTACACACCTACTTTCATATTACTGACCCACAGTACTTCTCCCTCATCACCTCTCATATCTGAACTGGTCCCCCTTTTTCCCTCTCCTTCTTCTCTCCATCCCAGATCGCTCTCTCCCTCTATTTCCCAGAGATTATTCTCTTCCCCCTACTGAATAGGACTATAGCATCCACACTTTGGTGTGATCTTTTTTTCTTTGGTTTCATATGGTCTGTTGGGTTGTATCATGGGTATTCTGAGCTTCTTTTTGGCTAATATCCACATATCAGTGAGTACATACCATATGTGTTCTTTTGTGATTGGGTTACCTCACTCAGGATGAAATTTTTAAGTTCCATCCATTTGCCTGCGAATTTCATGAAATTATTGTTTTTAATAGTTGAGTAGTACTTCGTAGTATAAATAAATGTACCACATTTTTTTCTTTTTTTTATTAGGTATTTTCCTCATTTACATTTCCAATGCTATCCCAAAAGTCCCCCATACCCACCCCCCCCCACTCCCCTACCAACCCACTCCCCCTTTTTGGCCCTGGCGTTCCCCTGTACTGGGGCATATAAAGTTTGCAAATCCAATGGGCCTCTCTTTCCAGTGATGGCCGACTAGGCCATCTTCTGATTCATATGCAGCTAGAGACAAGAGCTCCGGGGTACTGATTAGTTCATATTGTTGTTCCACCTATAGGGTTGCAGTTCCCTTTAGTTCCTTGGGTGCTTTCTCTAGCTCCTCCATTGGGGGCCCAGTGATCCATTCAATAGCTGACTGTGAGCATCCACTTCTGTGTTTGCTAGGCCTCGGCATAGTCTCACAGGAGACAGCTATATCTGGGTCCTTTCAGCAAAATCTTGCTAGTGTATGCAATGGTGTCAGCATTTGGAAGCTGATTATGGGATGGATCCCTGGATATGGCAATCACTATATGGTCCATCCTTTCATCACAGCTTCAAATTTTGTCTCTGTAACTCCTTCCATGGGAGTTTTGTTCCCAATTCTAAGAAGGGGCAAAGTGTCCACACTTTGGTCTTCGTTCTTGAGTTTCATGCGTTTAGCAAATTGTATCTTATATCTTGGGTATCCTAAGTTTCTGGGCTAATATCCACTTATCAGTGAGTACATATTGTGTGAGTTCATTTGTGATTGGGTTACCTCACTCAGGATGATGCCCTCCAGGTCCATCCATTTGCCTAGGAATTTCATAAATTTATTGTTTTTAATAGCTGAGTAGTACTCCATTGTGAAAATGTACCACATTTTCTGTATCCATTCCTCTGTTGAGGGGCATCTAGGTTCTTTCCAGCTTCTGGCTATCATAAATAAGGCTGCTATGAACATAGTAGAGAATGTGTCCTTCTTACCGGTTGGGACATCTTCTGGATATATGCCCAGGAGAGGTGTTGCTGGATCCTCCGGTAGTACTATGTCCAATTTTCTGAGGAACCGCCAGACTGATTTCCAGAGTGGTTGTACAAGCTTGCACTCCCACCAACAATGGAGGAGTGTTCCTCTTTCTCCACATCCTTGCCAGCATCTGCTGTCACCTGAATTTTTCATCTTAGCCATTCTGACTGGTGTGAGGTGGAATCTCAGGGTTATTTTGATTTGCATTTCCCTGATGATTAAGGATGTTGAACATTTTTTCAGGTGCTTCTCTGCCATTCGGTATTCCTCAGGTGAGAATTCTTTGTTCAGTTCTGAGCCCCATTTTTTAATGGGGTTATTTGATTTTCTGGAGTCCATCTTCTTGAGTTCTTTATATATATTGGATATTAGTTCCCAATCTGTTGGTGGTCTTTTTGTCTTATTGACGGTGTCTTTTGCCTTGTAGAAGCTTTGCAATTTTATGAGGTCCCATTTATCGATTCTCGATCTTACAGCACAAGCCATTGCTGTTCTATTCAGGAATTTTTCCCCTGTACCCATATCTTCGAGGCTTTTCCCTACTTTCTTCTCTATAGGTTTCAGTGTCTCTGGTTTTATGTGGAGTTCCTTAATCCACTTAGATTTGACCTTAGTACAAGGAGATAGAAATGGATCAATTCGCAATCTTCTACATGATAACAGCCAGTTGTGCCAGCACCATTTGTTGAAAATGATGTGTTTTTTCCACTGGATGGTTTTAGCTCCCTTGTCAAAGATCAAGTGACCATAGGTGTGTGGGTTCATCTCTGGGTCTTCAATTCTTTTCCATTGGTCTACTTGTCTGTCACTATACCAGTACCATGCAGTTTTTATCATAATTGCTCTGTAGTACAGCTTTAGGTCGGGCATCGTGATTCCACCAGAGGTTCTTTTATCCTGAGTTGGAATTTTGATGGGGATTGCGTTGAATCTATAGATTGCTTTCGGCAAGATAGCCATTTTTACTATATTGATCCTGCCAATCCATGAGCATGGGAGATCTTTCCATCTTCTGAGATCTTCTATAATTTCTTTCTTCAGAGACATAGACATGAAGTTTTTATCATACAGATCTTTCACTTCCTTAGTTATATTCACGCCAAGATATTTTATATTATTTGTGACTATTGAGAAGGGTGTTGTTTCCCTAATTTCTTTCTCAGCCTGTTTATTCTTTGTGTAGAGAAAGGCCATTGACTTGCTTGAGTTAATTTTATATCCAGCTACTTCACAGAAGCTGTTTATCAGGTTTAGGAATTCTCTGGTGGAATTTTCGGTTCACTTATATATACTATCATATCATTTGAAAAAGTGATATTTTGACTTCTTCCTTTCCAATTTGTATCCCCTTGATCTCCTTTTGTTGTCTAATTGCTCTGGCTAGGACTTCAAGTACAATGTTGAATAGGTAGGGAGAGAGTGGTCAGCCTTGTCTAGTCCCTGATTTTAGTGGGATTGCTTCCAGCTTCTCACCATTTGATGTTGGCTACTGGTTTGCTTTTGAGGGATATCTGGGTTCTTTCCAGCTTCTGGCTATTATAAATAAGGTTAGTATGAACATAGTGGAGCATGTGTCCTTGTCTCCACATCTTTACCAGCATCTGCTGTCACCTGAATTTTTGATCTTAGCCATTCTGACTGGTGTGAGGTGGAATCTCGGGTTTGTTTTGATTTGCATTTCCCTGATGACTACGGATGTTGAACATAAGAAAGATAGCATTTCTTAAGTGTTTCTGTTCCGTACGAGTTTCCTCATTTGAGAATTCTCTGTTTAGCTCTGTACCCCATTTTTAATAGGGTTATTTGGTTCTCTGGAGTCTAACTTCTTGAGTTCTTTTTTTTTTTTTTTTTTTTTTTTTGGTTTTTCGAGACAGGGTTTCTCTGTATAGCCCTGGCTGTCCTGGAACACACTTTGTAGACCAGGCTGGCCTCGAATTCAGAAATCCGCCTGCCTCTGCCTCCCGAATGCTGGGATTAAAGGTGTGCGCCACCACGCCCGGCGAGTTCTTTGTATATATTGGATATTAGCCCTCTATTGGATGTAGGGTTGGTAAAGATCTTTTCCCAATCTGTGGATTGCTATGCTGTCCTTTTGACAGTGTTCTTTGCCTTACAGAAGCTTTTCTGTTTATTTATTTATTTATGCATTTATTTATGTATTTATTTAATGTATATAAGTACACTGTTGCTGTGTTCAGACATACCAGAAGAGGGCATCAGATCCTCCTACAAATGGTTGTTAGCCACCATGTGGTTGCTGGTAATTGAATTCAGGACGTCTGGAAGAGCAGTCCGTGCTCTTAACCACTGAAACACCTCTCCAGCTCCCCGTTTTTCTTTTTCTTAATGTTTATAGTCTTTATACATTTCAGTTTGTGTCTGTGTTTGGAAAAATAGCCTTCTCATCTATATAGACTAATTTATGTGACTCACCTTTACCTGCAAACCTGGCTAAAGAGTCCAGGTGTTATTTTTGTTGTTGTTGTTAGCTTTCGCACGTATGCAGACTTGTGTCTCCAGATACTGATAATCTGTCTCCTTCTGGTCTTTGACTGTGTCACCTTGTCACAGTCCCTTTTCTATGAGAGATGTGAATAAATATCCATTTATTCCATATATGATTCCACCAAAGACTAACTTGAGTACCATGCTATGTAAGAAATATATAAGAACATGTTTATGTTTTTCCACAATGTCAGAATCTATTGAACAGATATAGTCTCAAGCAGTTTCAATGCTAGCTAGCTTGTCAGACTTTCCCCTTTTCCTTTGCAACTCTTGTGAAAGGAGCACGAGTTCGTATGTTCTAACTTTAATTAATAATATTTATTTCAGATCCCACGTAGCACACCATAAAGTAAATGTATTAGTCTGTCTATCTATCTGTATGTCTGTGGACGTGAATGTGAGCATGTATAAAGGTTGTAAAATGAGGACAAAGGGGCAAGGAATTTGAAGAGGCCTGGGAAGCTGATGTTGAGAAACAACTGGGAATGTTGAGAGTCTCTGGGCTGATAAGATAATGATCCAGAAGTGACCTGCAGGGAAGAAGTTTCTCAAGTGAGTCATTGCAGCTGCACAGCAGAGGTTGAGGTGCAAATTGCTGAGTCTTGCCTAGCCCTGGAGGTAAAGGGAAGGAGCACAGGGATAAGTGAAGGAAAAAAGGTCATGCAGACAGTACAAGGGGCTGCAACATTCTTAAGTGTATCCCCCTTAGTTTAATCTTTTGCTTTGTTTTATAAACCAGCCTTCATCTAAGGTAGCACCTTCCTGGGATAACCCCACTCTAAATGTAGATGAGTAACAAGAAGGTTAAAAGACAGCACGCAATAAGGAGAATGGAATATGTGGCCTGAAATTTAGCCTCCCTACCAGTCTTCAGCTTTTCTAGGCTTATAAGAGCCTGCCATAGTAAAGAGGCAGTTTGTAGTACTTTGGGGATTAAGATGGTGTTAATTATGCGATATCCTTTGGAAGATATGAAGCCCTTCTCCTTCCAAAAATGAGAATGTGATTGTGGATAATATAAAAGGCATATATAGAATTAGTATAGATACTTTATTGGTGATCCCTTGGCTATTGTTATGACAGGTTAGTTCAAGAAGCTCAGGTTGTAAAATGATTCCAGGTAGGAGGGATCCTCGACTCCAAAACTGAGTCTGAGATAGCCATAGCATAGCCCTTCTTAGGTGGTTCCTGCATTTTGGTTATGACCCTATCTATTAACTGTGTGGGAACTATAGCAGGTAAAAGAGAGGCAGAAATGTTTGGAAAAGGCTTTAAAATATGGTCTAATATCTCAGAGAAATCATGAGAAAGGGTTTTGAGAAGGCAGTAAACAAATAGATAAATAAAAGATAAGTATAGTTGTATTTAGGGAAAGACATCTTTGTAGAGATATATCAGTAGTTTTAGGGAAGTGACTTGCATAGCTTAGAGTTAAAAACAGGAGGAGATCATAGAGACTGGTGGGTTAAGAAAGTTTGTAGACTGCCCTCTGAAAGACTCAACAAGCAACTGAAAGAGTCAGACATAGATATTTTTTACCCAACCAGTGGAGAGAAGCTGGTGACCCCTGTGGTTGAATTAGGGAAAAGCTGGAAGAAGCAGAAGAGGAGGGCAACCCTGTAGGAGGACCAGCAGTCTCAATTAATCTGGACCCCTGAGATCTCTCAGATACTGGACCACCAAACAGGCAGCATACACCAGCTGATCTGAGGCTCCCAACGCATATACAGCAGAGGACTACTGAGTATGGGTTTAGTCAGAGAAGATGCACCTAACCCTCAAGAGACTGGAGGCCTCAGGAAGTGGGGAGGTCTTGGTAGGGTGGGGCGTTGGGGGTGGGGACATCCTTGTGGAGATGTGGGGAGGAGGTATGGGATGTGGTGGAACAGTCAGTGGGTGGACCCGGAGAGGGATAAAATCTGGGCTGTAAAAAAAGATTAAATTTTTAAAAAATGAAAAATAAAAGAAAGTTTGTAGATAATGAAACATAAATGTGAGGATGGAGGGCAAATGCACCTCTGCCTCTTAGGTATCTTGGATCAGGAGACCAGTAACTACTAGAACCCAGTTCCCCCTTCTGTCATTTTTTATTGTTGGTAATAGCCAGCTTAAATCCATGGTCATCAGATAGGATACAGGATGCTATTTCAGTTTTCATATATTTGTTGAGACTTTTTTGTGTCTTAATATGTGACGACCCCTTGAAAAAAAAGTTCTGTGAGTTGCTAGAAGAAAGTATATTCTTGGACATCTGGGTAGAATGTTCTCCAGAGATCTGTTAGATCCATTTGATATATGATTTTTTTTGTGACTCCAGAGTTTATCTAATTATTGCCTAAATAATCTCTATTGGTGAGAATTGGCATTGAAGTCACCCATTATCACGGCATTAGGATTAATATGTGACTTTAGATCTGATAGTGTTTGGCTGGACTGGCAGATATGTTTTTTGAGAACACTAGCTTTCAATATGTCCATTAAATGTCCAGGTCTTGGAGCTAGAAAGAAGATTGAGCAGATAAAAGCACTGTGGGCTCTTCCAGAAGACCCAGGTTTGATTCCCAGGACCCACATGTGGCTTATCAAAGTCTATAACTCCAGTTCTTTTGGATTAAATGCCCTAACCTGGATTCCATAGGCACCAGACACACATATGATGTACAAAGATACACACAGGCAAACATTCATCCAAATTGTGGGGGAGCACCCTCATAGAGGCAGGGAAGGGGGGGTGGGATAGGGAGTTTCTGAAGGGGAGACCTGGAAAGGGGAAAACATTTAAAATGTAAATAAAGAAAATATCCAAGAAAAAAAAATCTTATTTTTTAAAAAGGTGTTAAAAACTTGCTTTTATATGTGTCTTGGTGTTTCTCTCTTGGAGCTTTTAATATCCTTTATTCTGTACATTTAGATTTTAATTATGATATGCCACAGGGAGTTTCTTTTCTGCTTCTGCCTATTTGGTGTTCTGGATACCTTGATAGGCATCTCTTTCCTCAAATTTGCACCTTGATAGGCATCTCTTTCCTCAAATTTGAGAAATTTTCACCTGTAATTTTGTTGAAAATTATTCTTTATGCCTTTGGCCTGGTTTTCTTCTCCTTCCTCTATTCCTATTATTTGTAGATTTGGTGTTTTCATAGTGTCCCAGATTTCTTGGCTGTTTTGTTCCTATTCAAAAAAAGCCCTCTCTTTAACTGAGGTATCTGTGTGCTTCTACCTTGTCTTTAGTGCCTGAGAGTCTCTCTTCCATCTCTGTATTCTGTGGGTGAAGCTTACCTCTGAGGTTTTTGTTTCACTTCCTGAATCTTTCCTTTAAAGTTTTCTTTCACTTTGGCTTTTCTTCGGTGATTCTTTTTGTTTAATTCTATTTTCGTATAGTAAACTGTGTTCGTTATTCCTGTCAACTGTTGATAGTTTTGCCGTCTTCACTCAGGCATTTGTTCATATCCTCTTTGAACTGGCTGTATTTATAATTACTCCAAGTCCTTTGCTTGTACAGCAACTGAACTGCTTTCCTCAAGGATTATTATGCTTAGGGTTCTGGTTTCAGGAGGAAGCATAGTGTCTTTGCTCTTCAGTGTTTTATCATTTTGCAGTGAGATCCAAGCATCCGTGGTTAGGTCATTTTGTGGCGTTTTGTGGTATGCGTATCTTCTCTCACATTTGTTGTGTGGGTTATGGGCCAGCTGAATAATGCTTGGTTTTCAATCTTGCGGCCGCTCTTGGGTCTGGGTGGAGTCCCCGGTAGTCACAGAATAGGGTGATTTATTAGGCAGACAGGGACAGAGAAGGATCTGGGGAATCTCTAATTATAATTTGAGGGCTTTACACAGTTCCAGAGTCCATATACAGGCTCAGGAGCTCCTACTTAGAGTTCTGGTTCAGAATTCACTCTAGACAGTTTCAGGTCTGCACCAAGGATTGGTGTTGGGTAGCTTTGAGTTTTCAGTTAATGCCACATGGGCAGGAAATGGAGCATGGGGACTTGAGTTAATCCGTCAGAGGTGGAAGGGAAGGAGGGTCAAGAAGGCAGTTTGAAGGGCTAGAAGAGGAAGCTGGCTTGGAGGGGGCCAAAAGGCCATAAGGAGGAGGGTCAGCATGGTCACCTGGGTCAAAGTTATCGAAGGAGTTCTTGGAATGAGTAAATTTTTTCACAGCAACATGTTTTTCATTTAGAGGCAGGATTTGGAAGGTGGTAAAAGATTGACAGAGAGAAGGTCAGTAACAGATAGAGCATAGTCTGCATGTAAGGAACTGCAGACAACTTGCAATTGCTCTATATGAAGTTCTTTAAATCTCTAAGAATGTTTAATGCTACCATTTTCAGGTCACTGGACTCTCAGGTGCGATTTGGTGGTACACATTATGAAGTCTGCTGAGTTAAATGGGATGAACGAGAAAAATATCCCTGCGTCCCACGGGTTCCCTTCTAGAATTGTGGACAGCCGACTGCCATTAGGACTTGTACAGAGAACAAATCAACAACCAGAGTAACCCCTGACCTCTTGTTAGGATTTCTGAATCCTGGAGACTATGAGGAGGACAAAGGTCTGCTGTTAGGTGCAAACACAGCAACAGCAAGGGTGTAGCAGTCCCACAGAGCAATCCACCTCAGTAGTGCCTGCCTGAGGTGTGAGCTCCAGAATCTTAATTTGGGGAGAGAGAGGAGAGTGCTGTTTAAGGGAGGCATGGAGGTGTTGTAGTAGCCCTTTAGGCAAAACATACTAGGTATGGCAGCACAACAGGATCTAAAGCAAAGCACCAGCCCACCCAAACAAAGAAAAGTGTTCTTTTAAGGTTCTTTAGGAGGTGGGAGACAGGGCAAACATGGTGAACCCCAAAGAAGTAGGTAAAAATCCCTTGGCATTACCGAATTAGGTTGAAAGGCCCCACATGCTCTGCTACTGGGTTAGGCCAGGTGCTCACTCTCAGGCAAACATTCAGATGGAGATATGTGCAGAACAGTTGGCCTGGTTAATATGACCTGTGTCCCATGTCATGTGGGCTATATGGGCATGGTTAGTGCATGGCATGAGATAGGACAGTGGGTGTGCTGCCTGTGACTCTGTGCTAGAGAAGCAGGGTGCGGTTTTGCCCTGCTTATAGCCTTCTCTGTGCAAAGCCTCGTTATCCGCCTTGTTATCCGGAAGGCCTCTCTTTTTCTAGGAGGGATGACTTTCCTGCCTACGTGAGATAGTAATACAATGTTTTATTTTAATTTATTGAAGAACCAGAATGACTGTAGTTTTGATTAGCATTTCCTTAATGATTAGTGATAACATTGTTTTTATTGTTGTTTTGATTTTTTTTTTTTTTTTTTTTTTTACTTACTGGTGTTGTACTGTGGCTTTTTTCACTGGGCATAACATGATTTTATCACCATGTTAGAGATGAGACTATCATGCCCTGGTAACCATGACAACTAATTGAGCTAAATAATGTTGTGATAGTTAGGTCTGTGGCAATATAATGGAGTTGCTATCACCCTTTAGAAGAAGGAGGTTGGGGGAGGGTCACAAGATCTTCACTGGAGATTCTGTCCAGTATACTCTTCTATACTCTTCTAGTGCAGGCAAACTCTAGCAGAGATGCTAGAATACACAGGAAGTGGAAAGTTGACTGAATGGGGAATTCTATGATGTATCATTGTACATGAGCTAGTCGTCTGTAATGAAATGAGACTCAGGTATTTTAGAATCACTTAGGCTCATTTAGACTACTCTTCACCCATATTCACCAGTAACTTGATTAGTTCACCAGGGTTTGACTTTGCTGAAGTCCTAGATTTACTGTATTCTTGGTGCCCTGTCTGAAGTAAATGTTTGTTTACATCTCCCTAAGTAAAGATAATACAACATTTTTACTGCTCTTTCATACACTTTCCTAGAAAAATATCTTTTCAGATCAATTGACCTTTAAAAAATTAATTTATTTTTGCTGTTGAGTTATTTCCGTTCCTTAATATTGTCTGCATATTAATCACTCTCCACGTGTATGGTTTGCATATACTTATTCCAACCTTTTATGTTATCTCATCACTCAGTGATGTTTTCTTTCTTGTTGAGAGTTTTTCATTTTTATTTAACAGCATTTTAGCATTATTTATTTTGTTGGTGATGTTTCATTCTAATAGTTTCGCAGATTTTCTCATTCTAACCCTTGTAAAAATATAGTGTAAGAGATAGGACAAGCATTTATGGTGACTCTGTAAATGAAGAAACCAAAGTCACAGTGGCTAAGATATCACATCATTTTTAAATGATTGGAGTAAGAATTCAGGTCATTTCTTGTTTACACTGCACGATCGTATTGTTTTTCCTTGTACTATAATCAGGGAAAGGGAAAACCACGAGTCTCAGGGCCTTTTTCTCCTCTTTTCTTTCTCTCCTTTCTTTCTTTTTCTTTCGTTTTTGTAAAAACATGGTTTTTAAATTTTTATTCCTTTGTGGTTTCCATAGACTTGTATAAACAATTGGAATGATGAAGTCAGTTAGGTGTCTGTTCATTCAAGTTTGGAGGGATAATGAAGTCTATCTACTTTTATCCAGCCAACTGAAAACAAATTTTGCTTCTAGAATTCAAAACAGACTTGGAGGAAGGAGTCAATAACTGGGAGATCCACTTAATTGGGTACATTGTTTCCAGCACTGTCTGACCATAGGAACCACTGAAATATGTATGTTTGAATGGTAGGGTCTAAGGGCATATTAAAAATAGGACTTGTTTATTCTCTACCCACTCAAAAGATCTAAGGAGAAATCTGGAAAGTATATTCTTAATACAGGCCTCATGTGAGTCTTATGATGATGATATAATGTTATGGAATAGTCTCCTGGCTCTACTGATTGGGGTCCACTGATCAGATTTTGCTGCCTGATATTAATTTAACCAAGTTAATCTCAACAAAACTTTAGATGTCTTTTCCCAAAGATTAACAGAACTATAAAGCCTTCTTCAATTTATTTACAGTTATAATGGTGTTCTTTTTAATATTTTTCACTTCTATAGGGACACTGACATTTTCTTAATACATTAAGTTATAGATGGAAAATAGTCAGAAAGGAAAAACTTTAAAACTTAAAATCATGTGCACTAGAAGCAGAGGTGTGTATATTTCTGTGAGTTTGAGGTCATCCCGAGGAACTTAGTGAGTTCCAGGCCAACCAGGGCTGCATAATAATGCGACTCTATTTATAAAAAGATCATGTATTTGGCTTGGGATGTAGCTCGCTTGGTGCTTACCTCTCATGCACAAAGCTCTTGGTTTGTGTTCAAATGAAATAAAGATAAAGATTTTGATCTTTTGATGGTTATATAAATCCCAATGATATTTTTACAATATATGGTCTTAGGTAAAGAATTGTTACAATCAACAGGTACAATGGTGCACACTTTTAGTTTTGGCTACTTGCAGGCTGATTCAAAGCGATCACTTGATCACTAAAGTATGAGATCAGTCTTGACAATATGTGAATACTCTGTTGAAGTGTTTCCCTCATGTCTTGTCTTCTCAAAAGAGAAGTTTGACTAAGAAACATGGAACATTTAAGCAGAAGTTTATTTAGCAAAACAAAGCAATTCATATCAGCGCTTAGAGGAGGCTGACATACAGGGGTAGATAGGACCTCCCTGGGTTCTATACTGTGAAATTTTAATAATTTTTATGAATATTTGTGAGGATATTAACATAGCTATGTAGGCGAGTCAATCCTTTTCTGCTTCCCATATTATGGTGGGTTAGATCTCCCTTTGTGGGTATTTCTTCCCCTGATTCTCTTGAAAAGCTCACAATGGGAATATTAAAACCACAAAGTAAGTAATATAATAGAGTGAGGATATTTTGAGGATGGAGATCCTTCTTTAGTTTGCCTGGGTTACAATTGAGAAAATTCAATGATACCTGAGTTTGTGATATAGTGAGAAAAATCCAACTGTGTCTTCAAGGATATTTAACTACAAGAGGCATTCTGATAGTCAGGAGCTACGGACACCAAGATATGCTACTATTTCCTTGGTTCTCACACATATAATTCCCTGTGTAACCAGCAGGCATAGCTAGAAAGATACAGCCCCAGCTTTCCTTGGTTACCCCCTATCTAACCTCTTGCCTACTTAGTCTCGACCTCCCTCATATGAAAAAAAATTCATTCTCAATCTCACCTTGCCACTGAATTATTCAATATGCCTGAAGGAGCAGTGGACTTGATAGTAACAAAATTATATGTACTGCTTGTGTCCTCTATATACATGTTATTAGAACATGTATAGTGTTGACACCATTTTCCAGGGCCAATTAACATGATCATATGAGATTTCTTTCCTCTGTAGCTCTATTAATATGTTTTATTACATGATTGGTTTTTGTGTGCTGAACCACATTCATACTTCTTGAATAAATCCAGATTGATCATAATGTATAGTGAACATGCTTAGTTCCATTTCTCTATGTTTGGATAAAATAACTTTATATATGTGTTCATAGACATTACTTAACATGTAGTGGCATAAAATCACAGTGTCCTTATCTGGCTTGGGTATAAGATAATACTGGTCTCAAAAAAACAAACAAGCAAAAAACCCAAGTTAGGGAGTTTTACTTGCTGCTTCATGTTTTCTAAGCGTTTGCGAAGAATTGATGTTAAGTTTTTCTATCTGTTTGAATGAATTCACTGCTGATGCCATTCTTTCCTGTGGGGGATTTTTATTATATATTCCATCATTACCTGTTATTGGTCAGTTTAGAATTTTTTTGTTTCTTTTTAATTCATCATGGTTCGCTTGTGTGGTTCTCAAAATTATCCATTTCTTTCCCTACTTCCCAATTGTTCATAGTAATCCCTTATGATTCATGTGCTTATTTCTGGAAGTTTATGGGAATAGCCCCAGTGTCAGTTCAGCTCTAGTGATGATCAGGCTGTATCATAATGAAGGGAGCAAGTGCAAGAGGGAGAAATCACATGATAAGACAAGAAGCTACAGAGAAAAGTGGCAATTTTAGTGCAAGCAAAATAGGTCTAAGTTCAGGCAAATTAATGAGAAGAACTATCTTAACACTGTCAATTTGAAGCTATTTGTGTTTTAAATATATTGTCAAAGTAATTACCACTGTTTTGTCTTGCACCTGGGACTTTTAGACAAGTGATGGATGGCAAGATAATTTTCTGGTACATGCATATTTTATTAAATCAAACTGCTTGTTGTATATAATAACTGGTATTTCATACTTTTTGCAGAAGTTTTCCCATTCACAAATAAGAACACAGCTAAGTAATACCTATGATAGAGCTTTGAGAATTTAAGTACATTTTACAAGATGAAGTTCTCATTTTTACCTCTTTCTTGTACTTTCCTGGAATGTGGCTGAAAATGTTTAAAGAATAATGAACCAGGCTCTTTGTAGCACTTGTCTCCAATATGCAAGGGCCCAGTAGGAAGGCCCTCGGGCTTCCACAAAGATGTGCATACTGTGCTTGCGGACTTTCAGGACTGTGAACTAAATAAATATTGTTTTTCTTTACATAACACATTTAAAGCAGAGAAAACCAGACAGAGAACCACAAAAATCTATAAAATTGATTGGTAGTAAAAGAAAGAAGAATTTAAGGCAAACATCTATCAAGGTTCAAATTTATTGTATAGAATATTGGGTCATACATAGATTTTACTGCAAGGAAATATAATGAAGCTTTAACTGCATCTTCATGATACTGTCAAGAAAATAAATCTTTTTTTTCCATAGTCAAAATAATCCCTGGGCATCTGTACTATATGAAGAGTGTGGCTGAAATGTAAATTTGGCCATACCTACTATTTTGGTTTTTTTCCTAATTGTTTTATTGGTTATTTTATTTATTTACATCTCAAATGTCCCGCTTCCTGGTTCCCCCTCAGTCACCCTCTATCCCACCCCCCTGCTTCAATGAGGGGGCTCCCCACCCCACTCCCTTAGCATTCCCCTACCCTCGGCCATCAAGCCTTCACAGGACCAAGTGCCTCTCCTATTGATTCCAGATTAGGCCATCCTCTGCTACATATGCAGCTGGAGCCATGGGTCACTCCATGTATACTCCTTGGTTGGTTTAGTCCCTGGGAGCTCTGGAGGGATGGTTGTTTGGTTGATATTGTTGTTTTTCTTATGGGTTGCAAACCCTTTCAGCTCCTTCAGTCCTTCCCCTAACTCCTCCATTGGAGTCCAGAGCTCAGTCAGATGGTTGGCTGCGAGCATTCACATCTGTATTTGTCAAGCTCTGGCAGAGCCTCTCAGAGGACGGCTATACCAGGCTTCTATCAGCAACTGCTTCTTGACATCCACAATAGTGTCTGGGTTTGGGAACTGTATATGGGATGGATCCCCAGGTGGGACAGTCTCTGAATGGTCTTTCCTTCAGTCTCTGTTCTACTCTTTGTCCCTGTATTTCCTTTAGACAGGAGCAATTCTGGGTTAAAATTTTTGAGATGGGTAGGTAGCCCCATCCTTTAACTGGGGGCCGTGCCTAACCACTCCATATGATCTCTACAGGTTCTCTCTCCCTTTTGTTGCATAGTTCAGCTAATAACATCCCTGTTGGGTCCTGGGAGCCTCTTGCTTTCCTAGCATCTGGGACTTTTTGGTGGCTACCCCAGTTCCCCATTCTCCACTGCTACACAGCTCTGTTCAATTTCCTGGCCCTCTATACCCCTCTGACCCCTGTCTCCTCTCACAACTGATCCTTCCCCTCTGTCTCTTCCTCTCTTCTTCTAAAGTCCCTCTCACCCTTTACCTCCCATGATTATTTTGTTTCCCCTTCTAAGTAGGATGGAAGCACCCACACACATTTTGGTCTTCCTTCTTCTTGAGCTTCATGTGGTCTGTGAGTTGTATCACAGGTATTCCACACTCTTTGCCTAGTATCCACTTATCAGTGAGTACATGCCATGTGTGTTCTTTTGTGACTGGGTTTTCTTTCTAAAATTAGAAATAGTATTCAAAAAGGCTGGGGAAATTCCAAGTATTTCTAGCTACTTCTGTTCTTTTTAAAAGTGGTTATTCCCCTGAGGTATCTAGTTTCTTGCTGGAATTAAGGTTGCCTCTAAATATCTTGTAACTTTTTCTTGTTTAGGATAGAGATAGACATGTAGAGGAAGTAGGTGTCAGGATGCTAACATTTATAAAGTTCCTATGATTATGAGCCTGGTGTGTGTGTGTGTGTGTGTGTGTAGGATTTCTTTTTTTTTTAAGATTTACTTTATGTATATGAGTACCCTGTCGCTGTCTTCAGACACACCAGAAGAGGGCACCAGATCTCATTACAGATAGTCATGAACCACCAGGTGGTTGCTTGGAATTGAACTCAGGACCTCTGGAAGAGAAGTCAGAGCTCTTAACCACTGGGCCATCTCTCCAGCCCCCAGGATTTCTTATTTAATCAATTTAGTGGTGCTAGGAGGTAGTCTTAATCACATCATTATAGGATAAAGAAAGTAAGTCTCAGAAATTAAGTCACTTGCCCACAATGAGGAAGACAAGGAGCTAAGATTTAAACTTAGGATTCTCTAGATTCCCACTAATTTTCATTGAAGAGAAAAATTGCAGCATATATACATATCAATAATAGAGACTTTGCACACTGTATGAAAAACATCCTATGTGCAAAACTCATGTTCCTAGCATGGCAAACAGAAATGAAAGAAAAAATGCCTGACACCAAGTTCCCACATATTGTGTGTTTAGGAGAGATTTGGATCACTAACTTAGATGATGGTATTGGAAGTCCCCAAATTGTTGTAATTTAACTTACAATATTTTTTTAAAACTTTTATGTTGGTACAAAACAAAGTACATAGTCAATAGAAAATATATTTGTGACTTAGAATTTTGTTCTTTTCATGGGTAAATTGCATGTAACACACTATATACATAATTCCGGACATCTGTGGCAGGGCCTCTGCTCCAGTCAGCCATGTGGTTTTGAGGGTAAACAGTTGGTATTTTACAGTGCTGTGTTACTAAACTGTGATGTACAAGAGGTTTGATATATTAAATACATTTAAAATTTATACTTTATTTATAATGGGTTTATTGGCATGCAATCAGTTTAAGTTAAGCCAATGTACTCCAAAAGGTAAACAAACAAAACAAAAAGCAAACCAAACAAAAATACCCCCAAGATATTCTTTACTCGAACTCAGGCTATGAAGTGAAAGCTGTTTCTCAAGAATGAATTGCATCCACTTCTGTGTTTGCCAGGCCCCAGCATAGTCTCACACAAGACAGCTATATCTGGGTCCTTTCAGCAAAATCTTGCTAGTGTATGCAATGGTGTCAGCGTTTGGATGCTGATCATGGAATAGATCTCTGGATATGGCAGTCTCTAGATGGTCCATCCTTTCGTCACAGCTCCAAACTTTGTCTCTGTAACTCCTTCCATGGGTGTTCTGTTCCCAATTCTAAGGAGGGCATAGTGTCCTCTATGCCGGGGCCTGGCAAACACAGAAGTGGATGCTCACAGTCAGCTAGTGAATGGATCACAGGGCCCCCAATGGAGGAGCTGGAGAAAGTACCCAAGGAGCTGAAGGGATCCGCAACCCTATGGGTGGAACAACATTATGAACTAACCAGTACCCCGGAGCTCTTGACTCTAGCTGCATATGTATCAAAAGATGGCCTGGTCGGCCATCACTGGAAAGAGAGGCCCATTGGACATGCAAACTTTATATGCCCCAGTACAGGGGAACACCAGGGCCAAAAAAATGGGAATGGGTGGGTAGGGAAGTGGGGGGGGAGGGTATGGGGGACTTTTGGGATAACATTGGAAATGTAATTGAGGAAAAGATGTAATAAAAAAATATATATATAAAAAGAATGAATTGCAAGTAGCTGTGATCTGTGTTAGTTAGTAGTGTCTCTAGTAGGAGAAATGCAAGGGAATGAATTTGCCACAGCAATTTTGGAATGTGCTCCAGAGTGGCAGCCATTCCTAGCCCTTGGTGTGCTTGACTTGGGAAGCTGGGTTCTTGAAACTTGTTGGATATCAAAGCCACCCCATACCAGCCGCTTTGGAGTTCTTTGCTTACAAATTTAAAGAATGAAATTCATAGAGCATAGAGAGAGTTTTAGAAAGAAGTATTTTATTGTAGCTTAAGAGCAAACTGAACAAAGGAGAAGAAAGCATCTCAGGAATGGGACCCTGTTGAGACTCATTGCCTTAGAGTTAGTCAGGTTTCACTAGCCTGAGGAGACACACAGGGAGGGAGCTGGTTGTTCTGGTTTTCCACTTTTCACTTCAGGTGTCCAGGTGCCTCACTGTCTCAGGAATGTTCCGGGTTCTGTTTTCAAGAAAGGGGTAAACCTTGACAGAGAAAGAGATAAGAAAATTACTGCCCCGGCATCCCTTGTCTCTGGCCAGGTGCAGAGGCAGATGTCCTTGTTATCTAGCAAGGACAGTTCTACCTTCTAGCTAAGAAGGAAACCGGCTTGCATTCTTTTCTTTTTCTTTGTTTAAATTAAACTGCATAGGCATTCCAAGGCTTCTGCTCCTATCAAATGAAGACAAAGAATTGACTAACTCAAATATGGAGGCAGAGAAGTCTCAAAATCTGTGGTAGTAGCACCTCAATATAGTTAAGATGTTTATTCTAAAATGTATAGACACAGACAAAGCAAGACAAGTGTTGGTGAGAATGTAACAAAATCTTTGTTAACTGTTGGTAGAAATTCTCACTAAAGAGAGGGACATTTTCCCCAATGAAGGAGCTAGAGAAAGTACCCAAGGAGCTGAAGGGGTCTGAAGCCCCATAGGAGGAACATCAATATGAACTAACTAGTACCCCCACATCTCCCTGGGACTAAACCACCAACCAAAGAAAACACACGGTGGGACTTGTGTCTAGCTGTATATGTAGCAGAGGATGGCCTGGTTGGTCATCAATGGGAGGAGAGGCACTAGGTCCTGTGAAGGTTCGATCCCCCAGTATAGGAGAATGCCAGGACTAGGAATGGTAGTGGGTGGGTTGGGGAGAAGGGGAGGGGGTAGGGGATTTTTGGAGGGGTAACTAGGTTTTCCCTCACAGTTTCATCTGTAGCACTGCATTTAGAATTTTAAACACCTTTCCTTTAGACAGGAACATCTCTGGGTTTAAAATGTTGAGATGCATGGGTCCCTCAACTGGGGGCCGTACCTATCTACTAGAGGTGGTCTCTACAGGTTCTCTCTCCCCTTTGTTGGGTATTTCAGCTAATGTCATTGCCATTGGCTCCTGGGAGACTCTCATTTCCCTGGCTTTTGGGACTTCCTAGTACCTACCCCCAGTTCCCTATCCCTCACTGCTACATGTTTCTATTTCCTGACCCTCTGTACTTCTCTCCTGTCCCGTCCAATACCTGATCCTGCTCCCCTTTTCCCCTTCCCCTCCTCTCTCTCTCTCCCTGGTTCCCCTTCCCGCTACCTACTGTGATTATTTTGTTCCCCTTTCTATGTAGGATTGAAGCATCCATACTTTGGTCTTCCTTCTTTTTAAGCTCCATATGTTTTTTGGGTTGTATGGTGGGTAATCTGAGCTTTAGGGTTAATATCCACTTGTCAGTGAGTACATACCATGTGTGTTCTTTTATGTGTGGGTCTACCTCACTTGGGATGATATTGTCTAGTTCCATCCATTTGCCTGCGAATTTCATGAAGTCATTGGGTTTTTTGTTTGTTTGGTTGGTTGGTTGGTTGGTTTTTTTGTTTTTGTTTTTGAGACAGGGTTTCTCTGTGTAGACCTGGCTGTTCTGGAACTCACTCTGTAGACCATACTGGCCTCAAACTCTGAAATCTGCCTGCCTCTACCTCCCAAGTGCTGGGATTAAAGGCATGCGCCACCACTGCCTGACTTTTTTTTTTAATAGCTGAGTAGTACTCCATTGTGTAAATGTACCACATTTTTTGTATCCATTCCTCTGTTGAGGGACATCTGGGTTCTTTCCAGCTTCTGGCTATTATAAATAAGGCTGCTATAAACATAGTAGAGCATGCATCTTTGTTATATTTTGGAACATCTTTTAGGTATATGCCCAGTAGTGGTATAGTTGGGTCTTCAGGTAGAACTATTAACAATTTTCTGAGGAAATGCCAGATTGATTTCCAAAGTGATTTTACCAGCTTGCAATCCTACCAGCAATGGAGGAGTGTTCCTCTTTCTCCATATCCTCACCAGCATCTGCTGTTGCCTGAGGTTTTGATCTTAGACATTCTGAAATGTTCCTGTCCAAAGGAAAGACAGAGACAAAAAATGAAACAGAGACTGAAGGAAAGGCCATCCATAGACCGCCCCACCTAGAGATCCATTCCATATGCAAACACTAAACCCCCACATCTTGCTGATGCTAAGAAGTGCTTGCTGATAGGAACCTGATATGGCTGTTCCCAAAGAGATTCTATCAGCACCTGACCAATACAGATGCAGATACTCACAGCCAACCATTGGACTGAGCCCAGAGACCCCAATGTAAGAGTTAGGGGAAGGACTGAAGGAGCTGAAGGGGACTGCAACCCCATAGGAAGAACAGTATCATCTAACTGGATCCCTCAGAGCTCCCAGGGACTAAACCACCAACCAAAGAGTACACATGGAGGGACCCAGGGCTCCAGCTGCATATGTAGCAGAGAATGGACTTATCATCAATGGGAGGGAAAGGAGGCTTGATGCCCCCAGTGTTAGGGGGATGCTAGAGGGGTGAGGCGGTAGTGGGCGAGTGGGTGAAAGAGCACCCTCATAGAGGGAAAGGGGAGGGACGAGAGGGAATGGGATTGGGAGATTGTGGTGGAGTAACTGGGAAGGGGATATCATTTGAAATGTAAATGAATAAAATGATTAATAAAAAAAGTTTACCCATCTAGAGACTGCCATATCCAGGGATCCATCCCATAATCAGCTTCCAAACGCTGACACCATTGCATACACTAGCAAGAGTTTGCTGAAAGGACCCAGATATAGCTGTCTCTTGTGAGACTATGCCGGGGCCTAGCAAACACAGAAGTGCATTCTCACAGTCAGCTAGTGAATGGATCACAGGGCCCCCAATGGAGGAGCTAGAGAAAGTATCCAAGGAGCTATAGAGATCTGCAACCCTGTAGGTGCAACAACATTATGAACTAACCAGTACCCCGGAGCTCTTGACTCTAGCTGCATATGTATCAGAAGATGGCCTAGTCGGCCATCACTGGAAAGAGAGGCCCATTGGACATGCAAACTTTATATGCCCCAGAACAGGGGAATGCCAGGGCCAAAAAGTGGGAATGGGTGGGTAGGGGAGTGTGGGGGGGGAGGGTATGGGGGACTTTTGGGATACCATTTGAAATGTAAATGAAGAAAATATCTAATAAAAATATTAAAAATATTTTTAAAAGTTTAAACTCATATTTACTAAAGTAAAAGCATCATTCTTCATGCCTAAGCACCTGCGGAAACCTGGGAGTGTCTCAACTGGTCTGCTCCATTGTGTTGCTGCAGTTACATTATTTGAACAACCTTTATCATGGGCACTAGGAATAATACCTGATCTCAGAGTAACAGATCTCAGTTTGCTACTAGCTCACAGACTATTGAACCATGCTTGGGAACTGGTTACCATCAGTCCTTATCTCTACAAATCCTGTCTCCTACCACCTCAGAATGTTGACTTTGTTCCCAAATGCACATTAATATGGCTTCACATAGCATATAGTATCTGCAACTAGAAGCAAGTGTATTACTGCTCATCTCATCTACTTAGTATTGGAAGTCATGATTTTAGCCATTCTCATTACCAGTGGCAGGAATCTCTTTCTAACAACATGAAGAGGAAATAATCAAAAAACAAAACATACTGCTGGGAATTTCTTCCCATCACACATAGCAGTAGATAACCTTGTTATGGTTATATCTATAGGATGGAGCACAATATGTTAGCTAAAAACTGAAACTGAAAAATGAAAGTGGAACTATCATATGTTTAGGAATTGCCATTTTGGGATATATAATCAAAATATTTGAAAACTGGGCCTCAAGAGATGTCTCAGTGGCCAAGAGTACTTACTGTTCTCTTAGAGGATCCAAGTTGTTACCAACACCCTTGATTTACAACTGTAATTCTAGCTCTGTGGAATATGAGACTCCTCTAGTTTCTGTGGGTACCTACACATCCATGGGCATATAACAAAAACAACAGCAGCAGCAAGAATAGCAACAATAATATATTTTTAACGGAATTGAAAGGAAAATCTCTTATATTATCCATTGCAGCATTTTTTGGAAATAGTTGAAATATGGTAACAACGTAAATCTTATTAAGGGATGAATAAATAGAGAAAATGTGGTATTTCTGCGTATGTACACATAACATTTTATTATATGTAGGTATGTTTATAGAATAGAATATTGTTCACCCCATATAAAAGGTAACCTTGCTACTTATAAGTATATGAATAATAATGAAAAGTATCATGTTAAGTGAAGTAGGCTAGACACAGAGTGACAAACACTGCATAATTTTACTTACATGAAAGATTTTTTTAAATAGTCAAATGTGCCAGGTATAATGGTTCATACCTTATAAGCCCAGAACACAGGAAACTGTGCAAAGGGGATTAGGAGTTTCAGGCTAGCTTAGGCTATAATGTGTATAATGTGTTTCTCAGTATATATATATATATATGCTGAGAAGCAAGAGGGAGAATCTCACACATAACCTGTGGCTGTCCTATGCAGTTCAGGCTGCAACTCAGAGTGATTCTGTAATGATGGCATTACCATGTAAGCCATTGAACAGGGCTCTATATATGCATTTTAGTCCTAGACTGTTACTGAAGAATCTACTGCTAGTGGTTATGTTGGGTGTTAAAATTAATAGGTTTTTAGGTGAAGAAAGGGAAGACAGGAATTGATTGTGAGGGTAGCACACTGACAATGCTTTTTGTGTGTGTGTCACATTTAGGAAGCCCTGGACTTTTGGAATGCAACCCTTTGCACAAAATCAACAGAGTTATTGACAGTGTCCTTTACCTAAGCCAGAACTTTAGGCTTCAGTATGTTTCCTAAAACGAAGTTGACCTGAGAGTCCAATAAAAGACAAATTTGACTTCAATTGCAGTCTTCCTTAGGGGAGAATTCACCTTATCCTGTAAATGTCCACTTACTCTGTTCCCTCTCTAAGTGGGTCTTCGCAATTTTAATGCTAATTGATTTTTATTACCTTATTTATTTTCTTAGTTAAAATATGCTCTTAGGAGTTTTAAAAAGAACTGTGCTTCTTTCAGAAGCTTCTAGTTAATAGGCATTGTCATAATAGGTCGCCTTTAGCATTGCTAATGCTTAGACCCCAGCACATTTCTAGCAAATAAAATCAGGTTTTATTTAGTTCAATTTAAAGAATGAATCAGCTTTGGATGTCCTCTAAATGAATTACAAATTAATTGGCTGAGCGTGTTCAGTGTTCTGTTCATTACTTCTTCCATTCTGACAGTAATGTAGGTTAACTCGCACTAGAGAATTTGGTGCAATGGAAATTCATGGGAATATTCATGACAGCAGTTGCAATGAATTATTTGAACCTTCCTAGAATCTTCTACAATTGATTTTATCCTGGGTTTTGAGAATTTTAATTCCACAACTGTTGTGCAATCAATGTAGAACAAATAAAAGATGTGATTTTTTTTTTATGTTGCAAATAACATTAGACCCCTTTGATGAGGAAAAAAAAACTTTAAATGGCATGTTTAGATTCATTCAATGAAAACATATGATTTAATAATAGTACTTACAATAAATATTTTTAAGTAAGGAGAAACAGATTTAACTTGTAATCATTTTCAAGTTTTATTTTTGATTATATGTATGTGTGTGCACCTGGACATATGTTTGTGCACCACCTGTTTGCAGTTGCCTATGGAGACCAGAATATGTGGTCAGATCCTGTGGGAGTATAGTGATAGGTAGTTATGAGCCATCCAGCATCAGTGCTGGTAATCAAATTTTGAGTCTCTGAAAGAACAGTATGTTCTTAACTTTTGAGCCATCTTTCTATCCCTTTGTAATTGAATTTCTCTCAGAGAGAGAGAGAAGAGGAAGAGATGGGGGGAGAGACACATAAAAACAGAGAGGTGGAGACAGAGAAAGAAAGAGGAAAGTCTCATTGAACCTGAAACTTGCCATTTTGCCTAGATTGGCTGGGTAATCAACACCAGGAATCCAGTTAGCTCCACTTCCCAGTGCTGGGGTTATGGGCACAGCTGGCACACACTACTTTTATGTGAGAGCTGGTGATTTGAGCTCAGGTCCTTCTGCTTACATAGCAAGTGTTTTTGCTCACTGTACCATCTCCCTGGCCCTTGCTGCACATAGTTTATTTCCTACTTCTGAGTCTGATTTAGGAGGTCTTCCATATTAAATTAAACAATACATTTTATAAGGAGTGTATATGTAGGACGTATTTGAAGGACATTCTTAGTGTGGAGCTAAATAAACTTCATCTTAGGCAAAAGGAAGCACTGGAGCCTCTATTGCATTGCTTCTCCTGTGGAGATGTGAACAAACATCTATTCACTCCAAATCCAGCACAGAGACAGACCAAAGGCAAGATTCCATTCAAATCCAGCCTGCAGAACAAGTGGGTTTATTGGGTTTATTTATTAGATAGAGCACAATGACTCAAAACCACCTGTATAACACAAAAGGCCCATCCCTGCATATGTGACACCAAACTCACTGAGCTGTCTCATATTTTAGCACTTCTGAAGGCCACTTGTAGTGAGGAGCCAGGGGGAATACTGGTTACATTCCCAGTTGAAGTCCTTACACCCTTCCATCTGCCCTACTAGAGACTATTGGCAACTCCACTACTACTGGCAGAGCCCTGACTATTAAAATATATTGTTTTCTTTCCTTGCCTGATGAAAGACTCAGGGTTATCTCTGCTCTATGTTGGTAATGAGAAAAGTCATGTTATGCTCAGATGAACTAACTATACTAAAACAACCGCATACCCCAAACGTCATGATTTGCAGCACTTTTAAAAGCACTCTTATAGCCTCCTCTTTATCTGTTTCTCTCATCTCTCTATCTGTCTATCTATCTAGCTAGCTAGCTAGCTAGCTCTTCCTTCCTTCATACCTTCCTCCCTCTATTTCTCGACCTATCAATCTACCCAATTCCCTGCTCCTTCCCTCCACTGCATCCCACCTTCTCTCTCCCTACCATCTACCTCTCATTCCCTTTTTCTTTCTCCTTTATCTTATCACACAAACATGGATACACACAGATTTCCAATATATAATATATATAATTGTATATGTAAGGCCCATTTTTAGATTTTTCCAGTATTACATAATATAATTGGGTATATCATAGGATAAAGCTTACAGAAAAAGAATTAGAGATGTTTGTTTCTACCTCTGCATTGGACCCTTTGTGACCTACTGAACAAGTTCTTTGACCTTTCTTTTCCTGATACCTTATCAGCAAAATGATCATCATTATTCTATCAGTTTTCTAGTTTACTTCCCAGGAACAGCTCTGAGACTCATTGAATTAAACAATGTATAAAGCATGTACTATATTGGGTTTTTTAAAAGCCTAAGAACAAAAAGGGTTAGGTTTATTGGAAACTTTTGGAGACTATAAATATGATTCATTTTTCATAATTACAATGTTCTCTTTCCTTTTACTAATTTGTCTTTTAAATTCATCATGTTACCAAGGGTCCTTAAGTTCGTAAACCTGCTGCATTGTAAAAGAATTAAGTAACAAATTGATAAAGCTAATGGATTTGTTTGCAGTTTGGCCAAACTGGGAAGAAAAAAGAGATTTATAGTTTCTCTCTACATTTTCTATAGCAGTGTTAGAATTTTATAGAAAAGATGAAGTAAGCTATGAGACTTATATTAGTTAATTTAAGTTGTCAGAATTGTGTGAAATTTCTTCTTGGGAAGCAAATGCTTTTGGGGCCTTTAGAGTTTTTCTCTACCTGAAAGACAACTTTAGATTAACACTAAAGGGCAGGCAGCACAATGTTATTAGGCTATCTTTGGTGTGTGTGTGTGTGTGTGTGTGTGTGTGTGTCTGTCTGTCTGTCTGTCTGTCTATGTGTTTCTGTATGTGTATATGTGTTTCTATATGTTTACATATTTATATATGTATAAGTTTACACATGTGTGTAGAGCAGGGTGCCATCACCAGAAATAATATAGACTTCCTTTGAGACAGGGTCTCAAATTGGCCTGCAATTCAATAGTTAGGCTAGGATTGGCTGACCATTAAGACCCAGAAAGTCTTCTGTCTCTGTCTTACTAACACTGGCTTTATAAGAGCATGCCATCATTTTGGCCTCCTAGGCACTCAAAGCAAACCATTTCCTTGCAGGCAATGCAAGTACTTTATTGAGTGAGCTGTTATCCACAGCCTCTCTCTTTGTTAATTTTGTGTAATATATGAGTGGGAATGTGTGCATTATAAGTAAAAGTTTGAAAGAATATAAATTAAAATGTTAAGTGTTATTCCAGGTTGTTAATTTAAATCATCTTCTTGTTTCTCTGTTTGCTATAATGAAAATGTTTGCAGAGTGAAGTGCATTGCATTTCTGTCACTTAAAAGCAATTCTACTCCTTTCGTCCTAGCATACTTATTATGGAAATTTAAAACAATGAAAATATATATTTTAATAATGAAGAAATATGGCAAAAGTTGTAAAATTTGTTTACCTACTACATTTGCTGGACACTTGGGTTCATAAACTCTGAGTCTTAGATTGTCTGGAATTTAGACAATCTAAGAAACAGAAATTAGTCAAAGTGAATGGATTTATTTATGTTCTGGCCAAAGTGTGGGCAGCATCTAAGTTCCTCCCCATCATGCCTGTAGGAATCTCATAATTTATAGAAAGTCAGGAGACAAGGCTAGAGCATACACAATTTAACTGTGAGATAGACCCATGATCCTATTGTGGGAACAAGGAGACCTGGGTCCTAAGTTTTCTCTGAGAAAGTGTTTTTTGTTGTTGTTTTGTTTATTTTAATTTACATCCAGATAGAGAAACATGAGATCTTAAAGACATACTACTTTGAAAGAGAAAATAAAATTGTTGAATATAAGATTCTCACCCATTCAGGGCTTGATAAGAGTTCTTTGTTGTAAGTCTGTTATTGCCTTGAGAGGTGGAGAATGCCAGCATTTTGTACCTTTGCTTAGGAGGTCAGTTTGAATTCCTGACACCTGGGTTCCCCCCCCCCCTTTTTTTTTTAGGAGTAAAGGGTTTATTAAACTTATATATTTTTTTCACTTGATAAATTTTTTATTTTAATTAGGTATTTTCTTCATTTACATTTCCAGTGCTACCCCAAAAGTCCCCCATACCATCCCCTCCCACTCCCCTACCCCTCACTCCCACTTCTTGACCTTTGCAAGTTAAAAAAAAATGTAGTCTGATAGCTGAAAGAAGAGGCACAAGTGTCTCTTAGAATATCTCTGTATCATTGTCACAATGTTATATATTAGCTTAGCTTGCTACTTCCCACACTGTTTACCTTCTTGTATTACATTTTAAATATATTTTCTAGCTACAGGACCGCACTCAATTCAGTGACCGAGACTTGGCTACTCTTAAGAAGTACTGGGACAATGGTATGACCAGCCTGGGCTCTGTATGTAGAGAGAAGATTGAAGCTGTTGCAACTGAATTAAATGTCGACTGTGAAATAGTTCGGGTAAGACATGTTCAGTAATTTTCATGCTTTAGTTAATGAACAACAAAAATGAGAGATTGAAACTAGCAGCACAGGGTACTGCAAACAATATCATTAATGACATGAAAAGACCTGCAGAGTGGGAGAAATTTTTTTCTTTTAGATTTTCAATTTATTTATTTATTATTTATTTATTCATCCATCCATTCATTCATTTATTCATTCACTTTACATCTTAATATTAGCCCCCCTCTTCCCAGTCCCCTCACACAACCCCTCTACTCACTACCCCCTCTCCTCCACCCATTCCCCCCTCTCCTCCTCTGAGAAGGAAGAACCACCACCCCCATTATTACCCCACCCTGACACATCAAGTCACTGCAGGACTAGGCACATCCTCTCCCACTGAGACCAGACAAGGGGGCCCAGTTAAGGGAACAGAATCTATAGACAGTGAACAGAGTCAGGGACAGTCCCCACTTCAGTTGTTGGGAGACCCACAGACACAAAGCTACACATCTGCTACATATGTGCCAGGGGCCTAGGTTCAGCTCATGTATGATCTTTAGTTGGAGTTTAGTTCTAGGAGCCCCCAAAGGTAGAGGTTAGTTGACTCTGCTGGACTTTTTGTGGAGTTTCTATCATCTTCAGTTCCCTCAGTCCTTCCTCCAACATTTCTTTCTTTCTTTTTTTTTTTTTCCTGAGCATCTAATATTTGGGTGTGAGTCTCTGTTCCCATCAGCTGCTGGGTGGAGCCTCTCGGAGGACAGTTATGCTAGGATTCTCTCTGTAAGCATAACAGATTATCATAGTGTCAGAAATTGGTTCTTGTCCATGGGGTAGGTCTCAATTTGGGCCAGTCATTGGTTGTCTATTCCCTCAGTCTCTGCTCCATCTTTGTCTCTGCACATCTTGTAGGCAGAACACATTTTGGGTCTAAGGTTTTGTGTATAGGTAGGAGTCCTTATATCTCTACTGGGAGTTCTGCCTGGCTACAGAGAGTGTCATCTCATAGACATCCCCCTCCACCCCTGTCCATTACCAATTTCTATTCCCTCTCCCCTGCTTTCCCTACATCTGATCCACGCATCCTGTTTCCCTCCCCATCTCCTCTCCCCCTGAGTTTCCTCCCTCCATCTACCTCCGATTTCTATTTTCTTTTCTCCTCTGAGAAAGATCCAAGCATCTTCCTTTGGCTTGTTATTTGGCTTCTTTGGGTCTGTGAATTGCAGTGTGGTTATCCTGCACTTTAATGTTAATATTCCACTTATCAGTCAGTATTTATTCAGGATGATATTTTCTGATCTATCCATTTGCTTGCAAATTTCATGGTGTCTTTGTTTCTAATAGCTGAATAGTATTCCATTGCATAAATGAACCATATTTTCTTTTTTTTTAATTTTTAATATTTTTTTATTACATGTTTTCCTCAATTACATTTCCAATGCTATCCCAAAAGTCCCCCATACCGCCCCCCACTTCTCTACCCACCCATTCCCATTCTTTTGGCCCTGGCATTCCCCTATATTGGGGCATATAAAGTTTGCAAGTCCAATGGGCCTATCTTTCCAGTGATGGCAGACTAGGTCATCTTTCGATACATATGCAGCTAGAGACAAGAGCTCCGGGGTACTGGTTAGTTCATCATGTTGTTCCAACTATAGGGTTGCAGATTCCTTTAGCTCCTTGGGTATTTTCTCTAGCGTCTCCATTGGGAGCCCTGTGATACATCCAATAGCTGACTGTGAGCATCCACTTCTGTGTTTGCTAGGCCCCGGCATAGTCTCACAAGAGACAGCTATATTTGGGTCCTTTCAGCAAAATCTTGCTAGTGTATGCAATGGTGTCAGCGTTTGGAAGCTGATTATGGGATGGATCCCTGGATATGGCAGTCTCTAGATGGTCCATCCTTTCATCACAGCTCCAAACTTTGTCTCTGTAACTCCTTCCATGGGTGTTTTGTTCCCAATTCTAAGAAGGGGCATATTGTCCACACTTTGGTCTTCATTCTTCTTGAGTTTCATGCGTTTAACAAATTGTATCTTATATCTTGGGTATCCTAAGTTTTGGGCTAATATCCACTTATCAGTGAATACATATTGTGTGAGTTCCTTTGTGATTGTGTTACCTCACTCAAGATGATGCCCTCCAGGTCCATCCATTTGCCTAGGAATTTCATAAATTCATTCTTTTTAATAGCTGAGTAGTACTCCATTATGTAAATGTACCATAATTTCTGTATCCATTCCTCTGTTGAGGGGCATCTGGGTTCTTTCCAGCTTCTGGCTATTATAAATAAGGCTGCTATGAACATAGTGGAGCATGTGTCCTTTGGGTGTATGCCCAGGAGTGATATAGATGGGTCTTGAGGTGGAACTATTTCCAGTTTTCTGAGAAACTGCCAAATTGATTGACAGAGTAGTTTGCACTCCTATCAGCTTCGAGGAGTGATCCCCTTACTAATGGGAAATATGTTTTTAAAAATTATGTATCAGGCTGGGCGGTGGTGGCGCATACCTTTAATCCCAGCACTTGGGAGGCAGAGGCAGGTGGATTTCTGAGTTCGAGGCCAGCCTGGTCTACAAAGTGAGTTCCAGGACAGCCAGGGCTATGCAGAGAAATCCTGTCTCGAAAAAAAACAAGTATATATATATATTTTTAATTGTAAAAGGTATATATAAACATTTCTCTGAAATATCTCATGCATCCATAATAAACAATAAATAAAAATAATTGTATTGATCAATTATAGGAACAATTAGTTTATATTCTACTTGAAAGACATTTATATGAGGTTGAGATGATTGGGGCATTGCAAATATTTAATAATGTTTTTTTAAGGGACAAATGCCTCTTTTTTTTTTTTTAAACCATCTGCTGGTTTCTTTGGTATAAAGATTTCTACCATTGGGTTTCCAAGTCTCATTCAACTCAGAGGAAGAAATGATAGCATTGGGCAGTGTGCAAAGTTATTGCGTGGCTTCATCCATACTTGAGAGTCATCTTAGAAGACCAGGAGGAAGGTACTAATAAAGAACAAGTAACAAAATATAAAACTCTTCCAGATGAAATAACATTTTTCAAACACATAAAGAGAAGACGATGGGCAAACGTTTTTCAAATCCTACTCTAAAAAACACTTACTGTCCTAGTCAGTGCTTTCCTTCTTGTTGTGATCCAGATGTAAAACCAATTTTCATCCTGTGTTTGCCAAGTATGCTGCTGTGCAAGAGTGTATGCTTTCAGGGATAAAGAAATTTATCAGACACATCCTGTTCTAAAGGATTTTCAAATATAGCAAGAGAAATGATTTTAAAAAAATGACTGGAGACTCTTTTTAACATTATTTCTTATTATTTTATTTGTTCATTTATTTATTCACTTTACATCCTGATTGCAGCCCCCTCCCACTTCCCCCAATACACACAGCCCCTCTCCTACCTCCTCCCTTTCTCCTTTGAGAATAGGAACCCCTCCTGGGTACCAACAAACCCTAGCATATATCAAGTCTCTGCCGAACTAGGCATTTCTTCTCCCCCTGCTCCAGTTGTTGGAGGACCAACATGAATACCAAGCTGCACTTCTGCTACATATGTGTGGGGCAGGGGACACTAGGTCCAGCCCATGCTTGCTCTTTAGTTGGTGGTTCAGTCTCTGTGAGCCCTTAAGGGTCCAGGTTAGTTGACTCTGTTGGCCTTGCTGTGGAGTCTCAGTCCTTCCCCCCAACTCTTTCACAAGACTCCCAAAGCTCCATCTAATGTTTGGCTGTGACTCTCTGCAACTCTTTCCATTGGCTCCTGGGTGGATCCTCTCAGAAAACAGTTATTCTAGGCTCCTGTCTGCAAGCATAACAGAGTACCATTAATAATGTAAGGAATTGGTTCTTGCACATAGGGTGGGTCTCAAGTTGGGCCAGTCATTGGTTGACCATTCCCTCAGTTTCTGCTCCATTTTTTGTCTGTGCATATCTTGTAAGAAAGATACATTTTGGGTCAAATGTTTTGTAGGTGGGTTAGTGTCCTTATTCCTCCACTGGGAGTCCTGCTTGGCTACTCAGGAGGTGGCCACTTCAGGTTCCATATTCCCCACTGCTAGAAGTCCTAGCTAGAGTCAAGTTCACAGACTCCATGGAGCATCCCCTGTCCAGGGTCTTTCACAAGTCTTAGAGAGATTCGCTCCCCCCTCCCCCAACTGCCAATTTCTGTTCTCTCTTCTTTGGTTTTATTAATGTGGGATTGTAACATGGAAAACCTAAGTAAAGTTGAATAGGGAAATATGGAGCTTGTGTTTTTATCATTTAAATTTTTATTTATAAGAATCAAACCTACTTCCTTGAGTAAAACTGCTTGCTTGCTCTGCAAGCCATAACCTAGATTTGAGCCTCATTTTCTATGGTAGAAGAAGAAAACTAATTAGCACTTGGAAGTTGTCCTCTGTTTTTCACTTGCACACTGTGGCATGTGTGTACCTGAGCATAAACACACACACATGCACACACACATACATACACACACACACACACACACACTAACAATAAAACAACTAAATAATTTTCATTGAAATAGAATAATATCACTTTACCCCTTCGCTTTCCTCCATTCATCCCTTCCCAGTTATCCTCCCATGTCCTCTCCAAGTGGATAGCCTCTTTTTCTTTGTCATTGTTACACAGACATATACACATACACACAGGGTGGGGATACTTTTGGTTTTGGTACTTGCTACTAATTTTTTCTCAAACCTATACAAATATAAATACAACTTGCTGAGTCCATTGTTGTTTGTATATATGATTTCAGGGCTGATCATTCTGCATTAAACAACCAACAAGGCAGGTGGTAATTCTTAGGATAAGCTAATTTTTCCTTCTCCCCAGAGTCATTGGTTGCTGGTTGGAATCCCACAAAATTCTTTCCATTCCATGATAATATTCCCATTGATCTTATCATTGTTCCAGTCTCGTTTATATAGCTGTTTCATAGCTAGATTGTTTCTGTCTCTTACAGTGTTTCTGCCCTCTCTTCCATGATATTCCTTGAGGCAGACAGAGAGGAATTGTGATGCAGATGTTTCTTCTGGGGCTGAGTTCCCCACAGTTTGTTGATCTCTGCATTGTGTCCAGTTGTGGTTTTCAGCAATGGTCTCCATTTGCTGTAAGGAGGGGCTTCTTTGGTAGCTACAATTATCTCTAGGAAAAAGGATAAGTTTTAGAATGTAGTAAAGAATTATGCTTGTCTAGTACAGTGGCAGAAATCTATTCTTTTCTAAGGTCCATGACTTAACTAGCACTTGGAAACTTACTAGGTATCCAGTACCAGGTATGATTTCCCTCCTGTTGAATGGGTCTTAAGTCTAATTAGACAACTCTTGGCTGCCACTGACATGGGAAGGCCTCTTACTGTACCTTGCTATTATGATAATTATTATGGTTCACAGGTGATGCAGGTGGATAGGGACTGTTATCCACTTCTCTCCCTTGGAAGTTTGCATAGAATGCTCTAGAATAATGGAAACTAGAGGCTTTCAAGTCAGATCCAGTTCGAACCACTTGAGGCTGTGCCTGCCCTAAGTGTTTGATGTCTTTAGCAACAGGGATCCACCCCAAGAGGCTACTTTAAAAATTTATATTGTTTTGGCAGTTATGTGAACTACTCTCATCAACCATTTAAAAGGAAGGTTTTGTGCCTGGTACTAGAGTTTTTTATTAGGCTATGGTTCCTGTGGGGAGCATTGTCAAGCCAATTGTTGTAGGGCAGTGGACAGTGACAGGGGCCTGGTGCCTGGGAGCAGGGTCTCCGGGGCTTCTAGCCTTAGCTCAACCAAGAACCAGGCTATCAAGTTCTATAGAATTTGTTAGAAAAACTCTCCCTACTCCTCCCCTCCTACCTTTTTCAGAAGCTAGAGCCAAACATTTTTTACTCAATTAGATACTCTCTTTGATATTTACTGCCATGTGTGAATGAAGTCCTACACTTAATAGAATTAGCTCTGAGTTACAGAAAATTCAAAATAACAATGGTTTAGACAAACCTCTACAATTCTGTCCAGCTGATACGCTGTCTACAGCTAGTGTAAAACTCCTAGGGTAGCCTTAGTGATTTTTCTGCCACTTCTGTGGTGCAAGGCCTCTTCAAGGTCCATTATGGTGGCATATATAACTCCATGGTGTACAACAGAGAGAAGAGAAAATATCAAGGGTATATACCAATTATCTTTCAAAAAAACTGGAGAAACTATCATTAAACACTTTCACTTACATCAAATTGGCTAAAGTTTAGTCACATGGTCATAACCTAAGTGCAAGGGCACCTACAAATAGAGTTTTACTGTGTCAATCTTGTGTTCAGCTAAACCTGTTATTACTTTTGAAGAAAGAAGAACAAATATAAGGCATAGCTAGCTAGACCTCAAAAACCTGTTTATATTGCTACTTCATTTTTTCCATGCTAACCGGTGTCTATTACATTTTTGCTGTATGTTTCAAGACTTTAAAAATCTTCTGACATTGTTCCCTTAACCATTTCTTTCACTTCTCTTCAGGTTTCTTCCTTCTTGTCCTCTCTTAGTATTGGTTAGTGTGATATTCAATATTAATATTGAGTGGTTGGGATGATCTGACGTGAGAAACCAAGGGTGATTTCAGCCAAGTTGGTCAGCTATGCAGGTTTCTTTCCTGCCTTACAACTTTGTATGTGTTCCTCTTGAAACAGAGGCTTGGTTAAAGACACCAACCATTCTCAACAGAGGTAGATCATTTTTTCTGTGAAAGCTAGAAAATAATGGCATTCCCCTGCTAGAATCCCCAAACTTATAAAATACAAATATGATTATAATGTAAATACTTGATACCTGTGAATTATGTTGTGCAATATTGTTTTTCATTACGTATTATATAGTTTATTCCTTTGGAACTTATAAATTATGTAGTTTTCACTTTTTTCTTTTTTTAATTGGATATTTTCTTTATTTACATTTCAAATGTTATCCCCTTTCCTGGTTTCCCCTTCGAAAAACACCCTCCCCCATCCTCTCCTCCCTCCTCTTGCTCACCAACCCACCCACTCCCCCTTCTTGGCCCTGGCATTCCCCCATACTGGGGCATAGAGCCTTCATAGGATGAAGAGACTCTCCTCCCATTGATGACCAACTAGGTCATCCTCTGCTGCATATGCAGCTGGAGCAATGAGTCCCACCATGTGTGCTCTTAGGTTGGTGGTTTACTTGCTGGGTGCTCTTGGGGTACTGGCTAGTTCATATAATTGTTCCTCCTATGGGGAGGCAAACCCCTTCAACTCCTTGGGTTCTATCTCCAGCTCCTTCACTGGGGATCCTATACTCAGTCTAATGGATGACTGTGAGTATCCACCTCTGTATCTGTGAGGCACTGACAGAGCCTCTCAGGAGAGAGCTATATCAGGTTCCTGTCAGCAAGCTCTTATTGGCATCCACAACAGTGTCTGGGTTTGGTGATTGTAAATGGGATGGATCCCTAGGTGAGTTGGTTTCTAGATGGTCATTCCTTCAGTTTCTACTCCAGACTTTGTCTCTGTAACTACATCAATGGGTGATTTGTTCCCCGCTTCTAAGATGGATAGAAGTATCCACAGTATGGTCTTCCTTCTTCTTGAAGTTCATGTGGTTTGTGAATTGTATCTTGGGTATTCCAAGCTTCTTTTTGGCTAATATCTACTTAGTGAGTGCATACCATGTGTGTTCTTTTGTGATTGGGTTATCTCACTCAGGATAATATTTTCTAGTTCCATACATTTGCCTAAGAATTTCATGAAGTCATTGTTTTTTAATAGCTGTGTATTACTCCATTGTGTAAATGTACCACATTTTCTGTATCCATTATTCTGTTGAGGGACATCTGGGACCCTTCCATCTTCTGGCTATTATAAATAAGTCTGCTATGAACATAGTGGAGCATGTGTCCTTCTTACATATTGGAGCATCTTCTGGGTATATACCCAGGAATGGTATTGCTGGGTCCTCAATTAGTACTATGTCCAATTTTCTGAGGAACCACCAAACTGATTTTCAGAGTGGTTGTACCAGCTTGCAATCCCACCAGAAATGGAGGAGTGTTCCTCTTTCTCCACATCCTTGCCAGCATTTGCTGTCACCTGAGTTTTTGATCTTAGCCATTCTGACTGGTGTGAGGTGGAATCTCAGGGTTGTTTTGATTTGCATTTCCGTGATAACAAAGGATGTTGAACATTTTTTCAGGTGTTTCTCAGCCATTCAGTATTCCTTAGTTGAGAATTCTTTGTTTAGCTCTGTATCCCATTTTTAAATAGGGTAATTTGTTTCTCTGGAGTCTAACTTCTTGAGTTCTTTGTATATATTGTATATTTGCCCTCCATCGGATGTAGGATTGGTGAAGATCTTTCCCAATCTGTTGGTTGCTTTTTTGTGTTCTTGACAGTGTTCTTTGTCTTACAGAAGCTTTACAATTTATGAGTTCCCATTTGTCCATTCTTGATCTTATATAACAAGCTATTGGATTTCTGTTCAGGAACTTTTCCCTGTGTCCATATGTTAAAGACTTCCCCACTTTCTCTTCTATAAATTTCAGTGTATCTGGTTTTATGTGAAGGTCCTTGATCCACTTGGACTTGAGCTTTGTACAAGGAGATCCATTTGCCTCTTCTACATGCTAACCGCCAGTTGAGCCAGCACCATTTGTTGAAAATGCTGTCTGTTTTCCACTGGATGGTTTTAGCTCCTTTGTCAAAAATCAATTTTGTGACCTATTATATGGTCAGTTTTGGAGAAGGTACCATGAGGTGCTGGAGTAGCTATTCTAATATTGAATAAAATTGACTTTCAACTCCATTGATATTAAGAGATATTAAGGAAAGGTGCTGAGAAGAAGGTACATCCTTTTGTTTTAGAATAAAATGTTCTATAGATAGGTTAAATCCATTTGTTTCATAACTTTTGTTCGTTTTACTGTGCTTCTGTTCAGTTTCTGATTCCATGATCTGTCCATTGTTTTGATGTGTTTTCCTGTAAATTTTTAAGAGATTTTTGTGTTTCCTCTTTAAGGGCTTCTACCTGTTTACCTGTGTTGTCCTGTATTTCTTTAAGGGAGTTATTTATGTCCTTCTTAAAGTCCTCCATCATCATCATCATGAGAAGTGACTTTAGATCCATATCTTGCTTTTCTGGTGTGATGGTGTATCCAGGACTTGCCATGGTGGGAGAGGTGGGTTATAATGATGCCAAGTAATCTTGGTTTCTCTTGCTTCTGTTCTTAAGCTTGCCTCCTGTCATCTGATTATCTCAAATGCTCCCTGCCCTTGAGATATCTTATTGGAGCCTGTCCTTCCTGTAATCCTGGTTGATTCAGGACTCTTCAGAATCCAGCTTTCTCTGTGATCCTGTGATTCAGGGATCCTGTGATCCTGAGATTCTGGGTGTGTCAGCGTTCTTGGCAGTTAAGCTTCCTCTAAGACCCGGAGATCCTGGTGTGACCAAGTTTCTAGGATCCTTGGCTCCTAAGACCCTGGGCATGTTAGAGCACCTGGCATTGGAGGCCATGGGACTGCCTGCTGAGTTTGAAACCAAGATAGACCAGCGCCAACTGGAAGGAAACCAAGCCACTGGTCGGGTGGGGTTCCTGTGTCCCTGCTCCTGCTGGCTCCAGGCACTCCTGGTGGTGTTGAAACAGATGTTGTGTTCCACTTACCTGTGATCCTAAAATACTGAGCATGCTAGGGCACCTGAGTAGTGGAGAGTCCTATGGGGACCTTGGAACTGTCCCCAGAGTTCGCACCCAAGGTCTTTCACGTTTGGTTTTTGAGACATGGTCTCCCTCTGTATCTCTAGCTCTCTGATGCTTATCATGTAGCTTAGGCTGGCTTTGAATTCGTGGAAACATCACCCTTCCAAGTGCTGGCACTATTAGTGTGTGCTATCACAGTATATTTCTTATGTTGTATTTCTGATATTTTCATATTTGCTTACCTAGTTTTCTAAGTACTTGATACTAGTTTCTTTGCATACTTACTCAATACATCCCCACACATTTGGCAGTAGAATAGTTTCATCATCTTGAAGATATATTTTCTGAATCTTATGACTCATTCACTGCAATCTGAATTGCTTACTTCCTTTACAGGGATACAACTGTCTCTTTGTAATTCTTATTTTTAACTTGTTTTTCTCTTTACTCTACCTTCAATAAGGTATCCTCAAATTTATCTTATAACTTTTCTGTAGAATATTTAAATATTTTTTCAAATGCTCTGTTTAACCTATCATTGATAGTAATAAGTACTTTGCGCTTCAGGGCCTTCCTGGGACCCCTTCCTTTGTACTTCAAAAGAAAATAGATAAGTACAGACTATTTTCAAAAATATACACTTCCCAAATGCAAGGTGATATAGCAGTAGTATTCATGGCTAGGATTCCCTCAGCGGGTTTAGGCATGTACTTAGTATGTTTTTAAACTAGTGCTATTAATATGAAGTCCCGCATCAGTTATGTGTATAATCTACTATACCTACAGAAACTCTCAATATGTAAGACAAAGATGAAGTGATATTTTATTTTTACTTAAAGTTAGTGAAAACTTTTTTATTAATTTTTATTTTTTAATCCTTTTTTACAGTCCAAGAGGATGTTCCCCACTCCTACCCAACTAGAGCTGCCCGCTCCCTAGGGCCTCAAGTCTCTGGAGGGTTAGATGCATCTTTTCTTACTGAGTCCAGACCAGGCAATCCTCTGCGGTATATGTGTCAGGGTCCTCAGACCAGCTAGTGTATGCTGCCTGGTTGGTGGCTCAGAGCAATTTACCAAATATTATAGAAAAAGTCCTTTTAAAACATATCCCCTGAAGAGAGGATGGGTTTTAAAAGGACTTTTTCTATAATATTTGATAAATTGCTCTGAGCAAGAGTTTTTACCATTAAAAAAACTCTCTTGAGAGTTCAGGAGAAATCTTGTTAAGTACAGAGGACGTTCATGTTGCTGATTACTAAAGTGAGCAGTGTGTCTAGATGGCTAGTCAACTATTACTTATGACAAAAATTTGACATTTTAGAGATTTTTTTCCTTGTTCTGTCCCATTAAGTTACAACCTTGATTCATGGAAGCATTCCAAGACCTCCAGTGTATTTCTGAAACTCAAACCCTTTGTATATTGATTTTGGTTTATGTATACATGTCTATGATAAAGTTTCGTTTCTACATTAATTTCAAGATATTAATGACAATGACCGATAGCAAACAAAAACAGTTATAATTCTATACTGTGATAAAAAGCCATGTGACTGTGGTCTCAGTGATGAAAGTCAAGACATGTGTTTCTATTCACAGACTACATTTGACTACTGGTCATTGAAACTACAAACACCAACAGCAAAGCTATGAGAGGATTACTATACTTGTAAGAAGCCTGGGAAGAAAACGTGGCACACCATTCATTTGATTTTAATTAAGTATCATAGTTACAATGCACATGCTTCTTTAACTTGAAATATTATATCTAGATTCCTGTCTATTGTTTATTAACTTATTCATTTAACAACTGTGCATGGTGAACCTACCATGTGCCAGAATTCTGTGCGATATAAAGATTGCAGCTTGCTTAAGGAACTTTCAGGAGCTTTACTATCTCTGAGCTTCAGTAAGTCGGAAGATATTTTTACAAAGCCTATAAAATTACATGGGAACAGTACTCAAAAACTAGTAACATACCCCCTATCTTGTGATAATTCTGTTATAATGCCTGCCTTTTCCATCTGGGTATTGTTTATGGTGGACAGGTCCAAATGTACTGATTTATGATCAAATGTTAGTGTGAGCAATACATGATGGAATGTTTAAAATTGATTTTGTGAAATTTAAATTAATTGCATAGAAAAATGCATGCACATTTTAAAATTTAAGACTACATTTAGTTTCAGAAGAGCATGGCTACATTTGAAATATCTTTATACAGACCACAATTTTTCAATTATATAGTAAATTCTCTGTTATCTTTTTTGTTTGGTTTTGTTTATTAAAGCAGAGATTCTATAGTCTAAGCTAAGTAGCTGAGGTTACTAGTCTTGAACTCAAAGCAACCCTCTTCCCTTTGCCTCCTAAGTGCTGGGATTATAGATAAAAGCTACCAAGCCTAGCTTCTATTATCTATCTTAGACATTAATTTAGCCAGCGAGCACTGAGGCAGAGCACTTACTTTCCCAGAAAAGTGCTAGCAAAGCCTGGCACTATGATTTGCAAAGCCTAGGAGTAAATCCTCACCAGGACAAGAAGAAGTCAAGTGATTCTTAATCAGTTTAGGGGAGGGCATATTTTAGTGTTAGGGTACCTGCCTAGTATGTAGAGCGCACTGGGTTCAAGCCTGGCACTCAAAAAATGTTAAAATAATAAATTTTACAGGCTAGTATTTGATTTACACCTTTAGACCTAAAACTCAGGAGGAGGATGCAGGATACCTATAATTTTTAGACCAGAATCCTTTACCTAATAAGTTCTAGGCTAGCCAGGGCTACATAGTGATAGACTGTCTCAATAAAGAATAGGAAGTACAGGAAATAAGCTGATAAGTACCCTGAGATTTAATTCAGTGCCCTGCTAAAACACAATGTTTTTCTTCCCTTTATAAAATTGAGAGACTGAGTTAAATATGGAAAAGTCTTCTCTATAGTACATTATGGTAGTTAAATAGTCTAGCTGGCTCTCACTAACATCTGGTCAAACTATTTAGTTGCATTTGTTTTTATATGTATCACCAGTATTATATTGTAAGTTCAAGTTCCCTCCATATATCATGCTTGTTATCTCTACTACTGTATATATGATTGCTGTCTAGTATTCAGTAATATTTGTGGTATGAACAAATATCTAACAGAAATGTATACTATATATATATATATATATTTATATATGTGTGTGTATCATATAGAAAATATGAACTATATTATAGCATAAATCTATATGAAAAGTTAAGAATATACTTTCACATTGCTTAATAGAAATACTATTAGAAATTTATGGTCTAAAAGTCTTCATTTTTAATGGCTATTATACTTCTGAAATTATTCTTAGGTGCTCTGGTTAAAAAGACATAAATCCTATTCTATCAATTGATGACCATCCTGGAAGGATACCTATTATCCTAAAAAGGAAAATATTTGGAAACCAGAAAACCTAATTTTGCACACAAGGAATCTGAGGCCAAGTAATAAAATAACTTGCCAAAAGATTATGTGAAACAGTTGAACAACAGCCAGACATGGTGACACACTCCTTTAACCCAAGCACTCATGATGCAGAGGCAGGGGGATTTCTGGAAATATGAAGCCAGTCACATCTACACAGTCAACCAGGCTAAATAGCGAGACACTGTCTCAAAAACTGTTGAAAAACTGGATAGTTCTAAACAAATCAAGTTTAATATGAAATAGATAAAATTTATCTTTACATATATTCAAAAGCTGGAATGCAGAAAGAACTTTGGGTTGAAGAAACTCTGAAGCAAAGAACTGAGTACAATACTTAGACACTGATCCACTGTCCTAGTTTGCTTTCTGTTGCTGTGATTTAATACTGACCAAAAGCAACTTGGGAGTGGAAAGTCTTATGTGGCTTACAGGTCCATCGTCCTTAGAAGCTGAGGTAAGAACTGATACAGAAACCCTGGAAGAACAGTGCTTACTGGCTTATTTCCCATGCTGCTCGCTTTGCTTTCTTAGACCATCTACTACCACCTGACCATGGCTGGTACTGCATACAGTAAGCTGGACTCTCCAACATGACAGCAGTCGTTAATCAAGAAAATGCTCCACACCTACAGGGTTGCAGACCTCTTTAGCTCCTTGGATACTTTCTCTAGCTCCTCCATTGGGGGCCCTATGATCCATCCAATAGCTGACTGTGAACATCCACTTCTGTGTTTGATAGGCCCTGGCCTAGCAGTACCCCGGAGCTCTTGACTCTAGCTGCATATGTATGGAAAGATGGCCTAGTCGGCCATCACTGGAAAGAGAGGCCCATTGGACATGCAACCTTTATATGCGCCAGTACAGGGGAATGCCAGGGCCAAAAAAATGGGAATGGGTGGGTAGGGAAGTGGGGGGGAGGGTATGGGGGACTTTTGGGATAGCATTGGAAATGTAATTGAGGAAAATACGTAATAAAAAAAATTTTTAAAAATAAAATAAAGTAAAATTGAAAAACTAAAAAAAAAAAAAAAAGAAAGAAAATGCTCCACAGATTTACCAACAGGCCAATCTGATGGAGGTGATTCTAGTTTGTGTCAGATTCACAAAATTAAGTAGCCCTTCCACTATTAGGAATAATACTGGGGAACAACAGCTAATTAATTAATCAATTAATTAAAGATCCCACATTCTTCCAAAACCCAGAATGGAGAAACTTAAAGAGTGGTAAATTTTATGTTTTTAAAATGTTCATGAAAAGACTAAATGGGAACTTAAAGTATTCAATGGGCTAGGTTTATCTTTTTCCTCAGTTGAGCTAATCTAATGCTATTGCCTTCCAGAGGGCCCTCTTAAACCGAAAAATCATGTTTATGGACTGTGTATCCCTTCACTCAGTCAAGTGGCCATCACAAGTTACTAGAGCAAAATAACATTAAATGGCTTGTTGTAAGCAAGTCAAAAAAACAAACCTCTCATAGTTTTGAGGACTACAAAATTCAAGACTAAGGTGCCAGCCAGCATATGTAATGTCTGGCTAGGGCCCATTCTAGACAGCTAACTATTTTTTTTCATGGTGGAAAATATGACATCCATTTGTTTTTCCTTTAAAACCAGCAGTAAATCTCTTCTTGAGATTCACCCTCATGACCTAGCTATCTCTCAAGGGCTCTGCCTCTTAATACTGTCACTTTACAGGTTAAAAGCTTATCATACTAATAGGGTTAGAGAACGTCGATATTCAAATCATAGCCACTTGTAAGATTACCGCATTTTTCTATTAGTCTATCCAATGAAATAACATTTTTACCATTGCATTTCTCTTTTGAATTGTTCCCCATTGCCATTCAGGGTACTCATATTGAAGGCAGTCTCTTTATATAATATGAGCTGCCTAGAAACTCATTGTAGGTGCATTTTGCCACTTTTGGGTTCTGCTGTTTAGTTTTGAGGAGCATCTAAAAATATTTTGAACCTTAGAATACAAAAAATAAAATCAAACCTCTCAAATAGTTGCCAATATTCACATCGCATTTTAACTTTGTCATAGCTGAGAGATTCCCCACCTCCAGGAAGAGAAGCAGAAACTTGGTTTCTCTTTTTCTTTCCTTTTTCTTCTTCTTCCTTCAGGTTTTATGATGTAAATAAGACAAGCATCCTAAAGAGAAGGTATCTTCCTCCTGTTGCCTATGCCTTCATTTGCACAAGATCTCTGGCTAGGATGATTGTACAAGAAAAGGGTGTGTATTACCTTTTCCTAAGCAGCAGTTCTCACAGATAGGAAATAGTGAAAGAACATAACAAATAAAATAAAAAGAGCTTTGGTGAGAAGGTCAAGTTCTTTAGATTTTCTGAAGTCTAGCAATTTATTTGTAATGAGGCAACATTAAAGGGAAATGGAAACTACTTTTTAAACTAGTGTTTTTCCTTAGTGGGAAAGCTAGCCAATTTAAGAAAATTATTACCCAACATCTATAAGAATTTTCTCTTGGATTACTTTTCATCTAAGACAATATGTTTCTTTTAGATTTCATGTTTAATATATACTGCTAAATATATGTAAAGTTCTATATTTCCTGAATTTGCTTCCCTACTCCCAAACCCAGCAAGTACAAATAATAGTTAGCCTTCTTAAACTAACTGAATAGTTCTTCTGTTTTGCCAGACATATTTTTTTCTGAAAAACCTAACCAAATATAAAACTAACCTTAATCACATTTTTATTTACATTGGAAAGTATCTATGATGGCTTTGTATTTATGTAGATTTTTTTGTATAGAGTAAATTCTAGTTAATATTTTTATAGAAAGGGCCTGGGAAGATAGTTCTATCAGTGTAAAATGCTAACTATATAAATATGAAAACCCATGTCCCATCTCCAGATAACACAAAACAAACAAACTAACACACAAACAAAAAGTAAGTGGGTATATGTCTAAGAGAGGTACAGTTGGCCAGCCAATATTCCAGCAGAGATGGGGGGGGGGGTGGCTCCAAGCTTCATCAGTTACTGAGAAGCTATTGGCAATTGAAAGCTACTGGGAGAAAAAGAATTATAATTACTGGGTATGGCCAATGGTAGGTTTCACATACTCCAGTGGATGGACCCACAACAATAACAAAGAAAACATGAAGTTGGGAGGACAGATGTATTAGGAGGGTTACAGGAAAATTGGAGGGGTAAGGAGGGGTTGAGAGGTACCTGTAATCATATTTCATTTATACCGGTATGAAATGATCAGAGAACAAAAATGTAATGAAAAGTACGGTTTTTAAAATCCAGACGGTGACACACACACACACACACACACACACACACACACACACATACACACACACACACACCTGGAATTCTAGAACCGTTAAAATGGATTCAGGCCAATCCCTAGGGCTATCAGTCCAGCCAGACAAGACTTGACTAGCCATTAAGCCCTAGGCTAATGAGCAACCCTGTCTAAACTGGCTGGATGTGGTGACATACACCTTTTTACTTGAGAGTTTGGAAGTCAGAAGCATTTGTTTTTCTGAGTATGAAGCCAGCCTGCTGTACATATTGAGGATACATAGTAAAACCCTTTCTCAAAATGACAAAAAGTCCAAGGATGCCTGAGGAACAACACCTGAAAATGATATTCAAACACACCTGAATGGGTGTACAGACATTAATTTACACCCTACAAAACTATAACTTAGAAAAATGGCTTGGGGGCTTAGTTCAATGAGTAAACATTTGCCTTGCAAATATAAGGACCTGACTTTGAATACCCAGAACTAGTGGAAAGGCTGTATGATAATACATGTCTATAATCACATTGTTTCAAGCAAGATGAAAGCCAGACTGACACCCAAAGTTGTTCTCTGACCTCCACAAGCACAGTGGGACATGTCTTGGTATTTAGATATACAAATACACACATACACACACAACACAGAGTAGTTTCTAGCATATGATTCCTACACATATTTTATTAAGTTTATGCATACATTTTTGAGGGATGTAATATAATCTAGTACTAGGGGTGTAGTCCAGTGGTAAAGAGCTTGCCTACTATGAATGCTGGATTTAATCCTCAACACCACAGAAAGAAGGTATGCAGAGAAAATAATATAATATTTTAAATTATAACTTTAATATGTTCACTTTTTGCTATAAGGTCTCACTTATGTAACCATGGCTGTCCTGGAACTCATAGGAACTCTTCCTGCCTCTGCTTCTAGAGTGCTGGGATTAAGGTATATGCCACCATACCCAGGTCAGTACATTTAGTTTTATAGTAGCACAGTTGGTTTCTTTGTGCTGATTAGTATTCGCAGTTATTGCTGAATTCACTTCTTATTTGTAGGAGTATTCCTTGGGATCTTCTTTATAAACTCTACCCTACAATCTGCAAATAGAACTTTAGTTCTTCCTCTCTGCTCTGTATACATTCCTATACTTTCCTTAATTGGTATGTAAGTTAAAATCACTTCCATGTTAAGTCCAAGTAGCCAGAATGGATATCTTGTTTACTCTCATTCTTAGAATATTTTACATTCTACTTTTTATAATTAAACATAACATTATCTACAGGCTTTGGGGTCCTGGAGATTTCTTTACAGGGTAGTTTTTAATGATGAAGTAAATTTTCTTAACAGTTAAGATTCTGTTCAAGTAATTTGTTTATACTACAGTAATTTGCAGTTTTGAAAGAATTGCCCCATTTTATCCAAGTCATCCAATTGTGTGTTCAGAGATGTTTATATGTCCTCATATTATCTATTTTGTGTCTACAAAGTCTACAGTGATGTACTCTGGTTTATTTCTGATATTAATAGTGGAGGCCATCTCTCTTTTGCTTTGCTCAGCAATAGGTCTTACAATCAAGTTCTGGTAGGCAACCAAGAGCAACGGCAATAGTTTGCAATTTTTGACATACCTCTCACCAGCAACTTGAGGGGAAGTGTTTTTAAAAATTTAAAGATGTTTTATATTTCTGCTGCAGAAAACCCAGAATAGAAATTCAGGTTATACACTGAGATGAAATATTTGTCAACCACATATGTGACCAAAAAGTTAATACACAGAGTATTTAAGGAACACTAAGAACACTATCTTGGGTATTCAGTTAAATATCTCAATTAGAAAAGAGACATTTCACTAAAGAGGCTATATAAGTAGCAAATAAATATGTGGAATAGTGTTTAAGATTCTTTTTGTTGTTGTTGTTGTTTTTCGAGACAGGGTTTCTCTGTATAGCCCTGGCTGTCCTGGAACTCACTTTGTAGACCAGCTGGCCTCAAATTCAGAAATCTGCCTGCCTCTGCCTCCTGAGTGCTGGGATTAAAGGCGTGCGCCACCACACCTGGCTCATTATATGATTCTTAATCATGTGATGAAAGGATGGACCATTTAGAGACTGCTGTATCCAGGGATCCGTCCCATAATCAGCTTCTAAACGCTGACACCATTGCATACACTAGCAAGATTTTGCTGAAAGGACCCAAATATAGCTGTCTCTTGTGAGACGATGCCGGGGCCTAGCAAACACAGGAGTGGATGTTCACAGTCAGCTATTGGATGTATCACAGGGCTCCCAATGGAGAAGCTAGAGAAAGTACCCAAGGAGCTAAAGGGATCTGCAACCCTATTGTTGGAACAACATGATGTACTAACCAGAACCCTGGAGCTCTTGTCTCTAGCTGCATATGTATCGAAAGATGGCCTAGTCGGCCATCAATGGAAAGAGAGGCCCATTGGACTTGCAAACTTTATATGCCCCAATATAGGGGAATGCCAGGGCCAAAAGAATGGGAATGGGTGGGTAGGGAAGTGGGGGGCGCTATGGGGGACTTTTGGGATAGTATTGGAAATGTAATTGAGGAAAATATGTAATAAAAATATTAAAAAAAAAAAGAAAATGAAAAAGAACTCCATGAATTTCACTGATGGAGTACTTGCTTAGCATGATGGTAACCGAAGTTTTATAGAAAAAATATATATAATCTCATATAGATTGTTAAGAATATAAAATAAAAACATACATTAACACAAAAAGATTGCATAGGGCTTTTTATAGAAACTTTATATGAAATAGCCAAAAGCTGGGCAAGGCATATACCCAATTTTTTCATATATATATATACACACATACATATATATCTTACTAATTAGCCCTAGCTGGCCTGTTAATGTATCCCAAGTTAGCATCAAATTCACAGCAATCTTTATACCTCAGCCTCCCAAGTGCCAGAATTATAGGCATGCACCACTATACCTAGTCTACTGTTTTGAATAGTGTATTCTAATTCTGTAAGACATAAGTCACAAGAAACAAAGTTAATAATAGATAAAACTTGTTCTGAATTTTGAATTTTTCTATGAATTTCCAGTTACTTTAAGATGAAAATTTTAAGAGTTAGTCATGGCTTCTCACACCTATAATCCTAGCAATACAAGGTCTAAGGCAGGAGGACTGGTTTTGTTTAAGGGGAGCACAGATTACATTGTGACTTCCTGGCCAGACTGGGTAACAAATTGAGACCCTGTTTCAGAAACAGCAAAAGTAACAAAAGTCAAGCCTAAGGATGTAGCTCAGTAGTAACATGTTTGGCTCTCTAGGTTTAATCCCAAATATTGACCAACAAAGCAAAACAAAGAAAAACAAACACAAAAACTTCAATTGGTTCTAAATGTAATAAAAACAAAAATTTAGACTATTAGAAACAAGTATTTTGAAGCCAGCCACACACAGAGTGGGCACAGTTTTAGCTATGAAGAACAAAATTTAAGCCTTATTTCATTGAAAAAAAAAAAAGACCAATCAATTTTCCTATTTAAAGATTTGGTGAATTGTTTTCCTTGGAAACAAACAAACAACAACAAAAACAGGAAGAAAATCAATCTTCAATAGCCTGCATATCATTTGAAAGTCTAAATATTTAAATAAAAAACCTCTTCTGCTAAAAAAAAATAATGAAATTTTTCTTGTTACATGTGTTTTCTAATCATATTTTATGCCTCATTTGTTTCTTATTCTGATGCCCAGATTTTCTAAAATTGCTTATATTTCTCTTACAAAGACTTGGATTGGGAATCGAAGAAGAAAATACCGTTTAATGGGAATTGAAGTTCCACCTCCAAGAGGAGGCCCTGCTGATTTCTCTGAGCAGCCTGAGCCTGGTTCTTTGTCTGCACTCACACCAGGAGAGGAAGCTGGGCCTGAAGTAGGAGAGGATAATGACAGAAATGATGAAGTGTCCATCTGTTTGTCCGAAGCAAGCTCTCAAGGTACTTTAGTGCACCTCCTAATAACAACAGCCCTTGGAAATGTGATGTATTTTTACTTGCTTTTCAGTGGACTGCACTTTAAGTCTAGAGTGTTCAAAACATATGACCAAGCATTTGAAAAGAAACAGATTTATTTTTTAATGCTTCTATGTAAAAAGTCTTCTATATCAAGTCATCACAAAGAACATTCATCTATCACAATAGTGATGGCCTACTTTAAAAACGTCAGTTATTACAATAGTCCTTATACAAGAAGCAGGTAAATTATTATATTTGGCATGCTTAGTCAGGTGTGAGCTTACAAATACTTGAACAAAAGAGAATATGGCACACTATAATAAAAATAGACTTGTGATCTGAAATACTAGGTGCCACTCAAAGCTTTACTACTAGCAAATTGTACAGTTTCGGGCAAAGCATTTAACTCTGCTCATTAGACTCTTTTCTTCACCTGTTAAATGAAGTTAAACTGGCTCGTCTTTACAATACCTCTCAATACATCCCTGCGTGAAACTGTACCCCATAGCATAGATTAATACCATTTACCCAAGAAGAATATTTTATTTGACTTCAAGCATAGAAATAAATACTCCTAATGTCATTTTATTAAAATGTTTATTAATATTTACTTTACATATAATAAAATACTCTCTGTAAATACACAATCCAGTTATATTTAGTAAAGCTTCTGGATTTGTACCACTAAAGTTTAATTTTAGATATTTTTTGCCACCCCAGGAAACTTCTCATGTTTAGTCAGTGTCTCTTGTGTCCTCAGCTTCAGGCACACTAATCTGCCTTCTGACTATGTAAGTGTTTTTCTATGTACTTTCTCTGAATCTGATAATAAAATCTATAGTCCTTTTGGATCTGTGCATGAGGAATTTCAAACCACTCATTTGCACACTTGTCTCTTGCTATTTTTTCACTGCTATCAGTTCAGAATACTGGCAATTAGTTTCTGGTTTATTTATCTATTTCACATATGTATATGTGTATGATATGCACGTGGTGTTTGAGTGTGTGTAGGCATCCAAGAACCCAAAGGTCTCTTTTCCAGTACAAGCCAACCTGTTCTGGGAATTCTGTCTCCATCTCATACACTGAGCTGGAATTGCTGGTGGATGACCATACTTTGGTCTTTATGCTTGCTTATGTGGCAAGTGCTTTACTCACTGAGCTAGCTCTCCAACCCCTTGTTTAATTTATACCTCTTAACTTTTTTTTTTGATTTTTAATATTTTTATTACATATTTTCCTCAATTACATTTCCAATGCTATCCCAAAAGTCCCCCATAGCGCCCCCCACTTCCCTACCCACCCATTCCCATTCTTTTGGCCCTGGCATTCCCCTATATTGGGGCATATAAAGTTTGCAAGTCCAATGGGCCTCTCTTTCCATTGATGGCCGACTAGGCCATCTTTCGATACATATGCAGCTAGAGACAAGAGCTCCGGGGTTCTGGTTAGTACATCATGTTGTTCCAACAATAGGGTTGCAGATCCCTTTAGCTCCTTGGGTACTTTCTCTAGCTTCTCCATTGGGAGCCCTGTGATACATCCAATAGCTGACTGTGAACATCCACTCCTGTGTTTGCTAGGCCCCGGCATCGTCTCACAAGAGACAGCTATATTTGGGTCCTTTCAGCAAAATCTTGCTAGTGTATGCAATGGTGTCAGCGTTTAGAAGCTGATTATGGGACGGATCCCTGGATAACTTTTGATACACACACACACACACACACACACACACACACACACACATACATTTTGAGACAACTGGCCTTGAACTCACTGTACTTCAAAGATTGGTCTTAAATGCCTGATCCCTCAATATCCCCCAGTACCTGGGATTGGTGCATTGTTATACTAGTCATCTTCAAAGATGGCATTATTTGTGTGATAAAAAATGTTATGTTAGGATAACTACTGGTTATACAAAATCATTTTTAGTAATTAGGGCAATAATCAATTTGGCAGTAGCTCTAACTTTTGTGTTATTAATGAGTCTTTCATTGAGCTCTAGAATGTTAGCCAATTACTTAGGATACCTCAGAAGCTCCATTGTAGAGAGGATTCTGGATCAAGTAAGAAACACTATCTCCTTAGGTTGAAAAGTGGGCTGAATAACTCCCCTTTTTTGATTAGGGAAATAAACAATATATTGATAGAATAGGTTTATCAAAGTGACATTATATAGGGACACAGATGTATTTGAAGTGATGACAATTGAATTTGATTATTTTGAATTAGAAGTTCTCATTACTCCTAGTCCTCCTGTCACCACTTCCTTTTTAGGTAGATTTTTTTGCATATAATTTTTACATTGTCATACATAGCAGTATTTTCCTTTGTGGCTTTTGACTTTGTAGTCCTATTTATAGCCTCTTCTTGCCCTATGGATGTGGAAGCTCATATATTTTATATCCTTATGGTAATAGTTTGGCAATTGTATAATAATTTCACCGGGAATTTACTTTGCCTTAATATGTATGAGGAGAATACCTAATCTTACTTTTCCAAATAGTTAAGCAATTGGCACACACTTATTTATTACATAATTCATTCTTTAGTTAGTTGCAGTGTAGCTTTTAAAAATAAAAGATGTATTTGCGTGCATATGTATATGCAGGCATATATACATATATATACATGTTGTATTACATTAATTTCTTTTTAACTGTGACTTTATAAAATCCCTTAATATCTGGTAAAGTTTTACTTTTTAGCTCTAGACAAACTGTAACATTTAGCTCTATATCTTTTCACAATTTCCCCCTTATATTTTTTCAAAATTTTTATTGCCGGCACATTAAATAGATAGACTATCATTAGGAAGATTAATTCCCTTTGCAGTTCTGAATTTTAGATAATAGCAGGACATAGAGAACTGTTGAGTAATATTGGTCTGGAGCTCAAAAAGAGATCTTAAATCAGAAGAAGAAACATGATAATCTGCCAAACTGAGGCCAACTAGCACCTACCCACAAAAAGAGAGTTTTAATTGAGAAAATTAAAATAAAAAAAAAAACAAGACAAGACAATGGAGGAGGGCTGTATGTTGAGAAATATTTACATTCTGGGGCCCCAGGAAAAAAATTAGCTACTGAAAGTACATTCATGAACAACAGAACTGGATAGTGTGCCATTACTAAATCCAAGGAAAGAAAAAGATTTCAGAAATAAGAGGGGTCATTATCTCAATGATCTCATAGAAATTGAGTAGAAAGGAGAGGCCATTGAATCAGTCTTTAAGAGGTTCTTTGCAAAAGCAATTAATTGCATGCCCAGGGGGCAGGCAGGCAAATTGTAATGGGTGGAATAATGACAGGGATAGAAAAGCTGTCACTGTGAGAGGGCAATGAATTTTAAATCCAGGTGTTTGAAAGATTATCAAGTGTGAATATTCTCTCTCTCCCTCTTTCTCTCTTTCTTCTCCTTTCTCCCTCCTCCTGCCTCTCTTCCTCCTCCCTCTCTCTCACCTATGGTTGAAAATGATAAAGGGAGCTTAAGGTGTAGGAAAACTGTTGCAGGCTTAAAAATCATCAAGAAAAAAGGTGTTTCATGATTTCTAAGGTCATTTTTTTTCTTATATAATTGATCCAGTAACTATATGTTTATCTTCTGTTAGTCTTTCCAAAATAATAGTGCTGGAGATCCTTGGGTTATTCCCAATAATTATATGATGAGGTCTTTAGAGCCTAATGCCCTACAGCTATTTGAAGTGGGTAGGGAAGAAGGGTCTGTATGTTTCTCTGAAAGGGTAGGACTGCTGTGATGAACTATTCTGATGAAGCAAAATACATAGGCCGCTGAGTGCAGAGTTCCATTCCCAACTGCCGTTTCCTCTCCTGAAACAGAATTTTAGAAAATAAGCACTTAATGGGGAAACAGCGAATGTTAATTTTAAAGTCTGCATTAATGGTCCCTATTTAATAAACTGCTGCTCCTGTACTAGGGTCCTTTGTCATATAATAGTGTGTTGTCTAGATAGCTGGCAGAGTAATCAAGACCTAATGAGAAAAAGGAGAGAGAGAATTTAATGTATGAATCAGAAAACACATGATGAGAAGTAAGCAGTTGCCTCTCCCGGTAGCTAGTTTTTTTTTTTTTTTTTTTCACAAGCACACAGTAACCTTTTCATTCTCCCCAGAAATTGCTGCAGAAAAGCATTTTCAAGGACTGGAAGGAGCCTTTTGGTACTTTTTCCTACTAGGTCTGTACAGTTTCTTCATTTCACCGATGGACAATACTAATCTGACTGTGTTGTCTATGTGACCCGTTTGTAAGAAGTAATTGTATCATCTGGCAGAGAATAAAACCTACCTCATAAATACACTGACCTATTCTCTTCCAGATCAGAAAAAAAAAATTGCTTAATTATGTTTACATTGAGATTTCCGTCAATTCCCCCTAAGAGATGTAGAGATAGTTTCAACCTCAGGACTACAATTCAGAGTCCTTAAACACAATTGTTCATTTAAAAAGATTGGAGTGTTTTAACTATCTCAAAGAGGAAATATCTTTAAATTAGTGCGTCCATATTACAATACATGTTAAAGCACACACATGAAAACAACATACAGTTTTCTTTCCGTGCCTTTGCAAGGAAAAATATTATCCTTCAAATTGCAAAAGAACACGGGTTTGCTTTGCCAGCTAACAAAAGCAAGCATGATTCTTTAACAGTTTCCTATGTACTCTTTCGTGTCTGAACAAGCATGGAGGTCCCTGACATAGACCTTCTGATTCACCTCCGTTCTGCCTTGCACTTGACCATCCTGTCTCCCCATCTTTTCTGTTTTCCTGGGAGGGAGTGAAAATAGGCATGGTGGAATTGATTCTTACAATTTGGAGACCTTAGCAAAAATAATACTTGGGTAACTTGAGACAATTTAAAGGTTTTCACTATCCTGAGAATCAAATTGTTTAAAGTAAATAATATTTACAACTTTATATTTCTAACAGTGCATCTTTTACAGCTGTATCTTAATATATGGGGTATATGTAGTGTGTGCATCAAAAGATAACTTCTCTGTGGCTTAGTGTGAGCTTAAGCTACCACATAGAGTGCCCTCTGGAGTTCTCACTGATTAATTCTATGTTTTATTTTCAATTAGCAAAGCTGCCCTTTGTGTGTGTGTGAGAGAGAGAGAGGAATTACCAAGACACACTGGCAGTTTTTACATCTCAAACTTTTCCTAATGTTGAAAGTATCTATATGCAGAAGAAAACATTGCTTATTTAGTGTATCATGTTACACCTTTTTTGATTTCAAAAGCCTCAAAATAGCTTTTATATAAATTTTCCAAAATAATCAAAGCATACATATGCTGTCAGTGATCTGGAGCTGTGTATAAACTTACGAGTAAATCTGAAGAATATACAGCAATCCTATAAGGAATAGTACCAGTAATGATCTTGTTGATGAGTAATATAACCCCTCTTCTGAGACCACTATTCCTAATATCAGAACTGCAGCTAAGTCTAATGACAATTTTCCCTCTTTCCATTTCATTTCATCACTAATAATGTAGGACTTGAAATGTCTGCGACTTGAAATGTCTAACTAATGAATAGGTAAACTTTCCTTTGTCTAGGAATCATTGTTTTTATAAAATTTTAAATTGACTTTTCTTACATTTCACAAATAAATGAGATCATGCAATTTATTTTCTTTCTTTCTTTCTGCCTGTCTTATTTCACTTAGATAACATCCCCTGGGTTCATCCATGTTGCAGCAAATAGCAGGGCAAGGAAGGTCAAATATATCAAATGTAATAAAAGAGTGGATTTTTGAATGGGGTAGGAGAATGGGGAGATGGAACTCAGAGGGTACAAAGTTACAATGTGTGTGATGAATAAGGGGAAAGATCTAATAAAAAGCATGAAGACCATAGTTAATGATAGTGTATTGTGTATTCAGGATTTTCAATAAGTGATGATAGCAGCTGTCGCCTGGGGGATGGGAAACTGTGAGATGATAAATATGTTAATTTGTTGCATTGTAGCAATCTTTTTGCTATATACATGTATATTGTATTATATACCACAAGTACATACAATAAAATTTAATTTAAAATATATGGTAGAGATAAGAAAGTTAAATTGAATTTATACAGAACATTGTATTAAAATTCTGCTGAAGTTTTCTTGGATATCATACACTTGAATTCTCATAAACAATCCTTAAAAGTGAATTTCTCCTAATCCTTTTTCATGCTTATACATGGAAATGAATGGACTAGGAAAATCTTAGGAGGGATGATATATATTTTTGTTCTGCTTTCTAAGTTGAATGAAATGTTATTTGCCGAGGATCTGAGAAATTTTGCTAGTATTTATCCAAATTATCTCCATGAAATTGCTGTGTAGAAAAGAGAGACACAGAGATAAATATTCCTACTCTATTTGTAAGGCATCTGGGTGAGGATATTTCAAACTAAAGGGCCAAAAGGGTAATGTATGTAGACACACCCAGTGCCTTGAAGCAGACACTCATCACAGACAGCTTTTATTAGACTAGTTTCTCTGAATTAATGTCTCTTGCTGTTTTATTATTTTTATTTTAAAATAATGAATTTGATCAGAAAAAAATACAAATCCATTGCTGAAAATATTTGGAAATACTATTGGAACAGAAATAATCTTACACCTTAGAGAACAACCTTCTTCTTCTTCTTCTTCTTCTTCTTCTTCTTCTTCTTCTTCTTCTTCTTCTTCTTCTTCTTCTTCTTCTTCTTCTTCTTCTTTCTGTTTTTGGTTTTTCAAGACAGGGTTTCTCTGTATAGCCCCGGCTGTCCTGGAACTCACTTTGTAGACCAGGCTGGCCTCGAACTCGGAAATCCACCTGCCTCTGCCTCCCGAGTGCTGGGATTAAAGGCGTGCGCCACCACCGCCCAGCAAGAACAACCTTCTATAAACAAGAGCAAAGGGATATTTTCATGAAGAGTATCTCTTTGCATATGTATAAGATATATAAAGGTGAATATGTATATACAAGTGTTGAAGTGATCCTGCCTTTTAATACCATTGGAAATCTGCATTTAAAATTTTATACCATTTATTGAGAAATTAATTTGCTGTATTTATCTTATAATGATCAAAGCCAGGTGTGGTGGCAGAGGTCTGAAAATCCACCAGCTAGGATGTAGAGACAGAAAAATTATTGAAACTTTAAGGTTAATCTCATCTGCACGATGAGTTCTTTGCCAGTCAAGGCTATGTAGCAAGACCTTATCCACCAAAAAAAAAAAAGAAAGAAAAAGAAAAGAAAAATGAGTAATATTATAGAAGAAGCTTCACCGAACAAAATTTAAAAACTTAAAAATAAAAGTAAAAATCATTTATAATTATATATAATTCTATCCAGAGATAATAATGGAAACAATATTTGAAAAAAAAGTGTCATCTCTTGGTTTTATTTATTAAACACACACATTTGTATATGTACATATATATGCATGTGTGTATATTTTACAAATGTAAGATTGTGTGTACCTACATCATAAGTGACTTGTGTATTTATTCATTGCTGAAGATAAAAGTTTCTTGCATCTTTTCTATCATAAATAGCAGAGTGATGATCATTTGTATATTTCTACCCATCCACATAACTAATGAAAATATATATGACTAAATAAGATATGAATAAAGTTAAAAACAATGCATATTTGTGATTTGCCATGTGTATGTTTTTAGCAAAACAGATGAATTATTCTTTAAAGAAATATACTAAGGTTTTGAGATACAAGATTTGGACTCTACTTTTTTTTTCCTATAGAGGAGTCCAACGAACTTATCCCAAATGAGACCAGGGCACATAAGGATGAAGAGCATCAGGCAGTATCCGCAGATAATGTGGTATGTACAGCTTGAAATTCTTTCCTCATTACAGGATGGATTTCAAGAACACCATGCCAGTTGATGACAACATCTGTATTGTCAGTATAAAGTCTTGCTTTACTCTGTAAACCAAAACAGAACTTTTTTGTATAAATTTAATCTCTTTTACTACTCAATAAGTAATGTTAAATACTTATTTTTAACTTTTGGAGATTTCCAAGTATGAAAACCTAATAGTTCAAATACAACATATTTTATATATAGCAAGTTAACTTTCTTCAACACACTGAGCACGAAGCAGATTGATTCCATTGGACAGATGGCAGAACTGACATGGAGTTTAGCTGGAGATCATGAAGAAAGCCTTAGTGCTGGTGCTTGTATCCAAGGATTTCTCTCTTCAGGCCATACCTGTCTGTCTTAGTTAGGGTTTTACTGTTGTGAACAGACACCATGACCAAGGCAGCTCTTATAAATTGACAACATTTAATTGGGGCTGGCTTACAGATTCAGAGGTTCTGTCCATTATCATCATGGTGGGAAGCATGACAGTATGCAGACAGGCATAGTGCAGGAGGAACTGAGAGTTCAACATCTTCATCTGAAGGCTGCTAGCAGAATCCTGGCTTCCAGGCAGCTTAAGGGTCTTAAGCCCACACCCACAGTGACACAGCTACTTGAACAAGGCCATACTTCCTAATAGTGCCACTCCCAGGGCCAAGCATATACAACCCATCACACTATATTATATTTGGAAACTTCTTTTTGGTTAACTTGGACTCTGTTAATTGCTTTCAACATCACAGCAAAGATGGAAAGGCAGCATTTTAAGAATTTGAATAGCAGCAGGCTGTGTGTGGATTAAATTGGGTTTTGTAAAAATATAAACATGTAATGATGTTCCCTTAGCAGCTGTTTCAGCAGAATTTGTTTATATGTTGGCCATGTAAAGTTATATAGGAATCAAGATAGTATTAAACCAAGTCAGACACAAATAGAAATGCAATCATGTTTTCCTTTTGGCTTTTGAGTCATTGCTGTATGCATGATTTTCATTAAAAGAAACCTTATAATGGATTTTTTTTCCTCTAGCTTCTATCTCAAACATAATTTCTTTGACAGTATAATCCTGAGCATCTCTTCAATAAAAACAGAGCACATAAAATATACATCTGGGCTCATATTTGCTAAATACCAATAATATCTAATGTTCTCTACATTTAAAATAGACTTCAGGATTACATTCCATTGTATTTTGTTTTTGTTTTTAAGTCCCAGTTTAAGTCCATGTTTGATTCTTCTAAACACTAAGTTCAACAGGCATATTGAAAAGTTAGGTTTGGTTTTGAGGCAGTCATTTTTTAAAATCAAGTATCTGATAATCACTGTTTTCTAAAAGGAACTGTCCTAATATTTTAAATCTTAGCAAATATCTCCTTCTGCTCTAGATGTGAATTATAGTGTATAAAACATAAACACTTATTTACATTTTAAATATCTTTCCCCTAAAGATGTGTTCATTTTTAGCCTGAATATCTCTGCATTGCATCTCATCAGCAGCAGACAGCTGAAAATAACAAATGAAGCCGTGAGTTATGACTCAGAGTCACTTAGGCACCTAATTTTTCAAGAACAATTGATTTTCAGAGACAAAACTTCAAACTTTCAAAGGTTGATGTCCTCTGCCTGTAAGTTTTGAGTGCCCCCAATTATTAGTCATAGATGACAAATCTGTGACATATAAGATCATTTATATGCACAATCTATACAGTGGCTGCTGGGGTCTTCTTCTCTTAAATGCCTGGCTCCATTTTCCAAAAAACAGTCCAAATAGGTAGAAAATCTAAAGACCTTAGAACAAGAAGTGTGATGTGATTAAGACTTCAGTTTATAGTGGTTAAACAAAACATTAGGCTACTGTCCATGCAGTGGTAGAAGACTTTCACTGCAGCTGTCCTGATGATTCATAGACTGCAGGTCAGAAACACTGTGATGGAGTCATATCCTCAGTGGTAATATAAGTATATTCATGTATGTGTGTGTGTATGTGTGTGTGTGTATCTAGATAGATAGATAGATAGATAGATAGATAGATAGATAGATAGATAGATAGATAGATACACACACACATATATATATTGATATGAAATCTGATTTCATATTCTGCCTATGACATGGTCCTATTAATATGTTTGTTCTTAAAACACTGTCTAGTGACTAAATAAGGTTTAGTTTCCTCCTTTTTGAAACTTTCTTTTGACTTGGTAGTGTTTAAATGTTTTAATATACAGTTTATTTTACCTCAACTACATTTTTAATATGCAAAGGAAAATATTTTAATTGATCTCTTTGGTTTTTTCCCCTTTCTTTTTGAAAACAGAAAGGCTTTCTAATTAAAGAATTTGTTTTGCCCTCCTGATTGGAGCTTATTGTATTCTTTTCATCAACACTGTGCTACACTGTTTATTTTGACAGATATTATTTAAGTATGTACTGTGCTCAAGATACTGCACATGCTTTGCTGTGTGCTAATTCTGAAGCTGAGGGGGCCTCCCCTCTCTGCCTCTGTCCTCTCTTTACTGTCTTTGTTACTGTCCAATGAAGAGAACAAATCACCATGCGATTTTCATCATCATATCATAGATGTCTGCTTTCAGTTGTATAGCTAATAGAGTGCAATAAACATGTGAATTTTTAGACACTGTATTTTCCTTTGGGATGCATGCCATATGTTGACATTTTTCATTAGAAGAAAGAGTCTTATTGGAACAGAAAGAAAACTCCTTTCTAGTGTGCGGGCAGGTGGGCAAGCGTGTCAAGTGCACGTGCATGTGTGTGTGTGTATGTGTGTGTGATTAAAATAGATTACCCTTATCACCGGACGGAACTATCAATCACCAATTAAAGATATAAGGGTTGATATACATGCTGTATAATTATCAAAATTTAATCAATCCAGATATCCTAGATCACTCTGTTACCAAACTAAATTTTGAAGAGGTATGTTGTATACTTTGTATGTATTGATCTGATATGTATTTGTCAAAGTTTCTCTGCTTGTGTTACAGAAAATAGAAATTATCGATGATGAAGAAAGTGACATGATAAGCAATTCTGAGGTAGAACAAGAAAATTCTCTCCTGGATTACAAGGTAAAAAGAACTTCCAATTCTGAATTTATTAAGGGAAGTTAGTGAGTAGAAAACATGTAGAGTTCCTTTCATTTTTTTGTCTGATAGGTCCTCAGTGCTGATTTTTCTCAGGCATCTTGAAAGTTAATCAAAATGTTGGACACGTTCATAATTGTGGCTTATTTAGTTGTTATGGTTTTAAGCCAACTGTTTACTGGCTCAAAATTTAGCATGGGAGAACAACACATAGTGACAATTAATGTGAAGTTTATAGTAAAGACTGTTTTCTTTTAAATCGTAGTAAAGCTGCTAGAGGTATATATGTGAAGCCCCAGCTATGTGTGGGAATAAGGCAGAAACATCAGTTTAGCCCAGAAATTTGAAATCAGGTTGGGAAACATTAAATCTTCCTCAAACAAAATAAACACAACAGTAACATGAGAGGGTTAAGTAGTTAAAGAGAGAATTTATTTTTCAGTGTCCATTGCTAATTTTCTATAGGATTGCAGTTTCTTGAAAAACTGTACCTGGTACCCATTTTTTTGAGAATTTAAAAAACAATTCCCAATGAAAATACGGGATGAATATGAAAAAAAAATGACCTTTTCTTAATGTCACTTGTTACTAAATTGGACGGCATCCTTTGATAGTGTGTCATGCATAATTTTTGTTTTTACTCAATTTTGACATAAGCTATCAGTCTGTTTATCAATATTTTTTGCATAAATGTACAGTGCTCTCCCAGTGATATTCAGCAGCCTATCTTGCTGGGAAACTTTGCTCTTTCTGAAATTTTGGTACACTGTGCTTCTTTCTAAATACAAAATTTCTTTTTGTGGAGCATAATCAGCACTTACACAGCTTATGATAGTAACAAAGACCACCATTTAATTAGAAAACAGCTGTCACTTTTCTCAAAAAAAAAAAAATCCTTTCAGTTTTAGTATAGTATAACTGAAATTAATGCCATTGTGAAAATTGTTTTTCTAATGTTCATAACATGGCAAGCTTTAAAATACTGAGTGTTATAAACACAGAGGGAAGTTGTTTTTTTAATTTCATTTGCTAAGCGGTCAAAAAGGCACAATAAAATTCTGTATTTAAGCTACATTTATGGCTATGGCTAGATATGATTGGTCACACCTAAAATCCCAGCAGTCATCAGGCTGAGGCAGGAGGAGTTCCATGAATTCAAGACTAGCGTGGTTTATATAAAGTGATCTTTTCTTAAAAATGAATAAATATATTTTCAATAAGAAATAAACTTGTATTTTAACTAGCTAAATTATAAAATTGCTGGTTCTGAATTAGAAGAGATCATATTATTGACTCCTCCATGGTCATATAATACTTTTAAATACTGGGTTCAGGATTAAAATGACTCTGCAGGCCAGGTCACTACTTGGCACAGGCCGTGGAAAGTCCAGGCGAGAGGACTGGATTGCACAGCTGTTAAGTGTGTCCCACTTAGCACTCTTGAACAGTTCAAATAGGGTTGGGCTCAAGACTTAGAGGATTCTTTCCAAGACCTCTCCCCTTTTCAGTGCCAATCTACTTGAGAAGGTTTGCAGCTACAGACTAAGGAAGGCAGCGTAAATTAGCCAGCCCGGAAATGTCAGTGAATGTTTGCACTGCATTCTAAAAGACAGTTTAGTGACCTAGTATTTTCAGTTGTGGGAACTATTGTGAGAACAAGGGATCCTATAATATGTCATTAGGAACATTCATCTCTATCATCTCTATCATATTTAAACTTTTTTCCTTGAATTCTATTTGTTCATATAGAGAGAATATATATTTTTATACACATTATTTTAAAATGCTTCCATTTACCATCTGTGAACTTTGTGCCTGGAGTTGCCATTGCATATTGTGGTGTAGAACATGCCAGTTTAGAAATCTTGAAGAAAATTGCTTTACTCTATTTAAATATACACACCATTGTTAGGGGTGAAAGTTTTTTTTTTTTAATTTCTTAAGCATATTCAACATAAGTTTCTTGAAGGCAGAAACATATTTTAATTACCTCTGTATTACTTGGTTGGGAGACCCTTGCACCTGGATGTTTAGCAAGCAGTTGATGAGAAAGTAATTGAATAAATTATTTTGTCTCTGGAAATAATTTTAATACCATTTCTCAAGGGTTTGTTTATATAAATTCATTAGGGGGAGGCTACAGCATTTTTAAACTTTTCTACATTGAATTAACCTTCTATGCTTGAGATTTATTATAGCAATTTAAAAGAATATATCTATAGTGCCTTTTATTAACAGACAGTTTAGATGTGGTAGCATTCCTGATTGATATACATCATTAGAAACCCATATTTCTGGGAGTTGTAACTAATTCCAAATCCTTAGGAGGCATGTTGATGGACAATACCTGTGGCATGAGTAACTATATCATAAAATAGGACATCAGACTTGGTAGCCATTATTAGCCTTCCCAGAGATCAAAACTCTGGCACATTTGCAGCCTTGTGTCTCACAACAATCATCTTGCAAAATATAAACAGTTTACTGGGAATGTAGGGAAGATTTTTAACAAAATTAGGTGGGCATTATTTTGTAAAACTTGGTGACTGTTATTGTCTTACTCGATGCTTTCACAAGTACTCCATTTACTAAGGAAAATATCTAAAGTACACATAAATTACTGCCTGTAATCTAAGAAGCATTTAATAGGCTTGCAAAAAGCATTTCTGAGAAGAAAATGTCTGCAATATTAAATTATCTTAAAGCTGTTTATGTTTTTCAAACATTTCATAAATACCAAAGAAGGGAAATATTTGCATGGAAAATTAAGATCTGCATATGAAAAGATGCTTTCATGACTTCTACAAATATGAACTAATATTTTTAAAATGTTTTCTGATGGGCTGTAAGTATAACTCAGGAGGACTGTGTATGCAAATAAGCCACCATTAAATGATGATGGATACTGCCTGTATTCAAATGACTTTCTGCCTAGTGTGCTTGATATATATAATTTAGGAAGTAGAGGCAGAAGGATCAGAAGTTTAAGGGTACTTTCAACCACACGGCAAGTTCAAGGCTAGCCTAGTTATGTGAGACTCAACTGAAAAATAAAAAAAATAACAATTTGAAAACCTCAACAGCAAAACAGGGCTCAAGAAGATAGCTCAATCTGTAAATTGCTTGCTTTGAAATCACGAGGGCCTGAGTTTGGATTCCCAGCACCCATGTGAAAAGCCTAGCCTAGTGACACATACTTGGAAACCCAGTGCTGGTGAGACAGAGACAAAAGGCTAACTGAGCATAGCTGAAACAGTGGGTTTCAGGCTCAGTGAGAGACCCTGTTTCAAAAAATAAGGTGGCGAGCAACTGAACATATGCTTGCATGCAAGCACACACACAAACACGCACTCATGCAGGTGCACACACATGCACACATACAAAGACACTCACATACACATATGTGCACATACATGCCACACGTACCATCCATATATCACATGCATGTGCATCAAATGTGAAACAAACAAAAACAAACCTAGAAAACCATTTTTTGGTCAGCATTTTACTAACACTCTGACAATGACAATGACTTCTTTTTTTTTTACATTTGTCTCACCTTTTTTAAAATTTGATATTTTCTTCATTTACATTTCAAATATTATCCTGAAAGTCCCTTATACCCTCCCCCCTCCCCCGCTCTCCTACTCACCCACTCCCATTGATGGCCGACTAGGCCATCCTCTGCTACATATGTAACTAGAGACATAGTTCTGGTGGGTACTGGTTAGTTCATAATGACTTCTAATAAAAGCAAAGGTTTAGAATTAGCAAAACATTTCATGGCAGAAGCATGTTGAATTTCTTTAGAGTGCTTACTTTTAACTTAGTTGTTTGGTGACTGAACAGAAATTTAGCTTGGACAGATGTTTCACTTATTAAGTGGCCTAGAAGGAAGCAGTCTCATCATATAAATTAAGATTTAAACTGAACTAATAAGTAGCATTGGAAACATGTTCACAGATTGGATGTGATTAATGCCACAACATCCACTTGACTGGAATACCAAAATAGCCATACAATCACTAATTTTAATATGTTTTTAGGAAGCATTTTGAACAAATCCTGTTTAAAGTCCTTCCTGCTGTCCTACCAGATCCGGTCTCCAGCTAGAAAGAATATTCCATCTACTTCTTCAGTTTTTGTCAAGGAAGATGATTGATAATTTATTCTTTTCTATTAATTTTTTATTAATAATTTATATTTTAATTGTAAATTGACAAACTATACCTTTATATCTTCATAAGCTACAAGGTTATAGCATGATTTATGAATATAATGTAAAATGATTAAATTAAATGAATTAACATATCCATCACTTTGAGTAATTATTTTCTATGGTAAGAATTTTAAATTTTGCCTTTTCAATAATTATGGAATGCATATTATTTATAATATTCTCTACATGGACTTTTCAACAAAAATAATATTTACCATTTGTGAAAGCATGAATAAAATTTAAGAACATAAATTATGCTAAGTAGAATAAGCCAGGTACAGAAAGATAAATATGGCATTTTCCCACTTTTACATTTAGTATCTCAAATAATTGAACTCAAAGAAACAGAATAGAGTGGTGGCTACCCAAGACTACAGTGAGAGGATCGGGAGTCAGCTAATAGTCAAATAGTGCAAACCTTCTATTAGACAACAAGAATTTAGTTTCTTTTATTTGGTTGGGATTTGAGCCAGGGTCTCAGTATTTACCCCAGGCTGGCTTCAAAATCTCGAGTGCTGGTGTCAATAGAAATATACCACAATGTTCATCCCAAGTTTTACTAATGTTCTTATTATTTGAGACATTATGTATGCTTCTATTTAATCAGTGTATATAGCTCCCAAACAGTAAAAATATCCATACAGAGACATTCACCTTTCTAATTTAATGTACTATTAAGTAATTTTGACAAATTGTTATTCAAAAATAGTTTGTATATTAGTTACTTTTCTCATTGCTGTTATGAAATACCTGACAAAAAGAAATTTTAGGTTTTGGTTTAGTGTGTAGTTCAAAGGAAGACAGCCTATTATGACAGGAAAGGCACGGGGGCAGAAGTGTGAGGGGTTTGGTCACATTGCATGGATTATCCACAAGCAGACAGAAGACAGGAAGTAGTAGCAGCTATAACACATCAGCTTCCAGTGATTCACATCTTCTAGCAAGGATCTAGCTCATAAATGTTTCACAGCCTCCAAGACAGGAGCCTAAGGTGGGAATTTCACATTCAAACTACAACAATATGGAATGAAGCCTGAACTATTTGCATTTGGGGACTATTATGAATAAAGCTGCAAAATTTCATTGTTGTTTTCATTGTTGTATACTAAGTAATTAATAGTAGAATCACTAAAAAAACATTTTGAATTTTATAATAAATGTTTGCAAAATTCCCTTATTATCTGACTTCCCACAAGCCACGTTGAGTGTTTTCATTGCTCCATATTCTCACCAGCATCTGAGTCTTGTGGTAGTAGCTCACAGTGATTTTCATCTGCATTTCCTTCATGAAAATTATGTTAAGTATGATTTGAATGTGAAACTTTTTCATGAAATGTCTGCTTGAAGTTTTTGCCTACCTTTGTCTGCAACTTGTGTTAAAATGTAAAAATTTTGATATCTTTTTTTTGTTTATGTGAATTAGAGTATTTTCTTGCAGTATGTAGTTTGTGTTTTAATTTAGAGCATGTTTCTAATGATTCCTTCAATCCTTTTATTGGTTTGTTTCATTTTTTGTTTTAAATAAGCCTCCATGTAGCCTCAACTCAGTAGACAGTCAAGGCTGAACTTGAACTCCTGATCCTCTGCCACCTCCTCCTATTTTATTGTTGGCATGTTATTATTTTAGATTTTACATTTAATGAAATGTACACTTAAAAGTTTAGTAATTTCAGTCCCTTCCTGGCACAAAATAACTGTTTTAGCTTTTAGAGATTGACTTTGTAAATAATATACTTAATATTGTTTCCTCTTCTATTGTTCTTAGGGTTAATTTGGACTCTATCCTTAACACTAATCCAAATGCCAGTTAAGTTTGATATAGAAAAGTTGTTTCCAAGAAGATAAGTCTTTCTTGTTTTCCTCTCTTCCTGGAATCGATTTGCAAATTGTTTTCTATCGATGATTTGTTTAAAACGCAGCCTTTAAATACTAAGATAATTTCCTTCTGTGTTTTATTTATAGTAAAATTTTATTTTCTTTATTGTTCCTATCCTGTGGTTGCTTTTGCACTTTATTGTTCATCAAATATGTACAGGCTTGAGTTTACATGGAGTAATTTTATTGCTGGATGTCTTCTCCTTTAGAATGAAGAAGTCAGATTTATTGAAAATGAGCTAGAGATTCAAAAGCAGAAATACTTTAAGCTCCAGACTTTTGTTAGAAACCTGATTCTCGCTATGAAAGCTGATGATAAAGAACAGCAGCAGGTAAGTCCCACGAGAGACGAGGAAGCCACAATGTGTCAAGTTGAAAAATGGCATGTCATATTGGGAGTCTTCATATCTCTTCATTTGGAGTCTCCATTCCAGCTTTGAATTTCATAGAACAAATGGTTATATTATGATCTTTTTAAACATATATATTTTTTGAGGTTCAGATTTTGGTGTGTGTGTTACTATAATACAAAATCTAAATAGCTGCTTAGAATATTTTCTGAATCTTAGGATAGCCTTTAAGTAGAGAAAACCAAATTTTAACATTAATTTTCAAGAAATTCCTCAGAATTTTTGTAGCAATACAGCTGTCTCAACCCCTAACTAGACCGAGTACTTGGGGCACTTTTTCTGAATGAAAAAAAGTGGGCATTTATTTATCCACCAGCAGCTGCTGGAGCTCACAAATGTTTGGACATAGTCTGTTCTATATGTTGCTCCTCACTAAGAAAGCATGAAATTACTTCATGAAATTCTTTGTGACCATAGTGTATCACATTTTGCAATGTAAGTAGAAATGTTTTGAGTCTTCCCATCCAAAAATGAAATGTCTTTTTTTGCTATGGATATTTGTTTATACATTACTTCCAAATTACTTTTGGCCCTCAGGTCTTTCTTGAGACAAAATTAATATAATATAATATAATATAATATAATATAATATAATATAATATAATACAAGGATATTTAAGCCTGATTATATAAAATATTATGTTTAATATTAAATGATGCCAAATTTGCTGCTGAGTTATATATCACCATGCTGATTCCCTATCAGAAAAGTTTTGTGTGAGTAGTATGAAATGCAGGTAACTATATTTTACTAAATTATCTTAGAAGATTTTATTCATCAAAAAATGTCAAAACCCAAATAAAAATACATACCCCAAAATACCACCAAAAAAAACCACAAACCAAATACCCAAAAATTATGCATAATAGCCCATCCCAGACATCTCCAGGGAATAGGGTAAGTTCTGAACATCCCATAATTCTCCTTTCTTTCAAAGAAAGAGATCTTTGTATATTTAACTGTTATATTGTAACACAAAATTTAAGTTATGAGTCCCCTCAAGTAACCCAATCACAAAAGAAGTCATTAGATACGCACTCACTGGTAAGTGGATATTAGCTCAGAAACATGTAACACCCAAGATACAATTTGCAAAACACAAGAAAATCAAGAAGAACGAAAACCAATGGGTGGATACTTCATTCCTCCTTAGAATAGGGAACAAAATATCCATGGAAGGAGTTACAGAGACAAAGTTTGGAGCTAAGATGAAAGGATGGACTATACAGAGACTACCACATCTGGGGATCCATCCCATAATCCGCCACCAAACCCAGACACTATTGCATATGCCAGAACGATTTTGCTGAAGGGACCCTGTAATAGCTGTCTTGTATGGCAGTGCCTGGCAAATACAGAAGTGGATGCTCACAGTCATCTATAAGATGGAACACAGGGCCCCCAATGGAGAAGCTAGAGAAAGTACCCAAGGAGCGGAAGAGGTCTACAACCCTATAGGTGGAACAACAATATGAAATAACCAGTACCCCCAGAGCTCATGTCTCTAGCTGCATATGTAGCAGAAGATGGCCTAGTCGGCCATCACTGGGAAGAGAGGCCCCTTGGTCTTGCAAACTTTATATGCCCCAGTACAGGGGAATGCCAGGGCCAAGAAGCGGGAGTGGGTGGGTAGGGGAGCAGGACGGAGGGAGGGTATAGGGAACTTTCAGGATAGCATTTGAAATGTATATAAAGAAAATATCTAATAAATAAATAAATAAATAAATAAATAAATAAATAAATAAATAAATAAAAGAGACCCCTCAAAGCCAACATGAATATTGTTTATCCAGATTCATGAATTTTACTCTTTCAGCCCTGACCATATATAGAGATCACAATTCAGAAGCCTTTACTTGCTCAGGCTAGCATTAAATGTATTCCTTCATTATACATGATCTACATTTCATGGCATATTGAAGACGTGTTTATAAAAAAGGCATGGTGGCTTATGCCCTTACTCTAGCACTAAGGAAGCTCAGACAGTGGAACTGTTGTAAGTTTGGGTTCAGCCTTGGCTATAAATTAAGAATTTACCTTAAAACTAACAAAAGCAAGCACAGCACAGCAAATTTTATAAAAAGAAAAAAGTTGTTTTTTAAGAACCTAAAATACAGATTTTTTTAAATGAATAAGAGTGATAGTACTGAACACAATCCCAGTAGTATCATAGCTTTAAATAGCTGTATAGCACACACACATGCACATGCACTCACACAAATAGGCTCCAACTTTAGACTAACTTAGAATGTATTTCTTATCTGAAAAATCTTGTATAAATTTTTAATTCAGTTATAGAACTAGTTAACCAGTAGTTGTCATTGTCTCAGTCTGAATTTCTATTTCTAACTTCAGCTCTACTTTCATTCTTTCCCAAAGATTACTCACAAAAAAGGAACATGTATGTTGCTTTTCTTTTTCTAGTTTTCTTCTGATAAAAGACTTCTGAAGTAAGATATGAACAAAACATGGGCTGAAATAGAAAATGATACCAAATTATACTAAATGTCACAGCCTATAGAGTCAGCAACCTAAATAAAAAACTGTGATTTTTTTGTACTTTTGATTGAGTATAATGAATTTCAAAATAATTTCTCCAAGCATAAAAGACACTAGGTATGGTGGTGACACACACCTGTAATAACTTAGAAACTTGAGGCAAGAAGGTCATGTGTATAGCCTCTAAACAGAAAAATGAATATATATATATACACACATATATATGATACTAGTAGTGACAAACAAAAGTAATCCAGTTTATATCTTTTTTAATTAGGTATTTTCTTCATTTACATTTCAAATGCTATCCCAAAAGTCCCCCAGACCCTTCCCCCCACTCCCCTACCTGCCCACTCCCACTTCTTGGCCCTGGCGATGATGTTTAACCCTTGAAATATTTACAAGTTTACTTCTGGAAATATATTTTATCCTATTTAGTAAAATAGAAACACTTGCCATTACTTTCTTATTTTTTTTTAAAATACAGTCTTTCCTTCATTAATCTGTATTTGGATAAGTTGGATGAGATAAGTGATCTATGGAGTATTTTTCCCCTATAAAGAAGTCCAGGGTTTAAAAAATATATATGGTACTTTCCAACTGAAACATTAGAGTACCTAAAGGTTGTCTTTTTGAAATCAATAATAGCCATTTTAACAACCAGATAATGTTGCCAACATTGCTCTAAGTCATTAGTTATGGTCTTTCCTTCCCCTGATAATTCACTGTGTGATCCTAGCCAGATCGATCGCCTTTCTTAAACTTCAATTTCTCCACTCTGCAAGGAGGATAAGAATGATTATCAATTTTACATTCACATCTTAGAGCCTAGAATAAGTAGTACAGACACTGAGTGTGTATTTGGAGAAAGTGTTAATGATCTCTTGGGGAAAATGGCATTTGGTCAGAGCTCAAAAATACTTGTTACTGATGAAAAACATGTAATAAAAAAATATTGAGGCTGTAGATGTGAGTCATTGACAGAGTGTTTTTCTCAGAGTAAATGAGACCCTGGGTTCAATCTGCAATATGGGGGATGGCAGAATAGAAGAAATTTAATTGTGCCTACTTGTATCTTTGTGAAAAGGGCAGTTTCAATCATTGACAAAGAGTTGTTTAATGTCCCAATATTGCTGTCTAGTAAGATATTGAAAGAATTTTGCAGTGAAATCCATGCATCAACACTGCTATGAACTACCTCATATAATGAACATATAAGTTCTATTCTCAATTTTAGTCAGTCAACTGTATTTAATGCAATGAAGAAGAAATAAATAATACCACTTTCCTAGTTTGAGGGTCTTTCAAGTAGAATTTAGAATATCGTGAAAATTTCTAATTCACTTCCAGTATATGAAGCTCATGTTCAGTCAGTGCCAATTTGAATCTCTTTCCGTCATTAACATGGTGTATTTAAAACTGCAGCATGAACTGAATTCACTGATGTTACATTCTGAACAGCATGTATTAGCAAAGGCCCCTTTGTACCTGAACTGGATCAGTAGTAGCTCGGTGTCTTAGAAGAAATTGGTATGTTTCATATTACTGCCACTTAGTACCTCAGAAAGCATGTGGTGTCTTCAGTGTACATCCATAGGTAATTTAGTGATACAAAAATAAATAATAACTTTCTCCACATATGTTAGTTTTTCATTATATAGCCTGACAAAAGTAGAATGTTTTCTTCTTATTTGTATGCTACAAGGCAAAAATTATAGGATGTATAATTGTCACTATTATATTGAAGAAAAGAATCAGATCTTATTTCAACAGTGTACTTTTTTATGTTCTGCCAGCATGCCCTGTCTTTCTGTTCCTTAATTGGGTTCTTGTCAGCTTTCATTTGTTTCTATTCTCTTGCTTCTTGTTTACTAATCTCCCCAAACCCATGATACAAGTAATGTTGTTGAAAATTTTCCACATAGATTATGTTATTTTAGGTCCAATTTCTTATGGTTAAGTGGATACCAGCACTGTCAGCCACATAAAACTTGACTATTTCTCTAGTATAGAAGCATGTTCGACAAATACAGATGAATCAATTAGAACATAGTTAAGCTTAGCTCATAGATGCTAGAATATCCTAATTGTTCCAGTAAGGAAATAAGCAGATACATCATTAAAACAGCCATAATCTTTTTTTTTTTTTTATATATAATATTTTATTTTATTTTATTTTTTTTTTAATATTTTTATTACATAATTTCCTCAATTACATTTCCAATACTATCCCAAAAGTCCCCCATAGCGCCCCCCACTTCCCTACCCACCCATTCCCATTCTTTTGGCCCTGGCATTCCCCTATATTGGGGCATATAAAGTTTGCAAGTCCAATGGGCCTCTCTTTCCATTGATGGCCGACTAGACCATCTTTCGATACATATGCAGCTAGAGACAAGAGCTCCAGGGTTCCGGTTAGTACATCATGTTGTTCCAACAATAGGGTTGCAGATCCCTTTAGCTCCTTGGGTACTTTCTCTAGCTTCTCCATTGCCATAATCTTATATTGAACTGTCCCTAGTGGGAGCTTCGCCTCCTGTATGGACATAGTCGAAGGAAAGGAAACAAATGAACAAAAACCCCACATGGTCTTTTCAAATTGTTAAAAATTATCTAAAGTAAAATAGAAGAATATCTCCCCTAACTGCTACATTTATTCTTTTAACAAAACAAAATAGGCCTTTGTTGAAATGTGGGTTTCCTTAAAGGGTAATGAGGCATGAATATTTTTAATAAAGAATGAAATTTTAAGCTTTTTATGAGTAAGAAATGAACACACAAAACTATCATGAAAACTACTTGCCTCAACCACTTAAAAGCCCTTCTCTAAGAAGGGTCCTTGGTTTGAAATAGTTGTTCATGTCTACAACAATGCCATCCTAGATGTATCTGGTATCCTCAGAATAGTTCATTTCCCTCTTGAGTTCCCCTTTGTCTAAGGTTTTACTCTACTTAATCCACATACTTGGCATTTATATTTTGTTCCTTCCTAATATTATATGAAGACTTGCTGTTTTAGGTAAGGAAATGTGTAAAATCCTTAAAAAGAAATATTTCTTTCTTTAAATTCATAATAATACATTAAAAGAAAAGAACTACAAGCATTAACATAAAATTGTAACAAAAAAAAATCCTACTGCAACACAATTGATTTTTTTTTTTTTTTGACATAGGCACTGCTGTCAGATTTACCTCCAGAATTAGAAGAGATGGATTTCAGTCATGCCTCGCCGGATCCTGATGATACCTCATTCAGTGTGTCTTCTTTATCAGAGAAAAATGCCTCAGACAGCTTGTGATTGGGAGTGGGGGATATGATATAGTCTGTTGATTGCCTAACAGGTGTGCATTTCAAGATAACTGTACTGTTTCCCAAACAGTCTTCAACTGGAAAAACACATTGTTAAAGCAGACATATGCTGTGAAGGAATGACAAGATATAATGGCTACAATACAAAAAAAAAAAAAAAAAGCATGTACAATACTTGAAATGGTTTGTTTTTAAAACTTATATAAAATCCTAGGAAATTGTATGTAATTTTGACCAACTCCACTATGAAATCTATTATATCTGATTTCTGAAAGATTTTTTTTGCTTATTCTTTAAGAAGAATCTTAATTTTATCCAGAAATATAGAAATAAGCATATCTCAACATTACTAAGTTGGTTAGTTTTATTTTGTAGCCATTACATCTTTCTTCCTACTTCATTTTCTTATCATTCATATACATTTTTACTCAGGAAAGTGGGCTAAAAATTTACAACAGGCCTAATCATATATTTAACCTGGATGAATCCTGGGATTTATTTTTCAATTCCGATGAGAATTTGACCTAAGATAATGATTGAAAATTGAAGCACTTACTAGAATGTAATTGTAAGTTATTGGTACTCCTGACACTGAGGAGAGGGAAAAATCCTCTGAAAAGTAGAATCATTGTCAAAATGTCAAAACATTTAAGTACATAAAAACTGTACTTTATAAAAAATACTTTTAATCTCAATTCTTGTATACAATAAGTTATAAGTGTTGATGAGTAATATTCTACCATATAGTAAACTTATATAATTGAGTCAGACAAAATATTGCACAAATACTTCAAGTTTACCAACATTTTCATATCTTAAAATTTGTGAAACAGGAAATCAAAGTATGGCACTGGTATTTGGTTGTTTTTATTTAATTCTAGACATACAACTTTGCCACAAAGTTTACCTCATTTCCACATGAGGCCTGCACAAAGCCAACAATAATGTCAAAAAAGAATTATATATAGTACTTTGATTGTAAATCAAAGTCCTCTGGATCTCTTGGATGCTATTCTATGAATACACACCTAAAATGAGCATGGTACCCAGTTGTTACTATTAGTAGGTACCAAATGGCAGCACACTGTAGACATCTTTTTGCATCTTCCCTTCTGGAATACCAGATGGTATTACTAAGGTCTCTCTGTAGATGGGAAAATACTAGTTTCTGCCTAAACTCACAATGTCATATATTTGTAACTAGGTTGTGTGGAACTATATTACATGATTAAATTATTATCTATTCCTGAAAGATGCATGAAGCATCTAGAAAACTGTTTCAATTATCAAGTTTCAGATATGTTTAAGTTTCTTAACTACAGCTATTCTGATCTCAGAATATTGATACCAATTTATGATTACAGAAAGGCCCTTATTAATCCCTTTAGCTCAGAAATGTCCTTTCTCATTACTATATACAAGTAAAGGTCACTGATGACCATTCAGTTCATCAAATGTTTGATTTTACACTGTTGCCACACAACCTCTATGGCTTCCTTGTCAGCAGAAATATTTCAGTAGTCAGCTAATCATGTCATTTAGCTGAAAGTCATGTGGTTCTTTGCAAACAACTTCTGGTAGTCCTTGCTGACAAACCAAATTCCATTCAGGGAAAAGACCACTGAGCAACAGAAGCTCAAACATCTAGATTAAGCTCTTTGGTCACATACATTTCTCTATAAGAGTCCTCCCTATATACAACAGATACAGAAACTATTATTTTATTATATGGAAGATTAAGACAAATTTTCCTGTAGCCCAATCTGGCCTCATATTTCTAATATAGCTGAGGATGACTTTGAGTCCTGCTGTTCCTGACTTTGTTTCCCAAATGCCTGGATGGCAGATGTGCCCCACCATACCTAGGTACCGTTTGTTTTAGTAGGAACCCATTTCTGGTCTCAAGTCTCTCTGTGATCTTCTTTAGTACCATTGAATTTCTCTTTAAACTGCTTCAGTTTAAGACTCTTCCTAGTTGGTTTTCATTACAGAACAAATGAAAACAACAAAAAAATTATTTTCACATCTTAGAAATGTGTTACTACATTAAAAAAAATCCTTGGAACTCATTAAAAATATCCTTGGAGCTCTCGCTATAGGAAAGATTCTGTGGCAGACACTGGATTTTTTAAATAACCTATGGACTATAAAAAGAATTATTTCAGCTGGGTACTAGGACACATAGTAAGAACTCTAGCACTGGGTAGCCTGAGGAAAGCTGGCCTTCAAAACACAAAGAACTGTCTCCTGTTAACCTTTTCAAGTCTATTAATAAAAGTTTTTCAACTAGCAGTTATAATTAATTTAAGGATTCTTATAGATGTGAATCTTAGAAAGAATCTTACATCTGTAATTTTGGAAAGATGCATAAAGTATTCTATTCCTATTTAAAGTTTCATTAAAAGAGAAGCTGTGGGTCCTCATAGTCTAGTTAGGACTACTTTTATCCTGGTGTTTTTCTTCTAGCCACAGGATTATATCTTTTATGAACATAGGAACTAAAACATTTACAAATATTAAATGGAGGTATTCTTTGTTGTTGTTGTTTTGGGAATTTTTTTGTTTGTATTTTTTAACATTTGTCCCTTTTATTCACAAAACATAAGAATCTCTTGAATCTCTTTTCTTTATGATTTTACACAAAGGACCTTGAGATATATCAATTATAAAACGTCAAAAAAATCTTTGAAATTTACAAACAGGTACTTTATACAAGAGTTTTCTATAAAATCCATCAATGTAAAAAAGACACTGGACTAAATTTAAGGCATGTTCAGTTGTCATTAAAATTATTTTTGTTTTGTTGGAGACTTCTCTCTCCTCTGGTCCTGACTTCTCTTTGATTCTCTAGAATGTTCAGGGCATCTGCTAGGCTTTTCCCAGCATCTCTAGGCACCATTCTGACACCTGTTGTCATCTCCTTTATGGCCATAATGCTTTCTACTCCTCTCCCTTGACTTGGAGCGATCTTTTCTTCTGACATTATCACTGTCCTGAGTTTGGGTTCTGTGTTTCTCATTTTCAGAAAAAGAAATCTCTTCTCTCTCGCCGCTTCTTCTTTGGCTCGCCATGCTTGTCTTCTGGCTCTCTGTGTGAGCCTTGTTCTCAGCCATTGCCAACTCTACTGTAACTATTCTCATGGCTTCTGTCTTCCATGTGCTCTGCTAGGGGATCTTGCCAGTCTGTGTCTCCTGAGTTCTGAGTTCTCTGTCTTTCAGACCTTGCTCTCCCTTCCTGGTGTCTTTGGTCCTCCCTGCCTCCTCCTAGCCTCCTGTCACATGCCTGGTGGGCCCTGGATAACTTATCTACTTCTTCCCCTCTGGCCTTCCTTTGCTTCTTCTTTGTACCTTTAGCTGCGGCAGAGCTCTGACTGCCAGAGGAGTAGTCACTTGCATCACTGGAGGACTCTGAGCTGCTCTTGCCACTGTTAGAATCTGAGTCAGAGGAATGGGATGCCGAGGAAGACTCTGAAGATGAAGATGTCAGGGCTGTTTTTTTTGCTTCTGGTTTCTGTACTACAATGACTTGGGCGTATTTTTCAGATGTTCTCAAAGTTCATCAGTCAAACCTCTGAGACATGGAAGTGAAGAAGTTGATAGCAAACCCGGTATTTCATGGGCTGTCTCGGGGCAACCGTCCTTGAAAGAATGGCTGAAGCATTTCATCCTCTAACCTTGCATTCAGTTTAGGAAGACCCATGTAGTCACACAGTTCCTGGAAGAAGATCTTGACAAAAATCCTACTAGATGATGTCCTGTTCTCTTCACTCAGCTTTATACATTTGAGAACACTCCATGGAAGTGAATCTGTGTATAAAAGGTGAGAAAACATCTTAGCAACATTTCTCAATTTGTCTCTAAGAGAAGGATGGTGTAGTACTGTTCCTTGAATATACTTTCAAATGATTCCATGTATTCTTTGTTTTCATCATACAAAACCACCCAGCTAACAAGCCAAAAAATTTTTCATAGGTCTTTTGTTGGGCACAGCAATCAAGTATCATGTTGCAGAGTTCTTTTGTTTGGCTCTCAGCAAACTCCATTTTCAGCAACTTGTGTGCACAATTCTTCAAAATCTAAACTTGACTGAATGACAAGGTATATTTATTGTAAGGCGAAATGAGACTAGGTTGATTTCTCTTTTTTTAATAATTTTTATTAGGTATTTTCCTCATTTACATTTCCAATGCTATCCCAAAAGTCCCCCATACCCTCCCCACCACTCCCCTACCCACCCACTCCCACTTTTTGGCCCTGGCGTTCCCCTGTACTGGGGCATATAAAGTTTGCAAGTCCAATGGGCCTCTCTTTCCACTGATGGCCAACTAGGCCATCTTTTATATTTATATTTTTATATTTTTATTTTTTCATTTCCAAATTTTTTAATTAGGTATTTTCTTCATTTACATTTCAAATGCTATCCCAAAAGTCCCCCATACCCTCACCCCCCACTCCCCTCCCCTACCTCACACTCCCACTTCTTGGCCCTGGCATTCCCCTGTACAGAAGCATATAAAGTTTGCTAGACCAAGGGGTCTCTCTTCCCAATGATGGCCAACAAGGGCATAAGGGCATCTACTGATACATATGCAGCTAGAGTCAAGAGCTCCAGGGTACTGGTTAGTTCATAATGTTGTTCCACCTATAGGGTTGCAGACTCCTTTAGCTCCTTGGGTACTTTCTCTAGCTCCTCTGTTTTGTCGGATAGTTACGTTTTGTCCTCCTTCCTCTTCTTCTTCTTCCTTCTCTCCCTCCTCCTCATCTTCAATACTTACAGCTTCTTGGTCTGTGTTTGAATCACTGTCTCCTTCATGGGATTTCTTTTTTAATAGCCTTGTACTTCTTCTCTTCACTTTCCATAAAATAAGGATCCATCTTGAAAACATTAAGAACATGTTCTGGATTGTAGTCATCCTCCAAGGGGTGCATATGTATAAACTGATAGTCCTCTTCCATTAAATCAAGTTCTTCCAGAATAACAGACTGGTCCTTGAATCCATCCTTCTGTACAGCAAAGATCACTTTAATCATATACTGAACTCTTCTGTCAATCTCAGACTGCTGTAGAATGTTTCACAGGAGTTCAAAGATTGCATTGATTCCCCTTGGTGACATCTGGATTAACTTGAGACCACACTCCTTGAGTAAGCTGATACCACTTCAACACTGTCATCTGTTGGTTTCTCTACGAGCAAAGTGAGCATCTCCAAGCACAGAGCTTCATATGCCATATTTTGGTTAATAAGATATACCACAAATTTTGAAGCATTCATGCAAAATTGCCTATAATTCCTTCAATATCCCTCCTGAAAATTAGGAATTAGTCTCTTGAAGATTAATTCTCCAGTCTGTGGGACTTTTGAGTTGATTATTGCCACCAAAGCTGCATAAACCTGAGAGAAGATTGGAGAAGCACTCTGCGCTTGCAGAACAGGTCTGGACAGCAATCCTCTCCCTCTGACTATGTTCTCTTGAAGGAGCTTTTGAATAATAATACTTATATTGGAGATATTGACATTGTTGATATAACCATTGATTGATTTCTTCACATCCTCCTAACTCATCCTATGGTACACTAAGATGTTTTTATCTACAATCTGTTCCTGCATCATCCTGAGCTTTGAGGGAAGAATGTGTGCTCCCCCAGTGCAGGTGAGTACCAGGTCCTCCTCCTCCTCCTCCACCTCCTCCTCCTTCTCTTCCTCCTTTGCTTCTTCAATGTAGGTTTTTCCTGTGTAGAATTCTGGGTTATTCCTTGCAGTCTGGGCTCCTTCTTTCAGGAGATGAGGATTTCCGGGACCATTTCCGATATCTCTTTTTCTGCATTTTTCTCAATCCTTACTTCATGATTCTATGCTGTCATCATAAGAGTATCCTTTTCTAGAACGCTCATAGTCTAACTAGCTGTAATCAGAGTAGTCTCTGTCCCCCGGGGGGGCATTCTTGTTCTGCCTATCTGTCTTCTGGGAGGTGCTCCAGTGGTATGAATTGTGGCTCTCCCTTCTGTCATGACCAGAGGACTGTTTCATGTGTGCCACACTACTTTTCATTTTCTGCTGGCAGCTGACCCGATAAACCAGATGCCTTGGATTCATTCAAGTGACACGTATGCAATGGTCTGAGTTCCTTGACAGTTTTTTTTTTTCCTGTCTCCACATGTCACCTAAAGCTCTATCATGCTTCCGTCACACTGGAAGTGCCAAATGGTGGTGTTCTATAGCCAGTTCCAAAGTAAATAGCTTTTTCAATGCAAAAACAATCTTCCTTGGCAGATTGAAAATATAGCAATGACCTTGAAGAAGTCAAGATAAAAAAACAAAACAAAAAACAACAACAACAACAACAAAAAAAAAAACTGGGACACTTGCTTAGCATGTACACAAGGCCCCAGTTCAATACCAAGAACTTCAATAGGAAAACCATGAAACTACTATAATGGAAACATATTTTTCATATGTATGTAGTGGATTTGGCTTTGAGTTTTTTTTTTAAAGACCAGGAAAAATGATAACTACTGGCTGTTTTCATGAGCATATTTGTGGCTGATAGTGAAAATCAACAAACTAGTATTTCCTTGACAGTATTAAAACATATTACACTATCAGAAGCGTTACTCTGAGAAGCAGAAGTAAATGGGAATTTTTTCCTACTTTACTGCATTTAAATGCTTAATGTAAGGATATCAAGGACTTTCTAATGTATATCTGAGAGTACTTATCTTCTAAAATGCAAGTTAAAAGTGCAACACTGAAACTACAATAACAATGAAAAGAAGGTACCTTCCTCATTCAGTGAAGCTAAAATTAGTTGTAAGAAATGAAAATTGCAGTTGCCCTGGAGAATAGGAAAATTAACACATGTAAAGAAAATGTTAGAAGAAAATTGGCCTGTTTAGGGAACCTGGGGATGTTTTGTTGTAAGGTCAGTTATCAACAGGACTTTTACACAGCAGCAGAAATCAGTGTTAGAAATGTTTGTTACTATTGGAGAAAAAAATGTCGTGGCCCAGTCACATCCTGTGTTCTGTATATTGTTAATATCAACACCTCAAAAGATGTCCAAGAGCTCATTTCTGCAAAGATGGAAACAGCTACTTTTAGGGTCCTTATATTAGGGAGTCCTACCAGTTTGTTAGAGAAATGTTAAGTGGTGGATGTAGACAGACATTGATCAAAATGACTTTGTCTCCCTTTTTGTGGAGGAGTGTTCAGCCACTTAGCCTGATTGTTTATAATCACCAACAAAATTCTGAAATTTTTAACTGCTGCCTTTTATCTGTGAGGTAGTAATGAAATACCAGGAATGGTGTGTCCTTTTAATAAAATTTATTTTTAATCAAATCCCCCAAATTAAAAAAAAAAGTTTTGTGCTTTGAAGTGGTACCTGTGCCACTGTTTCTAAATGGTGGCTAGATTTCTTTTTGAAGCTGTGTTAACCTTGACAGACAGCACTCTGCCATGCCCTTTGCCAAGCTATGCTTTGTAATATTCTAATGAAATAGCCAACTAACTTATGACCCTACACTTGACATAAACAAGCCTTTATTAAGAACAGATTTGCCAAGGGGTGGGAAAAGAAAGGGATATTTTCATGCTAATATAATTATGATTGTTCCATTAAATTGTATACGGGGTATATTTTGTTCTTCATTGAAATTTTATTTTGCATTAACTTACTGAGTAATCCCTTTTAGCAATCCTGCATTCCATTTTACTGGTACTACCTCTGAAACATATTATCTCCTTAAAACCATATCAGATTTTAATGTGAATTTTTGTAGAGTTTTTATTTAAACTTTTATAGAGGCAATAAATGATTTCCAACTAACAGACCCCTCTTTTAAAGTTTGTTTTTCTTTGTGTTGTGTTTTTCTTCTCAAAAGTGAATTATTTCTTCCCTCAGTAAAGTTCTGATAAGGAGAGGAATATTAGGATGTTTGGGGTTCAAAGAAGGGGAACACACAATGTTCAAGTGAAAATTTGGTCGCTGTCTTAAGTTCACATGTATATCATTCTAATGAGCTTTACATAGATAGGTACAAAGCCAGAAAATGCCAGAATCAGTGGGATAAAGTGAATATTCTGTAACAGGCAACAGGTTTGTCCCCAGTAGCATACTTAAAGGGTAAGACAACTTAATACACTGCTACAGTATAAATAGCAAACAAAAATGGCAGTTTTATAAGATTTTTGTTAAGTACTGAAGTGGCATCTGACTTGTCTTGCCTCCCTCTGACGCTAATTTGGCATGCTTTTAATTTGGATAAAATATGCCTATGACTCCTTTGTCAAAGCCTGATACCAATTAAAACTCTTTGTGTTGCCTAACTAGTGGAGAAGGGAAACAGGAGGGCAAAGTGTAAGTTTGAAGTAGAACAGAAGCAACTTTCCTTCCCAGATGATAGATTTTTAAAACTGTTGGAAGGAGAGAAATATCACATACAGACATTCAAATGATTCAGGTCCTTTCAAGGTCTTCAAAAGAATTAATGTAAGATGGTAAAAAAAATTTTTTTTTGATTTTTAATATTTTTATTACATATTTTCCTCAATTACATTTCCAATGCTATCCCAAAAGTCCCCCATAGCGCCCCCCACTTCCCTACCCACCCATTCCCATTCTTTTGGCCTTGGCATTCCCCTATATTGGGGCATATAAAGTTTGCAAGTCCAATGGGCCTCTCTTTCCATTGATGGCCGACTAGGCCATCTTTTTGTTTTCATACACATGAAGGAAAATCATTATGAATCCCTTTAGAAGACAAATTCATGGCTAAATATGTTCATAAGACTACATGGTAGGTTTCACATTCCTCAAAGCTAAAGAAGTTTTAATATTCTTATTAGTATTTTTTTTATAAAAACACAGACTTTGTTTTGTTTTTAATTTTATTGTATGTCTATGAGTATTTTGCCTGCATGTATGTCTGTGTAGATAGAATGAGTATTTTGCCTGCATGTATGTCTGTGTAGATAGAGTATGCATGCCTGGTACCCACAGAGGCCAGGAAATGGTGTCAGGTCCTCTGAAACTGGAGTTAAATAGATGGTTGTGAGCTACTGTGGGTGCTGAGAATCAAACCCAAGTCCTCTGAAAGAGCAAGTGCTCTTAACTGCTCAGCCATCTCTCCAAATGTCATTTTGTTTTTGAAACAGGATCTTGCTTTGTTGTCCTGGACATCTTCAAACTTGTTTTGTTCTCTCAAATTCTGGGATTATAGGCATTCAAGCATGCCTAGCAAAATGTAATAGATTGTAAGGATACAACTACTATTTCAAGCTATTAAAAGGCTTTTTCTGCCCACGCCTCCAATGCTTGATGTATCAATAATTCTTGTTAGTTTAATTTATATAGCTCGCAGCTCTAATAACTAGGTCACAGCCTTGAATGTCATTTAGATAAGTTTATACAAGAGAAAAATCCCTCTATTGTAGGATCATAGGGTATTTGTATTTAGAACCTTGTCTTTTAGTTTGTCACTAATCACATAGGATCAGTAGGCAATATAGTCAATCTTACATGTTACTTCAATCAATAAAATGCCAGATGTTGAGGAAGCTATCTTATATAGTCTCTTCTACATAATGCAGTCATCCCTAACAAACGGTAGAGGTACCTGTCAGATAATTATTCGTTTCCTTAATCGACTGCATTCTTTACAATATTTGAATAGCCAGGATTCTGACAGTTGGGGGAGTTAGAGATTAAAGTTGAAGACACATAAATAAAGAACCTCTAAAAGTCTTGATAAAAATCATTATAATAGAGGTCAGTAAGTAAAAGGTGGGCAGGGGCAAGATGTTGGGTCAACAAGGTGTAAAATGTTTGATAGCCAAGATGAGTAAGTGTTTAGATTAATTATTATAGAAGTTAAAACTCAAGGGTGTAGGGTTTGAGAGATGGCTTAGCAGGAAAAAAGCATGTATTATAGCAGAAGATTGGAATTTGGTTCCAGCACCCACAATGAATTGATTATAATTGTCTGTGGCTCCAGCTGTAGGAAATCTGATAAACTCTTTGGAACTTTGTGGGCACCTGAACACACATGTACACATTCCAACACATAATTTAAGATAATGTGAGAGGAGGCTGGAGAGATGGCTCAGTGGTTAAGAGCACTTAACTGTTCTTACAGAGGGCCTAGATTCAGTTCCTAGCACCCACATGGTGACTCACAACCATCTGTAACTCTAGTTCCAGGGTATCTAACACCTTCTAGCCTCCATGGGCCCCTGTATGCATGTGGTATGCATAAATTCACAAAGCCCCATATACATATATAAATAAATCTTTAAAACTAAATATTTTTTAAATTGCAGGGATGTGGTAAGTGTTTGACCTGTGTGTATAGCAGACAGAATAATGATAGTATCTATTGCTAATGAGAATGTGATAACCTGCCATACAGTGCTTATCACAATGCTTCATAACGCAAAGTATTTAGGATACCAATACTATTATTATTGCTTTCCAAGAACAAAAGGTGGGAAAGAGAGATTGAAGAAACTCAAGAAGACCCTGTGTTCAGTCCATTGGTTGGCTGTGAGCATCCACTTCTGTATTTGTCAGGCACTGGCAGAGCCTCTCAAGAGGCTCCTGTCAGCAAGCACTTATTGGCATCCAAAATAGTGTCTGGGTTTGGCAACTGCATATGAGCACAGGGTCCTTAATAGAGGAGGTTGAGAAAGGACCCAAGGAGCTGAAGGGTTTTGCAGCCCCACAGGAGAAACAACAATATCAACCAACCAGACACCCCAGAGCTCCCAGGGAATAAACCACCAACTAAAGAGTACACATGGAGGGACCCATGGCTCCAGTTGCATATGTAGCAGAGGATGGCCTTGTTGGATATCAATGAGAGGAGAGGCCCTTCGTCCTGTGAAGGCTCGATGCCCCAGTGTTGGGGAATGCCAGGACAGGGAAGAGAGAGTGGGCAGATTGGTGAACAGGCGGAAGAGGGAAGGGATAGGAGGTTTTCAGAGGGAAAACCAGGAAAAGGGATAACATTTGAAATGTAAATAAAGAAAATATCTAATAAAATAAGACCCTGAGATTCCACCTTACACCAATTAGAATGGCTAAGATCAAAACCTCAGGTGACAACACATACTGGAGAGGATGCAGAGAAAGAGGAACACTGCTCCATTGATGGTGGGATTGCAAACTGCTACAACCACGCTGGAAATCAATCTGGAGGTTCCTCAGAAAATTGGAATTAGATCTACCTGAAGACCCAGCTATACCACTCTTGGGAATATACCCAAAAGATGCCCCACCATGCCACAGGGGCATGTGTTACATTCACTATGTTCATAGCGGCATTATTTGTGATAGCCAGAAGCTGGAAATAACCTAGATGTCCCACGACAGAATAATAGATACAGAAAATGTGGTTCATTTACACAATGGAATACTACTCAGCTATTAAGAATGAGGACATTCTGAGTTTTGCAGGCAAATGGATAGAACTAGAAAATATCATCCAGAGTGAGGTAACTCAGACCCAAAAAGACATGCATGGTATGTGCTCACTAATAAGTGGATATTAGCCGAAAGGGAAAAAAAAAAGTACAGAATACCCAAGATACAGTTCTACAGAACTCAAAAAGGTAAACAAACTGAAGTGCCCAAGTGAGGACGCCTCAGTCCCACTTGGGATAGAGAAGAAATCAATCACTAGTGGGGAGGGAGGGAGGGATCTGGGACAGGGAAATGGGGGGGGACGGACGACCTGATCTGGTATTGGGTGAGGGAAAAGGGCTGAAGCCCTGAGGGGAAGCAGAAAGAATGGAAACAGGCAACCTCAGGAAATAGGAGGTTGGGGGAACCCTCCAGAATGCACCAGAGACCTGAGAGGTAAGAGACTCTCAGGACTCAAAGGAATCAAAGGGAAGGACCTTAGATGAAATGCCTGACAGTAGGGAGAGGGAACTTATAGAGCCGACCTCCAGCAGGATGACAGGACATCAAATGAGGGAGGGGGTTGCCATCCCACAGTCACATCTCTGACCCATAATTGTTCCTGTCTGAAAGAATTATAGGGGTGGAAATGGAGAGGAGCCTGAGGAAAAGAAGGTCCAGCGACAGGCCCAAAGTGGGATCCAGTTCAAGGGGAGGTCCCAAGGCCTGACACTATTACTGAGGTTGTGGAGTGCTTACAAAAAGAGACCGATCATGACTGCCCTCCAAAAGACCCAACAAGCAACTGAAAGAGTCAGATCAGATATTTGCACCCAACCAATGGACAGAAGCAGCTGACACCTGTTGTTGAATTAGGGAAGGCTGAGAGAAGCTGAGGTGAAGGGCGATCCTGTAGGAGGACCAGCAGTCTCAATTAATCTAGACCCCAAAGATTTCTCAAACACTGGACCACCAACCAGACAGCATACACCAGCTGATATGAGGCTCCCAACACACATACAGTAGAAGACTTCTGGGTCTGTGTTCATTCAGAGATGATGCACCCAACCCTCAAGAGACTGGAGGGCCCAGGGAGTTTACAGGTCAGGTAGGGTGGGGGCATCCACACGGAAACAGGGATTTGGGGAGGAGGTGTGGGATGTGGAACAGTTGGAGGGTGGAGGGGGGGCGGGGAATGGAATACGGAGTGTAAAAAAATAAATTAATTAAAAAAAGAAAAATAAATAAAAAAATTTTTAAAACTCAAGGAGTACTTTGACTTAAGAATTTGGCCCTGCTGTATCAATTCTCTGTTCCCTGCCATTTTATCCCCTTCCCCCTACTAGGACTGCTTGCTTTGGTATCAGTGGGAGAGAATGTGCCTAGACCTGCTGAAACTAGATGCCCCAGGGTGAGATGGTACTCAAATGGAGCTCCCCTTCTCTGAGGAAATAGGAAGGGGCAATGGGGGAGGGATTTGTAAGTGTGGGACTGAAAATAGAAAAGAGGGGGACTGTGATTGGGATGTAAAGTGAATAAAAATAATAAAAAAATAAATTGGCCCTGGATAGAGATGGATTCAAAACAATTCAAAAGATTCATCTACGTGTAGAATATGACTAGTGCAGCTGTCATACTCAAAAGGTAATGTTCTGGGGGCTGGAGAGATGGCTCAGTGGTTAAGAGCACCAACTGCTCTTCTGAAGGTCCTGAGTTTAAAGCCCAGCAACCTCATGGTGGCTCACAACCATCCGTAATGAGATCTGACGTCCTCTTCTGGTGCATCTGAAGACAGCTACAGTGTTCTTAGATATAATAATAAATAACCCTTTAAAAAAAGAAGCTAATGTGTTTTTCTTAGGGGGTCTTTGGTGTTCTCCTTACCAAAGAACTACTAGACTCTAGCATTTCCTCTAGCAGCTAGAGGAATGGGCTAAATGGACTCTGATTTGCACTGAATGAAGTATTAATGCCATGTAACATATTTTATCCACTTTTACTGCCATTATCTATAGGTATCTTTACATATTTGATACAATTACATGAATTAGAATCACTGTAGAAAAACTATTTCTTTAAAACTTCAATTCACTTTATCAAATGTTGCTCTCTAATTTAATGTATGTGCAAATGATGGTAAATTTCTGAAACTGGTTTTTAAAATGACTTACAGAAATTTGAGTGCAGTTGTTTTGTTCTACTTCATTCTGTTTCCTACTAGGTAAAATTTGCCCTGTAATTACTGCTCCTAAAGCAGACTAGCATCCTTTCTTCAAGCATGTTTCATTTATCATGGGGATCTGCATCATTGCTTTCGTAAGTGTAGGTTTGGTACTTGCATGCTTTCCTCCTATTTTATTCATGAACCCACACTTTGCATACTATTTCAAATACTTTGTTCACTCCTATATGAAAAATTATATAACTCCATCTCTACTGATGCAGTAAGCCAGAAGAAGGGGTCACTTGACCTTTTGTAAAGTCTGTTTAGTGCACACAAAGCTACTTTTCTAAACTTAAAAGAAGCTCTGGACCAATTAGAGATTTTAAAGGATTCATTCTTATTTAACCTCATAACTTTTGTTCCTTCTCTTTTCAGATAATTATCAGGTATCTTAATTGGAAAAACAATAACAAAAGGTTAAGAAACCCCAAGTTCATTTGAAATAAACATTGATCTAGTTGAATACAAATGATCACTAAGGAAAGGAAAACAAGAGTTCAGCGGAATAAATTTAGAATCCCTTAGAACTAAGACATCATTTGAAATGCAATCAAACTACTATTCACAAATTAATGCTTCAAATTGCCTTGGCTTAATTCTTGTTTCTGCTTTTGCTTTTAATGATGCAAACATTTTTTCTAGAAAGTGATGAAATTTTTAACTGTAGAAAAATTTTGATTGTAAATGCTATCCCTCAACCTATCATTTGTCCAACAAAAAAACCATATACTCTAATATTATATAAGGACAAAAAGCATTAGAACACTAAGCATGATGCTTCATGCCTATAATCTCAGTACTGTAGGCTGGGGCAGAAAGATTGTTCTAAGTTTGAAGCTGGCCTATTAGGCCAGCCAGGCTACACAGTTTATATTTGTCATGAGAATAAAAAAGGAAAGAAAGAAAAGCAGGGAGGAAGGAAAGGAAAGAAAGAAAGAATAAAGAAAGAAAAATCAAAGAAAACAGGATGGGGCTTGGGCAGTGTTGACATGTCTACTGTTGCATGGACTCTTTCTGGGGAGATATAAAGAAATATCTACTGATTTCAGACGAAGCACCAATAGCAACCCAAACTAACGGTTCTATCCATGTGTACTTTGACGAACCAGTGGATTTATTGGGCTTACTCACAGAAACTTGGATGTCCTAGTTTACTTTCTCTTAATGTGATAAACACCATGACAAAATCAGATTGGTGGGGCAGTACTTCATCTTATACCTTAGAGTCTATCATGCAGAATAGGAACTCAAAGCAAGAACCTGGAAGTAGGAACTGAAGCAGACTCCAAGAAGGAACAAGGATTACTGGTTTACTCTCCATTTCTTGCTGAGCCTGAGCTGTCTTATACAGCCCAGGACTGTTTAAGTATATTTATATTTAAAGCAATGATTCTCAAAGCTAAATGTAACAACAGTTAATGGGGGGGGGGGGAAGAGACCATGAATTTGAAAAAGAGCAAGAGAAGAGGTGGAGGATTGGAGAAAGGAAATGGAAGAGAGAAATGTTGGAATTATATCACAATCGCAATGATAAAATAAATAATTTATAAAATGATTATGCAGGTCTTGTTTAGATAGCCACATTATTGAGATGTCATAGGTACAGTTTCCCTGTCATGCCAAAGATACTATCTTCATGCATACATATTGATTTTCTGTCCCATAATCTTTCTGCACTTTTTCTGAAATATTCCCTGAGCCTTCCGTATAGGGGGTTTCAGATGTATCCAATGGAGATGGACACCACAGTTTTTCTGAGCATTTTAACTAGTTGTGGATTTCTATCTGGCCTTTGCTGCAAAAATGAATCATTTTTTGGTGAAGGTTGAGGGCTACACTTAGCTATGATTATAAGGTAAGTACTTATAATGAACTTAGAAATTATATTGGTTTAGGAAAGTGGCAGTAGAAGATTTAACTCTAGGTTCTATGGCTTTCCCAACCTGATGTTACAGTGCATGGTATGGATTATCTCTCATTAAGTAGTCCTTACCTATATTAAACTGGTTGTTACCACCAAGATATAAATGATGTACAATTCTATTAAATGCAACACTTACTGATTAGAGCTGTAGCTCACTGATAGAGCACTTGACTAACAAAGTATCTGTGCTGATCATAGGTATCACAACTAGTACTCTGAAATGTGGGATGCCTGACTCGCCAGCAAGAAAGACACCACAATAGGATCCTTCTGCACAAGTTTATTGGGCTGCGCATTGACTGTGTAGGCGAAAGACCCCGAGCCCTGGGCCTCTCACCCTTATATACTATCAGTTCCCATCCACTCACAGCAGGCCACATCACCTCACCAGGCACGCAGCTTCAGCTAATCAGGGCAGCAGGGGCATATCTCCACCAAAATGGCTTCGCCAGTAACCTGGTACACCTGCACAGCTCTCAATGTTTGTGGCTTATATGAGGAAGTCAGATGCAAGTCATACGACTTAGCTACAGTCCCTGGCGCCTTTGGGACTGCCGCCACACCCGCTCCCCACACTGAAATCTATCCTCAGGGAAGAGTTTCCATGCCATACCTAGGTGGATTCCTTTAAGTCCACCCCTTGGTTCCTCTTCCACCCCTTGATTCCTTTACCCATGGATCCTGGCTATGGGAGAAACCGTACCTTATATCGGACACTGATTCAAAGCATATACTGCTTTCTGAAGAACTCTGCCCCAGCCCTCCACATTGCTGCCACCTAATTGACATTGTAACTGCATCTTCAAAAAGCCATTCCATCTTTCTATCAGACTAGCTGCTTCAGGATGATGGGAAACATGGTAAGACTAATGGATTCCATGATCATGGGCCCACTGTTGCACTTCTCTGGCTGTGAAATGAGTTCTTTGGTCAGAAGCAATACTGTGTGGAATACCATGATGATGGATAAGGCATTCTGTAAGTCCACAGATGGTAGTTTTGGCAGAAGCATAATGGTCAGGAAAGGAAAATCTATAACCACAATAAACATCTACTCCAGTAAGAACAAAATGTCCTTTCCACGAAGGAAGTGGTCCAATGTAGTTAACCTGCCATCAGGTTGCTGGCTGCTCACCTTGAGGAATATCTGGGGCTCAGTGTTGGTTTATGCTGTTGGCAGATTTGGCATTCAGCAGCAGCTGTAGCCAGGTTAGCCTTGGTGAGTGGAAGTCTGTATTGTTGAACCCAAGCACAACCCCCATATTAGCCACCATGGCCACTTTGTTCATGTTCTCATTGAGCAATGACAGGAATGGCTAGGGAAAGGCTGACTGTCCACAGAACAGGTCATCTTATCCACTTGATTTTTGAACTCCTCCTCAGCTGAAGTCACCTTTTGGTGAGCATTTACATGGGACACAAATATCTTCACATCCTTTGCATATTTGGAGAGATCTATCCACATACTTCTTCCCCAGATGTCTTTCTCACCAATTTTCCAATCACGATCTTTCCAAGTCCCTGACAATTCAGCCAATACATTGGCTACAGTCCATGAGTCAGTGAACAATGGTACATCTGGTCATTTCTTCCTCCAAACAAACTAATACCATGTTCTGCCCACTATGAAGATTTCCCTTCACCTGTATCTTTCAAGTTTGACCCAGACAGGGGTTGTAATGCTGCAGCTGTCCACTTCTGGGTGGTGCCTGCATACTGTGCAGAGCCATCAGTAAACTAGGCCCTAGTCTTCTCTTCTTCAGTCAGCTGATCATAGGGAACACCCCATGAGGCTATAGGCACATGCTTGGAAGCAGATGGCATTGTAATAGGAATAGAAACCACAGGCATTTGAGCAACTTCTTCATGTAACTTGCTTGTGCCTTTAGGACCTGCTTGGGCCTGATTACATATATACCATTTCCATTTGATAATAGACTGCTGCTGTGCACGTCCTACTTTATGACTTGAAGGGTCTGATAGCACCTAGCTCATGATGGGTAGTTCAGGTCGCATGGTAACTTGGTGTCCTATTGTCAAACGTTCAGTTTCCACTAAGGCCCAATAGCAGGCCAAGAGCTGTTTTTCAAAGGGAGAATAGTTGTCTGCAGATGATGGTAGAGTTTTGCTCCAAAATCCCAAAGGTCTCTTCTGTGATTCACCTACAGGAGCCTGTCAGAGGCTACAAACAGCATCTCTATCTGCCACTGACACCTCAAGTACCATCGGGTCTACTGGATCATATGGTTCAAGTGGTAGAGCAGCCTGGACCTATTGAAAAGCCTTTTCTTATTCCAGGCCCCACACAAAGCTAGCAGCTTTCTGAGCCACTTGGCAAATGGGCCTGAGTAACACACCCAAGTGAGAAATGTACTGTCTCCAGAATCCAAATAGACCCACTAAACATTGTGCTTCTTTCTTGGTGATGGGAAGGACCAGGTGAAATAACTTATCTTTCACCTTAGAAAGAACATCTCTACATGCCCCACATCACTGACTCCTAGGAATTTCACCGAGGTCCTTGAATTTTGTTTGGATTTATTTCCCATCCTCTGATATGCATGTGTGTTACCAATGAGTCCAAAGTGGTTGCTACTTCCCGCTTACTTGGTCGAATCAGCATAATGTCATCAATATATTGCACCAATGTGATATTTTGTGGAATAACAGATAATCAAGATCCTTTTAAGTTATGACACAGGGCAGGAGAGTGAATATAGCCTTGAGAAAAACTATGAACATATACTGCTGGTCTTGCCGACTGAAAGCAAATTGCTTCTGGTGGTCCTTATGGACAGGTATTGAGAAGAAGGCTTTTGTCAGATCAATAGCTGCATACCAGGTGCCAGGAGATGTGTTAATTTGTTCAAGTAATGAAACTATATCTGTTACAGCAGCTGCAATTGGAGTTACTACCTGATTTACTTTTCAATAGTCAACTGTTGTTCTCCATGATCTGTCTTCTGCACTGGCCAGATAGGAGAGTTAAAGGAGATGTGTCGGGAATGACCATCCCTGCATCTTTCAAGTCCTTGATGGTGTCAATAATTTCTTTAATTCCTCCAGGAATACGATACTGGTTTTGATTCACTATTTTCATTGGCAGAGGCAACTCTAAAGCCTTCTATTTAGCCTTTCCAACCATAATAGCCCTCACTCCACAGGTCAGGGAACCAATGTGAGAATTCTGCCAATTTCTATTATCAATCCCAGTTATACATTCTGGAACTGGGGAAATGACCACAGGATGTGTTTGGGGACCTACTTGACCTACTGTAAGTTGGACATCAGTCAAAACTCCATTAATCACCTGTCCTCCATACTCTAACTGGAGGGCCACAATGTTTCTTGGGATCTCCTGGGATCATTGTCAATTCAGAACCAGTATCCAATAGATCCTGGGAAGTTTGATTATTTCCTTTCTCCCAGTGTATAATTACCCTTTTAAAAGGCCGTATGTCCCTCTGGGGAAGAATTGGAGAAGGGTTAACAACAAAACTTAGGAATCTTATCAAGATCCTTCCTCAGGGGAACCTGGCCACCCCTCATTCAAGGGGTTTGGGATCTGCAAACTGGCTCAAGTCTGAAAACTGATTCACTGTTTGTGACGGTTTGATGCTTGGCCCAGGGAGTAGCTCTATTAGGAGGTGTGGCCTTGTTAGAGTAGGTGTTTCACTTTGGATGTGGACTTAAGGCCCTCACCCTAGCTGCCTGGAAATGAGTCTTTCACTAGTAGTCTTCAGATGAAGATGTAGAACTCTCATCTCTGCCTATACCATTCCTGCCTAGATGCTGCCATGCTTCCTGCCTTGAAGATAATGGACTGAACCTCTGAACCTGTAAGCCAGCTCCAATTAAATTTGTCTTTTATAAGACTTGTTATGGTTATGGTGTCTGTTCATATCAGTAAAACCCTAAGAACTGGTCAAGATTGCCTTTTGCCACAATCCAATGTAGCCTTTCTTTCATTTGTGTGAGAATTTTTCTACTTATACAGATCAGACATATATGCAGTAGGCTTCCTATCTATTTCATGCTTGGAAACACCATGACTGATTAGCCAGTACCAAAGGTCCATATGAGGCATTATAAATTTCACCTTTCCTGTGCTGACCATTACAGGCTAGGTCATTATAAACGTTTTGTCTGAGCTGCCCATTATAACAACTACAATCACCTTGTCTCTGGTGATTCAATGCTACCACCTGGCTCTTACTACCTTGGGGCCCAATTGAACCCTTGTGTTTTATTCATCTAATTGAGCAACAGTATCTCCAACCCTAAGGTCTGGCAGAAGGTAAAGGCCAAAAACAAAACTCTTCAGATGTGCTGGTGACCCCTCACCAGTTTGCTTCTTATAGGATTCACGAAGGGCATATCTTCTGGGCTTTCCCATTGTGGAGAATTAGGTTTTACACTCTGTCATTGCAATTTCCTTGAACCTTAAAAAATCCCTTCATCAACACTAAGCCAAGGGATATCAGGCATCTCCATCTCCTTTTAAGTAGGCCATCTTTTGATAAATGTTTCAGCCAACCATTCAAACAAACTTCCGAGGCTTTTTTTTTTTTAATTGTGCGAGCTTCCATGTTAAACCTAGAATCTCCACTCAGAAGTCCCATGTCAATAAACTCAACCTGCTCTAGTTTTATGTTCCTTCTACCATTATCTCACACCCTTAAAATCCATTCCCACACATTCCCCAGACTTCTGCTTGAATGAATTAGCAAACTCATTAAGCTCCTTAGTAGTGTAGTGAATTTCTTCATGGACTACACTTTCTACCTCCCCTCTAGGAGCCTGTTTTGCCTTGTGTCTGGTTATAGGTCTAGAAGAAACTATTAGTGGGCCTTGAGGAATGTCAATATTGTCTTGTCTGGCATTTTCTTCAGAGAAAGTCACTGCTATTTATCAGACTCTGAGGGATTAATTTCCTCATGTGAAAGAGGCATTATTTCAAGGGGTGGGGCTACTTCCTCAGGTAAAGTAAACCCTTGAGAATCTGAAGATTCAGAGTTCTCAGCTTCAACAGGGTCCTCCCACACATCCTCATCCCAAGTTATAGGATCCCATTCTTTGCCAACTACGCCCTTACTTTAACTGCTGAGACTTGAATTTTCCCTGAGATTCAGCCAACCTTATAATGAAGGCCTCAGTTTCATTTTCTGCAACTCAAGCTCTATAGCTGCTGAGGAGAAAATCCTCTTCAAGGGCACATTTAGAAACCTTTAGATTGTTTATTTGCATTTGAAGTCGTTCAATTGTATCATACAGCTCATTCCTTTCCTTCATCAATTTTTCCAGAAATACTAAAAGTAACAATCCAGCAAAATCATTTTCTGATTTTTTTCTCCCAAATTGTAGAAAATTTGGTACACTGGGTCACCTAATTCAGTTACAATTGAAGGATCAAGATAATCAAAGTCATTAGCTTCTTTAAGTTTGAAATATAGTTTCCACCATGGGCCTTCAATATTCTCCAAGCTCCCAGGACAAAGAATATCTGGAGAGGTTTCAGCATTTGAAGGTGCTGGTGAATTATTAAACCAACTCCAGATTCTTAAAAGATTCATTCTTATACTTCTGATCCTTTTAGAACCAATCCCAGTACCAACTTCTGTATCAGAGTTCTCTAGAGTCACAGAACTTATGGATAGTCTCTATATAGTAAGGGAATTTGTTACGATGACTTATAGTCTGTAATCCAACTCCCAACAAAGGTCAGCTGTGAATGGCAAGTCCAAGGATCTAGTAGTTGCTCAATCCCACAATGTTAGTTGTTTCAGCTGGTCTTCTGTAGTAGTTAGATTCCAACAGATGTGCTGGCAAGTAAATGCAAGCAGGCGAAAAAGAGTGAATCTTCCTTCCAATGTCCTTATGTAGTCTTCCAGCAGAAGGTGTACCCCAGATTAAAGGTGTGTACCACCATGCCTGAATCCGAGACTTGTTTTGTCCCTGCCTGACCTTGAACTCAGAGATCTCCTTGTCTTAGTTCTCCTGGGATTACAGGCATGTACTACCTTGCCTGGGCCTAAGCTTTTCATAGCCACTAAGCCTCAAGATCTCCACACCGAAGTTCAGGTCAGAAACTCGTGTCTCCCAGCCTCAGATCTGGATCACAGGTGAGCCCTCCATTTCTGAATTGCAGCTCATTCCAGATATAGTCAAGTTGAAAAACAGGAATAGCCATTACAATAGCCTATGTTATTTGGGGAGTATGTTGGACTCCCTTAATGGTGTCCACAACCAGACTCTTACCTGGTGCTAACATTTTTAGATTGTCTATGGCCCTTTCCCAAGTAATTTTCATGTAAGCTCTCCTAGAATCATCCTCAAAGAAACTTTGTATTGGAGTTGCAAGTAGTGACTATATAGTCAATTTTTTTTCTGTGATTTTATGTTGCTATTGTACTTCAAATTCATCATGATATTAAGAACTTTATTTATATATATATTAGCCTTTGCCTTTGCTTTTGCCTCTGCTGATAAAGAAGAGTATAAATTTTAAGTTCCTTCCTAATACTGAGGTCTTTTATACCCTTGAGATTTCTAGTTCCTCTAGCAGAAGCGGCTCCCTCACAACCACCATGGCAACGACCCCAGACTGAATTGCTACTCATAAATCAATATCTGTTTGGTGTTTTCAAAAGGTAAGAAAGAACTCTGTATTACAGTGGAGCACCTGGTGATCACAAAATCTACAACATCTTATAACAATAAATGCAAGCCCCATGGAAAGGGCCGTTACAATTCTATTAAATGCAACACTTCAGGCTAGAGATGTAGCTTCATGGGAAAGTGCTTGCAAAACACAAATAAGGCTTTGAGCTCAACCCTAAGCACCACAAAAGAAAATGAAAGAAAAGACAAAAGCAACTAATGCAAGAGAAACAGTACCTAGGAAATATGAAGTGAGGAGTGAGATGGAGACCAGCAGTATGGAGAGTTAAAGGAAGGTAGTAGTAGATGAAACTTGCAAATTATAAATTAAAAGTATTATTTATAGAGAACTTCCATAACTTCTAAATGTGTTATTCAGCATCCTAGAAAGAAAATGCAAAATAGCACACACATATCACCCTTAATAACAATCCACAGAAAGGTGTCACTAAGTACTGTATCTAAGACAATAATTGGGTTACCTGTTACTATTTGATGAGAAAATTACGCATGAAAATGTCACTGATAAGTCAGGCATAGTCAAAGCCTGTATCTCAAAAGAGGCAGAAGGATTGATGCAAGTTAGAGGCCAGAATGGAGGAAAAAGTGAGACTGTCTCAATGAACAGACCTCCCCCACCAAATAAGCAAATAAAGAAATAACCATTAGTAAACATTAGTGTGCGGAGATTCTTTCTCTAATTATATTTTATTCTTGTGTATGTATGCATGACTATGCCATATATACATGTATTTGTGTGTGTGTGTGTGTGTGTGTGTGTGTACATGCTCATGCACACGGATGTGTATAACAGGTGGAGATCAGAAGACAATTTCAGGTTAACCACTATCCCTATTTTTTGAACTAGGAGCTTCCATTGAACAAGGAGCTTAGAAATTCCACTAGGCTAAATGGCTAATGAGCTCCAGAGCTCCACCTATCTCTGCCTCATTGGAGCTGAGATCACAGGAACTTGCTGCATCTGGTTTATTGGCTTTTTATGTGGGTGCTAAAGATCCAAAATTAAATCTGATTCAGAGCCTCATCCCACAGATCAGTGGATCCCGAACTGTGGGTAGCGCCCCCCCCTTTGGCAAACCTCTATTTTAGAAAAAATAACCACATTATGGAGTCTACACTAGCAAAATTACAGCTATGAAGTAGCAATGAAATTAATTTTGGAACAATATGAACTAACCAGTACCCCCAGAGCTCCCTGGGACTAAACCACCAATCAAAGAAAACACATGAAGGGACTCATGGCTCTAGTTGCATATGTAGCAGAGTATGGCCTGGTTGGTCAGCAATGGGAGGAGAGGCCCTTGGTCCTGTGGAAGGCTCTATCCCCCAGGGTAAGGGAATGCCAGGACAGGGAAGTGGGAGTGGGTGGGAGGGTGAGCAGGGGGAGGGGGTGCGGAAAGGGGATTTTTCAGAGGGGAAACTAGGAAAGGGGATAACATTTGAAATGTAAATAAAGAAAATATCTAATTAGAAAAAGAATTTATCTTTAAAAAAAAAAAAGAAGAATTTTTCGGGGCTGGAGACATGGCTCAGAGGTTAAGAGCACTGACTGCTCTTCCAGAGGTCCTGAGTTCATTTCCCAGCAACCATATGGTGGCTCACAACCATCTGTCATGGGATCTGATACACTCTTCTGGTTTGTGTCTGAAGACAGCTACACTGTACTCATGTAAGTAAAAATAAATAAATTTTAAAAATGATGGTTGTTGGTCACCAAACTGTGAGGAACTGTATTCAAGGGTTGCAGCACTAAAAAGGTTGGGTGGCCGGAATCTCACTCAGAAGGGGAAAATAAGTCTGAGGCAGATGAAAACAGAACTAGGAAGGAGAGGGGGGTTGAGGAGAGGAATAGAGAAGTAGGTAGGAGAGGGGGTTGAGGAAAGGAATGTGGATAAGGATCAGGTGTGAGGAGCTAGGAGCCTCCAGGATAGGGTTGGGAATGAGAATAGAAACCAGCAGGGAGCATCACTGATGACTATCTGGAACCCTGGGGTAGGTGAAGATGCCTGGAGTCTGTAGGGGTGACCCTAGCTCAGATTCCTATCAGAGGGACTGACCTCCAGTAGCCAGGCAGGACTTCCAGAGGAGGGAGGGGGATGTCAACCCTCTCGGAAAAACCTTCAACTCAAAATTTGTCTTGCCTACAAGACATGCAGGGATAAAGATGGAGCAGTGACTGAGGGAACAGCCAACAAATAACCGGCCCAACTCAAGACCTACCCCGTGTGAGAGAGCCAGCCCTTGACATTATTACAAATACTCTGCTATGCTTGCAGACAGGAACAACCTAGCATAACTGTCTCCTGAGAGGCTTCATCCAGCAGTGAATGAAAACAGATGTAGAGACCCACAGGACACATCAGGCTGAGCTCTGGAGTCTCTTGGAAGAGTCGGAGATAGAAGTGAAGGAGCCAGAGGGGTAAAGGACACCACAAGAAAATCTACAGGGTCACCTATCCTGGGCCCATGGGGACTCACTGTGACTGAACCACCAACCAGAGAGCATGCCGGGTCTGGGCCTAGGTCTGACACACATTTGTAGCAGATGTGTGGCTTGGTCATGAGGGCCTCCTAACAAAGTGGAGCAGGGGTTGTCTCTGTCTTTGTTGCCTGCCCTTGAATCCCCTCCCCCATTTCTGGACTGTCTGGTTGGGCCTCAGTGAGAGAGGATGTACCTAGTCATGCTGGGACTAAATGTTCCCAGCTTTATGTGGTACTGGGGGGACTCCCCTTCTATGAGAAGGGGAGGGGCAGTGGGGAGAGGAATTCATAAGGGTGGGACTGGGAAGAGAAGTGCGTGTGTGTGTGTGTGGGGGGGGGTTCTGTGATCGGAATGTAAAGTGAATTTAAAAAATAAATTATTGGTAGAAAAAAAAGGAAGGAAGAAAAGACAGTTGGATCAAAATACATGGCATTCGGCTTCCAGCTAGCCTCCTCCCAACTACATCACTTGAATTTCCTATATGAAGAATCCTGTTGAAGACTGACATGGTGGATTGGGTCTTCACTAAACAGAAAACTCTGATTAAACACTTAGAATAAGCCTGATCTCCAACCAGTTTTATAAGTCTAGTTAATAAAATTATTGCCCTTCACTTTTACATTCATGACCTCAAAGTGGTAAAGAGGATGTCTGCCATGGGGTAGTTTTCATAGACTCTGCACAATACTTGAACACCAACAGTAAGTAACACAGAAGTACTTTAGAAATGAATACTGCTCCTGTCTCCTGCCAGTGCCTGGCAAATACAGAAGTGGATGCTCACAGTCATCCATTGGATGGAACACAGTGCCCCCACTGAAGGAGCCAGATAAATACCCAGGGACCTGAAGGGGACTGAAGCCCCATAAGGAATATCAATATGAACTAACCAGTCCCCCTAGAGCTCCTTGGAACTAGTACCACCAATCAAAGAAAACACATGGTGGAACTTGTGGCTCTAGCTGTATATGTAGCAGAAAATGGCCTAGTCGGTCATCAATGGGAGGAGAGGCCCTTGGCCCTGTGAAAGCTCTATGACCCAATATAGGGGAGCCAGGACCAGGAATGGGAGTGGGTGGGTTGGGGATCAGGGGGAGGTGGGTATAGGGAATTTTTGGAGAGGAAACTAGGAAAGAAGATAACATTTGAAATGTAAACAAAGAAAATATCTAATAATAATAATAATGATAATAAAAGAAATGAATACTTCTGGAAAAAGCCAGCACAACACAAAATCTCAGGTGACAGCAAATGCTGATGAGGATGTGGAGAAAGAGGAACACTCCTCCATTGTTGGTGGGATTGCAAGCTTATACAACCACTCTGGAAATCAGTTTGGCGGTTCCTCAGAAAATAGGACAGTACTACCAGAGGATCCCCCAATACCTCTCCTGGGCATATATCCAGAAGATGTCCCAACCGGTAAGAAGGACACATGCTCCACTATGTTCATAGCAGCCTTATTTATAATAGCCAGAAGCTGGAAAGAACCCAGATGCCCCTCAACAGAGGAATGGATACAGAAAAAGTGGTACATTTACACAATGGACTACTACTCAGCTATTAAAAAGAAGGAATTTATGAAATTCCTAGGCAAATGGATGGACCTGGAGGGCATCATCCTGAGTAAGGTAACCCAATCACAAAAGAACTCACATGATATGTACTCACTGATAAGTGGATATTAGCCCAGAAATTTAGAATGCCCAAGATACAAGATACAATTTGCAAAACACATGAAACTCAAGAAGAACAAAGACCAAAGTGTGGACACTTTGCCCCTTCTTAGAATTGGGAACAAAACACCCATGGAAGGAGTTACAGAGACAAAGTTTGGAGCTGAGACAAAAGGATGGACCATCTAGGGACTGCTGCACCCAGGGATCCATCCCATAATCAGCCTCCAAACGCAGACACCATTGCACATGCCAGAAAGATTTTGCTGAAAGGACCCTGATATAGCTGTCTCTTATGAGGCTATGGCAGGGCCTGGCAAACACATAAGTGGATGCTCACAGTCAGCTATTGGATGGAACACAGGGCCCCCAATGGAGGAGCTAGCGAAAGTATCCAAGGAGCTAAAGGGATCTGCAACCCTATAGGTGGAACAACAATATGAACTAACCAGTACCCCCAGAGCTTGTGTCTCTTGCTGCATATGTCGCAGAAGATGGCCTTGTCAGCCATCACTGGGAAGAGAGGCCCCTTGGTCTTGCAAACTTTATATGCTCCAGTACAGGGAAATGCCAGGGCCAAGAAGTGGGAGTGGGTGGGGAGGGGAGGAGGGAGGGGAGGGGGGACTTTTGGGATAGCATTTGAAGTGTAAATGAAGAAAATACCTAATAAAAAGAAAATATTTAGTAATAATAATGATAATAATAATAATAATAAAAGAAATGAATACTGCTGGGAAAAGCCAGCACAACACAAGTGGCTTGTCTCAGTCAGATGAGAAAATAGTGAGGATAGAATTCAAGAACCTTAGGTTCTCGTGCAAAACACTTTGAACCAAACAATTCCAATTAGTAGTTCTTGAGCTTTCTAATGTTTCTCAGAAGCAAAATGGGATCACCAAAAACCACTAATATCTTGGAATTACATCATACATTTGTACCTATGGAGTTGGGAGTATATAATCTGTTACCATAACTAATAACAGATTGCAGTGTCCATATATTTATTTAAAGAGTGAGTAAAGAACCTTGTATACCATAGTCACTCAAAAAAAAATTTTTTTTTTTTTTGCCAAAGTGCTATGTTACTCTATAACTTCTGATCCTATGGGACAAAATCCACCAGTGAGGATTTGGAATAGAGTCTTAAAGTCTCCAAGGCAGAAGCCACTCTAAATAGTTTCAGGTCAACGTTCACAAGAACAAAGAAATCTCTGCAGATACCAGGAACACAGAATCTTTAAACTTCTCCCAGAGCTCATCCAGTGATAGAAATTTCACTCTGTCATCGAGAACTCAATCCTACTGGGAAGACCCTTAAATATCTTCTTTTAAAAACTGACTTCATTTAACTTTTACCTATGAATTCACATTTTACTACCTTAGTTACAGAAAAACTCTTGGTCATGTTTGTGGAATCTCTTCAAGCCGTCTCTGTTCAGAGTTTTTCTTCCCTAATGGGCATTTTCGCAATGTACAGCAGGCCTGGACTTTTCCAACAATTAGGCAGGTGGTTCCAAAATCAGACACAAAATTTGCCTAGCTTAGAAGAGCATCTGAAATCACTGGACGAAAAGATTAATGTTATTATCTTCCAGTTGAAATTTAGATGGTCGAGAGAAAAACAGAGAGAGCAAGGGCAAACCTCAAAAAAACAGAAAAACAGGAGGGCAGCTGTGCACTCCTGTAACCTCAGCAATTAAAAAGTCAAGGCTGGAAAAGGCAGAGAGCTCAAGCACAGTCTTAGCAACACAAGGAACCTGGATCTCACCTGGGCCACAGGAACCCTGGATGCAACAAAACATAAAAACAGCAAGAATCAAAACAAAAAATTCAAAAACCACAAGCAAACAGAACTTCTGTATTCACTATCTCTATACCACAAGACATCTTGCTATAAAAATAGGAGAATTGGAGGCTAACCTGGTCTACAGAGTGAATTCCAGGACAGCCAGGGCTACAAGGAGAATTCATATGAAAAACAGACTGTTTTATAGGAAAATATTAGCTTTATAACAAATGACAGGTTCATGAGAATTTGTTATTTCCATCAAAAAAGAAATATTAAAGTTTGAATTTTCAATGCTTTAGTTACATATTCTAGAGGGGGAAACTCTGAAGTTGTGAATGAAAAGCGATCAGTAGATCTTGAAAGTGATTCCTAGTCACTACAGCTGCTTACAAGGGGTATGAATTGTCTTTAAGGAATAATAACAATGGTGGATGTTGTTATGGTAGAAACTCTGGTTCAGTTTGAATGAAACACCTCGGTGCCGAGGGAAAGCATTAAATGATCAGATCACAAGATCCTTTCCAACTGAAAACTCTTGTACTTCCTATAAAAAAGAAATATTTTGTCTAATTATCAGAAACTAATTTGGAATATTTTTTAAAGTAATACATTTAGCCTCTAGGAATTAGCAATCAATTAAAAGCAAATCATAAGTGTTCAAAATTTTAGGTGGCTATCAATATTAGCAAATAGATTTGTTTTCTAAACTCATTCTAGACTGCCTGTAAATATGCTGGAAATCAATGTACATCACTTTAATAACAGAAAATACAATAACCTTAGTCCCTGGCAGAGTATATGGAAATGAGTTCATACTGGGTAGAGCTTGTTTATTGACTATATCTACTCACAGGATAGATGGATGAGTTACTGAATGGATAATGATGGTACATATCACACACTCAGTGCTGCAGGAGTATGTGTACAGGGAAGAGGACATTTAAAACAATCTGTTTTGTTGGTTTCAGATGTTGATTTTCAGTAATAGTGAAGCAGAGCTACAATTCTACTCTGAAACAGTTTGCAGGCTGCTTGTGCGAAAACAAACTGGTGGCTAGCACGAAGAAACAAAATCATCACTGTTCAAATTTTCCAAATAAAAGAACGGTTCTTGTGTTCATATATAATCATCCCTGTAATAATGTAGCAAGTTCCTCCTGTTGTTCAAATTGGGCAGCCCGGTGAATCTGACCTTGTCGACTTACTCTTTACAACTCCCTTCTGATCATTAATTTTTTAGGAGGTATTTGCTCGAAATTTCATTTGTATTTTCTATGCCATATTTTGTTATTGCTTCATTTGTACTGATCTATGGACAGTAAAACAAGATAAAATATAAGCAAATGCCTTGTCAAATGTCTGATGGGTAGTCAGCAGACCGTGTATCTGTTGTTTGCTATTTTACTTCAAATTTTTTCTTGCTGGCAAAAGCACAGTTTCTCCCCAAATGCCAAGATTATTTTCGACAGGGTCAGAAAATATCTTTGATTAAAACTCACCTCTAGGACCCTACCTTTTTTATAATTGGATTTTAAACTAAAGTAACGAAACTGGTAACAGCATTAAAGGTCAGAAAATAATGGGTCGAGGGTGAATTTCTAAGTCATCAAGCCTAACACTGGACTCACTGCAATATCGTGCAAAACTCTTCTGTATTCAGACAAATTATGGTTTGGCTCATCCAAATCCCTGAGCAGTAGTATCTCAATCATTTTACTTCCTCTGGATCATATGCCTAAGTTATAGGGGTCTCTCTGAATTTGCCAAGTGTACCTACCCTCCTAGAGTTTGTGCCTTTACTCATGCTGCTATTTTGATTTTCTTGTTGTCTCTAATAGTACAAATTCAGCCTGTAATTCAAACACCAAAGCAAACACTCACTCCATGAAATCTTATAGATTCTCACAGAATTTCTCTCACTTTTCTGTATACTCTGTCTTCTTATTCACTTGTATTTTTCAGTATCTTGCCCATAGCAGCAGATTAGTAAATATTTGTTGAATACTGTCAATTTTTCCACTAGATATTGTCAATCATTCTTTTTATTCTTTGGACAAATATTTACTGGTGATACAGCACTGGCTATGATGGACATCTTTATATTTTTAAAGCTTTCATTGTAGTGGAAGAGTCATATATATATATATATATAAAATTAAAGAAACCAATAAAGTATTGTAAAGGTTAGAAACTCATTGAGTTTAGAGAATTTATCAGGTTCATCTTTAATCCATCATAGTGTCCATTAACTAAAATACTACTTATTTAATAGTATCTCACATTTCTTTCTTTATTTTATTATTCATAGTATTCTTTAATCCTTTTTTAAAGTTCAGTCCTTATCCCCCTCCCAGTCCATCCTCCTACAGTTCCTTATCCCATTCCTCCTTGCCCCCACCCCCCATGTCCAAAAGAATGTCCCCATCCACACCCACCCTACCAGACCTCCCCACTCCCTGGGGCCTCAAGTCTCTCGAGAGTTAGGTGCCTCTTCTCTCACTGAGGCCAGACCAGGCAGTCCTCTACTGAATATGTGTCGGGGCCTCAGACCAGCTCATGTATACTGCCTGGCTGGTGGCTCAGTGTCTGAGAGATCTCAGGGATCCAGGTTAGTTAAGACTACTGGTCTTCCCATGGGGTCACCCTCCTCTTCCTCAGCTTCTTCCAGGTTTTCCCTAATTCAACCACAGGGGTCATCAGCTTCTGTTCATTGGTTGAGTGTAAGTATCTGCCTATGTCTCCTTCAGCTGCTTGTTGGGCCTCTCAGAGGACAGCCATGCTAGGCTCCTGTTTTTAAGCACACCATAGCATCAGTAATAGTATTGGAACCTCCCCATAAGATAGAACCCAAGTTGGGCCTGTCACTGGATCTCCTTTCCCTCAGATTCTCCTCCATTTTTGTCCCTGCAGTTCTTTCAGACAGGAACAATTCTGGGTCAGAGTTTTTGACTGTGGGAAGCAACCCTATCTTTCCACTTGATGCTCTGTCTTCTACTGGAGGTAGACTCTACAAGTTCCCTCTCTTCAGTGTTGGGCATTTCATATAAGGTCTCTCCCTCTGATCCTGAGCGTGTCTCACCTGCCATGTCACTGATCAACTTAGACCCTTTTGGTTTGATCCTCACAACATGTTTATGGATTAGATATATTTGTTAGTGTTCAATTTCATAGATGAGCCAAAGACTTAGAAAGCTTCTTTATTCGATTTTAAATGTACCTTCTACTTATGTACACATTCTAAAAATACTTATTAGCTTCCTGTGCAAAGAAAATATAAAGTTCAATGAAATGTGTTTTTTAAAGAGTTTAGGATTAAAAGCAGGATATAAGTAGAATTAACTTTAGCCGAACAATATGACCTTAGTACTTTAATGGTGTTACTGTGATAGTCCTGTGTCCAGAGGAAGGAGACCATCTGATTTAAGACAATCAGATAAACTATGAGGAAGTAGTTGGCCATTTCAACCAGGTCAGAAGTTTTCCCCATTTACAATGTCTTTGTGGAGCAAATGTAAGGTGAGTTTCCACTGAGAGAAATGACTGCACCAGTTGTCTTGCACATTATACATGTTATGACTGTAGAATGATGATATAAGGATCATATATACAGATTTATTTCTGGGTTCTTTACTATGTTCTCTAAGCCAATATATCTGAATCTGTGTGAATAACACATTGTTTTAACTATTTGTGTGTGTGTGTGTGTGTGTGTGTGTGTGTGTGTGTGTGTGTGTGAATCCCTCGACTCCATTCTTTTTTCAGGAATTTTTGCAATTTGGTGTTCTCTGAGATTCCATATTGATTGATTGTAATTTCTATTTCCCTTTTCTATAAAACTTCTCCTTGAGATTTTTGTAGGAATTGCACAGAATAATTTGATAGCTTTGGACCGAATGGACAAGCACATTATTTTAAAAGACATTTCTATAATCCATAACACTAGATTAATTGTGTACATAAGTGGAAGGACAAGATAGTTATATGTTATACTCTTTGTATTACTGATAGTACAACCTTCTAGTTTTTTCAAATAACTGGACCATACCACTTTGATTTTTTTCACTTTTTAGGCAAAAATAATCTATTTTGTGTTTTAAACAAGAATATAAAAATGATAATACAAATGAGATACCTAGATCACACTTGGAAAGCTGAGGCAGAAGGACTGTCATAAGCTTGAGGTCTGCTTGGGCTGCGTGCTGATTTCCAGGCTAGCTTTGTGGTTCTGTCTCAAAAAACAAACGAGCAAAAAAAAAAAAATGTGTGTGTGCATGTATATGTGTGTTTATGTGTATATGTATTTGTACATGCAAAACATAATGCCAGACATTCTTTAAACCTACTTCTTCTAAATAGAATGAAGCATTTTGTCTAACAGATGCCCACAAGAAAGAATCCCTGAAAATACTGAAGCTGAGTCTACTGACACTAAAATGATCAATCAAGTCTTTCCATGAGGTGAAAATAATCTATTAAATATTTTGGCCGCATGACTCAACTGATCTATCAACCTAGACAGAAGAGCCAATCTGATAACCCCATCTACATACAACCTTTAGAAAGGCCAACATGATTACAGGGAGTCATTGATCACTATTCTGTCTTTTAGAGTTTTATGCGCCATTCATCTCAGTGATTAGGCACAGCCTAACTTGTGAAATGAAAAGGATGATATAGTCCTTGTTAATTGGTGGTTTTTGTCTGAATTCTTTCTAAAGGGCAATACAAAAATACAAATGAATTCACATTTGTATTAGCTAGCATTATTTTCACTGTGACAGAATAGCTGACATAAATAATTTAATGGAGAAAATATTTATTTTGGCTCACAGTCTCAGAGGCTATCCATCTATTCATTGTGTTGGGAAAGACATGCTGGATATGTCAGGTCCATTCATAGTGGCAGAAACGTTTAGGACCACATGTTCACAGGGGCAAACAGTTCATGACAACACCAAAAGTGGACAGCACCTTCAAAACTAGCTCTTGTGATGAACGTCTGTCATCTAGGCCTTGAGTACCTAAGGTTCAACTCTTTTTCAAAGCAGAAGTACCAGCTGGGGAACAAGTGTCCAAACACATGAGCCTGTTGGGACACAGCACATCTAAAGCATAATAATTTTGTTTTGAAAGCCCATTAAAAAAAAAAAACTAGAGTTCTCTCAAAGAACCTTTCTGAACTTTCACTTCATGGCTGTGTAAAATTTCTATTTGAGCAAAGTGGAAAAATGTCAGGCACAATTTTTACAATGACATTCAGCCTGACCTTTAATACAAAGTTAGTCTGATTTCTGAAAAGAGCTTCAAAAATCACATTTTCTTTGAAAATAAACCCTAGATATGGCTGAAGTGGAGAAGCTGCAAAGCACCCACAAAGATGTAATTCTTTATGTTTTGACTTATAGGAGTATTATTTTGTTTAATAACCTACTGTTAAGGAAAAGTGTCAAATAACTACCTATACAGCCCTGGGTTTGTTTTGATAACTACTCTCTTTGTGAAGAGAAATGTTTTCTCCACTTTTATTTCTGTCTTCTTATTAAGATTGTGTGCTTTATAAGTTTAATAATATTGTGCTGTGAAACTTGCTAGAGTATTCCATTGGCTATAGTTTACCCCTTGTTATCTTGGAAATGAGTTGTCTTCCATTGCCTCTTGTATCCTCTCTTTCTCTTCTGTTTATTTTACTATCCATCTGATTATTTACAGTGGTCTGGACTTATGTACCATTGTGAGTGGTAACAATTTAAGATTATAATTCCTACAGGTTTAAGGACTCACTAAAACTGTACTTCTCACCAAATCCTTTCCTTGGCTGTCTCTTCTACCTACCAACATCAATGTATAGTATCTCTTAGAAGCAGCATCTCTAACAGGCACATCACTTGATTTTGCAAAGCCAAGCTGGTTATCACCATCATACTGCCATTTTGTGATGTATGCCAGAAATTCCCAACTACCAAACCAGGATAGTCATTAGGACTAGATTGAAGGTGTGCTAAGTTATTTTTTTCCTAGTCATTGGAATGGCTATGATACCTTGACTCAAGGTTCTCTCTCTCCATTTGAATCTTCCCTCCTCTACTCCAGTAAGTTATAGAGAATATGGCTTTGTAAATGTATCTTGAAATGGAAAACTGTACTATACTGCTTACTATACAGAGGTTATCAGAAACAAGACGGGTCCTCTCAAAACCATGCATTGACCTATGGAACCCAAGCAGCCAAATATAATTCTTGAGGAAGTCAGTACTACTCCTTTTTAGGCAAAGGTTCGACCCACTGATACCTGGACCTAACACATTGCCAAATATTTACTTTCTTAGTGACATATTAAGAATTTTGAGTTAAGCTGGCCATGATGGCTCTCATCTTTGTCTTCAGAATTTGAGAAGAGTCAGAGAGAGGCAGATCTCTGTGAGTTTTAAAACCGGCCTACATAGTGAATCCTAGGCCAGCAAATCACTTCTGTCTAATTAACTGGTCAGTGATTATCCTAGTTGACTAAGAGCAATCCTAAAGGTTTAGCCATGGAACTCTAAAAGACATTAGGTTCTGGATGGAAGAAGAGAAAATTATATTTATTTTAGTGTTAGAAAAGGGATGATAAAACAAGTCTTAAATCTTCTCAATTTTGCCATAATTCATTTGAATTAATATTGGTAAATGCTTTGTGCGGTCCCATAAAGTTCAATATGTTATATTACTAAGTAGTTATTTGTAAAATTGTAAATAGCCTCTATGAGTAATGTGTTAGTGCTTGGAGTAATGTTTCAAATCATCTTATCCAGCAGGTATGATGACTCATGCATAGAATTCCAGGAACTTGAGTCCAGATTATCGGCAGTTTAAGGATAGAGTGGGCTACATGAGATCCTGTCTCATCAACAGGCACCAAACAGTCAAACACCACCTAGTAGAAAGATTGCCAAATACTAAATTTGTCCTGGCATATAAGAATATTTTTTAAGAACTGTCAGGTCAAATTGAATTATTTATCAAGCTATTTTTTATTATTTGGAAACAGGATCTCATGTAGCCATGACTAGTCTTGAACTCATTATCTATCTGAGGTAGGCATTAAACTCCTGATCTTCTTTCCTTTGCCTCTTTAGTACTGGGGTTACAGGTGTTCATCACCACATCTGGCTCAAAAAGTTCAATTTACAGAACAACTTTGTCTATAATCATATTGCTTTTTAGTTTTGCATTAAATTATATTACATATAATGTGTTAATGATCATAAAATAGCAAGAACTAAGTATTCATTATGATAGTCTTCTAAACCTCTATGTGTATCGACTCATCTAATCTTCTTAATAACTCAGTGGAATATATATCATCTTGTCCAGAGTTAACAGGTGACAAATAATGGCAGCATTAGATGGTGGGGTAATTTTTTTCTTCTTTTGTTTTTTGATCTCTGTCTCTTTCTCGTGTGTGTGTGTGTGTGTGTATGTTGTATGATTGTGTGTAGAGACTAAAGGACAACCTCAGCTGTTGTTCCTCTGTTGTCATTCATCTTGTTTTGTGAAACAGGTTGTCTCACTGGCTTGGAACTCACTAAGTAGACCAGACTGGCTGGCCAGTAAGCCCTGGGATCTTCCGCCATTTTTCACTTTTCTTGTGCTGGTTTTCTGGTATTCAGGCTACCACACCAAGCTTTGTTTTGTTCTTACACACACACACACACACACACAGACACAGGCTCTAGGAACCTGACAGAAGTTTTCATACTTGCAAGGCAAGGATTTCCCCAACTGAGCTATACCCTCTTTTAAACATATCTTTATTGGTAAGAAAGAAATTAGGCAAGCATAAATTTGAAACTTGCCTTTTTATTAGATCTGACAAGCATGAAGAAAGAACAAATCAATTTTATTAAAATATTGAAGGAACTGAAACTTCTAGTAAGAGAAAGGAATTTTTTTGACAAAATAGTTAACCAAAAGCACAAGCTAGACCTCAACTTTAATCTTTTGCCTACACTAATCATCTCCTTAATACCTTAAACTGACAGGCAAGTTAACATTACAGGTTTGTTCATAGTACATTTAAACTGTCGTTTGGATTTCCCTACCATATTACTTTACAGTGCTTGTTCCTGCCTCTTAAAAAAATGTTAATTTTAATTCATACCCTCACACAAAATGGCAGACCCATTAGACTCCGATTTTGAGGGTGGATCACATATTTCTCATTCTTATGATCTCTTTTTACACACACAACTACTTGATAGGCATTTCTATCCATGTTGTCACCCAAAATGCATACCTGCCACTCAGGTTCTGAGGATGTTCTGCTCTGCCTTAAGCCCCAGTACGTTTGCCTTTGGAACTCTCTACTCCAGAAAGGATTCTGCTTGGGGCACTGACCTTCAGATGCCTGTGTAAGATATATATTTTTAATTCTGCTCCTGCCTGAGTCTCTTACATTGGGAGAATTAGTTGAGAGGACTCCATTGTCAGCTTTCTCCCTACCTACATATTTCCCTTTTTTATTTCTGATAGAGGGGAAAGTCAAGACAACCTTGTCATCTGCTTGATTTTTAATACACACATGACCCCACCTGCTTCCTAAAAAATGCTTGTCTGTGTAATATTTATTTCCTTCAGCTTAGAATTAAAGATAATTTCCTTTTGGAAAATGTCATGCTGTCCCTGGAGATAATTTGCTTCCCCGGGGCTGAGAAGCCCAACTCTGTGACTTTGAACCTATTATAGAAACAGTAAAAGGAAAGGAAAAACATATTGACTATGATGATGTTTAATTTGTTTGAAGTGGCTTCCAATTTTTGATTTGCCATCTCAGAAACTGTTTTGTAGCCAAGATATGAAACAGAAAATCCTATTCTTCCAATAGCATCTAAATTATGAAGATGTTCTCTGCCTCAGAATGGCTAGAAATGTCTACAAAGCAGCTATATGAGCTGAAGATTAAAAGTCATATACCTCGTGGTTGTTCTCATTATATAATTCTCAGATGGTGTCCATCCATAAAGAGAGCTAATTAGCAGCATCCAAAGTGGTGTGGGTTTGAGCAGGATGGATAATGAATGTTATATTGGAGGCAATTTTAGCAGTCCTAGGGGAAGTAACAAGAGGGGTATGTGGATGGAGAAGATGGGTTATTCAAGAAAAAGTTCAATTAGTAACTGCTCATCTTCTCAGTGAACCCATATTAGAAACCTAATTTGTTTGTACTCTGTATTATTAACTCACGTAGGTTATTTCCATGGAGTATACAATAAATACACTTTGCTATCATAGCATCATCCACACAGCTCTCTACTGTTCTGGGACATCTTTACACATAGGGTAAAATAGGTAACCAGGATATGCTTCAATCAGTGATGTGAAGCGCTATGAAAAGTGTCTTTAAATGTCATGGCATATGCCTTGACACTTGGAAGGTAGAAGCTGTAGGATCAGGGGTTCAATGTCAACCTTAGCTAAGATGAGTTTGAGGCCAGCCTGAAGTACATAAGAAGCGGTCTACTTTTTTTCTTACCTTGACTGAGTATGGTGGAACACACCTGTAATTCCAGAAGTTAAGAGACAGAAGGATTGCCAGTTCAAGGCTAGTCTTCGGTATACAGTGAGACACTGCTTCAAAAGAACCAATACCCAAAATGTGGTATCGTATTCCGTTCTTTTGGAGCCCTCAACTCCTCTAAAGGATCAATGGGTCTTATTAAAATATGAATATTTCTGTGATGGAGAATATAGTATCTAATTGCCAGTCTCAACCATTTAAGTAAGTTTTTTGTATCATGTCCTGGCAAAATATGACAGTAGCCATACACATTTGATGGTGGCAGAGGAAGAAATAGAAAACAGTACTAAATAGGAAAAGAAAATTGAATACAATCACTTCACTCTTCAGACCTTCTGTTCAATGAGGATGAACTGGCCTGTAGGACATAGGAATCTTGGAGATACTTGCCAAATGAAAGAAAGGCAACAGACAATATGATCTTGATTAATTTGGTAGATAGGAGTGTCTCAGACTAAAAGTCAGGACCTTCACATATTCTAAATTGTGATCCTGATCATAAGAGCAGCTGCATCTAAACCAAAGAGTGAGAGAACTAGCTGCTTTCTTCCTTCTTTAACTACTCATTAACAGAGGAAACGTCAGGGTTCCTCGTGCTGATCTGGCCACAGTGTCTTGCTTCTGTCCATATCATCTCCTCATGCTTTGTGCTTTTCTCATTGTTATTCAAGGCCAGCTTGGATGCTTGGGTTCAAATTTAAATGGGTTTAACTTTGTCTCTCAGAATGACAGGCACTATTTCTCCAACAATCTGAACCTCAAGATTTACTGGCAAACTGCTTAGAATTCCAGAAGAATCTCTAGGTGTCTCTTTGACCTGGCAGGCCTAGTGAGCAGCGAGGTGAGAAGATCTCTAAATCCCTACTCCCTCTCCCCAGCAATTGTCTATGCCAGGCACATAAATCTGACCTACATGCACGTAGATGAGAGTGATGAATTGAGGGATGATAGGGTTGCTTTTCCAGCAAGGAGCAAATTGTTAGAGATAAGCCTTCAGTGAGCACGCAGACGGTTGTGTGGGTAAGGAGAACAAATTATTCATTTCCAGCCTCTGACCTAACTTCCTCCCTCATGTCCTGGACTATCTTCATGACTTCTGGAAACATTATTATTTCATCAAGTGCATTTTTAGGATTTGTAAGTCATCCTTTCAAAAAGGAAAGTAACCACATGATTCTGAGGGAGCAGTGTGTAGGTTGCCTAAGAAGACTTCACCTGAAAAGATGCAAATGACAGGATAGTTTGACTTTTCTGTTGATTGTTTTGCTTTAGACTAAAACTTGATTCATCAGCCAATTACAACCAGAAGAAATGAAGATATGAGTGGGCTTACCTGAGAATAGAAGTTAAAGTTAGCTAAAATCTGGCTATTTGGTGGCTGTCACAGAGTACCTTGAAACTGTTTCTTTATGCCTATATTCACTGTGAAACTTTATCACAAAGATAGGAGAGGCTCAAAGAAAGGGAGCCAGATGCAGGATGACCTAATCCTGGGATGATAAGAACCTGGAGAATCCAGCACGAGGATCAATGCATCCCAGTGATCTCAAAGTTTAAAGAAAGTTTCACAACGTCAGAGGAGATGGAGTGATAAACCTGGAGACAGGCCTGGAGTCCTAGACTTTCTGTTGCCACTCCTTTTGTAAGATCTTAGATGAGCCCCCACAGTTAGCTCAGCAGAAAGGTGAAGTCATTAGATAGATTCCTAAGATATCTCCCAAACTGCATATGTGAGCCTAAAATTTCATCGGTACCCAAAAAGCATAATAATCAAGTTATAGCAATTTGTATGTTAGAACAAAAAGTACAAATATGTTATGCTGAGCCATTGAAGGAGGGTGGTCTTTGAACTTCCTTTTCTTTCTGAGGTTTCTTAGTCTCATTCTCTTAGCCCTGTATATCCTTTACTACCATAACTCCCAAAAGGCACCCATCAGTATCCTGCTAGCTCTCAAATCTTAACCCAAAGATTAATTTGTCAGTGGCCTTTTTTTCTGATACACTCAAGCTGGAAATCAACTCTTCCTGAGTGTTTATAACACACGATATAATCTCTATCACAGCAGTAATTACAGGTCTTTGTCTTAGTTGAGTATGTCTTTATTCTTAATTATAGTTAAATCTGAGAAAAAAATTTCATTTGGGGTTCTTCTGTGCCTTGGTGTAGCTAACAGATGAGCTTTGTTCAACATAACACATATTGAATTTTTCCAAGCCAATATTACCAAGCAACATCCCATCTGAAATGTTGGAGCAAGTTAGTAAGGAAACAAATACAAGTGTTGCATTCATTAGCAATTCAACTTTTAAATGTTTTTTTTTTTGTCTTGATTTTGCCTTTTATAATTTCAGACAGAAAAAAAAACATGAAAAGTATATGACATAATTTTAAAAAGAAAGAGTCTAATGGAGATCAGGATAGTTGCAAAGTCCTTTTATAGCGGAGGGTCACCTTGAATCAATAATGATCCCTCCTGCAAGTGCTGAGATGATATACTCAGCTTCGGTTTTTGTTTTGTTTTGAACCCAGGATCATTGTTCCACTAAGCTATACCCTGTATACAGCTTAGTAGAACAGATACTTAAATACTTTTCATCAACTTCCCCAAGCATTGTCATCTTTCAATTTTTAAAATCATGAAACTAACTACAGCATGGTAGTATCTGATCTAAATGATTCATTCCAAACCCATTGGAGACCTTTTAAAAAATCTACCAATGCCTACTCCTATATTTATTTATTTATTTATTTATTTATTTATTTATTTATTTATTTATTTATTTATTTATTTTTGAGAGAGAGAATCTATGAAGCCCTGGCTGCCCTCAGACTCGCAAGGATCTGCCTGCCTCTTTTTCTCAAATGCTAGGATTAAAGCTTGGTGCCACCAAGCCTGGCAATGAACTTTTTCTTATCTAATATGTAAATTTAAGACTGTATACTACCTTAACTGCCTTGGTTTCCTTTAAAGTGAAGTGGCGGTAAGATGTTAAGATGTTCCTTTTACTTTCAGGACCTTGATACCTTTAAAGAGTTTTGATATTTATTTTGTAGAATTTTCTTCATTTTAGGTTTATTGTCTCATGAAACAAATGATCTCTATATGTCCTATTACAATTGATGTTAATTTTGATCCTTTGGTTCCTCTGTTCTAAAGTCATTATTTTTTCTCTTGATAATTATTTTAAAGGCATATGCTTTGATCTATGCATTCTATTTTCATAATGGTTTAGTCCACTAGTTTCTTTATATGTGGATGAAATAGTTATTATTGTGATAGTTTCAAAATAATAATTTTTACTTACACTCTTTTTTTATACCTACTAGCTGAACTTCTACTAATACATACTTTAATTTACTTACTTATTCATTGATTTATTTATATAAAATGTGGTTTGATATTTTTTACAAATTAGTAATATATTTATTTTCAGTATATTTTTATAAAACTATTGACTACACTCTAAACTAAAATGATTATTTTTTATTTTTTATTTTTATTATTTTTGAGTTGATGTACAAAATTTTCAATTTTTAAATAATGAAAATTACTTATGCTGTAGATAATGTCAAATAGAGAAGCTGTTATGCATGGGTTTTTATTTTATATACACAGTAAGTTATAATTCAGCACTGTGGTTCTTTATTTTGTTTGAACCACGTTATAAAGAGAAATTTTTCTCTTCTGATTTTATTCAGTTCTGTTTACTGACCTAGGGACAGCCTTGTGAAGCTTTTACTCCTAATTGGAGTTTCTCTACTCAAAAAGCAGGAGGCCAATTTTCCCTAAACAACATCAAATCATGAGCACATCTAGCATAATGCCATGTGCCCAGTAGTATACAAAAAATGTTTTTTGTTACTGAAACAGGTAGCTCTGAATCCTTGACAGAATAAGAGACCAAACTTTGGTTTATTACAAGTGATTTTCCTCCAGGACATATGTGCAGGCGTTATTTCCTTTGCCATTGCACATATTGAGTACTGAATCAAGTTCTTTGCATTTAAAACTTGTCTAGAGGCACTGCTCACAGAACAAGGAAGTAAAAAATGCTGGCGTTGCTTCTAGATGAGATTGGATCACTGGTGTTTTTTACTGTGCATTTCTGCCTTGCATGGAAGATACCAAACCCGTTCATCTCAACCCAGGTCCTGATTGAGAACTGATAAGTAGGACCTAAGAGAAAACAGAGCTTGGGACTAGGTCATGACCCCTCCTGTTTGTTGGGAGTGAGCATATAAATTGGGAGACCGGTGAACAGACGTTCTCTGCTTGAGCCACTTCGCTCTGGGACTCCAAAGGGCAGAAAACGCTCAGTAGCCTCCAGAGTGAGAAAGTCCGGCCTTAGGTGAAAGACGGAGGGTGCTTCATTCCTGCACATTCTGATCTGACCTCAGAGCTGCAGTTTGAAGTCTCACTTCAGGTAAGTAAGGTCATTCCGTCTTAGCGGGATATGTTTTTATTTTAGTTTAAAAGTATGTCTGTTTGGAATGCATTTTACAGGTTCCAGATTACTTAGAAAATAGGAAATTTTGCAATGTGGTAGACCAAGATTTTAGGGGCTTTAATCTTAAAATATGGTATATTGTCTTTATAAACAGTAGAAATAAATTATTTGGTTTAGCAAGTATAATAAAAATAGCCACATATGCAACTTGCCCGGGTGCCTCTCGGAGACTTGGAAGGTCACCTGTGCGAGTCTGGACCCCTGAAGTTTCACGTGGCTCCTCCGGGCGGATCAAACACGTGGACTCTGAGAGCAGTCTCTGAGAGCAGTCTGTACTAGGGATCCTATAGTTTCTCTCCTATCCTGTAAGTCTATACAGCCTTCATTGCTCTAGTTAGAACCAGACCTGGGGATATAGAATATATAGGCGAAGCTGTGTGTTTAGTTGGAATAGTAAAGGACCTGGATGACTTTTCTAACGCCCGATTCTTCCATAGAAGCCACAAAGCAAAAGCCACTGAACAAAGAGAAGTAGAAGGAAAGGAAGGTAGATAAGGCAGTGCCGTAGATGTATTCTATTTGAGAGTGAACTATTAGCAATGTGACAATCTAACAAAACTGTACTATCAACATTTGTAAACTTTAGCTCTGCCTAAATCATATTTTTCTGCCTTTATAAAATTGAAATTGTGTGTTCTTCTGAAACAGCTGCTGTTACAAATCTGTTGTGGTTTTCAGGAATAATTCTAAACGTTAGGGTACAAACTCGATTCTTTTTTAACAGATTGTTAGTATTTAGAAGTTACTCACAGGAAATACAAAATAACAGGGAACAACATCATTTCACTTGATCTGAAAGCCACAAAGAGCTCAAGGGGGAAAGAAATGATGAGAATTTCAGTAGCTTGGTAAAAACATAATGGGACTTTCGTATAGAATAAGATTCTATCTGCTTGGAGGATACAGGCTGACAGACCTGAGACGCCAGTCATTTAAAGGAACAGTGTTTCTCACCGGGAAGTCTGGCTGGAGATAGGTAGCTGGACTTGCTGACATACCCTCAAGGCACACCGGAGCACATAGTTTGTTCCAAAGATTCTCAAACAGAGAAGTCACTTAGAATAGTTGTATTAAAAAGCCCAACTAACAAGATTCACTAGTGGGATTCGAATGTATACTGGTGGGATGCCCTCACTTGCGGCATACATTTTAAATGAATGTCTTCGGTGATTTTCCTGTGAGTGAGTTTTAGACAATGGTTTGAAAGCTTCTAATTTAGGCTATTGACTACTCTAGGATGGGCCTGGGGACCAAAGAGCTACATGGTGTTAAGGCAGTTTAACCCGTTGATTAGGTGTTAACCCTGGAGCTACACTGGCCTGCGTTCCAGGCCTGTATCACTTCCTGCATCACTACCTCTCTGCTCCACTTTCCTTATCTTCTTAATGGGAAGAAAGGTTTGGGAGTTTTCCTTACTCAGAAGTCGCTGTGATCTCAGTAGCCGCAGAGGTCTCCGTGAAGCTCGGGAGAGAGCAGGCAGAGCATTTATCTTAGAGCCTCACAAAGGTAATATTTTTCTTGTTCTTTCTTGTTGCTGTTGTTATAATTATTTACTCTTTACTTTGCTGGTAGGCTGATTATAATACAGGTAAAATGAGAGCGCAAAGAGCTTCCCTATACTGTCTTCTTGTGATCTCAGAAAGCTGGTGTAGTTGGAATAAAATGCCGAATTTGTTTTATTACTGATTTTGATGTATGGTATCATGTAGCAGAGGCTACACCAGCCACTGTACCCTAGTACAGACGCTGGACTAGAATTGATCCTTCTGCCTCCACGGAGCACGTGTTGGAATTACAGGCATTTGTTCACATTCCTCACTCCGTATCAATTTCTTAGTTTTAAATCCCGGGACTTGGAATCCCAGGAGGAGAAAAGATTAACAAGCATTTAGATCCAGCCTGGGCTACAGATTGAAAACTGTCTCAATAACAAACAAACAAACAAAACAAAACCCCGCGGAAACAACAATGCACTCGTACGGCATGGTAGAAGTACATGCCTGTAATTCTGGAACTTGATTCAAAGCTAGAATTGACTACACAGTTTCGGACCATCCAGGGCTACGTCCCTCTCTCTTTTTGTACAGTTCTGAAAAGCAAAAGATTTTTAAGTAGATTTTTAAGTTGTTAATTTTATTTTGAAGTTACAATTGTTAGCTTCCTTTCAGATCACTGACAAGATCAGAGATAAATTTGTAGAAGTAACAGGTTTATTGCTTTGCTCGGTTCTTTTTTTTTTTTTTTAAATAAATTGGATATTTTATATATTTACATTTCAAGTGTTCAAACCAGGAGGTTCGTGGTTTCCCACTGCCCCGCCTCCCGAGACTCCCTATCCCATCCCCCCTCCCCCTGCTCCCATGAGGGTGCTCCCCACCTACCCACCTATTCCCGCCTCACTGCCCACGAATTCCTCTACAGGGGGGAATCGAGCTCAGTTGTTTCAGGTACGAAATCTAACCTCAGTTTGAGAGAGCAGTGACATGTTAGCAGATATTGATACTCTTTTATAGTCTCAAAGCCTATTTGTTGACATATACATTCCGCCGGCCTGGTTTATTGTCACTATGGCCTGAATCAGGACAGTGAAAAGCTTGTGCTGTACAAATCCATCTGACAACTATGTCAGTTATAACAGGAACTGCAATTCCCAAATCTCAGGGGAAGTCACGCCTTGGTGGAATGTCTAAAGCAAGGAGAAAGACACAGACAGGCTTGGGTTGCCTAGCAAAATAGCAATTTGAACAGTGACTCACACATGATAGCAAGGGATGGGGAAAATGAAAATCACTGGTGTGTTTTCTTATGTTTAGAGTTCCATTTAAAGGGAAACAATTTAAAAACAAATGAAGTGGCTGAGTGTAAGCCCCCTTGACTTTCTTTTTTTAAAGAATTATTTATTTTATGTATATGAATGGTCTATCTGTGTGTACACTTGCACGTCAGAAGAGGACATCAGTTCCCATTATAGAGAGTTGTGAGCCACCATGTGGTTGCTGGGAATTGAACATAAGACATCTGGAAGAGCAGCCTGTTCTCTTAACCGCAGAGCCATCTCACTAGCGCCCCCTTTCGACCTACCTTTCTTCCTTCCTTTCTCTTTCTCTCTCTCTCTTTCTCTTCCTTTTTTAAATTAGATATTTTATGTATTTACATTTTAAATGTTATCTCCTTTCTGGGTTTTCCCTCCGAAAGCTCCCTATCCCATCTCCCCTCCCCCTGCTTCTATGAGGGTGCTCTGCCACCCACCCACCCACCCACTCCTGCCTCACCGCCCTGGCATTTCGCTACACTGGGGCATAGAACCTTCACAGAACCAAGGGCCTCTCCTCCCATTGATGTCTGACAAGGCCATCCTCTGCTACATATGCGGCTGGAGCCATGGGTTCCTCCATTGCTTTCCTTAGAGGAATTAGAAACAAGAATCATTACTTTTTGATGTCTCAGATGTAAATATGCTAGCTAACCTTTGGGAAAATATTAGATGAGAAAATGTTATACTTATGGGCTGGAGAGATGGCTTAGCGTGTAAGAGCCCTGACTGCTCTTCCGAAGATCCTGAGTTCAATTCCCAGCAATCACGTGGTGGCTCACAGCCACCCGTGATGAGATCTGACGCCCTCTTCTGGTGCATCTGGAGACAGCTACAGTGTACTTACATATAATAATAAATAAATAAATCTTTAAAAATTTGAAAAAAAAAAAGTTGGAACCGGGCATGGTGGCGCATGCCTTTAATCCCAGCACTTGGGAGGCAGAGGCAGATGGATTTCTGAGTTCGAGGCCAGCCTGGTCTACAAAGTGAGTTCCAGGATAGCCAGGACTATACAGAGAAACCCTGTCTCGAAAAATCAAAAAAAAAAAAAAAAAAAAAGTTATACTTAGGTACTTCTGTATTCCATGAGAACCTACCTTGAGAGTAAAGATTACCTGAATGGTGTCATTTGAAAGGATTAGGAAGGTCCCATATTTTAATCACTGACAGCTCTATAAATTAAACTGAGCTTGGTAGCTTTTACCTGCAATTCCAGCACTCAGGAGGCTGAGGCAGGTGGACTATCCTCAGTTCAAAACCACCCTGGCATGCAGTGAGTTCTAGGCTATCATAAGCTAATATATATTATATATAGCATATAATATATATGTTCTAGGCCACTATAAGGCCACTGTTGTCTTTCTATATATACTTATATATAATGTATAAATATTCTTATATATTATATTATATATAATTTATATATAAGAATAGATAAATTATATATAAATATAGTATATAAACATGTATAATATATGAATCATATATAAATTATACATAAAACATATATTTATTATATATTATATAGTTATATTAATATATAAATAAATGTTTATTATATATTTATTATATTATCATATTATTATTTATATATTATAAGTATAACATATGTAATGTATATAAATATTTAAATTGTATATATTTATATTATTCACTATATAACATATCATATAATATATATATTATGTATGTCAATGTTTATATATAATTTCTATCTATCTATCTAAGAACAATTAATTTTAAAAATCTATCTAGGAGTTGGATATTTAATGTAAAGAAAAGCAAAACTGTCTTATGGAGTACAAGAATTGCACCCTGGTAAAAACCCCCTGCCCAAGTAGTGGCTTATGTAGTTGAGATGCACAGAGAGCTTTTCCTCTCTTTCTTACTTACAGCTTTCATTTCACTCTATGCTTTACTAAATGTTCAGAAGGGAGGTAGAAATTCCACCACGAAGGGCTGGGGACATAACCTAGAACTTATAGTGTTTGCCTAACATGTACAAGGCCCCCAGTTTGATCTCTGGCATTGTAATTAAAAAAAAAAAAAGGATGGAGGAGAGAATATTAGCAGCATTCAAGAAAAATGATAATCATAATTTTATTCAAAAGTAGATATAATTTCTATATCTTTTCCACATAATTCCCTTGCTCTGTTTTGCTAACCCCATTGCCGCCAGTAGAGGTTTCTAGAATATCTACCTTAACTAGTTTGTTGTTATACTGTTTCTCAATATATGAATTAAAGATTCTTTATTATCCTACAGGTATCAGAACTTTTATATAGATGAAGAAAAAAATCACAGTGCCTGTTAGTTGCCAATGTCCTAGGAATTCAACTTTCCTAGTTGCTAAAGGTATCTTGTTGGGGAGCAAAAAAAATTGAAGCAAAAATAATCCTAGAATGTAAGCGCCTGAAAGAGTGCGCGTGTGTGTGTGTGTGTGTGTGTGTGTGTGTGTGTGTGTGTGTGCGCACACACACACACACACACACACATGCACACACACACTTTATAATGACATTATTTCTTGTGAGATCACTGTTATATAATGACCAAGAAATTTCTTTCTGACTTTAGTGGATTTTTGAAACATTATCAGGCTGAAGCTTTGTGAGCTCTTCCTTTCTTTGACTGGGGGTTCAGATAGAGCTAGTGCTGCTCATTTGCCACAAAATAGTTGAGACTGAAAAACTGTACACATTCTTTCTAGTTATTGGTCTCTATGTATAGGTATCTAGTGTCTGTGAGAGTACAGTTTCTTTACTAATTCCAACTCAATGGGTGATTTATTGGAATTTTATCAGCAGAGAGAACAGGCAACAAGTTATTACCAGGTCCTTTCTTTGCCTCCCATTTCAAATCACAGTGCTTGTTACCTGCCAAGGTCCTAGGAATTCAACTTTTTTAGATGCTAAATGTTCTTTGTTGGGGAGCAAAGAAATTTTTCGACAAAAAAAAAAAAATACCCTCCTACTCTGTAACCCTGCAAAGGACTGAAGATATTATCTCATCAATCTCCCTTATTTTATCAACAAAAATACTGAACTCTAGAGAACTCATACCGAGTTATTAAAGAAATTGGTTTTCACAGACTTTTCTCCTTCCACCTCATCTTCCTGTCCCCAAGCATCTTCCATTAATTGTTCCTTTTTCCGGAACACTCTCCAGAAACCCAAGTGGCTACCTCAAGAGCTCAAGGCCTTCCTACCAAAAGGACTCTGTCCCTAGCATTTTTCTCAATGTCATCTTCCTCTCCTTGTTTTCTTCCCCCCAAATAAGAATCTAAATTCCCTGGCATTTATTCCACGCTTTCAGAACTTTTCTTGCAAGAAAACCTACTAAAACTCATCTGTGAAACTATTTAATGTTAATGGTGTGAACTGGTTAATGTGTTACTGCTTCCAGGAATGATATTTGCATTTTAACAGAGGCTGAGAATTTTAGATAGCCTAGTAAGGAGTATAATTCTGGGTGGGATGTCCCTTTGTCCTAAAGTCACAAGATAGAGCTCTTCATTGTACCTCAGGCTAACACTGTCACCCAGAGGGATTTGTCTGTCTGGTAAATTAGTATATAGCTGTAAGCAAAAAGCTTTGGATGCTTTTTTTTTTTTTTTTTAAGCACCACCTCTTTAAAAGCATTCTAAAGCGAAAGCCCTCCTGAAACGGGCTCAGCACTTCATGAAGAGAGTCACTTGGATGAGCACCAAGATCTCCAGTGGATCCTGTTGCAGGTTAGACACCAAGTCAAACTAAATTTTTTTCTTTATATGACAAATGACATAAACTAAAAAGCTATTTGCCTATTGTTTTTCAACTCTATCCAGTGTTAGTCACTCATAGCCACTAATATTTTATTTTATACGACTTAGTTTTGCCTCTCTGCCTTCTCTCTGTCTCTGTCTCTCTGTCTCTGTCTGTCTCTCTGTCTCTGTCTGTCTCTCTGTCTCTGTCTCTGTCTCTCTGTCTCTGTCTCTGTCTCTGTCTCTATCTCTGTCTCTCTCTCTCTCTCTCTCTCTCTCTCTCTCTCTCTCTCTCTCTCATTTACTCTTTTCTTTTCTTCTGCTTTTTCCACTTTCTCCTACCAGGAACCTCAAGTGCAGAAAAGTCACTCTCAAGTTGGCTTTGAAAAACTGTCAGGAAATCCTACTTTTCAAAGGGAAATTTTCAACACCTCAGTAAAGCAGTCACAATCCTGCCTTTTAGGAAAATGTAATGGTTAGACTCCCTCATCTATGGGATCTATATCACTGGATTAGACTGATTGATCACTAAAAAGTATTTTTTAATTAGATCTGTACTGATCATGTTTGAATTATTTTCTTGTTTTGTTTTCTGAATAGTACAATAACTATTTATAGAGAATTTACATTGAATTAGGTGCTATAAGTAATCTAGAGGTGTTTTAAAATATATAGGATGATAAATGTAGGCTATTTGCAAATATAGTAATTTTATATAGGAGATTTCAGTATTCATATAGTTTGGAATCTCAACAGATGAGGTGGGAAGAGTCTTGAAAATATAGCTACAGAGTATTATTTTTCTATGTTGAAAATTTAAAATGTGACTCTCCTCTGTATTTCCTTCTCTCTCTTTGTACTCTTCAATGCTGGAGTCAGACAGAGGACCTTGTACATTCTGAGAAAGCACTCTACCACTGAGATACACTCAGGCCATTTCTCAGGTGACCTTTTATCTTGTTTTAAGCTTACCATATTTGCTATCTTTTTTTTTTTCATTTAAATATAGAATCTCAATATGTCACAGTGTGATATGACTGTGGTGAACTGGTGTAAGTACTTCTGCCACTGCCTCACAAGTATTAGGAGTATAGGTGTATACTACTATGTCCCACTCTTACGTACACATTCTTTTGCATATGGTGTTCTTTAAACAGGGCTTTTGTTTTCAAGAAATAAGTGCTCTGAAAAATATGTCCTCACCAACACTCTTGCAGCAAGTACTGTGTTTTAATCAAAGTGTTAGAATTGAGCTAAGGAGCTAGTTAGTGTGCAAACCAGTCACCACCTTCTGAACTGTTTCTTATTCAAGAGGTCTAGAATGAAGCTCTGGAAAGGACAGTATAGTGAAGCATCCATCGACTCCTATGAGAGTTACACTATCTTTTAACACTGTGTCTCATCATTTAACCACACTGACACAGATTTCAAAATCTTACAGCCTCAGCTTCCTCAGTGTTTGGATTATAAGCATGTGCCATCATGTGCTACTTGCCTTGTGGGTTGTGATAAACTTAAATACCAAGTGTTTCAAAAGGTATAGTGCACTATCAAAGTCTCAATCTTACAAACTGAACACTTAGTCAAGTGGCCTTACTTCCACATTATTTTGCCAAGAGTTTTGTATGAAGTAATGAAATCATGAGGGCCAGGACCTACATATTTGCATGGCTTTTGATATCACTCACTATGGACAGTGGACAAGATTTTATCAACATTAGTCTCACACATGGAAATTCAACTGATGGAGATAGATGTCTTCTTTATAATCTACTAAAGTAATTTATTTTGCATATAAAGAAACTGTGGCTCTGAGACAGAAAGTGACTTTGTGAAAGCAGTAAGTATCTAAGCAGTACTAGGACCGAGGTCTGTAAACTCACAATGCTTTTCTGAGAACTGAGTGTTCCATAGGTTAGTCTCATTTCTTCCCTTATTTATTCTTCTTTTATTTCTTCCTTTATTTGTTCCTATGTATTTCACTGATTTATATCAATTTGAGAGCATTTTATGAAGTTAAGAGTGGCCAAATAGACTGAGCTCTAGTTAAAGAAGCAGACGACGAGGAAGACAAAACCCAAAATCACTGCAAATACCATGCAGCACAAGTCACTGTCAAGGCACTTCACAATGTCCAGTGCATGCCCTATTAGATTGTGGCTTGAAAATTGGACAATATTTTTAAATTTTAGACCTTATTTTATCCTTATTAAATTTAGATAGAATCATGAAATGATCACTTCACTTCAGGAAAAATATAACCAGGTATAATGAACTGATAACTACTGATACAAAATATTTTGAGCAAAATATTTACCACTTTTTATATTAAAAACTAAAGACAATAAATTATTTTAATAATTTATCATACTTGATTACTTATTTAAAGTTAAATAGCACAGAGCAGTACTCAGAGCCTGTATTTAATTAGTCAGTAATGATAGGCTAAAACAAAAGTTGGGTATTAGCAATGTGCTCTTATATCTTTCAGCAGCTATTACAAAAGTAATGGTAAGTAATTGTTTTCTCTCTTAAGCATCCTTATCTCTTCTGAAATCTAAGTTAGATTGACTATCACCATTGACTGTTTTTCTTATTTTGGTCTTTGATGTTTATTAAACTTTTAATTTGCATGTAATCCTTATAAAATATCCTAAATACAGTAAGAAATTTAAACTTTAAACTTTAGTCCATGTTACAAAGTGTCCAACTCTCTACTAGGTACTGAGTTAGACAAATCAGCTGTATCACACACTATTCCAGTGTTTGTCACTTGCAAAATTCTATAAAACCTGCTGCCTCATTTGATTGTCCCAAATATATGTTAGGCAAGGCAGACGATAGTCTCATTTTAGACTTTTCAAAGGAGGCTGTGAGAAAGATGAGGCTAAAAAAACTATAATACATTATTTATTTGTTTCTCAAACATGAGTCTGACACCAAAGAAGATGGTCTTGTCCCTCCACCCTAGGAGGAGAGTTTCTCCTTTTCCCTTCATAATCAATATTACCTTGCCCCATGCCTGTGATCCAGTACCTTAAGGCACCTTGCTCCTTGATAAAACACTTTCTAAGGTGTTGAACTAAACATTGCCCTCTCCGGGAATACGATTTACATTTTAACCAGAGCTCCTAGAGAATAGCACTTCACCCTGTTCATATCAACCCCCCTAGACAAACCTTTCTAAACCTCCTCATTGTCAAACAAGTTAATTTTAAAAGCAGCAGCCCAGTGGAACAAAGTCTCCACATTTGCTCCTAATCTTTTCTCCCAGAAATCTACCCTGCATGTCCAGCAAACTGGACTATTCCCTTTGCCCACGTAATCCCACTAGGTTAAAACTTCTCCCTATAAATGCTTCCCTAATCTCTGCTCCACCTTCACTATTTGCTCTGTTATCAGCCAATCTTTGAAGGACTTTAGATTTGCTGGTGGAGGATTAGGGCAGGAATTGAAACAATCGGCAGGATGAGGAGTGTCCACCCAACTAAAAAGGTGCAAGAGTTCTAACTGGAACAGGGTAGATGGAAGAGTTTTAATCACAAGCCTTGACAGTTTCAGAGCCTTGCGAAAGACCATGAATAAAATTGCTATGCATAGTAATCCTGGCTAGGAAGCTTTGCAGCCTGCCCTGGAAGAGAGGGATCCTGGGTATCAGAATCTTAGCGATGTAAAAACTATTCAGATCAGTGTTCAGAAAGTAGCGGCCTCTAAAGTTTAGAAGTAAAATGATGTGTCCACAGTCACGTAGCTAGAAAAGTTGCAGTAGAAACACGACTTACCTCATAGTTTACTCTCTGGAAGCTTCCAAAGAGAAGAACTTTGCCTGGTGAAGATATACCTTGTCTGTGTACCTTTGGCCACTTCCCCTCATCCAGGTTTTACCCCTGCCTTAGAGTTTATCTATAACTACCCCTTAATCATTCTACTCTTAGCAATTTTCTTAAAATGACATTTTTCCACACTTGTACACAGTAAAGAATCTTGAATTCACCTTAATGTACTTCAGTGCTACTTTAAAGTGATTTATATGGTCAATGCACCTAGTCTCTAGGGAGTAAAATCTTTAATATCTACCTGTGCTTTATAAGTCCTGTTGAGGCTATGACATTTTAGGGACTACTGTGTAGTAATAAGAGTTTGGCAATTCTGGCTGATCTTTAATTAGAATTCTTTAGCTCTCATTTCTAGTCTTCGAAATACACTTTCTTCCTTTTTATAAATGGGGACTGGTAACCTTCATAATAATCATACATTAATTGGGAAGGTGGGAATGTTTTATGAATAACCAATATAAAAATGTAGAATTAAAGATAAATTTCATAATCATGAATTACTAAGTTTATGCTTCAGCTTTATGTAATATATCTAAATGCCCTGACATAAAAAATGAAGAAAATAATACTCGTATATTTCTTGTATTTTCATCAACCATTTTATGATTGTATGATATTTTCAAACTTACAAATGTTATATATAATGTATATATGTTATTACAACATATAATCATTTATAATTTTATCATTATGTTACATTTATAGCCTGTGTGTAGCCATAAACCCTACAGTTTATTCTGGAGGCTATGCTTAAGTAGAATATTCACCACCAATCTTTTCTCTATAGTTGACACATTCTTCTCTGTTGGTTAGTCATTCATCATTAACTACTTTAATGACATATAACATCATTCAGTAATTATTTTTCTCCCTCAAGGAGGGTTCATAGTTGCTATGCATTCTGAGCTATTTTAGGCTTTAAAATACCCATTAAGTTAAGTCTTGGGACTTGGATTCATAAGCCCAATAGTTAGTAAACTGAGAAAAGATGCTAACAATGTTGAGGCCAGCCTGGGTCACATAGCAAGACTGTTGCAAAAACAACAAACAAACTAGAAAACAACAAAACAAGAAAAGAAAGGAGGAAGGATGGAAGCAAGAACAGAAGAAAGAAATTGGTGGTGACGTGTCTTGGTGGGCACTTGCTGTACAAACCTGGTGCTCTGAGTGCCATACTTGAAACCCAGATAAAGGTGGAAGGAAAAAAAAGACTACCTCCATAAGTTTCCCTTTCACCTCCATCCATGCACATGGCTGCATACACACCCATACACATACATCACAGTCATGTACATACCACATGGTGACTACTACTACTACTACTGAAATTTATATCACCAAACAATTTTCCTAATACTTTTGATCCTGTGCTTTATAATGTTATAGATACTTTCCTCTTGCCTTCTGATATTAGCTATATCTGAAAGGGTGCAACATATCTGATATCAGGCAGTTTTTCTTTTGTGTACATGACCTACTTTCTGGTTTTCACTGTCTTCTTTAGATGTAGTAGTGTAATTAGGCTCTGACCTTTTCAATTCATATACTACATTTACTTGAAGTACAGACTGTAGCCTTTAGATTTGCAAATCAATTCCTTGCATTAGTTTAGGAATTTTGCTTGTTCATTTTCTAATGTTTAATTCCATTTGTAAATGTTATCCTCTTTTACAATATACTTACTAGATCATTTTGTTTTTCCCCTATATCATTTTCTCTTTAATGACATTTCTTTGTCTTTGTTCTCTGCACTCACTGTGATTATCATATAATTTTCTTCTATTTAGTTAATTTAATTTTATGAATTTTATTGATATCCTTGTTGTTTCTAGTTTATTACCATTCAAATATTATTTTCCTAAATTTATTTCTCCAGCATTATGAAGATTTCTGTTGGGAACATTTATTTGCAACTCCTTCTGTTATATGCCTAGAAATGGTGTTGTTCATACCTCAATGGAAAATAATATACTTGGAAAACCTGGAAACAATATGCTTGGAAATTGTCTTTTCAAAAGTGAAACAGATATTGAGGCATCCCAAGATAAGTAAAAGCTAAGGGATATAGTGAATGGTAGCTATATATCTAGTCCTTACAAGAAGTGGCAAAAGGAAGGTTTTAGATTGAAGTGAAAAGAAACAACATACAACTTCAAGTTGTTCAAACAAAAAAAGATATCTTATAAGCCTAACTGTACAGTTATATTTATTATATTTATTTTTAGAATTCTTATATTTATTTATAAGTCTTATATTTGTTTCATATAGGATTTAAAGACAAATGCAAATAGAAATCACATTCAATGTTAAAGAGTATACATAAAAAGATTAAATACATATAAAAATTAAATTCACGTAAGGGGAAAGGATGGAGCTAAAGCTGGACAGGAGTTGGAGCTGGAGTAGAGCATGGCTAATGTTCAAAGTTAATTTCGTATCAATTCAAACTAGTTTATTATAAATTTAGTATGTTAACTATAATCCCCATGGTAACTACTAAAATAACTATAACATATACAGAAAAGAAAATGAAGAAGAAATCAAAATTATGTACTAGAAAATATTAATCAAAGGCAAAAATGTAATAGTGGAGGACCAAGGAACACAGATACACACACACACACACACACACACACAACTGGTATAAATAAAGGGGAAGGGAGAAGTAGTTTTCTTCAGGAATGTGCTCCACCATAGTTTGTCCATTTTCTAGAATTGCTCTAAACTTGTACACATATAGGAAACACTAATTGGACTTAGGTGATTATAAAAAAGAGGGTATGAAGTTGGGAGAGAATTATGACTGGAGGTGTTTAAGAATTGGAAGGGAGTGGCTGGAGAGATGGCTCCTCGGTGGTTAAGAGCACTGACTGCTCTTTCAGAGGTCCTGAGTTCAATTACCATCAGCCTCATGATGGTTTACAACCACAGCAATGGGATCTGATGCCCTCTTCTGGTGTGTCTGAAGATAGTGACGGTATACTCACATACATAAAATAAATAAAATCTTTAAAAAAAAAAGAGTTGGAAGAGAGACTGTGGAGTAAATACAATAAAAATACTTTGTATACATCTGTGAAATTCTTAAAGAATATATAAGAATATTTTTTGAAGTAGCAAAACAGCAGAAGTCCCTAAATATTTGTAAACATTTACCTGCAAATGGATTAAGCAACTGAAAAATAGATATTGGCATAAAGACAAAAATGTGTGCCTCCATCTATATGCTGCCTACAAGATACACTTTTTAAAAGATTGATTGATTGATTGATTGATTGATTGATTGATTATAAGTACACAGTAGCTGTCTTCAGACACTCCAGAAGAGGGAGTCAGATCTCATTGTGGATGGTTGCTCTCTGTGTTCTCGCTTACTCCGGCCCAAAGATTTATTTATTATATATAAGTATACTGTTACTGTCTTCAGACACTCCAGAAGAGGGAGTCAGATCCCATTACAGTTGGTTGTGAGCCACCATGTGGTTGCTTGGAATTTAACTCAGGACCTTCAGAAGAGCAATCAGTGCTCTTAACCTCCGAGCCACCTTTCCAGCCTGAGATACTTTTTTTTTTTTTTTTTTTTGAGCCAAGACTTTACTCTATAGCCCAGGCTCATATGAAATTCACTATGAATATCAGACTAGTCCAAAATTTATGGCAATTGTCCTGCTTCTTCTTTCTGAGTACCAGGATTCCATGTGTGCCCTCTTAAACATAGTTAAAATACATATTTTAGATACAAAGACACAAGATGATTGAAAATGAGAAAATATATATGTATTCCTGCAAATAGCAATAAAAACAGCAGGTTATACTAGTACTAGTCAAAACAGACTTAGAGCTAAGGAAAAAAATTTTAATTTAAAAATTTTTTAAAAATTAAAAAAATAACAAATATAGGGCTAAAGAATTACTCAGCAGTTAAGAGAAGTAAATGCCCTTCCAAAGGACCTGGTTTCAATTCCCAGCACTCACAAGGCAGCTCACAGGTGTCTGTAAGTCCAAGATCTGACACCCTCACCCAGATATACATTCAGGCAAAATGCCAATGCACAGAAAACTACTTTTGAAGGTAATTTAAAAATTTAAAAATTCTAAATACATGAATATGAAATAATTCACTATTACAAAGCAAACATGTTTAAAAACAGCTCATGGGTCAAAGAATAAACCACTAGAGAAATTCAGAAATACTTTGAGAATAATAAAAATGCAAAACACCATTTTAAATGTGTAAAATGTAGTGACAACAGTACCCAGAGGGAAAATTCATATTTGTAAATTACTATATTACAAACTGGAGAAAGAGAACCAGTATAGTGTGAGATACTGGGGAGGGTCACGAACTACAGAGTTGCATACCAGCTTGGGTAGCAGAATGAGGCTCTGTCAAAAAAAAAAATGAAGAAATATCTCAAATCAACAGCCTAGCTTTACATGTTAAGGAACTTAAAGGAGTCCAAAACCAAACATAAAACCAGTAGAGAAAAGGAAATATAGACCATGGCAGAGATAAATGAAATAGAGAAAAGAAGCTATTTGTAATCGAATTGTGAGTTGAACTGAGGGAATACATTTTTGAGACTTACTTTGTTACCAGAACTGTATACACAATAATTCCATTTATTGCAGAGAGCAACCTCATGAAATAAGTATGTCATCACTGTTTTACAAAGGAAGAAATCATGGCTCAAAAAGGTTTTAAAAATTGTCCAACATCAGAAGTAAGTTGTCAAACCAAATTTAGGTCTAGCTATATCGGAATCGAAAGCTGTTTTGTTGTTGTTTTAAGGTTGGTGGCTCAGAGAATAGTATATGTAAGTACCAAGAAAGAGAAGAAATTCAGAGACAATTTGCCTCTGGAATAAATAATGAAGGTCATTATTATTACCACCATCATTGTCATTATTATTATTTTTATTGCTAAGATAAACCCCAGGGTATTATGCATGTGCCTACTGCTGCTGGACTCTGTTTCTACACTTATCCTTAGATTTTTTTTAAAGTGACTGAATAGACTGTAGTGTTTAATAATTAATACTGAGAAGTCAGAAACAACTGATTTAGGGAAGGAAAGTCATTTAATTGAGGATATTTAGAGAGTGATGTGCCAGAAAAACATCCAAGGAGAGATAGCTGGTACTTGAAAGTACATCTAATATTTTTGAGACAGGGTCTACCTGTCTACCTTCACATCCCAAGTACTGGGATCATAGATATATCCCATCATGCCTGGCTTCACCTTAAAGTTTTTGGTTACCATGTGCCAAATGATTTACAAATGTACATTCTTTGAAGCAAGGTGAGAAATAAGAAGATTTATCAGTTTGGCAGTGATTGATGATATCGAGAATGTAAAGGAAGACTATTAGATTTAGCTAAGGGCCTACCTTTGGACAAGTACTCTGGAGTCTCATGCTTAAATTCTTAGAACAACGGTGTTGTCATTGACAGCACAGTACACACTCCATCATTCAGGAAACTGTCACAGGAGAGTGAAAGTTACAAGCCAGCCTAGGCTACACAAAAAGACCCTGTTTCCAGAAACCATAGCAGACAAACACAAATGGTAACATTTGTACTTGCCTTTACAGATTATGAAGGGTTTTCTTCAATTTATCAGGAACTGGCTTTGAGCAAAAGATAAGTGAATCAGGTTTGGCACTTCAGGGGTTTGAAGCAGCGTCAAAACATCTCTGTGGAATGGTCTAAGGGGCAGCTGAGATACAGATTTGGAGCTAGTGTGATAGGATAGGATTTCAGATATAGATTTGGGAGTCATCCACATAGATGTGATAGTTGAAGCTACAACAGTGGGCAAGATCTTAAAGGAAGAGAATGTGAAGGGAGAATAACTCCCGGAATAACTCTTGGCCTCACTAGTGCTCCATGCCTTTTTGGTATGTCAACCAGAGACACGTACTTCTCTTCTGGAATATTACTCCCTGGTAGTAATTCGTTATTTATGACACTGAAATTAATATACCAAGACTTTCCTTCTTGAAAGACAAGCCTTTCTGAATTCTTCTTAGGAAGTTCAGAGACTTTTTGCTTCTTTGTTATTGGTTACCAATAGGACCAGGGATTTTTCTCTTCCATTTTTAGAAAAGAATGTCTATTTCTTCCTACCAAACATAGATTCATGAACAGAAAACCTGAGTGCTTCTCTCATATCTTTACTTTCTCAGTTGAAAGACTGGACTTTCCCTCTACCCTGGTCCATGTGACTCAGAACCTTTTTGATGCTACACATTTTTTCTTCTTTCCCAAATCATTAGGAAAGCCACAATTTGACAAGGCAATTTCCATGTGATAGAAAAGTAAGAATATGTCCCCAGCATCTTGCTCTTATTGCCCTCTCAGCAAATAGCCAAGGTCAGAGTATTACTTGGTATTAGACCCTTAATCTCTTAGAGATGAAAGAAACTCTAGGCATCCATCTAACAAACTCTTTATAAATGAAGAAAATAAGATTCAATAAAATGCTAGACCAACATCATTTTGTAGTGGTTAAGTGTGGCCTGTGGGGTCAGACAGACCTGAATCTTTGCTGATAACTGCTTCAGTTCTCAACATTGAGTAATTTTTTTAACATCTTTTAAGATTTTTAAAAATTTTATGTATAATGGGTGCTTTATCCGCATATACACCTGTGTGCCAGAAGAGGGCACCAGATCCCATTACAGATGGTTATGAGCCACCATGTGGTTGCTGGGAATTGAACTCAGGACCTCTGGAAGAGCAAGCAGTCAGTGCTCTTAACCACTGAACCAGTCCCCTTTTTTTAACACCTTAAACTTTAAGTCTATAATATGGTTACATATGATTATAATAGCTTTTACTTTGTAAAGATTTTATAAATATTGAGTAGGCTATACCACCTAAATTATTTCCTTTATCATATAGCAAATAATATGTCTTTATAGTAATAGTTATTGTTCTTACCTAAGGAAGACAAACCACTTATTCAAGGCTATGAGAGAATATAATGATATAGAGATTAGAATTTATGCTAATCTTCTGCTCTAATGATATTTTCTCTCTTTAAAAGATCAAGTTTTCTTCAACATAAGTATAATGTTTAATTGGTATGTAGTACAATCTGAGAATAGACATTCCTTCATAAAATTGAAAAAAAAAAACTTAAAAAAATCACCAAATGTCCAAATTTCATTAGAATAAGGTAAAAATAACTTTAAAATTTGAAAAAATAGTACCTAGGTAGATGGATATTTTCCCCTCAACATTTAGAAGTTGGTTTCATTTCTTTTTATGTTTTTCTTGTCACCTTGGTACCTGTGGAGCTACAAATGAACCATAAGCCAAGGCTATCCTGATATATTCAGGTTTAAAAGAACTTTAGAGACAATGATTTTCAATAGCTCCATGATGTTAACATGTTCCAGAGATCTGAGGAATGAACAAGTAAAAATTGTTAAGGAGTTGGATAAAAACAGCCCAGTGGAGAACCTTCAGAATGGAAAAGACAAAAAAACTCGGAGAAGTAAGCAAGAAGACAGGTCCCAAAATTTAATCCTAAGATTCAGGAGAGAAATCCTGTGAGAAAGAAGCAAATGAACAAAGATAGAATTGAATCTATCATTTTTTTTCTCTGGCGCTCCAATAATGGTCAAGTTCACTTACAGGATTCTTTTTAAAAATTCTACATTTACATTTATTTATTTATTTACCTATTTATTTATTCTGTGTGTACAGGACAGAGAACAATTTGTGGGCATCAGGGTATGAACTTTGTTCATACGGCTTGGTGGCAAGTTCTTTTACCCACTGAGACATCTCTTTGGCCCCTACTTAATGGTTTCTTAATTTTTTCCAGTTGTGATTCATGCCAGTGCAACTACATCCTAGAAATAGACTAAAATCAAGTAGTTGCTACCCTCAGTTTAATAATAATTCATCTGGTTTATCTACGATGTTTTCCCCAAATTTCAGACTTCTATTTCCTTGGACCTTGCTTACCTCAAAAGCCGGTCTGTATATTAATTTAGAACTACACATAAACCCTGCTGTCTTCTTTCCATGTGATATAGTAACATATTGATACTATTGATTGAAATAGAACTTAAGTTGAACAAAATAGTAGAAATTACTGACAGTAGAAATTAGAATACCTATCTCATTCATTCACTCATTTACTCATTCATTTAGTCTTTCCTTCATTTATCATGTTACTGGGAATTGCATTTGGGTCTTGCCCATGTTAGGAAAGTACTGTACTACTGAGAACCTAAGCCCTCCTGTTTATTCTTCACTATTACGTATTTTTAAAAAACAAACTTTTATTATTACATTAGCAAGGTGAAAGATAGGTTTCTTTCAGTTTCAGAAAATTTTATTTTTTTCTACCTTCAGTTGGTTGACTTCTCCTTCCCAGTGCCTAAGATTCTGCATGAGTCTTAAATAGTCTAATCCATTACACCTACGAAAATACTTGTAGAGGACTGAGTCCTTCAAACCATGGTAGGAGACAATAAAACTTCCAAAATGTAAAATTACTTCTTAAAGTAATTGATTTACTATATGAAGAATTTTACTACAACTTTGTATCTTTTACCAGCTGTGATTAAAGAACTTGAAAAGTTTTGCCTGGGTTTTTTTCGTGTATAATTTATGATTCATTCAATTAGCAACAATTTACTATCTGCCACTTTCTGTGCTAAGTAGGCACCATGCCATCCTACAAGAAAACCTTTATGTGAATATTATTTTAAATGGAGATGCTTGAGTGCACATTTAGTTTTTTTTTCCCTGTGATTTTCTACACAGTCTCAACATCTGCTCACCCTTTCACGTCTTCAGCCCTTGGCACAATATTTGCTACCACCTGGGCCCTATTATGTCAGTGCCATTCATCTGTTCCATTTTCATGGTGACTAGTGATGCCTCTAGTTATTTTTATGAATGAGCAGCATGCCTTAGATCACTGGTTCTCAACCTTCCTAATCCTGAGAGACTTTGGTACAGCTCCTGGTGTTGTGCTGACTCCGACCATAAAATTATTTTTGTTGCTACTTCATAACTTTAATTTTGCTACTGTTATGAATAATAATGCAAATATCTGAGTTTTCAGATGGACTTAGGCAAACCCTGTGAAACAGTTGTTTGCCTCCTCACAGGGGCCTCCACCCAAAGGTTGAGAAGCACTCCTTTAGCACTCATATGATCCCAAATACTGCTGGTGCAAATCAGTTTGGGCATGACAGCAAGAGTGCTGTTCTTCCATGAGTTCTATGTAACCTTGTGTTGATATTTCTGTGCTGTAAACTTAAATAAAAGAAAAGTAGATTTCTTTTTGACGTGCAAATCCAGGTCTTCAGGTACATTCTGTAACAAATAAGCCTAAATTTGGGATAAATTTTAAAAGATGAAACGAACATAAAACGAAAAAAGGAGAAATTATTTGCCCAGTAATCCTATCGCCAGGACTGACAGTGAACTGAGACACTTCCATCATCAACTCAGCATTTAGTTAGGCTGGATGTTGTCCTCTGTATTTTCATACTACCGCTTCAATTATCATGTCTTTTTATGTCCTTCCTTAATTTTGTGTTTTCTTACCAGTTCAGTTGCTGAAAATTGTACTTTCCAACCTAAGAATTTCAGTCATACAGTGGCTTCTCTGCTGCTGGTACTTTGGGGATGTATTGCAAGAAGGATGCTGAGAGCATGCTGAGAGCATCCTCCTTGGCTCAATTTGTGCCTTCAGTTTTGCTCCTATGTTATCTTCAGAAATCTACTTCTGCCCATGCCAGTTATAATGTCAAGTTACCAAGTGCTGCTTGCATGTTAGGACCCTGCTTTGGTATGTACTTTTGCGCCAAGCCTGGATCAGAAAGCATTAAGCCCACTGCCTATTTTAACTTGTCTATTTCCTGTTCTCTCCATTTTTATAAGTGAACCAGTCTCTGACCTTAGCTTTGCCCTTTATGTCTTGACCCTTTTATGCCACAGCAGTTGATTTCCTCTTCCTATTATCTACAAACTGCTTATGAGTAAGACTTGCTCACCAGAATATGCTTTCTGCCTCACTGGCACACCAAATTGTCTGGGAGAACTAAGGAAACCAGGTCCAATTTCTCCACAGCAGGCAGAAGACAGCAGCTCCTTAATTTTGAGGCCAAGTCGGCCTCCCAGTTAGGAAGCTGACAACACTGATATAATGTCTACACAGACAGGGTTAAATTAGACATGGCCAAAGACTGAGGAGTCCTCACTTGTGATTGGTGAGGACAGGGATTCCTGGAGTCCTGCCACTCCCAAAAGGGTATAAATGGGCTGCACTGAATTAGAATCTTCACAGGTGGTAGAGAGAAGGCAGTCAGAGTGGCCAGCACAGGCTTAGAAGCAGAAAGCAGCATTCAGGTAAGATTTCTGGTTGCTACAGTATGTGGACTGTGAAATCATTAAGGATTTGTACGTGTATACATGTGTGGGTGCCTGTGTGTGTGCTTGTGCACGTGCGCGCATTCGCACATGTGTGTGCGTACATGCATGCGTTCTGGTTCTGAGCACTCAGAGCTCCTTGAGCAAGTCTCACTCAAATCGATTATTTCTTCCCCGAAGCTGAAGATTGCTCCAATTTTTTTATTCCCTCTCTCACACCTATCACTGATAGGTTATTTCTGAAGAGTTGTTGGTATTTGTTAAAAGGTAGTTCCTTTTCTTGAGAAAAACTGGACCTCTCCAGGATAGCCTAGAGCTGATGAAGAATAACTATATTCAGCTGCATCCATTAAGGAGGAAGCTGGCAAGAGAAGGGAAGGTTAGGACTGTTGCTCCCAAGCCAGATATGGCTTGGAGGGAGCAACCAGGGAATTGAGAAATCTGTGCCAAAGCTGAGGAGGCCTTTAGGGTGATACCAGAAGGCTTGGCATGAAAGCTGTTTGGATAATCATCCCTCACACTTCTGCAGTGCTCTGTGCTTTGCAAAGTGCTTTCATGTCTGTGATTAAATCCGATGTTAGAGGTAAAGGAACTTGCAAGGTCACAAAGCAAGAGGTGGCAGAGGTGGAACTCCAAAACCGGGACTCCTGCTTCTTGGTCCTGTGCCCTTGAACTGCAGCAGGCTGGCAGCCTCTGGATGAATGTGAAGGGCCAGCTTCTCTGTGGTGAGTAGCTTTTCAAGTGTTCTCACAACAGGCATGGAAACCTCAGAATGAAAAAACTACCTTGTCACTGATTGTTCCTGGGGACTATGGCTAATGTGGCTCAGTATAACTGGACAACTTTTCAGCATTCAAATTTGTTTTCTTTAGTAGCCAGCCTCTTCTCCTTTTTACCAGCACAGAATTAGTACTTTGTGTTTTTAATCAGTGCTGGGGATAAAACTCTGGACCACTTCATGCCACACAACTGCTCTACCATTGAGCTACCCTAGCCCAAACTGCAAAGCTTTGGCAATAAACAGTGAGTCTTACACCTAGTGAGGGCCACGAGGCTCACTTCCCTTTACAGCCAGCCATGGGTGCACTGGTTACATCAGGATTGGCATCCAAAAATCTGGTGTCTGAGATTGAGCGGATAACCTCTCTTCAAATCATTTTTCTTAAAGTTCTTACTCTGATTAAAGTGAGCTGGGAAATGAGCATTTTCTAGCCCCATGTCAATTAGCTAGTGAAAGACAAGTCTAATTGTTCTTTCTAGATCTGAAGTTTTAGGCACTTTGTTGGGGCATAGAGAGTAAGGAAAAAATTTCATCTACTAATTCTAAATAGCTGAGACATATATGTGCAGATACATGACATACCATTCTCCTTATGCATCACCCCTTCCTTCACTTCAAGGCAAAGCAGCCAAGAATAATTTTGTTCTTCCTTTCTTTCACTGTCAGGATGACCTACCTCTAAGATTTACTCCTAGATTTGCTTTGTTGTTGCCCAAACTCAAATTTTGAAATAGTATAGACATGGAATGATTTTTCTTAATTCTTCAAACTTCTATGAATGATATTGATGTCTGACAAGTTATTGAACATAGGTAGGTGTCTGAGGACAGATGCTACCCAATCAGAAAATAGGTTTCTGAAGGCAGATGCTACACAGTCAGAATTCTCCTGCTCTATACATGTGAGGGGGCCCTTAACTCACACACAAATACAATAGTAATGTTGCTTATTTGACATCAAATAAATTGTGACTTGCCTTTGAGCTAGGCATGATGACAATACTTGTAGCATGAACACTCAAGAGGCCTAGGCAGAAAGATTACCATGAGTCTAATACCAAACTGTGCTACATAGTGAGACCCAGAGTCAAAAGTAAAAGCAATTTGGAAGCTTCTCTAGCTTTGACTTGTTCTTCTTCCAGAGGTTTGTTGTTATTGTAGAAAACTTAACGAAAGCATAAGAACAGAGTACCCCAAAATGCCAAAGGTACATCATGTGCAATCAGCCAATGACATACATGTTGTAGAAATTTCATTACATTACCTCTGTTCTCTCATTATTCAGTTATCAAAGACAGTAAATTCATTCATTGATAATTTAATTGTTGCTTCATTGAAACAAAAAAAATTATAGTCGATATGTTCAGACCTTAAGACCTTTGAAATCTCATACTTAAGAAGTAGATCTTTAAAACTTTGTTCTGTGCACAATATCATTTCCCTTCTTCTGACCCTCAATTTCTTCCTCAAAGAAGCTTTTATGCTTTCATTTACAAACAAGTTTGCCAGTAGTCTGTGAGTGTGCCCAATATCAAAACCCCCATTCCATCTAGTATAGTACATACAGAAAAGTGTGTTACAGCTGGGTTTGAGTGCTGTAATGTTTTGAATAAAATTAGCCTTGTTTTAAATTGACTTGACTTCTTGTTTTGCTTGATGGTTATGATTTATTTATTTGTTTATTCTATTCTTCCTTTCTTGAGACACTATCTCAAATAGCTCTGGCTGGTTACAACATTTTTGTGTAGCCAGGCTGGCCTTTGAACTCTTGATTCTCCTGTTTCTACTTCTCAAGTGCTGGAATTATAAGCAAGCAATACCACATCTGTTTCATGTAGTGCTGTGTATCAAAGATAAGGCTTTGTGTATTCCAGGTAAATAGCCTATCAACTGGCCAATGCCCCTAACATGCTGTTCTCATTTTTGGATTTGGTTTTTCACTGTTGACAGGCTATGCTCATGATCAGCAAGAATATTTTTAATGATGTCTTATAGATGTAGTTGTATATTGTTGTTAAGTCAATTCCCCTTGCGAAGTTAATTTTTTGAAACTAAATTAGTATATTTTGTCTTTGTTTCTTAACCTTTTAAATATGGTTAGATTTGCCTCTCCTTTTAAACCAGTATCAAACCAGATTGCTTTCTTTCCAGTTTTGTCATCTGACAATTTCAAAAGGACTACTTTTATGTTTTCAGTTGTGACATTGACCATAATGTGAATTTTTTTTAAAAGAGAGGACCTTATAAATGTCCACCATTATTAACAATTAGGTGAGAATGGTTTGTCTCCTAACTATAAATCCTATTTCTTTAAGCCACATTTTATCTCTCTTAACAAAAGGGGCATTGTATTTTGTTCAATTATAGGTATAAGGCCTTAATATGATTTTCTAAGATTATTTACACTTCCAAAAAGGAACTGGGGTTAGTTTGGCCTGACTTGTGCCTCTTAACCCATGCTATCTTTTTAAATGGTCTCTGTCTTGCCAGTTTGTTATCTAGAGTTAGCAAAGTTAAATCACAAGTCCGTAGCCCTCCAAGTACTTTTATTACCCTAACCATCCTGAAACAGAATTCACATTTGAATTGATGGAACTCCTGTTTCAGAATCAAACATTTTAAATAAAAAAACTTACCTGCAAGTCAGCACAACAAACAGTGTTGAGAGAATATAATGCTGTTCTATGAGGAGAGATAGTGGAGAAGATAAGAAACAGTAGTCTCTTCCTTTCAAGAGTGATCATCTTCCTTCCTGGGCATTTGTGTTAGAGACCAGGTGAAAATTTAAAACCACATATTGATAACATTGATTCAACTTTGAAAAACAAAGAAAGCCAAGGACTTAAGTCAATTGTGGTGTAATAAAAAAGAGAAGTTGATATCAAGACTTGGGTTAAAATCTGAGTTCTAACACATAGTAGCCAATTTATATTGGACCAATCTCTTATTATTCAGGAGACTAACAAGGTAAGCTTTGTGTTTTATAAACACAGACAATATCTAGTGGATTGTGTTGTGATGGTTAAAGGAGAGTCAAGATATAGCCTAAATTCCTGAATCATTCTTACAAAAGGTATAAAATGAAACAAAATTGTTCAATGGGGGATTCATGTCCTACTGTTGTACTTTTTGAACTTTTTTCAGAGAAATCTTAGTTTTTATCATTTCATAAATGAAAGATGTATATGTGGACCAAATCAAGTTGATCAGTATCAACTCATTATCTTTCAAAGTAATAACTAGACATTATTAAAGTAATATTGGGCATTTTAATACAAATATTCACAAATATACATACATTTTTATCATATAGTAAAGTATTCTAATTCCTATGATATGAATTTAATATCATTTTGGGTTAGGAAAAATCAATATTTCTTATATATCAAATTTGAAAGAGATTGTACAGTTGTGTTGTCTCTTACACTGCAAAGGTTATGAACAACAATCTATTGAAGTGTGTAAATGAAACTAGTATGGCACTCTAGTCACTTTTAACTCACTCTTTACATTTTTGGAATATAATTAGATTGATACATTAATACAATCAGCATACCAATTTAAAGAACCCACACCCAAAGCTTATAACCAACATAAAAGAATTAAAGACCACTGTTTTGAAGGAATATATGTATAGATAATTTCTGGTAGATCATACTTTGAATCAAATTCCTCCATTCCTCTAATGAGTCCACCCCTCCTCTTGAACTATTTATTTCTATCAATATCATTCTCCACATTACCCAAACAGGGAACTTGGAAGACATCTTTAACTTTCTTTTATTATCTATCATGTAAAATTAGTTGCCAGGTCTATTTTTGAAACAGCTTTCATATTTGCTTATTCTTTTCTAATTCTATTGCTAGCCATGCTAGTTCATGTTTCAGTTAGATTTTTAAAAATAAAAGGGTTGCTGCAGTATTTTAATATCCTCCTCTCTGTCTCCAGTCTCTTGCTCCATTGTTATTTGTGTGCCAGCATGTCTCAGCCCTACTATTAGAGTAAGGACTGTTTCAAACAAGAAGGCATGGCTGGCATCTTTAATATATTTGTGATGGTGCCTTCCATGTGATAGACATTCAGTTGCTTCTAAATAGATAAAATTGCATTGGGCTTTGAGTTTCTGTACAGAACTTAAAATTAGTGGGTTTTGAAACTCATGTGATCTTCCAAGTTCATAGAGTCTAATAAGATTAAAGTGATACTGACCACCATCAACAAGCAATGTTTCTGTGTAAGTTCTTTTTCAGAGAGCTACTTATTCTGATTGAATACTCTGCAGAAGGTAACATGATCTGAGAACAAAATCTATGAAAAATATATGTGTATTTTCAATGACATGCCCCATATGCGTAGGAGTTGAATTCCAGGCTATCTTTTATTAGATTCCTATGATTACCTGCATGGGTGGTATAAGCTTGCTATGTTTACAAAAATAATTAGGTCTTTTTCCTTCCACTATTTACAACTTTCCTGGCGGTACAGCATAAGGAGTGAAAAAAGTATGATCCCAAATCTGACATGACTTAGGGTTCTCAGAAGAAAACCTCTGTAAATTCAGTGCAGTGATAGGAAGCTGTGCTTTGGGAAGAAAGTGGAAGGAAGGAAGCTCTAGCCAGTTCTGTTATTCTTGAACAATTAGACCTGGCATTCCTTGTTTCTACAAAACCTTCAGAAATAGTGTATACCAAGTAATCTCAATATAGACAAGTTTCTGAATGCATAAATACTTCTATTTTCTTCACCATTTATTAATGTGTTACAACTACAGTGAGTATATTTTGCCAAGGACTTGGAGTAAAAATACTTTTCTCCTTCTTCTTTTCCTTTCTAGTTGTTAATATTATACACAAGCCCCCCTCCAAATACTAATTATTGAAATTATCTTCTTTGCACAATATCCCTTTCAGACTCTACCATCAGCTCTGACATTTCCCTTTGAGGACTCCATAACAATTCAGTCAGTTTTCTATGATATTTGAAAAATATAAACATAAGTCATACTCTTGCTGTAAATCTCTCCTGTTTTCAGCATATATACCTTATGTTTAGTTTGATTTTAAACCCCAAAGGATTTTTCCTTTGTTTATATGAGATTGTTTCAGCACTAGAGAAACTGAACATCCATTGCTAATATTGGCAGCAGTGGCTGCTCCGTGTTCCAGACTGATTATAGCCAACTCCTTTAGGCCTGCATGACAAAGAGGCTGCTGACATCACCATTGATTGCTCTGTTTCTCCCACGCCAAAGCAATCTGTTAAATCAGTATAAAATTGATTTTTGCAACTTGAAGCTACAAGGATACAATTGGTTTCTAAGCTGCCACATCAATCAGATATTTTTAAAAAAATCGTTAGTGAGCCTGTGTATAATGCATGGGTGTTTCCACCCACGTGATTGAATGATGTGCTCTCTCTTTGTATGCACATTTTCCTTGATAAATTGCAGGAAGTTATATCATACCGTATGAGCTTCTTCATATAGGTTACTTGTCACGAGTCATGTCAGAACAGTTACTATAGCAAATTTCTAGGCAATACAGCACTACTGAAGAGGGTACGCTCTCTTGTTTATTCTAACTTGAGAAGGTCCCAGAGGCATTTTCTTGACTGGCTTCTAATTTGTGGAAATTAAGTTTGGTGTTCGATCTGCTGCTTTTAGTAGTCCTATTGAGTAAGGTTTTACTCTCTAGAGGTGTTAAGGTCTCTGCAGTTGTCTCCATTCTGTATGTCTACTGAAGCTTATTATTATAAGAGGTTTTCTGAGCCTTACCTGTTAAATGAACTTTACCACAACATCAGAGTTTTATTTGGCTTATTTGTTTTACACAAAGACATCTGAAAAATTTCTGCAACCATCTTGTTTGTCAAGCTATACGTTAAGGCTCAAAGAATACCAATAACTAAAGTTTTGAGGAGAAAATTCTTGTTTCTTTTCGGTGTTGAGGATTTATGAAATTATTTTTCTTTTTAAAATTATTATTATTCTTTTATTTATTTACAATCCAGCCATTGCCCCCCACCTCTCCCCTCCCTGGAGCCTCAAGTCTCTCAGGGATTAAAAGGATTAGGTACATCTCCCACTGAGACCAGATCAAGCAGTCCTTTTGAAATGGGGGGTGGGGGCTTGGCTTCAGACCTGGTTGGTGGCTCAGTATCTGCAAATTTCCAGGGGTCTGGGTTAGGTGAGACTGCTGGTCTTCCTATGGAGTCACCCTCCTCTGCAGCTTCTTTCATCCTTCCCCTAATTCAACTACAGAGGTCACTGACTTCAGTCCATCGGTTGGGTGTAAGTATCTGCTTCTGTCTCAGTCAGCTGCTTGTTGGGCCTCTGGGGGGGGGGGGGGACAGCCATGCTAGGCTCCTACTGTAAGCACACCATAGCATCAATATTAGTATCAGGCCTTGGTGTCTGTCTCCCTTTGAGATGGATCCAAATTTGGGCTAGTCATTAGACCTCCTTTCCCTCAGTCTCTTCTCCACTTTTAAAGTCCCTGCAGTTCTTTTAGACAGGGACAATTCTGGGTCAGAGATTTTGACTGTGGAATGGCAACCCCATTCTTCTACTTGATGCTCTGTCTTTCTGCTGGAGGTACAGTCTTCGAGTTCCTTCTCCCCACTGTTGGGCATTTCATCTAAGGTTCCCTCACATTGAGTCCTGAGATTCTCTCACTTCCCAGGTCTCTGTACATTCTAGAGGGTCTCCCCTCCCGAAGGCTGCATATTTCCATTCATTCTGCTGGCCCTCTGGGCTTCTCTCCTGTTCCCCACTCCATATCTGATTCTGTTCCCCCTTTCTCCTCCTCTCCCCTTTCCCACCCAGGTCCTTCCCTCCCTCTGCCTTCCTTGATTATTTTCTTCCCCCTTCTAAGTAAAGATTGAAGCATTCTCATTTGGGCCTTTCTGATGGTTAAGTTCTGTAGGTTATATCCTATGTATTCTGTACTTTTGGGAAAATATTCACTTATCAGTGAGTACATAACATGCATGTCCTTTTGGGTCTGGGTCACCTCACTCAGGATGTTATTTTCTACTTCCATCCATTTGCCTGCAAAACTCATGATGTCCTTCCTCATTCTTCATATCTGAGTAGTACTCCATTGTATAAATGAACTACATTTTCTGTATCCATTCCTCTGTTGAGGGACATCTGCATTGTTTCCAGCTTCTGGCTATTACAAATAAGGCTGCTATGAACATTGTGGAACACATGTTCCTGTGATATGGTGGGGAATTTGGGTACTATGTTGTATATGTAATAATTTTTACTATCTATTCATCAATTACAAGACATTTAGATTGTTTACATTTCCTAGATACTGTGAATAATGCAGCAATAACATTGCTGAGCAAGTATCTGCAGAATAGAATGCTGAGTCCTTTGGGGATAATCCTGAGGAGTTGGATCATATGTTATAGTTATATTAGGTTTTTGAGTGCTCTCCACACTAATTTTCAGAGTGGCTGGCCCATTCTGAATCATATCAACAGTTTTGCCCACATCTTCCCTAGCACTTGTTGTCAGTTGTTTTGTTGATCTTTGCCATTCTACCCGAGGAAGGATGAATTCTCAAAACTGTTTTGATTGACATTTTCCTAACAGCTAGGGAATATGAACGCTTTTTGAGAAAATCAGCTTTAAAGATAGGCTCTACTTTTAAATGAGAGAAGTAGAAAAAGTATTGCAAACAAAAGGGATTAAGAAACAAGCAGAAATTGCCATGCAAATATCTGAGAAGATGATTTCCAAGTAAATTTAATCAGAGACAAAGGGCATGTCACTATTATCAAGAAATCAATTAGGAAAATACCACAATACTTAACATATTTGCATCAAACTCTAGTTCACCCAACTTCATAAAAATGTACTAATAAAGTTAAATACTCAGTGATTTCAACACCCCACTTTCTCTAATAAATATGTCATTTAGAAAAAATAGACAAATCTCTCTCTCTCTCTCTCTCTCTCTTTTTTTTTTTTTTTTTTTTTTGTGGTTTTTCGAGACAGGGTTTCTCTGTATAGCCCTGGCTGTCCTGGAACTCACTCTGTAGACCAGGCTGGCCTCGAACTCAGAAATCTGCCTGCCTCTGCCCCCCAAGTGCTGGGATTAAAGGCGTGCGCCACCACGCCCAGCTTGACAAATCTCATAATTAAATAATATTTTCTCTCAAATGGACCTAGCAGCTGTATATACATACATATATACATACATACATGTATTAGATATATATGGTGTATATACATGCATATATATACATATATATGTATGAATATATATATACACCATATATATACATATATACCTAATACATAAACACACTCACACAGACACACACATACACTAAATGCTAAAAATTAAACAGAGACTATTTTTTTTTGGAATTGGAAAAATGATAAAATGAGCAAGGGGTTAAGAAATGGTAATGGGATGAGTATTAACTAGATTATGTGCGGGTATGAAAACATCACAATGAAATATATTACCTCTAATAAATAATATATACACTTAGAAAAGTGATATATTATATGCAATATATTTTCATGTAACCTATAGCTGTTGTTTACCTTTATGATTCCTATTTTGTAGCAAGCAGAAGCAAAGCTTACAGATGTGAAGTTACTCATTTAAAGTCATCAATTTAAGTGAAGAAGAGATTTTTAAAATTTTCTTATGTGTATAAGTGTCATATATATAAGTTCCTGGTGCCCACAGACATCAGAAGAGGACATAGAATTCTCTGGAACTAGAGTTACAGATTGTTACTAGCTGCCATGTAGGTGATGGGTATAAAACCCAGGTCCTCTAGAAGAGCAGTCAATGCTCTTAACATCTAAGCCATGTCTCTAGTCTGAGTTTAGATTAGTTATTGGGTACTGGCTTTTCCTGAATTTTTGGTGAGAATGGAAGACTTCACCTCTATTAGGACTCAAATATAAGTACTAAAGAATACAATATTTCCTAAAAAGGTGCATTACTTTTCATTTAAACATAATGAGAAATCTATCAATTTATAATTTGTGCTATTTTTAGGGAAATTAAAGCATAAAATAATCAAAATCCCTCATATTAATATGATATAAATTCTTTAAAATGTGGAATCACTTGTCTAATATCATTACAGTAATTTTTTTTTTCCTTAGTAGCGAGCTCCTAATAACATGAAGTGGTATCTTTAAATACCACCTATTGTTGCTAGAACATGATTGATATCCAGATTTCTGAACACTTTATAGTTTTCAAACTGATACTTGATAATTTTCTTTCTCTTTTTGCCAAAGGTATATACTAATTGTTTTATGGGAAACTTTTGAAAATATATTTATTACAATAAAACTGTAGGACAACAAAGTGAAAGAGACTTGGAGACTGATGGTCAGGTTCAGGTTTCATGTGCTGGCCTGTTTCTATGGCATTAGGCATAATTCTTAGTCTATGGGAAACCAATCATATATGAGTAGTTGTGATGACTAGCAAAGACGATTTTTTTAAACATACTTTTAGCCTGTGAAAGTGTTATTTGAAATTGACCTACTGCATTTTGTAGCCACAACTGAATATTTATTGTGTAGAGGTTGTTTTGTTTTGTTTTGTTTTTGTTTTTCGAGACAGGGTTTCTCTGTATAGCCCTGGCTGTCCTGGAACTCACTTTGTAGACCAGGCTGGCCTCGAACTCAGAAATCCTCCTGCCTCTGCCTCCCAAGTGCTGGGATTAAAGGCATGCGCCACCACCGCCCGACTTGTGTAGAGGTTTTACTTAATGGACAAATTCTTTGTCACTTGGCCAGACTTTATTGATTTGTTGTTACAGTTCTTTCTTGGTTCCTATTATAATTATAATCAAGCATATTCATAGAATTATCTGCTCTATTTGAAGCTGATTCTTGAGGAAGCAGATACAGTGAATTCTTGTCTTTTATTTTATATCAACCCTTTGTATCTTATATGCCAATTTCTCTTAATTGGCTGCTTAAATCTTGGTACTATTTATTTTAGCCTAATACTTTTTAAGAGTTACCACATTTCTTTTTAAAATATATGCCTTAATTATTCTACATCTTGAAAATAAAGCATCTTTAGTTTTTCTAATGGCATATAGGATTTTATCAATTCAAAATAATAGTAGTTTAGTCTATTTTCTTTTTTTAAATTAACTTTTCAAGTTAGCATCCAAAATGATGGCCTTTATGATAGCATTGCCATACATTTGTCAATGCTTTGTTCTTATTTATTTTCTCCCACTGTGTCCCCTTCTGTGCCCTTCTTGATAGTAACCTATCTCTCCCAAATAAGCCTCTTTAAAAATTTCATTTCACATGAAATTGTTTTGACTTTACATATAAACTCCACTCTTAAGATCTCTTCTTCCTACATCATAGTCCCTTTTCTACTTGCATGGCACAGAAAGACAAATACTGCATATCTCTAATTATATATGCATCCTAGACATGTGTGTGTTCAGGGGAGAGCAGTAGGCCATGCAAGTAGGACAAGAGTGAGAATGAATGGATGTATACTTGCTCCCAGCTGGCTTTCTCCTATTTTATATAGAGCTGACATGGATTGGAGAGAAATAAGAGGGTGAGTAGGGAGAATAATCACAAAACATTAAATATGTGTATAGAATTATTAAAGAAAAAATTATTTGGGAAACATATACGCCCAACATTATGGAGAGCAAAAGAGTAGGTTCTATTAGTGTTTTAATGCAGATGACCACTCTGGCCATGTTCTTATAAGACAACATAGTAGCAATGGTTATGTAAAGAAGAGATCATCTTTCTGTTCTTCGCTCTATATTTCAGAGAAGTAATAGCTTCTCTGTACAGAAGCTAAAGCTAATAGAAGTAAAAGTAACAGAAGTAAAAGCTGACAAGACCCTGATATAGATGTCTCATATGAGGCTATGTCAATGCCTGGCAAATACAGAAGTGGATGCTCACAGTCATCTATTGGATGGATCACAGGGCCCCCAATGGAGGAGCTAGAGAAAGTACCCAAGGAGCTAAAGGGATCTGCAACCCTATAGGTGCAACAACATTATGAACTAATCAGTACCCCCCAGAGCTCGTGTCTCTAGCTGCATATGTAGCAGAGGATGGCCTAGTCAGCCATCATTGGGAGGAGAGACCCCCGAAGATTATATGCCCCAGTACAGGGGAATGCCAGGGCCAGGAAGCAGGAGTGGGTGGGTTGGGGAGCAGGGTGAGGGAAGGGTATAGGGGACTTTCGGAATAGCATTTGAAATGTAAATGAAGAAAATATCTAATAAAAACATATTTTTATAATTAAATTGACTATCTGCTAAAATGTTCTTGAACAATAGTAATGAACAAAGTAATAATTTTTTGTTGTTGTTTTTGGTTTTGTTTTTGTTTTTAGAAAGAATTTCTCTGTATATCCCTGGCTATCCTGGAACTCATTTTGTAGACCAGGCTGGCCTTGAACTCAGAAATCTGCCTGCCTCTTCCTCCTAAGTGCTGGCCTGTGATACTGTTTTATAATGTTTAAATTATCACTATGAGAAAGTTCAAAGCAAAATTAAATTAATATAAGATGTAATAAAAGGTAATATATACATTTTGGTTTTTTATTGGATATTTTCTTTATTTACATTTCAAATATTATCCCCTTTCCCAGTTTCCCTCCATCCTAGAAACACCTTTTCACATCCTTCCCCACCCTGCTTCTATGAGGGTGTTTTTCCACCCACTCACCCACTCCTGCCTTCCCACCCGAGATTCCCTGGTTTGTCTATTGAGCAGTCATAGGACCTAGGACCTCTCCTTCCATTGATGCATGACAAGGCCATCCTCTGCTACATATGCAGCTGGAGCCATGTGTATTCCATTCTTGATGGCTTAGTCCCTGGGAGTTCTGGGGGGGGGGGGTCTGGTTAGTTGATATTGTTGTTCTTCCTATGCTGTTGCAAACCCCTTCAACTCCTCTCTTAGGGGCCCTGTGCTCAGTCCAATGCCTCTGTTTTTGTCAGGCTATGGCAGATCCTCTCAGGAGACAGTCATATCAGGCTCCTTTCAGCATGCACTTTTTGGCATCCACAATAGTGTCTGGGCTTGGTAACTGTGTATGGAATGAATCCCCAGGTTGGAGAGTCTCTGGATGGTCTTTCCTTCAGTCTTCTCTACACTTTGTCTCTCTATTTCCTCCCATGAATATTTAGTTCCTCCTTCTAAGAAGGACTGAAGTATCCACACTTTGGTCTTCCTTCTTGAGTTTCATGTGTTTTGTAAATTGTATCTTGGGTATTCTAAGTTACAGGGCTAATATCCCACTTATCAGTGAGTGCATATCATGTGTGTTCTTTTGTGATTGGGTTACCTCACTCAGGATGATATCCTCCAGATCCATCCACTTGCCTAAGAATTTCATAAATTCATTGTTTTTAATAGCTGAGTAGTACTCCATTGTGTAAATGTACCACATTTTCTGTATCCATTCCTCTGTTGAGGGGCATCTGGGTTCTTTCCAGCTTCTGGCTATTGTAAATAAGGCTGCTATGAACATAGTGGAGCATGTGTCCTTATTACATGTTGAAGCATCTTCTGGGTATATGCCAAGGAGTGGTATAGCCTGCTCCTTAGGTAATACTATGTCCAATCTATATACTTTTTTTTCATAAAAGAAACAAACTCAAAGTGCTACTGAAAGTATAATAGTGAGAGGGGGAATGGAAAATACACAGCAAATAAGAAAATGGGAAAGGAAAGGGAAAAATTATTGCTCAATAAATAAAAGCCATAAACAAAATAAAGGCTATAAACATATTTTTTAAACTATGAAAAATTAAATGTCAGGTTATCTTTATGTGTTTAGAAATATATATGTATAGGTACACAACAACAACAACAACAATTTATGAAACAAGAGGCCATAGATCTGAAAGGGAACAAGGAAGGATATATGTGTTTGGAGAGGAAAGGAAAGGATTCCATTATGTAATTAAATTCTAATGTCAAACTTTTTAAAAATAAAAATACTGCTAAAATCCTAGCAAAAAGAAAACAATTCAGGGTGTGCAATGGTTAAAAATAACAAGTGTTGTAGTAGCTTTTTTTTTTTTTCTATTGTCTTGGAATATGAAAACTGTCAGGGGGCATGGTAATTTAAATTCAAGCTCTCTGACTTAAGGTTATTCCTTGTTCTCTGGCCCCCAGAGTAGCTTAGTTTTAAACAAAAGATCACTCTCAAGATGTTGCCTGGCAGCTGCACTCAGAGTCAAATCCATAGGAGATTCTTCTCCACTGCTGCATTCACTGGGGGAATCAGCTTCACCAAAACCTGCATCTGGATTTCAGACTTGTATAGGCTTGTGCTGAGGTTAGGGCTGCAAGTCTTTTCTCAGGAGGCTCACCTTTCGGAAGTTCTTCCCCTTCCCCTTCTATTAGGGAACGGGGCTGCTGGAGCTATGTGCAGCTTAGCTTCTTTTTAATACATCAGCTGCTATTTTCTGGACTCTGTTCCATACCCGACTTTGTAAATTTCAGTTCTTTATCTTTCCCTCTCTAAAATGTGGGCTTATTTGTTCTTGTACTGGCTCTTCTTAACTGGGTCACATGGGGGCAGCTCCCAGGCCATAACTTACCCAGAAGCTCACTCTTAATGCTGTTTTTAAAGACCATATTTAATGACTATCACTATCCTAAATTATCATCAAATTCTTCAGTGCCTCTTAGCAAGTTCTTTTTAGCCTTAAAAGAATTCACTGTAGCATTACGTTTAAAACCTTTGCTAAACCAGTATAACTCAGAACAGCGAAACTCAACTTTCAAGGCCGATTTTGCCATTAGGTTGTTACAGTATAATCAAGCAAACCACAGGCCATTTCCTACTCTCCATTTTGGAGGTATAGAGGTAGTTATTTTCCCAACACTATTACATAGATTATAATCATACTTGCTCTAAAAGGTTTGCTTCAAGTGTGACAGTTTGGAAGCAATTTTAATTCTTAGTCTGAATGACCTCTCCATCTTCATGTGAAAAACCATTGTTTGAATTACAGCTTTCGTGAGTCATACAGTATTTTGTTATTAGCAACCTGATGCTTCTGTGTGTTTTTCTTTCCTTTTCTTATATCTAGATATTCAACTGAAGAAAATTTAAAATTTTGACATATTTCCAAATTCTCTTTAGTATTCTTAAACAGGAAAGTTTAACCTGAGCCTCCTCACATCCCCTCTTAAAAGTCCTTACGTAAAAATTGGTAAATGAAGGACCCCAATCTTGCCATGCCAAATCTCTTTCTATTTTGCTCTATCTCTACATTCTATTCTATCTGTAGTACCAGAGTTCTTCACTTATTACATTCACGTTATTACTTCCACTTTTATTCTGCTTTTATAGGAATTTTGCCTCAGATCTCATCATGTTTACCAACAAGGAAGGAAGGAAAGTTCTCTTCCTGCCTCTTTTATTTTAATATCCTCTTATGTGGCAGTTTTGCCATATGGGCCCTTTACAATATAGATTGTAGCTCTTTTAACTAAGACCAAATTTGCAAATATAGCAAATACATTACTACAGGATAAATAATTGATGATTGCAGAAAGATTAGTTATTAGACCTCCTAAGAAATAATTTATTTTAATTTGGAAAAGAGAAAAGTACTAAACCCACAAATCCTTGAATTAAGAAATCAACAAAGGCCTGGAGAGTTGACTCAGAAGAGCACTTGCTACATTTTCAGGAGACCAAGGTTTAGTTACCAGCACTAATGGTGGATCCCAGCTGTCAGTAACTCTACCCCCATGGTATCTAAAGATCTCTTCAGGCCTTCTCAGGGACTAGACATGAGCATGGTATACATACATATCTGCAAGCAAAACATGCATTCACATAAAATATTAACATAAGTAAGTCCATAAAATTAATTTCAACCATTAGTGAAGGAGGCAGTTTATGATATGTAGTCTTTCTCAATTCCTCTTGAAACCACACCAAATAGACAAATGTCTATTTCAACTGATTTAAAATTGGCCCCTTTTATCACATGTAAATTTCCCACAGCTTGAGTATTTCTGGAATTTTTTTTGTTAGATGTTAAATGTCTACCTGGTAGAACTTGATAAGGTACTTTCTAGTATACTTGTTTGTTTTTATATTATATTTTATCAATTCTTTGAGAATTTCTTGCAATGTCTTTTGATCATATTCATCATATGTGATATACATGTTCCACTTTAGACTGATCATTCTGCCATCTCTATTGTCTGAACATTGACCATTTGTGGGTCTCTGCATTAATCGCCATTGCAATTGTCTACTGCAAGATGGCGTTTTACAAATGAGGGTTGAGAGATGCCCTAATTTGTGGATATAGAAATAAGTCACTAACAGTTGGTTTTGTACTATATCTGTTTAGTAGAGTAAAAGTAGTATGTTCTCCCTTAGGGACTTTTGTCTAACTACCCAAAATTTCTTGGACCTGATAATGGTGCCAGGTCTGGGTTTCATTTTGTGGATCAGACTTTACACCCAATCAGAAAGTGTTTGGTTGCTCCAATATTATTTATTGTACCAGTGAACATATATTGACAGAGACGCCATTATTACTAGGATATTTTTGAGACTGGAGTTTGAGTTAAATTCATTTTTATGTTGCTCTGATTCTTTTGGACAAGGTCTTATATCGTTAAGGCTGACATTGCATATACTACAGTGTTTTGCTTAAATTACAGTTTTAATTTCAGCAAGTCTTTAAGGTCAATTCATTGACATTTCTTGTACATGGTATTATGATAACCATCATGTCAGCTAGTATGATGAATAACACTTATTAGTAGGTTTCAGGGTAGACAGTTACTTTGCATTTTTAGGCATAATCTTTTAATTACTTAGAGAAACTAGAGCTTAAACCAGAGTAACTGTTTTAAGTTTCTTTAGAATGCTTTTAGTTCTCAACAAAGTCTTTCATAGGGTTGTCAAAGCATTATAAAAGTAACAAAATTGTGACTATTCCATGATGAGGAACTTGTTGTCATTGAGGTATGCAAGGGAGTATATGCCATCAGATTAAGGAAATATCTGTCTCTTGAACCAGATTATTACATAAGTCTTCCTCTTCTAGGACTTTCTATAAGCCTTAGAGAGGATTGTGTTTTTTAGGATACTGGTTGACCTACCAACTCTTCAACCTTTAAACTACATGAAATGGAGACCACACAGGAAAGGCTATAATAGTGTATAATTGCCTTACTGTTGAGGACCGCTGACCCAAATCAGTTGAACTGTAGGATGCTATATATTTAGGGGATGGCTATTACTAGTATTTTTAGTGATTGAGAGACACGCCAAGAAAAGAAAAATATGAGGAAAAGCATAGGTGAATAACAAAAGCACATAGGCAGTTCATTTTACCTCAGCTGCTCTTCTATATAAGAGATTATGAGTTATGATACAGGGGATATATATTACCCTTTTATAAAAGTGACTAAAATATTATTCAATATATATCAACTTCTTTATAGTGAGTGGTTCAGTCAAAACTTGTCCAAAGAAAATGTTTAGTAAGTACTAGGGCATTTTAATCTTTGTTTTATTTAAAATTATTTCTTATTTCAAAGTTATCTGTGAAGATTCAGCAAGAAAGTAAAGGTGTTACAAAACTAAACCATAATTGCTTGAAATTATACATAATAAACTAGATTAAAATAACAGTAAGATTTTTAAGACTTGGGAGAAAACTACAGTAAGAGATAGATGTTATTTCGGAAAATGTATGGATAACTGTAAGATTCCTATAATGATGGTCTGTAGGAAACAGAGGTAAGAGTTTACTAACTGATGAGTTAATATTCTAATTACCAAGAACAAAGGATATGTAACATCATATTGATATTTCCTCCACAACTATCATTCCTTCTCATAATATTAAGAACTGAGGTAAGTTCTGAATTCAAAATGCTAAGGTTACCTTGCCTGCATGGAACTGGTGCTGCCAAAGATCTAGAAGAAATTAGATTAAGAATAATTATTCAAAAAGTAAATGATGCATTGTAAACTATTAGACTTTGTAAAATAGATTCCAAAGGCACTCCAATGACAATATATTAAGAAGATATTAAAGTAGAAATACTGTGGAAATAAGGAAAAGATGTGAAAACAGAAGTTGAATAGGTGGAAAGCAATAATGCTGTATTAGTTTCTCATTGTAACAATTTAAGGAAGGATGTATTTATTTTGGCTCATGTTTTTTATTCATTTCAATTTATTTTTATTATTATTATTTTCTCTCTCTATTTGTCTCTCTCTCTCTCTCTCTCTCTCTCGTGTGTGTGTGTGTGTGTGTGTGTGTGTGTGTGTGTGTGTGTGTGTGTATGTGTGTGTAAAATCTGTGTGTATGCCTTTGGAGGCTAGAAGATGGTATTAGATATATTATATATTGTACCATCTAGTACAAGTAGTAGCTACAAGCTATTGAGACACAGCTTACAAGGGTATTGCTGAGCCATTTCTCTATGCCCACAATTTTTTTCTTTTCTTTTATTGGTTATTTTCTTTACTTACATTTCAAATGTTATTCACTTTCCCAGTTTTCCCTCCTGAAACCCTCCCATCCTCCCTCCTCCTGCTTCTATGAGGGCACTTACCCACTCCCTTCTCCCAGCCCTGGCATTTCCCTACACTGGGTCATTGAGCCTTCACAGGACCAAGGGCCTCTACTCCCATTGATGTCCGACAAGGCCATCTTCTGCTACATATGCAGCTGGAGCCATGGGTTGCTCCATGTGTACTCTTTGGTTGATGGTTTAGTCTTTGGGAGCTCTGGGGGATCTGGTTGGTTGATATTGTTGTTCTTCCTATGGGGTTGCAAACCCATTCAACTCCTTCAGTCCTTTCTTTAATTCCTCCATTGGGGACCCTGAGCTCAGTCTAATGGTTGGTTGCAAGCATCCATTTCTGTATTGTCAGGCTCTGGCAGAGCCTCTCAGGAGACAGCTATATCAGGCTCCTGTCAGCATGAACTTCCAGGCATCTACAATAGTATTTGGGTTTGGTGACTGTATATGGGATGGATCCTCATGTGGGGCAATCTCTGGATGGCCTTTCCTTCAGTCTCTGCTCTACACTTTGTCTCTGTATTTTCTCCCATGAGTATTTTGTTCCTCCTTCTATTTTTTTTATATTTTTTTAATTATGTATTTTCCTCAATTACATTTCCAATGCTATCCCAAAAGGCCCCCCTACCCTCCCCCCCCACTTCTCTACCCACCCATTCCCATTTTTTGGCCCTGGCGTTCCCCTGTACTGAGGCATATAAAGTTTGCATGTCCAATGGGCCTCTCTTTCTAGTGATGGCTGACTAGGCCATCTTTTGATACATATGCAGCTAGAGTCAAGAGCTCCCGGGTACTGGTTAGTTCATAATGTTGTTGCACCTATAGGGTTGCAGATCTCTTTAGCTCCTTGGATACTTTCTCTAGCTCCTCCATTGGGAGACCCTGTGATCCATCCAATAGCTGACTGTGAGCATCCACTTCTGTGTTTGTTTGGCCCCGGCATAGTCTCACAAGAGACAGCTATATCAGGGTCCTTTCAGCAAATGCTTGCTAGTGTATGCAATGGTGTCATCGTTTGGAGGCTAATTATGGGATGGATCCCTGGATATGGCAGTCTCTAGATGGTCCATCCTTTTGTCTCAGCTCCAAACTTTGTCTCTGTAACTCCTTCCATGGGTGATTGTTTCCAATTCTAAGAAGGGGCAAAGTGTCCACACTTTGGTCTTCGTTCTTCAGTTTCATGTGTTTTACAAATTGTCTCTTATATCTCGGGTATATTAAATTTCTGGGCTAATATCCACTTATTAGTGAGTACATATCATTTGAGTTCTTTTGTGATTGTGTTACCTCACTCAGGATGATACCCTCCAGGTCCAACCATTTGCCTAGGAATTTCATAAATTCATTCCTCCTTCTAAGAGGGACCAAAGTATCCACACTTTGGTCTTCCTTCTTCTTGAGCTTCATGTGGTCTGTGGATTGTATTTTGGATATTCCAAGCTTTGGGGCTAATATCCTACTTATCAGTGAGTGCATACCATGCATGTCCTTTTGTGATTGGATTACTTCACTCAGGATGATATTTTCTAGTTCCATCTATTTGCCTAAGAATTTCATGAAGGCATTGTTTTTTTTTTTTGTTTTTTTGTTTTTTTGTTTGTTTTTTAAATAGCTGACTAGTACTCCATTGTGTAAATGTACCACATTTTCTGTATCTATTCCTCTGTTGAAGGACATCTGGGTTCTTTCCAGCTTCTGGCTATTATAGATATGGCTGCTATGAAAATAGTGGAACATGAGTCCTTATTACATGATGGAGCATCTTTTGGGTATATGCCCAGCAGTGATATACCTGGGTCCTCAGGTAGTACTATTTGAATTTTATTCTTTGATAATTTTATGCATGAGTATAATGCATTCTGATTATACTCATTCCTCCCTCTCTCATTTCCATCCCCCCTTTTTCCATTCATCTTCTTCCCTATTAATCTCTTTTATACATCCACTTACTTATGTTTTATTAGTGAGTTACTGGATTTGACCAGTGTCCTATGTATGACCATGACTTTGCAACTATCCACTGGAGCCTGATCAGCTCACCTGTAAGTACACAACAGAAAAAAATTGCTCCTCTTTCCCAGAATTTATCAGTATCCAATAGTTAGTTAGTTCATCAGGGAGTGATAGGAGCCGGTGGACCCTCCTTGATCCATGACTGACTGACTGTATTGGCAAGGCTAGTCCCATTAAGGTTAGATGCCAGTAACCTCAGTTGCTCTGAGTTCATGATTAAAATGACTGTGTCATGTTTAGTGGATGGCTTTTCACAGCTTTTCCCCATTTCTTCTGACCCCCACATTCTTTTGGCAATGTCCCCTAAGCTTTAGAGAGAATGGTATAGTTGTCTTATTTAGGGGTGAACCCTCAATCATCACTTATTTTGAGCATCTTTGGTGGTCCTTGATCTCTTCTTTAACTGCTGTTCACAGCAAAGAGAGGATTCTCTGATTGGGCATGAGAGTACCATTTGTTCATTGGTATAAATATAAAGTTCAAGAAGCCAATTTGATGCTATGTTAATTTAGCTAAACAACATAGAGAGCTTCCCACTTAGGGGACCTCCCTATGAATGGGAATTGGGCCAACTGTACAATAAAATGTATGGGTTTTCTAATAAGGAACAAGGTGCAAATCCAATCACAGAGTGTTTGGTTACCCCCATTAGAGTCATGCCACTACTGCACATGTGAGCATATCTTCCTTGCAGGTAGGTATTATAGTTCATAGTGTTCACAGATGAATAAGACCAACAATGCCCTCACCACTATTAGCTTGCATAGTACACTCTAAGTTGTTGGCTCACAATTTAAGGTATAGTCCATCCTGGCAGATAGGTCATGGTGACAGACAAATGAACAGCTGAACCAATTTGGTCCATAATGAAGAATCAGATCAAGACAAATGCTTATGCATAATTCACTGTCTTCCATTTATTTAATCTAGGGACTGTGGTCATGGTATGGTGCCGTTCACATTTAATGTGGGTCTTCCTATATCAATAAATATAATATACAAAAATCCCTCATGAATACACCCAAGGACTTATTTCATAAGTGACTTCATATTCTATCAAGTTGATAATATTAAATATCACAAATACCACACTAAGGGGCAACACATTCTGTAAAAATATAAGGAAGGGAACGACTTACTGATTCAAAATTATTAAACGTTATTGTTAGACGAGGTACAGTTTAAAGACAGCTGGAAACTCTGGGATAAACTCAAAACTTAGTATTTCTAAAAAGATGATCAAAATTAGCTGCCTTTGAAGTTTTGAGTTCTTGGTTTGGACTCAGAAAAGTAAGCTCTCAATTGGAATCTTATTTAACAGCAATCTCCTACCTCCACAGTATTCGCTTAGCAGAGCAGAACAGCAAACACTGAATATGGATTGAGTGGCTTGGGTTTTCTAATAATTCAACCCACTGTTAATGAAAATGTGTCCTTTTTGTGACTGCCTTAAGTGATGAATAATGAACTGCTTTATCTACTTATTTATACTTTCATATCTAGTTACAGCAAACTGAGCTTTTAGGTACATTAGAAAACAAAGGATTCAGGTTTGTGGATTGCTTTATCCTTCGGTCCTTTTGTGTTTACTGCTTCACAAGTATGAACCATTTGATTTTTTTTTTCAGCTCCAGGGAGTAGGACTGTATTTGTAATCTGAGAAGACAAAGCCATAAGGGCAAAAGGCAGTATGAGAATTCAGTTTAGAGCTTGTGTCTTCTTTTGAAAATTGAGACTCTTGTCAACAACTATTTATTGATCAAATAATGCAGATTAGATTTTTAAAACTATAATTAAGATGTGGACCACTTTTCCTTTGGCCAGTTTTATATGGTGTGTAGTAGTAGTGATAGCACAGTAAAGTGATTTCTATTACTCTGCAAGTAGAAGGAAGGATAAAGGGCTTATAAGGGAATTTGGTGTCACTGTCTTCAATCCAGTATTTTCAATCTACTGTTTTCCTCTGGGGTCTCTTCATGTCTCACTTCAGAGTCCAGTTTTTAATCATCCCAGGAATTACAGTTATGGAAACAATAAGTAAAAATCTAGAAACCAATTAAAGATTATATCTGCCCCCAAAACAACTGTTCTTTCTAAAACTATAGCAATTTATGCCAGGCTGAATACACAAAGCCTCCAACTAAACCAAAAGCTTGAATCTCATCCATTAAACAAATAGTGAAGCTCAGGGGATATGTGTTTATGTACATGCTGAGCTTATCGGGATAAAAAAATTGAGCCACAGGGTTTGTGTGTTTTGTCAATTATTGTCAAATAAAAGCTTATACTCGATTTCTAATTTTGATTACAAATCTAAGATATTAGACTGGTTACTGGGATATTTCTTCAAGGGAGACAATAACATTTGCTTTCCTGACCATAATCTTTGCAGGAATGTTAAATAAGTTGTTAATTTTAAAGGCTATTTGGAGTTAAATCAGTGCATGCATCAGTAAATGATTCCACAGAGCTGGAGTTAGAGGAGAAAAACATTACTCATATGTGCATTAGCATTTTCATTTTTACTGCAGCAATATATCATTCCATTTTTCTGGGTGCTAGGAAATGCTGCTGCAAAGTGCACTGCACATCTCAGGTACAAACCATTGGCTGGCTTTTCCAAAAACCAATCATTTAATTACAAATATCAGTTAAAATCCAAAGGAAACATTCTCCACGACCCTTGCATACTTGCTTGCTCTCTCAGAAGATAATTGACAGTTGCTGATGCTTTTGTGTGATTATTTATTGCATTTTCTGGTATAGTGCTTGGTCAGTAATTAGACAGACAGGCAGAAAGGGTTGTAGCACCTCTAGCTGCTTCCTTATGACTCAGAAGAATCAGAAGCCTTGGCTACAGCAACAGCAAATAATGATCATTTAGTTTCCAACATTGTGGACTGTGAATGAATGTGTAGGTGTAAGCCCAAGGGAGAAAAGAGACCTAGAGACAGAAAGGGAGATGGAGAGCTAATAGTGACTCATGGCAAGTATAAAAATAGACATAATTTTAAAAGCAATGGGTGACAGTCTATAAAATAAGGCTATTTAACTCATCAATAAAGAGAAATTGTTGTGCACATTCATATCAAATATATTTTTCCTTCAAAAACCCTGTTTGTATGATTTGCATAACTTACATTTTCAAACTTCTGTGACTGGTGCTAAACAAACCACATCTTGAGCTAGAAAAATCCAAGGTGAGATAATAAAATAGCAAATTAAAATATTTTCCCCATCCATTATTTGAGTTAATAACAGCAGAGAGAAAATAGATTTTCTTCCTTTTTAAATAAACAAAGAAAGCTTTCAGAATTATGTTTATGAGAAATAATTAAAGGTGCTCTGAACTTTAGTGCTTTCAATTGTACACCCAAGCAGTTTTCAAATGGGTTTGTATTTATCCATGGCATTAACATTTTAAAGTGCCAGCCCGAGCATGTATGTAACTTGCAGAGTGCAGCCTAATGATTTCATTAGTGTGGTGGTGAGTGGATCTCTACAAGGGCGGTGCAGAGGTCTGAAGAGGCATAGCTGCATTTGGCCTTTCCTTGCACTGCACACTAATTGGGTATTGCTGGGAGGGTGGTATTGAAAGTGGAGCAGAACCCAAAATGTCCATTTGCCCCTAAGTGCTAACCAACGTGATCCTTTTACTGGCTTACTTGTTCTTTTGGGAAAAGGAGCCTATTGCAGAGGCTCTTGAGTATGTATACATAATTAATAACACGGGCCTCTTTGTCCAGACACTTAAGCATGTGCCAAACATGGAAAATCACATTATTAGTGAAGGGGAAGAAGAGAGATGTCCCTAGGCAATATTTTATAAATGATAGAAGTCTTTTTCTGTCACTGACAAGGGGAATTCGATAGATATAAATAAAAAGGAAAGAAAAGGGAGTATACACATCAAAAGCTCTAGAAATTCTGGATTCCATATAATGGGATATGTCTTAACTGGTACTGGAGAAGACCTCAAATCTATCCCTAGAAATTGTCCCTCCACAGTGTATCAAAGTTTTATATCTTGTAGTGAAGAAGATGGGAAGCCTCCTTTCTCCATACTCAGTAAGCAGAATGTCAGTCAGTCTTTGTCATCTAATAAAGTTATTTCAATGTGATCTATCTTCTGGGATTAATTTCAAGGCATTGGGCAGGAAGTAAAAATACCGTAGATAAAGAAAGATGGAGAAACGTCCAAAATAGAAATTGTTGCTTTAGTTAAATAGGTCTCAATGGGCATCTGAGCAGCTGGGCTGGTGCTACAAAAGCAGTGGAAAACTAGGGCAGGAATTAGAAGAAAAGAGGAGAAAAAAGAAGACACAAGGACAAGGATAAACTTCTACATTCCTCCTTTCTTGGTTATCTGACACCACTAATCAAGTGCAGTGTTCTCATGTCTGTAGTATCTGTTTTCTTCAGGTGCTTGTGGACCAGAAAATGGCCATGATACTACAACATGGCCTTTAATAACCACTGGCCATATCTTCTGCCTTTCGGATTCCTTTCTTTTCTGTGTCATAGACAAGAAAAAAAGATAAATGAGTCTGGTTCACAGAAGGCCAGGGTATTGTGTTCCCCTGAGGGCATTGACTATACAGCTGAAAAGAAAGATTTTTTAAGAAAGAATGGAACAGAATGCCAATTAATTGGAAACAATTGCGTCAGTTTGGGGTGTAGGGTAAAGTGATTCTGTGAAAAGTCAAGTGTTAGAGGTGAAACGATGGGAAACCCTTTAGTCTCGATGGTGTAGGTGTAGGTGGAAGGGGAAGAAAAATACCAACCTCAACCCAGTAGAGTGAGTCAGAGAGAAATCAATCCGCTCGGAGAAATACTTTATTATTAATCAATGCCTTTGCATGGACTATGACTGTGAACAAGAAAAGTCAGTGATTAAAGGGCTGCAAATTGTATACTAGGAGTAATTCATTAATGCTTTTTAAACCCCCCCCCCCAAAAAAACTCTCATTTTCAGGCATGGCTTAACAAGAGGAAAAGAGAAATTGCCTCTGTGTGCTCCTTAATAGAGAATAGAAAAGACATGAAAGCATTCATACTTCCTTGTTAAGATACAAGTTCTGAGCATCCACTGGATGTCTTATTATTATCAAATAACTATTTGACTTCTCTGTTTTGTGGAAATACCAAATATCATTCTGTTTGGTTTAAAGCGTGGAAAAACAGGAAGGATTCTGCAAGAACCAGACCCAAATGATAAACAAAATGGAGACTAGGCCATAACATAATTAAGCCTATTCTGTCTGAAGAAGAGAATGATAAGGGTAACATAATTGCTGTTTGCAAGAAAATGAATGAAGTTTATGTAGAGGAAAAGGAGATATGGGTCATGTATACATAGTCTTGTATGATCATGAATGTTTTAGGAGAGGAGAAAAATTTCCATAACCTAATTTCAAAACAGGATAAACCTTGGTCTGCCCCAAACATCTTATTTTAAATTCTTTTACACACACACACACACACACACACACACACACACACACCACACCACACACCCACACAGGGACACTTCCTTTAAAGATAATTTACTAATTTCTCAAACTTATTCTCCAAAATAACCATTTAAGGCATTATTTTGAAAACATAATAGTAAGAAATTTGTGAGAATGAAATGTACAAGAAAGATAGACTCTTAGAATTTTTGAGAAAAGATAACCTTTAATATGTGGAGTGTTGGCTGTACTTGTCCTAAGTTTTTATTATAAAAATATTTGACAACAAAAAGAATAATGATAACATTTTTGGATGTTATTTTCTTTTAAAAATTTATCTATGTTTTCTAGGAATCTTGTATTCAACAGCTTATGTTTTAAAATTATGTAAAAGGTGATTAAAACGGTTACTACTGATATGGGGAGAAAAACCTCCAGTGTCTATAGATTGAACAGTTCTCTATTTTACTTTTCTACTAAGACTGCTTTGATGATTTCATCTAGCTTTTTCTCTTTTCCTGATTGTCTTTTAAAATATTCGATAACCACTTTTAAGTGTCAATAATAATACTGAAATAAGTGGGAAGACAAAACCCATCTTTCATATTACAGATGGCCCATGGCTTACAACAATTTAGCCTAATGATTTTCCAGCTGTAGTATGACACAAAAGCGATATCATTCATAGAAAACTATACTTCAAAATTTGAACTTTGATCTTTTCTTTGACTACCACTATGTGATCTGATACTCTCTTGCAATGCTAAGATATCCGAGTCAGCCATGTGAGCTATGATAAATTATGGTGCTTAATAGGGAAAGTGTACTAAATATATTTCCAATTCATAGGGGCTTTATCTACTTATTACCCTGGTAAGTTGAGGGTCTTTTGTACTTACAGCCTTTTGGAAAGTATACAGCACTGAATGAACAGAGCTATGAATAGGTTGTTATAAGAGCTCAGAAAGGTAGAGCCCTTGAAGAATTCTTAGTATAAAGCTTATAATAATAACCTGGCTGAGATGAACAGGAAATATCCTAGGTAAACATGGAAACAAAAGTGCATTTGAAACATAGGAAATAATATTCTGGGTTAGAACATTAAGGTACATAGTGATATCATTTACTTTAATTAAAAACAAGAGATTCTAGCAATTTAAGTTTGGAAATGTAAATTTGTTGACTGAATCCCATGGAACATATTGAATGAAATAGCTTAGGGGGTGTTAAAGTGAGAGGCTTATTTGTTTAGAAAGGTGATCTGGGTTGGAGATGAAATTTGTGATGTATTAGCATATATGAATAAGATTACACAGAGAACTGAATGTAAAATAAGAGCTTTTGGAAGACTGAGGGGGAAATGCTATCAACTCTCAACATCTAAAGAACTTTTTAATGAAATCAATCCCCTCCCATCACCAACAAAATCAAACAAACAAAGAGAGATAAACCATGGACTATAGATTGGAGAAAACACATGTAATGTCAATATTATGATGTCATAAGAACAAAAAGAATGAGAAGAGATATTTTAGAATTTAACAGATATTGGTGTGACCATTGAATATATTAACCATATATCCATCACTGAGTATAATTTCAAGGAGCAGTGAGGTGGAAAGAAAGGTAAGAGTGAATGAGAGTGATGGACACTGAAATAAATGAGAATTATATAGACCTCTTTAAATAAAGTTGGCTGTTTGTAGAAGTGTATAACAAAGTAAAATCATGTTTTCTGTTTTTGTTTTTAACATAAAAACAGCATTTTTCATTAATGTGAAAAGAAGTAGTAGAGAGTGTAAGGATAAATCTACAAGACAAGGCAAGATAAACAGAGTGATCAAGTGATCAAGAGAGAGCACTTGGGGTGAGCTGGAAACATCTCAAGTGGCAATTCTCATGTGGCAACTGAGATGTCAAGATTAAGAGAGTATGTGTGTTAACAACTCCTTAGACCAGCGCTGGGTCATTTCTTCCATTGCTTCCTGCAGAAAAAAATGAAAGGAGGAGGAGAGTGGTGAGCAAGTATGATTATAGGTGACATGCCAGAAATTTTGAGGGGTTCTCTTATGAGAATCACGCAGTATGAGGTGAATAAGTTAAATGAAGAAACAGATGGGTTGTGATAACAGGAGAGCAGAGGAGGCTTAAAATAGCTTTTATAAGGAAAGGAAAAAAGAAATGTTACTAGGTAACCTTGAACACAAGTTGAGATTAGAGACCAAGAATTTGCGTCAAACTAATTTGCTATTTTCTCCACCATCATTGAATATCTCAGCATTGGACAGCCAGAGAAGGTGATATTTACATCAATAGATGGCTTGCATTTCATCATACTCATGCTATCTAAAGGCAATGAATTAAAAAAAAAACAAGCAAGGAAATTGGAAAAAGGAGCAATTTAAATAATAGATAATGTCATCTAGATTGATCAAAAGTTGAGACAAGGACAGTCTCTATCCCTCATTTCCCTTGACTGGGTTTCAAAGGGCATTTTAGTGCAAGTATGAATTTTGTAAACATTAGTAAATTTTCAATGCTTCATAGAACCAACTGGGTAGGTTATATAGTCTTATCCAAAAGACAATAATCAAAATCACATCATCCTTGGAAATCCTTTTTTGGGGGGATGGGGGTCTGGCCCTCATTTCTGAATGAAAAATACAAAATTCATATTCAAATTTATGAATACAAGTTATATAGTTATGGGTCAAGAATGTATATTTTGTAATGAAAGAGAACATTCTTTTGTTATCTTCTTGGACAAAGGTAGAAAAATTTAGAAGAAAGGAATGTGTAGTAACTATATAGAGAAATGGTTTCTGGTTTTATGTACCTGTTTTCATCCTGTTTCACAGTAGGAGAAGTGGGAGAGAGAAATCCACTGGATGTGAACAAATTGCGATTGTAATTTGAACTATGCTACTAAATTATCTATTAACACATAATTTCTTTGTATTTAGGTTTTTTTTAATTTGAGAAGTATAACTGATGGTGCCTGCTTTGTAAAATTTTGATAATTTGATGAGATAATATGTATATAAATGACTAGCACTTGATTTCTTCTTGTATTCTCATTTTTTACTCTAACTACTGTGATTTATAAAACTGTATACCTTTTCCATTGTTTTTATTCCTATAAGCCACAAATCTTAGAGCTAAGTATTAATTTATATCAGTCACTACCAACAACACATTTAGTGGCTTTGATAATTGTTTTTATCAGCTAATGTAAAGATATGTGCTCAAAGAATGATTTTAAAGAATGAGGGGGAAAGACATCTTTTTATAGTAGTAAAAATATTTATCTTTAATGGGGAGGCCTCTATTTTTTCTATTACATTACATTTTTGGAGCTAGTTTTGAAGGAAGGAGATAGAGAAACATTAGGTTGATGGAGGAAAATGTTCTGTTATCTGTACAGTCCTTTCAATGAAAGTCTGTTCTTTAAGAAGTTTGTTTCACAATCCCTCTCAGCAGCAACAGTTCCTTAAAAGGGTAAAAAATATTATCAGCTTTGCTATTTGGGGTCATTTAGATGAATCCATTATCATTTAGCAATAGTAAAAATATATAAAGCCATTCACTTAAAAATATATGAATGAAGTTTAGTATATGATTGATTGTAGCAATCTCTGATTCAATATCATCTGTCTTTAATACTTTTTAAAATAGACACCAGTAAAGTATAAATTATAAATAAACCATAAATTTTGTGTTATTTAAACTAGATGTGGTGGTTCATGTTTTTAATGTCAGCACTTAAGAAGCTGACAGAATGGCTGCTGAGAGTTTGAGGTCAGCCTAAACTACATGCTGAGGCTCTCTCAAAATTTTAAAAGCAAGAAAAAAAAAAACACAAAGAAAGAAGAAGTAAAAATTTCAGTACCATACCCAACTTGTCTTCTGTCTCATATGTACTGTCCTACTGTTTTAAATTGCAATTTAATTTACCTACATCCCTACTGAGGAACTAAAATATCAAATGCCTTTTGCTTTCTGCTTTTCTTTCTTTCTTTTTTGAGTGCTAAGGATAAAATACAGGACATTGTGCATCCTAGGCAAATGTTCTACTTTTAATCTACATCCTTAGCTGTTATGATTTTTTGAGACATTTGACTAGGTAGCTCAGGTTGGACTCAAATTTGTGTTCCTCCTGCCTCAATTTTCTGAGTACTAGAATTACAGGGATGCATCATGATGCCAGGTTCCAAGTATGTTTTAACTAAGATAATATTTAATATTGATATTTAATATCAGTCTACCCATGTCCTTAATACTTTTGTATGCTGATAAAATAAGACTGGCTTGTTATGACAATATACACAAAAAGGTATATATAATACATATTGTCATTTGGGTCCATCATTCAAACCGATTACTCATATTGATATTTGTAGCATCTAAATGTTGTATAATTAGGGGGAATCTAGTTATTGGTAGAAGGAAACTGGCCTACTGGCTGGTAGCCAAGAAGGTCTGAGCTGATGTGGAAGGGTATATTTATGACAGGAACTGCCCAAGGATAGAGACAGTTCTGAGATGGGAATGCCAGGAATTTAAATAAGAAAGGGTAAATGAATGTCCCAAGAGAAAATAGAGGAAGAGAGAATAATGTGGCCTATTTTCTTTTTCTGAGTCTGAGGGACATGTGAGGCTAGGTTTTGTAGGGGTTGGACTCTCATTCACCATTCTGTCCCTCTTCTCAAGAAAAGAGGTAACTTATGGGTTGCTGTGTTTTTTAGAAAGTATACTACAGATTCCCTGGAGAGCAGGGATTAAGGTGAGATTTTCACAATTTAAGAACTTCTACCACCATGTGCCTTCTTCTCCCTCATGTATTAAATTGCTTGCTATGTTTCATGAACCTTTCACTGTTTCACCCCGTCATATTTTTTTCCAGATAAACCCACTTTGAATCATGCTGAATTTTAGAAGGACACGCCACACGCCATCTGGCCACAGGTCCAACTCTAACTTGAACCTGTTCTGTTGTCTTCCATTTTTTGGATGTCGTCGGCGATCCAAGAGTCGGGTAAGAATATCTAGAAATATGGTATTGAACTTTAATAGGCTATGACTAAGTAGTGTAGAATGTGGGATGGCTGTGTGCAAGGAGCAGTATGATGTTTGCTACCAAAGAATTTATATACGTTCAGTCAATTCTGTTTTTTCAGAGTTGGGGTTGGGAAAATGAGTTAGGACTGGGATTCCAAACAACTTTGACAAGCTGATGTGGGTAAAAATAAACATGACAAAGTCTATTAAAGGCAAACTCAAATCCAGAGGAATACCAGATTATAGAAATGAGTACAAGATGGTCCTGAACTGGGTACATATAAATATAACAAATAATTGTGTAGGGCCCATGAGTACTCTAGGTCAAATATATCAATAATAGAAAGTTCTATGGTCACAAACAGTGAACATGGTCTAGCATATAGATATATTATTAATAACAAAGAGGGCTGAGATATAACCATGGCATATTCTGTATTTAAGGTTTTATCATGCCTTTTAAAGGAAGTAATATACACAGTTTCAGCATCTACAACCTATCTATGTAAAATATGGAGTATTTGGGAAAGGTCCTTTGAAAGCAAACCAAAGTGTTCCCTTTCAAATTCTTAGAAAATTGTTTTTATAAAAGACCTGAAGATTTAACTGTATTATAAGTCCTCATATAGTTGGAGAGGCATTATATGAGGGTAGAAGGAATGGGTCAGACAACGCCTAAACATTTCCACTCAAATCAGCCTTAATGAGATAAATGATGCTGCACAGTAAATCAAGGTTGTTGTAGCATAGCATAGTTCTCACTTTAAAATACTGAAAAGTTAACATTACTTGAAATATAGATGAACATTTCCCCTTTGAGCTTTGTTAGAATAAGACAAAAAGCTACCCTTATGAAATGATTTTAGTACAGACTGGTCATATAGCAAAGTGGACAGTCTATTAGTAGATTTTTAGAAAGCTGTTTAAGTAATATAAGTCTGTGAAATACGGTTCATTCACCAGTTCAAAGGGGAAAATTGGATTCCTAAACATCCATTTTGTTTCTCATTATAATTTTGATAGCGTTTGCCCTCGGGGGTATTTAAACAACTTCATAGACTTTAAGATTTCCCAGACCTCGTTTACATTTGTAAATATTTAACACCACCCTCCCTCCGTGCCCCTGGTTTCCAATGTGCCTACACATTTTTCATTTGTTTAGCTTAACTTCCAAGGCTGTGTTCTACCCAAATGAAGATGACATATATGAAAATATTTCTAGTTAATCATCACATTTTGTTTTATCAGGTTACACTAGTTCTTACTTAGATAATTTTTCTCTGCATGCAAACCAAATGTTTGTGACAATTGGTTGAAATAAATTAGGCTGCTAAGCTGTTCTCATTTTTTATTCTATATAGGCGTAAGTTCTTTTAAGCATTTATTTTTTAAGAGGTGAAACCAGAAATTGGAGGAAAGTGGCCATTTTTAGTGTGCTATTAACTCATCGAGTGCATATGATTGAAAGCTGTGGTAGGCATGCTGAAGTGATGTTTATTTTACTTTCTCCAATTTCATCATAGATATGTCTAAATGTACCAAGGTTGCATGACCAAGCAACTGGTAATTTCAGGCAATTAGCTACTTGTTTGGGCTTAAAGATAATCAACACTCATTTTTGACTTTTTTTTTTTTCAGTAAAATGTTCAGTTGAAATTTCACTCAATTACTTACTTCACACAAAGTGAAGTGGAGAATTGAAGCAATTATCTACATGATTCAAACAAAAAGATGACCTCTTTGACCTCAATTATAGTACCTGGATATTTTAAGCAAACTGTGAGTTTTGCTTGAAAACTGGAAAAAAATGTGGTGTTAAATATTTACAAATGTAGCATTTGTTCAGAAAACTGCTTAAATCTTCAACTTCTACTTTGATTTATGTGGTCTGAACATTAACTGAACTAGTGATAAGTAATTAAATAGGTGATTTGCTGAATTTTCATAAGAAAAAATATTCTTAAAAACAGGTGTGAATTTTAAAAATTTGTAATGAGGACAAGTTTATTAAAAAGAGGGAAACATGACAGATTCAACATGTCTCTTGTGTTTATTGTTTAATATGTTTTAAAGGTGTTCAATAACAAAAATGAGACTCCAAAATTAGCATTTGAAGTGGAAGCAAGACAAGCAATATGGGAAGCTACAAACAGGGGTGGGTGGGTAATGACATGGTCCCTTTCACATTGCAATATGCATTTGTATTTATTTATTCTCATATATATTACATCCCCAATTTTTTCCCCAATCCCTCCCACCTACCTTTCCTTTCTACCAGATCCACTATATTGCTATTTTTCTTCAGAAAAGAGCAGGCCTCCCAGGGATATCAACCAAGCATAACATTACAAATTACAGTAAGACTAGACACATACCCTCATGTCAAGGCTGAACAAGGAAACCCAGTAGAAGGAAAGGTTCCCAAACGAAGATCAAGGACTCAGAGACATACCTATTCCTACTGTTAGGAATCCCACCAGAACACCAAGCTACTCAACAATAAAATATATGTCAAGGACCTAGGTCAGACCTATGCAGGCTCCCTGACTGTCAGTTCAGTCTCTCTGAGACCTTATGAACCACACTGAGTTGATTATGTGAGCTGTGTTCTTGTGGTGTCCATAATCATCATCAGAGATGCTTCATCTAGAAATTGATAGGCACAGATACAGATACCAACAACCAGACATTATTAGGTGGAGCTCCTCAAATTCCAGTGAAGAGGGGAGGAGATTATAGGAACCAAACACTAATTTTATTGTAACATCAATTAGTTTAAATTATGAACAGAAACAAAGCAACAATAGTCTTTTATTAAAAAAAGTGCTTTAAAATAATAAAAAGTGTAACATTATTAACTTTTTATCATTACTTAGGAAAGCAGGCATCCAGGAAAGCAAATCTACCCTCATAATGTGACTATGTCACAAGGCATAGATTTGCTGAATTTTAATTTTAGAATTGAGGATATATTTTGACCTTAAGAAACAGGCCTTATTACTATTTGAATTTTGTACACATGTGATCAGATAAGCCAATGACAAGATGGATATCTATTGGAATATTACACATTTATAAAATACCCTTCATCATCAGCTTCCTTTCCTGCACATTAATGGTAGGCATTATCTTTTATAGTCCTCAAAATTACTCTACAGAATACATATAATTAAATCAGTTTAGAAATTGAAAAAGTAAAAGGCAAGATAACAAAAGTGATCAAAGTCATACAGCATATGGTGTAAATAATTTGCACACAAGTATCTCAGTACATCACCTTGCTGATAAGAAAATTGATTGATTAGGTTTATGACACACTGAATTCACTTGAAAGCATCTTTAGTTCCCAAGAGTGATAGTAACACATACAGAGGAAACGCTCTCTCTCTCTCTCTCCCTCTCTCTCTCTCTCTCTCTCTCTCTCTCTCTCTCTCTCTCTCTCTCTCTCCCTCTCCCTCTCCCTCTCCCTCTCCCTCTCCCTCTCTCTCTCTCTCTCTCTCTCTCTCTCTCTCTCTCTCTCTCTCTCTCTCTCTCCCTCTCTCCCTCTCTCCCTCTCTCCCTCTCCTGTGCGTGCACGTGTGTGTGCGTGTGTGTGTGTAATGGGGGGAAGTAACACTTATGTTTGAGAGATGCTTAGAGAGTCATCATTAAAGACAGACTGGGTCAGAAAGAAGGGTAAATAAAAGATTTACTGACCTAGAGACTAAGAAACAGTAAATATTGTAAGATGTAAACATATTTTTAGTCTTTTGGGAACAGTTTGAAATGTATTATTATGTTGCATGTTTTGTTTTATTTTATACTTCGAGATGAATTCTGACTGTACACAGGCTGGCATCAAACTCATTGATTTAAATGATCTTTCAGGCTCAGCTTTCTAAGAAGCTCTGATTATTTACTTAGGAGATGCTGAGGATTGAACCTAGGCTCTCACAGCATGTTTCCTAGCTACATACTCAGAACTCATTTTTTATGCCTGGATAGTTCACCCAGCTCCTGAAGTTACCACTGAATACTTTGACCACAAACATTCATAGTTATTTTTCCTAATGAAATCTGTAATCCTCATTTTTCTGAACTCTTTCTAAAGTCAGTTCATCTCTAAATTCATTCATCTTGTTTGGAAAATTACCTGACTGGATTAAATAGAATATTACAATTGAGTAACAAATACTGCTGATTTTTTGAGACAGGGTCCCTCTATGTAGTTCTGTCTGTAATGGAGCTCTCATTGAAGACCAGACTAGCTTTAAATTCCTAGAGATCTGTCTTCCTCTGCCTCCCAATTCCTGGATTAAAGGAATTCACTACTATGTCATGCTTTAATATTTGTTAATTTTAATAATTTAACTATTGAGATAATTATATGTGCTTTGAAGAACAAGTTTTTCTCCGTTGCCAATAGTAGTACTTTGTGTAGGATTTCTCTGTGTATTTCTTTGTCCTGCTGCTTTGGGTTCTGTCCTATGGCACCAGTGCGTGGCAAAATGGAATAAGTAACAAGAAGGAGTGCAAAGGGGCTGAAGGAGCCTGGATCATGATGGGGTGGGCAGGACAGTGGTTGTAGATGCTCATGAAATTCTGTTAGAATAGATAGAAGAATAAATGCATATATTGTTAAATGATAATATGCAAATGTTATCAAATAGAGTGATTTGTGATTTTTGCCAATACAGCTTTTATCTCTTAATATAACTAGAAAACAGACTTTTGACTTTTATCTACTTAGAATTTTATCTTTCATATTTTAACACTTACTATTGAATGTCCTGTTATAAAATTAGATATTCAAAGTGCCTATGAATGTCAACTGGAATAATGATCCATTTAAACAAAAAATTAAAAAAAATTAAATGGCAGAATAGTTTCTTGAATTTTTCAGATGATATCCTTTGCAAGGCTTTTCCATGGTCCCTCCATTCCTTCCCCCTCTCTCTTCCTCATATGCCTCATCCAGCCCCTTTTTTTCACTCAATTTCTCTCTCCCCCATACTCTAGGCTCTGAGCATGCTGGGTTCTAAGTATCCTGCACAGCATGCTAGCATATATATATATATATAATTTAACAACATGGGCACTTGTAACACAATAAGTGCTAGGATTTTTCCTGTGCAGGCTTGGTTAGCAAAGAGAAATGGGTAAGGAGGGAAAGTAAATGGATATAGGGATAAGAGTTGACAAACATATCTTCTTTTGTTGATGTTTTCTATGGGAAGATCAGATGTTTCTAGATCAAATGTTGTAATGAATAATTTCCCTGTATAGACAAATAATGCTGACTTCATTTTGTAGTCAAATATCGCTGGCAGGAAGGTATGTGTAAGCCTTTGGAAACAATCCTCTCCTCACCTCCCCTCTTCAAAAATACCACATAAGGAGAAAATAAGCACTCTGAAGATTCTGGAAGAGCAGGAGAGAGAGTTACAACCCTGGGAGTTCAGTTGTCATATTGGACCATGCCAACATCTTTGCAACATTGTTTTTGAGCACTGTATTGATAACTCAGGTTCAATGGAGGAAAATACCAGAAATATACGATGAATTTTATACTCTTTATGTAAACCAGACTTGCTCATTTTGTTTAGTTCTTAGGCAGATTAAAGCAAGAAACAATCATAAATAATTTATCCAGAAATAATTCTTCTTACCAATATTGAAAAAGAAAACTTGCCAGAGCCTGTATTGGTGATGATACCCAGCTCATTTCTATAATGGGTATAAAGTCAGATTGATTAAATATTTTCTGGCACTTTGATTTTTATCTCAGAAAACAAGACAGGATTATTTATCATGATGACTGAATATTTCTAAAGCAGATGCTTATTCAAGTAAAGAAGGTGCACCATATATAATAGACCTAATTCTATTTTACCTAATATACATGGAAATAAAATGCAGATTATTTTTAGAAGTTCAGGCAGAAAAGCAAAAGTAATCTGCTTTTAAAATTGGGGCCATATTAGCTTCTATGCTAGATGGAAATCATGTAATCTAAACAGAGTCCCATGCCTCTAGTAAATGTTCCAGTGTTAGTTCTAATCAAATTGAGATCAATAGTGCACTGTTCCCTTTCTATACTGCACACTAAATAAATGTATGACAGTAATTCAAGTCTGAGTAAATAGCCATATTAGAGGAAGACAATTAGGACTGATAAGTATCATTATTTGAGGTGTTGACATGAATGCAAACACTCACCTATCTAGTCATTCGTGTATGGTTTATAAAGTAGCAAGGGCTTGAATCTGGCTGGGAAAGAACCAGAAAGAGTGCGAAAGAATCAGAATTCTATGAAGAAAAACTGTGGGTGAGTAAATGGATGAGCCTGACGATTGTTTATAACAGATGGCAGTCAGGGGTGAGCTTATGTGACCTAATACTCTGCCTGTTCCTACTTATTTGCTGATAGGCTTAATATTTTTACTGGATAAATGTGTTGTATTAACTTTTTTGGCTACAGGAGCTTAGTATTGCCACACTAAGTGATTTACTAGAGATAATATGCTGGCCTGCATGCTTTCAGGGGCTTGCATCAATGTATCCTAGAAGTTTATCTATTTTTATAAATACTGATCCTTTTTCTTCTCTCTGTAGTTTAGCTACTGCTCATTCATTAATAAGTATAGGAGAATATTTAGATTTTTTGGTACTATCATATCCTCATGATATAACTTCTTATTATAGAACGTGAGGATAGGAAAATTATGATATGTAATGAGATATTGGATGAATAATAGGCTTGTCATCAAGATCTTATATTTAAAATCCCAATCCTATCCCTTGAACTAAAACCATGATCTTGGTCAACAAAGATGTATGCTTCCTGTCAATTTTGTGAACAGAATTTATCATATGATAAATTGTTCTAGTACCCCATTTAATAATAATATATTGTAAGGAGGATAGCAAAGAATATATTTACTACTTTTTAAAAATCAGAATAGGAACTCAGTCAAAGGCCTGATGAGCCAAAGGTCATGAGAGTTGAGTTGCTTGAGTTTCATAAGTCCAGTAAACTAGAATGTCTACTTTGGAATAAGTTTAACTGCAGAAATTAAAAAAAGTTACCCTGAAAAGGAGGTTGAAATGTATACAGTGTAGTGCCAGGTGGTAATTATTGGTAAGTGGATCTTAAATCAGAGGAGGGACTGAGAACCAGGAACGTGGACAAGGTAATAAAGGGCAACAGAAGGAGGCAAAGACAGGGCCTGGTAAGGATGCAGGAAGGCAGTAAGGAGGGAATAGAAATTGGGAGCTCTTGAGGGCCAGCAAGTAATATGTCAAGAAAGAGTACAATAAGAAATGAAGATGGAGTGAGAGGCAGAAGTGACAGGGGCTTGGGAAAGAAGGAAGAGAAGTTGAGGGAGTTGGGGTACTATGGAGGCATTCAGCTGGTTATTACAATTTGATATATTCCATGTAGAGAGGATGGATGATATCTGTGGATAATTTAACTTCTATTAAATTGAGTCATTTATTTAATTCCCATTTCTTTGCTCCAGTGAAGATAAACAACGTGGCTTCTTAAATTGTTTTGGGGCATATGCAGCATAAGTAAATTATATATGTATATGCATGTGTGTGAATGTGTTAATAAATGACTACCTCTTCTACTACACATTTGCTTTAAAAAAAAACAGGTGTAATTAAGATTAAGCAATTGGATAATTAGCAATGGCATGCAGCCACCTGCTTGGGAGGTGTGCTAGTTACTGAACAGACTAGTCTTATGGCTATCATTTCTATTTGAAAATGTTTAAAGTATTACTTCTTTTGGGGAATTATTTCCATCTCAAATTAGTTTTTACACTACAGTGTAATTCTGTGACCATCAAAAAGTCCACAATAGGCCCAAATGGTCACAAGAAATTATAAAAATCTGTGCAAAAGAATTATTTAGTACTCTTAGAGAACATATTTGCAGAATTAGTGCTAGTTGTATTTACACAAATATCATATAGTGATATTGCATTTCAAAGGAATTGCTTCCCTATATATACATTTTAACCACTTTTCTTTCATTTCAAAACAAAGTCCAAGAGAACTCAAAGAACCATTCCCTTTTCTCTTGTATAATATATTAAAGGAAAGCCAATGAAATATGTTTAAGAAATACAAGCAATTTTTCTACTACTTAATAAAGCAATTGAAGGAATATATAGCCACATTCTAATAAAATATATAACTTAAATATGTAAATTTTATTATTTTTTAAGTTGTATCTATTAAAATCTTTCAAGGGGAGTGAATATCTCTAGGAAATAGCATGTCAGGGCAATCATTCTAGCCTTCAAATTTCAGGTGCTCTGCACAATTGCAGGGAGCATGATGCTTGTGCCTCACAGAAACTTTGGAAGGACAGTGACTCAATATGTTAGTGGGAGGGGAAAAATCAGGTGACAGAACAGGCTATTGCTAAACAGGAGTTTAAGTGTGCTTATACAATCATCACATAAACATCTCCACCCATAGCTAAGGTTGTAAACATCTCTACCCATTAAATTCTGCTTGTAGCTCTGAATATCTTTTTTCAAGTCCCCCTGTTTTCTCCCTACTCTATCATCAATACTCTTAACATTACCTTTCTTTCTTTCTTTCCTTTCTTTTTTAGACAAAGCCTACTGTGTAGTCTAGATTTCAGAGACAGAGCCTACAATGTGGTCTAGGCTAACCTTGAATTCACAATCCTGCCTCAGCCTCCCAATTACTAGAACAGCAGGTTTGTGCCACTACATCTTTTTTTTAAATGAAATTATTAGTCATACTTTTTGTATCTGGGTGTTCCTTTTGTTTATGTAATGCACATTCTTATAAGACAGGCTTGATATATATATATTGGTTTTTCGAGACAGGGCTTCTCTGTCTAGTCCTGACTGTCCTGGAACTCACTCTGTAGACCAGGCTGCCCTCAAACTCAGAGAAATACTTTTTATATACTAAAACACATAGAGTAATGTAAATAGAACCAGAGAGTATTTTTATCATTCCACTAAACTTCAGGCCTTTGAGTAAGATCCATTTCTTTTGGCTACTAGCCACTACTTAGAATGTCTCTTTTTCCAAATCTGCTATGTTCCAAGACACCAACACTGGGACACCGAGTTCAATCTCTGGTACCAGAAAACAAAGTAAAGCAAGTGCTTACTGTGGGAACATACATTTTAGTTGCTCTTAGTAAATGTGTAAAAGTGGGATGCTGAGTCATACATGTGTACATTTAACACTTTAGGAAAGAAGCAGATCTTGTACATAAATTGTAGAGAGACGCTTTTCATGTGATTTTTTTTTTACCTGAAAAGAATAATTTGTAATTTGCCATCTTTGTTACCATTTACATCCACTCTTTTGATTATTAAATTTGTTCCACACATTGTTTATTTTCAACTTGGGCTGTTTGGGGATTTCCAGTTTGGAGAATTATTGGTAAAACTGCTAAATAAACTTTTACATACAGCCAAATGTCATAGTTTAAATATGTAACCCAAGTTACCCTGGAGGCTAAGGCAGGAAGATCCTAAATTCAAGGCTAGTCTGGACCACACAGCATATTCAGAGCCATCCTGGGCAATTTAAAAAATTCCATGGGGTTACAGATGCACCTAAACGATAAAGTACTGATCTAGCATGCCTGGGACACCAAGTTCAATCTCTGGCACCAGAAAACAAAGGAAAACAAGAGCTTACTGTGGGAACATACATTTCAATTGCTCTTAGTAAATGTGTAGAAGTGGGATGCTGAGTCATACATGTGTGCATTTAATACTTTAGGAAAGAGGCAGGCACATTTCTAAATTGGCTGTACAATTTGCACTTTAAGGAACAAGGTAATGCTGTTCTGTTTAGGCTCATACTATTGAGAACTTTTTATTGCTTGAGTTTGTGGTTTGGTTTTTAGTTACTCTGGTAAGTATGTAGTGGTATTATTGTGATTTTGATGCAGATTTCCCTGATTGCTAATAATATTTAATATTTCCTCATTTGTTTCCCCCTCATTAGTGTAATCTTTAGTAGAGGGATTGTCAAGTTGTTTAAACAAAAAGGTTGCATATAATTTCAATTTACTTTTTCTTCTGGGGTCTGTCTTGTCTTTCTCCTAATAATGTTATATAAGACCAAGCTTTTAATTCTATATAATTCTATTTGCCAATACTTGTTAGTATTTCCTAAAAATCTGTTGTCCCATTCAGAAAGTTCCTATGTTTCTTGTTTGAAATGTTAGCTTTATACTTTCTTTAAGTAGATTCAAAGTCTCTGGTTTTATATTTAGGTCTTCTTGATCCAATTTGAGTTGATTTTTGTGCAAGGAGAGAGATGTATATATCCAGTTTCCAGAACCACTTTTTGAAAAGCACCCCCCACCCCTAGTAAATGTTTTGGGGGGATCTGTCAAAATATCAGTTAACTGTAGCTGCATGGGTTTATTTCTAAATTCCCCATTCTATTATATTGGACTGTCTGCTTAAATTATGCCCTGGCTGTCCTGGATCTTGCTCTGTAGACCAGGCTAGCTCTGAACTCAGATGCCTGCCTCTACCTCCATGTGCTAAGATTAAAGTTGTGTGCTAACACACAAGGTTCTGGAAAATTTATATAAACCGAAAATTATTTTCTGGATTAAAATTTATGAGCCAAGAAATACTACTTTGGGAGTTTTATTGAAGAATAGGGTTTCATCTTTCTTTTATTTAATTTTCAAACACAACAGACTAGTCAAAAGTGTATACATCTGAGAAGTTGGACTGAAGTTGTTATCTTTGCATGTTTTTAAAATAGAGTGTATTTTTGAGGAATATTTTAGGACAATTTGTTATAAAAATTGACTTTGAAAACATCTCAAAATTGGAATTTAAGTCAATTTTAAAAACCATATAAGTACTAGGGATGTAGCTTAATTGTAGAACATGTACATAGTTTCTGAAAGGATGTGAGGTAGATATATGCAGCCTCCCCAAACACATTGCCAAATGAATGTTGAATTTCTACATATCCATGTACCTCTGCATTCATAGCTTCTGTCCACAAATTCAGTACAAAATCTTGACAGGATTGTTATTGTACTGAATAAACTGGACTTTCACATTTGCACTTACTGAGAAACACAGCATATGTATTTATGTAGCATTTACATTTCATGAGGTATTATAAATATTTTAGACATGATTGAAAGTACATAGAGCGTATATACACATTTTGAGCAAAGCTCATACAATTTAAATAAGGAACTTAAGTGTTTAGTTATGGAAGGTCCTGCACTGAAACCACCATAGATACCAAGAGACAAATATGTTTTTTAAAGAGACTTTAATTTTAATTTTTATCTTTTATTTGTCTATCTCTCCATCTACCTCAAAGTCTTTCTATATCACCTAGGCCAACTTCTAACTTGGGATCCTCTTGTTTCAGTTTACTAAATTCCAAGATTACAAGTGTGCATTGTTATGCTCAACTGTACTCCGACCTCTATGCTTTTAAGACAAGGTCTTGTTATAGCCCTGGCTTGTCTTGAACTTGCAATTGTTCTTCTTTTTTGGCTTTCTTAGTGATGGAATAATATGTATATGCCACTCTGCTAGATTCAGTACCTGTTCTGAAAAGTCTTGTTTTGTCTAAATAGTCTTATAGGACTCTTTGGGATTATACATATCTCTGTGTTGCTCAAGTTATGCTAACATATATTTACCCTTCATTTGATAGTCTAGATCTGTGAGTTGTGACTATCAGAAAGCACATTTCCAATGGCATTGTAACTGAGACACCTCTCAGTAGCAAAATTACAATTATGAAGTACCAACAAAATAAATGTTATGGTTGGAGTTAACACAACCTGAGAAACTTTTAAAAGATTACAGCATCAGGAAAGTTGAAAAATCTCTGTAAAATACTTGAAAATGAAAATAATTTCTAGTTTTGATTTCCTAGGTACTTGGCATGACATAAATGCATAGGCTTCTTTAATATTAAACATTTTAATAGGGAAAATAAAATGGGTGGTGGTAGTATGATAAGTGAGTCTTGGACTCAAATCTGAGAGCCTTTCAAGGAGCTATCCAGGGTGCTAAACTGCATCTCCCTGAAGCCCTAATACTGGGCAAAATTTTAACTCGCTATTTCAGACACATTGGCCATAAATAACCATTTATCACCTACCCAGCCTGTTCCTAGTTTGAATACATACATACATGTGTGTGTGTGTGTGTGTGTGTGTGTGTGTGTGTGAGAGAGAGAGAGAGAGCCACTCATGCGTGTGCACTTACATTTGTATTAATTTTATTCTGTAGACATATCCAATTTTGTCCAATTTCTCAGTTGAACTGCTAACTAACATAAGGAAAAATGGCACTTTTATTATGTTCAACCATACATAGTAATATAGAGTGACAATACTTTATACAATGAAATCTCAAAATGCATAAGTAGTGTTTGTTTTTATAAAAGATTTTGCTTGAAATTTCCTTTGTGGTTTAAATTTGTAGTGATTTTACAAATTCCTATTAGTTTTTATTGTGAGTTCTAAAGATCTGAAATTTGGCTGAATTATCTATGCTTTTGAAACCAAAGTATTTTCTAGGGTATCTTTTACACTTTGACATAGAGAGTCTATCTCTTTGCTTCACCAAATCACAAATATCTCTTGGTAGAATTCCAAAATTTCCATCCTTAACCTAGATTTTATGAGCCAGGAACACTGGGGATATACTCAGCAATTTGTGTTTTGATGAGATTTGCAAATGATCCTGAGACATATTTACCAATCACTTTGAGTAACTTCTTAATAAGTCTTAAATTATATGGTTCAGTTTAATTTAAGTTTTATTTATAAACAGTGAGTAGTGCTTATAATTCTTTAAAATTAAATATGCAGATGTGTGTGTGCACGTGCACACACCCATGCATGTGTGCATGCGTGGGTATGTGCACAGGTGTGTGTGAGAGAGACAGAGAGACAGAGATAGGGGAAGGGAAAGGAAAAGAAAGCAGAGGAGATAACAAGACAGAAGGGAGGTAAGGGGAGAGGATAGGAGAGAAGAGAGGAAAGGAGAGAAGAGAGGAGGGAGAGAAGAGAAGAAGAGAGGAGAGGTGAGGAGTAGAGAAGAGGGAGAAGAGGAGAGAGTAGAGGAGGGGAAGGGAAAGGAAAGGAGAGGAGAAGAGAGGAGAGGTGAGAAGGGGGAAGGGATAGGAGGGGAAGGGAGAGAACAGAGAGAGGAGGGAGAGGAGAAAAGAGGAGAGGAGAGAAGAGAGGAGGAAGAGGAGGGAGAGGAGGGAGAGGAGAGGAGAAAAGAGGAGAGGTGATGAGAGGGAGGAATAGGAGGGGAGGGGAGATGAGGGGAGAGAAGAGGTTAGGAGAATAGAGGAGGGAGAGGAAAAGAGAGGAGGGGGAGGAGGGGATAGGATAGGATGGGAGGGGAGAGGAGAGAGAGGAGAGAGGAATAAAGAGGAGAAGAAAGGAGAGGAGGAGGAGGAGAAGAGAGGAGAGGAGAGGAGAAGAGAGGAAAGGAGAGAAGGGAGAGGTCCTCGAGGAGGGGAGAGGGGGGAGGGTAGAAGACAGGAGAGGAGAGAAGAGGAGAGGAGGGGAGGGGGAGGGGAGAGGAAAGGTGAGGAGAGGAGAGGGGAAGGGAGGGGAGGAGAGGAGAAATAGATTGTATACTCTAGTTTGGCTTGTTTCTCACAGTCCTGCCTTTGTTGAGTGCTGAGACTTTAGGTAAGTGATTCAACATTGAGTCTCAGTAATTAAATTTCTTGTTTTTGAAATAGGGTCTTACTTTGTAGTCCTGTCTGGCTTGAAACTCTCTGTGTTGGCCAGGTTGGCCTCAAATCTTCAGAGATCTGGCTTCCTCTGCCTCCCAAGTGTTAGGATTAAAGGCATGCACAATCAGGCTAGTGGTGAGAATTCAAAGCATATATTTTCATTTTGGTGATAATTGCTTTTAAAGTTATATGTAAAAGACCATCAGAAATGGGGTAAGTTGGTAGAAGTACAAGCTTATAATTTTCATTATGTTATTATAGATTTAGGAGGTATGCTTGAAGTTTGTACAAGGTTACATAGTTACTCCCATAATCTTAATCAAGAAGTTGTTAATGCTTAGGATTTTCCTCAATAAAAGTCAGAATTTAGAATGGACTTAAATTGAAACTGAGTTTGGAAAGAGACACCGACTGAATAACCAGTGGAGTTTCCTCACTCAACCCCAGTGAACAATGCTGTAAAGGATATTGCATCCAGATTAGCTTTATATCTGATGTTATTGCTTTTACTTATAAAAATGTATCTTTTTTTGAAATATGGTTCACTATCATCTTTATTTACATCATCCTAGAAATTCATTTCCTGTTCAGTAGCTCAATCATTTTAAAAATTTGACCAACCTATTGCCAGTAGTCTTAGAAAAAAAAACCTTAATATTTCCACCCAGAAAATAACAATATAAACATATCTTATGTTCTGTCTTAAAGAGATTTAGAAACAAAGAGAAAACAAGATTTGGTTTTCATATTTTGCATATATATATATATATATATATATAAAATAGAAGAATAATTTTGTAACAGATAAAACAATTAGAATGAGGTAAGACTGAATTTTTAGATTAATCACATCAATAATTTTCTTTAAAAATCTTAGTAGAATAGAAATAAGGGTTATTATTCTACTTCTCTGCCCTGTCTCTAATAATGTAAAAATTCCCATCTTACATAATATATACCTTAGTAACTGTCTAAAGATAAACTTTACTAAATTATCTTTTTACTTGTTTATTGTTTAATATCGTCCATTTTATAATACAGACAATAGTAATCTTGCACTTTACTAGTTAGTGTGAGTTCCTTTCCTTTTTTGCAATTTGATTTGGAGTAGCCCAATATTAGCATATTTAGAGTAAAAGTTTTGTGAAACTGCTAAAGTCTGCTTTAAAGAGAACTTATTTACACTTAAACACTTAAAATTTCTATTTTTCTAAATACAAACTTCTTGAAACTAAAATATTTGAATATTTTTAGTAGCATCTTAATGATCTGTATATATTTGAATATATATGAATATATTTCAATATTTTAATACTGAATTTTTAGTAGCTTCTTAATGATCCATATATATGTATAGCATATATATGTATATATATATATATAATCTTTTCTAATTAGTTAGATGATAATATTTGTAGAAGCAGGCAGACAATACTGCAAGATAATATGGCTCTTTCTATAATCATTTATCAAATATTACCTTGTATATGACAAAATTTAGAAATCTGAACCACAGTGAACTGTGGGTGGTCTGTGATCTGGTGATCAAAGACTGTTGTTTCATATTTCACACCCCCTCCCAGAAGTGGGGCCAAGATGGGTCAGTCAACTTTGTTTTTTCACTTAAATTATGTAACCACACATTTTAACCTCTGACCCAGGTCATCGAATGTGAGTTATTTGTCACAGAGTAGAAGAGTCAGTGTGGAGGTTTAAGTGTACCCTTTCTCTAGTTCTGGAAATACTCAGAAAATACATTATAATGGTGGTAGAGACTGTAATGTCAACTTTTTAGATGGACAATTTATTAAGAAGAGGATATAGTTGTTGCCGGGCATGGTGGCGCACACCTGCAATCCCAGCACTCGGGAGGCAGAGGCAGGCAGATTTCTGAGTTTGAGGCCAGTCTGGTCTACAGAGTGAGTTCCAGGACAGCCAGGGCTACACAGAGAAACCCTGTCTCGAAAAAAACAAAAACAAACAAACAAAAACAAAAAACAAAAAAAAGAAGAGGATATAGTGTGTTATAATACCCAAATCACTAAAATATTTTCAGTTGTTTAAAAAATTCTAATGCTATGCTATAGTAATTTAAAACCCAGGAACAAACATGTGGACAAGTAGACAATTTCAGAAGAAAAAAAAACTCTGAAAGACTGAAGAGAAATTCAAAGCTTCCCTTTCGCACGCTTTGCAGAAGACTGAGCAGCTCAACTCCAATGCTATTCAATTTTCGCCAATACTTCAAGGTCCTTTGGTGGTAGTAGAATTGAGGAAAGAGAAAATAAAATTAAAAAGAGAGAAGAAAAATACGAAACCACACAAGGATGTCTGAGAAGGGAAAGAGGCAATAACACATGCAGCAATTTTGCTAGAATATGTCACAATGCATGGTGAAGGTTAAGATGAAGGCAAATGGCAAAACATTTACATTCAGAGCTAAGAGATTTGGACATTTTAATGGAGATGATGGAGAATCTTTCAGGAACTTTGGTCACTGGATTGATATGCAAGAGATAACCTAAGCTTATATCCCAAAAGATCAGTTAAGAAGGCACATGGTCAATTCAATAAAATATTAGGAGTTTCCAAGGGGTGAGAGCAAAATTAACAATATTGAAAATAGGCTAAATACTTATCACCCCCAGAAATTGAGTCTAGTAAAAGCACAGGATTAAGGAACATATAGATGGATATAGATATAGATATATAGACATAGATATCTATGTCAATGTCGATATAGATATAGATACAGATATAGATATATGAGAGAGAGATTTGAATGGCTATGTGCTAAAGTGAATGTTGCAGATGAAACACAGAGGGAAGTTAAATTTTATTTATTTATTTGTTTGGTGGTGGAAATTGAATGTAGTAAAGTGAGGTATGAGCAGCAAACTTGTCAAGTAGTGGAATCCATTAATTATCTTGTGGAAAACGCAAAGGGACAGATTTGTTGGATTAAGTTATTTTGAGTAATCTGAATTTGAATGAAATATTAGATATTTATGCACATATATTGATCAGGTTGTGGATGTACAACTCTTGATTTCAAGAAAGTCTATGACTAGAGGTAATTTTGGACATCCCTAGCATACAGATAAATTTAAACCATGGATCTGTATATAAGGAAAGGACTAGAAAACTAGGAAAGATGAAAGCCAGTGGCTGAGTACTGAATTTCCAGTGGTTGGAGATTAAGAAGACAATGAACAATATAGCAAATCAGGCAAGAAAAATATCAATGATTTAGGAGGAAAATGTGCATAGTTTTATTTTGGAGGCCAAATGAATAAAAATATTTAAATTAATAGGGAAGTATAAAACGCATCACAGGATAGTAAGTAGAAGTTAGAAACCATGTTTTTGCTGATGGGGACAATCCAGTAGGAGAAAATAGGTGATGTGGAAAAAAGGAAGAGTTTTGAACTAAGAGGGTAAGCAATAGAAAATGGAACTTGACTCAGCTCAATGGAATGGAATTAATTAACACTCAATTTTGCCAAGCATAAATCTATTCACTTAAATAATCACACACACACACACACACACACACACACACACACACACACACTTTCAAGATTCAAAGTCTCATGTTCTCATTCAAAGGTATCACTGCCGCAGAAAAAAATTATATATATATCTCATATATACTTATATATGAGATATTATATATATACTTGGTTTTTTCGAGACAGGGTTTCTCTGTATAGCCCTGGCTGTCCTGGAACTCACTTTGTAGACCAGGCTGGCCTCGAACTCAGAAATCCTCCTGCCTCCACCTCCCAAGTGCTGGGATTAAAGGCATGCGTCACCACTGCCTGGCAAGAGACATATTTCCAAAGCTTATTTTTCTTTGGATTTTAAGTAGAGTTAGAGGGCATTATTGGTAATTACTCTTTGAATTCACTGCCAACCTCTGTGGCCTCTTTGATTTCTTAGCACACCAGATGGTGACATAAATGGAAGGCACAGTTTAGTGTTCTTTTTTTTTTCCATTTTTTATTAAGTATTTTCCTCATTTACATTTCCAATGCTATCCCAAAAGTCCCCCCATACCCACCCACCCCACTCCCCTACCCACCCACTCCCCCTTTTTGGCCCTGGAGTTCCCCTGTACTGGGGCATATAAAGTTTGCAAGTCCAATGGGCCTCTCTTTCCAGTGATGGCCTATTTAGGCCATCTTTTGATACTAGTTGCACAGCACCATAGCCTTAGATGTGGAAGGGGAGAGAGAGAGGAAGTGGTGTGTCATATGCAGTATGTTAGAAAGCTCTCCAAGGTACTGAGCTAATTTTGCCACTGTAGCAATTTCTTTCAAGCCTCTAAGTGTCAAAAAGTAGAATAACTTTTTTTTTTTACTTCAAGTATTAAAATGTTTTGCTGAGGGGTTTAATCATCCTTTCAGTGTATAAAATGGAACTTAATTTATCTGTTACATTACTAGAGCCAACGAACAGCAAAGGAGTAAAGCACCAAGTGAAGAATACTGAAGCACTATTGTCACTGCAGATCATATATTTTCAGGGGTGGCGTTTATTATCAGACTCCCTGCCTTTGTTGCTATGGCTAAAGTCTTCTTAGTGGTGTGTGTGTACGTGTTGGGTGCACTTGTTTGGGGACATGCACGAGACTGAACCATTGTGAGTTCTTCAGTACTGTGAGGGCAGCCCTCAGGAGCATCTTAAGTGAGACAAACCTGGTAGAGTGGGAAGGTGGGGGAACACAGTTCTACTGATTCCTTTTAAATGCATTAGGTGCTGCTTCTCGCTTCTAGGTGGCTAACTTGAGTCTTAAAATCCCCGCCCTGGTAGTATTTGATACTAGTTACTGAAATGGGCGTGGCACAGTACAGAAGACACTAGTGTTCTTTGGGTCCACCAAGCTGGCCCTTGGGCAGAGTCAGGACTCCTGAAGCTCTCCGCAGAGCAACCCCCCGCCCCCGAGTTCCCCCTCATCCTATTTGGGAATCCTCCCGCCGGCCAGGCAGGCAGTTCGGTAGTCTTGGGAGGGCCTGCTGAGCATGTGTCGGGAGCATCGCGCATGCTCCGTGGAGTGGGCAGGTTTAGCAGGCGCGAGCTGTGGGCTTTACTACGGTTCGCCCGCCTCCCCCGCGCAGCACGCCCCCTCCCCGTCTTCCCGCCCCCCAGCACGCGCTCCTCGGCAAACCACCCCGCCCTCCCCTCCCCCCACGCAGCCCCCCCTTCCACTCGGGGCTGAGGAACCTCCATTGACGTGCGGGTGACGCCGCGGCGCCGCTGCCGCGGGGGGTTCCAGGCGCCGAACAGGTAACGCGGCGGCGGCCGCCATATTGGCGGCGCAGGGAGCGGGGAGGGGGGACGGAGAGGGGGGGCGGCAGGGGGGGGGGGGCGGCCCCGCGGAGCCTGGCGGGGCGGGCGGTGAGAGCGGTGTGGCTGCTCGAGGGGAGGCAGCACTGAGTTCGTCTTCTCTTTCTGCAACCCCAGCAGCGGGCGGGGACCCCCGTGGTCCCTCTTTTGAGGTACCCGCGGTTGGCGAGGTCGGCAGTCACCCAGCGCGAGACCTGGTCCTTCGAAGACGACCAGGAGCCCGCTCAGCAGACGGGATGCATGCTGGTGCTGGGGCCAAGCAGCTTCTTCTCAAGAGCCCCTGAAGCGGCGATGCTACCGTTCGCCCCTGCGGAGGATCCCTGGGACCAAGAAGACATGGAGGTGTTCGGCAGCACGAGCAGTAGCGAGGTTAGTGTGGTGGGCGGGACCGGCTGTAAGTCTGCAGCCCGGTGTCCTGGGAGATCCCGGGCGGGCGGGTGGGAGAACGGGGTGCCTGCTAGCCCCCCACCCCCTTCCTGGGGGCCCAGACCTAGCTCTGGCAGAACGAGGGCGGGAAAGGGGTCAGGACAGGGAGCTCCAGCCTGCAGAGCTGCGGCTTGGCCTCCGGAGCTCGGGAGGTGCGGCCACGCCGGAGTTTGTTCTGACTAAGTTTCTTCACTTCCAACCCGAAGCGGGACTGGGGGACACACGGGGTGCCTTGCGTGACTCGCTGCGTTCCTCTCGCACCACGCTGCCTCTGCTTTCTGAGAATTGGAGCTTGCTGTTGAACTCCAGTGCTTTATGAAGTCAGGGAAACAAAAACACAGCAAGGTGACTAACTCTGGGGACTTTCACCCCAGGAGACGAAGATTCCTTGGTAACAGTATTCTCAATTCTTTGCAGCCTGCTATCTTACCCCCACCCCCTTGTTACCTGAAGTGGAGAACTGGCAGCCTTTAATCCATGTGCAGGTGAACTGCTGCTGCCTGTTCTCAGTTCCCCTTACTCTCCTTCAGTTTTACTTCAACCCTTTACCTTTTCCCAGTCTTCATACCTGACCAGATGGTGGGTACCAGAGGCCAAGTGATACCCAGAGCTTCTGGGACCCGATTTTAGTAAAGCTTAACCAAGTTGAACCGAAATACTTCCGTCCTCCCCTTTTCCCGCCGTTCATTCTTACTTCTGAAACTGTACTGGCTGGGCTTTGCAGTTGGGCCGCGAGAACTTAAATGTGCACAGGTATTTCATTGTTTGGTTACAAAAAGTGGGCACTATTTGAACACAAAAACCTACCTATTGTGATAGAAAGTTGGACCCTTTCCTAGCCACTTAATCATAAGCATAGTATTCCAGTAGAGGCCACCATACACCTCCTAAAATAGTTGAATGCCACTTTGATTCACAACAGAGTGTTTTGAAGACTCAGAATCCTCGAAATCTCAAGGGTGAGCCTTTGTCTTCAAATATTGTTCCATCTTAAAAAAATATATCTTGGATTATTGTATGATTACTTGTCATTTTTCCTTTATGTTATTTTGACTTAAACTAGGGTTAGATTACCTGTTAGAATAACTCGAAACAAGAGATTTTGTGGAAATAAATTGAGAAATATTGTGGAGCCCTTTATACAGATAAATATTTTATTAAACTGAATGGTTACAAAATGTTTTAATATTTTACATCTCTTAAGATTTGGTTAAAAGTGAGATGAATGGAAATGTTAATTTCTTCTTAAAATGTGGACATTCTAACTGCATGTATAAAATGTCAAACCATACTATCCAAGAGGGAGATTTTTGTTTTATTAATGAACCACAAACATTTAATTTATATAGGAAGTAGGGATCTTGCAAATACCTATTTTATTTTTAGTTTTAGTTAATTTTGAATGCAATATCTTCTAAATTGTAATTAGTACACATGATTTTTTAGAAATTTTGCAGTATGTTTTAGATATTGTAGAGATTTAATAATAGGTCTGTCTTCCTCTGCAATTTGGAGAAATGTTCCAGTGAAAACTGTTTCCACCTATGAAGTAAAACAAAAGCTGAAGGTAATGTGGTGAAGATAGTATTTCTGCGTTCTTTGTTTAAAACCATTATGATTGGTTAGACTTAACCCTGCAAGTTACTTTATTAAAAATATTCTGGTTGAAATTTTAGCACTACATGTTGACAGACAAATTTTGTTTTGTTTCTTATAATGATATTCTGTTCACAAAAAACAGTTTTACTTTATAGAATGTATATTTATTTTTATCACACCCTTTGATATTCACTTTAGAAATTCTGGCTTTTAAATTTGAACTTTACAACCCTCAATTGTGGTTTTTAGAACAAAGGTATTTTCATTATATTACATATCTGAATGTATTATATATTATTATATAATGGAATATAAGAAAATTTCTGGAATGCTCAAAGAAAATGTAGGTATATATTTGTTCATGTTGATATCAAAACAAATAATTTCTGTGTGTTGAATACTGGTAAGACTAAACATGAATTATTAAATTATAGTCACTCATGTAGTTTAGAGTGTTTTCTAGTATATTTTTCCTTTCTTGCTTATATGAACAGTAGAGAACTTTACATACAGGAAAACCATAGGTAGCAACTGTCTTAGATCAGTGGACAATAGCAAGCCATAGAGATGATGAGCCTAATTACTGTTTGAAAATTTTTCCTATGGGGAAATGTGTGAAGATTTCAATCAAAAACTAGTTTGGTTCCAGTGAATAGTAGAAAATGGGCCTGCAAAAGGGAATCATGGGCTCCATTGGCTCTTGGGAAAAAAATTCCTGGAAACAGGGCTATAAGGTAAACAAGAAGCTCTGGTTGTGAGACTCTTGCAGGGACAGCCTCAATTAGGTCTGCTGGGAATAACAACTTCAAAGGGCATCACCCCTCTGGCAGCTGCAATTTAAGCTCTTGCCTGGATTCTGTCAAGATCAGGAAAGAGGTGTTACTTGAGATGGTATTGGTTGTTCTGGGCAAGGGTCATAAAGAACAGCCTGTTTGAGTACCATGAATTCTTCATGAATTAGTTCCATGAACATTACAGTGTGCATAGTACTTTTCTTTTTTGTGGGTGAAGGAAAATATTTGGTTCTTTTGGGAAGAATTGATTATAGTCTTTTGAATTTGCATATCATATAATGAATATTTTAGTAGAATTCTGGTACTTCTATATTATTATCAATATGTTTTTGTTTAAGGAATTTAGTTTGGGGAGTAATTCATTGATGAAAGGAGTTTGAGGTTAAAGCTATAGCCATTTAAATTTTAACCAGGATAAATTGAGAAACTTAGCAAGTTTTAATTAATTTTTATGACCCTCTGTAGTAATAAAAGAACATGAACATTGAGAACAGATGAATCTGTATTCCAGCACCCCCAATAGATGTGTGATAGAACATGTTATCTTAGTTCTTTAGATTTCTACTTCATTTGCAAGTGGAAAGAAAAATATTTTCAAAAGTTGTTATGTAAAAGAAATTCAGCACTGGGCTTAATATACTTAGCAAGTTGACCTTCATATAGAATGTGTCTAATAAATAACAGTTCCCTCTATTTTCCCATTAAAAATTGAGTTATTGTCATATGTGTGTGTGTGTGTGTGTGTGTAAAGCCTTGGAGTTTAGATAGTTATAGCCACAGCCCCAGGCTTTCTACAATGAGGTTTTTTTTTTCAAGACCTCCCTAAATCTGATCATTTCTTCCAAAGTTATTGAAGCGCTCATTTTGCATCTTTCTAATCACAGATAGGATGATATAGAATAAATAGGAGGTCATATTCAGGGATACTTAGAGGGATTAAAAAATACAAATTTTATTCTGGCAAGCGGTTAATTGGGCATTTTATTTACATTCTATTTTGTTGCGTTTGGAATTCATACAGTATGTATGGAGTACTGACTTCACACTATATAGTACAATAATGCTAAATGTCTGAGGATGCATTTCTGAATCATAGTCTTCTCTCAGTGATTGGAGTTAGATGAGCAAGACAGGAGTTTTAGAAATTGTTACTGTAAATGGCAAGGGACCATTAAAGAAGGGTTGTGGTAATAGCAATCATTGTTTAGGGATATAGATCTGATGAGGCCTTGTCAAGAAGGTTAGATTTGACCAGGGTATTCTAGAGCAATAATATTTTCATAGTAGTGAACGAAACAATTTAAATGGACAGAGACAGTGTAAGCAAAACTGTACTCACTTTGGACAGGAGAGATGTGTACCACTGGGATGTAGGTATGCTTTGGCCTTTTGTGTGAAATTGCATGAGTCCAGATTGCATGGTTCTTTTAAAGCAAGTTTATGGTTATAATTTGATTTTGTAAAGATGAACTCTCTCTTAGAACATTAAGTGGCATCACATTTGTACTTTGAAAAATGACCAGTGGCAGCATGAGGGATGATTGGAATAGGGAAAGTACTGAACGTGGTGAATATCAGTGAGGAGACTGTTGTAGTCATAGATTTTGTTGAGGAGGACTGAAAAGGGGAATTGACCAAAGACATCTTGCAAAGAATAGGTAGAACATAGTGAGTGATTAGGTGTTGGAAAAAAGGAAAGTAGACTGAAGAGCTGGCATTAGGAGCCTGATAGGAGGAATAGATTCAGTTTAACAGGTAGTTAATGTGTGCCAACTAATATAAATCTGTGCTAGGCAGTAGACTATTACAGAGAAATGAGGTAGTAGGCGATAGAAAAGCAAGGCGAACTTCCTTCCTCTCTTGTTTTGTCTTGAACAATAGCAGACTATTATTTGGCCATTTTTGTTTTGGTTTAAAGTAGTTAGTACTGATGCACTTATAATTAGCTAAAATTATTCATGCTTCAAAAAATTACCCTTATGTACATTATTATTTCATGAAGATTTATTTAATGTGGCAAGTAGTCATGCATGCAGAGTGCTTTCCTAGAATCAGGGAAAACGAGTTTAGAATATCTGAATTTCTCACTTGATTTTTGCCATGTTCATGTTGATTATACACCTCCATCATGTAGCTTCTTCCCTGATTCTTCCAAGTTTATTTTTAAGCTAGTCTGGTCTGGAAATATTCAGGTCAGTTCATTCTAGGGCAGGGCTTCTACATTTCCCTACCTTGATTAATTCATCAAGAGAAGTAATTATGATCTTGATGTTCCATAATAGGGCCTGAATTGTGGAGCTGCTTTCTTGGACCACATAGTCTAAAACTATCCCACTCATAGCTTCTCTCATTTCTGATCTTGAGAAGGATGTCAAGGTATTTTTTTCTTCCTGTGATTGTTTTCTTGGTTGGAATTGTATTTAGAGGCAATTCTAAAGACTTAGTAAGCACACGGAATTCAGAACTTTGTCAGAATTTGACATATGTGTACTTATGTTATTTCTAAGGATTATTTACTGTCCTTGTTGATAATTATTTTATGTGTGCATTCTTAAAGTTTTTTTTCTTTAGATGGCTAAATAGTTGCATAGAAAAGAGATCTGAGAGATAAACTACATTATGTAGCTTTTGCTGATCATAGAGATTTGTTCTGAATTTTCATGCCAGGTGTATCTTGCTTAACTGATTTTTCTGCCATGTTTAAACCTGCACATTTGAAGTCAGTCCCCCCACTCCCACCCTTATGTATGTTAGACAGAAAGCTAGTTTGCTGCTTACTGTTTATTTCACAGAGTGTTTGAGATGGTTTATAGGAAATATAATTAATAAACTCTTGCTAGCTCCTGAAATGGACAGTAGCAAATATAGAAAGGGAAGAGGGAGGGTGGAGGTAGAGGGTGAGACATGATACAGGTTAATAAACTTTAGGCTGCTCTGCATTTTAATAAAAGCAAACTAAAAACTTGGCCTTCAGTTTCTTTGTTCTCAATTTTGGTTGTTCATTAGATTAACATGGGCTTTTCTTTTCAAGTTGCCCATGCCAGTGGTGTACTCACAGATGTGTTGATATTTAACTGCATTGGAAAGGTCCTGTGCATCATTTTCTGGATGATTATGATATCAAGACATTGTAAAGAAAATAACACTAGGCCAAAGTAAAAAGAAAAATAGTCCTTTCGTTCTTATTAGCCAATAAAATAAAAGGTTAATTCCTAAGATAGCAATTAGAAAAGTAAATTTTCTAGGAATTGGAATTTGGTTCTGAGTAGTTTTTTTTCCCTGTTGTTTTAAAGATGTGAGTGGGACTGAAGGAGGTGTTTGAGCTGTTTTATATACTAGTGCTGTTTAGTTTTAAGTAATTTGCTTTTTTATTACACTGAAAGCAAAATTTTTGTATTCTTGCTTATTTAGATATAGTGTAGCCATCTAATTAGAATGTCATATTAGTCATTCTTCTGTCACTTAATAAAACATGTGAGAAAATAGCTTGAATAAATGAAAGATAGTTTGCTTCACAGATTCGATGAGTTCAGTTCATAATCATTTGGTGTCATTGTGTGGGTCTGTATCGAGGTAAAACATCACAGTGAGGAGGTAGATCAAGGATCCTTTCTTGTGGCTGCCAGGAAGCAAAGAGAGGAGAAGGAGGGAAGGAAAAAAGAATGGGAAATGGATAAAGACAAGGCTTACTTTCAAATGTCAGCCTCCTACTTCCCCCTACTAAGTCTCACCTCCTTCCACCCCCTTCAGAGAACACTATTACCTAGCAACTAAGTCTTTACCATATGGATTTGGGGGATCATTTCCGATCCTAAACACAGCAAGATTAGTTAAGGAAGGGAATGGTTGCTGTTTGATTAACAAATACTCATTTGTATTAGCTCCTAAACAAGTAGAGGAATCCATTGTTTTAACTCACACTGTCAGGATCTCTGTCCACCATGGCAGGGAAGACATGCTAGAGTAGCTCGGTTCCTTGTTGTGAGACTGTAGCAAATCAAGATTGTCAGAATAACTAAATACTCAGAGAACCTTTTAGAGGAGGCATATAAGGAGTTTCAGAAAAGACCAGCTCATGTAGTAGAGCAGATTTTTAAACAGTATTAGTTTGATTTCATTTGTTTTTTTGCGCATGTGCCGATCTTTTTTCACTGGTGTGCAGTGTTCTAATCTGTGGTTGTAATAAGTTTGGCTTACCCATTACTCAGTTAAAAACCATTAGTTTATAGTAATTATGACTACTGACATAATTTTGTGTAGAGGTACTGATTTGAACAGAGCTTCATTTACTTTAGGCAATCCTTATGAATGAAGTTGCCATGTGAAAGTTCTAGCTTCTTTGAATTTTTCTAAGTTTTTATTGTCTGTTAAAGTTAAAATATTTATTCTGATAGGTGTATTGTAGTATCACATTATTTTCAAGCTTCCATTTTCTTTATTACAAGCATTGTTTGGGTATTTTGTTGAAACACTTGTCATGCAAATGTTTTCTCTAGCCAATTATCTTGTTAATTGTTTTATTTTTAAATTGACTCTTAGTTTTCTTAAGAGTTTTAAGATTTCTGGAAACAGGCCCTTTATCAGGTATTGATTGACATATGACCTTTGCCTTTCATTCTGTGGTCTCTATTTTTATTTCATTCTCTTAATCAAGAGTAGAGGTTTTAATTTTAATGAAGTCTAGTTTATGATTTTCTTCTTTTGTATAAGAAAAAGTTACATGAATCCAAGGTCACAAAAATTTCCCTATTTATTTCATTGATGTTACTTAAAGTGCATGTGATAGTATTTTTGACAGGATAATTGTTCTTGGATTGGTTTTAGTTAGTTCTAAATGCTATTTGATTTTCATTCATTCATCAAATGAGTAGTATCTGCTTATGATACAGAAGGTATGGTAGTTGATAGGCTTCATTGGGTAGTGTTCTAGACTCATGCCTTTATAACTGAAGACTGGTGGCGTGTGTGTGTGTGTGTGTGTGTGTGTGTCTGTGTCTGTGTCTGTGTAATCATAAGACAGTGTCTAAATAGTATATTATGGTAAAAACGTCAACAAATTTAGGCCTAGAGAAAGCTTTAAAAATATTTTTCTGAGGTGTTAATGTTTTAGTTTCTATGCCATTACTCACTGACTAAGTGATGCATTTTACCTCTTTGCTTTAAAATGTAGTAGTAATAGTTGATTTCTTCCTACTTAAATAAGCTGTCAAGGAAGTAGAGCTTTACAAACAGAAAACACATTTTGAATGTGCATCTCTCAGTTCAGTTTGTGCCTTATTGCTATTTCCATTATTCCTGAGAGGGTTTAAAAACATGCCTATCTTGATTTGTTTTTCAGTATTCTAAAATTATTTCTGCCATATAGAAAAAAGTTATTTTCACTAATGGATGCTTTTTGAGTATTTAATTGAATTACTCATGAATTTGTATCTTGTATAAGTTATTAATAACGCAAAGGGTAGAAAAGATCTATTTTGCTTACTGTTTCAGAGTGTTGGCCCATTATAATGGGAAAGAAATATAAGTTTAAGTCACATGAGCCAATAAGCAGAGGATGGTAAATGTCATAGATCTGGTTTTCTCCTTTTCTTTTTTTAATTCACCTGGCCCCTAACCTATGGTGCCACCCACTTATCAATTAATCCTGTGTAGAAACACCCTCACAGATACACCTACAGGTATGTCTCAGCAATCTCCTGTGTGATTCTAAACCAGTCAGGTTAACAATGGAGATTGATTATCACAGCTTTGTAGGTATATTAGGCTTCTTGCATTGTATATTAAAACAATAAGAGTTCTAGAGGTTAGATTTCTGAATTAGCAAGCTATTCTAGAATTAATGCTAGCTCTTAATTTAGTCATTTTGATTTTTATATATACCATATCTAATTGGAGAAGTGTATGCTGAAATTATGGCAGAAGTCATAAATAGCTGTTGTAGGAATTGCAGTAGATTTAAAAATTTATGCTTAGTTTTTAACTTTATAATGAAGACGTTAAAATGATGTTCAAAACAGGCTAACAATATGAACAATGACTTTTTAAAGGTAGGGGAGTTAACTATGTTGCCAGAGTGATCTTATGCCTCAAGTGATCCTTTTAAGTAGCTGAAGGAGTATTGTATGACGCTTTGCTGCATTTATTTATCTATTTATTTATTTTTATTTTTTATTTTAGAAACCCTGGGTATTGAATCCAAGGCCTTGAGAGATATCTGTAAGCAGTCCTTGGTAGAAATGGTCTTGGTTATCTAATAAAAAGATGATTTTTTTTATTTCCACAATTTTATTTCAACTAATGGGCTCTGTAGATCAGGAAAGTCATTAAGATTACAATAGCCATTTTTCCCCTATAAATTACAGAATCTCTGAAGGGACTGAAGTGGGAATTGCTGGAGTGTTTTGGCAAGGTATCCAGAGTAGATAAATGTTGCAACTTGATAGACAAATGATAAAAACTTAAATATAATCATATTTTTAGTGTTTATATTTTTAGGTTCTACACTGTTTGAAAGTATGCTTGGCATTTTTGGTATTAAATCCTTTTTGAAATTTATAATGCCACAACTTAAATATTGAAAGTGAATTGGCTGAATTATGTTGTTTCCAAAAATTGATTAAAATATTCTTAACCCGTTAGCCTTTTAATGTGATTAACAGCTTTACAATCTAATATACTGTTTTTTCTACTTTTAGGGTTGTACATTTGCAAATTTCTGCAATTAAAGATCTGGTTTTCTAGCATTCAAAGTGCATTGAAACTTAAGAATCCATTTTTGGGTAGGGTCTGGAACTTTTGATACTTGACTGCATTTTCCATATTTTGGGATTAAAAGTATACAATCAATAGTTCTCTATTGGTCAATATGTATTAGAAAAACTGCAAACATTTAAGAAACAATAGAGAAAAATCAGTTTAGATTGAAAATAAAGGTTGAGCTACGTACATGCCTATGATCTCAGCTCTTGAGAAACAGATGCAGGAGGATCAAGACCAACATGGAGTACATAGAAAAGTGTAGGTTGGACAGAGCTACATAGTGAGATGATATGTAAAACAAAATTTAAAAGAAAATAATCTGGATATGGTTTGTGATGGCACACGTTATACTGTTATCTGAGTGACAAAGGCAGGAAGAATTCTGTGAGTTTAAGACCAGTCTGGGATACATAGTGAGTACCAGACCATTCATGGTTCTGTGTGTCCCTCCTTCCCTCCCTGCCCCCTCCTCTCTTTCAGTTAGGGTTTCATACTAGCCCAGGGCAATTGGAACTCATAATTATGTAGCCCATGGTGGCATCACAATACTCCTACCTCAGCCTCAAGTGTGCTAAGCCTACTAGTATGGACCACCAGACCTGCTTAAATTGCTTCTTGGTAGAAAATAGAGAAAATATGGCAGTTACTGTGAGACTGATTTTAGTTTGTATAGAGGGAAAAGGAGAACATGGAACTTTACGACTTGATACAGAGGAGCAGGCATGTAAAGCACAGGTAATTTAAAGTGGTAAAGATTTTAAAGACCATCTATATCTTTAATTTTGTTTTTGTGCCTTCAATGAATTCATTTTACAGCAAAGGCTCATGATTGCTTCTAGACATCTGACTAAGGAGATATCTTGGAGGTGGTATATATTCAGGTTTTGTCCTTAGATTTTTTTTCAGACAACTTTTTCATATTAATTTGAAACAAAATAGCCCCTTTTAAAACTCACCCCAAAGCAATGGCCCATGCTTGATGGGCTATATATTTCAAAGGACTACGAATTTGGACTAGGAACTATATAGGAATATAGTCTTTAATTAAAAAGCTGGAAAGAATATGGACCAGTTATTTAAGTGAGTATCTAGCTTCCTATAATAGTCTTGATAATGGAATTCAGTTTAAAAGATTAAAAATATAAATTTGGGCTAGCAAGATGGTGCAGTGCATAAAAATGCTTGCCTTTAGGCCCAATGACCTGAGTTTGAACTCTGAGACCCATGTAGTAGAAGTGAGACTCTCCTGCAGAGTTCCTCATGTTAGCTGTTGTGGCATGAGCCGTGCTAACCCAATGTCAGTAAAAACTTACAAAAAGATGAATATCTACTGATTGTAACTATCAGTAATAAACTACTAGAATCCTAGCCTCTGGTAATGCCACTATTTCTTTTTATGTGTGTAGGATCAGCTCTTTAAAACCTCTACATATGACTGAATTCTTTTTTTTTTTTCTGCTTGTTTAGACCAGGTAAGCTTTGAATTAATAGAAAGCTACCTGCCTTTGTCACTATTTTATCTTCTGTTTATATGAATTTAGCCTGTTTTGGCACTTCATATAATTAGAATTATAAAGTATCTGTCTTTTTGTGAATCTCTTATTTCACCTAAAATAATTTTTCTACACTTCATCCATTTGGAATTGTTTCCTTTTTAAGGCTGAATAGTATTTAATTGTGTACTTGTAGTACACTGTTATTTATATAAATGCTGATATATGCGTAGGTTGCTTCTCTCTTCCCATCCTGGCTACTACTACTGTGATCGTATGGTACACAAAGATTTCTTTGAGACTTTGCTTTCAGTTCTTTTGATTTTATACCCAGGAGTAAAATAACATATAATACGCTGATTCTACTCTAAATTTTTTGAGGAAGAGTCATTTTATGGTAGCTATGCTGTTTTAGATAATTAACAGCACTATACAAAGGTTTCAGTTTATTCACATCTATAGCTATGGTGGAATTGTTTTTAAAAATCAAATTCTAGGATATGGTCTGAAGTCTGCTGTAAATTGAACTTGCATTTTTGTGATTTTTTTTAAATCATATTTCAACAAATAGCTTAATATATTAGAAGTATCAATATGCTGATGATATTTCACTTTGTAGACATGTCTAGCCTGGAACTTGCTATATAGTACAGGCTGTCTTCAAACCCCATAGCAATCCTGCTTCAGCTTCTTAAGCATCTCTGACTATAAAAGGAATATGAATTTATGTGTTCTATATTGTACCTATTATGATAGAAAATTTTATTTTTCAGAAAGCATCATTAAAGGGCAGTAGCATAGCTTCTTAGCCTTAACTATGAGGCAAATAGGTTGAAATTTTAGTTCTAACTTTTTCCCTAGGTTATTTAGTAAGATGTAATATACAATTTCTTCTTTATGAGAGCAAAGATAGAGTTTTATAAAGAGATTTCTAAAGGATTGTAAAAAAAAAAAAAAAAAAACTCCCCTAGGAAATCATTTAGGTGAGAACTTTTAATCCTAGACACTTTTGACCAGAAATATTGATTGTAATAAATATCTGGTGCTGTATAATATTGTCATGTGAATTTACAGATGAAATAAAGATATATTTATTATCTCCCAGTTTATATGGGCTGAGAATCTGGGCATGGCTCAACTATGTCTTCTGCTTAGTCATACAAACCTGTAATCAAAGTTTCAGCTCTTCTGCATGCTTATCTGGAGGCTTCATTGGGAAAGGTCTACTTTTAAACTCTCAAAGGTTTTTGGCACAGTTCTTTTCCATTCAGCTGGAAGGTTGAAAATGCAGCCATTTTGCTGAGTATTGGCTGGAGGCTTCCCTCAAGTTCAAGAAGTTGCTTAGTAGCTGCTACATACAACATGTTTATAGTCCTTCGTAGAGTGGGTTTCAACAGGACCACTTACTTCAATCAAGATAAGGAGAATCTCTAGAGTTGTTGTTTTTCCATAATGTAACCATATAAATGAAATCACATCACCTTTGCGATTTTCTTTTTTAATCCAGCCACAGGTTGTGTTTACCATGAAGACTGCAGCAACGGTTATTCGGGAGCATGAACGCAAAGAGGTGAGGCTCATGAGGAGTTGTCTCTGGGTTGTCTGCTGCACTGAATGACTTAGAAGTGTCTATGTTTGGTAAAGATATAAGATGTCTTTTATATCTTTTTATATCGATAGATATATTCTAGGTATTGTGAACATACCTCTAAATTTAGATCTAATTCTAGTTGTTTTAAGTGGAGAAAGAGGAGAGGGAGGTAGAGGAGGAAGAGGAATAGGAACAATGATGATGACGATGATGATGATGATGATGATGAATGACCTTCTCCAGAAGTCAGTACCCATCATGTAGTCTTGAAATGTTATTTGAAAACAAAATTTCATTATTCTATTAGGTTCTTAAGTGTATTTTTAATATCAGGTAGTATATGCTTGCTGGGTGTATTTAGGGGATCCTAGAGACTACTAACTAATAAGTTAACAATACATATTTGTTGTGAAAACTGATGGCTTATATATATTTTGTTTATGAAATTATTAATTTATAACACATATTTCTTACAGTCTCATTGGCATTTTTCTTATTTGTATATCCTTATTTTTTGGTGTTTCCAGACTATTAGAAAATGCTTAAATTATTTTCTGAGAAAATTTAATTAAATTAAAAGTAGTTTTTATTAGACTAATGAGAGCTTGGTTCACTTTTTTAAAATTAAATTCATTTATTCACCTTACAACCTAATATCAGCCCATCCTCTCCTCCTTGTACCCCACCATGTAAGTCCTCTCCCCATTTCCCTTAGAAGGGGAAGCCCCATGCCCTTCCCAGTCCTACCCCCACTCGTGTTTTTTTTTTTAACCATTTAATTCTTTTGTGGTTTTGAGACAATATCTTTATCTTTAATCTTTTTTTAACAGTCCAGTCTTTATCCCCTTCCTGTCCCGCCCTCTGACAGTTCCTCATCTTATTCCTCCTCCCCTGTCTCCAAGAGGATGTCTCCACACCCCCAGTTTTTTTTTTTTTACAATCTTTTTTTTTTTTTTAAATAAAGTTTATTTTCTTATGGCATTTTGAAAGTATTTTTTCACATGAGTGAAAATGACTTGGGTTTTAGTAAGCACCAGTGATTTCTGTGGTGTTTCTTAGAATGAATATTCCTGTATTGAAAACCTGCTCTTTGAAGGTCAACGAGGTAGGAAAAATTAGGTGTTCTGTTTATGAGTGGGATAATTTCCAGGATGCAGTGATGCTTTTTGACTCATCCCAGTTCATTTTATTTCTAGTTCCTCCAGACTAACAGCTTCATGATAAATTAGTCATAAGATGGTATGACTAGGATGTAACCAGTAGCTAGGTAACAGGAACGTCATCTTTTTCTTTTCATGTAGATAATCCTTTTTCTATACATAACTCTTTATGTATAGAGAAATCTGCGAATTTCTCTGTTATAAGAACTTAAGAATCAGGATGCTGTCTTCCTGGATTTGGATTATTTGTTGAAACCTGCTTGTTAATGTCAGATCTATAGCTTGTTTTTTTTTTTAGATACCACATTGCCCAATGTATGGAGATACGATATAAGACAGTGATGTCATATACAGAAATTGGGAACCCTATGAAGAACTGAATTAGAAGGGGGTTGTAACCCCATAGGAAGAAGAACAATATGAACAAAGCAGAACCCCCAGAGCTCTCAGAGTACACATGGTGGGACTCTTGGCTCCAGCTGCATATGTCGCAGAGGATGGCCTTGTTGTGCATCAATGGGAGGAGAGGTCCTTGGACCTATGAAGCTTGATAGATGCCCCAGTATAGGGAAATTGAGAGTGGGGAGGTGGGAGTGGGTGAGTGAGTGGAAGGCTACCCTCATAGAAGCAGGGGGAGGAGGGAAGTGATAGGATGTTTTGGGGAGGGAGGGAAACTGGGAAAGGGGAGATAACATTTGAAATGTAAATGAAGAAAATACCCTATTAAAAAAGAGAACTGATTTAGAATAGCTCCCTAATTAACTTTTATATTGATTATCTATTAATCGTTCTCTTGTAGTTTAACTTTCTAACACTTAGAAATTGACATCTTAGAGTTCACAAATGTCTCTAGAGTCATCTGAGCTGTCAGAAGTATTAGTAGTTCTTCCTTTTTGATGATGTGTAATCTTTTATTGCTTATCCAGGACTATTTGAAGGACACACACATTGTTTCATATTTATGACAGTTACTAATAAAGCTGCTGTGTTTTACACATATGGCTGCTAACACAAGTCTTAAATACATGTTCTTTACTGCTTATTACAGTCTAATTTCTTACTAATGATTAGTCTGAGTTTTGAGTATGGTTAGCATTTTCAGTTATCAAAGAAGTTACTGTATTTTGATGTTATAGTCCTTACATGTACAGATTGTTGTTGAAGCTAGTACTTGCATTAGTTTAAACATAGAATTAAGATGTAATCTACCATAAAAATAAACTGAAAGAAAAAAATCACATGATCATCTTATTAGATGCTGAAAAAGCCTTTGACAAACTCCAACACTCTTTCATGTTAAAAGCATTAGAGAGGTCAAGGATACAAAGCACATACCTAAATATAATGAAAGCAATATACAGCAAACCAAAAGCCAATATTAAATTAAATGGAGTCATACTTGAAGTATTCCCACTAAAATCAGGGACAAGACAAGGATACCCTATTCAATATAATACTCAAAGTTCTAGCTAGAGCAGTAAGATGACAAAAGGAGATCAAGGGGATACAAATTGGCAAAGAAGTCAAGGTATAACTATTTACAGATGATATGATAGGATACATAAGCGACCCCAAAAATTCAACCAGAGCACTCCTACAGCTGATAAACACCTTCAGCAAAGTAGCTAGATACAAAATTAACTCAAAGTAATCAGTAGCCCTCCTTTATACAAATGATAAGCAGTCTGAGAAAGGACTTAGGGAAACAACATAATGTAAACTATCTTGGTGTAACTCTAACCAATAAGTGAAAGGTTTAGATGACAAGAATTTCAAGTCCCTGAAGAGATCGAGGGAGATCTCAGAAGATGGAGAGATTCCCCATGCTCATGGATAGGCTGAATTAATAAAGTGAAACTGACCATCTTACCAAAAGCACTCCTGAGAGCTCATCAGAGTTGTTTTTCAAACTCTGGTGTCTCTCCCTATTGTTACTGCTTAGTCAGAGTTCCAGTATGACTTCTTTATTATTTTAAACAGGATTTTAGTTGGTAATCAGGAAGAGGCTTTAATTCATCCTTCTGTCTGTCCATTCATGAGCATTGATTAAATTCCTTTTCACTTAGACCAATCTGCTATTATTTATTTTGCAGACTCCTCAGATAAGTGAATGACAGACTTTCTCTGTAAAAGGCCAAGCAATAAATATTAACACCTTGTTATAGTGTCTCTGTCACACTTTTAAATTTGCCGTTGTAATATGAAAGCCATCACAGATAGTAAGGAAACAAATGAGTAAGACTGTATTTTAGTAACGTTTATTCAGGAACAGACAGCTAACCTGATTTGGCCCTTGGGTTATAGTTTCTCATCCCTTGATCAAAGTCCTTGGTATATTTAAGTTTTTAAAATTAATGCTTGAATACGTGTAATTTTCCACTAAGCTTTGCATGTAAAAAAAAGTGTCCATAGCTGCTTAAATCTCCTCTAGTGTAAGCTTTGTTCTGTACATTATCTTATGAATTTAAAATTGAGTCATATGAGATTTCCCATTGCACAATCATGTGAAATTGTTCCTATTCTGACTTTCTTTGAATATACTAAATGAATGTCTATGAGATTTATTTATATGTGTAGGGTCATCAGTCATGGCACAAGCTTAATAAATATGTAATGAAACATAAAGCTCTAAAAAGTTAAGGTTTCAAGGACAATGTGTGAACTATATTAACACTTTTCCTTTTCTAAATGCTTTCTTTGGATCCCTTGACATTTTGTTTCTCAGTAACTTGTTTCAATGGTAAGGGAAATGCCTTGGGCTATTTTTTCTTAGTTATTATTATTGTTTTAATACTATTGAACTTCACATTTTGAACATTGTTTTTCAGGTAAATGATCTGAAAATGGTTGATGAGCCAATGGAAGAGGGAGAACCAGTTTCTTGCCGGGTAAGTACTCTTTTTAATTTAGTAAACATTATTTGTACCATATAAAGAAGGTGAATAATTGGGAAGGAGAGAAGCTTTTATCAGTTATAGAATTGTATTTAAGTCAGTTGGTGATAAACGTAAATTTTTTGAGATAATTTTTTGTGGTCCTAGTTGGCCTTAAACTCAGTGTAGCTGAGGCATCCTTGAATTCCTGATGTTCCAACCTCTACCTTCTTGTTTCAGGGATTAGAGGCATGTGCTACCACACCTCATATCTGAAGTTTAAAAATGTAATGTTTTCCTTTTATGCAGGGACTGGGTAAATACTGTATCACAGAGCTCCATTCCTAGTCTGTAGTCCAAGCTCACCTTAAACATGTAACACTTCAGCTTCAGCTCCACAAATGCTAGGATTGCAGGCCTTAGTCATTAAGCCTGGCATGTATGTGGTTTTTCAAAAAACAGCTTTGTTGAAAATACACAGGCAAAGGAATCAGCAGTTATAAAATATACAGGCCATAGGAATCAGCAGTGTGAACAAATGGTATTTTTACTTGTTAGTACATAAGAAATGTGGGTATTTAAATGCAGTGTTCTCTGGATTAAACTTAAAGAGATTAACTTTAGAATAAAAAGGAGATCTATCTTTGACAAAATTGGACTATAAAAATAGCTTGAAATATTTACAGTCTATTTTCTAGCTATCAGAAAGGATGGAATATATGGCATTTCAGAAGTCCCTGACTAGTTTTCAACAGTGCTTAACTATTAGGTCATTGTATTTAAGGCCTATGTAAAAGACTTAATTTATAAGATCTCTATTTGGGGAAAAGTATTCTTAAGATTTTATGGAAGATCAACGAATGTAGGTACTTCTATTAATATTATTTCATAGTTACCATCTTTATAGATATTTTCATAGCCTTATTTTTTTATTTAGAAGGAACTTCAAATACATTATTCTTTTAACTTTAGAGAAGTTTTATCTTTTAGCAGGTAGGTAAGACCGGTAAATATTAGAATCTCTCTCCTGTTAGGTTACTGAATTGTATAGATATGAGTACCATTCTTATTTAGTTGTTGTAGTTAATGTCAGGAAATCCCTTATAAAACATCTCCATCAGTAAATTAATCTCATATCGAAACCCGCAGAGGTATTTGAATTGAGTTTAAGACTGTCCTTTGAAATGTTCTTTGTTACTAACTCACTAGACAGTGACTTTGAAACATCCCTTTGAGTTGAGGTTGACAAGATGATAGGTATGACATCACTTTGATATTTGCAATTTAGTAACATTTTAATATCAGTTATATTTTAATTTTGAGAATAATAAAATATATCAATATCAACACCTAAAAATATATAGATAATATGAACCTTAAAGGGCATAGTGATATTTATCTTGCTATTTTCTAAAAGATAAGGATTATAAGTATCTACAAAAGGCATTGGAGAAGAATGGGTCATGATTTTGCAATAATCAGCAAGGAAACACAAGCTCTGTGCTACAGGACATAAAAGCATGTAGATCCATATATACAGAGGCACATATATATTGTGTATATGTATAGTTAACACAAAGTTGAGGATATAAACGTATAGGGTATCATATATTTGCCCACAACCCCCTTGTATTGGTTTTACAAGATAGGGTTTTACTATGTAGCCGTGACTGTCCTGGAACTCACTCTGCACATCAGACTGGCCTCAAACTCAGAGATCTACTGACCTCTGCTTCCTGAGTGTTGAGACCAAAGGTGTGTGCTACCACCATCCAGCTGATACTTGCCTTTCTAATTTTAATATGAAAATATACTTTTAAGTAGGAAGACATTTGATATACATAGTGCTAGATACAAATATGACTTGCATACTGTCGATCTCAGATTGTATAGAAATTTGATTTGTTTTATGAACCAATCTTAAAATCCTGTTCTTTAAGTTGATTGATAAAACACTCAGTTTGTATCTATAAAACTACAGAGAATAAGGATGCCATGTGAATTTATCACTGTTTATAATGGTTTTAATGTAGAATAAAGAGCTATGCTTATGTACTTCAGTCGATTGTTTATAGCTATTTTTGTGGTTGACTTTTTGTCATTTTAAAATAGTGTGGGATTGTAGATGCTGGTGTTCAATGTATTGATTTTTTTAAAGGTTGTTCTTTAAATATGAACCTGAGGGGCTGAGAATATAACTCAGGGTAAATATATGCTATTATTCTAAATCATTGTGTTTCATCCCCAGTACTACACGCATGCGTACAGTTGCAGGCATGCATGCACTCACACACAAAACTGGATTACTATTATTGCCTATGTGGCCTAAAACTATTTTGTGTTTGAGTCATTTAGAGATCTAAGTTACTCTGTCTCACTTATTGGTACCTTAGACTTTCACATTCACTAGATATCTTTTATTCAGTTAAAAGAAGTAAAATTTAATAAAATGTTTCTCAGACTCTCTAAATATCTGGTGTAGATAAAAGGTTTCTGATATAACATTTTACCACATAGTCCTCTGCTTCTAACATTGTCAAAACTAATAAAAATAAGCACTTTTTCTCCATTTGCTGATGGCTGACATGAATTACCTTCATACATGCTGTCAGAATGAGCATAGCTATATGTATTGGTAGTTTGTGATTTGTTTGTTTATTTTAAATATATGATATTTTAGATTCATTTATTTTATGTGCATGAGTGTTTTTGCCTGTATGCATGTGTGTGTGGATCATGGGCATGCCCTTGGAAGTTAGGAGAGTATCAATTCCTATGGAGCTGGAATTACAGATTGCTGTTGCATACCATGTGGGTGCTGGGAATTGAACCCAAGTCCTTTGCAAGAATAAGTGCTCTTAACTACCAAGCCATCTATCCAGTCTGATTTATGTGTTTTATATTTACTTTTTAAAGCTTCATAAAATAATTCTTCTTTAATGCTAACAATGCCTTAGGGATTTTAAAGGATGTTTTTTGGTTGTGAGCCTAACCTTTAATGGCTGAGACATCTCTCCAGCACTTAAAGGAGTTTTTTTTTTTTTTTAACAGTTAGATACCTTGTTGATTCCACTCCTACAAAGTAACATATTTAGTTTCTAAGTTTATTTTTATTAATCAGAAATATAAATGTCATGTTTAACTAAAAATACACTTTAAAACTCCTAATTAATTTCTCCATATTTTAGCTCCAAATTTCAAAATTTAAAAACCATGTTTGAAATATGTCTCATACAAATTCTTTCAAAAAGTCACTTTTACATATGTTTAATTTAAATGAACATAAATCATTAGATAGATACAGAGTATTTCAAGCCTGTAATATGTGCTTCATTTGTAGATTTTGCTTCTCTGTTTTCATTTGTGTTCCTTTTGGGGAACATTGAAGACCGAATCTAGGGACTCGTGCCTGCTAGGAAGGTGCTAGTATTCTACTAGAGACCCAGCCCTACTTTGACTTTTTATTTTCAGATACAAGCTCACTAAATTATTCAGGTTGGCCTTGAACTCACTCAGGCTAGTTTTGATTTACTTGTCATCTTGGTTTACCCTAGTGTGTAGATGGGGTTACAGGCCTATGACCCTGAGCTAGTTTGCCTTTCTATTTTCATGGATATTAAGTCTTGCTGTTCTTTAGTATTTTGTTTTCTTGCAGTTCAAGTAATCAATTTTCTTTCTCTTCAATGTCCCTTCTTTAAAAATCTCAAAAACTTTTGTTCTAGAAGTGTAAAAACTTCTTTGATGAACAATCACTACTCAATACTCTTAGACAAATACTATTAGGTGGAGTTTTTACTTCTTGAAAAGATGATGAAATAAGTCCAGTAACTTAATTTTATAGAAATTTTGTCTTTCTTTAAAGATCCCTATGTGATTGAGATCTGATAAAGGTTTCATTTCCATTTTTATAGAAGAGGAAACAAAGACTGATATAATTAGAATAAATCACCCTAAGTAAGAATGAGTTTGCTGCCATCCTTTAATTATTAATCATCAGTATAAATTTTGCAATAAGTATTCTGTGCTTATTTGCCAATGTATTCATTATTTTGATGTATTTAATTCAAGCTAGTAGTACATAGTTATTTGCATTATTATTATTGTTAGCCTTTGTTCAAACAATGTTGATATCTGGTATGACCTTCAGTGACATATTATTCTCTACATGTTCTCCACATGTATTTCAGCAAAATGGTTTATTTGAATTTTACGTTTTTTTGGTTTTGTTTTGGTTTTGTTTTTAGTGTGGTGGTGGTGGTTGTTGTGGTGGTGGCAGTGGTGGTGGTTCTCCCTCCTCCTCCTCCTCCTCCTCTTCTTCCTCTTCCTCTTCTTCCTCCTTCTTGATTTGTTGTTGTTGTTTTACCAAAATAGCCTTTCTGCCTTGAAATAAAACAAATGCTTGAATAGATGGATGCTACATCATTACATAAAGCCTAGTATATTTCAGTCTTAGACATCCATCTTTGGTTAGCCTTTTGTTCTATAGTCTTGTGAAGCTGCTGTGTTTGAGTTTTAATAGATTGCTACTAGATTGTTGTCATTTCCTTTTCATTCTAAAGGCTGATTTCCTCTCCAGAAACAAATCACTTGTCAAGTGAATGAAGCAGTAGTGTATTTGATTTAATTGTTTTGCGCTTACCAATGCTTTTTTTCTAGTGTGCATTTCTAGTGCATTTGTGGCTTTCTTTATTCAAACCAAAAATGACCAGAATATAGAACTTGAGGTTGAGTCTTTCAAAATTTTTCTTTATATTGAATATATTTTAGAGATTTGGAGAAATATCTAACACTGTACTCATTTATGCCTCAGATTTACCATTTAATGTGAAAAGTATAGTGAACTCTGGAAGTTATTAAGTTTCTATTTTTCAATAACAACTTGATTTTCACACATCAACTCAGAGTAGGTACTGTATTTATTTTCTAGGACTGCCCTAACAAAGGACCACAAACTGAGTGTCCTGTCAGAAATTAATTTTCTCACAGTTATGGACTTCTATTAAGTCTGACATCAAGGTGTTGGCAAGATTGATTTTCCTAAGGGCTTTCTCTTGGGTTTGTAGATAGTTTCTTATTGCACACATCTTCCTCTGTGTGTGTGTGTGTGTGTGTGTGTGTGTGTGTGTGTGTGTGTTTTCATTGGCTTTTTAAAAACCATTATCATCAGTCATTTTAGATTAAGGCACAGCCATAAGTTATTATTTTATCATAATTATCTTCTTAAATGTCCCAGTTCAACATAGCTGGTTTGAAAGGACTCAATTCAGCCTGTCATAAACATCTTTTCCTTTTGTTTCTCTGAAGGGAGGATATTGTGTTTCTAAAAAAGTTACCTTCAAATATGAATTTTATCTTTGTGTCTCCAGGACTTGGTAATATAGAATATTAGCTAGGAAATATTGTGTTGAACTAGTGAATAATTAAATCATATGGTACATGATTATATTCTAACCTAACACATCACAATTTCTACTGGAGTAGAGAAATTTTGATACATTTATTACAAGGTTAAGTTTAGTATACATTTACACAATTACATTGATGAAAATGAATCTACTGTATTCCTAGTTCTATTATATAATAAATATAATTGAATATAAAATATATTTTTGATTACACATAACATAGATATATACATATATTCTACTTTTGTAAACTTAAAAATACAGCAGTTTGAGGACTGAGGCTGTAACTCAGGAGTAGAGAGCTTGCTCCTATGCATAGTACCTTAGCCCTATTAATTGCATACACACACACACACATACACACACACCTTTAAAATATACATACTGAATTTTAATATTTTTTTATTTTATTAAAAGACTAAGAAACTTGCTTTATAGGTTAATCTATTTTTGTTTATTAAAGCATGCTTTAGGTCATTGACTATATAAAAGGATTTGTTCTATTTTAATGTATAAGGCATCCATTAATATTCTTTCAGAATTATTAATCCTTTCTAACTGATTTATGTAGAGACCACAAATACTTAGAATTAGAAGTCCTCTACTGATATACTTCTCTTAAAAGTGAATGTCTGACTTTTCTGTGTCATTGATGTTATGTTAATGTCAAGGTGTCTAGTTCATTGGGGCCATTCTCTGGTCCACGTTAACCATAGCCAACATTGATTGATTAACCAAAGAATCAAAGAGCCAATGGATAAAGAACATTTGACTTTAGACATTACAGAACTGAAGTTTTGAGTGTATTGATTTTGTTTTCTAGACAATGAAAGGGTTAGCTCAGAGATTATTTCTTTAGTTTTGCTATTTTGTGATATGGAGTTCATGTGGATTTAAAAAAATAAAAATTCTGTTAGCTATTGTCCCTTTCCATAGGGACTAGAATTACAACTCAGTTGAGTGTAATTTTAAACCTGAGAGGAGTCTTCTATTATGGGGTAGAAATACTATCTGGGAGGATTTCTTTCTTTCTCACCTATATGATAGGAGACTTGTATATAGATTATATTCAAATTAATTAAGGTTCATGGCTTGGGAACATTTTGAGTTCATAAATCATATTTTTATGATTTTGCTTTGCATTGATCTGACTAGTTAGATATTAAAATGCTTAAGAATAGAGTAAAATAGTATTTTAAAGGACTTTTGTGATTTTTATGTTTGCAGTCTCATAATCTGCAAGGATTTATCTTTACTTTCTCTGTGTCTCTGTCTCTTAAGCTACACTTTAGTGGGGATTGTCAACAGTTTGAGGCCCATCTGATCCACATAGCAAGTTCCAGTCTATCTGGGTAGACATAGCAAGACTCTGCCTCAAAAAAACAAATAAAAACCCACAAGAAAGGAAAGTATATCTGTGTGATGTCAGGAGATGAGACTATCAATAGTCCATAAAACAAAGTGCTTGCCTTACGGAATTTATTACTGCATAACTTATGGTGTGATTTTGTTGTTGTTGTTGTTGACTTGAAATGGAACTAATCAGAAGATGTTGGAACTGTGCATGAATATGATTTGGATTTTGTTTTTGTCTTTGTTTTATTAGCGGGAAGAATTGGTTAAGGAGATACCTATTACACAGCATGTTAAAGAAGGATACGAGAAAGCAGATCCCGCACAGTTTGACTTGCTCAAGGTTCTTGGTCAGGGATCTTTTGGAAAGGTAATAAATACTTTTTCTACATTTGTTTTTCTTGATATTTAACAAAAATGTGTATACACATGTACAAATCATTTCTATGGGTCTCAAAGGATGCACAGGAAGGTGACTCTTTAGTTTTATGTGTTTTATTTCTGTTTTTCTTCAGATTTCTTTATACTGTTCTATAGCAGTCAAGGTTTTCTAACCCCCTGAGCTTATATTACTCTGTGTAAAAAACATGGCATGTCCTTTGTTGGTTGTCTAAATTATTTACTTGGTTCTTACAAAGATATTTTTATGGGTTTTTTTTGTGAATTTTTTTTCCTGGTCATTGTTGTCTCTGTTACTCAGCTCTGCATGAAAATTTAGAATTTAGGCTATAATTCATGTGTGGACTCATAAGCTAACTCATCATCTCTTACAGCAAAGTAGAACTAGCATTAGGTGATTTAGAAATCATGAACAATTCTTGTTTTGAAGAATCTTTGAGAAAATTAATTCATATAGTCATTGTATTTGATTATTATTTGGTAATGATTCTTAGAAATGAAGTATATGAATATGGATCCTGAATCTTGTGTACCTTTAATCTAATGAAAATTACTGAATTCATACAATAAGTAGCTGTTAGAAAGACAGAAATAATCACTACTTCTGGGAAAGAAAGAAAATCATCACAATAGCTGAGCTCTACTTACAAAGAGCAAAAATAAGGCAATCAGGCAGTGAAAACAGTGATGAAGACATTTGCAAGGAAAGAGATTTACTGAGTGTGTCAGTAGTTTTATGAAATGTACTGGTGAATATAAACTAGACATTGATAATTTGAATATAGTCTGGTACCTATATGATATAGGATATATAACAAACATAGAAATATATATAGGACAGAAAGACAAATAGAGATGGCTTTGTCAATGCATGATGTAAGGTAAGTATCAAAGACGATCTTGGTTGTCAGCTTTACACACCTGAAAAATGGAACCTCAGTTGAAACACTGCATCCATCAGTTTAGCCTGTGGGCCTATTTGTAAGGTATTATCTTAATTGATGCTTGGTGTAGGAAGACCTAGCACACTGTGGGTGGTACCATACCTGGCTGGCTAGGTGAGTCTGGTCTGTATAAAGAAGGTGGCTGAACAGGCTGGAGGAAGTATGCCAGTGAGCAGCATTCCTACATGGTCTATGCTTTATTTCTTGCCTTGGCTTCTCTCCATGGACTGTAATGTGTAAGCCAAATAAACCCTTTAACCCTCAAGTTGTTTTTGTCATGGTATCTATTACAGCAGCAGAAAACAGTCAGACAGGGATGGAAACCAAAATTAGGAGGCTCTATTGAGAAGTTGCTGGTGTTTGTAGATGAAGTATAATAAAAGTAACTTGTAAATTAGGTATATATATATTCTATAAAATTTTAGTTTTAATGTTTCTGAGAGTATATATTAACTTAGAAGAACAGAGATGAAGTTTTTATATCAAATTAATAAATGCTTAAATATTTGACAAATGATTCCACAGAAACATTTCAAGTTATTAAAAGTTTTGTTATACATCTTCATCTGTGAGTTTATTTCTTGCTTTGTCTCATAAAAGATTTAAGAATTCCATAGATAAATAACAATGGAAATTCAAAGCAAATAGCGTAAGTTATACGTGCTGCTGTTTGCCTGTAACCCTAGCATATTGGCTGCTGAGGAAGAAGGCTGCTTTTTGAGGTTAAGCCTAGCCTGGGGGCCACCGAGTGGTTTGAGCCTAGCTTGGGTACATGAGACCCATTCTCAAACAAATCCAAACATCGAAGGGAGGATAAAGCCCAAAACAAGACAAAAAGCTAGTGGCAATAGAGACAGAAACGGAAATAATAGAGTAGGAAGGATTACACAAAGCCGAGAATTACACATTGTTATTTACAAATGTACATTGGGCCTGAAAGTCTAAGCAGGCCAGAAATGACATTGGCAACCACTATAAAGAAATACATTAATAGTAACAATATCTGTTAGGTAGAAACCCATTAAACAGATAAGATAAACTTTTATTATTGATCTTCATAAAGAAAATAATATATAACAAAATGGTTATTTTTTCAAGAACATTTTTATTTGAAATGAAGCACTATTCTATTAAAAAAAGTTGTATGTTTAGTCATTAAATTTATAGAACACTTTGTATAGGAATTTTGTTTTAGCAAATAGATCATTGAAACCCCCTTTAAATCCATACTACTAAGATACAAAATAGTGAGGTTTATGTAGTTTATCAACCAAAAAATATTTAGAAGGTAGTTTTTGTTTTGCTTCTTAGGATGTGAACATACTTGCTTGTCAGTATTGCATCATTTATGTAGGCATTGTGTGGGTGTGACTTGCTATATGGTGAGCATATTCAGGAATTTGGCCAAGGCTGTGAATCAGATTAGTGTAGGCCCAATTCCAAGAAACTTTGGGCTGTACAGACTTACTTAAGTATAAGCAATAGGAGTTTTAGATCATGTAGTTTTATGACATTAAATGTTTTAGTCTATTTAATGGGAACAAAATTCTACTAATGCCAAAGTCATATAAAACTGCACATTAATAAAACAAGGTTTGCCGGGCGTGGTGGTGCGCGCCTTTAATCCCAGCACTCGGGAGGCAGAGGCAGGTGGATTTCTGAGTTCAAGGCCAGCCTGGTCTACAAAGTGAGTTCCAGGACAGCCAAGGCTATACTATAGAGAGAAACCCTGTCTTGGAAAAAAAAATAAAACAAGGTTTAATGAAATGAAGATTAGAAACAATTCAAATAAAAAGTCATATGAAGCAGAATTGATTCATTCAGATGATTAAAAAAATGAAAAATAAGATATTTAAGCTCACTTGATAACATTAGGATTTATTGTTCACATTTTTATTGAGATACTTTACCATCATGATTAATTTTACCTGGCAGGTAAGTATTGCCTCTTATTATTCTTTGTTATAAAATAAAATGCCCGGAACTTCTAAAACAAATGAGTATTTATGGCAATAGCATTTTCTGGTCTTTATTAAGGACTCACACCTATGTTTGATTTTGTTACTAATCTCTTGAATCACAAAATTTTGTATGTCCCACAAAGCTTGTCTACTTGTATTATATTCACAGTTTGATTTAATGAATTAAGTAAAATGTGAGCAAATATAAAGTGCCTAATTATAAATTATAGTATAACTACATTTATATGTATTTTATAACAGAGAATATAAGGGCAAAAAATATATATAATTAGTGCACAGAAAGCAAAAATGTCTTCAAGTTTGGAGGGAATACTAGTGGGGATAGAGAAGGATTTGGAGGGGAGTTAGTGGATGGGTGGGCTTGATCCAGATACATTATAATCTCAAAAAACGGGAATGATTTCATTTCATGATTTAGTTTTTTGAGATGTACATTCCTTTGTTATCTTCTGCCAGCTGTAATATTTTCTTCTTCCTTTAAGTAACTTAATACAGCTCGACCAAGCTTAACAAACAAATAGTATAAGAACCAGGGGTTGGGGAACACTACTATGAAACTATTTTCTGGATATGACAAAATTGATCCATACATGAACTTATAGGAACTGTGGTTTTCAGTTTAAGACTTGCTCCAGATCAAGTCAGTCAAAATTCCATGGGGATGGAGTTGGGAGGGTGTTGGCATTCTCATCGTAGGCCCTAAACTCTAGTAGCTAGAAGCACTACTAATAGGCTAAGTTCTTTTTTTTTAAAGATTTTATTTATTATATGTAAGTACACTGTAGCTGTCTTCAGACACTCCAGAAGAGGGCGCCAGATCTCGTTGCGGATGGTTGTGAGCCACCATGTGGTTGCTGGGATTTGAACTCTGGACCTTCGGAAGAGCAGTCGGGTGCTCTTACCCACTGAGCCATCTCACCAGCCCTAAGTTCTTTATTAAAAGAAAATATAGCATTGGGAGAAATGATGGAGTTAGAACATACTGGGGAGAATAGGGGTATATATAATCAGAATACATTGTATGAAATTCACAGGAATAAATAAGAAAATATATTTAAAAATGGTAAAGTGGCTTGAACTGTAAAATTCACATAAAAATATTTCCTCTGTTAGGTTTTTCTTGTTAGAAAGAAGACTGGTCCTGATGCTGGGCAGCTCTATGCAATGAAGGTGTTAAGAAAAGCTTCTTTGAAAGGTATGGAATTAGAAAGTTTATTAGAATAGAATTTAGCAAAACTTGTTTTAAAAGTATGCTGCATATGCTTATAAGAAGAGTAGTTGTAAGGGAGTTGCCTTTAGCATTGTTAAGACAGTCTTCTAGTTAACAACTGATACTTCTGGGGTCCTCTATTGTTGTATAACAATTGCTTGAATTTGTATCTGAATAAAAATTTAATATCAGAAAGTGTAACATTTTATTCAGTTTAGTCTGAAGTTAAACATTTTTTTAATCTTTTTTTCTTTCAACATCTTTATTTTTTACCTTTTGTCTGGGTGTTGCACATTAAGAAAGCACAACTGCCCCCCACAATTATATATACTGTCTTCCAGACTTATAATATTAATACTGGCCCTGATATATTACAAACCTATAATCCTAGCTCTAGAGAGGTGGAGTTCAAGATTATCCTTCCCTGTATACCATATTTAAGATCAGCATGGACTTCATAAAACCCAGGGAGGGAAGGACTGAGGGACAGAGGGATGGAGGGAGAAACAGACAGACAGAGACAGACAGAGAAGGGACAAAGAGAAAGAACACAAAGAATAGTATTAAGTTCAGTTTTACTTCACATGAAAACTTAAAGAAATACGTATTAACCAAATATGCCACTTTAGCTTGTCTCTAGATTTAAACTAAATCTGGTGGTTGTCTAGGAATGTATAGACTTAATTCAATTGTTTACTTATGAAATTTTTTATATGTTTATATTTTGGTTGGCAAATGACAGATCATTACTAAGATTATGAATAAGTATAACATTTCAGTCCTTATGATTTTAGTTCGAGACCGTGTTCGCACGAAGATGGAGAGGGATATCCTGGTGGAAGTAAATCATCCATTTATCGTCAAACTGCACTATGGTAAGCAACCCTTTTAGTTATGCAATTAGAGAACTGTAAATCTTTCAGATACTATTATAAATGTTTTGTAATATATTCAGCAATATAAAATATACCTGAAATATGGATTCATAGCTAACTTTTAATTGAACTCATTGTCTTAAGTAGATTAACTTAATTAAGGTAGCATGATAATGTCTTCCAAAATCCCACCAAGTATTAGGGAGGGAGTCTTGAAGTCTCACAAGGTGGCTGATGAACTCTTGGCAATTGACAGCTGTTGGTAGAGTCAGTTTTCTTCAGCAATGCAGTCTCTTAAAGAGTATCCTCCATGCTTCAGTAGATGGCCCTACACCCATGCTCATACTAGTAACTCTATGTGAACCCGAAACTTCAAATGAGCGCATAAAATTGGGAGGCAGTATTGGCTATGAGAGGAATTGGAAGGAAGGAAATGAGGGTAAGTTTGTTCTAAACACATATGCATATATGAAATTCACAAAGAATAAAAATGGAGAAAATGTAGTATTTCTAGATGAGATAAAGGAATATCTCCAGTGATCATAGGCTACTATGATAATTTATATAAAATATTCAGATGTTTATTTACAGGGATAGTATTTTCTGGCTCTAATCAAGAGAGCTAGCTATGTAGTTATATTAGTTAGGTTCAACTATTTTGCAATACTTAAGTGGTGAGATTAGTAAGAATCAGCAGAAATAATGGGGGAGGGATGTTTGGAGTCAGGCATTTATGAATTTGAATCATGTCTATTGGTAATGTATCAAAGAGATGTATAGATATGATTTTACTGAAGATAAATAGATCAAAATAAAGCATTAATGCAGTTTACTATACCATTTAATTTTGTGCATTTAAAATGTAACATGTACTGATTTATTTTTACTGTAATTTTTGACAAAAAGTCTTTTAAATATTTATCCAATTTATATAAATTACAAGAAATTCTGGCTCCTTAATTATTAATTCTTTCATAATATAATGGAATAGAAGTAGCAGTATATTAGAACCTCTTTGAGTCTCTGACATGCCATGAGATTAAGAATAAACCCCTATTGGGACAAAATACTGTATCAAATGAAGTGGGCTGCAGAAGTGAAACAAAGTCATAATTTCTAGTATTGTATAAAGAATGAAACTGTGTAAATTAATATGCAAAGGAAAGCGAAATAAATACCACAAAAGATGCAGGAAGTACAATTAAACCTCAAAAGTAGCTGTAAGTTTGATGGAGTGGGAATTAAAGATGCTATATGGAAATGTGATGAATTGGGAGGCTCTGTAGAGGAGGTGACCATATTTTTGAGATTTGTAGAATGCAATAGATAAGATTGGCAGACAAATTTTGGCAGCTACACTAGAACAAGATACTTCATTATCAGGAAAGTTTTTGTGGTAGAGTATTTTTGTAAAGCCACATGCAAAATTGAATATGTCGTGGAAAGGAATATATACATACCTATTTTAATACTGGGTTAAATAGTGGGTTTTATTTTGATATATTATCTAACAATGTTAATATATAATTGTTTAATGATATTTGATAATAAAATTGCAAACATGTTCATATACAATTATGGCAGAGTTTAACTGCTACAACATTGTGGTTTGTAATTAGCTTTTCAGACTGAAGGGAAGCTGTACTTAATATTGGATTTCCTCAGGGGAGGAGATGTCTTCACAAGATTATCCAAAGAGGTGAGAATTTCCTTATAAATTTGTTAGTATATTTTATTCAAACAAACCTAAAAAAAGTTATGTAATTTTCCTGTAGAAATCTGAAATCTTAAGCTTTTTATCACTATATATAGTATTTAATGATATGTCAGTTGATGCTTTATTATGTGCCTTTCAGATCATCTCAGACTCCTAATAACTTTTCTCTGAGATGAAAGAATATTAGAAAGAGCTGAATGATGTAGATAGGAACAAGCCTAGACTTTGGCTACTCAAGCTACCTAGGTGTAGTGTTTAACTTAGTCATTTGAAGTGGACTTACTGAGGTATAATTGACATACAATAAATGGCATAATAAATTACACAATTTGATATATTTTGCATTTTCATATAACTGTGAGATCACTATTAAAATAAAATATATTATTGCCAAAAATTTGTAATGTATTCTTCCCATCCCAACCCTGTTCTTTCTGCTGTCACTGTTTGGTTTATGTTTTCTAACAGATTATAGAAACAAAATCATAATATATTTTCTTTTTGTCTGGTTTAAATCATTATAATTATTTTGATTTATCCATGTTGTTTGTGTGCCAGTTCATTTACTTTTATTGGTGAGCAGTACCCATTGTATGGATGCACCATGTTCTGTTGATTTACTTGTTGATGAATGTTTGAGTTATTGCAGTTTTTGGATAGTACCAATTAAGCTGCTATAAACATTCATGTACAAATGATTGTATTGACATATGTTTTCATTTTTCATGGGTAAATATCTAGGAATATAACAGCTGGGTCATATGGTAGGTGTAAGTTTTACTGTGAAGACATAGCTGAACTGTTTTTTCCAAAGTGCTTATATAATTTTTACACTTCAAACAGCGGCATATGAGAATTTCAGTTGGCCTCACATCCTTGCCAACACCTGGTATGATCCGTTTTCTTTTTTCTTTCTTTTTTTTTTTTTTTGTATGTAGTTTTGTTGAACATCTGGTAAATATATAGTGTTACCTAATTTCTGAATTTCATCACTAAAGACTAATGATTTTGGGCATCTTTTTCTGCGTTTATTTTGTGTCTATCTTCTTTGATAAAATGTTTAAACATTTGCCCACTTTAAATTGAATTATTTGTTTTCTTCTCGAGGTTCCAGAGTTTCTCATATAGTTTAGATGTAAGTCTTTAATCATATTTGCTGTTTATAAAAGGTTTCTTCTGGTTTATACTTTGCCTTTTTAGTCTTGTATCTTTTGAAAGCAGAATTTCTTATTTATAATTTTCCCATTAAATTAATTGTTTTTAATATTCCATTTAAGAATTGTTGACCTTATTCTAGGTGAAGATTTTCCTGTGTATTCTAGAGGTTTCTATAGTTTATATTTATAGTCTTAGTTAACTTGGGGTTATTTTAATGTGTAGTTGTGTGCAGCAGTCTTTTTAAAATAGATAGAAGTTTCCATTTTTAGCATCATGGTTAGAAAAAAATTATCTTTCTTCACTGAATTACCTTATAATTTCGGTGAAAATCAGATTATCATGTATGTGAAGGTCTATCTTTGGGTACTCTGTTCTGTTCAGTGATTCATTTGTCAATCTTTGTAATAGTACCCCTCTGTCTTGATGACTGATTCTTTATGATATATCTACAGGTCAGTGATTACAATCCATAAGCCTTGCTTTTCTTGTGAAAATTGTTTAGGCTCTTATAGGTCATTTACATTTCTTTATTAATTTTAAAGACAACTTCCCACATTTTAAATTAATACCTACATGAAATTTGGCTGGAATTTCACTCAATGTGGAGATCGGACATCTAAAATACATTGAATTTTCTATAAACATGGTTTCTCTTTCCACTCCATTAGCAATTACCTAATTTTAGCAGTGATTTTTCCAGCATATAGGACTCACACATCTTTTGTCAGTTTTCTTTTAGTGCTTCCTGTTTAATGATGAAAGTAGAATAGTTTTTTTAGTTTAATTTTCAGTGGGGGAAACAATAGAGTTCCTATATTGAGTTTGTATCTTATAACCTAGTAGAATTACATATTCTGGCTGCTTTTTATGTAGATGTCAAAAGCTTTTGTATTATTTACTTTTGACAAGGTACTTTACTTCTTTCATCTTTAGATATCATGTATTTATTTCTTTTATTTGTAACCTTGCTAGTATTAGCTTGAACTTTCATTCTGATGTTGAATAAATTTGATGGGAGCAAACATTCTTATCTTTTTGTTGCTTCAAAGTAGAGGGAAGCTTCATTTCACTGTAAAACGTAAAGCTATACATTTCTGTATTCTTTATTGGGTTGAGTTATCATCTTATTATATTGTGGGGAGATTTTTTAATAGATGTTACATATTGTCTCATGCTTTTAATAGAGATTTTTTTCCTGCTTAATTTATGATATGGAGAATTGTGAAATGGTAACCCAACCTTGTATTTCTGAAGGAATGCCACATAGACATCAGGTGTAATTACTTTAAAATATTATTGGAGGTGTGCTAAATGTTTAGTACATTTTGTGTTTATTTACCTTTTAATATTTTTTTGTTTTTATTGTATGTGTATGGGTGTTTTGCCTGAATGTGCCATGGGCCCCATGTTGAGGTAGTGTCTGTGGAGACTGGAAAGGGGCATTATATCCCCTGGAGCTGTAGTTACAGATGGTTGTGTACAGCCATGGGGGTTCTGGGATTCAAACCTGACTCCTGAAAAGCCAGCGCAGCACTAGTAACTGCTGAGCCATCTCTCCATACCTATAACTATTTTCATAAAACAGTGTTTATTTTGTCTTATGTTTTCCACATTTGTTTGCTGTATCAACAGTAATTCTTGCTCATAAGTTGAATAAGTTTTTTTCTCAGAATAGGATTTTTTTCTTCGACTTTCCAGTAGAATGTATTTAGATTCAGTATTAATTGATAATAATGATTGATAGAATTCATTTGTGAAGTCAATTCCACTGGTAAGTTGTTTTGGCCAAAAAAGTTCTTTTTGGTAAGGTGTTTAGCCAGAAAGTCACTTTATGTAGTAGATTTATAACTACTGTTTATTCTTGTGAGTTGTGTGGGAGCTTGTGTGTTTTAAGGAATGTATTTGTTTCCTCATATTTGTAGCTATAGGTTTTGTGTGAGTTATTTTGTTGTTGCTTTTGCTGTGTTCCAACCAAGAGGAACTTCTAGAACAAAGAGTTTATTTTAGCTAGCAGTTACAGGGGGAGAATACATAACAAGAGAGGCATGCAGCAGGGGTAGGAAGCAGAAAGTTTTTGTCTCACTATGGAAGTGAGGCAAAGCTATAAATGTGCAAAGCCTGCCCTGATATTCTTTCTCCAGCAACATTTCTTGTCCTAAATGGTTCATAACCTCTTCAAACAGTGCCGACAGCTGGGGACTAGGTGTCAAATACACGAACAGGTATGAGATTTTGCATTCAAACCACCACAGCTGTTTTTATCTTCCTTATTATCTTCTCTCCTAGTTGAAGGATCCTTTTTTATGGATGGCTTTCACTCCTTATGGTAGTAGTTTGTCTTCTCTTCTTTGGCCCTCTTGGCATTGTTAGAAGTTTATCAGCCTTATAATTTTCTCTTTATGATCCAAGCTTTGGCTTCATTGATTTTTGTTATAGTTCTATTTTTTTTTCTTTTATTTGTATTAGTCCTTACTTTGTAACTACTAGCTCTGTTATTACGTTGAAGGCTTTCTTCTTTTCCAAGTCAGCTATTTAGGATTGCAAAGTTTTACTTTTAGTCCTCCTACTTTGGCCCTTTTACTTCCTCTAACATATTTTCTCACTTTTTTAATTTGACTCATTGGGTGTTTGAAAAGATAATATTTAATTTATGTATATGTGGTTATTTTCCAGACATCTTTCTAATATTAATTTCTAATCCAATACTACTCTAGTCATAAAGGATACCATTTAATAACCTGACTCCTCCTGAATTTGTTTATACTTACTGTATTCTTTAGAACATGATATATGTATGTATTGGCAAATGTTCCATTTGGGTATGAGGAAAATGTAATCTCTTGTTGGGTGGTGGAAGACTCATTAGATAGGAACCAACCTGTTGGATCACGTTGGTTAGTAGTGGTTGTTTTACAAATGGAAAATGAAATACATACTATACTTGATTTTATATTTTAGAAACACATGAAATAACAGATTTGTATATTTCTCCAATTTGTACTTAAGTTTGTTTTTGTTGTTGTTGTTTGTTTTTTGGGTTTTTTGGGTTTTGTTTTTTGTTTTTGTTTTTGTTTTTGTTTTGTTTTGTTTTGTTTTGTTTTTTTTGAGACAGGGTTTCTCTGTATAGCCCTGCCTGTCCTGGAACTCACTTTGTAGACCTCAGAAATCTACCTGCCTCTGCCTCTGCCTCCCAAGTGCTGGGATTAAAGGCATGTGCCACCACTGCCCGGCTCTACTAAAGTTTTAAAGAAACTTTTATGGGTGATATTCTTTCTTGATAAAGAGTTGATGTCATTATTAAATGATTTACTTTGGAAGTTTGATGACTCTTTTTAAAAAGCGGCATTGGCTCAGTATAATCTTTTTTGTGTCTTCACTTTAATTGTAGTTTTACTTGTAGCAATTAAGAAGTACTTATGGCATCCTTGATTATTTTTCCAATTTGAAAATGTGGGTTTTTTTCAAGTAAGGTACTAGACTTATTACATTTAATATATGATTGTATATTTTGATATGGTAGTCTTTAAGCCTACCATCTATCTCACTTATATTGTAATCAATTACAATAATAATTGCAGTTTACTAACTTGGTAGTATTAACTAATATCTCACTTTGTTATTTTGTATTTCTGTTAAGTTTTATAATGTGAATTTTTTATCTTGGGGTCAGGAACATATGGTCTTAATACCTACCACTTGCCATATTCATTAAATATTTTTCATGACTTATTTTCTAGCTCATTGGCAGCATACTTGCAAGGTTTTTCTTTTCTCCTTCCTTCCCTTCCTCCCGTCCTCCCTTCTTCCCCCCTCTTTCCTTTCTCCTTTCCATCCTTCCTTTGTTTTTCTAGAACTAGTAGATACTATTGTGGACTGATGTGAATTCAAGGCTTTCCATTTCAGCCTTCACCATGCTGGGGTTAAAGGTGTGCACTACTACATAGTTATGGCTTTGTATTGGATGGTAGCTAGATACTATAAACTTCACTTTCTTGCATGATAAATTTTTTGTCATTTTGATCATATAGGCTCTTTTTATCTTTAGTGCTGAAGAAACAAACACTGAGCCTCTCATATGGTAGGAACCCACTCTCATATTTGCATGTACCCCTCAACTCTAGGTCTTGCATTTAAGCTTTCTCACTTAGGACTAGGACAACATTTAGCATGGGGTTAATTTTTCTCTCTTTTCAAATGACAACCTTTCCTAATTACTGTAAATGGCATCCTTGGAATTATGATTTATTACCTTGCTTTCCAAACAAGGCATGTCTTTTATCTTCTTGAGCTTAGTGGGTTCTCTTAATCTTTTAAGACTATAGTTTCTGTTGAGCTCAGGTAGTTTCTATTGATCCATAATTAAGAATTCCTTATATCTGGACAGTCATAGTAAAATTTAATGGGCTAGATGATGAATATTTTTGTGCTTCTGGAAATACACTGATGCTTGCTTGAAAATATAGAAATAGTTTTATCTTTTCATGTCTTCCTTTAAAATGTGTTAGAGTGGACTTGAACATTTAATTAGAATTAATTTTGATCTGCTATTAAAGCAAAGTCCTTCTGATTATTCCGACTCTATGTGTGTGTTGTTTTCTGCTCTAGTTGAAGAGAACAAGCAGCTATTTATGGCCCAATGTGAATTGCAAGGATTGTTTTCTTGATGCTCTTCCTGACAGCATAGTGTCCTCCTCCACATGTACTATGTACTCCATCTATATACTTGGAACTGTTTACATATCATGAAAGGTCATTCTGAAGTTTCCTTTGCTTTAGTACTCTGAATTCTTTTCTTCTCCAAGACTCTTGCCTCTAACTCATTACTTCAGAAAACCTCTGAGCTCCAATTAAGATCATCTCCCTATAGTACTACTTGGAAACGTTCCAGGTAGTAAGCTAGTACAGTCATAGGACATACCACATTTGTTACTCATATCTCAGTATTTCACTGTCTTTTGTTACTGGATGTCCAGTGTCTTGAGAAATATCATTCCATATATTTTGTCCTGTGTTTTGAATGTTTCAGGCAGGAGAATAGCTTCTGTTTTTGTCCATTTTATTTTGTTTTGAAATGATCGTCTCTTAGCAAAGTTTTAATTGGATGACTGTAGTTCAACATCCAACTTCCAGAATTTATAATGTTGAGTATAGGAGAGTTACCATTGATCCCCAGAGCTCTAGGACTTGTGATAAAGGAACAATGTATTTATGACACGCTAGTCAGTGCTTAAGTGGCTGAGGTCTCTGGCTTTTATCTGTCTACCTCCAGTGCAGAACTTGGCATGCATGACCATATATTTTGTACTGTAGGTCATAATTTAGTATGTAATAGGGTCTGTCTATGACTCTCATCCAAGGGAAAATTTTAAAGAAACTTATAGAGGGACAATGGTATATCAAGGCTCCAGCATTCATTATTTCTTATGTTAGATTATAAATTGTCACAAATGTTTATGAAAAATTCTTACCTGTAGTCATTTCTAATTTTCTTTTAAACTCTTCAGACTTCCATTCTCGATGTGGGACTATCTAAACTCATACTAGCACAGAGATGCAGTCAGTAAGTTTTCATTCCTAAGTCTGGAATATTAGGTAAGAGCAAGCATTTTAAATGCATTTCCCAAAAGACAATAAATTAGTTTACTTATTGAATAGACATTAAAAAACTGATTCAGTGATTAATTCTATAGGCAGCTTTTTATAAGTAGTTGATTGTTGGTTATACTTCACTTGTGAATAAAAAGTTGAGTAATCCAAACTGAAGAATTATTTGTGCCTTAGAAATAGACTTTTAAAATTCATTTTAGTATGTATTAAGAAATTTTATGTTTGTTCCTTAAATTAAAAAAAAAACCTGCCTCAAATTTTCTCTCTGAAAATGCACACAGACACATATACTCAAATAAATTCATACATAAACACATAAAATTCTGACCCAGAACTTTCTTTTTGCTATTATCAAGAAAATATCTTCTCCCTTCATAATGATAGTGTCTTTTTCATTTTCTGCCATGTCTGACTCTATAATAGAGGATATATCTTCTTTCTGGAACTTACTTTTCTTATCTATAAAATAAAGATGTGTATCTCAGCAATTTGTCATAGATATAGAATTATATGTTTGTAAAGAAAGTTTGAAAATAAAATTGTATTTCCAATACAAAAAAGAGAAAATATCTTCAAATTATTATTGTAAAGCAAACATTTTTTGAAAACTTCATTTACTAGTTTAATAAAATTCCAGACAAAATCTCAATAGAAATCTGTGTGTTTAAAATTTACAGTATAATTTCACAAATTATCTACATAAGGAAGCACATGCCAAAAATGTCATATGATGTGTACTTTTCTTAAAATTTACTTTTTAGTCATTTGATTTTTTTGAGACAGAGTCTAGCTATTAGACACAAGCTGTCCTTTAACATAAAATCTTTCCTACTGCAGCATCCTAAGTGCTAGAATTATAGGTGTGTTCTACCATAACTGTTTTTTTATCTACTAGAAAGTTTCTGTAAGACAAATTTATAGTTTAAACACAGGATCAGGAACATATTGTATAAGCCATGAAAAAATATAATATATATATATATATATATATATAATACACACACATATATATGTGTGTATATATATGTATATGTAAACACATATAATTATGATTAAAAGATGAATCATATATTTTGGAAAATTGTTTAATGAAAACAATTTATGAGAATTTAGCTAGATATTTCAAAAACAATATAAATAACTATCTGTACCACACACCAAGTGAATTTTACCTATATAATAGAACTGTATCTTAGAAGTAATCACTATATCCTAAAATAAAGTGCAGCTGTGTTTTTAGTTGTTTATCATTGAATGGACATTTAGTAAGCTTTGAAGTAATAAGGGAAAAAAGAAACATAAAATAAATTTGACTATAAAAAATTAAGAACTACTTATGAAAACCAGCACATATTTGAAAAGCACTGGAAATTAATGTGATAAAGACATTTTTAAGATTTATTTATTTATTTTATGTATAAGTACTCTTATCTGCATGTACACCTGCATGCCAGAAGAAGGCTTCAGATCCCAGCAGAGATGGTTGTGAGCCACCATGTTGCTGGGAATTGAACTCAGGACCTCTGCAAGACATGATTTCTTAATACTTTAAGGGCTTATATCTACTGAACAAAAGAGTAGGTTAATGGAAAATAGACAACAAATTGCTGGTACTTCATGAAAACTGGAAAGGCCACAAGGTATGAAAAACTCCTTGGTCTATGAATAATGATGTCATTTAATAATGATCATAAACAAGTTTGAAATATATGGTAGTATGCTTATGATATAGCATTAACTGGAAACAAAGGAGACTTCTATATAATATATGTAGTATCAATGTGCATATCTTAATGTATACATTCCCATACACACTTTATTAAATCACGTGTTAATAATGTTTTTCCTTTTATTGGAACCTTAGGTGACTTTTTCTTTTAAGGTAGGTTATGAGTAGGATAGTTAGCAAATTTGAAATCATTATTAGCCATGAACCTAAAATAAGAGGGAAATATACTCTAAGTGAGATACAAGTGGCTTCTGGGGAAAAGGTCATATTTTAGGGACAAGTATTCCTTAATTCATATCCTATGTTTCCTACTTACTAGTTTTTACTTTGAGCAAGTTACTTAGTTGCTCTTAATCTCATTGTCCACGTATGTAAGATGTTAATAATGGCATAGTATAGAGTTTTTGGAAGACTGTAACAAAGGAAAGAATACATAGTTCTGGCACATAATTGCGTCTGGTACATAATTTACTTTTTAGTAGGTTTCTTATTTTTGTGAGGCTTTCTACAAAGACAACATCAGGATAAGACTATATGTTTGACATAATGTATAAGTAACCTAAATGATATTTAGAGTTTTGTCATAGATTGGATTTCAGCGACCCTTTGATTGTTCTTTCACACAAGTTAAATGAGTAAAAAGTACTTTTATTCTTAATAAGTTGAAGATAATGTTTTTTTATACTTTGATTATTAGAATAGTCAAAGAAATATCCCTGAAACTTAGATAACAAGTAATGCTAACTGTGTTTGCTTCTGTTTTCCTAGTAGCATGAAGCTGCATTGTGAAGTACAGTGACTGTAATCTAAATGGGCAAATTTAACCATGTGCTATATTATTCAAATTTGAGCCTTCCAATAAGCCAGATTTCAGTATTGAAAGCAGAAGAGTTCTAGAAAAAGCTATTTTGTTCAATCTGAAAACCCTTGATAGTTCTAAATTTTTTTTTTATTTTTATTACATATTTTCCTCAATTACATTTCCAATGCTATCCCAAAAGTCCCCCATACCGCCCCCCACTTCCCTACCCTCCCATTCCCATTCTTTTGGCCCTGGCATTCCCCTATATTGGGGCATATAAAGTTTGCAAGTCCAATGGGCCTCTCTTTCCAGTGATGGCCGACTAGGCCATCTTTCGATACATATGCAGCTAGAGACAAGAGCTCCGGGGTACTGGTTAGTTCATAATGTTGTTCCAACAATAGGGTTGCAGATCCCTTTAGCTCCTTGGGTACTTTCTCTAGCTTCTCCATTGGGAGCCCTGTGATCCATCCAATAGCTGACTGTGAGCATCCACTCCTGTGTTTGCTAGGCCCCTGCATAGTCTCACAAGAGACAGCTATCTTTGGGTCCTGTCAGTAAAATCTTGCTAGTGTATAATTTATGTCTAATGGTTGAGTAGTTGTAAATGTGTGTATAGATTAAATACTCAACTATGAGTGAATATTGATATAACCCTGTACTAATATCTCCATATAGTTGTACATTTAGGTCCATTTAAATGAATGTCATTCTTAGAACAATGATCCTAGTTAAATATAATAGCTATTGGTTGTATTTTAAATATTAAAAACTCAGGTCCTGAGGGTTAAATGACATGTCTGATGCTAAACCTCTAATTCTGATTTTAAATTCCATATGCTTTTTACGTTGTTTTAACATCTTTATTCCCCAACACACAAAGATTGAGATATCCAGTGTTATTAAATCCGTAAACTTTACTTCCAGGTGAGAAGAGTCGGATCCGGTTTAGGTCAGATGAATGCTTAAAATTCTAATTTAAGGGTTATTAATTTCACAACTTGTTGTAGATTAGAACTTTTGAATTAGTGGATCTAAAAGGTGAAATTCCTGAGAAGTGCTACTAGGTGGTAAAGGAGAGAATAGTAGAAACAATGGAAGTACACGTGTTGAAGTAAAATATCCCTAATACGTCAATTACCCTGATTGAGTATAGTCACTATGTCAGTGCTCTGTATGAAAATTAATATTGATGTTTTGAGATTCATTAAAAACCCACATTTGTTGAAATGCATTTAATCTGAGATGGTATACAAACAAGTTGTGTTTCTGGAAGAATTATGTTTAAATTGCTAATATTTGTAAAGAAGAATTTTCTGTAGACACTAATATCATTTATCTAGAAAAGTTCTCTGGGGATGCTAGAGGGATGAGGCGGGAGTAGGTGGGTGGGTGTTAGAGCACCCTTTTAGAGGCAAGGGGGAGGGGCATGGAGTGAGGGGTTCTGTAAAGGGAGACCAGGATGGGGGATAACATTTGAAATGTAAACAAATAAAATGATTAGTAAATAGAAAAACAAAAAGAAAAGTTCTCTGCTATATAAATGGTTGTACCAATCACAAGAATTAACTATGCCCATTTTCTTATAATTTGCCCAGATTTGTCTACTGATTGTTTAAAGAAGTAATTAAAAAGTACATATATAATATACATAATATAGAAGAAATATCAAATGATATATTATTATTTTATTTTAGGTTCTTTTTACAGAGGAAGATGTGAAATTCTACCTTGCAGAATTGGCCCTGGCTTTGGATCATCTACATCGATTAGGAATTGTTTATAGAGACCTGAAACCAGAAAAGTAAAGCTTTCTTCTCCTTTTGTATCCAAGCTATCAATATGGGCTTTAAAGATTTTAAGTATATTGGTTTACTCTGTGTGCTTCTATGTGTAATTATGTACACATAGGCCGGGTGGTGGTGGCGCACACCTTTAATCCCAGCATTCGGGAGGCAGAGGCAGGCGGATTTCTGAGTTCAAGGCCAACCTGGTCTACAGAGTGGGTTCCAGGACAGCCAGGGCTACACAGAGAAACCCTGTCAATATATATATATGTATGTATGTATGTATATGTATACATACATGTACACATAGAAGAAATATGCTATGACATATGTATGGAGGTCAGAGGACAACTTGTAGGAGTCAGTTCTCTCCTTCTATTATATAGAAGTTCTCTCCTTCTATTATATGGCCCCCAGATATCAAACCCAGTTTGTCAATCTTGATATCAAGGACCCATCTGCTAAGCCATCCTGCCACTCTACCCATATATACTATAAAATATATGTATGTGTGCCTATATATGTATGTATGTATATAACTTCTTGCACTGAAATGTATTTAGATATCATTAAGCTTTTATCAGTTATATGAAAGTCAGTTATATGAATGACACAGTTACATAAAATTTACTTGTACAAAATAATCTTGATAATACACTTTATTTTAAATTAATAATTGAAAATTTTCCAGTGTGTTAAATAGTGCCTAATTTTATATTTATGCTTTTATGTATTTTGTTTCAAATATTGAACATGAATTTTGATTTACAGCATCTTGCTTGACGAAATAGGACATATCAAGTTAACAGGTATTTAAGTTTTCTTATATACTACTAAGCTCATATGTAATTATTTCTTACATTTTAGTTCATATTTTTCTATGCCTGCTATCGTTTTTAGTCTTCATTTGTGATACTTTTTTTTTTTTTTTTAAATTTGTTTATTTTATATATATGTGGATACACTGTCAATGTCTTCAGACACACCAGAAGAGGGCATTGGATTTCATTACAGATGGTTGTGAGCCACTATGTAGTTGCTGGGAATTGAACTCAGGACCTTTGGAAGTATAGTCAGTGCTCTTAACCACTGAGCCATCATCTCTCCAGCCCCCTTACTTTTTTTGTAGTTAGTTGACCATGATTAATTTAAAGGTTATATAGCTTTCATGTATTGAGTACATTTAAAAATTCCACAGTAGAGGCACTGTCCTAATTTAACAATATTTTAGGTAAAAATAATAGATTTTAGTTTTATTCTAGACTAAAATAATTAAGTATGTGTTACATCTGGAAAAAAATGCAATAACCTCCTTTTACCTTCCCCTAACTTCTCAGCAGCCTGTTCTAGCCACATATTTTTTTTTCTTCTGAGAGTGTTCTATAATCTAGTTTTATGGAACCATTCAATCTTTGCACTTCTAAGCATATTTTTTATAATAGCTCAAATCTGGAAATGACCTTAATATTTTAAATAAATTAATAAATTAACAAGCTATGTGTGATTTCCATGTGATGGGCTACTGGGTAATTAATTGATTAAATCATTAATTTCTCAATAATTTGAGTAGATGACAAGGATATTTTACTGAGTGGCTTAATCTCAAAAAGCTGTATATGATTTCAGAACATAGTAAATTCTATATTTAAGTTTTAAAAAGCTATAATCAAGGAACTTAAGAGGTATTTTTTACAGAGATGTTTGGACTGGTATAGTTTAAAGTAAGTCACTCTAAATTAAGGGATATAATATATCAATGTAAAAATAAAGGAGAGAAAGCTATTACCTTGTAAACTGAAGTAAATGTATCAGTAAAAGTATACATACATTTAAATACTTCAAATATATCTTATTTTATCTCTTTCATAGAGTTTGAGACAGGAAGTTGAGGTATTGCTGCCTTTGTCTTCTAAGTGCTGCAATTATAGGCATACCTGGGCTTTTTTTGTCTTCTGTAGCCCGTATATTCCACTGATCTAACTTTTAAGACTATTTCTTATTATATTTTATTTTTAATGTAATATTTTAAGTGTCTTAGGAGAATGGATACAGTATATTAATATAAAAATATTTACTTAAAGACATAACACAGATGTATTCTGCATGTTATTTTCTAAATGAAAACATTGAATGTGGTTTGAAAATCAGTTTTGAAGGAGTCTGAATTAACCAAAGAGAATAGTGTTGGGCTATATTTGTTCATTTTAGAAATCAGGAGTAATTAGCATACTGTAAAGCTCATTGTTCTCATAGTGATGGTGATAGACTTACTTCTATTTTCCTTTTTTATGGAGGGTAGGAAGCCATTTTAATATTCTATAGCATTCAATTTAAGTATACATTTCAAAATAGCTCCAAAAGAATTTGAAGATTCCTAACATGAAAAATATTTGAGGAAATGAAAATGCTAATTACTGTAATTTAATCATTGCTTGCTATGTACTATCAAATTTACTACCATAACCTGTCAATAAATATTTTATTACAATTAAAATTTTAAAGGAAATGAAATTTTAAAAAGAAATTCAATATGAAGTGATTACAATGCATGGAGGAACCTTAAACATCTGTTACTGAATTGAAAGGAGCCCCAGGAAAGGCCACACACCGTGTTTCCAACATGGCATACTGTGGAAGCAGAGTTTCTGGGGATGGAGAAAAGATCCATGTTCTCCATGGAATGAGGGAGTGGGGAGTAGAACGGGGTCACTAGGTGGAGCATAGGATTTTCTGGATAATGAAATTGCTATGAATGACACACCTCTAGTAGTTAGATGGCATCATTTATCTTGATTATATTAGCATACAAATACATTCATGAGACAAAATCCAGTGGTGATTTATATAAAGGGAGGGATGAAAAACTATAGAGGAAGAAATTTATATCACAATTCTTGAATAGTACCACTAAAACTACTAAGATCCCTCAAATATCCTATTGACATTCTTCCATAGGCTTTAGGCTAACTGCCAACCACTCTTCTAGTCCTATTCCTACAGTTTTGTTTTCCTCAATGTAATATAAATGTACACACACAGTCTAAAACTTCTTAAGTGTGGTTTCATTTGCCTTAGGGATAATACATTTGAAATGCATCCATACTGTTATATGTATTACTGGTTTGTTTTCATTTTAATTATTTACTAGTATTTTCAAATTGGATTTTGTTATTCCAAATGAATTTGAGAATTGCTCTTTCTAACTCTGTGAAGATATGAGTTGGAATTTTGATGGGGATTACAATGAATCTGTTGATTGCTTTCAGAATAATAGCCATTTTTACTATATTGATCCTGCCAATCCATGAGCATGGGAGATCTTTCCATCTTCCAAGATCTTCTTCCATTTCTTTCTTCAGAGACTTGAAGTTCTTATACAGATCTTTCCCTTGCTTAGTCACACCAAGATATTTTATATTATTTGTGACTATTGTGAAGGGTGTTGTTTCCCTAATCTTTTTCTCAGCCTGTTTATCCTTTGAGTAGAGGAAGGCCACTGATTTGTTCGAGTTATTTATGGTGGTATCTTGGTATTTTTATCTTTTTCATTTAAGGGATACTTTTTGATGTTTTGGGTAAAGATTAATAAAATTATATTAATTAAGAGTTTTGGAATGAATGTAATATTTAATTTATGTCAGTAAATTGTCAAGAACATCATTACTTACTTTTGTGGTAAATGTGTATTTAAGAAGAATCTTCCAGATTATTTTCCAAAGTAGTTACACATTTTCCAAACCTACTGAATGTGTATAGACATTTTAGCTATTCTAATAGGCATGCATCTCAATGTGTTTTTTCTTTTGTTAGTGACTAATGATACTGTCATTTTCCATATATTTATGTCTTTACAAAAGTGTTTGTTCAGATCTTTTGAACACTTGTAAAAACTGGATTGTTTCCTTGTTAACCTTCAATTTTTTATGTTCTAAATACATACTTATCATTAGATAATGATAATGATATAGATTAGATAATGATAAAGATATTTTCTGGTCTTATTTTTTATTTTATTAATATATCTTTACAAATGGTTAGGGTTTTTTTTTTGAGAATTTCATGGTTTTTTTATCCTATTCACCCTCTTCCCCTGGCTTTTCCTGGGTCCATGCATACATCACTACATAATCAATTTTATTCCCTTTCTAAAAATATTCGCTTCAAGATTAATTTACACTGAACAAATAAGATTCTTGGGTGTGTTATTTTACACTGGAGAGTAGTTGACTTACTAAGGGCCACACTTGTTTTTTTTTTTTAATTTAATTTAATTTTTTACTTAATCACTGTACATTTCATGAGAGGGTAAGGGTCCCTTTGGGTATCTCCCACCCTGGCACATTAATTCTCTATGAGGCTAAGTGCTTCCTCTCCCACTGAAGCCAGACAAGGCAGCACCCAGCTAGAAGAACATATCCCATAGACAGGCTTTTGAGATAACCTTACTATATAGGATAGCTTTGGTTAAGTTTTTCATCCCTCAAAATTGCTATAGACCTGATAAGGTGTATTGTGAGGGAGAGGATTGGCTGAACAGTTTTTAAATGTTCTTAAAGAGTTTCATCTTAAAATATAAATTGATTTCTGTTATTTTGTCAAATTAGCTACATCAAGAGTAATTTAGGCTAATGTAAATTGTTTTAATTCATTATTTTGTTTTTCATATATCCTATTTCCTGAGATTTTCAGCTTTTTTTTTTTTGGTAACACAGATTTTGGGCTTAGCAAAGAGTCAGTGGATCAAGAAAAGAAGGCCTACTCATTTTGTGGTACAGTAGAATATATGGCCCCTGAAGTAGTAAATAGACGAGGCCATTCTCAGAGTGCTGATTGGTGGTCATATGGTGTACTTATGGTAAGTTGTATTATGTTCCTTAATTATGTCAATACATGGCTAATACTATTGAGGATTTACTTTTAAGCTTTGGGGTCATCTCAGGAAAGGTTTCTTCTAATAGTTCATAACTAATGTTTACACTGTGGTGATTAGCAAGCAATTAAACAAGGGCTAAGGTTTTAATGTTACGGTTGAAAAGATCAATAGCAATACTTTTATATAAGCTATTAATATCTGAGATTTAGAAAAGTTTTAGTTGAGTCTTAATTTGAACCAACACTTATATGCTATATTATTAGGTATCACAGAATTTATCACCTTCATCATACTTATCCAATTGTTTCACACCTTCCCTAGCTGTTGTATTGTAATTTTTTTTTATTTCAGTAAATACTGTAGTGGAATTTATATAAATACTAAATACAGGTGATAAGTGGTTATTGAATCACAGTTTTCCTGCAAGATCTAATTATCCATTTTTCCCATATATCATGGAAAATTACATTACATTGATATATAGTAAATGTCTTTTTAAAGGAGTTATTTGGGGAAGGCAGTAGTTAATTTAATTGCAACTACCAATACATTATAGCATTTTCTCCAATTAGCAAACACATAAACTAAGGCTGGAGAAACAATTTTTATTAGATATTTTCTTATTTACATTTCAAATATTATCCCCTTTCCTAGTTTTCCCTCCCAAAATCCCCTATCCCTCCCCCCTCCCCCTGCTCCCCAACCCTCCCACTCCCCTTCCTGGCCCTGGCATTCCCCTATACTGGGGCATAGAACCTTCACATGACCAAGGGCCTCTCCTCCCATTGATGACTGACTAGGCCATCCTCTGCTACATATGCAGCTAGAGCCACAAGTTCCACCATGTGTTTTCTTTGGAGAAACAATTTAAATAACTAAGAAAACTATCCAAAAATACCTTAAAGTTTGAGGAAGATTCATTTAAAAGTCAATGTAGGTTGAAGAGGTGGAACTTAAGCTCTGAATGATCGATAAAATTTCACAGTTTGTCAAGAAAACTGACTTTTGTGATCATATTAACAAATTTTTGGACACCAGTTTGATTAGAGAAGACAAGAACAAGGGCAAAAATGGAGGAAGTGCAGCTATAAACCTATAAACTTTTCCAGGTGATTCTTTTAGTATTTTTAAACTATTATAGTCTGAATCAGGATGGTAAAGAAAGGTTATATTTTAGGAAGATTAACCTTCACATCATTATATAAGTGGATGGAAATTAGAGGGATAAAATGTCTAGAAACAGGCAAAAAAATTCTTTCAAGATTGTCATAGGGTTAGAGTTTACTAAAAAGGAAAACTTGAAGGCATTTCAGATAACATGATTAACCTTAGTAGCTGAATAAGTGACCGAGAAAGTGGAAGAGATGGTTTAAAGGTAAAGATACCTCTAAAATATGTGAACTTAGTGGTATGAAAGATAGCAGATTAATACAAAAGCTATACTGGTAGAAATACTAATAGTACCTGGTAGGGAAATAATGCATTAACATGTAGCACAGGCATAGGCAGAACGTAGTAGAAAGGACACTAACGGAATAACTGGAATCCTTTGCAGACTTTATTAAAAGATAATGCAACATGGAGAGGGAGGGATAACACCTACCATAATTTCTTTGTGAGGAGGTAGGATTCTTAGATGCAGTCCCTCCATTTTTTTCTGTGTCTACTATCATACAAACTATTACTATAGATTTGAAGAGAAAAATAGTGCTTAAGAGAGGATGAGGTTGGAGCAGTAGATTTGATGTTATCATGGTACAAGAGATTTGTGCATAAGCTAATTAATGTTATGAGTTCAGCTTAAATGAGCACAGGACTGATGCCAAACTAGTAGTAAATCTTATTTTGAAATATAATTATTAGTAGTATAGTTTTTTTGTGTGTGTACATGTTGTGTGTTGTTGTTCATGTGTGTATGCGGGAACGGGGAGAGCAGACCCAAAGTTGACAACTTGCAGTTGAATTTCATTTTATTTTTGAGAGAGGGCCTCTTATTGCTCCTGGAGCTCAAACCATTTAGCTAGACTGACTCGCAAGCTCCAGAGGCATGATTGGAGATCACTTGTTTCTGTTCTAGTAGTATTGTGGTTAAGCATGCATGTCGTACCCAAATTTTTATCTAAACTGTATGGCAAACACCTTACCCACTAAACCACTTCCCCTGCCCTCTTACAAAGATTTAATGAACTAGTAAGATCTTTAATTTAGGACTTCTTCCCTTTCTCCCTCCCTCTTCCCCTCCCTCCCTCCCTCTCTTCTGTACTCCTTTTCTTTATCCGTTTCTTTTCTTCCTTTTTCTTTTTTCTTTCTTTCTTTTTTTTTTTTTTTTTTTTTTTTTTTTTTTTTAGTTACTAAGCATTTAACTTAGGACAAACTAGACAAGTGTTCTACCATACAGCAGAGTTCTCACACTTAGACCTAGTCTTTTAAAAATAATGGTACATGTTATTTTATCTTGTCAGTTTCTACTAAGGTATCCAACAGTTCTTAAACTGACTATGTAGCTCAGACAGACATTGAACGTGTAATTCTTTGGCTTCATATTCTAGAATAAATGAAATTACAGGAATGCACCACCACCCCTAGCCTTACTTCTAATTTTGGGTTTCCATTTCTTAATTTTATTTTTTACTTGTCTTCTTGTTAGAAGGGATTTACAATGGTTACTTTTAAATTTTTTCTTGGTATGTGTAAATCCCAGATACTTTAGTGTATATTTTCTTTTTCCATTATTATTACTTGCCTTAAACATGCATCTTTGTTTATAAGACAGATAACTTATTTTCAGATTACATTTAGTTTGAGAAGTAAGACATGTCAGAAATAAAGTAAAACTACTGCTGCAGTTCAACTCTGTCAAACTCTACATAGAGATATACATAGAATCTTCTTTAAGTGATCTAATTTCTGATTGTCTTTAGAGCTACCGTCAACTGAAGTCTGCATGATTTGATAATCATGTACCAAAAGTCTTGTCAAATTTAATTATATGTTATAAGTTATAATAAATTATTTTTTTATTTTATTTTTTCTAGTTTGAAATGCTTACTGGCACTTTGCCATTTCAAGGGAAAGACAGAAATGAGACCATGAATATGATACTGAAGTAAGTAGGAACACTGTTGCTCTATTTAGGGAAAAAAATTCTTGCTTCTAGTATTGAAATCTTAATGTGATTTTCAATAAAGACTTAAACTGTTTTTTACTATCTTTTTCTCTTCTAACATATAGGAGAATTATTACAACTTTTAAATTCACTTTCAGATTTATTGGTTTATATTGTCTAGATTTAAGTGATAAATTTTCCATTGTTTTTCAGAGCAAAACTTGGAATGCCCCAATTCCTTAGTGCTGAAGCACAAAGTCTATTAAGGATGCTATTCAAAAGGAATCCAGCAAATAGATTGGGTATTTTTTATATCTTTTTAACCTTTATAACAATATACTACATATACTAGCTAAACAACTGTGTCTTTATATCTTTCAGTTTAAATTCATTTATGCTTTGTATTATGAATTTTTAGTATTCTACATAAAATATTTTTATGATTAAATCATGGAATAGTCTATTCAATGAAAAGGTTTGTTGAACATGTAATTAATGTACAATATAGGGTTCTCTTGAACAACATGCAGAGTTTACCTGTATTGATAATCCTTTTAGATTTTTGAGAGTGGTTATTTTGTTCTCCTAATATACTTAAAAGTTATATTGTCAAAACTCCTCAATATTTGACCAATTTTCAGGAACCTTTTCCTAGATCCTGATATGATACTATGGTCTATGCCCTTGTATTAACCTTATAGTCTATTTGCTCTTTGTAGATTTAACCTAGTGTATGAATATGAGATATGAATTGAATTGTGAAAAAAAATTAAGTTAATGTTATATTAAATAGAAATTGCATTTTAGTATTTGGTGTTCATCTTGTTTTATACAGTTCAGTTTATCCATCAGGTTTTTTTAAATTAATAGTAAATAAGGAAAAGTTAATACAATACCAGACAATAAATCATAAATTCACTATAAGGAATCTAGAGAAAATGTACAGTCATATTTATATCTAATAGCTTAGAAGTCAACTAGCAAGATTAGATATTAAAATTCAAATTAAAATTTAAGCCATTAAAATTTATTTCCATATTATAGGGTCAGAAGGAGTTGAAGAAGTCAAAAGACATGCTTTTTTTGCTTCCATTGACTGGAATGTAAGTTGAATATTAGGTTGTTGGTAAATAAATGATTTTGAAATGGGCAAAACTCTTTAGAATCAAAGGTGTTACAGAGCATAATCTATTTATTTTATATTAAATCTGGCATTTTTGCGAATAGGTATCATATAGAATGGCAATACTTTGAAGTAGTAGATATATTGAAATACTAAGTTTTGCTTGTCAGTTGTAACTGTTAAATAAGATAAATGCTATACTTCCACTCTAGATTGGAAAAGGTGGGTAAAGGGAAAAGTGGGTGGGGTTATAAGAGATTCTTCTAGGTAATAATAATAAGCCCAGGTATTATTAAAGTTTAGATTGTTCATTGATACACACACACACACACACATATACATACATATACATATATATACATATATATATATATATATATATTAGAACAAATTAAATTTAAGGAAAAAATTTACTGTGGGTACTTTCTTAACATTGGACATAATAATAAATAGAAACTTTGAGAAATTCTGCTATAAAGGTTTTAATTTATATACCCAGCTTGATAAGCATAGGCATTATAGGTATTATTTTTATTACTTGTTTCAACCATTAGTTTCTGATTTTCCAAATTCTTGGGTTTTTTCTCCTCTCTCAATTCATTAGTTGTTGAAATGTAGAATGTTTGATTACCTTGTATTTACATACTTTCCAAATTTTTCTTTTTACTGGTTTCCAGTTTATAATAAAAAGTATACTTGATATATTTTTAGTGCTTCCAAATTCATTGAGGATTGATTTATTGTCTATCTTGGAGAATGTTCAGGGGGCTTCTGAGAAACTATTAAGTGGATTTTTTGGTAGATATATGTTTGGACCATTTAGTATAGGAAATGTTTTAGCCTTGCTGTCTTTGTTGGTTGAGTAGAGTGTTAACCTTCCTGGCTGTTATTGTTCAGTTGAGCCTTTGTCTCTCTTTAGATCAGCTAGTATTTATATAAATGTTTAATATTTGGTATCGTATACATTTAGATGTGTCTGTTTCTCTTGCTGACTTGACATCTTTCTCATAATATAATGAGCTTGTTTATTTTTAATGCTAATGACTTCAACTCTATTTTATCTGATGTATGGCCACTCACACTTTACTTTAAATTCAATTGGTATGGACTTGATTGTCACTCTATGCAGGTTGTTAATGGTGAAATGGATTTGTTGGAAACAACATGCAGATTTCCTTCCTGCCATTCTCTCTAATGAGTCTTTCTTTTATAACACTAAAATCAGGCACTGTGGTCACTAGTTTGATTTTCTTAACTCTGTAGAAACTAGTTTGATAAGTGAATGTCTCTTCCACTTGGTGTGTTAATAGACACAGATTGTAAGAGCATCTTATTTAACTGTAATCTTGCTTACCCATCTGTGCTTTTAAAACATGCACAGTTTAGGAACTCAGATCATTAAGTACAAAGAGCATATTTAATGTATCTTACGGAAATAAACTACTTTGGATGAAGTATTCATAAAAACAATCTATTGATTTTGGTAGTTATTTCAGAATGGTTAGTTACATTGTGATGTGCTTTGGATGCTCATAGCTCTAGAGACAATTTATTTCAATATTCAGAGCTAAACATCTTTACTCCTTTATATTGCAAGCTGTGACATCACTATATGATGTCACATATGTTCTCTGAATTCATTAGACTTTGGACATTACGTAACTCTGAAATGTAGAATTTGGTTAACAATTATCTGAAACCTATGTATCTATTTCTAATGTGCTGATAGATTGTCAATTTTATGTGACATTTTCGCTTATCAAGTACAGGTTGCATACCCCAAAAGTTTAAGATTTGGGGGTTTTGGATTTTTGTGTGTGGGGTATGTATGAGTGCATGTATATATATGGTAGGACGTGAATAAATTTGAGGATAGAACTCAAGTAATATGAAATGCTTTGTGTTTAATATATGCCTTATTCATATAGTTTGAAGATAATTTCATACACTATATTTACTGTTTTGACTATAACTATTATACTATCATATTGTCTTTCTAAATGTTTTAGATGTTAGATTATTTGAATTTTAGATGTTGTATTAGGAATGCCCAACATGTATTAAATGTTAAAATGTTTTCCACTACTCCATTGCCTCTAGAAACTATATAAAAGAGAAGTCCAGCCTCCTTTCAGACCTGCTTCTGGAAAGCCGGATGATACTTTCTGTTTTGATCCTGAATTTACTGCCAAAACACCTAAAGGTGATACATATTTGTTTATAATTAAGACTTTTCTCATAATTACTAAATAAATTAAACTTCTTCAGGAAAATTTTAAAACTGTACAAAATTAGATTGGGTTTTGTGAAAATGTAGACTCTGTGTACAGGATTACTACAATCTCTAATTGAGAAGTACAGAAGCATGGTGGAGGGTACAAGATGGAAGGGTGTTTTGTTTTGCAAATTTCTTGACAACCTGATAATTTTCTGGATAGTGGTACAAGGTAAGACATGAAACAGACACTGGCTCAGTTTAGAAATTGATCTAATTAACCTTTAGTGACATCATTTTCATATATTCCTTCAAGAAATATTTAATCCCTACTATGTGTTGGTTAGTGAGAGTTTAGCAGCTAAAAAATAAAAATTATTGGCCATATCACACACAGGCAGGTCTACAAAGAGTGGAGAGAAAGTATGAGTCATATTTATAGTGTGATATTTGTTTCCTATATATTAAAAAACTGCTGATATTATAATCACAGAATTCTCTGTAATTCTAGTAAAATATAACTATTTAAATATTAGATTCTCCTGGTTTGCCAGCCAGCGCAAACGCTCATCAACTCTTCAAAGGATTCAGTTTTGTTGCGACTTCTATTGCAGAAGAATATAAAATCACTCCTGTTACAAGTTCAAATGTATTACCAATCGTTCAGGTAAGTTCTGCATCATCACAATGTTCAGTTTCAAAATAAGTATTTCTCTCACTTAATAATGGATGTTTAGTAGTTATTAAAAGATAATTGTTAATGACTTCATTTACTTCTCAGTATAATTGAGTTAAAGATCTTTATATTTGTTATATGTCTTTTTTGGCAAGAAATTGATGGAGGGAGTTATAAATTAGTTTATCATATTGTTTTGATGTTTTAGAAAGCCTACAGTATAGAGAGTTGTTTCAAAATTTATATAGGCAAAATGTGGACACTGTGCCCCTTCTTAGAATTGGGAACAAAACACCCATGGAAGGAGTTACAGAGACAAAGTTTGGAGCTGTGATGAAAGGATGGACCATCTAGAGACTGCCGTATCCAGGGATCCATCCCATAATCAGCTTCTAAACGCTGACACCATTGCATACACTAGCAAGATTTTGCTGAAAGGACCCAAAGATAGCTGTCTCTTGTGAGACTATGCAGGGGCCTAGCAAACACAGGAGTGGATGCTCACAGTCAGCTATTGGATGTATCACAGGGCTCCCAATGGAGAAGCTAGAGAAAGTACCCAAGGAGCTAAAGGGATCTGCAACCCTATAGTTGGAACAACATGATGAACTAACCAGTACCCCGGAGCTCTTGTCTCTAGCTGCATATGTATCGAAAGATGGCCTAGTCGGCCATCACTGGAAAGAGAGGCCCATTGGACTTGCAAACTTTATATGCCCCAATATAGGGGAATGCCAGGGCCAAAAGAATGGGAATGGGAGGGTAGGGAAGTGGGGGGCGGTATGGGGGACTTTTGGGATAGCATTGGAAATGTAATTGAGGAAAATATGTAATAAAAAAAAAAAAAGAAAATTGGACATAGTACTACCAGAGGATCCAGCAATACCTCTCCTGGGCATATATCCAGAAGATGTCCCAACCGGTAAGAAGGACACATGCTCCACTATGTTCATAGCAGCCCTATTTATAATAGCCAGAAGCTGGAAAGAACCCAGATGTCCCTCAACAGAGGAATGGATACAGAAATTATGGTACATCTACACAATGGAGTACTACTCAGCTATTAAAAAGAATGAATTTATGAAATTCCTAGGCAAATGGATGGACCTGGAGGGCATCATCTTGAGTGAGGTAACACAATCACAAAGGAACTCACACAATATGTATTCACTGATAAGTGGATATTAGCCCAAAACTTAGGATATCCAAGATATAAGATACAATTTGCTAAACGCATGAAACTCAAGAAGAATGAAGACCAAAATGTGGACACTGTGCCCCTTCTTAGAATTGGGAACAAAACACCCATGGAAGGAGTTACAGAGACAAAGCTTGGAGCTGTGATGAAAGGATGGACCATCTAGAGTCTGCCTTATCCAGGGATCCATCCCATAATCAGCTTCTAAACGCGGACACCATTGCATACACTAGCAAGATTTTGCTGAAAGGACCCAAAGATAGCTGTCTCTTGTGAGACTATGCAGGGGCCTAGCAAACACAGGAGTGGATGCTCACAGTAGGCTATTGGATGTATCACAGGGCTCCCAATCGAGAAGCTAGAGAAAGTACCCAAGGAGTTAAAGGGATATGCAACCCTAAAGGGGGAACAACATTATGAACTAACCAGAACCCTGGAGCTCTTGTCTCTAGCTGCATATGTATCGAAAGATGGCCTATTTGGCCATCACTGGAAAGAGAGGCCCATTGGACTTGCAAACTTTATATGCCCCAATATAGGGGAATGCCAGGGCCAAAAGAATGGGAATGGGTGGGTAGGGAAGTGGGGGGCGCTATGGGGGACTTTTGGGATAGCATTGGAAATGTAATTGAGGAAAATATGTAATAAAAAATATTAAAAATTAAAAAAAAAGATTTCTGGAATGTGGTACATTATTTTCATCTCAAGCCTGAATTATTTAATAAAACATAATGATCTCATAAATTTGAAAAAAAAAAGAAGTTTAACTTAAGGTATGTGATTATTTAGGATAAAAATGGAAAAAGTATGAAATTATTTCATTTTCATTAGTGTTTATTTTTTAATAAACAGATAAATGGAAATGCTGCTCAATTTAGTGAAGCTTATGAATTGAAAGAGGATATTGGTATTGGTTCTTATTCTGTTTGCAAGCGATGCATACATTTAGCTTCCAACGTGGAATTTGCAGTCAAGGTATTGTTTCTGAGCTTTGTTTTTTGTTGGATATAATTTGTATTATAAATTAGTTCATACACAGGTTTACTGAAACAAGGAAATATAAGATGATGAGAAACATGTTTGTGATTTAATGTTTTCATTTTTAACTTCTTTACAAGGCCTCATTTTGACAAATCAGCATTATTTTCTTATTGTTTTGTTTTCTGATTAATTTTTAGTATAGCATGTGAAGATTAAGCAACTGTAAAAATTGCATATTATCATTTAGTATAGTCTAAGTTAAAGTTTTTCTGTTAAATTTCCATTGTAGGGAATTTTTAAATGTTAAACAATTAGAGAATGATGTTCTTAAATTCTTAAGTATTTTTAGTAGTTTAAACTGGTTGAAAGTTGACATGGTGGCACTTGCATGTAATTTGACTATAGATAGGGCTTGTCATATATGAGCAGCCAGACTGGGCTTTGTAATTTCTACAACACCTTGGGCTAAATTGTATAATCCATATCAAAACAATACTAACAAAATGCTAGAGTTAGAGAGATATAAATGGAAAATATTTCTTTCTACTTAAAGAAAATCAGTTGATTGATTTTGAAAATTTTGTCCATTTGTTTCTTAGATCATTGATAAAAATAAGAGAGACCCCTCAGAAGAAATTGAAATTTTGATGCGCTATGGACAACATCCCAACATTATCTCTTTAAAGGAGGTATTTAAAAATCTGTCAACTAAGTTAATGAAGTTATGGACTAGACCTTTATAGCTTTGCCCTCAAACCTCAATTTGCTGCTTTCCTTCTCCAGTAATTCTATACATGTTCTCTTCTTAAGGATTTCAGTAAGGAATGATGATTGTTGATAAAAGAATATCCTACTAATCTGAATATATTCTGAGTAGTTAACTCAGCAATATTACAACTGGAAACATAATTGATTCTGGAAATTTTACTTTCTTGATTATGGAGAATAGGCTGTAGAATCATGGATCATTCCTTGAATGAAATAGTATTAGCCTGTAGTTGTATAAAATGAGCATCTTAATACATACATTGATGTGTATCAGTGAATGATGACTCTTACACTAGCAAATAGGCTCATTTTTGTAAATATTCAAAATATTAACCATCATCTTGATCAATTTGTTTTGGGTAATATGATATAATCTGATTCATTATATTTAAACAGTAGTTTGTGTATACATATAAATCTGTGTGTGTGTGTGTGTGTACTTCTATGTTTATATAAAAATAAGTCCCATACAGAGTACGAATGCTTTTATCTATTTCTTATACACTATTTGAATTCAACATGTGTTTAGACCATACTCATCAATAAACTAATAAATGCTATGTTTACTATCACAAATACGATTACTATTGAAGAAATACTTGTAATATAATGAAAATACAGTATACATGCTATTTGAAAGGCACCGAATTCTACTTTTTTATTTATGTGGTTTCATAGAATTCTAACCTTCAACCTCAAAAACTCCATATTATCAAATTCCATGGCATGGACTTACAGAACTGCATAATAGATAATTTAGCTAATTCATCCTGTAGTACAGTCTGTACTACATTAACAAGAAAGAAGTTATATGTGCACTTTGATTTTAGAAGTTGTACTAACAAAGCAAAGTAAATATAACTTACAGAAATTAGGATAGTGATTATAAGTAATAAAACTTTAAAACACATTCCTTTTTAGGTCTTTGATGATGGGAAATATGTTTACCTTGTTACGGACTTGATGAAAGGAGGAGAACTTCTGGATCGTATTCTCAAAAAGAAATGTTTCTCAGAGCAGGAAGCTAGTAATGTGCTGTATGTAATAACCAAGACAGTTGAATACCTTCATTCTCAAGGAGTACGTTACAGTTGCATTCTTCCTTCAATTATGGGACCTATGTTATGTTTGCAATATATTTTTGTAGAGAAAATTAAACTCAATGTTCGAATGAGGTTTATAGAAAGTAGTGTAAGCTATGTTTATCTAACCTTTACCTTGAAATTATCAAGACTTAATCAAACTTTAAAGTCAAATGTTGCCGGGCGGTGGTGGCGCATGCCTTTAATCCCAGCACTTGGGAGGCAGAGGCAGGCGGATATTTGAGTTTGAGGCCAGACAGACAGAGAGACACAGAGAAACCCTGTCTCAAAAAAACTAAATAAATAAATAAATAAATAAATAAATAAATAAATAGTAAATAACAGAGAAACCCTGTCTTGAAAAACCTAAATAAATAAATAAATAAATAAATAAACAACAGAGAAACCCTGTCTTGAAAAACCTAAATAAATAAATAAATAAATAAATAAGTCCAAACCAGGCATGATGGCTTGCACCAGTAATTTCAGCAAACGGGCTATACAGAGATACCCTGTCTTGAAAAACCAAAATAAATAAATAAATAAATAAATAAATATCCAAACCAGGCATGATTGCTTGCACCGGTAATTTCAGCACGTGACCAATGCAAAAAGATTGCTAAAACTTAAAACCAGCCTGTTACATAGTGAGTTCCACACAAGCCTAGACTTCAAAAATCTAACAAGACAAAAAATATTCAGAACATATCGAAAATTATTAGAATTATTTTATTATTATTAATTTTAGCACCAAAAGACTATATATTGACTCACCAACTGGCCTAAATATGGCAGTAAGTTTTTATTCTAAACATATGAAATATCAGTATGTTAAATTTTGTGGAGAAGACTTTTTTATGTTGTCATTTCATATATTAGGTGATGAATTGAAATAAAAATATCAACTTATTCTTGAATATGTATATCTACTTTAAAAATTAGGCAGTAATTTAGCTTATTATTTTAGATTGAATCATTTGCAGCTGAACAATACCTATGAAATATAAAGAATGAAAATTGCAATTCAGAATTGATACAGTAGAAATTGTATTAAAGTCCTGCCTTTAAAATAGAGTAATAGTGTTGTAGTGACCGAGGAATAAGACTATAGTAGCTGTCAATAAATTGTACAATACTAAAAGAATAGTCATTCTCGTATAATTTAATCCATTGAATTTCTTTGCAAGCACCAAAAGGGATAACCAGAACTTTTTCATAAGGCATGATAAACCAGAAATTTTGTTTATACAATAAGATAAACATCTATTGTTTGATTTGTTTCTTAATAAATCTTGTTTTTAGACAACTTAAATAACAGACATTTTGAACACTTGTACATAACAGGCATCATAAGGAAAAGGTATTACAGATTCAAATACTAAGGAAGATTTGTCCTTATCTGTAAAGAGCGTATATTGCTGTGCTTTGATAAGAAAAGGTAATGAATATACCACAACTAGTTCACCAAACAAGTAATTTTCAGTTCAAACTCAGCAAATATTACACTTCAACAAAATTATAAGCACTGGAGAATAGTAGCAGAATGTAAGTATCTTCATAGCGGAACATCACCATAGGGTACAATCCTCCTGCTGTGTGCTAGAACTAAATTGCATCAGTAGTGGAAGCAGAAGGGTCACCACATGAAGAATGTCAACAGTTCTATCAATTCACTTAGCCTTTCTTTCTTTCTTTTTTTATTATTATTTAGTAATATTTATTTATTTATTTTATTACGTATTTTCCTCAATTACATTTCCAATGGTATCCCAAAAGTCCCCCATACCCTCCCCCCCCCCGACTCTCCTACCCACCCACTCCCACTTTTTGGCCCTGACGTTCCCCTGTACTGGGGCATATAAAGTTTGTTTGTCCAATGGGCCTCTCTTTCCACTGATGGCCGACTAGGCCATCTTTTGATACATATGCAGCTAGAGATATGAGCTCCGGGGTACTGGTTAGTTCATATTGTTGTTCCACCTATAGGGTTGCAGATCCCTTTAGCTCCTTGGTTACTTTCTCTAGCTCCTCCATTGGGGGCCCTGTGATCAATCCATACACTAGCAAGCGTTTGCTGAAAGGACCGAGATATAGCTGTCTCTTGTGAGACTATGCCGGGGCCTAGCAAACACAGAAGTGGATGCTCACAGTCAGCTAGTAGATGGATCACAGAGTCTTTCTTTCTTCATTGTTTCTGTTTTTCTACTGAGTTTGCATTTTTTTCTTGAGAGTTTCATGCATTATAAACATATTTTTTCACTCCTTTGAGATTATTATAACCAGTTAAAATCCAATATATTCTAACTTGATTCATCTGAGAATCACAGCTAGATTATTTTTTCCTTTTTGTTGTATTCAACTTGTCTTGTTTATGTAAGTCCTATGGTTGGATTGTGTCCCATGGTGATAAAAAGTCATGAAGATATTTATATTCTGTTACTATTCTCCAGTGGTTTAAGTGTAGGTTTAAGTATAATTTTGGCTGAGTTTGGACTTAAATTTCCTTATTTGGTTTACTAGCTATGATATCTTCATATTTATTTTTATCTAAAAGCTCAAACCCTTTCTAAACAATTTTATTTAATGTATCAGTTCTGGTTCTTTTTTTAATACTATTCAATACTTTGTATTTGTGCTCTTCTCAGACAGAAAAACTACTATTTTCAAATGAATATGAACTACCCTTGCATATAATAGAGACTGCTCTGGGTTTTTTTTGGGGGGGGGAGTTGGGGGGAAGGGGTTGGTTTAGTTTTTTTTGAGACAGGGTGTCTCTGTGTAGCCCTGGCTGTCCTGGAACTCACTTTGTAGACCAGACTGGCCTCGAACTCAGAGATTCCTTTGCCTCTGCCTTCCCAGTGCTTGGATCACAGGCATTTGGCACTTCTGTCTTGCTATAAAGACTACTCTTAATTCTAGGGTAAAAGGCACAGATAGGGAAACCTATCCATAACTTCCTCTGTTTCCTTCTTCAACCAATGTGTGGTACTTATCAGTGTCTGTCTGATTTTCTAAATTATCTTGAACCTACAAGCTTTTTGCCTTTTGTTATATTGAGTAAATAGTTGGAGTGGGGGTGGGGCACTAGGTAAGACCTTAGTAGAACCAAGATTTGAAGTTGGAAAGAATGAGACTTTTTACTATAAATATATAAACTACTTTAACAAAAATTTAGTTATACAAATATAATGCTGTTTTCTTTTATGTTCAAGGTCGTCCATCGTGATCTTAAGCCCAGTAATATTTTGTATATGGATGAATCAGCCCATCCAGATTCAATCAAGATCTGTGATTTTGGGTTTGCAAAACAGCTTCGTGGAGAAAATGGACTTCTGTTAACTCCGTGCTACACCGCAAACTTTGTAGCACCTGAGGTATTCTTTAACTATTCCTGTGGAACTTTCCTTGTTTTCCTAGATTAAGTCTTCATGGCATCAAGCATGTTGGTGAAGACAGGTAAAAGCAGAGTTGCCTTTTTTCTCAACTAAGAAGCTCTTTTTCTAATTTTGAATTATAATAATTCTTGATCTAAAGAGTTAGTTACTAGCATCTAAAACAAATATATCTTGTAATCAGGGTAATCGGTTCTATTAGGCTATTTCCTAATATAGAAATCATGATTTCAAAACAGGGTTTCATCATATAGCTCTGGCTGTTACTGTAGCTGGAACATATAGCATGTCTCCTGTGTTTGTCTCCTTATGGCTGGGGTTACGGGCATGTATTGTCATGCCTTGCTGAGAACCATTTATTTTAGGGCTGAGATACACCTTTAGATCACCTTAGCAGGTGTTTTTGCTTTGTTTTTAAATAGAAACATTGTCTTTTCCTGATAAACCATTTCTTTTTCCTGAGGGAAGAGTCAAGAAAGATGAGGCTGGAAAAGTTTAGGAATATAGATTGCACTTTTGAGATGCTCTCTGATATTAGTACCTCCTGAAGCAATAAAGACAAGATCTGTGAAAAATCAATCAGGGATTACATTGACTACATAATAAGTTGTTTATAAGTCAAGAATTGTTCTTAATATGTTATAGATGTTGATAACCAATGGGAATCTTTGACATACTAATCCAGATATCTCATTTTGAAAATTTGAATTTGCCAAACAAGAGAAATGTACTAAATAATCTGAAAGTGAATTTTTATCTCACATATATATTTTATTTTTATCAAATAATTGATAATTTTAAGCAGATATTATAAATACTGCCTATAAATCAATATTTTAAATTAGTTGTTAGGAAAATTATTTTCATATAATAAAAATGAAAATGTAGAAAAGTAGACTTTATTAATAAAAACTTACATTTTTTCTAAATTTTGCTTTAAAATGCTATTATTGGGGATAGAAACAATGTTTGCTTTCATAAGCTCTTTATGATATTGTTTGGACTGTTATAAATTATACATATATCTACAGAATGGTTTATTCTGTACTTGAATGAAACTCATACTACAACAAATGTACAATTCTCACTGAATTTTACTAGGTAGAAAACTGTTCTTTTCAAAATTGAATTTGGGACACATATTCCCAAAAGAGGTTATTTTATTTGGACTACCCTCAGGTATATGAGATAATCCTTTCCCCATAAATATTTCTAGCTGTTTTAGACTTTGGCCTAGAGTAAGACTAGCCTTAATAAGATAGGAGAACAGAATATTTGAAATGTGGTATCTTTTGTTAAATATAAGCTATATAGTCACCATGAATATTGTAAATTAATTTTTAATAGAATAACAGAGAACTTCTAACTGCATATTTTAATGGTCAGATTCTTAATTTTGGCTTGATTTTGTGTAGCTCTACTCTGATATTATGGAAATTTACTAGAAAAACTTGAGGAATGAATGTGTCCCAATAGAACACCAAAAAATTTTTAAATGAATAAACATAGTATATGCATGTTTAGATTAATGGTTAGGTAAACATTTTAAGATTAATGGTTAGGCAGTCATTTGAAATGAATGTATTACACAGTACTACACAGTACACTGCTGCTTTTTAATTCTAACAGACTCCCATTGCAGTAAGACATTTTGTTTATTGTAATAGCAAAAGCTTTCAGGTAGGCATGTGGAGATCATTTCTCCATAACTGGCATTTGAACTACCCTTTGGGTTGCTCTTGTATGTTTTGAATGCTTTAAAATATTTTATCAAGTGCTAAATACCCTGCCAAAAGTTAGTAACTATTTTTAAATTGTTATGAATTAAATACATTAGTCTTTTTTCTAAAAAGATTCTTTCAAAGTATACAATAGAACTATATACAAGATAGTCTACTTTAAAACAGAATCAGAAAGATTGAATTAGCCATGCAACTATTTTAAGAAATAATAGAAATTTATACGGTGGTACAGAATGTATTTAAGTATGTAGGAAATCAATTTTTTTCATGATAAGCTGTAACATTTTGACACCTACTGCACAGCTGTGCTATTCTTATAACTTACAAAAGTTATGGAGATAGTGAACCACCATTTGAGTTTTTTGTTTTTTAAGCCATGGGCTTCTGCATTTAAGCAGTCTTCCTCCCTCAGCCTTGGGTAGGACTACAGGTAACAAACCACTGTTGCTGCTCAATTTGGTGGCACGAGCTGGGAGAGCAGCACCAAAAATGAGGACTACAGTCTCATACAATTGCCAACTTTATTCAGAGCATCAGAAAATTTATATTCTAAGGGTTAAGTGAGGTCAAATGAGAAAAGGTCACATGAGTTTAGCTGTATACAGTCACAAGGTCAACCTGTGCTAGAAACATCATTATGAATAATAATGGGTAAGATAATAGTTAAACTAAGGTAAGACCATGACTATTTACTACATCTGGGAGGGGCATGAAAGCACATTCCAATAACAACCCATGTTATAGAGAAACATAGGTTACAAGACTTTTGCCTTGTTTCCTTGGAATTACCATACAAGCTCTCAGAATTCTCCTCATGCAACTTCATTCATGGACCCTGTTCTGAAAATCCACCACTTCTGGTAAGGCTATGAAAGTACAAATATGAGTAGGACAAAGTGGGAAAACAAGGGGATGCTTAGAACTATAGGATGATGAGGAATGAGGACATACCAGAATAAAAACAATGCTGTAGAGCTTTAGGTTGCACTTGTTAGGGCTTTTATAGTTCAGTCTTCCATAGACTCTCAGTTTTACATATGTGTTCTTTATTTGTTCTAAGACAATGTTTCATATACCCAATGCTGGCCTTATCCTTGATATTTATATAGCTCAGACTGGTCATGAACTCATGATCTTTTTGCTTCTACCTGATTGCCAGGATTGCAAGCGTGCACCACCATGCATAACCACATATGTGTTCCTATAAATACATTTGATTATAAATATATTTTATAGGAATTATAAATAAATTTTAAGCAAGTTATTTATCATATGTGTCTGATAATTATGAAATCCAAAACTGTAGTATATTTTAGCCTTTTGTAGATGAAAAGTCCGGGCTTATGTTTGCATAGCCACCAATGTTAAAAATTAATTTTTTAATTTTGTTTGTATGCCTATCGGCTTTAACAATGATCTTAATTTTTGAGTAAAACATGCCCTCATTTTATTTTTATTAATTTTAAAAATTACATTGATTATTCTATGCATTTGTGTGCATGAAAAAATGTGCATGTCATACATGTGGAGTCAAGATCAAACTCAGGTCATCAGACTTGGCAGCAAGCACCTTTGTCTGTTGAGACATGGAACTGCTGACCCCTAATCCCTTTATTTTTCTAAGCTGTTGAGGTTCATAGAAGAATATTACATTAATTCATAGTAAAAATATTGTTTAATTTGTATTAATATTGCCCCAAAACAAAAGTAGTTACACAAATTATTATATATATAAGCTCACTCTTCTTTTTAAGACACCAGCCTCATGTCTCAAACTATCTCATTAGATCATAACTTTTCTATTTTTTATCAATTTTATTAGAAATTTATACCCACAATACATGGAAACAAATCATAATTGGAATTTATACTTGTATAATATGTAGTTCATTTACAAAATACCTATACACACACACCCCACTAGCAAAGAGTTATCAAGCCCACTGTGATGGATCATATCTGATGAATTACTAGCACTTGGGAGATTGAAGCAAAATGACTGCCACAAGTTTAAAGCCAGCATGGACTATAATAAGAAAACACTATCTCAAAAGAGGAAGTGATTTCATAGATATAAAAAGCACTGACTTTTAGTAAGAATGCTTGTTATATAGTGCTGACCAGCTTTATGATTAACATTTCTGTTTCATCTTCATAATTCATGGTAATTGAAGTTCATAGTTGTATAATATGTACTCATTTTACAAAATAGTCATACATGTACAATTGATTGGAATAATTGATATCTACTTCATAGAGTCAATATCAGAATTAAAAACCTCAGTACTGTTTATAGTTCCATCAAACACCTGCACAGACTGATCTTAAGTTTAGGTGTCTGTATATCTAATTTGCCAAGATGAGGAATGAAAGTTCATTGAGGTTAGGTTTTATGTCTTTTAGGGTTGTTGTTTTTGTGTGTAGTCCATATATATTACTTAGCTTATAGTAATGACAGTATACACAGTGTTTACAAATTGGAAAATATTTTACCTTTGCCCTTCAGAGAGCATAAAATAATTTTAAATTTTTATTTTTATATTGTTAATATTTACAAAATTATTAGAACAAAATCAATCTCCCAGTGTATGAAAAAAATCTTAGGTATATATTAGTTATATTTTATACCACGAGTATTTTTTTCATAGGTTCTCACTCAACAGGGATATGATGCTGCCTGTGATATTTGGAGCTTAGGAGTCCTTTTGTACACAATGTTGGCTGGGTAAGCTATTTACAAACTCTTGTTATTTGAACTTTACCTGAATATCTTCATCTACAAAATGTACAGAAAAAATTAATGTTATAAAACAGACAATTGACATTTTTAAACCTATAATTCATATTTGTAAAATGAGAAAGATACAAAAATAGAAAGGTTTTTATAAAGAATAAATGTTTAAGAATGAAAATTTTATTTTTACAGTAAGTGCTTTACTTTTTAAAGGAGTTTATAAATCAGTTGTATAATAGGAACTCATCCACTGAATTTATTAATGTTAAGTTAATTATTATAAAAGCACTTTAATTCTGTCTCTTTCGGCAACAGATTTAGTAAGATGATTGATAAGAAATATAAACAATACTAAATAATATTAGACTAGAGGAGCATGCATATACATGTCTACTATTAACATGAGGATAAGCTCAAAACAGATATAACATAGACTATATTAATGTTTATAATTTATAATTAATTAAAATGATATTTTACTCTTAATACTGAGTAGTACTTTTATTTACAAGGGAATATTTAGGGCTGAATAAATTATTAAGTTACAAAAAAATGAAGGAATGGTTAACTAGTAACTATTAGATATGACATTTTAAATATTAAATTTAACTGCTACACAAAAAATAAAATATCAATTTCATAAGGTAATTTAAACTGTTAAATTGGCTTTATGTATAATTGCATATGCCAGGATTTTAAACTTTATAAGCTCTTACAGACTGGTAACCTTAATCAGATATAGTCAACAATATAGGTTTTAGACCATGGGATATAATTTATTGCTTGCTGTTTTCAAGTATTTGCTTTATGACTAGATAAGAAGTTATTATATATACGTATAAGAGCAATCTTACATTTTTAACCATAAATTGGCCTTCCCATTCCCAAGTGTAAAGGGATGTCAGTTACATCTAATGAAGTGCTACAAAAATGATCACTTTTTGTCAAGTTAATTTTTAAAATTCACCTGAAATGTATGAATTTACTTTCAACCCATAAATAATTTCATGTGCATAATTCAGTGACTATAGTCACTGAATTTATATTTACATAAATATTAGATGCATGTGTTTTTCATGGATATTAACTGGAAGTTGTAATTTGTTTCCACTAGTCATATTCATAAAAATAAAATATTAATGAATAAGCTGAATTAATACATTATAAATATGTAAGAATTGAAATAGTAGATATATTAATATTTCCTTGCTAACTTATGCCAACAGAATAGAATATTTGTGTTTTATTGTGGTCTCATAATACTGTATGTTTATATAAAAGTCTACCCTTATTTTGCATCAAAGAAAGCAAAAAAATAGCGTCTTAACTGCATTAAGTAACTTATTAGGGTTAAACTCACTATGTATATAATTTTATATTAATAGTAGAGAGGAATATTAGGTAATGCTCTTGGCGGCTTTTTATATTTTATATAGACTTATAGTGATCACTTTTAATTATATATAAAATGTACTTTTACTTCTTATGTTTATTAAAATGTATTTTATTAACAGCTACACTCCATTTTCCAACGGCCCCAATGATACTCCTGAGGAAATACTGCTGCGCATAGGCAACGGGAGGTTCTCTTTGAGTGGTGGAATCTGGGACAATATTTCACGTGGAGCAAAGGTATAAATCATAAATATATTGTTTTACTGTGTTGATATCAAATTATTAAAATCTAGATGTTATATCTCAGTGTGAATTTGTTGTATGTCTTTCTTCTGTTGTCACATCAGGAGTTGAGGTTTTACTATAATTACTTTATTTTCCCTTCTCTTTCTTTTGTCCAACTTCTCCCATGGAACCCACTTTCCTATCTTTCAAATTTATGGTCTCTCTCTTTGGTTGTTGGTGATTGTGTGTGTGTGTGTGTGTGTGTGTGTGTGTGTGATTCAATCCACTGAGTCTGTATAGTGTGTGTTACCTCTGTGTGTAGTTTTACCTGTGTGAATGTGTTTTCAGGACTGACCATCTAGTATTGGATAACCAATAGGTTAGCTTTTCTCTGGGGGAGAATATTTCTCTTGCTCTAAGTATTCTTTTGTTACCTATAGTTCTTGGAGGGTTATGTTATTAGCTTTTTCTCTTTCCATGTTAGCATGTGTGTTGGTGTCATTTTCGTTCAGGACATATTTTGGAAGCCATGTTGGTGAGATGTTATGGGTGTTGCTTCCGTTGAACATCATATGTATGTACCAAATGAACTTAAATAGAATCATAATGATGAATAAGTAGAATAAATCAAAATTGAAAGCTTAGAAGTTGTTAATGAAGCCCTAGCTGACCTCAAACTCATAGAGCAAAAATTCAGGTGACAGCAGATGCTAGCGAGGATGTGGAGAAAGAGGAACACTCTTCCATTGTTGGTGGGATTGCAAGCTTGTACAACCCCTCTGGAAATCAGTCTGGTGGTTCCTCAGAAAATTGGACATAGTACTACCAGAGGATCCCACAATACCTCTCCTGGGCATATATCCAGAAGATGTCCCAACCGGTAAGAAGGACACATGCTCCACTATGTTCATAGCAGCCTTATTTATAATAGCCAGAAGCTGGAAAGAACCCAGATGCCCCTCAACAGAGGAATGGATACAAAAAATGTGGTACATTTACACAATGGAGTACTACTCAACTATTAAAAACAACAAATTTATGAAATTTTTGGGCAAATGGATGTATCTGGAGGATATCATCCTGAGTGAGGTAACCCAATCACAAAAGAAGTCACTTGATATGCACTCACTGATAAGTGGATATTAGCCCAGAAACCTAGAATACCCAAGATACAACTTCCAAAACACAAGAAAATCAAGAAGGAAGATCAACGTGTGGATACTTCATTCCTCCTTAGAATAGGGAATAAAATATTCATGGAATGAGGTGCAGAGACAAAGTCTGGAGCTAAGATGCAAGGATGGACCATCCAGAGACTGCCCCACCGGGGTCCATCCCATAATCAGCCTCCAAATGCTGACACCATTGCATACACCAGCAAGATTTTGCTGAAAGGACCCAGATATAGCTGTCTCTTGTGAGGCTATACCAGTGCCTGGCAAATACAGAAGTGGATGCTCACAGTCAGCTATTGGATGGATCACAGGGCTCCCAATGGAAGAGCTAGAGAAAGTACCCAAGGAGCTGAAGGGGTCTGCAACCCTATAGGTGGAACAACAATATGAACTAACCAGTACCCCCAAAGCTTGTGTCTCTAGCTGCATATGTATCAGAAGATGGCCTAGTCAGCCATCATTAGGAAGAGAGACCCCTTGAACATGTAAACTTTATATGCTCAAGTACAGGGGTAACACCAGGGCCAAGAAGTGGGAGTGGGTGGGTAGGGGAGCAGGACAGGGGGAGGGTACAGGGGACTTTTGGGATAGCATTTGAAATGTAAATGAAGAAAATACCTACATAAATAAATAAATAAATAAATAAATAGAGATCTTTAAAAGATCACCAGAGAGAGAGAGAGAGAGAGAGAGAGAGAGAGAGAGAGAGAGAGAGAGAGAGAGAAATAGTAGTACAAGGAAAAAAAGGCAGTGTTTCTCATTTCATGAAGATAAATAGTGTAGTGATCTCAGCCTTCTTATGTTTCAATTTACTTGGTATAGGGGGCATTTGGGGATTTAATTGATTTTTCTCTAGTTAGGCCAAAAAGGGCTGTAAAGTATTTTTACCTTGGCTGAATTGAATTCCTGGAAATGTTTTCCTCATCCAGGCCATGCAATACAGGAGTATTGGACCAGCCCTTAACTTGGTTCTGCTAGATGTACCCACAGATCTCCTAACAGCTGGATGCCCCTTTACACCAAACGTGCTCTGCCAGTGCATGTGTGAACATGAAAAAAATGCCTGAGGCAGGCTATGTTTCCACCAAATGTTTCCAGTGATCTGAAATGTTTTCCAGTAATCTGTCAGACTAAAGTAATGTGTACTTAAGGGTCAGGTATGGAATGCTGTTCCTGCGTGACCTGGATATACTGGTTTCTTCCTAGAGGGCCAGTTGGAGGCCTCCAGATGGAATCAACCCGCACTTTCTTCTGTAGTTATTCCTGTATTTCCCAGCTAAGCAGACCTGTATTTGTGAATTGCATCTAGATTACAACCAGTTTCCTAGGCCCACACTGATTCTTAGGATATTTACTTGCCCAGTTATTAGAGAAGGGGAGACTTTGGAGTTTGAAGATAATAAAAATACGTATTTTTCTGCTCTCTGGTCCAATGTTTTGACTGTAAAACTGCAAAGTAGGCTTGTAATTCAATGTCTGCTCGCTATGCCAGTTGCTGATCTCATTTTTACTTTCTTTTTTCATTCTCCTCCCTCCCTCCCTTGCTCCCTCGCTCCCTCCCTCAGTCCCTTCCTTCCCAGACTTCCATATTGTGCACCTATGAAATTCTCAGACTTTCTTTCTTTCTTTCTTCCTTTTTTTTTTTTTTTTTTTTTTTTTGCTTAAACCTCTGCTGAAGGAGATGCTCTCTTCTGCTGTGTTAGGGTCAGATTTCTAATGGAAAGTTCAGCATTCCTGAATTCTGCCTCATCTCTGTCTAATGTTTTCTAGTACTCTCCCTTACCTTTTTATGTCATCATTGCCACTACAGGGAAATTAATGTTCTGTTGTAGATTGGAGGAGAAAGAGGAAAAGTTTAGGTATCTTTCTTCCACCATCTTCCTGTTTAGTTTTGAAGGATATAGCTATATTAAAAAAAAATAAATGGTTAAAATAGTTTTCCCTTTCAGTACATTATAACTGTATTCTCATTTGAAATATTTTCTGAAATGAAACTATTATCCTCCTCTGTCTGTCTGTCTGTCTGTGTGTGTCTCTCTCTATACACACACACACACACACACACACACACACACACACACACACATATATAAAACATGTTTGTAACTTTCATTAAATTTGGTAATTAAGGAGTTCTTCTTTCTCCCCTGGAATTCCAGTTGTTCATACATGTTAGGCCACTTGAATATTCCCACAGTTCACTGATGCTCTGCTCTTTTGCATCTTTGTTTAATAGTCTCTTTCATTTGGAGTAATGTCTATTACTCTGTCTTTACCAATCACCTTGTCTGCTATCTTTGTATATTTAGTTTATTTTAACCTCATTTTCAGTATTCAGTTTTAGATATTTGGTGAGTCTTTTTTTAAATCTTCTGTCTCAACTTTTTAATATTTGGAGTACTGTTATAGCTCTTAAAATTTTTGTCTGTAAATTCTAACATGTCAGTTCTGGAATCAGTTTTAATTTTTTATTCATTGTACTTTCCTGCTTTTCTTGTATGATTGCTAATTTTGGACAACATGGCAAAAATAGTGAATTTTATATTGGTGGATATTGGGTACTTTTCTATTCCATATAAATATTCTAGACTTTTGGTCTAGGCATCAGTTAAATTTGGAGAAGCAGTAATAGTTGTATATCTTTATTATAGAGAGTTTGTTAGAGAAGACTACAGCAGTGTTTAATCTCAGGCTACTTACCAGTTAGGCAGAATTTCTATCAAAAACCTTATAGAACTTTCAGTGTTTTCCAGTAAAGCTGATAGAAGCATAATATTCCCCAATTTGCATCGTTTCTGAAGTTTTTTCCCTAGTTGTATTTTTGTTACTATGTGTGTATACCATGAAAATGAATTATATCTAAAAAGAACAAAGATTCTTTAAAAGTACAAAACTTATGTTTAAAATTTATACTATAAAAATTATAACCAATATAATCAAAGTATTCTTCAAATATTATGTTCCAAAATTGAGAACGAATGAATCGTAATACTTGTGAAAATCTGTGGACACTACCATGTAGTAGTTCTGAGTTTAATCCAATCTTTTCATATATTTCTTCTGAAGATAAAAGGTTTTCCTCATTTGTAGAAATACTAAATACTTGAAAGAAATCATTGTAGATTTTTATAATTTTCTGTTCTCTTCTACCATCCAATTCATACTCAGTCTTCTGACTGTGTGTTGGTCTCTGTGTATGGCACTCTGTCTCCTTAATTAGATCTACAGGCTGTCTCCTCCTTACCTGCACAGCAGCCAGAACACACCCAAGGTGGTATGTTGGGCATTCATGCTGCACGCCTGATTTCTTGCCCATCTCCTAGAGGTCATTTTTCTCTGCTAGCTTTGTTAGTTTGTGTTTTATATATTGGTTTTTCAGTTGCAAAGTGTGGATAGGTCTGAGGAATTTTTTTTTTGGGGGGGGGGTGTTTCGAGACAGAGTTTCTCTGTGTAGCTGTGGCTGTCCTGGAAGTCACTCTGTAGAAAAGGCTGGCCTTGAACTCAGAAGTTCGTCTGCCTCTGCCTGCCAAGTACTGGGATCAAAAGGTGTGCACCACCATGCCCCCGGCTTTTTTTTTTCTTTCTTTCTTTTTTCTTTTTAAAGACAATGCCCTGTACAGCCCAGGCTCCTTTGGGAACTGATATGTACCCAAAGATAACCTTAAACTCTTGATTTTCCTGCTTCTACCTTCCAATGCTGGTGTTATAGGTATGTGACACTTTACCAAGCTTATTTGATATTTGTTTTTAAATGACACATAAAGCATAAAATTTGTTCATATTAATGATATGACTTGTAATGCATTAATAGAGATATACATTATATAATTTTAATGTAGGTTAAATATATCACCTCAGATACCTATATCATTTATTTAAAGTGAAACATTCAAAATCCTCTTCTAGGTGTTTGTCATTATCTGTAGTCACACTTGTCTGTGGTAGCATACCAGAGATTGTTGCTCCTACCCAACTGTAACTAATCAGAATTACCCATCTCCCTTCCTCTCCCCACTACACGTCCTTATGTCTCTTACCCCAGAATCAAATAAGAGGTCCTTCTTAATTTTATGATTTATTAAGTCTGTTTTATTAAAATACTCATTATTTTTTATTTTCCTATATTCATTGTATATGGTAGTAGGTTTCATGCAAATATGTAATATACATTGATCATATACCCCCAAATTCACTCTCCCCTTTCTCATCATTTCTCTTCCAGCTACTTCCTTTGTTCCCCTAGACAATTTTGCATGTCTCATTTTTAATATGAAATTTCTGTTTTTGCAAATGTGTTCTATTACAAGTTAATTATTTGGATTATCTGAAGCCCTGAAATATTTTAGCAGATTATATTTTTTCTTTTTTGTTTTTTATTAAATAGGATCAAATTTAGTGCTACTCCCAAACTTATTCTGGCTGCCCTTTAACTTGTTACAGTCCTCCTGCTTAAGCATAAAGAGTTGAGAGAATAAATTAACATTATTTTTTATCTGCTGTTATTACCTATCATCTTTAGTTTCAGTGTTTTCGGTAATAAAAGATTTTACAAATTATTTTTCTCTATTAGGAAAATAGGTTTTTTTTGTTTTGTTTTTGTTTTTGTTTTGTTTTATTTTTTGTTTTTCGAGACAGGGTTTCTCTGTGTAGCCCTAGCTGTCCTGGAACTCACTCTGTAGACCAGGCTGGCCTCGAACGCAGAAATCCGCCTGCCTCTGCCTCCCAAGTGCTGGGATTAAAGGCATGTGCCACCATGCCCAGTTTAGGAAATTCTTTTTGAGAGTTTACTTGCTGTCCTAAAAGTGGTAAGGATAGTTTACTCAAAGTATTACATACATGATTTGGTATTTTAAATTAGTAATATGTTACTATGAAGTTATATTCTATCACAGTTTCATTATAGAAACAATCAAATATTCATAGATAATTTGATGAAGATTTCTGATACCTAAGCCATTATCATAACAGTGATTGCTTACATTGAATTTTTACTTTACTGACATCATTATATAATGCAGAAAACCTTTGCTTATTGAGTCGATTAACTAACACACAACTTCCCCTTTGTGTTTTAGCTGTATATACAAACCTTTGCATCTTAGGGTCTAACTGTCTAACAACATTCTATAACTCTCTTCTTTTCTTGCCCATTTAAAACACTACAGGCAAACTCCTGCTACCTTAAGTGTTTTCCCTCTCTTTCATTACTAACAAAATCCCAGTTCTGAAAGTTTGGTACATAGTGATTAACAAAAAATAAAAACTACTATAGAATGAAAAATCTGTCTGAAGATTATCTTTGTATTTCTTTCTGAGTTTCATCCACGAGCGTCTATACCACTCTTGCTCCTCCCTTCAAATTTGCATCTTTTAAAAGGATTTTGTGGTTCTTTATATATTCAGTTAACTGTACAGAATATAAATACTGTTTTTCCTAAGTGTTGATAAACGGAACATTATAAAATTATTGATGCTTTCATATTTTGAAGCAATCTAAATTCTGTATTTTCAAATAAATTTCTGTATCCATTTAGGATTTGCTTTCTCATATGCTTCACATGGACCCACATCAGCGTTATACTGCTGAGCAAGTATTAAAGCACCCTTGGATAACCCAAAGAGAACAACTGCCGCGCCATCAGCCAAACTCAGATGAGCCACCACAGGTTGTTATAGTAAAACCAATACATGCTTAATATGCAGTGAAGCTCTCATGTTACCCACTGATGTTTCTTAAATAACTATGTAAAGTAGCTTTATTTTTTGAAAATTTTTTTGTACCTTTCATGAACTCTTAATGTTTTTATGATATCTTTTTTAATTAGAGAAAAATCATCTTTTTTTTTTTTTTTGGTTTTGGTTTTTTGGTTTTTCGAGACAGGGTTTCTCTGTAGCCCTGGTTGTTCTGGAACTCACTTTGTAGACCAGGCTGGCCTCGAACTCAGAAATCCACCTGCCTCTGCCTCCCAAGTGCTGGGATTAAAGGTGTGCGCCACCACACCCGGCTAAAATTCTATAGGTGGACCCTTTGATGTCTTTTCTTTTTCTTTTTCTTTCTTTTTTTTTTTTTTTTTTGGTTTGGGGTTTTTTTTTTTGTTTTTTTGAGACAGGGTTTCTCTGTGTAGTCCTGGCTGTCCTAGAACTCACTCTGTAGACCAGGCTGGCCTTGAACTCAGAAATCTGCCTGCCTCTGCCTCCTGAGTGCTGGGATTAAAGGCATGCGCCACCATGCCCGGCTGAAAATCATCTTTTAACTTATATAAATTTCCTAAAATAATGGGTTTTATAGTGACAGTTTATTATATACATATGATATATTTTGATCATACATACTCTCTTATGCCCCCTAATATCCTTGTCTCTTATCTCCCTTATCTTGCTCTATATCAGTAATGGTAATAGTACCTTTGTCTTTTTATTTATTTTTTTTGTTTTTATTTTAATTTTTCTTAATTTTCTTTTTTATTAATCATTCCATTTGTTTTTATCTCAAATGATATCCCACTTTCTGGTTACCCCCTCCACCAACCCCCCATCTCACATCTGCCCTCCCCACTCCCGTTTGCCTGTATGAGGGTGCTCCCCACTCACCCATACTCTCCTGCCCCACTACTCCAGCATCCCCCTATACTGGGGCATCAAACTTCCCTGGGACCAAGGGCTTCCCCTCCCTGCTCTGCTACCGATGTATATGGTAAAACAAAGATGCCATATATGAGAAAAAGTGTGTAGCATTTGTTTTTAGAGTCTAGGTTATTTTGTTTAACATGACTGTTCACCTCCTATGCATTTTATTGTGACACAATTTTGTTCTTTTTTTTTTTTTTTTGATCAACTAAAATTTCTACTGTGTAAATATTTCAAACTCTATCTCCATCCATCCATCCATCCGTCCAGGCAACATGGTTGGTTCTTTGTCTTGGGTCCTTGCTACAGGAGCTTATATAAAAGGGTACATTTCATAGAGAGAGGTCTTGTCTTTTTATTATGAAATACTTTTTACCTCAGAGATTGATACTGAACTTGTAATGTGTTGTCATTATTTTAGGAAGCAGTGGCAGCACCATATTCTGTCTTGGCTCGGAACCCAAACAGGCATCATCCCATCCTGGAGCCTGTTACTGCTTCACGTTTAGCTCAGAGGCGTAACATGAAAAAGCGAACATCAACTGGCTTGTAAGAGTCTTGTGCTCCTCAGTCCTCAGCTAACTGGATGAAGAGAAATTTAAATGTGTGTTGTGGGTTGGCTTTTTCTTTTTTGTCTAATCGCATATCAAAGGTATTTTGTTTCCTGCCACATTACTTGAATATTCTGTTTAAGCCTCTTTTGGAGAGGTTGGAATTTTAAACAAACATACATAGGTCCATAATATTCATACTATGTCATTACAGTAGTCTCCAAACATTTAACTATATAATTGATGTCCACAAGGTCTTAACTTCTCTGTACATTAACTTTCCAAATTCCTTTCAAACAAAGTTAACCTGTTTTTTATTGTTTTACACAAAAATGGTTTAGGAATTCATTCATACTAATCAAGATGATTAGTTCTTTTCATATGTTATAATGCTAAATAATATCAGTATTTTAACATCGTTTCCTAAAAAGGAACTTTTGTTCTTAAGAGAACAACAGAAGTATTCTAATAGCTTGTGCATAGCCAAAGCACTGCATTCATTTGAGTCTGTTTAGATACTAAGTGTAGTCAAAGTAGTTTGGTGCCTGAGCAAAATACATTCGTGCTAATATATGAATTCCTGATATGATTGGTGCCAAAGTTTTGATAGATTAATTAAATCACTAATAATTTGTGCAGACAGATTTGTATATTATCCATAAGTGACTTCAACTAGAGAAAGGTTCCATATGGCTTCTAATGTTTTACAGCTAATACAATTGTAGTGAAAGTGAAAATGTTTTTATCCAAAGGTTTCATGTTGGTGTTGTAATCTCCTAAAAATGTCATAGCTAAGCCTTTGAATATGCACTTCATGGTGTTGATGCGATCTTGGTGTTACCTAAGCTGACTTTGAAGTTAACCAATTGAATTTAACCATCGTCTTTCCCCTTTATAAGTGAAGCTACTCTGTTGTATTCCTGATTTCCATGTGGTTTGAGCTACAGTGTAGCATATTGAGCTACCTTGAATCCTATGGTGATGTAGTTGAAGTTTTATTATAGTGGACTTGTGCACTTAGCACATATGATACAATATAATGTATTTCAGTAAGCATCAGACAATTCTATATACTTCAAGAAAATAATTTCACATTTTAAAAAGGAAACAATATTAATGGTTGACACAGAAATTTGAGCACATTTAAAAATCATTTATAATAAACTGGCCAAATTGGTATTATTAAATTTATGATTCAGAACCAGTGTATAATGTGTATTATTTTCTTCAAATGCTGAAAATTTTAAAAGTCATTTTATATTGTTAAGGAAAATATCATTAACTACTACTACTGACAGAATTCATGAATGTAAACTGGAGGATATCAGTTTTGTTTAGTGTGTGCTAGGTGTACTATTTGCTAAGTTCAGAGAGAACTGATTACTGAGTGTGTGATTTAGACTAGGAGACATGTAATGTTGGAATTTAATAAAACAAACTGTATGTATTCTCTTCAAACTGTAAGTGATCTTTATCCATGCACAAATATCTGTTTCCTACATGTGATATATAAATTCTGTATTCTTACTTGAAGTGTCTTTTTTAAAATGATTGGACAATATTAAACAACAGCTGATCTGATACCACACAACAGCATCATTTAGTCTTGGTGTAGTATTTTGTCTTTGGTGTTTCAATTTGGTTAATTTTCTCCTTTTCTTTTTGTTTTATTGCAATAAGTACTTGCATTTAAACAGTTGTATTCCTACATTCAAATTCGTATGCTCCTGTCATGATCTTCTTTGTGCTGTTACACATCCTTACCAGTTGATTTGTTGAAGTCAAAAACATTAGTTTGGTTTTGACTTTTTAGGACACATACTATGTCTGTATGTGCTTTCCAGCTAATTAGAGAAAATGAACCTGGAAAATGAAAAGTGATAATAAAAATACCTTTTAGCCTTTGTGTAAACAATGTGTTAAAAACATCATAATTTTCATTTAGTTCACTCGGAGAGTGGTGTTGTACAGCCTGATATGAAAGAACATTAAGGATTAACCAGTGAATATGCTTTCTCATTCCCCAGTGAGTATTGACTCTACAAAAGATACAGGCATGCTAGTGCATTTGCCTAATTGTGGAGTAGAGAGACAACATTACTGTAGAAGAAAGCCCTGGCTACACCCTTGTTTTGCAGAAGTGGGATGCCTACCATGTCTTTTTATTCTAGAATAAATTTGAATGGAAGGAGTGAAGGTTCAAATATTTATAAATGAGTGTCCAGTTAAAACAAACTTTCAGTAAGACTTTAGCATACTATAGTTCCTAATGGATTCATGATCACTTATTTTGTACTCTTTGGTAGTATTTAACAGCAGCCCATTTTTGAGGTAAAACTTTGAGGTATTTTACTGTTCTGGATGGAGAGGACATTGAACTTATTTTTCTCAAAGAGAAAAACATTAGGTCTGCTAAGGTAGACTAAGAATCCATTATCTGGAAGTGGATATTAACATATTAGGAAACCATTTGCAAGAAAAGTAGAAAGTGGTGCTGATGCCTGATTTTCTGTTCTCAAACTTTTAATCTATTTTGTTAGGGATGCGTAATTTTTTATTATCTGTTTTTGTTTTTTGTTTTCTGATTTCCTGGTATTGACCCGGGGTAGGTTGGAGTGATTTCATTTGTTTGGCAACCCACAAAGTTAACAGATGCTTGGTGTTTGTTTCCCCACTGAAACCTGTTAAAATAATAACTGCCCATAGAAATTCATTTGTAACACTTGATTAATAGTATCCTAACTAGAAGAGACCCTTAATATATAAAGAAAACAACAGCTTACTGCCTGAAGGCACACTGGGAAATTGTATTTTAAATTAGGCAGTTTGTCCATTCATTCTCTTCATCTGGATTTCTAAACCCTTCTACTATCCTACTTGACTACCTCACAACAGTTTTTCACCATTAAGACTTACCAAATCCTCAGAAGGATTCAGTGTTCCAAAAGGACTTTACTCTTTTCTTTTTTTCAGAACAAGATTTCCATCTCAGAACAGTAGAGTTCAGCTAACAAAACAACAAAAGCTGTAACACTAAATTAATGCACATTTTCTTATTAGTGGATAGTGGAGAATTAGCACTTTCCAGTGAAGAATGCTATTAAGCAAATGCGTTTCTAGTTGCAGGAGTTACAATCAAATCAAATGCAATTAGTTTTAAATTCAGTTTTTGTTGAATTCTCTGGATTAAAGAATATACTCAGAAGTTCTCAGATTCAAGCCATTCAGTAAAATGTCTCCTAGTTGTAGAGTTCCTTTTTTCCATGCATTCTATACTTTGTCTAATATATTCCAAGCTTTTTTATATAATGAAAATATACCTCTCTATAACAGAGTGTTGTAGAGGGAGAAAGGTATTGGTGGTCATTTCTTTACATGTTGTTACATTCAAATTTATCTGTATTTTCATTTCTCACAATAAGTAGTGAATACCATAAGGACTTTTATTCAACCCATAATTGTATTAATAGAGAAAAAAAGCAGAAAAATTCAAATGAAAGCTGTACATGGATCTATACTCTCTGTCTAGATTTTAGGATCCAGAGATCATTTTATTACATTATTTTACAGTAATAATGCAAGCTGCAATAAATCCAGATTTTATAATTATGATTAAATTTATTTAGTGGTTGTTTTTTTTTTCCTTTTCAGTGCTTCTTAAGGAAGTTTTCGTGTTTATCTTGAGATCAGTGATTGCTTAGATGATTTGAATGATTAAGTACTGTGTTACCTGTAGGACCGTAAATCCATTCATAGTGATCGTTTGCCACCTCTATTATGCTCATGGAGTCACTATTCCTGCTTTTAGTGTTATAATCGAATGGAGTCTAGTCTATAATTTGTATACTATGATACTGTTTGATAATCAAAAATTCAGTATGATAGCTAATATGTGGAAGTCCTCTACACAGTATATCCTATATTATGAGCACATGTTTCTTTGAAATATGAAGAAAATTACAAAAGAAAACTACTTTTGTAACAAAAAAATTTAAGATTGCCTTCATTATATTAGAAAATAATTATGTTTCAGTTACTTGTTAGCAAAAAAATTTGAGATAAATGTACAGAAGTCTATGTCTCTGTACATATACCAAGTAAAGGCTTATTCTATATTCCTGTTTCTAAACCACAGCCAGCACAGTCTTGGGAATGACTGTTTTGCTTGTTCTTTGTTGAGTTATAATTATTAGTTATTCTTGGAAAATAGTTTTTAAACATCAAGTTTTACGTGGGACAATTCTAGAGAGTATATCAATATGTATATATATTAATATTTGACATTTGACCAATTTGTTGCCATTTTCCTTTTATCAACTAATATTGCTCAGATTATATTTTCTCACTTAAAATTTGTTGTTTCTAAAACTGATACACACTACTTATAGCAAAAGTATAAGCTTTTCTTACTATAGTAAAATTATTTTGAATACCAGGAAGTAATCTAGGAAGAAATTGGCACTTTCAAAAGTTATACATAAACTTTTAATTAAATATCCAAACCTGAGCATGGCTGGTGAATGAGAATTTATCTTGTATTATCTCCCATAATATAAATGGGAAAAATAGTATGTAGCAAAACAGAAGTAATATTACTGGTCATGTGTTAGCCAGGATTTATGCAAAGAGCATAGTTTGCCACTGCCATATTTTTAAAAAAATCATTTTCTGACACTTCCACTTAGTAATTCTTGTAGCTATTGTTCTGATTTAGACATTAATAGTCACTAGAACATCACTGCACTCCTCAACAGAAATGCTGGTAAATAGAGATTGTATATAGATTCACTTCACAGATACTTAAAAATCTAAAATCTGGGGCTCAATTGGTAAGAGTACCCGACTGCTCTTCTGAAGGTCCGGAGTTCAAATCCCAGCAACCACATGGTGGCTCACAACCATCCATAATGAGATCTGACTCCCTCTTCTGGAGTGTCTGAAGATAGCTACAGTGTACTTACATATAATAAATAAATAAATCTTAAAAAAAAATCTAAAATCTGAAATTGAAGGAGAAATTTCCCCAGGTTTCTATAAGCTGTATTTTTCATATTATACATTTTATACCATTATTTATTTTGTAAATATTTTCTTTAAAACGCTGTTCCTTTTGACATGTTTTCATTCATTATACTACATTTTTCATTGTGTGAGATCATATTTAGTAGTGCATTCTACAGTGTTCTTTTACCTCACAGTGCTTCTAAAGAAATCACTATCCTTTTGAATTTACAACATGCCAAAGATGACCTAAAGTTATATTTATTTTTCTTCCTGTTAAAACTGTGAGCAACAATTATCAAGAAATTATGTTAAACTACTGGCATTCTCTGGGTACTAAATAAAAAGGCTGTAACTTTCTAACATTTTATATTTGACCTTGCTTGATCATTTATGGATGTAAACCTGCCTCTTTTATTAAATACATAACTAAATTATATAATTCATTGAGTGGGGATAGGGAGATAGAGAGGGAGAAAGAATATGAATGTGTGTTTATACACAAGGTTGGGTGCCAAATATAGTAGGAGTTTAAAAATACATGCTCCTTGATATTTTCAAAACTATTATTTTTCTTATAAGATTCTTCTAGCATCCGTATAAAATGAAATAATACAACAAAACAGGCATGAAAATGTACAATCCTTTAGACCTCCTCAAGAGAATACATTTATCTGCAAGGTAAAGTGACAGGTTCTTCTGCAGTAGGAGCATGAATCTATTTGTCTCCAAGAGCTGACCAATTCTTTTATGCTTAGAAGAAATAAAAAAGAAAATTTAACTGAAAAAGAATTCATCGTATATGACATTATAACAACTTGTACATACGTAAAAGTTCATATGTGGCAATCAAAATCTTCACATACCTCTTATTTCAGCGTCTTGGAAGTAAGCATTGCACACCCCAGGTTAATCTGAGGAAGTATGTAGAAATTGCGTTCCCCCTGGCTGTCTTCAATCAAACAAACAAACAAACTCTGCTTTTGTTTCTCTTATGTAGAATAAGAGAGAACATTTTTAGTCAGTAGTTCCTGGAAAAATTTTAGGCCTAGCAATCTAAGTGTTTTAATCTTTGTGAAAGGATAAAACAACCAGGCTGCAGTTTGTTGTCTCATTGATTCCCTTGGTGTCCTCCTTTTTACTTCAAACAGATTTATTAAAGATGCTGCCGGCCTGTTTCTGAAGGTACAGCTCATATTCTTTATAGGATTGTTGTGGATCACAGAACCTCCTCTACCCAATCACAGAGCAGCCTTCCACTTTGAAGTCCCTTCCTTCCTTCCTTCCTTCCTTCCTTCCTTCCTTCCTTCCTTCCTTCCTTCCTTCCTTCCTTCCTTCCCTCCTTCCCTCCTTCCCTCCTTCCCTCCTTCCCTCCTTCCCTCCCTTCCTCCCTTCCTCCCTCCCTCCCTCTGCCAGATCTCCTTTCTCTTTTTTTTTTTTTAAAGATTTATTTATTTATTATTATATGTAAGTACACTGTAGCTGTCTTCAGACATTCCATAAGAGGGCACCAGATCTCGTTGCGGATGGTTGTGAGCCACCATGTGGTTGCTGGGATTTGAACTCTGGACCTTCGGAAGAGCAGTCAGGTGCTCTTACCCACTGAGCCATCTCACCAGCCCCAGATCTCCTTTCTTATGTGTAGATTAGGCACTAGACTTTTTCTTTTGCTTCAAGACTCTAAGATACATTCCATATACTTTCTGAGCATAAACATTTTAGATTATTTTGTTTATAAAGTTTTAAACAAGACACCATATTTAAAAAAACAGATTATTTCAATTTCTGAACAAAATTTATTTTTTGTAGGTGCATTTTTTACTCAACAAATGTGTCCTGTCTTTGTGTCAGATACTATTGTTGATTTTCCTTTTTAAACAGAAATTACAGGTTTTTTTCTTAATGGCAAATAAGGTGCTTTAAAATTGAAGCTCTAAAACATCTATGACAACAATAGGTATGCTAATATCTACAACTATGAGATAATTTATTTTGAGCATTAAATTTATATCTGAGCTCCTGATAGGAAAGGCAAAAAAGAATAGAAGATTAAATAGTTATTTGACAAGCATACCAAATTTCAAGAAATACCTTTGGCTGATTTAAAAAAAAAAAAAAAAGTAACAACCTTGTCTTGGAGCCTTGAACGGAATAATGGCTTAAACCATTTTGTTAAAGTAAGTATATGAAAGTCTTTCGGTTACAAATGCTAACTCGTGTATTGAGCATTCAAAGAGAATTTACTATTTGGCTTCATGTCTTGATCCCTTTCATGGAACTAGGTTTGCTTTGCTTTTTTCCATCTTTCAAACACACTTTCAAAATTAATCCATTTTGAGACTCTATATGATTCCAAAATGAAAATAACAGGTCTTTTTTTCTTCATACGTAGTTCCTAGGGGTAGAGTTAAATGCCTAAGTGATACTTGAACTGAAATTGGAATGAGCTAGAGCACTTCTGGTGAAATGTGATACATAAATAAGGGTGAACGGGGTAGATAGCAGCTATTTTCTTTTTGGCTACCCAAATATCTTTTCTGTATCATGGTAGCTTGGTTGAGAAATTATTCCCAGAGCTCAGGCATTAGTAGTACTGTTTGAGAAGGTTATAGGGAGGTACAACCATGTTGGAAGGAAATATGTTCTGTCACTTGCTTCCATGTTTCCCCACCATGACGGTCTCACCCCTCTAAAAATGTAAGTCAAAATAAACTCTTCCATAAGTTGTTTTTAATCATGGTTATTTCATGACATCAATAAGAAAATTAAACAGTAGACATATCCATGTCCATTTTAAATGTATATGCTTTCATAAAATGCATATACTATCTCACTCGTCCCTAAAGAATACTTAAACATTCTCATCTATTTCTATAATGTAACTTCAGGACCAAAGAACTCTAGGTGATATGCAGTTCTCTTAGCTTCTCTGATTCTGTTTCTTGTATGTTTATACTTTTTCATTTGTAGTTAATCTCTGTTTCGGATGTTTCTGTACTAACCTCTGTTACCTGTTCATTAAAGCTAATTGTTTGTTGTAGAATGTAGATATGCAGAAAATGACATAGTTCTGAAAGGTTACCACTGCATAGATAAGTATACTAAACGTGTTGCCTATATTGTATTCTTACACACTCCCTGTAGGTAACTTATCTGTGCCTTACTATAACCACAAACTCTGATAGAAAGAGCTCCGAAAGGAGAAAAGGGTCATAGTTTGAGAGGGATTTCAATCTATGACTGATTATCTCAGTTTGTGCCAATGAGAATCCGAGCCAAAGCTCCTCTCACATCCTGGTATACTAGGAACCAGGGGCTGATAAGGCACCCAGAGGCTAACTCCTACATCTGTCAGCCAGGCCCTGCCTCTCAAAGTCTACACAGCCTTCGTGGGGCCAGAAGCTGGAGATAACATGAGCCTATGGAGACCATTTCAGATTCAAACTGTAACAGTAACTAAACTTGTCTTCTGGTGCTTGTTCTTTATATAAAGCTAAACACTCACACACAGTTTCCTTTCTTGATAAGCAGAGGTCCCCTAATTTATACTCACTTAATGTAGTTTGGAAATTATTAGCTTATAGGTATCATTCTTATTTTCAGTCTTATGTTTCATTACGTGTACTTCTTATACTTTATTTAAACTCCTATGCTTTGATAGTTTCCAATGTTTTGCAACCACAGATAATGTTAGAGTTCATACATACACTTTATATTGTTTATATATCCATGCTTATATACAATTTACCCTAGTACAAAAATTTAGAACTAGAATTTCTTGATTTAATAAGTTCTGTCTTGGTTGTCGTGATAAAATACCCTGATAAAAGCAACTTAAGAGAGAAAGGACATGTGTTGGCTCATCATGGTAAAGTTGAGGCAGCACAGACTGGATCATGGTATGTATCTACAGTCAAGCAGAATAATGGATGACTTCTCTCAGCTCAGTGTCTTTTTTTATGTAGTACAGGAATCTAGGCCAGGAAAGAGTGCTACCGACAGTGAGTCTCCCAACCTCATTTAACTGAGTCAAAATACTATCCCTATCCCGAGGCATGGTCGGAGGCTTTTGGCTCCCAGGTAGATCTTATAAAAATCACAATTGAGATTAACCATCACAAGTAATTGTTCTTAAGATATTGCCAAAATCTCTTCCACTGACATTAGGCTATTTTGTATTCTTCCCAGAAATGTCAGAAGCACCTATTTTTAGACTAGTTGTCAGGAGCAGTAATTTCATTTGGGAATTTACTATAAGTGTAAATCTGGGGCTGGGATCCAGCAACCTGTGATTTAATAAGGTAATTCTTTAATGAGTTTAGAGTATGCTCATTTTTCCAATCCCAGAATTTTCTAAATCATACTTGATCATAGAATATAGCATGGGAATTACTTGTTAAATGAATTATTTTTTATGCCTCAATTATTGGTACCTTTATCTTTCCAATATAAAGCTGGTTATTTTTAGTAGACAAAATATTAACAAGATGTTAGCCAAAAAAGTCAAACCATGATTTAAGTTGTATGATATACCATAAGAAATGTGTCTAATAGCCTTTACCTATTTTAAAAAGTGATAAGACACATAAGTGCACCAACTACATTGTAAAAATTTTGTAAAAATTAATACTGTAGTTATCTTCAGACACACCTGAAGGGGGCATCAGATCCTATTACAGTTGGTTGTAAGGCACCATGTGGTTTACTGGGACTTGAACTCATGACCTCTGGAAAAATAGTCAAGTGCTCTTAAACACTGAGCCATCTCTCCAGCTCTTGTATGTCTGGTTTAGCTTGCTCATATCTACCTTCCCCCAGGTCCCTTCCACCACCATCCCAGTATCTCTTCCAAACATCATGTTCTTTTTTTTTTTAAATAACTCACCAAGTCTAATTAGTGATGCCCATACATGCATATGTGTGGGGTTACCCACTGGGGCATGGGAAATTTTCCAGTGGCCATCCCCACCATAGAAAAATGACTCTCCTTCAGAAGTCATCAAAGTCAGTAACTCTTTAAGTAGGGTTGGGGCTTCAGGAGACCCCCTCCTACTCCATGTTGGCTATTTAACTCTTGATCATGTGTGAGTAACCAGGGCCGCCGTGAGTTCCTGTGGGTGACAACTATATCACATCCAGCGAGCAGCCTTTCACCCTTCATCCTCTAGTCCTTCTAATGCAACCATCTTTTTAAAAGGAATTATTTAAATTTTAAATTATATGTAAAATTTATCCTGGCTAAACAAAATCTCTGTATATTGCGTTTCAGTAGCAGCGTGAGAAAGATGAAAGACTGCCCACGACAGGGGAGTAAACAATTGAATTCATTATAAGTATGGAACTCAAGCCATCTACAGCTGAAAATGGAGCGGTTGATTTTCTTTAGTTTTTGAACGTAACATTTTTTTTTTTTTGTATTCCAAGCTTTTGTCCTTTTTTTGTTAGATATTTTCTTTATTTACATTTCAAATGTTACATATATTCACCCAATTTTCCCTTTCAATCATTCTTTTTTTAAAATTTTTGATTTTAGATGACTTTACTCTGTAGTCATTGCATCTTTCTTCCATAATTTATATGTTTTGACAAAATTAAATGTGAATTTTTCTAAGATGACTACGAATAAGCACATAGATATGTGTATGACTGTCTCCCAGTATTTTCTTCGCTGAGTATCACAAACATCAACATGATATGACACCTGTTTCTCAATATTAGTACCACTTTCATGTGACTGACTAGTTTCCCCCTGATGATCAAAATTTAATTTCAAGTGTCAGATTTCTTGTGTCTCTCTCTCTTCTGAAAGGTGAAATTTTCACCTGGGCAAGTAATAAAATTTTTGGAGCACAGTTTTTAATGGAATAAGACTTCACATTTGACATCTTCATAAGAGGTGACATTCTCTGTCAAGATTACACTACTCCTTCATATCTCTGTGTAATCTTAAGAAACCAACACAGACACCTTTAGTTAGGTTGACTATTCTATAGTATATTGTAATGTTCTTTAGGAATTAGCTTTATCATCCACATATATGATCAAGGTTGGCACCAGCATTTTTTCATTATTATATAGGTATATACACCTGCCAAGGTACAGAGAAGGCTCTTTCATGAGTTTTCTCTTACTATTGATATTCAAGGAAAACTTTATTGGTAGTTTTTAATTTTATAGAGTGGATCACACAGCATGATGCCTAAGAGTGTTCCAAAGCTGTCGGAGGCTGAGCACAAATGTATTTCTGTCACATTTAATTAGATTGGGTTTGAATAGGATAGTAACTTTTGGTTCTATATAAGGTCTTCTGTTTCATAAATATAAATCATAGTGCTTTGTAAGTACATTAGAGTCTATAACATATAAATTATTTAAATTTTAAAACATCTCTAAATATTTTTCTAAAACTAACAGTATTTCCCTTAAAACGACAGAATTTACTTGCAGTATTTTATTTAATTTTTTCATGTTTTCCCATATTATTGTTCCAAGTTTAGTTTAAAGGAATCTAGACCAATATCTTTTCCCATAAGATTACATAATGCTCAGTCCATGTTTCATCTATGTGTTATTGTAAATTTAATAATAACTGGAATTAAGTTTTGGAATTAAGTTTATAACCTCCAATACATCCAGTTGTGCTGGGTGGTTTTATGTCAAACTGACACAGGTTAGGGTCCTTTTTTGTTGTTCTTGTTTTGGGGATTTTTTTTGTTTTTTGTTTTTTTTTGTTTTTTTGTTTTTTTTTTTTCGAGACAGGGTTTCTCTGTGTAGACCTGGATATCCAGGAACTCACTTTATAGACCAGGCTGGCCTGGAACTCAGAAATCCGCCTGCCTCTGCCTCCCGAGTGCTGGGATCAAAGGTGTGCGCCACCACCGCCCGGCTGGCTGGCTTTCTTTTCTTTTTTCTTTTCTTTCTTTCTTTCTTTTTTGGTTTTTTTTTGTTTGTTTGTTTTCTTTTCTTTTCTTTTCTTTTTTTTTCCGAGACAGGGTTTCTCTGTATAGCCCTGGCTGTCCTGGAACGCATTCTGTAGACCAGGCTGGCCTCGAACTCAGAAATCCGCCTGCCTCTGCCTCCTGAGTGCTGGGATTAAAGGTGTGCGCCACCACGCCGGTTTTTTGGTTTTTTTTTTGTTTGTTTGTTTTGTTTTTTTGTTTTTGGCAGGGGGGGGGGTCCTTTTTAACTGGAAGAATGTATAAAAGACAATACTCCAACTCTCCCTCCCAAAGGCTTTCAATTTGTTTACTCAACTCTTCAAAGTAAACTAAGAAAAAAGAAAAAACTTTAAATATATATCCTAACAGATACTGCGGAAAAAAAAAAAAAAAGTTGATGAAAAAGTCTTAGCTTTATGAGGTAATATCCGGTGGGTAGGCTCCACAAGTCTCAGCAAACATCTACTCTTTTATCACCAAAGTAAAGCAGGAAAAAAATCCACCTCTAGCGCTACCACCCCAGGTGGGACTCGAACCCACAATCCCTGGCTTAGGAGGCCAGTGCCTTATCCATTAGGCCACTGGGGCTTATATGCTAAGCTTGCAGCAGAGACTTATATATCTGCCCTTCAAGAGGCCCAACAAGTGGCTGAGTTACCCAACCAACGGACAGAAACCAGAGACCCCTAGGAAAAGCTGAAAGGAGCTGAGGAGAAGGGCGATCCTGTAGGAGGACCAGCAGTCTCAATTAATCTGGACCCCTGAGATCTCTCAAACACTGGACCACCAAACAGACAGCATACACCAGCTGATTGGAGGCCCCCGACACACATACAGCAGAGGACTGCCTCGTCTGGCCTCAGTCAGAGAATAGACACCTAACCCTCAAGAGACCTGAGGCCCCAGGGAGTGGGGAGATTTGGTGGGGAGTGAGTGGGTAGGGGGTCGGGGGGCGGGGACATCCTCTTGGAGACAGGGGAGGACAAATGGGATGAGTAACAGTCAGAGGGCGGACTGGGAGTGGGATAATGACTGGACTGTAAAAAAACCGATTGGATAATAATAATAATAATAATAATAATAATAATAATAATAATAATGATAGATCTGTGCCACAGCTGATCACCACAAAGACATCTGCCAGCAAGAGTCATGTAAAAAGCCTAGATTTTCTCCCTTTGAGAGATATTGGGGGGTCCGGATTAATTGAGACTGCTGGTCCTCCTACAGGATTGCCCTTCTCCTCAGCTTCTTTCAGTTTTTCCCAGGGGTCTCCGGTTTCTGTCCATTGGTTGGGTGTACGGATCTGCTTCTGTGCTGTACAGCACTACAAAAACCCCATCAGAGCCGCGCGTGGTGGCACAAGCCTTTAATCTCAGCACTCGGGAGGCAGAGGCAGGCAGGTTTCTGAATTCGAGGACAGCCTGGTCTAGGAAGTGAGTTCCAGGACAGCCAGGGATACAGAGAAACCCTGTTTTGAAAAACTAAAAAAACAAAAAACAAGAAAAACAAAAAACAAAAAAACCAAACAAACAAAAAACAAGAAACAAAACAAAAAAACCCAAACAAACAAACAAACAAAAACAAAAAAACAAACCCTGTCAGGAGGATTTCAGTACAGTTACTAATCTATGACAACAATTCACTATCTGTGTAGTCCACTTAGGGAGATGGAATTCTATACTACCATTCAAATTTTGAATCGATGAGGTGACCTCACACCCAAAGGGTGGGTAATTTTAGGAAAGAGATTGTGGAGAGACAGGCTTTCTACCCTCAATCAGCAGTGATGAGACAAACCCACCTCCCTTTATGGTGTTCGAGAATGTTACATGTGGACTATTTATAACCCATTCTAGCCAGTGTGGTAGATATGTATGAAGGATTGGAAGAAGATCTGTGATTTTTTTTTTTTTTTTACATTCAACACGTTACTTTGTGTGTTTTTATGTGTGTACATGTATGGCTGTACATAAGCGTTGTCTTATTTGTGTGAGTTGGTTCTCTTTCTCCATGTGGATCCCAAGGATTGAGCTATGGTTGTAAGGCTTGATGGCAAGTGCTTTTCCTTCTTTTTTTAAAAAAACATTTACAGCTGGGCGTGGTGGCACACGCCTTTAATCCCAGCACTCAGGAGGCAGAGGCAGGCGGATTTCTGAGTTCGAGGCCAGCCTGGCCTACAAAGTGAGTTCCAGGACAGCCAGGGCTATACAGAGAAACCCTGCCTCAAAAAAAAAAAAAAAAAAAAAAAAAGAAAAAAAGAAAAAAAAAAGATATCTACCTGTTCAAGCGCTATACTTGTTACTCCTAACCAGCACTATTGAGGATCCTTTTCTTTGGATCTCATAAGAGGCTAAGGTGGAATCAGGATGTTTGCCTTCACTTAGCACTGAAGAGGTAGTAGCATCTTTTACTTCCTCTGTTGAAGTGGTGTTAGAAATCCAGCTGCAACAAATGGTTTAAATCAAATGTAAGAGTCTCACAACACCCTAATAAAGACATTCAGGTTTTAATAAAAATTTCTCATATAAAAACGTCACAAAGTTCATGGAAAAAGACAATTAGATGGTAACATCAAGAGAGCAGTGACATATCTAAAGAGTAAAATTAAAAGAGTAAAGATTAGAGTAAAATGATGCACAAAGCAGTGAAAAACAGTTGGAAGAACCTTGAAATATTATTAGGAAGGAAGAAAGAGTACCGTAAGAAAAAAAATGTCACGAGAACAATAAGCTTCAACTCTCTAAATTATTTTTTTATGTTTGAAGCAAAAACATAGTACTGTCAGATGTGATTATAAAATTAGGTAAAACTGCTGAAGAAAGTTATGAAACATAAACTGAAATAAAGTGAGGTTAATTTTCTATATTTCATGATTCCTGCTATAATGAAATTAGCTTAATATTAAATTATATAAATATAACGCATAGAGCTATCACTAAAATACAAGGAGGTACACTCAGGAACACTATAGATAAAGCGGGATTATGAAAACTATATACAATCCAAGAATGTTAGAAGAAGAAAACAGATACAAAAAATAGAATAATCTTCTAATAGTGTTTTAACAATTTAAGAAGCTTAAAGGTAAATTAAACGTACTAATTAGTTAACAGATTGTCAATGTAGATTTAGAAATATCACTCAACCATATATATTGTCTATACCATAAAGAATTTACTTCAGACATGATCGTATATGTTGGTGTAAGTTGAAAATAAAAGATTGGAGATATATATATATATATACACACACACATATATATAAGACATTAAATACTCCATACTAAAAAAGCCAGTCTATGCAAGGATAAATACAAGTCACATATACTTGCATCAAACAGTAAAATTGCAAATCACGGGAAATAAAAATTAATGTAACATAAAGAAATTATAGAAAATCCCCAATTATATTTGGAAATACCAGCATATCTCACAGAATTTAAGAGAATAAGTAAAGTTACAATTACCAAGGGTACAGGCAAGCTCAACAGTGCCATCAGTCATCAAGGTCTACTCTACACTTAATGACAAGCACTCCATCCTCAAACTGAAGAGTAGCATTCAGTATCCCCAGAGTATGTATCCAAATTAGACCATTTGCTCCATTTATAAAACAAACCTCAAAACATTTGAAACCATTAAAATAATTGAAAATATGTTAACTGCCAACCAGAAATGAAATAACATTTGAAATTATTAGGGGAAATCTGACAGGAAGGTTTGGAGAAACACTTCTAAACAACAAAACACATGTAGGGCATTTTATTTTATTTATTGATTGATTCTTTGTAAATTTCACATGATGCACCCCAATCCCACACATCTCCTTTCCCTTCATGTCCCCCCTCAGCCCATGCAACCTCCACTCTCAACAGAGAATAAAATCAGACAGATTAAACAAAAGTATTTTTTCTGGAGGTGTAGTGTGTCACAGTGTGTTACAAAGTGTATCCTTTTGGCCATACATCTTTACTTGCAAATATTCATTGCAATGAGTAGTCATTGGTCTGGTTTGAGGCCTCTGGCTTCTGTTATACTATCAATAGTGGATCCTCATTTGGATCTCCTCCTGTTGAATATTCCACTATTGCCTTTGCCATGGAGAGGCACCTTAGGGTATTCAGGATTGGCCCTTCACAGACTCCAGCAGATCATAAATGGAATATGTGTTGGGGTGAGCCAACTCACAACCCAGGATCAGGGCTTGAGAGATAGCTGAGTTCATCAGCCTACCAGTTTTTCAGGGCCTTCACCACCAGGGCGAGCTCTCCAGCACTGCTCTGATTAGTTCACCAAATGCTTCAGCTGGCAAGGAGCAGGCTCAGCTCTTCTGCTCTCATGTCCTTGGGGATCATCTCGTCTGCACATTAGCTCTGCTGTGCTGCCCATGAGAGTCAGAGGGACACTCTCCTGAGTGCTGCAGCCAGTGAGAGGTGGGACCAGTTCTGCCTGCTGTAGGCAGTGAAGGATGAGGTGGGAGGATCTTTACCTTGCCTATGCCAATGAGGCAGTAATTATTGGTAAAACTTATGTACTGTATATTTTCAAAAGATAATATGGAACACGTTCACAGTAGATAAGTGAAATTATTGATATATCTTGATTTAAACATTATATAATACACGAACGATTGAAGCAATAAATGATAGCTCAAAAATACAATTTTATATACCAGTTAAAAACTACTTTTAATTTAAAGATAAACAATTTATGGACCAAAGAATTCTGGAGGAAAACTGAAAAGAATTCACTGAAAAGAGAGAGAGAGGGAAAGAGGGAGAGAGGGAGAGAGAAAGAGATGGGTAACACTGTATGCATACAATAGAGGCCTAGGTCCAGTCCATGCTTCTCCCTTCTTTGTTTGGTGGTTCAATATCTGAGAGCCCCAAGGGTCCCCATTAGTTGAGTCTGTTGGTCTTCCTGAGGAAACCCTGTCCTCTTCAGATCTCTCAGTTTTTCTCCCTACTCTTCCATAAGACTCCACCTAGTGTTTGGCTCTGAGTCTCTGCATCTGTTTCAGTCAGCTGCTGGCTGAAGCCTCTCAGAGGACAGATATGCTAGGCCCCTGTCTGCAAGCATAACCGAATATCATTAATAGTTTCAGGGATTGGTTCTTGCCCATAGGATGGGTCTCAGTTTGGACCAGTCATTGGTTGGCTATTCCATCAGTCTCTGCACATCTTGGAGGCAGGACCCATTTTACATGGAAGGTTTTATGAATGTATATTGCTGTCCTATCCCTCTACTGGGAGTCCTGCCTGGCTACAGGAAGTGACCACTTCAGGATCCATATCCTCCAATTCTAGGAGTTTCATCTAGAATCACACCCATAGCCAAAGTCCTTGTCCTCCCTCTCCACTATTCTCTGTCAAGTCCTAGAGATGTGCTCCTCCCTGCAAATTTCCTTTCTCCCCTGCTTTGTCTACACCTGAAATGCCCTCTCCCTGCTCCCCTCCCCAACCCCTCTTCCATCCAGCTTCCCTTTGGCCCTCCTTGCAGGGGACTGGGAGGCAGCCCCGGTGATTGTTCTTTGTTCTTTCTTGTTTGGTTCTTCTTGAGGAAGCTGAGGAGGAAGAGGAGTGTCAGCAGGGGTAAGACTTGGTCCTATGAGGTATTTAGGGTTGTCATATAATAATAAAACGTTTTCCTATCTTAAGTCTAAGTTGCTTAGCTGCAGTAGCTAACCTGCCTATCTGAGTTCCTCTGAGGCAGAAACTATTTAGCACCAAATCATAAAACAGCAGGGGATAAAGTGAAAAGATTTATTGCTGGTGCTCCTTTCTCTGATGAATCAGCCAGAAACCTCTCTGGGTAAACCGGTTAACTCTTTGTGAACCAGAGGGAGGAAAGGAAAAGAATTAAGATGCTGTATACAGGCCAATGTGCACAAACATACACATTCAAACATTTATACACCCACATTCTGGCCCGGCCCCGACCGTCTGTCACAATCAACTCCACAAGTATTCATGCAAGCTTTCATACATACACGTATATCCTACACACAAATATATAGACAAACAGACATACACATTTGGATGGATAGATGGGAGGATGAAAGGATGAAAGGATGGATGGATGGATGGATGGATGGGGTAAATCTCCCTAAGCCAAACCACTCAACTAACCACTTTATTTCTTTTCTCTGGTCTTTCATTCCTTCTTAGACAAAAAGTTCGTTAGAAAATTACCTCAGAGGTAACATGTTACATAAAATGAGAGTTATAGAAGTATGTTGATATTAAGTTCAAAGTAGTGTTTCATTTATAATATACTCATTATAAGTTCAAAGCAACAGTTTTTTCACGGCCTTGATTTATCATAGTACACACCTGTGGCTTTATCATTGAACATGAATGTTTTCCTTGAACAAAAATTTGTCCCAAGTCTATTTCTCTTTTTAGTGTAGTTATGAAAGCTCATTGTTATTCTTGTATTTTTTTTTAAAAAAGATTTACTTAAAGTATATTGTAGCTGTCTTCAGAAATACCAGAAGACAGTGTCAGATCTCATCAGAGATCTCATCACAGATGGTTGTGAGCCACTATGTAATTGCTGGGTTTTGAACTCAGGACCTCTGGAAAAGCAGTCAGTGCTCTTAACCACTGAGCCATCTCTCCAACCACTCATTACATGTCTTATTCTGCAGCCTTTATCTTATTCTGAAGAGTGGGCACAATCTATTCTTGATTCTAATTTTGTTACATCTGGAATTTCCAGCAATTAAGCCCATCTCTAAAAACTGTTTTTTAAAAATTACTTGAATCAAATTAGAAATTCTATAGAATTACTATCTATTTGTCTATATAGCATTACTACAAAATAGTACATCTTTTTTGTTCTGCAGAAATCTGCTCAAAAGTGTGGGATAATACCTAGTGATAGTTATATATTTAATAAGAACAGGAAAAGCATACTAATAGCAGTAAATGTTCATAAAATTAATTTCTCCTGGACCTTGGCTATTGCAGCAATTCTGTCATGGATTTTAATCTAAAGTGGACTCATCTCAGGAAGATCACCTGCTAGTTATTAGGTTCTCCTGTGATGGTTCCTGATACTTTCTTGTTATTTACCTTCTTTGGGTCTGTGGATTGTAGTATGTTGATCCTGTACATTATAAGCCTCACCAGCATTCTTTTTTTTGTTTGTTTATTTTAATTATCTTTAATCTTTTTTTTACAGTCCAGTCGATATCCCCTCCCCCCTGCTTGTCTACCCTCTGACTGTTCCTCATCCTATTCCTCCTTCCCCATCTCCAAGAGGATGTCCTCACTACCATCAGACCTCCCCATTCCTTGGGGCTCACACCTCTCCAGGGTTAGGTGAATCTTCTCTCACCAGACCAGGCAGTCCTCTGCTGTATGTGTATTAGGGACATTGTACCGGCTAATGTATGCTTGCTGCCTGGTTGCTCACCAGCATTTTTTTTTTTTTTTTTTTTTTTTTTTTGGTTTTTTGAGACAGGGTTTCTCTGTATAGCCCTGGCTGCCCTGGAACTCACTTTGTAGACCAGGCTGGCCTCGAACTCAGAAATCCGCCTGCCTCTGCCTCCCAAGTGCTGGGATTAAAGGCGTGCGCCACCACGCCCGGCGCTCACCAGCATTTTTAAGTAAAGTAACTGGAATAGCTAAAACAGCATGAGAGGGCTGGTGAGATGGCTCAGTGGGTAAGAGCACCTGACTGCTCTTCCAAAGGTCCGAAGTTCAAATCCCAGCAACCACATGGATGGCTCACAACCTCCGTAATGAGATCTGACTCCCTCTTCTGGAGTGTCTGAAGACAGCTACAGTGTACTTATATATAATAAAAATAAATAAATCTTAAAAAAAAAAACAGCATGAGAAGGGATATTGTAGTGGGAAAGATTCATTTTAAGACTTATTATATTGATACAGTCTTCAGGACTGCATTGTATTGGTTGAAGAGCACAAACAAAGATAAATGAAAAAGAGAAAACAGAATCCAGAAGTGGAGATACAAATACCACGCTTACTTTTGTCAAAAGTCCATATCCAGAAAAGTGGGAAAAAATGAAAAAGATGTGTTTGTGTGTCTGAGAGAGGGGAGGGGAGAGAGAAAGCCTTCTTATGCTTCTCATACTCTATATAAAATAAATTATATTAAACTCAAAAGAAATTGCCTTTGTCAGGGTTTCTATTTCTGTGATAAAACACCATGACCTAAAGCAACTTGGGGAGAAAAGGTTTTATTTCCTTTTACAAGTCTCAGAGCACACTGCATCACTCAGTGAAGTCCTCTGGAAAGACTACCAACTCATTATTCAATACCAAATCATCAGTGCTGAAAAAATATATACAAGCAGCATTACATAGATCGAGTAGGTTGTACTTAAGTTGTTTGTTTTCTTGTTGCACCTAGGACCACCTGCTCAAGGGTGGCACCACCTATGGTATTTTGGGCCCTCCCTCAAATCATCAATCATGAAAATGTACAGCAGGCTTGCTCAGAGGCTAATCTAAAAGGGGCATTTTCTTAGTAGAGGTTCCCTCTTTCCAAAGGATTCCAGCCTATGGCAAATTGGTATCAAATTGGCCAACGCAGATGTAAATTCCACATATAAAGTATATTGCTATTTTAAATATATATATATACATATATATATATATATGTATGTATATATGAGAAAAATTTTAGATTCCATGCCTAGGCAAATATTTAGGCTTTTTAAAAGGAAAATTATGAAAAATATCTTTGACCTTCCCACATTCTCATCTTCCTGTCTTCCACATCATTCCCTGTTTAAAGCTATCCAGCCCCAGCATTTCCCCTCTATATTTTCATACTACATAATTCTATTTCTCCCTCCCTCCATTTTATTTACACCCCCATGACCTCTTTCCACTGACCTGTATTCTATAAGTATAGCAGGATGAGCAACTAAAAATAAAAACTGCAAGCTAGAAGGACACACCTCATTTGTCCTTCTATGCCAAAGTTCAGTATAGTTTTTCATCAATCTATTTTCCTGCAAATTTCATAATTTTGTTTCTCTTTGCAGCTAAATAATATTCAATTGTGTAAATCATATTATGCATATGTACCATGCTTCCATTATTCATTTATCACTTGTTGTGCATAGAGGCTGATTCTATTCCTTATCTATTATGAATATAGCAGCAATGAACATTATTGAGCAAGTAGTAGGATATAGAGTCCTTTGGGTTTATGCCCAGGAGAGGTAAAACTGTGTCACATTGCAATTGTATTTCAAGTTTTCTTAGAAACCTCCACATGGCCTGAATGAACTACTTTGCACTTACACCAACAATGAGTACAGATCCCTCTTTCCCCACATCCATACCAGTATTTGTTGTCATTTGATTTATTTATAATAGCTATACTGATTGGGGAAAGATGGACTCTCAAAGTAATTTTTACTTGCATTTATCAGATGTTTAATGATGTTGAACATGTTTAGAATCTACTATGTTATGATCGAATTAATTATAAAATATTTAAATTGAAAACCATTTATAGGGAAATATCCTATAAGGTTAGATAATGATACACTTGGAAGCTGTAGGTAATTAGACAAAAATCCCAATGCCAGGTGTGGGGGTCCCTCCTTATGTACTTATTGTAGGTTCTCTTCCAAGATCCATTACTTCACTATTCCCAGGCAGTTGGCTAGGTTTCCAGTACTAAGCATGATTTCCTCCTCTGTTGGGTAAGCCCTGTGTTCAGTGAGAGAGCTTTTGGTTACCAAAGTAAAAGCTCTCAAATAATGCTGGCAGCTATCTCTCTGTTGACTGTCTTTCATTGTGCCAGAAGGTGCTATCCAGACTCCAGATGGGAGGAAGGCATTAACAATATACTACAACTGTGAAATCCTACCAACTACAATACCAACCTTACATACAAGCTGTGTACACTTGTTCAGTAGTGTAACAACATATATTAGATTCAAGGGTCACTCCAGAGGAGGGAATCCATACCTGGTCAAAACCCTGTAAACCAGGTCAAAAGCCATGGCTGTGGAAGTCAAACACCTCCTGGGTGGTGAGTGATGGCAATTAATATGATTACATAGCTAAATTGGCATATAATCAAAATCAAATTACCTTCTAAATATGTATATTTATACTCAGACAAATGCTATTGTCATACTTAATTAGAGAAGCCCCTCCAGTGAATACATAGAAGCATAGTTGCTAGAAGTTCTGAGAATAAATGACAAATAATGAGTGTTTACCTCTAAACAAGATATTTATGCAATACCTTGTATGGCTTAGGAAACACTGTGAAAGAATGGACTGAAGGAAAGTAAGAGATGGAAGATATGTAGAACAGCTGGGAAATAGCAGCTCCAATTAAGCAAGACATGGATACATAATCACGAACTCAAAGCAGTTATGCTTGCTGGTGCTGGGAATGTACAAGAATAAATCTGTCAACAGTTCAGCATGGAAGATATGGGGTAGAGGTTTATGGGGCACTACCTCTCAATGCTGAATTATTGGTTATTGATGAATTCAGAGGGAGCTGGAGTCACTGTCATCAGTTGAATACCCACTGTTTAGGCCACCAAGTACCAATGGATTGTTCCAAACCCATGGTCACACAGAGGGCCTTGGTTCAACTCGGTGGGACACAAAACAAAAAGAAATAAACATGGCAAAGGATCACATGTACATAACATTATTGAAGAAGAAAAATAACTTGAAAAATACACAAAAAATTGTTCTGCACTAGACTTGGTCAACAGGATGGAAAGAAAAATTACATGTTGGGTCAAGTAATTGTAAGCCACATATCTATCCAAGGTCTAATGCTCACAACATGTAAAGACCTTTCAAAATACAACCAAGTGGTTCTAAAACAACAACAACAACCAGGAAAAAGGAATGAGGAAACATCTCACTGAAGTGGATATAGACATGAACGATAAGGATAGGAAAAAGTATTCATTATAATTAACCATCAGGGAAATGCAAGTTGGAGTCCCAGTGACACACCACTGCACATACCTTTAAGTATAGCAGTAATAAAACGATGGCGTGCAAACTGTTGCAAATACATTGTTGGTAGAAATGTAAAACTGCAAGGCACTCAAAAGTATTTTGCAGATTCTTAAAGATCAAAAATTACTACCACATGACCTAGTTATTATAGTACTGGGGATTTAATCCACTGAAATGAATGAAAACATACAGAAAAAAAGTCTGTACAGGAAAACTTAGAGCAACCTTTTTCATAATCGTTGGATAGAAACAAACTTTATGCCATTGAATAAGTCAGCTGCTAAACCAGTATACATTCATTTCATGGAATACTACTTAGCAATGGAAAGAAATGATACATACAATTGTAATGGATTTCCAGAAAATTATGCTGAAACCAAAAGCCAATTACAAAAGTTTCTACATTGTATGATTATATTAATAAAACATTTTTTTGAAATGACAAAATCATAGAGATGTAGAATTCTGAATTTTGAGAGACCAGGAGAAGATGGTTCAGCTGTCAAAGAACAATAGAAGTGATACTGCACTGGCTGAAGAGTATATCAGTGTCAGTAATCTGGCTATAATAATGTCTTCCGATGTACAATTTGTTCCCTTTACAGAAATGTGCTGAGTGTATGTTGTATCTCTGTACATGTAAAATGACTTTCTATAATCATCTCAAAGCACTTAATTAACATTGAAATATGAAATTGTAGATTTTATAAAATCAGCATCCGAGATTATTTATACAGGTGATATAATCCTCACAGGGTCAATAGTGGTTAAGCAAGCTATTGAGAATTTCCCAACTTGCTTATTTGTTAACTAACAAAAAACTGTCATATTTCTGCTCCTTAAAGAACAGCCTTACAGTTCACTGGAAAGTTCAAAGGTCAGTATGGAAGAGAGACTAATGTTGTTAACATATTATCTTAATGTATTCCTCTTTCTCTCTTAACATAGGAAAAACAAAGGAGTGAAAAAGTACTACAAAATTAGAAAAAGGAATCAATTCATGTGTCATTATAATGAAGTTCCTTTTTGAGTAAATAGAATCTGCTTGAAATTCAGACGTTGAGAATATATTCAGCCCTGATTGAAAAGCAAAATTCATTGCTATGCACAATTAAAATGACGTCCTCACCCCTTCATGTCCATTGCCCTGGCTTCTAAGATCATTTTTCTCAGGAATCCATTTTATCTCCCTAATTCCTCACTCAAGCTAACACTTAATCTCTTCCTATTTCTCAGACTAAATCATCAGTTCCCTGTTCTAGTCTCATTAAACAGCTGATTAACTTGATAAATGTACCCCTGTAATTTGTTTCTCTTCAGCACTCACTTCTACTTCAGCCTTAATAACATTTGCATTTCAAGCACCTTGTGTGGCCACTGGAAGATCTTTTTTCTTTTCATTAAGGGGCAGATTTTCCCTTTTTCCTCTGTCATTCCATTGCACAAAAGTATGCAGCCATTGTTTATGAGTAAGACTGTCTGGAAATCATTATCTAAGGCTTCCAGGTACCATAGAAAGTAGCTGAGGTACCATTTGCCTCTAGCAAACTTCAATACTGAAGCAGTATACCAGATCATTATTCTCCAGGTCCTTTCCTCTGCCTGCTTACCTCCTAGAATGCTTGCAAAGTTCGAGCAGCTAAAAAGCCTTAATGAGGTGAGGATGTATGGGAAGTCAATGGAATCTGTTATTTCAAGACAAGATATAACCATGAAAACTGCACTTATTTTGCTTATAGCTTTTGCTCAGAGACTGTGGAGACCAGATCTCAGATCGTTTTTGATGAATGCCTTAAAGCAGTGGGATTGCTACCATATCATTCTGTAATCAGCAATTTTTAGTGTTTTTCCCAGAAGATTTCATAAAGTGAGATATATAATGTATAAAGAAGTTGGTTCAAAATGCTCTCATTATATATGGGCTCAAATGTCAATTTGTGTTTTCTTGTTTGCATCAGGACTAAAAAATACGATAACTTCAGATTAAAAATTAACTGAATACTGTATTGAAAGTAGGAAAATTAGTATAGTATGAGACAGGACATGATCAAAGAAATTGGTACTGAAAAAATGTAGGCAGGAGTTTTGGATGGGAAGAAATCTTCAAACAAAAACATTAGAAACTTTAAATGGATAATAGTAATGATGACTTTATAAGTGATTTTTATATGCTAGGTACTGATCCAAGAGCTTTATGCTCATACAACACATTTAAATGACATGACATCTCTATCAACTAGAAACACTTATTGTCCATACATTTTTCTAATGTGGAAACCAAACTTTAGAAAGACCAAAATAATCATCATCACGAGTCACACAGTTTATGAAAAGTTAACACCTAAATTGACCTTTCTTAGATATCAATGTTTTCGCATGCATGTAACTACTGTCCATATGACTGCCTTCATTTGGACCTGTGATAGTATATCAAAGACACAAAAGCATTTTCCAAACATAGAAAACCTGAGCAATTTCTTTTTCATTTTTAAAGATTTATTTATTTTATGTATGTGAGTACACTGTCACTGTCTTCAGACATACCAGAAGAGGGAACCAGACCCCATTACAGATGGTTGTGAGCCACCATGTGGTTGCTAGAATTTGAACTCAGGACCTCTGGAAGAGCAGCCAGTGCTCTTAACCGCCGAGCTATCTCTCCAGCCACCCTGAGTAATTTCTTAAGGGCAAAAGAAACTAAGACACTTGTGTGTGTGTGTGTGTGTGTGTGTGTGTGTGTCTGGTGTGGTGTCTGTGTGTGTGTCTGATGTATGTATGTATGTGTGTATCTGGTGTGGCGTCTGTGTGTGTTGTTTGTGTGGTCTGTGTGTGTGTTTGATGTGGTGTGTGTGTATGTGTGTCTGGTGTGGTGTCTGTGGTGTGTGTGTGGTATGTGTATGTATATGTGTGTCTGGTGTAGTGTCTGTTGTTTGTGTGGTGTGTGTGTGTCTGGTATGGTATCTGTGGTGTGTGTGTGTGTGGTGTGCATGTGTGTCTGATGTAGTATCTGTGTGTGTGTGGTATGTGTATGTATGTGTGTGTCTGGTGTGGTGTCTGTGGTGTGTGTGTGGTGTGTGTATGTGTGTCTGATGTGGTGTCTGTGTGTGTGTTGTTTGTGTGTTATGTGTGTGCGGTGTGTGTGTATGTATGTGTGGTGTGTGTGTGTCTAGTGTGGTGTCTGTGTATGTTGTATGTGTGTTGTGTGTCTGGTGTGGTGTCTGTGTATGTGTTGTTTGTGTGTTGTGTGTGTGTCTGGTGTGGTGTCTGTGGTGTGTGTGTCTGGTGTGGTGTCTCCGGTGTGTGTGTGGGGTATATGTGTCTGGTGTTGTGCCTCTGTGTGTGTATTGTGTGTGTGTGTGGTATGTGTATGTATGTGTGTGTCTGGTGTAGTGTCTGTTGTTTGTGTGTGTCTGGTATGGTATCTGTGGTGTGTGTATGTGGTGTGTATGTGTGTCTGATGTAGTGTCTGTGTAGTGTATGTGTGTGTGTGTGGTTTGTGTATATATGTGTGTGTCTGGTGTGGTGTCTGTGGTGTGTGTGTGTGTGTGTGGTGTGTGTGTATGTGTGTCTGGTGTGGTGTCTGTTTGTGTGTGTGTGTATGGTGTATGTATAGGTGTCTGATGTGGTGTCTATGTGTGTGTGGTATGTGTGTATGTGTGGTGTGTATGTGTATGTGTGTGTGTGTGGTGTGTGTGTCTGATGAGGTATCTGTGTGTGTGTCTGGTGTGGTGTCTGTGTGTGTTGTGTGTGTGTCTAGCGTGGTGTCTGTGTGCGTGTGGTGTGTGTGTGTCTAGTGTGGTGTCTGTGTATGTTGTATGTGTGTTGTGTGTCTGATGTGGTGTCTCTGGTGTATGTGTGTGGGGGGGTATGTGTCTGGTGTTGTGCCTCTGTGTGTGTGTTGTGTGTGTGTGTGTGTCTGGTGTGTTGTCTGTGTGTGTTGTGTGTGTCTGGTGTGTTGTCTGTGTATGTTGACTATGTGTGTCTGGTGTGTTGTCTGTGTGTGTTGTGTGTCTGGTGTGGTGTCTGTGTATGTGTTGTGTGTTTGTCTAGTGTGATGTCTGTGGTATGTGTGTGTGTGTGTGTGTGGTGTGATGTCTCTGGTGTATGTGTGTGGGGGTGTATGTGTCTGGTGTTGTGCCTCTGTGTGTGTGTTGAGTGTGTGTGTCTGGTGTGTTGTCTGTGTGTGTTGAGTGTGTGTGTCTGGTGTGTTGTCTGTGTGTGTTGAGTGTGTGTTTCTGGTGTTGTGCCTCTGTGTGTGTGTTGTGTGTATGTGTCTGGTGTTGTGCCTTTCCTTCATTTTCCTTCCACAAAGAAAGGAAGGAAAATGCTTGTTTATCCTAGTAAAAGGGAGAGCCTAATAAAGTGTTAGGGATTAGCTTTTAAGGTGAGATTGTACAGCTAAAAACAAAAACAAAACAAAACAAAAAAAAAACAAAAAACAAAACAAAACAAAACAAACCTAAATTCAGACCTAGGAGTATAGTTCAATGATATGAATACTGACTGACCTAGTATATGTGAAGCCCAGGATTCAATTTGTTGTACTGGGGAAAAACAGAACAAAACAAACCAAAAAACCCCCAGCAATTTAAGTTCTTGCTTTGAACTCCCTTCATAGCTAAGATTTTTAACAAGGCAGTTTTGTTGTTTGTTTGGTTTTGTTTTGTTTTCATTTAATAAGGTACTTATTATTCACTAACCTCCACAAGGACCTGAAATTCAGAAAGGTCCCTTTTGTTGGTTCCTTGAAAAATCTACTCTTGTTAATATTGGGGAAAAGAAAAGAGATTCAGGAGAAGAGGATGTGAAAGGATAATGGGATGCTGGTTGTCTATGGTGATGTAAGTAATTTGCTTGCTTGGAGAAAAAAAAAACACAGAGAAATTTTTTATGTTGTGTAATTAATATATGTAAAAACAAGAAGTGCCTCTTGTCACTGAAATGATCAAAGTACCTTCTTTTCAAAGGTTAAACTGTTTTCCTGGGTCTTGGTCTAGAGCTGGCTCTAGGTCTAATATTTTCTCTCACATTTCTTTCTTCAGTTTAGTTTTAGAAAGGATTGTCCCTTAGTAATAAAAAGTGTGTAACAACTTCATTGCAGCAACTACTTTTAGTAAACTAGAAGTGTAATATCTGTTATACATTAAAAGTTCAAAAATGCTTTTGTGACTGAAAGTAGCTATTAAAAAAAACTATCATTTTTCATGAAAAAAAAAATCAACACGAAATGAATCAGCTACCTAAACATGAAACCTGAGACAGTGAAACTGCTAGAAGCAAACCCTACATAATATAGGTATAGGAAAGGACCTTAATAGGACTCCATCTCCTCAGGAATTAAGGTCAATAATTGACAAATGGAACCTCATTAAAAACTAAAGAAATAATCGACTGAGTGAAAAGGAAGCCCACAGAGTGAGAGAGAATCTTTTTCAGCTACACATTTGGCAGAGGATTAATATCCAGAATATATGGGGAACTCAGAAAACCAAAAGTCAAAAAAAAAAAAATGTCTTCTTGCTTACATTAAAAAGACCTTGGTACTAGTTTACATCAAATTCTATTACCAAAGAAATTAAGCCAATCTTCAGTGTTGTTAACTGAAGGTAGAATTATCTATAACTAGAATTACTAGTTCTATGAAACATCAGCAGAACACTGTTCTCAAGACTTGGATATTTTTCAGGAAGTCCAAAACATATTTAGCTTTCATAGCATTAGAAAGTTCTTTGCAGGCTCCACACAGATAAGGTATCAATGGTCTAACCTAGTTGTGAACCCTATCAACTACTATGCTGTTACATGACATGTTCCTCCAAATTGCACCATTCCCTGAAAATTGAAACATTTTCTCCAGGAGGAAAGGGAGGCTTATGAGCCTCAAGAGGTAAACCAAAGGTCACATACATCACATGAAAGGGAGAACAAAACTTGGAAGATTCTTGCAGGCCCCTGCTCAACAGGGATGAAGACTGATTAGCAAAGCTTCCAGAAGAAAAATCTATTTGGGTAACTCAGGGTTGTAGTGTTCTGCTGTTATCACCCATGCAAGGTGGGCATTTTTGTGATGCAGCTGCTCCTTGTGCATATACCCTCACCCATACTCCTATTAGCAACTCAAAAAAAGAAATGAGTTGGTTTACCAAGTGGGATATTGGAGCAGTCATTACTTTGTTCTGTTATGTTCTCTTTTTTTCTGTGGTAAATAGACATGTGTATGTTGCACCTCCTCAGAAAAAAAGTATTTTATGCAACAAACATTACCCTGCCAGGTATGATGTGCTCACTGATAAAACAGTGTTGTTACTCTTTTGGGGGATAACCAAGCACTATCTGATTGTAGTTGAAGTCTGTGTCATAAGACAGACTGTATATCTGATATTATAAATGTAGTCCCAAAATCATTGCTGGGGAAGTCATAGACCATAAGGGGCACCTCACTGTGGTCTAAGTATTTTTGTTTATATCCATAGACAAATGCTTCTCTCATTGTTGATCGGGGAATCTTCTGTTTGCAATGAATGGCAGTGAATGTCAAGAATCACTGTATCTCAGATGCTTAGAATAAATGATTATTTGAGTGCTCAAACCTTCACAATGCATTTATACCACCTCCTCTGAGGTTCCAGGAACATTGTGTAGATACGAGAAGGCAGAAAGAGCCAGAAGCCAGGGAGAAGAAATAGGAAATTCCATCTTCAGGGAATGGCTTAAACGTTACAATCACAATTTCACAACAAGCAGCTGTGGTTGTCTTCATCAAGTGTGCACACAAGGCTGTAAACAACCAATCATTAATTAAGAATTGGCTTATGGGCCCTACTTTGTCATGCTAAACTATGGACACTGATGGGTTCTGGGGGTGAAAAAGTCATTGCCTTCAGTTATGTAGCAAATGGGAAGCCCTCCAGGTTGCAAGGGTTACACACTTGTGGTCACAGAGATGGTCCAGAAGAAAATCAAGTGGGTCACAAAACCAAGCAAAGGCAGTAGTGTGGGAAAAGGAAAAGAACAGGTTGAGGGAGATGAAGATATAAAAGAGGGTCAGAGTGATAGAAAAGAGAACACACACTATATATATATATTGAAAGCTAGCACCAGGGGGTTCTGCTCTAGCAGACCTTCTCATGAATAATGCACTACCACAACCCCACTATTTCCTAGGCCTTGATAAATTCTAGTATGAGTGTAACTTGGGTGTTCTTTTAAGTATCTGTGGAGAATCTCCATTTGTCAGAAGAATTCACCAACTTGCTTCTAATATGCAATGTATCCTGTTATACCTGGCTGTAGTGAAGATTCCTGTCTCAGTGGGATTCCCTAACTCTTTCATGGTAAACCCACCTATTAGCTAGGCCGTTGTGTATTCCCTTGTTTGGATAAGACTGGCTATTGTCCTAAGTAATCACTCTGCAGACCAGACTGAGGTATTCCAGCTCCGTTCTTTGTAATGCCTAATTAGTTTCAATGTCTCTACTAGAAGTAAATTTGTTACTGAATAGTTAATCTTCTCACTGAATTTCTACTGAATTCCAAGTTTGTTGGCTTCAAGGATTTTCTAGGATGTTGGAAAACTGGTGAAGGCTCAGCTAAGTCAGAATTCAATCTTTAAAGGCACTTATAATAAAGTAATACTAAAAGAGAGCATGTGGATCCATACACCAGACTAATGAGGGGATAGGGTATGAGTATATGGATTATGAGAATGCCTGGTTCCAGAAGGTTGAGTTTTCTTGAAACTCCCTGCCTCGTGAGTGCTTCCAGGCCTCTCGGCCTGCCAAGTAGACTTCACTGGAGTGTGCGTAGCAAACTCCTGCACTCACAGTTCAGGGATCATTGACAAAGAGAGAGCAGAAACATAAGAGCTAAAGCAACAGGAAGTTTGACATGAGATTGCATCTCCCAGAAATTCCAGAGAAACTGTACTGGAAGTCTCATCATCACAGCTGCCTAAACAAAATCTGAACAAGAATGGCACCAATAGTGCATGCTAACTGAAGGAGGAACTTTCATGGAGACCTCAATTCTAAAGAACCTTCAGTTGGTTGTCTAATAAAAATAGTCAGTCCTGAAATCATATATATGTATGTAAGTAACATTGTACATACTGAGCAGGTTTTATACATATATTTACACAAATACAAGAATAACAAATAAAAGAGGTCATTGAGACATCAAGAGGATACATGTGAGGGGTTAAAAGGAAGAAAGTTAATATTAAAATGTTGTAATAATGATTTAATCTCAAAAAATAAAAGTATTAAAATTACATCTAAACATGTGGTTATGGCTGGAAAGATGGCCAAGCAGCTCAGAGTGTTTCCTGTAATCATCTCATACCGTGAGTTTAATCCTGAAGCCTCCATAATAAAGCCAAATGTGGGTAGCTGGTACCTGTGTGTCTGCACACTCTTATAATTAGATGTGAAGCAGGGACAGCAGAGTAGCCCAGAAGCTCCTATTGCTGCTTGGGGCTCTAATTTCGTAGAGGTCTGTGACATTGAACTTTTGACATGTTTTGGTAGTTTTCATGCAGTTGCCTCTAAGAGTACACTTTAAAAGAAATGTGGTACTCAGAATATTACAGAACCCTTTTCCCTGGAAGCATAAGGAAAAAAATCACAAGGCATAGATTTTCCTGAATAACTTCCATGTTTATGGAAATATTATTTTACTTGAGCTGTACTTTTTATATTTTTGAATTTTCTTTCTGCTTTCACAAAGAAATAAAAACAGTATAGCTTCTGTGATTCAGAAAAGTTGTCAATTGGTATATCAATACAGTGGATCATTTTCTTTTCTCTACTTTCCATAATACGTACTCTCCTTTCTGCAAAAGGAATGTATTTTTAAGTAAAAGAAACACATGTACACACATGCATGCACAGTACACCAAGGGACACAGAACCAATTTGCCCTGACCCTAGAGAAAGTAAAAATGGCTGGAAATTCAAACTGTTCCAAGAAATGAAGTATTTAAAACAGTGGATTGACCTTCCAGGCACCAGCATACATCCTCAATTATTTTCCCTCCACACAAGGCATCTGATATGTTCATTAAGCTATAAGAGCATTTTAATTACCAATAGCAGCAAGTTTGACTCATTCTATTAGGAAATAAATTTAGGAAGGGGAAGGCTGAATTAACAAATAAGAACTAACAAATACAGAGCTGAGGAGATGTCAGTAAAGTAATTACTTTGCGAGCCTAAGGACCTGAGGTTGGACACCCAGAAGCTATGTGATAATCAGGCCTGGAGGTCTGGTTTGCAATTGTAACCCCAGTTCCAGGTAAGTGGGTCAGAGACAGACAGACTTCTGCAGCTTATTGTCAGCCAATCCGGCCAAGCTAAGAAGCCCCCGGTATAATGATAGACCCTGCCAAAAAAAAAAAAAAGAAAGAAAGAAAGAAAGAAAGAAAGAAAGAAAAGAAAAGAAAAGAAAAGAAAAGAAAAGAAAAGAAAAGAAAAGAAAAGAAAAGAAAAGAAAAGAAAAGAAAAGAAAAGAAAAAGAAAAAAAATGAGCTGGAGTAATTAGATAGCACAGCAGATAAGTGATTGCCAGGCAAGACTGATGATCTGGATTCCATTCCCAGACCTCATTGTGGAAGGAAAGAACAGAATCTAGCAATTCATCCTCTGACCTTTACACATGAGCTGTGGCACATGTGTGCTGTGTCATTTGTGAGCCTGCAATATGTACACACATCACACACACATATACAGTACTAAATTTCAAAAGTAAGTAAAGTGGAAAGCAACTGAAGAAAACATGAACTTCTATTCTCTATGTACATGTGTATCTGCACGTACACAACATAAAGATACACACAGACACACACACACAGATACACTCACACACAAAGACATACACACACAAAGACACAAACAGACACAGACAGACAGACAGACACACACACAGACAAACATGTACCCATACTATACAGAGACATACACACAAGAACAACATTTTAACCATGAATTATGGTTTTCTGGTTGTTGTTATATTCTAATTCATTTCGCTGCAAAAGTCTTCCAAAGATTTTATAAGATGAGAAAACTGAGACCTGAAGAGCCTGGAAGACTCAACAAAAGTCCTAAAAGAGTGACATCGTCCAAGTTCAAACAACATACATTTGTTTGGACTTTGTTAGGAACTCCCCTTCTATGCATTTTTGATGTATAATGTCACCTAATTTTCAAAGCCAGGCCACGAAGTGGATACAATTACTGCCTTGCAGTTTGAGAGAGGGAAAATGAGTGACATATGGCTACAAAGCTAATAGGTGGCAGAACCAGAATTCGAATCATAATTATCCTGATTTCAAAGTAGAGAGAGATTTCCCCACTTATGTTGTCTTCTCACATCAGAAGGCTCAGAGGATCTTGTGCCCCAGTTATTTGTAAGGTAGCAGATTGCTATAATTTGGGTGATCATTTGCCTTTGTGAGAAGACACTGGTGCCCAACAAACAGTGGTCTGCTTTGTAGCCTGGCTTGCTTTATGGCTTTATCTTTTGTTGACTGTGGCTGGTTATAATTGCGAGGGTTTTGTGCTGTTTCTGCACAAGACTACATATGCTATTCAGAATGTCCTCAAATTGCTTGATATGTCTTTAGTTATCCTGTAGCTGTCTCATAATTGGTATTGATAGGCTCACAAAGCATAAGATTCCTATCATGACCCCCACCCCATTTCTTTAGAGAAGACTTATTTGTACAAAAATTATTTGAATACTGCTGTTTTGATGAATTAGGTAATCAGATGGATAGGATAACTGGCCAATTTGGCTTTCATAATAAGAAAGCATCTGCAGATGATACCACAAATACTGGCAAAAAGAAAAGAGGCATACATCTATAATTTTTCTTATGCATTTCTGTTTTGATATTGGGGAAGTTATAATCAGAGGATGAAAACATGAACAGAAAATAAGATTAATTCCAATTTAAAGGATAAAATAGCTAAAATGATATAAAATTATGATGATGGAGATAATGCTTAATGATAGAACATTTGCCTACCTGGTATAAGCCCCCCCCCATTTCCATATCCACTCCTGGAAAAAAAAAAGAAACTCAAGAAACTCAAGAAAATAAGTAAACACTATTCCCAACTTTCCTGGCCATTTTAGGGATGACGTTATTCGAAAAGAAGTGGCCAAAAGTTTGCAAAATACATAAATCCCTGGCAGATATGTGCTTAATGAATTTTGAGCTATTAACATTAGCTGTAGGCAGCAGAAAGAGGCTTATTGTTTGCTTGGCTCTTCGATTTAGCTTTAGCCTGGGACCCTTGTTTCCTTTTACATTCCAGGATACATATTTTATGCTGTCTTCATTGTATGATTGTTATTTATATAGCCACCTCCATTCCCAGACTGTGAGCTCTCTGTCTCCAATACAGTTACTTCTCTAATAGTCACTCAGTAAAGGTTTGTTGAACAGAACAAATGAGTGAAGGAAAGATGAATGAGTGATTCAGATAAGTGTACCAGGGTGGGAAGAAGGGGGAATTTTGTGGTTTTCTCTGTATTTAGGTATCTCAATCATGTTTTTGTTTTGTGTTTGTTTTACTCTTTCTAACTCTATTGCATCTTTGTAAAGTGTGTGGCAATTTCTTAACCCATTCTGGTCTGCTCACTTGCTCTCTTTCCTTCCCTCTCTTGCCTGCCAAATTAGTAGAAATAAATCAAGGTGAGGTTTTTTTTTTTTTTTTTTTTTTTTTTTTTTGTCTAGAACCCAGCTCTGTGCTGTGATACAAGCACTTTACATGTTGAGTTTCCTACCATTACAGCACAGAAACTCTGAAGAATAAGCCTACAAACCAGGACCTCTATTCTACAAGTTGATATAGATAATGTATTTACTGTTTCACACTGTAGGGTAACAGAAATCAACTCCCTGCCTTACGTGACTAATTGTCCTGCGAAATATAGCACAAGTATACAAAAAGGTACAGTGTGGCTTCAGGGTAGGCACTAACCACACTAGTTCATCTGGGGAATTAAGAAACATTACTTGGAACAGACGGTATTTAAACCAAATTGCATGAATTTTGCTGGGAAGAAACAAAGTGAAAGAAGTAAAAAGAGAAATAAGATAAACACATGGAGATGGAAAAGTGACCATTGCCCTCACAAGGCAGCAGAGTCCAGCTTGAGAAATGGATTTTATTCCAAATTTACAATAAAAATTCCAGTTATAGTTGTCTTGGTGAGAGGTGGAAACCTAGCATTGGTGGAGCCATTATTGCATATTTGTACCTTTCAAACTGTACTTTGATAATAAATCATTTACTCTTTACAAAATTATGAACAGGGTAGGCCTGAATAATTCCCTGCGCAACCTTTACAAGCTAATACAATGATTCAAAGTTTCTACTGATACCTTTAACCATTTTTAATTAAGGGTTTCAAACTATTTATACTCTCCAAGTTGGTAATTCCAGTTTCAGTAACCTATCAAAAAGGAATATAAAACAAAATCAGGTACTGATATAGTCTTCAGCTTACAACAGCTTGAATTACCTACTCATACCAGCTTGAATTTAAGTAAGCATCATGAAGCTCACACATATACATGTGTGTATACAAGCAGAGAGACAGAAATTTTATAGTTGCTGTGACACAAATACAGTAACTACTCAACAAATGTTTCTCTAATGAATAGATGAAAAACAAATAAAACATTCACTGTTTAACATGTGGGCTTAATTAAATATATTGCAGCATAGTTGTATAATGACTTTAACTATGAGCAATTTAAGTACAGAGGGAGGGTTGAAGACTTAGTTATGTGGTACAACAGCATGGATCTGGCAAGCACAGGGCTTTGGTTCAGTCCTCAACATCAAAAATAATGGACTAAAGGAATATAGGAAATGTTTATGAAATATGAAAGGAAGCATTTAAATTTTAAAAAGCAGGGCATAAAATTTTGTCTGATCTCATCTCAGCTAAAACCAATAAAAAGTATGAAAGGCAAATTGTAGAAAAATAAATAAATATAGAAAGTCTGATCCATTTGTGAAAAAAAATACAATGAATGTGCTTGTCTGTCTTCATTCAACTGAAAGATGGCAAGAACATGCTCAGAGTGATCCGCTCTGAAACACGAACCTACTGAGAGGCTGGCACATTCGATGTGTTCTATAGCATTTCAACTTTTACAACGAACACATTTGTCCTGCATCTAACATAAATGTGCTCTGCAATACTTTTAGAACACACAGACTCATTCACACTTACTACAGTGTATGTTTGGGTCCTTGCTCTCTGAACGCTTACCCAAATATTTTAGGGAAGGTTGGTGACATTTAAAGTGGATAAATAAAACAAAATTGAAAAGAAAAAGTCCTGGCAGGCAAAGAGTTTGGAACTTGTCATTCCTGTCCTCACAAATCTGACAAGACTGAAACCTACAGATTCTTTTCAGATCAGAGAATTGATAGAAAGTGGTGACTGATTATCTTCAGAGATAACATTCCCTGGGAACCTTTCTCTGGGGACTTTCTTACATTTGTAAAGTTTATCTACAGAAACCTTATCTGATGTTCAGAATGAAGAGCAGTCTTGCCATGGGGGTGGGATTCTAAGTACTTTGTTATAGGCTCAGAGCATTCTGTTCTTAAAGAAGCCTGCACTATGGCTAGGTGGTGGTGGCGCACGCCTTTAATCCCAGCACTTGGGAGGCAGAGGCAGGTGGATTTTTGAGTTTAAGGCCAGCCTGGTTTACAGAGTGAGTTTCAGTACAGCCAGGGCTACACAGAGAAACCCTGTCTCGAAAAAAAAAAAAAAAAAACCAACAAAAAACCAACCAACCAAACAAACAAACAAAAAACAAACAAACAAAAAAGCCTGCACTAACAGAAATTAAAATTTTAATACCTAATTGGCATACATTTCTCCAAGACCTTCTTGTGTTACAAAAGGGAGGGAAATAGGAAACACTGGTGAAACAAATAGCTATACTGAAAGGTGGAGACTTAATCATAGCATTATATGTAACCTTTATTCCTTACTACCATACCAGTATGATTTCTACTATGGTACAAAGACTCGGCAAACACAAATGATAGAAGGGTTCTATGCTATTGGCAAAGAGGTTCCTAAGGAAAACCAAAGACAAAGGGGAAGTCACAAAGACATTAGAGTAATTTTTAGCTTCTACCATATCTTCAGATAAAGAAAACAGACAGAGCACTGTACTCTTACCTAAACACAAACCTTACAGTAATGCTCTATTTACTTGACTTTCCTTTACTAAATACATAATGACTAGCCTTCAACTGAAAACTGTGCAAAGCATATGCTAGAAGAGGAAAAACATCACTTGAAGGGACATAGCTAGATTCAGAGCCAACAGAGATATTGAAGTGATCAGACTGGACATTTCTGATAACTACGATTAATATGCTTAATCCTCAGATAGAAAAAGCGAACAATATGTAATATACAGGTTGCAAGCAGAGAGATAGAAACATGAAAAAGGATTTGAAAGGGGATTTTTACAAGTCAGAACTTAAAAAGACTATTTGGTAAAGGACAAAATTTATTAAAAGATTTCTTAAAAGTGAACAGTAAGAAAATATATCAACCAGTTTTAAAAAGGCAAATATTTGTACAAAACTCTTTCCAAGGGACATAAATAGAAAATAAACATCTACTATGAAACTGTGACTAGATGCCTATCAGAGAGAACCAAACCCAAAACACTGACAATGCCAGATGCTTGCATGAATATGCATTGATTTCTCTGGAGAACATAGAACTGTGTAGATACTCTCTGGGAGTCAGACTGATAGTTTCCAAGAAGACAAAACACACTATTATCATTTAACTCAGATTATTCTCTCTAGTGTCTACCCAAAAGTTAAAAATGTACATCCACACTAAATCCTACATTAGACATTTATAGCAATTTACTCATGGTTGCCCAAACTTGTAATTAAGCAGGACATTCTGAGTAGGTGAGGGAAAGTCTCTAGACTCTCTAAAAGGTAAAACAACAATGACACTGAAAGAAATGAGCTATTAAGCCTGAAAAGACAGAGAACAATCTTATGTGTATTACGTGTATATAACAAATGAGGCTATCTGAAAACATTCAGATACAAACATATTGTGAGATTCAACTATGTAACATTCCAGAGAAGGCAAATTTGTCAAAATTTATAAAGCTATAACGACAAGAGTGAGCCCTCGAGTATACTGTGGATTTGGATCGATAAAGACTTCTTGCTGGCTTATCAGGAGGATATGAAACGTGGGCGAAAAAGAAATCTTGGAACAGTGCTTTATTATCATTTTTTCCTTTGTGTCCCAGACTGCTCTAAAATACACACAAAGAGGCCACCCTAGGAATAAAAATAATGCTAACTAGTCAGACAGTATGGTCTTGGTATCCAGGCATTGGAGGCTACCCTTTGACCTACTGATACTTTGTTTCAATGACCACCACAACAAAACACCTTAACCAAAATTAAAAAAAATACCTTTGATGAACTCACACTGAATGCTTAAGATGCATCATTAGAAACTTCTCCAATTGAATAACCAACAGAAAGATGAAAGCACACACTCCCAATACAGTGCCCAACTGTGAGATCACATAAACAATGTAAAATACAAAGTAAGGAAACTATACAGAGAAAAAGAGAAAGAAACAGAAAAAAACTCCAAAACACTAGTTAGTAAATATATTTCAAGATTACTGGCAGTCTACAAACCAAGAAAGCTTCGAGAATATCAAGGAGAATTGATACCAAAAGAACAGCATGCATATCAAAATCAACGCAACATGGAAATCTCTAAATAGCTTACTGACAAAGGAACAAAGATAAGGATTACATTGTATTGCACTTCAGATCTACCAAGAACAGCACGGTGAAATATTTAAAGGGTTAAAAGAAAAAAAAACCCAACCAACTCCAGATCCAGTGAAACTATTATTCAGGAGAGGGAGAGGGAGAGGGAGGGGGAGGGGGAGGGGGAGGGGGAGGGGGAGGGGGAGGGGGAGGGGGAGGGAGAGGGAGGGGGAGGGGGAGAGGGGGAGGGGGAGGGAGAGGGAGAGAGAGAGATTCAGACAAACAAAAGCTCAGGGAATCACTTGTCAGTGTTTAAGAAGCTGCAAGACAAGTTCTTTGAATCAGAAAAATATATAGGACAGGAATTAAGATCTACATAACAAAGCAAAAATGTTAGTTTGAGAATAAATACAGAATAAATAAATATTTTTGATGAGTTAACTGAGCTAATGTGGTGATTCAAGAGAATAAAGGCCACCATCTACTGGCTGATCATTATATGGGGAGGTGAAATTAGTGGCAGAACATTATGCTAATGGCATGGAGGAATTAAAAAACACCCACTCTAAGCTAGTATTCTGTAAGGCTAGGAGCCTTATCAAGGTATCAAATGCTGCCTTTTATTGGGTCATTCTTTCTAATATTAAAAAAACTATACATAAAATTATGTATATTATAAACTATACATAATAAATATAACATGCTCATGACTCTTCTGCCTCTGCTTCCAAAATAACTATGTTAACAGCATGTGATACCACACCTGGTTAATTTAATTCTTGAACATAGAATGCAATGGCATAAAATATGTGCATGATGTGCAGCCATTACCACTACTATTCCATTCTAGATATTTTTCATCATCCTAAACATTAGTTCTGTTTCCATTAAATAATAATTTTTCTATTCTCTAACGTTCCTAGAGTCCTACCATGGATCCTTTTAATGAATGTAATGGAAAAGCCAAGAACTTTGGTCCCAGAGCCTCAAAACTCAGTCCCTCTTCGCTCCAGTTTATTTCCTTGTTTCTCTGTAATTTTTATGATTGTTTTTGGTACTATATTGCTGCTTGTATGCGTCATCCATGTATCTCTTAGGTATTGCATGTCTGCAAGCCTTGTCTCTTTGTTTTCTGCAGATTGTTTCTCTGTCTCAGGGGCCAATGACGTTCTTTTCAATATTACAGTCTTTCGTTCTTCTGCTCATTGCAGTCTTCATGAACCACCAGAGACCAACTTGTCTGTTTCGTCTTTGCAATGCTGCCATCTAGTGGCCACATATGGAACTTCTGCTATTTCTGCTATTGAGATTTTGACTTTCTTGACAACCACATCTGCTGAAAAAGGCTATGGTCCAGGTGCTGTTTTTAGGCACTTCAAAAAATGATGCTACTTGACGTAACACTTTGTTGTAATTCTGATTATGTGATCACAATACGTTATGTTTGGGGATGCTTAGAATTATTATAAAGCATTGCCTGTTTGGAGGGGTGTGGAACTGAAACTGAAATGTCAGGGACACTATACTCCATTTGACCACCAGTTTAAGGATGATGCATGGAGATTAGGTAAATGTAGTGAAGGAGAACATCAATTAGTGCTCTCCAAAAACTACGTCACAAGCTAACAAGACTCACAGGAGGCAGCTAGTAGTAGAGATGGATGTTAATGATAAAAGAAGAGGGCAGCACCTGATAAGACATGCTTAAGAGAGAATGGAAAACACTCTTTTGTCAAAAGAGCTCTAGACAAGGACTTTAGTCTAGTGGAAGGGACTGTTAGAAATAAATGATGGAGAATGAGACTGCACATCAATCTAAGAAAGAGTTGGAATCTCAGTCTTGTTCAATAGGGGTTTGTTTGTCCATAGAGAGCTACTAATAATTATATTAAAATTCAAACCCTTTTTGTTTTGGGTGACATGCTGGCAAAGGCCCACATTCATATATTATTATTATTGACAATATCTGCTTGAATACTTCCTTAGTGAAATATGGTCACACAATGACATCTACCGTGAATACCTATCTATATTAGTTCATAAGCAAGATCTTATTAGATGTAGAGAGTTCCTTATAGATTTCCATATTATGAGACATTTACCTTGTTTATGATTGTAAGTTTATGTAAATGTTTTTGGTTTATGGTCCTTTGCATTATGCCCTTCATTGTAAAGCGAAAATATAACCCCCAATGTAACTTGAAAATACTGTATGTTAAAAGTGCATTTAGCATACCTATTAAATATGACTCTTTAGCAACAAAATGCAGTGTAGGACAGTATTATTTTGTGACTGTATAGACATGGTTTTTGCCACTGCTTAATATCACAAGAGCTCTATGCCACATATTAGTGTTCAGGAAAAATATCAAAATGCAAAATTCAAAGCTATGATGATGCTATATGTGGTCTGGACTCTCATAAGAGCTGCAGGAACAAAAGTAAATGTGACTCTTGCTGAAAGGATCTCACTCTATGGTCTAGGATGCACACTCACTGTATATCCCAAACTAGCCTCAAGTTTATGCAAACCCTCCTGCTTCAGCTTTCTGAAGTGCTGGGCTCACAAACTTGAGCAACCACACCTGACTACATAGGAATATTTTGAAGAATTCTGTATGAAAGCATTTACAAAAAGCTGCATATTGATTTGTATCCCAGAATATATGAAATGTCATATTCATTCATGAGTATGATATCACTGAAAAGTCTTTGACTTAACTTCTGTGTTCTATATACTTATTCTTCTACCCACAGCTTAGTATAGTTATCACCCCTGATCAAAGAAACTTCTCTTTGTAACAGATGGAGGTCATCACAGAAAACCACATTTAGTCAAAATGGAGAGAACAACTGATCAAGCTGTGAGTGTGAGGGGGGGGGGTGAGTGGTTGGGGTGTCCCAGCTGCAATTAATACAATTACAGAACACCACTGCACCCAAGGTTAAGGGAGTACCAAAGAAGAGGAGGCAGAAAGACTGTAAGAGCCAGAGTCTGCTGTGGGATTGTGACTCCCAGAAATGACAGGGAAGATTCACTCCAGGTACCTAAACAATACCAAACAAGATGTCAATAGACATGCTATTCTGGAAGGGGAGCATCTCACTGGGTCACAGGCCTAGACAAAGAACTATAGACATCTAAGGAATGCCAAAAATAGGAGAAACAGTCTTCCCCAGGGAAAAGAGAAAAGGGAGGGGAAAATGATGTAATTGTATTTTCATTAAAAAATCACAAATTAAATCTATGCATGTGTTATATATCAGGGATAAAATATTTATTTGTTTATTTTGAATATTTGATTAATTGAAATACCTAGTAGATTAAATAAAATAACTCTTTTTCCCTTACAAGTTTGGAAACAGAATCATAGATATAAGCCCAGATTTATATTTTCTAGGTGATGCTAAATTTAGTCAAGTTGACAATTGAAATTAAGGAACTATTGTCATAAAATTGTAAACCAAAACAAACCTTTCTCTTTAAGTTTCTTTTGGGAAGCATTTTGTCAGAGCAATGGGGGAAAAGTGATTAATATTCGGAAGAGTTTTTTCAAATATATTATTAGCATTTTTTCCTAGAAACTATCTTTAAGCTTTATAAATATTTTCATAAGGTTCTTAATGTTATTACCACTGGTTTATATAAGTTTCTAAGAATGTTTTTCTATTTATAATTTGGCCTTTGAATCTTTTTTTAAATAATCAAATCCATAATTTAAATATTAGTTGTTAATATTGCTTAGGTCTCCAGAGGAACAGAAGTGTCTTCCTATGGAAGTTGTTCTCTTGCCACAGGCTTCTCATATCAGTCTCTCATGTGTCCTTTATGCATATTATACATATTCATGCACAAATATAATAGATATATATATATTCTGCAATTCTAGTTTTTTATTAGTAATCTGTACCTTAACATTTTTGTACCTTAACATTTTTACTTCATAATATATTTTGAATATTTTTCAGTGTCAATATATTAAATATTTACTCATTCATCTTTGTGAATATTTCACCATGCCATATTTTATTTATTGCCCCCTGAATTTTTGACCGAAATAAAATTCACAATAAAGTTAATCTTTTAAATCATATATTTCACTGGTTCTACTACATTCATAAAACTGTAGTATCATCACATTAATTCAAGAAAATTTCATCATTTAAAAAAGTCTCCTATACCCTCCCCCTGCCCTGCTCCCCAATCCACCCACTTCACTTCCTGGCCCTGGCATTCCCCTGTACTGGGGCATATGATCTTCGAAAGACCAAGGGCCTCTCCTCCCATTGATGGCCGACTAGGCCATCCTCTGCTACATATGCAACTAGAGACACAGCTCTGGGGGGTACTGGTTAGTACATCATGTTGTTCCAACAATAGGGTTGCAGTTCCCTTCAGCTCCTTGGGTACCTTCTCTAGCTCCTCCATTGGGAGCCCTGTGTTCCATCCAATAGCTGACTGTGAGCATCCACTTCTGTGTTTGCCAGGCACTGGCATAGTCTCACAAGAGACATCTATATCAGGGTCCTGTCAGCAAAATCTTTCTGCCAAATGCAATAGTGGTTTGGTGATTGTATATAGGATGGATCCCCAGGTGGGGCAATTTGCAAATTCATCTAGAATAACAAAAAACCTAGGATAGCAAAAACTCTTCTCAAGGATAAAAGAACCTCTGGTGGAATCACCATGCCAGACCTAAAGCTTTACTACAGAGCAATTGTGATAAAAACTGCATGGTACTGGTATAGTGACAGACAAATAGACCAATGGAATAGAATTGAAGACCCAGAAATGAACCCACACACCTACGGTCACTTGATCTTCGACAAGGGAGCTAAAAACATCCAGTGGAAGAAAGACAGCATTTTCAACAAATGGTGCTGGCACAACTGGTTGTTATCATGTAGAAGAATGAGAATCGATCCATTCCTATCTCCTTGTACTAAGGTCAAGTCTAAGTGGATCAAGGAACTTCACATAAAACCAGAGACACTGAAACTTATAGAAAAAGTGGGGAAAAGCCTGAAGATATGGGCACAGGGGGAAAATTCCTGAACAGAACAGCAATGGCTTGTGCTGTAAGATCAAGAATCTTTCCTTGCTTTTAATGCTGCAATAAACATTGCCATGCACAATTTCAAAGTATGCAATGTGATTTAAGGACTATATTATTTTAATTGATGAGGCATGTATAATAACGCCATGTTGGATACTTTGAGGAACTGAACATCCTCCAAAGTACTTCTACTATTTTTGTAGAACAATACTGAATTTGTAAATTTACTAGGGAAGGGCTGCCATTTTTAAACTACCTGTGAAGATACATATTTCTTTTAGTTTTAAAATATATTCTCAACAACTGATTGAAACTTATTTTTTAAACAACGCCCTTCAGATTGCTGCAATCTTCTGGTTAATTTTCAGAATCCTGAAATCGTTGATTCTGGCAAGTTTCGGCAAGTTTTTTTCCCCCATTATTTAATAGAAAAGGGACTTTTTGCAGGTACATATTCCATCAATTTTGTGGACATAAAGACTTTAATGTTAACTACGGTATAGTTGCTTTCATGTCATTTTGATAGAAACAGTTGAGGATAAATAGGTTTATTTTACATTTCAGACCATCATGGGTGGGAGGGGACAGTGAAGCAGCTTAGATCCTGGAAAACAGTAGAATATAGAGACTCCTCAATTCCCAGGGGACCAGGAAGCAGATCACAGGAGAGTCACCAAGGTCCCATCTCTGGCTATCTTCTTCTCTCAGCTAATTCCCACCTCCTAAAGGTTCCATACCCTCCCTAATTTGCTGGTAGATTTGCAATGTATAAGGATTGTTTCCATTCTGCCCCCTGTGTATTAATAGTACTACTCTCTGGAAAACATTCAAAATTTGAGCATTTGTGCGTGACATTTTTGTTTCAAATCATAGCAAACAGTTCCTTGGATCACTTAGATTGCCTTTAGTCTTGCAAATTATAAAGAAATGCTATAAAAATTAGGATGTGCTATCGTAATTTTGTTAAACTGTATGTAAGTATTGCTTTTCATTGAGGACCAATACATAAATGTTTTCTCATATCATACATATAGTGTCTGATTCACAGGTTGGAGTCCTAGGTTCTTATAGGTATAATTTAAGACAAGTATGTTGTGGAGTTTGTATATCTATCCCAGCACAGTGCTATAACTAATATGATCACTGAATTAGTGAGCAGATTATAGTACTGATGAAATTAATATTTACTCCCTGTCTTAGTTAGAGTTTTACTGTTGTGAACAGACACCATGACCAAGGCAACTTTTATTTTTTAAACGTTCTCTTTTCATTTATTTACTTTATTTAATGTGTATAGGTGTTCCGTCTGGGCATTATGCACATGCCTGGTGATCAGAGAGGCCAGAAGACGTCCTTAGATCTCCTAGAACTGAAATTGCACATGGTTGTGAACCTCCATGTGGTTGCTGGGAATTGAACCTGGTCCTCCAGAAGAAGCAGCCAATGTTCTTAACCTCTGAGCCATCACTCCAGCCCCGACCAAAGCAACTCTCTCTCTCTCTCTCTCTCTCTCTCTCTCTCTCTCTCTCTCTCTCTCTCTCTCTCTCTCTCTCTCTCTCTCCCTCTCTCTGTTTTTCTAGACAGGGTTTTTCTGTATAGCCCTGGTTATCCTGGAACTCACTCTGTAGACCAGGCTGGCCTCAAACTCAGAAATCTGCCTCAGAAATCTGCCTGCCCTTGCCTCCCAAGTGCTGGGATTAAAAGCGTGCACCACCAGCTCAAGGCAACTCTTATAAGGGTGATATTTAATTGGGGCTGGCTTACAGGTTCATAGGTTCAGTCCATTATCATCAAGGTGGGAACATGGTAGCATCCAGGCAGGCATGGTGCAGGCAGAGCTGAGAGTTCTACATCTTCATCTGAAGGCTGCTAGTGGATCACTGACTTCCAGGCAGCTAGGACAACGGTATTAAAACCCACACCCACAGTGACACACCTACTCCAACAAGGACACACTTCCTAATATCGCCACTCCCTGGACCAAGCATATACAAACCATCACACTGCCTCTTCTATGGAACAATTTAACACTATATATAACTGCTCTTTAGATAATGAGGTGCAATGGAGGGTGGAATACATCTTAGCAATGCCCTATAAAAAGTCATCCCACATTAAGAAATATGCTGGAGCTTGCCTTAAGAAATTTTTGTTGCTTATAACAGAATACCACTTTCAGGGTAATTTATAAAACTGAATCCCATTTGGTTTATGGTTGGGGCAATTGGCTATTTACCAGGAATGTCTTTCTTCTGCCTGAAACATGGATGAAGTATGACCTGTCTGCTTTCTGATCACCAGTCTGGGTTCACTGTCCCTCTGCCATGACTTCCCTTCCGTGATGGACTGAATCCCTCCAGAACCATAAGCCTAAACAAATTCTTTCTTTCTTAAATTGCTTTTGATAATCTTATTTTAGCACAGTAGCAGCAAAGTAACAAATGTGTATATATATATATATATATGATATCTATATCCATCTATCTATATATAAGATATATGATAGATATATATATCTATTTTAATTTACTCTTTGGGGATATTTTTTTTTCTCAAAGACCAGAAGCATAACTTTCTGTAAGAGATAGTACCAAAGGGCTCTCTGTTCTGTCCAGAGGCAACAATTTGTACACTAAATCTAGATGAAAGACACTGCTAGAGATTTCACATTATCCGGGATCTGAAGTCACCTTGGATCCAAGACCATAACTTAGAAAATGAAAGGAACATTGCAAAAATAGTAAAGGCAAGTAGATCCCCATAAGATGATCAGAATTCAGAAGTTATTACGTTCATGTCTTTTGCTCACAAGCACACACACACAAAATTCTTTGTTGCCAATAAAAGTATTACACTTATTCCATTTTATTTTACAGTTATATCAGTTTCAACACGCCCTGGCTCTTTAGCCCAGGCTTGGTATTCCATCATAATCCCACGGCTGCCACTTGGACTTGTGAACTGCTTATTTATGTACTTGACTTGACCACATGCATGAGGAATGCAGGGATTCATGTCTACCTAGAATATCACTTGGCCAGTATCCAGAGGCCACCAGAAGTTTAGGAACTAAATATAAACAAACACATGCATTATAAAATGGTTAGATTAACCTCCTCACGTGTCCTGTACTTATACTGACTCAACTGGCCACTACAACGTATTTTAAATGTTTTATATGGATCGTGAGAATCGTGGAGGATCACAATATGACAGGAGACATACTAGAATACCACAATCCATGCAATGCACATCCTACCAAAGATTCCCCTTACTACTGATGTATTATCACACCTACTTAAAACTTTTTTACACTTTTTGAAAGAAAAAACTTACTTTAAAATTCAAACAGGACCTAGATTCTAATGCATGTAAAACTGTGATAGCATGATATCATATTTTATCCTTTGTATCAGCCTCACTATTCTAGTTTCAATTTCCAGGCACACTTAGTTAATTTTCCCATACCAGCAAGCATTATTCAATATTGGTGCTTAGCACTTAGAAAACTGAGAAACAAGACAACTTTATGACCACCAAAGAAAACTAGGTAAGACATATATTACAGAGGTATAAAATTAGTAAAGGAAGCCGAGACTAATGTACTAAAATGTAGAGAATGATCCCTGGGTTCATTTATCTGCATTTATCTTGTTGTTAATCCTTATAACATAGGTGTCTTAGTCAGGGTTTCCATTCCTGCACAAACATCATGACCAAGAAGCAAGTTCAGGAGGAAAGGGTTTATTCGGCTTACACTTCCACACTGCTGTTCATCACCAAGGAAGTCAGGACTGGAACTCAAGCAGGTCAGGAAGCAGGAGCTGATGCAGAGGCCATGGAGGGATGTTCCTTACTGGCTTGCCTCCCCTGGCTTGTTCAGCCTGCTCTCTTATAGAACTCAAGACTACCAGCCCCGAGATGGTCCCACCCACAAGGGGCCTTTCCCCCTTGATCACTAATTGAGAAAATGCCTTACAGTTGGATCTTATGGAGGCATTTCCTCAACTGAAGCTCCTTTCTCTGTGATAACTCCAGCTGTGTCAAGTTGACACAAACTAGCCAGTACAATTGACCCCTTGTCAACTTGACACACAAACACATCACTAGTAAGCCTCAACCCTTACATCCTTATTCATCCCCAAGGTCTAAATAACTTTAAACATCCCACAGTCTTTACATATTCTTAAATTTTCAATCTCTTTAAAATATCCATCTCTTTTAAAATCCAAAGTCTTTTTTACAATTAAAAGTCTCTTAACTGTGGGCTCCAATAAAATAGTTTCTTCCTTCAAGAGGGAAAATATCAGGGCACAGTCACAATCAAAAGCAAAAATCAATCTCCAAACATCCAATGTCTGGGATCCAACTCACGATCGATCTTCTGGGTATCCTCCAAGGGCTTGGGTCACTTCTCCAGCCATACCCTTTGCAGCACGCGTGTCGTCCTCTAGGCTCCAGATGCCTGTACTCCACTGCTGCTGCTCTTGGTGGTCATCTCATGGTACTGGCATCTCCAAAACACTGCATGACCCCTTCAGTCCTGGGCCGTCAATTGCAACTGAGACTGCACCTTCACCAATGGCCTTCCATGGCCTCTCACAGTGCTGAGCCTCAGCTGCTCTGCGTGACCCCTTCATGCCTTTAAAACCAGTACCACCTGGGTGATCCTTACACATTACCAAGTCCCGCTGCAGCAGGAGTACAACCTTGGCTATTTCTGGAACACAGCCTCTTTGTGCTTTCAGAAAACACTTCCCAGAAGATGTCACCTCAATGATGCTGGTCTCTTCTTAATCACCGCTAATTTCTTAGCTCCAGCTAACCAGCATCAATAGTCCCAGTAATGCAAAGTTTTTGCTTTAGTAGTTCTGGTATCTTGTTAATCACAGCTGATTCTTCAGCCCCAGCTAACCAGAACCACAGAATCTTCACAATCAAAACAGCAATGGCCCTGAAAAGTCTTTAATTTTCCCTCTGAAATTTCACAAGCCAGGTCTCCATCTTCTGCACTGTTCTCAACATTATCTTCCAAGCTCCTACACAGCACTGACAGAGCTCTTAACAATGAATGGATCTTCAAGCCCAAAGTTCCAAAGTCCTTCCACAGTCCTCCCCCAAACATGGCCAGGTTGTCACAGGAATACCCCACTATGCTGGTACCAATTTGTCTTAGTCAGGGTTTCTATTCCTGCACAAACATCATGACCAAGAAGCAAGTTGGGGAGGAAAGGGTTTATTCGGCTTACACTTCCACACTGCTGTTCATCACCAAGGAAGTCAGAACTGGAACTCAAGCAGGTCAGGAAGCAGGAGCTGATGCAGAAGCCATGGAGGGATGTTCTTTACTGGCTTGCTTCCCCTGACTTGCTCAGCCTGCTCTCTTATAGAACCAAGACTACCAGCCCCGAGATGGTCCCACCCATAAGGGGCCTTTCCCCCTTGATCACTAATTGAGAAAATGCCTTACAGTTGTATCTCATGGAGGCATTTCCTCAACTGAAGCTCCTTTCTCTGTGATAACTCCAGCTGTGTCAAGTTGACACAAAACTAGCCAGTACAATACATCTCTATAGTCCATGCTGTATCCTCAGGTCTATCTTGTCTATCCATCAATCAAATGAACACAAAATTGAAGAAGTGATAAGCACACTGGCATCACACCACACATTGATAACTGTTGTAGTGAGGTGTATAGTGGAATGTCTAAAGAATTTGTTTGTTCTGAAAATACTTGAGAATTATAATTATGATCGTTGAAATATATTTTATCAAATTTGTTATGCAGTATACATATCATTTCATAGAACCCTCATAGTATACTGTCTACGAAACATAGGATACTTATCTGATAAAAATTTATTATTCAGCTAGCCAGCAAATTGAGTATTTGATTAAGTCTCAATAGTGCTATTACTGAAATAAGAATCATTCGAGTAAGATGACTTGTTTTGTTTTAGGTGATTAGAAATGAAGAGCTCCACTTAAAACCCATGTTAAATTTGAAATGCTTATTACACACCCAAGAGTTATTTAGTAGCTATCTCGATAGACTTCTTAGGGAGGATGTGCAATTCTGTGATACCATGACATGCATTTTGAATATGATTGACTTTCTAGTCCTCCTGCTTTCAGTTTCCCAAGGTGGTGAAAAAAGACATCTGTCTTATGACAACTACCTCCAGAAGGCACTCATCAGACTACATCCCTAGGAAATGGGCCAGATTCATCTTACTTGACTCACTTCACTGACCATCACATCCCACAGATGGAATGTGATGAGACACCAGAGAGAACTCCTCAGTCCTAACATTACTTTTCCTAATTCCACCAATTAGAACACACAGAGGAAATCTTGCTTAGGCAACACCTGGGCCCAAATAAAGGCTTTTTACCCACAAATCCCTCTCCTACCTGCTTCCCATCAGCTGATCTAATAGTTATATACAGGATAATTTTTCACTTTCTGTTAGCCCTTTAAGGCATGCTTCTCTCCTCGGAGTTTCTAAGAACTTTATGTGCTTCATGTGGCTTCCACCGAATCCCAGTTGACTGACACACTCAAACCCTCCTGGTTAGTACTCACCTAGGAAGTAAATTATTTTATTGAGAGTAAACTGGGTATAGATTAGACAAGACCCAGAGGGCATCTGTCTATATAAATAAATTTACTGTGAGAGGAAGTCCTGGCCAGATGCCAGACACTTATGAATTAAGCTATGCACAGAGACAAATAAGTGCCTTACTGTAAATGTTCATAACCACTCCTCCTGCCAAAAGACCCATCAGGGTAGGGAAACAATTCATAGCCACTCTCCAGGCACAGATTCCAAGATGAAACTAGATCAACAACTAAAATGACATAAATAATGCCCTGATGTTTTATGCAATTTGGAAGTGTAAAACCTCATAAAACACAGCCGTGTAGGTGAGCCTTTTCTGTAGTTTGTAAGGTTTGTAGCAATATCTCCTCTAGAGCCTCATTGCTTTTCTTTATCTTGTCATCAGCCTGTCATTTTTTCAATTACATGTATTATCCTGGTCCAACTGGCATGTCTGATCATGGATTATATTAAGATATATGTCAAAGAATGTAAACAAGAAGGTAAACTGTGTCAAATGTTTTTCCAGAACTGAGAAGCAATATGAGAATAGTGTCAGTATTGAAACCACTTCCATATTCCATATGTCTGAAAGAGGTCTGTGTTGAATAGAGCTTCAAGTCAATTTGAAAAGTAGGCCAATAATTCAGAATTATATTCTCTAAAACTAACTCAGGATCCTGGCTAGTGTTAGAAACAAAGTACATAATCAAATGAAGGCCACAGATGGCCGAAGTCACTTGTAAATATAGATTGGGCAATATGGCCTTTTGGGACATCTGCAGCTGACCCACTGCTCAGAGGGTACCAGTTGATATACCAGACTGATATCCTGCTACAACTGGCATGCCTTATCATTCATTCTATTAAGATATATGTCAGACTTTGTATACAGGTTATCTTCTATGCAGATACTTTTCTTGCATTAAAAAGTATTTTGTATATTCTCCATGAATTGCCTTTTGAATGAACAAAGGAGACTTATGCGAATGTTATTTGTGAGGGGTGATCATCTCAGCAGAAGAGAAGAAGAGCACAGACATCTCTTTTGAGCAAGGCTATTTAAAATGAATGTCAACAATGTAGATTTAAACAATGTAAAACATTTCAGCAAGAGCACACAGAGTTTATATCATGTTGCTAGCACAAGCTTTCTTTACTGCTATGTAATGCTGTTTTATTAGGGAGGAGATTGCTTTATAATTAGCATTCAAGTTTAAAGCTTCAAACACATGCTGCAGAGATAATAGTTTAGGTAGGGCTGGGGATGTACTTTAGTGATGATATGCTCACCTAGCTCCAGCTCTTGCTGTGGCTGAGGAGAGAGAGACAGAGACAGAGACCAGCACAGAAATAGAAGGACAAAGACAGATATTAAGACGTTTAATAAAGTCAGTGACAGAATGAAGCAATGCTACATTGGTTGGGCATTGTAAATATCTTTACTATTATAGAAATGGTTAATCTTGAAACATAAGGTACAAGTATGTGAAGCAGCTACTGAATTAAACAACAAGAGTCTAACATTTAGTAACAATTTGGTGACTTTTAGAATTGTATAGGATAAAAATAAGATGTGTATTCCAGACAGAATGAGAGTTAAAGGAGTTAAGGGAGAGTGCATGAAGTTTTAAAACTAAACCAAGCTTCTATGCACGTGTTACGGTGACTTTTGTTTCTGATTCTCTAGAATGTAATATAGTTTATGTACATTTGAAAATGGAAACACCAAAAACTGCTCGATCAAAGTTTAGGGATGTAGTGACCCCTAGTGGATGCAGAGAAGAATGCCACTTGTTCCTCTAAAATTTAGCAGATTAGCCCCAAGCCTTGAAAAAGAAAGTAATAATAGAGGGAAACTTTAATTATGCTGATCTGCTCAGAAAATGTTTTATACAAGAACTGAAACTTGTGGACTGAAGATGACAATGGTGAAAGACACTTTCTGTGCAAGCCTGATGAACTGTTAAGTCCATATGGTAGAACGAGAGAACCTACTCACACAAGGTGTCCTCTGACCTACTCATGCCATGTGTCCTTTCTCCTCCCTCCCTCTCCCTCTCCCTCTCCCTCTCCCTCTCCCTCTCCCTCTCCCTCTCCCTCTCCCTCTCCCTCTCCCTCTCCCTCTCCCTCTCCCTCTCCCTCTCCCTCTCCCTCTCCCTCTCCCTCTCCCTCTCCCTCTCCCTCTCCCTCTCCCTCTCCCTCTCCCTCTCCCTCTCCCTCTCCCTCTCCCTCTCCTCCTCTGTCTCTGTCTCTTTCTGTGTGTCTGTCTCTCTCCCTTTCCTTTTCCCTCTCCCTTATAATACTAAATGAATAAAATTGGAACAAGAAATTGAAATATATAACTGTGATGCATAGTTATGCAGAATTATGTTTAAGCCGAAATTTTAAAAATGCTCTTCACTTGCCTCAAGCAGAGAATAAAGTCTATGATGGGTGTTTCTGAGACTTCCTTGTACTAAGGTCAAATCTAAGTGGATTAAGGAACTCCACATAAAACCAGAGACACTGAGACTTATAGAGGAGAAAGTAGGGAAAAGCCTCGAAGATATGGGTACAGGGGAAAAATTCCTGAATAGAACAGCAAAGGCTTGTGCTGTAAGATCGAAAATCGATAAATGGGACCTCATAAAGTTGCAAAGCTTCTGCAAGGCAAAAGACACCGTCAATAAGACAAAAAGACCACCAACAAATTGGGAAAGGATCTTTACCTATCCTAAATCAGATAGGGGACTAATATCCAATATATATAAAGAACTCAAGAAGGTGGACTCCAGAAAATCAAATAACCCCGTTAAAAAATGGGGCTCAGAACTGAACAAAGAATTCTCACCTGAGGAATACCGAATGGCAGAGAAGCACCTGAAAAAATGTTCAACATCCTTAATCATCAGGGAAATGCAACTCAAAACAACCCTGAGATTCCACCTCACACCACTCAGAATGGCTAAGATCAAAAATTCAGGTGACAGCAGATGCTGGCGAGGATGTGGAGAAAGAGGAACACTCCTTCATTGTTGGTGGGATTGCAAGCTGGTACAACCACTCTGGAAATCAGTTTGGCGGTTCCTCAGAAAATTGGACATAATACTACCAGAGGATCCAGCAATACCTCTCCTGGGCATATATCCAGAAGATGTTCCAACCGGTAGAAGGACACATGCTCCACTATGTTCATAGCAGCCTTATTTATAATAGCCAGAAGCTGGAAAGAACCCAGATGCCCCTCAACAGAGGAATGGATACAGAAAATGTGGTACATTTACACAATGGAGTACTACTCAGCTATTAAAAAGAATGAATTTATGAAATTCCTAGGCAAATCGATGGATCTGGAGGGCATCATCCTGAGTGAGGTAACATATTCACAAAGGAACTCACACAATATGTACTCACTGATAAGTGGATATTAGCCCAAAAACTTAGGATACCCAAGATATAAGATACAATTTGTTAAACGCATGAAACTCAAGAAGAATGAAGACCAAAGTGTGGACACTGTGCCCCTTCTTGGAATTGGGAACAAAACACCCATGGAAAGAGTTACAGAGATAAAGTATGGAGCTGTGAAGAAAGGATGGACCATCTAAAGACTGCCATATCCAGGGATCCATCCCATAATCAGCTTCCAAACGCTGACACCATTGCATACACTAGCAAGATTTTGCTGAAAGGACCGAGATATAGCTGTCTCTTGTGAGACAATGCAGGGGCCTAGCAAACACAGAAGTGGATGCTCACAGTCAGCTATTGGATGGATCACAGGGCCCCCAATGGAGGAGCTAGAGAAAGTACCCAAGGAGCTAAAGGGAACTGCAACCCTATAGGTGGAACAACATTATGAACTAACCAGTACCCGGAGCTCTTGACTCTAGCTGCATTTGTATCAAAAGATGGCCTAGTCGGCCATCACTGGAAAGAGAGGCCCATTGGACTTACCAACTTTATATGCCCCAGTACAGGGGGATGCCAGGGCCAAAAAGTGGGAGTGGGTGGGTAGGGGACTGGGGGGGGGAGTGTATTGGGGACTTTTTGGATAGCATTGGAAATGTAATTGAGGAAAATACCTAATAAAATAAATTAAAAAAACAAACAAACAAACAAAAAAACCAAACAAATAAAAAAAAAGAGTTGGGGAGGCAATCTAATACTTGTCATGTTTTCATGCATGGCTCCTAGTGGGAATTACATAGTAAATAAATGGCTTTGGGATGGCTCAGTGTGTGAAATCCTTTCTGCATAAGCAAGAAAACTTGAATTTGGATCCCTATCAAGTTCATATTCAAAACCAAGTTTGTGTAGTGTAAGACTGTTTTCATAGAAAAGGACTGAAAATTCAGAGAATGATGGAGGAAAACATGGAACAGCCACATAATAGATTACCAAATAGGTAGAAAAGAACAGGGACTGTGAATTTAATACTTGACAACACCGATGGACGTGCCAAAGTACACCAGAAAAGCCCATGTGGCCTCTGCTCTACACAAAGAAGTATAGCATCTCGGGTGTGCTCAGAGTGGAAAGAGCTCACCAGCTGGTTATCCAGCACCAGATGTTCAGCCCTGAGAAAGTAAGATATATTTATTGGTAAACAATAAAAACCTAAGCTGGGAAATCCCATTTTGAATGGTGCCTCTTGTCCACTGGAGATATGTATAAGTATCTGATGATTTTATACTGAAATAAAGGATAGCCTAAAATACACAAATATTTATCTCTAGGGGGAGAAGGGAAGTAGAGTGGAGGGCATACAGAGGCAAAATGCTTGTAAATATGTGTCTAAAATTGAGACAGTTTGAATATAATCTCTTCTAGATTGTTTCTGGCCCTGACAGTTTAGGGTTTTCCAGACTTTCTGCACTTGGGTGTCCATATCTTTCCCAAAATTGGAAAAGTTTTTCCTTAAATGAGCAAAGTTTCTAATCCCTGAAAATTTTTTCCCCTCCTTTTTCAGTTATGCTGGTTTTATGGATGTTTCGGCTTTTACTGATGCCCTGGAGACAGAGTATATGCTCTTTAGTTTCTCTTATTTCCTTCTATATCTGTCCTATAGGCAAACTCTACTATTTTTCTTTTCCTTTCTGTTCATCTCTCTCTCTCCCTCTCTCCTTTTCTTCCTTCTTTTCATTTCCTTTATTTTCTTTGAGACAAGGACTTAGTCTGTATCCTAGGTTGACCTTTCTTTTTTTTTTTCTTCTTTTTTTTCATGTTAATGACTTTCCTTTTATTTATTTTTTATTTTTAATATTTTTTATTACATATTTTCCTCAATTACATTTCCAATGCTATCCAAAAAGTCCCCCATTCTGCCCCCCCCCACTTCCCTACCCACCCATTCCCATTATTTTGGCCCTGGCATTCCCCTATATTGGGGCATATAAAGTTTGCAAGTCCAATGGGCCTCTCTTTCCAGTGATGGCCCACTAGGCCATCTTTCGATACATATGCAGCTAGAGACAAGAGCTCCGGGGTACTGGTTAGTTTATAATGTTGTTCCCCCTATAGGGTTGCAGATCCCTTTAGCTCCTTGGGTACTTTCTCTAGCTTCTCCATTGGGAGCCCTGTGATACATCCAATAGCTGACTGTGAGCATCCACTTCTGTGTTTGCTAGGCCCCTGCATAGTCTCACAAGAGACAGCTAACTTTGGGTCCTTTCAGCAAAATCTTGATAGTGTATGCAATGGTGTCAGCGTTTAGAAGCTGCTTATGGGATGGATCCCTGTATATGGCAGTCTCTAGATGGTCCATCCTTTCATCACAGCTCCAAACTTTGTCTCTGTAACTCCTTCCATGGGTGTTTTGTTCCCAATTCTAAGAAGGGGTATATTGTCCACACTTGGGTCTTCATTCTTCTTGAGTTTCATGCGTTTAGCAAATTGTATCTTATATCTTGGGTATCCTAAGTTTTGGGCTAATATCCACTTATCAGTGAATACATATTGTGTGAGTTCCTTTGTGATTGTGTTACCTCACTCAAGATGATGCCCTCCAGGTCCATCCATTTGGCTAGGAATTTCATAAATTCATTCTTTTTAATAGCTGAGTAATACTCCATTGTGTAAATGTACCATAATTTCTGTATCCATTCCTCTGTTGAGGGGCATCTGGGTTCTTTCCAGCTTCTGGCTATTATAAATAGGGCTGCTATGAACATAGTGGAGCATGTGTCCTTCTTACCGGTTGGGACATCTTCTGGATATATGCCCAGGAGGGGTATTGCTGGATCCTCCGGTAGTACTATGTCCAATTTTCTGAGGAACGGCCAGACTGATTTCCAGAGTGGTTGTACAAGCTTGCAATCCCACCAACAATGAAGGAGTGTTCCTCTTTCTCCACATCCTCGCCAGCATCTGCTGTCACCTGAATTTTTTTTTTTTTTTTTTTTTTTTTTGGTTTTTCGAGACAGGGTTTCTCTGTATAGCCCTGGCTGATCCTGGAACTCACTCTGTAGACCAGGCTGGCCTCGAACTCAGAAATCCACCTGCCTCTGCCTCCGGAGTGCTGGGATTAAAGGCGTGCGCCACCACGCCCGGCGTCATCTGAATTTTTAATCTTAGCCATTCTGACTGGTGTGAGGTGGAATCTCAGGGTTGTTTTGATTTGCATTTCCCTGATGATTAAGGATGTTGAACATTTTTTCAGGTGCTTCTCTGCCATTTGGTATTCCTCAGGTGAGAATTCTTTGTTCAGTTCTGAGCCCCATTTTTAATGGGGTTATTTGACTTTCTGGAGTCCACCTTCTTGAGTTTTTTATATATATTGGATATTAGTCCCTTATCTGATTTAGGATAGGTAAAGATCCTTTCCCAATCTGTTGATGGTTTTTTTTGTTTTGTTGATGGTGTCTTTTGCCTTGCAGAAGCTTTGCAGTTTCATGAGGTCCCACTTGTCAATTCTTGATCTTACAGCACAAGCCATTGCTGTTCTATTCAAGAATTTTTCCCCTGTGCCCATATCTTCAAGGCTTTTCCCCACTTTCTCCTCTATAAGTTTCAGTGTCTCTGGTTTTATGTGAAGTTCCTTGATCCACTTAGACTTGACCTTAGTACAAGGAGATAGGAATGGATCAATTTGCATTCTTCTACACGTTAACAACCAGTTGTGCCAGCACCATTTGTTGAAAATGCTGTCTTTCTTCTACTGGATGGTTTTAGCTCCCTTGTCGAAGATCAAGTGACCGTAGGTGTGTGGGTTCATTTCTGGGTCTTCAATTCTATTCCATTGGTCTATTTGTCTGTCACTATACCAGTACCACGCAGTTTTTATCACAATTGCTCTGTAGTAAAGCTTTAGGTCCGGAGGTTGACCTTTATTAATATTCTTCTTCTACTTTATTTAGTTTTTTGTTGAGAGTTTTGACTAAAGTGTTTTGCATCATGCATCATTTACTAGGCACCTTATTTCCTAGATTCGTGATTGATTCTTTTTCAAAATTCTCCCTTCTTTGTTCAGCTCCTTATTTGTATCCTGCATTCTATTGTTAATTTCTTTTAACAGTTAACATTTAATTTTTTAAAAATTATCATGCAGTAATGTAGTTTTATACTTTTAAATGGAATCTATTGTTAGTGAGTTGTGTCATTAGAAGACACACACACACACACACACACACACACACACAGTCTCATATACGCCGGCAGGCTGGCCTCAAACATACTATGTTGCTGACAATATCCTTGTATTTCTAAGCCTACTTCCTCTGTCTCCCCGAGTGCTAGATTCTTGGTACGTGCATAACCAGGTTTACATGTTGCTGAGGATGGAATCTAGGGATTCATATAGCTTCTTTGGCACAGATTATTAAGTTTAGATGTAGTCCAAGTCTGTTGGAATAGGAAAGATGCACTGCCACCCCAGGTTCTCATGAATTGAGACACTTAGCAATGCAATTAGTAGATAGCATAGTGTAGAGATCTGCAGGATATATCCTCTGTGGTTACTCTTATGATGAGAGTAGAGGCCCTGTTAGATTATGAGGCCTTGAACAGGCACTGTTTATAAAACCTGTGTTGCTTGGAAGAATTTCTTTTACTGGATCTAGTCTTGGGCGAGGGTATGAAGTACTTGGTCCCTGATCAGGTACCAGTGTGGGCCCAGGTGCTGTAGGGGCAAGACTTACAGCCTCTTTGGGGCAATCACAGGCACTAATGTAAGCAAGCATGGTCAGAGAAGGCATGAATGTAACAGATGGAGAGGACTCATGCAAGCATGTCAAAGGCTGCTTGCTACTGTGAGTGTGTCTAACAGCAGCATCTCAGGTCATCTCTATTAGCAGCTGTCCATGGCTGGAGCCATGGCCCAACTAAGGCCTTGTATCTTTATGGCTCTGTAAGTTGAAGTGAGGGTGTGAGAGTGGATGCTCATTGAAGCTGAACTAAATGGCTCTCATCTGGGAGTGGGTATAGCTTACTATTGGAGCATGAACTCACTGTATGTTAAGCCTTATGCTAGATCTCCATTGACTCACAAGAGAAAAACAAAACAAAACACACCCCATAGAAAAAAATAAAAAGAAAAGAATAGAGAAAAAAGAATGGTAACTCTTCTTAATTGAAGAGCATATCATTGCCTGAACAACAAGTTTTTTCTGGGTCACTTCTTAAGTTATGAGCCCTGGGGGCAGGGCCTTGCCCATGATGTTCAGTTGTCCAGCCTGGAATCTAGCAGGAGTAAGTTACAAGCAGCTGAAACTGGTTGGCATTCCTTTTAGCTCAAATTTGGGCTGGAATGAGCTAGACCGGAATAATGCCACTGTATTGTTAGAGTTTCTTTTATTTTGCTATTAGTTCTTTTGAGAATTTTGTGCAAGGTGTTTTGATCAAATTCACCCTTCTCTCAATTACTCTCAGATTCAGCCCTCTTCACTGCCAGCCCAACTTGGTGTCCTCTTTTTGCTTTTCTTTGCCAATCAAGTCCAATTTGTGTTTTCCATATATATTCATGAATGTGTGGCCTTCTACTGAAGCATATTCAACCTTACCAGGGGCTACATACTTAAAGAAAACTAACTCTTCTTCTCTAGGCAACAATAAAATGCCAATGCTCCTCACCCAGGGGTGAGAGTTTGCATCTACCTCCTTCCCCATTCCACGCTAAGATTTGGTCTGATTTGAGCTTGCAGGGCTCACACACACTGTAAATTCATATATCCAGATACTCTATTATATCCAGAGAACACTGTTCCCTTGTACCCAACCACTGCCTGTGCTTACAGCCTTTCTGCTCCCTTCACCAATGATCCTTGAATATTGGAAGAAGGGGGTGTGATATATACATCCCATTTAAGGCTGAGCACCCCACAGTGCCTTATTGTGTGCACTTTGGCAAATTCTTCATCTCAGTGCCAATCACAATCTACTGCAAGTAGAAGCTTCTCTGATGTGGGATGAGAGATGCTTTAATCTACAGGTATGACAGTAAATCACTACAAGTCAGTTGAATACTGTATGCATTTAGCAGGAAAATGGTAGTATGTTTCTCTCTTCTGTGCTCCCAATACCCATTCCCTTTAGTGTAGTATACTCATCCAGCAGCAGGAACTGAGGTTTTTAATTTTTCATTCTATGTTGTCATGTTAGTTCCACTTTTGTGCTATCCGAATGTGTGATTTCTTGTGGTCACTTACCCTGATATGATGAAGCTACATACATGGTTCTCTGTTTCTACTGCTATAGGAGAGTTGGTGTGTTCTGGGTGTTTGTTATGTTTGTTTTTAATTTTTAATATTTTTATTACATATTTTCCTCAATTACATTTCCAATGCTATCCCAAAAGTCCCCCATAGCGCCCCCCACTTCCCTACCCACCGATTCCCATTCTTTTGGCCCTGGCATTCCCCTATATTGGGGCATATAAAGTTTGCAAGTCCAATGGGCCTCTCTTTCCATTGATGGCCGATTAGGCCATCTTTCGATACATATGCAGCTAGAGACAAGAGCTCCGGGGTTCTGGTTAGTACATCATGTTGTTCCAACAATAGGGTTGCAGATCCCTTTAGCTCCTTGGGTACTTTCTCTAGCTTCTCCATTGGGAGCCCTGTGATACATCCAATAGCTGACTGTGAACATCCACTCCTGTGTTTGCTAGGCCCCGGCATCGTCTCACAAGAGACAGCTATATTTGGGTCCTTTCAGCAAAATCTTGCTAGTGTATGCAATGGTGTCAGCGTTTAGAAGCTGATTATGGGACGGATCCCTGGATACAGCAGTCTCTAAATGGTCCATCCTTTCATCACAGCTACGAACTTTGTCTCTGTAACTCCTTCCCTGGGTGTTTTGTTCCCAATTCTAAGAAGGTGCACAGTGTCCACACTTTGGTCTTCATTCTTCTTGAGTTTCATGCGTTTATCAAATTGTATCTTATATCTTGGGTATCCTAAGTTTTGGGCTAATATCCACTTATCAATGAATACATATTGTGTGAGTTCTTTTGTGATTGTGTTACTTCACTCAAGATGATGCCCTCCAGGTCCATCCATTTGGCTAGGAATTTCATAAATTCATTCTTTTTAATAGCTGAGTAGTACTCCATTGTGTAAATGTACCATAATTTCTGTATCCATTCCTCTGTTGAGGGACATCTGGGTTCTTTCCAGCTTCTGGCTATTATAAATAGGGCTGCTATGAACATAGTGGAGCATGTGTCCTTTTTACCGGTTGGGACATCTTCTGGATATATGCCCAGGAGAGGTATTGCTGGATCCTCCGGTAGTACTATGTCCAATTTTCTGAGGAATCGCCAGACTGATTTCCAGAGTGGTTGTACAAGCTTGCAATCCCACCAACAATGGAGGAGTGTTCCTCTTTCTCCACATCCTCGCCAGCATCTGCTGTCACCTGAATTTTTGATCTTAGCCATTCTGACTGGTGTGAGGTGGAATCTCAGGGTTGTTTTGATTTGCATTTCCCTGATGATTAAGGATGTTGAACATTTTTTCAGGTGCTTCTCTGCCATTCGGTATTCCTCAGGTGAGAATTCTTTGTTCAGTTCTGAGCCCCATTTTTTAATGGGGTTATTTGACTTTCTGGAGTCCACCTTCTTGAGTTCTTTATATATATTGGATATTAGTCCCTTATCTGATTTAGGATAGGTGAAGATCCTTTCCCAATCTGTTGGTGGTTTTTTTTTGTCTTATTGATGGTGTCTTTAGCCTTACAGAAGCTTTGCAGTTTCATGAGGTCCCAATTGTCAATTCTCGATCTTACAGCACAAGCCATTACTGTTCTATTCAGGAATTTTTCCCCTGTGCCCATATCTTCAAGGCTTATCCCCACTTTCTCCTCTATAAGTTTCAGTGTCTCTGGTTTTATGTGAAGTTCCTTGATCCACTTAGACTTGACCTTATTACAAGGAGATAGGAATGGATCGATTCGCATTCTTCTACATGTTAACAACCAGTTGTGCCAGCACCATTTGTTGAAAATGCTGTCTTTCTTCCACTGGATGGTTTTAGCTCCCTTGTCGAAGATCAAGTGACCGTAGGTGTGTGGGTTCATTTCTGGGTCTTCAATTTTATTCCATTGGTCTATTTGTCTGTCAGTATACCAGTACCATGCAGTTTTTATCACAATTGCTCTGTAGTAGAGCTTTAGGTCCGGCATGGTGATTCCACCAGAGGTTCTTTTATCCTTGAGAAGAGTTTTTGCTATCCTAGGTTTTTTGTTATTCCAGATGAATTTGCAGATTGCACTTTCTAATTCGTTGAAGAATTGAGTTGGAATTTTGATGGGGATTGCATTGAATCTGTAGATTGCTTTTGGCAAGATAGCCATTTTTACAATGTTGATCCTGCCAATCCGTGAGCATGGGAGATCTTTGAATCTTCTGAGATCTTCTATAATTTCTTTCTTCAGAGACTTGAAGTTTTTATTATACAGATCTTTCACTTCCTTAGTTAGAGTCACGCCAAGATATTTTATATTATTTGTGACTATTGAGAAGGGCGTTGTTTCCCTAATTTCTTTCTCAGCCTGTTTATTCTTTGTGTAGAGAAAGGCCATTGATTTGTTTGAGTTAATTTTATTTTATTTTTTTTTAATATTTTTATTACATATTTTCCTCAATTACATTTCCAATACTATCCCAAAAGTCCCCCATAGCGCCCCCCACTTCCCTACCCACCCATTCCCATTCTTTTGGCCCTGGCATTCCCCTATATTGGGGCATATAAAGTTTGCAAGTCCAATGGGCCTCTCTTTCCATTGATGGCCGACTAGGCCATCTTTCGATACATATGCAGCTAGAGACAAGAGCTCCAGGGTTCTGGTTAGTACATCATGTTGTTCCAACAATAGGGTTGCAGATCCCTTTAGCTCCTTGGGTACTTTCTCTAGCTTCTCCATTGGGAGCCCTGTGATACATCCAATAGCTGACTGTGAACATCCACTCCTGTGTTTGCTAGGCCCCGGCATCGTCTCACAAGAGACAGCTATATTTGGGCCCTTTCAGCAAGATCTTACTAGTGTATGCAATGGTGTCAGCGTTTAGAAGCTGATTATGGGACGGATCCCTGGATACAGCAGTCTCTAAATGGTCCATCCTTTCATCACAGCTACGAACTTTGTCTCTGTAACTCCTTCCCTGGGTGTTTTGTTCCCAATTCTAAGAAGGTGCACAATGTCCACACTTTGGTCTTCATTCTTCTTGAGTTTCATGCGTTTATCAAATTGTATCTTATATCTTGGGTATCCTAAGTTTGGGCTAATATCCACTTATCAATGAATACATATTGTGTGAGATCTTTTGTGATTGTGTTACTTCACTCAAGATGATGCCCTCCAGGTCCATCCATTTGGCTAGGAATTTCATAAATTCATTCTTTTTAATAGCTGAGTAGTACTCCATTGTGTAAATGTACCATAATTTCTGTATCCATTCCTCTGTTGAGGGACATCTGGGTTCTTTCCAGCTTCTGGCTATTATAAATAGGGCTGCTATGAACATAGTGGAGCATGTGTCCTTTTTACCGGTTGGGACATCTTCTGGATATATGCCCAGGAGAGGTATTGCTGGATCCTCCGGTAGTACTATGTCCAATTTTCTGAGGAACCGCCAGACTGATTTCCAGAGTGGTTGTACAAGCTTGCAATCCCACCAACAATGGAGGAGTGTTCCACTTTCTCCACATCCTCGCCAGCATCTGCTGTCACCTGAATTTTTGATCTTAGCCATTCTGACTGGTGTGAGGTGGAATCTCAGGGTTGTTTTGATTTGCATTTCCCTGATGATTAAGGATGTTGAACATTTTTTCAGGTGCTTCTCTGCCATTCGGTATTCCTCAGGTGAGAATTCTTTGTTCAGTTCTGAGCCCCATTTTTTAATGGGGTTATTTGACTTTCTGGAGTCCACCTTCTTGAGTTCTTTATATATATTGGATATTAGTCCCTTATCTGATTTAGGATAGGTGAAGATCCTTTCCCAATCTGTTGGTGGTTTTTTTGTCTTATTGATGGTGTCTTTAGCCTTGCAGAAGCTTTGTAGTTTCATGAGGTCCCACTTGTCAATTCTCGATCTTACAGCACAAGCCATTACTGTTCGATTCAGGAATTTTTCCCCTGTGCTCATATCTTCAAGGCTTTTCCCCACTTTCTCCTCTATAAGTTTCAGTGTCTCTGGTTTTATGTGAAGTTCCTTGATCCACTTAGACTTGACCTTAGTACAAGGAGATAGGAATGGATCGATTCGCATTCTTCTACATGTTAACAACCAGTTGTGCCAGCACCATTTGTTGAAAATGCTGTCTTTCTTCCACTGGATGTTTTTAGCTCCCTTGTCGAAGATCAAGTGACCATAGGTGTGTGGATTCATTTCTGGGTCTTCAATTCTATTCCATTGGTCTATTTGTCTGTCAGTATACCAGTACCATGCAGTTTTTATCACAATTGCTCTGTAGTAGAGCTTTAGGTCCGGCATGGTGATTCCACCAGAGGTTCTTTTATCCTTGAGAAGAGTTTTTGCTATCCTAGGTTTTTTGTTATTCCAGATGAATTTGCAGATTGCACTTTCTAATTCGTTGAAGAATTGAGTTGGAATTTTGATGGGGATTGCATTGAATCTGTAGATTGCTTTTGGCAAGATAGCCATTTTTACAATGTTGATCCTGCCAATCCGTGAGCATGGGAGATCTTTGAATCTTCTGAGATCTTCTATAATTTCTTTCTTCAGAGACTTGAAGTTTTTATTATACAGATCTTTCACTTCCTTAGTTAGAGTCACGCCAAGATATTTTATATTATTTGTGACTATTGAGAAGGGTGTTGTTTCCCTAATTTCTTTCTCAGCCTGTTTATTCTTTGTGTAGAGAAAGGCCATTGATTTGTTTGAGTTAATTTTATATCCAGCTACTTCACCGAAGCTGTTTATCAGGCTTAGGAGTTCTCTGGTGGAATTTTTAGGGTCACTTATATATACTATCATATCATCTGCAAAAAGTGATATTTTGACTTCATCTTTTCCAATTTGTATCCCTTTGATCTCCTTTTGTTGTCGAATTGCTCTGGCTAGGACTTCAAGTACAATGTTGAATAGGTAGGGAGAAAGTGGACAGCCTTGTCTAGTCCCTGATTTTAGAGGGATTGCTTCAAGCTTCTCACCATTTACTTTGATGTTGGCTACTGGTTTGCTGTAGATTGCTTTTATCATGTTTAGGTATGGGCCTTGAATTCCTGATCTTTCCAAGACTTTTATCATGAATGGGTGTTGGATCTTGTCAAATGCTTTTTCCGCATCTAACGAGATGACCATGTGGTTTTTGTCTTTGAGTTTGTTTATATACTGGATTACGTTGATTGATTTCCGTATATTGAACCATCCCTGCATCCCTGGGATGAAACCTACTTGGTCAGGATGGATGATTGTTTTGATGTGTTCTTGGATTCCGTTAGCAAGAACTTTATTGAGGATTTTTGCATCAATATTCATAAGGGATATTGGTCTGAAGTTTTCTATCTTTGTTGGGTCTTTTTGTGGTTTAGGTATCAGAGTAATTGTGGCTTCATAGAATGAGTTGGGTAGAGTACCTTCTGTTTCTATTTTGTGGAATAGTTTGTGAAGAACTGGGATTAGATCTTTTTTGAAGGTCTGATAGAACTCTGCACTAAACCCATCTGGTCCTGGGCTTTTTTTAGTTGGGAGACTATTAATGACTGCTTCTATTTCTTTGGGGGATATAGGGCTGTTTAGATCATTAACCTGATCTTGATTCAACTTTGGTACCTGGTATCTGTCTAGGAACTTCTCCATTTCATCCAGGTTCTCCAGTTTTGTTGAGTATAGCCTTTGGTAGAAGGATCTGATGGTGTTTTGGATGTCTTCAGGATCTGTTGTTATGTCTCCTTTTTCATTTCTGATTTTGTTAATTAGGATGCTTTCCCTGTGCCCTCTAGTGAGTCTGGCTAAGGGTTTATCTATCTTGTTGATTTTCTCAAAGAACCAGCTCCTTGATTGGTTGATTCTTTGAATAGTTCTTCTTGTTTCCACTTGGTTGATTTCGCCCATGAGTTTGATTATTTCCCTCCGTCTACTCCTCTTGGGTGAATTTGCTTCCTTTTGTTCTAGTGCTTTTAGGTGTGTTGTCAAGCAGCTAATGTGTGCTCTCTCTAGTTTCCTTTTGGAGGCACTCAGAGCTATGAGTTTTCCTCTTAGAAATGCTTTCATTTCGTCCCATAAGTTTGGGTATGTTGTGGCTTCATTTTCATTGAATTCTAAAAAGTCCTTAATTTCTTTCTTTATTCCTTCCTTGACCAAGGTATCATTGAGAAGAGTGTTGTTCAGTTTCCACGTGAAGGTTGGCTTTCTATTATTTATTTTGTTATTGAAGATCAGCCTTAGTCCATGGTGATCTGATAGGATGCATGGGACAATTTCAATATTTTTGTATCTGTTGAGGCCTGTTTTGTGACCAATTATGTGGTCAATTTTGGAGAAGGTACAATGAGGTGCTGAGAAGAAGGTATATCCTTTTGTTTTAGGATAGAATGTTCTGTAGATATCTGCCAGATCCATTTGATTCATAATTTCTCTTAGTTTCTCTGTGTCCCTGTTTAGTTTCTGTTTCCATGATCAGTCCATTGGTGAAAGTGGTGTGTTGATGTCTCCCACTATTATTGTATGAGGTGCAATGTGTGCTTTGAGATTTACTAAAGTTTCTTTAATGAATGTGGCTGCCTTTGTATTTGGAGCATAGATATTCAGGATTGATAGTTCCTCTTGGAGGATTTTACCTTTGATGAGTATGAAGTGTCCCTCCCTGTCTTTTTTAATGACTTTGGGTTGGAAGTCCATCTTATCAGATATTAGAATGGCTACTCCAGCTTGTTTCTTCATACCATTTGCTTGGAAAATTGTTTTCCAGCCTTTCATTCTGAGGTAGTGTCTATCTTTTTCTCTGAGATGAGTTTCCTGTAAGCAGCAAAATGTTGGGTCTTGTTTGTGTGGCCAGTTTGTTAGTCTATGTCTTTTTATGGGGGAGTTGAGTCCATTGATATTAAGAGATATTAAGGAAAAGTAATTGTTGTTTCCTGTCATTTTTGTTGTTAAAGTTGGCATTCTGTTCATGTGGCTGTCTTCTTTTAGGTTTGTTGAGGGATTACCTTCTTGTTGTTTCTAGGGCTTGGTTCCTGTCCTTGTATTGTTTTTTTTTCTGTTATTATCCTTTGAAGGGCTGGATTAGTGGAGAGATAATGTGTGAATTTGGTTTTGTCGTGGAATATTTTGGTTTCTCCATCTATGTTAATTGAGAGTTTGGCTGGGTATAGTAGCCTGGGCTGGAATTTGTGTTCTTTTAGTGTCTGTATAACATCCGTCCAGGATCTTCTGGCTTTCATAGTCTCTGGTGAAAAATCTGGTGTAATTCTGATAGGCTTGCCTTTATATGTTACTTGGCCTTTTTCTCTTACTGCTTTTATTATTCTATCTTTATTTAGAGCATTTGTTGTTCTGATTATTATGTGTTGGGAGATATTTCTTTTCTGGTCCAGTCTATTTGGAGTTCTGTAGGCTTCTTGTATGTTCATGGGCATCTCTTTCTTTAGATTTGGGAAGTTTTCTTCTATAATTTTGTTGAAGATGTTTGCTGGTCCTTTGAGTTGAAAATCTTCATTCTCATCTACTCCTATTATCCGTAGGTTTGGTCTTCTCATTGTGTCCTGTATTTCTTGGATGTTTTGAGTTAGGATCTTTTTGCATTTTACATTTTCCTTGATTGTTGTGCCGATGTTCTCTATGGAATCTTCTGCACCTGAGATTCTCTCTTCCATCTCTTGTATTCTGTTGCTGATGCTGGTATCTATGGTTCCAGATTTCTTTCCTAGGGTTTCTATCTCCAGTGTTGCCTCATTTTGGGTTTTCTTTATTGTGTCTACTTCCCTTTTTAGGTCTAGCATGGTTTTGTTCATTTCCATCATCTGTTTGGATGTGTTTTCCTGTTTTTCATTAAGGACTTCTACCTGTTTGATTATGTTATCCTGGTTTTCTTTAAGGATTTGTAACTCTTTAGCAGTGTTCTCCTGCAATTCTTTAAGGGATTTTTGTGCTTCCTCTTTACTGTCTTCTACCTGTTTACCAGTGTTCCTTTGTATTTCTTTAAGTGTGTTATTAAAGTCCTTCTTGAAGTCCTCTACCATCATCAGGAGATATGCTTTTAGATCCGTGTCTAGCTTTTCTGGTGTGTTGGGATGCCCTGGACTGGGCGATGTGGGATCGCTGGGTTCTGATGATGGTGAGTGGTCTTGGTTTCTGTTAGTAAGATTATTACGTTTACCTTTCGCCATCTGGTAATCTCTGGGGTTAGTTGTTGTCGATGTCACTGTTTAAAGATTGTAGCAGAAGCTGTGTTCCACTCACCAGCAGTCTCAAAATCCTGTGGCGGGGGTCGTGGGTAGCTGGTGGTATGCTGGAAGAGGCCTGTGGTCCTACTCAGGCCGGTTTTCTGCTTCCCTAACTAATGCAGTCTCAGTTCCCGCACGCAATTGGATTGGAGCAGAAGCTGTGTTCCACTCACCAGAAGTCTTAAGATCCTGTGGCTGGTGTTGTGGGTAGCTGGCGAGTGTCAGCCGACCCTGCGCCCTAGCTACCCTGGTGCTTTTCTGACCGGAAGAGGCTTGTGGCCCTACGTAGGCCAGATTTCTGCCTCCCCAACCAAAGCAGTCTCAGGTCCCGCATGATTGGACTGGAGCAGAAGCTGTGTTCCACTCACCAGCAGTCTCAAAATCCTGTGGCGGGGGTCGTGGGTAGCTGGTGGGTGTCAGCCGACCCTGCGCTCTAGCTATGCAGGTGCTGGTCCGGCCGGATGAGGCCTGTGGCCCTATTCAGGCCGGTTTTCTGCTTCCCTAACTAATGCAGTCTCAGGTCCCGCGCGCAATTGGATTGGAGCAGAAGCTGTGTTCCACTCACCAGAATTCTTAAGATCCTGTGGTGGGTGTTGTGGGTAGCTGGCGAGTGTCAGCCGATCCTGCGCCCTAGCTACCCCGGTGCTTTTCTCTGGGTGTTTGTTATTATGTATCCTTGTTGCCCTTGTGAGATATTATCTAGCTTTGTATAGATGGATTTTAAAAATGTAACTAATATAGAAACATCATCTAGTTGATTTTGATTAGGCATGTTCTAAAAAAAGTATTTTTTATAAAGATGAATAAAGGGGGAAAAGGCCACAGATAAGAAAATGCAAAGAAGGATTTACTTCCAAAACTTCTTCATTATGAAAACAAGACTCAAATCAACCTTTCCCCATTACCTGAAAAAACCTTAACCTTAACCTTAACCTGCTTCTGGGCTGCCTAAGTGGAGAGCACAGGGGTGATAAAGAGTTGGAGCTTCAGGCCACTCCATATTTCATCATGAAAACTGTCTTGATTTTCCTAGTTTCAAATAAGTGTGAATGTAAAATCGTACTTCAAAAAAATAATTTTAATTTCATCCATTGCTTACTGTCCTAGAGTACAGCAATCATAATTCATAAAGAAGTATTCTAGTTGAGGAAGTTTCCAAAAATGAGAGTTTAAGGCATACTTACTTGTTTTGATTTCTCTTTAGTAAATTATGAATAATATCCATGTGGGAGGGAGTGGTTGTGAGGGGTGAGAGATTGTAGCAGTGGATATAAGATATGTCACTGTTTCTTCTATAAGGGAGGCCAAGTAGTCAGGGATCTAATGAATGAATCCTGTAAGTAGGTGTTTAGTCTGATGCTTATTTTAACAGGTCATGAAATAGCTGAGACCTAGTCTTGATTTGAATGTAACCTTTAATTATTTATTTTTTATACATTATATTTTGATTATATTCTTTCCCTTTCCCAACTCCTCCAAGATCCTTCCCACTTCCATACCTACCCAATTTCATGGCCCCAACATGTGTATGTCTCAAAAAATCCAAAAATCAAAACAAGCAATCAAACAGAAACTCAGGAAGACAAAAAGAAAGACGAAGCAAACCGAAAGCTAGCCCTTTCTCTCTCTCTCTCTCTCTCTCTCTCTCTCTCTCTCTCTCTCTCTCTCTCTCTCTCTCTCTCACACACACACACACACACACACACACACACACACACACACAGAAACACACACACACCAGCCAAAACAGAAAATCATGGGATCTGCCTAGGAGTGTGGTTGACATAGTCATTAACACTCCATTAGAGAAAACTCATTTTCCTCTTTCTAAGTAGGTATCAATTCTAAATAGAGTTTTGGTTAGGATTGGAGCTTTGTGTCAACTTTCCATTTTCACAACTAGAATTTTGTCCAGTTTGGACCTGTGTAGGTCTTGTGGTGTACTGTCATAGTCTCTGTGAGTTCATGTATGTTTCAGCCCTGTTGTGTCTAGAAGATGGTATATTCTAGGTGTCAACCACCATCTCTGATTCTTATGATTTTTTCCCTTCTTGTTCTGCATAGATTACCAAGCCAGGAAGAGAAAGGTTTGAGAAAAACCTCATATGTAGGGCTGAGTGCTCTAAAACAACCCATACTCTTCACACTGACCAGTGGTCAGTCTCCATGTTAGTCACTACTTACTTCAAGAAGAAGCTTCTCTGATGAGGGCCAAGGAAACACTGGTCTGTGTTGCAACCTAATGCGGTGGCTGGCAGTTTCTGGTAGAGAACAATTCTGTGGGTCTACAGGAGTCACAAAGGAATGGAGGTAGGCTAGAAAAAAAAGGTTAAAAGGGTGATGGGGATGAAATAGAGGGACCTGGGGTCTTTACCAAGAGGACGTTTCTCAAGGGGTGAGCTGGGAGAGGTTTAGGAAGGCAGGATGAAGCAGAACTTGCAAGCCATTTTAAAAAGTTACATCTACTTACTTGCATTCAAATGAATGTATTCAGGTTTGAAACAACAACTTTTATACTTTTATATTTCTGCTTTTAATTGGACTTATATTTCTTTCATTTGGCCTGTTCTCAAACTTCTTTTTGTTGAACTTTCCATTCTTAGCCATAAGATGGTAGCATTGCTCAGTATATCATAGTTTAGAGTGCCAGAGTGTAGCCTTCTACAAATTACAGTTATAAAACAATTGTGAAAATTGTTTAACTATGTCTCAGCTTACTATCTGTAATCATGGAGGTCTAGATCTTTCAGGTTAGTTTAAGCCAGGAAAGTTCCTGAAACCACTCACATTTTTCTCTTCTGAAACTGTAATTCAATTCCAAGGAATGTTTCTGTTTTGTTTTGTTTTTGTTTGCTTGTTTCTGTTTGTTTTCAGGAAAAGACTTATTTTAGTCCCCCAATCCCCATAGTGCCCCCTAGTAAGCATGATTAAATGCATATATTTTATGATCTAGGCTTCTTTGACAATATATAAATTCATCTGTGATTTATTACCAACATTAAGTATGAGCAATGACTCAAAGTGACTTAACATTTAAAGATTGGGATAAGAACAGAAAATACAATTGAAAAAAATTAACCCATTAACATAAGGACCCAGATATAGCTGTCTCTTGTGAGACTAGGCCGGGGCCTGGCAAACACAGAAGTGGATACTCACAGTCAGCTAGTGAATGGATCACAGGGCCCCCAATGGAGGAGCTGGAGAAAGTACCCAAGGAGCTGAAGGGATCCGCAACCCTATGGGTGGAACAATATTATGAACTAACCAGTACCCCGGAGCTCTTGACTCTAGCTGCATATGTATCAAAAGATGGCCTAGTCGGCCATCACTGGAAAGAGAGGCCCATTGGACATGCAAACTTTATATGCCCCAGTACAGGGGAACGCCAGGGCCAAAAAAAAAAAAAAAAAAAAATGGGAATGGGTGGGTAGGGAAGTAAGGGGGAGGGTATGGGGGACTTTTGGGATAGCATTGGAAATGTAATTGAGGAAAAGATGTAATAAAAAAATAAAAACAAAAACAAAACAAAAAAACCCAAATGTATAAAGTCATTTCATTTCCAGGTAGGCGGGTCATAATCATTGATAAATAGTTTTTCTTTTAGTCATCCAGTACTAATGGTGAAATTACTTTTCATTCCTCATAATTCATTATAATTCTGGAGACATTTTATTATGATACTACATAAAATAATGCAAGCTTATTACAACACACACACAGTTGTGAAAATAAAGAGATACATTCTCTTTTTAACTCATGTACTCCAGAGATATTCACCATTGAAAAAATATACTGAGAGCTGATCCTGTGCTACAGCAGAGCTAGTCCCCCAGGAGTGCTGACACACCTGTGAACACAGGTAAGACCACAAATTCTGTTCAAATTCCTGGCCCAAGAGGTACCCACCGAGAGCCATCAGGACACAGGAACAAAGGAGCAGCTTGGGACAGGATCCTTCTGGTTTCCATCTGTGCCCCAGGACTGACACTGAGTTATAGCTCTCCATACCCAAATTCCTCCTTTAGACAACTGGTCTCCCAGGAGTACTGACACACAGGCTTGCAGGAGGAACAAGCCACAGTCAGAAACAGCAAGACCAGGTAACACCAGAGATAACCAGATGGTGAGAGGCAAGGATGAGAACATAAGCAACAGATACCAAGGCTACTTGACATCATCAGAACCCAGTTCTCCCACCACAGCGAGCCCTGGATACCTCAACACACCAGAGAAGCAAGACTCTGATTTAAAAATCACATCTCATGATGATTATGATAGAGGACTTTAAGAAGGACATAAATACATTCCTTAAAGAAATCCAGAAGAACACAGGTAAACAGGTAGAAGTCCTGAAATAGGAAACACACAATTTCCTTAAAGAATTACAGGAAAACACAATCAAACAGGTGAAGGAATTGAAAAATATCATCCAGGATCTAAAACTGGAAATCGAAACAATAAAGAAATCACAAAGGGAGACAAGCCTAGAAATAGAAAACCTAGGAAAGAGATCAGGAGTCATAAACACAAACATCACCAACAGAATTCAAGAAATAGAAGAGATAATCTCCGGTGCAGAAGATACCATAGAAAACATTGACACAACAGTCAAAGAAAATGCAAAAAGCTCTTAATCCAAAACATCTAGGAAATCCAGGAAACAATAAGAAGACCAAACCTAAGGATAATAAGTATAGAAGAAAGTGAAGATTCCAAACTTAAAGGGCAGGTAATTATCTTCAGGAAAATTATAGAAGAAAACTTCCCTAACCTAAAGAAAGAGATACACACTGTGATGGTTTGTATATTCTTGGACCAGGGAGTGGCACCATTTGGAGGTGTGACCTTGGAATAGGTGTGACCTGGTTGGAGTAGGTGTGTCACTGTAGGTGTGGGCATAAGATCCTCACCCTAGTTGCCTGGAAGTCAGTCTTCCACTAGCAGCTTTTGGATGAAGACATAGAACACTCAGCTCAGCTCTGCCTGCACCATGCCTGCCTGGTTACTGCCATGCTCCCACCTTGATGATAATGGACTGAACCTCTGAACCTGTAAGCTAGCTCCAATTAAATGTTGTTTTTGATAAGACTTGCCTTGGTCATGATGTCTGTTCACAGCAGTAAAACCCTAACTAATACACCCATGAACATACAAGAAGCCTACAGAACTCCAAATAGACTAGACCTGAAAAGAAATTCCTCCTGTCACATATTAGTCAAAACATCAAAAGCACAAAACAAAGAATGTTAAAAGCAGTCAGGGAAAAAGGTCAAGCAACATATAAAGGCAGACCTATCAGAATTACACCAGACTTCTCACCAGAGAATATGAAATCTAAAAGATCCTGGGCAGATGTCATACAGACCCTAAGAGGACACAAATGCCAGCTCAGGCTACTATACCCAGCAAAACTCTCAATTACCATAGATGGAGGAACCAAAGTATTCCAAGACAAAACTAAATTTACACAATATCTTTCCACAAACCCAGTCTTACAAAGGATAGTAGATGGAAAACTCAAATACAAGGAGGTAAACTATACCCTAGGAAAAGAGAATAATTTTTCAACAAAACCAAATGAAGATAGCCAAACAAACATAAAATTAACAACAAAAATAACAGGGAACAACAATCACTATTCCTTAATATCTCTTAACAGAAATGGACTCAATTCCCTAATAAAAAGACATAGACTAATAGACTGGATAAGTAAACAGGACCCAGCATTTTGCTGCATACAAGAAATGCACTTCAGTGACAAAAACAGACACTACCTCAGAGTAAAGCAATGGAAAAAAATTCAAAGCAATTGGTTCCAAGAAACAAGCTGGAATAGCCATTATAATATCAGATAGAATCGACTTTCATCCAAAAGTAATCAAAAAAGACAAGGAAGGACATTTCATACTCATTAGAGATAAAATTTACAAAGATGAGCTCTCAATTTTGAACAAATTTTGCTCCAAATGCAAGGGCAACCACACTTAATAATGAAACTTTACTAAAGCTCAAAGTACACATTGCACATCACACAATAATTATTGTGAGACTTCAACACCCCACTCTCAACAATAGACAGATCATGGAAATAGAAACTAAACAGAGACACAGTGAAACTAACAGAAGTTATGGAGCAAATGGATTTAACAGATATCTACAGAACATTTCACCCTAAAACAACAGACATATTGATGAGACCTCACAGCCTCTCTGACATTTCTTTTTTTTTTTCTTTTTTTTTTTTAGATTTATTTATTTATTATTATATGTAAGTACACTGTAGCTGTCTTCAGACACACCAGAAGAGAGCATCAGACCTCATTTCAGGTGGTTGTGAGCCACCATGTGGTTGCTGGGATTTGAACTCTGGACCTTTGGAAGAGCAGGCGGGTGCTCTTACCCACTGAGCCATCTCACCAGCCCCCCTCTCTGACATTTCTAAGAGACACAGTCTCAAAGCAAACTTCCTTTTCATCCAGCTCTTACAATTTTCCTTCCTTTATCCAATGATCTCTGATACCATGGTTTTGGGATTGTGTTGTAGGTATATCAGTTAGGACTGAGCACTATATCATATCTTATTTTGATTAGTTGTGTTTTCAGTTCGTCTCCTTTTGCAAAGAGAATTTTCTATGGTAAGGGATGAGAACTATACACAACTATAGGTGTAAGCATATGCATATACAATGCAGCTAGAAATTATTTTAGTTTAGTAAAGTGGCATTTGTAGGTTTTCCAAGATCGATAAATTTACTAGCCCTAGGTAGTTAGGTTTCTAGTACCAGGCATGGGATTCTCCCTTATCAGAGAAGCTGTAAGTCCAATTTAGAGAGCTGTTGGTTACATGTCTTAGTTAGGGTTTTACTGTTGTGAACAGACACCATGATCAAGGCAAGTCTTATAAAAACAACATTTAATTGGGGATGGCTTACAGGTTCAGAGGTTCAGTCCATTATCATCAAGGTGGGAGCATGGCAGTATCCAGGCAGGCATGGTGCAGGAGGAGCTGAGAGTTCTACATCTTCATCCAAAGGCTGCTAGTGGAAGACTGACTTCCAGGCACCTAGAATAAGAGTATTAAGCCCACACCCACAGTTACACACCTACTCCAACCAGGTCACACCTATTCCAACAAGGCCACACCTCCAAATGGTGCCACTCCCTGGTGCAAGAATATACAAACCATCACAACATCCAAGATATGACTATACATGTCATCTTTCCATGCTGATTGCTGTTATTATTCATAGACATGATGAACCTGGGCAGTATTGTTGTTTGATTCTCTTTAGGAAGCTTTCATGGTACCTCTAGCACCATGAAAGCTAGTCCTAGGGAAGTAAGATCTCCTCATGTCCATTTTGGCTCACTTGATCATGTGTTTGAGTGTACGCATGGTGTCTTCAGCAATTGGGACTTACCTTACAACTCTGGAAGTTATATAAGGGTAACAGCAGTAGTCTATAATTCTTGTGGACAGCCCTGACCAGCAACATTACCTACTTACTCAACTTCATGTTCTCTCTCTCTCTCTCTCTCTCTCAAAAATCAAAATCAAAATGACAAAACAAATAATAAGACAAAAGTGCCAAAACCACACACACACACACACACACACACACACACACACACACACAGCACGCGCCAGAGAGAGAGAGAGAGAGAGAGAGAGAGAGAGAGAGAGAGAGAGAGAGAGAGAGAGAGAGAGAGAGAGAACACTTACGCATGAGCACACCCATGTGCATGGAATTTCCTTTGTGTTAGTTAACCTTTTCTGGGCATGAGACTTGCCTCCAGCCTATATACCTATTCTTTTTTTTAAAATTTTTAATATTTTTTATTACGTATTTGATTGAAGAAACTGACTTTCCCTCTCCCATAAGCTATCAATTGTAAACAGATTCTTGGTTAGTGGTGGGTTATTAATATGATGTAGGCACTTAATATTGTGAACATGTTTCTTAGTACTGCTTTCATTGTGTATGATAGGTTTGGTATGGTATGTTTTCATTTTTAATAAACTCTAAAACATTTTTATTTTCCTTGTTGATTCTTTCCTTGATTTATTTTATTTTAAGTAGGGAGTTGTTCAGCTTCCATGAGTTTGTGTATTTTCTTCTGTTTGCATTGTTGGTAGCCACATTCAATCCATGGTGGTCAGATAAGATACAGGTTATTATTTCAAGCTTTCCATATTTTTTGAAATTTGCTTTGCATCCTGATATGTGGTCATTTTGGGAGAAAGTTTTAATGGTTGTTGAGAAGAAAGTATATTGTTAACTGCTCAGTAGAAAGCTCTGTATATATCTGTCAGATCCATTTGGTTTATGATGTTAATTAACTCCCTTATTTCTTGGCTTATTTTTTGTCTGGATGACCTGTCTGCTGGTGAGGGTGGTATACTAAAGTCATCCACTTTGGCTGTCTTAGGGTCAATATGTGACTTTACTTCTAGTGGTGTTTATTTACAAAATTGGATTTCCTTGGGTTTGATGTATACATGTTTAGATTTGTAGTATCTTCTTGGTGGATTTTTTTTTTCCCTTTGGAAAAAACGGAGGGTTCTTCTTTATCTTTTCTGATTACTTTTGATTTTTATTTTTCAGCTACTAAATTGTTTGTGCTTTCTTGCTCTTGGCTCCATTAGCATGGAATACCATTTTTTTTTATCCTTTATCTTTGGATGATGTCTAGTTTTCATGATGAAGTATTTTCTTTGCTTTGTTTTGTTTTTGTTTATGTTTGTTTTAATTAGTTATTTTCTTCATTTACAATTCCAATGCTATCCCAAAAGTACCCCATGCCCTCCCACCCCCACTCCCCTAGCCACCTACTCCCACTTCTTGGCCCTGGCATTCCCCTGTACTGGAGCATATAAAGTTTGCAAGACCAAGGGGCCTCTCTTCCCAATGATGGCCGACTAGGCCATCTTTTGATATATATGCAGCTAAAGGCACGAGCTCTGGGGGTACTGATTAGTTCATATTGTTGTTCAATCTATAGGATTGCCAATCCCTTTAGCTCCTTGGGTATTTTCTCTAGCTCCTCCATTGGGGGCCCTGTGATTCATTCAATAGCTGACTGTGAGCATCCACTTCTGTGTTTGCTAGCCCCCGGCATAGTCTCACAAGAGACAGCCATATCAGGGTCCTTTCAGCAAAATCTTGCTGATGTATGAAATGGTGTCAGTGTTTGGAGGCTGATTACGGGATGGATCCGCGGGTATGGCAGTCCTAGATGTTCCATTGTTTTGTCTCAGCTCCAAACTTTGTCTCTGTAACTCCTTCCATGGGTGTTTTGTTCCCAATTCTAAGAAGGGGCAAAGTGTCCACACTCTGGTCTTCATTCTTCTTGAGTTTCATGTGTTTTGCAAATTGTATCTTATATCTTGGGTATTCTAAGTTTCTGGGCTAATATCCTCTTATGAGTGAGTACATATTGTGTGAGTTCCTTTGTGATTGGGTTACCTCACTCAGGATGATGCCCTCCAGGTCCATCCATAAGCCTAGGAATTTCATAAATTCATTCTTTTTAATAGCTGAGTAGTATTCCATTGTGTAAATGTACCACATTTTCTGTATCCATTCCTCTGTTGAGGGGCATCTGGGTTCTTTCCAGCTTCTGGCTATTATAAATAAGGCTGCTATGAATATAGTGGAGCATGTGTTCTCCTTATCGGTTGGAACATCTTCTGGATATATGCCCAGGAGAGGTATTGCAGAATCCTCCGGTAATGCTATGTCCAACTTTCTAAGGAACTGCCAGACTGATTTCCAGAGCGGTTGTACAAGCTTGCAATCCCACCAACAATGGAGGAGTGTTTCTCTTTCTTTTTTTTTTTTATATTTTTATTACATATTTTCCTCAATTACATTTCCAATGCTATCCCAAAAGTCCCCCATAGCGCCCCCCACTTCCCTACCCACCCATTCCCATTCTTTTGGCCCTGGCATTCCCCTATATTGGGCATATAAAGTTTGCAAGTCCAATGGGCCTCTCTTTCCATTGATGGCCGACTAGGCCATCTTTCGATACATATGCAGCTTGAGACAAGAGCTCCGGGGTTCTGGTTAGTACATCATGTTGTTCCAACAATAGGGTTGCAGATCCCTTTAGCTCCTTGGGTACTTTCTCTAGCTTCTCCATTGGGAGCCCTGTGATACATCCAATAGCTGACTGTGAACATCCACTCCTGTGTTTGCTAGGCCCCGGCATCGTCTCACAAGAGACAGCTATATTTGGGTCCTTTCAGCAAAATCTTGCTAGTGTATGCAATGGTGTCAGCGTTTAGAAGCTGATTATGGGACGGATCCCTGGATACAGCAGTCTCTAAATGGTCCATCCTTTCATCACAGCTACGAACTTTGTCTCTGTAACTCCTTCCCTGGGTGTTTTGTTCCCAATTCTAAGAAGGTGCACAGTGTCCACACTTTGGTCTTCATTCTTCTTGAGTTTCATGCGTTTATCAAATTGTATCTTATATCTTGGGTATCCTAAGTTTTGGGCTAATATCCACTTATCAATGAATACATATTGTGTGAGTTCTTTTGTGATTGTGTTACTTCACTCAAGATGATGCCCTCCAGGTCCATCCATTTGGCTAGGAATTTCATAAATTCATTCTTTTTAATAGCTGAGTAGTACTCCATTGTGTAAATGTACCATAATTTCTGTATCCATTCCTCTGTTGAGGGACATCTGGGTTCTTTCCAGCTTCTGGCTATTATATATAGGGCTGCTATGAACATAGTGGAGCATGTGTCCTTTTTACCGGTTGGGACATCTTCTGGATATATGCCCAGGAGAGGTATTGCTGGATCCTCCGGTAGTACTATGTCCAATTTTCTGAGGAACCGCCAGACTGATTTCCAGAGTGGTTGTACAAGCTTGCAATCCCACCAACAATGGAGGAGTGTTTCTCTTTCTCCACATCCTCGCCAGCATCTGCTGTCACCTGAATTTTTGATCTTAGCCATTCTGACTGGTGTGAGGTGGAATCTCAGGGTTGTTTTGATTTGCATTTCCCTGATGATTAAGGATGTTGAACATTTTTTCAGGTGTTTCTCTGCCATTCGGTATTCCTCAGGTGAGAATTCTTTGTTCAGTTCTGAGCCCCATTTTTTAATGGGGCTATTTGACTTTCTGGAGTCCACCTTCTTGAGTTCTTTATATATATTGGATATTAGTCCCTTATCTGATTTAGGATAGGTGAAGATCCTTTCCCAGTCTGTGTTCCTCTTTCTCTACAAACTCACCAGCATCTGCTGTCACCTGAATTTTTAATCTTAGCCATTCTGCCTGGTGTGAGGTGGAATCTCAGTGGTGTTTTGATTTGCATTTCCCTGATGTTTAAGGATGTTGAACATTTTTTCAGGTGCTTCTCAGCCATTCGGTATTCCTCAGGTGAGAATTCTTTGTTTAGCTCTGAGCCTCATTTTTTAATGGCGTTATTTGATTTTCTGGCGTCTACCTTCTTGAGTTCTTTATATATATTGGATATTAGTCTCCTATCTGATTTAGGATAGGTAAAGATCCTTTCCCAATCTGTTGGTGGCCTTTTTGTCTTATTGACAGTGTCTTTTGCCTTACAGAAGCTTTGCAATTTTATGAGGTCCCATTTGTTGATTCTCAATCTTACAGCACAAGCAATTGATGTTCTATTCAGGAATTTTTCCCCTGTGCCCATATCTTTGAGGCTTTTCACCACTTTCTCCTCTATAAGTTTCAGTGTCTCTGGTTTTTTTTTTTTTAACATCTTTTTATCTTTATTATTATTTAATTAAAATATAATTACATCACTTTCTCCCCTATATTCTTTCTTTCCTTTCCTATGCATCCTTTTTTACTTTCACTCAAATTAGTGGTCTGTATTTATTTTTAATTGTTGACACACACACTAAAAAACACATATTTATAAGTGTATTCCTACACAACACATAGGCACACACAAATATACATATACCATATATGTACTCGAGCCTACACACACACATATCAGCTGATTTATCTGTTACTTTGTATGTATTTTTCAAACCTAACCATTTGTTATTGAATAGCCAACTAGTGTGCTCTCCTAGAGAAGAATAGTTTAGCTACTCTTAGCATTCCTAAGCTTCCTATAACTCCCATTTTCTTTGGCATGTCAATTGTTGTTGTCCTTGCTCAACTCTTTTTTTTTAATTAGATATTTTCTTTTTTTTTTCCCACTGTTTTTTTTTATTACATATTTTCCTCAATTACATATCCAATGCTATCCCAAAAGTCCCCCATAGCGCCCCCCACTTCCCTACCCTCCCATTCCCATTCTTTTGGCCCTGGCATTCCCCTATATTGGGGCATATAAAGTTTGCAAGTCCAATGGGCCTCTCTTTCCAGTGATGGCCGACTAGGCCATCTTTCGATACATATGCAGCTAGAGACAAGAGCTCCGGGGTACTGGTTAGTTCATCATGTTGTTCCAACTATAGGGTTGCAGATCCCTTTAGCTCCTTGGGTACTTTCTCTAGCTTCTCCATTGGGAGCCCTGTGATACATCCAATAGCTGACTGTGAGCATCCACTCCTGTGTTTGCTAGGCCCCTGCATAGTCTCACAAGAGACAGCTATCTTTGGGTCCTTTCAGCAGAATCTTGCTAGTGTATGCAATGGTGTCAGCGTTTAGAAGCTGATTATGGGATGGATCCCTGGATACGGCAGTCTCTAAATGGTCCATCCTTTCATCACAGCTCCGAACTTTGTCTCTGTAACTCCTTCCCTGGGTGTTTTGTTCCCAATTCTAAGAAGGTGCACAGTGTCCACATTTTGGTCTTCATTCTTCTTGAGTTTCATGCATTTAGCAAATTGTATCTTATATCTTGGGTATCCTAAGTTTTGGGCTAATATCCACTTATCAGTGAATACATATTGTGTGAGTTCCTTTGTGATTGTGTTACCTCACTCAAGATGATGCCCTCCAGGTCCATCCATTTGGCTAGGAATTTCATAAATTCATTCTTTTTAATAGCTGAGTAGTACTCCATTGTGTAAATGTACCATAATTTCTGTATCCATTCCTCTGTTGAGGGACATCTGGGTTCTTTCCAGCTTCTGGCTATTATAAATAGGGCTGCTATGAACATAGTGGAGCATGTGTCCTTCTTACCGGTTGGGACATCTTCTGGAAATATACCCAGAAGAGGTATTGCTGGATCCTCCGGTAGTACTATGTCCAATTTTCTGAGGAATCGCCAGACTGATTTCCAGAGTGGTTGTACAAGCTTGCAATCCCACCAACAATGGAGGAGTGTTCCTCTTTCTCCACATCCCCGCCAGCATCTGCTGTCACCTGAATTTTTGATCTTAGCCATTCTGACTGGTGTGAGGTGGAATCTCAGGGTTGTTTTGATTTGCATTTCCCTGATGATTAAGGATGTTGAACATTTTTTCAGGTGCTTCTCTGCCATTTGGTATTCTTCAGGTGAGAATTCTTTGTTCAATTCTGAGCCCCATTTTTTAATGGGGTTATTTGACTTTCTGAGGTCCACCTTAATGAGTTCCTTATATATATTGGATATTAGACCCTTATCTGATTTAGGATAGGTAAAGATCCTTTCCCAATCTGTTGGTGGTTTTTTTGTCTTATTGATGGTGTCTTTTGCCTTGCAGAAGCTTTGCAGTTTCATGAGGTCCCACTTGTCAATTCTCGATCTTACAGCACAAGCCATTGCTGTTCTATTCAAGAATTTTTCCCCTGTGCCCATATCTTCAAGGCTTTTCCCCACTTTCTCCTCTATAAGTTTCAGTGTCTCTGGTTTTATGTGAAGTTCCTTGATCCACTTAGACTTGACCTTAGTACAAGGAGATAGGAATGGATCGATTCACATTCTTCTACATGATAACAACCAGTTGTGCCAGCACCATTTGTTGAAAATGCTGTCTTTCTTCCACTGGATGTTTTTAGCTCCCTTGTCGAAGATCAAGTGACCGTAAGTGTGTGGGTTCATTTCTGGGTCTTCAATTCTATTCCATTGGTCTATTTGTCTGTCACTATACCAGTACCATGCAGTTTTTATCACAATTGCTCTGTAGTAAAGCTTTAGGTCTGGCATGGTGATTCCACCAGAGGTTCTTTTATCCTTGAGAAGAGTTTTTGCTATCCTAGGTTTTTTGTTATTCCAGATGAATTTGCAGATTGCACTTTCTAATTCGTTGAAGAATTGAGTTGGAATTTTGATGGGGATTGCATTGAATCTGTAGATTGCTTTTGGCAAGATAGCCATTTTTACAATGTTAATCCTGCCAATCCATGAGCATGGAAGATCTTTCCATCTTCTGAGATCTTCTATAATTTCTTTCTTCAGAGACTTGAAGTTCTTATTATACAGATCTTTCACTTCCTTAGTTAGAGTCACGCCAAGATATTTTATATTATTTGTGACTATTGAGAAGGGCATTGTTTCCCTAATTTCTTTCTCAGCCTGTTTATTCTTTGTGTAGAGAAAGGCCATTGATTTGTTTGAGTTAATTTTATATCCAGCTACTTCACCGAAGCTGTTTATCAGGCTTAGGAGTTCTCTGGTGGAATTTTTAGGGTCACTTATATATACTATCATATCATCTGCAAAAAGTGAAATTTTGACTTCATCTTTTCCAATTTGTACCCCTTTGATCTCCTTTTGTTGTCGAATTGCTCTGGCTAGGACTTCAAGTACAATGTTGAATAGGTATGGAGAAAGTGGACAGCCTTGTCTAGTCCCTGATTTTAGAGGGATTGATTCAAGCTTCTCACCATTTACTTTGATGTTGGCTACTGGTTTGCTGTAGATTGCTTTTATCATGTTTAGGTATGGGCCTTGCATTCCTGATCTTTCCAAGACTTTTATCATGAATGGGTGTTGGATCTTGTCAAATGCTTTTTCCGCATCTAACGAGATGACCATGTGGTTTTTGTCTTTGAGTTTGTTTATATACTGGATTACGTTGATGGATTTCCGTATATTGAACCATCCCTGCTTCCCTGGGATGAAACCTACTTGGTCAGGATGGATGATTGTTTTGATGTGTTCTTGGATTCGGTTAGCAAGAACTTTATTGAGTATTTTTGCATCAATATTCATAAGGGATATTGGTCTGAAGTTTTCTATCTTTGTTGGGTCTTTTTGTGGTTTAGGTATCAGAGTAATTGTGGCTTCATAGAATGAGTTGGGTAGAGTACCTTCTGTTTCTATCTTGTGGAATAGTTTGTGAAGAACTGGGATTAGATCTTCTTTGAAGGTCTGATAGAACTCTGCACTAAACCCATCTGGTCCCGGGCTTTTTTTGGTTGGGAGACTATCAATGACTGCCTCTATTTCTTTGGGGGATATATGGTTGTTTAGATCATTAACCTGATCTTGGTTCAACTTTGGTACCTGGTATCTGTCCAGGAACTTCTCCATTTCATCCAGGTTCTCCAGTTTTGTTGAGTATAGCCTTTGGTAGAAGGATCTGATGGTGTTTTGGATGTCTTCAGGATCTGTTGTTATGTCTCCTTTTTCATTTCTGATTTTGTTAATTAGAATACTTTCCCTGTGCCCTCTAGTTAGTCTGGCTAAGGGTTTATCTATCTTGTTGATTTTCTCAAAGAACCAGCTCCTTGATTGGTTGATTCTTTGAATAGTTCTTGTTTCCACTTGATTGATTTCGCCCCTGAGTTTGATTATTTCCTGCCGTCTACTCCTCTTGGGTGAATTTGCTTCCTTTTGTTCTAGTGCTTTTAGGTGTGTTGTCAAGATGCTAATGTGTGCTCTTTCTAGTTTCTTTTTGGAGGCACTCAGAGCTATGAGTTTTCCTCTTAGAAATGCTTTCATTGCGTCCCATAAGTTTGGGTATGTAGTGGCTTCATTTTCATTGAACTCTAAAAAGTCCTTGATTTCTTTCTTTATTCCTTCCTTGACCAAGGTATCATTGAGAAGAGTGTTGTTCAGTTTCCACGTGAATGTTGGCTTTCTATTATTTATTTTGTTATTGATGATCAGCCTTAGTCCATGGTGATCTGATAGGATGCATGGGACAATTTCAATGTTTTTGTATCTGTTGAGTCCTGTTTTGTGCCCAATTACGTGGTCAATTTTGGAGAAGGTACCATGAGGTGCTGAGAAGAAGGTGTATCCTTTTGTTTTAGGGTAAAATGTTCTGTAGATATCTGCCAGATCCATTTGATCCATAACTTCTGTTAGTTTCACTGTGTCCCTGTTTAGTTTCTGTTTCCATGATCTGTCCATTGGTGAAAGTGGTGTGTTGAAGTCTCCCACTATTATTGTATGAGGTGCAATGTGTGCTTTGAGATTTACTAAAGTTTCTTTAATGAATGAGGCTGCCTTTGTGTTTGGAGCATAGATATTCAGGATTGATAGTTCCTCTTGGAGGATTTTACCTTTGATGAGTATGAAGTGTCCCTCCCTGTCTTTTTTGATGACTTTGGGTTGGAAGTCAATCTTATCTGATATTAGAATGGCTACTCCAGCTTGTTTCTTCAGACCATTTGCTTGGAAAATTGTTTTCCAGCCTTTCATTCTGAGGTAGTGTCTATCTTTTTCTCTGAGATGAGTTTCTTGTAAGCAGCAAAATGTTGGGTCTTGTTTGTGTAGCCAGTTTGTTAGTCTATGTCTTTTTATCGGGGAGTTGAGTCCATTGATATTAAGAGATATTAAGGAAAAGTAATTGTTGTTTCCTGTTATTTTTGTTGTTAAAGTTGGCATTCTGTTCTTGTGGCTGTCTTCTTTTAGGTTTGTTGAGGGATTACCTTCTTGTTGTTTCTAGGGCGTGGTTCCTGTCCTTGTATTGGTTTTTTTCTGTTATTATCCTTTGAAGGGCTGGATTAGTGAAGAGATAATGTGTGAATTTGGTTTTGTCGTGGAATACTTTGGTTTCTCCATCTATGTTAATTGAGAGTTTGGCTGGGTATAGTAGCCTGGGTTGCAATTTGTGTTCTTTTAGTGTCTGTATAACCTCTGTCCAGATCTTCTGGCTTTCATAGTCTCTGGTGAAAAATCTGGTGTAATTCTGATAGGCTTGCCTTTATATGTTACTTGGCCTTTTTCTCTTACTGCTTTTAGTATTCTATCTTTATTTAGTGCATTTGTTGTTCTGATTATTATGTGTCGGGAGGTATTTCTTTTCTGGTCCAGCCTATTTGGAGTTCTGTAGGCTTCTTGTATGTTCATGGGCATCTCTTTCTTTAGATTTGGGAAGTTTTCTTCTATAATTTTGTTGAAGATGTTTGCTGGTCCTTTGAGTTGAAAATCTTCATTCTCATCCACTCCTATTATCCGTAGGTTTGGTCTTCTCATTGTGTCCTGTATTTCCTGGATGTTTTGAGTTAGGATCTTTTTGCATTTTCCATTTTCCTTGATTGTTGTGCCGATGTTCTGTATGGAATCTTCTGCACCTGAGATCCTCTCTTCCATCTCTTGTATTCTGTTGCTGATGCTTGCATCTATGGTTCCAGATTTCTTTCCTAGGGTTTCTATCTCCAGTGTTGCCTCATTTTGGGTTTTCTTTATTGTGTCTACTTCCCTTTTTAGGCCTAGTATGGTTTTGTTCATTTCCATCATCTGATTGGATGTGTTTTCCTGTTTCTCTTTAAGGACTTCTACCAGTTTGGTTGTGTTTTCCTGTTTTTCTTTAAGGACTTGTAACTCTTTAGCCATGTTCTCCTGTAGTTCTTTAAAGTCCTTCTTGATGTCCTCTACCATCATCATGAGATATGCTTTTAAATCCAGGTCTAGTTTTTCAGGTGTGTTGGGGTGCCCTGGACTGGGCGAAGTGGGAGTGCTGGGTCCTGATGATGGTGAGTGGTCTTGGTTTCTGTTAGTAAGATTCTTACCTTTACCTCTCGCCATCTGGTAAGCTCTGGAGTTGTTATAGTTGTCTCTGTTCAGAGGTTGTTCTTCTGGTGATTCTGAGTATCCTCTGTCAGTAGACCTGGGAGACAGGCTCTCTCCTCTGAGTTTCAGTGGTTAGAGCACTCCCTGCTGAAAAGCTTTCCTCTTAAAGGGAAGGTGTACAGATATCTGGCGTTTGGACCTCCTCCTGGCCGAAGAAGAAGGCGGAAAACAGGACCTTTCCCAGATGCTGTGTTGCTTTGGCAGGTCACAGATGCTGTAGGCTTCTGTGGTGCACACTCTCAGCTGTGCAGACTAAGTTCCTAAGTTCAGTGGAGTCCTGGATCCAAGATGTGCTCCCTGCTCGTGAGGCAGAGGGCTCCTGTGCAGGGCAGACCACTGTCTTCCAGCTAGGAGGGTGCCGGATGTCTGTGGCCCCAAAAGGGTGCTGCCTCAGCGGCTCTGTGGCTCCCGCCTGTCCCAGAAGCTGTCTGCCTCTGTGGTCCTCACTCTGACCTGTACAGACTAAGTTCTGCGGAGTCCCGGAGCCAAGATGGCGCTCCCTGCAGGGCAGGTCACTGTCCTCCGGCTGGGAGGGTGCCGGATGTCTGCGGCCCCAAAAGGGTGCTGCCTCAGCGGCTCTGTGGCTCCCGCCTGTCCCAGAAGCTGTCTGCCTCTGTGGTCCTCACTCTGACCTGTACAGACTAAGTTCGGTGGAGTCCCGGAGCCAAGATGGCGCTCCCTGCAGGGCAGGTCACTGTCCTCCGACTGGGAGTGTCTGTGGTTTTATGTGGAGTTCCTTGATCCACTTAGTTTTGACCTTAGTACAAATAGATAAAGTGACCATAGGTGTGTGGGTTCATTTCTGGGTCTTCAATTCTGTTCCACTGGTCTCTTTGTCTGTTGCTATAGCAGTACCATGGAGTTTTTTTTTTTTTTTTTTTTTTTTTTTTTTTTTTTTTTATCACAATTGCTCTGTAGTAAAGCTTTAGGTCAGGCATGGTGATTCCACCAGAGGTTATTTATCCTTGAGAAGAGTTTTTGCTATCCTAGCTTTTTTTGTTATTTCAGATGAATTTGCAGATTGCTCTTTCAAATTCGTTGAAGAATTGAGTTGCAATTTTGATGGGAATAGCATTGAATCTGTAGATTGCTTTTGGCAAGATAGCCATTTTTACTATGTTGATCCTGCCAATCCATGAGCATGGGAGATCTTTCCATCTTCTGAGATCTTCTTTAATTTCTTTCTTCAGAGACTTGAAGTTCTTGTCATACAGATCTTTCACTTCCTTAGTTAGAGTCAGGCCAAGGTTTTTTATATTATTTGTGACTATTGAGAAGGGTGCTGCTTCCCTAATTTCTTTCTCAGCCTGTTTATCCTTTGTGTAGAGAAAAGGCTATTGACTTGTTTGAGTTAATTTTATATCCAGCCACTTCACTGAAGCTGTTTATCAGGTTTAGGAGTTCTCTGGTGGAATTTTTAGGGTCACTTATATATACTATCATATCATCTGCAAAAAGTGATATTTTGACTTTTTCCTTTCCAATTTGTATGCTCTTGACCTCCTTTTTTATTGAATTGCTCTGACTCGGACTTCAAGTACAATGTTGAATAGGTAGGGAGAAAGTGGGCAGCCTGTCTAGTCCCTGATGTTAGTGGGATTGCTTCTAGCTTCTCACCATTTACTTTGATGTTGGCTACTTGTTAGATGTAGATTGCTTTTATCATATTTAGGTATGGGCCTTGAATTCCTGATCTTTCCAAGACTTTTATCATGAATGTGTGTTGGATTTTGTCAAATGCTTTCTCTGCATCAAACGAGATGATCATGTGTTTTTTTGTCTTTGAATTTGTTTATAAAATGAATCTCGTTGATGGGTTTCCGTATATTAAACCATCCCTGCATCCCTGGAATGAAAACTATTTGGTCAGGATGGATGATTGTTTTGATGTGTTCTTGGCTTCAGTTAGCTAGAATTTTACTGAGTATTTTTGCATCGATATTCATAAGGGAAACTGGTTTGAAATTCTCTATCTTTGTTGGATCTTTCTGTGGTTTAGGTATCAAAGTTATTGTGGCTTCATAGAATGAGTTGGGTAGAGTACCTTTTGTTTCTATTTTGTGGAATAGTTTGTGAAGAACTGGAATTAGATCTTCTTTGAAGGTCTGATAGAACTCTGCTCTAAACCCATCTGGTCCTGGGCTTTTTTTGGTTGGGAGACTATTAATGACTGCTTCTATTTCTTTAGGGGATATAGGACTGTTTAGATCATTAACCTGATCCTGATTTAACTTTGGTATCTGGTATCTGTCTAGAATTTTGTCCATTTCATCCAGGTTTTCCAGTTTTGTTGAGTATAGCCTTTTGTAGAAGGATATTGATGGTGTTTCGGATTTCTTCAGGATCTGTTGTTATGTCTCCCTTTTCATTTCTGATTTTGTTAATTAGGATTCTGTCTCTGTGCCCTCTAGAGTGTCTAGCTAAGGGTTTATCTATCTTGTTGATTTTCTCAAAGAACCAGTTCCTCATTTGGTTGTTTCTTTGAATAGTTCTTCTTGTTTCCACTTGGTTGATTTCACCCCTGAGTTTGATTATTTCCTGCCATCTACTCCTCTTGGGTAAATTTGCTTCCTTTTGTTCTAGAGCTTTTTAGGTTTGTTGTCAAGCTGCTAGTGTGTGCTCTCTCTAGTTTCTTTTTGGAGGCACTCAGAGCTATGAGTTTTCCTCTTAGAAATGCTTTCATTGTGTCCCATTAGTTGGGGTATGTTGTGGCTTCATTTTCATTAAATTCTAAAAAGTCTTTAGTTTCTTTCTTTATTCCTTCCTTGACCGAGATATAATTGAGAAGAGTGTTGTTCAGTTTCCACGTGAATGTTGGCTTTCTATTATTTATGTTGTTATTGAAGATCAGCCTTAGTCCATAGTGATCTGATAGGATGCATGGGACAATTTCAATATGTTTGTATCTGTTGAGGCCTGTTTTGTGGTCAATTATATGGTCAATTTTGGAGAAGGTACCATGAGGTGCTGAGAAGAAGGTATATCCTTTTGTTTTAGGATAAAATGTTCTGTAGATATCTGTTAAATCCATTTGTTTCATGACTTCTGTTAGTTTCAGCATGTCCCTGTTTAGTTTCTGTTTCCATGATCTGTCCATTGATGGAAGTGGTATGTTGAAGTCTCCCACTATTATTGTGTGAGGTGCAATGTGTGCTTTGAGCTTTACTAAAGTGTCTTTAATGAATGTGGCTGCCCTTGCATTTGGAGCATAGATATTCAGAATTGAGAGTTCCTCTTGGAAGATTTTACCTTTGATGAGTATGAAGTGCCCCTCCTTGTCTTTTTTGGTAACTTTGGGTTGGAAGTAGATTTTATTAGATATTAGAATGGCTACTCCACCTTGTTTCTTCAGACCATTTGCTTGGAAAATTGTTTCCCAGCATTTCATTCTGAAGTAATTTCTGTCTTTTTCCCTGAGATGGGTTTCCTGTAAGTAGCAAAATGTTGGGTCCTGTTTGTGTAGCCAGTCTGTTAGTCTATGCCTTTTTATTGGGGAATTGTGTCCATTGATATTAAGAGATATTAAGGAAAAGTAATTGTTACTTCCTATAATTTTTGTTGTTAGAGTTGGTATTCTGTTCTTGTGGTTGTCTTCTTTTAGGTTTGTTTAAGGTTTACCTTCTTGGTTTTTCTAGGTCGTGGTTTCTGTCCTCGTATTGGTTTTTTCTGTTATTATCCTTTGATTGTTTTTGTTCTTGTTTGTTTATTTGTTTTTTATGTAACAGAAAGACGGTTCCTCTTAATCTTTTGTCATTTCATTGGGGAATTGAGAACAGTAACATTGGGAGTTACTAATGAGCAGTGTTTATCATTCATGTTTTTTGTTGTGGTAGTATGGCTATGTTCGCCCCTTTTAATAACATTTTCGAGATTATTTATTCTTTGTATCTTTTTGGATGTACCTAATCTCTTGAAACTAAGTTTCCCTTATAGTGCCTTCTGTAGAGAACGAATATTAGATAGAAGTTGATTCAATTTGTTTTTATCATTAAATATATTCCTTTATCCAGTGATTATGATTGATAGTTTTGCTAGGTACTGTAGTAGACTCGGCTATCATTTGTGGTCTCTTGGTGCTTGTAGAACACACATACAGATTGAGTAGTAGTCCTGCAGCAGCCTGCTGGCCTGAGTCCCTCATCATATCTCACCTTTATTGCCAGAAGCTTGCCCCAGCTTTGGTGGTTTTCTCTGGAAGGTAACCTGCTGGGCAGTATGTTGGCAGGGACAAAACCTGTCTTTTTTTTTTTTTTTTTTTTTTTTATACTAAGCAGTGTAAAGGCTGCTTAGTATTAATAATATTTACTCTCTTTGATTCTTAGTTAGACTGGAACCAAAAGGGATGGCTTCAGATGAATTATCACCTTTGTTTAACAGCTGAGGGTGGGGCTAGGTAAAGGATTTATTGCTAGCATTCCATTTTCTGGCCAGGCAGTCAGAATCCCTTCACTGGCCTGGCTGGTTAACTCTTTGTGAACCAGTAAGAAAGGAAAGGAAAAGAATTAAGATCCTTACACAGGCAAATTTGCACAGATACATATATGTTCATACTCCCACTCTCTGGTTGGACCTGACCATTTGTCTCAATCAACTCCACAAGTATTTATGCATGCTTACATAATAGACATATATCTACATATGTGCATATAAACAGACATATACATTTGAATGGATGGTGGGATGGGGCAGAGCTTCCCAATCCACCACACCACACCATACCATACCATCTTCATTTATTTTCTCTGGCCTTTTCATATACAAAGGTTCTTAGAAAATTACTTAATAGATAAAATGTTACATAAAATGGGAGTTATAAAAGGATGTTGATATTAAGTTCAAAGCAGTGTTTCATTCTATATACTCATAAATTCCAAACAATAGTTTCTCATAGACTTGTCTTATTATAGTGCACACCTATGGCTTCATCCTTGAACCTGCATGATTTTCTTTGAACACAAATTTGTTCCAAGCCTGTTTCTCTTTTTAGTGTAATTATGAACTCTTATTGTATTTCTTCTTATGAAGCTTTTACTTACTGCTATGAAGAGTGTGCATGTTCTATTCTTGATTTTGACTTTATTACACTTTTTTTCTTTTTTATTAGATATTTTCTTCATTTACATTTCAAATACTATCCCCAAAGCCCTCTATACCCTCCCCCACCCTGCTTCCCAACACTCTTTCTTTTAAAATAACTAAAACCATCTCTCAAAACTTTCTTCCTAAGATCAAATCATGAACTCCATAAAAGTCATTAATCTTCTAATCAGCATCATTGATTCATGGAATTCATTTTTTATGTTGATCTGCAGCAAATCTGCTCAATAGGGTGGGCTAATGTCCAGGGATTATTATGCCAATTTACTAATGACAGGAAAGGCATATCAGCTGCAAGAAGCAATCCTGGAATGAAGTCTCTTTGGGACCTTGGTCCATAGAGTTCACCTATCACAGACCACCTTCTAGCTTACCCTATCCTTATGGCTCCCGACACTATTCCCTTGAGACTCAGTTTCCTGGGGTCAAATCAAGATCCTTCTAGTTATTCCCTATTGCCCCACTAACTTTTCCTTTTAGGTTATCCTCATTCTTTTGTGACACATGTCAAACTGCATAACAGTTCTCTACCAGGAACCCTACAACCATCATACTTGGCAGCCATGACTCTCTGTCTTACTCTTCTCAAGCATGACAGGTCATTCTTCTCCTTCTTCTTCCTCCCTGTCCCAAACCCAGGAAATCTAGAGTCCTTCCTCTGTCTTCCCTGGCCAGCCATTGTCTTTATTTATCTTTATTTATCAATCAGAACTAAGTGGGGGCAGATTTCCAGAAGATACGTGCAGACACTAGTGTAAGCAGTTTTGGGTACCCAAATTAACTTTAGAATAAAAGCAACATTAGGCCAAATGTACTACAATCCCTACTATAAATGAATGAGTGAATGAATAAATAAATAAAAATACAATAAATACAAATGCCAATTTGCAGCATTTTGGTATAATAGGTGTAATACAATGAAATAGAAAACCAAGTTATATAAACCCTCATGTGAACTGTGTTTAGAATTTAGATGAACATGAAATTTATAGCATACAAATTGGAAAGATTAAAGTGACTGAAATTTCAAATAAAGTTTCCCATAATCTATTGAAATACAGTAAAATTCAACCTAAAATGCACAGTAGTAAAGGAGAGCTTAGGGACTAGATACAATCAATAGCAGCATGAAAATAAGTAATTATACTCATAGTTATAATCAAAAGGAAATTATGAGCTTATACATTCAAAATAATGCTAATAATTTCACACATGAGTAAATAATTGGAGGAGAAAAAGTGCTTTCTTTATTAGAATGCTAAATAGCACTGCAAAGATAATAGTCTAAGTAGAAAATCATCACTTGTCATTAACCAATATTATATTGATTTGGTAAACAGGTTGTATACAATGTAACTTATTAAACTGTGGGTTATTACTTTTATATGGGGGTTGCATAACTGAATATGAGGGTAGTTCACAACAGTCAGAGAATTCTTTTCCAATGTACAGCAACTCAAGGTCATTTCAAAATCAAATATGCGATGAATCTGAGGTGTTTCTGGCACTCTTCATGTTCTGTCTTCACTCCAGCCACAGCTCTAAACATGCTACATGTGCATTTTGGATTGAGTGTTTGGTCATGCCTCACAACACCAACATTGGCCAAAATGCCCTGGCTCAGATGTGAGACTAATTCTATACTGTTGCTTGCAGTGCTTTACATAGCACAGACAAAGTTCTCTCCATTTATAGAAACATTATGTTTAAATTATGGAAAATAAAGACTTTTAATATTTTTCTACCACCATTCTTCAGCACATAACCATCAAATTCCTAGATATTTGAAATTGTTAGAATGTATTAGAATGTTTTTTTAAAATTGCTGTTTGAGTTGCTGACATGAATTTAAAACATACACATCATTTTATATATATATTTTGGTTTGACATTAGGGAAAAACTTCCTAAAGTTTCTCAAGTGGCCCTAAAATTACTTCTGCTACTTTGTTCTATGTGTTTATATGAAGCAATTTACATAGCATTATTAATAGATTAAAATAGAACAATATCTGAAAAACCTGAACATCTTTATGTTATAAGATCTAAATAGTTTTATTTTAATTTTTGTAATTAAAATATTTAAATATCTATTTTATTTATTCTTCCCATGGAGATTCAAGCATTCCCCCATTGAGCCATCTTTGTTACTTAGCTTCTGTGAGTCTGTGGATTGTAGTATAGTTATCCTTTACTTTACAGCTAATAGCCACTTATATGTGAGTAATACCATGTTTGTCTTTCTGGGTCGAGGTTACCTCACTCAGGACAACCCTTTCTACTTACTTCCATTTACCTTCAAATTGCATGATGTTATTTTTTAACAGCTTTATTGTGTGTAGTCAAGGGTTGAGGTGGAGATGGGAACAGGAGGGATCAGGTGCAGAGAAGATGGAGGGAGAGACAAGTGATGTTGGGGAGCATCTCCTTAAGGAAAAATCAGTAAATGAACACTCCCAGGAATCTATGAGGGTGACCCTAGCAGTGAGGAATACAGAGCCTGAACTGACTATCTCCTATAAGCAGGCAATACTTCCAGTGGTGGGATTGGGATATCAACCTAGCCATAAAACCTTCTACCTACAATTGGCCCTGCCTACAAGATATGCTGGGGTTAAAGTGGCACACAAATTGTGGGAGTGGCCAACCAATGACTGGTACAGCTTGAGACCCATGTCATGTGAGGGAGCCCACCCCTGACACTGTCTGAAGGGGTAAGACCCAGCAGGTGTATAGCCCAGAGACCTAGGATAAAACAAAATATGACTGGCAGAAAAGAAAGAAAGTTAATGAGATGATTCCTAATGATAGTCTGCTTTACTCATAGATCGGTAGTCAGAAGAAAGGGTTCACCTAGTGAATGATGGAAACAGATGCAGAGACTCACAACCAAATGTTAGGAAGATCTCAAGTAATCATGTGGAAGAGGAGGAAGAAGGATTAGGAACCAGAGGGGTAAAGGACACCACGAGAACACAGTACATAGAATCAACTAATCTGGGCTTATAGGGGCTCACAGAGACAGAACCATCAACCAGGGAGCCTACATGTGCCTGCCTTAGGAACTCTGTACATACGTTATGGTTGTGTAGGTTGGTCTTCTTGTGAACCTTCTAACAGTAGGAGCAGGGGTTATCTCTGACTCAGTTGCCTGGTTTTGAGACCCTTTCTTCCTACTGGGTTGCCTTGTCCCGACTTAATAAAAGGGGAAGTACCTACTCTTACTTCAACATGATATGTCACGTTTGGTCGATATCCATGAGTAGTCTGACCCTTTCTGAAGAGAAACAGAGGAAAAGTAGATATGGAGAGGGAATGAGGGAGGTATTGGAAGGAGAGAACGGAGGGGAGACTGTGGTGGGATATACTATATGAGAGTAGAATAAACAAAAATTACAGAAACGTAATTTGCTCTTCCTTTCAATCTTTCCATGTCTTTTCCTCATACCCTCTTTAAAATCTATGGACTTTTTCTTGAATTATTATTGATACAAACATATAAACAATGCACAAATGTATCTACAAAGCATATTGAATCACTTTAGTGCTGGTTTAGTTTTTTGTCTAGGTATGACCTCCCTATCATTTTTTACCTTCCACTTTAGCATGTCTACCAGTGTTGTCATTGTTTGGGTCTTATTTAGGCAGCCACATTGGTAGAGTATTAAGAATGAGGCTTCCCTGTCATTTCTAGGAGACAATCTTTTAGCAGACTTCCAGGTTTTCTGGTTTTAACAATTTTCCTGATTTATTTTTCATGATGTTCCCAGAGACTTCGGTGTGGAAGTAGTGTTGTAAATGTACCAATTGGGGTTTGGCATCCTACGATCAGATGTTATCTGCATTTTGACTAGTTATGGCTTTCTGTAATCATGTTCCTCTGCAGCAAAGTGAAGATTTTTAGATGAGGGATGAGAGCTACACTTAGCAGATTGGGCCCAGGTGCAAGATCCAAGATTTAATTCTTTATGTAAACATAAATAATCTTATGTATCTGATTAGCATGTAAATTTGCCCTCATCTTTAATAAATGGTAATATATGTATACCTAAGAATTTTAAAATATTTTTATGATTTATTATTAGTAAATATTTGATTTGTATACGTATTTTATATGAATATGTACCTGAAGTTACATTTCTTTTTTTTTTGCTTTTCGAGACAGGGTTTCTCTGTATAGCCCTGGCTGTCCTGGAACTCACTTTGTAGACCAGGCTGGCCTCAAACTCAGAAATCCGCCTGCCTTTGCCTCCCAAGTGCTGGGATTAAAAAGCGTGCGGCACCACACTCGGCTTTTTTTTTTTTTTTTAATGATTTTAGAACATTTCTTGAGTAAAATGGGGAAAGTAAAACTTTATGAAGCTGTGATTTAAGTAAGCACAAAATAAACTCCTGTATAGCATTATTTTCAAGAAAAAATGACATATTTAAAATCATCAGACAGAATCATAACTAAATGGTCTGTAGAAATAGAATAGAAGCTATAGTAGGACTATGATACAATGGTCTGATAGAGAAAAATTGTTATGATACTCTTGGCAAAAATTAAAGATGACAAACTAAATTTAATCATGAGAAATAATCAGATGTGCCAAATTAGCAATTTTTTATTTTATGTGAAATCTTCTAAAGTTAAAATTTAACAGCACAATTGTCCTTTATTCTTTTGAAAATGTTTTTTGTTTTTATTAGATATTTTCTTTATTTACATTTCAAGTGTTATCCCCTTTCCTTGTTTGCCCTCCAAAACCTCCCTATTTCTTTCTCCCTCCCCCTGCTTCTATGAGGGTGTGCCCCCCCCCACACCTACCCACTCCCAACTCCCTGCACTGCCATTCCCCTATACTGGGGTATTGAGCCTTCAAAAGACCGAGGACCTCTCCTCTCATTGATGTCCAACAAGGCTATCCTCTGCTACATATGCAGCTGGAGCCATGGTTCCCTCCATGTGTACTCTGGTTGGTGGTTTAGTGCCTGGGAGCTCAGGGGGGTGGTCTGGCTGGTTGATATTGTTGTTCTTCCTATGGGGTTACAAACCCCTTCAACTCCTTCAGACCTTTTTCTAACTCCTCCATTGGGGACCCCATGCTCAGTCCAGTGGTTGGCTGGGAGCACCCGCTTGGTGAGGATGTAGAGAAAGAGGAACACTCCTCCATTGTTGCAAGCTGGTACAACCACTCTGGAAATCAGTCTGGCAGTTTCTCAGAAAATTGGACATAGTACTCAGCTATACCACTCCTGGGCATATACCCAAAAGATGTGTCAACATATAACAAGGACACCTGCTTCACTATGTTCAGAGCAGCCTTATTTATAATAGCCAGAAGCTGGAAAGAAACCAGATGTCCCTCAACAGAGGAATGAATATAGAAAATGTGGTTCATTTACACAATGGAGTACTACTCAGCTATTAAAAACAATGACTTCATGAAATTCTTAGGTAAATGGATGAAACTAGAAGATATCACCCTGAGTGAGGTAACCCAATCACAAATGAACACACATGGTATGCACTCACTGATAACTGGATATTATCCCAAAAGTTCAGAATACCCAAGATACAATTCACAGACCACATGAAGCTCAAGAAGAAGGAAGACCAATGTGTGGATACTTTGGTCCTTCTTAGAAGGGGGGAAAATACCCATGGGAGGAGATACAGAGACAAAGTGGAGCAGAGACTGAAGGAAAGGCCACCCAGAGACTGCCCCACCTGGGGATCCATCCCATATGCAGTTACTAAACCCAGACATCATTGTGGATGCCAACAAGTGCTTGCTGACAGAAGTCTGTTATAACTGAATCCTGAGAGGCTCTGTCAGAGCATGACAAATACAGAGCCAGATGATCCCAGCTAATTGTCCTTTATTTTAAAGTTCCTCCCACAGCATTTGTGTATGAAGGACAACAGAGTAGAAAGAGACCACCTAATTGTTCCATGACACAGTATATAGATTTGGTCATTCATTGTGAAGCGATGTTATGAATATAGACACAATGTGAAGGAAGCACCATTGCACTGGTGCAAAGCTTGGTTGACCCAAAGGCTCAATTGGTGAAAGAATTAGACTGGGTTACTGCTTTATGCCTTAAGGTTGGGCCTTGTAACCAGCTTTTAGATTTGTAATTCTTCTTACTCAGGTACTGTGAAGAGCAAAGATTGTTGAGCTGAACCTTGGATGGATGTTCTAACACTGGTGTCCTTCACATATACTTAGTTATAATAAGACAGATCTAAAAGACAACTTGCTGTTTATAGTGGACCTTCCCCAAGATCTCATTATTAAGGCCTCAATAGTACTGAGGAGGAAGTGAAGACTCTAAAATGTTCTAGAATTTAAGCATGACAAAAATGGTAGAAAATGTTATATGGGCACACAATTGTCAGAATTTGATATTTTATACATAATTTCAAGGCATATTTGCAATTACAGTTCTACAAGGAGAATGCACCATGATGGTAGTTAAACTGCTTCTTGTTTAAGGACCACCCTGGTAAATGACATTCACTTAATTTATTTGATCCACATCCTATATTGTTATATGATATTAGGGGATATAAAGGTATTTAGCTGCATTTTTATAATAATAGGGGTGTTCCAGTAAAGTATATTTATTCATAATCACCTATGAATACAATGTGCAATTTTAGAAAGTAGAGATCTATTCTCACTGATATATTGATATAACTCTGCAATATATATGTAAATATTAGATAAAGTAGTGATATATTTATGGCACACATACATGATTTTATTCCACTTTGTAAATAATTTTAGATATACTCAAGTCACACAATAGTATGTCTTAGTTGGGGTTTGTATTGTTGCAAGGAAGCATCATGAACAAAAAGCAAGTGAGGGAGAAAAGTGTTTACTGGGCTTGTAGTCCCACAGCACTGTTCACCATTGAAGGGAGTTGTGACAGGAACTCAAACAGGGCAGGCACCTGGAGGCTGATGATGCAGAGGCAATGAAGGGGTGCTGCTTACTGGCTTGCTCAGCCTGCTTTCTTATAGAACTCAGAACCATCAGCCCCGAGATGGCACCACCCACAATGGGCTGGGCCTGTCCCCATCTATCATTAATTAAGAAAATACCCTACACCTGAATCTCATGGAGGAATTTTCTTAGTTGAGTTTCCTTGTGTCAAGTTACAACAACACTAACCAGGACAGAGGATATACCTTAAACCAGCTATTATCTTTAGAGTAAAACATTTATCTACTTTTCTCTCAAGAAACAATTGTTAGCTGTATTTTAATTTATAATTTAAGTAATTCATGTAAAATTTGATGTAACTAATTTGGAAAGAACTTGTCTAGCATGCATGGGACTTTTTCTTGTACTCTTATCTGCACACTGAGAAGACTCTTCCCTCTTCAGCTGTTGATTTGGGATGAAAAGTAAAGTCGATGTTTTTCCTCATATTATGGTACTGTCTAACATCTCTGGATCTTACAGAGTTTACATTTTTTATGCTGCTAACAAGCATTTTTTCCCTTACATTTCCTTTCCTCAAAAGTGTCTATATACCTATTATCTTGGTTACTCTTTGTTTAGGAGCACTGGGTTGCTTGGCATATCTCTTCTTAAATTAAAAAAAAAAGTATTGATTCTTTGTGAGTTTCATATCACGCACCCCAGTCCTCATCTCCCCATTCTTTCATATCTACCATTGTTCTTACAACACCCCGCACGCAAGAACACACACACACACACACACACACACACACACACACACACACACACACCATAGAAAAACATCTCATTATGGAAGCTGTAGTATGTCACAGTGTGTCTTGTCCTACAGTATATCCCTCTTTCCATACATCTTCACTTGCAAAGCTTCATTGCAATATCATTGATCTGCTTTGAGGTCTCTAGCTTCTGTGACACCGTCAGTATTGGATCTTCATCAGGACTTTTCCCAATGACCCTGTTTTGCCCTTTGTCATGGAGATCCTTTTGGTTTGAATCAGCAAGACTGGCTCTTTCACCTGTCCCAACCATTTGCAAATGATATGGATTTTAGGGTAAGCCAAAACAGAGCTCTGGATCTGGGCCTGAGTGATATCTGAGCTGTTCAGCACACTGGCTTTTTGCATCACCAGGGTGAGTTCTACAGTGCTCCTCTGGCTAGACCACCAAATGCTGCCATAAGCAGGAGGCAGGGTTAGCTGTCCTGCTATCATACCCTTGGAGCAGCTCACCTGCACCCATGCCTCTAGAGCCAGCTCCACTGTGCTGCCCAGTCAAGGCACAGGGCCACTCTCTCCAGTGCTGCAGCCTGTGGGTGGCTGGGCCAGCTCTGCAGCTCTCACTCCCTACCTAACCAAGGGCTGCCTCATCTGTGCCTTCACCATCAGGGCAGGCTCTACTGTGTTGCCTAGGCGAGGTGTAGGGCCTGCTCACCTGCATGCTGCAGGTAATGAGAGTTGAGGGGGACCATTAACCCTGAACCCATGCCCTGTCACGGCAGAGGAGTGGCAGGGCCAACTCTAACTTACTCTTGCCCTTGGGGCTCGCTCACCTGTGTCCCCCTAGATTACTGTGGGGCCCAGGTGAGATGCAGGAAACACTCTCCAGTGTGCTTCAGTGCTGGACATCTATGTTTTTTTTCCATTTTTTATTAGGTATTTAGCTCATTTACATTTCCAATGCTATACCAAAAGTCCCCCATTACCCACCCCCGCAACTCCCCTACCCACCCACTCCCCCTTTTTGGCACCGGCGTTCCCCTGTACTGGGGCATATAAAGTTTGCAAGTCCAATGGGCCTCTCTTCCAAGTGATGGCCTATTAGGCCATCTTTTGATACATATGCAGCTAGACACAAGAGCTCCGGGGTACTGGTTAGTTCATATTGTTGTTCCATCTATAGGGTTGCAGTTCCCTTTAGTTCCTTGGGTGCTTTCTCTAGCTCCTCCATTGGGGGCCCTGTGATCCATTTCATAGCTGACTGTGAGCATCCACTTCTGTGTTTGCTAGGCCCTGGCATAGTCTCACAAGAGACAGCTATATCTGGGTCCTTTCAGCAAAATCTTGCTAGTGTATGCAATGGTGTCAGCGTTTGGAAGCTGATCATGGGATGGATTTCTGGATATGGCAATCACTAGATGGTCCATCCTTTCGTCACACTTCCAAATTTTGTCTCTGTAACTCCTACCATGGGTGTTTTGTTCCCTATTCTAAGAAGGGGCAAAGTGTCCACACTTTGGTCTTCGTTCTCTTGAGATTAATGTGTTTAGCAAATTGTATCTTATATCTTGGGTATCCTAAGTTTCTGGGCTAATATCCACTTATCAGTGAGTACATATTGTGAGAGTTCCTTTGTGATTGGGTTACCTCACTCAGAATGATGCCATCCAGGTCCATCCATTTGCCTAGGAATTTCATAAATTCATTCTTTTTAATGGCTGAGTAGTACTCCATTGTGTAAATGTACCACATTTTCTGTATCCATTCCTCTGTTGAGGGGCATCTGGGTTCTTTCCAGCTTCTGGCTATTATAAATAAGTCTGCTATGAACATAGTAGAGCATGTATCCTTCTTACCGGTTGGGACATCTTCTGGATATATGCCCAGGAGAGGTATTGCTGGATCCTCCAGTAGTACTATGTCCAATTTTCTGAGGAACCACCAGACTAATTTCCAGAGTGGTTGTACCAGCTTGCAATCCCACCAACAATGGAGGAGCGTTCCTCTTTCTCCGCATTCTCGCCAGCATCTGCTGTCACCTGAATTTTTCATCTTAGCCATTCTGACTGGTGTGAGGTGGAATCTCAGGGTTGTTTTGATTTGCATTTCCCTGATGATTAAGGATGTTGAACATTTCTTCAGGTGCTTCTCTGCCATTCGGTATTCCTCGGGTGAGAATTCTTTGTTCAGTTCTGAGCCCCATTTTTTAATGGGGTTATTTGATTTTATGGAGTCCACCTTCTTTTTTTTTTTTATTAGGTATTTTCCTCGTTTACATTTTCAATGCTATCCCAAAAGTCCCCCATACCCACCCCCCAATCCCCTACCCACTCACTCCCTCTTTTTGGTCCTGGGGTTCCCCTGTACTGGGGCATATAAAGTTTGCAAGTCCAATGGGCCTCTCTTTGCAGTGATGGCCGACTAGTCTATCTTTTGATACATATGCAGCTAGAGACAAGAGCTCCGGGGTACTGGTTAGTTCATATTGTTGTTCCACCTATAGGGTTGCAGTTCCCTTTAGCTCCTTGGGTAATTTCTCTAGCTCCTCCATTGGGGGCCCTGTGATCCATTCAATAGCTGACTGTGATCATCCACTTCTGTGTTTGCTAGGCCCCGGCATAGTCTCACAAGAGACAGCTATATCTGGGTCCTTTCAGCAAAATCTTGCTAGTGTATGCAATGGTGTCAGCGTTTGGAAGCTGATTATGGGATGGATCCCTGCATATGGCAGTCACTAGATGGTCCATCCTTTCGTCACACTTCCCAATTTTGTCTCTGTAACTCCTTCCATGGGTGTTTTGTTTCCATTTCTGAGAAGGGGCAAATTGTCCACACTTTGGTCTTCTTTCTTCTTGAATTTCATGCGTTTAGCATATTGTATCTTATATCTTGGGGATCCTAAGTTTCTGGGCTAATATCCACTTATCAGTGAGGACATATTGTGAGAGTTCCTTTGTGATTGGGTTACCTCACTCAGGATGATGCCCTCCAGGTCCATCCATTTGCCTAGGAATTTCATAAATTCATTTTTTTAATAGCTGAGTAGTACTCCATTGTGTAAATGTACCACATTTTCTGTATCCATTCCTCTGTTGAGGGGCATCTGGGTTCTTTCCAGCTTCTGGCTATTATAAATAAGGCTGCTATGAACATAGTGGAGCATGTATCCTTCTTACCGGTTGGGACAACTTCTGGATATATGCCCAGGAGAGGTATTGCGGGATCCTCTGGTAGTACTATGTCCAATTTTCTGAGGAACCACCAGACTAATTTCCAGAGTGGTTGTATAAGCTTGCAATCCCACCAAAAATGGAGGAGTGTTCCTCTTTCTCCACATCCTTGCCAGCATCTGCTGTCACCTGAATTTTTGATCTTAGCCATTCTGACTGGAGTGAAGTGGAATCTCAGGGTTGTTTTGATTTGCATTTCCCTGATGATTAAGGATGTTGAACATTTTTTCAGGTGCTTCTCAGCCATTCGGTATTCCTCAGGTGAGAATTCTTTGTTCAGCTCTGAGCCCCATTTTTTAATGGGGTTATTTGATTTTCTGGAGTCCACCTTCTTGAGTTCTTTATATATATTGTATATTAGTCCCCTATCCGATTTGGTTAGGTAAAGAACATCTGTCGAGGCTCTTCTGGCTTTCATAGTCTCTGGTGAAAAATCTGGTGTAATTCTGATAGGCTTGCCTTTATAAGTTACTTGACTTTTTCCCTTACTGCTTTTAGTATTCTAACTTTATTTAGTGCATTTGTTGTACTGATTATTATGTGTCGGGAGGAATTTCTTTTCTGGTCCAGTCTATTTGGAGTTCTGTAGGCTTCTTGTATGTTCATGGGCATCTCTTTCTTTAGATTTGGGAAGTTTTCTTCTATAATTTTGTTTAAGATATTTGCTGGTCCTTTGAGTTGAAAATCTTCATTCTCACCCACTCCTATTATCCGTAGGTTTGGTCTTCTCATTGTGTCCTGGATTTCCTGGATGTTTTGAGTTGGGATCTTTTTGCATTTTCCATTTTCTTTGATTGTTGTGCTGATGTTCTCTATGGAATCTTCTGCACCTGAGATTCTCTCTTCCATCTCTTGTATTCTGTTGCTGATGCTCGTATCTATGGTTCCAGATTTCTTTCCTAGGGTTTCTATCTCCAGCGTTGCCTCACTTTGAGTTTTATTTATTGTGTCTACTTCCCTTTTTAGGTCTAGTATGGTTTTGTTCATTTCCATAACCTGTTTGGATGTGTTTTCCTGTTTTTCTTTAAGGACTTGTAACTCTTTAGCAATGTTCTCCTGTATATCTTTAAGTGAGTTATTAAAGTCCTTCTTGATGTCCTCTACCATCATCATGAGATATGCTTTTAAATCCAGGTCTAACTTTTCAGGTGTGTTGGGGTGCCCTGGACTGGGCGAAGTGGGAATGCTGGGTTCTGATGATGGTGAGTGGCCTTGGTTCCTGTTAGTAAGATTCTTATGTTTACCATTTGCCATCTGGTAATCTCTGGAGTTAGTTGTTATAGTTGACTCTGTTTAGAGATTGTTCTTCTGGTGATTCTGTCATATCAGCAGACCTGGGAGACAGGCTCTCTCCTCTGAGTTTCAGTAGTCAGAGCACTCTCTGCTGGCAAGCTCTCCTCTTACAGGGAAGGTGCACAGATATCTTGCGTTTGGACTTCTTCCTGGCCGAAGAAGAAGGCCCAAAACAGGACCTTTCCCAGAAGCTGTGTTGCTTTGGCAGGTCACAGAAGCTGTCAGCTTCTGTGGTGCACACTCTCACCTGTGTAGACTAAGTTCCTAAGTTCGGCGGAGTCCAGGAACCAAGTTGGCGCCTTCTGCTCCTGAGGCAGAGGGCTTCCGAGCCAGGCAGACACCTGTCCTCTGGCCGAGAGGGTGGCCGGATGTCTGAGGCCCGAAAAGGGTGCTGCCTCAGAGGCTCTGTGGCTTCCGCCTGCTCCAGAAGCTGTCTGCTTCTGTGGTGCACCCTCTCACCTGTGCAGACTAAATTCCTAAGTTCGGCGGAGTCCCAGAACCAAGATGTCGCCCACTGCTCCTGAGGCAGAGGGCTTCTGAGCCAGGCAGACACCTGGCTGGACATCTATTTTAAGCAACTGGTTAAAATATTTCCATTTCATAGTTGAATCTGCAGGTTTAGAACTTGAAAATACAGTTTCAATTATATTTTGATATGTGGAGCAAGTAGTTCACTGCTTTAGTTGCATGGGCATACCACTTCTGTTTTTTGCCTATAAAGGGAACATCACTGGGGGCATTTGACTGCAGCAACAATAGTTGTTTGGTATTAGGCTATATAATATTTCTATAACTGTTTATTCCTTACTATTTTTGAAGTGAGAATTTGGGTTTTCTTTCTATTTGAGAGATCTGTGTGTAGGGTAAGCTTCACTTCCTTTCCATTCCTATTCCTGTTGCCCTCTCCAGCTAGCTAATTAACTACTTTATTCCTTTCGCTGTGTAATAATTTTTGCAGTCTTTTGTGTCATCTTTCTACAAACTCCATTTAAAACCACAATGAACATGCAAGCTTCCAGGGCGAATCTTAAAATATCATATCTCAATGGCATGGTAAGTCTTATTTTCATGAAAAAAAAATAAACACCCTAATTTTAAAAACAAGATAACAGATTGTGAACACCTAGAAATGATGTCCATTAAAATATAAAGATAAGTTGGAACCATTAGATTTATAGTTGAAATTTCCCTCATGTCAGGCATGATTAAGTTTGTTTCCAATTAATGAATACAAACAAATATATTTGCTGCTACCAGCCAAATGAAAACTTCCCAATATGTTAACCTTTACCACTAAGCTTAATGTTCTAACAGAAACACATTGTAAGCCTTGGGGAGAGAAAATAATTGAATTTTTAAAGGTACTTTAATGACTTATAAAATGTCTTTTAAGCATAAAAGAATAACCAATAAGTGCAATAGGTGATTTATTTTCTAAAATATATAGTTCTTTTTCATCCATTTTATTCAAACCATGGTCCTAAATCACCCTTGGATATAATAACAAAATGATTCAACTAAAGATTTGATCAAGTTTTATTAGAACATTAATGGATTATGAGCTCATTGGAATATCTGGACTAGCATCAGGTAAATAATAATCTCTCTTTCCTTTTGAAGAAACACTGATTATGCTCTAGAAATATGCCTGTATGAGTAACAAAGTATATAATATTGAAACTCTTTTTCATCATTCTTTTGACTTGTAATGTTTCTTTGCTTCTCTGTATTTCCTCTCCCTTCTTTTTTTGTTTATTTTTTAGTATTGGGTATTTATTTCATTTAAATTTCCAATGCTATCCCAAAAGTCCCCCACACCCTCCCAAACCCACTCCCCCCCCAACCAACTCCCACTTCTTGGCCCTGGCGTTCCCCTGTACTGAGGCATATAAAGTCCGCATAACCAATGGGCCTCTCTTTCCACTGATGACCGACTAGGCCATCTTTTGATATATATGCAGCTATAGACACGAGCTCTGGGGGGGGGGGGGGACTGGTTAGTTCATATTGTTGTTCCACATATTGGGTTGCAGATCCCCCCAGCTCTCTGGGTACTTCCTCCAGCTCCTCCATTGGGGGCCCTGTGATCCCTCCAATAGCTGACTGTGACCATCCAATTCTGTGTTTGCTAGGCCCCAGCGTAGTCTCACAAGAGATAGCTATATCAGGGTCCTTTCAGCAAAATCTTGCTAGTATGTGTGATGGTGTCAGCGTTTGGAGGATGATTATGGGATGGATCCCTGGGTATGGCACCCTCTATATGGTCCATCCTTTTGTCTCAGCTCCAAACTGTGTCTCTGTAACTCCTTCCATGTGTGCCTTGCTCCCAATTCCAAGAAGGGGCAAAGTATCCACACCTGGTCTTCGTTCTTCCCGAGTTTCATGTGTTACACAAATTGTATCTTATAACTTGGTTATTCTAAGTTTCTGGGCAGATAAACACTTATCAGTGAATACATATCATGTGAGTTCTTTTGTGATTGAGTTACCTCACTCAGGCTGATGCCCTCCAGGTCTAATATCGAATAAAATCGACTTTCAACCCAAAGTTATCTAAAAAGACAAGAAGGGACACTTTATACTCATCAAAGGTAAAATCCTCCAAGAGGAACTCTCAATTCTGAATATCTATGCTCCAAATGCAAGGGCAGCCACATTCATTACAGACACTTTAGTAAAGCTCAAAGCACACATTGCACCTCACACAATAATGGTGGGAGACTTCAACACACGACTTTCATCAATGGACAGATCTTGGAAACAGAAACAAAACAGGGACACAGTAAAACTAACAGAAGTGATGAAACAAATGGACTTAAAAGATATCTACAGAACATTTTATCCTAAAACTAAAGGATATAACTTCTTCTCAGCACCTCTCGGGATCTTCTCCAAAATTGACCATATAATTGGTCACAAAACAGGCCTCAACAGATACAAACATATTGAAATTGTCCCATGCATCCTATCAGACCACCATGGACTAAGGCTAATCTTCAATAACAACATAAATAATGGAAAGCCAATATTCATGTGGAAACTGAACAACACTCTTCTCAATGATACCTTGGTCAAGGAAGGAATAAAGAAAGAAATTAAAGACTTTTTAAAGTTTAATGAAAATGAAGCCAGAAATTACCCAAACATATGGGACACAATGAAAGCATTTCTAAGAGGAAAACTCATAGCTCTGAGTGCCTCCAAAAAGAAACTGGAGAGAGCACACACTAGCAGCTTGACAACACACCTAAAAGCTCTAGAAAAAAAGGAAGAAAATTCACCCAAGATTAGTAGAGGGCAGGAAATAATCAAACTCAGGGGCAAAATCAACCAAGTGGAAACAAGAAGAACTATTCAAAGAATCAACCAATCTAGGAGCTGGTTCTTTGAGAAAATCAACAAGATAGATAAACCCTTAGCTAGACTCACTAGAGGGCACAGTGACTGCATCCTATTTAACAAAATCAGAAATGAAAAGGGAGACATAACAACAGATCCTGAAGAAATCAAAAACACCATCAAGATCCTTCTACAAAAGGCTATACTCAACAAAACTGGAAAACCTGGATGAAATGGACAAATTTCTAGACAGATACCAGGTACCAAAGTTAAATCAGGATCAAGTTAATGATCTAAACAGTCCCATATCCCCTAAAGAAATAGAAGCAGTCATTAATAGTCTCCCAACCAAAAAAAGCCCAGGATCAGATAGGTTTAGTGCAGAATTCTATCAGACCTTCAAAGAAGATCTAATTCCAGTTCTGCACAAACTATTCCACAAAATAGAAGTAGAAGTTACTCTACCCAACTCATTCTATGAAGCCACAATTACTCTGATACCTAAACCACAGAAAGTTCCAACAAAGATAGAGAACTTCAGACCAATTTCCTTTATGAATATCAATGCAAAAATACTCAATAAAATTCTCGCTAACTGAATCCAAGAACACATCAAAACAATCATCCATCCTGACCAAGTAGGTTTTTTTTTTTCCCAGGGATGCAGGGATGGTTCAATATACGGAAATCTATCAATGTAATCCATTATATAAACAAACTCTAAGACAAAAACCACATGATAATCTCATTAGATGCTGAGAAAGCATTTGACAAAATCCAACACCCATTCATGATAAAAGTCTTGGAAATATCAGGAATTCAAGGCCCTTACCTAAACATGATAAAAGCAATCTACAGCAAACCAGTAGTCAACATCAAGGTAAATGGTGAGAAGCTGGAAGCAATCCCACTAAAATCAGTGACTAGACAAGGCTGCCCACTTTCTCCCTACCTATTCAACATTGTACTTGAAGTCCAAGCCAGAGCAATTCGACAACAAAAGGAGATCAAGGGGATACAAATTGGAAAAGATGAAGTCAAAATATCACTTTTTGCAGATGATATGATAGTATATATAAGTGACCCTAAAAATTCCCCCAGAAAACTCCTAAACCTGATAAACAGCTTCGGTGAAGTAGCTGGATATAAAATTAACTCAAACAAGTCAATGGCCTTTCTCTACACAAAGAATAAACAGGCTGAGAAAGAAAATAGGGAAACAACACCCTTTTCAATAGTCACAAATAATATAACATATCTTGGTGTGACTCTAACTTAGGAAGTGAAAGATATCTATGATAAAAACTTCAAGTCTCTGAAGAAAGAAATTAAAGAAGATCTCAGAAGATGGAAAGATCTCCCATGCTCATGAATTGGCAGGATCAACATAGTAAAAATGGCTATCTTGCCAAAAGCAATCTACAGATTCAATGCAATCCCCATCAAAATTCCAACTCAATTCTTCAACGAATTAGAAAGAGCAATCTCCAAATTCATCTGGAATAACAAAAAACCTAGGATAGCAAAAACTCTTCTCAAGGATTAAAGAACCTCTGGTGGAATTACCATGCCTGACCTAAAGCTTTACTACAGAGCAATTGTGATAAAAACTGCATGGTACTGGTATAGTGACAGACAAGTAGACCAATGGAATAGAATTGAAGACCCAGAAATGAACCCACACACCTATTGTCACTTGATCTTCGACAAGGGAGCTAAAAGCATGGAGCTAGGGTACTCATGTGGAAGAGTTAGAGTGAGGACTGAGAGCACCGAAGTGATAGTAACTCCACAGGAAGATCAACAGAGTCAACTAACCTGGATCCTTGGGGCTCTCAGAGACTGAACCATCAACCGAAGAGCATACAGGGTCTGGACTGAGGCCCCAGGTACACATGTAGCAGATGTGCACTTCATTGTTCATGTGGGTCCACCAACAAGCTAAAGCTGTTGCCTATCTGTGGATTCTGTTCCCCAACTTACCTTTTCTGGCCTCAGTGAGTCTCTGATCAGGGGACTAGGACAGGTTAGGTCAGTTTATCAGGATGTAAGATGAATAAATAAATTAATAGTGAAGAAATCATATGATACACACATACAAATACACACAGAAATATATCCATACACAAACTCACACTAACACACACACACACACACACACACACACACACACACACACACACACACACATACACATACACACATATACACACTAAGTCACAGCTTTTGATATTTGGATGCTGGTCTTTATTATAGTTCCACAGAAGCAGGGAGGCTGGTTTGAAAGTAGTTTGCTTCCATAAGGCCATTCTGTGAAACCTAGGACTCAGCTGTCCTTCAGAGCAGTTTATGAATCCACTCCACTCCAGGCTGAAGAATAAAGTTGAAAGATGGAAATAAAAAGAAAGGATCAATAATTAGAGAGAATGCCTGGTATGTTAAAGATTACAAGCAAACACAGCATTGTAGATTGAGGAAAACTTGAATTGTTTCTAAAGGCTGTCCCTCCCTGGACTCCACCATAGATCTGTAATTTTGAAGCCTTTGAAGATAGCATCTAGTGATACACATCGACCCCTAAGGTGGACCTAATGGCACTTAGCGGGTAGAGTAGTTTCCCTTCTTTTTTGGAGTAACTAAAACCTACTAAACGTCACACTGTCTGTGTTAGCACCACTGTTTTTATGATGGAAACATTCAAATTTGAAAATACAACACTAATTTTACAAGAGTAAAACAAATATTTTTACATGGTAAATTGCTATTTAGTCTTTCTACAAGTACAGTTTTTTCTCTTAGTTTCAATGTCATAGTATTTTTCCTATTTCTTTCTCTTAAATTTATAGGCATCATATGAATATATATATGTTTGTATATATGTATATATATGTATAGTTATGTATGTGTGTTTACATAATAATTTCATGCTTTGATAAGCAATAATTTTATAATTTTAATTTCAGAATTTTTCTATATTATAATCTTCGTAATTATGCATACTTTTATTTTCTTTCTATGAAAAAAATTTTGACAAATTTCTTAAATAGTAGTATTTTACTATGACTCTTCCAAAATATCCAAACTTGAGCCTAGATAAAAATTAAGAGGATGACAGGGAAGATGAGACAGATAAATAATGAATGATAATGAAAAGGAAAGGTTTGATGCCTAACTGTAACTTGGATTGTCTTGCATTTAGCATGACAGAGAGTCTCAACTCCACCATAGTAAGAACAGACAATGAACAAGGTAAAATCAGAGGGAACAGGTTTGTGATGTTTGTCCCAAATATGTAACTGGGTAACACTCCACACAAAGATTAGAAAGACCTAGAAAGAAATGACAAAATATATATCAGGGGTGCCTTCCAAAGTGATTTGTACATTTATGTCCCTCAAATACCCCAGGGTATTTAGAAAAGGGGAATGGAAGAAACAATCTCTTAGACAAGAAAAGTAGAAATTATAAATCAACGAAGTATTTATCCCCAAGGAGAGGACATTAGGAGAGGGATGGATAGAAACCAAAGGAGATTTTTATAACTTCTGAAAAGTTAACTTTGGTTTTCATTGTCAGTAAGAATCAGGGCTCATTTAAACCTTTGCTTCAATTTGGATAGAATAAGTTTTGTGTATTCCTGAATCTCAGTGTTCTTTTTATCTGTTGAGTGCAATTTGTTTAATTGAGACTTACTGCACTAAGCAATTTCCCCAAAATGTCTTTATGCTTCATTTAAATGTTCTCATGGGGTTTTAATCTCTCTCTTTTTTTTAAAATTGCTTTCCAAGAGTGTTGTATAGCTAGTTACCTATTTCTGTAATGACTATAAGTAAGTAAAATGTTTGCTTTAAGTCACAAACCACTTTCCCCTTCTCTAGTCAAAGTAAGTATTTATATCTTGAAATTTAAGCATTTGTTTGGCAACTTGGTTAATCTGTTTTGATGGATTTTCATCTTCCTTGCCTCTAAGTTCCAAATTACTCTTAAATATTGAATAATGATACATATAAAATAAAGTAAAATCACACACACACACACACACACACACACACACACACACCACTTCACTTCAAAATCCAACTTGTCCTAAGTATTAATTATTAGTAAACATACCAAAGGAGCATATCTTGCTTTTGGAGATGGAGATTTCTTGCACCGACAGACACGCACAGGCTTAGGTGATGCTCTAAAAGGCTCACAAGGAGGGAAAGGTAGTCTTTCTCTTGATGAAGGGATTATACCGATCATACTTCTTTTCCCCTTTTCATTGAAAGTGGTCTTTTTGGATAATGATCTGTATCCTCTTCTCATTCCGGACATTCCTGTCTTTGAATCTGTGGATGAGGCCTCTGAATCATCAGTTGACTTTAAAACTCTGAACCCTGATGAATCTTCAGATTCAGAATCTGAGAGCCTTACATTTTTTCTTCTGCCTGCCTTGGAATATGAATCAGATGTTGAATCACTGAAACTCACTATTTCCTTTATTTTAGTTTTCTTTTTGTTTACTCCCAAATCAGACTCACTTTCAGTAGATGCTGTCTTCTTCTTTGCATCCTTCTTTTCTCCTTTCTTTGTAATTTTCTTATCCTTTTTTTCATTCTTTTTACCTGTTGAGTCACCTTCAGATTCAGAATCAGCATCGGTAGACTCTGTATCCTTAATAGGCTTCTTCTTTCTCCCTTTATTTTCCTTCTTTTCATCTTTCTTGCCCTTCTTTGATGATGCATCTGATTCAGAATCAGTAGAGATTGTTTTCTTCACGACACCTTTCTTTACTTGTTTCTTTACTTTCTTTGAACCCTTTGAATCTACAGATTCACTACCAGAAGATCCTGTACTCTTTTTGCCTGTATTCTTCTTTTCCTTCTTACCTTTCTTTGAAACCATGGACGTCCCAGATCCAGTACCAGTAGAGTCTGTATCCTTCTTTTTCTTAGTTTCATTTTTTTTATTTGGTTTTGATTTTTTCTTTCCATCGTTGGAGTCACCAGATTCAGCATCACTCGATTCTGTATCCCTCTTTTTCCTGGATTCTCTCTTGGTTTTTTTCTTTCTCTCTTTCTTTGCATCTTTTGAGCCTCCAGAATCAATATCTGAGTCCCTTTCCTTCTTTCCTCCCGTCTTTAAAGGCTTCTTTGCATTGTTCTGTGAGCAATTTGTTGACCATACATCCAAGTCTGTGAATTCAGCTCTGAACTCATTTAGACGCAACATTAAATCCATATTTGAGCTGTGTATACACTCTGATATCTCATCAGAAAATGCTTCAACACTCTTCTTAGAGTCTGTATTGGAATTGTCCTTGCAACATGTGGCTGCATTCCCCTTCATAACAAAGTTCATTGAATTTTTGTTGCCATTTCTCAAACTCATTTCCAAGGTTTTCTTTGAATTGTTGTATTCTAGATTTGTTTCTGATGTAGAATTTGACGTCTTAGGCAATTTAATTTTACGTGATGATTTTGAGGGATTTTTTTCTGTATTGCCTAGTATTTCAGGTTCCCCATTGGTTATTGTTCTCATGGGCTCCAGATTTACTGCGCATGAGCTTATTTTTCCCCTGAACTTTATCTTCAAAGTTTTTCTTCTTTTATCATCTTTAGGCTTTCTAGTTTCTGCCATTATATAATGGTTTTGAGGATTATAGAGATATTTGAATGGAGCTTGTGTAATAAACGGCACAGAAAAGGATGACTTTAAGAAAATGTCTCTTAAAAACTGGCTTATCCATACATGAGTTGGTTTCTGATCTTTCTCAATTTTCCTTTTCACTTGTATCTGAAAAGTTTGGGGAGAATGATGATAAGAAAATGTAAATGATTGATATTTTCATTTGCAGCATAAAAATAAAAAACAGTCATATATTAAAAATAAACCTTTTTATTTCAAGATGTGGATTGTGTGTGTATTTAACATTCCTAATGTTCTCTCTCTCTCTCTCCATGTATAACAATAATTAATGAAGAAAGAGAATGAATTTGAAAGAGAGCAAGGAGGGGTATATGGGAAGTTTTAGAGGGAGGAAATTGAAGGGGAGATGATGTTTTATGCTTTAGTTAAAAACAAGTTGATAGGACTAGTGAGATAGCTCAGCATATAATAATGCTTATTCTATAATCCTGCTGACCTGAATTAGATCCTATAGTGGAAGAGAGGCATCTTCTGAACCACTGTACCCTCATGTCTGCACTCACTCAACACACCCACACACACTAATAATAATAAATCAAACAACATGAAAATAATTTTATGGAAGTGAACAGTTATAACACAAGATTAAAATGTAAACAATACATAAATGTAGCAGGTAGGAATACTGTTTCAAAAGATAATACCAAAACACAGGAACCTGTATGAAAAATGAGTATCTCTAATGATTCTTTTTTCATTTTTTTATTAGATATTTTCTTTATATACATTTCAAATTTCAAATGCTATCCTGAAAGTTCTCTATACCCCCCCCCTGCCCTGCTCCCCTACATACACACTTCTGCTCCTTGGCCCCAGCATTCCCCTGTACTGGGGCATATAAAGTTTGCAATATCAAGGGGCCTCTCTTTCCACTGATGGCTGACTAGGCCATCTTCTGATACATATGCAGCTAGAGACACGAGCTCCGGGGTACTGGTTAGTTCATATTGTTGTTCCACCTATAGGGTTGCAGTCCCCTTTAGCTCCTTGGGTACTTTCTCTAGCTCCTCCATTGGGGGCCCTGTGATCCATCCAATAGCTGACTGTGAGCATCCACTTCTGGGTTTGCCAAGCACTGACATAGCCTCACAAGAGACCGCTATACCAGGGTCCCTTCATCAAAATCTTGCTGGCATATGCAATAGTGTCTGGGTTTGGTGACTGATTGTGGGATCTTTCCAATAGTGATATGATATAATTATGATCTCAAAAGTAAAAGAAAAAATTTATTTTGAAACATGTGGGAACAATTTGTCCTAAAGAGTCATAAATTTTAAGTTCTTCTTCTGCGTAGTAAAACTCAAATTCTCTATGTCTTGTTTATGTTTATATATGCTGCCATTAGCATTCATTTACTATAAAAAGGATTCTTCTATACTTACGGGAACTGCAACTTCTAATTCTGAAGGTCCTGATCTCTTCTTTATATCTGGCATAGGTGTCTTGGGAAATGTCAAAGCAAAATGTTCTTGATTCTGTTTTTCGCTAGTTTGAATGACTGAGATGAGAAAATTACAAAAATTTAGAGTTAATAGCCAGACTCTTACATAGAAAAACATTGTTAAGCAAGAACCATAGGAATTAAATAAAAGTACATTGTAATAAAATATAGCTGTTTTCCTTGTAGTATATCTGAATAACAATTAGGGAACATAAAAACCAATTTTCCAAGTTAGTATTGGCTTAGGTTTAACATTCAACTTTTGTTTTTGTATAAAAATTTTTTTACAAATAGTTGCTTAAATAATGATATTCAACTACTATAATAAAACAGTAGAAATAAAATACAGACATACTTCCACTATTTCTTTTCAAATGCTTACATTGTTTTGATTTTTAATATTGTTTTGGTTAGGTGGGAGATATTAATTAATATTTTATGATTTGTTTTTTCGAGACAGGGTTTCTTTGTATAGCTCTGGCTGTCCTGGAACTCACTTAGTAGACTATGCTGGCCTCGAAATCAGAAATTCGCCTGCCTCTGCCTCCCGAGTGCTGGAATTAAAGGCGTGTGCCACCATACCCGGCTTATGATTTTTTTTTTAATAAATAGCATGACACTAAGCATAAAGTAACCAGTGAAAGTATTAATTTTCAAGGATGTCCCAGAATGTTTACCCCTCTGAATTTATTAGCATTGCTAGCCACAGAAATTAGAGCCATATATACAAATACTGTCTTCCATTCTATAAATTCTATAAGGAATATCAAACTATCTGGAAACATTGACAAAAGAATTAAGAACAACATTCCACATAGTTTTCCTAGACAGAAAGAGGCTAATGAGATATGTGATTGCCTTTTACATATATTTGAAGAGCTGCTATATGTTAATTATAGAAATAATTATAGCATTGTTGATACTATTAACAGTTAATGTTTTTATATGCTGTATTATGTTCTATACCTTCATAATTTTCAACTCAATCCTTGAAACTTCTTTTTGACTTAGATAATGCCATTGCATATACTACAAACATGTAAAAATTACACACTGCAACATGTTAAATTTCTTATTCTAAATCACAAAGCTAGTAAACAGCTGAGTTAAGTTTCACATAAAATGTGGCTTCATTATCAATCCCTTGACTGAAGTGTTAAACGTTCCTTATAAGTTTGCTAAGGGTAGAGTTGGAACTAATAGAAATAATACATGCCATTTTAGGCAGATTTTAGTTTAACATGTTGACCTCTGTAAACGTGCAGTTTTTCAACAAATAGATTATTTGCTAACTACTCTCATTGCTTTAATTTTTCTTGCCCTTTTCACTTTAAGTTTTTTAATCGTGAACTTTGAGCACAAGAGGAGCTTATGAGAGTAAGCATGATTTCTATATGAGAAGGAAGAACAAACTCAATGAATTTCATATTTGAAGTAATACATGCTCCAAGTCGGAAACATTTTTGCACATGTATCAATATATCTACATGTATGCATGTATGTGTGTGTGTTTGTACATGTACACAAGCAAGTGTCAAAGCTGCAACAAATTCAGGACAGTTTTTATCTTACCACATTTAGTAGGGGGTACTAGTTATTTGTTGATTCAGTGTTTAGAAATGTAAATAAAAACAAATTTCAAAGAACAATTTCTTACTCAGAATGTAGTCATCATATGTTGTGGTATTTATTTCTCGTCTGTAAAAGATAAAGAAAACATTTAAGTTGAATTTGTACTATGGGTAATCATTATTATGCATTATTCTTTCCGTACCAACACTTTGATATGTTTAATGCATTCTCTTATTGTTAAATTCTTTAATTTAAAATAAAATCAACCAAATAATATGATATAATTAATTTTGAATCCAAACTATTTATATATTTTAAATACCCAGAAAAGGTCAAGCCCACAATCATAAGTAAATAAATACTATATTTAAAGCTTTAAAGATACTCATAGACTATTGCAGAAGAGAGAGCAGAAAGATTGCAAGAACCAGAGGACCCAGGAATCTGCTGTGATATAGTATCTTCTAGAAATGACAGGGAAGGTACACCCATGAAATCCCAGCAACATGGCTGCCCAAAGGAGATATGAACCATGACAATACCAGTTCTCATGCAAACACAGATGAGGAGAATCTCATGGGGTCTTATCCCTAGATGATTAGATACAATGATTGCTGAGGAAGCAAGAATTAGTTTTCCCCAGGGATGAACCCCTAAATTGTATATCTAAGTGTTCAGCCCTAAAACATATATAAATAAGCAATCTTCATAGAGTCAGCAGATTATATTTATATATTTATTCATATATCATATGTAACAATAATAATTACAGAAAAGGAGTTCACAAATGTGAGAGGGAATAGGCAGTATGGAGAGAGTTAGAAGGTGTTGGAAGGAGGAGGTAAAGTGTATTATTGTGATAAAATACCATGACCAAAAACAAATGTGAGGAGAAAAACTATTTCAGCTTACAATTTATTGTACATCATCCAGGAAAGTCAGAGTAGAAAGTCAAGGCAGGATCATGGAGACAGAAACTGAGGTCATGGATGAGTGCTGCTTACTGGCTTCATACATACTCAGAATGGTTTGCTCAGTCTGCTTTCTCAGATATTTCAAGGTCAGGAGTGTCATTGCCCCTTCTCCTGAGTTATGACTACTCACACAATCACCATACTTTCTGAACTGAGGGTTTCTCTTCCCAAATGGCTCTCTAAATTGTGTCGAGTTGACAGAAGGCTAGCCAGCACAGGGGGAAATAATACAGTACACATGTATAAAATATTAAAAATAAATTATAAAATATACATAATTCAGAGGCTTTCAAACAAGAAGTAAATATCAGAATTAATTATGAATATTTAAAAAAGTATTACAACAACAACAAAAAAGTAAGCCTATTCGAACTCAGATTTTGCTTTTGATCGTGACTATGCCCTGATATTTTTTCATCTTGAAGGAAGAAAGTATTTTAGTGGAGCCCATAGTTAAGAGACTTTGAATTGTAAAAAGATGTTGAATTTTAAAAGAGATTGGATATTTTTTAAAAGGGATTGAAATTTTAAGAATTTGCAAAGACTGTGTGGGACTTTTAAAGTTATTTAGATCTTGGGGATGAATAAGAAAGTAAGGGTTGCCCTGCGGTGGTGGCGCACGCCTTTAATCCCAGCACTTGGGAGGCAGAGGCAGGCAGATTTGAGTTCGAGGCTAGCCTGGTCTACAGAGTGAGTTCCAGGACAGCTAGGGCTACATAGAGAAACCCTGTCTCAAAAAAAAAAAAAAAAAAAGAATGTAAGAGTTGAGGCTTACTAGTGATGTGTTTGTGTGTCAAGCTGACAAGGGGTCAATTTTACTGGCTAGTTTTGTGTCAACTTGACACAAGCTGAGTTATCACAGAGAAAGTAGTCAGGACTGGAACTCAAGGTGGTCAGTTAGTAGGAGCTGATGCAGAGCCATGGAGGGATTTTACTTACTGGCTTGCTTCCACTTGCTTGCTCAGCTTGCTTTCTTATAGAACCCAAGACCACCAGCCCAGAGATGGTATCACCCACAAGGGGCCCTCCCTGCTTGATCACTAATTGAGAAAATGCCCCACACCTGGATCTCATGGAGGCATTTCCCCAATTTAAGCTCCTTTCTCTGTGATAAACTCCAGCTTGTGTCAAGTTGACATAAAACTAGCCAGTACACAATGCTCCAGCTTGGGAATGTTTGCTTGGAATACTTTTTTCCTTACACTGCAGTATTGTTTAACTTTGTAGATGTGGCATGTCTTTTGTATGCAGCACAATGATGGATTGTGTTTACATATCCAGGCTGTTATCCTGTTTAATTTTATTGGGAAGTGAGTCCATTGATGTGGAAATATATTAGTGACCAATGATTGTTAGTTTCTGTTATTTTGCTTTTAGGGGTGGTAGTGTGTTTGATTTTCTTCTTTTGGGTTTGTTGTAAGATGATTAAAGTCTTGTGTGTAGTTACCCTCATTGTTTGAGTTTTCCTCCTATTATCCTCTGTTGGGCTGGAATAGTAGAAATATATTATTTAAATTTGGTTTTGTCATGGAAAATATTGGTTTCTTCATCTATGGTGATTGAGAGTTTTGCTGGGTATACTAGTCTGAGCTGGCATCTGTGGTCTCTTCAGGTTTTCCATAAAACTGTCCAGGACCTTCTGGCTTTTAGGGTCTCTATTGAGAAGTCAGGTATAATTCTGATATATGACCTTTCTTTCTATGTTACTTGGCTTTTCCTCTTACATCTTTTAACATTCTTTCCTGTTCTGTAAATTTAGTGTTTTAATTATTATTTGGTAGGGGGATTTTCTTTTCTGGTCCAATCTATTTGATGTTCTGTATGCTTCTTGTACATGTATAGCTATCTCTTTCTTTAGGTTAGGGAAGTTTTCTATGATTTTGTCAAAGATATTTTCTGGCCCGTTGAACTGAGAGTCTTCACCTTCTTCTATTCCTATTTTTCTTAGATATGGTCTTTTCATTGTGTCCCAAATATTTTGGATGTTTTGAGTTAGGTACTTTTTGCATTTAGCATTTCCTTCTTTTGTATCGTCTCTGCCTGAGATTCTCTCTCCCATCTCTTATATTCTGTTGGTGATCCTTGAATCTGTTATTCCTGTTCTACTCCCTAAGCTTTCCATCTCTAGGGCTGCCTCCTTCTTTGTTTTCTTCAGTATTTCTGTTTCCATTTGTAGGTCTTAGACCATTTTGTTAATTTCATTCATCTGTTTGAATGCATTTTCTATGGTTTTAAAAGTATTTATTTGTTTCGACTTTAAAGACCTCTACCTATTTGATTGAGTTTCCCTGCCTTTCTCTGAGGGAATAATATCTTCTTTAAAGGCCTCTATCATTACAGGATTTACATGTTCTGAGGATTTGAATTCAGGTTGTAAGGTTTATATAGCAAATACTTTACAACTATACCATGTCACAAACCTCAAGAATAACAATTCTTAATAATTTTTTGGTGTTAATGATTTGCAAATTTTAAAATTTTAAGGAAAAATAAATAAAGGAGGGGATAAAAATATTTTGGGTAGCAAATTAAAGCCAAAGTGTATATGGGAAAAATACATGTAACAGGAGAAATAAAAAATAAGAATTTTTCACTAATTGTTTTAAAAATTTAGGTGAAATAGACAATTTCTTAAACACACATACAAAAACTAAAATAAAGAAAACTAACCGACAGGAAGAACTTGAAGTTTGAACATCTTCAATAGTCAATTTTTCACTGTCCCTGAGTAAAAGCAAATAGTAATTACAAATTCTTAAAGAAATAGAGAAAAATGGGAATACGTAATAAAATTATATGATGATAATATAGTCTTGGCATGAAAAACTGGCAGCATCACTACTAGAAAGTAAAATTCCAGGACTTCATATTGCTGCTAGAGATAACTTTACACTTTTTATTTTTGGCAAATTAAACTTTAAGAAGGGATATTAAATAAAAAATAAGTGGTGATTATACTAGGTTAGTTTAGCATATGAAATTTGCAATATTAGAACATTAACAAAAGAGAAAAAATGATTATATAAGTGCCTGATAATATCATCTCTTAAAACTTTTTGATAAAATTTATAGCAGATGTAGTTTAGGAAATTTAAATTTTTAACAAAGAGAATATATACAAGTATATAACAAATGCAACTCTAAACGGTGAAAAATTAGAAACATTCAAAAAATTAGAAACATTCCCCCTAGCTCATGAAAAACAACAAATAAGGTTATCCACTAAAAGCCTTGTGTTCACATAGTCTTGGAATATTCAACTTAATCTAGTAAAAAAAAGGTTGAGCAAATAACAAAATTTTTAGAAAAGTATGAAGTTCAAATGTAGTTACTTAAAAGAAACTAAATGATCTATATAAAAATTCAAAATACCTGAACATATAATATTAATTTTTTTTAATTTATTAAGATTACTAGAAATAAAGAGAAAAATTTCAAATCAATTATATTTCAATAGAGCATCACATAAACAATTCAAAAATAATTCAATACTATATGTATGTATGTATGTATATATATATATATATATATATATATATATTTGACCTGAGATAAATAATATATATGTAATACCTCTGTGCTAAAAAGTAGAAACCAATATTAAGAAAACTGAGGAAAATATAATTAAATGGAGGTGCATACCATGTTGAGAGTTTGGAAGATATACATCAATTCTCACTAAATTAACATATTCTTTATACTTCCAATGAATTGTGTTTTTACTTTTATGATAAGATTTTAAAGTTGATATGATACATGAAAAAGAGATATAACACAAAGACTGTAGAAATGATGCAGCTTTTATGAGCAACTGTTGCTCTTTAAGAAAGTCTGAATTCAAGTCTTAGTACCTACAAAGGATGTTTCGCAACTATCTATTATTCTATTTCTAATGGATTTTATACCCTCTTGTGCCCTCCATTCACAGAAGATGGAAAGATCTCCCATGCTCATGGATTGGTAGGATCAATATAGTAAAAATGGCTATCCTGCCAGAAGCAATCTACAGATTCAATGCAATCCCCATCAAAATTCCAACTCAATTCTTCACTGAGTTAGAAAGGGCAATTTGCAAATTCATCTGGAATAACAAAAAACCTAGGATAGCAAAAACTATTCTCAACAATAAAAGAACCTCTGGTGGAATCACCATGCCTGACCTCAAGCTGTACTACAGAGCAATTGTGATAAAAACTGCATGGTACTGGTACAATGACAGACAGGTAGATCAATGGAATAGAATTGAAGACCCAGAAATGAACCCTCCATTCACACACACACTCACGATTAAAATAAAATTTAAAAGATATATAAGTCTAATTTTGGGGAAATAACATGCCTTATGATATACAGTACAATTACTATACCAATTTAATCTCAACATAAGTCAATGTGATACTGACACTTAAAGATAAATGGCAGGAATGACCATCCATAGACTGCCCCACCTGGGGATCCATCCCATAAACAACAACAACACACAGACACTATTGTGGATGCCAACAAGTGCTTGCTGACATGACCCTGATATAGCTGTCTCCTGAGAGGCTCTGCCAGTGCCTGACAAATACAGAAGTGGATGCTCACAACCATCCATTGGATAGAGCACAGGGCCTTCAATGAAGGAGTTAGAGAAAGTACCAAGGAGCTGAAGGGGTTTGCATCCCCAAAAGAGGAACAACACTATGAACTAACTGGTACCCCCAGACCTCTCTGGGACTAAACCACCAACCAAAGAAAACACATGGTGGGACTCATGGCTCTAGCTGCATATGTAGCAGAGGATGGCCTAGTTGGTCATCAGTGGGAGGAGAGGCCCTTGGTCCTGCGAAGGTTCTATGGCCTACTGGTACTTTCTCTAGCTCTTTCTAGGGGCCCTGTGTTTCATCCAATAGATGACCTTGAGCATCCAGTTCTGTATTTGCCAGGCACTGGCATAGCCTCACAAGAGAGAGCTATGTCAGGGTCCTATCAGCAAAATCTTTCTGGCATATGCAATAGTGTCTGGGTTTGGTGGTTGTATATGGGATGGATCCCCAGGTGGGGCAGTCTCTGGATAATCCTTCCTTCTGTCTCAGCTCTGAACTTTGTCTCTGTAACTCCTTCCATGGGTATTTTATTCCCCATTCTAAGAAACAGCGAAGTATCCACACTTTGGACCTTTAAAAAACAGTCATTCTATCAAGTGTAATATGAAGTCTGTGTATTGGAATAATAGATTGACAAAATTTTCCTACTCATACATTTTAGGTTATTGACTGTTAACTATAACATACTATTATGTTATATTTAGGCTTATAGCTTAACCCACACAGACACTCTTTCCATTCTACAAGAAACAAGAGACTCAAAGAGCCACAGTCATTTATAAATTTTTCAAAAGAAGCCGAATTGGCTATATTTAAAAGGAAAGTACTCAAGGCCTGATGGAAAATTTGTTACCTGTTTAAACACAAACATTGTCCTATAAAAATGCCTAGGGAATAACAGTACTTTACATATAACTATATAAGTTCATTAGATATGTTAATCATTAAGAATTCTAAGAAGTGTTATAAAGAGGGCTTACAGTTTTGAAAGAGACATTTCCTTTGCCTATCTTCTGCCAGGACTTCAGCATTTGTATGTTCAAACTAATAATGTTGAGTCATGACATCATAAAGAGACCCAGCTACAAAAATTTAAAGGGAAAGCACACACTATATTTTCCACTCTATACTAATACATCTAAATTTTATTTTAAAACTATGGATATGCTTGCATATTTCAAAAAATATAAGTAAGAGACTTAGTAATTCATTAGTTGATTCTACCTTGTTATTGGAAAAACAACTAATTATTTTATGACAAGTTAATGAACACTAATTTTGAGTGGCTATATGTGGCCATATATGTGAGTGTTATTTAAAGATAAGATGTAAAGAAAATAGAATATAAAATTTCTCTTTAAAAAGAACAACTATAATTAACTACATTTATTTCAAATTCAATCTTTTTTTTGAAAATATTTTCTTGTCCTTTCTCTAGTATCATCTTAGGTCTCATGGAATACAGTACATTTTATGAACTTCATATATGTATTAACATAAAATTAACATAACAACACACATTTAGTTAACTCATATAAATTTCTGATCAATTTCTAGGAATAAATAAATCCTTGTCCATTTATATTTATTTGTTTATTTACTTACTTATTTATCTTAGTTTCCCAAAGCTTCCTTTGTCAGTATCCTGAAACCATGCTAGGATCTCTTCTTCATAGAGGACATGGTTCATATATCATATATGTTCCAATGCCTGCTGACCCCTCTTTATTCAGAAGTGAATATTTTCTTAGATATATTTTATTATGTGTTTAAATGATATAATTGTTATTGTTATGGAGAATTATCATTTTTGCATAATTTTAAATATTTGGTTGACATAGTATTTAAACATATTTGTGAGGTTTTATATTTGTATATTATATAGTCAAACCAGAATAATTCACATTTCCATTTCTCAAACATTTATTAATTTTATGTGGTAGTAGTAAAGAGGCTCTTGTAATTTTAGAATAAATAGATTTTTTTTTATAGAATGTTTCCTCTACCATAAAATATTACAGCAGAACTAATTGCTCCTATTGAGTTGCATTTTTAGAGTTATTTTCCATCCTCATCCTATGTTGGTAACAGCCTCTCAGAGCCATGATTTACCACTTAGTCCTAAAAAGTAATCATTTTTGCTCTTACTAATAAGTTAGTACATACAGCAACCATATTTCTGTACTTATATTATTGTGCTTATCATACTCTCAACATAATAACTCCTCAAGTGACAGGATTTCATTTTATGTAAAGATAATGTTCTAATACACATCCACTAACAGATGCTTTGTATGATATATCCTAGATACTGTAATAAGCATGAAATTATTTCTTTGGTACTAATTTTATTTCTATTGACATGAAGGAATAATAAGATTGTTGAATCTTACTGTACATCTATTTCTGACTTTTATTCCTTTTTCTTTTTATAAATAAAATTGTTTTATTTATTTACATTCTAAATGTTGCCCCCTTTCCCAGTCACCCCTCCTAGAGTTCTTCACCCCCTGCCCCATCCCTTTTGACTCTGACAGGGTGCTCCTCCACCCAACCCCTCAGGCACCCACCCACCCACCCACCCACACCTTACTACATATACCTCTCACCCCCACCCCACAATGTCCCCCTTCCCTGGGGCATCAAGTCTCTACACTATTGGTCTCATCCTCTCCTACTGAGGCCAGACAAGGCAGTCCTCTGCTACATAAGTATGTGTATGTGGGAGGGGGCACAGACCAACCCATGTATGCTTTTTGGTTGATCACTTAGCCTTTGGGAGTTCTGATGGGTCCAGGTTAGTTGATTGTTGTTCTTCCTATGGGATTGCAATCTCCTTCAGCTCCTTCAGTCCTTATTCTTCCATAAGGACTCTTTCACCAACCTTAGTCCAATAGTTGACTGTAAGTATCTGCATCTGTTTCAGTCAGCTGCTGGTAGAGCCTCTCAGAGGACAGCCATGCTAGGCTACTGTATGCAAGCACAACATGGTATCAGTAGTAGTGTCAGGGTTTGGTGCCCGTGCATGGGATGAATCCCAAGCTGGCCTGGTCTCTGGATGGCCTTTCCTTCAGCCTCTGCTCCATTTTTGTCCCTGCATTTCCTTTAGATAGGAACAATTCTGGGTCAAAAAATTTGAAGGTTAATGGGTTGCCCCATCTCTCCACTGGGGGTCTTGTCTATCTACTGGAGGTGTTCTCTTAAGGTTCCATCTTCCCAGTGTTAGACATTTCAGCTAAGGTCATCTCCACTGAGTCCTGGGACCCTTTCATATTCCAGGTATCTAGGACATTCTTGAGGTTTCCTCTGTGCCTCTACCCTGCTCCACAGCTGCATATTTTCATTGATTCTCCTCTCCCTCTGGGCTTCTCTCTTGTCTTTCACCATACTTGACCCTTCCCCCACTTTCTTCTCCCCTCTACCATTCAGGTTGCTCCCTCCCTCTGCCTCCCATGATTATTTAGTTCCCCTTTCTAAGTGGTATTGAAGCATCCTCACTTGGGCCTTCTTGTTAAACTAATATTGTTTTGGGAAGCCTCTTATGTTCCTCTGAAGAATAACTCACAGGGGGATTTTCCATGCTTGGGACTCAAAAATTTCTTAGATCTGACTTTTGGGGGTGAATCCAATTGCCCCGCATCGCACAACTACACACACACACACACAAACACTCACTCACTTAAGATTCATGGAAAATGATGAAATGGGAGATAGAATGATTTTAAGAGCCAAACACCCAGGATGCCTGCTACTTTATTGTATCCACTAGACATGACAAGGGAAATGAACCCATGAAATATCAACAATACAGTTGCCTGAACAAGAAAGGCAAAAAGACAACAGTTAAAATGCTATCACAAAGAAGGGAAACTTTACTTGCTTCCTCCTAGATGAAGATATACTGGTGGTCAGCAGCTCTTGAAAGAGAGACAATCAATGTCCTTCAAAGGTGAGCTTGTATTGAATAGATTGTCTAATTCCAAGTCGTAAAATCTGGACACATGTACATATAAGCAAAATTAAGCGGATGTATTAGGTCATTTGTATATGTAGCACTAATACTAATACTACTAATAAAAGAGATCGTGAATTTGAGTGGAATTCAGGAAACACAGGAGGAGTTTGAAGAGGGAGCCGGAGTAACGTAAATGCAGTACTCATTTAAAAAGTTCTCAAAATTTATTTTAAAAAAGTCAAAAATAGGGAGAATGGGAAGCTACCTCCTAGAGGATTTACTTTGAACATAGGACAAGAAGAATTTGAGCTATAACTGACTTAAAAATCTCCTCCCCAAGTACTGACTCTCCTAGTGTCCAAAGTTGTAGCAAAAGCTCTCAAGGGAGGAAAATAATTAACTACCGACCCATCTGTAAAGCCTAAAAACTATCATAATGCCTAGGCTGGCAAGATACCGATAATGACACAAGATTGGCACTTTTATCTTGGGGGTAGCCAACAGTTGTCTAATTGGAATTAAGGCCCACTCAATAGAAAGGACTCCATGCTTGTTAATGTATGCCTAACTACCCTAGGGTAGTGCCATGGTTTGTACATTCTTGGACCAGGGAGTGGCACTGTTTGGAGGTGTGGCTTTGTTGGAATAGGTGTGACCTGGTTGGAGTAGGTTCGTCACTGTGGATGTGGGCTTAAGACCCTCACCCTAGTTGCCTGGAAGTCAGTCTTCCACTAGCAGCCTTTGGATGAAGATGTAGAACTCTCAGCTCTGCCTGTGCCATGCCTGCCTGGATACTGCCATGCTCCCACCTTGATGATAATGGACTGAACCTCTGAACCTGTAAGCCAGCCCCAATTAAATGTTGTTTTTTTTATAAGACTTGCCTTGGTCATGGTGTCTGTTCACAGCAGTAAAACCCTAACTAAGATAGGTAGAGAGGCCATAGGTCTAAGAGGAGAAGCAACTACTGCCACTTTCCTAAACAAATATAGTTTTTAACTACATTCTAAATACATATCCTTATCCCACAGGTAAGAATAGATTATTGTGGAGGTACATGCAGGTATACAGGCAGAAGTGAACCCCACCAAAAGATAAGAATAAAACCAGGTGCAGATTGACTTTGTTGACATGGATCAGACTTCAGGGAGTCTAATGACAGAAACAGATCATTGTCAACATACTTAAAACACATTACAGTTTGGGAAAGGTTTCCAGGCAACAATCAGTGCAATCAGTTCAGCCCCAGGTGCATAGAAGTGCTTAGGTCTGACTACATCAAATGGTTTTACAAAGTACATGTGACTGTGAGGGTGAGATCTATAGCCAAAAGGTCTGGAATCTAGTGTAATCTCTGACTGATAGCATCGAGGTCAGTAGGACATAAAGTTCTTGCAACATCTTCCCTAAAGATGGGCCATGGTCTAGGGAGGGAAGAATGATTCTGGGAGAACCATTCTGGGGACTTTGGGTGATGTATGTCTCCACCAATAGCAAAAAAGTAAGCAGGTTGTTAACAGCCTCCATGCTCAGCTTTCTGGATGGAATTGGGGAATTTGATTTTTATCTCCTCCACTGAGGTGACAACCATGTGTGATTATTGTTTCTGGTTCTTTTTGCTTCTCTATAAGTACAGGACCTCTCTGCCTCTAGCAACTTAACACCAGAGAAGCTTATTTGTGCAAAAGATAGAGATTTAATTCAGACCTCTGCAATTAGGCAAAATGCAGCGAATCAACTCAAATTATACATTTCCACTTTTTTGAGGATTTTCTGCAATATTGAATGTATTTGTATTAACAGTTTCACCAGCAGTATGTAGCAATTCTTTTTCCTTATACTTAATACCATTTGTCACTTTGGACCTTCCTGGGGATAGGAATCCTGTCTGGGATGAAAAAGTATCTCATTGTAGGCAGACCTGTTGGCACACACATTTAATCCCAGAATTTGGGAGGCAAAAGACTGTGAGCTCAAGGGTAGCCTGGTCTACAAAATGAGTCAGCTAGGAAGGTCTACACAGTAATACTTTGTCTCAAAACAAAATAAAACAAAACAAAACAAACAAAAGAATATCTTATTTTGGTTTTGATATGCAATTTCCTGGTGATGATTGATATTTTTCATAAAATTTTAGCTATTTGTATATTTTCTTTTGAGAATTATCCTTCCTGTGATTGCTTCATCTTTTCTGATACATTTTTAAATTTACTGATGAATTTTGAATGATTTGCTATTGTTTGACAACAATTTATATTTATATTTTACTTACCAAGCATAATGTTCTATAGTTTTTGCATTTTCTGCATTTGATATCAGATAATATTGTCCATGTAGAATAAATTTAGCATAGTTCCCTAATTTTAATTTTTTGAAAACCTGAGAAAGAGTGTATTGTCATTGTTTAGATGCATTTTATAATTCATCAGTGAAGCCATTGTCTCTTAGACTTCTTTTTGTTGGAACACTTTGATATTTTATCCATTCTTGTCTTTCCAGACTTTATATTTATTTTGCAAGTGGCTAGGACTTTGCTCATATCTTCTAGCACTTACAATGTTTTTTAGCATATAGCTCAATAATAGCTTCTTGCATTCAGTTGTGTTTTTTTATATCAGTTTAAATTTTTTATTTGCCATTTCCAATATGAGGCATTTGAGTTTTCTTCATTTTTTTTCTTTGCTATCCTAGCCAAAAATTTTTGAATTTTGTGACCTTTAAAAAGTCCAATTGAGTTTTATTACTATTGTGAGTAGACTACTTAAAGTCTTGATTTATATTCTGACCTTTATTGTTTCAGTACTTTTTTTTTGGCGGAGGGGGGGGGGGGGAGGTTCGAGACAGTGTTTCTCTGTGTAGCCGTGGCTGTCCTGGAACTCACTTTGTAGACCAGGCTAGCCTTGAACTCAGGAATCCGCCTGCCTCTGCCTCCCAAGTGCTGGGATTAAAGGCGTGTGCCATCACACCTGGCATTTCAGCACATTTTTAATTGGAATTGTTTAAGCTATTCTAAGTACCATTAGGTTGTTTATTTAAAATCCTTGTTTCTTTTGTGTAGGGATTTTTTGTTATGGCTATCACAACCAATAGTGCTTTTGCTGTATCACATCATTTTGGTACATTTTGTATCACTTTCATTGTTTTCAAGAAATCTTTTATTATTTTTACTTTGTTCTATCTCATTCATGGGGATGCTGCTTAATTTTTATTTATTTATGATTTCTATTGTTCTTACCATTAGTTTCTGCTTTCTCTTCCTTGAGATCAGAGATGATACAGCTTTTTTTTTTCTGAATACTAGTTTCTCCTCAAGAATATAATTGAGTCAAGAAACATAGACAGATGGTCATTTCATGAAGTAAATCCAAAGTAAAACAAAGCACAGTCCAAAGGAAAAGAATTGAAGCAGTGTTATCCTAAAGGAAAGGAACAGGCTCATAAGTTCTGTGTTGTGAATTTTTCCAAAAAATTATTGTCTTTTTAAAAAAGTTTTCTTTATGGATTTAGTTTTGGGCCTAGAGTCATTATATCTCCCTTTGCCAGAAAACTTAAAAATTTAAGTCATATGCTGTTGGAATTATTTCCTAGAGAGAGAAAAAATTAAACAAATCATGTTCATACTGTAAAAGTTGTCTCCCTTTTAGAATTAGGGTGTTTCAGATAACTTGTTCAAAGATGATGCTGTTCTCTGCATCCCTGCAAGAAATATAAAAGCCAACTTTTGGTCTTCTACCAATATTTGCTCATTCAAAGGTAAACAGATACTGTGACAATGAGTTTAACAGTCTTCAGAGAAAGTTATATTTGAAATTTAAGACCAAAAAATTACTTGTAATTTGTAGATATCTCCCCAAGCAATCATGTAAGTATTTGGATCGGGTTGAAATCCTCAATTATACCTCTTAAAGTTGGACTTGTATGTATTTCCCACTGCTCTTAATTATCAGAAGAACAGATGTTACAAAGGAAGTTTCTGAGTCTTGAATGACTATCTCCCAGAACATGGTGATATTGGCCTACAATAGAGTATTATCCCTTGGGTGTATTAGGCAATGTCTTTTATTTGGATAATAGGTTCTGTGGCAGGGTAGTTTTCAGTGGACTACATGCCCTATTTGCCCACACTATGGGTTTTATTCCTGTCAGAAACTGTCTTTCCTCCTCTTTCAGAAGAACTTAACTCACAATGTAAAATGATTCCTTCAAATTTGAAGTATATCTTTCTCTAGATCAGGACTAAGGATATTCAGGAATGACTGAAAACTGATACAAAAATTAGTTTTCCTATTATAAGCAACTTTAAGCAGGTCAGTTTTCTTATTATAGCTTTTCGTCAATGACCACATTCTGACTAGTTTTATATGAAATTATCCTAGAAAATCGAATTAACAGGGGCATGTTTGCCCCAGTACTAGGTAGAAAGTTATAGTTTTTTCTGCTGTATCCATAGTTGTCCTGGGATCTGACACTTTAGTCTACTTACAGTTTTGTTGCTATGATAAAGCACTCTGATCAAAAAGCAAATTGAGGCGGAAAGGTTTTGTTTAGCTTATACTTTCCAGGTCACAGTCTATCATTGATCGAATTCGGGATGAAAACTCAAGCAGGAACTTAAATAAAAACCACAGATGAATGAGCCCCTAAACAGTTCATGCTCAGCTAGATTTTTTACATAGCCTTAGACCATCTGCTTAGGGATGGTGCCACTCACAGTTGGCTCAGTCCTTCCTCACCAATTATCAAATCATTAATTCAAAGAATCTCTTCTCAGACATCGCTCTAGGCTAATCTGTTATTGTCAGTTCTTCAGTAAAAGTTTGTTCTTCCCAAGTGACTCTAAGTTGTGACAAGTTGACAAATTAACCAGCACAGATGACAATGTTTTGTTTAGGAAGTGGCTAGACCTAAGGGAACCTGTTCTTTTATGCCATCAATGATTGAGATTATATCTCAAGGTCGCAACCTACCACAACCAAAACTTCTTTCATTAATGGAAACGTCCAGGTGTGTGTAAGCAAAGATTAGCATCATTTCTTAAGGCCATAAAGTATTCAACAGAAATCTCTCTTGTCTATTTACCAATGCTGGAGAAAAACCGATTCAGTTAAGAGATTTTGATAAAGTTTTGATACCCATTGTTGAGCCAAACCTCCTCATTTCTCATCTTGTTCTTTGGACAAGATTTTTCCAGTGGATGAACAACCTTTTTTGTTCTTAAATGACTGATGTTTAATTCAGTTTACTTTTCCCAGGAATAGACTACTCATTCCATGGAATGAGTCTTAGGAAAAGAATGATTAACTCCACATCTATACAAAACAAGATGAGAAATGTATATCCTTAGAGGGAGATAGGATATACTGAACCTCCATCCCAGCACCTGTCAACTGCTTTTATATCCTATGACCTTGGTCAGGCTTCATAAAACTTTTCAAAGGACTTTTAACAACCTAACGTTAAGGAGGACAAGTGCCTCATGAACTTCCAACAACTACCCATATGTCCTCAAAAAGGGGGAACGTTTAATAAACCTCTCCCCAGTAAGTGCTAACTGTCTATATATTTTCAGGAAGAAATCGGGATTTCATGAGTCCTGGCACACAGCAACTGCTAACTGGCTGTATACCATCAGAGAAGGGCTGGGACTCATGATGCCTCTATTCCAACTCCCACAACTTCTATAACTGCCTGATTGAAATGCAAAGCATCCTAAGCTTCCTAGGTTATTAATGCTTCTAATTTTGTGCAGTTTTCCCCAGGCCAATCTCAGTTGCTGAGACTTTAGTGGGGAATATCAAATCATGCCTGAGAACAGTCTTCCACGATAGCCTAAGATAAAAGGGCATGGGTTGGAACAGTTTCTTGAATTGGGCATCCTACCTACTTTTGTGAATGTCATCAAAAAGCAAGGCAGTATTTTAGAAAATCTCATGTTTTAAAGGAGATAACTAGGTTTTAGTTTGTGTCATAATACAAAACTTTGATTACAAAAGTTGATATTATTAACAGTTTAATATAAAAGCTTAATCATTTATATACTATTTTTCCCCCTTTTTATTAGGTATTTTCCTCATTTCCAATGCTATCCAAAAAGTCCCCAATACACCTCCCCACTCCCCTACCCACCCACTCCCACTTTTTAGCCCTGGTGTTCCCCTGTACTGGGGCACATAAAGTTTGCAAGTCCAATGGGCCTCTCTTTCCAGTGATGGCCGACTAGGCCATCTTCTGATTCATATGCAGCTAGAGTCAAGAGCTCCGGGGTACTGGTTAGTTCATAATGTTGTTGCACCTACAGGGTTGCAGATCTCTTTAGCTCCTTGAATACTTTCTCTAGCTCCTCCACTGGGGGCCCCGTGATCCATCCAATAGATGACTGTGAGCATCCACTTCTGTGTTTGCTAGGCCCTGGCATTGTCTCACAAGAGACAGCTATATCTGGGTCCTTTCAGCAAAATCTTGCTAGTGTATGCAATGTTGTCAGCGTTTAGAAGCTGATTATGGGATGGATCCCTGGATATGGCAGTATTTATATGGTCCATCCTTTCTTCACAGCTCCAAACTTTATCTCTGTAACTCTTTCCATGGGTGTTTTGTTCCCAATTCTAAGAAGGGGCACAGTGTCCACACTTTGGTCTTCGTTCTTCTTGAGTTTCATGCGTTTAACAAATTGTATCTTATATCTTGGGTATCCTAAGTTTTTGGGCTAATATCCACTTATCAATGAGTACATATTGTGTTAGTTCCTTTGTGATTGGGTTACCTCACTCAAGATGATGCCCTCCAGGTCCATCCATTTGCCTAGGAATTTCATAAATTCATTCCTTTTAATAGCTGAGTAGTACTCCATTGTGTAAATGTACCACATTTTCTGTATCCATTCCTCTGTTGAGGGGCATCTGGGTTCTTTCCAGCTTCTGGCTATTATAAATAAGGCTGCTATGAACATAGTGGAGCATGTGTCCTTCTTACCGGTTGGGACATCTTCTGGATATATGCCCAGGAGAGGTATTGCTGGATCCTCTGGAAGTATCATGTCCAAGTTTGAGAGGAACCACAAACTGATTTCCAGAGTGGTTGTACAAGCTTGCAATCCCACCAACAATGAAGGAGTGTTCCTCTTTCTCCACATCCTCGCCAGCATCTGCTGTCACCTGAATATTTGATCTTACCGTTCTGACTGGTGAGAGGTGGAATCTCAGGGTTGTTTTGAGTTGCATTTCCCTGATGATTAAGGATGTTGAACATTTTTTTCAGGTGCTTCTCTGCCATTCGGTATTCCTCAGGTGAGAATTCTTTGTTCAGTTCTGAGCCCCATTTTTTATTGGGGTTATTTGATTTTATGGAGCCCACCTTCTTGAGTTCTTTATATATATTGGATATTAGTCCCCTATCTGATTTAGGATAGGTAAAGATCCATTCCCAATCTGTTGGTGGTCTTTTTGTCTCATTGACTGTGTCTTTTGCCTTGCAGAAGCTTTGCAACTTTATGAGGTCCCATTTATCGATTCTCAATCTTACAGCACAAGCCTTTCCTCTTCTATTCAGGAATTGTTCCCCTGTACTCATATCTTCAAGGCTTTTCCCTACTTTCTCCGCTATAATTTTCAGTGTCTCTGGTGTTATGTGGAGTTCCTTAATCCACTTAGATTTGACCTTAGTACAAGGAGTTAGGAATGGATCAATTCGCATTCTTCTACATGATAACTGCCAGTTGTGCCAGCACCATTTGTTGAAAATGCTGTCCTTTTTTCCACTGGATGGTTTTAGCTCCCTTGTCAAAGATCAAGTGACCATAGGTGTGTGGGTTCATCTCAGGGTCTTCAATTCTGTTCCATTGGTCTACTTGTCTGTTACTATACCAATACCATGCAGTTTTTTATCACAATTTCTCTGTAGTACAGCTTTAGGTCCGGCATGGTGATTCCACCAGAGGTTCTTTTATCCTTGAGAAGAGTTCTTGCTATCCTAGGTTTTTTGTTGTTCCAGATGAATTTGCAGATTGCCCTTTCTAATTCCTTGAAGAATTGAGTTGGAATTTTGATGGGGATTGCATTGAATCTGTAGATTGCTTTTGGCAAGAGAGCCATTTTTACAATGTTGATCCTGCCAATCCATGAGCATGGGAGATCTTTCCATCTTCTGAGATCTCCTTTAATTTCTTTCTTCAGAGACTTGAAGTTCTTGTCATACAGATCTTTCACTCCCTTAGTTAGAATCACGCCAAGATATTTTATATTATTTGTGACTATTGAGAAGGGTGTTGTTTCCCTAATTTCTTTCTCCGCCTGTTTATCCTTTGTGTAGAGAAAGGCCATTGACTTGTTTGAGTTAATTTTATATCCAGCCACTTCATTGAAGCTGTTTATCAGGCTTAGGAGTTCTCTGGTGGAATTTTTAGGGTCACTTATATATACTATCATATCATCTGCAAAAAGTGATATTTTGACTTCTTCTTTTCCAATTTGTATCCCCTTGATGTCCTTTTGTTGTCGAATTGCTCTGGCTAGGACTTCAAGTACAATGTTGAATAGGTATGGAGAGAGTGGACAGCCTTTTCTAGTCCCTGATTTTAGTGGGATTTCTTCCAGCTTCTCACCATTTACTTTGATGTTGGCTACTGGTTTGCTGTAGATTGCTTTTATCATGGTTAGGTATGGGCCTTGAATTCCTGATCTTTCCAAGACTTTTATCATGAATGGGTGTTGGATCTTGTCAAATGCTTTTTCCGCATCTAACGAGATGACCATGTGGTTTTTGTCTTTGAGTTTGTTTATATAATGAATCACATTGATGGGTTTCCATATATTAAACCATGGCTGCATCCCTGGAATGAAACCTATTTGGTCAGGATGGATGATTGTTTTGATATGTTCTTGGCTTCCGTTAGCTAGAATTTTATTGAGTATTTTTGCATCGATATTCATAAGGGAAACTGGTCTGAATTTCTCTATCTTTGTTGGGTCTTTCTGTGGTTTAGGTATCAAAGTTATTGTGGCTTCATAGAATGAATTGGGTAGAGTACCTTCTGTTTCTATTTTGTGGAATAGTTTGTGAAGAACTGGGATTAGATCTTCTTTGAAGGTCTGATAGAACTCTGCACTAAACCCATCTGGTCCTGGGCTTTTTTTGGTTGGGAGACTATTAATGACTGCTTCTATTTCTTTAGGGGATATGGGACTGTTTAGATCATTAACCTGATCCTGATTTAACTTTGGTGCCTGGTATCTGTCTAGAAATTTGTCCATTTCATCCAGGTTTTCCAGTTTTGTTGAGTATAGCCTTTTGTAGAAGGATCTGATGGTGTTTTGGATTTCTTCAGGATCTGTTGTTATGTCTCCCTTTTCATTTCTGATTTTGTTAATTAGGATTCTGTCTCTGTACCCTCTAGAGTGTCTAGCTAAGGGTTTATCTATCTTGTTGATTTTCTCAAAGAACCAGCTCCTAGATTGGTTGATTCTTTGAACAGTTCTTCTTGTTTCCACTTGGTTGATTTCACCCCTGAGTTTGATTATTTCTTGCTGTCTACTACTCTTGGGTGAATTTGCTTCCTTTTGTTCTAGAGCTTTTAGGTGTGTTGTCAAGCTGCTAATGTGTGCTCTCTCTAGTTTCTTTTTGGAGGCACTCAGAGCTATGAGTTTTCCTCTTAGAAATGCATTCATTGTGTCCCATAAGTTTGGGTATGTTGTGGCTTCATTTTCATTAAACTCCAAAAAATCCTTAATTTCTTTCTTTATTCCTTCCTTGAACAAGGTATCAATGAGAAGAGTGTTGTTTAGTTTCCACGTGTGTGTTGGCTTTCTTTTTCTTTTTTTTTTCAAGAAAAGAAACATTTATTTTGGCTCACAGTTGTTGAGGAAGTCATAGCAGCAGGCACACAGGCAGGTGGTCCCGTACATCTGCAGTCAGAAAGCAGATGTCTGCTCAGCTTGGTTTTTTTTTTTTTGTTTGTTTGTTTGTTTTTATTTTATTTTATTTTATTTTATTTTTATTAGTAGACAGGTGGGCCTAGCAAACACAGAAGTGGATGCTCACAGTCAGCTATTGGATGATCCAGGGAAGGATCCCTGGATATGGCAGTCTTTATACGGTCCATCCTTTCGTCACAGCTCCAAACTTTATCTCTGTAACTCTTTCCATGGGTGTTTCCATGCACCTCAACCCACCTTCATACACAAGGGTGCTACCCCACCCACCTGTATTTTCCTCATTTACATTTCCAATACTATCCAAAAAGTCCCCAATACACCCCCCCACTCCCCTACCCACCCATTCCCACTTTTTGGCCCTGGCGTTCCCCTGTACTGGGGCATATAAAGTTTGCAAGTCCAATGGACCTCTCTTTCCAGTGATGGCCGACTAGGCCATCTTTTGATACATATGCAGCTAGAGTCAAGAGCTCTGGGGTACTGGTTAGTTCATAATGTTGTTCCACCTATAGGCTTGCAGATCCCTTTAGCTCCTTGGGTACTTTTTCTAGCTCCTCCATTGGGGGCCCTGTGATCCATCCAATAGCTGACTGTGAGCATCCACTTCTGTGTTTGCTAGGCCCTGGCATTGTCTCACAAGAGACAGCTATATCTGGGTCCTTTCAGCAAAATCTTGCTAGTGTATGCAGTGGTGTCAGCGTTTGGAAGCTGATTATCGGATGGATCTCTGGATATGGCAGTCTTTATACGGTCCATCCTTTCGTCACAGCTCCAAACTTTATCTCTGTAACTCTTTCCATGGGTGTTTCCATGCTCCTCAACCCACCTTCATACACAAGGGTGCTACCCCACCCACCTGTCTACTCCCTCTTCACTGCTCTAGCATTTCCCTACACTGGGGCATCACGCCTTTATAGGACAAGGGCCTCCTCTCTTTTTGATGCCAGACAAGGCCATCCTCTGCTACATATGCAGTTGGAGCCATGGGTCCTCCCTCCATGTGTACACTTGGTTGATAATTTAGTCCCTGGGAGTTCTTGGGGGGTCTGGTTGGTTAATATTTTTGTTCTACTTATGTGGTTGCAAACCCCTTCAGCTCCTTCATTCCTTTCTCTATCTTTTCCATTGGGCTCCGTGGTCAGTCTAATGGTTAGCTTCGAGCATCTTCATCTGTATTTGTTAAGCTCTGGCCGTGCCTCTCAGGAGATGTCCATATTAGCTCCTATCAGCAAGTTCTTCTTGGCATCCACAAGAGTATATGAGTTTAGTAATTGTATATGAGATGGATCCCCAGGTGGTGCAGTCTCTGGTTAGCTTTTATTTCAGTCTCTGCTCCACTCTTTTCCCCTGAATATCATTTAGTGTTGAGGTAAATCTCCAACCCAAATATGACCCGGCAATGAAAACACAACTCAATTAATATTAATACACACTGTGAACTTAGATTGGGCAGATTTCCATTACACTACCATCTTCCCCATATAAGAGACCCCTTAGAACTTGGGGTTTCTCCAGGACAGGTGCTTCTGCTCTACTTTCCTCCTCCTCCCCCTCCCCCCCTCCTCCTCCTCCTCCCCATCCTTCCCCCTTCTCCTCCTCCTCCTCCTCCTCTGTTGTCCTTTCTCTCTCTCTCTTTCTCTCTCAGCTCCACCTTCTCTTTCTCTGCCCAATCACTGGCTCTAGCCTTTATTTATAAATTAAGGTGGGAAGAAGGTTTACAGGAAATCACTTGAATGTTGACTTATTCTTTATTCACAGCCCCTCCCAGAAGAACAGAATTAACATCAAATATAATTAGCCCTACTGCTATCTACAAAAATTTAGATTCTGGGCTAAAATTTTAGGAAGGGTGGGTGACCCCATCCCTCAACTTGGGCCTTGCCTACAGGTTCACCCTCCCTTTGTTGGTATTTCAGCTAATGTGAACCCCGTTGGTTTCTGGGAGCCTCATGCTTGCCTTGTATCTGGGACTTTGTGTTGGTTACCCCTAGGACACCATCCCCCATTGCTATACACCTCTGTTAAACTTCCCAACCCTATGTACATCTGCCCTGTCTCTTCGCACACCTCATCCTGAATCCCATTTTTTCCTCTCACCCTCCTCTCTTACTTCCAAGTCTTGCCTAATGGGATTATTTTGTTTCCCCTTCTTAGTAGGACTTAGGGCATCAACACTTTGCTCTTTTTTGCTCTTTCTTTTCTTTTCTTTTTTTTTTTTTTTGGTTTTTCGAGACAGGGTTTCTCTGTGTAGCCCTGGCTGTCCTGGCACTCACTTTGTAGACCAGGCTGGCCTCGAACTCAGAAATCCGCCTGCCTCTGCCTCCCGAGTGCTGGGATTAAAGGCGTGCGCCACCACGCCCGGCCACTTTGCTCTTTCTTCTTCTTGACCTTCATATGGTCTGTAAGTTGTATCATGGTTAGTCTTAGCTTTTTTCCTAATGTGCACTTATTAGTGAGTACATACTATGTGTGTTCCTTTGTGACTGTGTTACCTCACTCAAGATGATGTTTTCAAGTTCCATCAATTTGCCTGCTAATTTCATGAAGTCACTGTTTTGAGTAGTACTACATTGTGCAAGTGTACCACATTTTCTGTATCCATTCATCTGTTGAGGAACTTCTGGGTCCTTTCCAAATTCTGGCTATTATAAATAAGGCAGCTATGAACATAGTGGACCATGTGTCCTTGTTATATGTTGGAGCATCTTCTGGGTTATATGCCCAGGAGAGGTATTGCTGGGTCTTCAGGTAGTATTATGTCCAATTTTCTGAGGAACCATGAGACTGATTTCCAGAGTGGTTGTACCAGCAATGGAGGAGTGTTCCTCTTTCTCCACATCCTTGCCAGCATCTGCTGTCACTTGAGTTTTTTATTTTAGCCATTCTGATTTATGTGAGGTGGAATCTCAGGGTTGTTTTAATTTACATTTCCCTGATGACTAAGGATGTTGAACTTTTTTTTTTTTGTTTTTGTTTTTGTTTTTTTTTGTTTTTAGGTGCTTCTCAGACATTCGGTGTTCCTTAGTTGAGAATTCTTTGTTTAGCTCTGTACCCCATTTTTAATAGGGTTATTTGGTTCTCTGCAGTCTAATTTCTTGAGTTCTTTGTATATTTTGGATATTAGACCTCTATCAGATGTAGGGTTTTTAAAGATCTTTTCTCAAACTGTGGTCTTCCATTTTGTCACATTAACAGTGTCCTTTGCTTTAAAGAAGCTTTTCAATTTTTTGATGTCCCATTTGTTGATTCTTGATATTAGGGCATAAGCTATTGGTATCCTGTTCAGGAAAATTTCCCCATTCCCATATGTTCAAGGCTCTTCCCCACTTTCTCTTTTATTAGTTTCAGTTTATTTGGTTTTATGTGGAGGTCATTGACATACTTGGACCTGAGCTTTGTACAAGGAAATAAGAATGGATCGATTTGCATTCTTCTACATGCCAACTTCCAACTAAGCCAGCACCTTTTGTTGAATATGCTGTCTATTTTTCACTCTATGGTTTTAGCTTCTTTGTCAAAGATCAAGTAACAATATGGGTTCATTTCTGGGTTTTCAATTCTATTGCACTGATCTTCCAGTCTGTTTCTGTACCAATACTACACAGTTTTTGTCACTATTGCTCTGTACAACAGCTTGAAGTCAGGCATAGTTATTCCCCCAGAAGTTCTCTCATTGTTGATAATAGTTTTCAATATCTTGGTTTTTTTTTTTTGTTGTTGTTGTTTGAAATGAATTTGAGAATTGATCTTTCTATCTCTGTGAAGAATTGAGTTGGCATTTTGATGGGTATTGCATTGACTCTGTAGATTGCTTTTGGTAAGATGGCCATTTTTACTTTGTTAATACTGCCTATCCATGAGCATGGGAGATCTTTCAAGCTTCTGAGGTTTTCTTTAATGTCTTTCTTCAGAGACTTGAAATTCTTGTCATAAAGCCCTTTCACTTGCTTGGTTAGAGTCACACCAAGGTATTTTGTATTATTTGTGACTATAGTGAAGTGTGTCATTTCTCTAAGTTGTTTCTCAGACTGTTTATCCTTTAAGTAGAGGAAGGCTATTGTTTTGTTTGAGTTAATTTTATATCCAGATACTTTGCTGAAGCTGTTTATCATGTTTAGGAGTACTCTGGTGAAATTTTTGGTGTCACTTAAGTATACCATCTGATCATTTGCAAATAGTGATATTTTTATTTCTTCCTTTCCAATTTGTATCCCTTTGACCTCCTTTTGTTGTCTAATTGCTCTGGCTAGAATATTGAATAGATAGAACACTGGCAGCCTTATCTAGTCCCTGATTTTAGTGGAATTGCTCCAAGTTTCTCTCCATTTTGTTTGATGTTGGCTACTAGTTTGCTGTATATTGCTTTTACTATGTTTTGGTGTGGGCCTTGAATTCCTGATCTTTCCAAGACATTTATCATGAAGTGGTTTTGAATTTTGTCAAACACCTTTTCATCATCTAAAGAGATGGTCATATGTTTTTTTTTCTTTCAGTTTGTATATGTAGTAGATTATGTTGGTTGATTTCCATAAATTGTACCATCCCTGCATCCTGGGATGAAGCTAGATTAGGGTGAATTATTGTTTTGATATGTTCTTGGATTTGGTTTGTGAGAATTTTATTGAGTATTTTTGCATTGGTACTCATAAGGGAAATTGGTCTTAAGTTCCCTTTTGTTTTTGGGCCTTTGTATGGTTTTGGTATTGGTGTAATTATGGCTTCATAAAAGGAGTTGGGCAGTGCTACTTCTGTTTTTGTTTTGTGGAATAGTTTGAAGAGTACTGGAGTTAGGTCTTCCTTCTTTGAAGGTCTGATATAATTCTGCACTAAACCCATCTGGTCCTAGGCATTTTTTAGTTGGGAAACTTTTAATGGCTGCTTCTATTTCTTTAGGGGTTATAGGACTGTTTAGATGGTTTGTTTGATCCTAATTTAACTTTGGTACCTGGTATCTGCCTAGAAAATTATCCATTTCTTCCAGATTTTTCTTTTTTCTTCTTTTTTGAGTATAGAATTTTGTAGTAGTATTTAATAATTTATTTGAATTTCTTCAGTTTCTGTTGTTATGTTTACATTTTCATTTCTGATTTTGCTAATTTGGATACTGTCTCTGTGCCTTCTGGTTAGTCTGTTTAAGGGTTTACTTATCTTGTTGATTTTCTCAAAGAACCAACTCCTGGTTTTGTTTATTCTTTGTATAGTTTCTACTTGGTTGATTTCAGCCCTGAGTTTGAATATTTCCTGCCATCTACTCCTTTTGGGTGTATTTACTTATTTTTGTTCTAGAGATTTCAGATGTGCTGTCAAGCTGCTAGTGAATGCTCTCTCCAATTTGTTTTTGGAGGCACTCAGAGCTATAAGTTTTCCTCTTAGCACTGCCTTCATTGTGTTCCACAGGTTTGGGAATCTTGTGCTATCATTTTCATTGAATTCCAAAATGTCTTTTATTTCTTTCTCTATTTCTTCCTTAACCCAGTTATCATTGAGTAAAGCATTGTGCAGCTTCCATGTGTATGTGTGCTTTCTGTTGTTTTTGTTGTTATTGAAAATCAGCTTCAGTCTCTGGTGTTCTTATAGGATGCATGGGATTATTTCAATCTTTTCTTTTGTGACTGATTATATGGTCAGTTTTAGAGAAGGTACTATGAGGTACTGAGAAGAAGGTACATTCTTTTGTTTTAGGATGAAATGTTCTATAGATATCTGTTAAATCCATTTGTTTCATAACTTCTGTTAGCTTCACTGTGTCTCTGTTTAGTTTCTGTTTCCATGATCTGTCCATTGGTGATAGTGGGGCATTTAAGTCTCCCACTATTATTGTGTGAGGTTGAATATGCATTTTGAGCTTTAGCAATTTTTTTTGTGTGTGAATGTGGGTGCCCTATCATTTGGGGTGTAGTTGTTGAGAACTGGGAGAAGAAGAAACCTTACCCTCATATTTCTCTTCAAAATCAGCATTAATAAAATAATGGATAGTATAAATTCTATATAATGCAGATGTAATTAATAGATAAGCTTTTCTACTTTGATCATTTTTGTATTTAGGCACCAGACCATTAAAGCAAGCATCATGGTTTATTGCTAAACAGTGTTAGAGGCAGAATGAAGTTTTGATGAGATAAGTGCCAGTCTACCATATTTTGACAGTGTGATATATAAGATTAAAAATGAAAGTGTGAATTGATGTTCAGGAGTTATACCCAAAGTTGTCTAGGGGATTTTAAAGGGATAATGCCTTTTATGGGGCAGAATATGCAAATAAAATTAAAATTTATCAGTCTTTATATTTCACTTTTCTTCCCTATATAGCAATAGGTCTTTGAAAAATCAAAAGGAAAGCATAATTCAACACTTACTGATCCTTTTAGACTGACAAGCAGGTAAGTTGAGACCCACTATTTTGACTTTTGGAAGCTGTTGTTAGGTACAATGGTAATCAAAATATAATGCTGTGTAAAATATATTTAAAAAATATAAATGAAATGCATTTGCATTATGGCCAAAATAATTGGATTATATCCTTACATATATAAAGAGACTATTCAAGGAGTTATTTTAATGACTGACTTTGAAGGAAATTTCCCAATGTTTGTCTAGATTTAACAAATAGATAAGAGATACAATCATATAAATTTTATAGATACAGGCACAAAAATTTATTTTCTTCCTAAAGTGTATAATTTATTTAACACTAACATTTATAACTAAAATCAGTGTTAATTATATTGGTCAAAATTGTTTACAAAAACATCCAAATACATGGCTAGTCAAGTACATTTAAATCATGTGGTTTTTTTCAAATTTACTTTTACACAAATAAAAATATAATTAGACAATATTTTATCCACATCAATTAAATGGTCTTAATATTTAAAAGTAAATATTGAGAGGACTTAAACCTGTTCATGGTGTCTTACAACATTAGCTTTTTTTGTCTATCATTTTGTCTCTGTCACCAGGGATCTTCTACTTGACAATTAGAGTCACATGTCTTTTGTGATGTTGTATTTCAAAAATTAAAGATACTATCCAAACAACCACAAAGCTTTACAAAATCCTTTGAAAATAAATCCATTAATTTATCTAAGCTCTTCTTGAAGTTTCTTATATTAGCTATTGATTTAGTAGAATCTCAGTATTGAAAGAGACTTTAAATTGTTTTTGGATTGCTTTTTCATTGATCAGAAAAGATCTTAAGCTCTTGAAACAAGAAATAATTTGCCTTACAGCCCACAACAAACCACCAAAAATGTTAAATGTTTTGGGTAGCTTTTTTGTTATACAACACACAGTTTTTTATTCTTAATACCATATACTTTTTTTTCTCATATCAACTATTAATTTTATTAAATCCTACCTGAGCTAGAAGTTTTAAAGTCATTTGTTTTCATAGCTATTTTTCTACACACATATATTTATCAATAACATTTTTATAGTTTAAAAATTTATGGTCATATATTTATGCAATTAAATGAATTTGCTGTTAGCTTTTTATTTTTACTATTAAGTTTTGTATGCTTCTGTTTTATTCATTCTGGTGGTATATGTTTTTGAAATTTTATATATTTATAAAATATATAATTTATATATTATATATATTTTTATATTCCAACTTATTTTAAAATATTTTTTTAATTTTATATGCATACATGTGTCTTTTTGTATGTGCACGTATGCAGGAGTCCACATAGTCTAGAAGGTGTCAGATCTGTTGCAGATGGAGATACAATATTTTGGCTGCCCAGTGTGAGTTCTGTGAGTAAAATTATAGTCCTCTGCAAAAGCAACAAGAGCTCTTAACTGCGGAACCATCTCTTCAACCTCCATCTAAATAGTGCTGGTAGATATTCAGTAGAGGAACTAGCTCTTCACATAGAAATGTAAAACTAAATACTAGCTCTACACATAGAAATATAGGACTAAATATTTCAAACAGAATGCTCATTTTATACTAAGGGAGAAAATATTAGAAATATCTTTCTATAGAATTAGCATTAAGTTTTTGAAAGACCCCCGAAGGGAGACCCTCATTCTGCCAGGTGTAAAACCAAGGCACGAGGTGGGATTCGAACCCACGATCTTGCAACCCGAAAACCAAGGCACAAATTCAATAAACTCAGATGGATCCAAACTCAGACTTTGCCATGCTTCAGAAACATAGGACAAGACACAAACAACCCAACACAACAAGCACATGTTCCAATGTTCGTTTCAGAAAACAGACACTCAAAACAGAGACACGGGCCAGCACACACACAAGAGGGGATCCCCATACCTCCAAGTCGGTTCTTGGGTGTGAGGGGTGGTCGCGTTTCCCGGCCAACGCACCAAATGAAAGACCCACAACGTGAGGACTCCCCACGTTCTGACTCAGGAGAGGCGACACCCCAAAATCACCCACAAGAAACGATCTTGCTGCAAATTGCAAGAGGATTTTTAATCAAGAGCACTCTTGGGCCCACGGTCATACACCATGCAGGGGTAGAGGACCGTGGGCGCTGAGTAGCTGAGTAAGGGGGTATTTAAAGGAAGAAACCACAACTCAAGGAGGTGGGAAGGGCGTTGTTGGAAAATACCAAAAATACCAGTTAAGAGTCACAAGGAAGTACAAAGTCACAAGTATCAGGTTATCTCTCAAGACAGTTTCTAAGAGCCCCTAACAATCTAAGAGCCCCTAAAGATAGCACATTTGCATTGCAGGTTCCAGTAATGGTCAGGGTGCCCTTCTTTGAATGAACACTCTTTGAACCCAGGAAGCAGGTGGGTGGAGGAAGGAATGTCACTATCTGTTTTATGACCAGCACCTGGAGCACTAAGCCACAAAGGCTACACTCCAAAGCCTGAGCCCAAAAGCCTCAAATTTTGCTATACTTCTTCATTTTCACATAATGTCCTTTGTAAATATAAGCCTAGAATTATGAAGGATCAAGGAAGACATTTTTATATATATTGAAATCACTTAACCTTTTCCAGATTCTCACAAAAAGTAACAATAAAAGATGGTAAAATAATAATTTTTATGTTTTGACACTTTCCAGGACTACAGATGTTAAGAAATTGTGGGTAAACAACAAACCAGTATCATTAAGCTCAATGAATGACCTAAGTTCTAGTTCTGGAATTTAACTGTAAATTTATTATCAGATCAATAAAAGAGCTAAAAGACTGTTTGACTGTCATCCTCTTTCACAGCTTGTTAGTTAAAATTCATTCGTTTTTGCAAAATTAAGTACTAGTTTTAAAGGTAGAAATAAATGTAAGTGTTTCTAAGAACATTAAGGAGATTTTACTCTAAAATTTCTCAAGTATGAGAAAATGATGATAAAGTTGTCTTTTATTTATGTTTGTCTTGGAACACAGTAAGAATTTGCAAATGACACACAAGTGTTTTAACAGCCACTCAAAATAGAACAGGCTTTTTCCCCAGGGATTTTGGTAGATAGTCCTTCTAGTATTCCCAGACATCAATAAATTCTGCCTCATCATTTTCTTTTATGTTCTCATCTGTCACCTCAGAATCGGTCTTTACATGTCTTTTTTTTTTTTTTTTTGTCAAAACATTAATCTTCTGATCCAGAAAATAAGAACATGAAGAAATTCTTTAATTTTTATATCACTGAAGGCATCAAATCCTTTGAGTTGTAGGCTCTGTTAATATTAATTTTATAGGGAACTCCTTTGTGAAAAACTAATAATTTCTTTTAGCTATTTAAGTATTAGTATTCTAGATGGAAAGGTTAAAAAATACAAACAAATGAAATCGCCAGTATCTTTCCTTTAAGATTTTTACATATAGTTTAGGGTTTTCCATGGTTTCTCAGTTCTTGAGCAGTTTTCTTGAGTTCAGGGAGTTAAGATACCTGTTTTGAAAATAGATGCTACTGTCAAAAGTGAAAAACATTACTGTTGAGGATAGCTCTGAGGCTATTTGTAATTTGATGCTAATTCTGTTTTCCTGTGAGGGGTTGCCATCATAGAATGAGTTAGCACTCAGGTGATTTCCTGTAAACCTTCTTCTCACCTTAATTTGTAAAATAAAGGCTAGAGATTGGGAAGATAAAGGGAAGGTGGAGCTGAAAGTTGAGAGAGAAAAGAAGCAGTGAGGGAGAGAGGACTAAGGAGGAGGAGGTGGAAGGAAAGCAGAACAGAAGCACGATGTGGCCTGGAGAAACAGCAAGTTCTAAGGGGTCTCAGATGGAGAAGATGGTAGTGTAGTGGTAGATCTGTTCAATCTAGGCTCATAGCTTGTGTTTGTATTAGTTGAGTTGTGTTTTCATTGTGATGGCATATTTGGGTTGTAAATTTACTGCAACACATTACCTGTGGGGCCATGAAAGGCAGCCTATTTTGGTTGAATGAGGCTTGCTCCGGAGACCCAGTAGAAACCCAGTAGGAAACTCTACAAGGGACACAACAGTGAACCACATATCCAGAGACAGGTGCCTGACACCACAGAGCCCCTAACTCCATAATTCTGTGACTATAAGTCATGCAGACAATGTCCCAAGTTTCTGGCATTCTGGCTAGACTCCATTCCCACAGTTATCTGACTATACCCCAGTATGCTCCTCCCCATAGTTACCTGGGAACAGCAATGTAGCCCAGCCCACTACAAAAAGAGCTGCTTGGCCTCTCCTCTCTATCTTTAAGCTTCCACCTTTTTTACTCTCATCTCTAGCCCTCCTTCTCTTCCTACCTTCCCCCTTCTCTTCATGTGACAATGGCCAGTATCCCTCTTTCCACCTTCTCTCTTTCTACAATAAAGCTCTAAAACCATAGACTGTCTCTGCTCATCAAGGCCCACCTTGCTTGAGTGATGGGATAGTTTTTTTTTTAATTAGATATTTTCTTTATTTACATTTCTTTTTTTTTAATTTTTAATATTTTTATTACATATTTTCCTCAATTACATTTCCAATGCTATCCCAAAAGTCCCCCATAGCACCCCCCAATTCCCTACCCACCCATTCCCATTCTTTTGGCCCTGGCATTCCCCTATATTGGGGCATATAAAGTTTGCAAGTCCAATGGGCCTCTCTTTCCATTGATGGCCGACTAGGCCATCTTTCGATACATATGCAGCTAGAGACAAGAGCTCCGGGGTTCTGGTTAGTACATCATGTTGTTCCAACAATAGGGTTGCAGATCCCTTTAGCTCCTTGGGTACTTTCTCTAGCTTCTCCATTGGGAGCCCTGTGATACATCCAATAGCTGACTGTGAACATCCACTCCTGTGTTTGCTAGGCCCCGGCATCGTCTCACAAGAGACAGCTATATTTGGGTCCTTTCAGCAAAATCTTGCTAGTGTATGCAATGGTGTCAGCGTTTAGAAGCTGATTATGGGATGGATCCCTGGATACGGCAGTCTCTAAATGGTCCATCCTTTCATCACAGCTATGAACTTTGTCTCTGTAACTCCTTCCCTGGGTGTTTTGTTCCCAATTCAAAGAAGGTGCACAGTGTCCACACTTTGGTCTTCATTCTTCTTGAGTTTCATGCGTTTAGCAAATTGTATCTTATATCTTGGGTATTCTAAGTTTCTGGGCTAATATCCACTTATCAGTGAGTGCATATCATGTGTGTTCTTTTGTGATTGGGTTACCTCACTCAGGATGATATCCTTTAGATCCATTCATTTGCCTAAAAATTCCATAAATTCATTGATTTAATAACTGAGTAGTACTCCAATGTGTAAATGTCTCATATTTTCTGTATCCAATCTTCTGTTGGGTTCTTTCCAGCTTCTGGCTATTATAAATAAGGCTGTTATAAGCATAGTAGAGCATGTGTCCTTATTACAGGTTGGAACATCTACTGGGTATATATATGTCCAGGAGAGGTATTGCTGGATCTTCCTGTAGTAGTATGTCCAATTTTCTGATGAACCACCAAACTGATTTCTAGAGGGATTGTGTCAGCTTGCAATCCCACCAGCAAAGGATGAATATTCCTCTTTCTCCACATCCTTGCTAGCATCTGCTGTCACCTGAATTTTTGATCTTAGCCATTCTGACTGGAGTGAGGTGGAATATCAAGGTTGTTTTGATTTGCATTTCCCTGATGATTAAGGATGTTGAACATTTTTTCAGATGCTTCTCAGCCATTCAGTATTCCTCAGTTGAGAATTCTTTGTTTAGCTCTGTACCCCATTTTTTAATAGCATTATTTGATTTTCTGGAGTCCAACTTCTTGCGTTCTTTGTATATATTGGATATTAGTCCCCTGTCGGATTTAGGATTGGTAAAAGTCCTTTCCCAATCTGTTGGTGGCCTTTATGTCTTATGTCTTTTGCCTTACAAAAGCTTTGCAATTTTATGAGGTCCCATTTGTCCATACTCAATCTTATAGCACAATCCACTGGTATTCTAGTCAGGAATTCTCCCCTTGTGCCCATATCTTCCAGGCTTTTCCCCACTTTCTCCTGTATAAGTTTCACTGTCTCTGGTTTTATGTGGAGTTCCTTAATCAACTTAGATTTGACCTTCGTACAAGGAGATAGGAATGGATCAATTCGCATTCTTCTACATGATAACTGCCAGTTGTGCTAGCACCATTTGTTGAAAATGATGTCTTTTTTTCCACTGGATGGTTTTAGCTCCCTTGTCAAAGGTCAAGTGACCATAGGTGTGTGGATTCATTTCTGGGTCTTCAATTCTATTCCATTGATCTACCTGTCTGTTGCTGTACCAGTACCATGCAGTTTTTTTTATCACAATTGCTCTGTAGTACAGCTTGAGGTCAGGCATGGTGATTCCACCAGAGGTTCTTTTATCCTTGAGAAGAGTTTTTGCTATCCTAGGTTTTTTGTTATTCCAGATGAATTTGCAGATTGCACTTTCTAATTCGTTGACGAATTGAGGTGGAATTTTGATGGGGATTGCATTGAATCTGTAGATTGCTTTTGGCAAGAGAACCATTTTTACTATATTAACCCTGCCAATCCATGAGCATGGGAGATCTTTCTATCTTCTGAGATCCTCGATTTTGTTTTTCAGAGACTTGAAGATCTTATCATACAGATCTTTCACTTGCTTAGTAAGAGTCACGGAAAGGTATTTAATATTTTTTGTGACTATTGTGAAGGGTGTTGTTTCCATAATTTCTTTCTCAGCCTGTTTATCCCTTATGTAGAGAAAGGCCACTGATTTGTTTGAGTTAATTTCATATCCTGCTACTGCACTGAAGCTGTTTATCAGGTTTAGGAGTTCTCTGGTGGAATTTTTAGAGTCATATATATATGTTACCATATCATCTGCAAATAGTGATATTTTGACTTCTCCCTTTCCAATTTATATCCCCTTCATCTCCTTTTGTTGTCTAATTGCTGTGCCTAGGACTTCAAGTACTATATTGAATAGGTAGGGAGAAAGTGGGCAGCCTTGTCTAGTCCCTGATTTTAGTTGAATTGCTTCAAGTTTCTCTCCATTTACTTTGATGTTGTCTACTGGTTTGCTGTAGATTGCTTTTACTATGTTTAGGTATGGACCTTGAATCCCTGATCTTTCCAAGACTTTTATCATGAATGGGTGCTGGATATTTTCAAATGCTTTCTCAGCATCTAAAGAGATGTTCATGTGGGTTTTGTCTTTGAGTTTGTTTATATTGTAGATGAAGTGGATGGATTTACATATATTAAACCATCCCTGCATCCCTGGGATGAAGCCTATTTGATCATGATGGATGATCATTTTGATGTGTTCTTGGATTCAGTTTATGAGAATTTTATTGAATATTTTTGCATCGATATTCATAAGACAAATTGTTCTGAAGTTCTCTTTCTTTGTTGGGTCTTTATGTGGTTTAGGTATCAGAGTAGTTGTGGCTTCATAAAATGAATTGTGTAGAGTACCTTCTCTTTCTATTTTGTGGAATAGTTTGAGGAGAATTGCAATTAGGTCTTCTTTGAAGGTCTGATAGAACTCTGTACTAAACCCATCTGGTCCTGGGCTATTTTTGATTGGGAGACTATTAATGACTGATTTTATTTCTTTAGGGGATATGGGACTGTTCAGATTGTTAATATGATCCTGATTTAACTTTGGTACCTGGTATCTGTCTAGAAAATTGTCCATTTCATCCATGTTTTCCATTTTTGTTGAGTATAGCCTTTTGTAGTAGGATCTGATGCTGGTTTGGATTTCCTCAGGTTCTGTTGTTATGTCTCCCTTCTCATTTCTGATTTTGTTAATTATGATACTGTCCCTGTGCCCTCTAGTTAGCCTGGCTAAAGATTTTATCTTTCTTGTTGATTTTTCTCAAAAAAAAAAAAAAACAAAAACAAAAATAAAAACAAAAACAACTCCTGGTTTGGTTGATTCTTTGTATAGTTCTTTTTCTTTCCACTTGGTTGAATTTAGCCCTGAGTTTGATTATTTCCTGCCTTCTACTCCTCTTAGGTGAATTTTCTTCCTTTTGTTTAAGAACTTTTAGGTGTGCTGTCAAGATGCTACTGTATGCTCTCTCTAGTTTCTTTTTGGTGGCAGTCAGAGCTATGAGTTTTCCTCTTAGGACTGCTTTCATTTTTGTCCCATAAGTTTGGGTATGAGTGGCTTCAAATTCATTAAACTCTAAAAGTCTTTAATTTCTATCTTTATTTCTTCTTGACCAAGTTATCATTGAATAGAGTGCTGTCCTTCTTCCAGGTGAATGTTTGCTTTTTAATATTTATGTTGTTATTGAAGACCAGCTTTCTAGCTTGGTGATCTTATAGGATGCATGGTATAATTTCACTATTCTTGTATCTGTTGATGCCTGTTTTGTGACCAATTATATGGTCAGTTTTATTTTATTTTATTTTAATTTTTAATATTTTTTATTACGTATTTTCTTCAATTACATTTCCAATGCTATCCCAAAAGCCCCCCATACCCTTCCCCCCACTTCCATACCCATCCATTCCCACTTTTTGGCCCTGGCATTCCCTGTATTGGAGCATATAAAGTTTGCAAGTCCAATGGGCCTCTCTTTCCAGTGATGGCCTACTAGGCCATCTTTTGATACATATGCAGCTAGAGTCAAGAGCTCCGGGGTACTGGTTAGATCATAATGTTGTTCCACCTATAGGGTTGCAGATCCCTTTAGCTCCTTGGGTACTTTCTCTAGCTCCTCCATTGGGAGCCCTGTGATCCATCCAATAGCTGACTGTGAGCATCCACTTCTGTGTTTGCTAGGCCCCGGCATAGTCTCACATGAGACAGCTATATCAGGGTCCTTTCAGCAAAATCTTGCTAGTGTATGCAATGGTGTCAGCATTTGGAAGCAGATTATGGGGTGGATCCCTGGATATGGCAGTCTCTAGATGGTCCATCGTTTTGTCACAGCCCCAGACTTTGTCTCTGTATCTCATTCCATGGGTGTTTTGTTCCCAATTCGAAGAAGGGGCATAGTGTCCACACTTTGGTCTTTATTCTTCAGTTTCATGTGTTTTACAAATTGTCTCTTATATCTCGGGTATACTAAGTTTCTGGGCTAATATCCACTTATCAGTGAATACATATTGTGTGAGTTGCTTTGTGATTGTGTTACCTCACTCAGGATGATGCCTTCCAGGTCCATCCATTTGCCTAGGAATTTCATAAATTCATTCTTTTTAATACCTGAGTAGTACTCCATTGTGTAAATGTACCACATTTTCTGTATCCATTCTTCTGTTGAGGGGCATCTGGGTTCTTTCCAGCTTCTGGCTATTATAAATAAGGCTGCTATGAACATAGTGGAGCATGTGTCCTTCTTACCGGTTGGGACATCTTCTGGATATATGCCCAGGAGTGGTATTGCTGGATCCTCCAGTAGAACTATGTCCAATTTTCTGAGGAACCACCAGACTGATTTCCAGAGTGGTTGTACAAGCTTGCAATCCCACCAACAATGGAGGAGTGTTCCTCTTTCTCCACATCCTCGCCAGAATCTGCTGTCACCTGAATTTTTGATCTTAGCCATTCTGAGTGGTGTGAGGTGGAATCTCAGGGTTGTTTTGAGTTGCATTTCCCTGATGATTAAGGATGTTGAACATTTTTTCAGATGCTTCTCTGCCATTCGGTATTCCTCAGGTGAGAATTCTTTGTTCATTTCTGAGCCCCATTTTTTATTGGGGTTATTTGATTTTTCTGGAGTCCACCTTCTTGAGTTTTTTATATATAGTGGATATTAGTCCCCTATCTGATTTAGGATAGGTAAAGATCCTTTCCCAATCTGTTGGTGGCCTTTTTGTCTTATTGTCGGTGTCTTTTGCCTTGCAGAAGCTTTGCAGTTTTATGAGGTCCCATTTGTCAATTCTTGATCTTACAGCACAAGCCATTGTTGTTCTATTCAGGAATTTTTTCCTGTGCCCATATCTTCGAGGCTTTTCCCCACTTTCTCCTCTATAAGTTTCAATGTCTCTGGTTTTATGTGACGTTCCTTGATCCACTTAGATTTGACCTTAGTACAAGGAGATAGGAATGGATCAATTCACATTCTTCTACATGATAACCGCCAGTTGTGCCAGCACCATTTGTGGAAAATGCAGTCTTTCTTCCACTGGATGGTTTTAGATCCCTTGTCGAAGTTCAAGTAACCATAGGTGTGTGGGTTCGTTTCTGGGTCTTCAATTCTATTCCATTGGTCTACTTGTCTGTCACTATACCAGTACCATGCAGTTTTCATCACATTTGCTCTGTAGTAAAGCTTTAGGTCAGGCATGGTGATTCCACCAGAGGTTCTTTTATCCTTGAGAAGAGTTTTTGCTATCCCAGGTTTTTGTTATTCCAGATGAATTTGCAGATTGCTCTTTCTAATTCGTTGAAGAATTGAATTGGAATTTTGATGGGGATTGCATTGAATCTGTAGATTGCTATTGGCAAGAGAGCCATTTTTACAATGTTGATCCTGCCAATCCATGAGCATGGCAGATCTTTCCATCTTCTGAGATCTTCTTTTTAATTTCTTTCTTCAGAGATTTGACGTTTTTATCATACAGATCTTTCACTTCCTTAGTTAGAGTCACGCCAAGATATTTTCTATTATTTATGACTATTGAGAAGGGTGTTGTTTCCCTAATTTCTTTCTCAGCCTGTTTATTCTGTGTTTAGAGAAAGGCCATTGACTTGTTTGAGTTAATTTTATATCCAGCTACTTCACTGAAGCTGTTTATCAGGTTTAGGAGTTCTCTGGTGGAATTTTTAGGGTCACTTATATATACTATCATATCATCTGCAAAAAGTGATACTTTGACTTCATCTTTTCCAATTTGTATCCCCTTGATCTCCTTTTGTTGTCGAATTGCTCTGGCTAGGACTTCAAGTTCAATGTTGAATAGGTAGGGAGAGAGTGGACAACCTTGTTTAGTCCCTGATTTTAGTGGGATTTCTTCCAGCTTCTCACCATTTACTTTGATGTTGGCTTTTATCATGTTTAGGTATGGGCCTTGAATTCCTGATCTTTCTAAGACTTTTATCATGAATGGGTGTTGGAACTTGTTGAATGCTTTTTCAGCATCTAATGAGATGATCATGTGGTTTTTGTCTTTGAGTTTGTTTATATAATGGATTACGTTGATGGATTTCTGTATATTAAACCATCCCTACATCCCTGGAAAAAAAAAACCTACTTGGTCAGGATGGATGATTTCTTTAATGTTTTCTTGGATTCGGTTAGTGAGAATTTTATTGAGTATTTTTGTATCACTATTCATAAGGGAAATTGGTCTGAAGTTCTCTATCTTTGTTGGATCTTTCTGTGGTTTAGGTATCAGAGTAATTATGGCTTCATAGAATGAGTTGGGTAGAGTTCCTTCTACTTCTATTTAGTGGAATAGTTTGTGCAGAACTGGAATTAAATCTTCTTTGAAGGTCTGGTAGAACTCTGCACTAAACCCATCTGGTCCTGGGCTTTTTTTTTGGCTGGGAGACTATTAATGATTGCTTCTATTTCTTTAGGGGATATGGGACTGTTTAGATCGTTAACTTGATCCTGATTTAACTTTGGTGCCTGGTATCTGTTTAGAAATTTGTCAATTTCCTCCAGGTTTTCCAGTTTTGTTGAGTATAGCCTTTTCTAGAAGGATCTGATGGTGTTTTGGATTTCTTCAGGATCTGTTGTTATGTCTCCCTTTTCATTTCTGATTTTGTTAAATAGGATGCTGTCACTGTGCCCTCTAGTGTGTCTAGCTAAGGGTTTATCTATCTTGTTGATTTTCTCAAAGAACCAGCTCCTGGTTTGGTTGATTCTTTGTATACTTCTTTTTGTTTCCACTTGGTTGATTTCAGCCCTGAGTTTGATTATTTCCTGCCTTCTAGTCCTCTTGGGTGAATTTGCTTCCTTTTGTTCTAGAGCTTTTAGGTGTACTGTCAAGCTGCTCGTGTTTGCTCTCTCTAGTTTCTTTTTGGCATCATTCACAGCTATGAGTTTTTCTCTTAGGACTGCTTTCATTGTGTCACATATGTTTGGGTATGATGTGGTTTCATTTTCATTATACTCTAAAAAGTCTTTAATTTCTTTCTCTATTTTTTCCTTGACCAAGTTGTCCTTAAGTAGATTGTTGTTCAGCTCCCACATGAATGTTGGCTTTCTGTTATTTATATTGTTATTGAGGATCAGCCTTAGTCCATTGTAATTTGATAGGATGCATGGGATAATTTCATTATTTTTGTATATGTTTTGTATTTTGTTGCTGATGCTCGAATTTATGGTTCCTGATTTCTTTCCTTGGATTTCTATCTCCAGAGTTGTCTCCCCTTGTGATTTCTCATTGTTTCTAATTCCATTTTTAGGTCTTAGATGTGTTTGTTCAATTCTTTCATTTCTTTGTGTTTTCCTGTAACTCCTAAAGGGATTTTTGTGTTTCTTCTTTATGGGCTTCTAGCTGTTTACTTGTGTTTTCCTGTATTTCTTTAAGGGAGTTATTTATTTCCCTCTTAAAGTCCTCCATCATCATCATGAGATGTGACTTTAGATCCATATATTGCTTTTCTGGTGTGATGGTGTATTCAGGACTTGCTATGGTCGAAGATTTTGGTTCTGATAATGCCAAGTAACCTTGGTTTCTGTTGCTTCTGTTCTTATTGTTGCCTCCTGCCATCTGATTGTCTCAAATGCTTACTGCCCTCAATATATCTGACTGTAGCCTGTCCTCCCTATATTCCTGGTTGATTCAGTACTCCTCAGAGTCCAGCTTTTTCTGTGATCCTGTGATTGTGGGCTCCTGTGAACCTGAGATTCTGGGTGTGTCAGAGTTCTTGGCAGTCAAGTTTTCTCTTAGACCCTGAGATCCTGGTGTGACAAAGCTCCTGTTATCCTGGGATCCTGGAATCCTAAGATCCTGGGCATGTTACAGCGCCTGGGAGTGGTCTCTCCTCTGGGGACCATGGGTCTCTGTGGTGTGTTCGAAACCAAGGTATACTAGCTCCAATCAGAAGGAATCTGAGCTGCTGTTCAGGCAGGGTTCCCATGTCCTTGCTCCTGCTATCACAGGCCTGTCACTATTGGTTTGGAACATATGTTGTGTTCCACTAACCAGTGATTCTAAGATTGCCTGTAGAGTCCTCTGGGGAACATGGGACCATCTGTGGAGTTCGTGCTGAATGTGACCCGAAGCTGGTGCTGACTGAAAGCTTGGGATAGGCTTTAAGAGAGTGTGTCTAACCTCCTGCTGGAAGGCCTTTCTATGCTCCAGCCATGGACAGAACCAAGGACTCTTGCCAGTATGGGAACTACCCAGTTGCCCCCTCTATCCCTGCCCTCTCCTCCCTTCAGCCCTGTGGATGACCAAGCCGCCTGGGGGACCCCATTTTGTTCTCAGCTCTTGTGAGGTGTCCAGCGATGTCTGAGATGGGATGCCTGAGACCAATCTGTTATCTCTGGCCTCAGTGAGGCCCAGCCATCTCAGACTGCCCCTTGTCCACCCCCCCAACCCCCTGTGAGGTGAGGTTCAGTGGCTTCCCACAGCCAGTCACCCACCCAGTGCTGCGTGGAGAGCATGGGGCAGTCCTGCCTAGAGCACTGGAACTCTGGTAGGACTTGGGTTTTCTCCCACTCCTTTTATTCCCCCATGTCCACTGCCCACAATTACCATACTATGAGATAATGAAAGCACAATCTTAAACTCCCCTTTATTTATACTTTAAGTTTCATTGGTTGGTTTATTGGGTTAACTTCCTTCATTTACTTCCATTTCCCTTGCCTTCCATAATTCTCTGAATTTGGCTACTAAGAAAGACTTATCAGATTCCTTCGTAGGAAAAAAAATGGCCAAGAGTTCATTTTTGAGATCATCTTAATATAAGAAGATTGGAAATTTTTGTTCCAAAATTTTGTCAAACCAGTGAGACTTTTTAGTACTTGCTGAATTACCAAAGACATCATGATTACATTTATAGAATACTTAGTGAAAACTCTCTCTCTCTCTCTCTCTCTCTCTCTCTCTATATATATATATATATATATATTCTGAATATATATATATATATTCTGTAATTTACATTCTTGAAATATGAACTTCTAATATATAGTTCTTGGTCTCAATTATCTTTACATATTTCTAAATACAAGTTCTAAAAGATTTTACTTAAAATATTTTATATGCAATAAAATATGTTTGCAATAGTAATAGGGTATTTGAAAATAAACATATGTAAAACATTTAGTGGGTTGTTTCATATCAATGTACATTTTTTCATCTATTTGATTTGTGCCATTATTTAAGAATTATAAGGATATATTAATGATATATAAGATTTGAAAAGGGCAGACATTAAAAATGAATTAAAAATTGTTTATAATTCTAATTATTTCCAGTTTGTGTGTTTGTTTGAACTACATGTGCAGGCACTACCTGAATTTATCTCATAAAGTGATTTTATAAATTTATAAACAAAAATTATGTATCCCAGACATAATTTTATTCAATTTCTTCTACTTTTCAGCTAAAATCTCAATTAGAGGTCAACAAAAGACTTACTAAAGTTATACAGTAAATTAATTATATTTATTTATTTATTTGTTTTTATTACTTTAATTGTTTTTTTACAACCCAGTTCTTAACCCCTTCCTGGTCTGTCCTCACACAGTTCCTCATCCCATCCCTGCTCCACCCTGTCTCTAGGAAGATGTTACCCCTGTATCCCTGCCAGGCATCCATACTCCCTGGAGCCTCAAGTCTCTTAAGGGTTAAGTGCTTCTTCTCTCACTGAGGCTAGAACATGCAGTCCTCTGCTGTATATGTGTTAGGGGCCTTGGACCAGCTAGTGTATGATGCCCAGTTGGTGACTCAGTGTCTGAGAGATCTCAGTATTCTGGGTTAGTTGAGACTGCTGGTCTTCCTATGAGGTCAGCCTCTAGAATGTACCAGAAACCTGGGAGGTGAGAGACTTTCAGGACTCAAAGGGTGGGACCATAGATGAAATGCCCAACAATGGGAAGAAGGAACTTGTAGAGTCCACCTCTAGTAGAATGCAGGACATCAAGTGGAGGGATGTGGTTGGTATCCCACAGTCAAAAACTCTATACCAGATTTGTTCCTGTCTAAAAGAACCACAGGGACAAGAATGGAGAAAAGACTGAGGAGAAAGGAAGTCCACTGACTGGCCCAACTTGAGATCCATCTCTAGGGGAGGTTCCAAGGCCTGACACTATTATTGATGCTATGGTGTGCTTGCAGGCAGGAACCTAGCATGGCTGCCCATTGAGAGGCCCAATAAGCAGCTGAATGAGACAGACACAAATACTTACACCTAACCAATGGACTGAAGTTGGGGACCCCTGTGGTTGAATTAGAGAAAGGCTGGAAGAAGTTGATTATTTAAACCAAAGAAGTGTTCTCATTGCTGGGTGTTAGGATACATAGTTTTAATCCTATTGCTGAGGAGGCAGAGGCAGTCAAGATCTCTCTGAGTTCAAGGCCAGCTAGGTCTACATAGTGAGTTTCAGAACAGACATGGCTAAATAGAGTGACATTGTCTCAAAACAAACAAACACCACCCTCCCATTTGTCAGATAATTTTTGCCTAGGAGGCTTACTGCTGAGTAGGCTCACCTTTACTAGCTTTCTCTGAACTCTGCCTGGCTGGTTCAACTCAGCTTTTCTGGCTCAAACTTGCCTCCAAGCTGACTGACTAAAACAGGCTCCTTTCAGCTTCTCACTGAGTTGCTCTGTTTGGAAAAATTGCCACTGAATTCTACAAATTACACTGCAGTGACTGCATGGCAATGAGTTGAGCTCCACTCAACAGAACTTCTCTGCACTCAACTGCACTCAACAGAACTGACTGACTTTTTCTCCCCGAGCTGCCCTTTTAAGTCACCTCTCTTTCCTATCCTTTTCCTGAGAGTTTGGTGCATCCTATCCCTGACTCATTTCATCAAATCTTTCCCTGATTTGTCACTTTGTCTGTACCGCAATTAGATATCCCTTTCAAACATGGCTGCTTCTTTCTACAAACTAACCTTGTCTAAATTGTTTAGGATTAAAAATGTGTATTAAAGGCATGTCTGTATACCAGTTGGATCTCATAGAACTAGAAGGTTTTTGGATGAAATCTCTTGCTACAGCAGCCATATTGATGGATTGAAATTCCTCTACACCCCACCCCCAAATAGAAAGGACATTCCTCATTTCATTCATTTCATTTCATTTCATTTCAACCAACATATTTAGAGATTAGTAGTTTACTATTAGATTTACTTTAGAAATGTTAGAAAGAGGTTTGAAGACTGGCAAGCCATTAAGTAAGTAAGTAGGTTTCATCTTATTTGCTCACAGATGTTCCTCCCTTATTGTTTTCTCACCTTATGAGAGCCCTCAATTCTGCTCCTGCCTGCCAATTTTACTCCAAGTCTCACTCAAGATAGGCACAAATGAGAGCCCAGTACCTTTGGCTTACAGTCAAGAACTCTTTCCCAATATCATATAATGCATACCAGTGTCAGATTATATTGGATGAGAATGACATCTGGTACCATCCTGGAATAAAGAAGAATATAGGTTCCACAATTTTAATCAATGTAATAATTCAGACATGTTATCAAGCAACTGACAAGTATGTCACTCCATCATTTAACCTTTGTGATGATTAGCATAAAAAGGAACTTAATGGTACTCAATGATATTTGTAGACTTTTTGTGTCATATTGCTTTGTTTGTACATTTATTTTCATCTTAATGTACATTTGCTTGTATATTGTGGTTTAAAATTTTGTGTTTTTAGGGTGTGTGTTTGTGTGTGTGTGTGTTGTATGGGTATGTGTTTTTTTTTTTTTTTGACCTCTTTGTTTCTTTTGTTTGTTAGTTTGGACCTTTTATGTTTGTTTTTTGTTTTGTTTTATTTTTACTTTGGCTGTTTGTTGTCTTAAAAGAGAGAATAAGAAGGCATGGAGTTAGAAGTGGGAATGTGGGGAGTATCTGGGAAGAGACGATAAAGGAGTAACTATGACCAGAAAGTATCATATGGAAACTTATTTTCAATTTACAAAATGTTAAATTTACATTGCCTGTACTTTTAACTCCATGAAACCTCAATTATAAAATATTAAATATATTTCAAAAGAGAGCAAAGGGAGGTACAAAACATCAGAGATATATAACAACAGTTATAATCAAATTCTAGTCAAGTTATATTTTAAGTGAAGACTAAATTAGGAGATTTTTAATGCTCAGAATAGATAGTAGTTGTTTTAGTATTTATTCTCCCACTCTCAACTCCTATTGACCACTGGTAGCCAAGTGTTGGGACCATGTGGAATTTCTCCTCTTCATATTGGCATATTAATTAGTATTATTATGCTGATTCTGTTTAGGCAACAATGTTGGTGAAATTTCAAGCGTTTAATGTGTGATATAATTTTATGAAAGTAGTGCTTCATTCAAAGAGGCTGAACTTTGCTAAACCTTACAACCAAGTTACTGATACATCTTGATATCACTTAAAACTTAACTTGCCATCTTACTGTGTAGATAGCCTGTTTATGTTTGACGTGCATTTACAAGACATTGCAACAATCCATATTACAGTGCCTTAGGTTTTTCATTTAATCGACTTTTGCAACCTAAGATATTGTATAGTTTAAGGTATATACTCTTCCCCATCCATGACTCAGAATAACATATTTTTATACATGTATATTGTGGCAATCATTTGCTCAAAGCTGTCAACAGGTTAAAAAGCAACATTGTGCTACAAATATCACAGCACAAATGTGGCAAATAACATATCAATATAGACAGGACCCTTCCAGTCTCCATCTGTGCCCTGGAGAAAAGGCTGTACCACAGGTCTCCATACCCAAATTCTGTTGGAGAGAACTGGTCTCCCAGGAGTGCTGTCACTCCTAAGTTCACAGGTGAGACCACCACTTTTGCTCCAATAATTGGCCAAAGAGGGACCCACTAGGAGGCCACAGGGGACAGGGACTTCAAAGAAGCCAAGTACAGGATCATTGTAGTCTCCATCAGGTCCTGGAGCTAAACCTGTGACACAGCTCTCCACAACAAAATCCCTCCTGGAGAAAACTGGATTTGATCTTAGGAGAATGACACACCTAAGATCACAGCTCTCTGCACACCATTACATCCCAGATAGAGCTGATCTCACAGGAGTGCTGACACACCTAAGATAAGAGGCTCACAGGCCTACAGGAGAGACAAACTCCAGTCAGAGACAGCAAGACCAACTAACACCGGAGATAACCAGATAGCAAGAGGCAAGGGCAAGAACATAAGCAACAGAAACCCAGGATACTTCGCATCATCAGGACATAGTTCTTCCACCACAGCAAGACCTGTATACCCCAACACACTGGAAAAGCAAGATTAAGGTTAATATCACATCTCATGATGATGATAGAGGACTTTAAGGACATAAATAACTCCCTTAAAGAAATACAAGAAAACATAGGTAAACAGGTAGAGGCCCTTAAAGAGGAAACACGAAAATCCCTTAAAGAATTACAGGAAAACACAAACAGGTGAAGGAATGGACCAAAAGCATCCAGGATCTAAAAGTAAAAATAGAAACAATAAAGAAATCACAAAGGGAGACAACCCTGGAGATAGAAAACCTAGGAAAGATATTAGGAGTCATAGACACAAGCATCACCAACAGAATGCAAGAGATAGAAGAGAGGATCTCAGGTGCAGAAGATATCATAGAAAACATTGACACAGGAGTCAAAGAAATTGCAAATGTAAAAAGCTCCTAACCCAAAACATCCAGAAAATCTAGGACACAATAAGAAGACCGAACCTAAGGATAATAGGTATAGAAGGGAGTGAAGATTCCCAACTTAAAGGGCAGTAAATATCTTCAACAAAATGATAGAAGAAAACTTCCGTAACCTAAAGAAAGAAATGCCCATGAACACACAAGAAGTCTACAGAACTCCAAATAGATAGGACCAGAACAGAAATTCCTCCTGTCACATAATAATCAAAATATCAAGTGGAAAAAAAAACCTAAGAAAGAATATTAAAAGCAGTAAGGGAAAAAGGTCAAGTAACATATAAAGGCAGACCTATTAGAATTATACCAGACTTCTCACCAGAGACTATGAAAGCCAGAAGATCCTGTGCAGATGTCATACAGACTCTAAAAGAACACTAATGCCAGCCAAGGCTACTATACTCAGCAAAATTCTCAATTACCATAGATTGAGAAACCAAGATATTCCATAACAAAACCAAATTCACACAATATCTTTCCACAAATCCAGGCCTACAAAGGATAATAGATGGAAAATTCCAACAAAAGGAAGGAAAATACACCCTAACAAAAGCAAGAAAGTAATCTTCTTTCAACAAACCTCAAAGAAGACAGCCACACAAACATAATTCTCTCTCTAACAACAAAAATAAGAAGAAGCAATGATCACTATTCCTTAATATTACTTAATATCAATGGACTCAATTCCCCAGTAAAAAGACATAGACTAACAGTCCGTAAACATAAACAGGATCAAGCATCTTTCTGAATACAGGAAATGCACCTCAGTGACAAAGACTTTCTCAGAGTAGAAGTCTGGAAATTTTTTTTTCCAAGAAAAAGGTCCCAAGTAAGACGTTGGAGTGCCCATTCTAATATCTAATAAAAACTACTTTCAACCAAAAGTTATCAAAAAAACATAAGGAAGGACACTTCATACTCATCAAAGGAAAAATCTACCAAGGTGAACTCTCAATTCTGAATATCTATGCTCCAAATGCAAGGGGACCCACATTCATAAAGAAACTTTACTAAAGATCAAAGCAAACATTACACATCACCCAATAATAGTGGGGGACTTCACTACTCTACTCTCATCAATGGTCAGACCATGGAAACAGAAAGTAAACAGAGATACATTGAAAGAACAGAAGTTATGAACCAAATGGATTTAAAAGATATCTATAGAACCTTTCAATGTAAAACAAAAGAAAATACCTTTTTCTCAAAATAGACCATATAGTTGGTCAAAAACAGACCTCAATAGATACAAGGAGAATGAAATAATCCCATGCATCCTATCAGATCACCACAGACTAAGACTGATCTTCAATAACAATAAAACAACAGAAGCACACATACACATGTAAGCTGAACAACACTCTACTCAATGCTAGCTTGGTCAAGGAAAAAAAAAAGTTATAGACATTTTAGAATTCAATGAAAATGAAGGCATATCTACCCAAACTTATGGGACATAATAAAAGAAATGCTAAGAAGAAAACAACTCTGAATGCCTCCAAAAAGAAATTGGAGAGAGCATACACTAGCAGTTTGGAAGAATATCTAAAATCTCTAGAAGAAAATAAATTAATTACACCCAAGAGGAGTAGATGGTAGTAAGCAATCAAACTCAGGGCTGAAATTAGCCAAGTAGAAGCAAAAAGAACTATACAAAGAAGTAACAAAACCAGGAGCTGGTTCTTTGAGAAAATCAACAGGATAGATGAACCCTTGGCTAGCTAACCAGAGGGCACAGAGACAGTATCCAAATGAACAAAATCAGAAATGAAAAGGGAGACATGACAATAGAAATTGAGAAAAATGCAAAAAATCCACAGATTCTACTACAAAAGCCTATACTCAACAAAACTGGAAACTATGGATGAAATGGACAATTTTCTAGACAGATACCATGTAGCAAAGTTAAATCAGGATCAGATAAACCATCTAAACAGTCACATAACCCCTACAGAAATAGAAGCAATCATTAAAATCTTCCAACTTAAAAAAAAATTCAGGACCAGATGGGTTTAGTGCAGAACTCTATCAGACCTTCAAAGAAATCAAATACCAATACTCTTCAAATTATTCCACAAAAATAGAAACAGAAGCAATACTGACCAATTTGCACTATGAAGCCACAATTACACTCAAACCTAAACTACACAAAGAACAAACAAAAAAAGAGAACTTCAGACCAATTTCACTTATGAATATCAATGCAAAAATACTCAATAAAATTCTCACAAGCTGAATCTAATAACACATCAAAATGATCATTCACCATGGTTAAGTAGGCTTCATCTCAGGGATGCAGGATGGCAAAAACTATTCTCAAAATAAAAGAACTTCACCATCCCTGACCTCAAGCTGTACTACAGAGCAATCATCATAAAAACTGCATGGTATTGGTACAGAGGCAGGCAGGAAGATCAAGCAAATAGAACTGAAGACCCAGAAATGAACCCACACACCTATGGTCACTTTATTTTTGACAAAGAAACTAAAACCATCCAGTGGAAAAAATATATCATTTTCAGCAAATGGTGCTGGTTCAACTAAAGGTCAGCATGTAGACGATTGCACATTGATCTATTCTTTAAAAAATTTTTTTTATTAGGTATTTTCCTCATTTATATTTCCAATGCTATCCCAGAAGTCCCCCATACCCTCTCCCCCATTCTCCTACCCACCCACTCCCACTTCTTCCCCTATACTGAGGCATATAAAGTTTGCACGACCAATGGGCCTCTCTTTCCACTGATGGCCGACTAGGCCATCTTTTGATACATATGCAGCTAGAATCAAGAGCTCCTGGGTACTGGTTAGTTCATAATGTTGTTCCACCTATAGGGTTGCAGATTCCTTTAGGACCTTGGGTACTTTCTCTAGCTTCTCCATTGGGGGCCCTGTGTTCCATCCAATAGCTGACTGTGAGCATCCACTTCTGTGTTTGCTAGGCCCCTGCATAGTCTCACAAGAGACAGCTATATCAGGGTCCTTTCAGCAAAATCTTGCTTATGTATGCAATGGTGTCAGCTTTCGGAGGCTGATTATGGGATGGATCCTCGGATATGTTAGTCTCTAGATGGTCCATCCTTTTGTCTCAGCTCCAAACTTTGTCTCTGTAACTCCTTCCATGGGTGTTTTGTTCCCAATTCTAAGAAGGGGCAAGGTGACCACACTTTGGTCTTCATTCTTCTTGAGTTTCATGTGTTTTGCAACTTGTATCTTCGGTATTCTAATTTTCTGGGCTAATATCCACTTATCAGTGAGTACATATTGTTCGAGTTCTTTTGTGATTGGGTTACCTCACTCAGGATGATGCCCTCCAGGTCCATCCATTTGCCTAGAAATTTCATAAATTCATTTTTTTAATAGCTGAGTAGTAGTACTCCATTATGTAAATGTACCGCATTTTTTTGTATCCATTCCTCTGTTGAGGGGCATCTGGATTCATTCCAGCTTCTGGCTATTATAAATAAGGCTGCTATGAACATAGTGGAGCATGTGTCTTTCTTTCCAGTTGGAACATCTTTTGGATATATGCCCAGGAGAGGTATTGCTGGATACTCCTGTAGTACTATGTCCAATTTTCTGAGGAACCACCAGACTGATTTCCAGAGTACAAGCTTGCAACCCCAACAACAATGGAGGAGTGTTCCTCTTTCTCCACATCCTCACCAGCATCTGCTGTCACCTGAATTTTTGATCTTAGCCATTCTGACTGGTGTGAGGTGGAATCTCAGGGTTGTTTTGATTTGCAATTCCCTGATGATTAAGGATGCTGAACATTTTTTTCAGGTGCTTTTCAGCCATTCAGTATTCCTCAGGTGAGAATTCTTTGTTTAGCTCTGAGCCCCATTTTTTCATGGGGTTATTTGATTTTCTGGAGTCCACCTTCATGAGTTCTTTATATATATTGGATATTAGTCCCCTATCTGATTTAGGATAGCTAAAGATCCTTTCCCAATCTGTTGGTGGCCTTTTGGTCTTATTGACAGTGTTTGTCTTTTTTGCCTTACAGAAGCTTTGCAGTTTTATGAGGTCCCATTGGTCGATTCTTGATCTTACAGCACAAGCCATTGCTGTTCTATTCAGGAATTTTTCCCCTGTGCCCATATCTTTGAGGCTTTTCCCCACTTTCTCTTCTATAAGTTTCAGTGTCTTTGGTTTTATGTGGAGTTCCTTAATCCACTTAGATTTGACCGTAGTACAAGGAGATTGGAATGGATCAATTTGCATTCTTCTACATGATATCTGCCAGTTGTGCCACCACCATTTGTTAAAAATGCTGTCTTTTTTCCACTGGATGGTTTTAGCTCCCTTGTGAAAGACCAAGTGACCATAGGTGTGTGGGTTCATTTCTGGGTCTTCATTTCTATTCCATTGGTCTACTTGTCTGTTGCTATACCAGTACCATGCAGTTTTTATCACAATTGATCTGTAGTACAGCTTTAGGTCATGCATGGTGATTCCACCAGAGGTTCTTTTATCCTTGAGAAGAGTTTTTGCTATCCTAGGTTTTTTGTTATTCCAGATGAATTTGCAGATTGCTCTTTCTAATTCATTGAAGAATTGAGTTGGAATGTTGATGGGGATTGCATTGAATCTGTAGATTGCCTTTGGCAAGATAGCCACTTTTACAACGTTGATCCTGCCAATCAATGAGCATGGGAAATCTTTCCATCTTCTGAGATCTTCTTTAATTTCTTTCTTCAGAGACTTGAAGTTCTTATCATACAGATCTTTCACTTCCTTAGTTAGAGTCACGCCAAGATATTTTATATTATTTGTGACTATTGACAAAGGTGTTGTTTCCCTAATTTCTTCCTCAGCCTGTTTATTCTGTGTGTAGAAATAGGCCATTGACTTGTTTGAGTTAATTTTATATCCAGCTACTTCATTGAAGCCGTCTATCAGGTTTAGGAGTTCTCTGGTGTCATTTTTAGGGTCACTAATAAATACTATCATATCATCTGCAAAAAGTGATTTTTTGACTTCTTCCTTTTCAACTTGTATCCCCTTGATCTCCTTTTGTTGTGGAATTGCTCTGGCTAGGATTTCAAGTTCAATGTTGAATAGATAGGGAGAAAGTGGGCAGCCTTGTCTAGTCCCTGATTTTAGTGGGATTGCTTCAAGTTTCTCACCATGTACTTTGATGTTGGCTACTGGTTTGCTGTAGATTGCTTTTATCATGTTTAGGTATGGGCCTTGATTTCCTGATCTTTCCAAGACTTTTTATCATGAATGGGCGTTGCATTTTGTCTAATGCTTTCTCTGCATCTGATGAGATGATCATGTGGCTTTTGTCTTTGAGTTTGTTTACATAATGTATTACGTTGGTGGATTTCCATATATTAAACCATCACTGCATCCCTGGAATAAAACCCACTTGGTCAGAATGGATGATTGTTTTAATGTGTTCTTAGATTTGGTTAGCAAGAATTTTATTGAGAATTTTTGCATCAATATACATAAGGGAAATTGGTCTGAAGTTCTCTATCTTTGTTGGATCTTTCTGTGGTTTAGGTATCAGAGTAATTGCAGTTTCATAGAATGCGTTGGGTAGAGTTCCCTCTACTTCTATTTGTGGAATAGCTTGTGCAGAATTGGAATTAGATCTTCTTTGAAGGTCTGGTAGAACTCTGCACTAAACCCATCTGGTCCTGGGCTTCTTTTGACTGGGAGACTATTAATGACTGCTTCTATTTCTTTAGGGGATATGGGACTGTTTAGATCATTAACTTGATCCTGATTTAACTTTGGTACCTGGTATCTGTCTAGAATTTTGTCCATTTCGTCCAGGTTTTCCAGTTTTGTTGAGTATAGCCTTTTGTAGAAGGATCTGATTTTGTTTTGGATTTCTTCAGGATCTGTTGTTATGTCTCCCTTTTCATTTCTGATTTTGTTAATTAGGATGCTGTCCCTGTGTCCTCTAGTGATTCTGGCTAAGGGTTTATCTATCTTGTTGATTTTCTCAAAGAACCAGCTCCTAGTTTGGTTGATTCTTTGAATAGTTCTTCTTGTTTCCACTTGGTTGATTTCGCCCATGAGTTTGATTATTTCCTGTTGTCTACTCCTCTTGGGTGAATTTTCTTCCTTTTATTCTAGAGCTTTTAGGTGTGTTGTCAAGCTGCTAGTGTGTGCTGTCTCTAGTGTCTTTTTGGAGGTACTCAGAGCTATGAGTTTCCCTCTTAGAAACGCTTTCATTGTGTCCCATAAGTTTGGGTACATTGTGGCTTCATTTTCATTAAACTCTAAAAAGTCTTACTTTCTTTCTTTATTTCTTCCTTGACCAAGGTTGTTCAGCTTCCACCTGAATTTTGGTTTTCTATTATGTATGTTGCTATTAAACATCAGCCTTAGTCCATGGTGATCTGATAGGATGCATGGGATGATTTCAATAGTTTTGTATCTGTTGAGGCCTGTATTGTGACCAATTATATGGTCAATTTTGGAGAAGGTACCATGAGGTGCTGAGAAGAAGGTATAACTTTTTCTTTTAGGATAAAATGTTTTGTAGATATCTGCTAAATCCATTTGTCTCATAACTTCTGTTAGTTTCTAGCAAGTCCCTGATGCCAGGAAATTAAGAGTCTCATAGTACCCAAAGGTGAGAAGATTAGTTGAAATGCCCAACAAAGGGGAGGGAGAATGTTGTGGATAGCCCTGGGGCTAATTATATTTGATGTTAATTCTGTTCTCCTGTGAGTGGTTGTGAACAAGGAATGAGTCAGCACTCAGGTGATTTCCCGTAAACTTCCCACCTTAATTTGTAAAATAAAGGAGAGATGATGATTGGGCAGATAAAAGGGAAGGTGGAGTGGAAGCTGAGGGGAGAGAAGAAGGAGAAAATGGAAGAGGGAGAGGATGCAGAGGAGGAGGAAGAAGGAGAAAAGCAGAGCATAAGCACATGGCCTGAAGAAACTGCTAGTTTTAAGGGGGTCTCATAAGCAGTGGAAGATGGTAGTGTAGTGGTAGATCTGCCCAATCGAGGTGCACAACATGTAATCATATTAACTGTGTTGTGTTTTCATTGCCGGGGCATATTTGGGTTGGAGACTTACCACAACACTAAATGAAATTCAGGGGAAAAGAGTTGGAACAGAGACTGAAGGAAAGGCTATACAGAAACTGCCCCACCTGGGGATCCATCTCATGTACAATTACCAAACCCAGACTATTGTGGATGCCAAGAAGAGCTTGCTGACAGGAGCCTGATATAGCTGTCTCCTAAGAGCCTGACAAATACAGAGGTGGATGCTTGCAGCCAAATGTTGGAATGAACATAGGAACCCCAATAGAAGAGTTAGAGAACAGTCTGAAAGAGCTGAATTGCTTTGCAATCCCATAGGAAGAACAACAATATCAACCAACCAGATCCCCCAGAGCTTCCAGGGACTAAACCACGACCCAGAGTACACACAGAGGGACCCATAGCACATGTAGCAGAGGATGGCTTTGTCTGGCATCAATGGGAGGGGAGGCCCTTGGTCCTGTGTAGGCTTGATGCCCCAGTGTAGGGGAATGCCAGGGCAGGGAGGTAGGAGTGGATGGGTGCACACCCTCATAGAAGCAGGAGGGGAATGGGATAGGTTTCCAGAGGGGAAGTCAGGAAAGGGGATAACATTTGAAATGTAAATAAATAAAATATCTAATAATAAAGTACAAGAAAAAACATATTAATATAATCTTATATCTTCTGTTTGTATTACTGTTTGCTTTTCTTCATGCTTCAATGTCATTTCTGGTCAGTAAAATTTCTTTCATTATTCAAGTCTATTAAAGATTTCTGTATACAATCACATTCTCTTTTTATGTGATGTTTTTTGTACTGTTCAGTAAACACAAAGCAAGGACTTTTTATTAGGGACAAACAGTATTAATACAGTAATAGAGCAGAGAGAAAGACAGCATACATGCTGGTATATACACACATTCAAGAGACAGACTTCAGACAGGCCAGCAACCACTAACTATAGTCAGATGAAAGATACAGGGAAAGAAATAAAAAATTCAAACTTTGGCCCAATTAATTCAAGAGGAATTTACTGTTTTAATTTCTTTATATGACACTGATATATTTTGACATCTCTGAGCTATCTTTAACGTTTCAACTCATTGAAGCTACCCTGCCATGTCTAGAGAACACTTTTTTTCTCAGCAGACATTCTAAGATGACTGGATCTTGCAATCTTTCTGTCCCCAAACCTAGTTCAAGACTTTTCATGTGCCTTAGGTATAGGACTTATATTATAGATGTATCAGCTGGGATTGAATAATCTTACAGTCTCTTCTTTTTCTGAATTTTGTCCATAAGAAAATATTTACTTAATATTATTTTTGTCTCCATATAATTAAGGAAGTTGAACATTTATAAAACATTTCTGTATTTTCTATTTTTAATTTTTGAGATTATATTTTAGTTGCATTACTTCATTCCCTTTCTTTCCTCTAAGCCTTTCACTCACCCCTCATTGCTCTCCTTCAACCTTATGGCCTCTTTTTTAAGACTAATCTTTATTTGATGCATATATATATATATATATATATATATATATATATATATATAAATTTAACATTATCAGTCGGTAAAATGTTACTTGGGTGTTGTTTTCATGGCTGACTTTTGGTACTAAACTAATAATTGGTGTGCTCCTTCCTATATACCATTCACAACAGCCTAAATGTATCTTGGAATAAACCTAAGTAAGGATGTCAAAGACTTAAACAATGAAAAATTTAAAACATTGAAACATAAACTGAACTCAATAAATAATTAGAATTTGAATAAATCCAAAAAAAGTAGAAAAGCCTCCTGTGTACATGGGTTGCTCATAATTAATGCTATGGAGATGGCCCTCCTATTAAAAGAAGCTATATCATAAGAAAATATGAAAGATTTAGGAAAGCATAAACATTCTTGAACAATAAAACAAAAGAAAATTGCTGGGGGGTGTCACTATCTCACATTTCAAGTTATACAGAAGAACTGTAGTAATAAAAACAACATGGTCCTGACACAGTAATCAATGGGATAGAATTCAGGACTCAAATATAATCCCACACTCTTCCAGCTATCTAACTTCTGACAAAGAGTTTAATATTACACACTGAGGAGAAGACAATATCTTTAACAAATGGGACTTTGATAGCTTGATATCCACATGCAGAATAATTAATTTAAATCCTTATACTTAACTCAGTATAAAATTAAACTCTAACATATGATCAGGTACCCTGAATTTTCTAGAGGAGAAACACTGAATACACTTGAATTCATTGGCACTGGAAAGGTCTTTCTGAACAGAATCTCAGCAGTGCAGTTGGACATGGAAAGACACATGGCTCCAGCCGCATATATAGCAGAGGATGGCCTTGTTGGACATCAGTGGGAGGAGAGGCCCTTGGTCCTGGGAAGGGTTGATGTATGCCCCACTTGGTCCTGGGAAAGGTTGATGTATACCCCACTGTAGGGGAATGCCAGAGTGGGGAGGTGGGAGTGGGTGAATTGGCAGGTGGGGGAGCATCTTTATAGAAGCAGGGGGAGGGAGGATAGAATAGGGGATTTCTGGAGGGGAAACTCAGAAAGGGGATATCATTTGAAATGTAAATAAATAAAATATCCAATAAAAAAGAATAACAACAAATGGGACCACATGAAACTAAAATCTTCTGTACAGCAAAAACCATCATCATTCAAGTGTTAAGATATCCTAAGAATTGAAAAACATAATTTTATTACTTTCCTTTAAGAGGGGGTTAGTATCTTGAATATGCAAAGAACAAACAAAAAACAAACAAAAGAACAACAAAAATACAACAGAATACCTGGCTAAAATTAGGGCATTGAACTAAACAGAGTTGTGAAAAGATAAAATCCAAAGGCTAACAAACATTTAAAAATGTGCTGATGTCCTTAGTTGTAGGAAATGCAAATTAAGTGTACTTTGAGGTTCCATCCTGTTCAGCTTTAAAAGTCAAGGACACCTTGCCATTTGTGACAACATGAATGAAGTCACTGACCATTTCTCTAGCTGAAATCAGCTACACTCAAAATCAAATATATCATCATACTTATATCATCTAAAGTCACAGCCCCTTTTAATCAAATTGTAATCTTCTAACACTACAACTTAAGTCTATAGAGTAAAACAAATTATAGCTTTCTGTTTAGTTAAATGATTAGGCTAAGAATTTAGATTTAGCTTCCTTTCACTTATTAAAATGTTCACTATACAAAGGTTATCAGCTGGTTTTGGGTTACTTTTAGAAAAGATTATCATGGCAGCCTACGGATAGGGAAATGATCTTCATCAACCCTACATCTGATAGAGAACTAATATCAAAAATTTATAAAGAACTCAAGAAACTAGATACCAGCAATCCAAACAACCTGGTTAAAATATGGGGTAGAGGGCTAAACAGAGAATTCTCACCAGAGGAATCTCTAATAGCAGAGAAGCACCTAAAGAATTGTTTTATGGAAGAGTAGGGGGAAGGACTGTGGGCCCCAAACAGGGTGGGAACTCCACAGGAAGAACAACAGAGTCACCTAACCTGGACCCTTGGGGCTTTCAGAGACTGAAACACAAACCAAAGAACATACACAGACTGGACATAGCCCCCCACCCCTGCCCCACACATATGTAGCAGATGTGCAGCTTGGTCTTCATGAGGATTCCCCAGTAACTGAAGTGGAGGCTATCCCTAAAGCTATTGCCTGTCTGTGGAATCCATTCTAACTCAGCAGCATTGTTTGGCATCAATGGGAGAAGCTCCTAGCCCTGGAGTGTGAGGTTGGTGGGATATGTGGGTGGGCTCTAGTTTCTCAGAGCACAAAGGGAGAGGGAATGTGGGAGGGACTGTGTAAGGGAGGGATCAGGAGGGGGCCTGTGGTTGGGATGTAAATTGAATAAATATATAAATTTTAAAAAATATTATCCATTTAATAGCTTGTGTCTTGTTTGTGAGAATTTTCTTAGTCTGTTTGTACTTGTACCATGTTAGGATTAGAGTTTACCATTTTCCTTGCATATTTAAATTTTCTGACTTTACTAAGTGAATTTGTGGAAGAAATTTCATAGGATTTTGTGGTGTGTGTGTATGTGTTGTTAGCACTAGAGCAAGGTGCTGGGTAGAGAAACTTATAAACCTGATTCTTAGCAATTATTATTTTGTATTTGTTAGTTAGCTGACCAATTTCAGAAAGCAAAGACTTTGGATTTGTTTTATTACACCTTGAGTAAAATGCTATGACAAAGAATGTTTTGTTGTTGTTGTCTTGTTGGCTTTGTTTTGTTTCCTATGAAGGTTTGGGGCATGGTAGAATTGTCAAATCTCTTCTGACATAATCTGTGGGACAATGATCATAGGTAATGACTTGGATATTTTGCACTTTAAATTTGTTTTAATTAATCATTTCAGAATTTTGTAAAATGTGTTTGCTTATAGTCAGCCCTGCATCAATTCTTTCCAAATTCACTCCCCTTACCCTTCCTATACATCGTTGTTTCTTTCTTTTTTTTTTTTGTTATTTGTTATTTGTTATTTGTTTTGTTTTGTTTTGTTTTGTTTTTGAGACAGGGCTTCTCTGTGTAGCCCTGGCTGTCCTAGAACTCACTTTGTAGACCAGGTTGGCCTTGAACTCAGAAACCCGCCTGCCTCTGTCTCCCAAGTGCTGAGATTAAAGGCGTGCACCACCACTGCTTGGCCCTTCTTTCTTTTAAACTATCAAAATCAATTTGTGCTCCTCAAATAGTATTGTATATGTAATCTTCAACTCGAGTGTGATTCCATCTTAGAGAAAAACTGTCACTCCTCTTCTCAGCAACTAACCAATTGCCAACACCCCCCACCCCAAAAAAAAACCCAAAAAACAAAAACAAAGCAAAGCAAAACAAAACAAAACAAAACTCTACTGCTATGGTCACTTTCCATATCCATTCTGAATCTGGTGTGATTTGTCCTTGCACAAGTTTTCTGTAGGATGCCATATGCATATTGCGTTCTTCATGTGGCACTACATAGTTGTGTCTAGAAGACATGATTTCCTTGGAGTTATCCACAACCTCTTATAGTTTCTGTCTCCCTTCCATTATAATCCCCGAGCCTTAGAAGGAAGCCATGTGATATATATGTTCTATTTAGGGCTGAGTAGCCTATAGTCTCTCATTCTCTATACCTTTGCCAGTTTTGTGTCTCTATGGTGTTCACCATCTACTGTAAATGGAAACTTCTCAGGTGAGTGTTGAGTGACACATCAACCTAGGTAAAATGATATCATCAGGAACCTTTTAAATTCTGTGTCCTTTTAGCAGGAGAACAGTAACAGGTTTTCCTCTAAGGCCCCTTATATATCTAGCTATAGGTTTTTGATCTGACAGTGGGGCCAGGTATAGATTTCATTTTGTGGATAAAGTCTTAAAATTAGTAACTAGTTACCCCTGCAATGCTCATGCTGTTATTGTACCAGACGACATATATTTTCAAGGCAGTAATGACTGCCTTTTAATTTGCAGTGTTAACATCTGAATAGGACTGAAGATTACTTTCTCCTCCAACAGTTTGCATAGAATTTTCAAACACTATGCTAGACCTTAGGGATGAAACTTTGAGGTGAATACCAGTTTTATTTCTCCATGTTCTAAACTCATTTAAAAAACTTATTTATTTATTATTCACTTTACATCCCACTCAATGCCCTCCTCCCAAGTCTCCTCCTCCCACAATCCTTTCCCTATCCTACCTCCCCTTTTCCTCTGAGAGGGTGGAAGGCCCCTTAGGTATTCCCCTACCCTGGCGCTTCTGTAAGGCTAGGCATAATCTCTCCTAAACTCATTTTTTAATGTAATGATATTCATAGTTAAAATTATCTTAAAATTCCTAACAATAAAATTTTAAAAATGTATATGTTAGATTTATGTTAAAATGATTCAGTGCTTAGTTTAGAAACATTTGAAATTATCTTCTAATTTTGTAGGATAAATATGGAGTTATAATAAATTAGCATAAGCAAACTAATGATTAAATTTTGATAGCATATTATTTTATGACATTTTCCATAGGTATTTATTAAAATGATTTAAAATTATTAAAAATGGACAGGAAAACAATAAATATATCTAATGAATGAATTTAATGTTAGCTGAGTAATGAATATTAAGGAAACCAATTTGATTAATTTAAACACTTATAGAAAGAATCTACTCAAAACTTCAGATTATTTTGTTGCCATAGAAGTGGAAACTATATATTTAAGGACAAAGTAATGATGAGAGTCTACTTTGCATATATAACACTAAGTTATACAACAGAAAAATTAGGGTCCTGTTTAAATGAAAATGACTGGGGTCTTTACAGGTTTTTAATCTTATCATCAACATCATAATAATAATAATAATAATAGGCTACAGACATCCGGCACCCTCCCAGCCGGAGGACAGAGGTCCACCCTGCAGGGAGCGCCATCTTGGCTCTGGGACTCCACCAAACTTAGTCTGCACAGGTGAGAGTGAGGACCACAGAGGCAGACAGCTTCTGGGACAGGCGGGAGCCACAGAGCTGCTGAGGCAGCACCCTTTTGGGGCCGCAGACATCCAGCACCCTCACAGCCTGAGGACAGAGGTCCGCCCTGCAGGGAGCGCCATCTTGGCTCCGAGACTCTGCCAAACTTAGTCTGCACAGGTGAGAGTGAGGACCACAGAGGCAGACAGCTTCTGGGACAGGCGGGAGCCACAGAGCCACTGAGGCAGCACCCTTTTGGGGCCGCAGACATCCGGCACCCTCCCAGCTGGAAGACAGTGGTCTGCCCTGCACAGGAGCCCTCTGCCTCAGGAGCAGGGAGCACATCTTGGATCCAGGACTCCACTGAACTTAGGAACTTAGTCTGCACAGGTGAGAGTGTGCACCACAGAAGCTGACAGCTTCTGTGACCTGCCAAAGCAACACAGCATCTGGGAAAGGTCCTGTTTTCGGCCTTCTTCTTCTGCCAGGAGGAGGTCCAAACACCAGATATCTGTACAACTTCCCTTTAAGAGGAAAGCTTGTCAGCAGAGAGTGCTCTAACCACTGAAACTCAGAGGAGAGAGCCTGTCTCCCAGGTCTGCTGACAGACGGTACTCAGAATCACCAGAAGAACAACCTCTGAACAGAGCCAACTATAACAACTCCAGAGATTACCAGATGGCGAGAGGTAAACGTAAGAATCTTACTAACAGAAACCAAGACCACTCACCATCATCAGAACCCAGCACTCCCACTTCGCCCAGTCCAGGGCACCCCAACACACCTGAAAAGCTAGACCTGGATTTAAAAGCATATCTCATGATGATGGTAGAGGACATCAAGAAGGACTTTAATAACTCACTTAAAGAACTACAGGAGAACATGGCTAAAGAGTTACAAGTCCTTAAAGAAAAACAGGAAAACACATCCAATCAGATGATGGAAATGAACAAAACCATACTAGACCTAAAAAGGGAAGTAGACACAATAAAGAAAACCCAAAATGAGGCAACACTGGAGATAGAAACCCTAGGAAAGAAATCTGGAACCATAGATGCGAGCATCAGCAACAGAATACAAGAGATGGAAGAGAGAATCTCAGGTGCAGAAGATTCCATAGAGAACATCAGCACAACAATCAAGGAAAATGGAAAATGCAAAAAGATCCTAACTCAAAACATCCAGGAAATACAGGACACAATGAGAAGACCAAACCTACGGATAATAGGAGTGGATGAGAATGAAGATTTTCAACTCAAAGGACCAGCAAACATCTTCAACAAAATTATAGAAGAAAACTTCCCAAATCTAAAGAAAGAGATGCCCATGAACATACAAGAAGCCTACAGAACTCCAAATAGGCTGAACCAGAAAAGAAATACCTCCCAACACATAATAATCACAACAAAAAATGCACTAAATAAAGATAGAATACTAAAAGCAGTAAGAGAAAAAGGCCAAGTAACATATAAAGGCAAGCCTATCAGAATTACACCAGATTTTTCACCAGAGACTATGAAAGCCAGAAGATCCTGGACAGATGTTATACAGACACTAAAAGAACACAAATTCCAGCCCAGGCTACTATACCCAGCCAAACTCTCAATTAACATAGATGGAGAAACCAAAGTATTCCACGACAAAACCAAATTCACACATTATCTCTCCAGGAATCCAGCCCTTCAAAGGATAATAACAGAAAAAAACCAATACAAGGACGGGAACCACGCCCTAGAAACAACAAGAAGGTAATCCTTCAACAAACCTAAAAGAAGACAGCCACAAGAACAGAATGCCAACTTTAACAACAAAAATAACAGGAAACAACAATTACTTTTCCTTAATATCTGTTAATATCAATGGACTCAACTCCCCGATAAAAAGACATAGACTAACAAACTGGCTACACAAACAAGACCCAACATTTTGCTGCTTACAGGAAACACATCTCAGAGAAAAAGATAGACACTACCTCAGAATGAAAGGCTGGAAGACAATTTTCCAAGCAAATGGTATGAAGAAACAAGCTGGAGTAGCCATTCTAATATCTGATAAGATTGACTTCCAACACAAAGTCATTAAAAAAGACAGGGAGGGGCACTTCATACTCATCAAAGGTAAAATCCTCCAAGAGGAACTATCAATCCTGAATATCTATGCTCCAAATACAAAGGCAGCCTCATTCATTAAAGAAACTTTAGTAAATCTCAAAGCACACATTGCACCTCATACAATAATAGTGGGAGACTTCAACACACCACTTTCACCAATGGACAGATCATGGAAACAGAAACTAAACAGGGACACAGTGAAACTAACAGAAGTTATGAATCAAATGGATCTGGCAGATATCTACAGAACATTTTACCCTAAAACAAAAGGATATACCTTCTTCTCAGCACCTCATGGTACCTTCTCCAAAATTGACCACGTAATTGGTCACAAAACAGGCCTCAACAGATACAAAAATATTGAAATTGTCCCATGCATCCTATCAGAGCACCATGGACTAAGGCTGATCTTCAATAACAAAATAAATAATAGAAAGCCAACATTCACGTGGAAACTGAACAACACTCTTCTCAATGATACCTTGGTCAAGGAAGGAATAAAGAAAGAAATTAAGAACTTTTTAGAGTTCAATGAAAATGAAGCAACAACATACCCAAACTTATGGGACGCAATGAAAGCATTTCTAAGAGGAAAACTCATAGCTCTGAGTGCCTCCAAAAAGAAACTAGAGAGAGCACACATTAGCAGCTTGACAACACACCTAAAAACACTAGAACAAAAGGAAGCAAATTCACCCAAGAGGAGTAGACGGCAGGAAATAATCAAACTCAGGGGCGAAATCAATCAAGTGGAAACAAGAAGTATTCAAAGAATCAACCAATCAAGGAGCTGGTTCTTTGAGAAAATCAACAAGATAGATAAACCCTTAGCCAGACTCACTAGAGGGCACAGGGAAAGCATTCTAATTAACAAAATCAGAAATGAAAAAGGAGACATAACAACAGATCCTGAAGACATCCAAAACACCATCAGATCCTTCTACCAAAGGCTATAATCAACAAAACTGGAGAACCTGGATGAAATGGAGAAGCTCCTATACAGATACCAGGTACCAAAGTTGAATCAAGATCAGGTTAATGATCTAAACAGCCCTATATCCCCCAAAGAAATAGAAGCAGTCATTAATAGTCTCCCAACCAAAAAAAGCCCAGGACCAGATGGGTTTAGTGCAGAGTTCTATCAGACCTTCAAAGAAGATCTAATCCCAGTTCTTCACAAACTCTTCCACAAAATAGAAATAGAAGGTACTCTACCCAACTCATTCTATGAAGCCACAATTACTCTGAAACCTAAACCACAAAAAGACCCAACAAAGATAGAAAACTTCAGACCAATATCCCTTATGAATATTGATGCAAAAATCCTCAATAAAATTCTTGCTAACCGAATCCAAGAACACATCAAAACAATCATCCATCCTGACCAAGTAGGTTTCATCCCAGGGATGCAGGGATGGTTCAATATACGGAAATCAATCAACGTAATCCAGTATATAAACAAACTCAAAGACAAAAACCACATGGTCATCTCGTTAGATGCGGAAAAAGCATTTGACAAGATCCAACACCCATTCATGATAAAAGTCTTGGAAAGATCAGGAATTCAAGGCCCATACCTAAACATGATAAAAGCAATCTACAGCAAACCAGTAGCCAACATAAAAGTAAATGGTGAGAAGCTTGAAGCAATCCCTCTAAAATCAGGGACTAGACAAGGCTGTCTACCTTCTCCATACCTATTCAACATTGTACTTGAAGTCCTAGCCAGAGCAATTCGACAACAAAAGGAAATCAAAGGGATACAAATTGGAAAAGATGAAGTCAAAATATCACTTTTTGCAGATGATATGATAGTATATATAAGTGACCCTAAAAATTCCACCAGAGAACTCCTAAACCTGATAAACAGCTTCGGTGAAGTAGCTGGATATAAAATTAACTCAAACAAATCAATGGCCTTTCTCTATACAAAGAATAAACAGGCTGAGAAAGAAATTAGGGAAACAACACCCTTCTCAATAGTCACAAATAATATAAAATATCTTGGCGTGACTCTAACTAAGGAAGTGAAAGATCTGTATAATAAAAACTTCAAGTCTCTGAAGAAAGAAATTATAGAAGATCTCAGAAGATGGAAAGATCTCCCATGCTCATGGATTGGCAGGATCAACATTGTAAAAATGGCTATCTTGCCAAAAGCAATCTACAGATTCAATGCAATCCCCATCAAAATTCCAACTCAATTCTTCAACGAATTAGAAAGAGCAATCTGCAAATTCATCTGGAATAACAAAAATCCTAGGATAGCAAAAACTCTTCTCCATGATAAAAGAACCTCTGGTTGAATCACCATGCTGGACCTAAAGCTTTACTACAGAGCAATTGTGATAAAAACGACATGGTACTGGTATAATGACAGACAAATAGACCAATGGAATATAATTGAAGACCCAGATATGAACCCACACACCTACGGTCACTTGATCTTCGACAAGGGAGCTAAAACCATCCAGTGGATGAAAGACAGCATTTTCAACAAATGGTGCTGGCACAACTGGTTGTTATCATGTAGAAGAATGGGAATCGATCCATTCCTATCTCCTTGTACTAAGGTCAAGTCTAAGTGGATCAAGGAACTTCACATAAAACCAGAGACACTGAAACTTATAGAGGAGAAAGTCGGGAAAAGCCTTGAAGATATGGGCACAGGGGAAAAATTCTTGAATAGAACAGCAATGGCTGGTGCTTTAAGATTGAGAATTGACAAGTGGGACCTCATGAAACTGCAAAGCTTCTGCAAGGCAAAAGACACCATCAATAAGACAAAAAAACCACCAACAGATTGGGAAAGGATCTTTACCTATCCTAAATCAGATAAGGGACTAATATCCAATATATATAAAGAACTCAAGAAGGTGGACTCCAGAAAGTCAAATAACCCCATTAAAAAATGGGGCTCAGAACTGAACAAAGAATTCTCACCTGAGGAATACCGAATGGCAGAGAAGCACCTGAAAAAATGTTCAACATCCTTAATCATCAGGGAAATGCAACTCAAAACAACCCTGAGATTCCACCTCACACCAGTCAGAATGGCTAAGATCAAAAATTCAGGTGACAGCAGATGCTGGCGAGGCTGTGGAGAAAGAGGAACACTCCTCCATTGTTGGTGGGATTGCAAGCTTGTACAACCACTCTGGAAATCAGTCTGGCGGTTCCTCAGAAAATTGGACATAGTACTACCGGAGGATCCAGCAATAACTCTCCTGGGCATATATCCAGAAGATTTCCCAACCCGTAAGAAGGACACATGCTCCACTATGTTCATAGCAGCCCTATTTATAATAGCCAGAAGCTGGAAAGAACCCAGATGTCCCTCAACAGAGTAATGGATACAGAAATTATGGTACATTTACACAATGGAGTACTACTCAGCTATTAAAAAGAATGAATTTATGAAATTCCTAGCCAAATGGATGGACCTGGAGGGCATCATCTTGAGTGAGGTAACACAATCACAAAGGAACTCACACAATATGTATTCACTGATAAGTGGATATTAGCCCAAAACTTAGGATACCCAAGATATTAGATACAATTTGCTAAACGCATGAAACTCAAGAAGAATGAAGACCAAAATGTGGACAATATGCCCCTTCTTAGAATTGGGAACAAAACACCCATGGAAGGAGTTACAAAGACAAAGTTTCGAGCTGTGATGAAAGGATGGACCATCTAGAGACTGCCGTATCTAGGGATCCATCCCATAATCAGCTTCAAAACGCTGACACCATTGCATACACTAGCAAGATTTTGCTGAAAGGACCCAAATATAGCTGTCTCTTGTGAGACTATGCAGGGGCCTAGCAAACACAGGAGTGGATGCTCACAGTCCACTCTATCAGAGGGCTCCCAATGGAGAAGCTAGAGAAAGTACCCAAGGAGCTAAAGGGATCTGCAACCCTATAGTTAGAACAACATGATGAACTAACCAGTACCCCGGAGCTCTTGTCTCTAACTGCATATGTATTGAAAGATGGCCTAGTCGGCCATCACTGGAAAGAGAGGCCCATTGGACTTGCAAACTTTATATGCCCCAATATAGGGGAATGCTAGGGCCAAAAGAATGGGAATGGGTGGGTAGGGAAGTGGGGGGCGGTATGGGGGACTTTGGGGATAGCATTGGAAATGTATTTGAGCAAAATATGTAATAAAAAATATCAAAAATTAAAAAAAAGAAAACATAACTAAAAGAAAACCCATTGTAATAAATACATTTTAAGTGAAAGAAAATAATAATAATAATAATAATAATAATAATAATAATGGCTTATTGTTAGTTGAAACAGTGCAAATTTCATCAAATCATATCTAATTTTCTGTTCTATCTAGGACCTTATATTTTAATGAAGGGAGGCAGGTTTTATGTATATAAATAATGTGAGCGAAACAAGGATAAATGTAAAAAATGTTTTTAAAAGTTCTTTGGAATTATAGAAAATAATATATAACTGACTAGGAAAATCTTTTAGGGCATGATAGAAAACATGAAAGTTGAAATATGTGATAGGTAATGGATAAACTTTTAACAAGAGTTAGGGTCCGTTAGTGAGCAGTGAACTGAGGGCAAAAAAAAAAATAGTATGAATAGACAGCGGAAAGGAATGAGAATGATCGTGCCACCAGGAAATGAACACTGTTTATGATGGAAACAGTGTTCAGAAACAGACTTTAAACTGAAAACCAAATAGAGAAATAAAGGAGGAATTTCCTAGCATCTCTGTTTAGAAGTGGCTTTCAGCAACTAACATTTTCACTTGCTTTAATCTATGTGTGATCCTACTCTGAAGACAGTAGAGGGCAGTCTGACACTTTCTACTGAGGAAGAGAAAGTAAAATGTGTGTGTTTCCATTTTAATTCTCTCTCTGTGTCTCTCTCTCTGTCTCTCTGTCTCTCTGTGTCTCTGTGTCTCTCTCTCTCTTACACACACACACACACACACACACACACACACACACACACACACACAGATTGCCAGTGTAGTAATCGGTTTTGTCAGATAATGAACAAAACCTCTTTGACAAAAATTTTAGTTTCTTGGCTGAAGATTTTTACTTTTTAGCTTGATTCCTCAGTCTCACATGATCTACTCAGAAATGCATTTTACAAATTGTAAGACCTAGTCTTATTGTTTGCGTGTGAAAATGGCCTCAGAGTGAGTCCGTTATACAGCGAGTCAACGACAGGGCACCAAAACAACTGATTTCACAGAAAACTCTTATTTGATATCAAAGACAAAAATGATATTTTCTCTATTTTATTTTATTTGGTTTTGCCACAGTATTTGAACACAAGCAGTATTCCACTGTAAGTTAAATCGATTGTTTCTTCCATAAGTAATAATAGTAATTACTTGCATATACATAAGTGCTTTTAGATTTAATTCTTACAGAAAATCAATATGACAGACACTATACACATCAGTATCAGCATTTTACACATGGGCAGACTAAAACTCAGCTAGGATGAGTTTCTTGCCCAAGTTATTAGAGTCTGGGTTTTACCAACCCAAAACTAAATCAGAAGCTAGAATTACTATTGTTTAGTTTCTTATCCGTGGTACTATGGTCATAAAGTTTCTTGATTTATTAAAATGTAACACTTTCTATCACTTGGGAGACCTCCTAAAATAGTTTATTTTAACTATTTGCACTCTCAGTGAGAAATAGCAGCCAGTACTAACCAATAGAAAATAAAATCAACAGTTTTGCTTTAATATATTTGGACAACTTATTTGAGTATTTCCTGAAACCTAGGAAAATTTGCACATAAAGAAAAGCTTGCAGGTATTTTTGCTCTTTTTAATAATACCAAAGAGATAAATGAAGGTAGAATTTCAGTTATGTATTCAGATTCTTTTGTTCTCTATTCATGACATGAGACACCGCATATTTATCCCCACATTTTTGGAGCAAAGTAGGACACTAGGAATTCTGTTTGTTTAAAAAGAAAGGGCTGCATATTTATTAGTGAAAGTTACGATGCTTGCCTTAGTAATTCAACCTCAGTACTGCAAATATTGTCCTTGCCAGCACTTTAAAAAAATATTGATGATAGGAAATGCCAGCTCAGGATGGGGTGGATATATTTCTATTTAAATTGTTTCCCCTCCAACAATTCTCCAACAATTCCCTTCCTTCTGGGAAAGATTCCAATTCTGACACTCTCCTGTGTTCTGGGGTGTAGAATCTTTCATTTGAAGAGCATCAAAAGCAATCCTAAGGGGCTCTTTAAAAAAGGACAGGAGCCTGGGAGGGAGACTTCAAAATGTTGGCAAGGAGACAAATAAAATACACTCCACTTTTAAATGAAGGCAAAATATTGTGAAACTGTGTCTTAGAGATTATTCCCAATGTGCATTTTAAAAAACATTGGCCTGTGTTCACAAAGAAGGGGGCATACTTACCCCTAACCTCTGAATAATAAGTATTCAAAATGTCCTTTTCATGAAGATTCTCATTCATAAGTTTAGGCTTGTCATTTTTATTAGCCAAGCAACATCTAAATGTCTTGGGAAAAGGGAAAATCAAAACTAATTTTTCCTGCTCCATTGTATTTTAAGTAAAATAATTGAAATAATTATCTTTTGTTCATAATTTGTAAACTGTCTAAGAGATTTTGGTGTTGGGCTGGGGTTTAGAATTCACTTTTTAGAACATCTCATTTGAAACATGAGTGTAGAAAGTTGGTCAGTTTTACACCACCAAGTGAAGTACAGGGAAACTTGCATATTCTTCTCCTCCCAATGATCTCATGCTTTTGATTTATTTACTTATCATATCCATGTGACTGCCTCATCTACTAATAAAATTTAGTTATGAAAATTCTCTTCAGTTCACCAGCAATAATGTATCATTTGAAAAGAAGGTAAATAACTATGCAAGAACAGCCTGTTTCCCCTCTAATTCACTGGGTTATAGCTTTTTATCTTTAGGGACCTAGTACTGTGTTTAGCAAGATTTTCATGGTCCCATTAAATTATTTGTTTGTGACAGTTTCTCTGGACACAACCTTATTTTAATTTTTTAAATTTAGATTTTTCTGTGCGTGGGTGTGTATGCCATGACAAAAGTGTAGACATCAGAGGACAACTTGAAGGAGTTGATTTCCTTCCTTCCACTTTGTGGATTTCTAAGATTGAATTCAGCTCATCAGGCTTGATAGGAAGTGTCATTACTCACTGAGTTATCTAACTGGACCATGACTGCAGATTTTAAAGTGAACTTCTAGAAGAAATGAAAACATTATTTTTAAAAGCCTTAAAAAGGAAACCTCTTATCTGCCAATGCATCTACCACCTCGATCTAACATTTCTTGTTCCATTAATCCCCTTTACATTTTTTATTTTTCGTATTTTCAATTTTTTTATTCATTCATTTTACTTCCTGACTGCTGTGCATCTGTATGGTGCCCTTCCTCCCAAAACCTCCCTCCCCCATCCCTTATCTCCTCCTCTGAGATGGTAGTGGCCCCACTAGGGGTCCTGTCTGGCCAAAGGATTGACTTCCTTAGGTTGCACATCCCCACTGCTATGCATCTCAGCTAAGGTTACCCACATTTACTCTTGGGACCCTTCCCCATCCCAGGTCTCTGGCACTTCCTAGATATTTCCTCCACCCCCCACTTCCAACAGCTGCAAATTTCCATTCATTCTTCTGACCCTCTGGCCCTCTTTCCTGTCTCTCCCCACACCTGATCTTGACTCTCTCAATTCTCTCTGCATTCCCTCTCCCACCCAGTTCCCTCCCCCTCCCCCCCATTTCTTCATCCCTCCCTCCCTCTCTCCCTCCCTCTGCCTCCTATGTCTATTTTATTCCCACTTCTGAGATTCAAGTATCCTCCCATGGGTCTTCCTTTTTGTTCAGCTTCTTTGGGTCTATGGACTGTATCATGAGTACCCTGTTCTTTATATGCTTCTGTAAGGCAAAGAACACTGGCAAGAGGACAAAATGACAGCCTACAGATTGGGAAAAGATATTCACCAACTTTACATCCTACAGTGAGCTTATATTCAAAATATATAAAGAATTCAAGAAGCTAGACTTCAAAAAACCAAATAACTCAATTAAAATATGACATATAGAGTTAAATAGAAAATTGTCAACAGAGGAAGTTTTTTGTTTTTTTGTTTTTTTTTTTTTTTAATAAAAGGACAGCATTTAATTGGGGCTGGATTACAGGTTCAGCGGTTCAGTCCATTGTCATCATAGCAGGAAGCATGGTAGTATACAGGTAGACATGATGCTGGAGGAGAAGAGAGTTCTATATCTTGATCCAAAGGCAGCCAGGAGGAGACTGGAATTTTACACTGGGTGGAACTTAAGCATAGGACACCTCTAAACCCACCCCTACAGTGCCACACTTAGTCCAACAAGGTCACACCTCATAATAGGGCCATTCCTCAGGGCCAAGCATTCAAACACATGAGTCTATGGGGACCAAACCTATTCAAACCACTGCATCTGTCTAAAGCTGACTTGAAAATCTAACAGAATCTTCTAATTCAACATTTAACACTAAATTAACTTAATACTAATCAAGTTTTGAAATAATTTTAAGAAAAGAGTGCTATGACAATTTGAAAATTTAGAGGAAAAAGACAAATTCTTAGAAAAATATAACCTATCACAAGCAAATAGAGGCATAAAGGAGCATTTACATAGCCACTAGAGAGTAAATAAGGAGTCATAGTGTTTCCCCCAAAAGAAAGCACCAGAAACAAGGTATCTTTTCAGAAAATTCTGTCGTACATCCAAGAAACATGAATGCACTAGGAAAATAGATCATTGGTAAAGCCTGTGTGAGATTTTGAGTTCATTCCTACAAACTTTTGAGTAAACAACCCCAGGAGACTTTACCAGGCTGGGAATCTTTGATGCTAAGACAGAAAAGTAAAAGCTAGGTGTAGGGTTACATGATTGTAATCTCAGCAATGTGGAAGCTGAGGCAGGAGAATCTCAAGTTCAAATCCAGTCTGGCAGCATAGCAAGATTAAGGCCAAAAAAAAGGCTACATAACAACATCCTGTCTCAAACAAAAAGTAGACAAATAATAAAGTAGGGAAAAGCCAGGAACATGTTGATGTGATTGAAAAAAAATGCAAATGTAGAACAAAATCAAACAGTGGTTTAAGAAGAAATATCATGATCACTTTCTAGGTCTTCCTAGGATCCAGAGCTGATGTTGTTAGATTAAAAGGGGAAAATGTTACAGTTGTCTCAAAGAGGGAAAAACCCTGGGCAAATGTAGATATCCATTAATAATTTAAACAAAACAAAATCTCTCTAGGTAGGATTATAAGGGAAATTTATTGACCTAATAAAACCTACAGTGGGTGGAGAAATAGCCAGAAGATTCCTTTCAACATCAGGAAGAAGAGATGAGGGCTGTGCTGAGGCTAAGCACCCTTGGAGAGGTGCCAGCCAGAACAGCCAACCAAAGGAACATAAGTCTAAGAAGTAGAAACATTATTCTGCAGGGCTTGGACCATGAAAAAGAAGGTGCTATGGGTCTGTGGTCCTTCAGAGATTCACCATTCTGACTCAAGTTTGCTTTCAGTAAACACGAGGCATTTTTATTTTTTATTTATTTTTTATTTTTTTTTAATTTTTAATATTTTTATTACATATTTTCCTCAATTACATTTCCAATGCTATCCCAAAAGTCCCCCATAGCGCCCCCCCACTTCCCTACCCACCCATTCCCAGTCTTTTGGCCCTGGCATTCCCCTGTATTGGGGCATATAAAGTTTGCAAGTCCAATGGGCTTCTCTTTCCATTGATGGCCGACTAGGCCATCTTTCGATACATATGCAGCTAGAGACAAGAGCTCCGGGGTACTGGTTAGCTCATCATGTTGTTCCAACAATAGGGTTGCAGATCCCTTTAGCTCCTTGGGTACTTTCTCTAGCTCCTCCATCGGGAGCCCTGTGATACATCCAATAGCTGACTGTGAACATCCATCCACTCCTGTGTTTGCTAGGCCCCTGCATAGTCTCACAAGAGACAGCTATATTTGGGTCCTTTCAGCAAAATCTTGCTAGTGTATGCAATGGTGTCAGCGTTTGGAAGCTGATTATGGGATGGATCCCTGGATATGGCAGTCTCTAGATGGTCCATCCTTTCATCACAGCTACGAACTTTGTCTCTGTAACTCCTTCCCTGGGTGTTTTGTTCCCAATTCTAAGAAGGGGCACAGTGTCCACACTTTGGTCTTCATTCTTCTTGAGTTTCATGCATTTAGCAAATTGTATCTTATATCTTGGGTATCCTAAGTTTTGGGCTAATATCCACTTATCAGTGAATACATATTGTGTGAGTTCTTTTGTGATTGTGTTACCTCACTCAAGATGATGCCCTCCAGGTCCATCCATTTGGCTAGGAATTTCATAAATTCATTCTTTTTAATAGCTGAGTAGTACTCCATTGTGTAAATGTACCATAATTTCTGTATCCATTCCTCTGTTGAGGGACATCTGGGCATTTTTATTAAAAGACTGACCGGAGCCAACAAAGAGAGAATTCTCTAGATAAGGACGAGGCTATTGCTAGCTAAAGATTATATAGGCAAAACCTACAAAGTAACGATTTTGGGAAGCCAAAGTAACTCATATCTTCTTCTAGAGCAGGCAAGACTTGATATAGTGACATGTCCAACAGATGCCTCAGACATGCAAGCAGGCAGGCAGTTTGTACAAAGCAGAACTAAACCATTAGCCTGCTTAATCTTGTGATCCGCCACTTTGTACAAATAGCTGTGGCACTGAAATATTTTGCAACATTCATCAATTTTTTTAAGAGTACCTCAACGGTACCAGGAAGTGGTCCATCTCAGGCTACCTGACAGGGTACATTCAAGATAGAGTAATTTCTTCAGGGCTTATGCAACCTAAAAACAATTTTGTTTTTACAAGCCTAGCACAATAAATGCATCCTCTAAACACAATGTTCACCATCATAAAGGCAGCCCTGCTAGGTTATTCAGCAATGTAAGACCAATGTGGTAGTTTCAAGTTTTTTCTTTTTTTTTAATGGCATGATATTTTTTAATATTTTTTTAATTATTCAGTTTACATCTCACTCACTGCCCTCCTTCCAGTCATCCCCCCCACAATCCCCCCTTCCCCACAATATTTTCTTAACAATGTGGGATTTTTTTCTCATGATGCATTGACAATTTTTTTTTAATTTTTAATATTTTTATTACATATTTTCCTCAGTTACATTTCCAATGCTATCCCAAAAGTCCCCCATAGCGCCCCCCACTTCCCTACCCACCCATTCCCAGTCTTTTGGCCCTGGCATTCCCCTATATTGGGGCATATAAAGTTTGCAAGTCCAATGGGCCTCTCTTTCCGGTGATGGCCGACTAGGCCATCTTTTGATACATATGCAGCTAGAGACAAGAGCTCCGGGGTTCTGGTTAGTACATCGTGTTGTTCCAACAATAGGGTTGCAGATCCCTTTAGCTCCTTGGGTACTTTCTCTAGCTTCTCCATTGGGAGCCCTGTGATACATCCAATAGCTGACTGTGAACATCCACTCCTAAGTTTTTTCTTGGTATGGGAACAAATCCCTCAAAGGTGTAATTAGAAAGAAGAGAAAGAAGCCTGGTACAAACAAAATGATACCTGAGGAAATAACAGTCACAAGAAATTCAAACCTTTTACAGAAAAAAAGTACATTTTTTTCCTTATAGTAAATCATTGGTATAGATATATGTGCACATTTTAAAAATATTTTCAGTGGAAAAAAACAAACAGTATGTGTCTCAATTCTTTTCTCACATTTTTGTAAAAATATCTTCATACCTTTGAGAGTAGATCAAAGATATGCTCAAGGTGGGGGGTGGGGAGGTTGAAACGGACCAGAGGGTAAAGTGCTTGCTGTTTAATCATGGTGGCTGGAGTTCAGATTCTAGGACCTACAGAAACACCCACCTCTGTAACTACAACTACAGTTGAATTCTTCCTACTGTTTTCTAGGGAGGAGTTCAGGGCTTATGGTATTGCTAGGATTGTAACTGAAATAGTGATGTATCTTTCTCAATGGAGCCTATTGACAATGGTGAGATTGTATTTATTCTCTTTGGGATTGATCCTTGGTGAATTGGTCCCAGTTTAGCAAGTTTCCTCCAATACTGAAACACTGAACCATTCCACCCTTCATTCGGTCTGAAAGGAAGCCGCTTAGGCAGGAAGGCAGCAAAAGATCTCAAAATGGTCCCTGAAATTGATCAGAATCACTAGGCTCCTTCCCTGCCAGAGAGCAATAAAAGTTGAAAGTCCCTCTCAGATGAAAGGAAAATGAGCTGCAAAGAAGACTCTCAAAAGAGCCACCCTCATACCAGCTGTCTGGAAGAAGTTTAGACCAACTGAGGCACCTGGAATGGACATTCTCCAGCCCTTTGATCCATCTACAGGCTGTGCAGTTTCTCCAGGTTCCCAGCTTTTGTGATTTGTCATGTATGCTGGGTAGGCTTTGGCGATACAGCTGTCTTTGAGTCATTTCTGCTCCTGTAACTAACCCCTCACCCTTATTCCTATAAGCAACCCCAATAAAACTTATTGGTTCACCAAGTAGGACTTTGGTGGTATGGGCACTTTGGTCTATCCTAGGCTACTTATGCAGAGAAGAAACAAATTTTGTCACACAACACTACCTACTAGGTTTTATAACTGTAACATTCTACTTATTCTTTGTAATTAGCAAGCATATTATGTGTGAGAAGATATTTTGAAGGGCACTTAAATTTCTATAATTGACCATGATGGGACAGTTTCCTAAAAGACAAACGTACTAGTCAGGACCAGATGAACTATGCTGAGAGCATTTAGCTAAGTAACCCTGTGTTCTGCCGAAGAACTGTGATATATATCAATACATTCAAACTTGCCACTCGGGGAAAAGGAGTGCTTTGAAATCCTGGACCAAGTTGGAGTTGGGGAGGGCTTCCACCATCCCAAAACGTTGCTTAGCGTTCTGTCAGGTGACATCACAACCAGCTATGGAACCTTGAAGGCTGTGTCTAGGGGCAACCCTCTGAGTTAAACATCATCATTCGTGAGGTTGCCTCCAATGTGTTAGCTGCTAGGCTTAGGCCTGGTGTCTTACTAGTGATTAACTAGGACGATTAGTCCGATTTTGAAGTTTTGGATATTTAGCTGGTTACAGCACCCAAGAAGGATACTTCTGAGGAAGTATTCTTAGAACTCCTCCTAGTTTTCCAGAGTGGACCCCTGGTGAACTGCCAACCTCTGACTATTCACCAATCAGTCTCTGATATTGACAGCTTAATTATCTCCATTCTTTGAATGAGCCTGACCTGCAAAGTCAACTGTTTATAAAGGAGCCTCATAGGTTCGCGACCTTGGACCAACCATCTACTGGAAGAAGTGATTCTTTGGACATCAGAGTGAACGACCCAGGAGTACCCACCCAGAGCCAAGCATAAGGTTGCTTTCTCTTGGAAATTAGAAAGGCAGTACTATACCGGAGTCAATGCCCTTGAAAAAGCAGTCCAAGCAGTTCTCCATGTGGCAACCTAAACCGCCTGGGTTGGAGATGAAGCCCGAAGCTTCAGGAAAAGGGTGAAAATGGAAATACCAGGATGAAAGTGGGATAGAGATAGAGCCTGAAGCTTTGGGACAAGGTCCAAAAAGGAAATGCCAGGATGGAAGAGCCCAGCAAGGCTCAGAAGAACACCCCTCAGGAGCCTCAAGACCTAGAGCTTCTGAGAGAACAACCTATCAAGGGTCAGGTACGGAAACCCCAGGGAGAGACTCCAAAACAACTAAAACCCCTAGAGTTGACCGAAGGTCCTCCAGAGCAGGCCGTAACTGGGAGGAAGCCTGCTGATGGTGGCAAGGGTCGCAAGCGGCTCTATTCCACCATGGAGGAAAACGAACAAAGCCCCCAAAAGGAAAAGTACAGAAGGTTGCTTCAACACCTTCAGTGCGACCAAGATGTGAGGTCAGACCCACACAGGCCTCAGCCTATCCTTACAAACACCTGGAAGATCAAAGTGGGCAAGTCAGAAGACAGTCATGGATCAGAAACAACTCAGAGAGATCGAGAACCATCTACTGTTGATGCTCTATAAGAATGTCTTTCACCAGAGGAGAGAGAGAAGTGGTATTCTGAGGAGAAATCTGTTACAGAGAAGAAAGGTTGTGTAAAGGGTGAAGGAAGAAGGGGGAACAGCGTGGAGCTGGGAACATGGGCTCAGATCATCCTGGATAGCGGCAGAGGCAATAGCTTACTCCCCAACAAGATGGCAGTACTTGCGGCAGAGAAAGAGCCTCTCACAGACCAAAAAAAGGGCAGAGAAATGAATCAAATCCTTGATATTACAGAGGACATGGAGAAGGAAATTGAGAATGCACTGGGTCCAGGACCCCAAGAGGAAATCCTAAGTTCCAGATTCAAGTTGCAAATCACCAGAGGAGATATCCAGACCCTGGAGAACGGTCAGTGGCTCAATGATGAGGTCATCAATTTCTACATGAACCTTATGGTTGAGAGAAATGAAAACCAAGGCTACCCGGCTCTTCATGTCTTTAGCACTTTCTTTTACCCCACGCTAAAGCATAGTGGTTACAGTTCCCTGAAAAGATGGACTCGAGGTATCAGTCTCTTTGAAAAAGAACTCATCTTGGTACCTATTCACCAGAACGTTCATTGGATCCTGGTGGTAAGAAAATGAAGTATTGTATACCTTGATTCCGTGGGACAAACAGGGAAGTCTATCTGTGAGACCATCTTCCAATATTTACAAAACGAGAGCAAGACATTGAGAGGAACATTGAGCTGGACCCTTTGGAGTGGAAGCTGTACAGTGTGACATCAGAGGAGATTGCTCTGCAACTGAATGGGAGTGACTGTGGAATATTTACCTGTAAATATGCAGATTATATCGCTAGGGACCAGCCTGTGACCTTTTCTCAGCAACACATGCCCACCTTCAGGAAGAGGATGGTATGGGAAATCCTGCACAGTCAATTACTGTAACAACATCCACCTGGTTGCTATGGTCCCCATCCCTGTGCTTTTCCATCCCTCTTTCTAATATACCTCAGGTAGGATGAGTTGAAGAGATATAAAACAGGTACTGAGCTGTCTCACTGGATGAAGCCCACTCTCTTCAACATAGTCCTAACGTGGGATGTGGGACTGATGCCCTAATGCCATCTCTAGAGTGCATGCAACTATTGCAAGCTTAGAAACTGCTGCTGCCCAACCCACAGGAGACCATGTGTTCAAGAAATACTGTTTTAATGCTGGAATTAAATGAATTCTTTTTTTTTTTGGTTTTATTTTGCTTTTTTTCTTGCTTTTTTTTGTTTTTGTTTGTGTGTGTGTGTGTTTTGTTTAATGTTTCATTGAGTTTTTGTTTTTTATTGTTTTGTTTTCTTCTGTTTTTTTGGTTTTGTTTTTTTGTGTTTTGTTTTGTTGTTGTTTTTGCTTTTTTTTATGTTTTGTGTTTTGTTTGTGATTTCTTGTTTGTTTTTTGTGGTTTTGGGTTTTCGTTTGTGTTTTGTGTTTTATATTTTTTTGTGTTGTTTTTTGTTCGTGTTTTGGGTTTTGGTTTCTTTTGTTTGTGGTTTTGTTTTTGTTTTCTGTTGGTTTTTTTATGTTTTTGGTTTTGTTTGTTTGTCTTTTGTTTTAAATTTTGTTTTATTTTTGTCTTCCTGACCCCACCCCACTGATTGTTTTCCTTAACTCACTTGCAAACCTTAGCCATTGTCATTTCCCATCCTCCAGTCCTTGTTGGAAGTGTCTATTTCTGAAAGGAATGCTCATCACGGTGCCAGGAGGGACATCAGCAGGAAGAGGCCAAAGCTCTTCACTAGCATCTCTAATGCTGGACTTGTTGCTGTTAAATTGAAGCAGGGGGTAGTGGTGGTGTTTTTGTTTTGTTTTAATGTTTTTTTTTTCAAGTTTGAAAATAGTATGAAATATGAAAATGAGTTGCACAGACTTGGTGCTGTTCTGAACCACCATACTCTCCTGGACCTCTACAGGATGTAGAACTGCAGCCAAACTACTGACTGGACTCCAGGACTATTAAGAAAAGCACAATGATCATTTAAAGACTCATTCTTTCCCAGACCTGCCTCAGTTTTGGAAGTTGATTTGAAGCAACTATAATGGCAAATGTCCATTCCTATCTCAGGTCTCACTGAATACAAACCTCATTTATTGCTGCATTGAATTGTTATTTCTTTTTTGAAAAGTTCTATTCAATTTAAATTTTTTCCTTAAAAAGTTTGGATATATATTAAGATGAATTTGAGACTTTTTTCTCATTAGATTAATATTCCAACTGTGGAAAATTGGGGATTTAGTATTTACGGTTGAAACCGCCAGTTATATAATAATCTATTTTACATGTGATAGTTTGTATTTAACTTTTCTATTTATTATCTTATGGTTGTGTTTATGCAATTTTTACTTAATAAAGTTTAAAGTTATTTAAATATTTCACAAGATCTGGTGTCTCCTGTTTCTTTTATGACATACTAATAAAACCTGGTTTGTGAGGTGACCTAAGAAGCAGGTGTTGAGGGTGTGACTCACCAGCTTAAGCCTTAGAAACATTGTGCACACCAGTGATTGTTACACTGTCCTGGGCCTCTGCAGTGGAGTAGGAATGTTGCAGAGAGCATCCACTCCTTTATCTTGGGTTGTAGAGGGAGAATATATGTGCAGCTCAGTTGAGCAGTGTCCAGCTGAGTTGTAGAGTGGGAACAATGGAGGAACGTATTGATGTACATGGGGATACTTGTCATTGAAGCTACTCTGATTTACTGTAAATGGGAAGTCAGGCAGGTTCACTCCTGACCCCTACCACAGACAGAGGCTGACACTGGGAAAGGAAACAGTATCTTCATAGTTTGGCCCAGATTTAGCGAGAGAAAAAGTCTCAATTCTCTTTTGTCTATAGCAGCTTGAGGATGTATAGAAAAGACAACAGAGAGTTGGGGGAATGGCTCAGTTGGCCAAGTACTTGCCAGTAAGTGTAAGGATCCATGTTGCACTCAGGGCCCCATTAAGATAAGCCATGATGGGTGGCTGTGAGCTGGAAGAGCCCAGGTCCTTTATGGCAGAATGGTTTTTCATCTTATCTCTTTCCTCCTACCCAATTCCTCCCTTGGGAGTATGTTTTTTCCTAATCAGCCATTCTTGCTTTTTCTGCAAATAGAAGTCTGTAATAGATTCCTTGAGGACAGAAGATCCTCAAAATCCTCTGGAAGGTCTTCTGAACCTTGCTATCATCCAATATCAGCAGTGTCTATTTTCAAATGCTTAATGTGTATGCTGGAGAGATGGCTGAAAAACCTGAAGCTCGGTGGTAGATGGGAGAGCTTACCCATGTATGATGTGTGAGTCCATGTGTTCAGTCCTCAGCACCTTTGGTGGGACACAAAGCTGTAGCTTTAAAATGTTTGTGGATGTTCCACTCCACAGGGAGCATGTAGCAGACAGCCAAGCTCAGTAAGAAGATGAAGTTTCCAAACAGCGGTTGTATTACACATGGCTCTGTTCCTTCATAGGATGACTCATCATATTCACGTGGTGTGCCATTCGATGTAGCTGGCCTTTAGTAAAGGCAATGTAGTCTTTGGAAGAGCAAAGTGGGCCTTGCTAGAATTCCCTGTGATGTTAATATCTGTGATGTTAATAGCTGACCCATAAGTTCAAAATGTACTGCTACTTTGCTGACCAAATCATAATGACAGAGGAAGTTCTAATGGCTGAGAAACACTTAAAGAAATATTCAATGTCCTTAGTCATCAAGGAAATGCAAACCAAAATGATCCTGAGATTCCATCTTGCCTTCAGAGTGGATAAGACTTAAGGGACAACACACGCTGGAGGGCAAGGTGAACACTCCTCCATTGCTGGTGGGACTGCAAACTTGGACAACCACTCTGGAAATCAATATGGTGGTTTCTCAGAAAATTGGGAATAGTTCTACCCAGCTATTCCTCTCTTGGGCATATATCTAAAAGATGCTTATTCATACAACAAGGACTCATGCTCCACTATGTTCATAGCAGCTTTGTTTGTAATAGCCAGAAGTTGGAAACAACCCAGATGCCCATCAACACAAGAATGGTTACAGGTGCCCAAAGAAACTGTTTATTGTATAAGTTGCTTAGTCATAGTTTTTTCTCACAGCTTCAAAAATATAACTAATACAGTGCAGAAAAGCAGTATTGATGGGTCACATGTAGATCTATTTTTAGATATTTGAGGAAATCCCATATTGATTTCCACTGTAGCTGCAGCAGTCTGCATTCTATCAGTAGTGTACAAGTCTTTCTATTTCCCAACATCCCTTCCCACATTTATCATCATTTAAAAAATAATTAGCCGTTTTGACTGGGATAAGATGAAATTGCAAAGTAGTTTTAATTTTCATGTTTCTGATGGCTAAGGATGTTGAACATTTAGGAGAGGCCCTTTGTTCTATGAAGGCTGTATGCCCCAGTGTGGGGGAATGACAGGACCAGAAAGCAGGAGTTGGTAGTTTGGTGAGCAGGGGGAGGGGGATAGGGGAGGGGAAAGGGGGAGGGGATAGGGGAGGGGAAAGGGGGAGGGGGAGAGGATGGGGGAGGGGAGGGGATAGGGGGAGGGTGTTTTTTCCAGAGGGGAAACCAGGAAAGGAGGCAACATTTGAAATGTCAATAAAGAAAATATTCAATTAAAAAAGTATTAAAAAATAGTCCTTAGCCATTTGTATTTCATCATTTGAGACCTTTCTATTTAAATGTATTTTATTTGGGTGGATAATTTTCTTTTTGTTGAGGTTTTCATTTTAGTTCTTTGTATATTATAGATACTAAACCTATGTCAGATGTTTAGGCTGCATTTTCTATGAAAAAATGCTGCTATCTTATAATAAAAAGGTCAACAATGCTCTTACTACATACAATGGATACCATATAAAAAGTCCAGTGATAGGAATTTCTTTTGAATTTGCTGAGAAGTGAGGACTCAAAGACCCCTAAAACTTACAGACTATTAACAATGCTATTGGTTACCCTTCAGAATTTGACAATACTATTGCTAAAGATACCGTGTACTCGAGTCAATGGACACAATATTAAGCTGGCTTAATATTGATCTGGAAACTTCATCCCTGCTGGCTAGCATTCACAGAGATGCAAGTTGCTATGGATACCAACAGAGGGAAAAAAGTAACCATTAGGTTTACTCATCTCTGAACTTCTCAAGCTATAACAACAACTGGACTGGTAAGATGTATCCATTAATACAATAGTTGTATAGACATCATGGTACTAACCAACCAATTTGATTGGATTTAAGTTCCACTTTCCTCATGGGTTTTGTAGAGATGGCTCAGTAGTGAAGAGTACCTGCTGCTTTTCTAGGGGAACCAGGCTTGATTCCCAGAACTTACAAAGTAGCTTACAACTGTCTGCATTTACAGTTTTAGGGGATCTAATGTTCCTATTCTGGCTTCCTTGTATAATCACATGCAGACAAAACACTCCTGCACATAAAATATTTTTTAAAGCCTAACAATAGTGCCAAGAACCTGTTGCAAGGCAGTTCATAGGTCAAAGGGGAGAACCTGTAACAGTTATTCAGCTAAATTAATATAATATCAGAGTGACTCCTAATGCCTTATACTCATAGATAAATATATTTTTCAACCATTGTCTGAGAAGCTTCTGTTCTCAGTACCTAGTGATTAACAAAGCAATCAAAAACTGGCCAAGGTGCAGAGGATAAGGATTTGTAAAATTCTTGGTCTTAAAACGAACAGCTTCACTGCACTCACTTACTCCTCACAAGGCTAAGGGATTATCAGTAGAGGAGTGGATAAAATGACTGTAAGAACAGGAATTAGTGGATGAATACAAGGAAACAATATCTTCAAGACACAACACAGTGATTGCTCATATACACTTATATTGTCATGACAGCATTCACAATATGAGCTCAAATCAGACCATATTTGAGCATGGCGAGGGAACATGGACATGAAATCCCAAACAAAGCCTGGGAGCTACTGACAATTGATAGCTGCTGGGAGACAGAGAGTCGGTTTTCATTAAGCGTGTTGCCACTAGTTGGTCAAAATGTTCCAGTGAAGAGCAATAAATTCATGACTTTGAGGTTAGCAAAAATTGGACTTGGTGGATGGAAGAAGAAATGTGTACAAAATTGGGTGAATAGGGAAGGGTAGTAGATCTAGGAGAATCTGGGTGAGAGGTGAATTTTATCAAAACTAATTGTATGAAATTATCAAGGAAATAATAATAATAATAATAATAATAATAATGGAAAAACTGAAAGTTAGAAAGATATCAGAACACATATTAAAATTTATTAGATAGAAATTACTAGTAGGATATTATTCTGAAAAACTTTGGAATGGTTATGTGGTTATCCTATTACTATTTTTGCTATATCAATGATGTACATCTTTAGTAATTTTTTCCTCTATTTTTTGGCACTAAAAGTTGACTCCCTCCCTTCTTGTGTTTGATTTCTTCTCCCTCCCAAGTGATGCATACCTGTAGGATTTGCTGAAGGAGACAGAGGCAGGAAAATCACGAGTTTGATGTCAGCCTGGGTTATATCACATAAATTTTGAGTGGACATTTACTAAACATGATCATTTTAGAGAGATTTCTCATCTCAGCATAAGATGATTAATAGATTCAAATATATTTAAATCATTTCCTAATTTAAAAAACATACATCATTCTGTGTACAATATACTAAAGCAAAAACTGAAATGAATTCATGCTAGCAAGCAAACTTTGATTTACATATATATATATATATTTTCACAATGGCCAAGACAAGAAACAAGCTTAGAAACTCATTAATAGATGAATGGGTTCTGTGACTAGAGTTGATCCTGGGCCACAGCTCTCAAATACTGTCTGGAAAGAGCTGATTTTCCAGGAGTAAGACAAGCTTGTGAGTGCAGATAAGACCACCACTTCTGCTCAGAGGTTCTCACCCAGAACCCTAAGGACACAGGAACCCAGGAACAGCCTGGGACAGGAGCCTCTGGTTTCCATCTGCACCTGGAGCTGACCCTGTGCCATAGCACTACATACCCAAATACTGCCTGGAAAGAGCTGATCTCCCAGGAGCACTGACAAACTTGTGAGCACAGGTAAGGCTACCACCTCAGTTCAAATTCCTGGCTCAAGAGGGACCTGCCCAGAGCCATCAGGACACAGGAACCAAGTAACAGCCATGGACAGGAACCTTCTGGTTTCTGTCTACACCCAAGAACTGACCCTGTGCCACAGCTCTCCATACCCAAATTCCTCTGGGACAGAACAGGTCTCCTAGGAGTACTGACACACAGTCTTGCATGGGGGACAAGCCACAGTTAGAGACAGCAAGACCAGCTAACACCATAGATAACAGAATGGAGAGAGGCAAGGGCGAGTATGTAAGCAACACAAAGCAAGGCTACTTCACAACATCAGAACCCAGTTCTCCTACCACAGTGAGCCATAAGACTCTGAGTTAATATCACATCTCATGATGTGATAGAGGACTTTAAGAAGGATATAAATAAATACCTTAAAGAAATATAGGAAAACACAGGTAAACAGGTAGAAGGACTTAAAGAGGAAACACAAAAATCCCTTAAAGAACTAAGGACAACACAACGAAATAGGTGAAGGAATTCACCAAAACCATCCAATTCTAAAAATAGAATTAGAAACAATAAATAAATCAAAAAGGGAGACAACTCTGAAGATAGAAAACCTAGAAAAGAGATCAGGAGTCATAGATAAAAGCATCACAAACAGAATACAAGAAATAGAAGAGAGAATCTCAGGTACCAAAGATATCATAGAAAACATTTACACAACAGTAAAGAAAATGAAAAATGCAAAAAACTCCTAACCCAAAACATCCAGAAAATCCAGGACACAATGAGAAGACCAAACCTAAGGATAATAGGTATAGAAGTGAGTAAAGATTACCAACTTAAAGGGCCAGTAAATATCTTCAACAAAATGATAGAAGAAAACTTCCCTAACCTAAAGAAAGAGATGCCCATGAACATAAAAGAAACCTACAGAAATTGAAATAGATTGGATGAGAAAAAAATTCCTATCCCACATAATGGTTAAAACACCAAATGCACAAAACAAAGAAAGAATATTAAAAGCAGTAAGAGAAAATGGTAAAATAATATATAAAGACAGATGGATCAGAGTAACTCCAGACTTCTCACCAGAGACTATGAAAGCTAGAAGATCCTGGACAGATGTTATGCAGACTCCAAGAGAACACAAGTGCCAGCTCAGGATACTATACCCATCAAAACTCCCGATTACAATAGATGGAGAAACCAAAGTATTCCATGATAAAACCAAAATCACACAATATCTTTTCACGAATCCAGCCCTTCAATGGATAATACAGGGAAAACTCCAACACAAAGAGAGAAATTATGCCTTAGAAAAAGCAAGAAAGTAATCCTTCAACAAAGCTAGAAGAAGAGAGCTGCAAGAAGAGAATCCCAACTTTAACAACAAAAATAACAGGAAGCAACACTTACTTTTTCTTAATATCCCTTAATATTAATGGACTCAATTCCCCAATAAAAAGACATAGACTAACAGACTGGCTACATAAACAGGTCCCAACATTTTGCTGCATTCGGGAAACCTAATTCAGGGACAAAGACAGACAATAACACAGAGTAACTGGCTGGAAAACAAAGTCCCAAGCAAAAGCTCCAAAGAAACAAGCTGGAGTATCCATTCTAATATTGAATAAAATCGAATTCTAACCCAAAGTTATCAAAAAAGAAGAGGGGCACTACATACTCATCAAAGGTAAAATCTTCCAAGAGGAACTCTCAAGTCTGAATATCTATGTTCCAAATGCAAGGGCATCCACATTCATTAAGGAAACTATAGTAAAGCTCAAAGCACACATTGCACCTCATACAATAATAGTGGGAGACTTCAACAACCCACTCTCATTAATGAACAGATCCTGGAAACAGAAACTAGACACCTTGAAATTAACAGAAGTTAATGAACAAACGGATTTTACAGATATCTATAGAATATTTTATCCTAAAACAAAAGGATATATATTCTTCTCAGCACCTCATGGTACCTTCGAAAACTGACCATATAATTGGTCACAAAACAGGACTGAACAGCTACAAAAATAATGAAATTATCCCATGCATCCTATCAAATTACAGTGGACTAAGGCTGATCCTCAATAACAATATAAATAACAGAAAGCCAACATTCATGTGGGAGCTGAACAACAATCTACTTAAGGACAACTTGGTCAAGGAAAAAATAAAGAAAGAAATTAAAGACTTTTTAGAGTATAATGAAACCACATCATACCCAAACATATGTGAAACAATGAAAGCAGTTCTAAGAGGAAAACTCATAGCTCTGAGTGCTGCCAAAAAGAAACTAGAGAGAGCACACACTAGCAGCTTGACAGCACACCTAAAAGCTGTAGAACAAAAGGAAGCAAATTCACCCAAGAGGACTAGAAGGCAGGAAATAATCAAGCTCAGGGCTGAAATCAACCAAGTGGAAACAAAAAGAAGTATACAAAGAATCAACCAAACCAGGAGTTGGTTCCTTGAGAAAATCAACAAGATAGATAAAACCCTCAGCCAGACTAACTAGAGGGAACAGGAACATTATCCTAATTAACAATATCAGAAATGAAAAGGGAGACATAACAACAGATTCCGAGGAAATCCAAAGCATCATCAGATCCTACTACAAAAGGCTATACTCAACAAAACTGGAAAACCTGGAGGAAATTGACAATTTTCTAGACAGATACCAGGTACCAAAGTTAAATCAGGATTGGATTAACGATCTGAACAGTCCCATATCGCCTAAAGAAACAAAAAAAGAGTGTTCCTCTTTCTCCACATCCTCGCCAGCATCTGCTGTCACCTGAATTTTTGATCTTAGTCATTCTGACTGGAGTGAAGTGGAATCTCAGGGTTGTTTTGATTTGCATTTCCCTGATGATTAAGGATGTTGAACATTTTTTCAGGTGCTTCTCAGCCATTCGGTATTCCTCAGGTGAGAATTCTTTGTTCAGCTCTGAGCCCCATTTTTTAATGGGGTTATTTGATTTTTCTGGAGTCCACCTTCTTGAGTTCTTTATATATATTGGATATTAGTCACCTATCCGATTTGGGATAGGTAAAGATCCTTTCCCATTCTGTTGGTGGCCTTTTTGTCTTATTGACGGTGTCTTTTGCCTTGCAGAAGCTTTGCAATTTTATGAGGTCCCATTTATCAATTCTCGATCTTACAGCACAAGCCATTGCTGTTCTTTTCAGGAATTTTTCCCCTGTACCCATATCTTCGAGGCTTTTCCCTACTTTCTCCTCTATAAGTTTCAGTGTCTCTCGTTTTATGTGAAGTTCCTTAATCCACTTAGATTTGACCTTAGTACAAGGAGATAGAAATGGATCAATTTGCATTTTTCTATATGATAACCTCCAGTTGTGCCAGCACCATTTGTTGAAAATGCTGTCTTTTTTCCACTGGATGGTTTTAGCTCCCTTGTCAAAGATCAAGTGACCATAGGTGTGTGGGTTCATCTCTGGGTCTTCAATTTTGTTCCATTGGTCTACTTGTCTGTCACTATACCAATACCATGCAGTTTTTATCCCAATTGCTCTGTAGTAAAGCTTTAGGTCTGGCATAGTGATTCCACCAGGGGTTCTTTTATCCTTGAGAAGAGTTTTTGCTATCCTAGGTTTTTTGTTATTCCAGATGAATCTGCTGATTGCCCTTTCTAATTCGTTGAAGAATTGAGTTGGAATTTTGATGGGGATTGCATTGAATCTGTAGATTGCTTTTGGCAAGATAGCCATTTTTACAATGTTGATCTTGCATATCCATGAGTATGGGAGATCTTTCCATCTTCTGAGATCTTTAATTTCTTTCTTCAGAGACTTGAAGTTCTTATCATACAGATCTTTCACTTCCTTAGTTAGAGTCACACCAAGGTATTTAATATTATTTGTGACTATTGAGAAGGGTGTTATTTCCCTAATTTCTTTCTCAGCCTATTTATTCTTTGTGAAGAGAAAGGCCATTGACTTGTTTGAGTTAATTTTATATCCAGCTACTTCACCGAAGCTGTTTATCAGGCTTAGGAGTTTTCTGGTGGAATTTTTAGGGTCACTTATATATTCTATCATATCATCTGCAAAAAGTAATATTTTGACTTCTTCCTTTCCAATTTGTATCCCCTTGATCTCCTTTTGTTGTCTAATTGCTCTGGCTAGGACTTCAAGTACAATGTTGAATAGGTAGGTAGAGAGTGGGCAGCCTTGTCTAGTCCCTGATTTTAGTGGGATTGCTTCCAGCTTCTCACCATTTACTTTGATGTTGGCTACTGGTTTGCTGTAGATTGCTTTTATCATGTTTAGGTATGGGCCTTGAATTCCTGATCTTTCCAAGACTTTTATCATGAATGGGTTTTGGATTTTGTCAAATGCTTTCTCAGCATCTAACGAGATGATTATGTGGTTTTTGTGTTTGAGTTTGTTTATATACTGGATTACATTGATGGATTTCCATATATTGAACCATCCTTTCATCCCTGGGATGAAACCTATTTGGTCAGGATGGATGATTGTTTTGATGTGTTCTTGGATTCGGTTAGCAAGAACTTTATTGAGGATTTTTGCATCGATATTCATAAGGGAAATTTGTCTCAAGTTCTCTATCTTTGTTGGGTCTTTTTGTGGTTTAGGTATCAGAGTAATTGTGGCTTCATAGAATGAGTTGGGTAGAATACCTTCCGTTTCTATTTTGTGGAATAGTTTGTGAAGAACTGGAATTGAGGCTTGTTTTGTGACCAAATATGTGGTCAATTTTGGAGAAGGTACCATGGGGTGCTGAGAAGAAGGTATATCCTTTTGTTTTAGGATAAAATGTTCTGTAGATATCTGTTAAGTCCATTTGTTTCATCACTTCTGTTAGTTTCACGGTGTCCCTGTTTAGTTTCTGTTTCCATGATCTGTCCATTGGTGAAAGTGGTATGTTGAAGTCTCCCACTATTATTGTGTGAGGTGCAATGTGTGCTTTGAGGTTTACTAAAGTTTCTTTAATAAATGTGGCTGCCCTTGTATTTGGAGCATATATATTCCTAATTGAGAGTTCCTCTTGGAGGATTTTACCTTTGATGAGTATGAAGTGCCCCTCCTTGTCTTTTTTGATTATTTTGGATTGCAAGTCGATTTTGTTAGATATTAAAATGGCTACTCCAGCTTGTTTCTTCATACCATTTGCTTGGAAAATTGTTTTCCAGCCTTTCATTCTGAGGTAGTGTCTATCTTTTTCTCTGAGATGAGTTTCCTGTAAGCAGCAAAATTGGGTCTTGTTTGTGTAGTCAGTTTGTTAGTCTATGTCTTTTTATTGGGGAGTTGAGTCCATTGATATTAAGAGATATTAAGGAAAAGTAATTGTTGCTTCCTGTTATTTTTGTTGTTAAAGTTGGCATTCTGTTCTTGTGGCTGTCTTCTTTTAGGTTTGTTGAGGGATTACCTTCTTGTTTTTTCTAGGGCGTGGTTCCCGTCCTTGTATTGGTTTTTTTCTGATATTATCCTTTGAAGGGCTGGATTCGTGGAGAGATAATGGGTGAATTTGGTTTTGTCGTGGAATACTTTGGTTTCTCCATCTATGTTAATTGAGAGTTTGGCTGGGTATAGTAGCCTGGGCTGGAATTTGTGTTCTCTTAGTGTCTGTATAACATCTGTCCAGGCTCTTCTGGCTTTCATAGTCCCTGGTGAAAAATCTGGTGTAATTCTGATAGGCTTGCCTTTATATGTTACTTGACCTTTTTCCCTTACTGCTTTTAGTATTCTATCTTTATTTAGTGCATTTGTTGTTCTGATTATTATGTGTCAGGTGGAATTTCTTTTCTGGTCCAGTGTATTTGGAGTTCTGTAGGCTTCTTGTATGTTCATGGGCATCTCTTTCTTTAGATTTGGGAAGTTTTCTTCAATAATTTTGTTGAAGATGTTTGCTAGTCCTTTGAGTTGAAAATCTTCATTCTCATCCACTCCTATTATCTGTAGGTTTGGTCTTCTCATTGTGTCCTGGATTTCCTGGATGTTTTGAGTTAGGATCTTTTTCATTTTCCATTTTCTTTGATTGTTATGCAGATGTTCTCTATGGAATCTTCTGCACCTGAGATTCTCTCTTCCATCTCTTGTATTCTGTTGTTGATGCTCGCATCTATGGTTCCAGATTTCTTTCCTAGGGTTTCTATCTCCAGCGTTGCCTCACTTTGGGTTTTCTTTATTGTGTCTACTTCCCTTTTTAGGTCTTGGATGGTTTTATTCAATTCCATCACCTGTTTGGTTGTTTTCCTGCAATTCCTTAAGGGATTTTTGTGTTTCCTCTTTAATGTCTTCTACTTGTTTAGCAGTGTTCTCCTGTATTTCTTTAAGTGAGTTATTTAAGTCCTTCTTGATGTCCTCTACTATCATCATGAGATATGCTTTTAAATCCAGGTCTAGCTTTTCAGGTGTGTTGGGGTGCCCTGGACTGGGCGAAGTGGGAGTGCTGGGTTCTGATGATGGTGAGTGGTCCTGGTTTCTGTTAGTAAGATTCTTATGTTTACCTTTCGCCATCTGGTAATCTCTGGAGTTAGTTGTTATAGTTGTCTCTGTTTAGAGATTGTTCCTCTGGTGATTTTGTTACCAAGAGGAACACTCTTACATTGCTAGTGGGATTGCAAGCTGGTACAACCACTCTGGAAATCAGTTTCTGCTTCCTCAGAAAACTGGATTTAGTACTAATGGAAGATCCAGCAATACCTCTCCTGTGCAATACCCAGAAGATGTTCTAACTTGTAATAAGGACACATGCTCCACTATATTCATAACAGCCTTATTTATAATAGCCAGAAGCTGGAAAGAACCCTGATGTCCCTCAACAGAAGAATGGATATAGAAAATGTGGTACAATTACACAATGGAGTACTACTCAGCTATTAAAAACAATTAATTTATGAAATTCTTAGGCAAATGGATGTGGAGGATATCATTCTCAGTGAGGTAACCCAGTCACAAAAGAACACACATGATATGTACTCACTGATAAGTGGATATTAGCCCAGAAACTTAGAATACCCAAGATACAATTTGCAAAACACATGAAACTCAAGAAGAAAGAAGACCAAAGTGTGGATACTTTGTTACTCCTTAGAATGGGGAGCAAATTACACATGGAAGGAGTTACAGAGACAATATTCTGAGCATAGCTTGAAGGACTGAACATCTAGAGACTTCCCTACTTGGGGATCTACCCTGTAAACCACCACCAAACCCACACACTAGGCAGATACCAACAAGTGTCTGCTGACAGGAGCCTGATATAGCTTTCTCTTCTGAGGCTCTGCCAGTGCCTGGCAAATACAAAAGTGGATGCTCCCAATCTTCTATTGGATTGAACACAGAGCCTCGAATTAAGGAGCTAGACAAAGTACCCAAGGACCTAAAGGGGTCTGCAACCCTTTATTTGGAACAACAATATGGTCTAATCAGTACCCCCTCCCAGAGCTTGTGTTTCTAGTTGTATATGTAGCAGAGATTGTCCTAGTAGGCCATCATTTGGAGGAAAGGCCCTTGGTCTTGTGAAGATCATATGCCCAAGTACATGGGAATGCCAGGACCAGGAATGGTATTTAGTGGGCTGGGGAGCAGGGTGGGGGTAGTATATAGGGGACTTTCAGGATAACATTTAAAACGTAAATAAAGAAAATATCTAATACAAAAATAAACAGGATCCAATATTTTGCTGCATACAGGAAACCCACCTCACCAACAAATACCGAGATCACCTCAGAATAAAAGACTGTAAAACAATTTTCCAAGTAAATGGTCCCAAGAAACAGACTGGAATCGCCATTCTAATATCAGATAAAATTGACTTTCATGCAAAAGTTATCAAAAAGGATAAGGAAGGATACTTCATACTCATCAAAGGAAAAACCTAACAATAAGAACCCTCAATTCTGAACACCTATGCTCCAAATGCAAGGGCACCACATTCATAAAAGAAACTTTAGTAAAACTCAGAGCACACATTTTACCTTATACAATAATTATGAGAGACTTCAACACCACCCTCTCATCAATGGACAGATCATGGAAACAAGCTGAAACTCACAGAAGTTACAGACCAGGTGGATTTAACAGATATCTACAGTGTTTCATCCTAAGTCAAAATATATACCTTTTCTCAACATTTCCTGGTACCTTCTTGAAAATTGACCATAAAATTGGTCACAAAAAAGGCCTCAATAGATATAAGAAGATTGAAATAATCCCACTCATCCTATCAGATCACCACAGACTAAGGCTGGTCTTCGATAATAATAAAAACAACAGAACAACACTCTACTCAAGGATAATTTGGTCAATGAAGAAATAAAATAAGAAATTAAAGACTTTTTAAAATTTAATAAAAATGAAGGTATAACATACCCCCAACTTATGGAACACAATGAAAGCAGTGCTAAGAGGAAAACTCATAGTCCTGAGTGCCTCCAAAAAAAAAAAAAAAATTGAAGAGATCATACAGTAACTACTTAACATCTCACCTGAAAGTTCTAGAACAAAAGGAAGCAAATACACCCAAGAGGAGTAGATGACAGGAAATAATCAAACTCATGGATGAAATCAACCAAGTAGATACAAGAAGTTCTCAAAGAACCATGTAGAAACAAAAAGAAGTATTCCAAGAATCAACAAAGCCAGGAATTGTTTCTTGAGAAAATCAACAAGATAGATATAAGCTTAACCAGACTAACCATAGGGCACATAGACAGTATCCAAATTAATAAAATTAGAACTGAAAAGGAAGACATAACAACAGAAGCAGAGGAAATTTTAAAAAAATCATCAGATCCTAATACAAAAGGCTATACTCAACAAAACTAGAAAATCTGGGTAAAATGGACAATTTTCTAGACAGATACCAAATACCAAATTTGGATGCTTCAGTGTATCTCAGAAGGGTGAACAAAATACTCACAGGAGGAAATATGGTGACATAGTGTGTAGCAGAGACTGAAGGATAGGCCATCCAGAGTCTGGCCCACCTGAGGATCCATCCCATATATAGTTACCAAACCTGGTTGCTATTGTGGATCCTGGGAAGTGTTTGCTATTGGAAATGTGATATGGGTATCTTCTGAGAGGCTCTGCCAGAGCCTGACAAATACAGTGGTGGATGCTTGTAGCCAACCATTGTACTTAACATGAGATATCCAATAAAGGAGTTGGAGAAGGGACTGAAGGAGCTGAGGGGGTTTGTAGCCCCATGGAGGGAGCGATACTGTCAACAGGCCAGACACCCAGGATCTCCCAGGATTGGACAACCAACCAAAGTTTACTCATGGAGTGACTCATGGCTCCGGCCACATATGTGGCAGAGGATGGCCTTGATGGACATCAGTGGGAGGAGAGGCCTTTGAGTCTGAGGGTGTTCAATGCCCCAGTGTAGAGGAATGCCAGGGTGGGAAGAAGTGGGTGGGTGGGTGTGGGGAGCACCCTCATAGAGGCAGGTCAAGGGGGGATGCGATAAGCGGTTTCTGAATGGGAGACCTGGGAAGGGTAAAAGATTTGAAATGTAAAACAAGGAAATATCCAATAAAAAAAGGATAAATGGATAAACAAAATGTGGTATTATACAAAATGGAACTTTATTCAGTTGTAAAGGAGAATGAAATAAAGATAGTTTAGGAAAATATACAGAAGCTGGATTTATTATATTAAGCAAGTTAGGTCAGAATTTAAAGGATAAATATTTTTCCCTTATATGTATAATCTAAATTCAAATTACACACACACAATATGTATAATCTAAATTCAAATCACACACACACACACACACACACACACACACACACACACACACGCACACGGAATTAGAAAGAAGACAATGACAAAGAGAACTTCTCCACAGTAGAAGAAGTGAGCAAAGACAATATTTGAATATATGTGTCATGAAAGCCGAAAGCTGATCTATTTTGGGGCAAAGGAAAAGGAGAGCAGTGATAAGGGAGAACATGGAGGAATGAATGAGACCAAAGTATTACTGAATACAGGTAGGAATGAAATGTACTTTATGCATTCACTAAGAAATGAAAAAGAAATGATTATATGTAAGTACACAAGTAAGTTAAAACCAAAGGGAAGAATTTATTGTGTGCAGAGAGCAGGGGTAAGAAAGCAGGATTAGTGACTACAATATAAGACAGAGTAGATTTTAAGCAAGAAAATATACTATGAGAGATTATATATAAACAGACTTGTCAATTGTTGATGAAAATCTACCAGTGTAAGCAGTAATGCACTGAACAATAGATTTAAAAAACTTTCTATAAACTGAAAATATTTCAAAAATTCATGAGGCACACATATACATAATTTGAGAAAGAACCTGACAGGTATATAGAGACAGTGGAGACTATAAAAAATGATTTTCAGTAGTGAGTAAGATAACTGGAAAATCAATAATTTAAAGGACAATAGAAATATTACCAAACACCAATTTGAATGAACACACACACATACACACACACACACACACACACACACACAAACACACACACACACACGCACACACACATACATGCACACATATACATATATACACACATACATACATGTAAATATACATATGTGTGTGTGTGTGTGTGTGAGTGAGAGAGAGATTGATTCCTGCTTATTTCATATTCCAGGGTATATATTCAATGCCTGAAGTGAAGGGAGTACTAAAGAGGGGAGGAGAGTTACATGCACTAAGAAAATACCAGCCAACTGTTTAGTTGATTCTAGACCATTGAATCATGCCAACTATAATGGTTTTGTTAAGAGATGACAATGTCCGTACTTGGTGATCCATTATAGTTGAACACTATAATTAGAGGTCACTGTACTTTTTGAATGCATCAGAGTATTAGTATAGAAGGTATAATGCAATAATAATCATTCAGAATACTTTAATATATTCTATTCAAGAATTCTATTCTACAATTATCCCCTAATGAATACAATTTGAATCAGGTCAATTTTTTAAAAGTAATATTCATATTAAAGTACTGTCTTGTACAATTTCTTATATTTAATTCTCTAAAGATGAATGAATAAGTTCTTCCATCTCCTAATTGTTAAGACCTTAGGATGTACTTTCGTCTGTTCTCTCACTTTTAAATTAGGTGTGAAAACATTATTTTCTACATTTTGTCTTCCAGTGTGAGCTATTATTCTAGCTTCATATACAACTACAGGAAGCACTGTTATTGTTTAATAATAATAATGATAATAATAATAATAATCATAGATATATACACACCTGTATCTGATAATAATTATTGTAAATTACAATAAATACTATTTTATAAATAATAAACATTATTACATTTTCATTATTTTTAAATTTATTATTATTTTATAAATAATTTTAATATACTTATTAAACATACTATATTATAAATATTCTATTATACTAATATAAATATTAATATAATAATTATTGCTTTATTATTATTATAAATTGTTATCATTACCACCACCACAAACACCACTACCACCACCACCACTACCATCATCATCATCACCAACATCATCATCATCAACATCATCATTATCATCATCACTTCTTGAAAAGGAAATATTTTATTTTCAGGTTTTAATTCTTCCACTATACCTTTGATGAAAATCATTGCATCATCAATAATAAATGATTTATAATATGAATAAGATACACTAGAGTTAGTATCAATTGCTGATTGAATGTAATCAAATATCAGACAAAAGCCTGTAACCCTGACAAATTGAATAATGCTTTTATTCAGGGGCTAAAACAGTGAGGTTATATTTGAAGGCAAAAATATAACCCTGACATTTTCCTTTTCATAGAAAACAGATTCATGATGGCAGGTAATTTTCTATTATTAATAGAACTTTAAATTACAGCTTTTCCCCTTTCAGGTTGTTTTTTTCAGTAATGGAATTAAGCATTTGTGGAACAATTTTATAATCAAGATGAATGTCTATCCCACTCTGATTATGTTGCCAGAACAGGTAATTTTTGTCTTACTTGTTTATGTGCCCCATATCTAGCTTCATAGTGCTCCCAGTACCAAATTAACATTCTATCAAAGCAGATCTGAACTTTTCTTTTTCTACTTTAGTGCCTATTTGTCAAATTGATGTTGTTTTTAATCTATTTTGTGCATATCCCAGAAGTAGCTCATTTTAATGCACCTAAATATTTGCATATGCTTTGGAAGGGATATTAGTTTGGGTTTTCTGGAAGAACAGAACGAACAGAATGAATATATATTAAAGAGTTATTTATTAGACTGGCCTACACAGTATGCTCTGGGTAGTTCAATAATAACCAACACTAGATCCAAAATCTTAGGATTTATTCAGTCCACAAGGGTAGAGGCTTTAGCAGTCTCAGTCTTGTACTGAAGACCTGAAGAGCTTCTGACATCCAGATTCTTTGAAAAGCTTAGTTAAACAGATTTTGATATCAGTGAAGAAATGAAGCAACAACAGGGTAGATACATTTGCAAGTGAGAGTAAAGGCAAGTATATTTTAAAAAAGCAAAGCTTTTATTCTTTGTACATCTTATCTGCACTGTACCCCAGAAAGTTCTACCCACATCTAGGGCATTTCTTTCCACTTACAACAATCTGACCAGCAAAATCCCTCACAGGACTGCCCAGTAGCTTATATTTTAGTTGAACTCATAATGCCACCAATTTGACAATCAACACTATCACAGAAAGTATTATTTACCATTTAAGTCTTCAGCACAATTGGAACTACTGGAGCAAATTCATCTTCAGATGCAATCTCTCCAGTAATTTAGCTTCCTTTGTGCATGTCATAAATTTGTTTAGTAGAGGAGCTGACTTAGACTTCTTTTCATGCTTTACAGCAGTTATTTTTATCAATGTGTTTTATTTGTACAAAATAATTAGATTTCATTATAACATTTTAATGCATACATTCATGATACTCTAACTACCTCTTTTTAGCCCCCTCTATTTACCCAAAATGGATGCCCTTCAACTTTCATGCCTATTATTCTTAGCTCTATATTTGTGATACAAATGATGTTTTTTGAGATTATCTTATTTCACTGAATAAAATAAATATCAAGATCTTTCCATGTTTTCTGTAAGTTATATAATTTAATTTCTATATATGTATTTATAATACCACTATATTTTCTTTACTTGTTTATATGATTATGAGAACCTGGGTTGATTGCACAACTTGGCCATTGTTTTATTGTTACTAGAGTGACAATGAACATGGTTATGCATGTTTCTCTATTGTATGCTGACTTGGATCCTTTGGATATCAACCCAGGAATAGAATACTTGGATCATATAGTCATTATTTGGTTTTGTCAGGAATAACCACATTGATTTATACAATGACTACACTAATTTAAATTTCTCCAATAGCATCTATCTAAGTAGTTTTAATCCACAATTTTAGCAGCATTTACTTGTTTGTTTCCTTAATGATAACCATTCTAACTGGGGCAAGATGGAATTTCTATGCTCAAATATAAATGAGCAGTGTGGTACATGCCTATAATCCAAGCACTTGGAAGACAGAGGCAACAGTGTTAGGATTTCAAAATCTACCTGGTCTACACAGCACTGGATGACAGCAATAATGAGACTGAACGTCTAAATAAATAAAAAAATGACAAATATAAAAAGGAGAATGAGGAAGAGAAAGAAAAAAGAATAATCTATAAGAGAAAGAGAAGATGAAGAAGAAAACAATGGCAACACAATAAAAAGAAGTAGACAAAGAAAAATAAAGTCAAAGATTAAGAAGGAGAGCAAAATGTAGATCAACTAAAAAACAAGAAATGTGTCACCTTCAAATACAGATAACTTGTATTCATACCGATTTGATTTTCTTATTGATCTACTTAAGAGATCAAGTATAATAATGAGCAAGAAGGAAGACAATGGACACGTCCATACCTGCCTGGATGCTGCCATGCTCCTGTCTTGAAGATAAAGGACTGAACCTCTGAACCAGTAAGCTAGTCCCAATTAAATGCTGCCCTTATAAGATTTCCTTTTGTTATGGTGTCTGTTCACATCTGTAAAACCCTAAGATAGACACAACTTGGTACCAGGAGTGGGGTATTGATATAATAGGCCTGATCATGCTTTTGTTTGTAAGAATGTGGATTTGGGTACTTTGGTTTGGAAAACAATAGCATGCTTTAAGTGGGGCTTAATGGGCCATCCTAGTAAGATGGAAGACTTTTTTACTCAGAATTTTACATCTTCATCTGAAGGCTACTAGGAGAAAACGGTTTCCAGGCAGCTAGTACAAGTGTCTTAAAGTCCACTACATGGTGATACATTTCCTCCAACAAGGCCACACCTCCAAATAGTGCCGCTCCTAGGGCCAAGCATATTCAAATTACCCCAACTTTCTTTTGGTTAGATTGGTTTTTGGTTTCTTGATCTCTCTCACCTCAAAGAACTAACTTGTTGATTCTTTTTTTTTTCTCTAGATGGTTTATTAGCATCCTTATCATTTCTTTTTTTTCAATTTTTTATTAGATATTTTCTTCATTTACATTTCAAATGGTATCCCAAAAGTCCCCTATACCCTCCCCTCACCCTGCTCCCCTACCTACCCACTCCCACTTCTTGGCCCTGGCATTCCCCTGTATTGGGGCATATAAAGTTTGCAAGACCAAGGGGCCTCTCTTCCCAGTGATGGCTGACTAGGCCATCTTCTTCTATATATGCAGCTAGAGACACGAGTTCTTTGGGGGGGGGGGGTACTGGTTAGTTCATATTGTTGTTCCACCTATAGGGTTGCAGACCCCTTCATCTCCTTGGGTACTTTCTCTAGCTCCTCCATTGGGGGCTCTGTGTTCCATCCAATAGTTGACTGTGAGCATCCACTTTTGTATTTGCCAGGCACTGGCCTAGCCTCACAGGAGACATCTATATCAGGGTCCTTTCAGCAAAATCTTGCTGGCATATGCAATAGTGTCTGCATTTGGTGGCTAATTATGGGATGGATCCCCAGTTGGGTCAGTCTCTGGATGGTCCATCCTTTCATCTTAGCTCCAAACTTTGTCTCTGTAACTCCTTCCATGGGTATTTTGTTCCCTATTCTAAGGAGGAATGAAGTATCCACGTGTCTGTATAAGTAGGCAATCATAAGTATAAACTTCTTTCTTAAAACCTCTTTGCTGTATCCCCCCCCCCAAAAAGGGAATTGTTACTTCATCTTTTTTTTGGTTCTAGGAATTTGTGCAGGTTTGAATGAAAATGACCTCCATAGGCTCCTATGTTTGAATGCCTGGTACCCAGTTAATAGAACTGTTAGGAAAGGATTTGGAGGTGTGGACTTGTGGGAGGAGGTATATTCACTAGGAGTAGGGGTTTGAGATTTCAAAAGTCCTCACTAGACAATGCCTCCACTCCCCACCCCCACCTGCTTCCTGTGGCCTGAGCATTAATGTGTAAAGTCATTGACCATTCAAGAGTGTACTATTAGGCTGGCGTGTTGGCTCAAGCATGTAATCCTAGCATTTAATAGGTTGGAATAAGAAGGTGGTTGTGAATTTGAGGACAGCTTGGGAAGGAGAGAAAGGACGATGAACATACTATCATTTTGGAACAAGAAGGACCAATCTTGAACAGACCGAGGAATATTTCTATTTGCTGGCTAGTTTCCACAATTCCTGAAGGTACTGTGAAGGCTATTGTGTGAGTAAAGGTATCAAAGGTACCCAGCACTGAACATTCATCCTATAATACCATTTTACAGGTAAAAAACAAATGAATAATAGCACTAGTACATAGTGGCATGCTGATTATGGTAGTAACCAATTGCTTTTTTTTTTGACTTACATCTTCTTCCACAGAAGGAATTTCAGTTCCAGTACTGTACTAAAGGTCAAAAGCCCATGTATGGACAGTCAAAGTCTCTTGTGCAAGAACATACTATTTTATTTTATTTTATGTTATTTATTTTGATGAATGGTCATGTGGTCAAACTGTCTTTTTAAAATAATCCAATAATAATTTGTGTTTCTATTGATAGACCTGTGAGCCCTCAATCTTGGTCACAGAAACTGTTCTTTCTGGTAGTTACTAGTTAATGCAGAGATTCATAAATGGCCAAAGTTCTGAGACTAAGTGACTCTGAGTACTCATGCATAGATAGAAATGTGTGTGTGTGTGTGTGTGTGTGTGTGTGTTTGTATATATATAATCTATCTGCACATCTCCCTCAAGACTCCTGGAACATTGCAGAAAGATGATAGCAAGAAGAAGGTAAGATCCAGTGAACAAGAAAAACACCTGTAAAATGTTGTCTTCTGGATATAACATGACTGCTACACACATTCATTCATAGTAGCTGTGGTTACCTTCAAAATACACAAGATCAAGCCAGTCAAAATTTTAGTATTCATAGGGGAGTGATTCCTATGCCCTAACACTAACTAAGGAACTGTTAGAAGTTAGTAGCTGATTCCTTTACTTTGAGGATGTCATCCCTAGTTCCTATGTAAAATGGCCATTACTAATTGGATGAAATGGGTTACTAAAAAATGAAAAAAGTGAGGACTCAGAAATAAGAAGATACATTGCAGAGTGGCAGAGGGCCATCAGAGATTGATATGATCAAATACACTGCTTACATGTATAATATTTTAAAACACAAAATATCTTTTTAAAAAAGGAAGGTAAATGGAGTAATATGATATTTGCTCTCCTTTTTGTATATTTTGTTTCGTTCACAATTTTGTTTTTTTTTAATTAATTAATTAATTTATTTATTTATTTATTTATTTTCATGTTTGAATGCAAGATGTTTCTAATAAAACCAGGGTACCATTTGGAGTTGTTAGGGAGGTTTGGAACCTTTTGAAGGTGCAACACTCTGGAAGCAGTATGTCATTGGGAGCAGGGTTTCACAGCTTAGAGCCTTTTCTCACTTCCAGGTCACTCTTTTGACTTCTTTGCAGTTGAAGATGCAGTCTCTCAGCTTCCCTGCTCTGATCATCTGTTGCCATATCTCCCCTGACATTATGGAATCTTTTGGAAGTATAAGCCAAAATAAACCCTTTCTTCCACAAGCTGATTGTGTCCATAGAGTTTAATTACAACAACAACAACAACAGCCTCAACAACAAAATAACTAATATAATGCATGAAGTGCTGGTGGTAGCAGTGGTGGTGTTGGTGCCTGGCATATGCATATGTGGTATGCAAATATTCCTGTGCCAATGTACATGATTGTGCCTGCACATGTACTCAGAGACAAGCATGTGTGCAATAAAATTAAAAATTTAATGTGATGTAGCTTAAATACACATTTTTCTGCTAATTATGTGTCAATAAGGAGAGAATCTTACTCCTAGATTTGAATATGTATATATATATATATACATATGTATATATATATATATATATATATATATATATATATATATATATGTGTGTGTGTGTGTGTGTGTGTGTGTGTGTGTATATATAGATATTCATGTTACATACCAGGTTAATTTTTAAAATATAGTTGAACTCTAGCATGATGAGGTCAAGTTAGTAGTCCATGGAAAATGTAAATGAATTTGAGTTATATATTTAGTGTCCATGACATAAGCTGAATTAAGTTTAAGATGAAAGCTATATTCACGGCATCCCACAGGCAGAGAGAGTTTGGCTGTAATTCACTGGACAATAAGACAAAACAAAGTTTACCACTTGTTCTTTCATTTTCATTTACTTTGATAAATACATCAGTTATTCTTTAGTGTTTCTAAAAACTATTTGTTTCAACTGATGAATGAGTAACAGTTGTAGTATGTATTAATGGGGTAACATGCAGTGTTTCAATGCTTACCTCATTAAATATAAATTTATGCTAAAACATTAAATATTTTTTCAACATTTGGAAATACAGAATCCATTACTTTATTTATAATCACTGTGTTATATAATAACATACTACAATTTTGGGTTCTAATTACAATTTATTAGTCATTTATTAACATTACCAGTATCTTTGTTTTTTATTTACCCACTCTCTCAAAACCCTGATAACCGTTCTACTCTCAAATTCTGTTAAATGATTTTTTAACATTATGCATATAAGTGATACTATGTAGCCCTTGGTTTTCTGTCTTCTTTACTTTAAAAGAATAATGATCTCTGTCCTAGTTAGGGTTTTACTGCTGTGAACAGACACCATGACCAAGGCAAGTCTTATAAAAACAACATTTAATTGGGGCTGGCTTACAGGTTCAGAGGTTCAGTCCATTATCATCAAGGCATCAAGGTGGGAGCATAGCAGTATCCAGGCAGGCATGGCACAGGAGGAGCCGAGAGTTCTGTCTTCATCCAAAGGCTGCTAGTGGAAGACTGACTTCCAGACAACTAGGGTGAGGATCTTATACCCATACCCACAGTGACACACCCATTCCAACCAGGTCACACCTATTCCAACAAGGCCATACCTTCAGATGGTGCCACTCCCTGGTCCAAGGATATACAAACCATCACATTCCACTCCCTGGTCCCCATAGACTTGTTCAAAAACATGAGTCTATGAGGGCCATACTTAAACATAGCATAATGCAAAATGCATTTAGTGCAACTTTCAAAGTCCTCATAGTCTATAGCAGTTGCAACAATGTTAAAAGTCCAAAGATCAAGGTCTCTTCTGGGATTCATTCAACTTAATTAACTGTAATCCCCAAAGCAAGGCAGGAAACCAGCTGGGCAAACTCAAAACTCTGCATCTCCACGGCTGATGTCAAAGTGGTCTTCAGATCTCCACTCCTTTTTCATCTTTTTTGACTGCAACAAACTGCTTCCTCCTGGGCTGGTTCCACTCCCTGTTAGCAGCTTTCCTCAGCATGTATCCCATGGCTCTGGCATTTTTAACATCTTTGAGTCTCCAAGGCAATTTCAATGTTACATCTTCTTCTTTCAGTGTCGGAGATTCCACTTGATGCCTAAGGGCTGGCATCACTTCTCCATCTCTGTCCTCTGTAGCACTCTATGCTCAGGTTGATCCACTCTATTACGGCTGCTGTTCTTGGTGATCATCCCATGGTACTGACATCTCCAATACACTGGGGTGTTCCACTCCAACTAGGCTTCACCAATAGCCTCTCATAGGCTCTCTTCAGGGTGCCAAGCCTCAAATCCTTTGCATGACCCCTTCAATACTGGGCCATCAACTACAGCTGAGGTTTCACCTTCTCCAATGGGCTTCCCTGGCCTCTCACAGTGCTAAGCCTCAGCTTCTCTCCATGATCCCTTCATTCCTTCACAAGCAGTACCACCTGAGTGACTCTTACACATTACCAAGTCCAGCCGCAGCATGAGCTACAACCTTATCTATCTCTGGAACACAGCTTCTTTGTGCTCCCAGAAAACAATTTCCAGAAGATTTCACCTCAACGATGCTGGTCTCTTCTTAATCACCGCTTATTCCTTAGCTCCAGCTAACCAGCATCAATTTTCCCAGTAGTTCCTTCCATTCTTAACTCTAGAGCCAGAGGCACAATGGCGGAAGCTGCCGAGTTCTGCTGCTTACAGGAATTAGAACATGATCCCCTTGTATTATTACATTATCACTAGCTTTATGTTTTCTAAATCCTTCATTGCCTAAGCTTGGCTATCCTGGTTCTTGCTCTGTAGATTGACCCTGAATGTAGAGATCAGCATGCTTGTCTCATGGGATTAAAGGTGTGTACCACCATGCCTGGATCTAATTTAGCTGGGTAGGATCTTGCCCCAAGGTCCCTCTCCCTTAATCTTTATCTCCTAGAACACAAGATTTTGCTCCATTTCGCTTCCTGGTACTCCTTTAATACTCAAACCATATATTTTATATTTTTCCTTTCTAAGCTTGCTATGCTTGTTCAAACTTCTCTTCATAAGACTTAACCAGAGAACAAAGTCTCTGCTGGGCTTTTTTGAAACTTCTTTTGTCAATGCAATTAATCCAAGTCTCTTCACCTTAGCCTCAGGCAAACTTTTCAGACAAGGGCAAAAAGTAGCCACATTCTTCACCAAAATACCACAAAACCAGTCTTTATGCCACATTCTGAAATTCTTCTCCTTTGAAATCTCTTGGGCCAGGTCAACACAGTTCAAATTACTCCCAGCAACAAAATCTTCCATATTCCTACTAGGATGACCCATTAAGCCCCATTTAAAGCATTCCACTGCTTTCCAAATCCAAAGTCCCAAAATCCACATTCTTTCAAATAAAAGCATGGTCAGGCCTATCACAGCAATACCCCACTCCTGGTACCAACTTGTCCTAGTTAGGGTTTTACTGCTGTGAACAGACACCATGACCAAGGCAAGTCTTATAAAAACAACATTTAATTGGGGCTGGCTTACAGGTTCAGAGGTTCAGTCCATTATCATCAAGGCATCAAGGTGGGAGCATAGCAGTATCCAGGCAGGCATGGCACAGGAGGAGCCGAGAGTTCTGTCTTCATCCAAAGGCTGCTAGTGGAAGACTGACTTCCAGACAACTAGGGTGAGGATCTTATACCCATACCCACAGTGACACACCCATTCCAACCAGGTCACACCTATTCCAACAAGGCCATACCTTCAGATGGTGCCACTCCCTGGTCCAAGGATATACAAACCATCACAATCTCTATGCTTTACTTTGTTGATAACATGACAGCACTTCATTATGTATTATGGATTTTAAGTATTACATTCTGTGCACCTACAAACTTCCTTCTTTTTTCTATTAATCAGTTGATACATAGGTTCTTTCTATATCTTGGTTTTTATGACCAAGTACTACAATAAACAAGAGAATGCAGACATAATGAGAACAATTTTATTTCCTTTGGATATATTCAGGAATGGGATTTCTGAATTGCATGGCAGCTTTATTTAAAAAAATTCGAAGACTATCCATACTGCTTGGCATAAAAGAAAGTCTAATTTACATTCCAACTCAGAATGTCCTTGATTTCCCTTTCCCTCACAACCTTCCCAGTACTTATCTTTGTATTTCAGACACTGGCCATATTTAAAGGGTTGAATTTTGATTTTTTTCCCTGATAGCTAGTGATATTGAGCATTTCTATATACCCATTGCCAAAATTGATATCATTCTTTGAGAAATGCCTATTTGAGAGTTAGTATTTTTATTATGGAGTTATTGGAACTCCTGATAGATGAGGCATATTAACCCTTTTCTCAAACACATAATTAACAAGTATATTCTCTAATTATGTGTGTTGTACCTTCATTTTGGTGATTTTTTTTCTGTGCAGAAGTTGCTTGCTTTAATTTTATTTGCTTATTTTGGGTTTTATTTCCTATGTTTTTGAGCAAGTTGACAAGAAATATCTATGACAACTAATATCCTGAACCATTTTCTCTGTTACATTGCAGTAATTTTATGGCTTTATGTGTCACCTTTAAGACTTCCTTCTATTTTGAGTTTATTTTTGTAGTTAGGAGATATATGGGTCTACTTTTATTATTCTATAGACTCAGCAGAATTTATTGGAAGGCCTCCTTTAAAATGTATATGTTTATAGCTCATTTAAATTAAGCCAGATGGCTTTAAGTGCACTAATTTATTTTAAAGATGTCTAGTATGTTCCACTGTCTGTGTATTTTAATGCTATTACTTTGCAGTTATGATAACTATTGCTTTGTAGCATATTTTGAAATCAGTTTGTGTGATGCTTTTTGCTTTACGATTTTTTCCTCAAGACAGCTTCGGTCTTGTTTTTTTTTTTTTTCTCATTTTTATGATTACCTATACATTTTATAATTTTTAAAGTTCTCTGAAAAAAGTATAATACACAACTTATAACTGCATCTCAATGAATTAGAAAAATAGGAAGAAGCAAAACTCAGAGTTCATAGAAGGAAAAATAAATAGTAGATAGTAAATACATGAGACTAATTAATTTTTAAAAAACTCATGAAACACAAGCTTGGCTAAAAAATATGAAACATGGTTTTTTTTTTTTTTTTCCTTTTTGGACCAGACTTCTAAGAGATAACGAGAAAACACAACAAAATAAAATACAATAAAATAAAACAAAATTACATAGAGGTTGGATAATGCAAACTAACAGAAGGAAAAGAGCCCAAGAGAAGGCACAAGAATAAAAGATTCACTAGTTAAGACACTGAGAAGACCCATAAAAATACTAACCTGATATCGATAATATATAAGCAGAGGACCTGCTGCAGACCCATGTAGGCTCTGTGCTTGCTGCTTCAGTTTTTGAGTTCATATGAGCTCTGTTCAGCTGATTTAGAGGAACTTATCATCCATCCTAAAGACAGATGGAGGCACTTTCATCTTCTTTTCCACTCTTTTCTATACTCTATCTTCTCTTCCATCGAGTTTTCTGAGTTCTGAAGAGAGGAATTTGATGGAGACATCCCATTTAGCACTGAGTTTGAAGGTCTCTCTCCTCTCTCTCTCTCTCTCTCTCTCTCTCTCTCTCTCTCTCTCTCTCTCTCTCTCTCTCTCTCTCTCTTTCTTTCTGAATAATATATGACTGTATATCTCTGTGTTTGTTCTCATATGCTTCAAGAGGAAGTTTTTCTGATAATGACTGAATAAGGCACTAAAGTAAGTATATTGCAGAACATCATTAGGAGTCATTTTATCACTACCATTTTTTTGTAGGACTAGTAGTATTTGGTTTTACCCTAGGTCTCTGGGCTATCCAGTCTCTGGTTCCTTGTACAGTATGGGTTCCAGCTTATGAGGTGGGCATTAAGACATTGTTTGATTATTTTTAAAAGCTTCGTGCCATAATTTCCCTAGCACATTTTGTAGGTAGGTCAACACTGTAGATCAAAGATTTTGTGGCTGGTTTAGTGTATACATTTCTCCTTTGGTAGCCTTCAGAATACCTTTCCATAACAAAGATACTAGAAAATAGGAATAAACATTCTATGTAAGTATCATCTTGGCCTTTCCATGCCTAATGAGTTGTGTGTGTTGTCATTAGTTGTCAGTTTGTGGAGAGGAACATATTGTCTTGGCAAAAGACTGGGTTGTTTTGGAATAGGCATCCTTTGGCCAACAACTCAATTACATGTAACCTGGTCCTGGTACTGGAAGCTTTGTGACAAGAGATGATCAGTTGGAACTCCATTTCCCTATTATTCTGCTTCTAATGAAGTCTTCATATATTTTAGGAAGTTTTTACTGCACCAACTTTCCACACTACCCCTCAAATGCCTCTCGAGTCTATCTCTCTCCCCATGTTCTTTCTCACTCCATATGTTTCTCCCATTACAGTTGTCCCTACACCCAGTCTACCCATAAAATCTATTTTATTTTCCCTACCCAGGGAGATCCACACATCCCTGACCCACCATCTCCTTCCTCTATATAAAGTTTATGTAGGCTATCAAAGAAACAGAAAGCAAAGACATAAGTAAATTAAGACATGAAAAGGGAGGTATTAAAACTGATCCCATAATTATCAAGGATAATTAAATATAATTATCATATAATCTTCCTCCATTAATAATATAGGAGAAATCAATATTTTTCTCTTTTTTATTGGTTATTTTATATACTGACATTTAAAATGTTATCCCCCTTCCCAGTTTCTCCTTCACAAACCTCCTATTCCTTCACTGTCCCTCTGACTCTTTGAGGGTGCTCCCCCACCCAAACACCCACCCACTTACCAACTCCTGCAAGAGTGCTCTAGCATTTCCCTACCCTGGGTCATGGAGCCTCTACAGGACCAAGGGGCTCTCCTTTCAGTGCTGCCTGATAAGGCCATCCTCTGCTACATATCCAGTTGGAGCCATGGATCCCTCCATGTTTACTCTTTGGTTGGTGGTTTAGTCCCTTGGAACTTCAGTATTTTTAAATGAATCAATCATGAATAAATAGAAACTAGAAAATTTGAGTGGATCAATAGCAGATAATGATGTAGAATTTGTAACAAAACTTTTCCTATAAAAATATATTTTGGGCCAGAAAGTTTTTCTGCTGTGTTCTTCTGAGGTTTAAGGAAAAGCTAATGAAATTTCTCTTCATGTCTTCTAAAACAAATAGATGAAGGAATTCTACTTTAGCTTATACTTGAGTTCAGGCTCAGCCTGAAATTAAAACAACTCACTCTACAAAAGAAAAATAAAACAAACCCTCCAAAATCCTACAGGTAAATATTTGTGTTGAACATAGATACAAGTATTCTCACCCAAAACATGAAATTTAACTCAATTAAAATAGAATATTAACAACCATGATCAAATTGGACGAAGAGCAGAGATACGAGGATGGTTCAGCATAAGTGGGGAAAAGCCTGGAAGATATGGGCACAGGGGAAAAAATTCCTGAATAGAACAGCAATGGCTTGTGCTGTAAGATCTAGGATTGACAAATGGGACCTCATGAAACTGCAAAGCTTCTGCAAGGCAAAAGACACCGTCAATAAGACAAAAAGGCCATCAACAGATTGGGAAAGGATCTTTACCAATCTTAAATCAGATAGGGGACTAATATCCAATATATATAAAGAACTCAAGGGGGTAGACGCCAGAAAATCAAATAACCCCATTAAAAAATGGGGCTCAGAGCTAAACAAAGAATTCTCACCTAAGGAATACCGAATGGCCGAGAAACACCTGAAAAAATGTTCAACATCCTTAATCATCAGAGAAATGCAAATCAAAACATCCCTGAGATTCCACCTCACACCAGTCAGAATGGCTAAGATCAAAAATTCAGGTGACAGCAGATGCTGGTGAGGATGTGGAGAAAGAGGAACACTCCTCCATTGTTGGTGGGATTGCAAGCCTGTACAACCACTCTGGAAATCAGTCTGGCGGTTCCTCAGAAAATTGGACATAGTACTACCGGAGGATCCAGCAATACTGGGCATATATCCAGAATATGTCCCAACTGGTAAGAAGGACACATGCTCCACTATGTTCATAGCAGCCTTATTTATAATAGCCAGAAGCTGGAAAGAACCCAGATGCCCCTCAACAGAGGAATGGATACAGAAAATGTGGTACATTTACACAATGGAGTACTACTCAGCTATTAAAAAGAATGAATTTATGAAATTCCTAGGCAAATGGTTGGACCTGGAGGGCATCATCCTGAGTGAGGTAACACAATCACAAAAGAACTCAAATGATATGTACTCACTGATAAGTGGATATTAGCCCAGAAACTTAGTATACCCGAGATATAAGAGACAATTTGTAAAACACATGAAACTGAAGATTGAAGACCAAAGTGTGGACACTTTGCCCCTTCTTAGAATTGGAAACAATCACCCATGGAAGGACTTACAGAGACAAAGTTTGGAGCTGAGAAAAAAGGATGGACCATCTAGAGACTGCCATATCCAGGGTCCATCCCATAATTAGCCTCAAAACGATGACACCATTGCATACACTAGCAAGCGTTTGCTGAAAGGACCCTGATATAGCTGTCTCTTGTGAGACTAGGCCGGAGCCTAGAAAACACAGAAGTGGATGCTCACAGTCAGCTATTGTATGGATCACAGGGCCCCCAATGGAGGAGCTAGAGAAAATACCCAAGGAGCTAAAGGGATCTGCAACCCTATAGGTGGAACATTATGAACTAACCAGTACCCCGGAGCTCTTGACTCTAGCTGCATATGTATCAAAAGATGGTCTAGTGGGCCATCACTGGAAAGAGAGGCCCATTGGACTTGAAAACTTTATATGTCCCAGTACAGGGGAATGCCAGGGCCAAAAAGTGGGAGTGGGTGGGTAGGGGGTGAGGGGGGGAGGTTATGGGGGACTTTTGGCATAGCATTGGAAATGTAAATGAAGAAAATAAAAATAAATAAATAAAACAAAACCCATTTTGTATGGTAAAAGTATTGGAGAATTTAAAGAAGGAAGATATCTGATCTTAGCTTTAAAATAATTTAATAGTTACTATTACAATGACTCTGGAATGACTTAAAAATTACTGTCTAAGATCTGGAAGTAGAGAAACATGTTAATTTTGCCCTTGTTGTTCAACACAATGCAGGATATTTTAGCAGAGAAGTGAGAAAAGAACAATAAATAAAGGCATTGGAATTAGAAAACAAATTGTAATTTATACTGTTTTTGGAAGACATGATCTCATATATAGACACTCACAAAGACATTACCAAAAAGCTATTAGATCTTTAAAAATTTTAAGCAAATTTGTAGAATAATTAACATCCAAAATCCAGTAGTAGTGGTTTATGTTTACAGAAGACATCCTAAATATAACTAAGAGAGTTATACCATTACAATAGCTACAAATATATACCTAGGAACAAAATTTCATATAACAAAATTATAAAATATTGATGAAAATTTTAGAGGTAACACAAAAAGAATATCAATACATCATTTTGTTTATTTGTTGGAATATTTTCTATTGTTAAAATGTCAAACTGATTTACAGAGCCAGGGCAATTCTTAAGAAAATACCACTTTTTTATTATTATTTTCTTTATTTCTTATTACTTTTTTTAAAGTGATAAAAATGTTTGGAAAAAATTCAATTTCTTCTAACCAGTCATTTGTGGTTATTATTCAAAGTAGACTTTCATTTTAATACAATAGGTGTGAATGCTATTTATAAGATTTGTGTTTGATTTCATTACACTCAGTGTGAACGTGTTGATATTTCCTTGTTTGTATTTGTTTAGTTAGATTGTATTCCAAATCCAGAATTATTTTTGGTGCTACGCAAAACTATTACATTTAAAATGAGTGAGTAGTTCTTTGGATTTCTTTTCAGTTCATACATATTAGTCTAGAGTTCATGTACTTTTCCTAGTTACCAGATTCTTTGGAAAGTGATGGCAAGAAATATTCTTCATATTAGGCTTCTGGTTAGTATTCTCTCCTTTCACTTTTGATCAAACACAAGCCTTCAGTGGTAACGAATATTGTGATAATAACAGTGATGGAAATTATAGTAATTTTTGATACTTAAAATATCTTCCAACCAGGTCTAGAGTATTGTTAAGATTGTGGGTAAATGTAATTATTTAAAATTAGTAAATGGATGCATGGATAGTCACAAAGCAGTCAGAGAGGGCCTGAACAGCTGGGAATGTCTAGTAACTTAAGAAAGCATCTCATATATTTCTCATCATCTATATTTTTGCTGATTGTAAGAGTGTTAAATACAGGGGGAAAGATACTTCCTGAGATACATATGGCTTGATTACATTAGCAAGCTATTGGGTACCTTAGAAAAGTGCCAGAAATGTTTATCCATTCTACACCAAGAACATTATGTACATATTGACAGTCATATGCTTAATAAACTATTAAAAGATGGCAGAAGTCCCTTTGTAATACTAGCTAATAGTTATAGCTCTGGTAGAGCAATGGTAATTGGTCATGAGAAGTGAATTGCTTTTAAAACGTTGTTCCTAAACTCAGCAAACTCTCTAACATATTTTCCAAACAACATGAAGCAGATATTTAAAAAGTAGTATTAATATTAATTTTGTATAGGAGGGCTATGTTTTTCTAAGTGTATTTAGTCACATACTAGAAATCTATCTTTTTTAAAATTGTGAATAATTTTATTTTTCTACAGAGGATGTGACTTGCATTTTAGTGCACATGTCTTATAACAGCTCATATGATATTTATTTTTAATGATAAAATTAACAGTAAAATGTGCTGAACAAAACACACAAAAGTATCTTATATATGCACTTAACAAAAAGAAGAATCATATCTTGAATATAATAAATGCATTCTCAGATAGAAGTTGCATGTAGATATTTCTTATCCCAGATTAAAATTATGAAGTCATTTTCTAAAGCATATTAAACAATCAAAAATAATATGACCATGCCATTATAATTGTACTAAATTATAGGATATACTGTTTAGGTCTTCCTTTTATTTCTTTAACAAATTTTTTATTAGATATTTTCTTCATTTACATTTCAAATGCTATCCTGAATGTCCCCTATACCTTCCACGAGTAAGAGAAAAACCTAAAGCAAAATTCCTGGTATTTTTCCCACAAACAAACAAAAAGCCCTCACTATTTGAATGAAACAACAAATATGTTACTCAAATAATTCAGAGAAAGAAAAAGTTGGAAACAATCATCTGCCATCATCTCTTAATTAAGATCATATTATAAACCTATACTAATCCAAGCAGCATAATCCTGCAGGAAAGTAGAGACATAAACCAGTGGAACGGATTAGAGAATTTATATAAATTCACATATATAGTCAACTAACTTTAGCAAAGACAGAAAAGGTTAGAATGAGGAAAAGATGCTCTTTTCTGTAAAGTGTGATAAGAAAACTGGATATCTACATGCCCCCATATCTTACACTATTTACAAAAATCAACTAAAACTGTTCGAAGAGAGCATAAGGACTAATCTGGATATCAACATTGGCAATAATTTTTTAGTACTTCGTATAAAAATCTCATTTTATAAAACAAACAAACAAATAAATGTTACTGTATCAAATTAATAATATTCTGCAGAGCAAGAAAACAAATTAAAAAATAAACAATGTACTGGCAAAATCTTTGCAGACCACGTATATGATATGAAGTTAATGTCTAAAATTTATAATGAACTTGATAAACTTGGTAGAAAAAGACAACCTGATTTTTTAATATATAAAAGAGAGCATTTAACTGGGGCTCATTATTTCTGTGTAAGGTAGAATCCATGATCATAGTGGTGGTATGCATGGTAAAAAACAGGCAGATGGGTTCTGGAGGAGTAGCTGAGAAAACAACCATGAGGCAGAGAAAAGGCCAACTAGAATGGAATGGGCTTAAAAAAAAACCCCTAAATTTAGAACATTGTTTGAGATTTACAATATAATTACATTTTCCCTTCCATTTCCTCCTTTCAAGCCCTCCCATGCTTTCCTTCAAATTTAGGGTCCCTCTTTTTCACTAATTCTTACTGAATATATATATATTCACACACACACACACATATATATATATATATATATATATACATATATATATATATATATATACACATATATATATATATATACACACACATTTTTTCCTAATTTTAATTTTTTATTTTACCCAGACTCTAAGAAAGATAACAGGTTAGCTAATATAATATAGGAGTAGGAATATATGTAAATGACTAATGGAGAGGGAGTGGCCTCCAACAAGATCTACTTCCTTCTCTTTACTAATTCAGCTCTTTATGCAGTGGTCAGTTTTGTTGGAATTCCTTCTTGAACCTCAAGAAGATTACAATTAAATAGACACAACACAGGGAACCATGAGGCACAATAGAAAAGGCTACTAAGAAAAGAACTGAATGCCCATATCACATTAGGAAATAGAAGAAATCATTAAAATCCTCCCAACCAAAAAAAAGCCCAGGGCCAGATGGATTTAGTGCAGAATTCTACCAGATCTTCAAAGAAGACCTAATACCAATTTTCCACAAGCTATTCCACAACATAGAAGCAGAAGGAACACTACCAAACTCATTCTATGAAAGTCATAATTACTCTGATACCTAAACCAAGCACACAAGGATCCAACCAAAATGGAGAACTTCAGACCAATCTCACTTATGAATATTGATGCAAAAATACTCAAATTCTTGCAAACCCAATCCAAGGACACATTAAAACCATAATTCACCACAATCAAGTAGGCTTCATCCCATGGATGTAAGGTTGGTTTAATATAGGAAAATCCATTAATGTAATCCACTATATAAACAAACTCAAAGAAAAAAATCACATGATCATCTTATATGCAGAAAAAGCGTTTAAGAAAAACAACATCCCTTCATGTTAAAAGTATTGGAGAGATCAGGAATTCAAGGCCTATACCTAAACATAATAAAAGCAATTAACTGCAAACCTACAGCCAATATCTAATTAAATAGAGAAGTAATTGAAGAAATCCAAAGTGAAATCAGTGACAAGACAAGAATGCCCACTCTCCCCATATTTACTGAATATAGTACTCAAAGTGTTAGCTAGAACAATAAGACAACAAAAAGATATCAAGTGGATAAAAATTGGTAAAGAAGATATAATGATAACACTATTTGCAGATGATACGATAGTATACATAAGTGTACTGGCTGGTTTTGTATGTCAACTTGACACAGGCTGGAGTGTCCCAGAGAAAGGAATTTCAGTTGAGGAAATGCTTCCATGAGATCCAGCTGTAAAGCATTTTGTTAATTAGTGATCAAGGTAGGAGGGCCCCTTGTGAGTGGTACCCTCTCTGGGTTGTTAAGCTTGGGTTCTATAAGAAAGCAAGCTGAGCAAACCAGGGGAAGCAAGCCAGTAAGTAACATGCCTCCATGACTTCTGCATCAGCTCCTGACCACCTTGAGTTCTAGTTCTGACTTCCTTTGGTGGTGAACAGTGGTTTAGAGGTGTAAGCTGAATAAACCCTTTCCTCCCCAACTTGCTTCTTGGTCATGATGTTTGTAAAGGAATAGAAACCCTGATTAAGACAATAAGCTACCCCCAAAATTCTACCAGAGAACTTCTCCAGCTGATAAACAATTTCAGCAAAGTGGCCAGATATAAAATTAACTCAAGATTTTCCCTCTGGTGACTGTCTAAAGCAGGACCAGTCAGGAGTGCACAGGCTACAGGAGTAGTGGTGAAGCTCAGACGGGGTCCTTCCTGCCTCCATCTGCACCCAGGAGCTGGGGTTGTTCCTCAGCCATCTCTGCACAATCCTGACAGGGGAGAGCTGGTATTCCAGGAGTGCTGACACAGGCTCACAGGTCCTTAGGAGGGACAAGCTCAAGTCAGAGACAGCAAGACCAACTAACACCAGAGATAACCGGATGGCAAAAGGCAAGCACATGAAGCTTACCAAGAGAAACCAAGGCTATAGGGCATCATCAGAACCCATTTCTCCCACAACAGCAAGTCCTGTATACCCCAAGACACCAGAAAAGCAAGATTCAGATTTAAAAATCAAATCTCATGATGCTGATAGAGGACATTACGAAGGACATAAATAACTCTCTTAAAGAAATACAGGAGAAGACAGGTAAACAGGTATAAGCCCTTAAAGAGGAAACACAAAAATCCCTTAAGGAATTACAGGAAAACTTAACCAAACACGTGAAGTAATTGAACAAAACCACCTAGGTTCTAAAAATGGAAATAAAAACAATAAATAAAGCACAAAGGGAGGCAACCCTGGAGAGAGGAAACCTAGAAAAGAGATCAGGAGCCATAGATGTAATCATTACCAACAGAATACAAGAGATGGAAGAGAGAATCTCAGGTGCAGAAGATACCATAGAAAAAATTGACACAACAATCAAAGAAATTGCAAAATGCAAAAAGTACCAAACCTAAAACATTCAGGAAATCCCAGACACAATGAGAAGACCAAACCTAAATATAATAGGTATAGAAGAGAGCAAAGACTCCCAAGTTAAAGGCCAGTAAATATCTTCAACAAAATGATTGAAGAAAAACTTCCCTAACCTAAAGAAAGAGATGCCCATGAACATACAAGCCTACATAACTCCAAATAGATTAGACTAGAAAAGAAATTACTCCTGTTATGTAATAGTTAAAACTCTGAATGTACAAAACAAAGAAAGAATATTAAAAGCAGTAAGGGAAAAAAGTCAAATAACATATAAAGGCAAATCTATCAGAAATACACCAGACTTCTCACCAGAGACTATGAAAGCTAGAAGATCCTGGGCAGATGTCATATAGACTCTAAGAGAACACAAATGCCAGCCCAGGCTACTATACCCAGCAAAACTTCCAATTACCATAGATGGAGAAACCAAGGTATTCCATGGCAAAAACCAATTTACATGATATGTTTCTAAAAATCCAGCCCTTCAAAGAATAATAAATGGAAATCTCCAACAAAAGGAGGGAAACTACATTCTATAAATAACAAGAAAATAATCTTCTTTTAACAAACCAAAGAGAAGATAGCCACATAAGCATAATTCCAACTCTAACAACAAAAATAACAGGAAGTAACAATCACTTTTCCTTAATATCTCTTAATATCAATGGACTCAATTCCCCAGTAAAAAGATATAGATTAACAGACTGACTACATAAATAGGACCGAACATTTTGCTGCATACAGGAAACCCACCTCAGTGACAAAGACAGACACTACCTCAGAGTAAAAGGCTGGTAAACAATTTTCAAAGCAAATGGTCCCAAGAAAGAAGATGGGGTCCATATTCTAATATCTAATAAAATCAACTTTCAACCAAAAGTTATCAAAAAAAAAAAAAAAGGAAGGATGCTTCATATTCATCAAAAGGAAAACTACCAAGATTAACTTTCAATTCTGAACATCTATGCTCCAAATATAAGGGCATCCACATTCATAAAAGAAAGTTTGCTAAAGCTCAAAGCACACATTGCACCTCACACAATAATAGTGGGAGACTTCAACACCCTACTCTCACCTATGGACAGATCATGGAGTCAGAAACTAAACAGAGACACAGTGAAACTAACTGAAGTTATAAAACAAATGGATTTAACAAATATCTATAGAACATTTTATCCTAAAACAAAATAATATAACTTTTTCAGCAAGAAGCATGGTGCCTTCTCCAAAACTTACCATATGATTGGTCACAAAACAGGTCTTAACAGATACAAGAATATTGAAATAATGCCATGTATCTTATCAGGTCACCATAGACTAAGGCTGGTTTTCAATAACAACAAAAATAATAGAAAGTCCACATACACATGGAAGCTGAACAACACTCTACTCAAATGATAACTTGGTCAAGAAAAAAAAAATAATTAAAGACTCTTTAGAGTTTAATGAAAATGAAGCCACAACATACCTAAACTCATGGGACACAATGCAAACAGTGATAAGAGGAAAACTCATATCTCTGAGTGCCTCCAAAAGGAAACTGGAGAGAGCATACATTAGCAGCTAGAAACAAAAATAACTGTACAAAAATCAACCAAACCAGGAGCATGTTCTTTGAGAAAATCAACAAGATAGATAAACCCTTAGCCAAACAAACCAGAAGTCACAGAGACAATATCCAAATCAACAAAATCAGAAATGAAAAGGGAGACTTAACAACAGAAAAGGAGGGAATCCAAAGCATCATCAGATCATAATACAAAAAGGCTATAATCCACAAAACTGGAAAATCTGAATGAAATGGACAATCTTCTAGACAGATGCTAAGTACCAACATTAAATCAGGATCAGATAAATGATCTAAACAGTCCCATAACACCTAAAGAAATAGATGCAGTCATTAATAGTCTCCCAGCCAAAAAAAAAAACCAAAAACAAAAAACAAAAACAAACAAACAAACAAACAAACAAACAAAAAACCCCAGGACCAGATGGGTTTAGTGCAGAGTTCTATCAGACCTTCAAAGAAGACCTAATTCCAATTCTCCTCAAACTATTCCACAAAATAGAAACAGAAGGTACTCTACCCAATACATTCTACGAAGCCACAATTACTCTGATACCTAAACCACAGAAAGACCCAACAAAGAGAGAGAACTTCAGAACAATTTCCCTTATGGATATAAATGCAAAAATACTCAATAAAATTCAGCAAACTGACTGCAAGAACACTTCAAAACAATCACCCATCATGATCAAGTAGGCTTCATCCCAGGAATGCAGGGATGGTTCAATATACTGAAATCCATCAATGTAATCCAATACATAAACAAACTCAAAGACAAACAAAATAAAACAAACAAACAAAAAAAAACCCCACATGGTCATTTCATTAGATTCTGAGAAAGCATTTGACAAAATCCAACACCTCTTCATGATAAAAGTCTTGGAAAGATCAGGAATTCAAGGCCCATAACTAAACATAATAAAAGCAGTATACAGCAAATCAGTAGCCAACATCAAACTAAATGGAAAGAAACTTGAAGCAATTCCACTAAAAAGACAAGGCTTTCATCTCTCTACCTACTTATTCAACATTGTACTTGAAGTTCTAGCCAGAGCAATTAGACAACAAAAGGAGATCAAAGAAATACAAATTGGGAAGGAAGAAGTCAAAATATCACTATTTGCAGATGATATGATAGTATACTAAAATGACTCAAAAAAATTCCACCAGAGAACTCCTAACACTCATAAACAACTTCAGCAAAGTAGCTGGATATAAAATTAACTAAAACTTAATTTTATATCCAGCTACTTCACTGAAGCTGTTTATCAGGTTTAGGAGTTCTCTGGTGGAATTTTTAGGGTCACTTATATATACTATCATGTCATGTGCAAAAAGTGATATTTTGACTTCATCTTTTCCAATTTGTATCCCCTTGATCTCCTTTTGTTGTCGAATTGTTCTGGCTAGGACTTCAAGTACAATGTTGAATAGGTATGGAGAGAGTGGACAGCCTTGTCTAGTCCCTGATTTTAGTGGGATTGCTTCAGGCTTTTCACCATTTACTTTGATGTTGGCTACTGGTTTGCTTTAGATTGCTTTTATCATGGTAAGGTATGGACTTTGAATTCCTGATCTTTCCAAGACTTTTATCATGAATGGGTGTTGGATCTTGTCGAATGCTTTTTCCGCATCTAACGAGATGATCATGTGGTTTTGTCTTTGAGTTTGTTTATATAATGGATTACATTGATGGATTTCCATATATTAAACCATCCCTGCATCCCTGGAATAAAACCAACTTGGTCAGGATGCATGATTGCTTTAATGTGTTCTTGGATTCGGTTAGCGAGAATTTTATTGAGGATTTTTGCATCGATATTCATAAGGGAAATTGGTCTGAAGTTCTCTATCTTTGTTGGATCTTTCTGTGGTTTAGGTATCAGAGTAATTGTGGCTTCATAGAATGAGTTGGGTAGAGTTCCTTCTACTTCTATTTTGTGTAATAGTTTGTGCAGAACTGGAATTAGATCTTCTTTGAAGGTCTGATAGAACTCTGCACTAAACCCATCTGGTCCTGGGCTTTTTTTGGCTGGGAGACTATTAATAACTGCTTCTATTTCCTTAGGGGATATGGGACTGTTTAGATCATTAACTTGATCCTGATTTAACTTTGGTACCTGGTATCTGTCTAGAAATTTGTCCATTTCGTCAAGGTTTTCCAGTTTTGTTGAGTATAGCCTTTTGTTGAGGATCAAATGGTGTTTTAGATTTCCTCAGGATCTGTTGTTATGTCTCCCTTTTCATTTCTGATTTTGTTAATTAGGATGTTGTCCCTGTGCCCTCTAGTGATTCTAGCTAAGGGTTTATCTATCTTGTTGATTTTCTCAAAGAACCAACTCCGAGTTTGATTAATTCTTTGAATAGTTCTTGTTTCCACTTGGTTGATTGCACTCCTGATTTTGATTATTTCCTGCTGTCTACTCCTCTTGGGTGAATTTTCTTCCTTTTTTTCTAGAGCTTTTAGATGTGTTGTAAAGCAGCTAGTGTGTGCTCTCTCCAGTTTCTTCTTGGAGGCACTCAGAGCTATGAGTTTCCCTCTTAGAAATGCTTTCATTGTGTCCTATAGGTTTGGGTATGTTGTGGCTTCATTTTCATTAAACTCTAAAAAGTCTTTAATTTCTTTCTTTATTCCTTCCTTGACCAAGGTATCATTGAGAAGTGTGTTGTTCAGATTCCACGTCAATGTTGGATTTCCATTATGTATCTTGTTATTGAAGATCATCCTTAGTCCAATGTGGTCTGGATGGATGCATTGGATAATTTCAATATTTTTGTATCTGTTGAGGCCTGTTTTGTAACCAATTATATAGTCAATTTTGGAGAAGGTCCCATAAGGTGCTGAGAAGAAGGTATATCCTTTTGTTTTCAGATAAAATGTTCTGTAGATATCTGTTAAGTCCATTTGTCTCATAACTTCTGTTAGTTTCACTGTGTCCCTGTTTAGTTTCTGTTTCCACAATCTGTCCATTGATGAAAGTGGTGTGTTGAAGTCTCCCACTATTATTGTGTGAGGTGCAATGTGTGCTTTGAGCTTTACTAAAGTGTCTTTAATGAATGTGGCTGCCCTTGCCTTTGGAGCATAGATATTCAGAATTGATAGTTCCTCTTGGAGGATTTTATCTTTGATGAGAATGTAGTGTCCCTCCTTGTCTTTTTTGATAACTTTGGGTTGGAAGTCGATTTTATTCGATATTAGAATGGCTACTCCATCTTGTTTCTTCCAACCATTTGCTTGGAAAATTGTTTTCCAGCCTTTCACTCTGAGGTAGTGTCTGTCTTTTTCCCTGAGATGGGTTTCCTGTAAGCAGCAGAATATTGGGTCCTGTTTGTGTAGCCAGTTTGTTAGTCTATGTCTTTTTATTGGGGAATTGAGTTCTTTGATATTAAGAGATATTAAGGAAAAGTAATTGTTGCTTCCTTTTATTTTTGTTGTTAGAGTTGGCATTCTGTTCTTGTGGGTGTCTTCTTTTAGGTTTGTTGAGGGATTACTTTTTTGCTTTTTCTATGGCGAGATTTTCATCCTTGTATTGTTTTTTTTCCTGTTATTATCCTTTGAAGGGCTGGATTCGTGGAAAGATAATGTGTGAATTTCATTTTGTCGTGGAATACTTTGGTTTCTCCATCTATGGTAATTGAAAGTTTGGCCAGATATAGTAGCCTGGGCTGGCATTTGTGTTCTTTTAGTGTCTGTATAACATCTGTCCAGGCTCTTCTGGCTTTCATAGTCTCTGGTGAAAAGTCTGGTGTAATTCTGATAAGCCTGCCTTTATATGTTACTTGACCTTTCTTCCTTACTGCTTTTAATATTCTATCTTTATTTAGTGCATTTGTTGTTCTGATTATGATGTGTTGGGAGGAATTTCTTTTCTGGTTCAGTCTATTTGGAGTTCTGTAGGCTTCTTGTATGTTCATGGGCATGTCTTTCTTTAGGTTTGGGAAGTTTTCTTCTATAATTTTGTTGAAGAAATTTGCTGGCCCTTTAAGTTGAAAATCTTCATTCTCATCTACTCCTATTATCGGTAGGTTTGGTCTTCTCATTGTGTCCTATATTTTCTGGATGTTTTAAGTTAGGATCTTTCTGCGTTTTGTATTTTCTTTGATTGTTGTGCAGATGTTCTCCATGGAATCTTCTGCACCTGAGATTCTCTCTTCCATCTCTTGTATTCTGTTTCTGATGCTCGTATCTATGGTTCCAGATTTCTTTTTTTTTTTTTTTTTTTTTTCCGAGACAGGGTTTCTCTGTGTAGCCTTGGCTGTCCTGGAACTCACTCTGTAGACCAGGCTGGCCTCGAACTCAGAAATCCGCCTGCCTCTGCCTCCGGAGTGCTGGGATTAAAGGCGTGTGCCACCACACCAGGCCCAGATTTCTTTCCTAGGGTTTCTATCTCCAGCGTTGCCTCACTTTGGGTTTTCTTTATTGTGTCTACTTCCCTTCTTAGGTCTAGCATGGTTTTGTTCATTTCCATCACCTGTTTGGATGTGTTTTCCTGTTTTTCTTTAAGGACTTGTAACTCTTTAGCAGTGTTCTCCTGTATTTCTTTAAGTGAGTTATTAAAGTCCTTCTTGATGTCCTCTACCATCATCATGAGATATGCTTTTTAATCTGGGTCTAGCTTTTCGGTTGTGTTGGGCTCCCCAGGACTAGGTGGGGTGGGAGTGCTGCGTTCTGATGATGGTGAGTGGTCTTGATTTCTATTAGTAGGTTTTTTTCGTTTGCCTTTCGCCATCTGGTAATCTCTGGAGCTAGTTGTTATAGTTGTCTCTGGTTAGGGTTTGCTCCTTAGGTGATTATGTTAGCCTCTATCAGCAGACCTGGGAGACTAGATCTATCCTTAGTTTCAGTGGTCAGAGTACTCTCTGCAGGCAAGCTCTCCTCTTGCAGTGAAGGTGCCCAGATATCTGGTGTTCGCAGTGAAGGTGCCCAGATATCTGGTGTTCGAACCTGCCTCCTGGCAGAAGTTGTGTTCCACTCACCAGAGGTCTTAAGATCCCATGCAGGGTCCTGTGAATACCTTGGGGGTGTCCAGAAACTCAGCGCACAAGGAACCCCGGTGCAGAAGTGGACCAGAAGGGACTTGTGCCCCTGATCAGGCCAGGTTATCTGCTTCCCTGGTTAATGCAGTCTCAGGTCCCGCGCGATTGTATTGGAGCAGATGCTGTGTTCCACTCACCAGAGGTCTTAGGATCCCGTGGGGGATCCTGTGTGGGTCTTTGCAGGTGTTCAGGGACTCAGCAGGCCGTAATTACATTTTAAATGTAAAGTACTTTAAAAGGCTGAACTTGGACTAGAGGGATGGCTTGGGGCTTAAGAGCACATATCATCCTTACAGTAGTATCAGAGTTGGTTTCCCAACTCCCCCACATTGGACAGTTTGCCAACTGATTATAATTCCAGCCTCTCTCTCTCTCTCTCTCTCTCTCTCTCTCTCTCTCTCTCTCTCTCTCTCTCTCTCTCTCTCTCTCTCCTCTCTCCCTCTCTCCCTCCCTCCCTCCCTCCCTCCCTCCCTCCCTCCCTCCCTCCCTCCCTCCCTTCCTTCCTTCCTTCCTTCCTTCCTTCCTTCCTTCCTTCCTTCCTTCCTTCTGTATACCTCCCTCTCTTTCTCTCTGTTGGAAAGAAGGATACTTGAATCCAGATGGCTTTTATTCTTTTCAAAAAGCCTTTGTGAAGAGAGACCTCCCTGTAATCTTATTTTTCAACCAACTAAGCTGTATATTCCTGTGAATAATAGCTAAATGTTGTATAAAATATAATAGCTAAATTTTGGATAAATCAAAAATTAGACTCCTCTCTTGGAGTCTAATTCATTTTCAAAATTGAAGTTACTATGTTGGTTCAACATTTCTTTAGAGTTATTGCTAAGGAAGACATTATTTGCCTGTCACTCTGAGTAAACTTGCCTTAGTAGATTCTGGTAGAAGGCTACTGTGAACCTATTCCCATAGGTTCACAATAATACCTAAGTTTTTTTATAGGGATGGAATGGCCACTTTGCTTGATGGTATTTCTAGGTAGGCCATGGAAGAAATGTTAAGGACGTCTTTGATACTTTTGAGTTATTATTGAAATAAGCATATACTCAAATTTTTTAGTTAATTTTCATATGCATTTTACCTTTCTCGTGTTTGGACAATTTCAAACATTTAAATATTTTAAGTATTTAATTTTTGTTTTAAAAATATGTTTATTAATTCTTATAATGTAATTTGAACATATCCAGCCTGCTAAACTCCTCCTGTTTAGTCCTCTCACATTTCACATTTATTCTTTCTGTTTCCTTCTCATTTTTTATCCATTCCAGCTAATCTTAGGATTGGGGTCAACTCTTGTGTGTGGACAGCCTGCCATGGGAATCACCTAATTAAAAACAAAACAAAACAAAACAAAACAAAACAAAACAAAATGTAAAACATAAAAACAGTTTTTCCCTTTCCCAGCAGATATCAAATGTCAATAGCTCCTCAGTTAGTGTTTAGGGTTTTGTGTCCATCTTCATTCCTCTATCATGTGATCTTATTCATTTTAACCTTAGGCAAGTCCTGTGCATGCTGTCACAATTATCGTGAATTCATGTGTGCATCTTCCCTGTCGTGTGTGAAAAACACTGTTTCCTTAAAGTTGTCTACCACCTCTTGCTCTTAAAATCTTTAGGCCTTCTCTTCTGAAAAGATCCCCATCAGTGGTATGTGATATGAATGCCCTATTTAGAGCTGAACACTCCGCAGTCTTTATCTCTGCCAGTTGACCAGTTGGTAGTCTTGGGTTAATTGCCATCTAATTCAAGGAGAAGCTTCTCTGATGAGGGTTCAGAGACACTCTGATCTATGGGTATAGAACTTGATTATTAGAAGTTATTTCTGGTAAGTCCTGTAATCAGTTATAAAAAGCCAAGGGAAATTAGCAGGGACTACTGAAATACATAGTACTAAAAGGAAAATATATAACATTTAAAAACTAACCAGATACACACAGTCATCTATCAGATGGAACACAGAGCCACCAGTGGAGGAGCTAGAGAAAGTACCCAAGGAGCAGAAGGGGTCTGCAATCCTATAGGTGGAACAACAATATGAACTAACCAGTACCCCCAGAGTTCGTGTCTCTAGCTGCATATGTAGTAGATGGCCTAGTCAGCCATCATTGGGAAGAGAGGCCCCTTGGTCTGGCAAACTTTATATGCCCCAGTACAGGGGAATGCCAGGGCCAAGAAGTGGGAGTGGGTGGGTAGGGGAGCAGGGCGGGGGGGGGGGAGAGTATAGGGGACTTTCGAGATAGCATTTGAAATGTAAATGAAGAAAATATCTAATAAAAAGTTAATTCTAAGTTCTAATTAATTTATTAATTAATTTAATTAATAGTCTAAATGATGACATAATTACTATGTTAGAACTAAAATATCAAGAGATATGAGATAATAATAATTATTATTTATAAATTATATTTTTTATTCAATTGATATCCTGATCACATTGGATTTTTCATTTATTTATTTATTTATTGACTGTTTAAATTTTCTTTTTTTAATAATTTTTTGCACTCCATATTTTATTCCCTACCCCCTGTCCAACCTCCTACTGTTCCACATCCTATACCTCCTCCCAACCCCTCCTGTCTCCACGTGGATGTCCTCACCTCCACCACATCTGACCTCTAAACTCCCTGGGACCTCCAATCTTTTGAGGGTTAGATACATCATCTTTGAATAAACACAGACCCAGAAGTCCTCTACTGTTATGTGTGTTTGGGGCCTCATATCAGCTGTCTGTTTGGTGGTCCAGTGTTTGAGAGATCTCGGAGATACAGATTAATTGAGACTGCTGGTCCTCCTACATGGTCCCCCTTCTCCTCAGCTTCTTTCAGCCTTCCCTAATTCAACAACAGGAGTCAACTGTTTCTATCCAGTAGTTGAGTGCAAATATCTGCATCCGACTCTTTCAGCTGCTTGTTGGGTCTTCTGGAAGGCAGTCATGATAGGTCTCCTTTTGTGAGCACTCCATTACCTCAGTAATAGTATCAGGCCTGGGATCTCCCTTTGAGCTGGATCCCACTTTGGGCCTGTGGCTGGACCTTCTTTTCCTCAGGCTCCTCTCCATTTCCATCCCTATAATTCCTTCAGAAATGAGCAATTATGGGTCAGAGATGTGACTGTGGGATATCCCCCACCCCCGCTCCCTCATTTGATGCCCTGTCTTCCTGCTGGAGGTGGGCTCTATAAGTACCCTCAAGGTCCCTCCCTTTGAGTTCTGAGAGTGTCTCACCTCCCAGGTCTCTGGTGCATTCTGGAGAGTCTCCCCAACCTCCTATCTCTTGAGGTTGCCTGTTTCCATTCATTCTGCTGGCCCTCAGGGCTTCAGTCCTTTTCCCTCAACTAATACCAGATCAGGTTCCCTTCACCTCCCCCACTCTCTCCTCTCCCCATCCACTTTCCCTTCCAGGTCCCTCCCTTGCTACCCACTTGTGATTGCTTTCTTCTACCTCCCAAGTGGATCTGAGGCATTCTCACTTGGGCCCTACAGCTTGTTGCCTTTATTGAGTTCTGTATCTTGGGTATTTGGAATTTTCATTTTTGGCTAACATTAGATTTTAATCCAAACTAAATATAATTTTATTCTTAAACTCATAGTGTTTTAAAAAATATAAAATTAATACCTATTTTAGAGAGTTTTCCCAAATATTATAAAATGCCTCTAGCTATATCTGACATACAATATGACAATTATTAGTATTTCTAAGAGAGGAAAATATTACTCTCCTAATATATCCAGGTAAGATTTAAAAATTTATTTTTCAGAAAAACATACAAATAACAATTAGTTGAAATTCTTGGTCTATGTTAGAGTATATTTGCAGAAAAGTATATTACAAATTAACACTCCAATAAATAGAAAATTGAATTCTAGAAAATTCTAAAAATTCAAAATTATTTGAACTGTTTGTAGTTCTAACCCATCCCTTGGAAGTCAGGCAAACAAATGCCTGTCCATTGAGTGTGGTGCATTTTTGCTGTTATTGTTTTGTTTTGTCCTTATAGGCAGGTGTGTAATTGTGTGTGTGTGTGTGTGTGTGTGTGTGTTTGTGTGTGTATGCACATGTTTGTATTTTGTACAATGGTGTAGCTGGAGACAAGGAAGAAATTGTGGTACATTTTTTAAGTGGATTCATCAGATTTGTAGTTATCCATTAATTTTTGTTGTCCTTTCTAGAAATTTTCTTAGATAAACCTGTGGAAAAAACTGCTCTACCTCCCTAGACTTCTCCAATCTACCTTGGGCTTTCCCCACTGGGTATCTTTAGAAGAAATGTTTACTGATATTTCCTATGCTTCCTACTTAAGGACTTAAAGTGGACCTCCTCCATATATAGAATATTTGTATTTACAGAGTGGTCAATGTATGACCTCAAACACAAAATTTCAACATTTAACGAAGTAGTATCATAATAAGGAAATTGCATATAACAATGAGCATAGAGCATGTATTCAGATATTTGATTCTACAAGTATATCTACTTGTACTGACACTTTGGAATTATACAGGAAGTAAGTAATTTCCAATTGGAATGCTGTCTGAAAGAATCTTCTCTGAATACTTGAGAAGTCATTCATGAACAGCAATGTGTCACTATCAAATATATCTCTCCCCCTTCTCCTTACCAGCAAACAGCAGCTGAGGTTCAAATTGCACACATTTGTTGGCCCACTGGAATTTGCTATTAAATATACCACCCCACAGTACATAGAGTGCATATGGTCGGCTGAAGAACATATCTATGAGACTGCCATCCACAAACAAAGCAGTCAGCACCTAAGATCTCCTGGGGCATTTGTCCTTTTCATTTTTTCTTTGTGCTATTTAATTGTTTTTAATCATTCATATCCAATTTCATGTCGAGACTGACTTGACATCTACAATAGATCTATTGATTTTATAGTTTTGTGGAGTTAGTTAAAAACATAAGTAGTTTTGCTTGAAATTAATAAATAGAAATGTAAATTTTGGCAAACTTCTTGATTCTCTCACTCTTACAATCGTCCTGTCCCTCTTTTCTACCATGATTCCTTAACCTTAAGTGGGGAGTTGTAGATGTAGCGACTCATAATGTCCTCTCTTGATTTTCTTTTTTTTTCTGATGTCAAAGTGGTTTTTATTTTTTAATTAGGTATTTATTTCATTTACATTTCCAATGCTATCCCAAAAGACCCCCACATCCTCTCCCACCCACTCCCCACCTACCCACTCCCACTTCTTGGCCCTGTCGCTCCCCTGTACTGAGGCATATAAAGTTTGCAAGACCAATGGGCCTCTCTTTAATTTGATGGCCGACTAGGCTATCTTCTGATACATATGCAGCCATAGACAGGAGCTCTGGGGGATACTGGTTAGTTCATATTGTTGTTCCACCTATAGGGTTGCAGATACCCCCAGCTCGGGTACTTTCTCCAGTTCCTCCATTGGGGGCCCTGTAATCCATCCAATAGCTGACTGTGAGCATCCACTTCTGTGTTTTCTAGGCTCCGGCATAGTCTCACAAGAGACAGCTATATCAGGGTCTTTTCAACCATACTAGACCTAAAAAGGGAAGTAGACACAATAAAGAAAACCCAAAATGAGGCAACACTGGAGATAGAAACCCTAGGAAAGAAATCTGGAACCATAGATACCAGCATCAGCAACAGAATACAAGAGATGGAAGAGAGAATCTCAGGTGCAGAAGATTCCATAGAGAACATCGGCACAACAATCAAGGAAAATGGAAAATGCAAAAAGATCCTAACTCAAAACATCCAAGAAATACAGGACACAATGAGAAGACCAAACCTACGGATAATAGGAGTGGATGAGAATGAAAATTTTCAACTCAAAGGACCAGCAAACATCTTCAACAAAATTATAGAAGAAAACTTCCCAAATCTAAAGAAAGAGATGCCCATGAACATACAAGAAGCCTACAGAACTCCAAATAGACTGGACCAGAAAAGAAATACCTCCCGACACATAATAATCAGAACAACAAATGCTCTAAATAAAGATAGAATACTAAAGCAGTAAGAGAAAAAGGCCAAGTAACATATAAAGGCAAGCCTATCAGAATTACACCAGATTTTTCACCAGAGACTATGAAAGCCAGAAGATCCTGGACGGATGTTATACAGACACTAAAAGAACACAAATTCCAGCCCAGGCTACTATACCCAGCCAAACTCTCAATTAACATAGATGGAGAAACCAAAGTATTCCACGACAAAACCAAATTCACACATTATCTCTCCAGGAATCCAGCCCTTCAAAGGATAATAACAGAAAAAAACCAATACAAGGACGGGAACCACGCCCTAGAAACAACAAGAAGGTAATCCCTCAACAAACCTAAAAGAAGACAGCCACAAGAACAGAATACCAACTATTCTTCTTTTCTTGAAGGAGAATTTGAGCTGCTATGTTGAGCCTGTTGTCACACTTGTTGGGGGCTAATATTGTGGGATCTTTAGGTCAGAGAAATTTGAGACTGAGATTGAATAACCATCTTGCAAGAGCGTAGCTTTTTTCAAGGTAAGGTTGTCCCTATCATAGACAGTCAGGTACTTGGAGGTAGTCTAATTATGTATTTCATAAGACATAAGGCCCCTTGCCACTCTAATTTTTGACAGTCTGTAAATATTGGTGTATACAAATGAGAATTCTCATTTTTGATGCATTTTTCCTTCAGATATTATTGTGCTTTTCTCAAGAAACAGTGAATATGTCTATTTAATTTTTAAGTTTTTTTTTTCTTCTTCTTTTTTTAACATTTGACAGTGAAAAAAAATAAGACAACAAATGACACTTGGGAAGAACTATATTCTTTTTAAAACTGCTACATAACAATTCATCACATGCCCTTAGTAACTTAAAGCAATACGCACTTACAATGTTTCAATTCTGAAAATCAATAGGATGGATGAGCTTATTAATCATTTACACAGGCTGAAATTGAGGTTTTGACCTGGCTGAGATCTAAAATGGGAAATATGTAAAGAATGTTCACTTTAACCTCATTGTGTTCCAAAGAACTCATTTCCTTGCAGAGGTAGAAGTCAGGTACCTGTTTCCTTGCTACTTGTCAGTCAAGGTGTGTTTTTAGTTTTTAGAGGTCACCTCAGTCTTACCAGGTCACCTCTCCACCTTCCATGTCAATAACACTATGAATCCTAACTTGCAGTCTCTGACATCTAGCCACAGAAATAAAGGGCTTATTTGAATAGATCAGAATCACCTTGATGTTCAAGTCCAGTGTGCTATATAAGTTAATGCAATCAAAGAAGCAAAATCGTCCATTGCTGAAATATTACATAGGAGCAAAGATCTTAGGGATGTCTTGTCTTATTTAGGGTCACATTGCTATGGTGAAATACCATGACCAGAATCAAGCTGTGGAGGTATGGATTTATTTGGTTTATAATTCTACATTGTAGTCCATCACTGAAGGAAGTCAATACAGGAACTTGAGTAGGGGCAGGACATGGAGGCTGGAACTGATACAGAATCCATGGAGGAGTTCTGCTTATTGACTTTATCATCATGGATTGTATCTGGCTTTCTCTTGAGGTCTTTGATCCACTTGGACTTGTGTTTTGTGAAGGGTGATAAATACCGATCTCCTTGTGTTGTTCCACATGCAGATATCCAGTGTGAAAAGCACCATTTGTTTGAAGATGCTGTCTTTTTAAAAACTGTGCATTTCTGCCTTCTTTATAATATTCAGCTGTCTTTATATGTTTAGATGTATGTCTAGGCTTTCATTTTAATTCCATTGATCAACCTATCAGTTTTTATGCCAATTCCATGTGGTTTTATGTGCTGTAGTACAACCTGAAATCAGGGGTAGTTATACCTTCCATAGTTATTTTATTTTTTAGAATTGTTTTTAGCTATTCTGGCTTTTTGTTTTTACATATAAATTGAAAATTGCCCTTTCAAGATCTGTAAAGAATTGTGACAAGATTTTGATGAGGATTGAATTGAATCTGTAGATTGCTTTTAGTAGGACAGCCATTTTTACTAGTCTGGGATTATTTATTCCTTGTGTTTTCTTGGGTGTAGTTAAACTCTTTAGGTTGGAGTTTTCCTTCTAGCACTGTCTTAAAAGCTGGATTTGCAGATAGATGTCACTTAAATTTAGTTTACGATGGAGTGTCTTATTTTCTCCATCTATTGTGATTGAAACTTTTGCTGGATATAATAGCCTGGGTTGCCACCTGTGGTCACATAGAGACTACCATACATCTGTCCAGGTCTTTTGGTGTTTAGAAACTCCATTGAGAAGTTAGATATAATTCTAATAGATCTGACTTTAAATATTGCTTGGTCTTTTTAAATAGCTTTTAATAGTCTTTCTTAGTGCTGTATGTTTACTCTTTTGGTTATTATGTGGCAGGTGGACTTTCATTTTTTGTCCAGGTTATTTGGTGTTCTGTTTGCTTCTTGTACTTCTATAGGCATCTACTTCAGGTTAAGGATAATTTTTTTCCTTGAGCTCATTGAAATATTTTCTGTGTCTTAAAACTGAGTTTCTACTCCTACCTTTATAACTTATTTTTAAATTTGAATTTTTCATGTTTCGCAGATTTTCTGAATAATTAGATTTTGCATCTTCTTTGGTGGATTTATTCATTTATTCTCTGGTATCTTCAATGTCTGAGCTTCTCTCTTCCATCTCTTGTATTCTTTTAGTGAAGCTTACCTCTGCAGTTTTTGTTTGAATTCATAAATTTTTTTCATTTCCAGATCTCCTTCATTTTGAGTTTTCTTTATTGGTTCTATTTCCATTTCTAGTCTTGAACAATTTTAGTTATTTCATTACACTGTTTTTTCCTGTATTTCTTAAGGGATTTATTGATTTTCTCTTGAAAGAACTTTATCATATTTATAATGGTTTGTTAAAACCTTTTTCTTGATTTTCAGCTATGTTAAAATATTCAGGCCTCCAGTGGGAGAGTAGCTGGGCTCTAGTGGAGACCCATTGCCCATGTTTTTACATTGGCTTCTCAGCTTCTGGATTAAGAATGATGAAAGTATAGGTGCTGGGTTTTGGATTTGATTTTGTTGGATGAGTATTTTGTTTATTGTTTTATATTTTCACTCTAGATTTTTAGAGAGTGTGATGGCTATGTGTGGCCTATTTTCCTGGCCTATTCAGTTGGTGCATTTATAGAGAAGGCCTGCTCATTTGGGAGGGCTAAATAGTTGGGATGAACTTGGAGAAGCAAACTTGAAGGAGACAGTCTTTGTGATCTGTTAAGGATGGGGTCAGAGATGAAAGGGAGGCCAAGAAGATCTTCTGGAACAAAGCTGGTGATGAGACTCAGTGGGGGCTGAATCTTATGAGCAGTAGGAGAACTATAGTTCTGCCTTCATCCTACTTGCTGTGCTGGGAGGAACAGTCCTTAGCATGGGGTGTCTGTTGGATTTGTGGTCTGGAATACAATAACAAGTCTGGGGAAGGAGGTTAGGAGGGGATAGTTTGTGAGATTCATAGGATATATGGACAGAAGTTAGGGAAGGGTGCAGCTGATATTCTGTTGCAGCATTTGAGATGACACTGTAGAACTGGGTCTATAAAAACAGAAAGATAGGAGAAGGTCTTTGTCAGTCTACCTGATTTTTTGGCAAGTGTGGATACATATTCTTAATTGAACTTCACTTCTCTCAGATGACTTTAAGTTGAGTCAAGTTGACATAAAACTACCCAGTACAGAGACCTTGTCTCAAAATTAAGGTGGAGAATGATAGAGGAAGGTACTTGACACTGACCTCAAGCCTACACATATACCTAAATGGACACATGTTGTACTGGCTGGTTTTGTGTCAACTTGACACAAGCTGGAGTTATCACAGAAAAAGGTGTTTCAGTTAAAGAAAATACCTCCATGAGATCCAGCTGTGGGGCATTTTCTCAATTAGTGATCAAGCAGGGAGGGCCCTTTGTGAGTGGTACCATCTCTGGGCTGGTAGTTTTGGGTTCTATAAGAAAGCAAGCTGAGCAAGCCAGTAAATAACACCCCTCCATGGCTCTGCATCAGCTCCTGCTTCCTGATCTGCTTGAGTTCCAGTCCCGACTTCCTTTGGAAGTGTAAGTTGAATAAACCCTTTCCTCTTCAACTTGCTTTTTGGTTATGATATTTGTGCAGGAATAGAAACCCTGACTAAGACACATTTATACACCACACATGTACATATACAGCTTAATAAAAAGCTATTTAAATTTAAATTTCTATTTAAATTTCTATTTAAATTTCCTTTATAACTAATCCTTCTATAAAATTCTACAAAAATCTACATCTTATCCATTGTTTGGTGAAATAATTTAGAAACTTTTTTTGAGAATTGCTTGTGTTCAATCTCTTTCATTTTAAGGAGTAAAGAAACTTGATTTTGATGGATTGTAGATTGTTTCTGGTGTTTTAAAGGTAATTAGATGAACAAATTGATGTATTTTTAGTATTTCTATATGTTATCCTTAATGTAATTTGGTGAGTTTTATGTTCACATAGCTCCTTGCTTAATTTAACTGTTATTACTATATTTTACCTGACACATCAAATATAAAGTATAAAAAGCAAAGCTCCCCTTTGTTTCTGAAAGGTTGTTCCTCCACCAACCTATCCACTCCCACTTTACTCTACTAGCACCCCCCCTTCCCTGGGGCATCAAATATCTACAGGATTAAGCACATCCTTTCCCACAAATTCCAAATAAGTCAATCCTCTGCTACATATATAGCAGGGAGGAGAGACCATAGACCAGCCAATGTGTGCTCTCTGGGACCTCTGAGGGGTCTGGGTTAGTTAATACTGTTGTTCTTCCTATGTGGTTGCAATCCCCTTTAGGTCCTTCATTCCTTCCACTAACTCTTCCATAGGGTTGCCTAATCTCAGTCCAGTGTTTGGCAGTAAGTACCTGCATCTGTCTCAGTCATCTGATGGTAGAGTCTTTCAGAGGACAGCCATACTAGGCTCCTGTCTACAAACACAATATGGCATCAGTAATAGTGTCAGGGTTTGGTGACTGCACGTGAGACGAGTCCCAAGTTGGGCCTATCTCTGCATGGCCTTTCCTTCAGTCTCTGCTCCATTTAGCTCCATGCATTTTCTTTAGACAGGAACAATTTTGAGTCAAAAATTTTGAAGATGGGTTAGTGGCCCCATGTCTCAAATGGTGGCCATGTCTATCTACTGGAGGTGGTGTCTTTAGGTTCCATCTCCCCACTGTTGGGCATTTTGGCTAAGGTCATCCTCATTTAGTTCTGGGAGACTTTCACATCTTTGGTATCTGGGACTTGCTAGAGGTTCCCTGTGCCCCACCACTGCTGTATATTTCCATTCATTCTCCATGCTCTCTGGGCTTCTCTCCTGTATTCCCCATATCCTGCAATCTTTTCTCTCCCTCTCCCAGCCAAGTCCCTTGTACCCTCTGCTTTCTATGATTATTTTGTTCCCCCTTCTAAGTGGTATTGAAGTATCTACACTTAGACCTTCTTTCATGTTAAGCTTCATAAAGTCTGTGAGCTGTATCATGGATATTCTAAACTTTTTGGCTAATATCTGCTTATCAGTGAGTATATACCATGTATGTTCTTTTGGGTCTGAGTTACCTCACTCGGTGATATTTTCTAGTTCCATCCATTTCCCTGCAAAGTTCATGATGTCCTTGCTTTTAATAGTTGAATAGTATTCCACTGTGTAAATTAACCACATTTTCTGTATCCATTCTTCGGTTGAGGGACATCTGGGTTGTCTCTAGGTTCTGGCTATTACAAATAAGGCTGCTATGAACATACTATTGTTTCTTTAAAGTAAAATGCTTAAAATATTTCTTCATTATTTATTGATTTATTTTCATTCCCTTCATTTACATCTCAAATGATATTCCACTTCCCACAAACCCCCATCCCACATCTGTCCCCCCTTCCATTTGGTTGTATGAGGGTGCTCCCCACCCACCCACACTCTCCCTCCCCACCACTCCAAAATCCCCCTATGCTGGGGCATCAAAACTCCTTAGGATGAAGGGTCTTCAGGCAAATTAGAGACAGCACAGTCTCCCACTGTCAGGAATCCCACCAGAACAGCAAACTTCTCAGCTATAACATCTATGTCAGACCCCTACAGTATTCCTGAACTCTGTGGGCCTCCACTGACTCCTTGGTGGATTCTGTCAGCCATGTTCAATATGGCAGTTTCTCAGAAAACAGAATTGTTCTACCTCAATACCCAGAGAAATAGATTTTATGAGTGGATTGGTAACAAGTGGGGTTGGGAACAGGAGGAATCAGGTTGTGGAAGAGACAGAAAATACTCTGAAAATGAAATAGTCAGATTTTAAATATAGCAAGTAGTCTACAACATTTTAGTATAAGTAGAGAGTAGCAGAATCCTAGCTTTTGAATTCTGATTGTTTCTCCAAATTCAAAGACCCAGCCACTTTGGTTTTTACACTGAGGAAAGATTCTGAGCTGCTTCTTAAATTTAGGTTACTCTGACCAAGTTTCAGAACACAATACTTTCTAAAAGGAATGAATACGTTTTAAATTTTATATCAAATCACTCCAATTGTAACCACCATCATCTGAGTGTGATAGGATCAGGGCCAAGTGTGGTCATGATTTCCTTTCTCTGTTCATGACAGGTGTTTCAGTCAAAGATTCAACTGATAACATGTTGCTGCTCAGAGATTTAAGTAATGGCACTTTTTAAAGTTTGGTGGGAAAGCTTAGTAATGTTAGCGATATTTATTAATTATCATCAGGATATATTAGACAGTGAGGTTAAAACAATACAAAAGATGGTGATTTATGATCTGCCTCCATTAAATTTTAATAAGAAAAAAAATTAGGGGCTGGTGAGATGGCTCAGTGGGTAAGAGCACCCGACTGCTCTTCCGAAGGTCCAGAGTTCAGATCCCAGCAACCACATGGTGGCTCACAACCATCCGAAACGAGATCTGGCGCCCTCTTCTGGAGTGTCCGAAGACAGCTACAGTGTACTTACATATAATAAATAAATAAATCTTTCAAAAAAAAAAAAAGAAAAAAATTAAAAGGGAATTTTTTTATTCTTAAGGCTGCTCTGTGAGTATTATGAAAAATATTATGTTTGGTGTTTATTCTTATTGAAAAACCTACACCTTATTAAGCAAAAATCTTCACTATTTTGAATTTTTTTATTTTTAAAGTTTATATCCCAATCACTGCCTCTGCTCAGTATCTCCCTTCACACATCCCTTCCCCCAACTCCCTCCCCTTCTTCTCTGAGAGGGTGGAGGACCAGCTGGATATTGCCCAATACTGGCACATCAAGTCTTTGCAGGGCTAGGAACATCCTCTCCCACTGAGCCCAGACAAAGCAGCCAAGTCAGAGGAACAGAATAAACAGACAAGCAACAGCATTGGGGTAGCCCCTGATCTACTTGAAGACCAAGCTGCATTTCTGCTACTTAAGATCCAGGGGCCTAGGTCCAGCCTGTTTATGCTCTTTGGTTGGTGCTTCAGTCTCTGAGAACCCCTAAGGGTCTAGGTTACTTGATTCTGTTGGTCTTTCTGTAGAGTTCCTATGCTGTTTAGGCCCCTCAATTCTTCCCCCAACTTGTCCATAAGAGTCCTTATCCTCTATCCAATGTTTGACTGTGGGTTTCTGCATCTCTTTCAGTCAGCTGCTGAGTGGAGTCTCTCAGAAGGCAGCCATGCTAGACTCCTGTCTGCAAGCATAACAGATTATCATTAATAGTGTCACAGGTGCTTGCCCATGGCATGGTTCTCAAATTGGGCCAGTTGTTGGTATGCCATCCCCCCAGTTTCTGCTCCATTCCTGTCCCTGAATTTCTTTTAGACAGGATATATTTTGAGTTGAAAGCGTTGTGGATGGGTTGGTGTCTTTACTTCTCCACTGGGGGCGGGCGTGTGTGTTCTGATTTGCTACAGGACGTGGTCACTTCAGGTTCTATATCCTCACTGCTATCTATGTGTCTCAGGTAAGATGGCTTCAATTGACTCCCCCCCCCGATCCCAGGTCTCTGGCATATCCAACGCACCCCAACTTCCACCAGCTGCAGATTTCCATTATTTTGTCTGGCCTTCTGGCTCTCTCTCCTTTCTTTCTCCACACCTGATCCTGAAACACCCCCATTCCTTTCCCCATACCCTCTTAGAGCCTGAGCCATTGATGTTCTGTTCAGGAAGTTGGCTCCTGTACCTATGAGTTCAAAGCTATTACACACTTTCTGTTCTATTAGATTTAGTACATCTGATTTTATGTTGAAGTCTCAGATCCAGTTGGATGTGAGTTTTGTTCAGGATGATAGAGGTGGATTTGTTTGTATTCTTCTACATTCAGACATCCAGTTAGACCAGCACTATTTGTTGAAGATACTCCCTTCCTCCCACTGTATTGTTTTGCCTTCTTTGTCAAAAATCAAGTGTCCATAGGTGTGTGGGTTTCTTTCTGTGCCTTCAATTCACATCCTTTGAATGACTTGGCTGTTCTGTACCAATACCATGCAGTTTTATTGATATTGCTTGGCAGTACAACTTGTGGTCAGGGATGGTGAAATATCTGGAAGTTCTTTTATTGTTCATGATTGTTGCAGATATCCTGGGTTTCTTGTTTTTTCATATGATGTTGAGAATTGCTCTTTCCGTGTCTGTGAAGAATTGTGTGGAATTTTGATGGGAATTGCATTGAATCTGTAGATTGCTTTTGGTAGGATGGGAATTTTCACTATGTTAGTCCTACCAATCCATGTGCATGGGAGATCTTTCCATCTTCTGATATCTTCCTTAAATTCTTTATTCAGAGACTTGATGCTCTTGTCATTCAAATCTTTCACTTGCTTGGTTAGAGTTACACTAAGTTATAATTTATGGCTATTGTAAGTGGTGTTATTTTCCTAATTTCCTTTTAACTTCTGATACCAGCTTTGGGTTTTTGTCTTTTTAACAACACCCAGGTTTTCTTTAAATTTAAAGCCAGTTGTTATGATCAACATCTTTAAACAAGAAAGTATAACTAAATATTGAGAGATTTGACAAAGCAATGGAGGACTAAAATCTGAAGTCTTTATTTGAAGAAATAGATGTTGAGTCCTAATAATTAGTATTTTTTTATTCCTTTATGTTAACAACAACTTCTATTCATCTCTTTTATAAAGAACGTTTTGACCATATTAATGCATGGCTTACTAAAGTGAAGTGAGCTCTTAAATTACTACAAATGTTCTATGAAAGGAATATATAAAATGGTCTGATGGATAAAAATACAGATGGATTCTATTTGAAATCCAAATATTTTATCCTGAGCAATGTCATAACATATGTGTGGTTAAAGCTTTGGTTTAGGTAGTGTGTCATGAGATAAAGACTCCAGGCTATCCAGTGCTCTGCACTTTATTCCTTTTTGCAGTTCTCAAAATTAAAAAAAAAATTAATGTCCAAAAGTCCTGGTGAGTATACATAACTTTATACCAAGGCAATTTTTCATTGTTCTTTAGTATAAATGAAATAAATAAAACAACTATCCTGTAAATTATGCTTCCAAATCCTCAAATTTGAAAGCAAAATATGAAATGAATATTTATAAATACATACAGAAAGGAGAATTTTGTATCAACACAATGAGAAAGGAAATCTGAGAAGACATATTCCCTGCTAAAAATTCTGGGAGAAAGAGGTCATAAATAAACAGGATTTTTCAACTGTTTTATTTTTCAACAACCATCTTTTATTAATCAATTCCTGTTTGGATGTTGGTGCTATGTAGTAACCAGTAGAAACATCACTTTTTGAGAACGAAATATTGTTTCATGGGAAGTCCTTCTTGAAAACACAAACATGCTAGGGAGGGGCAGGCAACAAATTTAGCTCCAGTAGTTATTATCACTAAGGACAATAAACTTGAAATTGAAATGATAGCCAACATATTTTTTATATTTAAATTTTTATGAGATGTTTTCTTCATTTACATTTCAAATACTATCCCCTTTCCTAGTTTCCTCTCTGCAAATCCCCTTTACCCTCCCCCTTCCCCTTGCTCCTCAACCTACCCACTCCCAATGTTGTTGTTTATTTACTGATTTATTTATTTACATCCCAAATGCTGTCACCAGTCCCACCCCTACCTCACAAAGTCCCTCCCCCAATTCATTCTCCTCTTTTCTGAGAGGGTAGCCTCCCTGGGTATCACCTCACCCTGGCACATCAAGAATCTGCAGGGTTAGGAGCATCCTCTCCTACTGTAGTCAGTCAAGGCAATCCACTGTGCCATGAGCTTTGGTCTATGCTGTTTGGTTGGTTGCTCAGTCTCTGAAAGCTAACAAGCATTCAGGTTAGTTGACTCTGTTGGTCTTCCTGTGGAGCTCCTATCTCCTTCATGGTCTTCAATCCTTTCCCCACCTCTTCCAGAATATAAATGTCACCTGTTCCCTCATATTCAAGTGTTAGTCTTGAACCTTCAGATATTTGTGCTCTACTAATTACTAATTTCAATGATTTTAGTTTTAATTTGCTCTTAATAGGTCATGGAAGATATATATTAGCACTATATCAATTTAAAGGTTACATGTAAAGAAGCTTATTTGAAAATGTTTGTAAAATAGAAGTATATTAGAGAGAGAAAGAAATTTTATAGCACAACTGATTAGTTTATTACTATATTACTCAAATATATAGTACTTCTCATTTCAAATCCTCTTCCCTGCCTAAGAAAATTCAGAACTCTAGAATTTAAAAACTTTTACTTAGAAAAATAAAGACAGATAAGAACAGAGCTTGAAGATCTAAGAAACACTTAGACAATTCTAGTCTGATATGAAATTCTGAAGTGTGGGGAATAAATGGAAATCAGCAGATAATTATATTTGGTTCCCTGAGAAAACAAGGTAAGAACAATTTTGCAATTATGCCTAGCACATTTCATCATCTCTGACTCATTAAACATATTATCCTGGCTACAGAAGATATATCTTTTAGCATTCTCCAGGCTCCAGGAAAGGATATAAGTGGTAGAATTGTGGAGCACAAGAGTCATGTTTTTCTTCAACATGTAGTTTGGTTCTATATCACAGGTCCTCTTGACTGTGTGTATTTGTGTACTTTGTGCATGCACTCAGGCTCAATATATTTCTTCAACTATGAAAAAATGTTCCTTGACCATTCCTCAGGCATAAGCATCCATGTATTAGTGGATAAGTTCACACTTGAAAGATTATCTATAATCAAGAATTCTGGAAATCAGGTTCTTGGATACTTGTATATAAAATCATAGCTTACACAATTATTCAATGGTTATAATTTTGTGCATATGAAAAATGGTTCATACTTGAAATTAAGCATTCAGCTGCTGTACTTTCTCATGGAGGTAGATCTCTGTTATGGTATGGGGTAAATAGAAAATCTGGGTTGTACAATCAGTTTAATTTAAGAAAGCTTGTTAAAAGGGAAAGTAGTACAGTAATCTTAGAAAGGGTTTCTTGAGTTAGTTGACTTTGCCATTTAATAGCTATGTGGCTAGTGAATAGTTATGCAACCACACTTTGCTTTTCTCAATGTTAAAATTAATATTACATCATTTAGATCACATAATTATTAGGATGAATCAAAATGCCCATAAGATCTCTGCTAAAGTGTTTGACATTTGGTAATAAAAACATATATACATCAGCAAGCCCAGTCCTGTTTGTTATTAAGCAAAGTTTACTTATAGAAGAGAGGAGTTTAACTTGAGTTATATATTGAGAAATTCTCCTCCCAGAAGCCATTGATTGTAAAATAAAAAGTCCAGATCTTCCACTTGAATTATTGGTAAAAGAATGTCTAGAGATTCACAAAATAATACAGGCTATTACCATTTCTCTTGATTGCATATCAGAACTTGAACATAAGACCTTATTGCTGAAGACACTACACAAATTTGGACACAGGACTTGGAGAAAACTAGCCACTATTGATCAAGAAGCTTCCTATCTACTGGTTATCTTTCATAGTACAGAAAAATCCAACCTTGAACCTCTGGTTCAAGTAGGTTATAAAACCTAGAGGTTCAACCTAATAGTTTTATTTTCTTTTTTTAAAAAAAATTATTTTTATTTTACTTATTCACTTACTCATCCCCTCGATTGTTTCCCCATCCTCCATCACCTTCTACTCTGAGCAGATGGCCCCTCCCAAACCCCCTGCCTAGATCTCCCTACCCTGCCACTTTAAGTCTCTACAAGTCTCGGTGCTTCCTCTCTCATTAAGATCAGACAAGGCAGCCCAGCTGAAGAAAATATCCCAACTACAGGCAACAGCTTTTTTAGGATAGCTCCTGCTCCAGTTGTTTGGGACTCACATGAAGACCAAGCTTTATGTCAGCTACATATGTGCGGGTCGGCCTAGGTCCTTTGTTATTTGGTTGGTGATTCAGACTCTGAGGGCCCCAAGGGTCCAGGTTAGTTGACTCTGTTGATCTTCCTATGGTCTTTTTATCCATTTCAGACTTCACAATCCTTCCTCCTATCCTTCCAAAAGAGTCTCCAAACTCCATTCCACTGTTAGGCTGTGGGTGTCTATGTCTGTCTAAATGATATAGCAAGACAAATTCTCAAAATGAATCTCTATTCCTGTAGATCAGTACAGCTCTCTCAGTCCTCATCGGAGAAGTGTCTTTGTACAGGGAACAGGACATACAACATAGACATACATGTAGGCAAACCACCAATACACACACAATAAAAAAATAATGAACTAGATTGATAGTATATAGTGAAGTTCATGCAGTCCAAAGCATGAGGCAATGATGAGACTAAGAAAAGTGTTTACTATTTATAAATAATTATAGTTACTATATGTCATATAGAACCACAATGCACAATTTTAGGGTGATATGAGATTAGGAGATCAAGAGAAAGAAAAAAAAACCCTAAGACTAAAATCGTATGATGCATTTTTTTAATATTTTTTATTACATCTTTTCCTCAATTACATTTCCAATGCTATCCCAAAAGTTCCCCATACCCTCCCCCCCCCCCCCTATCCACCTATTCCCAGTTTTTTGGCCTTGGCGTTCCCCTGTACTGGGGCATAAAAAGTTTGATGAAAAGAATGATGTATGATGCATTTTTTTTTCTGTTCCTGGGTTCTTTTTTTTTTGTTTGTTCTTTTTTTTTTAATATTTTTATTACATATTTTCCTCAATTACATTTCCAATACTATCCCAAAAGTCCCCCATAGCGCCCCCCACTTCCCTACCCACCCATTCCCATTCTTTTGGCCCTGGCATTCCCCTATATTGGGGCATATAAAGTTTGCAAGTCCAATGGGCCTCTCTTTCCATTGATGGCCGACTAGGCCATCTTTCAATACATATGCAGCTAGAGACAAGAGCTCCAGGGTTCTGGTTAGTACATCATGTTGTTCCAACAATAGGGTTGCAGATCCCTTTAGCTCCTTGGGTACTTTCTCTAGCTTCTCCATTGGGAGCCCTGTGATACATCCAATAGCTGACTGTGAACATCCACTCCTGTGTTTGCTAGGCCCCGGCATCGTCTCACAAGAGACAGCTATATTTGGGTCCTTTCAGCAAGATCTTACTAGTGTATGCAATGGTGTCAGCGTTTAGAAGCTGATTATGGGACGGATCCCTGGATACAGCAGTCTCTAAATGGTCCATCCTTTCATCACAGCTACGAACTTTGTCTCTGTAACTCCTTCCCTGGGTGTTTTGTTCCCAATTCTAAGAAGGTGCACAGTGTCCACACTTTGGTCTTCATTCTTCTTGAGTTTCATGCGTTTAGCAAATTGTATCTTATATCTTGGGTATCCTAAGTTTTGGGCTAATATCCACTTATCAATGAATACATATTGTGTGAGTTCTTTTGTGATTGTGTTACTTCACTCAAGATGATGCCCTCCAGGTCCATCCATTTGGCTAGGAATTTCATAAATTCATTCTTTTTAATAGCTGAGTAGTACTCCATTGTGTAAATGTACCATAATTTCTGTATCCATTCCTCTGTTGAGGGACATCTGGGTTCTTTCCAGCTTCTGGCTATTATAAATAGGGCTGCTATGAACATAGTGGAGCATGTGTCCTTTTTACCGGTTGGGACATCTTCTGGATATATGCCCAGGAGAGGTATTGCTGGATCCTCCGGTAGTACTATGTCCAATTTTCTGAGGAACCGCCAGACTGATTTCCAGAGTGGTTGTACAAGCTTGCAATCCCACCAACAATGGAGGAGTGTTCCACTTTCTCCACATCCTCGACAGCATCTGCTGTCACCTGAATTTTTGATCTTAGCCATTCTGACTGGTGTGAGGTGGAATCTCAGGGTTGTTTTGATTTGCATTTCCCTGATGATTAAGGATGTTGAACATTTTTTCAGGTGCTTCTCTGCCATTCGGTATTCCTCAGGTGAGAATTCTTTGTTCAGTTCTGAGCCCCATTTTTTAATGGGGTTATTTGACTTTCTGGAGTCCACCTTCTTGAGTTCTTTATATATATTGGATATTAGTCCCTTATCTGATTTAGGATAGGTGAAGATCCTTTCCCAATCTGTTGGTGGTTTTTTTGTCTTATTGATGGTGTCTTTAGCCTTGCAGAAGCTTTGTAGTTTCATGAGGTCCCACTTGTCAATTCTCGATCTTACAGCACAAGCCATTACTGTTCTATTCAGGAAATTTTCCCCTGTGCCCATATCTTCAAGGCTTTTCCCCACTTTCTCCTCTATAAGTTTCAGTGTCTCTGGTTTTATGTGAAGTTCCTTGATCCACTTAGACTTGACCTTAGTACAAGGAGATAGGAATGGATCGATTTGCATTCTTCTACATGTTAACAACCAGTTGTGCCAGCACCATTTGTTGAAAATGCTGTCTTTCTTCCACTGGATGTTTTTAGCTCCCTTGTCGAAGATCAAGTGACCATAGGTGTGTGGGTTCATTTCTGGGTCTTCAATTCTATTCCATTGGTCTATTTGTCTGTCACTATACCAGTACCATGCAGTTTTTATCACAATTGCTCTGTAGTAGAGCTTTAGGTCCGGCATGGTGATTCCACCAGAGGTTCTTTTATCCTTGAGAAGAGTTTTTGCTGTCCTAGGTTTTTTGTTATTCCAGATGAATTTGCAGATTGCACTTTCTAATTCGTTGAAGAATTGATTTGGAATTTTGATGGGGATTGCATTGAATCTGTAGATTGCTTTTGGCAAGATAGCCATTTTTACAATGTTGATCCTGCCAATCCATGAGCATGGGAGATCTTTCCATCTTCTGAGATCTTCTAGAATTTCTTTCTTCAGAGACTTGAAGTTTTTATTATACAGATCTTTCACTTCCTTAGTTAGAGTCACGCCAAGATATTTAATATTATTTGTGACTATTGAGAAGGGTGTTGTTTCCCTAATTTCTTTCTCAGCCTGTTTATTCTTTGTGTAGAGAAAGGCCATTGATTTGTTTGAGTTAATTTTATATCCAGCTACTTCACCGAAGCTGTTTATCAGGCTTAGGAGTTCTCTGGTGGAATTTTTAGGGTCACTTATATATACTATCATATCATCTGCAAAAAGTGATATTTTGACTTCATCTTTTCCAATTTGTATCCCTTTGATCTCCTTTTGTTGTCGAATTGCTCTGGCTAGGACTTCAAGTACAATGTTGAATAGGTATGGAGAAAGTGGACAGCCTTGTCTAGTCCCTGATTTTAGAGGGATTGCTTCAAGCTTCTCACCATTTACTTTGATGTTGGCTACTGGTTTGCTGTAGATTGCTTTTATCATGTTTAGGTATGGGCCTTGAATTCCTGATCTTTCCAAGACTTTTATCATGAATGGGTGTTGGATCTTGTCAAATGCTTTTTCCGCATCTAACGAGATGACCATGTGGTTTTTGTCTTTGAGTTTGTTTATATACTGGATTACGTTGATGGATTTCCGTATATTGAAACATCCCTGCATCCCTGGGATGAAACCTACTTGGTCAGGATGGATGATTGTTTTGATGTGTTCTTGGATTCGGTTAGCAAGAACTTTATTGAGGATTTTTGCATCAATATTCATAAGGGATATTGGTCTGAAGTTTTCTATCTTTGTTGGGTCTTTTTGTGGTTTAGGTATCAGAGTAATTGTGGCTTCATAGAATGAGTTGGGTAGAGTACCTTCTGTTTCTGTTTTGTGGAATAGTTTGTGAAGAACTGGGATTAGATCTTCTTTGAAGGTCTGATAGAACTCTGCACTAAACCCATCTGGTCCTGGGCTTTTTTTAGTTGGGAGACTATTAATGACTGCTTCTATTTCTTTGGGGGATATAGGGCTGTTTAGATCATTAACCTGATCTTGATTCAACTTTGGTACCTGGTATCTGTCTAGGAACTTCCCCATTTCATCCAGGTTCTCCAGTTTTGTTGAGTATAGCCTTTGGTAGAAGGATCTGATGGTGTTTTGGATGTCTTCAGGATCTGTTGTTATGTCTCCTTTTTCATTTCTGATTTTGTTAATTAGGATGCTTTCCCTGTGCCCTCTAGTGAGTCTGGCTAAGGGTTTATCTATCTTGTTGATTTTCTCAAAGAACAAGCTCCTAGATTGGTTGATTCTTTGAATAGTTTTTCTTGTTTCCACTTGGTTGATTTCACCCCTGAGTTTGATTATTTCCTGCCGTCTACTCCTCTTGGGTGAATTTGCTTCCTTTTGTTCTAGTGCTTTTAGGTGTGTTGTCAAGCTGCTAATGTGTGCTCTCTCTAGTTTCCTTTTGGAGGCACTCAGAGCTATGAGTTTTCCTCTTAAAAATGCTTTCATTGCGTCCCATAAGTTTGGGTATGTTGTGGCTTCATTTTCATTGAACTCTAAAAAGTCCTTAATTTCTTTCTTTATTCCTTCCTTGACCAAGGTATCATTGAGAAGAGTGTTGTTCAGTTTCCACGTGAAGGTTGGCTTTCTATTATTTATTTTGTTATTGAAGATCAGCCTTAGTCCATGGTGATCTGATAGGATGCATGGGACAATTTCAATATTTTTGTATCTGTTGAGGCCTGTTTTGTGACCAATTATGTGGTCAATTTTGGAAATGGTACAATGAGGTGCTGAGAAGAAGGTATATCCTTTTGTTTTAGGATAGAATGTTCTGTAGATATCTGCCAGATCCATTTGATTCATAATTTCTGTTAGTTTCACTGTGTCCCTGTTTAGTTTCTATTTCCATGATCTGTCCATTGGTGAAAGTGGTGTGTTGAAGTCTCCCACTATTATTGTATGAGGTGCAATGTGTGCTTTGAGCTTTACTAAAGTTTCTTTAATGAATGTGGCTGCCTTTGTATTTGGAGCATAGATATTCAGGATTGATAGTTCCTCTTGGAGGATTTTACCTTTGATGAGTATGAAGTGTCCCTCCCTGTCTTTTTTAATGACTTTGGGTTTGAAGTCAATCTTATCAGATATTAGAATGGCTACTCCAGCTTGTTTCTTCATGCCATTTGCTTGGAAAATTGTTTTCCAGCCTTTCATTCTGAGGTAGTGTCTATCCTTTTCTCTGAGATGAGTTTCCTGTAAGCAGCAAAATGTTGGGTCTTGTTTGTGTAGCCAGTTTGTTAGTCTATGTCTTTTTATCGGGGAGTTGAGTCCATTGATATTAAGAGATATTAAGGAAAAGTAATTGTTGTTTCCTGTTATTTTTGTTGTTAAAGTTGGCATTCTGTTCTTGTGGCTGTCTTCTTTTAGGTTTGTTGAGGGATTACCTTCTTGTTGTTTCTAGGGCGTGGTTCCTGTCCTTGTATTGGTTTTTTTCTGTTATTATCCTTTGAAGGGCTGGATTTGTGGAGAGATAATGTGTGAATTTGTTTTTGTCGTGGAATACTTTGGTTTCTCCATCTATGTTAATTGAGAGTTTGGCTGGGTATAGTAGCCTGGGCTGGAATTTGTGTTCTTTTAGTGTCTGTATAACATCCGTCCAGGATCTTCTGGCTTTCATAGTCTCTGGTGAAAAGTCTGGTGTAATTCTGATAGGCTTGCCTTTATATGTTACTTGGCCTTTTTCTCTTACTGCTTTTAGTATTCTATCTTTATTTAGAGCATTTGTTGCTCTGATTATTATGTGTCGGGAGGTATTTCTTTTCTGGTCCAGTCTATTTGGAGTTCTGTAGGCTTCTTGTATGTTCATGGGCATCTCTTTCTTTAGATTTGGGAAGTTTTCTTCTATAATTTTGTTGAAGATGTTTGCTGGTCCTTTGAGTTGAAAATCTTCATTCTCATCCACTCCTATTATCCGTAGGTTTGGTCTTCTCATTATGTCCTGTATTTCTTGGATGTTTTGAGTTAGGATCTTTTTGCATTTTACATTTTCCTTGATTGTTGTGCCGATGTTCTCTATGGAATCTTCTGCACCTGAGATTCTCTCTTCCATCTCTTGTATTCTGTTGCTGATGCTCGTATCTATGGTTCCAGATTTCTTTCCTAGGGTTTCTATCTCCAGTGTTGCCTCATTTTGGGTTTTCTTTATTGTGTCTACTTCCCTTTTTAGGTCTAGTATGGTTTTGTTCATTTCCATCATCTGTTTGGATGTGTTTTCCTGTTTTTCTGTAAGGACTTCTACCTGTTTGATTATGTTATCATGTTTTTCTTTAAGGATTTGTAACTCTTTAGCAGTGTTCTCCTGCAATTCTTTAAGGGATTTTTGTGCTTCCTCTTTATTGTCTTCTGCCTTTTTAGCAGTGTTCTCCTGCATTTCTTTAAGTGTGTTATTAAAGTCCTTCTTGAAGTCCTCTATCATCATCAGGAGATATGCTTTTAAATCCGTGTCTAGCTTTTCCGGTGTGTTGGGGTGCCCTGGACTGGGCGAAGTGGGGGTGCTGGGTTCTGATGATGGTGAGTGGTCTTGGTTTCTGTTAGTAAGATTATTACGTTTACCTTTCGCCATCTGGTAATCTCTGGGGTTAGTTGTTATCGTTGTCACTATTTAAAGATTGGAGCAGAAGCTGTGTTCCACTCACCAGCAGTCTCTAAATCCTGCGGCGGGGGTCGTGGGTAGCTGACGGTACCCCGGTGCTGGTCCAGCCAGAAGAGGCCTGTGGTCCTACTCAGGCCGTTTTTCTGCTTCCCTAACTAATGCAGTCTCTGGTCCCGCGTGCAATTGGATTGGAGCAGAAGCTGTGTTCCACTCTCCAGAAGTCTTAAGATCCTGTGGTGGGTGTTGTGGGTAGCTGGTGAGTGTCAGCTGACCCTGCGCCCCAGCTGCCCCGGTGCTTTTCTGACCGGAAGACGGTTGTGGCCCTATGTAGGCCGGATTTCTCTCTCCCCAACCAGAGCAGTCTCAGGTCCCGCGTGATTGGACTGGAGCAGAAGCTGTGTTCCACTCACCAGTAGTCCCAAAATCCTGCGGCGGGGGGGGGGGGGTCGTGGGTAGCTGGCGGGTGTCAGGCAACCCTGCGCTCCCGCTACCCTGGCGCTGATCCGGCCGGGTGAGGCCTGTGGCCCTACTCAGGCCGGTTTCTGCTTCCCTAACTAATGCAGTCTCAGGTCCCGCGCAATTGGATTGGAGCAGAAGCTGTGTTCCACTCACCAGCAGTCCCAAAATCCTGCGGCGGGGGTCGTGGGTAGCTGGCGGGTGTCAGGCAACCCTGCGCTCCCGCTACCCCGGTGCTGATCCAGCCGGATGAGGCCTGTGGTCCTACTCAGGCCGGTTTCTGCTTCCCTAACTAATGCAGTCTCAGGTCCCGCGCAATTGGATTGGAGCAGAAGCTGTGCTCCACTCACCAGAAGTCTTAAGATCCTGTGGCGGGTGTTGTGGGTAGCTGGCGAGTGTCAGCAGACCCTGCGCCCCAGCTGCCCAGGTGCTTTTCTGACCGGAAGAGGGTTGTGGCCCTATGTAGGCCTGATTTCTCTCTCCCCAACCAGAGCAGTCTCAGGTCCCGCGTGATTGGACTGGAGCAGAAGCTGTGTTCCACTCACCAGCAGTCCCAAAATCCTGCGGCGGGGGTTGTGGGTAGCTGGCGGGTGTCAGGCAACCCTGCGCTCCCGCTACCCCGGTGCTGATCCAGCCGGATGAAGCCTGTGGTCCTACTCAGGCCGGTTTTCTGCTTCCCTAACTAATGCAGTCTCAGGTCCCGCGCAATTGGATTGGAGCAGAAGCTGTGTTCCACTCACCAGCAGTCCCAAAATCCTGCGGCGGGGGTCGTGGGTAGCTGGCGGGTGTCAGGCAACCCTGTGCTCCCGCTACCCAGGTGCTCATCCGGCTGGATGAGGCCTGTGGCCCTACTCAGGCTGGTTTCTGCTTCCCTAACTAATGCAGTCTCAGGTTCTGCGCAATTGGATTGGAGCAGAAGCTGTGTTCCACTCACCAGCAGTCCCAAGATCCTGCGGTGGGGGTCGTGGGTAGCTGGTGGGTGTCAGGCAACCCTGCGCTCCTGCTACCCCGGCGCTGATCCAGCCGGATGACTCGTATGATGCATTTTAATGCCAAAACCAGGTAGAGAAAAGTAAGCAACTTAGGATGTTAATTTAAGTAATTATTAAGTAAGTAATTACTTAGTTACTTAACAGTAATCTATTGCTCTATTGTGGCTCTGGGATGATTAAGGCAGAATAATATCACCTTTTGAAATTTATAGTCCAGTTAGAGAAATTGCTCTGGATTGATTAATTTCTGATAAAGTATATTCCTGGCTATGCCCATTGGTAACTATAATAATTAATTAGTTTCAGGCATGGAAGTCCCCTCCATTCAACTAGGAGGAATTTTAAATGCACTCAAACTCCTTAATATGCACAATTTCATAAACACACAACTACACACACACCTTGTGACACAGAGTAGGACTGTCTTTGAAAATACCAGGCAATGTGTTTTCATCAGCCTGAAGGAACACAGAGGGATCACTTTAGGGCAGATACTGTTAAACTCTTTTAGAATGGGATGATTTAAAAATCAACATCTGTTGAAAGAATTTAAAGACATCAAATGTCATTTTCTTTTCTAGTCCATACATTCAAGGAAGCCTCTGGCTGACTATAGAGAAAATAGAAATTATGCTTAACTACATAAGAAACAAGAATATAATTCTTAAAGAGACGGATTGTCAAGTCACTAAACAAATGAACAACTCTCACCTTTAAGAATGCAAACGAGTAATTCTGAGGAGGAGGGAATTTGATTTCTAGTTCCCACATTTAAATATTCAAAATTTCTCCCTTTTCTCTAAATACTGTGTGATGCATACTAATACACAAGGAAGTGTGATCGTTACACAAGAAAGGATACAGAGAAACTATCACTGAAGAACCCCAGCTGTTGGACTAATATAACTAAGAATTATAAATTTCACAGATAATTTCCTCACATTCTATACATTCTTTTCTATATATTGAAGATCTTACTCAAAGGAAACACAATTATCCAGAATAATATAGATTTTGGAGCAATGTATAGAGTCTCATATTGATCATTAAAAAACATTAAGAATACTTTATATCATGAAATTTGAGGAACTCATTATATATATATATATATATGTGTGTGTGTATATATATATATATATATATATATATATATATAAACTATTAAGCTGATTTAGTTTCCATGTGGAAATAAAAATGACTCTTACCTAGATTTAAAAATCTAAGGAAACAACACATAGGATTATATATATATTTACCTATTGAAAGGTATTATATTTACTTTTTAGATGAACATAGAAAATTGTAAGTCTAATTATTGTATTTTCATAGTTTAAGTTGATATTCCTTTTTTATACTTCTCTCCTATCACCTTTCCCTATCTACTTGTACCCCCCACTATGGTAGTAGCCATGCTACCTGCATGTCACATGTGCTCTATTATTCTCAATGTGCCCCTCCTATCCATAAGATCTCTTAGTTTTCTCCATCTAATTTTGTGCCCTCTACCTACAATCAGACACATTTATATATACTATATGAAAGTTAAAAAATGTTTTCATGTGAGATAAAACATAGCATGTGTCTTTCAGAGTTTGAGTTTCTAGGGTTGATAATAATGTCTAGATTTATCCATTTTCCTGTGAATTTGAAGTTTTCCTTCACAGCTGCATGAAATTCTGTTATATATATGTACCATATTTTGTTTTAGATACATAATTTCCTATACCAGGGAAAAGGTATGAACTTGTATTAATGGTACCTTAATACAGAGAAATGATATAAAATAACCAATGAATAGACTGAAGCTAGATATGAAATAGGTGAAATAAAAAAAATCAGTTATAGGTATTCAATGGCGGATTTCAGGAGGCAAAAAGATTGATGAATATCAAGAGATAATTGGAATTACCCATTCTAAATATCAGAAAGAAAAAAACAATAAGGACAAAATAAATAAACCTTAAATTTTACCTGTAACACAGTGAAACATGTGAATTTATGCATTATGGAAGTTCCAGGAAAAAAGAAAAATAAATGATAGAAACATATTTGAAAAATAAAGGCCATTTTCTATCAGGTGTCTCTCTGAGGAGGGTCTGCGCAGGAGAGTGCATGGGCCACAGAAGCAACAGAGCTTTTTGGACAGGGTCCCTTTGGGCATTCATTCTCAGCCAGGAGGTAGAGCTGATCCTCAGACCTTTGTGCACCTTCCCTGCCAGAGAAGAGTTGGCCTCCAGGGAGTGCTCTGACCCCAGGACTCAGTCATCAATTGGATGGAACACAGGGCCCCCAATGGAAGAGCTGGAGAAAGTACCAAGGGGCTGAAGGGGTCTGCAACCCAATAGGAGGATCAACAATATGAACTAACCAGTACCCCCGGAGCTCGTGTCTCTAGCTGTATATGTAGCAGAGAATGGCCTAGTCCATCAATGGAAGGAGAGGCCCTTGGTTTTGTGAAGATTATATTCCCCAGTACAGGGGAATGCCAGGGTCAGGAAGCAGCAGTGGGTTGGGGAGCAGGGAGAGTGGGGAGGTTATAGGGGATTTTTGGAGAGAAAACTAGGAAAGGTAATAGCGTTTGAAATGTAAATGAAAAAATATCTAAGAAAGAAAAGGAAAAGAAAGACTGAAAATACCAAAATTTGACTCAATGATATATATATCATTTTGGATAGTAAAAATTTGAAAACATTTTTCATAAGATCAAGAACATAACAAGGACCTTTTCTTTCAGCAGTAATATTCAAGATTGTTATAGAAATCCTAGGGTAGCAAATGGAAGAAAAGTGGAAGAAAATACAGTATGACATACAAGAAATGAAATACAAGGAGTAGTGACACATCTGAGAACAAAGCTCTCCACATCCAGGTCCCGCCAGGAGAGAGCTGGTCTCCCAGGAGTGCTTACATACCTGTGAGCATAGGTGGGACCACCAATTCTGCTCTGAGGAACCCTCCTGGAGCCCTCAGGACAATGAAACCTAGGAGCAGCCTGGGACAGGATCTTTCCAGTTTCCATCGGCTTCTGGAGCTGACCCTGTGCCACAGATCTCTGTACCCAGATCCTGCCAGGAGAGAGCAGGTCTCTCAGGAATGCTGACACACCTGAGAGCACAGGTGAGACCACCACTTCTGCTCAAATTCCTGGCCTGAGATGCACCTGCCCAGAGCCATCAGTACACAGGAACAAAGGAATAGCTGGGGAAAGGATCCTTCTGGTTTCTGTCTGCACCCCTGAGCTGATCCTGTGCCACAGCTCTCTATACTCAAATTCTTCCTGGAGAAAACTGGTCTCTCAGGAGGGACAAGCCACAGTCAGAGACAGAAAGATCAGCTAATTCCAGAGATAACAAGATTGCGAAAGACAAGGGCAAGAACATAAGCAACAGAAACCAAGGCTACTTGGCATCATCAGAACCCAGTTTTCCAACCACAGCGAGATAGATCTGGATACCCCAACACACCAGAAAAGCAAGACTTTGATTTAAATATCATATCTCATGATGATGATAGAGGACTTTAAGAAGGAGCTAAATAACTCCATTAAAGAAATACAGGTTATCCATCCCATAATCAGCTTCTAAACGCTGACACCATTGCATACACTAGCAAGATTTTGCTGAAAGGACCCAAATATAGCTGTCTCTTGTGAGACGATGCCGGGGCCTAGCAAACACAGGAGTGGATGTTCACAGTCAGCTATTGGATGTATCACAGGGCTCCCAATGGAGAAGCTAGAGAAAGTACCCAAGGAGCTAAAGGGATCTGCAACCCTATTGTTGGAACAACATGATGTACTAACCAGAACCCCGGAGCTCTTGTCTCTAGCTGCATATGTATCGAAAGATGGCCTAGTCGGCCATCAATGGAAAGAGAGGCCCATTGGACTTGCAAACTTTATATGCCCCAATATAGGGGAATGCCAGGGCCAAAAGAATGGGAATGGGTGGGTAGGGAAGTGGGGGGCGCTATGGGGGACTTTTGGGATAGTATTGGAAATGTAATTGAGGAAAATATGTAATAAAAATATTAAAAATCAAAAAAAAAAAAAAAAGAAATACAGGTTAACACAGGTAAAACAGCAACCCTTAAAGAGGAAACACAAAAACCCCTTAAAGAATTACAGGAAAACACAATGAGGTTAAGGAGTGGAATAAAACCATATAGGATCCAAGAAAATTGAAATAGAAACAGTAAATAAACCAAAAAGGGAGGCAATCCTGGAGATAAAAAAAAAAAAACTAGGAAAGAGAGCAGGAGTCATAGATGCAAGCATTACCAACAGAATAAAAGAGATAGAAGAGAGAATCTCAGGTACAGAAAACATTGACACAAAAGTCAAAGAAATTGCAAAATGTCCTGGCAGTGGTGGTGCACGCCTTTAATCCCAGCACTTGGGAGGAAGAGGCAGGCAGATTTCTGAGCTCTAGAACAGCCTGGTCTACAAAGTGAGTTCCTGGACATCCAGGGCTATACAGAGAAAACCTGTCAAAAAATAAAAAGAAAGAAAGAAAAGAAAAGGAAAGGAAATAAGAGAAAAGGAAGAAAAACAAGAAAAATAAAAGAAAAAGAAAAAAGAAAGAAATTGCAAAATGCAAAGAGCTCCTAACCCAAAACATCCAGGAAAAGACCAAACCTAAGTATAATAGGTATAGAAGAGAGTGAAGATTCCCAACGTAAAGAGCCAGTAAATATCTTCAAGAAAATTATAGAAAACTTCCCTAACCTAAAGAAATAGATGCCCATAAATACGAAAGAAGCCTACAGAACACCAAATAGATTGAACCAGAAAGGAAATACCTCCCATCATATAATAGTCAAAACACAAATGCACAAACCAAAGAATATCAAAAGCAGTAAGGAAAAAGGGTCAAGTAACATATAAAGGCAGACCTATCAGAATTACATCAGCCTTCTCACCAGAGAGTATGAAAGAATATTCTGTGCAGATGTCATAGGGACCCTAAGAGAACACAAATGCCAGCCCAGGCTACTATACCCAATGAAACTCAAGGCCCACACCTAAACATAGTAAAAGCAATATACAGCAAACCAGTAGCCAACATCCATCTAAATGGAGAGAAACTTGAAGCAATCCCACTAAAACTAGGGACTTGATGAGGCTGTCCACTCTCTCCCAATCTATTCAATATAGTACTTGAAGTTCTAGCTAGAGCAATTAGACAACAAAAGGAGGTCAAAGGGATACAAGTTGGAAAGGAAGAAGACAAAATATCACTATTTAGAGATGATATGTAGTATACTTAAGTGGCCCCCAAAATTCTGCCAGAAAACAACTACAGCCGATAAACAACTTCAGCAAAGTGGCTGGCTATAAAATTAACTCAAAGGAATCAGTAGCCTTCCTCTACTCAATAGATAAACTGGCTGAGAGAGAAATTTGGAAAACAACACCCTTCACATTAGTCAAAATCAATATAAAATATCTTGGTGTGACTTTAACCAAACAAGTGAAAAATCTATACAAGTCTCTGAAGAAAGAAATCAAAGAAGACCTCAGAAGACAGATCTCCTATGCTCATGGATTGGCAGGATTAATATAGTAAAACTGTCCATCTTGCTGAAAGCAATCTACAGATTCAATGCAATCCCTATCAAAAGTCCAACTCAGTTCTTCATAGAGTTAAAAAGAGCAATTCTCAAATTCATTTGTAATAACAAAAACCCAGAAAATCAGAAACTATTCTCAACATTAAAAGAACTGGGGAAATTACCGTCCATGACCTCAAGCTGTACTACAGAGTAACAGTTATAAAACCACATGATATTGGTACAAAGACAGGCATGTAGATCAAAGGAATAGAATTGAGGGCCAGAAACAAACCCACACACCTATGATTAGTTAATCTTTGCTAAAGAAGCTAAAACCATTCAGTGGGAAAAAGAGAATTTTCAACAAATGGTACTGGTTCAAGTGGCTGTCAACATGTAAAAGAATGCAAATTGAACCATTCTTTTTTTTTTCAGCTTGCAGATATTTTATTGAGAAATATTCCATTTATGATCATAGGAGAAATTGGTCTCTAATTTTCTTTTTTTAATTATTTTTTAATTAGGTATTTTCCTCATTTACATTTCCAATGCTATCCCAAAAGTCCCCCCCTCCCCCCCTCCCCTACCCACCCACTCCCACTTTTTGGCCCTGGCGTTCCCCTGTACTGGGACATATAAAGTTTGCATGACCAATGGGCCTCTCTTTCCAGTGATGGCCGACTAGGCCATCTTTTGATACTTATGTAGCTAGAGACAAGAGCTCCAGGGTACTGGTTAGTTCATATTGTTGTTCCACCTATAGGGTTGCAGATCCCTTTAGCTCCTTGGTTACTTTCTCTAGCTCCTCCATTGGGGGCCCTGTGATCCATCCAATAGCTAACTGTGAGCATCCACTTCTGTGTTTGCTAGGCCCCGGCATAGCTGAACCATTCTTATCTCCTTGTACAAAGCTAAGTGAATCAAGGACCTCCACATAAAACCAGAGACACTGAATCTAATAGAAGAAAAAGTGGGGAAAAGCCTCGAACACATGGGCACAGGGAAAAATTTCCTGAATAGAACACCAATGGCTTATGCTCTATAATCAAGAATTGACAAGTAGGTACTCATAAAATTGCCAAGCTTTAGTAAGGCAGAGGACAGTCAATAGGACAAAATGGCAACCAACAGATTTGGAAAAAATCTTTACCAATCCTAATTCAGATAGAGGGCTAATATGCAATAAATACAAAGAACTCAAGAAGTTAAACTCCAGAGAACCAAATAACCCTATTTAAAATGGGGAACACAGCTAAACAGAGAATTCTCAACTGAGGAAAGTTGAATGGCCAAGAAACACCTAAGAAATATTCAACATCCTTAGTCATCAGGAAAATGCAATTCAAACTGACTCTGAGATTCCACCACACACATGTCAGACTGGCTAAGATCAAAATCTTAGGTGACAGCAGATGCAGGCAAGGATTTGGAGAAAGAGGAACACTCCTCAATTGCAGGTGGGATTGCAAGCTGGTACAGCCACATTGGAAATAAGTCTGGTGATTCCCCAGAAAATTGGACATAGTATTACCTGAGTATCCAGCTATACCATCACTCCCGGGCATATACCCAGAAGTAGCTCAAACATGCAATAAGGACACATGGTCCAGTATGTTCATAGGAGCCTTATTTATAATAGCAGAAGCTGGAAACAATCCAGATATCCTTTCACAGAGGAATGGATACAGAGAATGTGGTACATTTACACAATGGAATACTACTTACCTATTAAAAACAATGACTCTATGAAATTCTTAGGCAAATGAATGGAGCTACAAAATATCATCCTGAGTGAGGTAACTCAGTCACAAAAGATCGCACATGGTATGTACTCACTGATAAGTGGGTATTAGGCAAAGAGTGTGTAATACTCACGATACAACTCATGGACTACATGAAGCTCAAGAGGAAGGAAGACCAAAGTGTGGATACTTCAGTCCTATGCAGAAGGGGGAACAAAATAATCAAGGGAAGTAGAGGATGGGAGGGTCCTGGGAGGAAGAGAAGAGGGAGAGGGGAAAAAGAGGGGAAAATTAGGTATGAGAGGAGATAGAGGAGATGTACAGAGGGTCAGGAATCTGAACAGAGTTGTGTAGCAAAGGGGTGGGAAACTGGGGTAGCAACCAGAAAGTCTCAGATGCCAGGAAGGCAAGAGGCTCCCAGGACCCCCGGGTATTACATAAGTTGAAATACCCCCAAAAGATGAATGAGAACCTGTAGGGACCCTATCCAGAGGTTAGGTATGGCACCCTGGTTGAGGGATGGGGACACCCACCCATCTCCAAATTTTAACCCAGAATTGCTCCTGTCTAAAGGAATACAGGGACAAAGAATGGAGTAGAGACTGAGGAAAGTCCATCCAGAGATTGCCCCACTTGGGGATCCATCCCAAAGGCAGACACAAAACTCAGTCTCTATTGCTGATACCAAGAAGTACTTGCTGACAGGAGCCTGATATAGCTGTCTTCTGAGAGGCTCTGCTAGATTCTGACCAATATAGATGATCAAAATATGGAAAACTAATAAAGGTGTGGTACACAGCTTCAAAAGGACTCATCTACAAACAAAACTTCTGAAGCAAAGACTGAAGGAACATTGTTGAAGAGTGGTTGAAAAGATAGTATGAGCCAGAGAACAGTATGTCTTCTGTGAGACTGAATCTCCATGAATGTCAGGGATGCTACAACCATGAAACCTCAGCAATATGGTTGCCTAACAAGACCTGGATAAGGGGAACACCATCAGATACGTTATCATGGAAGAGAGAAATAACACAGGGCCTCAATTATATACCAAGAATTGCAGGCAATTTAGAAATACTATAAGCAGGAAAAATCATTTTTCCCAGAGAAGAGTATCCCAATTTGCTATCCATTGCCATGTTTTCACTCCTGAGATCATATACATACAAGAGACACAATAGAGATTAAGCAGAATGTATTTATATATTTAGGAATGTGTGAGTCTCCATGAGGATGTCCTCAACCCTCCTTCCCACCCTACTAGACCTCTCTACTCCCTGGGGCCTCCATTCTCTTGAGGGTTAGGTGATTCGTCTCTGACTGAACCCAGACCTGGCAGTCCTCTGCTGTCTATGTGTTGGGGGCCTCATATCAGCTGGTGTATGTTGCCTGGTTGGTGGCTCAGTGTCTGAGAGATCTCGGGAGATGGGGGTGTCTAGGTTAATTAAGACTGCTGGTCCTCCTACAGTGTCCCTCCTCCACAGCTTCTTCCCTAACTCAATCACAGGGGCCAGCAGCTTCTGTCCACTGATTAGGTGTAAATATCTACATCTGACTCTTTCAGCTGCTTGTTGGGTTTTCCAGAGTGCAGTCATGATAGGACCCTTTTTGTGAGCACTCCATAGCCTCAGTAATAGTGTCAAGCTTTGAGGCCGCCCCTTGAGCTGGATCCCACTTCAGTCCTATCGATGGACCTTTTCCTCAGGTTCCTCTCCATTTCCACCCCTGCAGGTCTTTCAGACAGCAGCAATTATGGGTCAGAGTTTTGACTGTGGGATGGCACTCCTCTCCCTCATTTGATGCCCTGTCTTCCTGCTGGCAGTGGGCTCTATAAGTTCCCTCAAGTTCCCTTTGAGTCCCCAGAGTTTCTCACCTCCCAGGTCTCTGGTACATTCTGGAGGGTCCCCCCAACGTCCTACATCCTGAGGTTGCTTGTTTCCATTCTTTCTGTTGACCCTCAGGGCTTCAGTCCTTATAAAGTCCTTTTCATTTCAAAATGTTTTATTTATTTTGTTAAAGATTGGGAGGTGTATTTTATTACTTCATTTCATTTTATTGCTTCTGATGGAAGTCGTTAACCTTTATAAATAATGTTTTTTACATAGTGAAAAATATTTTTGTTATTTAAGAGTATATGTAACAGAAATTAAAAGAGAAATGGTTATGATATATACATATAATGGGCCATTCATACCCCACAAAATGGTGCTTAAGCAGAGGATTTAGTAACAGAAATGCTTATGTTAAAAAATTTTAAGGATATAAATTGTATTCCAAATTTTTTAAATAATAAAAGATAGTGATAGTGAAATATTATGCAAAATTTTTCAGTGCAAGCATTATGGTAAATTAGAATTATTTTTATATTTACATTAACTTCTATATTTCCTTCCATAAATACTTTTGCTTATGTCCTTCATACGATAGGAATTTAGAATAAATAATGAGTAGAAAGTACCATTAGATTTGACTTTGAGGTCATGAAAAGTTATCCAAATTTTGACATAAAAAGTTAGTCTCATTTTATTTCTGTAATTCATATTACTTAACAATTTAAGTCATTAAAATTACAGATAGTAAGTTCAAGAAGAATCATAATGAATAATTATGTTCTTTGGGGGGGATAGTTTAAAATCTAACTGTATGATATTAAGACAGAACTCATAAACAGACACCACCTTGACTAGAAACAGGTATAAACAAATTTTATTCTTTGTTTGATATTCTGAATCATCACCACATTTTAATTATTCACAAGGTTTCTATCCATTGCATTTTACTGAAGATGTAAGCTTTTAAAACCACTGGTATTTTGAAAATCTAAAGCTGGGGTGATACATGCTCAGGTGCTAATTTATTTACATCAATTAACTTCAGGCCTCTGATGTAAACCAATTAGTATTCAGCACTTAATGGAGTCATTATCTGTCAGATTAGCAGTAGGAATGCTTGTCACTACTACAGGACCAGGCACCAAAACTTTGCTAATAAAAGTAGCAGAATTAATGGAGTGAATAGCTTAGATAATGACTTAATGTGGAACATAGAGTACAGTAAGAGGCTGATCAGCTGTCTCCCAAAGAATAAAGATATCAGAGAAGCAGCTACTTCCTGATCCCCCAAGTGAGTTTAAACATTAGTGCTAAAAATATGTTAAGTATTTGAACACACTGTAAAACTGTGTCATAATTACTCCAAGCCTTTTTTGTCTGGTGGTCAGATGGCATGGCATACAAATAGACATGAATTATATTTTATTAGAAATTCAAGTTGCTAATTTTAGTAACAGAAAGGACCAGCAAGAAGGGAAGGTGAGGCTACAATGGCCATGTATATCAAACAAAGTAAAACCAAGTGGAGTTCACAAACATTCTGTACATTCCACATAGCTTAAGTGATAAAACATAGTCCCAGAGGCAGAATATATGTTAGGAACTGCAGTGTAGTTGATGAAAATGTAACTGAAAGTTCGTTGCTCATTCATTTTTAAATGCAAACCAAATACCACAGAAAGAGGTCAATAATCAATGCAGGCTAGAAAACTTAGCTCTGGCTTCTAAGATAATTGAATTAGCATATAATTTCATCTCTTAAGAAACATGCTTTTGTTGAAATACACAGGGGGTTTTCATTCAAACATGGGCTATTTTCATTTGACATTATTATTTTTCTTTTCTACATTATCAGTGTCAGGACAAGGATGAATCCATTATGAGTTCGCTATGAATGTCTAGAAATTAGTTATAAGGACAATTTTGAGGACACATGATTTAACAGTTAAGAAATTTTGTCCATTAAATTTAGAATCCTTTCAGAAGCAGAAATAAATATTCTGGGGCTTTCTTTAATTCTCTTCAATTGTCTTATCATGAATTATATAGAAGGATTATGTTTAAAACATTTTATGAGTTGGTATCACTGAATAATAAGCTTTTGTTCAAAATAACAGTCAAGAAATTAGCAGCACTGACAGTATTGAATTTAGTTGTTTTTAAGTGATATAACCAAGGGCGTGAACTATATTTTTAAGATATAAAGGGAGATTTTTGAAGTATCATTGCCTGGAAGGCTCATTTTTTTTATTAGATATTTTCTTCATTTACATTTCAAATGCTATCCCGAAAGTCCCCTATACCCTCCCCCTGCCCTGCTCCCCAACCCACCCACTCCTGCTTCCTGGCCCTGACATTCCCCTGAACTAGGGCATATAATCTTTGCAAAACCAAGGGCCTCTCCTCCCATTGATGGCCAACTAGGTCATCCTCTGCTACCTATGCAACTAGAGACACAGCTCTGGGGGGTACTGGTTAGTTCATATTACTGGGAGGTACTGGTTAGTTCATATAGCGTTGCAGATCCCTTTAGCTCCTTGGGTATTTTCTCTAGCTCCTTCATTAGGGACCCAGTGTTCCATCCAATAGATGACTGTGAGCATCCACTTCTGTATTTGCCTGGCACAGGCATAGCCTCACAAGAGACAGCTATATCAGAGTCCTGTCAGCAAAATCTTGCTGGCATATGCAATAGTGTCTGGGTTTGGTGGTTATATATGGGTTGGATCCCCGGGTGGGGCAGTCTCTGGATGGTCCTTCCTTCAGTCTCAGCTCCAAACCTTGTCTCTGTAACTCCTTCCATGGGTATTTTGTTCCTCATTCTAAGAAGGAGCAACGTATGCACACTTTGGTGGAAGGCTCATTATAATGCAAGTTCCTGTCCTCAATTCATACTTAATAAATGAGTTTATCTATGATAAAATTTCTTCATTATACTATCAGAGCTATAATATATAATATATATGTGAACTATTACTTAAAACCCATTACATGTGAATGGAACTTAAATCCACATTAGATTAGCTTATTCCCACTGACAAAACAGTATGCTTGATAGAAAGGGCTGAATCTTATTTGTATTACCACAGGGGTTCACAGATGCTGAATAACCAACTAAAGCTCATGAATGGACTGGACCTAGGCCCCCTACACATATGAAGCAGATGTGGAGAGTGGTCTTCACATGCTTCCCCACAATTGGGCTGCCTCTGACTCAGACTCTGTTGCTGGACTTTGGATCCCTTTCTCCTAGCTGGGATGCTTTTTGTGGTCTCAGTGGGAGAGGGTTTGCTTAGTCCTGATGAAATTCGATGTGCCAGGGTGGGTTGGTGGGGGTTCTCCTTTTCTCTGAGGAGAGGGTTAGGGGAGAATGGGGGTGGGTGGGAAGGTGGGACTGGGAGGAAAGGAGGGAAGGGATGGCAATCTGAATGTAAAGTGAATAAGTAAGTAAGTAATCAATTAAATTAAAATTTGGTATTTTACACAGTAGCAGTTTATGTATATGTACTTTCATTAAGAAAATTATGAAAAAATGACATCAACTAGTCATATAGACATTTTAATGTTAACCAGACACCGTTATGCATTCGCTTGCAATAATTATGTACTGCAAAGACAATGATTTCTTAGTAGAATATGGTAATTTAGTTGTCAGATTTCATTCACCTTTATGCCCATGAAAATACCACATTGTGCAGTCTAACTTTCAAACCAGAAGAGATACAACCAATGAGATATGGAGTCTGTCTTGATGTTCAACAGTGGTTAAAATTGGATGCTTCACTGAAAATCATACCTCATCCCATTCCCAATTACTTAATCATGAAATACTATACCAAAGAATAAAATGTCTTACTGATCTCAGCTGGTGGTCAGTCAGTGCCCTAAAGCATGGGGATTAATAGTCTTTGTAATTTTATCCTAGCTAGTGTGCCTGCATAGAATATTTTGTATACCTAACCTTGTTTTTAAGGTCCTACTAAGACTCAATAATATCCTATAGCAATGCTGCCCACTCATCATAGGGAAAGTTTTCATATCCATAGATGCTGTAACATTGTTATCCTCTTCTCTTTGGAGAATAAAAAGAATTAGTTGCACAGGTTTTAAATTAAATAGAAACAATTCATAATAAAATTGTTAGCTATATCTTTGACCACTTAGAAAAGAATGAGACTTTGCTTTGTATTCAGAAAGTTAAGTCTTAGATTTTTTTTTTTTTGGTAAATTAAATAGGTTATTGCTTCAGGAAAATCTTTTTCTTAATAGCAGACAATAAAATGTTTAATAGCTTTCTCTAAGCAAGATTTTGGTTATACAATTGCCTAAACATTTAGAAAATATTTTTCTTTCTTTCTTTTTTTTAAATTATTTTTAATCTTGTTTTGCAGCCTAGTCTTTATCAACCTCCTGGTCTGCCCTCCAACAGGTCCTCATCCCACTCCCCATCTTCTATCTCCAAGAGGATGTTCCCATGTTGCCCCCACCCCCACCCCACCAGGCTGCCCCATTCCCTGGGACCTCAAGCCTCTGGAGGATTAGGTGTGTTTTTCTCTCACTGAGGCCAGACCAGTTTCTCTCTCTCTCTCTCTCTCTCTCTCTCTCTCTCTCTCTCTCTCTCTCTCTCTCTCTCTCTCTCCCTCTCCCTCTCTCTCTCTCCCTCTCCCCCTCTCTCTCTCTCTCTCTTTCTTTCTTTCTTTCTTTCTAATCAAGATTGATTTATTTATCATTTATATGTGAATACACTGTTGCAGTCTTCAGACACACCAGAAGAGGGCATTAGACCCCATTACAGATGGTTATAAAGCCACCATGTGGTTGCTGGGAATTGAACTCAGAACCTCTGGAAGAGCAGTCAGTGCTCTTAAGCACTGGGCCATCTCTCCAGCCCCCAGGCAGTTTCTTAAACTATCTCTTTACCCCAACCCCACATGAAAATGATCTATGGCTCTATCACATTTATTACAAAATCTGAACGCGGTTCATTTGTAGTAATCTAAGTCCTAATGATTTAATTTCTATCTGAGTACAAATGGAAATTTAAGAGTAATATTCTGATTTTTAGAATTGTGAGCTAATCCCTGTTTCAGAATAAAGCATTCTTATAACTGCAAAATTTATTACAGTGATTGTCAAGGCTTAAAATCTTAATAGAAAGATATGGATAATGGAATATGACTACTTTCTCTCTCAGTGAAAGAACTCCCTGTACCCTAACTGACAAAAAATTTCTTGGCTATACTGTAATATTTTTGTGACTGGAAATAAATTAACAAGTAATATTAGTATTAATATTAATATTCCACCATCAATGTCTAGAAAAGTAACTTAGGCAATACCAGTATGATCAAATGACTGGCACACATAACCACACACCACTCATTAATATAATGAATGTGGTTGACGGTATTTTGGACTCAAAATGCTTGAAAAGTCTTTGTAAAAGAGGGACTTTAATCTGATTAAGGAAATGTGGGCAAGGTGAGCAAATAATTCCTTATGACAAATAGAAATTCATTTCACTAAAATGAAAAATGGCAGTGTTTGCATGTGAACTAAGAAAAATGTCTACAATACAGAGGCAACTTTAGGACCAAGTTTCCTTTTACACTCCTTTATCCAGCTGTGTGGTCTTGATGTTTTGTGCATTATCTCCTTTGGTTATAGATTCTCTCTCTTTTATTATTCTCTAGTCAACTAATTCTGCTTCTACTTAGTATCTGCCCACACTTAACTTAATCTTTCATATGCTTCATCATTACTGAGTACATATGGATTTCCACTTTATTTTTTTTTAGTTTTATGATATTTATTATTAAAATAAAACTTTGCAAACACTACAAATATCAGACAAAAAAAGCTAAACTCAATGTATATACAACTCAATGAAATTTTATACAGTTAGAATAGGCATTTGAAATTATATATTAACTTTTTTGAGATAAATTTAAATATTTGTATATTTAAACTTATTTCATCACTAAAGATAGACATAATTATCAGTAGTTTACAGTTCAAACAACTGCTCACCATTTTACACTGCAACAATGACAGATATTGAAATTTCACTTTTGCCATTGTTCCTTACATTTTGACACCAGTATGATTGTGATTATGGGATTTTATTTTTTATTGGATACTTTATTTACATTTCAACCCTTTCCAGGTTTCCCCTCCACAAACACACAATCCCATCCCCCTTCTCCCTGCTTCTATGAGGATGTTACACCACCCACCCACCCACCCTCTCCCACTTCCCACCCACCCACCCACCCACTCCCACCTCACCACTATAGCATTCTCCTACACTGGTGAATCAAGCCTTCACAGGGCCAAGGGTCTCTGGTCCCACTGATGACCAACAAGGCCATCCTGTGCTACATATGCGGTTGGAGCCATGGGTCTCTCCATGTGTACTCTTTGGTTGGTGGTTTAGTCCCTGGGAACTTTGAGGGTTCTGGTTGGTTGATATTGTTTTTTCTATGGGTTGCAAACCTCTTCAGCTCCTTCAGTCCTTTTTCTTACTCTTCCATTGGGGACCCCGTGCTCAGTCCAATGGTTGGCTGTGAGCATCTGCTTCTGTATTTGTCAGGCTCTGGCAGAGCCTCTTAGGAGATTTTCTTATCTTTAATCTTCACATCAAAATTTGGAGAATTTCTAACGAATCGTGTGGTATAGATTGAAAGCTAGATTACATGTCTATGAAATACCCAATTTTCATATGCATAGTTATTTTAGGATAGGGAAGAAAAGAGGGAAGAAGTTTCATGTCATAGAAATGTGTTCTTGATAATTTCCCTTAAATTGATATGAAAAACAAACATGACAATTTGGCTTATCTAGTGAATTGCAGTGTGATGTTAAATACAACTAGAATGATTGGCTGATATTAATTTATAATGTTCCTAATTACAAATCTAAGAAACATTACCATGCATATATATGTATGTACACACACAGACATATGGAAATACCTACAGTTCATTTTGCAAATGATAATAATAATAATACTAGTCAATGTTTATTTAGCACTTACTATGCTATAGACACTATCATAGATATTTTATGAATGGTGATTCATTGAACTACATAAGAAATTTAGCTTTTATAGTTGCAACAAGACAAGACTTAGAGAAAACACTCAAAAGAGGAGTACCATACAGATTAGACAGATATTGTTTTGGTTTTAAACAATCTTGTTGAGTTTGTTGAGCTTTCTAAAAGCTATCTTTGGGATATTCCATGTAACATTTTGCATAAGTGTAGACTGATGCTTGAGGGAAAATAATGCAAAAGAGATTTGGTAGTGATTGTTCATTATTGAATGAGAACTTTCAGTGTAAATTATAAAAGTGTAATAGTATATTATGATGTACTCTCTAACATTCTAATTGAGAAAATTAAATCCAGAGAGATGAACTTGTTTAGGGTCACAAAACAAAAAGAAAACCAACCAACCAACAAACAAAACAAAAATAAATCACAGAGCAAGGTAGAGTAGAAGGTAGATACTAAGCAAAATTGAAAATATGATGTTTGATTTTACAATATTTATAGTTTAAGGAAACTAATTTATTTGTAGACCATTTAAATATAAATTTTCTCAACTTAGATTTCTAATGTAATCTGTGATTTCCTTTCTACTAGTCAAGATGTCCTAATTTTCTTGCACATTAGTGAACACATATTGGTGGCATAAATGTTCAAGTTTAAGACAGAGATGATATTTTGAAAACAAATAAAGACAGGCTGCTTATTCTCATGTTGGATGGAGCATAAAATTTTGAGGTTTATGTAATGTTTCACTTCAAATGGGTCTCCTCATGAAAGCTTAGTAAATATTATACTACATATAAGATTCAAAATTGAGCTGTTACTCATATGTGTTTGGGCCTAAGATCTTTGAATCAAAGAGTGTTATTTATCTTGGTGTTCCATGTTTTGCAAATAATTCAGATGTATTTTTTTCTAGATTATGATCTGGTTTTCTCTAAAGTACTTAATAAAATTGACAGTCTCCCCCCTCATTGGTCCCTTAAGAGTTCTGTTCTATATAGTAATTAACCTAAGTTCTTTACTGTACTTCTCATATGAAAACTGGAAAATTATAATGGAGTATCCTATTTATTTGCATGAAATATAAACTCATAATAAATAAATTCATATCCCACCATTTTTCATTTGCTACCTTGAAATCTGCAGTGAGAAATAAATACTCTAAGACCCCTTTCTTTCTGTAATCAATTAAAAAATATCCTTGTAGTCTCTCACTTGAAATTTGTTACCTGAAAAATATGTTTATAGAATTAAGAATATTTATTTTAGAAATTTATAAAAACTATCTCATTTGAGAGTTATCTGAGATAGTCCTACGATCACAGACACTTTCAGTTAGAAGACAATCTGAAAATTGGCCTTGTTTACATTTTTATTCTAGTCTTTTCTACAGATGTAATTCATTTCAAATATTTCAAAACCGTATTCGCTGTCCTTAATATGAGGACTGATATTTTACCAAGTTATTTACCTACCTCCAGTTGCCCCAGGATTTTAGGGCTCTTTCTAAAATGTGTTAAAATATTCAGATTTACTCTGAACTACACCTATTCTTACTTGTAGTTGAAGAAAGTATGGGTTTTGTGAAAAATTACAATATGTTGTTTGTTCCAAATTGCACTTATTGTCAATGCTTTTAGAATGTCTCATCAATTTTATTCTAGAGAAATTAGCAATTTTAATCTTCAATACATGCCTTCCATTTAATTAATTAAGCACATTTCTATAATTAGTTCACCATTTATAACAAATATTCCTTCAAGAGAGAATAAGTCAATCTTTGCTTAAAGGGCCATTTAGTAAATGTTTTCATCTTTACCATTACTGAACTCTGTCTTTGAACTATAGCTACACACAATCTAGAAACTGATGAATATGACTATGCCTCTGTAAAACTTGATTTACAAAAACAGACAGTTATCATAATTTGGCTCATGTGTTCAGTTTTATTGACTTCCTATTTTAAAAGGGTTTAAAGTTTCAGCTTTAAGAGTGTCTGTGTTTCTTCATTATTCTAAAGGGATATCAACCCCAACATCACATGATGATCATGTACTGTAGGAATGCATCTGAGTATGTTTAGGTTAAATTTTATAGCCGTTTTTATGTATGTGAGGATGTTTTAAGTATGTGAGCTCCAGCTTATGCATATTGACTCAGTATCTTCATTTTTAGTGCCATCTTTCAGTTTGAAAACTCATATTATTACTTAAATCTCACGCAAACATGGTCAATCTTATGTCTTAGTAAGTACCTTATATTTGGAATATATTAAAAATCTTGTATCTAATAATTTGGGCATTAATCCTCAAACACATTTCTTGCTAGGTCTTTTTTTTTTCACTCAAAAGGGAAGATTGAAAACAATGAGAGACAAAGGGCTATGTTGTTGAACAAGATGCTTTAAACTAGCTCTGAGAGGAATTTAGGAGCAAACAATAATGTCAGAAAGGGACTTTGGTCACAAAACTGGTACTGAGAAAAGACCGTTACCACAGAATTCATGGAATCTTTATTTTCCTAGATGTGTGTGAAAGAAGAGGAATGCTTACTGTTTTGTTTGTTTGTTTGTTTTCCATATCCTCCTGAGGACTTCAGAAATTAAAAGCAGAACATAGCCAATACTTTGAAGCTCAGATTTGATCAGGTGCTCCTCTTGACTCCTAGCATTATTTTCCAACACTACAATGAAATAACTTCTCCAGAAGTTCTGTCCTAAATGGAAAGATGGTTCTATGATAAATAAGGTTCTAGCTTTGTTATTTTACCTTTGTTAATTTTGGTGAGTCACTTCTCCTTTGTTGTCTTCTGTTGCTTCTTTTTCTTACAAGAGGTTGTAATCTGTGTGTTGGCAGCAGAAACTCTAGAAGTCAAATAAATGTCTCAGACAAGGCTAACAGAACACACACACACACACACACACACACACACACACACACACACACACACACACACACACACGTCAATGTGTATAAAAATGTATTTTCCTGAGAGTTTCAGTAGTAACTTCATATTTGAGGTAGTTTTGATTTTCCTTCCTTTTTATGTTTTCCCCCACAGAAGATGCTAAGTGTAATTTATTTGAGTGCCCCTTTGTTTCTTTCAAGTTAAGGTTTGCTTGTTTTCCAACTTCATGAAGTCAAAAGATCAATCTCTCTCCTGTCTCAAATACATTTTAAGGATCTGGGTAAGTATATTGCTATTCTAGACAAAGGGGGAAGAGTACAATGTACACACAAGGTTATAAGTGGAATTTCTTCTCTAGCAAGAATTTATGAGAGTAAATTTGATATGAGCAGCTGCTTTAAGGTGAAACTCAGGTGTGATTTTGTTTTTACTTAGAAACTGCAGGTGCTTTTTATCCCAACATAAGTGTTCTTTATCCAATGTCAATCTAAAGTTAAAACTTAGTATATTCCTCCAAAGACTTGAAATAATAGAGATGGGTTTTAAGGAAGCAATAATAATGTTAATCCCTTCTCTGTATATTTCATTATACTTCATCATTTACAAAGCCCTTTGAGTCAAACAGGACAGGTGATAGTATTCTTTCTTTATAGGTGGAGAAACTGAGGCTATTAAATGTGATGAAGACTTTTCTAGATGAAAACAAATGAATGGAATAACCATGATTAGAATCCAGGTGAGTTTTAAGGTATTTTAAATACCATTGTATTCTATTTTAAGGTTCAAATAAACTATATAATTAAAAAAAAAGCAATGAGTTAAAGAGCTAGAATTAAATATAAAAATTAATCATTATTTTAATTAAAATAGAAACCTATGCTTTAAAAAATAAAATTTATTTTGTATATCTGGAGTTTTGTATTATGATGCCATATTTTACATTTCTATATATGAAAAGGTTAATGTAGTGAAACAGAATAACATCTGTCATCTGACTTAGTTGAATTTTTGTGACAAGAGCTGCTAAATACACTTGTTTAATATAAATTCTAATATAATTTTTAAATCTTAGTTCTTAGATTGGGTCTCTAAACTTGGGTGTAGTCTACATGTAGTATTTTTTATATAATCTAACTTCTGATCCATTCTTTATCTCTGCATTTGTATTTTGTAAAAGGTATATATCAAGATGGCATTATCATATTCATGACTATGTACAATGAATATTAACCAACAAAATATTTTAGAACATTCAAAAATAAGGACTCTATTTGTCACAGTGGGAGCAGTGGAGATGTATATAAAACATTTAAATGGGATTGTGTGTTATTCTACTCATTTCCACAGGTTATTTAAAATAACATATTTTCCTCAAGGTCAATAATATCAAATGGCAGAAATTAATTTTTAAAACTGAGCAGTATGATCATATGTATTACATTCTATCTGTCTATCTATCTATCATCTATCTATCTATCTATCTATCTATCTATCTATCTATCTATCTATCTATCTATCTATCTATCTATCCTTTTCATCCATCCATCCATCCATTGAGGGACATTTTGTTGTTTGCATATCTTGGCTATTGTGAATGATGATCCAATGAACATAGAAGTGCTGATATCTTTCAGAGGTGATGCTCCCCACCTTAATTTACTTCTTTCTTCAGTTTGCATCATGATCACTGTCCCTCCTCCCTGTCTTTCCCCCCTCACACAATTCCTCCCCTCATCTCCCAACCCCTTCTCCTTTGAGAGGGTGGGGAATTCCACTGGGTATCCCCTACCCTCTCACATCAAATCTATGAAGGGCTAGTCACATCCTCTCCCACTGAAGCCAGACAAGGCAGCCATGTTAGGGGAACGGTTTCCACAGACTGGCAATAGATTTAGTGACAGCCCCTGCTCCAGTTGCTGGAGAAAACGAATGAAGACATATGCTACATATGTGCAGAGGGTTAGGTCCATCCCATTTATATTCTTTGGTTGGTGGTTCAGTCTCTGGGAGCCCCAAGGTTCCAGGTTACTTGACTTTGTTGGTCTTCTAGTGGGGTTCCTATCCCCTCCAGGTACCTCAATCCTTCTCTCAACTCTTTTTTTATTATTATTTTTTCTTTTTTTATTAGATATTTTCTTCATTTACACTTCAAATGCTATCCACAAAGCCCCCTATACCCTTCCCCCCCCCACCCTGCTCCTTAACCCACCCACTCCCACTGCCTGGCCCTGGCATTCCCCTGTACTGGGGCATATGATCTTCGCAATATCAAGGGCCTCTCCTCCCATTGATGGTTGACTAGGCCTTCCTCTGCTACACATGCAGCTCTTTTGTAAGAGTCCCTGAGCTATGTCCAATGTTTGCCTGTGGGTCTCTGCATCTATTTTAGTCAGCTGGTGTGTGCAGCCTCTGAGAGAATAGTTATACTAGGCTCCTGTTTATAAGCATAACAGAATATCATTAATAGTCTCAGGAATTAGTGTTTGCTCAGGGGATGGGTTTCAAGTTGGGCTGGTTATTGCTTGGCCATTCCCTTAGTCTATGCTCCACTCATCCCTGCCTTTCTTGGAACACACCTTTAATCCTTGGAGATAAAGGCAAGTAGATTTCCGAGTTCTAGGCCAGCCTGGGACAGATCAAGTTCTAGGTGAGGAAAAGCATATGTCCAGGCATTCTGGTTCACACCTTTAATCCCAGCATTCAGGACATAGAGCCATGCAGATCTCTCAGTTCAAAGTTTGTCTACAGAACAGGTTTTAGGGCAGCCAAACTTAAACAGCGAAGGAGTTGGAAAATAGAAAGCTGGTGATAATATTTTCTTCTTTTTTATTGGATATTTTCTGTATTTACATTTCAAATGTTATGCCCTTTCCCAGCCCCCCACCTACCCCCAGAAACTCCCTATTCCATTCCCTCTTCCCTTGTTTCTATGAGAGTGTTCCCCCACCTACCTACCCACTCCCACTTCCCCACATTGGCATTCCCCTACACTGGGGCATTGAGCCTTCACAGGACCAAGGGTCTCTCCTCCCTACTGATGTTGACAAAACCATCCTTTGGCTGGAGCCATGGATCCCTCCATGTGTACTCTTTGGTTGGTGGTTTAGTCCCTGGGAACTATGGAGGGTCTGTCTGATTGATATTGTTGTTCTTCTTAGAAGGTTGCAAACCTCTCCAGCTCCTTCAGTCTTTTCTCAAACTCCTTCACTGGGGATCCCATGCTCAGGCAATGGGTGGCTGCAAGCATTTGTCTGTACATGTCAGGATCTGGAAGAGCCTCTCAGGCAAGCACTTGTTAGTATCCACAATAGTGTCTGGGTTTGGTGACTGTCCAGGGCATATACTCAAAAGATGCTCCCACATGTAACAAGGACACACACTCCACTATGTTCATTCCATCCTTATTGATAATAGCTAGAAACTGGAAAGAACCCAGATGTCCTTCAACAGAGGAATGGATACAGAAAATGTGATACTTTTACACAATGGAATACTACTCAGCTATTATAAACAATGACTTCATGAAATTCGTAGGCAACTGGATGGAACTAGAAAATATCATCCTGTGTGAGGTAACCTAGTCACACAGTTTGAGAAAAGACTGAAGGAGCTGGAGGGGTTTGCAACCTTCTAAGAAGAACAACAATATCAATCAGACAGACCCTCCATAGTTCCCAGGGACTAAACCACCAACCAAAGAGTACACATGGAGGGAATACACACGATATTCACTAACTGATAAGTGACTATTAGCCTAAAACCTCAGAATACCCAACATACAATTCACAGACACATGAAGCTCAAGAAGATGGAAGACCAAAGTGTGGCTACTTCAGTCCTTAGAAGGGGGAACAAAATACTCACATGAGGAAATATAGAAACAAAGTGTGGAGTAGAGACTGAAGGAAAGACCATCCAGAGACTGCTCCAGCTGGTGATAATATAATAGAATAATGGGATCATGCTCCAACTCCAGCAAGCATCAGAACTCAGCAACTTTGGCCATGTTGTTCTGTCTTTAGAGTCAAGTGGCTAAGGTAATATAATGCTCATTTATGGGGTAATCAAAAGGGAACTTGAAAAATCTGAAGGAAATAAGTTTATGCAAAATAAAAGACTGGGCTTTGGTCTTCAAGCGAGAGCTATCCAGAGCAGAGAGTTATTTTGAGCAGAACACAGAGCAGTCAGCTTATTCCATCATTGGCTCTGAGTAATTTTTCCATTGCTTCCAAACATGCCTTCATCAGGACCCCTGACCAGGCTAAGACTGCTACTCAGCAATTCCATTTATCAACTTCTCTGTTTTTATACCAATATTGTGCCATTTTTTATTACTATTCTCTGTAGTACAACTAAATTAGAGATAGTAATACCTCCAGATGTTCCTTTATTTTACAGGATTGTTTTGGCTATCCAGATGCTTTCTCAGTCTCTGTGAGGTCTATGTGCTCTGTTGGGTCTGGAAACTGTTTTCCTTGAGTTGTCCACCACTTGTGGCTCTTTCCACATCCTCTTCTGCACAAATCCTGAAGATGTGACAAGAGGAGTGTGATTAGGACATTCCACTTAAGGCTTGATTCTAAAATGTTTTTCATTCTCTTCACATTACAGTGTTTTCTTTGATAACTCAGTGAGTCTAATTTGTACTATCCATACTGCCATAGGTGAAGGAGCATACACTTGAGCATGGGTGACCTGAAAAGCATTCCCTTAAAGAAACTTGACTCTGCTTTTACCATCAAATATTAGTAGCTCTTCATTTAGAATAGATGCTTATGAATAAGTCTCCCCAATCATATATGGTTGAGTTAAGATATTGTATAGGCAACTACAAGGACAATGAGTTATGAATGCAGCAGTTCTTTCATATACAGAAAATATTGTTTCATATGAAGAAATGTATTAAAGAGGTTAGATAGCATAACATTGATGCTATGAAGTGGAAAGAGAAATAATGTTAATGGAGGTTTATGTGGGAAGAACAATGGAAGAGTCGGGCAGAGGAGAGTGTGGAAAGGATAGCTAAGACAAAGGATGTTTGAAGAAGTCATATAGAGACTATTTTATAAGTTTCATAAATAACATATATATATATATATATATATATATATATATATATATATATATATTAACATAAAATAGTTTCATTGGAGTTACCCTGCTTAGGGGATAAAACCATCCCAGAAGCCATAGACCAAGTAAAATTTTAGTGCCAGGTGTGAAACCTATCCCTGTGAGTTGTTGGTTAAATGTATCTCAGATATTCACAAAACACTCAAGGATACTTTCATTTATTGTGATTGTCCACAAGAACTTGAGGGTATATTAAGTTTACAGCAGTCCATAATGCTTAATAGTGGGGTTATGGTAAGTGATTACCTGAGTTTCAATTTTGACACAATTACTTGTTAGCAAATCTTCAGTTTCCTTGAACCTTAGTGGCTACTATATAAGATATGTACACTAAAGGAAACTAGAAAATATAGTAAAGGTTAAATAAAATGCTCCATAAAACTACCTAAACATGGGACTCAAACTATAGTATATACTTGAAGTGTTAGCTATTATTAATTCTTATTTGCTATGAGTTGAAGAATATATTTCCACTCCCATTCTTATGTTGAAGTTACAACCTATAGTGTCTGAGAAAGATACCTTATTTGGAAATAACGTCATTAAAGATATAATTAATTAAGCTATGATGAGGATATACTGGGGGTACACTGAAATTTTAAGTCATTATAACTGATTTTTGCGAGTAGGGAATTTGGATATATATATCCTTTTGAAGATCAAATTATGCTGTTTAATCCTAAGAAGGTACCAAAACCTACGTAACAGATCTGAAACAGACTTTTCCTTCTGAAGAGGCATGGTCCCACCAAGACCTTGATTTCAGACATCCAATCTTTGGAAGCAAATGATAATAAATTTCTGTAATTTAAGCTATCTCATTTGTTGTACAGCCTCACAAAGCTAGTACACTAACCAACAGAGCTGGTATGTCTCTGAGTCTTGTTTCTTTTTTGACACATGTGGTACATTTTAGCATTCTTTTTATAGATGGCATGAATTACACTAATGAAAAAATTCTTTTGTTTCAAATCTTAATTCTTATTAAAAATATTTTCTATAATTTTCAGAAAGATATTTGTTTCTTTATGTCAATTTCAGTAGCAATAGATGTGATTTGAGATAATTAAATTCAAGACAACTTGACATAATAGTGATTAAGGATAAACCTGGTTATAAGGCTTCTTTTTTTCAACATGATATTTAAGAAAATGGTAGCTTAATGCATGTATAACAAGTACCTGCCTGCTGAGTGCCAGGGTTCTTGCTAAAATGGAACATGCATACTCAAAATTTAATAACAGCATCTAGTCTGACAAGATCTTAATATAGAACTGTACCTGAAAGACCACATAATTAATGGACTTTTTGCAATTCAAATAATAATTTAGTATAAAATATTTGATCCCTGCTAGAAGATAAATGATTCTCCTTAAGTTGATTCTAATTAGAGCAACATGTAGTAGGTATTCATGTTGCTTCCCTCTTGAGATTTAAATTCACAAGAAAATTGAAAACAATTTAAAAATGTATTTCCTTTTATGTGCATTATGCTCTTCATTCTTCTTCCCTGCTTGGGATTTAACAAAGTCTTTTAACTAAAAGCTTAACATTTATTCCTATAAGCACTAATACTGAAAAGTCTCTAAACATTTAAGCCCATAAAATGTTTAAAGTTCATTAAAATAAAGAAATGGTGACATGGGCTTTGTTAGTGGCTTGAAGGATTTACGTGGTTTTAATGTTGTTACTAATTAACATTAATTTAACATCAATGTGGTGCCAGCTTCTATACAAATTGGAACCCACACAATATCAAATTTAACAGTTAGTTCATTGGATTCAGTAAGAAAACAAAATTGGTCTTGACTTCACCAAATAGCCAAAGTAAATTGTTTCCAAGAACTTATACAAGAAATAAATATCAGAATGTTTAGCAAAGATTTTGTGAGAAGCTATTTACACTATGTCATCAATTCTTAGACACAATGAGTGGCATTAGAATTTGATACCATAAGATAAAGATCACTAATAAGTCTGCTTTTACATTAAATATTAGCTATAAGTGGGCTCATTTGCCTTCTTTTCTGCTTAGACTGTTACAAATTTGAAGGTTTTAAAAATCCTCTTATATTCTATATAATTCACTCAAACAACTCAGGAAGCACTATGGACATGATTACCTTAGTTTGATAAAATTATAGGTAATCAAATAAAATGTATATAAGGTAAAGTCTAGAAAACGTCCAAACATGAGGACTTCTTTTCCTGTCTGTTATCCTCACAGTATATTGATATATTCCCCAACCAGAACTCTTCTTTAAGTTTTATTGTCCATAATCTTATATAGTGTTTCATTACATAAGAGTCATTAATGAAATAATTGGTCATATTTTTTCAACTCATTATATTACTTCCCTCACCAGAATTCAGGTCTTCAGCTAGTGCTGCTGCATGGGAAGATTTAGATGGTGCAAATTTGCTGGAGTAAGTACATCACTGAAGATGGGCTTTTAGATTATATAACATTTCCCTAATTCTCTCTCTTGTTTCATGTTTCCATTTGAATGTGTGTATTCTTTGCTTCTTTCTCCTGACACTATTCCTATCTCTGGCTTTCATATTCCCAAACTACAAGATAAACTCTTTTACTTATTTTTATTTTTTCAAAAATTCTGTCTACTATATAGCCCTGGCTGTCCTGGAACTGGCTATGTAGACCAGGTTGACCTTGAACTCACCAAAACTCACCTGCATGTGCCTCTGCCTCTAGAGTGCTACAATTAAAGGCATTTGCTATCATGCCCAGCTTATAGTAGACTCTTATTTTCTAGAACTCTGGGCCAAATATGAATCTCTTCCTTAAGTTGTCTTTGGTCATAGGGTTTTATCATAGTAATAGACAAGAAACTAATAAGATGGCCTTTATTGTTTTAAAGTATTTCCCTCCCATATGTAGTCTATCTAGGGTTTTATATCAGAAATGAATATTATAGTTTGTCAATGGACTTTAATGCAACATTTAGTACTTTCAAATTAGAAAATAATAAGCAATACACTATCATTACTATTCAATACATATTTTATTAGATGTTAATTTGAAATTTTTGAGTGTTTTGCTAAAGTGCTAGTGAGCTAATTCTTTTATTTTACACTCTTAATACATTCTTTTATTTTTTTATTTTTAAACAATTTTTATTAGATATTTTCTTCATTTACATTTCAAATGCTATCTCCAAAGTCCCCTATACCCCCCCTGCTCACCAACCCACCCACTCCTGCTTCCTGGTCCTGGCATTCCCCTGTACTGGGGCATATGATCTTCGCAAAACCAAGGGCCTCTCTTCCCATTGATGGCCGACTAGGCGATCCTCTGCTATATAAGCAGACACTCATATACTTCTTATGGGCACATGTTTTGACACTATTAGTATACATAAAAATTAATCTTACCCTTATATCTAAGTGAAGATATTCTTTTTTAAATTTTTAATATTTTTTTTTACGTATTTTCCTCAATTACATTTCCAATACTATCCCAAAAGTCCCCCATAGACTCCCCCACTTCCCTACCCACCCATTCCCATTCTTTTGGCCCTGGCATTCCCCTGTATTGGGGCATATAAAGTTTGCAAGTCCAATGGGCCTCTCTTTCCAGTGATGGCCGACTAGGCCATCTTTCAATACATATGCAGCTAGAGACAAGAGCTCCAGGGTACTGGTTAGTTCATCATGTTGTTCCCCCTATAGGGTTGCAGATCCCTTTAACTCCTTGGGTACTTTCTCTAGCTTCTCCATTGGGAGACCTGTGATCCATCCAATAGCTGACTGTGAGCATCCACTTCTCTGTTTGCTAGGCCCCGGGATAGTCTCACAAGAGACAGCTATATCTGGGTCCTTTCAGCAAAATCTTGCTAGTGTATGTAATGGTGTCAGCGTTTGGAAGCTGATTATGGGATGGATCCCTGCATATGGCAGTCTCTAGATGGTCCATACTTTCATCATAGCTCCAAACTTTGCCTATGCAACTCCTTCCATGGGTGTTTTGTTCCCAATTCTAAGAAGGGGCATAGTGTCCACACTTTGGTTTTTGTTCTTCTTGAGTTTCATGTGTTTTGCAAATTGTATCTTATATCTTGAGTATTCTAAGTTTCTGTGTTAATATCCACTTATCAGTGAGTACATATCATGTGAGTTCTTTTGTGATTGGGTTACCTCACTCAGGATGATGCCCTCCAGGTCCATCCATTTGCCTAGGAATTTCATAAATTCATTCTTTTTAATAGCTGAGTAGTACTCCATTGTGTAAATGTACCATAATTTCTGTATCAATTCCTCTGGTGAGGGGCATCTGGGTTCTTTCCAGCTTCTGGCTATTATAAATAAGTCTGCTATGAACATAGTGGAGCATGTGTCCTTCTTACCGGTTGGGACATCTTCTGGATATATGCCCAGGAGAGGTATTGCTGGATCCTCCGGTAGTACTATGTCCAATTTTCTGAGGAACCGCCAGACTGATTTCCAGAGTGGTTGTACAAGCTTGCAATCCCACCAACAATGGAGGAGTGTTCCTCTTTCTCCATATCCTCGCCAGCATCTACTGTCACCTGAATTTTTGATCTTAGCCATTCTGACTGGTGTGAGGTGGAATCTCAGGGTTGTTTTGATTTGCATTTCCCTGATGATTAAGGATGTTGAACATTTTTTCAGGTGCTTCTCAGCCATTCGGTATTCCTCAGGTGAGAATTCTTTGTTCAGTTCTAAGCCACATTTTTTAATGGGGTTATTTGATTTTCTGGAGTCCACATTCTCGAGTTCTTTATATATATTGGATATTAGTCCCTTATCTGATTTAGGATGGGTAAAGATCCTTTCCCAATCTGTTGGTGGTTTTTTTGTCTTATTGATGGTGTCTTTTGCCTAGCAGAAGCTTTGCAGTTTCATGAGGTCCCACTTGTCAATTCTCGATCTTACAGCACAAGCCATTGCTGTTCTGTTCAAGAATTTTTCCCCTTTGCCCATATCTTCAAGGCTTTTCCCCACTTTCTCCTCTATAAGTTTCAGTGTCTCTGGTTTTATGTGAAGTTCCTTGATCCACTTAGACTTGACCTTAGTACAAGGAGATAGGAATGGATCAATTCGCATTCTTCTACATGATAACAACCAGTTGTGCCAGCACCATTTGTTGAAAATGCTGTCTTTCTTCCACTGGATGGTTTTAGCTCCCTTTTCGAAGATCAAGTGTCTGTAGGTGTGTGGGTTCATTTCTGGGTCTTCAATTCTATTCCATTTGTCTACTTGTCTGTCACTATACCAGTACCATGCAGTTTTTATCACAATTGCTCTGTAGTAGAGCTTTAGGTCAGGCCTGGTGATTCCACCAGAGGTACTTTTATCCTTGAGAAGAGTTTTTGCTATCCTAGGTTTCTTTGTTATTCCAGATGAATTTGGAGATTGCTCTTTCTAATTCGTTGAAGAATTGAGTTGGAATTTTGATGGGGATTGCATTGAATCTGTAGATTGCTTTTGGCAAGATAGCCATTTTTACAATGTTGATCCTGCCAATCCATGAGCATGGGAGATCTTTCCATCTTCTGAGATCTATAATTTCTTTCTTCAGAGACTTGAAGTTTTTATTATACAGATCTTTCACTTCCTTAGTTAGAGTCATGCCAAGATATTTTATATTATTTGTGACTATTGAGAAGGGTGTTGTTTCCCTGATTTCTTTCTCAGCCTGTTTATTCTTTGTGTAGAGAAAGGCCATTTTGTTTGAGTTAATTTTATATCCAGCTACTTCACCAAAGATGTTTATCAGGTTTAGGAGTTCTCTGGTGGAATTTTTAGGGTCACTTATATATACTATCATATCATCTGCAAAAAGTGATATTGTGACTTCATCTTTTCCAATTTGTATCCCTTTGATCTCCTTTTGCTGTCCAATTGCTCTGGCTAGGACTTCAAGTACGATGTTGAATAGGTATGGAGAAAGTGGACAGCCTTGTCTAGTCCCTGATTTTAGAGGGATTGCTTCAAGCTTCTCACCATTTACTTTGATGTTGGCTACTGGTTTGCTGTAGATTGTTTTTATCATGTTTAGGTATGGGCCTTGAATTCCTGATCTTTCCAAGACTTTTATCATGAATGGGTGTTGGATCTTTTCAAATGCTTTTTCCTCATCTAACTAGAGGATCATGTGGTTTTTGTCTTTGAGTTTGTTTATATAATGGATTACATTGATGGATTTTCGTATATTGAACCTTATCCTTGCATCCTTGGGATGAAACCTACTTGGTCAGGATGGATGATTGTTTGATGTGTTCTTGGATTCGGTTAGCAAGAACTTTATTGAGGATTTTTGCATCAATATTCATAAGGGATAATGGTCTGAAGTTTTCTATCTTTGTTGGGTCTTTTTGTGGTTTAGGTATCAGAGTAATTGTGGCTTCATAGAATGAGTTGGGTAGAGTACCTTCTGTTTCTATTTTGTGGAATAGTTTGTGAAGAACTGGGATTAGATCTTCTTTGAAGGTCTGATAGAACTCTGCACTAAACCCATCTGGTCGTGGGCTTTTTTTGGTTGGGAAACTATTAATGACTGCTTCTATTTCTTTGGGGGATATAGAGCTGTTTAGATCATTAACCTGATCTTGATTCAACTTAGGTACCTGGTATCTGTCTAGGAACTTCTCCATTTCATCCAGGTTCTCCAGTTTTGATGAGTATAGCCTTTTTTAAAAGGATCTGATGGTGTTTTGGATGTCTTCAGGATCTGTTGTTATGTCTTCTTTTTCATTTCTGATTTTGTTAATTAGAATGCTTTCCCTGTGCCCTCTAGTGAGTCTGTCTAAGGGTTTATCTATCTTGTTGATTTTCTCAAAGAACCAGCTTCTTGATTGGTTGATTCTTTGAATAGTTCTTCTTGTTTCCACTTGGTTGATTTCGCCTCTGAGTTTGATAATTTCCTGTTGTCTACTCCTCTTGGGTGAATTTGCTTCCTTTTGTTCTAGTGCTTTTAGGTGTGTTGTCAAGCTGCTAATGTGTGCTCTCTCTAGTTTCTTTTTGGAGGCACGCAGAGCTATGAGTTTTCCTATTAGAAATGGTTTCATTGTATCCAATAAGTTTGGGTATGTGTGGCTTCAATTGAACTCTAAAAAGTCCTTAATTTCTTTCTTTATTCCTTCCTTGACCAAGGTATCATTGAGTGTAAGGAGCCGTCCTCACATTTGCCATTATAAGATGGCACTGACACCTGTGTTCTAAGTAATAAACAAACCATCTGCACATGCGCTGGGGTAGTTTCCCACCCCATGTGCTCTGCCTTTCCCGTGATGACAACTCTGGCTGATGGGCTGCAGCCAATCAGGGAGTGACACGTCTGAGGCGGAGGACAGTCCTCCATAAAAGGGAGGGGGCTCCGCCATCTCTCTCTCTCTCTCTGGCTCTCTTCTCCACTGGCTCCTGATGGGGTAAGCAATAAAGCTTGTGCTGCAGAAGATTCCGGTTGCCCTGAGCGTGTTCTTACCAGGGGTAAGTAAAGCGCGGGCAATAAATGGCGCCGAAACCCGGGAGCTACTACATCACGGGGAAGGAGTGGTTAATGAAGTGTTCCTGGGAAACAGACTGTTGAGAAGTACCCGGTGTGGATTCAGAACTCTTCAGCTGGGGAACTGTGGTAATGAAGTGTTCCCACAAAACAGACTGTTGAGAAGGATCCGGCGTGGGTTCAGAACTCTTCAGCTGGGGAACGGATGCGCGTTCGTTACAGCTTTACAAGGTATGTCTGGTCTTGAACTTTCTCTAGTGTTAAAAGCTTTTTTGTTCCTTTTCACATGTCAACAAGTGGTTAAGACAGGGCGGAGAATTCTGGACAAAATTCAAGACAGTCTATCAGAATTAAAGCGGGGAGAGAGAGCAGGAAAAAAGAGAAAGCATGGCGCGCGAAATAAGTATACAGGCCTTTCCACGGGTCTTGAACCCAAGGAAAAGTTAATGTCAGGGAAGAATACCTGGGGAGAGATTAGAAGGAAAGAGGAGAAAAAACAAAGGAAAAAAGAAAAGTTAATGTCAGGGAAAAATACCTGGGGAGAGATTAGAAGGAAAGAGGAGAAAAGAGATGAGTTTAAAGAGCCAGTTCTTAGTAGCTGTGAATCAGATAAAGAAATTAGCCCTTCTGAGAAAACAGACTTGGAGGAGGGAGCAGCTTGTTATGAGAGAGAAATGGGAGCTTATAGGTCAAGAAAAAAACCAAAAGCGGCTGGCAAAGGCCAGCTTGCTGCTCGGCCTCAGGGCAGTCAGCTTCAAGGTCATAGTGCACCTCCGCCCTATGCGGAGCCCCTGCCCTGCGTAGTGCATCAGCCCTGTGCAGAGAGGCAGTGCGCGGACTCGTTCATTTCAAGAGAGGAACAAAGGAAGATACAACAGGCATTTCCGGTCTTTGAAGGAGCCCAGGGTGGGCGTGTTCATGCTCCGGTAGAGTACAGGCTTGCCGGCATGGCACTAACTCCTGCCGACTGGCAAATGATTGCAAAAGCCGCTCTCCCCAGTGCGGGCAAATATATGGAATGGAGAGCTCTATGGCAAGAGGCTGCACAAATGCAGGCCCGAGCAAATGCTGCCACTTTGACTCCAGAGCAGAGAGATTGGACCTTTGACCTGTTAACGGGTCAGGGAGCTTATACCGCTGATCAAACAAATTATCACTGGGGAGCTTATGCCCAAATTTCCTCCGTGGCTATTAAGGCCTGGAAGGCGCTCTCCCGAACAGGTGAAGCCACTGGACAATTAACAAAGATACAGCGGCTGAACGTCATTGTTCAGAGCCAGATAGGCCCAATGAGATGCTTAAATGGAAAGATGTTTTAAGTAACAAATGGAAAGGACCGGATCCTATTTTGATAGGATCCAGGGGAGCTGTTTGTGTTTTTCCACAGAATGAAGACAACCCATTTTGGATACCAGAAAGACTCACCCGAAAAATCAGACTGACCAAGGGAATCCTGATGTCCCTCGTCTTGGTGATGTCCAGTGCGATAACAACAAAGGGAGAGCAGCGTTGGGAGATACAGAATTGGACGGCTAAATTTGAACAGACCCTTTGAAAATTGAGACTTGCCCCACGCACTTGGACCTGTCCCTGACCTAAGGACTATCTTTTCAACATTTTCCTTCTTTAAAGAATGGGTGGGGGTGGAATTATTTGGAGCTGTTCTTTGCTGTGGATTAGTGTTGCTTCTTTGATTGGTCTGTAAGCTTAAGGCCCAAACTAGGAGAGACATGGTGATTATTTCCCAGGCGCTTGCAGCACTAGAACATGGTGCTTCCCCTGATATATGGTTATCTATGCTTAAGCAATAGGTCGCTGGCCACTCAGCTCTTGCACCCCACGAGGCTAGTCTCATTGCACGGGATAGAGTGAGTGTGCTTCAGCAGCCCGAGAGAGTTGCATGGCTAAGCACTGCAGTAGAAGGGCTCTGTGGCATATATGAGCCTATTCTAGGGAGACATGTCATCTTTCAAGAAGGTTGAGTGTCCAAGTGTCCTTCCCCCAGGAAAAACGACACGGGAGCGGACCAAGACCCCTTTGGGTGATGAGCCTGGGAGGAGGTTTTGTGTAAAGCCCCTATTTTACACACTGGGGATTTGACCTCTATCTCCACTCTCATTATTATGGGTGGCCTATTGCTCTTAAATAAAAGAAAAGGGGGAGATGTAAGGAGCCGTCCTCACATTTGCCATTATAAGATGGCACTGACACCTGTGTTCTAAGTAATAAACAAACCATCTGCACATGCGCTGGGGTAGTTTCCCACCCCATGTGCTCTGCCTTTCCCGTGATGACAACTCTGGCTGATGGGCTGCAGCCAATCAGGGAGTGACACGTCTGAGGCGGAGGACAGTCCTCCATAAAAGGGAGGGGGCTCCGCCATCTCTCTCTCTCTCTCTGGCTCTCTTCTCCACTGGCTCCTGATGGGGTAAGCAATAAAGCTTGTGCTGCAGAAGATTCCGGTTGCCCTGAGCGTGTTCTTACCAGGGGGACACAAAAGCGGCAGGCAATAATTGAGAAGAGTGTTGTTCAGTTTCCATGGGAATGTTGGCTTTCTATTATTTATTTTGTTATTGAAGATCAGCCTTAGTCCATTGTGATCTGATAGGATGCATGGGACAATTTCAATATTATTGTATCTGTTGAGGCCTGTTTTGTGACCAATTATGTGGTGAATTTTTGAGAAGGTACCATGAGGTGCTGAGAAGAAGGTATATCCTTTTGTTTTAGGATAGAATATTCTGTAGATATCTGCCAGATCCATTTGATTCATAACTTCTGTTAGTTTTACTGTGTCCCTGTTTAGTTTCTGTTTCCATGATGTGTCCATTGGTGAAAGTGGTGTGTTGAAGTCTCCCACTATTATTGTATGAGGTGCAATGTGTGCTTTGAGATTTACTAAAGTTTCTTTAATGAATGTGGCTGTCTTTGTATTTGGAGCATAGATATTCAGCATTGATAGTTCCTCTTGGAGGATTTCACCTCTGATGAGTATGAAGTGCCCCTCCCTTTCTTTTTTGATGACTTTGGGTTGGAAGTCAATCTTATCAGATATTAGAATGGCTACTCCAGCTTGTTTCTTCATACCATTTGCTTGGAAAATTGTTTTCCAGCCTTTCATTCTGAGGTAGTGTCTATATTTTTCTCTGAGATGAGTTTCCTGTAAGCAGCAAAATGTTGGGTCTTGTTTGTGTAGCCAGTTTGTTAGTCTATGTCTTTTTATTGGGGAGTTGAGTCCATTGATATTAAGAGATATTAAGGAAAAGTAATTGTTGCTTCCTGTAATTTTTGTTGTTAAAGTTGGCATTCTGTTCTTGTGGCTGTCTTCTTTTAGGTTTGTTGAGGGATTACCTTCTTGTTTTTTCTAGGGTGTGGTTCCCGTCCTTGTATTGGTCTTTTTTTCTGTTATTATCCTTTGAAGGGCTGGATTCGTGGAGAGATAATGTGTGAATTTGGTTTTGTCGTGGAATACTTTGGTTTCTCCATCTATGTTAATTGAGAGTTTGGCTGGGTATAGTAGCCTGGGCTGGAATTTGTGTTCTTTTAGTGTCTGTATAACATCTGTCCAGGCTCTTCTGGCTTTCATAGTCTCTGGTGAAAAATCTGGTGTAATTCTGATAGGCTTCCCTTTATATGTTACTTGGCCTTTTTCTCTTACTGCTTTTAGTATTCTATCTTTATTTAGTGCATTTGTTGTTCTGATTATTATGTGTCAGGAGGTATTTCTTTTCTGGTCCAGTGTATTTGGAGTTCTGTAGGCTTCTTGTATGTTCATGGGCATCTCTTTCTTTAGGTTTGGGAAGTTTTCTTATATAATTTTTTTGAAGATATTCGCTGGCCCTTTAAGTTGAAAATCTTCATTCTCATCCACTCCTATTATCTGTAGGTTTGGTCTTCTCATTGTATCCTGTATTTTCTGGAGTTTTGAGTTAGGATCCTTTTGCGTTTTGTATTTTCTTCGATTGTTGTGCCGATGTTCTCTAGGGAATCTTCTGCAGCTGAAATTCTCTCTTCCATCTCTTGTATTCTGTTGCTGATGCTCGCATCTATGGTTCCAGATTTCTTTCCTAGGGTTTCTATGTCCAGCGTTGCCTCACTTTGGGTTTTCTTTATTGTGTCTACTTCTTTTTTTAGGTCTTGGATGGTTTTATTCAATTCCATCACCTGTTTGATTGTGTTTTCCTGCAATTCTTTAAGGGATTTTTGTGCTTCCTCTTTAATGTCTTCTACTTGTTTAGCAGTGTTCTCCTGTATTTCTTTAAGTGAGTTATTAAATTCCTTCTTGATTTCCTCTACCATCATCATGAGATATGCTTTTAAATCCAGGTCTAGCTTTTCAGGTGTGTTGGGGTGCCCTGGACTGGGGGAAGTGGGAGTTCTGGGTTCTGATGATGGTGAGTGGTCTTGGTTTCTGTTAGTAAGATTCTTACATTTACCTTTCGCCATCTGGTAATCTCTGGAGTTGTTATAGTTGTCTTTGTTTAGAGATTGTCTTCTGGTGATTCTGATTACCGTCTATCAGCAGACCTAGGGGACAGGCTCTCTCCTCTGAGTTACAGTGGTTAGAGCACTCTCTGCTGACAAGCTCTCCTCTTACAGGGAAGGTGCACAGATATCTGGTGTTTGGACCTCCTCCTGGCCGAAGAAGAAGGCCCCAAACAGGACCTTTCCCAGAAGCTGTGTTGCTTTGGCAGGTCACAGAAGCTGTCAGCTTCTGTGGTGCACACTCTCACCTGTGCAGACTAAGTTCCTAAGTTCAGTGGAGTCCCGGCACCAAGATGGCGCTCCCTGCTCCTGAGGCAGAGGGCTCCCGTGCAGGGCGGGCCAGTGTCCTCCAGCTGGGAGGGTGCCGGATGTCTGCGGTCCCAAAAGGGTGCTGCCTCAGCGGCTCTGTGGCTCCTGCCTGTCCCAGAAGCTGTCTGCCTCTGTGGTACACACTCTCACCTGTGCAGACTAAGTTCCTAAATTAGGCGGAGTCCCAGAACCAAGATGGAGCTCCCTGCTTCTGAGCAAGCTAATTCATTGAAATAGTAGACTTATGATCAAAATCATGTTTACTGTTAAGTTTAATAAAAATTCCAATGCGTACTAACATTTATCTAACTGATTTTATATTTTTATTTACAAATATTTTAAAAATTTATTTGATGCTTTCTCACTGTTTGCATAAACTATATTTTTGTTTCATTGACTATTGAAATAATACAGAGAACCTCAATTTTATAGATAGAATCTTATGTAGTCAAGGCTTATCTCTGATTCCCTGGTAGTTGGGTCTGGTGTCTGCTTCCTGACCTTTCTGACTATGTTTCCATGTGCTGAGATTACAGGTATTAATCCACATCTGGCCTCAAGGCAGTAATTTTAATAAGCATTTAAAGTAAAATATGGTGTTTTAAAACAGCTATTCATCAAGTTTGGGAAACTTTGTCACAAATCAGCTAAGACTTTAGGCTCAAGCACTAATCACTACTAGGAAATTAGCTAACAAAAAAGTAATGGAAAATATTTAACTTCTCTAACACATTTCTCTCTCTTTTTGAAATTGAAATAGTACTGTTAAAACATTTAATTCATTTATTAACACTACTAGTAGTTTAGACATCAGTCATGATCATGAACACATTTAAAGCATTCAAAATTATCTACTGTTGTCAGGCATGGTAGCACATGCCTTTAATCCCAGCCCTCGGGAGGCAGAGGCAGGCAGATTCCTGAGTTTGAGGCCAGACTTGTCTACAAAGTGAGTTCCAGGATAGCCAGGGCTATACAGAGAAACCCTCCCTCCCCCCCCCAAAATATCTACTGTTAACAGATTCTATCACAAAACATATCAGAATTATTTCACTGGTTTGAGGCTAAACAAATTTAACCTCAAAAACTCACTATGTTGCTCTGTTTAGCATGGGTAGCAACTTAAATTATTGATGATGATTCTCAAATTGAAACCATTTTCAATTTCTACATTAGTGTCATATACATGTTGTTGACTGAATGATACTTGGAATTAGTGATTGATGGTGTGATATTTGTTTTTTATGATTCTAACAGTCATATACGAGAATCCTTAGGCCTATTCTATTACATGGTAATTTGACACCTTTAATATAATGATCTAATAATATTATAAACAGTATTTTTACACCTGGAAAGATTATTTATGTTAATCATTAGCTATTCATTAGTAATATCAAATTTCACTTAGGAAGAATAAATTGAAAATAATTATTTTAATGTAGCCAGTCTTCAAAGTATTAGTTTTCAGAACATCATGTTGTATGCTCTAATATATAATTTTTATCATTTAAAAATATTGGTTTGTGATTCAACTTCCAACAATTAAATAAGTGAATGGCTTAATATGCTCTATTTACTTTACATGTAGAATTGAGAGTATAACATATAAGTCTCAATAAAAGACTACCTAATGTAATGCAAGGAAATGCAAGCTTTAAATAGAAAAGAAATTCAAAACCAGTGCAACAACTGATTTGAAGCTGCAGCTGTCCTAGCAGGACGAGGCTGGATTTAATGATCAAAGCAACAAGGCATTTAGTGGTCTTGAGATCACATAAAGTGAGGAACTGGAGTGAATGTTGTCTTCTACAACCAGAATCATGAAGCATATAGTCCCAGTGAACCTTAGATTATACATCCTCTATTCAACTGGGTATAAGAAAAAGATAACAAGAATTATTTGTATTTTATTTTTTATCTTTCACTATAAACTTTAAATAAATTCTTTGAAATGGAATAAGAGTGGGCCTTCCCTCACCTGCACTGAGGATTTGAATTTAGTTTATGTTTAACATAATGCCAATAAATTAATGTTAATATCATTAGTTAGATGATGTATCTTTACATTTACTCGACACTGACTTTTGGCAAAGTCAGTGTCGAGTGAAATATATAATTCTGAATGAAAAATAATTACAGAAAAATATACATCTTAATGAACTAAATTCCTTATGACCTACATGCAATTGAAAGGTTACTGTTAAAAAAAAAGGTTACTTTTTAGTAGGATTCTGTCATTTACTGTCAATGTGATATTGAGAAATTTAGTTTGTCCACATGACTTGTCTTTATGTTAAAATGTATCAAATAAATTCTTTGCTTTCTCTGTTTCTGAAAATCATAACAGCAAATCTTTCCCAAAATTTCCTAAGCCTTAGGTGTAGAAGTTGTATTATTTGCTCTCCTAGTAATTTCAAAACCTACACCAATAAAATCTCACCAATTTGATTGTTTAAAGATGAGATGAAGAAGGACAACACAAACATACTAAAATGGACTATGGAAAACCTATGAGGCCTCAACTCTACAAAAAAACAAAACAAAAACAAAAACAAACAAACAAACAAAAACTACTGAAAATGAAGAAATGCTGAAAGTCATTCCAGGGAAGATCAAAACAATTGGTTATCTAATACTAAATTGTCAACGCTAAAATCAGAAAAAGAATTGACCTTATAGAGACTAAGCAGAATATATTTAAGGATATAGATGTAGAACCATCTTGGTCCTGGGACTCCACAAAAAGTAGTCTGCACAGGGGAGAGTGTGCACACAGAAGCAGATAGCTTCTGGGACAGGTGGGAGCCACAGAGCTTCTGAGGCAGCACCCTTTTCGGGCTCCGGACATCCTACCACCTTCCGATCCACTACAGTACCAGGGTTCCTGGCCAGGGGAGTTGCTGGACACCCACAAGGACCCACACAGGATCCCCCACGGGATCCTAAGACCTCTGGTGAGTGGATGGAACACAGCATCTGCTCCAATCCAATCACTCGGGATCTGAGACTGCATTAACTAGGGAAGCAGATAACCTGGCCTGATTAGGAGCACAAGTCCCTTCCGGTCCACTCCAGCACCGGGGTTCCTTGTGCCCTGAGTTTCTGGACACCCCCAAGTTCCTCACAGGACCCTCCATGGGACCTTAAGACCTCTGGTGAGTGGAACACAACTTCTGCCAGGAGGCAGGTTCGAACACCAGATATCTGGGCACCTTCCCTGCAAGAAGAGAGCTTGCCTGCAGAGAGTGCTCTGACCACTGAAACTAAGGATAGAGCTAGTCTCCCAGTTCTGCTGATAGAGGCTAACATAATCACCCGAGGAACAAGCTCTAACCAGAGACAACTATAACAACTAGCTCCAGAGATTACAAGATGGCGAAAGGCAAACATAAGACTCCTACTAACAGAAATCAAGACCACTCACCATCATCAGAATGCAGCACTCCCACCCCACCTAGTCCTGGGCACCCCAACACAACCGAAAAGCTAGACCCGGATTTAAAGCATATCTCATGATGATGGTAGAGGACATCAAGAAGGACTTTAATAACTCACTTAAAGAAATACAGGAGAACACTCCTAAAGAGTTACAAGTCCTTAAAGAAAAACAGGAAAACACAACCAAAAAGTTAGAAGTCCTTAAAGAAAAACAGGAAAAACATCCAAACAGGTGATGGAAATGAACAAAACCATACTAGACCTAAAAAGGGAAGTAGATACAATAAAGAAAACCCAAAATGAGGCAACACTGGAGATAGAAATCCTAGAAAAGAAATCTGGAACCATAGATGCGAGCATCAGCAACAGAATACAAGAGATGGAAGAGAGAATTTCAGCTGCAGAAGATTCCCTAGAGAACATCGGCACAACAATCGAAGAAAATACAAAACACAAAAGGATCCTAACTCAAAACATCCAGAAAATACAGGACACAATGAGAAGACCAAACCTACGGATAATAGGAGTGGATGAGAATGAAGATTTTCAACTTAAAGGGCCAGCAAATATCTTCAAAAAAATTATATAAGAAAACTTCCCAAACCTAAAGAAAGAGATGCCCATGAACATACAAGAAGCCTACAGAACTCCAAATAGACTGGACCAGAAAAGAAATTCCTCCAGACACATAATAATCAGAACAACAAATGCACTAAATAAAGATAGAATATTAAAAGCAGTAAGGGAGAAAGGTCAAGTAACATATAAAAGCAGGCCTATCAGAATTACACCAAACTTTTCACCAGAGACTATGAAAGCCAGAAGAGCCTGGACAGATGTTATACAGACACTAAGAGAACACAGATACCAGTCCAGGCTACTATACCGGGCCAAACTCTCAATTACCATAGATGGAGAAACCAAAGTATTCCAAGACAAAACCAAATTCACACATTATCTTTCCACAAATTCAGCCCTTCAAAGGATAATAACAGAAAAATACTAATACAAGGATGGGAACCGCACCCTAGAAAAAACAAGAAGGTAATCCCTCAACAAACCTAAAAGAAGATAGCCACAAGAACAGAATGCCAACTCTAACAACAAAAATAAAAGGAAACAACAATTACTTTTCCTTAATATCTCTTAATATCAATGGACTCAATTCCCCAATAAAAAGACATAGACTAACACACTGGCTACACAAACAGGACCCAACATTCTGCTGCTTACAGGAAACCCATCTCAGGGAAAAAGACAGACACTACCTCAGAGTGAAAGGCTGGAAAACTATTTTCCAAGCAAATGGCCTGAAGAAGCAAGCTGGAGTAGCCATTCTAATATCGAATAAAATCGACTTCCAACCTAAAGTTATCAAAAAAGACAAGGAGGGACACTTCATACTCATCAAAGGTAAAATCCTCCAAGAGGAACTCTCAATTCTGAATATATATGCTCCAAATGCAAGGGCAACCACATTCATTAAAGACACTTTAGTAAAGCTCAAAGCACACATTGCACCTCACACAATAATAGTGGGAGACTTCAACACACCACTTTCATCAATGGACAGATCGTGGAAACAGAAATTAATAGGGACACAGTGAAACTAACAGAAGTTATGAAACAAATGGACTTAACATATATCTACAGAACATGTTATCCTAAAAAAAAAAAAAAAAAAAAAAAGGAAGGATATACCTTCTTCTCAGCACCTCATGGGACCTTTTCCAAAATTGCCCATATAATTGGTCACAAAACATGCCTCAACAGATACAAAAATATTGAAATTGTCCCATGCATCCTATCAGACCACCATGTACTAAGGCTGATCTTCAATAACAACATAAATAATGGAAAGCCAATATTCACGTGGAAACTGAATAACACTCTTCTCAATGATACCTTGGTCAAGGAAGGAATAAAGAAAGAAATTAAAGACTTTTTAGAGTTTAATGAAAATGAAGCCACAACATACCCAAACCTATGGGACACAATGAAAGCATTTCTAAGAGGGAAACTCATAGCTCTGAGTGCCTCCAAGAAGAAACTGGAGAGGGCACACACTAGCAGCTTGACAACACATCTAAAAGCTATAGAAAAAAGGAAGCAAATTCACCCAAGAGGAGTAGATGGCAAGAAATAATCAAACTCAGGGGTGAAATCAACCAAGTGGAAACAAGAAGAACTATTCAAAGAATTAACCAAACTGGGAGTTGGTTCTTTGAGAAAATCAACAAGATAGATAAACTCTTAGCTAGACTCACTAGAGGGCACAGGGACAACATCCTAATTAACAAAATCAGAAATGAAAAGGGAGAAATAACAACAGATCCTGAAAAATCCAAAACACCATCAGATCCTTCTACAAAAGGCTATGTACAACAAAACAGGAAAACCTGGACGAAATGGACAAATTTCTAGACAGATACTAGGTAACAAAGTTAAATCAGGATCCAGTTAATGATCTAAACAGTCCCATATCTCCTAAAGAAATAGAAGCAATCATTAATAGTCTCCCAGCCAAAAAAAGCCCAGGACCAGATGGGTTTAGTGCAGAGTTCTACCAGACCTTCAAACAAGATCTAATTCCAGTTCTGCACAAACTATTCCACAAAATAGAAGGAGAGAGAACTCTACCCAACTCATTCGATGAAGCCACTATTACACTCATACCTAAACCACAGAAAGATCCAAAAAAGATAGAGAACTTCAGACCAATTTCCTTATGAATATAGATGCAAAATTCCTCAATAAAATTCTCGCTAACTGAATCCAAGAACACATTAAAGCAATCATGCATCCTGACCAAGTAGGTTTTATTCCAGGGATGCAGGGATGGTTTAATATACGGAAATCCATCAACGTAATCCATTATATAAACAAACTCAATGACCAAAACCACATGACCACCTCCTTAGATGCAGAAAAAGCATTCAACAAAATCCAACACCCATTCATGATAAAAGTCTTGGAAAAATCAGGAATTCAAGGCCTATACCTAAACATGATAAAAGCAATCTACAGCAAACCAGTAGCCAACATCAAAGTAAATGGAGAGAAGTTTGAAGCAATCCCCCTAAAATCAGGGACTAGACAAGGCTGCCCACTTTCTTGCTACCTATTCAACATAGTACTTGAAGTCCTAGCCAGAGCAATTCGACAACAAAAGGAGATCAAGGGGATACAAATTGGAAAAGATGAAGTCAAAATATCACTTTTTGCAGATGATATGATAGTATATATAAGTGACCCTAAAAATTCCGCCAGAGAACTAAACCTGATAAACATCTTTGGTGAAGTAGCTGGATATAAAATTAACTCAAACAAATGGCATTTCTCTACACAAAGAATAAACAGGCTGAGAAAGAAATTAGGAAAATAACACCCTTCTCAATAGTCACAAATAATATAAAATATCTTGGCATTACTCTAACTAAGGAAGTGAATGATCTGTATGATAACTTCAAGTCTCTGAAGAAAGAAATTATAGAAGATCTCAGAAGATGGAAAGATCTCCCATGCTCATGGATTGGCAGGATCAACATTGCAACATTTCATCTAACATTTTTTTTTTAAATTTTTAATATTTTTATTACATATTTTCCTCAATTACATTTCCAATGCTATCCCAAAAGTCCCCCATAGCGCCCCCCACTTCCCTACCCACCCATTCCCATTCTTTTGGCCCTGGCATTCCCCTATATTGGGGCATATAAAGTTTGCAAGTCCAATGGGCCTCTCTTTCCACTGATGGCCGACTAGGCCATCTTTCGATACATATGCAGCTAGAGACAAGAGCTCCGGGGTTCTGGTTAGTACATCATGTTGTTCCAACAATAGGGTTGCAGATCCCTTTAGCTCCTTGGGTACTTTCTCTAGCTTCTCCATTGGGAGCCCTGTGATACATCCAATAGCTGACTGTGAACATCCACTCCTGTGTTTGCTAGGCCCCGGCATCGTCTCACAAGAGACAGCTATATTTGGGTCCTTTCAGCAAAATCTTGCTAGTGTATGCAATGGTGTCAGCGTTTAGAAGCTGATTATGGGATGGATCCCTGGATACGGCAGTCTCTAAATGGTCCATCCTTTCATCACAGCTACGAACTTTGTCTCTGTAACTCCTTCCCTGGGTGTTTTGTTCCCAATTCTAAGAAGGTGCACAGTGTCCACACTTGGTCTTCTCCACTGGAGAATTCTTTGTTTAGCTCTGAGCCCCATTTTTTAATGGGGTTATTAGATTTTCTGGAGTCCCCTTCTTGTGTTCTTTATATATATTGGATATTAGTCCCCTATCCGATTTGGGATAGGTAAAGATACTTTCCCAATCTGTTGGTGGTCTTTTTGTCTTATTGATGGTGTCTTTTGCCTTGCAGAAGCTTTGCAGTTTCATGAGGTCCCATTTATCAATTCTCGATCTTATAGCACAGGCCATTGCTGTTCTATTCAGGAATTTTTCCCCTGTGCCCATATCTTCAAGGCTTTTCCCCACTTTCTCTTATATAAGTTTCAGTGTCTCTGGATTTAGTGGAGTTCCTTAATCCACTTAGCTTTGACCTTAGTACAAGGAGATTGGAATGGATCAATTTGCATTCTTCTACATGATAACGACCAACTGTGCCAGCACCATTTGTTGAAAATGCTGTCTTTCTTCAACTGGATGGTTTTAGCTCCCTTGTCAAAGATCAAGTGACCATAGGTGTGTGGGTTCATCTCTGGGTCTTCAATTTATTCCATTGGCCTACTTGTCTGTCACTATACCAATACCATGCAGTTTCTATCACAATTGCTCTGTAGTACAGCTTTAGATCCGGCATGGTGATTCCACCAGAGGTTCTTTTATTCTTGAGAGGAGTTTTTGCTATCCTAGGTTTTTTGTTATTCAAGATGAATCTGCTGATTGCCCTTTCTAATTCCTTGAAGAATTGAGTTGGAATTTTTTTTTTGATTTTTAATATTTTTATTACATATTTTCCTCAATTACATTTCCAATGCTATCCCAAAAGTCCCCCATAGCGCCCCCCACTTCCCTACCCACCCATTCCCATTCTTTTGGCCCTGGCATTCCCCTATATTGGGGCATATAAAGTTTGCAAGTCCAATGGGCCTCTCTTTCCACTGATGGCCGACTAGGCCATCTTTCGATACATATGCAGCTAGAGACAAGAGCTCCGGGGTTCTGGTTAGTACATCATGTTGTTCCAACAATAGGGTTGCAGATCCCTTTAGCTCCTTGGGTACTTTCTCTAGCTTCTCCATTGGGAGCCCTGTGATACATCCAATAGCTGACTGTGAACATCCACTCCTGTGTTTGCTAGGCCCCGGCATCGTCTCACAAGAGACAGCTATATTTGGGTCCTTTCAGCAAAATCTTGCCAGTGTATGCAATGGTGTCAGCGTTTAGAAGCTGATTATGGGATGGATCCCTGGATACGGCAGTCTCTAAATGGTCCATCCTTTCATCACAGCTATGAACTTTGTCTCTGTAACTCCTTCCCTGGGTGTTTTGTTCCCAATTCTAAGAAGGTGCACAGTGTCCACACTTTGGTCTTCATTCTTCTTGAGTTTCATGCGTTTATCAAATTGTATCTTATATCTTGGGTATCCTAAGTTTTGGGCTAATATCCACTTGTCAGTGAATACATATTGTGTGAGTTCTTTTGTGATTGTGTTACTTCACTCAAGATGATGCCCTCCAGGTCCATCCATTTGGCTAGGAATTTCATAAATTCATTCTTTTTAATAGCTGAGTAGTACTCCATTGTGTAAATGTACCACATTTTCTGTATCCATTCCTCTGTTGAGGGGCATCTGGGTTCTTTCCAGCTTCTGGCTATTATAAATAGGGCTGCTATGAACATAGTGGAGCATGTGTCCTTTTTACCGGTTGGGACATCTTCTGGATATATGCCGAGGAGAGGTATTGCTGGATCCTCCGGTAGTACTATGTCCAATTTTCTGAGGAACCGCCAGACTGATTTCCAGAGTGGTTGTACAAGCTTGCAATCCCACCAACAATGGAGGAGTGTTCCTCTTTCTCCACATCCTCGACAGCATCTGCTGTCACCTGAATTTTTGATCTTAGCCATTCTGACTGGTGTGAGGTGGAATCTCAGGGTTGTTTTGATTTGCATTTCCCTGATGATTAAGGATGTTGAACATTTTTTCAGGTGTTTCTCTGCCATTCGGTATTCCTCAGGTGAGAATTCTTTGTTCAGTTCTGAGCCCCATTTTTTAATGGGGTTATTTGACTTTCTGGAGTCCACCTTCTTGAGTTCTTTATATATATTGGATATTAGTCCCTTATCTGATTTAGGATAGGTGAAGATCCTTTCTCAATCTGTTGGTGGTTTTTTTTGTCTTATTGATGGTGTCTTTAGCCTTGCAGAAGCTTTGTAGTTTCATGAGGTCCCACTTGTCAATTCTCGATCTTACAGCACAAGCCATTACTGTTCTATTCAGGAATTTTTCCCCTGTGCCCATATCTTCAAGGCTTTTCCCCACTTTCTCCTCTATAACTTTCAGTGTCTCTGGTTTTATGTGAAGTTCCTTGATCCACTTAGACTTGACCTTAGTACAAGGAGATAGGAATGGATCGATTCCCATTCTTCTACATGATAACAACCAGTTGTGCCAGCACCATTTGTTGAAAATGCTGTCTTTCTTCCACTGGATGTTTTTAGCTCCCTTGTCGAAGATCAAGTGACCGTAGGTGTGTGGGTTCATTTCTGGGTCTTCAATTCTATTCCATTGGTCTATTTGTCTGTCACTATACCAGGACCATGCAGTTTTTATCACAATTGCTCTGTAGTAGAGCTTTAGGTCCGGCATGGTGATTCCACCAGAGGTTCTTTTATCATGGAGAAGAGTTTTTGCTATCCTAGGTTTTTTATTTTGATGGGGATTGCATTGATTCTGTAAATTGCTTTTGGCAAGATAGCCATTTTTACAATGTTGATCCTGCCAATCCATGAGCATGGGAGATCTTTCCATCTTCTGAGATCTTCTTTAATTTCTTTCTTCAGAGAGTTGAAGTTCTTATCATACAGATCTTTCACTTCCTTAGTTAGAGTCATGCCAAGGTATTTTATATTATTTGTGACTATTGAGAAGGGTGTTGTTTCCCTAATTTCTTTCTCAGCCTGTTTATCCTTTGTGTAGAGAAAGGCCATTGACTTGGTTGAGTTAATTTTATATCCAGCTACTTCATTTAAGCTGTTTATCAGGCTTAGGGGTTCTCTGGTGGAATTTTTAGGGTCACTTATATATACTATCATATCATCTGCAAAAAGTGGTATTTTGACTTCTTCCTTTCCAACTTGTATCCCCTTGATCTCCTTTTGTTGTCTAATTGCTCTGGCTAGGCCTTCAAGTACAATGTTGAATACGTAGGGCGAGAGTGGACAGCCTTGTCTAGTCCCTGATTTTAGTGGGATTGCTTCCAGTTTCTCACCATTTACTTTGATGTTGGCTACTGGTTTGCTGTAGATTGCTTTTATCATGTTTAGGTATGGGCCTTGAATTCCTGATCTTTCCAAAACTTTTATCATGAATGGGTGTTGGATTTTGTCAAATGCTTTCTCAGCATCTAAGGAGATGATCATGTGGTTTTTGTCTTTGAGTTTGTTTATATACTGCATTATGTTGATGGATTTCCGTATTTTTTTCCCAACTTTTATTAGGTATTTTCTTCATTTACATTTCAAATGCTATCCCGAAAGTCCCCTATACCCTCTATCCCACCTGCTGCTCCCCTACTCATCCACTCCCACTTCTTGGCCCTGGTGTTCCCCTTGCATATAAAGTTTGCAAGACCAAGGGGCCGCTCTTCCCAATGATGGCCTACTAGGCCATGTTCTGCTACATATGCAGCTAGAGACATGAGCTCTGGGGGTACTGATTAGTTCATATTGTTGTTCCACTATTGCAGACCCCTTCAGCTCCTTGGGTACTTTCTCTAGCTTGTCCACTGGGGGCCCTGTGTTCCATCCAATAGCTGACTGTGTGCATCCACTTCTGTGTTTAAATGCTTTCATATATTTTTTTATTAAATTTATTCGTTACTTGCATTTCAAATGTTATCCCCTTTCCTAGTTTCCCCTCTGAAAATCCCCTATACCCTCCCCCCTCCCCCTGCTCCCCAACCCACCCACACCCATTCCCAGTTGTGGCATTCCCCTAGGTCCTCTCCTCCCATTGATGACCGACTAGGTCATCCTCTGCTACATATACAGCTAGAACCACAAGTTCCACCATGTGTTTTCTTTGATTGGTGGTTTAGTTCCAAGGAGCTCTGGGGGGTACTAGTTAGTTCATATTGATGTTCCTCCTATGGGGCTTCAGATCCCATCGGCTCTGTAGGTACTTTCTATAGCTCCTTCATTGGGAACCTTGTGCTCTGTCCAATGGATGATTGTGAGCATCCACTTCTGTATTTGCCAGGCTGTGGCAGAGGCCCCCAAGAGACAGCTATATGAGGCTCCTGTAAGCAGGCTCTTGTTGGCATATGCCATAGTGTCTGGGTTTGGTGGTTGTTTATGGGCAGAATCCCCAATGGGGCAGTCTCTTGATGGTCATTCTTTCGATCTCTGCTCTGAAATTTGTCTCTGAAACTCCTTCCATGGGTATTTTGTTCCCCTTTATAAGAAGGATTCTGAGCTTCTGGGCTAATCTCCATTTATCAATGAATGCATACCATGTGTGTTCTGTGATTGGTTTACCTCACTCAAGATGATATCCTCTAGATCCATCCATTTGTCTAAGAATTTCATAAACTCATTGTTTTTAATAACTGAGTAGTGTAAATGTACCATATTTTCTGAATCCATTCTTCTGTTGAGGGACATCTGGGTTCTTTCAATCTTCTGGCTATTATAAATAAGGCTGCTATGAACATAGTGGAGCATGTGTCCTTCTTACCACTTGGAACATCTGCCCAGGAGAGGTATTGCTGGATCCTCCAGTAGAACTATGTCCATTTTTTCAGACGAACCGCCAGACTGATTTCCAGAGTGGTTGTACAAGTTTGCAATCCCACCAGCAATGGAGGAGTGTTCCTCTTTCTCCACATCCTTGCCAGCATCTGCTGTCATCTGAGTTTTTGATCTTAGCCATTCTGACTGGTGTGAGGTGGAATCTCAGGGTTGTTTTGATTTGCATTTCCCTGATGATTAAGAATGTTGAACATTTTTTCAGGTGCTTCTCAGCCCTTTGGTATTCCTCAGTTGAGAATTCTTTGTTTAGCTCTGTACCCATTTTTATATAGGGTTATTTGATTTTCTGGAGTTCAATTTCTTGAGTTCTTTATATATATTGGAAATTAGCTCCCTATCGGATTTAGGATTGGTAATGATCTTTTCATGATCTGTTTGTTGTGTTTTGGTCTTATTGACAGTGTCTTTTGCCTTACAAAAGCTTTGCAATTTTATGAGGTCCCATGTGTTGATTCTCGATCTTACAGCAACAAGCCATTAGTGTTCTGTTAAGGAATCTTTCCCCTTTGCCCATATCTTTAAGGCTCTTCCCCACTTTTCCTCTATAAGTTTCGGGGTCTCTGGTTTTATATGGTGTTCTTTGATCTACTTATATTTGACCTTTGAACAAGGAGATAAGAATGGATCAATTTGCATTCTTCTACATTTAACTGCCAGTTGAGCCAGCACCATTTGTTGAATATGTTGTCTTCTTTCCACTGGTGGTTTCAGCTCCTTTGTCAAAGACCAAGTGACCATAGGTGTGTGGGTTCATTTTTGGGTCTTCAGTTCTCTTCCATTGATCTACTTGTCTGCCACTGTACCAGTACCAGGCAGTTTTTTTCCCCACAATTGCTCTGTAGTACAGCTTGAGGTCAGGGATGGTGATTCCACCAGAGGTTCTTTTATCTTTGAGAAAAAATTTTTGCTATCCTAGGATTTTTGTTATTCCAGATGAATTTGTAAATTGTTCTCTCTAACTCTGTGAAGAATTTAGTTGGAATTTGATGGGTATTATATTAAGTCTGTAGATTGCTTTTGGCAAGATAGCCATTTTTTACTATATCCATAAGGGATTACCTGCCAATCCATGAGCATAGGAGATCTTTTCATCTTCTGAGATCTTCTTCAATTTCTTTCTTCAAAGGCTTGAAGTTCTTATCATACAGATATTTTACTTCCTTAGTTAGAATCACACCAAAGTATTTTATACTATCTCTGACTATTTTAAAGGGTATTCTTTCACTAATTTCTCAGCCTGTTTATCCTTTGTGTAGAGAAAGGCCACTGATTTGTTTGAGTAAATTTTATATCCAGCCACTGCACTGAAGCTGTTTATGAGGTTTAAGAGTTCTCTGGTGGAATTTTTGGGGTCACTTATATATACTATCAGATCATCTTCAAATAGTGATATTTTGACTTCTTCCTTTCCATTTGTATACTTTGATCTCCTTTTGTTGTCAAATTGCTCTGGCTAGAACTTCAAGTACTATATTGAATATATAGAGTGTGCAGCTTTGTCTAGTCCCTGATTTTAGTGGGATTTCTTCAAGTTTCTCACCGTTTAGTTTGGTTTGCTATATATTGCTTTTGTTGTGTTTTGTTATGGGCCTTGAATTCCTGACCTTTCCAAGACTTTTATCATGAATGGGTGTTGGATTTGTCGAATGCTTTCTCACCATCTAATGAGATGATCATGTGGTTTTTGTCTTTGAGTTTGTTTACATAGTGAATTAAGTTGATGGATTTCCTTATATTAAACCATCCATGCATCCCTGGGATGTAGCCTACTTGATCATGATGGATGATCGTTTTGATGTTTTCTTTGATTACATTTGTAAGGATTTTATTGAGTATTTTTGCATTGATATTCATAAGGGAAATTATTCTAAAGTTCTCTTTTTTGTTGTGTCTTTGTGTGGTTTAGGTATCAGAGTAATTGTGGTTTCATAGAACAAATTGATATATAATCTCCTGTATCTATTTTGTGGAATAGTTTGAGGAACATTGGAATTAGGTCCTTCTTGAAGGTCTGATAGAACTCAGCACTAAACCCATCTTGTCCAGGGCTTTTTTTGGTTGTGAGACTATTAATGACTGTTTCTATTTCTTTATGGGATATGGGACTATTTAGATCATTAATCTGATCCTGATTTAACGTTTTTACCTGGTATCTGTTTAGAAAACTGTCCAGTTGGTCCAGGTTTTCCAGTTTTGTTGAGTATAGGCTTTTGTAGTAGGATCTCATGAGTTTTTGGATTACCTCAGATTCTGTTATTATGTCCCCCTTTTCATTTTTGATTTTGTTAATTATGATACTGTCCCTGTGCCTTCTTGTTTGTCTGGCTAGCAGTTTATATATCTTGTTGATTTTTTCAAAGGACCAGCTCCTGGTTTGGTTGATTTTTAGTATAGTTCTTTTTGTTTCTACTTGGTTGATTTCAGCCCTGAGTTTGATTATTTCCTGCTGTCTTCTCTTCTTTGGTGAATTTGCTTCCTTTTGTTCTAGCAGCTATCAAGCTGCTAGTGCATGCTCGCTATAGCTTCGATTTTGATGCCCTCAGAGCTATGGATTTTCCTTTTAGGACTGCTTTCATTGTATCCCATAAGTTTGGGTATGTTGTGACTTCATTTTCATTAAACTCTTAAAAGTTTTCTTCTTCTTCTTCTTCTTCTTCTTCTTCTTCTTCTTCTTCTTCTTCTTCTTCTTCTTCTTCTTCTTTCTTTTCTTTTTTTTTTCTTTATAGCTCTGGCTGTCCTGGAACTCTGTAGACCAGGCTGGCCTCAAACTCAAAAATCTGCCTGCCTGTGCCTCCTGAGTCCCGAGTGCTGGGATTAAAGACATGCACCACCATGCCCTGCAAATCATTACTTTCTTTCCTTATTTCTTCCTTGACAAAGTTATCTTTGAGTAGATTGTTGTTCATCTTCCACATTTATGTGGGTTTTCTATTATTTATGCTGTTATTGAAGATCAGCCTTAGTCCGTGGTGATCTGATAGGGTGCATGGGATTATTTCAATATTTTTGTATCTGCTGAGGCCTATTTGGATACTGATTGTATGGTCAATTTTGGAGAAGGTATCATGAGGTGCTGAGAAGAAGGTATATCCTTTTGTTCTAGGATGAAATGTTTTATAGATACCTGTTAAATCCATTTGTTTTATAACTTCTGTTAGTTTCACTATATCTTTGTTTAGTTTCTGTTTCAAGGATCTGTCCATTGATGAGAGTGGGGTGTTGAAGTCTCCCACTATTATTGTGTGAGGTGTAATGTGTGCTTTGAGTTTTAGCAAAGTTTCTTTAGTGAATGTGGATGCCCTTGTATTTGGAGCATTGCTCATGTTTCCTTAATCTCAGCAATAGAATGCCAACACACACACACACACACAGACAGAGAGAGAGAGAGAGAGAGAGAATCATCAGTCCAGAGAACACCAAATACATCAAAGACCAAAAAAAAAAAAAAAAAAACAAAAAACAAAAAACAAAAAACAAAAAACAGCCGGGCGTGGTGGCGCACGCCTTTAATCCCAGCACTCGGGAGGCAGAGGCAGGCGGATTTCTGAGTTCGAGGCCAGCCTGGTCTACAAAGTGAGTGCCAGGACAGCCAGGGCTACACAGAGAAACCCTGTCTCGAAAAACCAAAAAAAAAAAAAAAAAAAAAAAAAACAAAAAACAAAAAAACAAAAAAACAAAACAAAAAAAAACCCCTCATGGCATATTTAATTAAGAAACTAATTATACAGAACAAGAGAGAACATGAATGCTTCAAGAGTAAAATCACAAGTCATATATGAAAGAAAGCCCTTTGGAATAACTCCTAATTTCTCACTGGAACCTTTAAAATCTAGAAGACCATGAAATAATGTAATCCATGTTCAGAGAGTCCATGGATAGAAGCCTAGACTACTGTACTCATAATCCTGTCAGATATAGTTGAAGTAGAAAAAAAATTCATATTAGCAAACTAAAAGATTTTATGCCCACAAAACCCCCAGGGAAAGTATTTGAAGTAGTGTGTGAGACTGAAAAAAGGAATAAGGATATCAAGTGTCTATAGAAAGAAAACAAATGAAATCTAATAACTGAAATATAAAATAGCACTAAGAACACGAACAGGAAGGAAATGACAGTAATTATATCATGTCTTTAATAAGCTTTAAATTTTGATGGCAAAAACAAGTGTTAGCAGAATATATAATGAAAGAAACTCCATCTTTCTGTTGTCAGTGAAACAAAATAGTTGGATCTTTGAGAAAATCTACAAAATATACAAACCATTATCCAAACTAACCAGAAGGAAGAGAAAATATTCAAACTAACAAAATCAGAAATGAAAAGCAGTAGATAATAACACATATGGAGGAAATCCAAAGAATTCTTTTTTTTTCTCTGCATAGTAGAGAGAAATTTTGAATATTGGACATAATTTTATTTTATTTTATTTTATTTTTAAATTTATTACATATTTTCCTCAATTACATTTCCAATGCTATCCCAAAATAGGCTTCAGCCCAGAGATACAGAGATGGTTAAAATGCAAAACTCTCACTATGTAATTCTGCAGATAAAATAAATGAAAGAATTAAAACCACATAAATATATCATTAAATGTTGAAAAGGCCTTTGACAAAATCCAACACACGATAAAAGTCTTGGAGAGAAAAGCAATACAAGGGCCATACCTATACATAATAAAGGCAATACACAGCAAGACTATAGCCAACATCAAATTAAATGGAAAGAAACTCAAAGAAATTCCACTAAAATCAGGAATAAGACAAGTTCTAGCTAGTGCAATAAGACAAGTAAATGAGTTGAAGGTGATATGAATTGGAAAGGAAAAAATTATAGTATTACTATTTGTAAATGATATGATAGTAAATAGAAACAACCCCCAAAATTCTACCACGGAAGTCCTATGGCTGATAAACCCCTTCAACCAAATGAAGTTAATTTACTTCAAGATTAATTAAAAAAAAAAGCAGTCCTCCTATATACAAATGAAACATAGGCTAAAAAACATCAGTGAGGAAATACTTCACAATAGTCAGAAATAATATAAAATATCTTGTAGTAACTCTAACCAAGCAAATGAACATCTTGTGATTAAAATCTTCAAGTCTTCCATGAAAAAAATTGAATCTTGAGCAGAAGATGGAAATATCTCCCATGCTCATGGATTGGTATGATAAACATAATGAAAATGACCAAAAGAAATCTATAGATTCAATGCAATTCCTATCAAAATCTCATACCAGTTATTTACAGATCTTGATAGATCTGTAAATTCTGTAAACTTAATGTGGCAAAGAAAAAAAAAAGCCAACCAACCAACCAACAAACAAAACAAAAATCAGGATAACTAAAACAATTCTATAATTAAACAATTTCTATGCAATAAAAGAACACCATACCATATTTCAAGATCTACTATAGAGCTATAGTAACAAACCACACATAGTATTGGCATTACCACAGATAGGGTGGTTAATAGAATAAAATTTAAGATGCAGATATAAATCCACACACCCATGGACACCTGATTTTTGATAAAGAAGTCAAAATTGTACAATAAAAAAAATGAAAGCATCTTCAACATGCGACAGTGGTTTAATTGAATGTTAGCATGTAGAAGAATGCAAATATATCCTTATCTGTCACATTGCACAAAACTCAAGTCCACTTGGATCAAAGGCATAAAAAGCAAACAAAGAAACAGAAACAAACAAACAAAAAAACAGGTACACTGAACCTGATAGAAGAGAAAGTGGGTAATAGCTTTGAAGGCATTGACATAGAGGACAACTTCCTGAACAGAATAACAACAGCAGAGACATTATGATCAGCTATAAATTAATTAGACTTTGTGAAGCCAAAAAGCCTCTGTAGGGCATAGGACAAAACAGTATCCTATAGAATGAGTAAAACCTTCACCAACCCCACATCTGACAGAGGGCTAATATCCAAAATATATAAAGAACTCAGGAAACTAGACATCCACAAATCAAATAATGCAGTTAAAAACTGGGGTACAGATCTAAACAGAGACTTCTAAACAGAGAATCTCAATGGCTGAGAAACACTTAGATGTTCAACATCCTTAGCCATTAGGGAAATGCAAATCAAATCAACACTGAGATTCCATTTTAAACCTTTCAGATGGTTAAGATAAAAACTCAAAATGTAGCACTTACTGTGGAAGATGTGGAATAAAGGAAAAACTCCTCCATTGCTTGTGGAAGTGCAAACTTGTAAAAACTACTTTGGAGATCCATATGGCATGTTTTTCAGAAAATTGGCAATCAATATACTTCAAGTCCAAGTTATATCACTTCAGGGCATATAACCAAAGGACAACTCTATTCTACCACAGAGACATTTGCTCAACTATGCTTATAGCAGCTTTAATTGCAATAACCAGAAACTGGAAACAAACTGGATTTACCTCAACTGAAGAATAGATAAAGAAATTATGGTACATTTACACAATAGAGTATTACTCAACTGTTAAAAATAATATCGAAATTTACAGAAAATTGGATCAAAATAGATACAATTATCCAATTATATGTGTGTGTGTGTGTGTGTGTATGTGTGTGTGTGTGTAGGGTAGTTGTTATGGGGTATTTTCTCAGTTGATTGTGGTCTCTTTTTGCCAAATGTTCCTAGGTTGTGTTAAGTTGATATAAAAAAATTAGGATAATCTCACAATTCAATTTAAATAAAAACAGAGATAATAGAACACCTAGGCAAATGGATGGACCTGGAGAGCATCATCCTGAGTGAGGTAACCCAATCACAAAAGAACTCGCACAATATGTATTCACTGATAAGTGGATACTAGCCCAGAAACTTAGAATACCCAAGATATAAGATACAATTTGCTAAACACATGAAACTCAAGAATAACGAAGACCAAAGTGTGGACACTTTGCCCCTTCTTAGAATTGGGAACAAAACACCCATGGAAGGAGTTACAGAGACAAAGTTTGGAGCTGAGACAAAAGGATGGACCATCTAGAGACTGCCACATCTGGGGATCCATCCCATAATCAGCCTCCAAATGCTGATACCATTGCATACACTAGCAAGATTTTGCTGAAAGGACCCAGATATAGGTGTCTCTTGTGAGACTATGCTGGGGCCTAGCAAACACAGAAGTGGATGCTCACAGTCAGCTATTGGATGGATCACAGGGCCCCCAATGGAAGAGCTAGAGAAAGTACCCAAGGAGCTAAAGGGATCTGCAACACTATAGATGGAACAACAATATGAACTACCCAGTACCCCCCAGAGCTCATGTCTCTAGCTGCACATGTAACAGAAGATGGCCTAGTGGGCCATCAGAAGAAAGAGAGGCCCATTGGTCTTGCAAACTTTATCTGCCTCAGTACAGGGGAACGCCAAAGCCAAGAAGTGGGAGTGGGTGGGTGGGGGAGTGGGTGGGGGAGCGGGTGGGGGGCTTTTGGGATAGTATTGAAAATGTAAATGAAATAAATACCTAATTAAAAAAAAGAGAAAAAAAAAGAACACATGTGAAGGAAAGTTGAAGGTTAATGGATTCAATGGAGGGGGACGAGAAAAGTGAGAATATTCGGTGAGTTAACCAAAATCATGGATCTATGGAAAAGCCTCATGGAAACACAGCAATTAGTAAGTCAATTTCAAAATACAATTAAACACATATACACAAATATTTAGAAGGGGATTATATTGCATTAGGGACAATCTCCACTAGTATACTTGAGTTATTAAGGGAAAATTTGCAGTATAAAGAATTGGATATCTTCCTTTGTGTTACTGGTCAGGGAGACCCCAGAGGTCTCCAAAACAATACAGGCTATTATCAATTATCTTGGTTACTCAACAAAATTATATGGTTAAACCTAGTTCCTGAAGACACAACTTTGGCTGCAGTACATAGAGAAATTGATCTCAAACTGACTGGGAAACTTCTTTCCTGCTGGCTAGCCTTCATAGTTCCAGAAGGTGCTATGCAAGCTGATGGGGTAGAAAAGACATCAGTGACCTTTTTTCAGTGCTAGACCTTACATATTGCAATACCAAGTTTTCAGAAATGATGTGCCTACTGGGGCAACTAGGGTATAATTTTTGTGGGGTAACTTTCCAATTATATTTGCGGTCTGCTCTACAGGAGTGAGTTTAATGTTTAGCACTGTAATTCTTGTTAAAAACCTGTTGATAGAAAACTGAGAGGCCCTAGGAAAGAGACCTTAGGATTATTAATTTTTACCAAATGGTCTTATCATTAAATTGCTATCTATGTGTTTATGTAAGTAGAAACCTATAGAATAAAATTGAAGACGCAGATATAAACCCACACACCTATGGACACCTGATTTTTGATAAAGAAGTCAAAATTGTACAATAAAAAAATGAAAGCATCTTCAACATGTGACACTGGTTTAATTGAATGTTAGCATGTAGGCTGCTTAAAACCTTGGTCAGAGAAACTTAAAAAAAAAAAAAAAGGAGAGCAGTTAATGGAGAGCTGCATAACTGTTTCAAGTTCTGAAATGAACATACTGAATGCTCAGACCTAAGTGGGACATCCTTATTGACACCACTACCAAGGCTCAGGGAATATCATAGATGATAAAAATCACAGAATGTTTTACATATTCTTGACTTTTTAAAAAAATGACCAATTTCTTTGCAATGTAGTCAGTGATGAAGATAAATAGCCAATGTTTCAATAAGTAAACTCCCACCCATGTTCCTGCATACAATACTAATTAGTCTTAGTTTGTTGCTCATACACCCCCCACACACGTGTAGGAGTAGAGGCTTGTGGAGAAGAAGATGAGCTTCAGCAGGAATGGAAGAGGGTGTGAAAGGGAACAGTGGAGAATGAAAATACTAAAATTCATTTTATACATGCATGAATTGTCAAAAATATTTTAAAATATCTCACTTGAATTATCATTTTGCTGTGAAGTTTTCCCAGAAATTTAAAGTATATTTATGACCTCAAAGATGCTGCTTAACAGTTTCAGAAATATTACTATATCCAACTTTTCTTGTGTGTGAAATACATTAACTAATATATTCATCAATTTCAATTTCTTTGAAGGTAAATATTTTCCTTAAAATTGCAATATAGAAAAAATTCAAATTATACAAATAAGGAAATAAATATATAAATAAATATCAAAACCACTATACAGGGGAATTCTCAATAAGAGACAGCCAGAGCATCTGTAGATAAAAGGGATGCATCTGATATACAGCTTGGAAATGTGAACTGTAATCACACATACATGACCCAGAGTGACTACCTGAGGAACACACTGAAAGCACCAGCCACACCATTTTATAACAAATGACAACACAGAAATGTGAGAAGAGACCCGATCTTGACACCATCTCTAATCTCCTAAGCACAAGAATGCTTAGGATAGAATGCGAGGACTTTGATGAGAAAAATAACTGAGATCCAACAAGGAACATCAGATCCACAGGTAAAGAAAAACACAAGTATGGAGATGTTCCCCATACTCAGTCTGGACTTTGGTCACAGAAAGCAATGCTTGTAAAATGATATCACCAGGATATTAGACACAACAAATCTGTAGCTATCAGGCAAGGAATTTCAAAATGGAAAATTCTTTCAAAAAGGAATCCTATACAGAATACAGCCCTCCCCCACCCTGAAGCAGGAAGAACATACTAAAGTAACTCTTTTGAATTACTGAGACTTGATGTCCTCACTATACTGGCAGAGACAGTTAAAATGGCAATTGAAGTTTTGAAGATAGTACATTCATTCCAACTAGGAAAAAAATAATTCCAGCTGATGTTGTATTATTTTATGCTTAGTTTTATTTTAGTTTTCTTATTTTTAATACATTTGTACTTCAATAACTTTTTGATTTATATTAGCCGATATATTGCCTAAGTATTTTTTTTTGATATCCTTTTTATTGAATACATTTAGTTTTGGCAGTTCTACATATATATTGAGTGCATTTTGTTCGGTCTCTTCTCTTACCTTCTTTTATCTCTCTTTGCACACATCATATCCTCTCCTTCCCATAGATTCCCTCTCCACAATCTTGCCTTTTTGTTTTGTTTTATTATGTTTTGTTTTGTTACAAAGTATAGCCATAACCATCTATGTGGCCAAGGGGTTGGAACCATCCATTGGAGACTAATGGTTTTACATTTTGTTATACAACTAAAGGCAATGACTGTCCAGAATTCATTATCTGCCAATAATTCAGGAGGAGAGATAAGGGTTCCATGAGCTCCTTCTTTATTTAAGATTAGCTACTGACAGGCCTAATCTTGTGCCAGTCCAGTTCAGGGACTTGCAGCTGCTGTAATGTTTGCAATGGCTATGTCATGACCTGAAGATAGCATTTCACAGCCCTTCTCCCAATCTTCCGGCTCTTACATTCTTTCCACTACCTCTTCTCTAAAGTTCACTGAGCTGTAGAGATGGTTGTATAAATGTTCTTTGTAAGGCTGAAAATCCAACTGTCATTTATTCTAAGAATCTTGAGCAACCAAGAGGCATTTCATTCAACACTATTCATTGTAAAGAGATGTTAGTATGATTAAGGCTGAAAGTAACATTTGTCTATGAACATAAGCATCATTAAAAGACAGCTCAGCATTGTATTAGTATAGCTAAGTAATAGTAGTACATACCTTTCCCCAGAAATTATGAACTCCCCAGCCACGTTTTCTTCTTCTTCTTCTTCTTCTTCTTCTTCTTCTTCTTCTTCTTCTTCTTCTTCTTCTTCTTCTTCTTCTTCTTCTTCTTCTTCTTCTTCTTCTTCTTCTTCTTTTTTAAACCAGATGTATAGTACCTAGAATGTATCTCCTGTGCAGAAAGCCTCAAATCCAATTACAGAGCATTTGGTTACTGCCATAACAGTCATGGCACTGTTGCACTAGTAAGCACATAATAACTGTCAGGTTGGCCTTGTGTTTCTCAAGATGCACAGCTGAGTAAAACCACTGATACTTTATCTCCTTCATCAGAATACATGCTCTACACCATGAATGCTAGATAGTTGGGAAGACATGTCCAACTTAGTTACATTTGCTTTCTCTATATCTCACAACCAAGATGTTTGGTTTTGCTATCTTCCTCAGTAGAGCCTTATTAGTTTTAATGGGTAATATAATTATATTGACTCTTTCCAAACTTTTTGACATAATTCTTGAAACGTAAGGTAGAGCAATTTAAAAATAGAAGGAAATAAATTAGATGCAAACAGGAAAGGAAGAATTAAAAATATTAGTATTTATTGATGGGATGATTCTAAACCTAAAAGATCCTAAAATTCTAACAGAAAATTCTAATAGTTGGTAAATTCTGCCAAGAAAACGAATGACATAAAATTAATGTTTAAAAATCAGCTTTCTTATACATCAGTAACAAGTATCTGAGAAATGTATCATGGAAACAATTACTTTCATTAATCTCAAAGCCATTGGAATGAAAATAACAAAGGAAATAAATGAACTTACAGAGAAAATTTAAAATACTCAAGAAAAAGTACAGGGCCCGGCAGTGGTGGTGTATGCCTTTAATTCTAGCACTTAGGAGGCAGAGGCAGGCAGATTTCTGAGTTTGAGACCAGCCTTGTTTACAGAATGAGTTCCAGGACAGCCAGGGTTACACAGAGAAACCCTGTCTCAAAAAAACAAAAAAACAAAACAAAACAAAAAAAAGACAAAGTACAAAAAAACATTAGAAGATGGAATGGCCATCTGTGCTTGGATGAACAAAATTAACAGTGTCAAAATGGATATCCTATCAAAGGCAATACACAATGTAATCTGAATCAAAAGTGGAATTCCATTTTCCACAGAAATAGAAAACTATTATGGAAATACAAATGATCCAACATAATAAAAGAAATTCAAACCAATAAGAAATGAAAAAAAAACAAGAAGCATTTTGAATACTCAAGAGACTTGACAAAAGAACAGCATCCTCATGAAATATCACACACAGATTTCAAAAATACAAATCAAAATAGTGATATAAAAGTGCTGAATGCACACACAAAGGCAGAAACATCAGAAAAATGTCAAATAATTCATCACCAATGTTAAAAGCAAGAAAAAGTATGAGATAGTCTTACAAGATTTGAAACTATGCAATTGTTAAAGCAGATTTCTATACACAGAAATAATGTCTTTTAGTATGGTTGGATAAATAAGAACAATTTAAGAAAAAGGTAAAATAGAACCGTTCATGGCAACTGAGCCAGTGATACAGAAAATACTTAAATAAAATAAATAATAATCAAAATGATTATTTTATTCATGAAAGCAGAATAAAACAATGTAATGAGAAAAGGAGAGATTATACAGGTTGGTTTCTGTAAACTTGACACAAACCTGGAAATATCTGAGAAGACAGATTTTTTTATTGAAAATAGATTTTCTCATACATCCTGATCACACTTTTCCCTCCTTCCACTCCTTCCAGCTCTCCACAATCTCCCCTCTCCCCCAAGTCCACTCCCCTCCATTTCCCTTCAGAAAGGAGCAGTCCTCCAAGAGACAACAACCAGGCATGACAAAGCATGATTAACTAAGATAGGGCAAAAGGCCCTACCATCAAGACCGAGCAAGGCAACCCCAATAGGAGGAAAAGAATCCCAAGGGTAAGCATGAGACAGAGACATACCAATCCTACTGTTAGGAGTCACACAAAACCATGAAGCTAATAGTCATAAAATATAGACAAAGGGTCTGATGCAGACCTGTGCAAGTCTTATGCTTGCTGCTTCAATCTCTGTAAGCCTATATAATGAGCCCTGCTTATTTGATTCAGTGATCCATGTTCTCCTGGTGCCTACCATCCCTTGACTTCCCTTGACTCCTAAACTTGCTCTTTCAAAGAAGGCCCGAGAGACCCAAGGAACATTCAGTTCCACCTGAGGCACAACCCTCAGAGATCAGCAGCCTTCTGTTCTCTGAGCTCCATTGTCAGGCCCAAGGCACTGCCTTCCCCCAGAAGGAATCCTGTAGGCATCAAGAACATCCAGCCAATGACAGGGACAACCAGATGGCTAAAGTCCAGAGGAAGACCACAACCAACAAGAGCCAGAACAATATGGTACCACCTTAACTCAATTATTCTTCCCCAGAGTTCCCTGAATATGTTAACATAGCCAAAGCACAACAGGATGACCTTAAATCTAATTTTATAAAGATGATAGTGAATTTTAAAAAGGAAATGAATAAATCCCTTAAAGAAATATGTGAAAATACAATAAAACATGTGAAGAAAATGAATAAAATTGTTCAAGACCTGTAAATGCAAATAGAAGCAATAAAGAGAATGCAAACTACCAGAATTCTGGAATTGGAAAACCTAGGGAAAAGAAGAGGAACAACAGATCATGAAGTGATGAATACAAGAGATGGAAGACAGTATCTCAGGCATAGAAGTTACAATTGAAGAAATTGATACATCAGTCAAAGAAAATGTTAAATGTAAAAAGTTCTTGACACAAAATATCTGACAAATCTGGGACACTATGAAAAGATCAAACCTGAGAATAATAGGAATAGATGAAGGTGAAGGAGCCCCAGCTCCAAGGCTCAGAAAACATTTTCAACAAAATCATAGAAGAAAACTTCCCCAACCTAAAGAAATTCCTTTAAACATACAAGGAGTTTAAGGAACAACAAATAGTATGGACCAGGAAACCAAATCCTCCTGCCACATAAAAATCAAAGCACAAAACTTGCAGAAAAAAGAGAGAATCTTAAAAAGTACAAGGGAAAAGGCAGACACATCAGAATTATATCTGACTTCTCCACAGAGACTCAAAAAGCAAGAAGAACCTAGGCAGATATTCTACAGACTCTAAAAGACCAGAGATGTCAGTCCAGACTATTCTACCTATCAAATCCTTAATCAACATACATGGAGAAAACAAGATAGTTCACAAAAATCTCAATACTATTTTTCCATAACTCTAGCCCTAAAGACAATACTAGAAGGAAGATCCCCAATTCAAGAGACTAACTGCCCATGAGAAAACACAGGAAATAATCTCACACAAACAAAATCAAAAGAAGGGAAATGTGCATGCACACACATGTCTGTATTCTCTCTCTCTCTCTCTCTCTCTCTCTCTCTCTCTCTCTCTCTCTCTCTCTCTCTCTCTCCCTCCCTCCCTCCCTCCCTCCCTTCTTCCCATCAATGTTATCAAAGTAAACAGGAATTAACAATCATTGGTCATTAATATCTCTCAGCATCAATGGACTCAATTTCTCAATAAAAAATAATAAAGGCTAACAGAATGGATAAGAAAACCAGATCTGTTATGTTGCATACAAGAAACACACCTCAGTAACTCAATAATAAACATAGAAATTACCTTAGAGTAAAAGTCTGTGGGTTCTGCTCATGTTCTCGGCCACCTACCCACTGTGGTCTGTGGTCCCAAATCCCAGTAACCCAGTAAAATCAAAACTCTAGAGGCTTGGATTTTATAAGTCATATTTATATCAGTAAATTCTCACCCCACAAAATGCCACACAATGAACTCAGAGCCAATTAATATAGATATAAATTGTGCACATAGATAAGACAAATTTTCCTGTAATTATCCATCCCTTATAAGATATTCATAGCTACCTTTGGCTATTCAAAGTCATGCTGAATCTGGATCTCTTCCTCCATCTTTTTTCCCTCTTATTCTGTCTTCTCTCTCTGTCTCTGAAACTCTTAGCTCCATTTTCCATGTCCAATCACATGCTTCCTTTTGTATTAATATTTAAATTAATTGGGGGAAATTCTGCTATACTTCACCCTTTCTTGTGGGGAGCGGGTGTGGCGGCAGTCCCAAAGGCGCCAGGGACTGCAGCTAAGTCTTATGACTTGCACCTGACTTCCTCATATAAACCACAAACATCTTGAGAGCTGCACAGGTGTACCAGGATACGGGTAAATCCATTTTGATGGAGATATGCCCCTGCTGCCCTGATTAGCTGAAGCTGCATGCCTGGTGAGGTGGCGTGGCCTGCTGTGCATGGATGAGAACTGAGAGTATTTAAGAGTGAGAGGCCCAGGGCTCGGGCGGGGGGGGGGGGGAGATATAAACAAGAAGAAACAGGACTGAATAAACTGCTGTTAGAAGGACTGGTGGTGGAGAAAGTAGGGAAAAGCCTCGAAGATATGGGTACAGGGGAAAAATTCCTGAATAAAACAGCAAAGGCTTGCGCTGTAAGATCGAGAATCTATAAATGGGACCTCATAAAGTTGCAAAGCTTCTGCAAGGCAAAAGACACCGTCAATAAGACAAAAAGACCACCAACAGATTGGGAAAGGATCTTTACCTATCCTAAATCAGATAGGGGACTAATATCCAATATATATAAGGAACTCAAGAAGGTGGACTCCAGAAAATCAAATAACCCCGTTAAAAAATGGGGCTCAGAACTGAACAAAGAATTCTCACCTGAGGAATACCGAATGGTAGAGAAGCACCTGAAAAAATGTTCAACATCCTTAATCATCAGGGAAATGCAACTCAAAACAACCCTGAGATTCCACCTCACACCAGTCAGAATGGCTAAGATCAAAAATTCAGGTGACAGCAGATGCTGGCGAGGATGTGGAGAAAGAGAAACACTCCCTCATTGTTGGTGGGATTGCAAGCTGGTACAACCACTCTGAAAATCAGTTTGGCGGTTCCTCAGAAAATTGGACATAATACTACCAGAGGATCCAGCAATACCTCTCCTGGGCATATATCCAGAAGATGTTCCAACCGGTAAGAAGGACACATGCTCCACTATGTTCATAGCAGCCTTATTTATAATAGCCAGAAGCTGGAAAGAACCCAGATGCCCCTCAACAGAGGAATGGATACAGAAAATGTGGTACATTTACACAATGGAGTACTACTCAGCTATTAAAAAAATGAATTTATGAAATTCTTAGGCAAATGGATGGATCTGGAGGGCATCATCCTGAGTGAGGTAACATATTCACAAAGGAACTCACACAATATATACTCACTGATAAGTGGATATTAGCCCAAAAACTTAGGATACCCAAGATATAAGATACAATTTGTTAAACGTATGAAACTCAAGAAGAACGAAGACCAAAGTGTGGACACTGTGCCCCTTCTTGGAATTGGGAACAAAACACCCATGGAAAGAGTTACAGAGATAAAGTTTGGAGCTGTGAAGAAAGGATCGACCATCTAAAGACTGCCATATCCAGGGATCCATCCCATAATCAGCTTCCAAAAGCTGACACCATTGCATACACTAGCAAGATTTTGCTGAAAGGACCCAGATATAGCTGTCTCTTGTGAGACAATGCCGGGGCCTAGCAAACACAGAAGTGGATGCTCACAGTCAGCTATTGGATGGATCACAGGGCCCCCAATGGAGGAGCTAGAGAAAGTACCCAAGGAGCTAAAGGGAACTGCAACCCCATAGGTGGATCATTATTATGAACTAACCAGTACCCCAGAGCTCGTGTCTCTAGCTGCATTTGTATCAAAAGATGGCCTAGTCGGCCATCACTGGAAAGAGAGGCCCATTGGACTTGCCAACTTTATATGCCCCAGTACAGGGGAATGCCAGGGCCAAGGGGTGGGGGTGGGTGGGGGACTGTGGGGGGAGTGTATTGGGGACTTTTTGGATAGCATTGGAAATGTAATTGAGGAAAATACCTAATTTAAAAATAAAAAAGAAAAAGAACTTCCTCTCTCCTGGTTGTATGTTCTGGCACATAGTAGACATTCAATAAATATTTGTTTAATTAAAAAAAAAAAAGAAGGACTGGTGGTCTGGTCGTGTTATTCTTGCTGGTCGAGAGCGAGGCGACAATTGGTGGCCCTTATGGGGAACCAACTCCCCCACCGAGTTCAGAACTTTCAGCAGTCAGTGGTTGCAGGCAGGGTAAGTTCAAGGTGAGTGAAACTTGCGACCCCAGGAGTTTGGGAAGGACCTCGGATAAAATAGAGGCAAGCATAAAGTTGCCAGGAAGTAGGCACAAAGTAACCCAGGAGTTTGGGAAGGACCTCTGGTAAAATAGAGGCAAATATAAAGTTGCCAGGAAGCAGGCACAAAGTAATGTTAAGGTTCCCGGTTTTGGGACAAGTTAAGGTTCCCGGTTTTGGGACAAGTTAAGGTTCCCGGTTTTAGGACAAGTTAAGGAACTATGATAACCTCAGTGTAGTGATCAATAGATCCTCGCTGTGTAGTTATGCTTTTTTCTCCCATTGACCCTTTGTGGGTAGGTCTGATAGTTTTGGTCTTGTTTGTTCTGATATATAGACTCTGTTACTGTTTGAATCGAGAGGCAGTCAAGACAGGTCAGAAAATCCTTACAGAGCAACAAGAAAGTATGTCGGAAGAGGAGAAGGGCTTAAAAAGAAAAAAAAAAAAAAAAGAAAGGAGACACAGTGTTATCAGGTGAACAGAAAGGACAAAACAAAAGAGCCGAGGTGGAGGAGGAAGGCAAATTAGCTTCTGCGCCCCCTCCCTATGCCTCCTCAGCAGCCGCCTATAAGCAGATCTTCTGTTCAGAGGTTTGGAGAGAGGTTAGATTCTCCTTGCTGGGATGTCCTGTTTTCACTGACCAAACAGGGCAGAGATATCATGAGCCTCTGGATTTCAAGGTAATTAAGAATTTGGCTGAGTCCGTGCGGACATACGGCCTGAGTGCTTCCTATACTGTGGTTCAGGTGGAGGCCTTGAATAGACACTGCGTGATGCCATCCGATTGGGCAGGCTTGGTGAAGGCATGCCTTTCACCTGGGCAGTATTTGAATTGGAAGGCCTTCCTTATTGAATTTGCAAACGAACAGGCAGCTGCTAATGCTGTTGCAGGAAATCCAGCATGGGATAGGGATATGCTGCTTGGTCAAGGTCGATTTGCACAACAACAAACAGGATATCCACTGCAGGTGTTTGAGCAGGTGAATCAGATTGCCGTAAGGGCATGGAAATCATTGCCCAACAGAGGGGAAGTTAGTGGAAACTTAACCAAGATCATCCAAGGTCCCACTGAGCCGTTCTCAGACTTTGTAGCTAGGATGGTTGAGGCAGCAGGAAGAATCTTTGGTGACCCTGATACTGCTATGCCCCTGATAAGGCAGTTGGTTTATGAACAATGTACCCGAGAGTGTAAGACTGCCATTACGCCCTTTAAAAGCAAGGGTATCGAGGCATGGATGAAGGTGTGCTGAGAGCTTGGTGGGCCATTGACCAATGCTGGTCTTGCTGCAGCTGTCATGCAGTTGCAAAAGAGAAAGAGGGATGTGCCTCTCAGAGCTTGCTTTAGGTGTGGCAAGCAGGGACACTTGAGGAAGAATTGTCCTGAAAAAGGAAGTGGCTCCAGGGGAAGCAGGACTCCCCCCCCCCCCCCCCGGAGTCCCGTTGTGTCCAAAGAGTAGGAAAGGGAACCACTGGGTTAGTGAATGCAGATCAGTCAGAAACATCCATGGCCAGCCTCTTACTCCTGGAAATGAAAGTGTGTGGTCAAAAAAATGGGCAGCGGTGCCCTCACTTCCAGGGCCCGCAAATATATGGGGCAGTGAACAATTTCCAGGGGGAAGAGGAGACCTGGTCAACATTGAGACATCCCCACAACCGCGGAGAGCCACTGAATGTTCAGCAGGATTGGACCTCCATTCCACCACCAGACTCGTATTAACTCCCCAGATGGGCACACAGGTGATTGAGACAGATTTTAAAGGTCCTCTACAAAAAGACATGGTAGGATTGTTTTTGGCCGCTCCTTGTCTGCTTTATGTGGGCTCATTGTCTATCCAGGAGTTATTGACCCTGATTATCAAGGGGTAGTTAAGGTTATGGTCTCATCACCATGAGGTATTGTGTCCATCTCCCCTGGGGATCGAGTAGCTCAAATTGTACTTTTACCTAGCCTTCATGGGCTCTTCCCCTCCGCTGGTAAACAAAGAGGAAAAGGAGGGTTTGGTGCCTCGGGCGTAGACCTGACTTGTCTCTCTCTCCAGATGGACCAGCGTCCAGTTCTGGAGTTGAAGGTGGATGGCAAAGCCATCCTAGGGCTCCTAGATACTGGAGCTGATTGCAGCATCATAGCACAGAAGAATTGGCCCCAGGGATGGCCAGTGCAAAATTCTAATCAGATGCTGCGAGGCCTAGGGTATGCAAAAGCTCTGGATATGAGTGCACAGAGTCTGAAATGGAAAGATGCTGAGGGCCATTCAGGGGAAATTCAGCCTTACGTGCTGGAGCTCCCCATTTCTTTATGGGGAAGAGATCTATTAAAAGATTTAGGCTTGAGACTTACCAATGAATCTTCACCTACTTCTCGACATCTGATGCAGGATATGGGGTGGCACCCTTCCTATGGGTTAGGGAAATATTTACAAGGAAAAAAGTCCCCCATGGTACAAAGGAAGAAAATGAATACTGAAGACCTGGGTTTTTCCTAGGGGCCACTGAGGAGGGCATTCCCATAACCTGGAATAAGGGGGATTATTGAAAGAACCCATGGAACCATCAAAGAGATGTTATACAAACAAAAGGGGGGAATAGGCTATAGCCTCACCCCTAAGATGAGACTTTCTTTTTTTTTTTTTTTTTGTGGTTTTTCGAGACAGGGTTTCTCTGTGTAGCTCTGGCTGTCCTGGAACTCACTTTGTAGACCAGGCTGGCCTCGAACTCAGAAATCCGCCTGCCTCTTTCTTTAGTTCTTTATACTTTAATTTTTTAAAATCTGAATAAAGATGGCCACGCAACAGCAGATAGACATGTTCAAAGAGTGCCTGGCCTACAAGGATATGTATGCCAGGTGGAAAGATGTGCTTATAGGCACATGGAAAGGACCAGATCCGGTGTTGACGTGGGCGAGAGGGTCTGTTTGTGTGTTTCCACAGGACCAGACGGAACCTCTTTGGGTGCCGGAGAGATTGGTGAGACCCTGCAAGAATGAGGCTCCTGATCCAGTTGCCCCTGTGGATGTGGTGGATGGTCCCACAAGCACGGACGATGGAGCCGAGATGGGAGATCCTTTCGGTGTTCCAGAAACCAATACCAGCTCGACATGACATTCAAATTTTTCCATGCCTTTTTGATCCCTGAATTCCCCTTAAAGAGACAGCCCCTCTGGCTATCTATCCCTTGCTTCAGGGAAGATGAGCAGGGATGAGAGCCCTGGGATGTATGCTTGTTATAGTGTGTGTGTGTTGTGTGTTTGACACGTGTCAGGTGCAGTGTGTGCAGGCCCGCACTTTCGCCATGGTAGCATAGGCTTTTGCTGCAGTGGAGGCGGGACAATCTCCTCAGATTCGGTTTGCCGCTCTAAAAGAAATTATGCTGCGTTATGCCGTGGGGTGCGAGGCTAAGCACTGCACAGAGGATAGCTTGCTGTTGGCATCCTCTGGAAGGCATGTCTGATTGCATGAAGGTTCAGTGTCCTAGTTCCCTTACCCCAGGAAAAACGACATGGGAGCTGGCCAAGACCTCTCTGGGTGATGAGCCCAAGGGATGGTTTTGTGTAAGGCCCCTATGCTTGCACACTGGGGATCAGACCTCTACCTTCACCCATGAGGCTTGCTTGCAGCAATTAAGATCTGGCCATAGATTAATCGACATCCTGGCCTTTTGATGCACCTGCCGCAAGCAAAACACAATCTCCCCAGGTGTGGCTTGGCATGATAGAGAGGAAGTCAGTGATAAGACTCCCTGGGCATGTCACCAACCTAAGGGATCAAGCCAATGCTGTTTGTCTCCCAAGGACGGGTAAGGGGCATGGCTGGGGGGGGGCTATCTACAGACATTCTCTCTGCCAAAAAAGAAAAAAGGGGGAGATGTGGGGAGCGGGTGTGGCAGCAGTCCCAAAGGCGCCAGGGACTGCAGCTAAGTCTTATGACTTGCACCTGACTTCCTCATATAAACCACAAACATCTTGAGAGCTGCGCAGGTGTACCAGGATACCAGTAAATCCATTTTGATGGAGATATGTCCCTGCTGCTCTGATTAGCTGAAGCTGCGTGCCTGGTGAGGTGGCATGGCCTGCTGTGTGTGGATGAGAACTGAGAGTATTTAAGAGTGAGAGGCCCAGGGCTCTGGCGGGGGGGGGGGGGAGATATAAACAAGAAGAAACAGGACTGAATAAACTGCTGTTAGAAGGACTGGTGGTCGTGTAGTTCTTGCTGGTCGAGAGCAGACGCGACACTTTCTGATCAAATAAAAAAAAAAACTTTTTTCTCAAGTACAAATTGAGCACAACTATTACCATTTTGTAATTTACAAAGTAAGAGATAGACCTAACATCTAGTCCATCATTTTTGTCAATAAAAGAGAACACTCTGTCATTTATCCTAACTTAAAAGACTTATAATTCTACACCTGACTTATGTACTGGCTTGAGATTGAATGCCATCTGTAAACCATCCTCTCAAATCTGTTCTTTCAATGTTAAATAGCCTGGGTTGGCTATGAGACAATAAGTAGTCTTTCAACCCTGTCAGAAATATGAGAATGACAAATATCTGAAAATATAGGAAGCCTAACACAGCTTCCAGAACTGAGGCAAGTTATAAAGACAGCCTACCCATACAGTGCCAGGAAGTCAGAAAGTTGGAGCATCAGTCTTTAGCATTCTGACCCAGGATATTCTCACAGACATTTAAAAACAGGAATTATTAAGGACTAGCCTATTCAGTCTCAGCAGAACTAAGCTGTCCTAACCTGTAAATTGTGTCCTCTCAATGATGTCTTCAGGAGAGATAGGCAATTTCTGTCCAATGGCCACCTAGCCACAATGTACTACCTCACTTGAGGTATAGATGTGAAGAAGTATAGCAAAATTCGAGGCTTTTGGGCCCAGGCTTGGGAGTGTAGCCTTTGTGGCTTAGTGCTCCAGGTGCTGGTCATAAAACAGTGACATTCCTTCCTCCACCCACCTGCTTCCTGGGTTCAAAGAGTGTTCATCAAAGAAAGTCACCCTGACCTACCCTGACCATTGCTGGAACCTGCAATGCAAATGTGCTATCTTTAGGGGCTCTTAGATTGTTAGGGGCTCTTAGAAACTGTCTTGAGAGATAACCTGACACTTGTGACTTTGCACTTCCTTGTGACTCTTAACTGGTATTTTTGGTATTTTCCAACAATGCCCTCCCCACCTCCTTGAGTTGTAGTTTCTTCCTTTAAATACCCCCTTACTCAGCTACTCTGGGTGCCATGGTCCTCTACTCCTGCGTGGTGTATGACCATGGGCCCGAGAGCGCTCTTGAATAAAAATCCTTGCAGTTGCAGCAAGACCGTTTCTTGTGGGTGATTTTGGGGTGTCGCCTCTCCTGAGTCAGAACGTGGGGGAGTCATCACGTTGTGGGTCTTTCAGATGCTCTGTTGTTTCTTTGAATCTATGAATGGGAGGTGTAGGAGCAGATAAACAACAAGTGAATAAATAACATTAAATATTACATTCTGTGGGTTTCTGATGTTTTTGAAAACCAAGTATCTATGTTAAGTAATCTGGACTATGTTAATTAAAATATCTGAAAACACCTTAACAATAATCTCAGAGCCATGAATTTGCTATTTTGTCTTTAACTCACAGGCTTAAAAATCTGAGTCAATTGATAATGATAGAAGTAGCCCACCTAGATTAGACAAGTTATCCCAATTATTCTATCCTTTTATGGGTATAGCGTAGGATGGAAATATATTATTTTTAATACTGACCACAACACTAGGTCCTCAGGTAGAACTATTTCCAATTTTCTAAGGAACTGCCAGACTGATTTCCAGAGTGGTTGTACCTGCTTGTAATCCCACCAGCAATGGAGGAGTGTTCTTTTTCCTCAACATCTTCACCATCTGCTGTCACTTGAGTTTTTTATCTTAGCCATTCTGACTGGTGTAAGGTAGAATCTCAGGGTCTATGATTTGCATTTCCCTGATGACTAAAGACGTTGAACATTTCATTTTTTATGATTAAAGTTTTTTTTTTCAAACATGGAGATAAAGTGTTGAGCAGAAACTGAAGGAAAAGCCATCCAGTGACTATCTTACTTGGGGATCCATCCCATATATAGACACCAAACTCAGACACTATTGCTCATGCCAAGAAGTGCTTGCTGACAGGAGCCTGATACAGCTGTCTCCTGAGAGGCTTTGCCAGAGCCTGAGCAATATTCATGTGGATGCTCACAGCCAACCATTGGATAGAGCACAGGATCCCCAATGGAAGAGTTAGAGAAAGGACTGAAGGAGCTGAAGGGGGTTGTAACACAATAAGAAGAACAATAACAAATAACTAGACCCCCCCAAGGCTACCAGAGACAAAACCACAACCAAAGATTATACATAGGGGGACACATGACTCCACCTGAATATACAGCAGAGGATTGCCTTATCTGGCATCAATGGGAGTGTTATACCCTTGGTCCTGTGGAGGGTTGATCACCCAGCTTAGTGGAATGCTAGGGTGCTGAAGTGGGACTGTGGGGGTGTGTAGGGGAGCAATCACACATAGAAGCAGGGGGGAAGAGAGAGTGTGTTTGTGGATGGGAAACCGGGAAGGGGGATAATATTTGAAATGTAAACAAAATAATCAATGAAAAAGGTCTAGAACAGAAAAGAAGCAAACACATGCAAGAACAGTAGACAACAGGAAATATAAAACTTGGGGTTGAAATAAATAAATTAGAGACAAAGAGTGTAATACAAAGAATCAATGAAATGGATAGTTGATTCTTCAAGAAAACCAAGAGGACAGAAACTCTCAGCCAGACTAACTAAAAGACAGAGAGACAGTACCCAAATTAACCAAACCAGAAATGAAAAGTGGGATATAACAGTACACACTGAGGAAATCCAAAGGATCATTAGGTCTTACTTCAAAAGTCTGTACTCTACATAATTGGAAAATCTAAATGAAATGGATGGTTTTCTTAATAGATTCTAGTTAACAACGTTAAATAAGGATCAGGTAAACAATGTAAATAATCCTATATCCCCTAAAGAAATAGAAGCAGTCATTAAAAGTCTCCCAAACAAACAAACAAAAGGCCCAGATGGTTTTCAAGCAGCATTCTGCCAGACTTTCAAAGATGTGCTAATACAAATATTGCTCAAACTATTCCACAATAAAAATATTGCTCAAACTATTCCACAAATAAAACCAGAAGGAAAACTGCAAAAGTTATTCTAGAAGGCCAGCCACCCTGATACCTATCACCACACAAATACTAAACAAACAAACAAAAAAATTCAGACCAATTTTCTTATAAACATTGATGGAAAAATACTCAAGAAAACTCTAGTAGCCCTTCTGGTTGGTGCCAGCACCAGGTCACCTTGGGCACGGAGTCAGCAGATACCCCCAAGGTCCCCTAGAGGACTTGCCATGCGATCTTTGGACCACCGGTGAGTGGAACACAACTTCTGTTCCAATCCAATCACGTGGGACCTGAGACAGCATTAGGGAAGCAGAAAAGCCAGCCTGACCAGGGTCACAAATCCCTTCCAGTGGGTGCCAGCACCTGGTCACCTGGGCACAGAGTCAGCGGACACCCCCCAAAGTCCCTAGAGGACAGCCTCTGAGGCAGACCCCGTTTCAAGCTCCAGATATCCGTGCACCTTTCCTGCCAGAGGGGAGCTGTCCGCCCCACCCAGGAGGGCTTTGCCAGAGCACCTGGGGGCGACATCTTGGTTCCTGGATCCCTCTGAGACTAGTCTGTGCAGGTGAGAGTGTGGACTACAGAAGCAACACAGCTTCTGGGACAGTCCCAGTTTCAGGCCTTCATCTTCTGCTAGGAGGCAGGTCCAAACACCAGATATCTGTACACCTTCCCAGTAAGAGGAGTGCTTGCCTGTAGAGAGTTCTCTAACCACTGAAACTCAGAGAAGAGAGCTAGTCTCCCAGGCTTGCTAATAGAGGCTAACAGAATCACAAGAGGAACAAGCTCTAACCAGAGACAACTATAACAACTAACTCCAGAGATTAACAGATGGCTAAAGGCAAACACAAGAATCTTACTAACAGAAACCAAGACCACTCACCATCATCAGAACGCAGCACTCCCACCTCACCCAGTCTAGACCTGGATTTAAAAGCATATCTCATGAGGATGCTAGAGGACATCAAGAAGGACTTTAATAACTCACTTAAAGAAATACAGGAGAACACTCCTAAAGAGTTACAAGTCCTTAAAGAAAAACAGGAAATCACAACCAAACAGGTGATGGAAATGAACAAAACCATACTAGACTTAACAATGGAAGCAGACACAATAAAGAAAATCCAAAGTGAGGCAATGCTGGAGATAGAAACCCTAGGAAAGAAATCTGGAACCACTGATGCCAGCACCAGCAACAGAATACAAGATATGGAAGAGAGATGCAGGTGCAGAAGATTCCATAGAGAACATTGGCACAACAATCAAAGAAAATGCAAAATGCAAAAAGATCCTAAATCAAAACATCCAGGAAACCCAGGACACAATGAGAAAACCAAACCTACAGATAATAGGAATGGATGAGAATGAAGATTTTCAACTTAAAGGGCCAGCAAATATCTTCAACAAAATTATAGAAGAAAACTTTCCAAACCTAAAGAAAGTGATGCCCATGAACATACAAGAAGCCTACAGAACTCCAAATAGACTGGACCAGAAAAGAAATTCCTCCAGACACGTAATAATCAGAACAACAAATGCACTAAATAAAGATAGAATATTAAAAACAGAAAGGGAAAAGGGTCAGGTAACATATTAAGGCAGGGCTATCAAAACTACACCAGACTTTTCACCAGAGACTATGGAAGCCAGAAGAGCCTGGACAGATGTTATACAGACACTAAGAGAACACAAATGCCAGCCCAGACTACTATACCCAGCCAAACTTTCAATTGTCTTAGATGGAGAAACCAAACTATTCCATGACAAAACCAAATTCACATATTATCTTTCCACGAATCCAGCCCATCAAAGGATAATAACAGAAAAAAAAAATACAAGGACGGAAACCACATCCTACAAAAAGCAAGAAATTAATCCTTCAACAAACCTAAAAGAAGACTGCCAGAAGAACAGAATGCCAACTCTAACAACAAAAATAAAAGGAAGCAACAATTTCTTTTCCTTAATATCTCTTAATATCAATGGACTCTATTCCCCAATAAAAAGACATAGAGTAACAGACTGGCTACACAAAAAGGACCCAACATTTTGCTGCTTACAGGAAACCCATCTCAGGGAAAAAGACAGACACTACCTCGGAATGAAGCAAATGATCTAAAGAAACAAGCTGGAGTAGCCATCCTAATATCTAATAAAATCGACTTCCAACACAAAGTTATCAAAAAAGACTAGGAGGAACATTTCATACTCATCAAAGGTAAAATCCTCCAAGAGGAACTCTCAATTCTGAATATATATGCTCCAAATTGCAAGGTCAACCACATTCATTAAAGAAACGTTAGTAAAGCTCAAAGCACACATTGCACCTCACACAATAATAGTGGGAGACTTCAACACACCACTTTCATCAATGGACAGATCCTGGAAACAGAAACTAAGCAGGGACACAGTGAAACTAACAGAAGTTATGAAACAAATGGACTTAACAGATATCCTAAAACAAGAGGATATAACTTCTTCTCAGCACCTCATGGTACATTCTCCAAAATTGACCATATAATTGGTCACAAAACAGGCCTCAACAGATACAAAAATATTGAAATTGTCCCATGCATCCTATCAGATCACCATGGACTAAGGCTGATCTTCAATAACAACATAAATAATGGAAAGCCAACATTCACGTGGAAACTGAACAACACTCTTCTCAATGTTACCTTGGTCAAGGAAGGAATAAAGGAAGAAGTTAAAGACTTTTTAGAGTTTAATGACAATGAAGCCACACATACCCAAACTTATTGGACACAATGAAACCATTTCTAATAGGAAAACTCATAGCTCTGCGTGCCTCCAAAAAGAAACTAGAGAGAGCACACACTAGCAGCTTGACAACACCCCTAAAAGCTCTAGAACGAAAGGAAGCAAATTCACCCACAAGGAGTAGACATCAGGAAATAATCTAACTCAGGGACGAAATCAACCAAGTGGAAACAAGAAGAACTATTCAAAGAATCAACCAAAGGAGGAGCAGGTTCATTGAGAAAATGAACAAGATAGATAAACCCTTAGCCAGAGTCACTAGAGGGCACAGGGTCAGCATCCTAATTAACAAAATCAGAAATGAAAAGGGAGACATAAGAACAGATCCTGAGGGAATCCAAAACACCATCAGATCCGTCTACAAAAGGCTCTACTCAACAAAACTGAAAAACCTGGATGAAATGGACAAATTTCTAGAAAGATACCAGGTACAAAAGTTAAATCAGGATGAGGTTAATTATCTAAACAGTTCTATATCCCCTAAAGGAACAGAAGCATTCATTAATAGTCTCCCAACCAAAAAAAAAAGCCCAGGACCAGATGGTTTTATAGTAGAGTTCTATGAGACCTTCATATAAGATCTACTTCCAGTAGTCCACAAAGTATTCCACAAAAGAGAAGCAGAAGGTACTCTACCCAATTCATTCAATGAAGCCACAATTACTCTGGTACCTAAACCACAGAAAGACCCAACAAAGATAGAGAACTTCCGACCAATTTCCCTTATGAATATCAATGCAAAAGTACTCAATAAAATTTTTGTTAACTGAATCCAAGAACACATCAAAACAATCATCCATCCTGACCAAGTAGGTTTCATTCCAGGGATGCAGGGATGGTTTAATATATGGAAATCCATCAATGTAATCCAGTATACAAACAAACTCAAAGACAAAAACCACATGATCATCTCATTAGATCCTGAGAAAGCATTTGACAAAATCCAACACCCATTCATGATAAAAGTCTTGGAAAGATCAGGAATTCAAGGCCCATTCCTAATCCTGGTAAAAACAATCTACAGCAAACCAGTAGCCAACATCAAAGTAAATGCTGAGAAGCTGGAAGCAATCCCACTAAAATCAGGGGCTAGACAAGCTGCCAACTTTCTCCCTACCTTTTCAACATTGAACTTGAAGTCCTAGCCAGAGCAATTCGACAACAAAAGGAGATCAAGGGGATACAAATAGGAAAGGAAAAAGTCAAAATATCTCTTTTTGCACATGATATGATAGTATATACAAGTGACCCTAAAAATTCCAACCGAGAACATGTAAACCTGATAAACAGCTTTAATGAAGTAGCTGGATATAAAATTAACTCTAACAACTTAATGGCCTTTCTCTATACAAAGGATAAACAGGCTGAGAAAGAAATTAGGGAAACAACACCCTTCTCAACAGTCACAAGTAATATAAAATACCTTGCCATGACTCTAAGGAAGTGAAAAATCCTTATGATAAGAATTTCAAGTCTCTGAAGAAAGAAACTAAAGAAGATCTCAGAAGATGGAAAGATCTCCCATGCTCATGGATTGGCAGGATCAATATAGTAAAAATGGCTATCTTGCCAAAAGCAATCTACAGGTTCAATGCAATCCCCATCAAAATTCCAACTCAATTCTTCAATGAATTAGAAAGGGCAATCTGCAAATTCATCTGGAATAACAAAAAACCTAGGATAGCAAAAACTCTTCTCAAGGATAAAAGAACCTCTGGTGGAATCACCATGCCTGACCTAAAGCTTTACTACAGAGCAATTGTGATAAAAACTACATGGTACTGGTATAGGGACAGAGAAGAAGACCAATGGAATAGAATTGAAGACCCAGAAATGAACCCACACATCTATAGTCACTTGATCTTTGACAAGGGAGCTAATACCATCCAGTGGAAAAAAGACTGCATTTTCAACAAATGGTGCTGGCACAGCTGGTCGTTATCATGTAGAAGAATGCAAATTGATCCTTTCCAATCTCCTTGTACTAAGGTCAAAGCTAAGTGGATTAAGGAACTCCACTAAATTCAGAGACACTGAAACTTATAGAAGAGAAAGTGGGGAACAGCCTCAAAGAGATGGGCACAGGGGGAAAATTCCTGAATAGAACAGCAATGGTTTGTGCTGTAAGATCGAGAATTGACAAATGGGATCTCCTAAAATTGCAAAGCTTCTGCAAGGCAAAAGACACCATCAATAAGACAAAAAGACCACCAACAGATTGGGAAAGGATCTTTACCTATCCTAAGTCAGATAGGGGACTAATATCCAATATATTTAAAGAACTCAAGAAGGTGAACTCCAGAAAATCAAATAACCCCATTAAAATGGGGCACAGAGCTAAACAAAGAATTCTCACCTGAGGAATACCGAATGGCTAAGAAGCACCTGAAAAATTTTTCAGTATCCTTAATGGTCAGGGAAATGCAAATCAACCCCCCCCCCCCGAGATTCTACCTCACACCAGTCAGAATGGCTAAGATCAAATCTCAGGTGACAGCAGATGCTGGAGAGTATGTGGAGAAAGTGGAGCACTCCTTCATTGTCGGTGGGATTGCAAGCTGGTACAACCCCTCTTGAAATCAGTTTGGTGGTTCCTCAGAAATTTGGACATAGTACTATGGGAGGTTCCCGCAATACCTCTCCTGGGCATATATCCAGAAGATGTTCCAACTGGTAAGAAGGATACATGCACCACTCTGTACATTGGAGCCTTATTTATAATAGCCAGAGCTGGAAAGAACCCAAATGCCCCTAAACAGAGGAATGGATACAGAAAATGTGGTACATTTACACAATGGAATATATATGAACAATGAATTTATGAAATTCTTAGGCAAGTGGATGGATCTGGAGGATATCATCCTGAGTGTGGTAACCCAATCACAAAAGAACACTGATGATATACACTCAGTGATATTTGGATATTAGCCCAGAAACTTAGAATACCGAAGATGCAACTTGCAAAACACATGAAACTCAAGAAGAAGGAAGATCAAAGTGTGGATACTTCATTCCTTCTTAGAATGGGAGACAGAATACCTATGGAAGTATTTACAGTGACAAAGTTTTGAACAGAGCCCAAAGGAATGACAATCCAGAGACTGCCCCTCTTGGGGATCCATCCCATAAACAATCACCAAACCCAGACACTAGGCAGAAACCAACAACAGCCTTAATCAGTGTGGGTTTGTACCCAGGGGGATTTCGGTTCTCTGAGGAGAACGAGGTGGGAGTGAGAAGGAGGGAAGCATCTGCTATCAGGATATAAAGTAAATAAATAAACAAGTTAATTAAAAAAATTGCCAGGTGATACTGGCTTTGAAAGCATGAAGGGTTTTAGAGAATAGTTTAGAACTGAAATTGTGAGAGGTCAGGAGAGGCCATTAGACAGAGTCTCAGTCACACAAAGTTCCAAAATTGAAGGATCATGTAGAGTAGTCTAGGCTTAGCACTGTGTAGCAGGGTCAGAGTTCATGAATGATTCCAGAAAATGTTATTGATGAAGGTGTGGCTCAGATTTACGAAAGACCACGGTATTTTGGAGATGCTAGCTAGCATCATGGTACAACTACTAAGGACAGTAGCAGGTGTTTAGTAGAGCCAGCCTGAGCCTATGGCACAAGCTCTGCTTCGGATAGCAGAACCAGTGAAGTGGAGCTGGCTAGGTCCCTTGGGACACAGATCATGAAACCCAGACATCTGACACAGTGCTTTACATTGTCAAACTTAGGTTTTGCTTTGATCTGATTGGAAATGTTCCCTTGCCTTTCCTTTCTGAAGAATATGTGAGATAGTTCTGATTTCACAGGAGCCCACAGCTGAGATACTTTGAACTTTGAAAGAGACTTTGGGTATTTTAAAGAAACTGACTTTAAAATGACATTTAAAATGTTTGAGGTTTTTTAAAAACTGAGGGATATTTTAAGTTATTTATGACTATATTGTGATATGTATATTAATATGATATCTTGGGTATAAGCAAGAAAAGAAAGGATATGGTTTAGTAAGTAATACATTTGTATGTCAAGTTAACAAGTGGTCAGTTATGCTGGTTGGTTTGAATATGCCAATGTCACACAATCCTAGACATATCTATTAAGAGAGAATATTAACTAATAAAGTATCCCCATCAGGTTGACCTGAAAACAAATCTGTAGAGCATTTTCTTGATTAATGATTGACAAAGGAAGACACATGGTGCCTCCCATGGGAAGGTGGTTGTGGATAGTATAGAAACGTAGGCTGGGCTAGCTGTATGGGAGAAAGCCACTATGCAATAATCTTCAATGATTCTGCATCAGTTCCTTTGTTCAGGTTACTGCTTGAGTTCCAGTTTTAACTTCCAAGGACTCTGTAAAGGAACTGTAGGATGAAATAAATCCTTTCCTACTCAAATCGCTTATGCTCATGACCTTTATCAAATCAACGAAAACCCTAACCATGACAAAATTGGTACATGCCAATGATATCTCTATAACAAAATTTGGCATGTGTTTTAATGAAGACTGTGGAAGAATTTTGGCATATTGTGTTGGAAAGCTTTTGAGTGTTCAGATCATAATAGATTCTTCTGTGGGATCTTGAGAGTTGAGAGTGTTTAGAGAAATGCAGACAATAAAGGCCTGACTTGCAAAGTTTAGGAGGCAAACCAAGCTTCTTCCAGGGCTCTTAGCAAGATATTTTTGCATTCAGAAGAAAGTCCAATAAGGGCTATTGGTGATGGTGCAGTCCAGTATTTTCAAGGTACTAGCATCATGGGATGACCATTAAGAACAGCAGTAAGTATGGACTGGAGTTATACAATGTATCTTGCAGCAAGCCCCTAGGATCCTAAAATACCATGCTTCCCAGAAGTCTGACATTAAACTTTACATTAGACTTTGGTTTTGATTTAATCTGATTGTGACTGTGTTCTACTTCTTTTCTCTTAGTAAGAAACTGTTTAACTTGATATCCTTCTTCATGATCTAGCTCAATAAGTCTAATTGATCTTTATCGCCGAGCATCCTACACAACCTGCCATATTTAATCTGTATACCAGATCCAGTGTTCAATAATCCAAGTAGATCGTAATAAAACTAAAATATTCTGTGCATCTAAAAAATACTAATAAAAGGAAGAGTTCCATCAATTGAAGACAATCTTTACCAGTTACACATCTCACAGAGGATTAATATCCCAAACATATAGAACTAAAAACAAAAGAAAACAAAATGCAAACAAACAAATCCTCCCCAACTAAAATCAAAACAGATGCAGAATAGCCAAGGGCTCGCTCAATAAATGGACCAGAGACCTGGACAAAGATGTCTCAAAAGAAGAAATAGCAGTGGCTAGGTAATATACAAAAATGTTAACAATTTCCAGCAAATCAAAATAAATTTAAATTTTTATCTTTCCTAGTCAGAATACCAAAAATCAAGAAAACAATGTACAATAAATGTTGGAAGAGATATGGGGAAAAGAGAGCCTTTATTCACTGTTGGTGGGATTGCAAACTAGCTCTAGCCATTCTGCAAATAAGTTTGGATAATTCTCAAAAAAACTAAAAATAAATCTAACATATGAATTAGCTACACTACTCCTTGGTGTATGCCCAAAGGACTCAACCTTTTTTTCCTGATATACTTGTTCAGCCATGCTCACTGCTTCTCTATTCACATTATCTAGGAAATAGAAACAATCTAAATGTTCCTCAACCAATGAATGGATACTGAAAATGAGGTACATATACACTATTTAATATTGTTTATTTATAAAGCAATATGAAGTCATAAGGTTTGAGGGTAATAGATAGAACTAAAAATGATAGTGTTGGGAGAGGTAACTTGGACTCAGAAGAACAAATGCCACAAATTCTTTCTGGCTCTTACATCCAAATCTTCAGACCTGAGTATACTTCTGGAATTCATGGCAGAAATGAACATAGTAAAAAGGGACTATTGCTGTAGTGAGGTAGGCTGGAATGGAGGAGCAGTAGAGATGGGAATAATGGGGGAAATGCTATGGCCCTAGTTAGGGAGTATGGAGTGGAATAAGGGGAGGGGTGAGGTAAAATAACAGTAAGAATGTCTGAAAATCATAAGCAACCATATTATTACCTCTCTAAGACAATTATATACTTGAATGTCAGTATATAAATATTTATATATAGTTTCTTCTCATCTTGGCTGACAATGCTCCCCCAAGAGCCAAAGAGCATGTAACAAAACTGGACAAGGTATTTTTATTTGTAAGTCAGTGTTGTCCAGGAAACTCTCAAAACATTATAGAATGTTGCTCTTGCTCTTAGTTATTCCCTAAAGGTAGAAGGTAAGTCCCTATTACTGAAGACAGACTGGACTTCAGACACAGGGCCCAGAGGCTATCCTGACTAGGAACTGGCATAAAAACCTCTTCTGGGTGAAAGCAACCAATACATGCAGCTATGATGCTTATGAAGTGCAACAATGGCCAGCCTTGAATGACAAAGCTAAGCTTGCAGTAGGAGCATTCATACTATCTTCATACTATGAGGGGATTTTACTCATGGGATATTTTCAAGTGTATAGATACACCCTAGACCTCTTCTAAGAGTAATCTTCTGATGCAGCTCACATAAAAAGCCATAGAAATAAGCTGCTGTCTTTTATCTGCTTGGTCTCAGTATCTCTGGAAAGTTCATCTATCTTGATGCTGAATCAATTGTTATTCATATTAGAACCCACTTCATTGAGATTCCAATGTATACCAATAAACATCTGAGGCATCCTCCATCATGTACTAAACAACTATTAAATTCTCGGTCATCAGGAAACAGCCATTGTTGGGCTAGCAGGACCATAACTTGTAAGCCACTCTAATGATATATTATATATACATGTACAATACTATCAAAGTATAATGTATTAGAACACACACACACACAAGCTATTAATTTTGTTCCTTTGGAGAACTCTCACTAATACACTCCTCATAAAGGAAACTTTTCTTTGCTATAGATGAGACTATTTCAGAAAAGTATAAACCAATTAAAATAATGAGTTATGGAATCCATTCCCAAAGAATATATCTATGCTACAACTTCTACATGTAAAGCTCAGGGAACACAGGGGAATGAGTGGTGGAAAGGTTAAAAGAGCCAGAGGATCAGTGAATTCACTATATGAGACTGTATTTTCTAGTAATGTCAGAAGCTATCCCCATAAAATTTCACCAATATGAGTTCCTTAACATAGACTGAACAAGGACAAAAGACACACTAATGTAGACAGGGAAAAGGTCACCAGTCCTCAACCCTACAGAAAGAATTAAAGGCAGCTAATAAATGTAGATATCAGTAAAAATAGTCTTCCTCAGGAAGTTATTTAATATTAAATGTTTAGTCCTGAAAACATATATACCAGTAACATTATGAAAACTGAGCAATTTGAAATTATATGTGTGTATAGTAATATATATATATATATAATGTGTATAGTCATATAATTAAATTGTATAATTAAATATACAATTAGTGAATAAAGAAGCAATGAATTTGAAGGAGAACAAGGAGGAGTTGTGCAAGGGTTTGAAGGGAAAAAGGAGAGCTAGTATAATCATATTATAAACTTAAAAATAAAATTACTAAAAAGAGATTAATTTATTTTTGACTTTACAGGAGCCCACAGTTAAAAGACTTCAGCATTTAAAGAAACTTTTGATATTTTAAAGAGACTTTAAATATTAGAGGGGCTTTTTGGTATATTAGAGAATATTTTGTTATTATAGAGATACTGATTTTTTAAAGCATCTGAAGTTTTAAAGATTGTGAGACTTTTAAAATTGGGAAATATATATTGTGGCATTAAAATATTAACATGCCATTGTGTGGACAAATGGGAAAGAAAAGGTTTAAATGGAATAGTGGTGTGTTTCTATATATCGACTGGAGAAGAAGTCAATTGTGCTGGTTAGTTCTATGTCAACTTGGTACATGCTTGAGCCATTTTAGAAGGGTAACCTCAATTGAGAATGTATGCCCATATCATTGGTCTATGAGCAAGCCTGTGATTCATTTTCTTGATTGATTATTGATATGGGAGGTCCTGATCACTGTGACTGATGCAACTCCTGGGTTGGTAGTCCTGGAGGCTATATAAAAGCCAGTTGAATGAGCCATGAAAAGCAAGAAAGTAAGCAGCACCCCTGCCTGGCTTCTGCATAAACTACCCTACTAAATTCCCTGAATGATAGAATGTGACAATGAATTATAAGCTGAAATAAGCCGCTTTGTTGTCACATTGCTTTTGGCCAAGATTTATTACAGCAATAGAAACCCTACCTAAGACAGAGATGAACAATAGAGCTATAAGAAGTCATCATGGCCAACACAGAAATCCAACAAGCACCCAATAGTAACAGAAAAGAAAAGAAATACAAATAGTACAAGCAACAAGAAGTACAATCAAGGGCTGGTGAGATGGCTCAGTGGGTAAGAGCACCCGACTGCTCTTCCGAAGGTCCAGAGTTCGAATCCCAGCAACCACATGGTGGCTCACAACCATCCGTAACGGGATCTGGCGCCCTCTTCTGGAGTGTCTGAAGACAGTGTACTTACATATAATAAATAAATAAATCTTTAAAAAAAAAAAAAAGAAGTACAATCAAAAACCAAACTGGAAATAGGAAACATCTTTTATGGTGATTGATTTTAATGTCAAGTTGGTATACATTAGAACCAAGTGTGTTGGAGTCTCAATTAAAGAATTGTCCTGGTGTACTCCATTGAGGTGAAAAGACTCACTCCAAATATGAGCAACCCATTCTGGTAGCAATCTAGATTTGAAAAAGAAAAGAAAAGATGGAAGGAGGACAATTATTTCCTTTTTTCTCCTTGGCATTCCCATTTAATAGTTGGTTGGTTTATCCTATTGTTGCCACCACTGATTCATTCACTGATGTCAGAACCAGGGTTTCCAAGATTCCATAATTAGCTAAGAGCCAATGGCTCTTCAGGAACACTCCAGACTTTGGACACCAGATTGGGACTACTGAGACAGTGAACCTCTTAGAGTGAGCAACTACTGTGTTAATGGCCTCTCCAGGGTGAGGCATCCATCGTGCAACTACTCCAACTTGTGAGGTACTCATCCTCAAGAGCCAAGCAAACCCTTTGTTTGAGAACCCTCTAGGGTGTGAGACAACTATTGTTTGTTTGTTGTTGTTGCTGTTGTTAGATTTTTTATTAGATATTTTCTTTATTTACATTTCAAATGTTATCCTCTTTCCTAGTTTCCTCTCTAAAAATCCCCTATCTCCTCCCCACTCCCCCTGCTCCCCAACTCACCCACTCCCTCTTCCTGGCCCTGGCATTCCCCTATACTGGGGCATAGAACCTTCATAAGACCAAGAGCCTCTCCTTCCATTGACAACTATTGTTATTTCAATGTAAGCTGATTTCATTAATTCTTCATATACTGTGGTGGTTTGAATGACTCTCTGTCTCTCTCTCTCAGTCTCTCTCTGTCTCTCTGTCTCTGTCTCTCTAGAGAATTCTCTAAAGAATTAATACAAACTGTGGTAATTGTAATAGTGGCAGAGAAACAAAGTTATATGGATGAATATTTTAGTGGACTTGGTGGTATATGAAATTAGTTCTAGAGCTGGATAAATACTATGGTTACTAAAGATTCATATGTTAGTATAGAGAGACTGAAAATCCATGGCATGAGCTACTTAGTGAGCTATGCAAAATAAATTAATTTGACACTTCTGATTCTTATCTTGTGAGGAGCAAGGATTTAGTCACTTTGTATATGAAGCTTTTGAACATTTGTTTAAAATAAGGAAAATAATAATTCTGGCTTGTTACTTTCAGCACCTGTGGGCAATGTTAACAGAAGGAAAAGAAAGACTAATAAAATTGGCCAGCTTCAGATGCACATAAACAATCAAAATGTTTCTAAGTACACCATGGAAGAAAATCTGTCTTGTATTCATAAAGATATGTGTCTCAAGTTGCAGAAAAACAAATCCAAGCTCTCATTAAATGATTAGTTGGCTTACAACATAAATTGAATTACCAGCCTCAATGTGTGTGAGCGGTTAATGTGAGGACACTGATTAGAAAGGAATGGATAACTGTGACTTGAGATGGTGAAAGATGTGTGCAAGAAATCTAAGAAGGTAGAGGATATTGAATTCTCCTATTATAATGTACTAATGCCTCCTGACAGAAATAGTCTCCACTTATATCAGAGAATGCATCATCACCCAGACACCCTGTAGCACTGACATCTATGTCCTCCTCTGAGGGAAATACTCCTGCCTTATAGGTAGACCTGGGGATGTCCTTCACCTAAAGTAGATATCAGAGAATCTTGATGTTCCTCTAGTACCACATGTCATTGCTTCTAGACATATAGAAGTATACTCCAAGTATATTCCAGGTGAAGTAGATGTAGAGGTGAAATAGAAAGTATGGTCTAGGAAGTGATAAGCAACATCCCTGTGGTGGTTTGAATGAAAGATGTCTCCTGTAGACTTTGGTATTGAACAGTTTATCTTTAGTTGGTGGCACTATTTGTAGAGGTCTTAAAACCTTTAGGAAATGTGTCCTGACTGGAGGAAGAATGTGACTGGAGGAAAGCTTAGCCTCACCTCTCTCCTAGTTCATGCTCTTTTTTGTGTTTATTGTGAAAGAAACAATCTCTAAGTTTCTTGCTCTCGTGTCTTGGTCCTTGCTTTCTTGTCATTATAGATTCTCTGTCTAGAACCATAAGGCAAAGTGAATTCTTCATTCCATAAGTCACTTTTTGGTGTGTTTTACCAGTGAAAAAGTAACTGACACAATTCCTAAAAGTTATGAGTTTGTAGATTCATTCAAGCAGGTCTAGGGAATATGTGCAGTAGTGGATTTTGAGGGTGTTGGATAGTTGGGGAAAGAACATAAAACTAGGTAGGATGTAGAGGCTCTAAGTATAGTATTGAAGCTCATGCAGTTTAAAAAGTTAAACGTTTATTTTATTTATTGGTTGAAATATTTGTGAAAAGATGACTTACTAAGAAAAAGCTGGAGATCCCCAATGTTCCTTGGACCAGTATTGATAAACAGATTTTTTTAAAGCTCAAGAAAATTGGACAGTGGTTCACCTGGAAGAATGAGTCATCGGTGGAGAAAGGATCCATTTTGTCATTACACATGACACAGAGAATTGTGGTCAGGTGTTATCTTATGAAGAAAGTAATTATTTAAAACTGTTTTACACTGCTGTGGTCATTTGAATGAGAATGACCACACCATGAGCTTATATGTTTAAATGCATGGTCACCAGTTGGTGGAACTGTTAAGAATTAGGACTTGTAGCCTAGTTTGAGTAGTTGTGGACTTGATGGAGGAAATATGTTACTGGGGGATTTCAAATGTCCATACCAGGCCCAATCTCAATCTCTCTCTCTCTCCCTTTTTTCCTCCCTCCCTCTCTCCTTCCCTCCCTCTCTCTTTGTCTCTATGTCTCTCTGTGTGTCTCTCTGTCTCTGTTTCTGATATTTGTAGATCAGATATTAGTTCTTAGCTCTTGCTCCAGTGCCTTTCCTACTTCCCTGCATGTCTGTTTTCATGCTCCTGACCAGACCATGATGATAATGGACTAACCCTCTGAAACTCTAAGCAAATCTCCAATAAAATTCTTCTATAATTTGCCTTGTCATGATGCCTTGTCATGGCAATTTGAACAGTAGCTAAGACACCCAGGAAGCCTGATAACATTGAACTATTACCATTCATTTATAGTCTGAAGTCAAATTACTACAACACCAGTGCAGAAGATGACATTGAGAGGCAATACTGTACTTGAGAATAGTGGCAGTGGAAGATGAAGATCCTAAATGTTCTGTCAGCAGGCAGCTTGCCTCAAGAAGTGAAACAAAGAGTTAGAAGTCACCCTGACCCTTTGGAGAAAAAAATTGCCTAATTACCTGAGAATAACTTTGGATCTAGACACATAGGAGGATTAAACTTTGGAGTCATACATGGGCTACACAGTTTACTAATGTAGATAACGAGAATGCTAAAATCCCAGCAGACTACTTGTTATTTATAAGCACATCTCTCTAAGCAAGGAGCTTAATTATTAGTGAGTTTTGGAAGTATGCAGTCAGTTTAACTTTTACAAATCTCAATGATTTGTTTGTTCCTCCCTACCCCATTCAGAACCATTTGGGAGACACCCCATACCTAGAATATTAACCATTCTAAGGTGTACAAACTAGGAGTTTAGGGAAAGCTTGATTTTCTAGCTAGCTAGCATGCTGCAAAGCTAAGTGTGATGTGCAGGCAGTGGTCTATAGAAAGGGAAATTACTAAAGTAGAGATATCTCTGTTATACATGTGACACTTTTCTTACTGGACAGGTTCAGCACCAACATAATTCAACTTGACAGTGTGTGCAAGGCCAGAAAAAGTTAGGCAAACACTTCCTCTTTTGTGTATTTTTTCTTTTGCCCCTTGTGTGCTCCCTTTATTTGTTTTATTATATTGTTTGTAGTATTTTAACTTATATTTCAAAAGATTTTATAGTTTTAGTTTTTATTCTTCTTATAATTATTGAATTATATTTATGTGGACTTTTCTTATCAGGCAAACTTGTGTCATTTCATTTTTTGGCTCTTATTTTCCTCCTTTTATCGTCTTTTACGGTCAGTAGTAGATTTATGTCCACTTGTTTTTAAAAGTTTTCTTATATTTTTATTTTTATTTCCTTTAATTGTTTTATTATTTCTTTAATGAGTACATTAGAAATGGACTTCATGGTGGCAATTCATAAATATGTATCACGATACTTTCTTTTTTATTCCCTGGTGTTGTAGCCCCTCCCTATTCCCTACCTGATGGCTAAAGACATAGAACACTTGTCAAATATCTACTGTTCATTTCCATCTGCATATTTCATTTCATTCATTCATTTTTTCTTCCTTTCTATTCTCTCTCTCTTTCCTTTTCTTTTTCTTTCTCTTTTTCTTTTTCTTTCTTTTTTTTTATTAGGTATTTACTTCATTTACATTTCCAGTGCTATCAAAAAAGTCCCCTATATCCTCCCCTCATAACTCCCCTATACACCCACTCCCACTTTTTGGCCCTGGCATTCTCCTTTTACTGAGGCATATAAAGTTTGCAAGACCAAGGGGCCTCTCTTTCCAGTGATGGCCGACTAGGCAATCTTCTGATACATATGCAGCTAGAGACACGAGCTCCGGGGGTACTGCTTAGATCATATTGTTGATACACCTATAGGGTTGCAGACCCTTTTAGCTCCTTGGGCACTATCTCTAGCTTCTCCATTGGGGGCCCTGTGATCCATTCAATAGCTGACTGTCAGCATCCACTTCTGTGTTTGCTAGGCCCCGGCATAGTCTCACAAGAGACAGCTATATCTGGGTCCTTTCAGCAAAATCTTGCTAGTGTATGAAATGGTGTCAGCGTTTGGAGGCTGATTATGGGATAGATCCCCGGGTATGGCAGTCTCTAGATGGTCCATCCTTTCGTCTCAGCTCCAAACTTTGTCTCTGTAATTCCTTCCATGGGTGTTTTGTTCCCAATTCTAAGAAGGGGCAAAGTGTCCACACTTTGGTCTTCTTTCTTCTTGAGTTTTATGTGTTTTGCAAGTTGTAGCTTGTATCTTGGATATTCTAAGTTTCTGGGCTAATATCCACTTATCAGTGAGTATATATCATGTGAATTCTTTTGTGATTGGGTTACCTCACTCAGAATGATACCCTCCAGGTCCATCCATTTGGCTAGGAATTTCATAAATTCATTCTTTTTAATAGCTGAGTAGTACTCCATTGGGTAAATGTACCACATTTTCTGTATTCATTCCTCTGTTGAGGGGCACCTGGGTTCTTTCCAGCTTCTGGCTATTAAAAGTAAGACTGCTATGAACATAGTGGAGCATGGAAAGAACCCAGATGCCCCTCAACAGAGGAATGGATACAGAAAATGTGGTATATTTACACAATGGAGTACTACTCAGGTATTAAAAAGAATGAATTTATGAAATTCCTAGGCAAATGGATGGACCTGGAGGGCATCATCTTGAGTGAGGTAACACAATCACAAAGGAACTCACACAATATGTACTCACTGATAAGTGGATATCAGCCCAAAACTTAGGATACCCAAGATATAAGGTACAGTTTGCTAAACACATGAAACTCAAGAAGAATGAAGAGTGAAGTGTGGACACTATGCCGCACCTCCTTAGAATTGGGGACAGAACACCCATGGTAGGAGTTACAGAGAAAAAGTTTGGAGCTGTGACGAAAGGATGGACCATCTAGTGACTGCCGTATGCAGGGATCCACCCCATAATCAGCTTCCAAACGCTGACACCATTGCATAAACTAGGAAGATTTTGCTGAAAGGACCCTGATATAGCTGTCTCTTGTGAGACTATGCTGGGGCCTGGCAAACACAGAAGTGGATGCTCACAGTCAGCTAGTGGATGGATCACAGGGCCCCCAATAGAGGAGCTAGAGAAAGTGTCCAAGGAGCTATAGAGATCTGCAACCCTGTAGGTGCAACAACATTATGAACTAACCAGTACCCCGGAGCTCTTGACTCTAGCTGCATATGTATCAAAAGATGGCCTATTCGGCCAACACTGGAAAGAGAGGCCCATTGGACATCCAAACTTTATATGCCCCAGTACAGGGGAACGCAGGGCCAAAGAAATGGGAATGGGTGGGTAGGGAAGTAGAGGGGAGGTTATGGGGGACTTTCGGGATAGCATTGGAAATGTAATTGAGGAAAATATGTAATAAAAATATTAAAAAAATTCTTTGAGAAAAGCTTTCAGTCTATACCCCAGAATAGTCTGTAACTTACTCCATAGACCTGACTCATATTAAAACTCATAGCAATCCTTCTGCTTCAGTCTCCAAATGTTAGTATTATGTTAGGTATGAGTAAATATATCTCATCTAAATTATGCATTTTATTTTGAGAACTGATTACTAATTAGCTCACTCATTATTGGATTATTTGATATTTTATTTTGAGTACTTTATGACTTATAGATATTAACCTCTAGTTGGATGTATAGTTGTGAAAGACTTTTTTTTCCAGTTATGTAAACTATCCCTCTATTCTACTGATTGTTTCAATATTCAGAAGCTTTTACTTAGTATGCAATCCCATTCCTTAAGTCTTGGGGCTATTTTCAGTGCTATTAGAATCAATTGTACAAAGTTCTTGATTGCACTTATGTCATTTGTTTTTCTTTAAGCAGTTTCAAAATTTCAGATTGTACTTTACTTAAAAGTCTTTGATATATTTTGAATTGTGTGTGTTTGTGTGTGTGTGTGTGTGTGTGTGTATACAGATGTTCAAGTTCATGTGGAGGCAAGGCAAGTTTTTAATGTTGAATGTCCTTTTCAGGCACTCTCTACATTAGTTCAAAAACTAATAAAATCTTTAAATAAACTTGGAGCCCTTTGCCTTAACTGTATGGGCTGGAGAGTAAGCCCCAGAGACCCACTTATCTTTGTCTCCTCAGCAGTAGGATTATAGTTACATGCCACCACACTCAGGTTTAAATGGGTGCTTAGGATTGATCCCAGGTCCTCTTGCTTATACACCATCTCCCTAACCAAGCTACACATCTGCTACATATGTGCAGGGAGTAGGAAGGGACTAGGTCCAAGCCATGTATGTATGCTCTTGGGTTGGTGGTTCAAGCTCTGAGAGCCCCAGGGTCCAGGTTAGTTGACTCTGTTGGTCATCTTGTGGAGTTCCTATCTGCTTAGAGGCTACAATTCTTCCTGTTCTTCCAAAAGAGTTCCCAAGCTCCATCCACTGTTTGGCTGTGGGTGTCTGTGGCATCTGTGTGAGTCAGCTGCTGGGTGGAGCCTCTCAGAGCACAACTATGCTAGGCTCCTGTCTGCAAGAATAACAGAGTATTATTGACAGTATTAGGGATTGTTGCTTGCCTATTGGATATGTCCCAAGTTGGGTTGTTTATTGGTTAGCCATTCCTGCATTCTGTTTCATTTCCCTGTCCCCGGTGCCTATATTTCTTATAGATAGGATAAATTTTGCACTCAAAATTTTTTAGTGGCTTGTTGTCTCTATCATTCTACTGGGGTTCTGGTCTGGCTACAGTAGGTGGCTTCTTTAGGTTCCATATCCCTAGTGATGTGAGTCACAGCTAAGGTTACTTCCATTGATTCTTAGACACTTCCTTACCACAGGTCTCTATCTTGTCCTGGAGATACCCCCCACCTCTTCATTTGTAGATTTCTATTCATTTTCATGGATATCTGACCATGTCTCCTGTCCTTCTCCACATCTGATTATCAACCTGTCATTCCCTTCCCCATCCCCTGTCCATCCCAGTACCCTCCCTTCATCTTCTTCTTATGACTACATTATTTTCCCCTTCTAAGTGAGATTCAAGCATCCTTTCTTGTGCCTTCCTTCTTGTATCCTCTTTGGATCTGTGGTTTGTGTCCTGGGTACTCTGTACTTTATGACTAACATCTACTTATAAGTGAGTACATATTATGCATGTCCTTTTGGGACTGGGTTACCTTACTCAAGATGGTATTTTCTAGTTCCATCCATTTCCCTGCAAAATTCATGATTTCTTTATTTGTTTTTAATTAGATATTTTCTTTATTTACATTTCAAATGTTATCCCCTTTCCTAGTTTCCTCTCTGAAAATCCCCTATCCTCTCCCCCCTCCCCCTGTTCCCCAATCTACCCACTCCCAACTCCTGGCCCTGGCATTCCCCTATGCTGTGGCATAGAACCTTCACAAAACCAAGGGCCTCTCCTCCAATTGATGGCTGACTAGTCCATCCTCTGCTATATATGTATCTAGAGACACGAGTCCCACCATGTGATTTCCTTCATTGGTGGTTTAGTTCATAGTATTCCATGTGTAAATGTACCACATTTTCTTTGTCCATTCTTCATTTGAGGGACATCTAGGTTATTTCCAGTTTCTGGCTATTATAGATAAAGCTACTATGAACATAGTTGAGCAAGCATCCTACTGGGATGGTGGAGCATCTTTTGGGTATAAGCCCAGGAGTGGTATAACTGGTTCTTGAGGTATTTCCATTTTTTTTCTGGGAAACTTCCAAATTGAATTTCACAGTGATTGTACAAGGTAGGACTTCCACCAGCAACGAAGATCTGCTTGCCTTGCTCCACATCCTCACCAGAATGTGCTGTCACTTGAGTTTTTGATCTTAGCTATTCTGACTGCAATAAGATATAACCTCAGAGTTGTTTTGATTTGTATTTCCCTGGTGACTAAGGAATTTGAACATTTCTTTAAGTGCTTCCTGTCCATTAGAGATTCCTCTGTTGAGAATTTTCTGTTTAGTTTGATAGCCCATTTTTCTTTTGTTTCTTTTCTTTTTCCTTAGATATTTTCTTCATTTACATTTCAAATGCTATCCCCCAGAATTGGCTTATTTTGGTTGTTTGTGTCTAACTTCTTGTGTTCTTTGTCAATTTTGTATATTAGCCCTCTGTCAGATAATAGAGTTGGTAAAGATCTTTTCCCAATCTCTAAGCTGATGTTTTGTCCTATTGACAGTGTCCTTTTCCTTACAGTTTCCTGAAGTCCTATTTATTAATTGTTGATCTAAGAGACTAAACTATTCATGTTATGTTCAGGAAATTGTCTCCCATACCAAGGCATTCAAGGCTAGTTCCCACTTTCTCTTTTGTAAGATTTATTATATCTAGTTATATACTGAGGTCCTTCATCCATTTGAACTTGAATTTTGTCCAAAGTGACAGATATGGATCTAATTTCATTCTTCTACACACAGACATCCAGTTAGATCAGTGCTATTTGTTGAAGATTCTTTTTTACACTGTATGGTTTTGACTTCTTTACCAAAAATAAGTATTTATGTGGCTGTGTGTTTACTTCTGGGTCTTTGATTTGATTCCACTCATCAATGTATCTGTTTCTGCATCAATACTATGCATTTTTTAATCACTATTGCTCTGTCGTGTAGCTTGAGGTCAGGGATAGTTATTCCCCCAGAAATTGTTTAATTATTCAGGATTGTTTGTGCTATCCTAGGTTTTTGCCTTTCCATATGAAATTGACAGTTGCTCTTTCCATGTCTGTGAAGAATTGTGTTTGAATTTTGATGGGGATTGATTATCTTTGGGAAGTTGGCCATTTGCACTGTGCGAATTCTACCTATCCATGAGCATGGGAGATCTTTCCATATTCTGAGGTCTTCTTCAACTTCTTTCTTCAGTGACTTGAAGTTCTTGTCATATAGATCTTTTGCTTGCTGGGTTAGAGTTACACCAGGATATTTTATATTATTCATGTCTACTGTGAAGGGTGTTGTTTCAGTAATTTATTTCTCAGCCCACTTATCATTTGTATAAAGTAAAACTACTGATTTGTTTAAGTTAATTTTATATCTGGACACTTTTTGGAAGTTATCATCAGTATTAGTTCTCTGGTAGAAATTTTGGGGTTGCTTATGTTTAGTATCATGTTATCCTCAAATATTTTGGAGCAACAATTTGACTTCTTTCTTTCTAATTTGTATCCCCTTCATCTTTAATTGTCTTACTTCTCTGGCTACAACTTCAAGCACAATATTGAATAGTTAGGGAGAGTGGGCAACCTTGTCTTGTCCCTGGTTTTAGTGGAATTGCTTTACATTTCTCTCCATTTATTTTGATGTTGGCTATTGGTTTGCTTTATATTGCTTTGATTATGTTTAGGTATGTACCCTGTATCCTGATTTCTCTAATACCTTTAACATAAAGGGATGCTGAATGTTATCAAAGGCCTTTTCAGCGTCTAATGAGATAATCATGTTTTTTTTTCCTTTCACTTTGTTTATATGGTGGATTACGTGGATGAATTTTCATATATTGAACTATCCCTGCATCCCCTGGATGAAAACTACTTTATCTTGATAGATGTATTTGATGTATACCTGGATTGTGTTTTTGAGTATTTTATTGAGTAGTTAAACATTAATGTTCATAAGAGTAATAGGTCTGAAGTTTTCTTTCTTTGTTGAGTCTTTGGGTGGTTTAGGTATCAAGGTAACTGTGGCCTCATAAAATGAGTTTGACAATGTACCTTCTGTTTTTATTTTGTGGAATAGTTTGAGTAGTACTAGTATTTCCTCTTCTTTGAGAGTCTGGTAGAATTCTGCCGTATAGCCATCTGGCCCTGGGCTTTTTTGGTGGGTAGAATTTTAATGACTACTTTTATTTCTTTAAGGGTTATAGGGCTGTTTAAATCGTTTACCTGAACTTGATTTAACTTTAGTAAGTGGTATCTGTCTAGAACGTTGTCCACTTCTTTAACATTTTCTACTTTTTTGTGAGGTACAAGCTTTTGAAGTAAGACCTAATGATTCTTTGGTGTTTGTTGTTAAGTCTCGCTTTTCATTTGGGATTTTGTTTATTTGGATACTGTCTCTGTCTTTTGGTTAGTTTGGCTAAGAGTTTCTCTACCATGTTGATTTTTCTCAAAGAACCAGATATTAGTGTCATCATGATTCTTTGTATTGCTTTCTTTTTTCTAACTGATATCAGTCCTGATTTAGATTATTTCCTGCCTTCTGCTCCTCTTTGGTATGCTTGCTTCTTTTTCTAGAGCTTTCAAGTGTAATTTAAATTGCTGATATGAGCATTTTCTAATTTCTTTATGGAGGCACTTTGTGTTATGAACTTTTCTCTTAGAACTGCTTTCATTGTCTCCCATAAACATGGGTATATAGTTCTTTAATTTTCATTGAGTTCTAGAAAGTCTTTCTTTATTTCATCCCTGATCCAGAGATCATTGAGTAAAGAGTTGTTCAATTTCCATGACTGTGTAGGCTTTTTGTTTCTGCTGTAGGTAAAGTCCAACTTTAATCCATGTTTGTCTGATAAGAAACAAGGTGTTAGTTCAGTTCTCAGATGATGAGGCTTGCTGTGTGAACGACTGTTTAGTCAATTTTGTAGAAGGATCCATGAGGTACTGAGAGGAAGGTATATTCTTTTGTGTTTGGGTAAAATAGTCTATAGATGTCTGTTAGGTCCATTTGATTCATAGTGTCTGTTAGTTTTCTTATTTCTCTGTTTAGTTTTTGCTTGCATGCCCTTTCAATTGTGGAGAACTCAATGTTGAAATCTCCCATTCTCTCTCTCTCTCTCTCTCTCTCTCTCTCTCTCTCTCTCTCTCTCTCTCTCTCTCTCTCTCTCTCCCTCCCTCCCTCTCCCTCTCCCTCCCTCCCTCTCCCTCTCCCTCTCCCTCTCCCTCTCCCTCTCCCTCTCCCTCTCCCTCTCCCTCTCCCTCTCCCTCTCCCTCTCCCTCTCCCTCTCCCTCTCCCTCTCCCTCTCCCTCTCCCTCTCCCTCTCCCTCTCTCTCTCTCTCTCTCTCTCTCTCTCTCTCTCTCTCTCTCTCTCCCTTTCTTTTTGGATATTTTATTTATTTATATTTCAAATGTTATCACCTTTCCTGGTTTTCCCTCCACAAATCCCCTATTCCATCCCTCTTCCCCTGGTTCTATGAGGGTGCTCCCCTACCCAACTAATCACTGCCCAAGCAATTCTCTACACTGGGGCATCAAGCCTTCAGAGGACCAAGGATCTCATCTCCTCTTGATTCCAGACAAGGCCATCCTCTGCTATGTATGAGGCTGAAGCCATGGGTCCCTCCCTCTTTGGTTGGTGGTTTAGTCCTTGGGAGTTCTGGGGGGTCTGGTTGGTTGAAATTGTTAATCTTCCTCTGGGGATGCAAACCACTTCAGCTCCTTCAGTCCTTTCTTTAACTCCTCCATTGGGGTCCCTGTGCTCAGTTTAAAAGTTGGCTGTGAGTATCCACAGCCTCTGTATTTGTCAGGCTCTAACATAGCCTCTCAGGAGACCGCAAGCACTTCCTTTTTCTTTCTTTTTTTTTCAGCAAGCACTTCTTGGCATGAGCAATAGTCTCTGAGTTTGGAGTCTGTTTATGGGATACATCCCCAGGTGGGTCAGTCTCTGGATGACCTCTTCTTCAGTCTCTGCTCCACACTTGTCCCCATATTTCCTTTAGACAAGAGCAATTCTGGGTTAAAAAATTGGAGATGAGTGGTGGCCCCATCCCCCAACTAGGGACCTTGTCTATCCTCTGGCCATGGTCTCTACAGGTTCTCCAGCCCCTTTGTTGGTTATTTCAGAAATCTCCCATTCTTTTTTTTTTTTCTTTTTTAAATTAGATGTGTTCTTTATTTACATTTCAAATGTTATCCCCTTTCCTAGGTTCCCCTCCAAAAACCCCCTATCACTTCCCCGCTTCCCCTGCTCATCAACCCACACATTCCTGCTTCTTGGCCATGGAACTCCCCTATACTGGGGCATAGAACTTTCCCAGGACCTAGGCCTCTCTTTTCACTGATGAACAACTAGGCCATCCTCTGCTACATATGCAGCTAGAGCCATGAGTCCCACCATGTGTTTTCTTTGGTTGGTGATTTAGTCCCAGGAAGCTCTGGAGACACTGGTTAGTTTGTATAAGAATTTCATAAATTCATTGTTTTTAATAGCTGCATGTACTCCATTGTGTAAATGTACCACATTTTCTGTATATATTCCTCTGTTGAGGGACATTTGGGTTCTTTCCAGCTTCTGGATAATATAAATAAGGCTCCTATGAACATAGTGGAGAATGTGTCCTTATTTCATGTTGGAGAGTATTCTGAGTATGTGTCCAGGAGTGGTATTGCTAGATCTTCCGGTAATACTATGTTCAATTTGTTTAGAAACCACCAAACTGATTTCCAGAGTGGTTGTACCAGCTTGCAACCCCACCAGCAATGGAGGACTGTTTTTCTTCCTCAACATCCTTGCCAGCATCTGCTGCCACCTGAGTTTTTCATCTTAACCATTCTCACTAGTGTGAGGTGGAATCTCAGGGTTGTTTTGATTTTCATTTCCCTGATGACTAAGGATGTTGAACATTTTTTTAGTGCTTCTCAGCCATTCGATATTCCTCAGTTGAGAATTCTTTGTTTAGCTCTGTATTCAAGTTTTAACAGTGTTATTTGGTTTTCTGGGCTCTAACTTCTTGAGTTCTTTGTATATGCAGGATATTAGCCATCTATGGGATTTAGGAATGGTAAAGATCCTTTCCAAATCTGTTGGTTTCCTTTTTGTCTTATTGACAGTGTCCTTTGCATTATAGAAGTTTTGTAATTTTATAAGGTCCCATTTGTCAATTTTTGATCTTGCAGCACAAGCCATTGCTGTTCTATTTAGGAAAATTTCCCTGTGCCCATATCTTTGAGGCTCTTTTCCACTTTCTCCGCCATTATAAGTTTCAGTGTTTCTGGTTTTATGTGGAGGTCCTTGATCCACTTAGACTTGAGCTTTATACAACGAGATAAAAATGGATCAATTTGAATTCTTCTACATGCTAACCTCCTTTTGAGCCAGCACCATTTGTTGAAGATGCTGTCTTTTTTCTACTGGATGGTTTTAGCTCCTTTGTCAAAGATCAACTGACTATAGGTGTGTGAGTTCATTTATGGGTCTTCAATTCTATTCTGCTGATCTACCTGCCAGTCACTGTACTAGTACCATGCAGTTTTTATCACAATATCTCTGTAGTAAAGCCTGAGGTCAGGCATGGTGATTCCACCAGAGGTTCTTTTATTGTTGAGCATAGTTTTTGTCAGATGAATTTACCAATTGCCCTTTCAAATTCTGTGAAGAATTGAGTTGGAATTTTGATGAGGATTTCATTGAATCTGTAGATTGTTTTCAGAAAGATGACAATTTGTACTATATTAATCCGGTCAAACCATGAGCATGGGAGATCTTTCCATCTTTTGAGATCTTTTTGATTTCTTTCTTCAGAGACTTTAAGTTCTTTCATACAGATCTTACACTTGCTTAGTTAGAGTCACACCAAGGTATTTTATATTATTTGTGACTATTGTGAAAGGTGTTGTTACCCTAATTTCTTTCACAGCCTGTTTATTCTATGCGTGGAGAAATGCCACTGATTTGTTTGTTAATTTTATATCCAGCTACTTCACTGAAGTCACTTATCAGGTTTAGGAGTTCCCTGGTGGAATTTTTGGGGTCACTTTGATATACTATCATATCATCTGCAAATAGTGATATTTTGACTTCTTCCCTTCCAGTTTATATACTTTGATCTCCTTTTGTTGTCTAATGCTCTGGGTAGGACTTCAAGTACTATATTGAATAGGTAGGGAGAGAGTGGGTAGCCTTGTCTAGTCTATTAATCTATTAGTTAGATTGCTTCAAATTTCTCTCCATTTAGTTTGATGTTGGCTACTAGTTTGTTGTATATTGCTTTTATTATGTTTAGGTACGGGCCTTGAATTCCTGATCTTTCCAAGACTTATCATGAATGGGTGTTGGATTTTCCAAATGCTTTCTCAGCATCTAATGAGATTGGCATGTGTTTTTTCTTCTTTGAGTTTGTTTATATAGTGTATTACTTTGGTGGATTTCTGTATATTGAACAATTCTATATCCCTGGGATGAAGCCTACTTGATCATGATGGATGATAATTTTGATGTGTTCTTGGATTCGGTTTGAGAGAATTTTACTAAGTACTTTTTCATCAATATTCATAACGGAAATTGGTCTGAAGTTTCTTTCTTCGTTGGATCTTTGTGTGGTTTAGGTATCAGGGTAATTGTGGCTTCATAGAATGAATTGGGTAGAGTAGCTTCTTTTTCTATTTTGTGGAATAGTTTGAAGAGTGTTGGTATTTGGTCATCTTTGAATGTCTGATAGAATTCTGCACTAAACTGATCTGGTCCTGGGCTTTTTTGGTTGGGAGACTATTGATGACTGTCTCTATTTCTTTAGAGGATATGGAACTATGTAGATCGTTAATATGATCCTGGAAATCTCCCATTCTTAATGTGTGGGGTTTGATGTGCTATTTAAGACTTAGTAATGTTTCTTTTACAAATGTGTATGCCCTCATGATTGGGGCAGAGATGTTCAAAATTAAGATATCATCTTTTTATATTTTTTCATTGATGGGTATCAAGTGTTGCTTCCTGTTTCTTCTGATTAATTTTGGTTGAAAACTTATTTCATTACATATTAGAATGACTACTCCTACCTCCTTTTTGGCTCCATTTGATTGGAAAAGTTTTTTTTTTCTAGCTCTTAACTCTAAGGTAATGTCTATTTTGTTAGCTGAATTGTGTATCTTGTATGCAACAGAGTGATGATTCTTGTTTTCTCTTCCATTCTGTTAGCCTATGTCATTTTATTAAGGAAGTGAATCCTCTGGTGTTGAGAAATAATATTGATCAGTTATTATTATTTTCTGTTATTTTGTTGTTGGTGCTGTTAGTATGTGTGTGTGTGTGTGTGTGTGTGCATGTACGCATGTGTGCTTTCCTCATATTTGCTGGTATGGAATTACTTATTTCGTTTGGTTTTTTTTTTTTCCCCTTGGGTTGGAGTTTTTCTTCTAATATTTTCTGTAGGGCTGGATTTTTGGATAGAAATTGCTTGGATTTAGATTTTTCTTGAAAACCTTGTTTTCTCCATCTATGGTGACTGGGAGTTTTGCTCTGTATAGTAATCTAGGTTGGCACCTGTGTTATTTCTATATGTTGCAAAATGTCTGTCCAGGCCCTTCTAGCTTATAGAGTATCTCTTGAGAAGTCATGTATAATTCTGATAGGTCTGCCTTTGTATGTTACCTGGCCCTTTTCCCTTACTTCTTTTAATATTCTTTCTTTGTTCTATAGATTTTGTGTTTTGATTATTTATGTGGCAGGAGAGTTTTCTTTCCTGCTCCAGTCTAATTGGTATGCTATAAACTTCTTGTATGTTTATAGGCATATCTTTCTTTAGGTTGGGAAAGTTTTCTTCTATGATTTTCATGAGAATATTTTCTGTTCCTAGGAGTTGGGACTCTTTACCTTCTTCTATTCCTATTATTCTTAGGTTAAGTTATTTCATGGTATTCCAGATTTCCTGAATGTTTTGTGTCAGTTTTTTTTTTTTTTTTTTTTTTAAGATTTAACATTTCCTTGGATTGATGTATCAATTTCTTCTATTTTGTTTTCTATTCCGGAGATTCTTTCTTCCATCTCCTGTATTCTGTTGGTGATGCTTGCGTCTGTTGTTCCTGTTCTCTTCTTGGTTTCCCATCTCCAGAATTCCCTCAGTTTGTGTGTGTGTTTTTTCTCTTCTATTTCTAATTTCAAGTCTTGCAGTTTTATTTATTTCCTTCACTTGTTTAATTGCATGTTCCTTTATGTCTTTAAGGGATTTAAATATTTCCTCTTTAAAGACAACTGTTTGATTGGATTTTCCTGTATTTCTTTAAGAGATTTATTCATTTCGTCTTTAAAGGCCTCTATCATCTGTGTAAGTTTGGATTTAAGGTCATTTTCTTTTCTTTTTTTTTTTTTTTGTGTTAGGATATTGATGGCTTGCTATAGTGGGGTCGTTCTGTTCTGGAGTTGTCATGTTGCCCTGACTTTTGTTGATTTTGTTCTTTTGAGGGCCTTTAGCCATCTCAATGTTCTTTTCCCCGGATGTTCTTATATCATTTGGAGGGTGTTGAACCTCAGTGTTCCTGGTAAGGCAGTCCTCTGATAAATAACTTTTGGCTATATGTTTCCCTACCTGCAGGTCTGTGTGGTTCAGGAGCTGCAGGTCTCATGAAGGTGGGCGGAGAGACATCAGAAGAATGGAGGTCCCCCTGGGATAGCAGTCTGCTCAGGTCAGCTTAGCTTGATCCAGAGGGCTCAGAGGACAGAGAAGTGGGTGGGGGAAGGGGAGCTTACCTGTATAGTTCAGGAGATGCAAATCTGATGAAAGTTGGAGGAGAGGTGAATATCGCTGTGGAATAGCAGGCTGCTCCTCAGTAATTTTTAAAATTATTCTGAATTTATACTAAGGTTTGAAATCTCAATACCATCTGTTCATTGTGAAGATCCTTAAATAAACATGTACCAACCAATGCTCATAACAAAACTCAGAAACACAAGAAACAAGACAACACGATTTTTTCAAATTTCCTAATTCATGAATGCTTTAATTAGAAGATGCTGGAAGGGACAAATTGTCAAGTGAAAAGGTCAAACTTTTACATGTAAAAATGATCTATGGTCTGAGAAGAGCTACAAGGAAGCATATAGATAAAATACCAAAATTCATTTAGAGCCTGTAGAAAAGAGCAAACAACACAGATGAAAACTCAGCAAAATAAATGACAAAATTAACAATAAAATCAATATTTTTAGGAAAATAAGAAAATCTTAATGAATAAAATAGTGGAAAATTTCATCAATAGACTAGATCACATGGATGAGAGAATATTATGAAACATGGATGAGTTTTGGAAAATACATTCAAAAATACTACAGAGAAGGAAATGCTATACTCAAACATCAATACAGACAAAAAAATGAGTATATCTGCCACATTTTTAAAAAAAATTTCGGACTTCGCTGAACTTAGGAACTTAGTCTGCACAGGCAAGAGTGTGCACCACAGAAGCTGACAGCTTCTGGGGCAGGCAGGAGCCACAGAGTCTCTGAGGCAGCGCCCTTTTCGGGCTCCAGACATCTGGCCACCCTCCCGGCCAGAGGACAGGTGTCCGCCCTGCCTGGGAGCCCTTAGCCTCAGGAGCAGCGGGCGCCATCTTGGTTCCAGGACTCCACCGAACTTAGGAACTTAGTCTGCACAGGTGAGAGTGTGCACCACAGAAGCTGACAGCTTCTGTGACCTGCCAAAGCAACACAGCTTCTGGGAAAGGTCCGGTTTTGGGCCTTCATCTTCGGCCAGGAGGAGGTCCAAACGCCAGATATCTGTGCACCTTCCCTGTAAGAGGAGAGCTTGCCAGCAGAGAGTGCTCTGACCTCTGAAACTCAGAGGAGAGAGACGGTCTCCCAGGTATGCTGATAGATGGTAACAGAATCACCAGAAGAACAATCTCTAAACATAGACAACTATAGTAACTAACTCCAGAGATTATCAGATGGCTAAAGGTAAGAATCTTACTAACAGAAACCAAGACCACACGCCATCATCAGAACCCAGCACTCCCCTTCGCCCAGGGCACTCCAAAACACCCGAAAAGCTAGACCTGGATTTAAAAGCATATCTCATGATGATGGTAGAGGACATCAAGAAGGACATTCATAACTCACTTAAAGAAATACAGGAGAACACTGCTAAAGAGTTACAAGTCCTCAAAGAAAAGCAGGGAAACACATCCAAACAGGTCATGGAAATGAACAAAACCATACTAGACCTAAAAAGGGAAGTAGACACAATAAAGAAAACCCAAGGTGAGGCAACACTGGAGATAGAAAACCTAGGAAAGAAATCTGGAAACATAGATCTGAGCATCAGCAACAGAATACAAAAGATGGAAGAGAGAATCTCAGGTGCAAAAGATTCCATAGAGAATATCAGCACAACAATCAAAGAAAATGGAAAATGCAAAAAGATCCTAACTCAAAACATCCAGGAAATCCAAGACACAATGAGAAGACCAAACCTACGGATGATAGGAGTGGATGAGAATGAAGATTTTCAACTCAAAGGGCCAGCAAATATCTTCAACAAAATTATAGAAGAAAACTTTCCAAACCTAAAGAAAGAGATGCCCATGAACATACAAGAAGCCTACAGAACTCCAAATAGACTGGACCAGAAATGAAATTCCTCCCGACACATAATAATCAGAACAACAAATGCACTAAATAAAGATAGAATACTAAAAGCAGTAAGGGAAAAAGGTCAAGTAACATATAAAGGCAAGCCTATCAGAATTACACCAGATTTTTCACCAGAGGCTATGAAAGCCAGAAGAGCCTGGACAGATGTTATACAGAAACTAAGAGAACACAAATTCCAGCCCAGGCTACTATACCCAGCAAAACTCTCAATTACCATAGATGGAGAAACCAAAGTATTCCACGACAAAACCAAATTCACACATTATCTCTCCAGGAATCCAGCCCTTCAAAGGATAATAACAGAAAAAAAGACCAATACAAGGACGGGAACCACACCCTAGAAAAAACAAGAAGGTAATCCCTCAACAAACCTAAAAGAAGACAGCCACAAGAACAGAATGCCAACTTTAACAACAAAAATAAGAGGAAGCAACAATTACTTTTCCTTAATATCTCTTAATATCAATGGACTCAACTCCCCAATAAAAAGACATAGATTAACATACTGGCTACACAAACAAGACCCAACATTTTGCTGCTTACAGGAAACACATCTCAGGAAAAAAGATAGACACTACCTCAGAATGAAAGGCTGAAAAACAATTTTCCAAGCAAATGGTATGAAGAAACAAGCTGGAGTAGCCATTCTAATATCTAATAAGATTGACTTCCAACCCAAAGTCATCAAAAAAGACAAGGAGGGGCACTTCATACTCATCAAAGATAAAATCCTCCAAGAGGAACTCTCAATTCTGAATATCTATGCTCCAAATACAAGGGCAGCCGCATTCATTAAAGAAACTTTAGTAAATCTCAAAGCACACATTGCATCTCACACAATAATAGTGGGAGACTTCAACACACCACTTTCACCAATGGACAGATCATGGAAACAGAAACTAAACAGGGACACAGTGAAACTAACAGAAGTTATGAGACAAATGGATCTGACATTTTATCCTAAAACAAAAGGATATACCTTCTTCTCAGCACCTCATGGTACCTTCTCCAAAACTGACCACATAATTGGTCACAAAACAAGCCTCAACAGATACAAAAATATTGAAATTGTCCCATGCATCCTATCAGATCACCATGGACTAAGGCTGATCTTCAATAACAAAATAAATAATAGAAAGCCAACACACATGTGGAAACTAAACAACACTCTTCTCAATGATACCTTGGTCAAGGAAGGAATAAAGAAAGAAATTAAGGACTTTTTAGAGTTCAATGAAAATGAAGCCACAACATACCCAAACTTATGGGACACAATGAAAGCATTTCTAAGAGGAAAACTCATAACTCTGAGTGCCTCCAAAAAGAAACTAGAGAGAGCACACATTAGCAGCTTGACAACACACCTAAAAGCACTAGAACAAAAGGAAGCAAATTCACCCAAGAGGAGTAGACGGCAGGAAATAATCAAACTCAGGGGCGAAATCAACCAAGTGGAAACAAGAAGAACTATTCAAAGAATCAACCAATCAAGGAGCTGGTTCTTTGAGAAAATCAACAAGATAGATAAACCCTTAGCCAGACTCACTAGAGGGCACAGGGAAAGCATCCTAATTAACAAAATCAGAAATGAAAAAGGAGACATAACAACAGATCCTGAAGACATCCAAAACACCATCAGATCCTTCTACCAAAGGCTATACTCAACAAAACTGGAGAACCTGGATGAAATGGAGAAGTTCCTAGACAGATACCAGGTACCAAAGTTGAATCAAGATCAGGTTAATGAGCTAAACAGCCCTATATCCCCCAAAGAAATAGAAGCAGTCATTAATAGTCTCCCAACCAAAAAAAGCCCAGGACCAGATGGGTTTAGTGCACAGTTCTATCTGACCTTCAAAGAAGATCTAATCCCAGTTCTTCACAAACTATTCCACAAAATAGAAACAGAAGGTACTCTACCCAACTCATTCTATGAAGCCACAATTACTCTGATACCTAAACCACAAAAAGACCAAACAAAGATAGAAAACTTCAGACCAATATCCCTTATGAATATTGATGCAAAAATCCTCAACAAAGTTCTTGCTAACCGAATCCAAGAACACATCAAAACAATCATCCATCCTGACCAAGTAGGTTCCTTCTGTTCTTATGCTTGCCTCCTGCCATCTGAATATCTCAAGTGCTTGCGGCTCTCAATATATCTGATTGGAGCCTGTCCTTCCTATAATCACTGTTGATTCAGGACTCCTCAGAGTCCAGCTCTCTCTGTGATCCTGTGATTCTGGTCTCCTGTGAACCTGAGATTCTGGGTGTGTCAGAGTTCTTGGCAATCAAGCTTCCTCTGAGACCCTGAGATCCTGATGTGACCAAGCTCCTGGTATCCTGGGATCCTGCAATCCTAAGATCCTGGGTGTGTTACATCTCCTGGAAGTGGTATGTCTTCTGGGAACTGTGGGGCTGTCTGGTTGGTGTGTTTGAAACCAAGGTATACCAGCACTGATCAGAAGGATCCAGAGCCACTGGTCATGCAGGGCTCCTGTGTCCTTGCTCCTGCTGTCAACAGGCCTGTCACTATTGGTTTGGAACAGATGTTGTGTTCCCCTCACCAGTGATCCTAAAATCCTGGGCATGCTTGGGTGCCTGCAGCATGGAGAGTCCTCTGGGGACCTTGTGACAGTCTGCAGAGTTTTAGCCCAAGGTGGCCTGGAGCTGGCGCCAACCAGAAGGGACATGTGCCCCTGGTCATGTGGGTTTCCCGAGTCTCTGCTGCTGGCACAGGCCAGTCATGATTGGTTTGAAACAGATGTTATGTACCACTCACCAGTGATCTTAAAATCCTGGGCTTGGTAGGGCACTTGTAGCGTGGAGAGTCCTCTGGGGAATTTGGGCGAGTAGTTTTCTTTTTAGCTATTAGAGTTTTTCACACTAATTTCTACAATGACTGCTCCAGTTTGCAATCCCTCCAACAAGGCATGGTTATCTCCTTTTCCTTCATTCCCTAGAGCATTTCTTAGTAGTTGTTCCATTGATCTTTGTCATTCTAACTGGGGTAAGATGAAATATAGAATATAGAAATATAGAAATTGTTTTGATTTGCATTTCACCAACTCCTAGGGATGATAAAGGGTTTCTTGAGATATTTTGTAGCCATTTCTTTCTACTTTTGAGAATTCTCTGTTCAGGACCCAGGCCCAATATTTAAATGAGACATTTATGTATTTTTTGTTTTTGTTTTTGTGTTCTTTATATACCTGTGATATTAATCCTCTTTCAGATGTATAGTTGGCAAAAATTCTATCCTATTCGAATGCCTTCCTCTTTACCCAACTGATTATTTCTTAAGCTGTAAAGATGATTTTTAGTTTTATGGAGTCTCATTTGTCAACAGCTCTCTTTAATTCTTGAGCAAATGGAATCACAGTCAGAAAGTACTTTCCTATACATATATAATTTATAGGGTACTGCCCATATTTTATTCTAGCAGTTTCAGGCTTCACATTTAGATCTGTGATCCATTTGCAATTAGATTTTTGTGCAAGGTGATAGATACAAGTCTAATTTGATTCTTCTGTGTATGAAAAACCAGTTTTTCCAGAATCATTTTTTAGAGAAGGTTTCTTTTCACCTGTATATGTATTTTTTTTGCATATTTGTCTTGTGAAATATAAATGGCTGTAGTTACATGTATTTGGGGGAGGGATTTAGATATTGTTTCATTGGACTACATGTCTTGTTTTTGTGCCAGTACAATATTGCTTCTATTACTATAACTCTGGAAAATAGTTTGAGATAAGGAATGATAATCTCTCCAGCACTGTGAATTTTCCAGGATAGTTTTGATAGTGCTTGACCTCTACCCATTAAGTAACATTAGCACATACTTGTTTCATCCAAGTTTAGAAAACAAAATGTCTCTGAATATTTCCAAGATTCACTAGTAGGCAAAACTGTTCTTGTTAAGAATCACCAATATAGCCGGGTGTGGTGGTTCACGCCTTTAATTCCAGCACTCGGGAGGCAGAGGCAGGTGGATTTCTGAGTTCGAGGCTATCCTTGTCTACAGAGTGAGTTCCAGGACAGCCAGGGCTATACAGAGAAACCCTGTCTTGAAAAACAAACAAACAAACAAACAAACAAACAAACACCCCAACAACAACAACAAAAAGAATCACCAATATAAAGAGAAACAGTTATTCCCTAGTAATCTGGCTCTTAAAACAAAAATTGTTTATAATAAATTGTTTAAAAAGTCAAAATCATAACATTTGAAGACTCTTGTAATTCAACCAAAGATAATCCTTATTTTAAAAAATAAAGAGAATGAAGTTTAGAGAATAGGAAGAACTTTTTATAAGCACTGAGAGATAATAGCAGATTTTTTTCTCATACCACAGTTCCCCTGGCCTGTAATTAGGATACGATCCATCATAGTACATTCAACTCAGGAAATTTTTGCCACTATCTTAGTTTTTCCAGTAGGCCACTAAAATTATTACCTAAAACTGGTGGGTTGAAGTGCCTCTTTAACAGGACTGCTTCCATAATAAAAAGACAAATTACCTTTTGCTCAAAAGCCAAGTGAGAAGTGTTATTAAAGCTTTTATTCCCCTTTTATGGTTCCTCTCTTAATTTGTCATGGTGATTTTAATTTGCTATCTAATTCTGCTGTCCATCAGGTTAAAGGGTACCAGTGTTGTGGGTACATGGATTGGTCTGTGCTCATTGGCTACTGGAGAACCAATGTTGCATCCTGTTCTGAAAAAAGACAGGAAGTCCAAAAAAAAAGTGCTTCTTTTCTTCTGAAGCCCACTTCCCTGGTCTACATCAGCTAGAGGACAACAGACATCAGAGTTCAGTTAAAATTTAAGTATGGAAGGGAACATTTTTAATATTGAAGTATACATCAAACTCAACACAATAGTTTCAGTGTAGGGCTGTTATAGTCCTAGATTTCCATGGTTCTCAATTGTTTCTGAGAATGGAGGGCAGCAATGACTATGTGACAACCTGGAGTGTTTAAAAGTCTGTCTAGAAAGGAATAGTGGCAACAGGAGGAGGGATTGTATGTAAGGCCATGTAAGGCCAGGTTCTAGTCCCCTGTCCCTTATTCTGTTGTCATGATATACTTCATATGTAAAATCCAATTCAAAGATAAATTTGCTGCAAATTTCAAGATAATGACTACAAAACCTTAAGCCTCAAACACAAAGATCCTTGCTGAGTGTTGAACCACAATGGATATATAAATATCACATAGATAAAATAAGTCCTGATTCTCAGAATCAGAGCTCAAAAAAACTATAAATGTGAATCTAAATACAGTAACAAATCTTGAAAGAAAATTTATCAAGTTCACATATCTTTAAGGAAAAGAATTACTAGTAGATTTTCATCGTAATCTTTGCTAGAGTTAGGTTGATCTTTTAAGGTTTGCATCTTCATAAAATAATTTCAGTGAACTATTGATTTCATACAAAGAGTTCTAAATCTCTGGGCATGGTTATTAAATACAAGTCACTTCAAAGAATACAAAATTCTTTTTTTTTTTTAAAGATTTTATTTATTTATTATATATAAGTACACTTTAGCTGTCTTCAGACACTCCAGGAGAGGGCGCCAGATCTCGTTACGGATGGTTGTGAGCCACCATGTGGTTGCTGGGATTTGAACTCCGGACCTTCGGAAGAGCAGTCGGGTGCTCTTACCCACTGAGCCATCTCACCAGCCCTACAAAATTCTTAATATTCCTATTTTATATAATAAAAAAGAAATATACAACTCTTTTTACTTTTTAATAGAAAATGCATGTATAATTTTGTAGAAAACACAAGATGCAGTTTTGTTTTCGTCAACCTAATGTTCTGCCTCTGCACTTCAATTTATAGTAGAGAAAATATTTTTTATTAGATATTTTCTTTATTTACATTTCAAATGTTATCCCGAAAGTTCCCTATACCCTCCTCCCTCCCTGCTCCCCTACCCACACACTCCATCTTCTTGGCCCTGGCGTTCTCCTGTACTGGGGCATATAAAGTTTGCAAGACCTAGGAGCCTCTCTTCCCAATGATGGCCGACTAGGCCATCTTCTGCTATATATGCAGCTAGAAAATATAAACAAAGTTCAGATGATGTGATATATCTTCATATATCTGTTCAAGGAGCATCATGGATTTTTTAAAGTAGTTTGAGGATATATTATGGATTTCCTATCTATAGTCTAATGACTCCAGGATGGTTAAAAGACAGTACCCACAGGGACTGCTTTAAATTCAATTTCGAATATCCTATCAATACAATTATATCCTTTCACTAAGTTGATTTTATAGAGATAAACTGACCCAAGGGAGATAGAATTGTTCCAGGATGAAGGTGAACAACCTAACAATAGAGACTTACACTGGCAAGTGAAAACCCACTCGGCTTTTGAGTCAGCTTGGCTCTCTGGAGAGCTACACAAACAGCTGAAACTGTTTACATGAGAGGCTAACAGCGGGCTCCTAGAGAAACTTGGGTTCTGAGTAATTGGCATGGAAAATGAATTCAACTCATTAACAGGTCTCTGAAACAGAGCCCTTTGAAAATCAGTTTGACAGTTTCATTTGATAAGTATTCACCACCTCCAGGCAACTCCACTAGGCTCTTTCACCTCTCCCTTTCCTCTTGGTATTCCTTGCAGCCAGTCTCTGCTGACTATTAGCAGTCAGAAAGGAAATGTGCAGGAGTAGCAGCAGTACAAAGTCAAATGTATGCATATATACATATGAGTGTGTGTGTGTGTCCTCTTGAAGGAGATGGTGCTTTTCCAGTCCAAGTTTCATAATAAATCAGAGGCCGTAAAGTCTGCATGATGAAAAGAGACTTGATTCTAGGACTGCAGCGCTGGAGATGTAGGTCTAGCCACATGTTCCCTATATCCAGCAGCTTCAGTATGAGTGTTGATCATATGCATGTGTGTTTGCATGACACTGAGTGGCACTGTTTATGTTTCTTGAAGCCTATTAAGATAGACACAATTGTTTACAAAATGGTTCAGTTTTTCATCCAACCTGAGAGACACTATTGTCTAAAGTCTCACTGGAGTTCAAGTTTCCAAGAATGACACACCCTAAAATTCTTCCAAGGGGTTTACATTTTAAAGTCTAGGCTAGTATAAAATTGGGAAATGGGTAAGAGAAAATAGTGGATTTGGAGAGATATATTCATTAACTCAACACCCAAGTGAATTGGGGGCACCCCAGACAAAGTGAAGTGGAAAATTGAAGCAATTAGGTGGGTAATTCTGTTCAAAATACACTCATCTGAAATAGTCAGATAATTGAAGCAAGAATCTCTTCTTGCCTTGAATTATCTTGATAGTTGTCCCAATTATCCACTTCACTGTGTGTATGTGTAGACTCAGCCAGCCACAGAGATCATAATTATCATCATTTGACCTTAGTCTGATCTCTTCCCTAGTAAAACAGTTACCAGTAAATGTAAACCTAAAGGCAACTTGGGAGTAACAAACTAAAGAGACAAGAGTAAGACCATTTAAGTATAACCAGAAAGTCTGAAAATGGTAAAATGAGGTGTGTGATTTATGTGTGTATGAAGTTATTATAAATTAGACAATTTTACCTGTTGTTATAATCAGTCACTAGGAGTTGGGCATTACCTAAGTACTGGAGAGCAAGATGTGTAAGTTTTTGGATTGAAATGATTTAATTTAGTTAAACATATAATTTTTCTATTGAGGACAAGAAATCTAATGGATTTCCTCCCAAAAGATGTTAAACTTATATGACACTTAAATATTACATAATATATTATGTCAGAAAAGAGCCCAGTTGAAAATAAGTAGATAAAATTATCAGGATATGTTTATTTGCAAATGGATGGATAAACAAGCAAGTACCTTTTGAGTTCTGTGTGTTTTATTACTGTAGATTTAAAAAGATTAAAAATACACAAATAAAACATTCGGAATGTGTGTTTGCATATTGCTTTATTGGATAAAAACAAGAACAATGAAGTAAAGGACAGACATTAAATATAAACTTCACAAAATGTTTATATTTACAAATAGTAGCTATTTGAAATCACACACTGTACTTTTACAACTAATACTTTTTTTTGTTTGTTTTATTTTCCAACTATCCTTTACCTACAGTCTGTCCTGCCTGCAAGATGTTCAGGATCAATGGTGGCACAGAACTTCTGGGAGTGGCCAACCAATGTTGGTTTAACTTGAGGCCCATACTATGACTAGGACTGTTAGCTATTTATCTGTGTGTGTATATCTGGGTAGCATGTACATACAGATGAACATGCACTGATATACAGATACACAGATACACAGATTTAGATACATATCCATACACACACACACGTACCAGCCAGCTCAATTACCTCAGTATAGTATGCCTGACTGGGCCTGATTCTGGCTAGGTAAGGACAAGGCTTGAGAATCATGAATTCCCTAACAAGCACATATCCATTTTCTGAGTCCTAACCTGGAAAAAGATTTATGGCTACTGTTAGTGTCCCCACAGGGTTCAGGAACCCTGGTTCAGAATAACACCATGGGGTGGAGAAACTCACTGAGTAGTTTATTATCTAACAGTCTACAGCTGATCCGACATACCCCTGACTGGTTTTCTTACCTGTAATTCATTCTACTTTCTTTTAGTAACAGCCCTTGTTTCCTGTGGGAGACCCTTTCTTTCTTTCTTTCTTTCTTTCTTTCTTTCTTTCTTTCTTTCTTTCTTTCTTTCTTTCTTTCTTTCTTTCTTTCTTTCTTTTTTTTTTGCGGTAAGACAAAATTCCACAAAGCAGCTTGTGTGTTTATTTTTAGACAATAATCTTGGTGATTCACAGCCTTGAGCCAAAAGACATCTTAGCAAAATACTGTATTATAGAAACAGTGTTCTCCATTTCCCATTCTTTTTTTTATTATTTTTTAATTAGGTATTTTCTTTATTTACATTTCCAATGCTATCCCAAAAGTCCCACATAACCGCCCACTCCCCTACCCCCCCCACACTCCCACTTCTTGGCCCTGGTGTTCCCCTGTACTGAGGCATATAAAGTTTGCAAGACCATTGGGCCTCTCTTTCCACCGATGGCCAACTAGGCCATCTTCTGATACATATGCAGCTAGTGACATGAGCTCCAGGGGGTACTGGTTAGTTCATATTGTTGTTACACCTATAGGGTTGCAGACCCCTTTAACTCCTTGGGTACTTTCTCTAACTCCTCTATTGGGGGCCCTGTGATCCATCCAATAGCTGACTGTGAGCATCCACTTCTGTGTTTGCTAAGCCCCAGCATAGCCTCACAAGAGACAGCTATATCAGGGTCCTTTCAGCAATACCTTGCTAGTGTGTGCAATGGTGTCAGCATTTGGAGGCTGATTATGGGATGGATCCCCGGGTATGGCAGTCTCTAGATGGTCCATCCTTTCGTCTCAGCTCCAAACTTTGTCTCTGTAATTCCTTCCATGGGTGTTTTGTCCCCAATTCTAAGAAGGGGCAAAGTGTCCACACTTTGATCTTCATTCTTCTTGAGTTTCACATGCTTTGCAAATTGTATCTTATATCTTGGGTATTCTAAGTGTCTGGGCTAATATCCACTTATCAGTGAGTACATATCACGTGTGTTCTTTTGTGATTGGGTTACCTCACTCAGGATGATGCCCTCCAGGTCCATCCATTTGCCTAGGAATTTCATAAATTCATTCTTTTTAATAGCTGAGTAGTACTCCATTGTGTAAATGTACCATATTTTCTGTATCCATTCCTCTGTTGAGGGACATCTGGGTTCTTTCCAGCTTCTGGCTATTATAAATAAGGCTGCTATGAACATAGTGGAGCATGTGTCCTTACCGGTTGGGACATCTTCTGAATATATGCCCAGGAGAGGTATTGCAGATTTAATCGAAAGATTCAACATTCTTTCATCTTATTTTATAGGGAGCTTTGGAAAGTAAAGATTTTTCAAATATGTTGGGTAAACACAAATGGGCCATTCTCAGAGACAAGAAACCTGATAATAGTTTTAAATCATTTTGATACCCTGGGAAATGAGACAGAGATTACACTAGAAAAACAGTATATTTATATACACTTGAATATTATTAGACTAGAATATGAAAATAACAGTGCAATGGAAATAGACCCCAATTGCTGAGCTAAAGTAAGTCCAGAAATGGGTTTCCTTCATGGCCCAGTACTATTTTTGTTGAGGGTTGTATAGTTAAATTTGTCTCCTTTCCCAGAAAGGATTTCCATCTTGTTTTCCAAGATAACAACTAAACTTGAAATACTTCTCCAACTCTTATCATTTCTCTCTGTAACCTTGTTGTTTCAAATTATTTTGACATGTAAGTATCTAAATATTCTCTTGTTTCTGTTGTATTCATTTGAACCAAATATTTTAAAAGTCATTGGTACTATTAAATATTTGACAAAAATAAAAGCATGTGATGAAACCAAGCCAAAATACATAGAGCTGCCATTTTTGAGGAAAAAAAAAAAACAGTTTACCAAATCAACATTTTCCTTGATATTGGAGAAAGTAGTAGTATTGAATGGCAATTAAGAGGTCAGGAAGGCTGTGATGTCAGAGTGCCTTGGTTGAAGCTCTGGAATAATTATTTTACTGTTATTTGATCTTGGGAAAGTTATAGTGCTCTACATTTGTTTTAAATATCAAGAAACACAAGAGCTTGGGGGAAACAGAGATCAGTAAAGCTGGGCGGCTGAAAATGAATTTTTGAAGAGGGTAATGTCTGGACATTTGCCTGTCTGGAGCAAAAAATGATCAAGGCACCCTGCATAGCTTTTCTTTTCCTCCTCATTTGTTTTACAGTTGTATTATTGGTGACTCTGTCAAACTATTATGACAGGTTCTTTCTGCTCATTTACAAAGAGACACGTTTCTGAAACTAAGAGGTGTTATTTCCATATAAAAATGGATGAGGAACTTACATATGGAAAGACTTTAAAACACCTTTTTAATATTTAAGCAAAATATTTTCTCATCAGAGCAAAAGATTTAGTAAGAAATTGACAGCTGCAATAACAGCATTCAAAACTGCATCAAGCCATCTGATAGCCAAGGAAAAAATAAAAGAGTGAAGACAGACCTGTTTCCCTCTCTTGTTTTATATATACCATTATAATATATATAAAATCAAGATGCAGAAAGGACAAAAATAAATAAACAAATGAGTACTAAGAAGAAAAGCTGGAAATTATTTTTAATGATGCTGTCACAAAAGTCTCTGAACATAATATCATGCCTGGAAAAGGGGTTAGTTGCAAGGTATCATTTCTTTACCTCAGAAATCTAAACAATGTTTTCAGTACCATGTGCTTTATCTCTGGTACATCTCTAGTGAGTAACACCAGTGCTTGATAAACTGGTACTTGTTTTTGTTTTTTTTTTTTTTTAAAGATTTATTTATTTATTATATGTAAGTACACTGTAGCTGTCTTCAGACACTCCAGAAGAGGGCGCCAGATCTCGTTAAGGATGGTTGTGAGCCACCATGTGGTTGCTGGGATTTGAACTCTGGACCTTCGGAAGAGCAGTCGGGTGCTCTTACCCACTGAGCCATCTCACCAGCCCAACTGGTACTTGTTGACAGTAATTTTTAGTAAGAAAATTGCTATTTTAAGTGGCGGTAATTAATAGTATTGTGTGATTACATGGTAAAATATTTGAGAAGAGCATTCTAATGTAAATACACTTTCCATTTATTGAATAGCTTTTTTTTTCTTTACTTGTTACAAAGTGATAGCACATAGAAGTGTGTACAAGAGAAGAGAGAAATAACAAGGTATGTTCAATGGCTATTCCTGGTTGTTGACTACATCTGGAATGAACTACAAACCAGAAATGGAGAGCACATCTGTGGTTCACATCTTGAGGCATAGTAGCCATGAAATGCTTAGGCCCAGGCAAAGTAGTACATGCCTTTAATCCCAGGAGACAGAGACAAGCAGATCTCTGAGTTCAAGGCACACCTGGAAAATAGCAAATTCCCAATTCAGCCTTGGTGGCACATACCTTTAATCTGGGCCACACATTCTGCTGGAGGCCTACATAAGGACAATGGAAAAAGGAAGGCTTCGTTCTTCTTTGTCTGTTTGCACTTGCCAGAAGATCTGTTAGAACCTACTTCTTCAGGATTCCATCTTATACAGAAAACCAGCTGAAACACCTATAGTCTTGGGACTGAGCAACTACTAGATTCCTGAACTTCCCATTCCCATTGTTGACTTAGTTGGACTACAAACTATAAGTCATTACAGTATTTTCCCTTAATATATAGAGGCATTCCATAAGTTCTGTGACTCTAGAGAACCCTGACTAATAAAGTATGTGTGTTATGTATTCATATACATATGTAATATAATTGCTGCAGTTTAAAAAACCCCAGCTTTTACCAAACCTCAAATTGTTATGCATAATTGAAGACTTACTCTCTATATTTTATGCAAGAAATGTTTTAAAATTTCCAAAGCTTTATGTATTTTTAAAGTTTTATGTTATGGAATACAGGAACTAGGAGTGAGTTCAACAGAAGGAATGATGTTATTAAATGATCCAGCTTTGGTAACAAGCCTAGAGTACCAGATACCAGTAAGTTAAGAACCATCTCTTTTCATTTTCTTGTATCCAGAATGCTATACAGGAATAGGGACAGATATTTAAAACTAGTATAAACTGCACTCTTTATCTCTTTCATAGGAGACATAAATATACCATGACTTCTCAGGACCATCATTCTTATCTTCAAGTATGTAAAGAGAAAAACATTTTATTTTTATTACTATAGAAAATGCTAACGTTTCCAAGACTCAAGGTCTTCAAACGGAAATTCATGAAGTCAGTAAGTCATTCTAATAGTGGCATGTTGCAAAAATCCTTTGAAAAGTCAAATTGACATACTTTTAAACTTTTCTTTGATAAAATCTTATTTAATCTTAGACCTTCCTAACTGGGTTATAAAGCAGGACACTTTTTTTTCTCTGCTTCCTTTAAAAATAGATCCTCCAAACTGTAAAGGTTAACAGAAATTATCTTCAGTGTTTCTGAGTTACTTTCTTAAGTGTATTTTTATGATGACTTATTCTTGCATATTATTTTAAATGAAAAAAATCTTGTAATTACATTATGAATGAGAAATGATATGATTAAAATAAAGTAAGACATTGAGAAAAGGCATGGTTGCATACAGTCATACAAGAAAACCATGAGCTCTCTGCTTGTTTTAGAATCTACACTATAGTTTTTTGTTTTTTTGTTTTGTTTTTGTTTTTTAGTTTTTGTTTTTGTTTTTGTTTTGTTTTTGTTTTTTTGGTTTTTTTTTTTTTTTTTTTTTGCTTCTCTGATTCCTCTACCATGGGAGTATAGCTGCAGGAGAGATGAAATGACTAGGAAACCAACAGGGCAGCAAGCAGAGCAGGACAAATTGGCAAATTATTTAATACTGAAACCCAACCTTGCTACCCCCTGGCAATATTTACAGTGATAAAGTATGAAATAAATGTTAATTATCAATAATGAACCACTTGGGGTTACAAAAATGATAGTAAAATATTAGAGAGCAGGAACAGGCACAGTTAGGTTCTCCATGTGTTCTTGCAATGTTGTTTAATTAATGCAGCAGTCACACCTGGATAGCAGTAAGCCACAGAAGAAGTATTAACAGTGACACTTCTTCCAGGAACTATGTCACAAGAGCCTTTGATCAAATTGCAAGGTCTAACTTCATTTCCATTTTTGTTGTGCTACTGTGTTATGCTAAACCTGTTTTCTGACTGCATTCACACTGTCTGCCCTGTAACCAAGACATTTTTAATTCCAAAACACAACTCATCTTTACTTTGAAAAGTGTCTGCATTGCTTACCCCATTGCCTATAGGGATTGTTATTTCAGTGGAATAGAAATTTGTTTGTTATTAAGTAATGATGTCTTTATTTTTATTTAAAGGGTAGTAGATCCAAATGGATTATTCATCTCCAACATCCAACTGATTATGCAAATCATTATTTTTTGCCTAGTCCATCGACCTCATATACCAGAAAATGGTAAAAGAAAAATATTGTTATATAATTATGCTATAAAAAAATTGACCCCTATTAAATTAACATGAATTAAAACTTCTTATAATGCACAACAGGGGAAGGACCTGTAGAATTTGTCTTTGGAGAAAGACAAACTCTTGGAAGATGCAAATAGGAATGATATATCCCAGGTGGATGTAGTGGAACAAATCTGTCATCCCAGCACCTGTCAGGCTAAAATAGGATAATTGCCAAATTTCTGAGATCAGCCTGTAATACATAGTGAATTCATGACCACCCTGAGCTAGACTTTGGGACCCTTATTCTAAGAAACGAATGTGACAATTACTAGAAAAAGATGACACAGATTTGAAAGAGAGCAAAGAAGAGCATATGGAACAGTTTGAAGGTGAGAAAAGGAAGGGTTAAATGAAGTAATGATATAATCTCAAAAATAAAAGAAATAATTAAAAAAGTGAAAAAAGTAGATCCAAATTGGTCTTCCAAATAACTAATAAATATAAAGTCTATCTATATATCTAAACCTACGGGAAAATTGATTATAAATTCAGACTCCTTGATTTGTGCACTGAAATAATTGAATCAAAATCTCTGAGAGTGAAGCTTGGCTGGTTTACTAAAAAAATAGAGTGTGGAGTCAGGTCTCACACCCAGATTGAGGTTTTTTTTTTTTTTTTAATCATAGTTTATGAAAAATTGTTATGAGTCTACTAGAGAACTTATTACCAAATGCTAACCAAAATAGATTGACCAAGCTTTAATCTCTGTACTAGTAGCAATGTAATTTGTAGGCTCTAGTACAAATTGAAAAAAAAATTTAACTAAAATACTGAGCTTTTATGGTGTATCTATAGTCTCCTTTCACATACATCAGAGTGTTTTTATATGCTATGTATTTCTGTTTTAAGGAAAGGACAATTAAAATTTAAATTATTTGACATTTTATCATAGTATGTAACAATGCCAGTTTTAAACAAGCAACACAAGCATTTACGTATGAACATACTTTATGCACAGAGTCACCTAAATAACATAATTCTCATCTTGTAGCTCTAACATGCCCATGTATTTTGTTCTTATCAGAGCAATGGAAATCCTGCATAATACTCACTGAACTATTTTTTATTACAACCATGTTAGGTAAGCATTCTACAAAACACTTTCTACATTCTTCCTAGTATGTAAAGCATGGATCAAAGTAAAAGGAACTATAGATTGCCTTATTTTTTTTATTTTCTTTCTGTGTAGTCCCATTCAGGAAAATGGTTCTGCAAAGGAAAGAAGTAACTACAATAGGAAAAAAAGAGATGATTTCATTGTTTTGATTCTTCTTTCCATATTTGAAGTAAATTGTAGTGCAAAACCAATATATTCCATAAGATATTTCATCCTTACAATGTTAATGCATGTACTTTGTACTTGATTTGACATTGACTCACCTCCTTGAATTGTGTATCATCTCTGGGAGGACAGTGTTTCCAGAAAACACTAATTAGTAGGAAAAACTAAACCTTATTGCAGATACTCACACCAACCTGTAATTTAGGGATTCTAGACCCAAAAAAGGAGATAGCAAGCTAAGTAACATCACTCAGCTGTGTCTGCTTTCTGACTACTGAAGCAATGTTACAGAGAGCCTTGTGCTCCCCCAACTAACATACCTTCCCTAAACAATGGACTGTAATCTTTAAAACACAAACCATGAACCAAAAATAAATTCTTAACACCATAAGTAGCCTTTATTAGGGATTTGTCACAACAGCACAAATAGTAAAGGATACAGAGTTCTCTGGTGCTCTGGTATTTAGAATCACAACTATTGTGGTAGATAAAACAGATAAGAGTAAACAAAATATATAGTCATCACACCACCCCTAAATTTAGCAAATATGGAATCTAGTCAGCTTTACCAAGCAATCTTTTGTGAGTACAATCTTTGTTACAAATCATAGTAGGCCATATTAATAAAGCATTCTGTCCTAAAGATATTAATAGGTTAGTGAATCTGAAAAACCTCTTTAGAACATTTTTAGGTATAAAATGTGAATGAATTTCATATTATATTAAAACAGTAAAACACTAAATGAACTATGATAATAGTGATGTTTATTTTAATAGAGACATTGGAAAACATCATAGTAGAGATAGCACTATTTGAGGTTGGACTGAATGATGTGTAGGATTTTGGCAAACTGAGTCAGGAGAGGATACTTGAAGTAAATAAATCATGAATTAAAGTAAGAAAATATGTTAGAGGACAAAAAATTTAACTAGAGGTTTGTGGTATAAGGAAAAAAAATGAAGAAACATACACATCAGGTAAAATACCATAATAAAAAATAAAAACTAGGTAGACTTGTGGGAAGCCACATGTGACGTTGCAGAGTGGCGCAGGCTACTGCTGGCCACCACGCATAAGTTTGGGCAAACAACCAATGCTTACTTATGGCCCGGGCATGATAATGAGGCTCTGCAAAGTACTAAGAGAGTTAACCAATCAGATGTGAGACATGCAAATGAGGTATGATAATGAGGTACTGAGAGAATAACCAATCAAATGTGAGACATGCAAATGAGGTATGTTAATGAGGTACTGTGAGATACTGAGAGAGAGTAGCCAATCAGATGAGGAACATGCAAATGAGGCATAGTGCATAACCAATCCGAGTGTGAGACACGCCTCTCCTAGGCCTATATAAGCAGCACCAGTTCTGGGCTCGGGGTCTCTTCACCTCTACAATCAAGCTTTCCCAATAAACGTGTGCAGAAGGATCCTGTTGCAGCGTCGTTCTTGCTGGTCGAGTCGGACGCGCGCAAGATAGACTAAATGACTGTCTTTGTTGTAATTAATAATTTTTTAATGTGGTAGCATGAATGAGACTGTCCCCATAGGCCTAGGACTGTGAGTACTTTGTCCCCAGATGGTATCATTGCTTGAATAGATTTGGGAGGTATGTCCCTGCTAAAGAAAATATCTCACTGGAGATGGCTTTAAGCTTTCAACATCTTGAACCATCCCCAAAATATTATTTCTGCTTCATATTCATGTACTACCTAACATGTCTGTAGTGGGATATCACACTTCTCCCATATGATGGACTTTTATCTGTCTGGAACTATAAGCCAAATAATTCTTCCTTCTATAAGGAGTCTTGTTCATGATATTTTATCATATCAATAGAAAAGGAAAGTCGCCGGGCGTGGTGGCGCACGCCTTTAATCCCAGCACTCGGGAGGCAGAGGCAGGCGGATTTCTGAGTTCGAGGCCAGCCTGGTCTACAAAGTGAGTTCCAGGACAGCCAGGGCTACACAGAGAAACCCTGTCTCGAAAAACCAAAAAAAAAAAAAAAAAAAAAAAAAAGAAAAGGAAAGTCATACAGTTAACATATGAAATAATAAGTTTCATTCTGCTATTTCTATACATGCATCTCATTGTATTTTGCATACATTTGTCTCACTGATACATCCCCTATCATTCTTCTAGATTACTAGTTCAGCTAATCTCCCTACAATGCTCTTTTGATTTTAGACCATGTGTATGTGCATATATATATATATATATATATATGCATATATATGCACATATATGTGCATGTACACACATATATATGGACTTTGAACATGAGTGAAAACATGCTGTTTCTTTATTTTTTATTACCTTTATAGCTTATCATATTCCCTCTTGCTCCTTTCTTCAGACCCCTGGCTCTCCCACCATAGTCTCATTGGTACTTTTACAGAACTCATAAATTGAAAAATACTTAAGATATATATAATGTTTGTCAATATATTATTTTAATATATATTATTTTTAAAAATGTGATATTTGTCTGTATATCTGGGTTATTTTCGTTGACATTATGATATGTTCATTTTCTTGCAAATGACATAATCTTATTCTTTATAGTTAAATAAAGTATATCTATTCTATTTTTATCCAATTCTCTGTTAATGAATCCCCTAGTTGACTCCATATCTTGACTATTATGACGAGCACAGCTTTAAACATGTGGTCGAAAGTATATCTATAATATGTTAACTTAGATTCTTTGTTTATATACCTAGCAAATGTGTGTGTGTTTGTATAATACATATATAGCACACACACACACACACACACACACACACATACACACACACACACACACACACACATATATATATATATATGTGGAGTTCTTTCATTTTAGTTTTTTTTTTTTTTTTTAGAAACTCATATAATGATTTTCATAGTGGCTACACCAAATTACTGTACCCATCAGCAGAAAATTACAGTCACTTTTCCTGTATATTTGACAGGATTTGTTGACATTTGGTTTCCTTTTTTTGTTTGTTTGGTTGTTTGTTTGTTTGTTTGGTTGGTTGGTTGTTTTTTTTTTTTTAGATATTTCATTTATTTGCATTTCAAATGTTATCCCCTTTCCTATGTTCCCCTCTGAAAATCCCCTATCCCCTCCCCCTCCCCTGCTCCCCAACCCACCCACTCCCATTCCCAGTCCTGGCATTTCCCTATACTAGGGCATAGAACCTTCACAGGACCAAGGGCCTCTCCTCCCATTGATGACCAACTAGGACATCCTCTGCAACATATGCAGCTAGGGCCATGAGGCCCACCATGTGTTTTCTTTGATTGGTGGTTACATCTTGATGGTTTTTTGATGATAGAAATGCTAACTTGGTGAGATAAAAAAAATCTCAATATAAATTAAATTTTCATTTATTCAGTTGATAAGAACATTGAACAATATTTCAAATATTTATTGACCACATTCTTTCTTTTGAGAACAATCTGAACAAATCATTTGTCCAGTTATTGATTAGATTATTTTCTTTTGATGCTTTATTGTGGTAGTTCTTTGTTGGTTCTAGACATTACCTAACTCCTGTGCTGACTAATTTTATATCAGCTTGATACAAGGTAGAGTTATCTAAGAAGAGGGAACCACAATGAAGTAAATTCCTTCATGAGGCTGGTCTATGGACAAGTAGGTACTGTTTTATTTCTTAATTAGTCTTTGATGTGACAGGACCCTATCCATTGTGTGTGGTGCCATCTCTGAGCATATGATCCTGGGTTTTAAGCCATGGAGAGCAAGCAAGTAAGCATTGTTGTCTGTGCTTCAGTTCCTAACTCCAGGTTCCTTCTTGAGTTTCTACCCTGAGTGATGGACTCTTACTACAAATTATAAACTGAAATAAACCCTTACTTCCCAAGTGGAATTTTTGCCATACTGATAGAAACTCCAGCTAAGACACAGTCTCAGATGCAGGATTGGCAAGGATTTTTCCCATTCTATAAGCTGTCTCTTCATATCATATTATGTCTTATTTTTAACTTCTTGGAATAGTTGTGTTTTCAAGTCTACTTTAACAGTTATCAGAATAGCCATGCCAGACGATTTTCTGCTTCCAATTGCTTTTAATATTGACTCTCATACTTTTGATCTCATTCTGTGTTTCTTTGCCAGTAAGGTGTATTTCAATTGTTGAAAACTGACAATTGGGTCCACTTTTTAAAGATTTGTTTTATTTTCAATAGAATTACCTTATTTGTATCCTTTTAAATGAAGAATTTAGTTTGCTAATTCATGTAATTTTTAGTTGTTTTTCTGGCTGGCTTGAAAACTATTCTTTCCATTCTCTTAGGATGAGAAGTTGTCTGGTTTATTTGTTAGTCATGGAAGAGATTATGTCTTAGTACTCCTATTATCTATTGCTCTACTGAAATTTACTAATTCCTGTGCTCTTTATATTGAAACTTTTTTCCTCTTCTGCACTTAGATTAATACTAGCTTGGTGATAATAAATTGATTTATGTGTATTTTTACTTATGCGCCATTATTTCTCTTTCAATTTTAAAAGATAACTTTATCAACCATGGCATGCATGATTGATACTATGTTCATCGTTTGAAATATATTGTCCCTTGTTGTTCTGCTTCTTAGAATTTTGTCGACAGCTATAGTCTAATCTTAACTGGTGTAGTTGCCTTTTAAAGTGATATCTTCAGTACTGCTTCTATATTTCTACACTGGGTATCTTGAGTAAAAAGTGTCAAGTGGTGGTAAATCTTGGATAAAGTCTATTTGGAATTATAAATAACTCCTTTGGTTGGATGTTCATTTTTTCACCTGAAAATAATTCTTAATAATTTTACTTAACAGATTTTATGTCTTTAGGTTTTATTTAGCTCTTTCTTACACACCATTAAATTTTTATACTTGGTCTTTGAATTATTCTCAAGAATTGTTTTTCATTTTTTATTAGTTATTTTCCTCATTTACATTTCCAATGCTATCCCAGAAGTCCCCCATACCCACCCCCCCACTCCCCTACCCACCCACTCCCTCTTTTTGACCCTGGTGTTCCCCTGTACTGCAGCATATAAAGTTTGCAAGTCCAAAGGGCCTCTCATTCCAGTGATGGCCTCCTAGGCCGTCTTTTGATACATATGCAGCTAGAGACAAGAGCTCCCGGGTACTGGTTAGTTCATATTGTTGTTCCAACTATAGGGTTGAAGTTCCCTTTAGTTCCTTGGGTGCTTTCTCTAGCTCCTCCATTGGGGGCCCTGTGATCCATTCAATAGCCGATGGTGAGCATCCACTTCTGTGTTTGCTAGGCCCCGGCATAGTCTCACAAGAGACAGCTATATCTGGGTCCTTTCAGCAAAATCTTGCTAGTGTATGCAATAGTGTCAGAGTTTGGAAGCTGATCATGGGATGGATCTCTGGATATGGCAATCACTAGATGGTCCATCCTTTTGTCACAGCTCCAAATTTTGTCTCAGTAACTCCTTTCATGGGTGTTTTGTTCCCAATTCTAAGAAAGGGCAAAGTGTCCACACTTTGGTCTTCGTTCTTCTTGAGTTTCATGCGTTTAGCAAATTGTATCTTATATCTTGGGTATCCTAAGTTTCTGGGCTAACATCCACTTATCAGTGAGTACATATTGTGTGAGTTCCTTTGTGATTGGGTTACCTCATTCAAGATGATGCCCTCCAGGTCCATCCATTTGGCTAGGAATTTCATAAATTCATTTTCTTAAATAGCTGAGTAGTACTCCATTGTGTAAATGTACCACATTTTCTGTATCCATTCCTCTGTTGAGGGGCATCTGGGTTCTTTCCAGCTTCTGGCTATTATAAATAGGGCTGCTATGAACATAGTGGAGCATGTGTCCTTCTTACCGGTTGGGACATCTTCTGGATATATGCCCAGGAGAGGTATTTCTGGATACTCTGGTAGTACTATGTACAATTTTCTGAGGAACCGCCAGATTGATTTCCAGAGTGGTTGTACAAGCTTGCAATCCCACCAACAATGGAGGAGTGTTTCTCTATCTCCACATACTCACCAGCATCTGCTGTCACCTGAATTTTTCATCTTAGCCATTCTGAGTGGTGTGAGGTGGAATCTCAGGGTTGTTTTGATTTGCATTTCCCAGATGATTAAGGATATTGAACATTTTTTCAGGTGCTTCTCTGCCATTCGGTATTCCTCAATTGAAAATTCTTTGTTCAGCTCTGAGCCCCATTTTTATTGGGGTTATTTGTTTTTTCTGGAGTCCACCTTCTTGAGTTCTTTATATAAATTGGATATTAGTCCCCTATCCGATTTGGGATAGGTAAAGATCCTTTCCCAATCTGTTGGTGGTCTTTTTCTCTTATTGACGGTGTCTTTTGCCTTGCAGAAGCTTTGCAACGTTATGAGGTCCCATTTATAGATTCTCTATCTTACAGCACAAGCCATTGCTGTTCTATTCAGGAATTTTTCACCACTACCCATATCTTCCAGGCTTTTCGCTACCTTCTCCTCTATAAGTTTCAGTGTCTCTGATTTTATGTGGAGTTCCTTAATCCACTTAGATTTGACCTTAGTACAAGGAGATAGGAATGGATCAATTCACATTCTTCTACATGATAACCGCCAGTTGTGCCAGCACCATTTTTTGAAAATGCTGTCTTTTTTCCACTGGATGGTTTTAGCTCCCTTGTCAAAGATCTAGTGACCATAGGTGTGTGGATTCACATCTGGGTCTTCAATTCTGTTCCGTTGGTCTACTTGTCTGTCATTATACCAGGACCATGCCGTTTTTATCACAATTGCTCTGTAGTACAGCTTTAAGTCGGGCATGGTGATTCCACCAGAGGTTCCTTTATAATTGAGAAGAGTTTTTGCTATCCTAGGTTTTTTGTTATTCCAGATGAATCTGCCGATTGCCCTTTCTAATTTGTTGAAGAATTGAGTTGTAATTTTGATGGGGATTGCATTGAAACTATAGATTGCTTTTGGCAAGAAAGCCATTTTTACTATATTGATCCTGCCAATCCATGAGCATAGGAGATCTTTCCATCTTCTGAGATCTTCTTTAATTTCTTTCTTCAGAGACATGAAGTTATTATCATACAGATCTTTCACTTCCTTAGTTAGAGTCACTCCAAGGTATTTTATATTATTTGTGACTATTGAGAAGGGTGTTGTTTCCCTAATTTCTTTCTCAGCCTGTTTATCCTTTGTGTACAGAAATGCCATTGACTTGATTGAGTTAATTTTATATCCAGCTACTTCATTGAAGCTGTTTATCAGGCTTAGGAGTTCTCTGGTGGAATTTTTAGGGTCACTTATATATACTATCATATCATCTGCAAAAAGTGATATTTTGACTTCTTCCTTTCCAATTTGTATCCCCTTGATCTTCTTTTGTTGTCTAATTGCTCTGGCTAGGACTTCAAGTACAATGTTGAATAGGTAGGGATAGAGTAGACAGCCTTTTCTAGTCCCTGATTTTATTGAAATTGCTTCCAGCTTTTCACCATTTACTTTGATGTTGGCTACTGGTTTGCTGTAAATTGCTTTTATCATGTTTAGGTATGGGCCTTGAATTCCTGATCTTTCCAAGACTTTTTCATGAATGGGTATTGTATTTTGTCAAATGCTTTCTCAGCATCTAACAAGATGATCATGTGTTTTTTGTCTTTGAGTTTCTTTATATACTGGATTACGTTGATGGATTTCCATATATTGAACCATCCTTAGATCCCTGGGATGAAAACTACTTGGTCAGGATGGATGATTGTTTTGATGTGTTCTTGAATTCCGTTAACAAGAACTTTATTGAGGATTTTTACATCAATATTCATAAGGGATATTGGTCTGAAGTTCTCTATCTTTGTTGGTTCTTTTTGTGGTTTAGGTATCAGAGTAATTGTGGCTTCATAGAATGAGTTGGGTAGAGTACCTTACGTTTATATTTTGTGGAATAGTTTGGGAAAAACTGGGATTAAATCTTCTTTGAAGGTCTGATAGAACTCTGCACTAAACCCATCTGGTCCTGGGCTTTTTTTGTTTGGGAGACTATTGATGACTGCTTCTATTTCTTTGGGGGATATAGGGCTGTTTAGATCATTAACCTGATCTTGATTCAACTTTGGTACCTGTATCTGTCTAGAAACTTCTCCATTTCATCCAGGTTCTCCAGTTTTGTTGAGTATAGCCTTTTGTAGAAGTATCTGATGGTGTTTTAGATTTCTTCAGGATCTCATGTTATGTCTCCCTTTTCATTTCTGATTTTGTTAATTAGAATGCTTTCTCTGTGCCCTCTAGTGAATCTGGCTAAGGGTTTGTCTAGCTTGTTGATTTTCTCAAAGAACCAGCTCCTCCTTTGGTTGATTTTTTGAATAGTTCTTGTTTCCACTTGGTTGATTTTGCCCCTGATTTTGATTATTTCCTGCCCTCTACTCCTCTTGGGTGAATTTGCTTCCTTTTGTTCTAGGGCTTTTAGGTGTGTTGTCAAGTTGCTAATGTGTGCTCTCTATAGTTTCTTTTTGGAGGCACTTAGAGCTATGAGTTTTCCTCTTAGAAATGCTTTCATTGTTTTCATTGTGCACAGCAAACCAGTAGCCAACATCAAAGTAAATGGTGAGAAGCTTGAAGCAATCCCTCTAAAATCAGGGACTAGACAAGGCTGTCCACTTTCTCCATACCTATTCAACATTGTACTTGAAGTCTTAGCCAGAGCAATTCAACAACAAAAGGAGAACAAAGGGATACAAATTGGAAAAGATGAAGTCAAAATATCACTTTTTGCAGATGATATGATAGTATATATAAGTGACCCTAAAAACTCCACCAGAGAACTCCTAAACCTGATAAACAGCTTCGGTGAAGTAGCTGGATATAAAATTAACTCAAACAAATCAATGGCCTTTCTCTACTCAAAGAATAAACAGGCTGAGAAAGAAATTAGGGAAACAACACCCTTCTCAATAGTCACAAATAATATAAAATATCTTGGTGTGACTCTAACTAAGGAAGTGAAAGATCTGTATAATAAAAACTTCAAGTCTCTGAAGAAAGAAATTATAGAAGATCTCAGAAGATGGAAAGATCTCCCATGCTCATGGATTGGCAGGATCAACATTGTAAAAATGGCTATCTTGCCAAAAGCAATCTACAGATTCAATGCAATCACCATCAAAATTCCAACTCAATTCTTCAACGAATTAGAAAGTGCAATCTGCAAATTCATCTGGAATAACAAAAAACCTAGGATAGCAAAAACTCTTCTCCATGATAAAAGAACCTCTGGTGGAATCACCATGCCGGACCTAAAGCTTTACTACAGAGCAATTATGATAAAAACTGGGTGGTACTGGTATAGTGACAGACAAATAGACCAATGGAATAGAATTGAAGAACCAGAAATGAACCCACACACCTACAGTCACTTGATCTTCGAAAAGGGAGCTAAAACCATCCAGTGGAAGAAAGACGCATTTTCAACAAATGGTGCTGGCACAACTGGTTGTTAACATGTAGGAGAATGCAAATCGATCCATTCCTATCTCCTTGTACTAAGGTCAAGTCTAAGTGGATCAAGGAACTTCACATAAAACCAGAGACACTGAAACTTATAGAGGAGAAAGTCGGGAAAAGCCTTGAAGATATGGGCACAGGGGAAAAATTCTTGAATAGAACAGCAATGGCTTGTGCTGTAAGATGGAGAATTGACAAGTGGGACCTCATGAAACTGCAAAGCTTCTGCAAGGCAAAAGACACCATCAATAAGACAAAAAAACCAACAACAGATTGGGGAAGGATCTTTACCTATCCTAAATCAGATAAGGGACTAATATCTAATATATATAAAGAACTCAAGAAGGTGGACTCCAGAAAGTCAAATAACCCCATTAAAAAATGGGGCTCAGAACTGAACAAAGAATTCTCACATGAGGAATACCGAATGGCAGAGAAGCACCTGAAAAAAATGTTCAACATCCTTAATCATCAGGGAAATGCAAATCAAAACAACCCTGAGATTCCATCTCATACCAGTCAGAATGGCTAAGATCAAAAATTCAGGTGACAGCAGATGCTGGCAAGGATGTGGAGAAAGAGGAGCACTCCTCCATTGTTGGTGGGATTGCAAGCTTGTACAACCACTCTGGAAATCAGTCTGGCGGTTCCTCAGAAAATTGGACATAGTACTACAGGAGGATCCAGCAATACCTCTCCTGGGCATATATCCAGAAGATGTCCCAACCGGTAAGAAGGACACATGCTCCACTATGTTCATAGCAGCCCTATTTATAATAGCCAGAAGCTGGAAAGAACCCAGATGTCCCTCAACAGAGGAATGGATACAGAAATTATGGTACATTTACACAATGGAGCTATTAAAAAGAATGAATTTATGAAATTCTTAGCCAAATGGATGGACCTGGAGGGCATCATCTTGAGTGAGGTAACACAATCACAAAGGAACTCACACAATATGTATTCACTGATAAGTGGATATTAGCCCAAAACTTAGGATACCCAAGATATAAGATACAATTTGCTAAACGCATGAAACTCAAGAAGAATGAAGACCAAAGTGTGGACACTGTGCCCCTTCTTAGAATTGGGAACAAAACACCCATGGAAAGAGTTACAGAGACAAAGTTTGGAGCTGTAATGAAAGAATGGACCATCTAGAGACTGCCATATCCAGGGATCCATCCCATAATCAGCTTCTAAACGCTGTCACCAGTGCATACACTAGCAAGATTTTGCTGAAAGGACCCAAATATAACTGTCTCTTGTGAGATGATGCCGGGGCCTAGCAAACACAGGAGTGGATCCTCACAGTCAGCTATTGGATGTATCACAGGGCTCCCAATGGAGAAGCTAGAGAAAGTACCCAAGGAGCTAAAGGGATCTGCAACCCTATAGTTGGAACAACATGATGAACTAACCAGTACCCCGGAGCTCTTGTCTCTAGCTGCATATGTATCGAATGATGGCCTAGTCGGCCATCACTGGAAAGAGAGGCCCTTTGGACTTGCAAACTTTATATGCCCCAATATAGGGGAATGCCAGGGCCAAAAGAATGGGAATGGGTGGGCAGGGAAGTGGGGGGCGGTATGGGGGACTTTTGGGATAGCATTGGAAATGTAATTGAGGAAAATACGTAATAAAAATATTAAAAATTAAAAAAAAGAACAGAAGGAACAGAAACCAAGGTTACTTAGCATCATCAGAACCAAACTCTACCACCATAGAAAGTCCTGAATATACCATCATAACAGAAAAGCAAGATATGTATCTAAAGTCACATCTCATGATGATGATGGAGGACTTTAAGAAGGAAATAAATAACTCCCTTAAAGAAATACAGAAAAATACAGGTAAACAGCTAAAAGCCATTAAAGAGGAAACACAAATATCCCTTAAAGAGTTACAGGAAAACACGACTAAAGAGATGAAAGAATTGAACAAACACATCTAAGACCTAAAAATGGAAGTAGAAACAATGAGAAATCACAAGGGGAGACATCTCTGGAGATAGAAATCCTAGGAAAGAAATCAGGAACCATAAATTCGAGCATCAGCAACAAAATACAAGAGATGGAAGGGAGAATTCGGAGGTGTAGTAGATTTCATAGAAAACATGGACACATCAATCAAAGAAAATACAAAATGCACAAAGATCCTCACTCAAAACATCCTGAAAATCCAGGACACAATGAGAAGACCAAACCTAAGGATAATAGGTATAGATGAGAATGAAGACTTTCAATTTAAAGGGCCAGTAAGTATCTTCAACAAAATTATAGAAGAAAGCTTTACTAACCTAAAGAGAGAGATACCCACGAACATACAAGAAGCCTACAGAACTCCAAATAGACTGGACCAGAAAAGAAAATCCTCCCAACACATAATAATCAGAACAACAAATGAACTAAAGAAAGTTAGAATATTAAAAGCAGTAAGAGAAAAAGGTCAAGTAACATATAAAGGCAGACCTATTAGATTTACACCAGACTTCTCACCAGAGATAATTAAAGCCATAAGATCCTGGACAGATGTTATACAGACCCTAAGAGAACACAAATGCCAGTCCAGGCTACTATACCCAGCAAACCCCTCAATTACCATAGATGGAGAAACCAAAGTATTCCATGACAAAACAAAATTCACACAATATCTTTCCAAGAATCCAGTCTTTCAAGGGATAATAATGGGAGAACTCCAACACAAGGAGGGAAATGACGTCCTAGAAAAAGCACGAAAGTAATCCTTCAACAAACCTAAAAGAAGATAGTCTCAAGAACATAATCCAAAATATAACAACAAAAATAACAGGAAGTAACAATTACTTTTCCTTAATATCTCTTAACATTAATGGACTCAATTCCCCAATAAAAAGATGCAGACTCACTGACTGGCTACATAAACAGCATCCAATATTTTGTTCCATACAGGAAACTCACCTCAGGGACAAAGATAGACACTACTTCAGAGTAAAAGGCTGGAAAACAATTTTCCAAGAAAATGGTATGAAGAAACAAGCTGGAGTAGCTGTTCATTTTATTAAATTTTATTTTATTTTATTTTATTTTAAGAAATCCAAAGCATCATCAGATCCTTCTACAAAAGGCTATATTCAAAAAACTGCAAAACCTGGACAAAATGGACAAATACCTAGACATATGCCTGGTACCAAAAAAATCAGGATCAGATTAATAATCTAAACAGTCCCATATCCCCTAAAATATAGCAGTAATCATTAATAGTCTCCAAAACAAAAAAAGCCCAGGATGAGATGGGTTTAGTGCAGAGTTCTATTAGACCTTCAAAGAAGACCTAATTCCAATTCTCCTCCATCTATTTCATAAAATGGAAACAGAAAAATACTAATTACTCTGATACCTAAACCACATAAAGACCCAACAAAGAAAGAGAACTTCAGACCAATTTCACTTATGAATACTGATGCAAAAATACTCAATAAAATCCTTGCAAACTGAATCCAAGAACACATCAAAACAACCATCCATCATGATCATGTAGGCTTAATCCCAGGGATGCAGGGATGGTTTGATATATGGAAATCCATCAACGTAATCTACTATATAAACAAATTCAAAGACAAAAACCACATGATCATTTCATTAGATGCTGAGAAAATATTTGACAAAATCCAACACTCATTCATCACAAAAGTCTTGGAAAGATCAGGAATTCAAGGCCCATTACTAAACATAATCGATGCAATGTACGGCAAACCAGTAGCCAACATCAAACTAAATGGAGAGAAACTTGAAGCAATCCCACTAAAATCAGGGACCAGACAAGGCTGCCCACTTTCTTCCTACCTATTCAATATAGTACTAGAAGTCCTAGCCAAAGAAATTAGACAACAAAGGGAGATCAAGGGGATTCAAATTGGAAAGGAAGATTCCAAAATATCACTATTTGCAGATAACATGATAGTATATATAAGTGACCTTAAAATTCCATCAGAGAACTCCTAAACCTGATAAACAGCTTCAGTGCAGTGGCTGGATATAAAAATAACTCAAACAAATCAGTAGCCTTTCTCTACACAAAGGATAAATAGGCTGAGAAAGAAATTAGGGAAACAACACCCTTCACAATTGTCACAAATAACATAAAATACCTTGGTGTGATTGTAACTAAGGAAGTGAAAGATCTGTATGATCAGAACTCCAAGTCTCTGAAAAAAAGAAATTGAAGAACATCTCAGATGATGGAAAGATCACCCATGCTCATGTATTGGCAGGATCAATATAGTAAAAATGGCTATCTTCCCCAAAGCAATCTACAGATTCAATGCAATCCCCATAAAAGTTCCAACTCAATTCTACACTGGGTCAGAAAGTGCAATTTGCAAATTCATCTGGAATAACAAAAAACCTAGGATAGTAAAAACTCTTCTCAAGGATAAAAGAACCTCTGGTGGAATCACCATGCCTGACCTCAAACTGTACTACAGAGCAACTGTGATAAACACTGCATAGTACTGGTACAGTGGCAGACAGGCAGATCAATAGAATAGAATTGAAGACCCAGGAGTGAATCCATACACCTGTGTTCATTTGATCTTTGACAAGGGAGCTAAAACCATCCAGTGGAAAAAAGACAGCATTTTCAACAAATGGTGCTACCACAACTGGTGGTTATCATTAGAAGAATGTGAATTGATCCATTCTTGTCTCCTTGTACAAATCTGAAGTCTAAGTGGATCAAAGAACTCCACATAAAATCAGAGACACTGAAACATAGGGAGAAAGTGGGAAAACCCTCAAAGATATGGACACAGGGGAAAAAATTCCTGAACAGATCAACAGTGGCTTTTACTGTAAGATCAAGTATCAACAAATGAGACCTCATAAAATTGCAAAGCTTCTGTAAGGCAAAAGACACTGTCAATAAGACAAAAAGGCCACCAACATATTGGGAAAGGATCTTTACCAATCCTAAATCAGATAGGGGACTAATATCCAATATATGTAAAAACTCAAGAAGTTAAACTCCAGAAAAACAAATAAACCTATTTAAAAATGGGGTACAGAGCTAAACTAAGAATTCTCAAATCCAGAATACTGAATGGCTGAGAAACACCAAAAAAAAAAAAAAAAAAAAATCAACATCCTTAATCCTCAGGGAAATGCAAATCAAAACAACAAAACAACCCTGAGATTCCACCTCACACCAGTCAGAATGGCTGAGATCAAAAATTCAGGTGACAGCAGATGCTGACAAGGGTGTGGTGAAAGAGGAACACTTCTCCAATGTTGGTAAGATTGCAAGCTTGTATAACCACTCTGGAAATCAGTCTGGCGGTTCCTCAGAAAACTGGACATAGTACTACCGGAGGATCCAGCAATACCTCTCCTGGGCATATATCCAGAAGATGTCCCAACCGGTAAGAAGGACACAGGCTCCACGATGTTCATAGCAGCCTTATTTATAATATCCAGAAGCTGTAAAGGTCCCAGATGTCCCTCAACAAAAGATTGGATACAGAAAATATGGTACATTTACACAATGGGGTACTACTCAGCTATTAAAACAATGAATTTATGAAATTCTTAAGCAAATGGATGTATCTGAAATATATCCTACTGAGTGAAGTAACCAAATACAAAAGAACACACATGGTAGGCAATCACTGATAAGTGGATATTAGCCCAGAAACTTAGAATACCCAAAATACAATTTGCAAAACACATGAAACTCAAGAAGCAGGAAGACCAAAGTGTGGATACTTTGTTCTTTCTTAGAATGGGGAACAAAATACCCATGGAAGGAGTTACAGAGACAAAGTTTAGATCTGAGATAGAAGGAAGGACCATCCAGAGTCTCCCCAACTTGGGGATCCATCCTATTAACAACCACCAAACTCAGATATTATTGCATATGCCAGCATGATTTCCTGACAGGACCCTGATATAGCTATCTCTTGTGAGGCTATGCCAATGCCTGGCAAATACAGAAGTGGATGGTCACAGTCATCTACTGGATGGAACACCGTGCCCCAAATAAAGGAGCTAGAAAATGTATCCAAGGAGCTAAAGGGTCTGCAAGCTATAGGAGGAACAACAATATGAACTAACCAGTATCCTCCAGAGTTTTTGACTCTAGTTGTGTATGTAGCAGAGGATGGCTCAGTTGGCCATCAATGGGAGGAGAAGCCCTTGGTCTTGTGAAGATTATATGCTCCAGTACATGTGAATGCCAGGGCCAGGAAGCAGGAGTGGGTGGGTTGGGGAGCAGGGTGAGGGAAGGGTATAGGGGACTTTCAGGATAGTATTTGAAATGTAAATTAAAAAAAAATCTCATGAAAAATAAGTAAAATAAATAAATCTTCTCTACGAACAAGGTATACCACCCCTTGGTATATGTCCTTAAAACTTGACATTCTATATACCACAGATACCTGCTCAGCTATGTTCATTGCAACTCTGTTCACAATAACTAGGGCATAGAAACAACTTAAATGTCCTTCATTTACTAATGATGATGAATAATGAAAATGTGATAAGCATATACTATGTAATACTTGTCAGCTGAAAAAAAATCATGAAACTTTCAAGTAAATGGTTGTTACTAGAACATATCATACTGTGAGAGGTAACTCAGAGTCAGTAAGACAAATGCTGTATGTTCTTTCTTATATGAGGCTCTTAGCTCCAAATCTTCATATGTGAATTCATATTCTAGAATAACTAGAAACCAGGAAAGTAGAAAGGGGACATTATCAATGTAGGAGGTGGGGTGGAAAAGCTATAAAAAAGAAATAGCAGGATTCAAGGGATTTGTTAGGTAATGTGGGCAAAACACAGTGGGGAGCTAATTAAGAAGGTGGGAGAAGAATACAGATGAAGGAGTGAGGAGGGTAAAATAGCAGTAAGGATAACTTAAAAGTCAGAAGGAAGCATACTATTAACTGTCTCACTAAATATCATATATATATATATATATATATATATATATATATACACATATACATATATATAATGTTATTTTCTCATGTGTCCTGACAATGCTCCCTCCAAGATCTAAAAATCATCTAAGAAAATCCAGAATATGAAGCATGAGAACCTCTCTTTTGACTTGTTATTTAGGGTTGTCTAAGATCATCTCCAAATATAGACTCCTGTTGTTGTCCTTGGTTGCCTCCAAGAGGTGGAAGGTAATCCCTTACTCCTGAAGACAGCTTGTAGCTCAGAGCCAAGGCCCAGAGGCCTCTGAGCTGGAACTGACAATGAAAGCCTACACTTCAAGCACTAGTTTTCAAGGTATTATAAAGCACCATGCAAGCTTACAAACAAGGGAAGCAGGTAACAGTCCTATCCAGTTATGGCACCTACGGTCCAAAATAATGATAAATGTGTTATGTTGACTCTAAGGATGCAGTAGTGGCATGCATACCTTGGTAGTAAACAACCGTTCTCTAAGTTGACTTAAGATCAATTAAACAAGAGGGAAATCATCTCATACTGGGATTCCAGCCAACTATACAGAGATAATAAATTCATGAATCTTGGAGGAGAATATACAGTTATCAATCTACTAAACAACCTTAATCTTTAACTACATTCTAAATGTTTGTCATTATAAACAAAGATATGTTTAGTCCTCAGCCTTATCAAGGAAACACCTTTTTGTAACAGAAGAACATTACAGAAAACCAGAAGCAAAGAAAGAAAGAAAGAAAGAAAGAAAGAAAGAAAGAAAGAAAGAAAGAAAGAAGGGAGGGAGGGAGGGAGGGAGGGAGGGAGGGAGGGAGGGAGGAAGGAAGGAAGGAAGGAAGGAAGGAAGGAAGGAAGGAAGGAAGGAAGAAAGAAAGAAAGAAAGAAAAAAAGAAAGAGGAAGAAAGGAAGGAAGGAAGGAAGGAAGGAAGGAAAGAAGAAAGAAAGAAAGAAAGAAAGAAAGAAAGAAAGAAAGAAAGAAAGAAAGAAAGAAAGAAAGAGGAAGAAAGGAAGGAAGGAAGGAAGGAAAGAAGAAAGAAAGAAAGAAAGAAAGAAAGAAAGAAAGAAAGAAAGAAAGAAAGAGGAAGAAAGGAAGGAAGGAAGGAAGGAAGGAAGGAAGGAAGGAAGGAAGGAAGGAAGGAAGAAAAACATAGTTGTGTGGTCAACTCCCAGTTGTTACATCTACAAAATATTTCTCACAACTAAGACTAAGCATCAATGGTGAAAACTGTGCAGGAAAGAGATTATAAGAGCCAGAGGAACATAGCTGTCAGATTGTATCTCATAGGAATGTCAGAAGCCACACTCATGTCTCATCAAAATGATTGCCTAAGCATGAACTGAACAAGGACAAGAATAAAAATTCTAATGTGAAATTCTAATAAGGCTCAGGCAGCCTCAACCCTACACAAAGAACTACAGGCAATTAAGAAATGCCAAATGGCATAGAAACATATACATACATGAACATTATACAGATGGAGTGTACTTATGCATTTAGTAGTGTGTATGTAGCAATTATTGAAAAAAAAAAGAGGCCTTGAGTTTGAAAGAGAGCAAGGAAGAGAATATAGGAGGAAAGGGAGAAAGGAAAGGAGATGGGGAAGTGACATAATTATATTATCATCTCAAAACAAAAAAATGAATAGATAAATAAGACAGCTCTCTAAATATATTAAATTCCTTCAAAATAAAAGATGCTATCATTATTAGATACCACAAATAAGATTACTAGGTACCATAGATTCAATTCATGGAACCATTTTCTTGGTTGTGGGACAAACTTCTTTCAGTTTTATCATTGTTGATGTGTCCTCGAGTAAAATAGTTAAAATTTTGGTGCCTCCATTTCAAAAATATAAAATAGAACTAGTTGAGATAATCCTACCATTTATTTTGTAAGATTTTATAAAGATGAATTAATTTAATATATAAAAATTGCATTTAAACCTTATATTTCATAAGTGTCCAGTGTCTTTATTTTAAGTGGCCATTGACTAAAAATCTAAAGAAAATGATACAGCATGTTTAATTAATGTGATCACAGAGCTTATGTTAAAATCTTTTACTGACACCAGCACTGAATTTTCAATATAAGATTACTAGCAGTATTAGCTGTTAAGTCTATATTTCCTATGTTTATTAAATCAAGCAATGCACAGTTCAAGGTAGTAAACTTGCTTCATCAAAAGTAAAAGGTAACAGTAATACCCTGCTTGATTTTTGGCAGCATTTGAACTTCAAGTAAATAATCTAACAAGCTGGATTTTAGTAATGAGTTCAGCGCTATAGGTTTTATAATTCTGTGTTCGATTTTGTGCCCCAAAAAGCTATAACTATAAATTAATGCAGAAGCAATCATTGTTTAAATGAAATTATACATGTAATCTATCTACCATAATTTGTGGAATAAATATATATTCAATAAGATAAAGTTATTATTATTATTGAAATGTGCTGAAATGTTAATGACAAGGAAATCATTCAGTTTTCTTTTCACTGGGTCATCTCTTGGGAGATATTGGAACTGAAACACTTTTCAAAGAATCCAGATAATCTATTATCGTGCTGCATTTTACAGCTGAATAAATCAGTAGCTGTTACCTATTCAGGAAGAAAGTGAAGAAAAGAATGTTATGAGAAAGGTCATGGATGTGAATTTTATAGACAGTTTTATGGAAAAGCCATTAGATGGCAACAGCAGTTCACAGAGTTGTTCTGCTATTTAGTATTTCACCAGGAGTTACTGACTGACAGCCGAAAATCATAGGAAGCCCAGACTTCAAGGCCTATGAAAGACCATAATACCTGTTTAGGAACATAGAAAGAACTAAATAAATGATATGTGCTAGCCTTCTTTTTTGCAATTGTGAAAGTAAGAGAAAGTGACACTTCAAGGTTACTTGAGTAATTCTTTTTGTCTGTTTTTGGTTTAGTAGAAATTACAATATCTGAAAAATCTCTCAGAACATTCTAATTCTCTGCCTTTTTGAAACAGATTGTTGAACCCTATGAAGAAAGCTTCAGATATGAAATAATATTGATAATGATTCCCTCTTTGTCTCTTAAAAGAACAACCCAATGCAGCTTAAACAACAATGGAGACAAATACCACGCAAAAATGAAGCCTCACCTATATTTGGTCATACTACCTCAGTCCCCTCTCTTCTTTCTGCTAACAAGTGTTTCTGCAAGGAATTCTCTTGGATAACCATGCCCTTTCCTATAGAGATGAGATGCTTTTCAAGAATTTCTTCTCATAGAAGAATTGCTTCTCTATCTTCTCTAACAGCTTTTAATCTATTATAAACTAAACTTCTTAGTTCTTTAAACAATTTTTGACATTATCTTCCGGGATGTTCAGAAACATTACAATTTATCAGAATCATCATTGGTATTCAGAGCAATGATACATTGGATTATCAGTTCTCCTTTTTCCATTTCTTGTTAATAAGCCTATATAGCCAAATATTTTTGCCAGGTACATTGCAATATCATCAGATTGTGTTTGTAGTGTATCTGAGTTTTTCCTTTACTTTAGCTTATGAAATGTTCAGTGAATATCATGCTTAGAATGTGGACGTGTTATTTGGGTTATCTTCTTGCCTTCCTTCGATCCACCATGGAATATTGATACCTTGAATAACCACTGGTTTGAGAAAAAAAGTGGGGATTGTTAAAAACATATAAGTCATATTCATGATATATTCAAGTTCAATCAATGAAAAAATATTGGTCAGAGGCAGAGCAAATGATTCAGAGATCTATGAAAGAGAGGTATAAATTATGTTTCAGTTCACTGGCCTTGAAGGATGGCTTGCTTATTACAAAGCACAACTGCAACAATAGTCAATTAATACATCAAGTAAGGCCTTCAGTGGTTTACTATTGAGCACAAGTGCAGAATTTTCCAGAGAGTAGTGGTTGGTGTAGGCTAACAGGATTTTTCGGTTTTTTTACATTGAAAGAAATTGTTTTTTATTTTGATTTAGAGAAATACCTCAATAGCCTATAGTTATATATCTTTCTGAAATTTTCCAAGTGCTTTAGATGTCTTTTTAAAGATTCCCTGCTGGACTGTTTACTCCATATAGTACCTTCTTCACTAATAATATACAAAATAACAACTTACTCAGATGGGAAATGAAAGGGAGTAGAAAAATTCAGACTTTTCTGAAGTCTATTTTGAATTTTACAAATTCTCAATAGCACTTCTGCAGAAATTGGCTCTAAGATATTTCCTTCCAGCTTTACTGTTTTACTTATGTACAAGAATTGTATTTTAGAACAAATTGTCTTTTCCAAATCCCACCAAATTCCTGACAATGGATCTAAGGGGAAAAAATTAACAAGATTGATAGCTGTGGGGGTTAGAACATTAGAGCCAAATTGTCAAGGAATCACAATTAGGTTTCTTTTTTTGCATTTATTTTTCAGCTGCAACTAGTTATGGGTCCCCACAGTGCACCTGCACTTTGCCACTGAATATCCTAAAAAAGGCAAGTGGCCAATTATGTTGGCAAGTGGCTAATTATGCACACCAGGAGCCAATTGCAGAATCAAAAATGTACACCCTAAAACAGGAAGACCTCTTTAACATGTTGAGTCTTAGGGTGACATACATACTGTGTATTTATCATTTAATAAAAGAGGCAACAATCGTGATCAGATATCAACAAACATTTATTTATGCACATACTTATATATGTAGGTATTTATTTATAACTATCGTGCAGTAATCATTTTGCCATATGCTTTGCCAATATCAAGATGAAATAGAATGTTTCTGTCCTCCAAAAAAAAACAAAAACAAAAACAAAAAACAAAAAAACCCTAGAGTCTGCTAAGATATGGCTTGTAAATATGAAACAAAGCCAATAATTAGAGGTAGTGAGACTGGCTCTTTACAAAATAGATTTACAACGGAATACAATAAACAAGTGTTTTACCTTTCCTTTCTTTCTCAGTGTTGGGGAACAAATTGAGGGTGCCATATATCTGATCTCCAGCCTGAGATTGTGTTCTGAATGAACAGTTTTCTGTCCCCTTTCTTGAATAGTTTCTGGGTCATCCATTGACCAAAGTTACCCACAGGTTTTTTTTTACTAGACTCAATAAAAACAGGATTCTGAAGCCCCAGATTTTACCATACAAGAGAAAGATGAATCTAGATTCACTTCTCCATATAACATTTACTTTTATTGGAACATTTTCTAATTTTGTTTATTGCTCCAGGGTTTATAATTTTTACAAAACTATATTTGGATTGTGAAGAATACAAAATTCTTATTTTACAGTTCTTGATATTGAATAGACAGTATTTTGTCTGTCATTTAGAAGGGATGAAAATAATTAAAATATTAAATCTAGGACAGGAAACCCCACACTTGAGAAGCCATAGGCTTCTTTAAATTTTAATTTTCAAATGTCAAAACCAAAAGTATTTTGCTTTTTGCCCCATCATTGGTTTAATCCAAAAATCTCAATTAGTATGACAATAAACCTATAATTGCTAGCAGTTCTCCTAAATCTTCTGGGTTATTAGGGGCTACATTATCATACAATTCTGAATTTCCCCCCTGTAATTCCATATCCCAACAGCATCCAATGGGGATGAATTATAAAGCTAGTAGTACCAAGAGATTTCAAATTGAATACTTTCACCATTTCCTTAATTCACTTGTTCTTCTATAGAAATGTAAGTAGTCCAAGTGAGAAAAAATGAGTTCAAAGTTTAGGTCTCTTTTGGACTGCTTCGATTTACAAGTCACTGTGGAAAATAGGACATACAATGTTCGTAGTTGAGCACTGATGAGCTTACAACAACGTGACACCCATGTTTCTAATGCAAGTAAACTTAATAATATAGTTCAACATTTTTATGGCAAAGTCAAAGTTCTCATAAAGCTTTATATACATTGATTGCACATGAAAAATTAAACATAAACACTTTTGACCATGTTAAGTGTAAAAAGTTATCTGGGAGAAGCAGAGAATGGATCAGGCACTGGGAGAAGGGTGATATGAATCAAGGCACAGAAGAGAGGAAAGAAGATAGAAAGAACAAAGACTAATTTATTATTGTTTTGAAAGGTTTCTTCTTGACAGAGGCATTATAATATATGGGATTTATTATATTATATTTATTATATTATACTTATAGTATATTATATGTGATTTAGCTGTACATCGTGTTTTTCTCCCCACCCCAAACTGCTAATAGAGTGTAAGAGCTTTATCTTCTTGGCCAATCCAGTATCAAGCACATAGTACACATTCAAGAAAAAGTTGAATGAAAAACATTGCAGAAATCTGTTCAAACTATAGATGGTGAGTGACTTTGCATTCATTTTTATTATTTAGTTTTAAGTCATTGGAAGATTAGAATATTATGTTACAATTAGTAGACAAATGTCCTTTGACTTTTCAGTATGTATCAGACTCTGTAGTAGGCAGCACTACACTGAATGAAAGACACATACAAACTGGGAGAGTCATAGTTCTGGAATAGAGATAAACAATGTATTTGTTTATGCAAATATATTGCATGTATAGAAGTATATATAAGTTGTGCTTCCCTTTACTGTGTATTTTCTTTGTTGATACATCTTTTCTTTTTTCTTTTGTCTTTCTTGTTTTGTAAAGTTAAGAATTTTGAACTCAGGACTAAGGAAAAAAAAAAAAACTAGATCCAAGTCTTCAATTATAGAGAATGGGGTGGGGACACATGATCATTTAGATATTCATCAATCCTTCCAAAATAAGGTTATTTTAAAAAATCCCTTAGAATGTGAAATATAACAAATTTTGGTTGTTATTTTGCTAATGAATGATTTACACAAATTTCTTTAGTTCTCTGAACCTTAACTTTTTTTAGAGTGAAGATAATGGTGTCCCTATTTAAATTTTGAGGTGATTCTATATAAGTAAAGTATGTTGTACAGTACATAACACTTAGCAGGTGATAATTACTAGTAATTCTTCTTTTATCCTTTCAACAAACTTAGTACCTTTATAAATGACAAAGTTATTTCTGGATTCTGGGAGAAATAAGCACAGCTTATATAGTGACCTATTTATTGAAGTCTAATAGGGAATAGATATTTTAGGAGAAAGAATAAAAGCATGATTTTATGAGTTGATCATGAGACAAAACTACCTCTGTAAAAAGAAAGAAAAAAGTTTTAATGTAATTTATATTACTTATATTAGAAAGACCAAATTTGTTAAATAAAATTTGCAATAGTTATTATTTCCAATTTAATATGTCTAAATAGAATCTTGATAATTGTTAAAATTGACAATATGAAAAAGGCTGTGAGAAATGCCAAGTATTATATTTTGTTATCACCAGAGGTAAATAGTATCAGTACTTTAAATTTTTTGACTCACCTTATTTCTGCCTAGTGGACACTTAGGCTACCCTTTCATGGAACACATACACACATGAAAAATAACACAGTTAAAGAGAAATTTGTACAAGACCAAAGATTCTAAACAAACTAAAGTGAACTGAGTAGCTATAAATGGTGTAGGGATTTAGTGAGGTATAGTAATTAGTAACATAGAGGCAGATAGCAACAATTCACCCTTCAATTATTACCTTAAGACTTTACACAGCTTTCACCTGTGTGGATACCCTAACTTTCCTCTATGGCAACATAAAAATGATGCTAACAGACATTAGGACTATTTTGGGGATTAGATGAATTAATATATAAAATACAAAGGATAAGGATGTGTAATAAATGAGCTATTGTCCTTAGTTATATCAGAAACACATGTAATTTCATTGAAGGTTTACTCCTCTTAAAAACATTTGATATTAAAAGTTAAGTAATAGAAATAATGGGAAGATGACTTTTAATGAGAGAACAGTGGGCTTGTGAGTCAAGATCAGAAATATTTAAACATTCCCCTTTTAAAGTGGGATTGGTACTAAACGGATAAGTGACCTAACAATGAACAGATCCAATGAATGGCTATGTCTCTCAACTGAAGAAGCAAGGGAGATGATGGTTTTAAGTGACAGGCCTTGGTATGTAATTGTAGGCCTTGGACAAACAAGATTAACTATAAAAAAGCCCAAGAATGAATTTTACTATTGTCGGGTATTGATGAAAAGAACATAGAGACACATTATCATATGAGTATGAAAATATTGCTATTTAAAAATTCATTAGATAGATCATTATTCCATTAGAATGAAATGGTAATCTTCTAAAATTCTAGAAAACTATTTAGTATTAGATTTTGATACTTAATATACCCACCAACTCATCTTTATTTTCTGTTCAACTATAGTGTCTGCAGAGAAAACTGTTGACAATAGAAACTTATGGTGCATATCATATAAAAGCTGCTTAATATATTACCTTTGAAATGAAATTGTGATTGGGTCTTAAATTGCTATATGTTCGGTACTGTAGTTTTTTCACAATTAAAAAAGAGACCTGGGGGCTGGAGGGATGGCTGAGAGTTTAAGAGCACTGTTTGCTCTTCCAGGGGGTCTCGAGTTCAATTCCCAGCAACCACATGGTGGGTTGAAACCGTGTTATCTGATGCCCACTTCTGGCATGCAGATGTACATGCTGATAGAGCACTCATACATAAAATAAATCTTAAAGAAGGCAGAGAAGCAGGAGGAAGAGGAGGAGAAGGATGATGATGATTAATAATAATAATAATAATAATAATAATAATAATAATAATAATAAGAAGAAGAAGAAGAAGAAGAAGAAGAAGAAGAGGAAGAAGAAGAGAGCCCAGTTGGAAGGTAGCTTGGTTGCAAAGGCCTAGTCTAGCAAGCATAAGGCGCGTTGGATTTCTGCCTTAGCATAATACACACACACACACACACACACAAGAATAAAAGATATGAGTTTTTAAATGACCAAATTCCAGGGCCAGCAAAATTGCTCAGCAGGTAAAAGCACTTGCCGCTTAAGTCCTGAGTTTGATGAACTGAACTTTGATGGAAGGCAAGAACCAATTCTAGAAAGCTGTATGCAGATCTTAACTTATGTACTGTGGTGTGCTTAGATGCTCATAACACATACATACACACAGATTGACAAAGAAAAGATATTCTAAACTATTCATATTTTAAAATATTTTATTGATAAAAATTATATATTTTGAGATTACAGTTTCTCCTATCATAATTTATTCTAGATCCTCCCCACCTTACCCCCACCTAAATACTGACATTCTTTCTTCCTCTCCCTCCCCCTCTCTTTCTCTAACAAACAAATATGAACAAAACATTAAATAAACCAAGAAACACACGCACCGTGAAAAAAAAAACCCATAAAAACAGAAAATCAGAAACTATCATATACAAACAAAGCCAGGAAGTGGTGGTGCATGCCTTTAGTCCCAGCACTTGGGAGGCAGAGGCAGAGGCAGAGGCAGAGGCAGAGGCAGAGGCAGAGGCAGAGGCAGAGGCAGAGGCAGAGGCAGAGGCAGAGGCAGAGGCAGAGGCAGAGGCAGAGGCAGAGGCAGAGGCAGAGGCAGAGGCAGAGGCAGAGGCAGAGGCAGAGGCAGAGGCAGAGGCAGGCAGACTTCTGAGTTCAAGGCCAGCCTGGTCTACAAAGTGAGTTCCAGGACAGCCAGGGCTACACAGAGAAGCACTGTCTCAAAATAACAATATATATATATATATATATATATATATATATATATATATGTGTGTGTGTGTGTGTGTGTGTGTGTGTGTGTACACTATTCTAGTAGGTTAAAAAGTCCCAAACAAACAGCATGAGGCAAAAAGTCCACGAAAATATTATTGAGTTCATTTTTGTATTTTCAGTCTTTTCCTGGCACGCCTTTACTGTCGTTAATACACCCAAGGAGACTCCATCAGAAAAACAGTATATTTTTCTTTGCAAACAGTTGTCAATTGGAGTTAGCTTCTCAGTCAGAATGGGAACTCATATCCATGTCGTGGACTCAGCACTGGGACCCCATATGGCTTGGGTCTGTACAAGCCCCAATACATGCTGCCATAGTCTCTGTGAATTCATGTGTAGTTCAGGCCAGTAGTAGTTGGACTATACAGCTTCTATTTCCTGACTCTTTTAACCTTTCTGCCTTCTCTTTCACATAAGTCTCTGAGCCCTGGGGGAGGGATTTGATAAAAAAAAACCTTCCCATTTAGGATTAAGTGTTACAAAATCTCTTACTCTCTACACACTGTCTGGTTGTGGGTTTCTGTGTTAGTTCCCTTCAATTGCAAGGAAAAGCTTCTCTGATGATGGCAGTGAGGCACAGATAGTAGAATGTCAAGGGTTATAATTTTCCTGCCATGTTCCTTAACATAACAATAGTATTTGGGTTCCCTCCAGGTTCATAGTCTATCTAGTTTCAGGTTCTTGACTACCTCAGCAGCGTCAGGCATCTGTTCCATCTCATGGAGTGGGCCTTTATTATAATCTCTAGTGGCTTATTAGTCTCAGAAAATTTCTGCCACTGTTGAACCAGCATGCCATGCAGTAGTCATAGGGTTTATGTAGTTGGCTTGGTGGTTACTATTTTCCTCTGGGAGCATTAAGAGTATCTTCTAGTTTCAGATGAGTTAAGGGCACTAGTTAGGCACCAGCTGAACTTGTCTATGTTCAACAGGATATGTAAATGGCTTCTTCAGCAATACAACAAAATTTGTAATGGCTTCTTCAACAATAGGACCATGCCATCCATTTATGGAGAGCAACCGATAGTTTTAGTAAAAGTCTGAGTTGTTTAGATATGTTCATGGGGTCTCTTCAATGCAATCTCCATCAAAATTCTAACACAATTCCTCCAAAAAAATGGAAAAAATTACAGCTTCATATTGAAACAAAAAAGCCAGTATAATAAAACCAATATTGAATAATAAAAGAATGGTTGGAAATATTACCATTCCTGATTTCAAGTTGTACAATAGAGGTACAGCAATAAACACAGTAGGATATTAGCATAAAAGCAGGTGCATTGATCACTGGAATCAAATTAAAGAACCAGCACAACTCTACACTCTTACAGACACCTGATTTATGACAAATAAGCAAACACACACACACTGGAATAAGATAACATCTTCAACTAATTGTACAGGTCAAACTGTGGGACTAAATTTAAATTTAAATTTATCTGTAGCTATAATCCTGCACAAAACTCAACTCCAAAATGGGTCAAAGACATAAATATAAGGCTAGAAACCTGAATGTGATAGAAGAAAAGTAGCAAATTGTTTTGAACTCATCAGCATAGGAAGAGTTCCAGAACAGGAAACCCACAGCACTCCCATAACATTAAGGCAGGCAAATAATTAATAAATAGGACCTCATGAAACTGAAAATCTTCTGTATTGCAAGAAACACCATTATTCAGAGTGGCAGGCTACAGAATGGAAAAAAAAGAACTTTAACAATTAAAAATCATGTAAATTTAAATGTAGATGTTGTTAAGCTGCTACCGTAGTTTTTATTAGTATAATGTTATAATGGCTTTAAAAATCTAAAAACATCTCTTAATGTCTTACTGCTGAAAGAAACATTATTTGTAATAAGTGTTTGATGTTTGCTCTTTTCTATGATTTGGAAATCTTACTAAGATCATTTTTAAACAAAAGAAAATGATTAACATATTTTAATGTAGACTAAAGCTAACATCTATCAGTTGTTGGAATTTATTTCTACATACTTGAACTTTCTGTGAAGAAGAATTCTAAATACAACTAATTTGCATGTATATTATATATAGAAGTTGATTTTCATTATGTTTATAAGGCCTGATATCTGAACTAATGCTCAAACTAATTATTTTTCATATAGTATATAAGTATTCTATAAAGCTTTAGATACATTATTCAGGAAAATACCAATTCGTACCTAAGAATGAAACAAATATATAAATGATTGCATATATACTCATGCTAATTACCTGACAAAAAATTCTTTACCAGTCTTTGTCTAGAAAGGTTAGAAAGGAGTCAGATTTTCATGGTTATGCATGGACCCACATTGAGAATGTCTTTACCTTTCTCCAAAGAATAAAATGTAATTGTCACTCTAAGGACCAGAGCCTTTAAACTGAGTTTCTTACAACCCCCGAATAATCCTTGTTTTCACAATGAGTAGTTTAGGTTGGCATTATTTTTCATTTTTCTTGTAGTTATTGTTATGGGAACAAATTAACATATACTATACTGTTCTGTATTCTCATTACACATTTTGTTTTGAGAAAGGAATTGTTTTTCTTACTTTTCTCTTGTTGTAATGTTTATTACAGGAATAACGTACAATAGTGTGAAGGCAAAGTGCAGTCTGTGAAAGACTATAAACATTTAATAGACTCATAAACATAGACTTTAACCTTTTCAATATTCTGCACTTTGATTGGCCCATACTACTTTATCTCTACAGGTTACTAAGACTGTAAACAGGAGGAATAGAGATGGATAGTGAATCACACTGCATAAGCTCTGAAAAGGTCAAAGTTGTACAGTTGCTTATTCTTTCACCTAGAATATATAAGGTTTCATAATTTCATAGAACCCACCCTGGATTTTCGTTTAGAATGGGCAAGGAGATATGCTAATGTGAGTCTGCTTTTTCTAAGTGACAGTGAACACGGGAGAAATGATGTATATAACCTTTTTGTAGGACTTCACATATTTCTCTAATGGAGCTACTTTTGAATTGTTTCCTTTAGTGGGAGACACAATAGTGGTTATGGTTGTTAAATCTAAAGGATATCAGTGTTTAATGTTCATATTTTAGATTGAAAAATACATGGAAATTCCTATACTCCAGCAGTTTTCAACCTTGGTATAACGAGATACTCTTTCCTTTCACTGTGTTGTTAGGTGGGCTGTGAAAAATGCATTACTATGGTAGTTGATGTTGCAAAGTGTCACTTATTTGCCTTGTTAAAATAAATAAGAATGGATTCTAGGTTGTCAAGATCATAACTGTCTGAATCTCTGGTATTACAGTCAATGTCTGTAGAGTTACACATAATGCTGAGGAAAATTTATTGAACATGTTACATATATAAATGACAATTGTCATAGGTGTTGGTAGGAGGAAATGATGGGAAGCACAATAGTCAATGTGAAAACAAAAATCCTCTGTCTGTTCTACTTACACGCATTTAAACAATCTCACACCCTTCCTTATAGTGCAGAATATAGAAAAGGATAATGCATAAACAGAGCAGTAAGACTTAGTTTCATAAAACCCCAACTATGCATAATTTTGGTTTTGCATGGCTTATATTTTTAATCTTCACTTTATTATATAAATGCAATCAGCATTCACATTGTACAGATGAAGAAACTGGAGCATCAAAGTTAAAGAATTTTGATGCCACATATCTCATTAAACTGCAACCTTGGAATATTATGGAAAATGCATTGACAGAGTCATAAAAACTGATGAATGACATGTAAATGATGGGAAACTAATTGAGGCAACATTTAAGTGTTAAAGTGATGCCTTAGATGAAAATGGTACATGTCTGTACATGTCTGTAATTTCACAACTCTGATGCAGAAGCAGGAGGATCTGTAGATCAAAGCTATATAGTGATATTCTACCACAATAATCAAGAAAACAAGCAAAACAAGAATATACCTAATATTTTTTAGCTACAAAGCTTTTGGAGATAACTATAAATAGTCAAGCAGCAAGTGTCTTTTCATTTTCTTCTCCATCTGCAGAGATTTACAACTTTTTTTCTCCTGGAGTTTTTCTTTTTAAACTAATATAATTGTCATCAAGATATATATATATATATATATATATATATATATATATATATATATATATGGAGAGAGAGACAGAGAGACAGAGACAGAGACACAGAGAGAGATGGAGGAAGAACATTTAAAACAACCCACATTGCAGCATAAACCCAACTGAAACTGTGTGTGTGACATGTGTGTGGAGGCCAGAGGACAACCATGAATGTTGTTCCTCAGAAGTCACCCTCACAGGATTGAAACTTGCCAAGTAGGCTAGGCTGAAAATCCAGAAAGCACTAGAAATTCCCCCATCTCTGGTCAAAAGCATTGCTATTAGAAGCATATGCAGCCACCAAGGGCAGCTCTGTTTGCATGGGTTCTGGGGATCAAACTCATGTCACCATGCTTGCAATGGATGCACTTTACTGACAGCACAACTCTACACTCTTACAGACACCTGATTTATGACAAATAAGCAAACACACACACACTGGAATAAGATAACATCTTCAACTAATTCTACAGGTCTAATTCTAAGATTACCCCAGGCAAGACCCAAATGAATTTTTCATTCAACTAAGATCTCATTGGCATAGGACACACTATTGCATGGATGTGACTAGACCCAAGTTCCTCATTTCATCTCTGTTACCCGAAGAGCATGAAGCTGACAGTGGCAAGTTGGCCCCTGAAATCTTAGCTAGGAAGGCATCATGCTCATGACAATGTCCACTGTGTCCACTGTGTTGCTAGCTCTTTGCTCTAAGACAAGCATGCCTTTGAATCTCATTAAGGTCTGTTGTTAACTTAAGAGCGCAAATGCAGGACAATTGAGAGTGTTTTTCTTTTTTCTTTTTCTTTTTTTATTCTGCTGATTATTTCTTTTATCAGTGTTAGGGAACATATTTAACACTGAGCATATTTTCCCAAAAATAATTGGAAATTTTAAAATAGTGCTGCAAGCCTTGCTTTGTTGCATGCATTTCAAAAAGTAGGGAAAGAAAAATGAATGCATTCCATACTTAATGAGTTTCTGTTAGAAACTCAAGTTTCTTCAAGCTTTGAGAAATCATCCTAACATTGTCAACTGAATAGTCACATTGCAAATATCAAGGCCATTTCCCCACAAGTTGCTGAATTCACAGAATGAGTTAATACATTACCGGTCCACAAAAAGACACTATGGAAAATTTTCATTAAAGCCAGCATTTTAGCTGAGAAAGTTTTGTGCACAAAAAGCTCCTCCCAGTATTTTTGAGGTTTTATTTTCCCTCTCTCTCTCTCTTTTTTTTAAGTCCTTAAAATTTCTAACAGGAATTTCTGGGCTGCAAATGTATTTTTTCATGCTTGCGTTTGCCTGGTGATTTTACTAAGTCATAAATCTCATGCAATGAAATGCATGCTGTGAGTGGAGGCATCACACAGAATCTCCTTGTTTTGGAATTTGATTTCCAGCACATGCTGGTGAGGCTTTCCCTCCTTAACTCAAGCAGGAATTAGTAGTTCCAGAAGTATTTGACAGACTAATCTTCTAATTCAGCAGTAGCTGAAAATAGGGAAGGGAAGCATTTCAGTTTGCTTAGGTTACCTGTCATTTATGCAAATGGAGAGAGGAGGCATAGGAAGGCCTTTCCCAACAAGTATTGCATTTCTTCTTAGATTTTATTTTCTTTAAACTTTACTACAGGGAAAAAATTCAGACTGATCAGAGCTGAACATCAGTTAGAACTTACAAATAACGACTTAGTGTCTAGTTAACTAACAATTACAAAAAAAAAACGTCAAAAAATAGATACAGTATTATTAAAACAGCACAAAGAAATGAGAAATGCTGTGCTTATGAATGTGTATCATAATCCAGCAATAAAAGTACAGAGTTAGCACACACATTGACAATACTACATACCCTTTTAATTAAGTGTTAATTGTGTATGTTTCCATTTTCTTCTTTTACCCTAGGGATTTTTTTTAATGCAATGCCCTTTCTTTATTCCTCACTTTTCACACTCCAATTCAATAATGCCATGCTCATAGGATCCACTCAATAAATGTTTATTAAATTGAATGGTTTTGGTATTTTTATTATACGAACTTGTATATAAAATATGAATATTTATTCAGCTAAAACTGGGCTTTGGAATTTATATATTTATGTGTGGAAAGGTAAAGAACAGCTTTCAGCTATTATTTATCTTGCACCCCTCTTGTCACTTCTTAATTTGCTAGAGCTTTGAGTGGGTGCTGCACAATCTGACAGCCAGAGGCATGGAACAAGGTCAGGGCAGGTCGAAAGCATTTAAAGCAACAGATATTTTACAGTAAGTACCTAGTTTTATTGCAGGTGAGTTGAATTTTTATGTGTCTTTGAAGAAATAAACACTTGCATACTATCAGAAATCAAGAACAAGACCATCTGCACTCTTCTCACCACAGAGGAGTCATCATTTCTGTCGCATTCTTCATTGTCAAATGAGTTAAAATACTCTGTATTAAACTATTAATGGTCTCTGTACTGAATCTCTATTTTATGGTAATACCTTTAAAAGCATAGTCTACCAGGCCACACCACAGCCATTTGAGCAACTTTCATAATGCAGACATATTTATTTGTATGGTGATGATGGTGGCTGGAAAAGTCACTAGAATGTTTGTATTGTCCCAGCTTAAGACTGTTTTTTTTTTTTTCTTTTAAAAAAAATTGTAAAGGGTGAGCATATAATTTGTGCTGTTCTCCCTCTCCCTCCCCCTCCCCCTTCTCCTCCCTCCCTCCCCCCTCTGTGTCTGTGTGTATGTATGTATGTATGTATGTATGTATGTATGTGTATTAGGGGAATGCTTTCAACCCAAGATTTATCCTGTCTACAAGAGATGCAATAACAGGGGATGGAGCAAAGACTGAGGGAAGGTTCAACCAATAACTGGCCCAACTTGAGACCCATCCCATTGGCAAGCACCAGTCCATGACACTATCAATGCTACTCTGTTATGCTTGCAGACCAGCGCCTAGCTTGGCTGTCCTCTGAGAGGTTCCATCCAGCATTTGTCTCAGATGGATATAGACATCCACATCCAAACAGCAGGTGGAGCTTTGGGGACCCTTATGGAAAAACAGGAGAAAAGGATTGAGACCCCTAAAGAGAAGGAATTTGACAGGAAAACCAACAGTCAACTAACCTGTACCCTTAGGAATCTCATAGACTGAACCACCAACCAAAGAGCTTACATGGGCTGGGCCTAGACCTCCCCACACATATGTAGCAGGTGTCCAGCTTGGCCTTTATGAGGGTCCCGAACAACTGGATCTTGGGCTATCCCAAAAGCTGTTTCCTGTTCGTGAGATATGTTCTTATAGCTGGACTGCTTTGTCTGGCCTCAGTGTGAGAGGAAGTGCCTACCTAGCCTCACAGAAATTTGATGTGTGAGGGTACGGGGGATACCCAGGGGTGCCTACAACCATTCAGAGGAGAACAGGAAGAGAGGATGGGGAAAGGATTGTGGGAGGAGATGACCAGGAGGGGGACAGTGAGCAGGATGTAAAGTGAGTAATAATAATAATGATGATGAAAATAATAATAATAAATCTTAAAATGATAATACTATTTTCTGAAAATAGTTCTGATGTGTTTAAAATTATTTTAATTGAAAGTATCGAATATCTCAAGTGTAGATCTACTTTGAATACTGTTGTTTTCTATAACCAAATTATGTGTGTTTCTCTCCAAAAGCTTAAAGACAAATTTAACTAATATTTATTGTATGTGCATGAATGCTTTTTATTTGCTTTCTTCACTTATGTCACAGGAGTTTAATTTGTGGGATTAGATTGTGAGCTTTGATAATTTTTTGATACTTTGATACTCCCTCACAACAATGAATGAAACCCATAGCATAGAGTGCCCTTCAATTGTGCATAAGATGTCTGTTGATATTAATGAGCTGTTGCACAGATTGTGTGTGGTCATTTTCTGTGGCCCGAAGTGATCATTTTGGTGTGATTTGCATGTTGGCCATTGCAAAACATAGTATGGTCACCATGTCCTAAGTTCTTAAGGTTGCCTACAAAGGGAAATTATACTAGAAACTTAAAAGGGTACTACTGTTTTTATTTTAATTGTTTTACTGCATTCTCTAAGTAAACCTTAAATATGATAGTGAAAAAATAATTTTAAGTTTAGTATTTTAAAAAATACATAATTTTTCCAATGAATTTTTAATGCATTGATGAAAATAAAAGGAGTTTTCTAGCTCAGCAGAAGACTTCAATCTATGTCGTGCAGAAGCAGCATATTAATTGGTAAAACATATTCCAGGGCTTGATCAGTTGAACATCCACTTCAGGCAAAAGGCTGGAGTTCTCCGGGTGGGAAACAGGTTCTTTGTCTTGCAGACCTGCCCTTGGAAAGCTAGTGGGAACATCTGTAAACACTGCCTAGTCATCCATGGCTAGTGGTAAGGAGAGGACTCAGGGGACATAAAGGAGCTACTTTTAAAATACAAAACAAAACAAAAACTAGTTTCACTTTTTATGTAAAACTTGGAGGATTTTGGGATATTTCCCTTGAAATAGCAAGTGAAATATAGGGTATTAAAGTAAGCTTATTTATAATTTCAAGCATTTTCAACTAAATCAGAGACTCAGAATTTAAACTTTCAGATTACAACACTCAGCTTATTTTTTGTTTGTTTGTTTGTTTTTGTTTTTGTGATGGAAAGGTGGAGTTTGTAAAGAACTGCTTGCTGTTCATAGGTGAACAGAGCACTTTAAAACTTACCCTTTAACAATGACTACTGTGTCGTAGGGATTGTGTTCAGAGTCCCTACCAACATATCTCATGAACATGAATTTTCCCTTCACTTATTATGCCACCTTTGGTATACAATGTACCTTTGGTTCTGATAATTTCTATATGAATTCATATGCTTTTGGGCAATAGATTTATAACCAAAATTAATATTACATAACTATGGTTACTATCAACACCATGATAAGTAGACTAAAAGTGATAAAACATTAAGAAAATTAGTATTATTCTTTGCAACAGTTCCACCAAGCACAGTTCTTTATGTGGCTTGTAATTATATATCACTTGAAGCCTAATAAACTATTGTATCTGGTTATAATAACTCTAATTTCTAAGCTTTAAAATATTATGTAAATCATTAATCTTTGCTAGAGTCTAGTGTTATATGCATTAATCTTGAGGCAGTATAAGAGTGAAAACTTTTATCAAAATAAATTGTGTACAATGAATTTACTTTTAAAGTTTTGGGAGCATACTAATATGTATCCTTTTATTAATTATTTCATTTGTTTATATTTCAAATGTTGTCCCCCTTCCTTGTCCTCCCTCCATGAACCCAACACCACATCTCCCTCCCCTTCACATTTAAGAGGGTGCTCCCCAACCCACCCACCTACTCCTACCTCTCCCCTCTAGCATCCCCCTTCTCTGGGGTCATCAAGCCTTCATAGGACCAAGTGCCTACCTTCTCACTGAGGTCTTACAAATTTACATTAAAAAAAAAAAAAAACTTTTTCTATGGCTGGTGAAAGGTAGAAAGAGGAAGAACTACATAAATATGAGAATCAGCCATATTTAGTGGTTTTATAATGTAGGAAAATAGCTATTCTAAATGGGAAATAATATTAAAATGTTTTCTAATCAAGTTCTTTCCAGGAATGACTGAAATCATATTCATTGCTAACAATATAACAAAACAAGGTGGTAAATCAGTGTGTGTGTGTGTGTGTGTGTGTGTGTATGTGTGTGTGTGTGTGTGTGTGTGTGTTTTGGATTAAAGGGAGGATCAGTGAAACTTTTTTTTTTGATATTTTATAGACTTAGCAATGTTTTTATGAACTGAAGTCTTTTTCCCCACAGTTCAGTTACCTATACAGGAGTAATGGAGGCACACCTTGTGTATCTAGAAAGATGAAAACTCTTATCTAATGATTTTATCAGTGTCCTTATCTTTGAGGACAGCCTGTGTTTTGTTTATTGGTTTATAGAGGAGGGTTTGAATATAAGAGATGTTGATGTTTATGGTTTGGGGTATGTGTCTATAAACATGTTAAATTTTGTTTAGTTCACCTCAAAATAAGCTACTCAATTTCTTACTTTAGAACGTGAAAACATGTTCTAATAAGGCTTTATCTGTAGTTGAATAAATCAACTTTCTTGGTAAACAAGTAGTCTTGTAAATAGAAAACAATATTCAAACTAATGACTTATGTAGTGTGTGAATAGGTGTAAATTCTATACTTGTATCAATGAAAGAAATGATGGTGAACAAATGTCACCCCATTTCAATACACATGGGACTTAATTTTCTGGATTTTCTTTACAGAAGTAGTATTTTTGGTTCCTAGATGTGATTCTTCCTCATGTCTCATAGGTGGCAGAAGTTAACTGGATTTGGATTTGGGGGCTATGTTCTTTTAAATGTAAGTTTAAAACATAAATTTCAAAATCTTCTTCCATCCATGCTTCTTTCCCCATCAATGCTCTTTTGAAAAGGTGTCTTCATCTCATTTTATCTGTAAAAGCCTTAATTGATTTTCAACATATTGTGTATTCATTTCTGTTAATACTTTAAAACTTAACATCTGTAAGTGAGTAAGTTGGAGGGTTACTACATTAAAATACTGTCTGGAACATGTCTAAAGAATATTCTACTTTCATTTTACAGAATACATAAGTGTGAATGATATCAATGATTTCTACAGTGTTGCTTTTTCTTCTTTAGGGACTTTTGGGTTTTTGAAAGTCACACATGTTTGGATTCTAACCACCAAGTCATGGAATAATTTCCACAACTTGGAGGTTCCATATGTGTCTTTAAAAAGATCTGAGAAGTGGGAGAAATACACTTTTCTCTTTTTCAAACTACTTTCAACCTCTAGTTATTTTTTTACATTCTTGTTCTCCTCCTTGGTCTCATCTCTTCTTCATACAAAAGATATTTTAGGAGCAGAAACATATGTTTAACTTGTAGCACTAAGCACTACAAACAATTAAAGCAACAATGGCAGACTAGCAAAAGAGCAAGGAAAAATCTTGAATGTTAAATATTTTCAAGGAACACTGCTTGATTTTATTAAAGACAAATACTGCTCATGTACTAATTTAGGCAATAACTGTCTCAATCTGGTTCTTTTTAAAGATAACTAATTTCCATGGATAGTAGTTTTCCTCTTTTTGTTGATAGAGAAATAATTTATAAAATGTAGTACTTTTTCCCTTTTGTTATTTCTGCAGAAGTAGATAGAAAATCAGTCTCTGTATGTATGTGTAGATATGTTGAAGTTACTTAATCTTTATTTACACGTGTAACACCTGCACAGTCTAGTCTCACCGTAGTCCCCCTTAAAATTTCTAAATGTTTTAGTATTCTAACATGCTATCGGAGATGAAACTTTTTGCTTTTATAATGTTAGATATAATTAACTCTTACTGCTCCTTTATATCCATTAGTGAAGGCCTGAAGAAACCAAGACAAAAGTTCTTTCTGGAAAGGCCTTGGTGGAAATCTAGAAAAGCAACCACCTTAAGACAGGGAAAATCTTATGCAAAAGCATCAACCACATTGGAGAGATTGATAAGAAGGTTATCATAAAAGACCACTGTTATGGTTAGTGTTTAGAAGGAAAAAATTCAATAAGGGAATCCATACACACACACACACACACACACACACACACACACACACACATATATATATATATATGTATATATATATATATATATATATTACTGGTAATTTCATATAACTACCTCTTAAAATATCTGCATATGACATAATATAGGAGTTCAATATACACTGAAAGTTAGTTATGTCCAGTTTTTAATAAGAAAATGAACTTTATATTTTATAAATTCTTTTATAAGATGTTGAATAAGAATCTATTAATCAAAATAGAACAAATAGGTTTATTAGTATAGGTTTTGTACTTGTAGATATAATTTTATAAAATCAATATTATGGAGCTGAAGAGATGACTCAGTGGTTAAAAGAGCTCCCACCTCTTCCAGAGAACTCCAGTTTGCCTCCTTGAACCCATGTTTGGTGACTCACAATTACCTTTAACTCCAGGGGATCGAACACCATCTTCCAGCCTTTATGAGCATGCACACACATGTGCCATACACATGAACACACACACACATGAACACATGATTTTTAAAACAATATTTTGTATAAAGGGGATATGTTCATGAATATACACACAACATGTGGCATGTTTCATAGAAAACAGTCACATTTGTGTGTTTTACTATACAGCTATAAATAATTGTGCAATCTGAAAAAGTCAAGACATATATCATAATCATTACCTATTAAAGTGATTAAACAATTATGATTTGTCTAAGAGAAATATCCATATCAGAGTATGAGTTGAAGGGGGTACTTACTGCTAGAAATTGTATTTTGTTTATTTCTTCAAATACACCAATCAAAAATAAAGTTTGAACAAAGCATGCTTGTCCTTAAAGTAGAATTGTCTCACAGTTGGCACATTACTCTTTAGCTGCCACTACAGGTAGCAGTCCCTTATTTTGTGGAAGGATTTATGAAATCAATAATACATTTAAAATCATATGTGGGAGTGGAAAGATGAGTATAATAAATCAAAATTCTCCCAGTTCTCTCATAATCCTTATTATTTTTACTTGTTTGTTTTCTTCTTACAAACCAGATAGATAGGGATTGAAAAACACCATTTGTTTGAGGTTTCTGGGCCCAGGGAGCACCTTAAGATGAACACTAACACTTATATTAAAAACATATCCAGGTCCCTTACAAGAAGGGCTTGTCAGGAGTGGGGAGAAAGAAGAGGGATAAAAGCATGTAAGAAATGTACAAGTCCAGGGAAGGTTTGGGTATAATTTCAGGATGGGGGTCTGACTAGAAAACACTGGTTGACAAAGACATTATGCTCTCGGAGAACACTAAGGAAATAGTCTTGGACCTGGCTTGCCAGTGTTCTTCCCAGCAAGTCTTCCCACCCTTGAGGAGTACATTTTGCTCTAGCACATGGATATGAGTGCACAAATAGGTATTATGTGTGAGAGTATATTTCTGAACCAAAGGGCAAACTTCAGAGGAATAGTAACCAGAATCAATACAAAAACGAACGGTTTCTAACCCGAAGCAAAGCAGATGCCTTGCTCACCCGAGATGCGCTTCTTTAAATGCTTCACTTCACACACAGCACATGAAAGCCAGGAGAAGAAAACATGACTTTTTTTTTTTTTGGAAAAATGTTTTATTTAAACCTTTTAAATCTTTTACAACAATAAAATATTGCGTCAATATAAACCCCTTGACTAAAACTGCTCACATCAAACGTTACAGCGAATTGTTTTCTTTTTGACACCCAACTCATCTTTGAAACAATTTTCATTTAAACACAATGCAGAATTTATTGAAAATAAATAATCGTTGGGAACTGCAATAGGCAATTTGAATAAAATAGTTGAAAAAGCAACTCTTAATGAAAATAGCGTTTATTATACATCAGTTACTAAATGAATAAACTAAATGATCTTTTTAAATTAATAACTTCAAAAACGTTTAATATACAAAACTGTACAATTATAAAGTCGGCAGAAATATTTGGGTTAACTCAGGTTTGAACCATAGCATTTAACTGCAAAGAAAAAACAAAAACAAATAACCCACCCCCCTTCGAACATTTGGGAAACATGAATTGAACAGGAAAATAAAATCACAGAACTAAAGCCTAAAACTGAGAATGTAGAGGCTTGACCAAGGGGAAAAAATAGCAAAAGAAAGGGTCTGGAATTTGAATTAATATATGCTCTTTGACCTGCGGCTAGGGGAGACACAATGTGGTCAACCTGGCAGCCCATACTAGCGCATCTTACACAAGGGGCACAAGGTTTTCTGGTCCTTAGGTAGTTTGAAGCTTTGTCTACCACAGCTGCGCGCCGGCAAGCTGAATCCTGAGATCAGCCTGGCGAGATCCCCTTCAGGTCAGGCAAGCTGTGGCTGGCTGGGCATGGACGCTTCACTGGGCCAGCACACAGTGCTTGCTGGGGATGAGGTGCACCTGTGAACCTGTCCTGTGGACATGAGAGAAAGCTAGCCATAAAGCCACAGCAACCGCTTCGTTTTGGGATCTCTACATAGTCTAAGGAGATTTTTTTTTTTTAGTTTTTTTTTTTCTTTTTTGTATACAGTAATACGGTACACACAGCTATCTACACACATACGTTTGCACGCGCACACCACACACTCACAGGAATACATACACACAGATTTTTAAAAGGAAAAAAAAGCATAAACTTTGCCGCCCAGGCGCTCACTAGCTCGCTCGATCTGCGCCTTGGGCTTCCACCAGCTGTGCTTGTCAAAGACACTGAGAAGGGCTCCCTAAGAGCTCACTCAGACCTTGGTATGTACAAGAGGAGGAGGTGGTGTGCGGCTGGACCAGAATCTTCGTGACTTTTGCCAATTATTTTATTGTCTCTCCGCACGAAGCTGAAGATGCCTATCCCCTCACCACCCTACCGAGAGTGTTTCTCACCCTGAGAGCGAGCGGCGAACTGGAGGTGAACTGAACTGGGAGGCGCTGGCCCAATAGGGCGCCAGAGTCTTTGGGTAGTGGTCTCCTTTGAAAGCCACCATTTGTGAAGGCCAAGTCTTTCATCTAGGAGAGTGTACATAGGGTAGCGCAGGTTGTCAACCCGACTAAGCTATCGGCCTGTGGGAAACTTCACGCACAGGCATTCACGACCTTGGTGAATTCAGAATCCTTCTGGTCGCTCACACCCCATTCTTCGCGCCACAGCTGAATTCTTCTGGGGCACCGGGATCTGTGCCGTGGAAGCCTTCCAGGGCTCCACAGTTCCGTGAAAGTCGGGGGAGGGGGCAAAAAAGCAGCGAAATAGCCTTCAGGCTACTTTGCAAACCCATTCAGTTTGCTTGTTCTGCCCATATAGGCACTCAGTCCCGGGGGGTGGGGGGAATAGAAACATCAACAACTTTCTCCACCATATCCTCTCCTCAAGTGTGGGAGTGCAGGAGGTGAGCATTTTTCTCTCTCCTCCTTCCAGCCTCCCCTCCCTTTTTAAGCAATTAAAAACCCATCAGCTCAATGAAGAAATAATAATAATAGCAATAATAATGTGGAGTGGTCGATTAGATACAAATTATCTCACAAATATTGTGTACAGCTTGTAGTAAAACACTGCAGACAATTAGAAACGCTATAGAAGTTTTAAAAAAATGCAAAACTAGTCTATTGTAAAACAGATTTCACCTGAAATACAGCTGCTATAACCAAGGCGCTGAAAGGTTATTCATAGGCACACATCTGTCTTCCCACCCTCCCCCGCCCCCCACCCGTTACCCAGCTCCTTGCCCTTCTTAGAGAGGAGCAACCAAACAAATTTTACTCAGAGTAAACAATATATATTGATCAGCAGAAAAAGGTTGGAGGGAAATTGTCCTGGCAGCAGGGAATACAGGGTCCCCACCTGGACTTCTTAATATAACTGTGTTTCAGAGTTGAGAAGCCCGAATGTGTGTGTGTGTGTGTGCGCGCGCACCCGCGTGTGTGTCTGTGTGTGTGTGTGTGTGCGCGCGCGCGCGCGTGTTTGCCTGCGCGCGTGTGTGTGTGTGTGTGTGTGTTTGTGTGTGTGTTTCTTTTCTTAACATAAGTCATAAGAAGTTAGAAACCCCTGTGAAAGAAAAGAAGAGCTAGCAAGCTAGAGAGATAGCAACAATAAAGGATGTAATGCTGAAAGGAAGGTAAAGAGAGAATTGTATCAGCACTGCTCCCAGTGCAGCGGGCCACCTCCTTGCTTCCTCCAGTCAGAGATCATGGCAGGACGCGTCTGTTTTCACCGTGTGCGAATAAACCTCGTGTGGCTGCTGATCCCCTGGCGGAGTCATTCTTTTTTCTTTTTGTCTTCTATTACAGAACCAGACACGCACCACTTCTTTCTCCAACTGGAGACTGTCTGCCAGCGAGGAGATCTCCTGCGCTGCAGGCTTGGGACACTTGAGGAAATGCGTTTCCAGTACGCCCTTGACACTCACCTCGATGGAGGTTCGCTTCTTGCGTTTGCGGCCCTGAGCAGCGATCTTGTCAATGCTGGTCGGGCTTCCTGTGGATGAATCAGCCTCCTCCAGCCACTTATTTAGTAGCGGTTTCAGCTTGCACATGTTCTTGAAGCTCAGTTGCAAGGCCTCGAACCTGCAGATGGTAGTCTGCGAGAACACGTTGCCATACAGTGTGCCCAGTGCCAGCCCCACGTCGGCTTGCGTGAAGCCCAACTTGATTCTTCTTTGTTTGAATTGTTTGGCGAACTGTTCCAACTCATCAGAGGTTGGAGTCTCTTCATCGGAGTGGTCCTGGCAGTGGTGCGAGCCCAGCTCACCATGGTCTGGAGGCTCCCGGAGCACTGGATGCAGGCTCTGTGTGGAGGCAGCAGCTGGTGGTGGAGTGAGTCCCCCGTGCTCCAGCATACCGCTCACGGTGAAGCCTGGCTGCGAGTACACATTGAGGGGTTGGCCGCTGGACGTGATGGACGAGTTTGGAGCCGGGCTCGCTCCCCAGGCGTTCGGATGGTTAGTGTGGGGCGAGTGGTGGGCTACGTGCGGCGAGCGGTGATGGATGATTGCGCCCAGTTGCAGATCTTCACGTCCCGGCTTCACGTCCTGCTGGTCCAGGGGGCTGGTGGCCAATGTGGAGGACCACGGGCCCCCGTCGCTAAGACTGGTCACCCAGTGATGCCCGAGGGGATGCCCATTGCTGGGAACTCCCTGCAAGTAGTCACTTTGGAGAAGTTTCTGAGGATTGCGGAAAGGACTTCCCTGCTGCATGCCCGCGGAGTCCGCATGGACGAGGGAGCTGGAACTGAGAATGCTGTAGGGATTCGAGGCAGCTGTGGCCATGGTCGATGAGGATCCTCTACTAGTTATAATGTGGCAAAGGGAGCAGCTTCAGCCTTTGACATCTATGGTGCGGGGGAACCAAAGCCGCTAGCGCGGGTTACCGGCACCCGCCGAGGCCAATCGCAGTGCGACTTGGCCTGGCCAGGCATAAACACAGCCAATGGTGGTGCGGGAGGCCGAGCTCGCTTTCCAAATTAGGCTGGCGAAGCTCGGGAGTTTCAGTGAGACCCAAGCAGGAAGTGAATCAATCTTTAGGCTCCATTGGCTGCCTAGCTCAGAGTGGCAGCGGCTCTTTTAGTTAACCCTTTCCCCCCTCCCGGAGACTACAAGGCTGTTAGTGGCAGAAAATAAATAGAAGGTAGATATTTGTATGGAGGGGCAGCGAGGAGGCTAACTTCGGTTTCAGGTCGCTTTTTAGCTTATTTAAATTAAAACAAATAAAGAAAACAAATTAAAATATCATTTTGATCTCAATGCATGAAAGAATTCCGGTTTAGTTAGCTTGGGTTAATGTGTGGTCAGGGAAAATAAAAGGCATCTGCAAACTTTGAGTAAAGAGAGATGTCTTAGGTCAGAACCCAAAATAAAATTTCCGTGATCCAATAAAAGCTATTCCAGTATATGTTGCTCACTTATATTTCATTCATAAGAAACTAAAGAGCTCTAGGAAAACGATACCCCCCTTTTTTTTTTTCTTAAAATTTAGATTCAGTGTATGACGGTTTTGGAATGTAAATCTTAAAGTGATCTTCGGAAGACTCAGTCAGTTTGAAGTTTGCTGGTTAATTGGAAACCTGGCTTTATCTTGGCTCCCCTGCCAGTTTCCATCAGAGGTCTCTCCACTATGCCAGAGGAGCTGCTTGCTGAAGCCCGCAGTCATCTTTCACGCTCACCCGACACACTGAAAACCCACTCCCCCACTCCCAGTAGGCAGAAGGGAAAGCATTCATAACACCATGCCTGCCTAATGCTGCCCCTTGACAACTCTTTGAAACGTTTGTATCCTGCTTCCTTGGCAGTGCAAAGGAAATATTGAGAAGCATGCTTCCTCTACTAATTTCTGAAAATTTAGAGAATCAGAGAGGAGAAATGAGGAGAGAGGGAAGAGAAGAGCAGGGAGAAGAAGGGGGTGGGGGTGGGGGGAAACTGGAAGAAACCTGGTGAGAGAGACCTTGGTGGCTAGACATCTTTTTCAACTCCTCCATCCCTCCACAACTGCCACAAAGCTTGAGTTAGCTTTCAGCCTTAGGGACCCAACTGTTTTTCAAATTTTGGTTAAAAGAAAGGCTTTTATGAGTCAGAGTAGACTAACTCCACTACTTCCACAGCCCCATGTAAAGGTGTTGCTTGGAAGCAGAGTTAGGAGAAATGCAAAGATTTTAGAATTACACTAGCAGCTGGGAAAAAGCAAAACACACTACCCCACACCAAATTTGAAGTTCTAAAAATGCCCTTTTGTTTTGTAATTTTGGAGGCAACCTAGCTGTGTAATTATATTTGCTCTTACAGAAGACGGCATCAGAGTTCCCTTATTGGTTTGAAATTCCATTAAATATATTGCAAAGAGCTCCTAGGTTAAGCTTGATTTAAATTTGCATACATTTTCATATATTTAGCTGAAATAAAAGAAGGCTTGCAGCTACCAGAAAGTCATTAAGGCATTAGTTTCTCTAAGAAGACAGATCTGAAGAAAATGCAAGAAAATGAGAAAAAAAAATAAGAGCAAGGTGAGCTTATTCTGCCATTCCTTTATATAGCTAAGGAGCATCTATTTCCTATGAAATTGGTGATTATTTTTATGACAGCATAAAGTAATAGGAGCGGAGATTGGTAAATGTAAATGGCGTTTGTTAGGTGAGAAAACCTGGCATCTGTTTGAAATCTTTCTTTTGCTCTTAAAGATAAACACTTAGTAATTACTGGCAGAGAGGATCTTTCACCATCCTCCTTGCTCCCTCATTGAAATTGTAGGTTCATTTGCTGATGCCCTATTGTAAGGGCTTATCTGCTTTTAACCTAGAAATCGATTCATTCCCTGTGCCTCTCCCTCTCTCCCTCCCTCCCTTCCTTCCTCCCTCTCTCCCTCCCTTCCACCCTCTTGTCCTTCCCTCCCTCCCTCTAACACTCTGGTGCGCAGGCACTCTCTCTCCATCTCTGTGTGTGTGTTTCTACCTCTCTTCTCTTTTCTGTGGAGGAATGAGGTAGGCTGTTTCTTACTGCTGAATGTATGCATAATCTTTATACAAGAATGCAATCCAATTTGTGCCTGAGCTTATGCTTCTGAAGAAATAAGAACTCATTAAAATCAAACAAAAAGAAGTTTTCGGTGCTCGATTATGCTGCCTGTTTGGTGATCTGTTTGTTAGTATTTGTTGGGTCAGCTGAAAGGTCAGAGGAAATGTGTTGAAGAAATGTATGTGCAAAACTCTGATCATTATTATTGCTATGTTCTTGGTATGTTCCCCACCCCCACCCAGCAGCTGCTTTTGGGTGAAAGAATTGCTTATCTCAGACTGGCTGTTAGGGAGTTAAAGATAATAATCTGATAAATAATTTTGGTTAAAAGGGGGTCCTTTTCTAGTTTGGACTTGCAGGAGTTTTTTGGATTCCACCTTCTTCTTAGTCATGGCCTTGCTTTGATAACTGGGTTTTGCTAGTAAAGCAAAAGTAGCTCAGACCATTAGTTCCAAGTCTGGAGGTAGGGGGAGGGTAGCAAAGAGGGGACATCTATACCCAGAAACAGATTTCTCACAGCCCTATGTTTTACTTTTTTAATTTAACATAGATGTATATTAGGAACAGTAATCATCTTTCTTTTTTTTCTTCTTTTCCCTCTCTTATCCTCTTGCATCTTCCCCCCTTTCCTCTCCTCTCCCCTCTTCCTACTTCTCTCATTTAAAATTGTTTTTTTTAATGAATATAGTTTATGCCTATTGCATTAAGTGAAATCACTCCCTGTGACAACTGTAAAAAAATCTTCGCTTGAATGTGAGGTATTTTGCTTTCTGAAGAAAATATCTACATGTAGTCAAATCTTGCTGTTCTAACTAATCTACTAGAGAGGTTTCCTTCGCCCTCTCCTGTCAGTCTAACTTCCCAAGTGTAACAGATGCTGCTCTCAAGAGCTCCTTTCTGTGGCTTCTCTTTATTCAGCCTTGCATATTTCTCCCCATGATCTGGGTTTCCATAGAGAGAGGAATAAAAGGGGGGACCATGGTCACAAATCCCCTGCCCCATGCAAAATAAAAGAGCCTCATTCAATAGACGACCCTGTCTGGACATGGGAGAAAAATAAGTCCAATCGAAGCTACTGTTGCAAAGAGCTGGTAACTTATTTTTCATAGACTGTAATTTGCCTTAAACTCCAAGTCACCCCTACCAAGCTTGCTCTCTCTGGAGTCTGGGCTAAAGACATATCTTGATATGCTCCTCATCGTGAAGTTCACTCTAGGTCCTCAGTCTGATTTCCCCATCATTTCGTCTAGAGCTGATGGTTTGAATAATATGACAATAGCTATCAAACCTACAGGGCTGGGGGAAGCTAAAAGTCACTCTAGATAAGAACTGGGCTTTAAAGTAGAGGAACTGTAATAGTAGTGAATCCACTAGCTTTCTCCAGCAAGACTGAAGAAGTTTCAATTCCTGGATCATGCAAGCACTGGGCAACATCTTCATTCCCTGTTGAGTTGTTTCACACTCCAGTTTCCCACCCCACATTTTTCATACCCCTTCATTCTTCTCAATGAGGGCAATGCAATTCTTTTGGAAAAGAAAGTCAGACTGGCTTGATTTACTTATACTTTTGTTTATTTTTAGCTTGGGAGTTTCTGATAGTTTTCCCTCCTCACAAAATTGAATGATGTAAGTTTCTGAATGTCGCGGCAGAAGCTCAAGCCCTCTGTTTCCAAGCAAGGAAGGATTCACAAAAGAAATTAAGCAGATTAATGTAATTCAGGCTCCTGTAGAAGCATGCTAGCATGGCTGCAGCTGAGCAGCCTGCATCCAGACTGATTCTGAAAGCACCCCAGCCATAGTGATCATGACTCCTGCAGATTTAATATTTGAGTGTAGATTATTAAGGTTCTCATTATGTGTACAAATTGGTGAAGGGAGGAGAAAGGCTGTTGGGAGCTGAAGCTGGCAGAGGGTGGGGGTGGGGGTTGGGAAAGGCATCTAAAAGGCCAGATTTCATTGTGTGTAATATAGCATGAAGCTGCAGACAGTAGGACGTGGCACGTGGGCATGACCTCTAGACTGAAAACTTCACCTTCACCACAAGTTCACTTTGGAAGCAGGACAAGTTAGGTCGGGTTTGCTAGGGACAAGTGCATCTTTTCTTTTTGAAAGCCAGGAGAACATAAAGAAGGGAACACAATTGAACAGCTTCTGAAAGCAGCAGAGAAAGAGGCATTTTCTCCCAGTATCTGTACATTGAGCTCATAAGACATTTTGGATTGGAGGCACAGCTACCCTTCAGAACAGCATGCTCCTCACCGTCGCTCATCTTATATGTCCCATTCTTTTCTTTCTTTCCTTTTTTTCTGTCTTGTCTTTTTCTTCTTTCTTCCCTTTCCATCTTTCTTTTTATCTTTATATTCTTTCTTTAAAAATATAGGAAGGTAAAATAAGAATCTCACAATATTCTGGATGATAATTTAAAATATAATAATTTAGACAGCATTGGTTAATACCAAAGACTCAAATGCAATGAAGTTCATTTTAAAGGTTTTTATTGTCTTTCCTTGTATGTGAAGAATCTTCAGATATAAAGGAGGAGGGAAACGAATGTATACAGTAGAAATTGCAATAGAAACAGGTTAATGTACAAAACTATAATATTGCAATTTTATTATGAATACCACAATCTGTGAGAACTAGTTATTTGGTAGAAAAATTTAATGTTGATTGGGAAAATGCTCTGGAATTGTGTGGCTGAGGCATAGGCAGGATGGTTAGAATACTAGAAAGGACAATAGAGGCCTTGACTGCTTAGGGAAAGGATGCTTGTTTCCACAGCTACATTACCCCAGATCTTGACCCAGTCTCAGTTTCTCCCCTGGGGTCACCTCTTTCCTTGGTTTTGCTATTGTCAGTACATGAATCCTGAACTTATGGGCTCTTGGGGAATGAACTCTAAGGAGACAAGATTCTGTAGTACTCAGCATGGCTATCACCCTCCCATCAGGATTTGAGGTGTCTAAGAATAGTTGCAGGGGGTTGGTTGTCAGATACTTGTTTTGCACTGCTGACTGAGTAGAACCAGTTGACAGTTCTACAAAATACAGATCCAATACAGAATTACTATTCTATTTTTTGTTTTATGTGGAGTCATAGAATGATTCTATACATAAATGGCAGCAATAGTTTTTGTTTCAATTCTATTAATCTCTAAAGTTAAAAAAATGGTCGATATTTAAATATGAGAAAAAGTCTTTGTATCTGAATGGTAGATCAGAGGGCATAAAAGTTGATCTGTTATTTAACACTCTATGAAGCATATTGGAAATATTCATACATGGCATCTAGGTGAACAGTATGTGCTCTTTAAATAAGTAATTTTAGTGCTTAATTGACCTTCTCCAAATTGAAATTAATTTCTTTCTTCATAGAATTATTTATGTTTTAACATGTATTGTTGAAATAATTCTCTGGTTTCATCAGAGATCTCATGATATTTGTCCTTATACCCTGTTATTAGTGATTAGTATTTAGAATACTATATATAAGAAGTGGCTAGAATTCCATACCTGAGAACATTATAGTTATATAGGAAGGGTTGTTATATATAGAAATACTGACTCCTTATGAATGATCTTATTTTTTAGTAGATAACTTGGTAAATATACAGGGTTCATCTACACTTTTGGAGTCACATGATGAGGAAAACCAAAAGATCAAATGTAGCCAGATGTTAGAATTGGTACATTTTTAAATTACTGTTATAGAAAGAATGGGAACTGGACCATGTTAAGGGCTATGAGGCCAACATATATATCTCTCACACAGAAGTATGTTTACGGAAAATTTTCACTTTGAAAGAAAGACATCTTGGGTGCTTCCACTTCTGTGAATGTTTTGAGAAGGACTTCTGGATTTCTGGGTATTCTTAAAAGCACCATCTTCTGAACTGTTTCTTTCCACTGAGATCACTTTGCTCTGACCTTCTGGATTTGTGGAATCTGGGTCCTTTACTTCAGAAGTGGTTTATCCAATCTGATACTCGGTTTCCAGTTCTTATGAACGCATAGATTGGCCCAGAGTATGTATTTATACACGTACACATGTGAGCACATTTCTGTGCATGTATTTTATATTCAAAATTTTTACAGAGCCTCTTGTCAAGTGTAAGAGATCACTCAATTGGCTACTAGAAGAACCTAGCACTCAGCAGGTCTTCTTACTTCATGAATTACTTTGTGTTTAGCATTCTCTTTATATTGGTGTTTTGGAATATTTTCACCAACACAAGGAGGGCTACAGCTAAAAGTAACCATAGAAAATTGATTTAAATAAGAGAAACATTCTAGGAAGTAACAGGGCTTGTCACTTCCTGGGGATCTTTGCTGTTACTCTGATGGAGTGAAGTGACTTGGGCTGTTCTTAGCTCTTGAACATAGACAAATAAATGTGATTTGATTTGGTATTTGACTTAGGGGTGAAAATAGGTCATTCTTATTGTGAAATTCAATTGAGAAATCTTATCTTAATTCCGTGGATGGTAATTTTTGGGAGTCAAATAAGTTCTATTGCAAAAACAAGACAGCTATGGGAAAGTAGTCCCTTTTGGTAGTCCCTTGCCACCATGACCCTTCACTTCTGTGTCTTTCTAGTCTTCTGTTTGGAGCCAGATCTGTAAGGTAGAGGCTAGGCTGACTTCTTCATCCTGATGATAGAGGAAGGGGTCAGAAATCTAGTGCCTACTTCAAAGACACTGTGATGTTCCAGGGCTTTTGAACAGCCTTGTGGCTTAGATTGGTCTTTCTGAGAACTTTTGTCCAATGGCATCTTGTAGTCCAAACTGAGCCTAGCCTTCAGCATACTTAAACCCAATGTATCCCTCTTTAGACCTATGTTAAAATAAATAGCATCCAAAGTATAGCCTTTCCCACAAGTAAGCTGAAACGTGTCACAGAAAGATGCTTTGTCCAGCACTGCTCTCTTAGTTTTCCCATCTCCTGCCAATGGGGATACTCGCAGGAGAAAATTTCTATGAGTATATATTGGGATGATATTGATCCTAAAATATTTTGTTAATACACTCAAGTTATTTTCTCACATTGAAGACAGAAAGATTTAAACCTCAACTCTTTTTATTAGATATTTTCTTTATTTACATTTGAAGTGTTATCCCTTTTCTAGTTTCCCCTCTGAATATCCCCTATCCTCTCCCCACTCCCCTTGCTTTCCAATCCACGAACCTTTTTTTTTTTGTTGTTTTTAAGAGAAAATTTCCAGTGTTTAACTATTTCTAGTGGGTGTGGATTCTTAGATGATTAGGTAAGGTGCTTGGGATAACCTAAATATCAAAGCTCAATTTTTTTTGTACAACTTAAATATGTATTCTAATGCATTCAGATTATAGTGAGAATGATTTTTTCTTTTTACTGTCTATAAGTAGTACTTCTATTTTAGGAGAGCAATTGAAATCCTGTTTGAAGTGAAGGTATAGTTGAATTGCATCTATTCTCATCTCTACCTTCAAATGTAATTTTCCCCCAGGTGTTTGATGTAACTATTAGTTATGCCCCCACAAATAAACGGATTTCAAAAATCCCTTCCTCTCTCCCTCTCCCCATCCTTCCATTTCTCCCATCTCTCTCTCTCTTCCCACCCTGTGTGTGTGTGTGTGTGTGTGAGAGAGAGAGAGAGAGAGAGAGAGAGAGAGAGAGAGAGAGAGAGAGAGAGAGAGAGAGAGAGAGAGAATTTAGAGCTGAATCATTTCAAACTGAAGACCAAACCTATTTGTAAATTTCCCAGAGTAATGATTATAATTCTGACTATGAATCTCAGATTTATAAGAACTGAGTCTTAGAAACTAACTGAGCAGTTGCTTTTTCTGTTAGATTCTAGTTTACCCAGGGTCAATACTTTTATAATAATAGGAGTATTTTTACTATAAGTAACAGTATTTGAGTCTCCTCATTTTAAATTCACCCTCTCAGACTAGAAGAGTTTCATTTTCAAACATACTTTTGGTATTTTCAATATAATTAAGGGATATGTTAAATTTTCTTCAATAAGATAAAAATAAGTTAGAACAAACAAATAGAAAAACTTTGGAAAAAATTTCCTGAAATTATACTGTTACAAGTGGAAAGCAAACAAGCCTTGTAAAACACATTTGGTGAGATGCTGACATGCATTAAAGATATGCTTTTTCCTTTCATGCCTTCAGAACAAATGCCATAACAGATAGTTGGATATAAAACTGTACATAGTAATCCATCCTATCATATTTTAAATGAAGTTAATTTATATATGCTATGAATAAAGCAAGAATGAAGTTATTAGAAGGTGTAAAAATGTTGGAGAATAATACAACATTTGGTGTAAGGAAAAGTTCTGAGTTTTAAAAAAGAAAAAGTTCTTTTAAATGTTATCAACTTTGAAATATTCATTATAAACCCTTCTAAATGCTTGCCTGGACATGAAAATGAACTCTGCCTTGTCTACATCATAGTAATGATCATTATGTGTTTATGGGAGATGCTAGCATTTGAAGGTCACTGTTGAACATAAATAATGTTCATTAACTAAGAGAACTCTGAAAGATTATGAAGGTTTGCTGAGAAATATACATTGAATTCTTCCTAATTTAATTCTCATAGTTGGACACTTTTTTCAGATATGTTAGACTCTAACAGATTATGTCTTATTTGGCAGATCTGCAAACTGCTTTGAAATGACTAGTGGTATATAAGTACATTACAAGTAAACCTAGAGAATTAAGATGATTCTGTATCAGTTTAATTTATGTTTTATAGTTAGTTTAGCATTCTGATTGGATTGCCTTAGTAATGTGAATTGCCTACAGCTGCTGATGATACGGCTTTAATTCTGTTTTAAAGGTCATGTAAACATGTGCCTGTAGCATAAGGAATGCAAATTCAATTCCCTTTTAATGTTTCCTCACATTCACTTCAGAGCTTTCACCTAGAAATTTAGTGGAATTTAAGCAACTATTTTAATGTTATGATTTCATTAAAATCCTCTTTCAATGCTTTACTTTTCCTTTTGCAGGGTAAAGAAGTCTTCCTCCGCTTTGCAGGCCATAGTTCTTGCAACATCCATCAATCACACTGGAGGCAGAAAAACATTTTGCTAAGATCTATTTACCTTTCTAGTACTCTTACTAAGAAGGAGCAGAGAACTTCATTTCAGGCTCCTTTTAGCTGGAGGTAGAAAAGTCACAAAGAAAACTAGATAATCTAGCCACATTTTAGACTATCATAAACCAGGCTATTATGTAGGCATGTAAGGAAATTCTTCTTACAAACATCTTTACATTATGTGCATAACTGAATATAAACTGTGGAAAACATACATTGGCAAAAATATAACTCACATCAAGTTGACTGAGTATAATGCTTTAGTGTTTTCCAAACTGAGGTGTAAAACATATAAATTATGACCTACCAGTTTGGTTTAAATACAGATTGCTGTGTGAAGAGTTTGTTCTTTGTATCAATTTAAATATATTTTATTGTGCTACATCACATTAATACTTTTAAAAACATACCATCAAATGCATTTTTTTTACAAAATATCGAATTTTAGGTGATAGCAAGAGTTATGGGAGAATGAGAGTTGTAAGATATAAAATAGAAAAGGTAAATACAGTAGAAAGTTTAATTCTAGAGGCAGCATCACTGCTGTTTTCTATTTATGTCTTTACTCTTCATATTTCATTAAACTGAAACTTTTTGCCCATGAATTCTTCAGGAGATTGTGTTTTCAGTTGTATTTTTTTTTTCTTAACTCGGATTGACCAAGTGATGATGAGGTTTTCTAAAATTACATAGAAACACAAATGTATTTGTTAGCACAAAGATAGTATAGTAAAAATAAAACTGATGTAATACGTATAAAGTTTACTTTTGTTGATTTGGGGAATAGTAACTCAAAAATGTGGACCTAAACTTTGGGAAGTACAGTTGTAGTTTAGTGAGTGTGTTTTGTTCTGTGCCTGTGTTTCAAAATTGAATACTACCCTCAACCATGAAAGACCTTGATTATCCACAAAGGAAAGGGCTGTAGCTATGAAAATCTTACAGGTTTATTCAAGTGGTCAGTTTTTCAAATGGTACTCCAGCTTGCTGCTCGTATTCGTGAAACCCTTTGTTTGCCCTCTTTTCTTAATAACAGAGAACTAAACTTCAAAATTTTATACTTAAATCCTCAAGAAAATGTTACATTTTCATTAATAACACTGCACTTACAGTTCTTTGATGAAGACTTGTCATGGAAGTAAACATTACATTTGTATTTTTTATTATTTTTAGTTTTGGAATTTGGACTTCAACTTTAGATTAACATAAATAAGTTTATAACTTTCATGTTCCCTTTAACTTTGGAGGTTTCTGTTCTCCATGCCAATACTTTTAAATTTGAAGTGGACAAGAAATAAAATAGAACTTCAAAACCAGGTCATTTCATAGAAACCTCTTACATTTGGGGAGCATGGTTATCATTTATTCATTTGCTTGGACAGATTTGTTGTCAACTTATCAGATGATGCTGCATCCACAGGTGTCAGTTTCAATGTACAGATATGCTTTTCTCTGATGGTGATATTAATATCAGGGTAGCATAAAAAGATATAAAGTTAAAAGTGAGCCATTTCATCTATTTGTACCATAAGAGATCACTTCTATTCACTGAATAGAAGTTTTACGTCCAGTAAAAAGAAAATATTTTTTTATTTAAAAGATCAAAAATCAATCCAAACTTCATCCTGTTTAAAAAAAAAACATAGCATTTACATCCAACCTAGGCTGCCAGACTTCACTCGCAAAAACAGTTAATGCTTGTTTTTCTTTATATTTCATATGTACACATGCGTTCTGAAAACAAATCAAAATGCTTTTAAATGCAGTTGTTTCATACTTCTAACTGCATCTAATTTTTACAATTTCTTAACAAAGTACAACTTTCCCTACTGAGCAAGGACACTTACTATTTATGTTCTGAGAATGAATTATTTGAGCAAAAGAAATTATATAGAAGTAATTTGTGGCAGAATCTATTCATTTTACCATTATCACTACCTGATTTCAAATATGTACATGTCTAGTGACTTTATTGAAATAAAACAGCATTATAAAGCATCTGTGATAGTTTCCTTTCAAATCCTTGTATAATAATACAGATGGAAATTCTTTGTTTGTCTATTCAGAGAGACTGCACATTTACTTAAGACCAACTTCACTAGAATAACTGAGAGAAACAATGTGCTTGAAACAATGAACCACGTTTCGACATTTCCTAATAATGTATGTTCTTGTGTGTTCTACTATGTGTTTTTCTTCGTTATCTTCTTATATCTGAAGTTCTATTCCCACCTCCCCTTCCCTCCACCCCATGTATTTGATCATTTCTCCAAGTCCCTTGGCTGAACCAATCTCTTTTCATGCAGAGGATAAAAAGAGAAGAACTTCAAAGTAGGTTCAGGTAATTAACAGCTGAGGGGAATATAATCTAAACCATAGGCCCTGCTTTGCACCCAGGCTGGCTCTCTGAGCCAGCCGGCAAGGGAGTGCCTATTCCCTATAGCATCTAAATCGGCTTCCTCTGAACAGCTCTGCCAGGCCTCCAGTTATCACATCTGCATTTCAAACACCATGGCTCTGGCATTAATTATTAATTAGCCTACAGTCACCCTAGAGGATTCAAGTTCCAGTCTGCACATACTTATTCATTGACCTCTATCTTAGTTTTTGTTAGAGGGGAAAAAAAACTCACTAGAATGCTTAATAATTTCCTTTCTATTAGACCTTCTGTTCTAGTTTCATGAAGAGGAAACAGTATATTTTCCAAGTGGGAATAATCACAGAATAGCCTCCAAATTTGTTTACAGTAATATGCTGTCAAAAGTTGAGAGCTATAAGAAGATGTGAAATGATTTATAGACAACTGTGAGTGCTGAAAGATACTATTTAATGTTCAACAAATTGCCTGGCTGTAGTTTCCTCAAATTGGGAGATACAGTTATGGGATAAAGCCAATCATTCTTTAGTTTTCAAGGAGAAAAACTACAGAGTTTGTAAACTAGATTCTAGCCTTGGGTAATACATGCGATCAGACAAACTGGTTGGAGGTATAGTTGAAAGCAGGGATGCCCAAAGAAACCAGAAATACATATTTTTTTAAAGAAGAATTTCATGATCTTTGACTTACTTGAAAAAGGAAGTTAGTGGAGCTCCTTTCTTACTACAGTAAATACTGTGTGCATATTGAATTGTATCATTCCTAATAAACCTTAGGAGATAAACATGGACGTCTTCACAGAATAGCACAGAAGGGAAGTAAATAAGAAGTGGTCAGACCTAGGTTTACATCTCAGCCCTTGTATTCACTAAGAAATTTAAACTTGCCATTAAAAAAGAAGGGTGGCCTTTGCCTCTATCTCCTGATTATTGTGAGAATTAATTGACAAAATATATAAAAAAATATTTGAGTGACAATGGGTAATAAATGTTACTTATAACCATAAATATTCATGGCATTGTTATTTTAATATTTATTTGTTTATTTGTATTAAAGTATGTCTATATACCACATAAATGTTTGGTGCTGGGAGATAAAATGAGAGGGCACTGGATTCTCTGAAACAGGAGTTATGGATGGTAATGATCTACCATATGGGTGCTGTCAGTCCATCAGAGGTGCTCTCCAAGGATATTATTTTATTGTAATATTGATATAATTTGTCTATATTTTATTTAAATTTTAATCTACACTACTTGTTCTTCCTAGTATGGACTCTTAAAAGATTTGGTAAAACCTGGGGACTATCATTATATATTTCTTTCAACTCCTGTCAGTTTGTCTTCATAATCACTCACTAGAAATATATACAAGCTTGTGAAAATGCTGCATGATGAAGTGGATTTCTAAATAACCTAGAGAAAGTGTCTGTTTTTAGCCACTAAAAATGATAATTGTGTATCTATAACTCACCAGAAAAGCAATAAATACCCTAAGAAATGAAGACTTTACAACCACTATCAAAGATTTGTGTGATAATATTACTGTAAACATTTAAATGAATAAGCATGTAAAAACTCTTGGCTTTGAAATTGGCAAAATAACCATCTATTCTACAATGTAACTCACTATTTTTAAGAAATGAAGGCTTGGTTTTATAATAATAGGTGCTCAGAACATAGAATGGATTATGTTGGGGTCCAAAATTTATCTTCACTGTTAAAGAAATGCCATTCTCTAATTCATTAATAACAAAATCATATCTGGGTTTTATAGGACTTTACTTGATGTGTGGTATATCACTAGTGAAAACTAGTTATTATTGTTAATATAACTTTTTATAAGTTTGTGTTTGACAGAAATCTCAACTGTAAATGAAAACATAATATTCAAAATTTAGTAATTTAAATGGAAACATTTATATTGCATTCTCTAGTTTTTGAAAAAAATGACAGTAAGCACAAGTGACATGCTCTTAATGATCTTAGGTAATCACATGGATTCTCATCTCTGTGTTCTGCTACCATGTGGTGATGCCTTTGGGCTATTGGTGTGTTAAAAGCTGCAGTTTGTCCCATCCCCTAAATCATCCAAGTTATGTTTCAAATCTTTGTCTGACTTTACTTGATTGTCTTTTAAAAGTACCTGCCTACAATAGCCTCCTGCTTATTTTCTTTTCCTGTTTCTTTAATCTGCTTTATTCTTAAAAAGAGAAGAAAAATAAAACAACCTTTCCACTCCCACCCCTACAAGTCACATACACACTGAATAATGTCAGAAACCCACACTGTGATTTCCAGGATACAATATTTCTTCATAGACAAGGATTCTTTGGGCATTTTAGAGAGCTCAAGTGTAATTATCCTCAGTTTATTGACAGGGAAGTAGAGGCTCAGAAATTTAAGAGGCATGCCTAAGGTTCACTTTCAAAATATGGGCATAAACTTCTGTCTGAAGATGTTGAAAACTGTACTTTAACAAATCAGAGGTCTTAGATTTATATTTTGTTATGAACTAAAACTGACTACACACACACTCACTCACATACACAAACACATATCCTACAAATTAAAAATAATCATAAAGTAACTTTTGTGTAATTCCTCGAGAAACAAAATACTGTGAAAAGAAGATATAAATAGCTAATAGATATATGGAAAAAATTCAACATCACTAAGTATCTGGAAAATGCAAATCAAAACTACTGTGAGATATCATCTCAACACAGTATGATTATAATAAAGATGATAAAAAATGATAAATGCTGATACAGATGTGGAGAAATGAGAACTGTCATTAAATGCCAGTGGATATGTAAATTAGTTACGGTAATTAGGCTAAATTGAGTAGAATAGAGGTTACTCAAAGAAATATAACTACCATACCATTGTCAGAAAGGTAGATCAGCAAGTAAAGACATTTGTTGCCAAGCTCAATGTCCTAAATACAGTTTCCAGAGCCCACATAGTAGAAGGGAACTGATTACTCTATGTTGCTCCCTGACCTTCAGAAAATGTCTTTCACACACACATAGAGACTAACTAATTAACTGATTCACTGAAATAAATAACTTCCATAAGATTTTGAAATTCTATCACCTAACATATCTAATGAAGATGAAAACCCCATGTTGAAGCAACATGTGCATTATCATGTGCATTGTAACATTATAAATAACCATGATTATCAAAGGATGAATAGACACATAAAATTTAGTATTCATATACCAAGGAATAGTAGTCATTCAAACATAATTATATCATTTAATACAATAGGTAAAGGTATTTTTATATTATGCAAGTGAAATATATCTGGTTTAGAAAGGTAAATGTCACATGATCTTATCCATGTACAGTCTCAAATCTTATTTTTATAGATTTTAAAAGTCTCATAGTGTTAACAAGATGTTTAGAAGAGTAGTTGGTAGAGAAGATAAAACAATGAATGAATATTAAGTTACAGTTAGTGAGAAACAAGTTGTGCTACTATTGAACAGTAGGGTGAATATAGAAAGTGACAATATATGTCAAATTGTTTAGCTACAGTTCAGGAATTCAAATGCTTTTGTCACAAACAAGTAAGTTTTTAGAAGATAGAAGTGCATATATTTTCTTATCTTTTAATAGATATTTTCTTTATTTACATTTCAAATGTTCTTCCCTTTCCTAGGTTCCCCTCTGAAAATCCCCTATCCCTTCCCTCCTTCCCCTGCTCCCCAACCCACCCACTCCTGATTCCTAGCCCTGGGGCATAGAACCTTCACAGGACCAAGAGCCTCTCCTCCCATTGATGACCTACTAGGCCACCTTCTGCTACATATGCAGCTGGAGCCATGAGTCCCACCATGTGTTTTCTTTGATTGTTGGTTTAGTCCCAGGGAGCTCTGGGGATAGTGGTTAGTTCATATTGTTGTTCCTCCTATGGGGCTGCAAACCCCTTCAGCTCCTTGGGTTCTTTCTCTAGCTCCTTCATTGGGGACTCTGTGCTCCATTCAATGGATGGCTGTGAGCATACAACTAGTGCATATTTTTGATTTGATTATTATACCATTTATACATATATCAAAGAGTCAGAAGCTTACTGGCTTGCTTTTCATGGCTTACTTAGCCTGCTTTCTTACAGAATCCAGGACCACCAACTCAGCCCCACTCACAATGAAGGAAAGAAGGAAAGAAGGAAGGAAGGAAGGAAGGAAGGAAGGAAGGAAGGAAGGAAGGAAGGAAGGAAGGAAGAAAAAGAAAGAAATGACAAACATACAGACACAGAAAAGCTGAGATTGGGTGGACAGGGGTTTCTGATACAGAAAGGTCAATACCAGGAAATTCAGCATATTTATTATTTACAGCTGAAAAGGGAAGTGGGGTTATTGTATAGGAAGGGTTATTACATACATCTGAACAATCAGACAGGGGTATTATTATAATAATTACTTATATTTAAAATTGTCTCATATAATATATTGTGATCATATTCTTTTCCATTCAACTTCTCCCAGGCTCTATTCACCTCCCTACCCACCCAAATTTATGTTCTTATTCTCTCAAAAACAGAATAAAGAAATCAAAAATTAAAACAAACAAATGAAAATACCAAAATACAAAAAATACGAAAAAAAAATCACATGCACACAAAAATGAAGTCTGTTTTGTGTTAGGCAACTACTTCTGGGTGTGGGGCCTTCTCTGTAGGGCAGTTGATATATCTGATAATACACTATTGGAGAAAATTGATTTTCCATTTCATATTGTGTGTTAATTGAAATACTTTCTTGGTGATAGTGTAACTTGCTTACTCTTTTCCTTCTTTATGCTGAGATTTTGTCTGTTTACTTTTGGTGTTGTTTGTTTTTGAACCTGTGCAGGGCTTGTGAATGCTGTCATAGTCTCTTTGAGTTCATATGTATATCAGGCCTGTTGTGTCTGAACAATTCTATTTCTTTGTAGCCACCCACCAACTCTGGCTCTTCCAATCTTTCTGTCTCCTTATCTGCATAGATCCCTGACCCTTTAGGGTAGGGATTTTATAAACACATCCTATTTTGGGTTGAGTTCTCCAGAGTCTCTTACTTTGTGTATTGTCTAGTTGTGTATCTCTGTATTTTTATTATAAATCACAACAATATGTTTTCTGATGATGGTGGAATGGTGCTCTGATCTATGGATATATCTTAATAGTCACTTTATTGTTATGCTCCTTTAGCAGAAAGATAATAATTTTCCCCAGGGATGGTGACTTACTTAGTCTCTGGTCTTGGTCACTTCACTTTGGCAGTGTCAGGTATGGGCTCCATTTTATGTAGTGGTCCTTAAATCCACTTGTCTTAGTTAAGGTTTCTATTGTTGCAATGAAACACCATGACCAAAGAGCAAGTTGGGGAGGAAAGGGTTTACTTTGCTTTATACTTCCACACTGCTCTTCAGCACTAAATGAAGTCAGGACAGGAAATCAAGCAGGGCAGGAACCTGGAGGCAAGAACTGATTTAGAGGCCATGGAGGAGCACTGCTGACTGGCTTTCCTCACACAGCTTGCTTAGTCTGCTTTCTTATAGAATCTAGGACCACCAACCCAGTAGTAGAAAAACGTACAATGGGCTGGGCCCTCCGACATTGATCATTAATTAAGAAAATGCCTTACAGTTGGATCTTATGAAGGCATTTTCTCAATTGAGGCTCCTTCCTCTCTGATGACTTTAGCCTGTGTCAAGTTGACATAGAATCAGCCAGTACACCAATGTAGGAAAGTGGACATTTGTGCCACTATGGTAATAGTAAAAATTTCAGGCAATTAGACAACTGTTGTAGGCCAATGGATTTGTAGCTGGGTCATTTTCATGATTACATTTCTCCTCCTATAACATGAAAAGCACATTCAATCACTATGAAAGCTAGTCAGTAGAGGTGAACAAGTTGGGCACTTGTTTAATTTTTCTGTGTTCAATGGCATAAGAAAGTGTTGTGGTCATTAATAGGGCCTTACCATCAGGTTTTGTAGGAAAACCAATAACCTCTGAAAAAGGCTGTGTTATTCCGGTGGTGTATGAAATTCCTTTGGCCAATAGCTCAACAAAACATAATCCATTCCCTGAACATTTTACTTGGTGACATGGACAACTTAGTTGGGGCACTGTCTCCTACCATTATATAGTATCTCATATAACTTTCCAAAAATTCTTTAGCATTAGTTGATCCTCCTTTACCCTGCTTTCTTATCCCATCTTAATTTAATTCTCCCATCCACCTTCCCTTTTATAATACTATAGTCTATTTCCCCTTTCTTAAAAGATTCTCTCCTCCAATCTGGTCCTTATAAGCTACCTATATTCTGAACTCTGTGGTTGTTCTGATTGAAACACACATATCTAAAGCTTAAAAACAAATAATCACATATAAGGGAAAACATGTATCTTAGGTAGGATTTTACTGCTGTGAACAGTCACCATGACCAAGGCAACACTTATAAGGACAATATTTATGGCCTACAGGTTCAGAGGTTCAGTCCATTATCATCAAGGCAGGAACATGGCAGCATCCAGGTAGGTATGGTGCAGGAGGACTGAGAGTTCTACATATTCATCTTCAGGCCTCGAAGAGAAGATTCCCTCCCAGGCAAGGGTCTTAAGCCCATATCCACAGTGATATACCTACTACAAGAGGGCCATACCTCTTCATAGTGCCACTCCCTGGCCTGAGCATATACAACTTATCACAACATGTGATATTTATCTTTTTGTATATGGGTTACCTCACCCAAGATAGTCATTTCCAGTTCTACCCATTTACCTTCAGACTTCATAATTTCATTTTTCTTAAAAAGTTGAATAATCTCATTGCATAAATGTACTACATTTCCTCTTCCATTCATTAGCTTTGGATCTCCAACACCAACACAATGCAGGTTTCATCATAGAATGGCTTTTCTGGGCCTCCATATGAGGACATCCTGACATATGCCTGGTCCTCATTCTATTTAACATTATGTTTTTCTTTTTCCTTTCTTAAAGGAAAAAGACACCTACACATTTTCTAATTTGGGGCTATTATGACTAGAACAGCAATGAACGTAAAAGAACAAGTGTCTCTATAGTAAGATGTAGAGCCTTTTGGATATAAGGACTCTTTGCCCAATAGTGGTTGTCTTAGTCATGGTTTTATTGCTCTGAAGAGACACCATTACCATGAGAACTCCTACAAGGGAAATCATATTTGTGGCTGGCTTACAGTTTTAGATATTTAGTCCACTATCATGACAGGAAGCCAGGCAGTATCTAGGCAGACATGGTGCTGGAGGGCTACTGAGAGATCTACATCCAGACTGTCAGGCAGCTGGAAGAGAGAGAGAGAGAGAGAGAGAGAGAGAGAGAGAGAGAGAGAGAGAGAGAGAGAGAGAGAGAGAGAGAGAGAGAGAGAGAGAATGAGAGAGAGAGGATACTGGGCTACCTTAAGTGACACAGTTCCTCCAGTAAGGCCACACCTACTCTAATAGGGATATACCTTCAAATGGTACCTTGTGACTAAGCATTTAAATATATTATAAATATATTAGCCTCTGGGGAACATTTACTATTCAAACTGCCGCATTCTATTCCTTGACCTCCATAAGCTTGTATCTATATCATAATGCAGAAATGCATTCAGTTTGAATTCAAAAGTCCTCATAGTATGTACTAGACACAACATTGCTTAAAAGTCCAAAATCTCTTCTGAGACTCATGGCAGTCTCTTACCTATAGTCTCCTGTAAAATCAAAATGAAAAAAGCATATCACATACTTCCAACATACAATGGCAAAGACTGTATATTACTGTCTTAGGGTTTTACTGCTGTAAACAGACATCATGACCAAGGCAACTCTTATAAAGACAACACTTAATTAGGGCTGGCTTACTGGTTCAGAGATTCAATCCATTATTATGGCAGCTGCCAGGCAGGCATGGCACTGGAGACAGAGCTGAGAGTTCTGCATCTTGTTCCAAAGGGAACCAGGAGGAGTCTGGCATCCTCAGGCAGCTAGGACAAAGCTCTCAAAGTCCATACCTAAAGTGACACAGTTACTCCAACAAGGCCACACCTCAAAATAGTGCCACTCCCTGGGCCAAGCATATTCAAACCATCACAATTATTACAAAAGAGGAGATAGATAGCAAAGTGAGGAAATACTGAAAACTACTGGGGGAAGCATCAAATTCTGGATCTTTATGTCTGATGTCAAATGGCTTTTCAAATCTCTATTTTCAGCTTTGTTGACTGTAACATATTTTTTTATTTTAGTTTGTTTTGTTTTGTTTTGTTTTTTCCCTCTTGGGCTAGTTCCACATTCTGTTAGGGGCAGGTATCCCATAACTTTGGCATCCCCAACATCTTTGGATCTCCAACACCAACACAATGCAGGTTTCACTTTCATGCTTCATAGAATGGCTTTTCTGGGCCTCCATATGAGGACATCCTGACATATGCCTGGTCCTCATTCTATTTAACATTATGTTTTTCTTTTTCCTTTCTTAAAATTTATTTATTTATTTATTTATTTATTTATTTATTTATTTATTTATGCACTACAGATTTTATGCCCCCACCTGTGGACCCTTCGACTGTTCCACATCCCACACCTCCTCCCCACCCCTCTGTCTCCACTTTAAACCTTTTATCTCTTTGAACCCAAGACATGAGTCCATTACATTCCCTGGTGCTCATTTTCTCCCCAAACTGTAAATTTTGTATTTTCCTTGTTTAGCTTGCTTCTTTACATTATTAAGTGGAGTCATTATTATCCAAGGAATAACCAGCAATACAGTCAAAGCCAGGCTATCTGGAAATCTCCTTTTCCAAAGCTTAATCCATAACTCTTCAACTTAGGCTCAGGTATATGTTTTTGGACAATGGCAGAATGTAGCCACATTCTTTACTAAAATATCACGATGTTAGTCTCTATACCACATACTAGCATTCTTCTCTAAAACCTCTTAAGCCTGTTCCTCACAGTTTAAATCAGTCTCAGCACCACTGTCTTCCATGTTCCTACTAGTATGGCCCATTAAGCATTCAACTGCTCTCCTAATCTAAATTCCCAATGTCCACATTCCTCCAAACAGTAGCATGGTTAGAACTATCACAGCAATACACCACTCCTAGTGCTAATTTTTGTGCTAATTATTGTTATGTTGTTGTAAAGTGATACATGGCTATGACAACTCTTGTAAAGGAGAACATTTAATTGAGTCTGGCTTATAGTTTTAGAGGTCTAGCTCATTATTATCATGGGGATGGGGCATAGTGGCAGTCAGGCAGACATAATACTAGAGAAGGAGCAGAGAATTCCAGATCTGGATTGCAGACAGAAGAAAAGAGAGACACTGAACCTTGTTTGAAGATAGGGAAAACTTAAAATCCACCCCCAGTGACACACTTCATCCAACAAGTCCACACCTACTCCAACAAGGCCAAACCTCTTAATACTGCCACTCCCTGGTGACCACACATTTAAATCTATGAGCCCACGGGAGCCATTCCTATCCTTACCATCACTGTGGTATAGCTAGATCTTGAGATAGAGCAACTTTCACTCACACACTGATTTCCATAGTAGCTGTACCAGCTTGCAATTCCACCAGCAATAAATATGTATTCCCTGCTTTTTGAGTCTTTGCCAGAATGGGCTTTCATTTGTTGTTTTATATCTTGACTATTATTACTGGAGTAAGATGAAATCTCAAAGTAGTTTAAGTTTGCATTTCCTGTCATGAGGATGGTAAACATTTAAAACAGTGTTTCATAGCAATTTGTGTTATCTTTTGAGAACTCTCATTTAGTTTATACCCAGTTATTGATTGGGTCAATTTGATTTTGATCTTCACTTTTGTAAAGGTCTTTGTATATTCTAAGTATTAACCCTCTATTCAATGCATAATTGGTAAAGATTATATTTTCTCATTCTCTAGGCTACCACATTGCCTGAATGATATTATTGTTTGCTGTACAGAAGCTTTTCAGATTCACGGCTTCTCATTTATTAATTGTTGGTCTTAGTTCCTGTGCTATGGGTGTCATGTTCAGAAAGTCCTCTCTTGGGCCAATAAGTTCAAGCCTATTTCCTACTTTCTCTTGTATCCAAATCATGGTATCTAGTCTCATCTTGAGCTCCTTCACCTAATTGGAGCTGAGTTTTGTGCAAGATTATAGACAGGGATTTATTTTATTCTTCTCCATGTAGCTATTCAGTTTGACCAGCACCATTCACTGTAGATGCTACATTTTCTTCAGTGTGTAGTTTTGGCTTCTTGTCAAAATATCAGGTGTCATTAGGTGTGTTTAATTGTGTTTGTGTCTTCAGTTCCATTCTGTTGAGCAGCATGTCTGGTTTTATGCCAATACTGTGCTGTTTATATTACTAAAGATCTCTCATAAGTCTTGAAGTCTGTGATGGCGATACCCCATGCCTCCAGCAGTTCTTTTATTATTTAGGATTACTTTAGATCTCCAGGGTTTTTTGTTTATGATTCCACACAAAGTTTAAAATAGTTTTTCTTTTTCAATCTCCATGAAGAATTGTCTTGGAATTCTGATAGAGATCTTACTAAATCTGTAGATGATGCAGGGTAATTATATACAGCTTAACAAAGAGGTATGAAGTATCTAATATCTGTATGAGTAGTCTTTGTAAGGAAGCAGTATTCAGGCCATAACATCCCAGGTTGCAGGGAGGGGTTAAAGTTATGCTGAAAGTTTTCTTCATAAGCTGTCAGCACTCACTCAAATGTGAGTGAGAATTTATCATCTGTCTGAGCCTTACTAGGGGCAGAAGAGGTTTTGTTATTGCCATGGGTCTGAGGCACTGAATTCTTGACAGATTCATGCTCATGTCAAACAGTACACATTCACTCAGGACTTCGCTTGCCCCATACAGTAAAAATTATCAGTGCCCTAAAAGCTCAATGTAACTTTTTCCATAAAGGCAATTCTTTTGACTATTAAGAACCATTCTGATGTATTTGATTTTCGTTTTAGTTTTACTGCTCATGTATTTCCTAAAGAACAAAGTTAAATTTTAGCTATATTTAAAGAATATGCAAATAATACTTTATGTTTCATCCATGTCAGTATTAGTTGTAGAATATTCATTAACATTGTCATAATATTTTAAAGAAGATTAGGTTTTATGTATCATGTGGTTTTGTGTGTGTGTGTGTGTGTGTGTGTGTGTGTGTGTGTGTGTGTGTGTGTGGTGCCAGGGTATGCATGCTGATCAAATGATAGCTTTGAGAGACTCATTCCTATCCTACCATGTGAGTATCAAATGTAGGTAATCAGGTAAGCAGGCATGGCAGCAGGCACTTTTACTCAGAGCTGTCTCACCAGTCTAACACTTGCATGAACATACTATATCATTTTATTGATGCTGGGCATATATGCTGCTCTTGGTTTTGTCTATGAGAATTAGTTCTATAATATTACTATAATTGTATATGTATAATTGTATATGTGTTTTGATACACACAAGATTATATTCATGTAATATATGTTAATTATTGAGCTATATGCTAGATTCAGTTTTACCAGATTATTAAAACTATTTTTTAAAATTGTGTGCTAATTAACAGCTTATTATTTTATGCTCACTTAGCAAATGTGGTTTTCCATGGTTTCAAGTTAGAGCCAGTATTTAATGTTTCCATTAAATAAACTTTTTTTCCCATTAACTTTTAAAGGTTAGTAAATATTGTGGATATGTATAGGTGTATAACGGTTTTGATTTTCAAAAAGATAATTACCAACAAGATTAAGCATTGTCTAGTCCATTTGTAGGCTAAAGTGACCTGTTGTATTGCAAAATTCCATTTAAGTCACTTACATGTGAATATTGGGCCACATTGTTTTTCTTTTTTTGAGAAATATTTTATGTGGAGGTGTATACTTGTTTTAATTGGTGCATACTTCCTTGTGTATTTGTTTTCTCCATTAAAATCTATCAGTATATTTTGTACTTTTTGCTAGACTGGCTGTCTAGAGAACTTCTTGGATTCACCTGTCTCCACATACTAGCCCTGGAGGATTGCCTTGCTTTTCCTATAGATTTGTAATAAGATGATTTTTGTTTTTCACAAAATAAACATTTTTGGCTGTATTTCTCCATCTTTGTCCTCTCTGTCTTACCTTGTTACATTCATCCATTGTAGTTTAATGAATATAAGTTCTTAATTTAAAGATTCAAACTTGCTCATATTTTCCCTTTTTCATATAAATTTTAAAATAATCTTGCCAATTTTACAAAAAGGGATAATGAACGGAATTTCATTGAATTTATACTTGTTTAAACTTCATAGGATGCTTAAACTTGTTAACCATGATATTCTTCTCTATATTTAGGTATCTTAAAATGTTTATTAATAAAGAGTCTACATAAACATTTTGTCCATTATCTGATAACTATTATTTATTTATTTATTTATTTATTTATTTATTTATTTTTATTGGATATGTTCTTTATTTACATGTGAAATGTTATCCCCTTTCCTGGTTTCCCTTCTGAAAAACACCCTCCCCCTATACATGTCCCACTCCCCCTGCTCACCAACCCACCCGCTTCAGCTTCCTGGCCCTGGCATTCCCCAACACTGGATCATACAGCCTTCATAAGACAAAGGGCCTCTCCTCCATTGATGTCCTACTAGGCCCTCCTCTGGAAAGAGTTATAGAGACAAAGTGTGGAGTAGAAACTGAAGAAATGACCATCTAGAGACTGACTCACTTGGGGATCCATCCCATTCTCAATCACCAAACCCAGACACTATTGCTCATACCAACAAGTGCTTGCTGACAGGAGCCTGATATAGTTCTCTTCTGAGAGGCTCTGCCAGTGCCTCACAAATACAGAGGCAGATGCTCACAGTCATCCCTTGGACTGAGCATAGGATCCCCAATGAAGGAGCTAGAGAAAGGACCCAAGGAGCTGAAGGGGTTTGCAGCCTCATAGGAGGAACAACAATATGAACTAGCCAGTACACCCAGAGCTCCCAGGGACTAAACCACCAACCAAAGAGCACACATGGTGGGAGTCATGGCTCCAGCTGCATATGTAGCAGAGGATGGTCTAGTTGGACATCTGATTACTTTTATGGTGATACTTCTTTACAAATACCATTTTACATTTTCTTAGTTGGCTAGAATTAAAGTTGAATTTTGTAACTTGTTTGGTTTTTATTGTTTTTGTTAAACAGCATACCAATTTTAATATTATCTGTAGATATTTTATACTTTATTGAATTTTTTATGAAGACAGTCATGAAAGCTATAAATAATAATTTTACTATTTCTTTAAGTCTTTCGGATGTAAGCTTATTTTTGTAGTGCCTATTACTACTTCTTTGCAATGTATTACAGTCCATATTATTTTTCTGTGATTTATTTATGATGTAACTATAATATAAAAAACATATATGATTCATGTCTTACTTGTTTAGAGAATGAATGTAATGTTCTTTCCTAGATTATGTTTTCTTAAATTTATGTATTTTCTCTCTGAGGAAGAGTATATTCAAGGTGGAGCTGATTTAAGCCAGTACAAAGAAGATATGTTGTCAAGCACTACTACACAAAACAGCAGCCAGCCTATAACCATCATGTAATACAAACAATAAATATATGATGCTGAAATATTTTCAGTATAAAAAGGAAAATAATAAAAGTTTAATTAAAATATTGTCACTCTACCTTTTATTTTATGCACCTTAAGTAACTTTCTCTATCTCTATTATAAATTTATCCTCCTTGACTCTGTTCTGTGGTACTAAAACTGAAGCTCATAGTAGCATATTTCTCCTTCCTAACCTGAATTTACACTAGATTTCTCCAATTGTGGGCACTACAAATTCATGTCTTGGGGGTAAAAGGTAGAAATCATTATGTATTCCCTGCTTCCTATTCATATAATATCACTCTGGAAATGGCTTTACACCTAAACTTGTCATGTTTGGTTTCAGCAATTATTGGTTGTAGAGTTTATTATTTCTTCATATTCATATTTTATGCTTGGTGCCTGGTATAAACCTCAGTTACTATCTCTAGCAGACCTTCTGTATTTTGAATGTATGAGTCAATGAATTGATTCTCCTGCCAAACTCCTAAGTACTGTCATTACCATGCCTCCCATGAAGAATTCAATCATAGCTTCACAAGGCTTGTTCTTCAATTTTCTGTGATCTAATAATTTTAACCTCTTCTTTTATAATCTTCTCAGGAATATTTTGCCTTTCTTGATATTCAAGATTTGTGTGTTCAATCATCTCATTCCTATTTATAGAATTCTTGTTATACATTCTCTCTGCTAAATTCAACACTTTATAAATTTATCTTCTTCCCTATCTCAAATGAAAAAATTCCAAGTATCATCATTAACCATGATTTTGTAGTATGTTTTCATAATTAAAAATATATAAGAAGTTTCCTTTTTATTCATAGTCTGTTTAAGCAAGGGTTTATCATGAAATGAAGTTGACATTTACTAAAAATTTCTCCATATATTATAATAATCATATTTTTCTTCATTCTGATATTGTAGATTTCTGAATATTAAACCAATCAATACTATATTCAGTGGATAGAATTGAATATTATAGGTTATTCTTTTCATATATTATAGAAATTAATTTGAACATGTATTGTTAGTACATTTCTACATGAGGTTGGTTTCCGGTTCTTTTATCTTTGTTTTATTGTGGTGAGAAAAAGAACCCTGCATAGCTAATCTCTTAATAATGGTAAACTATAAGCCAAAGTTATACAGCAAATCTCTACTTCTCATTTCATCTTTTATGATTGGAGCTCTATACTAAATCAACAACAAATCTGTTTTCTTTTCCTCACTAACTGGAAAATACTTTAAGTGTCTCACAACTATAGATTCAGAATATTCTTTTCCAACTGAACATAGTGTTTATAAGTTACCTACATATTTGTGAGTATATTTCCAGGGAGTATATTGAGATAGATATCAACATAGTATATTTTGATTAGTAGATCTCTGTAGTAATTTTAAAATGGGAAAATATGAGACTTAAATTTCTCTTCAAAATTATTTTGACTATTTCATATTTCTTATGAGTTTTTAGGACTTTTTCTATTTCTGTAGAAATACCAAAAATTCAGAAGGGGAATTCTTTGAATCTGTATGTATCTTTAAATGGAGGAACATTTTCATAATGTTGTCTCCCAATCAATGAACATAGTATGCCATCAGATTTAATTTATTCAAGCTGTTTGTATTTATCAGTATACAAGACTTTTATTTCCATTGTTAATTTTGCTAATGTATTTTATTCTTGTTGGTGTTATACTGTGCTGCTTATTTCTTGACTTTTTCTTCTTGATTATCTACTATTGACGTAAATAGAAATAGAAATGATCATTAAATGTTGACTCTTTTATCCTAAAGCCTTGCTCAACAATTTACTAGTTTTGGTCAAATTAGTTGTATATATAAGAATATCAATTTATAAAATCATATGTCATCACACAGTCCAGAGGAAATTTTATTTATTTTAAAAATGTATGACATTACTTATTATTATTAGTTATTTGTTAAATATGTGTCTATAGTGAATGTATGTATGGTTGGATGTGGGTGCATGTACCGCAGCTCATATATGCAGGTCAGAAGACAACTTGGAGATCGGGTTCTTTCCTTTTACTCTGGTTTCTGGAAATCAAGAATGGACCATCTAGCTTATACAGCAAGCACTGTGACCATGATGCTATCACAATAGCCTGAGAAACCTTTCTTTTCTTTTTTCTTGATTTAGATATTTTATTTTCCTGACTATTTAGGTTAAGAGTTCCAGTACTCTATTAAGCAGAAATGTCAAGTATAAGCAAGCAACTTTGGTTTTGTTCTGAAGATTATATGTGTGTTTGTCATATACACAATTTATTCTGCAAAGGTTATCTTCTTCTATTCTTTGTTCTTGAGTATTTTAATCATGGAGGATGTAGAATTTCATTAAAAATATTTTTGTTTCATCCATTGACACATTATCATGTGGATTGTATCTCTCAATATGTAAATGTGATATATTTTTCATGAAATGATGGTACCTTCATCTAATTTAACCATGGGGAATATGACCCTTTTAATATGCTATTCAATTTGCTTTATTAGTGTTTTATCCTTATCTAGCAATGATAATGGAATTTTACTTTTTTATTTATCATCTCTTTTTGTGGCTAGCTCTATGAAAGATATCTGGTAACTCCCTTTCTTTAATTATTTTGGAACAATGACATAGCCTGTAAGTTTATGTGTCTGAAATATTATTCACAATACAATAATAATATTAGGATGTAGAACCATGTAAGAAGAGATACTGTCTCATCAAATAGATTAATATAACCTTTAGACTATGTTATATATTGTGAGCATGAGCATGTTATAAAAGATAATTTAGCTGTATGTTCCTCTGTTTCTTTCTTTTTTTTTCCCCTGAAACCACTGTTTTGTCAATAATTGTACGGAGTATCCTTGAGAACTTTCTGTTACCTTGGCACTGGACTTTTCAGTATCTCAAATACTAAGAAGAACTTTTTTGATTCCTAAATGTTCTTATTCTTATAATTTGACATAGCATCACATGATGAGGCAAGATAAATATTTTACAAGGAAATTAGCATTGGGTTTTTCTTTTTCTTATTTTCTTTTGTTAAATAAGGAATCAAGGACCTTTACTTTTAAAAATTATCTTTAATCTTTTCTTTTTCATTTCAATTGTTATTCCCTTCCTGGTCTGCCCTCCTTCAGTTCCTCATCCCATTCTTCATCTCCCTTCTCCAAGAGGATGTTCTCCCCCAACTCCTCACCCCACCAGGCCTCCCTACGTGCTGGGACCTTAATAATAATAAAAAATTGATACTTCAAATAAAAGGACTAGAAATTAAAATAAAATAAAAAGATTACCAGGTTAAAATTTGTGTAGAAAAAGGATATTTATGCATCATCATAAAGAAAGTACAAAACCCAAAGAAAGTACAAAACTTGGAAAAATGTGCCCAATCTTACTAGTAAAACAAAAGTAATATTTACACAGCTGTCAGAAGAAGTGAGTCTCAAAACTACCTGTACTGTGAAAACATAGAAGAATATCTTTACAATGTGAAGGATAAAGATAAGTAAAATGAATTTCTTCTGAAAAAAATCAGAAAGAAAAAACAAACAAACAAACAAACAAAGCAAAACAAGTATCAGTGAAAAAGAGCAGTCTTGTTCACTGCTAGTGCAAATGTAAAGTGGTAGAAATGTGGAAATCAGTATAGGAATGTTTGGAAAAGACACCAAAAGTTCTGACTATCATGACCTAGTTATACCCCTCTTGTATATACCTCAAAGGTTCTAAGTCAATGTCCACTAAGATTCTAATGCATCCTAGTTTTTTGCTGCGCTGTTCATAAAAATCTAAGAAGTGGAGCCAATCTAGATATACATCAAAGAATGAATAAAAAATATGTAGTACATATTCAAAATGGAAATTTATACAATAATTAAAAACAAAATCATGGAGCTCAAGGTATGACTCACTGGCAGAGCACTGCCTAGCACTTGTGGGACCCTTAATTCAATTATAGGCATAGTCAACAAAAAGAAAATAAGAAAATCATGTCAGTTTATGGAACATGTACAGAACTGGAAGTCATTGTGTTAAGCATCAGAATCCACTGCTCTCTGCTTCCTGAATGTGGATCCAATAAGATCTGTTTCATTCTCCTGCAGCCTTTCATTACATGGTGACCTGACAGTACATTCAAACTGTAACCCAAAATAAATAAACAAACAAACAAACAAACAAAATCCTTTCTTCTTTAAGTTGCTGTTGTCAGGTATTTGATCACAGCAGCAGGAAATGTAACTAATACAATCCCAGTTGATGTTTTGTTGTCATTTGAGACTGAAATTTCATTTTGGTTATTTGGGAATTGTGGTGCTAATCTTCAAACAAGTTTTCTGCACTCCCCTTTAGTCTCTTCCCTTGGTTCTTTTATAATGTTTAATTTGTTTTTCAGAGTCCTGCAGAGAGTTTCTTTTTTAAAAAATTGTTTTATTTGTTCTTTCATCTTTTTTTACTGTCCAGACTTATCTCCCTCCTGATCCACCCTCCAACTGTTCCACTCCCCCCACTCCCTACCCTCACCCTGTCTCCAAGAGTCTTGCCCCAACCCCCACCCCGCCAGAGAAGAAGCAGAGTATTTCTTTATACATTTCTTGTTTCCTTTAGTTCATTATTTCAAATTATGTGTTTTGCTGTTCATATTTTTCTTCTGTTTGATTAAGTCTGTTGGTGGATTCGATGAATAGAGTGCTTATTTCAGCTATAGTGTTATTTAGCTCTTCATTTTTAATTTTTATTTTTTAAAATGTTTTCTGATTGTTGACATTGTCATTTTGTCCTGCATTGTTTCTTGAACTCATAGAAATCTTCGTGCTCATTAATCTGAATGACTTGTTTCAAGTCAAATTTCTTTTATGTCTCCATGTAGAATCAGTTTCTAAGGACTTGCTTTACTTCATTTCTGGATAATGTTTCCTTGGTCCTTACAATGCCTCAGTGTTCTGTGTTGGGATTTGCACAAGTGACAAAATCATCACCTCTTCCAGCCTTTACAGTGTAGTGTTGTGTCAGGGAATACTTTTACCAAAGGGACTTGCTAGACTTGAAATTCTGGTGGACACTTGAAATCGTTTAAGAAGGGAGGTCCTCCTTCGAAAGGATGGACCATCTAGAGACTGCCATAACCGGGGATCCATCCCATAATTAGCCTCCAAACACTGACACTATTCCATACAGTAGCAAGATTTTCTGAAAGGACCCTGATATAGCTGTCTCTTGTGAGACTATGCGGGGGCCTAGCAAACACAGAAGTGGATGCTCACAGTCAGCTATTGGATGGATCACAGGGCCCCCAATGGAGGAGCTAGAGAAAGTACCCAAGGAGCTAAAGGGATCTGCAACCCTATAGGTGGAACAACAATATGAACTAACCAGTACCCCCGGATCTCATGTCACTAGCTGCATATGTATCCGAAGATGGCCTAGTCGGCCATCAGTGGAAAGAGAGGCCCATTGGTCTTGCAAACTTTATATGCCTAAGTACAGGGGAATGCCAGGGCCAAGAAGTGGGAGTGGAGGGGAGGAAAGAGGAGGAGAACATGGGGGAACTTTTGGGATAGCATTGGAAATGTAAATGAAGAAAATACCTAATTAAAAAAAAAGAAGGGAGATTCTTTCAAATTTTATTAGGTTTGGCTTCTTTTTTCAGTCCCTGTACATCCATTGCTCCCTCTGCTGACTGTTCTCAACACTCTGAGTTTTCTGATTCATCAGTAACATTACACATTACTTGTTTTTTTTTTTTCCTCCTTAGCAACCTCCATAAACTTATGAAATGTCATCTTTCCATGGGAACCTCAATTTAGATGAGAAATATGTTAGTGTCTCAGGTTACCCCTACCTGATAAGAATGCTGGCTATAAACTTTATATGTCCCGGTACAGGGGAACCCCAGGGCCAACAAGGGGGAGTGGGTGGGTAGGGGATTGGGGGGGTGGGTATGGGGGACTTTTGGGATAGCATTGAAAATGTAAACGAGGAAAATTCCAAATTAAAAAAAAATATAAAAAAGAATGCTGGCTATATGTTCTAGTCTTCTTGGTCTCATTCACTGTGCACTTCCTCTAGTTATTCTGTCAGCTCTATCCTCCCCCTCCTCATCTTTTGGGCCTCAAGTACCCGAATTATGTCAAATCCATCAATAGTGCGAATTCTGTAAGTAGAAGTGATTTATTTCAGCAGTCCTCTTAAAAGCCTTACAGGGAAGACATCAAATTTCTGAATTCCTCTTTACTCCTCAAGGAAAAGTCATGATATCAAACATTCTTGACATTGAAGTGTGCTATGTTGAAGAGGGAAAATATTAATTCTTAACAGTTTTAATACAATTTATCTTGATTTTTTGCTTATATGGGGTTCAGGGTCTTCTCCATTGGACTTTAGAAATCTCATGACTATATTTTGGTCAAGAAATAATTATAAAATTGTTTTAGTGTGAATACAAGGGCAGAGACTTCATAATCTACTCTCTGAAATCATTAACCTTGTCATACGGCTTCAACAGTAGGCATAATTTAGGCTTACAAGATTAATTGTATAATATTTACTTTCTCTTCTTTGGATAGCTTGCATAAGACTGAAGGTACCAAGCTTTTAAATGTTTCACTGACTGGCAAATATATCTGGTTATGGATTGTCTTAATAAGAAGGGGTATAGTTCATTTATTTTGATAACAACCGAAATATCTGAGATAGACTAATTTAATAACTATGTTTGGTTTTTGTCATGAATTTGGTCTAAGATAAAGGACTGCAACTTGATTATGATCATGTTCTGTCTAGCAGAGTCCCAAGATGGTGCAGGGCATCAGATACTAAGAAATATGTATGAGCCTTTTCTTGTTCCTTTCTTTTTATCCTTTATAAGACTTTATAAGACTCTAGACTATATTATCTAATTCTAATCGCCTCCTAAAGTACTTTCTTCTAAACACATTGTCTCTCCATATGAACCTCAGTTTAGATGAGAAAGATGTTAGTTCCTCAGATACCCCACCACATCAGAACGCTGGCTATACATTCTTCTCTTCTCCCTCTCTCACAATGTGTATTTCCTCTTCTCATTTATCAACTATAACCTCTCTCTTTTCTTCTATGTGGTGTCGAGGAACCAAATTAGGCAAAAATCCATTAGTACTGTTACTTTCTTAACACCTCTAAAGATTGTAGTTGGATTAATTTCCCACTTCTTGACATCTCACAATGGATATTACATTTTAGTGTATGCATACTTTAGGAACACTCAGGCCATATCCAAGTCAAAATGCATACTTCTTTTTTAAACTAGATTTTTTATTAGTTACAAAAAATTCGCAGTCATTCTATTTTTAGATCAAGTGGTTTGTCAATCTATATATTTCTTGACATGGTCAATTCATTTAAAATTTCAATTTAGTGTCACATATTTATTAGTAATGTTGTCTTAGTATCATCTTAATTACCATAGTTCATGTATTTTGTCCTTTTTGATTGTTATGACCAGTATGCTTGTTACTTGTGCTGAGTTTTTTTTTAATTGCTTATTTGTCAGAGGTGTATGTGTCCAATACTAATATTTTAGCAAATTAACTTTAACCCAATTAGTCTTCAGTGTAGTTTTTCTCTCCAATTTTCTACATTGTCTTTTTCATTTTCTACTTGGTTCAGGCTTATTTGTTATCAATCTCTGAGCTGCTATATTACTAGCCTATTGATAATTCCATAGGTTTTTTTTTTCTCTCAAATTCCTCATTCTGCATTAGTTTCTTCCCACAGGCTTTCGAATTTATTAGACTCATGCTCATTTTGTTTTAGTTTTGATTTCCTACTGTTTTTCACTTACACAAGGCACTTAAGTGTGTGTGCATGTGCAGGTACATGTGTGATAGCACTATGCATATGTGTATGGCCAGAGGACAAACTGGCTTGGGTACTGGTTCCCACTTTCTACCTTGGTTAAATAAGGATCCCTTATTTTTGTTGTGAAACCAGGCTAGCTGGCTTTGGGATTCTGGTGTTTTTCTGTCTCCACTTTACATGTCACCAACAGGAAAAACTAAAATACAAACTAAAATACTGTGCACCTACTTATAATGTGATATATCTATAAAAATCCTGGTTCTTTAATATATGAAGAAGTTAACATTAAAATGACATATAAAACTATGTTAAAATGTTTTATAAGTCTGTTTGTATATGAATCCAGGGTTTGTACACGTTACTTGGGAGTATTAGATCAATATTTATGAAAAATTTTCATTTCATCCCGTTCACATATAATGTTTTCTAATTGCCTGTGACCTGCTTTTTCATTAGAGTATCTTTGTCTTACAGGTTATTTTTTCCATGTTTACTCATGTTTCAACTTTATGTAGCTAGTTTTTGTTGTTATCCATCCCAGCAATAATTTTAAAATAGTAATATGTAGTCCATTCAAATTTTTAAATAATCAATGAAATGAGCCTTAATATTATCCAAATAATATCAAGTATCACTCAATATTACTGTATCTACATATCAAATCCCATATTCTCTATTCTCCTCTTTCTGCTTTTTTTAAAATGAATTTTCATATATTGCCATTTTTTCATTTTGAAAGTCTAGTAGTTTGTATCCTTAAATTATAAAAATTGATATTTTCTTTTTCATTTTTAAGGCAGTTGCAAGAACCTCTTAACTTACATGCCACATATATACTATGCTGTACCCTTTGTCCTTCCCTTGTCTTCTTGCTCTTCATGCTCTTCTTCCCCTTTAACTCTTCACTATAAAGTATAATTTGTCATAGAAATCCAATATTAATAAACATTTCTCTACATTTTGAACAGTTCGGTTATTCATATTATTTGGTTTCATGGTTTTCATCATGCATTTTTCCAACTGAGAGGTATTTTACAACATCTGTAGTTAAGAATTCTAAGAAGGGTCGAAGCACCCACACTTTGGACTTCCTTCTTATTGAGCTTCATGTGGTCTGTGAATTGTATACTGGTCATTTGGAGCTTTTGGGCTAGTATTCTTTTATCAATGAGTGCATACCATGTGTGTTCTTTTGCAATTGGGTTACTTCACCCAGGATGATATTTTCTAGTTCTATCCATTTGCCTAAGAATTTGTCATGAATTTCATTTTAGCAGCTATGTAGTACTCTATTGTATAAATGTACCACATATTCTTTATCCATTCCTCTTTTGAAGGACATCTGGGTTCTTTCCAGCTTCTTGCTATTATAAATAAGGCTGCTATGAACATAGTGGAACATGTATCCTTATTACAGGTTGGAGCATCTTCTGGGTATATGCCCAGGAGTGATATTAGTGGATCATCAGGTAGTACTACATCCAATTTTCTTTTTTTGTAATTACATATTTTCCTCAATTACATTTCCAATGCTATCCCAAAAGTCCCTCATACCGCCCCCCACTTCCCTACCCTCCCATTCCCATTCTTTTGGCCCTGGCATTCCCCTATATTGGGGCATATAAAGTTTGCAAGTCCAATGGGCCTCTCTTTCCAGTGATGGCCGACTAGGCCATCTTTCGATACATATGCAGCTAGAGACAAGAGCTCCGGGGTACTGGTTAGTTCATCATGTTGTTCCAACTATAGGGTTGCAGATCCCTTTAGCTCCTTGGGTACTTTCTCTAGCTTCTCCATTGGGAGCCCTGTGATACATCCAATAGCTGACTGTGAGCATCCACTCCTGTGTGGATGCTAGGCCTCTGCATAGTCTCACAAGAGACAGCTATCTTTGGGTCCTTTCAGCAAAATCTTGCTAGTGTATGCAATGGTGTCAGCGTTTAGATGCTGATTATGGGATGGATCCCTGGATACGGCAGTCTCTAGATGGTCCATCCTTTCATCACAGCTCCAAACTTTGTCTCTGTAACTCCTTCCATGGGTGTTTTGTTCCCAATTCTAAGAAGGTACTCAGAATCACCAGAAGAACAACCTCTGAACAGAGACAACTATAACAACTCCAGAGATTACATCCAATTTTCTAAGAAACTGTTAAACTGATTTCCAGAGTGGTTGTACCAGCTTGCAATCCCACCAACAAAGGAGGAGTATTCCTCTTTTTCCACACCCTCATGAGAATCTGCGGTCCCCTGAGATTTGATCATTTTGACTGGTATGGGGTGGAATCTTAGGGTTGTTTTGATTTGCATTTCCCTGATGACTAAGGATGCTGAACATTTCTTTAGGTGCTTCTCCGCCATTCGGTATTTCTCAGTTGAGAATTCTTTGTTTAGCTCTGTACCCCATTTTAAATAGGGTTATTTGATTTTCTGGAGTCTAACTTCTTGAGTTTTTTGTACATATTGGATATTAAACATCTATCAGATGTAGGATTGGTAAAGATCTTTTCCCAATCTGTTGGTTGCCATTTTACCTATTGACAGTCTTTTGCCTTACAGAAGCTTTGCAATTTTATGAGGTCCCATTTTTCAATTCTTGATCTTAGAGCAGAAGCTATTGGTGTTTTGTTCAGGATTTTTTCCACATTGTGCCCATGTGCTTGAGGCTTTTCTTCACTTTCTTTTCTATTAGTTTCAGTGTCTATGGTTTTATGTGGAGGTCCTTTCACCTGTAGTTACTTCCTACTTTCCATGTTCTCTCTACAATTCCTTCCATTCCCTTACTCTCAAATTGATGACCTCTTTTTAATATTATTGTTACATGATATCATGATATATAAATACACAAACATACTGTTGAATATACTTAGTGTGGCTAATGCCTATGTGATTTTATAGCTTACTAGTTTAGTATTGGATAATTGAATAGGAGCCTCATTCCTGTGAGTAGCTAATCCTCTACCTCTCAGCCGTCATGGGCTACCTGTAGCTTGTCTAGAGGTAGGAATACATGAGATTCCTCTATGTAAGGAAGACTAGTGATATAATTGGTCAGGTCTTACTTAGTGTTAACATATTGTGGATATAGTTTCTCTGTCATTTCTAGAAGACACATTCTCACAGAAGATTTCTTTTTTTTAACCAGATTTTTTATTAGATATTTTCTTTATTTACATTTCAAATGTTTTCCCCTTTCCTAGTTTCCCCTCTGAAAATCCCCTATCTCCTCCCCCTTCCCCTGGTCACCAACCCACTCACTCCCATTTCCTGGCCTTGGCATTTTCCTATACTGGGGCATAGAACCTTCACAGGACCAAGGACCTCTCTTCCCATTGATAATCGACTAGGCCATCCTCAGCTACATATGCAGCTAGAGCCATGAGTCCCATCATGTGTTTTCTTTTGATTGCTGGTTTAGTCCCAGGGATCTCTGGGGGTATTGGTTAGTTCATATTGTTGTTGATCCTCCTATGGGGGCTTCAAACCCCTTCAGCTCCTTGGGTACTTTCTGTAGGTCCTCCATTGGAGACCCTGTGCTCCATCTAATGTATGGCAGTGAGCCTCCAGTTCTGTATTTGTCAGGTACTGCCAGAGCCTCTCAGGAGACAGCTATATCAGTTTCCTCTCAACATACTCTTGTTGGCAGCTGCAATAGTATCTGGGTTTGGTGGTTGTTTATGGGATGGATCCCGAAGTGGGGCAGTCTCTGGATGGTCATTCCTTCAGTTTCTGCTCTGAACTTTGTCTCTGTAACTCCTTCCATGTGTATTTTCTTCACCCTTCTAAGAAAGATCGAAGTATCCACACTTTGGTCTTACTTCTTCTTGTGTTTTATGTGTTTTACAAATTCTATATTGCGTATTCTGAGCTTCTGGACTAATATCCACTTATCAGTGAGTACATATCATGTGTGTTCCTTTATGACTGGATTACCTCACTTAGGATGATATCCTCCAGATCCATTCATTTGTCCAAGAATTTCATAAATTCATTGTTTTTAATAGCTGCATGGTTCTCTGATTCTTACAATCTTTTTTGTTACCACTTCTGCCACATACTCTGAACCTTAGGGCAAGAGTTGTGTTATAGGTATATCTATTGGCAGTCAGCTCCAAAGGACCTGTTGACTTCTGTATTGTATCCAGTTGTGGTTTTCTGTAATGATTTCCATTTGCTATCAAAAGAAGCTTCTTTGACGAGAAGTGAGACTACACTTATCTGTTGGTACAGAAATAAATTTTTAAATGCAGTTAGGAATTATACTTGTCTAGTAAAGTGATAGTAGTTGGTTGGTAGTAGGTTGTATTCTCAGATCCACAAATATGTTAGCTCCCAGGGAATTAGCTTGTTTTCTAGTACCAAGAATGATTTCTTTCCTATTAAGGAGGCCTGAAGTTCAATTAGACAACTGTTGGTTAACACAAAGGTATGAGTAACAGTATTGCATCTTGAAGAATATCTTTCAGCAAGCACTTCTTGGCATCAGCAATAGTGTCTGGGTTTGTTCTCTGTATATGGGATGGATCACCAGGTGGGGCAGTGTTTGGATGGCCTTTCCTTATAGCTGTCTCATGAGAGGCTCTGCAGAGCCTGACAAATACAGCGGAGGATGCTCCCAGATAATCATTGCACTGAGCACAAGGACACCAATGAAGGAGTTAGAGAAAGGACTGAAGGAGCTGAATGGGTTTGCAACCCCATAGGAAGAACAACAATATCAACCAACCAGACCCCCCAGAGCTCCCAGGGACTAAACCACCAAACAAAGGGTACACTTGGAGGAACCCATGGTTCTAGCTGCTTATGTAGCAGAGGATGGCCTTGCCTTGAATCAATAGGAAGAGAGGCGTTTGGTCCTGTGAAGGCTCAATTCCCCAATGTTGGGGAATGCCAGTGTGGTGAGGTGGGAGTGGGTGGGTGGGACACGGAGCAACCTCATAGAATCAGGAAGGATGGGAAATCAAGGTTCTGGAAGGGAAAATGGGAAAGAGGATAACATTTGAAATGTAAATAATAAACTATCCAATTAAAAAAAGAAAAAAAAAGAAGAACATCTTCTTATGCTGATCAATGTTATAGTTCATTGGAATCACAGATGAATATTACTGCTGACAGTTTTTCTTTTCTTGGCATCTTACATAGCATTTTCTGGTACCAAGGTACCTAGACCACAAGAAGAAAGCTATTAGATTAGATCCAATTCAAGGTTTTTTTTTCCCCGATGTGTCTAAATTATGAGGTTTATTCAGCAAAAAGAGACTTATATTCAACCTTTTTGAGGCTACCAAAGTCATCAGTGATAGCTTATATTGTCTGAGAACTCTCCTTGCCCATCTGACCACTAAATCAAATGGAGGTTTCTCCTGGCTGGTACCAGGGTTTTTGTTAGTCTATGTCTGTTGTAGGAATAATTGTCAAAACTCATAATAGACTTTGAAATATATAGGTTTTTAGTATTTTCAAAGAAATTTAATGGAGGAAGAACACATCATGTCAAAAGTTTTCTTGCTTTGTTGAAGAATGTGATTTTAAAAATAGCCACAGAAAATTTTGTGTCAAATTCAAAGCTATGGAATGCTCTGTCTTTGAAGTTGCATAGAAAAATATTAAAGGAATTTAATATTTGTTCATACTTCAGTCAAAGTCAGTTTTATGTGACTGAAACTCATGTCAGTGTGGCTTATGAAAACAAAAGGAGGAACCACCAGACTGATTTCCCGAGTTTTATAACAACTTGCAATCCCACCAACAATGGAGAGTGTTCCTCTTTCTACAAATCTTCACCAGCATCTGATGTATTCTAAGATTTTGATCTTAGTCATTCTGACTGTTGTGAGGTAGAATCTCAGGGTTGTTTTGATTTACATTTCCCAGATGACTAAGGATGTTGAACATTTTTTTAAAGGTGCTTCTGAGCCATTCAGTATTCCTCAGTTGAGAATTCTTTGTACTTCATTTTTTTTCAAAACAATTTTTCATTAGATATTTTCTTCATTTACATTTCAAATGCTATCCCGAAAGTCTGCTCTACCCTCCCCCCCCCCCGCTCCCTAACCCACCCACTCACGAGGGCTATTTGATTCTCTGGAGTCTAACGTCTTGGGTTCTTTGTATATATTGGATATTAGCCCTCTGTTGGATGTGATGTAAGACTGTTAAAGATCTTTTCACAATCAGTTGGCTGTCATTTTGTTTCATTGATAGAGGACCCAGGTGTACCACTCCTGGGTATATATCCAAAAGATGCTCCAACATATAACAAGGATAAATGCTCCAATATGTTCATAGCAGCCTTACTGATAATAGCCAGAAGTTGGAAAGAATCCAGATGTCCTACAACAGAGGAATGGATACAGAAAATATGGTACATTTACACAATAGAGTATTACTCAACTATTAAAAACGATGACTTAATGAAATTGACCGTGTCCTTTGCCTTACATGAAGCTTTGCAATTTTATGATGTCCCATTTTTTAATTATTGATCTAACAGCACAGGCCAGTGTTGTTCTGTTCAGGAATTTTTCCTCTGTGCCCATATCTTCGAGGCTCTTCCCCACTTTCTCCTCTATAAATTTTAGTGTCTCTGGTTTTATGTGGAGTTCCTTGATCCTCTTAGAATTGTGCTTTGTGCAAGGAGATAAGAAACTTTAGTAAAGCTCAAAACACACATTGCACCTCACACAATAATAGTGGGAGACTTCAACACCCCACTCTTATCTATGGACAGATCCTGGAAACAGTACCTAAACAGAGACACAGTGAAACTAACAGAAATTATGAAACAAGAGGATTTAACTGATATCTATAAAACATTTTATCCTAAAACAAAAGGAAATAACTTTTTCTCAGCACTTCATGGTACTTTGTCTAAAATTGCCCATATAATCAGTCACAAAACAGGCCTCACCAGATACAAAAATATTGAAATAATCCAAGGCATCCTAAATTTTTATTTTTAAATTTACAATATAATCACAACATTTATTTCTTCCCTTCCTTCCAAACCCTTTCATATATCTCTTCCCACTCTCCTTCAAATTGCCTCTTCTTTCATTAATTGCTATTGCATATCTATATGTATATACACATATATTACTATATATAAACCATTCAGTAAATAAATGTTAGTTTTATGTGTTCCGTGTGCATTTAGCTGGGGAGGGCCACCTTCCTGGTTCCCTGTTTTACTCAGTTGCTTATAATTCTTTCTACATTATTTTTACCTTGATATAAATGCCATATTTTGGGTGCAATCAAGGCTTACTTCTCAGAGACTACAAGCTAATAAAATTGAATGGAATTTTATGCACATAAACCTAGAAAATATGATGAGCATCATTTTGAGTATTAGTCAAAATTATGAACACACATACACATAAAAATAAATAAATAAGATGTGCAATGACAAACAATACCTAATTGAAGATAACAACTAATAGGCAATACTCTCTTAATTTTATCTAAAAGCAAGAAAATATATAGTGAATATTTGACGATGATAAAATTATTTAATTATATATAATGAATTATATATCAAGTTTTTATCCCACTCTCTAAAAAGTATATGTTTTCATAAATTGAATAAATTGAATAAGTAGGTAATTAAATAAATGTTTCATATTCATACAAGGAGAATTAAACTATATATATAAAATGCTAAAATCCTTTCTCATACAAATGTATTGCATGTAATATATTACTTTTGAGTGCTAATACATGAAATCTAAGCATACTCTTCCTTGTATTATAATTTTTTAAAATATTTTTATTAGGTATTTTCCTCAATTACATTTCCAATGCTATCCCAAAAGTCCCCCATACTCTCCCCCCCCCCACTCCCCTACCAACCCACTCCCACTTTTTGGCCCTGGCGTTCCCCTGTACTGGGGCATATAAAGTTTGCAAGTCCAATGGGCCTCTCTTACCAGTGATGGCCTACTAGGCCATCTTTTGATACATATGCAGCTAGAGTCAAGAGCTCTGGGGTACTGGTTAGTTCATAATGTTGTTCCACCTATAGGGTTGCAGTTCCCTTTAGCTCCTTGGGTACTTTCTCTAGCTCCTCCATTGGGAGCCCTGTGATCTATCCAATAGCTGACTGTGATCATCCACTTCTGTGTTTGCTAGGCCCCAGCATAGTCTCACAAGAGACAGCTATATCTGGGTCCTTTCACCAAAATCTTGCTAGTGTATGCAATGGTGTCATTGTTTGGAGGCTGATTATGGAATGGATTCCTGGATATGGCAGTCTCTAGATGGTCCATCCTTTTGTCTCAGCTCCAAACTTTGTCTCTGTAACTCCTTCCATGGGTGTTTTGTTACCAATTCTAAGAAGGGGCAAAGTGTCCACACTTTGGTCTTCAAACACATGAAACTGAAGAACAAAGACCAAAGTATTATAATTTTTTAATTATTCAAAGTATTCTCTTTTCCTTCACCTAAATTAAATCACTTAAAGATTCTTTTTATAAGGATCCCATTAAGCCTACATTTCCTAGCTCCTCTCTGAGGCCCAGTGGGTTTTCACAGAAATTAATTTGTTGTGACAACAGGCTTAAAAATTGGAATCCAAGGATCAATGGAAAAAATCCCCTTAGATAAATAATAATAATAATCAGAAAACTGAGAACCTCAGTCTTTAATGACTATACAGAAGATCTAATTATAGACTTCTTATATGTATATATGCAAATATTTCTGTTAAACTAGCATTCTGAAGATTTATGCTTATTAAAATTTTACCTAATGATTCATGTGTATTTTTCTGTATCATTTGTGAGATCATATAGATTTACATTTCAAACCCATTACAAAAGCACAAGTAATATCTTTTTCTAATAGCAACAATAGTGAAAGCTATCTGATAAGTTATAAATTTATATTAGTATATTTTTCGGAAATAATTTTCAATGTTCTGTTATGCTTTAAATTAAGAGAAATATGAATATCTTTATTAGAAAGATGTTAAGTAAAATTTGATATATTCAAGAATTAATCTTAACATCATTTATTAGTTTAACATTAGAACAGTAAAAAGAAATGCTTCATATGTTCATTATATAATTATCTATTCTAATTTGAGTTTGCCAGGAATAACTTTTAAAGACTAGCTCACTGAATATTGGACAGGTTGAAATATCTTATTTTATTTCATACTGCTTGTTTCCTGCTAATACATTGAAAAAATTAGTTCTAATCTTTGTTTTACTTACACCTTATTAGTAATTTTTATTGCATTATTATTTATTGTTTCTGTTATTTTAATCTATATTGCTCCTGTAAGGTAGAAAGAAATAGTTAATACATATTGTGTGAGTTCCTTTGTGATTGTGTTACCTCACTCAAGATGATGCCCTCCAGGTCCATCCATTTGGCTAGGACTTTCATAAATTCATTCTTTTTAATAGCTGAGTAGTACTCCATTGTGTAAATGTACCATAATTTCTGTATCCATTCCTCTGTTGAGGGACATCTGGGTTCTTTCCAGCTTCTGGCTATTATCAATAGGGCTGCTATGAACATAGTGGAGCATGTGTCCTTCTTACCGGTTGGGACATCTTCTGGATATATGCCCAGGAGAGGTATTGCTGGATCCTCCGGTAGTACCATGTCCAATTTTCTGAGGAACCGCCAGACTGATTTCCAGAGTGGTTGTACAAGCTTGCAATCCCACCAACAATGGAGGAGTGTTCCCCTTTCTCCACATCCTCGCCAGCATCTGCTGTCACCTGAATTTTTGATCTTAGCCATTCTGACTGGTGTGAGGTGGAACTCACACAATATGTATTCACTGATAAGTGGATATTAGCCCAAAATTTAGGATATCCAAGATATAAGATACAATTTGCTAAATGCATGAAACTCAAGAAGAATGAAGACCAAAATGTGGACACTGTGCCCCTTCTTAGAATTGGGAACAAAACACCCATGGAAGGAGTTACAGAGACAAAGTTTGGAGCTGTGATGAAAGGATGGACCATCTAGAGACTGCCATATCCAGGGATCCATCCCACAATCAGCTTCTAAACGCGGACACCATTGCATACACTAGCAAGATTTTACTGAAAGGACCCAAATATAGCTGTCTCTTGTGAGACTATGCAGGGGCCTAGCAAACACAGGAGTGGATGCTCACAGTCAGCTATTGGATGTATCACAGGGCTCCCAATGGAGAAGCTAGAGAAAGTACCCAAGGAGCTAAAGGGATCTGCAACCCTATAGTTGGAACAACATGATGAACTAACCAGTACCCCGGAGCTCTTGTCTCTAGCTGCATATGTATCGAATGATGGCCTAGTCGGCCATCACTGGTAAGAGAGGCCCATTGGACTTGCAAACTTTATATGCCCCAATATAGGGGAATGCCAGGGCCAAAAGAATGGGAATGGGTGGGTAGGGAAGTGGGGGGGTATGGGGGACTTTTGGGATAGCATTGGAAATGTAATTGAGGAAAATATGTAATAAAAAATATTAAAAATTAAAAAAAATTACAAACAGAACTTTATATTATAATGGCATAATGTAAGTTATTATATAATGAGATGTTATAGCTAAAATTAATAAATATTAAATGTTTTACAAGATCAAAGGTCTTTGGTTTTAAATTTGAAGTAAGTATTTTTTGTGTACATGTTTAGGTGGGTGCATGTTAAGAAAATACTGTTTGGTTTTTTTCTAAAAAAAAAAAAGAAATAGTTAAATTGGAAGTGTTAAAAGTATGTAGTATACCAATACATGAAAGAAAATACTGCTTTGACTGCTAGTGACCTTGCAGGTCATTATGTGTGATAAAAACTGACCAAGAATGTTTTTCTTCATCCTGAAGACAGAGTAAGTGATGAATAGTCAGAGAAGTGTACAATAAGTATTTGAAAGTAAAGCCTAATTTTTATTTGTGACTAGAATATGCTTTGAGTCATATGTTCAATATGCACAGAGGGATATGTGAATATATTATCAAAAGAAAAGTGCAGTGTTTGACAAGCATAATGAAGTACCTAATTGCAAAAGTCATATATGATTATCTCAACCATATCAGGTTTCTATGTAGAATGAACTGTAGCTTTTTTCTTCAACATAATCATTTTTAAAACATGTTGTTTTTCTTTACATGTACTCCTCAAGTAAAGCATATATGCAATTGTGATAAGTAAAAATATTAAAGTTCTAAATCTGTAGGTCCTAGGGTAAAGACTTGATTAACTTAGCTAATGCACAAGGACGACTTGCAAGGAAGAGTAAGGCAGTGAGAGCTGCTATAGCACGATGCCAGTGTAGCAGCTTGAAAGAATCTCTCTAGTAAAGGTATTGAAAGGCGCATTCATGATATTTGAGAAGTATCATATTTAAGTTTAGTAAAAAAAATCCCTCTATAATTTCTACTACAAATACTTTGTATATATTAGTAAATATTTAATTGTCTATCAAATTTCAGTGTTTAGAATTAATGTGTCATCTTTGAGAAAACCAGTACACATTAAAGTTAATAAATGAATTCTGTTGACAAGTTAATATACTTTGTTTCTTTTATATTTTGCAAGAATTTTAAGTGGTACTGTTCATAATCATAGTTCAATATGTTTGTATATAAAAATTAAAATAATTAGTTTCTGGGCTTTCTCATTGGTTATTATATCTTTCTATTAGAAAATAAATTTATATTGCCATATTTTCAAATTTCATTTGGTATATTATTTCAATGTTCCACTTAGCACATGCTGTAGCATTCAAAAACACATAATAAGAGTTCTGGTATGTACAGTAAATCATATCTTTCAACACACAAGACACTAGATATATTTTTCTTTTTGCTACAAAAGTTAATAAATATGTTTCAGTTGTGCTATTTCCACAGTTCTACTTATCTACTTGAAGAGAATTTTTGTATGTTACCTGGTAAAAATAGTAAACTTTTGAATATTTTTCATATATGCCTATGTCCAAAAAGCTGATTTCCCTGGGGTGTTATTATCATGCGACTCACATTGTCACTCACCTACACTGTTGAACTTGCTTATCAAATTCTCTGGAAAACAGTACAAGTTATTATGTGTCATAGGGCAGATTTATGATAAACTAAGTTTGAAACAAAATAATGAATTCTTGACATTTATCCTGTTTGTAATAACATGGCTACTAATTTAATCAGATTTAATTTTAAGCCAGGAAGTTACATTTCCTTGTTCTATATCATATAGAAATTTATCACATATTTCCTAGTTGAATAAGATTCATGGCTATATGTGTCCCTATGAAAAATAAAAATGAGAGAATATTTCTTCCTTAAGATACCAAACTAGTTAACAGAGGTCATCATGATCCTATGTACACATTAACTTTAAAAGCAATTTCACTCTGTGCAAATTAAAATAAAACTACCTTCTAACAGGTTTCAGAGACAATAATTGTCTAAAATCTATTAGAAGATTTTTCTGTTTGTACACAATGCTAATGGAGTACACATTAAAATATAGTCTGTACCACAGTGAAAATCAACAAATAGCAAGCAGAAGTCCTGGTATTTAAAAGCTTTTGGTTGATGTACACCTTCTGCTCTTTATTGAACTAGGTCATGGTAAATGTTTGTTTTTGGAGAGAGGGATGGTTGTTAAATACTGCTTCAGTAAAACATTTTCCAGAAGTAAAAGGAATTCATTTTAACATTTGCTCACTTTTCATCTTAGAGTAATGACATAATGGAGGTTAAATATCTGAGATCACAAATAAGGAGAGTATTTAGTATACAGAGAAAAAATAAATTCCTACCATTTTCAATGGTTCAACAAAAGAAATAATATCATTCTTATAGAATTTTAAAATTCAAGTGGAGTATAACTTTGTATTTTTCATCCAAGACATTAGATTATATTCTCATTGATTGATGAAAGCAGATGTATACAGTTTTAATTTTCTATTTAGAAGTAATTTCTTAATTGTAAAATCTTATTGAATAAAGCATGAAAATTGAGACACATATAGAATTCATAATGAGAAATGAGAATTATTAGCATTTTCATATCCTTAAGCTTTAAAAAATTTACTAACATGCAATAACTATCTATTTATGAGTTTTAGTTTGATCTTTTAATTCATGCACATAATGTTTATTAAATGAATCAAGGTAATTAAATTTTCTATGTTCTTAACATTAGAGGTGTGTTTGGAGACTTAATTCAGAGAATAAAAATAATCATAAAATAAATTTAGAATAATAACCCATTGTGTTACAGAACACTAGAAATAATTATTGCTATATAACTCTGGGTAATTGTTAATCATCTTCTCGCTATTCTGTTTTGCCACTCTCCCTTTCGGCCTCCAATTATACCACTTCTCTATTCAGATAAATATTTCTGTCATCTACATATGGCCAAGAACCTGAAGTATTTGTTTTTATGCATCTAACTTATTTTGCTCAACATGATGATATCCTGTCCCATCCATTTTTCAACAAACAAAGGATAGCATTCTTTTCATGGCAGAAAATATTGTATTGAATGCATACAAAATATTTTTGATCCTTTCATCAGCTGTTGAGCACTCAGAGTCGTAACATATCTTAATTATTGTAATAGACAGAAATGAACATAGATATGAATGTATTTCTTTTATACAAAACACAAAACTAACAAATTATGATGTTAATAATATTTAATTAATGTATTTTGAATTTATTAACTCATTTGTATTTTCAATATTAAAACGATAATATCCTTTTATTTAGATTACTAAATACCATTTTAAGTGTGATGATTTTACTTTAGTTAAAGCAGACCATGTTGATAGTAAAATCACTAAAGTGCTTTAAGAATACTGTTTTTATCCATTTTTTCAATATTTTCAGATTGTGTACTTTGTATCATCTGCATTTCTTCTTGTTGGAGACATAGCAATATAAAAACAGGATGGATCCAGCCCTCAAGTAGCTTATAGTCCTAATAGAAATGACAGACAGGCCAGGAGTGTTGGCACACACCTTTAATCCCAGCACTCGGGAGGCAGAGGCAGGTGGATTTTTGAGTTCGAGGCCAGTCTGATCTACAAAGTGAGTTCCAGGACAGCCAGGGCTATACAGAGAAACCCTTTCTCAAAAAAAAAAAAAAAAAAAGAAAAGAAAAGAAGAAAGAAAGAAAAGACAAGACAAGACAGAAGGCAGTTGTCAAAATTAAGCAGCTGTACAAAGGCTGGAGAGAAAATTTGAACTGCAGTTAAAAGCACTTGCTACTCTTATAGAGAACCAAATTTTGGTTCCTAGCACTGACATGGCAGCTCACAACTCGCTGAAAGTGCTATTCCAGGGGATCTAACACCATCTTTTTCCCTGTGTGAACACTGCATGAATGTGATGTGCATGGAATACACACAGGCAAAACACTCATGCACATAAACAAAAATATATAAAATTTTAATTAAAAATACATAGTATAATGGAGAATTACATAATCAGGATAGTTCATGTTATGTGGAATGTGGTTGAGAAAACCATTACTAACTATCTCACTAAAAAATCTACTAAACTGTGAAGCTTTGAAATCACTTAATATTGTCTGTATTTTGAACATGAGCAGATGGACAAACAAAAAAAGTGGTAAAAAACAAAACTAAGCAAAAACCTTCATTCCTCACAGTAATACTTACGATTTATCAATATGATCAACTATATTTAAAATTATGCCCTGAATTGATATGTACACTGCCAGAAGTTAGATTTTGTTGCCAACTTAAATTATCTTTTTTACTTGTAAAAACCTTAATTATCTAATTACTCTGTTTTATTTGCTATTAATTTAGTAACAGTATGTTTTTTGAATCATTGAACTTTGAACCTTTAAATATATTTATAAAGTTAAAAGAGAATTCAATTTCAGAAATAGAAAATAATTATACCATTTGCATAATTAATGTGAATCTTCTCCTTACTTTACATTTCTTTGGTTGTAAAACATACTATCTAAGCAATCTGACTTTGATTTAGTACATGCAATGAAACACATAATTAGTATGATTTTTAAACTTTTTCATAAACAAAACAAGAAAAATACAACAAAAAAACTAATAAAACCAGGTAGGATCTTTTCATAAAAATTGATAGAAAAGAGAAGATAGGAAGAAATAGTTGCAAAGGAGCTTTCAATTCTCTTTTTTATTGAAAACTGTTGAAAAGTCACAAAATATACTCACTGTAGAAATAATATTTCCCCCTTGAGAAAATTATAACTCTATAACAACTAGAAACTGCCCTAGTAAAAGAGAAATGAATACTATATTTAATAAAAGTTTAATGTTAAAAGAGAAATGCTATTCTTTCTCACATATAATTTTATAAAGTGGACAAAGGTGAGTTATTCAGTGTATACAGACTCAGACCTTACAGATGCCAGTTATTATATATTAAGTCCAACTGCTTCCCTACCGATTTAGTTTAACAAAAATATTAGTAAAAAAATAAATCAATTAAGATAATTGATGAAGTTGACTATTTTGTTGATTATATTGATGAATTAAGCAATGTATTATAGTTTTCTCCTGTGTAGCCAACATCCTGTTTAAGCAAGGAAATGAGATTTTTCTGTCCTATATTTGTCAGACATTAGATTGCATACTAAATATAGTTTTAGATGTATGGCTTATGAGCTTGGTATTCTGAAATTGTAGTATCATATAGTTTTGTTTAATTTAAAAACAGGTAATACATATCATGAAAAAAAACATTCTGTTTTATTATATTTTACATGAACATTTAAAAAGGAAAACCCTATAATCTTGGCTCTTAGGGTCTATTGGGATTACAGTCTAGAGCCAGGCACTGTGGTGCACAGTTTTAATCTCAGCACTAGGGAGACAGAAGTAGGAGGATCTCTGTAAATTTAAGGCCAGTCTTTTCTGCATAGTGAGCACCTGAACAGCAAAGACTGTATAGAGAGACCTTTTACAAAACACCTGCTCCCCGCTCCAAAAAAATCACAATCCAAATATCAGTACCACATTTGCATACTGAATTATTAGTGAATTGAAATCTCTTAATTGTGATTTAATCATATTTAATCAAACAGTGAAATTGACCATTATAGGAGTTAGGGACATGACTAATATTATGAAGAAGGAAATTCACATGACATGAGGACAAAACAAAACAGACTTAAGAAAACATAACTGTGCTTGTGTAATGGAGGATAAAAGTTGCAAACCTGGGTCAGAATTCAAGTCTTAAATGTCCAAAGTACTTTGGGCCTGTAGCTGGACCTCCTTTCCCTCAGGGTCCTCTCCATTTCCATCCCTGCATTTCTTTCAGACAGGAACAATTCTGGGTCAGATATTTTGACTGTGAGATGGCAACCCCATCCCTCACCCTGTCTTTCTACTGAAGGTCAGCTCTACAAGTTCCCTCTCCCCACTGTTCAGCATGTCATCTAAGATCCCTCCCTTTGAGTCCTGAGAGTCTCTCACCTCCCAGGTCTCTGATACATTCTAGAGCCCCCCCCTCCCAACTCCTACCTCCCGAGGTTGCCTGTTTCTATTCTTTCTGCTGGCCCGCAGGGCTTCTGTCCCCCTCAACCAATACCTTATCATGTTCCCTATTTCCTTTCCCTGTCCCCTCTTCTACCCAGGATCTTCCTACTCTCTTCCCAGTCACCATAATTATTTTCTTCTCCCTCCTAAGTGGGCTTGAGACATTATCACTTGGGTTCTTTGGCTTGTTAACCTTCTTGAGTTCTGTGGCTTGTATCCTGGGTATTCTGTAATTTTAAGCTAATATCTACTTATTAGTGAGTACATACTATGCATGTCTTTTTGAGTCTGAATTACCTCACTCAGGATGATATTCTCTAGTTCCATCCATTTGCCTGCGAAACTATTTTTGGACAGTTTCTTTTTATTCTTTATTTTTATTAGATATTTTCTTTATTTCAGATGTTATCCCCTTTCCTTGTTCCCCCTCCGAAAACCCCATGTCCCTTTCCCCTCTCCCTGCTCACCAACCCTTCCACTCCTCCTCCTGGCCCTGGCAGTCCCCTATACTGAGGCATAGAACCTTCACAGGACCAAGGGCCTCTCCTCCCATTGATGACCTACTAGCCCATCATCTGCTACATATGCAGCTAGAGCTGTGAGTCCCACCATGTGTTTTCTTTGATTGGTGGTTAGGGTCCAGGGAGCTCTGGTGGTACCAGTTAGTTCATATTGTTGTTTATCCTATGGGGCTGCAAACCTCTTCAGTTCCTTGGGTACTTTCTCTAGCTCCTTCATTGAGGACCCTATGAATATGATGAATTTACATCATTTGCACCCCTACCTTTTCTCCTTCAAACTTCCCTTGTCTCTTCAGTATCGCTTGGACTTAAGAATATATTGAGCTATTTGTCTAGATGCCACATTAAGTTCTTTCATATAAAATGATTTTTTGTTATCATTGTGCTAGTGTTAATGTGTACACATGATATATGTGGAAGGGAACCTCTGTGTCATGACACACACATGAAGGTCAAATGACAACTTGTCTTGGAGTCTGCTCTCTTATCTCACCTATGCATGGGTTTTGAAGTTCAAACTTAGGTAGTTAATCTTGTTCCTCAAGCAACTTTATCCTCTCAGCTATCAGCCCAGCCCAGAATGCACTGATTCTAGAATTTATCACAGTTGCTTTAGTGTCCCAATTTACTATTTTTCAATGTATCATGTCATATTTTGCTCTATAACTAAGTCTTCATGATAAATCATTTATAAATCTTTGCTTCTTCAGCTTAGGAGATGGCTCAGTTAACCTATAAAGACACCAGTGTCTTAAGTTACTATTGTTTCTCCATTGCTCCTAACTCTATTTGCCCTAACAAGAGAACTCTATTCAGAGATCTTTATAACCTCCTTGTTTTGTCTCTTGTTTTCCTCAAACTTTACAGAGGGACAAGACAAACTGTTAAACTTAAGTTGTGATTAGATAAGTATTAAAAACAGAAATATAAATGTTTCAGTCAAATATACAATATACAAGAGAACATATTTTAATTACTGATTAGATGAATGTCAAATATAGTACATGCATCCTAATAATGAATAAAGGTTTTAATTTTATTCTTCTTTCTGTTTACTGGTGGGATTCTTGGATTTTATTTAGAATTAAACAGTTAATGTAAGTATGTAATTGATCACTGTCAACTAGTAAGTAGGATCTTGGAAAATATTTTTTTTCAGATTGCCATTCTACTTATACATTGTATCTTCATTTAAAATAGAAATATATTCTGTCTGATTTCAGGTAAAGTCATGTATTGCTCCTCAGTATTATATATACTGACTTTGGTACTTCAGTTTTCTATGTATGAATATACACCGTTATTACTGTTATTTGAATTAATTAAATAACCAACTCAGTTTCTGGTGCTGCTTAAGCATTAAAGAACAAATCAAATGCATGATGTCTTCTTTATAAGCACTAGAGTTGAAATTAATTTTAATGATTTCCTGAGTACATTTCTGTTTAATTTCTTTTGTTAACTGACTTACTCCATCAGAATTAAAGAATTCAGAGGTGTGATGCATTTCATTTTTAATGGAGTCATTTTTATTTTATTCACGGGCATGTTTTTTATTTATTCATTAGTACCATTTGTTTCCATAGGCATCATAATCAAGAAAAATAATCAAGGATAAAGCAGTCTTTTCAACTGCACGCAGGGGACAAAGAACAGCATCAAAGAACATAGTCTACTGGAATAGCTCTTGGTTAAGCATTCCATGAAAGTACTGAGAATTTATGAAGCAGGCAAATATCTGTCTTCTTTATCTTTTCTTCCATGATCACTTTCCCTGTCAAGGAAACAAATTTAATCAACAGAAAATAGCCTTTACCTTTTATTGAAGCCCTCAAATTCTTTGGATTGCTCACCATGTTTGTCCAAGAGAAAAGATAATAAATATGAAAGGTGAAATTTACCACTTTATAATTTATCTAAGAAGAATATATGAAGTGGGTAACCAAACAAATATTAATTATCATTAACTTTCTTTGTCTCTCTACAAAGACAATAAGCATAACCTGTCACCCTCTCATGGCTGGAAAAACAATATAAAATTCATCATGCAATTATAAAGTATCTTTCACTTAGAATTTTGAAATAGAAGTACATATTAATATAAGCCTTAAAACTTGGAGATGAACAGTATTTGAAAGTAAAATTAAAAAAGACTAAAATTACGAATTTTCAATTAAGGCCTCAGTATTAATTACTAAATATACTCTTAATGATTTTTCAGTTAACAAAAGATGATCCAAGTCGTAATATGACTGTCATGAATCTGTAACATTTACTTATGTTCACTTAAACCATTAGTACTTTTAAAAATTCTACCCAACATTGACCATAATTAGGAAAATCTTTTATACACATGTGACCTTCATTATTGTTGTATGATAAGTACTACAGCAGAGGGAGCATATTCTAGTTAATGCATGAATAGTAGGTGAGCTTGACTTCCATAGGTATTCACAACACTGTGGGTTTATAAAGGGTAGTTACAGATGACTTAACTATCAGTATATATCAATGAAGAAATTACTATGGAAAAATATTTATAAATAGTACTTTTATTGCTTTCTTGTTTTAGTAAAATTCCTCCTAATTGTGTATATTTAATTGAATGGGGTTTTCATTAGAAAATTCTTTGAGAAATCTCAGGGAAGAGTGAAAAAATGCCATTACATACTCTTCTTTATCTGTTATGATGGTGGCATTTTTTCTTCCATGAGTGTTTTCCTTTACAGTTTTGTGAACATATTTTTTTTTTTTTTTTGGTATGAAATAGTTCAACCTCTGAGCTTCCCTTTATAGTAATCAACTATATATAATAAGTATTAAAGCCTATATGTTAACCTGAAGAAAAGAGGGGAAGAAATATAAACATCCCCTTTATTTTAGAAGGATCATTTTGATTCTATGGGTTAGAGTGCATATTTGTAGCATCACAAAAGCTATATTATAAATAAAATAATTATAAATATAATAATAAATATATTATTATTATTTTTCTAAATTAAACAGACCTTAATTTTTTTGTCCTCTCTCCATCTGCTCAGACCTTAATTTCTTAGGAACTGTATAAAATACATAAATTCATTTACAAAAGAAAATTATATTGAAACATAAAGTCACCTGCTGGGTTGTGGTAGCATATGCTTTTACTCCCAGGAGAGGCAGGCAAATCTCCCTGAGTTTGTAACCAGACTGGTCTGTACAGTGAGTTTCAGGAGAGCCTGGGCTACACAGAGAAACCCTGTCTCAACCCTACCCCACCCCCCAAAAAAACCCACAAAGTCAATGCCACAAGTATTCTTTTTGTGTGCAGGCTGTAATAATTGCTCAAGCTACAGGAACACTATATATATATATATATATATATATATATATATATATATATATATATATATATATAGATATATATATACATACAATATAATAACACACATTTACACATAACACATATACTAATTATTACTGCTTATATTTGAATAAACATATTATGTATAATAAATTTATATAATCATAAGTGAATATACTTTCTTTTTTCAATTTTTTATTAGATATTTTCTTTATTTACATTTTAAATGCTATCCCGAATGTCCCCTATACCCTACCCACTGCCCTGCTCCCCTACCCACCCACTCCCACTTCTTGGCCCTGGCATTCCCTTGTATTGGGGCATATAAAATTTGCAAGACCAAGGGGTTTCTTTTCCCAATGATGGCCATCTAGGCCATCTTCTGCTACATATGCAGCTAGAGACATGAGCTCCGGGGGTACTGGTTAGTTCATATTGTTGTGAAAAAGTATCCAAGGAGCTGAAGGAGTGAATATACTTTCATAGGGACTGATCACTTCTGTAGTGATAAATGTTTGGAAAAGTTTTAATTTACTATGTTACAAATTATCTTCTAGTGAACATTATTGGTCCATGTCTTCAAATATTTCCTCAGGGTAAGAGTAGAAATTTGGAGTAAAAAATCAGAACATTTAAAATATTTTCACTTAAATCATTAAATTTATTCTATAAAACTTATACGTATAAAAATACTATGAATCATCTTTGAACAAAATTTTACACTATCATGCTACTTTGGAAAATTAATATTTTTGTTTCACTATGCAAATATGCCTTATTTTCTTTATTCATTCTTCAGTTGATGGACATCTAAGGTATTTACATTTCTTGGTTGTTGTGAATAAAGGGTGTCAATGAACATCAATGTCAGGTCTTATCTAGGTCATTTATCTACTTGGAGTTGAGTTTTATACAGAGTAAGAGATAAAGATTAATTCCATTCTTCTATATGTGGCTACCTATAGTTGTACTAGCTAAATTTGGTGAAGATGCTGTCTTTTTATCCAATGTTCATTGTTAAAGTTATGAAATTCACAATTAAATGGGTAGAGCTGGAAAGGATCATTCTGAAAGAGGTAAACCAGACCGAGAAAGACAAACTCACAATATCTTCTCTCATAAGTGGATTTTAACTTTGAGCATTCAGATATGCATGTTTTATTTGGAATATCTACACAACCTAACAAGTCATAGGTGGCAGAAATTTTGAGAGAAGAGACACAGAATGTAGTGGTATAAAGAATTAAAAGTAACAGAAACCAAGACCACTCACCATCATCAGGACCCAGCACTCCCACTTCGCCCAGTCCAGGGCACCCCAACACACCTGAAAAACTAGACCTGGATTTAAAAGCATATCTCATGATGATGGTAGAGGACATCAAGAAGGACTTTAAAGAACTACAGGAGAACATGACTAAAGAGTTACAAGTCCTTAAAGAAAAACAGGAAAACACAACCAAACTGGTAGAAGTCCTTAAAGAGAAACAGGAAAACACATCCAATCAGATGATGGAAATGAACAAAACCATACTAGACCTAAAAAGGGAAGTAGACACAATAAAGAAAACCCAAAATGGGGCAACACTGGAGATAGAAACCCTAGGAAAGAAATCTGGAACCATAGATGCAAGCATCAGCAACAGAATACAAGAGATGGAAGAGAGAATCTCAGGTGCAGAAGATTCCATAGAGAACATGGGCACAACAATCAAGGAAAATGGAAAATGCAAAAAGATCCTAACTCAAAACATCCAGGAAATACAGGACACAATGAGAAGACCAAACCTACGGATAATAGGAGTGGATGAGAATGAAGATTTTCAACTCAAAGGACCAGCAAACATCTTCAACAAAATTATAGAAGAAAACTTCCCAAATCTAAAGAAAGAGATGCCCATGAACATACAAGAAGCCTACAGAACTCCAAATAGGCTGGACCAGAAAAGAAATACCTCCCGACACATAATAATCAGAACAACAAATGCACTAAATAAAGATAGAATACTAAAAGCAGTAAGAGAAAAAGGCCAAGTAACATATAAAGGCAAGCCTATCAGAATTACACCAGATTTTTCACCAGAGACTATGAAAGCCAGAAGATCCTGGACAGATGTTATACAGACACTAAAAGAACACAAATTCCAGCCCAGACTACTATACCCAGCCAAACTCTCAATTAACATAGATGGAGAAACCAAAGTATTCCACGACAAAACCAAATTCACACATTATCTCTCCACGAATCCAGCCCTTCAAAGGATAATAACAGAAAAAAACCAATACAAGGACAGGAACCACGCCCTAGAAACAACAAGAAGGTAATCCCTCAACAAACCTAAAAGAAGACAGCCACAAGAACAGAATGCCAACTTTAACAACAAAAATAACAGGAAACAACAATTACTTTTCCTTAATATCTCTTAATATCAATGGACTCAACTCCCCGATAAAAAGACATAGACTAACAAACTGGCTACACAATCAAGACCCAACATTTTGCTGCTTACAAGAAACTCATCTCAGAGAAAAAGATAGACACTACCTCAGAATGAAAGGCTGGAAAACAATTTTCCAAGCAAATGGTCTGAAGAAACAAGCTGGAGTAGCCATTCTAATATCAGATAAGATTGACTTCCAACCCAAAGTCATCAAAAAAGACAGGGAGGGGCACTTCATACTCATCAAAGGTAAAATCCTCCAAGAGGAACTATCAATCCTGAATATCTATGCTCCAAATACAAAGGCAGCCTCATTCATTAAAGAAACTTTAGTAAATCTCAAAGCACACATTGCACCTCATACAATAATAGTGGGAGACTTCAACACACCACTTTCACCAATGGACAGATCATGGAAACAGAAACTAAACAGGGACACAGTGAAACTAACAGAAGTTATGGATCAAATGGATCTGGCAGATATCTACAGAACATTTTACCCTAAAACAAAAGGATACACCTTCTTCTCAGCACCTCATGGTACCTTCTCCAAAATTGACCACGTAATTGGGCACAAAACAGGACTCAACAGATACAAAAACATTGAAATTGTCCCATGCATCCTATCAGATCACCATGGACTAAGGCTGATCTTCAATAACAAAATAAATAATAGAAAGCCAACCTTCACGTGGAAACTGAACAACACTCTTCTCAATGATACCTTGGTCAAGGAAGGAATAAAGAAAGAAATTAAGGACTTTTTAGAGTTCAATGAAAATGAAGCCACAACATACCCAAACTTATGGGACGCAATGAAAGCATTTCTAAGAGGAAAACTCATAGCTCTGAGTGCCTCCAAAAGGAAACTAGAAAGAGCACACATTAGCAGCTTGACAACACACCTAAAAGCACTAGAACAAAAGGAAGCAAATTCACCCAAGAGGAGTAGACGGCAGGAAATAATCAAACTCAGGGGTGAAATCAACCAAGTGGAAACAAGAAAAACTATTCAAAGAATCAACCAATCAAGGAGCTGGTTCTTTGAGAAAATCAACAAGATAGATAAACCCTTAGCCAGACTCACTAGAGGGCACAGGGAAAGCATCCTAATTAACAAAATCAGAAATGAAAAAGGAGACATAACAACAGATCCTGAAGACATCCAAAACACCATCAGATCCTTCTACCAAAGGCTATACTCAACAAAACTGGAGAACCTGGATGAAATGGAGAAGTTCCTAGACAGATACCAGGTACCAAAGTTGAATCAAGATCAGGTTAATGATCTAAACAGCCCTATATCCCCCAAAGAAATAGAAGCAGTCATTAATAGTCTCCCAACCAAAAAAAGCCCAGGACCAGATGGGTTTAGTGCAGAGTTCTATCAGACCTTCAAAGAAGATCTAATCCCAGTTCTTCACAAACTATTCCACAAAATAGAAACAGAAGGTACTCTACCCAACTCATTCTATGAAGCCACAATTACTCTGATACCTAAACCACAAAAAGACCCAACAAAGATAGAAAACTTCAGACCAATATCCCTTATGAATATTGATGCAAAAATCCTCAATAAAATTCTTGCTAACCGAATCCAAGAACACATCAAAACAATCATCCATCCTGACCAAGTAGGTTTCATCCCAGGGATGCAGGGATGGTTCAATATACGGAAATCCATCAACGTAATCCAGTATATAAACAAACTCAAAGACAAAAACCACATGGTCATCTCGTTAGATGCGGAAAAAGCATTTGACAAGATCCAACACCCATTCATGATAAAAGTCTTGGAAAGATCAGGAATTCAAGGCCCATACCTAAACATGATAAAAGCAATCTACAGCAAACCAGTAGCCAACATCAAAGTAAATGGTGAGAAGCTTGAAGCAATCCCTCTAAAATCAGGGACTAGACAAGGCTGTCCACTTTCTCCATACCTATTCAACATTGTACTTGAAGTCCTAGCCAGAGCAATTCGACAACAAAAGGAGATCAAAGGGATACAAATTGGAAAAGATGAAGTCAAAATATCACTTTTTGCAGATGATATGATAGTATATATAAGTGACCCTAAAAATTCCACCAGAGAACTCCTAAACCTGATAAACAGCTTCGGTGAAGTAGCTGGATATAAAATTAACTCAAACAAATCAATGGCCTTTCTCTACACAAAGAATAAACAGGCTGAGAAAGAAATTAGGGAAACAACAACCTTCTCAATAGTCACAAATAATATAAAATATCTTGGCGTGACTCTAACTAAGGAAGTGAAAGATCTGTATAATAAAAACTTCAAGTCTCTGAAGAAAGAAATTCTAGAAGATCTCAGAAGATGGAAAGATCTCCCATGCTCATGGATTGGCAGGATCAACATTGTAAAAATGGCTATCTTGCCAAAAGCAATCTACAGATTCAATGCAATCCCCATCAAAATTCCAAATCAATTCTTCAACGAATTAGAAAGTGCAATCTGCAAATTCATCTGGAATAACAAAAAACCTAGGATAGCAAAAACTCTTCTCAAGGATAAAAGAACCTCTGGTGGAATCACCATGCCGGACCTAAAGCTCTACTACAGAGCAATTGTGATAAAAACTGCATGGTACTGGTATAGTGACAGACAAATAGACCAATGGAATAGAATTGAAGACCCAGAAATGAACCCACACACCTACGGTCACTTGATCTTCGACAAGGGAGCTAAAAACATCCAGTGGAAGAAAGACAGCATTTTCAACAAATGGTGCTGGCACAACTGGTTGTTAACATGTAGAAGAATGCGAATCGATCCATTCCTATCTCCTTGTACTAAGGTCAAATCTAAGTGGATCAAGGAACTTCACATAAAACCAGAGACACTGAAACTTATAGAGGAGAAAGTGGGGAAAAGCCTTGAAGATATGGGCACAGGGGAAAAATTCCTGAATAGAACAGTAATGGCTTGTGCTGTAAGATCGAGAATTGACAAGTGGGACCTCATGAAACTACAAAGCTTCTGCAAGGCTAAAGACACCATCAATAAGACAAAAAAACCACCAACAGATTGGGAAAGGATCTTCACCTATCCTAAATCAGATAAGGGACTAATATCCAACATATATAAAGAACTCAAGAAGGTGGACTCCAGAAAGTCAAATAACCCCATTAAAAAATGGGGCTCAGAACTGAACAAAGAATTCTCGCCTGAGGAATACTGAATGGCAGAGAAACACCTGAAAAAATGTTCAACATCCTTAATCATCAGGGAAATGCAAATCAAAACAACCCTGAGATTCCACCTCACACCAGTCAGAATGGCTAAGATCAAAAATTCAGGTGACAGCAGTTGCTGGCGAGGATGTGGAGAAAGAGGAACACTCCTCCATTGTTGGTGGGATTGCAAGCTTGTACAACCACTCTGGAAATCAGTCTGGCGGTTCCTCAGAAAATTGGACATAGTACTACCGGAGGATCCAGCAATACCTCTCCTGGGCATATATCCAGAAGATGTCCCAACCGGTAAAAAGGACACATGTTCCACTATGTTCATAGCAGCCCTATTTATAATAGCCAGAAGCTGGAAAGAACCTAGATGTCCCTCAACAGAGGAATGGATACAGAAATTATGGTACATTTACACAATGGAGTACTACTCAGCTATTAAAAAGAATGAATTTATGAAATTCCTAGCCAAATGGATGGACCTGGAGGGCATCATCTTGAGTGAAGTAACACAATCACAAAAGAACTCACACAATATGTATTCACTGATAAGTGGATATTAGCCCAAAACTTAGGATACCCAAGATTTAAGATACAATTTGCTAAACGCATGAAACTCAAGAAGAATGAAGACCAAAGTGTGGACACTGTGCACCTTCTCAGAATTGGGAACAAAACACCCAGGGAAGGAGTTACAGAGACAAAGTTCGTAGCGGTGATGAAAGGATGGACCATTTAGAGACTGCCATATCCAGGGATCCATCCCATAATCAACTTCTAAACGCTGACACCATTGCATACACTAGCAAGATTTTGCTGAAAGGACCCAAATATAGCTGTCTCTTGTGAGACGATGCTGGGGCCTAGCAAACACAGGAGTGGATGTTCACAGTCAGCTATTGGATGTATCACAGGGCTCCCAATGGAGAAGCTAGAGTAAGTACCCAAGGAGCTAAAGGGATCTGCAACCCTATTGTTGGAACAACATGATGTACTAACTAGAACCCCGGAGCTCTTTTCTCTAGCTGCATATGTATCAAAAGATGGCCTAGTCAGCCATCAATGGAAAGAGAGGCCCATTGGACTTGCAAACTTTATATGCCCCAATATAGGGGAATGCCAGGGCCAAAAGAATGGGAATGGGTGGATAGGGAAGTGGGGGGGCGCTATGGGGGACTTTTGGGATAGCATTGGAAACGTAATTGAGGAAAATATGTAATAAAAATATTAAAAAAAAAAAAAAGAACCAGGGGAATGCCAGGACCAAGAAGTGGGAGTGGGTGGGTAGGGGAGTGGGAGGGGGGTCTGGGGGACTTTGGGGATAGCATTTGAAATGTAAATGAAGAAAATACCTAATTAAAAAAAAATAAATTGGAAAAAAAAAAGAAGATAAAAAAAAAAAAAAAGAAACTCATCTCAGAGAAAAAGATAGACACTACCTCAGAATGAAAGGCTGGAAAACAATTTTCCAAGCAAATGGTCTGAAGAAACAAGCTGGAGTAGCCATTCTAATATCAGATAAGATTGACTTCCAACCCAAAGTCATCAAAAAAGACAGGGAGGCGCACTTCATACTCATCAAAGGTAAAATCCTCCAAGAGGAACTATCAATCCTGAATATCCTATGCTCCAAATACAAAGGCAGCCTCATTCATTAAAGAAACTTTAGTAAATCTCAAAGCACACATTGCACCTCATACAATAATAGTGGGAGACTTCAACACACCACTTTCACCAATGGACAGATCATGGAAACAGAAACTAAACAGGGACACAGTGAAACTAACAGAAGTTATGGATCAAATGGATCTGGCAGATATCTACAGAACATTTTACCCTAAAACAAAAGGATACACCTTCTTCTCAGCACCTCATGGTACCTTCTCCAAAATTGACCACGTAATTGGGCACAAAACAGGACTCAACAGATACAAAAACATTGAAATTGTCCCATGCATCCTATCAGATCACCATGGACTAAAGCTGATCTTCAATAACAAAATAAATAATAGAAAGCCAACCTTCACGTGGAAACTGAACAACACTCTTCTCAATGATACCTTGGTCAAGGAAGGAATAAAGAAAGAAATTAAGGACTTTTTAGAGTTCAATGAAAATGAAGCCACAACATACCCAAACTTATGGGACGCAATGAAAGCATTTCTAAGAGGAAAACTCATAGCTCTGAGTGCCTCCAAAAGGAAACTAGAGAGAGCACACATTAGCAGCTTGACAACACACCTAAAAGCACTAGAACAAAAGGAAGCAAATTCACCCAAGAGGAGTAGACGGCAGGAAATAATCAAACTCAGGGGTGAAATCAACCAAGTGGAAACAAGAAAAACTATTCAAAGAATCAACCAATCAAGGAGCTGGTTCTTTGAGTAAATCAACAAGATAGATAAACCCTTAGCCAGACTCACTAGAGGGCACAGGGAAAGCATCCTAATTAACAAAATCAGAAATGAAAAAGGGGACATAACAACAGATCCTGAAGACATCCAAAACACCATCAGATCCTTCTACCAAAGGCTATACTCAACAAAACTGGAGAACCTGGATGAAATGGAGAAGTTCCTAGACAGATACCAGGTACCAAAGTTGAATCAAGATCAGGTTAATGATCTAAACAGCCCTATATCCCCCAAAGAAATAGAAGCAGTCATTAATAGTCTCCCAACCAAAAAAAGCCCAGGACCAGATGGGTTTAGTGCAGAGTTCTATCAGACCTTCAAAGAAGATCTAATCCCAGTTCTTCACAAACTATTCCACAAAATAGAAACAGAAGGTACTCTACCCAACTCATTCTATGAAGCCACAATTACTCTGATACCTAAACCACAAAAAGACCCAACAAAGATAGAAAACTTCAGACCAATATCCCTTATGAATATTGATGCAAAAATCCTCAATAAAATTCTTGCAAACCGAATCCAAGAACACATCAAAACAATCATCCATCCTGACCAAGTAGGTTTCATCCCAGGGATGCAGGGATGGTTCAATATAAGGAAATCCATCAACGTAATCCAGTATATAAACAAACTCAAAGACAAAAACCACATGGTCATCTCGTTAGATGCGGAAAAAGCATTTGACAAGATCCAACACCCATTCATGATAAAAGTCTTGGAAAGATCAGGAATTCAAGGCCCATATCTAAACATGATAAAAGCAATCTACAGCAAACCAGTAGCCAACATCAAAGTAAATGGTGAGAAGCTTGAAGCAATCCCTCTAAAATCAGGGACTAGACAAGGCTGTCCACTTTCTCCATACCTATTCAACATTGTACTTGAAGTCCTAGCCAGAGCAATTCGACAACAAAAGGAGATCAAAGGGATACAAATTGGAAAAGATGAAGTCAAAATATCACTCTTTGCAGATGATATGATAGTATATATAAGTGACCCTAAAAATTCCACCAGAGAACTCCTAAGCCTGATAAACAGCTTCGGTGAAGTAGCTGGATATAAAATTAACTCAAACAAATCAATGGCCTTTCTCTACACAAAGAATAAACAGGCTGAGAAAGAAATTAGGGAAACAACACCCTTCTCAATAGTCACAAATAATATAAAGTATCTTGGCGTGACTCTAACTAAGGAAGTGAAAGATCTGTATGATAAAAACTTCAAGTCTCTGAAGAAAGAAATTCTAGAAGATCTCAGAAGATGGAAAGATCTCCCATGCTCATGGATTGGCAGGATCAACATTGTAAAAATGGCTATCTTGCCAAAAGCAATCTACAGATTCAATGCAATCCCCATCAAAATTCCAAATCAATTCTTCAACGAATTAGAAAGTGCAATCTGCAAATTCATCTGGAATAACAAAAAACCTAGGATAGCAAAAACTCTTCTCAAGGATAAAAGAACCTCTGGTGGAATCACCATGCCGGACCTAAAGCTCTACTACAGAGCAATTGTGATAAAAACTGCATGGTACTGGTATAGTGACAGACAAATAGACCAATGGAATAGAATTGAAGACCCAGAAATGAACCCACACACCTACGGTCACTTGATCTTCGACAAGGGAGCTAAAAACATCCAGTGGAAGAAAGACAGCATTTTCAACAAATGGTGCTGGCACAACTGGTTGTTAACATGTAGAAGAATGCGAATCGATCCATTCCTATCTCCTTGTACTAAGGTCAAGTCTAAGTGGATCAAGGAACTTCACATAAAACCAGAGACACTGAAACTTATAGAGGAGAAAGTGGGGAAAAGCCTTGAAGATATGGGCACAGGGGAAAAATTCCTGAATAGAACAGTAATGGCTTGTGCTGTAAGATCGAGAATTGACAAGTGGGACCTCATGAAACTACAAAGCTTCTGCAAGGCTAAAGACACCATCAATAAGACAAAAAAACCACCAACAGATTGGGAAAGGATCTTCACCTATCCTAAATCAGATAAGGGACTAATATCCAATATATATAAAGAACTCAAGAAGGTGGACTCCAGAAAGTCAAATAACCCCATTAAAAAATGGGGCTCAGAACTGAACAAAGAATTCTCACCTGAGGAATACCGAATGGCAGAGAAACACCTGAAAAAATGTTCAACATCCTTAATCATCAGGGAAATGCAAATCAAAACAACCCTGAGATTCCACCTCACACCAGTCAGAATGGCTAAGATCAAAAATTCAGGTGACAGCAGTTGCTGGCGAGGATGTGGAGAAAGAGGAACACTCCTCCATTGTTGGTGGGATTGCAAGCTTGTACAACCACTCTGGAAATCAGTCTGGCGGTTCCTCAGAAAATTGGACATAGTACTACCGGAGGATCCAGCAATACCTCTCCTGGGCATATATCCAGAAGATGTCCCAACCGGTAAAAAGGACACATGTTCCACTATGTTCATAGCAGCCCTATTTATAATAGCCAGAAGCTGGAAAGAACCCAGATGTCCCTCAACAGAGGAATGGATACAGAAATTATGGTACATTTACACAATGGAGTACTACTCAGCTATTAAAAAGAATGAATTTATGAAATTCCTAGCCAAATGGATGGACCTGGAGGGCATCATCTTGAGTGAAGTAACACAATCACAAAAGAACTCACACAATATGTATTCACTGATAAGTGGATATTAGCCCAAAACTTAGGATACCCAAGATTTAAGATACAATTTGCTAAACGCATGAAACTCAAGAAGAATGAAGACCAAAGTGTGGACACTGTGCACCTTCTTAGAATTGGGAACAAAACACCCAGGGAAGGAGTTACAGAGACAAAGTTCGTAGCGGTGATGAAAGGATGGACCATTTAGAGACTGCCGTATCCAGGGATCCATCCCATAATCAACTTCTAAACGCTGACACCATTGCATACACTAGCAAGATTTTGCTGAAAGGACCCAAATATAGCTGTCTCTTGTGAGACGATGCTGGGGCCTAGCAAACACAGGAGTGGATGTTCACAGTCAGCTATTGGATGTATCACAGGGCTCCCAATGGAGAAGCTAGAGAAAGTACCCAAGGAGCTAAAGGGATCTGCAACCCTATTGTTGGAACAACATGATGTACTAACCAGAACCCCGGAGCTCTTGTCTCTAGCTGCATATGTATCGAAAGATGGCCTAGTCAGCCATCAATGGAAAGAGAGGCCCATTGGACTTGCAAACTTTATATGCCCCAATATAGGGGAATGCCAGGGCCAAAAGAATGGGAATGGGTGGGTAGGGAAGTGGGGGGTGCTATGGGGGACTTTTGGGATAGCATTGGAAACGTAATTGAGGAAAATATGTAATAAAAATATTAAAAAAATAAATAAATAAATAAATAAAAAAGAAAAAAAAAAGAATTAAAAGGAAATAACAGAAGGTGTTAAATTGGAGTGGGGTAAGACAGGGCAAGATAGAAGAGAGGATATGGAAGGGATCAATAACACTAAAATCTTTTCAAAGAAAATTTTAGAAGTATACTACTGATAGAAGTTTCTTGAAAAAATGAAATAAGTTAAAATGAAGTTACCCTATAACAGGAAAACAATGTGCCTACTAGACACTATAGCTAATAAATAGAAAGTTCCATCCCAGGAATGTGTTACCTGTTTGGAAATTGTTGGGCAGTTAGATATCAAAACCATCAAAACTGTAGAAGCTATTGCTCATGCCAGTTGTTATCTTCCAGAATACAGAACACTGTATTTCTGAAGACACCACATATATGAGTCATTTAACATAGACTGGTACTGACTTGGAGGCTTCATTCCCATTGATTGGCTTTCATGGTGATGGCAGGTTCTATGCATACAACAGAAGAAAAGTAATTGTTAATCATTCCAAGTTGTGGGCTGCAGAAATAACTCAGTGGTTAAGAGCACCGACTGCTCTTCTGAAGGTCCTGAGTTCAAATCCCAGCAACAACATGATAGCTCACAACCATCCTTGACGAGATCTGACACCCATTTCTGGAGACTCTGAAGACAGTTACAGTGTACTTACATATAATAAATAAATAAATCTTTAAAAAAATCATTCCAAGTTGTGAACCCTGTGAGAATAACTGAACACTTTCTGCTTAGATTTAATTCCCATTGCATGAAATAATATCTGGCTCCATTATCAGGCCAATAGCCTATGGCTAGAAAGTCATAGGTACTATGGGGGCACTACTACTACTATTACCCTGCTAAATAGACCCTCAGGTTAATGTATCTCTCAGCCCTCATCAGAGACACTTCTATTGGCAGATGGTGATTAACACAGAGACCTATAACTGGACAAAGCACAGAGAATAAGAGACTGCATAATTATTAGCTATAAATAGGACATCTATATCAAGTCATGTCTTCCCAAGCTTAAGGAAGAAGAGACAGAAGAAAATGTAAATATCTCTTCTTCCTCCCTTTATTACCTCCCCTTTCTCTTCTCTTGTTATGACTCTTCCCCAGTTTTTTCTCCCTTTCTTCCTCATAGCGTCAATACTATTTCCCTCTCTTCAGCTCCATTTCCTGCTCTTTGCTCCTATGGTCCCTTGCTATGGTATTAGATTCTGAGATTATTCCATATTATATATTCACATCTGAACATTTGGAGTTAGGATTCACAAATAAGAGAGAATATGTGATATTTGTCTTTCCTTGTCTGGGCTACCTCAATATATTTTACAGCTCTACCCAGTTATCTGTTAATTTCATGACTAACTACAAGAATATAGACTTCAAAAGCAGAAGCTTATAAACAAGAATATCTAATTCAATTTTTTTTCTAGAGCTTAGCAACACCTCATTATGAGATTCTGAGATATAACACATTGCTTGAGGATTTGAGTTGGCTGTGGAATTATTACTAATGAAATTTCAATAAAACATAGGATTACAATACCATTGCTTACTTGTCTTGCAAAGCAATTAGTAAAGTTACAAGTATTTCATTTTCAGATTACAATACAATGCTAAAAATTCTTTATTCGCTTTTCCTCCTTCCAAATCCTCCTTGATCACTTTCAACTTCAAGGCCTTTCTGGTTTTGATGTTGCTAGTGAAGTGGTTGGTTCATATAATAAAGAACAAGATAGATTTGGATATTCATTTGGGGAAAATATTTAGAAATGATGATCCCTCTACAGGTTCATGTTTTTTAAGTCATGGGTTACAATGACTCTACAGATACATAGCATGCCATCTTAAATAGCAGCTAAATTAAGTCAGTAGTCTCATTTTCTTTAACAATATTAAAAATAGCATAAAATAATGTGTTTTGTTTCTACAGTGTAAATAAACACAAATATTGATATTAAAACAAATTGTACTTACTACAGATCATTAAAATATATAGAGAATGGATCCCAGGTTATAAACACACAGATTATCAACTATCTTTATTTCAAAATAGTATGTTCTTATTTTAATAGTTCTTTGTGAGCCATATTTGAAAATTATTTATCAACTGAGAAGTGGAGCCATAGCTCTTATTTTTCATCTTAGATAAATCATAATGAGACTAATGAAACCAATCATTATAGAGTCAAATTTTCAATTTCTTCAGAGTAAAAGCAAATTGACTGTATGTTCTCCTATGCCATCTCAACATTATGGGAAAAGTAGCACTTACATATTATATGAAGTGATGCAATGAATACTATCTGATACTTTCCCAGTGGCCATGACTGCACCAATGAAAAATATAACAATGATGTTCACCTGTATTTTATAGTATTTTATGATTTTCAAAGTATCTGAACATATTTTACTTCATTCATTATAGAGGCACTTATGGTCACAAATAATTGAAATGTGTTATATTTCTATTATGGTACTATTGGAAATTTGAAAATACCAATAAAGAAAAATAGAAATCATCACCATTTATATTATATTATATATATTAGAAAAGTATCAACTAACTAGAATTTATTCTCCCTATGTAGAAACTGTAAACACTCAAAAATAGAAAATAGTAATATACTTACACATTATATTAAAAAATCAGAGCATATCATGTTGTTGAGTTTGTGTTTAATGCAGTCTTTAAATATTTTTACAATTGCTTTTAACTACTATAATAATAAAAAGAGGCAATATTGAGATTTGTATCTTTGAAGCATCCATCAAATACACTGTGTGTGTGTGTGTGTGTGTGTGTGTGTGTGTGTGTGTGTGGTGTGTCATTGACCCTTCAAGAATATAATGACAAAACAATGAGATATGCTTGAAAAACTTACAAAATGTTGAACTTATTCCACTCAACAGAGTTTTCTTGAAAATGCTGAACATATCTCAATAAGCCTAAAAGTTTTAACCATCTTGTGAAAGGCACTATGACTTTCAAAAGGAAGAAGACAACTATAGAACATGTAGATATTATGAACTGGAATTTCAGAAGCAGATGATTTCCAATTTTGATTTTCTGCTGTTTCTCTAATTAAAAAAGTTGCATCAATGGTTCATTTGTTTACTTTCTTCCATTAAGGAATGAAATTAATGTAGCTAATGCCTGTCAGATCTGACAGAAGACTAAAGAATTGCTGAATTAAATTTAATAATAGTTAAAACTTTTGTGAATATATATAATAATATTTAATATGATATATATATACAGTTAATATGCATATTAATTGTCCCCAGTTTCTGCTACAAATATCTACTCCATGTCATTAATATTCTTTCCTGGCTATAAAATAATACATCCCTGAATTGAGAGGAAATGGGTATGATGTTATCTGTAAGATTATTTCTGTTACTTGTTCTATGATGAACTTATACAAGTCTTCCAAAGACAGCAGAAGGATTTTGAGTCTGTTTAAAGTGAAAATTTCCATAATTATCACATAGATGTACAGAATCAAAATATCTAGTCATCAGAGCTTGTTGTATGTTTTTTGAAAACAAATATATTAAAATTATAGTTAAATACATTTCTGGACTAAAATATGATGTTTTTACCTATGTATGCCCAATGAAATAATTAGATACAACAATTTTACAGATGTTTCCCTTCACTTGCTTATTCCTTTACCAATTTCATTGATACACATATTAGTCAGGGTTATCTAAATTTAAAAATTGATAGAAATGTATACATATAAAAATAATAGCTTTCAGGCTATAGTTGATAAATGGCTGCCTCATGACTTAAAAGCCCCAAGTCTAGTACTTGTTCAATCCTCAGTCTATGTTGGAACCCTTGAAAAAAAGGTTCTAATGCCAGTGATGCAATGTCTCATCAGCAGGATAGATGAACTTGTCAGTGAGAGTAGGGAAATGCAAGCAAAAAAACAAGGCTTCCTTCTTCCAGCCCCCCCCTTTTTTTGTGAAAATCTATGAACCATATTTAAAGAGGGTCTTCCCATTGAAAATATTCTAATTAATCTAGTCTCTCTGGTGTTCCTAGAAGCTTGAGATTTACTTATCATTCCAAATGTAGTCAAGTTGGCAACCAAAATTAGCCATGACAGAATATATTCATAGAATCTAAATATGGTATTATGAAAGACAATTTCTTTCAAATGTATCATGTTCTTTGATCACATTGGCACATATTCTTGTCCCACCAGTATCCTTACTTCTCTGTTAACTCACTGATATTGTGTGTGCATGTGAGTGTGCATATGTGTGAGATAGTACATTATTTTAAATGTTTAGAGAAACTATTGATTTCTACAGTTCCTGATTAGTTTACATTTCCTATTAGCATGGTTTAAAAATTCCATTTCCCAACATCACTGTAGCATGTGTTGTTTATATTATCAATGATTAAGATTCTGACTGTAGGGAGAAGGAATTATATTGGAGTTTTAATTTGCTATTTTCCTGATCAGTAATGATGTGTAAGCTATTTAAAAAAAGAATAGCAGTCATTTGTCTTTCACCTTCTCAAAACTGTACATTTCATTAGCCTACGTATTGATTGGACTTTTTGGTGTATTTTAATTTATACCACAGAGATACTTGCACATCTGTATTTATTGAGACACCAGTCACAATAGACATTTTTGAGATCTTTATGTAGTATACATAATAACCCTTTTTCAGATGTTTAGCTAGCAAATATTTTCTGCCATTTTTGAACTGTCTCTTTATGTTTTTCATTTACTATGCAGAAGCCTTTTGATTTTATGTAGTTAATTTATGAATTCTGGATATTATTGCCTAAGCTATTTGTGTCTTTTGTAGAAAGTCTTTGTCTATGCCAATAACTCTAAATATTTTAATTATGCATTCCACAGTTTTAGACTTTTATATTTTAAATTTTTATAGTTGAATTTATGCAAGGGAATAAGATAGAAGACTAGTTACATTATTTTGTGCATGTGGATATCAAGTTTTCCCTGCATTATTTTGAAGGAAGCTGTCATTTCACAAATACATGTTTGGGCATCTTTGCCAATAATTAGCTTTATTGGTCACTTTAATTCTGGGACACAAATTTGAGTCTATTAATATGTTTATCTGCTTTTCTGTTAGTACTATGCTGCCTTTTTTCATTATTACTTAAAATAATAATGAAACCAACCATTACCTTACCTCTAGCATTATTCTTCTTGATCAGGGTTGCATTGACTATTTGGGGTCTTTTATATACTTTGATATGAAGTTGAGACCTTTTTTTTCTATTTCTGTGAAGAAATAAATTAAACTTGGCTGCAGAAATATTACATTTATAGATCATATCTGGTTATTTTCACACTATAATCTCTGCTGATCCCAGAGTGCAGGGGGGAGGGGCTTTCTATTTTCTAGCATTTTCTTTCATTATTCATGGATTGAAAATTTAATTGTAGATACTTTTACTTGCTTGGTTAGGCTTATTCTGACTTCTTTTAGGCTTAAGATACTTCCTATCTTATTAAACTATTTGTGCGTGAGTGGTGTGTGTGTGTGTGTGCTTGCGTGTGTGTGCGTGTGTGTGCTTATATGCATGCATGTGCACACAGTTCACTAAGGAGATCAAAAGAGGGCACTGGGTCCCCTGGAGCTCATGTTGTAGGTAAAGTGGATAATGAGAGCAAAACTCAAGTCTGCCATAAGAACAAGATATATTCTTAACCACTGATATATTTTTCCTGCTTTGACAAGGAATTTTTGAGGCCATTGAGATTAGAATTGTTTTAATAATTTTTTCCATTTTATTAAAAAGTTTCTTTATTTACATTGCAAATGTTATCCCCTTTACTAGTTTCGTCTCTGAAAACCCCCTATCCCTTTCCCCCTCCCTGTGCCCACCCATTCCCACTTCCTGGTCATGGAAGTCCCCTATACTGGGGCATAGAATCTTCGTAGGACCAAGGGCCTCTCCTCCCATTGATGAAAAACTAGGCCATCCTCTGCTACATATGCAGCTGGAGCCGTGAGGCCCACTATGTGTTTTCTTTGATTGGTAATTTAGTCCCAGGGAGCTCTGGAGATACCGGTTATTTCATATTGTTTTTCCTCCTATGGGGCTGCCAAACCTTCAGCTTCTTGGTACTCTCTCTATCTCCTTTATTTGGGGCCCTGTGCTTCATCCAATGGATGGCTGTGAGCAACCACTTCTGTATTTGTCAGAAACTTGCAGAGCTATTCAGGAGAGAGCTATATCAGGCTCCTGTCAGCAAGCTCTTGTTGGCATCCACAGTAGTGTCTAGTTTTGGAGGTTGTTTATGAGATGGATCCCCCTTCACAATACTCACAAATAATATAAAATACTTTGGTGTGACTCTAACTAAGCAAATGAAAGATTCGTATAATAAGAACTTCAAGTCTCTGAAGAAAGAAATCGAGGAAGATCTCAGAAGATGGAAAGATCTCCCATACTCATGGATTGGCAGGATCAATATAGTAAAAAATGGCTATCTTGCCGAAAGAAATCTACAGATTCAATGCAATCCCCATCAAAATTCCAACTCAATTCTTTACAGAGTTAGAAAGGACCATTTATAAATTCTTCTGGAATAACTTAAAACCTAGGATAGCAAAAACTATTCTCAACAATAAAGAACCTCTGATGGAATCACTATCCCTGATCTCAAGCTGTACTACAGAGCAATTGTGATAAAAACTGCATGGTACTTGTACAGTGACAGACAGGTAGATGAATGGAATAGAATTGAAGACCCAGAAATGAACCCACACACCTATAGTCACTTGATCTTTAACAAGGGAGCTAAAACCATCCAGTGGGAAAAATGGTCAGCATTTTCAACAAATTTTGCTGGCTCAACTGGCATTTATTATGTAGAGAAGGAGAATTGATCCATTCTTATTTCCTTGTACAAAGCTCAAGTCTAAGTGGATTAAGGAACTCCACACAAAACCAGAGACACTGAAACTTATAGAGGAGAAAGTGGGGAAAATACCCAAACACATAGGCACAGGGGGAAAGTTCCTGAGCAGAACACCAATGGCTTATACTGTAAGATCAAGAATTGACAAATAGGACCTCATAAAATTGCAATGCTTCTGTAAGGCCTAAGACCCTGTTAATAAGACAAAATGGCAAACAACAGATTGAAAAATGACCTTTAACAATCCTAAATCTGATAGATGGTTAATATCCAATATATACAAAGAACTCAAGAAGTTAGACTCCCGAAAATCAAATAACACTATTAAAAATGTTCAACATCCTTAATCATCAGGGAAATGCAAATCAAAACAACCCTGAGATTCCACCTCACACCAGTCAGATTGGCTAGGATAAAAAAATTCAGGTGACAGCAGATGCTGGCGAGGATGTGGAGAAAGAGGAACACTCCTCCATTGTTGATGGGATTGCAAGCTTGTACAACCACTCTGGAAATCAGTCTGGTAGTTCCTCAGAAAATTGGACATAGTACTACCGGAGGATCCAGCAATACCTCTCCTGGGCATATATCCAGAAGATGTCCCAACCGGTAAGAAGGACACATGCTCCACTATGTTCATAGCAGCCCTATTTATAATAGCCAGAAGCTGGAAAGAACCCAGATGCCCCTCCACAGAGGAATGGATACAGAAAATGTGGTACATTTACACAATGGAGTACTACTCAGCTATTAAAAAGAATGAATTTATGAAATTCCTAGGCAAACGGATGGACCTGGAGGGCATCATCCTGAGTGAGGTAACCCAATAACAAAAGAACTCACACAATATGTACTCACTGATAAATAGATATTAGCCCAGAACCTTAGAATACCCAAGATATAAGATACAATTTGCAAAACACATGAAACTCAAGAAGAACGAAGACCAAAGTGTCTAAACAAAAATCTAAGCAACATCCATGAACACAAAATTCAAATGACAGGATACAAAATCAGATACATAATGAGTATTCTTTCAATGTACCAATAACAATCATGTATAGAAAAAATAAAATAATTCCTCCAGTCTCTTCTTCACACTTTATCTCTGTAACCTCTTGCATGGGTATTTTGTTCCCTCTTCTTAGAAGGAAAAAAGTATCCACACTTTGGTCTTCCTTCTTGAGATTCATGTGTTTTGAAAATTGTATCTTGGGTATTTCAAGTTTCTGGGCTAATATCCACTTATTAGTGAGTGTATACCATGTGTGTTCTTTTGTGATTGGGTTTTGTGACTCAGGATGATATCCTCCAAATCCATCCATTTGTCCAGTATCTTTCAGTCTCTTTCTTTGGTTTATGTACTTTGAAACAGTGCTTTACTCTTATACTAAATTAGTTTAGAACTCACTATGAAGTTCAGGTTGACCCCAGGCTTATGCTGACTTCCTGTCTTAACTCTCAAGTGCTGAAACTATAGATATGATCCACCACACATAGATCATTATTATATTTTTGGATGAGATATGTAAAATTTATTTTCTGTTATTTGAAATATGTGCTTTATTATTGTTGAACATAGTTACAATAGTTATATAATAGAGCAGTATATAAATTCAATTTTATTAATCTAATTAAAACTGCCTATTTTTGAGAAAAAATTCTCATTCCTTTCTTGGCCCATGTACACAGGTCTGTGGGAAAAATAATTCTACTTTCAGACTCATTCTTGTGATTTAATTTTGTAATGTATGTATACATAGGAAATTTTCTTTATTCATCCCTTGATGGACACAGATCTAAGTGTGTTAGTTGTTATTTATAACATTGCAAGTAACATGGGAATGCTGATATTATTTTAAATAGATTGATTTAAGTTCTAAAATACAATCTCTGTGTAATTCTGTGGTTTGATTTTTAATTTTATAAAACCCCCAATTTAACTTTTAAATTAGTGATTTTGTCATAGCAACATTGAACCTGATTTTAAGATACAATTTATCCTTTTGTTTTGCCAGGTTCCTCATAATAAGAATATTACTATAATTTATATGCAAATCCATGTAAAAAGTGGAGGACATTAGTTGTGTAAAGCTAGCAAAATTCAACTATGAACAGAATGAAAATAAAAATCTTCTGTAGACGCTTTTTTACAGAAATAGTTATCATGTTTACTACTATTTGCTTCTGCTTGTTTCATGTTTTTATGCTTAGGGATATATTTATATTTAAGACACAAAATTTGTTTGAAATTACCTTCATTGTATTTTAACATAGCATTATGTGTGATCAACAAAATTGCTAGGTATTATTTACCAATATTTTAATGGATATATAGTATTTTACAATAATTGTACCAGCATAAGAAAGCTGCCCATAAGAGATCATAAAAGAATGTGCCCATGAATAGGCCATATTCTAAGTCCTTTTCATATATAATTACCATAATACTGACTGTAATTTTATGAGATACATATCCATTATTAGTATTATCTTTTCAAATATTGTAACACATAACCGCAAAGTAGACCTGTAATTTTACCAAAGGTAACATTTCATAATCAGCAGAATTGAAGACTAGATCATTTTGCTTTGTGAATACCTGCTTGATATCTGGAACTGAATGCTATGAAGCCTATTCAGTCAGGGAATATATTGACACACTGTCAGTTTGTGCATGCATAAAACATGTCCAAGAAAAGTTTCACTTCAAATATTTTAAAAAATAATCACCTATATTTCATAAAGACTTGTATAAATTGTTCCTGAAACACAACACAAATTGAAAAACCGTAATATTCCTGTGGCTCTGGAAAAAACATTTCAAAAAGATTTTTGTTCAATGCAGGGTCAAGATTAACAAAGTAAATGATGTATTCTTAATACATCATAAAAATAATAAAATAAAATTAATAAAATTACACACATAAACCAAAATGATCAAATAACTTCCTATCTAAATTGCCCAAATCCACCAAAGACTGAAGGAAATGCCATCCAGAAACCGCCCCACCTAGGGATCCATCCCTTCTGCAGACACCAAACCTCCACACTATTGCTGATGCCAAGAAGCACTCGCTGACAGGAGTCTGATATGGCTGTTCTCTGAGAGGTTCTGCCAGGTCCTGACCAATACAGATGCAGATGCACACAGCCTACCATCATACTGAGCACTGGGACCAAATGGAAGAGCTAGGGGAAGGACTGAAGGAGCTTAAGGGGATTGCAACCCCATAGGAAGAACAATATAACTAACTGGACCACCCAGAGCTCCCAGGGACTAAACTACTAATTAAAGAATATACATGGAGGGAGGTAGGACTCCAGATACATATGTACCAGAGGATGGACTTAACTGGCATCAATGTGATGGGGGGAAGACTTGATGCCCCAGGGTAGAGAGATGCTAGAGGGGTGATGAGGGAATAGGTAGAGGAGCACCCTCATAGAGGCAAAGAGGAGGGGAAGAGGGAGGATGCGATGGGAGGATGGTAGATGGGTAACCAGGAAGGAGAATATAAATTTAAATGTAAGCAAATAAAATGATTAAATATAAAAGAATATAAAAATTGTTAAAACTCATAAAGTAAAAGTATTTAGAGAATACTCAGTATTTTTCTAACATTACATCAATGTGTATAGACATATTTTCTTCTTTTGTATACAGTCATTCATAGTTATGCTTTATTAATAATTAATACTAATATCACAGACACATGTTCAGTGATATTTGCTTATCTTTCTGATGTGTATTTTTATAAAGGATGGTGATATTGAGCAACTTTTAATGTGTTTTTCAGTCATTTTAATGTTATCTTTGTAGTGTTCTCAGTTGGGCTCAGTTTTCTATTTAGAGGTGTTTTGTGTGGATGTATGTCTGTGTACCATGTACGAGCCTGATACCTTAAGAGGTCAGAAGATGTAGGATCCCTTGGAACTGAAATTCTGTATGGTTATAAGTCATATAGAAACTGGGAACTGCAATCAGGTCTTCTAGAAGAACAATAAATATTCTCATTACCACTGAGTAACTTCCTTCAAGCTCTACCTTACTTACATTTAATTATAGTAATTTTGGACATTAACCTTTTATGAGTATACACTTTGCATATTTGTTTCCTTATTATGTAGATTGTATTACCATATACTGTTTCCAGTAATGCACAGACCATTTATAGCTTGATAAAATTATTCAAACAGTTGTAAAAATTTCGCATTTACTTTTGAGATAATTTTCAAGAAATCATTGTTTATACTTCCATACATTTCTTAAGAAAAAACTGACAGTATCTCCTAAAGAATCACATTAAAATGACTCCTAATGACATATTGCTAAAGTGTTAGATTACTGCAATATTCAACCTTCATAAAAGAATGTATTTTCCCAGTAAATGATAATTACCACCAACACCCACAACAGGACAAAATGAAGAGTGAGAGACTTTGGAATACTCATTCCTAAATGGGATAGTGTTATTACATTCCTTTTCTTGAGACTCAGGATTTATGTGGATGAAGAGGGAGGAAGAGTATAGAAGCCAGATACAGTAGATGACTCCTAGGAAACAGAGTTTTTCAGCTACAACAGGGTTGATGTACATATGAAATCACAGAGACTGTTACAAAATGCTTAAGACTTGCATAAGTTTAAATCAGACAAAAAACCAGGATGGAGAAGGGGAAATAGACAAAGTCCCACTCCGAAACAAGAAGCTTTTAACAACTGATAGCTGCTGGGAGAAAAAAATCAATTTTCTTCAATAGCACAGTGACAAGGTACATCAATTACAATTCAAGGCAGGCACTATGCTGCGGAACCATTGGTCATCATAAAATGGTGTGTGTGTGTGTGTGCTTATTTGCTTTGGTTTATATTTTAATTATTCTTAAGAGAGATAAATAACAAGTACTTAGGTGGGTAGGATGATGGGAAAGATATGGAAGTGACCAAGGAAAAGAAAATATATTAACAAAATGTACTGTATGAAAATTTGTAAACAAAATATAATTTTTATGAGTTGATTGCAATGTTAGCCTCCTTAGCCTTAAATGTTATCTTGACCTAAAAACTTTATTTTAAATTAAAATTATCATCAAAGCATTTTTATTAAAGTTGAGAGAGAATTCTTAATCAATATATTCCTCTTCTTTTCCTGGAATGATAAATGTATACATTTTCTTCCACAAAATTCCAATAGTGGTAGGATATGCCGGCCTATAACTATTATCTTAGCACTTAGGACAAAATGTAATCTAAATGGCTGGAAAACCAAATAATACAATAATAGTAGGATGTACTTTGACATTGATACATAAAGAAAAACCAGCATTTGAGACAATGAGATGGCTCAACAAGTAAAAAGTTGCTTATTCCACAAGGATGAGGACCTGAGTTTCTGTTTTGTATCCATCTAAAGGTGAAAGGAGAGAACTGATTCCAAAACATATTCTCTGATATCTTTGTATGCAATGTGGTATGTGTGTTTCCAAATAAATACCACAATGTATGTGTCCCCAAATAAACACCACACAGAAAACATTTGTAATAATCAGAGGGGAGTAAATACAGAAGATGGAAAAGGGTAAAAGGGAATAGTAGGATCCATGTGATCTAATAGGGAAAATGGGAAAAACAGGGCTCTTTAGAGAGACTGGAGGGAAGTAAATACAGAAAAAGGAGGGAAAAATAGCAATGATGACGTTTGCTAAAAGCCTCAAGGAATCATACTATTACCTATTTACATGATAACTACAAAATGTGGAAATCGGTGTATAAATGTACATACATAATTTTATATCCTGTCTATAAATATACCTATATAATTTTACTGATCTATTCTCATGTTGACAGACAGTGTTCCTTTTAACTTGTAAATAGAAAACATAATTGGAGTTTACTTTATCTCAGAAATGAAATGTCTATGATTATGACTTTTAAATGATTTGTTTTTAAGATTCTTAATATTATTAATAAAAGTTCAATAGTTCTTGGACACACATAACACATTGCACATGTAGAGATGAGAGAACAACATTGTGGTATTATGTTCTTCATATGTACATGTACAGAACTTGAAATTGATTGTCAGATTTGTGGGGTAAGAAACAGGAAAATATTTGTCTTACTACTTTTACTTATTGACATGTACCATGGTAACATTAAAATTCAGAGTTTTAAAATGTTTAATTATCCTGATTTGAATTTTCAGCTAAGGAATAAAATTATATATTCTATGTTTATTTGAAAATTTGAAATATATAAATATATAGTATGTATATAGAAATAGATATAGATATACAGTGATCAAATAAAACTAGTAATGTGAATAGTTCTTCATGTAATTGTCATTTTGTGGTATGGGTATCTAAAATCTACTGCTTAGAATTTTTCTGGATTACAATCTACCATTCTGAACTATAGTCAACATATTGTACAGCAGATATCATAAGCTTGTTCTTTTTTACTAACTGAACTTTTATATTGACATTATTTTAGCATAGTAACTTTAACTCCTTTGCATCTCCTCAGTAGTTGGATTATAGGATCATATGGTAGTTTTATTTTTATTTTCTTTGAGAAACACCCATGTAGTGATACCTAATTGTAATACTAATTTATATTCCTACCATGTGTGTTAGCCATATTTAAACAAAACCATTCTAACAAGTGTAAAATAGAGCGTCATCATAATTTAAAATTCTATTTCCTTACAACTAGAGATATTTACAACAGTTTCATATACTAGATGCCCATGTTATACTGTTATTAACTTTTTCTAGAGTTTTTTTTTTCTTTTTGAAAAAGCATAGGCCTTGACAAGTTATAGTTCTAGAGCTTAAAGGAGAAATGAACACATGCCCCTATCCATAAAACAAAAGAAATTCCTAAATGATAACCATTTGCAAATGAAAATTTAGATTTCTCCAATGGAATCTCACTGGGGAAAAATCAATCTTAAGGATTAGGCTGTATGCTTAACAGTAGATGGCCAACAGAACATGAACTCAGTGGCATCTTTAGAGGCTCCTTGTCTCATAATATTATGTTAGGACATATAAGTATAGATATATATAAAATTTTCTGTATATATTTCTACCTTTTTATCCTACAGTTCCTTTGCATATATTGTATGGATTCCTGGAGTTTTTTTTTTTTTAATGGGATTCCTGAGTGTACAAATGGGCAGCTCTATGTTTCTTTTTCTTTTTTCTTAATTTTTTATATTTTCTAATTAGATATTTCTTTATTTACATATCAAATGTTACCCCCTTTCCTAGGTGGAATCTCAGGGTTGTTTTGATTTGCATTTCCCTGATGACTAAGGACGTTGAATTTTTGTTTTGTTTAGGTGCTTCTCAGCCATTCCTTATTCCTCAGTTGAGAATTCTTTGTTTAGCTCTGTACCCCATTTTTAATAGGGTTATTTCCTTTTCTGGAATCTAACTTCTTAACTTCTTTGTATATATTAGATATTAGTCCTCTATTGGATATAGGATTGTTAAATATCTTTTCTCAATCTGTTGGCGGCCTTTTTGTGTTATTTATAGGGTCCTTTGACTTACAGAAGCTTTGCAATATTATGAGGTCCCCTTTGTTGATTCTTGATTTTACAGCACAAGCCACTGGTGTTCTGTTCAGGAATTTCCCCCCTGTGTCCATGTGTTCAAGGCTCTTCCCCACTTTCTTCTCTATAAGTTTCAGTGTCTCTAGTTTTATGTGGAGTTCCTTGATCCACTTAGATTTGAGCTTTGTACAAGGAGATAAGAATGGATCGATTAGCATTCTTCAACATGCTAACCTCCAGTTGAGCCAGCACCATTTGTTGAAAAGGCTGTCTCTTTTTCCACTTGATGGTTTTAGCTCCTCTGTCAAAGATCAAGTGACAATAGATATGTTGGTTCATTTCTGGGTCTTCAATTCTATTTCATTGATCTACCTGTCTGTCATTGTACCAGTACCATGTAGTTATAATCACAATTGCTCTGTAGTACAACTTGAGATCAGGGATGGTGATTCCATCAGAGGTTCTTTTATTGTTGAGAAAAGTTTTGCTATCCTAGGTTTTTTGTTATTCCAGATGAATTTGCAAATTGCCCTTTCTAACTCTGTGAAAAATTGAGTTGAAATTTTGATGATGATTTCATAGAATCTGTAGATTGCTTTTGGCAAGATAGACATTTTTACTATATTAATCCTGCCAATCCATGAGCATAGGAGATTTTTACATCTTCTGAGATCTTTTTTTTTTTTCAGAAACTTGAAGTTCTTGTCATACAGATCTTTCACTTGCTTAGTTATAGTCACACCAAGGTCTTTTATATTATTTGTGACTATTATGAAGGGTGTTGTTTCCCTAATTTCTTTCTCGGCCTATTTATCCTTTGTGTAGAGAAGGGTCACTGATTTGTTTGAGTTAATTTTATATTCAGGTACTTCTCTGAAGTTGTTTATCTGGTTTAGGAGTTTTCTGATGGAATTTTTGGGATCACCTGAGTATACTATCATATCATCTGCAAATAGTGATATTTAGATTTCTTCCTTTCCAATTTGTATCTCTTTGATCTCCTTTTATTGTCTAATGGCTCTGGCAAGGACTTCAAGTACTATATTGAATAGGTAGTGAGAGAGTGGGCAGCCTTGTCTAGTCCCTGATTTTAGTGGGATAGCTTCAAATTTATCTTGATGTTGGCTACTGGCTGCTATATATTGCTTTTACAATGTTTAAGTATGGGCCTTAAATTTCTGAACTTCCCAAGGCTTTTATCATGAAAGTGTGTTGGATTTTATCAAATGGTAGCTTACCAGCTAATGAGATGATCATGTTATTTTTTCCCTTTGAGTTTGTTTATATAGTGGATTATGTTGATGGATTTCCAAGTATTGTGCATCAATGGGATGAAGCCTACTTGATCATAATGGATGATCATAGTGATGTGTTCTTGAATTCAGTTTCCAAAAATTTTATTGAGTATCTTTGCATTGGTATTCATAAGAGAGATTGGTCTGAAGTTATCTTTATTTGTTGGGTCTGTCTATGGTTTAGGTAACTGTAATTGTGACTTCATAGAATGAATGGAATAAAATATCTGCTGCTTATATTTTGTGGAATAGCTTGGGGCGTATTGGAATTAGGTCTTCTTTGAAGGTCTGATAGAAATCTGCACTAAACCCATCTGGTCCATTTCATCCAGGTTTTCCAGTTTTGTTGAGTATAGCCTTTTGTAGTAGGATCTGATGATTTTTTTTTGGATTTCCTCAGATTCTGCTGTTATGTCTCACTTTTCATTTCTGATTTTGTTAATTAGGATACTGTCCCTGTGCACTCTAGTTAGTTTGGCTAAGGGTTTATCTATCTTGTTGAATTTCTCAAAGAACCAGCACCTGGTTTGCTTGATTCTTTGTATAGTTCTTTTTGTTTCCACTTGGTTGATTTCAGCCCTGAGGTTGATTATATCTTGCAGTCTACTCCTCTACAGCGATTTTTCTCCCATTTGTTCTAGGGCTTTTATGTGTGCTTTCAAGCTGCAACTGTATGCTCTATCCAGTTTCTTTTTGGAGGCACTCAAAGTTATGAGTTTCCTCTTAGGAGTGCTTACCTTGTGTCCCATAAGTTTGGGTTTGTTGTGGTTTCATTTTCATTAAACTCTAAAAAAGTCTTTAATTTCTTTCTCCATTTCTTCCTTGATCAATTTATCATTTAGTAGAGTGTTGTTCAGCATCGAAGTGTAAGTGGGCTTTCTATTATTTATGTTTTTATTGAAGATCAGACTTATTCCATAGCGATCTGATGGGATACATGGGGTTATTTCAATATTTTTGTATCTGTTGAGGCCTGCTTGGGACCGATTATATGGTCAATTTTGGAGAAGGTACCATGAGATGCTGAGAAGAAGGTATATCCTTTTGTTTTAGGATAAAATGTTGTATAGATATCTGTTAAATCCATTTGTTTCATTATTTCTGTTAGTTTCACTATGTCTCTGTTTAGTTTCTGTTTTCAGGATCTGTTCATTGATGAGATTGGGGTGTTGAAGTTTTCCACTATTATTGTGTGAGGTACAATGTGTGCTTTGAGCTTTACTAAAGTTTATTTAATGGATGTGGATGCCCTTGCATTTGGAGTATAGATGTTCAGAATTGAGAGTTTATCTTTGTAGATATTATATTTGATGAATATGAAGTGTTCCTCCTTATCTTTTTTGATAAGTTTAGTTTGAAAGTCGTTTTTATTCGATATTAGAATGCCTACTCCAGCTTGTTTCTTGGGACCATTTGCTTGGAAATTTTTTCAGCCTTTTACTATGAGGTAGTGTCTGTCTTTGTCCTTGAGGTAGATTTCCTGTATTCAGCAAAATACTGGGTTCTGTTTTCATAGCCAGTCTGTTAGTCTATGTCTTTTTATTGGAGAATTGAGTCCATTGATATTAAGAGATATTAAGGAAAAGTAATTTTTGTTTCCTTTCTTTTTTCTTGTTAGTGTTGGGATTCTGTTCATGTGGCTATTTTCTTTTAAGTTTGTTGAGTTACAGAGACTAAATTTGGAGCTGTGACGAAAGGATGGACCATCTAGTGATTGCCATATCCAGGGATCCATCCCATAATCAGCTTCCAAACGCTGACACCATTGCATACACTAGCAAGATTTTGCTGAAAGGACCCTGATATAGCTGTCTCTTGTGAGACTATGCCGGCGCCTAGCAAACACAGAAGTGGATGCTCACAGTCAGCTATTGAATGGATCACAGGGCCCCCAATGGAGGAGCTAGAGAAAGCACCCAAGGAGCTAAAGGGAACTGCAACCCTATAGGTGGAACAACATGATGAACTAACCAGTACCCCGGAGCTCTTGACTCTAGCTGCATATGTATCAAAAGATGGCCGAGTAGGCCATCACTGGAAAGAGAGGCCCATTGGACTTGCAAACTTTATATGCCCCAGTACAGGGGAATGCTAGGGCCAAGAAGGGGGAATGGGTGGGTAGGGGAGTGGGGGGGTGGGTATGGGGGACTTTTGGGATAGCATTGGAAATGTAAATGAGGAAAATACCTAATAAAAAATTTAAAAAAAACCCTCTTAAAAAAAGTTTGTTGAAAGATCAGTTTCTTTCTTTTTCTAGTCGGTAGTTTCCCTCTTTGTTTTGGAGTTTTCCCTTTATTATTCTTTCAAGTACTGGATGCGATCATCACCAACAGAATACAAGAGATGGAAGAGAGAATCTCAGGTGCAGAAGATTCCATGCAAAGATATTGCGTAATTGGATTCATGCAAATCATTCATTGCATGGATTCATGCAAAGATATTGCGTAAATTCGTTTTTCTCATGGAATACTTTGGTTTCTCCATTTAGTGTAGCCGAGAGTTTTGCAGGGTATAGTAGCGTGGGCTGGCATTTGTGTTCTCTCAGGGTCTGTATGACAACTGTCCAGGACCTTCCGGTTTTCATAGTCTCTGTTGAGAAGTCTGATGTAATTCTTTTAGGTCTGCCTTTATATGTTACTTGACCTTTTCCCCTTATTGCTTTAATATTCTATCTTTATTTAGTGTATTTGTTGTTCTGATTATTATGTGTCGGGAGTAATTTCTTTTCTGGTCCAGTCTATTTGGAGTTCTGTAGGCTTCTTTTATGTTCATGGGAATCTTTTTCTTTAGGTTAGGGAAGTTTTCTTCTATAATTTTGTTGAGGATATTTACTGAAATCTTCATTCTCATCTACTCCTATTATCCGTAGGTTTGGTCTACTCATTGTATCCTGTATTTCCTGGATGTTTTGGGTTAGGATCTTTTTTCACTTTCTTTGATTGTTGTTTCAATGTTTTCTATGGAATCTTCTGCACCTGAGATTCTCTCTTCCATCTCTTGTATTCTGTTGGTGATGATCGCATCTATGGCTCCTGATTTCTTTCCTAGGATTTCTATCTCAAGTATTATCTCCCTTTGTGATTTCCTTATTGTTTCTACTTCTGTTTTTAGATCCTGGATATTTTTGTTCAGTGCTGTCACCTGTTTGGTTGTGTTTTCCTGTAATTCTTTAAGGGATTTTTGTGTTTCTTCTAGTAGGGCTTCTACTTATTTATCTGTGTTCTCCTGTAACTCATTAAGGGATTTTTGTTTTTCTTCTTTAAGGGCTTCTACCTGTTTAGCTATGTTCTCCTGTATTTCTTTGAGGGAGTTATTAATGACCTTTTTAAAATCCTCTACCAGCATTATGAGATATGATTATTTTAAATCTGAATCTTACTTTTCTGGCGTGTTGGGGTATCCAGGATTCACTGTGGTGGAAGTACTAGGTTCTGATGATGCCAAGTAGTCTTGGTTTCTGTTGGTAAGATTCTTGTGTTTGCCTTTCACTATCTGGTAATGTCTGGTTTTAGATGTTCTAGCTGTCTCTGGTTGGAGCTTGTTCCTCCTGTGAGTCTTTAAGCCAGTTCCTGTACTCCTGGAAGACCAGCTCTCTCTTGGCAAGACCAGTGCCCAGAGGGCTGTGGAACAGCCCCACCTCCTGGCTGCAGATGTAGGCCTGGAGGACCCTGTTTCAGCTGCTGTGCTGCTTCTGCAGCCTGTTCATCCCTGAGTGGACCTGCCCTGGAGAGTCACCAGAGAGAAAATGGCCACCTGAGTCCCAGGGTCAGACACTTCCTGGAGGCAAGCTCTCCTCTGGCAGGGAAGGTATACTGAGGGCTGAGGATCAGCCCCACCTCCTGGTTGCAGATGTTGGCCCACAGGAACCTGTTCCAGAAGCTCTACTACTTCTGAGGCCTGTGCTCCCCTGAGTGGACCCACCTTAGAGAGTCACTGGAGAGAAAAAGTTCCTTGTTTCTTGTGCTTTCTATTATTTTTGTCCCTTTCTGTTTGCTTTGTACAATCCCGATGCGTTGATTTTTGTTTTATCTTATATTTTATTTTATTATAGTCCATTAGAAGCCCATTTGTTTTCTAATGAAAGACTGAAAGGGAGTGGATCCAGATATGAAGGGAGGTAGGGAGGAGCTGGGAGCAACAGTAGAGGAAGAGAAATCTGTGTTCAGGTTGTATTATTTGAGAATAATATTCTCAATAAAAGGAAAAAAAAAGATCAGATCATGTTTCTTCTCTTTACTGAGCTATTGTTTCATCATTTTGCATATCCATGCTTCATCTCATGTATGATTTTCACACATTTTCTCTGCTCTGAAATTTGATACTTATATGTTACTTTCTTCATTGTTACAGAGCTTTATAGTTTAATGTAATATCCATTTTTCCATTCATGTTTTTGGTGCCTGTCCCTTTATTTATAAAAATAAAATATTTGTGCATCTCCATATTCTGAGGTATTTTCACTAAATTTTCTTCAGATAATTTTATTTTGAGTTGGTTTTAGAAGTGGTCAAAGATAAGCATCTATTTTCTTTCTTCTGCATCGTTTCAGAAGGGTTTTTGAAGAGACCAGAGACCTCTTTTCTATACATAGTAAGTTCTTGGTATTTCTGCTGAAAGTCATTTACTATGATAATATGAGCTTATTTCTGACTTCACTATTTTATACTATTGATCTATGCATATGTTTTTATGCATCGATAATATTTTTGTAGTGTATTTTCACATTTGGTGGTATAATGCCGCTGAGTTTTTTCTGTAAGTAGATTCCTTTGGGAATTTGAAGTCACTTGGTTCCTGGGAAATTTTAGGATTTATTTACTACTTTTTCTATGGGAAACAATTTAAAATTTTGATAGTTATTTTACTAAATATGAAACAAATTAAAATTCATTAACAATATTAATTCTTCTAGCTCATGAACATAGAATGGTTTTCTACTTTATATTTGTTTTCAGTTTTTTTTAAGGAGTATTTTATAATTTTCAGTGTAGAGATCTCTGACTGATTTGTTAAGACTCATTTTTACTAAAAGTTTTACTGTTTTATTGAAGCTCCCAGTAAACCAGATTGCTTTGTGGTTTATTCAATAGGCAGTACATTGTTAGTGTATAGAATTAATATTGACTTTGTATGTAGATTTTTCTTTTTTCCCCAATGGAACTTGTTTTATTTGGAGGGTTAGGCGTTCTTGTATCCCTATTATATAAGGATGAAAGTGTTTACTGACAATATTGATGATGATGACCTTAAAAATTAATTCACATGTCACTGAATCACAGCATAAGTGTACATTATAGGACATCAGCATTTCATGTAAGTCCAGTCTAAAATCCAAAGTAGCCTTTGAATTGCATTCAGTTTTTCTGAAAACCTAAAACTGCACGGAAAACAAAAACCTGTTTTTCTATTTTTATTATTTTTTAATTAAAAAATATTCTGTAATCTTTTTTTATAGACCAGACTTTGTCCCCCATTTATCCCCCACCAACTGTTCCACACCCCACACCTTCTCCCTCCATCTCCAAGAGGATGTCCTCCCCCCACCACACCAGAACTCCCCACTCCCTGGAGCCCTAAGTCTCTAAAGGGTTCTTTGAGTCCAGACCCAGCAGTCCTCTGCTGTATATGTGTTGGAGGCAGCATATCAGCTGGTGTATGCTGCCTGGTTTGGTGGCTCAGTGTCAGAGGAATCTCAGGGATCCAGATTAGTTGAGACAGCTGGTCCTCCTACTGGGCTGCCTTTATCCTCAGCTTCTTCCAGCTTTTTCCTAATTCAACCACAGGGATCAGTAGCTTCTGTCCACTGATTGGGTGTAAATACCTGCATCTGATTATTTCAGCTTCTTGTTGGGTCTTTCGGAGGGCAGTCATGATAGGTATCTTTTTGTGAGCACTTAATAGCGTCAATAATAGTGTCAGATCTTGGGGCATCCCCTTGAGATGGATCCCACTTTGGGCCTGTCACTGGACCTCCTTACATTCAATCTCTTCTCTGTGTTTGTCCCTGCAGTTCTTTCAAACAGCAACAATTATGGGTCAGAGTTTTTGGCTATGGGATGGCAACCCTCTCTCTCACTTGATACCCTGTCTTTCTGCTGCAGATGGGTTCTATAAGTTCCCTCTCCCTACTGTACAGCGTTTTATCTAAGGTACTTCCCTTTGATTCCAGAGAGTCTCTCTCACTCCCCAGGTTTTTGGTACATTCTAGAGGGTCTCCCCCAACCCCTACTCCTGTCTCCTGAGTTTGCCTGTTTCCATTCTTTCTGCTGGCCCTCAGGGCTTAAGTCCTATTTCACACCCCCCAATACCTGTCCTCTTTCCCACTCAGTTCCCTCCCTCCCTCCCCACCTCCTGTGATTGTTTTTTTTCTCCCTCCTAAGTGGGATTGAGGCATTCTAACTTGGGCCCTTCTGCTTGTTAGCCTTCTTGAGTTCTTTGGATTATATCGTGGGTAATCTGCATATTTTGGCTAATATTGACTTATTATTTAATACATACCATGTATGTCCTATTGGGTCTGAGTTACCTCACTCAGGTTGATATTTTCTAGTTCCACCCATTTGTCTGCAAAACTCAGGATGTCCTTGTTCTTAATAGCTAGTATTTCATTGTGTAAATGAACTGTATTTTCTGTATCCAGTCTTCTGTCATGGGACATCTTGGTTGTTTCCAACTTCTGGCTATCACAAGTAATGCTGCTATGAACATAGTAGAACTCTTGCTCCTGTATGGTGGGGCACCTTTTGGGTATATGCCCAAGAGTGGTATAGTTGGGTCTTCAGCTAGATATATTTCCCATTTTCTGAGTAACCTCCAGAGTGGTTGTATCAGTTTGCAATCCCACCAGCAATGGAGGAGTGTTCCTCTTTCTCCATATCCTCGCCAGCATTTGCTGTCACCAGAGTTTTTGATCTTAGCCATTCTGACTGGTGTGAGGTAGAATCTCAGGGTTGTTTTGATTTGCATTTCCCTGATGACTTGGACTTTGATCTTTTCTTTAGGTGCTTCTCAGCTATTCCAGATTCCTCTGTTGTAAATTCTCTGTTTAGTTCTATACCTCATTTTTTGATTGGGTTGTTTGGTTTTTTGGTGGTTAGCTTCTTGAATTCTTTATATATTTTGGATATTAGCCTTTTATTGGATGTAAGGTTAGTGAAGATTTTTTCCTAATCTGTATGTTGCTGATTTTTCTTTATTATTAGTTTCTGATTATTTGTATTCATATGTAAATTTTGTACCTGTAATTTTATTAAGTTTATTTATCTTAAAAGTTTTTTATGCAACTTATTATAACTTTATATTTACATGTTCATGAAATCAGTAAACAAAGGTAATTTATTTTTTTTTTCAAATTTTAATAGGTTTCTTTCTTTTGTTGGTCCAATAGCTTTGATTGGGATTTCTTCTATTCTGTTGTAAATGGTGAGAGTGGGCATCTTTGCCTTCTCTAGATCTTAAAGGAAAAGCTTTCCAATTTTCTTCACTAAGTATGATGCTCATTGCAGACTTCAAATGTAGACTTACTGGGATGATATTCATTTCTCCTATCCCTAATTAGTGGTTAGAATTGTTTTTATATGATTGTGGTGAAAAGTGTCTACTTGATACTCTGAATCTATTTGAGATGATTATATAGTTTTTTTTTAAAATTGGGTATTTATTTCATTCATATTTCCAATGCTATCCCAAAAGTCCCCCACCTGCTCCCCCACCCACTCCCCCACCCACCGTTTTTGTTTTTTACTCCATCAATTAAATTCATAACATTTATAAATTTGTGTGTGGATAATAAGCTGTTATATATCTCAAATAAATATAATTTGATCACAAACCATCTTTTAATTAGTATTAAATTTGATTTATTATTATTTTGTTGAATGTTGTTTACATTGTGTTCTTCATAAGTAATAACTGGCTGTTTAACTTACTGATATAGGTATTTTTAAATTTTAATTTTCTTAACATTTTAAAAATTGTTCCATGAATAATGATAAATCTATTACACAATGACCTAAATAATGATTTTAAAAGAAAATCTACATTTTCTAAGCAAAATGAGAAGAATGTTATCGTTTCTATCATTGCAAATAACTTTACCTGTTGAGATTTCTTGCAATCAAAAAGTTATATCTGTTATCTGTTTTTTAATATTTAGCTATTGATGATATCAAAGTTCCAAATTTCTCCCCTTTCCACCACATTTGTGAAAGCTCATAGTCAAACAGGGACATTCACTTTTTCTTGGCATCAGTAGGGAATTTCAAAGTTCAAATCCTCTCATAGCCTCAATCCCACAAGCAAAACAAAATTCAAGCCATTCACCAGTCATTGCTCTCTGAGGCTACTTTTAGAATTGGTCAGAAGCCTTTTTCCATTTCTCTTAAATGTTTCTTTATGTAAGTAAAGAATTTTACAAAGATTTTTGAAGCACTATGATATCAGCAAACTCAATACTGTAAAAGAAAAATCATCAAAGGTTTATTGCTTCTCTTTCTTAAGATAGTGGATTTGTTGAATATATAAAGAAAATGCAGCCTTATACAAATATACCATTAAAGAAATAATGGTTTTAATACTTCTTAAAACAGATAAGTACATTTCATTTTAAGAGTATATCCAATCTTGAAAAGTAATACTTACAAAATGTAATGTATTTGTTATTTACAATGTGAAATAATGGTAATGAATTTGACATTTGAAAAATGTTCCCTAACTTGTACATGTATCTAAATAGCATGTTTCGTATTATAATACTCAGAAATCAAAATGCCTTCACATCATTACCCAGGTTATAAGATGGATATTCGGTACTAGTAGACTACTAAATAGGGATATGTTTTCAATAACAATAGTATTTTCTAAAAAAATTATTTATTATTAGCATTAAACACTATCATGTCTTTTTTCCATTTAAGCAACAATGTTGTTTCATTGTTCTTTTTTTTTTCTTTTGAGAAAATCATTTCAAAATATCTGATGAATGGAAATACTTTGTAGGTTTTCTATTAAAAAGCTGTTTATTTTTACTTCTTTTGAAACAGGGTCTTACTGTGTAGCCTTGACTGACTAAAAATTTACAGAGATTTGCATGTCTTTGCCTCCTGAGTATTAGAATAAAAAGTCATTGCCACCATGACTAGCTAAAAGCATTTGGTTTTTAAACATGTAGCAGCTTATACTTTAGGCAATTACAAAACTTCTTTGCCTGAAGACTTCATATTTCATTATTCTGGTGAAAGTAATTTTCATTTCATCTAAGAATGTATTACCCAGTTATATGTTCTAGGGTTTCAACCAAAGAAACTGATAATTTTTACTTTCTGTCTAAGATACTATAACTGAATTCTGTATTCCTGCAAATGGGTGACAGTGAATAATTGTTACTCTTTTAATTTTTGCTAAGATACAAGTGTTTTAGTCATCATTACTGCTATATTATGTACACATAGGAAAGAAACCAAGTTCTTTAATATTTTCAGAAATAATTTTGAAGTCATAGATTCCTTGACAGAATCTTTTGAATAGCAAATGTCCTCTTGGCATTATTTGAGAAACACATTGGAAGAGTTAGACAACAAAGAAACATGTGTGAGTTAGTGTAGCTGTGGAAAGATTTCATAGACCAAGTGCAGCAAGCTAGAATCATAACATTTAAAATCTGGGATGATGGTGTTAAGGTAAAAAGGCATCCCAGGTGAGACATTAGTATAGAGTTAAAACAGCATTTGATATTTAAAAGTGGGAAAAAATGGAGGTAAACTACTTGAGTAAATTTGAGTACAATTAAGGAATCAAGGAAGGTAAATATGAGAGGCATGAAGATATAAATGTAAGAACTTCTGAATGAGAAGAAAACCTTAGCGATCACTGGAAATAAAATTGCTGAGTAAAATGTGGGTCCTACAATTTTTACCAACTTACTCATTTGCATTTTCAAAGTTCTTAGAAGTTAAGTAAAATATACATGTGATTTGATTAAATAGGAATTGTAATTATAGGCAGGCATTATAGCAGCATACGTATAGCAGCCAATCTTATTATACATTATTTTAGCAGTTTAATTGGAAGATATGCTTGTATTAATTTTATTCCGATCATTTCTCAATCTTGTGTGTCATGTTCATGAAGAAATGTCATGGAGACAATAGTTGATACATTTTCTTCTTCACTTGAGAGGGTTATTTGTGTTGATTGCTTCCACATTGTGAAAGGCTCAGTGCTTTATCTGAACAAGCCTAATGTATTGAATGCTATGAAAACAACCTTGTATTTCCTTTTCTGAGAATGGATACTAGTTTAAGACTAAACAAAATGTCTAATGGCATTAGATAGCACTTGAATATACTAGTCAAGTTTCATTATTTTTCAGTCACATAAACTTCACCTGCTAAAATGATAGGTTCCTTGGATTCAATAATTTATTTGTTTGGATCAAATGGGACTGTTACTGGACCCCTATCCTTTTATTTCCTCCTGTAAGAACCCTACCTAAACATATACAGCAATAAAATAGCTCCAAATAATTTCAGGATCTGTTTATTATTTTCAATTTTTTTCACTGATTTGGTTTAAATTCTCAGGAGTTTTACATGTTTGGAAATATTTCTGCTTTTATTAGAAGGAAGGGAAATATCTTTGTACGTGTCCCTGTGAGAATATGTATGTCTCTGACTGTAATATGTGCATATCTCTAACATTGTTCAGACAGGATATTCTTAGAAAACATAACTGAGTGGGTTTCAGAAAAAAATGTATAAATAAGCCAAATTAAAAAATTTCTTGAACATGGGCTGTCAAAACAGCTTACAGTTGTTCTATGATAATAAACAAAGCATATGAAACTATATATACACCCATATTTAAAAAAATTATGCCGATGTATTCATTTCACTATGCTAATGTAGCGATCAATTTATTTTAAAATCACAAATGACTTTTATTCTTATAAAATTTTGCTTATTTACTACAGAAACATAGAAACATACTGTACTTAATATTTAAAACCTACTATTTTAATGGTGTTATATGTTTCTATAATCTTCTGGAAATATTTAATGTATTAATTTATTAAAACTTCACTTATCCCTCAAATAACTAGAATGGTTATAATAGGATCACTAGAATTCAGCAAATAAAAATACTAAACTTTAAGTAAAATAAGTAAAATTTAATGGATATGTATGACTCAGATTTTATCTTTCATTATAACTCACAACCTTTTTTTTTAATGGAAAATTACTCATAGTCTTGTAAAGAAAGACAGTTAATGGTTAAAAATAACTAGAAATATAAACTGCACAAAATAAATAAATTCCAGATCTTAGAACATACCTGACATATGAACCCAAACATGAACTTTATTGAGTTGAATAAATAAACTTATACCCCCAATACTTAATATTACTAGATTTAAATAGTGAGAGACTTAAATAGAAGGATATAGGTTCCATTAGCTTTTGTAATAGGTCACAGTAGAATGATATCTGTCCTTAGCAGTCAGTTTCTTATCTCAACTTTTAATATTTAAAATCTGAATAAACTTCCATATATTGATTTTTATAAAAGTTAGATAAATAATATTTATAGAATGCCAGACATTTTGCTAGCTAGTATTTTCTTTGGTCAGATAAAAATGTTATATTTAAAAAATCTTTTTAACACAAATACTTAGACAAATATATTTTAGAGTTTTATTTTCATGGTCAAATATATACAAAATTAGAGAGAATAGTAGCAATAGGATTCCATTATTTGTTATTCATTTTGACAATCACAAACAGTTTACCATTTCCAGCTTTCAGTTTTCCTTGTAGAGAATTTAAAATATATTCCATAAAGTATAATTTTTTTCTGCGCATATTTCTACATATATTAAAAAAATACTCAGGGAGAAGGTTTAAATTACTTTACCAAAAATAAACAGGAAATTAAAATTGCCTCCCTCATTATTCCACTCTTTCAGTTAATTGGAGTGCCATGCATTGCAAATTGCTTGTCCAAAATGAAGATAGCAGAGATACATTTTTAGAACTTTGACTACAAGTGTCAAGATTGTTATATGGTTACAGTTCTGTATAATAAGAAACAAACAAAGATTTATAACAAAAATATTTTTCATAAACAAAAAATTAAAAGTAGTTTTCCAGAAACTGCAAATGAAACTTGTAGGAAATTACAATTGAGAAAGTATTATTTCTGTATAAGATTATTTGTATGTACCCTTGGCGTAAAATCATGTAGTAGGAGCTAACAGAAGATTACTGCAAGTAGATGTGTTCTAAGTCTGAAAGCCTTCAGTTTATCATACTGTTTTGAGTTTTATATCATAATAAAATGAATTGAGCTTCCCAAAAATATTTGCTAATAGCTTTTCTAACTCTATTTTAAATCTATGTATAGAAACTCAATGCTAAGTACATCATTGTTGACTGTAATAGAAAATTATATAAAGTAAATTTCTATAGCAATAAATTAAAAATGAAAAATAATACACATTTGCAAATGTGTAGTTAGAATCTGAAATTTTCAACCATTATGAGCTCACTAAGATTTCTGTAGATTCCAGTGAGAACAGAGGACTTTGAAAAGAGAAGAAACTGAGATAGAGAAGACCTAGAATAAATCTTCAAGTTCTACTATTAACTTGCTAGATAAGAAGAATAAAAATGAATAAAGACAAATGACCTCTTTTATGAAGACATTATACACAATATAGTTCTTTCATTATATACACTTAATTGATTTTTCCTTTGAGAAGGAATCTCATGGCTTTATTGAAAGAGCAAAGCTGCCATGTGACTTAACAGGTAGCTGTTTCCCTTCTAATATATACAAGAATGTAAATATGAATACAAATTGAAGGTATCAATGTCTGTGGGCAGCATATAAACCCTCTGTTTATTTCAGCATCTATTTTCAGTATTTGTGCAGTTTTACAAACAAAGAGGAAAAAGAAAAAAAAAAAAAAAAAAAAAAAGAAAAGCTTCCCGTCCCTCCCTCCTCTGACCTGGCTTGTGCACTCTTCTGAACTCCAGAGGTGAGGTGAAAATGGAACCGGAGCCCAGAGGGGAGAGTAGAACGATTGATGAATTTCCCAAATAAACCTAATTGAAAAACAAAGCTAGCTGAATTTTATCCTTTGTTGTAAATATTCCTTAAGCTGAGTGGATATTTTTTCCCTTTTAAAATCAATGAATGCTTTGTCCTTTAACTGGGAATTTATTAGCGTCTCAATTCAATAGATTTGCATCACTAATGTGAGTCAAACCATTCCAGTCTGCTCAAACGCTTCTGATTTTGGCTTCTATGCAGAATTTTGCTGGGATATGTGTTCCATACATGCAGGTTATTATAGAATTGGAAAGAAAAACCTTCCCAAATGGGAACAGATCTCTTCTCCACTCCCAGTCTCCAGTTTCAAGTTCAATATCTGCACTCACCAAGTACAATCAGCGTTTTATTTAAATATGTAAATTTCTTAAATTTACACCAGTGAGTTTTAGAAATGGAGCCTTTATGGAACCTCTTTTCCTACTTGCCTCTCCTCTCCACTTAAAAATTCTCTTCTGAAGTTGTTTCCCCTTTACCGCAGTGCTTGGGTTTTGCAAAGTAATTCATGAATGCAGCTAAAAAGAGAAGCCTTTAACAGCTAATCTGCATTTTTGTTTCAGCACAATATCGATCTGACAGTAACAATTTTGATAAGGTGCACTTTTTGCCGGGTGGAACAAAGAGTACTAAATTAGTTTTGAACTTTTGTGATCTTGTATTATAAAGAGTCTACAACAGAAGCTGAATTCAAATCAATTGTCAAAGTGAAGAAGGATTAATAACTGTTGTACTATATAACCTTTTACATAACTGCAGTGTGAGGAAGGGCACATTAAGATCTACTGCCATATTTCATTATTGTAATTCTTAATAGAAGACCTTTTTCATTACAGGAAAAAAGGAAAATGAAGCAGCTTAGTTTGTAGGTTTGTTTATAGAACCTATGTAAATTTTAATAGAGTATGCCCAGTTTTCCCTTACACGATTGGCAGATAAGGTTGAAAGAAGATACAAAAAAAATTCCCAAGAACAATTTTAGATTATGAGGTCAAATGACATATTAAATAGAAGAGATGCTGTTTTTCAAGAGAAAACATATTAGACTGTAATAACTTCTGTTGCTTTATAACCTTTTGTCTGAACACTCTTGTCTTCAAAAATAATAATTGTTACAGGCCACAATGTCATCTGTAAGTGATTTCAAAACTGAGATAACTATTTTCCATGAAAAGAAACTGAGTCACAAACTGATTAAATAACTACCTGAAAACAGTCACTCAGTTCACAGAGTCTGTCCTGTGTTTTAGTGACCACATGAAAATGAAATCCAGACCTTCAGACTCCAAAGCTAAACCACCATATTTTACTTCCCTTTTCTTGGTGATTATGGCTCTTTTGCAGGAATTCTAAAGTAAAATACACTTCAAAAATATGATGTTTTGCAGAATAAGGACAAGAGAAGTCTATTTGATAAGGAAAACCACTAGAATATGGCACAACATAGCAAAAGCAAAGGAGCTCTTTGTTTTAAAATGCAACGGTTAGGCTATAACACTTTGAAAGTATTCAGATATTTCTCTCAAGATAACGCAGCCAAAACTTACTACCAGAATAATGCTGGTGTGAACACTAGGACCAATTTCAGAGCTAGGATAGAAGGCTAGAAATTAGGAAGACTTAAAGTCCATTCACTAATGAGCTATAAGGTTGGAGAAGTTCCTTTTCTACTAGCTGGCCTCAGCTAGGACATCCTCGGTTTGGAAGGATCTTTGGAAGGAAGAAGTTAGGCTAGTGACTGTCCATAAGGAGGCATAATGTTGGAAATTATGTAAGTTTGGAGAAAAACTATGGATGCCAAAAATCAACAAATAGCTATGGAGTGCCGACCATTCTCACATGTATTTTGCTAAAATCCTGAGATCCCCACCGGTTATTAGCCTGAGCAATTTTTTTCCCCCATAAGGGAGAAAAACCACTAGTTCTAACAAATTTTGATTCTGTGTATCTCTACTTGAATTACACAGTTCTTTATATATACTGTACACTAATAGTAGATGGCTGTATGCACAAAATATATAAAAAGGATTAGTTGGGTAAGGGCAGGGGCACACCCATGATTAAGTTTTGTTTGTTTGTGTGCTTGTTTTGTTTTGATTTCAGTTTTGATTCTGAATGTTTTCACATTCTAGTCTTCAGATCATAGACTTCAGGCTTCTCAAAGATCTATAAACATGTATACAACCTAGGGAATCTGGCTTTAAAAATATGGGAAGAAAATATTAATTTCAAAATTCATACAGATTTAAATCCCAAACTAGTATAATGGATATTTTCAGTAGTAATCTCAAATTAATTTTCAAGTTTGTATATATCAATATAATGAAGTTTAAATCACAATGTATTTGTCTTAAATTTACATTATTAAAATTCTAACTTTTTGCACTAACATAACATTTAATGACAATTAGATAGGACAAATGTCTTTATAGGAGGTAGAATAGTGCTTCTAACCTGATGCCTAACTGATGGCAGAATACCACTAGTCCCAGACGTTTTATTTTTCTCACCCCCTTCCCTACCAATTAAGATGAAAGCAGTCATATATAGGAAGACAGGCAGGGAACTTTATGCTTTGGATAGTGAATTTGAGTAGGAGAAGAGTTGAAAGCCACTTAAGTTTCAAGAGAAAACAGGAAACTGGTGGTATTTTAAGACTTCGGTATATGGTAGGTACTTTTTAGATTTCTCAGTGTGTACTTTAAAAAATTCTTTACTGCAAAAATTTTCAAATCTTTGGAAAGCTGAAAGAATTATAATTCAACAAAGACACATAATACCTATATACACATATAAGTACACAGAGACTCATTACGTACAGACATACATATATGTTAGTGCTTAGATTTAAAGAATTAATGTTGCATATTTTTGTTTCATCTAATTTTATCTAAACTATTTAAAAGATAATTTTAGACACATTTTAACTGTAATTTTACTCCTATGTTGTTTTTTAAAAGCTGTGTTTTTTTTAATATAACGACATTATAATTATACTTTATAGTGGACAATTTTTTTATAGTTTATCTTCTACTTCAATTAGGACATCTTATTGTCAGAAATGTCTATAATAGCTTATTCAAATCAAGATTATATCAGATATCACCCACAGTTTTCCCCCAAATCTAACACACCTTCAAGGATTCTTTCCTTCTTAACTTTATAAACTAGAGTTGTTAAAAAGATGAGCACTTTGTGTTTCTACAAAATGTTTGATCTTCTGGATTTAATTACTTCCTTTCTTGTGGTATTTAATTCATTCTTCATGTCTCTCTATTTCTACTAAACTGAAAGTTAGGTCAGAAGGCTGCATAAGATTTTTGGCAAGTACATTTCCTAGGTGCTGCTTAATGCTTCACGCTGCATTTTATCAAAAGGAACATATTGTCTGGTTCTCCATTATTCATTACGATGGTGAGTGACTGTTGGTTAGAGTGGTCAGAACTTGTTTTGTCTACTGTAAAGATTTAATTTCTCTTGCAATTAGCAAGTAGAATTAAACTTTGGTCATGCAGTTTTGAGAGATGAAAGAATAAGGATAAAAAGCATATGAAATGAACCCCCAAGTGTGATTTATTGTCCTTTTAATTATTTTCAAAGGACATTTTTTTGGTTTTAGTGTTGAAGCCTATTTTTTCTCCTTATAGTCTTACATACAGCCTTTCCATGTGAAATATTGGCAAGCAGCTGGTTTTATGCTATTTTAAGAAATGCAATCACAATAATGCCCCAAATATTTGACTTTAAGGACTAGCCTTAGAGAATCACATAAAGAGTTATTATTTGGGGCAAATATTTTAACAGAAAACAGTAGACTTAATAATACTGGGCAGAAATTATTCTAGGAGGAACAGTTGCACATTTTTTAAAGTACCCCATTTTCCATTGTATATTGTAGAATTAACTTGTGTGTGTGTGTGTGTTTTTCCATCTCAGCTGCAACAGAGCACTTTGTTTGATTGTCACTGTGCCTTTTCTCTGTTTATGTTGTACTTGTACAGTAAAAATTGCTATAACTACAGGACTGCCAGTTCAGCTTTCTCCTAAGTGAACTGAGTTCTCCTTCCAATTGAACAGTCATAGTAGTTATTATATATAATGGTAAATAATTTCATTTTTACAACAAACATCTGTGAAAATAAAAAAATGCTTCCGAGGAAATTATTTTAATGACTGATTTTTAATAAATTCGCCTGCTTCACTGAAGATGTGAATGTAGAAACAAAGGAATCTGAAATTGCCTTAGGGAGTGAGGTCAGGTGAAGGTTAATCAAAGGAAGTGACAGTGAAATGGCATTCATGGCTTTTGGTAAATTTTTAATCATTATATATGCTCACACACAGAGCATCCTGTCAATGAAACTTAGGCTCTGTAAATACAATTTTTATGAAATTTAATGACTATCTTGCTTTTTTTCTTGTTATATGGCTTTTTGTCTGTATTTTAACTCCAAATTAGAATTTTAAATGGAAAGAGTAGGAATAGAAGTTAAAATATGGATGTAGTATAACAATACCAAAATTATAGTTTTTTCTATTAGAAAGACTATACATTTTAGTAGAATATTAAAATAATATTTTATGTGCTTATTATTTGTAGGGGACCATAAGGAGGGAAACTGTATATGTTGATGCATTGATATTCTAGAAATAGTGGCTATTTTCTGTGAGCAGAAATCTCCTTTAATATGAGGTTGGTTAGTGTAAATAAAATGCTTCATTGCTGACAACAAATAGTATATCAAAGAAGGACTGAAAGTAGATTGTGAGGTATGCACTCAGAAAAGATTTTAGTGGTTAAAATGCCTACTAAATATTAATTTATCCCAATCTCATGGTCCTTTTATCCCTTTCTGAATGAAAAGAAAAATTACATAAATAAGCATAAGTGAAGTGTATTTTTTAAAAATTCTCTTATTAATATTAAATTTTTGTTCAAATCATTTTGATTGTTTAGTTTGAGAAATACGGCTAACATGAATGACTGCTTCAATTGCTTAGGAGTGGGCTAGCATTATTTTAATTTTCAACTAGTTTTAGAGTTTTTTTGTGTGTTTGAGGGTGGAGATATTTTTCTTTTCCTGTTTCTACAAATATACTTGAAGAGGGAGAGGGAGAGGGGGAGAGGCAGAGGGAGGGGGAGAAGGAAGAAAGGAGGAAGGGAGGCAGGGAGGGAGGGATGGAGAAGGAGAGAAGAGTGAGGAGAGTGAAAGAGATTAAATTTTCATTTTGTTGATAATTACTAATACAGGAATTTAGAATAATTAATGAATTTTCCAGTTTCTTAAAGTAGTAGATCACTAGCACGCATATTAATTATGCAATGAGATCCTAACATAGATACCTGCAATGCAATTTATCTGAGGACACACTGGCAGGCCCTCATAAACTTAATCGGAATGTATTATGGGAACTTCGATTAAACATTCTTTCCTGTGAAACAAAGCGTGACTATTTCACTGTTGGGTCAGCCAGAAAACTGATATGGAAAAAAAAATGTGTTTTTTGCTTTAATTTTGTAATTTCTTTCTTGCAAAACTACATTTTATTTTAAAATTTTCTCCCCCTATGGCACAAAATGAAGACAGTGAGATGTGTAAAACTAAGGTGGCCTTTTTAGAATTGCATTTCCTCGACATAAAATTCTTTCCTATGTTACCTGGAAGATACTGTCAAAATGCATAGTGTTTTGTAAATGGATACAGACATAGACACACAGACATACACGAGCCAAAATAACTTAACATTTGTTAACTCAGTTCAGTACCTCATCATGTTAGTTAAAAACAAAACAAAAACAGTTAAACATAAAACTTCCCAGCTTTAAAAATTGTTCCTAACACATATGTGTAAATTATTTTTTGTTCATATGAAGAAAAAAGTGTTTAAAAAAACTCCTTATTTTTAAGGAAATATATTAATTAGAATATCTTGTGTTAGAGTTTTAGCTAAGAAGATTAAGAACAAATCTGAAAGTTGTTTCTGCTTTTTTTAAATAGTAACTACTTATAATGTAAGTCAATTCTCAGGAGCTATGGGTAAGTCAAAATGGAATTAAAAACTGGACAGACAGGTCTTATCTGATAAGCAATAATCTAATATGCTCTAATAGGTGTTTTCATAATTTATGAGTCTTCACTAGTTTAACTCTTAAAATGCATATGTGCATAACTGATATCACAGAATTTCTACGTTTGCCCTTTAGCCTACATAATAGAGCAAATAATATATCTTTCATAGAGTTATAGTGAATGATATATTAAGAAGATAGAGTTTTCAAATCCTATTTACTTGGGAAACTTTTATTATGTATCAAGTGGGGTCACAAATTGAAGCAATTTACCCCAAATTGGAGGAGAGCTTCTGTATTGGTTACTTGTTGATTATATAATAAATGTTTGTGACTTGAGCCAGCTTCACTTTCATCTCTCTTTTTCAAACAAAGTCTATCAAAACCAAACTTTTATTCCAATATAAAAAGTTAGAATGTCTAAAACGTTGATTCCTTTTTAGAGCTGAGAGCTCCCAGTTCTTACTGAAGCCTGTTAAGAGTATAGAGTAAATACCCCCTTCTCCATAAGCAATAACCCCCTTCTAAGACTGTAGTGTGGGAAACTTAGCATAACGTTTGTGAATATTATTTGCAGATTAAGAGATGTTATACAAATACTGGTCTTCATTTTCTTCATGCTAAGGTTTGTATTTGAAGAGACTCTACCATGAGCACTTGCCCTGTGTAACAAGATTTCTGAGAGTGACTCTAGGTTTTGTACACCAGTTGTTGTTCTCCTCTGAGTCGCCTTGTGGTAAAATTAGGTATTTGCTATATGGCTGATGAGAATAATGGTTGCATGCCGTATTACCAAAGAAAGGTAAAGTTAGTCATTTTTTTCTGTTTGGAAATAAAACTTACAAGTGGTAACACCCAGATGCAGATTACATGATCATGTTGCTATCATTACATTACATGGTTTCCCACACTCTTGTCCTTCTCACAATTTCAGTTTAACTGCATTTGCAAATAAAAATGTAAATATGCATGAAATATTTTTCAGTTACTAAGAGAGGACTGATATGTTACAGAATGACATTTAGAAATATGCTTAAATTAAAAAAAATATCTTGAGAAAATGCCTTAAGACAATATAATATATAGTTTGAAAAGTTAGCTGTGTTTTAATGCATATGCATGTCCTAAATTTTACTCTACTGAAGGAATTTTCAGGCTTCTTGGAGAGCTAAGGACAACATTTGATGGTGTGGAGGTTCTTTTGAGAATTCTGCTGGAAAACTTTTCTCATTGAACTGGTGAAATTTGAACAATAACTTCAAAAGGCAACACTACTGTCAAAAGAAACATATGGGACAGTATCTGAGGTCATTTCTTACAAGTATCTAAAATTAATTTACAGTAAAATACCTATCTAACTAGGGGCTAATTTCTTTTAAGAATTTCTGAACTGGAAAATGAGCTCACCAGCTTCCTGCTTCAAATTTCTCTTTGTAGAATTGATGAAGCGGAAGGATGAGTATTATCTGAAATGTAGATCTGGAGAAAGAACATTAACAATAATGGCATTTCTTCACGGTGCTCAATTAGAAATATGAGTGTAGCAAGAATGTATGGCTAGGAGATGCCTTCACTTACAACAGTCTGTCCTCAGTGGGGTCATAAGAAGGTCAGATGTTGTGCCACCTTAGGACATTTAGAAAAATCTAAAGCCTTCTCTTAAACTTCTTGTCTCCTTTTATTTTCTTCTATATTGGTTTCTACTTGGCAAAAGTCCAAAGTGCTAATTCCATAAGTTGAAGGTCCTTAAAGTGGATGATGAAATGTATCTTGACTACCAGTGGCTGATTAATTTGCCACTAGGGGTAGGCAAAGGACAAGAAACACTCATATTTTTTTTTCTCAAATTAAAAAGAAACAACTAGGGCTTCTAGGCTGAAGATTGATTGCAATTAAATTTATGCTTTTAAAAGATTGAGAGAAAGAGAGAGAGAGAGTGAGAGAGAGAGAGATTTTGTATAAAATATTCAATGTTCTGTTTGCTGCAATTTAACATATAATTTTCCAATGCAAAATAATAGGTTTTATTATATTTATCATATCATTTGAATAATATTATAAATGCTGAAATAACTTATGTTTTTCACTTATTACTTTCTGAACTATGACAAAGATTTTTGCATAAGAAAACATTGTTCACCATATACTAATGATACATGATGTATCAGTAATGCAGATGAAATTTTATCAAATATATGTGACTACGAGGTTACCTGCTTATACATTATCATATTAATTAGAAATTAATAAATCCAGTATTAGTAAAGGATGTAGGCTAGTCAAGATATTTAATCAACAGGTAATTTCACATAGTTATGAAGGTATGGAAATAATAAGCAATTTTTAACATCTTTTATAGTCTGGGCTGGCTACATATACAAAAGTAAATGGTAATGGAAGAAATAGAAGGGTGAGGCCCAGGTGAAAAGGACTTGTAGTTGCCCTGCCTTGTAGCTCTGTTCATTACATTAATGAGAAGTATAGAGGTTAAATTTTTGTACTATCTTCAGCTACCTGTCATCTTGACATTTACTCATGAACCACTCATAAACAAAGGAATTAAAAACTTTGTAATTCAAATTTTAACCTGTGTACCTCTTATGGATTTAGTCTCTGTTCCACAGAATTATAGAACATTAAGAGTTATTAATTAATTCATCTTTCCACTATGGGAATGTATGATTCAGTATACTTATTTAGGAGTCTCATAGTTTCAACTTAGACACCATATGCAGGAACTAATTTGTCTTTTGAAAAGCATTATTTTTTACAATGTTTGTTTTATTTATGTATGAGTTCACTTGTGTATGTGTGTCTGCGTATATATACACGTGAATGTATGCTCATAACCGTGATGGGTAAAACGGGGGCATCTGGTCTCTTGAAACTGGAGATACAAGCATTTGTGGGATTCCTAGCTTCCTATCTGAATGTTGGGATCCAAACATATAGCACAGCAAATGCTCCATTGTATTTTAGTTTTTTTCATGTAATTCTGACCACATTCCCCCACACACAACTCCTCCCACATCCACCTCCCTTTCCCAAGTGCTCTTAACTGATATGCCGCCTCTCCAGCTCATACCTACTTTCATAGTAACATTCATGGAAATAGTATTTCAATGTTATTTGGATGTTTTCTACTCTACTTTACAACTATAATTTCATTTTCTAGAGGCCGACATAGAACACATTTCCCAATTCATATGCCAATAATGTTAGAATGAACAAAATGTAATCATTTTCTTTCTATCTTCCAGTATTTCTTGGTACTTATTTGTGATGATTTCAGATACTTATCAGCCCATAGGCTCATGCTACATAGTGTCCAATGAGTTAACATTTGCCTTAAAATGAAACACAAATATGGTGGTATTATAGACTTAGTCTATGCATTGCACAATGCAGAGAAAATCCTGTCGTGTAAAAATGTATTTCCTCTGACTTGTTATTTTATATGTTTTACTATGTGTCAGGAACTACTATGTATTTTATATAAATTAACTACACAAAATTTGATCAGAACTATCATATAAGTAGGTGTTTATAGTATTTTAATAAAGTAACTTCATATCACGGTACTGAAAACACATAAGATACGAATAAACAACAAATTTGGACTGATGTTTACTTAAATAAAAAATGGAGGTATGAAGTGTTATACTATGGCCTCTTCTGTATTGAGTGAATATCTTATTTGCCTATCTTTTATCTGTTTTTTTATATTTGCATAATCTTAAAACTTTTTCTTTTAAATAAATTATAATTGAATTTAGCATATAACTGTACAATTCATTTTTCCCTGGTTATTAGTAAAGAAGTGAGTTTTTTCTTGCTTTGTTTCAACTTAACATTTTGGTATAAGCTTTAAAATTTTTGCTTTAACTTTTACAAATTCTATTGGCATATATTATGCAAAATGATTAGTTTTATTATGAGATTTTCATAATGAGTACAATGTACTTTTTCTTTTTTCCATTCCCATTCTCACTGGTTCTCTTCCTCTTCCTGAATAGTTTCTTTTCTAATTTGAATATATTATCCTCCATATGTAAGAAAATATGCAATATTTGTCCTTCTGGGTCCAATTTACTTTCTTAACACACTTTTCTGCTCAATTAACTTTCCTAAAAATGATATATTTCTAACTCTGTTTATTATTTTTAAAAGTACACACACACACACACATTTTCTTAACCCATGCTTCTGTGTATATAATCAGGAATTATAGACATAGTTAGATCAGGTCCTACTTTATTTTTTAGGAATTTATTATTCATTAGTTGATGAATAATACTCTAGTTTATTTTTTTAAATTATGTGCACGTGATTGATTCAACAGGTTGATATGGGTTCATTAACTCATGTCCTTTTAATGATTATATACCTGACTATATACTCCTGATTATATGCCTAAAAACATTCAAGTCAGCATACAATAAAGATAACTGTACACCCATGTTTACTAGCATTCACCATACCTGTTATAGAATCAACTTAGGTAGAATCAACAGACAAATGGATCAAATAAACCTAGGTACTGCCTACAGAGAAATAGATTAAGAAAGTGTGTGTGTGTGTGTGTCTGTGTGTATGACTTTCATTATTTAGCAATGTTTAAACTCATTTAAATGTATAACTTGCCTTCTCTCTGTCATTCAGGAGAATAATATAGAAAACTATGAAGTACTTTGCTAAAGTACAGCTGCATTGTGGTTACAGTACCCACCCATTAATTCAGCAGTAATTTGTTGAACATCTTCTAGACAAGTGTTTACTATTGCACATAAAGCACTCACAGACTTATACAAAAAGAATTATAATTCAATAAATGCTTATTTACATTTTAAAAAGTAAGGCTTAGGATATATTTCTGGATCAAGGGAAGGTGGCTATTTATAATTTATGAAAAGAAATGGAATGATTATTAATGAATATATGGTCCCTTCATAAAGGAGGTATGCTTAATTTTAAAGTTTATTAAAGAACCCTTGATAAAATTTTATACTTATTTCAACTTGAGTTAGCAGTGTAAGTCATTAGATGAACGTTTCTGTCAGAAGAATCACTTGACTCTCTCAAAATTTAGGTTATGCTAAGTCAGATTGGCAGGTCTACTGTCTGGGAATGTAGAGACACAGTATTTTCTACTCCTGTTCAAAAAAATATAGCAAGTTTTCTCATTAAATTTGGGAAGACTAGCTACTTTAGGACTCTGCTTTTCCATTAAAGCCAGGGAGCATTTCCTTTTCTTCATGGGTCATTAACATCATAAGGGATCACTTTAACAAAAATCTACATTTTTAAAATTTTGGCTTCCTCTCAGAACTCTACTGCTTCTCAAAGGGGGCTCTGGCCTTTTGTTGTTCTGAATATTTTAAACACTTCTGAAAAGACTGAACAGAGCAATTTAAAAACACAGCTATAGTGTGTTTTCCTCAAACATGCATAAAATCTTTACAAATTAAGCATGTGTATGCACAGTGTTAAAACATCTGCTCAGTTCTGTCTTATTTGTCCTTCTGTTACATAGGTATAGTGGTCATGTGCCCTCAGTTTTCTGGGACCACTCTAATGTCAACTATTTAGTGTTATTGTTCCTAAAACTAAAATTACATCCACAGGGGAATTTGCCTAATTTCAACTTGGGAATATGTATTTATTGAGTGCTGATAAAGTTTTACTTTGATAGGGTAGAGAGCTGGCTTCATGCTTAAGAGTTCATAGCATTCTAGCAGAGGACTCGAGTTTAGTCTTCCACATTCATGTCAGTTACAGTGGGTCTGATGTCTGCTTCAAGCTTCATCTTCACTTCTGTGCACCTACTCCCACATCACCCCCCACACACACACCACCTAACACCCCCCACCCATACAGAAAGAAACAAATAAAATCTAAATAAATCTTAGAACAAATAAATGAAGTAGATATTTTGATTCCATATCCACAATATGTTGCTTCTTTTTAGGGCTCTTTCCTTAACCTAAGCCATGTTATAAGAACTCATGTAAAGATGTTGAAATAGTTATTTGGAATATTAAAGTTTTTGGATTCACTATGAGCAAAAACTGTAGCTAAAGATTTCTATTTCAGATATCAAATGTAAAAAGCAATGGCAAATCCACAGTAACTTCCTCAGACTCCACAAAACTATATTGAGGTACATAGAAATATCAATTATTGAACATGTTTTGTATATGTAAGAAGCAGCTCCTTTCCTTTTATGATGTGAAGATGCTATTTAACACCTATCCCACAAGTTGTTATGAAGTAACATAATTATAATTTGCTTAGATATTTACTATCTGCAACATAGAATTGTTCTATGAATATTGGCTAGTGATATAATTAAAATCAGAAAATTATATTTATGTAATTAAATATAAGAATTAAATAACACATTAAGACAAAGTTAGTGCTATTGAATGGTCAAATTGGTGAGAGGATGATGAAATAGTATTTAACTGTAAAATGATTAAAATAATTTTGCCAAAGTGTATGGAACTAGAAGATACTAGATAACGTGAAATAGGCCATTACAGAAAATTGAATGCTTTTTGTCCAATAAAGTTCATCTTACAGAAGTTAAGAATGTGAGAAGAGGCACCTAACTCTCGATTGACTTGAGCCTCCAAGGAATGGGGAGTTATGGTGTGGTAGGGATGGGGGAGTGGAGACATCCTCTTGGAGATGGGAGAGAAATGGTATGAGGAACAATTAGCGGGTAGACTAGGAGCAGGGGATAATGACTGGACTATAAAAAGACTAAATAATAATAATAATAATAATGAAAAGAATGCGATAGTGATTGACAAAGGCAGAGGAGAGCAGGAAAGGGCAGTTTGTGCAGTAAGTTCAATGTTACAGTTAGAAAGAAGAAATGAATCAAGGAATTCTTGTTTAGCTTCTCAGTATTATCAATATTATGTATATTGATGATATACTGCACTTAAAAAAACTAGAAGAAATTTTAACTGTAGAGACACAAAACATTTAGAAAAGATATGTTTACTCTGATTTGAACATTGCTCTCTATCTGTATGTCTATCTTTCTGTCTGTCTGTCTATCTATCTTTCTATCTATCTATCTATCTATCTATCTATCTATCTATCTATCTATCTATCTATCTATCTGTCTATCTATCTATCTATCTATGTCTGTAAAAAAAAGTAAGAATTAAATGAGAGAGAAAAAACCCTCAACTTCCATAAAAGAGTTTAGTTCTCTGAGAGTCTGAGAAATAAGAGTGGACAGAAAGTGAAAATGACATGGTTTAGGTAGTTTCTTGTAGACAGTTATGGAGAATAGGGAAGGTATTGTCTCATCGGGGCAGAATAAGAAAGCAATCAGCTTTTCTAGATAAGCTGATTTTTTCTTTTTAAAGAACTGTATGGTAGGATAGGTCTGTTACTTTGGGGGGCGGCAATCTGCAGAGTATGTAATGGAGATTAGTTGCTTTCTGGGAATTCCATGGTGGCAGATTCCCTGAAATATTGGACTTGTTTTAGGGGATTTTTATTTATTATCAGAATATATCATAGAACCTCATAAATGTATACTTTTTTATGTATCAATTAAAATAAACAGGAGAAAGATGCAGCCCAAAAGCTGAGAAGAAACTAGAGGAAGGCAAGATAAAAACAAGAGAAGAGAGTGATTCAGGAAGAATGGAGTTGTCTACAAATTCTACAAAGAGATTAAGTGATTTATAGCACTTACAAATTCATTGGGTTTAGTGACAAATTCTTAGTGACCTTTTTCAATATCCTTTTCATTGGATTAAGGTTGATGGAAATCCAATTGGAGCAGCTTGAAATGTGAATGAAAGAGAAGAGTAGAAACAAGTAGGTGTGTCTGTATATATGACAAATGAGAGTGCCTAGAAAAAAAGTGGTATTAAACAATTAAGGAAAAGAAAATGTAAATTAGATGAATAGTTATGGAGGTAAGAGAAAATCCATATGTAAAGGGAAACTTTAAAATTCTTAGGAAATTGAAACCATATTTATTATAATAAACAAAACATTCCACATACGTTGCTATATTGCCAGTAAAACTTTTCCAACTTTAGCCTTTTGTTATTGTTTTCCACTCAGTCTTTTGAAGTGGTATGCAGTTACATTACTTTGATTCAACCACTGAAATGGTCAGGTTTCTCATCTTATTGTAGCTTAGTATTCTCATATGAATACTTCCTAATCTACCCTGGGTTTTTATTTATTTTAACCTATATGTTTCTATTTTTGTATGGAAAGATTTAGTAAATATAATATTTGACTTGTTGGTTATACATCTAGAAGAAAATGATTATAGTAGCAAAGAATTATTAGCATTTATTATTTGGGAATTCTTAATCAATTGTAACTTAAAACAGTTAACTTATATAATGGCCATGGCATATTACAGAGAGATAAAATTATTACCTTTATTTTCTAGGAAAAGGGAAGCACACAGAGAAGAAATAATCCACACAAAGTCACTAAACACTAAAGGCAATAGCTGGATTTTAAACTCAAAAAGTTTGAAGCTAGATTCCATTTTATTTTGCTGTATTATTTTGTGTAGAAAAATCTCATTATTATTTTTTTATTTGACACAAACAATAAACTGTACAGTACCATTTATTAAGTGGATAAAACCAAATGAGTGGCTGATGTGGTTATGGCTTAAGTTTGTAGGACAGTGTGACTAAGCTGAAATAGTTATAAAGATGAAAGATGGTTAATATTATACTTAAATCAGTGCTAATAACTTGAAGAGGTCAAATGACTCAATTTTGACTCAATATCTTGTTTTTTATGAGTTACTCTTGTAATTCCCAGTACCATATATGGAGTTTTTCTTGAACAATATTTAAAGAAGAAAGGGATAATTCTGATTAATTCAATATTTAACACAATAGTAATGTTTAACATTTTATGATATTCTACATAATGATTCAATCTGAAAGTATCACCAAAGATAATAGTATGTTGTTAGTAAAGAAAGGGTATTCAATGACTACTGAATGGTGTGCATTAAAGAAGCATCTAGGAACCAAATATGTGATGTCATTGATTAATACATAAAATTGCTGTTTGGAAAGGATAGTGCACAGGTCAAGACACCCCCTCCACTCTTTGTGTGTGTGTGTGTGTGTGTGTGTACCTCTCTTCTTTCATTGTCTATTTATAATTTAGTAGTAAATTTTAGTGTTTAAAATAATGGAATGATATGAAATTTGGGTGTTCCATTCCTCATACTGTATCAAAAACCATTTAGGATTTATTTTATCCAATAAATAAGACTTTCATAGTTGCATTTTGTTTTAACTTATCTTTTTGTCTCATTTCAAATGTAGGTCAGAAAATATTGTGTCAATGTTTATTTGAAAGAAATGGTCAATATTCAGGTTCACTGTGAAGGAGAATGAATTGTCTCTTTTTGACAATGATGAATATTTCTTTAAACTGAAAACAGTTTTTGTTTCTATATTTCTGAAATATTTGACCAATAACCAATCTGTCTATGGTCATTTAGAAGTAATGGACTTTTGCTAGATTTCCCTGGTCTAATATGAGTCTTTCTATTCTTTTCTGAATTTGTAAATCTCTATATACTGTGTATAAGTCCAATATTTTCAGATCTTAAACTGATTTTGCTCTTATGGATGCATTAGTTTTTATGAAAATACATGTAAGGTAATAGTATTTAAACCTTCCATCATGGTGCAATGGGTGCAGCACAAATAATACCATAACGTTATACTACTAGTTTTGATACTGTCTCATTATTATCTACCAACTTTAATTTCATTGCAGTAGACATTCCATAATTAAAATAAAAACATTGACATTTAATTTATATTTGAAACATTAAACTATCAGAGTCCATTGGCTATTGTTGAACATGGGAATCATAAATATGTCCTTTTATTTATTTATTCATTTATTTTTCCTCTTCTTTTTTATTAGATATTTTCTTCATTTACATTTCAAATGCTATCCCAAAAGTCCCCTATACTCTCCCCCTGCCCTGATCCCAAACCCATCCAATCCCGCTTCCTGGCCCTGCCATTCCCCTGTGCTGGCTTATGATCTTCGCAAGACCAAGGGCCTCTCCTCCCACTGATGGCCGACTAGGCCATACCTTGTTACATATGCAACTAGAGAAACAGCTCTGGGGGGTTACTGGTTAGTTCATACTGTTCTTCCTATAGGGTTGCAGACCCCATTAGCTCCTTGGGTACTTTCTCTAGCTCCTTCATAAGGAGCCCTGTGTTCCATCCAATAAATGACTGTGAGCATCCACTTCTGTATTTGCCAGGCACTGGCATAGCCTCACAAGAGATAGCTATATCAGGGTCCTGTCAGCAAAATCTTGCTGGCATATGCGATGGTGTCTAGGAGTGGGGGTTGTATATGGGATGGATCCCTGGTGGGGCAGTCTCTGGGTAGTCCTTCCTTCTGTCTCAACACTGAACTTTGTCTCTGTAACTCCTTCCATGGGTATTTTGTTCCCCATCCTAGTAAGGAAGTATCCACATTTTGGTCTTCCTTCTTCTTGAGTTTCATGTGTTTAGCAAATTGTATCGTGGGTAGTTTAAGTTTCTATGCTGATACCCACTTATCAGTGACTGCATATCATGTGTGTTCTTTTGTGATTGGGTTACCTCAGTCAGGATGATATCCTCCAAATCCATTCATTTGCCTAAGAATTTCATAATTTCATTGTTTTTAATTGCTGACTAATACTCCATTGTGTAAATGTACCACATTTTCTGTATCCATTCTTCTGTTGAGGGACATCTGGGTTCTTTCCAGCTTCTGGCTATTATAAATAAGGCTGCTATGAACATAGTGGAGCATGTGTCCTTATTACAAGTTGGAACATCTTCTGAGTAAATGCCCAGGAGAGGTATTACTGGATATTCCTGTAGTACTATGTCCAATATATAGTACTATTTTCTGAGGAACTGTCACAGTGATTTCCAGAGTGGTTGTACAAGCTTGCAATCCAACCAACAATGGAGGAGTATTCCTCTTTCTCCACATCCTTGCCAGCATCTTCTGTCACCTGAATTATTGATCTTAGCCTTTCTGACTGGTATGAGGTAGAATCTCAGGGTTGTTTTGATTTGCATTTTCCTGATGATTAAGGGTCACATATATACTATCATAACATCTGCAAATAGTGATATTTTGACTTCTTTCTTTTCAATTTGTATCCCCTTGATCTCCTTTTGTTGTCGAATTGCTCTGGCTAGGACTTCAAGTACAATGTTGAATAGGTATGGAGAGAGTGAACAGCCTTGTCTAGTCCCTGATTTTAGAGGGATTGCTTCAAGCTTCTCACCATTTAGTTTGATGTTGGCTACTGGTTTGTTGTAGATTGCTTTTATCATGGTTAGGTATGGGCCTTGGATTCCTGATCTTTCCAAGACTTTTATCATGAATGGGTGTTGGATCTTGTCGAATGCTTTTTCCGCATCTAACAAGATGATCATGTGATTTTTGTCTTTGAGTTTGTTTATATACTGGATTACGTTAATGGATTTCCATATATTAAACCATCCCTGCATCCCTGGAATGAAGCCTATTTGATCATGATGGATGATTGTTTTGAGGTGTTCTTGGATTACGTTAATGAGAGTTTTATTGAGTATTTTTTACATTGATATTCATTAGGGAATTTGGTCTGAAGTTCTCTTTCTTTGTTGGGTCTTTATGTCATATAGGTATCAGAGTAATTGTGGCTTCATAGAATGAATTGGGTAGAATGTCTTCTGTTTCTATTTTGTGGAATAGTTTGAGGAGATTGGAAATTGGGTATTCTTTGAAGGTCTGATAGAACTCTGTACTAAACCAATCTGGGCCTGGGCTTTCTTTTGTTGGGAGCCTATTAATGACAGCTTAGATTTCTTTAGGGGATATGGGACTGTTTAGATCATTACTCTGAACCTGATTTAACTTTGGTACCTGGAATCTGTTTAGAAATTTGTCCATTCCATCCAGGTTTTCCAGTTTTGTTGAGTATAGCCTTTCGTAGTTGTATCTGATAATGTTTTGGATTTCCTCATGTTGTGTTGTTATATCTCCCTTTTCATTTCTGATTTTATTAATTAGGATATTGTCCTTGTGCCCTATCGTTAGACTGGTTAGGGGTTTATTTATCTTGTCAATTTTCTCAAAGAACCAGCTCCTTGTTTGGTTGATTCTTTGTATAGTTCTTTTTGTTTCCACTTGGTTGGATTCAGCCATGAGTTTGATTATTTCCTGCTGTCTACTCCTCTTGGGTGAATTTGCTTCATTTTGTTCTAGAGCTTTTAGGTGTGCTGTCAAGCTGCTAGTGTATGTTCTATCTGGTTTCCTTTTGAAGGCACTCAGAGCTATGAGTTTTCCTCTTAGGACTGCTTTCATTGTGTCCCATAGGTTTGGGTATGTTGTGACTCCATTTTCATTAAACTCTAAAATGTCTTTACTTTCTTTTTTTATTTCTTCCTTGACCAAGGTATCATTGAGTAGAGTGTTGTTCAGCTTCCACGTGAATGTTGGATTTCCATTATTTATGTCGTTATTGAAGATCAGCCTTAATCAGTGGTGATCTGATAAGATGCATGAGATTATTTCAATATTTTTGTATCTGTTGAGGCATGTTTTGTGACCAATTGTATGGTCAATTATGGAGAAGGTACCATGAGGTGCTGAGAAGAAGGTATATCCTTTTGTTTTAGGATAAAATATTCTGTTGATATCTGTTAAATCCATTTGTTACATAAATTCTGTTAGTTTCAATGTGTCTCTGTTTAGTTTCTGTTTCCTGGATCTGTCCATTGGTGAGAGTGGGGTTTTGAAGTCTCTCACTATTATTGTTTGAGGTACAATGAGTGCTTTGAGCTTTACTCTAGTTTCTTTAATGAATGTGGATGCCCTTGCATTTGGAGCATAGATATTCAGAACTGAGAGTTCCTCTTGGAAGATTTTACCTTTGATGAGTGATTTTATTAGATATTAGAATGGCTACTCCAGCTTGTTTCTTCTTAACATTTGCTTGGAAAATTGTTTTCCAGTCATTTACTCTGAGGTAGTGTCTGTCTTTTTCCTGAGGTAGATTTCCTGTAAGAGGCAAAAAGTTGGTTCCTGTTTATGTAGTCATTCTGTTAGTCTATGTTGTTTTATTGGGGGAATTGAGTCCATTCATATTAAGAGATAGTAAGGAAAGGTAATTGTTGCTTCCTGTTATTTTTGTTATTAGAGTTGGCATTCTGTTCTTGTGCTTGTCTTCTTTTAAGTTTGTTGAAGCATTACTTTCTTGCTTTTTCTAGGGCATCATTTCTGTCCTTGTGTTGGTATTATCCCTTTATTATCCCTTGAGTGGCTGGATTCATGGAAAGATGTTGTGTAAATTTGGTTTTGTCATGGAATACTTTGGTTTCTCCATCTAAGGTAATTGAGAGTTTTGCTTGGTATAGTAGCCTGGGCTGGCATTTGTGTTATATTAGTGTCAGTATAACATCTGTCCACGATCTTCTGGCTTTCATAGTCTCTGATGAGAAGTTCTGGTGAAATTCTAACAGGTTTGCCTTTATATGTTACTTGACATTTTTCCCTTACTGCTTGTAATAATCTATGTTTATTTAGTGCATTTGTTGTTTTGATTATTATGTGTTCGGAGGAATTTCTTTTCTGGTCCAGTCTATTTGGAGTTCTGTAGGCTTCTTGTATGTTCATGGGTATCTTTTTCTTTAGGTTAGGGAAGTTTTCTTCTGTAATTTTTTGAAGATATTTACTTGCTCTTTAAGTTGAAAATCTTCATTCTCATTTATACCTATTGTCTTAGTCAGGGTTTCTATTCCTGCACAAACATCATGACCAAGAAGCAAGTTGGGGAGGAAAGGGTTTATTTGGCTTACACTTCAATGCTGCTGTTCATCACCAAAGAAGTCAGGACTGGAACTCAAGCAGGTCAGAAAGCAGGAGCTGATGCAGAGGCCATGGAGGGATGTTCTTTATTGGCTTGCCTCCCCTGGCTTGCTCAGCCTGCTCTCTTATAGAACCCAAGACTACCTGCCCAGAGATGGTCCCATCCACAAGGGGCCTTTCCCCCTTGATCACTAATTGAGAAAATGCCTTACAGTTGGATCTCATGGAGGTATCTCCTCAGCTGAAGCTCCTTTCTCTATGATAACTCCAGCTGTGTCAAGTTGACACAAATCTAGCCAGTACACCTATTATCCTTAGGTTTGTTCTTTGTATTTTGTCCTGGATTTCCTGGATGTTTTGAGTTAGGATCTTTTTGCATTTTGCATTTTCTTTGATTGTTGTGCTGATGTTCTCTATGGAATCTTCTGCATCTGAGATTCTCTCTTCCATCTCTTGTATTCTGTTGCTGATGCTCACATCTATGGTTCCTGATTTCTTTCCTAGGATTTCTGTCTCCAGAGTTGTCTCCCTTTGGGTTTTCTTTATTGTTTCTACTTACATTTTTAGATTTTGGATGGTTTTGTTCAATTCCATCACCTGTTTCGTTATGTTTTCCTCTAATTCTTTAATGGATTTTTGTGTTTCCTCCTTAAGGATTTCTACCTGTTTAGCAGTGTTCCACTGTATTTCTTTACATGAGTTATTAATGCCCTTCTTAAAATCCTCCACCAACAACATGAGATATGATTTTAAATCTGAATCTTGCTTTTTGGGTGTTTTGGCGGTATCCAGGACTCACAGTGGTGTGAGTACTGGGTTCTGAAGATACGAAGTGGTCTTTGTTTCTGTTAATAAGATTCTTATATTTGCCTATTGCCATCTGGTAATCTTTGGTTTTAGATGTTCTAAATGTCTCTGGCTAGAGCTTGTTACTTCTGTGATTCTGTTAGCTTCTGTCAGCACTCCTGGTAGTCCAACACTCTCTTGAATCTCAGTGGTCAGAGCACTCTCTGAAGGCAAGCTCTCCTCTTTCATGGAAGGTGCACAGAGGTCTGGAGCTCAGCTATGCCTCCTGGCTGAAGACGAAGGCCCGAAGGGACCCTGTACAAGAAGCTATGTTGCTTCTGCAGCCCATGTGCTTTCCTATGCAGCCTGGTCTCTGAGGGACCCAGGATACAAGATATTAAATGTCCTTTTAAAATACCTCCTTCTCTTAACCTCAAAAAAACAAAAACATAAATCATAAAATAATGTTTTTGTAATGAAGAGATCTTTTCTTTACTGAGTAAGTGATCAATGTATAGTTTTCATAACATGATTCATATGACTGCTATGCTCTCAGTAATAAAAAAAAATACAGAGCAAATTTTACATTGCTTGCTGTACCTGATATGTAGAAGGAAAATTTTTCTAGAAAGAATGCTTGCCTTAGATCTTATATTCTTTTTTTGGTTTTTTTTTTTGTTTGTTTGTTTGGTTTTTTTTTTTTTTTTTGTTTTTTCGAGACAGGGTTTCTCTTTATAGCTGTGGCTGTCCTGGAGCTCACTTTGTAGACCAGGCTGGCCTCGAACTCAGAAATCCGCCTGCCTCTGCCTCCCGAGTGCTGGGATTAAAGGCGTGCACCACCACGCCCGGCGATCTTATATTCTTATCAGCCTTTGAAAAATAACACAAAAATTTGTAGAAGGCACAAATTTCAGTGTTTATGTATAGTGGTAAGGGCAAAATACTCAGCTGTATAGAACTTGCTTAGTATGTATGAATTTCTAAGTTCAATACCTAGGAGTGAAAATATAACAAAAATTAGTTGTTGTAAAATAAAATGTTTGTAAGGAACAAAAAAATTTATTGCTGAGTAGACAAACCATTGATTTTGTCTAGCTAGTATAGTGCAAAAAATTATTCAATTATTTGTATTAATCTATTTGTTCATATTATGAACAAAATGCAAAATGTGTATTTTTATTTCTTGTTCACAATAATTTGTTCATATTATGAACAAAATGCAAAATGTGTATTTTTATTTCTTGTTCACAATAAAAATCATGTCATTTTATCGCTAACAATCAAGGGGATATCTGTATGCTAAAACAAATCATGTTTTCAATAAATTCAATCTTAAAGTCTGCATTTTTATGTCATGAGAACAAATTTCAATAAGCTGTACAACATTTTCAAAAGTAATTTCTGCTGTCTATCTTTTATATGCAGAAATAAATATTTTGTTAATATGTTGCTGAATTTATCTTGTTTTTTAACAATTTGAAACAGATAGGTTAACTTTTTTATTGTGCTTACACTAGACATCTATTACCTTATTTACACAAAATATACTTCAAATTGTGTATTGTTTTGGCTGATAGTGATTGAAAATAAGGGAGGTTATGGGGTGGAGGAAATCTGTGCCCACTCATAATTAAACAACCATGAGGATACATGCATCAGTCAGCAAAAGCAGGCATCAACATTGTGGAGTGAAAATTAAAGAGTCAAACGCCCGAGTGTCTACTGTATCTGCCTGCTGCTAAACAGTGAAGCATGGAGAACAGGATACACCTCTATGGATGGATAGTTTTTCTTATTAAAAAAACACAGTGGGAAGCACAGTAGGGGAACGTACTAAAACAAGGCTTTGCAGCAATTTCTTTTAAAGAAATTTCCCAAGATAGCAACTTGAAAAGCTTTTAATCTTATGACTAGCTATAGAGTGTGCTTTGCATTAGGTGGTATTTAAAAATTCCATTAGCTTGCAACAGATATGGTAGAGTTTCCCAAACTCTCCTTTCTCATTTTTTTCCTCTTATAAAACATTTGTTATCCAGACTTCTTAAAATGGACACAAATTTGTGACTCTGAAACACTATGACAAACTTAACGAATGATACATCAGCTATTTTCATTTTTCTAATACAAAATTTGACTTATAAGTTGACATAATGGCATCACTAAATAGAGTGATGAACTTTTATAGCTGTACTTACTGCTTCATTCACTTAATGTCTCACATTTCATCAGGTGAATACTGAAGGCAGTGAGTGCAGGGTGGCTTTGTTTTCACTTTGTCTAAACTGCATAGAAGAACCAGGCTCATCTTAGAATATCCTTCCCAAAGAGCTTAAAAGTAATATTTCAACTGACAATTTGATTAGTATATGAAGACATTGCTATCTAAAACAGCTATCAAAAGAAGGCTTTGCAAAATGTAACTGAAAGGTGGGCCACAATTGAGTGCTCTGTGAATATTAAATATTTCTTAAATGTATGGGTAGTGATATAACAGTAGTTAGCCATTACAATGAATTTATTATACATATTATACTTATTGATAATTGTCAATATTTTTAGTTCCAGTAAATACCAGGAATAAACTGATAGTTTGGATAAAGATAATTACACATTGGTTCAGAGACTTTATGCTCAAAAGTCAAAAGAATTTCACATTAAATGTAAAATTTCATACAACTGCACATGAAAATGTATATTTTATTCCTATTTGGTAGCTTAACATTTATATACTTTGACAACTAGATCAGAGATCCAGTCTGAATTTCATAAGATTTTTTTTGTAAACTAATAAAAATAATACTGAATACAATTTTCTCATGTGAGTTAGCCAACAATACATAGGATCATAAGTAATACTATGTATATAATATATCTATACACTGACCATTCAAGTATTTTTATAGACAATGTAACCGACAGACACTAACGTTTGAAAGCAAAATAATTTTCTAATGTACAAATTACACTAAAATATTTTTAAAGTTCTATAACTGGATTAAATGGAATGATTTCAGGATATTCAAGAACAACAAAAATACTAGTAACTATAAAGTATGTGCAAAAAAGTATAAAGTTTACTTCATATTATATTATTTTCACATAAACAATTTGAATAAATTGCTATTAATTTGAAAGTGGTGTAAACTGGAAAATAATTATGTTTTAAGTAACATTTGTAAAATTCTTTTTTTTTTTTTGGTTTTTCGAGACAGGGTTTCTCTGTGTAGCCTTGGCTGTCCTGGAACTCACTTTGTAGACCAGGCTGGCCTCGAACTCAGAAATCCGCCTGCCTCTGCCTCCTGAGTGCTGGGATTAAAGGCATGTACCACCATGCCCGGCAACATTTGTAAAATTCAAAGGCACATTTTTGTTTTGTTTTTTTTTTTCATTACATTATATTGTACTCTGAGAAAGTTTAACTTAAAAGTTCATTTAATTAGTCCAAGAAAGTATATCTTTAGTGGCAGGTTTATGAATATGAACTCTGTCTAAATTATATCAATTTGATATTTTTCAGTTGTCTAATATTATATTAGAAAATACTTTATTTCTTACTGTAGAAATGTTTTAGAGTATTTGGACTAAAAAGTATTTCTGGTATAAATTAGAAGGGTAAGTATTTACAAAATATAATGTTTAATGAGACTTAAAAAGTTGAAGTATAGATTTTACTGAGGGTACTATAATATGAGTTATATTTAAAGATGTATGCATTTATGACATCAAAAGTTAAACTTTTGATTTTGAGTACTTCAAGAAGCTAAAAAAGAATAAGAAGAATAGTGAGAATAAAATTATTTGATAATTAGATGATTGCTTATGAAACTCAAAAAAACATTCAGCCTTCAGTAATTTTTTATTTATTACAATAACATGAACTGCAAGAAATTTGACAGTACAGGATTTCCATGACAAGATATACATAGAAGTTTGAGAAAAAAAGCTATAGTTTCCAATTTGTCTTAAAAGTTAAAAATCTGATCTTCATAATATAAGTTAAAACAGCTCTCAAATCACTAATGCCCATTTCCACTTGTAACAATACACTTTGTGGCTTTAAAAATCATTCAAGAATAAAGACTTAAACACATGTATTATTTTCATGAGGATCTTGTGCACACACATTTCTGCATTTCAAAAAAAAACCACTGTAACTGTGGGGGTGGGGGATTATATTTCAACATTATATGCTTATGCTACAATTTGATCAGATCTAATTTTATTTGTTTTATATATTTGGGGTGGGGGATTAAAGAATTCCTGAAGGGAAACAGTTAATCTATTTTTAACTAAAGCTTTACTTTTGTAATCTATCCAGTGCTTCAAGTTCTGTCATTGATCTATGATTTATGTGATTTAAACCACCTCTTGGCTGTAACACTGGTTTCTGTCCAAGATGCTGAGTTGAATACTAATTACAAGATCAAATTTATGCTGTTGGGCTAAGCAGCTGAATGAGTTTTCCAAGAAGGACACCCTGCTCCATCCCTGCCACAATTGAACCTTAGGGAAGTTCTGTCAGAGAAAGGGATAAAGGGAAAATGAAATGAATGAAATAAAAGGATTCTACATGTTTTAATATATTAAATGATTGTTTTGTATCACACTTAAGCAGTCATGAATGGAAATGTGCTTGTGTAGACAGAAGCATAACTTGTATATTTATTGATGCATTGTGTGTTTTCATGTATGAAAACATTGAATAAATGCTCAAATCAATATTTATGGCTGCATTTAAAATGAAAGTTAATAGCTACGGTCTGCTCCACAGAGTGGAAAAGCTTCCATTATTTAATTGAATGCCAAAACTTTCAAACATTAGGCAATACTGAATTATATATGATCATTTATTCTATTGGAAGTGAGAATCAATTTGTTGGAGAAGTAATTTGAGAATTGTAGATAACTTAGTGATTTCCCCCCAATGTAGTGTTGTAAAAGCTGGTACAATTTTTGTCCATTGAGTGATACTTGGTGGTGTCTTGAGATATTTTGGTATTCACAATTTACATGGCATGAACTTCTTTTGAAATTAACAGCAAGCATATTGGCCAGGGATGTTAAATATTCTACACTGAATAAAACAATTTCCTATGACAAAGAATAGTCATGTGCAATATGTCTACAGGTTTCATATGTTTTCTAGGCCTTAGTCATGTTCATAGATATTGCAGAAAAGTGTCAGGAGTTGGTACTTACCCCTTTGAAAAGAAAGTAATACTAACTTACAAGTAGGACCCAACATCATGGTTGAAATGTGAATTTTTGAGTTTTAAGGTTGATCCTTTGCTTTTTACCTTAAAATACACTGGGACCTTCCTTTTCTTAACATATACAAATGCAACCTACAGCCCATTTTCCCTTTTACTCATATAAATATACATTCAAGTATTGTTTGTATATGACAACATTTTAATGTGGAGGTCTAGCTTTTTCTATGGAAATAGGTGAAGTCCTTTTTAGGTATTATTTAATTCATTGAAATTATACAGCTAATTTTCTGTTGGGGTGAGGTGAACTTATTTTTTTAGATAGTTGTATTGTTTAGTGTGACTTTCTTCTTTTCATAATGGACTATATACTGGGTTGTATTCATCAAATAAAAGGTACAAGTAAAAATTAAGCCATATTTTCCCACTAAAATGAAGACATCTTAGTGGACTTTTTGGTCCATTAAACTGCAGGACTCGTGGGGAGTGTATGTGAGTCAGATGAGGAACAATTGTTAACATTAACATTTTTTTCTTTCAGATGTAATGGCAATATTCTATTTGTTGTAATGTAATGGAGCTAGCTATAAGAAATCAAGGTAAAATCACATTATCTGGTCCTGTCACCTTACACTGGCTAAGCTACTATATTTTCCATCTATAATACAAGAATATATGTATATATTGTACTTGCTTATGACTTAAAGATACAAGTCTATATTAAGGAAATAAACTAAAAATACCATTGTTATTATTTTTTAACTGTTATTAACCTATCAAGTTAGAACTTTCTACATAGGAGTAAAATTTCGTAAGAAGCTGGGCTTGGGAGGCAGAGGCAGGTGGATTTCTGAGTTCGAGGCCAGGCTGGTTTACAGAATGAGTTCCAGGACAGCCAGGACTACACAGAGAAACCCTGTCTCAAAAAAAACAAACAATAACAAAAAAATCATAAGAAAAATTTCAATCTCCTGACAGTTTATTTAAAGAACACTCTAATATAGGAACTGAGAGTAATATCCAACACAGAGTCACAATTTAGCAGTAGAAAATTTGGGGACAGGTGACATTTAAGAGATCAATAAGCAGAGAGGAGTTTGAGAACAGGGAAGGCAATCAGGAAGAAGGAGGGCATAGAGTATGGACTAATGTTTATTCTACATTCCAAAGAACAACCAACAAAGTTCATCTTCAACATAAACTGGTTATCTGGAAGACTTTCCTTTTTGAATACAAAATGTAACTGGAAGTCAATATAGAACATATATTAATGTAAATTTAGATCATATCAGCTAAATTCTAGTATTACAGTTATTTTGTTTCAAGTCCTCATCATCTTCTAATTTGCTGTCCCTGATTTTATAAAATGTTTACAATATAGAAGAATGGTACTAATAAAAGACATGTCCATAATTGCAATAATTTGTGACTCATTTTTCTAAAAAAATAATTATTCATATTGAATTTAAGAAACATTTAGCCATTAGAATGGTAATCAAGTTTAAAAACGTATATTTAAATTTAACAGAGCAATGTTGTCATTTGCAAAGATATTTAATAATAGATGTTAACCACAGAGATTTTAGAATATCTATGGTGATATCCTAAATGATAATTGGTGATAAAATTGGAAATTATAAGATTTTATCTATGTCCTCTCTGTTACTAACCATCCATGGATTCAACTAGCTAGTACATGTAGTATATTATAAGATAGTTTCATAGAAAATCAACCGTGGGTCTAGAATGAAGGCTCAGTAGTTAAGAATTCTTTCTGCTCTTATAGTAGACCTGAATTTGATTCTCAGAACCTATGAGGCAATTCACAATTATCTGTAACTTTACTTTTGGTGAAATTTTAACTATTCTTCTCACCTCCATGAGCATCAGGCAAGCACATGATACATAGATATACATGCAAGTAAACATTAATACACATAAAATAAAAATAATTCTTTCAATAATCTACCTCAAGTATTTTCAGTTAGATCGTCTTCTATACTTTGATTGCAATTCTTATTATATATATGTGACACAAGACTCAGTAAGGCAAGAAACACAGTTACAAATTTATTTTCAATTTATTGTATATAGAGATACTACTGCAAATATTTAGGTAATCACTTATCCAAGAAGTTTGTTGATAGAGACATGTGAACCATTGTTGAGTTGTATTACAAAATTTTGAAGTGTTCAAATTATCATAATCTTTCACATGTATCATTCAAATAACTTCTCAATATAGCAACATTTTTACAGTATTCTGCCCTTCCAATTTTTCCACATACCAAAGCCAAAATCTGAGTGAGAACATTGTTTTCCTTATCCAGGAAGATTTTGTCAACATTTTTCTGTGCATCATTGATTAAACTGAGATTTAATATGCTTCTATTTAACTCTAATGATTGACTTCCCATGGCCACATTACTAAAAGTAGTGATATAATGACTAAGGTCTCAAATCTTTATCAAGATTTTCAGCATCCTTTAAAGAAAAAAATCTCAAAATAAAATTGGAAATTCTAGAATATTATCCAACCCAACATCTTAGATCCTAATGTAATTCCTACCGAAAATGAATGTACATTCATCATATAAAGCCCAGAAAACTAACAGACAAGGAAAATTAATATCCTAAAGAAGATTCTGTATGTTGTACGTAAAATTATTATAATTGTTTCTTTCCTGAAGTAAAGCCAGTTAACCTTGATACCAATTATAGACAATATTACTCTTTCTATATTGTTACTATATGCCTATGACGTAATTATTTCATTCTTCCTTCCATCTAATAGACAAATATTACTCCTGTACCTTCTATTGAGGTCCTCTAACATATCTGACTAGATACTAGATTGGTAGTTATTGTATAAATGGGATAACATTTTGGGGACTACTATGATTTGTAATCACAGTATATTGTTTGGTTTATTGCATAATAGAGTATGAAAGTATTAGTTGAATATTAAAAAAAGAGGCAAAGGGAGATAGATTATTTCATTTTTTTATCACCTAATGAACTCACCATGGACCCATTGTATAAGGGAGGAAAATGAATAATATTTATTTTAATTTTGATAATTTTGTCAAATATAGTTTAACTGCTAAAAGCTTCTCTAATTAATTAAAATCTTTAAATATCAGTAATTATTTCTTTTAATACATCTTTTCTTACTCAACATACCAGTCCTCTGCTAATGGTTCAATACAATGTGTATCTTAAATGTACATTAAATAAAATATTGTGCTAGGGTTCCTTTTATCAGTATCATTGATCTTAATTAAACATTGATTGCCTCTTTTTTTCTAATGTCTGTCACCTAGTTAATGTATTTCACATTCTATATTATCAGAGTAGGATATAAACCCAAATTAAACAATATTGATTTTGATCCACTTTTGCATACCAAATGGAAGTTGGCCTTTCTCTACAACTGTACAAAACTCATGACAGAAATTAACCATTTTCCTGCAATTCTTGGCCACTGGGGTTTGGCAAATTACAATAGAGTACTCATCTGCAGGCCAGACCATTTTGTGAGTAGCAGTCTTTCTTCTGAAACCAAATGTAAATTCATGCCCATGTGCATTTTGTTTTAACATCTGCTACTGAGAGAACATTCATATATGTTAATAGAAATCAACCTCAGATACTTCCTTGAAGTTGTAATGAGACTTATTACTATGAGAAAACATCAAAGTATGCTCTCCTAGCCAGAAATTTTTATTAAAAATCCTATCCAGATAACCAGGAAGTCACATTTATCAATTAATCACAAGAATAGCTGTCAAATATCAAATTATAAAGAGTTCAATAGAGCTATAAAACATTCAAAGTGGGTTCGGGAAAGTCTGTAAAGTAAGGTATATCATTTTGAAATGAGATTTGAATGACAACTGAGTACTGAGGAATCAGAAATGACGAGTTTTTATGAATGCTGCAAATCCAGCCTGTGCCATAATAAATCAGCACTGTTGAGGAATTGACAATCTAATGTGACAATAGTGTGAATACTGGAAGAATGACTAGGAGACAAGAGATATAGATAGAAGTCAGTTTACATGTATACAAAGGGTGACCTTGTAGGAGTTCTAAGCAAGAGTGTGTGAACTGACACTATGTAGTATGCATTTTGATAATATTAATTTTGGCCTATTTGTAAAATAAAAATTCAAAAGATGCAGAATGGAAACAGAAAGACAAATTATAGTAATAGATGATAACACTTGCTGTAGGAAAAATACTCAAATTAGAGAGATGTTTACTAAGTAAACTTCAAAGCTTTTGAAGCTAGAAAAGTAGTTCCTGAAATGAGGAGTATTGAAAGGGATAAAGGCTTTCTCATGAGGTATGACTAGGGAATAAACTAAATTTCATATATAGTTTTCTGTGAACTATTATAGGATATTTAGTAGAGGAGTGACATACAGCAAAATAATTTAACATTCTAGTAGATGATTAAGCACTTAGGTACTTTGGGTATGTTAGAAGAAGAGAAAGACATTCTACCATCACCTCCATCAGTGTGAGTATTGGGACTTGAGAATGTTAACAGTTTAGTATGGTAGGCCTGCTTTAGAACTACTAGCTTCCATAGATAGAAATAAAGAACTGAACTACCTACAACAGAAGTTAAATCAGCTCTTCATTCTATCAATGTTTAAAATTCTGTGAAACTAGGAATGACAGCAGTTTTAAGGCCAGTTAGATTGGATTCTTGACACTGATCACTCATAAATTTTCAGTTATTATCAACTAGCAAGTTCCAAGAAACCTAGAAGCAGTAGTCACAATGATCTAAAAAGCAAATAATATCCAAGGTCTCAGCAAACATTCACCCACAAGTCAGTCTTGATTGTCCTCTGTGGGAACTGTAGTCAGATCAAAGCATCCTAAATCTAACAACAAACATCTCCCGGCAGTTCTCTCTCAATTGCTTCTACTCAGGGATTATCTTTCAGAAAATGTAATATCGTTGATGAAAATGAACCCAGGAAAAAAAGTTGGTAAGAATATCAAGAATGAAACGTTGTTTGTCTTATTAGTCTTCAGGATGAAATAATTATTTGATTCAACTTGATTATATATTCTGGATCATTCCAAAGCTTCTTATGAAAATCAACACTACTATAATAAAAAAGTGGAGTGTTTAGGAATTAAGTGGCTTCATTGATCATTAGATCCTTTATTGAGAGGAAGATATTGAAATAGTTGGTTAGGAAATTAATTCTGGATGTGAAATGATTTTGAATTTTATTAGTTAGGATGTTCTGATAGAGGTAATATTTGTCACCTTCCTGCTACTCTCCTTGCCTTCATTAGAAAGCAATACAACAACAACAACAACAACAATAACAGTACCCATGTTGTGCCCTGAGTCCAAGGGAAACCCATATGACCCCAAGATTTGCAAAGCCTGCTGCAACTCACAAAAGAACTCGGTTCGCCCACCTAGCACTCACTGCCTGAATGCTGGCAAGCGACCCTGAGTCCAGAAAACATTAGGTTTATATACAGTATAGGAATAGTGTGAATATTCACAGAAAAGAGGAATAGAGAGTGGGATAGTACTGAAGCAGGAGGTGGATAATAGGTGTCTGTTCAAGGACTAATTTTATGGCCAGTCGTAACTGTCTGTGACCTGACCACTTTTTACCTTTTACTTTTTCCATGGTCTTCCTTGAGCTTGTTATTTCTCTATGGTCTCAAGGATAGGCACCTGGAATTTTTGCTGCTTATTAACAGGAGTATTGAGTGCCATTCTAATGCTAGGGGATGGGGAGGGAGGATGGGAGCCTCTGGTAGGGAAATGCAGAGGCAAACTGTCTGCACAGCACTGAAGTCTCTCTAGTATCAGTAATTCAGGGGTTACAACACCCAAACTTTTCTGTTCCTTTAATAATAAAGCCATTGCATGTAGAAATTCACAGCCCATGCTTCACCCAGGCTACAAATTCTGGTCTTGTCCCTTATATCATCTCTTTCAGTGTTATTTTCCAGGTGAACCTGTGTACTCTTTCTGCTTTCTACTTATATGTGATCTGAAGCAGCACTAAAAGAGACTCGATGTTTATTATTCTGTAGTCATTGACTAAGGCAGAGTTGAAGTTAACACAGCTGCTTCATATTCTCCATCTTTTGATTATTTAGACAAATAAGTCTTTAAGGAACACTGTCTGTATTTTATTCATCTGAGGAATACTTGCATAAACTGTTTTTCATACTTGTACTAGGTTATGAGTTATTTTTCTATAATTGACCAAAGATAACTTAAACCAATGAAGTGTCAAAATAAGTCTGATAATAAGGCTTTGATATATAAATGTGAACTCTCCCCATTATCCTCTTCATTATTCCTTCTCATGTTCAATCTCATTATCTCAGGAAACTATGTGTCATGAAATTGTAAATGAGATTTTCTACTTTTGTTTCCCCAAATAAGAGACCCCTTATTATTTGAGGTTTCTCCAGGCCAGGTGCTTCTGCTCCACTTTCCTTCTTCCTTCTCTGTTGTCTTCTCTCTTTTTCTCTCCCAAAACCTTCAGCTCCACCTTCCCCTATTTCACTGCTCAATCACTGGCTCTAGCCTTTACTTTATAAATTAATATGGGAAGAAGGTTTACAGGAAATCACCTGAGTGCTGACTCATTCCTTGTTCAGAACCCCTCACAGGAGAACAGAATTAACATCAAATACAGTTAGTCCCAGGGCTATCAGCAAAACCCTTTCTAGTTCTTTCTGAATTCTGGCTATCTGGTTAAACTTAGTTGTTCTGGCTCACACTCCTCCCCAAGCTGACTGATTCAATCTGTCTTTCCTCAGCTTCTCACTGAGTTGTTCTCTATGGCTTCAAACTTACTCTGGAAATTTGTTTTAATCTTCTGGCTCATTCTCATTTTCTAGATTGCTTTGTCTTTATCTGCAACCTGTCTCTCTAAAACAGTTCAGATAAAATTGCCTCCTTTCTCTCTTTTTTTGACTCCATTGCTTTCTTAAATTGCATTTCTTTCCTGTTTGTTTCTGTGACAGGTATATCCTGTCTCTTACTTAGTCTGTCAAATCTTTCTCTGATTCATCACTTAGGCTGCCCTTCAATTGGATGTTATTGTTTTGGATTAAAGGTGTGTCTATATTCTACACAGAAGTATTAAAGATGTGTTATTTCAGTTGGATCACACAGACCTAGATCATCTTTGGATGTAATTCCTTGCCAAAGTAGCTATGCTGCTGGATTAAAATTCCTCTATATATGGGTACATTTTTCTGTAGTTTTAGAAGGTTTTTTTCTTTTCAGTGATCTGGCTAAAAATATGATCTATGTCATTCACCTAGAATTCTTCTTCTTTCTCGTTGATTATAATTTGAAATTTTGATCTTTCCTGGAATTTCCTGCATAATCTTTTCTTTTATTTAAATGTTTCTCATATTATTTGTTTGTATAATCTAATTCCTCTAAGTTATCTTTGAATATTGATGTTCTATCTTCTACTTGAACTATTCTCCTTGTAAGGCTTTCCACCTGAATTTCCTAATTGGGCTTATGAGTTTTCCCAATTCCATCTTCATTTCAGCTTAAATTTGCAATATTTTTCTTTACTGAATTTGGTTTTCCCAACCTGTAATTGTCTTTATAATTCCACTCAACCTCCTGTTTATATTTTTACTCCAGTAGCTCTTTCTTTGAATTCATTTTTTTAAGTTCATTGGGTTATTTACTTGTATCTCTTTTAAGCCCCAATGGATTATTTAAAGACATTTATTATGATTTTCCTTTTAAGAGCTGTGCCCTGGGGTTCATCTGAGTAAATTTCATTAGATAACATTTCCATTAGACTGGTGGTTTCTGTGGTGAATATAGTGTCATGATATTAACATAATGTTTTTGTCATGAGACCTGTGCATGTAGACCTTTTTCTTGGCTGTGTTTCTGCTGTAAACTCTGCAGGTTTGGTTGGATCACAGAATATGCCTTCTATTCTGAACCTGGAAATAAGAAAAGGAACAGGCTGGGCTCATCTGACTGGGTCAGAGCTTTGGTTATGGAAGTCAGCATAGGTCTTGGAACTGAGGAGGATAATACAAAGTAGTATAGTTGAAGCTAACTCATTAGACTGGGCTGGAACACTATGTATTGGCTGCAATGGGTATGAAGGATTGCTCTGTCAATAATTCTTTTAAATTTATTCATCATTAACCCTCAAATCATCTTTATATCTCCACTTTACATTTATTGTCTCATCTATGTGTGTATGAGGGGGAGGGGGTTGCTGAATTTATTTAGTGTTGTTGGTATGTATATATGTTTGTGGATAATCCCATTGGATTTGATAACCTATCAAGGGACTTGTCCTTGGATAAGACAAATTCTTTTTCTTTCAACATCCATTATATTCCTGTCTTTGTGACACACCCCTTTAATCCAAGCACTCAGAGTCAGTCAGAGGTAGATGTAACTCTGAGTTTGAGGACAGCCTATCTACAGAGCTAGATACAGGACAGCTAGGACTACACAGAGAATCTCTCTCTCTCTCTCTCTCTCTCTCTCTCTCTCTCTCTCTCTCTCTCTCACACACACACACACACACACACACACCACAGTACCACCACCTTCACCAACAACAACATGAAACAAAACAAAACACAATACAACATGGCCATTAATTGGTTGTAGCTCTTCAGCTCTTCATCTGGAGTTAGGGTATTGTGAGATTTCTCACACATGCTTTGGGTTTGTGTTATCATTTGCACAGGTCATATTTAGTTGACCATACTGTTAAAAATTTCATGGGTATAGCTTCCCACCATATATATGGTAATTATCTCATAGCATATATACTGGTTTTCTTACTCTTTAGATCTTTCCACCCCATCATATGTCATGTTCCATGAAACTTAGGTGTGAACATTGTGTAATAGATACATCAACCAAGAATAGACACTGCACATGGTTCTGGGTTGTATAAGAAAGCAGACTTAAGCAAACTATGAGGAGTAAGCCAGTAGGCAGAACATCTCCATGGCTTCTATTTTGCTTCCTGCCTCCAGATTCCTGACCTCCTAGAGTTTCTGCCTTTAACTCCCTCAATAATGAAGTTTTACCTGAGAGCTGTAAGCTGAAATGAACCTTTTCTCACCTACTTTGTTTTTCATTATGTTTTTTTTTTAATCACAGCAATAGAAACATTAACTGAAACAGGCACCCTGCAGTCAGTTGTTCTCTACATTTAACAAGGTATGGATTTCTGTGCTCCATGTTAAAAGCAACTTTCTTTGATAATGGGTGAAAACTATACTTATCTGTAGATATAATAATAGGTATTTAGATTTCATTCGAGAATTATACTGGTTTAGGAATGTGCCTGTAGGGAGTCCTCTTGTAAAGACTGTTATCTCACCAAGAACAGGTCATTAGGTAGGTTACAGTACCAGGAATGAATTCCTTCCCATATCACAGGCATTATGTCTCAAAGGTAGATATTGAGTATTCCCAAGGTTTGTGCCAGTATTGTACCTTTGTGTATATGTTGTAGTGCTATTATTGTATCTGAATCTTAACAGCTAAGTAGAACTTCTAATTGCAGTTGGCAACTTGGATCACAACTATGAGTGCTTTGAGAGCTAGTCCTCAGGGACAACATTTCTAGCTCATGTCCAGCTTGATTCCTCCTAGTCTTGAGTCCAAAGTATGTAAAGACTTCAACAATAAGGAATTACTTTCCACCTCTGGGAAGCAACCAAAGGCAATTGTAATATCCTGTGCTGTTTTGGTAGTCTCCACATATAGACATAGTTATCAAATATGTCTCTATTTGATCTTTCTTGAAGACATCGATGCTAAGCTTGTCTATAAGATATTTTGTGACTGGAGTTGATAGATCTGTTCATATGTGATGCATTCCAGTTTATGAATCAGATATGATTTTCTCTTTGAGGAACATTGTACAATTCTTATATTCTTCATGCTGTTTCCCCCATCCTGCCCATCATCTACTTTTTCTTTCGTCTTTTGCTACTAAAATACTCATTTTCTTCCAATACTCTGGAAGTTGGAATGGGCATGGCTCTCATAGGCTTAATATTTGAATACTTGTATCCCAGTTGGTTTGTTGGAAGAGGTGTGTCACTGAGGGTGAGTTTTGAGGTTTCAGTGTCATTCCCAGTTAGCACTCTACACGCCCCCCTTTTAAGGCTCTGTTGTGTCTCAAGATGTGAACTCCTTTAAGGAAAGGCTTTTGCTATTGATCTATTTTGTAAAGTGCAGGAATTTATCCTAATTAGACCATGATATTTTGACTAAATACTGGCTGGCATAACTTTTAGCTAGCTGTAAATTAAATAAAATATTTAGTAAATATGCCAGCAAGTTTTATGTCAATTCCACACAAGCTAGAGCTACTGTGGTGATCTGAATAGGTTTAACCCCTATAGACTCATGTGTTTGAGTATGCTTGGCCCATGGGAAGTGGCACTAGTAAGAGGTATGGCCTTTATGGAGGAAGTGCATCACTGTCAGGGTGGGCTTTGAGGTCATATGCTCAAGCTCCATCCAGTGTGGAAGAGATTTTCCTCATAGCTGCTGGAGGAAGAGAATCTTTTCCTGGCTGCCTTTGTATCAAGATGTAGAACTCTCAGCTCCTCTAGCACCATGTCTGTTTGTGTGCCACCTTGCTTTCTGCCATGATGGTAGTGGACTGAACCCCTGAAACTGTAACTGAGCCACAATTAAATGATTTCATTATACGACTTGCCTTGGTCATACTATATCTTCCCAGCAATGAAACCCAATCATCTGAAAGGAGGGAACCTCCACTGAGAAAATACATCCTTAAAATTCAGCTGTATGGCATTGTCTTAATTAGTTATTGATGGGGCAGAGCTCAGCCTGTTGTGGGTAGTGCCATCCCTGGCCTGGTTCTTCTGGCTCCTATAAGAAAGCAGGATGAGCAAACCATGAGGTGCTAGAAAGACAGTAAGGAGCACCCTGTAAAGAACTCTTCATCAGCTCCTGTCTCCAAGTTCCTGCCCTGTTTGAGTTCCTGTTCAGACTTCCTTCAATCCTGAACAATGATATGAAAGTGTAAGCCAAATAAACTTTTTCCTCTTCACCTTGCTTTTTGATCAATGTGTTACCATCACAGCAATAGAAACTGTAACTAAGACAATAAACATACACATAAAATTTAGTGTGATACTTCAAAAGCTTAACTTTTTTGAGTACATTTAAAAGGTTAACTTATTTTGAAAACTTTAAAAGTCATTCCAAATTAGAGTAAAAAAACATTCTAGTTAAGCTTAAAGGCTACCAATATCTGTGAAACTTGATTTGTGTTCTTGGTAGAGAAGGCAAAACATCCAAACTTCAATTCAAACTCAAACATAGTTTTTAGTGTTTCCTTCCAGCATTAGGTGAAGCTCCTACTGTCTTTTGAGGGTCTCTGGGACTTCAAGCCATTAGTTCAACAGAGGACCAGTTTCTCATGGTGCACTTCCCCACATATTCTCTCACTTATAGCTCTACATATTCTGAATGCATGTGTGACATGAAGCTAGAACTGAAGTGCACTGAGAAACAAAGGAGACGAATGGGAAATGGATATGTTAAAAATAGTTACACTCTTCTGTGAAAATGTCTGTCTGGAACCCAGTAAAATGTATCAGAACCAATAAAATGCATGAAAGAAAAGTAAAAAAAAAATGAAAGTTTCAATAAATTATTTTATGTTTTTTGGGAGTAACCAATAAGAAAATTGATGGACCTCAGCCAGACAAACCTCTTTTAATATCTGTAAACTCTACCTACAGGGAACTAAATTAACTGACACCAAAGATTATGTTTTACATTTTAAATTTTCTAAATGAATATATGTATGTATACGTATATTTTTTAAATGTTCCTTAGAAAATGGTAAGATGACAAGACAAGAGATGTATTATATTGATAAGCTTGTTTGAATATTTCTAAAAGTATAATCTACATATGCTAAGATATGTTATTTAATCACAAGTATACCATTGATATCATATGAATAAATATTTTAATAAAATACTTTTCAAAGTGTGTTGTATTTATAAAAACATTTTAAGCTAGATATGATCACTCAGTCCAGCAATTTAAGCAATTGTGAGGCTGAAGCAAATGGATTACCATGAGTTTGAGGCCAGCCTGGTTTACATAGTAAACATGGTAGTTGGGAAGTGAGCATAAATAATTAAATCATTGAAAATGTAAGGATTTCAACTGTATGCTACTTGCATTTGAAATAAAATTATTCCACATATATCTGATGCTTAATAAAATAAATTAAAAAGAAATTAGAAATATGTTTCTTATTTAGTGATCATGTAGTTTAGTTTTCCTCTGTGTGACCATTTTTTAATGAATTAGAGACAGAACTCAGTCAGTAGTAGTTGTTTGACTGGATATATTGATGACTATTGTTTTGTTGTTGTTGAGTAAAACTAACATTAATGTACTTATAATTCTAAGACTCAAAATTTCTCTACTAATTATTTAAGAAATACATAAGTATGAAATGTGGGCTTTTTATACGTGCTTTTTAAAAATTGTAATAAAAAGTTGCTTTTCTCATAAATAGAATTTCTAGACAACTTCAGAGTTTTCCTTATGCTTTGAAATCCAGGTATTTCATTGGTAAAAAATTATCATTACTGAATGGTAAACTATAATAAGAACCTTAATTTTAAGGAATGATTCTGAAAACAAGAGGAGTAAATCTATTGGAGTGGCTGTGATTTTTATTTTTATTTGTAGCCATGGATTGCTAGGATAATCCAGATATGTTTTATTCAGGGTGTCAAGTGTTTGAAAGGCAAGGTAGGTTGAATTGATACTGACTTGCCATCTGTTAAAAGGAGACCTTATTTAGAGGACTCGATGAATCAATGAAGGCAATTCCCGGCAAATCTATTGCTACAATTGAAGGAAAACATTAAAAGCACATGTTTTACTTTAGATGTGTGGGCAAGTGTGTCAGCTTTATATGCAATGTCAGCATGGTAAATTTTTAACGTAGAGAATATGTACAGAAAGATAATTGCTTATGAAAACCATAGCACATGGCCTATTATAATTTTCTCATTAATAATAAGTAATAGTTAACTTTTCCAGAACATGTATCTGTTTGGTGTTGTAGTGGTCATCTTATTTATATAATTGTATTATTAACCCTATAAAGCAGAAGCTTAAATCTCCTTGTTTCAGAGATTAGAAAACTGAGACTCAGTGATACTTAGATTATAATGATTATAAGTGATAAATTTAAGATTAGAATTAAATAATGTAAATTTAGAACACAGGTACTTAACCAATAGACCTGATAAACAAGAGAAATTTCAACAAAAGTATGTGCATATGTATATAGTATATATTCATTATTATTATTATAAACAGTAATATAGTGACATTTTAGTTGACATAGTTCTGTTTATTTAGGGATCCAGCTTTCTGGAATAATGAATATCTCTGCAACTTTTCCTCAGCTAAAACTAATGAGATGAGTTACTAAATGTTTGGGTTGTTTTAATGATTAACTAACGGCATAAGAGAAGCTAGTAGACAGGGTAAATATGGCCAAGCTGTTCCGAATGAAGGTTAAAAAGTCACAATTAAACTTACAACATTTCCCAATTAGTACATAATACAGTGAAAAATGTAATTTGTATTAGATAATAAAATATATACTGTGTAAATATGTTATTTAATCTTTTAATGTAATAAAAATGGGCTGAGTATGTAGCTCTGTAGCAGAGTTCTTGCCTAGCATGTATTCCCAACACCAATATAAATAAATAAAAATTAAATAAATATTAATGGTAATGACTATGAAAATAGTATGTAGGATTAACTGGCGTATCTCTGTAAACTTGGAATTGTCCAAATGCTCTTACTACCTTTTGTAAAAATAAGAACATTATATACAAGCACTGTTATTATTATTGTTGTACTAACAAGGTCAGTAAGATACAATAAAATTAAATAAATTTGCAAGACTTATATCTCTAGCTAGAGGACTGTAGAGCCAGACTACAAACCCAGGCATTTTGGTGCCTTTTTGAAGTAAACATAAATATAGGATTACTCTATTCTTTTGTGGTACTCCTGTGTAATAATGGAGAAAGGCTGAATTGTAGTCATGTCCACATGGTCTGCTGCTAATGATTCTACCATACACAATAAGAAATGTTTACTATCTTTCTTTCTGGAGGGATAGTAAAGGAACCTAGCTTTCTGAATGATTAACAGGGATATCATGGAGTGAACAGATAAATAAGAACAAATTAATAAGAAGCAAAAGGATTAATAGAAGACAAGAGGAAGCAAATTGGGACTGTGTGGAAAGAGTGATTTATAGGGGAATAGAGTGTTAACAAGGAGTAATTAGCCAGTTAATGTAATTATTACCCTTCACTTTTTCCTATATCACCATGATTATGATTTGTATTCCACTTAAAAGTTACCCACATCTAGAATAGCCTGTGCTGCCTCCTGAGGCCATAGTGATGTTTGGGTCCATAGTGCAACTGAGGTCTTTGTCTGGGGCCATCGTCCTATTGTGACCAATGTCTGTGTTGATGTCAATGGCCCATGTTACCACCAAGGCCATGCAGATATCCTTAGTCTTGGCTGCCACCTGAATCCATGTTGACATCTGTGGGTCATGGTGCCAAAAGGGGCATGTTGGTATAGGTGACCTATTCTGCCACCTGAAGCCATGGTAATGTCCATGGTCTGGTCTGAAGAGTCGTGATAGTCCTGTGTATGAAGTTTGGACTGTCTCCAGAAACAATGTGAAGGTCCATGACCCATGCTCTCATTGACTGTAAAGAGCAAAGGTACTTTCTCCCCTTTATTTCAATGATATAAATGATTGCAGATGCATAGTTAAGAAAGAGAGATATGGAAGGCTTCAGTGACAACCCTACTACGTATGCCCACTGCCTGCCCCAAAGTAGCCAGCTAAACAGGAAGCTATCGAAGAGTACTTTAAAACTGTGTGCTAAGAATGTTGAAGTTAGATCTCCACAAGTGAAAAGCTTCTCCTAGGTTGCGGGAGATAAATGATTTATTTCTATTTAAGGGGCAGACCACTGAGAGTTTGACCATGATCCAGTGAGTATATTGATAAGACAAATTAGACTTTTTTAATTTTTAATTTTTTATTCTTATTGTTTTATTTGGGGGAGGGCAAGGAGGTCATCAGTGTAGGGGGCAGACATGGATGGACTGGGAAATGAGAATGATCAGCATATGTGATGTGAAATTCCTAAAGACTCAATAAAAAAATTGGTAAAAGAAAGTTACCTACATCTAATTCAAAAGAATGGAAATTATCCAAGTAGCCAGTAAAAATAATGATGAGTTTCATAAACTGTTCCCTAGATGTCCAGGGAGACGTTATCCAAATGAATAGTGCAGCCAATTAATATGCTTTTTTCGAGAATCACATGCTTTAATTTCAGTAGTAAATAATTTCTGGGATATCATTACCTGAACTGGGCAAATGGTTGTTAGATTATGTGTCTCTTTGGCTTCTACCACCTAAATTTGAAAGGTCCTGAAAGCTATAGAAAGGGTTATCAATGAATGATTGACCTAGACCTCAAACATTAAAGGTTATCATGAATTTTATTTTTCTAAATTAATAACGCATCCCTGAATTTGTTGGCATTGCCTTAAATCTACTCCTTTATTCTAACATATGCACTGGGGAGCTGAGATAAGATATTTAAATTCTTCATGCCCCACTGCTTTCAAATATAGGCTATCCCTTAATTGTTTTTTGTTTGTCTTCCAAATAGATTAAGTGAATTGCTCTTACAAAGTGCTTAGAACAGTGCCTTGTACTTAACAGTCAATAGGTTTGTCTCTTTTATTTACTATCCTGATGGTCAACCTTTGTAAGTCTTATCATGAATGACTACTTGGTGACTTTGAAGAACTAATCATTAAATATTAACTATTAACTGTGTACTATATATTTTACTGAGCAATAGAGATACAGAAAAACATGTTAATTTTATTTTCAAAAGATGAATTATGGATCTTCATAATATAGATATTTAACAATAAACTCAGTAGTAAATGATAGGGAATCATAAGTAATTTAATTAACATCTTTATAAAATTTAATTATATAACTATGATTTGTATTATCTTGATAAGTGAATCATATCAGAATGTGAATGTCATAATCATTCAATATCTCAAAAATGCCCAAAGTTTAACCTAAAGTTTTGTGAAAACCCCAATAACAGTAAATTTTCACATTATCATAGCAAAACATGCAAGATCGCCATCCAGTGTCCTTGTCAACTTTAACAAAATAGTACATTATAAAAGAGTTTCACACATTTGAGTCTTTTACTTCTTCCCTGACTCAGAGGTATGCAACATCAGCACAACTATTATATAATTATCAAAGGGCTGGAAAAAAATCTCATAATTTATTTAGAAAGAGAAATCTATATTATATCATGATTCTATTTTGTACATGTTTTGTTCTTCTGAAACATTCATAAATATTGGCAGTGTTTTATGTAAAATAAGATGAAACATACTATCCAATTGCATTTTATTTAACCTGTGGTATTCAAGGCCTAGAAAAATAGGTGGTTATGTTTTCTCTCATATGTGGATCCTAACCTCGAAAAGTTTAGTGCTCTTTAGAGTTGGAATGAAAGAAGAAGGAAGAATGAAAAGTCTTTAGGGAGCTGGAAGATAAAAACAAATATTATATGAAAGTGGAGGGGGACAAAAATAGAAAAGTAAAACATTAAATGGGAGTGGGGAAAAACGCCCAAGGAAGAGCTGGAGGTAGTGGGAAGTAGAGCCAAAGATAACCCACTTGGAAACTTACTATTCTAGAAACTACATGTTTGACAAAAGGACTTGTAATATAAATAATCTGCATGTGTTTATAATACTGCCATATAATACTGTCAGAAGTTATACATTTCTAAATAAAATTCTCAGTGCTAGTATATGATAACTACATTTGAGTTGTTGAATGGAGAGGGAGGGCACCCAGAGGCTTTCAAAACAATATAGGCTATTGCCATTGCTCATAAGTAGTATGTAGTTTTTACTACCCCACTTTAAGCTCCAGGCAACCATGATACCAGCCCCAAACAGTTTCCCTTGGATCCATGGATGAAAGACACACGCGCGCGCGCGCGCGCACACACACAAACACACACACACACACACACACACACACACACACACACACACGCTAGCTTATATATGATATGCTTTAACTCAATGGCCAGGCTCTTCTAAGCTTTCCTCATGTATTGAGCCTTTCTTTTTACTTCCAGCTCAGCATCTATAAATCTTCTTTCCACTTTGCCCAGTTACCTTTAGTCCTGGCTCAGCACCCTAAATCTGCCCTCAGTTCAGTTGCATTTCTAATCTCCTACCAGCTACAGTAGGCCCAATCAGGGAAGTGGCCAATCGTCACTCCACCCCAGATTTCATATGGCTGGTGGCTCTTTCTCCCTCAGAAGCATGGCAAATCTTTTCCTCTCTTCTATGTCTGCTAGTCTGCCTTCAGGAATCTGGAAGTCCAGCTTGTTTTGCACAACCATTGGCAGCTAGCATCTTTATTGATTGATCAAGAACCAATTGAAAAGCAGGACCTTTGGGGTTCACAGGCAGATTCCTGATCAAAGCATGTACACTGTACACTCACAGTTATTCACAATAACTATGTACTCTGTACACTCACAGTTATTCACAATAACTACATTGTAAACTGTATTTCTGCAGACACCACACACTTTGGATTCAGGACATAGAAAAATCATTCTACCACTTATCTAGAAATCTTCCCACTGCTGAATAGCTTTCATTATGTTGAAAGGCTTCTGGGGAAGAAAATAAATAAATGCTTTTACCTAGTACTGAAAGAAGTATGCTACAGTTTTGACCTGCTAGGCAAGGAAGGCCCCCTAGTGGAATAGGAACCTGACCATTATGGGTATATCCAACCACTTTCTGTTGAGATTTGAGACTTGCTACAGAAGAAGAACACTGTAAACCTGATCAAAAGTTTATCTCTAGGGTGTTAGGTCACAGAACTTTGGGAAGAATCACTACAACATTTTCCTAAATGAATATGTAGCTAAATGGTCTCCTAAACATTTAGGTTGAGACATATTTGCGCTACTCTCAGAGAAGCTTCTTCTTGCAGTGGAAAGTGGTTAATACAGAGACTTATAACTAGTCTTAGAAAGAAAGTGACTATTGAGAACTCAGCCCAAAATTTTGCACCTATTTCACCCACTTCAAGTATCATGGAAAAATCAGAGAAGAATATAGATATTATTAAAAGTCAGAGAATGGAAAAGAAGCTATTAAATGCTGCTTTCTGGAAATGGCAAGATCCTTACAGTCATAAAAACACCTCAGATATTGACTACCTGCATTAGACTCACATGTGTGCACATGGAAACACACACAGACACACTGAAAAAGAGAGACAGAGAGACAGAGAGATACAGACAGAGAGTCACAGAGAGTCAGAGATACAGAGAAATACGGAGACAAAGAGAGTCATACAGACACAGCCACAAAGACAGAGACAGAGAGATAGAGAAAGAGCGAAAGAGAGTGTGTGTGTGTGTGTGTGTGTGTGTGTGAGAGAGAGAGAGAGAGAGAGAGAGAGAGAGAGAGAGAGAGAGAGAGAGTTACAGAGACACAGAGACAGAGACAGAGAGACAGAGTGACAGAGAGAAAGTAAAGTAGAAAGATGAGTTGTAAAGAGTTGTCAAGAGTGAGAAGCATGGCAACAAAATCTGGACATTTATTCAGTTTCCAAAACCAGAAAATAACATAATAAAAGGTTAAATGGCCCACATATTCTGTTACAGATTTTCAAACCTAGCTTCAATGCATTCGACATTAATTCTATGGAGACTCGAGTAACCCAAATATGTAATATCCTTCAATCTCCTTCATATGACTACAAATTACATTACATTCTTTTTTCCATTGTTACATCAGGGACATTACAATATTTTCTGTATTAACTCATCTGTTGACATACACTTAAGTTGATGATTCATGTCTACTACTGCAAAAATAGAGCAACAGGATGGAACTACAGGTATCTACTTCAAAACACTTATTTAATTTCCTTGTAGGTCTTTCTAATTTTTTCCTTTATTTTATTAGATATTTTCTTTATTTACATTTCAAATGTTATCCTCATTACTGGTTTCCCCTCCGAAAACCCCTTATCACATTCCCCCTCCCCTGCTCACCAACCCATCCACTCCTGCTTCCTGGCCGTGGCATTCCTCTACACTGGGGCAAAGAACCTTCACAGGACCAAGGGCCTCTCCTTCCATTAGCCACCCTCTGCTACACATGCAGCTGGAGCCATGAGTCCCACTATGTGTTTTGTTTGTTTGGTGGTTTAGTCTCTGGGAGCTCTGGGGGTACTGCTTGGTTCATATTGTTATTCCTTCTATGGGGCTGCAAGCTCCTTCAGCTCCTTTGGTCCTTTCTCTAGATCCTCCATTTGGTGGGGAATTTACATATGATTTTCATAAAGATTGTACATATTTAGAGTATACCATGGTGTGGCAGGGATCATTTTTCTTCACAAAGGGCTCATATATGGTATTCAAAAACTTTCAAAATCTTAGATGACCAAGTCTATCTTTTTATGCTTGTATCCAATTGTGGAGAACATATGAATTGCTAGATGCTTTTATATTGATCATTCATTCAATTTAAATAAGGTTGTATTCTATGCATTCTTTGTTAGTTGTTTTGAAAATGGGAAACCCAATTTTAATTTGTACAATTAAAGTAGACTTTAATTCTGTATGTGTTCTATGATACCTAAACATATTATATAATCCCTATGCAATTCAATTGTGCTTTGAATCTTAACCATCTCATGAATTAAAGTAAGAATTGTTTAAAAATAGATTTTAGTAGTTAATGAGGGCTCCGTCTTCATGAATGAATTGAAAAATTTATTGTATCATATATGAACTAGTCCAAAGAGAATGGCTTTGTTAAAAAATTAAATTCTCTTTGCTTCCTGGATTTCATGAATGGAATAGATTTACCTCAGCATGATGTTTGGTTTCATTATGAGCACAGAAATAAAAGCGACTAGTGAGCAAAAGTTGAAGTCTCTGAAACTGTGAACCCAAATAAACCTTTCCAAACTATCTTCTAGTTAGTTTAGATATGGGCTTATCTATCATTGTAATTTTCACAAAGAATGAGGGTATTTTTGTTTCATTGACTCTTTGTATTGTTCTCTTTGTTTCTATTTTATTAATTTCAGTCCTGAGTTTGATTATTTCTTGCCATCTAGTCCTCTTGGGTGTGGTTACTTCTTTTTGTTCTAGAGGTTTCAGGTGTGCTGCTAAATTGCTAGTATGAGATCTCTCTACCTTTTTTATGTAGACACTTACTACTATGAACTTTACTTTTAGTACTGTTTTCTTTCATTGTATCCCACAAATGTAGGCATGCTGTGTATTTATTTCCATTGAATTCCAGAAAATAGTTAATTTTTAATTTTTATATTGACCCATTTTTTATTTAGTAGAGAGTTGTTAAATTTCTCAGAGTTTGTAAGTTTTCTGTTGTTCCTGTTGTTGTTGACATATAGCTTTAGTCCACGGTAATCCCCAGATGCAGGGAATTATTTCAATTTTCTTATATCTTTATTTTTTGTTTTTATTAGTTCATGGGGAACTGTATACAGTGTAGTTTGATCGAATTTATTCCATTCTACATCTTCTCTCAAAGCCATACCCTCTTTTCCACCCACCCAAATTTTTGTATAACATTTTAGCTAATTATGTACAGTTTGTGTTGCCTATATGCTTTGATGTTTGGCCTTCTTCTGTGGAGTTACTGGCTTACTATGGGTCCCTATTTTAAAGAAAACTAACTACTAGTAGTTGTCAATTGCTAATAGCTCCTTATCAAGGGGTGTTACTTAGTGACTACCTTGTCTCTCCATGACACAATTTTTGTCTGGCTTCAAGTTCCACAGATAATCTCTTTGCTGTCACAGTATTGTAAGTTCATGTGTGTAACTGCTAGAACTTGATAATAAGACTTTATTTCTAAAGACCCTACATGCTTGAGGCATAGGAAAAGGAGAAATCACCATTGAAGCTTCATTCCTACTGGCTAACTTTTATAATGCTGGGAGATGTTATGTAGGAAGAGAGAGAGAGAGAGAGAGAGAGAGAGAGAGAGAGAGAGAGAGAGAGAGAGAGAGAGAGAGAGAGAGAGAGAGAGAGAATTCATCAGTCTTATCCAGCTGTGAATGAATTCTGAAAGCTATACTAAGTACTAACCTGTGAAGATATGCCCACTGGTTCAATAGAAGCCCAAATATCATGAGAATAAATATTTTCAACTTGGATTTCAGTCCTATTCCTAAGAATCATGTTTCACACCATTATCAATGCCATGAATCTGTATGTAGACAGGTCATAGGACATAGGAGAGAACTTATTACTATTATTCTGATAAGTGGGCACAGTGTTAAACTGAGGCTTAAAGACTTGTCATTATATCCAGATTAGTGCATCTTTTAACCATCATCAGAGAAACTTTTCTATGCAGTAGCTTATGATTAACACTGAGACTAACAGTTGGTGAAGGTATAGAAAATAAGAGACTATGAAATGCTCAGCTCTAAATGGGAGATTAATATTATATCCTGTCCTACCAAGGCTCAGATGTCATTGCAAGGTAGGGAGAAGGAAAATTAAACTGTGGATGTGTCCAAAATAATATATTTTTTAATTTCTTGCTTGCTTTCTAATAATCATTCAATCATTCTGACAAGTGTGGTGTGATATCTTAGGTTTTTAATTCATGTTTTTATAGTAATTAGTATATTAGCTTTTTTGATGTTGGTATTATAAAGTAACTGAAAAAATCAACTTATGGGAGGGACTGTATTGGGGTTATAGTTTGAGAGGGATGCTGGTTGGTAGCTCTATGGTAGTAAGGGTATGTAGCAGATATTAGCTCATATATAAGTGGACCTGGAAGCAATCACAGCTATAAACTTCAAAACCCATGAGATTCACTGCTTTCAAATGCCCCAGAACATTTAAATCAGGGTCACAAAGTAAGGACCAAATATTCAAACACATGGTTTTATACTAAACCATGACAATCCGCAATGCTAAGGCCCTTTTCAAACACCTTTTGTTGTGTATAGATGTTATGTGAATAATATTTCTTCCTGACTGGCTAATTTTCTAGTTTGTACTCAACATCTTTGTTTTCTAGTTTTGAGTTATATCAGTTCTTCAAATAATTTAGACATTAATCCATATATATATATATATATATATATATATATATATATATATATTCTCCAATTCTATAGTTTGTGCTTTCCCTCCTTTCTCTTTCATTTCCCTTCCAGGTGTTTTAGGCAGAGTGTGTATAAGTTCCTAAGTTCAGTCTTCAGCAAAAAAGCAACTTCAGGAACTTTTATTGTGGTAAAATCACATTTACATTTCAGGATCATTTGTTCAATTGATCACAATATTGAAATACTAAGACAAAACTCTAGAGAAAATATGATATGATAATGAACAATAACATAGGATCATACAAAAATAATAAATCTTAAGGATAATATTTTAAATTCAGTGGAAACAAAATTGGGGTACCATTGATATATGTAAAAGAGAAAATTGTGGCTATAAATGTCTAAATTATAAAAGAAGAAGATTCACATTATTATTCTAAGGTACTATTTCAAAAATCCCTATAAGGAAGAAAAAAGTTGAAAACAAGCAAAGAAAGTGAAAATTACAGTAAATATCAGTGAAATACAAAACCATTGAGCAGATAAATAAGGTAAGAAGTGAGTATATGTAAAGATAAATAAAATTGCTGATTCTATATATAAGCAAGCTGTGTGAAAAAGGAGATACACACCACAGGAATTAGAAATCAAGGAAAATGACATACCATTTCAGGACTTAAAATAACTATAAGTGAGTTCTATAAAATCTTTGTACATTTTTTATCTTTTGTGAAACATAAAAATTCATAATATGTTACAAATTATGATAAAGATTGACTTCAGAAAAAGTATATTAAGAAAATATAGATGAATTTTTGCTAGGAATGGTGATGCATGTCTTTAATTTTAGCACATGAGAGGCAGAAGAAGCTTGATCTCTGTGAGTTCCAGTCTATTGGAGGCTATGTTGGGAATTTCAGAACAACTAATTCTATGCTCCTATCTAAAAAAAAGTGGTTGCATTTTTATTAGTGTATACATGATTATAATATTCCAAGTGTGTAAGTGCTCATGGATGCCAGAAATGAGAGAAGAGCCTCTGCCCTGGAGCAGAGGCTACAGACAGCTATGATCTCTCCAATATGAGTGCTAGCAAACAAACTTGGGTTCTCTGGATAAGTAGCAAGTGCTCTTAACTGCTAAGCCATTTCACCACCCATTTAAAAAAGAAAAGTAGTAATTAAGAATATCCCCACAAAGATAGGCCTTTTGTTGGCTGTTTTCACTAATGAATTTTCTTAATCATTTAAAGCGTAAAGAATACCAATAACTCAACCCAATGTTCCAAATTTTAAGGAGATGGAATAGGATGGTACATATTCTATGAATCAAGAAAAACCCTGTTATGAAAGCCAGCCAAAAGAAACACTATAGAACATTATGTGCCTTAACTTAAAGATGTAAAGCGTTGTAAAAACAATACAAGAGGGATTGTGTATCATGAATACTAATATTTGTCCCTGAAAGGTAAAATAGTTTGTCTCTTCAAAAATCAATCAACATGATTCACAGTATTAATTGAAGAATGTATATAAACCACACAAGCATATCAATAGATTAGAAAAATACAGTTGATAAATAGGAACAACCACTAATGATAGAGTATTTATACAACTGGAATGAAACAGGAAGTCATGTTAATCTGATAAAAGTTATGATTGTTCCTTTTCTAAAACCTATTCAAACTTTTATGATCAGAAAGAAATAACCATTTCAGTTAATCATGACCTACTATTTTTCTGAATTCTGATAATAAAGAACTTATACTAAAATAAAATAATAGGAACTTAAGAAAGAAAGATTGCATTTGCTTTAGGGAGGAACAAAATGCCATTTTAATTGTGGGTCATGTGATATATATATATATATATATATATATATATATATATATTTACACACACATACATATGTATATATATATAAGTGTGTGTGAATGTGCATATATGTATATATATGTATGTATGTATATACATGTATGTATATATATGTATGTATGTATGTATATACATGTATGTATATATATGTATATATATATCACATGGTTTAGATACTAATTAATATCTTTCAATCTTCTGATATTTGGAATTTCTTACTGGTGCTTCAGACCAGGACAAAAAGCCTACACACATAAGACAGTATGATAAACAATCTTGAAGCTTTCTCTTTTCCTCACACTTCAAGTTTGTGACTCCAGGATCTATATACCTCTCAAATGCTGTAGTCAGGACACAGTAGGACCCTGGATCTATCAGCACACATTCAAGGCAGATTGCCCATTTGTTTTTGTTCTTTCTATCCTTGCTATTGTCTACCCTTATTGGTAACCTAGTCTGTATCTAAGTAATGTTCAATCTATTAAGTCTGTTTTTATTCTAAATTTTTACATAAGCTGTATTCTGTTCCTTTTGTTGGCTTCTCTTGTGAGTACATTTTAAGTAATTTAAAAAGTAAAATGCATCATTTCTAAGTTACTAACATGCTGGTACTTCTTTAATGAACGTGAATAAATGAACAAAAATTTTTTTTAGAAAGCATTGTCATGTCATCAAATTCTGATAAATCCAATACGATTCTAAGTTTTCTGAAGTGCTGTAAAATCATCTGTCACAGATGGAAAAACCTTTCACTTTGTGTGTTAAACTGAGTGATGATATCTTCACAGTTTAGTTTTTACCTCTACATATTGACTTGTACCTTATTGTGGGAATAAAAGTATGTTAATATCTGTAACAACATTCAAAATTCCCAACACTAATTGTTTTTTCTATACATAAGGGGTTAATATATTATGTCTTCATTAGCTACAATAACTTCAGTTATATTCATTTGGCATATTAGTTCAATCTATCTCAGAAATAATGCTACAAAACAAAGAAAAAGAATATATTTATCTGAGTTTGATTTGTGTTACTGTGATAAAACACTGACCAAAAGCAACTTAGGAAGTAAAAGGTTTGTTGTATCTTAACAATTTACAGTCCAGTATAAAGGAAAGTCAGAACAGGAACTTAAATCAAAGACTTGGAACTAGCAACTAAAGTAGAGCATATGAAGGAAGCCATGCTGCTTACTGGCTTGTTCCTGATCCATGGCTTTCTCAGCCTTAATTTTCATGCAATCTAGGACTAGCAGCCCAAGACCTCTTACATAAATCATTAAGATAATATCCTCACAGACTTGACTACATGAAAATATGATGAAAGGTATTCTTCAATTTAGGCTCACTTTTTCAGGGCAATACCAGTTTGTGTCTAGTTTGACAAAACCACAACAGCATAGTAGGTAAATGGAAAAAAAAACTCCTTAGTATAACCATACAGTTGCTTCTAGCATGGGGATTGAGACTCTTTATATGTAAATATTAATAGACAACTTTGGAAGGGGGTCATACAGCCAAAGAGAATGAGATAAGATAGGAGTTTTGTTAGCCATAATGCTTGAGTATGAAAATTTGAGGTTGGTTATGATGGCAAATAGGTCTAACAGCTTTGGTTATTTCTATGGTTCCTATCTCAGATGACCCACACAATGCCTTTGCTTTCCAGGACATCATGTCAATTCAATCACAACTAGGTTCCTGTTGTATGATTCAACTCTGAGTAATGGCTATCAGAGGCAAATAAAACTCCATCCCTTTCTTGAATTCCATTTTTTTTAAAAGAGACACACTACTCCAAGGATTTTTGGTTCATTACTAGGTAAGCCATGTAAGCATTAAGAAAGCCACATGTTCGTTTCCTATGTTATTCAATTCCTCATCTGAAATAGGAATAATAATGCATCATTCACAGGATTGTTGGAAAAATTTAGTGGGGTATAACTGGTAAAATTTGAAATGCATTATCTGAATGGCACATGTTACCAATTAGAATGACAATGATAATGCATTTAAAATTTCTGAAATTGGGTGGGTATCTGTAATTATTTGTTGTAAGCAGTTACTACTGACATATATGATGGTTGTAGCTTGTCCAGCCCTGAGAGCATTCCACTGCCATCGAGAATGCAATAACTAGCTAACCTAGTGGTTTCCCTGTTCCTCTTTCTTCCCAGTTTCCCGATGACTCATTCATTCTCTTTCAGATGATAGGGTTTGTGATTCTAATGTTCCAATATGTATGCTAGAATATTCTGAGGAATATGTTTTAAAGTGTACCTTTGTTCACAACACAAATATTTTCACTTAATAGTTACAAGTGTTGTGTTTGCAAGACTATGAATTTAAACTAAGTATTTTTGACAGTACTGTGATTTAGACACTGTTTGGAGATAGTATGAACTAGAAACTCTCTAATTACCTTTTTGGAATATGGTGGCTTTCTGGATTGTTTTTTTCATGTCTGTGTAAGCTCCTCCCAAACCAACTGTCATATCCATGAGAAGAAATATCTGGGAAAGATTCCCATGAAGTCATCCAGGATACATAGGAAGGATTAATAGATACCAAGGGAAGAAAAGATTTGAGGAGGGCAAGAACAGGCCCTTTCCGATTAGATCCATGTGCTTGTCCCTGGCACAGTGGGTATCCAGGGAGTAACAGTGCTTCTCCCGTTCAGTGAGTTGGAGAAGAGGCCAGGGCGCAGCTGGAGATTGGTATTCAGTGGCAAGAGCCTTGGCAGAGCTTAATGAACAAAAATGTGGTAACTTAAAACCTTGCTAATTCAGTCTAATTGGGGGCCTAAATAATTTTTTAATTAAAATATTTTTAATTAAAAAAATGATAGAATATTTGAAAGGCAATTTTATTACAGTCAAGGAGATACAGCAACCCAAACCAGACTAACAACGTGTTGCCAAGTGGAGGGCCTCTGGGAGCTAGTGTAATGAATTGAGAATTATTTGTCATCAGGAATTTGTATGTAAATGGATTTGTATGTAAATGCATGCTTCAAAAGTGCTTGAAAACAGTTTGTTCTTCTAAGGGGGATAAATATGCCCCTGGTGATCATGTTTGCATCATTTTACTCACAATGCCTTCACCCAACTCCTCCATCAAATACCAAGTCTAGCTTAAAATTTTGGTAGAATTCACCTAACCTTATTTATACAGTTCTTGGATTAATAATTTTCATCTGGAGATTAAGCATGTCTCACATATATTTTGAGTCAAACAAAAGAAAATATGAACTGAAAGAAAGCTGAGAGATCATAAGCTTAATACTGTCAGTTTACAAATAAGCAGACGAAGATTTATAGTAAGGGTCTACTTAAAAGATTTGTAGGATACAGGCAGAACCAAAACAAGATTCCAGATCAAGTGCATCCTGGTACATCCTGCATCCTGCTGCATCAACTGTACTGTCTTCTGATGAATTTTGCTTACTAAAACGTGTACTGACATCCATAAGGTATAAGAAGCAGACTAAAATTTTGATCTTAAAACTCATATAAGATTGCTAATAAGACACTACATATTGTTATTTGAAGGTTTAGCCAAAACTTAGAGAAATAGAAAGTCATAATATATATGAATGACTGATGATCTCTGTGATATATAGGACCTAAAAAATATTCAAACTTACAGAAATAGAATAATACAAAGCATTGTGGGTACTAACTGGCAAAAGAGGGTTTAGATGTTGACAAGTATGGGGAATTGGCATGCTACTTGTAAAGCTCGAGGTTACAGCTAACAGGGATTTGTTTCAGTGATTTATTGCATAGAATATTGAATATGGTTCTTATTACTATTGTGATTTGGGTATGAACAGCCCCCTAAACTTATATGTTTGAACTCTCAGTCCCCAACAGGTAATGCTCAAAATATCATTGAATATTGAATATGGTTCTTATTACTATTGTGATTTGGGTATGAAAATCCAACAAAAGTTCAAACTTATGTTTGAACTCTCAGTCCCCAACAGGTAATGCTGTTTGGGGACCCTGCTAGAGGAAATGGGTCCCATAGGGAACATGTCAAGCCTGGGTCGCAAATTATTTGTTTCCTGGTCAATGTCATATACTAATCTGTTGTGTCATTCTCTCACAGCTCTACTCGTGAGTACTTATGCTGCTAAGCTTTCTTTCCCGTGATATACTGTACTTCCCCGAACAATGAGCCAAAAACTCAGTGGGCCGCAGCCCTAGACAACTACATACCATCAACTAAGAAATGCTGGGAGTGGAAGATATATTCTTTCCCAGGGAAGACCACACCAATTGGACATCCAATATCAACTATTCATGCCTGAAAACATATACACACATGTAATGATCAGGATATAGATTTAACAGGTTGAATTTATGTTTATGTACATGTACACACACACACCCACACACACACACACGCACACACATAGACAAACCACTACTAACATCACTACCACTACCACCATCACCACCACCAGCAACAACAACAAAGAAAAAGAGGCCATACATTTGAAAGAAAGCAAGGAAGTGGGACAAATGAGAAAAATTACAGAGACAAACAGGAAGGGGGGATGATATTATATGATAATATTAAAGCATTAAGTATTTTAAGGATGTAACTAAAAAATATCATCCTGAGTGAGGTAACTCAGATGCAAAAGGACATGCATGATATGTACTCACTAATAAGTGGACATTAGCAAAAAACAAAACAAAAACAAAACAAAACAAAAGAAAACAAAAGAACAACCAACCAATCAACAACAACAACAAAATGTACAGAATTCCCAAGATACAGTCCACAGAACTTCTCAAAAAGTTCAACAAGCTGAAGTGCCCAAGAGAGGATGTCCCACTTGGGAGAGAGAAGAAAGCAATCACTAGTGGGGAGGGTGGGAGGGACCAGGGAGGGAAAGTAGACTGGGTGGTGGAGAAGTGGATTGGAGAGGGTATTGGATGAGGGAAAAGGACTGAAGCCCTGAGGGTCAATAGAAAGAATGAAAACAGGAAACCTCAGGAAATAGGAGTTTGGGGAAGACCCCCCCCAATAATGTACCAGAGACCTGGGAGGTGAGAGACTTCCAGGACTCAAAGGGAGGGACCTTAGATGAAATGCCAAACAGTAGGGAGAGGGAACTTATAGAGCCCACCTCCAGCAGGAAGACAGGACATCAAGTGAGGGATGGGGTAACCATCCCACAGTCACAACTCTGACCCATAATTGTTCCTGTCTGAAAGAATTAGAGGGATGGAAATGAAGAGGAGCCTGAGGAAAAGAAGGTCCAGTGACAGGCCCTAAGTGGGATCCAGCTCAAGGGGAGGTTCCAAGGACTGACACAGAGGCTATGGAGCACTCACAAAAAAGGACCTATCATGACTTCTTTCCAAAAGACCCAACAAGCAGCTGAAAGAGTCAGATGCAGATATTTGCACCCAACCAATGGACAGAAGCAGCTGACCCCTGTCGTTGAAATAGGGAAGGTTGAAAGAAGCTAAGGAGAAGGGTGATTCTGTAGGAGGACCAGCAGTCTCAATTAACCTGAACCCCTGAGATCTCTCAAACACTGGACCACCAAACAGACACCATACACCAGCTGATATGAGGCCTCCAACACACATAGAGTAGAGGACTTCCAGGACTGTGTTCAGAGATGATGCACCTAACCCTCAAGAGACTGGAGGCTCCAGGGAGTTTAGAGGTCATGTGGAATGGGGGGAGGGCGGCATTCATGTGGAGATGGGACGGGTTGGGGAGGAGGTTTGGCATGTGGAACATTGGAGGGTGGATGGGGGGCAGGGAATTGAATATGGAGTGTAAAAAATAAATTAAAAATAAAATAAAATTTAAAAAACATTAAATCTTTTATAAATGAAATTCTTCAAGTTACTTTCCTCAAATATTTTAACAAATTAATTAAAAGTGAAATAGAAACAAATGAAAAGAGCACTATAAAAATGTTGTTTAGGTTTTAAATTATTATATGACAAAATTCAATGAACATGTAGGGTGGCAGTTTAATTCAATTATTGTACAATGTATACAAGTGATACATTATACTGAATAAATTACAAACTTAATGTTTTAGTTAAAATAAAGTAAAAATTCAGAAAGAGATCTGAGAGAGAGACAGACAGACAGACAGACAGACAGACAGACTATGTGTTTCTATTACCCCCGTGACAGCACAGTTAGAAGTTGCTACAGTGAATTAGAGCATACATCTCTGTGTCATTGATTTTATTAGCATCTTGATCTTAGACTTCTCATTGAGTCTAAAAGTTATGTTCTGCTACTTATGTTACCTGCCTAAAGCGTTATAGCAACTCATACAAATGGAATAAAACCACCTTCCTCCGACACTTTACATTTCACATCATCTCCATGATTACCAATGTATCTTTCAGGATGGTTCATACGTCCCTATTGTTTTTCTAGTCTATTCTTCACAAAGAATTCTGTCTGTTGTTCAAAACTGTAAGAAACATCTTGTATTGTTCTACTTAAGTTGCATGAACTTCAAACCCATTGTATTTAGAATTAGATTAAAAAAAGGCATATCACAAACCTTTAAAATTTGACCTCTTTTATTCTATCATCTCCTATTCCTAGTTTCCATCTCTCACACAGTATGTCTGTTACACAGGTTTTTTGTTTTTACTAAAATTCATACTTACTTTGTTATTATTCTTTCTTTCTTTCTTTCTTTCTTTCTTTCTTTCTTTCTTTCTTTCTTTCTTTCTTCCTTTCTTCCTTCCTTCCTTTCTCTCTCTCTCTCTCTCTCTCTCTCTCTCTCTCTCTCTCTCTCTCTCTCTCTCTCTTTCTTTCTTTCACTGAGATCTTTATTTGGATGGCTTTGTATTTGCCCAAATGTCATTTTCTTAGAGTGGCTTCTCTGAACATAGCTCATAGTTCAGTATCCCATCCCTTTTAAAAATTTTCTTCTAGATATTTTGATGAATTAAAATTGATCTAAGCAACCTTATTTATGTATTTTATTCTCTATCCTATTAAAAGTAAAATTATTTGTGAACAGATATCTTATCTGTTTCATTTTATGTTGTGTCCCTATAACTAGAAAAAAGCTTGCCCTAGATTAGGTACTTCATAAATAGCACTGAACAAATGATTACAAATAATTGTACATAAGTATATTTTATAAAGTAAAAGAGTATCATCTAAAATTCAGGACATAAAGAAGCCTCTCATTATGACACATAAGGTTACTCAACAATGGAAATTTTTTAATGGAGATCTTAAACCCAAAGTAAAACAAAACAAAAACAAAAACAAAAAAACCAATGTTTTTGCTTAGAAGAAAAAAAATAACCTAATAAAACTTCTCTGTACAACTTAGTTTTCAATTACATCTATTTGATGTTATATTATTGAAAGTATTTTTCTAGGAACATATAGAATCAAATATATTATCAAAATTGGAATTAATCAACGTGCAAAATTATCTAAAAATGTTAATTTACAACACAGAATTTAATACCCCATTTCTAAAAGAGACCAATCTACAGTGGTATTCTTTGCTGTCAATACTAGCTTTCCTATTTTATGAGTCACCATAATCAGCATGATGACTTTATTAGCAGAGCTACACATTTAAGTTGCTTCTGTTTATTCTATCTTTCACAGGATGGATACAGTTCAAATGGCAACCTATTAATGGCATTTATATGACATAGCTACAAAGATTAGTTCTTTAAAATTACAAATGGAAAACTTAATCCCTCCAAACATAAACTCCACTTAAATACAGCCTTCAAGGGAACATATGGTTGTTACTTCCAGCCATTTCCTTCTTTATAACTCAAGACTCTCAAGGTGTGTATGTGTGTGGGGGTGGGGGTGGGTGGTGAACCTTCCTGTTATTCTAAAATATATGATGACTAAGTCTTGTTGATATAACTGACATTGCCAGTAACTTATGCTAGGAATGGCTAAAACTTCCCAAGGATTGATTTCAATCCCAGTATTTTCTATGAGCTAAGCAACTGATTGTCCATTATTGAAAATGGTACTAAAGAGGTTTAAGTTTCTCTCCTCTTATTTTTAGCCTAATATAGAGGACTATTCTGCCTGTTTTGAATATTTTCCTTCTGGGGGGAGGGGAAGTTAGAGCATTTTTTAAAATTTATTTAAAAGATATGGGGTTTGTCATTTTATTTTGTTTTGTTTTGTTTCATTTTTATTTGTTGATTTCTGTATATTTCAAATGTTATTTCCATTCCCAGTTTCCCGTTCAAAACCCCCCTATTCCATTACCCCCCTACCTCTATGAGGGTGCTCCCCTACCTACCCACCCACTCCTGCCTCAGCGCCCTAGCATCCCTGGGTCATTGAGTCTCCATAGGACCAAGGGACTCCCCTCCCAGTAATGTCAGATAAGGGCATCCTCTGCTATATATCCAGCTGTATCCATGTACTCTTTGGTTGATAATTTAATCCTTGGGAGCTTTGTGGGATCTGATTGGTTGATATTGTTCTCAAACTTCAACGAAATTACTAGATATCATTTCATAAGTAGTTTGGGGGAAGGGTATAGAATTTGAGTTCAAGTGGGAAAATATATCAAAGTAGATAGAATCTTAGCCATAAACACTGGATATTAGATTTGTACACTTTATTATATATATATATATATATATATGAATGATTGTATTATGTATATGAATGGTTTTCTGCATGTATGCATGTGTATAATGTGCATGTCTGGTACCTATGGAAGCCAAAAAGGCATTAGATAATCTAGAAGTGGAATCATTGAGAGTTGTGAGTCATCATGTGATATTAAGAATCAAACCTAGTTCCCTTAACCATTAAGTCATCTTTCTAGCCTTTTATATCAGATATTTTATTTTAAAACTTATTGACCATCAAATGAATGATGGAAATGTAATGAAATTGTGGAAATATCATCCTTTGGTATTGGACAAAAATCAGATTTTAATTTGAACTCTGTTATTAGTCAATCTATATACTTTGGGGTATATAGATCACATAATCTTCATATTGTTATTAAAATGTTAAAAATGTTTTGCATTTATTTATCCACTCACTTATTTTTATGTATGTACATGTACTTACATGTATGTACCAAGGCATCCATGGGAAGTCAGAAAAGGCATCGAAGTTGCTTGCTCCCACCATATGGGTCCTAAGAATTGAACTCAACTCAAGAACTTAGGTACCTGTCTCTTGGGACCTTATAATTACCTTGAAGTCTGAAAATTATTCAAAAGTGGCACCATAGTCTTCTACCTTAAAGTTCATGTGGGATGAACTCGCAATATTGACATAATTCTTGGGAGAGATCCCCAAGTAAGTTCCCTCATCCATGTTAGCACATCTATTATTGTTATACTTTTTAATGACTTATTTATACAGTCATATTGTTGAGGTATGTCACTTCTGGAAGTCACAATTTCATAGTAGACTTCTGCCTTAGGGTTATTTTATTATTAGATATTTTCTTAATTTACATTTCAAATCCCCTTTCCTACTTTCCCCTCCAAAAATCCCTTATACCCTCCCCCCTTCCTCTGCTCCCCAACCCACCCACTCCTGCTTCCTGGACCTGACATTCCACTATACTGGGGCGTAGAAACTTTGAAAGACCAAGGTCCTCTCCACTTAGTGTTTCTATTGGTGTGAGGAGGTACCATGAGCACAGCAACACTTATAAAGGCAGAACATTTAACTGGGAATAGCTTACAGCTTCAGAGGTTTAGTCCATTATCATCATTGTGGGGAACATGGTACTGAAGAGGTTGCAGAGAGTACTGCCTCTGGATCTGAAGGAAGCAGAAAGAAAGAGTAACAATGGGCCTGGCTTGAACATTTGGAACCTCAAGACTCACACTTAGGGACATACTTCCTACAAGACCACACCTACTCCAACAAGGGCACACCTTCTAATAGTACCATCCACTATGAGCCTATGGGGGCCATTTTCATTCAGATCACTACATTCCACTCCCTGGCTGCAATAGGCTTGTGGCCAAATCATAATGTAGAAATGTTTTCAGATAATTTCAAAAGTCCCCATAGTCTACTACAGTTTCAATCTTTTTTTTTTAATTTTTAATTTTTTTATTACGTATTTTCCTCAATTACATTTCCAATGCTATACCAAAAGTCCCCAATACCCTCCCCCCCTCTTCCCTACCCACCTATTCCCATTTTTTTGGCCCTGGCATCCACCTGTACTGGGGCATATAAAGTTTGTGTGTCCAATGGGCCTCTCTTTCCAGTGATGGCCGACTAGGCCATCTTTTGATACATATAAAGCTAGAGTCAAGAGCTCCGGGGTACTGGGTAGTGCATAATGTTGTTCCACCTATAGGGTTGCAGATCCCTTAAGCTCCTTGGGTACTTTCTCTAGCTCCTCCATTGGGCGCCCTGTGATCCATCCACTAGCTGACTGTGAGCATCCACTTATGTGTTTGCTAGGCCCTGGCATAGTCTCACAAGAGAAAGCTATATCTGGGTCCTTTCAGCAAAATCTTGCTAGTGTATGCAATGGTGTCGGCGTTTGGAAGCTGATTATGGGGTGGATCCCTTGATACAGCAGTCTCTAGATGGTCCATCCTTTTGTCTCAGCTCCAAACTTTGTCTCTGTAACTCCTTCCATGGGTGTTTTGTTCCCAATTCTAAGGAGGGGGACAGTGTCCACACTTTGGTCTTCATTCTTTCATGTGTTTAGCAAATTGTATGTTATATCTTGGGTATCCTAAGTTTTGGGCTAATATCCACTTATCAGTGAGTACATATTGTGTGAGTTCCTTTGTGATTGTGTTACCTCACTTAGGATGATGCCCTCCAGATCCAACCATTTGCCTAGGAATTTCATAAATTCATTCTTTTTAATAGCTGAGTAGTACTCCATTGTGTAAATGTACCACATTTTCTGTATCCATTCTTCTGTTGAGGGGCATCTGGGTTCTTTCCAGCTTCTGGCTATTATAAATAAGGCTGCTATGAACATAGTGGAGCATGTGTCCTTCTTACTGGTTGGGACATCTTCTGGATATATGCCCAGGAGAGGTATTGCAGGATCCTCCGGTAGTATTATGTCCAATTTTCTAAGGAACTGCCAGACTGATTTCCAGAGTGGTTGTACAAGCTTGCAATCCAACCAACAATGGAGGAGTGTTCCTCATTCTCCAAATCCTCGCCAGCATCTGCTGTCACCTGAATTTTTGATCTTAGCCATTCTGACTGGCTAACGGTTCTCGAAAGAACATAATCAACAAAAGCCAGAGCAATATGATACTTTCAGAGCACACCTATCTTTCTACACCATGCCCTGGGTATCCTAAAACAATCAAAGAAAAATAAAATGATGCTAAATCCAGTCTTAAAAAGATGATAGAGTCCTTTAAAGAGAATGAATCCCTTAAAGAAATATTAATGGTATGTCTGTATTCCATACAGAGCAGCCATGTTGCTGGATCAAAATTCCCCTACAATGGAGCAAATACCGTTTTATTTATTTGGTGCCAATTTCCCCAAATTTTGTTAAATGAACAATGCATATATTTTTTATGTATGAATCTTCTGTTTGCTGATTTATTATAAAGTACTGACTTCATCATTTGAACATTTATAGGTTTTGGTTCTGAACTCTAAGAGGCTCAGATCATACTATATGTTGACAGAATTCTCTCAAGTCAACCATCTGACCATACCAGGAAAGTGCATAACATTGGAAATGTAAATAAAAAAAATTTCTAATAAAAAATGATAGCATATATGCATATTGGCTCTATGGTTGTATAGCTTTCTAGTCCTGAGCTCAGATTTTCATCCTAAAATGGGATGAAGAGGAATGATTTTATAGGACAAATGTGAGAAATAAAATAGTTTACATATAAAGTTGTTAATAGAATTATAAAATATGTCTTAATATGATTTACACTAGTAATAGTGATTTCTTCTTCTTTACTGGTAAATATTAAATTTTATTGAATACTATTTTATATTTAATATTCTTTACCTCACAAGGGAAGATAACTGTAGAAAGGGGATTTAAAAAAACACAAACTTTTGTTTGAGAATTTTATCTAACAAAAGAAAGATGCCTTGACCAATTTTAAAATACCTGAAAAAATGCATGCAGAGAAAAGTTCATTTACATGGAAGAATATTTAAAATGTTGCTGTGATCTGAAGAAAAGAGGAACATGAGGATAATTAAAATAGAGTTTAGAATCAATTAGTGGATTGCTTGATTTGCTTCAGGATCACTGCCAGAGGAAACTAACTTTTAAATTAAAATTGAATGTGGTAATAATTAACACTGGTAACTAAAATGAAAACATATTTAATAAAGTAATCAAGTAGATACCCTCAAGGCCATACCTTTATGTTATATACTTTAGTGTATTTGACTAATTCAGTGCCATTAGAAGGCCAAAATGTCTTGATTTTATAATTTCCATATTTCTTAATTTCTAATTTTCCTCAAACAGTTAACCTACAATAAAAAGTTTCTAGAGGCAAAAGTCATTCTGTGAGTAACTCTTAAGAGAGGCACTCAAATATATGAGAATACTTTTTGCTAGAGGAGCATACTATGTAGAAATAGAAATGTAAACATGTAATAATGTAAATGATGCTCAAGTACAGAAATCTAGAAAAAAGGCAATTTGTTTGTCTACATCACAATGAGGATTAAAATCAGTAAGTTCCAGGGAAGTTTCAAGGAGACATGTGCCTGAGAAAATTCTGGAGAAAACAACAACACACAAAACAACAACAACAACAACAACAACAACCATCATGATTAGAATTTGTGTCAAAACATAAATAGAATTTTGAGTTCCTTCAAATACATTTAACTCTTCTAACAATAACTACTCTTGCCTCCCTATTTATGTACTAAGAAGCATTTCAGAATTTCTAGGAAGAAGAATTTTGTCAAAGGATGAAGGATGGCTAGTCATAGATCTAATGATATAGACTTTTGTTATATACCTTATGAACAGCTGTCAAGAATTCTGATATGCCAGTCTCCTTCCTTGTCCTTTCAATAATTTTCCTCAGAAAAGGTATTTATAAAATACAGATCTATTTGTAACTTAGCACAAGAAAGTCTGATGACGTATTTGAAATATACCCATGCCTCAGTTATCATGATTAGTAAATGGAGGCTTCCTTGACTTACACAGGAACAGGATAGTGTAAAGTATGGAAAATGGACTACACATGCTCATTCCTTGTTTCCTTCATTGCTGACAATATACAGCTTGCCAATGCTCTCATATTTTCTACTCATTCATATTGAATTCCATGAGCCAGATACAAATCATTTCCTTCTTCTTTTTCCTGGGATCCAGATGCTGTTTACAAGACAGAAAATGTGTGCTGGGCTCTCTATAGTTTGACATCATCTGCATTTGCATATAGACATCAAAAATGTAAAACTTTGCATATTTTTTTTGTTTGTTTTTATAGTTTTATACTATATTGTGAACCCTTGCAGGTCAAAATATTTTTGCTTAAGCAATATATTCATGGATCATTATCTGTCTAGACTAAAATCTAATGTGCCACTGGACTAAACCCTGGCAAAAGTACATACTCTGCTACTGTATGTCTTGTACTCAGCATGTGAAAATGAAACCAGTTAGTGGAAACAGTGTTGGTTATGCTAAATTAAACTTCTTGAGAGCTCTGAGAATTGAAAAGATTTAAGTTCCATTTAAAATCCAGGGTAGGTTACATAGGCTTTTAAATAGCTCCAAACTCTATATGGTCAATACATTTCATGAGAGCTCAGTCTTAGACATGGGTATGGTTTCAAATTTACCACAAAGTATAAATGAAGATTTGATTGCACATGGACAACACTTTTGTTTCAATAGAAAAAATTAATCTTATGTCATGAAAGAAGCTGATTAATGATGCTGTCACCCTATATTCTAGGAAAGCCAGCATTGCATAAAAACTAGCATTTAATTAACCATTTTAGTTTTCATGAAAATTTTCAGGAAATTAACTGACAGTAGAAATTAATTGGTCACTGTCTAAGAGACTACATTCATAGTAATATTGGGGAAGATTGCAGAATGCTGTTTAATTAAAACAATTGATATTGACATTCATATTGTCATTTAAATACATAAAAATAATCTATAAATCAAGTGTGTGCTTTCTGGTAAGCAATAAAAAATTAATTGCTCTATTATTAAGGACTTTACTGATAATAAAACATCAGTTTTCTTTTTTAACCATAATTTAAAGTAGTTATTCTAAATTTAATATTGAAGAAGTGTGTTGTGATTTAATAACATGTTGCCTTTTTTATAAGTTGACAAATTATGAATTAAAGCCATATTATTTTTATTGGAAAATAAGCATAACTTTGACAGCAACTTCATGGTCTTACAAAACAATGACACTTGTTTTAAGTATGTTCTTCTTTTAAATTTATTTAAATAATGTATATATAATACATTTAAACACCATATCTCTATTGTATCATGTCTTTTTTGAGACATCAACTCACACTATAACCATCCTCATTCTACTAATACAAAACTGCTGAGATACAGGAGAGAGAATAACTCATTGATAGCATATTCTCAGCTAAGCTACAAAGAAATTCCTGGTTCTGTGGCTCATAATTTAAAATATCCCATCCTGAAAAGAAAACAAATAAAGTCTCTATGTTAATGTTATGTAATAAATCTCTTGCTTTCCTAAAATAATAATAATACTGTGTGATCTGTCTTGTGTCCGATTTGAATTGGTCCTCAATCTCAAAAAAAAAAAAAAAAAAAAAAAAAAAAAAAAAAAAAAACCTTTTAGAAAAAGCTTTGCTAATAGACGTGGGGAGGGGGTATGGCGGCAGCCCCAAAGGCGCCAGGGACTGCAGCTAAGTCGTATGACTTGCACCTGACTTCCTCATATAAACCACAAACATCATGAGAGCTGCGCAGGTGTACCAGGTTACTGGCGAAGCCATTTTGGTGGAGATATGCCCCTGCTGCCCTGATTAGCTGAACCTGCCTACCTGGTGAGGTGATGTGGCCTGCTGTGAGTGGATGGGAACTGATAGTATATAAGAGTGAGAGGCCCAGGGCTACACAGGGCCTACACAGTCAATGCTCTCCCAATAAAAGTGTGCAGAAGGATCCTATTGTGGTGTCTTTCTTGCTGGCGAGTCAGGCGTCCCACAAATATAAATTATAATCCACACAGTAAAATAATATGTATACTCTACCTCAATGAACAATTTTATAAGTAAAGAAATAGAGAATAGAAAGTAAATCTTTAGTAGAATTAAAAGCAATTCATGTGTAATGAATGATGCAAAGAGAAATTATCACTGGCAAATACCACAACTTTTTTTTAATATTATTTATTAGGTATTTTACTCATTTACATTTCCAATACTATCCCAAAAGTTCCCCATACCCTCCCCCCGACTCCCCTACCCACCCACTCCCACTTTTTGGCCCTGGTGTTCCCCTGTACTGGGGCATATAAAGTTTGCATGTCCAATGGGCCTCTCTTTCTAGTGATGGCCAAATAGGCCATCTTTTCATACCTTTGCAGCTAGAGTCAAGAGCTCCACAGTTAGATATATGTTAGTGCATAATGTTTTTGCACCTACAGGGTTGCAGATCTCTTTAGCTCCTAGGATACTTTCTCTAGCTCCTCCATCGGGGGCCCTGTGATCCATCAAATAGCTGACTGTGAGCATCCACTTCTGTGTTTGCTAGGCCCCGGCATATTCTCACAAGAGACAGCTATATCTGGGTCCTTTCAGCAAAATCTTGCTAGTGTATGCAATGGTGTCAGCATTTGGAAGCTGATTATGGGATGGATCCCTGGATATGGCAGTCTCTAGATGGTCCATCCTTTCATCACAGCTCCAAACTTTGTCTCTGTAACTCCTTCCATGGGTGTTTTGTTCCCAATTCTAAGAAGGGGCACAGTGTCCACATTTTGGTCTTTGTTCTTCTTGGGTTACATGTGTTTAGCAAATTGTATCTTATATCTTGGGTATCCTAAGTTTCTGGGCTAATATCCACTTATCAGTGAGTACATATTGTGTGAGTTCCTTTGTGATTGGGTTACCTCATTCAGGATGATGCCCTCCAGGTCCATCCATTTGGCTAGGAATTTCATAAATTCATTCTTTTTAATAGCTGAGTAGTACTCCATTGTGTAAATGTACCACATTTTTTGTATCCATTCCTCTGTTGAGGGGCATCTGGGTTCTTTCCAGCTTCTGGCTATTATAAATAAGGCTGCTATGAACATAGTGGAGCCTGTGTCCTTCTTACCGGTTGGGACATTTTCTGGATATTCGACCAGGAGAGGTATTGCAGGATCCTCTGGTAGTATTATGTCCAATTTTCTGAGGAAATGCCAGACTGATTTCCAGAGTGGTTGTACAAGCTTGTAATCCCAACAATGGAGGAGTGTTCCTCTTTCTCCACATCCTTGCCAGCATCTGCTGTCACCTGAATTTTTGACCTTAGCCATTCTGACTGGTGTGAGGTGGAATCTCAGGGTTGTTTTGATTTGCATTTCCCTGATGATTAAGGATGTTGAACATTTTTTCAGGTGCTTCTCAGCCATTCGGTATTCCTCAGGTGAGAATTCTTTGCTCAGTTCTGAACCCCATTTTTTAATGGGGTTATTTGTTTTTCTGGAGTTCACCTTCTTGAGTTCTTTATATATATTGGATATTAGTCCCCTTTCTGATTTAGGATAGGTAAAGATCCTTTCCCAATCTGTTGGTGGCCTTTTTGTCTTATTGACTATGTATTTTGCCTTGCAGAAGCTTTGCAACTTTATGAGGTCCAATTTATTGATTCTCAATCTTACAGCACAAGCCATTTCTGTTCTATTCAGGAATTTTTCCCCTGTACCCATATCTTCGAGGCTTTTCCCTACTTTCTCCTCTATAAGTTTCAGTGTCTCTGGTTTTATGTGGAGTTCCTTAATCCACTTAGATTTGACCTTAGTACAAGGAGATAGGAATGGATCAATTCGCATTCTTCTACATGATAACCGCCAGTTGTGCCAGCACCATTTGTTGAAAATGCTGTCTTTTTTCCACTGGATGGTTTTAGCTCCCTTGTCAAAGATCAAGTGACCATAGGTGTGTGGGTTCATCTCTGGGTCTTCAATTCTGTTCCATTTGTCTACTTGTCTGTCACTATACCAGTACCATGCAGTTTTTATCACAATTGCTCTGTAGTACAGCTTTAGGTCAGGCATTGTGATTCCACCAGAGGTTCTTTTATCCTTGAGAAGAGTTTTTGCTATCCTAGGTTTTTTTGTTATTCCAGATGAATCTGATGATTGCCCTTTCTAATTCTTGAAGAATTGAGTTGGAATTTTGATGGGGATTGCATTGAATCTGTAGATTGCTTTTGGCAAGATAGCCATTTTTACTATATTGATCCTGCCAATCCATGAGCATGGGAGATCTTTCCATCTTCTGAGATCTTTAATTTTTTCTTCAGAGACTTGAAGTTCTTATCATACAGATCTTTCACTTCCTTAGTTAGAGTCACACCAAGTTATTTTATATTATTTGTGACTATTGAGAAGGGTGTTGTTTCCCTAATTTCTTTCTCAGTTTATCCTTTGTGTACAGAAGTGCCATTGATTTGTTTCAGTTAATTTTTTATCCAGTTACTTCATTGAAGCTGTTTATCAGGCTTAGGAATTCTCTGGTGGAATTTTTAGGGTCACTTATATATACTATCATATCATGTGCAAAAAGTGATATTTTGACTTCTTCCTTTCCAATTTGTATCCCCTTGATCTCCTATTGTTGTCTAATTGCTCTGGCTAGGACTTCAAGTACAATGTTGAATAGGTGGGGAGAGAGTGGACAGCCTTGTCTAGTCCCTGATTTTAGTGGGATTGCTTCCTTTTGTTTTAGGATAAAATGTTCTGTATATATCTGTCAGATCCATTTGTTTCATAACTTCTGTTAGTTTCACTGTGTTCCTATTATTTTCTATTTCCATGATCTGTCCATTGGTGAAAGTGGTGTGTTGAATTCTCCCACTATTATTGTGTGAGGTGCAATGTGTGCTTTGAGCTTTACTAAAGTGTCTTTAATGAATGAGGCTGCCCTTGTACTTTGAGCATAGATATTCAGAATTGATAGTTCCTCTTGGAGGACACAACTCTTAGTCAAGTATCACTAATGTATGATAAAATTCCTTACAATTCTATTGTTAGCAATACATAATTTTTTGTGACTTCAATGGATCCTTCTAGAAGGTGCATGGTAATCACAGAAGAGAAATATAAACATTTGTGATGTTTCTTCTTAAAAATATATATTTTAATTGAAGTCAAATTGTATAATTTCCCTCTTTTCTCCCTCCAGACCCCTCTCAGCCATCCTCTTTCAAAGCCCTTCCAAGTTCCTCCTACCCCTTCTTTCCATACCCCTTCTTTCTTTGATTATTGATGTTAGATTCATGTATTTGCACAATTTTATATAAATACAATATGTAAAACTTTAACATTTGTGAGTTTATGATTTCTGTATTAGGGCTTATCCCTGGGATAATCTAAATCTTATTCTCCCCGATGTCATTAGTTGCCTGCAGTTCTTTGTCTATGGGTTGGACCCCTAAAATTTTCTCCCTTTCACATTAATATGTTCATTGCTATTGCCATTTTTCTTGTCTTATTTATATGGTCATCACTAGGGTTCACTCAAGAGGACAGAAATCATTCCTGGTACTAGAAACTGGGCTAACCTCCCCTGGCTAGTAAAGTCATGAACATTAGAAAAGTATCTACTACCTCCACTTTGCTACACTAGCATTAATTATTCTCTGCATTTTAAATCTTGTTTTTATACCCACAGGTGAGTTTAGCTACCACTCCTCATCAAAGAAGCCTCTCTCTACAGCAAATGGAGAGAAAACCACAACTGGACAAAATGTAGAAGTCACTAGATCATGAAAATGTATGCCTCAATAAATGTATCTGCATTGTGACTACTGAAACTAAGGCTTGGTGAACACTATGAAAGAGAGGGATTATAATAGCCAGAATACCAGGAAGTCTGCAGTGAAAACAGTTTCTCTAAGGAATAGCTGCATTAACAGAATGAGAAATAGAAAATTGGCATTGCACAAACCTGTCAGATAGTATTATAGGCAAATGTTAAAGATTAACTAAACTAACAACTAGATAATAACAATAACATGTACACTAAAATTTGAAATGTACATTATTTCTGGTATTTTAAAATAAATGGACAAACTGAATTCCATCTCTAGGAACCATTGGATAACATGAAAATGACTAGCATTTATTCCTTTAATTTATTGAGGTCATGAATGAAGAAATAGTTGGGTATTAGCCTGGATTTAAGGGGAGTAAAGAGATATGATTAATAGAAATTGTAATTAAGATTATTAGACGATATAGTAATACCTGTACAACTTTTGTATAATAATACCAGGATAATTCTAAAATTAGAAGTGAAAAAAACAACAGATATGTGTTCTACTACACATTTATTGCCACTTTTATATATTTTTAATTGGACATGTTTTATTTACATTTGGAATGTTATCCCCTTTCCCAGTTTCCCTAGCTCCCAGAAACACCCTATCACATTCTCCCTCCCCCTGCTTCTATGAGGGTGTTCCTCTAGCCACCCACCCACTCCCACCTCCTCGCCCTCCATTCTCCTATACTGGGACATCTATTGAGCCTTCATAAGATCAAGGACCTCTCCTCCAATTAATGCATGACAAGACTATCCTCTGCTACATATGTAGCTGGAGTCATGTGTACTCCTTGGTTGATGGCTTAGGTCCTGTGAGCTCTGGGGGGGTTGGTTGGTTGATATTGTTGTTCTTCCTATGAGGTTGCAAACCCCTGCAACTCCTTCAGCTCTTTCTCTAACTCCTCTATTTGGGCCTACACTCAGTCCAATGGTTGGCTGTGAGCATCCACTTCTGTATTTGTAAGTCTCTGGCAGGGTCTCTCAGGAGTCAGCCATATCAGGCTTCTTTCAGCATGAACTTCTTAGCATCCACAATAGTATCTGCCTTTGGTAACTGTATATGGGATAAATCCAGAGGTAAGACAGTCTCTGGCTGGCCTTTCCTTTAGTCTCTGTTCAATACTTTATCTCCATATTTGCTCCTGTGAGTATTTTTGCTCTCCTTCGAAGAAGAACCAAAGCACCCACAGTTTGACCTTCCTTCTTAGTGATGTGTGAATTGTATCCTGGTTATTTAGAACTGTTGGGCTAATATCTACTTATCAGTGAGTGTATACCATGTGTGTACTTTTGCAATTGTGTTACCTCAGTCCGGATGATATTTTCTAGTTCTACCCATTTGCCTAAGAATTTCATGAATTCATCATTTTTAATAGCTTAGTAGTACTCCATTATGTAAATGTACCACATTTTCTGTATCCATTCCTCTGTTGAGGGACATCTGTGTTCTTTTCAGCTCCTGGCTATTATAAAAACCACTCCTGTGAACATAGTGGAGCATGTGTCCTAATTAAATGTTGGAGCATCTTCTGGGTATATTCCAGGAGTGGTATAACTGTATCCTTAGGTAGTACTATGTCCAAATTTCTGAGAAAACACCAAACTGATTTCCAGAGTGGTTGTACAAGCTTTGAATCCCACCAACAATGGAGTAGTATTCCTCTTTCTCCACATCCTCTCCAGGATCTGCTGTCAACTGAATTTTTGATCTTAGCCATTCTGACTGGTTTGAGGTGGAATCTCAGTGTTGCTTTGATTTGTATTTCACTGATGATTAAGGATGTTGTGCATTTCTTTGGGTGCTTCTCAGCCATTAGATATTCCTCAGTTGAGAATTCTTTGTTTAGCTCTGTACTCCATTTTTAAAGGGGTTATTTGGTTCTCTGGAGTTTAGCCTATTGAGTTCTTTATATATATTGGATATTAGCCCTCTATCAGATGTAGGATTGGTAAAGATATTTCCCAATCTATTGATTGCATTTTTGTCCTATTAAGAGTGACCTTTGCCTTACAGAAGCTTTGCAATTTTATGAGGTCTCATTTGTCAATTCTTGATCTTAGCACATAAGCCATTGGTGTTCGATTCAGGAAATTTTCCTCTGTGCCCATGTGTTCGAGGCTCCACATGTTCTCTTCTGTTAGTTTCAGTGTACCTGGTCTTATGTGAAGGTCCTTGAACTGCTTGGACTTAGTTTTGTACAACGAGATAAGAATGAATGGATTTGTATTCTTCTACATGCTAACTGCCAGTTGAACCAGCACCATTTGTTTAAAATGCTGTCTTTTCCCACTGGATGGTTTCAGCTACTTTGTCAAAGATCAAGTGACTATAGATGTATGGGTTCATTTCTGGGTCTTCAATTCTATTCCATTTATCTTCCTGCCTGTCTCTGGATCAATACCATGCAGTTTTTATCACGATTGCTCTGTAATACAGCTTGAGTTCAGAGATGGTGATTTCCCTCAGAAGTTCTTTTATTGTGGAGAATAGTTTTCGCTATCCTGGATTTTTTTGTTATTCCAAATGAATTTTCAGATTGCTCTTTCTAAATCTATGAAGAATTGAGTTGGAATTTTGATGGGGATTGCATTGAATCTGTAGACTGCTTTTGACAAGATGACCATTTTTACTACATGAATCCTTCCAATCAATGGGCATGAGAGATCTTTCCATCTTCTGAGATCTTTCATTTCTTTCTTTAGGGATTTGATGTTCTTGTCATACAGATCTTTCACTTGCTTGGTTAGAGTCACACCAAGGTATTTTATATTATTAGTGACTATCATGAAGGGTGTCCTTTTCCTAATTTCTTTCTCAGTTATCTGCAAATAGTGATATTTTGACTCCTTCCTTTCCAATTTGTATACTTTGAACTCCTTTTTGTTGTCTTATTGCCCTAGCTACAACTTCCAGTACTATGTTGACTACATAAGGAGAGAGTGGTCAGTCTTGTCTAGTTCTAGTCCCTGATTTTAGTGGAATTGCTTCAAGTTTCTCTCTATTCAGTTTGATGTTGGCTGCTGGTTTGCTGTGTATTGCTTTTATTACATTTAGGTATAGGCATTGAATTCCTGCTCTTTCCAAGACTTTTAACATGAAAGGATGCAGTATTATGTTAAATGCTTTTTCAGCGTCTAATGAAATGATCATGTTCTTTTTTTCTTGAGTTTATGTAGTGGATTATGTTGATAGATTTCCATATATTGAACCATCCCTGAATCCCCTACTTTATGAAGCCTACTTTATCTTGGTGAATGATGGTTTTGATGTGCTTTTGGATTTGGTTGGCAAGAATTTTATTGAATATTCTTGCATCAGTGTTCATATAGGAGATTGGTCTGAAGTTCTCTTCCTTCTTTTGTCTGTGTGTGGTTTAGGTATAAGCATGATTGTGGCTTCATAGAACTAATAGAGTAGTGCCCCTTGTGTTTCTATTCTGTGGGATAGTTTGAAGAGCATTCTTTAGGTGTTATGGGACTGTTTAGATGTTTTACCTGATCCTGTTTTAACTTTGGCACCTTGTAAGTATCTGGAAAGTTGTCTACTTCACCTAAATTTTCCCATTTAGTTGAGTATAAACTTTTGTAGTAGGATCTGATGATTTTTTGGATTTCCTCACTTTCCCTTGTTATGCCTCCCTTTTCATTTCTGATTTTATTAATTTGGATACTGACTCTGTGTCCTCTGGTTAGTCTGGCTAACAGTATATCTATTTTGCTAATCTTCTGAAAGAACTGGCTCATGTTTTTGTTGATTCTTTGTATAGTTCTTTTTGTTTCTATTTGATTGATTTTAACCCTGAGTTTGATTATTTCCTGCTATCTACTCCTTTTGGGTGTATTTTCTTCTTTTTGTTCTAGAGCTTTCAGGTGTGTGGTCAAGCTGCTAGTGTAAGCTCTCTCCAGTTTCTTTTTTGAGGCACTTAGAGATGAGTTTTCCTGTTATCACTGCTTTCATTTTGACCCATAAGTTTTGGTATGATGCGTCTTCATTTTCATTAAATTCTAAAAAGTCTTTAAGTTCTTTCTTTATTTCTTCTTTGACCAAGTTGTCATTGAGTAAAGCATTGTTCAGTTTCCATGTGTATGTGTGTTTTCCGTTGTTTTTGTTGGAATTTAAGACCAGCCTTATTCCGTGGTGTTCTGATAGGGTGCATAGGATTATTTCAATCTTCTTGTATTTGTTGAGGCCTGTCTTGTGGCCAATTATATGGTTAATTTTGGAGAAAGTACCATGAGGTGATGTGAAGAAAGTATATTCTTTTGCTTTAGGATGAAATGTTCTATAAATATCTGTTAGATCCATTTGGTTCATAACTTCTGTAAGTTTCACTGTGTCTCTGTTAAGTTGCTATTTCTATTACCTGTCCATTGCTGAGAGTGGGGTGTTAAAGTCTCCCATGATTATTCTGTAGGATGTGATGTGTGCTTTGAGCTTTAGTAAAGTTTCTTTCATGAATGTGGATACCCTTTCATTTGGAGAATAGATGTTCAGAATTGAGAGTTCATCTTGGTAGATTTTTCCTTTGAACAGAATGAAGTATCCTTCCTTATGCTTTTTGATAACTCTTGGTTGAATGTCAATTTTATCTGATATTAGAATGGCTCCTTCTGCTTGTTTCTTGGGACCATTTGCTTGGAAAATTGCTTTCCAGCCCTTTACTCTGAGGTAGTTTTTGTCTTTGACACTAAGGTGTGTTTTCTGTATGTAGCAAAATGCTGGGTCCTATTTACATATCCATTCTGTTAGTCTATTTCTTTTTATTGGGGAATTGAATCCATTGATATTAAGAAGTATTAAGTAATAGTGATTGTTGATTCCTGTTATTTTTTGTTGTTGTTATTTTTATGTTTGTGTGGCTATCTTGTTTTGTGTTTGTTGAAAGAAGATTACTTTCTTGCTTTTTCTAGACTGTAGTTTCTCTCCTTGTGTTGGAGTTTTCCATTTATTATCATTTGTAGGGCTGTATTTGTGGAAAGATAATGTGTGAATTTGGTTTTGTCATGGAATACTTTGGTTTCTCCATCTATGGTAATTGAGAGTTTTGTTGGGTATAGTAGCCTGGGCTGGCATTTGTGTTCTCTTAGGGTCTGTATGACATCTGCCCAGGATCTTTTGGCTTTCATAGTCTCTGTTGAAAAGTCTGATGTAATTCTGATAGATCTGCCTTTATATGATACTTGACCTTTTCCCCTTACTGCTTTTAATAGTCTTTGTTTAATGCATTTGGTGTTTTGATTATTATGTGATAGGAGGTCTTTCTTTTCTGCTCCAGTCTATTTGGAGTTCTGTAGGCTTCTTGTATTTTCATGGGCATCTGTTGCTTTAGGTTAGGGAAGTTTTCTTCTATAATTTTGTTGAAGATATTTACTGGCCCTTTAAGTTGGTAATCTTCACTCTCTGTATCTATTATCCTTAGGTTCGGTCTTCTCATTGTGTCCTGGATTTGCTGGATGTTTTGGGTTAGGAGCTTTTTACATTTTGCATTTTCTTTGACTGCTGTGTCAATGTTTTCTAAGGTGTTTTCTGCCTCTGGAATTCTCTCTTCTATTTCTTGTATTCTGTTGGTGATGCTTGCATCTATGACTCGTGATCTCTTTCCTAGGTTTTCTATCTCCTAGGTTGTTTCCCTTTGTGATTTCTTTATTGTTTCTATTTAAAGTTTTAGATCTTGGATGGTTTTGTTCATTTCCTTAGCGTGTTTGATTGTGTTTTCATGTAATTCTTTAAGGGAAATTTTTGTTTCCTCTTTAAGGGCTTCTAGCTGTTTACCTGTGTCCTCCTGTATTTCTTTTAGGGAGTTATTTATGTCCTTCTTAAAGTCCTCTATCATTGGCATGATAAGTGACTTTAGATTCTCATCTTGCTTTTCTGGTGTGATTGTGTATCCAGGACTTGCTGTGTAGAATTTGGTTCTGATGATGCCAAGTAACCTTGATTTCTGTTGCTTATTTTCTTATGCTTGCCTCCCTCCATCTGATTATCTCTAGTGCTCCCTGTCCTCGATATATCTGACTGGATTCTGTCCTTCCTGTAATCCTGGTTGAATCAAAACTCCTCAGAGTCCAGCTGTCTCTGCGATCCTGTAATTCCGGGATCCTGTGATTCTGAGTGTCAGATTTCCTGTGAGTCAAGCTTCCTCTGAAACTCTGAAATCCTGGTATTACTAAGCTCCTTAGATTCTGGGATCCTGGTGTGCTAGAGTGCCTGGGAGTAGATTCTTCTCTGGGGGTTGTAGGTCTGGCTGCTGAGTTTGCTCCCAAGTAAACCTGGGCATACTGGAAGGAACCCAAGCCACTGATTGAATGGAGCTTCTGCTTCCCTGGATCCTGCTGGTCCCAGTTACTTCTGGTGGTGTGGGAACAGATGTTATATTCTACTCACCCCTGATCCTAAGATCCTGGGAGTGCTTGAGCGCCTAGGAGTGGAGCTTCCTCTGGTGGCTGTGGGGCTGGCCTCAGAGTTCATGCCCAAGTCAAACTGGTGCAGCTATTGCGTCTTTTAAAAATATTAATTTTACACATATATAAATGCATGATTATATAAGTAATGCCTAATACGTTTATGTGGTATTAATTTTATGTATATGTTTTTAGAGAAAATGCTTAGCATTAGATAACCAAATATAGGGGTCTGTACTATCTGTAGATTTATAACCAAAGCATTAGGTACATGTGCACTACTTAATGCAATATGTGCTTGAAATAAGTTTTAAGTTTGGTATTAAGAATCATATGCTTCAAAGAAATTGTTGGTTATATTTTACAGGCAAGTTAATCAAGACTGAGTGATTATAAATCATTGATCCAGAGGTCACATCTAGTAAGGTCTTGCTGAATGTATGCATTACACTCTGACTGTAATTGTTTTTCTTGAGCTTCAACAATCATGATCTAACTACACTGATTCTAAGTGAATGAGTAACTTCAAAAAGGAAAAAGAAAACCACAGACTTTTTTGTATTTTCAGTTCCTGCTACATAAAATATTAAAATAGATGAAACCTCAAAACATTGTACATAAATAAGAACCAATAATTGAATATTGGATACTTCTTAACTTTGTATCAAGACAAAATGTCTTGTAAAATCTAGAACCTGAGTATAAATAGTTTGGGTAGTCCAATTTGTCATTAAGCAAAATAATAAAATTACAACAAAACTCATCTCACTAGATTAGATAGTGAGTTATTTATTCTGTGATCTTTCTTTCATTTGCATGAAAATTAGGGTTTCAGGCTGGTTAAACTTGGACTATCAATAGGCATTCAATTCAAACTACATGTAAGAAGGACATTGAAGGAAAACATGTTTGATAAGTATTACTGGAAATACTATTTTTTATGGTTAGAAGAATGGCAAACATTCTTAGAAAACCATCTCTTTTAAGGAAAAAAAAAAGTACCCTGAAAAGAATAAAGGACCAAACAAGTAGAAACATTCCTGCAGATAAAAACCAGAAATTTCATTGGGGGAAGGGAGATCCTGTACTGTTTTTGCAGTTTGGCAGCTGTCAACATCTCAAAATATCATCTCACCCAAACTGTTGAAAGAAAAGAACCCTTTGATTTCCCCCTTGAGATGCTGAGACTGAAAATGAAATCTTTGTAGTCTCAGATCTATCTCAGACAATATCTCCACTTTATTTTCTAGTTGGCAGAAACATGTAATTCCTAAGTACTTAATTAAATGAGTTTTATCATTTTAACTTGATTTCAAAAGGAAAAGGGGGGTAAAATAAATCTGACATGTTTTTCCCTTTATTACCAATCTTAAGAGACAAAACAGCATATTTCTTGCATCATTAATAATGTAAATTAGTTTTTGTTTGTTTCTCACATAAGGCTATAATTAGAAGTAAATATTTAATGCCCAGATCAGAAAATCAAATCTAACTCTCAGAAATCCTGTTCTCTAAATACAGGATGTTAATGTGAGAAAGGTTGTATATAAAGAAATTTTTATTTAACCTTTCTTCCTTTTACTTCACTACCAGTACATTATGTTATAATTATTTATTAAATAGCAGTGTTTTTATATTCATTCACCTTTAATCTTTAGGGATACAAGTGGCATTAAATATTATACATTTAATGTTATAAACTGTAATCAGATATTCATGTACACATTGCATCTATGTTTTCAATGTAATATTATCTGAATACCTAAATGTATTGAGTTTCTAATTGTTTAGTTTAAAGTATTGATTGATCTCTTGAATATGCAAAACTATTTGATTTATAAACAGGAATCCATAGGTATGATATTTTTATTTAAGCAGCTGGATAGAAAATGTCTATAGTAAGTAATTATTTATTCCTTATCATTATTGCTTGATTGAATTTTCCAGATTACTCCAAATTCACTCTTTGTTTCTTCTTTCTTCCTTCTGTCAACTACCATCTTGGGAATATAATGCAGGGTCTTCCACATGTTAGGCATATGATCGACTTCGGCCAGATTCCTGTTTACTTTTCACTAAGAATGGTATGCAAATATAGAATAGAAACTCTGAAGAGAATTTATCACTTTAAATTAGGATTAATATCCAACCTCTAGTAATTATTGAGGTTAAATACACAATTAGCTTTTAATTGTCTACCAAGCACAACTCTTTTCCAGTGTTTCAAAAATTGAAATGAAAAAGTTATGTTGTGCTGCAATCTGACAAATAAAGCCATGATAATAATATCTTTCCTTATTCTTGTAATGATGATCACCTTTATATCTTTGCTGTGAGAAATGTGGGAGTGCTATTACCTCTTCAGCATACTAATTTCAATGATGAAAGATGTATTGTTGAATTTGATTACCAGAAATTCCATACTTTATGTTTTTGACATATCTCACATACTGTCTGTAATAATTGTATATCAGTTTACCTATTCATCAGTAGTACACAAACTTTCCAGTTCATCTCAGATGTATTAATTCTTGTCATATGATAAAATCAATTTTATTAGATATGAACTAATCACACTGTGAAATACAGACACACAGGAACACCACTCCTTTTTTTAAATGGAGTAATTCTTTCATATCAGACAACACAAATGAACTTGGAAGCAATGAGCCAAAGAGAAATAAAGCAGGCACAGACAGTGAAATCCCATATGAGCCTATTTTTTATGTAGAATCTATACATTTAGAACTCATAAAAGAGGAAAGCATAATAATGGTTACTAGAGACTTGAAAAGAGGGCTGGATGTGAGACATCTGGATATGGAAAGATTTAAAAGATTCAGTTAGACAGAAGAACTAAGGTTTGGTTATCAGTTGCACATAATCATAACTATGCATCATGATGTATGATACATATGTGCAATTTTAATTGCCAAGTTAAGATTTGAAATGTATTAACCCCCAAACAGATAAGCATATAAAGAGATATACTTTTTGATTAGCTTGATTTTATTATTCCTTACTGTAAACACGTGTAAAACCACCAAATGGTACACTATAAGTTAATGGAATTATCTTTCTATTAAACTATAAAGAAAAAGAAAAAAAGAAAAGAAAACATTCATGTTTTTATACAGATTTAATATTCGTACTCAACCTGCAATAGGGAAGTAGGTTGAATAAGTTGTGGAGAAACAAACAATAGGAATGTCTGAGATCTGAGGTTTACTAAAACTTAGAGGAAACCTATCAAGGGAGAAACATAAACTTAGAAATAAAAGGAGAGCATAAGAAACACATATGAAACCAACAATAAAGCTGTTCTGACAGTTGACGGCCGACAGAGTCCAGTTCTATTAATGACACTTATTTTCTCTAGCATATATCTGCCCAAATTTCAAACAATGCTTATTCTTTCTACAGCACTCCTCAGAAGATATGGTAGTAGGTTGCTGGGGCAAGAATGCTTTTCCTTTCATAAAATTCCTTCATAGTTCTGTCTGTCCCTAGGGGAGGAATTTTATAGTTTAGACAACAATTTAGTGGTTAGTTTTAGGCAGAGATCAGATTCTATCCAGAGATAGGAATTCCTTTTTCAATGTCCAGTAAGTTGGATGCTAACTTCATGTACAAATTCTTTCAATTGCATCTTTGCACTGTCTAGATCTTGGGATGAGAAAAGTTGCTTTTACAGACATAATATTTGATATTATACTTTCTTCCAGACAAATATGAGTTTGTGTACATCTATTTGTGACACACACACGTACATGCATTGATCAAATAAGATGAACAGGGTTTATCAAATTTTGCATTAAAGGGTTAGTAATAAAATTAAAAAGACACCTAAACTATATTTCTCCTGTAATTTTTTTTATTTTTATGTGTATGAGTATTTTACCTGAATGTTTGCCTGTGCATGCATGATGCCCATGGAGGGCAGAAGGAGGCATCAGATTTCCTGGAACTGGAATTACAGATGTTTGTGAGCCACCATGTGAATGATGGAAACAAATCTCAGGTCTTTTGGAACAACAGTCAAATCTCTTAACCACTGGGCCATCTTGTCTCTTAGTCTATGTTTCACTTTCTGTATTGGTTTTCAAATGACAAATGTATTGAAAAATTGTACTTGTGTCATGTATCTGCAGAATTTGAAATAAATGTTAGTCTATGTATCAAAAGTGTATTGTATGAGAATTAGACAAATGTTTTCTACATTTAACCTAAGGAATCACATCAACTTCTTAAGATTTAAACTGGGTAAGTATCACTTGGAGGATAGTAGTGCAATTAGTGGATTGCGTTTGTTTAGAAAGAATATAAGAGGTTCACTGTAGAAACGTAAAATGACTTTACATTTGATTCCGTTGAGGAAATTGAGGTAGTTTTATGAAGGGATCATTTATTCCTATTAAATGGTGGCAAAGACCTGTTTGTGTCCCACTTCTGCTTCATCACCTTCCCTGCTGCCTTTGAACTTGTAAATCATTTATGTATTTCAGAAATATGTTGGCAAATAGCATGTAAATTCCACACCAAATTTTCAGCACTAGGAAACTACTAATAAGTAGCAGAGGTTCTCCTATATCACAACTATTTAAAATTAAGTAGCAGGAGTAATCAATTGAACACAAAATCAGAATTACTTTTGATTTCTCTAGAAATGGTAGGAAGACATTCTTCTGGATGAATAGCTTTACATTTCAACATTTCTATATACTTGTAAATATTAAGTACACTAAAAAATGAAAGTGTCTTGGAAACTGAATAACTATAAAAAGGTGACAAAAGAGAATTATTATCCCTCAAATCTTTTCTTTCCTTCATATTTCACTTAAATGGACCCTATTCCTTTCTGATGGATCACATTTTGTTAATCTGATAAAGGATTTTATATATGAATATGAATTTGTGATACTGGATAAGTTTACCTCTTAAGATGTTTTTGCCAGGGCACTTAAAGGATTCCTTTTGTTTACTAAGTAACAGTGAAAAATATTCCTATAAGAACTATAGGTTGCAGTCTAACAGGAAAAATACTTATATTTTATGCTAAGATAAGCCAATAGGATTTTTTTGATGTTCTTCTGTTTCCATTTGTGTGTGTGTGTGTGTGTTGTACATCTGTGATCATAGGCACATGTATGAGCATATATGTGTAGAATTGAGAATACTGTCAAGAACCATCCTATACATGTTTTCCACCTTATTCCTTAAGTCAGGGTCTCTCAGTCAAACCCAGATCTTACTGATATATCTAGTCTTGCTAGCTACTTTGTTGTGGAGATATTGTGTCCACCTTCCAAAATTAGAATAGAAGAGTTTCAAACCTCATTGGTGTTGCGTCCAACTCAACCAGCAAGGAAAACACAACCACCGGTTCTTCTTAAAGCAGTTTACTCAGGCAGCTTCTCTCTTCAAAATTCCCCGTGCCTCAGGGTACAAGCATATCCACTCAAGCCACAATCATGCCTCAACCAATCACCACAGGTCACATCACCTCACCAGGCAGGCTTGCTCAGCCAATCAGGGATTAAGGGTGAGCCATCCACCAAATATGGGCTTGTTTACTGCCTGGCATAGATTTCCATCAGGCTGGTCAGGGAGTCCGGAATGGCTTCCCACACATTGGCATTTTACATGGGTTTTGAGGAGACTTGATATAACCTGCAAGTTATCATCCCAGTCCTGAGTTTATCAACATAAGATGTAGAGCCCACCTATTCTGTTCACATATAAACTCAGCCTGAGGCATTTCAAAACACCTTTTTTAGACTTTTTATCTTATTTGATGCTCTTAGGAATCCTCTGGAAGAAAAACAGCCAGAATTATAGCTAGTAAGTGGGGGAATACAAAACAGAAACCCCAAATCTTTGACTCCTTGTAAAGTTCTCTCCACTATAACAGTGGTCTTAGCACACTTTTTTGTTCATTGTTTAAATAAAACGTTTTAAGTAACTCCACAATAAATAAGTGATAAGCATATATATTTGTTTGAAGATGGGGTTGAAGACTCAGAAACATGATTTGTCATTTCTATCTATTCCTTTCCACAGCTTTAAGAATCTTCCTCAAAACTTCATATCATCTATGACAACCACTACAGAGTACTCTGCTGCGGTATAACACACCATTTCTAAATATTGACCTAACTATTTAGTAATCAGTTGTGTGGTCTTATTTAACTTATTTAATTCATTAGTAATCACCTAACTGCAAAGTAACTTCATTGAGATTGTTTGTAGCTTTTAATAATTAAAGGTTAAAGAACTATTTTATGTAAAATATAGTATCATTGGCCAATGTGTTCAGATACTTAATCAAGAATATTAAGATTGATGTAATAAATAAATAAGTAAATTGCTGAATATTTGTAAAATTGATTACTTCATGTGTTGCCATTAAATTATCATACTACCAACATTTAAAATTCTAAATATTTTGTGTAATTTTATGTGTGAAGTAGAAAAAAAACTAAACCATGTTTTGGTGAGAAAACTCTTTAAAATGAGTAAAAAAATATTTACAAGGGAATAATTTGTCTAAATTCAGAAACTTTTAAAAGTTAATTTTGAAATGTAACCACCAAGAAACCAATTATGTTTTTAAAATAAGGAAATGAACCAGTTAGGGGGATTGCAACCCCATTGGAATAACAACATAGGTTGGCCTGATCACTCAGATTTCCCAGAGTCTAGACCACCAACCAAGGAGTATATCTGGAGGGATCCATGGCTCCACATATATATATGTAGCAGAGGATGGCCTTACCAGACAGCATGGAAGGGGAGGTCCTTGGTCCTGGGGATGTTTGATACTCCAGCATAGGGGGATGCTGGAGCAGTAGACAAGAGAGTGTAGGCAGGTGGAGGAGCACCCTCATACAGACAAAGGGAAGGGGAAAGTGGACATGTGGGATAAAGTGGTGGTGGAGGAATAATTGGGAAGTGGGATATCATTTGAAATGTAAATGAATGGAATGATTAATAAAAAAGTGTTGGATCAGAACTAATATAGGTGTCCTTTTTGTCTTTGACTAAAGATACACAGATTTGCATGCATGAATAATGTCTTAGCCTTATGAAAAATTTTAAAGAGTTAAAGATAGATGCATTTAATACATATGCAAGGTAAATAGTAAAAGCTATCTTTTTATGTAATATATATTGTATGTGTTCTTTAAATATAAAGAGGTCAGTAAAATATTTGATATTTCTGCTTCTTATATTTCATACTATTTAAATGTGAGTATTCTGCCATTTGGATTTGCACTTGTATAAAATCAATATTATTATTCTATGTCTATCTGCTTATGGCAAAGCCAAACAATTACAGTTATCCATATGAACTGTAGGGTCTAAATTTTGATTGAAAGCTAAAATCTAATTTAATGTGTAAATGCCATGCATACATGGACCAAAAGCACAGATGAACACTTTTTTGTCTTTTCACATTATCAGAAATTCCAAGAGTTTATTCTTTTCAGTGACAGCAGTTTTTAATATACTCCATCTCTGCTGGTAGCCAAGGATGACCATCTCCACTGGTAGCCAAGAATGATTTGTTTTTTGCTTTTTTTTTTACTCCATTTTAAAAGAACTGATACTAATTCTCATACCATGCATCACTCACATGCACAATATGTATGCACATATACATATACATACATAGAGACATATGCATAATTATATGTATATAAATGTGTGTGTATCTGTGACCAACAAAATGAATGCATTATAGAGGCTGAGTAGGTTTCAAGAGGTTTAAAGTGTGGGCTACAAAGCTGTATTAACATGATTATGAACCAGACAAGTGCAAGGAGGGAACAAAGTAGGATTCAAGAGAAACTTTCCAAATTCATCTGGGAGGTAAAAGGCCACACTGGTCGGGAGCAGAAAATGGCACATCTGGTCAAAGTTCTGACAGCAAACAGGTAGACAGGTACGTGGATCAGACAGTTGAGTAGGTTGCTTTCACAAGAGGGGACCTAGCTGAGTTAAAGTTCCAGGCACAATTCAGTAGTTCTTTATTTCTGACTCACATACAAACAAACATTATATAAACACTTCATTGTGTTAATTGTCCACCACTATATGGGGCTCAGGTGAGGAATTTACAAAATTTTGTTGGTCTATCTTTTCGACCTGGTTTGCTTCTATGATTTTAATATGCCCATTCAGTTCAATACCATAAGTCAGAGTGCTTTATGCTCCACTTCTAGAAATAACTGATTTATCATTCTGTGCTGAGTGGATGGTACCTAAGAGATGATACAGTTTCAGGATTCATCCAAGAGCTGCAGACACCCTTCTCTCTTAAAGTTGGATTAAAAGCTCCTTGTAAAATGAAGTTGCTTAGGGGATTAAAAAAAAGCACACAACCTGACAAACCCCTATTTTTTGTGTGACGGACTCTTCATGGGGACACACAAAAGATATCTACTTGCCCCCCAAAAGGAGTCCATCCCAGATTAGAGTAAGTATTGTGCCATGGCTAATTAGTTGAACCAATGATTTAAAAAAAGTAAAAACAAAACAACAACAACAACAAAAAAAGCTGGAGTTCCTAAAAGGAGTCTGGGTGAGTAGTTCCTTACAAGAAGCAGGGCTATCTCAATAAAAAGCACCTCCATCACCAGAATGTCATCCAAGCATGCATGAAGACTCCAGCAAATCCTGAAACCTTGGAGTAGTACATACTCAATCTTGGAGCTTTGTGTACAGGTTATAGGCAGTTCATTCATTCATTCATGCATTCATTCATTTATTCATATTTATATATTTCATTTTGGCTGGTCAGAGTTTTTGTTCCCAGGAACTGTTTCTTTTTTACTTTTCCCTTCCCTTCCCTTCCCTTCCCTTCCCTTCCCTTCCCTTCCCTTCCCTTCCCTTCCCTTCCCTTCCCTTCCCTTCCCTTCCCTTCCCTTCCCTTCCCTTCCCTTCCCTTCCCTTCCCTTCCCTTCCCTTCCCTTCCCTTCCCTTCCCCCTTTCCTTCCTTTCCCTTCCCCCTTTCCTTTCCTCCCTTCCCCTCCCCTCTGCCTTCACTTTTCCCCTTCCCAACCCTCTTTGTCTTTTAACTGCTGGATAGGGTCCCCAGAGAATCTTCAAAGTTCTCCTCTCTTTTTCCTTCCCTTCCCTCTCCCCCCTCCCCTCCCCTTTCCCTCCCCCCTCCCCTCCCCTTCCATCTCCCCTCCCCTCCCCTTCCCTCCTCCTCTCCTCTCCTCTCCTCTCCTCTCCTCTCCTCTCCTCTCCTCTCCTCTCCTCTCCTCTCCTCTCCTCTCCTCTCCTCTCCTCTCCTCTCCTCTCCTCTCCTCTCCTCTCCTCTCCTCTCCTCTCCTTTCATTTCCACTACCCCTCTACTCCTCTCTCCTTCCCTCTTTCTCTTTTAACTGCTGGGCAGGTACCCCCGGAGAATCTTCCAAGTTCCTGGTCATTTGTGCTTTATTTACCTTCTGATGTCCAAAAGCCACTCCAATTCTATTTTGAAGTAAATGCTTCAATTTGAATGGAAAAGTACAATTAGGAGAAAACTGTCAGACAGCACAGCTTTAGAAAACAGAAAGTAACAGAGTAAGTTAGAATAGCCTGGTTTCAATAGTAAATAACTTTGTACAAATGTAATATTAATTGTTACTTTCTGGCACATTACGAATTTTTGGAGGAAAAATGAGTGCCTCAATTATTTATACATAATCAGTGTTAAACCATGAAAATGTTTTGTCTTTTTTTCTATAATTAAAGGAAATTATGAGACCTTTTACCCATTGTGTTTGATTTATATGTTAGATGTGATGTTATTTGATTAATCTGCCCCCGGTCCCTTTCCTACAATTCCTTCTATATCCCCACACTTCTAACTCTCAAATCCAAATGCTTGGTATCCACATGGCAGCCTGAGTCTACTTGGTGCTATTTGTATATTCATGGATATGGAATCATCTACTGGAGCATGACCAGCTTCTCAGGAGATACCTCCCTGCAAAAAGGCAGTTCATCCTCCAAAGCAGCCATCAACAGCCAGAAATTCCTCATCCAGGAATCAGACTTCATAAGTACCTTTTCTATCAATACTGGAATTTTGTCTGACTTAATCAGGCACGGGTTTGATCCATGCAGTCACAGCCACTGGGAATCCCTGTCTGCAACCTCCCTGTTGTCTTTCGTAAATTATATTTCACAGCAAATGCTCAATACCTCCTGCTCATTTCTTCTGCAGTGGTTCCTGGAGAGAAGAGGGGATGTGATATAGACATACTATTTAAAGATAGCATTTCATGGTCTCTTTTTCTCTTCACCTTGACCAGTTGGTAGTCTATTAATCTCCATCTTATACTGTAAATACAGTCTTCTCTGATGAGGACTGAGAGATACATTAATATATGAATATAAAGAAGAGAACTTGAGGATTGACTAGTGAGATGGTTGTGGTTAAAGAACACTGGATGTTCTTCCAGAGGACCAGGATTCGATTCCATGTGTCTCCATAGTGGTTCACAACCATTTTTAACTCTAGTTCCAAGGGAACACAAGCACCTGGGTGCATTTGGGGTACACAAACATCCATTCAGGGAAAACATGCATGTACAAAAAATAAGATGATAAAAATGAACTTAGGAAGGGGTTTGTTACTATTGTTCATTTAGCAGAGTTATAGTAATAGATTCTTTCCTAGGCCATATAACCTAGAAACTAAGGTTTTTGAGGGCTCAATTAAAAGGTTCTAGGAACCAGTTCTTTTTTGTGGCCCAAAGAGTGGTTGGTTACTCCCATAAAAATAATGTCTTTGTTGTACAAGTAGGGCTAGGTCTGTAGCAGATATATTTATCTATGTTCTATATCTCATGATGTAGTATCTTCAGCAATAGAGTCTTAACATTAATCTGCGGTGAGTAACATAGAGCAATATCAATAGCTTGTAATGTTTGGGGACAAACTATGAAACCTCATTGACCAGAAACTAGACAAGAGGAAGCCCATGCCCCACACTGAGCTTTTATTTGTCAGTCTATAGTGTCTTGGACAGGCATTGTCCTCTAATTGTAGGTTGTCTTAGGGCTTTATTGCTGTGAACAGACACCATGACCAAGGCAAGTCTTATAAGGACAACATTAAATTGGGGCTGGCTTACAGGTTCAGAGATTCAGTCCATTATCATCAAGATGGAGTATGGCAGTATCCAGGCAGGCATTGTGCAGGAGGAACTAGGAGTTCTACATCTTCTTCTGTAGGCCACTAGGAGACAATTGACTTCCAGGCAGCTAGGGTAAAGGTTTTAAGCCCATGCCCCATCAAGGCCACACTCACAAATAATGTCATTATATTCCCTGGCCCCCATGGGTTTGTTCAAATACATGAGTCTATGGGAAACATAGCTTGGCACATCATAATTAAAAATACATTTAGTACAACTTCCAAAGTCCCCATAGTCTATAACACTCTCAACAATGTCAAAAGTCCAAAGTTCAAAGTCTCTTCTGAGATCCATCCAATCAATTAATTGTAATCCCCAAAGCAAGACAGGAAACAAGCTAAGCAAACTCCAAACTCTGCATCTCCATGCCTGGTGTCAAAGTGGTCTTCAGATCACTCCTTTTTCATTTTTTTTTTCTTTTTTTTTAATTAGGTATTTTCCTCAATTACATTTCCAATGCTATCCAAAAAGTCCCCAATACACTCCCCCCCAGTACCCCACCCACCCACCCCCACCCCTTGGCCCTGGCATTCCCCTGTACTGGGGCATATAAAGTTGGCAAGTCCAATGGGCCTCTCTTTCCAGTGATGGCCGAATAGGCCATCTTTTGATACAAATGCAGCTAGAGTCAAGAGCTCTGGGGTACTCCTTAGTTCATAATGTTCCACCTATTGGGTTGCAGTTCCCTTTAGCTCCTTGGGTACTTTCTCTAGCTCCTCCATCGGGGGCCCTGTGATCCATCCAATAGCTGACTGTGAGCATCCACTTCTGTGTTTGCTAGGCCCCGGCATTGCCTCACAAGAGACAGCTATATCTGGGTCCTTTCAGCAAAATCTTGCTAGTGTATGCAATGGTGTCAGCATTTGGAAGCTGATTATGGGATGGATCCCTGGATATGGCAGTCTTTAGATGGTCCATCCTTTCTTCACAGCTCCAAACTTTATCTCTGTAACTCTTTCCATGGGTGTTTTGTTCCCAATTCTAAGAAGGGGCACAGTGTCCACACTTTGGTCTTCGTTCTTCTTGAGTTTCATGCGTTTAACAAATTGTATCTTATATCTTGGGTATCCTAAGTTTTGGGGCTAATATCCACTTATCAGTGAGTACATATTGTGTGAGTTCCTTTGTGAATATGTTACCTCACTCAGGATGATGCCCTCCAGATCCATCCATTTGCCTAGGAATTTCATAAATTCATTCCTTTTAATAGCTGAGTAGTACTCCATTGTGTAAATGTACCACATTTTCTGTATCCATTCCTCTGTTGAGGGGCATCTGGGTTCTTTCCAGCTTCTGGCTATTATAACTAAGGCTGCTATGAACATAGTGGAGCATGTGTCCTTCTTACCTGTTGGAACATCTTCTGGATATATGCCCAGGACAGGTATTGCTGGATCCTCTGGTAGTATTATGTCCAATTTTCTGAGGAACCACCAAACTGATTTCCAGAGTGGTTGTACCAGCTTGCAATCCCACCAACAATGAAGGAGTGTTCCTCTTTCTCCACAACCTCGCCAGCATCTGCTGTCACCTGAATTTTTGATCTTAGCCATTCTGACTGGTGTGAGGTGGAATCTCAGGGTTGTTTTGAGTTGCATTTCCCTGATGATTAAGGATGTTGAACATTTTTTCAGGTGCTTCTCTGCCATTCAGTATTCCTCAGGTATGAATTCTTTGTTCAGTTCTGAGCCCCATTTTTTAACGGGGTTATTTGATTTTCTGGAGTTCACCTTCTTGAGTTCTTTATATATATTGGATATTAGTCCCCTATCTGATTTAGGTTAGGTAAAGATCCTTTCCCAATCTGTTGGTGGTCTTTTTGTCTTATTGACAGTGTCTTTTGCCTTGCAGAAGCTTTGCAACTTTATGAGGTCCCATTTATCGATTGTCGATCTTACAGCACAAGCCTTTGCTGTTCTATTCAGGAATTTTTCCCCTGTACCCATATCTTCGAGGCTTTTCCCTACTTTCTCCTCTATAAGTTTCAGTGTCTCTCGTTTTATGTGGAGTTCCTTAATCCACTTAGATTTGACCTTGGTACAAGGAGATAGGAATGGATCAGTTCGCATCCTTCTACATGATAACCACCAGTTGTGCCAGCACCATTTGTTGAAAATGCTGTCTTTTTTCCACTGGATGGTTTTTGCTCCCTTGTCAAAGATCAAGTGACCATAGGTATGTGGGTTGTTCTCATGGTCTTCAATTCTGTTCCATTGGTCTACTTGTCTGTCGTTATACCAGTACCATGCATTTTTTTTTTATCACAATTGCTCTGTAGTACAGCTTTAGGTCAGGTATGGTGATTCCACCAGAGGTTCTTTTATCCTTGAGAAGAGTTTTTGCTATCCTAGGTTTTTTGTTGTTCCAGATGAATTTGCAGATTGTCCTTTCTAATTCGTTGAAGAATTGAGTTGGAATTTTGATGGGGATTGCATTGAATCTGTAGATTGCTTTTGGTAAGTTAGCCATTTTTACAATGTTGATCCTGCCAAACCATGAGCATGGGAGGTCTTTCCATCTTCTGAGATCTTCTTTAATTTCTTTCTTCAGGGACTTGAAGTTCTTTTCATACAGATCTTTCACTTCCTTAGTTAGAGTCACGCCAAGGTATTTTATATTGTTTGTGACTATTGAGAAGGGTGTTGTTTCCCTTATTTCCTTCTCTGCCTGTTTATCGTTTGTGTAAAGAAAGGCCATTGACTTGCTTGAGTTAATTTTATATCCAGGTACTTCACTGAAGCTATTTATAAAGCTTAGGATTTCTCTGGTGGAATTTTTAGGGTCACTTATGTATACTATCATATCATCTGCACAAAGTGATATTTTGACTTCTTCTTTTCTGATTTGTATCCCCTTGATCTCCTATTGTTGTCTAATTGCTCTGTCTAGGACTTCAAGTACAATGTTGAATAGGTAGGGAGAGAGTGGGCAGCCTTGTCTAGTCCCAGATTTTAGTGGGATTGCTTCCAGCTTCTCACCATTTACTTTGATGTTGGCTACTGGTTTGCTGTATATTGCTTTTATCATGGTTAGGTATGGGCCTTGAATTCCTGATCTTTCCAAGACTTTTATCATGAATGGGTGTTGGATTTTGTCAAATGATTTTTCAGCACCTAACAAGATGATCATGTGGTTTTTGTATTTGAGTTTATTTATATAATGGATTACATTGATGGATTTTCGTATATAGAACCATCCTTGAATCCCTGGGATGAAACCTACTTGGTCAGGATGGATGATTGTTTTGATGTGTTCTTGAATTCAGTTAGCGAGAACTTTATTGAGGATTTTTGCATCAATATTCATAAGGGAAATTGGTCTGAAGTTCTCTATTTTTATTGGGTCTTTATGTGGTTTAGGTATCAGAGTAATTGTGGCTTCATAGAATGAGTTGGTTAGAGTACCTTCTGATTCTATTTTGTGGAAGAGTTTGTGAAGAACTGGGATTAGATCTTCTTTGATGGTCTGATAGAACTCTGCACTAAACCCATCTGGTCCTGGGCTTTTCTTGGTTGGGAGACTATTAATGACTGCTTTTATTTCTTTAGGGGATATGGGACTGTTTAGATCATTTACTTGATCTTGATTTAACTTTGGTACCTGGTATCTGTCTAGAAACTTGTCCATTTCATCCAGGTTCTCCAGTTTTGTTGAGTATAGCCTTTTGTAGAAGGATCTGATGGTGTTTTGGATTTCTTTAGGGTCTGTTGTTATGTCTCCCTTTTCATTTCTGATTTTGTTAATTAGAATACTTTCCCTATGCCCTCTATTGAGTCTGGCTAAGGGTTTATCTATCTTGTTGATTTTCTCAAAGAACCAGCTCCTCGATTGGTTGATTCTTTAAATTGTTCTTCTTGTTTCCACTTGGTTGATTTCACCCCTGAGTTTGATTATTTCTTGCCATCAACTCCTCTTGGGTGAAGTTGCTTCCTTTCGTTCTAGAGCGTTTATGTGTGTTGTCAAGCTGCTAATGTGTGCTCTCTCTAGTTTCTTTTTGGAGGCACTCAGAACTATGAGTTTTCCTCTTAGAAATGCTTTCAATGTGTCCCATAAGTTTGGGTATGTTGTGGCTTCATTTTCATTAAACTCCAGAAAGTCCTTATTATCTTTTTTATTCCTTCCTTGACCAAGGTATCATTGAGAAGAGTGTTGTTTAGTTTCCACGTGTGTGTTGGATTTCTATTATTTATTTTGTTATTGAAGATCAGTCTTAGTCCATGGTGATCTGATAGGATGCATGGGACAATTTCAATATTTTTGTATATGTTGAGGCTTGTTTTGTGACCAATTATGTGGTCACTTTTGGAGAAAGTACCATGAGGTGCTGAGAAGAAGGTATATCCTTTTGTTTTAGGATAAAAATGTTCTGTAGATATCTGTCAGATCCATTTGTTTCATAACCTCTGTTAGTTTCACTGTGTCCCTGTTTAGTTTCTGCTTCCATGATCTGTCCATTGGTGAAAGTGGTGTTTTGAAGTCTCTCACTATTATTGTGTGGGGTGCAATGTGTGCTTTGAGCTTTACTAAAGTATCTTTAATGAATGAGGCTGCCCTTGTATTTGGAGCATAGATATTCAGAATTGATAGTTCCTCTTGGAGGATTTTACCTTTGATGAGAATGAAGTGCCCTTCCTTGTCTTTTTTGATGACTTTGGGTTGGAAGTCAATCTTATCAGATATTATAATGGCTACTCCAGCTTGTTTCTTCCTACCATTTGCTTGGAAAATTGTTTTCCAGCCTTTCATTCTGAGGTAGTGTCTATCTTTTTCTCTGAGATGAGTTTCCTGTAAGCAGCAAAATGTTGGGTCCTGTTTCTGTAGCCAGCCTGTTAGTCTGTCTTTTTATTGGGGAGTTGAGTCCATTGATATTAAGGGATATTAGGGAGAAGTAATTGTTGCTTCCTTTTATTTTTGTTGTTAGAGTTGGTGTTCTGTTTTTGTGGCTGTCTTCTTTTAGGTTTGTTGAGGGATTACCTTCTTGCTTTTTCTAGGAAGTGGTTTCCGTCCTTGTATTGGTTTTTTTCTGTTATTATCATTTGAAGAGCTGGATTCGTGGAAAAACAATGTGTGAATTTGGTTTTGTCTGGAATACTTTGGTTTCTCCATCTATGGTAATTGAGAGTTTGGCTGGGTATAGTAGCCTGGGCTGGAAATTGTGTTCTCTTAGTTTCTGTATAACATCTGTCCAGGCCCTTCTGGCTTTCATAGTCTCTGGTGAAAATCCGGTGTAATTCTGATAGGCTTGCCTTTATATGTTACTTGACCTTTTTCCCTTACTGCTTTTAGTATTCTATCTTTATTTAGTGCATTTGTTGTTCTGATTATTATGTGTCAGAAGGAATTTCTTTTCTGGTCCAGTCTATTTGGAGTTCTGTAAGCTTCTTGTATGTTCATGGGCATCTCTTTCTTTAGGTTTGGAAAGTTTTCTTCTATAATTTTGTTGAAGATATTTGCTGGTCCTTTGACTTGAAAATCTTCATTGTCATGTACTCCTATTATCCGTAGGTTTGGTCTTCACATTTTGTCCTGGATTTCCTGGATGTTTTGAGGTAGGATCTTTTTGGATTTTGTATTTTCTTTCATTGTTGTGCCAATGTTCTCTATGGAGTCTTCTGCACCTGAGATTCTCTCTTCCATCTCTTGTATTCTGTTGCTGATGCTCGCACCTATGGTTCCAGATTTCTTTCCTAGGGTTTCTATCTCCAGCGTTGCCTCAATTTGGGTTTTCTTCATTGTCTCTACTTCCCTTTTTAGGTCTTGGATGGTTTTATTCAATTCCATCACCTGTTTGGTCTGGTTTTCCTGCAATTCTTTAAGGGATTTTTGTGCTTCCTCTTTAATGTCTTCTACCTGTTTAGCAGTGTTCTCCTGCAGTTCTTTAAGGGATTTTTGTGCTTCCTCTTTAATGTCTTCTACCTGTTTAGCAGTGTTCTCCTGCAATTTTTAAATGGATTTTTGTGCTTCCTCTTTAATGTCTTCTACCTGTTTAGCAGTGTTCTCCTGTATTTCTTTATGTGTGTTATTAAAGTCTTTCTTGAAGTTCTCTACTATCATCATGAGATATGCTTTTAGATCTGCGTCTAGCTTCTCGGGTGTGTTGGGGTGCCCTGGACTGGGCGAAGTGGGAGTGCTGGGTTCTGATGATGGTGAGTGGTCTTGGTTTCTGTTAGTAAGATTATTAAGTTTACCTTTCGCCATCTGGTAATCTCTGTGGTTAGTTGTTATCATTGTCACTGTTTAAAGATTGGAGAAGATGCTGTGTTCCACTCACCAGAAGTCTTAAGATCCTGTGGCGGGTGTCGTGGGTAGCTGGCTGGTGTCAGCCGACCCTGCGCCCTAGCTACCCAGGTGCTGGTCAGGCCGGAAAAGTCTTGTGGCCCTACTCAGGCCGGTTTTCTGCTTCCCTAACTAATGCAGTCTCAGGTCCCGGGCACAATTGGATTGGAGCAGAAGCTGTGTTCCACTCACCAGAAGTCTTAAGATCCTGTGGTGGGTGTTGTGGGTAGCTGGCGAGTGTCAGCCGACCCTGTGCCCTAGCTATCCCGGTGCTGGTCAAGCTGGAAGAGAGCTCACTCCTTTTTCATATTTGTTGACTGCAACAAAGTTCTTTCTCCTGGACTGGTTCCATTCCCTGTTAGCAGCTTTCCTTGGCAGATATCACACAGCTCCGGCACCTTGAATATCTTGGAGTCCCCAAAGCAACTTCGATGTTTCAACTTCTTGTTCCAGAGTCTGGAATCAACACATGATCTTCTGGACTCCTCCAAAGTGCTATTGTCACTTCTCCAGCTCTGCCCTCTATAACACTCTAGATTCTTGTTGATTCTACTCCACTGCTGTGGTTCACATAGTATTGGCATCTCTAATATGCTGGCGTCTTCCCCTGCAATTAGGCTTCACCAATAGCCTCTCATAGGCTCTCTTCATGGTGCCAACCCTCAACTTCTTTGCATGACCCCTTCATGCCTGGCCTGTCAACTGCAACTGAGGCTGTACCTTCACCAATGACCTTCTGTGGCCTCTCACAGTGCCAAGCCTCAGCTGCTCTCCATGATCCCTTCATGGCTTCAAAACCAATAGCACCTGGGTGACTCTTACACATTACCAAGTACAGATGCTGTAGGAGTACAACCTTGGCTATCTCCAGGACACAGCTTCTTTGTGCTCTCAGAAAAACACTTCCCAGACAATTTCACCTCAAGTGATTCTGGTCTCTTCTTAATTACCACTACTTTCATAGACCCAGCTGACCAGCATCAATTGTCTCAGTAGTCCCTTCTCTTCTTGACTCTAAAGCCAGAGCCACATGGCTGAAGCTGCTGAGTTCTGCTGCTTGCTGGGGCTGGAACACCCCACACACACACACACACACATTTATTTTATTACAGGCCTTCTGTTTCCCAACTCTCTCACTTCCTAAGCTTGGTTGTCCTGGAATTTGCTCTGTAAATTGATCTTGAACTCAGAGATCTCCATGGCTGAGTCTCCTGGGACTGAAGGTGTGTACCCTGACACCTGGATTTAAGCTTTTCTTCACCTAGAACTTGGTTTGTCCCAGTCTGGCCTTGAGTTCAGAGATCTGCTTAGTCTTGTCTCTTAGGATTAAAGGTGTGTACCACCATGCCTGAACCTAAATTTAGCTTGGTGAGATCTTGCCCTAAATCCCACTCCTTTAATCTGGTATTTTCTAGAACATAAGATTCAGCTCTACTCTCTGGTGTCCCTTTAATACTTGAACCATATATTGTGTGTTTTTCCTTTCTCGACTTGCTCCATCTCATTAAAACACTCTTCATAAGAGTGAACTTTTGTAACTACACAACAAAATTTATATGAAGCTGTTTTGAGACTTCCTTTTTCAAAAAAAATAATCTAAAATGTTTTCACCTTAGACTCAGACACATTCTTCACCAAAATACCACAAAAACAACCTGTAGGCCACATACTGGAATTCTTCTCCACTGAACCTCTTGGTCCAAGTCTGCATATTTCACAGCAACAAAGTCATCCATATTACTACTAGAATAGCCCATTAAGTCCCACTTAAAGCATTCCAATGTTTTCCAAATCCAAAGTCCCCAAATCTCCTTTCTTCTCCAACAAGGCCACACCCCCAAATAGCACCATTCCCTGGGCCAAGCATATTTAAATTACCACATAGGGTAACCCCATTTAATTTCCTTTTATGTGTATATTTGTATGCATTTTAGGAAATTTCTAAAGAAGTAGGTTTCCAAATAGCCTTTTATAGCTTTTTCTAGAGGGTTTTGTTTTTTTTTAAATGTTAGTTCTTCCTTTCCATACTCCTCATCTATCTTACCCTCCTACCACAACCCTACTTAATCTTCCCTGTTGCCCTTTCCCACTTCATACTATGCATATTCTATCTTTATTCTTTTGAATTGCCCCTTATTGGCAAATTTCCAGCTTCTTGACTTCTATGGGTACTTTTATTTTATATATAACTAAAGATTCAAGGCTACAATGTACATATGAAAGAGAACAGGTGACATTTGTCTTTCAAAGTTTTGGTTACCTCACATATAATGATTAGTTTCAAGTTCATTCATTTACCTGACAGCTTTATAATTTCAATTTTCTTGTAGTTAAATAATATGTATATGTACCACAATTTCATTACCCATTTATCAGTTCATAAGCAACATCTATGTTATTTTGATTTCCTGGCTATTATACAGAAATGAACATGGTAAGCAAGGATCTATGTATTAGGATATAGAATCTCTGTAGTAGGAAATAGGATATAGTAGGATACAGATAGGAGTATGCCCATGAATAATTTTGCTGGATTATATTATAGATCTGTTTATAGATTTCTGAGGAACCTCCACACTGCTGCCCATAAGGGCTGTATCAATTTGTACTTCCACTAAAAATGACTGAGTGTTCCCTTTCCCCCTTACTCATTCCAGTATTTATTACCTATTTTTATTTTCACCTTAGCTATTTTGACTAAAATAAGATGAGATCTCAAAGTAGTTTTAATATGCATTTCCATGATAGCAAAGAATGTTAACATTATTTTTTTTCTCTGTTTGAGAACCAGGTTTTAATTGAGCTACTAGTTTTCTTTGTATTTAGATTTTTGAGTTCTTTGCATACCCAATATATGAATCACCTGTCACATACATATATGAATGAATATACATAATATATATATACATATATATTACATATATATACATATATATGTATATATATTTTTGAGTTCTTTGCATACCCAACATATGAATCACCTGTCACATACACATATGAATGAATATACATAATATATATATATATATACATATATATGTATATATATACATACATATATATAAATAATATACATTATATATATATATTTTTTCATTCTATACATTCCCTTGTCACTTGAATACTGATGTTCTTTCCTATACAGAAGCTTTTTAGTTTCATGGCATCCCCTATGTCAATTGATGGCTTTAATGACTGTACTACTGATGTCCTATTTAGAAAATCACTTTCGGTGTCTACAGGCTGAAATGTGTTACCTACTTTCCTTTAACTGAACCAGGCTATCAGGTATTATAGTGATGTCTTCAGTTCATTTGGAGTTGAGTTTTCTACAGGATGAGACATAAGGATTTAGCTTCCCTTTTCTACATGTAGCTTTAATAAGTTTGAGCTGCAGCATTTTTTGAAGATTCACTGTTTTCTTCCATGTCTATTTTGGGCATTTTTCTGAAATAAAAAGATATTTATAGGAGTGTAGGTTTTTATTTGGGTCTTCAACTAATGGAATTGATTTCATTAATCAGTGTGTCTGTTTTTATGCCAGTATTATGATATTTGTATTACTATAACTCTAAAGTATAACTTGAGATAATTAATGATGCTTCAAGCAGGGTTCTGGTTGTAAGCTTTAGCCTTTAAGAGCTACACAATCAATCAAGCCCTGCCATTCAATGTTTTTATTACTAAGCATTGTCATGGATATCTTAGATATTTTTGTATTTCCATATAAATTTTAAAATTATTCTTTAAATTTCTTGAAAGAATTGCACTGTAAGTTTTGGGGAGAATTTATATATTGCTTTTGGTATTATGGCCATTTCACCAATGATATACCTACCATTGTTATTATGGCCATTTCACCAATGATATACCTACCATTTCATGAACATGTGAAATATTTCTACCTTTTGGTATCTTCTTCATCTCCTTTCTTCAATATTCTTTTGTTTTTTGCTATTGGTGGTGTTAGGTTTTTGTTTGTTTGTTTGTTTGCTTGCTTGAAGTAGTGTCTCTCTAAGTAGATGTGACTGTACTGAAATTCATTATGTAGACTAGGCTGGTCTTGAACTCACAAGAGGTCAACATGCCTCATTCTCCATCTCTCAAGTACTTGGATTAAAGGCATGCATCAATATACCAGACTTTCTTCAGTAATTGAAAGTTTTTATTTTACAAATAAATATTTCACTTTCTTGCTTAGATCTGTTCCAAGAACTTTTTAAAAGCTATTGCAAATGGAATTATGTAAAGGTGCGTGTTGCTTTTATTTCCTCAGATGAAGTGATGAGATGAATGAATGAATGAATGAATGAGTGAATATATGGCTAGACTGAGCCCAGAGTGTTTCCTTCTAAGAATCTGAGGCCTAGGCCTGGAAGCTTCTAGCTTCCACACAATCTAATTTTCAGCAAACCCTAACCTTAACCTTAAAGGCTTCAGCTTCCAGCCTCTGTATGCTAATTTAGACCTAGAATGTTTCAGCTTCTTGGGCTTACAGATAAACAAACAATTTCTTGCTCTTTCTGAACTCTGGCTGAGTGGTTCAACTCAGGTATTCTGGCCCAAACTCCTCTCCAAGCTAATGGATTCAAATTGGCTTCTCTCAGCTTCTCTTCTTTTTTTAATTTTTTTATTGGATATTTTCTTCATTTACATTTCAAATGTTATCCCATTTCCTTGTTTCCCCCCTCCCAGAAACCCCCTATCCCATCCTCCCCCCCCCTGCTTTTATGAGGGTGGTCCTCCACCTACCCACCCATTCCCGCCTCCCCCACTCCTTGATTCCCCTACACTGGGGCATCTATCAAGCCTTCCTAAGACCAAGGACCAATCTTCTTATTGATGACTGACAAGCTCATCCTCTGGTAAATATGCAGCTGGAGGCATGTCTACCCCTTGGTTGGTGGCTTAGTCCCTGGGAGCTGGGGGGTGGTGGTGGTGGTTCTGGTTGGTTGATATTGTTGTTCTTCCTGTGGGGTTACAAAACCCTTCTGCTCCTTCAGTCCTTTCTCTAACTCCTCCATTGGGGAGCCCATGCTCAGTCCAATTGTTGGCTGCGAGTGTCCACCTCTGTATTTGTAAGGCTATGGCAGGGCATCACAAGAGACAGCTATATCAGGCTCCTTACAGCAAGCATTTCTTAGCATCCAGAATAGTGTCATGGTTTGATGACTGTATAGTTTTTCTTGGAAACACTACCTCTGAACTCCATGTACTGAACTGCTCTCCTCTGAACTGAACTGAGTGCAACTGCACTCACTTAACTGCAGTGATGTGAACTACACAGAACTAAACTGAATTCAGTTCCCCCTCTCTCTCCCATTGCTCTCTAAGGAGCCCACTTTCCTGTCTGTGCTCATGGGAGTGTGGTGTATTGTATCTCTGACTCATTCTGTCGAATCTTTCTCTGATTTGGCACTTTTTTTTGCCACTAATTAGATGTCACTGTTTGGAATAAAAGGTGTATACTAAAGGTGTGTCTTTATTCCAACCAGAGGGATCAAGGTGCATACTAAGGGCATGTCTGCATTCCAGTGGGATTATATCTTTGGATGTGATCTCATGCCAGAGCAGCCATGTTGTTGGATCGAAATTCCTCCACAGGATTGTTTGATTGATTTTTTTGTTACATTTGTAAATGGTATAAAGGAAATTTTATAGATGGGTGATTTTTAATTACTATTTCTATCTCCTTGGCTCTTGTGGGTCTTTAAATTATTTATTTCATTTTGATTAAATTTGATAGTAGATATCTCAATATTTATCCATCTTTTGGATTTTTCCAGTTCAATGGAATATAAAAATTTTAACTGTCCTTATGATTCTCTGAATCCTGCTTTACAAGATTAATTAATCTGGGGTTGAGGAATCAGCTAGTGAGAAATCCCTAGTGTCTGTTATAAAATCTCCCATCTCATCTCTAATGTTATTAATTTAGGTCCTCTTTCTCCTCCTTTCTGCTCATTTGGCTAAAGCTTTGTTGTTTAATTTCTATTTTCATTTGATTATCTCATCCCTTCTACTGTTTGGAGGTATTGTTTATTCTTGTTTTTCAAAGGCATTCAGGTATACCACTAAGTCATTAAATTGTTAATTTGAGAGCTCTCTAGTATTTTTATGTTGACAATTAGCACTGTAATCATTCCTCTTATGGCTGCTTTCATTGTGTTACATAGGTTTTGTTACATTGTATTGTTCTTTTCATTCAATAATAGAAATTCTTAATTTTCTGTCCTCATTTCTTTTTTAACCCAATTGTTATTCAATGAGATATTGTTTAGTCTCCCTACATTTGTGTGTTTTTCAGCGCTTCTATTCATATTAATATTCAGATTTGTTCCATTTTGGCCCAATAAAAGTCAGGATGTCTTTTCAGTTTTCCTATGTTGCTTGACCTAATGTAAAATTTTTTGACAAAAATCTCTTACTTTATGACATAATATGGTCAATTTTAGAGAAAGATCCTTTGATTGATGTGTGTTATTTTAAAAATATATTTACTTTTTATTGGCACTGAAGACAAACACATTTGTTAGTGATTTTTAAACTATTTACTACTGTTCTTTGGTAAAGTAACATACTGATAACATACTGCTATAATGCTTTACTACATATCAGTTCCTCAACCTACATCAGAGAAGCTTTTTTCTTGAGATATATGGAAATTAACAGAGACCTCAAAGTGAATATTATATAGAAAAAAGCTTTGGGAGCCCTCAGTCTTAGATGGAATGTCTTCATCAAACCCTCTCCTTCAAGGTTCATGGTTGGGACAATGTCACTTAGGTCCATTTGATTTATGATGTCATTAAATTCCAATATTTCTCTGTTAAATTTTTATAGGTAATATGTCTGTTGGTGAGAGTATAGCAATGAAGTTACTAATTCAAGAGTTTTGCTAATGTGCAGTTTTATATCTAATTCTAATGTACTTATGAAATAATGCAATTTAATTATTAATGCAATGTTTTGTGTGTTATATTCTTTGGTGTATTGTATTTCATAATCCACTGTTGAGGGATTTTCCTTTAATATGAATAAAGTTGTCTTCCTTATCTCTTTTTTGTAGTTTTGGTTTGAACAATATTTTCTTAAATAGTAGACTATCTCAATCTGCTCTCTTAGTTCTATCTGCTCAGATACATCTGTATTTCAATCTCTGCTGCTTAGATTTTGGCAAGCTGGGTCATCTATGAAGAGGAAATCATTGATTAAGGGAAATTAAGAGAAGGTCTTTATCAGAGTGCCCTGTAGGCAAGTCTGTGGGAATATCTTTTTGTTAACTGATGTGGAAAGGCCCAGACTACTCTGAGTGGTGCTACCACTGGACATGTGGTCCTCTGTTGTATAAGAAAACAAACTGAGCAAGCATAGGAGGCAAACCAGTAAGCAGCATTTCCCGTGGTATCTGCTTCAGTTTCTAAATCCAGGTTCCTACCTTGTGCTACTGCTCTGACTTCTCTTCCTCCTGGTCTTTAAGCTATATGATGGGGAAAAAATAAAAACTCTTTATGCTCCAAGTTTGTTTAGTCAGTGTTTTATAACAGCATCTCACTTCTCAGCCTTTTTGGCTAAGATCAAGCGTAGTATCTGTTGTTATCAGTTTAATATATGATACGTCCTCTACCCAAGGACAATATATTAAATGAATTTTTGGAAGTAGAAGTTGGAATAGGAGCTTGCTCCATCTACTCCATGCATCGACCTGGTATTGCAGTACCTCCAGGAATGGTGCACCCCCTCCGAGGAATAAAAAAGGAAAAAAAAAGGAGAAAAAATAGAACAGGAATCTGTACCAGTTTTATGGGATATTTCTGTGGGAGACCTCAATATGTTAGGTTTGTGAGAATTATAGAGGTGTTTGGAACACTGGTTTAGATAAGTCATTGAGTATTTAAAGGTTAAAGGGCTGTTCTGTGGAAGCATGGATGATAAATGTATATAGGGAAATGTAGGTGATGAAGGCTTGGCTTCAGAAGTTTCTAAAGGAAAAAAAGACTATCAAGGCTGTTTGTTTGACTTATTTGAATTAAGAATCTATAGTTTAACTCACAGACAATATGAAGTTTGAGAAGAAGGAAAACCAAAGTGTGAATTCTTCAATTCTACTTAGAATGGAGAACAAAATAATCATGGGAGGTAGAGGGAGGGAGGAACCAGTAAGGGAGAGGGAGGGGAAGGAAAAAGGGGGGCAGGATCAGGTGTGGGAGGAGATTGGCGAGAAGTACAGAGGGTCAGGAAATAGAACAGATGTGTGTAGCAGTGAGGGGTGGCCAACAGGGCACTAGAAAGTTCAAGAAATCAAGAGGCTCTCAGGACTCAACTGGGATGACATTGGCTGAAATACCCAACAAAGGGGAGTGAGAACCAATTGAGACCATATTCAGTGGATAAGCATGGCCCCCGGTTGAAGAATGGGGCCTCCCAACCATCTCAAAAAATAATAACTAGAATTACTCCTGTCTAAAGGAAATGCATGTACGAAGATTGGAGACTGAAGGAAAAGACATCCAGAGACTGCCACACCTAGGGATCCTTCCCATATGCTTCTCAGACACTATTGCAGATGCCAAGAAGCACTTGGTGTCAGGAGCTTGGCATAGCTCTCTCCTGAGAGGTTCTCCCAGATTCTGATCAACACAGATGATTATGCTTGCAGCCAACCATTGGACTGAGCACAGGGAAACCAATGGAGGAGTTGGGGGAAGAGCTGAAGAAGCTTAGGGGGGTTTGTAATCCCATAAGAAGAGCAACAATATTAATCAACCAGACCCCTCCCCCCAGAGCTCTCAGGGACTAAACCACCAACCAAAGAATACATGTGGAGGGACCCATGGCTCCAGTTGCTTATGTAGCAGAGGATGGCCTTTATCCATCAATGGGAGAGGAGGCCCTTGGTCCCGTGGACACTCGATGCCCCAACATAGGGGAATTCTAGGGCAGTGAGACTGAAGTGGGTAGGTGGGTGGGGGAGCTCTGTCATAGAAGTAGGGTGGAGGAGGAATGGGATAGGGGGATAGCAGAGGAGAAACCAGAAAGTGGGATAATATTTGAAATGTAAATAAATAAAATAACCAATAAAAAGAGAGAGAGAGAGTGAGAAGAGAGAATCTCTAGTTTTTTGGTCACCTAATGTTGGAGTAATAGCTGTGATTAACAAGAGGACAGTATCAATAAGGTGAAACCTCAGATTTACTGGGTTAATTGATGCTCTGGGGCTGAGAAATCTGCTATAATTAATAATAGGCCACCATCTCTGACACAAATTTTCCTTGGGGTCCACACACAGAAGCTGTGGTCCAGTGGGTGTATGGCAACGCTGCATAAAAAGCTGATAGTTAAACTTGGTAATCTTTGAGAGTCTCCCACATGGTACTGAATTTGAAGCCACAGAGGAGCCATGGAGAGCAGCTTTGGCTTGCAACTCTGTGGCAAGTGTTTAGTCTTCCAGAAGACAGGGCTGATGAAGCCATTGCTGAAGGTGCGGATTCAGTTGCAGTGGAGATCCTGCAATAGTGGAGATGCAATAATATAGGACAACTGACAAGTACACCAACAGATATGGAATAAGACTACCAGAAGAGTCATGTGTACTGAGGGTGACAGAGCTAGAGAAGTGAAGCTACCAGTCTCTTTGGAACCCAGTAGATGTAGAATGAACTCAGATGCATTTTCCTAAACTATAAGATATGAATTATACTGTTGTATATTAGTTATAGTTGGATTTACTTGCAACTGTAAGGTTCCTTCCTTGAGTAAGAAATATGCATCATTTTTTTTTCTTAATTTTCAGGAGCCCATAGTCCAGAGACTTTGATCTTTTAAAGAGACAATGGGTACTTTATAGTGGTGAACATTTAAAGACTGTGGGACTTTAAAAGTTATTCTGTGTTTTAATTTGTGTCATTAACAGGAGATCTTAAGGATAAACAAAAAAAGAAAGGTTAGGGTTTAATAGTGATATATTTTGTGTAAAACTCACAAGGGGTCAGTTGTAGTGGTTAGTTTTTGGTTAATTGACAAAGACTAGAGTAGTCTAGGAAGTTGGAACCAGAACTGAAAAAATGCCTCCATCAAATTTGGCCTATAAGAAAATAACACTGTGGTTTATTCTCTTGATTAATGATGTATGAGGCTGAAAGAACCAGTACTGGAGACATGGTTCTTGTATAAGAAAGCAAACTGAACAAGCCGGGGGAGCAAAGCAGAATTACTCCTTGTTCTTTTCTTTATTTCCTGACTCCAGTTTTCTACCTTCAGTTCATGCCCTGCTCAATAATTGACTCTGATTCGAACAGAGTCCCAATAAGTCACCTTTTCAGTAAGCTGGGGGTGTTTGTTTGTTTGTTTGTTTGTTTGTTTGTCACAGGAAGAGAAAGCAAACAACAGCACCAAACTTTTATTCTCTAAGATGGTCCTTACCATTTGTTCAGAAGTTTCTGAGAACCAGGAAAAGGATGTTGGGTGGTGCATTCTAATCTAATTTGGTGTTATGTGTCTTCTTATTGAAGAATTCAGAACATTAATATTAAGAACTATTATTGAACAGTACTTATTAATTCATGGAATTTTGTTTGTTATTATCTTAGATCTCATTTAATGAACTCTTGGAATTGTTTATTCATCCATATGACTTCTTGAGTATGTTTACCTTTCTCTTCAGACTTGAGTATTTTTTCTTTGTAGAACTGGTTCATGGAATCTTAAGAAGTAGAGGCTTGTTAGAATAAGTGCTTCAATGTGGATAGGCTTTGAGATTTCAGAGCCTCACTTCAGTTCCAGTGTGTTCTCTCTGCTTTACTTTTGTGGTTGAAAATGTGATCATTCCACTTGCTGCTTTGTCTGTCTGCTTCTATGTTCCACTCTCCATTATAGATGCAAAACCTATGGAACTTGAGGGCAAAATGAACTATTTAGTCTACAATTATTTTTAATAATGAAGTATTATTGTAACAGCAAAAAATAACAACAATGAAGGTTGTAGAGAGTGTGGTTAAAGCTGTAAAGAACCTACCATGATATTTTTTCAGAGGAATGTGAAAGATTTTGGAAAGTGGAATACCCCTTCATGATTAAAGTATTGCAAAGTTCAGGAATTAAAGGCACATACCTAAACATGGTAAATGGAGAGAAACTTGAAGCAATCCCACTAAAATCAGGGACTAGACAAGGCTGTCCACTCTCTCCCTACCTATTCAATAAAGTACTTGTTGGTGGTGCATTCTAATCTAATTTGGTGTTATGTGTCTTCTTATTGAAGAATTCAGAACATTAATATTAAGTCCTAGTTAGAGCAATTAGACAACAAAAGGAGGCCAAACAGATATAAATTGGAAAGGAAGAAGTAAAAATATCACTATTTGCAGTATATGGTAGTATACATGAATGACCCCCAAAATTCTACCAGAGAACTCCTAAACCTGATAAAAAACTTTAGCAAAGTGGTTAGGTATAAAATTAACTCAAACAAATCAGTAGCCTTCTACTACAAAAAGGATAAACAGACTGAGAAAGAAATTATGGAAAGGACACCCTTCATGATAGTCACTAATAATATAAAAGAACTTGGTGTGATTCTAACCAAGCAAGTGAAAGATCTGTATGACAAGAACGTCAAATCCCTAAAGAAAGAAATCAAAGATCTCAGAAGATGGAAAGATCTCTCATGCTCATGGATTGGCAGGATTAATATAGTAAAAAGTCCATCTTGCCAAAATAAATCTACAGATTCAATGCAATCCCAATCAAAATTTGAACTCAATTCTTCATAGAGTTAGAAAGAGCAATTTGCAAATTCATTTTGAATAACAAAAAATCTAGGATATCGAAAACAATTCTCAAAAATAAAAGAACTTCTGGGCAAGTCACCATCTCTGACCTCAACCTGTACTACAGAGCAATAGTGATAAAAACTTCATTGTATTGGAACAGAGACAGGCAGGTAGATCAATGGAACAGAAGACCCAGAAATGAACCCACACATCTATGGTCACTTGATCTTTGACAAAGGAGTTAAAACCATCCAGTGGAAAAAAGACAGCATTTTCATCAAATGGTGCTGGCTCAACTGGCAATTAGCATGTAGAAGAATGCCAATTGATCCATTCTTATCTTTTTGTACAAAGCTCAAGTCTAAGTGGATCAAGGACTCCACATAAAACCAAATACACTAAAGCTAACAGAAGTGAAAGTGGGGGAGAGCCTCGAACACATGGGCACAGGGGAACATTTCCTGAACGGAACATCAGTGGCTTATGCCCTAAGATCAAGAATTGACAAATGGGAACTCATAAAATGTAAAGCTTCTGTAAGGTAAAGGACACTGACAATAGGACAAAATGGCAACCAACAGATTGGGAAAAGAACTTTACCAATCTTACATCCAATAGAGGGCTAATATCCAATATATATATAAAGAACTCAAGAAGTTCACTCTAGAGAACCAAATAACCCTATTATAAATGGGATACAAAGCTAACCAAAGAATCCTCGCCTGAGGAAAATTGAATGACTGAGAAGCACCTAAGGAAATGTTCAACATCCTTAGTCATCAGGGGAAGTGCAAATAAAAATAACCCTGAGATTCCACCTCATACCAGTCAGAATGGATAAGTTCAAAAACTCAGGTGACAACAGATGTTGGCAAGAATGTGTAGTAAGAGGAACACTCCTTCACTGCTGGTGAAATTGCCCTCTGGAAATCAGTCAGGTTTTTCCTCAGAAAATTGGACACATTACTATCTGAGGACCCAGCAATACCACTGCTGAGCATATACCTAAAAGATGCTCCAACATATAACAAGGACACATGCTCCCCTATGTTCATAGCAAGCTTATTTGCAATAGCTAAAATCTGGAAAGAACCCAGATGTTCTTCAACAGAGAAATGGATACAGAAAATGTGGCAAACTTACACAATGGAGTACTACTCAGCCATTAAAAACAATGACTTCATGAAATTCTTAGGCAAATGGATGGGATTAGAAAATATCCTGAGTGACATAACCCAGTCACAAAAGAATACATATTATGCACTCACTGATAAGTGGCTATTAGATAAAAACTCAGAATACCCAAGACACAATTCACAGACCACGTAAAGCTCAAGAAGATGGAAGATCAAAAGAGTGGATGCAGTTCATCTTAGAAGGGGGAACAAAATAACCAAGGGAGGAAATAAGGAGACAAATTTTGGAGCAGAGACTGAAGGAAAGGTCTTCCAGAGACTGCCCACCTGGGAATTCATCCCATATATAGACACCAAACCCAGACACTATCTTAGATTACAAGAAATGCTTTCTGACAGGAGCCTGATGTAGCTGTCTCTTGAGAGGCTTTGACATATACAGAAGCAGATGCTCATAGCCAGTCATTGGACTGATCATGGGGTCTCTAGTGGAGGAGTTAGAGAAAGGACTGAAGGAGCTGAAGAGGTTTGCATCCCCTTAGGAAGAGCAACATGAACCAACCAGATCCCCCAGAACTCTCAGGGACTAATCCACCAACCAAAGAATATATGTGGAGGGACCCATCGCTCCAGCTGCATATGTAGCAAAGGATGGACTTGTGGGGAATTAATGGAGGAAAGGCCCTTTCTTGGGAATGTTCAATGCCCCAGTGTAGGGTAATGCCAGGGTGGGGACGTGGCAATTAATGAATGGGTGGCAGAGCACCCTCGTAGATGCAGGGGGAGGTGGGCTGGGCTGGGCATTTTCAGAGGGGAAAATGGGAAAGGGGATAACATTTGAAATGTAAATAAAGAAAATATCCAAATTGATATATATATATATATATATATATATATATATATATATATATAGAGAGAGAGAGAGAGAGAGAGAGAAGTGTTTGAATGCTTTGAATGCTAGATGCAGAGCTTACTTAACAGGTAAGTCTTGGCCAAGAAGACAGTACTACTTAGAATAATGCTGATGGTAGAAGTATTGCTTGTGAGGTTTTAGAGGAAAATAAGTATTCTATTAATAACCATGCTAGAGGCCATGTGTGTTACAGTTTGGCAAAGAATCGGGCTCCTTTCTTCACATGTCCTGAAAATTTATATGAAGTTGAGTTTGAAAGTAACAGACAGGTAGCTTTTGTATGTAAAAACCCAATGGAAACTCCCTTTGGTTTGGTTAGGAAGTAACCAGATGCCTCTTTTAACCAGTACTGTCTCCATCTCCTTTCTACTTGAGCTTCAGCTGAAGATTTCCCTCCAATTAATATTTCTGTGAAGGAGCCAAAAGTCTTGTCTATTGAGCTTATAAACACCTGGCCTAAAATGCTACCATAAATGTCATAAGTAGCAAAATCATGGTTTTCATCCTCCACAAAAAAAAGACCGTGATTGTCCTTTATGGTGGTCTATATCCTGGTTTTCTCGATAGTAATAATTTTGTAATGCTACTTTCAGTTGTTTCTATGATACATCTCAGTAATGATAGATTCAAACTTTTTTTAATTAGGTATTTATTTCATTTACATTTCCAATGCTATCCCAAAAGTCCCCCACCCGCTCCCCCATCCACTCCCCCACCCACCCACTCCCACTTATTGGCCCTGGCCTTCCCCTGTACTGAGGCAGATAAAGTTTGCACGACCAATGCGCCTCTCTGTCCACTGATGGCTGACTAGGCCATCTTCTGATACATATGCAGCTAGAGACACGAGCTCCAGGGTACTGGGTAGAACCTCAGGTGCAGAAGATTACACAAACTTTTTATAAAAGAAAATCTGTATAAATTTAATGCTATCGGGGCTGGTGAGATGGCTCAGTGGGTAAGAGCACCCGATTGCTCTTCTGAAGGTCCAGAGTTCAAATCCCAGCAACCACATGGTGGCTCACAACCATCTGTAACAAGATTTGGCGCCCTCTTCTGGAGTGTCTGAGGACAGTTACAGTGTACTTACATATAATAAATAAATCTTAAAAAAAAGAATTTAAAAAAAATTAATGCTATCAAGGATAAAGGGGGCTCTTATGGAACACCTCCAAAAGTATGCAGCCATAAGCTATTTTCTTTAAACCATTTATGAGTTCGAATGGCACTAAAATAAGTGACTCTGATGGCACATGCTTTGTTTGATCCTTTTCCATTTCATATTGAGAGCCATTTGTCATGATTTAAAGAGTGAACTCATGTATGTGAAGTAGTTTCCCATCAGATTTTGTTTGAATTATATAAAACTAAAGGAGACTTTTGAGAACTTTTACAACATTTTTGATATCTACTTTGCTCTAAACCACTAAGTTACAATTTGTCAAGAATATTTAGATATAAGACAGAAACACTTGGTGACAGTGACATGAGTCACAAGCTTTGTAATATGTCACACCTAGAACACAATGTCTTACTAAAATTATTAAGAGAATACTCAGAATATATTTCAAGGAAGTTGTCTGCTAGCTGCTAAGACTTCTTAAAACTCATGTTATTTGGCTTATATGTTCAATTTCACATGTTTATATAACTATATAACTATATAACTATATAACTATATATCTATATAACTATATAACTATATATATATATATATATATATATCAAGAAGTTGGACTCCAGAAAATCAAATAACCCCATTAAAAAATGGGGCTCAAAAAATTCTCAACTGAGGAATACCAAATGGCTGAGAAGCACCTGACAAAAATGTTCAACATCTTTAATCATCAGAGAAATGCAAATCAAAACAACCCTGAGATTCCACCTCACACCAGTCAGAATGTTGAAGTTCAAAAATTCAGGTGACAGCAGATGCTGGCGAGGATGTGGAGAAGGAGGAACACTCCTCCATTGCTGGTGGAATTGCAAGCTGGTACAAGGAAATCATTCTGACAGTTCCTCAGAAAACTGGACACAGTACTACCTCTCCTGGGCATATACCCAGAAAATGTTCCAACTTGTCATAAGGATCCATACACCACTATGTTCATAGCAGGTTTACTTATAATAGCCAGAAGCTGGAAAGAACCCAAATGTCCCTCAACAGAGAAATGGATACAGAAAATGTGGTACATTTATACGATGGAGTACTACTCAGCTATTAAAAACAATGAATTTATGAAATTCTTAGGCAAATGGATGGGTCTGGAGGATATCATCCTGAGTGAGGTAACCCAGTCACAAAGCACACACATGATATGCACTCACTGATAAGTGGATATTATTATCTGAGAAACTTAGAATACCCAAGATACAATTTGCAAAACACATGAAACTCAAGAAGGAAGACCAAAGTGTGTATACTTCATTCCTTCTTAGAATGGGGAACAAAATACCCATGGAAGGAGTTACAGAGATAAAGTTCAGAGTTTAGGCAGAAGAAAGGACCATCCAGAGACTGCCCCACCTGGGGATCCAGCCCATATACAACCACCAAACCCAGACACTACTGCATATGCCAGAAAGATCTTGCTGACAGGACCCTGATATCGCTGTCTCTTGTGAGGCTATGCTAGTGCCTGGCAAATACAGAAGTAGATGCTCACAGTCATCTATTGGATGGAACACAGGGCCCCCAATGAAGGAGCTAGAGATAGTACCTAAGGAGCTACAGGGATCTACAACCTTATATGAGGAACAAGCATATGAACTAACCAGTACCCCCCAGAGCTTTTGTCTCTAGTCGCATTTGTAACAGAGGATGGCCTAGTAGACCATCAATGGGAGGAGAGGCCTTTGGTCTTTTGAAGATTATATGCCCTAGTACAGGGGAATGACAGGGCTAGGAAGTGGGAGTGGGTGGATTGGGGCGCAGGGCGGGGTGAGGGTATAGGGGACTTTCAGAGAGGAAACTAGGAAAGGGTTCACATTTGAAATGTAAATGAAGAAAATATCTAATTAGAAAAAGGACATCACTGGGGAGGTATTTGCTGCTGCTGGAATTGACATGGTTGTGTGTTAGTTTCTTTAGCACCAGCTGAGGCCCTGTACACCAGTGAGGCATCCTCAATGTCTGGATCTAAGCCTTCAAGGTAGTGAAGTTTCAGTAACTCTTCTCGGAGCTAAGCAGTGTGGAGCCTGAGAGCTGCTGCTTGGTGAGACTTTGTCCTGCTCTCATATCACTGCTCTACTCCTGCTTGTCTGCAATCCACTCCTCACACTGGGCCATGATCTCATTTTTTTTTCAAGTAAAAATGTTTGTATATAACTTCTTTAAAGCACAGTGAAGCATTTCTGATTTGTACTAGCATTGCCCATTTAACCGTTGCTTGTCTGATGTTTCCATCATAATTTCGAGAGCTCTGTGTGTTACTGGGAGTGCCTCTAGACCATTCATATCCTGGTTCATTGAAGTAAGGCTCAACTACTAATATTAGAGACTGAACAGAAACCGGCACTTACAAAAAGCTTGATGTCTGCGGATTCTACTTCTCTTCTGGTCTTCCATGTAATGTATTTAGGATGCTTAAACAAACTTTTCCATCTTGTAAAGGTTGGGATTGAAGCGCATGTTATGAACCCCAGTTCTTTCTAGGTTCACAAGAGGAGGTGAGCTGGGAAAATCTTGAGGAAAATATACATCAAACACAAAGCAGATATTTGCATAGATGCCCAGTTATCAGAACCTTCAGGATGTCAAGTCGTTCCTCATTGTTACAGTGTAAAAATGCACTAGAAGACAATGACAGAGGCAGTGAGGTTGAAAGTGTCACCACTTCCTGAGCCAGTCAGTGGCCTCTGGCAGTACTGTTGGCATTGTTGGCATTTTTCACCTGAGACATGTAGTGGTAATTTACTTTAAAACCAAATTTCCCATCATCATCTTCAGAAATCACTTCAAATGTATTAAACTGTAGTTTTTTTACATGACAGCCACATATTTTTCTTCAAGTGACTTTAATACTGACAGAGGTTTGGGTTTCATAGCCACTTTCTTTGAGCATTCACCTAGTTTTTTGTTTTTTGTTTTTTGTTTTTCTTGATTTGCTTGTTGCAGATTGGTGGTGACTGTGTAGACAATCTCAGCTGTTTTCTGGATGTCTGGGACCAGAAGAGTAAGTCGTTCTGGTTCTTGATGAGGTGCATCTGGACTAACTCCTGTTTTAACATTTTTTTCTTTTAGATCTTAGATGGTATGTGTGGGTTTCAACACAGGTCTTATTTTGGCTCATAATGTACCAACAGAAGTCTGACATTCTGACCTTCTTCCTATTCTTCACCCTTATCTGTAGAAAGAGGCAACGACAGCAGCACTATAGAGGTACAATAAGCAATGGCCTTGAGCAACTCTAGCACCATAGAGTTACACATGTCTTGCCATGTTCAGAACAGAGTCATTGCATAGGTACATGGCTGGGATGAGGCAGAACTGACTGAGAAGCTCGAGAAGCAGAGGGCAGAGCACTGCTGTTCTGTTTTTGGCTCTCTGGAGACACCTGGACTTCCCCATTTACAGCACTACTCATGGAGTTTATGTAACTCACAAGAACCTGCAAAAGATAGGTCACATGCTCCTTTTCTAGCCTCTGTTTAGTTAAGGCTTATTCCATGTCCCATCTTGATGTTGTGGAATCTGTGCCAAAGCCAGTCCCTTTGGCCCAATGCAGTTGCTGTTTTTCTGTTGATGTAGGGTTATGAGAATTTGAGACCTGTGGCTCAGTTTGGTTAAGGCTAGAGTTTGGAACTCAGTGCATGATGGCTCAGAGCTGAGAGACAGATAAGAATTAGGGGCAAAGTTCCAATTTCCAGTGCCATCTGCTGCAGAAGCACACCATCATCAGTTGTCAAGGGAGTAGCACTAAACAAGTTGCAAAGAATGTGGAAAGGAAAGGTTGGAAGCACATTGGCTGATGGAGATTGCAGAATGTGACTGCCTTCTCTGTCAACTGTAACTACAAATACCAATCAAAGAAGGCATTGGGCATACTTTCTCTCTTTTAGGAGCACATCAGCATAGTCCAGAAGACAAAGAAATAATCCAAAAACAGCCAAAGAATAGGCAGGTATGGGAGAAGTAGCTTGCACCACTGACTTAACAGGAGGAGGCTCAGCTGCAATAGTTTCTGGAGCTTCATGAACCAATTCACCTGACTGTTCTTATAGTCAACCATTCAAACTGATCACTATCCTTTGGCTTTTCCTGAGTGGTAGAAGCTACCACTGGAGCACTCCCCTCCTGAATCATTTCTGGATAGAGCATGGCAGTCTCTGCCATAAGAGCTAGTGCACCCACTCCTGCAAAAACATAATGGTGACTGAGTGGAACAGATTTCCAGCAAAGATTCATCCAATACTTCATGCACTCATCACTCAAGGTAAGAGCTTCATCCTCTGGACAGCTACCAATTAAGTCTCCATGATCTTTTTCAGGATGTATTCTTTTCAAAGAATCTCTTTTTGACCAACTTGGATCTATAATGACTTTTGATTCCAATTTAACAGTAAGATCTATTGAACAGTAACCTTAAGGAAGGTTTTGGTCATAGAGGAGAGTTAAAAGCTAGGCAAGTGTCATTTCTGCTGGAGATAGCTGACCTGCCAAAAGTCTGTGAAGCATGGATGATTATTTTGTTAGCGGTGTCTGTGGTTGCACAATATCTTATTCTTTACATGACAACCAGTTGTTGGTCCCTGTGTTAATAGCTCTCTAGTGTAACTAGAATATTCTCTGATGATTACCGAGAAATGTAGTAATCTATGGATATTAAAAGTATCCCTTCAGGATTGAAAGATGTACTAATTTATGGGTGTATATGTCTTTAGGTTTTAGTTTAATATAATGTTAATTTTAACAGCATAATAATAATAGGTCCTCCACTATGTCAATGACTTTCCTAGTCTTGCTTAGGTTCTTGACCCCTTAATGGTGCAAATATTATCATGGAGAGTAGACCTTAAATTAAATCATAAAATGATTGGTTACCCGAATAACATTAATGCAATTAGAGCAGTGGGAATATCTGGCCTGAGCAGTTGTTGTAGCTCCTAAGGTTCATGGTGGTGGAAGAGTGATAATTACTTAACTCACTTAGCAGTATACATAACATTTTCCTGAACTATGAAAGCAAACCAGTATAGATAAAGCTTTCAGGTCAGTACCAGCTTGACTTCTCCATGTGCTATGACTCAAGAATGTTGTATTTTCATAGGCTCATAATATCACAATCTGGAAGATATCCAAGAGCAATGGAAATACTCCATAGTTTTTTAGGGACTATGAGACCCTACCAATCAATAATCCAAAAAGAAATAATCTACTTCTGGCACACACCTTTATATTTGATTGCTAATGACCTTGTCTTGTCATTGTCCCTTGTTATAAAGTAACTCAGTTTAAATTAATTTAAATACATGAATTTGTATATAGTCTAGGAAGGTACTACAGCAGTAGGTTTCCATATGATTTTTTAAAAAATTGTCTTAAGGGTTATTTATCCTTCATACACACTGTCCTCTAGCCTGTCCTCCCATCCTCCACTTGACTGCACCCTTTTCTTTTTCATTATCTTCTTCCCACTTCATACCATTTTTTCTATCTTCTCTCTCTTAAAAGCTAATCATTTTTAATTGTCTACAGAACACCATATTTTATGCTAGTAACTTGTGAGAAACACCAAATATCCCATTGAAATTCAGAACTGTTATGTATTAACAATATCTTCAGATGATTCATGTGCAAGTACAATTTTTAAAAATGATGATTAAATACTTTCCATAACTGCCATTTAGTCTATGAAAAAGGTCAATGAAGATAGTGACTCATGGAGAAACAGAAATGAACACTAAGAATAAAAAATTGGAAATGTTACAGGACCCTCATAATTTTGTTATATCTATATGCAATCAGTCAGCTTAAATTCAGCTTAACTTTACTTATCTTTTTACACACTAAATTTGTTTTTATTATATTTTACAAATTATACTTCTCTAGCTGATTAGATATTGTAAAGAGGCATCAGAAACATTTTGTGAGAAACCAAACTAGATCACTTGATTATGTGATACCTAAATAGGCTGAAATCTCATTCACATAGAAACTGACCACTATTTTATTAAAGATGGCTGCAATTTTATTGAGATGTATTATTTAAGTAGTTTTAGTTGATGTAAGGGAATGATTTATAAAAATATGGAAAACTGTTGTTGAAACAGTTTGTAAAACATTCAGATTTCCAAATTAATCTAAGACTTTTAATAAAGAGTCCCATTTTCTGTATATCATTTCATAACTACAAATTAAAAATAGAAATTATTTTTTGTGAGTGGAAAGACTTATCACCAAGGTGATGTAAAGTATCATTTTCTGATTTAGAAAAAAGGGCAATTTTAATAGAGTAGAGCTAAAATTTGAAATGAGTCATTGAAGGAGTAGGATACGAAAGAAAAAGTTCACAGGTAAGGTGTTATGCAAAAGGTAAAATGAAGTTGTTTTATATCAACCAATGATAATAATAGTGCCTATGTCATTAACAACCTCACAATTTTTATTAGATATTTTCTTCATTTACATTTCAAATGCTTTCCCGAAAGTTCCCTTTATGTTCACCTACCCTGCTCTCGAACCCACCCACTCCTGCTTCCTGGCCCTGGCATTCCTCTGTACTGGGGCATATGATCTTCCCAAGACAAAGGGCGTCTCCTCCCATTGATGGCCGACTAAGCCATCCCCTGCTACATATGCAACTAGAGACACAAGCTCTGGGGAGTACTGGTTAGTTCATATGCTTGTTCTTCATATAGGGATGCAGACCCCTTTAGCTCCTTGGGAACTTTCTCTAGCTCCTTCATTATTCTGAAATTTTCTTTGTTGGGTCTTTGTGAGATTTAGGTATCAGAGTAATTGTGGCTTCATAGAATGCATTGGGTAGAGTACCTTCTGTTTCTACTTTTTGGAATAGTTTGAGGAGTATTGGTATTAGGTCTTCTTTGAAGGTCTCATAGAACTCTTCAGTAAACCCATATGGTCCTGGGCTTTTCTAGGTTGGGAGACTATTAATACTTCTATTTCTTTAGAGGATATGGGACTGTTTAGATTGTTTATCTGATCCTGATTTAACTTTGGTACCTGGTATCTATCTAGAAATTTGTCCATTTCTTCCAGGTTTTCCAGATTTCTTGAGTATAGCCTTTTGTAGTAGGATCTGATGATTCTTTTGGATTTGCTCAGATTCTGTTGTTATGTCTTCTTTTTCACTTTTGATTTTGTTAATTAGGATACTGTCTCTGTGCCCTCTAGTTAGTCTGGCTCCTTGTTTGGTTGATTCTTTGTATAGTTCTTTTTGTTTCCACTTGGTTGGTTTCAGTCCTGAGTTTAATTATTTCCTCCAGTCTACTCCTCTTGGGTGAATTTTCTTCTTTTTGTTCTCGAGGTTTTAGGTGTTCTGTCAAGCTGCTAGTGCATGCTCTCTGTAGTTTCTTTTTGGAGGCACTCAGAGCTATGCTTTTTCTTCACAGGACTGCTTTCCTTGTGTGCCATACTTTTGGATCTGTTGAGGCTTCATTTTCATTAAACTCTAAAATGTCTTTAATTTCTTTCTTTATTTCTTCTTTGACCAAAGTATCATTGAGTAGAGTGTTGTTCATCTTCCATGTGAATGTTGGCTTTGTATTATTTATTTTGTTATTGACAAACAGCCTGAGTCTGTGGTTATCTGATAACAACCTCACAATTTGATAAGGAATATATACAAGAAAAATTCTATCAATAGAATTCATGTGTTTTGAAACTACATACATATAATTATGCAGTTTAGTTTGAGAAAGTCAAGAAATAAAGGTATTTACAAGCATCAACATTTAGAGCTTAACCATATTAATTTAAGTGAACATGATTAGGGGTGTAGAGAGATTATTGTAGGCAGTGGGCATAGTATTGTCTAAGACTCTTGCATAGAAAGGCATTTGGAGAAAAAGAGAGAAAGAAAGAAAGAAAGAAAGAGAGAGAGAGAGAGAGAGAGGGAGAGAGAGAGAGAGAGAGAGAGAGAGAGAGAAAGATAGATACAGTCCTCATGGGACACACTAAAATGGAGAAACTGAAGATAAGACTTGGAAAATGGACCTGATCATGAACACCCTGGAAGGTAATAATCAATCATAAATTTGAATATTAACTAATAAACAGTAGGATAATATAGAATAAGTAAAAGAAAGGCAGTGAAATGATTGAAAATACATTTTGGATGATACCTTCAAATATTCTTTGTAGGATCTGGAATGCCACCAGATAGATTACAGAAGTACTTTAAAAGGAGCAAAGATCATTTCTCAAAGTCCTTTGGGAAAACTTATAAATTAATAAGTTGAAATTATCAACACACACACACATTCACATTCACATGTGCACACAAACATATGCAAACACTAATTTTGCTCATTATTTAATTGGATAGGACAGCTGGTTTCAAACATCCTATCACTCTCTGTCTCATAAATTCTAGAATTATAGGTATATCATACCCAGCCAAGAAATCATTATTTTAATAGTAAATTTTTGGCTTGTAATTTTTTTACAGATTGAGATATATTATTAGCACCAAGTTAGTTTTGTGAATAATAATTAGGATATTCAGGACATTAAGAATGTACATATGGGTATAATAATGTGTATTTTAAGACATCTTAAAGTATTATTAGTAGCAGAAAATAAAGTACAAGGACAGCCCAAAATATTTACAAGGGTAATCTAGAAAATAAATTAGCACTGAACACATTTTCCCTTCTGAAGAGATTTCCATTTCTAATAAACTTGATCTTTGCAAACTTAAAGTCCAGAAATTTGTTCATTATGGAGTCTATCAGGAAAACCTCTACCGAAGAAATGGAGCAGCAGAAATAGTTTTTTAAATCTACTTTATCCTGGAAGTTAACGTTCTGGACAGAAAAGCCCATTTTGTACTCCCTAAGGTGATTAAAAATTTTCCTTTGTGTACCATGTAAGTGGATTGATATGTGTGAGAACTTTGTTCCTAAAACAAATTAAATGCAAGTTGATCCCTCCTATGGATTAATAGCCTAGATTCATATAATGTAAGTTGATCAAGAAGAATATATGGCTGTAACTAACTATAGTGAATGTAGAGAGGAGGTATCTTTAAGTATATGCTAAAATTAACAGTAGGTTCTCTCTGGAGAGAACGCATTTTATACTAAAATGCATAGCTCTATAAACTAGTTTAAAAGGTTAACCATATCACCTATTTAAAATAATTAGACACAGAAACAAGGCAACAAAATAGGAGAAAATAAACATTAATATACCCTTCAAACATTTATTTATCAGACAGATCAGAAAACAAAAAACATGCTAGTTTATGCTTAATGTAGTAAAATCCCACAAGGAACAAGAGACTATTAAACATGACCTAGATATTTGAAAATATGCCACATAGAAATTGCAGGAATGAAAATATATTTAAAAATATTTTAGCATTCATTACAAAATTGACATTACTGAAGACATAACTCATTCAATTTGAAGATAAGCTACAATAAATGTGTGGAATGTAGTATAGAAAGATAATGAAAGACAAATATCAGTGCAGATAAAATACATACTTTTTTAAATTGGTCTATTATTTTTTAAGCTGGGGTGTGTCTCTGATAAAAATTGACTATTTGGTTAGGGGAAAGTTGCATAATTTCTTGTACTAATAAAAAAAATTAGTTTAGCAGATGAGAGCATGACCCTAAACCAGATGGTGTTTTAGAATGGAATACTTTGCCTGTCATCCTTTTTTTCTGCAAACCACAGGCATCTTTTTTACCTTCATCAGTGTTGTTATTCACATAAGAGTTAATTCACTGAAGCTCAACACATTTACTAAAACATTGGTTTTTGGATATGAGAACTGCATCGATATTCATGTCCACATATGTTTGCACAAGAATGGAGGCTAGCAGTCACCATGGGGTGTCTTCTTTAACTCTCCACCTAATTTTCTGAGACAAGGCATTTCTGTGAGCCCAGAGTTCACTGACTGGCTAGCTAGCTGGCATGGGAGCTGAGCTTCCAGAGTCTCTTTGTCTCCACCTCTCAGCATAGGGTTTGCAGGTGCTGGCCTCCATGACACTACTTGGTGTCTGCCAGGGAAGTGGGGGGTGCTGGTCAGGGAGGATGTAAGCTCAGGGCCTCGTGTTTGTATTACAAGCACTTCACCCACTGAGGGAAACACTTAAGATTTAAGATGCTTTTCTGGTGAGAAAGGGAAAAAGAGAGATACAGAGACAGACAGATAGAGATTGATTCAACAATGAATGCATTTCTTCCACAGGCTAAACCAAGAGCAGAGTTGACTAATTTCAGTCATCGAAAGCCCTGCGGGCCTTTTCATTTTGCCACCAAGTACATACATTTTCTCTCTGAATTTAACTCAAGATAAGAATTTACCTCAAGGTTATCATTCACTGTGTTACCACTGCATGGAATCCTTCCCCAGATGTTTACACTGACGAATGACCTTTTCTCTTTTTTATTCTTCATTTTTTATTAGATATTTTCTTTATTAACATTTCAAATGTTATCCCCTTGCCTGGTTTCCCACCCTGAAAATGCCCATCCCTTCCCCCCTCCTCATGCTCACCAACCCACCCTGGCCCTGGTATTCTCCTACACTGGGACATAGACCCTTCAGAGGACCAAGACCTCTTCTCCCATTGATTATTAACTAGACCATCCTATGCTACATATGCAGCTGGAGCCAAGAGGCCCACCATGTGTACTCTTTGGTTAGTGATTTAGTTCCTGGGAGCTCTGGGCGTACTGGTTAGTTCATATTGTTGTTCCTCCTATGGGACTGCAACCTCCTTCAGCTAATTGTGTTCTTTCTCTAGCTCCTCCATTGGGGACCTTGTGCTCAGTTCAATGGTTGGTTGAGAGCATCCATGTCTGTATTTGTCAGGCACTGGTGGAGACTCTCAGGAGATAGCTATAACAGACTTCAGTCCTCAAGCCCTTGTTGGTATCCACAAAAATGTCTGGATTTGGTGATTATATATAGGATGGATCCCCAGGTGGGGCAGTCTCAGGAGGCTTATTCCTTCAGTCTCTGCTCCAGACTTTGTCTCTGTCACTCTTTCTATGGGTATTTTGTTCCTTCCTTTAAGAAGGATTGAAGTATATACACTTTGGTCTTCCTTCTTCTTGAGTTTCATGTGGTTTGTGAATTTTATCTTGAGTATTCCGACCTTCTGGGCTAATATCCACTTATCAGTGAGTGCATACCTTGTGGGTTCTTTTGTGATTGGGTTAACTCACTCAGGATGATGTTTCCTAGTTACATCCATTTGCCCAAGAATTTTGTAAATTCAGTGTTTTTAATAGCTGACTAGTACTCAATTATGTCAATATGCAATATTTTCTGTATCCATTCATCTGTTGAGGGACATATGGGGTCTTGTCAGTTCCTAGCTATTATAAATGAGGCTGCTATGAACATAGTGAATCATGTGTCCTTATTACATGTTGGAACATCTTCTGGGTATATGCTCAAGAATGGTATTAGTAGATCCTCAGGTAGTACTTTGTCCAGTTCTCTGAAGAACTGCCAAACTGATTTTCAGAATGGTTGTACCTGCTTGCAATCCCACCAGCAATGGAGGAGTGTGCCTTTTCCTTTACAACCTTGCTGGAATCCTCTGTCACCTGAATTTTTGATCTCAACCATTTTGACTACTGTGAGGTGGAATCTCAGTGTTATTTTGATTTGCATTTCCTTGATGACTAAGGATGTTGAACATTTCTTTAGGTGCTTCTCAGCCATTCGGTATTCCTCAGTTGAGAATTCTTTCTTTAGCTCTGTACCCCATTTTTAATAGGGTTATTTGGTTCTCTGGAGTCTAACTTTAGAGGTCTTTGTATATATTGTATATAATTAGCCCTGTATCAGATGTAGGATTGGTAAAGATCTTTTTACAATCTGTTGGTTGCCGTTTTGTCCTATTGACAGTGTCCTTTGCCTTACAGAAGCTTTGCAATTTTATGAGGTCCCATTTGTCAATTCTTGACCTTAGAGCATAAGTTATTGGTTTTTCTGTTCAGGAAATTTTCCCCTGTGCACATGTGCTCAAGAGTCTTCCCCACTTTCACTTCTATTAGTTTCAGTGTATCTGGTTTTATGTGGAGGCCCTTGATCCACTTGGACTTGAGCTTTGTACAAGGAGATAAGAATGGATCAATCCCACATGCTAACCACCAGTTGAGCCAGCACTATTTGTTGAAAATGCTGTCTTTTTTTCTGACTGGATGGTTTTAGCTCTTTGTCAAAGATTAAGTGACCATAGATGTGTGGGTTCATTTCTGGGTCTTCAATTCTATTTCATTGATATACCCGCCTGTCACTGTCCTAATACCATGCAGTTTTATCACAATTTCTCTGTTATACAGCTTGAGATCAGGGATGGTGATTGCACCAGAATTTCTTTTATTGTTGAGAATAGTTTTCCCACACATTGCTCAAAGAACACACTGCACTACAGACAAAAATATTGGGAGACTTCAACACCCCACTCTCAGCAATGGACAGATCCTGGGAACAGAAACTAAACAGAGACACAGGGAAATTAACAGATGTTATGAAACAAATGGATTTAACTGGTATCTATAGAACATTTCATGCTACAAAAAAGCATATAACTTCTTCTCAGCACCTCATGGTACCTTTTCCAAAACTGACCATATAATCTTTCACAAAACAGGCCTCAATAGATCCAAGAAGATTGATATAATCCCATTCATCCTATCACATTAACACAGTCTAAGGCTCTTCAATAACAACATAAACAATAGAAAGCCCACATTCATGTGGAAGCTGAGCAATACTGAACTCAATGACAACTTGGTCAAGGAATAAATAAGAAAGAAATTAAATACTTTTTAGAGTTTAATGAAAATGAAGCCACAACATGCCCAAACTTATGGGACACAATGAAAGCAGTCCTAAGAGGAAAACTCATAGCTATGAGTGCCTGCAAAAATAATCTGGAGAGAGCATACATGAGCAGCTTGACAGTACATCTGAAAGCTCTACAACAAAAAGAAGCAAATTCACCCAAGAGGAGTAGACAGCAGGAAATAATGAAACTCAGGGCTGAAATCAACCAAGTGGAAACAGAAAGAATTATGCAAAGAATCACCAAACCAGGAGCTGGTTCTTTGAGAAAATCAACAAGATAGATCAACCCTTAGACAGACTAACTAGAAGGCAAAGGGACAGTATCGTAACTAACAAAATCATAAGTGAACAGGCAAACATAACAACAGAAACTGAGGAAATCCAAAAAATCATCAGATCATACTACAAAAGCCTATACTCAACAACACTAGAAAAATACGTATGAAATGGACAATTTTCTAGACATATACCTGTACCAAAGTTAAATTAGAATCAGATAAAAGATCTAAACAGTACCATATCCCGTAAAGAAATAGAAGCAATCATTAATAGTAAAAAAAAAAAAAAAAAAAAAAAAAAAACAGGACCAGATGGATTTAGTGCAGAGTTCTATGAGACCTTCAAAGAAGACCTTATATCAATACTCATCAAACTATTCCAAAAATAGAAACAGAAGGTACTCTATGCAATACATTCTATGAAACCAGAATTACTCTGATACCTAAATGAGACAAAGACTGAAAAAAAAGAGAAGTTCAGACCAATTTCCATTATGATTATTGATATAAAAACACTCAATAAGATTCTAGCAAACCTAATCCAAGAACATATAAAATGATCATCCATCATGATCAAGTAGACTTCATCCCATGGATGCAGGGATGGTTCAATATACAAAGATCCATCAATGTAATTTCTATATAAACAAACTAAAAAAAATGTGACTCTAACTAAGGAAGTGAAAGATCTATATGATAAAAACTTCAAGTCTCTCAAGAAAGAAATGAAAGAATATCTCAGAAGATGGAAAGATCTGCCATGATCATGGATTGGCAGGATCAATATAGTAAAAATGACTATCTTGCCAAAAGCAATCTACAGATTCAATGCAATCCCCATCACAATTCCAACTCAATTCTTCAACGAATTAAAAGGTCAATCTGCAAATTTGTCTGGAATAATAAAAAACCTAGGATAGCAAAAACTCTGCTCAAGGATTAAAAAAACCTCCAGTGGAATCACCATGCCTGACCTAAAGCTGTACTACAGAGCAATTGTGATAACAACTGCATGGTATAGGTATAGCGACAGTCAAGTAGACCAATGGAATAGAATTGAAGACCCAGAAATGAACCCACACACCTATGGTCACTTGATCTTTGACAAGGGAGCTAAAACCATCCAGTGGACAAAAGACAGCATTTTCAACAAATGGTGCTGGCACCACTGGTGGTTATCATGTAGAAGAATGCAAATTGATCCATTATTATCTCCTTGTACTAAGGTGAAATCTAAGTGGATTAAGGAACTCCACATAAAACGAGAGACACTGAAACTTATAGAGGAGAAAGTAGGGAAAAGCCTCGAAGATATGGGTACAGGGGAAAAATTCCTGAATAGAACAGCAATGGCTTGTGCTGTAAGATCAAGAATTGACAAATGGGACCTCATAAAATTGCAAAGCTTCTGCAAGGCAAAAGACACCGTCAATAAGACAAAAAGGCCACCAACAGATTGGGAAAGGATCTTTACCTATCCTAAATCAGATAGGGGACTAAAATCCAATATATATATAAAGAACTCAAAAAGGTAGACTCCAGAAAATCAAATAATCCCATTAAAAAATGGGGCTCAGAGCTACACAAAGAATTCTCACCTGAGGATTACCAAATGGCTGAGAAGCACCTAAAAAAATGTTCAACATCCTTAATCATCAGGGAAATGCAAATCAAAACAACCCTGAGATTCCACCTCACTCCAGTCAGAATGGCTAAGGTCAAAAACTCAGGTGACAGCAGATGCTGGCGAGGATATGGAGAAAGAGGAACACTCCTCCATTGTTGGTGGGATTGCAAGCTTGTACAACCACTCTGTAAATCAGTCTGGCAGCTCCTCAGAAAATTGGACACAATACTACTGGAGGATCCTGCAATTCCTCTCCTGGGCATATATGCAGAAGATGTTCCAACTAGTAATAAAGAAACATGCTCCACTATGTTCATAGCAGCCTTATTTATAATAACCAGAAGCTGGAAAGAACCCAGATGCCCCTCAACAGAGTAATGGATACAAAAAATGTGGTACATTTACACAATGGAGTACTACCCTGGTATTAAAAAGAATGAATTTATGAAATTCCTAGGCATGGTTGAACCTGGAGGGCATTATCCTGAGTGAGGTAACCCAATCACAAAGGAACTCAAATGATATGTACTCACTGATAAGTGGATATAAGCCCAGAGACTTAGAATACCCAAGATATAACATACAATTTGCTAAACACATGAAAGAATGAAGACCAAAGTGTGGACACTGCCCCTCCTTAGAATTGGGAACAAAACACCCATGGAAGGAGTTACAGAGACAAAATTTGGAGCTGTGACGAAAGGATGGACCATCTAGAGACTGCCATATCCAGGGATCCACCCCATAATCAGCTTCCAAACGCCGACACCAGTGCATACACTAGCAAGATTTTGCTGAAAGGATCCAGATATAGCTGTCTCTTGTGAGACTATGCCGGGGCCTAGCAAACACATAAGTGGATGCTCACAGTCAGCTATTGGATGGATCACAGGGCCCCCAATGGTGGAGCTAGAGAAAATACCCAAGGAGCTAAAGGTATCTGCAACCCTATAGGTGGAACAACATTATGAACTAACCAGTACCCCGGAGCTCTTGACTCTAGCTGCATATGTATCAAAAGATGGCCTAGTCGGCCATCACTGGAAAGAGAGGTCCATTGGACTTGCAAACTTTATATGCCCCAGTACAGGGGAACGCCAGGGCCAAAAAGTGGGAGTGGGAGAGGGTGGGTAGGGGGGTTGGGGGGAGGATATGGGGGACTTTTGGGATAGCATTGGAAATGTAAATGAGGAAAATACCTAATTAAAAAAAAACATTGTAAATTGAACTATACACTTAAAGTGGCTAAAATTATAAAAAAAAATTAATTAAAAAGTAATAGAAACTCAGAAAAAAAGTCATTGCAATTTACCTTCCAATTCACAGCCACTTATTTCACCAAAAGTTATTGCATGCTTTTATGTATACATAACATGCTTTTATGTATACACACACATTTTTTTAAAAGATTCATTTTATTGTATGTATATGAGTACACTGTAGCTGTCCTCATACACACCAGAAGAGGGAATCAGATTCCATTACAGATGGTTGTGAGTTACCATGTGGTTGCTGGAATTTGAACTCAAGACCTCTCATGGAAGTGTAGTTAGTGCTCTTAACCACTGAGCCATCTCTCCAGCCTCCACATATATTGTTCTTAAATATAACCTATTCCGTCTGTATAATTCTATTTTTATGTACGCTTTTGGGGCTGAGGATTTTGCAATGGACAACAAATCGTTGTGCTCTTCCCTAGGAAAATCTTTGTCTTCCATTTCCAGCTCTACAAATTTACCTATAGTTCTTTGTGTAGTGTTGAGGTCTTGCGGGCTTTCTTCTTCCAGTTTGGTATGTATTTTGTTGCCACTTCTCATTTGGGCTGTAATGTTACAGGCATTCCTAGGAGACACAATCTCACAGCAAACTCCCCTATCCTCTTGATCTTTCTTACAATGTATCCATCCTGCATTCTGTAATGTGCCTTGATCCATAGGTGTATGTGGCAATAGAAAATATTTTCACTGGAACTGAGCTTCACAGCTCTGCATTTTGATTGGTTCTGGTTTTCTATTGTGATCTTTACTATTGTAAAGAGAATTTCCCTTGATGAAGGATGAGAACTACATGTGTAAAGAAAAATACTTATATTATAGTTAGGGTTTGGGTAGTTAGATTGTTTTGGTTTAGTAAGTTGGTAGTTGTAAGTTCTCTTCAAAGATCCATGTCTTCACTATTCTTGGGTACTTGACTATATTTCCACTACTAAGTATAATTTCCCTCTTGTTTAGTGTGTCTTAAATCTAACTACAGAACTATAAATGTAGCTGAGGTATGTGTGCTACTAAGGCATTCTTAGAGTTATCTTGTGAGGTTGTCATTGTTATGGTTCATAGGCATGTGTATTTTGTTTGAAGATATTTTATTTATCATTTGAGTCAATGTTGGTCAGGAGCATTGGCCTATAGTTTTCTTTTTCTATTGTGTCTATTCCTGGTTTTGGTATTGAAGTGATATTTTTAATATTCTTTTAATAGTTTAAGAAGATTGACTATAGATCTTTGAAATCTAGTAGAATTGTACTGTGAATCCATCTATTTCTGAACTTTTTCAATTGGATGACTTTTTATTACTATTTTGATTTCCTCATTTGCTATGGGTCAGCTTTTTTTTTTTAACTTTTTGGTTTAAGTTTTATGCTTTAGATAACAATAGAAATTCTTTTTGTTTGTTTGTTTTTTAGATTTTCCTACTTAATGAAGTACAAGTTTTTATAAATATTCCATTATAATTTTCTTTCTTTGATGTCTGTTGTAATATTTCCTTGTTCATTTCTGATTCTGTTAATTTGGAAACTCCCTTTGCTACTTTTTGGTAGTGGAACCAAAGCTGTATTAATCTTGTTTACCTTTATTAAAGAATCAACTTGATTTATTGATTTTTAAGATTAAATTATTAAGAATTAATAATTCTTAAATTATTAAGAATTATTGATTCTTTGTATTTTTATTTGTATTTCATTGTTGATTTCTGTTTTTTATTGTTTCTTGCTGTCAACCTGGTTCATATTAGGTTTGGCCTTGCTCTTTCAATGTTTTGAGTTCCATAATTAAGTTATTTATTTGTGCTATTTTGGAGGTTTTAGTGCAAGTACTTAGAGCTATAAATTTCCCTCAGAGGACAGCTTTCAGTGTACTTCATAAATTTTGTTGTGATGAGTTTTTGTTTTCATTTAGTTCCAGCATTTGTAAAAACAAATTCTTTACTGATTTTTTTGACCTATTCAACATTCAATAATAAGGTGTTTAATCTTGATGAGTTTGAAAGTTTATTAGTGATTTCTTTGCTGACAATTTCAAGTTTGATTACATTATAATAAAATAAGATACAGGAAGATATTTCAATTTCTTTTAATTTGTAAAAGTTTGGATTTTTTTCCCTCAGAATGTGATGTTCTTTTTTTTATATTTTTTAATATGCTGCAGAATAAAATATGCATTAATTGATGTTTGAGTGAAACATTCTGTAGATATCTGTTACATCAATTTGATGTATAATGTCAGTTAATTTTGATATTTCTTTATTTTTCATCCAGATGAACCATCTACTGTAGAAAGTGGAGAATTCTAATCAACTATGATTGATGTATTGATGGTATCATGTCTTTAAATCCTATGGTACATTTTTTTGTTTGTTTGTTTTAGTTTTTATGAAATTGAGTGCACCAGAGTTTAGTTGGCATATGTTCAGGATACTAATATTTTCTTCATTAACTCTTCTCTTCATTATAATGAATTGTAACACTTTATCTCTTCTGATTAGTTTTAGTTTGAAGTATATTTTATCAGCTCTTAAGATAATGATGCCTGCTTCCTTCCTGGTCCCATTTGATTGAAGTATATTTTTTGTTCATTGTTTCTTATAAAGTGGTACCTATCTTTATAAAAATAATTTAAATTATTTTATTTATTTACATTCTAGTCCTTGTTGTCCCCCCCCCTCAGTAACCCCTCCTACAGTTCCTCATCCCATTTCTCCTCCCTCTTGCTTCTGACAGGGTGCTCCCTCTCACCAGGCCTCCGCCTTCTCTGGGGCCTCAAGGATCTCAAGGATTAAGTACATCTTTTCCAAATGAGGTCAGACCACATTTTCTATGTCTGTCGATCTCTCTCTCTTTTTATTTTATATATTTATATTTTATTACAATGAATTTATGATATAACATAATAATTTTAAAATGTATAGTCAAAAATTTTGCCTATGTGTATTTATGTGTGCCTCTTATCTCCATAGTGTCAGAGGAGGCCAGAAGAAAAAATTGAATTCCCTAGAAGTGTAGCATCAGCTAGTTGTAAGCAGCCATTTGGTACTGGGTACTGAGCAGAGGTCCTCTGCAATAGCAGCAAGTACTGATAAGCACTGAGCTTCTTTATTTACATTTCAAATGTTATCCCCCCCCCAGGAACACCCTCCCCCATCCCCTCCCCCTGCTTCTATGAGGATGCTCACCCACCCACCCACCCACCCACCCTTGCCTCCCCTCCCACTGGGGCATTAAGCCTTCACAGGACCTAGGGCCTCTCCTCCCACTGATGCAAGACAAAGCCATCCTCTGTTACATATGCAACTGGAGCCATGGGTCCCTCCATGTGTACTTTTTGGTTGGTGGTGTAGTTCCTGGGAGCTCTGGAGGGTCTGGGTTGTCGATATAATTTCTATGGGTTGCAAACCCCTTCGGCTCCTTCACTCCTTTCTGTAACTCCTCCATTGGGGTCCCCATGCTCAGTCCAATGGTTGGCTGCAAGCAACTGCCTCTGTACTTGTCAGGCTGTATCTTTAAATGAAGATTTGTTTCCTGTACAAAGATAATAGATATTATTAGTTAACCCATTCATCCAATCTGAGTCTTTGGCTGGAAAATTGATTCCATTAGTATTTAAATTTAGTATTGAAATGTGTGCCATAATTTTGATCATCATTCTATTGGTCTTTGGTGTTCTTGTTTATATCCTCAGTGTGCTTTGTATTTTAATTATGGACTATATTTCTTTCCATGATTTCTCTTCAGTTCATTCCTCTCTTCAGTTTTAAATATTGCTTCCTCCCTTTTCTTTAACTTCCCTTGTATTGGTTATAAATCCTTTTAGGCTGTTTCTATTGTGGAAAAAAATCTAATTTGGTTATGATTGATATTTTTCTGGGCTTAATAGGTTTGTATTGCATTCATAGCCTTTTTATTAGTTATTTTATTTATTAACATTAATAATGCCATCCTCCTTCCCAGTTTCCCCTGCACAAGTCCCTTATCTCCTCCTACCTGCCCCTTGAGTCTATGAGGGTGCTCTCCCACCCATAATCCTACCTACTCCTGCCTCAGTGGCCTAGCATTCCCCTATCCTGGGTCACTAAGCCTCCACAGTACCAAGGGGCTTTCCTCCCATTGATGCCAGACAAAGCCATCCCCTGCTACATATCCAGCTGGAGCCATGGGTAGTACCCCCTGAATACTCTTTGGTTGGTGCTTTAGTCCCTGGAAGCTTTGGGGGGTCTGGTTGGTTGATACTGTTGTTCTTCCTATGAGGTTACAAACTCCTTCAGCTCCTACAGTCCTTGTCCTAACTTCCTCATTGGGGTCCCCATGCTCAGTCCGATGTTTGACTGTTAACATCCACATCAGTATCAGTTCAGTTCTGGCAGAGCCTCTCAGGAGACAGCTACATCAGGCTCCTTTCAGCAAGCACTTCATGGAATCAGCAATAGTGTCTGGGTTTAGAAGCAGCAGATAGGATGAATGCCCAGGTGGGGCAGTCTCTGGATGGCTTTTCCTTCAATCTCTGCTCCACATTTTGTTTCCATATTTCCTTTCATTAATATTTTGTTCCCCCTTCTAAGAAGGACTGAAACTTCCATTCTTTGGTCTTCCTTCTTCTTGAGCTTTAGGCGGTCTGTGAATTGTATCTTGGGTATTCTGAGCCTTTGGGCTAATATCCACTTATCAGTGAGTTTATACCATATGTGTTCTTTTGTGACTGGGTTACCTCACTCAGAATGATATTTTCTAGTTCCATCGATTTGCCTAAGAATTTCATGAAGTGATTGTTTTTTTATAGCCGAGCAGTACTCTATTGTGTAAATGTACCACATTTTCTGTATCCATTCCTCTCTAAAGGATCTGGGTTGTTTCCAGCTTCTGGATGTTATAAATAATGCTGCTATGAACATAGTGGAACATGTGTCCTTATTTTTTATATGTTGGTGGATCTTTTGTGTATATGCCCAAGAGTGGAATAGCTGGCTCCTCAGGTAGAACTATTTCCAATTTTCTGAGAAACAACCAGACTGATTTCCAGAGGGGTTGTATCAGCTTGCAATCCCACCAACAATAGAAGAGTGTTCCCCATTCTTATATCCTTGCCAGCATCCTCTGTCACCTGAGTTTTTTTTTAAATTTTTAATATTTTTATTACATATTTTCCTCAATTACATTTCCAATGTTATCCCAAAAGTCCCCCATAGAGCCCCCCACTTCCCTACCCACCCATTCCCATTCTTTTGGCCCTGGCATTCCCCTATATTGGGGCATATAAAGTTTGCAAGTCCAATGGGCCTCTCTTTCCATTGATGGCCGACTAGACCATCTTTCGATACATATGCAGCTAGAGACAAGAGCTCCGGGGTTCTGGTTAGTACATCATGTTGTTCCAACAATAGGGTTGCAGATCCCTTTAGCTCCTTGGGTACTTTCTCTAGCTTCTCCATAGGGAGCCCTGTGATACATCCAATAGCTGACTGTGAACATCCACTCCTGTGTTTGCTAGGCCCCGGCATCGTCTCACAAGAGACAGCTATATTTGGGTCCTTTCAGCAAAATCTTGCTAGTGTATGCAATGGTGTCAGCGTTTAGAAGCTGATTATGGGATGGATCCCTGGATACGGCAGTCTCTAAATGGTCCATCCTTTCATCACAGCTACGAACTTTGTCTCTGTAACTCCTTCCCTGGGTGTTTTGTTCCCAATTCTAAGAAGGGGCACAGTGTCCACACTTTGGTCTTCATTCTTCTTGAGTTTCATGCGTTTAGCAAATTGTATCTCATATCTTGGGTATCCTAAGTTTTGGGCTAATATCCACTTATCAGTTAATACATATTGTGTGAGTTCTTTTGTGATTGTGTTACTTCACTCAAGATGATGCCCTCCAGGTCCATCCATTTTCACCTGAGTTTTTGATCTTAGCCCTTGTGACTGGTGTGTGGTGGAATCTCAGGGTTGTTTTGTTTTGCATTTATCTGATGACTAAGGATGTTGAACATTTCTTTAAGTGCTTCTTAGCATTTGAGATTCCTCAGTTGAGAATTCTTTGTTTAGCTCTTTACCAATTTTTTAATAGTGTTATTGAATGTAATACTCTAGATTTTTCTAGCTCTCAAAGTTTCCATTGAGAAATTATCTGTTATTTTGATGGGTTTTCTTTGTATGTGACTTGAAATTTTTTTCACTTGCAGCATGAAATAAACTTCCTTAGTTATGTAAATTTAGTGTTTTAATTGTGATATGCTGTAGGGATTTTTCTTTTCCTGTCTTGTCTAGTTAGTATTTGTTGTGCTTCTTGTATATGCATGAACATATTTCCTTAGTTTAGAGAAGTTTTCTCTCATGATCTTGTTAAAGATGTAGTCTATGCCTTTGATTTTTCTTCCTCATTTATGACTATAATTCAAAAGTTTTGATTTTTTCAGTGTCTGATATTTTCTGTATGTTCTTTTCCTGTACTTAAAAAAAAACTTTTTATATCTCTTACTAATTTTGTCTCAGTCCTCTACTTTCTTTTCAGGTTCTTAATAGTCTATTTTCTCTTTCATTTTTCCTATATGTAAAGTTTCATTTGATTTTTATAATTTAGTTAATGAGCTTTTCAGTCTCATCTTCATTTCATTCTGAACCCTTGTTAATTTCTATCTTTTTATTAAAATATATTCTCAAGTTCTGGATTGTCTTTGTCATTTCCATCAGATTTATGTTTTAGCATTTAACACTTTTCTGCTTAAACTGTTTCTCCTTAAATTCACTGAGCTATGGAGACACCTCATTTACTCTTGGTAGAACTGTAGACTGGTGCAACCATTCTGGAAAACAGTAAAAAGAATTCTCAAAATATTAGAATGAATCTACCATATGCCCTCCATATAACACTCATTGGTTCACACTCAAAGGACTCAAAACGTTACTCTATATATCTATCCTCAGCCATGTTCATTGTTGCTTTTTTCCAAACAGGTATGAAACAGAAATGACCTAAATGTTCTTCAATGAATGAATGGATAATGAAAATGCAGTATGTGGACATAATAGAATATTATACAGTTGTAAAGGAAAATCAAATTTGAAGGTAAATGAATGAAACTAGAATATATTATAGTGGTAAGGTAACCTAGATCCACAATGAAAAATGTTGCATGGTCTCTCTTATTTCTTAGATATTAAAAGTCTTGAATATATAACATACATGAAAACCAAGAGGGTAAAATTAGGCCAAGGATAAAACTAACCGTAGATTGGAATACAGAAGAGTATACATACTATTAAGAGGGAAGTGGGAAAATGGAGGGGGCTTTAAGTGGGGTGGGAGGAAAAAGTGGAATGCAGAAGGTGACAGGGATAAGTGTTAGGTAATACTAATGATGATTGTAAAACACAAGAAAGTCATTATTTTAGATTTTCCTAAAATTAATTATTATACATATAAGAACATGTATAAACCATATATATATATATGGTTTATGTGTATACATATATATGCATGTATACATATACCTTAAAGAAGTTTTGCCACTTGAGGTGATGTTTCTCCTCTTAAGAGCCATGGAGTATATAACATAGTTCCAAGTATCATGTATGAGAAACACCTGCTGTGTTTTTTGTCATAGGAATCCAAGAGACAAAATAATATAGGTCATTGCTATTGCCCTTGGTTGCCTACTAGGAATTGAATGTAAGACTCTATTGCCAAAGAAACCACATACTTTGGACTCAGGGTTTGGAGAAACTGAGCTGGAACTGACCTGAGGCCTCCTCCCTGAAGACTAGCTCCCAAAGTATCCAAAGTTGTTCTGCAAGCTGCCAAAGGAGAAAAGCATTTAGTGGTCCTACCTACATGTAAAACATGTGAACCAAAACAATGACTTGACTGGCAGCATTCCCATAATGGTAAAATAGTTGCACTTTTATTTTGGGGTTTATAATAGCTGTCTAATTGTATTTAAGTCCCACTGAACAAGAGATAAATTATTCCTACAATTGTACAAGATGCTATCAACCTAGCCAGCTATACATAGCCAGAGAGGTCATCGAATCTAAAGGAGAACCTGATACCAGTGTAATTTCCTAACCTAATCACACACTATATATTATCCTTATATCCACAGGTAAGAGTAGATCTCACCCTTCAATCCTTCATTGAATACTTTTATTTTATCTTGAAGTATATGTAGATCATTAAAGAAAACCACAACTAGTCAAAAATTCAGAGAACGACTGAAGATTAGATACCAAGCCCCAGTTGAGAGTTCTACAACACAACTCCTGAACCTACTAAAATAAGGAACAAAACCAAGTTCATATGTATCTAGTAATAGAAGATGAAGTAAATTTAAATTAAAACATTGAAACTTTATAAGGTAAATTAGAATATCAACTCACAAACAAGATATAACACCTGAAAACACATTCACCAAACAGCAGAACTCCAGGATATATAGAAAAAGGCATGAGTATGGAGAAAGAATAATGTTCAAAGGTAGTTGAATATTTTAATATACCACAATTTTTGTTTCCAGATTTACTGAAGTCAGGAAAAAATAAATTCTGGAGTATACTTAACAATACAATGTGCCATTTTCATATAAGCATACCTGAATAATGACTAAAACTTCAGAGCTGCCTCATTTTGTGTAATTATTGGATCAATTGCTATTCTCAATCCAATGCACAATTAATTGTAGTTATCATGCTATACTTTAGTTCTTTATAATATGTTCATACTATGGCTGAACATTTATGTCATTTGACAAGTACCTTTTCATTCTCCCACCTGGACCTTCTTTTAGCCAGAATTCTACTTTTCCACTCTTATGTTTGGATGCACCTTTCTTCATATAGTATGTAAGTTAGATTACAGAGTATTGACCTTTCGCTTCTGACTCATTTCACATAAAATAACATTTTCCTGGAATACCCATATTTTTACAAATGCAAGCTCTCCTTCTTCATAATTGAGATTACTATTACATTGAATGAATGATAATTGACTAGTGTGTGGTATATTTACTATTCACAGTCCATCATTCTCACGTTGCATCCATATTTTCATTATTGTTGAGGTTGAAAAAAATGTAAGTGTTTGAATATCCTTTCAAATATTGTTTTAATTTTCTTTGGCTATATAACCAAAGGTCAACTGTGCACTTCAATATTAGAATTTCAGGACTTAAAATAAATATTGAAGGGCAGGAAACAAATATAGACTACAAAAATGTTAATAAATTTGAAAAGTTTGAAATATAAAAGTTCCTGCTTTAAAAAATAATGTTAATGCATAACTCAAGAAAGTAGAAAAATAGAAATCCTGTAAATACAGAAAATAAAAATGTTATTCCAATTAGAAGTAAAAGGTATAAAACATATTCATACATGAATCTCACCATAGAGCTGACAGAGTTTAACAAAGAGCAAAATTAGAACAAATAAAACTCAAAAATCAGAAGCTCTTGTAAATACTAACAATGAACACTACAAATAGAAACTCAAAAATTGATCATGTTTATAATGTACCAAAATAATATATTTATAATAAGCCAAGAAGACAAAGCTATATAGTTTGAAAAGTTAAAACTTATTGAAAGAAATTATTATAGACCCAGAAAATAGAAAAATATATTGCTCAGCTGATTAAAAACACTATTAAGAGGTCAATATTCTCACCATGATCTGTAGACTTAATGTAATAATAATGGTGTATTCATTAAGAAAAGGAGAAATCTATTTTAGAAATCACATGGACTATCAAGAGATACTGATACACCAATTCTAAAATAAAACAACAAAGCACAAAGACATTTTCTGCTGACTTCAAAATTTACAAAATCTTCAATAATATTTTATTAAAAATATTATATGATTTTAGAGGTAACAAGATAAATTATAAAAGATATAAAAATTAGAAAATAAAGGTATATTTTCAATGTTGACTGGAGACATGTCTTAAATATAATAAACCCTAGAGACTATATTAAAAATATTGGAAGCAGGATCAGTAGGATGATTCAAAGGGCCAAAAGTGCTTGCCACATAAGTCTGATGACATGACTTCAACACTTGATCTTATAGTAGAAGAAGATAACCAACTCCCAGCGATTTTCCTCACTCCTCCATATATACCATGGCACTCACTTATATCAGAGGTACCAAAGATTTTGTCCAAGTTCACCACAGTATTAGAACAAACACTTATCAGTATCAAATAAAGGAAATGTAGTAGATATTAAAAGGACACATGCTCCACTATGTTCATAGCAGCCCTATATATAATAGCCAGAAGCTGGAAAGAACCCAGATGTCCCTCAACAGAGGAATGGATACAGAAATTATGGTACATTTACACAATGGAGTACTACTCAGCTATTAAAAAGAATGAATTTATGAAATTCCTAGCCAAATGGATGGACCTGGAGGGCATCATCTTGAGTGAAGTAACACAATCACAAAAGAACTCACACAATATGTATTCACTGATAAGTGGATATTAGCCCAAAACTTAGGATACCCAAGATATAAGATACAATTTGCTAAACGCATGAAACTCAAGAAGAATGAAGACCAAAGTGTGGACACTGTGCCCCTTCTTAGAATTGGGAACAAAACACCCAGGGAAGGAGTTACAGAGACAAAGTTCGTAGCTGTGATGAAAGGATGGACCATTTAGAGACTGCCGTATCCAGGGATCCATCCCATAATCAGCTTCTAAACGCTGACACCATTGCATACACTAGCAAGATTTTGCTGAAAGGACCCAAATATAGCTGTCTCTTGTGAGACGATGCCGGGGCCTAGCAAACACAGGAGTGGATGTTCACAGTCAGCTATTGGATGTATCACAGGGCTCCCAATGGAGAAGCTAGAGAAAGTACCCAAGGAGCTAAAGGGATCTGCAACCCTATTGTTGGAACAACATGATGTACTAACCAGAACCCCGGAGCTCTTGTCTCTAGCTGCATATGTATCGAAAGATGGTCTAGTCGGCCATCAATGGAAAGAGAGGCCCATTGGACTTGCAAACTTTATATGCCCCAATATAGGGGAATGCCAGGGCCAAAAGAATGGGAATGGGTGGGTAGGGAAGTAGGGGGCTCTATGGGGGACTTTTGGGATAGCATTGGAAATGTAATTGAGGAAAATATGTAATAAAAATATTAAAAATTTAAAAAAAGTTATTTCTCTCCTGTAAAACAGTATATAAAGTATGTAAAATATGTCCATAAAATATATTTATTAATTTAAAAGTATAATTTTCCTAAATAATATTATGTATATCCTCTAAACACATTGAGTTGTAATCTTATTACTGGAAGATCTTATTTTAATGATGGTTGTTACTAATAAAAGTCATGGTTTTGCTGAAATTTGAGACATATGAAAATAATAAAAAAAGTTGGCATTTATTAATCCATTTAGTGAAAGGTTTTTAGCGTATGTTGCGATGCTTGATGGCATTTTCATTCAGAAGACCACTCAGAGTTAGAGTCAATTCTTTCAAAATACTCCACTGATCAACAAAATTTATGTGCTACACAACTGTTTTCATCAATTTGAATCTACTGGAATTTTATCAATAGCAGTTCCTACCTCAAGACACTATTCTCTTTGCTCATGAGTAAGCAAATTTACAATTCATTCCATCTGTACTTTTGCCAGATTATTTTTGAGTGGTAAATATATATATATGTATATATATATATATTTACATATGTATATACATATGTATATATATACATATATATAAGGCATTGAACAATACATTGTTTAAACTGATTAAAAGTTGAAATAATAACTATCATTATTATTATTATTATTATTATTATTATTATTTATTCACGAGTCTTTTGAAAAATGCTAAATGAGCAAACATGATCTATCTCATCATATCTCTCAATCAGAGTTACTGATTACCAGTAGATTGCATTATTGACACAGAAATATATGGTAAACCATTTTTATTTTTATTTTTACTTTCCCCCCTTCCCTTTTCCCTCTTTCTCCGGCCCTGCTTGCTCCAGCCCCATTTGCTTTGACCTTTTAGCTCTGGCCCATAGGTGTTTTATTTGTTTCTCATTACAGATGGTTGTGAGCCACCATGTGGTCACTGGGATGTGAACTCATGACCTCCAGAATCGCAGTCAGTGCTCTTAACCACTCAGCCATCATTCCAGCCCAAGGTAAACCATTTTTTTAAGCAGAACTGAGATAATCTATACTTTATAGTGCCATTCAGAGAACAAACAAGAAGAGAATTTGTACTAGAGATTTCCAAATAGAAAATTAGCATTATTTTAGCCCCGTGTCAACAACAGAGTTAGTTCAGGACATATCAGCCTAAAATCAAAGCACCAGCTTCTCTATCGCTTATCTCCTTCTAATATAAAGTTTTCACATATTTATGTCTTTATGTCTTTCTTTCAGCATATTTATGTTCTATTAGTTAAAGTCTCAGGTTAGAAATTGCTATCACAGGAAACTGTTTTCTGAATCTCTGTGTGATGTTCTTGTCACATTTCTCAAATAGCAATCTTTGTTTCTTCTTATATAACACTTACAAAAGGTATCCATGGCTTTTCTGGAACCTGAAAGTATTTGTTACATATGAAAAAGTACTTTTTCAGATGTTATAAACTAATGAAAGTTGAAATTATCTGAATTATTTAGGTTGGCACCACCTATTCAGTAGTCCTTAAATGAAACAATTTCCCTGCTGAAGACAGAGACAGGATGAAAGAGGAATGAATAAGTCAAAGAGAGAGGAACTTTGCCTTCCATATCTATTTTGGGGAGCTAGATAAAGGGCATGACCTGAAAAATAATTTCTAGAAGGAAGAAAGTACCCTCAGCTGGGAATCACAAGAAATTTAATACTTTCAGTAACTTACTGACTAAGAGTAAGCATGTGTACTACATCCTCCTGAAGAGAGTATAACACTGTAACTACCTTGATTTTTACTGTTTTTAGTTAAGTTGAAGGTATAGTTGAGCCGCATTCTACAAAATCATCTTTGACCTATAGACTATAGCATAATCAACTAGAATTGTTTTCAAATGCTAATATGGGAATTAAATATGAAAACCAGTAAAGATCAAGAAGATAAGAGGCTTTAGTAAGTTATGTCTACATTTACTTTCTACAATAAGTTCAATATGGAATTTAGAGCCTGGCAGGTATCTATCTTACTTTATTTAGCAAATAAAACAAAACAAAACAAAACAAAAACTATGAAGACAAGAAGGATTCCAAGTCTTATTAGAAACAAGCAGGCATCAAAAGGAAGAGAAGACTAAGTGCTAGAAAACACAAATATCCAGCATTGTGATTTTATTCAGAATTTTGTGATAGTTTAGCACGGGTACATAGTTTTATCTAGGAAACATAGTTTGCATGCTGTCCAAAGTTAAAACAAAATTTGGCTCATGACACTATCATCCATGATATTAACCAATACTTGGTTCTATAGAATGAATCCAACGAGAAATCTGAGAAGTTTCAACAATGCAATTCAGATGTTTATCCTGCCTATTTATCAAATTCCACGCTCTCTTTAAAAGAATTGTTTTACCTTCATTTAATTTTAAGTTATATGTAAGGAGATAACAGGTACTGATTGAGGCCCCCTGAAAGTCCGTTAAATCATCAGCTTCAGTGGCTTTTTAGACCATGTAATCATCTAAATAAGATTCCAAAGCCTATTCAGCTTACTCCGGAAAAAAAAAGTGCTCGAAATCTATTCAATGATCCCGTATTCAAATAGTTAATTTGCAGTATGTTCTGTTCAAGAAAAGGAAAACTGTCACCCTGTCATTTTAGAGTCTGACACTAAGCTTGTCAAAAGAGACAGCTGTTAAACTGAATTACTGTTGACATGCGGAGAAACGGCCCTTGCCAGATGTAAAAGACATCTGTGGCAATGAAGTGGTACAGAGTGGCTTTTCAAATGTGGTCACACTGGTATTTGAATAGCATGTCTATGGCATGAAAACATGGCCTTGACTCAGTCTGTTTAAGGCAGTGAGCTGAAACCAATGAGGCACACAAAGAAATCTCCTCTCTGTTATATCTATAACTTATGCCTGGGAATGAAAACAGTACAGTAGCAAACCTTCACATAGTGTCTTGAAATATAGCAGGAAATAATTTGGCTTTTTGGATGCTTGAATATATGAATAGGTGAGGTGTAAATTAACTAAGTGGATCATACATGGAATGATCAAAAGTAATAACAATCTTTGTCTTGTAACTGTAAATAGTTTTGTGGTGATTATAAAGGACACGAGGTTGGTGACTGTGTGGCTGATTGAGCTGCTCTACTCCAAGAGTCCCATGAATGGAAGAATTTAGACAAAAAAAAAACAAAAAACAAAAAAAAAACAGAAAATTTGTAATACAATGAGAAACATTTATAATCCAACTAAGACAAATTACAAACATTTACTAATGGCTTTATTTATAGCTGATATTATTATTATTTTAGATATTATCTAGGGTACATGAAATATTCCATAGACATTTCTCTCAAGGAATTCCTGACCTAGCAGGCAAACAGAAATGTCTGCCCTGAAAAAAATATGGCAATAGCTTCAACAGAGGCCCAAAAAACTACTTTATTTTAGTGTGAACTAGAGAGAATATAGGCAAAATTGAAAGGTGTATGTAAAAAAGAGACTAATGAAAAAGTATGTATTATAAAATACCATTCAGTAAAAAAGGTGATACAATTCTTATAATTTGTTTTAAAAATAATTATTTATACTTTAAGGTATTAAATTTAGTAATATATTCTAATATTTCAAAATATATTTGCATCATTATTTTTATTGATAAATAAAAACATGTGATGTATATATTACACAATTACTATACCAAGTTAATGGACAAATATAACACTTTATTTTTATACTGAAGTGTTTAACTTTATCAATTATTTAGAGATATATACTTCATTATTATTAAATATTGTCCTTTATGAAGCATGTTATAAGCTTCATAAGTTATTCCTGACTAAAATTTTGAATAGTATATTCTATTAATAGTGACTGTCTTAACCTTGTCTCCAATGCATTTTCAGTACAACCACTATCACTTTCAAACAACACATTAGAAAATATTAGAAAATATAACCCAATCACAAAAGAACACACATGGTATGCACTCACTGATAAGTGGATAGTAGCCCAAAAGCTCAGAATACCCAAGATACAATTCACAGACCACATGAAGATCAAGAAGATGGAAAACCAAAGTGTGGATGCTTCAGTTCTTCTTAGAAGGGGGAACAAAACACTCTCAGGAGGAAATATGGAGAAAAAGTGTGAGGCAGAGACTGAAGGAAAGGCCATCCAGAGAATGCCTCACATGGGGTCACATCCCATATACAGACACCAAACCCAGACTCTATTGCAGATGCCATGAAGTGCTTGCTGACAGGAGCCTGATATAGCTGTCTCCTGAGAGCTCTTTCAGAGCTTGGAAAATAAAGAGGCAGGTGCTCACAGCCAATCATTGTACTTACTGAGCATGGGGTTCCCAATGGAGAAGTTAGAGAAAGGACTGAAGGAGCTGAAGGGGTTTGAAATCCATAGGAAGAAGAATAATATCAACCAACCAGAACCCCCAGAGCTCCCAGGGACTAAACTACCAACCAAAGAGTACACATGGAGAGTCCAATGGCTCCAGCCACATATGTAGCAGAGTCAGGCATCAGTGGGAAGAGAGACCCTTGGTCCTGTGAAGGCTAGATGTCCCAGTGTAGGGAAATGCCAGGACAGGAAGGCTGGAGTGAGTGGTTTGGTGGGGGAGCACCCTCATAGAAGCAGTTTGAGAGGGGATGGGATGGGGAGTTTCCAGAGAGGAAACCAAGAAAGGGGGTAGAATTTGAAATGTAAATAAAGAAAATATCTAATAAAAGAAAATATTGATTATTCATCCCCTAGATGATCAGCCAAATAGGTAATCTGAAGCCAGTTCTGAGTCTTCTTTTTCTTACTGGCAAGAACAAAACCCATCGGTTGATGCTACTTAAGAACAAAATGTTTTATTGTTCTGGTTATGTCATATCTCACTTAATAGTGACTTTAGTGCTTTCAGAAAGCATTTACTACTACTATGTTTTTGATAAGGAATCTGAAACTCAAAGAGATGAAATGGACTTTTTTTGAGTAAAATCTTGTATACACAAATTAAAGAAAATGTGATATTTACCATCATTAATTGGGTAAATATCATGTTCTTCAGTTATAGCCATTCTTAGTCTAGAGGCAGAATTTTATTCTCTGTAGTTAAATGATACTTCCTTGTGCATATATGCAGCCTATTTTCTTTCTCCATAACTTAGACATTACAAATACTGCAGCAAATATCATATGTCTACAGCCCTGTACTTTATATCTTGACTTAGATGCTATCATTAGAGGTGCACTATACAGTAATATTTTTTCTTTTTCTTTTTTTTTCTTTTTTTTTTTTTTTTTTAGCTTTTGGGCAAACTTCCATAGTCATTGCTATAAAGCTAAACATTTTACATTCTACCAGTGGTATATAATGGCTCTCTCCTCTTTGCTTCTTCATCAGCATTTGGTGTTGTTATTTTCCTTGATGGTAGTCTACTGAATGGTATCAGGGAGAATGTTAATTCAATTTTAATTAACATTTATCTGTTAGCTAATGTGGTGGTTTGAATGAGAATGCCCCCCTCCTAGGCTCATGTATTTGAATGCTTAATCATCAATGACACTCCTTGACAAGGATTAGGATGTATGGTCTTGTTGGAGGAAGTGTATCAAGGAGATGGACTTTGATGTTTCAAAAGCTAAAACCAGTCCCAGTGGCTCTCTCTCTTTCAGCTGACTGTCGATCTAGATATAGAATTCTCAGCAGCTTCTCCAGCATCATACCTGTCTGTATGCCAGCATGCTTCCTGCCTTGATGATAATGGACCAACCACCTGAAAGGATAAACAAACTGCAAATGAATAAGAGTTGCTGTGGTCATGGCATCACTTCATAACAATAGAGCTGTGACCAAAACTGCCAATAAAATTGAATTTTTTTAATATGCTTGTGGGCCATTTATAATGAATTCATCTTGTAAGCAGTATTTGTCTTATTACCATTTTGATGATTGGAATGTTGAGTTGAAAGGTATGGTATTTAGTTTTCTAGTTCCTTATATAGTCTAGATACTGATCCTCTTATTGATGTGCAGCTATCAAAGATGTCCTTCCATTTTGTGGGCTGTTTCTTCATACATCTAATTACTTTCTTTGCTGTATAATGATCATTTTTGAATTTTATGGAATTCTGTCAATATTTCCTCTGCTTTTCATTATTTTTCAAAAAGTATTGCCTATATATATAGGTGAATCTTATAGGTATTCCTTTCCCAGATACAGCATTTCATATTTTACATTAGTCTTTGATTCATTATGAATTAATTTTTATAAAAGGTAAAAATATAATCTAATACAGTTCCTCTATATATTTGTATTGAGTTTTCACAATATAACTTTTAAAAAAGATTGTCTTTTGTACATCTTTTAACATCTTTCTCCTTTCTCTTCTATTGGACTACACATAGTTTTGGCCACTACTGTGCTAACTTTGTTGCCATCACTTCGTGGTGTAATTTGAACTTAGGTTCTGTCATTATGGTATCATTGTTCCTTTGCTAACATTCAATTTGTTTATTCAGGATTCTTTATATTTCTATGTGAAACTTAGGTGTTTTTCTTGTTCTAGAAATATGTTTTAGGAAATTGGATGGAGATTGCAATGAGTTTGTAATAATTTTTGATAATATAACTATTTTTCTTAAAATGCTGTTTATTATAGCATGGAAGATCTCTTCATCATTGTTCAATATTTCCTTCAGTGTGTAAAAGTATTCATTATAGATGTTCTTCTTCTCCTTAATAAGGTCCTTTTCTAGTTATTTGAATTAATTTGAAGCTGTTGTAAATAGAACGTTCTTTTATCACTATCATAGCAAAGTCATTGTTGATCTTTTAGTACAGGTTACATATTTAGATAAAAGGAAGAATATGTAAAAGAAAATACAAGAGCCTTCCAGTATTCATTATAGTAAGTAAAATATTCTCTTATTGTCGGATTTAAATTTGGAAATGGATAATCTGGAAACAATATCCATTGAGAAAATTTCCATATTGTGTGACAGATAGAAAATCATAACCTGAAGCTCTTAGTTACTCTGCTACAAAATTTTATTACTGTTTTAAGTTAATATAATTGAGTCCAAGTGTCATTTTAATATATTGAAAGATCATGCTTCCTTACTTCCCTTACAAATGAAGATTGGCCATCTGTGAGCAGTTAGACAATTTCTTATTATGGATGTTAGAAATTTATGAATTTCCTGAAATAAGGGCTGCCTATGTGGAATTAGTTATAACAAGATGTAAAAGTATTATTACAAGGGAGCAAATGGACACAACCTGGAAAAGTTCATCATCCTATAGAACTCAGTGTAGAAACTATATCTATAGGTTTAAACCCAAAGAATAATACCCTACTTATATGTACTGTTTTTCACACCTCTGTTCACTCATTTTGTATGTATTGAGCAAGCATTTATGACAAAGGATATATGTAGAGGAAATGTGGACAGAGAACAAAATAGACAAAGCCCCAAGAAATGTTCAGTGTCTTCAATTAATGAAAAAGTACACATATTATCAGAATTACTTAACCATCACAAAATACCACAATTAACTGGAAAACAAGAAGATAGAGTTATTTAGTTAGAAAAAGAGAAATTATATTTAAATTTAAAAAGGGAAAAGATTGGAACATATAAAATTGGAAAAGGAGGAAATTCCTGCAGAAAGCTTAACAGCCAAGCTTGAACTCTTGGGGATAAAGTCTTACAGAATTGCTTTCACAAGTAAAATTTACTGTATTGAAATCTATGTACATAGAGGCAGTCTAGTGACAATTCTGAATTGTATAGTATCTGAGTATCAAGCACATGATATCAAAATCATAAATATATCACATCTTATATATGTTAACATTTGTTTTAAGATTCTGGTTGGGCAAATAAGATTAATTCTGAACCACATATGTGGTAATCAATTGGTAATCAATAATGGTCATGTTATCTTTATGTTTTACTATTAGACCATGAAAATCTTGGTTTTCCTAGCATTATTTTAATAATTATTATATTACAAGATCATTTCAAAATGCTACATAAGTGGTTTCATTAAAGTATAATGGGTGTATTTAAATGATTAAATAAAGTGGAAATAAAATAAAGAAGTGGAAAGTTCTAGTTTCTTTGGAAATAGTTGTACCAAATGATGTTTTGCTGGGACACACAGGTAAAAGGATGTCTTGCTAAAGTAGGTAAGTGTAAGACTGTTTTCCTGAAGCAGACACAGGTGAAAGGATATTTGGATATAGCAGACACGTGAAAGGACCTGTGATGAAGGAGCATACATATGACCCCACAGACAGTGGGGGACAAGCACTGAGCCTTGGTTAATTTTGCTCCACCTCAAGCATGCATGCATTAGATCGCCTTACATAGCATTATTGAGCTCCTCTAGTAGTGACATCAGAGAGAAACTCTCCAAAGAACTGCTCCTGAGGTTCCTGCTGCAGCTGCTGCAGCTTCTGTGTCCTCACCTCAGGCTTATTGGTGAACTTTGAGATTCCCTCAGGATTGAATTATAGCTATTGGTTCATGCCTGGTACCTGCCTGCCTTGAGGTCTGGTCTGCCACTGCTAAATCGTATTTGGTGTTTGCTACAGGATTGAACTACTGAGAAAGATGATTGAGCTTGTCCTCAAAGAATTATTGCTGAACAGGTTCATTTCCTCCTTCTCCTAATAACTTTTCTCTTCCGCTACCTCTGCTGGGTGGTGGGCTTGAGGAGAGGTTGAATCCTTACTAAAAGGAGATTGCAAAAACAATTATGCCCACATAAAAGTATAGGTATTAATGATGCCTTATTTAGATCTCCTAGGTTAATTTTTTCTAGGGATGCACAAACTTTGTAAAAGTTAAGGTTCTATTTGAAAAATTACCAGGAAATACCCATTTTAGAATCAACTACGAGTCAGTGAACCTGTCAGATTTCAAAAAAAAAAAAAAAAAAAAAAAGACTATTTTCATTAGAATGTCACCACCATCACACATCCCATTGATAGTTAGATAGGCCTGAATGAAAATTACAATTTATTGTTGACTTGAAATGTACTTTATATGTGGTATGATATTTGGTGTTCTCATTATTTCTCTCCTTGCATCAATTTATTTATTGGAAGCAGAATATTACTATTTAGCCCATACAAGCCTTGAGTTTGTGATGGTGATTTTTTTTTCTTTCAACATCCATAGTGCTGAGGTTAAAGGTGTGTGCCACTATATCCCGATCAAGCATTTAATTTTTATAAGTTAAGAATTTGATAATTTCATGTCTCCATTTTATAGTTGATGGAAATAAAGGATTGGTGATTGTATGTAATTGGCTTACAGACTTAAATCATATTGAATGCCTATAGAGTGAAACATCTTATGAATAAATACATTAAGAATAAAACATCTTAATGCCTATAGAGTGACCTCTTAACCATTATGCACACAAGATCAGAGCTGCAACTGATTCAGGTCCTTTCTTAGCATATAAATTGAAAGAGATCATGACTTTCTTCCTTTAAACATGGCATGATATTTCCAATTTTTGGAAGTTAAAAGAACTTATTGATCATAAAGTAAGCAAAAAAAAAATCAATGTAAGAATAAGGATTTTCCAACCACCAAGTGCAGACACTATTGCATATGCCAGCAAGATTTTGCAGAAAGGACCTTGATATAGCTATCTCATGTGAGGCTAGGCCAGTGCCTGGCAAATACAGAAGTGGATGCTCACAGTCATCTATTGGATGGAATACAGGGCCCCCAATGGAGAAGCTAGAGAAAGTACCCAAGGAGCTGAAGGGGTCTGCAACCCTATAGGTGGAACAACAATATGAACTAACCAGTACCCCCAGAGCTCATGTCTCTAGCTGCATATGTAGCAGAAGATGGCCTAGTTGGCCATCATTGGAAAGAGAGGCCCCTTGGTATTGCAAACTTTATATGCCCGAGTACAGGGGAGCACCAGAGCCAAGAAGTGGGAGTGGGTGGGTAGGGGAGTAGGGCGGGGGGAGGGTATAGGGGACTTTCAGGATAGCATTCGAAATATAATTGAAGAAAATATCTAATAAAAAATTGAAAAAAAAATAAGAATAAGGATTTTCTCTGCTACCTCCAAAACATGAATTAATAATAACCACATTCTAGATTCCAAGATATTATATTTCAGGAAGACATCCCAAGAAAAGCATACATTGTCCCCTCACTCAGATTTGTTCAACAGAAACTGTGCATCATTTTGTTATTTCACATCAGTATTATAAACCTTTCATTTCAAGTTAGGTTTTAGGTATTCATCAAGAAAACATAAAATAATATGTCAATTTCTCTGAGCACACTCTCTTGATGAAGAGTAAGTTTTGTCTTGAGGAGACATTTCAATAAATTGGTGATCTCTTTCTTTGAGACCATAATCATATTTCTATAACTTTAGGGTCTCAGTCTGAGAACATAGCACACAGAAGGACTACTTCAATCCCCCTTCCCGGGGAAACACATCCCACAATCTCTCTCTTTTTTTTTTTTTTGAGGGAAAAAATAACAGTCAAATTTTATTCCAATGCCTGCAAACATTCAGACTAATCAACGTGGTAGTGTAATTTCTTATAATACATCAATAATAGTTTTTGAATTCTAGAGAATTAACAAAGCCCTAACAAAATTACAAAATGAGATAACATTAGCCATGAACACTGATATACTTACTAACAAGCTATTCTTACTAAAAAAAAAAAAAAAAAGCCACAGTTCTATTTTGTACTGTGCATACTTGTTTTTTAACTTTCCTTCATAAATCCATTGATAATTAAGGTTTCCTTTAAATATGGGATTTCCAACATCAAAAATTCTATTTTGAAGGCTAGGGATGTTGCTCAGCCATAGAACACATTCACAGGGTTGAGTGAGTCCCATCCCTCCCCACACCACTACTTGCACACACATGCAGAGACCAAGTCTCTGGGTGTCTGTGTGTTGTTAAATTACCTTTCTATTTTCACGTGCACGCTTCCACTTAGGCAGTGCCTCTGCCCCGGCAAACCTGTTGCCATTCAACAAATGATGAGTCAATGCTCCGGTGAGGCTGCAGCAATCGAGCATCCAATATCAACCTTCTGCCAACATAAACAACTCAGGCCACCAAGAGGGAAAGGGGAGGAACCAGGGGAAAACCAAGAGGGAAATCAGGAGATATAGAGATATGCAACTGGAGCTGATATATCCGGTTCTGAAGCTACAAGGACTTTTAAATTATGTTTAGGTGCCTGGTCATAGAGAACTGTACTTACTTTGAAAGCACAGGACCACACTTTAAAAAAAAAAAAAAAAAGGCAGGGCAAGGTTGGGTAGGACCTGGCTATGTTCATTTCAATTCCAAGCAAGTCTATAAATGCAGCTTGTTTTATTTTTCTTAAAAATAAAATGCATACTTGAACCTGACCACCATTTAGTTTTGAGCAGAATGACACACACACAAGTAATCTCTGGGTGACATGAGAAGAAAATAAACCAAAGTCACAAAAATGTTAAAGAGCAAAACCACCTAATCTTCAAAAAGGCAACATGCAGACATCCATCGTATGGCTTCAAAAAGTAAAGGGGGCGGGAGCCTAGCTCAGGGGTCACACTTGCCTGGTGTGTAAGGCACTGGGTTGGATCCTCATACTGTGAAGAAAAGCAAAAGCCCTGATGCGGGGCGATCGAGGCCACTTCAACCTGAAGTAACTGCACACAGAGCACTGGGACACTACCAGGAAGTGACCTCAGGGGCAGTCGTGAGTGACTCAAGACTCAGGGAAGTTTGCAGGATTGTAAAAATATATCAATGCACAAAATGAGAAAAGTAACTCTAGGTTTTTCCTCCATGGGTAAGCTGTGTGTGTGTGTGTGTGTGTGTGTGTGTGTGTGTGTGTGTGTGTGTGTTGCACTTCCTGGAAAGCCTCTGTTCAGCAGTACATGCTGGCTGGGCTCGCCAGTGCCAGTGCCAGCACACTCAGTCACAAGAACTATGGTCAGTCCTCCAAGTTTTCCTCAGGAACTTGCTTTTCTACCCACACTCACAGACTTTATTTTCAGTAAAAGCTTTCTAGTGCTACATTTTAATCAACATATTACATTTAAAGTCTTGATTTCTGAATGAGTCTCTTAGTACTGTGCAACATGATGGAGTGAACTGCTGGAGACCTCTTGACAGCTACAGGGAAACGCTTGATTTAAAATATGGTCAAGATGAGACTGTATCAGAAGCGCTGCGACACTAGTGGTAGGCAGGTAAGGGACTTTTCATTAGTGGCAATTCATAATTTTGGCTTTAGAAACTTGGAAGAAATTGTCATCTTTGAGTTTCAAATGTCCGGGTAAATCCAGTTGCTTTTTAGCATCTTCAATATCACCTTGAATTGCAGAAATAAGTGACTCTAAAGAATCAAAGTTCTTTTCAGGTCTGAGATAGCCAACAATGGCCACATTGAGAATTTCCCCATAGAAGTCCTCTTTGAAGGTATGGATGATGTGGGTTTCCATGGACTTTTTCACATTCTTATAGTACGGGTTCCATCCTATGCTCACCACCATTTTATGGACATCACCGCTCCCAACGCTGGCCCAACCATAATAAATGCCAGTGGACACATCAGCTGGAAGATTGTCTACCACTTGTTCAGGAAAATTGGCTGTGGGGATGCCCAGTTGCTTGGAGCCCCGGCCGAAGCCATGCACCACCTGGCCACGGCAGAAGAAAGGCAGGCTTTTCATGAAGCTGACCACGGGAGGACGCGGGCTGCTCCTCGCTCGGTACCTGCAACAGAGCCGCAGTGAGTGCAGCACAGGTGCCCGGACCAGCCGAGGGATCCCGCGGGAGCTGGGCCGGCGGAGCGAGACACCTGCCACAATCTCTTATTTTACTTTTTGCTTTTATTTTTTGTGGGTGGTGGGGGAGTAGCACCTCAGTGCTCTAGCCTTTGGTATGTGCCAGGTCAGCAAAAGAACCTGGAGTTTGGAAGACTTTGGACAATGCAGGGAGGGCTGGCCCCAAAGAAATTGCCATGGATACCAAGAACATTCTACACAGACCATAGGTAAGAAAGGCTATGGAAAACATCAAAGTATTCCATTGGTGGTCAGGTCAACCTGGGGCTTGAAAGATTTCCTTGTTATGAAACCCAGTGTCAGAGAAATATCCACAATGTGGCCTTGAGCACAAGATAAACTAAAATGGTGAAATAACCTAGGTAAAAGAGCTATAAAGCAAATAAAATGAGAAACGAAAGAAATGATACATTTCCCCAAACAGGGGTATCCAATTCTTCTGGTTGGATAAGAAGCTTTCTCACACCATTTAATGATTTAACTAAGGAGAGATAAGAGAAATGGAACAATGTTCATTCAAGTTCATTCATTCTCTCTCTCTCTGTCTGTCTCTCTGTCTCCGTCTCTCTCTCTCCTCTCTCTCCCTCTCCTTCTCCCTCTCCCTCCCCCCCCTCATTATGAGATTTTCCCTCTCCATCTAGTTCCCTCAGAGAACATGGAAAACTTTGGGTTGGGTTTGATAGAAGGAAATGACATGGGAAGAGACTTAACATGCCTCTTGGCATGGTTAAGTCTCACTATGGTAGATGATGCCTTCCAGCAGTTGGGTAAAGCACTATACAAGGCTTCTAAGGTTTTCAAGAAAAAGAAGACCATAGTGTGGATACTTTGATCCATCTTAGAAATGGGGAAGAAAATACCCATGGAAGGAGTCAGAGAGAAAAAAGTGTGGACTGAAGAAATGACCATCCAGAGACTGACTCACCTGGGGATCCATCCCACAAACAGCCACCAAGCCCAGACACTATTGCAGATGCCAACAAGTGCTTGCTAACAGAAGCCTGATATAGCTCTCTCCTGAGAGGCTCTGCCAGTGCCTGACTAATACAGAAGTTGGTGCTCATAGTCATACATTAGATGGAGCACAGGGTCCCCAATGAAGGAGCTAGAGAAAGTACCCAAGGAGCTGAAGGGATTTGCAGCCCCATAGGAGCAACAACAATATGAACTAGCCAGTAACTCCAGAGCTACCAGGGACTAAACCATCAACCAAAGAACACACATGGTGGGACTCATGGCTCCAGCTGCATATGTAGCAGAGGATGGCCTAGTCAGACATCAATGGGAGGAGAGTCCCTTTGTCCTGTGAAAGCTCTATGCCCCAATTTGGGCGAATGCCAGGGTCATGAAATAGGATTGGGTGGGTTGGTGAGCAGGGGGAGCGGGGCGGGGGGACGGATGGGGGAGGGTGTTTTTCAGAGGGGAAATCAGGAAAGGGGATACCATTTGAAATATAAATAAAGAAAATATCCAAGAAAAAAAGAAAAAAAAAGGTTTTAAATCCAGCCAACATTGAACATCTTAGATCCATATGATCTCAGTACACACCATGCTTATTTGGGATAAAATGGCACTAAGTAACATCTTGTCCTTAGAGAAGGAGGGGAAATTAAAACAAGATCCAGGCTACAATGTTTGGTGTTCACTGTTTCAATTTGTATGGTAATACTTATGAACTCAAATTTGGGGTTTGAGATCATGGAATTTCTTCCTCTGTTTTTTTGCTATGTTTGGTCTAACAGTCTAGGCCACAAACAGCATCTCCTGATAGATCCATGGTAACTATGGATCTATGGTGTCATTTTTTAAAGTAATGCATAAAACTGTTCACATTCAATCTGGATCCCAAAGGTACATATTTCTTTCTTTTTTTCTTTTCTTTCTTATTCTTTTATTGGATATTTTATTTATTTACATTTCAAATGTTATCTCCTTTTCCAGTTTCCCCTCCAGAAATACCCTATCCCATCCTCCCTCCCTCTGCTTCTACGAGGGTGCTGACCCACCCATGCAAACACTCTAGCCTCACCACTTTGGCATTCCCCTACACTGGGGCATTGAGCCTTCCACAGACCAAGGGCATCTCCTCGCATTGATGTCCTACAAGGCCATCCTCTGCTACATATGTGGATGGAGCCATGGGACCCTCCAAGTGTTCTCTTTGGCTGGTGGTTTAGACACTGGGCACTCTGGGGTGTCTGGTCAGTTGATATTGTTGTTCTTCCTTTGGGCTTGCAAATGCTTCAGTCCTTTCTCTAACTTCTACATCAGAGACTCCATGGTCAGTTCAATGGTTGACTGCAAGCATCTGCCTCTTTATTTGCCAGGCTTGGAAAAGCTTCTCAGGAGACAGTTATATCAGGCTCCTGTCAGCAAGCACTTCTTGGCATTCACAATAGTATCTGAGTTTGGAGTCTATATATGGGATGGGTTCCCAGGTGGGGCTTCACACATTGTCACCATATTTCATCCATTGAATATTTTATTCCCCCTTCTAAGAAGGACACCCACACTTTTGTCTTCCATCTTCTTGACCTTCACATGGACTGTGAAATGTGTCTTGGGTATTCCAAGCATTTAGGCTAATATCTACTTATCACTGAGTGCATATCATGTGTGTTCTTTTGTGATTGTGTTACCCCACTCAGGATTAAATTTTCTAGTTCCATCCATTTGCTTAAGAATTTCATGAAGTCATCGGTTTTTTTTTTAATTACATCTTTTGCTCAATTACATTTCCAATGCTATCCCAAAAGTCCCCCATACCCTCCCCCCTACTTCCCTACCCACCCATTCCCACGTTTTTGGCCCTGGCGTTCCCCTGTACTGGGGCATATAAAGTTTGCATGTCCAATGGGCCTCTCTTTCCAGTGATGGCCGACTAGGCCATCTTTTGATACATATGCAGCTAGAGTCAAGGAGCTCCGGGGTACTGGTTAGTTCATAATGTTGTTCCACCCATAGGGTTGCAGATCCCTTCAGCTCCTTTGGTACGTTCTCCAGCTCCTCCATTGGGGGCCCTGTGATCCATTCACTAGCTGACTGTGAGCATCCACTTCTGTGTTTTAATAGTCAAGTAGTGCTCCATTGTATAAATGTACCACATTTTCTGTATTCATTCCTCTGTTGAAGGACATGTGGGATCTTTCCAGCTTCTGGATATTATAAGTAAGGCAGCTATGAACATAGTGGGCCATGTGCCTTTGTCATATGTTGAGCATATTTTGGGTATATGCACAGGAGTGGTATAGCTAGGTCCTCAGGTAGTACTATTTTCCATTTTCTTCAAAACCACTAGACTAATTTCCAGAGTGGTTGTTTCGGCTTGCAATCCCATCAGCAATGGTAGAGTATTCTCTTTCTCCACATCCTTGCCAGCATCTGTTGTCACCTGAGTTTTTGATCTTAGCCATTCTGACTGATTTAAGATAGAATCTCAGGGTTGTTTTGAGTTGTATTTCCCCGATGACTAAGAATGTTGCTCATCTTTTTAAGTGTTCCTCAGCTATTCCATACTCCTCAGTTGAGAATTCTTTATTTAGTTCTATACCCCATTTTAATAGAGTTATTTGGGTCTCTGGAATCTAACTTCTTGAGTTCTTTTTATATGTTGGATATTAGCTCTCTATTGGATGAACAATAATAGGTCAAGATCGTTTTTCCCCTTTTGTTGGATGCCATTTTGTCCTTTGCCTTGCAAAAGCTTTGCAATTTTATGAAGTCCCATCTGTCAATTTTTGATCTTAGAGCATAAACAGTTGGTGTTCTGTTTGGGAGCTTTCACCCCGTGCCAATGTGTTCTAGGCTTTTCTCAACATTCTCTTCTATTATTTTCAGTGTATCTGGATTTATGTGGAGGGCCTTTATCCACTTGGATTTGAACCTTGTACAAGGAGATAAGAGATAAGAATGAATCCATTTGCATTTTTCTACGTGATGACTGCCATTTGAACCAGCACCATTTGTCGAAAACGCTATCTTTTTTTCCACTGGATACCAGTTTTAGATCTTTTGTCAAAGATCAAGTGACCATAGGTGTGTGGGTTCATTTCTGGGTCTTCAGTCCTGTTCCACTGATCTACCTGCCTGTCTCTGTCCCAATACTACACAGTTTTTTATCACTATTGCTCTGTTACACAGTTTGAGGTTAGGGATGGTGATTCCCCCAGAAGTTCTTTTATTGTTGAGAATAGTTTTTGTTATCCTGTGGTTTTTGTTATTACAAATGAATTTGCAAATTGCTCTTTCTAACTCTATGAAAAATCGATTTGGAATTTTGATGGGGATTGCATTGAATCTGTAGATTGCTTTTGGCAAGATGGCCATTTTTAACTTATATTTATCCTCCCAGTCAGCGAGTATGGGTGATCTTTACATCTTTTGAGGTCTTCTTTGATTTCTTTCTTCAGAGACCTGAAGTTCTTGTCATATAGATCTTTCACTTGCTTGGTTAGAGTCACACCAAGTTATTTTATATTATTTGTGACTACCATGAAGGGTGTAATTTCTAAAATCTCTTTCTCAGCCTTTGTATCCTTTGAGTAGAGGAAGGCTACTCACTTATTTGAGATAATTTTATATCCAGCCACATTGCTGAAGTTATTTATCAGGTTTATTAAGTCTCTGGTAGAATTTTTGGGGTCACTTAAGTATATTATCATATCATCTGCAAATAGTGATATTTTGACTTCTTCCTTTCCAATTTGTATCCATTTGACCTCCTTTTGTTTTCTAATAGCTCTGGCTAGGACTTTGCATACTATATTGAATAGGTAGGGAGAGAGTGGGCAGCTTTGTCTAGTCCCTGATTTTAGTGGGATTGTTTCAAGTTTCTCTGCATTTAGTTTGATGTTGGCTACTGGTTTACTGTATATTGCTTTTAATATGTATAGACATGGTCCTTGAATTCCTTATTTTTCCAAGACATTTACATGAAGGGGTGTTGAATTTTGTCAAATGCTTTCTCAGCATCTGATGAAATGATCATATGTTCCTTTTTCTTTGAGTTTGCATATATATTGGATTACATTGTTGGATGTCCATATATTGAACCATCCCTGCATCCCTTGAATGAAGTCTACTCGATCATGATGGATCATCATTTCGATGTATTCTTGGGTTTGGGTTGCAAGAATTTTTCCAAGAATTTTATTGAGTAATTTGCATTGATATTCATAAGTATAACTTGGCTGAGTTACACTTTCTTTGTTGGGTCTGTGTGGTTTAATTATAAACATACTTTACCTTCTTAGAACAAATTGAGTAGTGTTCCTTCTGTTTCTCTTTTGTGGAACAGTTTGATGAGTATTGGTATTAGGTCTTCTTTGAAGGTCTCAGAATTCTGCAGTAAACAAATCTGGTTCTGGGCTTTTTTGGTTGTGAGAATTTTAATTACTGCTTCTATTTCTTTATGGCAATGTCTAGATGGCTTATCTGGTCCTAATTTAACTTTGGTTCCTGGTATCTGTCTAGAAAATTATCCATTTCATCCAGATTTTTCAGTTTTATTGAGTCTAGGCTTTTGAAGTAGAATCTGATGAATTTTTGCATTTCTTCAATTTTTGTTGTTATGTTTTCCTTTTTATTTCTGATTCTGTTAATTTGGATATTTTCTCTGTGCCCTCTGATTAGTCTTGCTAACGGTATATCTATCTCGTTGATCTTCTCAAAGAACCAGCACATAATTTTGTTGATTCTTTTTATAGTTCTTTTTGTTTCTACTTGGTTGATTTCAGCCCCAACTTTGATTATTTCCTGCCATCTACTTCCCTTGCATGTATTTGATTCTTTTTGTTCTAGAGCTTTCAGATGTGCTTTTAAGGTAGTGTATTCTCTCTCTAGTTTCTTTTTGGAGGCACTCACAGTTACTAATTTTTCTCTTAGGACTGCTTTCATTGTGTCCCATAAGTTTCTGTATGTCATGCCTTCATTTTCATTGAATTCTAAAAAGTTTTTAATTTCTTTTTTTTATTTCATCTTTGATCAAGCTATCATTGAGTAGAGCATTGCTCACCTTCCATGTGTATGTGGGCTTTCTATTGGTTTTGTTCTTATTGAAGACTAGCCTTAATCCATAGTGATCTGATAGAATGGATGGGATTATTTCTATCTTCTTGTATCTGTTGGGGCCTGTTTTGTGACCAGTTTTGGAGAAGGTACCATGAGGTGCTGAGAAGAAGTTATATTCTTTTATTTTAGGTTGAAATGTTCTATAGTTATCTTTTAAACTCATTTGATTCATAACTTCTGTTAGTTCCACTGTGTCTCTGTTTACTTTTGTTTCTATGATCTGTTCATTGACGAGAGTGGTGTGTTGAAGTCTCCCACTATTATTGTGTGAGGTACAATGTGTGCTTTGAGCTTTAATAAAGTGTCTATTATGGATACAGGTGCCCTTGCATTTGGAGCATAGATGTTCAGAACTGATAGATTATCTTGGCTTATTTTTCCTTTGATCGGTATGAAGTGCCCTTCTTTATATTTTTTGAAAATTTTTGATTGAAAGTTGATTTTATTCAATGTTATTATGGCTACTCCAGGTTGTTTCTTGGGACTATTTGCTTGGAAAATTGTTTTCCATCTCTTTACTCTGAGGTAGTGCCTGTCTTTTTTACTTAGGTACATTTCTTGCATGCAGCAAAATGCTGGATCCTGTTTATGTATCCATTCTACTAGTCTATGTCTTTTCACTGGTAAAATTGAGTCCATTGATTTTAAGATATATTAAGGAATAGTGATTGTTGCTTCCTGTTACTTTTGATGTTATTTTTATGTTGTGTGGCTATCTTCTTTTGGGTTTGTTCAAAGAAGATTTCTTTCCTTTTATTTCTAGGGTGCAATTTCCCTCCTTGTTTTGGAACTTTCTATCTATTATTCTATGTAGGGCTGGATTTGTTGGAGGATATTTTGTAAATTTGGTTTTGTCATGGACTATCTTGGCTTCTCCATCTATAACTGGGATTTTGCTCCTTATGGATGCTTGGGCTGGCATTTGTGTTCTCTTAGGGTCTTTATGACATTTGCACAGGATTTTCTGGCTTTTATAATCTCTGTTGAGAAATCTGATGTAATTCTGATAGGTCTGCCTTTATATGTTACTTGTCCTTTTCCCCTTACTACTTTTAATAGTCTTTCTTTTTTGTCCATTTGGTGTTCTGGATTACTCGGTTAATTGGTGTACTATTTTATGATAGGAGGAATTTGCTAATCTATTTGGAGTTCTGTGGGCTTCCTGTATGTTTATGGGCATATCTTTTATATGTTAGGGAAATTTTCTTCTACAGTTTTGTTGAAGATATTTACTGGCTCTTTAAGTTGGGAATCTTCACTCTCTTCTATACTTATTATCCTTAGATTTCATCTTTTTATCGTGTTCTGGATTTCCTAGATGTTTGGGTTAGGAGCTTTTTGCATTTTCTTTAACTGTTGTGTTAATGTTTTCTATGGTACCTTCTGCACCTGAGATATTCTTTTCCATCTCTCTCTCTTTTTTTTTTTTTCTTTTTGGTGATGCTTGCATCTATGATTCCTGATCTCTTTCCTAGGTTTTCTATCTCCAAATTTGTCTCCGTTTGCTATTTTCTTTAATGTTTCTATTTCCAGTTTTTATATCCTGGATGTTTTTGTTCAATTCCTTCATTTCTTTGTTTGTGTTTTCCTATAATTCTTTCATGGGTTTTTGTGTTTCCCCTTTAAGGGCTTCTACCTGTTTACCCATGTTCTCTTTTACTTCTTTAAGGGAATAATATATGCCCTTAAGGTCCTATATCATCATCATGAGAAGTGATTTTAAATCAGAATCTTGCTTTTCCGGTGTGTTGTGGTTTACAAGACTTGTGGTGGGAGAATTAGGTTCTGATGATGCCAAGTAGCCTTGGTTTTTTTTTTTTTTTTTTTTTTTAGCTTATGTTCCTGTGCTTGGCTCTCCTCATCTGTTTATCATCTCTGGTCTTAGTTGGTCTTGCTGTCTCTGATGAGCTTGTCCCTTCTGTGGGCATTTGCACCTGCATTCTTAGTTATGTCAGCACTTGTTAGGGGACCAGTTCTCTCCTGTTGGGTTTTGTGCCTGGTGGTCTATGGGACAGCCTTAGGTCTGGAGTGCAGATGAAGACTAGAAGAATCCTGTTCCCAGTTGCTCTAGTCTTCCTGTGCCCTATGCATTTCGGGTGGTTCCTGCTTTGGACAGTTATTGGAGCAAAAGTGGTGATCTCACCTCTGAGCTTAGGAGTGAGAGCACTTTTGGAAGACCAGTTCTCTCCTGGACGGGACTTATTTTCTGGTGGAAAAATAGGATATCTTTACAATGTAGCTGAGGTCATGAGCCAAAACTAACCATGTGGATTGCCACAGTCTTTGCACTGAGCTCATAAAAATAGTAAATGCCATGTAATTTCATAACCATTCTAGTTAATGTGACAAACAAAAATGGCAGCACCCATAAATTTTCCTGTGCCACTGAACCCTTACAAGATTACCCCTTTTATATTATACTCAGGAATTAACATCAATGCATCTATGGTGTTTGTATTATCTTAATTATGACTCAGAACTACTTTTTTCCATGCTTGATACTCACTCATTTCAGTAACATCGTGAACTGAGAAGCCTTTCTTTGTTTTCACATTCTAATTTTTATCACATAAACATGCTAAGGAAAAGAGTATTTAGGTATTATCTCTTTCCAAGCTATTTTAAATGTTTCATATGTACCATTATTTTTAAATCATGTGTAGTTAATCCAAGTTTATATGTGATGTGAACATAAAATCCTGGAGTTTTATTGGATGAGTATTCAGCAGAAACAGGTTAATGTAAGCCAGACAGAATGCAGAAAGAATTTAGTAAGGTCACAGAATACTAAGGAGTCACATCTGTAGCCATATACAAGGCCAACAGACTCTGTCTTCTTCATGGTTGCTAATGAAAATGGGTGGATCCAGGTTCATATCAGTAAGCAGCTAATCTTACTGTCTTCTCTTGGCTACTAGTAAGAAATAGAACAAGAGCTGGGAATCTCCAAAGTATCTTCTGAAGAGCTAAACAAAGACTTTATAAAAGACATTCCAATACATTTTTTTTTTGTCTTACAGACAAGCAATTATCAGTAAAGACTCCTCTCTATATCATTACCCATTGGTATCTCTTATATCCATGTGAATCAAGAGAGGAATATTTTATATTTTTCTATGCACAGGTTTGGACTGAATATAAAATACAAGGAAAAAGGAATCTTTTATGGGAAAAAAAACATAGTACTATATTATTCTACAACTTGATCTCTATATAGGGTCAAGAGTACTCATTATGGTTTTGTTGTTGTTCTTGTTCTTGTTGTTGTTGCTGTTTTCTACCTCTATTTACAGATACACCTAAACTGACTGTGGATGATGTTCACCCCAAATCTAGCAAGACTGGGCAATTGTAAAAGTAGATACTACTGATTGATGGCTTGTTCTTCCCCAATAATCAGTATCAATACTAGCTGCTACCAACTCACAATAAAGGTATCAGAGGGTGCCACTTCAAAGCAAGCATCCAGTCTGGTACAGGAATCTAATGTAATTATTTGTTTTCCTGTCTCTTGTTGATCTCTATTCCCATTGCTCAACTCAGAGACTGTAGGACTCATTTGGGCAAATCTTTCCAGGTTAAAAGGAAAACAGGTGCTTTATGTTCAGCTAGTCATCATGGAACACTATAGCAAGTCTCTTGCCCAATGTAAACCAATAGAATCAGTTTTATAATTAAAAAACAACATTTTGTGTATATTATAATTTATCCCACAATATAAAAATTATATAAAAATATAAAGATGTAGCAAAGTCAGATAGTGGTATGGATACTCCTCATAGAGAGGATAAAGATGTCTAAAAATCTCTTAACAGCAACTCCAGAATTATAGGTTTAGCACAGATTCCTTAATACAGTTTCACTGGATCCTGGAACAACAATGTGGCAATGCCTTGTAATGTGCTTGCTGCTTCTTTGGGTCTGCAACATAATCTCATCTAAAACCCAAGGCACAAGTATGGTAGGTAGTCTATGTACTGCATAAAGTCTATCTTATGTTTTCTATAAGATTTACCTGGGAACTCATAGTTTACCAGTATATACACAGGTACTATTGTCTTATATATGCAGTTTCTACTAAATTTTCTTTTATTAAAGTACTGTAATACAATGCTATCCTAAGACAAACTACTACCATCATGACATCAACTCTTAAAATAAATGACCCCAGCTGAGCATTTATTGTTGTTGTTCAAAATAGATTTGATTCTCAAACATTGCATTCTGACCACAGTTCCCCCTTCTCTACTCCCCACATCTCCCATCTACTACCCCTCTTCCCCAAATTCACCCTCTCCATTTCCTCTTCAGAAAAGTACATGTCTTCAAAAGTAACAACTAAATATTATACAACAAGGTACAATAAAACAAGGCAAAGGCCTCCATATCAAGGCTGGGTAAGGCAAGCTAATAGGTGCAAAAGAGTGCCAAGAGCAGATGAAATAGTCAGAGATGCACACACACCTTTAGTTAGGCATCGTGCAAAAACACCAAGCTAAGATCCATAAGGTATATTCAGAGAATGTGGTACAGACCTACGCAGTTCCCATGCTTGCTACTTCAGACTCTGTGAGCCTGTATTAACCCCGCTTAGTTGATTCAGTGGGTCATGTTCTTCTGGTGTCTTCAATCCCCTCTGACTTCTATAATCTTTGTTTCCTGTCTTCCACAGGGTTGCCTGATCTCCCACTGGAGGGACCTAATTGAGAAATCCAATTTTTATCTTTATGCATAATGTCTGGTTATGAATCTCTGCATCATTTCTCATATACTGGTGGAAAAAGCCTCTATGATGTTAACAACACAATGCACTTCTCTATGAGTAGAGAAGAATATCATTAGAAATAATTTCATTGACTTCTTTTGGCCAGTTGTGTTTAGTAATGGAGAATGTGAAGTCTCGACTGGCTATCTTTCCTAGCCGGAGAAGGCTTCCAGTCATGGGCCAGCATTGCATTCAGTCAAGTTGGCCATGGGCATCTCATGGAGATCCCCCAAACAACTCAGGCAGATGCTAGGGCAGAGGATTTCTCTCCAAAAATTTACTGTGAATCCTCATTAATGAGGACCAAATCCTCACAGCTTACAGATTATTGAAAGTAAGTTGGTACCTCCATTGGGTCATCTCCTCTATGTTCTAGTTACTGTGGTACAGGCTACCCCCCAACGATATCCTTGACACTGACCCAGCCACAAAACTTTCAACTGACAATCTGTCCTGCCTGCAAGATGTGCTGGAGCAATGGCAGCAAAGAACTTGTAGGAGTGGCCAACCATTGTTTAGTTTAACTTGAGACCCAAGCCGTGAGAGGCAACTCTGAAACAGTTTGGATGGCCAGGAACCAGATGCTGGCCAGGAACCAGATGCTGGATAACACATAGACCATAAGAACCCTAGAACCAAACATAGCTGAATTTTTAGAATGTTGGTGTTCCTTTACAGCAGGGATAAGAAGGTTCACTGGACCTTCATTTTGAGAATTTAGCCTCTCGTAAATACAGTTGTCTGCAGTTACGTCACATGTGACTTCATGGTTTTGAGGAGGAGCTAGTGTATATAGGTTGGGTATGACCAAGGAAAGGGGAGCTTCACTTATGAAACTATGGGAAAGACATTACACATGCTGAGTAGAGACATTGCAGAGTATCTGGTTTGGGAACCTGTACCTGTCAATAGCCCTTTATTCGTATATAGTAAGCCCCATAAATTAATTGGCTCCATAGGGTAGACATAGATGAATTCATATGGTTCATTTTATATCACATGATGGGTGAAAAATATAGAGAAAAAACAAGGAAGATTTTCTAAAACAAGTAATGGGAAAATTAAGGAAAGGAAAATTTTCAAAAGATTAAATTGTTAGAAAAGAGGATCACAGAGCTGGGCGTGGTGGCACACACCTTTAATCCCAGCACTCAGGAAGCAGAGGCAGGCAGATTTCTGAGTATGAGGCCAACCTGGTCTACATAGTGAGTTCTAGGACAGCCAGGGTTATACAGAGAAACCCTGTCTCGAAAAACAAAAAGAAAGAAAGAAAGAAAGAAAGAAAGAAAGAAAGAAAGAAAGAAAGAAAGAAAGAAAGAAAGAAAGAAAGAAAGAAAGAAAGGAAGGAAGGAAGGAAGGAAGGAAGGAAGGAAGGAAGGAAGGAAGGAAAGGAAAGGAAGGAAGAAAAAAGAAAAGAAAAGAAAAGAAAAGAAAAGAAAAGAAAAGAAAAGAAAAGAAAAGAAAAGAAAAGAAAAGAAAAGAGGACCACTTAAAGCACACATGTTCAGTCTATTGCTTGTATTTGTGATGGTAGTAAAGTACTGGCATTTTACCAGTGTACAATGTTTTGACATAATTATCCTCTCCAGGTCCCCAATGTGATTCATCCGAATTCACATCCATTTTCTTAAATCAGGGTAGCCATTCAGAGAGTCTACTAGTATTCTACTAGTAAAATGGTTCTCATTTAAATCACACTTTTCTGATAGTGAAGTCCCAACATTTCTTTAAAGGGTAAAGGGAAATAACTTCTTGGAAGCATACACTTTGTAACATAGTTTCAAATCTGTTCCTTTTGTTCCTTATTCCAATCATTACTTTAATGGCCATTGAGAGATTGATATGCTATCCAAATGATAACTTTACTAAATCTCTTTCTACAGAGCCTATTTTTCTACCATGATTAATTTTAGAGTCTAGAAAATTTCAATGGTCATAAAATATATAGTTTTATTAAAGTACTTGTAGAAGAATTATGATATATGGCTCCTTTATATGTCATTTAGTACTTATCTGCATTATACTTTAAACTACCAGGTTTGATAACCAAAAAAAAAAAAAAAAAAGAGTAGCTAGAAATATACAGGAAGGAAGGTCATTTATATATATCTTGTTGCTTGTTGCATTTTCAAATATTTGTTCACAATTTGATGATTTTGAAAGTGTAATAGAAAGACAGAAGTTGCCATTGAATCCAAACATTCTTTCAATGGAAGTTTTACTCTGGTGAGGACTAGAAGTCATCAAGCAGAGGCAACTCTGCAAAAATGTAAATTTGAAAAGAAGGAAGATATAGAATAAAAGCAGGTATGCTTTCTGAGCTCAATTTCCTCCATTTATTTTTATTTTGGTTTAAGCAGTTTAGTAACGTATTTTTTTTTTAATTTATTCTTCTTTTCTATATCAAATCCTGACTGCAGCTCTCTCTTCGCTTCCCAGGCCCTCTCCACTCCTCCTCCAAACCCATTTCCCTTTACAAAAGGGCAGAACTTCAAGGCATATCAACCAAATGGGGCATATCAAATTGCAGAAAGACTAGGCACATCCCCTCATTTTAAATCTGGACAAGGCAACCCAGTAGAAGAAAAAGAGTCCTGAAAGCAGGCAAAAGAGTCAGAGACAATCCCCTGTCCACATTGTTAGGAGTTCCACAAGAATACCAAGCTGCATAACCATAACATATACACAGAGGACCTAGGGCAAACCCACATAGGCTCCATGATTGTTGGCTCAGTCTCTGTAAGGTCCTATGAGCCCTGGTTAGTTGATTCTATGAGTTTTCTTGAGGTATCATCTACCACTTTGCTTCTGATAGTCCTTTTCCCTCTTTCCTTCTTCTACAGGATTCTCTGGGCTCCACCTAATGTTCAATTGTGGATCTCTTCATCTGCTTTAAACCGTTGCTGGATGAATTCTCTCCAGTGACAGACAATTGGGCAAGGTGCCAATCTATGTGTATAACAGAATTTCATTAGGAAAAATTTCATTGGCTTTTTTCTGGTCTTGTTTGGTTTTATCTTAGGTCTCTGGGTTATTCAGACTCTGGTTCCTGTCCTTCCCAGTGGTATCAGGCCTGGGCTCCCCATTGTAGCATGGGTCTTAACCTGGAACAATCATTGGTTGGCCATTGCCCCAAGATCTGCACAAGCTTTATCCCATCCCATCACATCTCACAGGCTGAACAAATTATAGGTAAAGGATTTTGTGTCTGAGTTGTTGTCCCAGTCCCTCCACGGGAAGACTTGCCTAGTTATAGAAGATATCCAGTCTGGGCTACTTTACCCCCATTACTAGGAGGCTTATCTAGGGTAAAACTCACAGATTCTTGGGAGTTTCCATTGTATTAGGTTTCTACCTTACCCTGAAATGTGCCAATTACAGTAACCTCTCCCATAGTGTCTATCAATATGCCCCAAACCTGATTCTTCCTGTTCTCATACCCACTTTCTCCCTCCAGTTCACCTGTGAAGCTGATTTTATTTCCTCTTCTCATGGAAATTTATTCTTGCACTTGAGCTCTGATCATATAGCCTCTCTGATCTATAGGTTGTAGCATGATTATCATTTACTTCATGGCTAATATCTACTTATAAGTGAGTACAAACAATGCTTGTCTTTCTGGGTCTAGATTAAGTCACTCAGGATGATTTTTTTCCTAGTTCCATATATTTGCCTGCAATATATATATATATATATATATATATATATATATATATATATAAATAATATTCCATTGTATAAATGTACCACATTTTCTTTATTTTCTTTATCCATTCTTAGTTGAGGAACATCTGTGTTGTTTCAGGTTTCTGGCTAGTACAAATAAAGTTGTTATGAACATAGTTGTGCAAGTGTCTTTGGTGGAGCATCTTTTGGGTTTATACCCAGTAGTGATATAGCTGGGTCTTGGGGTAGAAGTATTCTCAGTTTTCTAAGGAACTGATTTCCAAAGTGGCTGTATAAGTCTGTGTTCTTACCAGCCTCCACATTCTCACCAGCATGAGCTGTCATTTGTTATTGAACTTAGCTATTCAGATGGGTATAAGTTGGGTTTTTTTGTTGTTGTTGTTTTGTTTTGTTTTTAGACAGGGTTTCTCTGTGTAGCTTTGGCTGTCCTGGAACTCCCTCTGTAAATCAGGCTGGCCTCAAACTCAGAAATCCGCCTGCCTCTGCCTCCCAAGTGCTGGGATTAAAGGCGTGCACCACCATGTCTGGCTAGATGGGATCTCCAGGGACAAGAAGTGGGAGTGGGTGGGTAAGGGAGTGGGGGGGGGAAGGTATAGGGAACTTTTGGGATAGCATTTGAAATGTAAATAAAGAAAATATCTAATAAAAATAAAATAAAATAAAATAAAATAAAATAAAATAAAATAAAAGAGTTGTCTTGGTTTACATTCCCCTGATGGCTTAGGATGTTGAACATTTCTTTGTTTCTCAACCATTTGTGTAAATGTTTATTTGTCAGATGTAGTTGTCATCGTGGAGGCTTACTGTTGGATAAACTCACCCTTTCTAGGTCTTTCTGAACGTTTGCTGGCTCATTCAATTCATCTGTCCTGGCCCAAACTCATCTACAAGTTGACCCATTTAAACGGGCTTCCCTCAGCTTCTGACTAAATTACTCTGCTTTGCCTGAAACTAACTCTTTCAATCTGTTCTAATCTCTTGGATCCTTCTTATTCTCTGGCTAAATTTATCTTCACCTGAAACCTTTCTTTGTATAACTGTCCTAGTAAAACTACCTCCTCTCTCTCTCTCTCTCTCTCTCTCTCTCTCTCTCTCTCTCTCTCTCTCTCTCTCTCTCTCTCTCTCTCTGCACTACTTTCCTAAGTCGCCTCTCTTTCCTTTCTATTCTGAGAGCTGGGCATGTCTTGTCTCTGACTCATTCTGTCAGATCTTTCTCTGACTCATCACATTTTCTGCCCCACAATTAGTGAATACTTTTAAACATGGCTGCTTCCTTCTACAAACACAATTTATGTACTTAGTGTGTACCTGTATTCCATCCTATCAGATCCCTACGTAATCCAGGGTGATTTTGCATTCCAGTTAGATCATGTAGATCTAGAGGGTCTTTAAATATAAGCTCTTGCAAGAGCAGCCATGTTCCTGGATTAATTTTTTTTACACATTTGAGATTCCTCTGTGGAGAACTCTCTGTTTAGATATATACCACATTTTAAATTGGATTAATTTTATTTTAAAGTCTAGTCTCATGAGTCTTTATGTATTTCAGATATGAGCTCTCTGTCGGATGTAGAGTTGATGAAAATCATTTTCTATTCTGTAGGCCGCCAATTTGTACTGATGACTATGTCCTTTGTGTTACAGAAGCTCTTCAGTTTCATAAGGTCCCATTTACTAATTGTTGATCCAAGTGCTTGTGCTATTGGTGTTCAGGGAGTTGACTCCTGTGCCAGTGCATTCAAGGATATTCCTCAGTTTCTCTTCTATCAGGTTCAGTGTTTCTGGTTTTTACCAGAGGTCTTTGATCTACTTGGACTTGAGTTTTGTGTAGGATGATAGATATGAATCTGTTTATATTCATCTATAGGCTGACATCCTGTTAGAACATTACCAGATGTTGAAGATTCTTTCTTTCTTTTTTCCATTGTATGATTCTGGCAACTTTATCAAATATCAGGTGTCCATGTGTGTGGATTTAATTCTGGGCTTTCAATTTGATTCTATTTATCACTCTGCCTGTTCTTATGGCAATATCATGATGATTTTACTATTACAACTCTGTAGTAGATCTTAAAATTAGAGATTCTGATACCTCTAGAAGTTTTTTGATCTTTTTTTTTGTTATTGTTGTTTATTGTACAGAATTATTTTAGATAACTGTATTTTTGTGTTTTTTATTATTTTGTTTTGCTTTTCCATATAATGCCAAGTATTGTTCTTTCAATGTCTGTAATGAATTACATTGGAATTTCTTTTAATATAATTTTATTACTTATTCACTTTATATCCTGCTCACTTCCCCCTTCCAGTTACCCCCTCCCATAATCCTTTCCCCATCTCTCTCTCCTCTTCTACTCTGAGAGGGTGAGGGCTCTCCACTTGGTATTCCCTATCCTTGCACTTCAAGTCTCTGCAAGGTTAGATGCTTCCTCCACTGAAGCCAGACAAGGCAGTCCAGCTAGAAGAACATATCCCACATATGGGCAACAGCTTTTGGGATAACCCCTGCTGTGGTTGTTGGGGACCCACATGAAGACCAAGCTGCATATTTGCTACATGTGTGTGGATGGAGGAATAGGCCCACTCTTTGTATGTTCTTTGGTTGTTGGTTCAGACTTTGATAGCCTCAAGTTTTTAGGTTAGTTGACTCTGTTGGTCTTCCTGTGGAGTTCTTATCTTCTTCAGGGCTTTCATTCTTTCCTCCAATTCTTCGATAAGAGTCCCTCTATCCACTGTTTGGCTGTGGGTGTCTGTATCTGTCTGAGTCAGCTGCTAGGTGAAGCCTCTGAGAGGACATGTTTCTATCTGCAAGCAAAACAGGATATAATCAATAGTGTCAGGAATTGTTAATTGCCCATGGGTTGGGTCTCAAGTTGGGCCAGTTATTGGTTGACCATTCCATCTGTCTCTGCTCCATCCCTCATGCCTGCTTGTTTTGTAGACAGGATAAATTTGGGGCTGAAAGTTTTGTCTATGGGTTGGTGTCTGGGGATCCTGCCTGGGTACAGGAGGTGGCCACCTCAGTTTCCATATTTCCAATGTTGTAAGCTCTGGTTTTTTGGTTTTATATATGAAGTTGAGAATTTCTCTTTCAAGGTATATAAAAAATTATGTTGGAATTTCAATGGAGAATTCATTAAATCTCTATATTACTTTTGGTAAGATGGCCAGCTTTACTAAGTTAATCCTACCATTCAATGAGCATGTGAAATTTTTCTTTCTTCTCATATCTTCTGTTTTCTTTCTTCATAGACGAAGTACTTGCCGTACAGGTCTTTCACTTTCTTGGTTAGAGTTACATTAAGATACTCTATTGTTTTTGTGGCTATTATGATGGGTCTTGCTTCTCTGATTTGTTTCTCAGCCAATTTGTCATTTTTATATAAGATGGCTACTGATTTTTTTATGTAACCTTGTATCTAGCTACTTTGTTGAAGGTATTTATCAGCTGTAGGAATTCCCTGGATTAATTTTTGGGTATGCTTATGTATACTATCATATCATCTTTAAGTTGCAGTTGTTTGATTTCTTCCTTTCCAGTTTGTATCCTTTGATCTCCTTTAGCTGTCTTATTGTTCCAGCTAGAACTTCAAGTACTAAATTAAATATATGTGGAGAGAGTGGACAGCCTTTACTTTCCCCTGATTTCAGTGGAATTCTTTGAATTTCTCTCCATTTAATTTGATATTGGCTATAGTCTCAGTGTATATTGCCTTTATTGTGCTTAAATATGCTCTTTGTATCCTTGATCTCTTCAGTAATTTTTATCACAAATGGGTGTTGAATTTTGTCAAAGGGTTTTAAGCATCTAATGAGATGGCCAGGTTTTTTTCCTTTCATTTTGTTATATGGTGCATTACATTTATGCTGATTTTCATTTGTTGAATTATCTCTGAATTTCTTGAATGAATGAACATTACTTGATCATGGTGGATAATCTTTATGATGTGCTCTTAGATTTGTTTTGTGAGTACTTTAAGTATTTTTGCATCAATGTTCATAAGGAAATTTGGTCCATAATTTTCTTTCTTTGTTGAATTTGTTTGTGGTCTGGGTATCAGGGTGACTCTAGCTTCATAAAATGAATTGTGATGTGTCTCTTCTATTGCTATTTTGTGAAATAATTAGAGAAGGAGCTCTTCTTCAACGTTCTGGTAGAATTCTACACTAAAACTCTCTGTCCCTGAGCTTCTTTGGTTTGAGACTTTTAATTATTGCTTCTATTTCTTTACATGTTACTAATCTATTTAAATTGTTTGTCTGATCTTTACTTTGGTAAGTTTTATCTATCCAGAAAATTGTCCATTTCTTTTAGACATTGTATTTTTATGGAGTATAGATTTTTGAAATATGATCTAATGATTCTTTGTGTTTCTTTAGTATTGATTGTTATATCCTGCTTTTTATTTAAAATTTGTTAATTTAGGTACTCAGTCTGTGTCTTTTAGTTTCAATAAGATTTTTTCTATCTTGATTTTTTTCAAAGAACCAACACTTTATGTCTCTTATTCCTTATATTGTTCTTGATTTTTCTATTTTCTTTATTTCAGCCTTGAATTTGATTATTTCTCGCTACCTACTCTTCTTGGGTGTGTTTGTTTCTGTTTGTTCTAGAGTTTTCAAATGTGCGGTTCAGTTGATAGTATGAGATCTCTCTACTTTTTAATGAAGGCACTTACTGCTAGGAATCAAAGCCTTTTTGAAAGCACTTAGGACTATGAATATCCCTCTTAGCATCACATTCATTGTGTCACATAAGTTTGGGTATGTTTTGCATTCCTTTTCACTATATTCTTGGAAGTCTTTCATTTCTTTGCTTTTGCCTTGATCCAGTAGTCATTCAGTAGCAAGTTATTCAGGTTTTATGAGTTTGAAAGGTTTCTGTTGTTGAAATGCAGCTTTAATTCATTGTGGTCTGCTATGATACAGGTGGTTATTTCATTTTTCTTGTAGCTGTTGAATCTTGCTTTGTTAATGAGTTTATGTTCTACTTTGAAGAAAGTTTCATGAGATGCTGTGAAGTAGGTACATTCTTTCATGTTTTCATGAAATGATATGTAGATGTGTTAGGTCCATTTGGTTTATAATGTCTGTCCACTCTATTATTTCTCTGTTTAGTTTTTAGATTTTTTATTTTTGTATGTCAAGACCATTGTGGAGATTGGAGTATTTAAGTCTTTAGTTATTACTGTTTTATGTCTGATGTGTGATTTCAGGTTTAGTAAGGTTTTGTTTACAAATGTGGTTGCCCTTGCATTTGATGCATAAATATTCAGAATTGAGAGTTCATCCTGGTGGATCTTTCCTTTCATGAGTATGAAGTATCCTGTTCCATCTCCTATGATTAATTTTGGTTGGAAGTCTATTTTGTTAGATATTAGAATAGCTACTGCAGCTTGCTTCTTTGGTCTATTTTACTGGAATATATTTTTCAACCCTTAACTCTGCAGTAATGTCTTTATTTGATTTTGAGGTGTATTTTTTTTATGCAGCAGAATGATGGATTCTGCTTTTCTATCCATTATGTTAACCTATGTCCTTTTAATGGAAAATTCAGTCCAATGATGTTGAGAGATATTAATGTCCAGTGATTGGTATTTCCTGTTACTTTAATGTTGTTGTTATTGACAGTAATGGTGGTGGTGTGTAATTCCCTTGTTTTTGTGGGTATGGAATTACTTATTTTCTGTGCTTTCTTGGATGTAGTTATCCTTCTTGAGTTGGAGTTTTCCTTCTAATATTTTTTGTGTTGCTGGATTTCTGGATAGATATTGTTTGAATTTGGGTTTGTCTTGAAATGTTTTTTTTTTTTTCCTATCTATGGTGATTAAGGTTTTTCAGGGTATAGTAACCTATGTTGGTATTCATGATTTTTTTTTTTGAGAGGTTGCAAGATATCTGTCAAGGCTAGCTTTTAGAGCCTCTGTTGAGAAGTCAGATGTAATTCTGATAGGTTTGCCTTTGTATGTTATCTGGCCTTATTTCCTTGGTGCTTTTTAACATTCTTTATTCATTCTGTGGATTTTATGTTTTATTATGTGCCTGGGGGATTTTCTTTTCTGTTCTAGTCTAGTTGGTTTTCTATAAGCTTCCTGTGTGTTTACAGGCATTTCTTTCTTTAGGTTGGGGAAAGTTCCTCTATGATTCTGTTAAAAATATTTTCTAGGTCTTAGAGATGTGACTCTTTACCTTCTTCTATTCCTATTATTCTTAGGTTAGGTCTTTTCATGGTATCTCAGATTTCCTGGATGTTTTGTATTAGGAATTTTAGATTAAACATTTTCTCAATATCTTCTCTTGTATCTTCTACACCTGGGATTTTTCTCTCCTGTATTCTGTTGGTGACACTTGCATCTGTTGTTTCTGTTCTCTTTCCTGGATTTTCTATCTCCACAATTCTCCCAGTTTGTGTTTTATTTATTGCTTCTAATCTACTCCAGGTATTGCAGTTTTATTTATTTCCTCACCTGTTCAATTGTATTTTCCTGTATTTCTTTAAGAAATTATTCATTTTCTCTTTAAAGGCAACTATCATATTTATAAGCTTGGATTTAAGGTCATTTTTTTCTTTGGTTATATTAGGATATCCAGGGCTTGCTATAGTAGAATAGCAGTGCTCTGAAGATGTCATATTGCCCTGGCTTTTGTTGAATGTGTTCTTGTAAGGATCTTTAGCCATCTGGATGGCTTTTTTTCTTGGATGTTCCTATTGTAGTAGCTATTGGGAGGGAAGTTAACCTGGATGGTCCTAGTGTGGCAGGTCTTTGATGGGTATTCTTGGGCTGTGGTGTTCAGGATTTGGAGGTCTGTATGGTTCAGGAACAGCAGGTCTTATGAAAGTGTGCAGAGTGGTGGCAGGAGAATCAGGTTTGTCAGGAATAACAGACAGCATAGGGCAGCCTGGAATACCCCAGAGTAGAGCAGAATACTCCTAAGTGAACAGAGGAGATAGATTGGGGAAAGGAAGCAAACCTGCATTGTCCAAGCACTGGGGGTCTGAATATGGTGGATAGAGATGTGGTTCTGGGGGAGTGGAGGACCAGAGGCGATAGCGGGACAATAAGGTCAGCTTAGGGTACCCCAGAAGACTCAGATATCAGAAGAGATGGGTCGGTGAAGGAAAGCTAGCCTGTGTGGTTTAGGATCTGTGGGTCTGATTGAAGGTAGGTGGTGAAATATTGGGAGAATTGAGGTCCAGAGGGTTTAGCAGACTGCTCAGTGCATCTTGGGGTCACCCAGAGGACTCAGAGAGGAGAGCAAATGGGCAAGGGAAGGAAAGCTAACCAAAAAGCCATTTTATTAATGAGAAGAAGGGAGTAATTTTCATTTAATTAGATAGAATACAAGCCAAAAAATGAAACTGGAATAGAGAGTGCTGTTATTGTACACTCACTTATTACAATGGGTTATTTCTAACTTTCTGCTTTACTTCCTATTACATGACTGCCATTGTCAAAGTAATGCAATGATTCGACATGTTATGGTTCTCAGGTGAGTCGTTTCCTAAGCACTTAAAGATTTCTGAAATTGACTAAGCACTGTACTATGTGGGTTACAGTAAATGTCTACAGAATACAAATGTGGAAGTTATATAAACAGTTCTGATGCTTTTACTGGCAGTTCCTCAACAAGAAATTAATAATACTAGTTCATCCAGTAATCAAAGTGCATATCTTTTGTAAGGAATGCCATATTGTACCTTACCTGCTCTATCTGGACAATATTCTACCTTTGTAGGTTTTAGTGAAAGTACTCAGATAGTTGTTTGGTGTCAAGTACTGTTAATATCTAAGCCATTCCCCAGGCCAATATATTTTTCAATTCATTTTTCAAAACATGAGTGTTACTGGCTTTTCTATATCAACCTCTATTATAATAGACAAGGACATAGACTGGAACTTGTTTTTTTTGTTTTTGTTTTTCACATTTCAAATCCTTATTTACCAAGTGCTAGAGCTATAGGTAGAGAAAGTTTCTAAAATTTTGTGATCCTCTGCTTTCATATTTATATATTAGGATAAATTTCAGCAAAAGGTGCAAAAGGCTTTACAAACAATTAATTGAATTGCATATAGTACACATGGTAATATTACACATTACTCAAATTTTGATGATATTATTATACTATATGGCTAGATAACCACCCTATATTTTCAGAGGTTTTGCTTCTTTTGGATTCACGAGCTCATTCATATTCCATCATCTTTCATTATCTATGCACATTGTACTGGCTGGTTTGATGTCAATTTGACACAAGTGAGAATTATTTGAAATAAAGGAACATCAGTAGAGAAAATGCCTACATAAGATTCAGCTTAAGGTGTTTTCTTAAATAGTGATTAATAGAGGAGGGTCTAGATGACTATGGATGATGTCATTCTAAAATGGTGGTCTTGGGTTCTTTTTTTATAGTAAATTTTTATTTCTTCTCTCATATACTACATTGTTGTGGCCTGCCCGCAGTCCACAACACGAACGGTTCAACTGAGAATGGCAGTTCGAGCTGAAAAGAGAGGAATCTAGACGGGGCGGAAGAAAGAATGGGGCTAAGACGATTTCATGTTCAAAGCCCGCCTTTTTAATTCCAACATTCAGTTATAAAGGAAGGGGGAGGGAACCCAATTTCCCGCCAAGTAACTCGGGATCCAGTAGCAGGACTAACACGTGTGTGCCTCCAAGCAGCTAGGCCGACAGGGTCCAGCAGTGGGCGTGGCAGCATGAATGAGCAGGAAACTCCACCCTTGAGCAAGCAGGTTCAAGCAGGTGGGGGAAGGGAGACCACACTACATCCTCATTGCAGTTTCTCCTCCCTCCCTTCCCCCTAGTCTCTCCCTCCAAACCTCCTGTCTCTCAAAGATCCACACCCTCTTTTTCACCTCAGAAAGAACCAGGCCTCCAAGGGACATCAACAATACTAGGCATAACAAGATTCAATAAGACCAGGCACATACCATCACATCAAGGCTAGAGCAGGCAACCCAATAGACATGGACAGCCACTGCTCCTATTGTTAGGATTTTCACAAAAATACCATGTTACTCATATGCAGAGGAACTAGGTCATATATTCACTGGCTCCCTAGTCTCTGTGAGTGTCCATGAGTCCTAGTAAATTGATTGTATGAGCTATGTTTTTTAGTGTCCCTAATATCTTTCATTCTTCTGTTCCATTTTTTCCCCCTCCTCCATATGACTCCCTGAGCACCTAATGTTTACCTGTGGTACTCTATATCTGTTCCCATCAGTTGTTGGATGAAGTCTCTCTGGTCTTTTTGAAGATGATTATACTAGGTTCTGGTTCTATAACACATCAAACAGGGCAAACTAAAGGTTGAAAGTTTTATGGCTGGGTTGGTGTCATAGTCCCTCCTCTTGAGATCTTCCTTTGTAACAGAAGATGGCTAGTTCAGACTCTGTGATAAGTGGATACTAGCTATAAATACAATTATTTATTTAGTAAAATATAATTATTCTGCAGTACACAGAGCCAGAGAGGCTAAGCACAAAGGGGCTTAGAGACTATGAAAAGATCTCCGTGGGAAAAGTAAAGAGAATATATTTTGTGGGTGGACTGGGGCAGACAAAGTTGGGAATAGAAGTGATCAAGTGATGGGGAGAAAACACTGAGAATAACAACTAGGACTGAGGTGCATTTTAGGGGTAAGGTTGAACACTAGTAAGAGGAAAACTCCATGGAATTCTATGAGTAAACCTAGGAAAGACTCCTAGCAACAGGATTCTGGGCTCTCTAAGAAGGCAGGCTGAACAAGCCATGAGGAACAAGCCAGGAAAACAGTACTTCTCCATGGCTTCTGCATCAGCACCTGCTTCCAGGTTCCTGCCCTGCTTGAATTTCTAACCTGATGGAAGAATAAGCCAAATAAACTCTATCATCCCCCAATTGCTTTGGTCATGGTGCTTTGTTACAGCAACAATAACCCTAAATAAGACAGTGACATTTTATGCATTATTTTTATCCCCAAATCTTCCCAGGGTAAAAAAGAACAAACTCCTGCATATTATTCTCTGACATGTGCATTAACAAACCTCCCAATACATGAATAAATAAACAAAAATTTTTTAAAAGTTATTTCCCTGTCACAGAGAAGGGTGAGAAAACATTGTGTGGCATGACGATCAGTGGCATGATGTTTTAAAAATAGCATGTGATTATGATACTATTTTTGGAGATAAAAAGATGCTATACCAATCACACTACATTAATTTTCAATTCTGATTGCAAAAGCAATGTGACTGCTTATACCAAAAAGTGAAGATGCTACACTCTTTCTTATCCACGTAGCTATTTACCCATTCGGGGATGAGAAACTCAAGTTTTCTAAGCAATACAAAGTAGCTCTCCATGAAGAGAATACAGTGTTGTGAGAGTACACAGGGTGTTATGAAACCTCTGAATATGTTTCCAGGATAAACAACTGATAGATAAACATATCTGTGATCAATCATCATGAAAGAGAAATAACTACTTTCCAGATGGAGCAGGAAAATTACAGTGTGGAATGCCTGACAAAGGGTAAATCCTTTGCTGAATTTGTATAGCTAGTTTCTTTTTGAGTACCAGTACAAATGTTATAAATGTTTGCTTACACTCCACATTTATATTCTATAGATATTTTTAGTTCCCTGACTGGTGTTGGGCTTAGTTCTTTTCTGTGAATCTTTTGCTGGCAAATAAAGTACTCACTTGAGAACTATACCTGGACTATTAAAATAAAAGAAGCAGTGTTGTTTAGTACATAAAACTTGATGAGCAGTGAGTCTTAGAGATGATTATCTTCAGTGATTGCATTTTTATATTCCACAGTATTCTGCATACAGGAATACAAGAAATTTAACTTAATGCTTACCATAAAAGTAATGGATCACTGCTTCCATGTACCAAGTATCTCTGATATCAGTTGTAGAATGACAATGGAAAAGTTGAAGTTTTCTAACTGAGCATTGTAGTATAATCCCCCCTTTTTCACTCTGAATTCCTCCTTTTGTGATCTTAGCAAAATACTAAGATTTTTATACCTACTACAATATAAAGCTTTAAAATATATTATCCTTTTTATTTTCTGAAAAATTAATAAAGTTGTAGTTAATCCATGATGTTTCCATTAAGATTTTATATATGATCAGCACAAATACATTTTATGAATTTATCTTAATTCAAAATTTATTCTTAATTGACAAATATAAATTATGTGTACTTATTGGGTAGGGTGTGATGTTTTGACATATGTATCAATCACAACATGATTATATCAGGATAAATAGTATATACATTACCCCACTTTCTTACATTTTATAGAGAGGATATTTAAAATTTATTCCATTGGCACCACTCAATTTTGAAGCACATTATTACTAACTGATTATTTTACTGTAGAATAGATTTTAAAATGTATTCATTCTGTCTAGCTTAAACATGTACTCCTTTAAAGGTCAATATCATATCACTCGCCACTCAACCTCACCCCTAGAAAAGGATGGATATTCTTCTACAATCTACTTTTATAATCAACTTTATGGATTCTTGCAAATAATATCATGTGACATTTTCTGTTTGTCTTAGTTCATTTAAATTAGTACAATATATCTTATTTTAATCTATGTAGTTGCAAATAAGAATTTATCTAATTTTAAGAGGTGAATAGCAATGATGAAAGGGTACATGTTACTTTTATTATGTGTACACAAAAATACACACATATAGCATCAGTTTTTCTTTTGATTAACACCTAAGTTTATTTCATACCTTAAATATTATGAACAATGGTTTAGTAAGTGTAGCAAAGGTGGTATCTATTTAATAGGAATGGAATGTGAATGTTTGAATAAAAATGGTCCCCATAGGTTGATAGGAAGTGGTCCTATTAGGAGGTATGGCCTTTTTGGAAGAGGTATAACCTTATTTGAAGAAATGTGTCACTGAGGCTTTGAGGTTTCAGAAGTTCAAGTCAGATCCAGTGTCACTCTCTCTTCTTGTTGCCTTCAGATTTAGATGTAGAAATCTTGGCTTCTTCTCTAGTACCATGTCTGTCTGCACAAGTCCATGCTCCCCAACATGATGATAATGGACTGAACCTCTGAACCTGTAAGCCAGCCCTAATTAATTGTTTTCCTTTATGAGAATTGCCATGATCATGGACTCTCTTCATATTAATAGCAACCCTAAGATCATATTCATTTTGGTCATATTCATTTCTCTTACATTTCCTTTTATCACCTCCTAGTCTCTTTTTGCAAGGTTGCTCCTTTCTACTTAACATGTCTTTTCTTCTGACTTACTGATTTAAATTGGGTTGCTTACATGAACATGTGGAAGTTTTTTACTGGAGCATGGAATACTTACTATGGGCTATAACACTGAAGAAATCCCCCCCCCCCAGAAACTGTTTTCTGTCAATATCTTCTTTGCAAGTTGTGAGTTCTCAGGATGTCCCTCTCCAATAATTTTGTTTATTATTAATCAGATGGTGGACATTTAGACTGATTTTATTGATTGACTATTGTGAATAATATTGTGTGGTAGATAGACACAGAAATGCCTGTGCTACATATCAATTTAATTTTCTTAGTATAATATGATAGTTTTAGCTTTGTTCTTTTGAGAGGACTAAATATGGCTTTCCATATTGGATGCATTAACTCTTTCCATCTTCAACAATATGCAAGTATCCTCTTTGTTCTGCATCCATGCCAGCACCACAATAGTTGTCTCTTAGCTATTATTGAATGGGGCATTATCTTATTGTTGTTTTGATTAACATTTTAGTGATAAGTAGAGAATTTGATTAGTTATTCATTAATCTACTGGCCTCTCTTATATTCTCTTTTGAAAATGTCCAGTTAGATCTATTGTTTCTTTTTAATTGATTTTTTTCTTACTATTTTACTATTTAGCTTTTGAAGAGCCTCATGTGATCTTAATGTCAACCCTTTTTCAGATAGATACATTTGAATTATATACTCCCATTCTCTATGTTGTCTCTACAGTCTATCAAGTGTTTCCTTAAAAAAAAAAAAAAACAAAAAAACCCACTTGATTTAGTTTAGTAGCCTTATTTATATTTGCATTTGCTTCCTATTTTTCTGAAGTCTAGCTCAAAACTTCCTTGGCTATTTCAATGTTTGGAAGCAATTTCTCCTATATGTTTCTTAGTATAAGAACCTTCCTTTAAGTTCTAATCCATTTCTCAGTTTTTTTGTTTTCTAAGGACTAGAAAAATGAATTCAGGTCCTTGCACATGGTAGCAAAGCACTCTACCAATTAGTTCAACTCGGAGCCTTTTCAGTTGACTTTTGTAAGTATTGAAAGCTCTAGCTTCATCTGTCCACACAGAGACTCAGTTTTCCCAACAATTTGTTTTTAAAAGAATATCATTTCTCTAGTGAAAGTTCTTAGAACCTTTGTCAGAAGTTGGTTGCCTACATATATATGGTATTATGAACAAACAGTTTTCTCCCCTAATGACCTCTGTTTTGATGCCAAAACCATACTGTTTGGGGAAATTCATACTTTTAATATATTTTGAAGTTAGGTATTATCGTATCACAATTTCTCCTTCCTCTCTATTTTTATGTCACAATGTCATTAGATGTTTGTATATTTATATCCCATATAATTTTTTAAAAAGTAAAAAATAATTGTTTTAACTTTTATTAGTTACTTTTGTCTTAATAAAAATACCGTGAACAGTAGCAACTTAAATGAAATATTGGTTTATTGTGCTTTATAGTTCCAAAGGGATTGAACCCAACACAACAGACATAAGAACATATGGTAGACAAGAGCAGGAAGCTTGCTCGTTATATTTTCATCCACATATATGAAGCTTTGAGAGACAAAGAGAATAGGAAGGAGAGCAAGACTATGAACTCTCAAAACAATCCTCTAGTGGTATACTACCTATAACAAGGCTTCATTTCCTCTGCCTTTTTTAATCATATGATAGATATTTATTGCTGTCTTTTCTTACCTACATTTTGATTTTTTAATTTAGCATTTTTAGTTCACTTTATATACCAATCACTGCCCCTTCCTCCCAGTCTCTTCTTCACACAGTCCCTCTCCCATCCCTCTCTTCTTCTCCTCTGGGAGGATAGAGGCTCCCCTGAGTATCTCCTCATGCTGGAACATAAAGTCTCTGCAGGGCTAGACATATCCTATTCCACGAAGGCCAGATAAGGTAGCTCAGTTAGGGAAAAATATTCTACAGACAAGCAATAGCTTTAGGAGTAGCATCCACTCCAGATGTTGGGGGGACCCACATAAAGAACAAGTTGCACATCTACTATATATGTTCAGGGACTAAGTTCCAGCCTATGTATGCTCTTGGTGGTTTAGTCTCTGAGAGCCCCCAATGGTCTAGGTTATTTGACTCTGTTGGTCTGGAACTCCTATACCCTTCAGGGCTTTCGATCTTTGCTTCTGTGCTTCCATAAGAGTCCCCAAGCTCCATTCAATGGTTGGCTGTGGATATCTCCATCCATTTCTGGCAGGTGCTGGGTGGAGCCTCTCAGAGAAAAGTTATGTTAGATTCCTATCTGCAATCATAACAGAGTATCATTAATAGCGTTAGGGATTGGTGCTTGCACAGAGGATGGGTCTCAAGTGGGGCTGGTTATTGGTATTCTTATAGCTCCCAGTAGGTTCCTGCTTAGCTACAGGAGGTGGCTTCTCCATACATAATATCCCCACTGTTATGGGTCTCGGCTTAGGTCACTCCCTTTGATTCGTAGGAGCTTTCCCCCATCTCAGGTCCCTGGCATGTCCTTGAGATGCCCCCCACCCCAACACTGCAAATTTTCATTCATTCTCCTGGCTCTCTGATCCTCTCTCCTTTCTCTCCTTACACCTGGTCCTGAAACCCTCTCTCCCACATTCCTCTCCCCATTCCCTCTCCTCCATCTGCCTCCTATAACTCTTTTATGCCCCCTTCTAAGTGAGATTCAATCATCCTCCCTTGTGAGTCCCTTCTTGTTTAGCTTCTTTGGGTCTGTGGAGCATTGCATGGGTAACCTCTACTTTAAGGCTAATATCCACCTATCAGTGAGTACATACTATGCATGTCCTTTTGGGTCTGGGTTATCTCACTCAGGATGATATTCTCAAATTCCACCCATTTGTCTGCAAAATTCATGATACCTCTGATTTTAATGGCTGAATATTATTCCATTGTGTAGTGAGAAACCTAGAAATTAAGTGGTATGCTACAAAAAGAAAGCTTGTGGTATTCATTTTTTTATTCTTTACATAAACTTTGTGTTTAAGCCTACTATGTTCCACTTAAAAGCAAAGTGGACAATTACATAATCTTTGCTGTTAAATATCTTACTCTTTAACAAGGCTTAAGAAATTATTGCATAAAATAAAGTAGTTTAATTTTAATGCATGTAAAATCTTGATTAACTATAATGAGTTTTTGATCTCATCAAAGAAGAAGCCTGATGAAATGATGAATTTATTTCAGAGAGATTTAGAACTAATCTCTGGATTCTTTTTCAGTCTTGTGAACATTTTTAATGTTAACATTTATAGATTTTAAAATATAGATATGATTTTTAGAAATGTTGAAAACTACGAAGAATGTGAGAGATGGCAAAGTTACCAGGAGTATGATGTTGGATAAATGGTTCAATTTGATTTATATGTTTAATTTTGATTTTGTAATGCTGGAAATGCAACAAAAAGACTCACATACATGAGGCAAATATTTTAACTCTGAGCTGTACCCACAAATTTATTTTCAGTTTCTAAAGGAAAAATATTTTGGTAATAGTGGATAGATGGATAAATGTTGATATCCATCACTGTCCAAAAGACCTGTATAATTAAAAAAAATATGAACGCTCAGAAAGTAAGAATTGATCCTTATAGGGAGATGATCAACTGATATAAGAAATTTTTATCAGGTTATACTTATAGATTGTTTTTATCATATCAATACTACTATGACCAATTTAGACTAATGGTAGATATAGAAAGAAAAAACTCAAAGAACTTTTATTTGCTAAAGTCTTAAAAACCTCTATTGTTTTAATAGGCACATTATTGATATCAGTTATCAACAATAGGTCACAAATAATATAAAATACCTTGGTGTGAATCTAACCAAAGATGTGAATGATTTGTATGACAAGAACTCCAAGTCCCTAAAGAAAGAAATTGAAGATCTCAGAACATGGAGAAATCTCCCATGCTCAAGGATTGTCATGATTAATATAGTAAAAATGGCCATCTTGTGGAAAGTAAGCTACAGATTCAATGCAATCATCATCAAAATTCCAACTCAATTTTTCATAGAGTTAGAAAGAGCAATTTGCAAATTCATTTGGAGTAACCAAAAACCCAGGATAGCAAAAACTATTCTCAACAATAAAATACCTTCTGGGGAGATTACCATCCCAGACCTCAAGCTGAATTACAGAGCAATAGTGATTTAAAAAAATGCATCTTCTGGGTATATGCTCAGGAATGGTATAGTTGGGTCATCAGGTAGTACTATGTCAAATTATCTGAGGAACCGCCAAACTGATTTCCAGAGTGGTTGTACAACACCCATGGAAGGAGGTAAAGAGACAAAGTTTGGAGCTGAGATGAAAGGATGGACCATCTAGAGACTGCCATATCTGGGGATCCATCCCATAATCAGCTTCCAAACGCTGACACCATTGCATACACTAGCAAGATTTTGCTGAAAGAACCCAGATATAGCTGTCTCTTGTGAGACTATGCCAGGGCCTAGCAAACACAGAAGTAGATGCTCACAGTCAGCTATTGGATGAATCACAGGGCCCCCAATGGAGGAGCTAGAGAAAGTACCCAAGGAGCTGGGGGGATCTGCAACAATATGAACTAACCAGTAGTCCCCGGAGCTCATGTCTCTAGCTGCATAGGTATCAGAAGATGGCCTAGTCGGCCATCAGTGGAAAGAGAGTCGTGCAAACTTTATATGCCTCAGTACAGGGGAACGCCAGGGCCAAGAAATGGGAGTGGGTGGGTGGGGGAGTTTTTGTTCTTTGCCGTCCTGACTGGTGTAAGGTGGAATCTCAGGGTTGTATTGATTTGTATTTCCCTGATGACTAAAGACATTGAATATGTCTTTAGGTGCTTCTCAGCCATTTGGAATTCCTCAGTTGAGAATTCTTTGTTTAGCTCTGTGCCCCATTTTTTTCCAATAGTGTCACTTGGTTCTCCGGAGTCTAACTTCTTGAGTTATGACACCCAATACAATGTTTTAAGTATATCCACTCCTCATGTAATAAAAATGCAAATGGCATACTTCTATCATACAAGGGCATAGAACAAATCATACAATTCCAAAAGGTTGGAATGGGACCACTGAGAAAATACAAAACTAAAGCAAGACAAAACCGCAGCAAGGCCATCTCCAAACCCTGCGCTCCCCAACGGTTGTCAAAGATTTAGAATGTTACAACTTTGCTGGTTACCATATACCATATACCATATACCATATACCATACCCTCTTTCTCTGGGTCCATTCCCTATATGCACCTCTTCCTGGAAGATTTGTTATGACTCTGGCATATTTTGGGGTCTCCAAAGCAATTCATGCTTCATTTTCATAGCTTCATGACAGGCCTCAATGCAGGGCCTTGTTTCATACATGCCTTGCTTCAGCAACGACGCTTATACACACGGAAATTATTCCATAACCTCTTTATTTATGCATCTTTCATTATTCCAAAGCCACAACTATGTGTATAATACTCCCAAGCATGACTGTCCTTTTGGGATGGATCTTGGCTCCCTTAAAATACAGGTCTTTCTTTAATCATTTTATCTCTTTCAACACAAGCCTGGGATTCAACACTAAATTTCCTGATACTTTTTTTTTTTTTTTTTTTTGCTTCAAATTGTACAGTTTGTTTTTTTTTTTCTTTTTCTTTTCATTGAAGACCTGTATAAGAATGATTACTAGTAATGATATAATAGTGTCAACATTTGGCTGTCCTGAAAATTCCTTGTAAAAGGAAATTAGAATAGTACATTCCAATTTAACTTTAGATTTTAACTTCAGACAGATTCTTAGGATATGGGTAGAAAGCAGCCATATTTTTACACAAAAATATTACAAGATGACCCAACAAACCCCACTTATACTGGTCAATCACTTTTGCAGTCCAAAGTTTCAAAGTCTTCCACATTCTTCCAGACTGCCACAACAATAGCTCACACCTAGGTACCAATTTCTTTTTTTTTAATTTTTAATATTTTTCATTACATATTTTCCTCAATTACATTTCCAATGCTATCCCAAAATTCCCCCATACCGCCCCCCACTTCCCTACCTACCCATTCCCATTCTTTTGGCCCTGGCATTCCCCTATATTGGGGCATATAAAGTTTGCAAGTCCAATGGGCCTCTCTTTCAAGTGATGGCCCACTAGGCCATCTTTTGATACATATGCAGCTAGAGACAAGAGCTCCGGGGTACTGGTTAGTTCATCATGTTGTTCCAACTATAGGGTTGCAGATCCCTTTAGCTCCTTGGGTACTTTCTCTAGCTTCTCCATTGGGAGCCCTGTGATACATCCAATAGCTGACTGTGAGCATCCACTCCTGTGTTTGCTAGGCCCTGGCATAGTCTCACAAGAGACAGCTATATTTGGGTCCTTTCAGCAAAATCTTGCTAGTGTATGCAATGGTGTCAGCGTTTGGAAGCTGATTATGGGATGGATCCCTGGATATGGCAGTCTCTAGATGGTCCATCCTTTCATCACAGCTCCAAACTTTGTCTCTGTAACTCCTTCCATGGGTGTTTTGTTCCCAATTCTAAGAAGGGGCATATTGTCCACACTTTGGTCTTCATTCTTTTTGAGTTTCATGCGTTTAGCAAATTGTATCTTATATCTTGGGTATCCTAAGTTTTGGGCTAATATCCACTTATCAGTGAATACATATTGTGTGAGTTCCTTTGTGATTGTGTTACCTCACTCAAGATGATGCCCTCCAGGTCCATCCATTTGGCTAGGAATTTCATAAATTCATTCTTTTTAATAGCTGAGTAATGTGGTACATTGTGTAAATGTACCACAGTTTCTGTATCCATTCCTCTATTGAGGGACATCTGGGTTCTTTCCAGCTTCTGGCTATTATAAATAAGGCTGCTATGAACATAGTGGAGCATGTGTCCTTCTTACCGGTTGGGACATCTTCTGGATATATGCCCAGGAGAGGTATTGCTGGATCCTCCAGTAGTACTATGTCCAATTTTCTGAGGAACCGCCAGACTGATTTCCAGAGACCAATTTCTGTTTTAGCTATTTTTCTACTGCTCTGATAAGACACCATGACCAAGAAATATTTGATTTTAAGCCTACAGTTTTAGAGAATTAGGGTCCATGATCATCAAATGGGGAGTATGACAGGTAAGCATGGTTCTAGCGTAGTAGTTAATAACATTTTGAGATACAATCTTGAGTCAGAGAACACATTAGGAATGTCATAAGTACTTTGAAACTTCTAATCCAGTGCCACCAATCTGTGGCATCCATCCTCCAAAAAGACCTTCTAATATTTCCCAAACAGTTCCACCAACTGGGGACCACATATTCAATTATATAAATCTGTTGGGGCCAATTTCATTCAAACTCCTATAGATTATTTTATAGGTCATAAACTTTATCAATTATAGATACATTATTTTAGATTATAGCATAATTTTCACATTATATTTTTTCAGACAGATAAGCTAATATTTTGATGTAATCTTTTATCAATATTTCCCTTATTTTTTCTTCTCTATTCATTTTTTCTTATTTATAAAATTATTCTATGCCTATACATGTAAATTCTACTTTCTTTTAATAACAGTATGCTTTCTCCTTTTATGTCTTTAATAAATATGGAATTTATTTATATGAATTTGTGAATTAAGTACTTAATTTTAATTGTTTTTCACATGGCTGGTTCTATGGTTTGAATATGGCTTAACTATGTGAAGTAGTGTTGACATTTATTCCATTATAAAGTATTAAGATGACAATAAAAATGACTAAGTACTTCAGAGGTAGCACTTTTAGAATTGGATTACAGTTATATTGTCATGATAAACCCTTATTTTAGTTTTTTTTTAATTGGATGTTTTCTTTACTTAAATTTCAAATGTTATCCCCCTTTCCCGTTCCCCCCCCAACCCGAAGCTCCCTACCCCATTCCTCAACCCATCCCCTTGCTTCTATGAGGGTGTTCCCACACTTACCTACACACACTTGCCTCCCCACCCTCCAATTCCCCTACACTGGGGAATTTGAGCCTTCACAAGTCCAAATGCCTCTCCTCCTATTAATGCCTGAAAAGGCCATCCTCTGCTACATATGTGGATGGAGCCATGGGAACCTCCATGTGTATTCTTTGGTTGGTGGTTTAGTCCCTGGGAGCTCTGAGGGGTCTGGTTGGTTGACATTGTTATTTTTCCTATAGGGGTTGCAAACCCCTTCAGCTCCTTCAGTCCTTTCCCTAACTCCTCCACTGGGGATCCAATACTCAACCCATTTCTTTTGCAGGAAGTTAATAAAAAGTCCCAAAGATATTGCTGTGTCCTATGAAAGTTATTAGTGCACTGGTGTTCTACTCACTGTGGTGAAATGAATAAACATGGAGAATAGTGACCAGAAAATACTGAGAGGCAAATTCAAATTGAATGTTCTGTTTGTGTAAAATTTTCAAGAGGAAGAAAATGAAGCATCACCCAGTGTGCCTTCCAACTTCTCAGAGGCAGATTAGGCCCATTGTAAGAAGACTGGAACCCCATATCAACCCTGAGAAGGAAATAAATCTGGTTAAGGATCATAATGCAACCAAAACACGTCTTTAGGACCTTTTCTTGATTTGCTTCTAATATTGCTCAAAAAGTAGAGAGAAATAATTTAAATGATTGTTTGTTTATGTTATAAACAAACTGGAAAGTAAATAGGAAAATTCTGCAGAGAGCATAGAGTCTTGTGAACAGTAAGCTGGAGGAAAAGCATACTGTTACAAAAGAAATAAAGAAAAAGGCCAATGGGTAATACATTATTACAGATGAATAGGTAAGAAAAATGATAAATGAAAATTGAAAAGAATAATATAGATGAAAATTAAAGATAAAGATGAGACAGATAATAATGAGTGGTTTGGTGCATAATGAATGAATTGGTTGTAGTGCAATTGTCTCTTGTCTATATAACATTTAAGCCTTTATACACAATTTTAGTTAAACAATTTAAAATGCAAGACTATATAGGAGTTGGATATTCTAAACTCTAGTGTGCCATTTTAGTACAGTTAATAACTACCAAATATGTCTTTTAATAATACTGTACTGATAGGATTTTCAATAACTACTAAACTTTTATGATACAATATGGGGGATGTAATTGGCATGGAAATTTAAACCAGGTTCTTTTGGTTTGCAGTACTTTTTCTTCTCTAGTTGTCTCTTATGCAGTTTATATGGGATGATGGTCTACCAACAGAATGCCATTCTTTCAATGCAAAAAAACAAATAGTAAAAGAACTGCATCAAACTTCTTGACTTCAGGTACTGCAAACCATAAAATACATTTAAAAATATTGTCACACACACACACACATAATGTATATATAATATAGTATATTATATACATTATATATATAATATAATTATATATATAATTATATACAATATAGTATATTATATACATTATATATATAATATAATTATATACAGTATGTGTGTGTGTGTGTGTGTTTGCTTTTCTCAGGAAGAAATATTGCTAGCATTTTGTTTTTACTAATTTTGTATCACATGGATTAATTTTTTTTCAAAGAAGTTACCAACTAATAGGATATTTATACTGATATTACAGCATACTTGTAGCCTCCCCTCCCCCAGCCGTAATGGTTCCACTGTTTACACCTGGATGGAGCTTCCTGCTCAATCGTTCTGCCACGCCCACTGCTGGAACCTGCTGCTTTGCTGTTCCGAGGCCATCACATGATCCCCCTGCTACTGGACCCCAAGATTATTTGGCAGAAATTGGGCCCCTCCCCCTTCCTTCATAACGGAGTGCCAAAATAGTAAAAATTGAACCTTGAGCAGAGACCTTTGTCTTGGTTCCTTCCTTATCTCGCACAGCCCAGCCCCTCTTCACTTCCAGGTTTTCAAAATGCCTTTACAGGCTAGAACCCAGGTTGTGATCTACTGGCCAGACACAACACATACTCATGATGGCACTATAATAAATTGACCGATTTTATCTTAAATACAAAGTTGATAGTCCTCATAAGTTTATTTGAAAAAACCAATTTTCTGCTTTTTGTAAAGTAACTAAAAATATAATTGAGTGTCTGCTTATATCCCCCTAAAATCCATATATTGTTTTGTTGGAATATTAGCCACCAAGGTGATGGACCAGGAGATGAGCAGAGGAAGACTTTGATATATAAAGTGCTTAATTTTTTATGCTACAAAATAGGATTAATGTTCTTATATAAAGATTCAATAGATTTCTTTTGAGATTCCTAGTATGTGTGGTTATCATATGAAAACCCTGTGATTGAAATATCAAAATGACTCTCAAGAGAAAAATAATCTGCTAATGGTTTTCTCCTGGACTTCTCAATTTCTGTGAGAAATAAAATCATGTTGCTTAGAACATCATCAATGTATGTTTCATTTGACATTAGTGTGAATAGTTTGAAGTAGAAGCCAATTAACTCATTTAATCAATTTACAATTTGAAGTTTTATTCCTGAGAGAATTATTATAAATAATACATTCTAAAATTTACCTGAAGGAATATATGTAATATTATGTAATACTATGTAATGGAATTTATTTTCAGTATCCACATGGAAGACCTTTAATAAAAAAGGCATTCTTTAAAGGTGAGCTTAAAATACAAGTCTTACAGGGCTAGAGAAGTATGTTGATGGTTAAGAGCATTTGACTCTCTTTCAGGGATTTGAGTCTGTGTCCTGGTATCCAGATGACAGCTCACAACTACTTGTATCTCTTCTTTGCATGAGATCTCATGCCCTCTTCTCACCTGTATTGACACTAGGCATACATATGGTAAACTTAAGCTATATCTACCAAACTACCAAACTGGGTTTCCAGAATGTACTAGAAGGAAAGAAAACTTCTGTCAAAATAAGTTAACTGCATCCAAGAGGAAAAAATGAATAAATATTCCGAGGAGAATAAATCAATAGAAGGAGGGTGACCCAGACAACTACAACAAAATAATATAAATTAGGAAACATAGGACATTAATAACTGAGTGTTAATAGTCTCAATTATCAATAAAAAGTAATCGGGTTATGGATTAAATTAGAAAACAAGATACATCTCTTTACTGTATTCAGGAAACATGCCTCACTACCATAGACAGACTTTACCTTAAATGAGAAAGGATGGGGAAACCTATTCCAAGCAAAAATGCCCCTAAATCAAGAAGGTATAGCTATTTTAATATTTGACAAATTACACTTCAAAACAAAGTAATTGGAAAAGATAAGGGAGGACACTACATAATAATTAAGTAAAAATTCCACCAAGAAGATTTTTATAATTCTAAACATTGATGTATCAAACAATAGGGCAACTGAGGTCCTAAAATAATCTATAATACCCCTGACATCACACATTGATCCTTACATATTAATAGTTGGTGATTTCAATACCCTACTCTTGTCCATACAGAGGTCAGTCAGACAAAGTCTAAACAGATGAACACTGGAATTAGATAACATCATAAATCAAATGGGTCTATCGTATATCTACTGAATATCACATCCAAGTAGTAAAGATAATGTGTTTGGTTTTATGCCACTATGATGTATTTTTATTACTATACCTCTGTAGCAAAACTTGAAATCAAGGATCATGATGCCTTCAGTAGGTCTTTTATTATTTAGGATTATTTCAGCCATCATTTGTTTTTTGTTTTTCCATATGAAATTGAGAATTTTCCTTTCACAGTTTGTAAAGAAATGTTTCAATTTTGATGGAGATTATATTGAATCTGTAGATTGTTTTCATAGGATTGCCATTTTTACTGTTAATCCCACCAAACCATGAGCATGGATGGGTGATCTTTCCATATTTAGATATCTTCTTCAATTTATTTCTACAAAGACTAAAAGTCTTCATTATAAAACAATTTCATTTGATTGGTATTTTATGTTATTTGAGCCAAATTGTAAAGGGCACGATTTTCCTGATTAACAAATTGCAACCTCACTACAAGACATGCTAGTGAAATAAAGTGACAAATGTTATGGGAGTACCCAACCACTTTCTTGTTGTGTTTAAGGTCCACTTTATGAGATAATTCAATTCATAACTAATATGTGTTAGGATAGGCAGGAGTTAAAGGTGCCTTGGTGTGGGGAATTGCAGACTGGTCTCCAGTTAAGCTGAGGTCTGAACCCCAAAAAGGGTGATACTTCACTTTCATGACACGGTAGGCATTCCCTCATGCTCCTGGAACTCTGGCTCCTGCCTAAGTTACCCTCCCCTACAGCCCCCATAAGAGAAGCATGGCTAAGAGTCTTGTAGGCAATGGACCAAGTTACTGGCCTTCAGGCTAAACTCCTCTCCAGTTACCTAGCAACAGTAAAGACCATAAAAGGGGCTGTTTAGCCCCTGCTTGCTCTCTTGCTCTCTTACTTCTTACTCTCTTACTTCCTACCCCTCACTCTCTCACCCTCCATCCTCTCTCTTTGTCTTCTCCTCTCCTCTTTCCTCTCTCTTACTCTCTTTCTCTCTAGCCTTCTCTCTCTCTCTCTCTCTCTCTCTCTCTCTCTCTCTCTCTCTCTCTCTCTCTCTCTCTCTCTCTCTCTCTGTCTCTCTCTCTCTCCTAATCTCCTGTTAGAAGGCCTTCCTGTGTTCCAGTCAAGATCTGCTACATTCACTCTGATCAGTGTTGGAACCTCTTCCCTCATCCCTCTCTCCCATAATCCTGGTGGCTTTAGCAAAGTATCTCCGGGTTTCCCAGGTAGGGCTGCCCCTTGGCCACCCCGAAGACTGGGTCAGAGGCTTGAATGCCCATCCAGGACTGAGTGGAAAGTTTATGACATCTCTCCCACACCTGACTGACCAGACAATAGGTAAAACTCTGGTGGGGTGTGGGTCTTTCCTCCCCCCTCTTCCCCAAGGCCCCCTTTTTAGTTTCTTGGTGGTTTGGGTTCAATACATTTTCCTAAGAGATCACACCATGTATTAGATATAACACCGACACCAGTGGTTTATTGGGGGAGGGAGGTAGTGATTGTCCATCTTGGAATGTGAACATGAGAGACAGAGACAGACAGACAGATTACAGTAGACTATGAGACAGGGAGGGAGAGAGAGAGGAAGAGAGAGAGAGAGAGAGAGAGAGAGAGAGAGAGAGAGAAGAAGGAGAAGGAGAAGGAGAAGGAGAAGGAGAAGGAGAAGAAGAAGAAGAAGGAAGAAGAAGAAGAAGAAGAAGAAGAAGAAGAAGAAGAAGAAGAAGAAGGAAGAAGAAGAAGAAGAAGAAGAAGAAGAAGAAGAAGAAGAAGAAGAAGAAGAAGAAGAAGAAGAAGAAGAAGAAGAAGAAGAAGAAGAAGAAGAAAGAAGAAGGATGATGCCCAAGGAAATCTTCTAGAGGGTTCCCTTGTTCCATAGGAAAATACATAACTTGTAATGATAGTTAAAATGTGCAGCACCTGGTAGAACAGATGATGACATAAGTTGCTGGCACTGAGTCACTGAAAGGCAGGCTGGTGAGGTGCCTTATTTACTACAAAATCTGTAAAGTGGCCAAGAAACTGAAAGTACGTGGATCAAATGCCTAAAGAAAAACCTACTATTATTATTCTACTAAAAGAGCATAGCAATAAAATAACTTCTAATCACATACTACTATTTACAGGTCATTGCTTTGCTCAACCCTCAGTAAAAACAGTTTTTTTTTTTCCTGCAGTGGATGGAAATTAACATGAAAAACCCACAACTGTATAGTTTTAAGAGGATGAGAGACTTTGGAACAGTGAGTTCTCAATACAATATCTTCCACAATTCCCTCTCCTTAAGGCTCAGAGTTCTATGTGGAAAGAGGGGACAGAAAGATTGTAAGGGTGTCAAGAGCATTGCTCCAAGGAAATAGTACTGTCCAGTCTCAACAAAACGGATTAATGATATACATATGAACTCAGAGATTGTGCCAGCCTGCATAAGGCCTCTTAAGGTTCAAGGGGGGGAACAGTGTTTCAGAACTTATTGGAGCAGTGGACACAAGATCCCACCCCTAACTAAGAAGTTATTTGTAACTGATACCCACTAGCAAAGAGGAAGTCAAAGTTTTCCAATGGGGTCTCAATGAATGTATCAATCATACTTCAGAATAGACCCAGTGTCCAGGAGTAGTTAGCCAACACACATAAATTCCATGTTTTTATTTTTGTTGTTGTTGATGGTAGTGGTGTTCTCGTGTGTGTGTGTACAACTTTGTGTTGGCATTTTTTTTGTCTTACTGATTTTTAATCTTTTTGTGTGTATTTGTGTGTTTTTTTTTTTAGAGAGAAAGAAGAAGGAAAAGAGAGAGGTAAAGAGAGGGAGAGAGAGAACAATTTGGATAGATAGGAATATCTGGAAAGTTTGAGGAGAGAAAATCATGACAAAAAATATATTGCATGAAAAAAATTAAATAAAAATATATATTTAATATATAGAATATATAACTTTATGCAGTTATTTTGCTTTTACTTTCTAGATTTTTATAAATAAAACCATGCATATGAAATATAAATCTCATGTATATATATATACATATATATATATATATATATATATATATATATATATGACTAGGTTTAGGAAAACTAAAAGAAGGATAAATTTCCTTTGTGAAATCCAGAACTATGTGCAATAATTATACACAAATATACATTATAATTATATAATTATAAATGTTTATCAATCCTGTTCCTTTCTAGAATAAAGAACAAAGTTTTTTACATTAGGTTCATGGCTATGCCATTCTCTAGATATAGTATTTAAGACAGTAGGGTTTCCTAAGCTCCTTCCCTTCTATTGGGGCTTGAGATGAAGACTGTGGAGAGATTCTTAATGATGGGTTATGATTTTGAACAGGGACTCAGCAGCTAAAGTCATGTCTCTTTATCTCATGTTCTTGCTAGGGCAGATGTTTTAGTGCACCTTACTCTTTGGAGGGCATGTAGACTATGAGGTTCACCACTCTGTTGCTGTAGTCATATTTATTGTCACATCAGGAAATGAGGTTGTAATTGTCATTGAAAACAATTCTAGCCATTACATCAAAAGTGGAAAACTGGGTGTCATTTGCTCATAGGAGATAACCTGGTCCTCAGTGTAGCAAGGAAAGTCTTTAATGGGCCCCTCAATGCCAACTTCACCAGCTTTTTGATGTCATCATACTTGGCAGCATTCTTCAGGTAGTATATCTGATTCATGATTGATGATGAACACACTAGGGCTAGTAACATGGAAGACCATGACAGTGAGCTTCTAGTTCAGCTCTGGGATGACCTTGTCTACAGGTTTGGTAGCATCAGAGGATGCAGGGATATTTGAGGCAGCCTTATATGGCTATAACACCACTATTTCCCACAGGGGCATCCACAGTCTTCTTAGTGGCAGTGATGGCATGGACTGTGGTCATGAGTCCTTCTACAATTCCAAAGTTGTCAGTTATTACCTTGGCCAGGGAGAGCTATCTACAGGAAGTATTGCTGACAACCCTGAGTGAATTGCCATACTCCTCATGGTTCTCAGAGCCAGAGAATGAGAAGGCACCAGAAGTTTAGAACATATTGCTAATGTTAGTATGAGGTCAATCAGAACAATTTAGGAGAGAGCAAGAGATGCTGGTTTGAATCAGTCAGCTTAGAGAGGACTTTGAACCAGAACAGCTAAATTAAACCAGCCAACAGAGTTCAGAAAAAACTAGAAAGGGCAAGCATATTCAGCAATAAGTCTCAGAGGCTGAAAACATGCTAGGCCTAGATTAGATTTTAGGGAGGCAGTAAGCCTCACAGATGACAATTACATCAGGTGAATAAAGGATTCTTTTATAATCAGAACATGTACCACCTCACCTGACATTGACATGATTTGGCTCATGAATGATGGAAATGGCCATCCTATTGATGACAAGTTTTTCATTCTCAGCCTTGACTATTCTGTGAAACTTGCTATGGTTAGAGTCATACTAAAACATGGAGACCATGTAGTTGAGATTCATGCAATGGTCATTGATGGAAACAATATCTACCTTGTCAGAACTGAAGGCAGCCCTGATAAGCAGGTACTCAATATGGCCAATTCCATCCATTCCAACCTTTACCATCATACCTCAGGAACCAATCAGGCAATGAATTCTCAAAAAGATGCAACTATGACCAGAACAGAAATGAGCATCTCTGCCTTTTCCTCCCTTCTTAACCACATTCTCTTTTTTTGGAAGTGTTTTATTCTCATTTAATGTAGGAACTTTGTACATACTGTTCCAAATTCCATGGAATATTCCGTTCATTTTGATTTTAAGTAATATCTGATTGTCCCTTATATTTTCACTTCTTTTCCTCTTGTTACATGCTTTCTAAACAAAGCACCATTATGATTTAATAGCATACATCATTTTACATGTATGTTTTGTACATCATACACTGTCACTCTCTCAACCAAATTATACATTTTTGTTGTTCAATGAATGCTTACCTGTGTTAGTATTTACAATTTTATATTTTTTCCTTTCTTTTTTTTTATTCCGTATTTTCCTCAATTATATTTCCAATGCTCTCCCAAAACTCCCCCATACCCTCCCCCCCACTTCCCTACCCACCCATTCCCATTTTTGGCCCTGGCGTTCCCCTGTACTGGGGCATATAAAGTTTGTGTGTCCAATGGGCCTCTCTTTCCAGTGATGGCTGACTAGGCCATCTTTTGATACATATGCAGCTATAGTCAAGAGCTATATGTCAGTTCAAACGTCACCTTTCTCAGCTTCCCCAGAATGTCACAGCAAACATATTTATTGTTCATATCAGCTTCACTCATTGCTTTTTATTGTATTTCTTTGTTTAATTTTTTTCTATTTATCATTTAAGCATATTAAGAATATTTATATGCCTGTGTATTTACTATCTTTATCACATTAGAATATGAATGTTACAAGAAAATGGAAGCATTGCTTTTGATTTAGTAATATTGTACTATCCATTCCTAACACAATGATAAAAAATATGAATGTTAAAACCATATGTCAAAGTATTGACTCAATATGACACATTTAGTCTACTTTTATAATGGACACTAATATGTCCTTTAAAAATGGACCCAAAAGGAGCCTGGCATAGAAACAATAAACCTTGAAAATTAGATCATGTTCTGAAAAACTAAGATCACCTATTCCCTAAGAACTTGCAAAATAGAACAGTTTTAAAAGGAGTATTCTCAGATCACAGTCCAAGAATGAAATCCTGTGAAGAGAATTCTGAATGCTTTGAGAAAACACCAAAAAACACAAACAAAAACAGGCCACTTGCTTCTGCTTCCCTTACCTCCACCTCCTCCTCTCTCTCCACTGACCTCTCTCCCTTTTTCTCCCAAAACCTTCAACTTCAACCTCCCCTCTTTCTCCACCAAGTCAAGGGCTCTAGCCTTTATTTTACAAATTAAGGCAGGAAGCAGGTTTACAGGAAATCACCTGAGTGCTGATTCATTTCCCAACCCCTCACAGGAGAACTGAATTAACATCAAACATAATTAGCCCCAGGCTATCCACAACATGTAACCTGCTTTTTTTTGTTTGGTTGGTTTTTTTTTGTTTGTTTTTGTTTTTTCAAAAACCTGGAATTGTTTTTGGATTATTTTTTCATGCCCCTCCCAGGTGTAGAAAATAAGCATGAGTTTACTTCATGCTATGACTATTGTTGTTTGTTTAAATGCCTCTGTGGAAAAACATATTTTCACCACAAGCAGCCTGCCCTTGTGATTATACACTTTACTCATGTGATTGTATTAATCATCAGAGTATAAATTGTCTGATGCTTTGGATAAAGTTAGCTATTGCACGATACTTCAGTTTGCTTCATTTATAAACTCCATTCTCCCAGCTCTAAAACCTATAGAGCAGAAAGCATTGTACAGCAGAAAAACAGAAAATTTACTTGATTCTGTTTAGTTAGTTTTCTATTATGTTTCTATTTCTAATATGTTTCTACCATTGTTCTATTTTTAATTAGGTATTTATTTAATTTACATTTCCAATGCTACCCCAAGAGTCCCCCACAAGTTCCCCAATCAACTCCCCTACCCACATACTCCCACTTCTTGGCCCTGGCATTCCCCTATACTGAGGCATATAAAGTTTGCATGACCAATGGATCTCTCTTTCCACTGATGGCCAACTAGGCCATCTTCTGATACATATGCAGCTAGAGACACAAGCTCCGGGGGGTACTGGTTAATTCATATTGTTGTTCTACCAATAGGGTGGCAGATCCCCCCAGCTCCTTGGGTACTTTCTCTAGCTCCTCCATTGGGGGCCCTGTGATCCATCCAATAGCTGACTGTGAGCATCCACTTCTGTATTTACTGGTCCCAGCACAGTCTCACAAGAGACAGCTATATCTGGGTCCTTTCAGCAAAATCTTGCTAGTGTATGCAATGGTGTCAGCGTTTGGAAGCTGATTATGGGATGGATCCCCCGATATGGTAGTCTCTAGATGATCCATCCTTTCATCTCAGCTCCAAAATTTGTCTCTGTAACTCCTTCCATGCTTGTTTTGTTCCCAATTCTAAGAAGGGGCAAAGTATCCACACTTTGGTCTTCGTTTTTCTTGAGTTTCATGTGTTTCGCAAATTGTATCTTATATCTTGGGTATTCTAAGTTTCTGGGCTAATATCCACTTATCAGTGAGTACATATTGTGTAAGTTCTTTTGTGATTGGGTTACCTCACTCAGGATGATGCCCTCCAGGTCCATCCATTTGCCTAGGAATTTCATAAATTCATTCTTTTTAATAGATGAATAGTACTCCATTGTGCAAATGTACCACAGTTTCTGTATCCATTCCTCTGTTGAGGAGCATCTGGGTTCTTTCCAGCTTCTGGCTATTATAAATAAGGCTACTATGAACATAGTGGAGCATGTTTCCTTCTTACTGGTTGGAACATCTTCTAGATATATGCCCAGGAGAGGTATTGGGGGATCCTCTGGTAGTACTATGTCCATTTTTCTGAGGAATCGCCAGATTGATTTCCAGGGTGGTTGTACAAGCTTGCAATCCCACCAACAATGGAGGAGTGTTCCTCTTTCTCCACATCCTTGCCACCATCTGCTGTCACCTGAATTTTTGACTGTAGCCATTCTGACTGGTGTGAGGTGGAATCTTAGGGTTGTTTTGATTTGCATTTCCCTGATGATTAAGGACGTTGAACATTTTTTCAGGTGTTTCTCAGACATTTGGTATTCCTTAGGTGAGAATTATTTATTTAGCTCTGAGCCCCATTTTTTAATGGGGTTATTTGATTTTCTGGAGTCTACCTTCTTGAGTTCTTTATATATATAGGATATTAGTCCCCTATCTGATTTAGGATAGGTAAAGATCATTTCCCAATCTGTTGGTCTCCTTTTTGTCTTATTGATGGTGTCTTTTGCCTTGCAGAGGCTTTGCAATTTTATGAGGTCCCATTTGTAGATTCTCGATCTTACAGCAAAAGCTATTGATGTTTTATTCAGGAATTTTCCCCCTGTTAGCTTCTGTAGTCCACACTCTCACCTGTGCAGACTAGTTTTGGTGGAATTCGGGAACCAAGATGTCTCCAGCAGATGCTCTGGCAACTCCCTCCAGGGGTGGGTGGACACATCTCCTCTGGCAGGGAAGGTGCCTGGATGTCTGGAGCCCTAAAAGGGGTCTGCCTCAGAAGCTCTGTGGCTCCCACAGAAGCTGTTAGCTTCTGTAGTCCACACTCTCACCTGTGCAGAATAGTCTTGGTGGAGTTTGGGAACCAAGATGTCCTCTACCGTTGTTTTTTATGACACTGAAAATAAAATCCAGTCTTACATATGCTGAATAAATAAATGCTCTGTCTCTGAATTATCTTCCCAGCCTCCATCTTTAAATTAAAATTTTAAGTAAGCATGCAGAGTAAACTGATTTATTATGCCATTTTCTTTTATATATCAATATGTTTTGTTCTTCTTAATCTCTCTCTTTCATAGTCTCTTTTCTATTCTGTTTCCCTACCTCCTCCCAAATACTCTTCATTCTGTTTTTGCCACATATGCTATATTACTTCCTCAACTATCCTGGTAACATCTTTTATTCCCATCTCACAGTACTCTTTCTAATTACCTTTCTCTCACACAGGCACTCTCTCTCTCTCTCTCACACACACACACATACACACACACAAACACACAGACACGCATACACACACACATACATAAACAGACACAAACACATTGTTGCACACACATATAATTACACCTAGAATCTGCATAAACAAAATATTCAGTATTAATTATGAGCCTAATTTATTTCTCCCAACATCATGATTTTCAGTTCCATCTATTTTTTTTCACAAAAGTCATAATCTGTGTTTCGTATGTCTAAATACAATCTCATTGTATAAAATAATGTAAAGAATTGAATATTTCAACTACTCATAAGGTTTTATAATTTTTCTTCTCTGAGTTCAAATTAATAATAATGATAGACCTTAAGATGTGAATTTCTGTATATGGTGGTTGTGATGGTTTGTATATCCTTGGACCAGGGAGTGGCACCATCTGAAGGTGTGGCCTTGTTGGAATAGGTGTGGCCTGGTTGGAATGGGTGTGTCATTGTGGGTGTGGGTATAAGATCCTCACCCTAGTTGCCTGGAAGTCAGTCTTCCACTAGCAGCCTTTGGATGAAGACATAGAACTCTTAGCTCTTCCTGTGCCATGCCTGCCTGGATACTGACATGCTCTCACCTTGATGATAATGGACTGAACCTCTGAACCTGTAAGCCAGCCCCAAGTAAATATTGTATTTTATAAGACTTGCCTTGGTCATGGTGTCTGTTCACAGCAGTAAAACCCTAACTAAAACAGAAGTTGGTACTGGGAGTGGGGTATTGCTGTGATAGGCCTGACTATGCTTTTATTTGAAAGAATGTGGATTTGGGGACTTTGGATTTGGAAAGCAGTGGAATGCTTTAAATGGGGCTTAGTGGATCATCCTAGTAGGAATATGGAAGACTTTGTTGCTGGGAGTGATTTGAACTGTGTTGACCTGGTCCAAGAGATTTCAAAGGAGAAGAATTTCAGAATGTGGCATAAAGATGGTTTTTGTGGTATTTTGGTAAAAAAATGTGGCTACTTTTTGCCCTTGTCTGAAAAGTCTGCCTGAGGCTAAGGTGAAGAGACTCAGATTAATTGCATTAACAAAGGAAGTTTCAAAAAATCCCAGCAGAGACTTTGTTCTCTGGTTAAGTCTTATGAAGAGAAGTTTGAACAAGCATAGCAAGCTTAGAAAGGAAAAATATAAAATACATGTTTTGAGTATTAAAGGAGTACCAGGAAGTGAAATGGAGCAAAATCCTGTGTTCTAGGAGATAACAGATTAAGGGAGTGGGACTTTGGAGCAAGACCCTACCCAGCTAAATTTAGATCCAGGCATGGTAGTACACACCTTTAATCCCAAAAGACAGGCATGCTGATCTCTGCATTCAAGGTCAATATCCAGAGCAAGAACCAGGATAGCCAAGCTTAGGCACTGAAGGATTTTGAAAACATAAAGCCAGAGATAATGTAATAGTAAAAGGGAGTCATGTTCTAGTTCCTGCATGCAGCAGAACTCGGCAGCTTCAGCCATGTGGCTCTGGTTCTAGGGTTAAGAATGGAAGGAACTACTGGGAAAATTGATGCTGGTTAGCAGGAGCTAAGGAATTAGCATTGATTAAGAAGACACCAGCATCACTGAGGTGAAATCTTCTGGAAACTGTTTTCTGGGAGCACAAAGAAGCTGTGTTCCAGAGATACCCAAGGTTGTATCTCATGCTGTGGCTGGACTTGGTAATGTGTAAGAGTCACTCAGGTGGTACTGCTTGTGAAGGAATGAAGGGATCATGGAGAGAAGCTGAGGCTTAGCACTGTGAGAGGCCAGGGAAGGCCATTGGAGAAGGTGAAGCCTCAGCTGTAGTTGATGGCCCAGGACTGAAGGGGTCATGCAAAGGATTTGAGGCTTGGCACCCTGAAGAGAGCCTATGAGAGGCTATTGGTGAAGCCTAGTTGGAGTGGAACACCCCAGTGTATTGGAGATGTCAGTACCATGGGATGATCACCAAGAACAGCAGCCATAGTGGAGTGGATCAACCTGAGCTTAGAGTGCTACAGAGGGCAGAGCTGGAAAAGTGATGCCAGCCCTTAGGAAGAGTCCAAAAGATCAAGTGGAATCCCAGACACTGAAACAAGAAGCTGTAACATTGAAATTGCCTTGGAGACTCAAGGATGTTAAAGATGCAAGAGCCATGGGATACATGCTGAGGAAAGCTGCTAACAGGGAGTGGAACCAGCCCAGGATTTGTTGCCATCAATAAAGATGAAAAATGAGTGGAGATCTGAAGACTGCTTTGACATCAGTCATGGAGATGCAGAGTTTGGAGTTTGCCCAGCTGGTTTCCTGCCTTGCTTTGGGGATTACAGTTAATTAAGTTGAATGAATCTCAGAAGAGTCCTTGAACTTTGGACTTTTAACATTGTTGCGACTGCTAGAGACTAAGAGGACTTTGAAAGTTGGACTAAATGCACTTTGTATTATGCTATGTTTAAGTATGGCCCCCATAGACTCATGTTTTTGAACAAGTCTATGGGGACCAGGGAGTGGAATTTGATGGTTTGTATATCCTTGGACCAGGGAGTGGCACCATCTGAAGGTGTGGCCTTGTTGGAATAGATGTGGCCTGGTTGGAATGGGTGTGTCATTGTGGGTGTGGGTATAAGATCCTCACCCTAGTTGCCTGGAAGTCAGTCTTCCACTAGCAGCCTTTGGATGAAGACATAGAACTCTTAGCTCTTCCTGTGCCATGCCTGCCTGGATACTGACATGCTCTCACCTTGATGATAATGGACTGAACCTCTGAACCTGTAAGCCAGCCCCAAGTAAATATTGTATTTTATAAGACTTGCCTTGGTCATGGTGTCTGTTCACAGCAGTAAAACCCTAACTAAAACAGTGGTAAAAATAAAAGAAATAATGTCTCTGAATTTTTGTCCTTTAAAGTATCCTAAACTAAATGCAGTAGAAAGTGTTTCCACCATTTCTGGAAAAACAATCTCTCTACTTTATGCTATCTACTTTCTTGATATATCCATAATGCTCATTTCAAAATAATTAATGAAAGGCTTATCTAATTATGTCATATAATCTCATTGTTTTTCTATCATAAAAGCAGTCTTTTAAAAAGTGTGAGAAGCTAATAAAGCTGTAATGTGAAAACTGAAAGCTAAAATAAAAGATCCTAAACTCATAAAATGGTTAAGGTACCAGTGATTTTGAGCCAGTATTTTAACTCCAAGAGTCATGCTAGGCACAGTTAAACATAAATAAAAGGAGTAGCCTGATAAAGGAAACGGAAGCTCCTGGGGAGAGAGAGAAATATTCCCAGGAACTGTACTTTCAAAGTTTCTTATTGTGTAAATACTTACATAAGGGTCATTGAATGACAGACTTTTTAATCAGATTTATTTTTTTATGGAACAGTCTGTGATTTTGGCAAGAGATAATGTATGCCCCAGAAAATGTTGACAAAGCTTCTAGGGAGCAGCCTGTCAGGCATCATGGTACTTGCTACTTTCTTTAATTTAATACAGAAATTCTCATTTCAATTTCTACTATTTCTAGATTTGAGAAATATGTCATCTTTATTATAATAATTATGCATTCTCTACCATTTATCTTAGATACAGGCACATTTGATGATAGCATCCTTGAAACAATGTCTGCAAAAGTCAACAGTGCATATACCTCAGACTTTTTACCTAGTGAAATGTTCCCTGATAAGATGACCTTAGGAGCAGAACATGTCATTACTATAAGGCATCAGGTTGAAGTCAGAAGACAGTCGGTTTACTTTCATCTCAGATATCGCATCCTAACCTTATTAAGTGCAAAATTTCTAGAAATTTGACAGTTTCTAGTTTGCAGAACATATTATTTGTGGCATGGATGTCTTTATTCCACATTATTTAAAAAAATTACCTAGAAAGGACATATATTCCCTGCACAGTTGTTGAATAAAAGGTTTTGAAAGTAGGAGTAAAATCAGAGTTTAATATTTTTAGTGGCAAAACCCAGTATCATATATTTACTTTTAAATGACTACACATGGAGACCCTCACACAAAAGTAGACATTTAATAAGTAAAAAAAAAAAGTTTTTGTTGAAAAAGTTTGCTATAAGACATTTGGTTTTATACCTAAATAGTCTAATTCCTTGGCAATAGTGATCTTGAAAAGCAACTTACAATAAATTGTGACAAAATAATTACACAGATTATTGAATATCATTAAATTATTTCCTTTCCCTTTTTTCCCAATAATCCTCCACTATTTTTCTTACTTGTGTGTCCTTACTGAAAAAATACTAGGTATCAAAATGCATACCCACTATTCAGAAAACTATCAGCTTACGCAATACCCACTTATTGGCTCAGAATTTTTCAGATAAGAATTCTTCAGAAGCCAAATTAAATTCTCTGTTCAGGTTTTTCCGTGGCTGAAATCAAGGTGATGTATGGATTGGGATTTTTTTTCAGAAAGTCTAAGGCAAATCATTTTCCAGGCTTATTCAATTGATTAGACAAACATGGTTCCTGGTATTCCAAATTCTAAGGTTACCTTTCCCTCAATTCTTTATAATTCCACAAGTTTCATCTCATTTGATATGGTATGTCTTCAGTGCACTGAATATTTGTTTTGATTCAAATTTATTACATTTTGTTGTTTTTTTTTTCCTTCAAATTCTTTTAAAAATTATTCTTTAATCTTTTTTTTTTTTTTACAGTCCAGACTTTATCCCCCTCCAGGTCCACCTTCTGACTATTCCACATCCCATACCTCACCCCACCTCCAGCCCCACCCCAGTCTCCAAGAGGATGTTCCCATACCCCATCATGACCCCATCAGACCGCCCCACTCCCTGGGGCCTCAAGTCTCTTGAGGGTTACTTCCATCTTCTCTGACTGAGTCCGGTCCTGGCAATCTTCTGCTGTTATATGTGAGGGGAGCCTCATATCAGCTGGTATATGCTGCCTGGTTGGTGTTTCAGTGTCTGAGAGATCTTGGGGGGTCTAAATTAGTTGAGACTGCTATAGGGTGTTCCTATAGGGTTGCCCTCCTCCTCAGTTTTTTCCAGATTTTCCCCAATTCAACCACTTCTGTCATTAGTTGGGTATAAACATCTGCATGTGACTCTTCCAGGGGCTTGTTGGGCTTTTCAGAGGGCAGTCATAATAGGCCCCTGCCTGTGAGCACACCATAGCATCAGTAATAGTGTCAGGCCTTGAGGCCTCCCCTTGAGCTGGATCCTACTTTGATCCTGTCACTGGATCTCCTTTTGCTCAGGCTTTTCTCCATTTTTGTCCCTGCAGTTCTTTCAGACAGGAACAATTCTGGATCAGAGTTTTTGAGTGTGGAATGGCACCCCTATCCCTCACTTGATGCCCTGACTTTCTACTGGAGGTGGGCTCTACAAGTTCCCTTTCCCCACTCTAGAGTATTTCATGTAAGGTCCCTCCTTTTGAGTCCTGAAAATCTCTCATATCCCAGGTCTCTCGAACATTCTAGAGGGTTCCCCCACCGCCTACCTCCCGAGGTTGCCTGCTTCCATTCTTTTTGCTGGCCCTCAGGGGTTCAGTTCTGTTCCCCTCAACATATTCCTAATACCTGATCATGTTCCCCTCTTCTCCTCCCTCTCCTCCTTCCGACCAAAGTCCTTCCCATCCTCCCCCTTTTGTGATTGCTTTCATCTCCCTCCCAAATGGGATTGAGGAGTCCTCACTTGGGTCCTTCGGTTTGTTAACCTTTTTGAATTCTGTGGATTGTATCCTGGGTATTCTATACTCTTTTGGCTAATATCCACTTATTAGTGAGTACATACCATGCATATCCTCTTGGGTCTGAGTTACCTCACTCAGGGTGATATTTTCTCTCTCTAAACACTGAACAATAGTTTCTTAGTTTAAATAGGTCATATATTTAGATTTGACATAACCAGCTAGTTTCTATTTATTCTATACTATAGCATAAGTATGAAAATTATCCTATTTCACTTTAAAAATTATATCCACACACAAATGGGAGGACATAAAAAAACAAGGCATGTCCCATAAAATAAGGTTGTTGTCTAATGAGATTTAATATCTTGTGTTTTTATTTAACCATGTTTAGTAATCAGTTCAATGAAAAATTAAGTATTTTTAGTACAGAAAGTAAAGATGTAATGGTTATTTGTTATATAGGATTTGATAATCTGAAAAAAAGACTTCAATAAATGACCTTTCTAATCATATGTTTTTAAATTAAATGTAATTTATTTTAATTATTACTTTTTTCATTCCTTTCCCCTTTTTAAATGTGTTTCTGTACATTCTGTTTCAAATTTATTGCATACATATATGTAAGTACCTATTAGTTATGACAGCATTCATTTCAGAAACAGGACTTCAGTGACCCCTGAGCTTGAAATGATCTAAGCAATCCTTCTCGGAGAACTAGCTTTCACAGTACCAATAGGTGCTATGCAAGGTTCCAAAGGAGGAGGTAACCAACAGTCCCATCCAGCTATCATGTATATCAACCAAATCAATGAAGAGTGTGATATAATTACCCTAAGCATGTAGTAGTGGCACACATATCCTATTAATAATCAACATCTCTCAATTTGGTCTTAGGACCCATTCAAATATAGGGAAATCATCTCTGTCACTGAAAACCTAGCAAACTATTCAGTGTTGATAAAGCCATGGATCTTCTAATATAAAATCTGGAAAAGAACAGAGACATAAAGTAAATGAAGGTAGATAGAAGTGGGCATAGAAAGAAAAGAATACTCCTAAGTTATTTAAGTTCAGTATATGCAAGTGAGCAATTTATGAGTAATCTGTCTAGAAATCACATAGGATTTTACAAATACTCTCCTCTCTCTCTCCCTCTCCCTCTCCCTCCCCCCCTCTCTCTCCCCCACCGTGTGTGTGTGTGTGTGTGTGTGTGTGTGTGTGTGTGTGTGTTATGTGTTTTCCTGTTTGGGTACATGTAGAAGTTAGAGTTTAACTTCAGGATGCTTTCCCAAATTACTTATCCACTTTATTTACCATTTTTATTTAATTTTTTGAGCATGTCATACAGTATGTTTTGATCATATTCAGCCACTTACTCCAATATTTATGAGATCTACCAGCCTTCCCTTTCCACCCACCTTTGAGTGATATTTTGTTTTTTAACCTTTCAAGATGAATTCCTCTTGCCTAAATATTCTTGGATGTGTGGCCTTCCACTAGAGCATCATTGATTTTCCTCTTAGAAAAAACTGTAAATTATTAATGGTTTATGCTTGCATGTATCAGGATAGACTCATATTTAAAGACCAACAAAGCAATAAGTGAGAAATCAGATGTGTCATTTTACTTTTCACAAAAATACATCTTTGATCCACATTGGTTTTAACTATATTTTGTTGTATTCTGGAAAGCAAAGAATAAAAATAAGGTCTAATCTCTTATTTTGGTGCTATTCTGTCACCTGGATTAATTTTTGTGTATGGTAGGGTTAAACATATTTTTATGTAAATAGTACTTGTACCAACAATATTTGTTGAAAACACTATAGCTTCCCTATCAAAGTGATATTGGACCCTTTTCAAAACTCCGTTTATCAAAACAGATTGCTGACCCACTCCTATAATCTCAGCCCTCAAGACATAAAAATCAATTTGCTCAGTATATGAAAACTGTCACTTATTTATTTATTTATTTGGTTCTTGTTGCTTTCCAGTTATGTATCTTTTATTGCACCAGTACCACTCCACTGAGTATTATAGAAATGCATGCAGTTTTGAAATTGGATTTTATAAATCCTATACTTTTTCTTTATGGAAATCACTTTGGCTCTTATTCTTTGATATTTCCATATGAGTTATATGATGAATTTTCAAATTTCTTCAAAACTAAATCTGGGATTTCTTGGGATTGCAATCATTCTGTAAATCAGTTTTTAAAACATTGCCAGTTGGGTGGTGGTGGCATATGCCTTTAATCCCAGCACTTGGGAGGCAGAGACAGGGGGATTTCTTAGTTTGAGGCCAGCCTGGTCTACAAAGTGCGTTCCAGGACAGCCAGGGCTATACAAAGAAACCCTATCTCAAAAAAACAAAAACAAAAAAAAACCCAAAAAACACAAAACAAAAACAAAAACCCAAAAAATAAAACCAAACCAAACCAAAAAAAAAAAAACAGTTAAATAATATTAATTTGTACACTCTAGATATGCAGAATAGCTTTTCAATTATTTAAATTCTTATAGCAATAATTTAACATATATGAGTTTCATTCCCATTTTTAAACTCTGATGCATTATAATTAAATTTTTGTAGTTTTATTTTGTATTAGTTATTGTTAGCATATAAATCAAACATTAATTTGTTTTATTTTTGTCTTTTACTAGCCCAAACTGCTATTGCATGTAAAAGCCATAAGAAAATATAGTATCTGGTAAGCAAATCAAAACTTATAGTCTAAAAATTAAACAAAAGAACAACAATAAAGTAAAACCAGCCATAATAGCAGCAAAACCAATCCAACAGATTGAATGGAGTTACCTCATATACATGGGAAAAGCTGCTTTGTGCTTGTTTTACCTAAAGCATAAGAGAGAGTGAACAGAATAATAGTAATTTTAAAGTCTTTTATGATTATTTTCTGTGTGTCTCCTTTTTCTAAAACTACTGCTATACCTTTTACATTATTATTGTGAAAGCATTCCATTTTCATTACCAAAACACCTGGTCTACTTATCTCAAACTCTATAATAAACTGCTAAAAACAGGGCTAAAATTACCAGTGATGGTTCTCATAAAGGGGTTTTAATTACCAATGATGTTATATTCTCCCAGGTATTTATTGAATTATTTTTGTTTATTCTTTCCGAATTTCATACAATGATTTTGGCCATATTCATCATCCTTCCATGATTACACCTAGATCCCCACAACTCCTCCACAGACTCAACATCATATTCGTCCTATCTCTTTCCCTTTCTTTTCCATCTCAAATAAATAAATAAATAAATAAATAAATAAATAAGCAGAAAACAAAACCAAAACCAAACATAACAACAAAACAAAACAAAACAAACAAAATAAAACAAAACAAAATAAATACCCACTTACAATGTGCATTGGCCAAAACCAATCACTTCAGTTTGTATTAGGGCCTATCTTAGAGTAAAGTTGATATAGGAAAGGGAGATACTGGGGTGGTGAGGTAGAGGGTCGATGCATGAGGTGCGTGGGTGGTCGGGGGAGCACCCTCTCAGAGGCAAAGGGGAGAGAAATGGGGTGAAGAACTGTGGTAGGGGCCAGGAAGGGCGGCAACATTTGGAATGTAAATAAATAAAATAATTTGGTAAAAAAAAAAAAAGAGAATTATTTCCAGTTTTCTGAGGACCTTCCAGATTGATTTCCAGGGTGGTTGTACCTGTTTGCAATTCCACCAGCAATGGAGGAGTGTTTTTCTTTCTCCAAATCCTCACCAGAATCTGCTATCACCTGAGTTTTTTATCTTAGCCATTCTGACTGGTGTGAGGTGGAATCTTAGGGTTGTTTTGATTTGCATTTCTCTAATGACTAAGGATGCTGAACATTTTTTTAGATGCTTCACAGCCATTTGGTATTCCTCTGTTAAGAATTCTCTGTTTTGCTCTGTACCCCATTTTAAAAATTATGTTATCTGGCTTTTTTGGAGTTTAACATTTGAGTTTTTTATATATTTTGGATATTAGCCCTCTAGCCCTCTATCAGATATAGGGTTGGTGAAGATCGTTTCTCAATCTGTAGGTTGCTGTTTTGTCCTATTGACAGTGTCTTTTTCCTTACAGAAGCTTTTCAGCTTCATGAGGTTCCATTTGTAAATTATTGATCTTAGAGCCTGAGCCATGAAAACCCAGCTTCATCACTCCTAGGCATATTCCTATTAAATGTTCCACCATACCACAAGGACATGTCATCCACTATGTTCACAGCAGCTTTATTTGTAATAGCCAAAAGATGGCAATAGCCCAGATTCTCCTCAACTGAAGGATGGATACAGAAAATCTTCTTCATTTACACAATGGAATACTATTCAGCTATTGAAAATGAGTACATAATGAAATTTATAGCCAAATTGATGGAACTAGAAAATATCCTGAGCAAGGTAACCCAGACCCAAAACAACATGCATGGTATGTACTCACTGACAAGGAGATATTACCTAAAAAGTAGAGTGCCCATAATACAACTCACAGATTGGAGGAAGCTTAAGAAGAAGGAAGACCCAAGTATGGATATGTCAATCCCACTTAGAAAGGGGAAAATAATCATGGGAGGCAGAAGGAGGAAGGGACCTAGGTGGACTAGGGGAGGGGAAGGGTAAAGTGGGTCCAGGCTCAGGTATGAGAGGAGACAGGAGGGAAGTCCAAAGGGCCAAGAGAATAAATGCAAATATGCAGCAGTATGGGATGGAAGCAGGGGTGCAGGGGTGCAGCAGGAATCACAAGAATGTCCCAGAGATATAGAATGTGAGAGGATCCCAGGACTCTATGGTGATTACCTTAGCTAAAATGCCCAGCATTGGAGAGATGAAATTTGAAAAGACCACCTCTAGTAGATTGACATGTCTCCCAATTAAGGCATGGGACCACCTACCCATCTTTAAAATCTTTGACCCAGAATTGTTCCTGACAAGAGGGACAAAAATGGAGCAGATCTGAACAAAGACCATTCAGTGACCATCCCAGCTTTACAGTAGCTGACTGAGACATATGCAGGTACTTATGGCCAACTGTTGGACTGAGGTTGGGAATACTTATAGAAGAGTTAGGGGAGGGATTGCAGGAGCAAGGGAATTGCAACCCCATAGGAAGAACAACAGTAGCAGCTAACCTGGACACCTTAGGGCTCCCAGAGACTAATCCACCAACCAAAAAGCAAACATAGACTGGTCTTTGACACCCTATACATATTATGTAGCAGAGGATGGACTTCTCTGCCCTCAGTGGGTAGCAATCCTGTAGCAATGTAATAATCTAGGGAATGGGAATGCTGAGGTGGGTGAGGTGGCAGGGGAGCACCTTCTCAGATGCAAAGGGGAGGGGGATGCAGTAAAGAATTTGGGGAGGGGGTACCTAGAATGGGGCAACATTTGGAATGTAAATAAAATAATTTAATAAATAAAAAAAGAAAAGAAAAGAAAACTGACCTTCTTTCAACATCAATCAAATGCCAATATGTCCTAAGGTATGGGAGAAACTATTACATCCATTTCAGTTCCATGCTGGAATTTTGCCTGACTTTTATATAGGTCTTGTGAGTGTTGTATTTCTTTTGTGTCTGATAGAGTTTCCTAGAAGTCATTCACCACCTCCTTCTCTTGAATTCTTTCCACACCTGGTCCATATAAATCTCAGCACCGTAATGGGAATTCTGAGGTTTATTAATCTCTATATGTTGACTAGTTGTGGATTTCTTGTTTACTGTCATCTGATGCAAGAAGCTCCTCCAATAAAGGCTGAGTGATGAGCTATGGGTATGAGAATATGTCCTTAGGAATCATTTTGTTTCTATTCCCATTTAACAGAATAATAGAAATAGATTTTCCACCAGGATTAATGATCTCTCTGGACACAGGTTCTTGGCCTCCTTGGCATTGTACCATATGGGCTCCATCTCATGTATAAGGATTTAATTCTAATTGAAGAGTGGTTGGTTAGCCCTTTAAAATATATCTCACCATTTTATCAACAGGTGAATATTTACAGGCAGATCATTATTCCAGTACAAAAAGTTCATAATTTTGTGAGAATGATGATGATTCTATTCTCTGGTAGGTTCATAGCATTTTTCAATAACTATGGGTGCTAGTCAGTAGGCATCAAGTTTCCAACTAGTCAATTACCAACTAGATTTCTCCATGTTTTATGTCTCAAGTATATGGTGCCTTGTCTTTTCTCATTGAGAATTGTACAATTACAGGCATATAAAAATATTCTGAGAATAATTCATTTAATATACACATACAAATAATACTTCTCTTGCTTTATTTTGTTTTACCTGTTCTTAAAATCTGGGCAAATATAATAAAAAAGCATTTTTACTTCTATAAGTTTTAATTGCATTTCCTATTTTATATAATAATTGTTCCTTACATATTTTTACATTTAATGAAATTATGTGCAACTTTGCTTCAAAAGTTGTACACACAAATACCAATAAGAAGCTAGCTAATTTTTTTTTAAAGATTTATTTATTATATGTAAGTACACTGTAGCTGTCTTCAGACACTCCAGAAGAGGGCGCCAGATCTCGTTACGGATGGTTGTGAGCCACCATGTGGTTGCTGGGATTTGAACTCTGGACCTTCGGAAGAGCAGTCGGGTGCTCTTACCCACTGAGCCATCTCACCAGCCCGAAGCTAGCTAATTTTTAGGGTCACTTATGTATACTATCATATCATCTGCAAAAAGTGATATTTTGACTTCTTCTTTTCCGATTTGTATCCCCTTGATCTCCTTTTGTTGTCTAATTGCTCTGGCTAGGACTTCAAGTACAATGTTGAATAGGTATGGAGAGAGTGGGAAGCCTTGTCTAGTCCCTGATTTTAGTGGGATTTCTTCCAGCTTCTCACCATTTACTTTGATGTTGGCTACTGGTTTGCTGTATATTGCTTTTATCATGGTTAGGTATGGGCCTTGAATTCCTGATCTTTCCAAGACTTTTATCATGAATGGGTGTTGGATTTTGTCAAATGCTTTTTCAGCATCTAACGAGATGATCATGTGGTTTTTGTCTTTGAGTTTGTTTATATAATGGATTACATCGATGGATTTTCCTATACTGAACCATCCTTGCATCCCTGGGATGAAACCTACTTGGTCAGGATGGATGATTGTTTTGATGTGTTCTTGAATTCGGTTAGCGAGAACTTTATTGAGGATTTTTGCATCAATATTCATAAGGGAAATTGGTCTGAAGTTCTCTATCTTTGTTGGGTCTTTATGTGGTTTAGGTATCAGAGTAATTGTGGCTTCATATATTGAGTTGGGTAGAGTATCTTCTGATTCTATTTTGTGGAATAGTTTGTGAAGAACTGGGATTAGATCTTCTTTGAAGGATTGATAGAACTCTGCACTAAACCCATCTGGTCCTGGGCTTTTTTTGGTTGGGAGACTATTAATGACTGCTTCTATTTCTTTAGGGGATATGGGACTGTTTAGATCATTAACCTGATCTTGATTTAACTTTGGTACCTGGTATCTGTCTAGAAACTTGTCCATTTCATCCAGGTTCTCCAGTTTTGTTGAGTATAGCCTTTTGTAGAAGGATCTGATGGTGGTTTGGATTTCTTCAGGGTCTGTTGTTATGTCTCCCTTTTCATTTCTGATTTTGTTAATTAGAATACTTTCCCTATGCCCTCTAGTGAGTCTGGCTAAGGGTTTATCTATCTTGTTGATTTTTTCAAAGAACCAGCTCCTCGATTGGTTGATTTTTTGAATAGTTCTTCTTGTTTCCACTTGGTTGATTTCACCCCTGAATTTGATTATTTCTTGCCGTCTACTCCTCTTGGGTGAATTTGCTTCCTTTCATTCTAGAGCTTTTAGGTGTGTTGTCAAGCTGCTAATGTGTGCTCTCTCTAGTTTCTTTTTGGAGGCACTCAGAGCTATGAGTTTTCCTCTTAGAAATGCTTTCAATGTGTCCCATAAGTTTGGGTATGTTGTGGTTTCATTTTCATTAAACTCCAGAAAGTCCTTAATTTCTTTCTTTATTCCTTCCTTGACCAAGGTATCATTGAGAAGAGTGTTGTTTAGTTTCCATGTGTGTGTTGGCTTTCTATTATTTATTTTGTTATTGAATTCCACCAGAGAACTCCTAAGCCGGATAAATAGCTTCAGTGAAGTAGCTGGATATAAAATTAACTCAAGCAAGTCAATGGCCTTTCTGTACACAAAGGATAAACAGGCAGAGAAGGAAATGAGGGAAACAACACCCTTCTCAATAGTCACAAACAATATAAAATACCTTGGCGTGACTCTAACTAAGGAAGTGAAATATCTGTATGACAAGAACCTCAAGTCCCTGAAGAAAGAAATTAAAGAAGATCTCAGAAGATGGAAAGACCTCCCATGCTCATGGATTGGCAGGATCAACACTGTAAAAATGGCTATCTTACCAAAAGCAATCTACAGATTCAATGCAATCCCCATCAAAATTTCAACTCAATTCTTCAACGAATTAGAAAGGGCAATCTGCAAATTCATCTGGAACAACAAAAAACCTAGGATAGCAAAAACTCTTCTCAAGGATAAAAGAACCTCTGGTGGAATCACCATGCCTGACCTAAAGCTGTACTACAGAGCAATTGTGATAAAAACTGCATGGTACTGGTATAACGACAGACAAGTAGACCAATGGAACAGAATTGAAGACCCTGAGATCAACCCACATACCTATGGTCACTTGATCTTTGACAAGGGAGCAAAAACCATCCAGTGGAAAAAAGACAGCATTTTCAACAAATGGTGCTGGCACAACTGGCGGTTATCATGTAGAAGAATGCGAATTGATCCATTCCTATCTCCTTGTACTAAGGTCAAATCTAAGTGGATTAAGGAACTCCACATAAAACCAGAGACACTGAAACTTATAGAGCAGAAAGTAGGGAAGATATGGGTACAGGGGAAAAATTCCTGAATAGAACAGCAAAGGCTTGTGCTGTAAGATCAAGAATTGACAAATGGGACCTCATAAAGTTGCAAAGCTTCTGCAAGGCAAAAGACACCGTCAATAAGACAAAAAGGCCACCAACAGATTGGGAGAGGATCTTTACCTATCCTAAATCAGATAGGCAACTAATATCCAATATATATAAAGAACTCAAGAAGGTGGACTCTAGAAAATCAAATAACCCCGTTAAAAAATGGGGCTCAGAACTGAACAAAGAATTCTCACCTGAGGAATACCGAATGGCAGAGAAGCACCTGAAAAAATGTTCAACATCCTTAATCATCAGGGAAATGCAACTCAAAACAACCCTGAGATTCCACCTCACACCAGTCAGAATGGCTAAGATCAAAAATTCAGGTGACAGCAGATGCTGGCTAAGATGTGGAGAAAGAGGAACACTCCTTCATTGTTGGTGGGATTGCAAGCTGGCACAACCACTCTGGAAATCAGTTTGGCGGTTCCTCAGAAAATTGGACATAATACTACCAGAGGATCCAGTAATACCTCTCCTGGGCATACATCCAGAAGATGTTCCAACCGGTAAGTAGGACACATGCTCCACTATGTTCATAGCAGCCTTATTTATAATAGCCAGAAGCTGGAAAGAACCCAGATGCCCCTCAACAGAGGAATGGATACAGAAAATGTACATTTACACAATGGAGTACTACTCAGCTATTAAAAGGAATGAATTTATGAAATTCCTAGGCAAATGGATGGATCTGGAGGGCATCATCCTGAGTGAGGTAACATATTCACAAAGGAACTCACACAATATGTACTCACTGATAAGTGGATATTAGCCCAAAAATTTAGGATACCCAAGATATAAGATACAATTTGTTAAACGCATGAAACTCAAGAAGAACAAAGACCAAAGTGTGGACACTGTGCCCCTTCTTGGAATTGGGAACAAAACACCCATGGAAAGAGTTACAGAGACAAAGTTTGGAGCTGTGAAGAAAGGATGGACCATCTAAAGACTGCCATATCCATGGATCCATCCCATAATCAGCTTCCAAACGCTGACACCATTGCATACACTAGCAAGATTTTGCTAAAAGGACCCAGATATAGCTGTCTCTTATGAGACAATGCTGGGGCCTAGCAAACACATAAGTGGATGCTCACAGTCAGCTATTGGATGGATCACAGGGCCCCCAATGGAGGAGCTGGAGAAAGTACCCAAGGAGCTAAAGGGAACTGCAACCCCATAGGTGGAACATTATTATGAACTAACCAGTACCCCAGAGCTCTTGACTCTAGCTGCATTTGTATCAAAAGATGGCGTAGTCGGCCATCACTGGAAAGAGAGGCCCATTGGACTTGCCAACTTTATATGCCCCAGTACAGGGGAATGCCAGGGCCAAGGGGTGGGGGTGGGTGGGTGGGGGACTGGGGGGCGAGTGTATTGGGGACTATTTGGATAACATTGGAAATGTAATTGAGGAAAATACCTAATTAAAAAAAAAAAAGAAGCTAGCTAATGTTAGTAAGGTTAAGAAAATTTTCATAAAATTTTAGTAAGCCTATTATTTATTTAGTTCCCTAAAATTGAGCATGTAGTAGTAGATGATATTTCAATGATATGTAGCATAAAATACTTATTATAAAAACTTTGGTACCTTTATTTGGATCTTCCTAATCAACCTTCCTAATGCCCTTTAACATACTTTCTCTGTTGTGGTGATTCCCATCCATAAAATTATTTTTTAAAAGATTTATTTATTATATATAAGTATACTGTAGCTGTCTTCAGACACTCCAGAAGAGGGTGCCAGATCTCGTTGTGGATGGTTTTGAGCCACCATGTGGTTGCTGGGATTTGAACTCTGGACCTTCGGAAGAGCAGTCGGGTGCTCTTACCCACTGAGCCATCTCACCAGCCCCATAAAATTATTTTTTTGCAACTTCAAAAGTCTAATTTTGTTACTGTTGTTGAATAATAATGTACATATCTGATCTATAGAATCTCCAAGGGAGTCACAGCCCACCGGCTGAGAACCTCTGTTTTATACTCATATATAACTTGAGAACCATTAGCTAGTCCAGAAGATTGAGATTAATGTATTATTTCACTAAAGTTAATCTGAGGTATATGAATGATGAATAACTGGAAGATCAAAAAGAAAGATAATAATTTTTAAATATAATTGTGATAAGACTTTTAGTAGTTCCTTAGCAGGTATAATAAGCATGTTATATAATTTTAACTGAATGAGTCAGAGATAGGATAGATGGCTTTGACAACTATGTATTCTGATAATAATTGTGATATAAGAATAATAAGAATTGTTATTGGTTATATATCAAATTGAGTAGGATTTTTATGTTCCAACAAATAACCCCCACCCATACTCATTCAAGTAATCCTAATAAAATTCAATGTCACATAAAAACAAGTAAAGTAAGAGTGGGCTTGTTTGAGGAAGGAGTTCAGTAGGGATGGATTTAAAGAGGATAATGGATGATATATGAAATAAAAATGTATTATATATGTGCATATATATAATATATGGAAGACTAAATTAAAAATACTTTTTAAACTATAAGTGTACTCTTTTCTTATACATATTATTTTAATGGGTTTAATAGCTTTTAAGTCTCACATATTACTGCTTCAGTTGGACAATTTTGGATTTTATTTGAAAAGAAATATTTACTCATGCTTTTTCTAACAACAACTCCATACATTGGGGATAACAAAAATCATATTTTTAATATAGAAGAAATTATTTGACTAAGCATGAAGATTTCAGGTGTACTGATTCCACGAAAATTTTATGTCCTGGTTTGGTGGATTTACTTTATGAGATTATATGAAAATTTTAATCTTTGGAAAAATTGTAAGATAAGTTTGTCATAGAATTTTATTCTCAAAGGAATAGGAGACACAAAATTTGCTGACTCAAAAAAAATTTGCTGACTTAAGGAAAGTCTAAGATTGATGAATATAAGCTATTGAAGCTTATTTAAATTGCACAACTACTTTGAACTTCTCTTTCCTTGTCTATTAACATAAGTATAATGGCAATTTTGCTTAATGTTATTTCTTTTGTACTACTGGAGATTGAGCCTATGATGACATGATTGCTAGGCAAGTAGTTTATTACTGAACTATATCCAAGCTCATTAACAGTATGATTTGTAATGACAACTTCAGGATGTATTCAATATTTATTTATTTATTTATTTATTTATTTATTTATTTATTGCAAATTTGTCTCCAGGCCTGGAATTGCTTTTCAGGCATTTAAAATTAATAATAATCAAAACAAATGCAAACAGTTTTGTAGTTAAAGAGTATAGGTCAGATGAGAACAAAAACAAATCACACTACTTTTCAGTAAAAGGGGGAAGGCAAATTATAACCTCTTTTGAAAGTAAATACATAACTACATTATTCAACTATATCATTACAGAAAAAACTGACAATTGGCTAAAATTACCAACTCATTTTTTCATTAACAATACAACCCTGATTTGGAAGAAGAACATATTATTCTTACATTTTAAGGTTATTGTGAAGACAGGTGGCCATTGATATATAAGTAGATATGGTGGGAAACTGTTCCAGTGAAGCCGTGGATGACTCAATTAAGATATGCTTGCATCCTTACCTTTGAATTCTTGCTGCTTGCATTTATGACTATGCTTCATAGAGCTTCAACAATAATCTAAAGTTTATAGTAAGAATCATGAGACCATAAATTAAGTACATACTAATAATTCAAGAGAACCAAAATAAAAAGAACTGACAGTACCATAAAAATGAATAATCCCTAGACTCCATACCTCTACAGTAATTGTTTTATGACTAAAACAGAAACACTTAAAACTTGATATAGTAATCATTTTCCAGGTTGTTTTACTGAGGATAAATATCATCTCAAATGTATTAAATTTTAGAAGCAAATTAATTTGCTTCTATGTAACATGTGAGCTTCAATAGAAGGTAGTCTTTGCCGCATGCCATTTGATAGAGTTAGACAAATATTTTATAAGCTTTCCCATACACTGCCTAAAGATTTAAATAACATGTCATGTCAAAGACAAACTGTGTATTAAATGCATCTCAAAAAATGCTTTAGTTTTTCTTCAAAAGGGCAGGAAGTTTATTCATTTTCATTAATCATTTACTCAGAATCTAGATTAATATTGACACATTGAGATATCTTTGGAATATGTGATGGGCTGAACAACAAAGAGAAATATGTAATGAAAGAAAATGCAATAAGAATAATAATACATGTATAAAATTTTATAAATAAATATAAATATACATACATAATGGAAGAGGGTTTGCAAAAGGTCAGATTTCAGGAAAAAAAAAGAATAAATACAAGCAATTTATTACCATTATAACTTCCCAAAAACCTAATACAAATTATCAAATAGTGTTATCAGACCCAAATGAAGATAATGATCATGTGATCACGATAAAGTCAAATTTTATTTATATTTGACTGATAATGGTGATTTTTAAATAGGGAATTTATATTAATTTGTCACTGCTCACAGAATAATAGTGAGATAATAGGAGAAAATATTTGTCTCCTCGTGGCTGTAGAGGTCATACACCCTAGAAAACGACCTATTTCTGCCAATTTCTGAAAGCAGTATAATTTCTAACTCCATTCTAAATACTTATTCTTGTATGCACAGATAGGTGTAATTTTCATCCATCATCAAAGAATTTTCTTTCTGCAGTTGATTAGGACATTACAGACATCTGCAACTGATAGAAACACAGAGAACAAGTGAGTGTGAGATACCTATGCCAAATTCACACATCTATAATGCTTCCTCTATAACTAAGGCTAAGTGTATATTACTGTGGAGATTTGAATATGCTTGGCCCAGGGAGTGGCACTATAAGGAGCTGTAGCCCTGCTGGAGTAATATATTTCTCTCACTACGTGAATTCTTAGAAGTAGAAAAGATATTATGAAACAAACAATGAACATACATGGAGGGATCTATGGTTCCAGATACATAGGTAGCAGAGGATGTCCTTATCTGACATCAATTGGAGGGGAGGCCCTTGGTCCTGTGGAAGTCTGATGCCCCAGCATAGGGGGATGCTAGATCAGTATGGTAGGAGAGTGTGGGTGAGTCAGGGAGCACACTCAGAGAGGCAAAGGGGAGGGAGTTGATGGGGTGGCAGAATTGTGGAAGTGTAACAGGGAAGGGGGATATCATTTGAAATGTAAACAAATAAAATGATCAATTTAAAAAAAGAAAAGAAAAGAAAAGCCAGCTTGGGTAACTTAGAGCCTTATTAATAGAAGCTAATATTGAAAACATAGCATAAGTCTGAGGAACTAAGAAGAATTCCGAGAAGACTTAAAGAGGAAGGTTGGTCAACTCATTCATATTAACAATAGCAAGAAGCTTTTGGTGAGGAAAATTATTCTAAAAATCATTTTCTTCAGAAAGTACACCCAAGGTAGTGCCATAGTAACATTTACTTTAAAAGAAACCTGAGAACTGGAATTGTTTATATTAAGATCAGTATTTGTGAGTATTAGCATTCTTAGAGATTGTTTGCAGTGGTTATCAGCCTTTATAATGCTGCAATTCATTAACAAAGTTCCTCCTGTTGTGGTGACCCCCAACCATAACATTATTTTAGTTGCTACTTTATAACTATAGTTTTGCTACTGTTATAAGTTGCTGTGCAAATATTTTCAGAGATAGAAGTTTGCCAAAGGGGTCAAGATTCATAGATTGAAAACTGTTGATTTACAGTAATCCAGTGGTAGAGAATGAAAGGTTTAGACTAGGGGAAACAGCAAAATTAAAGTGGTAAAATTACATAAAGCTGATATCATGTCAAGAAATTCAAGAAGTTACAGTTTCAGATGACTCTTGATATCTAAGTATTATACTTGATAGATCTTAGTGTTCAAGAACAGCTAGAAGCATTTGAAACATTCCAAGTATCCCTTAAATTGGTGTCCATAACCCCATGTGGCCCAAGAGAGATCTCTGAATTGGAGTCTTACAACAAATAACGACTCTTAAACTATCCCAAATCATGTTTACTCAAGACTGATAAGACAGAAAATAAGATTGGGCAGTGAAATCTATAGCCTTGTAAAGATAAACTCAGTAAGACTCAAACACTAGGCTTGACTTTCTAATTGAATATAATTATATTGTGCACTTTGAGATCATCGACAATGCAATAAAGATATCCTATTTCTAGGTAGTTGATAATGTGTGAAGAAATGCATACTTGCTAGAGACACAAGAGACGATAAGTACAAAGCTGTGGCTGAAATAGAAAAGCTCCCTTCTAGTCCTTGACTGGTGCTAGTGCTGGTGAGCACTAGTCAGAAATTTATATAAAATTGGTAGTATCTTTTTGCCAGGAAAATTGCAGAATGGTGGCTGGTTCTTTTGTTAGAAATATGATACCCAGCAGAAGAGACTGAAAGAGAGGATATAAAAGTCTGGGGTCAGAAATTAGTGAGCAGAAGAGGCTGGTTTAAGCATTGGAGTTTTGTTGTTTTGCTTTGGATTTTTTTTTTTTTTTTTGGAAAGAAGAGGGAATTTACAGGTGATTTTGTAGAGAAACCATTAAGATAAAAATACAATATTAGATACATTTTTTAATAGTGAAAACAGACGGAGTATCACAAAAAAGCTAGTCAAAGGCAAATAGTGAACCTTTAAGGTCAGTCAATTTTATTTTCATTTCTGGATTATCTTTAATGCCAACTTAAAGTGTAGCTGAATTGAAGAGAACACATACCTCCCAGTTTTTGAAAGACTGAGAAAATTGTAGAAATCTCGTCATAAAATATGACCTTTGTTCAGCTATCACCCTCTCATATTCTCTTGCTATCATCTTCTGCATTTTTAGTCTTTTAAAGTTGAATAACATTAAAGAAAAGAATCTTCTCTCTAGAAAAAAATAGCCATATTTCATTACAAGCCAAATTTTCTACTCCATTCAGTACACAGAGGCTTTCCACTCAAACAGAAGACTATAAAATAAAGGGCACTAGATTTTAAAATATTAATTACTAATTAGATATAATACTTAGAATATTTGTGTGCTTATACATTGTTACAGAAACATTTTAATTCTGGGTTTAAATCACGATAGAGACATAAGAAAAATGAGTATTTGAAGAGCTAGAAATCCTATTTTGGATAAGGCTTCCAGGTTAGCATCAAAATATTTAATAAAATTAGAATTCCACGGGTTTGGAAACTAAATGAGTTATATGCGCAAGGCTGTGAATTTGTGCTTCAATTTCATAAAATATTTGAATTTAATATATTACTTAAATACTATATTTTCCATAACATACTCATTTGTTTTTCTGCTATTCAAATTTAATTTGGAGTTGGTATTCTGGATTTTTTCCTGTATAAATGTACAGTTTGCTTCATCACAGAAGTAATGGTAAATCTAGACATACAGAATTTGGAGTTGTCAGTCTTCTATGCTTCCTAGTTAAAGGATATTCAAGTGACACACTTTTACAACTCTTATGGGATATTCTACAAGCCATACATCTTTTTTTTCTGCACAGATATTTGAACAACTCCTACATTGTACTTACGTAATGAATTAAGGGTTTTAAAAAGGTAAGTTTATTTTGTATGTGGAAAGGACATGGATGGTCAGAGGGTCAACTTGGCAAGCAAAATAATACTTCTTGGTTAATGATATGTACAACTGAGCATTCCAGAGAAATCTATTTATTTCATGGCAATATAAACTTGAATAATGTCACTAACCTAAGAGACTTGATATAATGATACTACTCAAGGTTACCAACGGTGGTAGGAAGTGTAACTCTGTAAGTTTAAAGGTGATAGTGACAGGAGAATCATAATCAGAGATATGGTTTTTGAAAGCAGAGGAAGAATACACAATTTACTACTGAAATAACAAAGAAGTAATATGATAATAAATGGACACAGTTTATGAGAGACTAGATGTTGCTACACATCTGGCTTTTAAAATAAAGGAGTGAACTATCCCAATTAAATAGATGTAAGAAGCTAAATGAGACATGGAAATTCATTCGCCTAGAAACACACTAAAGAGGATAAGTTTATGGATACTTTAGCCCATTCAAAGTGATATGAGACTGTTGACATGAAGCTGTATAGAATTATAAATTTACATTCTTTCCTATATTTTATATAGCAGCAGAAAATCTATCACAATGATCAGCTGATATTTTGAGCCAAAATGTAAAGGGAGTAAGATTGTAGCATGGACTAAGATTCTTTTCCCAGTTTTTCTGAGTATTAATTGCATTTTTGTTTTTCTTTTCTACTATTTATTCTTACTTTATTTCTTTTCAACTATTACTACTTACAAGTATTGGGGGCATTACTATAACCTTAATTTTCAAGTGATAGGACTTTGGTGTGGGTGAACTATGTTTCCATCTAAGATAGAAGGAATCTGAGGATTTGACTTGCCCTTACTCATTCAACTGGTCTTCTTGAGGATTATTTTACTGGTTGCTAGTGTCTGATGTTGACAGATATATCAAATTGTTCAAGCATTTGTTGAATCTTGGGGTATGAAATTTCATTCTGTTTATGCCACATGTAGTTGACATCTCTACACCAATGACCACTCTATTAATATACCAGTCCCGCAAGTTCTGGAATGATCTATGATAATGGTTGAAAAATGTCAACATGGTGATAACATTTGACTATTCAGTTGTTCAGTCCTCCTCCCATATTGAACAGTTTTGGTGAGCTAAATTTATGATTTGAAATGACTCCTACAGAGCCTAGTAAAGTGGCTCAGAAGGCAAAAGTTCTTGACAGTTAAGTCAAGCTCAATGGCTTATGAATTCCTAGGATTTACATAATAAAAGAAGAGAACTAACTGTGGAAAGTTGCCCCCAGGTTTCTACATACTAATATGCTGAACATTTACTGCACAGTAATAAATAAATGATATAAATATTTTAACATCTCATATTGTTTGTAAATATAACAATCCACATTTCTCCACCATTGAAGTATTTTTCTCAGGATATGTAATCCTGTGACTTCTAAGGCCTTGGTCAGATATCTATGACAAGGCTTATACATATAGTTTTTTCATTAACTAATTTATTTATTCACCTTTTATCTCAATATCCAACCCATATCTCTTCCCAACCACCCTTCTCGGAGCTGCTACCCCATTCTCCTCTTCCCTTGTCTTCTGAGAAGTGGGGTCACAACCCCCTGTACATCAAGTCTCCACAGGACTAGGCATATCCTCTCCCACTGATGCCAAGCAAGACACTCCAGTTAGGGGAGCAGGATCCACTGGCACACTGGCAGAAAGGCAACAAATTAAGGGACAACCTCAGCTCTGGTTGTTGGGAGACCTACATGAAGATCAAGCAGCACATTTGTTATATATGTGTAGGAAGGGGACTAGGTCCAGCCCATGCTAGCTCTTTTGTTAGTAGTTCAGTCTCTGGGAACCCCATGGGTCTTAGTTACTTAATTCTGTGGGTCTTCTTGTGGAGTCCATGTCCTCTTCAGTTTCCTAACTCTTCCACAAGACTCCCAGAGCTCTGTCTAATGTTTTTGGCTGTGGGTATCTATATCTCTTTTGATTGACTTCTGGGTAGAGTCTCTCAGAGGAGAGATATGTTAGGATCCTATCGGCAAGCATAACAGAGCATCATTTATAGTGTCAAGGACTGGCTATTGCTCATGGGATGGGTCTCAATTTGAGCCAGTCATTGGTTGGTCATTCCTTCCATCTCTGTTCCATTTTGTCCCTGAATTTCTTGTAGGCAGCACAAGTTTTGGATCAAAGGTTTTGTGGATGACTATCACATTGAAATATTTCTCCTTCCCAAGAAAGTAGATGTTTAAAATAAGATTGTTTAAAATAAGTTATGGCAAATATTAACTGTTTCTAAAATATTTCAAGATAAGCTCTGTAGATAAAATATTTCAAGAAAACTCTGTAGATTTTTTTTTCATTTACATTTCAAATGCTATTCCAAATAGCCTATACCTTTCCCTGCCCTGCTCCCCAACCCACCCACTCCTGCTTCCAGCTATTAAGAATGGGGACATCATGAGATTTGCACACAAATGGATTGAATTAGAAAATATCTTCCTGAGTGAGATAACTCAGACCCAAAAGACATGCATGGTCAGTACTCACTAATAAGTGAATATTAGCCAAAAAAAGTTTAGAATTCCTAGAATATAGTCCACAGAACTCAAGAAGGCTAAGTCAAGGGGCCCAAGTGAGGATGCCTCAATCCCACTTGAGAAGAAAGCAAACATAAGAGGGGAGTAGGGATAGAGGGACATAGGTGGGAAAGGGGAGAGGGAGGAGAGTAGAGGAACATGATCAAGTATTGGGGGGGGGAACAGGACTGAAGCCCTGAGGGCTAGCAGAAAGAATGGAAACAAGCAACCTCAGGAGGTAGGAGGTGGGAGACTCCAGAATATACCAGAGACCTGGGAGCTGAGAGACTCTCAGGTCTCAAAGGGAGGGACATTAGATGAAATGCCGTACAGTGGGGAGAGAGAACTTGTATATTCCACCTCCAGTAGAAAGACAGGACATCAAGTGGAAGGATGGGGTTGTCATCTCACAGTCAAAAACTCTGACCCAGAATAGTTTCCACCTGAAAAAACTGCAGGGACAAAAATGGAGAAGAGCCTGAAGAAAAGGAGGTCCATTAACAGGTCCAGATTGGGGCCCAGCTCAGGGGGAGGCCCCAAGGCCTGAAACTATTACTAAGGCTATGAAGTGCTAACAAACATGAGCCTATCATGATTACCCTCTGAAGACTCATCAAGTAGCTGAAAGAGTCACATGCAGATATTTACACTCAGCCAATGGACATAATCTGCTGACCCCTGTGGTTGAATTAGGGAAAAGCTGGAAGAAGCTGGGGAGGAAGAAAACTGTGTAGGAGGATCAGTAGTCTCAACTAACCTGGATCCCCAGGATCTCTCAGACATTGAGCACCAACCAGGCAGTATACACCACCTGATATGAGGCTCCCAACACACATACAGCAGACTGCTGAGTCCGGACTCAGAGAAGATGCACCTAACCCTTGAGAGACTTGGAGCTCTCGGAGTGGGGATGTCTGGTGGAGTGGGGTAGGGTAGGCACATCCTCTTGGAGATTGGGGGAGGAGGTGTGGGTTATGGTACACCTAAGGGTGGACCAGGAGGAAGATAAAGTTTGGACTGTAAAAAATGATTAAAGAATAAATTGAAAAAATAGAAAGAAAGAAAGAAAGAAAGAAAGAAAGAAAGAAAGAAAGAAAGAAAGAAAGAAAGAAAGAAAGAAAAAGTAAACTGAACAAGCCAGTTTAGGGAAAGCTAATAAGCAGCATTCCTGCAACTACCTCTAGGTCAGTTAATTTTATAAAGCCACAGTTACTCTGATATCCAAATCCCCATGGACATAGATGCAAAAGTACTTAATAAGATACACACAAACCGAATCTGAGAACACATGAAAAAGATCATTCACCATGACCAATGAACTTCATTGGATGGTTTAACACACAAAATTCAATTAATGTAAATCACCATGTAAGCAAACTAAATGAAAAAACAATCATCACATGATGATCTCATTCAGTGGAGAAAAGGACTTTGAAAAAAATCCAGCACCCCTTCATGTTAAAAGTTCTAGAAAGACTATGGATACAAGGGACATTCATAAACATTATTAAGGTAGTTTATAGAAAGTTCATAGTAAATATCAGCTTAAATGGAGAGAAACTGAAAGTAATTCTAAAACCACTAAAATCAGGAATAACACAAAGTTGCCCACTCTCTCCATACATATTTTTTGTAGTACTTGAAGCTTTATCTGGAACAATATGACAACCAAAGGAAACCAAGTGAATACTAATTGCAAAGGAAGTCATAGATCCTAGAGGCAAACCTATAAACACCATTTTAGTAAAAGATGTGAATTCCTAACTATATTCTAAATATTAATAATTTTGGTCAGAGTAAACTTTAGTTCCTACCTCCTCCACAAAGCGATATCTCCTTGCTACAGACAGTTCTGTAGCAAAACTACAGTAAAGTAGTTCAACTGGGAGAAAATAAGTGAAGATACAATCTCCAGCTGATATGGCTGAAATACAACAATTTCACCTAAGACTTAGACATCACAGCTAAAGAGGGAGCAGGAATATTAGATCAAGAGGAATTGGAGTTTTGTTATTAGACTGTGTCTCCTAACAATGTCTGAGAAGCTATTCTCTTGAAGTCTCAATATGGCCGCCCAAACAATACTTAAACCAGAAAAACACCAACAGACATATTAATCTGAAAGGGGAAAATCTCATTGGGCCTAAATTCTGTTCTGAGAATAGAAGAAATAGTTCTCCCTGGGAAAGAGTCCCAAATTAGTTATCCAAGAAAAAGAGAGAGAGAGAGAGAGAGAGAGAGAGAGAGAGAGAGAGAGAGAGAGAGAGAGAGAGAGAGAGAGACTGGTGGCATGGGCTTGTGAAAATTTAAAGTCTGCTCCCAGAAACACACCTTTTCCAACATGGCTGTACCTCCTAATCAATCTTAAATATTCCACTCCCTGGTGACTAAGCACTCTAAATAAGAGCCTGTGTGGGCCATTCTCATTCAAACCACCATAGCTATTATTGAAACAGTTTGCTAAATCTCCTGTCTTGTCCTCTCATTAACATGTTCTATACCAAAAAGTTACCAAGATTATATAGCCCACATATTATTCTTTCTTATTCCACAGCATAGCTCATTTGTTTTTTCTCGAAGAATACTTGAATCTATATATGCTATGTTATTGAGACCCACGTTATATATGTATATATTGTACTACCTCCATAATTCAAAAAGCTATGATATAGTAGGCTTCCTTCATTTATTAATAGAAGATCAGAGGTGAGATAATATATTTTGCTTATTTTATTTATTTACATTTCAAATGTTGTCCTCCTTCCCTGTTTCCCCTCCACAATCCCTCCTCTCCATCCCCTCTACCCCTTCCCCTTTGCCTCTGTGAGGGTGCTCTTCCCCCCACCTACCTCCAGCCTGGCTTACTGTTCTAGTATTCCCCCTACACTGGGGCATCGAACCTCCACAGGACCAAGGTCTTCCCCTTCCATTGATGTCAGACAAGGCAATCCTCTGCCACATATGTAACTGGAGCCAAGGCTCCCTTTTGTACTCTTTTGTTGGTGGTTTAGTCCCTGGAAGCTCTGGGTCGTCCGGTTAGTTAATATTGTTTTTCTTCCTATGGGGTTGCAATCCTCTTCAGCTCCTGCAGTCCTACACCTAACTCATCCATTGGGACCCTTTGCTCAAGTTTGGCTGTATCTCCATCTGTATTGGTGAGGTGCTGGCAGAGTCTTTCATGGGAAAGCTATATCAGGCTCCTGTTAGCAAGCACTTCTTGGTATCCGCAATAGTGTCTGGGTTTGGTGTCTTGAGATCGGATGGGTCCCTAGGTGGGGTGGTCTCTGGATGGTTTTTCCTTCAGTCTCTGCTCCATTCTTGGTTACTGCATTTCCTTTAGACAGGAACAATTCTGGTTTAAAGGTTTTGAGATGGGTGGGTGGCCTCATCCCTCAACTAGGGGCCATGCCTATCTACTGGAGATAGTCTCTATAGGTTTTATCCATTACATAGCTGGCTCTCTAAAATAATTACCAAGTTACTTTGTCACTAAATCATAATAGTGTTTATATTTCTTTTCCTCAATAGCATCAAAACATAGGGATATTACCTCTCACATATAACTTAATAGAATTACATCATGAAAGAAATTGTTTGGTATGATGTACAGTATATAGATTATATAATGCTTTTCAAAACTGTGACTATGAAAAAGTGAAAATTACTCATGGAAAAAATGTAAATTAATATTATTATTATACTAATTAAAACCATTTCTGTCCTTTTTTCCTAATTGGAATAGAATAAAATGCATCTGCCAAACCAACAATGATTTACTATTTTTCCAAGGTAATATTAATCTTTAGCAAGAATAATATGTCTGGCAGAGTAATTATAATTGGAACTATTATTTACTTGCATATTCAGTAGTCAACAGTCTTTTGTCTAGATCTAGCTTATATTTCTCTTGAGCAAATCAACTAGGTATGTATATAGCCATAAGCATTTCATCACTTAAATCATTATATAATATTATTTATAATTATAAAATAGATTTTTTAAATATAATCTTGACTCAGATATTAACCATTGGCTAGGGAGAAGTCATTACATATAATTTAAAAATTATATTTATTATCATATATGAATTATGAAATTTTAAATGGTTCCACAAATTAATGAGATTCACTATGATATTTCTACACATACACAAAGTATTCATTTATTATGCATTTTACCATCCTCTTAACATCTCCAACATTTTTTGCTCCAATCCCACATTTTAGTAATCATTTTTTTCTTCCAGAATATCATTCTCTGTTTCTATGTGTACATAATGAGTAATGTGGTATTTGCCTTCCCATGTTTTTCTTACTTATTATAACATGAGCTCTTACAATTCTATCCATTTTGTTCCTTTCATTTTTGTTCGTTGGCTAAAAATACATCAATGTGTAAATGAAAGGTTCAGTTTTTAAAATAGGATCTTTGATCCATTTAGAGTAGATGATTATGTACAAAGTGATATATATTTACAACTAACAATCTGCTTGCAGATCCACTTGCCCTGTGACATTTATTGAAGAAGTTTTGAGAAGAATGCTGATGTTTAACTCATTTTTCCTTTTAATTGAGTCCCATTGCCAAAGCTAATGAGATGTGGCTAGCAATGTTTAGGATAGATACTTTTCTCTTATGTAAACCTCTTCTGAAATGCCTCCTGAGACATGTCCAGAGCTGAAACCTAGGTGAATTTAAATCCAGTCCAATTGAAAATGACAATTAACTACCTCATGATTACCACTTTTCAATGTGATACTCCCAAGCATCACTTTAAATCACAAAATTCTCCCCCTGAGTCTCAAGGACTCATCATCATTACTTATTCACCAATCATGTCCATCTTCCATTCTATTAGCACCTCCAGCTCCATCCTAGCTCCTCTTCCACAGTGCAGTTATCAATGAATGGTTCTTTCAGGATAGCTTGATGTCTATGAAAATGCATTAACATTGGCTTTATCTGGAAGACTCTCTAACATTTTTAAGCCTTCTCCAATTATACAATTATCATATTGTGATCAGGGTTACTAACAGGAACATTGGTAAGGAGTTATGTACAAGGAGTAGGAATAACTCAAAAACAGCTACATCACCAAGACGCACACCTCAACATGGGTGACAGCTCCCCTAAACAGCACCCATGTAGATATGGACCTAAAGCTTGCAAGTAGCTCCACAGTCAGTTTCCTTTCCAGTTTGAATGCTCAGTCACCACACCCAGCATATTTCTCTACCCCACCCTTTTTTAAAATTTAAAAATTATATTAGTCTTGTATATACAAAGTTATAAATAAAATTAACTTGATTATGTTGGAAAGAAATAAAATCTAAATTTAATACAAAGTAAAAATTATAATCTAACAATTTAATAAATTAGGTAAGGACACTGAGTAAAGAAAATGGGGAAAACTAGTCTATGTAACTTTGAAACCAAATACTTAATCAACCTATCCTCACTGAAAGCAGAAAGCATAAAGACATATCACATGCACTACTAAATAACCTGTTTTTCTGCAGTGACATAGGTGTAGGAATTTTGACTCTAGTTTTTGTATAAAATTGAGCAAATAAGTCAATATATTTTTTGTTGTTGTCACTTTTTTTATTTCCAAGTCAGATTTCATTAATATAGTTTTATTATAAAATTAAGATACATGTTTATAAAGCTGACAGTTCATTCTTTTTAAACCTAACATTGTCATTGATTCTCTGGAACTTTCAATTATGCACTGAAATTTCACTCACTTTCCAGTCCTTCCATTCCTGCCCCTAAACCCTTGTGACCACCCAAAAAGCAGTAAAAATTAAAAAGTCTAATTTATATTATCTATATACTCACTGAAATGTGGCCAATGGCCTGTTCTCAGTGGCCTGCCCCTTAAATAGATCTGAGCTTCCTCTGCTTCTGGAACAACCCCTACCTGCTTCAGTAAACACCCCACACAGAAAAGGAACACATTACACAGACACCAAAGAGAACTCTTACAGAGTGTGAGATGCTGAGGCAGAGATCTCCACAATTGATGGTCAGGGTGTGTCTTAGTCAGGGTTTCTATTCCTGCACAAACATCATGACCAAGAAGCAAGTTGGGGAGGAAAGGGTTTATTTGGCTTATACTTCCATACTGCTGTTCATCACCAAAGAAGTCAGGACTGGATCTCAAGCAGGTCAGGAAGCAGGAGCTGATGCAGAGGCCATGGAGGGATGTTCTTTACTGGCTTGCTTCCCCTGGCTTGCTCAGCCTGCTCTCTTATAGAACCCAAGACTACCAGCCCAGAGATAGTCCCACCCACAAGGAGCCTTTCCCCCTTGATGACTAATTGAGAAAAAGCCCCAAAGCTGGATCTCATGGAGGCACTTCCACAACTGAAGTGCCTTTCTCTGTGATAACTCCAGCCTGTGTCAAGTTGACACACAACTAGCCAGTACAGGGTATTTCCTTCCTTTTAATCTGTTAGTAGAGGAAGATTCAGAAATCATCTAAGTTTCTATTCTTCCAAGATTTTGTGTATGATGTGAAGCTTCTGATGTTCCTGTTACTTTCTTGGAAAAAATATTTCAGTTCAGAGTAAATTTTACAATTCAGAGAAAATGATATACAGCAACAGATCACCTTCAGAACTTCATGCAATTTAGGGATTCCTTGAAGTGAAACTGAACTGGCCTCAGACTGCTTGGCTTTATGTACTTTCTTAAACCTTACTAAAGTATCCCATCAGCCTGTAAATATGTCATTGTGCCTGATTGTACTATCATCTATATAATGTCCTGCCCTATTCCTTCCTTCCAGACTTGGCACTTTACTTTTTTTTTATTTTTTTTTATTTGTTATTTTGTCTATTTACATTTCAAACGTTATCCTCTTTCCTGATTTTCCCTCTTCACAGCCCCTATCCCATCCCTCCTCCTGCTTCTTCTGTGAGGGTGCTCCCCCCACCCACTCCCACCTTCCCTCCCCGGTATTCCTCTACACTGGGGAATAGAGCCTTCACAAGACCAAGGGCTTCTCCTATTGATGCCAGACAGTCCTATTCTCTGCTACATATGCAGCTGGAGCCATGGCTCTCTCCATGTGTACTTTTTGGGTTTTGGTGGTTTAGTCCCTGGGAGCTCTTGGGGATCTGGTTGGTTGATAATGCTGTTCTTCTTAAGGGATTGCAAACCCCTTCAGCTCATTCAGTCCTTTCTCTAATTGCTCCATTGAGGTCCCAGTGCTCAGTCCAATGGTTGGTTCCAAGCATCCACCTCTGTTATTTGTCAGGCTCTAGTAGAGCCTCCAAGGGGAGAGCTATATCAGACTTCTGTCAGCAAGCACTTCTTTGCATTGGCAATAGTATCTGGGTTTGGTATCTGCAGATGGCATGGATCCACAGGTGGGGCTGTCTCTGGATGACCTTTCCTTCAGTCTGTGCTCCATATTTTGTCCCCATATTTCCTCTAGACAGAAGCAATTCTGGGTTAAAAATTTTGAGATGAGTGGGTAGTCCCACCCCTCAAACTGGGGCCTTGCCTAACCTCTGGATATGGATTTATAGGTTCTCCCTCCCCATTTTTGGGTATTTCAGCTAATGTCATTCTTGTTGGGTCCTGGGAGCCTCTTGATTTTCTGGCATCTGGGACTTTCTGGTGGCTTCCCTCAGTTCACTATCTGCCATTACTACACACTTCTGTTCAAATTCCTGATCCCCTGTCTATCATCCCTGTCTCCTCCCATACCTAATCCTGCTCCTCCCCTTCCTTTCTTCCTCCCAAGGCCCTCCCACACTCTACCTCCTCTTATACTATAACAAAATGTCTATGTCCCTCAACAGACGAATGGATACAGAAAATGTGGTGCATTTACACAATGGAGTACTACTCAGCAATTAAAAACAATGAATTCATGAAATTCTTAGGCAAATGGATGCATCTGGAGGATATCATTCTGAGTGAGGTAACCCAGTCACAAAAGAACACACATGATATGCAGTCACTGATAAGTGGATATTAGCCCAGAAACTCACAATATCCAAGATACAATTTGAAAAACACATGAAACTCAAGAAGAAGGAAGATCAAAGTGTGGATACTTCACTCTTTCTTAGAATGGGGAACAAAATACCCATTGAAGGAGTTACAGAGACAAAGTGCTGAGATAGAAGGAAAGACCATCCAGAGACTGCCCCACCCGGGGATTCATCCCATATACAACCACCAAACCTAGACACTATTACATACGCCAGAAAGATTTTGCTGACAGGACCCTGACATAGCTTCATCTTGTGAGGCTATGACAATACAAATACAGAAGTGAATGCTCACAGTCATCTCTTGGATGGAACACAGGGCCCCTAATGAAGGAGCTAGAGAAAGTACCCAAGGAGATAAAGGGGTCCACGACCCTATAGGAGGAACAACAATATGAACTAACCAGTATCCCCCAGAGATGTGTCTCTAGTTGCATATGTAGCAGAGAATAGCCTAGTTGGCCATCAATGGGAGGAGAGGCCCTTGGTCTTGTGAAGATCATATGCCCCAGTACAGGGGAATGCCAGAGCTGGGAAGCAGGAGTGGGTGGGTTGGGGAGCAAGGCAGGGGGAGGGTATAGGGGGCCTTGGGGATAGCATTTGAAATGTAAATGAAGAAAATATCTAATAAAATGCATTAAAAATAAAATAAAAAATAAAAAATAAAAAATAAATAAACTTAATGGAAGGAAAGGTTATTTTAACTCAGAAGTTTGGAGTGCATTTCATCATGCTGGGGTAAATAGGGCTTCACAACTGTGAAGCCTTTGCTCATATGTTTTAAGAGTTAGGAAGCAGTGAGTTTATATTTTCTACTAAGTGCTAAACCCCTGGCCATAGATACCCTTTATGGATATTTCTTCCTTAATTTATTTTGTTAGAAATGCTCTTACATATCTACCTAGAGGTGTATTTCCTAATATTTTTCAATTAATCAAGTTAAGTTAATAGTAAATATTATTTATTATTATTATTAATATTATTGAGAACATATATGAGTTTAGTAATTCTGACAGACACGATTCTCTTCCAGATTAGCAAGACATCATTGCACACCATTTTGTCATTCAGAGGTAATTCTAAAAAATTATCTCATAGTCTAATGGGTTTGCCTTTAAACGTGAGTTTAAAACTTTTATCTTACATAATTGCAATATTTTGTACTATTTATTTATTCTTTTAGAGCTTGATTTTTACTCTGGATCACAGTTTGTACTCATTGTTCTTTTGCCTCTGCATCCACTATTGTGAAGACAGGTATGTATCACCATTCATGACATTGCCAATCTGAATATGACATGACAAATAGTTGCTAGGTGTTGATAATATGTACTGTATTTCCTACAGACATCTTGTACTTGAATGTTACTATCTTTCCCATGACTTAGGAAATTCCCTGCTGGTCTAAAACTTTCCTTATACTAATATTTTATTTATTCTCTTTCAGGTATATTTATTATGCACATATTTGATGTTTAAAATTATCATTATATGTATTGCTTAACATATTTGGATGACATCACTGCACAGGTGTCATGGCAAACCTATACAGCATTACATTTTTAGTATCTCTCCTCTTCTTGAATAGCAAATAAATTTCACACTACCTACCACCATCATAAATGTCCTTTTATGCTTTAGGTCTTTTTATATATGCGTTCTGATTGCTTCAGAGTTCTCTGGCCATTCCCTATGCTTAAGATTCTACTAAAGATTTCAAACATCAATTCTCAACCAATTCACAGTGATATGAACATTGTCAGCTTCAAGAACTGCAAAAAGTATCCCCCAATTTTTTTGTCATTCTATTCTAGTCCTTACAACTTTCATGGTTCTACTTAATGATACCAAACAATATTAATATTCTACACAGGGAAATGTGAGTTTAATAAACTACAACACTTCTTGAGTTGAACTTACCACATCTAATCTAAGCAAACATGTAAAGAATAAATAACTATTCATCCATTATAGTGAAATTGTTTTTATTGTAGCAATTTGTATATGTATTTTCAAATATTTATACTTGATATTCCTGACTTTAAGTACATTCATTCTACAACCGGCAATTCAGTATTTAATTCCATATATATATATATATATATATATATATATATATATATATATATATATATATAAAATTGAATCTTTTAAGATGAGTGGGTGGCCCCATCACCCAACTGGGGGCATTGCCTAACCTCTGGATATGGTCTCTACAGGTTCTACCTCACCTTTGTTGGGCATTTCAGCTAATCTCATCTTTGTTGCGTCCTGGAAACCTCTTGCTTTCCTGACATCTGGGACTTGCTGTTGGCTACCCACGGTTCCCCATCCCCCACTGCTACATAACTCTATTCAATTTCCTGACCCTCTGTATATCATTTCTGTATCTTCTCATACCTGATCCTGCCCCCTTTCCCCCCTCCCCCTCCTCTTATCTCACATATCTTTCTCTCAAGTGCCACCCACCTTCTCCTCCTTTTGAGTATTTTGTTCCTCCTTCTAAGAAGGACCAAAGCATCCACATTTTTCTCTTCCTTCTTCTTGAACTTCATATGGTCTGTGAATTGTATCTTGGGTATTCCAAGTTTTCGGGCTACTAGCCACTTATCAGTGAGTGCATACCATGTGTGATTTGAAATGTAAATACATAAAATACCCAATTAGAAAGAATATTAATTTTTCTCCTAAGCTTTTATAAAACAAACTATGTCTGCGTTATTATTTCTAGTGATTTTTATATCTCATCATAAAAGTATTAGCTGATAAATAGGAAGATATTTTACTATTAAGAACTTTATTTGTTTCAGGAGGGTATGTAAAATCAACATCCTCAGGTTGGAATATGGACATTCTCATCTCATATATCAAGGTAGCAAATCTCAGACAGGTGCTTCGGTAGAATTGAATGACTGAATTGTAATGCCTATAGCTTTATCTTACTAAGGATAGTTCCTTTATCTTACTTGTGTACTATTTTTTGGTGTGTATAAAATATAGGTACTTTATTGAACTACACTTATCAGCTAAACCAGATTGCATACTGAAACTTTTACAATTGATTGATCACTTTTGATTTATCAGTTTCTACTCTTCATGTCTCTGAACCACTTAGTCCAAAGAAGACAATCCTATAGTCCATTTAATAACCATTCCACTAAATAATTTCAAATATATTAATCACTGTAATTTGTGGAATATTTTCCTACCATTTCCTAGGTGTGAAATAGTCAGAAGTTGGGCTTCCATTTCCCCAAACCAATTACTTCCTCATATGTGAGTCATATATGCTAATTTTATCATGTAGAATGTGACTAAATCAGTCCCTGTTTTTTTTGCCTGTTGTTCATTATATGAGTTCTAGGAGATTTGGGGCCAAAGTGATGATACTTTTGCATAGTGTTGTCTAATAGTGCAGACTGGAAGAAAGAAACCTATATTAGGCCTTTTATTGGCTCTAGTAACTGGATTAGATGATGATGATAAGAATATACACTAAAATGAACTCATCAGTGTTCCAGAGGAATGACAGTTAGAGATGATAGTATAAGGACACATTTTGCTGTCTAAAATCTGAATGATAAAACCTGTCTCAGATGCCTAAAAATCATTTTTCAGACTGAGATAAAATTCTTCTTCTACCAGATGCTAAACCTTATTTGAACCTTACTCCACTTGTTTCTAGAAATATTAGGATTTTGTTTTTCCTAGGAACACAGGGAATGAATGATTAAGTATAAATATATGTATACATCTTAGATTAAATTCACATAAAAATAATACAGAAAAGCTGAAAAGAAGAAAGTTTTGCCTGAAAACAAAGGGATAATTAGAAAGGATAATGAGAAGATATACATGTATGAAACTATCAGACAGTAATATTTAAATTTTTGGTAGATACAAGTCACATACAAACATCTATTTTCATACATTTTGGCATTAAGCAAATTTAAAATGATGATTTTTCTATGAATGTGAATATTAAATCAGTAATTGAAGTAAGTATTTTTAATTTCCTTTGTACTTTATTTGTAAACTTTTAATTGTTCACAGCTTAGTGAATTGATTTTTAGCTCAGTGGTACACTCTGTTTTGTTCTTGGTCCTTGATTCTATTAAGCATATTCACAAACCTTTTAGCTAGAACAGCATAGATATATGGTCAAAGTATAGTACTCAAAGTTTTCACAGAAAACATACTGGAAGCCATGTGTATAGCAATGCAGAAAGAGATTTACTGTGATGTTTTCTTTATTATGGAGATTGATACTTGACATAATTTATAGTTTTAAAGGTAGTGGCCCAATGAAATGATAGAATAATTTGAGTCTAAACTTAAAAGCCTTTTAAGGTGAATAATTTTATATTACTTTAGCTTAAAAGTTTGAGAACCAGTAACAGCAATATCAATTCAAAGGAGAAAGTGGATTATCAATTTAAGCAGAGAATTTATTTGCCTTCCTTCCATGCTTTGCTCTATTTTTGTTCCTCACCTACCCAAAAAGGTGAGCATGAACTTTTGCTCTCAATCTGCCTATTACAAATGGAACTTTATCAATTATCTAGATAGTCTTCTATTCCAGTAAATTTGACATATAAATTAATATTTCTAAAAGAGTATCTCTGTATCTTATATCTGCTTACCTTTTTCATTTCATTTTTCCATAACATTATTTTCCTTGTTTGCTGTTCAATAACACACTGTGAAGAAACATCTAGTTTAAACAACTAAAGGGCAAAAGTATTTTGACACACTTTTAAAGATTCCAAGATATGGTCACTTAGCATTGCCTCTGAACCTCAGGCAAGAAGCATGTAAAGCGGCTTATTTCATAGTGGATGAAATGCAGGGAATGATCGAAAAATGGCCAGAAATCAGAAGCATTCTTCAGTGGTCTACAAAAATGGATACTGAAGTGTCACTCCAAACGCTTCAAGTATGGAAGACTTTTCATCCTACCTCTGTGTAGTTATTGGGAGAAAATTAGGAAAACTTTTCAACTTTGTAATGCCTTTTATTAGTAATTATGAGAAATTTGTTCTTTCATTTCAATATTACATTATTAAAATATTTTTGTTTGTTGGTAGTGATATTCTGTTATTTTAAAAAATCCTCTCATTTAAAGTTATAATGTAATTATATCATTTCTTCATTTCTTTTCCTCTCTCAAAACCCTCACATGCACACTTTTATTCTTTCATTTGTTTTATGGATATTATTAGAAAACCAACCAATATGCTTTTCCCTAAGGAAGATGATTTCTATTTGTATTTTTCTGTTCAAATCATATCTAAGAAGCCATCTTGGTGATACTCCATGGGTGTAACTACTAACATTTCAAAGAGACATAGTCTCACAGCAACTTTCTCTAGTTTTTCTAGTTTTTCTACATCATTGTCCATAATGATCCCTGAGCTTTATATGACAGTGTTGTAAGTGTTTTAGCCTCATTGTTCTTCACAACTACATAGATAGTCAGTTATAGTTTTCTATATTGGAATCCTGAAAAGAAGATTTTTGGTTTCTTTGGAGACTCAGTTGTGTCATGTGATGTTTTCCTGGAACCATCTTATGAGAGGATGTTTAGCTGAGACAGACATGTGGGAAGTTGTTTTGCTGAGAACAGACATGTGATGTTTTACTGGATGTTGCCTGGAAAATGGGTATGTGATGTTTTGTTAGAGCACACACTTGAGAAGATGTTTGGAAAGGGTATAAGTATAACCCAACAGACAGTTGACAATGGTTAACATTGGTTCACCTTGGCACACTTTGCTGGTCTTCATTGGGCATTGTTGAAACTGGTCTTCACAAATGATGTTGTGACTTTATTTTGCCTTGCCTTCTTTTTTGATGTCATAGAGAGAGACATACCACAAAACTTCTCGTGACGTTCTAATGGCTTCTTGCCTTTTCTGTGTGGACTTAAGCTGATTGACAGAGCCTCACAGCTTCTTCTTTATTGAACTGCCATTGCTGATTCTTTTTTTTTTCTTTTTTACCTTTTCTTTTTTCTTTCTTTCTTTTTTTTAATTAGGTATTTTCCTCATTTACATTTCCAATGCTATCCCAAAAGTTCCCCATACCCTCCCCCCCCCCACTCCCCTACCCACCCTGGCTTTCCCCTGTACTGGGGCATATAAAGTTTGCATCACTCTTTCCAGTGATGGCCAACTAGGCCATCTTTTGATACATATGCAGCTAGAGTCAAGAGCTCCGGGGTACTAGTTAGTTCATAATGTTGTTCCACCTATAGGGTTGCAGATCCTTTTAGCTCCTTGGGTACTTTCTCTAGCTCCTCCATTGGGGGCCCTGTGATCCATCCAATAGCCGACTGTGAACATCCACTTATGTGTTTGCTAGGGATCCATCCCATAATTAGCCTGCAAACGCTGACACCATTGCTATTGCTGATTTTTGAATGGATCAAGCTACCACTGCTGATTCCTGTAAACTGAACTCTTGATGTCTAGACAATGAAGATGGGAATCGCTCCAAAGGACTATTTCTAAACAGGTACACATTCACCTTTGCCCTATTACCCTCTCCTTTCCATTACCTTTGGTCAGTGGCAGGCTAGTGTGGAGGTTAAAGCATTTAAGAACTCTTATTAAAATAGTTTGAAAAATCTAAGTCTATAGTATCCAACAGTTACAGAAAGGTTTTTTTTTTTTTTTTTTTTGATAAAGTGTGAGAACTACAGATTTGAGTATATTTAGAATGTAGATCAGAATTTTGTTGTTAGTGAAATAATAATATTTGTTTCACAAGAATTTAAAGAGTAGATCATTTGCATTTTTCACAGAACATATTGTTTAATATTCTATGCTACTTTAGTCCACGGCTTGGCACTTACAATTGTTTTAGTCTTACCTCTGGTATACTGAGCCTCTGTATGTGTTTTTGTCATACCTGTAAAGTTTAAACAGTGGAATTTGTTGATGAAGGGAGCAACCACAATGCAGCTCAGCTTGGCCAAAATAATAGAATCCCATTGTTGTAGGACTTCTTTTCCAGAAAATGAAACCTCAAGGCTTCATTTACCAGGAAGTGGTTTATTATGTGGACAGGTATCTTGTAGATTATTACCTGAAAGGATAGAGTACCAAATATTGTAGGGTGAAACTTCTATACATGTTGTGCTTCTTTGCCTCCCATATATAGAGGCATATACATTTTTAAATTTCATATATATGCATTCAATATATATTCAATATATGTATATTACATTCAATATATTCTGACCATAATCCCCCTCTCTAAAACCACACAGATCCTTCCAACCTGCCTATTTCCTGCCCTTACCTTCTTTTTCTCTTTAGAAAACAGCCAAACAAATCAAACAATTAGGCAGTAAAGGCTAGCATTAGAAAATAGGAGGAAGCAAGTGACAGACAGGAAAGCTATGGTCATTTTGCATATCCATAGAGTGAGATGATACTGATTAACTCCAACAAACACTGCTTGGTGGCAGTGTTTTGTTTGTTTTTTCCCTCTGAAGAATTATGAGTCCATGCTCAACATAATGGCAGGACTGAATCTTTGGCAAAAGATATCTTTATGGGAAAGAGAGAGAGAGAGAGAGAGAGAGAGAGAGAGAGAGAGAGAGAGAGAGAGAGAGAGAGAGAGAGAGAGAGAGATATGAGGATTACAACTATGGTTCAATAAATGAGCATATTCTGCTGGACCATGAGATAACTAACATTAAACACTATGCTATAAGTAAATTATACAGTTCATACAATTGAATATAGTAATTCATCTATGGTAAATTCTCATTTCAGAACAAGAGGAATTCACAAAACACAAATATCATTAAATTAAAGCCATAGTTGTTTCAGTTTCACTAAATTATAACTGATCAAAATGTGTTCAAGATATACATTGTGATAATTTAATATTAGGCCTACATTTTCAATTGTTTATAATAGCAAAATCACACAGTGTCATCACATATAGTTTTAATTCTATTGGAAGAAATGTTAAAAAGCTTGAGGTCAATTTTCTTAGCAAACTTTAATTAAGTAATACAGTAGTATTAAGTAAAGTCACTATCCTGTATATCTGAAATATTCTTGTTTCTTTCACTCAAGCATCTGGAAGTGACTCTTTTCTCTGATTGTGTTCCATTAAACTTTCTCCATTACCAATATAAATATCATAACACATTGTTATAGTGTATGTGACTTATTTGACTTAGAAAAACAAGCTTTATCCATTGTTGAAATTCATACAACTTTCATTGTATTGATAAAAATTCTTAATTTTATGTGTTCATCACATTTTCTTTGTTGATTTATTTATAAATGGAACATAGATAAACTATAATCTTTCATGTTATGTGTAAGAGGAGTGAGTCAGCATGTCCTGACCTCAGCCAGAAATGGCCCATACACACGCAGCAGGAGCTTCAGCATTCACTAAAACCCAGAACTTACTTGACAGCAGGAGAGGAACAAGGATGAAACATGTGACCTGAGCAGCCAGTTGGCTCGTGCCTAATGTGCAGGAGAAGCAGTTATGGAGGACGTGGGGGGTATGTGGGCAGAGGGTATAAAAGCATTCTCTACTATAGCAATAAATAAGTCTACTTCTGCTTCTTATCTGGCTTCTAGAGTCTGTCATTGATTCCGTGCCTTCTTAACCCCTACCTCCAAGGCCCATCTCAGGGTGGGGTTGGGGTGCGGGGCAAGGGTTAGTGCAACAGTTATGAACATTGATTAAAGGAATAATGGAAGAAAGAGATGTCTTTCACAGATTTATTTCATGTTCTTTGTATATATTCTCAGTAAGTATACCTCAGTAGAAAATTGACTCATGTAATACTTCATTTTTAAAGAATATTTTAGAGAGTAGTACACCCACGATTGTTTATGAAGAGCTCTCTTTGCTTCTCTTTATCATTTCCAATAGTTATTACTTGCTTGTTAGCAATAGCTGCCCTAACAGATTGAGGTAATGCGTAATTGTGGTTTTCATTTTCATTTTTGTGATGATCACTGATGCTTAGCAACTTCAAACAATATGCTTTAGTTTGAGAACACACAAACAACATGGTTGTTTGAATCTGTTTTGTTTGTTTGTTTGTTTGTTTTTCGAGAAAATGAGGTCGGTTTAGTTTCTTGGGTTCTGTTTAAATTAAGAGTATATTTTTCTATTGAATAAAAATTGGTTTGCAAATATTTTCTTCCATTTCACATATTGCCTTGTTCCTCCTTGGTAACTGATTAATTTTCTGCTCAGCATAACTGCTTTATAAACAATTGTGTGTTTTTATTTATTTGTCTTTAATTTTAAAAGCTTTTAAAAGTTATTTATTTTATTTTTCACTTGAACGAACGAATGTTTGCCTTTATGTTTATATGTGTACTGCATGCATGCTTGGTGCCAGAAAAGGTCAGCAAAGAGCACCAGATCCACTAGAACTGGAGTTATGGGTGTCTGTAGGCTTTCATATGGGTGGTAGGTGCCTACCTTGGGTCTTCTGCAAGAGCAAAAAATACTGTTAATTGCTGATCTATATCTCTAGTACCTATATTTACTTTTGTTCCTGATACTTGTATAGTCATATCCCAAAAGTTATTACTAAAACAAGTATCAAAACCTTTGTCTTCTTTCTTCATGATTTTAGATCTCTGTAACTTAAAGGTTTAATTAATTTCATAGGGATTTTCCTAAATTGCATAAGATAAAATCTTACATATTTTTCCATGTGAATTTCTAATTTTCTCAGCACTAATTATTTAGATGAATACTTATTCTTATTTGATGTTCTTGTCAAGAATTTGTTCAGAATATATACATGTTGTCACATTACCATGTTTTTATTACTGTGGCTATGCTATATGTTAGAAAAATAGGGAATAAGGTATTTCCAGTTTTGTGCTTCCTGAAGAGTGTGTAGGTTATTCTGATCCAGTTGTACTTACATATAAATTCTGGATCTTTTCCACATACCTATGAAAATGCCATTGGTATATTGATAGAGAAATTCTTTGGGGAATATGACCATTTTAACAATACTGATTTACCATTCATTAATACTAATTAGATTTCTAGTTATGTGCTTGCCTTTAGTCAACATTTTATGCATTTCAGTTTAAAGACCTTTTTCCTCTTTGATTAAATTTACTTCTAAGTATGTCAGTCTTTGTGATTCAATTCAAATGACATCTTTTTCAGATTGTTTTCATGAGTAGTTTGTAACTATTTTACAAAATGAATGTAATTTTTATCTAATCTATGATGTAGTTGAAGAATAATCAGTGAAAATACTTAAGAAAATACATGTAATACTGCTGATATATGTCATGTTTTATTTTGGATTTTTAAGGACTATTTTAGGATTTTTAGGATTTTTAGAAAGTCTATATTATCTTTCAAGCCTATCTTTTAAAGATATTTTTATATGTGAATAAAAGGGATAGAGATTTATCATTGAGGATCAGTTATTGATAATGAATACTGTCATATTCTTAATTCTTATTTCAGTTTTGTTAATATTCCCGCTGTGATACTGTAGACACATATTCTTATAATTGTTAAGTCCTCTTGATTAACTACATAGGTACACCCTTTATCTACCCTATGAATTGATGAAAAGCCCTTTTTTTCTAATAAGTGTAAAGGTGCTCATACTCCCTTATTTATGGACTATATTGCCCATTCCATTGTCTTCTGCTTGCATGCGTCCTTGAGGCTCATGTGACTTTATGTTACATGGAATGTATTATAATTTGTGATTTTCATATACATATCATCTTCTTGTTTAAATATTTAATCAAGCTATAATTGCATCAATCCCCCCTTTTCCTATCCTTCTTCCAACCTCTTTCATACTTCTCTACCTCCCTTTCAAATTCATGATGTATTTTTCTTGTTAATTTGTATTAAAATCTATTTTCTAAATTTTTTTCATAGGGTCTCTACACAACAATGGAATAGTAACTAAGGGAGTGGGTTTCTTATCATATAAAAGAACTCCATTTGGAGGATAAACCCATTCTCTATTATCTCTGCTTATCTGAAATCCCTGTACTCTTTCACTTATTCTTTGAAAAACCCTAATAACAACATAAACATAAAAGTCTCTATATAGCTCTGTTACTGTTATAATTTTGTATACTAATCATTATTATCAACTTCAACTGTTGTATTTTTCTGTTTTATTATCCAAGTCTTCAATATTTTAATTCATTATAGATTCTATTTAAATTTGTATCTTGAGTCATCAATACAAGAATTCTGTCTAAGCAGTACATTCATTAATTAACAGTCAACAGATGTGTGGTTGTGTACTTATATTAAAACTATAAGAAAACTTCAAGAAACTCTACCATCATTGTTACTGTTCCATTGTTTTGAAGAGATACTATGACCAACTTATGGGACATAGCATTTAATTGGGGATTTGCTTACAGTTTCAGAGGGTTAATCTATTATTATCATTGTAGAAAACATGGCAGAAGGTAGGTAAATTTGGAGTTAAGGCAGTAGCTAAGTGCTTTTATATTATCTACAAGTTGGAAGGAGAGAGAGAGACAGAGAGAGAGAGACAGAGACAGAGAGAGAGACAGAGAGACAGAGACAGACAGATTGGGCCAGACATGGGCTTTTGAAACCTCAAAGTCCACCTCCTGTGATACACCATATCCAAAAAGGCCACACCTAATCCTAAACAGTCAGGCAACTAGAAAGCAAATATTAGCATATATGAACCTTTGGGACTCATTCTCATTCAAACCACCACATCTCACTCTGTGGAACCCATAGGCTTGTAGCCATAACATAATGTAAAATGCATTTAGTCCAACTTCAAAAGTCTCTGTGTCATTCATAGTCTTGAGACTATTTAAATGCCCAAAGTCTAAAAATTCTCAGAGATTTAAGGTGGTCGGTCTCTTAACTGTAATACCAAATATAAACAAAATGTGATTGGTTTACATATTTCTAACGTATCATAACACAGAATATACATTACCATTCCAAAACTGCCAAAAGACTACTCTTTAGTGAGAAGATACTGGCCCAAAGCAAGACCAAAGCCCAGAAGAGCAGGGAAAATTTTATATCCTGACCATGATGTCTCTTTATATCTCCCATTCCATCCAGTTTTGTGGACTCCAACATCTCTCTTTCCCCTTGGATAGTTCCATACACTGTCTGTAGACTTCCTTAGCAGGTAGCCCATGGCTCTGACATCTCCAACATCTTGGGGTCTCCAAGGCAAGCCACACTTCACCTTAATAGTTTCATGCAACGTCCTTACTAGCCCTCCAAGCAAGTATTCCATTGCCACATGTATCAGTGAAGTTCCTTAAGTGTAAGAAGAGATACAACAACCCCTTTCTCCTATTGTGTTTTAGTTTAAAGCCTGAGCTGGGGGGGTGGTGATCAAAGGTGCTAAATGTTTCTGCTTGGTTGAGATAGAATTTGGCCCCCTCTTTGAATTAGATTTGCATAAACTTTGGCTTGTTGATTCTTTTCAGGTGGAGAAAATCCCTTGGCTTTTTCCTTTCACAGGTTATAAGATTACCTGGATGAAATTTTGCCTTAAAGGTACCACTCCCTTTATTTAAACTATACTGTATAAAAAAGAAACCTACTAACATACCCTTGAATTTCTTGATCCCCCACTTCCTTTTTACTTCTTCATCTACTGTTGTTTTTTCAAGATGTAGAGGAATTTTAATCCAGCAACTTGGCTGGTCTACCAAAGGATCACATCCAAAGACTTCTAGGTCTGTGTGATCTGGCTGGAATGACACAACATTAATCCCTCTGCCTGGAATACAGAAATGTCCTTAGTACAAACTCTAACCTCAAACAGTGCAGGTAAAATTAGTTTTTACAAGGAAGCAGCCATTGATGAAGGAAATGTCTAATTCAGAGGCAGGCAAAATGACAAATTTGTCTACCCCTTAATTAGATTTGATTTATATCTATATTATATTATCTATATATAGATATAATCTATATCTATATTATATAGATAAAATTTATAGATTTCTGTATGATATATAATATATAATTCTATAATATAGATATAGATATACTTATAATTATTATATAATATATATTTTAATAATATAATTATATAATACATAAATATATTATATATAATAATTATATTATTACATATTGTGTTTTGTCTGTACATATATTATATTGTCTTTATTATAGCTTTAGTCTCTATATATTATATTATCTATATTATAATTATAGTCTATATCTATGTTACATATAGATATAGATATAATATCTGTATTATAGAATTAGAATCTATCAAATCAAAAAAGATGAGTCAGAGATAGGATATGCCCAACTCTCAGGAGAAAAATCAGGAAAAGAATCTACTTAAGAGCAACTCAGACTCAGCTGAGCCAGTCAGTCAGTTCCATATGGTTCAGGATAGTTCAGTTGAGTACAGTTCAGTTCACAAAGTTCAGGGACAGTTTTCTCGAAGCAGAGCAATTCAGACCAAAGCCTAGAAAAGCCTATTTGGAACAGTCAGATTGGAGAAGTGTTTAAGTCAGGACAGCTGAATTGAACCAACCAGTTAGAGTTCAGAAAGAACTAGGAAGGGTGAGCTTATTCAGCAGTAGGCATTTGAGATGACAGTTACATCAGACAAATAAAAGATCCTTTTATAAAGAAAATAAAGAAAGTCATACAGGTTTAAGAAAATAAAGAGAGAGGGGGAGGGAGGGAAGGAGGAAGGGAGGGAGGGAGAGAGAGAGAGAGAGAGAGAGAGAGAGAGAGAAAATAATCCTGACTTCTGTCTGGAGATACCTGGTTCTTAATTGTTTACGCAGAGTCCTAGATAATGCAGAACTGTACTGAGACTAGGCTGATTTCATGATAGACTTCAAATTGGCAGTTAGAGAGACTAGGCCTAAGAACTGGGAAAGTCCAGGCAAACCCAGGTACTTCAATTAGGAATAGAAAAAACCCTAGGTTCCAGCCTTCACTTCCTGATAATGACTCTGGAATGTCTAGATATAGAAAAAGATAAAGCTTATCTACCCTATAATTCCAATGTTCTTTAAAACAAGACTGCAAACTCACTTGGTTGTCTCTCTATCTTGGTAATGGGAGACCCCAGCATGATGGACTTCTGCAGAATAAAAGACTCTTTGCATTTACATACTATTTGAGTCTGGGGTATCATTCTTCGGTGAATCATGGACCCTTACAGTACTTGCATTGTCTCCAATATAATTACATATCCCATGTTTCCACATGTGTTTTGTGGTCAGTTGAAATAGGTACATTGATTTTGTTTTATCACTGTGATTGCTCACCCCTCAGCCTCTAGTTGTAGTTATTTGGATTAATCTCTGTTTTAAATGGTAATAATGTCTTTTGACCCCAAGCCAGCAGTAATTACTAGATGTTGAGGTAGAAAGTAGTTGATTTTGCAGTTCTTATTTCTCTCCATCCCTAATGTCTAAGAATAGATTCTGGAGAGAGATCCTAAAGCATTTATTCTGGAAGATTTGAACCAGCTTTTGAAAATCAAAAGTATGACTGAAATATATATTTCAACAGTATCTCATTGAACTTTAAGAGGACTAATATCCAAATAATTTCAAACATCCTTCTTTGCTCTATAGGATTGACTATATTTCAATCTACCAAAATAATCTGCTTAGTTGATTTTTGGCCTTAACTTGTCTTGGCTAAATTAGACATAGATTTTTTTGTTTCATGAAATATGGTTTTAGAGTCAAACCATAAAAGGATAACTACAAAAAAAGGAATACCTTCTCTTTGATATAAAGGTCTTTGTGTAATTTAAAAAAAAAATTTCTTTATGGCTGGAAATCACCTTTTGTATTTGTCCTGATAAGATATAACCCCTAGGCAAAATGTCCATTGTATATAATACAATATTTTGGTGAACCTCATTAACTCAGTAAATAAAAATGAACACATTTATCTCAGTAGTTACTAAAAGCATTGGCAACACCTAACAGATATTCATGATCAACATAGGAAAGAAACTACTTTAATGTAAAAAGGTTAAAACCATATAGTTCACATTACATACAAGAGTGAAAATTGAAATATTTATGTAGGATAAGAACAAAATCAAAGGTTATTACTCTTGCCACATTTTTCAACATAAGGAGACACAGAAGCTAGCATGTCCCTTCCAAAAGCCTGGTTCATAGACTTCCTATAGAACTCATTTTTCATGGTTTTGTGTGTGTGTGTCTGTGTGTGTGTGTTGTTTTGTTGTTATTGTTGTTCTGTTTTGATTTTTGTAGAATTTGCTACTAGAAACATGTTTTGTTTGCAGCCCTGGAGTAGGGAGAAAGAATTCTCCCCTTCTCTATTACCCTCTTTCATGGTCTAATTTGGAGTCTATTGTTTATTTTTTTTAAGTGAAAAATTTTAAATATTAGGTTTTCTGTACGTAAATTTTTATATTCTCCATTTAGCCATAGGTGATAAATTGTAGTAATTCAATGAATGACAGAATCTGGAGTGTGTGTGTGTGTGTGTGTGTGTGTGTGTGTGTGTGTGTGTGTGTGTATGTGTATTTATTATGCTGATCTTGTTCAAGTAACCATACTGTTGAAAGTTCATGAGTTCTCTTTTTTTTGCCTAGATTACATCTTGGATGCATTTTGGAGAAAGTGTAACTGGGAAAGTCCCTCTGAAATTTGAATAATATTCCAGTATACTGCATTTGTACTTTACTTGGTTCATTCAGAAGCATAGCTATTACTATGATTTTCATAACACCCAAGAATCACAGTATTTTCAGTGTAAGAGGCTGAAAGAAGCAAAACTTTAAAATATTTTGTTTAATAATATACTTCAAAATTAAAACATAATCTTTTAGGGCTACTACCCAAGGAAAGAGGCAACAAGTTAATTATATATGTTTTACTAAACAGATCAGGTAGCTGTTTAGTATTGATTCCAATGGAAAGATTAAATCAAGAAAACCTTTCAAGGATATATTCTAGGTTCTAAAGGAAGATTGTACTCAGCAATACTATCTGACACACATAAAGGATGATATAAACCAGATAAAAGAATTGATGTACATCCAACCAGCTCTACAGAGAATACTGAAAGCAATTACTTGGACTAAAGGAAAGAATACATATAATGAAATGGATATATAAGAAGAAAACAATTGAAACAGCAATTAGTAAGACACAGGAAGGGCTAAGAACATAAACAGGAAAACAAACAAAGCTACAGCCACTACACTCCTTCGAGTAAAAGAAAATGGAAAGAAAATATTTTAAACAAATGGGACCAAAGACAAGTAAATAGTACTATCCTAATGTATGAAAAATTAGAATTCAAAATAAAATTATTAAGAGATGAAGTGGTGGGGGCATAGGGGATTTTCGGAGAGGAAACTAGGAAAGAGGATAACATTTGAAATGTAAATGGAGAAAACATCTAATTAAAAAAGAGAGATAACAGCTTATTCTGAACAAGAGAATAATTAACCAAGAAAACATTAAAATCCTAAAATTTGTTTTTTGTTTTTTTTTTGGACTTAATGTTTTTTGTTTTTTTTTTTTTTTGCTTTGTTTTTTTTGTTTTTTTTTTTACTTCAGATAATTATTTTATTGTTGATATGTTTTTTTTTTATTTTTAATATTTTTATTACATATTTTCCTCAATTACATTTCCAATGCTATCCCAAAAGTCCCCCATAGCGCCCCCCACATCCCTACCCACCCCTTCCCATTCTTTTGGCCCTGGCATTCCCCTATATTGGGACATATAAAGTTTGCAAGTCCAATGGGCCTCTCTTTCCATTGATGGCCAACTAGGCCATCTTTCGATACATATGCAGCTAGAGACAAGAGCTCCGGGGTTCTGGTTAGTACATCATGTTGTTCCAACAATAGGGTTGCAGATCCCTTTAGCTCCTTGGGTACTTTCTCTAGCTTCTCAATTGGGAGCCCTGTGATACATCCAATAGCTGACTGTGAACATCCACTCCTGTGTTTGCTAGGCCCCGGCATCGTCTCACAAGAGACAGCTATATTTGGGTCCTTTCAGCAAAATCTTGCTAGTGTATGCAATGGTGTCAGCGTTTAGAAGCTGATTATGGGATGGATCCCTGGATACAGCAGTCTCTAGGTGGTCCATCCTTTCATCACAGCTCCAAGCTTTGTCTCTGTAACTCCTTCCATGGGTGTTTTGCTCCCAATTCTAAGAAGGGGCACAGTGTCCACACTTTGGTCTTCATTCTTCTTGAGTTTCATGCGTTTAGCAAATTGTATCTCATATCTTGGGTATCCTAAGTTTTGGGCTAATATCCACTTATCAGTGAATACATATTGTGTGAGTTCTTTTGTGATTGTGTTACTTCACTCAAGATGATGCCCTCCAGGTCCATCCATTTGGCTAGGAATTTCATAAATTCATTCTTTTTAATAGCTGAGTAGTACTCCATTGTGTAAATGTACCATAATTTCTGTATCCATTCCTCTGTTGAGGGACATCTGGGTTCTTTCCAGCTTCTGGCTATTATAAATAGGGCTGCTATGAACATAGTGGAGCATGTGTCCTTTTTACCGGTTGGGACATCTTCTGGATATATGCCCAGGAGAGGTATTGCTGGATCCTCCGGTAGTACTATGTCCAATTTTCTGAGGAACCGCCAAACTGATTTCCAGAGTGGTTGTACAAGCTTGCAATCCCACCAACAATGGAGGAGTGTTCCTCTTTCTCCACATCCTCGCCAGCATCTGCTGTCACCTGAATTTTTGATCTTAGCCATTCTGACTGGTGTGAGGTGGAATCTCAGGGTTGTTTTGATTTGCATTTCCCTGATGATTAAGGATGTTGAACATTTTTTCAGGTGCTTCTCTGCCATTCGGTATTCCTCAGGTGAGAATTCTTTGTTCAGTTCTGAGCCCCATTTTTTAATGGGGTTATTTGACTTTCTGGAGTCCACCTTCTTGAGTTCTTTATATATATTGGATATTAGTCCCTTATCTGATTTAGGATAGGTGAAGATCCTTTCCCAATCTGTTGGTGGTTTTTTTGTCTTATTGATGGTGTCTTTAGCCTTGCAGAAGCTTTGCAGTTTCATGAGGTCCCACTTGTCAATTCTCGATCTTACAGCACAAGCCATTACTGTTCTATTCAGGAATTTTTCCCCTGTGCCCATATCTTCAAGGCTTTTCCCCACTTTCTCCTCTATAAGTTTCAGTGTCTCTGGTTTTATGTGAAGTTCCTTGATCCACTTAGACTTGACCTTAGTACAAGGAGATAGGAATGGATCGATTCGCATTCTTCTACATGTTAACAACCAGTTGTGCCAGCACCATTTGTTGAAAATGCTGTCTTTCTTCCACTGGATGTTTTTAGCTCCCTTGTCGAAGATCAAGTGACCATAGGTGTGTGGGTTCATTTCTGGGTCTTCAATTCTATTCCATTGGTCTATTTGTCTGTCACTATACCAGTACCATGCAGTTTTTATCACAATTGCTCTGTAGTAGAGTTTTAGGTCCGGCATGGTGATTCCACCAGAGGTTCTTTTATCCTTGAAAAGAGTTTTTGCTATCCTAGGTTTTTTGTTATTCCAGATGAATTTGCAGATTGCACTTTCTAATTCGTTGAAGAATTGATTTGGAATTTTGATGGGGATTGCATTGAATCTGTAGATTGCTTTTGGCAAGATAGCCATTTTTACAATTTTGATCTTGCCAATCCATGAGCATGGGAGATCTTTCCATCTTCTGAGATCTTCTATAATTTCTTTCTTCAGAGACTTGAAGTTTTTATTATACAGATCTTTCACTTCCTTAGTTAGAGTCACGCCAAGATATTTTATATTATTTGTGACTATTGAGAAGGGTGTTGTTTCCCTAATTTCCTTCTCAGCCTGTTTATTCTTTGTGTAGAAAAAGGCCATTGATATGTTTCAGTTAATTTTATATCCAGCTACTTCACCGAAGCTGTTTATCAGGCTTAGGAGTTCTCTGGTGGAATTTTTAGGGTCACTTATATATACTATCATATCATCTGCAAAAAGTGATATTTTGACTTCATCTTTTCCAATTTGTATCCCTTTGATCTCCTTTTGTTGTCGAATTGCTCTGGCTAGGACTTCAAGTACAATGTTGAATAGGTATGGAGAAAGTGGACAGCCTTGTCTAGTCCCTGATTTTAGAGGGATTGCTTCAAGCTTCTCACCATTTACTTTGATGTTGGCTACTGGTTTGCTGTAGATTGCTTTTATCATGTTTAGGTATGGGCCTTGAATTCCTGATCTTTCCAAGACTTTTATCATGAATGGGTGTTGGATCTTGTCAAATGCTTTTTCCACATCTAACGAGATGACCATGTGGTTTTTGTCTTTGAGTTTGTTTATATACTGGATTACGTTGATGGATTTCCGTATATTGAACCATCCCTGCATCCCTGGAATGAAACCTACTTGGTCAGGATGGATGATTGTTTTGATGTGTTCTTGGATTCGGTTAGCAAGAACTTTATTGAGGATTTTTGCATCAATATTCATAAGGGATATTGGTCTGAAGTTTTCTATCTTTGTTGGGTCTTTTTGTGGTTTAGGTATCAGAGTAATTGTGGCTTCATAGAATGAGTTGGGTAGAGTACCTTCTGTTTCTATTTTGTGGAATAGTTTGTGAAGAACTGGGATTAGATCTTCTTTGAAGGTCTGATAGAACTCTGCACTAAACCCATCTGGTCCTGGGCTTTTTTTGGTTGGGAGACTATTAATGACTGCTTCTATTTCTTTGGGGGATATAGGGCTGTTTAGATCGTTAACCTGATCTTGATTCAACTTTGGTACCTGGTATCTGTCTAGGAACTTCTCCATTTCATCCAGGTTCTCCAGTTTTGTTGAGTATAGCCTTTGGTAGAAGGATCTGATGGTGTTTTGGATGTCTTCAGGATCTGTTGTTATGTCTCCTTTTTCATTTCTGATTTTGTTAATTAGGATGCTTTCCCTGTGCCCTCTAGTGAGTCTGGCTAAGGGTTTATCTATCTTGTTGATTTTCTCAAAGAACCAGCTCCTTGATTGGTTGATTCTTTGAATAGTTTTTCTTGTTTCCACTTGGTTGATTTCACCCCTGAGTTTGATTATTTCCTGCCGTCTACTCCTCTTGGGTGAATTTGCTTCCTTTTGTTCTAGTGCTTTTAGTTGTGTTGTCAAGCTGCTAATGTGTGCTCTCTCTAGTTTCCTTTTGGAGGCACTCAGAGCTATGAGTTTTCCTCTTTGAAATGCTTTCATTGCGTCCCATAAGTTTGGGTATGTTGTGGCTTAATTTTCATTGAACTCTAAAAAGTCTTTAATTTCTTTCTTTATTCCTTCCTTGACCAAGGTATCATTGAGAAGAGTGTTGTTCAGTTTCCACGTGAAGGTTGGCTTTCTATTATTTATTTTGTTATTGAAGATCAGCCTTAGTCCATGGTGATCTGATAGGATGCATGGGACAATTTCAATATTTTTGTATCTGTTGAGGCCTGTTTTGTGACCAATTATGTGGTCAATTTTGGAGAAGGTACCATGAGGTGCTGAGAAGAAGGTATATCCTTTTGTTTTAGGATAGAATGTTCTGTAGATATCTGCCAGATCCATTTGATTCATAATTTCTCTTAGTTTCTCTGTGTCCCTGTTTAGTTTCTGTTTCCATGATCTGTCCATTGGTGAAAGTGGTGTGTTGAAGTCTCCCACTATTATTGTATGAGGTGCAATGTGTGCTTTGAGATTTACTAAAGTTTCTTTAATGAATGTGGCTGCCTTTGTATTTGGAGCATAGATATTCAGGATTGATAGTTCCTCTTGGAGGATTTTACCTTTGATGAGTATGAAGTGTCCCTCCCTGCTTTTTTAATGACTTTGGGTTGGAAGTCAATCTTATCAGATATTAGAATGGCTACTCCAGCTTGTTTCTTCATGCCATTTGCTTGGAAAATTGTTTTCCAGCCTTTCATTCTGAGGTAGTGTCTATCCTTTTCTCTGAGATGAGTTTCCTGTAAGCAGCAAAATGTTGGGTCTTGTTTGTGTAGCCAGTTTGTTAGTCTATGTCTTTTTATCGGGGAGTTGAGTCCATTGATATTAAGAGATATTAAGGAAAAGTAATTGTTGTTTCCTGTTATTTTTGTTGTTAAAGTTGGCATTTTGTTCTTGTGGCTGTCTTCTTTTAGGTTTGTTGAGGGATTACCTTCTTGTTGTTTCTAGGGCGTGGATCCTGTCCTTGTATTGGTTTTTTTTCTGTTATTATCCTTTGAAGGGCTGGATTCGTGGAGAGATAATGTGTGAATTTGGTTTTGTCGTGGAATACTTTGGTTTCTCCATCTATGTTAATTGAGAGTTTGGCTGGGTATAGCAGTGGGCTGGAATTTGTGTTCTTTTAGTGTCTGTATAACATCCGTCCAGGATCTTCTGGCTTTCATAATCTCTGGTGAAAAATCTGGTGTAATTCTGATAGGCTTGCCTTTATATGTTACTTGGCCTTTTTCTCTTACTGCTTTTAGTATTCTATCTTTATTTAGAGCATTTGTTGTTCTGATTATTATGTGTCGGGAGGTATTTCTTTTCTGGTCCAGTCTATTTGGAGTTCTGTAGGCTTCTTGTATGTTCATGGGCATCTCTTTCTTTAGATTTGGGAAGTTTTCTTCTATAATTTTGTTGAAGATGTTTGCTGGTCCTTTGAGTTGAAAATCTTCATTCTCATCCACTCCTATTATCCGTAGGTTTGGTCTTCTCATTGTGTCCTGTATTTCTTGGATGTTTTGAGTTAGGATCTTTTTGCATTTTACATTTTCCTTGATTGTTGTGCCGATGTTCTCTATGGAATCTTCTGCACCTGAGATTCTCTCTTCCATCTCTTGTATTCTGTTGCTGATGCTCGTATCTATGGTTCCAGATTTCTTTCCTAGGGTTTCTATCTCCAGTGTTGCCTCATTTTGGGTTTTCTTTATTGTGTCTACTTCCCTTTTTAGGTCTAGTATGGTTTTGTTCATTTCCATCATCTGTTTGGATGTGTTTTCCTGTTTTTCTGTAAGGACTTCTACCTGTTTGATTATGTTATCCTGTTTTTCTTTAAGGATTTGTAACTCTTTAGCAGTGTTCTCCTGCAATTCTTTAAGGGATTTTTGTGCTTCCTCTTTAGTGTCTTCTGCCTGTTTAGCATTGTTCTCCTGTATTTTTTTAAGTGTGTTATTAAAGTCCTTCTTGAACTCCTCTACCATCATCAGGAGATATGCTTTTAGATCCGTGTCTAGCTTTTCTGGTGTGTTGGGGTGCCCTGGACTGGGCGAAGTGGGGGTGCTGGGTTCTGATGATGGTGAGTGGTCTTGGTTTCTGTTAGTAAGATTATTACGTTTACCTTTCGCCATCTGGTAATCTCTGGGGTTAGTTGTTATCGTTGTCACTGTTTAAAGATTGGAGCAGAAGCTGTGTTCCACTCACCAGCAGTCTCAAAATCCTGCAGCGGGGGTCGTGGGTAGCTGATGGTACCCCGGTGCTGGTCCAGCCGGAAGAGGCCTGTGGTCCTACTCAGGCCGGTTTTCTGCTTCCCTAACTAATGCAGTCTCTGGTCCCGCGTGGAATTGGATTGGAGCAGAAGCTGTGTTCCACTCACCAGAAGTCTTAAGATCTTGTGGTGGGTGTTGTGGGTAGCTGGCGAGTGTCAGCCGACCCTGCGCCCCAGTTGCCCCGGTGCTTTTCAAAATCCTAAAATTTGTACATAAAACTCTAGGGCATCTTTTTTCTTAAATTTTTTTTTACTGGATTTCATGTGATAAAATAACCCCAACTCAGTAATAGCAGATGATTTTAATACCCTACTTTCTTCAATATATCGATCTCCCGGACAAAAACTAAACAGAGAAACATTAGAGTTTACCTCATTCATCAAATGGATCTAACAGATAGTCATATACATTTTCTTTTTTTACCAAAACATGGAAGAATCTACATTTTACTCAACAGTCCCTAGAAATTTCTATAAAATAGAGCACATACTGGGACATAAAACAAATCTTAACAAATGCAGACAAATCTTACCTGACCACAATGCCAGAAAACTTTAAAGCAACAGCAAAATAATATTTTAAAATTACAGAATCTTGGAGATCAATCAAAATAGTACTAAATAATGAATGAATAAAGGAAAATATTAAAAATGAAAATTTTAAATTTATGTAAAAATGAATGCACAAAACACCAAAATTTCTGAGATAAACTTAATGTAATTATTAGAGGGACCTAAATGTCTACATTTAAAAGTCAAAATAATAAAAATAAATAAGTTAATAATGCAGTGAAAAGAGAGTCTGCCTCTATTTTATGCTTAGAAGCTATCTCATACTAAAGAAAAACTAGGCTCATTATGATTAAATCTGTTTCTCAAGTATTGGGCTTTGTCATACCTGTAATCTTAACTGTAAATGGTTCTGTAGTGCCTTTATTTCAAAAGATTATGACTCCCTGTTATTATGACTACCTCATTATGAATACCTTGGTATGACCAACTTTGCATTTGTTTCAGAAAGTTGTTATGCCCAACTTGTTATGCTTATGTAATCCTGCCTATGTGCCTGCCAAGTCCTCCATTTTTGAAACCCCTTAATCAAGCTGTATAAATTCTTATCTCCCTCATATACAGTGCTGATGATTTCTTGAATCTTGCCTTTAGGGAGAGATATCCTGCATATACAAATAAAAAGCTTATATTAATTAATTGCTAATTTTGTTAATTTGGCTATGATTTGGGTTAGTTTTCTTTCTCTCATTTGTGGCATTAATATCAGCTCAAGAGTTTGTAGCAGCCGAAGAAATGGCTCAGCATTTAGGCATACTTACTGATTAAGTATAGGGCCTGAGTTCAGTTTCTATCTCCTACATGTTGTTTCACAACCCTCTGGAACTCTAGCTTCAAAGGATTTGAGAGCTTCTCCTGAACTCCTTGAATGCATGGTTTAAATACATACATGCAGGTAAAACCTTCAAATGCATTTAAAAATACAAAATAAATAAATCTAAGAGTCATTTTTTAAAAAAATATTGTTAATTTTAACTATTTTTTGTCTTTTTGTTTTTTAATTTAATTTTATTTGTAATTCATTTTTACACTCCCCGTATTCTATTCCCTGCCCGTCCCCAAACAACCTCTGACTGCTCCACATCCCACACCTCCTCCCCACCCCACCCCATCTCCATGTGGATACTTCCAGCCCCCACCCCACCTGACCTCTAAACTCCATGGAACCTCCAGTCTCTTGAGGGCTAGGTGCATCATCTCTGGATGAACACATACCCGGAAGTCCTCTACTGTATGTGTGTTAGGGGCCTCATATCATCTGGTGTATGTTGTCTGTTTGATGGTCCAGTGTTTGAAAGATCTCAGGCGTCCAGATTAATTAAGACTGCTGGTCCCCCTACAGAATCGCCCTTCTCCTCAGCTTCTTTCAACCTTCCCTAATTAAAAAATAGGGGTCAGCTGCTTCTGTCCACTGGTTGGGTGCAAATATCTGCATCTGACTCAGCTGCTTGTTGGGTTTCTGGAGGGCTGTCATGATAGGTCCCTTTTTCTGAGAGTTCCATAGCCTCAGTAATTGTGTCAGGCCTTGGGATCTCCCCTTGAGCTGGATCCCACTTTGGGCCTGTTGCTGGACCATCTTTTCCTCAGGATCCTCTCTATTTCCATCCCTGTAATTCTTTCAGACAGAAACAATTATGGGTCAGAGATGTGACTGTGTGATGGCAACCCACTCCCTCATTTTATGTCCTGTCTTTCTGCTGGAGGTGGACTCTATAAGTTCACTCTCCCTATTGGCATTTCATCAAAGGTCCCTCCCTATGAGTCCTGGGAGTCTCTCACCTCCCAGGTCTCTAGTGCATTCTAGGGTGTTCCCCTAACCTCCTATTTCCCTAGGTTGCCTATTTACATTCTTTGTGATGGCCCTTAGGGCCTCAGTCCTTTCCCCTCACCCAATACCAGATCAGGTTCCTCTCTACCCCCACTGCCCCCCACCACCCCGTCCACATTCTACATTCCCTCCCAAGTCCCTCCCTCCCTCCCCACTTGTGATTGTTTTCTTCTCTCTCTCAAGTGGGACTGAGGCATCCTCACTTGGGCACTTCAGCTTGTTGAGTCTTTTGAATTCTGTGGACTGTATCTTTTGTATTCTGTATGTTTTTTTTCCTTTTTTTTTTTTTGACTAATATCCACTTATTAGTGATATCCTGATGATCATGCCGATTTTCTCCTCCAAACTTTCTCATTACTCTTTTTGTTATCTGAACCCCATAACTGCAGCAGACATTTCCTGGCAATCCTCCAGCCAAACCTTCTGGAGAAACAAGTAGAGTGACAAAACAGATAGTGGAGTTTCAAATCTTTTCTCTTCCTTCTTACCTCCTAATCAAATCGCTTAGTCTCATTTACAATCTCTGTATCAGACTATCTGTTGTATGATCTCTTCTCATTTTCTGAACTAATTCCCAAGGGACCAAACAGATCCTGGTGGTGCACTTGATTTCTACACACACCATCACAACAACAAAATAAACGGAACCAGCAGACACTCTGCATTGATATCTCTGAATATTGATGGTTTCCATTCTCCAATAAAAAGAAATGGACTAACAGAATTAATGTGAAATTATTCCTTCTGCTGTACCTAAGAAACACGACTTAACATGAAGGACAGACAACTCACTGTAAATGAATAGAAAAAGATATTCTGAGAAAATGGACTTAAGAGGCAAGTGGATATACCCATTTTAATACAGAAGAAAATAGTCTTCAAACAAAACCTAATCAGAAGAAGTAAGGAAGGACACTATATGCCAATAAAAGGAAAATTCCAACAAAAGAACATTGAAATTCTTAATATTGATACACCAAACTCAAGTGCACCCACTTTTCTAAAAGAAACAACTTAAATCATGTATAGACCCTCACACACTGATGGTGTTTAGGCATATTTTTTTTGCAACCTACTTTTAATGAGGGTTCAACCTTTCCTTTAGCCTACCACCAAGCAATGATAGTGGAAGCAAACAATTATTAGGATATGGTGAAGTGGACCTGTTCAATATGTAGCCGAGGATTGCCTTCAATGTAACGGGATTCCCTTGGTCCTGTGGTATCTTGATGATCCAGTATAGGTGAATGCTAGAGCAGTGAGGCAGGAGTGGGTGGATGGGTAATTATCTATGGGAAAGCTCAATCTTCTTTTACAGCAGTTCAGTCCTTTACCAAACAGGAAATATGATTCAACAGCTGCAGACGAGTCTTTTAGGCAGGCAAACCCCAGGCATGAACCAGCAGCTATACTCTATTTCAACAAGCGGACACAAATCCTTTAAAGTCAAGAAATATATCAAAAATCCCCAGAAATATTAGATGTCTTTAATTTCATTTGCACTCTAACAAAATAAGGTTCATTATTTAATCATAGTAACTGAAGATAAAGTAAAAATGATGTTTTAATTTGACATTGGTCATTAATTACTTTCCACAGTAATTAATTCATTTTAAGTGAAAACAGGTACCAGAAAATAAATTGGGTATAAATACATTTAAACTGTAATGTAAGTACATTTTAGAAGAAAGTTGTAAAGAATGATAGATAAAGACTAATATATATATATAGTTTTGGTGATACCACTGTCTTAGTTCCTATGTCAGTCATTCCAACTTTCAAAGATTCAAGCAATACTACTTTTCTCAATGCCTTATGTTTACTTGGCTCCACTCAGAGTCCATTTTATGCTATTTTAAAATCATTTCGATGTCTTATATGATCTATTTCTTTTTTATTTGTTATTTTATTTATTTACATTTCAAATATTAATTTCAATAATTATATTCTCAACTTCCCCTCCACAGACCCCCTATCCCTTCTCCCTCCCTCTGCCTTTATGAGGGTGCTCCCCCACTTACCCATCCACCCACTCCTGCCTCACTGCTCTAGCATTCACCTATACTGGATCATCAAGATACCACAGGACCAAGGGAATCCCGTTACATTGAAGGCAATCCTCGGCTACATATGCAGCTGGAACCATGTGTCCCTCCATGTGTACTCTTTGGTTGGTGGTTAAGTCCCTGGGAGCTTTGGGTTGGGGAAAATCTGGTTGGTTGATTTTTTGGTTCTTCCTATGGGGTTACAAACCCCTTCAACTCCTTCAGTCCTTCCCCTAACTCTTCCATTAGAGAGCTCTTGCTTAGTCTGATGGTTGACTATGAGCATCCACATCTGTATTGGTCAGGCTCTAGCAGAGCCTCTCAGGGGACAGCTATACCAGGCTTCTGTCAGCAAGCATTTCTTAGCATCAACATAACTGTCTGGGTTTAGTGTCTAAAGATGGGGCAGTTCCTGGATGGTATTTCCTTTGGTCTTGGCTCCACTCTTTCTCCTCACATTTCCTTTTGACGGGAGCAATTCTGAATTACTATTTTTAAGATGGGTGGGTGGCCCCATCCCGCAAATGATGGCTATACCGATCAACTGGATATGGTCTCTATAGATTCTCTCTCCCCTTTTGTTGGGTATTTCAACTAATGTCATTCTTAAGATTAGATTTACTTGAAAATCAAGGACATAAAAACTTCAATCTGATAGTTCCATATTGCCTGGGCTGTCTCTGACCTGTTGCCTGCTTTGGGGATCCTTTCCCTCCTACTGGGTTGCTTCACCCAGCCTTAATATGAGGGAGGTGCTAAGTTTTATTACAATTTGATATGGCATGTTTGGTTTATGTCACTGAGAGGCCAGCCCTTTTTATAAGGGAAAAGGAGGAGAAATAGATTGTTAGGAGAGGAGGGGAACTAGGAAGGAAGGAGAGAGGTGAAACTGTGGTCACAATGTAATATATAAGAGATATCTTTTGAAATGAGAGAAATAGTATTTTAAAATGCTTCTTCAAAAATGAAGAAGAAACTTGTAAAGAATGATAGATAAAGAATAATATTTAATGAAGATTCATATAATGAGAGCAAGTATATTAATTCAAGTTCACCTTGTCATTAAAACAAATGTTTATAAGCACCGTAGTCTCTGCTTTAAATATTTTATATCTTCAACATCAGCTGATATAAAAATGTTGTTGTGTGACTACACTGCTATACAATTTTAGTTTTTCTTTATTAGTTTTCATTTATTTAAAATTTTAATTAACTTACAAGATACCAAACTCCACATGGTATGCATAGTTTGGATATTACTCCCTCTTCTGTATCATGTGTTATTACATAGTCCTCTCAGTGTTTCTTTTCCCAAGGTTCTCATACCTCCCTTTGTAGTTACCTAGTATATGAACACAACCATTACTACATAAATGCACAAGCATAAAAAATAAACGTCAAGCTTGGTATAAGGGAGAGAACACATGATATTAGTCTTTCTGTGCCTGGGCCACTTCATTTAATATAATAATATCCTTACCCATCCATTTTCCTCCAAATTTCATACACGTTTAAGGCTAAATAAAATTCTATTTTGTATATTTATACTTTTATTGTCTATCTATTGGTGGACATTTTGGCTATTTCCATGTTTTGGCTATTGTCAATAGAAAAGTAATAAGTGGGTGTGCTAATATCTTTGTGGTAGGATGCAAAGTCGTCTAGATATTTACCCAAGAGTGGTATATCTGTCTTACATGAAAGCTCATTTACCAATATACTACAGTATGATCATTACTATGTAAATGAACAGAGACAACCACAAAGAATAAAGTAGAAGTGGAGACAGAACTTTTCATGTGTCAGTGTTGATCTGTGTCTAAATAGTCTAAAAAGAAAGTAAAAGACAAATGAAATAACTGATAAAGAAAACTAATTTTTAATGGAGTTGCCGTTAACATATCTATGTTAACTTGGAATACTTTTCATAATTTTTACTTTTACTCTTTTGTCATATGAAATTGGGACAGTATAATGTTGTTTAATGACTCACCTTTTCCCCCAGGTTCTTACTTACCAAATGTTAAAGACCTATGTAAGGAGCTTGGTGAAGTAAATTACCTCCTGTGTTGACATCCATCCCTGATACTGTACAAATCCATGCTCAGGGGATCAAGTTTCATTGTACTTTCTGTCCATTCAGTCCATGCATTAAGCTGTTTATATGTGACTGATACTGATGAAAGACAAGGCAAAACCTTTCTCTTCAATAAAGATAATGAGAAGAACAAAGCTCAAAAGATGAAGTTATTTCTTTCACTTTCCTACCCCAAGCTTCTCCATAAAACAAACAATTTTCTGTATCTTTGCAGACACAAAACTGGGAAAGATAGTAGATATTACAGTGCAAGGAAGAGATGGCTAAGTTTAAACCTTACTAGTGAAGCAGGACAGTGTCCACTGTGGTCTCAGTAGCTTCTGAGTTAGAGTGGTAAAGATTATTCTGCACAAACATTCATCCTCAAAGATTTGTGGGACGTTACACTGCAGAGCTGGAGTTCTGCTATTCTTCATAGCATCAAAGGCCTGTAATGTTTTCACTTGCTTCTCTTAGTATATTTTCAGCTCTGCACCCTGTAAGCAACATTCAGATTAGTGTCAGTTGAACCAGCCAGTAAGTGAAACTGTGACCTTATGCTTGTGACTTGAAATTGTCATTCTGTTTATGGCCTGTGATTCAGGGGCAATCTTTGGTTGAAACAGTTGCCACAATTTCTTAAACAAGATCAAGGAGTCAAGTTACTCAGCTTCCCTTATTCATTTCTATGGGCTGTAGCCATTACTCAGTTGTCTATGTTCTTCATGTGTACTATCAGAATGTAAAACTAAAAATGGAGAAAATTTTCTTGCTAAGTTCAATCAGGTTATGAACAGTGAAAACATTATGCCCAATTATTTTGGCAAAGGGCAAGAAATTGACACAACCAAAATACATATAAATGGCTCTGTCTATATATGGCAATTCCAACACACCCAATATTCTCTGTGGTTACTGATTTCAGTAAGGCAAGATTTGGCTTTGAAGTTGCTATTGTGGGAATGAAATGTGAGAAAGATGGGCTAGGCCACAGCCCTTAAATACGTCTTTTCTGCAGTGAAATTGAGGCTTAGCAGGAAAAGAATGTCTTTTAGTTCAATTAATGAAGTTTAAACCACTCTTTTGTGGTCAAACATAGTTCTTCTCTGGTATTCCTACCATTATAGACCCTATTTCTAACCTTTGTTTTTTTCCCCTAGGGAATAAAGACTGTTTTATTTGTTTAATGATCTCTTGTGTTGAAGATATTCAAAACCTTGCAGTATGTATGCTCATGAAAAGAACACCTGGTTTTGACACAGATTAAGTCTGATTTGGCTCACTGCCATTCCATTAATATGTGGGAAGGAAACAGAAACAAAATAAAACAAAACAAAACAAAACAAAACAAAACAAAACAAAACAAAACAAAACAAAACACTTCTTTAGCTGAGATCAGACACTCCAGCAGCTGTGACTCTATCACCTATGTTAGAGGAGTGAGGGCATTTTACCTCTGTTATCCCCTATATATTCACAAACACACTAGAATTCTGATAGTAGTGCATCTGGACTCTAAATAAATAGTACCAACATGAAAATAGTTTTCTTTTTAAGACATTAGTGTTCTTTTTGAAAGTAACAGTGTTCTCATAATTATTCTTTAAAACAGAAAAGAAATTGTTTCCTCTGTATTATTTGTACAATGAAATAATTCATCACTAATCTCTGACATTAGACTAAACTTTATTAAAAAAAATCAACCTTTGGACTAGGGAAATATCTCAATGGCTAAGAGTTCTTGTTGCTCTTACAAAGAACTGGGATTCAGCTACCAGCATCCACATGGTGGTTCACAGTGATCTGTAACTCCAGTTCCAGTGGATCTGATACCGTCTACTAAGCTCTGTATACACCAGGCATACACATGGTGTTTGTATATGAATATAGAAAAACACTAACACACATAAAACTAATAGTATATTAAAACATTTAAATGAATTTAAACTTTCAAAGTTTTGAAATTTCTTCTTACATACAAGAAGAAAAATTCAGAAGCATAACTGGTGCCTGATGTTACAGTTGATTTAAAACATTGAATCAGTTTCTTAATTCTGTACTCTTAAGGTGGAAAAAGCATCACTATTCTCCTCAGAAGCTAAATAGTAAGTGATTTGTTGTAGTAGTTAAGACTTGAAATAAGATGTATTAGTTACCAATTTAAAATGTTTTATTGGATAAATGCAGCATTTCTTTGTGTGACAATTTAATGTGTCACACTTCTTTAAATTACAGTTAATAGAGAAACTAAAAATGATTCCCAGTTGTAGTCCTCCAAAATGAGTGCAGGCCTCTAGAGATTATGTAATGTATCTATGATGGTAAAGATGATTATGCTTGCTTTCCATTACAAATTTCTTAGTAGATATTAGGGTAAGAATTAAATGAGAGTCTGGGATATACATGTCTTAAAATGTTTAATTTTATTACAAACATTGATATGTTAAAAGTTTGAAGTTGAAGTGAAACCAATTGGTTTTTTTTTGAATGATATAAACTTTTAAACTTTATATTGAAGATTTTTGTCATATTCACATGAATTTTTAATTTTTTAACACTTTAAACTCTAAGCATTTCCTCTACTACAACTTCCACAAACCTATCCAATCAAATAAAGACCATACACAATAATGAGGGGCTCCAAAGAATGGGGTTTTGGTACCTAATAGTCAATTAGGAAAAATGTTTTCAAACTTTAGTGATAGCTTGGCTTATGAAGTGGGCATCTATTTGAAATTATTAATGTAATTATTTCATTCTTTTAAAATGTATTTAGCCAAACAAAAACTGAACCATTGTTTAGCCTGCAATAATGTAGAATACCCTTTAAAAAAAAACTAAAAGCTCAAAATTCCTTAAACCCTCCACATACCATGTGAAAAATAGAGAACACTACTTATTCTTAGTTCAGTAAAAAGATTAATTGCCTATTTCCCATGATTTCCATGAGCAAGCTCTGAATTATCTTAGCTTTAGTCTCAAAATTCCCTTTCCCTCCTCATTTTTCCTTCTATCAGCTTTGTCTGCTTCTAAATACTTTAAATATACTTAAATGTTGATGGTTTCTTCCAATTCCTTAGCCTCCAGTCAAATTCCACTTCTTCAGCACACTATGACTTCTGCTACTTATGGTCCTCTCTTGGTAATCTATTAAACTTCTTGTCTTACAAAGGACTAATGAATATAATACAGAACTCTGAGATAAGTCATCGTAAATAATGTCACTTGATTTCATGAAGTATCCAAAACATTCAATAATGAAAATACAGCATTCTAGAAAACTGTTCTGATGCATAAAATGAAATTAGGTCCTTCTTTTATTACTTATACAAAGATTAACTTCTTTGGAATACAAGATTTTGCTGAAAGGACCCTGATATAGCTGTCTCTTGTGAGGCCATGCCAGTGCCTGGCAAACACATAAGTGGATGCTCACAGTCAGCTATTGGATGGAACACAGGGCCCCCAATGGAGCAGCTAGAGAAAATATCCAAGGAGCTGAAGGGGTCTGCAACCCTATAGGTGGAACAACAATATGAACTAACCAGTACCCCCAGAGCTCATGTCTCTAGCTGCATATGTAGGAGAAGATGGCCTAGTCAGCCATCATTGGGAAGAGAGACCTCTTGGTCTTGCAAACTTTATATGCTCCAGTACAGGGGAACACCAAGGCCAAGAAGTGGGAGTGGGTGGATAGGGGAGCACGGTGGAGGGGGGGTATAAGGGACTTTCAGGATAGCATTTGAAATGTAAAGAAGAAAATACCTAATAAAAAATGGAAAAAGAAAAAAAAAACGATATACAATGTGAGCATAGAGAGATTTTATGTTGTTTCATCTGAAATTAACATTTTGTGTGATTTATAAATATAATATTAGCTTTTGCTTGATATGAATGTGATCATATTTAAGTTTGATGCTGAAAATTTTGCATCTAAGCAATTGGTGGATAGGTATTCCTTGTATGGTTGGGAATGCAGGTAATATAAGCCTCTGGCAATAATTTCTTGGTTTGCATTTATTCAGTATGCTAAAGTACAAGAAAGTAAGAATCCATTGTTTGAAATTAGTATTAATGTTATGAACCCTTCCCATCCAAGTCAACTAAAATGTCAACATATCAGATAACCCAAGCCTTATCAACTTATTAATTTGTTTCCACAATTCTGTATATCATCATCTTCATTTATTTTTATCATAGTTATATTTCTCTTAGAAAACTAGTAGATTTGCTTACTGTCCTCAGTGAATCATATAACTATGCTAACGCATCTTTTCACCATTGCATAACTGGTAGCTAATGTAGAATGTGATACTAAAGAGAGATTTAGAAGATGTTTTCTTAGTGAGTGAAGCCAAGAGTGGAAGAGAAGAAATGAGACGGCTACCAAAGTATCTGCTGCATTTATATAGAAGAGCGATTCATGACGAGAGCAGGTGAGGATGAGGAGGAGTTCATAACAAGAAAACAAAGACTTAAGGGAGCAGGAATAAGAACATAATCAAGAATGTTTATACAGAAAGAGACTGTGGTAGAGAAGAATAAAACAGAGACAGAAATAGTCAACATTTCACAGATCTCACATGGGAGTAAGCTGGAGTAAGCTCGGGGAACGTTGGCTCAGGAAGCATTATTTATCTTGACTTTTGTTTAGCCTAGAAAAAGTTGCTCTTGCAAAATAAAGTCACACATCATATGTAATTTGTACTTTGAGTTAGAATGAAGTCCCTCACAATAAAATGCCTCTGACTAAAGAAGGAGGGTGGAACAATTGCTGTGGGAAAATGATTGTAGAAATCTAACAATTTCTCTAAAAACAGAAAAAAAAATATTAAAAGCTCTCTTTTCCATAGTGCACAGAATATAAGTACTAAAATGCAAAAAAGGAATGAGTAACATGTCTTGATATAACTATTGTTTTCTTATATCATAGATTAAAATATTAGCCATTAAATGTAGGTACCATGTTACACTTCACAGACCCACAGAAGCTAAACAATAAAGAAGGTCCAAATGAGGAAGCTTGAATCTCACTTAAATGAGGGAATAAAAGAGTCATAAGAAACAGGTGGAAGGAGGGAAATGGGAGGAAGGGAGGATGGGGAGAGGGATAGAGGGTTCAGGATCAAGTTTGAGAAAGGACAGGAAAACTGGTTAAATGGCTGTACTGGGTAGTTTTGTGTCAACTTGACACAGCTGGAGTTATCACAGAGAAAGGAGTTCCAGTTGAGGAAATGCCTCCATGAGATCCAGCTGCAAGGCATTTTCTCAATTAGTGATCAAGAGCAAAAGGCCCCTTGTGGGTGGAACCATCTCTGGGCTGGTAGTCTTGGTTCTATAAGAGAGCAGGCTGAGCAAGCCAGGGGAAGCAAGCCAGTAAAGAACATCCCTCCATGGCTTCTGCATCAGCTCCTGCTTCCTGACCTGCTTGAGTTCCAGTCCTGACTTCCTTTGTGATGAACAACAGTATGGAAGTGTAAGCCAAATAAACCCTTTCTCCCTAACTGCTTCTTGGTCATGATGTTTTGTCCAGGAATAGAAACCCTGACTAAGACAATGGCCATGAAAATGAATGGAAATCTTCAACTGACTGTGGTGAGGAGGTGGGAGGCATATCCAAACCTGAGATAAGTGAGATACCCATGAATCTATGGGGGTGACCTTAGCTGTGACTCCCTATATTGGGGATATGGAACCTGAAACAACGATTTCCTGTAGCCAGTCAGGAACCCAGAAGAGCCAGAGACACCAACCCACTCACAAAACTTTAAACCCAAAATATATCCTGTCTAAAAGTCATGCAGGCAAGGGTAGGGTGCAGAGACTGAGCGAATAGGCAACCGATAGCTGGCCCAACTTTAGACACACCATATGGGGAAGCTCTAGTCCTTAATACTATTAACTATACTATTATGCTTGCAGACAGCAGTATGTCACCCTCTGAGAGGCTCCACCCAGCAGCTAACTCAGATTCATACACCCACTACCAAACAATGGATGGAGCTTGGGGGTCTCTTACAAAAAAACTGCTGCCTGAAGGGGATAGGAACTCCAAAGGAAGACCAACAGAATCAAGTAACCTGGACCCTTGGGGCTCTCAGAGATAGAGGTACCAACCAAAGAAAATACATAGTCTGGACCTAGACCTCCCCACTCATATGTAGCAAATGCGCAACTTGGTTTTCATGTAGATCCAGGACAACTGAAACAGAGGCTATCTCCAATACTGTTGCCTATACTTGGGATATATTCTACTAGTTGGGCTGCCTTGTCGGGCCTCCTTGGGATAGGAAAAACATGGCCTTTCAAAGACATGAAGTACCAGGGTTGGGGTGGGGAGGTTGCCCAGGGGGCCTCCCACTGGCTCAGAGGAGAAGGAGGGATGGGTAAAGGATTTTAGGAGGGGTTACTGGGAGGGGGCAGTGAGCTGGCTATAAAGTGAATAATTAAAAAATAAAATAAAATTTAAAAATAATCAGATCACTAAAAAATCTCAGCAATCTCACAGGGACAATCTGTTTGTAAACCATGAAGCAAGAATCAATTACAGTGGTCCTCTGTGGACAAAACAATCCAGTTTTATTTACCTAAGCTCTGTTAAACATGATATGGGAAGTTTATTAATTCTTATTTCTTAGACTTTTCATTATGTAGCCTTATTGTTTTTCCTTCATCCAAAGGACATTGAGAGTCATTCTATTGACAAGGACTACACAGAATGTGAAAGAAAAATATTTCCTCTGTAGGAACAGAAAAATGTTGTCTGTTATTTCCAAGAGATTTCAAATTTGGTATAAACTTTACTATTTTCTTTCTTCCGAACAATATTATTCAAACTATGGCTTTTCTTCAGTAAAGTAATAAATTTTCCTTTTATTGTCTTTCTGTCTTTACTTCTTTATACACAGAAAGAAAAAAATTCTATTTATCTCTTACCTAACTTACCCAACATGAATTACCCTTCCTGACCTTTTTGAAGGAGTATGTTCAAGCCCTGAAAAAGTTTCATTATTTAAATCTGTTTAGTTTCTGTTGCTAAATTTCTTTAAGTTACCTTGTTGCTTATAAAATTTTCTCTTTTGATGCCTTTAAAGTCATGAACTTATCATTGCAGTTGGCTCCTCAGCTTGATAGATTGTAACCTGCATATGCTCTTCTTGCATGCTTGATTACTTTTGGTACTTCCTTTCTCCTCTCTCCTGGCCTTTAAAACCCACCAGTCCCAACCCTCTTGACTGTAATTATTTCTGGATGGCATGCATAACCCCTGGGCATACATTCATTTACCTTTGAGCACTTTGTATTTCCCCTCTGTCCTTTGCTTCTGTTGCACTAACCCACTCAAATTTATCATGCATTTCCTGCAGACATCTGTGACTGACTTCACTGACTATCACAGCACTCAGTTTTCTATTCTTTAATTAAAATTTAGGTAAGAGGAATGGATGTTTAACTGTTCTGCCTCTCTTAACATAACATTCTAATGAGTTTGGTTTGATCTAAATGAAATGAGGAATTACTATTAATTCTATTTTTATTCTGTAAGACATTTCAAAGTCTGAAATGATTTCATATTATACTGTATCTATCTTTTTAAACATGGAATAGGGTATATTTATCTTCTTTCTTTGTCATTTATGCTGAAAGTTATCATCTAACCTCTGGAGTTTTGCCCTGTAATTTAAATTTATTATCATAAACCACTTGGCCTTCTTTTCCAAAATCACCAGAACATCACACAATGGTGCATCTGTTTCACCTTTTCTCAGATCTTACAACAGCAGCTGTGTTCTTCTAACTTTTTCATTTTAAAGTCAGATTCAATCTGAACCAGGGCCTAATTATTTTAGATGTTGTTATTTGTATTAGTAGCCTCTATTCATTTTAGAAAAATATTTTCATTACTAACATTTTAATATAGTTATGATGTTTACTTTGCAATCTGGCCTTATAACATCCCTACAATCCACTCTTGCAAGACTCACCCCATTCATCATAATAAACATTAATCCCTAAGAAGGGTCTTGCAGTCATGAACCAACTATATTCCTCTTGCTTTCTCATTTGAAAGACTCACTGCCATTCATTATCTGTGCATGATAAATTAAGCTTTCAGCATGTAAATCTTGGAGAGAAAATTCTTATCCACACCATAGCAATATTAATATAAAAAACTTGAAGAAGAAAAATTATTTTAAAAAACAAAACTTTGAACTTATTTCTTCTAAGCAATATGAGTGCTACCATACATAAATGTACTAGATACTTTTCTGTTGCTGTGGCTAAACACTTTGATTAAGGCAGTTTATGGAAGAAAGACTTCATTTGTGCTTATGGTACAAGTGGCTTGGAGTCCAGGATGACAGGGAAGGATGATAGCAGGAGGCAGGCTTGTGAACTGTAGCAGCAAGATGAAAGATTTCATCTTTAAATGCAAGTAGGGAGAAATCTTAGGCTCATTCATTAATTTTTCCAGATTTAAAGAAACATTCTTCTTTTTTTCCTAAGACATTTAGAGAAAAGACAAGATGACAATTTATATTCTGTGAATAAATATAAAAACATTGAAATTTTTCTATGTGGTCCTCTGATAATTGAGAAACAGGATTGAAATATTTTGTAGGTGTATAATTTCATATGCTCAGGAAGAATTATTTCTTCTTATAATTAGGCATAACTGACAAAATTAAAAACTTTAATTATATTACCAAGACATTGACTGAAGTGTTACATTTTCCAATATAACCAATACATTTTCAAGAACAATGACTGACAAAAATCAATTCATATTTGAAAAATATCTGATCTAGTAAACTACATTCATGTTTTGCTTTATGAATGGATAAGGTAATTTACTTCTTATTAAGCCTACTAATCTCACAGTATTTGTATGACTTTGTGAAACTAGGAGGTCACCCAAATCTGCAGGCCTTTCAGAAAGTTAAAGATTAATCTTTTGCTTGGAATCCTTTCTGAAGTGGCTTTAAAAAGCTTTCTCTGAAATTCCTTATTAAAAGTTCTACGAAAGCAGACTTTAAAATCTTATCTTTTCACTGTTTTATTGCGCTTCAGTTAAAAAACAAAAACAGGGTATATTTATCTTGATAAATCCTATATTACAAATAGAAGTCTTCTATTATTTTTGAGAAACAATGTGACTCCCAGAGTTTCCCAATGCCATTTATTGTTTATGAAGTTTGATCATTTACCAGTAAAGTGGAGTACATCTTGAGTTTTCTAGTTATATTGAATTATCTGACTATAACTTACTGAATTAATATTTCCAAATTTAATCCTATTTTTATTACTTGAAATCAACGAATACAATTTTGTACTTTCCTTTCAACTTCTGTAAGCTTGAGTGTCATAATTTCAAATATACTTTAGGATTAAGAATAATAAGATATTGTTCTATCTGTTGCTGTATGGAAAATATAGAGGGTTTTCTTGAACACATGATGCTAAATGAAAATTCAGAAAGTCTATCAGTTTTCTAACACCATCCTTTTTTTAATATCATAAAACAAGTTCAAGTCTTAAAAATACCAATTAACTTTTTTCTGAACTCATACAGAACAATGTTTTATTCTACACAAAAATCATTTTATTTTCATAGAAATTAAAGTCTATTCATAAATACTTAATTGCTGAAATAATTTGGTCACTGTCCTTTTTTTCCTCACTCCCAATAGATTTGTACAAAAGTCCAAAGGAATGAAATGAACATAATTACTAAAGGAAATAATCATTTTAACATTCTTCAACAATATCGTACAATAAAAATGACTTTTTATGGAAATTGAATTGGGCCTACTAAAACTTATCCTAAAATAATTTATTTATTTTGTACAATTTTAACATATATCTCAGAAATATTACTGTTTTCATGTATTTATGATGTTATAGCCAAGTACCTGAGGCTGGTTAGGTTAAAGGCTTGCTTTACAATATAGAAGTCAACTGATACTATTTACTAAATCAAGAACAGATATTAATTAACCTTAGTCTATCTCTAGGAAGAATCCTGTTACACCAGATCACTTAAATTATTTTCGAGGTCTTATTGAGATAATTTTTCATGCATTAACCTCTACCCTGTTCCTGGACTATAAATTCCAACACTCTGGTGATATATGGGTCATAATCTCTCTTGGTAGAAAATCTAATCTATATCGTTTGTAATGGAATTTGAACCATTATGACTTACTGTGATATTTAAAGATATCAATAAATATTTATTTTCTCTAAAAGTATTCAAAACTTTTTTTTTACCAACAACTTAAGGTAAATGCATTTAAAAGTGGGAAGAATTATTTCAGCTCATTATTTCAGAGATTTTAATTCAACGTCATCTATCTCTATTACTTAGAGGTCAACATAAGCAGAATACCATGGCAACAGGAAGTCATGATGAGGTAGGATGCTCAGGTAATGACATACTAGAAGTAGAGCAAGAAGAAAATAACTGTGCTAACTTTGCCCAACTTGTGTTATGACACTGCCCTTATTCAGGGTTTTTAATTAGTCCTGGAAAAACTAGACACATCCAAAGATGTACTGCACAACTCTCTTAGCCTTTCTAAACTCAAATTTTCAATTAACCTTCACAGGAAGAAATAAAGGAATTCTATATAGGAATTAAGGTAGGTACATATATAATAAGAAAAAAATCTTGACATAGGAATCAAATGATTCCCTGGTTTACTCCTTTATAATTTTAAAGATTATACAGATTAATTTAGTTTTATTATGCTCAATTCCTTTTTTTTCTCTGAAATTTAGCTCATCAACACTATCAGTTGTGATATATATATATATATATATATATATATATATATATATATAAAGATATTAGAGTCTATCTACAGATAGTAGAATCAGTGTTTCTAAGAATAGTGTCTGTTTGAAGTGTTTATGCTATTGTATTGATCTCACATGGCTAAGAAAAGTGTCATACCCTATTTTTGGCTCTTTATTAAATGAAAGTACTTCAAAATTTGAGTGGACCATGTTTCCTCACTATTTTAAAATGAATTTCATAATAATATCAATAGAAGAAAATATGGTACAAATTATTCCCAATTTTAGAATTAAATGATAACCATTCTCATGAACCTGCCTGTCATATATTTTTGGCCTTACTTGCATTCATTTTTCTCTATCTAGCAGAGAAATTTATTATTCAAGTAAAGTATCTTAAATGTGAGGTATTTTTTTATTATTATTATTATTTTTTAAGTGGTACAAATTCTTCTTTTGTTTAGATGTTCTGTTCTACCGGATGGTACAAAAAGGTTAATTTGCCACAGAAGGTCAACCTGCTTCATCATCAGGTACTACAATCAGAAGCTGACATAGACCCAAATGCATAGGCTTAATGACAAAATCAATATACAATTGTTGAATTTCTAACTGTGGAAATTCTGTAAAGGCTTTAATGATTTATGCCTCAAAGAAAGTGCATCCCATATGTTCCAAGAGTGGAGCTTAAGGTCACCAGCATTATCATTAATGCCACTAATTTCAAACCTTGTAGATTGAATGGGACCTGACTATGCCTATTGATTGCATTTTTACAAACTTATTCATTTCTTGAAACTATTGTCTTCTAGAAAATTGAGAGTTTCAGGTGAAGCAATATGTAGTGGCATACTTGTAGTAAGGTTTATTTGAAGAAACATTTCATCATAAGCTGCATTTCTTGATGCTGTTTTCAAAGCATTTTCTGTAATAACAAAATATAAACCACTCAAGATTAGTTGCAACTGAAATTACTCCACAATTTTCATAAATATATTAAATACACAAGTTTGGGAGATGTGTGGCTTGTCTTATATTCTGTGAATATTTCATTTATCTCAATATCTGCTGATCTTGTTTTTCCAGTCCTAATTGTTCCCAAATCACATTTTCTTAAGTCGTTAATTTAATCATCTTCTTCTAGTGAAGAGTCATCTTGTAGATGATATAGTATTTGGATTTAAATTATCAGTCCTTCTAGTCATCTCACTATACTGAGCCTCAATTTCCTCATAAACAGATGAATATTTTACCTGAGAATTGTATATCTACTATGTTAATTATAATTCAGATCATGTTCTACAGGCATAAATAGAATGCCCATATATTCTTCAAATTTTAAAATAAAAGTGACTCACTGACAAATTGAAAAGGAATCTTTTCTACTTTGAGTGTCTTTCCAAAATATCTTTGCAAAAATACTGATATGTACACAAATAAGAACTAAATTTTCTCCAAAGGAATATTTGTAGAGTTCATTTGCAAATGTGAATCTTATTGACTCTCACAGGAACAATCAATTATAACACCCAAGCAGAGGATGGTCTCTGATGAACTATGTGTAGAATTATACCTCATTCCCCTTAAAAAATCATTTAACAAACTCTGGCAATTACCATAGTCACAACACCCATGGTTTGCAGTAGAATTATGATTCTAAAAATAATGGTTCAATGACTAAAATTAGTGCTCTCTCAGAGTTCTTTGTTTTTCCATGAATAGTTAAAAAGGATGTAGGGAAGAAATTAATATGAAAACAAAACTTTTACTAACCATTAGAAACAATATAGATAATCACTATATAATTCCAAAATGCTGACTAGATATGCAGTACATAAGCAAGGTAGTTTTTCTATATACATTATTTTAGTGTGGTTTTATTTAAAATGTTTAATTTCATTAACATCTTGCAAATGAATGTATTTACTCATTTTAAAAGTGTGTGTCCACAGTTGGCTTTGGAGTATGGTCTATTTAATTAAGTTGTATTCTCAAAGCATTTTAGTACAATATTTAAATCATATCTTCCTTGCAATTCAATTAATGGGAAGCCTAGAAGTTTATATATCTACGTATATAATAATTTACCCCTTTCAATAAGATAACTTTCTGGAAATGTCTCTATATTTTCCTAACACAGAGATATTTCTATATAATTCCAAGTTCCTGGAATCCCACTTTACACTTCTCTAGACCAAATTACATAAGATAAAATAAACAAAGTTTCCTCATCACACCATTACTGTGACTAACTGTTCTATGAAAAAGGTTGGGAGGACAGAGATTAAAAGCAAAGCATCAAATATATTAGTCCTTATATTTATGGAAGTGCAAATCCTCTGATTCAAGAGGAAGTAGTAATATCTTTCAGAGTATTAGATACACACTCAGATGAAAAACATAGTTGGAGTGGTTGATATAAAGAAATGTCTATACTTTAAAAAATGTGATCATCTCATAAAACACTTCTTATCTTCATTTTTTGTTAACATTGGAATTTCAGGCTCCCCTTGAATCCAGGATGAATGATATCCAAGGGGAAGATGTAAATTATTCCAGATTTTCTTATACCAGTCAGATAAGCTTTCTACTGTTTTCTTTTTAAAGTTAATACATGCTTTTGTCTATCTTCAGCCATTATTTATATTTAGTATATCAGTGACATCAGAAACTATGTTCTCACTGATTTTTGGTTAGGTTAATACATGCTAGAGTTATCTGAGAGAAGGAAACCTCAAGTAATATGATTTAGTCAGATTGGCCTGTAGGCAAGTCTGTGGGACACTTTATTACTTATTGATTCATGTTTGAGGACCCAGACCACTGGAGAAGGTGCCATACCTTGGCAACTAACTTTCAATAGTATCAGAAAGTAAAGTGGTCTCAGCTTTTGTTTGTGCCTCAAATTCTTTAAAGCAACTCTTGACTTGGCTTTCTTCAAATGTTTTAGAATATGTAAGCCAAATAAATTCTTTATTCTCCAAATTCTTTCAGTTATGGTCTTTGTCACAGCAATGGAAATATAAGTTTGGGAAGATTTATAAATGTGTCTATTCAATTTCCATTTTTTACATGCTGATGACATTGTATCTTTCCATAAAAGTTGTGAATAGTCTGAAAATATAATGTTCCGTACAAGTTCATAGTTTTAGTGTTCATTCCTTAGTGTGTGGCACTTCTTTGGTAAGTTGTGGAACATTTAGGAAATGGGATATAAGTAGCTCACTAATAGAAGATCTTGAAAGTTTATATGTCCCTGCTTCTACCCAGTTTATGTTTGCTTAGATACACTGATGTGAGCCATCTTATGTCTCATATATCTACCAGCATAGACTGAACTGCTCTGTGATGCCTTCAATACTAAGATAGACTGGAATTTAAAAAAAAAAAAAAGCCAAAAGTAGTCTTTCCTATGTTGCTTCTGTTCTTGACTTTGACCACAAGCCTGAGATAGGTGTCTAATCCAAGGGCATTATTAAATATTAAATAAGAATTCAGTTAAGCCTTTAGATATATGTCAGATCACATATAAGTGAGTTATATCTATTAGAAAACTAGATTTACAACTATTGATCATAGTCATGATCCCCAAATAAAAAATCAATTTCAGACTGTGTTTAGGGCTTACTGATAAAGCAATTCTGTAGAATGTGTAAAGCCCTAAGGTTAATTCCCAGTATGTTAAGCAAATATCAATTTAGATAAATTGCTTAACAGTAGTCTTCAAGGAAGTGCTGCATATAAGAATTATAGTATACTATAAACAATTCATAATATCCTTGTATTTTCTCTGTTATCACCAATTTAATGTACTTAAATATTATTATAACACGTGGCACCTTGTACTGCATATCTGTATTATTATTAAGCATGTCAGCATCTCACAGTTTCTTGAAAGTTTTCAAATTAAAATTAATTAGTTCTCCTAACCAAAAATTTGATGTTTTCTTTCCCTTTGCATATATTTCTTTGTTTAAAATTTTGAATAATTGTAATTTTCATGTTTTTATAACTTATGTATTTTAAATTTATTATGGTACAGTGATTGTCATAGTTGTCAATTTGACACAAACCTAGACAAACCTCAGAAGATAGACTCTCTACAGAGAAATTGCCTCCACCAGGCTGTCCTGTTGGTGTGTCTTTGTGGGATTACTTGATTAGTGGTTAACATGGAAATGCCCAAGCCACTGAATGTGGTAGTATTCATGGGCAGGTTAGCCTGGGCCATTAAAGAAAGGCAGAGGTGCCATGTCAAAATGCATAGAATAAAGTGCTGTAGGGTACTCAACCTCAGCAGAAACATCTGCAAAGCAACCCCTACATCTAAGACTCAGAGAAAATATCAGAAGAGGGGAAAGAAAGGTAGTAAGAGCAGAAACACAGGACACTTGTTCCCTAGGCATGTCAAGGAAAATGTGCAGCATAAATAAATAAAATATTTTAAATAATAAAAGTAGTAACTAACTAACTAACTAACTAACTAACTAAATCTTGCTGTATACATTAAAAGAGCGGAATTCCTCCATAGTGTTTGCTCCTTGCTTGAATTCCTGCCCTGACTTTTTTTCTGTTAGGGACAGTGATATTGATGTGTAACCATGTAAACCCTTTCCCAACCTAAGTTATTTTGGTTCATGGCATTTATCACAGCAACAGAATGCAAAGCAGTAAAGTAATGATTTTTAGACTGTAAAAATCAATGGAACTAACCACATGCATTACACTGTACAAATAGTATCTTTATCAAATGACACATTAAGCATCCCATCCTACCTTTACAAAGGCACTGAAAATCTCAAGTATATATTCTGTTTCTCTGCATTTTCATATTTTAATTACAGTATATAAGTATAGGAATAAAGCTTATTTCCCTTAGCATAATGTTTTCAAATTTAATATATACCATAAATGTATTACTATTTACAATGTATTATATGCTATTATAGTTGTATATGGTATTGTGTTTATTTGCTGACTGGTATTTTTAAAATGTCCACTCTTGACTTCTCCAAAGAATACTGGATGAATACTATCAAATTTCTTTAGAATATGTATCATTGTAATACATTTCTTTAATATTCCTTTATCTTAAGCCAATTCTGATGTTTGAGGTTCAACCAAACTGCTTTCTGCAGTTAGCTATACCAAATTAATTACACCAAAGAATGATAAAATATCTAATTTATCAACATCCTAATTAATACCTGTTATCACTTTCAATAATGTAAAAATTGCTAGAGAATGTATCTCTTATTGTGCGTTTGGTTTGCATTTTCTTCTTGAATAGCAATGTAATCATCTTTTGATGTTTATATTGGCAACCTTGATGATAAGTATCAAAGTCTTCAATTAAAAATAATTTTTTTCTCAGTTGATAGAATACTTCATATATCCTTTAAGAATATTTGTTTTAATTTTGAAGATAACACAAAATGTTATATATGAACATACATAAGAATATTATGTTTCTCATTTATCTTTCTTCCCCCACCCCACTGATCACCTCTATTTCTATTTCTCCTTCATGCTGGCCACCTTCCTCCCTCCAAGAGTCTAGTCTGCTGTTTCCATGTAACATGTATTCTAGTCTTCTCTTTTATCACCCCCCCCCAGGCTCTTCTTCATCTTCTCTTTCTAACTTTTTATTTCTCTTGCTTTCTTTTTGGTTTTATGTCATAGACACACACACACACACACACACACACACACATACTGAAAGAGAGACAAAGAGACAGGTGTATACATACAAATGTACATAAGTTTAAATCTAAAGATTTTAGTATATTTAGTATACATGTTTCTGACTCTTGCTCCTTTAGTTTTTCATAATGCTCCGCCTTTGAATCCATTTTCCTGGAAATGTCATGCGTTTAATTTTATTTGTAAAAGTTTAAAATTACATTATGTAGATATACAACATTTTCTTTATGCATTAATTTGCTGGTGATAAACAATTATTTTTAATTCTATAGCAATTGAACATTGCAGTAATACACAGATGTGCAAGAATTTCAATGGTATGGGTTTTTTCTTTATTCTTTCTTTTTTTCTTTTTTAAAATTAGATATTATCTTTATATACATTTCAAATGCTATAACTGAAAGTTCCCTATACCCTCCCCTGACCCTGCTCCCCTACCCACCCACTCCCAATTCTTAGCCCTGGCATTCCCCTGTACTGGGGCATATAAAGTGCAATACCAAGGGGCCTCTCTTCCCAGTGATGGCCGACTAGGCCATCTTCTGCTACATATGCAGCTAGAGACACAAGCTCTGGGGGGGTACTGGTTAGTTCATATTGTTGTTCCAGAATCCTTTGACCAAATACACAAGAGTAGTAGAGCTGGGTTGAATAGTCTCTGTCTCTGTGTCTGTCTGTCTCTCTGTTTGTCTCTCTGTCTCTGTCTCTGTCTCTGTCTCTCTCTCTCTCTCTCTGTGTGTGTATGTGTGCTCACACGCATGTGGACTTTGTTCTGTGCATGTTTACATTTTGAGGAGCCACTGAGTGGTTACACTAGTTACATTCTCATTGTCAATGTATATAATTTATTTTCAACAAACTCCCACCATGGTTGGTTGTCATTTGTAACAGTGACAGTCATGCTGATTAGAGTGAGAAGAAATACGTTCTTATTTACATTTAACTGATGGATAATGGTGAAATCTCCTTTAAATACTTTTTGAGAATTTATCATCCATCTTTAGAGAATCTTCTATTCAGTATATTGCTATTAATTGGGTTAATTAGTATTCTGGCATTAAAAATTTACATGCATATGTAAAATTATATATATAACATTAATTATATACATTAATTACATACATTAATTAATTAATACAAAATTTTGTATATATTATTACATTTATCACCTATCTGAAGAATTAAAGTTTAGTTGGCAAGGAGTCGGTACTTTTTGCTAGACCGTGTCTCCATTTTGGTAATTATTTTCTTTCCTTGCAAAAGATTTTTAATGGCATGTAATTTCATTTGTCAGTTCTTAGAATTGTTTTTCTGAGCTAATGGAAGATTTATTTTGACATATCATAAGTTTCAGTTTTTTAGGTCTCACATTAAGATCTTTGATAAATTTACAACCAATTTTTGTGCAAGGTAATAGGTGTAGATATGGTTCATTCTTCTACATATTGATATCTCATTTTCCCCAGCAACATTTGCTGAACAAGTTGTCATCTCTCCAATATATTTTTGCTGTCTTTGTAAATTTAGGTGGCTAGAGTTGTGCATGTTTATTTTTGAAATATCTATTCCATTTTGATAAACTTTTTAGAGTCTTTTAAATACAGGATCAGTTCTTTAAGATAGCAGTGTCTTCAGCTATGGTCACTTGATCTTTTACAAGGGAGCTAAAACCATCCAGTGGAACAAAGACAGGATTTTCAACAAATGGTGCTGGCACCACTGACGGTTATCATGTAGAAGAATGCAAATTGATCCATTCTTATCTCCTTGTATAAAGCTAAAGTCTAAGTGGATCAAAGACCTCCATATAAGATCAGAGACACTGAAATTAATAGAGGAGAAAGTAGGGAAAAGCCTTGAAGATATGGACACAGGGGAAATTTTCCTAAACAGAACAGCAATGGCTTGCGTTATAAGATCAAGAGTTGACAAATGGGACCTCATAAAATTGCAAAGCTACTGTAAGGCAAAAGACACTGTCAATAAGACAAAAAGGCCACTAACAGATCGGGAAAGGATTTTTACCAATCCTAAATCTGATAGGGGACTAATATCCAATATATACAAAGAGCTCAAGAAGTTAGACTCCAGAAATTAAAATAACTGCATTAAAAATGGGGTTCAGAGCTAAACAAAGAATTTTCTCCTGAGGAATACAGAATTGCTGAGAAGCACCTGAAAATATGTTCCTTAATCATTAGGGAAATGCAAATCAAAACAACCCTGAGATTCCACCTCACACCAGTCAGAATGGCTTAGATCAAAAATTCAGGTGACAGCAGATGCTGGTGAGGATGAGGAGAAAAAGGAACACTCCACTACTGCTGGTGGGATTGCAATCTTGTACAACCACTCTGGAAGTCAGTCTGAAAGTTCCTCAGAAAATTAGACATAATACTACTGGAAGATCCAGCATACCTCCCCTGGGCATATACCCAGAATTTCCAACTGGTAATAAGAACACATGCTCCACTATGTTCATTGCAACCTTATTTATAATAGCCAGAAGCTGGAAAGAACCCAGATGTCCCTCAACAGAAGAATGGATACAGAATATGTGGTACATTTACACAATGGAGTACTACTCAGCAGTTAAAAACAATGGATTTATGATATTCTTGGACAAATGGATGTATCTGGAGGATATCATCCTTAGTGAGGTAACCCAATCACAAAAGAAGTCATTAGATACCCACTCACTGATAAGTGGATATTAGCCCAGAAACATAGAACATCCTAGATACAATTTGCAAAACACAAGAAAATCAAGAAGAGGGAAGGCTAATGGGTGGATACTTCATTTCTCCTTAGAATAGGGAACAAAATACCCATGAAAGGAGTTACAGAGACAAAGTTTGGAGCTAAGATGGAAAGATGGACTATCCAGAGACTACCCCACCTGGGGATCCATCCCATAATCAGCCACCAAACTCAGACACTATTGCACAATGCTAGAAACATTTTGCTGAAGGGACCCTGTTATAGCTGTCTCATATGAGGCTATGCCAGTGCCTGGCAAATACAGAAGTGGATGCTCACAGTCATCTATAAGATGGAACACAGGGCCCCCAATGGAGAAGCTAGAGAAAGCACCCAAGGAGCTGAAGGGGTCTGCAACCTTATAGGTGGAACAACAATATGAACTAACCAGTACCCACAGAGCTCATATCTCTAGCTGTAAATGTAGCAGAAGATGGCCTAGTCGGCCATCATTAGGAAGAGAGGCCCCTTGTTATTGTAAACTTTATATGTCCCAATACAGGGGAATGCCAGGGCCAAGAAGCAGGAGTGGGTGGGTAGGGGAGCAGGGTGGAGGGAGGGTATAGAGAACTTTTGGGATAGCATTTGAAATGTATATAAAGAAAATATGTAATAAAAATAAATAAATAATAAAATATAACAGTGTCTTGATGTATTTATTTCTAATCTCTAGCCTTTAATTCATTTGGCTTACCTTATTGCATTAAATTATATTGCAAGAAAAGTATTAAATGGGAGAAGATTGTGCATCAGTGTCTTCTAATTTTACATAAAATGCTTTAACTTTTCCCCAGTTAGTATAATGTTGAATAGAGATTTGTCTCATATATCTATATCTATATATAAATTTAATTTATTTTTTAATTATTCACTTTAAATGCCTCTCACTGACACCCTCATGGTCACCCCATCCCACAGTCCTTCACTGGTACTCCCTCTCTTTCTCCTCTAAGTGGGTGAGACCTCCCTGGGTATTTCCCCACCCTGCACTTCAATTCTCTGTGAGGCTAGGAACTTCCTCTCCCACTCAGTTCAGACAAGGCAGTTCTGCTTGTCTGCTAGAAGAATACATTCATCCTATTCCTGGTTTATTAATGATTTTGATCAGCAAAGATTGTAGAACTCTGTCAATCTCCTTTTCAGAATATGCTGGGATAGTTATGATTTCTGTTCTTTAATCTACTTATGTGTTCCATTACATTTATGGAGTTTATATTTGTACATAATAATCCTATTATCTTTTAATATATTGGACCAAGTGCAGTGCCACTAACTCAGTTGTATTGCCTGATAGTATAATGTTGAAGTTGGGGTGCATATACTTTAATGTGAAGAGTGAAGTCTGTGTTTACCAAAAAGTTTGTTTTTAGTTGTGATGGTTAATCTTCATAGTTAACTTTACTACATCCAGAATCACCATGGAAGCACTCCTCTGGATATGTTTATGATGATTCTTGCAAAATGTTTATCTGAAGATGAAACAGCATGAATGAATGTGGGTAGTGTCTTCCCATGTCCTGGGGTTCAATACTGTACATAAAGAATAAAGCATACAGAGCACCAGTATTCAGTTCTCTTTCCTTCCTAATTATTATTTGAATGTAACCAGTTAGATCCCCTTAGGACATTCCATCATGATTAACTCCATCTACAAAAAGGGAATGAAAATAAACATTCATGTGTCCTTAAGCCCCTTGTGTCAAATATTTTATCAAATAGATGGACAAAATAACTACTACATAAACATTCATTGTCCTAATATAGTTCTAGTGTAGGAGTAACACTGGTTGTGTAGAATGAGTTTATCATTTCTTTTTTCTTTTTTTCCTAATTTGCAGAACAGCTTCAGATGCATCAGTGTTGTCTCTTTCATCAAAGTTTTGGTAGAATTCAGCAGTGCATCTGTCCATTCCTGGGCTTTTCATTGTCATTAACTTTTTAATTACCATTTAAATCTCATTGCTTAACATGTCTGTGTTTACCATAAAACTTTCTAATTTGATCTCTCTCCTCTGTGTTTCTGTGTCTCCGTGTCTGTGTTGTCTGTGTCTGTGTCTCTGTCTGTCTGTCTGTCTGTCTGTCTCTCTCTCTCTCTCTCTCTCTCTCTCTGTGTGTGTGTGTGTGTGTGTGTGTGTGTGTGTGTATGAAAGGCAAAACTAAATGTTTTTTGGTTTTGTTGTTTTGTCGTAGCTATTTCGGCAGAAGAAAAGATGACACAGCTGCACTCTTAGTTACCCAAATAGGTTAGATTAATATGATTTTATTTGCATGTGTTAGACTCAGTTTTCTGTATGAACACCTCAGTCTGAGACAGATGTCTACCAGTTAAGTTTTCCTGTTCATGACATTGGGATCCTATTTCCCATTGGTAGGTTCCAGGAGATATTAAAAAAGGAATCCACACTATTGCCAGCAAGGTACCAATGGCCTGGCTGGCCAGGCTCTGGAGGACAATGGCTGGCCTGTTTTCATCTCCGGAGACTCTCTGATTCAGAGCTACAAAAACTCTCCACTCAGCTTGCTAAATTCCCACTGGCAGGTTGTTACCACACCAGCCCCATGCTTCAAAACTCCCATGGCGTCTTGTGCACATCTGGCAAACTCACAGTTTGCCACCATTCCTTTCTCTCTGGTACCCAGTCAAAACTTAGTTCAGAAACAATGGTAACTCAATCACTGGGTGCAACAACTAGAATCCTAATCTTGTAAACCATATTAAATCTAAATCCTCCAGTGGTGGTTCCATCTAAACCTGGAGACATTAATAACTACATCTTTTCCTCTTGCTGTTCCCATCCAAAAGCCCCTATCTCTCTCCTGCGTTTTTGTTTGTTTGTTTCTTTCTTTCTTTCCTCCCAACCCGGAGGTTCTGGCTACTCACAGTTATTGGTCCTTTATTCATTAGGGGAAGGTTCACAAGAAGTCACTTGAGTACCTGACCCATTCCTCATTCCAGACATCCCCTCCTGAGAAAGCAGAATTAAAATCAAAATACAAACAGCACCAGGGCCATCCACAACAGGTTGCAATGTTTGATGATCTGAGGTAGAAAGGGAAATGTATTCCTATCTATATGTGATTCTGACAGGCTGTCTTCTTTATATATTTATCTAATCTGAGGGTGTTGCTGTTGTTCGTGTTTTGGTTATTGTTCTTATTATTTTCATGAACATCTCATATCCTTTGCCTCAGAAAACTTATGTCCATTTGTGAAACCACAGAAAATTGAGCTCACATCTCATTTTCCTATGTTCCTATTTGGCTAAGAAGTGCCAATATTATTGCCTTCCATGTACACTTTAGCCAACAAACACTGGGGAGGTGATGGAGAATCTCAGTTTCAGATTTCTGTACAGAGTTTCCCTTCCAGTCTCTACAACCTGTGGTGCTCTGGCCATCTTTCTATCTACTATTTGCCAGGTCTCTGGCAGCTTTTCTGTAGCTCACTTGGTATCTCCTCAGGATACCTTCCCTCTGACATCTATACCTAGGAGGGACCAGAACTTTTGTAATGACTATTGCTGATCCTGAGCCTGCGGGCATAGCATAATTCATTTGCATGCCGGTTGATTGACATTCTTGATTGCTTCTTCCATGGAAAATATTTGTTGCTCATACTTGTGCACATTTAAATTCTCTATGCTGTCTTTTTTGGTCCCCCAAACTTTTCTGCTAATATGTAACAACAACATGCTTACTCCATATAACAAAACTTGTTAAGTTGTATGTATGTTTTCAGGGATCACCTTTTGAATAACCAATGGGTATATTTATCTCAATAAAAGTCTATATTACCAGATGTCTATATTCTTTAATTTTCTGTAGTTTTTTTTGTGTAGGGTTTTGGCCTCATGACCACATTAGTACATCCTTTGCTGTCTTGCTCAGTTCATTTTTAAGCAGTGATTTTCATGAGTCTTTGTGGGTGCTACTTCTGATATTACCAGGAGATGTAATTCCACATCAAATATCCTGTAACTCTGGCCCTTATAATCTTTTTGCCTTTTTCCCACAATGACCCTTGATCCTTACATAAAGGAGCCATATTGTAGATGGATAGGTTGAGACTGGAATCCACATCTCTGCATTTGATTGGTTGCAGTTTTCTGTAATGGTCCCTCTTTGTTGCAAAAAGTCTCCTAGCTGATACGTGAGAACTCCACTTACCTGTCGATATTTAGAACATAGTTATGTTTTATGCTGGTTAAGTGAAGTGGTAGTTATAGGTTCTTCTCCAAGAACCATGATTCACAAAGCTTCCATAGTTAGTTTTCACTATCAAATATGATTTTCCTCTTGTAGGTCATAAGGCCAATTGAAGAGCTATTGATTACAGGCAAAGTATGTCTGCTACTTTAGAGTTGTCATACCATGCTGGTTATTGTTGTCATTCATGGGTATCACACGTATATAGGACTTTTGGTTGCTTCCATCTTTGAAACTTGCATGACACTCTCTGATCCCATGTCTGATAGTCTTCATAGAGGAAACTTCTGAATCAGTTCCAAATCAGGGGCTTCTGGGATCTGTGTCTGAAGTACATGATGTTTTCAGCAATGGGGACTTATTTCCACTCCAGGTAGGTAACTAATGCCAATAATAAGAGCTTGTAATATGTCTGAGAGTCTCTTGGAAAACAACTCAAAATGAGGCTTATGAAAAGAAGGTATTAGGTTATTGGTTACATGGTCTTTGGCTATTAGAGGAAGCATTGTCAGCTCAGACGGGACATTTTTATTTAGAGACTCACACACACACACTTTTATGTATTATAGTTTTGACTTTTAGGTGAATAGCTATCAGTTTGATTGCTTATAACTTTTTCAGACATTCTTAACAGTAAGTCTACCATTATCTTCCTTACTCTCTTTAGATAAAGACACCTCCATTTTTCCCATTTATTACTTCTAATCACATATATTTTACTATTCTCATCTTTCTAATAGTCATGCTAGTGGGTACAAACTAACATTTCAATATAATTTTGATTTACACTAACCTGATAATTAGTGATGATAGAATATTTTAATGTGATTTTGTTTCTTTTTTTTGGTATCAGGTTTTATGTGATAATTTTTGTTTGAAAACAAAACAACAACAAAAAAAGAACTGTTTTCTGAGTAAGTGAGATGGCTCAGACAGTAAATGTATTTGTTGCCAAGGCTGAAGATCTGAGTTCAATCCTCATGATCACCGTGGTACAAAAGGACTACTCTTAGAAACTATAACATTTTGTCTTTCTACATATATGTCCTGGTGATCCTAAAACAATAGATAAATAAATATAACAAAATTTTTAAAAGGATGAACAAAGCTTTTAAACAATTTAATGCATGTCTATGTATTTTTAAGAGTCTCATATATCCTAGGCTAACCTTGACCTTCAGTAAGTGCCCAAGAATGCCACTGAACTACTACTCTTCCTGTTTTCATCTACCTCATCTCAAGATGACAAAGGCACTACCACATCTGAAACTCCTAGTAGAAATTTCAGCACAAATTCATTTCCTATACTTAATTGCACTTTTATTTTCATTGTGAGTTGGAATTTCTTATACAGTTTATGTGCCAGGTTTTTATCAAGAACATGATTTGCAAATACTTTCTCCAATTCTGCAAGTTCTTTTCATATTTTCATGCCTGGTATGTCTTATGAATCACTGAATCATAATTAGAAAGGGTAAATCTACCTTAGCAAGAATGTTTTATTAAACAGAAATTCCATTCTCCAAGTATATCATATTCTAGTGTGTTTCATGTGAATCAATAACTAAATATTAACAGAGTTTCTGAGATGAGCAATTCTCTATGAAAATGTGATAGTTTATTTTGTGCCCCAAATAATTATATATTCAGAAAAGAAGTTGGTTAACATTTAAATCCTAGTAGAATTAAAGTATTTAAATCCATCTATCTATCTATCATCTATCTATCTATCTATCTATCTATCTATCTATCTATCTATCTAGATATATGACATCATTTGAGGAAATAGAATCTAATAAGAAAGAAATTGAAGACCATTGTATCAGTGATATTCTTTAATCAATAAAATAATTTAAGAAGATGCTAAAATGGGCAGATATCTGAATCTGTTAATTGTGTCCAGTGTTGTCAGTGTAATACTGAGAGAAAAGAGACAAAAGAAGTACATGCTCTATTACTCAAGCTTCTCTCTGTCTCTCTGTCTCTCTGTCTCTGTCTCTCTCTCTCTTTCTTGCTCTCTCTCTCTCTCTCTCTCTCTCTCTCTCTCTCTCTCTCTCTACTTCTCTCTCCGGGAGCAATTAGATTCCTATCCAACTATTAAGTTCAGGTGGATCATTAAAACCCTGGGAAATAAATTGGGCACTAGTGTCTGATGAGCAGAGAAAATAAACAAAACAAAAAACATTTGTTTTAGGAATTATCTCTTTAATTTAAGAAGAAAAATTCAACATGCCAAAGTTTTATTTAATGAAAAACATAATAGTGTTCAAGCATATAAAAATTCTCATTCAATTTTTTTACTTTATAATTTAAAATTTCTTTTTCATTTGAAGAGAATTAATTCTCACTTGATGAGAATAAGTAAATTCATTTAACTATTTATTTATGAATACTTGTTCATCAAACTATAATAAAAGATGTCAAAAGTCATGCACAAAAATTCCAAGAATTGCTCTTCAGCATGTTTTCAAATCTTATTAAGAAAATTAGGAAATTCATGCTAGGGCAGGTGAGGATGTTAAAATTAAAACTGATGTATTTAATATTTTCAATGTGTCCCCAAATGCACATGTTGCTAGTTAAAATGATCCTACTAAGAGGCTATTCAAGCTTTAAACATAGGCTATGGTCAGACATGACGACATATGAGACACATCTATGTTCTATACTTTAAGAAATTCTTCTATATCCAAGTGGATAAGTTCTAGAGTCTGGAAAGGATGAAATCCCTAAGACTAAAGTTTCCCTTCTACTGAAGAACTGTCTAGGAAACAATGGTCTCTCCTCAGATATAACAACATCCATCAGGCCCTCAAAGCATCAGCTTTCTTAATTGTACATGCGTTAGGCACAATCAACATGATTGTAAGCCTTCTAAGTTGGAGGGCATCCATCACATGTAACTAATGACTGCTCAAGATGTGTTGATCCAAAGCAAATGTGTAAATTTCACAAAGTATAAAGTATATTCAGTATGAACAAAATGTAAGAAACTTTACTAATAAGAGTAAAGTGGGAAATAATGTCAAAACCAATAATAATTTAGGTACAGTGGATCAAAGACATTATTAAAGGTGATTTTTAGAAAATAAAAAAAAAAAAAAAAAAGAAAGTGAGGGGCTTTCCTACTCCCATCCTGGTAACCTGCTTTGCTACAAATTTCAAAATAATGGAGCCAATTGATAATTAATCAGGGCACACAAAGTATAAGCAACAAAATGTACATTAACTCGTGAGTTTATTTCTCCCAGAGATTGTTGTGATAGAAACTTGAGTGGCATGGAAAATCTAGGCAAGAATTTCCAATACTGATGTGATGACATTAGTGATGTAGAATTTTATGGTCTTGCAAAGATTATATGCCCCAATACTAGGGCCAGCAGGCAGGAGTGGGTGGGTTGGAGAGCAGGGTGGGGGGAGGGTATAAGGGATGTTTGGGATAGCATTTGAATTGTAAATGAAGAAAATATCTAATAAAAAAAAAGAAAAAGAAGAAAAAAGAAAAACATTTTAATTTGGCTCATTGGAGGAGATTGGCAAATTTGAATTGTGAAGCCTTGAGAAAGTATTGAACTCCAAACAGGGTTTATGAATAAAATGTGGTAGGAACCTTAGACAAGAATATTAGTAGAAAGAGACAATAAGGATATTATTGTTAAATTTGCCGTAAACACAATAATTCTATGTGGACTCACAGACATTCTTGGCATACTGTAGCAAATAATATATTTTCTCTCTTCTATTACTTTGTTGGAGGTAGAGCTGAAAGGCATGGAGTAGTTAAAGTGTATACATTTAAAAGAAATCACTCGGATATAGAGTTGGTGGTAATAGTTTTCCAACTTGATAGTCTTCCACTGTGTCCTGCTGATGGTGTCCTTTACTTTACAGAAACTTTTCAGATTCCTGAGATCCCATTTATTAACTGTTGATTATAGTATCTGTTTTATTGGTGCTCTCATCTGGAAACTGTCTCTTATTCCACTGCATTCAAGACTATTTCCTACTTTCTCTTCTATCAAGTTCAATGTATCTCATTTTCTGTTGAAGTCTTTGATCCATTTGGAGATGGGTTTTGTGAAGGGTGATACATATGGGTCTATTTGCATCCTTCTACATACCAACATCCAGTTAGACAAGCACCATTTGTTGAAGACTCTTTCCCCCATTATATATGGATAAAAGATTTTTACCAACCCCACATCTGAAAGAGGGTTAGTTTCCAAAATATAGTAAGAACCCAAGAAACTAGACATCAGCAAACTAAACAATCAAAGCAAAATGTGTATAGATCAATAGAGAAATCTCAAAGGGATGAGAAGCACATTAAAAAATGTTCAACAAACTTAGCCATCAGGGAAATGGAAATAAAAACCACTTGGTGATTCCAACTTATACCTGTCAGAATGGTTAAGATCTGTATCACAAGAGACAGCTCATGCTGACAAGGATGAAAACCAAAGAGAACACTCCTCCATTGCTGGTGGGAGTGTAACCTTGTATAGCCACTATGAAAATCAATATGGTGATTCCTCAGAAAATTGGGGAATGATGTATATCATGACCCAGCTATACAGCTCTTATGCAATTACCCAAAGGATGTTCCATCCTACCACAAGGACACTTGCTTAGCTATGTTCATTATGGCTTTATACATAATAGCCAGAAACTGGAAACAGCTTAGCTATGCCTCAACTGAAGAATGAATAAAGAAAATATGGCAAATTTACACAATGGAGTATTACTCAGCTATTTGTAATGACATCATGAGATTTGCAGGCAAATAGATGCATCTAGGGGAAAAAAAAAACATCCTGAGTGAGATTACACTGACCCATAAAGCCAAATATGGTATATATATTCACTTATAAATGAATGTCAGCTGTTAAGTATATAATAAGAATCAATAGACCTAGAGAGGTTGGATAAAGACAATGACTGTTCCTTGGAAGGTTCAGCCAGCAACTGACCAATGCAGATGTGGATGCTTGGAAACAACAATTAGACTGAGCACAGGAACCCTGGTAGGGGAGCTGGAGGAAGGACTGGAGGAGTGGAAGAGCATTGGAACCCCATAGGAAGAACTGCAATGGCTGGCTGGACCACCTGGTGCTACCAGGAAGTAGATCACCAAGCAAGAATTAGGACCTGAAATCAGGTAGTGAGTAAAAGGATGGAGGAGGAGAGTACAGGAAAGGATGGCTGGAATTCAGGAGCAGTTTGGGTACAGTGTGGAAACCTAGTGCATTAGAAACTTCCTGGAATCTATGAGGTTACATTGTGAGGACTTCTAGTAATAGAAGATAAGGAGTCTGAACTGGCCATCTTTTGAAACCTGTGGTGGAAAGTTGTTGCATTCAGTTGAGTGGCTTGCTGAAGAGTCACATGGAAATTCTCAAAAATTCCCTAGGTTGATCCTAGGATACAGGGTTGCTCTCTAAAAACTGACAGTGGGGCCCCATTGCCAAGGATGGTATCTACACAGCTCATTAAAAGTAGAGATCAGTCTGATGTCTGTACTGACCTTTACCCCTTGGTTCTAATCCCATTGATGCAGCAAGGTACTCTGTGTACTGAAAAAGAAAGAAAGAAAGAGAGAAAGAGAGAGAGAAAGAGAGAAAGAGAGAAAGAGAGAAAGAGAGAAAGAAAGAAAGAAAGAAAGAAAGAAAGAAAGAAAGAAGAAAAAAAGAAAGAAAGGAGGGAGGGAGGGAGGGAGGGAGGGAGGGAGGGAGGGAAGGAAGGAAGGAAGGAAGGAAGGAAGGAAGGAAGGAAGGAAGGAAGGAAGGAAGGAAGGGAAAGAAAGAAAAAGAAAACACGAATACTGATCTAGACACAAACCCCTTGACCTATAAATCTGTTCTGCCTGAAGATGTGCTGGAGCAATGGTGGCTCAGAACTGGTGGAAGTGGCCAGCCAATATCTGTTTTAACCTGAGACCCATAACATGACAAGGGGACCATGCCCTACACTGCCTAAGTGGCCAGGGACTATAGAACAGATAGCCCAAATAGCTAGAGTAGAACCAAACACAACAGGCAAAAGGAAATTAAAAATGATTCCTAATGATATTCTGCTGTACTTGTAAATTGGTTTCTTGTCTCTAGTCTTCATCAGAGAGTCTTTTTCCAGCAGCGGATGGGAGCAAATGCAAAGACCCACAGGCAAACATTATGTAGACAGAGTCTAAATTGGAGGGTTCTATTGGGTCCCTCCCCTTGGAGGTCAGAGATTTATGGATAAGAGAGAGGAAAAATATGGTAGAAATCAAAGGGGCTAGAGGACACTAGAAGAACATAGCCCACCAGTCAACTAAGCAAGGCTCATATGGACTCAAAGCATGGGCCCTTGCACACATCTGTACCAGATCCATTATGAACATGTTATAGCTGTTAGCTTCATATTTTTGTGGAACTCCTCTGTGGGAGCAAGTGTGTCTCTGACTCTTTTGCCTGCTCTTGGAACTCCTTTCCTTCTATTAGGTTGCCTTGTCCAGCCTTGATATGCCAGCTTTTGACTTGTCTTATTGTATCTTGTTTTGTTTTGTTTGGTTTGGTTATTGTCTCTTGAAAATCTGCTCTCTTTTTTGACAGTTTTTCAGACTATTCTTATCCTTACTTTTTTTTACAATTTATTTTAACCTTTGTTTTATTTTTAAAAAGGAATTTATTTTTTATTATTAGGTATTTATTTCATTTACGTTTCCAATGCCAGAAAGAAAGAAAGAAAGAAAGAAAGAAAGAAAGAAAGAAAGAAAGAAAGAAAGAAAGAAAGAAAGAAAAGAAAATCTGCTCTTTTCTGAAGGGAAATGGAGTGTGGGTGGATCTTCAGGAGACAGAAGGTAGGGTGGAGCAGGGAGGAGTGAGGAGAAAATGAAGTTAGGATGTCCTTTATGAAAGAAGAATGTATTTTCAATGAAAATAATAACGAAGGTATATAAAAGTAAGCATTTGACTCAAATACATCACTTAATAGAATTGGTTGAATATTTATTTTATTTTAATTGTGTGTGTGTACATAGGTGCCTTTATAGCCATCCATATCAGATTCCCAGAAGCTAAAGTGACAGGTCTTGAAAATCCCAGTATGGGTGCTAGGAATCAAGTTCAAATTCTCCGAAAGATTAACATGAATTTTTAACCTCTAAGTCATCTCTCCATATTCCATATAAATGTTTAAGTAGAGAGCCCTGGGGTATCCTTTTCCTCCTGCTTGATCTAGGAAATTATTTCCCCTATATCAGTATTCCTGTTAGCACAGGATAGTACAGCAATTAGTACACCCAGTTTTCTTATAGCAATGGTTCCTATATTTTCCAGTACAGTTTTTATTCCTGGAAGAGTTTGAAACCATCCATACATGTGGAATGGAAGGGTCATGCATGGTTGCTTCTACTTGAGATTTCAAAGGAAGCCTAAGATATCTAGTATATATAATGGTTAAATTATTATGTGTATGTCATATTCAGAAAGGTGTATATGAATCTCAGTAGAGTATGTATGAATAGAGTCAAATGGACTGAAGAGAGATTTACAGAATATCCCATCCTAAGGACAGTATTATATGGACTCATCTCAGTAGTCCATGGAAGTTCTGCTCAGTTACCATTTTAGGACACCAAGCAAATCTTAGTGAATATAAGCAAAGATATATGATTTCCTGTATTCTACTTGATCATAATGGAATAAAAAAATGAACAGGAAGATTAAATACAGAAAGTATACAAACTCTGAAGGATTGAAGAAAAATATTAAATGATGAACAGGCTATCATGAAAGTGAGGAAGGAAATAAGAAAACTGTAACTGAATAAAATTAAAAGAGAGCATTCATCTTAGAATCTTCAGTATATGATGAAAGTTTTTCTAAGAAAGAAGTTTGTAATTATAATTACTCATAGAGTAGAGCCAAGAGTGTGGTTCAACAGGTAAAGAATGGCACTTACCACCAAACTTTTCTACCTGAGCTCTATCCTCATGGGAGCACACACCATTGCTCTAAGGAGAATGAATGTACTAATGATTGAAACAGAAATAGTGTTTTAGGAAAATTGAATTGCTAGATAAGCCAGGAGGAAAAGGATGCCCCAGGGCTCTCCCTGGGATCCACAAGGTAGATGAAGATAAATGAATGCAACAAATTACCCTCTGACCACCATAGGTTTGCTGTGACATGTGCATGCAAACAAATACACACACAAACATAAATGAGATTTTAAAAAATGAACAAGCCAAATTCAGTATCATTAGGTTGAAGGAAATGATAAAGTTCAGGGCACAATGAAATGGAAACTTAATGACACAAAGAATGACTCAAAAATTCTCTGGCATCTTTTTGGAAGCATGCTTATTATCAAATTATTTTAGCAATAATTATTTATAACTATATTGAGTTTTATATTTATACAATAAATATTCATGGCTTACCTATTATAATTATATGAATTTATTGTTCTAAGTTTGATTATGACTTTAGCACAACCAGTGGGTTTGTACTTCCATATGTTTTCACAATATTAAGTACCTTCATTTTGACTCCATTCAATGCTGTTTTCTTCAGTTTTTTTTTTTTTTTTTTTTTTGTTGCCTGGTGTACTGGCTAGTTTTGTGTCAACTTGACACAGCTGGAGTTATCACAGAGAAAGGAGCTTCAGTTGTGGAAATGATCCAGCTGTAAGACGTTTTCTCAATTAGTGATCAAGGGGGAAAGGCCCCTTGTGGATGGTGCCATCTCTGGGCTGGTAGACTTGGGTTCTATAAGAGAGCAGGCTGAGCAAGCCAGAGGAAGCAAGCCAGTAAAGAACATCCCTCTATGGCCTCTGCATCAGCTCCTGCTTCCTGACCTGCTTGAATTCCAGTCCTGACTTCCTTGGTGATGAACAGCATGGAAGTGTAAGCCAAGTAAATCCTTTCCTCCCCAACTTGCTTCTTGGTCATGATGTTTGTGCAGGAATAGAAACCCTGACTAAGACACCTGGGAAACTATTTCTTTGATTTTTCTTCAAGCTTTGCAATATAATATTTTAAACTGACCTTCTAATATTCAAGTTTTAATATCTTGCCATTCTTCCACTTAGTCTGCAAAGTTACTTCTTACAAAAGTGCTGAATTATAAAATGTATTTGAAATTGATGAGCTTTTATCCTCTGATGCTTTGGATTATATTTCTTTACTCTTATCTTTGGACAACTTTATTACAATGTGTCTCTACACATGCTTTATATTTGCTTGAGATCCACTGAGATTCATGAACATGGATGTCTATATCTTTCTTTTTCAAGATTTTCACCTTCCCATCTAATATTCCTTTAAATAAACCTCTCTTTCTGTTTCTCCACCATTGTCCCTTCCTCAATCCCTCTCCTTTCTGAGACACTCCTTTGTCATATATTCATGTGCTTGATGATACCTCCTGTTTCAGGTATACCTTTTCCTTACTTCATAGTGTTTGCTCATGTTTCTTTGTGTTTATCTAATTGGCTAATTTCAACTCATGATCTTCAAGTTCATTTCTTCTTTTATTTGTGCTGTTGAGTGTGCCATTGCAATTCTCCCACTAAAACCTATAAAGGATCATGGATAATTAAATATATTCATTTTCATTAAAATTATTTTAATGAAAGGGTTTACAAGATATCCTTACTTATGTTCACTATAACTTGCCATCAGTTCACCATTATTCATGTAAAATGAAGTGGATTTGAATATAGTATGTGCAAAACAAGTCTTAATTTAAATACAACTTATTAAAACATTAACCAATATTTAACCAATTAAATATTGTTTTATGGTTATAAAACAATAACCAACTTATTAAAACATTTGCCTGTGACGCTGAAAGAGAAAATACCATGTGTCACTTTCTTAAATGTTGACACTGTCATAGGAATACATTATTTTACTGAATATTAGTATCATTACATACAAGGCTAATTGTGAGTGTGAAACTTTGCTTAATTCTTAGTGAAAAATGCTATCAGTTCTTTTCTCAGAAAATCATAGTGTATAACAGCATTTACATCCTAAGCTTACATGTCTTATAAGTTATACTTGTTGCTACAGTAGTAATGGGTATATAAGAAATTGTGCTGTTTATGATAACAATATCATCTGGTTTTTAGTTTTTTCTCAGATTAGAAATAATTCACTAATTTAGGGTAGCAAGGTTTTTTATTAGAATAGATATTTGATTTGCATTTCCAAAATATTGAGCTTGTAGTTGGTGGAGTAGCATTGGTCATTTCTGAGATGTCCATAACCATTCTTCTTGTAGTGATGCAAAGTACTTATTCTTCAAGTCATGCTGGCAATAGTAATCTACTGAACTATATTTTTTGTAAGGGTTTGGTTCTTGGCAAAATTAAAATGTGAAATCTTCTCCCTTTGCTCCTCTTTGCCCTTGACTACCATCACGTTTTGGATTAAAGTACCCAGTAATTAACATATAATATTTTCCTTTAATCCCAGCACTTGGGAGGCAGAGGCAGGCGGATTTCTGAGTTCGAGGCCAGCCTGGTCTACAAAGTTAGTTCCAGGACAGCCAGGGCTACACAGAGAAACACTGTCTCGAAAAACCCAAAACCCATAAACAAACAAATAAATCCCACAAAAAACATATAATATTCTGAATAACTTATTGCTTTGAAAATTCCTCTGTGGCCCTTGGTCCTGTGAAGGCTCAATACCCCAGTGTAGGGGAATGCTAGGGTGATGAGACAGGAATTGGGGGGGGAGCACACACTCATAGAAGCCTTGGGAGGGGGGATGAGATGGGGAGCTGCAGAGGACAAACTGGGAAAGGTGATAACATTTGCAATGTAAATAAATAAAATGTCCAATAAAAAAGAAAGTTACTCTACAAGATGCATAACCCATTACCTGAAATTTGTCACAATGACATAACAAAAGGTTTCCAAATACTTTGCTTTAATTAAACACTAGTGGAATTTAAGTTGATTCACAATAAAAATCTTATTCTTTGGAAATTTTATCATGATTATTTTCTGTCTTTTATATAGGTATTTTTTAACCCTGACTAACATCACCAAACAAGCTTTATTTAAAGCATGTTAGGCTTTCTCTAGTTACTTTTTTCAAGTTTTTCCTACAAACATTTTCCACAAACTGTTCTATGTCTTCTGGTATGTATGACTACAATAAGAGACTTGATTTTTGATACCAATTTTGTATGTTAATAGTCATCTTTCAACTACTGTAGTGTAGTTACTGAAACAGTAAACATAGACGACAAAACATTGGTCCGGTATAGTGTTATACACTTATAATATCAGTGTGCAATAAATGTAGTAATTAGGAATTTAAGGCAAACCTCACCTAAATAGCAGAGCAAATTCAAGACAAGTCTGGGCTACATGAGACCCTGTTCCAAAAAACAAAAAAAGACAAAATATCTGTGTGGCGGAGTGAGGGGAGGGGGAACTGTCACAGTACTGGAAATACCATTTCCTGATTAATTGGGATTATTATTTTAGCAAGTTTTTTTAAGTCCTAATCATTCATTTTATAAATAGTTTGTTTCCTTTAAATATATTCCATAAAGCTATTATGTAATTGTGGATGTCAATAAGCAAGAATTCATAGCTATATTTAATTTTTCTGTGGCAGGTTTTCTCAGTCATTCAACTTCACACAGGATATGTTCTCAGTGCAGTGTATTATCAGTTTTGCATAACTTATGATACATAAAATACAAAAGTTATTATTTTACTATGCTAAATCTACTCCAAGAAGTTAAACTAACACAGATCATGAATAAAAAAAATGCAGGTAGACTAACAGCCAGTATATTCTGGCTCCATTATTGTTCAAAGAATAATAAAGCCATAGCATCTCTCTTAATGTAGTGGACTACAGAAATTAATGAATGGTGTTAGTCAACTATGATGTTAACTTGACAAAAGTTCAACAAAATTACTGAATTGGTGAAATGCATCATTATCAGTGCCATATCTTCTCATTTATTTCATCTGTATGAGTTCTAAGATGCTAAAAAATTCATTCTATCTATTTCATGTTGATTTGATGAATTCCCAACTAAATGAAAAATTTACGAGTCAAGTACAGAATTTATGTGAAGGAGGAATTTTATGTTTCTAGTATAATTTGTTAGTTATGAAAGAATATTTATATGACAAAAAGAAATATATGAGCATTTACTATGAACAATTCAGAAAATGCTTCAAGAGAGACTGTGTGCTAGTTATTATCAAAATAATTACTGGAAAGTAGAAAATAGACTTAGAATTTTTGTAGACTTATTGCTTGTCATGATAAAGAAAGCTGAGTAATGTTATTTATGTTTCATCTCCAGAGGAAGCAAATTTAAATAATGAGTTGCAAACATCACAATGTTTGGCTACATGAAGCAAAAACTCAGCTTCAAACTGCTTCTTTTGACTTTATGTTTAAAGGCTGACATGTGATAATTTTGGAAGTTGTCATTCGTATTATTAGAACAAAAGAAAAGCCGTGTGTGTGTGTGCTGAAAATCATGATCATTTCCTGAACAGTCAGAGAACAGAAGTCGCAGAGAAAAACAATACCTTGAAGTTTAGCAAGGGCGGCACATAGATACACACACACACACACACACACACACACACAGACACACACACACACACACAGATCAAAACTGGTTTACCTGTAGCAGGAACTACTAAGAATACTTAAATATAGATGTTAATGACTTACTATAAGTTGTATAAGGACTATCTCCAATATGAAAAGTTTCTGAGATTGTAAAATGAAATTCTGAAGAATCTGCAACTATACTGAGGATACTGAAGATTTCAATATCTGACTACAACACTATCATGATTGTGGTAAGATGAATTGTATATGGAGAACTGAACGTGTCTGTGTTATCATTTTTCCATTTAAATAGCCATTGGCCATCAGTTTCTGTACTAAACCTATTATCTCCATGCAAACTAGTTAAATCTATTAGAGTGTATCTTTAAATTTAGGAAACCACTTCATTTTATTTGTCCCAAAGCCAACAAAGTTAAAATGTCTCGAGTCTAAAGAAGACCTTTTTTTTTTTCCTCTGTCTCCCTGACACTCTCAACTAATATACAAGGCCAATGAATTGATTTATGACTTGATTTCCTTCTATGGTTGTAAAAGTTATTGACAGCTTTTCCATACTTGAGTATGTTACTCAATGTATGCTGTATCCACATTTATGGATCTTCCTGACTCTTATCTGTCTCAGTATAAACTATTTCTTATTTCATTTGGAGTCGCAACTCTTTTTTGAAATGGCAATTCAGAAGTTATGTTAAAGACATACTTCTCAGTTCAGATTGCAAAAGTCTATATGAGTACTTTTTTTACTACTATACACCATGGGTAATTTACTATATCCAGAAATTTGACTTACAATTATGATAGATGAGAGGAAACTTTCTCTCTTTACATAACATTTTAGAACAAAACATTTTAGAAGACATGATTAGCAGAATTCAGAGAGGGAGCAAGATAGGGAAAAATAGTAAGAGACAGACAGATAAAAAGCATACCTCTGCAATAATCATATTAATTAATTCAAAGATATTGAACCTCAATGATCTAAACATCTTATTAAATCCCACACCTTAACACCATTGTAAGGAAATAGAATTTTAATACTAGCTTTGAAGAAAAATATTCAAATCATTTTTATCACACTATTATCATGAGAATACAGTAGATAGATTTATCTTTAGTAATATTGTATTTTACATGGCAGGAGAAACTTGAGGAAGGACTTATTTACTTTGGCTCATAGTTTCATTGCATCATAGACTATGTGTTGGTTAGTGTTATCAACCTGACAGGATCAAGACTAACCTAGGAAAAAAGCCTCTGCCTGTGTTCCAGAAGGATTGTCTTCATTAGGTAAACTGACAAGGGGAGATCCACCCTAAAATGAGTAGCACTATTTACTAAGCTACATATAAAGGCTGCAGGAAGCTTCAGCTTTGAGTTTCTCTCCCATGATGGACTGTCCTTCATCTATGATCCATAGGACATCCTTTCTCCCTCAAACTGCTTTTGTCAGAATGTTGACTATACCAACAGAAAAGTCACTGAGACAAGGATAAGTGCATAGTAGAGTACCTTAGTCTGTCAAGCTGTATCCCCTCTCATCTCAGTATATCAGAAATTAGAACGTGGATATTAGCCAAAAAAAAAAATAAAAAGAAGAAAAAAGAAAAAAAGAAAAAGTGCCAAATACCAAGTATACAGCCCACAGAACTCAAAAAGATCAACAAGCTGAAGGGCCCATGTGAGGATGCCCTAGTCCCAATTGGGAGGGAGAAGAAAGCCACCACAAGAGGGGGGACTGGGAGTGAATAGGGATGAGGGGAATGTGGAGAAGGGATCATGATCTGGTTGGGGAAAAGAACTGAAGCCCTGGGTGCCAGCAGAAAGAATGGAAGCAGGCAACCTTGGGAGGTAGGAGGTAAGAGGTAGGAGGAGGCCTTCCAGAAAGTACCAGAGACCTGGGAGATGAGAGACTCTCAGGACTCAAAGGGAGGGAACCTAGATGAAATGCCCTTCAGTGGGGAGAGAGAACTAGTAGAGCCAATCTCCAGCAGAAAGATAGGGAATCAGGTGAGGGATGGGGTTGCTGTTCTACAGTCACACCTCTGACCAGTTATTGTTCACGTCTGATAGAACTGCAGGGATGGAAATGAAGAAGAGCCTGAGGAAAAGAAGGTCCAGCAATAGGCCCAAATTGTGACCCAGCTCAATGGCAGGCCTCAAGGCCTGACACTATTACTGAGGCTATGTAGTACTCATGAAAATAGACCTATCATGACTGTCCTCTGAAAGACCCAACAAGCAGCTGAAAGAGTCAGATGCAGATATTTGCACCCAACCAATGGACAGAAGCTGCTGATCCCTGTGGCTGAATTATAGGAACATTCGAAGAAGCTGAGGAGGAGGGTGACCCTATAGGAGGAGCTGCAGTGTCAATTTACCTGGTTCCCTGAGATCTCTCAGACACTGGACTCACTGACCAGGCAGCATACATCAGCTGGTATGAAGATCCCAAAACATATACAGCAGAGGACTGCTAGGTGTGGGTTCAGTCAGAGAAGATGCACCTAACACTCAAGAGACTGTAGGCCCCAGGGATCTTAGAGGTCTTATGGAGTTGGGGTGGGGTGGAGACAGTGGGTAGGGTTGAGGCATGGGATATGGAACAGTCAAAGGGTGGACATGGAGCGGAATAAAATCTGGAGTGTAAAAAATGAATGAATAAATGAATGAATAAATAACAACAAAACATTTATCTCAGTTTTTAAACACAGACATGACTTAAGGATGATTTAATTTGCAATATTATATGAGATAATTTATTCTTTCCCTAAAGAAATATATAAAAACATTAAGACAGATGCTTAATCACAGGTTTATAGAGCACTTCTTCTTTTCCTGCTACTCTTCTATCTCAGTGTCAGTAGGATTCGATCATACTAACAACAGACTGGACTAGATTATGTACTGAAGAGAACTCTGTGCCACAACTAACACTTCTGCTTTACAGATTTATGCATCAGCATTACTCTCTAGCAATTTCTTCCAGTAATCTGACACTGAGACACAATGTCTGGCCTCACAGACTATTTGCCATTTCTTGTACTCAAGCCTCCATAACACCATGAGAGCAAGCATCCAGAATATCATCCTGTATGCCTAGAAAACCAGCACCACATACATTGATATCAAGCTTTATATGACATCTGTAATATAGCTGTAGTGACTTCTGAATGTCCTCATTTCTAAGCTTGTAAAACGTTACTCTTAGCTGGCGCTTTTGGAAGAGTGCACACCTGCAGCTCAATCTTTCCAGTGTCCTTAAATAAACTGTTTTTGAGATAAGTTTGTATTTCTCATACCCCAATGTCATCCCTGTATAACATCCCCAAATCATGGCACCTTTTCTATTACCTTAATGCAAACTGAATTATTTGTTTTAGTGGCACTAACAAATATAGTTAACTAACTATAACAATTATAGTGATATAACTGTTCTGACAACAGGTTTAAATGTACTCACAGATATAAGCTCATGGCTTTACTTTTTACATACTCACTGCAAACAAACCTGACTGAGATAAACCAGTAATCCCCATTCCATACCTCTAGCATTATGCTCTTTTCAAATGTCCTCTACCAAAAATATTTAGTCCGCTACCTTTAAATTCAAAGTAAATAGTTATTTGTGACTAGTAAAATGTAGCCAGATCATTTGCCATTCTGTAACACAAATATCTATAGACCAATTTGTGATCAAGTCAACAAACTTTCTTAAATAGTAAAAGAGTAAAATTAACTAAAAAGTGACAGAAAATCTAAAATTTGAGGATATTATCAAAATCTATATCACATGTAATTTTAACATGAACAGAAAAAAGTTTAGTGAAAATTGAAGAACAGTTGAGAAATATTATGTACAGGAAAACTAAATACCATGAAGGATCAAAAGTACAAGAAAGCATCTTACCTGGCATATCAATAAGAATAAGAAAATCACAACAGACAGCAGACCAGAAACCAGAAAACATCAAAATAATTTCTGTATGAAAAAAAACACTCTGTAAAAATAAAAATAGAAATGAATGATTAGATGCAATCAATAGATGAGAAATTCTATTACCAGAAAACTAATTCTGCCCATAGTAGTAAAAGATTGCTTTCAAACAGAAGGAAAACAAAAGATGTTACTTAAAATATCACAAATAAATGCAGCACATCAAAAATAATAATGTTAATTTAGTCTTATTTTTAATTAATGACACATTTAAAATATCTCCTTTAAAATATGCTTAATAGTAATATTTGAAGTAATTATAGCTTATGAAAAAGTACAGGAACTTAGATAAACAAGAATAGTAGAGAGCATTTGCATAAACCACACTACATGATATTTGCACGACTCATACAAGTGGTATAATTATCTCTATGTTTTCAACTGTGTATCATAATCCTCATAGTAGCTCTTAAATAATTTGAATAGGTATGACTAATATGCAATGAAAGGTAGAAAATAAAATTTTATCAAATACTTGTTTTATCTAATATATACAGGTTCCCTCATTCTTTAATTAAGAATGGAATAAAAATGCCGAAGGATGGATACACACACACAAACACACATATCAAGAACAAAATACAGGAGTTAAAAAACACTGCTCTTTGATATCTCTCAGCACCAAAGATCTCAGTTTCCCAATTAAAGACAGAGATTATCTGAATGGGTGTAAAAACAGAATTCATCCTTCTGCTGAATCCAGGAATCATATCATCAGTTATAGAAATCATTCAGGGTAAATGGATGGAAAAAGATAATCAAATCAAATGAACCTAAGAAACAACCTGGTGCATCCATTTTAATCTCTAACAAAAGAGACTTCAGCCCAAGACTAATGACATGATGGTTTTTCTTTGTTGTCAACTTGTCTACATCTGGAATGGACTACAAACCAGAAATGGAAGGTACACTAGTGAGACAATTTTACTTGGTTTGAAGTTAATGAACACACTTCTAGTCAGGACCTTTGAGCAGAAAGACTCATGCCTTTAATTCAGATTTTAGGCAAAAAGACACATGTCTTCAATCCAGATCTTGAGGTGGGAAGACATACCTTTAATCTGGGCCATACTTTCTGCTTGAAGTCTATAAAAGAATGTAGATTATGTAAGCTTTTGCTCTTTGCTCACTTATGCTCACCTTGCTAGCACATCCATCCCTTCACTGGCATTAAAGCTCCCTTCAGGATCCTAGCATATACTGAAGACCATGTGCCTTCCCTCCTTGTGGATTTATCAGCCATTGGGTTCTTGAACTTCCTGTTCAGAGCCAGTCATTGGTGGATTAGCTGGACTGCAACTTGTATGACATTCTGATAAGTCCCTTTTATATAGAAAGATTCATTCTGTATGCCGTGTTGTTCTAGAAAATATTGATTAATACAAATAAGTGGAGATACTGAAGAACAGTACATATTCATCAAAGGAAATGTTCCACCACCAGGACATTGCAATTCTTAAGACCTACACATCAATTACAAGGGGTTTATAAGCCAGGTTTACAAAAGAAACAATACTACAACTTAAATCATATGTTGACCCTCACAAACTAATATGAAAGACTTCAATACCACATTCCACAATAGGTAATCTGGACAGAAAAATTGAACAGAGAAATGCAGGCACTGACATTATAAACAAAATATATGTAACATACATTTACAGAATATGTCACATCCAAACACAAAAGACTATGCCTTTTGCTTAACACCTCATTGAACTAAAATGACCACATACTAGATACAAAGTAAGTCTCCATTGAAACAACAACAACAAAAAAATAGTGCCCTGAACCTATTTGATTACTACAGATTAATACTGAATAACAACAGAAAGCTTACAAACTCATAGAAACTTAGGAGCTCACTATTGAATTTTAAATGGTCTAAGTCAGAAATTAAGAAAGATATTAATGTCATCTTAGAATTGAAGGAAAAATGTGTACAACATGTGTCCAAACTTATAGGACATAAGGGAGGCTGTTGTAAGGGTACTAGTACAAAACACCAAGAACAATCATAAAACAATGGTGAGATATCATGCTAGTAACTTAACTGTACACCTGCACATTTTAGCACATAAAAGGAACAATAAATCTAAAATGAATGGATGGAAACAAAAAATCAAACCCTGGGCTGAAAGCAACAAAACAAAACAATACAAAACAAAAAAGAACTGCCAATTAATCAAATAGTTGGTTTTTTTTATATAATCAGTAAAACTGATAAACTGTGATATAAATGAACTAAAATGTAGAGAGAATATTCAAATTAGCAAAATTAGAAATGAAAAGTTAAAAATAATAACACCAAAGAAATCCTGAGATTCATAAGGATATATTTTAAGAACCTATAGTTGACCAAATCTTAAAGAAGTCAGCCGGGCGTGGTGGCGCACGCCTTTAATCCCAGCACTCGGGAGGCAGAGGCAGGCGGATTTCTGAGTTCGAGGCCAGCCTGGTCTACAAAGTGAGTTCCAGGACAGCCGGGGCTATACAGAGAAACCCTGTCTCAAAAAACCAAAAAAAAAAAAAAAAAAAAGAAGTCAATTATTTTCTCTGTATATACCACTAATTAAAATTAAATGAAATCAGCCATGGAATTTAAACAAGTATATATCTCAAAGTAAAACAGAAATAATAATTCAAATATCTCAACAGAAGAAGCCCAGGGGCAGATGATGTTAGCACATAATTCTACCAGACTTTCAAAGAAACCATTTCACAACATAGAAACAGAAGGAAGAGTGTCCAAGTCTTTTTATAAGGACACATATACCCTGATACCCAAACCACATAAAAGACATAACAAAGAAATAGATTTGCAGACAGGTTTCCCTTATGAACATAGATGCAAGATACTCAACAAAATATTTGCAAACTAAATCAAAGAATAGAAAATGATGGGTGGATTAGGGAAGACTAGAAGTGGGTATCAAGTGCAAAGATGAGAAAAAAAGTGGACAAGTAAGTTAATACAGAGAGAGGTGGCTAATCTTAAGGGCCATTGAAGGGTTAGTATGAAAGCTGAATACACTAGAAACTTCAAAAACATATACAAACAAGAAGGTTATCTCAATTTAATCAGAAAATAATAGGGGGGGGCAGAGTCCCAACTAGCATCTCTTAAAACCAAGGATAGCTTTCATTGCTGGGATTGGATTACATTTAACTGAGCTTTTGGCCAGAGGAGGTACAACTGAAACCCCCAAACAACTTAGGCTGTTGTTGCAATCATAGGCTGCAATCCATGAACTGACAGCCAAGCCCCAATGCTGATGGCAATACATATGCAACTTACTGAGCATAAAGAAATAAAGTGTTGCTTACATAGAGCCTTCAGTCCTACATACTAGTTAGTGTCTTTGGTGCAGAAATGTGGAACACAATGGAGAAACACAGAAAGAGCCACAAATTCTTTGATCTACAGTAGTGTTCTGTCTTCAATATATACTAGTGCAGTGGTAGTAATGTTTTGGGGAGTAACCAATCAATATCTGATTTGACTGAATGCCCATTCCCTGAGATAGAACCTATATCTGACACTGCTTAGGTGGCCAAGAACCAGAGATTAAATAGCCAAAGTACCTAGCTAGGTAGGGTAAAAACAAAGCAAACAAGCCATAGAAATGAAATGACACCTAGAGACATTCTGCTATCCTCATAGATCAGTGCCTTTCTCAGCCATTATCAGAGAAGCTTCCTCCTACAGTAGTTTGGAAAAAAACGTAGAGAATTAGAGCCAAACACCATACAGAGAGTAAGAGACCTTGGAACAGTCAACCCTAAACAGAATATCTTCATCAAATCCATATATTCTGGGTTTAGGGAGCCTTGGAAGAGGAGGCAGAAAGAATATGAGATCCAGAGGGGATGAAAGGCACAAAGAAAAGATGGCCTTCTAAATGAACAGGACCATTGCTCATATGAACTCATGGAGAATAAGTCAAACTGGTCCTGCTGGAATCTGTGTCAGTTGTCTTTGTAGAACTGAAAAAGGTGAATAGTTGATCCTATCCCTAACTCAGAAGCAATCTCCAATTGGTATCCACTTGCAAATGACAAATTTCATTTTCTTCAAGTGAATCTCACTAGGGAAACAAATTATTCTTAAGGGTAGGGTGAATGCCTAGAAGTAGATGGCTAACAGAAAATTAACTCAATGGCATCTTAGGAGGTTCCTGTTTCATAATGCCATGTTAGGGATCTTCATTTATTTTCTTTTAAAATTTATCTCATTTTTATTTTTGTTTTAATTTATATTTATAAAATATATAAAATATGTTTATTTTAGTTATATATTTTATTTATATATTATTTAATTTTCTCTTTTAACCCTCTAGCTTCTTGGTGCGCATATATATATATATATATATATATATATATATATATATATTTATATACTATGCCATATATCATAATAATCATATATATAACGATTATTCCTTCCAGTTTAGTGTTTTAATGGAATTCCTGAGTGTGCAAAAAAGAAGGATTTGGGTTTTTGTGCCTTTTCATGGGCTCTTTTAATTCTGTTTGCCTTTTTCCAAATTGTATTAATTTTTGTTTTATTTTACTTTAGTTCATTACTATTCATCAGAAGCCTGATTGTTTTCTATTGAGAAATAGAATATGGGTAGAGACGGATATGAGAAAGAACTGGGACAGGTAGACAGAAAGAAAACCTAATCAGGATATAATGTGTGAGAAAAGGGTTTTTTACAATAAATTTAAAAATTTGCAAGGAATATAAAATATATACAAACATGGTGAATATGCAACTATATCAACAATTACTTTAATTATGCATAAGCTGAACACAATTTGGCAAACATTTTTATAGTTGATTTTAAGAGACCTTTTTCATTTTTCATTGAAAAGAAAACTTTACACTGAAAAAAGTGCTATCAGGCAAACACACACACACACACACACACACACACACACAAATACTTATACTAATTCAATAGAACAGCACACAAGATATACCTTGGAAATCACAAAAGATGACAAGCAACATGTTGAAAACATTTGCCCTATTCAGCTTTTCAGTTGTTTCATTAGAAAATCAAAATTGGCATTCTTTCATGGAGAATTATGATAAACATCAGCAAATGAAGGTCCACAAAATCACATGATCCTACATGCTATAGAATTTCAAAAACTTAGAAATAACAATTACAATGATAACAACTAACATTTAGTACTTTATGTAAGAATACCATTTATTAAACTCAGTGGGGAAATTCCCTGGTTCAAATAAAATGACACTTAAAATGCAGCATATCCAAACACACTTGGCATAAAGTTTTAATGTTTCAAATTATATATCAATTACTATATTGAGAAGTTCAATTTCAAGTAATTCATTATGAAACAATATTTCACTGATGAATAATTCTTTAATTAGTCTCAGTAGCTGAATCTTGGAATTAATTTTTGACAAAAGTGGTAACACTGAATATGTAACTACTTCTGTTAATATTTAATTACTTAAAAGAAGCACTCTTGTGAGAAAATAAAAATAAAAAAGCTAGAGTTGATGTAGTGATTTCAGACAATCAGATATCAGAGAGCATATCGATACTCTGAAATAGTGGAATAAAACTGATAGCAAAAACCATAATTCCCTACATCAATGTTCATAATAAACATGAGTTCAAAATACATGGAGCATATCTTATAGAACTGCAAGCAGAACAGATAACTGTTTATGCATTTGATGGCTTTGGTTCTGTGTCAATAATTGACAGTTTAGGTAAGGAGGAAATTGGTAAATAATAATATAAATCTTATTTATCTAATTGATGTTTATAACACACCATCTTCAACAAAGCAGAATGCATTTTCTGTAGTTCACATGGAATGTTTGTCACCTAGACCAAACAATGTAGCATAAAACAAATAATTCATGTACTTTTCTTACAAGAATATATATTCTATGAAACATGGTTTCATAATTGTCTCTAAATATACGTAAATTCTCTAATATATATATATATATATATATATTAGAGAATTGCCTGTAGTTCTTTAAGGACCTCTATCTATTTAGCAGTGTTCTCCTGTATTTCTTTAAGTGAGTTATTAATGCCCTTCTTAAAATCTTCTACCACCATCATGAGATATTATTTTAAATCCGCGTTTTGCTTTTTGTGTGTGTTGGGTTATCCAGGATTTGTTGTGGTGGGCGTACTGGGTTCTGTTGATGCCCAGTGTTCTTGGTTTCTGTTTGTAAGATTCTTACATTTGCCTTTTGCCATCTGGAAATCTCTGGTGTTAATGTTCAAGCTGTCTCTGGCTGGAACTTGATCCTCCTGTGTTTCTGTTAGCCTCTGCCAGCACTCCTGGGAGTCCAACTCTCACCTGTGTTCCAGTGGTCAGAGCACTCTCTGCAGACAAGTTCTCCTCTTGCAGGGCAGGTGTCCAACAGTCTGGAGCTCTGATTCACCTCTTGAGTTCTGGGGTCAGAACCCTCCCTGTAAGCTGACTCTCCTCTGGCAAGGAATGTGCCCAGTGGTCTGGGTCTCAGCTCTGCCTCCTGGCTGAGTATGAAGGCCCAAGGGCATTCTGATTAAGAAGCTCTATTGCTTCTATCGCCCATGGGCTCTCAGGTGATCAGGAGGTCCTGGGTGTGCTAGGGGTCCTGCGGCATGGAGAGTCCTTACCTAGAAGCCCTCTGCAGAGTTCACGCAGAAGATGGTGGGGCTGGACCAGACCTGAATGGATCCCAGCCTCTGGTTGGGCGTGGTTCCTTTGTCCTTGCTCCTGCTGGCACAAGACTTTCTGTGATTCTTTGGAGCTGATGTTGTCTTCCAGTCACCAGTGATCCCAAGGTGCTCCCGAGTTCCCATGCTCCCAAAGTGATCCCTAGCTCCTGTGGCATGGAGAGCACTCTGGAGCCCTTAGAGGCTTCTGCTGGACCCTGTCTCAAAAAACCAAAAAACCAAAACCAAAAACAAAAAAAAGGAAGATCAGTAACATGAGTCTTAATGCCATCGAGTTGTATTTTACCACTAAATTTTACCCACGCAATTTTAACATGTCAGAATTTATTTTTATTTAGTATAAATGTTTAATATCTATTGTTATTTCTTGGTCAAATTTGCCTTATTATAAATTTTAGAGAATTAGCAGGGCGGTGGTGGCGCACGTCTTTAATCCCAGCACTTGGGAGGCAGAGGAAGGTGTATTTCTGAGTTCCAGGCCAGCCTGGTCTATAAAGTGAGTTTCAGGACAGCCAGGACTATACAGAGAAACCGTGTCTCGAAAAACCAAAAAAATAAATAAATAAATAAATAAAATAAACACTGCTAAACAGGTAAAAGAAACACAAAAATCCCTTAAAGAATTACAGGAGAACACAACCAAACAGGCAATGGAATTGAACTAAACCATCCAAGATCTAAAAATGTAAGTAGAAACAATGAAGAAAACACAGAAAGAGACAACTCTGGAGGTAGAAGCCCTAGGAAAGAAATCAGGAACCATTGATGTGACTATTAGCAGCAGAATACAAGAGATGGAAGAGAGAATCTCAGGTGTAGAAGATTCCATAGGGAACATAGACACAACAATCAAAGAAAATGTAAAATGCAAAAAGATCCTAACTCGAAACATCCAGGAAATCAAGGACACAATGAGAAGACCAAACCTATGGATGATAGGAGTAGATGAGAATGAAGATTGTCAATTTAAAGGGCCAGGAAATATCTTCAACAAAATTATAGAAGAAACACTTCCCCTACCTAAAGAAAGAGAAGCCTAATTGGAAAGGAAGAAGTCAAAATATCACAATTTGCAGACGATATGATAGTATATATAAGTGACTCTAAAAATTCCACCAGTGAACACCTAGACCTGATAAACAGCTTCAGTGCAGTAGCTGGATATAAAATTAACTCAAACAAATCAGTGGCCGTTTTCTACACAAAAGATAAGCAGGCTGAGAAAGAAATTAGGGAAACCACACCCTTCACAATAGTCACAAATAATATAAAATACCTTGTTGTGACTCTAACTAAGGAAGTGAAAGATCTGTATGACAAGAACTTCAAGTCTCTGAAGAAAGAAATTGAAGAAGATCTCAGAAGATGGAAAGATCTCCCATGATCATGGATTGGCAGGATTAATATAGTAAAAATGGCTATCCTGCTGAAAGCAATCTACAGATTCAATGCAATCCCCAACATAATTCCAGCTCAATTCTTCACTGAGTTAGAAAGGACAATTTGCAAATTCGTCTGGAATAACAAAAATCCTAGGATAGCAAAAACTATTCTCAAAAATAAAAGAACCTCTGGGGGAATCACCATGCCTGACCTAAAGCTGTACTACAGAGCAATTGAGATAAAAATTGTGTGGTAATGGTGTAACAACAGACAGGTAGATTAATGGAATAGAATTGAAGGCCTAGAAATGAACCCACACAACTATGATTACTTGATCTTTAACGAGGGAGCTAAAACCATACAGTGGAAAAAAAGACAGCACCTGAAAAAATGTTCAACATCCTTAATCATCAGGGAAATGCAAATCAAAACAACCCTGAGATTCCACCTCACACCAGTCAGAATGGCTAAGATGAAAATTTCAGGTGACAGCAGATGCTGACAAGGATGTGGAGAAAGAGGAACACTCCTCCATTGTTGGTGGGATTGCAAGCTTGTACAACCACTCTGGAAATCAGTGTGGCGGTTCCTTAGAAAATTGGACATAGTACTACCAGAGGATCCAGCAATACCTCTCCTGGGCATATATCCAGAAGATGTCCCAACCAGTAAGAAGGACACATGCTCCACTATGTTCATAGCAGCCTTATTTATAATAGCCAGAAGCTGGAAAGAACCCAGATGCCCCTCAACATAGGAATGGATACAGAAAATGTGGTACATTTACACAATGGAGTACTACTCAGCTATTGAAAAGAATGAATTTATGAAATTCCTAGGCAAATGGATGGACCTGGAGGGCATCATCCTGAGTGAGGTATCCCAATCACAAAGGAACTCTCACAATATGTACTCACTGATAAGTGGATATTAGCCCAGAAACTTAGGATACCCAAGATATAAGATACAATTTGCTAAACCCATTAAACTCAAGAGAACGAAGACCAAAGTGTGGCCACTTTGCTCCTTCTATGAATTGGGAACAAAACACCCATGGAAGGAGTTACAGAGACAAAATTTGGAGCTGTGATGAAAGGATGGACCATCTAGTGATTGCCATATCCAGAGATCCATCCCATGATCAGCTTCCAAACGTTGACACCATTGCATACACTAGCAAGATTTTGCTGAAAGGACCCAGATATACCGGTCTCTTATGAGACTATGCTGGGGCCTAGCAAACACAGAAGTGGATGCTCACAGTCAGCTATTGAATGGATCACAGGGACCCCAATGGAGGAGCTAGAGAAATCACCCAAGGAACTAAAGGGAACAGCATTTTCAAAAAATGGTGCTGTCACGACTGGTGGTTATTATGTAGAAGAATGAGCATTGATCCATTCTTATCTCCTTATTCTAAGTGGATCAAAGAACTCCATATAAAACCAGAGACACTGAAATTTAAAGAGGAGGAAGTGGGGAAAACCCTCAAAGATATGGGCCCAGGGGAAAAATTCCTAAACAGAACAGCAATGGCCTGTGCTGTAAGATCAAGAATCAACAAATGGGAACTCATAAAATTGCAAAGCTTCTGTAGGGCCAAAGATACTGTCAATGAGACTAAAAGGCCACCAACAGATTGGGAAAGGATTTTTACCAATCCTAAATCTGATAGGGGACTAATATCCAATATATACAAAGAACTCAAAAAGTTGGACTCCAGAAAACCAGATAACCCTATTAAAAATGGGGATCAGAGCTAAAAAAAAAATTCTCACCTGAGGAATACCGAATGGCTGAGAAGCACCTGAAAAAATGTTCAGCATCCTTAATCATCAGAGAAATGAAAATCAAAACCACCCTGAGATTCCACCTCACACCAGTTAGAATGGCTAGAATCAAATATTCAGGTAACAGCAGATGCTGGCTAGGATATGGAGAAAGAGGAACACTCCTCCATTGTTGGTGGGATTGCAATCTGGAACACTCTGGAAATCAGTCTGGCGGTTCCTCATAAAACTGGAGCTAGTATTACTGGTTAATCCAGCAATACCTCTCCTGGACATATACCCAGAAGATGTTCCTACTGGTAATAAGGACACCATGTTCATATCAGCCCTATTTATAATAACCAGAAGCTGGAAAGAACTCAGATGTCCCTCAACAGAGAAATGGATACAGAAAATGTGGTACATTTACACAATGGACTACTACTCAGCTATTAAAAACAATGAATTTTTTAAATTCTTGGGCAAATTGATGTATCTGGAGGATATCATCCTTAGTGAGGCAACCCAATCACAAAACTCAATCACTTGATATGCACTCACTGATGAGTGGATATTAGCCCAGAAACCTAGAATACCCAAGATACAACTTCCAAAAACATAAGAAAATCAAGAAGGAAGACCAACGTGTGGATACTTCATTCCTCCCTAGAATAGGGAATAAAATATCCATGGAAGGAGTTGCAGAGACAAAAGAGCTAAGACAAAAAAATGGACCATCCAGAGACTGCCCCACCCTGGGGTCATTCTCATAATCAGCCACCAAACACAGACACTATTGCTTATGTCAGCAAGATTTTTCTGAAAGGACCCTGATATAGCTGTCTCTGTGATGTTTTGCCAGTGCCTGGCAAATACAGAAGTGGATGCTCACAGTAATCTATAGGATGGAATACAGGGTTCCCAATGTAGGATCTAGAGAAAGTACCCAAGAACTGAAGGGGTCTGCAACCCTATAAGTGGAACAACAATATGAACTAATCAGTACCCCCCAGAGCTCATGTCTCTAGCTGCATATGTAGCAGAAGATAGCCTGGTTGGCCATCATTGGGAACTCCAGGGCCTAGAAGTGGGAATGAGTGGGTAGGGGAGCAGGGAGTGGGGAGGGTATAGGGGACTTTTGGGATAGCATTTGAAATGCAAATGAAGAAAATATCTAATGAAAAAACGTGACAAAAAGACTCATGTTACTGATTTACAAAATGATAAGGAATGAGTTTAGAAATCACCATGCTTTTTCTACCAGAAAACCTAACACATACAAACTAAGAAGCACCAGAAATTTGGGGTGACAAAATGAATCACTCCTACAAAGTTAGTCAACCAACCACAAGCAGATAATGAAAGGTAACCATAACAATAACCAAGCAAAAGTATATTTCTCAATCATCAATCTATAATCTTTTAAATAGTATGTGTTCATAAATTAGAATTCCCAACAGGATGAACCTATACTTTTTTGTTTGTTTGTTTGTTTGTTTGTTTGTTTGTTTGTTTGTTTGTTTTGAGACAGGGTTTCTCTGTATAGCCCTGGCTGTCCTAGAACTCACTCTGTAGACCAGGCTGGCCTCAAACTCAGAAATCTGTCTGCCTGTGCCTCCCGAGTGCTGGGATTAAAGGCGTGTGCCACCACTGCCCAGCAAGAATCTATACTTTTAAAAACACATTTTATATTTATTTTATGTTCATGAATGCATGTGTACCACAGGTATACAGTACCTGAGGAAGGAGGTTAGGAGACATCATTATATTCGTTGGACCAGGAGCTATGGATGGTTGTGAACTACCATTTGGGTGAAAGGAAGTGAATTCAGAACCTCTGAAAGCACAGCAAGTGTTCTTAAATACTAATTCATCACTCCAGTCCTCAAAGATCTATATTTTAAAACGATTACCTCAAATGCTACATTAGACTTTCCTAGTTATGATCAGTAGAAGATCTTTTGCTTCCAACAGAAAGGAAGAAAATTGAAATTTAGAAATATACTTCTATTTGTTACATTACATTGTTGTGATAAATTACAATGAAAAACTTGATATATGAAAGCTTATTTTTACTGGTGATTACAGGAGAGTTCATAATGGCAGGGGAGGCATGGAAGTCTCGATTTCATTCAGCTATCAATGCTGAGAACTACAAGAGTGAGCTGCTAGTAAGACATGCCCACTGGTGAAATAGTGCCACAAGTGTTAGGAAAATCATTAACCATTTGTTGATTAGGTTTATGACCCATTCCATGAGATGAAACCCATATCTGATACTGCTAAAGTGTGCAAGAACCTGAGATTCTAGGTCATGTGACTAAAGGATCATAGTAATAAAATAAGCCTTGATGACATATTGTTATACTCAGAGTTACTCAAACCTCAGCAGAGACTGAATGGGATGAATTTATCACATTCCTATCCTCAAGATTCAAGGATCTATTCTGAAGAGGGGACCAAAATTTGCAGCAGTCAGTAATGATTTAACTGACTAATGATTTAATGGTGGATTTAACAACAGTCTCCTGACACAACAGAGCAGATGCATCTGTGAACGAACAGAAACTCTGACAATATGTAGAACACCTGCAAACCTCAAGTCAGATAAAATCTGACATTACAAAAAGGGAAGTGGGCACAAAAGTATCATCCATAGCCAAGAAAAGATTGGCAAATTATAACTGACATAGATATATATGTAGATATGATACATACATATACTTACATATATTCAGATCATATATGCATATAGATCATATAGGTTATATATATATATATATATATATATATATATACATATATGACAACCTCTGGAGATGACATTCTTTAGTCTTTCATAATATCTTAGAGAAGTATAAAATGGTTCACATATACATATAGATATTTTTAATTTTTTCTCATCCTGTTTTCTTTTCTTCATATTTATACATTATTTATTTAATATATCATTCTGTCCACTAGCTTTGTCTTGCTGAATGCCCATCCTTACCAATATACAGCAAATATTACCCTGGAACAGGAATGTCCCTGCCTCAATATTCTGAGTTTTGTGAGTTTTGGTTTGTTTGGCTGCATTTCTTTGATTTATTTTCTCATTACACTTTCCTTTAGGATTAATCCTAAGAGATGCCTTATCTCATCTTCCTTCTATGTTTTTTTTCAGCTTCCATTTATTCGCCCCTTATTTACCTTTCTCTTTGCTCTAATACTGCTTATTTCCCTTTTCACCTTAGTGGAAAAATGCATTAACATATAGCATACGATCATTGTTTCCTGAAAAGGAGTAAGTTATCTGTGCATTCATCATATCTCATTGTCTGCTTTTTGACTGTGGATGCAGTATGATCTGCCATACCAATTTCCTCCTGTCACTATTTAATTCCTATCATGAAGAGCTATACCTGGGAAGTATGAATCAAAATAGACCCTTTCTCCCTGCAGTTACTTTTGTCAATGTATTTTATCACCACAATAAGAAAAGTAGGTTAGACAAAAAGACAGTTCCATTACTATAAATTCCCAGTCGAATGTAGTGGGTATCCTACTGTCCTTGGGAGAGAGTTGGAATTAGAACAAATAAACCAACTGAAATCCTGCCACAGTGAAACAAAATACTAGACTGAAACTATAAGCCTGTGTCTTCAGGTAGGAACCACATAATTAATATATAAATCTAACACATTTCCAGGTAAGAACCCCTATCTCTAGTGAGATAGAGTTCTAGCCTATATCAACAAAAGCAAACCTTGGAGATAAGAAGACAAAAGGGATATTATCTTTACTTACAGAGTTGCAACTGATTTCAGAAACGCAGCATTCTAGTTCAATGTAGATGCACTATTGTTTTAGAACTTGGATATAACTGCTATGTTCTGATAGCCTCTTAGCAGTATAATAACTTCATTATCAAAGGCTTTGTTAACATTTTCTGGATTGTTTGTACATTGAAACAAAAATGCCTACAAAAGCCAAATTGTAATGTTCTACTTTTTCAGTATGTAGACACAGGTGTATTACCACAAAGTTTAAGAAACGTGAAAAGAAATTATACAACCAATGTCTTGAAATAATGTGCCTGTTATGTCTGCAAACAATGAAGGTGTAGAGCCAAAAAGGAAGAGTACTTTGACAAGTGTTGCAGATTCATAAGCTTGCATGCCTCAAGTTTTAATTTAAAGGATAAAATCTGAGACTAGAACAGTGAGGCGACTTTGGAGAAGTGGTTTTTTTTTCACATACTAGCTTTCTTACTCTTTGGAGGGTAATCTTCTTAAGGTATGTCTCTCAGCAAAAGCGTTTAGACCAAGAGAGCAAAACAACCTATAATTTTATGTCGTCAATTTCAAAACCACCTGTCCAGTGCATCCCAAGAATCAGTGCATTTACCAGAATCTATTTTTGACTTTGGTATGGATTTTTAAACATGGTTCCACTTATGTGAATGTTAAATACCACTATGCAGATGAAAATTGACATAGGGAAGAGATCCACTTGACACCTGGAAAGAAAAGAGATAGCTGTGTGTGAATAGGAATAGGATTGATAAAACACAAAACTAATTGTCTGAGGTACCTGGGAGCAATTACTATCCTGTGCCTTGTCCCATTCAGTACAAATTGCTTTGGTCTGACTGCTTCCTGCATTCTTAATGGCCATGGAGATCTGGAGAAGGAAAACACAGACTCTGACAATTTACATTCTAAACCAGCACTGGCAGAGTATTTCTGTTGGGAGAAGGCATCCAACTTGAGGTACAGCTGTAGGGAGCAAATTCAGGACAGTTGCTTCACTCTCTACATTGGCAGTCCATCATGTGGAAAAACACTGACAAGAATTCAGCAGATAAATTGGCAAAATATCCTGTTGGCAGGAAAAGCAGGACAGAGTTCAGTTTTCAAAGAGCCTTTTCTAATCTAACCTGTTTGGCTTACATGGAAAGAGTGGCTCAATACTTCCATTAACTCGCAGGGAAAATACTAAACTGCAAAACAACAAGTCTATGAAAAAAATGTATCATTATCCTTTTCTGTTTTCTCAAGGATGAAAAAAATATTGACTTTTGTTTATTTATGATGATAATGCTTATTATTTTATTTTTCCATATATTTTAATTCTTGTTATTTTTTCATTACAAGTTATTATAGTATCTCTTGCCTATTTTATCCTTGTCATAATATCTATCTCTATAGCATTATTATAATATATATAGTAATTGTATTTATTTACATTTCAAATGTTATACCCCTTCCCAGTTTTCCCTCTACTATCCCTCTCTCCTCTCCTCACTCTCCCTGTTTTATGAGGGTGCTCCCCCAGTAGCCCACCCACTCCTGCCTTAATGGCCGAGCATTCCCCTATCCTGGGTCATCAAGCCTCCATAGAACTAAGGGGCTCCCCACCCAGTGATGCCAGACAAGGCAATCTTCTGCTACATATCCAGCTGGATAGATGGGTACCCCCTATGTATTCTTTGGTTGGTGGTTGAGTCCCTGGGAGTTTGAGGGGTGATATGGTTCATTGATATTGTTATCCCTATGCTGTTGGAAACCCCTTTAGCTCCTATCGTCCTTGCCCTAACTTCCTCATTAGGGTTCTCACGATCAGTCCAATGCTTGGCTATGTACAACTGCATCTATGTACAACTGCATATTGGTTCTGCTCTTATCTTTAATCTTTTTTAATCTTCAAGTTGATTCTATAAGTACCCTAAATTCTTTATTGTCTATCTGTATTGGAAAAGTAGCCAATATTTCCCTTTTTCTTTTACTAAATTTATTTAATCATTTCTTAGTATTTTCAATGTTATCTGATGGCCCTTCTCTAGGTAGTTGTAAGAATGTTGACCTTTAAAGAAGACTTATATGTAAAAATGATATCACTTTGAAACCAAAAGTGCCTGGAAGACAAAGGAAGGTATGAAGTTGGATGGGTAGGGAGGGAAAAAGGATACAGGAGGAGATAAGGGAGGAAAAATACTAATTAGAATATATATTATGGAAAACTTTATTTTCAGTTAAAATAATGGTATCTATTCCAATGAATTTGAAAAATCAAAACATTGAATCTAAAGAAACTTGAAACTTGAATAAAATGTGACTTCTCAAAACAGTTTATAACTCAATAGTTAAATTTAAAAACACTGAGATGGTTGATGTGCCAAATAAATAATCCAAAAGTCTAGTTTTCTAAATAATATTTTCAAAGAGGATCACATTCACAGATGGATGTAGGAGGAACTAAATTCAGGATTTATATCAGTAATTCAGCAACATAAAGAGAAATTCCTAAGGAAATGAAAGTTGTACGAAGCAGACACAGAAACAGAAGTATCAGAAAAGAAATTAAATAAAATAAATAGACAAAAGTATCTCAGACTAGATCAAGTAGAAGAAAGAATATTATAGAGTGAAATAAAAGTTATTGAATTTAGAAAATAAAGAAAAAGAAATAATCATTCAAGATTCTAACTTTAAGTAATTTTTGAACAAAATTAGTAAATGAAACTTTAAAATACAAGCAAGAAGATGAACAGAGATATACAGCAGTGATACATAATAATTAGCAATAAATAAGTACAGTAAAAAATAACAAATAATAAGTAGGAAAATGTTGGTAACAATGAAATTTTGAATGATAGTATATATAAATGTCCTCAAAACTCCACCAGAGAACTCCTATACCTGATAAACAGCTTCAGTACAGTCACTGAATATAAAATTAACTCAAACAAATCAATGGCCTTTCTCTACACAAAGGAAAAACAGACTGAGAAAGAAATTAAGGAAACAACACCCTTCACAATAGTCACAAATAATATAAAATACCTTGTTGTGACTCTAACTTAGGAAGTGAAAGGTCTTTATGATAAGAACTTCAAGTCTCTGAAGAAAGAAATTGAAGAAGATCTCAGAAGATGGAAAGATCTCCCATGTTCATGAATTGGCAAGATTAATATAGTAAAAATGGTAATCCTGCTGAAAGCAATCTACAGATTCAATGCAATCCCCATCAAAATTCCAACTCAATTCTTCAACGAATTAGAAAGGGCAATTTGCAAATTCATCTGTAATAATAAAAAACCCATCATCCCAGGGATGCAGGGATGGTTCAATATACGGAAATCCATCAACGTAATCCAGTATATAAACAAACTCAAAGACAAAAACCACATGGTCATCTCGTTAGATGCGGAAAAAGCATTTGACAAGATCCAACACCCATTCATGATAAAAGTCTTGGAAAGATCAGGAATTCAAGGCCCATACCTAAACATGATAAAAGCAATCTACAGCAAACCAGTAGCCAATATCAAAGTAAATGGTGAGAAGCTTGAAGCAATCCCTCTAAAATCAGGGACTAGACAAGGCTGTCCACTTTCTCCATACCTATTCAACATTGTACTTAAAGTCCTAGCCAGAGCAATTCGACAACAAAAGGAGATCAAAGGGATACAAATTGGAAAAGATGAAGTCAAAATATCACTTTTTGCAGATGATATGATAGTATATATAAGTGACCCTAAAAATTCCACCAGAGAACTCCTAAGCCTGATAAACAGCTTCGGTGAAGTAGCTGGATATAAAATTAACTCAAACAAATCAATGGCCTTTCTCTACACAAAGAATAAACAGGCTGAGAAAGAAATTAGGGAAACAACACCCTTCTCAATAGTCACAAATAATATAAAATACCTTGGCGTGACTCTAACTAAGGAAGTGAAAGATCTGTATAATAAAAACTTCAAGTCTCTGAAGAAAGAAATTATAGAAGATCTCAGAAGATGGAAAGATCTCCCATGCTCATGGATTGGCAGGATCAACATTGTAAAAATGGCTATCTTGCCAAAAGCAATCTACAGATTCAATGCAATCCCCATCAAAATTCCAAATCAATTCTTCAACGAATTAGAAAGTGCAATCTGCAAATTCATCTGGAATAACAAAAAACCTAGGATAGCAAAAACTCTTCTCAAGGATAAAAGAACCTCTGGTGGAATCACCATGCAGGACCTAAAGCTCTACTACAGAGCAATTGTGATAAAAACTGCATGGTACTGGTATAGTGACAGACAAATAGACCAATGGAATAGAATTGAAGACCCAGAAATGAACCCACACACCTATGGTCACTTGATCTTTGACAAGGGAGCTAAAAACATCCAGTGGAAGAAAGACAGCATTTTCAACAAATGGTGCTGGCACAACTGGTTGTTAACATGTAGAAGAATGCGAATCGATCCATTCCTATCTCCTTGTACTAAGGTCAAGTCTAAGTGGATCAAGGAACTTCACATAAAACCAGAGACACTGAAACTTATAGAGGAGAAAGTGGGGAAAAGCCTTGAAGATATGGGCACAGGGGAAAAATTCCTGAATAGAACAGTAATGGCTTGTGCTGTAAGATCGAGAATTGACAAGTGGGACCTCATGAAACTACAAAGCTTCTGCAAGGCTAAAGACACCATCAATAAGACAAAAAAACCACCAACAGATTGGGAAAGGATCTTCACCTATCCTAAATCAGATAAGGGACTAATATCCAATATATATAAAGAACTCAAGAAGGTGGACTCCAGAAAGTCAAATAACCCCATTAAAAAATGGGGCTCAGAACTGAACAAAGAATTCTCACCTGAGGAATACTGAATGGCAGAGAAACACCTGAAAAAATGTTCAACATCCTTAATCATCAGGGAAATGCAAATCAAAACAACCCTGAGATTCCACCTCACACCAGTCAGAATGGCTAAGATCAAAAATTCAGGTGACAGCAGATGCTGGTGAGGATGTGGAGAAAGAGGAACACTCCTCCATTGTTGGTGGGATTGCAAGCTTGTACAACCACTCTGGAAATCAGTCTGGCGGTTCCTCAGAAAATTGGACATAGTACTATCGGAGGATCCAGCAATACCTCTCCTGGGCATATATCCAGAAGATGTCCCAACCGGTAAGAAGGACACATGCTCCACTATGTTCATAGCAGCCCTATTTATAATAGCCAGAAGCTGGAAAGAACCCAGATGTCCCTCAACAGAGGAATGGATACAGAAATTATGGTACATTTACACAATGGAGTACTACTCTGCTATTAAAAAGAATGAATTTATGAAATTCCTAGCCAAATGGATGGACCTGGAGGGCATCATCTTGAGTGAAGTAACACAATCACAAAAGAACTCACACAATATGTATTCATTGATAAGTGGATATTAGCCCAAAACTTAGGATACCCAAGATATAAGATACAATTTGATAAACGCATGAAACTCAAGAAGAATGAAGACCAAAGTGTGGACACTGTGCACCTTCTTAGAATTGGGAACAAAACACCCTGGGAAGGAGTTACAGAGACAAAGTTCGTAGCTGTGATGAAAGGATGGACCATCTAGAGACTGCCGTATCCAGGGATCCATCCCATAATCAGCTTCTAAACGCTGACACCATTGCATACACTAGCAAGATTTTGCTGAAAGGACCCAAATATAGCTGTCTCTTGTGAGACGATGCCGGGGCCTAGCAAACACAGGAGTGGATGTTCACAGTCAGCTATTGGATGTATCACAGGGCTCCCAATGGAGAAGCTAGAGAAAGTACCCAAGGAGCTAAAGGGATCTGCAACCCTATTGTTGGAACAACATGATGTACTAACCAGAACCCCGGAGCTCTTGTCTCTAGCTGCATATGTATCGAAAGATGGCCTAGTCGGCCATCAATGGAAAGAGAGGCCCATTGGACTTGCAAACTTTATATGCCCCAATATAGGGGAATGCCAGGGCCAAAAGAATGGGAATGGGTGGGTAGGGAAGTGGGGGGCGCTATGGGGGACTTTTGGGATAGCATTGGAAATGTAATTGAGGAAAATATGTAATAAAAATATTAAAAATCAAAAAAAAAAATACCTAGGATAGCAAAAACTATCCTCAACAATAAAAGAATCTCTCCTGGAATCACCATGCCTAACATTAAGCTGTACTACAAAGCAATTGTGAAAAACAAAACAAACCAAAACTGCATGGTACTGGTACAGTGACAGACAGGTAAATCAATGGAATAGAATTGAAGACCCAGAAATGAATTCACACACCTATGGTCACTTAAACTTTGACAAGGGAGCTAAAAAATCCAGTGGAAAAAACACAGCATTTTCAACAAATGGTGCTGACACAACTGGAGGTTATGTAGAAGAATGTGAATTGATCCATTCTTATCTCCTTGTAAAAAGCTCAAGTCTAAGTGGATCAAAGACATCCACATAAAACCAGAGACACTGAAATTAATAAAGGATAAAAAGGGGAAAAGCCTCGAAGATATGGACACAGGGGAAAAAATCCCTAAAGAGAACATCAATATCTTGTGCTGTAAGATCAAGAATTGACAAATGGTACCTCATAAAATTGCAAAGCTTCTGTAAGACCAAGGACACTGTCAATAAGACAAAAATGCCACCAACAGATTGGGAAAGGATTTTTACCAATCCTAAATCTGATAGGGGACTAATATCCAATATATACAAAGAGCTCAAGAAGCTGGACTCCAGAAATAAAAATAACCCCATTAAAAAACTGGGTACAGAGCTAAACAAAGAATTCTCAATTGAGGAATACCAAATCGCTGAGAAGCACCTGAAAAAATGTTCAACATCTTTAATCATCAGGGAAATGCAAATCAAAACAACCTTGAGATTCCATCTCACACCAATCAGAATGGCTAAGATCAAAAATTCAGGTGACAGCAGATGCTGGCAAGGATGAAGAGAAAGAGGAACACTCCACCACTGCTGGTGGGATTGCAAGCTTGTACACCCACTCTGGAAGTCAGTCTGGAGACTCCTCAGAAAATTGGACATGATACTATCTGAAAATCCAGCAATACCTCTCCTGGGCATATAACCAGAAAATGTTCCAACTGCTAAGAAGGACACATGCTCCACTATGTTCATAGCAGCTTTATTTATAATAGCCAGAAGCTGGAAAGAACCCAGATTCCCCTCAACAAAGGAATGGATACAGAAAGTGTGGTACATTTACACAATGGAGTACTACTCAGCTATAAAAAGAATGAATTTATGAAATTCCTAGGCAAATGGATGGACCTGGAGGCCATCATCCTGAGTGAGGTAACACAATACAAAGGAACTCACATGATATGTACTCACTGATAATTGGATATTAGCCCAGAAACTTAGAATACCCAAGATATAAGATACAATTTGCAAAACACACGAAACTCAATAAGAATGAAGACCAAAGGTTGGACACTTTGCCCCTTCTTAGAAAATACCCATGGAAGGAGTTAAAGAGACAAAATTTGGAGCTGAGACGAAAGGATGGACCATCTAGAGACTGTAATACCCGGGGATCCATCCCATAATCAGCCTCCAAACGCCGACACCATTGCATACACTAGCAAGATTTTGCTGAAAGGACCCTGATATAGCTGTCACTTGTGGGGCTATGCTGGGGCCTAGCAAACACAGAAGTGGATGCTCACAGTCAGTTATTGGATGGATCACAGGGCCCCCAATGGAGGAGCTAGAGAAAGTACCCAAGGAGCTAAAGGAGTCTGTAACCCTATAGGTGGAACAACAATATGAACTAACCAGTACCCCCCGGAGCTCCTGTCTCTAGCTTCATATATATCAGAAGATGGCCTAGTCGGCCATCATTGGAAAGAGAGGCCCCTTGGTCTTGCAAACTTTATATGCCTCAATACAGGGAAATGCCAGGGCCAAGAAGTGGGAGTGGGTGGTTAGAGGAGTGTGGGGGAGGGTATGGGGAACTTTTGGGTTAGCATTGAAAATGTAAAGGAAGAAAATACCTAATTAAAAAAATGAATATGTGCAAAGGGAAAAAAAAAGAATTGAACATTTGAAATGTACCTCTGCCTAAAATGGGAAGTATAATTTTAGAATAAAATATTGAGTATCACACACACACACAAAAAAGAACACATGCTCCACTATGTTCATAGCAGCCTTATTTATAATAGCCAGAAGCTGGAAAGAACCCAGATGTCCCTCAACAGAGGAATGGATACAGAAAATGTGATACATATACACAATGGAGTACCACTCAGCTATTAAAAACAATGAATTCATGAAATTCTTCAACAAATGTATATATCTGGAGGATATCTTCCTTAGTGAGATAACCCAATCACAAAAGATGTCATTAGATATGCACTCACTGATAAGTGGATATTAGCCCAGAAACTTAGAATAGCCAAGATACAATTTGCAAAACACAAGAAAATCAAGAAGAGGGAAGACCAACAGGTGGATACTTCATTACTTCTTAGAATAGGGAACAAAATACCCACGAAAGAAGTTGCAGAGACAAAATCTGGAGCTAAGACTAAAGGATGGACTATCCAGAGACTACCCCACCAGGGAATCCATCCCATAATCAGCCACCAAACCCAGACACTATTGCATAAGCCAGCAAGATTTTGCTGAAGGGACCCTGGTATAGCTGTCTCGTATGAAGCTATGCCATTGCCTGGCAAATACAGAAGTGGCTGCTCACACTCATCTATTAGATGGAACACAGGGCCCCCAATGGAAAAGCTAGAGAAAGCACCCAAGGAGCTGAAGGGCTGTGCAACCCTATGGGTGGAACAACAATATGAACTAACCAGTACCCCAGAACTTATGTCTCTAGCTGCAAATGTAGCAGAAGACGGCCTAGTCGGCCATCACTGGGAAGAGAGGCCCCTTTGGTATTGCAAACTTTATATGCCCCAGTACAGGGGAATGCCAGGACCACGAAGTGGGATTGGGTGGGTAGGGGATCGGGGCGGGGGGAGGGTACAGAAAACTTTCAGGATAGCATTTGAAATGTATATAAAGAAAATAACTAATAAAAACAATGAGATTTTGAAAATAAATGTTTGTTGAAATATAGAAATAATTTAGAGCTTAAAACAGAATAAAAACGAAAATTTTTATGTCATATTATAGTTAAAATGTTAATATTATAGAAAAACACTGAAACTTGAAAGAGAAAAGCACCATCTTAGTAAGGCAAACTTATCAGAACCGTGTAAGATCCTCTAGCTCTTAGAATTTTTCCACCTACTCTTCCAAATGATTCTTGAACCTAGGCCTTATGGTAAATATCCAACTACAATAAACCTGTGCAAAGAACATACAACTCAGTTATAATATTTATGAACTGCATGCCTAGATTGGACAGATATACCATCACACTGCTCTATTCCCCAGCTATGTGATCCCTTGTTACTTACAGCTCTTCTAGGCTAGGTGATCTGTTCCTTCTTTCTTCCCACTCCTCTTCCTATCTCTCCTCCATCTTCTTGTCTCCCCCCACCTTTCTCTCTCCCCTCTCTAAAACTTCCTGCCCCATCTTTCCCTTCCAGTGCCCAATCACAGGCTCTAGACTTTATTTGACCAGTTAAAATGAGAAGAAAGTTAACATGAAATCACCTGGATACATGATCCATTCCTCATTGGGACAATCTCTTTTAAGGAAACAGAATTAGCATAAAATACAAACAGCACCAGGACAATCTATAACACCTATATGTTGGGGTTGTCCTTTAGATGGACCTTGGGACTGGGCTCTACAGCTCTACAGTTTGGTTGGAGTTTTCTATAATATATTTCTTATATTGCAAAGATATCTTTCTTTGAGGAGGGTTGAAGAATTCACCTATCTCTTGGTAAAGGGGAAATATTTAAAATTCAGTTAAGAATCCAGCTGTTTTAGTATAGTGGTGGTTATAGGGTTTCTTCTGAGACCTATAACTTCACTAGGCCTGGATAGTTGGCTGGCTTTATAGTATCAAATATAATTGTCCTCTTTCTTAATGGATCTTAAATATAATGTGGGAGCTGTTGGTTAGTCCTAAGATATGTGTGACCTATAGCACATGTAGGGTTATATTGCTAGACTGTTTGTTGTTGGAACTTGTTGTGGGACTCAGAGGTTTCATAGCTGGTAGGATTATTGATTGCATCCCGATTTTAGAAGCTTTCTCAGCACGTGTTTTATCAGGTGATAAGTTGTTTTGCTGAAATAACCAGGACTCCATTAATAAGTAATTTTAAAAGGAGAAAAGAATATGGGTGTTCTTTCATTCATAACAATCCTTCACAAGCAGTAGTATGTCATAATGGTTATAATAATGATAAAAATTGAAAGTATAGATTATTTTATCTAAAATTCTTTACAATAGGGGGATATCCTAGATCCCATGTTCTGAATGATTTCAGCAATCAAAATAGAGTTTTATAAGAATTAGAAATTTTTGAGAAAGAAGGATTTACAGTTGGTATTATATTCTAGTGAGGAGCATTTTTAGTAACTTACTATAATAAGGAGTGCTTATTTCTAGTTCAAGTTAATTAAAGGGATAAAAGTAATGATAGAATGGTGCTACTGGCTCCATAACAGGCCCTTGCAAAAAGTAAAAGATTTGCTTTTAGCTTTGTCAGTTGCAGCATGGATCTAAAAGTATATCAGTAAATACATTCTATTTCAACACATTAAAATTCATAGGTTTGTGTTGCACTTGAGTGAGTATTTCAACCACTGGAAGATTTCATAACATCATTCAATGGTTATTTTGATATTATCGGTTCATAGAATTTTGTAGATATGGAATATTTTATTCTACAATTCAGTGAACTTCATCAAACAATTCACTTATTGTGAGACTGTGACACTCATCTAGTTGATGCACATTTTCCAAAATTCCAGTATTCCACTGAAACAAGCATTTTGCCATTGGCTAAATTCCATGTTTTCCTTTCAAATAGTACCACAGTTTATTGGGGGAAATAGACTACAAATGTCTATAACTAAGCACTGTTTCAGTGTTATTTTGTTGAGATAGCAAAGGATTAGGAATATGAAAGGGATGGCATAGTCTCAAACATGCAACTTACAATCTTCAAGTGCTAACATCTCAGCATGAAATTTTACACTTTTCATTTTTTTGGAAAGTATTATTCTTTGAATATTCTCTGATTTCACTAAAAATAGCCTTGACTTTTCTTCTGTTCCTTCTATGATTCTTTGACTGGTAAAATTCTTTTGTGAAAATTAACTTTAACATTGGACCACCTTATCCAAAGATGGAGATGATTTCCAGTATTTTGGTAATATTTTCACATTAAAATGACCTCCAAATATTTTGGTAATATTTTCAAATTAAAATATTACCAAATATTACCTCCAATATTACCTCCAAATATTTTGGTAATATTTTCAAATTAAAATAACCTCCAAAGTGGTTAATTCATCTTGTAGCTTGTTTGAAAATGTATTCTTCTTTGTGTTAATCATGGTGAATTGTTAACAGCAAAATCATCTTATTTGTAGTTAGTATTCCATCTCTCAGGACACTGAGCATAGATATTTTCAAGAATTGGAGCATGATGAAATTAATAAAAGATCTCTGCAATACAGGAGATATTCTCAAGAGAAATTGTTTTTCCTTTGTTAGTGTTTTCATGTGAAGAACAATTTTATCTCAGTACTTCCTTTGCATTTCTTCTATCTATAATGTCACCACACTAATAAAGACAACTAAAATCTTTGCATTATTGTAAAATTCACCTTGACACTGCCGAGCACCTGAAACTACTTAACAATTCCCATGTTTTCCTGGCTCTACGAGTTTGATAAATTCAGCACTAGCAATATTTCTCAAAGTGCATAAAATTGCCAAGAGATACTAGTTACAACTTTAATAAGTCTGTAGTGGAACTCATGTTTCTGTCTTGAAGATCCCAAATAATGACTTAATTCTGTCTCACTGACCACACTTTGAGTGAAAAGTCTCCAGAGTACTACATAAACTAATTCAAGAATCTTGACTGATCTTATTAAAAGCAATTTATAGATTCAGTATAATCTGATTCAAATTTCACAATGTATTCTTCACAGAAATAGAAAAATATCCAAAAATTCATATGGAAGTATAAAAGACTCTGGATAGTTAAAGTAATCATGCCTCAAATTAACAATGAGGGAAGGATTAGCATATCAGATTTCAAGCTAAATTACAGAGCTATAGTAATAAAAATCGCATGGTACTGGCAAAAATCAGATATGTTGATCAATGGACTATGATAAATACATGAACATAAGTATGTGTAATTATAGCATATGAAGTTTCCTTTTGGCTTTATGGTCTGGAGATTCCAAGAAAGTCCTCCAAACATAGAAGTTATTGCCCTTGGTCGACTCCCAGAATTTTAAGATAAAATATCATTTCATACATCACACACTCAGACACAGATCTATGGAATTTATAAGTACTTGATCTAGAACCCTCTTCATGAGGATGCACTCTAATTGTACTAGAATGTGCTATGCAAGCTACTAAGGGAGAAAACAAATAGTCTGGCCAAGTTTTAAAGCCTATAAACCACAACAATGACTTTCCTATGAAGATATTCAAGTTATACCCAAATGGTACAATAGTGGCAATATTACCATGGGCATAAGCAACATGCTGTTTAATTGGACTGACGGTCTGCTCACTTGAAGGAAATTCAGGCTCCGTTTTATAAATGTAATGAACTACTCAGGGTTGGAGAAGTAATAAACCCTAGAGAACCAACTACTGCCAATTGAAGAATTCATTCTCAATATCTATTCTTACTGAAATGTTGAAATGCCAGATAAGAATTTTTACAAGTTATGAAAATCTTGATAGATAACAAAGCTGACTGATCTTGTAAGAACAGAGAAAAGGCAGTATAATAGTATATTTCTGTAATTTCAGCACTCTAGAAATGATATAAGTAGATCAGGATGTTGAAGCCTAAACCACAAAGTTGGAGTCCATAAAAATAAGAGTAGGTTTTTCTGTTTTTTTTTTGTTGTTGTTGTTGTTGATTTTTTTAAGTTTTATTCCAGTGGTCAGTGGTCAAAAATAGAACAGTAAATCTCGAATAGGGATATTCTGCTCAGAGTAGAGTCTTTACTGGTCTTCTTCAAGGACATTTGATTGACCCATAATTAATTATATGTCTTGGGTTGTATCCTATGTTGTGATATGGTAGCTGATTTAGTATGTATAATCTCTGAAGATCATAAAAAGTTAATAATTATGGTATTATCCTCATGGATCACAGGCTGTTCCTGTAGAATAGCACTACATATTGTCCTTTGTCTCCAAATGCATAATTACAAGTGTGCATACACACATACACATAGACCTGAACAGATATGAATTTCTATAATCATTCATAAAAATGGTATACTTATATGTGTATCTATTAATGCATGTGTTAATTAATATTTTATCATAATACTTATTGAACATATTTCATGAAATACTATATTTATACAAGCATCTCTCCTCATGGTGGTTAAAATCTTGACAAAAATCTCACATCACCTGAGAAGAGTCTCAAGAAAAGATTGTGTGGTTTGTTTGGCTTGTAGGTATGTCTTTTGGGAATTGTCTTGATTATGTTAATTGGATTGGGAAAACCAATCTATTATGGGTGCTATGATTTCCCAGTTATGTGTCCCAGGCTGTATTAAAATAAAAAGAACAAGAAAGTCATCTGAGAACAACTTGCATGGATAAATTCATTGATCTGAGTTTCTAATTACAGATGTGATATGATCAGATCCCCAATGTTCCTGACACTGTGACATCCCCGCAGTAATGGACTGTTACCTAAAATTATAAGGTAGATAACTCACAATTGCTATCACAAGTTAGATTTTTTACAATGTATTTTACCATAAAAACAGAAATAAAATGAAGAGAATTCTATATTAATAATAAGCAGATATCATCCCTGTATCATACAACTTATAGTCAAGGGAAGAAAAATATGTTTGTTAATACCTTAAAGTTATTTTAATCTTATATTTTCCAACTCATTCTTTTACAAATTTACATTGCTATTTTTAATTTTGTGTGTATGACTGTTTTGCTTATATGTGTGTGCACTAAGTGCATGCTATGCCCACAGAGACTAGAAGAAATTATCAGATAACCTTGGCACTAGTTTTAGAGACAGTTGATAACTGTTGTGTAGAAATTGAACCTGGTTTTATGGAAGGGCAGTGTCTTAGTGCTTCTACTGCTATAATGAAATATCATGATCAAAAGCAAGGTGGGGCTAAAAGAGCGTATTTTTCTTAGAAATCCACATCATAGCCTACTATTGAAGGAAGCCAGGGCAAGAACTCAAAGAGGGCAGGGGCATGGAGACAGAAACTGTGACAGAGGCCATGGGGCATGCTGATTACTGGTTTGATGCCTGTGAATTATTCAGCCTACTTTCTCATAGAACCCAGGATCACCAGCCCAAGCATGGTAGTACCGCCCACAAAGACTGGCCCCTCCTCCATAAATCACTAATTAAGAAAATGCTTTACAGGCTTACCTGCAATTTGATCTTATGGAGGCAATCTTTTCATTGAGGATCCCTTGTCTCAGATGGCTTTAGATTGTGAAAATTGATGAAAAAACTATCTATTAGGCAGTCAGTACTTTTATCCACAAAACCATCTTAAAACGGCCCCTCCAAATCATTTCTTACAAAATTCTAATTCTTCTATTAGACTGCAATACCTTTTTAATAATGAATGATTTTGAATGATCAAATTTGATAAATAATATATATTACTCAAAATTGGGAATTCATGGAGAAGGGTAGTATATCAAGTATTTTGAAAAGCCTTCAGCTTAAAAACAAAAAATAAAAAATCTTATGCTGACTTAACATTTCTGAAATCTAACCACAAAAACACCACTGATAAAAAAATCTAATAGTATTTTTATATAATAGATGCAATATATAAGAAACTCTACAACAATTCAACATCCTATTTTGTAGGTGAAATGACTAACTCAAACAACAGAATCGATATGTACACTATGACACAGTCAATCATTACATGAGTATTGGATTTCTTCATGAAGCTGCTTGGAAGTAAAATCCTCTTTGCTTTACACCTAGCAACAATTATTTGAGATTGAAAAGTGTTTCCATTATTATTTTTGTGGCTGTCAAAACTGCAAGTTTAACTTTAAGTAATTCAAGGGATATAAAACTAAGCCCCATGTTCCATTTAACATCTTTCTTAAATGCAAAATGTTCAAAGGATTATCTTATATATCTTGAATTGTTTTACAACAATTATAAACATAACATTTTCTAAAGAACCAGTACAACTCATGTAGCTATCTAAAATATTTGATACTTTATTTTTATTTCTTTTACATCTATTTACTTGTCAGGGATCTGTATGTAGTCAAGAGCCCAAATGGAGGTTTGAGGATGACTTACAAGAAACAGTTCTCTTCTTTCAACTCGTAGATTCCATGGATTGAACTCAGGTCATCAGGCTGAGCAGCAAGTGTTTTTACACACTGAGTCACCATAATACCTACTAAACATGCTATTTTAATGTAGAATTTTATATTTATATTTTTAGAAATATGTCTTTTTGGTATATAAGAAAGTCCAGCTATCTTTTGGAGAACTTTTACAAAATAATCCTCTCATATAACCTTAAGTACAAAAACAGTTGTCATAGAAGATGTTGCTTTGCTCTGTGCTTGTTCTTTTATAGAAAGTAAAAAGGAAATCATAGATATTGGGTTCAGATGTGTACAATTGAAATGCATACCATCTCTTGTTTTCTGCTATTTTAATATAAATACTAGTCACAAAGTCTAACTGCCACTGGATTGTCTTTTTTAAAATTGAGTACAGAAAATAAACATAGAGAACAAAAAGGAGGTGGGGAATGAAATAGCTCACTGATAACAGAAGCAGCAGCAAACTCTTACAGCTCTTTGGAAAGAGTAGTTTTAACAAAGTAAGCAAGAATCATTTTCTCTGGTTGAGTGTTGATTCCCCAGCGTGCTCTCAGTAAGTAATTAGAATGGCCCACTGAATGTCAGCATCAGCTTGTTTATTCTCATTATTTTATCATTTTAAAAACCCTCTAGGTGATGAGACATGCAGTATAGAACATAATTACCATTATTAGCATACTAATTGGACACAAAAATAGGCCAACTACAAGGTAGCCAACTGAATAATTTCACATTAATCAAACACCATAGTGAATAAGCCTATTGTTAAATTGACAGCTACCATAATTGGCAATATTTTGCAGTGAAATATCAGAATTTCCTTGTAATATCTCTCCAGTGCCATATAATTTAGTAATTTTCCAATGTTCCTGCCTTAAATTTGTACACTTAACTTAAAGTTCAAGAAAACACCATGATGAGAATATTAGTCTTTTAACAACTGTCCTAAATACTTAAACTGACACTTATTGACCTTCAGGAGGAAATGTAAGATAAAAAGTGAGGAAGTTACCAACTTAGTCACTTGTTGCTGTGTATAATGTATCATTTCTAAAAATATGCTGTTAAGTTTTAAAAGTCTCTTGATCACAGTGACCCTTTTAAGGATGCTCTATTTCACAAAAGTACAAGTATTAAGCAATAACCCTTTACTTGAAAATGTAATATTTGTTATGTAAAGAGAAATGTGAATTATGTATTGAGAATTATGATTGTTCTATATAGCCTGTTTTTCTTCATTGCAGACCAATATAGAAGCTATAGAATAAAATGCCCTTTTCAGTAACCAAGTATCATTTTACGATTAACTCAATTTCTTCCCCTATGAAGCATTCCTCAACTATTACACCCAGAAGGGATTTTCCCATTGCTACAATTTCAGCACATTTACTATTTACTTTTCATACATTCATTCTCTTAGAAATCTGTCTCTGAATATACAAGAAATACTTTGCCTATAATAACTCCATAGTATCATTTTTACTAGAGAAAAAGCCTATTGAACTGTCATTAATAGCCAGTGCCTTACCTCATGATCCAGTGCTCTATTCAGCACCATTATGTCTTCTAATAATAGACACACAAGAGGTTTTTCATTCTGATACCCAAATAAATTGTATGTTCTGATAAGTCAATTTTATCTATACTAAGCACACGTGTTATAATTTCTTGTGTGGGGTGGTTTGAATGTGAAATATCTATCACTGGCTCATTTATTTAAACAATTGTTATCCAGATGATGGCTCTATTTTGGAAGGTTGTGGATCCTTTAAGAGGGAGAAATTCACTGGAAGAAGTGGTTCACTAGTGGCAGGCCTTGAGGTTTTACAGCTTGGCCCCATTTCCTACCTACTGTTGGCTTCTCAGCTGGATGCACATTGGGATAACCCATCTCATACTATTGTGCCAAATTTTCCTGCTGTTACAGACAGCATCTCTTCTTAAACTGTGAGTTGAAATAAACTCCTCCTTCCTTACATACTTTTAGTCAGGAATTTCTTTTTGCCAAAACAAAAATACTTAATACACATATTTTCTGCATACATATTTGTATCTCAATTGCCTTATTTACTGTTTGAAATACCCATAAAAAGTAACTTGATTTTTTTCCCCCTTTGTGATTGTTCTTCCTTAATGAATCATTACCCGACTACTGCATCAAGGACTAATTTCTCCCTTGCTAAATTCTACTATACCTTCTACTTGGTTTTCATCTATTTACTCACTAAGAAAACATTAAGCACATGTGTATTTATTGCCATACAGGCTACCAAATGGCAAAGAGAGGAGACATGAAAGTCACATTGTTCTTCATTAAGTTTTTCTTTAAACTTCACAAGTTTGGTCCTATCATTTACTCATAATTTTACTTTCCTTTCACCAGAGATGGAGATGATTTATTATTACAATGGAAACATCTATGATCTATAGATCTACAGACATACACCTACACAGATGCGAATATGGAGAAACCTAGAATGAGAATGATGCCTAAATGCTGACATAACTAATGATCACTTATTCCTAAGGTTCTGTCCTCTCTCTCCTTACATCAGGACATATGTCGTGTTTAATGAGTGAATCACAAGCCTTCTATCATCAAGTGGTGAGGTATTCCCACCTCAGGCTATGGGTGCAGGACTGAAGATACATGTCTTAAATACCAGGAAAGCTAAGCTGATACTTGTCATCAACCCCACCTTGTCCTCATCCACCTTCACTGTACAGAGGCCATCACTGTGCAGAGCTCCATCTTCAGACATGAAATTGAGGGGTAAAGAACAGAGCCCAAGTGTTCCCTGCTTGTGTGGAAGGCTTGGGAATGAGAAAGCATTACAGGATCCTTTAATATAGCCACACGTTTAACACTCACAAATGAATATATATATATATATATATATATATATATACACATATATACCAATATTAACAAGATGATGGAGATTAATAAAGAAAGCAAATAGATGAGTGGCTGGGGAGGGCATTACAGAGAAGAGGCATTGTAGTGTTAATTGCACCAATGTGAGGAAGGCAGGCCAGGGACTCTTGGTTTTGGCAGCTCCAAGGACAAGTGAAGGCTGACAGCCTTGAGGTGTTGGCAGATCATGATCAGAACAAGCGTGGGCACCAGATGTCCCTTGTGATCAGAACACCCAGTTAACAGCACTGTCACTCCAATCAGTCCCTTATGAGTCTTCCAGTCACTAAGGCAATGGGGGCTCAACGTGGTTCTGGGACTGTAAAAGGTCTGGTTGGCCTCTTCAAGGAGCTACTGGGGAGGCAAACACTGCTGCTGCAGCTTCTGGAGACTGAGGATCTCACAGTGCCTCTTCTTGCTGCAGTAGTTGTAGGAAGATAAGGCTTGGGGCACTTCGTGGTGAACGAGGACAGGTACACTAGGAACAAAGGCCTGGTCTGTGTTGTCCAGCTCCAGGGGGACTTTCTCACAATCAATAAGTTCATGGAATCAGGGTTTGGAGGGGCACTCCTCAGAGATATTGAAGGTGGTGTTGAGGTCACAAATGAAAAGGGCCAGAGGAGTGGAACTGTTCTGTAAGGTAGAAAGGACCAGAGGTACCCAGCTTTTAATGACTGTAGCTGGGCAGACTCTGGAGGAGGTGGAAGGGGAAGAAGCTCATGTTTTATTTGGGAGTTCTCAACTCAAATGATGGGCCTTAGTTAGAGAGCCCCTCCTCAGGCAGTGGAGGAAAGACTGGCACTGGCAGATTTGGAGCTTGGTGGGCTGCCTAGCTCTCTAAGGGATTCAGTTTCCTTGTCTTCTTCTCCTTAGTGGGCTTTTGGGATGTCTTATCTGATCTGTGATCAGGAGCGAGTGGGATCTGCAGAGTGTGTTTGAGACCATTTAGTTGCTTTGTCATGGTCATAGGATCACAGTACTCTGAAGACTTAGACTCTGAACACAGCTCCTGAACTAAAGGATCCCCCCTTGCCAGACCTGCAGACCTGGGGGTCTCAGCCCTGTGCTTAGTGCTTTCTTCATGCACTAACTGCTGCAGGGTTTCAAATTCTTTGACCATGTCAGGAGTCAGAAGGTAGGCCACCTATTGCTGGGCCAGGAGAGGCACCCAGAGGCCCAACTGCTTAGAATAGTCTAGTTCCAGATTCTGTAGTGAGTGTTGGTTAATGGTTGGCTTCGTCTGCAAAATTGGATTAGGGGACCCTGGCATGTTCAGTTCTAGCATCTGGGTTGGAAACTGCTTGTCCTGGGGGGACTGTTCCTATTCTGAATAATTTTCTTCCGCAATCCCCTGTCCCTGGGCATCTGTTCCCAGGCTCTCCTCTTGAAGAATTCCATACTTTGGATGGAATTCTGGGGTATAGGACTAGCTGGAACGTCCAGGCTGAAATGGGGAGCTAGGCATTGTGGTATGCTCAGCGTGGTGGCCTGTGGGAAGCACTGTTGTGTGCCTGAGCTCTAGCCTCATTTAGGGTAACCACCTCAGTCTGGAGCTGCTGGCAGATAGTGATATAATGGCTAATCACGTTGCTCTTCAGCATGAGTCTGATCTCCTTGGCACAATTAGCCTATTTGAGGAAGTTGTAAGTATCCTCATAATTCAGGCTGGAAAGATTGATGGCCCCAACCATCACAGTGCAGCACTTGCTCCCAGTGGAGACCTTTAGCAGACGGGTCAGTCTGCTGTCTCAGTAGGGCACATGAGACTTGTGGCCCCTTGCATTGGTCGCATTGAGGATATCAATGAGTGCTAAAAGAGAGCTGTTGATGTTGGCACCCTCCTGCAGCTGCTCTCCTTTGTTGTGGGGACTAGATGAGGGCTATGAGCCAGTCAAGTCAATCAGTCTCATCTTGGCTACTTTAAGAGCTTGGGTCAGTCCTGGAACCTAGTTCTGCTGCTTCACAAAGATATGAAAAATGGCACGAGTGTGGGAAGATGTGGCATTGACATCCCTGTGGCGCTGTGTGTGTCTGCAGTTTCATCTGACCAGCATCTTCTGTAGCTGCTCAGCTGAAGCTGGCTGGTAGAAAGTCCTGGCACCACAACACCTTTAGCAAGGTCCTCACGAATTGTGTGTATATGGTCCATTTGGCTCCAGGAGGTCATGGATCTGCTCACTATACACCTCCAGGTAACTGATGAGCACCTCAAATTGTTTTTCTTCCTGGCAGGCTTCAAGATGCCTATACAGTTCAATGGCGGTCAGGTACATGATGCCAGTCTCTCCCTTTATTCCCAGCATAGTGTGTGTCTTCCCAGCCCCAGTGACTCCAGAGGCAAACATTGAGCAGTTGTAACCTTGGAGAAAGCTGTCAAGAATGCTCTATATTGTGTGCTGTAACATACCCTGTTCAGTGGCTACTTCACCAATGACAAATGTCAGGCCTTTTCCCTTCTTGGGGCCATTGTGGGAGCCACTCTATTTTAGGCCAGGAAATACCCCCATCACTCTCCTTGGGATCAAACACCAGCATCTGCTCATCTACACCTGAATCTAGGGCCACCACTGACTCTCTAGCTCCTTAGTGTTCTGGAGCCTCACCCATAGAACATTCTGTCTTCCACAGTCATTACCATGGCAGCACCTTTTGTTGGTCAATCCTGGTGGTGTTTCTTGTCTCAAGTATCCCGCAGACAAAGGACAGAGTTTCCTGCAATTCTCTTCCATCGAATTGACCTTCTTCCAGTGTGGCCATATTCTAATTTTAAAAGTGCAAATACCATGCTTTATTCTCTTTGTATTCCTTTCTTACTGAATGACCAGTGTATGCTTCAGTAAAATTTTTTGAAATAAAGATCTCTGTTGCTTTTCCTTTCATATCAGTCCTATTGACCTTACACATCATCCACATTCAAAATTATGATGAAATTATTTCAATAGTTTAAATTTTCTTTTTCCTGTGTTTCTCTTTCATAGTGTGAGAAATTATAGCTACTGTAACAAAATACTTTAGATAACCAATTTGAAGTGATGAAAAGCTTAATTGGGCTCAGAATTATAGAGATTTTAGTTCATGATCAGTTGGCTGTTTAACCTTTGTGCCTATGGAGAAGCATCATAGTGGAAAACATGTGCCAATGAATATTACTTAGCTTATAGTGGTAGGAAAGCAAAGCAAGAGTAAGAGTAGGAGACAGTGATCTATTTTCCCTTGCAGTATAACCAATCAATGATACAAATTCATTTCATTAACCTTCATAGTTTAACGATTCCTTCTTCTTTTTATTAGATTTTTTCTTTTTTTAATTTTCTTTACTTACATTTCAAATATTATCCCCTTTCCTGGTTTCCCCTCCGAAAACTCCCTATCTTCTAATCCCAACAATATCACAGGCTAGAGAACAAGTGTTGAAGACTTGAGTTATGGGAGATACCCACAGTCCATTCTTTTATTCAGTGTTTGATTGCTATACAGAGACACCATGACCATGAAAACTAACTCTTATGAAAGAAAGCATGCTATTGTAGGCTTGCTTACAATATCAGAGGCTTGGTCCATTACCATCGTGGCATAAAGCATGGCAACAAGCATGCTGCTGGAGCAGTAGCTGAAAATTCTATGTTCTGATCCATAGGCAGGGAGTGAGAGATTCTAGGGTTTACAATGTGCTTTTAAAAGTCCAAAGCCTACCCCAAGTGACACATTTTCTCCAACAAACCTATACATCTTAATCCTTTTAATCCTTTCAAATGTGGTGCTAAAGCATTCAAATATATGAGCTTTGGGGTGTTGTTTTTATTCAGAGGACTACATTTTACTCCCTGGCCCCCACAGACTGATAGCCATGTTATAATGCAAAATACATTTAGACCAAATTCAAATATCCCCATGGTTTTTCATAATCTCATCACTGTTAAAATATCAGAAGAATAAGGTGGTAATCCCTTTAATATAATCCCCTGTAAAATCAAAATTAATAAAAAATTCACATACTTCCAACATACATTGGCACAGGATGTACATTACTATTCCAAAAGGGAGGAAAGACAGCATAGTGAGGAGATTATGCCAAAAAGTAAGATTGGAAAGAAGCTGGGTAAACTCCAAACTCTACATCTCTATGCCTGATATCAGAGGGCTTTTCAGATCTACAACTCCTTTCAGTTTTATTGACTACAGCATTCTTCTCTCTTTTGGACTACATCCATGCTGCAACTTTCCTTAGGAGGTTCTGTTCTGGCATCATAAACATGCAGTCTCCAATGCTTTCCAAGATTCACCTTCACAGCTTCACACAAAGTCCTCTCTGAGTAGGTCTGTGTCCCTACTACAGCAGGATTCTATGTTAATGTCTTCAGCCCATATTACCCACAAAGACCATGTGAACATCCCTAGCCTATGCTGATGCTTGAGGCCTTGTTAACGTCTGAGAGCTATGAGCTGGGCTCACCCCTCATCAGGGAATTGCTGGCCCTACCCCTAACCAGACATGTATTATTGTGGGTGCAGGAAGGCTGTCCTACCCTTTGCTTGCTGCAGCAGACAGGAGAGTTTGCCTCACTCCTCACCTGGGCAAAGTGGGAGAACTGAGCTTGGTGGCATGGATGGGGAAGAATTTTGGGGCTGACAAACTCAACTACTATCCAAGCCCAGATCCAGATTTTTGAGTTGGCCTGCCTTCATTCCATCTATGAACTGCTGGAGCACATGAAGGAGCTGGTCCTAAAGAACCAAAGCTGCAGGATCCCCTTGACATAGGGTAACAACAAGATATCAGGTAGGACTCATGGTAAAGATCCAGTATTAATGAATATAGCAGAAGTTAGAGGCCTGGAAACAGACTGATGACATTTGAAAGTGAAGCTGTTTGGGTAAAAGGGTGTAGTGTGTGACACAACACTACACACCTCAGATTCCACTGTGAGATTTTTAAATTTTCTTTATTGTTGTTTTCTTCTAAGGGGTGGAGGTTGTAAGGGTGGAGGGCAGATAATGAAGGGAAGGGAAAATGAGTATAATTGGGGTGCATGGTGTGAAAGTCACAAAGAATCAATTAAAAGGTTTTTAAAAGAAGAAAAAGAAAAAAGTTTCTGATAATTTTTTGCCTATTTTAAATATATATACATATATATTTAGGTTTTAATAATAAGATGCTTCAGTCTTTATATGTCATATATAACACTACCTTGACAGGTTCAGAGTTTGTATTTTCCCCATTTTGTAGGTATCTATTTATCCAAAAAGTCAGCCCAGGTGAATTAAATATGCAACCAATGTTGAAAAACATTTATTGTGGGACACTGATTATTTATGATTTTGTAGTTTAAGAAGACTTAAGTTATTGAGACAAATTTGTGAAAATTATACAATGATTTTAAAGAAGCAAAAACCATTTATGTGTAATATTATAAATAGTTAAAACTCTAAGGGAATTGGTGAAAATTTAATACCGGATAATTTTGAAGGAATTTGACTTTAGCTTAATGTATCTTCAGCTTGAGTTAAAACAGCTGTTTTCTGAATTTACACATTGTATATTTTATCTATCCCTCTCCCTGATATATGTCAGAAAATTAAACAAATGTACTAAAATATGTGTAAATACATGTTACTAGCAATACTGTTGACAATAAAAAAAAGAAAAATTCCAAATTTTCACTGGAGGAATAATTAAAAATTAAGTTCTCCATACATTGGAATATTATTTACTATGTGAGTAAGTTAAGTACTGACACCAGCTACAAAACAAAACAAAACAAAACAAAACAAAACAAAAACAAAACAAAACAAAAAATCATGGTGTAAAAAGCATGGAGAAAATTAACGTTTTATACCAATAAATTTTAATGAAAGTTGGGAATAGATAAATCCATAGACACTGAGAACACAGAGTATTTCCCAGGGAAAGGGGGATATGGTGAATACAGTGCTTAATGGTAAATGTTCTTTTTTCATGAGTAATGGAATCTTTAAATAAGAAGTAGGTGCTGCAAATGTGATAAATGTCACAGTTGTTCCTTAAAATTGTTGATTTCCTGCTATAAGAATAATGCCTGAATAAATTTGCGATTAATTATATGTATCTTTAAAATACTAACTAGTGTTTAGGGAAGGCAACCTTCAATCATCACTCATAGTAGTGATCCCATGAAATTATAAGAGGAAATTTGGGGACTGGAGAGATGGCTCAGAGGTTAAGAGCACTGATTGCTTTTCCAGAGGCCCCGAGTTCGATTCCCAGCAACCACATGGTGGCTCACACCATCTGTACAGTATACTCATATACAAAGGTTAAAAAATAAATAAATAAGAGGAAATTTTCACCAGAATACTTTAGGACTTCTATGTTACTGTATAGATAAGCAGGCACTAAGCATGATTTGATATAGGTCAAATGATTAGATGTGATTATTAATATGATATAGAACTGCTAACACTCAATAAATTCAGGAACAATTATGGTTAGAAGCAATGATAATGGCAAAAAGCATAAGGGCCACAGCCGACTTTTTAGGTCCTGTCACCTAGCATATTTTGGCACTTGCTTATTCTCATAATTATGATTCATTTTCCAACCCCCACAATCTTTTTCTGTTTATGAGAGCAAAAACTGTTTCTGTTGTCTGCTGGAAAACATCTTTTGAAAAGAATGACTGTACTTCTCCAATCAGTTCATCAATAAACTCTGGTTTGGGTGGTTAGCTTCATTAAATCATTGCCTTTAAATATTTCCTATCATTTCCTTTAAATATTTTATTCATATTCCTTCTTACAAACATATTTATGAGTATATTATTGAATGGCTGTATATCCATGAACATATTCCTACAAAACAGAAATGCTATTAATCTATAATTTCCAGTATACATATGTGTAGAAGGATTTCTTCACTTGGATGCTTCTGTTGATGCTAGTGCTTTAGATTACTATTAGTGGTGTTAAAAAGGTAGTAATATCGTGGAATACTACAATAAATTTCAACACACACACACAAACCAGAAGACCTACAAAACTTAAATATAGCCAAGATTTATTCAGGTGGCAAAAAATTTATCTAGAGTTCATAGCAAATTTGAAACTATATCAGAATACAGTTTCAGAATATTAACATTTGATGAGATATTATTAAGTATCTCAAGATGAAAAGGGTCATAAAATTGAGAAACATACTAAATAGTATAAAATAGCCACTCTTACCATAGTAGTTATTAGAGTATTAAGCATAACAGTCTTACAAAGAATCAAGATGGTGTGGAATACTCAGCTGTTTCTTAATTGTATTTTTTTGATTTTATACAACATTTATTAAGATCTTATGAAACACATTATGACTTGAGACAGAAACTTTGCAAAAATATTTGTTTATATTATTTTTAAATGACTGAAAAGTACTTTCCTTTATTAACATTGTTTGCAGAAATAAATAACTCTAGATTAGCATTTGAATTTTTCCCTTGACCAAAAGTCAATAGAGTAGAATTTATACAATAATAGAACTATCCTAATTTCCTATACTCTAATGCCATTTTCCAGTGTTCAAGTGGAATATATTTCCTTTTGTGATATTAGGTTTTGACTTGCTATGGACCAGTGGAGTAGACATAATTCCACACCAGTTCTGTGCCTAACCCTTAAAAAAAAAAAAACAAAAACAAAAAAACTAGTAGCTTTTGCTTTTCTTCTTAAGGAGACAGGCTTTGTCAGGTAAAGAGGGAGTGGGGTGGGACAGGGACATTTTAATTATTAAAGTCTACAATGAAGGAACAAGTCCAATGAAGCACCTAGCCATTCCTTATACTCACATGAAATACAATATATTTGAGTGACATCATGTAAGGGTCTTCCAGACAGAGCTGAAGTGCTTAAAAGTTTTGTGAAAGAACAATGTGGGCTTTCTGATCCTTGTATATACTCCAGAATTATGAGTAAGTAATGACTACTATTATTTTAATACACAAACTTTTCTATTCAAATTTATGCAGCAATAGAAGACTTTAGAATTTACACTTTAGAAAATTAGGTAGACTCACTAGAAGTTAAAACATTAAAAGATCTAGTACTTTGTTTATAAGTAAAGTCCCTAAATTTTGGTCATAAGAGGACTATAAATAACTTTAAGACTGATATGCTCTCATTAATAGCAAAGAATAACACAATTCAATGCAAACTAGAAATCCTCTAATGCAAGTATTACTGATGGGCATAGAAACATGTAATTTCCTGTATGCTCTTTAAGTGTAAAGCACTTAGCATCTGGGCTTAGCAAAATACAAAGTAAAAGAAAATGGTGTTTTACATGTGAAATTCAGAATCGAAGAAATTCCAACTTACTAGAACCATGTGCTCAGAGATTTCAAAAGCATAGAAACTAAGTGAAAACTCAAAAGTAGAAAAATACTGTTTTTATTAAATGTTCTTCCTAGCGCTTTGAGGTTCCTAATAGCTGGGATGAATTTGTAAAATTGGTTTCTTTTATTGTTTCAGCATGTTGAATTACCACAATGCAAAATCTAGGAAAATAGGGAAATGCCCAAATGTGTATGTGAAAGAAGGATAATGATGATACCCATAGTATTGTACAACCAGCAGCATACTCATGAAATTACTGGACTGTAGTGGCACATGCCTTTTATTTGGAAGGCAGAAGCAAGCAAATCTCTGTGAGTTTAAGGCTAGTCTAGTCTACAGAGCTTATTCCAGGACAGCCAGGGCTACATAAAGAAACTTAGTCTTGAAAAACAAACAAACAAACAAACAAACAAACTCAGAATAAACAAACAAAAAAAAAAACGGAAAAAGATAAAAGCAAAGAAAGAAGAAAAAATACTCAGGATTTTTTCATTAAATATCATCTAATTTGTCTTTATTTGTTCATTATTAGACAAAACAATAAAGTTTTGCCAAATGAAAGAATTAAGGATTGTCAGTATTTTGACAAAACAATAGTACTATTCTAAAGTCTAGTCTCATATAAGGCAAATGTGAATTTAATATTTCTCAAAAAAGTAAAAAATACAGACTAAGAGGGATTCACTTTTTTTTTAATCTCAGTTAAGAAAATTTACTTTTTGATGGTTTTACTGTTAATCCTATCCAAAAATGGATAACTTATGCTATAACACTTAAAATCTTGAAGTAGCATATGCTGGTAGCTATTACACTGGTCTAAGAAAACAGTATTCTTGTATGAAATTCTCAAAAAGTTAAAAAAAAACAAAGCCACAAGTTTCATTGTGGCATTGTCATATGTATATTGTCTTTGTTGATCTTCCTTTCCACTCACTTCTTCTACCCCATCTCCTGATTCTACTGATCTCTTTTTCTGGGGATTTCTTGTTCTTCTTCCATATTACATGTATCTTATTACTCTCTTTTTTTCCACCACTCTTGTATATCTCTTTCCATTTGATCATAGGTCCATTTATTATCTTATGAACTACACCCACATGTTCTAGTTTACTTTCTGTTGCTGCAAGTTAGCAAAACCAACTTAGGGAAGGTAAAGGATGTATTTGCTTACATTTCTAGACTATAGTTGTCTTAGGGTTTCTATTGTTGTGAAGAGAAACCATGACAAAGGCAACTCTTATAAAGGAAAGAATTTAATTGGGATTGGTTCATAGTTCAGATGTTTAGTCCATTGTCATCATGACAGAGGGGAATACAGACATGGTGTTGGAGAGGATTTGAGAGTTCTACAAATAGATCAGCAGGCAGTAGCAAGAATGAGCCAGTGGCCTGGCTTCAGCTTCTGAAACCTCAAAGCCCACCTCCAGTGACACACTTCCTCCAACAAGGCCACACATACTCCAACAAGGCAACAACTCCTAATGGTGCCACTCTCTATGAGCCAATTTTATTCAAATCACCACCACAATAGCTTATCAATGAGAGGCATAAGAGCAGTAATTCATGCAGGAGCTTGATTAGTAACCATGTAGGAACACTGCTAGTTGACTTACTATCTAGATTTCTTGTTAATATTTGGTAAACTTTCTTGTACAACCCAATGGTCCACTGCCTGGAGTTGGTATCCTTCCTGGTGGTCTGGATTATTCTGATAATCAAGATGATTCCCTGTAGACAAGCCCACAGACCAATGGGACCCAGGAAATTCTTCAATTGAGGTTTCCCCTTCCTAGGTGTCTCTAGATGCTGTAGTTTGAATGAGAATGTCTCCAGTGTATGTTGGCATTTGAATACTTGATTACCAGTTAGAAGAACTGTTTTGGGTAGGTTTCAGAAATGGGGCTCTCCTGAAGGGAAGACATTAATGGCCATAGTCTTTGAGGTTTTAAGAGCCACATGCCATTCCCAATTCATTGTCTCTGGTTTCTGGTTACAGTTGAAGATGTTAGCTCTTAGCTGCTCCTGTCACCTGCTGTCAAAATCAACATTTTGAAATTTTAGAAAGGACTTCAAATATATTATTCTTTATAAATTGTATTAAGCCTTCACAATGTTTTTAATTTTGAGCTGTTTTGCTGTTTTCTGCTTCCTGCCAGTGTTGGGGGAGGGGTATCCCCAGGCAAGGGGTTTTAGAGGAAACCTTGAGAAAAATACACTTGTGTTTGAAATGGAAGTTGAGACCATTTTAATTCCAGAGCTAGCTTCTTGGTGAGCATAAACAGAACAGAATAATTTTTCCAAAATCATGTACATTATAACAATTTAAACAAAATGAGGTCAAAGCAGTCTATGTTTATTTTCTAGTTATAAACATTAACCTTATTTGTCAACTTGCTCAAGATATGCCTGGCACCGGCCACCTTGCTACCACTTATTTTTCAAACTCCAACCCAATCAACACAATGACCATGGCATCTAAAGAAGGGATGGAATACCTGTAGGATTTGCCTGAGCATTATAGAATGGCCCTGGATCAGCTGAATGAATAAAAGCAAGAGCAGCTTACTAACTTCTTTCCGATTACTAAGAGATAGCAATTTAAAGCCACAAAACTATGATAAAATGTCCTAACCCAAAAGCAACATAGGGAAGAAAAGCATCTATTTGCTTTACAAGTTTGGGATATAGTCCATTATTGTAGAGAAGTCACAATGGTGTGAATTCAAACCAACTAGTCATATCAGATTCAGTCAGGAACAAAGATAGGTAAATATACTCATACTAACTGTTTGCTTGCTTGCTGCTTATATTTATCTATGCATTAGCAAAGTGGTGGTGGAGAAATATCTAAGGTGTTTCTAAGCAAGAAAATAAAAATTAATTTAAAAAATCCATATGTCCTTCCAAAACTAATTATACTTATGCAAAGCATCACTGGCTTTTTAAAAGCCACAGTACTTGGCTCTTTATTCCCATATGACAGCTACTGGTTATTTTCCATTTGATGAGAATTTTTATCTAATTATATCTTCTGCACCATTTTCAATGGAAATCCTTATTTACTTCTCTGATAGATATCTCCCCCAAATCCTTAATGATAAATATTATGTGTATAACTTTTAGTGCCATACAAATAAGAGTGATAAATTGTGAACTTTAGTAGGCCTTGTAACAGCCAATGACAGATTAGGGGGAGACTTACAGGCCTTCATGACAAACAGTTGGCTAGCAATAGATTCTAGGGAAGGAATAGTTCTTGTCTTTAGTTGTGATCCACAGCAGAGTTTATCTAGTGCTAGTGGCAAACCCTTGGTTAGTGAGATGATCTTAGTTCAACTCAATATGTATCAAGCAGAAGGAATCTGTGAAATGGGGCTGTAGGGAAAAGAAAATTTAATAGGAGTGAGATGAAGCCAGAGAGAGTGGGGGATTTCAATAATCAGAATGCATTTTATTCAATTATGATGTTATCAAAGAACAAATTTAATAAATGATCAAAAATAGTATATACATTATTTAATCATATTATTCCAAAAGTGTAAAAACCACATATTTTTCTTACCTGCTAAACAGTATTTTTAAAATATTGTTAGATAATAAACTTTTAAAATTATAAAAATATGTGCATATATATATACATATATACTGAAAATATGTAATGGTATCTATATTATGCCATTCTGTTCTATATTTACATATATATATATGTATAATATATATATATGTATAATATAATAGAGAATAATATTTTAAGGACTGGCATCACATGATTATAGAGTTGTGGAGGTTATAAAAAATGAAATTTGTAGAGCAGGCAGGAGTTGATAATGTATACTTGAAACAGAATTTCTTCTCTGAAAATTTTCAGTTTGAAGATAGAATGTGGCTTAATGGTAGAGTACATGACTACTACCAAGTGTTAAATACCCTGCCTACGTTGACAAAATTGATCTTCACTGTTCATTTCTTGTCCATCTGGTAACAATATATACTTTCTTATATACTTGAAAATGACAATCGTAAGTATTTCATATGCTCATGCCTTTATTCTCAGTACACGTGTGGCTGAGAAAAAGCATTATAAGATTGAGGCCTGCCCTGGCTCTACAACAAGAGACCCCACCCTGGTCAGAAAGGTAATCATTCAGAAGACATGTAATAACAAATGTTAGAAATGATGTGGAGAAAAGAATGAATAGACACTATTGGTTAGAATATAAATTAAATCAGTCACTATAGAAATCATCACAAAGGTTCCTCCAAAATATACATTTATATCTATCATTTGATAAGAAATAATAATACCATTATCTGTCAAAAAGACTTTAAGTCAATATATCACAGGCACTTCCTAATTTTTACACCACTGACAAAAGCTAAATTGCTGGGCAGAATGGTGGCACATGCCTTTAATCCCAGTACTTGGGAGCCAGAAACAAGATGATCTCTCTGAGTTCAAGTTCAGTCTGATCTACAGAGTAAATTCCAGGACACCCAAAACTACACAGTAAGACCATGTCTGAGAGAGAGAGAGAGAAAGAAAGAGAGAGAGAGAGAGAGAGAGAGAGAGAGAGAGAGAGAGAGAGAGAGAGAGAGAGAGAGAGAGAGAGAGAGGATACCCCACTGTGGGAGATTGCTAGGGCCAGAAAGAGGGAGTGAGTGAGTTGGTGAGCAGGGGGAGGAGAGAGAGGATAAGGGGAGAGTGGTTTTTGGAGGGGAAACTAGAACCAGAGATAACATTTGAAATGTAAATAAAGAAAATATCCAATAAAAAACAGACAATAGCTACATTATGGAAAGAACTAAGTCAACATTTATGTATAAGGTGCACACATAAAGAATGTTAGACTTATATGTGTTTGTTTCAGCAATAAAGTGGAATAAAATTATATTGATCATAGAAAAACATCATGCAACCAGAGATTATCATATTTTATGAGTTAAGTCTGACTCAAAAAAAAATATCTATATACCTGTACAAGGGGAAGTCAGAGGGCAATGACGTGAGTATGGGTGATCAAGTTCAGCTTTTTAACTTGGGAGACAAGCACCTCCCTCAGCTGAATTATCTTTTGAGTCCAATTGCTTGATTCTTGAACATAAATTTTGAAGATGACTCTATGTCATAGGTTATATTGTCAAATATTTAGATATATCTCCAGATACTTTTATCTCTAATTTTCATGTCATACAGACATGCATGATTTATAAAATATACAGTTCAAAAATGAAAGAAAACATTTATCTTTTTGAGTCAGAATACTTTGTTGATAGTAAATGTGTAAGCTCTACTAGTAACTTGATGGTTATGCATTCCATTTCTCCAAAGACATCGTAAGAAATCTAGACTTTCCCTTGAGTGAAGAATTCCTGAAGGAAAGATCAACCCATACAAAAACAAGAACACAAGATACTTGTTGGTTGGGGCTGAGTACCAGCCTCTTCCTTTTAACTGAAGCAGTCCTTGTCATTGTTTTGCCTTCCTCATCCCAGAAAGTCATTCTGATTCATGTTATTCAACTCTCCTATCTCTTGAGAATATAGCAATTCACCTCAAGAATGATACTGCTGTGCTAATGATTTTTACAGTGATTTGAAAAATAGCCTATTTCCAAATGACACAAACCTGGAGGAGCCACAACAGGCCAGAGAGTGTGTGAGCACAAAGGACTGGCTGGCACAGGGCTACTCTACACAGGGGCAGGGGCAGAACAGAGTCCTGAGTAGAAAGAGAGAGAAAGAGAGAGAGAGACAGAGACAGAGACAGAGACAGAGAGACAGAGACAGAGAGAGACAGAGAGAGACAGAGAGAGACAGAGAGAGAGAGAGACAGAGACAGAGAATGCATGTAAGAGAACATGGGGTGGGGCAGGACAGATGGCTGTGAGAAATGCCAGAAAGCATCTATTGAAATGATCATGTGAATTTTGAGTTTTGTCTTTAAATCTATTTCTGTGGTTTAATAAATTTGTTTTTCTGGCTTTCAAATGTTGAACTATCACTGCATTTTAGGGATAAATCCAACTTGACCAAACTATCACAGTTGAAGAAGAAAGAAAAAATATCTCATGATAAAAATCAGCTAGAATAATTCATATACATCAAACCACCCCTACAGAGAATACCAGATAATTAAATGGCTATTTAAAAGCCTTCTGATTAAAAACCTCTCAGGCCCAGATAAATTCAGACCACAAGTCTATCATGCTTTAGAAGATCTACTGCCAATCCTTTTTAAATTGTTCAAATAACTGGAAACAGAACAACACCTAAATTTCTTCTATAAATTCTGTACTACTCTTCAAAGTCAAATAAAGACATATATTCAGGAAAAACTGTAGGTCATATCTCTGATAACACAGATATAAAAACTCTCCATAAAATCATATTTGCAAACCAAATACAGACATACATCAAATTTTTGTTCAATGGCCACCCTTAAACACATATAGAGAAGCCACATTATATAGTTTCTATGAGCTAAATTTAGGAATATATGTGTGTGTGTGTATATATATATATATATATATATATACACATATATATTCAGTATATATATATATATATATATATATATATATATATATATATATTCAGTAACAATTGATGAAAAAGAGACCATGAGTTTGAAAGAGAACAAGGAGGGGAAGGGGTTACATAAGGTTTTGGAGTGAGGAAAGGGAAGGAAGAAATGTAATAATTAAAATATAATAAAATTAAATCTGTGACATGATCACTCCTGGCCGACTAATATGTTCATGTCATATATTTAGATGATTTCTTATAGGCAATAAATTTTTCTCATATTCTGAATAATGTATTACACATATACATATACCATGACAGAGGTAAGAAACGAAAATAACAGTATAGTGATGTATGGTGATGATGATGAAGAGGAGGAGGAGGAGGAAGAAGAAGAAGAAGAAGAAGAAGAAGAAGAAGAAGAAGAAGAAGAAGCTGCTAGCTAATGAAGTAGAAGAAAAGTCTTGATAGCTATGTATCTAATAGAGAATTAACATCCAGAGTATATCAAGACCTTAAATAAAGAAATAAGAAAAAAATGACTCACTTAAAATTGGGCTACATGCCCGGCGTGGTGGTGCACACCTTTAATCCCAGCACTTAGGAAGCAGAGGCAGGTGGGTTTATGCATTCAAGGCCAGCCTGGTCTACAGAGTGAGTTCCAGGACAGCCAGGGCTACACAGAGAAACCCTGTCTCGCAAAAAAACAAAAAAACAAAAAAACAAAACAAAACAAAACAAAAAAAGGGCTACATATTAAGACAGACCTTTTAAATGAAAAAAATAAAAAATTTAGCAATTACTCAAATGCAAATTAAAGCTTCTTTGGGAATTTATTTCACTCCAGTCAAAACAGCTAAAATCAAGAAAATAGCTGACAATAGTGCTGGCAAGGGTGTGCAGGAAAGACAGTTACAGTTCTGTTGGAGTTGCAGCCACTACAGAAATTATTTAGAGATTTCTGAAAACACACCTTTCTCAATAGTCAAAATAATATAAAATATCTTGGCGTGAATCTAACTAAGGAAGTGAAAGATCTGTATGATAAAAACTTCAAGTCTCTGAAGAAAGAAATTAAAGAAGATCTCAGAAGATGGAAAGATCTCCCATGCTCATGGATTGGCAAGATCAACATTGTAAAGATGGCTATCTTGCCAAAAGCAATCTATAGATTCAATGCAATCCCCATCAAAATTCCAACTCAATTCTTCAACGAATTAGAAAGAGCAATCTGCAAATTCATCTGGAATAACACAAAACCTAGGATAGCAAAAACTCTTCTCAAGGATAAAAGAACCTCTGGTGGAATCACCATGCCTGACCTAAAGCTGTACTACAGAGCAATTGTGATAAAAACTGCATGGTACTGGTACAGTGACAGACAAGTAGACTAATGGAAAAGAATTGAAGACCCAGAAATGAACCCACACAGCTAAGGTCACTTGATCTTTGACAAGGGAGCTAAAACCATCCAGTGGAAGAAAGACAGCATTTTCAACAAATGGTGCTGGCACAACTTGTTGTTATTATGTAGAAGAATGCTAATCGATTCATTCCTATCTCCTTGTACTAAGGTCAAATCTAAGTGGATCAAGGAACTTCACATAAAACCAGAGACACTGAAACTTATAGAGGAGAAAGTAGGGAAAAGCCTTGAAGATATGGGCACAGGGCAAAGATTCCTGAATAGAACAGCAATGGCTTGTGCTGAAAGATCGAGAATTGATAAATGGGACCTCATGAAACTGCAAAGCTTCTGCAAGGCAAAAGGCACCGTCAATAAGACAAAAAAAAACCACCAACAGATTGGGAAAGGATCTTTACCTATCCTAAATCAGATAAGGGACTAATATACAATATATATAAAGAACTCAGGAAGGTGGACTCCAGAAAATCAAATAACCCCATTAAAAAAATGGGGCTCAGAACTGAACAAAGAATTCTCACCTGAGGAATACCGAATGTCTGAGAAGCACCTGAAAAAATGTTCAACATCCTTAATCATTAGGGAAATGCAAATCAAAACAACCCTGAGATTCCACCTCACACCAGTCAGAATGGCTAAGATCAAAAATTCAGGTGACAGCAGATGCTGGCGAGGATGTGGAGAAAGAGGAACACTCCTCCATTGTTGGTGAGATTGCAAGCTTGTGCAACCACTCTGGAAATCAGTCTGGCGGTTCCTTAGAAAATTGGACAGAGAACTACCAGAGGATCTAGCAATACCTCTCCTGGGCATATATCCAGAAGATGTTCCAACCGGTAAGAAGGACACATGCTCCACTATGTTCATAGCAGCCTTATTTATAATAGCCAGAAGCTGGAAAGAACCCAGATGCCCCTCAACAGAGGAATGGATACAGAAAATGTGGTACATTTACACAATGGAGTACTACTCAGCTATTAAAAAGAATGAATTTATGAAATTCCTAGGCAAATGGATGGACCTGGAGGGCATCATCTTGAGTGAGGTAACACAATCACAAAGGAACTCACACAATATGTACTCACGGATAAGTGGATATTAGCCCAAAACTTAGGATACCCAAGATATATAATACAAACTGCTGAGCACATGAAACTCAAGAAGAATGAAGACTAAAGTGGGGTCACTGTACCCCTTCTTAGAATTGGGAACAAAACATCCATGGAAGGAATTACAGAAACAAAGATTGGAGCTGTGACGAAAGGATGGACCATCTAGAGACTGCCATACCCAGGGATCCATCCCATAATCAGCTTCCAAACACTGACACCATTGCATACACTAGCAAGATTTTGCTGAAAGGACCCTGATATAGCTGTCTCTTGTGAGACTATGCCGGGGCCTAGCAAACACAGAAGTGGATGCTCACAGTCAGCTAGTGGATGGATCACAGGGCTCCCAATGGAGGAGCTGGAGAAAATACCCAAGGAGCTAAAGGGACCTGCAACCCTATAGGTGGTACAACATTATGAACTAACCAGTACCCCAGAGCTCTTGACTCTAGCTGCATATGTATCAAAAGATGGCCTAGTAGGCCATCACTGGAAAGAGGCCCATTGGGCACACAAACTCTATATGCCCCAGTACAGGGGAATGCCAGGGCCAAAAAAAAAAAAAAAAATGGGAATGGGTGGGTAGGGAAATGGGGGAGAGGGGGGAGGGTATGGGGGTCTTTTGGGATAGCATTGGAAATGTAATTGAGGAAAATACGTAATAAAATATATTAAAACAACAACACAAACAACAACAAAACAAAACAAAACAAAACAAAAAATCAAAAAACAAAACAACCAAACAACAAAGCCCTTGCCATATGCCCCAGCTATACATAATGAATAACAAAATGGCTCACAATCCTATAAATTCTTGAATACCACTGTTGTATTTTCTATTGTATTCTACCTCATGGGAAGTCACAACTTTTTGTCCTTAAATTCACCTCAAGATCCGCTATTGGGTGGCTGCTAACTCTTCATAAATACTGTTATTATTCAGCCCCTGACGTCTCTAAAACAAAAATGATAAAACTAAATCCCTAAGGAAAATTTCCTATTGGAACATAACATAGGGAAAAATCATGTATAAATATGAAAATAATAAATTCTGAATTACTTGCTAAAATCTTGGAATCCTTATATAATATTATAGATAGATAGATAGATAGATAGATAGATAGATAGATAGATAGATAGATAGATAGATAGATAGATAGATAGATATAGATAGATATATAGTTTCAATGACTATTGTGGCTGATACTCAATAAATATTTTATAAGTGTATTTGCTAAATTGATGAATCCTCTATAAGTATCCCCCTAAGTAATTCCAGTTTATGAAAAGGATTTTTTAGGCTTCTGAAAATCTAATGGATGGAGCAACTATTAGAAGCATGATTAGAAATTAATGTGGTAGCAACCAGATTCAATGTGCAATGGTTCCAGAATATCTAATCTGTAACCCATCAAGAAAGGCTTTATTAAAAAAAAATTCTGAGAGCTGGAAATTGAAATGTGGAGAGATAAGAAGACACAGAAGGCAAACATGTGTTTGGAAGAATTTGGAATACTCTGTAGATGGATAGTTCCTAAAAGGCACCTTCAACTTAAATAATTATGTCACAAACATGACAGTTTCTCTTTTGATATGCTTACTATAACCATAAAGGCTTTAGAAATATAAAAAGTTACTTTTCTCCATTCATTGCTGTGTTTTATTATTTCTACTTGACAATTTTATTTTATTGACTTTGATAGTATTTAATTCTTATAGTTGGTGACAGTGTATAAAATAAGTCCTTTTACAAAGCATCAAAAGTTTTATTTTAATATGTTCTCACTTGTGAGCCTTCATAAGCTAATAGAGAACAAGTTATCAACTCTTTTCTATATTTTTCAAAGATACACAGCATTTGACAAACTCCAAAGAGTCTGAATTTATTTTTTAAAAATAAAAATTAATGAAAAGAATCTACTGAAATTGCTGTGCTTGTGGAAATGACCACCAGTTCTAAATTTCCAGATGTTTCTGGAGGCTAGCTCCTCTCAGCAAGAGACTCTTTAGTCTCTTAGAATCTATATATATTTTAACTACTATCAACTTGCTTTCAATTTGTATGTTTTATACACTCTTTATCATTTATTCCTGAAAAGCAAACACATATCTTTTAAATCACTTTCCAAAAGTGATCATTCTAATGAAAGTAAAGCTCAGCCTTTGTAATTGAAAGATGAGAAAGGAGGAAATAAAAAATAATATTAGACAAAGGAGTTTCTCTATGTTATCCTTCAGGCTGCTGTATTTTCCAGTTAACTTTACTTGCATATTAATTTATAGAGATAAACTCATCTGGCTTTTAATTGGTATGAGCCAGATATTGTTGTGTAAACTGTCCATAAAATATTAATATACATTTTATAAAATTACATTTTCACAAGATAATTTTTGAATTACCAGTGTATTATGTTTAAATTATCTGAGAAGGAATTGTAGATAATATGTAATATTTTTCCTTGCTTTCAGGACATTTTTAAGATATAGATTTAATTTAAGTAATATAAGCAATGAAATTACACTTTTACTGATTTTTTCTGATCTTAGTAATGCCTTTTTTTGATCACAAAGAGGCGATTTGTTCTATCAAAGTATTGTAAGCAAAATATAATTTTGCCTGAATTGAGTAAACTATCATAGATAATATGTTTAAGATTAAGAAAGCAGCTGTGGTTTGTATTTTTATCTGAATTGCTTCACAATTTTATGAGTATAATTTTTGAATGTCTATGAGCATTATATTTTTGCACAAAATAATTTTACAAATGGAAAATGGCTTTTGTAATTCAAACAACAGAGAAAATGATTAAAAACTACAAGATTTAGAGGGAAAATATGATACATGATGAAAAGGCAATAATGGCGAGGAAGGACAGAAGACATACATAGGGGAAAAACTGGAATAGGGAATTTTAGTTTTCTATGCTATGAAACAAAATATATATTTTATTGCAAAATGAAGGCACTAATGTTCCTATATTATGATAATTTCATTGAAATTTATTATTTTAAATTATTGTTTGTAAAATTGTCACCTTAAAATTAAGTGATTTTCTGTACATATATGAGAAATTTCTTGATAAGTTAGTCTAATTTCATATTATTAAATTGAAAAATAATGGCATAACTATATATCTATCATATTTACTTATTATCATTCAGCATATATATATATATATATATCATGGAAGTAAAAATTGTTTTTAATTTGTTCATTAGAATCACTTCAGAAATTTATCTATAATAGGAGCTACCAAATTAGGAAATTATATCAATGACATAAGACATTGGTAAAAGCATGGGAACTCTATTTACTTTCACTTTATAATTTGTATACCATATAAGCAAGAAGTACTAAAAAATAATCAAGAATGGAAAACCTGTATCTATTGGAGCCACAGAGATGACTATGCAGCTAAGAGCATATTATGCTCTCACAAAGGACCTGACTTCAGTTTCCAGCACCCATGTAGGGTGGTTCACAACTTGCTGTAATTTTAACTCTAAGGTATCTGACATCTTTCTGGCCTCTGTATACAAGTACATTCATATACATGAACTGAAACAGACATACTTAAAAACAGAAGAAATCATGTGTATGTGTGTGTGCACATACTCAGGCCTGTGCATATGTGTATAGTTGCTAAGGTCACTTTAATTTAGGGAATAGGCTTTTTTTTTGTATGTCAAAAGAAGCATAAATAGCTTTGAAGGCTATAAATTTATAACATATTAACCAGGAAGAGGATTATTTTCTAACTATTGGCTAACCAAGATGAGTAATAGAGTAAATACATAAACATTTATATTGGAAATATAAACTATTAATAGAGGTATTTTATTGTGCAGTCCCAAAACAAACTTGGCTTTGACTGCTCTTCTAGGAAGCTTGGCTTCTGCCCTGAAGGACATTTACTCTTATGTGCTTTGGCAGATCTCCAGGGTCCCCTGGGAGAAAGTAATATCTCCATTTACATATCAAAGCAAGAGAAAGATCCAACCTCAATAGACCTCTAGCAGAATGTGAAAGTGCTATGTGAATTCAGAGTTCCAACAATATTCCTTCCAAAAGTCGGGCTACCTCCTTTGCTGTAAAATGCTTAACGTGCCCTTGTATTTTCCTGAAAAAACAAACAAACAAACAAACAAAAACAATGAAGATACAACTAAGAATGAGGTAAAGAAACTGCATACACTGTTTTGGAGGTAAATGACTGTTATATTAGGATGTATAGAGAGGTAGTAGTCACTTAAAAGATCTGAGCTCACTCTTAATGGTTCTACTCTTTTGAACACCTACAGAATTATATAGAGAAGTGACCAATAACAGTTCCATACTAGATTAAGAAACAACTAATATCTCATAGACAAAAGAGTTTAATTTAAATTTTGCTGTTGAAGATTTCTTTCATATTCTGTAGACTACAATTTCCATGTTCTAGAATTTTCTTGATTTTTTCTTTGTGAATCCTAAATGTATATATATATATTTCAATAAAAAGAAATATTAATAGCTAGAGTGCAGTTCAAAAGCCAGACACCACAGAATAGTCTCTTCCATGATAGTAAAGAAATGAAAACTAAAAGGATAGAAATATGAATTAAGTAATAATCATATTTTTACATACAGTATAAAAACACTCATTAGAGAGTGACTTATGTTTTTAAGAATACATTTCCATGCAAAAATTTCTGAGAATATTAACATATTTCCTAGCAGAGGTCCACTGTATCATCCTCAAATTGTAAACCTTCTCAAAGTTCATCTTTCTTAAATATATTTAATTACTAAAATAGAATATTTGTTATATTTTCTAAATCTGGATTGTCTGGTACATTGATGTATTCCCAGCACTTGAAAACTATGTGAAAGAGAATCAGGAGTTCAAGAGTCTGGGACTAACCAGAGCTACATAAAACGGCCTCCTACAAGAAATACATCATCAGCTCAAAGGTTTCATCCTCCATCAGTGACAATCAAAATTATGGTTTTAATGATGATGATTCACCATATTTATGAAGTGTTTTTCTGGTTTTGTTGTTGCTTGTTTTTGTTTTTGTTTTACTTTTGTTAGAATTCCTTTAAGGAAGGTAGAGAAAGAAAGAATTAGCAAAAGTTAGCCCAGGACAAAAATGAAATTGAACTCCTACTTTCCTTGTTATAAAATTATTAGCTAGTCGTTCTCTCTCTCTCTCTCTCTCTCTCTCTCTCTCTCTCTCTCTCTCTCTCTCTTTCTCTGTCTCTGTCTCTCTCTCTGTCTCTCTCTCTTTCTCCTTCACCCAATGCCCAACACTCTCCCTTTTTCTCCTACTTTCGCTCCTTTGCTGTTAATACTTATGGAAACTCTGGTATGACCCAGGAATTCTGTTAAAATACTTTACATACATTATCTCTCTTTCTCTCATACTTTGTCCTAAATAACTAAGCACAGTTTGAAGAATGTGAGCACCCTCTCTGGGAACTTAGTATAAGGCTTTTTCTTTGTCTCTTTCAATATTGTATTAGCACAATTTAATCAAGAGGAAACACTGAAAGTTTCCTATAATTTTAACTATATAGATAATAAAATATGGTTTTCTATTACTCTCTATTTATCACAATATTTTGTGAATTAGCATCCAATAGACAAGAGTACACTTCTAAGGCCAAGTATAAATAAATATATCCAGGAAGTATTTGGAAATAATTCTTGCATTTGCTTTTCTATAAATCTTTACTGGACATCCCAAATGCACTAAACACTGTGCTCGTAAATGAAGCACAAAATTCTTCTCAAATGGAAAATAAATATCTGGTAAGCATAAATTTAACAATGAAATAATAACAGAGCATCATGGAAGAATAAGGAAAGAGTTCATCAATCAATTTTTAAGTGGAAAACAATAATTATCCTTTATTGAGCTCCTAATAAGTTCTAGGCATTAGTAAAAATTCAGTGATCAATTCATTTGTGCTACAAGTAAGATAGATGAGATTTAAAGCAGATGTAGAACCAAAAGCTCTGTTTCTTATTTTAGCTACTGTAATATGTTGCTGAAAATAAATTTTCATTTGTGTATAAATTATACTCAACAGTGACTCCAACTAACTATAGGTCTTTTATGAACATCAAAAAAAGTAAGAGTTTTAGAAAGGTCCTTGAAATTTTGACAAATGAAAGTACAACAAATTATGTTTATATTTCTTTAGCTCCAAAAATATGCTCAATTTTACATAATTTGTTTCACTTTTATTTTTAGTCCCTTATTCTGATGATTCTATGATTATCTTATGTTACATGCCTATCATGAAGCCTAATGTAAGAAAACTGCAACAATTAATAATGACCAATAATAAAAAGGACAAATACTAGAATAACATATAATTAATTATATGCACACAAGCTATTTTTCTTTTTCAAGCTTCTTTTCTAAATATATTTTTCTAACATATTCTATGTAAATATTTATTTTTATAATGATGTCTTCTTACTCCCTAATATACTATCCTAGTTTAATATTTCCAAAATATTTATTAGCCTTAATCAGTATTTTTCTGATTAACAAAAAATGTAAATGGACAGAAGAAATGATGCTGTTCATTCCTCCATGGAAGTTTTAGTAAGATGATAACACAATCTGTGAACAATTTGTTCGAATATACAGAAGCCAAAGTGAACATTTAGAATATTTTAGAAAGCTGTGTATAAACTATAATAAGATTTAACATACAATTTTGCCTTCTCACTCAAACTGAGATCTTAAAGCAGAGCTAAGAATAATATAACAAGGAAATAAGTTCTATTTTATCAAGCATTTGCAAGTGATTCTCACAATCTCATCTCCTATGCCCTGGGACTTTGTCAGTTAATTAGCTTCCAACACAAAAAAATGCTCAAAAGATTCACATTTTACTTTCATGGTTGATTTCCATTAATTACATAGTGGAAAATAATTTCATCACAATTTTCAATAGAATTGAATTCAGCATGAATTGCATTCACATTATAAGTGATCCAAAGGAATCCAGCCTACAAGGATGCAGTGCATAGACTGATGACATCTTTAGAAAACAGATACCACAGATGGTTTGTTATCTTCTATTATGCACTCTTAGGAAAGCTTGGACTAGATTGCCTCTTTCTAGTCCCAGAATTCTATACTTTAGGCAATAAGATGCCAGGAAGAAGGGGGAGTTCATTGTGTTAGTTAAAAGTAAGGACAAGCAGGGAATGCCAATTGTGAGGAAAACTTTGATTTATATGAACCCATATAATATTTTCTTAAATTCTCAGTGGGTTTAAAAGACAATGGAACTGTAAGCAGAAATTCTTCTTCTACTTCATAACCACCATATGGCACATTTTTACATATGCTCCTGCTTAGGTAAATTGGAGTATGCAGTAGAAATATGTATTTCAAGTTTTCCAGTGTCAACACTTCTGGGGTAATATCCAAGAACATATGTGAATAAATAGGTTGTAAATAGTCTCTGGCAAGTAGGATATGGATTTTCTACCAACATTATTGCCGAGAGAAGTTGAAAAGTTACTAAAAAGTAAGATCCTTTACATTGGCTTAAAAAGTCTGTAAAAATCAAGTCAGTTAAACCATCTTTATCTATGAGAATGAGAATTTGTCCATAACCTTGTACCACAGATTTACTACTAAATGAAAACGCCAGGTCCTGAGAAATGTGATTTTGAACACAGAGAACATGAACTCAAGCACTAACCTTAAAGCACTTAAAACTACACATAGGGAAGCAAGGGAAATAGGCATTAAAACTACTGAGTAATTCGTGGTTATAAACCAGTACCACAAGGCATGATATTATATTTAAATCATTATATTTGAAGTGAAAGTGAATTTAGAGAAAAATCAATGGAAAAATGACTTGATCAGAAAAGATTTTATTTTATATTATTTTATTTATTTTGGCAGAGGTTTGACTTTGGATCATACAGTGATTTGGGATGCTAAGTGGTGACAACAGCTGTTAAGAGTGAGGATGACCTTGTGCCTAGAGAAAAATAAGTAATAAAGACATAAAAGCTGACATTAATAGTTGCAGGATTCCTTTTTTGGAAGAATAATTAGGGAAGAACAAGTTTAGGTAGGCCATGAATGCCTGAGATAAGGTGATTGCTACAATTTTTGTGTTCTAAGATTATTTTGATGAGCCAGTTTTATTATTTCTTGTTCCCAAACTGACAACAAGTTAATCAATTAACATGTAATATGCTTTACTAGTAAACAAAAGTATTAGTGCTAAACTTGTATAATATGGCACAGTGTAAACCAGCTAGCTCTATTTTTTTTAAACAAGGATTACACACATATTTTTCACAGATGATGAAGCAGGGGAAGAAAACACACACACTCTGTCAATGCCTTTACTTCCTTTTAGAGGAACATCTGTGTGGATAATCTCAGCTATCCTGAAACATCTAATTTTAAAATGAGCATCACTTGTGCAAGTCTGTCTAAAGACACAATCAGTTCGATATACTATATATTACCTGTGTATATAAGAATGAATTAATGAAATTAGTTTTTTATGTCCTACAATCAGTTCGATATACTATATATTACCTGTGTATATAAGAATGAATTAATGAAATTAGTTTTTTATGTCCTCAGTGGTTTTCAGATAATTTGACCAGAGCAGGGTTTTTTTTTTTTTTTTATTTGTTTGCTTGTTTGTTTACCAGAGTTTTGACTATAGGTCAAATGTTTTATATCCTTAGATGATAAGTAATTGATAAAGTAAATATTCTATTGCTTTAGAGGTTAGAGACTATCCAGATATGACCTAACTATGGATACCTGCACAAGACTGGGCCCTTCAACTTTCCACCATAGACAAAGGAGGTATTGGCTCTAGGACATGTTGAGGCCCTATTGACTGTTAATTTTTGCGGTGGATTACTTAAAGGATATAACAAGAGGGAGCAAATAGAAAAGATGTACAGAGGGGTGTGTGTGAGTGTGTGTGTGTGTTTGTATTCCAAAACACAAAGAAAAACTAGAAAAATATTTTCTTTTTATTTCACAAAGGAAGAAGGCAAATGCTCCCAAAAGACTTCCAAGCACAGATATTTTTTTCTGTGAATTATCTTCTTATATCTTGAAGTTTGTGATAATCCTTAAATGGAGGGAAAAAAGGCAATACTCATTTCTCTTCCTTATTGGAAAAAGCCATCAGATCCATTTTTTCCAGTTGAAGAAGCCAGGGTTTCTGAGTTTCCTTGAGTGTATTTAGTAAGTGGCTATTTTAGAGAATCTCTAATATGTTCTAGTGCAGTTAAAAGAAATGACTTTACCTCCTGAAGAAAATTGTTTGAATTCTAAAAATGCAAAAAGCATAGAAGGAATGTGGAGAGAAAATAATATATATTTTGGCCTTCAAAGAATTTTCTTGGCTCTCTTTGTATAACTGTGCTGCTAAAATTTCAGGTTAATAGGCCTCCATCCACTCACTCACTCTTAGTGGTTAAATAAATGCTGATAATTTTAGAAAATAAATACTTCCCAATTTAAGCAAACTTACAAACAAAAGAACCATACTAAACAGTTACTCTGCAGTACTTTTGTACTAGATTGTTTAAATTATCTTATCACATTGAACATTTGACAGATCTATGGTACCCATACCTGTGCTTAAATATCTTTCACCCACAGTACACTTGCAAATCAATTCCATTAGCATCCTGTGCTAGAGTTAGGGGAAATAGCATCCATTTTAAGAAGATTCATTCAATCAAAAGCACTATACATATTTTACTTTTCCCAAATAGAGAACACACAGCACTGTGTTTTTTTTTTCAAATATGCTGTGTAATAAGCTAAAGTTTATTAGAAATTTCCAGGAAGCCACTCTAACCCTTTTGTATGCTATGGGTGTGACCTTTGTGTCAATGAATAGTTTGGAGGACTTTTTTCTTTTAAGAAAGTCTTCAATATTTTTTATTATCAAGGGTCATGATGAAATTGAGAAAGTTTTCCTTTTTTTAGTAAAAAGAACAGTGTATACTAGTATTTACCACTTGTTGATGAACAGCTGTTTTGGAAAATGGTGTTTAGAGTCAGATCAGAACAAATGTCTACCACTTAATTTGAAAGTCAGTCATTTGGGGACAGTAAGACAACAGATCTCATTTAATACCTTTACATGCCTGATGACCTTAGCTCAAGCTCCAGAATTGAGAAGAACCAGCAGAAAAGTGAGAGGACATAACAGAAAAGACTCCTAAAAATTATACTGACCTCTACATATATATTGAAGCATGTATCCTTCCAAAAAATAGCAACTAAAGTAAAGTTTTAAGTTGGTCATTTTACATATACTATTCATGAAAATGTATGCATCTATCTGTGTAATATGCGCATGGATGTGGACAGAGATGTGTGTGTGTGTGTGTGTGTGTGTGTGCCTTAGGGTTTCCGTGCTGTAAAGAGACATCATGACCAAAGCAGCTATAATAAAGCAAAACATTTAATTGAGCTTGGATTGCAGTTTCAGAGGATCAGTCCAGTATCACTACAAAAGAAAACATGGTACTGGAGACAAGCTGAGATTTTAACATCTTTATCTGAAGGCAGACAGGAGGAGACTCTTTTTCAGGCATCCTTTTTGCATGATAGTATCTTCCACACTGAATGGAGTTTGAGCATAGGATCTCAAAGCCTGCCTACACCGTGGTGACTCACTTCTTCCAACAAGGCCACACCTACTCCAACAAGACTACACTTCCTAATACTGCCACTCGCTATGGGCCAAGCATATTCAAACCACCACACTATGTACATGTATTTTTCCATGTTGTAACCTAAAATCCTGATCCTCTGCAAGTACAACTCTTTTGTGAAAAGTTATCTCCATGTTGTTTTGTTAATGCAGAAACTGATTTGTAATAATTTGGTTTTGAATTTGAAAAATCTCACTTTTCATATTGATTTTTATTCAAATTAGTCTGTACTGAAAATATAGAAATCAGTGTGTTATTCACCTTTCTTCATTTATTTCAGGTCACTGTCTAATACAAAGGGATAAAGAAAACATAAAAATACAAGAAAATATAAGTGTGGGAACTTTTATCTAGCCACAATCTTGAAAGTGTGTTATCAGTTCACATAAGCTACAAGAACATAAAACATGATACAATACCACTGAAAAGCAGTTATATTTTACTGCAATGATGAATTAAATATTTTACAACATAGCATATACTGAGAAGAAGTCTCTTTCAGAGCATGTGGGTAAAATGATGCTTGGTGATTAAATAAAGGAAAAATAATTCCATGTGAAAAAAACCTCCCTATTTTGTGCTAATTTTGAGTAGGTTACTACTTTGGAGGTGTGGGGACAATTCCTACAAATTTCCACAGATAGTAATAGAGAAAATTGATTAGCTTCTCAAATCCTTCACAGGTGTTAAGAATGCCACAGATTTGTTCTTTTTTCTTCCTAAAATAGTATTGTTACTCTGTGGTATTGAACACTTCTTTCTTCCTGATCCAATTAATGGATATGGAAATACACAGTGATAAGTTATTATCCCCTGGTGAAATGAGCCAATGAAGCTAAATTAAAGTATGTAAAGTCAGGCTTCCTGGGAAACCACTCTTGTGCTGTGGGTTCACTGGTCCCAAGGGACAAGGTTAGGGAAGACACCACGTGGAAGGTTGGAGACAGGCTTCCATGCACACTCAGGCAGAAAGAAAATGCAGAGTGGGGAGGGAGGGAGAGAAAGAGAGAGATAGCACCAAATACCTGGAATGTATAGGGAAGAGCATCTTGGGGAACAGGGTATGCTGGCCATGCCTACAACAGGTAGGGACTAAGGGATGCTTGGAGAACCTGGAGGCCAGGTCTACTTTAGTATGTAAAATATGCATTTCATCTGGGTCTGAAACCCAACACACAAAATTTCTCATGGTATAAATATAATTATCATTTAGCATTATAGAGAAATACCCATTACTCTTGTACATTTACTTTTAAATGTTTGAATATACACAAAATATAAAACTGATTCATTTAAAGAATTAAAAATAGGTATATTTGAAATACAAATAGTTTTAATGAAAATTGTAATAAACTTATTTGAATAATTTTGAACTAATAATATTGGTTGTCATTAATATTATATTTTCCTTACAAATTTAATAAATATTTTGAAAAATTGATAATCATGCCGAATATATTTTAATTTTGTTTGCTTGTTACTTAATTATACATTTTTCTCAAATTATCACTTTTGAAGCCTATTACCACGAAGGAAAACACCTAAGACAATAATAAAGACAGTGAAGTTTAAGATATGAGGTAGAAAAGAAATAAATCTAGGTGAGGAGAGATACCTCACTAGATAAAGTCACTTGTCACCAAGAATTATGATGTAAGTTTGATCCTTGGGCCAACACTGTAAAAAGAGAACTGACTGCAACATATTATTCGGACACATATAAATGCACATATAGAGCATAAAAACAAATTCAATAAATAATAAAGCAAGAAGTAATGAAAATAGTGTGTAGTTAACAAAAAATGAAAGTGGTATATTTCTCTTGAACATAGTATATAAATTAATAGAATAAGACAACAAAATTACATTTTATATAATTTCTGATTAAAACAAAAACTTGAATACAGAAATTATTTTATATTCCCATTCCAAGGCTTATATTAATTAATATTCAGATGCAACTCTTAAATCTTAATTTATTACTATTATATGAACACTGAATTATACATCTAAGTAGTGAACATGGAAAATATCACATACTATAAATGGTTCAACAGCACCAAATATAGCCTTTTATAGCCCATCAGAAAATAAAGAAAATTCCATTCATAAAATTCTAAATGTGAATGAGAAAATAAAATGACTAAAGAAATCTTCAAATGTTTAGTATTTTCCATGCTCCTGGATTACAATCTTACCCATTAGACAGCACTAGGAAGTTTCCAGAAGCATAATTGAAATTTAGTTAATGCTACATCTTCTCCACTCAGATGAATGTATCAGCTAAACTTTCATTATGCACCATGAACCCTTCAAATGAAGAACAATCTATGCTAAATTAATTCTGAGGGCTATATTAAAAACGAATGCATTTTTGTCATTCTCACTATGTGTTTTGCAAGCAATCCCCAAAATCAGCTCAGGAAAAGACTGAAAAATAAATAATTCAATTAAAAACAAAAAATGACACTGTGTACATACAACCACTGGTGCCAAGATGAAACATGGTTAAACAAAGAGTAAAAATTAGGGGCTAGAAATATGAATCAATATTTAGGAGGACCGGTTGCTCTTCCAAAGGGCCTGGGTTTGATTTTGAGTGCCCATGTCACAGTTGTACATAAATCCAGCTGGAGGAATTGAGGTAGGTCTGAATCATATTCTGGCCTCCACCAACACCTCTACAGACAACATATATTCACACACATATAAATAATAAATTAAAAATAAACATTAATTTTAAAAGAGTAATAATTATTGCACAATAAAGACAAATAAAGATCAACATAGAATGTTGACATGAACAGGGCCTACATAGTTCTCTACCAGGTCCTTTGTGTATATATTATGACTTACAGTTCAGTGGTTTTATATGATTCTTGAATGTACAAATTAGTGGGGCTCTACTTCTTGTACCTTCTCTTGGGCTTTTTTCCTTCTGTTTGTTTTGTACAGTGACAAATTATTAGTTTTGTTTTATATAATTACATTATATACATATATACACATATATACATATATACATATACATACATATATATACATATATATACATACATATATATACATATATACACACACACACACATATATATATATATATATATATATATATATATATTTAAAATTTTACTATTAGCCCTAAGAATCCCCATTTGTTTTCTAATGAAAAACAGTAAAGGAGTAGATCTGGATGGAGGGAGGTAGGAAGGGACTGGGAGGAGTAGAGGGAGGGGAAACTATAATCAGTGTATATTATGTAAGAAAAAATATCTGTTTTTAATAAAAGGACAAAATAAAGTTGGCATAAAATCCCAAAAATGTGTCTATTGTTTAGATTATAGAAAATAGCAAAAATTTAAAATTAAGTTTTTTGTATATTGTTTAGAATTTTCTTTAGGTAAAATTGAAAGGTTGCTAAAATAAATGGTCATTATATTGGAAAAACTAAAAATGAGATGTTTAAATTAATGAATAAATTAAGAAAAAATATATAAACAAAACTCAAAAGCTAAATCTTTGTATAAAGGTATAAAAATAACAACTAAATAATTTAATTTTATTGAAGAATAAAAGCACATTTGATATTTTAAATGTGATAATTTACCATATTTTGTAATACAGTGTTTTGGATTGCCTTGTTACTGTTTGTATTTTGATGCTAATTCTGCTCCTGACAGGAGGAGCAGATCATGTACTCAGGTGATTTCATGTGAACCTGCTCCCCATCTTAAGTCTAAAACCTGTGATTGGGCAGTGTAAAGAAAAGGCAGGGCTGGAAGTTTTAGAGATGGAGAAAGGGGAAGGAGAAAGAAAGTGAGCAGAGAGAAGAAGATGAAAAAAGAGGTGGTAGAAGATGGAGCAGACCCCTGTGGCCTAGAGGAGCTGCAAGTAGATAGGAATCTCCTAGGTGAGGAATAGAGTAGTGTAGTGCTATAACTGCCGAGTTTAGATGTGCAGCTTATAAATATTATAACTGCGTTGTGTGTTCTTTGCACAGGCATATTGGGGTTGGAAATTTACTGTTACACATCTGGCTGGTATAAATATAAAAGTCTCTAGTGTTTTCCTTTCATGGGGATAAAGGGAACTAAGTGAGACAGGGCAGACATTGGTGTTCTACAGACCAGCCAAGGGGATGGATGGCCTGTGAAACAGGAGCAGTAGCTCCAGGCATTTTCAGAAAAAGCAGGCCAGCCTCTGAACGAGGGCCAGAAGGCCATTTGTGGCACCAGGCAAATAGCAAGTGGAGACCCAGAGAGCTACCATGGGAGCTGAGTGAAACCAGGGTGGCTGCTGGTCCCAGAACCTAAACAGACCAAGCTTGGATTATAAAATTACATACAACAGTACAATGCATTTATAAAAATCCTACACTGGAATTCATACACATGCAATTTTATGACTTTATGTCAATTGAAATGTAATAAATATGTTTAATAATTTTGTATGAGAAGGAAGAGTTACAATTAAAAAACAATTTAAAGAATTGTTAACGATACTGATGTGTTTTAGTAATATATGTGTGTACAAGACACAATTTGCACAACTGTCAAATAATGCATTTTGTGTTATAGGAAGAGTACAAATTGCAGTTAAAATTTGAATGCATGACCTCAATTGTTCCAACAGTGTTATAATAGCAATAAAGGCCCATTAAGAGAAAATTTTTTCTTATATGCAAGAGAATGCAATTTCTAGCCTGAGTAGAGATTTAAGATTATTCTTAGGCAAGTCAGTCTCCTCAGAAAGACAGCTCAACTCTTAAGGGCATTCTAAAGAAATAGGAATAAATATTTACCTAATGAAATAATGGGCTTTTTAAAATCTAGATTTTCTGTTCTCTGTGTAATTGCTTACAGTTTCATAGTTATGTAACTTAATAAATGTAGTAGTTAATTTTCTGCTACTGTAACAAAACACCATGACCAAAAGAAACTGATAGAAAGAAAATGTAAATAACCAAAATTGCTCTGATACAAAACACAGAAACAACAGAAAAAGAAAATGGTAGACACAGTATGGAGCAGAGACTGAGGGAAAGTCCATCCAGAGACTGCCCCACCTAGGAATCCATCCCAAATATAGTCACCAAATGTAAACATTATTATGGATGTCAACAAGTGCTTGGTGATAGAAGCCTGACATAGCTATCTCCTGAGAAGAACAATATCAACCATCCAGAGCTCCCAGGGTTTAAACCATCAACTAAAGAGTACACATGGAGGGGACCCATGGCTCCAGTCTCATATGTAATATGTCCTTGTTGAGCATCAATGGGAGAAGAGGCCCTTGGTCCCATGAAGGCTCAATGCCCAGTGTAGAATGAGAGGACAGGGAGCTGGGATTGGATGGGTGGGTGGGAGTACACTCTCATAGAAGCAGGGGGAAGGGAGATGGGATGGGAGTTTTTAGAGGGGAAACCAAGAAAGGGGATAACATTTGAAATGTAAATAAATAAGATATCCAATAAAAAATACTTTAAAAAAAGAAAGAAAATTGTAGACCAATATCTCAAATGTACCTAGATGGAAATTTTCCATTAATGCTTCCAAATTATATTAAAGAACATGTCAAAAAAAAAAAAAAAGAACATCTGCTACGACCAAGTAAGCTTCATCCCAGAGATGTAGAGATAGTTTGACATATGTAAATTAATAAATGTGTAATCTACCACATAAACAGGCTGAAAGACACAAACCATGTATGATCATCTCATTAGATGCAGAAAAGACTTTTGGCAAAATCCAATACTGCTTCATAATAAAGGTTATAGACATACTAGAGATACAATGGACATACTTCAACATAACAAAAGTAATTTCCAAAAAGTCCACATCCAGCATCATTTTAAATGAAGAGGAGCTGAAAGAATTTCTACTAAAATCAAGACAAAAAACAAGTATTTCTGTTCTCTACATATTTATTCAATATAGTACTTAAAATCTTAGCTAGAGGAATAAGACAGCTGAAGGAGATCAATACAGACTGACTTATGGTTCCATAAAGCTGGAGGCATGTCATCAGGTAGCCAGAGCCAGAAGTAGAGAGATCACATCTTCAACAACAAACATGATATGGAGAGAGAACTGGAAGTCAGATGAAGTTATGAACTCTTAAAGCCTGTGCCCATTGACATTCTTCTTCCTGCAAGGATGTTCCAACCTACCTAAACAGTGCCATCACTGTGGACCACGTGTACAAACACCTGAACCTAAGGGGACATTTCTTAATCAAATTTCTGCATTTAACTTCCTGGCCTCCATAAGCTAATGACATTACATAATTTTAAATTCACTTAGTTCAAATTTAAAAGTCCACACAATTTTTCACATTCTCAACACTATTTAAAAATCCACATTCCCTTCTACAACTTAAGGAAATATCTTAATTGTGCCACCCTATAAAATCAAGTTCCATAGAGTTTGCTAAATGACTTCCAGCATGGGATAGACTCTTACCCCTTTAAGTAACATTTGTAGTAAGATTTGGTTGCTTTCTCTAAGCAGAAAAACTCCTTAGTTTTTCCTTCGAAAGTTGGGAGTTTACCGTGGTGGGGGGTCTTACCATAAAGGGATTCTTCCCATTATTTGAGAACAAAGCAGAAGGCCTCTCAACTGTGTTAATCTCATTAAGAGTTGTAGACACTCTTTTACCACAAGTCTTGAGTGCAGCATTAAAATTTCTAGCATTCTTTTTTCCCCAAAGTATAAGTTTTCTATTTCTTTCTGCCCAACTTGTTTTCTCTCATTATCCTGAAAAGGCATTATTTTTTATTATATTTTTATTATATATTTTCTTTATTTACATTTCAAATGCTATGCACTTTCTTAGTTTCTCCTCCAAAAATCCGCTATCCCCTCCATTCTCACCCTGCTACCCAATCCACCCACTCCAGATTCCTGGCCATGGCATTCCCCTATACTGAGGCATAGAATCTTCACAAGACCAAGGGCCTCTCTCCTCCCACTGATGGCTGACTAGACCATCCTCTGCTACATATGCAGCTAGAGACAGGAGTCAGACCATGTGTTATCTTTGATTGGTGGTTTAGTCCCAGGAAGCTCTTGGGGTACTGGTTAGTTCATATTGTTGTTCTTCCTATAGGTCTGCAGACCACTTCAGTTACTTGGGTACTTTCTCTAGTTCCTTCATAGGGGGACCCTGTGCTACATGCAATGGATGACTGTGAGCGTCCACTTCTGTATTAGCCAGGTACTGGCAGAGCCTCGCAGGAGACAGCTATATCAGGCTCCTGTCAGCAAGAAGTTGTTGGTATCCACAGCAGAGTCTAGGTTTGGTGGCTGTTTATGGGATGGATTGCCAGGTGTGACAGTCTCTGTATGTTCATTCCTTCAGTCTCTGCTCCAAATTTTATCTCTGTAACTCCTTCCATGGGTATTTTGTTAAACCTTCTAATAAGGATCTCTGTATATACATTTTGGTCTTCCTTCTGCTTGAGTTCCATGTGTTTTGCAAATTGTTTCTCCGGTATTCTGAGCTTCTAGGCTAATATTGAATTATCAGTAAGTGGATATCATGTGTATTCTTTTGTGATTGGGTTACCTCACTCAGGATGATATCCTCCAGATCCATTCATTTGCTTAAGAATTTCATAAATTCATTGCTTTTAATAGCTAAGTAGTAATCCATTGTGTAAATGTACCATATTTTCTGTATCCATTTCTCTGTTGAGGGACATCTGGGTTCTTTCCAGCTTCTGGCTATTATAAATAGGGCTGCTATAAACATAGTGGAGCATGTGTCCTTTTTACCGGTTGGGACATCTTCTGGATATATGCCCAGGAGAGGTATTGCTGGATCCTCCGGTAGTACTATGTCCAATTTTCTGAGGAACCGCCAGACTGATTTCCAGAGTGGTTGTACAAGCTTGCAATCCCACCAACAATGGAGCAGTGTTCTTCTTTCTCCACATCCTCGCCAGCATCTGCTGTCATCTGAATTTTTTATCTTAGCCATTCTGACTGGTGTGAGGTGGAATCTCAGGGATGTTTTGAGTTGCATTTCCCTTATGATTAAGGATGTTGAACATTTTTTTTAGGTGCTTCTCAGCCATTTGGAATTCCTCTGTTGAGAACTCTTTGTTTATCTCTGTACCAAATTTGTAATAGGGTTATTTGGTTTTCTGGAGTCCAACATCTTGAGTTCTTTATATGTATAAACCCCCCCTATCAGATATAGGTTTGGTAAAGATGTTTTTCCAATTTTGTTGGTTGCCATTTTGTCTTATTGACAATGTCCTTTGCCATATAGAAGCTTTGCAATTTTATGAGGTTGCATTTGTTCACTCTTCATCTTCCAGAACAAGTCATTGCTGTTTTGTTCAGGAAAATTTTCTCTGTGCCCATATCTTTGATCCTTTTCCGCACTTTCTCCTCTGTAAGTTTTAATGTCTCTGGTTTTATGTGGAGTTCCTTGATCCACTTAGACTTGAGCTTTGTACAGGAGATAAGAATGGATCAGTTTGCATTCTGCTACATGATAACAGCCAGTTGAGCCAGCAACATTTGTTGAAAATGCTGTCTTTTTCCCACTGGATGGTTTTAGCTCCTTTGTCAAAGATTAAGTGACCATAGGTGTGTGAGTTCATTTCTGGGTCTTCAATTCTGTTCCATTGGTCTACCCGTTTGTTGCTGTACCAGTACCATGCAGTTTTTATCACAATTGCTTTGTAGTACATCTGGAGATCAGGGATGGTGATTCCACCAGAGGCTCTTCTATTGTTGATAATAGTTTTTGCAATCCTAGGTTTTTTGTTATTCTAGATGAATTTGCAAATTGCCCTTTCTTACTCTGTGAAGAATTGAGTTGGAATATTGATGGAGATTGCATTGAATTTGCAGATTGATTTTTGCAAGAGAGACATTTTTACTATTTTAATCCTGCCAATCTATGAGCATGGGAGATCTTTCCATCTTCTGAGGTCTTCTTCAATTTCTTTCTTCAGAGACTTGAAATTCTTATCATACAGATATTTCACTTCCTTAAGTTAGAGTCACACCCAGGTATTTTATATTATTTGTGACTATTGTGAAGGGTGTTGTTTCCCTAATTTCTTTCTCAGTCTCTTTGTCCTCTATGTAGAGATAGGCCCCTGATTTGTTTCATTTAATTTTATATCCAGGTACTTTGGTAAAGTTGTTTATCATATTTAGGAGTTCTCTGGAGGAATTTTTGGGGTCACTTATATATACTATCATATCATCTGCAAATGGTGATATTTTGACTTCTTCCTTTCCAATTTGTATCCCCTTGATCTCCTCTCCTTTTGCTGTCTAATTGCTCTGGCTAGGACTTCAAGTACTATATTGAATATGTAGGGAGAAAGTGGGCATCCTTGTCTTGTCCTTGATTTTAGTGGGATTGCTTCAATTTCCTCTCCATTTAGTTTGATGTTGGCTACTGGTTTGCTGTATATTGCTTTTATTATGTTTAGGTATGGGCCTTGAATTCCTGATCGTTCCAAGACTTTTATCATGAATTGGTGTTGGATTTTGTCAAATGCCTTCTCAGCATCTAATGAAATGATCATGTGGTTAATGTCTTTGAGTTTGTTTATATAGTGGATTATGTTGATGGATTTCTATATATTGAACCATCTCTGAATCCCTGGAATGAAGCCTACTTGATCATGATGGATGATCATTCTAATGTGTTCTTGGATTTCGTTTTTGAGAATTTTATTGAGTATTTTTGCATTAATATTCATAAGGGAAATTGCTGAAGTTCTCTATTTTTGTTGGGTCTTTGTGTGGTTTAGATATCAGAGTAATTGTGGCTTCATAGAATGAATTGGGTAGAGTACCTTCTGTTTCTATTTTGTGGAATAGTTTGAGGGGTATTGGAATTAGGTCTTCTTTGAAGGTCTGATAGAACTCCTGTAAATATATTACTAATGATCATAGCATAGATTCAATGTTATGCTCTCTTAAAATGTCTTCCACAGAGAAACTGAAATACGTTTTACATTTAGTATTTGATCCGTTTTTAAATTTAATCTCAGGCAATGTCTTGGGATAACAGCAAAAGGCAGTCAGATTTATTGCCAAAATAACAAAGAAACAGTTTCTACTCAGCTGCTCTTAAAAGCCTTGCTTCCCTATGCAACCTAGTTTAGCCAGGCTACCAGCTGCATTTTCCTCAGCACTCCTGACTTCCACATTTCTACAGGAATGGCTCTTTAAACTCTGCTTATAGAACTCAAGGACTTTTCCAAAAATCTTCCATATTCCTTTCAAACACAATTCGGTTGGCTTCTTCACAGCAACACCCCATTTCTGGCATCAAATTCTGCATAACTTGCTTTTCTGTTTCTATGATAAAACACCATAACCAAAAGTAACTAACAAAAGAAAAAGGGTTTGTTGCCTTTATGGTTTCAGAGCAAGAATCTATAATGGTAGAGAAAGCATGAGGCTGGTGGCTAACTAGGCAGGCAAGATATCACCTGTACAACTGCAAATAAAAAGAAAGGAGCAAAGGAAGTTTCATGAGCTATAAAACCTTAAAATCTACACATAGTCATATACTTCCTCTGACAAATCTGAACCTCCCCATAACCACCCCAAAGAAAACTGTCACCTGTGGACTAACTGTTCAAATACTTGAGTCTATGGGTGCCATTATACTATTACCTTAACTCAGTTTGCTTTTCTAAATTACCCAGAGATATATGTAAAACTAACTTCTGTTCTTCTGTAGTAATTGTTGTCTCTGTGGCTTCCTGGCTCCATCTGATATGATAACCTAGGGCTAGACCTGGAAGCTTCTAGCCTCTGTACAATCTTATCTAGGCTTACAATGTTTTCAGACTCTGAGACTTACTGATGAATAAGATTACACTTTCTTATTCTTTCTGAACTCTGCCTGGCTAGTTCAACTCAGTTGTTCTAGCTAAAGCTCCACTTCAGTATGACTGTTTCAATCTTTTTTTTCTCTGCCTTTCCTGAGTTGCTCGCCTTGACCTCAAACTAACTGTAGCAATATCTTCAGACTCCTTCTCATTCTCTGGCTTCTTCTGTCTTTACTTGTGTTTAGCTTGTTCTCTCTTGCTGCAACTCATTAAAACTGTCATAGTAAAACTGCTTCTTCTCTCTATACTGCCCCTCAAGTAGCTACCCTTTCCTCTCTTCTCATGAAAATTTGGCATTTTCTAGTCTGTAAAATCTTTCTCTGGTACATCACTTTGTCTGTTACTCAATTAGACATCGGTTTTAAACATGGGTGCTTCCTTCTACAACTAATATCACCTTCATTGTTTGGAATTAAAGATGTATGCTAAGGGCTGAGCCACACCACTACTAGAAACTTTTTTTTTTCAGTAAATAACACAACTTTGAAGTTTATTATAGTGTGGTCAAATATCCAGCAACAGACATAATTATTTTTTCTTCTTTTCATCTCCTTACTAAGCATATATTCCCTAGAAATTTCAGCTTAACCTTTTTTTTTTCCCTAAATTTCTAAATTTCTCCTCCCTACCACGAAGTAACTTGTCTTCTACATGGCTGACTGCCAGGGCGGTTTAACTCAAATGTTCATGGCTCTTTCCCCTTATTTTTTTTCTGCCTTCCTTCTCTAGGTAGCTGCTAAAACTTTATATCTTGACACTTTGGGTTTTTCTTTTAAATTCCAAAGGAAATTGTTGTTGAGTTTTTTTTTAATATATCTCAAAATTTGTTTTATTAGCTAGGATAATAACCTCAACAAACAACCCCAATTACCCCAGACATTATAGTAATGCCACTGTGGGAAATTTCAGAGTTAATATATGATAATTTCTGGGTCTGCTATAAGCATTTTAATTTTAGCTTAAGTCTTATGCATGTTGTCAATTCCAACTAAATACTGCTAAAGCACATATAATTTAGATGATAGATAATATGCAGTGGATAATATAAGAGTGGAGAAACAACAGAAGATACTTAAATAAAACAAAAGCCCTGAGCTTAAAGAATGTGCATAAAAGTGTTTGTGTCTGCATGCTTGTCTGTGTACCACGTGTGTGTAATTTCCCACTATAGAATATGTCATCAGATCTCCTTAGAAATGGAATTTCAGTGCTGGGTATCAATCCTTGGACGAACAGACAGTATTCTTAAGTACTAAGCCAATTCTCATACCCTACAACTCATGATCTTTAGCAGAAAATAAAATTAAATTTTCATTTGTTTTGCTAATTCTTACTTGCACTAAAATTCTGTTTTTATTAATAGTATTGATGGGAACTTAAACTGATTTTATTATTTAATATTTAAAGATATCAAATATCCTAATTTAAATGGACTTCATAAAATTACATGCAAATAGAGACATTCTACACATAGGTTACAGCAACTTTCAACCTTGATTAGAGAAATGTCTTTCTACCATAGAAATGGTTTGAATATGCTTGAACCAGGGAGAGACATTATTTGAAGATATGACCTTGCAGGAGTGGGTGTGGACTTGTTGGAGTAGGTGTGTCACTGTGGGCGTGGGCTTTAAGACCGTCCTCCTAGCTGCCAGTTTCTCCTAGCTGCCAGCTTCTCCTGTTTACCTTCAGAACAAGATGTAGTACCCTCAGCTCCACCACAGCCATGCCTGCTTGTACATTGCATGTTCCCATCTTGATAATAATGGACTGAACCTGTGAACCTGAAAGTCAGCCCCAATTAAATGTTGTCCTTATAAGAGGTCCTTCGTCATGGTGTCTGCTCACGGCACTAGAACCCTAACACAGTGATAAACACAAAGACTCAGAACAATAAAAGTGAAGAGAATAAGAGAATAAGAGTTTGGAATGTGCCAAGCAGTGGTGGCACACGCCTTTAATCCCAGGACTTGGGAGGCAGAGGGAGGCAGATTTCTAAGTTCAAGGCCAACCTGGTCTACAACTGTCTCAAAACACACACACACACACACACACACACACACACACACACAAAGAGTTTGGAATGCTCAGCCCTAAATAGGACATCTATAATAGACCTGTTCCCCTCATTGATCAGATTGACAATGAAGAAGAGGCCAAAAGGTATTAAGAGGCAGACATAGCTCAGGGAGTCTGTAATAGTGTTTTTCACAAATGACAGGGATATTGCACATGTATACTCACAATAGCTGTGACTATCTTCACAAGACCTATATGGGATCAACACAGTCAAAATTCTAATATGAATGGGGAAAGAGGTCATCTAGTCCTATCTTTAGCAGAAAAACTACTGGTAATTAATTTGTTGCTTGGGGAGGGAAAGTTCATTTTCTTCAGAATATCCTTGATATTTTTACCATTCTCCAGTGAAGGATCTTACAGCCGTGCACACTGGCAGCAGTAAGTGGACTCAGTGAGTAGAAAAGATCAGTACATGATGTTGGGAAGGAAAAGAAGTAGGTAGGGGACAGAAGGAGTTGGAGAGGAGCAAGTAGGTATAGGCTTGATCAAAATACATATACATGTATGAAATTTTCAAGCAATAAACAATTTGAAAATGATATATTGCATTTATAAATAAGACCTAAAATAGCTTGTGTGGAGATTATTTTCTGTTTACTCTTAGTCAAGCCATGTAAAGGTCCTATATAGACTCCACAAGTTTATTGTTACTAAGGCACCTCCCAACTCTATAATCTTGATTAAAAAGGAACTTGCATAATTTTAACATCATCATGCTAGATATTTATCATTATATCATAGCATTTTTACTTATAAAATGTTGCATTTATTAGGTGAAAATAGAAAAAATCACATTATAGGTATAAAGATTCATTTAATTAATATATTTTCTGATTAGGCCTATAATTGTACTTTCTTATATGTAGTTATATTAAATATTTGTTAATAATTTATGAAATGCATGATTGTTAATAATATTAAGGAATTCTCACAATATTTTTATTTCTTATATCACCAACCTACCTTAGTAAAAATTCATATACTATAGATTCCCGAGGTAATGAACTATTGATGTTTTAGTTACTACTATAGCTTTTATTATATAAGAAAATAATGGTTCAAATCAATATAAGTATTACTTGAGAATTAATAAATACTTTTCCAATGTATTTCACTTATATTTCACTTCTGATTGTTGTCTCTTGAAATTAATGAAAGTCTAGTTAGAAATTACAATGATATATTTAATACAGAGTCATAAACATAAAGTATAAAATTCAAGATTTTGGAGGAGATTAGAAAAACAAAATTTTATTTTTAAACTGCAATGAATTATAATTTGTATATGTATTTACTTACTTGTTCATAGAAATATAACTGCCTTGTCCACAGGACTCACACATCTACACAATAATCATCATTAAGATTGGGAAAATAAAATAAAATAAAATAAAATAAAATAGCTTTCATGCATCTCTATAATTTTGGATTTATTTTAAATTTTGGGTGTTAAATCTCAAATTTTTTTGTTCTTCAAACACCATTATTTCACCCTCAAAGTTTTAAAGAAAATAATACATACCATTCCCGTCCTTGTCACCTTGAGGATAGTCTAATCTTTTGCAACACACACAGGCTCTTTCAAGGATAGTGCTTATTTACCTTATTTGAACATCATTTTCCAACATTCTCCTTGTACTCTCATTTATGGGTGCCTCATTAGTAGAATCAGAAGGAAATAATTAAGGAAATATTATTATCAATTTCAAAAGGCTACTGACTGAGACATTATCCTAACATGTACACATTTAACTGAGGCTAACATAGTATTTCTGTTGGGGTCTAGGAGTTGTCTCATAAAATACATGAACACTAATCTCAGTAAGACAAGGATAATTTATTAAATGCACACCCCAAGACTGATCAATCAGGGCCATAGCTCAGAATTCAGGGCTCAGGCTATGACCCTGAATATTTCTCAGGGTCGGTTTATGAAGAGAAAAACCACAATGAGCTCATGTGCAGTTGCAGGAAGTGCTGCCCGGTGGTCAGCTCTGACTCAAGCTGCTTTGACTAGCTTGACAGAACAGTTCTAACTGACCTTTATTCTGACTGGTCCTAAGTGGAACTTAAGGTTGTTTCTTTTCTTAAGATCAATAAACAACAGAACATACAAAACATAACAAGGTATGTGGTCAGTATGACCTTGATCTGAGTAAAGTTATTTTTCTGTCTCAGTGACTGACCACATACCTTGTCAGCATTTTGTTCTATGTTACAGCAACAATTTGAAATAGCTGGCAGACATAGAACAAAATGCTTACAGCTATTCGGGGGTACAGGAGGTAAACGTCAACAATGTCTAAGCAACACTATAAGACACATCACCCAAAGAAAGTCTTCATAGAGAATTGTTTACCATTTTTATAAATGTTGTGACTATCAACATATTTTGTTATTAATCACTCAGTGCTTTTATCTTTGAAAAAGAAGACATTTACAAAATGGTAGGTAGAATGGGAAACAAGAATCAAATTCAGTATATGTGATAAATAAAAGAGAGATACTGGATTCCAGATTATTATGATTGGTGACATAAAGCATGAAGTTACTGGATTTACATATTTTTAAAGGACTTTTGTTTTCAATCAACTTAATTATGAATATGTGTATCTTAAAATACAACTAGATTCTAATCTATATCAGGGCAGAAGAGAAGGTATTGGAATATTTTTGGCATTTGTTTTGGATTGAACATTAAGTCCTGTAAAATTTGTGAAGGAATCTTGGGTTGCAAGTAGTATCTAAAAAGAAGCCTATTGCTTAGAACTTCCTTATTTTTACAGAACCACATCAAAACAGATTAACAGTAGTCTACAACAATACAATACATGCTAATTTTTAAAAAGACCTAGAAGATTATTAACATTTCTAATCAATAGAAATAACAAATATTTGAAGAGTTGGAAATACTAATCATTTAGACTATCATTGGACATTTAATGCCTGAAATGAGTCATCATACGGTACTCTGTAAATATGTTAAAATATTATGTGTCAGTTTAAAATTTTTTACTCTGTGGAAATTGATTTAATATAATTTGAAAATGTAATATTATACTGTTCTTTATAAAGGGTTTCAGATGATTCATGCAGTACATCTGTGTGAAAACGTTGCTTCAGGCATAATAATCCTTAATATATGTGCTTTCATTGATATATATCATGGAATGAATTTCCAGAGACTCTGGCCAATCATTTAAAGAGGACCCTTTTTCAGAGGGTTGACAATAGCACAGAATCATGTGTTCTGCATTCAAAGGCACTAGCAAAGACAAAGCTGAATCTTGACTAATAACAATAAAATAAAATGTTTTTAATTCAAACCAAAGAGTCAGCAATATTTTTAAACATTTTTATTTTATATAATATATTGTCATCAAAATTATAAGTGGCTTTTCAAAGTTTAAAGAGCCAGAAAATGATAAGAGCCAGAACTTGAGGACATTTCATTCTGAATAGAGTTAGTTTCCCTTAGCTACATAGACTTTGTGATTCTATGTTTTTATGAATATTTTATAGTTAAAAGAAAACTTCCCATAACTTAAATAATGTTTCTGCCTAACAACAGTATTTCTACTGCTTGTTAATCATAGGGTTAAACATGTTCACTTTTTATCATTGATGAAAATGGCCAGTATTTATTAAATGTACATGAGTAATTTTGACAAGTTTCATATATTTTCACATTAAATTAAATTGAAATCTCCAAGAGTTTGGTGTAGTTAATCAACGAATGAGGAAACAGCATGTCAGAAAAAAAAATTAGAAACTTCTCTGAGGCCAGAAAAATAGGTAATTTTGGGGTTGAATTTAATTATAAAGCCATGGCTTTGTTTTCTAAACTAGCACGTGGATCAGCATAGAGGTTTTTGTTCTGAATTTCTATGTGTGTAAAATTCAATTACTTAAGGTGTCATTAACTCAGCAAATTTTGTCCAATTAGGAGTTCACTTCATTGCAACTAACTAATCAAAACAATAGTAATGGATATTTGTAGTACACAGGAGTGACAGTATGACTTGAGGCCAGCTGCAAAGGCTTAACAACTGTTGCATAGATTTCCCGATTTAAAAAAAAAAAAAAAGTAAGGTCATTGTAGCATATATTATGCATTAATATATCTATTACTTATTGCTCATATGTGACCTAATTACACTTTAACAAATAATATATAGTAAACAGGCGTTTATGCAAGGGAAGAAATAGTTTACAAATATGTAATCACATAGTCATTCAGTTTTCACATAGTTTAGGTTGTTTTTTTTTACGTAATGCCTGTGTACACCATTCACATTTGCTGATCATCATCACCATTGTAATTGGCATGGCTGCAGTAAAGACCTTATGGATAAAACTAAATAAATACAGTAATGATCTCTTTAATGAGATACCATACTTCATGTCCCAGTAGTCATGCTCCACAGTGCAGTCCCTACAAGCAGGCAGAGCAGCCATTGAGGCTGTTTGGGTCTGCCCATCTGTGCAACATTTCCTTCTTCTTTCCTTCCTTTCTTCCTCCCTCCCTCCCTCCCTTCTTCTTTCACTTCCCCTCCTTAATAATTTTTTCCAGATACTGGCTAGAACTTAAATATGTTTTTCCCCTGGTACTTTGGGCCTTCTTACTTGTTCTTAAACATCATAATTTTATTCCCCATCACTTCTCTATTCTCCACCTATTAGAAGCTGTTGATTTTTACTGTTTGTCTGCTCTGGGCTTTTCTTTACACTCTAATAAAATTGTCTGCCAGGTTCTATTTGAATCTATTCTAAAACTCTTTCACTATTGATACTAAGAAGGCCAAGAGGGGACCTCAGTTTCTTTGGTATCATCTGGTGGCCATGAAAAGAATCCTCAAGATGTCTGGTAACAAGGCACAATTGTATAGGTAAACACACACTTTCATCTTAATCCTAATAAGAGGGGAAGAATAAAGAAAGAAATGTGTTTCATTTAACATTGCTTAACAAAAGAGCCTTTAGAGGAGCCACCTGGCATTCGAAAATAAAGCAACATTCCTCACATTCTTGAAATTGAGTCCCCCCCACCCCTATCCCCACCCCTTGGACCAGTTACACTACATTAAAATTGGTTTGTGTTTATCTACTTAAAGAATTATTTCAATTTTCTTGAGAAATAAAGCTGTATCAAAGTCTTTTGTTTTGGCAAATATGTTGAACAACATTTAGATAGTTTCAATCCCGCATTCATTCATTATATTATAGATCAATACAAAACAGCCAGAACCTTTAAGGTTTAACAGGAGGAAATACATGCATTTTTTTTTCTTACAGCCATCATTTAATATGAGAGCCTTTATCTTTTATCTCTGAAAAGCAGTTCTCTCGGGAAGATGAACTTCTTTCTGAGAAACTAAATTGAGCATAAGAGAATCTCCACTATCTGATACTTACTGCCCAGTGCTGATACAGAATATCATACGAGAGAGACACTTTGAGTTAATACAAAACTCACTTATTATATCAATATTCCTGATAATATGTTTACACTTGCAGCTTCCTTGTCACCCTATTCCTTGTCATCCCTGTGGTTCCATGTTCTACAAATGTTAACTGTGTCCTTAATAAGTGAGTAAATTATCTTTGATCCATCAAGCATGCATTTTTATAATTGTTTTCTTAAATTCTTTGTCAAAGTTAGAAACTACTTAGATAATATAATTCTCATGCCCAACTTTGTGATTTCTGTCATTGTTCACTCAAGAATTTGGTCTTTTAATATGTATTTTGTGCATAGAAGAAAATGTGAGAATTATATTTTGAACTGATTATATTTTTTTGAAATAATTAAAAAAACAGTAAACATTTACTCTGAGATAACTGTGGCTTTATAAAAGTTTTAAAAATAATGTACACTGAAATATGTACCAAGATAAAGTAAAAATGAAAATGACAAGAAAAATATAGGAGGAAAAGTATATCTATAAAAGACAATAATTTCCTACTCTAAGAAGAATCATAAAAATTAACATAAAATTTTTAAAACCCATAAAATATGTAGATCACATGTAGATATTGAATTCAGAAACATTAAAATAAATATACATCATATGAAATGAGATATAATATCACTCATATAAAAGTATGTACAAATTTAAATAATGAAAGTTTGGCCAGGCATGGTGGCATACACTCTTAATCCAAGCATTTAGGAGACAGAGACAGATGGATCTCTCACTTCAAGGCCAGCTTAGTCTATAGAGCAAGTTCCAGGATATCCAGAACTATACAGGAAAAAACCCTGTCTCAAAAAACAAACAAAAAATAATAATAAAAATAAAAACTCTTAAGGACAGATCATTTCTTCTAACATTTTGTCATTGTTTATGGTACTTTGTTACATGTTATGTTAAAAAGATTGTGGTGAAATAGGTACTTCGATATGACATAACAAAATACAACTCTTTTGAGAATAGAACCATTTATCAATGTCTACCAACATAATAAAATGCCCTTGAAAAGCCCAGTAAATATCATTTCTATGAATTTAGCCTTTTGTTATAACTAGTTTAATGTATTCATATATATTTTAAACAATTAAATGTTTATAGTTAAATTTGTATTAATAACATTTTCATCTTTATATGTAGATACATGAATACACAAATATATATGTATATATATGTGCATACATATATAGATACACACACATATATTACCTGCATATACACAATTTTATGAATAAAATAAGAGAATATCCTTTAGACGATTTTGATAATACTCACTGAATTTCGAATGACTTTGCAATGCCAAGGTATAAAGGGCCTAGTGATATTTAAAAAGAGAGATACTTGCCTTTTGTTGGATTCTGTAAATTTTACTTTTATTTCCTCAGATATAAGGATGAACTGAATGCATTTTCCTAGGCCTAGGCCTGGAAGCTTCTAGCCTTTGTACAATTTAATCTTCTACAAGCCAGGATCTTGAAGGCTTCAGCTTCCAGCCTCCAACTGCTATTCTAGGCCTAAAATGTTTCAGCCTCTGAGACTGCTGACTAAACTCACCCTTTCTAGCTCTTTCTGAACTCTGGATGGCTGGATCAACTCTGGTCTTCTGACTCTAACTCCTCTCCAAGCTGAATGATTCTAAATTGGCTATTCTAACTCAACTGTTCTCCCTTCCTGACCCACTCTGCTTTTCTTTCTTTTTTTAAAATTTTTAATATATTTTTTATTACGTATTTTCCTCAATTACATTTCCAATGCTATCCCAAAAGTCCCCCATACCATCCCCCCACTTCCCTACCCACCCATTCCCATTTTTTTTTTGGCCCTGGCGTTCTCCTGTACTGGGGCATATAAAGTTTGTGTGTCCAATGGGCCTCTCTTTCCAGTGATGGCCGTCTAGGCCATCTTTTGATACATATGCAGCTAGAGACAAGAGCTCCGGGGTACTAGTTAGTTCATAATGTTGTTCCACCTATAGGGTTGCAGATCCCTTTAGCTCCTTGGGTACTTTCTCTAGCTCCTCCATTGGGAGCCCTGTGATCCATCCAATAGCTGACTGTGAGCATCCACTTATGTGTTTGCTAGGCCCCGGCATAGTCTCACAAGAGACAGCTATATCTGGGTCCTTTCAGCAAAATCTTGCTAGTGTATGCAATGGTGTCAGCATTTGGAAGCTGATTATGTGATGGATCACTGGATATGGCAGTCTCTAGATGGTCCATCCTTTCGTCACAGCTCCAAACTTTGTCTCTGTAACTCCTTCCATGGGTGTTTTGTTCCCAATTCTAAGAAGGGGCATAGTATCCACACTTCGGTCTTCATTCTTCTTGAGTTTCATGCGTTTAGCAAATTGAAGATCTAATTCCAGTTCTGCACAAACTATTCCACAAAATAGAAGTAGAAGGAGCTCTTCCCAACTCATTCTATGAAGCCACAATTACTCTGATACCTAAACCACAGAAAGATCCAACAAAGAGAGAACTTCAGACCAATTTCCCTTATGAATATCGATGCAAAAATCCTCAATAAAATTCTCGCTAATCGAGTCCAAGAACACATTAAAGCAATCATCCATCCTGACCAAGTAGGTTTTATTCCAGGGATGCAGGGATGGTTTAATATACAGAAATCCATCAACGTAATCCATTATATAAACAAACTCAAAGACAAAAGCCACATGATCATCTTGTTAGATGCAGAAAAAGCATTCAACAAGATCCAACACCCATTCATGATAAAAGTCTTGGAAAGATCAGGAATTCAAGGCCCCTATCTAAACATGATAAAAGCAATCTACAGCAAACCAGTAGCCAACATCAAAGTAAATGGTGAGAAGCTTGAAACAATCCCACTAAAATCAGAGACTAGACAAGGCTGTCCACTCTCTCCATACCTATTCAACATTGTACTTGAAGTCCTAGCCAGAGCAATTCGACAACAAAAGGAGATCAAGGGGATACAAATTGGAAAAGAGGAAGTCAAAATATCACTTTTTGCAGATGATATGATAGTATATATAAGTGACTCTGCTTTTCTTAAATAGCCTCTTCTCACTGTCCTTGAGAGAGTTGGATGTATTCTATCTTTGACTTGTTTTCTCAAATCTTTCTTTGATTTATCACTTTGACTCCCAATTAGGTATCACTGGGATTAAAGGTATGTAGTAAATGTGTATCTGTATTCTTGCAAGAGGGATTAAAAGTGTGTGTTTCAGCCAAAGGGATCAAAATTGTGCCATTCCAGCTGAATCACACAGACCTGAACGGCCTTTGGATGTGCTCTCTTGACTGAGCAGCCATGTTGCTGTATTAAAATTTCTCTACAGGATTCTCTTTTGAGTACTTTGATTTATATAATATGTGTTATATATCAAACAGCATATCACCCTATATATTATGAACATAATCTGTTTTAACACTAAATATCTCACTATGTTGAGAATCAACATAAATATCACTAAATATCTCTCTATGTTGCAGCTTAGATAATTGAGCATTTGAATCAATGTGACTGCTATGAAATTAACAAGTGATCAAAAAGATATCTGTCCAAAATGTAGAGCTTCAAAGCAAAAAGGTCTTTGTATAGGACTAGTGTGATGTATATAGATGGTGACTGTAATGAGAAAATATTAAAAAATATCTTCACATAAACATTCTCTAACATTTTAGCCCTATATTTGCTGATGATGACATCTTAGTCAAGTTAGAAATCTCTAAGAGTCTTAGTTCTCATATCCATAACATTGGGGTTATATTCACCACATAAAATTGTTTCCAAAGGATATTAGAAGACAGCATGTATAAGTTGCCTACCATAGAACTATTTTTTAGTAGTAATTGAGTAAATAAGTATTCATTTTTAATTTAAAATTATGTTTATAAAATACCATCAAAAGATAACATTGAGTATATGATCTTATTTCATTTCTCCCATGATTTTATCCCTAACACAATATGTATAAGATAACTCACTTATTTAAAGTTTTGGACTTCAATTATTTTCTTACTTGGAAAATAAAAAAACGAAAATCACTCCAATGTTACCTACACTGTGCAGGATTTTGAAAAAAGCTATGATGTTATTTGACTTCAGATGATTTCAATATTAGTATTATTTAGAGATATAAATATCCCAGAACAATTAAGTTATGCTAGTTTGCATATTCATGTTGATAAATAAGACTCCACCAAGTTTCCTTATATATTTTTTTATCTTTCCTGTGGAATTATCATATTTAGGATCCATTGGATAAGGGAATATGTTTGAAGAAATATATGAAAATAATCTTCTTATAATACCCTCACCCTGCTCTATACTATATGTTCTCATTATCATTCCAGGACATTCCAAGTCAGCAGAGATATTTTATTCTATTTTGAACTGACTTTCATCCCTTGAACTATTTATTATATGGAAGAAAATAGGTTTGGTAAAATTGCTTATCTACTATATCTGTATTTCTTGGTTGGAACAAGGAAAAAATTAAAAAAAAAAGATGAAGAAGATTAAGGAAGAAAGATTTGTAAAAACACCCAAGCATGGAGTCTACATATAAATTATAGTTTATGGTAATAAAATAATGGTAGATGATGTTGACTGGGGCAGCCAAGTGTGTAAGAGGTCCAACCAAATGAAGTAGCAAACAAGAAAGATTTTATTCATGGTTTTGTCTAGGACATAGCCAAACTTCCATGAATGTTTGAGCTCAAAAAAATTGTGGACAGACTCGAAGACAGTTATTTTGAGACCATGATGGACGTTTAAAACTTTCCCTTTTGTATGTTTTTAATAGTTCAGTGTCTTTGCTAAATCACCTTCATTAACAAAGGACAGACTACAAGGTTTGGGTGGGAATTTGGGAAGGTAGCAGGAAGGATGGGTAAATATTTGATAAAAATACATTTTATATAAAATACAGAATTCTCAAAGACTTAAAAAAACACATTATATTAGACAAACTAAATTGCCAGATAATCAATTCCATTATCTGTCAGTTGATCTATATAGTAATGAATGTCTTAATGACATTTCACATGAGACTTCCTCTAAGTTCCATCAAATCCTTCTGGCAGGTTTTTTTCACCCCTTTAGCCTCCAGCAGTTGTTTAAGTAGAATAGCATTTGAGTCACTTCCTTCTGGAACATTTCAGTCTGTTAAGAATAGGACCACCAATGGAGGAGCTAGAGAAAGTACCCAAAAAGCTAAAGGAATCTGCAACCCTATAGGTGGAACAACATTATGAATTAACCAGTACCCCGGAGCTTTTGACTCTAGCTGTATGAAAAGATGGCCTAGTCGGTCATCACTAGAAAGAGAGGCCCATTGGACTTGCAAACTTTATATGCCCCAGTACAGGGGAATGCCAGAGCCAAAAAGTGGGAGTGGGTGGGTAGGGGAGTGGGGGGGAGGGTATGGGGAACTTTTGGGATAGGATTGGAAATGTAAATGAGGAAAATACCTAATAAAAATATTTAAAAAAAAGAAAATAAAATTGTATCAAGGGGATATTGTTAGGATATTTAAAATAAATCAACGTTAAGAATTATAAAAAAAAAGAATAAACTTATTTCTTTAAAATCAAGTCAAGTTGTTTTGTATTCCAGATTGTACTGTACATGTATATTCTTGAGATTTAGGCTCCCCATTGGTCCATCACTCCCAAATTAGCCATGTCAACTCATCCAGATAAGAACTCTGCTTCTTTTTCAAACAAGGACTCCAGTAAGTCATTAAAATATTCACATGGAGGACAGAATATTTCGATTTCTTGTTGTAAAACAGCAGGAAGATAGTACAGTGTTCAGTAAAATTTTAAGTTCTATCATTAGATAGCCTGTCCCCCCCCCAAAAAAAAAAATCATTGACTTCATGATCTGGAAGAAGTTACTTAAATTTTCACTGAACTTCATTTTCATTTGTATAATGTAGAATGATACATAATCTGGTAACAATAACATTGCCAAGATTAAATTAGCTGATATAAACCAATGGGTAGAATAGCATTCCTACTGCTTCTTCTTCTAATAATGATGATGGAAGTAAAGTGTGGGGATTTAAAATTGTTTATTGTAGAAGTAGTATGATTTATAAGAGTCCTGAACATAAGGATAGATCCTCAATTTCTCCATTTCTCATTTCTCCAAGTAAGACTTTTTTTTATTCCTTTTCTTCTTCCTATATCATTGCCTCCTTTACTTCATTTCTTAAAACCTCTTATTTTGAAACCAATGAGCTATCTCCCTTTAAGTTTACTTTCCTGTATCTACAATTTTAAGTACTGCTAATTTTCACAGTTGTGGTTTGAACATAGAAATCTCATACAAATTGGACACTACTCGCATTTTTTCTCTTTCCTACATAGGACTAGAAAGACATCAAAAAGAGAGTTAATGGTAGTTCTTCTCCTGCAGTTTCGAATGTCAAGTAGAAACAATGGTTCAGAAATAAGTGTGGTCTAAAAGTTTTTAAGAAAAAAATAATCTGTCAAACAGACTGGTTTTCCTTAATGAGGCTCATTTGAAGACTACTCAGCATTGCCTACTGCATAATCTCCACTTAAGATCTAATCATCACATTCATTCTGTCAGTGAAAAGACTGGTGGTGAGGATAATTGGGACTTCCCATTTCTTTTGGGTGGTCCAGCCATAAAATAAAGCTATCTGAGGGAGCACTATTTAAATAGTACACTGAATGTGACACAAAGGAGTTGAACCTCTTTCACTATAGTCCTTCTAACCCACCTAGCTGAAGTATCAACATGGCTTTTAGAATTCCTACAATTGGTTCTAACATTTGACCTGTTACATTCTGATTTTCTGTGTGATGTAAAGGAAGCAATATGATTATGTGAATGAACATTTAGACTGATGGGAGATTGTTTCACATGCTAAAGCGGTTTTTTACCATTAATTTAGATGAAGTATATCAAAGGATGGAGGGTTTTCCACATGAACTTGCTGAATGGCCTTGGGCAAGTAAGACTTCTTTAAACTTTAGTTGCTTTTATTGTATTCTTACCAATGTGATTATTTAACCAGATAACAGACAACAACTGAGAAAGAAAACCTCTGTCCCATAATGCTATAGAATTATTATATCTAGTAGAGAAGGTGATATAGTTTCTTTGAGCTACTTACTATACCTTCCTCAAACATTATTGTGGAGATTGAGACAGAAGGTTTGAAAATATTTTGTATATCACAAATTAAATGATTTATATTTTAATACAAAAATAAAGGTAACTAGGGAAATTTGCTATTTTATAGCACTTTCTCATGAATTTCCTCTTTGTCTGTAAGAATTCATCTATACTGTGAAAAATATTTTTCAAATATACAACTACATAAACTGAGCAATGTCACATCATATATGGAGTCAAAAATAAAACAGTCTATTGTAGATATTCATGAACAGTCCCAAACTTATGACTTTGGTCAGTTTTATATAAATGCAAACACAAAGAGTCAAATATTTTCCCCTAAACAGAAATGTCATTCATTTTTTAAGGTAGTTTGCAGTTTCTTTGTTACTCTCACGTTTTGCCATATCTGTGTTGAATTGTTACTAAAGATGTAACTCATGGTTATAAAATGTTACAGTTGCAAGTTGACTGTCATTTGATCAAGAGTATTTTCACAGCAATGATGGAAAAAAGGAAAGAGTTCTTGTTCTGATATAGAAATCATCTGTCTCTCCCTGTAAGTTTTGAGAAACTTAGGAGAAAGCTTTAAATGTTGAGTTCTCATATTGAGTATATGGGTGCTGTTGTATGTGTTTAAATGGAAAAAGGTAAGTTAAATTCACAGACCAGAAATTAAAGTGTTGTATTATCATTGTTCTCTGTATTCTTAATGACCTTGAAAGTAGTGTCCTTTGGCTTCATAATGAATGACAGATTCTCCTCTACTTATTATACTTTTGCAGCAAATAATTCAAAATAATATTTTCTTAAGGTTAAGACAACTATAAATGCATAGTGACGAATGATTTTGAAAGGCTGTTGTTTAATACACTGTACTTTATTTGTCTTGAATCTAGTTGGCATCTTGTGCAATTCAGAAAAAAAAAATCTCTTCTCCCCAGCAAGGTTACTCTTCACAATAAGCATTAAAAGATAGCTTTAAGCCATCCACAATTATGACCTTGACTAGGAAAATGTAAGTTAATAAGGCTTCAACAAATTATGGTCTTTTTGGTCGATTTGCCTAGTGAACTGTTAATTGTAAAACTAAAAGACATTATGTTCAGCTTTCTCTATCACATCTTTTGTGTTTTAACAGTGACACTTCATTGAGTGCAATTAACAAAGCCTAGGAGATTTATTAACACACTTCTTCATGGCCAATGATCCATTCCACTTAAGACATAACACTGTAAAATGCACATTATCTCCTTTTGGCACTTACAATAATGCTTCATGAACTAGGAAGGCATATGTTAAAGCAGATAAAATAGCATTATTAGCTGACAAATCTTACAATTTATTAGACAGTTAATTTATCAGCTTAAAAGACACTTAAAACAGCTGTGCATTTAATGTCTTTTTAATGTATCCAGTAAAACTTGCATAATTGCCTGTAGTGCAATTTATTTTTAGCTATGTTGCAAAATGTCTGCATTTACTGTTTACATCTTCTTTAATTTTTCCTGCAAGGCTCATCACATCTCTGCCTGAGCCCTAGCGGTGAGGGCCAATAATCAGACAAAAGGCCTCCTCAAACAAATGGTTCCCCATGAATGAACTATTCAAAAGTGCATGCTGCTTGGGACCCAGGGTTTGTTAGCACTCTATCTCCACCCCCAAGGGCAAAGGCGGAGGTTCCAAATAAATAAATGCGATACAGGAATAAAACCAGAGTGCTTAAATCCGTGTGGTCTGTTTCAAGCCATCACATCACAAGCCGGCGACAGTAGCCTTTCTAAGGATTTGTATTTGGAGCTCATTCAAGACCTACACGTATGGAGTATGAACTAACAAGGCTTTTAGACTACATTAGCAAAGTTGTTTCATTTTATAATTAAGGTAACAGCTCCCTGCTGATCAATTGGTTTGTATCTAAGTACTGCACTAGTGCAGGCGCACAGGAGAAAATTGTAAAAGATAAAACACATTCCATGGCTCTGACGTGTCAATTGGTTCTGTTTGTTTATTGCTCTTTGATTTAATGGAACCTTTGTTCGAGCTTTCTATTTTCTACAGAACCTTTCACAATAATGATGTCTGGGGGAAATGAGACTTGTTATTACTAAAAAGTCAAACAATGTGTGTTGCCTTTAACGAAACAACAACTAAAATTTCGATCTTTGATCTTCAAGAGGCTTTGCAATAGACAACTATGAGAGTACAGATTTTTAGCTCTAAATTTAATTTAATTCTCTAAACCTGAAATGAGCTTGTCCAGTGCTAGAGGGTCAAAGTGTACACTCATTTGTTAGCTAATGAGCAGTGTCCAAAGGTACATTTTCCTGTACTAACCTAAAGGCTTCTTATGATTTCCTAAATGTATAAAAGTGCTTAATTTTGATTCAAAACATAAAATTACAAACAGAAAAGAAAATAAAACTCTGTCTACTTGTGTGCACATGTGTATGATTGAAATAAATAACAGAATTATAAACTTTACAGAAGAAAAAATTAATGAATCTTATGAATTGCCCAGGATGACAGATACTGTGATTAATGAGACCTGGACCTCATATCTAGTCCCTGTTCAAAGAGAACAGTGGTCACTGTAATTTAAACAGAAAGGCAAGAAGGAGAAAATTTATACATGTAGACTTCCAGCCTTTTGGTTTTCATATCACTGGTGTGTACATTAGGAGATTGCGAGTTCTGTACGATGGTGAGCGATATTTATATTTGTAAAGTTTAATGAATGAAGAAGAAAGCAGCAATGGACAAAAGAATTGGTTATGACAACACTGGGATATATGAGTCAGTATTTGAGGCCCTTCTATAGATATGCAAATCATTAAAAGCCTGTTAATTCCAAATTAAATTGAACTGATAAAACTTTTAACTTAATTGAGAAGTTAGTTCAAATGTAGCTCGGAAACATTGTCAGAAAGACAAATCTTCATTCATCCTCTTACTATATTCCTATAGGCTTGGAATTATTATTATAACTAACATGTATAGATGAACAAATAGATCCAGAGACTTGCAAAAACTAGATATTACATAAATTTTAGAATTGAGATGAAAATTTAAACTACTACTTAATCCAATGTCTTCTTCTACATCACTACTGGCTGAGAGTGGTTCCTTAAAACAATGTTACCCAGAATGAAATTCTTGATCAAGTTTAAGTTTTTTTAAAAAGTAAAAAAGAATCATAACTTTTGCAAATGATCTATAATTTCATTGCTTAAGAAAATAGTTTTAGGGGCTGGAGAGCTGGCTCAGTGATTAAGACCACTGGCTAGTCTTCTAAAAGACCTGGGGTCACCTCTTACTGCACACAACAGCTCCTAACCATCTGTAACTCCAGTTCCAGGGCATCCAATACCACTGTCCTCTTGTGACCTCTACATGCACTAGCACACGAGTAGTGCATATACATACATGTGAGCAAAACACCTGTACACATAAAAATAAATAACTTACTTTCAAAAAAGAAAAAAAATTGGGTTTGAATTAGTAACAACTAGTTGTATTAAAGGATGTAACTGTTTTGGTTGTTTTGCCAAACAGAATCAGTTATGTTTCCAAAGCTATATCTAAGAATATGCTGCTTTATTTGATCATGTTTTAGGCAGTACTAGAAACTTAGATTGTTTCTATTATAGAATTTTAGTTCTCAACTGTACCCTATGCCAACAATATCAGATTAAGTTGAAAATTATATTGTAATGACTATATGTTCTTGTATGGAATCCATGTACTTCCATATTCTTAGATTCAGTCTTTCATAAGCTATAGACTATTAAGTAGCAAGTTTTTTTTCTTCACTATAGCCTGAATTTTTTTAGCTAAATTTACTAATTCTTTAGTGATATGTCTTTGTAACAGTAGGAGGGTCTGTGGGCATATCTGTGTGTACTCTACACGTGCATTCACAAGTGTGTTTTCTCAAAAAAAAAAAAAAAGAAAGAGAAAAGAAATTAAAAACCAGCATTTTGAGGTTAACAATATTTATGCCCTTTATATGCACTGAAAGGATACATTTTTCTGCTTCAATTTAAAATAATTATAAACATTCAATAGCATATCCTTCACACAGGTAATAGTCAACTAATGATAATTGCTTTACAATCTAGTTAGGTCAGCATTGTGGTCCATTCTATTGCAATAATGAAAATGTTAGTACAACCATCATTTTCTGGATGGTGATATAATTCCAATTTGCTTTAGATATTTTAGTTGGAAAATCAATATTATAATTAATGTCTTTAATAAGGATCTTTTAATAAAGATGCAGAAAATTTTAAGACAGACTTCAGTCCACAAAATATTTCTACTACAAACTTTTTATATTTTTCTAAGTTTAAAAATTAATGTTACTTAGAGTGTTTAGTATATATGAAAACTCTGAGTCTGACATAGACACCAAGGGAATAATGAATTAAAATTTACATCAAATTAAAATAAAATATCACTATGCCTTTGCATGTTGCATAAAAGAATTAAATTTTCTCGAACAGTAAATAAGGCAAGCTTTAGAGATATTTTTGAGTACCCTTAGGGGCAACATTCATTGGAAATTATATCCCCACACTTTTCCTTAAGCTTGCATGAATTTAGAATAAGAATGTCTGTTAAGCCTTTTAATTTGGGGGAATAGAGTTTTGTTATAATAGTAAAATCAATCTCAAGTGACCATTGACAAAAGATAAAGTTAAGTGACAAATGTCTCAGAATCTAACACAGTTTAGTCTCAAAAGTAAACTATTGCCATGGAAATGTGGCTTCATTTGTGTTATAATTTATTTAACTTTAAAAATTAAAGTATTTATACATTTTAAAATTGGCTTGAAAATATGTTTGTATGGATGACTAAAATTGAAATCTTTAATGGTAGCAAAATATTCCATGCAAACTTCCATAATATAGTACCAACCAATAGTCCTAACCCAGCCATGATGCCTATGAGCTACATCAACAACCAGCATGGCACAATTCTAAGAGAGTAGGGAAGCCATAGCTTGGCAGTAACCAAGAGCTCTCTAATTGCACTTAAGATCTGCTCAACAAGAAAGGAATTATTCCTCTTATTAGAAAACTAGAAAACTCCCTAGGGCTAGTGAAATCACAGACCTTGAAGGAGAACCTACAACTACTACCCTAGTAAAGCAGCATAATCCCTAATTCCATTGTAAATATTTGTCCTTATACCCACAGGTAAGTATAGTCTCCTCTGCTCATCAAGGAAATTTCTCTTTGGCAAAGACAGAGATCATTACAGAAAAAAAAAAACCCAAAAAACAAAAAACAAAAACCAAAAAACAAAAAACCCACAATCGGATAAAACATAGAGGTTGAAGCCTAGTCCATGTGAATACATATCTACAAAACAACTTCCACAACCAAGGCTCAGGGAACATTGCAGAAGAGTGGGTAGAAAGATTTTAAGAGCCAAAAAGTAAAGAAATTCACTGCCAGACTCTGTCTCCTAATTATTTCAGAACCAACACTGACATGACTGCATCAACATGGTCAGAAAAGGGATGATACCTATACCAAAACAGATAGGCAAAGCCTACAAAGCTAAAAGCTGGGGAAATAGTCTTACCTAGGAAAGAGGGAAGAGCACACCACTTGGTTCCCAATTATCAAGTGATCATCCCTAAAAATAGATAAAGAAACAAAATACATGCAAGTAGCATTGCCCAGACTAAACATTATACATATATATATATGTATAATATATATATATATATATATATATATATATATGTATGTCTGTGTGTCTGTGTGTGTGTGTCTGTATGTTGAATGAATTTATATGTGTGTGTGTGTACACACACACACACACACACACACACATATATATATATATATATATATATATATATATATATAAATTCATTCAGCATTTAATGTTAAAAGAGACCATGAGTTTGAAAGGGATCTAGGTTGATGTGATGAAAAGGAAAGAACAAGTGATATCCTTAGAGTATAATCTTGAGACACAGTGAAAATGACTGCATCATTTTAATTAAAATATAACTTTTAGCTCATTTTATTACAAACAAATGGTTTTTTTTTTTTGGTTTGTTTTTTTTTTTTTTTTTTTTTTTGAAACAGGGTTTCTCTGTGTAGCCCAGACTGGCCTTGAACTCAGAAATCTGCCTGCCTCTGCCTCCCAAGTGCTGGGACTAAAGGCGTGCGCCACCATTGCCCAGCAACAAATGTATTATTTTGTCATATTAAAAATTACTATAAGGACTTTTGTTGTTATATACACTATAATACATGGATATAGTGTATTGTGTTCCCAAGGTTTAAAAACAATGATTTCATACTACACACTAATATATGTTATATGTACATCTTGAATATGCTGCTTTTAATTTTGTGTTATCTTTATATTACAATTATTTATACATAATACAATAAACTATTACAACGTAGAATTTTTATCAGTTTTTATACAATTAAACATACTTTTATCATCTCAACCAATAAATACTTATCATGGTGGTTATTCCTCAAACCTTGGAAACAGCCATGAGTTCTCTCACCAGGTGAATGGTTAGATAAAATGTAGTACATTCAGATGGTGAGCTGTTGTTCAATAGTTAAAAGAATTGAAGTGTTGTCAAATTGTGAAACAGCATGGAAGAAGTTTAAATGTTGTTATTAAGTGAAAGCAGCTAACAGGAGAAATCTATCCACTTTTTAACTCTAACCATCTGACTTCCTGGAAAAGGCAAAACAATGGAGACAGTAAAAAATATCATTGATTGTCAGAGGTTAGTGGACTAGAGAGAGGAGTAAGATCAAGAGAAGGTTTAGGTGGGGATGGAGATAAATTTTTTATCTATGAATGTTTTAAGGTATATGCATGCCATGGGAACTTTCTAGACTCCATTCTACTTTCTGTAACCTAAACAACTCTAATAATACAATTGACTTAAATGAAAATAAAAATATATGACTTGATTAGTGACACCCTAGAATAAATCTGATATGGTTTCTCTACACTTCTATTTTTACTATATTATAATTGCCTATATAGTGGTAAAAGGTATTTTATTTGGATAAATGATAACTAAGTTTTTTTCTCTCAAAAACAAAGTAGAAAAACATTCTTTCTGCCTCTAAATTACATATCTGTTTTCTGAGCTATGGACAACATATTTCAGTGTTTTATAATTTGGTAGGTTATTATGTAATGTTTGTAATTTTTTTTCATACGTGAATGTCCTAAAAATCTGTATATCCAAATGTGAATTTACTAACCAGTGATGCATTCATCATTAAATATCATTATTGAGAGATGGTAGAAAGCAGAAATTGGCTTCTAGTTAGAGAGAATGTGTGGAAGTGGGTGTGCTATGAGAAGATATGCATTATAACTCTCCCTCTGCTTCCTGGCTACCATGAGGTAAATAGCTTGCTAAGGTACATTCTCCATATCATAGTGTTCTCCCTTGCTATACCCTAAGCAGTAATCAGTTAGCTAGTCATGAAATGAAACTTCTGAGACTTTGACACTTCCTCTTCCAAGTTGTTTTGCTCATGAATTGTGTCACAACAAACAAAATGCTACCTAAAGCATCCCTTTTCTCGTGCAAAGGGATCATGAGAAAATACAATATGGTGGGTGTGATGGTTTGTATATCCTTGGACCAGGGAGTGGCACCATCTGAAGGTGTGGCCTTGTTGGAATAGGTGTGACCTGGTTGGAATGGGTGTGTCACTGTGGGTGTGTGTATAAGATCCTCACCCTTGTTTCCTAGAAGTCAGTCTTCCATTAGCAGCCTTTGGATGAAGACATAGAACTCTCAGCTCCTGCTGCGCCATGCCTGCCTGGATACTGCCATGCTCCCACCTTGATGATAGTGGACTGAACCCCTGAACCTGTAAGCCAGCCCCAATAAAATGTTGTTTTTTATAAGACTTGCCTTGGACATGGTGTCTGTTCACAGCAGTAAAACCCTAACTAAGACAGTGGGCAAGTCAAAAAAAGGGAGGAGTCAGGAGAAGCCAAACCTGAATTTCTAGTTTCTTTGACAAAATGAATTTCTGTGAATACTTATGGAAAATATTATGGAAGCCCTCATTGACTGGTACAGTGGTGTTGGGGACCTATCAACTGTGTATGGTTGTATAAGGCAGAACTACATTGAATTTTAGGAAAATTAAAGCACACTAGCAAGATTTTGCTGAAAGGACCCAGATATAGCTGTCTCTTGTGAGACTATGCCTGGGCCTAGCAAACACATAAGTGGATTCTCACAGTCAGCTATTGGATGGATCACAGGGCTCCCAATGGAGGAGCTAGAGAAAATACCCAAGGAGCTAAAGGGATCTGCAACCCTATGGGTGGAACAACATTATGAACTAACCAGTACCCTGGAGCTCTTGACTCTAGCTGCATATGTATCAAAAGATGGTCTAGTCGGCCATCACTGGAAAGAGAGCCCCATTGGACACGCAAACTTTATATGCCCCAATACAGGGGAATGACAGGGCCAAAAAAATGGGAATGGGTGGGTAGGGAAGTGGGGGGGGGTATGGGGACTTTTGGGATAGCATTGGAAGTGTAATTGAGGAAAATACGTAATAAAAAAATATTTTTAAAAAAAGCCAGTTTCACAAAAAGAAAATACTGACAATTTGAAATTTAGACTAATCAACTTACATGGATGATCTAATCTGTCTTAGAAAGCCCAGTGACCTAAATATTACCTTCGACATTTACAGATAAACACACAGCCTCAGAAATATTAAAGTGATTTTACTAAGGCTATATAACTACTGCATGTCACAACAACAGTTTGAATGAGAACCTGTATTTCTTTTTTTTTTTTTTTCATGGCTTTAGAGCTTTATTGTAGAAAGGCAGAGAGAGGGAGAAGAGTAGAGAAGTAGAGTCCGGCCATGGCCCACATGGAGAGAGAGAGGGAGAAGGGGGGTGACAAGGAGACCAAAGAGGTAAGAGTAGGAGAACAAGAGCTTAAGAGTGAGAACTATATTTCTTTAACATAGAGCTGTACTACTAAGTTTGCCAGGTTTAGCACATAATACTGCAGAATGATTTGTATTTTAACTAACAATATTGATTCTGACCAATATGTTAAGTGCTATGCTTAGTTTTAATTCAGAGAGAAGATGACATTTAAAACAATCTGCTTGCAATTGAACTTGGGAATTAGTAGCCCATCCATAATCCTCAAGGGTATAGTAGAAAATGTAAGCCCAAGGAATTTAACTAGAGCATGAAAAGACTTAAGGTTTTTATTCTATCACACTGTGTTTTATATTCTGATGATGGTAAGATCCATCTATATCTACACTTGGTCTTCCAGTTTCCCTCAGTTGTCAAGTAAAATTTGGTGACTGTGAAAGAACTTTATGCTTCTCCCATTAGGGCTCAAGAATGTTCATTCTTGAAAGCAGAAAGAAATAGAAAGATTGCTAAAAGCCAGAGGTAAGTGAATACCATCAAAGAAACAAGGTTTTCTAGATAAAACATAGCACTTGTGTGTATGAAATCACAGCAATTGTGACAGCATATACAAGATTTGTGAAGGCTCCAACCAGACAAAAACCTAGGCCAGTTGTGGGCAGGGAACTACGTACCAAAATCTCACTGCCAACTGAGGAGCAACTGATGATTCTTAGCTTCTGGGAAAGGGAGAGCTAGGGTTTGTTGTTGTTGTTTTATTTGTTTGTTTGTTTTTTAAAATGTGACTCCTGTTAAGTTGACCATACACACAGGAAAGGCCCCATTCTTCAAACTAGCTGAACTCCACATGGAAAGAAAAAAGAAGTCTCAAAATTGGGTAAGAAGAGATAGGAGTATGGTTAGGAAACATTTTGGACATGGGGTAAAAAAATATGTTTAAAATAAATTGTATGATATTCTCAAAATTAATAAAAATATTATTTCAAAGAAAATTATTTATTGAGAGTCTCTAATAAAGAAACATAAAAAGACAGACAAAATTTGGACAGATGTTTCTGGTGGTATTCCTCAAATTTCAGATAATTTATGTGGCAGAGGTTCCTCATGCATGGGCCAAAATATGTGTGTCACAGGAAATAAGGACAATGAATGACTAATAGTATAACTATAAATGGATCTTACCTCCTGAAACTATGGCTATTATATCTTATTTTGGACCCAAAATAATCTTCGTTGCATCAAGTTATCAGTAGATGACATTAAATTATTGGGTAGAATGTGTAAATAGTAGCCCCGACCTTTGTGAAAAATATATTTTCTTGAAGCAAACTGGTCTGTGAAATCTCATAACCTGGAAAGGGTGCTTCCCCATAACACTAAGGCAGTTTATCAGCATTACATCAGTTCCCTAAGTGTTACTGCTTGTGGGCAAAGGATGTTGATTGACCTCGACCATCCTGATCATTAAAACACCCCACAAAGTTTTTTGTTGTTGTTTTGTTTTGGACTTTAGTCATGAAAGATGGGCTTGGTTTCTCTCCTTCCCCTGTCTTGCTCATTTTCCTATGTTGCATGTAATAAGATGTTTTTTTTTTATTTAATTCCTTGAAAAGAAAATTAATACATAACAACATTGCCTAGAAAAGAGAAGAAAGAGAAATATAAGGAGAGAAGAGGCAGGACCTCTTTGAGGATGGTTCAAAGAAAATTGAGAGAAGAGTTTATTTGCTTTAGAATACATTTAAATAAATTTTCTATGTGCTTAGGTTTCAGACACTTTAAAATAACCAGTCATTTCTACATAGAATTCACTAGTTTAGTAAACGTCTCTTGTCACTGCCTCCTAGCTTCTGATGAATTAGGAGTTGGAGGGCGTGCTGTTTTACAAACCAGAGGCTGATCCATGCAGGCTCGTTCACCCCTCTTGGAAAATTCACCTTTGGGCAGCTTTCCAGCAAGCATTGCACAGGACAGAGGAGTAGTAGGAGAAAACATGTTGAAGCTATAGCCCACAGGGATGGTCTAAGCCAGATGCCTGTTGTGAATGTCATGCTAGGCCCACCCACACAACTGTTTGTTTTTGGCAACCAATCTGGGCATTTGCCTTCTTATAGATTGGTGCCAAACACCTGCCTGCTGAAAAACACAGAGCCAGACTAGCCAGCCACCCATGTATGTAAGTTCTCAGGGGTGGCCGGAAGTATCCAGCAAGAGCAAAATACATACATATACATGTGTATGTATCACACACATGCATGTGTGTGCATATTCTGTGTCTTCACTAACTCTTTTGCCAGAGACGTTTCATCTTACAGTGAAATATTACCTTGTGACAGTAAATCTCTTATTGGAGACAGGACTCGTTCATACTGAAGTTGTAAATGATGAACTCTTTCACAGGGCAGTTTTATGATGGGATAAAGCTCTATAAAATGTAGTTTTAAAGTAGAAGCTTTTATTTCAGAAGAAGTTAAAAGAGAAGCTAATATATTTGCAGTAGGCATCCATTTAGGGTATTTGGTATTAGGTTGGTAATAAAAATGTGAGTTACTAATATCTGAAAGTAGAGACATATGGCTAATAAACATGGAATGTCATGAGATAGAAAAATAAGTCCTGCTCAAATTATCTTTAATAATCTGTAACCTAAAGTGATTGTATTTGCCTATCATTTTATCACCTGGTCCTAGGGGGAATTTAAAGCAGAAGCGACAGTTTACTAATCAATTTTACATTTCTATTACATGTTCAAGTTTGTATGCACAATGACCCATAATGTCAAAATGTCAAAAAGTATATAGAATTTTACAACAACAACAGCAACAACAAAAAGCAGCATAAATTGAATTCCTTCTCTTAGATTGTCTCTAAATGAAGTATTTTATACAGTGTCTTTTCCTTTGAAATACATGCTTTCTGAACGTGTCTGTGGTTTTAACCTGCAATCATAGATGATGAACCTGTTATTAAACTTGCTTGCAGCTAATATCAGTTTATCCCCAAGCATCAGACGCCAGATGTTTTTGGTGAGAAGAAAATTAATGGCCTAAATAATGAATCAATTGAGGAGCAGTGGCCATAATCCATCTGCTCTTTAAGCCAAGGCCCTGAGTCAGGCTGGCTTCTGGCTACACAGAATATTAATCAGTTGAAGAGTTAAATGGAGGACTCAAAGCCATTGTTGTGAGATGCCTCGGGGTGCCCCCAAGCCACTCCTTCTATAGGCTAGGCTTTGTACAAGGAATGAATAGGCAAACAAAAAGCAGGAGACAAGGAGAGAGTTGTATAGGAAGGGTAATTTGGATTGACTACCCCTTGTGTGCCCAAAGAGAAAATGACTAAAAACAGGCAGTCAGGAGTCCAAGCCAAGCCTCCTCTATTTGGATGAAATCATATTCCCTAAACATGTAATCTATTCTAATGACAGTTAAATCATTTATTTATTGTATTTCATCCCATTTGTTAGTATGGTCTTTACTCCTTCAGCACTCCCTCAAAATCTATACAATAATATTTTATGATCTGGTTTAATGTGTTTTGTGAGGAATCTGTTTGTATCAAATAAAGTTCTTATGTACACAGAGATTCTTAGAGGTCTTGAGGCTTCCCTATATATGTCCTGAATTTTATTTCATGTTCTTTCTGGATATGTGAAGATTGAGTTGTCATGGAGGTAATGAATGATTTAATCAGGCACTCTCTTGGATGATGATATAAGACAACTCTTTTGAAAAGATTAGAGCAAACGTTTCCTAGACTGTAGAGGGAGCATATAATGTATTTTATGCTGCTATCTAAAACCTGCATCCAGGTGATAGAATGATGAGAGTGTGCTAGATACTAGACTACAAAGATGATAGATAGATAGATAGATAGATAGATAGATAGATAGATAGATAGATAGATAGATAGATAGATGATAGATAGATAGATAGATGATTTGTAGATGATAGAAGATAGGTAGAACATGATACATAGATGATAGAAGATAGGTAAAACAAGTTGTTTTATGACTTTCTTCAAGTTTCTTAAAAATTCAGGAGAAACATTTTCAACAATGGTACTGGTCATTCTGAAAACTTTGTACCAAGCCCTCATAAATGCTCAGCCACTGAGCTGTATTTCCAACCCTATATTCCTTTTTAATTTATTATTATTATTAGAGAGAGAGAGCACATATGCACCATATGCATGCATGTGTGTGTGTGTGTGTGTGTGTGTGTGTGTGTGTGTGTGTGTGCGCCACAGTGGAGGTGGGGAGAAAAAGGAATTGGTTTCTTTTTTCTATTCTGTGAAGCTGAGGTATTAAATCCACATCATCAGGTTTGATAATAAGCACTCTTATCTATCTATTAAACTATGTCTCTGCCCTCTAAATGCTTCCTTTTAATATATTTTAAATTATTATATAGAAAAGATAGAATAAAATAGTAAAATTTCAACCAGTGTTTTTAGATAAGGTCCAAAACATCAGAGAATAGAAGTTAATAGAAAACATATTGCTTTGCTGGAAAACTGTTGGCCAAATACATACAATTAAATCACTGAATAGGTGCACTATGTTAAAAACCTGACAAATAGTAAACCATGAGTAAATGTGGAGTTTTGTGTATTGCATGATGTCTTTCAGTGGAAATTATACCTCTAGTGACATGAATGTTCCTCTATATGCTACAGCCAAGCTATGAGAGATTTATAGTTCTTGGCTGTTTTAGCTTTGTTACCAAATCAGCTCAATTTTCCAAGTATATGTTAAGATCATCTTTACTCCACAAGTGTAACAGTCTGCATTGGTTAGGCAAGACTGTTAAACAGAACCAGCCTTGAGTCAAGATCAGCCATAGGCAACTTATATTTATGCAGTATGTGTTTTGAGCTAAAGGGAACATGAATAACAGTTATAGAACAAATACCTTAGCATTTTAGAGTTATATTGCTTCCACATCTATATTATTTTCTGTAAGAATATTACTTCATAACCCATATGTTCTTATGCTAAGGAAATCCTTAATGACAATTAGTTGAAAAGCAACTGGAAGTAAGAAGCGTGGGTTAGGAGGAGGACATAAGGCTCTGTAGAAACTAGGCAAATGTGAGCAAAGGTTCCCCAAGCAATGTGGTTTTTATAATTTTGTCACACAGCCCTGACCTATTGGAGCTGTCTCCTATGCATCTTATAATTTTCCAAAGTAAGATAAATAGGGTTCTAGAAAGAGAATCTCCTCTGCCGTACCTGGCTTTGCCTGCTACTCTGTTGATAAACCAGTTGAATCCTCTGGACTGAGTTTAGGGATGTCTGTGTGTCACTTGTCCTTAATTCTCAGCATTACCAAAGGATTTTCTGGCTCCCAGTAGAGACTAGATTGTTTTTCTCAGCACACTCCACTGCATTACCATATGCACAAATGTATGCACAGTCATGTGTGTGTTTAGGCACATGCTCAGGATTTCGAATGGCAGGGGGTTTGTGGAAACTGTTTGCGAGGAACTGGACAACATTCCTCTGGCTTAAGTAAAATATCTCTAAAATAAATCTGTTAGGATACAAGGATGTAGAGCTACTTTGCTCTACACAGAAGAATTATCTCACATTTTAAAATACATACTCTTCAGCACCACACTTCCCTTATTTAATTACTACATGTGCTCATTTCTTTCTTCTATTTAACACTCAGTTACTCTAGAAAACGAAGGAACGAGGATTGTCAGCTCGAGAAATCCTGTGATAGAGAGCAAGACCCTGTCTCCCAAATAAATAAAATGAAGAAATAAAACTGAAAAAGTTTTAAAACTCCAGCCAATTTGCTCACTTTTAAAACTAGTTGTATCTATTTTTAGAGCTTTTTTTTTCTTTTATAAGAGGACAAAGGAAGGATGTGATTTGGGAGGGAGAGTGTGAACCTCAGAAGGTATTTGTAGAGAGTGCTGTTGTAATAGGTGATTCCTACAACTTCCTAAACCTCTGAGACTGATACTTTGGTTGCTTAATCATGCAGCCTATAATCGGAACTCATTGTGAACTATTCATTACAAAACAACAACACAAATAAGCTGCTTATTTTGAACTGCATCGTGTGATGTTTTCTTAGAGAAATAAAATAAGGCATATTTGTGTGTGAGAGAGATTTTGTAGATGGAAAAATGACTTTGACCATGATCACACAAATCTCAGATATACATTTTATTTTTCCTTTCAATTTGATGGATTTTCATTTAGTTTACAAAATCAGTTCACAATCCTGGCAGCAATGGTCTGAATGCCTTTTCATTCTTAAACTCTAGGCCAAATGACTGAATTAAAACTCTCCTCTGCGAGCTGTTCTCAGTGTCTCAGTCTGTGGTTTGTACTTACTGTATGTCTTAACCTAAGGTAAAAGATGAAGATGAGTTTGCCTATTTCTATAGCTAATTCTTAAAAAGCAAAAGATGCAGTATCTAGAGATATTTCTATTGTTGGAAATTTTCTATCTCTAATATTTTCATGTATTTAACACTTTCAGAACTGCAATTCTATTTTTATCCTTTTGATTTTTGGTACAAGTTACCATAATATTAAAACTTTTGGTTATAAAGTTTCTCTTTTACCTCCTTATATGGGATCTTCAGGCAGTCGCCTATTTCCCTTTCCGTATTTCAGATCCCTTTGGTTTTTTATAGTGAGTATGCTTTAAGCTTTCTAAGTTTCTGTTGTGGATTTCCTTTTGGGTTTTAAACTAGGCTGTGACCTGATAAGCTGTTTATGAAAATGTAACTCACCATCTTCTGGCTTTGTTGTCTGTACCAGAGGAAACATGCCTAGGAGAGGAATGTGTTCTTCTGGCTTTTTCGGCTGCTTTCACTTGACAGATGCATTCAGAAATCACATGTCCTTTCAGGATTTCTCTGTGCCTTGGGAAACTGGAACAAACCTGAATGGTTTAATATGCTTTCTGCTGATCTCTTGGAAAGGACTGGAAGAGTTTCATTAGGTAATCTAGTTCAAAAAATAAATATTTCAATGAAAGTACTAGAGGATCTTTTGGATCATAACAGTGACAATTTATTCTCTCGACTGAATGTACAATTTTGTCAGTCTACTTCTGCTTTATAAGGAAATCATCTGGTGAATATATATAAGGAAGTGGTAAAAGGAAAGTGGGAAAAACGTCAACTCTAGTGATTCCTTTCAGTCTTTGCATAACATTATTATTGTTGTTTCCCACAGGAAATTTTATGTAAATTATAAATAGTACTCAAAAGTAAATATTTTTTCTTTGCATCAATTTTAAAAAGTATATAATCAGAATTCTCTATAAAGAGAGGACCTATAGACACAAGAGTCGTACTATTGTGTTCGAGTGAAAAATCCAAGCAGACTTTATAGATGTGAAAAATCACCAAGTTAAAAGTTGCCCCTTTCATTTCATCTGTTCCTCAGAAGATGATTTCACTTGTGTTCTATGGTCTAACCAGCTTCATGAAGGAAAAGAGAAAAGGGTTCCTTAGAGGCAAGCACTCACTGGTGCAGACCTAGAGGTGACCAACAGGTACTGATTGAGGTGCCCCTTTTTTTTCCCTCTCTCACATGTGTGTGTCTGTGTGTGTGTGTGTCTGTATAATCACCAAAGTGTCTTCTTTCAATTTTGCCCATTGCCATTGTTACCCTGTGAGTTGGTTTGTACTGAGCATAAGGAAAGTAGTATTTCTATGTCCACTTCCCTCTCCAAAGGACTAATCGCTCCCTCTTCCCTCAGTGAATATCCCTGGGAGAGATGTTTGCATGCAGCCTGCTTACAAAGAGAAGGGGGAACAGAGAAATGGCTTCTGGTAAGACCCAGAATATGACCAGGAGCTTCTAATCTTTAGGCCTAGGTCCTTTAGTTAAAATTCATTGCCAAAATGTGGAATTTCTGGAATTTGTTTTCTTTCTTTCTTTTTTTTTTTTCTCATAAACTCTCCCACTAAAACTGAAACTCAACACCAGCACCAGTGCATATACAGAGGTGCTCCATTTTTCTACTGCTGTTATCAAAGACAATATTACCAGGTTTTGAAGTTGACATCAGAAACTATTCCCTTTCAATTCCTCCAGTGGCCAGCTAGCACTCAATCCTTTTGTTGCTCCAGTTTCCAGCTGCAGCCATAGCAGTCACTGGAATTGACTGACTTTTCCTTCTGTGTTTGTACACTGGCAGCACCATTGTAATTCTGCCGCCTCCCATGACACTTGCTTCCTCACTGGCCTGTTTGCTTTCAGCCTCCTTGCTATTTTAATTCAGCACAACAAAAAGGGCAAGAAATTGTATCTTCAGAAGAGCACTGTTTTCATCAGATCTCTCCTTTGAAAAGAAAAAAAGGAAGAGAAACTTTCCACTTTCTTTCTTTACTTACAGAATAAAAATCAAACTTTTCATATAACATTTACAGTCAGTTTGTGCACCTTTGTAATTATTGTAGCAAGCCAACTTTCTCTCTTTCTTTTTCTTTCTTTCTTTCTTTCTTTCTTTCTTTCTTTCTTTCTTTCTTACTTTCTTACTTTCTTTCTTCCTTTCTTCCTTTCTTCCTTTCTTCCTTTCTTCCTTTCTTCTTTCTTTCTTTCTTTCTTTCTTTCTTTCTTTCTTTCTTTCTTTCTCTCTCTCTCTCTTTCTTTCTTTCTTAATTCCTTTTTTTCTTTGCATTTAGAACCATCTTGGGCTGTTCAACATCACAAACAATGCTATCTCCATCTTCATAATGCACATAGAACCTAAATAGCATGAAAAGCAGAATAGCAAAAAAATGTTTCAAATAAAATTAATGAATAAATGAGCAATGATCCAGACTAATGGCACAGCTGTAACTCAAGGGTTATTGCTGACACAGGTAAAGGAAAAGAACACTGTGGTTTACAGTGTTAGCATATCCCTTACAATTAAATCAATGTATGATAATAGACTCATGATTTTAAAAAGCAATTGTTTTCCTTTACTATTGTATTGTATAATATTCAGGAACTTCAAATTTCAACCATAAAGAGTACATACAAATATGTGATATGAATATTTGGTGCCTAGCATTCTAAAACTTTTTTCTTTTAATATTGCTTTAAGAAAAATCTTAAAAATCTGTTTTATTCTAATTAAAACAAATTACTTTTCCTTATACAGTTACTATTTTGTTGTGATTTTATATAGTGAAAATCTTACATTTACAACTAGAAATTAATTAATATATTCTGTCTTTGAAAACAAATTAAATGCAACATGTTTTTTAATGCTCTATACTTTCATTAGTATAAAAAACATTAGGTTCCATTTTGGTAATTTAAAATTTGCTCTAGTTGATCCTCTTCTCTTCATAACCATTTTCTACCCTCCAAACCCAGTCTGCTCCTTTTCATATCACCAAAATCAATTTGATATCAAGAGGGAAAGTGGCAGAAAGTTGTATGTCCTTTTGCTATGTTTGGTGTAGAAAGCACTTAGATGCAAATTCTTTCCTTGTTGTAAACTCTTTTAAGAAAGAAAAAGGCAATCTCAAGTTTTAGCAGATATCTTAGGGATACTTCAAATAGCCCATAGCCTTTTTGAGAAAAGGAAAGAAAAGAAAGGGAAGGGAAAGGAAGGGAAGGGAAGGGAAGGGAAGGGAAGGGAAGGGAAGGGAAGGGAAGGGAAGGGAAGGGAAGGGAAGGGAAGGGAAGGGAAGGAAAGGAAAGGAAAGGAAAGGAAAGGAAAGGAAAGGAAAGGAAAGGAAAGGAAAGGAAAGGAAAGGAAAGGAAAGGAAAGGAAAGGAAAGGAAAAGAAAGGAAAGGAAAGGGAAAGGGAAATTTCCAAGTGAATACAGATTGGTAATTGTTCTTCCCAAGAAATCTAAATAGACTTTGTTGTCTCCAATATGCCTTTCATACTGGCTTAGTTGAGCATTTTTATTTTACTTTGCTTGAGTAAAAAAAAAAAAATCATACACTATATGTTCAAGCAAGGAGGCTCATTTTCATTCCTAAATCATTCTCTAGGCATGCTTGACAACTTCAGTGCAGAGAAAAGACCAATGGTCTTGCAAATGGGCCAGTAAATCCTTTAACATTTGCCATATGAAAATATTCTGCTTTTCCCCTTACTCCTGTTTCAGATATTTAATACAATTGCTTGACATCTTATACCCTCACAAAAAGTTATTAACAAATTGCCCATTTAATAAGTATCCCCTTATTTGTCTTAGACTGAACTACATGTTAGTACTATGTTCCTTTGAGTCTATAATTAATAATTTTACTGGTAAAATGAGTGATGTGAGTGATGATTGAGATTAATGGCATGGCTGTATTTCAAAGGTTATTGCTACCATAGGTAAAGGAAAAGAACACTATGGTTTACAATATTAGCATATCTCCTACTACTGAATTATAGGTTTGTGTTTGGTGAGGAGGTACTCATTAGAGCTATTGACAACTGTTAAAATACACTTACCTTTTATCCAAAGAATTTGAATTTCATATATGACATAAAAGGCAAGTATTTATTCACTACAGTGGTATAAAGGCTTATTTGCAATATATTTTAGGGAGGTTTGCCCTTCAATAGTCAAGGCTGTTTTTTTTTATTCACAAATAATAAGGAAAATAGTATTTTTATAAAAGGTGACAGAGGACTATACAAAGAAAGATTCAATGTTATAGTTCAACTCAAGATGATAATTCTTTTCATGTACTACAAACACAGAGGAAGATGTTTGCAGTCAACCATTGAACTGAGCACGGGGTCTCCAAAAGAGGAGTTAGAGAAAGGACTGATGGAATTGAAGGGGTTTGCAACTCCATAGGAAGAACAACAATATCCCCCAGAACTCCCAGGGACTCAGTTGCATATGTAGCAGAGGATGTCCTTGTCATGCATCAGTGGGAGATGTACTTGATCCTGTGAAGGCTCAATAGATACCCCATTGTAGGAGAATCTTAGGAGAATCTAGGGCAGTAGGTAGGAGTTGGTGGGTGGGTGGAGGAACACCCTCATAGAAGCAGGGGAAAGGAGGATGTGATAGGGTGTTTCCGGGAGGGAGGGAAACTGGGAAAGGGGATAACATTTGAAATGTAAAGAAAATATCCTGAAAAAAGAAAGCAAGCAAGAAAAAATATGTTCCATCTAATTGATAATTATAAATTAAAGTCCCTAATGCAAAAAAAATTATTTTCATGTACAAGGAAATCATTATATTGAATATTATTTTAAAGAAATCTGATCCTTCTTCATATGGGCTTCAGCTTGAGGACACACTGTTATATTAAGGTCCAGCCTACAATGATAGATCCCATGCTTAGTGTTATTTTCTTCTAAAATCCATATTGCACAAAGGATTTAAAAATTAATTTTTGTACTTTCAAGTACCGTACCTCTAAACATTTTGTTAAAATATTTTACATTAAAACACATGGTTAACTCAATTTGTTTCTAAATCAATTAACTCAATTTGTTTCTAAATCAAAAACAAAGCAAGATTTTTTTTTTTTACAACCTGAACATTTTCTAGATTTTAGGATGTAAAGAAATGGAAATAAATCATGCATGAAAATATATGTTATATGCACATATTCCTATTATATGGGTATGCTTATGGCTGACTAATTATAATTGGTCCTCCCTGAAATCTAACTCCAGAATTCAAATAGAAAAAACTCATCTTAGTACAATAGTGAGTGATTCAGTTTCTTCCCATTGGGTGACCTTATTTTCCTATAATAAATAATGTTATGTACAGAATGGGTGAAGGCCTCTGAGCAAACTAAATGCTGAGATTTCTTCCTTACTTTTAATATAAAAAGTATAGAAAATTCTTGTTTACATGGGGGCTTCCATACATGCCAAGAGAAAGATGCTTCGAAGTTATCAGTAAGGTCTTGTTGTTGTTATTTTTTAATATAAATGATCTGGAGCAAAGAAAAGTTATCTATCTGTTCTGTCTGTTAGTATTATCCAAGGCACTTTGCTGCTCTGTTGCTCTTGTGGGTCAAACTTCAGTGTAAATAACTTTATCCAGAAGTAACTATTTGGATGTGCCCCATGTCTGTCATTGAAGCATTTGGATCCAATCTAAACAAAGGCTTGAAACAGAGTAGCTGCAGCACACATGAAACTTACCAAATTCCTCTATTTCCAACGCCTGTTTTTGTTTTGAAATACATATGTGAAGAGAAAATCAGAAATTTGACATTTGAGTTTCTGTGTTTTCTTCTCTTTGATCTGCCAAGTACCCAGAAATACTCAAGTGTTCTTTGTAAATATAGGTAATAGCCAAATCATTACTAAGTTAAGTGAAATACCTAGAAAGATCACATCTCATTTTCTCTTTCTCATTTGTCTTTGTTTCTATCTCTGCCCCACCCCCAACACACATCTGATGTGTAGACAAGTTTTATAGTTTTTATGGCTTCTGGTTTATATTTAGTAGGGGTAGAATTAAATTATTTTCAAACAACAACATATTACAGCCTGTTAATTCTTTAAAACTTTACTATTTTGTTAAGTAATTCAGTTATTAGTACACTAATTTCATAATTTTGCATTTATTTTCTCTGGGTCCCTGTACTTACTGATAGAGGAAATTATAGTTTTTTGAAACAGTACCACAGAAGTATCTGAAAATTTGACATTTTAAAGCAATACTGAAAAACAAATATTAATGCAATAAGGCTCCACTTGAGGAAATAATTATTGCTATTTTTAACACACACACATATATAGTGATAAAAAGGTATATATGTATATTAAAACTGATTTCCAAGATTCATAGGTTCTTTTTCCCACCCTATATCTGCTTTGGTACAATAGTAAGTGATTCAACAATAAGGGTGAATATCTCATTCCCATCTTATAAATGAACATCCTTATAAAGTAAGAACCAATGCTCTGGTGTGACCTAGAGGTCTAGAAATAATTAAAAGTTGGTTGTTTTTATTTTTATAAGTAACTAAGTTTTTTAAATCTATGGGAAAGATCAAAGGATTTCTTTTTAGACACCAAAAAGTTTAATAAACATACAAAGAAGTATAAATTACTTGTAAAGTTTGCTTCTGAATCAGGATTTCAATTTATCAATACCTTATTCTAAATCTTAGTTTAAAGCACCACTCTATTGTAAGATACATATCATATATATATGTATATACATACATATGATGATCTATCAATCACATGAAAAATATAAGCTAAATTAAATATTTTTAAACATAATCCAAATAATAAATGGTAATGTTTGAGCATAATGTCTAGCAATCAGTAAGCTGATTAAAGTAAGTTGCTAAAGTCTTACTACAAAGTCCCATAAACATATAATGAACTTTTCTCTAAAAAATCAAATGTGCAGTCTAATGAGGGCTGATATATAAATGAGAACACAATTCTTTTTTTGAAAATTAGATAACTTTAAAGACAAAGACTTGATGAATTTGAAATATAGTTATAAGTATATGTGGATATGTTTAGAGGGAGGAAAGAATAGTGGAAATTACATAATTATATTAGCATCTCAAAAATAAAATTACATTTTAAAAGGGAGTGCATTTAAATATATCAAAAGTGTACATTGCACTTGAGACTATTCATAGTGACTGACAGAGTCTAAATAAAGAGGACCGAGATACTCTAGATTCCTAGAATTGTATAAGTCAAACTAAAACTATGATATTTACAATTTTAGAATGACATATCCTTTGCTGAAACTTCTGACTCAGAAAATTCAGAAATCCTTAACAAGACATATTCCTTGATCCAATTAAGAAATCATGTAAAGGAAGGCTAGCATTGAAATCAGACTAAATTCCTTAAGTGTTTTAATATAAATGAAATTCTATCTAGATAAGCTTCTACTTAGAAGCTTATCCAAGAAAACTGGACCTAGAGATTGATGCTTTCTTTCACTATAAAATTCATCATCCGCAGAGAAAATTAATGATAATACACCATGAAAAACATCTTCTGGGCCAAAACCAAGAATAGTTTTTGTTTGGATGACCTATATTAAGTTAGAAGAACATAGCCAATAAAGTGAAAAAATATGCCATGTTTTGTTTATTTGTAACAAATATAGCTTTACAGAATTGATTATAAAAACAAGAAAGATCATATCCCATGTATCTTCATTACTAAGCACAAGTAAGGCATGTAACGAGTTATTAGAAAAGTGAAATCCCACAGAAATAAAACTTTTCTATATACCACTTCCTCTTGCAAATCACTGTCATGTTGACTATGTAAGTTACTGGATAGACTGTACACATTTGAAAAAAATTATAACAGTGTGTCATGAGTATTGCTTCATAACTAGTACTTGATTTTCACATTCCTGCTATCCCCATTCCTAGGCCCTGCTACACACTTGCTGCTGAAAGTGTCAACACAATGGGATCCTAATCATTTCAAAACATTTTTAATATATCCACATATGTAGATCTCACTGAAATTAATACTACTTCAAATGGTAAGAATTAGGTAACAGATTAATTTCTAGATCCCTCTATTACGTGACATTCATATTTTGTCTTCTAAAACAAAGAATGATTGGGCTACATGTTATAATCCAAGAAGGATTGATCAGGCTTCTTCTCTTACAATGCCTTTTAAATCTTGGTTTTTATTAAAAGAAATTTGAAAGATAAATAGAAAAAGTTGTCTTTTTTAAGAGTTTTCATTTATTCATATGTGGATTTTATAAAGGATTTTTCAGGCTCAGAATAACAATAGTTAATATGGCTGTAATAGAAGACAATTAGGATTAGTACTTCATAGAAAAGGAAATATCAACGAATGGTTTTAGGGTTTTTGAAATATTCTAGACTTATTTCCAACAAGCACCAGAACTATTTACTTATAAAAAGAAAAGAAACTACTTAAGACAGTTATCACAAAGAATGCCACAAAGTGCAAATGCAACCAAATAGTTATCTAGAAGTTATGTATATCAGACCAAATCAACAACAGCAAAAGATAACTACACACAGACACACACACGTATATATATGTATGTGTATATATGTATATGTATGTATGTGAAATGATAAAAATATATATGAAAGTGAGTCAATTCAAATTGCTGGAATTATCTAAAGCCACCAAATTCTTAATTTATTATTCCATTTACTTTCTGTTTATATTTTGAGTTCTGATAGTAATAATTTAAGATGAAAATGATGCATAAAAGCATCATGAAATTACTCTCATGAATTACATCTAATGAAGATGACAATGAAACAATTCCAATATAAACAAATCTTGAAGTCTTATTTATTTATGATCCCACCTTAACTCTATTGTATCACAATTGGTATTAATAAGTATAGACTTAGCCGGGTGTGGTGACACACGCCTTTAATCCCAGCACTTGGGAGGCAGAGGCAGGTGGATTTCTGAGTTCCAGGCCAGCCTGGTCTACAGAGTGAGTTCCAGGACAGCCAGGGCAATACAGAAAAACCCTGTCTGGAAAAACCAAATAAATAAATAAATAAATAAGTATAGACTTTTAAATTCTATATAATTTGGCTATTTTAATACAGACCTGCATGTACAAATTTGCCTTCTCATATAGAACTTGAATTTTATTAATTAAAATATATAAATTAATTTACACAGTAGCCAGAAGAGGGACTTCCATAATTAGCATTTAAATAAAAGATTTCATTGTTTCTTGTATGAACAATCACATATGCAAATAATAGCAAGGAAAATAATGCATATGAAAATGATAGAGAATTTTTATAAGAACAAACCAGTATTTCTTTACAAGTTCCTTCTATTGAAAATATATATTATGTTAAATTCTTATTTATGTTTTATTTAACAGTTTCTATCCCTAGAAATATACTTATTTCCTTCTAAGTTTACCTTATTTATTTATTCTAGTTGTGGGCTAAAAGTGAGTAAAACAATAAGAACATTGTACCTTGTGTTATGTGTTTGTTTAAAGCTAAACAGATGACAACATCACTACAACACATGATTTCAACATACCTGAAATGTCACTAATAAAGTCCAGATTGTCTTAACATAGAACATGTGGCACAGCTCTCCATTTCTTTGAACTAGTATTTTAGAGGTTATTTCATTTCAACTGAGAATTCTGAATCCCCTTGTCAGGATGTACCTTCAGCTTTGAAAACTGTCACAATAAACAGTTACATGATTTAACAATAGGAACCAATCAAAGCAATTTTTCCTAGAATATCTATAAAATATATTCTGATTATCTCCTTTTTTTCTCCCAAATAATATCATGTACAACCTGTTTATTTTATAAAATGTGTGTGTACATGTATATGACTAAGAAATAGAAATATAGTCCACAGTACAGAAAATTCTTCTCTTATATTTACATACATGTTCTTTAATTTAAACCTACTGAATTGGAGCTTGCATGTGTAAGCCATTTACACAGACAAGAAAATATTCTGTGCCTAATTAGCACAAGAAATTCAGTAGTGAAAGGCTTTTGCTGTTCTACAATTTGGTTAACATTGTGGGAGGCTGAGTTTGAGGAAGAGTAAAGAATAGCTATGAAAAGGATATTCCTTTTTAATTAACTCATTGAGAATCTGCTTTAAATTCCTGACAGAAGCACAAAGTAAATGCAGATTCCTTACAGTACTAAGCCAATGATAATAATCCTTCACAAACAACTCAAGTAACATTTCATTTACTTCAGGCTGATTTCTCCATTTCTACTCCATGCTACTTGAAGCAGACCCTATTTAGAAAAACAACAAAAAAGAACAAAAATAAGTCATATATGAAAATTCAATTAGATGGTGGCTATTCACATTACAAAACAGATTGTTCAATTTTCCAAAGAGTTTCACATCTCAGTACACACATCTAAACACACACAGCATCCATGCATTGGTTTATTTATCTGCATAGAACTCCAAGGCTAATACTATGAAATTTGAAGTAAAACCTTTAACAAGAATCTTCTGTTGAAGACTTGTCAACTGTGATGATGAAGCTGCTGAATCTGGGATGTGAAGCAATAAAAAAAGATATTTGATTAATAAAATGACAGTTTTGGCTTCCTTTGCATTACCTTCTCCACCCCCCATTATTTTTAAACGGAGTATTAATACACAATCCACCTAAAAGCAGAGAGCTTTGGTTACAAATTCAAATTCACAAAAATTTAAAACCCAATGTCCTGTGCTTTTAACTCACCATGCCATTGTTAATATTTTTTTAAAAATACAAAGATAGAAAGAAAAAAGGAAAGAAAGAAAGAGAGAGAGAGAGAGAGAGAGAGAGAGAGAGAGAGAGAGAGAGAGAGAGGGAGAGAGAGAGAGGGAGAATGAGGGAGGGAAGGAGGAACAACGTAAGAGAAGCACAACATACAAGCTATGCTTCAGAAGACGGGAGGAAGCCAGTGCTTCCCGAGGGGAAAGAGGTCAAATATGCAGGGTCCCACAACACACAGCAGAGGCTAGAAGAAGCAGAAAGCAGGCTTCAGCTGAATGAGGTTAGGTTGTCTGGCGTGCAAAATCCACTAGAAGGGGCTACTGAAGCAGGCGTGAACTTGGTCTGACCCAAGGTAGGATGCTCAGGTACAGGGAGCCACAGTAGATGCCAGAGAGATGAGGATCAACCAGGTATGTGTTGATCCTTATTGAAGGTAGCAGCTGATGCTCAGAGGAAACCCAAGGATACAACCTGTGGTCCTCAATACTAGCCCCACAAAGGCAAACGACATGCCAACCTTGCTGTGACTTAGTCCTCTCTTGAACATTGCAAATGCCTCAAGTGAAAAAAGAAAAGGGACTTGAACTTAAAAAGAAAGAAAGAAAAGAAATGGAAGAAAAACTAAGCCAACAAACTGATTCCAGATGTGCAAGTCGCAGTGTAGAAACAAAAGTAACACACAACACACACACAAACAAGACAATATGTCCCCTCCAAATAATATTGAGCTTATGAAAATGACCCTTAATGAGAGTGACTTAAAACTTCCAAACAAAACATTTAAAACAATGATTAGATAAATTCAATTCAGTGTCTTATATATAGTAATCTTTCTTCTATAACCACGATTCAAGGTTCCAGGGAATACTGCCACTTGCTCTCACCTCCAGTGACCCACTAGAAACATTTTTGCTTCCCATTCCCACGACCTTGTGCTTTAGGGGTCTAGGCAGTTTGGTTCCAGAGGGATGAATACTTCTGCCATGGGCCCTTATCAAATATCAAACTGGAAACTAAGACATCCTCCTGGCAGTTTGGGGCTCCCGAAGCCCTTGAATTGACTGGCTAACAAATGAGTAGTAATGCTAAGAGGTGTGACTGATATAGAGTACTAGGGATGTGGTAGAATTAGACTTTTTTGCTTTTCCAAAATAAAGGTAAGGAAAACTATGTCTGGAATATAGTAGATCCTTTAGGGCAATTCTTGGAGTTACATTTTTATGTGATTAAGGTAAATGGTAAACTACAACAATAAAACCAACCAGAATGATAACCCCCTCGCCTAGATTTTCAGGGATGAGGGAGGGTATATGTCACCCCTCCAGGAAAAAAAACACAACCCACTTATGTGCTTACTGAAGGTGTAGGAAATACAGAATGGACAGTAGGGGAAAGAAGTCATAAAGACCAGTTAATGCTATGTGAACAGTTACAGATATGATTACAGGTGGCATGGATGTTTTTGTCCTATTTGTTTAAAAAGATGCTTGTGCATAGATTCGATAGATATTTGTGTTTTTTCTTATCATGTAACATGACACCAAATATTGAATGGAACACAGGGCTAGATGAAGGAGCTAGAGAAAGTACCCAAGGAGCTAAAGGGGTCTGCAACCCTACAGGAGGAACAACAATATGAACTAATCAGTACCCCCTTAGCTGTGTCTCTAGTTGCATATGTAGCAGAAGATGGCCTAGTAGACCATCAGTGGGAGGAGAGGCCCTTATTATTGCAAAGATCATATGCCGAAGTACAGGGGAATGCCAGGGCCACAAAGCAGGAGTGGGTGGGTTGGGAAGTAGGGGGCTTTGGGGATAGCATTTGAAATGTAAATGAAGAAAATATCTAATCAAAAATAAAAAATAGAAAAAAATTATCAGCTAAGTATTGTAAATCTATATGATCATATTTGCATTACAGGGCATTAGAAGAGTAAACATTGCTCAGGGAACATTTCTCAAGCTCTTTGGAGCACAGATGACTTTCTGTGTTCCAGAAGCTGAGATTTTGGGCATTTTCTCTGTTAAATTTTATTTGCTTTGGTGAGACAGTCTGCTTTTCTCTTTTGGAAAAAGAATGTTGACTTACTTGGTACAATAACATTCTGGAAGTACATCATTTATTTATTTATTTTTTATTCATAGGAGCTTACTATTAAGAAACTTAAGACTTTTAAAGCACTGGAATTTATTTTTAAGAATTTGGAGTACCTTTTAAAGTAGGCTTCATATTTTTATTTTTGTTAATTTTACATTTTAATTAAATATTGTAAATATTTGTAACATTTTATATTATGAAATAAAATATGAATTGGGGCTCTAGGAGAGGAAGGGTATAGTTTTTAAAATGACATGTTTGTGCATCAGATTGATGATGGGAAAATTGTGATATTTGGTCTTAATATCAACTTGCTACAAATAAGAATCACCTGAGTAGAGAGCCTCAATTGAGAAATTGTCATAATTGCCTTATGGGAAAAACCCACTCCAAATGTGAACAGTTTCTTCTGGTAGCAATCTAAATCACAGAAAAGGAATATTTATTTATTTATATATTTATTTTACCTTATTTTTTTTGTTGTTGTTTTTTGGGTTTTTTTTGTTGTTGTTTTTTGGCATTCCCTCTCAGCATTGGATTAATTTATTCTATTGCTATTGAGGCTACTGATTTCTTCTCTGATATGAGAAACACAGTGTCCATCACCGATGAGAACTGGCAGCAACTCAGAAACCCTCCAGGTTTTCAGAGGACCAATACTGCCATGGAACCCAGTCCTATACAATGAACAACTGTTGAGTTGTTAACCTCTATGAGCCAGCAACTATGGGACTACTCCAACTGCTGAGAGCTGAGTAGACCCAACCTTGAAAACTAAACAACTACCATGTCCTCCATGTTTGAAGTGTTATTAATATGTTGCTACTATTTTGAAGTAAATTGATTATATATATTCATTATATAAGTCTAGAGACTACTCACTAATATAATTTGAAAAACAGAGAAGACTGTGAAATGCTGTCTTCTGGGAATGACAGAAGTTTTGGAAGCAGGAATTCACAGCAGCTATGGGACTCTTCACTGGAGACTGTAAAATACTAGCATTGACAATCATCAGTCATGGATGGGAAAGGACTTCTTGACCCCTACCCATCCCTAATGAGCTATTGGCTACTAATACGAGTGGAGAAAGTGGAATTTTCTTCAGTTTTACGACCCATTGTGTAGATATTCAGGTTCAAATGGATTCTTCCAAACCCACAATCACAGAGATAGCCCTGATTAAACTCAATTGATCACAAAACAAAATAAAAATCTACTACTGATGGTAGCCTCTATTGCTGATGACAATGTTATATATATTATTAAACACAGAAAACTCAATATTTGCTTAATTAAAGGCTTTACTCCTACTGACAAGCATTCATGGTACTGAAAAGTACTCTGCATTCTTCAGAGAAGACCAGAATAAAATACTCAATCCAGCTACAAAACCTGTGACCTATAATGATAACTGGCATTTGAGATATGTAGGTACAATAATGGCACAAACTTTATGGAGTAACCAATCTCACATTAGATTTAACATCCACTCCATGAGATGGAATGCAAGCTTGACACTGACAGTGCCAGTAGTGGCATAAAATCAGGAAATGCGTAGACCATGGGCCTGGCAAAAAACAAATACTATTGTTCTTCCAAAGTGTAGCAATAAAATAACTCCTAATGACATTTTGCATTACCAGTAGATCTCAACCTGTGGGTTACAACCCCCCTTTTTTTTGGTGATCCTTTTTAGAGTTTACTTAAGACCATTGTCTTAGAGTTTTACTGCTGTGAACAGACACCATGACCAAGGCAACACTTACAAAGACAACATTTAATTGGGGCTGGCTTACAGGTTCAGAGGTTCGGTCCATTATCATCAGATTGGGAATATGGCAACATCCAGGCAGGCATGGTTCAGGAGAGGCTGAGATTTCTATATCTTCATCTGAAGGCTGCTAACAGAATACTGGCTTCCAGGTAGCTAGGACAAGGGTATTAAATCCCACACCCACAGTGACACACCTCCTCCAACAAGACCACACCTCCAAATAGTGCTAGTACCTGGGCCAAGCATATACCACCATCACAACAATCATAAAATACAGATGTTTACACTACAATTCATAACAGTAGCAAATTTTCAATTATGAAGTAGCAATGAAAATAATTTCATGCTTGGGGGTCACCAAACACGAGGAACTGTATTAAAGGGTCACAGTATTAGGAAGGTTGAGAAACACTGTACTGCACCCATAGGAAAGTGCCTTGCACAGCCATAATCAGCGAAACTTCCTTTTGCAGTAATTGAGAACTAACAGAGAGGCTTACAAGTGGACAGTTACAGGGAATGAAAGACATGTGAACACACTCCTAAATGAAATTTCTTCACCAAACCACTCCACCTACAACTCAGAGATCTATGTAGAAGAGGAAGCAGAAATATTGTAAGCAAAGGAGGTAATGGATAACTCTGAGTAAGTGTCTTCTGGACTCAACTGGATTGATAACACATGAACTCATAGAGACTGTAGCAACATATACATGGCCTCGAGATGTTCAAGTCAGACAGGGTGCCATCCCTGAGAGGGAGAGGTGGACACAATCTCTCACCCCTAATCAAAGCTCTCTGCATCTGATACTAGCTGGCAAAAGAAAAAAAATACACTTTTCTCCACTGGAACAATGGAGCTTGGTTGTGCATATTAACCACACTTAAACCTAAACTCTAGTCCCAGGAATAGTTGCTAAACTCAATATTAACTAAATAATCTATTTTGTAAAATTTGAGTCATATTGCTTTGAGGTTTTCATTTTTAAATCTCATTGGTCTTTTGCTTGTATATTTTAGTTTCTGAATTTGTGTTTTTGTAAAATATTTTTGTTGTCTTAATAATTGGCTTTTGTGTTTCTCTGCTTTTAAGGAGAAAGTTGAGTAGATTGAGATGATCTGGGAGGAGATGGAGTAGGGGAAAATCATGATCTTATGAAAATTATTCTTTTTAATAAAAAAATTATTTGGCATGGGGATTTTATAGCTCAGTCTAGAAGAAGAGGCCTTGCCTTGCCTTGCCTTGCCTTTGCCTTGCCTTTGCCTTGCCTTGCCTTTGCCTTGCCTTGTCTTGCCTTGCCTTTGCCTTTGCCTTGCTTTGGCTTGCCTTTGCCTTGCCTTTGCCTTGCCTTTGCCTTTGCCTTTGCCTTTGCCTTGCCTTGCCTTGCCTTGCCTTGCCTTGCCTTGCCTTGCCTTGCCTTGCCTTGCCTTGCCTTGCCTTGCCTTGCCTTTGCCTTGCCTTTGTCTTGCCTTTGCCTTGCCTTTGCCTTGTCTTTGCCTTGCCTTGACTTCACTTGCCTTTGCCTTGCCTTGCCTTGCCTTTGCCTTGCCTTGCCTTGCCTTGCCTTGCCTAGCCTTGCCTAGCCTTTGCCTAGCCTTTGCCTTGCCTTTGCCTTTGCCTTGCCTTTGCTTTGCCTTGCCTTTGCCTTGCCTTGCCTGTGCCTTGCCTTTGCCTTTGCCTTTGCCTTTGCCTTTGTCTTTGCCTTTGCCTTTGCCTTTGCCTTTGCCCTTGCCTTGTCCTTGCCTTGCCTTTGCCTTGCCTTTGCCTAGCATTTGCCTTGCCTTTGCCTTGACTTTGCATTGCCTTTGCCTTGCCTTGCCTTGCCTTTGCCTTGCCTTTTCTTGCCTTTGCCTTGCCTTGCCTTGCCCTGCTTTGCGTTTGCCTTTGCCTTGCCTTGCCTTGCCTTGCCTTGCCTTGCCTTGCCTTGCCTTGCCTTGCCTTGCCCTTGCCTTCCTTGCCTTGCTTTGCCTTTGCCTTTGCCTTTGCCTTTGCATTGCCTTGCCTTTGCCTTGGCTTGCCTTTGCCTTGGCTTGCCTTTGTCTTGCCTTGCCTTGCCTTGCTTTGCCTTGCCTTGCCTTTGCCTTGCCTTTGCCTTGCCTTTGCCTTGCCTTTGCCTTGCCTTTGCCTTGCCTTTGCCTTGCCTTTGCCTTGCCTTTGCCTTGTCTTTGCCTTGCCTTTGCCTTTGCCTTTGCCTTTGCCTTTGCCTTTGCCTTTGCCTTTGCCTTTGCCTTTGCCTTTGCCTTTGCCTTGCCTTTGCCTTGCCTTGCCTTTGCCTTGCCTTGCCTTTGCCTTTGCCTTTGCCTTGCCTTTGCCTTGCCTTGCCTTGCCTTGCCTTGCCTTGCCTTGCCTTGCCTTGCCTTGCCTTGCCTTGCCTTTGCCTTGCCTTGCCTTGCCTTGCCTTGCCTTGCCTTGCCTTGCCTTTGCCTTGCTTTGCCTTGCCTTGCCTGCTTGGCTCTGCAGGGGAATTGTTTATGAGATTTGATAGAACTATGAGGTGAATTAAATTCATTCATGCAGATGATTTTGTCCTTTAGTAGCACTGAGATCTTTGAAAAACTGAGCAAAGTGATATGAAATTTTCTATCTTATTAAGTATCTCTGTTCAAGAAGGAATTCTAAGTATGATATAACAATGACTAATAGTTATCTCCAGTCCAGAGATATACATAGTTTTAAATGGACATTGCACCTTGCCTGGAGACACAATACTTTCTAAGCTGATTTTTAATATTCTTGTTTACTAACTTAAGAAAGTTAATATGTTGTGGGAACCAAGAAAATATGAAATGTATAATACCACAGAAAAATTTCCTCATGCGAAAATGTAATATTGTTATGAATGACAAATATCTTCCTATACTTTATACTGACAGGCCACATAGAGGCAGAGCAAATATGTTTTTATATACACTTGTGTCTTACCAAGAGAAAAGTAATCCTTCTAAACCTAGATGGCAAAATTCCTTGAGGTATGAGACCCCTTTCCTGTTATATATATTTTAAGTTAGAATTTATGTAGGAGAAAATGTATCATAAAAATGAAGGGCAGTAATCACCCACTGGTAACTTTCTGGAGCTAGAGAGATGCTATTGGAGAAGGCAGAGATATAATTATTTTGTAGATGAACCTGTCTTATTCCATGAAGATTATTCACAAATGGAATTACATTCTGGCCAAATAGAAAAGAACAGAGATAACCAGATTTTATTTCAGGCCTAAGCATCGCTGCCTTTGTCATAATAGTTTTATGCTGAATTTTGTGGAGTAAAGAATATTCTTCAGAGATGTGGAGAAATCATTCTTACTTTTATTCTATAGCACTAGTCATTTCCTGCACCCCTAAATCATCATGGGCCTTTGACCCAGGGCTGAGTCAAACAGAACAAGTCAAACAGTATATAAGGAAAATCATTATCAATCACAGAACTCTACAGAAGTAGAAATGAGCACTGTCTTTATATGTGTTACTCTTGTTTTCTTCCCTCACAAGAGTAATAGCTGGTTTTGCTATTATTTTTCCCATTACTAAATACAGGACAAAATCAAAAAGAAGTATAGTGAATCCATGTTGTTTGATTGAATTAATTTGGAGAAATTCAAGCAAGTACATTGAAAATTAGTTTAAAATTATCTGTGACCCCAAATCAAAGGAAAATACCAATTTATTGTTAGTCGTGTTGGTTGATGAACACCAGGATAATTTATATTGTTCCCAGCATTCACTCTTCATTACTGGTTATAAAGTTCCTCTTGACTCCCACTGAAATTTCATGTCTGTTTAAATAAATTCTGTTCTTCTACTACTGACCTTGTTTGCAAAAAATTGTAAGCCATATCACATCTTTGCCCAATAGAAGAAAACCATGGCTTTAAGTTCTGTGCTACTATATGCAAAATTGAAGCAAGTTAAACTACCTTAAAACTATTCCTCTTACCTAACTGTGCACACTTATATAGAAATGTTGAATAGAAATCAGAGAATCCAAGAGGAGGTACATATCAAAATTACAGTAGTAAGTCAAACAAGTATCTAACAATGTACTCAAAAAAGGGTGTGAATATGAAGACCGTGGCTAGATATGCAGCTGATGTCAGCACCTTCTAGAATGGCATAGTGATAAGCTTCTTTAGTCCCAACACACAAACAAAATTCATTTTTTAAGTTGTAGAAAACATGAAAAAGTGTGACAGGGTAACAAGAAAGAAAAAAATTCAGACATGGTTCAAAAAGAATGATGACTAAGAAACTGTCTAAAATCTTATTTTAGGATCAATAACACACTTTAGAGAAAGTTTTAAGTTTCTTGTTTGTTTGAAGCAATTTCTTTCTCTTTAAGTATGCTTAGACATTCTTTTAGTTCAGGCTGACTTCAGACTCCTGATCTTACTGCCACAGCCTCTAGAGTTATGTGATTGCAGGTGAGTGCCAATGTGCCAGTTTCTCTAAGGAAAGTTTAAGTGGTCTTTCTCTAAAAATTATTTTTATAGTACTACCTACAAAACCTGTAATTGCAACACTTGCTAGACTATTCTCTGAGTTTTGCAGGAACTGAAACTAAGAGTAAGAAGATGGAATGTGTTACTGGGCATCTATGTGTTTTTAAATAAATTACTGCTATTTTCTGAAGGGGAAAATGTTATCGTTTGAGTAGAAAGTTTTGCCCATGGCTCATGTATTGACAATTTGTTTCCCTCTTCTAATATTGTTCAGAAGTGACATGATAATGAAAGTCTTAAGTCAATGGGACTCTTCTTTGATGAATTCATTTTGAATACAGCATTAGGAACTTGTTTCTAGTTAAGTGGATCTGCCCAGTCACGCTCTCTCTACCTCCATGTTTGGCTCAGGCTCACACCAATGGAGCCAAGCTAATTATAGACCCAATCCTGTCGAATTATGAGCCCAAACAAATCTTTCTTTCCTTCAGATTTATTCCTTCTAGTTTTTTTTCACAGTGAAAAACACTCGACCATAAAAAAAAAAAAAAATGGGACGAAGTGGAGTCTTCACTGTGACTAAACATGACACATGTTTCAGAAGCTTTCTGAACTGGTTTATGAGAGGAATTTATAAAATTTTCATCAAGATTATAGAAGTTCTTGAAAGCTATAAACAGAGATTAATAGGCAATTTTGATGTGATCCCAGAAGACCATAACTTGAGTAAAACTATTGACAGTAACTACCATGTTCCTGAGTATTTAGATGCAATCAAGGAATCAGTTGGGCATTAGACTAGAGGTTATTGATGTTACAATGTGACAAACATCTTGGTTATGTTAAGGTCATGTTCTGAGATTTCCTTGGAAGTTGAAAACTCAGTTTAATGACAGACAAATTAATCTGGTTTAGGAAATTCCAAGGCAGCCTAGCTCCTAAGTTGTGTCATGAACATGACTGACTGATTTGATTTCAGATTGCAATGAGAATTTAGAGAAAAAGCAGAAAAGAAATATTTGACAGCTTTGTCATAGTATAATAATAAAGGAAGCAAGATGAAAGATGCACCCATGGAAGATTTGAACATTAAAGAGATTAGCACCATTTAAGATAAGCTAATTACTTCAGCAACATCATTTCTCCAGCTGCTCAAATATGGGAAAATATAAACATTTTATTTGAAAAGAGAGTATTGGGAGTCCTAATCCTACAGGGCCTCCTAGGAAGTTCTTTCCTTAATATTCATTTAATTGTATCCAGCTGTCTAGACAGGAACAAGCCAGAACACCTAGGGTGTAAGCACACTCAAGCACTACTCACATCAATGAGTAACCTTGTCTTACATAGAGTTCTGTTGCTATATGTATACAGAACCCATGTGACGTGTTGTCAAAGATATAAGAGATGTGATGTCATAGAGGCTACCGAGAAAATTTCCAAGGAAAACCTGAAAGGCTCAACAGTATATGGAGTGACCTAAGTCTCTAGAAATATCCGTTGAAAGGCCAATGTTCTAAGCCATGAGAGTGAAGCTGTATCTGTAATCTCCAATACAGTCAAGATACTTGGAATATAGAATGTCTGATGAGAGAAGTCATAAACAGAAAGTAGATCTAGCCAACAGAAAAATCATGTAAGCTACAGCCACCAAACACTCAGGAAAGTAGCTGGCCAAGCATGTTGGGGATTATATTATGTCACTTATTGACCTTGATAGTATGAAGATTCAGAATTTACTATTTTCTCTGCTGAATTTGTTCTTGCTTTGGCTTCATTGTTATATTCTTATTCCTTGTTTTTGAAACGGTGTTGTTTAGTCTGTACCACTGTATCCAGTTTTCTTATAGCTAACAATTTGTCTTGAATCTCAAAAGATGCTTTGGACTCCTTCCTTTTGGCAGTGTAGGGGCAACGGAGAATTGAGAGTAAACAGAATTAACTTTATGAGTTAAGTCTTCAGCTCTTAATGGTCAGGGTAAGAATGTTATGCTTGTATCTCAAATTATCTCCAACAGAGAGTTGGTAATATCTTGGTTTTCAGCTTAAGGTATTTTGGAGAATGGAGACTTTCTGATGTAAGTCTTGTTAGAGAAGTTAGTACACTTGGGACATGCCTTTGAAGGATGTATTTTGTCCCAGATCCATCTCTTATAGTCTCTTTGTTTCTGGACCACCAAGAACTTCATGCTTCCTACATTGGTATTTGGTTTCAAAATAGACCTAAAAAGCAATGGAGACAGATGGGCATCAGTGAAAGCAGTGAAACTATAAGTAAAAAACATCTTTTGTTGATTTTGACATATGTGTCAAAGTGAAAATATCTGACCAAAACAAATAACTTGTATGTCATTCTAGCAATAGGAGTGGTGGCACTGGATATGTGTAAAGTAGCCTACATTTCACTAAAAGTGACAACAGTTGGTGGCTTGTTATTTCTACCATTCTCTTTTTATAGATACAATTACTAACTTCTGGAATTTAAATCTGGTTGTGGAAATGAAAACAAATCCATAAGCCCAAAGTATCCTAGGTTTGATTAAGTTGAGGACTACTGTAATAAAATTTTCAAAAGTGAAAAATAAAAAAGAAACTCAAAACATAGGAGGAAGAGGAGGAGGATGAAGTAAAAAACACTTATTTCAAACACATGAATAGTAGTGAAATAAACATCAGAGTTATTACCAGAAAACTTACAAAACAACCATGTACTCATATCTAAAAATGTGCCCTTGCATGATGAAGGAGAAATAAAAGTTGTCCTGGAGAAACATACACTAAGGAATTTAATCATTTCTGTTCCTCCACTAAAAGAAAGAAATTATTAAATCTGAGATCTTCATGCTATCACAGAAAGTTGTTAAGTACTAATACAAAACATAAAACATCAGAAAGATTTTTCAGGAGGCAGAGTAACATAGCAGCTGAGTAAAATCCTCAGGCAATTATCTCCTCACAGTCACACCTACTGAAACAGCTATTTATATGTGAAGCTAGCTTCACAAGAGTTAAGAATGGCAATATTAAGAGAACATAGTTCACAATTGTAGTTTAATGATAATTTTAAAAAGGCACTCATAGGAGATGACTGTCCCTATCATCTCTTTCCCAATTCTAGCAGGGTAACGTGAAGAGGGATATTTGCCACTTGGGTTTTGAAAAAAGGTAATCATGTCTAAAACCAGTACTAGGATTTTATGAGAATAATTAGTGCCAGCATATGTTCATAACCTCAGTTCAAGGGGAGTAGCTGAATAATAAGTTGCTAGAATTGCATTAGACAAGTTTCAAAGAGACTGCCTAGACACCTCTTCCTAAATTTGCCAGAAAAATGAGCAAGACTCTTGGGAAGCAAGTTAGAAATTTAGCAAAGAATTTTGTCTTAGTTAGGGTTTTACTGCTGTGAACAGACACCATGACCAAAACAAGTCTTATAAAGGACAATATTTAATTGGACTGGCTTATAGGTTCAGAATCCTGATCATCAAGCAGGGCAGCATCTAGGCAGGAATGATGAAGGCAAAGCTGAAGGCTTTTTTTTTTTCATCTGAAGGCTGCTAGTGAAAAATTGACTTCCAGGCAGCTAGGATGAGGGTCTTAAATCCCATGCCAACAGTGACACCTATTCCAGCAAGGCCATACCTCTAAAGAGTACCATTCCTTGGGCCAAGCATATTCAAACCATGACATTCCACTTCCTTGCCCCAAAGGCTTATTCAAACACGTGAGTCTATATGGTCCATACCTAGCCATAGCATAATAAAAATGTACATTTAGTCCAACTTCCAAAGTCCCCATAATCTATAGAAGTATCATCAACATTAAAAGTCTCTTCTGAGATCCATCCAATCACTTAACTGTAATCCCCAAATCAAGAAAGAAAACCAACTGCACAAACTCCAAACTCTGTATCTCCATGTTTGATGTCAAAGCTGTTTTAAGATCTCCAACTCCTTTTTCATCTTTGTTGACTGCAACAAACTTCTTTTCCTGGGCTGGTTCCACTCCCTGATAGCAGCATTCCTCAGGAGATATCCCATGACTCTGGCATCTCAAAAATTGTGGGGTCTCCAAGGCAACTCCAATGTTACAGCTTCTTGTTTCAATATCACATGATCTTCTGGGCTCCTCCAAAGGGCTGGTGTCACTTCTCCAGCTCTTCCCTTTGTAGCACTCTAAGCTCAGCTTGATCTGCTCTACTGCATATGCTGTTCTTAGTGATCATTCCATGGCACTAGCATCTCTAATACACTGGGATCTTCCACAGCAACCAGGCTTTACCAATAACCTCTCATAAGCTCTCTTCATAGTGCCAAGCCTCAACTCCTTTGTATGACCCCTTCAGTCCTGGGCCGTCATCTGCAACTGAGGCTGCACCTTCACCAATGGCCTCTCACAGTACCAAGCTTCAGCTGATCTTCATGACCCCTTAATGCCTTCAAAACCAATACCACCTTGGTGAGTTTTACACATTACCAGGTACAACTGCAGCATGAGGTACAACCTTGACTGAGTCTGGATCACAGCTTCTTTGTGCTCTTAGAAAAGTTCACGTCTGTGATGTTGGTTTCTTCTTAATCATCACTTATTTCTTAGCTCCAGCTAATCAGCATTAATTGTCCCAGTAGTTCCTACTACTTTTCACTCTAAAGCCAGAGCCACATGGCCGAAGTTATCTTGTTCTGCTCCTTACTGGGGCTGGAACACCCCCCCCCACCCAGCCACACACACACACACACACACACACACACACCATTCTATTATCAGCTTTCTGTTTTCCAACTTTCTCACTACCTAAACATGCCTTTCCTACAACTTGCTCTGTAGATTGAGATTGAACTCAGAGGTCTGGATGACTCTGTGTCCTGTGATGCTGTGATTAAAGGTGTGTACCACCATGCCTGGTTTTAAGCTTTCCTTCAGCTACAACCTTCTTTGTCCCAGGCTGGCCTTGAATTCAGAGAGCTGCTGTTGTTGGGGATGGATATTGTACTGTGAGCCAAAGTTCCCCTCCCTTCTTGAGAAACTTCAGACCTTTTGAAATGACAGCTGACCGAACATCAAGATCAGATAATGGTATCTGCAAACTTTCCGAGAATAACCACAGAATGTCCCCTGAGCTAAGAGTAGATAATGTGTTCCCAGGCAGTTATGCAGAACCACCCCGCCCCTGGGCTGAGGCAGGGGCAAAGTTCTCCCTCTTTACTTCCTCCTTCTTACCGCTTAGATTCTGTAACCTTGCTCACAATAAACAGACCTTGACAATCATTGCTTGGTCTTGCTCTTTCTTTCTTGCCTATTTCTCTTTCAGGCATGGTCCCCCTCAGACCCCCCGAATAACTGAGTCCTGCGGGTCGGAACATGCTGTCCCTTGCCTCCTGGGATAAAAGGCTTATACTACCTTTTACCATGCCTGGACCTAAATTTAGCTAGGTGGGATCTTGCCCCAAGGTCTCCAATCTCTTAATTCAATTTAATATCTGTGAACTTAAGATTTAGCTCCATTTCACTTCCTGATGTCCCTTTAAATTTTTCCTTTCTAAGCTTGCTATGCTTGTTCAAAATGCTCTTCATAAGGTATGACCAGAGAACAAAGTCTATGCTGGGTGTTTCTGAGACTTCCTTTGTCAGTGCAATTAATATAAATTGCTAACCTTAGCCTTATATAATCTATTCAGACAAGGGCAAAAAGCAGACACATTCTTCCCCAAAATATCACAAAACAATCTCTTGGCCACATATTAAAACTCTTCTCTTCCGAAGCCTCAGAGCCAGGCTTCCACAAATCAAATCACCCTCAGCAACAAAGTTTACCATATTCCTAATAGGACGGCCCACTAAGACCCATTTAAAGCATTCTGCTGCTTTCCAAATCTAAAGGTTTAAAATCCAGATTCTTCCAAATGAAAACATGGCCGGGCCTATCACAGCAATACCCCAGTTCCTTGTACCAACATCTGTCTTAGAGTGTCACTGCTGTGAACACACACTATGACCAAGACAACAATATGGCAGCTAGAAGTAAAGCTGACCATGATATGAATGCTTCCCATTCAATTGGAGTTAGAGCACATATAAAGTCTCTGACTGTAAGCACTAAATTTTGGGATATCTGGGCTGTTCCATCATCAGAGGACAGATAGTTAAGATGATCCTTTTGTTCTCAAGGTTGATGTTAACCATAACAACATTTTTATCAGTTATTTTATTTATTTACATTTCAAATGTTATCCCCCTTCCCAGTTTCCCCTCTGCAAACCCCTTATCCCCTCCTCCTCCCCCTGTGTCTATGAGGGTGCTTCTCCATACCCACCCACTCCTGTCTCACCACCCTAGCATAGGAATGAGCCTAGGGAAAGAACTGGAAACTGAAGCACTTTGTGGCAGGGAGACACAGGTGGAAACACAGGTTAATATCAACCTTGAGAACAAAAGGATCATCTTAACTCTCTGTCCCCTGATGATGGAACAGTCCAGTTATTTCCAAATCCAGTGCTTACACACAGAGCCTTTATATGTGCTCTAACTCAAATTTAATGGGAAGGATTCATATCTTTGTCAGTTTTACTTCTAGCTGTAATATGGACTTGCATGTATCCCTAACACTATGCAACCCCTTATAGCTATAAGATACATACACTGAAGTAAGTACTTTATTTTACTTTGGAATGTAGTGCCAGGCTGGTGAATTCTGACACTGACCAGATCATAACGCCAGCCCAAGGCCTACCTGCAGAAAGCATTATGTCTACACTAGGGTATACCAAAGGGAGTCAATAAGCTTCACATCTCTATTAGGCTCAGCATTACCAGTAGCTTGTTTTAGAGAATTTGGCCATGAATCTAACTCAGAAGCAGATAAGTAGAAACAATGGGTGTCTTGTTTTTATTCCAAGATAGCATTGTATTCATAAATCATAGGCTTGGGATATGGCATAAATTTTTAGTATTGGCAAGAAGGAATTCAGTATAAAAGCTTTGGCTAATTTCTCAGTAGTGATTTTCTTAAAAGAAGCACAGAATTCTACAAGCCCACTGACAGCCTGCTACAGTAGATGAAATATTTCTTCCTACTTCATCTCTACAGGAGACATGTGGAGACAGCATAATTTTAAAAGTATCCTTCCATTTTAAATTGAACAATAAAGCAAAAGTCAGTTTGGAGCAAATGGGTTTTACTCCCATCTAATGCTGAAACACTTACAATACATGAACATGAACAGTGAATATATAGCATATAGATAAAACCTTAGCTTTATTATCTGATATTGAAATGACTTAGAGTCTTAGAAAATATAAGCAAGCCCCTTAGAATTTCTGGAAGTACTGTTACAGGTTTCTCATACAGTACTATTATTGGATTCACATACAGAGAAACAGAACATAGAGGGTTTGAGGAAGAGTCTTTATTTATGCAAACATGGAATCAGGGGATTCACATCTAAACACTGTAAGCACAATGGGGTGCTGTCATCTATATATTTCTCTAATATGGTAACGTACATTTTTATTGGGTATTGCTTTAGAGCTATAAAAATAAGGATGCATGAGTGTAATATGGTTATCATGACACTATGGCATTGAAGCTGCTGAAATGCAATAAGACTGCACATGCATACACTGACATTGATTAGGTCACATTATTTTTCCTTTGTTTTAAAAGGGCCCTTACCACAATACAGAAGCAAACAAAGCAGATTATGAATAATGTATTGAAAAAATAACCCAATCCTTCAACATCCAGATGGTATTGTATATAATAAATTATAGATATGTTTTAGGTCTAATATTAAGGTCTTCCATTCATTTGGAATTGATTTGTGTGCAGGATAGGGGAGATATTTAAATCTTCTACATGTAGATAACCAGTTTTCCCAGCATCATTTGTTAAAGACACTGTCTTTCTTTAATGTATGTTTTGGGAATTTTTCTCTAAATTCAGGTGTCTGCAGGTTCCTGGACTCTTATCTGTGCCCTTGATTCTATTCCATTAATAAAGATGTCTCTTCTCATGGAGGTGTAAGGGTCCCTGATTCATCAACAAATGACACTCTGGACTCAAGCAGTATTAAACAAAAAGAGTCTTTTATTCTGCAGAAGTCCAGCATACTAGGATCTCCACATTACCAAGATAGAAAGACAGCCAAGTGAGCTCACATGCTTGATTTAATTGGAATTCTGGGTAGCTGAGCTTTATTTTACTCTATCTCTAGGCATTCAGGAACCATTACCAGGGCAAGGAGGTTGGAAACTGTTGCTGAGGAATCCCTGGATATGTGAGCTTTGTCTTACTCTATCTGTAAGGATATTTCATTACCAGGATATGGGGACTGGCTGGAAACTGCTGACCCAGTTCTTGCCCCAGGTAGTGTGACAATTTTTGACTACCTGCCTGAAGCCTGAGTTTTTAGGGCTAATCTCCTGAAGTGCCTATATGATGTCTGTCATGGAGTCAGCCTGTCTCATCAAAGGTATCATGTTGATTTTACTACTATGGTTCTGTAGTATACCTTGAAATCAGATATAATGAATGATGTCTCCAAGTATATTTTCATTTTGAAACTCTGAAATTTCTGAATGAACGAGTAGGGAATATACTTTAGGATGTAGGCTCAAGTAAGACATTTCTAAATAAAATTCTTATTGCCCAGGAAATAACAACAATCAGCAAGTATCAGTGCGTTCAATTAAAACGAAATGGGAGTGGTTGGGTGGGTGGGGAGGGAATTGGGGACTTTTGGGATAGCACTTGAAATGTAAGTGAAGAAAGTATCTAAAAAAAAACCAGAACCTTTGGCCTTGAAATCTAGGATCACTACATTCAGTAAATTGACCTTTTCTTTCCCAGCAACAATTGAATGACAATAGACCCTCAGCTAGAGGCAAGATTTCCTGCTAACTCCTCTCCTCAATGCTAGGATTTTGTCTGGCTTGGGATAGTACAAATCTTGGTCATGCTGTCTCATTCTCTGTAAAGTCATGTGTGCATCTAGCCTGAAGTGTCTGGAAAACACTGTTGCTGGGAAGTCATGAAGCACCTCCTGGTTTTATAATCTTTGTGCCCACTCAACCACATAGATTCTAGAGTCTTGGGGAAAGGGATATAATATAGATATGCTAAAACTGTTAATTGACTGAATAGAGACCCTGCAGATTTGGGCGAGGGATCTGCCAGCTATACATGTGACAGGTAATTAGTATTTAGAATATACAACCAACAAAGAACAAAATAAAACAAAAGCCCTAAACACCAAGAAAACAAACAACCCAACCACCAAAGACAAGCATTCAAACATATAAACCTATTGGGAGACCATTCAAATACAAACCACCACAAAGAGGGAAGAAATAAAGAAGCCTTAAGGTAGAAGACTTAGTGTTTTGTTGTCATATGATACAGTCTTTTGTAGTCATACTGTATGAAAGTAAAAAGGTTTAAATATTCAGGTTGGAAGGGTTTAAGTAAGAATGTGGTGGAAGAGTAGGCAGAAAGGGGGGAAGAAGAAAGTGGTAATTGAAAGAAAATAAAACTTGAGACCTGTTATGTCAAATAGCCCAAAGAGTTGTTTATGAGCTTTGAAACTTGGGGCTGAGAACATAGCAGAACAGGCCAGGACATGCCCAGGCAGGCCCATGGAAGGAGTTACAGAGACAAAATTTGGAGCTGAGACAAAAGGATGGACCATCTAGAGACTGCCTTATCCAGGGATCCATTCCATAATCAGCCTCCAAACGCTGACACCATTGCATATACTAGCAAGATTGTGCTGATAGGACCCGGATATAGCTGTCTCTAGTGAGACTACGCCGGGGCCTAGCAAACACATAAGTGGATGCTCACAATCAGCTATTGGATGAATCACAGGGCCCCCAATGGAGGAGCTAGAGAAAATACCCAAGGAGCTAAAGGGATCTGCAACCCTGTAGGTGGAACAACATTATGAACTAACCAGTACCCCGGAGCTCTTGACTCTAGCTGCATATGTATCAAAAGATGGCCTAGTCGGCCATCACTGGAAAGAGAGGCCCATTGGACTTGCAAACTTTATATGCCCCAGTACAGGGGAACGCCAGCGCCAAAAAGTGGAAGTGGGTGGGTAGGGGGTTGGGGGGAGGGTATGGGGGACTTTTGGGATAGCATTGGAAATGTAAATGAGGAAAATACCTAATTAAAAAAAAAAAAAGAAAAGAAAAGAAAAGAAAAAAAAAAAAGACATTCCTGAGGCTGCTTGGCCATAAAGATCAAGAAAGATAAAGAGAATGACATACCAGACTGGCCTGGCGCCTCCCTATCTCCTGCCCTTCTGACCTAAGTTAAATGTTATCTGCATGTACAGTCTGCTAATGTTTAAATGGACCAATCATGTGAAACCATGCCAATTCTTCCCTGCTGATGTTTAAATGAACCAATCATGTGAAACTGTGCCAATACCTCCCCCAGTCCCAGCCCCTTTTCTATAAAAACCCCTAGCTTCCAAGCCTCGTGGTCGAATCCACTGTCTCCTGTGTGAGATATGTTTCGACCCGGAGCTCTGCCATTAAACTACCTAGTGTTTTTACATCAAGGTGTTCTGTTCTGTTCGTGATTCTTGGGTGCACACTGAATTGGGAATTGAGTGGGGGTTTCCCCACTAGGTTCTTTCATAATCAAAGCTATCAGAAACCTACTATCTTAAAAGTTTATTACAAAAAAACCATTTATACCTTTTATTGAGTTTGTTATTTGACATAAACACACGTGTGTATATGTGTGTGTGATATGTACATATATGTGTGTGTGTGTGTGTGTGTGTGTGTGTGTATGCCTAAACTAATTATTGTAACTCCCATTCTCAAATATAATTTTTTAAAGGAGAGGTTAAGTAAAGGAACTCTACATGGGTCTGGTTATATAATGCATACTTCAGTATTCATAGGTTATTTAAAGCTGCATGTTATGTAGAGCTTCCTATGGGTTGTTTGTCCAAGAGCTTACAAGCCTCCAAAACAATATAATTCATTTTCATGACCCCTGCTTGTACATCTGAACTAGATGTTAATACTCTGTTTCTCAGTATAACAGCCAGATGTGTTAACTACAAAACTGATAAATCAAGGAAGAATTGAGCTAAAATCCCTTTTCTTGCTGACTAGCTTTCATATTGCTGAGAAGTACTATGTAGGGTATAAATAAAGAAAAGCTTAATCACAGATCAGTTTTGAGCTGCATTATTGACATATGTACTTATTGGTGAAATATGGAGATGATAATGTTAAGGTGCTGCATCCACTCCAGTAGAGACCTGCATATCAGGCCCAAAAGCCTGGACTCAGTCCCGAGGTGAAAAGTTCATGGAAACTTAGTCTCCCAAAACCATGGCATCTTGTAATAGTGAATGCTCCAAATCTGTCTTTGCTTTAGTTGGTGAATGGATCTGTGTGCTTTCCCTCAATATTGCTTTATTATAAGTGCCTCTAAGGATTGATTTTTGACATATAGCTAAGTTAGATTCTCCACTGGTCCTAGGCAGTTCTTGAGCTGACCCTGGACATAGCTGAGTCACTGCCCTACACAGGAATTTACAATTATCTAGGAAGAAGGTAGGTTGTGGTCTAGGGAGGAACTAGATACTTAGAACTATAGATAGCTGAGTTACACCCATACACAGGAATTTACAATGGCCTAGGGGAAGGTGGGCTATACAATAGACTAGAATTGGAACTATGCCAAGGGGGTGAAGCCCTTGTCCCTGGCTTCTAGCATTAAGCTGACCTTAGGTGGGGCTGCTTTTGATTCTAGTTGTTAACATTGATTTTTATCCCAGTTGGTTCCTGCTAGCTTTTAAGTACGCATCCCTGTTTTGTGAAAAAGTCACTTATAAGACTGGTGCTCACTTTGAGACAAATTACATTTAGATACCACACTCCCTCATGTACTTATTTGTTTGTCATCGGAGTCAACTCCTTGCCAGACTGTACCTGGAACCAACCCCTGATTTCTACCATGAATTGAGGGAGGCTGATTGGGGCTGGTCTGCGGGATTAAGGGTAATCACATATTTTCTAATTCTATTTGAGGCCCACTTCACAGGAGGAAAATCATACCTGAACATATAAACTTAGTATCTTGTCCAGGGGTCATGATTCCAAGACTACAGTTGCTTTCCTAAGTGGGCATGCTGTCAAACTGCCTTCTAAATATACCCAAGAATCAAGAAGACAAAACCGTAACTGAGATTGCTTAATTGTATATAACTCCTGCCCCATACGTTTTAAAAAATGTAAACTTCCGGGCCGGGCGTGGTGGCGCACGCCTTTAATCCCAGCACTTGGGAGGCAGAGGCAGGCGGATTTCTGAGTTCGAGGCCAGCCTGGGCTACAGAGTGAGTTCCAGGACAGCCACGACTACACAGAGAAACCCTGTCTCGAAAAAAAAAAAAATGTAAACTTCCTATTAATACAATGATATTTATTGGGTTTGGAGTAAGTGAATTCTGTTAGTTGTCCTTCCCCATGTCACCACATTGACCAAGTTCCCCCCATTACTTGTCTGTTCCAAATTACCTGACTCTTTAATTGGCATATTGTAACATGTTTCTCTACCCTGTTGGAACTATTGGAGCTAGAGTTTTAGTTTTCCCACAAAACATTTTGTTTTGTTACTTTTAAGGGTCTATGATTCACCAACAAATGATAGCCTAGACTAAAATAGTATACAAATGCAAAGAGTGTTTTATTCTGGGGAAGTACATCATGCTAGGGTCACCCATTCCCAAGATAGACAACCAAGTAAGCTTGCAGGCCTGGTTTAAAGCACATTAGAGAATTCTAGAGTAGGTGAACTCTATGTTAATCTGTTGGGTCCATCTCTACTGATATTCCATTACCAGAGTTTGAGGGTTGGAAATTTACTAGGGAAGTCTGGAAACTGCTGCTGACCCATTTCACTGTCTTTGCCTCACACAAGGTAGCAGGGCAGCTTCTGAGCCCTAGACTTGCCTGGAATTGCCCAGTTTGTGGAAACAGATTAAGGCCAAGTCTCCTTAACTGTCAATTGGAAGTCTGTCATGGAATTGGCCTAGCCTTCTCACTAAGTTCAAATGAACATTCACTTATTAATAAATTAATTTGAATCCAACCTTCTTTTTGAGGGACTTTATCATATAAAGGTACCCTAATGATCATAATAGAAACATATAAATTATATCTCCTAGACAATTTTTGTAAGCAAGAGATCTAAGTGAAAGACCTCTGAAGGGAGACCCTCACTCAAGTCTCGGGATAATAGTGGACCCCCAAGAACTCTCGAGAGACCAAGCTTGATGCAAACCACACGAGGCTTCATTGGGGAAAGCCAGAGCTCTGGGGATGACTCGTATCCCACACAGGGGTAGAGGAGTTGATCCCAAGGGGAAAGGGGTCCCAGTTTTTATAGGCCCTCAGGGGGGAAAGGAGAAGGAGGGAATAGGGGATTTCCCGATCTAAACAATATCTATTCTAAAATGATTTCTCGAGAAATGGGTATGTGCAGGATACAAGGAAAGAGTCTGGTGCAGGTGCAGCAACTCCGGATTGGCCATGGCTGTGGTTGCTGGGGAGATTTTCCGACTCTTCCCCAGCAACCAATATCACAAACACCTGGCAGTGGGCTTCATCAGTGGGCACACACATGGGTTCAAAGAAAGGTCAGAACATTGGCAGACACACAGGTTCTAGGAGCGGCCAGAGCATTCTGCACCTCTATTTTTCTAATCAGTGAAGTTAGTTCTGCTAACAATGAAATCTATTTTGCCAATTTTAGGGCTTCAGTGACCTTTTACATTCTGTCAGGATCTTTCATAAGCAAAGTAGACTTACTTAAGGTATATTTGACGCTATATTTTAAAGCTAAGAAGAGGAGACAATTGGTTATCAAAAAAAATTCTGGTTTGTAGGTCAATATGGTGGCTTAAAATCCATTAGCACACTCCAGAAGATGTAGATATGAGTCAAAAAAAAAACTATAGTTTAAATTTTTATCCCAATTTTTAGTTGTAGAGGATACATAGTAGTATGGTAATGTCAATTTCTAGATTTTAACTTAACTGATATCATAACAGTCCTCTCCTTTGAGCAATAAATTGTATATACTTATGAATTATCAAGGAATAGTATAGAATATGATAAGGAAGGAAAAATAGATCAAGTCAATGAAGGATCAATTAGAATAGAGGCTTGATACAAGTTAAGTTCCTAACAATTTGGTTCTGATATAACTTTTAGAACAGAATCCTTTTAAAAATAACTTTATTTATTGATGTGTGTGTATTTGTGTGTGTTGCAATATTTATGTGACACTGTGTGAGTGGGGGATCATAAGCATGCATGTGGATGTTAAATGACAAGATTGAAGAGTAATTTCTTTCCCTTAACTTCTAGATATCAAACTCAGGTCATCAGGCTTGAGTAGCAAGCAATTTTCCCACTGAACCATATCATTTAGGTATCCCTTGCCATAACTTATAAACATATAAATATTCTTACTAATAGCATATCACTTAATATATTCACCCAAAATTTTTGTTCTTCCAAAACTCCATGAGCTATTACTTGAGAATTTATCAATTCTGTTTTTAGATATCTTTGAATTTGAATCAAAGAAGCCTGTCCCTTTATAAATTTTAGTTCTGATGGTAAGTATTTCTAGTTTAGCTTGTAAAAATACAATCTGTTTCTTTCTTGAAGGGAATGTGAAGCAGTTACCTTTACCTAGATTTTTCCCACCTTTTCCAAATACTTGCAACTTCAATTTCCACAATTATCATGCATACACATAGCTGGAGTAAAAGTAGATAATTTGTCTCTAAATATTTTCTCCTCTTTTGAATTTCTTTTTCACATTTTTATGGAAATACATTTATTTTTTTAAAAACCACAACCTATATTGCTAGCTGGTGGGATTTCTGTATTTTATTAGACTTATGTGGTGATAGTTTTACAGAAATAATTCTCTCATGTCTCACTCTTAAGTCAATTCTTCCTACTGTATTTTAGGTTTATCCTGTATGTTTATAGGAACATGCAAGGGCTCAAAGACTCATATATATATATATTCTCATCAGAGCCAATAAAGTTACTTGTAAACGTAGTCAATGGTTAATTTAGCCTTTATTAGGAGACATATGAACATCTTGGCAATTCCCCTGACAGCTCCATCTTTTGGAACTACAGAGAACAAATGCTTCTTATTTCATTCTATCTATGATCAAGTACTCACAACATTTCTAAACTAAAAGGCACAGAATTTCTACACTAAGCAACATTTGAATATGGGGAAAAAACAAAGTGCAGAATTTTGTATCAGAGTGGCAAGTCAGAAAGGATGATTGCTAGCAAATAAATAAGTGCTCTGACCAAATGTCCAGAAACAAAAATAAATAAATGTATTGGGTAAATTCTCTGAAACAAAAGAGGAAGATGTGATGATTAATCTCAGTTGCCTACTTGATAAAGTGTAGAATCACATAGGAAGCAGATTCTGATCACACTTAAGGATTCTCTTGATTGGGTTAATTGTGATGTGAAGACCTACACAGTGGGGTGACATCATTCCTTGGGCTGAGATGGTAGATAAATAGAGATCTATATAAAAAATAGAAAGTAAACTAAGCACAAGTCAACATTCATTCCTTTTTTCATCCTTATTTCCAAATGCAATATCACCAGCAGCTTCAAACTACCATTTCCTCAAGCTCTCCACCACAGTAGACTTATAGCTCAAATTTTGAACTAAACTAAATGCTTTCTCCCTTAAGTTGACATAAGTTATCACAACATGAAAAAATACCAAGATCAAAAAATTATGTCAAAAATTAGACAATCAATGTGGTATACTTGATCTTGTGTTTCTTAAGTCCATGCAACAGTTTTGTGACTAGGATGTGGAAGAGTTTTGTGCTTTTGGCGAAGAAGAGGCTCAGCATACTTAAGTAGAGCTGGTGTGTCATTCCTGTGGGGAATTAGGAGATAAGAATGTTGAGAGAAACATGGAGATTGGAGGGCAAGCTCATAAAGCTTCAGAGTAAAGGAGGACTCTAACAGAAACTGGTCTGTGGAACATTCATGTAATATTTGTCTGAGAAGATAGCTTCATTCTTCCCTATCTCAAAATCTTGAGTGAGGTTGAGGAAAAATGAACTAACTTGTTTGTCTGAGAAAATCTCTTGATAATCACATTTGAGCTGGTAATGACAAAACAATAAATAAGCTGGGCGTAGTGGCATATGCCTTTAATCCCATCACTCCAGAGGCAGAGGCAGAGGCAGGCAGATTTCTGAGTTCAAGGCCAGCTTGGTCTATAAAGTGAGTTTCAGGACAGCCAGAGCTATACAGAAAACCAAAAATCAAAAAAAAAAAAAAAAAACAAACCAAAACAAAACAAAACAAAAAAAAAAAACAAAACAAAAAAAATAAGAAAACCAACAACAACAACAAAACAATAAATAGACTTCCATGATTAAAGATAAACTTTCTGTAGTACACTATTACAGTAAATAAAGTATCCTGATGATGACTAGAAACACTCCTATCAGAGGATCCATTTTGTGAGAATCCAAACAAATTTGGAAGACTTTGCTGTAGGGTCTCCCTGCTAATTTAAAGCAGACCTAGGGTAGTGCTATCCTAGTGTCTATATTCATATTTTTTCAGGCAAACAGAGCATAATAATGCATTCCTTATACTGCTGATTTTACAGACACAGAACATAAAAACACAAAAATAGCTGAGGCCAGTTAGCGCAAGGCAGGTTCAGAGAATTTTGACTTTTAATGTGTCAGTACTGCTTATCACTATGGAGACTTTTCATGTTGATCTGTATGAATTTTAGGTTATAAAATGGTCATTAGCTTTGTCTTGGAATTTTTATTGCTATAAAGAGATACCATGACCACAGCAACTCATATAAAGGACAACATTTAATTGGGGCTGGCTTACAGGTTCAGAGGTTCAGTCCATTATCATCATGGCAGAAAACATGGAAGCATACATAATGCTGGAGGAGCTGGGACAAATGGAAGGTTATGACTTAAAGTGAAATATCTAGGTGTTAAGTAGATAAGGTGTGGAACATTGATTATTAATCCAGGTTTTCAACCTGGATGGGATCTGAATCTTCTGAATTTTTAAAAAATATGTCTCTGTGAAATTATCTGACATTGGTAAATTGAGGTAGGAAGACCTGTTCAGTATGAACATCACTCTTTGAGCTTGGATCTGTATGGAAAAGAGAAAGTTATCTGAGAACATTCATTGATTTTTTTTTTCCTGACTGAGGATGTAATGTGATCAACTGCTTCAAGTTCCTACTGCCTTGGCTTCCACACCATGGAAGGTAGACTATATATATTTCCAATTATGATCCAGATATAAGTATTTTCTCCTGTAAATTACCTTTATTAGAACATTTTATCAGATCATCAGAAAAGGAGATTAGTATAAGCCATGAGCCATCTATCTCACAAAAAAGAGAGATTTTTCAGACATTTGGGAGACCTCACAAAGATCTAACCCAGAGAGGAACATAGACAATTGTGAATAAAGGGCTAATGCTGGTACCTCGTGCAGATCCAAGTGATGACTGGTAAAAGCTAATTATACTTTCAGGTCTTATAACTGGGTTCCAAAACTAGCATGCAATACATAACTTTAACTTTACAGTTCTGAGTAAAATATGAGATCATAGGCCAGGAGTACAGAATCAGGTTGTGCTGTATAACATGAGACAGTGCAGAAGCAGTAACAAGAATGATTTGTAGTCACAGAACAAAGGAAACCAGCAGGCCAGTCATTCCCCAAATTAAATAGTGGGAACACCAGGTAGGCAGGTTATATCGATGTGGAGAAAACTCTGACATAGGTTTAAGATATTATTTGAAGACATTATTAACTTTTGGGTGGCTGAACCTAGCCTTGATTTGTTAATATATTCCAGAGGATTTACTGATAGTTAAAAGGACATTCGTTTATACACATCAGTAGGCAATAAATAGCAATTAATTAACACTGATAACTCATGAGAATTTACTTTTGGATTTGTAGTATTCAAACTCTGCAATCACAAAATTCTAATAAATCCCTCAATTCTATAATATCCTTACCATATGTATGGATTGATTTCTTGAAAATTTCAGTTCACAGTATCAAAGATTAACAATATAGAAACTGTACAGGTACTAGTAAGTGTGCCATTATGTCATGACAGCCTGGATTAGATTATCATTACTTGGTACATTGGCCTTTCTTTTTTTAAACTCAGTATTATAAATTGTCAAATAAATCATACAAACAAATACCCTTTCCTTTAATTAATGGAGAGACTAACTGTTCCAGTCATCTCCTGTAGAAAGTAAATGAAAAGACCATTAATAGTTATGTTTACTTTTTATCAGGACCCAGGATGCCTGATGGTGTTTGGATAAAAATGAAAGGGAGGATGAAAAACAAGCTAATCTCATTCCTTAACTAAATATGGGATATCATTTCACAAACAATAAAATAATATATTATTTTAATGATTTCTTATGATGATCTACAGTCCAAGGTCAGCTGTTATATAGGTATATCCTAATATAAAAGATAAGGAGAATATCCCTTGACTGATGGCAGTGTCTGTGGAGGTTGGATGTTCAGCTCATCTTTCAGCCTTTTGTTTGAATACTGTTGCTTTCTTCATAAAAGTTGCTTTATATATGAGTTTCCTTTGTATAGGATTTTAGTCCTCCCCATATTTTGGCAGTGCTAAACCTTCAATAAATTTGAATTCCATGCTATCAATACTTTCTTTCCTGATAATTGTTCTTTGATATGTGACAAACATGACTTTGGTGATGTTATTAAAGATTTTAGAAGACTAGGCCATGGTAGCTTTAAGAAGTAGGCTCATCTACCTATTCTCGGTATAGAATTTTGAGACATAAATAAGAGTTAAAAGCAAAGAAAAAGATTTATGCAATGTGGCCTCACTAGAAAGAGAAAAATTAAAGAGGTCAATTGATTCCCAGGTTCAACTTTGGGGACAAGAATGAGGCGTAGGCTTAAATAGAGGGTAAGATATTATAATAATTATACAACTCTGGGTCAAGTGTGATTCTACATATCATTGGCTCATCATTATCTTAGCTCCAGCCTATCCTATAGGGTAGCCTGATAATGTTGTCAGAAATATGTGAAATATTTTCTGAGGAAAGCCTGTCTTTTTCCCTAGCATTAGATTCATAGAGAATTAACAATTCTTTGACACTCATGTAGCAAAAACCTGTGAATGAAATGCAGGAGCACAGTGCACTGAGCTGTCTGTTAATTAATCACTAGATTTTTCAGATTGTGGAGAGATGCACATGTTGTAGACCCAGAGCTCAATTAAAATTCATCTTAGACTATGTTTATCTCTTCTATTAGACACTTCTAACCAAACTCTGTATCTTATCTAATATGTCTTTGACTATCAGATGAAACCTTTTGAAATGTATAAATTTAGCACAAGTATCCACAGACCTAAAATCTAAGGATACCATCAGACCTACAAAGGAGATTTCCCTATTTTGCTGTAACAGGCTCATCCGGCATTTTCACAGATATATTTGGAAACTGTCTGATTTATGAGCCTCTTTGTTCTATTTATATAAAATCTAAACAAAAGTACTACCTCATTGGAACATGGGGTTTGGAGAAGCATAAATCTATATGGCTACAACCCCCACAGACCTGTTACCTGGCTACCTAGTATGTGTATAGGAGACTAACAGGCAGAACATTCTGTTCTGTTTTCACTCAGCCTGGTCTCCACTGCTGACACTACCTACATGATTTGTCTTTCATCCATGTACCAGTTCATCCAACTGGACTACTGTCTACTTATTTGTGTATTTGGATACAAACCTTCCTCCTTTTACAGCCTCTATAATCTTAAGCCTTGTTACTACTCATTCAAGAGCCTCTCCTTAACTCAGATTCAGGAGCTTAATTCTGTAGCCATGTCTGCTGCTTACCTCTAAGAAGCTTTCTTAATTTCATACCTAACTACTTACACTGATTTTTCTTGGCATTTGTATTGGTTTCCTGATTCTGCCTTTCAGTAGGGCCTCTTTGGAAATCCTGATTTCTTCTGTTACTTCTGTAATTCTTTTGTAGACATTCTGAATTGTCTACATATATAGTTAGGTAGGTAAATATGTATTTATTATTTGAAGTATAAAGTATTATATGAGAGTAATATTAAGTAACTAAGATTTAAATAAAATAAGGGAGGTTCTGTTGAGATGGGCAAGTGGGTAAAGGGGCTTCCTCCCAAGTCTGATGATCAGAATTTAATTCTTAGGACCCATATGGTGGAAGGAGAAAACCAACTATTCTGACATGTACTTTATAGCATGTGTTCATGCACTGACAACATACTACATAAACAAATGTAATGTAAAAAGTTTAAAGATTAAAATATAGTAATTTTTATTTGTCTCAGCTAGCTAGCTGTCAAGGGAAATCTGGAGTTCTTGGCAAACTGAACCAAAGAAACAAATATAGTTTGTGAATTTATTGTTATTCTGACAATGTGGATAGATACAAATTTATGTGACTATGTTTCCAGTGCTCTCAAAAGACAGTAATAACACCAAGAAATTTCTTATACCAGTAAAGTATCTTAAAATTCAATTAAATTCTGACACTAGAGCTAGAAGAAATTCTCAGGAAAATACTTCAAGTTTTAGGTAATCTCTGAAAGTTCATGTTATAACCTGTTTCTGAATAATAAGGTAGCTACAAATTAAAGGTTCCCATGACCTCCATTTCAATTCTTATTTTTTGCTGGAGTGGATTATAGAACGCCAGCAAATAAAACATTTTATTTGCCATTCATTATTCATTATGAGATAACACTCAAGAATAGTGAGATGAAAGAAATATACAGAGTATGGTCCTGGGAAACGGATAGAGTTCATGCATAACATTTCAGGGCACATGAGCATGTCCAGCCCTTTGCAAATCCTTCACTTTAATTTTTATTATTTTCAATGAAACATTCATTACATAAGCAAAATTGGTCAGGTTATTGCCCATTGGCCACTCCTAATTAACCCAGTCTTTAGCTTTTTTGTCCTTCCTGAAGACTGACTAGAGCTCAAAGTTCTGAGAGAGTAGTTAGAATTTTGATTACCCAGATATCTAGTTTCCATTCTGAGGATCCGAGATGAGTTTCCAGTCAGGCTGAGTGCGGCAGTGTATACCCTTAGTCCCAATTTGGAAGGTAGAGGCAGGCAGATCTCTGAGAGTTCCTGACTAGTCTAGTCTACTTAGGGAGCTCCAGGCCAACCAGGTGCATAGTCAAAGCTTGCTTCCAAACAAACAAACAAACAAACAAACAAACAAAATTATTTCCTAGTCATTAGGCATTCAGTACCATACAAAAGTTGCTTACCACTTTAAGATTCCTAGTATGGGTTCCCAGATTCCTCCAAGACTGGTCTGTGCAGGTGAGAGTGTGGACTGCAGAGGCTAACAGCTTCTGGGACAAGTGGAAGCCACAGAGCTTCTGGGGCAGACGGTGTTTTGGGCTCCAGACTCCTGGGCACCTTCCCTGCCAGAGGAGAGGTGTCCACCCCACCGGGGAGGGCTTTGCCACAGTGCTGGGGGAACTATCTTGGTTCTGGGATTCCACCTACTCTAGTCTGCACAGGTGAGAGTGTGGACTAAAGAAGCTAACAGCTTCTGGGATAAGCCCTGTTTCAGGCCTTCATCTTCCGCCAGGAGGCAGGTCCGAACCCCAGATATCTGTCCACCTTCCCTGCAAGAAGAGAGCTTGCCTCAAGAGAGTTCTCTAACCACTGAAACTCAGGACAGAGCTAATCTTCCAGATCTGCTGATAGAGGCTAACAGAATCATGAGAGGAACAAACTCTAACCAGAGATAACTATAACAAATAAATCCAGAGATTTCCAGATGGCGAAAGGCAAACATAAGAATCTTACTAACAGAAACCAAGACCACTCACTGTCATCAGAACACAGCCAGACCTGGGTACCCCAACAAACCTGAAAAGATAGACCCGGATTTAAAAGCTTATCTCATGATGATGGTAGAGGACATCAAGAAGAACTTTAATAACTCACTTAAAGAAATACAGGAGAACACTGCTAAAGAGTTACAAGTCCTTAAAGAAAAAACAGGAAAACACATCCAAACAGGTGATGGAAATGAACAAAACCATACTAGACCTAAAAAGGGAAGTAGACACAAGAAAGAAAACCCAAAGTGCGGCAACGCTGGAGATAGAAATCCTAGGAAAGAAATCTGGAGCCATAGATGCGAGCATCAGCAACAGAATATAAGAGATGGAAGAGAGAATCTAAGGGGCAGAAGATTCCATAGAGAACATCTGTACAACAATCAAAGAAAATGCAAAATGCAAAGATCTTAACTCAAAACATCCAGGAAATCAAGGACACAATGAGAAGACCAAACCTACAGATAATAGGAGTAGATGGGAATGAAGATTTTCAATGTAAAGGGCCAGCAAATATTTTCAACAAAATTATAGAAGAAAACTTCTCTAACCTAAAGAGGGAGACGACCATGAATATACAAGAAGCCTACAGAACTTCAAATAGACTGGACCAGAAAAGAAATTCCTCCCAGCACATAATAATCAGAACAACAAGTGCACTAAATAAAGTTAGAATATTAAAAGCAGTAAGGGAGAAAGGTCAAGTAACATATAAAGGCAGGCCTATCAGAATTACACCAGACTTTTCACCAGAGATTATGAAAGCCAGAAGATCCTGGACTGATGTTATACAGACACTAAGAGAACACAAATGCCAGCCCAGGCTACTATACCCAGCCAGACTTCAATTACCATAGATGGAGAAACCAAAGTATTCCATGACAAAACCAAATTCACACAATATCTTTCCATGAATCCAGCCCTTCAAAGGAAACTAACAGAAAAAAACAAAAACAAACAAACAATCAAACAAACAAAAAACAATGCAAGGATGGAAACCACATCCTAGAAAAAGCAAGAAAGTAATCCTTCAACAAACCGAAAAGAAGACAGCCACAAGAAAAGAATGCCAACTCTAACAACAAAAATAATAGGAAGTAACAATTACTTTCCCTTAATATCTCTTAATATCAGTGGACCCATTCCCCAATAAATAAGACATAGACAAACAGACTGGCTACACAAACAGGACCCAACATTTTGCTGCTTACAGGAAACCCATCTCAGGGAAAAAGACAGACACTACCTCAGAGTGAAAGGCTGGAGAACAATTTTCCAAGCAAATGGTCTGAAGAAACAAGCTGGAGTAGCCATTCTAATATTGAATAAAATCGACTTCCAACCCAAAGTTAACAAAAAAGACAAGGAGGGAAACTTCATACTCATCAAAGGTAAAATCTTCCAAGAGGAACTCTCAATTCTGAATATCTATGTTCCAAATGCAAGGGCAGCCACATTCATTAAGAGACTTTAGTAAAGCTCAAAGCACACATTGCACCTCACACAATAATAGTGGGAGACTTCAACACACCACTCTCATCAAATGGACAGATCCTGGAAACAGAAACTAAACAGGGACACAGTGAAACTAACAGAAGTAATGAAACAAATGAATTTATCAGATATCTACAGAACATTTTATCCTAAAAGAAAGGGATATACCTTCTTCTCAGCACCTCATGGTATATTCTCCAAAATTGAACATATAATTGGTCACAAAACAGGCCTCAACAGATACAAAAAATATTGAAATTGTCCCATGCATCCTACCAGATCACCATGGACTGGGGCTGATCTTCAATAGCAACATAAATAATAGAAAGCCAACATTCACGTGCAAACTGGACAACACTCTTCTCAATGATACCTTGGTCAAGGATGGAATAAAGAAAGAAATTAAGGATTTTTTAGAGTTTAATGAAAATGAAGCCACAACATACCCAAACTTATGGGACACAATGAAAGCATTTCTAAGAGGAAAACTCATAGCTCTGAGTGCCTCCAAAAAGAAACTAAAGAGAGCACACACTAGCAGCTTGACAATACACCTAAAAGCTCTAGAACAAAAGGAAGCAAATTCAACCAAGACGAGTAGAAGGCAGGAAATAATCAAACTCATGGGCGAAATCAACCAAGTGGAAACAAGAAGACCTATTCAAAGAATCAACCAAAGAGGAGCTGTTTCCTTGTGAAAATCAACAAGATAGATAAGCCCTTAGCCAGACTCACTAGAGGGCACAGGGACTGCATCCTAATTAACAACATCAGGAATGAAAAGGGAGACATAACAACAGATCCTAAAATAATCCAAAACACCATCAGATCCTTCTACAAAAGACTATACTCAACAAAACTGGAAAACCTGGTTGAAATGGACAAATTTCTTGGACAGGGAAATGCAAATCAAAACAACCCTGAGATTCCACCTCACACCAGTCAGAATGGCTAAGATCAAAAATTCAGGTGACAGCAGATGCTGGTAAGGATGTAGAGACAGTGGAACACTCCTCCATTGTTGGTGGGATTGCAAGCTTGTACAACCACTCTGGAAATCAGTCTGGCAGTTCCTCAGAAAATTGGACATAGTACTACAGGAGGATCACCCAATACCTCTCCTGGGCATATATCCAGAAAATGTTCCAACAGCTAAGAAGGACACATGCTCCACTATGTTCATAGCAGCCTTTTTTATAATAGCCAGAAGCTGGAAAGAACCCAGATGCCCCTCAACAGAGGAATGGATACAGAAAATGTGGTACATTTACACAATGGAGTACTACTCAGCTATTAGAATGAATTTATGAAATTCCTAGCCAAATGGATGGACCTGGAGGGCATCATCCTGAGTGAGGTAACCCAATCACAAAAGAACTCACATGATATGTACTCACTGATAAGTGGTTATTAGTTCAGAAACTTAGAATACCCAAGATACAATTTGTAAAACACATGAAACTCAAGAAGAAAGAAGACGAAAGTGTGGACACTTTGCTCCTTCTTATAATTGGGAACAAAACACCCATGGATGGAGTTTCAGAGACAAAGATTGGAGCTGAGACGAAAGGATGGACCATCTAGAGACTGCCATACCTGGGGATCCATCCCATTATCAGCCTCCAATCGCTGACACTATTGCATACACTAGCAAGATTGTGGTGAAAGGACCCTGATATAGCTGTCTCTTGTGAGACTATGCCGGATCCTAGCAAACACAGGAATGGATGCTCACAGTCAGCTATTGGATGGATCACAGAGCCCCCAATGGAGGAGCTAGAGAAAGTACCCAAGGAGCTAAAGGGATCTGCAACCCTATAGGTGGAACAACAATATGAACTAACCAGTACCCCGGAGCTCGTGTCTCTAGCTGCATATGTATCTGAAGATGGCCTAGTCGGCCATCAGTGGAAAGAGAGGCCTATAGGTCTTACAACCTTTATATGCCTCCGTTAGGGTAATGCCAGGGCCAAGAAATGGGAGTGGGAGGGGAGGGGTGTGGGGAAGAGGGTTTGGGGGACTTTTGGTGTAGCATTGGAAATGTAAATGAAGAAAATACCTAATTAAAAAAAAGATTCCTAGTATTTAGGAGCTAGAAGTTAGGAAATGGAGACACAGTCCAAATATGTGCTTCTAATTTTTAATAACAATAACAAAATGGAAGATTAGATATTCTCATCATCTCAAAGTGTTTCTTCATGACATACTGGTATGTTAGCTGTCATGAGCATGTTCAGAAACATAGATGAACTCATTTGTAGCACAGCTTTGAAGTCTGAAATAGGTATAAAGGAGTCTCTGGAGGACAGGTGATGTAACAACCCCAAACTCCAAGGAATTCTGTTGGAGAAAGTGCAGTCAGTCTGGCTACTGCTGGCTCAGAGGTATGAGGAGTGCTTAAAAGTAAAGTCAACCTGTAGAATCCATTTGTTCATGCTACATGGGGTGTCTCATAGTGCTGCTTGCATGCTCACATAAGTGTTCATTTATCCTCTATCCTCAAAATGGATAAAAACTACTTTGAAGATGAACTCTCAAGATAAGAGAAACTCTGAGTCACTGTTTTATATTGTATAAATTAACTGAGGGCAAGGCTCATCCTGGTCTCAACAGATATTTATTAAAACCACTAGAAGGAAAACAGACTAACAAGACAGTCTGGACACTGAAATGAGCTTCAGACTTACATAAACAGAACTGGTTAGGAGATGAGATATGCATAAACATTTCTAGTCTAGGTGTGGCCTATTTAATCATTGTCTCATGGTTATGTGATGTTCTTATAAAAATGTGTTATTGTTTAAGGTAATAAAATGGTTATTATTCTTTCTGTAAAGTTCAGCCTTGACCATAAATAATTGTCCTCATTTATAAGTGATCTGTATTCAGAGACTTTGCTCTTCCTGAAATCCGGGGTAACTTTAGGTTTAGGAAAGTGACTTATTTCTTTGTGTTCATCTTTCAAAGGAAAAGACAGGATAGGTAGACACTCCTTGAATATGTGAAAAGACAAACAGGTGTTCCAATGTAAAGAAAACAGACACAGAATTCACACAGAGATGGCAGGCTTCTACCCTGTATTTTATATTTCGTACCCAAAGGAGAAGTCAGTCTTCCCTAAAGGCACATTCTAAGTGCCTGTTTTCATTAACATGAGAGGAAGGGCAACAATGAATCCAACACCACACGCTTTTCACTACTTCTATTCACTCCTGTCAGAAATGTTACTGAAAATGTTTTTCATGTACTTTAAGATGATTCTCATTCAAAAAGTAAACACTTATTTCTGATTTGCTTTACCTTAGTATCTGGATATGGATATGATTGGTAGAGGATGGAAAGGAATACTTGTTTAAAAGCTGAGCATTGTTTCAATGTGCATTGAAGATTTAATAAAGCTAGATAAAGGAGAAAAAGAAATAAATGAAACAAAGCTCTGATATTAGAATTGTATAGATGTTCCATATATTCTTATAAAGATCCTGTCTCTTTGGACACACAAGTTCACAGAATGTTATAAGATTCCAGGTATTGTTAATATTCCTAATGAAAAAGACAACAAAGAAGGAGCAAATTGCCAGAAAAGGACCAGTTTCAAGTTACAACTCAGAAATAGAGGTTGATATTTGCTTTGCGATTACAGTGAAATGGATTAGCCTGAGTCACAACCCTAGCGTTGCTTTTCAAATCAATTGTACATTTCTTAATACAGCCTGCTTCTCCATGCAGGAAGCTCAGGACAAGTAGATTTCTATCTTTGATGTGCTTATTAAGCTCGATAAGCAGTCTAATGCAAACAATGGATATTTAATTGCCATATTATCACTTGACTAAATTTTAATTAAATGCTCATTTAAAGCACCTCAAATGTTATCATTCATGTTAATGTGAATTTGATTCTTTATAAATCTACTTAAACTTTCTGCTCTCCTATTTGACAATGAAACATGGATAGTTTAAGAGTTAGCATAGAAGCACATTTTCCATTACATTATAAGACATCTTATACACTGATAATATTAATCACAGTATCATTTTAACATTTATATAATACATGAAATTCTGCTACAGGATATAATTTATTACATGTATATTGAACATATTCAAACTATATTAACATGTAGTTCATGTATTCTCATTACGTGTTCCAACTTCATTTACAATATATGATTCTCTTACAATTCCTTACTTCAAAGCTACAGTGTTCACTTTAATTGATTTGTCATTCACTCATTCAATTTTTTGGTTCTTTTAAGAGCCAGGAGTCATGTTCAAAATTATACAAGATATAGAAATGGACAGGTGTAAATTCCTTACAGCATTTGATTTAGTAGGGAAAGTATGGTGAGAATTAGAACAAAAATGGACTCAGTAAAATTAATTTTTTGAAAATGATATATTAAGTTATATCACAAAATCAAACACATACCTTGCACAATTTGATACACACACACACACACACACATACACACACACACACACACACACACACACACTTACACACACAAGTATTATACATACATTATTGCTTTTATGTTCTATTTGTTGTGTGGTAAGATCACTTCAAAGGTGATATAAATTTATCTCAGATGAGTGGTATCCCTACTATTTTTCATTATTTGATGAAATCTGCAATATTTGTGTCTCTGTAATTGGTTTGTCATTTAGCATATTTCCACCTTCCAATGTTCCAATATTGTATTATGTACTAATACTTTCATGAGAGTTTTTGTTAGATTTGTTTTATTTATATTATTTTAAGTGTGGGGTTGTTTTTATCTGTGGGTATGCCTGTAAACCTGTTGCATACTTGGTGCCTATGAAGGTCAGAAGAGGGCATCTTTTGGATGCTTGGATAAGAAATGCTCTTAAACACCAAGCCATTGCTCTAGCAACATATATACCATTCTGTCTAAATGTCACTTCTTTGTAAAAACTGAGTAGTATTCAATTTCTTTACTCAGTTTTCCATTGCTATGAGAAAATATCCAAGAAAATAACTTGAGGAAGAAAGGATTTATTTTACCTAATAGTTTCAGAAGTTTCATTTCATGCATGGCTGACTCTACTGCTTTTGTGCCTGTGGCAAGCAAATATCATTACAGTGAGAAGTTTGTGTCAATGCTGACCTGTTAATATCACAACAAAGTGGGATACTGAAAAAGTGTAAAAGAAAAACAAAACAAAACATGTGATTAGATTCACACCTCAAATGCTAATCACCAGAGATTTAATTTATCAAAATAGATGTCACCTTTCCTATTACTATTGAATAGTACCAACACTTTATGAATTCATGAGATGGAATAATAAACAGATTAAATAAGAACCTTCATTCAATCACCTCTCAGTGGTTTGTTGCCCCAGCCAGGGACCAAGCATTCAATAGTTGGCACTTTTAACATATATTTTGTACCCACAACATAACACCCTTCTGTGTATATGTCATGTCTTCTTATCTATCTTCCCACAGGTTGATTATAAGTGTTGGCTGTTAGAAATAAAGCTGAGATGAACATGGCATTCATTGGAAATATTGCTTATTTTAAATTGTACTTATGTGTACCTGTGGGGTGTGTGTGTGGCCTGCTCGCATTTGAATGTGTAAATGTGGGTGCATTTTAACCATGGTGCACATGTTGAGTCCAGAAGACAACCAGTGGTATCACTCTTAGTGCTCCTCTTTTTTTTTTGTGTGTGTGTGAGACCAGGATCTCTTTTTTGATATTTGCTTGTATGTATGCCAGGTCAGAGCCTTGAGTTTCCAGAAATTTTGTATCCATTTCTTATCTCATCATAGGAGTACTGTGATTACAGGTGCTTGATATTGGAAACAACATTTCAAAATGTGGTCCTATTACTGAACTTATAATATAAGTGCTTTATTTCTCACTTTCCTTTACTCCCTCCAAACATTTTTCATATACAATTTCTTCTCTTTTTAAAATTTGTGGCCTCAAGTAATAATATACAGACCTCAGCTTGTACTTGTATATGCATGTTTTCAGGGAAAAACATTTGGTATTGCCTAATCATTTTGGTGTACTGTATCCTGTAGAGGATGTTTTCTCCAGCTCTCATCATTCCTCAGTTCCCTGTAGTTCTTTTTCTAAGATTGAAGCTTTCTCTCATCCATGTTAGCTTGTCTATTTTGTTCTTTCTTCAGATGAACTTTAGTTAATCATGTTGGTGAGTGTAGTGGTTTGAATAAGAATGGTTCCCATATATATGAATGCTTAGTCATCAGTGAGTGTCATTACTTGAACAGGATTAGGAAGTATGGCCTTGGTGGAGCAGGTGTGGCATTGCTGGAAGAAGTGTGCTACTTGGAGCCAGCTTTGGGTTTCAAAATCCCAAGCCAGGCTCAATGATTTTGTCTGCCTGGGGAACCAGATGTTAAACTCTCAGGTACTTCTCTGTGTGCTGCTTTGCTCTCTGCAAATGATTTAATCAACTAAACCATGATTTAATCAACTAAACCTTTGAAACTGTATGTAAGCCATGGTTAATGGTTTCTTTTATAAGAGTTGTCATGGTCATGGTGTCTCTTCTCAGTGAGAGAAAACTAGCGAAGAGCCTATGGGTGTAGCTTATGGTATTACTAGGAGTTACAACATCGCAGTAAACTCCCAGATCCTCTGGCCATTACAATCTTCCTGGCACCTTTTACACACTGATTCCTGAGCCTTTATGTGTTGAAGTTGTATTGTAGATGATTTATCCATTGGAATGAGGCTCCCCAAAACTGCATTTTTATTGGCTAAAGGTTGTTGTAGTGGGTTTCATGTGTTGCAAAGAGAAGCTTTCTTTTTTTAATTTTAATCTTCTTTACTTACTCACTTTACATCTTTCTAATGCTCACTGCCCCCTTTCCCAATCACCCTTCTCACAATCCTTCCCCTATTCCCCCCTCTCTTCCACTGAGCAGGTAGGGCCCCCATCTCCTGGGTATCCCTGCCCACCCTGGCACTTCAACTTTCTTTGAGGCTAGGTGCTTCTTCTCCCACTGAGGCCAGACAGGGCAGCCCAGCTAGTAGAACATATCCCATGAATAGGCTACTGCTTTGGGGATAGGCCCCATTCCAGTTGTTCTGGACCCACATGAAGGCCACTTTGCACATCTGCTGTATAGATGTGGGGAGGCCTATGTCCAGCCCTTTTATATTCTTTGGTTGGTGCTTCAGATACTGAGAGCCCCATGGATCCAAGTTAGTTGACTCTGTTGGTCTTCCTGTGGAGTTCTTATCCTGTTTGAGGCCCACAATCCCTCCTATTCTTCCATATTAGTCCCAAAGCTCCATCTACTATTTATAGACATCACAACTGGGTATGACTGTTGGTTATCTCCTTTCTATGGAAAATTGCATGGTGCCTTTTGGTACAATGAAAACTAATCCCCAGAGAGAGGCTTTTAGGACAGTTTCATTTCAGTGACCTCTGTGACCTGTATCTGAAATATATGGTTTCTTTAAGAACAGTGACTTACATCCTCCCTCTGGATGGCAAGCAAGTGCAAGAGCAGACATATAATGTTTGGAGACTCTCTTGGACAACCCTGATCAACAACTCAAAATAGGGCTTGCCTCAATTATATGTGTAACCTAAATATTTGTTTGCTGATTTCCATGCTCTTTACATTTTACACAATAAAGAAAGCATTTTACACACTAAAATATCTTTATAGCTTCTCATTTTGTTTTCTTAGACATGTTCTCCTGATCCCAGCTTGGCATTAAGCTGGGTATACAGACAAGGATGACCTTGAACATATTGTCATTTTTCCTTTCAAGTGCTGGGATTAAAGTCCTGTGCCATATACCTGAAAATGAATAATGTAGGAAATGGTATAGCTATTTTTTCAGTTTGATAAACCTCCATATTATTTTAATCTCTTTCAAATTTTCTTTGACATAATTATTATACTGCACATTTATGGGAAACAATGAAATGGCTAAACATATGCACATAGTATAAGCTGACATCATAAATATATCTATTTGTTTCCTTCTTTGTTTCTTAGTTTCTTTCTTTAAAGTTACAATATTTTGACACCTCTGTAATACTTCATTCATATATCTATATCTATATCTATATCTATATCTATATCTATATCTATATCTATATCTATATCTATATCTATATCTATATCTATATATATCCACTTGGAACTATAATTATATATCCACTTGGAACTATAGTTATCCCATTCCTATACCAGAAGAACAGCATTTATTTGTATTATGGTTTTATATACATAGCCCTACCTTCTTTTCTTCTACCTGATAAACTTTCCAGTCTATAGCAATCAACAATATGCACTTTGATACTTTTAAAACAGCTCACACATAAGAGAAACCATGTGGCATGTTTGTTTCTGCCTGGCTTATGACAATTAATATTAAGTCTAAATTTCTAAATAATCAACTTCATTCTAGTCATCTGAATACCCATTCCATGGGAATCTCATGTTCTTTTAAATATAACAGCTTTGTAATGTGCTTTGAAACAGTACAATAATGTTCTATTTTATTTTTGTTCAAGATGAGTTGGCTATTGAAAAGGTTTTGCCATTTTATATTAATACTATATGTATTCCTATTATCTGAACAACACTACTTGCATTTAAGCTGTAGTTTTTATACTTTGTTCAAGAAATGTATGTAAATAATTTTGATTGTGTAAATCTATGAACATGGGTTTTATTTTTTTATATGGTGTTTCCTCATCATATTACAGTCATTTCTACTCTGTAATTTTTTTCATTGTTGCTGCCTTTTCTCATTTTTATTAGTTCTTTGACAAAATTTTAAAGTGTGTTTTGAGAATATATACCCACATACATATCTACACTCCTCCAAGATCAATCCATACTATCTACCCACCAAAATCCATGTCCTTTTTATTTCATTATTGGTTAAGACCACAAAGTTTAGTCAATACTACTCATACACTCCTGTGTATGTGCTCTTTACTGAAGGGTAGTATATCTACCAGGTATTGCACATTAAAGAAAAGTGACTGCTTCCCTTTCAGTAATGATCATCTACCAATAGATCCTTAGCTAGAAGTGAAGGATGGAAAGGGTCAGAACTATGTGATGAATGGATAGTTTCAGACTAAAAGGCAACATTGTTTTCCAGACATAGGAGAACAGCTGCACATCTGAATACATAGCAGTTGAAGTAACATGCATAGGCTCAGACCAAAGAAAATGAGAGAGGGAAAGCGGGCATGAAGTCAGTTCTGTAATTTTCATTGCAGAGATAGTTCAACACTTTGCCATATTTATTCTTAGTTATTTCAAATGTTGTAGCTATTTTAGATAAAATTATTTTTCCTATTCCCAATTCAGATCACTATTGGTATATATTTATACTACTGTTTTTTTGGACGTTTAATAATGTTAGATTCACTAATTATCTTTATTTGTTCTTTGGTTGCTTCTTGGGATATATACATACTCTTGTCACCTACAAAGAGTCATAGCTTAAAATTTTCTTTTTTAATTTGAGTGACCTAAATTACTGTTATTTGAATAATTATGCTGGCTTGGACTTTGAGCAATACTTTGACTAAAAAGTATGGCTATATTTTGCCTTTCATTTTATTGATATATGTTAACATTTTTATTGATTTCTACATTGAACTATCCTTATATTCCTAGAATAAATCCTACTTAGTGATTTAATAAATAATATTTTTCTAATTTTTAATGAAGAATTTCTACATTTTTCTTTAATGAAGCTTGTCTGTAAGTTTCTGGTTTTGTTCTATTATTTAATTTTAGTATCAGGGTATTAGTAACCTTATAAAATCTTTCAGGAAGAGTTTCTTTCCCCCTAGTAATGAAAAACTTCAATTTGAACTATTCATTCTATTAGTTACATTTTTATTTCTGTAACTAAATATATGATTTAATTTAAAGTCAATAATGATTTACCTTAGCTCATGGTTTTAGTGGAGTCAGCCTATGGTTATTTAGCTAAATGTAACTGGGTAGAATGCCCTAGTGGCAGAAAAATGTAATGGAAAAATGTCAACAGTATAATTGCCTAAAGAAGACTTGTACAGAGACAACACTAGTTAAAATGCCAACATAAATGGGGAAATTTTCACTTCAAACCTAACTCTAGGATGAAAAGGTACAAGGAGTCAGTGATGACGAAAGAGGGAAATTCAATTTTCCCCACAGATGAAACAATGATAAGTTATATTAAACTTGAAGTATCAGTCATAAACAAACGTACATTTTTACATACAAATGGACTCAGTAGGACTCACAAAAGAGGTAATGAAGTGAGAGGGAGTGAAAGAGGACATGAAAGGCATTGAATTAGTGAGAGGAATGGGTGGAAATAAAATATACAATATTTGTACATGCAATTCTAAAAGAAAAAAAAAGAAGTCTAAAAATGAAAGAAAAGTAAACCCTAAATCCAAAGCCTTCTTTGTATTGATAGTATCATGATAAGCATAGCTGCCTTCTAGCATTTCTTTTTAGGGAAACTGCTTATCTAGAATCCCCTGTAGAAATGCAAAGGAAAGTTAAATACAAATAAGGTATAGTGCACAGACTTTTCACTTTACATTCTCATTCTTTTTTTTTTAATTAGGTATTAATTTCTTTTACATTCCCAATGGTATCCCAAAAGTCCCCCACACCCTCATTTCCCAACCCCCCCACTCACCCACTCCCACTTCTTGGCCCTGGCATTCCCTTATACTGAGGCATATAAAGTTTGCACAACCAATGGGCCTCTATTTCCACTGATAGCAGACTAGAACAACTTCTGATACATATGCAGCTAGAGACACGAGCTCCAGGGGGTACTGGTTAGTTCATATTGTTATTCCACCTATAGGGTGGCAGACCCCTTTAGCTCCTTGGGTACTTTGTCTAGCTCCTCTATTGGGGGCCTTGTGATCCATCCAATAGCTGACTGTGAGCATCCACTTCTGTGTTTGCTAGGCCCCGGCATAGTCTCACAAGAGACAGCTATATCAGTGTCCTTTCAGCAAATTCTTTCTAGTGTATGCAATGGTGTCAGCATTTGGAGCCTGATTATGGGAGGGATCCCTGAGTATGGCAGTCTCTAGATGTTCCATCCTTTCATCTAAGCTCCAAAATTTGTCTCTGTAACTCCTTCCATGGGTGATTTGTTCCCAATTCTAAGGGGCAAAGTATCCACACTTTGGTCTTCATTCTTCTTGAATTTCATGTGTTTTGCAAATTGTATCTTATATCTTGGCTATTCTAAGTTTCTGGGCTAATATCCACTTATCAGTGAGTACATATCATGTGAGTTCTTTTGTGACTGGGTTACCTCACTCAGGATGATGCCCTCCAGGTCCATCCATTTGCCTAGAAATTTCATAAATTCATTCTTTTTAATAGCTGAGTAGTACTCCATTGTGTAAATGTACCACATTTTCTGTATCCATTCCTCTGTTGAGGGGCATCTGGGTTCTTTCCAGCTTCTGGCTATTATACATAAGGCTGCTATGAACATAGTGGAGCATGTGTCCTTCTTACCAGTTGGAACACTTTCTGGATATATGCCCAGGAGAGATATTGCAGGATCCTCCAGTAGTACTATGTCCAATTTTCTGAGGAACTGCCAGACTGATTTCCAGAGTGGTTGTATGAGCTTGCAGTCCCACCAACAATGGAGGAGTGTTCTTCTTTCTCCACATCCTTGTGTCAGCATCTGCTGTCACCTGAATTCTGACTGGTGTGAGGTAGAATCTCAGGGTTGTTCTTATTTGCATTTCCCTGATGATTAAGGATGCAGAACATTTTTTCAGGTGCTTCTCAGCCATTTGGTATTACTCAGGTGAAAATTGTTTGTTTAGCTCTGAGCCCCATTTTTACTGGGGTTATTTGATTTTCTGGAGGCCACCTTCTTGAGTTCTTTATATATATTGGATATTAGTCCCCTATCTGATTTAGGATAGGTAAAGATACTTTCCCAATCTGTTGGTGACCTTTTTGTCTTATTGACTGTGTCTTTTGCCTTACAGAAGCTTTGCAGTTTTATGAGGTCCCATTTGTCGATTCTCGATCAAACAGCACAAGCCATTGCTCTTCTATTCAGGAAATTTTCCCCTGTGCCCATATCTTCCAGGCTTTTCCCCACTTTCTCCTCTATAAGTTTCAGTGTCTCTGGTTTTATGTGGAGTTCCTTAATCCACTTAGATTTGACCTTAGTATAAGAAGATAGGAATGGATCAATTCACATTCTTTTACATGATAACTGCCAGTTGTGCCAGCACCATTTGTTGAAAATGCTGTCTTTTTTCCACTGGATGGTTTTAGCTCCCTTGTCAAAGATCAAGTGACCATAGGTGTGTGGGTTCATTTCTGGGTCTTCATTTCTATTTCATTGGTCTACTTGTCTGTCACTATACCAGTACCATGCAGTTTTTATCACAATTGTTCTGTAGTAAAGCTTTAGGTCAGGCATAGTGATTCCACCAGAGGTTCTTTTATCCTTGAGAAGGGTTTTTCCTATCCTAGGTTTTTTTTGTTATTCCAGATGAATTTGCAGATTGCCCTTTCTAATTCGTTGAAGAATTGAGTTGGAATTTTGATGGGGATTGTACATTCTCATTCTAATGAATAGAATATAAAGGGATATTGAGTAGTCAAGCTGTAGTCCTGGGTGAAGATGTTCTCCAGGGGCCATATAGAATGTGGTTTCTGTTTCCCTGTGTGCAGCAGAGCTAAACAAAACCAATGTTTTAGTTAGGGCTTTACTGCTGTGAACAAACACCATGACAAAGGCAACTCTTATTTTTTTTTATTTATTTTATTTTATTTTTTGCATTTTTTCCTTTTTCCTTTGCACATTTTTTTAATTAGACATTTTCTTTATATACATTTCAAATTTCAAAGGCTATCCTGAAAGTTCCCTATACTCTCCTCCTACCCTGCTCCCCTGCCCACCCACTCCTGCTTCTTGGCCCTGGAATTCCCCTGTACTGGGGCATATAAAGTTTGCAATACCAAGGGGCCTCTCTTCTCAGTGATGGCTGACTAGGCCATCTTCTGCTACATATGCAGCTAAAGACATGAGCTCTGGGGGTACTGGTTAGCTTCTCCATTGGGGAACTTGTTCTCCATCTTATAGATGACTGTGAGCATCCACTTCTGTATTTGTCAGGCACTGGCATAGCCTTATATGAGACAGCTATGCCAGGATCCCTTCCTCAAAAACTTGCTGGCATATGCAATAGTGTCTGGGTTTGGTGGCTGATTATGGGATGGATCCCCCAGTGGGGTAGTCTCTGGATAGTCCATCCTTTCGTCTTAGCTCCAAACTTTGTCTGTGTAACTCCTTTCATGGGTATTGTGTTCCCTATTCCTCCTTATAATAGGCAACTTTTATAAGGACAACATTTAATTGGGGCTGGCTTACAGGTTCAGAGGTTCTGTCCATTATTATCAAGCTAGGAACCATGGCAGCATCCAGATATACATAGTGCTAGAAGAGCCAAGACAAATATCTCAAAGCATTTTTGTTAATGTCCCAATGAAAAATATTTTTCTCACATTTAAGGGCAATATTATTTTAATGAGCATATGCTTTGTTAACATTTCTTCTGAATCAAAACATTTACTGCTTTGAACAGATACCATGACCAAGGCAACACTTAAGGACATTTAATTGGGGCTGGCTTACAGGTTCAGAGGTTCAGTCAATTATCATCAAAGCCAGAGCATATCAGAACCCAGTCACAAATGGTGCATGAGGATCTGAAAGTTCAACATCTTGTTCCAGATGCAAACAGAAGACCAGCTTCTAGGCAGCGATGATGACGATCTTAAAGCCCATGCTCACAGTGATACAGTTCTGCCAATAAGGCCACACCTACTCCAACAAGGCTCCACCTCCAAATAGTGCCACTTACAGGGTCAAACATATTCAAAGCACCACAACAAACAAACCCTCAAAAGACTGAATCCTATGTCTAGCTTGAGAATACATGGCAATGAGCTTTCAGCAGCTTCAGTTTTGCACTCTTGGTATTTTTGGTCCAAATAGTCTCTCTCTCTCTTTTTTTTTATATTTTTTATTACATATTTTCCTCAATTACATTTCCAATGCTCTCCCAAAAGCCCCGCATACCCTCCCCCCCAAATTCCCTACCCACCCATTCAAACTTTTTGGCCCTGGTGTTCCCCTGTACTGGGGCATATAAAGTTTGCAAGTCCAATGGGCCTCTCTTTCCAGTGATGGCCAACTAGGCCATCTTTTGATACATATGCAGCTAGAGACAAGAGCTCCGGGGTACTGGTTAGTTCAGAATGTTGTTCCACCTATAGGGTTGCAGATCACTTTAGCTCCTTGGGTACTTTCTCTAGCTCCTCCATTGGGAGCCCTGTGATCCATCCAATAGCTGACTGTGAGCATCCACTTCTGTGTTTGCTAGGCCCCAGCATAATCTCAAAAGAGACAGCTATATGTGGGACCTTTCAGCAAAATCTTGCTAGTGTATACAATGGTGTCAGCGTTTGGAAGCTGATTATGATGGGGTGGATCCCTGGATATGGCAGTCTCTAGATGGTCCATTCTTTCGTCACAGCTAAAAACTTTGTCTCAGTAACTCCTTCCATGGGTGTTTTGTTCCCAATTCTAAGAAGGGGCGCAGTGTCCCCACTTTGGTCTTCATTCTTCTTGAGTTTCATGCATTTAGCAAATTGTATCTTATATCTTGGGTATCCTAAGTTTTGGGCTAATATCCACTTATCAGTGAGTACATATTGTGTGAGTTCCTTTGTGATTGTGTTACCTCACTCAGGATGATGCCCTCCAGGTCCATCCATTTGCCTAGAAATTTCATAAATTCATTCTTTTTAATAGCTGAGTAGTACTCCATTGTGTAAATGTACCATAATTTCTGTATCCATTCCTCTGTTGAGGGGCATCTGGGTTCTTTCCAGCTTCTTGCTATTATAAATAAGACTGCTATGAACATAGTGGAGCATGTGTCCTTATTACCTGTTGGGACATCTTCTGGGTATATGCCCAGGAGAGGTATTGCTGGATCCTCCGTTAGTACTATGTCCAATTTTCTAAGGAACCGACAGACTGATTTCCAGAGTGGTTGTACAAGCTTGCAATCCCACCAACAATGGAGGAGTGTTCCTCTTTCTCCACATCCTCACCAGCATCTGCTGTCACCTGAATTTTTGATCTTAGCCATTCTGACTGGTATGAGGTGGAATCTCAGGGTTGTTTTGATTTGCATTTCCCTGATGATTAAGGATGTTGAACATTTTTTCAGGTGCTTCTCTGCCATTAGGTATTCCTCAGGTGAGAACTCTTTGTTCAGTTCTGAGCCCCATTTTTTAATGGGGCTATTTGATTTTCTGGAGTCCACCTTCTTGAGTTCTTTATATATATTGGATATTAGTCCCCTATCTGATTTAGGATAGGTAAAGATACTTTCCCAATATGTTGGTGGTCTTTTTGTCTTATTGACGGTGTCTTTTGTCTTGCAGAAGGTTTGCAGTTTCATGAGGTCCCATTTGTCAATTCTCGATCTTACAGCACAAGCCATTGCTGTTCTATTCAAGAATCTTTCCACTGTGCCCATATCTTCAAGGTTTTTCCCCACTTTCTCCTCTATAAGTTTCAGTGTCTCTGGTTTTATGTGAAGTTCCTTGATCCACTTAGATTTGACCTTAGTACAAGAAGATAGGAAAGGATCAATTAACATTCTTCTACATGATAATAACCTGTTGTGCCAGCACCATTTGTTGAAAATGCTGTCTTTCTTCCACTGGATGGTTTTAGCTCCCTTGTGGAAGATCAAGTGACCATAGGTGTGTGGGTTCATTTCTGGGTCTTCAATTCTATTCCCTTGGTCTACTTGTCTGTCAGTATACCAGTACCATGCAGTTTTTATCACAATTGCTCTGTAGTAAAGCTTTAGGTCAGGCATGGTGATTCCACCAGAGATTCTTTTCTCCTTGAGAAGAGTTTTTGCTATCCTAGGTTTTTTGTTATCCCAGATGAATTTGCAGATTGCTCTTTCTAATTCGTTGAAGAATTGAGTTGGAATTTTGATGGGGATTGCATTGAATCTGTAGATTGCTTTTGGCAAGATAGCCATTTTTACAATGTTGATTCTGCCAATCTATGAGCATGGGAGATCTTTCCATCTTCCGAGATCTTCTTTAATTTCTTTCTTCAGAGACTTGAAGTTTTTATCATACAGATCTTTCACTTCCTTAGTTAGAGTCACGCCAAGATATTTTATATTATTTGTGACTATTGAGAAGGGTGTTGTTTACCAAATTTCTTTCTCTGCCTGTTTATTCTTTGTGTAGAGAAAGGCCATTGTGCTTTGAATATGTTTGGCCTGGTAAGTGGCACTATTTGGCGGTGGAGCCTTGTTGGAGTAGGTGTGGCCTTATTGGCAGAACTGTATCACTGTGAGCATGGGCTTTAAGATCGTCATCATAGCTGCCTAGAAGCTGGTCCCCTGTTTGCATCTGGAACAAGATGTTGAACTTTCAGATCCTCCTGCACCATGTGTGACTGGGTTCTGACAAGCTCTGACTTTGATGATAATTGACTGAACCTCTGAACCTGTAAGCCAGCCCCAATTAAATATCCTTATAAGTGTTGCCTTGGTCATGTTATATGTTCAAAGCATTAAATAGTCTCTCTTAATTCACTTATTATCTGTAGTCTGTTTGTCTAGATGTTCCATGTTTCTTGGATCACCAGTATTCTTGTGTTTATAATAAACAAATTCTCCACCATTATTGCTTCATTTATCAGGCATTCAGATAGCCCTTGTAGTGTCTGGTTTTGTGTGTCAACTTGACACAGGCTGGAGTTATCAGAGAGAAAAGGAACTTCAGTTGAGGAAGTGCCTCCATGAGATCCAGCTGTAAGGTATTTTCTCAATTAGTGATCCAGCGGGAAAGGCCCCTTGTGAGTGGTACCATTCCCAGTTTGTAGTCTTGGGGTCTATAAGAGAGCAGACTGAGCAAACCAGGGGAAGCAAGCCAGTAAAGAACATCCCTCCATGGCCTCTGCATCAGCTCCTGCTTTCTGACCTGCTTGAGTTCCAGTTCTGCATTCTTTGGTGATCAACAGCAATGTGGAAAGTGTAAACTGAATAAACCCTTTCCTCCCCAACTTGCTTCTTGGTCATGATATTTGTGTAGGAATAGAAACCATGACTGTGACCACCCTAAAGGAAACCCAGCCCTAATGCATATTAACAGAATTCCATCACCTTCTTAAACATGCCACTGGAAGACTTTTTGACACTTTTAACACTTGTATTTTTCATACCTACAAAACCAACAGCATCAGGATAATAGCAAGGTCAGTTCCTTGTAGGTGGACATCCTAAGACCTTAGCTAAAATTGTTTATACTTATCTTAGTAACTAAGACCTGATAAATAGTTCCCTATGTAAGCCCTTTAAAATTAGTGCACATGGACTGGCATACTCAACAGTGGTATCCTGCCTGCAAGGTACAAGTGTGTCACAAAGTTTTTGGAAGTAACCAACTAATGTGTGATTTGAAGTAAGACACATTGGATGAGATGGAACCCATACCAAAAGGTGTGTATATAACCAATTACCTGAGACTAGATATTCCTGGAAATTCGTGTAAAATTAAATGCTTCTTTTCTGAAAATATAGCAAAAATGACTCCTAATGACATTTTTCCATATTCATAGATCACTGTCTTGCTCAGTCAGCAATCAAAGAAGCCTTATCCTGCAGCATATGGAGAGAAATGCAGAAATCCACAGGCAGAAAATGTGCAACAGTACATGACCTTGGAACATTTATTCCTGTGTGTGATACCGCCAACAAATCCCTCCTCTCTGGGCTCAGGGAACCCTTTGGAAGAGGATTCAGGAAGAGTGTAAGAGACAGCGGAGATGGAGGAAACCAAGAAAACAAGGCCTTATAAATCAACAGTACGATTGTACATATGAACTCACAGAGACTGAGGCAGCATGTGCAGGGCCTTTAGGGGTCTGCACCAGATAGGATCCCAGAGCTGAGAGGAAAAGTAGATACATGGCCTATGCCTAACTGAGAAGCTATCTCTAAATTATAACTGCTCTCAAAGATGTTCCTAATGGAGTCTCACTGGCAAGACAAACTACTCCTTAGGGAAGGTTTCATGCTCAGTACTAGATGAACAACAGAAAACAAACTCATAGGCATCAATGGAGGTTCATCGTCTCATAATGCTGTGGCAGGACTTCTTTTCTTATATTTTATATTATTTTATATTTTATTTTATTACTTTTTAAAAAATTTTTAATATTTTTATTACATATTTTCCTCAATTACATTTCCAATGCTATCCCAAAAGTCCCCCATAGCGCCCCCCACTTCCCTACCCAGCCATTCCCATTCTTTTGGCCCTGGCATTCCCCTATATTGGGGCATATAAAGTTTGCAAGTCCAATGGGCCTCTATTTCCAGTGATGGCCCACTAAGCCATCTTTCGATACTTATGCAGCTAGAGACAAGAGCTCCAGGGTACTGGTTAGTTCATCATGTTGTTCCAACTATAGGGTTGCAGATCCCTTTAGCTCCTTGGGTACTTTCTCTAGCTTCTCCATTGGGAGCCCTGTGATACATCCAATAGCTGAATGTGAAGATCCACTCCTGTGTTTGCTAAGCCCCGGCATCCTCTCACAAGAGACAGCTATATTTGGGTCCTTTCAGCAAAATCTTGCTAGTGTATGCAATGGTGTCAGAGTTTAGAAGCTGATTGTAGGATGGATCCCTGGATACGGCAGTCTCTAGATGGTCCATCCTTTCATCACAGCTCCAAACTTTGTCTCTGTAACTCCTTCCATGGGTGTTTTGTTCCCAATTCTAAGAAGGGGCACAGTGTCCACACTTTGGTCTTCATTCTTCTTGAGTTTCATGCGTTTAGCAAATTGTATCTTATATCTTGGGTATCCTAAGTTTTGGGCTAATATCCACTTATCAGTGAATACATATTGTGTGAGTTCCTTTGTGATTGTGTTACCTCACTCAAGATGATGCCCTCCAGGTCCATCCATTTGGCTAGGAATTTCATAAATTCATTCTTTTTAATACCTGAGTAGTACTCCATTGTAAATGTACATAATTTCTGTATCCATTCCTCTGTTGAGGGGCATCTGGGTTCTTTCCAGCTTCTGGCTATTATAAATAGGGCTGCTATGAACATAGTGGAGCATGTGTCCTTCTAACCGGTTGGGACATCTTCTGGATATATGCCCAGGAGAGGTATTGCTGGATCCTCCGGTAATACTATGTCTAATTTTCTGAGGAACCACCAGACTGATTTCCAGAGTGGTTGTACAAGCTTGCAATCCCTCCAACAATGGCGGAGTGTTCCTCTTTCTCCACATCCTCGCCAGCATCTGCTGTCACCTGAATTTTTGATCTTAGCCATTCTGACTGGTGTGAGGTGGAATCTCAGGGTTGTTTTGATTTGCATTTCCCTGATGATTAAGGATGTTGAACATTTTTTCAGGTGCTTCTCTGCCATTTGGTATTCCTCAGGTGAGAATTCTTTGTTCAGTTCTGAGCCCCATTTTTTAATGGGGTTATTTGGCTTTCTGGAGTCCACCTTCTTGAGTTCTTTATATATATTGGATATTAGTCCCTTATCTGATTTAGGATAGGTAAAGATGCTTTCCCAATCTGTTGGTGGTTTTTTTTGTCTTATTGACAGTGTCTTTTGCCTTGCAGAAGCTTTGCAGTTTCATGAGGTCCCACTTGTCAATTCTCGATCTTAGAGCACAAGCCATTGCTGTTCTATTCAAGAATTTTCCCCCTGTGCCCATATCTTCAAGGCTTTTCCCCACTTTCTCCTCTAAAAGTTTCAGTGTCTCTGGTTTTATGTGAAGTTCCTTGATCCACTTAGACTTGACCTTAGTACAAGGAGATAGGAATGGATAGATTCGCATTCTTCTACATGTTAACAACCAGTTGTGCCAGCACCATTTGTTGAAAATGCTGTCTTTCTTCCACTGGATGTTTTTAGCTCCCTTGTCGAAGATCAAGTGACCATAGGTGTGTGGGTTCATTTCTGGGTCTGCAATTCTATTCCATTGTTCTATTTGTCTGTCACTATACCAGTACCATGCAGTTTTTATCACAATTGCTCTGTAGTAAAACTTTAGGTCCGGCATGGTGATTCCACCAGAGGTTCTTTTATCCTTGAGAAGAGTTTTTGCTATCCTAGGTTTTTTGTTATTCCAGATGAATTTGCAGATTGCACTTTCTAATTCGTTGAAGAATTGAGTTGGAATTTTGATGGGGATTGCATTGAATCTGTAGATTGCTTTTGGCAAGATAGCCATTTTTACAATGTTGATCCTGCCAATCCATGAGCATGGGAGATCTTTCCATCTTCTGAGATCTTTTATAATTTCTTTCTTCAGAGACTTGAGGTTTTTATTATACAGATCTTTCACTTCCTTAGTTAGAGTAATACCAAGATATTTTATATTTTTTGTGACTATTGAGAAGGGTGTTGTTTCCCTAATTTGTTTCTCAGCCTGTTAATTCTTTGTGTAGAGAAAGGCCATTCATTGTTTGAGTTAATTTTATATCCAGCTACTTCACCGAAGCTGTTTATCAAGTTTAGGAGTTCTCTGGTGGAATTTTTAGGGTCACTTATATATACTATCATATCATCTGCAAAAAGTGATATTTTGACTTCATCTTTTCCAATTTGTATCCCTTTGATCTCCTTTTGTTGTTGAATTGCTCTGGCTAGGACTTCAAGTACAATGTTGAATAGGTATGGAGAAAGTGAACAGCCTTGTCTAGTCCCTGATTTTAGAGGGATTGCTTCAAGCTTCTCACCATTTACTTTGATGTTGGCTACTGGTTTGCTGTAGATTGCTTTTATCATGTTTAGGTATGGGCCTTGAATTCCTGATCTTTCCAAGACTTTTATCATGAATGGGTGTTGGATCTTGTCAAATGCTTTTTCCACATCTAAGGAGATGACCATGTGGTTTTTGTCTTTGAGTTTTTTATATACTGGATTAAGTTGATGGATTTCCGTATATTGAACCATCCCTGCATCCCTGGGATGAAACCTACTTGGTCAGGATGGATGATTGTTTTGATGTGTTCTTGGATTCGGTTAGCAAGAACTTTATTGAGGATTTTTGCATCAATATTCATAAGGGATATTGGTCTGAAGTTTTCTATCTTTGTTGGGTCTTTTTGTGGTTTAGGTATCAGAGTAATTGTGGCTTCATAGAATGAGTTGGGTAGAGTACCTTCTGTTTCTATTTTGTGGAATAGTTTGTGAAGAACTGGGATTAGATCTTCTTTGAAGGTCTGATAGCACTCTGTACTAAACCCATCTGGTCTTGGGCTTTTTTTGGTTGGGAGACTATTAATGACTGCTTCTATTTCTTTGGGGGATATAGGGTTGTTTAGATCATTAACCTGATCTTGATTCAACTTTGGTACCTGGTATCTGTCTAGGAACTTCTCCATTTCATCCAGGTTCTCCAGTTTTGTTGAGTATAGCCTTTGGTAGAAGGATCTGATGGTGTTTTGGATGTCTTCAGGATCTGTTGTTATGTTTCCTTTTTCATTTCTGATTTTGTTAATTAGGATGCTTTCCCTGTGCCCTCTAGTGAGTCTGGCTAAGGGTTTATCTATCTTGTTGATTTTCTCAAAGAACCAGCTCCTTGATTGGTTGATTCTTTGGATAGTTCTTCTTGTTTCCACTTGGTTGATTTCGCCCCTGAGTTTGATTATTTCCTGCTGTCTACTCCTCTTGGGTGAATTTGCTTCCTTTTGTTCTAGTGCTTTTAGGTGTGTTGTCAAGCTGCTAATGTGTGCTCTCTCTAGTTTCTTTTTGGAGGCACTCAGAGCTATGAGTTTTCCTCTTAGAAATGCTTTCATTGCGTCCCATAAGTTTGGGTATGTTGTGGCTTCATTTTCATTGAACTCTAAAAAGTCCTTAATTTCTTTCTTTATTCCTTCCTTGACCAAGGTATCATTGAGAAGAGTGTTGTTCAGTTTCCATGTGAATGTTGGCTTTCTATTATTTATTTTGTTATTGAAGATCAGCCTTAGTCCATGGTGATCTGATAGGATGCATGGGACAATTTCAATATTTTTGTATCTGTTGAGGCCTGTTTTGTGACCAATTATGTGGTCAATTTTGGAGAAGGTACCATGAGGTGCTGAGAAGAAGGTATATCCTTTTGTTTTAGGATAGAATGTTCTGTAGATATCTGCCAGATCCATTTGATTCATAACTTCTGTTAGTTTCACTGTGTCCCTATTTAATTTCTGTTTCCATGATCTGTCCATTGGTGAAAGTGGTGTGTTGAAGTCTCCCACTATTATTGTATGAGGTGAAATGTGTGCTTTGAGATTTACTAAAGTTTCTTTAATGAATGTGGCTGCCTTTGTATTTGGAGCATAGATATTCAGGATTGATAGTTCTTCTTGGAGGATTTTACCTTTGATGAGTATGAAGTGCCCCTCCCTGTCTTTTTTGATGACTTTGGGTTGGAAGTCAATCTTATCAGATATTAGAATGGCTACTCCAGCTTGTTTCTTCATATCATTTGCTTGGAAAATTGTTTTCCAGCCTTTCATTCTGAGGTAGTGTCTATCTTTTTCTCTGAGATGAGTTTCCTGTAAGCAGCAAAATGTTGGGTCTTGTTTGTGTAGCCAGTTTGTTAGTCTATGTCTTTTTTTCGGGGAGTTGTGTCCATTGATATTAAGAGATATTAAGGAAAAGTAATTGTTGTTTCCTGTTATTTTTGTTGTTAAAGTTGGCATTCTGTTGTTGTGGCTGTCTTCTTTTAGGTTTGTTGAGGGATTACCTTGTTGTTGTTTCTAGGGCGTGGTTCCTGTCCTTGTATTGGTTTTTTCCTGTTATTATCCTTTGAAGGGCTGGATTCGTGGAGAGATAATGTGTGAATTTGGTTTTGTTGTGGAATACTTTGGTTTCTCCATCTATGTTAATTGAGAATTTGGCTGGGTATAGTAGTCTGGGCTGGAATTTGTGTTCTTTTAGTGTCTGTATAACATCTGTCTAGGATCTTCTGGCTTTCATAGTCTCTGGTGAAAAATCTGGTGTAATTCTGATAGGCTTGCCTTTATATGTTACTTGGCCTTTTTCTCTTACTGCTTTTAGTATTCTATCTTTATTTAGAGCATTTGTTGTTCTGATTATTATGCGTTGGGAGGTATTTCTTTTCTGGTCCAGTCTATTTGGAGTTCTGTAGGCTTCTTGTATGTTCATGGGCATCTCTTTCTTTAGATTTGGGAAGTTTTCTTCTATAATTTTGTTGAAAATGTTTGCTGGTCCTTTGATTTGAAAATCTTCATTCTCTTCCACTCCTATTATCCGTAGGTTTGGTCTTCTCATTGTGTCCTGTATTTCTTGGATGTTTTGAGTTAGGATCTTTTTGCGTTTTACATTTTCTTTGGTTGTTGTGCAGATGTTCTCTATGGAATCTTCTGCACCTGAGATTCTCTCTTCCATCTCTTGTATTCTGTTGCTGATGCTCGTATCTATGGTTCCAGATTTCTTTCCTAGGGTTTCTATCTCCAGTGTTGCCTCATTTTGGGTTTCTTTATTGTGTCTACTTCCCTTTTTACGTCTAGTATGGTTTTGTTCATTCCCATCTTCTGTTTGGATGTGTTTTCCTGTTTTTCTTTAAGGACTTCTACCTGTTTGATTGTGTTATCCTGTTTTTCTTTAAGGACTTGTAACTCTTTAGTCATGTTCTCCTGTAATTCTTTAACTGAGTTATTAAAGTCCTTCTTGATGTCCTCTACCATCATCATGAGATATGCTTTTAGATCCGTGTCTAGCTTTTCTGGTGTGTTGGGGTGCCCTGGACTGGGCGAAGTGGGAGTGCTGGGTTCTGATGATGGTGAGTGGTCTTGGTTTCTGTTAGTAAGATTATTACGTTTACCTTTTGCCATCTGGTAATCTCTGGGGTTAGTTGTTATCGTTGTCACTGTTTAAAGATTGGAGCAGACTCTGTGTTCCACTCACCCGAAGTCTCAAAATTCTGTGGCGGGTGTTGTGGGTAGCTGGCGGGTGTCGGCCGACCCTGTGCTCTAGCTACCCCTGTGCTGGTCATTCCGGATGAGGCTTGTGGCCCTACTCAGGCTGGATTTCTGCCTCCCCAACCAAAGCAGTCTCAGGTCCCGCGTGATTGGACTGGAGCAGAAGCTGTGTTCCACTCACCAGAAGTCTCAAAATCCTGTGGTGGGGGTCCTGGGTAGCTGGCCGGTGTCAGCAGACCCTGCGCTCTAGCTGCCCCGGTTCTGGTCAGGCCGGAAGAGGCCTGTGGCCCTACTCAGGCCGGTTTTCTGCTTCCCTAACTAATGCAGTTTCAGGTCCCGGGCACAATTGGATTGGAGCAGAAGCTGTGTTCCACTCACCAGAAGTCTTAAGATCCTGTGGCGGGTGTTATGGGTAGTTGGCGAGTGTCAGCCGACCCTGTGCCCTAGCTACCCCGGTGCTGTTCTGACTGGATGAGGCTTGTGGCCCTACTCAGTTTATTTCTTGTATAAGCATATTTTTCAATCTTTATATCTCACAGGTCATTTGCATACATATTATGGATTATAGGTCAGTGTTTTTATAGAATTCCTAAGTATACAAATAAGGTGGTCTCTACATCCATGTCTGTTTCATGTGCCCTTGGGAGGGGCTCTTTTCTTTCTGTTTGTTGTTTTTTCCTGTTGCAATGTATTAGATTTTGTTTTATTTTATTGTGTTATACTTTGGATATTTTAGTATTATAACTTAGAAGCAAGGTTGCTCTCTAATGAGAGACAGAAAAGGGGTGGATCTAAATGGGAGAAGACTTGGGGAAGAAGGGAAAGTGGTAAATGGAGAAACTGTAATCAAGATATATTATGTGAGAAGAAAATGCTATTTTCAATAAAAAGGAAAAATGTTAACAGAAGGCAAACTAAACATCATGTTAATGAATTTCTAATAGGCTTTAAGACTGAATAAACAATTCACAGAAGGCATACATAAGAAGTGTGTACAAGTGGACATTAGCCTAAAAGCTCAGAATACACAAGATACAATTCACAGACCAAATGAAGGTCAAGAAGAAGAAAGACCAAAGTGTGGTAGCTTCAGTCTTTCTTAGGAGGGGGAACAAAATTCTTAAGGGAGGAAATATGGAGACAAAGTGTGGAGCAGAGATTGAAGGAAAGGCCATGTAGAGACTTCCCCACCTGGGGATCCATCCTGTATATAGACACTAAACCTAGACACTATGGTGGATGCCAAGAAGTGCTTGCTGACAGGAGCCTGATATAGCTGTCTCCTAAGAGGCTTTGCCAGAGCCTGGCAAATACAGAGGCAGAAGCTCACAGCTACCCATTGGATTGATCACTGGGTCCCCAATGAAGGAGTTAGAGAAAGGACTGAAGGAGCTGAAGTGGTTTGCAACCCATAGGAAGAACAATAATATCAACAAACCAGACTCCCAAGAGTTCGCAGGAACTAAACCACTAACCAAAATGTACATAACGAGTGATCCATGGTTCCTGCTGTATATATAGCAGAGGATGGATTTGTTGGACATCAATGGGAGGAAAGGCCCTTGTTCCTGGGAGGGGAATGCCAGGGCTGGGAGGTGGAAGTGGGTGGGTGGGTAGGTGAGCACCCTCATAGGAGCAGGGAGAAGGATATGGGATAGGGGGTTCTGGAGGGGATACTGGTAAAGGGGATAACATTTGAAATGTAAATAAAATAAAATATCCAATAAATTAGAAAATAAAGGAAAAAAGTGAAAAGATTCAGCTTTATGTAGGAGTTACTAGTCTTCTTCTTCCCCTCCCCATGCAATGTATGCTTTACTTTTGCAACAATTTATAATGAAGTTGGAAGTTGTTCTCTTAGCTTAAAATGTATGACCAATAGAAAGTAAAGACTTATCATCCTGACTTGGTGACTGTATTGGAAATGTAACTTTTATTCCCCAGATATAATTTTCATCACAGAACCTTAATGCTAAATAAGGTCAACCTTTCTAGTCCTTTTCTGAACTATGGCTGGCTACTTCAACTTAGCTGTTCTGGCTCAAATCTCTCCAAGAGAACTGATTCCTTTTGGTTTCTTTCAGCTTCTCACTGAATTGCTTTGCTTAGCCTCAAACTAACTCTGTCAGTGTGTTCTAGTCTTCTGTCTCCTTCTTATTCTCTGGTTTCAATTGCCTCTGAAAAACATCACAAAGGAACTCAACTCTACTGCACTGCACTCATTCAGTTGAACTGCACTGAACTCAGCTCTGCTCAGCTGAACTGACTTGAACTTCATGGCATTGCATGAACTTAACTGAACTGCTCTCATAAAACTGCCCTCCACTCCTGACTCAGTCTTCACTGACCTTAGTTTTTTTTTTTTTTTTTTTTTTTTTTCTTTTGAGTCAGAATTTCTCTGTGCAGTCCTGGCTGTCCTGGAAGTCACTGAAGTCACTCTGTAGACCAGGCTGGTCTCGAACTCAGAAATCCGCCTGCTTCTTTCACTGACCTTAAATCTCTTTCCTGTGCTGTTCTCTTAAGTAGTCATTCTTTCCTGGCTGTTCCTGTGACAGTTGGACATGTCCTATCTCTGAATAATTCTGCCAAAACTTTCTCTGATTAGATGTTCCTTTCAAGTATGATGGCTTCTTTCTACAAATAAACTTTAGCTTCATTTTTTGGGGATTTAAAGGTGTGTACTAAGGCCATGTCTGTATTGCAGCAAGAGAGATTCATTCCAGCTGGATCACACAGACCTACAAGGTCTTTGATTGTGATCCCTCACCAGAGCAGTCAACTTGCTGGATTAAAATTCTTCCATATTGTATGAACTGCTGATCTGGATCCAACAACAGACATTGAGGTCTAGAAGAAAGTACTTGAGCCTGAGCTAGGCTGCCTAGTATAGACCAATTACACTGATACCATCAGGAGTGATGAGATATACAATGGTTCTATTGCATCTCATGTATCTTAGCCTGCCAGAATAAGGAACCCAGAGGGCTCAGGAAAAATGTCCATGAATTATATGATTGCTGGATCGGGTAGTGTTCTCCATTCATTCCATGGTATGCAAAATCACTCTTGAAAGAACTGAATGATAAATATGGCTGTATTATGTTAGATCTTGCCTATGACATTCCTTCCTTTCTTTCTCTATTTTTCTCTCTCTCCCTCCTCCCTCTCTTTCTCTTTCTTTCTTTCTTTCTTTCTTTCTTTCTTTCTTTCTTTCTTTCTTTCTTTCTTTCTTTCTTCCTTCCTTCCTTCCTTCCTTCCTTCCTTCCTTCCTTCCTTCCTTCCTTCCTTCCTTCCTTTCTTTCTTTCTTCCTTCCTTCCTTCCTTCCTTCCTTCCTTCCTTTCTTTCTTTCTTTCTTTCTTTCTTTCTTTCTTTCTTTCTTTCTTTCTTTCTTTCTTTCTTTCTTTCTTTCTCTTTCTGTCCTAGACAAATGGATAATTATTAGGAATGTATGACATTGTTTCTTCAGATATTTTGTTCAGGCTCTGTAAAAATATGTTGTTACATAATGTTAACCTCTAAATGTTTTATAATTTTTTTTATTTTAAAGATTTTATGTATGTAAGTTCCCTGTTGCTGTTTTCAGACACAGCAGAAGAAAGCATTGTATCCCATTCAGATTATGAGCCACCATGTGGTTGCTGGAATTGAACTCAGGACCTCTGGAAGAGCAATCAGTGTTCTTAACTGCTGAGTCTTCTCTCTAGCCTAATTTATAGATTTATTAAAGTTTCTAAAAGTTACAGACACATCTCAAGGAGTAATAATTATAGATATCCTCAGGAATTCAAGGGGATTCAAGGCCTCGGCAGAAGTGTAAAATTATTGTGAGATTGAGGGTATTATGGTACAGGAAGATATATATGGTATCTAACAAAATTATCTTTAAATTTCTATAATAATAATAATTATTATCAATAATAATAATAATAAAGGGTTACAGATATTCTTGTGATCCTGTATGAATAGTGGGTTTCATTCATTATCACGATTAGCAAAGTTGCCTATTCTCTATATAACTTGATAAAGAAAGATGTTGTCTTAGGATGTTATGGTTGTGAAGAGACACCATGACTATGGCAACTATTATAAAAGAAAAGATTTAATTGTAGCTAGCTCACAGTTCATAAATTTAATCCATTGTCATCATGAAATGGAGTGGGAAATATGATGGGAAGCATAGCAGCACACAGGCAGACATGGTTCTTAGGTAGAAGCTAATAGTTCTATATTATGATCAGCAGGCAGCAGGAAAAGAGTGACACTGAACCTAGATTGAGCTTCTGGAATTCCAAAGGCCACCACAGTGACATGCTTCCTCTAACAAGGCCACACCTACTCCCACAAGGCCATAACTGCTAATAACACCACTCCCTGTGAGCCTACTGGGGTCACTTTCATTTAAACCACCACAGATGTCATGTGAGACTAGGATATAAAGGCTCAAGGGCCTTTTGAATAAGCCAATATCTTCATAGTATATGCTAAGCAGATGTGTGGCTATTTGTTTCTTTTTCCTAATATCACTTTCTGTTAAAAGTCACCATAAGCTTCCTAGTCTATACCTCAGAGCTGTGAATGAAACAGCCTAACCAAGTTGTTTCAATACAGTTTTCAACCTAGTCACAAAAAGGGGCAGAATAACAATATACATGGTTAGAACAGCAATTTCTAGTTGTATATAAAGCACTCCAATAAATGGACTATATCACCTGCCCTATCTCCATAACAATACAAACAATGGCTTAGTCATTTTTCTGTTGCAATGATAAAACACACTGAAAAAAAAAAACTTGATGTTGATTCACAATTTCTCCATGAAGTTACAGTCCATTGTGTTAGGAACATGAAGCTGGCTGGTCACACAGCTTCCATACTCAGGGAGCAGATAGTGAATAGAAAGGAAAATAGGAAAATAAAGCTTCAAGGATGACCCACAGTGATCTACTTCCACCAACAAGGCTCTGTCTCTTATGGGTTCTACAATTTTACCAAACTGTACCACCTTTTGGTGACAAAGATATGAGCCTACTGGTGACATTTTCACAATAAAACCACAATAAACATCTTTTGATAAAGCCTGTTCCTATGGTGACAGAAAATCAACATCTATGTAAATACTAATATAAGTGGTGTAGTGTCTGTATACCCAGTCACCAATGCAATACAGGCTTTCCTAGGGATAGTGTCTTTTTGAGCTACTAAGAACCCTCCAGTGACTGGGTCAATAGCTAAGGCAGATAAAGTGTTAAAATTGGATAATGCCCATCCATGTAGATGCCTGGTACATAAATGGTAAAAGTAGAATAAAAAAAGGGTGTGGGTAGCTATAACAATGCAAGTAACCACTGGCACCATATGGCAAGAAAAAAGGAAAAGAGTAGCTAGTGGACTGAGATAAAAACTGCAATAATAGTAACTCAAGAGACTGGCCTCTGACAGTCTATAATGACAGTTGAGATATATTCAAAGGCCTCATTCTATGGATGGCTCAGTGGAAAAAGGAGACCTTTCAAGCACTTGGTCAACTCTGTGTGAACAGCAGATGTACAAGTGAATACATAACAGAATTCAACAGAAATCAGAACCTTATGTGATAGCCCATTGCCTGATGAAGCTATCACTCCTGCCATTGGTTACATACTCAAACTACATAGTTAGATCCTATTGCTGAATACACTACATACTTTAGCTGAAGAACACGAAGAAATCAAGCTAAGACTATTTGAAAACACCCTTCATGCTAGTTGGCTTTCATCATCCTGGAAGTTGCCATGTGGCTTGCTTTGAAAGAATTTGTTATCAATAATTCTGCCTCACTATAAATCTTGTATTCTATAGTATTAACATGCCAGGAAACATGATCTCACTCACAAAAATGTGGCAGGACTATTACAGGCACAATCACCTGCTTTCTCTTTAGATTAAAGGCTTGGTTCATATAAGAGAATTCACATCTGGTACTGTAAGCAAATGCAAATATCTATGGCTAGTCATGTCAATGACCCCAGTGGAGAAGCCATGGAAATTGTCTTGTAAAAATGGATATAATGTTCTTATCAAATGGCCTTCTAATTATTTGTGTTTATACTCATAGGTCACTATGACTGTTAGCCTCAGTTGACCATAGGGGGAAAAAACCTTCATTTTACAATGAGAAGTGTGCCATAGAGATTCATGAACACATTTCAGTTTTTGTGGTACAGCTGCTCAAAATTTAGCCATAATTGGACATTGGACATCTACGTTACCACTCCAAGGCTAAAAATCGTCACAAAAGAGGGGATCTAACAAACAAGAAGTGGTAGAGTACTCTTTAGCAATTTCTTCCACATTGAAGGTATTCCTTCCTTTAGGGAGAAGGTGCGGGAAGCGGGTGTGGACACATGCCCCATGAAACCCACATGTTTACTGCCTTGCCATGCACAGTGAGGCTGCATGTGTGGGCTGCCTGCCAGGCTGGACTGTTCCTTGAGATCAGGACCTGTAAGCCTATCTGTGAATGACCTGAGCTCGTGCCTGGAGCGTGTGTGAATTCTGATTAGATGAGGTGGGGTGGAGCTAGAAGGAGGTGAGTTGGCCCCAAGTAGTGAGGTTTTGTTGTTTAGCCCTTGCCCTAGGTAGAAGCCAGAAGTAGAATAAGAGTAGTTCTAGCTCTTGCCGTGAGTAGAAGTAGAGTAAGAGAAGCTGTTGTAATAGAAGAGTTTAGCCCTTGCTGCGAGAAGGATGGAGTAGTAGAAGCTGCTGTTGTAAGTAGTAAAAGCTAGCTATTGTAAAAGAAGCCAGAAGTAGTATGGAGAGAGCTGTAAGAGGGAAAGCTGCAAGAAGGAGTAGAAGTAGAAGCTAGTAGCTGTAAGAGAAGCTGTTGTAGTAGTTGCTGTAAATAAAGCTGTGAGAAAGAAGGACGGTAGAAGAAGAGGCTGCTGGGAAAGAGAGCTGTAAAAGAAAAAGCCCAAAGTAAAGTTGCTGCGTGAACCCGACTTGGTCTCCATGTTGTTCTAGTTGCTGCGGGCCGAAGACTGCAGAAACCAGGGATGGGGACAAGAAGGCCCATAAAACTCAGGATGTAAACAACCTTAAAGATCTTAAGAGCCTGAAACTATGAGATTTATGAAGCATTTCCCCAAAGTTATGAAATCAGGAAGCAAATGTTGGAAAAAGAGGTTTTGACCAGTGAACCTGTCTAGAAGATTCTCTGACAGGCTTCATACAAGACACACTCCACTCAACCTGTTGAACTGCTTGAAAGTCACGGGGCAAGGTCCAGGAATATGACTCTTGTACATCATCTCCAAGTTGTGTTTTGAGGTTTGCTTTTTACATTTCAGTAATTATACTGCTATTCAGTACCCACTCTCCCATATTCCTTTCAACAACTCCAGTCAACTCATTGGTTTGCACAGCTGAAATTTAGAAGAATTGCTAACTAGTTTTATAGGCTGTTCTCTATCTAGGCGAATAGATGTTTGATCACATCTTCATTTATACTTTTCATATTGCTGTGATTAAAATACTCTTGCAAAAACACCTCAGAGGAGAACAATTTTATCCTGGCTCACAGGACACACAGTCTATCGTAACAGGGAAATTAACATCATATCCATAATTGGAAAGCAGGAGAACAATGAATTTATGCATGCTACTGATCAAAAAAGCATAATTCTCACTCTCTGAGCACTCATTCTTTGCCTATCCTTCTTTGTCTAGGGAATTCAGTATGAGATTTCACCCTTACAGTTTACCATGTCTATTAATGTTGTTTTGTTCAGGTAGCTATACTGTTGAGTTATGGGTAATTTTTAGGTGACATAATCTCACAGTTGAATTCTTGTTCCTATGGCTCTTACAATCCTTCCATAAAATCTTCTATAATATTAGCTGAGTCTCAGGTACAGAAGTTGTGTTGTAGATATATCAGTTGTTCACTGCATTTTGTTCAATTGTGGTTTTCTACAACACACAGCATATATTGCTGAGAGAGACTTCCTTAATGAGAGGCAAGAGCTACACATATATGTGAATATAAGGGTAAGTATTTAGAGTGTAATTAGGAATTATACTGGCTTACCAAAGACATGATAGTAAGTTGTACTTTAAGATCCATGAGCACACTAGCCACAAGTATTTGGCTAGGTTTCTCATATTAGGCCTTATTTCCCTCTTGTTAAGATAGCCTTAGGTCTAACTAGTCAGATATCAGTTCCCAGTCTAGGAGGACTACTAGTGCACCTTTAGTGATATCTTGCCATGTTGGTCATTGTGGTTTATAAATGTCACAGCTAGGTAATACTATTGCTCAATTTCCTCCATTGTCAGGTTGTTAAATGCCTTCTAGTCCTGTGATAAACTCAAGAATTAGGCTTTCAGGACAGATCCATTTAGAATCTGCTTAGCTTTGTCTCAAAAGTGTGTAATGTCTTCAGTAATTGGGACTTAACTTCATCATTTATGAAGCAACTAAGGGCAACAGCAATAGTCTGTTGAACTAACCTTGGCCCATCATGCGAAAGCATATTTCTTTTTCCTATCATATAATCTATGGCTCTGTCTTGTGGGGTATCATTCTTAGTCCAAATGGCATAACTTTACTTAATAGTGTGTGTGTGTGTGTGTGTGTATGTGTGTATTGCATGTAATATAAGTAAATATAAAGTAATGTTATCCCTTGGGGCTTTTTCAAACCTCCTTAATGTTATTTATTTTTCCATCTTCTTTTGTATTGACCTTTCTTAGACTTTCTGATGTGGTTATTAATTGCTATGAACTTCCATTTTTCAAAATTTTCTCACAGTTTTTATTACTTATGTTTATATATACATTTGAGTTAGGAATTTTTAAAAATCTAATTTGCTTTATTTCCTGATTGAGATGATATCTAAAATGCAATCTTATATGTTTTCGTGTATTTTTGAATGTTTTCTTATTATCTGTTTCTTAGGCTATTACATTATATACAGAATAGATATACAAAATGCTTCCCATTCTTGCTTTATAACATATCACCTACTTAATCTCAGCAAAAACCTCCAGGTACTGATGAGAAAAATGTGTATTCTTTAGTCATTGAATGTGATGCTCTATACCATTCTACTGATGTTTGTTACATACACTATAACCAAGATAAATGTTTGTCAGGCTATTTCTTTGTTGAATTTCTATCTAGATTATTTGTCAATTTCCAAAAATAGAGTATTAAAAGTTCCAATTATTTATTGCATTGGTTTATACCTATCTTTTTAGGTCTATTAAAATTTTCTTTATCAATGAACTTCTGATATTGAGTGCTTATATTATCTAGAATTGTTATTTCCTTTTGTTGAGATGCATGCTTTATAATCATATAATAGTCCTTGTATCCTTTGACTGCCTTTGGTTTAAAGTTTATTTAAAGTTTATCTAAGAGAGTGTGACTAATCTTGTCTTCTGTTTGCAGAAAATATCTTTCTTAGACCACAAATTTACTTTCACACTATGTATTCTTAGAGTTAAAGGATACTTTCATCTTGAGTTATATCCGTTTAAAGTTTTAAAGTTTTGTAAAAACTCAGTGACATTTTTTCCTGGACTGCAAGATTTATTCCAAAACAAAGAAAAAGTTGGTACATTTTTATATATTAAGTGTTTTTTTTTCCTCATAACCTGGAAATTTTTTCACTTTTGTGAAATTGTGTATATTTTCTCTTAGACTTGCATGAATAAATTTAACTGCTGATATTAACCCTCCCTTGTACATTAATAATTTTTCTAGAATTCAAAAGCTTCTTACGACTGATTTTTAGCCCTTCAATGATTTTTGTATTATTTTAAAACACTAATATCCAAGTATTTTCTTTTGAAAACTATACTAAAAGGTTCCTGTAATCTGTCTTCACTTTTTATCTTGGTTTGCTTTGAATGCTTATTTGCAAAATTCTTGCATTTGAGGTCACCGATTCTTTAGTTTAATACTGTTAACAGCATCTGGAATTACTTGGGAAACAAGTATCTGAGCATTTCTGTGAAGGTATTTAGATAGTGTTAATTGAGCTGGGAAGATCTACTCAATTGTGCGTTTTTCGAACTTTAAAAGACAATAAAAACTCTTGAAGTTAGACTGAATATGTTTTGCCTTGAGAATTGGCTATGAGTCTATGGGATGAGAGGTGGAAGAATACGGTTTAAATGTGTGTGTGAGGGTACACCCTTCCAGAGGCAAAGGGAGGGTGTGGGGTGAAGAATTCCTCAAGGGGAGACCAGGAAGAGGAGTAACAATTGGAATGTAAGCAAAACAATTAAAAAGGTGATATGTTTCAATGTTGAGAAAGGGTGGGTTTGTGATTAATTTGTAAAAGTGATAAGATACAGAAGGATATAAGAAGGAAGAGTCTGAGAATATGTGTGAGGGATTTTCTAGATGAGGTTAAAGAGCTCACACACAGACAGACAGACATTCACAAACAAAACAAAATCAAACAAAAAACAGAACAAAAACCAAACAAACAAAAACTGAGCTAAGCATCAGTTTCCTCGGTAACTCTCTCTGTTTCCTCAATGTAAATGTAGCATGCATGATCTTGACTCATAGTCCTACTGCCATGCCATCAACACATTGATGGATGATACCCTCATATTGAGAGCCAAACTAAGCCTTCCCCTCCTTCAGTTGCCTTAGTCAGATTTTCTTTTGTCATAGCAATGTGAAAAGTAATAACGTATCAGATGTTAATTTTAACCTATGATGCTGCTCAGCTAAAGAACTTCTTGATAGTTTTTTAATTGTTTCAAACTCCTGATAAATTTTCTTTGTGGGTATTAAAATATTCTGTTGTTTTCAAACTCATTAAGTTTAGTTAAGTAACAGTTTTAAACATTCTATCTGAGAGTTTGCCTATTCTACTGATTACTGTCAGATAAGTTCTGTTATTGTTACAAGATGATTTCATAATTTTCTGAACACTCTTGATGCTTTTGGGTATGTGACACCACCTATGATTTAAGATTGTTTTTGGCTGAATTTCTTCTGGCTGTGATAAAATACCTGATAAAAAAGGTTAAGAGAGAAAGAATACGTTTTAGTTTATAATCTGAGAGGGTACAGTTCATCACAAAAGGGAAAGCATGGTAGCAGAGCACAAAGGTACTTGCTCACACCTGGGTAAACAGTGAAGCAGAGAGAGCATGAATGTGGTTATTCTCCTGGCTTTGCCTTTTGTCTCTTTTCTTTAAGTGTAAGCAACCAGGCCATAGGATGCTATTCACTCAGAGGTGAGTCATCCCTTCTCAGTTAATTGTCTCTTGTGACACCCTCACAGACATGTTCACAGGTGTGATTCATCAATGCCCCAGGCATTTCTTGATCTAATTAAACTGCCAATCAAAGTTAACGGTCCCCAAAGATTAGGTATTTATTCCAATCTTCTTAATACGGATCCCTTTGTACATGCTTTCTAGAAATGTAAGAAAGCACTTTCTTTTCTCCGAGCCTATATTCAATCCCACACTAATGCACAACTGAGTAATACCCTAGGTTATGTTTACTAATGATCCTCTTCAAATGTAAACCCTTATGGACACATTTATAACCGGGTTCCACGAAATCCTAATCATCTTCTCAAAATATAAAACATCTATAGTTATACCTATTGATTAAGATCATTAATGATCTAAGTCTCTCTAGAAATACACCAAAAAGTCTGTCTACTAGGCATCTTCAAACACAGCCAAGTTTAAAATTATGATTAACTACCACAGAGGATTTGTAATTTTATTCTCTTGTGGTCAGAAAAGATATAAATTTTATGTTTTTATATTTTAAAGTTGTTTCATGGCCTAAATTGTAGTCTATTTTCAGGAATGTTTATATGCTGATAAATGAATGTGTTAGCTTCACCTGCACATTGATATACCCTTTAAATATCTGTTAATTGTATTCATTTCAGTCTTGTGTTTCTTTCTCTTAATTTTTTTTTCAAGATGATTTGGCACACTATGAAACTGATGTCTGTAATTCCCCACTATTGTTTTTTTGGGATACAACTCTCTCTTTAGCTCTCATGTTTGTTATGTAAGATTGGTTTCTCTAGTACTGGATGAATACAAATTCATTAAAATAAATTATTTATATTCCATTAGTATTTGTCTTTGTATACTTGTCTTAAAGTCTGTTTTGTCAGTGCTGGACTGTGGCTCACTTGGTAAAAGCATGTATAGCTCTAGGAGAGGATAAGGGTTCAATTTCTAACATTTGTGACACCTCATCATCATCTGTAATTCCAGTTCCAGGTGATCCAAATGTAAATGCAGGCAAAATATTCAAAGAGGTAATTAAAGTCTAATTTGTCTTATATGAACACACTCTTCACTTTTTCTTCTTTTGATGTAGAATATCCTTCTACTTTTAAAAAATGTATTCTGTATGTGTTTAGAGATGATGTCAGTTTCTTATAACCAGCTTATTTTTCTTATTCATACAAAGAGCCTTTGTAGAATTTTTTACACTCATGATTATCATTAAGTAGTCATATATTCCTGTTATTTTGCTAATTTTATTCTTGTTTTTTGAACATCAGTTGTTTCTTTCCTACAGTTATTTCTTTAATTTTCATATCATTTATTCTAGTGTTCATCTATTTTAGTTTTAAAGTTATGATACTTTGGATTTTTCGTTGTAACTGGTCTTTACATGGATTTTATATTTGTAAATATTCTCATAATGGTAGTTTTCTTTAACATTTTTTCTGAATGTAGAACTCTTTTAATCATGACTTCAAGGAGAGTTTTATGGTAACATATTCATTTTTACTTTTTTTCTCTTGGAAAACATTATTTCTCTTCATTTTGGGTGGATAGCTTTACTCAATAAATTATTTTTGGTTTAATTTTGGGAAGGTAAACTGTCAGCAGTTAAATTATGTTATCTAATTTATCTTCATGTATAACAGGTCTGTTCTGAATTGTGCTGCTAGTTTAGTCATGATTTCACTTAAATGTATCTTGGAATTGTCCCTTGCCATTTTTAGAAATCTTTCTTGGTTTTGTATATTTCCGAGTTTGTCCATCATACATTATGACTATAATATATTTTCAACTTTAGATAATTTTCATCTATTATTAAACTATTATTCAATGTCTTTCCCTTTTCTGTGCCATCTGGCAGCTGCCCATTGCCTCCAAATGAATATTTATTTATTTAATATTGTCACATATGTGTGTGAAGCCATTTGCTTATTATTATATTTTACTGTATTTTTGTCTGAATTGGATGTGTTTGTAAAATATCCCATTAAGTTTACATGGTTCTTAGTATGCTACACACACACACACACATATACACAAATACACACACACACACACACACATCAAGCAGGATATATATATATATATATATATATATATATATATATTCAGATTCTACTTGAATTTTTTCTCATTTTAAAAGTAGATATATTTATTTTATGTGTATGTATATTTTGCTTGCATGAAGAATGTATTTTCACCACCTATATGCCTGATCCCTGCAGATTTCAGAATAAGGTATCTATCTGGGTGTCCTCTATATGGAGTCACAGAATGGTTGTTAGATAGCAGGTGAGTACTAGGAACCTAAGCCACTTCCTCTCGAAGAAGAGCAGCAAGTAATTTTAACTCCTCAATCATCTCACAATCACAATGATTTTTGTTCATTCAAAATTTCAAACATTTAATGTGCACTTATCTGGATAATTGCATAAACTAGTAGAGTTCAATATGAAATGTGTGTGTGTTTGTATATGCGTGCGTGTGTGCATGTTCGCACGTGTGTGATTTGACAAGAGAAGAGGAAAAAAGGAAAAATAATACCAAGTCCGATTTGTGTTGCCTGTATAATCATTGGAGGATGGTCAAATGCCCAGTGGTCAGCCACTTAAAGAAAACTGAATCCTTCCCCACTCCCACAGCTGCCAGAAACCATTAACTGTGAAGACGTACATTTCAGCATCCACATCACAATATTTAAGCATTCTATTCAATGACTTCCTGTATAGACTGTTTCTTCTGGAGGAGTCAGGGGTGTGCAGACATTGCCATAGAAGCCTTCTATGTCCTTCATTCTCAACTGTGAAACTGTGTCATCGAAAAATACCATTGCAAAAGAAGATTCCTGCCCCTTTTTTTTTGCTCAGCAGCAACACATACCATGGATTCCACCAGTGCTTCTGGTATGGACCATGGACATCAATATGGATTCTGGTGGCATCAAAAGCCATGGACATCCCCATATCCTCTAGTGGTAAAATGATTTTGGCCATGGACATAAATATGACTCCCAGTGCCATACAAATCTTGACCACCTACTCAGGGGCTGTGCTATCTACAGTGGGCTGGGCTTTCCCACATTAATTACTAATAAATAAAATATAGGTGTAGCTCATAAATTATTATGGAGATGGTATTTTAAAAATATTTCTGGAACTAAAATTGAAAACATAACACACCAAAATTTCTGGTATAAAAACCAACCAAACAAAAACAATCAACTAACCAACCAACCAACAAAACGAACAAAAATTTCTCTAAGAAGGAAATTTATAAGAGTCTACATCAAATGCTCAGAAAAAGAAAAAATATAAAGGACTTAATAATGAAAAGTAAGAATTGGGGCAAAAAAAAAAAAAAAAAAAGAAAAGAAAAAGAAACCCAAATAAAATGAGTAGATGGAAAGAAATAAACCAAAGCAGAAATTAATGAAATATAAAGAAAATAATACACAGAATCAATGAATTTAAAGAGCTGTCCCTTTGAGAAGATATATAAGACTGGTAGACCCATTATGATGTGTTTATAAAACGATAAACAGAGATAGTAGATATGATCTATGGGGGTGTCTTGAGGTATGAGGGAAGGGGGTGTCTCAGTGGGCTCATGCCAAGGCAACCCTTTCCCCTAAGGGGCCAGACACATGATCATATAGTATAGAATAGAGTCTATTCAGGGCATGGGGAGGGGAGAGAGTAGAGAATTAGAGGCCAGCCATGAACACATGGAGAGAGGGGGAAGGGAATGGGGAAGGTAGAGGGAAGGGGAAGAGCCCAAGAGAGCAAGAAAGAAGCAAGAGAGCAAGAGAACAAGTGAACAAGAGAAGGAGGATGGGACAAGCAGCCCCTTTTATAGTGGGTCAGTCATACCTGGCTGTTGCCAGGTAACTGTGGGAAGGAGCATACCTTGCTATTGCCAGGTAACTGTGAAGTAGAGTTTAGAGAGAATGTTAACACTTTGTCTTGGTGTTTTATTGCTGTGATGAGACACCATGACCAAGGCAACTCTTACAAAGAAAAAACATTTAAGTGAGCCTGGATTACAGTTTCAAAGTTTTAGTCCACTATGATGGCATGAAGCATAGCAGTATCTATGCAGACATAGTGCTAGAGAAGGAGTTCTATACCTTGATCCACAGAGAGCAGAAAGATTGTGTATTATGCTGGGTGTACCTTGAGCATAGGAGACCTCAAAGCCACTCCCTCTAACAAGTAGCATACTCCCTCTAACAAGGCTATACCTCCTAATAGTGCCACTTCTATTAAGCAAACACATGAGTCTAAGGGATCATACCTATTCAAGCCACAACATTCTTGATCCAACTAACCCTAAGAAAGAAGATGATTCAAATGGAGAATCAGAAAAGAGCAGAGAGTGGGGTAGTGGTGGTGCATGCCTTTAATCCCAGCACTTGGGAGGCAGAGACAGGTGGATTTGTGAGTTCAAGGCCAGCCTGGTCTACAAAGTGAGTTCCAGGACAGCCAGGACTATACAGGGAAACCCTGTCTCAAAAACAAAACAAACAAACAAAAAAGAGCAGAGAAACATTACAACAGACACAGAAGAAACACAGAATATTATATGGGATACTGTAAAGATCTCTATATCATGATGTGGAAAATTAAAAAAAAAATAAATATATTTTTTTTTTTGGTTTTTTGAGACAGGGTTTCTCTGTGTAGCCTTGGCTGTCCTGGAACTCACTTTGTAGACCAGGCTGGCCTCGAACTCAGAAATCCGCCTGCCTCTGCCTCCCGAGTGCTGGGATTAAAGGCGTCTGCCACCACGCCTGGCCTAAGAAACATACAATCCCCACAAGAAACAAAGAAATTGAATAAATGGAAAAAAAAAAAAGCTTTCCTAAATGTTCAGTTCAGAGAGATTCTGAGTAGAATTATACAAGATTTTCAAACAAGAACTACAACCAATCATTAGACCCTTTCAAAAGAAGGATCAACTTCCAAAATCATTCTGTGAATCCAGTATTTCTTTAATACCCAAATGAGTTAAAGACACAACAAACAAACAATCCTACAAAGCTATGAATTGATATCACTGATGAACAGATTCAAATATCCTCAATAAAATGCCAGCAAATCAAATACAAGTGTATATCAAATGGATTATTCACCATGACTAAGTTGGCTTTAAAAAAAATATCTGTTTAGTACAATGTACTTAAGGCAAAAAAACAAAAAAAACATAAAACCAAAAAAATGATAATCTCAATAGACCTATAAAAAGGTTTTGACAAAATCAAACATGATTTCATGATAATAGTTCTAGAAAAAGTAGGAATAGAATGAAAATATTTCAACATAATAAAGGATATATAAGACAAACACACAGCCAACATTATTCTAAAAGTTATTTCCTGCTGCTTGTGGATATAGAACTCCCAGCTACATTCTTCGGACCATGGTTTTCTGCATGCTGCCATAATGATAATGGACTAAATCTTTAAACTGTAAGCCAGCCCCAATTAAATATTTTCCTTTTTAATGTTTGCTGTGGTCATGTTGTCTCTACAACAATAGAAACTCTAACTAAGGCACAGGTTGGTATCAGGGATGGGGGCATTATTGTGACAGGCCTGACCTTGCTTTGTTTGGAAGAATATGGACTTTAGGACCTTGAATTAGAAAAGCAGTGGAACACTTTTAGCATGGCTTAATGGGCCATACTACTAGGATATGGAAGAAAATGTTACAGAAAGTGATGGAAGGGTCCAACTCAAGATGATTCATAGGGGAGGAGAATATTATATGTGGCCTAGAGATCTTTCTTGTGATATTAAGGGATGTTTTTTGCCAAAAATTGTGCATGAGGCTACATTGGAGAGTTTTGTATTAATTGCATTGGAAGAAGAAGTTCCAAAACAGCCTCATATTGACTCTGATGTGTCATTATTTAGTGATTACTTGTATCTATAATGAACACAAGGACACTGGGCAAGGAAAAATACGAAATATGCAGTTCTGGGGGGTTAGGAGTGGGGAAGAGCAACTGCAAAGTAGAATGGAGTTAAATTCTGTGTTCAAGTAGATAACCAGATTAAAGAAAAGCCTGATGTTAAATGGAACAATGAGAGAAGTGACCCCAGGACAAGACCCTGCCCAGCTTAGCTTCCAAGTGGTCTTGAGCCTGGTATGGAAGTTCATAACTTTAGTCCCAGCACTCTGGAGGCAGAGGTACACAGATCTCTGAATTTGAGGCCAGCCTGGTCTTCGGATGGAGCTCCAGAACAGCCAAGCTTAGGCAGTGATGGAAGTGACAGAGAACAGAAAGCTGATGAAGATGTAATTGAACAAGGAGAGCATGTCCAGCACTAGTAAGCTGCAGAACTAGGCAGCTTTAGCCACATGGTTCTGGCTTAAAAGCAAATAATAGAAAAAAAGTGGTTAGTAAATTTCCCTCCATGACTAAGGAAAGCTGATAAAGCCAGGAATGTAGCAGGGGTGTCCCTGGCATGGTGGCCTAGAGAGGCCATTGGGTGAAGCTGTGAATGTAAAACCTAGATTGCCTTGGAGACCCCAAGAATTTAGAGACACCATAGTCTTGAGATAGCTGTCTAGGAAATTTATTCATTTGCTCTTTAAAGTTCTCTATCATCCTTCTAATATTGGTTTTATGGTTGTGTGTGTGTGTGTTTGTGTGTGTATGTGTGTGTGTGTATTTCAATTGAGTTAGGCTATCCAGGGCTTGCTGTAGTAGGTAAGGTAGCTGTGCTCTGAAGGTTTCATATTGTCATGGCTTTTGTTGATTGTTTTCTTTTTGAGGGCCCTTAGCAATCTTGATGGCTTTGGTCCCTAGATATTTGTTGGGAGCCATTAAGACAACACAATTGTCCTGATCTCTGAATTGGGCCTCTCCCCCCCAAAAGAAAAGGGGGTCAAAAGCGAGCCACCTATGCACTGCTCCGAGAACAAACACAGATTGTTCCAGCTCTAAGTCAGTGCAGGATGTCCTGACCACAAGATGTACCCTGATACCACCAATTCCTGCTTCCCCATGTAGTCGCCAAAAGAAAAATTTCTGCTGTCCCATCCCTCCTGCTGAGAAATACTTCTTCCTTTGCTTGTGCATTTCCGCTGCCCCATTCCTCCTGCTGCGAAGTACTTCTCCTTTTGCTTGTGCATTTAAGCCTTGAGCCTTGCTAAATACAGTGAGACCTTGATGCTAATCAGACTGCTTCCATGTGTCATTCATTGCACTTGGTTCTCGTCTCCCCCCCCCCCCATTTGGTTCTTAGGAGAAGGTCCCCTTGAGACCCTTGAATAACTGGACCTGCTGGAAAGGTCAGATATTCCTGATGTAGTAGGTATTGGGAGGGGGATTAGCCTCAATAGTACTGGTGTGGCAGACCTCTGGAGGTTATCCTTGGGTTGTGTGGTTTCAGATCAGCAGATCTGTATGTTTCAGGCTCCTCAGGCCTAATAAAGTTGGGCTGAGATTTGTATGTAGTCCCACTGTGGATAGCAGACTGCTTGTGGCACCATTCTTGTGCTCCAGAGGACTCAGCAAGCAGAGAAAAATGGATAAGGAAGGACAAAATAGTTAATTTTAAGAGACAACTTTGAATGTCTGTGTGAGAGGGTTTATTTTTGAAAATGTGAATTTAGAAAAAAAAATCATGAAATTCTTAAATCAAGGTCCTAAACAATATCAAAAGAGAATAAAATCAAGGGACTACAATTGTGAACTCTAGATTCAGAGGATCTGTATTCAAAGTTCTGCCACAGTGGTGCTACATTTCACAGATTTCAAAAATTTCTATTGAAACTATTCATAAAATGAAACACCTTTACCTTTCAATTCAGTCTTCATAAATACTAAATGAGATTATTTATATTGCATTATTAAAATGTGCCCTAGCATACAACACTGATAAGTAGATCAAAGTCACTGGAGTAATAATAATGCCCAAGACTATTAAGCACCAATTCCTTGTACTCTTTGCAGTGCTGAGTATAGATTTGATACTATCTCCATATACTTCATCTCCCTTTGAACCTCTGTTGATTTAGATTTCTTATGAGATATCCAATAATACCCATTTTCTCCCATGGCCACCACATTCCAAAGTATTTTGATATTTCCAAATTGTTAACTATTATACTGGCCATTTATTTAGGGACATTTTATTTTAGATTTTTTTAAACCTATTTTCTTCTTTTTCTTCTTCTTCTTCTTCTTCTTCTTCTTCTTCTTCTTCTTCTTCTTCTTCTTCTTCTTCTTCTTCTTCTTCTTCTTCTTCTCTTTACTTTTTTATGGATTCTTTGTTTTACATTATGCAGCCCAGTCCCACTCATGTTCCCATCCCTTTGTATCTGCCCTGTGTCCTTGAACACCCCCCCAAGAAAATAACAAAACAAAACAAGTATAGAAAACCTCTCATGTAAGCTTCAGTGTCTCACAGTGTGTCTCAAAAATATAGCCTTCTGTTCACTCATCTTTACTTGCAAATGTTTGTTGTACTGCGTCATTGCTTTAGTTCAAGGCCTATGGCTTCTGCTGCACCATCAGTACAAGATTCTCACTAGGACTCCTCTCTGATATCCTGTTGTTGCCATGTGTCAAGAGATCCTGCAGATTTGGATCAAAATGATGAACCCTTTCACATGATCCAACGGTTCATCGATGAGGTAGATTTGGGGGAGGGATAATTCAAAGCCCCGGATTTGGGCATGGGTATTCCCTGAATTTGTAAGCCTGCTAGCTCATAGGTATCCATATCACTAGTGTGAGCTCTCCAGCAGTGCCAAACTTGGCTGAACTAATGCCTTAGCCAGCAGAGGACAACATCAGTTCTCCTGAGTGCTATAGCCAGGGAGAGGTAGAATGGAATATCACAGCCTGTGAGGTCTGGGGTCAATTCTCCACAGCCCTTGGACAATACCTGGACCCAGACAACTGCTCAGACCAGGGGTGTCTGCCTGGTCACCAGTGGTAATATGAACCATGGACATAGAAACAGACCACCTGATGTTGCATGGCCAAGGACCCAGGCATGGTCCTCAGAAGCAGCACAGGCTAAGGCTAAGAATTCACCATGGCTTATAGTGGCTGGGTTGACTACTTAGAACAGGCTATTCCTCTCAAGTCTCCAATGCCATCTCTCTTCATAATTTTTAAACTGTTCCACTCCTCTTTCTCTCCCATCTGTCCACTATATACTTGAACATTATAGTGGCTCTGTGTCTTAGTCAGGATTTCTATTCCTGCACAATCATCATGACCAAGAAGCAAGTTGGGAAAGAAAGTGTTTATTCAGCTTACACTTCCCACACTGCTGTTGATCACCAAAGGAAGTCAGGACTGGAACTCAAGCAGATCAGGAAGCAGGAAGTGAGGCAGAGGTCATGGAGGGATGTTACTTACTGGCTTACTTCCCCTGCCTTGCTCATCTTGCTTTCTTATAGAACCCAAGACTACCACCAGCCCAGGGATGTTACCACCTACAAGGGGCCCTCCCCTTGGTCACTAATTGAGAAAATGCCTTACAGCTGAATCTCATGGAGGTAGTTTCTCAACTGAAGCTCCCTTTTTCTGTGGTAACTCCAGCCTGTGCCAAGTTGCCACACAAAACCAACCAGTGCACTCTTGATGTGGACAGGCCACAAGGTTGGCATGTCTGTGCATGTCCTCCTCAGCTAATCCATTTGGTGTGGCAGCTGACAGGTCTCTGAAGGCCTTGCTCCTCCCATGCTGCATTCCATAGCAGCAGAGAGGCTTCTTTGTGTCTTCAGTGCACCCATGCCATGTGGTGACAGGCAGGTCTCTGGATGTCTTTCTTGCCCACACTGCACGGCAGGCCTTTGGATGTTTTCCTCCTCTGGTGATGGGTTGTGCATCAGTAGGTGAGTCTCTGTGTGTCTACAGCCTAATGGCAGCAGGTGAGTTTCTAAATGTATAAATTTTAATAATTCAATGAGACGTTAAATTCCTAAGGGGCACAGAAACTAATTTTTAAAGTTGAATGTTGTCTGAAGATTGTTATGAATACCTGTAAATCATTATACTTTGTTCACATGTTAGTGGTTTTTCCAACAATACTGTTGGTAATCATTCTGACCTACAAATATTCTCAGTCTAAAACATTATACATAAATTATTATATGCAAGAGAGGAGATTACAATCAATTAATAAAATAAACTGAAATCTAGGTATGAAAAGGTCAACTGTAATAGAGTAACTATTATTCTGTACATATATCTTGGCAGAAAAGAGTAGACATTAGCTGAAGAACATTAACTATTTGTAGAGCAGGCTGACAAAAATTTTACCTGAAAAATACCCAATAATGTCTGGTACACACACACACACACACACACACACACACACACACACACACACTTTTTTTCATAATAGCATCATTACATATATATAATATATAATATTGTATATAATATATATATAATATTATATATATTTCATAATATCATCATTATTTCACCTAACTCAGGGTTTACTACATAAGGAAGGCCTTACTCCTGTGGTAATTTTTGAAATTAATGAGTGGTCAAAATTTAACATTACCGCTGATGCATAGAGCATTAGCACACAGGAAATTAAATAAAGAAGAGAGAGAAAGGGGAGATAGCACTAATGATATTTGAAGAAGCCATAGTAAAATATTACTTCATGTGCTTACTTAAATGTTGATAGACATGTATACATACATAAATAAATGTAATAATTTTTAAATACTATAAGTCTAAATTATACAACCGTATGAACTCAAAAAAGTTATACCACAAGAACCACAGTTTATCTAATGAAACTTCCAGTGCCAGGCATCAGAAACCTCTCTTTCAATTGTTGGTCATGGGATATAAATTATAAAAGGTGTTTTCATTGCCCTAGATTGGTTAGCAGAATTTGAAGGTAAGACCTTATTGCTGAAGACACCAAGATTTGACTTTGGACAAAAATTTGAGGGAATAAAACTGAAAAGGGACCTTGAAGCCTCCTCCCAGAAGAGTAGTTTTCATAGTATCAAAAGTGCTAAGCAATAGACAAAATCAAGTAATAGCCCTACCAAGCTACAAAACTACAAACCATATCAATAAGGCACAGAGTAAGACATCTGTAATAGTGAAATAGTGGTACTTACTTTTTGGAAGTTACCAACATCTAATTAGACTTAAGGCTTATTCTATGAGAGGGATTTTATGCCTGGTACTATAAACCTAGTTTAGAGCTTAGTCATGAAGCCTTGAGGATAGTGTACTACTTCCTCTTTCCTAAACCAGTATAATATATAAATGCAAACTAAATACTAATTCTTATGCCTGCAGATAAATGTAGCTCTTGCCTGCCATCAAAGAAGCTTCTTTGTACAGCAGATGGAGAGTGTTACAGAGATGTACAAATGGTTAAAATGCAGAAAATAAGTGAAAGGGTTCCTAATCCCAATTGATTCATCTACAATTCAGCCCTTTCACTGAAGGCCAAGGAAACATTGTGAAAGAGGAGGCAGAAAGATTGTAAGAGTCAAAGAAGCAGGGCATCTTCTGCTAGTGTCTTCTAGACATGACACAGAGGCTAAACCCAAGAAATCTCAATAATAAGATTTCCTAAACAAGACCAGCAGAATGAGAATACAAGTTGACATGCCAATGTGGATGAAAGAAAATTTACAAGGTCTGATATGGAGAGCTACAGGCAATCAATGGTTACTAACAGAACTGTTTTCTCCAAGGGCACACTCCTGATAGGTTATTCAGTCACAAGTAGTCAGTCTGAAATACAAGTATATACAAGCAACAGATTCATTATCTTTTCATCTGTTGAAGGACATTTAGGTGGTGTCAGTTTCCTGACTATTGTGAATAGGGCATTTTCGATCATTACAGATCAGGTATCTGTAGAGTAGAATGGTGAATCCATTGAATATATGCCAATGAGTGGGATAGCTATTCCTACAGTAGGTTTATTTTTAGGGTGTTGAGAATTCTCTATGCTTGTTTTCAGGGTACCTGCATTAATGTGCATTCCTACCAATTGTAAACAAGGTTACCCATTTTCGAAAGTCTTATCAAAATTTCTTGTCATTTGTGTTGATGATCTTAGCCATTCTGACAGAAGTGAAGTCTAATAGCCATTTTAATTTGAGTTTCCCTAATTTCTCGGTGTCTTAGGATTTTAGTGCTGTGTAGAGGCACCATGACAAAGGCAACTTTTTTTTTTTAATATTTTTTATTACATATTTTCCTCAATTACATTTCCAATGCTATCCCAAAAGTCCCCCATACCCTCCCCCCCCACTCCCCTACCCACCCATTCCCACCCACTTTTTGGCCCTGGCATTCCTCTGTACTGGGGCATATAAAGTTTGCATGTCCAATGGGCCTCTTTTTCCAGTGATGGCCTACTAGGCCATCTTTTGATACATATGCACCTAGAGTCAAGAGCTCCGTGGTACTGGTTAGTTCATAATGTTGTTGCACCTACAGGGTTGCAGATCTCTTTAGCTCCTTGGATACTTTCTCTAGCTCCTCCATTGGGGGCCCTGTGATCCATCCAATAGCTGACTGTGAGCATCCACTTATGTGTTTGCTAGGCCCCGGCCTAGGCTCACAAGAGACAGCTATACACGTGAAACTGAAGAAGAACGAAGAGCAAAGTGTGGATGCTTTGACCCTTCTTAGAATTGGAAACAATCACCCATGGAAGGAGTTACAAAGTTTGGAGCTGAGACAAAAGGATGGACCATCTAGAGACTGCCATATCCAGAGATCCATCCCATAATTAGCCTCCAAACGATGACACCATTGCATACACTAGCAAGCATTTGCTCAAAGGCAACTTTTATAAGGGCAACATTTAATAGGGAGTGGCTAACAGGTTCAGAGGTTCAGTCCATTATCATCTAGGCAGACATGGGGCTGGAGGAGCTGAGATTTCTACATCATGTTCAGAAGGTGTCTAGGAGAAGACTGGCTCCCAGGCAGCTAGGACAAGTGTCCTAAAGCCCATGCCCAGAGTGACACACTTACTCCAACAAGGCCACATCTCCTAATAGTGCCACTCCCTGGGTCAAGCATATGTAAACCATCACAACTGGTAAATATATTGAACACCTTTTAAGGAAGTTCTTAAGCATTTTCAATTCTTATATTGAGAGATGAAGTTTCAACGCATAATACATGTTTTTAAAAGGATGATTGTTTCTCTGAGTCTTTTTTTTATTTTATTTTTACTATATCATGGATATCAATTGACTATCAGATGTACATTTATTAATTTTTTTCTACCAGCCACAGCTCTGCTTGATTCCCCAGAGATCTACTGCCACCCAGGACAACCAAGCGAAATCCCCAAGCTCCAAAACCCTGCACACTGGGTTCCCTGCCAATACCAGCAGAACTGCCCTGTCTGCTTGGTGCTCCATTTTCTGGTCCATACCTCTACCTGAAATCCATGATGCCTGCAAGCATAAGGGACTATCAGCTCTGCCTACATCCTAGGAGGCATCTATAACCATAGATGAGAGGCCTGGATCTATTAGGGATGACCAGCTCTGCTTGCATCACAGGAAAGCCTGTTACCATTGGGAGCAGCCAGCTGTACCTGAAATTGCAGAGATTTGCTGCTATCAGTGACTACCATATCTACTTGTACCACAGAGTCCTGCTGCCATATGGAATACCAGGTTTGCCAACACTAGGGACAACCACATACATAGCTAAAGGCCAGAATAAAAATACAGTCAACAAAAGTCAGAGAAATATGGCACCACCAGACCCAGCTCTCCTACTACAGCAAGCTCTAGATATGTTAACCTACCTGAAATACAAAAAAATGACCTTAAAACTGGTCTTATAAAGATTATAAAGGCCTTAAAAGAGGAAACAAATAAATCCCTTAAAGAAATACAGGTAAATGCAATCAAACAGGTAGAGGTTCTTAAAGGGGAAATGAATTAATATAAAGATATACAGGAAAAAATAATTAAACAGGTGAAGGAAATAAATACATGTCATCAAGACCTGAAAATGGAAAGAAAAGAAATAAAGAAATCACAAAGGGGTGGAATCCTGGAGATGGAAAACCTAGAGAAGAAAACAGGAATGACAGATGCAAGTATCACCAATAGAATACAAGAGATGGAAGAAAGAATCTCATGAATAGAAAATACAATAGAAGAAATTGATAGAACAGTCAAAGAAAATGTTAAATCTAAAAAAAAAAAAAAATTCAGGCACAATCATACAGAAAATCTGAGGTATAATGAAAATACCTAACCAAAGAATAATAGAAATAGAAGAAGGTGAAGAGTTCCAGGTACAAGGACCAGAAAATATTATCAACAAAATCATAGAAGAAAACATTTTCAACCTAAAAAAGAGATGCCTTTAAACATACAGGAAGCTTATAGAACACCAATCAGACTGGACCAGGAAAGAAAATCCTCCTGCCACATAATAATCTAAATACAAAATCTATAGAACAAAGAAAGAACATTAAAGGCTGCAAGGGGAAAACAGCAGGTAACATACAAACACAGACCTATCAGAATACTCAATAGATACTCTAAATGCTAGAAGTTCCTGGACTGATATCTTTCAGCCTTTGAAAAAGAGCAGATTCCAACCTAGACTACTTTACCCAGAAAAACTCTCAATCATCATAGATGGAAAAAACAAGATACTTTGAGGCAAATTCAGATTTAAACATTATCCACAAGTCCCACACAACAAAATATATGAAAAGGAAATCTCTGACCCAAGGAAGACAACTCCATCAAAGAAAACACAAAAACAAAGTAATTCCATACTAGCAAAACCAATGAACACACACACACACACACACACACACACACACACACACACTAGCACAACCAACATCAAAATGACGGGAATTAACAATAACTGGTCATTAATATCTCTCACCATTAATGGACTCAACTTCCTAATAAAAAGACACAGGCTAACAGAATGGATGCAAAACAGGATCCATCTTTATGCTGCATGTTAGAAACATACTTCAACAATAAAGATAGACATTACCTCAGAATAAAGGGCTGGAAAAAGCTTTTCCATTCAAACATCTTCAAGAAGCAAGCTGGAGTAGCTATTCTAATATCTAATAACATAGACTTTCAACCAAAATTATTCAAAACAGAGAGAGAAGGATGCTTCATACTCATGAAAGGAAAAATCTACTACGATAACATGTCAATTCTGAAGATCTACGCCCCAAACACAAGTGTACCCACATTTGTAAAAGATACATTGCTAAAGCTTAAATTGCACATTGAACCCCACATATAAAATAGTGAAAGACTTCAACACCTCAGCCTCACCATGACTTGGCAGGTCATTAAGACAAAAACAAAGCAAAACAAAACAAAACAAAACAAAACAAAACAAAACAAAACAAAACAAGAGAATCAATGAAATTAACAGACATTATGAATCAAATGGACCTAACAGACATCTATAGAATGTTGCATCCAAACAGAAAAAAAATATATTTTTCTCAGTACTTCATGGATCCTTCTCCAAAACTGGCCATATAATAGGTGACAAAGCACACCTCCAGAGACATAAGAAAATTTAAGTAATATTGTGTATCTTATTTTACCACCATGGATTAAAGCTGCACATCAACAACAACAGAGGCAGAAGAAAGCTTCCACACTCATAGAAACTGAAAAACTCTCTACTCAATGATTATTTGGTCAGGGAGAAAATAAAACAATAAATTAAAGACTTTATAGAATTCAATTAAATTAGCCGGGTGGTGGTGGTGCACGCCTTTAATCCCAGCACTTGGGAGGCAGAGGCAGGCGGATTTCGGAGTTCGAGGCCAGCCTGGTCTAAAAAAGTGAGTTCCAGGAGAGCCAGGGCTGCACAGAGAAACCCTGTTTCAAAACAAAACAAAACAAAACAAAGCTAAACAAAAACAAAAACAAAAACAAAAAAAACAAAATAAAAAACAAAACAAAAAAAAAACAATTCAATTTAATTGAAGGAAAAAATATCCAGATTTATGGTACACAACGAAAGTTCATAGCACTAGGTGCCTCCATAAAGAAATTAGAAAGTTCTCAAACAAACAATTTAAAAGTACAGCTGAAAGCTCTAGAAAAAAGGAATAAACAGCACAATCAAGAGGAGAAGGCAGGGAATAATCAAAATCTGGCCAGAAATCCGTTAGTTAGCAACAAAGAAAACAATAAAAAAAAATTGTTCTTTGAGAAATTAAAAAAGATAGACAAACCCTTAGCCAAACCAACCAAAAGACAGAGAGACAGTATGCAAATAAACAAAATAAGAATGAAAAGATATAACAACAGACACTGAGCAAATTCAAAGAATCATCAGTTTTTACTACAAAATCTTGTTCTCAAAAGAAATTGGAATGTTTTAATGAAATAGATGATTTTCTAGGCATATATCACTTATCAAATTTAAATCAAGATCAGGTAAACTATTCAAGCAGAGCTAAAACTCCTAAGAAATAGAAGCAGTCATCAAATAGTTCCCAACAACAACAACAAAAACAACAACAACAAAGTCCAGGGCTAGATTGTTTTAGTGCATAATTCTGCAAGACTTTCAAAGAAAAGCTAATACCAACACAATTCAAACCACCCACAATATAGAAACAAAAAGAACATGGCAAAACTCATTCTATGCGGCCACAGACACCCTGATTCCTAAACCACACAATGACTCCACAAGAAAGAGAATTTCAGACCAATTTCCTTATGAACAGGAATGCAAAATATTTCATAAAATACTCACAAACCAAATCCAAGAATACATCAAAAACATCATCCACCATTATCAAGTAGGCTTCATCCTATGGATGTAGTGGTGGTTCAATGTACAAAAAGCTATCAATATAATCCAGCATACAAGCAAAGTGAAAGAAGAAAAAAACACATGATCATCTGATTAGAATCTGAAAAAGCCTTTGACAAAATCCAACATTACTTCATGATAAAAGTCTTGGAAAGTTCAAGGGTACAAGGAAAATACCTAAGCACAATAAAGGCAATCAATATTCAGTAAGCCAAATAAATAGAAAGAAACTTAGAGCAATTCCACTAAAATCAAGGGCAATATAAGGCTGCCCACTCTTCATCTCTTCAATATTGTACTCAAATTCCCAGCTAGAGAAGTAAAACAACCAAAGAAAATCAGGGGATGATAATTGTAAAGGAAGCAGTCAAAGTATCACTATTCACATATGATATGACAAAATACATAAGTAATTCCCAAAACTGTCCAGGAGAACTCCCGAAGCTGACAAACGTTGTTGTCAGCAAAGTGGCTGCTTACAAAATTAACTCAAAAATCAATAGCCCTCCTTTACAGAAATGAGACATGGGCTAAGAAAGAAATTAGTAATATGACATACCATTACAATAGCCACAAATAGTACAAAATACCTTAGTGTTACTCTAACCAAGCAAGTGAAAGACCTGTGGAACAAGCATTCAAGTCTCTGAAGAAAGAAATTGAAGAAGATATCTGAAGATGAAAAGATCTCCCATGATCATGGACCCATAGGATTAACATAGTAAAAGTGGTCATCTTACGAAAAGCTATCTACAAATTCAATGCAGTTCCAATCAAAATTCCAACACAATTCTTTACAGACCTTTATAGAACAATTCTTCACTTTATATGGAAAAACAAACAAACAAACAAAACTAGGACAGCCAAAAGAGTCCTGAACATTAAAAGAACTTCAGGAGAAATCACCATCCCTGACCTCAAGCTATACTACAGTGCAATAGTGATAAAAACTATCTGGTATTGGTATGGAGACAGACATGTTGATCAATGGAATTAAATTGAAGATCCAATAATAAACCCATATACCTATGGACACTGGGTTTTTGATAAGGAATACAAATCATACAAAGGAACAAAGAAAGCATCTTCTACAAATTTTCCTGGTCTAATTGGAAGTCTACATGTAGAAGAATGCACATAGATTCATATTTATCAACCTGCACAAAACTCAAGTCTAGATGTATCAAACATCTCAACATAAAACTGGACACACTAAACCTCATAGAAGAGAATGTGAAAAATAGACTAGGACACACTGGTACAGGAGGTAGTTATCTGAACAGAACACCAATGGTTCAGGCTCTAAGATTAACAATGGATCAGTGGAAACTCACAAAACTTTTTTAACTTTTGTAAGTCAAAGGGCACTGTCAATAGGACAAAACCACAGCATACAGATTGGGAAAGTATCATACCAACCCTATATCTGAGAAAGGGCTAATATCCAAAATTTGTAAAGAACTCAAGAAGTTAAACACCAGCAACCCAAATAACCCGATTTTAAGATGTGCTACAGAGTTAAACAGGGAATTCTCAACCTAGGAATCTCAAACAGAGTAGAAACACTTCAAGAAATGGTCAGCATCCTTAGCCATCCGAGACATGCAAACCAAAACAAGTCTGAGATTCCATCACACTCCAGTCAGACAGGCTAAGATAAAAAACTCAAGTGATACTACTTGCTTGTCAGAATGTGGAGCAAGGGAAATACTCCTCCATTGCTGGTGGAAGTGCAAACTTGCACAACCACTTTGAAAATTAACTTGGTGGTTTCTCATAAAACTGGGAATCGTTCTACCTCAAAATTCAACTATACCATTCTTGGGTATATATTCAAAGGATGCTCCACTTTTCCACAAAGACACTTGCTCAACTAGGTTCTTGGCAGGTTTTTGTTTCTTTGTTTTTGTTTGGTTTTGTTTTTAATAATAACCAGCAACTGGAAACAGCCTACATGACCCTCAGCTGAAAAATGAATAAAGAAAATTTGGGCAGTCTATACAATTGCATACTATTTATCTACAAATACAAAGACATCATGAATTTTGCAGGCCAATGGATGGGACTTGAGGATATCATCTTGAATGAGATAACCACATCTTAAGAGGACATGTATTTCATACCAGTAACCCCCAGAGCTCCCACAGTACCCCCCAGAGCTCGTGTCTCTAGCTGCATATGTATCAGAAGATGACCTAGTCGGCCATCAGTGGAAAGAGAGGTGGGCTGGCTTGTATGGCTTCAGTTGGAGAGAATGGGTGTAGCTCCACAGAGAGTTGATGTATCAGGGTTGGGGGATACCCTGATAGGCCCTCATCCTCTCAGAGGAAAAGTGGAAAAGTAGGGGGGAAGGATTGTGGGAGAGAGTGACCGAGGGGGGCAGTGAACAGGATGAAAAGTGAACCTATAAATAAAAAAAATTTTCACATACTTAAGTGATACCTATTTTTACTATTATGATCATAATTCCAAGAATTTAAATATTACTGTTTTATATGTTTTTTTATGTAAAATGGGATAAAAATTGGAAATTGAGTTCTAGGATGGCTCCAAAAATAAAATGTGACAATACATGGAAAATGGTTAGCAGTGAATTTGATATATAATAATGAATCTGTAATTATATTATGGTAATTACTTCTATAAAGTAATCATATGATAAAGGTGTGCATATAAATATACATATACACATTTCTATTCTGAGCTTGTTTGTAAGGTCTTACTGGGAAAATAATGTAAATTTTCAATTTTTCTCTTTTAATGTAAGTACTTTTACAAAATATTTAGTCATAAGTTGAACTGAATTACATGACATTGGAAAATTTAATGATTAAGGGAGAAAGTAAAGAAAATATATGAATCCATTAAAAACAATTAGTTCTTTCAACAAAACACTATGATAATGTATAACAATTTTTCTATTTGTCTAAACACACACACACACATTCACAGACACACACACCATCTCCTCTAATCAGGAATAAAGCTTATGTGAATAATATTTATTGACATGGTGTGTGCAAAATCAAGAAGTTTTCATTATTCTTTCATTATGTACATTACCTTCTCAATATTTATTCTTCTAGAGGTAAAAACAGTACTGCCAAACATATATTCTATAGTTAAGGAATTATCATGTATGATATTTTGAAACACAAGTTTTTAAAATTTGATTTTCAGGGTATATCACCATTATCATTTTGATTAATTATCTATGAGTCATGCAACCAGATGAATGTAAAGCTAACTGTTGAGAGCAGCATAGTATATGAGTAGAAATGAACTTTCAATTTTCAAGCTATTTCTTGATAATTGACTATTTTCATTGAGTGGGGGGGGGAATACACATTTTTATAGATTATGGCTAACTTAGTGTATGTTTTAACAAAATATTCTTTGACCAATCTTAGGAATAAAAGCTTATTATAATAAAAGTAAATTATTAATAAAAATTAATAAAAGTAAAGTAATAATAAAAGTTAATTATAGAATTATTGTATCTTATATATTTGTAACTTACTTTTTCTCTTTTTAGGTTTAAATTTGTTTTGTTTACTGCAATAATCAGGAAGATATCACAATGTCAATCAAGGATTAATACCTTTAACCAAAAAGCATTATCTTTTGAGGCAATGAAAAGAACTATGATTAGTATCTGGAAGGAAACATACCCTGTTTACATATGTAATCTTGCTTGAACTTTAAATGTATTTGAACCTGTAATACATATAAATGATTATTACCGAACATATAAAAAACTTTCATGTTGTAATTTTATCATTAGTTTTAAATAAGATGCACGTGATGATAGAATTTATATATCAAATAATGCTTGCTTACAATATTTAACTGCCTATAGAATACAGCTAACACCCAGGAGACTAATTTGTTTGCATTAGTTGGTCAGGTCAACTGCTTCAAAAATGCAGATTGTAGAACTACTGGTAGATTGCATTACACCATTTAAATAAATAGTGGCAATTTGTCAATGTCATCTTAACTTCAACATTTCCTTTGAAACATCAGGAAACAGTAATTCCCACTAAACTGACCTTTTCTTTCTTTTTAAAAAATGTGATGACCTAGATATTTTTCTTAGTAGATCTTTCTTCTAAGTCTGTTACTATTTGTTTTCAATAAGCATCCTTTTGGAAAGGAGAATAAGAAAGCAATGAAAAGTTTTTGGTAGAATTCAAATATTAAATTCTAAAAATGTTGGATTAAAAATGAAGCATTTTGCTGATATAATTCCCAAAGGAATTATAATCAAAGCTTTGTGTGTGTGTGTGTGTGTGTGTGTGTGAGATTTGTATGGGGGAGATGGTGGAGAGGAAGACTATATATGTATATATATTTCTCAATATTTATATTTCTGGACAATTTTTTTGGTTTTATTTAATTTTATTTATAGTATTTACTATTTTCTTAATAAAATATATTGTTGATGCTATTTGTCTAAAATATCCCTGTTGAATGTAAAAAATGTAGCTATTTATTTTATTTATTAAGGTAATCCAAAATAAAATATAACAGGAGGGGCTAAAATATGATACCCTACCATCTACTGATACAGAAAGGAAACAAAGGTGATTTTGACAAGAAACATTAATCACATCCTGTGAAAGTAGAAAGGATTCATAATTTATCTAAAAGGAAAACTCTAAGAAAGTACTCCCACCTCACCCTTCTAGCATCCGCCTTTGATGGGTCAACAAGCCTCCACAGGACTAAGCACAAGCCATCCCATTGATAGTAGATAAGGCAATCCTCTCCTACATTTGTAGTGGGAGTCATGGACACACCCATCTGTACTCTACTCTTTGGTTGATAGTAAATCCCTGAGAGCTCTGAGAGATTCGGATAGTTGATATTGTTGTTCTTCTTATAGAGTTGCAATCCCCTTCAGCTCCTTCAGTCCTTCCCTATCTCTTCCATTGGGGTCCCTGGGCTCAGTTCAATGGTTGTCTGTGAGTATCTGCATTTCTTTTAGTCAGGTGCTGGCAGAGCCTCTCAGACCTCAAGCTGTACTACAGATCAATCATGATAAAAAACTGCATGGTATTGATACAGTGCCAGGCAGGTAGATGAATGAAATAGAATTGAAGACTCCAAAATGAACCCACACACTTATGTTCACTTGATCTCTGACCAAGGAGCTAAAATCCCCCAGTGGAAAAAAAGACAGCATTTTCAACAAAAGGTGCTGGTTCAACTGGTGGTTAGCATGTAGAAGAATGCAAATTGATCCATTCTTATCTCCTTGTACAAACTCAACTCCAAATAGATCAATGACCTCCACATAAAGCCAGATACATGAAACTAATGGAAATGAAAGTTTGAAATAGCCTCAAGCACATAGGCACAGGGGAAATTTCCCTGAACAGAGCTCCAATAGCTCATGCTCTAAGATCAAGAATTGACAAATGGGACTTTGTAAAATTGCAAAGATTCTGTAAGACAATGGACACTGTCAATAGGACAAAATAGCAGCCAACAGATTGGGAAAAGATCTTTACTAACCCTACATTCTATGGAGGGCTGATATCTAATATATACAATGAACTCAAGAAGTTAGACTCCAGAAAAACAAATATCCCTATTAAAAATGGGGTACAGAGCTAAAGAAAGAATTTTCAGCTGATGAATACTGAATGGCTGAGAAGCAGCTAAAGAAATATTTAACATCCTTAGTCTTCAGGGAAATGCAAATCAAACTGATCCTGGCTACCAGCCAGTCCATCCAAGAGCTCCCAGGGACTAAACCATCAACCAAAAAGTGCACATGTAGGGATCCATGGTTACAGTAGCATATTAGCAGAGGATAGCCTTGTGGGACAACAATGAGAGGAGAGGCCCTTGGTGTTTTGAAGGGCCCCAGTGTAGTGGAATGCCAGGACAGGGGAACAGGAAGAGGGGGAAGGGGGATGGGATGGGGAATTTTGGATGTGAAATGAGGAAAGAGGATAAAATTTGAAATGTAAATCAAGAAAATATCTAAAACAAACAAACAAACAAGCAAAACCCCAAAACCCTCAGATGACAGCAGATGTTGGCGAGAATGTGGAGAAAGAGGGCCCACATTTCTAAGGAAAAGTAGTTCTTTATCTCACTGTATCAATAAGTTGCCAATAGTACCCTAGGTAGAGGTAAAATCCATAACCCTTTTCCATCCATGTTGGGATTTTGTATGGCTTGATCTTCTGCAGGTCTTGTAGATACAGTTCCACCTACTCCAAGTTCATGTCTGCCATGATGTTTTCATGTTGAAAAATACTATTTTGTTACAAATAGCTAGTTCCTTCATAGCACCTATGCTCAATCTATGAAGACCCAAGCTCCATTGTTGCCTCTTATGAGTACTCCAATTTAAACACGCATATCTAAATTTTCAATTCTAGTATCCACATATGAGAGAGATCATGGATTTGTGTTTCTTTGTCTGAGTCCTCCCATTCAAAATCACCAGGGAAGGAGTTACAGAGACAAAGTTCGTAGCTGTGATGAAAGGATGGACCATTTAGAGACTGCTGTATCCAGGGATCCGTCCCATAATCAGCTTCTAAACGCTGACACCATTCAATACACTAGCAAGATTTTGCTGAAAGGACCCAAATATAGCTGTCTCTTGTGAGACGATGCCGGGGCCTAGCAAACACAGGAGTGGATGTTCACAGTCAGCTATTGGATGTATCACAGGGCTCCCAATGGAGAAGCTAGAGAAAGTACCCAAGGAGCTAAAGGGATCTGCAACCCTATTGTTGGAACAACATGATGTACTAACCAGAACCCCGGAGCTCTTGTCTCTAGCTGCATATGTATCGAAAGATGGCCTAGTCGGCCATCATTGGAAAGAGAGGCCCATTGGACTTGCAAACTTTATATGCCCCAATATAGGGGAATGCCAGGGCCAAAAGAATGGGAATGGGTGGGTAGGGAAGTGGGGGGCGCTATGGGGGACTTTAGGGATAGCATTGGAAATGTAATTGAGGAAAATATGCAATAAAAATATTAAAAATCAAAAAAAAAACAACAAAATGATTATTTCCAGTTGTATCCTTTTATCTACAAATTTCATAATTTGCTTTCTTTTATTTCTGAATAATATTCATATGTATATGTATATACACAAATTTGAACATTACAAATATATCCTTTTTCAAATATAGCTTCCTACTTGTGAATCAATTCTTGTACAGATATTGAAATTATGATATATATATCCATATATATATATCCATATGTGTGTGTGTGTGTATTTGTGTGTGTGTAGTATTCAAATTCAAATTGTTTTTTTTCCTTCCTGGTGAACCAAAGCCTTGATTTTCATAGATAGTTTCATTGTTTTCACAATGCTCCTTGAATTTAAAATTAATTTTCTTTTTCTTATGTGGTACATTAACTACAATAGATTTTCTGTCTATTAGTGTTAGAATGCCTTATATTTTTCCTTTTCTTTTAAACCTCTTTGTTCCTCATTGCTGAAAATATGACCTTAAATTTAGTACATATTTTTCTTTTAATATAGTTTGATATGGATTGTTGATATTTCATACAGTTCTTGATATAACTCGATTTATATCTGGTATTTATCATTTGGTTAAGCTTGTACATTTCATTCTTTCTTTTTCCTTTCTCTTTTCCTATAGTAATTTGCGTTTGGGGAATCTATTATAATTAATATATATTTCTGTTTTCCAAGGTCAAACATACTTTATGCTATTGTCATAAATATATTTACATATATATGAAATATAAAATCTACCAGACATTTCACTTTACAATGTATTTATAAAGTAATTAAACATTTTCATTATTTTTCATTACTCTCTGTGTTTACATGATTTAATCTCAAATAACTTTTTAGCATTTGAAGGTCTTTCTTTAGTCAGTGTGAAAGTCTATACTAGTTTTCAGTATTTACCTTTAAAAATTATTTTCTTTCTTTTGTTTCTCTACGACTTTTATTTTCTCTTTTACACTATATAGAATTCTTGGATCTATTTCTTATTTGAACTTTGCAACTCTGTAACTGAGGATATGGTTTATTTGTTAAAATTACTGAGTGCCTGATTTCATATCCTCAGTACTCATTCCTCGAAAGCTGAATATACCTAGCACTGTCAGGTTCAGAAATGAATCCTTGGAGATGCCAACCTATGTCTGAGCTCCCTGAGAGACCTCGACTCAATGATACAAAGCAGAAAATGATAAAGAAGTTTGAGAGACCTCGACTCAATGATACAAAGCAGAAAATGATAAAGAAGTTTACCTAACATCCTCCTTTGGCTTCCATATGCTTGCACAGTGTGAGCATATACCATATATATTCAAAAAATCTGTTACTCCATTTCTGGTTGACCCCTATTTTTAGCATAAAATGCAGCCGTGTATGACTGCTCCTTTGGCCATTAATATTCATGTTTTGGTTTCTGCCCTCCACTGCTTTCCACTTACTTTTCACCTGTTTTGTAAAGACTTGCCTAGATGTACCTAATACTTTTCTCAGTAGGTATTTGCAATCATGTTCTGATTGTTTAGTTCAATATATTTTTAGTTTTGAAAGTTTCTGCCCTACATATTTATGTAGAAATGTATTTCAGGTATTATACCAAGACCACTGCTTTTTTATCCTTCATGCATACAATTACATAGACCTTGCATCTTTGGGCAACATCTTATCTGTCCTCAATATTCTTTGGGGTTGTTTCTTTGTTTTTTTTCTGTCATTTTCTTTTCTTAGAATTTTAGTATAAAATTTTTGCAATGATTTCTTTTCTAAAGCATTATTATTGATTTTTACTTCATATAATCTATTAAGTAGTTCATCAAAGATGTTTTTACTATTGCCAAGATTATATTCTTCAGGATCAGGGTGCTTTAGTCACCTTAATTTCATTTTTTACCTCTTAAGCTCTGTTAAACTGTCAAAATCTTTAAGCTACAATTGTGTCCTCAGCATGTAGCTGAGGATTGTGATTCAAATCAGAACACCTCCTATAGGGTAAAAATGGCAGAGAATGTTGGGCTTAGTTCAATATTTTCCCTTGTCTTTGAGATATTGATCTTTTTAGTTTGGACAGCATTGTTTGTTCTGTGATAATTTTAGTCAGTTCAACTTATTTACTTAAATTGTATATTTATCCTCTATGTTTATTTTTGTGATATTTATATAAAGCAAGGTTTTCAGTCAAAATCCTACACTTGTGTATGTTTCATGATTGGGTAAATTTTGTTAAAATGTGTTTTTATAATATTTAGACATAGAAATCAAAAACACTTCCAAAGATTATATAGAACATGTACATACATTTTAAAGTAGCCTTCATTTTCATATTGTCCCCTCCTTTTTTCTGTATATGTAAACACAACACTATCAAACATGTACCTGACCCAAAATGATTCTCACTTCAAATGCAAGGACAACTGCCTTATGCTGCCTATTAAACCTAAGACAATAGAATTTTAATTATTTTGGGTATATTAATCTTATTTTATGTATATGGTGATTTGCTTGCATGTGTTTCTATGTACCACCTTTATTCCTGATGGCCATGGAGCCAGAAGAATATGTTGGATCCCCTAGAATTATAATGCCAACAGTTAAATCCAGATTTTATGGAGGGAGCAGCCAGTGCTCTTAACCACTGAACAGTGTCCCCAGCCCCAAACTTCTTTGTTTTAAATAAGTACATTTGATTTTTTTTCTTTTATGCCATAAATATTTTCTATATAGCTTCTTAAAATGTTAAATTCATACAGGTCTTATAGAATATTTATATCTGTTTGACTGTCTCAAGAAGTATCTTCGAACACATTTCTTGAACAAGCAATTAAATAGACAAAACCCACTAAGCACCCATTTCAATTAAACTTTATAACTAAAACCATATTGCCATTTGGCAATTCCTGCAAAGATTTGTCATATAAATTTTCTCAACCTATTTCAAAATGCATAGTAAAATTTGCACATGTAACCAAAAAGGTAATTATGTGGTTTAAAATTAGTATGTTTATTTATTTTTATTAAAAATCTATATGAATTTCACTCAGGTTTCATTCCTAGTCAAATTAATCACAGGATTATTTATATTAGTTTGGTCATTCAGATGCAACCTTAGCTAAAATGTTGGTAGCAATGTGTCATTGTGGTACACACTTTTAATCCAGGGGCAGTTGGAGAGATAGGTGTAGCTCTGTGACCTAGTGTGGTCTACATAGAGAGCTCTATGACAGGAGGAGCCACATAGAAAGACTCTGTCTCAAAACTATAGCAACAAATAACTTGGTACCTGAAAGAACACACAGTATATATCTAAGAATGAACCTAACTATTCATAAGGGAATTTGTTTCTTATCTTTTTAGTTTTACATCCAGGTGACTATCTTAAGATACATTCGGACTTTTTATCTATTTTCTTTTATTTATGAAAAGCCTTCCTTACTTCTATTTCCCATTTCACCTCTACTTTCAACTTAGGCTGTAGATAGAGCAATTGATTGAATGCAGAGTAAATGGCAGTGGTGGAAAATTTAATTCAAGATCTTGTGTAGAGACTGGATCATGGAAATGAACCCATAATTATATGCTTCTATTCCTCTATCTCTGACCAGAAACTGACTCAACTCTTGTAGGGATGGTCATTCTATTCAAATGGTAAATTGTTTAATATATTTCTACTTGGAGCAAAAAAATAGGGAGAGGGAACCTTGTTTCATCAGCAAAATCACCAAACAACCTCTGGCATTCAATGAGGTAACAAATATTCCATCTACTTCAAGCATACTTCTAGGCATAGTTGGCAAAATAATAAAACTGTCTTCTGTAATATGTGGCTATATTCCATGATTGCTAATTACATTGCTATGACTAGGATTAAAAGCAATGTGTAATGAAAGTAAATACTTTCAACCATATTTTGAGTAATTTTATTATAAAAAAGAAAACTTCTGATCGGGAGGTGTTTTGCTTATCTCAGGCTTTTGATTAGGCTTAACATATTTTAACTGCACATGCCTCTTGAAAACAAAGGAAAGCAAGGCGTCTTCTTGCTGATGATCCAAAGAATCTACATACAGCACAGAGTGACTAGGATAACTTAATGGCCCCTCTTTGAGGGAAAGGTTAATTGGGCATCTGTTCAAATTCTAGATTTTAGATAGATTGCCCAAAATATCAATTTCTGTTCTCTCTCCCCAAATATGAGTACTTCATGAAACTCAAAATAATTTAGAATCTTATGGCTTCCATCATATGCCTGGAAATTAAGTATAAACGGTTAGGGTTGCTTCAAGGGAGTAAAGAACTTGGAAGTATCAAGGCTTAAATGGGAATAATAGGATAAAATGGGTTAAGATGGGGTGGGAGGTAGGCAGGCAAAGGAGAGGAGAAAATATACATGAGTTAAAAGGCAATTATCCTATAACTAAAATAGCAATACTCATACTAAATACCACATGATAAAAATGAAATTCCTATTGTCAGAAATGGGGTATGTCTTGTGGACATAACAACTGGTGAGGTCTATAGGTCCTTAAACATTACATAGTTCTGCCAATCTACTTGTTACCCTCCATAACCTGATTGTAAGAACCTATTGCTGAAAACTTCATATACTTGAGTACAGAACATTAGAGATCATTGCAAGTAGAAGACAAAGTGTAAGACTGAAGACCACTGAATGAATAAAAGGAAATACTGTTTTCTGGACATGAAAGAACTTTTTCACATATGAACTCATAATAATCATCACAGCATGTACAAACCTTATGTAAAAGAAAGCTCAAGGCAGAAAAAAACCTCAGTATGGAAAGGGAAGAGTTGGGCATCAAATCCCACCTCTATCTAAAGAGCTATGGGCAATTGATAGCTGTTGGAAGAGGGATACTAATTTTCTTTAATACCGTCGTCCCTCTGATAAATCGGTCATGGTTTAGTGAAGGTATACATGCAAGAATATACAGATTGTACAAACTGAACTTGATGGATAAGGAAACAAAACAAAAAAGTAATGATATAAAGTTAGGTGATTAGGAAAGGTAGACAGGATCTGGGAGTAGGACAGAGGAGTGGATATGAGCATAAAATTTAAAAATAAATTGAAAATTTAAGATGATGGTTAATTTGTATAGTAAATCAATTCTATGGTAAAATTACTAAGTTTTAAAAAAAATATTGGATATTTTATTAACTTACAATTCAACTGTTATCTCCTTTCAGGGTTTCACTTTCACAAACCCTGTATCACATCCTTCTCCCCTTGCTTCTCTGAGGGTGCTCCCCCACCCACACACCCACTCTCACCTCCATGTCTTGGCATTTCCCTACACTGGGGCATGGATCCTTCACAAGATCAAGGGCCTCCCCTCCCATTGATGTCAGATAAGGACATTCTCTGCTACATATGCAAGTAGAATCATGGGTCCTCTTTGGATTGTGGTTTAGTCCCTGGGAGTTCTTGGGGTCTGGTAGGTTGATAATGTTGTTCTTCCAGTGGGGTTGCAAACCCCTTCAGCTCCTTCAGTCCTTCCCCTAACTCCTCCATTGGGGTCTCTGTGCTCATTCCAATGGTAGGCTGCAAGCATCCACATCTGTATTGATCAGGTCCACATCTGAATTGACCAGGTTCTGGCAGGGTATCTCAGGAGACAGCTATATCATGCTACTGTCAGCAACCCTTCTTGGCATCAGCAATAGTGTATGGGTTTGGTGTCTGAATATTGCATGGATCCTCAGGTGGGGCAGTCTCTGTATGCTCTTTCCTTCAGTAAATGTTCCACTCTTTGTACCCTTATTTCTTTAAGACAGGAACTATTCTGTTTTAAAATTTTGGAGATGAGTGGGTGGCCCCATTCCTCAAACTGGGGCCTTGCCTAACTTCTGGATATAGTCTCTAGAGCCTCTCCCTCCCTTTTATTGGGTATTTCATCTAGTTAAAATTATCAAGACATATAAAAATGAGAAAGTTATTGGCTTTGTGGCTTCAAAGACAGTGCTATGAAATGTTCTTAATAATAATGAAAATTCCACAAAAAGTAGAGTAATAATTATTTGCTTCAAAAACTTGACTCCTGGGTATTATAAATAAAAGTTTCAAATATATATAAGCATTCCTATACCAACTGAAGTGCTAAAATGTATAATCAAATGAATTGTCTTTATACATATGGGCAAATAATTAAAATATGATGTATATAGCTATGGGGATATTTTCATTCTTAAAATAAGATAATGAGATCCTGTAATCTAGTACAATATAGATGAACCTGAAAGACATCATGCAGAGTAAGCTAAGTCAATCCCTGAAGGACAAAATACTCCTACACATAATTAATTACCAAAGTAAACACTTATAACCACAGATAGTAATGTACTAATGGCTATGGGCTGTAAGGAGGGGCAAAATTGTATTTGCTGCTAAGTTCACATTGAGTTATATTTATGTAATATGCAATACATCCTAGAAATCTGTCATTTAACAATATCCATGCAGCTAATACTGACTGCATGCATTAAAATCTCATAGGCTGGCAGATGTCATGTTCTGTGTTATAATTTCATGTTTTATGATAAGGTAATACATTGAAATACATATGAGTTAAAATAAATTTGAATATTCTTCTAAAATTGAAAAATATAAGAGCATTCTTGTCAGTAAGCAAAAGAATGCTTGAAATTGAAAAAAAAAATGTGCCTAAACACACCTACATTAGGATAATGGGTGCTTCTATATGACATCATTATTCTTTGAAGGGAGTACTTCAAAAAGGCTAAGGTGACAGTATGTGGAAAGAGTCATGGGCATTTTTGGTGGTCATACAAATGAAATTTTAAATTTACAATTAAAAGTATATATCATATATTTATTATATTTTTAATTTTATATGTATATATGGCAACCATGTGACATTTCATGCATATAGTAATGGTGCATAGTCTATGTTAATATAATCATGTCATCTCATCTTAAAAATATTTTTTTCCTAGGGAAAACATTCAAAATCCTTCTTCTGTATTTTTATAATACACAAAATTATATATATGCATATATATAACACATAAATTATAACATAAATTATATGTATATAACACATATAAACATGTTCATGTATATAATTGTCATTATTTATGATAACCTTTCTATGCAAAAAAGTGACAATAATTCTATTGTTAAGTCAGAGGATTCTGATTTCATTTCTGTGTTAACACTCTGTCAATACTTAAAGACAAATAAATCTAGGGATAACATGAGACTAAAATAGTATGTGCATTCTTTTTGCTCTTTCCTGGTAAACTCAAAATGAGGAAAATGATATTACTTTCAATTACTATATATAATTACTTAAGAGGAGACTTTATTTGAGATGTTAAATTATATTGAAAATTTGTCTATATGATAAGGTGGAATAAATGTGTGAAAGAAGAGTTTAGAAGACCCTGTATGGATCCTATGAAGGGACAAATAAAATTCAAATGCCTTCCTTTTACAATCTTGTAGACAGTTCCATTAATTATGTCAGTATTCATTTCTACTCTTTGCCTCCAGTGTTTCTCCCTTACCTAGTCACAAAGCCTGTAGCCTTACCAATTCACTCAGCAGGAAATGTTGTTACCATCTCATCTAGTCTCTGCTTCAGGCTGATAATATGGCTCTTGCACTATAAACCATAACTTTAATATCTTTGAAATTAACTTAAAATATGGCTAGAGATTATTTCACAAAATAGTAAGTTATAGGCATTATGAATATGCTTTTCATTCAGGATAATCACAATAAGAGGGAAATAAATGATAGCTGAGAGGAAGGATGGACCATCCAGAGACTGCCACACCCAGGGGTCCATCCCATAATCAGCCACTAAACGCAGGCACTATTGCATATGCCATCAAGATTTTGCTGAAAGGATCCTGATATAGCTGTCTCTTGTGAGGCTATGCCAGTGCCTGGCAAACACAGAAATGGATGCTCACAGTCAGCTATTGGATGGAACACAGGACCCCCAATGGAGGAGCTAGAGAAATTACCCAAGGAGCTGAAGGGGTCTGCAACACTATAGGTAGAACAACAATATGAACTAACCAGTACCCCCGGAGCTCGTGTCTCTAGCTGCATATGTAGCAAAAGATGGCCTAGTAGGCCATCATTGGGAAGAGAGACCCCCTGGTCTTGCAAACTTTATATGCCCCAGTACAGGGGAACACCAGGGCCAAGAAGTAGGAGTGAGTAGGTAGGGGAGCGGGGGTGGGTGGATGGTATGGGGGACTTTTGGGATAGCATTTGAAATGTAAATGAAGAAAATACCTAATAAAAAATTGGAAAAAGGAAAAAAAAGAAACAAATGCAAAGTATTTGATAATTTATAGTCTTTTTTGTCACCTAGAGACAAGCTAGGATTATCTTAGAAGATTAATCTCAAATGTAAAAGTGCATCAATAAGATTTCCTATAGTTAAATCTATGGTATATTTGCTTGATTAATGATTGATGTGGGAGGGTTGAGCTCACTGTGGATGGTACCATCTCTAGGCAGGTGGTCCTGACATGTTTAAGAAATCAGTCTGAGATCTGGGTAAGCCATAAGGAGCTAGCCAGTAAGTAGTGTTCTTCCATGGTTCCTGGCATCCAGGTTTCTGCTTGACCTCTATACCCTGACTTCTCTTTATGATGGTCTGTACACTTCAATGTGAACTAAGCTATTTCTCCACAAGTTATGTTTGGTTATGGTGTTTGTCACAGTAATAGAAACTTAAAACAAGTATAAAAAAGGGATATTTAAGCATTAATATAAATTCTTCTCAAAACTATTCTAGGCCTAGATAAGATTTTATGGAGGCTAGAAACATCTAGGCCTAGGTCTAGGTTAGCAGACAGGGTTAGTAAGCCTCCAAGACAACAATTACTTCAGGAAAATAGAAGTCACTTTATCAATAAGAACGATGTTAAGATGGCTTTGTAGGTAAAGGTACTTGATTCCAACCCTGATGACCTGAGTTCAATCCTTGGGATCCACATGATAGAAGGAGAGAACTTACTTACACAATTTGTTTTCTGATATCCAAATGTACATCATTGCATAAGCCTACACCCTCCCACACACACCATTCAACTAAATGAAATAATATTTAAATGACAGTAAATCTACAAAAATTGTAAAGTAAAAATTAAATCTATGCAAAATAAGCTTGGTTGTCTTTTATTATGAAGAATTTCATTTTTTAAAATTATCATTTTTTTTCATTTATTCAGTTCTTGTTCATGTGAATGGATATGTAGCTATGGAGTTCAGAAAACACAGTTATAGAGTTGGTTCTCTCCCCCCAGTCTGTGGGTCCTGGGAATCTGACACTGTGCTTGGGAATCTGGCAGGCATCTTTACTTGCTGAGCCATCTCTCTAGCCATGCATTTCATTTATTCAGTATGTTACCTGATTCCTGAGTCTTAATAAATTATTCTTGCCTCCCTTGGGATGGGTCTTAAGTTGGGACAATCATTGGTTGTCCATACCATCAATTTCTGCTCTATTTTAAACACTGTTCATCTTGTAGGCAGGTTAAATTTTGTGTGGAAGGTTTGTGGGTGCTTGGTGTCTGCATTCCTCTGAAAATCCTACCTGGCTACAGGAGGTGGCCACTTCAACTGTTGTATCCCCCACCAGTATAACCCCCATAAACTCTAGAGAGTCTCCTTGGTCCCAAGTCTCCAACTTTTATGAGAGATGCCCCATCCCCCACCAACTTCCTTGTTCTCTCCCAGCCCCCTCACCCCTTCCCTAAACTAATCCTCACCTGAGTTCTATTCCCTAGCCCTTCTTACCCTGGTCCCTCCATCTATCTATCTCCAATGTCTATTTTACTTCCACTTCTGAGTGAGATTCAAGCTTTCACCATTGATCCCACCTTGTTACGTAAATTCTATGGATCTGTGGATTGCAGCATGGTTCTCTTGTACTTTATGACTACTATCTACTTATTAGTGAGTTCATATCATGAATGTCTTTCTGGGTCTGGGTTAACCTCACTCAAAATAATATTTTTCTAGTTCCATCCATTTGAGAGAGTGCCAACCCCTGACACTATTAATGATACTTTGCTATGCTTGCAAACAGGAGCCTAGCATAACTGTCCTCTGAGAAACATCATCAATCAGCTGATGGAAACAGATACAGAAAGACCCAAGGTGGAGCTCAAGAGGTCTTGTGGAAGAGTGGGAGGAAGGATTGAGGGAGTCAGAGGGGTCAAGGACACCACAAGTCCTACAGGGTCAGCTCATCTGGGCCCCTGGGGCTCATCAAGACAGAACCACCAAGCAAAGGCATGCATAGGCTCAAGCCTAGGTCTCTTATAAATATGTACCAGTTGTGCAGCATGGTCTCCATGTTGTTCCTCTAACAATTGGAGTAGCAGCTGTATCTGACTCTGTTGCTTACCTTTGGATCCCTTTCCCCTAGTTAGACTACCTTGTTTGGCTTCAGTGTGAGAGAATGCACCTAGTACTGTTGCAATTTGATGTGCTAGGGAAGGTTGGTATACATGGGAGGCCTTCCATTCTCATAGGAGAAGGGGATGGAGTAATGGGGATGGGGTGTGATCATGAGAATGAGAGGAAAGGAGGAAGGGGGTCTGCAATCAGGATGTAACTTGAATAAATAAATAAAGGAAGGAAGAAAAAGTTATTCTTGCCTACTTACTCATGTGGGAATCTTAGTAGTATGTAGAGAAAACAATTACAGAACCAGTAATTAAAATTAGAGTTTAGCGTAGAGAATTTAGTTGTTCACAAACTGCCTCCTGTGTTCTACCATTTGTTCATTCTTATACATTTATGTTTTCACATGGAAAGAAAATTCTATAGAATACAAAGTAATCTTAGACATTCAGTATTTCCTTATACTATGCATGTGCATTCATACATAGTATGAAGCAACAATATTCCTTTTACATATTACAGCTTATCAATCAGTGAGTGACTTGTGCATAGTTAATAAGAAGTCACCATGCCCAGTCACAAATCATATAACATCAGAGACTTGTAGATCAGGAAAACAAAATGATATAACAAAAGTACTCATAGTACTTTTTATGAAAGGTTCACAGGTTTATTTTCAAACTTGTATATGTGGTTTTTTTTGTTTCAATTTTATTTGATATTTTCTTCATTTACATTTCAAATGCTATCCCAAAAGTCCCCTATACCCTTCCCCTACCCTGCTCCCCTACCCATCTATTCCCACTTCTTGGCCCTGGAGTTCCCCTGTACTGGGGCATATAAAGTTTGCAAGACCAAGGGGCCTCTCTTCCGAATGATGGCTGACTAGGCCATCTTCTGCTACATATGTGGCTAGAGACATGAGCTCTGGGGTACTGGTTAATTCATATTGTTGTTCCACCTATAGGGTTGCAGACCCCTTCAGCTCCTTGGGTACTTTCTCTAGCTCCTCCATTGGAGGCCCTGTGTGTTTTTGTTTTTTGATAAATGTTTTTGATGCTCTTCAGGGTATACTTTGTAAATTTTATTTCATGGTATTGAGTATCACTTCAAAATCAGACAATATAATTTTTGGTCTTTTGCTATGTATTGTAATGCTAAATACTGCCCCCACAAGGCCTGGTTGCCCCTAAGCATGAGAGAATCAGAATGTAGATCCACATTACATTATGTGAACTTGCCCCCCAAATTATTCCAAATTGGTGAATAAAGATGCCTACAGCCTATAGCTGGGCAGAATTTAGATAAGCAGGGCATGGGGATCTTGGCATCTGAGAAGAAAGATGAGAGGGAGAGCAAAGGAAGGCACCATAACTTAGGTGAGTCATGAAAGTATGGCCATGAGGACTAGCCAATTGAAGTTAAGAGCAGCCCAGACTAAATGTGGCAAATTATAATGTTGGTTAATGTTTAATGGAAATAAATTCTAATAGCAGAGGATAGATATCTGCACAGCTACAGTGCTGATTAAGACTTATTTGAATAATAAAAGTAGTGAGTCTTTTACCTGGGAACTGAATGATCAAAGGCAGCATAGAAACCCTGGAATGAGATCAAATAATTTTGGTAACATATTATACTCCCATAAATACAAAATAAAGAGTTATAAGGCACTTTAGGAACAGAGTTTGTTGTAAATCTGTTAATAATTAATCTGAATATGGATCTGCTTATCAACCTGTTCTATCCTTAGCATAAATGGGCACCATTTTTTACCTGTATTTACACATTTTAAAAACAGTACAGATGAAAAAGGGAGAATTTTAACCATTGCTCTAAGAATCATAAAGGGCCCAACAATCTCTTTCACACTGTGTGAAAGAGGCAACAAGAAAAATAGAGTTCCTCTAGCTGTTTTATTTTAAAGAAAAGTAATAGCAAATTACAAAGAAAGAATGGTGATTAAATCAGACCAGGGGACATCTTAACAACTAAATTGGTTCTATTATTCCTGGCAATCATCAGGGTTGACAGATGTCATAGCTATATCACCCACATATCCCTAAAGTAACTGGGATTTCTTGCCAAAGACAGTTTGATATCCCAGCCATCTGACTATAGTAGAGGTGTTTAATAGGACCCAGAAGGAGAAACCTAAACAATGGTGTGATCTGTTCCAACAATAACCCACATGTTTCTAGCATTAGAGTTTTGTGTTTTGTCTGTAACAATGCACTCTCAAGTGTTTTGGTGTGATTATGAGTTGATTTAGAGAGAGGTGTTGGGGAAACCACTATTTCTCTTTAAATCCTTCTATCTTATGTTGGCTTGTGGTTTATATAATAGCTCTCAACAAGTTCATTCCCAGTTGTTTTTTTTTTTTTTTCTTAAAAGGTAATAATCATATCCATTTAAATTTCAATTGAACTTTGAATTTAATAGAATTAAGTTCACACTAATCAAATAGAACCACTAAAGTTCAAATTGATTAATTTAATAAATGAAGTATAATATAAAAAGTAGCAACAAAATAGAATAACCTGTAGATTAAAGTAATACCTTCTGAAATGTTTAGTGGGAATTAATGTCATTTAGAAACTAATTGTGGGTAGTAAAGTATAAATGATTTAAATTTACTCCTTCATTGCTTTGGCACCTAATTATAACACATATGAAACTAAGCACATCTTTTCACTGATTCTTTATGAAAAGGTTTAAATTTCCACAAGGTCAGGTGTAGTAACAAGGTCTGCAGCCTAACATGTATTCAGTAAATGTTTAATAAGCTAACATTTAGAAAACAACAACAATTCTACTGTAATTGATAGTCTCTGAATCTTTACATAAACACATTTAGTAAGCTAATTATTAAATTGATTTTTAAAGATTTAATATTTATTTTATTTGTGGTAATGTTTTGCCTGTGTGTGTGTGCAAGTAGACCAGGTGTATGCAAATCCCTGGGTGCCATAAAGGGCATCCAGTCTCCTGAAACTAGAGTGACAGACAGTCAAGAGCTTGTGCTGTGAACTGAACCAAGGTTCTCTAGGAGACCAACTGGTGCTCTTAACTGCTGAGCCCTCTCTTTAGTTCCTGTTTTTAATTAATTTCTAACTTCTAACTTCCTCTGCGTTCACCTTATTTTATTAACTAGATCCCAAACTAATTCTATGTGGAATATGTATCCCCAGTGTCTATCCTACCAATTCTACTACTATGCTCTGAATGGCATTTGAGTAAGCCAATAAACCTATGTTAACATCATTGGCAACATGTCATAGATACAAAACATGTTGATGTGGCTTTAAATATGTATAACTCATTAAAGCATGTGAAAATAAAATGAGAATGGAACACGCATATTTATGAATGGAAATTATTGGATACTTGATCTTCAAAAGGAAAATTGTGTCCTGCTCAAAAGAAGTAATTTTGCAAGATTTTTACCCTCAAACTGGCATTGAGTAACAAAAGTATTGCATTTTGACACCAGATGCAAGGCTTTCTAGGTTATAATTGTCTTTAGTTTAATGATTGGATTGAGAATAATTAATCATTCATTTTCTTTATTATTTTTGTCAGATACCTTCTAAATTGAAGTTTTGCATATTAAGAGGCACACTTCTTTGAATATGAATAATGATTCAGGGAAGGTGTTTAAAAGTAGAATTCCCTGGATACCAGGCAGATACAATAGAATAGTTACTCCAAGAAGGGGTTTTTAGTATAATCCACTCAATTCTGACATTGAAACTGTTTACTGTGAATACATATTAAGTTTCATAGTAGAAACTAGGACCATTTTCCTGATGTGAATTGTAATACATCGGTTGAATCCAAAATAAATAAAACAATGGTATTTTCTTAACAAGTTGCTTTATAAATTCATCCATATAAAACAAAAATAAGGTAATTACTGCTGTGGAAAAAAAGAGTATATTCAATAATTTTCTATTTTTTGGGCCACAAAAGAAAAAAGAAGAAGAAGAAGAAAAAAGGCCTCCTTTATTGTGTATAAAACCTTTTGCACTTTGACATAAGTCCTTCCAGCCAAACTCTTTTTGATTGAAACAAACTTAAACCATATTCCATTTCACAAAAGCGAAATGTGCTGAACATGTGGCTTTTAAAATAGAAGCATGTGCATCAACTGTTCTCCATGAAGATCCTTTCTGAGAAAAGTCTCTAGGGAAAGTTCATTACCCAAAGCCAGAGAGCACAGGAAAAGGGTGAAACAGAATGAGATCAAGCCTTCCCAAAGTGGATAGTCCAGACAGAGGCATAAGTGATATTTAATATGCACGCCCAAGGGCTCCTGTTGAGTGCCCTGTTTGGTAACCCGGATCAGGATGCTTGTTTAGTGGATAAAAGTGTAACTTTAGAAATTGGCAGGAACTCTTATGCTTGGCCACCTGTATTCTCAGCCAGAGATGGTGGAAGGGGTTTTAAACAAGCACACATTTCAAACTTTTTATTATTTTGCTTTCTTAAAACTTTCCAGTTTCAAAGGAGCCATTTATGAAACTGTAAGCTTAAGGATGCCTAGACAGCACACAGTGGGAATTGCGATAAACTTCATATTTTATCTTTCCCTTGCTAAAATAATACTTTTATAAAGTCGTCAGTGTAAATCGAAGCAAAAGTATACATTATACTTGATGCAATAGCCCCGGTGAATTGCCACATGAATAGATATCGTTGTTACAGGCTTCTGGCTATCAATAATACTATTTATATCTAAAGTAAATACAGTGAATTCTCAAAGTAGTCTGCAGAGTCAATCAACAGTGGATATTAGCACTTCAAGGAAGTCATCCCTTCCAGCTTCAAAAAAAGAAAAAGAGATTGTGTTGTGAATTTTGACCTAAGAATATAATAACGTTTTCCTAGATCTCATTATTCTTTATGCCCATTTAAGGCCATCTGGGGCCTAAAATGATGAAAGACTAGTGTAAATTTATGACCCCCAAATCTAGCAATAGCCTTTTGGATATTAGGTTGGATTAGTAGATTTACTGCTAATCCAAACACTGTGGACCAAATTCTGCCTGACACATCTGCACTGTGGGTCTCAGAAAATTGTAGCATGTTGAGCTTTTGAAGGGCTGACGGCATGCTTTGTGCTGCAGGCACAGGCTGCATGCATTTTGCCATCAAGGGTAGTTCTTCAGATCTGCATTCCCTCCACATTTGCAATGACAGCTTTCCACCCCCACTTCACAGTAATGGTCATTGTCAGTAAGAAGCTTACACTAGTCTTATGTTCCTTTCTCAACTGAGCAGAAATTTAGCCAGTTTTATTTGCACAGATATGCATGATTTTTAAAGGCACTTACATTCCTGATGCTTGTTGAAAATATAGCTAAATCATGTTCAGCTGAAAGTTGGGTCCCAGCAGTCATTATGTGAGAACACTTTTTGGAATTTCAGACTCTTCCAAGCCTACGATAGGAAAGTACATGACACTGTATTCAACTCTGATGTAATAAGTTGCATTTCATAACATAATAATGTAGAGGAATCAGAAAAGTAATTATGTCAGCAAACATTAGGTAAAACATAGAATGATTCAAAGATTATATGGGCTATTTAAAATGGATGGAATTTATTCTACTATATGTAACCTGGTCTGTTACATATAAATTTCTTAACAAGTAAAATTTACAATAATATTGATAACATTTGCATGCTTTGTATCCTTTACTGTGTACTCTATGTTTTATACAAATTAGGACATTCCCTAATATATAAAATCAATACTTTATATTTACATATTAATACATTTATTTATATTTGTGAGGCATGGTCTCATTTTATATTCCAAGGCTGGTATTACATATGTATTATCATGCCTGGCTGGAGATAAATATAATAGTTTTAAACCATAATTTTCTTTTTATGTTTATGTCTATGGCACTTGAAAAGGAAGTTAATTTTATATGGGATATTTTTCAAAATTGAAACATCTTAATATTAATATATCCTTAAACTAGAACTTATTTTTGATTTATATACAGTTCAAATGTTGTATATGATATACTGAATAAAATAATATGCAATTTAATCAGTCTTTAGAAAATCTTTTGAACAGAATTATTTTTAAATGTATAGTGCATTTCAATATGATGGTATAAAATGTTTTAGAATACATTTGGAAAGATACTCAGAGTGTAATTTAATCAAAATACACATAAAAAGAAAACATATAAACTTTCAAATATTAACATGCACACAGAAGAAATTGCCAAAAGTTATGTCTTGTGGAAGCAACTTTGAATTTATTATATTCTTACTCTTTATGTAGTTTCTGTTTATGAAAGTTGTGATTGACACAAGAAAATTATTTTTTCTTTATTCCTCAATCATATTCACTTTATTAGTAATCTATTATATTAAATGTAACATCCAATAAAGTAGATCTGATTATTATAGTAAGAAATAACTAACATTATTAAACATAAAATAAATCATATTTAAGTGACCCCATATTGTCTTTTGGAGCAACTGTACCATTTTGCATTTCTACCAACAGAATAAAAAAGCACCAGAATTTCCATATCTTGACTTTGACAGATATTATTTTAAAATTATTTTGTTGACAGCTATTTATCAGGTGCAATTTGATATATAACTGTAGTTTTGTTTTGTGCCTCCATTATGACTATGTGATATTAAACATTTTTTCATATGCCTGTTGCCCTATGCTAAGTTAAATAAGTCATCCAGAGAAAAATAATGTATGATTGTGCTTATGTGAGCTATATAGGATAGACAAAGAATAAAAATTAGCTGTTTACTGCCAGTGACTGACACTCTAAACTATAGTCTGGGGGAAAAAAGGCTCTAGACATATACTATATAGCACTATAATCATATGCAAGGAAATATACTGTACATTTTAAAAGGTTGATCATACTAATGTTCTTCTAAATTTTAAAATGAAATATAATTCATGTGTTCAACTTTTCATACGTCTACCTAAGTAAAGTAAAAGCTAGTTAGAATAAGTACTAACAGCATTTTATTAATGAGTAGATAAATAGTACTGAGGTATTTTTATACCTGAGGGATATCAGCTTATATCAAATCCACAAAATATAAAAATCCAGTGGTAATTAGTATTACTACTTCTCAGAGTTTCTCATAAAACTTTTTCTTTAATTTAAAATATTAAAATATAATTTATGTAAGTTTCAGAGTATTAAACTAGGTCACTTTGGATATGTAACACACCTCATATTCTTGTTTTTATTTTTAAATAACATTTTACTGTTATATTTTTATTGATTAAACAACTATATAATATATATTATGTTATGTATTTACTATGGCTTTCATTAGAATATCTTAATTCTCTGACCGTATTGTCCGGATGATCCAGACAATAGCAACAGCCAATTCAATGTTTATCACATATTAGCTAAACCTTTTACCAATTACTATTTAAGTGGACATCTTTAGTCAATTTTGATTAAGTATTAATATTATCTTATGACCTGCATTTGGTAAAATTATAAATTATAATTTAAGTTGAATAAGCTCTTTGAAGGTATGCAAATATGTTATAGCAAATATTTCATAAATATTTCATTTAGCACAGTTAAGATATTTTGTGACAATACTTATCACTAAGTGATTTATAAATGATAGAAATATATTTGCTGCAGTTGTGAATACTTAGAGGTATCATATCAAATTGACAGTATGCTCAGTGTATAGGGAGGATCTGCTTTTTGTTTCTAAAACAGTGCCTTGAATTCTGTCTTCAAATGGCAGAAGATATAGAAAGGTAATTCCAAAAAGGACCCATCTGGTTCTATTCAGCTCTGTTATGAGCTACTAATCCTGTTGAGGAAGAAGAGCCCTCATGGTCTAATCATCTCCTAAATTTACCAACTATTATTACTGTTGCACTGGGGATTATGTTTTAATAAAGATTTTGGAGGTAACACAAAAAGTTCAAACCAGTCAACCACCACTATATAGAAACGTATATTTCTGAAATGTCAGTGATTGACTTTATAAATGTGGTATTGCCCCTACTTTGTTCAAGCATAGCAAATATACTTGTAAAAGTAAATTAAGCAAAAACTATAAATTGAAGCATTTGACTCCTATATCTGAACTTGTTTAATGCTTAAGATGCATCAAACACCTAAATGTAAAACATACTACTTTGAAACTACTAGAAAAATTAATAAAACAATACTAACACTTCAAGACATTAGTCAATACAAGCAAATATTTTCTTTATAGGAAACCAATAAAACAGGTAAAAAATTGAAAATGATATTATATAAAAATAAACAATCTTCTTTTGTTCTAGTACTTTTTACAATAGCTGAAATTTGGAACCAGTTTAGCAACCTATTTACAAATGAATGGATTAATTGCTAACTGTAAGCTAAGTCTACTATAAGGTAATTACCAAACAAATCTATATTTACAGTGATATTATTTATTAATCTTATTCATTAATTAATAATATTTGATTATGATTTAATGAATTAATATATCTATTTATTTATGTTTTTGAGTAATGATTTCATTATGTACCTAGGCTGGCCTCCATCTCATTGTGAAAGTCAGGGTGTCCTCTGCCTGCCATGTACTGGGAACATGAGGCTATGTCACCATATGTGCCTCACTTATCTTCTGGATATTGTGAGTTTTGGTACGTTAACCTCTTTTGAGTTCAATTTTAATGTAAACTTCATTGTGAAAAATTTCAAAATCTTTTCTTTCACATTTACACACAGTCATCTCTACTTGCTATCTATAGTCATCATGGCTAAGAAGGATTTCAACTTTTTCCTATTAATTGTTTATATTTAGCTTTTATTTTTTTACTTTGAGGCACATCCTTTATATTCATAATCTCACTATTTTATAAAAAATTTTGAATTTTACAAAATGCTATTCTTCCATCAATTAAAATGCCAATATTGTGACTCTTGTCTCTCATTGTAGTAATATGTCCTATCACTTTTTTCTAATTTTTAAAATTCTTGTTGTGTGTTTCCTGTGCTATCAGTGTTTTATTGTTGGCTAAATATATGTCCCAAACATTCCTTTAATGCTTTCAGTGTTTCCAGTTTTAAACTAAGGACTTTGGTATAATTTTTATTGCTTTTTGTGCAAGGTAAGACATAATTTAACTTAATTCTACTGCTGGTAGATATCCAATTTTGCCCTCAGCATCTGTTGAAAAGTTTGTCTGCTTCATAGTGCATGTTTTTACCTTTGTGAAAAGTAATTATCCATCCCATATTGGTTTATCTTTCAGGTCTTATGTTCCACGGGTCTAACTGTCTATATCTGTGTCAGTACTATGCTATCATTATCACTATGGCTCTATAGTATAGTTTGAGGTTGTGCAATGTGCTGCCTCTGGCTGTGTTCTGTATGGTTAGAATTGCTTTGTCTATGTGTGGTATTGGAGTTTACAGATGAATTTTAGAATTAATATTAATTTTAGCTCTATAAACAACACCTATTGATTGCATTTGATAATATAGCATTAATCACAATATTAATTTTGTCAATCCAAGAACATAGATTTCATATAATACTGAATTCTCCAACTTCGTTCTTCCTTTCCTACTTCTCTTTCTCCTCTTCTTCATCTTCCTCTTTGTCCTCACCCTCTTCTTTGTGTGTGTGTCTGTTAGAGTTTTCCTTATGGAGATCCTTTACCTCCTTTGTTAGTTTTATTTCAAGTGAAGCTATGACCTCAACATAAGCCTCAATACCCTGAAATCTGATAGAGCAGAAAGATGGGAACAGACTTGAACTCATTGGCACTTTCTGTACAAGATGTGAATAGCATGGACATTACAAGCAGTAATTAATAAATTGGAACTCATGAAGCTAAAAACATTCTATATACCAAAAGATACCACCATTTGAGTAAAGAGACAACTTAAATTATGGAAAAAGTATTAATTAGCCATATGTTTGTCAGAAGTTCAGTATTTAGGATATATAAAATACTTGAAAACCTAAACACCAAGAAAACAAACAGATGTTTTTAGTGTTGCATAAAGGTGATCATGTTATTTGCTTAAGTCTAGTAGTATGGTGTATTATACTTATTGATTTGCATGTTAGCCAGATTTTCATTGTTGAGATGAAACCAATTGAACTGTGGTATATAACATATTAAAAAAAACCTAATTTTTCTGTGTATCTGTGTATCACTTATATACCAAGAGCCTGTGGAGGCCAGATCACCTGAAACTAGAATTAAAAATTGTGTGAGCCACCATGTAGAAGCTGGGAATTAAACTGGGTCTGTTGGAATACCATCCAATGCTCTTATACACTGAACCATCCTTCTAATGCTAACTCGCCTCCGCTGCATACACACACACACACACACACACACACACACACACACACACTTTGCATATTAATTTAGTCATTTTTAATCATTTTACTTTTAGTACCCATGGCAAATGTATGGATGGATTATGCAACATCTTTGTAACAGTAGAGAATTCTGCATTTAAGTAATTACCCCTACTAATGTACATTACACCTTTCTATGTTTTTCTCTTACTTACATCATATCCTTTCTGGTTGAAAGGATTCCTTTATTTTGTTGTGCAACCAATCAGAAAGTAGTATTTTCACTTAGATTTCTAAAAGGTAGTTTTGCTCATAGCAGGTTTTTTTTTTTTTAATTTTATTTCCAAACTATAATCTGTAGACCCAGAGAGGTTAGGTAAATAGGATGGATCTTGATGGTAAGCTCAGCCAGTGAAAGGAAAATAAAATTGATTTTGTGAGTGGACTGGGGGTGGAATGAGACAGCGTGGAGACAGACAATTGGAATTGGGGGTGGGGTGGGGCACTTGGAGGGTGGTATGGAAACCTGGTGCAGTGAAAAATTCCTGATATCTATGAAAGTGATTCTAGTGGGGACTCCTAGCAATGGAGGATATTGAACTTCAACTGGCTACACAAGGTTGGACTGTATTCCATCCAGCTGAGTTGCAGGCCAGGGAGTTCTGTTGAGGTCCTCTAAAAACAAAGTCTGATACTAGGACAGACAGATGGTGCTCTCCATCAACTGACAGTAGGGTCCCATTGCAGAGTATGACATCCACACAGTTCATCGAATTTTCAAAGGTTGACCTGATGCTTGCATGGGGCCCTCACTCCAGCTTTCTAGACCTTTGACCAAATATTTGTCCAGCATGCAAGATGTGCTAGAACAATGATGTCAATGAAGGTGTTGGAGTGGACAACCAATACCTGATTTAACTTAGGACCATTCCATGAGAGGGAGCCCATGCCTAGCACTTCTGTTATAGTCCAGGAATTGGAGACTAGATAGTCTAAAAACCTCAGATAGAACCAAACATAATTGGCCTAAAAATTCATATATATATATATATATATATATATATATATATATATATATATAAATATGCATGAATATATAATTTTATATTCCTTTTCTTCCCTCCAGATACTCTCATGTACTCCCTCTTTGTTTTTATTTTTATTACATTTATGTTAGATATTTAAATCTTTCTTTTTATTTTCTTCAAGCTTAATGGGTTTCCATGAGACAAGAGTTTTATGATTTTGGCTTCAAAGGTCACCTATACTGATTAATTCCTGGTCAATTTGTCATAAATTATGGTTAGTACCAAATGCTGGAAGCATCATATATTTTGGGAGTATTATTGTATCTGTGTATGACTTTGCTTGTGTTTGGATTTTTACTAATATTAAGAAGGCTGTTTATTTTCACTGTACCTGTAGCCACTTTTACTATTTTACTAACAGATGGAGCACAGATCCAAATGTAGTAGTCAACTGATGCTGTTCTATTTTTACTCTTAATAGGACCCTATAAGATTAGTTTTGTTCTGAATATTCTATTAGGATGTTATTTTGAAACAAAGAGTGCTTAGAAACAGCCCCATGTGTCTCTCCATGGGTCCAGGATAGATCCTGATGTATTGATGGGCTTGTCATTAATCACAACAAAATTCTGCTTTGTTGTGAGCAGTGTCATCATGAATGATATTTAATATTCATTGGAAATCTGCCTGGATTTAGAATCACCTGAATTATTGATGAGACTCATTTCTTAATATATCTGTAAGGATATTTCTAGTGACAAGTAACTAAAGTGGAGGATCCACTTTGTATATGATCAGCATCATAATTATCTTGAAATTTATATGTAATGAGTGGTCAAATTGGAAAAGAGAGCCTAACATCAGTCTCCTCTCTTCTGTTTCCTGGTCCAACCTCATGTGACATTGAATTTTCTTTGCCACAAGAATGAAATACTCTGAAACTGTGAGCCAAAGAAATCTTCATTCTTTTTAAGTTTATGAGTCATGTAGTTTCCTATGACAAGAAAAGTAACTAATGCATCAAGTATGATGTATTATCTATCTCCTCTGTCACACCCCTAGCAATCAAAGCCCTCAAACTGTGACATTCTAAGTTCCCATCCCAGTAAAATTAGGACAACACTGAAGTGGATTAAAGGTCCACTACATATTTTTATGGGTGACCTATTTTTGAGATAATATTCTGGCTCAAGACAACTCTAGCTGCCACAGATGTTATTAGCTGAGATAAAACCAACAAGTGCCAAGATACACTTGTCTTCTCTTGTTATTGGAGCTATTTAAGAGTAACAGCCAAAGGAATGTCTAGAAAATGGAGCCTTGTACTATGCAGCCCACGATTGGGGTAGTGTTGCTTAAGGCATACCCTTAGCTACCTGGCACATGCTTGAATATCAAAGCAATTTTTATGGTATAGCAAAATACATCCTGTAGCTTATACTCATATAGACTAAAATATGTGCCCATTCCATCTTGTAACAGGATTACAGCTAATGCAGGGTAGTTTTGTAATCCTATTTTTGACCAATGGTTATGTATTAGTGCCTGAGGCTGTATGGATTGTTCTTGGTGATGATAGTCCCTTGAGCACAAGGTATGATGATAAAGTGAGTGACATCAGAGTCATATGCTTGCAGGAGTTTGAGAAATTTCATAAAACAGTAAATGTGATTGACAGTCTTATTTCAACACTCAAATTGATGGAACATGAACTGAATGAAGTACTTTACCTGCCTGAGCCTGATGCCCAAACTAGTCTTGAGGATTTGTCTGTAAAATCTGGCCTGCAGAGGCCCTTTCGGTTGGCGCCAGCACCGGGTCACCTTGGGCTCAGAGTCTGTGGACACCCCCAAAGTCCTGAGAGGATTCTCCACGCGATCTTAGGACCACCAGTGAGTGGAACACAACTTCTGTTCCATTCCAATAGCACGGGACCTGAGACAGCATTAGGGAAGCAGAAAACCTGGCCTGACGAGGGTCACAAGTCCCTTCTGGTCAGCACCAGCACCAGGTCTCCTTGGGCTCAGAGTTAGCAGACACCCCCCGCCAAGGTCCCTAGAGGACTCTCCACACAATCTTAGGATCACCAGTGAGTGTAACACAACTTCTGTTCTATCCCAATCCCGCAGGACCTGAGATAGCATTAGGGAAGCAGAAAACCCAGCCTGACCAGGGTCACAAATCCCTTCCGGTCAGTGCCAGCACAAGGTCACATGGGCCAGGAGTCGGAGGACATCCCCAAGGTGCCTAGAGGACAGCTTATGAGGCAGAGCCCATTTTGGGCTCCAGACATCCGGGCACCTTACATGTCAGAGGACAGGTGGCCTCCCACCTGGGAGGGCTTTGCAGGAGCACCTGGGGAAGCCATTTTGGTTCCCGGATCCCTTTGAGATAAGTCTGCACAAATGAGAGTATGAACTACAGAAGCTAACAGCCTCTGGGACAGGCCCTGTTTCAGGCCTTCATCTTCTGCCAGGAGGCAGGTCTGAATGTCAGATATCTGTGCACCTTCCCTACAAGAGGAGAGCTTGCCTGCAGAGAGTGCTTTGACTACTGAAACTCTGGAGAGAGCTAGTCTCCCAGGTCTGCTGATAGAGGCTAAAATAATCACCTGAGGGACAAGCTCTAACCAGAGAAAAGTATAATAACTAACTCCAGAGATTACCTGGCTAAAGGCAAATGTAAGAATCTTACTAAGAACCAAGACCACTCACCATCATCAGAATGCAGCACTCTCAGCTCACACTGTGCTGGGCACCCCAACACACCCGAAAAAATTGACCGGGATTTAAAAGCATATCTCATGATGATGGTAGAGGACATAAAGAAGAACTTTAACAACTTACTTAAAGAAATACAGGAGAAGACTGCTAAAGAGTTACAAGTCCTTAAAGAAAAATAGGAAAAAAAAAAAAAAAAACAGGTAGAAGTCCTTAAAGAAAAACAGAAAAGCACAACCAAACAGGTGATGGAAATGAACAAAACCATACTAGACCTAAAAAGGGAAGTAGACACAAGAAAGAAAACCCAAAGTGAGGCAACACTGGAGATAGAAACCTAGGAAAGAAATCTGGAACCATAGATGCTAACATCAACAACAGAATACAAGAGATGTAAGAGAGAATCTCAGGTGCAGAAGATTCCATAGACAACATAGGCACAACAATCAAAGAAAATGCAAAATGCAAAAAGATCCTAACTAAAAACATCCAGGAACCCCAGGACACAATGAGAAGAGCAAACCTACAGATAATACGAGTAGATGAGAATGAAGAATTTCAAATTAAAGGGCCAGTAAATATCTTCAACAGAATTATAGAAGAAAACTTCCAAACCTAAAGAAAGAGATGCCCATGAACATACAAGAAGCCTACAGAACTCCAAATAGACTGGAACACAAAAGAAATTCCACCTGACACATAATAATCAGAACAATAAATACACTAAATAAAGATAGAATATTAAAAGCAGTAAGGGAAAAAGCTCAAGTAACATATAAAGGCAGGCCTATCAGAATTACACCAGATTTTTCACCAGAGACTATGAAAGCCAGAAGATCCTGGACAGATGTTATACAGACACTAAGAGAAGACAAATGCCAGGTCAGGCTACTATACCCAGCCAAACTTTCAATTACCATGGATGGAGAAACCAAAGTATTCCATGACAAACCCAAATTCCCACATTATCTTTCCAGGAATTCAGCCCTTCAAAGGATAATAACAGAAAAAAACAATACAAGGACAGAAACCACACCCTAGGGAAAGAAAGAAAGTAATCCTTCAACAAACCTAAAAGAAGACAGCCACAAGAACAGAATGCCAACTCTAGCAACAAAAATAATAAGAAACAACAATTACTTTCACTTAATATCTCTTAAAATCAATAGACTCAATTCTCCAATAAAAAGACATAGACTAACAGACTGGCTACACAAACAGGACCCAACATTTGCTCCTTACATGAAACCCAACTCAGGGAAAAAGACAGACACTACCTCAAAATGGAAGACTGGAAAGCCATTTTCCAAGCAAATGGTCTGAAGAAACAAGCTGGAGTAGCCATTCTAATATCAAATGAAATCGCCTTCCAACCCAAAGCTATAAAAAATACGAGGGACACTGCATACTCATCAAAGGTAAAATGCTCCAATAAGAACTCTCAATTCTGAATATCTATGTTCCAAATGCAAGGGCAGCCACATTAATTAAAGAAACTTTAGTAAAGCTCAAAGCACACATTGCACCTGACACAATAATAGTGGGAAACTTCAACACATCACTTTCATCAATGGACAGATCCTGGAAACAGAAAGTAAATGGGAACACAGTGAAACTAACAGAAGTAATGAAACAAATGGATTTATAAGATATCTACAGAACATTTTATCCTAAAACAAAAGGATATACCTTTTTCTAAGCACTGCATTGTACGTTCTCCAAAATTGACCATAAAATTGGTCACAAAATAGGCCCCAACAGAAACAAAAATATTGAAATTGTCCCATGCATCCTATCAGATCACAAGGGACTAAGGCGGATCTTCAATAACAACATAAATAATAGAAAGCCAACATTCACATGGAAACTGAATAACACACTTCTCAATGATACCTTTATCAATGAAGGAATAAAGAAAGTAATTAAAGACATTTTAGAATTTTATGAAAATGAAGCCACAGCATACCCAAACTTATGGGACACAATGAAAGCATTTCTAAGAGGAAAACTCATAGCTCTGAGTGCCTCCAAAAAGAAACTAGAGAGAGCACACATTAGCAGCTTGACAACACACCTAAAAGCACTAGAACAAAAGGAAGCAAATTCACCCAAGAGAAGTAGATGGCAGGAAATAATCAAACTCAGGGGCAAAATTAACCAAGTGGAAGTGAGAACTTTTCAAAGAATCAACCAAATGAGGAGCTGGTTCTTTGAGAAAATAAACATGATAGATAAACCCTTAGTCAGACTCATGAGAGGGCACAGGGACAGCATCCTACTTAACAAAATCAGAAATGAAAAGGGAGATATAACAACAGATCCTAGAGAAATCCAAAACACCATCAGATCCTTCTACAAAAGTCTATACTACACAAAACTGGAAAACCTGGATGAAATGGACAAATTTCTAGACAGATTCCAGGTACCAAAGTTAAATCAGCATCAGGTTAATGATCTAAACAGTCCTATATCCCCTAAAGAAATAGAAGCAGTCATTGATATTCTCCTAACAACAAAAAAAAAAGCACAGGACCAGATGGGTTTAGTGCAGAGATGTATCAGACCTTGAAAGATGATTTAATTCCAGTTCTGCACAAACTATTCCACCAATTAGAAGCAGAAGGTACTCTACCCAACTCATTCTATGATGACAATTACTCTGATACCTCAAACACAGAAAGACCCAACAAAGATGGAGCACTTAAGACCATTTTCCCTTATGAATATAGATGAAACAATCCTCAATAAAATTGTCACTAACAGAATCCAAGAACACATCAAAACAATCATCCATCCTGGCCAAGTAGGTTCATTCCAGGAATGCAGGGATGGTTTAATATACTGAAATCCATCAAAGTGATCCACTATATAAACAAACTCAAAGAGAATAACCACATGATCATCTCGTTAGATGTGGAGAAAGTATTTGACAAAATCCAATACCCATTCATGATAAAAGTCATGGAAAGATCAGGAATTCAAGGCACATACATAAACATGATAAAAGCAATCTAAAGCAAATCAGTAGCCAACATCAAAGTAAATGGTGAGAAGCTGGAAGCATTCCCACTAAAATCAGGGACTAGACCAGGCTGCCCACTTTCTCCCTACCTATTCAACATTGTTACTTGAGGTCCTAGCCAGAGCAATTAGACAACAAAAGGAGATCAAGGGGATACAAATTGTAAAGGAAGAAATCAAATCATCACTTTTTGCAGATGATATGATAGTATACATAAGTGACCCTAAAAATTCCACCAGAGAAACTCCTAAACCTGATAAACAGTTTAAGTGAAGTAGCTGGATATAAAATTCACTCAAAGAAGTCAATGGCCTTTCTCTACACAAAGGATAAACAGGCTGAGAAAGAAATTAGGGAAACAACACCCTTCTCAATAGTCACTAATAATATAAAATACCTTGGAGTAACTCTAACTAAGGAAGTGAAAGATCTGTATGATAAGAACTTCAAGTCTATGAAGAAAGAAAATAAAGAAGATCTCAGAAGATGGAAAGATCTCCCATGCTCATAGATTGACAGGATCAATATAGTATAAATGACTATCTTTCCACAAACAATCTACAGATTCAATGCAATCCCCATCAAAATTCCAACTCAATTCTTCAATGAATTAGAAAGGGCAATCTGCAAATTTATCTGGAATAACAAAAAAACCTAGGATAGCAAAAAATCTTCTCAGTGATAAAAGAACTTCTGGTGGAATCACCATGTCTGACTTAATCCTCTACTACAGAGCAATTGTGATAAAAACTGCATGATACTGGTATAGCGACAGACAAGGAGACCAAAGGAATAGAATTGAAGACCCAGTAATGAACCCACACACCTATGGTCACTTGATCTTTGACAAGGGAGCTAAAACCATCCAGTTGAAAAAAGACAGCATTTTCACCAAATGCTGCTGGCACAACTTGCAGTTATCATGTAGAAGAATGCGAATTGATCCATTCCTATCTGCTCGTACTAAGGTCAAATCTATGTTTATCAAGGAACTCCACATAAAACCGGAGAAACCTAAACTTATGGAGGAGAAAGTGGGGAAAAGTCTCAAAGATATGAGCACAGGGGAAAATATCCTGAATAGAAAAGCAATGGCTTGTGCTGTTAGAACTAGAATCAACAACTGGGACCTCATAAAATTGCAAAGCTTGTGTAAGGCATTAGACACCATCAATATGATAAAAAGGCCACCAACAGATTGGGAAAGGATCTTTACCTATCCTAAATCAGATAAGGGACTAATATCCAATACATATAAAGAACTCAAGAAGGTGAACTCCAAAAAATCAAATAACCCCATTAAAAAATGGGGCTCAGAGCTAAACAAAGAATTCTCACCGGAGGAAAACTGAATGGCTAAGAAGCACCTGAAAAAATGTTCAGCATCCTTAATCATCAGGGTAATGCAAATCAAAACAACCCTGAGATTCCACCTCATAACAGTCAGAATGGATAAGTTCACAATTCAGGTGACAGCAAATGCTGTCAAGTATGTGGAGAAAGAGGGACACTCCTCCATTGTTGGTGGGATTGCAAGCTTATACAACCACTCTGGAAATCAGTCGGGTGGATACTCACAAAATTGGACATATTACTACTGGAGGATCCTGCAATCCCTCTCCTGGGCATATATCCAGAAGATGTTCCCACTGGCAAGAAGGACACATGCTCCACTATGTTCATGGCAGCCTCATTTATAATAGCCAGAAAATGGAAAGAACCCAGATGCCCCTCAACAGAGGAATGGATACAGAAAATGTTGTACATTTACAAAATGGAGTACTACTTAGCTCTTAAAAAGAATGAATACAAGAAATTCCTAGGCAAATGGATGGACCTGGAGGCCATCATCCTGAGTGATGTAACCAATCACAAAAGAACTCACATGATATGTACTCACTGATAAGTGCGTATTAGTCCATAAACTTAGAACACCCAAGATATAAGATACAATTTGCTAAACACATGAAACTCAAGAAGAATGAAGACCAAAGTGTGGACACTTTGCCCCATCTTAGAATTGGGAACAAAACACCCATGGAAGGAGTTACAGAGACAAAGTTTGGAGCTGAGATGAAAGGATGTTCCATCTAGAGACTGCCATATCTGGGAATCCATCCCATAATCAGCATCCAAATGCTGACACCATTGCATACACTAGCAAGATTTTGCTGCAAGGACCCTAATATAGCTGTTTCTTGTTAAACTATGCCGGGGCCTTGCAAACACAGAAGTGGATGCTCACAGTCAGTTATTGTATCGATCACAGGGCCCCCAATGGAGGAGCTAGAGAAAGTACCCAAGGAGCTAAAGGGGTCTGCAACCCTATAGGTGGAACAACAATATGAACTAACCAGTACCCACAGGAGCTCGTGTCTCTAGCTGCATATGTATCAGATGGGCTAGTTGGCCATCAGTTTAAAGAGTTGCCTATTGGTTGTGCAAACTTTATTTCCTCACTACAGGGGAATGCCAGGGCCAAAAAGTGGGAGTTGGTGGGTAGGGGAGTGGGGGTAGGTAGGGTATGGGGGACTTTTGGCATAGCACTGGAAATGTAAATAAAGAAAGTACCTAAAAAAAAAAAAAAAAAGAAAAGAAAGAAAGCTGAGTAAGCCAGGGGAAGTAAGCCAGTATGTAACATCCCTTCATGGCCTATGCATAAGTTCCTGCTTCCTAACCTGCTTGAATTCCAGTCCTGACTTCCTTTGGTGATGATCAGCACTGTGGAAGTATAAGCTGAATAAACCCTTTCCTTCCCGCACAAAAAAAAAAAAAAACAAAACAAAAAAAAAAAAACCTGTCCTGTTTCTCCTGCCTTATTTTATTTTATTATTTATTTATTTATTTATTTATTTATTTATTTATTTATTTTTGATGCAAACTGCAAGAGGACTCTATTTCATGAGGGCTCTCTGGCCCACAGTCATACACCATGCAGGGGTAGAGGACCGTGGCATCCTGAGTAGCTGGGTAAGGGGATATTTAAAGGAAGAAATCACAACTCAAGTGGGTGGGGAGTGAGTTGTTGGAAAATACCAAATATACCAGTTAAGAGTCATGAGGAAGTGCACAGTCACAAGAGTCACAAGGAATACCTGGTAATTGTGCGGGTCATTTCTCAAGACAGTTTCTAAGAGCCCCCCCCCCAACAATAGCACATTTTCATAGCAAGTTCCATGAATGATCAGGGTGATGCTGTTTGAACAAACACTCCCTGAACCCAGGAAGCAGGTGGGTAGAGGAATGTTGCTATCTGTTTTATGGTTAGCATGCCTTGGAGCATTGAGTCACAAAGGTCACATTCTCAAGCCTGGGCCTAAAGACCTAGATTTTATGTTTTTAAGTTTCCCTTTTTCATTAGGAAGTGTGAATTCTGCAAAGGAAAGTTATCATCTTTCTGTTTAGTTAGCACAGCTTAAGGATTTGCCTACCTAAGAGGTGGTCGTTTGCTTTTTGGGTTTTTTGTTTGCTTGCTTGATTGATTGATTGATTGATTTTCAGTATAGGGTTTCTCTGTGTAGTTCTGACTTTCCTAAATCTCTCTCTGTATACTAGGCTGACCTCGAATTCAGAAATCCACCTGCTTCTGCCTCCCAAGTGTTAGGATTACAGGCATGAGCCACCACTGCCTGGGCCCAATTGGAATGTTAATTCTCCATACAAGACAAAGAATCATTCTCTTGACAAGAAGGAAATAATCTTCACTCAGTATTGTCCCCACTCCTGTTGCATTGTGGGTATTAGAGAATGTAAGAAGAAATGCTGGAATTAAGTAACTCATCATTTATCAAATCCAAATATTTAGCTCTCTTAACTCTCTGCTATATTTGTTTCACATGCCAATAAACATTGCTCATTACTTTCAGGAGGGGGATTGCTGCCTTTGTGTGGCTAAGGCTTTAAGAAAGAATGAAGGTAGGGAAGAGAGAAAGAAAGAAAGAAAGAAAGAAAGAAAGAAAGAAAGAAAGAAAGAAAGAAAGAAAGAAAGAAAGAAAGAAAGAAAAAGGGAGGAAGAAAGGAAGACTTATGTTTTCTATCAATTGCTTAACAGTGGCAGAGAAGGCCTGGAAATGAACCTTATGAAAGCTACCTGATCTATCTTTTGTATTTAACTTTCCACTGTGTAGAATGCTTTCACTCTTCTCTTAACGTTGAAATGAGCTCATGGATCATAAGTCATATACTCACACACATGGAATAAAGTGGTCCTTATGACTCAATGCTTAGGCTAGCAGAATGCATCATCAAAGATTGTCAAGCACTCATTTAAGTGTGACATGTACTTCTGAGGTTTAATTTAAGAGTGTGAATTAATCTCCCAGGTCTTCCTCCTCTAATCAGGGCTCACATCTTTCAAATTGGGTTCACTCATATTTGGGGGAGAAGCATTACTCACAGATCTTTTCGCTTTTGTTTTGTCAATGTCCTTGGCAGACAATACAGGGTGTCCATGATCTTTTATCTTTTTCTTTCTTCTTTCTTTCTTTCTTTCTTTCTTTCTTTCTTTCTTTCTTTCTTTCTTTCTTTCTTTCTTTCTTTCTTTCTTGAATCCCATGCAATGTGTTTTGTTCATACTCATCACCTTCCCAGTTCTCTAAGATTCACATTAACTTTCCCACCTATAGTGATTTGAATAAAGATGACTCCAATGGGCCCACAGTGAATGGAACTATTTGGAAATGTGGCTTTGTAATAGATGTGGAATTGAAATTGGTAGTATGTCAATGTGGATGGACTTTGATAACAACTAACCTAGGTCACTAATATAAAATGAATATTCAACAAAAAAAGAAAAAAATCAAGAATATAAGTAAGTTATATGATAAAATAAAGGCAATTCAAAGAGGCAAGTTAATACTAAGTGCTTTAAGAGGCAAGTTTATAACACTAAGTGCCTACTTAAAACTTTGGAGAGATCTGTTCTGGTTAATTTAACAGCACAACTGAAAGGTCTAGAAGAAAGAGAGCAAATCACACCCAAATTGTAGGAGACAGCAAGAAGTAATCAAATTCTGGACTAAAATAAAAAAAAATCAACAAACAAACAAAACAATACAAAGAATTCATGAAACAAAAATTCAGTTATTTGAGAAAATCAGTACCATTGACCAATTCTTGAACATATTAACTAAAAGACTACCCTTAAAAAACTGTTCACTGTCAAATTGGAAAATTTAAAAGAAATGTACATAGTGGAGCATGTGTCCTTCTTACCGGTTGGAACATCTTCTGGATATATGCCCAGGAGAGGTATTGCAGAATTCTCCGGTAGTACTATGTCCAATTTTCTGAGGAACCGCCAGACTGATTTCCAGAGTGGTTGTACAAGCTTGCAATCCCACCAACAATGAAGGAGTGTTCCTCTTTCTCCACATCCTCACCAGCATCTGCTGTCACCTGAATTTTTGATCTTAGCCATTTTGACTGGTGTGAGATGGAATCTCAGGGTTGTTTTGATTTGCATTTCTCTGATGGTTAAGGATGCTGAGCATTTTTTTTTCAGGTGCTTCTCAGCCATTTGGTATTCCTCAGGTGAGAATTCTTTGTTTAGCTCTGAGCCCCATGCTCCACTATGTTCATAGCAGCATTATTTATAATAGCCAGAAGCTGGAAAGAGCCCAGATGCCCCTCAACACAGGAATGGATACAAAAAATGTGGTACATTTACACAATGGAGTACTACTCAGCTATTAAAAAGAATGAATTTATGAAATTCCTAGGCAAATGGTTGGACCTGGAGGGCATCATCCTTAGTGAGGTAACACAATCACAAAAGAACTCAAATGATATGTACTCACTGATAAGTGGATATTAGCCCAGAAACATAGAATACCCAAGATACAAGGTACAATTTGCAAAACACATGAAACTCAAGAACGAAGACCAAAGTGTGGACACTTTACTCCTTCATGGAATTGGGAACAAAACACCCATGGAGGGAGTTACAGAGACACAGTTTGGAGCTGAGACTAAAGGATGGACCATCTAGAGACTGCCATATCCAGTGATCCATCCCATAATTAGCCTCCAAATGATGACACCATTGCATACACTAGCAAGCGTTTGCTGAAAGGACCTTGATATAGCTGTCTCTTGTGCGACTAGGCCGGGGCCTAGCAAACACATAAGTGGATGCTCACAGTCAGCTATTGGATAGATCACAGGGCCCCCAATGGAGGAGCTAGAGAAAGTATCCAAGGAGCTAAGGAGATCTGCAACCCTGTAGGTGCAACAACATTATGAACTAACCAGTACCCTGGAGCTCTTGACTCTAGCTGCATATGTATCAAAAGATGGCCTAGTCGGCCATCACTGGAAAGAGAGACCCATTGGACTTGCAAACTTTATATGCCCAAGTACAGAGGAACACCAGGGCCAAAAAGTGGGAATGTGTGGGTAGGGGAATGTGGACAAGGGTATGAGGGACTTTTGGGATAGCATTCTAAATGTAATTGAGGAAAATATGTAATAAAACCAAAGAAATGTACAGTTTTCTCAACACAAACCACTATCAAAAGTTAAATCAAGATCAGGCAAATAATTTAAATAAACTTATAACTCCTAGTGAAATGGAAATAGTAATTAAAAATCTGCCAATCAAAAGATTCCCCAAAACAGATTATTTTAGTCCAGAAATCAACCAGAATTCCAAAATACAGAAAGAACTGAAAAGAACAAGATACCAAGAAAACAAAGGAATAAAATAGAGTATGGATCTAAACAACGAATTTTCAAAAGACAAAACTCAAATACCTGGGAAACACTTTTAAAATATATTGTATCCTAAGTTATTAGGGAAATGCAAATTAAAACTTCTTTGAGATTTCATCTTATACCTGTAAGAATGGCTAAGATCAATAAAACAAGTAGCATATCATTCTGGTGAGGATGTGGAGTAAAGGGAACATTCATCCATTTCTGGTAGGAGTAAAAACTTGTACAGCCACTATGGAAATAAGTGTGGTGGTTCCTGAGAAAGATGGGAATTGATCTACCTTAACTATTCAGTTGTGCCACTCTTGGGCACATATCCAAAGAATATGTCATCCTACCATAAGGATACTTGTGCACACATGCTCATTGGTGTTTATTCATAAGAGCCAGAAATTGGAAACAAAATAGATGTCATAAAACAGATGGATGGATGCATAAAATATTGCACACTTACACAACAGAGTATTGCCCAGCCTTTTAAAAAGTGAAATTATGTGGGGAATAGCCTTACATGCATTAGCACAGGAAAATTCCTGAACAGAACAACAGTAGGACAGGCACAAAGATAAACAATAAATAGGACTTCATGAAACTCTTCTGTAAGGCAAAGTGCACTGTCAATAGGACAAAGTGGCACCCTACAAAAAGGGAAAAGATTTTCACTAACACCACATCTGACAGAGAACTAAAATATATAAAGAACTCAAAAACTGGACAACAGCAAAATAACTAATTCAATTAAAAGCATTTTCAGCAAATGCTGCTGGTTAGACTGGTGGTAAGCATGTAGATGAATGCAAATCAACCCATTCTCATCTCATTGTACAAAGCTCAAGTCAAAGTGGATCAAGATACTCCACATAAAACCAGATATACTGAAACTAATAGAAGAGAAAGTGGGGAAAAGCCTCGAGCATATGGGCACAGGGGGACATTTCCTGAGCAGAACACCAATGGATTATTCCCTAAGATCAACAATAGACAAATGGGACCTCATAAAATTGCAAAGCTTATGTAAGACAAAGGACACTTTCAAAAGGACAAAATGGCAACCAATAGATTGGGAAAAAATCTTTACCAACCCTACATCCGATAGAGGGCAATATCCAATATATATGAAAAAAAAAATCAAGAAGTTAGAATCCAGAGAATCAAATAACCCTATACAATGGGGAACAGAGCTAAACAAAGAATTCTCAACTGGGGAGTATTGAATGGCTAAGAAGCAGCTAAAGAAATGTTCAACATCCTTAGTCATCAGGGAAATGAAACTCAAAACAACCATGAGATTCCATCTCATTCCAGTCAGAATGGCTAACATCATAAACTCAGGTGACAGTAGATGCTGGTGAGGATATTGAGAAAGAAAAACGCTCCTGTATTGTTGATGGGATTTCAAACTGAGACAACCACTCTAGAAATCAATCAGGCAGTTCCTCAGAAAATTGGACATAGTATTACCTGTGGACATAGCTATACTATTCCTGGTCATATAACCAACAGATGCTCCAACATATAAATAACAAGGACACATGCTCCACTATGTTTATTTATAAAAGCCAGAAGCTGGAAAGAACACAGATGTCCTTCAACAGAAGAATGGGTACAGAAAATGTGGTACATTTACACAATGGTGTACTACTCAGCTATTAAAAACAATGACTTCATGAAATTCTTAGGCAAATGGATGGAACTAGAAAATATTATCCTGAGTGAGGTAAACTAGTCACAAAAGAACACACATGGTATAAATTCACTGATAAGTGGATATTAACCCAAAACTTATAATACCCAAGATACAATTCACAGACCACATGAAGCTCAAGGAGAAGGAATTCCAAAGAGTGGATGCTTTGGTTCTTCTTAGAAGAGTGAACAAAATACATTTGGGAGGAAATATGGAGACAAGTTGTGGAGTGGAAAGTGAAGGAAAGGCCATGCAGAGACTGTCCCACCTGGTTATCCATCCCATATACAGACAACAAACACAGACACTATTATAGATTCCAAGAAGTGCTTCCTAACAGGAGCCTGATATAGCTGTCTCCTGAGAGGCTCTGCCAGAGCCTAACAAATCCAGAGGTAGATACTAGCAGTCAATCATTGGACTGAGCATGGGGTCCCCAATGGAAGAATTAGAGAAAGGACTAAAGGAGCTGAAGGGTTTTGCAACCCCATAGAAAGAACAATATCAGACAACCAGTCCCCAAGTACTGCCAAGGACTCAACTACCAACCAGAGAGTAAACATGGAATGACCAGTCGCATATGTAGCAGAAGATGGTCTTGCTGTGCATCAATGAGAGAAGAGACCCTTGGTCCTGTGAAGGCTTGATTCCCCAGTGTAGGGTAATGCCAGTGTAGGGATGTAGGAGTGGGTGGGTGTGTGTGGGAACACCCTCAAAGAAGCAGGGGGAGGAGGGGTGGGATAGGGTGAAACCAGGAAAGGGGATAACATTTGAAATGTAAATGGATAAAATATCCATTAAAATAAAAAGTAGGGTACATTATCTAAACTGAACTCTCAACAGAGAAGTTTCAAATGACTGAGAAACACATTGAAAATATTCAGCATTTTTCACCATCAGAGAAGTTAAAATAATAACAGAAAATCTGAGATTCCATCTTATACCTGTCTGATGGCTAAAATCAAAAATCCAAGTGACACCTCATTCTGGTAAGTATGTGGAGCAAGGGGAACACTCCTCTACTGCTTGTGGGAATCCAAACTTGCACAACCACTTTGGAAATCAGGATGGCTGTTTCAAAAAAAAAAAAAAAAAAAAAGAATCTTTTTTTAGATCACAAACTACTTATACCTACCATTTCTGGGCATATACCTAAAGGACTCTCCATCTTACCAGAGGGATACTGGCTCAACTGTGTTTATGGCATCTTTATTCATAATAGCCAGAAATTGGAAACAACCTAGATGTCCCTCATCAACCAAAGAATAGATTTAGAAAATTGCTATGCTTTCACAATGGAGTATTACTCAGCTATTAAAAAAATGGTACTATAAATTTGCAGGCAAATAGATGGAACTAGAAAACAATCACTCTGAGTGAGGTAACCTAGGCCCTGAAAGACAAACATGATATTTACTCATTTATAAGTGAATATTAGCTGTAAATAAAAATAATCATGTTACAATCCACAGACCCAAAGGGGCTATGTTATAAAAAGGTCTTAACAGGAACACAAGTATTTCCCTGGGAAGAAGATATAGAATAACTTTCATTGATGGCCTGGGCACAGGTGGGGTTGGAGAGATCAGGTTGTGGGAAGGAAGAAAATGCTGAGAGGGAAAATTAATATTGGGGGACATTTTAATTATGAGGTAGAAACCTATTACAATGGAAACTCCATGGAATCTATGAAAGTAACTCCTAGTAATAGCAAAAACAGCATGAATAGCCATCTTCTGTAACCAGGCAAGGACTCAAGTACAGGGATTGAGACAACAACCCAGCTACAGTTTATTTTGCCTGCAGAATCTTCTGGGAAAAGAGCCTAATATAATCATCAGTAGAGAGACCAGAAAGGCTTCACCTAGCAACTGAGGCTAGCAAATGTAACAAAGTCTCACAGCCAAACATTAGGCAGAACTCAGAGGTGGTTCTGCAGAGGAGTAGGAGAAAGGATTAGAAGAACCAAAGCAGTCAGCAACACCACAAGATCATGGTCCACAAAATCAAATGACTGGGACTTGAGAATTCACAGAAATCAGAGAACCTTGAGGAGTCTTTTGTAGGTCCTTTAGATATGTTATAGCTAAGTAGCTTGGATGTTTTTGTGGTAATCCTAAAAGTGGAAGCAAGAGAGTAGGTTGTTTGTCCCTGACTCTTTTGCCTACTTATGGGATGTTTTCATTCTTTTGGCTTGCCTTGTCAAACCTTGATATGATTGATGGTATGTTCCTGGCCTTATTTTAGCTTGTTAGGACATATTTGGTTGATATCCTTGGAAATTCTGCTCTTTTTGAGAGAAAGCAGAAACAGGTGGATCTGGGGGACAGAGAAGGTAGGGGAGAGGCTAGTAGGAGGGGATAAAATTCAAACTGAGTCAGGATGTAATATATGGGAGTAGAATAAAAAAAAGAAGAAAATGTACTTTAAAATGGTGAAATCATAAAATTCACCTATAAATAAATGGAATTAGGAAAAATCATCCCCAGTGAGGTAACTCAGACCCCAAAATACAAATATACTATGTGTGTAGTTATATATAGATGTTAGTTCAGCTATTAAGTTAATGGTAACCAAACTACAATCTATAGAACCAGAGAGCTTAGGCATAAAGTAAAATCTACCTAGGAGATAAATAAAATAGATATTATGGATGGATGTGGGGATGGAAGTAGAAGAATAAGTGGTAAGAGACAGGGAAGAGGGGTAAAGGGAGGGAACTTGGGGAGAAATAGTTGAAGTCAAGGTAGCCATGAAAACCTAATAGAGTAGAGCTTCCCAAAATACATCCATAGATGTAGGTGATTTAAGTGAAATTGCCAAATTGCCTCATCTATGAGGAAGAAGAATCCCAACTAGGCATTTCTTATCATCAAATGAAGCATTGAAGTACACTTAATTGAGTTGCTGACGAAAGGAATCTTCTGAGAATCTTAAATCCTTCCCCCACTGTTGCCATAACCTGACAGCAAAGTACCATTCCTGAAGATATATACTTAACTCATTGAATGTGTAGAAGTAGATCTGAAGCCTACCTAGGGTCATCAACCCTACATTCTAGCATCTGTGGTATAAAAAAATACTTTACACACTACCAGTGGAGAAATATAAACAACAATTCAGCCACATGTTTTGGTGGCCAAGAACCTGAGACTTGATAGCTCAGGGACCTAGGGTAAAAACAAATATAATTGTTCTATTTCTCTAGAATACCATAGCAATAAAAAAGATTCCGAGTGACATTGTGTTATACTCATAGATCAGTGCCTTTGCTCAGATGTCATTAGTTAGAGATACTTCCTCCATCAGCAAATGGGAACAAATACTGAGACCCAGAGCCAGACAATTTGCAGAGAGAAATAGAGACATTTTAACATAAGTGGTAAACAAGATTTATCTATCAAATCACTCCTGAGAGCTCAAGAAAACCTTTGAAAAGGAGGTGGAAAGAATATAAGAGCCAGAAGGGATGAAGGATACCTAGGAAACAAGGTCCTCTAAGTCAACAGAAATTATGCCATATGAACTCACAGAGACTGAGGTAGACTCCACAGGACCTGCATGGGTCATCATTATATAGCATCCTGGAGCTGAAGGAGAGAATTAGACACATGTTCCTATCCCTAAATCAGAGCTATTTCCAGTTGATAACCACTTTAAAGTGAAAGCTCAGTTTTCTCCATATGAATCTCAGTAGGGGAAACAAACTGTTCTTTAAGAGTAGGCCTCATGCTCATCAGTAGATGAAGAAGGGAAAACAAACTCAAGGGTACCTTTAGAGGTTCCTTGTATCAGATTGTTCTGTAAGGGGTTTTCAAAATTATTTATTTTTACTTTATTTTCTCTCTCTCTTTCTCTCTCTCTCTGTCACACACACACACACACACACACACACACACACACACACACACACACACAGAGAGAGAGAGAGAGAGAGAGAGATCCCCTACCATCTTACCTTACAAGTCCTTTGAATATAAAATGTGGCTGCCTGTTTTATGATTTCTTGACTTTAGAATGTTAAAAAAAGCAAGTCTCTTTCATCTATATATTTTTTCTTGTGCTCTTTTTGGCTCTTTTCCTTCTGTTTGTAGTATTCCATTCTGATGTGTTAGTTTTTCTTTTCTTCCATTTCATTTCATTACATTTCATTTCATTTCATTATCATATTATAATCCCTTACAAGTCTGTTTGCTTTCTAATGAGAAACAGAAAGGGGGTGGATCAGGATGGGAAGGGAAGTGGGGAAGAACTGGGAGAAGAGCATGCAAAGAAAACCATAATCAGTATATGAGATAAAGTGTTTTCTAATTTTCTTTTTTTCTTTAGTCTTCTCTCATGTATTACATTCTGTTTGCAGTTTCCTGTCCCGCCACTCCTCCCAGAACACCCCTCCCATTCTCTCTTCTCCAGGTTGACTTCTCCTTCATTTCCCTTCAGAAAAGGTCAGGCTTCCCTGACATATCAACCGAAGATGGCAGGCATATCAAGTTGAAATAAGACTAGGCACCTCTCCTCATATTAAGACTGGATGACAAAGGCCATTGATTTGTTTGAGTTAATTTTATATTCAGCTACTGTACTGAAGCTGTTTATCAGGTTTAGGAGTTCTCTGGTGGAATTTCTAGTTGGCCATCATTGGGAAGAGAGGCCCCTTGGTCTTGCAAACTTTATATGCCCTAGTACAGGGGAATGCCAGTGCCAAGAAGTAGGAGTGGGTGAGTAGGGGAGCAGGGCAGGTGGAGGGTTTAGGGAACTTTTGGGATAGCATGTGAAATGTAAATAAAGAAAATATCTTAAAAAAAAAAGACTGGATGAGGCAACCTAGTAGGAGTAAAAAGGATTCCAAAATCAGGGAAAAGATTCAGTCAGCTCCTACTCCCTCTGTTAGGAATCCCACAAAACCTCCAAGCAACAAATCTACAATATATATGTAGAGGACCTACCAGAGACTCATGCAGTTTTCCTGATCATTACATTAGTCTCTGTGAGCCCTTATGAACCTTGCTTATGTGATTCTCTGAACCATGATCCTATGGTGTACTAGACAACCTTGGCTCTTACAATATTTCCTCATCCTCTTCTGCAGGGTTCCCCAAGCTCAATATCATGTTTAGCTGTGGATATCTTTTCCCATCAGTTATTAGATGAAGCCTTTCTGAAGACAACTGGGCTATACAGTTATCTAGGCTTTTGTATGAAACTGTGTAGGTAAAACTTGGATTAACTTGAAGAACCTAAGATGTGGGGCTTTCAGAGAAATGTCAAACTTCTTGAAGAAAGCTATAGTCTGGGTGTATAATCAACTCAAGAAATATAAGTATGCTGTAGTTAACAATAATTAAAGGAACTGGAGATCTGAAGAGCCCTTTGGCATCACACATAGACATACAGAGTTTTCAGTTTGCCCTGTTGTATTTGGGCCATGAGTATTTTGTCACTATGCTCATTTTCCTCTGTTAGGAATGGCAACATATATTCTGTGCCATTGTATGTTGGAAGTAAGGGATCTGATTTTTTTGTTCATTGCCGGAGATTAAAATAAAATTTCATGAGACTCAGAAGAGACTTTGGATATTTACATAATGTTGAGACTATGATAGATGATTGATGAAGTCTTTTGAAGTTAGACAATGCATTTTTGCATTATGACATGGCTACAAGCCCATGGAGGCCATGGAGTGGAATGTGGTGGTTTGAATAGGAATGGCCCCCATAGCCTCATATTCTTGAATGTTTGATCATTAGAGATTGGTATAATATAAGAGGAATGAGGAGGTGTAGCCTTGTTGGAGGAGGTGTGTCATTGAGAACAGGCTTTGGGATATCAAATATTCAAGCTGAGACTAATGACTTGCTCTTCCTGCTACATGAAGATCCAGGTATAGAATTGTCAGGTACTCTCCACCACCATTAAATGCTTTCCTTTATAAGAGTTGTCATGATCATGCTGACTTTTTTTTTTTTCAAGACAGGGTTTCTTTGTGTAGCCCTGGCTGTCCTGGAACTCACTCTGCAGACCAGGCTGGCCTTGAACTCAGAAATTCTCCTGCTTCTGCCCCATGCTGGTTTTTTACAACATTAGAACACTGACTAAGACTCATAAAGCTGAGAATTGTTTTTTCTTTTTTTTTAAATATTTTTTATTACATATTTTCCTCAATTACATTTCCAATGCTATCCCAAAAGTCCCCCATAGCGCCCCCCCACTTCCCTACCCACCCATTCCCATTCCTTTGGCCCTGGCATTCCCCTATATTGGGGCATATAAAGTTTGCAAGTCCAATGGGCCTCTCTTTCCAGTGATGGCCGACTAGGCCATCTTTCGATACATATGCAGCTAGAGACAAGAGCTCCAGGGTACTAGTTAGTTCATCATGTTGTTCCAACTATAGGGTTGCAGATCCCTTTAGCTCCTTGGATACTTTCTCTAGCTTCTCCATTGGGAGCCCTGTGATACATCCAATAGCTGACTGTGAGCATCCACTCCTCTGTTTGCTAGGGCCCGGCATCGTCTCACAAGAAACAGCTATATTTGGGTCCTTTCAGCAAAATCTTGCTAGTGTATGCAATGGTGTCAGCGTTTAGAAGCTGATTATGGGATGGATCCCTGGATATGGCAGTCTCTAGATGGTCCATCCTTTCATCACAGCTCCAAACTTTGTCACTGTAACTCCTTCCATGGGTGTTTTGTTCCCAATTCTAAGAAGGGGCACAGTGTCCACACTTTGGTCTTCATTCTTCTTGAGTTTCATGCATTTAGCAAATTGTATCTTATATCTTGGGTATCCTAAGATTTGGGCTAATATCCACTTATCAGTGAATACATATTGTGTGAGTTCCTTTGTGATTGTGTTACCTCACTCAAGATGATGCCCTCCAGGTCCATCCATTTGCCTAGGAATTTCATAAATTCATTGTTTTTAATAGCTGAGTAGTACTCCATTGTGTAAATGTACCATAATTTCTGTACCCATTCCTCTGTTGAGGGACATCTGGGTCCTTTCCAGCTTCTGGCTATTATAAATAGGGCTGCTATGAACATAGTGGAGCATGTGTCCTTCTTACCGGTTGGGACATCTTCTGGATATATGTCCAGGAGAGGTATTGCTGGATCCTCTGGTAGTACTATGTCCAATTTTCTGAGGAACCGCCAGACTGATTTCCAGAGTGGTTGTACAAGCTTGCAATCCCACCAACAATGGAGGAGTGTTCCTCTTTCTCCACATCCTCGCCAGCATCTGCTGTCACCTGAATTTTTGATCTTAGCCATTCTGACTGGTGTGAGGTGGAATCTCAGGGTTGTTTTGATTTGCATTTCCCTGATGATTAAGGATGTTGAACATTTTTTCAGGTGCTTCTCTGCCATTCGGTATTCCTCAGGTGAGAATTCTTTGTTCAGTTCTGAGCCCCATTATTTAACGGGGTTATTTGACTTTCTGGAGTCCACCTTCTTGAGTTCTTTATATATATTGGATATTAGTCCCTTATCTGATTTAGGATAGGTAAAGATGCTTTCCCAATCTGTTGGTGGTTTTTTTGTCTTATTGCTGGTGTCTTCAGAAGCTTTGCAGTTTCATGAGGTCCCACTTGTCAATTCTTGATCTTACAGCAGAAGCCATTGTTGTTCTATTCAAGAATTTTTCCCCTGTGCCAATATCTTCAAGGCTTTTCCCCACTTTCTTCTCTATAAGTTTCAGTGTCTCTGGTTTTATGTGAAGTTCCTTGATCCACTTAGACTTGACCTTAGTACAAGGAGATAGGAATGGATCGATTCACATTCTTCTACATGTTAACAACCAGTTGTGCCAGCACCATTTGTTGAAAATGCTGTCTTTCTTCCACTGGATGTTTTAGCTCCCTTGTCGAAGATCAAGTGACCGTAGGTGTGTGGGTTCATTTCTGGGTCTTCAATTCTATTACATTGGTCTATTTGTCTGTCACTATACCAGTACCGTGCAGTTATTATCACAATTGCTCTGTAGTACAGCTTTAGGTCCGGCATGGTGATTCCACCAGAGGTTCGTTTATCCTTGAGAAGAGTTTTTGCTATCCTAGGTTTTTTGTTATTCCAGATGAATTTGCAGATTGCACTTTCTAATTCGTTGAAGAATTGAGTTGGAATTTTGATGGGGATTGCATTGAATCTGTAGATTGCTTTTGGTAAGATAGCCATTTTTACAATGTTGATCCTGCCAATCCATGAGCATGGGAGATCTTTCCATCTTCTGAGATCTTCTATAATTTCTTTCTTCAGAGACTTGAAGTTTTTATTATACAGATCTTTCACTTCCTTAGTTAGAGTCACGCCAAGATATTTTATATTATTTGTGACTATTGAGAAGGGTGTTGTTTCCCTAATTTCTTTCTCAGTCTGTTTATTCTTTGTGTAGAGAAAGGCCATTGATTTGTTTGAATTAATTTTATATCCAGCTACTTCACCGAAGCTGTTTATCAGGTTTAGGAGTTCTCTGGTGGAATTTTTAGGGTCACTTATATATACTATCATATCATCTGCAAAAAGTGATATTTTGACTTCATCTTTTCCAATTTGTATCCCTTTGATCTCCTTTTGTTGTCGAATTGCTCTGGCTAGGACTTCAAGTACAATGTTGAATAGGTATGGAGAATGTGGACAGCCTTGTCTAGTCCCTGATTTTAGAGGGATTGCTTCAAGCTTCTCACCATTTACTTTGATGTTGGCTACTGGTTTGCTGTAGATTGCTTTTATCATGTTTAGGTATGGGCCTTGAATTCCTGATCTTTCCAAGACTTTTATCATGAATGGGTGTTGGATCTTGTCAAATGCTTTTTCCACATCTAACGAGATGACCATGTGGTTTTTGTCTTTGAGTTTTTTTATATACTGGATTACGTTGATGGATTTCCGTATATTGAACCATCCCTGCATCCCTGGGATGAAACCTACTTGGTCAGGATGGATGATTGTTTTGATGTGTTCTTGGATTCGGTTAGCAAGAACTTTATTGAGGATTTTTGCATCAATATTCATAAGGGATATTGGTCTGAAGTTTTCTATCTTTGTTGGGTCTTTTTGTGGTTTAGGTATCAGAGTAATTGTGGCTTCATAGAATGAGTTGGGTAGAGTACCTTCTGTTTCTATTTTGTGGAATAGTTTGTGAAGAACTGGGATTAGATCTTCTTTGAAGGTCTGATAGAACTCTGCACTAAACCCATCTGGTCCTGGGCTTTTTTTGGTTGGGAGACTATTAATGACTGCTTCTATTTCTTTGGGGGATATAGGGCTGTTTAGATCATTAACCTGATCTTGATTCAACTTTGGTACCTGGTATCTGTCTAGGAACTTCTCCATTTCATCCAGGTTCTCCAGTTTTGTTGAGTATAGCCTTTGGTAGAAGGATCTGATGGTGTTTTGGATGTCTTCAGGATCTGTTGTTATGTTTCCTTTTTCATTTCTGATTTTGTTAATTAGGATGCTTTCCCTGTGCCCTCTAGTGAGTCTGGCTAAGGGTTTATCTATCTTGTTATTTTCTCAAAGAACCAGCTCCTTGATTGGTTGATTCTTTGGATAGTTCTTCTTGTTTCCACTTGGATGATTTCGCCCCTGAGTTTGATTATTTCCTGCCGTCTACTCCTCTTGGGTGAATTTGCTTCCTTTTGTTCTAGTGCTTTTAGGTGTGTTGTCAAGCTGCTAATGTGTGCTCTCTCTAGTTTCTTTTTGGAGGCACTCAGAGCTATGAGTTTTCCTCTTAGAAATGCTTTCATTGCGTCCCATAAGTTTGGGTATGTTGTGGCTTCATTTTCATTAAACTCTAAAAAGTCCTTAATTTCTTTCTTTATTCCTTCCTTGACCAAGGTATCATTGAGAAGAGTGTTGTTCAGTTTCCACGTGAATGTTGGCTTTCTATTATTTATTTTGTTATTGAAGATCAGCCTTAGTCCATGGTGATCTGATAGCATGCATGGGACAATTTCAATATTTTTGTATCTGTTGAGGCCTGTTTTGTGATCAATTATGTGGTCAATTTTGGAGAAGGTACCATGAGGTGCTGAGAAGAAGGTATATCCTTTTGTTTTAGGATAGAATGTTCTGTAGATATCTGCCAGATCCATTTGATTCATAACTTCTATTAGTTTCACTGTGTCCCTGTTTAGTTTCTGTTTCCATGATCTGTCCATTGGTGAAAGTGGTGTGTTGAAGTCTCCCACTATTATTGTATGAGGTGCAATGTGTGCTTTGAGATTTACTAAAGTTTCTTTAATGAATGTGGCTGCCTTTGTATTTGGAGCATAGTTATTCAGGATTGATAGTTCCTCTTGGGGGATTTTACCTTTGATGAGTATGAAGTACCCCTTTCTGTCTTTTTTGATGACTTTGGGTTGGAAGTCAATCTTATCAGATATTAGAATGGCTACTCCAGCTTGTTTCTTCATACCATTTGCTTGGAAAATTGTTTTCCAGCCTTTCATTCTGAGGTAGTGTCTATCTTTTTCTCTGAGATGAGTTTCCTGTAAGCAGCAAAATGTTGGGTCTTGTTTGTGTAGCCAGTTTGTTAGTCTATGTCTTTTTATCGGGGAGTTGAGTCCATTGATATTAAGAGATATTAAGGAAAAGTAATTGTTGTTTCCTGTTATTTTTGTTGTTAAAGTTGGCATTCTGTTCTTGTGGCTGTCTTCTTTTAGGTTTGTTGAGGGATTACCTTCTTGTTGTTTCTAGGGCGTGGTTCCTGTCCTTGTATTGTTTTTTTTCTGCTATTATCCTTTGAAGGGCTAGATTTGTGGAGAGATAATGTGTGAATTTGTTTTTGTCGTGGAATACTTTGGTTTCTCCATCTATGCTAATTGAGAGTTTGGCTAGGTATAGTAGCCTGGGCTGGAATTTGTGTTCTCTTAGTGTCTGTATAACATCTATCCAGGATCTTCTGGCTTTCATGGTCTCTGGTGAAAAATCCGGTGTAATTCTGATAGGCTTGCCTTTATATGTTACTTCGCCTTTTTCTCTTACTGCTTTTAGTATTCTATCTTTATTTAGTGCATTTGTTGTTCTGATTATTATGTGTCGGGAGGTATTTCTTTTCTGGTCCAGTCTATTTGGAGTTCTGTAGGCTTCTTGTATGTTCATGGGCATCTCTTTCTTTAGATTTGGGAAGTTTTCTTCTATAATTTTGTTGAAGATGTTTGCTGGTCCATTGAGTTGAAAATCTTCATTCTCATCCACTCCTATTATCCGTAGGTTTGGTCTTCTCATTGTGTCCTGTATTTCTTGGATGTTTTGAGTTAGGATCTTTTTGCGTTTTACATTTTCCTTGATGTGCCGATGTTCTCTATGGAATCTTCTGCACCTGAGATTCTCTCTTCCATCTCTTGTATTCTGTTGCTGATGCTCGTATCTATGGTTCCAGATTTCTTTCCTAGGGTTTCTATCTCCAGTGTTGCCTCATTTTGGGTTTTCTTTATTGTGTCTACTTCCCTTTTTAGGTCTAGTATGGTTTTGTTCATTTCCATCATCTGTTTGGATGTGTTTTCCTGTTTTTCTTTAAGGACTTCTACCTGTTTGATTGTGTTATCCTGTTTTTCTTTAAGGACTTCTACCTGTTTGATTGTGTTATCCTGTTTTTCTTTAAGGACTTGTATCTCTTTAGCCATGTTCTCCTGTAATTCTTTAAGTGAGTTATTAAAGTCCTTCTTGATGTCCTCTACCATCATCATGAGATATGCTTTTAGATCCGTGTCTAGCTTTTCCGGTGTGTTGGGGTGCCCTGGACTGGGCAAAGTGGGAGTGCTGGGTTCTGATGATGGTGAGTGGTCTTGTGTGGTCTCCCGCCACCTGCTTGAACCTGCTTGCTCAAGGGTGGAGCTTCCTGCTCATTCGTCCTGCCATGCCTACTGCTGGACCCTGCCTTTGCTGCCTGGAGGCACACACGTGTTCGTCCTGCTACTGGACCCTGAGTTACTTGGCGGCAAATCGGGTTCCCTCCCCCTTCCTTTATAACTGAGTGTCTGGAAATAGTAAAATTGAGCTTTGATCAGAATCTTGTCTTAGCTTCATTCCCTTCTCTCGCCGCCTAACCCCTCTTCTCTTCCAGGTTTCCAAAATGCCTTTCCAGGCTAGAACCCAGGCTGTGATCTGCTGGCCAGACACAACATTTGGCGAACCAACGCGGGACTGAGAAACGGCAAAGGATTTTTGGAAGAGACACTGCTGGTTTGGAGCTCCATGGAATAAATAAAGGATAAAGGAAATTCATACCGGAGAAGGTATGGGCTAAGCTGAGACAGCGTTAAGCCCGAGCGCTGTCTTCACTTAGGTTCAGCAGTGAAGCTTAAGAGGAGCTAGGCACAGGCGGTAGGCCGTGGCTGGAAAAGGCTACATTGTTAGGTGTGAGAAAGGAAAGGGTTTATTAAAAGGAAATTAATACAGGCGGATTGCCGCAGTTATAAAAACTGCATCATGAGGGAGGAAATTGTCCCAAATAGCAGGAGTACTCTGCCCCCATTTTGTGTCTTTTTTAATGTCTGGTGCACCAATCTGTTCTCGTATTCATGTATGTTCGTGTCCAGTCTGTATGAATGAATGTATGTTCTATGTTTTATGTTGGATAATAAAGATGGTATAAAAAACTTTATCTGCAAAGCCAAGAGCTGCCACGTGTTTCAGCCAAAAACCAGACACGTGGCAGGAGGGACCCTGATGGAAAAAATGTTCGTTTTAAGAAAAAGCAGCAAGTGCACAGCCTTTTAGTTTTGAATCTGATAAATGGTTCATGATTAATGTGTTTGACAATGGTAAAGTGCTTTTTTATTCTATGATTGTAGCTACAAAAATTAATATTCTCTGATTGGTCTAAAATTAACTGCTTCATTTGGTTCCTTTTTTATTGAAAATGTGCTCTGCATGTTTTCGCATTCAGCTCATAAGTTGTTGATTAAGATTAATAATTGTTACATTGCTACAGATGGTTAATGTTAAATTTGATAACTCAAATTTAGAGTCCTTCCGACACGTGGCCTAAGGCAGCCCTAGAGGCTGGGTCTCTAAAGATATTTCTAGTTTAGATAATGATTAATGTGATTCCTATCCTAAATAGTAAAATTTAAAGATAATATTTAAAGCAATGCCTCTTTATTAAAGCGTTAAAGCTTGCTTTAATAGGTATTCATAGGTATTAATTGACATCCAAACTTCGTAATATGATAGTAATGCTTCTAATATTGATTTTAACGGTGATAAATTGTTTTAAACGTAGGTTTTGCTTTCCCAAAGTTATAGGTATTATCCTAACCTTGCACAAAAAACTTAAAAATTATGGTTAAAACTGCCATTGTTCCATTGACTGCAGCTTGCAGTTTGATTTCAAATTTAAGATTGATGCTCAGATTAAAAAGTATTTTACCTTTGAGTCAATACAGGGCTCTGGGCAGCCCCAGAGCGGCTTGTGGCCCTTTCTTTTGTTTTGCAAACAATGCCTAAAAAGGTTTTTCCCTGTGTTCAAGAAAATTTCTTTTTAACAGTGTTACAGATCTATTCAGATGTTTAAAATAATGCTTAAATTCAAAGATTTTTGCTTCTAGTAAACTGGTAATCACTAGAAAATTTTGCCTCTACGTATGGCTAATATAGCTTTACATTATGTAAGAAAAATGTTTATTGTTTCTGCTTCTTTACAAGAAGCCAAAAGTTTTAATCTTTCAGTATATATTGTTTCCTAAGTGGAAAGTATTTTATTAACTAATGCTTCTCAAGGGAAGTTTACCTTAAATCCTTGCTCTCACCCAAAAGATTCTGAGACAGTATCCTTTTATTATTTAGTGTTTTAGTTTACTACAAAAGGTTTTACAAAAAATAAAGAAAGCTTTTATAATTGTTGTTAATTGGTAATTAAAAATTAGTTGTGCCCAAGACAATTCTTTGGCCAGAAAAAAACATTATTGTAAAGTTATTTTTCTCATCCTCCCAGCCGATCGTTGGCCCACGTGGGCCCAACTAGCTGCTGTGGGAAGAAGTCTTAAGACACACAGTTGCCCCTGTTCCCAGCACAAATAATCTAGTTGTGTGCTGTAGATGGTGTTTTAAAATGCTGAACAATCAAACCTTAATTTATATATTAATAGTCAATGCTATATCTCTGAGCTCATAATTACTTAAAATTGTTCGTCCTTCAGATACTATTAATTCTCAAATTTACAATTGCTTATACATATTTCTAGTTAATAAATAATTATGCACGTGTGACTCTTAATAACTTTTCAAGCTTTCTAGTTACAACCGTTCCTTAAGAAAAATGATTGAAAGTGCAATTAGTCACTGCCCCTTTACAGCCAAATATTTAAAATGTTTTGTCCAAAAAGTTATTAATTCAAAAGGTTAGATATTGTAAAATTTTAAACTTTAACCTCTTAAAAGATAAAAGAGAGAAATTGTATCCCCATATATACTATTTAGTGCATTTCCGTGCACACTATTTAAAACATACTTTATTTTCAAAATTTGAGATTAAAATGTCAAATTTAATAAATGCTTTTTAGTATCTTAAAAGGATCTACTTATTGGCTTATAGATTGATCCTAAAACAGCTACCTTATTAAGAAAGGGAAAAACAGGTTCTCTCCACAGAACGCTGCAGAAGCATATTAGTAATTCGTGTGCCGAGCCAACAGGTAAGTTAACTCAGTGTCCTGATTAAAAGGACTAAGAGATTAAATTCATGTTTTAGATTCATCCTTGCTTGTCATTTTTCCAGTTTAGACTAACTTCTAGCCTTTTAACTTTATGGCAATAGTACATCAGAGACTGTATAATCAGACTTAGTAAAATTAGTCATTTAATAGAGTCATAATGATTTTTCACTTTTCTTCAGTGTGACCAGCCATTCTAACTCAATCTTAGACTGGTCTAATATTCAGTTCAATTATTAGAGATTCCTATATTCTAAATTACCTAACAAAGTTAATTCAGAGCATATCCCCCAAGGTCACCAAAGGCTCATCTTGCCTTATTTGTCCTAAACTTTTTGCAAACTGATATTAAAGGTCAGTCTGCAGCGGATCACCACTGACATCCAGTTACTTCTAATTCTTATCCATTGGTAAATGGAAGGACCCCCTGACTAACGAATGGAAGGGTCCGGATCCGGTTCTAATCTGGGGAAGGGGCTTGGTTTGTGTTTTTTCAAGAGATAAAGATAGAGCACGGTGGTTGCTAGAGAAATTAATTAGTCAGATGAACACACATTCCAAATCTTCTTATAAGTATCACCTTGAGGACTAAAATTCCTCTTTTGCTTAAAATTCAGCTGGAAACTTAAGCTCATAAAAAAGCTGTTTTCCTGCTACTCTCTAAGCCGGCTCCCCCACAGGAGGCCGGAGACTAGCCTTAACCTTAAAATTTGCAACTGAATAAAGTACCTTGACTTCTCCAAAAAGAAAATTTGCATTGCTACTCTCTCATTGTCTAGATCTCTTTTTTTCCAGTAGGTCAATCTATGTTCTCCAGCCGGACCTGCAGGCGTGCCCCTAAGAGCAAACAGGTGGTACTGCTAATCTCCCTTCCAAGGACATTCCAGCACGTGGCTTTCAGTCTGAGATAGTATTTAGATTTACCAAGAGAGCTAGGGAAGTAGAAATTTCAAATATTTACAGCGATTAGTTCTTATTTTGATAGATGGGCTTAGTCCCTTAGCTGGCCTCTGGCTTTTCACCCTTGCTGTTACTGCAAGGTGTCCTTAGTTCCTCAGGCTAGGGAATAACAGGGATGAAGAGGAAAGACTTCCAGCTCCTATTTTAACCACAGTTAGTGGTGTTAATACTGACATAATTCTTGTCTAGGCCTTGCTAAATCTGAGGTTGACAAGTCTCATATAGAGACCGCGCATCGCTCAGAACTGCGCGTACTGATTCATAATCATATGAATACAGTATGGGTACCGCTTGGCGCAGGAGATTACTGTGGAGGGAAGGTCCAGCTTGACCGTTTCTGAGTTCCCTGTGCGACACACCTGATTTGAAGGAGGTTGGTATCCGATTCCAGCTAAAAACCAAAAATACCTAAGGCTCTGCCTCCCCTCCCCAAAAGATACCAAGAGCCACAGATGTGGGTTGTTATAACGCCCATGGGAGGAATCGGGTCAATGTCCACCCAAGTCAAGGTTAAAGGTCCACTCATCTACGGATGAGAAAATCATTTTATCACCTTTGTTAAGCATTGCCTATTTAAACTTAAATAATAGGGGGGAGAGAGGTTGGAGACCTTACTGTCGTAAGGGCAAGCCCTTCACTGCCTCCCACCCAAATAAAAAAGCCAACTGGCCTTGTACTAAAGAGCTGGTCTTACCCCTTCTCCCTGTTTCCCTGCCTGTCATCCAAAATTGCGGAGGAATATCAGCTCAGTGTTATTCTAAATTTGTTTAGTCAAACTTAGCCAGGGTTCCAACGCCCTACTTAAAATGCAACCAGAAAGTTACCTATTCAGCACTAATTAGCATTATAAAGTCAGAGCCTATTCTGTTAGTGGTTTACTAGGATAATAAGGACAGTCTTAGCCAGATACAGTTTACCATTAGAAAAGTTAGGGAATCCCACGGAAACAGGTTTTTTTTCTTTAGCCCTAAAAACTCAGGCAGAACTATTGCACATAGATAATTTTTCTGCCTCAGGCCAGCCTTTTCTTTATTTATTTATTTATTTTTTTTGTTAACTAATGGGAGGATATGTGGTCTCCCCCCACCTGCTTGAACCTGCTTGCTCAAGGGTGGAGCTTCCTGCTCATTCGTCCTGCCACGCCTACTGCTGGACCCTGCCTTTGCTGCCTGGAGGCACACACGTGTTCGTCCTGCTACTGGACCCTGAGTTACTTGGCGGGAAATCGGGTTCCCTCCCCCTTCCTTTATAACTGAGTGTCTGGAAATAGTAAAATTGAGCTTTGATCAGAATCTTGTCTTAGCTTCATTCCCTTCTCTCGCCGCCTAGCCCCTCTTCTCTTCCAGGTTTCCAAAATGCCTTTCCAGGCTAGAACCCAGGCTGTGATCTGCTGGCCAGACACAACAGTCTTGGTTTCTGTTAGTAAGATTATTACGTTTACCTTTTGCCATCTGGTAATCTCTGGGGTTAGTTGTTATCATTGTCACTGTTTAAAGATTGGAGCAGACTCTGTGTTCCACTCACCCGAAGTCTCAAAATCCTGTGGCGGGTGTTGTGGGTAGCTGGCGGGTGTCAGCTGACCCTGCGCTCTAGCTACGCCGGTGCTGGTCAGACCAGATGAGGCTTGTGGCCCTACTCAGGCCGGTTTTCTGCCTCCCCAACCAAAGCAGTCTCAGGTCCCGCACGCAATTGGATTGGAGCAGAAGTTGTGCTCCACTCACTAGAAGTCTTAAGATCCTCTGGCGGGTGTTATGGGTAGTTGTCGAGTGTCAGCCAACCCTGCACCCCAGCTATCCCGGTGCTGTTCTGACCAGAAGAGGCTTGTGGCCCTACTCAGGCCGGATTTCTCGAGAATTGTTTTTTCAATAATTGTGAATAATTATTCTAGAATTCTGATGGCAATTGCATTGAATCTGCAGATTGCTTTTGGTAGGATGGCCATTTTTATTATTAATCTTACCCATCCATGAGCATGGGAGACCTTTCTTTTTTTTTTTTTTTTTTTTAATTACATCTTTTCCTCAATTACATTTCCAATGCTATCCCAAAAGTCCCCCATACCCTCCCCCCACTTCTCTACCCACCCATTCCCATTTTTTTGGCCCTGGCATTCCCCTGTACTGGGGAATATAAAGTTTGCATGTCCAATGGGCCTCTCTTTCCAGTGATGGCCGACTAGGCCATCTTTTGATACATATGCAGTTAGAGTCAAGAGCTTCGGGGTACTGGTTAGTTCATAATGTTGTTCCACCCATAGGGTTGCGGATCCCTTCAGCTCCTTCGGTACTTTCTCCAGCTCCTCCATTGGGGGCCCTGTGATCCATTCACTAGCTGACTGAGCATCCAGTTCTGTGTTTGCCAGGCCCCGGCATAGTCATGGGAGACCTTTCTATCTCTTGATAAATTCTTCAATCTCTTTCTTCAAAGTCATAAAATTTTTATCATACAAATCTTTCATTTGTGTGGTTGGAGTTACCCCCAAGATATTTCATATTATAACAGAGGTCATAGTCCTCATGAGAGAAGTTTCTTCACACAGTGGACAGCAGTGAATGCAGAAACTAACAACTAGTTAAAATTAAGAAACTGTCAAGTGTTTCATTAATGGAACATCTAAATCATACCCCTTCCCAAAGGCTCTGGTCTTATTATGGAAGAGAGAAAAAAAGGATTGTAAGATTCAGAGGTCCCAGAGAACTGAAAAATATAGTTTCTTCTTGACAGGACAAGGCCAGTGGATTCATGAACTTGCAGCACCAGTGGTTGCCTGCTTAAGACTTGTACAAGAAAAAGGCAGTCAACATTCTAGTAGAGAAATAAAAGGGCTGCCATGTACCCATGAGTAACTGAAAAACTATTGAGAACTGATCAATGCCAAGGAAGGAAATTCTGATTGTCTTGGTACTGGTAGACAGAGTATCCTACAGTGGATGACCTCACACTTTTGTATATGTGGACAGTAAAAATTGGAACACTGGTTTAAAAATTGAGGAGGGACTGCTCTCTGTACCCAAATAAAGTCAGGAGAGACCTGGTCTTCTAGGAGTGCTAACATACCTGTAAATCCAGGTAAGATTACCACTTCTGCTCTTGTCCAGAGTCCTCAGGACACAGGATGCAAGGAGCAGCCTAGTAGCAGATGCTTCTGGTTTCCATCTGAACCTGGATTTGACCCTCTGTCACAGCTCTCCATACTCAAATTCTTCCTAGAGACTGGGTACATAAACAATACCCAGAATTTTGCTGCACACAGGAAACACACTTCAGTGACAAAGACAGATGCTACTTCAGAGAAAATGTCTGGAACACAATTTTCCAAGCAAATGGTCTCAAGAAACAAGCTGGAGTACCCATTCTAATATTGAATAAAATTGACTTTCAACCAACCATTATCAAAAAAGTTAAGGAAGGACAATTCATACTCATCAAAGAAAAATCTACATAGAATTCTCAATTCTGAACATCTCTGCTCCAAATGCAAGGGCATCCACATTCATAAATAAAGCTTTACTAAAGTTTAAAGCACACATTGTACCTCACACAATAAAAATGGGAAACTTCAATACCTCTCTCTCATCAATGGAAAGATCATGGAAACAGAAATTAAACAGACAGTGAAACTAACAGAGGTTAAGGATTAAATGGATTTGTCAGATATCTGTAGAACATTTCATTCTAAAACAAAAGAATATACCTTCTTCTCAGCAACTCATGGTACCTTTTCTGAAACTGACCATAGATTCAGTAACAAAACAGGCCTCAACAGAATCAAGAAGATTGAAATGATACTATAGATTCTATCAGACCACCACAAACTAAGGCTGGTCTTCCACAACAACAAAAACAACAGAAATCCCACATAAACATGGACTCTGTACAACTCCCTACTCAATGATAACTTGGTAAAGGAAGAAAGAAAGAAAGAAATTAAAGACTTTTTTTTAAAATTCACTGAAAATGTAAGCACAGCATACCAAACTTATGGGACACAATGAAAGCAGTGCTAAGAGGAAAACTCATAGCTCTGTGTACCTCCAAAAAAAAAAAAAAAAGCTTATGTTAAGGTGCTAGTGTATGCTCTCTACACTATCTGAAAGCTCTAGAACAAAAAGAAGCAAATACAGCCAACAGGAGTAGATGGCAGTGAAATAATCAAACTCAGACTGAAATTGACCAAGAAGAAACAAAATAGTCAACAAGACCAGGACTTGGTTCTTTGAAAAAAATCAACAAGATAGATAAACCCTTAGCCATAATAACCAGAGGCCACAGAGACAGTATCCAAATTAACAAAATCAGAAATGTAAAGGGAGATATAAAAACAAAAACTAAGGAAATTAAAAAAACTCATCAGATCCTACTAAAAAAGCCTATACTCAACAAAACTGGAATATCTGAATGAAATGGACAATTTTCTAGACAGATGCCAGGTAGCATAGTTAAATTAGAGAAATATCTGTTTGTTTGTTTGCTTTTTTACTCTTTCATATGACATAATCTTGTCAATCTTAGCAAATGCCACAGGAAAGAAAAAGGAATAGAGACTAATGCAAATTGTGCCAGAGGAAGTTAAGTAATAGATGTGTATAATTACCATGATTTTTGTATAGAGATAAACTAAAAAAAAATTCTTGTAAATTTTAGTAATTACAAATTCAATGAAGATATACAATAGAATATTAACTTTACAAATTAACAACTTATATGCTAATGATAAACTTTCTAGTGGAATTATTAACAAAGCTAGCATGTTTTCTCTCTCTCTCTCTCTCTCTCTCTCTCTCTCTCTCTCTCTCTCTCTCTCTCTCCCACACACATACACACACACAAACAGACACACACTGCAAAAAATGAGGGATCTAGGAAAAGTTATCATCAATAAAGTAAAAGATATCTTTAAAAGAAAGTAGAATAATAATGCAAATTCAACCAAGGAAATGGATAGAAATAGGAACAAGAGGCAAATTATCCATGTTTGCAGATGTTATATTATTTTAGTGAGAAGATTACCCCCAAAGAATTTAGATCTGATAAATCTTTATAACAACATAGGAAGATATAAAACCAACATACAAAATGTATCCTTGCTATATAAAATTAACAAATATACTACAAATAAAGTTAGGAAGGCAATTCCGTTAGAAAGGGGATAAAACGTTGCTTCAACAAAGGGGGATGCTAAAGGGTTGAGGCAGGTGTAGGTGGGGGAAAACCTTCTTAGAGGCAAAGAGAAAAGAGGATTGAATGAGGATTTTTTAAGGGGGAAACCAGGAAGGGGGCAACATTTGAAATGTAAATAAATGAAATAATCAATGAGAAAAAGAAATGGAATCAAAAGTACCCAGGTGAAAATAATACTAAAGATGGTAAAAACCTCTTATATTTTTTGACTGGTATAAGTAATATTGTGTAAATGACCATACTACTAAATAAAGTATAGAATTCAATACAAAATCCATCCAAATTCTGTTGGCATCATTTATAAAAATTAAAAATAACAAAATTTATTGAAATATCCAATGCATCTTTGAGCAGAAAGAGATGTGTAAGAAGAATCTCTCTACCTAAATTCAAGTTAAATTATAGAGACCTGGCAACAAAGCTACATTAGACTTAACATAAGAAGCATGTAGACTACAGAAGCAAAAAAATCTAAAAATAAGTCTATAGTGGTATACTCATCATGATATGCACTCACTGATAAGTGAAATAACTTTCAAAAATTTTCTAGATGAAAACATAGGCACTTTGCTAAGTTATTGTGTGAAATCATATAAAAAAGTAATTATTAAATTATATGAATGAAATAACAACTAATGTCCAAATGTGGTTTGTTGTTTGGAGTCTCAAAAAAAGCTGTATTCATAATATTGAATATAATAATAATGAACAATATATGATGTCAATACAATCAAAGTGTAACTTCTAACATCTAGTACAATGAAAATCACATGGTATATACATTAAAACATTGTAAAAATAAAGACTACTTGGGCTGGGAATATGGCTCAGTGGTAGAATACTTGCCAAGCATTAATCAAGCCCTATAGGGTTCAATTCCCTGCATCTATAATAAATGACTGGTATAATTGTGGCCATTTCTATACACAAAAGCATAAAAAGGAGCCAAGATAATATTTTTCACTTCATTTTTAGGTAGTATAGGTTGATTACACAGCTGGTATATTAAACTGCTAAAGGATCTGGCAGTAAGAGGAGAAATAGCAAAACAGAGATTTGCACTAAAAACAACTGATTTGGTGACCCTGTCTGTTCAGTCTAATCTTACTAAATATTCAGTCTGTGAAATTGAATACATAGGAAACAAATTTGAACTGGATCTTGGCTTTTAACTAGAATGTGAAAGAAAGCCATTTTTTTCCAGAGTAATGTGTGTGCATAATAGGATTATATTTCTGCAAAAGAATTTATACAGATGTTTTCGAAACTGAACTAAAGATTTTGAAAATTAATAATTTTTTTACTCTGGTTTATGAGACATTTCTGGGAGTAAATTTCACCTTTATTTCTATCCCTTTATTATGTACAGTTACTATTAATAATGGACATAAACTGTATTATAGTTTTTAATATTATGCAAAATATATATAGTAAATTAGGGACTTAAGTTTAATAAGCAATTGTAGCCATGCTTCTTTGTTCATGAACCTCATAAGATTTGTAGCTTTGAGTAAAGATCAAGATCCTGTCCTCCTTTATTCTTCTGTTCTTCACTGAATTAATTCTCAGATATTTAGCATATTAAAAAATTATGGTTTGTCCTTCATTGAATTTTTATAAATATACAGATATTCTGACATAATTAAATATAAAAAATTATTCCAGATTGGAAAAAAACCTCAAATTAGGTAGATAATTATCATGTGAAAATTGTGCATATAAGCCTACTATATTTATAAAAAAATTCCCATACTATTGAAAAATCACTAGGTAGTTATGCAAACACACAAGATGAAAAAGCTAATGAAATTTTTAGACATGAAGGTGTCAGTATCACATTTTCTTGGGAAACTGTGGAAGTAATAAACAAACTAAAGTACTATTCTATTATCAAAAATAAAAATAAAAAGAGACATGACCATTTCACAGGTAGTGCCTACCTTTCTCTTCTTCTGGGAACCTAATAGCAGCTTCTGAGGACTTATTCTGAGCCCCATCTTGCACCAATGATTCTCTTTCTCAATGGAACCTTAACAATGTCATTGTGGACTATGATGATCTCATGTAGGCTTTACAGGTAGTCCTCCCCCCTTTCTCTATAGTCCTAACCCTACCACAGGAGGACCCTCACAGAATTCTTTCTTGCACAGACATCCCCTACCTTTCCATCCCCTTGAAACTTGTGCTGTTTTCATTATATTGAATATAATAATGATAATAATAATAATATATGATATCAATACAATCAGTGTGTATCTTCTAACATCCAGTACAAGGCAAATAACATAGTATATACATTAAATCATTGTAAAATAATGCCTATTTTAACTGTTCACTCTGTTGGTAGCCCTCACATTTTCTTTTTGAGACGTTAACATATGAGAACATGCATCAAGAAGTATATACTTCATAGCTCCTCTTTACCAACTTTAATATCTGGGCATCTAACCACTACATATATAGAATGAGAGAGAGCACCTGCTTTTGTGTTTTGTTTTGTTTGGTTTCGTTTGGTTTTCTTTCGTTTTCTACCAAGCACCTGATGATAAGGACAGAAGCTATGCCTTTCCCTATAAGAACTAAGGTCAGATCAGCTATCCCATTCACAAGTAAGTACTGAATGATTCCAAGATTAGAACTTTGAATATCATCTAACTAATCCAAAGGTTCCTAAAGTATGCCAATAGCAAATGGAAATTCAAATGTACATTAAAAACGAACGAACAAACAAACAAACAAACAAACAAACATAAATGGGCCAGAAAGGCATGCCAAAATACAAAACAAGTTATCCCATTCTTTTTTATTGGATATATTATTTATTTACATTTCAAATGTCATTCCCTTTCTCGCCCCCACGGAAACTTCCTATTACCTCTCCCCTCCCCTTGCTTCTGGAGGATGTTTTCCCACCCACCCACTCACTCCCACCTCCCCCCCCATTTCACTACACTGGGGCATCAAGCCTTCACAGGACCAAGGGCATGTACTCCCATTGATTGCCAATGAGGAAATCTTGTGCTACATAGGCAGCTGGAGCCGTGGATTTCTCCAGGTGTACTCCTTGGTTGGTGGTTAGGCCCTGGAAGCTAAGAAGGTGTCTGGTTGGTTGATATTGTTGTCATTGTTGTCCTTCTTGTGGGTTTCAAACCCCTTCAACTCTGTCAATACTTTCTCTAACTCCCCCATTGGGGACTGCTGCTCAGTCCAATGGTTGGCTGCAAACATCTGCATCTGTATTTGACAGGCACGGGCAGAGCCTCTCAGGAGACAGCTATATCAGGCTCTTGTCAGTAAGCACTTGGCACCCACAATAGTGGCTGGGTTTGGTGATTGTATATGGGATGGATCCCCAGGTGGGGCAATCTCTAGATGGCTTTTTCTTCACTCTCTGCTCCACATGTTATCTCCATATTTCCTTCCCTGAGTATTTTGTTCCCCCTTCTAAGTATTGAAACATCCATATTTTGGTCTTCCTTTTTCTTGAGCTTCATGTAGTCTGTGAATTGTATCTTGGGTATTCCAAACTCCTAAGCTAATATCTACTTATCAGTGAGGGCATTCCATGTGGATTCTTTTGTGATTAGGTTACCTAATTCAGGATGATATTTTCTAGTCCCACCCATCTGTCTGCAGATTTCATGAAGTCAATGCTTTTAATAGCTGAGTAATAGTCCATTGTGTAAATGTTTCATATTTTCTGTACCCATTCTTCTGTTGAAGGACATTTGGGTTCTTTCCAGCTTCTGGCTTTTATATATAAACATAATGGAGCATGTGTCCTTGTTTTATAATGGAGCATATTGTGGGTATATGCCCAGACATTGTATAGCTGAGTCCTCAGGTAATTCTATGTCCATTGTTCTGAGGAACTGCGTGAGTGATTTTCAGAGTGGTTGTACCAGCTTGCAATACTACCAGCAACGGAGGAGTGTCCCTCTTTCTCCACATCCTCACCAGCATCTGCTATCACCTGAGTTTTGATCTTAGCCATTCTGACTGATGTGAAGTGGAATCTCAGAGATGTTTTGATTTGCATTTCCCTGATGACTAAGGATGTTGAACATTCCTTTAGCTGCTTCTCAGTCATTCAATATTCCTCAGTGGAGAATTCTTTGTTTAGCTCTGCACCCCATTTTTAATAGGGTTATTCGTTTCTCTGGAATATTACTTCCTGAGTTCTTTGTATATATTGGATATTAGCCCTCTATCAGATGTAGGGTTGGTAAAGATCTTTTTCCCAATCTGTTGGTTGCTGTTTTGTCCTATTGACAGTGTCCTTTGCCTTATAGAAGCATTGCAATTTTATCAGGTCCCATTTGTTGATTCTTGATCTTAGAGCATAAACCATTCGCATTTCGTTCAGGAAATTTTCCTCTGTGCCCATGTGTTTGAGGTTTTCCCCCACTTTCTCTTCTGTTATTTTCAGCTTATCTGGTTTTATGTGAAAGTGCTTGATACCCATGTATCATGGTAAAATTATAATATGCAATAAAATGAAAACAACATATCTCTTTCAAAAATCATTAATCTCCAGTGGGATCAACTTATACAATACTCAGGTGATAAATTTAAATATCATAAAAGTTTCAACGACCTCAAGAAGACATGGCTGAATAAATTTAAAAATATAGAAATAAGTTCTTCAATGACTACTAAATAAATTTTAAAACTAACATAATAAGGAAGACTTATCATTTAATGAAAATATAATTCAATAAACATGTAGTTAGTAAACATGGAACTATTTGTAATAAATCTCAAAATGAAAATAATCAATATGTATTAAAATTTCAGTGAAAGATCCCATCAATTAAATGGATTGTGTGAAAGGCAAACATAACCCCAACAAAAGTAAAGGTTTTAGGTCATTCATTTAAAAAAAAAGTTTAACTCAAGATTATGAACAAAAGTGTTAAGGACCCCTGGGATATCAGAAAAATATCAAATTTATGAATTATAATCACAGAAGAAAGAGAAGAAATTCAAATCAATGAAAACGAAATATTTTCAATAAAACCATAGAAAATATCTTTAAAGTTCAGGGAGATATATACTTTTCAAGGTATAATAGTTATAGAGAACCCAAACAAGGTTGCATCAGAAAGGAAATTCTCTAGTATGTACCTGAAAAACCAGAAAATATATAGAACAAAGGATATTAAAAGATGCAAGATAGGAAACTCACATCACAAATAAAAGTAGGCCTATCAGAATAAATGACAATTCTTAATGAAAACTTCAAAATTTAGAAGGATATACAACAAATGTACTTCAGGTTTTGAAAGAACAAATATGTCATCCTAGCATACAATTGTAAGCAAAATTATCTGTCATAAGTGCAAGAGAAAAAAATTCACATGATAACAACAGGCCAGTCCAATTAGAGAGCTGTTGGATACTGCCACAGAATTTGTGCTTTTACTGTACCCGTAGGAGTTATTTTATCATCTAGGTTTTAAATATAATTCACAGTTATCATAGCTAAGTTATGACTCTTGATTGCCTCTCTCTTTTGGAAGTCTACCTGGTGCCTTCTAATACCATAAAAGCTAACCATCAGTGAGATAACATTTAGGTCACTAGGGAGCCTTTGGGCACTCTTATTCAAGTATATAATATCTTCAGCAATAGAGATTTACCTTCTACCTCTGAGGGTCAATGAAAAACTCTATGATGTGGGAGTCTCTTTGACATGTCTGACTAACAACTTGTGAAAATACTTTTCTTGTCTAATACTGGGATTTTTTTAGAAAGTCTTTAGCTCTTGGAGGGAGTATTATTATCCCAGATAAGAAATTAAAACTTCTCTCTCTGTCTCTCTCTCTCTCTGTCTCTCTCTCTCTGTCTCTCTCTCTCTGTCTCTCTTTGTCTCTCTGTCTCTCTCTCTCTCTGTCTCTCTCTCTCACACACACACACTCACATTTATATGTATATGTATATGTATATGTATATGTATATGTATATGTATATGTATATGTATATGTATATGTATATGTATATGTATATGTATATATACTAAACTATGTGTAGTGTGGTTCTTCTCGGATAAATAATAGTATGATTCCTTATGTTGTTTTTAGACATTCTTACAGGTACTTTACCCTCTTCCCTCCTTCTGTATTTATCTCTCCCATTCTGTCTAGAGAACTCGCCTATTCCACCATCATGTACCTTGTTATTCCTCTTTAACTTCCTCATTTCTTCTTTTGTGTTTACTTCCATTTCCTTCCCTAAAAGCTCCCCACAAAGGAAACCATGTTTGGTACTGGAGACCTAGCAACAACTCAGTGAGAGTGAAATTATGGATACTGAAGCAGGATCTATAGACACTAATTTAGTAAAGCAGCATAATCCTTAACTACATTGTAAGTACTTAACCCTATACCACCATATAGGTGCTATCTTCACCCCTCATCAAGGAAACTTCTTTGTGCAACAGATAGAGACCACTACAGAAAATCACAATCCATCAAAACACATAGACTTCTAGAACCCAACCTAACAAATGCAATTACAAAACAGTCCTGTACCTAAGGCTCATCTTGTTTTAGAAAACTTTAACTGTCACTTTTTTTTACATCCAAGACACCTACCTTTTTGTCAAAGATAGACATTTTACTAGAGTGAAAGGATGGGCAAGATACTTCAAAATATAAAACTAGGAAACAAACAGAAGACACACTTCTAATATCTGAAAAATTAAACTTCAAACAAAAACTAATCAGAAAAGATAAAGAAGGTGTTTTCAATTACTTGAGATATGATTTAGTCGTTAAGCCTATTTTCTACTCCTTAGGGAGACCCAAATTCCACTTTCAGCTCCTACACAGCAGACCTCAAACATCTGCATTTCTGTTTCCAAGATATCTGACACCCTTCTCTGGCCTCTGTAGACACCAGCCATGCACATGGTATAAAGACATAATTTCAAACAAAATAGGTTTAATATATAAACTTATAATACAAGTTATAATAAAATGAGTTGTGGAGCCAAATCCCAATCCTAATCCTCTCTTCAAAATAAACCCTGTACCCAATGCTTAGGGAATATTATTGAATAGAGGAGAGAAAGATTGTAAGAGCCAGGGCCTCAGTGAGTTTTCTGTGAAACTATGGTTTCTGGTAATATCAGAAACTATGTCTATAAAGTTTCATCAACATGACTATTTAAACAGGAGTTTAACAAGGATCATACTACTAGACACGTGAAAGTAGTCAGTGGTGTAGAGGCATTTTAGTCTAGTAAAAAAAAATGTTGTTCTGGCAAGGGATCACATCCAAAGAACTTCTAGGCATTTATGATCCAACTGGAATGACATACCTTTGATTCCTCTGGCTGGAATACAGATATGCCCTTAGTATGCAGCTTTTATCCCCCCCCAAAAAAATGAAGATAAACTTAGTTTGTAGAAGGAAGAAGCCATTTTTAAAAGTGTGATCTAATTGAGGGGCAGGTGAAATTATAAAATCTGAGAATGATTTGACAGAATGAGTCAAAAATATTGTAAGCCCAACTGTCAAGAGAGCAACATAGGAAAGAGAGGTGACTTATGAGAGCAGTGCAGAGAGAGTGAGATGTGCAGTTAAGCTGAGTTCAGTGCAGTTCAGTTGAGTTCAATGAATGCAGTGGAGTTGAGTTCATTGTGACTTTGTTATTTCAGTTCAGTTCAGTTAGTTCAGTTGAGTTCTGTCAGTTCAGTTCAGAGACAGGTTGCAGCCAGAGAATGAGAATTAGTCAAAAGATTAGAACAGATTGTCAGAGATAGTTTGAGGTCAAATAGAACAATTCAGTGAGAAGCCAAAAGAAGCCATATTATAAATCAATCAGATTGGAGAAGAGTTTGAGTCAGAATAGCTGAAGTGAACCAGACAGTCACAATTCAGAAAGAAGTAGAATGGGTGAGTTTATTCAGCAGTAAGTCTCTGAGACAACAATTGCATCTGGTGAATAAAAGTGATATTTATATGGGGAAAGAGCATCAGGTTTCAAACCTCAACAATCAACTACTGTCAATTAAGAAACTTTGAGAGTTTGAGAAATCGTCTCCTCCAGAGAAAAATGTGCCAATTAGTCATCCAGCACCAAATGGTCAGCCGTAAAAACATGCATACAAGTAACAGTAATTGGACTGAGCTGGTAATATTTAGAATGTATATATGCACACACACACACACACACACACACTTGAAAACAATTATTGAAAAAGAGGTCAGGCATGTCATGAAAGCAAGGAGAGTATTTTGAGGGAGGAAAGGGAAGGGAGAAATGAAAATGGATATATTTTGTGGGCATATTATAATTTCAAAAATAAACTAAAAATATCAAATATTATTTAAAAAAATCACACACAAGAACAAGAATAAAAGAATATGACTCCATAGTGAAAATGGAACAATCCATCAAAATAACCTTACAGTTATAAATGTATATACACCCCAAACACAATAGGATGTAACCTCAATAACTTACTATCATCAATGGACACATGATCCGGATGAAAGACAGAGAACATTGGAGTTAAACAACATTATAGATCAGATACACCTAATGTATCTACAAAATATTTTACTGAAACTTGAGAGTATAGAGACGATGCACAATCTTCACATCAGTCTCTGGAACTTTGTCTGATAGATACCATATATTGGCAAGGAAAACAATTTTCTACAGCTATAGGAAAACTGAACCAATTCTTTGTAGTTTATCTGACAACAGTGTACAAGATATTTGCAACAAGAAAAATGCAAGAAAATATATACTTATATAAATGAAAAAGATTATTGAATCATGAAAAGCTATTGAAGAAGTTAAATAAAATAAAAAAAGTTCTTCAAATTGAATAAAAATAAAAATTTTTGGAATGCAGTGAAGTTGCTACTAACAAGAAAGTTTTTGGCTCTAAATCAAAGGAATAAGGCAAAGAATAGGACACTCTCAGCTTCTACTCAATGAAGTGACTGATGTTGTAGCTACAATGTCAAGATAGAACATAAAATTAAAATATACAAATAAGAAAAGAAGTAAAAATATCCATATTTTCAAATGGTATGGTTCTATGCATAAAATACACTAAAAACTTGACCAAAAAATCTCTTAGAGTTCATTCATACTTTCAATAATGTATCTAGATAAGCAATTAATACAAAATACGATAGCCTTCTTATACATCAATGACAAACATAGAATAATAAATTTATGAAACATTCTCATCAACATTGTAAACATCCACATATAAAATACCTAAACATAAACCTAACCAAGGAATAGTACACCTGTACATTAAAAACTTTTGGATGTTCATTAAATATTAAAAAGGAAAGGAAAGACCCCCCTTCCCATGTTCATATACTAGAAAACTTATTCTTATAAAATGGCCATCATATAAAAAATTACACATTTAATGCAATCAATTTGCATACTCAAACCAATCAAAATGCCAACATATAAAAAGTAACTTTTTTTTGCAAATTGACAAAAGATCAAAGGTAACCAGAAACAATAGTGTACAATGTATCAACACACTTGCTTTCAAATCATAGTACAGAGTCAGAGAATTTTTTTATGTGCTGGCAGAAAAGAGACATGTACATCAATGGGACATAAAGAGGGTCCAGATAAAGTCTATACAGTTACAGTTACCTGATATTTGGGCAAAAAGCCAAAATCACACAGTGGTATGGCAATAAATGCGACTGGGATAATGGCACAAAAATGTAGTTAAATGAAAATGGAACTGTTAAAGTCAACCTGAAAAAAAAAACCCAATCAACTGTGAATGGATCAAAGACCTTAAGAGAAGACATTAATACTTTCAAACTTCTAGAGCAACATATGGAGATTGCACTTCAATATAGAGGTACACACAAGAATTTTCGGAATAGGATTCTGGTAGTGTATGACATGAGCAGTGCTTAATAAATGGGCTCACATAAAAATAAGTATTTCTATGCAGCAAAAGAAGCCTTCAATCTAGTGAAGATGTAGCACAGGGAATAATAAAAATGTTTTTGCCAGCTCTGCATATGATATAGGACCAGTGTTATAGCACATAGAAACCAACTCCTTTAAAATCCAATTTTAATGTTCTCTAATTTAAATCTAATTTAAAAGTGTAATTCAGAGGCTGAAGTTATGTTATTGCCACTAAGCTCAGTGACCAAAAATTGATTTCAAGAACTCACATAATGAAAGGAGATCACTATCACCAGAAAGTAGTCCTCTATCTCCAAGTGTGTGACATGACAGGTGTACACACACACACACACCTCACCACAACCACCACCACATACATACATGCATACATACATACATACATACATACATACATACAAGCATCACACATACATACTTAGAATAGATTAAACAAAATTAAAATATTTTTTGTTTTTTATTAGATATTTTATTTATTTACATTTTAAATGTTATCACCATTCCTCATTTCCCATCTGAAACCCCCCAATTTCACCCCCTCCCCCTGCTCACTATCCCACCCACTCCCAGTTCCCTGTCCTGGCATTAGCCTACACTATTCTTCACAGGACTCAAAGGCATCTCCTCTCATTGATGTCCCACAAGGCCATCCTCTGCTACATATGGGCCTGGAGCCATGAGTCCCTCCATGTGTACTCTTTGTTTGGTTGTTTAGGCCCTGGGAACTCTGGGGATACTGGTTGGTTCATATTGTTGTTCCTCTTATGGAGCTGCAAACCCCTACAGTTCCTTGGGTCCTTTCTCTAGCTCCTCTATTGGGGTCCCTGTGCTCAGTCCAATGGCTGGCCATGAGCATCCACATCTACAATTTTCAGGAACTGGCAGAGACTCTCAGGAGACAGCTATATCACGCTCCTGTCGGCAAGCACTTATTGGTATTCACAGTAGTTTATGGGTTCAGTGTCTATATATGGAATGGATAAAGCATTTGACAAAATTCAAAATTCCTTTATGATAAAAGACTTGGAAAGATCAGGAATTCAAGGCCCATACCTAAACATAATAAAAGCATTATACAGCAAGTAAGTAATCAACATCAAACTAAATGGAGAGAAACTTGAAGCTATCACATGAAAATCCGGGACTAGACAAGGCTTTCCACTCTCACTCTACATATAAAATATAGAACTCAAAGTCCTAGCCAAAACAATTAGACAACAAAAGGAGATCAAAGGGATATAAATTAGAAAGGAAAAAGTCAACTATTTGCAGATGATATGATAGTATACTTAAGTGACCCCCAAAAGTCCACCAGAGATCTCCTACAGATGATAAACAACTTCAGAAAAGTGGCTGGATATAAATTATTTCAAATAAATCAGTAGCATTCCTATACTCAGAGGATAAACAGGCTGAGAAAGAAATTAGGGAAACATAAACCTTCACAAATGTCACAAATAATAAAACATAACTTGGTGTGACTCTAACCAAGCAAGTGAAAGAATTTTATGTAAGAACTTCAAGTCTCTGAATAAAGAAATCAAAGAAGATATCAGAAGATGGAAAGATCTCCAATACTCTTGGATTGGCAGGATTAATTTTGGAAAAATGGTCACATTGCTGAAAGTAATCTACAGTTTCAATGCAATCCCCATCAAAATTCCAACTCAATTCTTCATAGAGTTAGAAAGAGCAATTTGCAAATTTAATTGGAATAACCAAAAGCCCAGGATTGCAAAAACTATTCTCAACAATTAAAGAACTTCTGGAGGAATCACCATCCCTTACTTCAAGCTCTACTACAGAGCAATTGTGATAAAAACAAAACAACAACAACAAAAAAAAAAAACAAAAAAAAAAAAACCAAAAACAAAAACAAGCAAAACACCCATGGAAGGAGTTACAGAGACAAAGTTTAGAGCTGAGACAAAAGGATGGACCATCTAGAGACTGCCATATCCGGGGATCCATCAGCTTCCAAACACTGGCACCATTGCATACACTAGCAAGATTTTGCTGAAAGGACCCAGATATAGCTGTCTCTTGTGCTGGAGCTTAGCAAACACAGAAGTGGATGCTCACAGTCAGCTATTGGATGGAACAAAGGGCCTCCAATGGAGGAGCTAGAGAAAGTACCCAAGGAGATAAAGGGGTCTGCAAGCCTTTAGGTGGAGCAACAATACGAACTAACCAGTACCCCTGGAGCTCATGTCTCTAGCTGCATATGTATCAGAAGATGGCCTAGTCGACCATCAGTGGAAAGAGAGGCCCATTGGTCATGCAAACTTTATATCCCTCAGTACAGGAGAACGCCAGGGCCAAGAAGTGGGAGTGGGTGGGGGAGCATGTGGGGAACTTTTGGGATAGCATTGAAAATGTAAATGAAATAAATACCTAATAAAAATAATTGGAGCTGAAAAAAATACCAAACACACACACACACACACACACACACACACACACACACACAGACAGAGCATGGTATTGGTATTGTGACAGGCAGAAAGATCAATGGAATAAAATTGAAGACCCAGAAGTGAACCCACCTACCTACACTCACTTGATTTTGACCAAGGAGCCAAAACCATCCAGTGGAAAAAGACAGCATTTTCAACAAATGGTTCTGGTTCAACTGGCAGTTAGCATGTGGAAGAATGCAAATTGATCCATTCTTAGCTCCTTGTACAAAGCTCAAGTCCAAGTGGATCAAGGACCTCCACATAAAACCAGAGACACTGAGACCAAAAGAAAAAAAAGGGGGGGGGGAAGAGCCTTGAGGACATGGGCACAGGGGAAATTTTCCTGAACAGAACACAAATAGCGCTTATGCACTAAGATCAAGAATTGAAAAATGAAACCTCATAAAATTGCAAAGCTTCTGTAAGGCAAAGGACATTGTTAATAGAACAAAATGGCAATCAACAGATTGGGAAAAGACCTTTACTAACCCTACACCCAATAGAGGGCTAATATTCAAATTATACAAAGAACTCAAGAAGTTAGACTCCAGAGAACCAAATAACCCTATTAAAAATGAGGAACAGAGCTAAACAAAGAATTCTTTTTTTTTTTTGAAAGTTAGTTAGAGTTTAATAAAATCGCAAAAGTTATTTTCTAGGTCTTGAATTTGGTTTTGGTCAATTACAAGCAGTCAATTCCTTACAAGATAACTACCGCTATACTAATACCATATGCAGAAACCATATTTATTCAATGGACATTTATACTCAATATTTAACTTTTGCACTGTAAACTTGCCATAATAAAAATATTATTTTATTTTGTTTTTTAATTAGGTATTTATTTCATTTACATTTCCAATGCTATACCAAAAGTCCCTTACCTGCTCCCCTACCCACTCCCCCCCCACCCACTCCCACTTCTTGGCCCTGGCGTTCCCCTGTACTGAGGCAGATGAAGTTTGCACGACCAATGTGCCTCTCTTTCCACTGATGGCCGACTAGGCCATCTTCTGATATATATGCAACTAGAGACACGAGTTCCGGGGGAGGCTGGATAGTTCATATTGTTGGTCCATCTAGTGTATGTAATGGTCTCAGAGTTTGGAGGCTGATTATGGGATGGATCCCCGGATATGGCAGTCTCTAGATGGTCCATCTTTTCGTCTCAGCTCCAAACTGTGTCTCTGTAACTTCCTCAATGGGTGTTTTGTCCCCAATTCTAAGAAGGGGCAAAGTGTCCACACTTTGGTCTAGGTTCTTCTTGAGTTTCAGGTGTTTAGCAAATTGTATCTTATAACTTGGGTAGTCTAAGTTTCTGAGCAAATATCCACTTATCAATGAGTACATATTGTGTGAGTTCTTTTGTGATTGGGTTACTTCACTCAGGATAATGCCCTCCAGGTCCATCCATTTGCCTAGGAATTTCATAAATTCATTCTTTTTAATAGCTGAGTACTACTCCATTGTGTAAATGTACCACATTTTTTTTATCCATTCCTCTGTTGAGGGGCACCTGGGTTCTTTCCAGCTTCTGGCTATTATAAATAAGGCTGCTATGAACATAGTGGAGCATGTGTCCTTCTTACCAGTTGGAACATCTTCTGGATATATCACCAAAAGAGGTATTGTGGGATCCTCCAGTAGTACTATGTCCAATTTTCTGAGGAACCGCCAGACTGATTTCCAAGAGTGGTTGTACAAGCTTGCGATCCCACCAACAATGGAGGAGTGTTTCTCTTTCTCCACATCCTTGACAGCATCTGTTGTCACCTGAATTTTTGAACTTAGCCATTCTGACTGGTGTGAGGTGGAATCTCAGGGTTGTTTTGATTTGCATTTCCCTCATGATTACGTATGTTGAACATTTTTTCAGGTGCTTCTCAGCCATTCAGTATTCCTCAGGTAAGAATTCTTTGTTTAGCTCTGAACCCTATTTTTTAATGGGGTTATTTGATTTTCTGGAGTCCACCTTCTTGATTTTTTTATATATACTGGATATTAGTCTGCTATCTGATTTAGAATATGTAAAGATCCTTTCCCAATCTGTTGGTGGCCTATTTGTCTTATTGACGGTGTCTTTTGCCTTGCAGAAACTTTGCAATTTTATGAGGTCCATTTGTCGATTCTCAATCTTACAGCACAAGCCATTGCTGTTGTATTCAGGAAATTTTCGCTGTGCCCACATCTTTGAGGCTTTTTCCTACTTTCTTCTCTATAATTTTTCGTGTCTCTAGTTTTATGTGGAGTTCCTTGATACACTTGGATTTGAACTTAGTACAAGGAGATAGGAATGGACCAATTCTCATTCTTCTACATGATAACTGCCAGTTGTGCCAGCACCATTTGTTGAAAATGCTGTCTTTTTTCCACTGGATGGTTTTAGCTCCCTTGTCAAAGATCAAGTGACCATAGGTGTGTGGGTTCATTTCTGTGTCTTCAATTCTATTCCATTGGTCTACTTGTCTGTCACTATACCAGTATAAAGCAGTTTTTATCACAATTGCTTTGTAGTCCAACTTTAGGTCAGGCATAGTTATTCCACCAGAGGTTCTTTTATCCTTGAGAAGAGGTTTTGCTATCCTAGGGTTTTTGTTATTCCAGATAAATTTGCAGATTGCCCTTTCTAATTCATTGAAGAATTGAGTTGGAATTTTGGTGGGGATTGCATTGAATCTGTAGATTGCTTTTGGCAAGATAGCCATTTTTACAATGTTGATCCTGCCAATCCATGAGCATGGGAGATCTTTCCATCTTCTGTGATCTTCTTTAATTTCTTTCTTCAAAGACTTGAAATACTTATCATATAGATCTTTCACTTCTTTAATTAGAGTCATGCCAAGATATTTTATATTATTTGTGACTGTTGAGAAGGGTGTTGACTCCCTAATTTCTTTTTCAGCCTTTTTATCCTTTGTGTACAGAAAGGCCATTGACTTGTTTGAGTTAATTTTATATCCAGCTAATTTACGGAAGCTGTTTATCAAGCTTAGGAGTTCTCAGGTGGAATTTTTAGGGTCACTTATATATACTATCATATCCTCTGCTAAAAGTGATATTTTGACTTCTTCCTTTCCAATTTGTATCCCCTTGATCTCCTTTTGTTGTCAAATTGCTCCGGCTAGGACTTCAAGTACAATGTTGAATAGATAGGGAGAAAGTGGTCAGCCTTCTCTAGTCCCTGATTTCAGTGGGATTGCTTCAAGCTTCTCTCCATTTACTTTGATGTTGGCTACTGGTTTGCTGTAGATTGCTTTTTATCATGTTTAGGTATGGGCCTTGAATTTCTGATCTTTCCAAGTCTTTTATCATGAATGGGTGTTGGATTTTGTCAATTGCTTTCTCTGCATCTAATGAGATGATCATGTGGTTATTCTCTTTGAGTTTGTTTATATAGTGGATTACTTTGATGGATTTCCGTATATTAAACCATCCCTGCATCCCTGGAATGAAATCTACTTGGCCAGGATGGATGATTGTTCAAGGCCCATACCTAAACAAAGAATTGTCAAGTGAGAAATACTTAATGGCTGAAAGGCAGGAAAGAAATGTTCAATATTCTTTAAATCATCAAGGAAATGTAAATCAAAACAACCCTGATATTCTAACTCATACCAGTCAGAATCGCTATGATCAAAATCTCTGGTGAGAGCAGTTGGCGAGGATGTGGAGAAAGAGGAACACTCCTCCATTGCTGCTGTGATTGCAAGTAGGTACAACCACTCTGGAAATCATTCTGGTGGTTTCTCTGAAAATTGTACATAGTCCTGTTCGATATTCCACTGCTGGGCACATACCCAGAAGATGCTCCAACATCTAACAAGGACACATGCTTCACTATGTTTATAGCAGCCTCATTTATAATAGTCAGAAGCTGAAAAGAACCAAGATGTCCCTCAACAGAGGAATGGATACAGAAAATTTGGTACATTTATACAATGGAATACTACTTAGCTATTAAAAACAATGAATTCATGAAATTCTTAGGCAAATGGATGGAACTCGAAAATATCATCCTGAGTGTGGTAACCCAATCACAAAAGAACACACATGTTATAAACTCACTGATAAGTGGATATTAAACCAGAAATTTCGAATACCCACGAATCAATTCACAGACCACATGAAGCTCAAGAAGAAGGAAGACCAAAGTGTGGATTCTTCAGCACTCTTATAAAGGCAATGAAAATACCCGTGGGAGGGGATACAGATACAAACACTGGAGCAGAAACTGAAGAAAAGGTTTTTTTTTTTTTTTTTTTAATGTGTGCATGAGTGGATAATTCTAATCTCAGGACTTTAAGTATCAGACATGATACACCTCACTCCTCCAAATCCAATCCCTTAGTGTCAGCCCTTGCTCTACAGCAGACCATCTATTAAAGCCTGGTCCTACCCATATTTTGTGAATCACACAGATCTTTTCCTCTTAATTTCTCTCCCCTGCCACTCACTGCTTTAAGGAATCCCTTAATGGCTTCTGATTTTATTTTATCATATTATACTTCCATTCAAGGCATACCTGGAGCCACCTAAAAACCCCTTCTCAAAAGAGAGGGAACAGGTGTCAGGAAATGTTTCTTAGCAATCTTTTGCAATGTAACTCCCTCTTTTTTTTTCCAAAAAAAAAAAACAAAAAACAAAAAACAAAAACAAAAACAAAAACAAAACAAAACAAAAAAACAAAAACAAAACAAAAACCAAAAACCAAAAACAAAACAAACAAACAAAAAAAGTGAGAGAGTTACATCTCAAACTCTCTACTTACTTAAACGGTGTACCTGACAAAGGCTAAGACAATTCCTCTCCTGTGAGGAGGCTGTACCCACACTGAGTACCTCTTTCTTTCACATATGATCCCTGGAGAAGCACATGCTGGATTATATTATCCTTGCCTCTGAGCACAGTTCTTCCTCTTTTCCTTTATACTGTTAGCTTAGGTTAAAATATCTTCAATAAAGTTTCCAACTCTGCTTTATGATAGCAGTTGGCTTTGAAATTCATTTCAGCCTCAAAGTCACAAATTCTAGTTTGGCCTGAATTGGGGTCCCTAAAATTCAGGGGAATTTTTCAGCCAGTTAAGGGTAACAGCATGGGTCTATAGCTCTGTCCTTCACCAATGACAATATTGCTATGATTTTTTAAAACTTATTATTCTTTATACCTGTGCTACATTTTAAAATGTTTTACAATATTTATATATATATTATTCTGTATTTATTAAAACATTTTCATATGTATTAAATCTATAATAAAGGATATTAAACTATACTAATGGATAAATGTAAAATAAAAATTATATGATCATATAAGATAATCATATATATATATATATCACATATATATCCATATATCATTTAGATAAATGCAGAAGTACAGTGATGGCTCTCAAAGCAAAAATATGCAAGTATAAAGAGTTGAGCTTGAATACTCAGGATCCATATAAAGCCAAACATGTTAGTACAATTGTCTACAATTCCAGCAATCCTAAGAAGAGGCAAGAGATAGAGTTAAGACAGTTTAACTACCCTACTATACACATCAGGAAAATAAGAATAAGCTCTGTCTCAAACAAGGTGGAAAGGAAGCACTGACATCTGAATTTGTCCTCTGACTTCCACATGTGTGCCATGGCATGTATAGCCTCACTCACAGATGCTGAGTCCTGCATAACATGGAAGGGACTGCATGACAGGCTTTCCTACACCTGGAGCAGAGCCATGAAGTTATGGGTCTCTATAAGTGCTAATGGTTGCTGTGGGTATAGGACTTCTTTGTATAATAATGTACATAATTGACTTTATTTTTCTCCTACAGGAGATGTTTTCCATGCTAAGGTTATTTTGGAATGTCCTCTCTAACAAAGTTAATGAATCTATGATAACCTGAGATAGCACAAGTCCAGGAAGCAAGGGTGCATCTGTATCTTACAAAAATCATAAATGCCCTGACCTTCAGGGTAGCCCTTAAGGCTATGAGAAGGTTCTCTGATAACACAAGTTTAAGAATAAAGAATTCATCAACTATGCAAAATATATGGATGCAATATGAAATATATGAGAGGCTTCATGAATCTAAAAGAACACAGGCAGCTCCATTATGAGCCAGCTTGTCAGAAAGATATTAAGGAAGGAGATAAAGAGATTTGGGGAGTGGTACTCACAAGGTAAGATCCCACCCAGCTAAGTTTATTGTTTGTGATCACCAGTGCATGCAGATCTCTGAATTCATTGCTACATGTTTTTTGTTTGTTTATTTGCTGTCTTTTCTAAGAATCAGGGAGCTAAGGTTGTAAAATACTGATATATGGAATAATCAAATGTGAATCTGGGGTAGATGATTGAATTGCTTTGCAAATAAAAGAGTGAGATTTAGTCTGCAGTAGCAGAGCTGTCTAGAGATCTCTAGAGAGCTGTCAGGAGCAAAACACAAGGCTGTCAGTTTCTACCCCATGATTGACTTCAATTTGTTTTATTTTCACTGCTCCCAAACAACCTTCCTCTGAACTCTTCTCCAAGCCAAGGCTGACAACAATTATATGTCAAAATGAAATACTTCATAGATATGCATACACATGAGACAGATTGGTTGAAAAGAATAATGAACAATATGTATCATTCTCATATTGTTATTCAGGAGATAGTGGTATGTTGCAATTGCATTCAGTTTTTTTCCCAACAGAATATTATCCTTTAAAGTATAATTCTTGCAGAGTCATATTAAGTAAAATATTCTGTTTATCTTTTATTAAGATGAGGAACTTTTCTAGAACAAGAAAATGCCAATGTTAAAACAAGGAGAGTACCCCTCAACCCCAGTCTGTTGTTTGTCATGCTACCTACCACTCTTTCATGGTTACTAGGTTTTGAAAGATGAAAATTCAATTTCTTTGGCCTAAAATACAGAATCTTAGAGAATATAATATGCTTCCTGATCACTTCTGTGTATATAGGTTCCTGCTCAGGCAGACTCACTCTTGTTATTTATTGTCCAGTTTATAGTACCTGTTATTGATTTTTTAATTTGTTCATATGCCTCTATGATTCCTAATATCAATGATGATTTTGCATGTTTTCTTTTTCTGAAACATTTCTATTAATCTTCTCTTTTTCTCTACATTGTGTTTTGATAATTTTAGCCTAACTCTCTAATATAGTTTTCACTGGAAGAATTCTCTCATCATTAAATGTGTACTTCTATTTTGATTTTTCACATTGTTTAAATTATTGTTTGTATGAATGTCTTCTGGACTGGATTGTGAAATATGAGTAGAAACTCAATGATTCAATTACACATTTCTATAATTACAATATCTGTCATAATGTAGGCATTCAATGTCAAATTAAATATTTGATGTGAAGGAATTCTAAATTATATCATATATTTCAGTAACTATTAATTAAACACCTACTAATGTCACTCATATGGCATAAACAAAAATGTACTTGCATTCAAGCCTTCAAAGAAGATAAAATCTTTGATTAGGACTCATTAGAAAGATACTTATTTTTGGTTGTGGGTCTAGCCTTTAATGTCAAGCCATATAGGGGAAAAATTCCTGAACAGTATACCAATGGCTTGTGCTGTAAGATCAAAAATCAACAAATGGGACCTCATAAAATTGTAAATGTTCTCTGTAAGGCAAAGGACACTGTCAATATTACAAAATAGCAACCAACTGATTGGGAAAAGATCTTTACCAATCCTAAATATGATAGGGGGCTAATATAAAATATATACAAAGAGCTCAAAAAGTTGGACTCCAGAAAACCAGATAACCCTATTAAAAATGTGCCAAGGCCAAAAAGTGGGAGTGGGTGGGTAGGGGAGTGGGGGGGAGGGTATGGGGGACTTTTGGGATGGCATTGGAAATGTAAATGAGGAAAATACTTAATAAAATATTTTAAAAAAATAATAAAAAGAATGAAATGGTAGACAAAACTGTCAATCTTGTAAAAAATAAAAAGGATAATTATAGCGAACTATGAATCACTGTATTCTACAAGATTAGATAACATATGAAATAAATAAATCTGAAGAAAAAAATGGGGTACAGAGCTAAACAAAAAATGCTCAACTGAGGAATACTAAATGGCTGAGAAGCTCCTAAAAATATTCAAAATCTTTAGTTATCTGGGAAATGCAAGTCAAAACAACCCTGAGATTCTACCTCATGCCAGTCAGAATGGCTAAGATCAGAAAGTCAGGTAACAGCATATGCTGGCAAAGATGTGGAGAAAGAGGAATACTCCTCCATTACTGGTGGGATTGCAAGCTGGTAACAACCACTCTGGAAATCAGTTTGGTGGTTACTCAGAAAATTGGACATAGTACTATCAGAAGATCCAATAGTATCACTTCTGGGCCTATATCCAGAAGATGTTCCAACTTGTAATAAGGACACATGTTCCCCTATGTTCATAGCAGCCTTATTTATAATAGCCAGAAGCTGGAAAGAACCCAGATGTCTCTCCACAGTGGAATGGATATAGAAAATGTCATACATTTACACAATGGAGTACTACTCAGCTATTAAAAACAATGAATTCATGAAATTTTTAGACAAATGTATGGATGGATATGGAGGATATCATCTAAGTGAGGTAACCCAATCACAAAAGAATACACATTATATGCACACACTGATAAGTCTCTAATAGCCCAGAAGCTTAGAATACCAAAGATACAATTTGCAAAACACATGAAACTCCAGAAGGAAGACCAAAGTGTGGATACTTCGTTCCTTTTTAGAAGGGGGAACAAAATACCCATGGAAGGAGTAACAGAGACAAAGTTCAGAGCAGAGACTGAAGGAATGACCATCCAGAGACTGTTCCACCTGGGGAAATATCCCATAAACAACCACCAAACCCTGACACTATTGTAGATTCCAACAAGTGCTTGCTGACAGGAGCCTGATATAGCTCTCTCCTGAGAGGCTCTGCCAGTGCCTGGCAAATACAGAAGTGGATGCTTACAGTCATCCATTGAATAGAGCACAGGGTCCCCAAAGAAAGAGCTAGAGAAAGTATCCAAGGAGCTAAAGGGGTTTGCAGCCCCATATGAGGAACAACAATATAAACTAACCAGTATCCCCAGAGCTCCCAGGCACTAAACCAGCAATCAAAGAAAACACATGGTGGGACTCATGGCTCTAGCTGCTATGGTAGCAGAGGATGGCCTAGTCAGTCATCAATTGCAGGAGAGGCCCTTTGTTCTGTGACGGTTGTATGCCTTAATGTAGGAGAATGCCAAGGCCATTAAACAGGAGTGGGTCGGTTGGGGAGCAGGGGGAGGGGGGAAGTGATAGGGGATTTTTGGAGAGGAAACTAGGAAAGAGTATAACATTTGTAATGTAAATAAAGTAAATATCTAATTTAAAAAAAGAAAAAAAAGAAAATATCTAATAAAAAGTAAAAAAAAAAAAAAAAGAAAGAAAGGTAGTTGTATCCTTAAATATGCACTACAAAATACCTATCTATATATAACCGAAGTTCTAAAAGTTTTTATTTTAGGATAATTTCTGATTCATGCGCATTTATAATACATGAAACATGGAGATTCTATCATTCACTTACATTTGTGTACAGCTTTTTATGTGAACTTATATTTTTTCATTGCTACATGATGATTGATCAAATGCAGAGTTCCTATGTTGCACAGTAAGTTTTAATAAATGCTTAATTTTGATAATAATTTTTATCTATATTCTAAAATAAAACATGCTACTTTATATTGTTATCAATATTCTATCAGAAGACATTCTTTCTCAATGCTTGGCATTTGGCATCAGCACTTCAAAAATGTCAGTCAGTTTTAAATGTGTGATGTGATATCTTAAATTGGAATTTGCATTTTTACATGTTCCAGTGTTCAATAGCTTTATGTTCTTATTTGGAATTTGTATAGCACTATCATTAAAATGTTTGTAATTCAGCTTTCCCATTTTATAACTCAATTGGCTTCCTATTTTCTGATTTGTTATAAGAATTCATTTCATATTCTAGTATTAGACATTTTATATCATGTGGTTTAGAAAACAGAATTATTGTATTAAAACTTAAAGTTATGACTTTTTCCTTTTTATTTATTGTGTGTGAGGGGGGTGGGGTGGAGACTAGGCATTCCATGGCATGAATGGAGGTGAGAGGACAACTCAATGAAGTTGGTTCTTTCATCTTTACATGACTTCTAAGAATTGGACTGAGGTCATCAGGCTTCAGTGGCAAGTATCATTTTTTTTAATTGGGTATACATTTGTCAAAGGCATCTTTCCAAAGAGTGTTTCACTCCTGAAGATTTTCCTTCTAAAGGTGTAGGGCTGGAGAGATGGCTCAGCAGTTAAAAGCACTGACTGCTCTTCCAGAGTTCCTGAGTTCAATTCCCAGCAACCACATGGTGACTATAGTGGGATCCATTGAACAATTCTGGAGTGTGTCTGAAGATAGCTACAGTGCACTCATATAATTAAAAATAAATAAATCTTTAAGAAAACAAAGTTCAAACTAAATTTTTTTTTAAAATTAGGTATTTTCCTCATTTACATTTCTAATGCTATCCCAAAAGTCCCCCATACCCTCCCCCCCACCCCTCTACCCACCCACTCCCACTTTTTGGCCCTGGTTTTCCCTGTACTGGGGCATATAAAGTTTGAAAGTCCAATGGGCCTTTCTTTCTAGTGATGGCCGACTAGGCCATCTTTTGATACATATGCAGCTAGAGTCAAGAGCTCCGGGGTACTGGTTAGTTCATAATGTTGTTCCACCTATAGGGTTGTAGATCCCTTTAGCTCCTTGGGTATTTTCCCTAGCTCCTCCATTGGGGGCCCTGTGATCCATCTAATAGCTGACTGTGTGCATCCAGTTCTGTGTTTGCTAGGCCCCGGCCTAGTCTCACAAGAGAAAGCTATATCAGGGTCCTTTCAGCAAACGCTTGCTAGTGTATGCAATGGTGTCAGTGTTTGGGGGCTGATTATGGGATGGATCCCCAGGTATGGCAGTCTGTAGATGGTCCATCCTTTTGTCTCAGCTACAAACATTGTCACTATAACTCCTTCCATGGGTGTTTTGTTCCCAATTCTAAGAAGGGGCACAGTGTCCACACTTTGGTCTTCGTTCTTCTTGAGTTTCATGTGTTTTGCAAATTGTAACTTATATCTTGGGTATTCTAAGTTTCTGGGCTAATATCCACTTATCAGTGAGTACATATCACTTCAGTTCTTTGGTGATTGGGTTACCTCACTCAGGATAATGCCCTCCAGGTCCAACCATTTGCCTAGGAATTTCATAAATTCATTCGTTTTAATGGCTGAGTAGTACTCCATTGTGTAAATGTACCACATTTTTTTGTATCCATTCCTCCATTGAGGGGCATCTGGGATCTTTCCAGCTTCTGGCTATTATAAATAAGGCTGCTATGAACATAGTGGAGCATGTTTCTTTCTTACTAGTTGGAACATCTTCTGGATATATGCCCAGGAGAGGTATTGCTGGATCCTCCGGTAGTACCATGTCCAATTTTCTGAGAAACCACCAGACTGATTTCCAGAGTGGTTGTACAAGCTTGTAATCCCACCAACAGTGGAGGAGTGTTCCTCTTTCTCCACATCCTCGCCAGCATTTTCTAAGTTAAAATAATTTCAAAATAAACACATTTTCCATAACTAAAATTAAAGGTGTTATCAATACATTATGTACATTTATCTTTGGTCTATTTTCAGATAGTTTTGCATAAGAGATAAGAAATAGATTGAAATTAACATTAAACTTATAAGTCTTTAATTATTCTAGCATCACTAACAATCAAATTTCCTTCAATTGCTTCCATATATTTGTCAAAAACCCAGTAGGTAACGATCTGTTTCTCAGTTCTTTATTCTTTCTATTAACCTATGTATCTTTCCTTCCACCAGTGTCTTTATAATAATTTGCTTTTAAATTCTGTGGCAATACTTTATCATATAAAAAAAAAGTCTTCCTTACATTTTAAGTGTTGTATTGGGCCTTATAGCCAGAGTTAATAATACACATTGAGGTTACTTAAGTCTTAAGACTGTTCTTCTATGGTTTACTCAGACTGTGGGACTTTAAGAAAATATGAAACAATCAACCTTAGTTGCCTTGGATGCATGTCCCACATAATCAATATTTACAATCAAAGCTAATGTATATCTGTAATCTCCTTAAATTATAAATGCTTCAATTTCACTAACCCAAGAATAATGCATCTGGGTCTGTGTGTATGTTATGATGATTGTTTGCTGAAATCAGCAAATATAGGTTGAAAGCAATCATATAAAATGAATATACATTACTGCTGAAAGTAGCATTTGAATATTGCTAGATAGTATTTGTTTGTTTGTTTGTTTGTTTGTTTGTTATCAGTGTCAGTTGGCATCAGTTGGATCCAATGACTTATTCCCTTTTAAAACTCTGTTAACTCATTAAAAAATCCTGTATTCCATTCCTTCCCTGTGTGATACATTCTGTGCTGAACAAAAGGTAGAGGAAAGCCCTTTGTTAGGGAAAGTATAGACACAGAAACATATTAACAGGTCAGTCTTCATGCAGGCAGAGGTGCAGACTCATACAATAGACAGAGACAAGAGAAAACACAGAAAAATGAAATAAAGAATTCAAATATAAGCTTACTCTTAGTTAAATAACAGTAAGGAAGAGCTTTAGTTTATTTCCTTAGTGTGACTCTCATTCATTATTGGTTACTCAGAGGTTTTTGTTTTTCTTGATTAGGTATTTTCTTCATTTACATTTCCAATGCTATCCCCAAAGTCCCCCATACCCTCCCCCCACTCCCCTACCCACCCACTCCCAATTCTTGGCCCTGGCGTTCCCCTGTAATGAGGCATATATGTTTGCAAAACCAATGGGCCTCTCTTTCCAATGATGACCAACTAGGCCAACTTCTGATACATATGCAGCTAGAGACACGAGCTCTGGGGGTACTGGTTAGTTCATATTGTTGTTCCACATATAGGGTTGCAGACCCCTTTAGCTCCTTGGGTACTTTCTCTAGCTCCTCCATTGGGGGCCATGTGATCCATCCAATAGCTGACTGTGAGCATCGACTTCTGTGTTTGATAGCCCCCTGCATAGCCTCACAAGAGACAGCTATATCTGGGCCCTTTCAGCAAAATCTTTCTAGTGTATGCAATGGTGTCAGCATTTGGAGGCAGATTATGGGATGGATTCCTGTGTATGGTAGTCTCTAGATGGTCCATCCTTTCTCTCAGCTACAAACATTGTCTCTGTAACTCCTTCCATGGGTGTTTTTTTCCCAATTCTAAGAAGGGGTAAAGTGTCCACACTTTGGTCTTCGTTCTTCTTGAGTTTCATGTGTTTTGCAAATTGTACCATGTATCTTAGGTATTCTAAGTTTATGGACTAATACGAACTTATCAGTGAGTACATATCATGTGAATTCTTTTGTGATTGGATTACCTCACTCAGGAAGATGCCCTCCAGGTCCATCCATTTGCCTAGGAATTTCATAAATTCATTCTTTTTAATAGCTGAGTAGTACTCCATTGTGTAAATGTACCACAATTTCTTTATCCATTTCTCTGTTGAGGGAAATCTGGGTTCTTTCCATCTTCTGGCTATTATAAATACGGCTGCTATGAACATAGTGGAGCATGTGTCCTTCTTACCAGTTGGAACATGTTCTGGATTTATGCCCAGGAGAGGCATTGTGGGATCCTCCAGTAGTACTATGTCCAATTTTCTGAGGAACTGACAGACTGCTTTCCAGAGTGGTTGTACAAGCTTGCAATCCCACCAACAGTGGAGGAGTGTTCCTCTTTATCCATATCTTCGCCAGCATCTGCTGTCACCTGAATTTTTGATTCTAGCCATTCTGATTGGTGTGAGGTGGAATCTCAGGGTTGCTTTGATGTGCATTTCCCAGATCATTAAGGATGCTGAACACTTTTTCATGTGCTTCTCAGCCATTAGGTATTCCTCAGGTGAGAATTCTTTGTTTAGGGCTCAGCCCCATTTTTAATGGGGTTATTTGATTTTCTGGAGTCCACCTTCTTGATATATATATATATATATGTATATATATATATATATACATATATATATATATGATATTAGACCCCTATCTGATTTAGGATAGGTAAAGATCCATTCCCAATCTGTTGGTGGCCTTTTTGATCTATTGACCGTGTCTTTTGCCTTGCAGAAACTTTGCAATTTTATGAGGTCCATTTGTCGTCTAGATCTTACAGCACAAGCCATTACAGTTCTATTCAGGAATAGTTCCCTTGTGCCCATATCTTTGAGGCTTCTCCCTACTTTCTCCTCTATAAGTTTCAGTGTCTCAGTTTTATGTGGAGTTCCTTGATACACTTAGATTTGACCTTAGTACAAGGAGAAAGGAATGGATCAATTCTCATTCTTCTACATGATAACTGCCAGTTGTGCCAGCACCATTTGTTGAAAATGCTTTTCCACTGGATGGTTTTAGCTCCCTTGTCAAAGATCAAGTGACCATAGGTGTGTGGCTTCATTTCTGGGTCTTCAATTGTATTCTATTGGTCTACTTGTCTGTCACTATACCAGTACCATGCAGTTTTTAATCTCAATTGCTCTGTAGTATACCTTTAGATCAGGCATGGTGATTCCACCAGAGGTTCTTTTATCATTGAGAAGAGTTTTTGGTATCCTAGGTCTTTTGTTATTCCAGATGAATTTGTAGATTGCCCATTCTAATTCGTTGAAGAATTGAATTGGAGTTTCAATGGGGATTGCATTGAATCTGTAGATTGCTTTTGGCAAGATAGCCATTTTTACTATATTGATATTGCCAATACATGAGCATGGGAGATCTTTCCGTTCTCTGAGATCTTCTTTAATTTCTTTCTTCAGAGATTTGAAGTTCTCATCATACAGATCTTTCACTTCCTTAGTTAGAGTCAAGCCAAGATATTTTATATTATTGTGACTATTGTGAAGGATTTTGTATCCCTAATTTCTTTCTCAGCCTGTTTAAGTGTAGAGAAAGGTCATTGACTTGAGATAATTTTATATCCAGCTACTTCACTGAAGCTCTTTATCAAGTTTAGGTGTTCTCTGGTGGAATTTTTAGGGTCACATATATATGCTATCATATTATCTCCAGAAAGTGAGATGATTTTGACTTCTTCCTTTGCAATTTGTATCCCCTTGATCTTTTGTTGTGGAATTGCTCTGGGTAGTACTTCAAATACTATGTTGAATATGTATGGAGAAAGTGAGCAGACCGGAAGAGGTTACTCATAGTTTTTGACTAATGTCCTCACACTGATGCAAAACTAATAATTGTCTGACATCATCTGTCTAATGCAGTCTTGTTTAGAAAGTTCATTTAGTTCTAAATTTTGTGCATTTCATATAAATTTTTAAATATAATTTTTGTATAAATTTTGCAACATTTTCAATGTCTACATTTATAAAATTGATATGAAATCAATTGTATCTATAAATTAACTTATAAAGAGTTGAAATCTTTACTATTTTAGTCCTTTACTCAATAGGGACTGAAAAGTATTATTATTCTAATTTCTGGTTTTTTAATATTGATTTCAACAGAATTAATAATATAGCACATATCCTATATAATTTTGAAAAATATATATCGACTTCTTTGTTATTGCAGATTTCTAGAATAACTATGAAAATCTTGCCAATATTTTTAGAATTCCTAAATAATTATGTCTTAGTTATGGTTTCTATTCCTATGACTAAACATCAAGACAAAAAAAGTGTATTGGGGAATAAAGGATTTATTTGGCTTACACTTCCATATTGGTGTTCATCATAGAAGGAAGTCAGGACAGTAACTCAAACAGGGCAGGAACCTGGAGGCAGAAGTTGATGCAGAGACCATAGAGGGGTTTTGCTTATTATGGCATCACCCACAATGGCCATCAAACACCAATTAAGCTCAATCTTATGAAGATATTTTCTCATTTGAGGTTCCCTAGTTTCAGATAACTCTAATTTTTGTATCAACTGTCTAGTCACACAAGTTGATCATGTCACCATGAGTAGAGATGTGTTGTTGCTTCCTTACTAATCCATGTAATTTCTTCTACTTCCTACTTTCTCTCTATCCCTCCTTTCTTCCTTCCTTCCCTTCCTTCCTTCCTTTCTTTCTTTCTTTCTTTCTTTCTTTCTTTCTTTCTTTCTTTCTTTCTTTCTTTCTTTCTTTCCGTCTTTCCTTTTCTTCCCTTTTCTTTCCTCCCATCCTCCCCTCACCTCCCCTTTCAATCCCTTACCTTTACCTCCTATTTGGAGGTGGGTGTCTGGGAGATAGGGGGAAAATATGAGCAAAATCTGATATATGGAAAAATTTGAAATTAATATAAGAAAAATAGCCATTAAATAAAAATGATTTGGGATATATACCATGTAAATACTAATGAACAAGGAATACATCCATTGATAACTTAAAATGTACAACAAGAAAATTACTACCATCAAGATATGTGCTTATGTAATTACATAATTATCAAGTTACTGTGATCACATAATTGAAGTTTTGAACAGGGTAAAAGGGTCTGAGAATATATAAAATAAAATTGTCAGTTATGAAAGGAGAAACAGAAAAATATAGAAAAATAAAATGAATTCTTTCCATTTCTACTAGCAAGCTAATAGAACTTTTATGCAGATAGTCAGAACACAGAAAAATGAACAAAATAATAAGCTAACAATATAGAAAATGTTTCTAAAATATTCTATAGAACTCTTATTTTATATATACGTGGAGGGACCATCTATGAATCTTAATTATTATTGATGCTATAAAATAAATCTCTAATTATTTCAAAATAACTGAACTTATAACTTTCATTAATAGTTTTGATGAAATAAAACTGCAAACTAGTGAGAAAAGCAATTCAGAAAAGATTTAAACATGTAGAAACACTATAATATGTTTGAAGTAATTCAAATTAAATAAATATTCATATACAAAGATGCAACTAAATAGAAACCTTCCAAAAGATGGACAGAGAGGGAAATTCATTACATTAAATTCAAACATTAAATTCAAACACTAAATGACCATATTTTACAGTGCAATATTATCCTCTACCATTTTTCTGGACATAGTGATCTTTTTTGTTTGTTTGTTTGTTTGTTTTTGTTTGTTTGTTTGTTTTGTTTTGTTTTTCAAGACAGGGTTTCTCTGTATAGCCCTGGCTGTCCTGCATAGTGGTATTTCATGAACACATTCTCTAGAAATAAATTTTTCTCTTTGGCACATATGCATTACAAAGCTTAAACAGTATCTGATGTTTAAGCAGTTTATTCTGGGAGCAGTGTTGAAAGAGCAATAGCAGGATCAGGCCATTGGCACCAGCTGTAGCATATTCAGTCATCAGAAGACTGCTTGATCAGAATAGTCTGTGAAGAGTCTGTGCTGAGTCTGGGAGAATTCTTTCTTTATTTTTTGTATGTTATTCAACTTGTTTACCATATATTTCTTTGACAAAGGGACATATTGTAATTGTAGTATTCATTTTTTGTTTGTTTTATTGCTTATATTATTTATTTATATTTCAAACGTTATACCATTCCAAGTTTCCCCTTCCCTCTTCCCAATACACTCCTCCCTTTGCCTCTATGAGGGTGCTCCTCCATAAACCCACTCACTTGTGCCTCAGCATCCTAGCATTCCCCTACCCTGGGGTATATGAGCTTCCACAGGACCAAGGGGCTCCTTTCCAATTGATGCCAGATAAGGCCATCCTCTGCTACATATGCAGCTGTAGCCATGGGTCCCCACATGTGTAATCTATGGAGGGTGGTTTAGTGCCTGGCAGCTTTGGGGGGTCTGGTTGGTTATTCTTGCTATGCTTCATTGAAAACCCTTTCAGTTCCTTCAATCCTTCCCCTAACTCCTCCACTGTGGTCCTTGTGCTCAGTCTGATATTTAGCTGTATGCATCTGTATCCGTATTGGTCAGACTCTGGAAGAGCCTCTCAGAGGATAGCTATTTATTTTCAAGTTTATAAAATTTGAATTTATCAGAGGTGACACTCAGTATGGATTAATTTGGTTTATTTTTCTGTTATTATTAACCAGGCAAAAATCAGAGGTGAAATTGAAAATCCTAGACTATGTGAGCCATAGTGTTATCCCCATGTGTTGTTTTAGTAACAATTAGGCAATAATTAATTTTATAATCACATTATACCACACACTATACTAAAAACTGAAGTCACAAATCTAAATTAGACAACTATAAAAAAAAACTTAAGAAACCAAAATGAAATAAAAGTGAACAAAACTTAATGAAACTAAGAGAAAAATAATAGCAACAACACAAATTCAATGCCACAGAAAGCTTGTTTTTGAAATTATCAATGAAACTGACGAACCAATTTAAATAATGGGCTGAATACTTATTTGTTCACTGAATTTCCCTTACAAGACTCAAGAAAATCAGGTAAGAAATCATAGGCATGCCTTACTATTCATGTAAGAAACAATAAATTAAGGAATACCAAAGACATTGCTTATAGTGTGAAAAGAGAAGTAAGAATTGATTCTAGGTTTAATACATTTTTTTGTCTAGTTAGAGAATGAAGACCAAAGTGTGGACACTATGCCCCTTCTTAGATTGGGAACAAAACACCCATGGAAGGAGTTACAGAGACAAAGTTTGGAGCTGTGATGAAAGGATGGAGCATCTAGAGATTGCCATATCCAGGGATCCATCCCATAATCAGCTTCCAAACGCTGACACCATTGCATACACTAGCAAGATTTTGCTGAAAGGACCCAGATATAGCGGTCTCTTGTGAGACTATGCCGGGGCCTAGCAAGCACAGAAGTGGATGAGCACAGTCAGCTATTGGATGGATCACAGGGCTCCCAATGGAGAAGCTAGAGAAAGTACCCAAGGAGTTAAAGGGATCTGCAACCCTATAGGGGGAACAACATGATGAACTAACCAGTACCCCGGAGCTCTTGTCTCTAGCTGCATATGTATCGAAAGATGGCCTAGTCGGCCATCACTGGAAAGATTGGCCCATTGGACTTGCAAACTTTATATGCCCCAATACAGGGGAATGCCAGGGTCAAAAGAATGGGAATGGGTGGGTAGGGAAGGGGGGGTATGGGGGACTTTTGGGATAGCATTTGAAATTTAATTGAGGAAAATACGTAATAAAAAATATTAAAAATTAAAAAAAATTGGAAACAGTTAAATTGCTAGAGAAAGCCTCACTAACATTATGACAATACACAAATGCTAACTGGCTGCAATGTTGTAGGCCAAATTAGTGACTAAAAATACCATCCTTCCTCCATCTATGGGTGTATTAGAGTTGAGCAATTAAGATGAAAACAATATTATATATTGAATGCTGTCTCCCAGACCATCAACAGAGGGATTCAGCGTATGGTACAAAGAGAAGGTTCATATTCAGGGCAGAGGCCAAACATGGAACAATTAAAATGACCATAGCTTCAAGGAACACATGTGCCCTGGTAGGTCAGAATCAAGTTTCAGCCTGCATTATTGCTTAGGGGTAGGTCTTAGGAACTTATCTTCCCTTGAGAAATGGGTTCCTGAAACTCTAAGACTTGGGCACACCCCAGCTTATTACATCCATGATGGTCAAAGAGACTGTGTCCCTATCTGTTCTCCTTCTAAATGTTGAAAGGCAATACATACAGGAAGAGATACAGAAAATTTCTGGGATGAGGCAAACATTTGCATATCAATGGGATACAATCATGTGTTAGGCATTACTACTACCAGCTATGCATGGATCTTGGTATATTTTTAAATAAAATCTGTATCCATGCTTCTGTACCTAAGGGTTAACAGAGTTTACTGTTAGTCTGGATGCATAAGGAACTTCCTTTAATATGAGCCAAAAGCCTTACAACATAGCATAGTACAACATGTCACCCCTGTCATTAAGACCAGGTAGCTATCAAAAGAATCTTACATAGAATCTTGTGTTGTACAGGTAACAATTAATATTATGGAAACTCTTTTTACTTAACATATCCATTTCTGACTTGTGCTGAAATCTCTGGTAGAGTTCAAAGGTCAACAACATAGAGGCACGCTATTACATCTATCACAAACTTTTATTGTTAAGATCTGTCTTGGTAATTGAGAATATTTCAGCAATAAGTCAAATTTGATTATGTAGTGTTGAATTAATGAAAGCAACTATAGGTTCATACACAACCAATGTATAATTTTTTGAAAAATGGGCAGAAATTAACAAATACGCAAAAGAATAGAATAAATAACTAAAATTTCCATTCTCTGAAGTCATTCCAACAAGTAAAAATGCTTTTATAAAGCAATGTCCACACCTAAAGAAAGTGCCAGATGTTGGTGTGTATGATCTACAGGAGAACCAACTGACAGAGTTTTAAATTGCCTTTTAAGGAAATTCAATAAACTAGATAGAGCAAAACAAAGATTTTAAAATATATTTTCCCAAAGAAACATAATAAATGGAAGAAATAAAAAAAATGAAACAGAAATCTTTTAGCCAAAAAGTATACTCAGTAAAAGAAACAATGTATTTGAATACCGGAGTAGCACAGCAAATTAGAGAGGATTAAACACATCTCTACAGCTGAGTGAGGAAAGAAAATAACGAGGAAGAGCAAAAGTTTACAGAACCTTTGTAAAAGCTTTAAAATAGAAATCATGTAAGTTATTGAGCTTTGATAAGAAATGTTATGGTAAGGAGAATCTTTTTCTAAGAATACCCATAGAAAGATACATATACCAAGGTATATCAAGGTGAAAACTCACTAGTGAAATTTAATTAAAATAGCCTCTCTGCAGATGGAGAGAGGGCTCAGAGATTATGGTTTGCTGCTCTTTGAGGGAACTGGAATTTCACCCAAATAGGGAGCCCACAACCACCTGTGATCACAGCTCCCTCTTCTGGCTTCTATGGATGCCAAAATACATATGCTTATACATGTATACAGACACAAGCATATACATGTAAATCAGCAATTAAATACATCTTTTAAAAACCAGATTTTAAATCTTCACTAAAGATATAACATAATTTGGCTTTTCCTTTAATAACTAAAGAAATTGAATTATTAAAAGTACCCAAAATAAGTGTTTTTTTTTTTTTTTTCAGATCTTCATGATTTTGTTGGATAACTATACCAAGCATTTCTGGGAAAAGTAACAAGTATAGTACAAAATTAATTATTTGACTAAAGTAAAAGAGAAAAGACTACGTGGTAATAGTTACTCAATGGAAGGAAGAAGGTGTAGAGAGACAGGAGAGAGACCCAAAAGGCCAGGAGAATTAATGGAAATTTGTAGCTGCTGGGTGTGGGAGAGTGGGGGAAATCTTTAGGAAGTCCCAGAGACCTGAGAAGGAGGAAGGTCCCAGGAGTCAATGAAAGTTACCTTATCCTAGATGCCTAACAGTGGAGACATGGAACTTGAAGAGGCCACATCTTGTAACCAGACAGGAGCCCTAGTGGAATGATAAAGACACCAACACACATACGGAGCTCTTGACCAAAATTTGTCTTGTCTACAAGAAATGCAGGGACAAAGATTGAGCAGAGACTGAAAGAATGGCCAACCAATAATCAGTCCAACTTGAAACCCATCCCACATGCAAGCACCAATCTCTGAACCTATTAATGATACCATTATGCTTACAGACAAGTGCCTAGGATAACTGTTCTCTGAGAGGCTTCATTTAGCAATTGATAGAAACAGATGAAATTACCCACAGCCAAACATTGGACTGAAATTGACGACCAGTATGGAAGAGTTGGTGGGAAGGAAATGTAATTGAGGAAAAGATGTAATAAAAAAATAGAAAAATTAAAAAAATAAAATAAAATAAAATACCTGAAGGCGATGAAACACCACGGGCAGAACAACAGAGTAAACTAACTTGTTCCTTTGGGAGCTCTCAGAGACTGAACCACAAACCAAAGAATACACATGGATTGGAATGAGGCAATGGACACGTATGTAGCAGGGCTCAGTCTCCCTTGTCGTCCCCCCAGCAACTGGAGTGGAGGCTATCCCTAAAGTTGTAGCCTGACTGTAGTATCCATTTCTCAACACAACTGCCTTGTCTGGCCTAATTTGGCAGAGACTTGATGTGCTTAAGTGCAGGTATGACTGGGCGGGGCACCCTCTCAGAAGAAAAGGGGATGGGTGGAAGGTGTTTGTGAGGGTAGCACCATTTTGTATGGAAATAAATAAATAAACAAAACAATATATTTTATCAGAATAGAATTATTACCATAATATGTAAAGTAAAACCATTTGTAGAAATTGAACTTAAGGACCATTCAAGAAGAGGTAAATCATGCCTGGTACTGAAAACACAGCCAACTATCTAGGACAGGTGAGGTAATGAATCATGGAGGAGAACTGGCAATTGCCACTTTAATATACCAGCAAAAATTTTAACTACATTCTAAGTATTTATCTATATCCAGACACATAAGTATAGGGTCACCCTTCATCAAAGAAACATTTTGCAACAGAGACCATTGCAAAAAGGCACAACAAATAAAAACACAGAGAATAAGTGACCATATGTTGCCTAGCCCCAACTGATTCATCTACAACAAAACTTGTGCACCTATTTTTAAGGGATCATAGTGGAAGAGATGAAAGATTGTAAGAACCAGAGGAGAACAGAGTTTGCTGTGAGGTTGTGTCTTTTAGAAAAGTCAGGGGGCTATAGCCATGAAATTTCATGGGTGCATAAACAAGACCAGAACAAGGATGACACCAATCTGCATGCTAACAAGGAATGGGGAAAATCTCTCATAAGACCTCAATCCCAGACAAAGAACAATAGGCAACTAAGGGATTCTGAGAGAAGAGATTGTTGTCCCCAGAGAAGAGTTGCCAAATTTGTTATCTAACACCAAGAAGTAGGCCCTTGAAATCAGAACTATACAAGTTGTATATTGACTGAGAATTTATGTATTTTATAAAATTACATATATAATTGAAAATTACAGGCCATGAATAAGAGAGAAAGCAAAGGGCAAGAACAAGAAGGGTTGGAGGAAGAAAAGGGAAAAAAGGATTTAATCATATTTTAATTTCAAAAAAATTAAAATATTTAAAATTTTAAATATATTAGCATATATGTTTTCCATATTAGAATTATTATCAAACTATTACAGAACAGAATGTAATCATGTACAATAATTTATAAATCATAACCAAATTGAACTTAAATCAAGTTTTGAACGTTTTAACATTTGAATGTTACTATAGTAAGAAAAGAAGATTTCTGAGTAGAACTGGCAGGCCAAATTCAACACCTCGAACTCCTGGGAAAGTAGAAAACTGACTCCACGGAGTGGTCCTTTGACTTCTACACCCAATAGCATACATGCATCAAAATGATGATATATATGTAAACAAATAAATAAGCATTCCATGGCCTGAAGAAGAAAAAAAAAAAGACCATTTCTCCCAATGAGATCAAATATTTGAACAAATTTAACACAAATGTGTTTATTTTTTATAAAACTTGAAATATGTATATTGAGTTTTATTCTAAATTTATTAAATACATATCATTTATAGCCTTTTCTTCTTGTTTATCAATTTACATATTAACACATTTACAAACCAAATCCTTCATGAAATACAGATAAGCAGAATTTCAAATTTTGTTCAAAATTTAAGGATTCTAAATCCCCGCCCTGTGTTTGTGTGTGTGAGTGTGTATTTGTGTGTGCGTGTGTGTGTGTGTGTGTGTGTGTGTGTGTGTGTGTGAGAGAGAGAGAGAGAGAGAGAGAGAGAGAGAGAGAGAGAGAGAGAGAACTTACTGTTCCTTAAGAGGAATGGGCTTTCCCTCAAAGGTCAGCGGGGGACAGGTTGAGGCTCATAACTGTGTAACTTCAGCTCCGACATATCTGACATTCTCTTCTGGCCTCTTTGGGCACCTGCACATATGTATATAGCTTGAATTTGGAAGGTTTCTTAAAAGATCTTTGATTTGGGACTTGGGTCTCAGTTACAGGGTCTCTTTAGGAATATGATGAAAGCCGTAGGATGTGTAGCATAGAAGAAAAAAAAAAAGAAGAAAATGGGGCAATGCTATTGAGATCATATCAGACCCTGGCTCCTTTCCATTTGTAACTTGCCTGCCAAGAGGTAGATATTCTCTGACACATATTCCTGTTGTCATTTTGTTTTGCTTCATCACAGAACCACAATCAGTGTTGAAAAAGAATTGTGCACTGAAACCTCAGAAAGGGTGCAAAAATATCCTTATTCTCTTAAGTTGTGTCAGATATTCTGTCATGGCAGTAAAAAAAGCTGACAACTGTGGAAAACAGGTACCAAAGAAGTGAGGTCTTTCTTGTACCTGCCTAAACATATGATCAAAAGCTTTTGGCATTTGTGTAGTGAATATGGAAAAATTTGGAAAAACAACATAGAGAAAGGCTTAAAGTGCTAACTGGATTTGGATGAATGCTTCTGGTGTTAGCTCAGGTGAGTAAAATTTCTATAATATTGTAAACTATAAACATGTTTCTTTGGATTTAGACTGCAAGAAATTCAATTTGTTGGAATTATGCAGAGACATACATGTTATAGTCCCAGGAAGATTTATATGTTCTTCATGACATAAGACAGTATATGAGCTGTGTTAAAAGTGATGGTCCCATTAGCTTGGCAAAAAATATTTCAAACAGCTCAACCAATATTCATGTTTTGCCATGTTTACTGCTGGTCACAAGAAGGCAATTTTATAATGAAAATCTGGAGTAAAATCCAGAAGAGAACCACTTTAAGTAGTTCCAGTTTTGCCAAAAAAGCTAGAGTGATGTTTGGTTTATGAAAACCATGGCTTGTAAAGACATTTAAAAGGCAGTTAAAAAGAAACTAAGTTCTTTGCTTTAGGGCAATAGGAAAGATGCCTTGAGAGTACCTTAGATGTTGACCAGTCCTCACCAATCACAGGTTTCAGAGTATAGAACAGTAAATGCTGATCACAAAGAAAATTGATTCCCTAGGATATATTTCAGTGTGTTCAGCTGCCCAGGCACACATGTGAAAATATAGTAGTATGCAAAAAGGTCCAGTTACAGCTCAAGTTGACAGCACTTTGATGTCTAACACGTGAAGCTCATTTTGCAAACATGCCAAATGAAAAATGTATAAAGCCATGGATACATTCAAGAAGGTTTCAAAGAAGGGCCAGGATCTGAAACATTGGGCCATAAGTGACAGTGATATGATGCTTGCAGGTGGTTGGTTCCCTCAGATTCATATGTGAAGCTGGGAGGGTAGGTGAAAATTCAGTGAGAAATCCATGCTGTTGAAGATGCCAGAAATATGGATTTTTTCTGTTGAGAAAAGCCAAGAGCAACAGGAAAAGCCAGCACAAGGGAAAACTCACGAAGCTGAGACAAACCACAGGCAGAGTGTGTACCCTAGTTGTGTGCCATCCCAACACATGATCTTTGTACCAGGCATGAAATTCTAGGATACAGTACTTTACAGTCTGGGTTTGATTTTCTGTAGGTCCAATTATTTTTTACTATTCTCATACTTGTTCATTTTAGATGATGATATTTTGCAACATTATATTTAAGATATACATGATTTTCTTTGTGATTTCACAGGAACATACAATTCATTTTTGTATATTGAATGATACTTAGGGTATTAAATTTTGACTTTTAGGACTTTGGGAAATAAAGTAGATTATTTTGTACTATTATATTGTCATTAGCCTTCTGAGAGCAGAAATAGAAATTTGTGTTTTCATTTTCTTTAATTCAGTATATGCTTTTATTTTTGAAGGAAAAATTGAAAGCACTGCAGAGAAATGCCCGGGAATACCCAGTGTATAATACGTAAGTTTATATTTAAATATAAAAAGTGTAAATTAAGATCTCATATAATAAATGTGTTCAAATTAACAAATATAATTTGAGATAGTAATATTTTTATAGGAGGGTGATCAATGTGGTCTCAAAGAAGCCTTATCATTTTCTTTGACTATGAATACTAGCAACTCTTTAAAACATACAGCACTCACATTTTCTAGCTCCCATTTGACCATTTAGTGTTGAATATCCACCACATATATTCTAAATATCAATTTGTCAATGAACAGAAATAGAAGCATCATATGTGTAGAATGCTTATTGGCACAAAGAGCAGAATGTCTCACTTTGCAGTTCCCCCATAGGAACATTGCTAGAATAAGGGAGAATGAGAATCCCATGAGGTGTCATAAGGAATAATATCCATATCTGTGGCAGTGTGTTTTCCACATCCTCCCTGTGCTCGCACTCAAACCCATAATCCTTGTGTAGCAGAGCAGAGGTGATAAGGGCTGCAATCCCTATATCTCATCACGTTATGAATTTGTTACATGAAAACAATTATATGTTGCCAGGTTTAGTTTCTTACTGCTGCTGGTGTAAAAAGGATTTTGTACCTTAGAATTTAAAACTGATCCATTATTTCTTTTTTCCCTGACTACATTTATTGATTATTATATTTATTTACATTTCTTTGTACCAGAGGCCTGAGAGGTGAGAAATTCTCCAGACTCAAAGGGAGGGAACTTAGATGAAGTGCACAACAATGTGGAGAGGGAATTCATAGAGTCCACCTTCAGAAGACAGGGCATCACATAGAGGGATGAGGTTGTCATTCCACAATTAAAAACTCTGACTCAGAATTAGAACTGGAGGTACAAAAACGGATAAGAGACTGAGGGGAAGGAGATTCAGTGGCTGAACCAAATTGGGATCTATCTCAAGGGGAGTCTCCAAGAGCTGTCACTATTACTGATACTATGGTGTGCTTACAGACAGGTGCCTAGCATGGCTGCTCTCTGAGAGGCCTAATAAGAAGCTGAAAGAGTTAGATTCAGATAGACCCAACCATTAGACTGAAGTCAGGAACCCCTGTGGTTGAATTAGGGAAAGGCTGGAAGAAGCTGAGGAGGGAGACCCCATAGGAAGACCAGCAGTCTCAAGTAGCCTGGACCCCTGAGATCTCTCAGACATTGAGCCAACAACCAGGCAGCACAGAAGAGCTGGTCTGAGGCCTCTGATATATATACAGCAGAGGACTACCTGGTCTGGCCTCAGTGTGAGAAAATGTGCCTAACTTTGGAGAGACTGGAGGCCCCAGAAAGTGGGCAGGCCTCGCAGGCATGAGGTGAGGAATGGGGGGTGTAGGTGAGGGGGTGAGGACATCTTCTTGAAGACAGGGGGAGGAGGAATGTGATGAGGAACTGTGGGAGGGCAGACCAGGAGGTGGGTTGTGATTGGACTGTAAAAAATCAAAGTAATAATAATAATAATAATAATAATAATAATAATAATAGAACATTGTATTTTCAACATGGAATATCCCCCACAGCATCATATGCTAAGTACTTGATCCCTAGCTGGTTATTTTCAAAGGTGGTTAAAAATTTAGGAGGCTGTCTAAAGGATATACATCATTGGCCTCATTTTTTGAAAAATACACTTGGTTTATCTTTCTAGTATTCTGTGTCTTCTGCTGGTCATGAAGCATAGAGGCTATAAAAAATACTTCCTCCAACATGATTACTTTTTTTTTTAACCATAAGTACAAAATCAATGTAAACAAATTCAGGCTTGAATTTCTGAATTCAAGAGCCAGTTAGATTACTTATGGCACGTATTAGTCTAACACATATATAAATCAGCAGTCATTTTTAGGTTTAGAAATGTACCACAATTAAAGTGCATATATCATAAATATTACAATTTTAATACTTTTGACATTACAATTCAGTTTAATTATGTTTACAATGCTGTATAGCCAGAAGCAAGATCAGATTTTATATATTATCCCCAAAGAAAACAAATATAAAATAATCAGTTCTTTTCCATTCTAACTTGTAATAGACACTGGCAGTAATTTATCTGTTTTATGTTTGTGTGGATTTAAAACTTATGGGTGTGTTAGAATATGTATAGCATTTTTCACATAGCTTCTTTCAGTTAGCACAATGTTTTTACAATTCCTCCATAGTATGCCATGTATAAGGACTTCATTTCTCTTCTCAGCTAAAAATATTCTCTAGTATATGGATATATCATAATTTACTATTTCACCTATCGGTTAAAAGTCACTTCAGTTTTATCTACATTTTAAACATTATAAGCAAATGTTCTGAGAGTTTTTATAGTCACATTTCTATAATTACTTTGCTATTATGGATTATTGCTGTTTTCATTAGTTGTTACCTGTCTCACTATATCACTAAGGCTTGACAGAAATTTTTGAATATTCTGTTCGACATCCTGAGATCTGTGATTATAACTATGTGCCACCAAGCCTGGGAATAATAATTTCTTTTAAATACTTTTAGATATATAACCAGGAATGGAATTACTGGGTCATATGGTAATTACAGGTTTAACTTGATTACTGTCAAACTACTTTTCACAGCTGTACCATTTTACATGCCCACTAGCAATGTGCAGGCATCAGGATTTTAATGACAATGTCATACCAAAACAGTTAAAAATATAGGGCAAAATATCAAGCATAATTGCTGTTCTATTGTTCTCAATGTAAACTTAATTAGATCATATAGACTAAAACATTGAGGATCATAATGCATGTAGCATTATCTTAGAAATTCCTATGAACCAAAAAGTATGTGTGATTCGGTGTGTATAGCATTTCAGAGCTTTGTAAGACAAGACAATAAGAACACAATTTTGATACTGTCATCAGATACACAATAACATCACTTCCAAAGAAAATGAACCAAATGCAAAATTAATAAAAGGAAAGAAAGAATAAATAATAAACATCTGAGAAAAATAAATGAGTAGAGTCTAAAGATTATTAAAAAGTATTAATGAAGTAAATAGTGGATTCTTTAAAAAATATATGCATAAGTAACAACCATCTAACTATATTGATATCACAGAAAACTGAACATAATTTGGAACTACTGTGCAGAGTTATATCACACATTAGAAAATAAAGAAAAAGAACAAATTTCTGAATACACACAGCATGCTCTAAGTCACAAATACTATACCAACAATAAGCAATGATATTTATTAAAATTAATTTAAAAAATCCAATACATGGTAAGCTCATGTTTGAATTGATCTCTTGATAATTTTTTTATAAATGCTTTATAAAATTAACGTCACGGGTTAACAAACTTCCATATAATAAAGAGATGATGGTTCTTAAAACCTAATCTACAAGGCCAGCATAACCTCATGAAGATAACAAAAGTAAAAAGAAAAAAAATACTATACATTAAGTAGGTTTAATACCACAGATACAAAAAATGAACAAAATAAATCCATAAAATAATATCTAAAATAAATATAATGAATAATAAATATTATATGATAATGCTGATAGATGCAAAAATACATTTGATAAAATTTCACATTTATGATAATAGCAAAGGAAGACCAAATATCCAAGAAATGAAACTCGATATGATACAAAGTGTTCATCACAAATCCATAACTACCATCTTATGTAAATAAATAAGATCTGAAAGTGATTCTGCTTCAACAAAGCACAAGGCAACCATGTTTTCTTTCACCACTCAATATGACAGCGAAAAATTTTGCCAGAATACATATGAAAGTGACATATAGGAACAGGAACATTCTTGTTTATATAAGGAAAGAAGAAAATCAAATAGCTCATTTTTCTTTTATTTTTGAGATTATAATATAATTACATTCTTTCCCCCTTCCCATTCACTTTCTAAATGATTCCACATAACCCTTCTTATTCCCTTTCAAATCCATGGCCTCTTTAATTGTTAGATAAACACACACAAACACACACACAAATATAAAATGCTCAGTTTGAATAACATTACCTACATGTTTGGATTCAGGGATGACCGTTTGGTATTGAATAGCCAATTGGTATACTCTTTTCTGGAGAAGACTATTTCTCTTACACTCAGTATTGCTTAGCTCTGCTTTAAGATAAAGCTTCTCTGCATATAATATTACAAAGATGCTACTAAAATACAGATAAATAAATTCAGTGTGGTAGAAATACATAATAGCAATACAAAAAAGCAATTTGGGGAAGAGCTCTTTATTTCTTTTATTGAAAATAGATTATTTTCACACAATCACACAATGTATTCTGATTATAGTTTCGATTCCTCTAACTCCTCTCAGTTCCTCCTCACATATCTTCTGATAGAGATTCATGCACTTTATGCTTCTCTTTGGAAAACAGCATCCAAGGATGGATGTGATGGCATAAACCTTTAATATGAGTACAATCAAGGCAATGGAAGGCTGAACTCTGTGAGTTCAAGGCTAGCTGAGTACATACTCTATTTAGTAAGTAGTTCCAGACAGCCAGGGATAGACACATGTTCATACATATAGGAAGCTCATAAAAATACTTACACACACACACACACACACACACACACACACATTTATGTATGATTTTTTAAAAAAAGAGTCCTTACAAAATGTTATGAGACAATGAACCTCCAATGATTCTGTTGAGTTAATTTATGTTGGCCATCTACTGTTGGGCATGGGGCTTACGATGATCAGTGGATTGTTTCTACAGTGAAAATCTCTAGGGCAAAACTAAACATTTATGTGCTTTCCCAGTGATGGTACTCAATTTGACTTAGACCTTTCTAAGACCTGAGCACACTGATTCAGTCTGTGAGTTCATATGACCTTTGATCATGTTGATTGAAAACAACTTGTTTTCTTTGTGTCTTCCATCTCCTATTGTTCTTACACTTGTTTTGATTGTGTTCTGTAGAGCTCCTTGGATACTGAGAGGAGGGAATTGATGGAAACATCCCATTTAGGGCTGAGAGTTCCAAGGTTTCTCATTCTCTACACATTGTCTCCATTCCCATATTTTTTAATTAATTCATCATTTATAACCCAAATGCTGTCCCCCTCCTGGTCCCCCCTCACAAAGTTCCTCCCCCATACTTTTACCTCTGAGAAGGTAGCTCTCCATCTCAGGCATCCCCTCATCCTGGTATATCAAGTCTCTGCAGGATTAAGCACATCCTGTCTCACTGAGGCCAGACAAGGCAGTCTTCTGCTACATATGTGCCAAGGTCCTCAAACCAGCCCATGCATGCTCTTTGGTTGGTGTTTCAGTCTGTGGGAGCTCCCAGGGGTCCATGTTAGTTGACACTGTTGGTTTTCCTCTGGGGTGTCATCTCCTTGAGGTCCTTCAATCCTTATCCTAGCTCTTCCATAAAGGTCCCTGACCTCTGTCCATAGTTTGTCCATGGATATCTGCATCTGTCTTAGTCAGGTTCTGGGTAGAGCTTCTTAGAGGAAAGCCACAATAGACTCTTGTCTGCAAGCACAACATAGCATCATTAGTAGTGTGAGGGATTGGTGCCTGCCCATGGGATGAGTCTCAATTTGTGCAGGTCACTGGTCAGCCATTCCTTCATTCTCTGCTCCATCTTTTCCCCTGCATTTCCTTTAGATAGGACAAATTTTGGGTCAAAAGTTTTGTAGATAGCTTGGTGTCTCTGTTTTCCACTGGTAATCCTGTCTGGCTCCTGGAGGCTGTCTCTTCAGGTTTAATATCCCCACCAAGGTCTAGCATTTCACCTAAGATCACATACATTGACTCCTGAAAGCCTCCCTCATCCTGGTATTTGGGACTTTCTAGAGAATTACTCTCACACTGCTGTGCATTTCCATTAATTTTTTTAGTCCTCTGGTCCACTCTTATCTCTCCCCATGCCTGATTCTACACCCTACTCCCCTTAGACCCTTTTCTCCCACACAGGTTCCTCCCTCCCTCTGCCTCCCATGATTACTTTTTCCCTTAAAGTGGGATTCAAGAATCCTCACTTGGACCTTCCTTCTAGTTCAACTTGTTTGGGTCTGTGGGGAGTATCATGGGAAATCTGAACTTTTTGGCTAGTAACTACTTATCAATGAGCACATACCATGTATGTCCTTTTTAGATTTGGGTTACCTCACTCAGAATGATATTCTTAAGTTTCATCCACGTGCCCGCAAATTTCATGTATTCATTTTTAGTAGCTACATAGTATTCCATTGCACAAATGAATCACATTTTCTGTATCTGTCCTTCATTTGAGGAATATATTGGTTGCTTCCAGTTTCTTGCTATTACAAATAAAGCTGTTATGAACATAGCTGAGTGTGTTTCCTTGTGATATGGTGGGACATTTTTTTGGGTATATTCTCAGGAATAGTATAACTGGGTTTTCAGGTAGAACTACTTCCAGTTTTCTAAAAAACTGTCAGATTGATTTCCAAATTGGTCTTAAAAGTTTTCACTCCCACTATTAATGGAGGAGTGTCCCCCTTTCTCCACATCCTTGACAGCATGTGCTACAGTTTCTGTTCTTTATCTTAGCCATTGTGATTGGTTCTGATAAGGGAGAATCTGGGGTTATTTTGATTCACATTTCCCTGATGATTAAGTACATTGAATATTTAAGTGCTTCTTGACCATTAAAGGTTCCTTAGTTGAGAATTCTCTGTTTAGTTCTGCACCCCATTTTTGATTGGCTTATTTGGGGTTTTGAAGTCTAACTCCTTGAGTTCTTAATATATTTTAGGTATTATCCCTCTGTCTGATAAGGGTATGTTTTTTTCTATTGGTTTTAATGATATAAAATTATTTCTTGTGTTTTCTTGAGTATTATTTGTCTCATTGAGTTGGAGTTTTACTTCTAGTAACCTCTGTAGGGCTGGGTTAGTGGAAAGATGTTTCAGTTTGATTTATTCATGATTTCTCCATCTGTGGTAATTGAAAGATTGGCTGAGTATAGTGGTTTGGGGTGGTATCTGTTAGGGTATGCAAGACCTCTTCCCAGGCCTTTCTCACTTTTAGAGTCTCAGATTAGAATTGAGTGTAATTGCATGTTACCTGACCTTTTTCTCTTGCTGTTTTTAAAATTATTTCATTGTTCTGTATATTTAGTGTTTTGATTATTATGTGAGAGGAGGATTTCTTTTCTAGTCCAATCTCTTTGGTACTCTGTAAATATTTAGTAACTTCACAGGCACTTCTTTCTTTGTGGGACTCCTGACTCGCCAGCAAGAAAGACACCACAATAGGATCCTTCTGCACACATTTATTGGGCTGCGCATTGACTGTGTAGGCGAAAGACCCCGAGCCCTGGGCCTCTCACTCTTATATACTACCAGTTCCCATCCACTCACAGCAGGCCACATCACCTCACCAGGTACGCAGCTTCAGCTAATCAGGGCAGCAGGGGCATATCTCCACCAAAATGGCTTCGCCAGTAACCTGGTACACCTGTGCAGCTCTCACGATATTTGTGGTTACAAATGAGGAAGTCAGGTGCAAGTCATACGACTTAGCTGCAGTCCCTGGCGCCTTCTTGGGACTGCTGCCACATCTGCTCCTCACATTTCTTTAGTTTAGAAAATTTTCTTCTATGACTTTTTCGAAGATGTGTTTTGGGGCCTTTGAGCTAGGAATCTTCTTCATCATCTCCTCTTCAGCCTCCACTTCCTCCTCCTCCTCCTCTTCCTCCTCCTATTCCTACTATTCTTCAGTTTGATCCTTTTAAAGTGTCTCAGATTTCCTGGATTTTTTTTTCATACACTTTTTAGATTTTGCATTTTCTTTGACTGAAATATTGGTTGCTTCTATCATATCTTCTGCACATGAAAGTCTCTCTGCCATCTCCTATATTGTTTGTGTTGGTTATGTCTGTAATTCCTGTTTTCTTTCGTAGGTTTTTTCATCTACAGTTTTTCATCTTTCAGTTTGTGTTTTCTTTATTGCTTCCATTTCCCTTTTCAGGTTTTGGATGGTTTTATTCAAATCCTTTACATGTTTGATTGAATTCTACTGTATTTCTTTATATTTATTTGTTTTCTCATTTAAAGCTTTTACCTGTTTGAATGTATTTTACTATGTTTTCTTAAGAAATTTATCCATGTCTTCTTTAAAGTCCTCTACTATCTTTATAAGTTTGGATTTAAGATCCTCTTCTTGTGCTTCAGTTTTACTAGCAAATACAGAGTATTTGAAGCAGAATAGCTTGGCTCTGGTGGAGCCATATTGGTGTGGGTCTTGGTGATTGTGTTCTTAAGCTTTCCTTTAGGCATCTGTTTTTTCCTGGTGTTGTCTGGATAATCCTGATGGCAGAAGTACTTCTCAGGAAGGTAGGATGAGCTGTGGGTCAGACAGCAGAGATTAGGTTATCATACAGAGATTGTCATCATGGCAGAAAACATGGATTAAATGTATATACATATGATTTAAAGAAATTTATTATGCCAAAATAAAGAAATTATTGGTATGATAATGTTCCAATAAGAGTCATGTACTATTTAATAAAACTCTGGTAAAAGTCATGACAACCTTCCTCTATTGGTCCTCATTGATCTTAAGGAAAAAAAAAACTTAATACCTCCACATTGTTAGACCTACATATATATTGTTTTTTACTGTATTCAACCTCACACCTTTATATCCACTTAGCTATTAGACATCATAAAAGATGTTTCTCTTTACAGCAAATGAAGGGCATCAAAAAAAATCACAACTGAATATAATGCAAGGAACAACAGATCTTGGGAAGCTCAGCCCCTATGTAAATATCCTTATCACAGCTCCTGCATCTATGGCTCAGGGAACATGGCAAAAGGGGGATGGAATGATTGTAAAATCTAGAATACCATGAAGTCTTCTATGAATCAGTTTTTTTTTTTTTTTTTTTTTTTTTGTAGAAATGGCTGCATAGTATTATGTTATAGACATGCTAACCATGAAGTGGAGAAATCGCATGGGATCACACTGCTTGACAATAAACTATGGAAAATTTATGTCTGTTGAGTGGGAGAGATTGTCTTAGTTACTTTTGCATTCCTATGAAGAGACACCATGACTAAGGCATTAACTGAAAGCATTTTATCTTTTTAAAAATTTTTTGCACATTATTTATTAGATATTATCTTTATATACATTTCAATTTTCAAATGCTATCCTGAAAATTCCCTAGACCCTCCCTTCACCCTGCTCCCCTACCCATACACTCTTATTCTTGGCCCTGGGATTCCCCTGTACTGAGGCATATAAAATTTGCAATACCAAGGGGCTTCTCTTCCCAGTGATGGCTGATTAGGCCATCTTCTGCTACATATGTAGCTAGAGACATGAGCTCTGGGGGTACTGGTTAGTTTCTCCATTGGGGAACCTGTGCTCCATCTTATAGATGACTGTGAGCATCCACTTCTGTATTTGCCAGGCACTGGCATAGCCCCATATGAGACAGTTATACCAGGGTCCCTTCAGCAAAATCTTGCTGGCATATGCAATAGTGTCTGGGTTTGGTGGCTGATTATGAGATGGATCCCGGGTGGGGTAGTCTCTGGATAATCCATCCTTTAGTGTTAGCTCCAAACTTTGTCTCTATAACTCCTTTCATGGGTATTTTGTTCCCTAATCTAAGGAGGAATGAAGTATCCATTCATTGTTCTTCCCTCTTCTTGATTTTCTTGTGTTTTGCAAATTGTATCTTGGGTGTTCTATGTTCTAATATCCACTTATCAGTGAGTACATACTATGTGAGTTCTTTTGCGATTGGGTTACCTCACTCAGGATCATATCCTAAAGATACATCCATTTGTCCAAGAATTTCATAAATTCATTGTTTTTAATAGCTGAGTAGTACTCCATTGTGGAAATGTACCACATTTTCTGTATCCATTCTTCTGTTGAGAGACCTCTGAGTTCTGTCCAGCATCTGGCTATTATAAAAAGGGCTGCTATGAACATAGTGGAGCATGTGTTCTTATTGTTAGTTGGAACTTCTTCTGGGTATATGTCCAGGAGAGGTAATGTTGGATCTTCCGGTATCATTATGTGCAATTTTCTGAGGAACCTCCAGAATGACTTCCAGGGTGGTTGTACAAGCTTGCAATCCCACCGGCAATGGAGGAGTGTTCCTATTTCTCCACATCCTCGCCAGCATCTGCCTTCACCTGAAATTTTGATTTTTAGCCATTATGACTGGTGTGCGGTGGAATCTCAAAGTTGTTTTGATTTGCATTTCCCTGAAGGTAAAGGATGTTGAACATTTTTTCAAGTGCTTCTCAGACATTCAGTATTCCTCAGTTGAGAAATCTTTCTTTAGCTCTGAACCCCATTTTTAATGTGGTTATTTGAAGTTCTGTAGGCCAGCTTCTTGAGCTCTTTTTAAAAATCTTTTCCCAATCTGTTGGTGGCCTTTTTGTCTTATTGACAGTGTCTTTTGCTTAACAGAAGCTTTGCAATTTCATGAGGTCCCATTTGTCAATTCTTGATCTTACAGCACAAGCCATTGCTGTTCTGTTTAGGAATTTTTCCCCTGTGCCCATAACTTCGAGGCTTTTCCCCACTTTCTCCTTATTAATTTCAGTGTCTCTGGTTTCATGTGGAGGTCTTTGATCTGCTTAGACTTGAGCTTTGTACAAGGAGATAAGAATGGATCAATTTGCATTCTTCATTCCTCTACATGATAACCATCAGTTGTGCCAGCACCATTTGTTGAAAATGCTGTCTTTTTTCCACTGTATGGTTTTAGCTACCTTGTCAAATATCAAGTGACCATACGTGTGTGGATTCATTTCTGGGTTTTCAATTCTATTCTATTGATCTATCTGTTTGTCACTGTACCAGTACCATGTAGTTTTTATCAAAATTGCTCTGTAGTAAAGCTTAATGTCAGGAATTCCACCAGAGATTATTTTATTGCTGAGAATAGGTTTTGCTATCCTAGGTTTTTTATTATTCCAGATGAATTTGCAAAGTGTCCTTCCTATCTCAGTGAAGAATTGAATTGGAATTTTGATGGGGATTACATTGAATCGATAGATTGCTTTTGGCAGGATAATCATTTTTACTATATTAATCCTGCCAATCCATGAGCATGGGAGATCTTTCCAACTTTTGAGATCTTCTTAAATTTATTTCTTCAGAGATTTGAAATTCTTACCATACAGATTTTTTACTTCCTTAGTTAGAGTCATATCAAGGTATTTTGTATTATGTGGTACCATTGTGAAGGTTGTTGTTTCCCTAATTTCTTTCTCAGTCCATTTATCCTTTGTTTAGAGAAAAGCCATTGATTTGTTTGAGTTAATTTTATATCAAGCTACTACACTGAAGCTGTTTATTAGGTTTAAGAGTTCTCTGGTGGAATTTTTGGGGTCACTTATATATACTATCATATCATCTACAAATAGGGATATTTTGACTTCTTCCTTTCCAATTTGTATCCCCTTGATATCCTTTTGTTGTTGAATTGCTCTGTCTAGAACTTCAAGTACTATATTGAATAGATAGGGAGCAAGTGGGCAGCCTTGACTAGTCCCTGATTTTATTGGGATTGCTTCTAGCTTCTCTCCATTTACTTTGATGTTGACTACTGGTTTGCTGTAGATTGTGTTTATTATGTTTAGGTATGGGCCTTGAATTCCTGATCTTTCCAAGACTTTTATCAAAAGGGGTGTTGGATTTTGTCAAATGCTTTCCCAGCATCTAACAAGATGATCATGTGATTTTTGTCCTTTTGTTTGTTTATATAGTGGATTATGTTGATGGATTTTTCGTATATTAAACCATCCCTGCATCCCTGGGATGAAGCCTACTTGGTCATGATGGGTGATCTTTTTGATGTGTTCTTGGATTTGGTTTGCAGGAATTTTATTGAGCATTTTGCATCTATATTCATAAGGGACATTGGTCTGAAGTTCTCTTTCTTTGTTGGACCTTTGTGTGATTTAGCTATCAGAGTAATTGTGATTTCATGGAATGAATTGGGTAGAGTACCTTCTGTTTCTATTTTGTGGAATAGTTTGAGAAGAGTTGGAATTAGGTCTTCTTTGAAAGTCTGATAAAACTCTGCATGAAATCCATCTGGTGCTGGGCTTCTTTTGGTTGGGAGACTATTGATAACTGCTTCTATTTCTTTAGGGGAAATGAGACTGTTTAGATCATTAATCTGATCCTGATTTAACTTTGGTACCTGGTATCTGTCTAGTAAGTTGTCCATTTCATTCAGGTTTTGTAGATTTGTTGAGTATCCTTTTGTAGTAGGATCTGTTGATGTTTTGGATTTCCTCAGGTTCTGTTGTTATGTCTCCTTTTTCATTTTTTTGATTTTGTTAATTAGGATACTGTCCCTGTGCCCTCTAGTTAGTCTGGTTAAGGGTTTATCCATCTTGTTCATTTTCTCAAAGAACCAGCTCCTGGTTTGTTTGATTCTTTGAATAGTTCTTTTTGTTTCCACATGGTTGATTTCAGCCCTTAGTTTGATTATTTCCTTCTGTCTACTCCTCTTGGGTGAATTTGCTTCCTTTAGATCTAGAGCTTCTAGGTGTGCTGTCATGCTGCTAATGTAGGCTGTCTCTAGTTTCTTGTGGACACACTCAGGGCTATCAGTTTTCCTCTTAGGACTGACTTCATTGTGTCCCATAAGTTTGGGTATGTTTTGACTTCATTTTCATTAAACTCTAAAACGTCTTTATTTTCATTCCTTATTTCATCCTTGACCAAGGAATCATTGAATAGAGTGTTATTCAGTTTCCACATGAATGTTGGCTTTCTATTATTTATGTTGTTATTGAAGATCAGCCTTAATCCATGGTGATCAGTTAATATGCATAGAATAATTTCAATATTTTTGTATCTGTTGAGGCCTGTTTTGTGACCAATTATATGGTCAATTTTGGAGGAGGTACCATGTGGCGCTGAGAAGTTATATCTTTTTGTTTTAGGATAAAATATTCTGTAGATATCTATTAAATCCATTTGTTTCATAACTTTGGTTAGAGTCCATGTGTCTCTGTTTAGTTTCTGTTTCCAGGATCTTTCCATCGGTGAGAGTGGGGTGTTGAAATCTCCCACTATTATTGTGTGTGTTGCAGTGTGTGCTTTGAGCTATCCTAAAGTTTCTTTAATAAATGTGGCTGCCCTTTTATTTGGAGCATAGATATTCAGAATTGAGAGTTCATCTTGGTGGATTGTTACCTTTGATGAGTATGAAGTGCCCCTTCTTGTCTTTTTTTATAACTTTGGGTTGGAAGTCTATTTTATTCAATATTAGAATGGCTACTCCAGCTTGTTTCTTCAGGCCATTTGCTTGGAAAATTGTTTCCCCACCTTTCAGTCTGAGGTAGTGTCTGTTCTTTTCCCTGAGGTGGTTTTCCTGTAATCAACAAAATATTGGGTCCTGTTTTTTTGGCCAGTCTATTAGTCTATGTCTTTTTATTGGAGAATTGAGTCCGTTGATGTCAAGAGAAAGTAAAGAAAAATAATTGTTGCTTCCTGTTATTTTTGCTGTTAAAGTTGGGATTCTGTTCTATGGCTGTCTTCTTTTAGGTTTGTTGAAGGATTATTTTCTTGCTTTTTCTAGGGTATAGTTTCTGTCCTTGTGTTGGTGTGTTCCCTTTATTATCCTTTGAAAGACTGTATTCATGGAAAGATATTGTGTGAATTTAGTTTTATCTTGAAATATTTTGGTTTCTCCATCTATGGTAATTGAGAGTTTTGCTGGGTATAGTAGCCTGGGTTAGCATTTGTGTTCTCTTAGTGTCTGTATAACATCTGTTCAGGATCTTCTTGCTTTCATAGTCTCTGGTAAGAAGTCTGGTGTAATTCTAATAGGTCTGCATTTATATGTTACTTGACCTTTTTCCTTTACTGCTTTTAATATTCTATCTTTTTTTAGTGCATTTGTTGTTCTGATTATTATGTGTCGGGAGGAATTTCTTTTCTGGTCCAGTCTGTTTGGAGTTCTGTAGGCTTCTTATATGTTCATGGGCATCTTTTTCTTTAGGTTTGGAAATTTTTTCTATAATTTTGTTGAAGATATCTGCTGGCCCTTTAAGTTGAAAATCTTCATTCTCATCTACTCCTATTATCTGTAGGTTTGGTCTTCTCATTGTGTCCTGCATTTCCTGGACGTTATGAGTCAAGATGGTTTTGCATTTTGCATTTTCTTTGATTGTTGTGCCCATGTTCTCTATGGAATCTTCTGCACCTGAGATTCTCTCTTCCATCTCTTGTATTCTGTTGCTGATGCTTGCATCTATGTTTTCATATTTCCTTCCTAGGGATTTTATCTCCAGCATTGTCTCAATTTTGGGTTTTCTTTATTGTTTCTACTTCCCTTTTTAGGTCTTGGATAGTTTTGTTCATTTCCATCACCTGTTTGGTTGTGTTTTCCTGTATTTCTTTAAGGACTTCTACCTCTTTAGCCATATTCTCCTGTAATTCTTTGAGTGAGTTGTTAAAGCCCTTCTTTATGTCATGACATGATTTTAAATCCAAATCTTGATTTTCAGTTGTGTTGAGGTATCCAGGACTGGCTGAGGTGGGAGTGCTGGGTTCTGATGATGTTGAGTGGTCTTGGATCCTGCTAGCAAGATTTGTATGTTTGCCTTTCACCATCTGGTAATCTCTAGAGTTAGTTGTTATAGTTGTCTCTGGTTGGAACTTGTTCCTCCTGTAATTCTGTTAGCCTCTGTCAGCAAATCTTGGAGTCTAGCTCTCTCCTGAGTCTCAGTGGTCAGAGTACTCTCTTCAGGCAAACTCTCCTCTTACAGGGAAAGTTCACAGATAACTGGCATTCAGACCTGCCTCCTGTCTGAAGATGAAGGCAGGAAACAGGGCATGTCCCAGAAGATGTGTTGCCTCTGCAGTTTGGATGCTCACCTGCTCAGACTGGTATCCAAGGGACAGGGGACACAAGATCGCCCTCTCACCTGCTCTGGTTGTCAGAGCCCTCAAGGGCAGACACCTCTTCTCTGGCGGTGAAGGTGCCCAGATATCTGGATCTCAAAATGGGGTCTGTCCCAGAAGCTGTGTTGCTTCTGCAGTCTGCTTGATCACCCTTCAGAGTCCGTGAGTTGACGTGCACAGACTGGTCTTTGAGGGATCCAGGAGCCAAGATGGCTCTGTCACCTGCTCAGGCCGAGCTCCATCCGCCCCCCCCCCCCCGCACCTCTTCTCTGGCGGGGAAGGTGCCCAGATGTCTGGAGCCCCAAAAGGGGGCTGTCCCAGAAGCTGTGTTGCTTCTGTAGCCCACACTCTCACCTGTGCAGACTAGTCTCTTTGGGATCTGGAACCCAAGATGGCTCCCTCTAAAAGCATTTTATAGGAGGTATGCTTACAGTTCCAGAGGTAGAGTCCATGAACATCATGATTGTAAAATGGCAGTGAGCAGGTAAACATAGTCCCAGAACAATAGCTGAGAGCTACATCCTGACCCATAGGTAGGAGGCAGAAAGTGAAACATAGCCTGGCAAAGGCTTTTCAAATTCAAATTTCAAATCTCCTTCAAGTAACATACCTCCTCCAACAAGCCCACTTCTCCTCCTTCTTCTCAAATAGTCCACCAACTGAAGATCAAACTGTCAAATATATGAATCTACCAGGGCCATTATTATTCCTTCTACTTTGTGGCACCTGTAGGCTTGTAGTCATATCATAATTCAGGCTGCATTTGATATAAATTTCAAAGCCCCCCAAAAGCTTCAGAGTCTCAAGACTATTTAAAATTGAAAATCCAAAATCTTTTCTGACACCCAAGGCAATCATGTGTTTGTAATCACTCATGAAAAATCAAAACCAAAATCAGACTAAATACTTTCTATGTACAAAAACACAGAATACACATTTCCATTTCAAAAGGGAGAAAGGGGGACATAGTGAGGAAATACTGAATGAAGACGTAAAATCCAGCAGGCCAAATTCCAAATTAGATATCTCCATGCCTGATGTTACATAGACTATTCAAATCTCCCATTCATTCCACCTTTGCTGGCTGCAATATATTTTCCTCTTGAGTTTGTTCAACACTGTGTTTGCAGCTATTTAAAGCAGACATCCCATGAGACTCTGGTACCTCTAGCATCTTGTTATCTCCAAGGCAATCTAGGCTTCACTTTCACAGATTTGGGAAATGGCTTCTCTGGGCCTTCATGCAGGAACTTCCCTGGCTTCAGTGGTTTTCCTTAACCATAAAGGTAAAGGAAACAACCTCTTTATTACTGTCTCTTTCTTGATAAAGCCAGAACCACATGGTTAGTGTTGCCAGGTTCTGCCTACTAGGGCTGGAACCTATCTCCCTTGTTGAATTAAATTTTCATAAACTTTACTTATGATACTTTATTAAGAAGAAGAAATCTTGTCCCAAGAATAATACTCACTTTATTCCATTTAGCATCAGACTTTTCTTTAAACTGTCTCATCTCCTTGATTGCAGGAGTAGGCTCCCAGCATTGCATTTCCTGGTTCTCTTTTTCTCCTGAAACTGTGCATTTTGTAGTTCTCTTTGTTCAACATGCTCCTTTTCTTTATAGAGCTGCATAAGAATGATCACTAATAACCATGTGACATAGTCAGTACTAGGTTGTCTTAAAATCTCCCCTCTAATGAGATTAGTACAAAATTACCTCTTCAATTTTGCCTCCAGGAGACTTAGAATGGGAACAGAAAGAAGACACATTCTTTGTAAAAACACCACATGAATTATTTTCAGACTATTTTATTCTTCTCTGAAAACCTTTTGACAAAGAATGTGTCTTCTTTCTGTCTAGGAAAGTGTTTGAATGCTGTAAGCAGTCCACATTTCACTGAGCACTACTGTCTTCTATGTTCCTTTTAGGATAGCATGTTAAGTTCTGCATACAACATTCAACCAGTTTCCTAGACACTCCATGGGACCAACTTCTGCCTTAGTTACTCTTTGATGTTATGAAGAAAAATCACTATCAAGGCAACTAATAAAAGAAATTAATTGATTGGCAGTTTGCTTACAACGTTAGAGACTGAGTCCATGACAGGAAAATATGTCCACATGCACAAAGACATGTCACTGGACCAGTAGCTAAACACTTACATCCTGATCCATAGGCAGAAGGAAGAGAGAGAGAGAGAGAGAGAGAGAGAGAGAGAGAGAGAGAGAGAGAGAGAGAGAGAGAGAGAGAGAGAGAAAGATATGAAAGAGGCTTTTTACCCCTCCAAAGTCCATCCTTGGTTATATATCTCCTTCAACAAAGCCACACCTCTTACAACAGGGCCACATCTTCTCATTCTTCCTAAAATTTCTACCAATTGTAGAACAATCAAATGCATGAGCCTATGTGGGCCATTCTTATTCAAACAACCACTGAAAAAATAACCTCTCTCAACAATGAACCTAAAATTGGTTGGTCAATTAAAGTGGTAATTAGAGAAACCATATAGATGCAAACAAAAAAACAGATGTACTAGGTTTTATATATATATATATATATATATATATATATATATGTGTGTGTGTGTGTGTGTGTGTGTATTTGTGTGTGTGTGTATATATATATATATATATGTATACCTATATCTCTATGCTCTCTCTCTCTCTCTCTCTCTCTCTCTCTCTCCTATCATATTGAAACTGAGGCAGGAAACAGAAGAATTTAAAGGAAGGAAACTTGGAAGGACCTAGCTTAAGGAAAGGGGAAAGAGGAAAGTGACATAATTGTATTTTAATTTGACACGTATAATAAAAATTTTAAAAAGGAAAAGACAATATTATCTCACCCAATACATTGGGTCCTACATGTTCCAATACCAATTTGTCAGAAAAGATGTTCTCATTGGTCCAATGGTGCCATTAGTATTTCATTAGTTAGGTAGAACTGTGCTTTTTTTACTAGATTTGATACCTTCAGTAAAGGAAGGAATTTGTGCCTGATATTGTAAAAGTGGTTTAAAAATAACAGCTATGACTAAAGAGGAAGCAAGTTATAGAGGCCAGCCAACCTATTTTTGTTATCTTGCCAAAAGTTAATTTAGTCATACTGCTTCTTAATATAGATAATATATGCATAAATACATATTTACAGACAGATAGACATAGGTACGTGTTTATGTGTGGTGTGGTGGTGGTGGTGGTGGTGGTGGTGTGTGTGTGTGTGTGTGTGTGTGTGTGTGTGTGTGTTGTGCTGCTCTCATCCTTGGCTAGGAAATGTTCTTTCTGTAGTGAGTAGTAGTTAAGGTAGAGACACATAACTGTTCAATGTGCATAAGGAACTATGAGTGTTTAGCTGTTGATAGGTCAATTGTATCAACATTTACTCACATACACAAGGCTTTCATAACATCAGGAAAGAGGTAGCCACAAGCCAAATGGTAGGGACGATCCCCATGAAATGCTGCCTGCAAGATATGGCATGGCTCACAAAGTAGCTGTCATTACCTGCACAAGATCAGCCATTTAAAATTATCAGCATAGATGGAAGAGCAGCTAACATGACTCATCTGTAGTTGGGAAACTATTAAAAGTTGATGGATTCTGTAGAGTGGAGGGTGACTTTTCTTTTCTGGTTTGCAGTCATTGATATATTATACGAATCTCTGTATAAGTTCATACCCATGCCATTATGCATATCACTAATTGCACTCAGTAGGTTATAAAAAATTAACTAAAAAAGAACTCATGAAGTTGGAGAGAGATGTCGTGGTGGGGTTTTGGGGATAGTTGGAGAGTAGATATGATCAGAATATGTTGTATGTATCTATGATATTTTCAAAGAATAAAATGTTAATGGTAATTCAAAGAAAACTGAAATCCTATTATTTGCAGCAAAATGTATGAATTTGAAAGATATGTTAAATAAAGAAATTCTGTCCAGCCACAGGAAAAGGAACATGTTAAATTATCTTGTTTATGTAAAAAGCAGTCTAAAACTAATGTCAATTTGAATGTAGACAATATCTGACAAGTTAATTGTAAAGGTGCATTAGTGAGTGAAAGGAAAAGAATAGATGGACACAATCTGTGCATAGTGTTTCTGTATAAAAATATTGTACTGAGTCTCATTAATTCATGAATTAATATGTGTTAATAATTACAAATATATGTAAAGTATAAACACAAAACTGCCAACTTTAGTGTTTGAAGGATTTTTGTCTTCTTTATCTTTTTAGACTCTAAAAATGTTGGTTAGCACATAGTAGGTGCTCAGTAAGTGAAAGTATTAAGATAGAACAGAATAAAGAAAAATAATGAATCAAAGGTGACTTTGAGTTTAGCAACTTGAGTGGATAATCATAATGTGGTACATGGATGAAATTTTTATTTTTAAAACTAAATTTTGATTCTAAATGATAAAATTCTCATGATTGCAGAGTATTTCTTGAAATAATATCCAATTTACAGCTATGTTTTATAATCTCCCAATATATTTAAGGTACATGAATTCTTTGATTTGAAAAAGAGAGAGGTAAAAAAATCAAACAGTAGAATTGCAGAAGAAAATTCCAACACGAAGGAATAGGTATTGTATGAGATTAATTAGATGGTATAGAATAGTGCAATAAGAACATATTTTCAGTACTGACAGTATACATCAGTAATAATTTACAGTGACCTGAAAATAATTACTTCTCTGCAAAATACATTAGCTTTTGCAAACTTTTTAAAATTTAATTTAATTAATTAATTAATTTATTATTAGATATTTTCTTTATATACATTTTAAATGCTATCCCGAAAATTACCTATACCCTCCCTCTGCCCTGCTCCCCTACCCACCCACTCCCGCTTCTTGGCCCTGGTATTCCCCTGTACTGGGGCCAGCCACCAAACCCAGACACTATTGCATATGCCAGCAAGATATTGCTGAAGGGACCCTGAAATAGATGTCTCGTATGAGGTAAACTGTTATTTTAATACTTCACTCTACTAGTATAATAATATGAAAGTTCCATAGCAAATGACGTGTAAAAAACAAGAAATATTAGGTAAATGCAACGAAAAATTCCAACTAACAAAAACATTTTTATAATACTTTGCAATTAACAATATAGTTTTATACAAATTAACTCAATACATTACTTAAGTGCTAATTAAAAGAATACATAATTTTATATTAATTGATATAGATGATTACCTTTACCTGTAAGATATTACTGACATAAATTTCATGTTGATACTGATAACAGTTTTGGATTTTGCATAAATCAAAGTAATAAAACATATGAAGACATTTTTGAAGATGATTTTAAACTCTACCTTATCAGTTCAGCATACATAAAAAAATATATTTCTTGTTTGGTTAGTGGATAGGCTGATTAGCTTATAGCACACAGGATTTTGAGTACTCAAGTTTTTGTTATTTTTCTTTCAACAGATTGATGTATATCTATATATAGAGAGACATAGATAGTGATAGAGATAGATATAAGTAGCTAACAAATTCACCATTTATGTGTATATATAATATGAATAGCAAATGAAAGTGACAATTTAATATTTGGCATATGAATCAAAATGTCAGCATTATTTTCTTCTGACACTAAATGAAATACATTCAAAAAGTTATTTTAATAAGATAATCAAAGGTATATAGATATAAATATAAATATAGATATCAATTTTCTGAAGTTTCTTAACAGAAGTCTCTGAAGAGACAGTAGGACACAAGTTGAACAGAGTAATCCTTATAAGGGACCTTGTAGCCTCATGTCTGACTTAGGATTTCTACTTCCATGTTAGTATTGACTCTGTGACCTTAGACATGTTGTTTGAGTTCTTCGTGTCTTTGATAATTTACCTGTTAAGCAGAGATAATAATAACTATGTCAAAGGATTCTATGCATATCAGATATGAGATTGTGAGTAAATGACTATGATAATGCTTAAAACCGGGATTGTTATATGAGTTATTTGATAAGTGAATTGAATCATCAGAATTTACCAACAGTATTACTCTTGTTCTTAAAAAGTTGGACTTATCAGAATATTGGATCTCGTGAATGATTGAGGTCCTCATGGCTCTTCATTTAGGACATTTAAAATATGAATTGTATTCTTCTTAGACCCTAGAATAGATGGTGTTGGACTTCATAGTTTCAAGAGGGTAAAAGAGTTTATGAATCTTCGAAATAAAAATGTAGCCACTGTTTTTCTGTGAGAGAACAAGTAAAAAGAGCAAATCAAAACTTGAGAGAAAAACTATAAGACTGACTTGCCCTATTTCCCCAGGCTTTGGCTGCTTACAGTTGTTGGATTTACAGAATCATATCTGAATGCCAGTGTATTTAAAACTTAGAAAAGGTTTGGATGAAAATAAGGTTTCGCTTTCCTTCTGGATTTAAGGAAACTTGAGCATTATATAAATGCTGACAGTTTTGTCTGCTATTAAACGTCTTTGTGATTTTCCAAATTTAATTATCTCTTGCCACAACAGCCTTCTACTGAGCCAAATCATCAAGTATCTGGCTAAGAAAAGCAAGGCCAATTGCTCCTCTCAAGTCAATGCTAAACCAGGCATAAGACAGTTATCTAGCAAAGAGAAAGCATTCTAAACATAAAATTAAATGTCTACAAAAAAACAAATTAATCCTCTTTAAGATCCACAGAGTCTGTGGTGGTATTTACAAACTGCACCATAATATATTGTCTAACTGTCTTCTATATAAGCTTAAGAAAAAGCATATACATGTGTCTTCCTCACTTTTTTTCTGAGATAGATATTAACCCAGTAATATTATGTGTTCCTTATTCTCTCACACTGCTACCTGTTTCACCCTTAGCATTGCAGGAATCATTATCATTTCCTTTAAGAAGATCATTTCGTTGCTTAGTTCCCTCTGCATAGCAACCAATTTTACAGAGTTTAATCTGAACATTAAATATAAAATTCCTTTTAAGGGATGGAAAATGGTTGCAGGGAGGAGGGTGTTCTGGGTGTTCTTTTGTATTAGCAAAACCAATATCGCAAAGGAGCTTATGCTAATAACCAATTTATGCTGCTGGGAAGGAGCATGTAAAACTGTGTCCCCATTATTGCCTATTTATGAACAAATATTTCATTTTATTAACTATGTTTTAAAATGTGCTTAGTTTGCTACCAGTCTGACAAATTAAAAAAAAAAAAAAAAAAAAAAAACTAGCTGTGCTAGACTTCAACTGTCAAGTGAAGAAATCAGCTGTGCTCCTTCTATGGATACTCCTCAGTCAAGAAAGAACTTAAGTCTGCTTTATTGTGAATTACCCAGGTAAAAGTACATGTTGCTTTTTGTTATATTTTCTCTTCAGTCATCCTCATAGTTCAGCTTTTAACTTTGTACCACTATGTTTTATTGAGATACTGTTAAATTAACCCTACAGAATTTGGGATTATAATCAAACCTGGGAACTTGATATGTCTGGATAAAGATAAAATCATTTTAAGTATCATATACATATTTTTAAGGTTTCTATACATAATTTTTGTAGGATACACACATACACAGACACGCACAAACACACACAGGCACACACACAAACACACACACACACACCCACACCCACACACACACATATATATATATACATAAAGAATTATAGTACATATGATGAAGAATATATTAAAGGACAATTAACATTACATATACATAACATATTGTATGTATAGACATATATATGTCTATATATATGTTTGTATATACTGTATTCTGATACTTACACACATACACACATACATATACTGTATTCTGTGCTTAATTTAACTTACCAAGAAATACTGTGAAGGTCAGGATAGTCAGAAACGTGAAAACCACAACAAAGTTGCAACTTGCAGAACATCATCAGTAAGGAAAACTTCTTTGAAATTATCAGGAGCAAGACAAAGATCAGAGAAAAGGTTGCCCTTTAAATGATAAGAGCAAGTTCATAATACATGATTCCCAAAAGGAAATGGATTGTAATGTTTATTTTTTAAATCTCTGCCTTTACAGAGAAGAAAGAAAAACAACTCTGAACTATAAAAGACAACACAAAGGACAGGAGAAAAGAAAAGCAGAGAATCAAATGTCAAGGAGAAATTATTCCAGTACATTGAATAAAGGGACTAATATTCACCCTATTACAATTAAAAAAATAACCAAGTACCTGCACATACTATTTGCATACCTTCAAAAGTATTAGGAAAATTCTTATAAAATGAATTAGGAAGAAAAAATCAGATATTGGTGGCCAAGGTATGCAAACTGCAGTTATATTAAATTGCTTAGAGACAATGCCAGGTTATTTAATTTATGTATTTAAAATTCAAGATTACTACAAATTTTAGAATCAAAATGTGATGTACCTGTTTTTAGAAGAGAAGAAATTATTGGGCTTTGTGCTATCTTTGTTGCTACCTTAAGTAATGTTGTGGATATTTGATTTTAATTTAGTTTTAGATTGTGTACCTCTGCCACATAAGCACTGACCTAAGTGAATCTTTAGGTTATTATTAGTGGCTGCTGTACTGATAGTTTTGCATGCATTATTTATGTCCATTCATCACGGAAGCTTTTGGCTCCCTATTATGTACAGGTTCTCATGCTAGTAAGTGTCAGTCAGGAAGGAGCTGCATAAACATTCTGTCTTCAAGTTTATTAAAATGTCGCTAATGAAAGGACACATAAGTAATCCGATTGCAGTACCCAACAAAGTCACACCAAAGTGAGCAGAAATGACCTGAAAATAAGATATAGAGAAGTTGTCGTATCTCCTGAATGTTGTTCATGATGATTCAGGCAATTTATTTAATAAGCAATTCCAGCATTTTCATATTATATATTTAGAAGTTACACATGTGTTTTATGTGTCCTAGTACAAACATGGCAAATTTTTTGATGTATATCCACATCTTTTCATGTTGAATTTCTCAGACTTATGATACTGTTCAATTACAAAATGCTATTTTTCTTTAAATGTTTATTATGCACAATAATATAGAATCTAGGAATTCTGTCTATATAGCACTTGAACCATCTGAGAAAATGCAGACCTACAGCATTATATCTTAAGTATCTCAATACTAATTTTTGTAGTTGTCAATAAATTAATCTACATGTGAACAATGGCAAGCTAATTGTAGTCATTACAGATCATTTTTGAACTTAAAAAATTCTCAATAGAGGTGCATTTTGCAAGATAGACTTTGTGAAAGGCCACATTCATTTTGAAATTTACTGGAAAAACAGAACAGCAGCATTTTCAGCAATGAATACAAAAATAAAATGAAGCCATTTCAACAAGATGTGACTATAATGATACTTGTCTCATTTTCTTGTGTGCCACATAAATGGCTCTCAGGGAAAGTTTACAGGATTGCCTCCAAAACAGTATGGGCTGTGGTAGTCTCACTGGGATAAGTGGGTATCCTCCTAAAGCTGCTATTCTGAAGGTGTCAGTGCTCATTTGCATGTCAGAAATCAGCTATACCTCTTTATAATCACTTCTTTTCTGTGTGTCATTTACACACACATCCATAAATATACAGAGTCATGCACATCATTTACATATTCAAGGTTAGCATTGTGAGTATTTACCACATGCCTCATGGAATATGGATTTGAATGTGTTCAGTAATGTTCTGTTCAGTTAGTTGTTTTAAGCTTAATGCTGTGTATGAAGACACCACCACCCTGGTGCCGTGCTGTCGCATAAATATTCTCTCTTACCTCTGAAGTTTTCCTCATCTACAGCAGCAGTGCTAGGGGTCAAACTCACAAAGGTGCTGTCCCTCAATTGCAGCAAACACCGCCATGTGTTGTATGTTTGATGAATTAAAAGGATGCTGCCAACTTAATTACACTGTAACCCTTCAATAAAGGAAGGGCAGAGCTGATTAACTAGTGAATAATTGGGGGCTGATTGATGGCTCTCTCCCTCACTGCTGAAGGCTGTATATATAATTATTTTGCCTTTGGGCCTAATTTTGCCACTGTTAGCTTCCACTTTTGTCATCAGTTGTAATTTATAGTTGAGGCCTGAAGCCTTAAAAAAAAGATAGAAAATGAAATAGCTCTGATCCCTAGATATGTCACCTGCAAAAGGCCAGCAGGCAGTCTTGAACATCAACACTTGCAGTCATTTAACGGAATTAACACTTCATGCTTAGCTAGAAAATAATATTGTAATTTCCTAATAATCATAATATCAGCTTTTTCAGCATAAAATCATACCATATCGCTTGGTGCTTTTGAATAATCTTTAGTGAAATTCCATTTGTTATAAGTTTAAAAATGTTAATGTTGTTTGTTCCCCATCAAAGATTCACTCCTTTTAATGCACTAACCAAACTGTAAATATTCCTTTTTAAAGGGAACATGATCTACTTTCTTCAAAAAATATTTTTATATTCAAATATTTCTAAGAGTATAATCATAAAGTGACCACTGCAACTAAATCTTCAAATGTTAATGTGATTTCAGAAAAACAGAAAATACAACAGACAAGGTGTAGGTGTCATGCACAATATGAAATATATGTATATATACATACATACACACACACATATATAAATTACACAAAGTATTAAAATCTGTTCACAATAACCTGAATACAGCCAAGGGTCAACCTCAACTTCAAGTATATTCTGTAAAATATCTCTCTTAAGACAGTAATGTAAAATAAAGCAGTTGAAATAAAATAAAACAGTCATAATAGACAGCCTGCATTGCACGGTGCTCTTAAGTTTTATTTCTTAACTAGTTCCTTATAGTAAGACTAAAAATATTTTTCTACAATGAATACAGACAATACTGCATGAGCAGAGCCTCTCACTTCCAAGCCAAGGTGTACAAAATTTCTCTCACACATTTCCTTTGGTTTTTTTTTTTGTTTGTTTTTTTTGGTTTTGTTTGTTTTGTTTTGTTTTGTTTTTTCCTCCCGGAGAGCTCCCTAGCTTATGAATCACAGGATGATTTGAAGAACCTTTCAGTCAAAGCTCAGTATCGTGCCAGTGGGCACAGGCCAGGAGAAAAAAAAATAAAGATTGATATTCGCCCTCTCTTCTTATCTGTACTTGATTTATAAGTCACTGTGAGTATGCAAGAGAAATAAAGGCAAAGACCTTGATGCTTCCCCATGGAGAATATTCACCGTTTGGATTGAAGGCATGAAAGAGGGGGAATTAATGGTAAGCTGTTCATCTGTCACTACTGCCAGCCTGATGGTTTTGCAGAGAAGGCGAGGACTATATGACATGCCCTCCAGTGAAGGGCAAGTCTGTCCGCTGTTCTTCTATTATAAACACACTGCTCTAGGTTTCAGAGGGATTTAAATTTAAAATAAGACTGTCTTTTAGATAGATGAACATTTACACTAAAATACCCCATTCTTTTAAAATATTAACTTGTAGAATTCTGCTTGTTTCAGGAGGAAGAAATTTTTTCCATTTCTCGTTCTTCCTCTCATTTCTTCTCTCATTTTTAAAAATGTAAGTCAAACCTTCTGCTTGACAATGTGGCTGAGCCCTTTTACATCTGGCTGCATCTCCCCCCCACCCCCACCCCCGCTGTCACATTGCAATGAATTGTAAATAGGCCCCAAAGATTAGGCACATGTAAAGTGAAGAGGACTTGGTTTAATTTCACTGTGCAAAATGCAGAAAGTAGCTGCAAACTAGAAATAATAAGTTAGAATCTTTATTTCCATAGATTACTAAGAAAATACTATGAAATACACAGTTGACAGGAAAAACATCATAAATAAAAGTTTTATCTTCTTTGGAAGATCAAAAGAAACCTTTATTCTTATTATGAAATGATTAATGACAGCAAATGGCCTGATACACTCACAGAATGCTATGTACTTTAGTGGGGAAAAAGTATATAAATAGGTAGCTAAAATTAAACTTTCACATTTTTCACTCAACTTCCCAATGTAAGGAAAAGGTTCATATTTCCATATGACAGAATGGAAATTTTGCATCTATAACAAATTTTACTATTGAAATGCTCACTCTCAGTTGAACAATTTGCAGGCAATAAGCTAAAAATAGAAAAAAGAAAGTATTGATATTGTTTCATGTAGAGAACAAAGTAAATTAGTAAGAAAATCTATAGTAATTGTATGTTACTTAAACTTTTCTATCCAAAAAGTAGAAATTATATGAGGGAGGAGTTTAGTTAAGAAAACCACAAAGCAGAAAGCAAAACTATTTCTACTGTGCCACAAATGCATAAAATGATACATACAACAGAAATTACTCAAGTATGTTTATTAAACCAGAGACCAAAATATCAATTTTTAAGCACAAACTGTTTAGTATCTGTATTTTGATACACAAAGATCAAAATGCATGGAATCTTGTTTATATTCTCAAAGATATTTACATTCTATTAGCCAACTAGAACAGATCAAATACATGAATAGCTATATCAGTAGGAAATAGTAACTTCTATAAAAATCAGTCAAAATCCAAACAAACATTGAAACTTAGAGCAAAACTTTTATAAAAACAGCATTAAAACTTTGAAAAAAAACAACATCGAAATAAACATTAAAACTTTTGAGCAAAACTTTGAAAATTTGGGAAGATGTAGACATAAGTAATGGAAAATGTACATTTATTCTGGAAAGAATAATGCTGACACAGGGTTGTTCAAAAAGTAGCAAAAAGCCCAACTTAGCTGGATTAAAGGAATGATAAAGGAAGGAGAACATTATGAGAATATAGAGGTTTGAATACCATGAAAAATATAGCCTTATTTGGCAAGAGAGGAAGGTTACATAGGATTTTAATAAAGAAAGTAACTATGGTACCTTCCAGCACTATGAAAGCTAATCACTAGAGATCTTTCAGGTCAATATCTTACATAACTGAAGTATGTGGTGTCTTTGGCTATATGGCATTACTGTCATGTTCTACATGATGACCAAGAGGAGTACCAAGATCCTATAATATTTGGAAGTCTAGGGGACTAGATGGTAATTCCAAAGAGGTAATTTATTCCTGGCACTAGACATTTCAGTTGTTAGTGTGTGGTGTCTAACAGGGGTTTTGTTCTTCTATTATGAAATGACTCAATTGAAATTATTTTACATATATATATGTATATATTTTAGAAATCTTCTATGGCAGTAGGTTTCCATATAACTTTTTCAAAAACATCTCTAGTGTTATTCTCCCTCATTTTCCTTCTTCTATTCAGCTCTCCTATCTGCTCATACTATTGTACACTTTCTGTTCCATTAATTCCCTTTACCCTTTATAACACTTTTATATCTACTCTCCTTTGAATATCCCCAATTACCCATCATTAATCCCCTGTCCTCTATGAATATTCCATATGAAGCACACCTATCATAAGAATCAGAGATGACATCTGCAAGTGAGAGAAAACATCCAATGGTAGGTTTGGGCAACATCACTGAAAATGGTTGTAGCTCCATTTACCTAAGGTTTGTTTGTTTGTTTGTTTGTTTGTTGTTTTTTGTTTGCTTGTTTGTTTGTTTTTTTGAGACGGGGTTTCTTTGTATAGCCCTGGGTGTCCTGGAACTCACTTTGTAGACCAGGCTGGCCTCAAACTCAGAAATCCACCTGCCTCTGCCTCCCGAGTGCTGGGATTAAATTCTGTGGTAGAGCAATTTCTAGCTTTTTGAGGATCTAACAGTTTCATAGTAATTATACTTGTTTGTATTTCTACCATCAGTCAGGAAGTTTCCCCCTTTTCCCTCATCCATGTGAGGATTTTTCCTCATTGCACACTGTTGGCAAGTAATTACTAACCAAAGTTGTGAACTCTGAGTCTTACAATAAACTTTGCCTGCACTGTTATCAAAGTCAAGAATATGGGTAAGAAGCCATAGCTCATACATGAAATCCATCTACTACCATTATTCTGCTAAGTGAGCATAGTATGACAGTGTATGCTGGTGAGAATCTGGAACAAAGGGAATACTCCTCCATTGTTCAAGTTCAAGGAAAAACTTGTATAGCCAGTTTGGAACTCAATCTGATGATTTCTCAGAAAAACTGGTAATAGTTCAACTTTACAACCCAGCTTTGCCAGTCCTAGGCACATACCCAAAAGATTCCTGAACATACCACAAGGATACTTGCTAAAATATATTCATACCAGCTTTGTTCATAATAGCAAGAAACTGGAAATAAATCAGATGTCCCTCAACTACAGAATGGATAAAGAGAATGTAGTACATTTACACAATGGAATAGTACTCAGCTATTAAAAACAAGGATATCATGAAATCTACAGGCAAGTGTATGAAACTAGAAAATATCCTGAGTGAGGTAACCCAGGCCCAGAAATACATAAAGTATGTATTCACTTATAAACAGATATTAGTCATAAAGTACAGGACAATCATGCTAAAATCTATAGACCCAATGAGGCTAAGTAACAAGATTGCCCAAGGGAGAATGCTTGAATCTTGCTGAGAAAGGGAAAGAAAATAGATATCAGATATGGAAAGAGAGAGAGAAAACTGGGTGGAAAATAAGGTGGGGAGAGGAACTGCATTGGAAATCAGATGTGGGGAGAGGAGTGATGGGGGTGAGAGGACCGGGAGAGAGAAGAGAAATCAAGGGCTATCTCTGGGACAAGCCAGAGACCTAGGACAATGGAGGCTCCTGGGAGGATATGGAGGTAACCCTAGCTGAGACTTGCAGTAATGGTTATAGAGACTGAAATAGTCACATCCTGTAGCAGGCCAGGACTTCCATTGGAAGGAAGGGAATATCAACCCACCCACAGAATGTTAGACCTAAAATTTGCCCTGCCTACAAGATCTACAGGGATAAAGATGGAGCAGAGACTGAGGGAATGGCCAACCAAATACTGGCCCAACTTAATATCTACCTCATGAGAGATAGCAAACCCCTGACACTATTAATGATACTCTGTTATGCTTACAGCAGGAGCCTAGCATAACTGTTCTCTGAGTGGCTTCATCCAGCAGCTCATGAAAACAGATAAAAGAAGACCCAAGCCAGAGCTCAGGAAGTCTTGTGGAAGAGTGGGAGAAAGGATTGAGTGATTCAGAGGAATCAAGTACACTACAAGAAAATCTACAGAGCCAATTAACCTGGACCTATGGGAGCTTATAGTGAACCACCAACCAAAGAGCATACATGGACTGGATGGTCCCCTATACATATGCAGCAGATATGCAGCTTGGTCTTCATATGTGTCCCCTAACAATTGGACTGCGAGCTATCTCTGACTTGGACTCTGTTACCTGCCTTTGGATCCATTTCCGCTAGCTAGGTAGCCTTGTCTTAATGGAAGAGGATGTGCTTAGTCCTGTGACTTCCAGTTCCAGTGTAGGTTAGTACTGGGTAGGAGAGGCTTCCCTCTTCTGATGGGAAAGGGAGGTGGAAATGAGGAAAGAGAATGGGATGGTGGAACTGGAAAGAAAGCAGGGAGAGGGACACTGATCGGTGATTAGAATGAAAGTGAATAAATTAATTAATGAGAAAATTGAGACTGAAAAAAAGATAACTCCTAATGACTTATCATTACACTCATAGAATAGTGCATGTTTCAACTCTTAGTAGAGAAGCTTCTTTCTGCAGTAGCTCGTGGTTTTCATAGAGAGCTATGTCTAGTCCAAAAAATAAGAAACTGTAGCATGCTCAACTCTAAAAGGTACATCTACATAACCAAGATTCAGGTATCATTATGGAAAATGGAGTAGTAAGATTAGAAGAGCTACAAATGGTGGATGATTAAAAAGAAACAGTGTTTTCCAGCCATATCAGGGAAGTATCACATATTCATTCATAATTGTGTAACAGATGTATAAGACCTGTACAAGCTTAAGCCAGCACCAAATCCTACTATGGAGAGGTGAAGTAGGCAAGAAGTCTTACTTTGTGGTATGGAGCTATTGTCAAGTGTTTATTTCTGGAAAAGGAAGCATTGCTTTTCTTTACATGTTTAGCCACTTGTAGACTGACCATGTTCTAGCAAAAAGCCACATATCCACATGCATATCGACAATACAAGTTGGACTTGAAGTGGTTTTAAGAACGGAAAAGAATAGAATAAAATATTGGGTGAGTAGACAGGTAAGGGATATCTGAGGGGAGATTGGACAGACTAGTGAAATTATCAAAATACATTCCACAAAATGAGAAGAAAGAAGAAAATGAAACATGTTAGATGTGATTATTTGCTAAGACTCATTTGGTAGCATGTAATAGCATAAAGTGAAGACACAGAGATATAAGTCAAGATATTTTAAGTCAAATTTAGTTTTAACAATGATCTGAATAAAGGGAGACACAACAAGAAAAGAAAGTGGTGAATTTTTGAATCACCTGAAGAGATTTATTTTTTTAATTTTTTTAAAATTTTTTTATTACATCTTTACCTCAATTACATTTCCAATGCTATCCCAAAAGTCCCCCATACCCTCCCGCCCCTACTTCCCTACCCACCCATTCCCATTTTTTGGGCCCTGGCATTCCCCTGTACTGGGGCATATAAAGTTTGCATGTCCAAAGGGCCTCTCTTTCCAGTGATGGCCGACTAGGCCATCTTTTGATACATATGCAGCTAGCTAGAGTCAAGAGCTCCGGGGTACTGATTAGTTCATAATGTTGTTCCACCTATAGGGTTGCAGATCCCTTTAGCTCCTCGGGTACTTTCTCCAGCTCCTCCATTGGGAGCCCTGTGATCCATCCACTAGCTGACTGTGTGCATCTACTTCTGTGTTTCCCAGGCCCCGGCATAGTCTCACAAGAGACAGCTATATCTGGGTCCTTTCAGCAAAATCTTGCTAGTGAATGCAATGGTGTCAGCGTTTGGATGCTGATCATGGGATGGGTCTCTGGATATGGCAGTCTCTAGATGGTCCATCCTTTCATTACAGCTCCAAACTTTGTTTCTGTAACTCCTTCCATGGGTGTTCTGTTCCCAATTCTAAGGAAGGGCATAGGGTCCACACTTCAGTCTTCATTCTTCTTGAGTTTCACATGTTTAGCAAACTGTATCTTATATTTTGGGTATCCTAAGTTTTGAGCTAATATCCACTTATCAGTGAGTACATATTGTGTGAGTTCTTTGTGATTGGGTTACCTCACTCAGGATAATGCCCTCCAGGTCCATCCATTTGCCCAAGAATTTCATAAATTCATTCTTTTTAATAGCTGAGTAGTACTCCATTGTGTAAATGTACCACATTTTCTGTATCCATTCCTCTGTTGAGGGGCATCTGGGTTCTTTCCAGCTTCTGGCTATTATAAATAAGGCTGCTAGGAACATAGTGGAGCATGTGTCCTTCTTACCAGTTAGAACATCTTCTGGATATATGCCCAAGAGAGATATTGCTGGATCCTACAGGAGTACTATGTCCAATTTTCTAAGGAACCGCCTGACTGATTTCCAGAGTGGTTGTACAAGCTTGCAATCCCACCAACAATGGAGGATTGTTCCTCTTTCTCCACATCCTTGACAGCATCTGTTGTCACCTGAATTTTTGAACTTAGCCATTCTGAATGGTGTGAGGTGGAATCTCAGGGATGTTTTGATTCGGATTTCCCTGATGATTAAGGATGTTGAACATTTTTTCAGGTGCTTCTCAGCCATTAGGTATTCCTCAGGTGAGAATTCTTTGTTCAATTCTGAGCCACATTTTTTAATGGGGTTATTTAATTTTCTGGTGTCCACCTTCTTGAGTTCTTTATATATATTGGATATTAGTCCCCTATCTGATTTAGGATAGGTAAAGATCCTTTCCCAATCTGTTGGTGGTCTTTTTGTCTTATTGACCATGTCTTTTTCCTTGCAGAAGCTTTGCAGTTTCATGAGGTCCTATTTGTCAATTCTCGATCTTACAGCACATTCCATTGCTGTTCTATTCAGGAATCATTCCCCGGTGCCCATATCTTCAAGGCTTTTCCCCACTTTCTCCTCTATAAGTTTCAGTATCTCTGGTTGTATGTGAAGTTCCTTGATCCACTTAGATTTGACCTTAGTACAAGGAGATAGGAATGGATTGATTCGCATTCTTCTATATGATAACAACCAGTTGTAATAGTACCATTTGTTGAAGATGCAATCTTTCTTCCACTGGATGGTTTTAGCTCCCTTGTCGAAGATCAAGTGACCATAGGTGTGTGGGTTCATTTCTGGGTCTTCAATTCTATTCCATTGGTCTACTTGTCTGTCACTATACCAGTACCATGCAGTTTTTATCACAATTGCTCTGTAGTAAAGCTTTAGGTCAGGCATGGTGATTCCACCAGAGGTTCTTTTATCCTTGAGAAGAGTTTTTGCTATCCTAGGTTTTTTGTTATTCCAGATGAAGTTGCAGATTGCTCTTTCTAATTCGTTGAAGAATTGAGTTGGAATTTTGATGGGGAGTGCATTTAATCTGTAGATTGCTTTTGGCAAGATAGCCATCTTTATAATGTTGATCCTGCCAATCCATGAGCATGGGAGATCTTTCCATCTTCTGAGATCTTCCTTAATTTCTTTCTTCAGAGACTTGAAGTTTTTATTATACAGATGTTTCACTTCCTTAGTTAGAGTCACGCCAAGATATTTTATATAATTTGTGACTATTGAGAAGTGTGTTGTTTCACTAATTTCTTTCTCAGCCTGTTCATTCTTTGTGTAGAGAAAGGCCATTGACTTGTTTGAGTTAATTTTATATCCAGCTACTTCACCGAAGCTGTTTACCAGGATTAGGAGTTCTCTGGTGGAATTTTTAGGGTCACTTATATATAATATCATATCATCTGCAAAAAGTGATATTTTGACTTCATCTTTTCCAATTTGTATCCCCTTGTTCTCCTTTTGTTGTCAAATTGCTCTGGCTAGGACTTCAAGTACAATGTTGAATACGTATGGGGAGAGTGGACAGCCTTGTCTAGTCCCTGATTTTAGTGGGATTGCTTCAAGCTTCTCACCATTTGTTTTGATGTTGGCTACTGGTTTGCTGTAGATTGCTTTTATTTTGTACAGGTATGGGCCTTGAATTCCTGACCTCCAAGGCTTTAATCATGAATGGGTGTTGGATCTTCTTGAATGCTTTTTCTGCATCTAATGAGATGATCATGTGGTTTTTGTCTTTGAGTTTGTTTATATAATGGATTACGTTGATGGATTTCTGTATATTAAACCATCCCTGCATCCCTGGAATAAAACCTACTTGGTTAGGATGGATGATTGCTTTAATGTGTTCTTGGATTCGGATAGCAAGAATTTTATTGAGTATTTTTGCATCAATATTCATAAGGGAAATTGTTCTGAAGTTCTCTATCTTTGTTGGATCTTTCTGTGGTTTAGGTATCAGAGTAATTGTGGCTTCATAGAATGAGTTGGGTAGAGTTCCTTCTACTTCTATTTTGTGGAATAGTTTGTGCAGAACTGGAATTAGATCTTCTTTGAAGGTCTGGTAGAACTCTGCACTAAACCCATCTGGTCCTGGGCTTTTTTTGGCTGGGAGAATATTAATGACTGCTTCTATTTCTTTAGGGGATATGGGACTGTTTAGCTCGTTAACTTGATCCTGATTTAATTTTGGTACCTGGTATCTGTCCAGAAATTTGTCCATTTCGTCCATGTTTTCAAGTTTTGTTGAGTATAGCCTTTTGTAGAAGGATCTGATGGGGTTTTGGATTTCTTCAGGATCTGTTGTTATGTCTCCTTTTTCATTTCTGATTTTGTTAATTAGGATGTTGTCCCTGTGCCCTCTAGTGAGTCTAGCTAAGGGTTTATCTATCTTGTTGATTTTCTCAAAGAACCAACTCCTCTTTTGGTTAATTCTTTGAATAGTTCTTGTTTCCACTTGGTTGATTTCACCCCCGAGTTTGATTATTTCCTGCCGTCTACTCCTCTTGGGTGAATTTTCTTCCTTTTTTTCTAGAGCTTTTAGATGTGTTGTCAAGCTACTAGTGTGTGTTCTCTCTAGTTTCTTTTTGGAGGCACTCAGAGCTATGAGTTTCTCTCTTAGAAATGCTTTCATTTTGTCCCATAGGTTTGGGTAAGTTGTGGCTTCATTTTCATTAAACTGTAAAAAGTCTTTAATTTCTTTCTTTATTCCATCCTTGACCAAGTTATCATTGAGAAGACTGTTATTCAGTTTCCACGTGAATGTTGGCTTTCCATTATTTATGTTGTTATTGAAGAACAGCCTTAGTCCATGGTGGTCTGATAGGATGCATGAGACAATTTCAATATTTTTGTATCTGTTGAGGCCTGTTTTGTGATCAATTATATGGTCAATTTTGGAGAAGGTCCCATGAGGTGCTGAGAAGAAGGTATATCCTTTTGTTTTAGGATAAAATGTTCTGTAGATATCTATCTGTTAAGTCCATTTGTTTCATAACTTCTGTTAGTTTCACTGTGTTCCTGTTTAGTTTCTGTTTCCAGGATCTGTCCATTGATGAAAGTGGTGTGTTGAAGTCTCCCACTATTATTGTGTGAGGTGCAATGTGTGCTTTGAGCTTTACTAACATGTCTTTAATGAAGGTGGCTGCCCTTGCATTTGGGGCATAGATATTCAGAATTGAGAGTTCCTCTTGGAGGATTTTACCTTTGATGAGTATGAAGTGTCCCTCCTTGTCTTTTTTGATAACTTTGGGTTGGAAGACAATTTTATTCGATATCAGAATGGCTACTCCAGCTTGTTTCTTCAGACCATTTGCTTGGAAAATTGTTTTCCAGCCTTTCACTCTGAGGTAGTGTCTGTCTTTTTCCCTGAGTTTGTTTTCCTGTAAGCAGCAGAATGTTGGGTCCTGTTTGTGTAGCCAGTCTGTTAGTCTATATCTTTTTATTGGGGAATTGAGTCCATTGATATTAAGAGATATTAAGGAAAAGTAATTGCTGGTTCCTTTTATTTTTGTTGTAATAGTTGGCATTCTGTTCTTGTGGCAGTCTTATTTTAGGTTCTTTGAGGGATTACTTTCTTGCTTTTTCTAGGGCGTGATTTCCGTCGTTGTATTGTTTTTTTTTTTTTTTTTTTTCTGTTATTATCCGTTGAAGGGCTGGATTTGTGGAAAGATAATGTGTGAATTTGGTTTTGTCGTGGAATACTTTGGTTTCTCCATCTATGGTAATTAAGAGTTTGGCCGGGTATAGTAACCTGGGATGGCATTTGTGTTCTCTTAGTGTCTTTATAACATCTATCCAGGCTCTTCTGGCTTTCATAGTCTCTGGTGAAAAGTCTGGTGTAATTCTGATAGGCCTGCCTTTATATGTTACTTGACCTTTCTCCCTTACTGCTTTTAATATTCTATCTTTATTTAGTGCATTTGTTGTTCAGATTATTATGTGTTGGGAGGAATTTCTTTTTCTGGTCCAGTCTATTTGGAGTTCTGTAGGCTTCTTGTATGATCATGGGCTTAATTTTTTTTTATTAATTATTCCATTTGTATACATCTTCAATGATATCCCAGTTTCTGATCACCCGTCCAACTCCCAATACCATATCTGCCCTCTCCTCCCTCCTCTTTACCTCTATGAGGGTACTCCCATACCCACCTACTCTCCCTTGCCGCATCACTCCAACATCCCCCTACACTGGGGCATCAAATCTCCACAGGACCAATGGCCTCATCTCCCAATGATGTTAGACAAGGCCATTCTCTGTTAGATATGCAGTTGGAGCCATGCATCCCTTCCTGTACACTCCATGGTTGGTGGTGTAGTCTCTGGGAGCACTGGGTTGTGTGGCTAGCCAATGTTGTTCTTCCTATGGTGTTAAAACCCCCTTCTTCTTCCAGTCCTTCCACCAGCTCCCCAACGTGAGATCATGAACTCAATTTGATGGTTGACTTCAAGCATCCACATCTGCATTGGGCAGTTGCTGGCTAAACCCTCTAAGGAACAGCCACACCAGGTTGTTGTCAGAAAATGCCCCTTGGCAACAGTGTCAGGGTTTGGGGTCCTCAGACAGGATGAATGCCCAGGTAGGGCAGTCCCAGGATGGTCCTTCCTTCAGTCTCTGCTCCATTTTTTCTTGTTCCTGTTCTTCCTTTGGAATATTTCTGGGCTAAAAATATTGAGATGGGTAGGTGGCCTCACCCCTTAACCAGGGACCATGCCTTTCTACTGAAAGTGGTCTCTACATGTTCTATCTCCACTTCTCTGTGGCTTTTGGCTAAATTCCTCCCCATAGGATATTGGGAGCTTCTTGATTCCCTGGCCTCTGGGACTCTCCAGTGGCTATCCCCAGTTCTTCATCTTCTCTGCTACTTATTTTATTTGATTTCCTGACCTTCTGTATCTCTCTCCTGTCCCCTCCAGTACCTGATACTGCCCTCTTATTTCTTCCTCCTCCTCTCTCCCTCCTAGGTCCCCCCTCCCTATACCACCCACTATCATCTTGTTTCCCCCTCAGTACAGGACTGAAGCATCCACACCCTGGTCTTCCTTCTTCCTAAGCTTTATATTATCTGTGTTTTGTATCATGGGCATTGCGAGCTTTTGTTCTAATATCCACTCAAGAATTTAGATTCCAGAGAACCAAATAACGGTATTTAAAAATGGAGTGCAAAGCTAAACAGAGAATTCTCACCTGAAGAATCTTTGAATGACTGAGAAGCACTTAAAGAAATGTTTGACATCCTTATCAGAGAAATGCAAATCAAAACAACCCTGAGATCCCACCTCACATCAATAAGAATGGCTAAGGTAAAAAATGCAGGTAACAGCAGATGCTAGTGAGGATGTGGAGAAAGAGAAACATTCCTCCATTGCTGTTCATACTCCAAGCTGGTAAAACAACTTTGGAAATCAATCTGGAGGTTCCTGGGAAAATTGGAAATAGTTCTACCTGAAGAACCAGCTATACCACTATTAGGCATATACCCAAAAGATGCTCCATCCTGTAACAAGGACACATGCTCCACTATGTACATAGCAGCCTTATTTATAATATCCAGAAGCTGGAAACAACGCTGATGTCCCTCAACAGAAGAATGGATATAGAAAATTTGGTTTACTTACACAATGGAGTACTACTTAACTATTAAAAACAATGGCTTCATTAAATTCTTAGACAAATGTAACTTAGTCAGAAAGGAACATGCATGGTATGTGTCTCAGTCAGGGTTTCTATTCCTGGACAAAACATCATGACCAAGAAGCAAGTTGAGGAGGAAAGGGTTTATTCAGCTTATAATTTCCACATTGCTGTTGATTACCAAAGGATGCAGGAGTGGAACTCAAGCAGGTCAGGAAGCAATAGCTGATGCAGAGGCCATGGTGGGACATTTTGCTAGCATTTTTTACCCAGTACACCACTGGAAATAATACATACTTTTCAAAGGAATACTAAATGATTCAACCAGGCTTATATCTAAATGTAAGAGTAGTCATACAGAAGATGGATACTAACTGAAGCCTCACAATAAAAGACAGTTATTGAGTCATCATGATAAATATATCTATCCTATTAGACCTCTAATCTGAGTTACCTAAGAAAAGGAAGTTAAATAAGATATAACCAACGTCAATGGCAACTAAGGACCCTTTGATCTGATTTGAAATTCTATAGAAAATTTCAGGCAATAGTGCCTTATACCTTTTAGTTATCTTCTGTAATAGATTCTGAAAGTTTTGTGACTGTTTGTAATTTCAATAATTCAAATAGTTTAAATTAATAAACCTAGAAGTCAAACACAAAACAAAGTACAGAAATTATATAAACAACAATATTGAACAATATACCTTTGAACTATCATTAATTGAAGAACTTGGGGAAGAAATGGAAAAAAACCCTAAGAATGAAATAAAAATTAAAGCATAGTAATATATGACTTGTGGGATATGGGAATGACAGGTATAGTAATGAAAATTTTAGCTTCAGGTCTACATTAAAACAAAATTAGAGAAATCTCAAATCAAAGATTCAAAGATGCACAATCAAGCCTTACAAAAGTAAACCAATGGTGCTAGAGGGGTGGCTTAGCTACCTGTTAAGCATGCATAGTACTCTTACAGAGGGCTCAAGTCTGCTTTCAAACATTCAAGTTTGGATGTTCACGAATAGTCATGCTTCTATTTTCAGGGAATCCTATAACCTCTTTTGGACTCTATAGGCACTCAGACTCATAATTGCACATAGTAACATGGTCTCTCTCTCTCTCTCTCTCTCTCTCTCTCTCTCTCTCTCACACACACACACACACACACACACACACACACACACACACACTTAAAAATAAAAAAACAAAAATGAGAAGGAAAATTGATAAAGATCAGAAATGAGATTAATTAAATGGTAAAAAAAAAGACAACACAAAGAATCAATGAAATAAACATCTAGATCTTTAAAAAGATTTTTAGTAAAAATGACCACAAGAAGTAAGTGCTGATTTGAATAGAAACATCCACCATCATACATGCAGCCTTATGAAGTTAAATACTTTGTCCCTAGCTGGTGAAAATGTTCTAGGAAATAGTGTGACATTTAGGTGGTATAGCCTTGATGGAGGAAGTACATTTTGTCTGGGTGAGGCAAGTACCTATGGGTTTCTATTTTCATAGTCTTTCCTGCTCACTCTCTGCTCCCTACATGCAGCTAACCTCTCAGTTTCCTGCTCATGTCATCATAGTATACCTTCCTGCCATGATGGACTCTTTATCTTGTAAAATTACAAACCAAATATATTCACTTTTAAGTTGTTCTTGGCCACGGAACTAAACCATTGTAAATGAAATGGAACTAATATAAGGGAAAAGTTCAAAATAAATAAAATTAGAAATGAAAGGGGGCATTAAAATCAATCTCAATGAAAGTCATAAAAACATTAGAGGCTACTTTGAAAACATATATTCCAATAAAAAGGAAAACATGGAAGAATAGATAAAATTATAGATATATTAACAAACATAATTGAGCATACATGATATAAAATATTTAAACAGATCAATGGTAAGCAAGAAGAATAAAGTAATACTAAACATTCTTCATCTTTTGCTCAAAAACCTAGTTCGTAATGAACTTAATGACAAATTTATTTAGGAAGACCTATCACAAGTAACCTACGCTATATAAAGAGAGAAGCACTTTAAGCTCATACTAAGCAGTCATTGTTAATTTAACATTAAACATGTTTGGTCACAAATCCCTTTCGTTGGTGGCAGCACCAGGTCACCTTAAGCGTGGAGTCAGCAGAAATCCCCAAGGTCCCCTAGAGGACTCTCCACGTGATGTTAGGACCACCAGTGAGTTGAACACAACTTCTGTTCCAATCCAATCACACGGGACCTGAGACAGCATTAGGAAAGTAGGAAATCCACCTGAACAGGGTCACAAGTCCCTTCCGGTCAGCACCAGCACTGGGTCAGCTGGGCACAGAGTCAGCAGATAACCCAAAGGTCCCTAGAGGACAGCTTCTAAGACAGACACCATTTTGGGCTCCAGATATCCAGGCACCTTCCATGCCAGAGGAGAGGTGTTCGCCCTGCTGTGGAGGGCTTTGCTGGAGCACCTGGGGGAGCCATCATGGTTCCCAGATCCTTCCAAGACTAGTCTGTGAAGGTGAGAGTGTGGACTACAGAAGCTATCAGCTTCTGTGACAGGCTGAAGCAACACAGCTTCTGGGACAGGTCCTGTTTCAGGCATTCATCTTCTGCCAGGAGGGACGTCCAAACTCCAGATATCTGTGCACCTTCCCTGTAAGAGGAGAGCTTGCCTGCAGAAAGTGTTTTGACCACTGAAACTCATAGGAAAGAGCTAGTCTCCCAGGTCTGCTGAAAGAGGCTAACAGAATCACTGGAGGAACAAGCTCTAACCAGAGACAACTATAACAATGAACTCCAGAGATTACCAGATGGTGAAAGGCAAAGGTAAGAATCTTACTAACAGAAACCAAGACCACCCACCATCATCAGAATCAAGCACTCCCACCTTGTCCAGTCCTGGACACCTCAACACACTCAACAAGATAGACCCAGATTTAAAAGCATGTCTCATGATGATGGTAGAGGATATCAAGAAGTACTTAATAACTCACTTAAAGAAATACAGGAGAACACTGCTAAACAGGTAGAAGACCTTAAAGAGGAAGCACAAAAATCCCTTGAAGAATTGCAGGAAAACACGACCAAACAGGTGATGGAATTGAATAAAACCATCCAAGACCTAAAAAGGGAAGTAGACACAATAAAGAAAACCCAAAGTGAGGCAACGCTGGAGATAGAAACCCTAGGAAAGAAATCTGGACCCATAGATGTGAGCATCAACAACAGAATACAAGAGATGGGAGAGAGAATTTCAGGTGCAGAAGATTCCATAGAGAACATCAGCACAACAATCAAAGAAAATACAAAATTCAAAAAGATCCTAACTCAAAACATCCAGGAAATCCAGGACACAATGAGAAGACCAAACGTACAGTTAATAGGAGTAGATGAGAATGAAGATTTTCAACATAAAAGGCTAGCAACAAAATATCTTCAACAAAATTATAGAAGAAAACTTCTGAAACCTAAAGAAAGACATGCCAATGAATATACAAGAAGTCTAGAGAACTCCAAATAGACTAACCAGAAAAGAAATTCCTCCTGACACATAATAATCATAACAACAAATGCACTAAATAAAAATAGAATATTAAAAGCAGTAAGGGAAAAGGGTCAAGTAACATACAAAGCAGACCTATCAGAATTACACCAGACTTTTCTTTTTTTTCTTTTTTTTATTTTTTTTTTTAGGTATTTTCCTCAATTACATTTACAATGCTATCCCAAAAGTCCCCAATACACTCCCGCCCCAGTCCCCGACCCACCCACCCCCACCCCTTGGCCCTGGCATTCCCCTGTACTGGGGCATATAAAGTTGGCAAGTCCAATGGGCCTCTCTTTCCAGTGATGGCCGACTAGGCCATCTTTTGATACAAATGCAGCTAGAGTCAAGAGCTCTGGGATACTGGTTAGTTCATAATAATGTTCCACCTATGGGGTTGCAGTTCCCTTTAGCTCCTTGGGTACTTTCTCTAGCTCCTCCATTGGGGGCCCTGTGATCCATTCAATAGCTGACAGTGAGCATCCACTTCTGTGTTTGCTAGGCTCCGGCATTGTCTCACAAAAGACAGCTATATCTGGTTCCTTTCAGCAAAATCTTGCAAGTGTATGCAATGGTGTCAGCGTTTGGAAGCTGATTATCGGATGGATCCCTGGATATGGCAGTCTTTAGATGGTCCATCCTTTCTTCACAGCTCCAAACTTTATCTCTGTAACTCTTTCCATGGGTGTTTTGTTCCCAATTCCAAGAGGGGCACAGTGTCGTTTAACAAATTGTATCTTATATCTTGGGTATCCTAAGTTTTTGGGCTAATAACTACTTATCAGTGAGTACATATTCTGTGAGTTCCTTTGTGAATATGTTACCTCACTCAGGATGATGACCTCCAGATCCAATCTTTTGCCTAGGAATTTCATAAATTCATTCCTTTCAATAGCTGAGTAGTACTCCATTGTGTAAATGTACCACATTTTCTGTATCCATTCCTCTGTTAAGGGGCATCTGGGTTCTTTCCAGCTTCTGGCTATTATAAATAAGGCTGCTATGAACATGGTGGAGCATGTGTCCTTCTTACCGGTTGGAACATCTTCTGGATATATGCCCAGGAAAGGTATTGCTGGATCCTCTGGTAGTATTATGTCCAATTTTCTGAGGAACCGCCAAACTGATTCCCAGAGTGGTTGTACAAGCTTGCAGTCTGACGAACAATGAAGGAGTGTTCCTCTTTCTCCACATCCTTGCCAGCATCTGCTGGCACCTGAATTTTTGAACTTAGGCATTCTGACTGGTATGAGGTGGAATCTCAGGGTTGTTTTGAGTTGCATTTCCCTGATGATTAAGGATGTTGAACATTTTTTCAGGTGCTTCTCTGCCATTCGGTATTTCTCAGGTGAGAATTCTTTGTTCAGTTCTGAGCCCCATTTTTTAACGGGGTTATTTGATTTTCTGGAGTCCACCGTCTTGTGTTTCTTATATATATTGGACATTAGTCCCCTATCTGATTTAGGATAGGTAAAGATCCTCTCCCAATCTGTTGGTGGTCTTTTTGTCTTATTGATGGTGTCTTTTGCCTTACAGAAGCTTTGCAACTTTATGAGGTCCCACTTGTCAATTCTCAATCTTACAGCACAAGCCATTGCTGTTCTATTCAGGAATTTTTCCCCTGTGCCCATATCTTCCAGGCTTTTCCCCACTTTCTCCTCTATAAGTTTCAGTGTCTCTGGTTTTATGTGGAGTTCCTTAATCCACTTAGATTTGACCTTGGTACAAGGAGATAGGAATGGAACAATTCACATTCTTCTACATGATAACTGCCAGTTGTGCCAGCACCATTTGTTGAAAAAGCAGTCTTTTTTCCACTGGATGGTTTTAGCTCCCTTGTCAAAGATCAAGTGACCATAGGTGTGTGGGTTGATCTCAGGGTCTTCAATTCTATTCCATTGGTCTACTTGTCTGTCGTTATACCAGTACCATGGAGTTTTTATCACAATTGCTCTGTAGTACAGCTTTAGGTCAGGCATGGTGATTCCACCAGAGGTTCTTTTATCCTTGAGAAGAGTTTTTGCTATCCTAGTTTTTTTGTTGTTCCAGATGAATTTGCAGATTGCCCTTTCTAATTCGTTGAAGAATTGAGTTGGAATTTTGATGGGGATTGCATTGAATCTGTAGATTGCTTTTGGTAAGATAGCCATTTTTACAATGTTGATCTTGCCAATCCATCAGCATGGGAGGTTTTTTCATCTTCTGAGATCTTCTTTAATTTTTTCTTCAGGGACTTGAAGTTCTTGTCATACAGATCTTTCACTTCCTTAGTTAGAGTCACGCCAAGGTATTTTATATTGTTTGTGACTATTGAGAAGGGTGTTGTTTCCCTAATTTCCTTCTCTGCCTGTTTATCCTTTGTGTACAGAAAGGCCATTGACTTGCTTGAGTTAATTTTATATCCAGCTACTTCACCGAAGCTATTTATCAGGCTTAGGAGTTCTCTGGTGGAATTTTTAGGGTCACTTATGTATACTATCATATCATCTGCAAAAAGCGATATTTTGACTTCTTCTTTTCTCATTTGTATCCCCTTGATCTCCTTTTGTTGTCTAATTGCTCTGGCTAGGACTTCAAGTACAATGTTGAATAATTAGGGAGAGAGTGGGCAGTCTTGTCTAGTCCATGATTTTAGTGGGATTGCTTCCAGCTTCTCACCATTTACTTTGATGTTGGCTACTGGTTTGCTGTATATTGCTTTTATCATGTTTAGGTATGGGCCTTGAATTCCTGATCTTTCTAAGACTTTTATCATGAATGGGTGTTGGATTTTGTCAAATGCTTTTTCAGCATCTAACGAAATGATCATGTGGTTTTTGTCTTTGATGTTGTTTATATAATGGATTACATTGATGGATTTTCATATATTGAACCATCCTTGCATCCCTGGGATGAAACCTACTTGGTCAGGATGGATGATTGTTTTGATGTGTTCTTGAATTCAGTTAGCGAGTACTTTATTGAGGATTTTTGCATCAATATTCATAAGGGAAATTGGTCTGAAGTTCTCTATTTTTGTTAGGTCTTTATGTGGTTTAGGTATCAGAGTAATTGTGGCTTCATAGAATGAGTTGGGTAGAGTACCTTCTGATTCTATTTTGTGGAATAGTTTGTGAAGAACTGGGATTAATTCTTCTTTGAAGGTTTGATAGAACTCTGCACTAAACCCATCTGGTCCTGGGCTTTTCTTGGTTGGGAGACTATTAATGACTGCTTCTATTTCCTTAGGGGATATGGGACTGTTTAGATCATTAACCTGATCTTGATTTAACTTTGGTACCTGGTATCTGTCTAGAAACTTGTCCATTTCATCCAGGTTCTCCAGTTTTGTTGAGTATAGCCTTTGGTAGAAGGATCTGATGGTGTTTTGGATTTCTTCAGGGTCTGTTGTTATGTCTCCCTTTTCATTTCTGATTTTGTTAATTAGAATACTTTCCCTGTGCCCTCTAGTTAGTCTGGCTAAGGGTTTATCTATCTTGTTGATTTTCTCAAAGAACCAGATCCTTGATTGGTTGATTCTTTGAATTGTTCTTCTTGTTTCCACTTGGTTGATTTCACCCCTGAGTTTGATTATTTCTTGCCATCTACTCCTCTTGGGTGAATTTGCTTCCTTTCATTCTAGAGCTTTTAGGTGTGTTGTCAAGCTGCTAATGTGTGCTCTCTCTAGTTTCTTTTTGGAGGCACTCAGAGCTATGAGTTTCTCTCTTAGAAATGCTTTTAATGTGTCTCATAAGTTTGGGTATGTAGTGGCTTCATTTTCATTAAACTCCAGAAAGTCCTTAATTTCTTTCTTTATTCCTTCCTTGACCAAGGTATCATTGAGAAGAGTATTGTTTAGTTTCCACGTGTGTGTTGGCTTTCTATTATTTTTTTTGTTATTGAAGATCAGTCTTAGTCCATGGTGATCTGATAGGGTGCATGGGACAATTTCAATATTTTTGTATATGTTGAGGCTTGTTTTGTGACCAATTATGTGATCAATTTTTGAGAAGGTGCTGAGAAGAAGGTATATCCTTTTGTTTTAGGATAAAATGTTCTGTAGATATCTGTCAGGTACATTTGTTTCATAACCTCTGTTAGTTTCACTGTGTCCCTGTTTATTTTCTGTTTCCATGATCTGTCCATTGTTGAAAGTGGTGTGTTGAAGTCTCCCACTATTACTGTGTGAGGTGCAATGTGTGCTTTGAGCTTTACTAAAGTATCTTTAATGAATAAGGTTGCCCTTGTATTTGGAGCATAGATATTCAGAATTGATAGTTCCTCTTAGAGGATTTTAACTTTGATGAGAATGAAGTGCCCTTCCTTGTCTTTTTTGATGACTTTGGGTTGGAAGTCAATCTTATCAGATATTAGAATGGCTACTCCAGCTTGTTTCTTCAGACCATTTGCTTGGAAAATTGTTTTCCAGCCTTTCATTCTGAGGTAGTGTCTATCTTGTTCTCTGAGATGAGTTTCCTGTAAGCAGCAAAATGTTGGGTGCTGTTTCTGTAGCCAGCCTGTTAGTCTATGTCTTTTTATTGGGGAGTTGAGTCCATTGATATTAAGAGATATTAGGGAGAATAATTAGGGAGATATTAGGGAGAAGTAATTGTTGCTTCCTTTTATTTTTATTGTTAGAGTTGGTGTTCTGTTTTTGTGGCTGTCTTCTTTTAGGTTTGTTGAGGGATTACCTTCTTGTTTTTTCTGCCTCCCCAACCAAAGCAGTCTCAGGTCCCGCACGATTGGACTGGAGCAGAAGCTGTGTTCCACTCACCAGAAGTCTCAAGATCCTGTGGCGGGTGTTGTATTGGTTTTTTTCTGTTATTATCCTTTGAAGTGCTGGATTCGTGGAAAGATAATGTGTGAATTTGGTTTTATCATGGAATACTTTGGTTTCTCCATCTATGGTAATTGAGAGTTTGGCTGGGTATAGTAACCTGGGCTGGAAATTGTGTTCTCTTAGTTTCTGTATAACATCTGTCCAGGCCCTTCTGGCTTTCATACTCTCTGGTGAAAAATCCGTTGTAATTCTGATAGGCTTGCCTTTATATGTTACTTGACCTTTTTCCCTTACTGCTTTTAGTATTCTATCTTTATTTAGTGCATTTGTTGTTCTGATTATTATGTGTCAGAAGGAGTTTCTTTTCTGGCCCAGTCTATTTGGAGTTCTGTAAGCTTCTTATATGTTCATGGGCATCTCTTTCTTTAGGTTTGGGAAGTTTTCTTCTATAATTTTGTTGAAGATATTTGCTGGTCCTTTGAGTTGAAAATCTTCATTCTCATCTACTCCTATTATCCGTAGGTTTGGTCTTCTCATTTTGTCCTGGATTTCCTGGATGTTTTGAGTTAGGATCTTTTTGGATTTTGTATTTTCTTTGATTGTCGTGCAGATGTTCTCTATGGAGTCTTCTGCACCTGAGATTCTCTCTTCCATCTCTTGTAATCTGTTGGTGATGCTCACATCTATGGTTCCAGATTTCTTTCCTAGTTTTTCTATCTCCAGTGTTGCCTCAATTTGGGTTTTCTTCATTGTCTCTACTTCCCTTTTTAGGTCTTGGATGGTTTTATTCAATTCCATCACCTGTTTGGTCGTGTTTTCCTGCAATTCTTCAAGGGATTTTTGTGCTTCCTCTTTAATGTCTTCTACCTGTTTAGCAGTGTTCTCCTGCAATCCTTTAAGGGATTTTTGTGCTTCCTCTTTAATGTCTTCTTCCTGTTTAGCAGTTTTCTCCTGTATTTCTTTAAGTATGTTATTAAAGTCCTTCTTGATGTCCTCTACTATCATCATGAGATATGCTTTTAGATCCGGGTCTAGCTTTTCCGGTGTGTTGGGGTGCCCTGGACTGGGCGAAGTGGGAGTGCTGGGTTCTGATGATGGTGAGTGGTCTTGGTTTCTGTTACTAAGATTATTAACTTTACCTTTTGCCATCTGGTAATCTCTGGGGTTAGTTGTTATCGTTGTCACTGTTTAAAGATTGGAGCAGACTCTGTGTTCCACTCACTAGAAGTCTCAAAATGCTGTGGTGGGTGTCGTGGGTAGCTGGCGGGTGTCGTGGGTAGCTGGCGGGTGTCAGCCGACCCTGTGCTCTACCTACCCCGGCGCTGGTCAGTCTGGAAGAAGCTTGTGGCCCTACTCAGGCCGGATTTCTGCCTCCCCAACCAAAGCAGTCTCAGGTCCCACGCGATTGGACTGGAGCAGAAGCTGTGTTCCACTCACCAGAAGTCTCAAGATCCTGTGGCGGGTGTTGTGGGTAGCTGGCGGGTGTCAGCCGACCCTGCGCTCTAGCTACTACGGTGCTGGTCAGCCTGGAAGATACACCAGACTTTTCACCAGAGTCTATGAAAGCCAGATAATCCTGCACAAATGTTATACAGAAACTAAGAGAACACAAATGCCAGCCCAGGCTACTATACCCAGCCAAACTTTCAATCACCATAGATGGAGAAACCAAAGTATTCCATGACAAAACCAAATTCACACATTATCTTTCCAGGAATCCAGCCCTTCAAAGGATACTAACAGAAATAAACCAATACAAGGATGGGAACCATGCCCAAGTAAAAGCAAGAAAGTAATCCTCCAACAAAACTAAAAGAATAAAGCAATAAGAACAGAATGCCAACTCTAACAACAAAAATAATAGGAAGCAACAATTACTTTCCCTTAATATCTCTTAATATCAATGGACTCAATTACCCAATAAAAAGACATAGACTAACAGACTGGCTATACAAACAGGATCCAATATTTTGCTGCTTACAGGAAACCCATCTCATGGAAAAAGAGAGACACTACCTCAGAATGAAAGGCTGGAAAACAACTTTCCAAGCAAATGGTCTGAAGAAACAAGCTGGAGTAGCCATTCTAATATCTAATAAAATCGACATCCAAACCAAAGTTATCAAAAAAGACAAGGAGGGGCACTTCATACTCATCAAAGGTAAAGTCTTCCAAGAGGAATTCTCAATTCTGAATATCTATACTCCAAATGCAAGATCAGCCACATTCATTGAAGAAACTTTAGTAAAGTTAAAAGCATGCATTGCACCTCACACAATAATAGTGGGAGACTTCAACACAAAACTTTCATCAATAGACAAATCATGGAAACAGAAACTAAACAGGGAAACAATGAAACTAACAGAAGTTATGAAACAAATGGATTTAACAGATATCTACAAAACCTTTTATCTTAAAAAAAAGATATACCTTCTTCTCAGCACCTCATAGTACATTCTCCAAAGTTGAAAATAAAATTGGTCACAAAACAGACCTCAACAGATAGAAAAATATTGAAATTTTCACATGCATCCTATCAGATCACCATGGACTAAGGCTGATCTTCAATAACAACATAAATAATAGAAAGCCAACATTCACGTGGAAACTGAACAACACTTTTCTCAATGATAACATGGTCAAGGAAGGAATAGAGAAAGAAATTAAAGACATTTTAGAGTTTAATGAAGATGTAGCCACAACATACCCAAACTTATGGGACAAAATGAAAGCATTTCTAAGAGGAAAACTCATAGCTCTGAGTGCCTCCAAAAAGAAACTAGAGAGAGCACACACTAGTATCTTGACAACACACCTAAAAGCTGTAGAACAAAAGGAAGCAATTTCACACAAGTGGAGTAGATGGCAGGAAATAATCAAACTCAGGGGCAAAATCAACCAAGTGGAAACAAGGAGAATTATTCAAAGACTCAACCAAATGAGGAGCTGGTTCTTTGAGAAAATCAACAAGATAGCTAAACCCTTAGCCAGACTCACTAAAGGGCACAGCGACAGCATTCTAATTAACAAAATCAGAAGTGAAAAGGGAAACATAACAACACATCCTGAAGAAATCCAAACCACCATCAGATACTTCTACAAAAGGATATACTCAACAAACCTGGAGAACGTGAATGAAAAGGACAAATTTCTAGGCAGATACAAGGTATCAAAGTTAAAGCAGGATCAGGTTAAGGATCTAAACAGTCCTATATCCCCTAAAGAAATAGAAGCAGTCATTAATAGTCTACCAACCAAAAAAAAAAAAAAAAAAAAAAAAAAAAAAAAAAAAAAAAAAAAAAAAAAAACCAAGGACCAAATGGGTTTAGTGCAGAGTTCTATCAGACCTTCAAAGAAGATCTAATCCCAGTTCTTCACAAACTATTCCACAAAATAGAAGCAGAAGTTACTCTACCCAACTCATTCTATGAAGCCACAATTACTCTGAAATCTAAACCACAGAAAGACCCAATAAAGATAGAGAACTTCAAACCAATTTCCCTTATGAATATGAACACAAAAGTACTCAATAAAATTCTCTCTAATTGAATCTAAGAACACATCTAAACAATCATCCATTCTGACCAAGTGGGTTTCATTCCAGCGATGCAGGGATCATTTAATATATGGAAATCCATCAATGTAATCCACTATATAAACAAACTCAAAGACAAAAACCACATGATCATCTGGTTACATGCTGAGAAAGCATTTGACAAAATCCAACACCCATTCATGATAAAAGTCTTGGAAAGATCAGGAATTCAAGGTCTGTACCTAAACATGATAAAAGCCATCTACAGCAAACCAGTATCCAACATCAAAGTAAATCCTAAGAAGCTGGAAGCAATCCCACTAAAATCAGGGACTAGACAAGGCTGCCACTTTTCTCCCTACCTATTCAACATTGTACTTGAAGTCCTAGCCAGAGCAATTCGACAACAAAAGGATATTAAGAGGATACAAATTGGAAAGAATAAGTCAAAATATCACTATTTGCAGATGATATGATAGTATTTATAAATGATCTGAAAAATCCACCAGAGAACTCTTAAACCTGATAAACAGCTTCAGTGAAGTAGCTGTATATAAAATAAACAAGTCAATGGCCTTTCTGTACACAAAGGATAAACAGGCAGAGAGAGATTTTAGGGAAACAGCACCCTTCTCTATAGTCACAAATAATATAAAATACCTTGGTGTGACTCTAACTAAGGAAGTGAAAGAACTGTATGATAAGAACTTCAAGTCTCTGAAGAAAGAAATTGAAGAAGATCTCAGAAGATGGAAAGATCTTCCATGCTCATGGATTGGCAGGATCAATATAGTAAAAATAGTAGCTATCTTGCCAAAAGCAATCTACAGATTCAATGCAATCCCCATCAAAATTCCAACTCAATTCTTCAAGAAATTGGAAAGGGCAATCTGCAATTTCATCTGGAATAACAAAAAACATAGGATTGCAAAAACTCTCCTCAAGGATAAAAGAACTTCTGGTGGAATCACCATAACTGACCTAAAGCTGTACTACAGAGCAATTGTGATAAAAACTACATGGTACTGGTATAGCGACAGACAAGTAGAGCAATGGAATAGATTTGAAGACCCAGAAATGAACCCACACACCAATGGTCACTTGATAATAGTCACTTATAATAGTCAGAAGCTGGAAAGAACACAGATGCCCCTCAACAGAGGAATGGATACAGAAAATATGGTACATTTACACAATGGAGTACTAATCAGCTATTAAAAAGAATGAATTTATGAAATTCCTAGGCATATGGATGTACCTGGAGGGCATCATCATGAGTGAGGTAACCCAATCACAAAAGAACTAACATGATATGTACTCACTGATAAGTGGATATTAGCCCAAAAACTTAGGATACCCAAGATATAAGATACAAATTGCGAAACACATGAAACTCAAGAAGAATGAAGACCAAAGTGTGGATATTTTGCCCCTTCTTAGAATTGGGAACAAAACACCCATGGAAGGAGTAACAGAGACAAATTTTGGAGCTGTGATGAAAGGATGGACCATCTAGAGACTGCCATACCTGGAGATCCATCCCATAATCAGCCATCAAACCCTGACATCATTGCATACACTACCAAGATTTTGCTGAAAGACCCTTATATAGCTGTCTCTTGTGAGACTATGCTGGGGCCTAGCAAATACAGAAGTAGATGCTCACAGTCAGCTATTGGATGGATCCCAAGGCTCCCAATGAGGAAATAGAGAAAGTACCCAAGGGTCTGGGGGGATCTGTAACCCTATAGGTGGAACAATAATATGAACTAACCAGTACCCCGGGAGCTTGTGTCTCTAGCTGCATATGTATCAGAAGACAGCCTAGTTGGCCATCAGTGGAACGAGAGGCCCATTGGTCGTGCAAACTTTATATGCCTCAGTACAGGGGAATGCCAGGGCCAAGAAGTGGGAGTGGGTGTGTGGAGGAGTTGGTGTGGGAGCGTGTGGGGGTCTTTTGGGAAAGCACTGAAAATGTAAATGAAATAAATACCTAATAAAATATATTAAAAATATTAAACATGTTTAATATTAATTTTAATATTCAGGATGGATAAGGATTTCACAGCATTTAAAATACGAATATCAATTTCCAATATGAACACAACTGATGAAATTCTCAATAAAATTATTAAGATGAAGTTGAACATCTTATTAATAGGATATGCACTATGGTCAAAACATTTTCATTGCAGAAATACAAAAGCTATTCAACATATATGAATAGTTAAACTTTATATATTTACTGAAAAATGGATGAAATTTACATCATAATTCATGAGATTATTCTTGAAATAATAATTCATAATAATAATAATTTTTCATGAGATTATTCATGAAATACATTCAGAAACTAAAACCTTTGAGAAATTTGATCTTCTTTCAAGATTAAAAAATATCTAGGAATAGAAATATTAAACAGCAATATGATGAGGTCATTATGTTCTATATTATACTTAATGGTAAATTTTGAAACATGCTTTTCATAAATAAATATCAAAACAAGCTTTTCTACTTTTACTTGTCTTATTTCATATAGAGTTTAAAATCTTAGCTATAACACTAAGGCAACAGAAAAAAATAAAACAATGCCCATATAAAATAGTCAAATCACTCTTATTTGCATATGGCATGATCTTATATTTAAAATACAGTCATTGTTCTGCTAGAAGACTATCATATCATTACAAAACTTCAATAAAGTTGAGTGCCATGACTTTTAATTTTCAACTTGCCAAAATCTCGAATGAACTGGTAAGAGTCTGAAATTTTGGTTTGCCTTGGAGAATGTCAGTAATGAAATGAAATGAGTAGAAATGACAGCATGAGTGGGCAGCACCACACCCTGGGGTCGAGTGCTGAAATATATTAAAAAAACAGAGTTTTATTTTGTTCTCTGTCCCTAATTAAGAATGCAATTTGTCCAGTTCCCTCTAGCTTTTACTGCTGCTATCTCCTTCCTATGATGGACCTAGAATTTTCAGTAAAAGTAAACACTTTCTCCCACAAATTGCTTTCACCTGGATGTATAATTAGAGAAATAGGAAAGAAAATTAAGGAAATGGACATATAATTGCCAAAAACAGAAAGAAAATTAAGGAAATGCAGAATACAAATTAATATATAAAACATATTTCCTTTTTGACATTAATATAAGCTTAACAAAGTATTCATAAAAATAATGCCACTTAAATTAACCTTTAAAATATCTAAAAATAGGTCTGTTCAGATTGTCAAAGTCATCTACAATGAAAACTGAACAGAAAATCACTGGTGAAGAAGACACTAAGAAATTTCTAGAATAAATACTGCTATGATGGCCATGGGAACTGACATAAACATCTGTACAATCTTTCCTAATATTTCATTGAAATTACTTATAGAATTATAAAATTCTGTCCTAAAATTTATATGAAATCACAAAAGGACCCCAATTTCCAAAGAAATCTTCTTGAAGACTGCAATGCTAAAAATAGAGTAGTACCGAAGTTTCAAGTCAACTACAAACCTACGTGGAAAGGAGACTAAGTAGATGAATGGCATGTAATAGATAACCAAAAAAGAAACCTACAGATCTATAGTCACAATTACCTCATCAGTGGGCTTAAAACATATAAGAATAAACATCTCTTTTACAAATTATACAGGGAAAAGTTGATAACTACATGGAGAATATTGAAAGGGATTTCCAATACCTCATGACTACAGACAGGAGCCTAGCATAATTGTTCTGACAAGCTCCACCTAGTACCTGAATACAACAGATGCAAAAACCAATAACCAAACATTTGATGAAGCTTAGGGACTCTTTTTCTTAGTTACTTTTTTTTATTTTTTTATTTTTATTTTTTTTACAGTCCAGCCATAACCCCGCTCCTGCTCTCTGCTCCCAACCCTGCTCCTGCTCTCTGCTCCCACAATTCCTCATCCTAGCCTCCTCCTCCCTGTCTCCAAAACGATTCTCTCCCAACACAAGCCTCCTGACTTCCTGGGGTCTCAAGTCTCTCAAGGGTTTGGTGATTCTTCTCCCACTGACGCCAGACCCTGCAGTCCTCTACTACATAAGTGTCAGAGTTCTCAGACCAGCTTGTGTATGTGTTCTGCTTGGTGGCTCAGTGTCTGAGAGATCTCAGGGGTCCAGGTTAGTTGAGACTGCTGGTCTTCCTATGGATCACCTTCCTCCTCAACTTCTTTCAGGGTTTCACTAATTCAACCACTGGGGTCCTCGACTTCAGTCCAATTGTTGAGTGTAAGTATTGCATCTGTTTCAGTAAACTGCTTGTTGGGCCTGTCAGAGGACAACCATGCTAGGTTCCTGTCTGTAACCACACCATAGTATCAGTAATAGTGTCAGGTCTTGGAGCCTATCCTTGAGCTGGATCCCAATTTGGCCCAGTCACTGAACCTCATTTCCCTCAGTCTCTTCTCCATTTTTGTCCCTGCAGTTCTTTTAGACAAGAACAATTCTGGGTCAGAGTTTTTGACTGTGAGATGGCCACCCCATTGATGCCCTGCCTTTCTACTGGAGGTGGGCTCCATGACTATTCTACCCCCATGGTAGAACATTTCATCTAAGATCCTTCCCTTTGAGTCCTGAGAGTCTCTCACTTCTCAAGTTTCTGATACTTTCTGGAGGATCCCCCGGCCTCTCAACCCATGAGGTTGCATCATATTTCCATTCATTCTCCTGGCCCTTACGACTTCTATCCTTCTCCCTACTCCCTACCTGATCATGTTCCCCTTTTTCAATCCTGCTCCCTTCTCTCAACCAGGTACCTCCCTCCCTCTGCCTCCAGTGATTTTTTTTTTCTGTCCAAAGTGGAATTGAAGACATGTCACTTGGGCCCCTCTGCTTGTTAACCTTCTTGAGTTCTGTGGATTGTGTGTCCTGGTACTCTGTACTTTTCAGTCTAATATCCACGTATTATTGAGTACATATCATACATGTCCTTTTGGGTCTGAGTTACTTCACTCGGGGTAATATTTTCTAGTTCCATCCATCTGCCTGTAAAACTATGGTATCCTTGTTCTTTTTTTATTATTAATTTTTAATTTTCAGTTGGTTCTTCTATTTATTCACATTTCAAATGTTGTCCCCCTTCTAAGTTTTCCCCCACAAAGTCCCGTTGTCCTGGTTCTTAATACATGAGTAGTAGTTCATTGTGTAAATGAACCATATTTTCTGTATCCATTTTTCATTTGGAACATCTGGGTTGTTTCAGGCTTCAGGTTATTATAAATAAGGCTGCTATGAGCATAGTGGATCATGTTTCCCTGTGGTATAGTGGGGCATCTTTTAGTTATATGTCCAAGAGTTGAATAGCTGGGTCTTTGGGTAGATTTATTTCCAATTTTCTGAGGAAACTCCCTTAAGGAAGAGTTGAGGGAAGAATTGAGGGTCCCGAACGTGATAGGAACTGCACAAGAAGACCAACAGTGTCAACTAACATGGACCCTTGGGGTCTCTCAGTGACTGAACAACCAACCAAAGTGCATACATGGACTGGACTGAGGACACAAGCATATATGTAGTAGATCAGATGTCCAGTCATTCTTCATGTGGATCAGCTACCAACTGGATCAGGGACTGTCCCTAAAGCTGTTGCCTATCTATGTCATCCTTTCCCCAGTAAGGCTGCCTTCTCTTGCCTCAGTGGGAAAGGTTGCACCGAGTTCTGAAGAGACTTGATGTACCAGTGTGGAGGAGAAGGGGGCATATGATGAGGGACTACATACTGGGCAGACCAGGAGGGGTTCAGAAATTGTGATGAAAAGTGAATGAGTAAATTAATAAAATTTAAAAAATGAATGTAGTACCAAATGCCTTTTAAATTCTGGCCTCTCTAATTCTAGATTGATAGAGACCTCAGACTTAATTGGGAACATTTATCTTGACAAAAGTTAACTGAGAGACTCCTAACGAGTCAAAATGCAGAGAATGAGTGACTATGGACTGACTGGCTCAGCTACTAATGGGGTATTTAGATCATACCCTGTCTGCAAGGTTCAGTCACCATATTGCAAAAGATATTGAAAATTTTGTGAGAACCAGGTCAGGGGTATTGGAGCAAAACACTATTCTGTGAATATGACAGGAACACATACAAACTCACAACAGCTATGACTGCCTGAACAAGACAGTCACAGCATCAAGCCAGTCATGGAAGGGGAAACATCTTAAGTCTATACATTTAATAACATCTAGGTGGGGAAGAATCTATTTTCTTTAAGAGTTTGCTCCTGGTAGGTTGATCACTCTCCAGTGGATGGCCCCATACCTCAGAGGACTATGAACAGCACAAACATGAGTCAATAGGCAATTAGTATTTTAAAAAAGGACCCAAAATTGAGGGATAAGAAAGTTGGAATCAGTCTGCAAAGAATTAAAGGAAGAGTGGGATATAAACATGATTAAATGCATTGTTTGAAATTTTCAATGAACTAATAAATTTTATTAAAAATAAAATATGATGCATATTTATGTACAAAGAACATACTATTTATCAGAAATAAAGAAATGCAAAATCCTGCAATTTTCAGCAAAAAAAAAAAATTAAGAAAAAGATCATAGAATGTCAGTCTATGTACAGTATCCTTGTAACAGACAAGTCTGATCTTTAAAAGGTCACTAACTCATATATGACATTTGTCTTCATTTTAAAAGTAATTATATGGGCTGGAGAGATGACTGAGTGATTAAGAGCACCAGCTAATCTTTGAGAGTGAGTTCAATTCCCAACAACCACCTGAGTGGTTCACAAATTTCTGTAACTACAGTGGAGGAAAGGATATCACTCCATCTCCAGGACTGCTACAATATATGTGTAGAACATACATGCAGAACATTCACTTCTAAGACACACATACACATACATAATAAAATAAAAATTAATATTAAATACTTACTGAAAGTGATTATAATGCTGGGACTTTATAAACATTAGGGAACATTATATAAAATAGTTTATGGTATATAATATCATTATAATATATTAATATATTTATTATTTTTAAAGGATAGTTTTTAGTTTAAAACCTCAATATATATTAAATTCCTTTTTAATAGTGTTTTGACCTAGAGAGTATATTTTGAAAAATTAATGCTCAATGTGCAAACACAAATTTATATAAAGATGAGGAAAGAAAACAGTAAAATTTGAAAACTCTAAAATATCTTATTATGATAAAATACATATAGTATCAAGATATTGTATTCATTTTAAATTTAAAGTTAACTGGCATTAATTACATGGACAATGTACACTATCTCTGCTATTTATTCGCAAGGCTTTTACATTACATTAAACTAAAAATTTGTATCTAGAAAGTCATTTTTCTCATCTCTCCATTCCTGTTAACATCTAACCCCCCTTTTGTTCTTTGTTTATTTAAGCAGAAGTATCATGTGCAAGTGAGCTATCCATTTTCTTCACTGCACAATTTGCTCTGGAATTGATGACTATTGGCCAGCTGTGCATATCATCCACAACGGCTTTTGGATTCTATGACAAAAGTTTGTAAGACATGTCAGTGCAGTTGAATTTCTTTTTGTACAGGGTTAACATCACTTTTAGTTCTTTGACACTGTGCACTAGTAACTGCCAGAAGATTCTGGTGAGCATTTGCTTTTTTTTTTTCCTCCTTTCATAACTAACCAGTGTTGGTTGGGAGTCAAGATCTAGCACTTGGATCTTTTCCAGATCCTGTTGTTCAGACTTCTGGGTTACCAACATGTGTGCTTAATTTTGACACTTAAGTTTAACTGGTGTTGAAAGAATATCCTTGGGTTTTGTTTTTGTTTTTGTTTTTGTTTCTGTTTTTTAATGATATTGGGCTTCTCCAGAGGTGGGAGAGCAACCATGATACTTTTCAGAAGATGGCAACCACCTTGTAGGTAGTGCAAAGGAAAAAAAAAGAGTACTTCACTTAATTAATATTAATTTAATATGTCTGTGTATGTGAAAGTAGTGTGCACTTGCTTGATTTGTTTGAACTCTTAAGGCTATTATCCCTTCACCATCTTTGGAGACAGATACAAATGATAACCCAAGGAGAAAAGAAAACAATGCCATCCTTACTAGGAAGAAATACTGTAGTCATCATACCTTCTATTTCATTTTACTTTTGTTTTTGTTTACCTTTTTAATATTATAGTTGTGAGCATTAGATGTTCAGATGTCCTATTTTCATTTTAATCTCAATGTGATTTAAAAGCAAGAATACAAACAAAAACTACTTTAGAATTTTATATTATCTCTGCCATAATGGCTCTGATGTAACAAAAAGTGTCAAAAAAATGTTGCTGTGGAAGTAAGGATAGGGAACATGTCTTCACTGTTAGTGGGAGTAATAAGGTCTCTAGGGAACTCAGTGGGGGAGGTTCCTTAAAAATCTAGAAACACGTCTACCATCTAACAAGCTGTCTCATTCTTCTCATTCTTGGATATATTCCTAAAATTCTCTATATCCTACCATTGAGCTATAGTATATATATAATATACATATGATATATTAACATATGTAATATAATAATCATATCATTATATCATATACATGGTATATAATTATGTAATATATAATATATTAATTATAATATAATATAAATGATAATTTATAATATAATATAATATAATATGATATAATATATAATATCTTAACATATATGTTTATATATACACATACACAATATAGCTATATAGTATATAGAGATAATTATATATCTGTGGGTGATATATATCATCCCATAAGTAGATACATACTCAACAGTTAAAAAACTGAAATTATGAAGTTTTCCACTAAATGGATAGATATTCTAAATGGATATTCTAAGTGAAAAAATTCAAATTCAGAAAGACTACGACAAATGTATATTTTCTCTTATGATATGGATGTTATCTTTGGATATTTAAATACATGTCTTTAAATTTTAATACTCATAGAAATTAGGAAAGTAGTAAGGGGTCATCATCATGTATGAGGAGTTTTAAAAGGAGGTTAGAATGCAGGTGTTCTAAGGTATGCATCAAGAAATTATGGATTGTTGGGGAGAAAAATGGTATACAATAGAGAAATAAATATTTCATTCTTTACACAGTTTTGACTATAGAAGCAATAAACAAATTGCACACGCCTGTAAGTAAATTAAAAACATAGCACAATAGTATTGAGATTGCTTCCCTGGAAGGTTGCACTGGTGTCAAGAAGCATAAACAAGAACTGAAAGCTGTTCTGTGTTTTACAGTGACACGGCAATAGAAGGGATCAGATATGCAGTTTCAAGTTGGACATTGTAACCAGACAGTACCAGAGACTTCACGGGTGGGTACAGGGACAGATTATCTTAAGCCAGCATCTTAGTCAAATTATAAGAGAAGAGAAGAGAAGAAGCTTAGAAAATAAGCCAACCTTTGCAGATATGAACTGCAGGGAACCTGTGGGCCTGTGTAGTCTCTTGTGCCCCTGTGAGACAGAAAAACTAAAAAGTAATGTAGGAGACTCTCCATAGTACCTTTGCAGCACTCATGACTGACTTGTCAGCACCATGGACTGGAACTGAACCTACAAAGACAGTTATTTACAGGAAGGAGACAGGTCACACCTTAGTGTTTCCAAAATGATAGGGGTCTAGATAGACCTATCCTTAATATCCTTGTAGAAGATGGGTATGGGGAGTAGGGGTGACAAAGAGGACACAAGTTACTGCTTCCTGAGGTATTGAAAAAAGAAATGACATCATTGTGTTAGGTATATGGTACATGCTCAATAAATTTTATTGTTAAAACAGGCCTTTGTTGAGCACAAAATGAATTTCAAAACTTTAGACTATATAATTTAAGTACCCCTCACAGTAAATCTTGGGTCTTGGAGATTACAATCTCAACCTCTTAGCAATCATGCCACACTATGTTTTTTTTTTTTTTCATTCACTATGACTTTAAACTGAACCCCTTTTAAATAAACTATTGTATATGTTTGTGCACAATGCTTTTTTTTTTCTTTTTGCACAGAGGTGATGTGTAGCTTACAAATATTTCTATAATTCAACATAATGTAACACAAAACCAGATTTTTTTTTCTTTTAAGAACAAAGCCTCCACAATTTCTTTGAGTATTGTTCTGTCATTTGACTGCATTATATCTCTGATGTTCATGTGCACTGAGTACATTATGGACTTCTCTAGGAAATGTAATTTTTAAGTAAATGTAAAATGCTTTGATAAATCAAAACATGTGAGTGAAATTTTGAAAAATGTCCCAGTCTGTTTTGAGACATAAAATAAAGCTTGGTCTTTAACATAATATAATATATAAACCTGAAAACAAAGAGGGAGGTGAATTGGGGTTAGAGGTACAAGCAGAAGTAAGTGGAATAGAGGATGAAAGGGTAAGGTAGATGAAGTATAGGGAAAGGTAACTAACACTAAACCTTTGAAAAATCATATGGACATATACTACTATAGAAATCCCATAAAATAGTATAAATGCACATATAAAATGAATTTGTATGGAGTTACTCTATATTAGTGAAGTCAATGTTCTTGCTAGGCCTGAAAAACTGTCAAATACAAAGTTCATTTCCAGGTATAGGTCACCTCCTTTGGAGGTATTGGTCATTGAGCTGTCATAGATCTTTCCTCATCATTAAAAGCTGTTTTTTTTTTCCCTTTAGGTCATGATGGTTAATCTCCATTGCAGAATATGCTACATTTCTGAGACATAGAACATGGAGAAATCAAGTGTTTACTTATCTGAAGGCATTATCCTTACTATCAATCTTTCATAAGATTTATTGGTAAAACAATATGAAATGTACAGTTGAAAGAGAGAAGGGCACTAGGAAATTTAATGTTAGAAACAAAACCTGTGCTGAAGGAGATAATGAGATCAAAGTTAAATGTGATCTACACTGGAAGAAAGAAATGGAATAACATTCAGGGATGACCCCATACAGGTAAGCTTACAACTTGTAAAAACAAACAAACAAACAAACAAACAAACAAACAAAGAGAAAAGTCCAAAAAAGAAGAAAAAGAAAAGAAAACAGTCTCAGGAATTTTTTGTTCCAAGAAAGCAAAAGCAATTAGTGCTACTGCCAATGTATTTCGCACAGGTCAGGATCACTTTCATATAGGTGACCAAACTTGGTAGTGTGGTCCATATTATTCTGGCTTTAAAGTAATGAAAGATACATGAGTAAAGCAATTATTGATTCCTATACAGTTAGAGAGAGCCATTGAAGTCCGGTATGTAATACAGAGAAGTTCCTGCAAGGAAGACTCGAGAGGACATGTGACACTATTAAAATTAAGCCTAGATTGAATTGAAGACCACAGAATATTACAGGTGTGAGAGTCATAGGATATCTATAAGGGTGGCTATACACAGTTGATGGAACCAATGAGAGGAGAGAGGGAGAGAGGGGAGAGGGTGAGAGGGGAGAGGGAGAGAGGGGAGAGGGGGGAGGGGGGAGGGGAGAGGGAATTTTATAGGTAGCAAAGCTGAAACAGAAGAGTATCTAGCCACTGACATTATACACAGTGCTATAGAATTTGAAGTTTTCCTTGAATGACTTCAGTGTTGCTTTTGTTCTATTGCTGTTAACAAAGCACTCTGACTGAGGCATCTTATAAAAGAAAGCGTTTAACTAGGCTTGTGCTTTCAAAGGGGTAGAGTGTCATTACAGAGCAAAGCATAGCAGCTGAAATAGATAAGAACTTGGGTTTTGGCAACTAGAGGCCTGCTCTGAGGGATACACCTCCAAAAGGCCACACTTTGTAATACTTCCCAAACAGATCCACCAACTGGAAAAAATATTTAAACATATGAGTATATGGGAGACGTTATAATTCCCTTATGAAGTACTAATGTTAACCTTGTTTATTTATATGTATTTCCCCTTCATTTTCTTAATTTAATTATTAAAAAAAGGTTCCCAACCCTAGGCCAATTTTTAGTCATTTAACTATTACAGTCTTTTAATCATTTATGCCAATGCCTTACCAGATATATGACTTTCATGTTTTCTATAATTTTGGTTACAATTTTATCTCATTGTTAGGATTATCTAACTCAAAATGTTTGTGATTTTTTACTACATTTATTGTACTTTTTTTCTTTTATTATTATTATTAATCATTCCATTCATTTACATCTCAAATGATAGCCCACTTCCTGGTTACCCAATCCACCAATCTCATGGTATTCCACTTCCTGGTTACCCCTCTGCCACACCCTATCCCACATCTGCCCTCCACCTCCTTTTTGCCTGTATGAGAGTGTTCCCCCATCCACCCACAATCTCCTGCCCCATAATTCCATCATCCTCCTACTCTGGGGCACCAAACCTCTCCAGGAATTAGGGCCTCCCATCCTGTTGCTGTTGAGCAAGGACATCCTCTACTACATATGTATCTGGATCCAAAGATAACTGGGTATACTCCTTGGTTGGTGGTCTAGACTTTGGGAGAACTGGGTAGTCAGGCCAGCCCATGTTGTTCTTCCAATGGGATTGCAATCCCTATCTGCTTCTCAGTCCTTCTGCCAGCTCCCCCACCAGTTTCCCTGAGTTCAGGCTGATGATTGGCCCCAATCATATGCTTCTTCATTGGTCAGTTCCTGGCCAGACCTACCTAGGAACTGCCACACTTAGTTCCTGTCCACAACTGCCTTTTGGCCACAGCATCAGTGTTGGGTATGGTGTCTGCAGACATAATGTATCCTCAGGTGTGGCAGTTCCCAGATTGGCCATTCCTTCAGTCTCTGTCCCATTTTTTGTCCCTGTTCTTCCTTTGGACAGGAACATTTTTGGGTTAAAAAAATCTCTGAGATAGATTTACTATTGTAGGAATATTGCTATTCCAAATGAATTTGAGTATTGTTCTAACTTTGTGAAGAATTGATTTGGAATTTTGATGGGGATTGCAATGATGGTCCCATTTGTCGATTGTTGCTCTTAAAGCACAAGCCATTAGTGTTTTGTTCAGGATGTTTTCCCTGTGCCCAAGTATTCAAGGCTCTTCTTAAATATCTCTTCTACTAGATTCAGTGTATCTGGTTTTATGTGAAAATCCTTGATCCTCTTAGACTTGAACATTGTGGAAGGTGATAGGTATGGATCAATGTGCATTCTTCTACATACAGACCTCGAGTGAAACCAGCACTGTTTGTTGAAAATGCTGTCTTTTTTCCATTGAATAGGTTTAGATTCTTTGTCAATGATCAAAAGACCACATGTGTATAGGTTCATTTCTGGGTCTTCCATTCTAAACCATCGATCTACTTGCCTGTTTCTGTACAAATACTATACAGTTTTTGTCACTTTTGTTCTATAGTACAATTTGAGGTCAGGGATGATGATTCCCCCAAAGTGTTTTTTTATTGTTGAGAATAGTTTTTACTATCCTAGGAATATTGGTATTCCAAAGGAATTTGAGTATTGTTCTAACTTTGTGAAGAATTGATTTGAAATTTTGATGGGGATTGCAATGAATCTGTAGATTGCTTTTGGTAAGATGGCCATTTTTACTTTAATAATTCTGCCAATCCATGAACATGGGAGATATTTCCATCTTCTGAGGTCTATTTCATCATCTTTCTTCAGAGACTTGAAGTTCATATTTTATAGATCTTTCACTTGCTTGGACAGAGTCACAGCAAGATATTTTCTATTGCTTGTGATTATTGTGAAGGGTGTCATTTCACTAATTTCTTTCCCATCCCTTTTATCCTTTGAGTAGAGGAAATCTACTGATTTGTTTCAGTTAATTTTATATCCAGCCACTTTGCTGAAGTTGTTTATCAGGCTTATAAGCTCTCTAGTCAAATCTTTGGGGTCACTTATATATACTGTCATATTATCTGCAAATAGTGATAACTTCACTTCCTCCTTGCAAATTTATATCCCTTTGATCTTTTTTTACTGTCTTGTTAGAAGACAATAAAAGTTTTCTTGTTAGAACTTCAAGTACTAATTTGAATCCACAGGGAGAGAGTTGGCAATCTTTTCTAGTCCCTGATTTTAGTGGGATTGCTCCAAGTTTCTCTGTATTTAGTTTGATGTTTGCTACTGATTTGCTGTATATTGCTTTATTATGTTTAAGTATGGGCCTTTAATTCCTGATCTTTCCAAGACTTTTATCATGAAGGGGTGTTGAAATTTATCAAATGCTTTTGCAGCAACTAATGAGATGATCATATTTTTTCATTGCATTTGTTTATATAGTGGTTCATGTTGATGGATTTCTGTATATTGAACCATCCCTGCATCCTTGGGATGAAGTCTACTTGGTCATGGTGGATGATAGTTTTGGTGTGTTCTTGGATTCAGTTTATGAGATTTTCTTGAGAATTTTTGCATTAATATTCATAAGAGAAATTGCTCTGCAGTTCTCTTTCTTTGTTGGGTCATTCTGTGGTTTAGGTATCAGTGTAACGGTGGCTTCATAGAAAGAATTCGGTAGAGTACCTTCTGTTTTATCTTGTGGAACAGTTTGAAGAGTATTGGTATTAGACCTTTTCTGAAGGTCTGAAACAATTCTGCACTAAAACCATCTAGCCCTGGGTGATTTTTAGTTAGGAGAAGTTTAATAACTTCATCTATTTCTTTTGGGGTTATGTGGCTGTTCTGATGGTTTATCTGTTTTAACTTTGGTAACTGACATGTGTCTATAAAATTATCCATTTAATCCATATTTTACAGTTCTGTTTAGTAAAGACTTTTGTAGTAGGATATGGTTACTTTTTAAATTTTCTCAGCTTTTGTTGTTATGTCTCACTTTTCATTTCTGACTTTGCCAATTTGGATGCTGTCTCTGTGCCCTGTGTTTAGTCTGACTAAGGGTTTGTCTATCTTGTTGAATTTCTCAAAGATCCAGTTCTTAGTTTTGTTGATTCTTTGTATACTTCTTTTTATTTCTACTTGGTTGATTTAAGCTCTGAGTTTGATTATTTCCTGCCTTCTCCTCCTCTTGGGTGTATTTACATCTTTTTGTTCTATACTTTTCAGATGAGCTGTTAAAGCTGATAGTGTATGATCTCTCCAATTTCTTTATCAAGGCACCCATAGCTATGAGTTTTCCTCTTTGTACAGCTTTCATTGTGTCCCATATATTTGGATATATAGTGCCTTTAGTTTTATTGATTCTAAAAAGTCTTTAATTTCTTTCTTTATGTCTTTCCTGACCAAGTTATCGTCGAGTAGCTAGTTGTTTAACTTCCACATGTATGTGGGCTTTCTGTTGTTTTTATAGCTATTGAAGACCAACCTTAGTCTGATAGAATACATGGGATTAATTTAATGTTCTTATATCTGTTGAGTTTTTTTTTGTGTCTGAGTATATGGTCAATTTTGGAGAAGGTACCATGAGATGAAGAGAACGAGGTATATTGTTTTGTTTTAGGGTTCTGTAGATATCTGTTAGTTCATAACTTATGCCACTTTCACTGTCTCATGTTACTTAACATTTTCCCCTTACTGCTTTCAATATTCTTTCTTTGTTCTTTGCATTTGGTATTTTAATTATTTAATTATTAGGAATTTCCCTAATGTTTTGTGTTTTCTAGGCTTCTTCTATGTTTATGGGCATTTCTTTCTTTAGGGTAGGAAAGTTCTCTTCTATAATTTTGTTGAAGATTTTTGCTGTCCCTTTCATTTGGGAATCTTCACTCTCTTCTCTAGCTATAATTCCTGGGTTGGTTATTTTCATTGCATCTTGGATTTCTTGAATGTTTTGAGAGAGGACCTTTTTGTAGTTTGTAGTTTCCTTGACCATTATGCCTATGTCTTGTATTGCATCTTCTGCCACTGAGATTCTTTCTATCTCTTGTATTATGTTGTTGTTGCTAGCATCTGTGATTCCTATCCTCTTTCCTTGGTTTTCCTTCTCCAGGGCTGTCTCCCTTTGAGTTTTCTTTAATGATTCTAATTCCATTTTTGAATCCTGGAAGGTTTTGTTCAATCCCTTCACCTGTTTGATTCCCCACCTTTTTATTAGATATTTTCTTCCTTTACATTTCAAATGCTATCCCCAAAGCCCCCTATACCCTCCCCTCCACCCTTCTCCCCCACCCACCCACTCCCACTTCCTGGCCCTGGCATCCCCCTGTACTGGGGCACCTGTTTGATTTTGTTGCTCTGTATTTCTTTAAAGGATTTTTGTGTTTCCTCTTTAAAGGCTTCTACTTGTTTATGTGTGTTCTTCTGCATTTGTTTATAGGAGTTAGTTATTTCCTTCTTAAAGTCCTCTGTCATCTTCATGAAATGAGAGTTTAGATCTGAATCTTGTTTTAAGAATGTATTTGGATATCTAGGACTTGCTGTGGTGGGAGAACTGGGTTCTGATATTGCCAAGTAAAATTCTTTTTTGTTGCTTATGTGCTTAAGCTTGCCTCTTGCCATCAGGTTATCTCTGGTGTTATCTGGCTTTCCTGTCTTTGATTGGAGCCTGTCGTTCCTGAGGTTCTGTGATCCTGGGGAGGGGAACTGCAACTGGAGGCAGGGGTCAAGCTGCCACTTGTGTGTATGCTGTGTGAGATCAGGTCTCTGTTCCCTGGGAGCACAGGTTGGAGCCAGAAGGTTCCTGGGTCCTGGCTGAGTGGAAATCTACTTCCTGGGTCAAAGAGGTTCAGGTATTCCTGAACTGTCTCTGGGCAGTGTTTAAGATCTCAACTGTAAAGCTGGATATATCTGAATACCTGGTGGGGGAGGGTTGAGCTGCAACTGGTGTGTGTGCTGTGAGGGATTGGGTCCAGTGTCAGGTCTCTGCTCTCAGGTAGCACAGTTACATTTATTGTATTAAGTTTTCACATTTGTGTGCACATGTGTGTGCATACAGGTGTTAGCATTACATGGCATTCTTTTGGAGGTTATAGGGCACCTTACATAAGGCAGTCCTCTTTCACCATATGTATCCTGGGGATCAATAATCAAGTGGGTTAAGGTCTGTACCATAAGGCTTGGCGATAGACCTTTAAGCCACTAAACCAATACTTTTCAACCTGTGAGTTCCAAACCTTTTAGTGGTCACATGTAAAATACCTTGTATGTAAAATATTTAAATAATGATTCATAACAGTAGAAAATTATAGTTATGAAGTAACAACAGTATAATTTTATGAAGTGAAGTCAGCACAACATGAGCAACTATATTAAATTAAAGCTTGCAGTGTTAGGAAGTTTGAGAACCACTATAACAAAACCATCTTGCCCAAATTTTACAGGATAAAATATAACTTTTTATTTGTCTGTGGTTTCGATTTCCATATAACTTTTATTAAATCAAATGTCTTGACATTTTCCTTAATTATTTTCTTGAAACTTTTTATAATATTTGCTTATAATTTTTAAATGTTATCAACTTAGATGACTGACAAAATTTGAAATCTTAAATGTGGTATATAATAACCATAAGCAATTATTGTTTATCACAAGCATGTCCCCATTTTTATATGTTTATTTTAAACATTATAGTCCTCTCATTGAATGTTCTTCTCATCCTTGTTAAGTGCTGTCTGACATAATCTGTGAGTTTATTTTTGCGTTAAAACTGATTTGTACAAAATGTTGAGGTAAACCAACTTCAACACCTAAAATTTATATTTTGTCTTTTTGGCAATCTTCTGCTTCACTTTTTTTTTTTTAAGATTTATTTATTTATTATATATAAGTACACTGTGGCTGTCTTCAGACACTCCAGAAGAGGGCGCCAGATCTCATTACGGATGGTTGTGAGCCACCATGTGGTTGCTGGGATTTGAACTCTGGACCTTTGGAAGAGCAGTCAGGTGCTCTTACCCACTGAGCCATCTCACCAGCCCTTCTGCTTCACTTTTAATATAATAAAGTTTATTTTCCATTAATGCATAAAGCTTCATCATATTCTAAAAGATTTTATTTACTTTGTAAATATACCAGGGTAACTGTCAAAATTCTACAATCTACAACAAAGAATCTCTTTTTCATTATTTGGCACAAAGGAATTTGTTTTACTCAATAGTGAGGCTTATTAATAATTAGTCCTTTTTTAAATTTTTTTTAAAGATTTATTTATTTATTATATATAAGTACACTGTAACTGTCTTCAGACACTCCAGAAGAGGGCGCCAGATCTCGTAGTGGATGGTTGTGAGCCACCATGTGGTTGCTAGGATTTGAACTCTGGACCTTCGGAAGAGCAGTCGGGTGCTCTTACCCACTGAGCCATCTCACCAGCCCATTTTCTTTTGTGTAATAGTAAATATTTTCTGATGTGTTTTATTTTGTTGATATTATAGAAACACTGATGAATTTCTTAGTTTAATACATTTGTGTGTGTGTGTGTGTGTGTGTGTGTGTGTGTGTGTGTCTGAGTGTCTACGTGTGTCTGTGTGTCTGTGCAAACGTACCTTTTGGTGAATTTATAAGATTTTGAGGTTACTAAAAAGGATGATAAGTGATTTGAAGATCCCTACAATACAAGTTAGTCGGTTGTATAATTTAGGAGCACCTATGCCACTGAAAATTTTTCTACCAATTATTTATATAATCTTATTGAGGGGAGACAATTTTATACATTTCGAGAGCATTGTAAGCATTGTCAGCCTCTTAAGTCCTATGACTTTTGAGTCTTTTAACTTAATTTACTCCTGTAGTAGAGAATGTTAATAGGCTTGAACATATGGGAATATTGTGTGAGTTATCAGAGCTGCTCTGAGTCAATACAGGAATTATCATATAAAACCTGAAGTAAATAGCTACATATTAATAAGTAGCTACATTGTATGTAAAATCATAAAATACAGAAATTTTTGTTTCAGGGGTAGAAATCTCAATTTTTCATAGTGACTATACTAATTAATATTGTCTCCAAGAATATCTAACCATTTCTTTCTCCTCGCATTACCATCAATATTTGGTAGTTTGAAATATTTTTAATGATAGCCATTACTACTATGTTGAAACATCAATATACCTGATATGAAACTTCTACATTGATGAAAGATAATCTTTTATTATTCTATTGGTCATTTATAACCACTCATAAAAACTTCCTTTTGGTTCAATTTTATAATTAATTATTATATTATTCACTTCTTATATGTAATTTTAAAATTATTTTTATATTCTGTATATAAGCCATTTGTCAGGTGAATAGCTTGCAAGATTTTGTCCTGTTATGTGAATTGTATATTCATGATGTTATTTGATTCGAGGTACAGAAACTTTTCAATTTGATGTGATCATATTTTTCAATTATTGTCATTATTTCTTATGCCTTTAAAGTCATAATCAGAAGCTATGCCTATAAGTTGAATCATTTAACTATCTTTTCACACTTAGTGTCAATGTACTTTAAGCAGGTTTGATTCATATAGAATGATTTTTTTTTACATGACAGTTAAGAGTTTGCTTTCAATTTTCCAAATTTGAATATTCTGTTTACCTGGTACTACTTCTCAACAAGGTTGTCTTTTCATGAATCAAATGGTATCTGCGTAAGTTTATTTCTGGGCCCTTTATTATCTTTTGTTATTCTATGGGGCTGTTTTTTTGTGAGAGCATACTGCTTCATCACTAAGAGTTTAAAGTAGTTTTTGTATTAACTATAATGATGCTCCCTTTGCTCATTCTTTCTTTGGATATTAAATGTCTGCCTTCTTTCCATATGAATTTTACTGTTTTCCTCATTGTGTGAATAATCTTATCAGAAGATTAATAGGGCTTGCATAAAATCCATAGATTGCTTCTAGTTCTACAGCAATTTGCAAAATAATAATTCTGATTTCCCGCGAATGAAGACTATCTTTATGTAATTTAGTGTCCATTTTACATTTTACTTTAAATGTTTTTATAATTTTTTATTATGTAATTATTTCCTTTCTTTGGGTTTATTCCTATGTATTCATTTGTTTATCTAAATTCAATAAAGTAGAAAAATAAATAAAACAAATTAACTTCGAAAACAAAGAGTAGCTAGAGACACAGCTCTGGGGGTTACTGGTTAGTTCATATTGTTGTTCCTCCTATAGGGTTGCAGAACCCTTAGCGCCTTGGGTACTTTCTCTAGCTCCTCCATTGGGGGCCCTGTGTTCCATCCAATAGATGCATTGGGAGGAAAGGCCTTTGGTCTTGCGAAAATTATATGCCCCAGTACAGGTGAATGCCAGGGCCAGGAAGCAGGAGTGGGTGGGTTGGGGAGAATGATGGGGGAGGATTTAGGGGACTTTTGGATAACATTTGAAATGTAAATGAAGAAAATATCTAATAAAAATTATTTGTGGAAAAAAAAGCAAAAGAAAACAAAGAGCAAACTAATACTGTTTGCCATAGCCTCAATACAAAAAGAAAAGGAAAAAAATCTAATAAAGAAATGAATGAACATTGAAGTGAAACTTTTCCTATCAGTGAAAATGGAAATTTGAATAAGTGTTGAAAGACAGAAAGATCTTTACATTCACTATTTATTTCATTCTAGTGCCAAAACACTTCACAAAAGAAATTTTTAAAAAGAAGGTTTTACTATGGCTTAGAAGTCAAGATTAAGGTTCATCCTGGCAGAAAAGTCATGTCTGCAACAGCTTGAGACAGCTGGTAATATTGTATCTGTATTCAGGAGAGCAATGAATGGTATTACTCTGCTCCTTTTCTAATTTTATTTGTCTTGCAGTAAATGTTGGTGCTTCCAATTCAAATAATATATATTATTTGTGTGTGTGTGTGTGTGTGTGTGTGTGTGTGTATACACACACATATATATATGCTTCCAATACAAGTCAATTCAAGTTATATATATATATGAATGCACTGTCATAGGCCTGTTTTCTATATGACTTTATATCTTGCAAATTGGTAATATTAATCATCACAAGTCTACTCTTTCTAAAAATGTCACCCAGACATATAATATTTAAACCATAAATTTCCACCCTGTAGGAGTTAGAGTGAGAATGGCCCACCATAGGCACATAGGTTTAAAGGCAATATTTCTGCTGCCTTATTTATACTAACAGATAAAAATATTTAGCTAAGTGTTTTGTCAAGATTAACATTATTTTGCCTTAAGAGTTTTAATGTTTATTACTAAAACTACTAAAATTATATTATTATAAATAATAAATTATATTATTATCTATTTATTTATATATGTATGAAATATGATATGGGGTGCTTAATAAGCATTTGTTTTCCATTTTGATGAAGAGAGAAAAGAAATCATTGTCTTAGAGTTATTGGTTTATTTTAGAGTATGAAGAGATGATATCAAGGATAGAACTGAACAGTTAAGAAATATGTACAAGGAAAAAGGTGACGCTAATAAAAGAATTTTTGCATACGACCACACTAGATTAAAATAGGGTTTAAGTTTAAGTTTTCCTAGTAAATTGAAAAGAAATATTGAAAATAAGATGTTGATGAAATTCTTTTAGAACTGATTATCCACTGAAATAGATAAGAAGCAAAAATAGTTTCATGAAAATTCTCTAGTATGAAAAAGGCCTCAAATTAATCAGAGTAGTTGATTTCTCCTGGCACAATCATTCCTCTATTGCACCACTGGTTATGAGTTCCCTGAAATGTTGATGTTCATTGAATAATGTTGTATGATTATTTGGATGCTTTTTCTACCTCAGAAGCTTGTATAGCACCTTCAGGCCCTATGACAGATATCAAGAAAAGAGGAAGCATTGTTCTCAGTCCTACTTTAATTTTACTGTATATTGCAAAGAAAGCATGTGACACTTTCAAAAATGTGATATTATCAACTAGCTATTTTCAGTAACTAAGAATAATGGTAAAGGTCTATACGAAAGGTGGAGGTTTTTAAGACAATTGGGGTCTCCTTGACTAATACTTCTTAAGAAGCTTTCTAACATCTGGTAATGGGACTTCAATTTTAAAACTCATGGCTTTCAGCAGCAGTATCTAGCTATTCAGGATATCTTTCTTCTAAGTATTGCTCTTATTGACTTTTTTCTTAGTTATTTTAGTATGCAAATTTGTTTTATTGTGTAATAAATAATAAAATTATATGTATACTAGCGGACTGGTTTTTTTCCACAATTTTTTATTAGGTATTTATTTCATTTACATCTCCAATGCTATTCCAAAAGTCCCCCCCCGCTCCCCCCCACTCCCCCCCCACTCCCACTTCTTGGCCCTGGCATTCCCTTGTACTGAGGCAGATAAAGTTTGCACGACCAATGTGCCTCTCTTTCCAGTGATGGCCGACTAGGCCATCTTCTGATAGATATGCAGCTAGAGACACGAGCTCTGGGGGATGCTGGGTAGTTCATATTGTTGGTCCACCTATAGTTTTTTTATTAGATATTTCTTCATTTACATTTCAAATGCTACCCCGAAGATCCCCTATACCCTCCCCCCACCCTGCTCCCCTACCCACCCACTCCCACTTCTTGGCCCTGGTGTTCCCCTGTACTGGAACATATAAAGTTTGTAAGACCTAGGGACCTCTCTTCCCAATGATGGCTAACTAGGGCATCTTCTGCTACATATGCAGCTAGAGACATGAGTTCTGAGGGTACTGGTTAGTTCAATATTCATTTTGACGTGTCTTTTTCATAGTCCTTTGTCTTGGTTCCCCTATCGCTTTCAGTGCTATCTCCTTGATCCTTCTCTGGTTAAGGCTCTCTATACCTAATATTACTCCTCTCAATTTTTATACTACCTAGATTCAACTATTTTTGCTTAAGGCACTCTCAATGGCTTTTTTCTAGCTTCTTGTTTTTACTGCAAATTGAGCAATGAATTAGAGATCTAAAGTTAATATACACACGAAGGAGAAAGAACATCAGATATTTATCATACTGAGTCTAGATTAACTCACTAATTATAATATTTCCCAGAAGCATTTGGCTGGTCACCTTGTGAGGTTCCCAGGTCAGAGGAGCAGAACATGTAGAATTCCAGGTCTCCTACCAGCTTAATTCACATGGGCAGGTGACTGTATAAGGTCTTTAAATGGGGGTGGTAGAGATGACAGGGATATAGGCTCGTGATATAACTGGCTGTGAAGGATGGACATTTAGAATAGGTCCTGGAGACCCTCCTCTCTTTCTTATTTGATATTATGTCGATACATTGCTTTTCTTTGCCAGAAAATCTAAGTGAGCATACACTGAGTTTGTAACTAACAACTTCCTGTGATTCTGTAAGTAACCAGAGATCTTACAGAGGGCCTGTGAAAAATTCATTGTTGTTCTATATCACGGACCCTCTTGCTATTTGGCCTAGATCATTATTACTTTCTGAATAACTTTTCCTGAGTGTTTTAATAATATTTTAATTGATTAGAAGTAAAAATCATTTGTAACTGAAATTTGTATTTATCTTAAGATATGTAAGAATAAATTGTTTTACATTTATAAATTTGTAAATTGACCTCTTGTTGGCTCACCTTGGTAATAATCAGAAGTTGGCTGTATGGATCATCAAGCTAATCTATAAATTTGCGAACCATCTAGGGATATGCTAATGATTAGATCTCTTGGTGCTACAAAAGGTATGGGTTTCCCTTTAACAATTGCACAGAAAAACTTGGGTTTATGCGATACACTTAATAGAACTCCATTCTGTTCTTTTTTACATGCTGCAGGCTTTTGTATGGTGTTGAACAAAATAAAATGTGGCACTTACTATTTTTCCTTTTTTTTTATTATTACCGAGAGCTTGATTAAAACAGATCTGATGTTGCCAATTCTCAACACATGGTAACTGAATACATTAAGGAAATTACTTAGTGAAAAGGAACACATGATGTGCTCATAGGAATATCTAACGATTGATTTGCAGGAATATCAAATAGATGGCAAGCATGAGTGTTTGCAAGCTTTATGCTCATTAGATTGTTTTTTGGTTTGCCTTGCAGATGAATATAACTTGTGTTACCAGATTAATTGCAAAGCTGAATACATTTATAGATCATAGCACTTTCATTTGTTTATTTTATTTGTTAATAGTTATATTCCATTCAAGGAACATGATCAGTGAAGCTAAAATGCTACTGAAGGTTTTAGTTACTACAGTTTAAATTTCTTAATTTGATTTAATTCATAGAGACTTACAATGGGAAGCATATTTCATGTTAGTTTTGTAATCATAATTTTTCAAATACTAATTTACAGATACTATTATTTGTGCATGAAAAGGTTTTGAATTACAAATGTAAAGATATAAATTATTCAGTAAAACTTGAAAGTTTATAAGCACTTCTAAAACTTTCTAGATTCATAATAATTTCAGAAGAACTTGCCAGTTCTCATGACTATGGCCCTGGTAAGTATCTAGGCCCTGGTAAGTATCTAGGTACATAAAATATTAAGGAAAGGCTGAAATTATTAAAATAATTTGTTCTAAAATTATAATTGCCTTAAACTAAACTCTTTTTTTTTTGTTTTTTTTTCTTTCCATTTTTTATTAGGTATTTACTTCATTTACATTTCAAATGCTATCCACAAAGTCCCCTATACTTTACCCCCTACCCACCCACTCCCACTCCTTGGCCCTGGTGTTTCCCCTGTACTGGAACATATAAAGTTTGCAAGACCAAGGGGCCTCTCTTCCCAATGATGGCCGATTAGGCCATCTTCTGCTACAATATGCAGCTAAAGGCATGAGCTCTGGGGGTACTGGCTAGTTCATATTGTTGTTCCACCTATAGGGTTGCAGATTCCTTCAACAACTTGGGTACTTTATCTAGCTCTTACATTGGGAGCCCTGTGTTCCATCCAATAGCTGACTGTGAGCATCCACTTCTGTGTTTGCCAGGCACTGGCATAGCCTCACAAGAGACAGCTATATCAGGGTCCTTTCAGCAAAATCTTGCTGGCATAAGCAATAATGTCTGCGTTTCATGGCTGGTTATGGGATGGACCTCTAGGTGGGGCAGTCTCTGGATGATCCATCCTTTTGTCTCAGCTTCAAACTTTTTCTCTGTAACTCCTTCCATGGGTGTTTTGGGGGGTGTTTTGTTCCCAATTCTAAGGTGTGAGATGTCTAAACTAAACTCTTTATTCAATGGACAAGTTTGTCCCATAGCAACCTCTGAATGAAATGGACTTTATATATATATATATATATATATATATATATATATATATATATATATATATATATATATATACTCAAAAAATGAATAGCTTTCGATATAATCAAACGATAACCTATATTAGTTCATTTTCTCACTCTAATGATAAAATATCTGGCAAAAGTATTTTAAGGATGGAAGGGGTTGAATTAGCTTCCACTGTGAAGATACAATCCATGGGAGGTAAGGCATGGCAGTAGACATCTGAGGAAGCTGGTCATTGTGCATTCACAGTGAAGATTCAGAGGGGATGGATACTTTCTCTCTTTTATTCAGTTTGGAACTTAAACTCATTTAATGATTCCACCCGTAATTAGGGTCAGTCTGGTCCCTTCATTTAAATCTCTTTGGAAATACCCTAAGTACCAAGAAATACACTATCATTCCAGAACATTCTCCCTTATATGTTTATATGTGTCATCAAGGTGACAATAAAGAAAAAATATTACAAGATTCATCTGTGTCAATTTGATACCAAAAATATCACTCAAAAACCTTCCAGTCTCTAAAGTCTCATGTTGATTTCATGAATAAAATGCATTTAGTTAATTTCTAAAAGACCAAGTCCTTTAAAGACTTGAGTGTTTCAGAAGTGTTCTAAGCATGACTAAAGAGTGTCTTTTAAAACTCATAATTTCTTAATTATATGTCTCCATAGTATCAAAACTTAGCTATTTAAAATATACAATGTCATAAAATCAATGCTCCTATTCTAAAAGGAAGAATGGCAATATAGCTAGGAAATAACAGATCAAAGCGACCAAACAGAGCAGGATTTCAATGAAACACTACCTACCCATTTGTGCACATTGGGCTTGTGGTAACATCTGGACTCCAATCTATATCAACAACTCTTGTTGCCCAGTTCTTATTTTTGAAGTGGGCACTATTACTTTTCTGGATCACCTCTATACCATGCATTCAGCTATACTTGATAGATATCTCATAGTCTTCGCATCTCCAGCATATTGGGTTGTTCATTGCACGTTAGACTTCACATTCTAAACTACACACAATGGCCTTTCAATACCTCTTTTTGTGGAGTATAACTGTATAATGAGACTATTATGCATTTTTCCCCTCAATGTGTTACTAGTTGCAAAGGCTTTTGGGCATCTTCAGGGATAATGCTTAAAAACAAACAAACAAAACCAGCAACAAACAAAAAGCATGATTCCCTACGCAGTTGTCATTGAGTAGAAAGTCTGTTTACCAGTTCAGGTTCCCTCCTTCCTCTGTTCCACAGCCCTGGACTCCAAATATGGAGTCCTGTCCATAATTAAGTTAGGTCTCCCTCACTAATTATTCTAGTCACACATGCCCAAAGGCTCATCTCTCAGGTGATTCTAAATGTACCACACCCATGGTCCTGCAATTACCATCAATACATTCATTGTTTCACCAATCTGTACTTGGTTATAATCCTTAGTGTCTTCGTAGTGCCTTATGTGAGTAGAGTTGGCGTTTGTTCCCATCTCCCTAGGAAGAGTATCATCATGACTTTCATTAGGATATACCAAAATTGTGTTTTTATTTCTTGAGATTACTATTAAGAATATGATGGCTATAGCTTAGGTATCATAAAGGGCACACACATATAGGATAACTTAGAAATATATAGTATTTAAGAATATCTTTAACCATATATTAAATATTTCCTAAAGTGGAATGACTAACCTAGACAAGTACAGAGCATTTTGTATGTAGTATTCTCAGTGCATTTCAAAGTTTGCCCAAAACTAAACTGAGAATATTTGCTCCATGAACATATACATTTGTGCCCCAGTGAGCAACTAGTAAAATTATCCTTCCTTTTGCATCTTTATTTAAGTCTGGAAATTATTCCATTTTTATTTTCTTCCAATTCTCTAGTTAAATATTATTACTGCTATGTGGAAGAAAGTTTGATAGCTAACCAGCAGTGAAGAACGTATTCATTAGTAAGATAGCATCATCATTCTCTGCATACCTGATTGAAACATAAGAGAACAATGAGAAGTGTCTCCTTATTTATATACAACTGAGGGTACATTATCATTCTTTGATTTATTAAAGATGTAACTTATAGCATACCTTTCCACCATTTTAAGTCTAATAATTTATCTATAAATACAAGAAAATATAGTTTCCCTTCACTAAGCTATTTTAAGTACTATGGACTGTTTATATAAAGCATACTTAATCATTCAATAAATTTTAGATAGAATAGTATTAACGAATAATGATGTCAATGATGTAAAAAGTAATTAAGTGGCCTAAAAGAAAAGGAGAAAATAATGTATGGAGACACACATAGATATCCCAGGGAGGTTCAGAATGAATAAAATATCATAGTGTCTGTTTCTCTACTTTTTCCATTACCATTTATCTCAGGTAACACAAACACTTAGTAAACATTTACCCACATCCACGCAAATAGAGGCAGTGTGAAATTTATGTTACAATTTAGCAGCTTCTCAAAAGCAATAGGGGTGAGGTTTGTTCCAACAGGCTTCAAGCATTTTCAGGAAGCAGGTTATAATTTCTAAAATTAGCATCTTATGTACTATTTAAATCAAAGCCAGCCAGATGATGTGTTTGCAAAATAACACTCTTACTACAAAATCAATAAAATAAAACAAATGAGTTATACACAAATGAATGAACAGCTTTTATTTCTCTACAGTTTTAAAATATATGGAGGTATCATAAATCTCAGAAAACAACCATTAAAATGTGAAATGTTGTTTCCCTCTATTGAATATACCTCTTGCTTTGTCTCTTATGAGCTTTCCTTTTCCCACTTGATTTTGTTCCTTTTTTTTTTTTTAATTTAAGAACCATAATTAACAAGCACTCACAGAAGTAGTTATAAAAACGTCTATACAAATCCTTGGGTTTTGGCATTCTTTAGCTTTGAATAGGAATGAGGATAGAAAAAGTACTTAACTGGTATCTTCTATGAGACAGAAAACTCTTAAATCATTGAATTGAATCTCTTTACATCTTTGAGATTGCTTCTTTGATTTTAAGTGTCTGGACAAGGAAAACTTATCCTTGATCAAGACAGTATGCTTGGGAAAGCAAACACACTGAGGCAGGAAGTGAATTTGAGTTTGACTCTAACGCAGAAAGTATGTCTGTGGGTTTTTTCCCACATTGGTTACTGTTGTTTGTTTGTTTTGTTTTGTTTTGTTTTTTAATTAGTTATTTGTAGAATTCAGTGCTTTAATTTCTAAAGTAGTACATTCTAATAAAATTATTTTAGTTTTGCAAATATCAATATAAATACTTCCATTCCACAAACTTTATCAAGACTTATGAAATACATGTCTCCATAAAGTTCTGTGTACTTTTTGCATGAATCGATGTCTCCATCCATGACTTTGTCATATTTTCAAGTATCTTCAAAGAGGAGGATAATCAGATTTAACTCATCTTGCTGTCCTTAACCATGGAATCTATTCTGACTTTAAAAGTTTTTGAGCTGGGCAGTAGTGGCACACGCCTTTAATCCCAGCACTTGGGAGGCAGAGGCAGGCAGATTTCTGAGTTCAAGACCAGCCTGGTCTACAAAGGGAGATCCAGGACAGCCAGAGATACACAGAGAAACCCTGTCTCAAAAAGCCAAATGGATAAAAAAAAGATTTTGAAATACTATGTAATAAATCAGTATAGCCATTTTGCATTTTGTTAAAAAGAGCATTAGCTAACTATTAATCGAATATTCTTATGACTCACAAACTATTACAAAAATACGTCATAACAATACTTTCAAAAATAACAAAGATTGGAAGTTGGAGAGATTGCTGATTAGTAAAAGCAATTGCTGTCCTTAGAGAGGACCCAGGTTTGATTCTTAGCACCCACATGCTGGATAATGACAGTCTGTAATTCAAATTCCAGAAACTTTGATGGACTCTTCTGTCCTCCAAAGGCAGCATGCCTAACCACATTGCAGACATACATGAAGATAAAACATCTGCATTTACACACTCTAAAAGAATTTTAAAAAGCAGTCCAATTCTCTTAAAATTATACACACAATACAACAAGTCTCTGTTTCATATTGCATGTCATCTGAGGATTTCTATATTTATATACATTTTATGTACTTTTTCTTTTAGTTGAAGTGTGTGTGTGTGTGCGTGTGTGTGTGTGTGTGTGTGTGTATACCTGTCTTGGAATGCATATATGATCAAAGGACACCTTTGTGGACTTAGTCATTCATTCTACTTACAATTTTGAGAGCTCTAGGAATTGAACAACTGGCGACCACTATCTTTACATGCTAAGCAATCTCTGCTCCTGATTTTAGTTCTGTTTCATGTAATCAAGGTTGAGGAAGCAACAAATACATTATTAGCACACTTCTGACAAAAAGTCACAACACCATGGTAGAAAAAAATTCTGCGAACATTTTAATTTCTTAATTTCTTAAAGTCTTGCATAGATGTTCCAGTTTTGTTGAGTATAGGCTTTTGTAATAGGATCTGATTTTGTTTGTTTGTTTGTTTGTTTTATTGGTTTCTGTTGTTATGTCTCACTTTTCATTTCTGGTTTTGTTAATTTGGATACTGTCTCTGTGCCCTCTGGTTTGCCTAGCTAATGGTTTATCTATCTTGTTGATTTTCTCAAAGAACCAATTTCTGGTTCTGTTGACTCTTTGTATAGTTTCAACTTGATTGTCCTCAGCCATGAGTTTGATTATTTCCTGCCATCTACTCCTTTTGGGCGTATTTGCTTCTTTTTGTTCTTGAAATTTCAGATATGCTGTCAAGCTGCTAGTGTATTCTCTCTCCAGTTTATTTTGGGAGGCACTCAGAACTATGAGTTTTCTTCTTCAGACTGCTTTCATTGTGCCCCATAAGTTTTTGTATGTGTACCTTCATTTTCATAAAATTCTTAAAAGTCTTAACTTTCCTTGTTTATTTCTTTCCTAACCCAGAGACCATTGAGTAGAGAATTATTCAGTAGAGCATTCTTCAACTTCTATGTATATGTGGGCTTTCTATTGTTTTTGTTGTTATTGAAGACCAGTCCTGGTTGATCTGATAGAATGCAAGGGATTATTTCAATTTTCTTATATCTGTTGAGGTCTGTTTTGTGATTAATTATATGATCAGTTTTGGAGGAGGTACCATGATATGCTGAGAAGAAGGTATATTCTTTTGTTTTAGGATGAAATGTTCTACTGATACCTGTTAAATATGTTTGGTTCATAACTTCTGTTAGTTGAACTGAGTCTCTGTTTACTTACTGTTTCCATGATCTGTCTATTGATGAGACTGGGATGTTGAAGTCTCCCTCTATTATTGAGTGAGGTACAATGTGTGCCTTGAGCTTTAGTAAAGTTTCTTCTAGGAGTGTGGGTGCCCTTGCATTTGGAGCCGAGATGTTTAGAATTGAGAGTTCTTCTTGGTAAAATTTTCCTTTTGACAAGTATGAACTGTCCTTCTCTTGTTTTTGGATATTTTTTTTTCAGATTTTTACTCTAAGATAGTATCTGTGTTTGTCACTGAGTTGTGTTTTCTGTATGCAGCAAAATGCAGGGTACTGTTTACTCATCCAGTCAGTTAGTATATGGCTTTTTATTGGGGAATTGATTCTATTGATGTTAAGATATATTAAGGAAAAGTGATCGTTGCTTCCTGTTACTTTTGTTGTTGGAGGTGGAGTTATATTTGCGTGGCTACCTTCTTTTGGATTTGTTGAAAGAAGATAGTTTTCTTGCTTTATCTAAGGTGTAGTTTCCCTCTTTGTGTTGAAATTTTCCATCTATTGTCCTTTATAGGGATGTATTTGTGGAAAGATACATCCTTTATAGGGATGTATTTGTTTAAAATTTGTTTTGTCATGGAATATCTTGGTTTATACATCTATGGTAACTGAGAGTTTTGCTGGGTAGAGTAGACTGAGTTGGCATTTGTGTTATCTTAGTGTCTGTATGAGATCTGCCCAGAATCTTCTAGCTTTCATAGTCTCTGGTGAAAAGTCCAGTGTAATTCTGATAGGTCTGACTTCATAAGTTACTTGACCTTATTCTATGACTGTTTTAACCATGTACCAAAGATAAATCAGGATCAGATAAACCATCTAAACAGTTCTGTAACACCTAAAAGCCTACTAACCAAAAAAAAAAAAATCCCATGAGTAAATGTGTTTAGTGTAGAATTCTATTACAACTGCAAAGAAGAACTAATACCACCAATACTTTTCAAACTATTCCACAAAATAAAAACACAAGGAACATTACCCAATTCGTTCTGTGAAGCTATAATTATGTTTATACCTAAAACACACAAAGACCCTACAAAGAAAGAGAACTTCAGAGTATTTTCACTTATGAATATCAATGCAAAAATACTCAATAAATACTATCAAAATAAATCTAAAAAACACGTTAAAAGGGTCACCCTTCTCGATCAAGTAGGCTTCATCATGGGGATGCAGGGATTGTTCCATATAAGGAATTCTACCAATATAATCCACTATATAAACAAACTCAAAGGGAAAAAAATGATCATCTCATTAGATGCTGAGAAAGCATTTGACACAATTCAACAACCTTTCATGGTAAAAAATCTTGGAAACAACGGGAATTCAAAGACCATAACCAAATATAGTAAAAGTAATATACAGCAAACCAGTATCCAACATCACACTAAATGGAAAGAAAATTGAAGCAATCCCACTAAAATCAGGAACTAAATAAGGCTGCCCACTCTCTCCCTAACAAATCTATATAATACTAAAATCCTAGCCAGAGAAATTAGACAACAAAAGGAGGTCAAAGGGTTGCAAATTGGAAAGGAAGAAGTCAAAATATCACTATTTGCAGATGCTATGATAGTATGTTTAAGTAGCTCAAAAAATTCCACCAGAGAACTCCTACAGCTGATAAACAACTTCAGCAAAGTGACTGGATATAAAATTAACTCAAACAAATCATTAGCCTTCCTCTACTCAAAGGATAAACAGGCTGAGTAAGAAATTAGGGAAATGACACCCTTCACAGTAGTCACAAATAATATTAAATACCTTGGTGTGACTCTAACCAAGCCAATGAAAGACCTGTATGACAATAACTTCAAGTATCTCAAGATAGAAAGCAAAGAAGACATCAGAAAATGGAGAGATCTCCCATGCTCATGGATTGTCAGGATTAATATTGTAAAACTTGTCATCTTGCCAAAAGCAAAAGATTCAATGTAATCTCCATCAAAATTCCACTTCAATTCTTCATGGAGTAAGAATGAGCAATATGTAAATTCATTTGGAATAACAAAAAAACAGGATAGTCAAAACTATTCTAAAAAATAAAAGACCTTCTGGGGGATTCACTAGCCCGGATCTCAAACTGTGTTACAGAGTAATCATGATAAGAAAATACTGTATGGTATTGGTACAGAGACAGGCATTAGATCAGTGGAATAGAATTAAAGATTAATAGAATTAAATGAAACCACACACCTATGGTCACTTGATATTTGACAAAGAAGCTTAAACTATCCAGTGGGAAAAAAGACAGGATATTCAACAAATGGTGCTAGTGAAAATGTGGGTCAAAATTTAGAAGAATGGGAAACAAGACATTCTTATCTCCTTGTACAAAGCTTAAGTCAAAGTGGGCCAAGGACATCCACATAAAACCAGATACACTGAAATTGATAGAAGCGTAAGTGGAGAAGAACCTCTAACACTACAACACAGGAGAAAATTTCCTGAACTTAATACTCTTATTATTATATTAGAAATTATGCTCTAAAATCAAGAATGTTCTGCAAGGCAAAGGGCACTGTCAATAGGACAAAATGGAAACCAAAAGACTGGGAAAAGATACAGGGCTAATATCTAATATATACAGATAACTCAAGAATTTAGACTCAAGAGAATCAAATAACCCCATTTTTAAAATGGGGTACAGAGCTAAACAGAGAATTTTCAACTAAGAAATATTGAATGGCTGAGAAGAACCTAAAGAAATGTTCAACATCTACTAGTAATCAGGGAAATGCAACTGAAAACAACACTGAGATTCCACCTCACACCAGTCAGAATGGCTAAGATCAAAAATTCAGGTGACAGCAGATGCTGGTGAGGATGTTGAGGAAGGGGAACTTCTCCATTGCTGGTGGGATTGCAAGCTGGTACAAGTACTTTGGAAATCAGTCTGGTAGTTTTTCAGAAAATTGGACATATGAAGTTGTTAAGTTCTAAAACAACAACAGCAACAAAGAATTTTTAAATTATGTGAAGAATTTCAATTTTTATTTTTATTGGATTTCTCAGAATCTCTAGATTTAACAATAGCCAGTTTTTTATTACATTGTATTTCCAAATTTATAGACTATGTTCTGTTTCTTCATGAATTATTTCCATGGTATCGGTAACATGATTTTTAAAAAAACTTTTTCCAATTTTTATTAGGTATTTTCTAATATTTACATAGAACAATAGAATGTCAAGAATGTTCAAAATATTTTAAAAGAATAATAATTTCAGCCAGATATAAAAATGTGTTTTTAAAAACTTGAGGCTGAAATGATAGAAGGTAACATCACACAATGCTCTTGAAGAGGGCCTGGACTCAAGTCCTGTAACCATGTCAGGTGGATCACAAAATCTTGAAATTACAACTCCCAGTGGTCTGAGAGTCAACTTTGGTCTCAGCAGGCATGAGTACACACATCACATATCACACACACACACACACACACACACAAGAAAAAAAAGAGAAAAAAAAAGAAACTTGGATATAGTATTACTTGAGGAGTCAGCTATACCACTCCTAGGCGTATACTGAAAAGATGCTCCAACATACAACAAGGACACATGTTCCACTATGTTCATAGCAGCCTTATTTATAATAGCCAGAAGCTGGAAAGAACCCATATGTCCTTCAACAAAGAATGAATACAGAAAAATGTTATACATTTATATAATGGAATACTACTCAGCTATTAAAAATGAGTTCATGAAATTTGCAGACAAATGGATGAAACTACAAAATATCATCAAGAGTGAGGTAACCCAATCACAAAAGAACATACATGCTATGCACTCACTGATAAGTGGATATTAGCCCCAAAGCTCAGAATACAAAGGACTACATGAAGCTCAAGAAGGACCAAAGTGTGGATGCCTTAGTCCTTCTTAGAAGGGGAAACAAAACACTCATAAGAGAAAATATGGAGACAAAGTGTGGAGCAGAGACTGAAGGAAAGTCCTTCCAGTGACTGCTCCACCTGGGCATCCATTCCATATAGTCACCAAGCTCAGACACTATTGTGGATGCCAAGAAGTGCTTGCTGAAAGATGCCTGACATAGTTGTCTCCTGAGAGGCTTTGATAGAGCCTGACAAATACAGAGGCAGATGCTTGAAGCCAACCATTTGACTGAGCATGGGTTCCCCAATAAAGGAATTAGAGAAAGGACTGAAGGAGCTAAACTGTTTTGCAACCCCATAGGAGGGACAATCACATAAACCAACCATATCCCCCAGAACTCCCAGGGATTAAACCATGAACAAAAGAGTACACATGGAGGGACTCCATGGCTCCAGCTGCATATGTAGCAGTGGGTGGCCTTGTCAGGCATTAATAGGAGGAGAGGCCTTTGGTCCTATGAAGGTTAGATGTCCCAGTGTAGGAGAATGCCAGGGTTAAGATGTGGGAGTGGGTACATGGGAAGGGGAGCACACTCATAGAAGCAGGAGGAGGGGTATGGAATAGGGGGTTTCCAGATGGGAAACTGGGAGATGGGATAACATTTGAAATGTAAATAAAGTAAATATGAAATTAAAAATTGTCTTGCTTCTGATTCTTCTATCCATATCACACTGGCTAAAAGCATGCTACAGTGGCAGACTCCATTATTTGCCAGTCATAGTACCAAATTTAATTTTATCAACCACCTTAGAGCATCCTTCCGCTCAAATTTAGGCAGCTAGTCTCAAAATCATGCAGGAATTGTCTTATCTAAAATTATGCAGGACTGTGGTTAAAATGAGTCTCCCAAATTTGGCTACTTGGTTCCCTAAACACTTTTTGGCATGGGATTTCATCATGAAAGGTCTGTACTAATGAATGAACTAATCTTTTTCTAGATTAATGGATTAAGGGGTTATGAGAGTGAATGATGTAATGGTTCTTAGTCTTTATGTGATGTCCTCTGTGGAAATGAAACTTCAGAGACTTAGGCTGGTGAGATAGCTCAGTGGCAAAGAGCACTTGCATAAGGACTGTGTGTCACAGCTTGGTATTTAACAAAAGATTTTAAGTAAGACACTACAGATTTTGAGGATAGATTTTAATGAAGTGAGTCCCACAAATATCTTGGAAATGTTCTCATGAAGAAAATTTTATCAATGTACTTTCACGGGGATACACTGAATTTTCTGAAACATGCCTATAAATTTCAGTTCAAAATGTTACTAGTGGTTAAAACATGGTTTTGCAGAAAAACAAATATTTGGGATATAAATGAAAGTTTGATTCCCATGGAGATAGGGCACTTTTCAGAAAATCTAATTGCACTCCATTTTCCTTACAAACTCTTTTCTATGAAAGTCTATTTTACTCTGCATTTTTCTCTCTACCTTACATTTTATTTAAATAGGTTGACTACCAAATAGTGTATAGACTATGAAATGAATTTGTAAGTATTCTGTTCATTTCTAACTGCACACTGCTATCAGATTTACATTTTCAAAATGACTTAAACCATGACATTTCTCCTAAAACCTTCAGTGACTCTCTGTTGACTCAGTAATAAACTCTTAATCCTGAAGTAAGAATCTAAGGCTCTCCAAATTCTGATCTCAAATATGTGCCCAGATTTTTATTCCAGTAAATCTCTTCGTATTTGCTACCTTGGACTCATTTACCCTTCCACAAATTCATTCTGTCATCATAGGTATTGGATCAGATATCCATTTTTTGTCTATGCCCTTTTACATATTCACTGAATTATTAGGTTTTCAAATATTCATAGAATTACATTTAAAATTGGTTTAAGTTCTAAGATTAGATAAACATTTCACATTACTAAGTGGCTAATATCATTAAATTTAGAAAAGATTTTATTATAGATAAAACTTGTTAGATGATTAAATGCAAGGAAATAATGCATCTTAAATATGTCTCACATACATTCTTAACACTTTTAGAGCGTGAAGACATGAGGATTCTCAGAGCTCAGCAGCCAGTCAGCTAAACTGACTCTACATATAAAAAGTAAAAATTAAGACAATGAGATAGAAAATATACTTGAAATTAAGTTTTGGCCTCCACATGTGCATGCACAGTCACATACACACTATTACACACATATTTACACACACCACTGTCATATACACACAAACTCATATACCATCATATGCAAAGTAGTAAATAACAAGATTTATGAGATAATATGGTGAGACACATCTAAGAAAAATAGGATAAAATCAAATGTTCTCAAAGTGTGTGTGTGTGTGTGTATGTGTTATAGAAAATAGGAAATTTTAAAACCAGTCTACCATAATTTACTTATATTAGTTAAATATGTATCCTGTCAAACACTTACCTTTTATTGTAACTAGTCTGCAGGTATTCTGTTACTCATTTTCATTTGCATATCCTTGTTAATCTTTTAGATTCTGGTTATGTCTGTATTTGTACATTCTCTTACATATACCATTGTCAAGAAGCCAGCAGGGATTCAAATAAAGAATGGGATAAAATCAGAAAATTTAGAACAGGCAATATAGCTCAGTTGTTAGAGTACTTGTCTAGCATAACAGGGGACCTTGGGTCCCCAATACCACATAAACCAGGAGCACAAGTGCATGCTCTTAATCCAGAATTTGAGAGGGTAAAGCACATTTATCAAGATTTCAAGACAACTCTTGGCTACATAGCGAATTTAAAGCCAGTTTGGGACATATGAGATTCTATCTAAAAAAATAAATGAATAGATAATAATGTAAAATGATAAAAGTTTAGGCAGGCTTGATGGTATATACCTAGAGTCCTAGCATTTAGATGCTAGTGAAAGAGAACCACAAGTTTGAGGACATGAAAAGGCCATGTCTCAAAAATATCCATCTTCCTCAAAAAAGAACCTAAAAATGTTCCATGCACATAAAAATGAGGTATACTTTGTCACTTATCTGTCTGTAGAAATCACTATTGTTATACATCTGAATAAAATTTTCTTAATAATTTTAAAATTGTAACATAGTAAATCATAGTCCATATGAACTATGATACCATATAGCACTTTTTCAAAGATAACTATGCTGGAAAGAATAGAGGAATAAAGAATGATTGTAATAATGTGATGTATTTTATTTCTTTTCATTCAGTACATGAACCATAGGAATATTTTAATTAGAAATACATGTCTTTGAATGTGACCCCATTCTAATTTTACTGAATATATGGTTATATAAAATCTAAGTTTAAAGCACTCTAGAAAAATATTCAGGAAATTGGGTCCTTTGGTGACAAAACTTTTTAGTACTTACTAAATAATGTTCTTTAACACATAAGCAAAAAGTGTCTGCTTTCATACCACTCATAGCTAGTGTAACTTTGAAAGAATAATTTTTCAACTCAAAAAGTTGACTCTATGTACATATTTCTACTGTAAATAAGCATGTCCTGGTTTGGTAATGGAATATATGTTTTTAGTTTTAAGACAATGTTTTCAGTTTTGTATACCCTTGTACTTTGTTTTAAAGTTTTATTGTGGAAACTATTCTTCCAAGGATCAGCCTCAGCTTGGAAAGGGGATCTGAGTAAAGGGCTACCTGGGAGTGATGAAATAAACATCATGCTGGTGGCCTATGCTCTGCTGAAGACTGCTTTCCAGCTGACTTTTTAATCTATTCTGCTTTTTCCTTTCTCTGATCTGCTTTCTCTTGTTCTTTTCTCCTCAAGAATGTTCTCCAAGAAGTTTTCTCTTCCTGTTCTAAAAAAGTTCTCTGGGTAGCTCACCTCTTGCAGGTCAGAAGCCCAAGCTTATATTTTACATATTAATCTAGTCACTTATTCTAGATTTCTATTTAATTATAGGATTATGAATCAGCATTTGGTGACCCCAGCCCCTTAATTCTTAGGAAACAGTAAGCACACTTTTTTGTTTTTAACATTGCAATAGATGTTAGAAATCTGTTATATACAGATGCTGAGCTAGCTGATTGGGACTTCATCCTAGAGTTATGGTTTCTACATACTTGGGCCTGGACTCCCTATGTCCCAGGCTGACCTTGAACTCAAGAATCTGCCTGCCTTTGTATCTGCCTGCCTTTGTATCTTTCTGAAAAGCTAGCTCATTAATGTGGCTGCCCCTCATATAATTCATATTGTATCCTTCATTTTTACATAGTTGAGAAAATATATATTTTTGAACTCATGTTTTTTTTGTTTCTTTTTTAAAAATTTCCAATTTTATTAGGTATTTTCTTAATTTACATTTCAAATGCTATCCTGATAGTCCCCTATACCCTCCCCCCACCCTGCTCCCCTACTCACCCACTCCCACTTCTTGGCCCTGGTGTTTCCCTGAACTCATGTTTTTAGAAATTTTTCTTTAGCCTTAATGGCTATCCTGGAGGTTCCATCATTTACCATTTTGCCAAGACATTGGCCACTCATTAGCTTCCCAGACTCCTGCTCTCATTTTCATGGAGTCGTTAAGTGCAAGGACATTCTTTAAGGAGGAATGTAAAATATGTACATTATTATACAAACAAGCCTTAGGCCCACTGTAGCCCTTGACACTTGTAGAGGCTCACATCTGCTGGTCCTGTCCCAGTGGCAGGAATCATTCCATTCTCTCACCACCAAGGCTATGCCAGACCAGCATCTCAGCTTTTTTTCTGTTTTTTGAGAGTGGAAATGTTGACCATGAGTGTGGTGACTGAGAGAGCCCTTGACGTGACTGATGCAAAATGGAAGGAGAAATAGAACTGCTGAGAGTAAACCAACTGTACCAGTGACAGGAAACATGCCATTCTGTCCCCACCAAGGCTGTGCCAGCACTGACACTATTCAAATCTATATTTCATGACATGAGAACCTTCAATGTTTATATGTGATCAATGTAAATGGATAAAACAAAACCGGGAAATGTAGCTAAACCTTTTTTTTTAATTTATTTTATTCTAACAATTTTGGATTTTGTGTGTGTACATCCACATGTTCATGTCATTGCTCATATGTAGAGGACAGAGGACAACTGGCAGGTGTTCTCTTTCCACCATGTGGGACTGATGCTTATGACTTTGATGATTATACCTCTCCAGCTTTGTTGCTTTTAACATGCATCTTGTGAGGGTTGGTTTCACACCTTTTATGCAGCTTTTCCTGGCATAAGTCTCATGGTGATGGCATTGCCATGTTAGGCCTCCAATTCACCCTCAGTTTTATTTTCACAGCTTAACACAATGGCTTCTTGGTGCCTCTTCCCCTCACAGTACCTCCATACAGGAACTTTCTTCCCTGCTATACATTGCTTGACCTCAACAACTTTCTGAAAGTATGGGGTACCGCTTTACTCTTGCATGCATTATGACTCTAAAGGTAGAACCATGTGCATCAGTGCTGAGTGTTGGTGCCAGTTTGGGATGTTTCCCTGACCTATTGAATGACATTTGCAAAAGCTTGTACTTTTTGTTGCTTTATAGGAGCAGAAAATATCTCTTATGCTTTCTTTCACAACTTAGTAGCTTTTCTTGGTGGTATTTTATATTGTGGGTAGCCTTTTCTTTATTTCAGCACATATCATACTTCACCTTAATCTCCCTTGTAGCTTCTGTCTCCGACCAGCAGAAAAGAACAATGACACAGTATTCTTCTCAAAGCAGTTTATTCAGGAACCTTTCACCATGCATGCAGGAAAAAAAAATCTATCTTCTTCACCCTCCCCCACTCGCAATCCCTTATATAAACCCTGTACCACACCCCGTCAGCCCAGTCCATGTAACAGCAGTCCATTGGCCAGAATCATCACTCATCATATGGTCCGATCTTGCATCATGGTGCACCTGCGCAGTTCTCACGATGGACACGGCTTATTTTCAGGTGTATGAGGAAGTCAGGTGCAAGTCATAAGACTTGGCTGCACTCCTGGGTGCCATCTTGGGACTGCTGCCACACCTGCTCCTCACATCTCCCCCTTCTTTATTTATTGGCAGAGAGAATGCCTGTCTTAAGTTGCCCCCTGTGGCAATGCCCCTGACCCATCATCGAGAGACAAACAGCATTGGTTTGATCCCTGTCTTAGGTTGGTGACATGCCCAGGAAGTCTTACCCGTCATTGACTACTTCTCTAGCATACCAAGCCACACTTGAGGAGATTATCCTGTTTCCACTGCCACAAAAGCCTGTATCATCAAGGCTTGGGCTCTGTGCTGACGACTTTGCATGCTGCAGATGCACCAGAAGGCCAGGACGCCAATGAGAATTGGGCACATGGCAAGTCCACCAATGCCAGCCCACTCACTCAGGTGGGAGACTGCTGTGACAATCCAGCTGACCATTCCTTCAGCCATGGACACGTTGACATGAGTGGAATTAATATGGACGATGTACTGTCTCAATAAGTTATATGGCTGCAGTCGTGTCTGCAGTGGCAGGAACTGCTATAGCAGTGACAATGGCCACAGTAATGCCAAAATCCCTTTTAGGTCTGAACAAATTCATAGCAGAAGGAGCCTGAATAGGCCAGGGTACAAAATGAGGCATCCTAGTAACAACAGCTACATGATGCAAAGATGCATTCCAGTACATACTAATAAAGCAATTATTACTACAATTAATTATACTATCCTCATAACTACCATTAAAAACAATAAACACAAAAGGAGGCCACATACAAACAGGCATAGCCTGAAAAGAAACATTCCTCCCTCCAGCAAATTGAAATACAGAAGATTCAAACACACTAGAACCATTCCAATAAAAACTTGCATTGCCCCAGGCCCCTCCCGCCACCATGCTTAAGGGGGAAAGATCAGTGCAACTACCATTCACCCCACATAACAACCATACATTAAAAGGATTCCTAGCTCCTACTTGAGCTGGGTTTTGATATGTCCAATTATATCCTGAAAAGGAACTATTATGAACTGTACCTATATAAAGGAAAAAGGAAAAATAATTCTTCACTGCCCAAGCTGCTTTTCTAGATTGACAGCCGGTCCAAGGTGGAAGGGAATCATGAACACCCCTACAAAAGGAGGCTCATCTATGTTGGGAGGGTATAGTGCCATTGCCCTTGGATATACTGACAGGTCACACCCCTCAAATCCAGGTAGCATTAGCTTTAGTAGAACTCTTAACTGGCATATCAAACCATGCTGCGGTCTGATTATACAGCTGAACACAATAACTCATCTGTGAAATATTTTGAATCATCTGAAAACACAACAATCCCTTTAGCTGAAGCTGCATAGATTCCTGCACTGGAGCTATCTCTCCATCCCATGGTAAAAAAGGTAATTGTAGCGAAGCATTAAATGTAAAGAATCGAGGAAACACTTGTGCTGAATGCGTCAACAGCATGGGTTTTGGGAACATAGACATAATTCCCCAATGTAGCTTTTTATTTTTCACTAGCAGAAGCATTCCCAGCCACAGGAATATCCATGTTCTGGGACCCACAGTGGTTGTCGGTGATCCTGGGGAAACACACAAACAGACCCTCTAGCCCAAACCAACACTGGGTCAGGACCCTTCCAACAACCAGTTAAGACATCTTTCCACATGACCATGCCTTTTGGAGAAATATCAGGATTAAGGTGTTGCTCAGCTGCAACACGCCCTTGTTTATCTTCATTCAAAAAATTCAAAGTAACTAAGGCAATGGCTAATCTCTCTCTTGGTGTAGACCCAGCAGGGGTAATTTCCCCCTTTTGTTTAATTAAACATTCTTTTAAAGTATGATGGACTCATTCAATAATGCCTTGGCCCTGAGGGTTGTATGGCAACCCATGCACCAGACGGATGCCCATCATCTTGCAAAAGGAAGCAAAAGAGGCTGAAGTATAGGCTGGTCCATTATCAGTCTTTAGCCTTCCCCAGGCACCCCAAGCCTCAAAACAATGTGCAATGACCTGGCATGCCTTCTTGCCCATCTGTAAGGAGGCAAAAATAATGCAAGAGACTGTATCTATGGAAACATGAATATATTTTAACTTTCCAAACTCAAGAAAATGGGTAACATCCATTTGCCACAAATGTAGGGGGCACAATCTCCGGGGATTAACCCCCACACTGACTTGAGGCAATAAAGGGGCACAGGGTTTGCACACCTTCACGATCTCTCTCACCTCTGCTCAAGAAATTTTAAATCGTGATGACAAAGTCTTTGAATTAACATGAAATTGTGCATGAAAATCACGTGCCAAATCAATAGATGAGGCCATTAAAAAGGCCATACATTTTCTGGAAGCTTTATCAACTATATAATTCCCTTCTGCAAGGGGTCCTGGCAGTCCAGTATGAGCACGAATATGTTGAATAAAAAAGGGTGAATGCAAATTTAAAATAATTCTTTGCAACTTAATAACTAATACTCCAAAGGTAGATCTCAAATTTATTTTGCCTACTATCTCCAAACACTGCAGCATATTTACAACATACTGGCTATCAGAAATCAAATTAAAGGGACCTGGAATTAGTTCAAATACTTTAATCACTATTTGCAATTCAATGACTTGTGGAGATGCAGGGGAAAACTGACTGGTAACTGGGGATGATCCTGTTATTAAATAGGCTCCTTGTCCTGTTTTAGAACCATCTGTAAAAACAGGAGGAGCATCTGGCAATGGATCTCTATTCATAATATGAGGAATGATTACTGGATGTACTTTAACCAACTATAATATTGGATCTTGGGGTAATGATTATCTATGAGACCTTGAAAACTACACCTCAAAATAGCCCAATTATCCTCCGTGGCTGTTAACACTTCAATTTGCTTAGCATTATATGGTACTATTAGACTTTCAGGTGTAACTACAAAAAAAAAAAAAAAACTGCATGCTTTGCTGTATACCAATCAGAGCCAACTGAGCTACTGAGGCAGGATAATAAACAAGTGTCTTGGCTGGGGAGATTTTTGGGTGTATCCATAACAGGGGAGCTCCCTGCCATAAAACCCCAGTGTGTTGCAACTCTGTTTGCAGTATGCACAAGATAAACTGGACTCATCTCAGCGTTTCAAGGCAGCACTCTGAATAAACTGTTCTACTAACAACAAAACCTTCCTGGCAGCATCAGTAAGATATCTGGGAGAATTTAAATCTGTATTACCTGGTAAGATATAATATAATGGCTGTAATTATTTATTGGTCAAAGAGAGATAGGGTCGGACCCATTGACTATCTCCCAATAACTTTTGAAAATCATTCAGGGTGCATAATCCATCTATGCGAAACTGAATCTTTTGAGGGGACACATATTTTGCTGTAATTTTTGTTCCTAAATAATTCACAACAACATCCTTTTGCACCTTTTCTGGGGCCACTACTAAATTCTGTTCCCTCAACTGTGCTACCACAAAGCTATAAGCTTCATCAAGCAAGGCATCCCTGGGAGCGGCAAGAAGTATATATCATCCATATAGTGATAACACTTCACGTTTGGAAATCGCTCTCGAACTCCTTTCAGAGCTGCATCAACATAGAGTCGACACATAGTGGGACTTTTCACCATCCCTTGTGGCAGAACTACCACTCAAACCTTTTATCAGGTTCAGCATGATTTTGGGAGGGGACAGTAAAGGCAAATCTTACCATATCATTTGGATGCAATGGGAAAGAGAAAAAACAATCTTTAATATCTAAAACTATAATGGGCCAATTTCGGGGCAAGGCCGAAGGCAATAGCAGTCCCCTCTGTACAGGCCCCATCAAGATCAATTGCTTATTTATTTCTCTCAAATCTTGCAAAAGTCTCCATTTTCCTGATTTTTTCTTTATAACAAATAGTGGAGTATTCCAGGGAGATGTAGAGGGCCGAATATGTCCCAATTCCAATTGTTCTTGTACCAGCTCTTTCGTGGCTTTTAATTTTTCTGAGGGGAGTGGACACTTTTTTTTTTTTTTTTGTGAACCGGCACTGGAGAGTTTCTACCTTGCAGAAATTGCCCTAACCCTTTTCCGGGAGTATATCCCATGTCCAGCATCATGTCACAGGCCTTGCTGCCATAGCCTCCTTCATTAGTCAGAACAAAGCCCATCTGAGTCATCATATCACGGCCCCACAGAGAGACGGGAACAGCCAATACATGAGGCTGAAACTGTCCAGAATGTCTTTCCTCGTCCTTCCAATATAGGAAGCAGGAACTCATTTCGGGCATCTGAGTGTACCCAAGTCCTCTCAGAGTTTGTTATGACTGTTGCTTAGGCCAACCAGAGGGCCAATCTCTGGTACTGATGATACTATGACCAGCACCAGTATCTAGGAGACCAGATATAACTTTTCCTTCAGTCCTGAGCTTCAGTAGGGGTCAGGTATCAAGATTTAGAGAGCAAAATATATTGGAGGTCCCAGTAGAGCCAAATCCCTTGTCTCCCCATTCTGAAACTTTGGCTGAAAATTGAGAGTGGCAGCTGGGCAAAAGGAGAAATTGAGCTATTCTATCACCAGGGGATATGGCAACAATGCCTCTAGGGGAAGATACCATAATCTTAACCTTTCCTGTAAAATCTGAATCAATTATTCCTGGATGAACTATTAATTCTTGCATGGTAACAGCTCCTTCCAAAATCAGTCCTACCATATCAGCTGGCAGTGGGCCTTTAAAGTCTGTGTCTACCAGCTGGACTCCCATTGGGGTGTTAATACGAGCCAGGTGGTAGAAAAGAGGTCGAGCCCTGCACACCCTGTTGTTGCTCTCCTGGGTGACTCCATTGTACTGGTGGCCTCAAACTCGGCCATCCCTTGGCTACTGCCCCATATATTTGAGGACCCTGGGGTCAGAGGCCCCTTTTCAAGAATTTTGGCTGGGTACCACCATATTCGGGAGTATGAGGCTGTCCATGAATATCTTTAACTGACCTACACTCACTGACCCAATGATTTCCTTTTTGCATCTAAGACATAACCCGGGCACTTTTGGTCGCTGGTTTCTGGCACCACTCAATTGGGGGCATTGACGTTTCATGTGGCCTGGCTGTCCACATCTAAAACAGTTATTATTCTGCTGGCCACCTTTTCCTTGTGACATCTCCATGACAGTGGCAGCCAGACCAGAATTAGAAAGAGGTCCTCCTATTTCTCTACATATTTTCATCCAGACCTCTAATCCTTTATGCTTATATGGATTAATTGCTTGTCTGCATTCTTTGGTGCACTGTTCAAAAAGCAGCTGCTTCAGTAGAGGCATGGCAGCATCAGGGTCTCCAAAGACATGGCCTCCTGCCTCTACAAAATGAGCCACAAAGTCAGCAAAGGGCTCTGTGGGCCCCTGAACAATCTTGGTCAGGTTCCCACTCTCCTCTCCTCTATTTGGAAGACATGCCCATGCTTTAGTCCCGATGTTATTAATTTGCTCATACACTTGGTTGGGATAATTCGTTTGAGCTGCTACAAATCTCCCTTGTCCCAGCAGCATGTCTTGATCCCAGGCTGGCCGGCCGTTGCTGGCAGCAAACTCAATGAAAAATGCCTTCCAGTCTAAATATTGGTCTGGTGACAAGCAGACATGAGCCAGATTCTGCCAATCGCTTGGAGTCATGCAGTAGCGGTGCAGGTTCTCTAATTGCACTCTTACAAAAGCAGCACTGACACCATAAGTACGAACCCCTTCCACTAATCTTTGAACAATCTTCCAATCAAGCAGCTCATGATAATGACCTCCCTGTGCATCCTGAAATACAGGGAAGCACTGGACTCGCAGTTCCCTCCAGGTTTTTGGGTGCAGACTATGCCCCAATGCTCTGTCAGGGGCATACAGAGGTGGCCACAGAGGCCCTGGCTCTGAAGGTTCTACCTTCATTTTCACTTTCTCTAGACTGTCGGCTATGCTCTCCAGATCGTCCTCAGACATATCCCCATTGCTAGAACTTCCTTCTGTCTCTGACTTTTGGGATCGCTCCTCTCTCACCCGATTCAGTGCCTCATTGCCCTATTGGAGTTCTGCTCCACATCTTTCCTTATAGTCGATACAATTCCGTACTAGCTTCCACACTGGCAGCACCCCTTTAGCGAGAACTCCCTGTCTTCTGCAAACTTCAAGTCCTTCCCTAACTTCTCCCAACTGGGCCCTGTAAGATGTCCTGATATGGAGAACCAAGGAGCGACCTGATCCACGGTTTTTAAAAAGTTCTCCAGGGCCTCCTTTTTCAGCCTGATTCCTTTCACTTTCAGCAAGTCCTTAAGGGCTTGGTGCACTGTTTGACCTGAGGTTGAATTTCCCATGGTGCTTGATACAATTTGTCCCTTATCGACACAATCCGAGAACTTAACTTGTCCAAAACTGGGAAACTTATCATCTCAATCTGAGAACTTAACTTGTCCCACTTACCTGGGAACTTACCAGCTAGCTGCACTGACTTCGATGAGTTCTGAAGGTCCCCATACAGGCCATTTGTTGCTTCTGTCTCCGACCAGCAGAAAAGAGCGACAACACAGTGTTCTTCTCAAAGTAGTTTATTCAGGAACCTTTCACCATGCATACAGGAAAAAAAAATATCTCTTCTTTACCCCCCCCCCCCCAATCGCAATCCCTTATATAACCTCTCTTCCACGCCCCATCAGCTCAGTCCACGTAACAGCAGTTCATTGACCAGAATCCTCACTCGTCATATGGTCCAATCTTGCATCATGGTGCAACTTCAAGTCTATCATGAAAGAAATCAAAGAAAAAGGAGAGATATCCCATGCTAATGGATTGCCAGAATTAACATAGTAAAAATGGCCATCCTACCAAAGGTAATCTACAGATTCAACGCAATCCCCATTAAACTCTCAACACAATTCTTCAAAGGCATAGAAAGATCAATTCTCAAATTCATCTGGAAAAGAAAATAAAAACAGAAATGAAAATGATTCTTAACAATAAGAGAACTTCTGGGGGGAATCACCACCTGAGGAAAAGGAGGCCCAGCAACAGGCCCAAATTGGGATCCAGCTCAAGGGGTGGCTCCAAGACCTGACACTATTACTGAGGTTATGGAGTGCTCACAAAATGGGACCTATCATGACTGCCCTCCCAAAGACTCAACAGGTATGTGAAAGAGTCAGGTGCAGATATTCACACCCAATCAATGGACAGAAGCTGGTGACCCCTGTGGTTGAATTAGGGAAAATCTGGAAGAGGTGAGGAGGACCGCAACCCTATAGGAGGACTAACAGTCTCAATTAACTTGGATGCCCAAGATGTCTCAAGCCCTGGACCACCAACCAGGCAGCATACACCAGCTGATATGAGGCCCCCAACACATATATAGCAGAGGACAGCTAGGTCTACAGCCAGTCATAGAAAATGCACCTAATCCTCAAGAGACTGGAAGCTCCAGGGAATAGGGAGGTCTGGTGGGGTAGGAGGTGGAGGGGTGGTGACAGAATTGTGGAGAAGGGTGTGGGGGTTGAGGGGGAGGTATGTTATGTGAAACAGTGAAAAAGTGGCTGGGAGGTGGATAAATTCCAGATTGTAAAAAAGATTAAATGAAATTAAAATATAACTTGACGAAGGGAACATATAGAAGCAAGGCTTTCATTGGCTTAACGTTCCAGAAGGTTAGAGCCCATGATGGTAGAAGAGTAGCTGCAGGTGGCAGGCAATGTATTTGTAGCAGCCAGGTGAGCTCTCAAGTTCTGAACCACAGACATGAAGCAGAGACTACAAACTTGGAATGATACATGACTTTGAAAGCTCCAAGTCTGCTTCCAGTGACATACTTCTTCAGAATAGCCATGAATCCTCTATCTCGCCAACCAGTACCACCCAGCAGGGTCTAAGTATTCAAATATCTGAATACTATGTATGTGAGAGAGTTGATGTAAAGATAGATAGATGAGAGAGAGAGAGAGAGAGACAGAGACAGAGACAGAGAAACAGAGACAGAGACAGAGACAGAGACAGACAGAGAGACATATAGAGGTAAATATATATTATATGGGTTTACACAACTGGAGGCTGAGTATACAATAATGGTGGTATGGATATTTCAGAGCCAGAGAACCCAGTACTTTCTCAATCCAAGAAACTGAAAGACTGAGAACTGGAAAAAGTAATTATGTAGTCCCAGTTGCTTGCCAAAGACTTGAAAGCTCCCTGAAAATATATTCCTATAAACCTGTGTTGAATAACTAATGAACCTGGAGTTTGATATTCATGAACAATGGCAGCAGCAACAGAGTCACTCATTCTGGAAAATAAAATTTTTACCACACTATCTGGTCTCCTTTTAAAAATGAACTAACCAGTACCCCCTAGAGCTTGTGTCTCTAATATCAGAAGATGACCTAGTCGGCCATCAGTGGAAAGAGAGGTCCATTGGTCTTGCATACTTTATATGCCTCAGTACAGGGGAATGCCAGGGCCAAGAAGTGGGAGTGGGGGAAAGGGGAGTAGGGGAGAGGGCTTGGGGGACTTTTGGGGTAGCATTAGAAATGTAAATGAAGAAAATACCTAATTAAAAAAAAATAAAAAAAAGTACAAAGAAAAATAAAAATCATTTCTGTTCCATATGGACATCTATTGCACGGTGCTGTCTATTCACATTCAATGCTAGCCTAGTCCTTGTACCCAGTGTGTGTCACCCCCTCTCAAAATTAGATAATCAGCTGTTTCTCACACTTGGAATTTCCTATTTCTGTGCTTTGCTAATTACCCTTCTTTCTTGCTAGATTGTTGCGGCCTTTAGTTTTGTTTATGCACCCCTGTCCTGCAGGAGTCAGCTAACATGTTCATACAGCTGCCTGATTGAATAATTCCTTTAAGTTTCCTGTTAATTTTTAGAGAACACTTGCTAACATTAATATAGCATTCTCTGTATATTTTACAGGTTCTCTGATATTGAAAATTCTTGGTTGGACAAGAATTAAGTATAAAACTTAGTTTTAATTATTTAGCTAACTTAATGAAGATAGAGAATAAAAGTATATTATTGAGGGATCATCCCTGAGGGAATTTGCTGATGACATCCTAACATTTATATTTAATAAATATTTACTAAGTACCTAATGTGGCTCAAAGACTGTACTTATTTTAGAATTTCGTTAATCAACAAAACAGTGTGTTTGCACAAGAAAACGGCATTATTCTGTATTGTATTTTCAAATAGTTTTTACACATATGTGAAGAGTTTTTACACTGACTTGTTTGGAAGTCTGGGGCTTGGTAGCATAGCCCTTTAGGGTTCCCTACAACCACCAAAAATGAACAAACAAACAAAACAGAAAAATCTCAAGCACTCTTTCTGTCTTCTGATTTTTCATTCCCTGTTTCACATTGCTTTTATTCCTGTGTCTGATGTACCCTGACAATCTTTGCTTATTGTGTTTAATCCAAATCAAACTTATTCTTCCTGCTGTGTTGAGTCAGCATTTCTCAATGAGTTACTCTGAAATCCATTGACTCTTCTTTTTTTTTTTTTTCCCCACACACTAACTCTTGGAATATTGCCCCCATACTCTTGGCATTCACAGTCAGATTAACTTTTCTATCAAAGATAGTGTGGTGACCTTGTTCTCTTATAGGCTCACATAGGACAGATGTTAACTGATTAGCTAGTCATTGCATAAATATGTTTCTAATATTTTTGTACTAGTGGCAAGCAGAGAGAAAACCAAAACTATTTTTGGTGAGGACCTGATGGTTATTCAACGCTGTATTCAGAAATTAGTAATGAAATAAAAAGTATAATATTCTGCATATGATCTTTACCAATTTATTATTAACATGTGCATTTGTATGTGTATATTTACATTCCACAACACACATGCAGAGTTCAGAGAAAAACTTTTTAGAATTGATTCTTCCTTTTTGTTGCTACACAGGTGTGAACAACTAAAGTCAGGTCATCACTGCCATAGATTTACCAACTCAGGTATCTTTTGGACCCTTACATAAATTTTAACATTAGTTTGGATCATGGTAAATAACTGATACAAAAAAAATGGCAAGTGTATTATCTATTATTTCTATACTCGCATTCTTTAAATGTGTTTTTTACTCTTTTTCAAAGATTTATTTATGTATTACTTTTATGGGTATTATGTTTACTTGTATGTGCACTATGTACATTTAGTACATGCAGAGGCCAGAAGACAGATAAATCTTCTGGAAAAGAAGGTATTTTTGAAGACCATGTGTGTGCTGAATATTGAGCCTAGAACATCTTGAAACACAACCAGTACATATAAATGCAGGGCCATCCCTCTAATTCTCACTACTTTTAAATTTTTCATAGAATAATATTTTAACGTGTATTTTTCAAATAGTTTTGTAATGTAATTTTAAAAATTATTAATCTCAAGTTTCAGCAGTTTTCATCTGTGTAGCCTGTAAAAAGATCCAGTAGAGTAAATAAGCAGAAAATGTAATTATTACTATTTATAAGTTGTTTACTATTACTCATCATTTCTGACTCCATTCATACCCACTTTATTTGCTAACTCTTCAGGATAAAAACTGAAATCTTAAATTTTGCTCTATATCCAGTAACTAAAAATTAAGAGGCAGAAGAAAGGATATTTGAAATTCATATATTTAATTATATAAACTTGTTTTTTCATATTTGCTTGTTTAATTAAAATGTATTAAAATAATTTGCACAAGTAGTCTTTCTTATATAAACATCACATTTACTTTTATAAATTATGTGTTCACCTATATGTAATATACTATATCTAGAACATTATGAAAATCATTGATACTTCAGTGTTTTTATGAGTAATATGAAGTAATTTCAAAACTAATTTTGTCTAAATATTATTTTTAGATCAAATGTTAAGCTGATAATTAAAACTTAATTATAATATAATACAATGTATAAGATACTGCTCTGAAATAGTAGGAATTAGAAACCAATTTTCTTGGACAAAATTGTTTCCCCTGGCTTTGATCATGTTTAGCAACAACCACGGCTACCAGGGCCTGAGACCTTTTGAAGTACTATAAGGCAGGCCATTTCTCACTAGTGGTCTAATGTTGAGTGAAGAGATAACTAGACTGTTTAAGGTAGCTTACCTAACTGCCAAATTTTAATAAATTGTATCAAAACTTCTAACTGGATTACTTTGGAAGAATAGAAGCTCTTGTCTGTTTAGAGATCTTAGTCTCAGTCTTAGTAAAGACTTCAAATCCAATAGAGGTTTACTCATTCCCATGGGAGAATCTATAGCCAGTTAGTTTACCCATACTTACATCACTGTGAGTAGGAGGACTGAACAACTAAATCCATCACACTTGTCTCAAGATATGAGATGTTGTTGATTCTCCTGAGCCATTAATGGGGTCCCAAGACCAAGAACCATCTCTCTCATTACTTCTGTAAGGCATTAAAAGCCTCAAACTGGCTTTCACATTACCATCCTCCAACTAAACATGTTTGTGTGTTTCAGCCCAAACTAGAATCTTGCATAGATATTGCTCTGGAACTGACATATTGTTATGTCTCTTCTTGTTGTGCTTACCCTAATTTTCTTTATAGTTTCATTTTTATCAAAAGTATTGGATGAATGACTCTACTACCAGGACTCAAAATGTCTTTTCCTATAGGGACTCTATCCAACCCACCTTTGTGAGATGCCTGACTCTCCAGCAAGAAAGATGCCACAGCAGGATCCTTCTGCAACATGTTTATTGGGAGAGCATTGACTGCGTAGGCGAAAAACCCTGAGCCCCAGAAATGGCACTGCTTATATAGGCCTAGGAGTGATGTGTCTATACTTTATTGGTTATGCTTTCAGTACTCCTCCCACATGCCTCGAGCCAGGCAGTGACTCAGCAAAAAAACTGGACATGCGCACATTGGTTGTTTACCCATATTCATGGGTGGTGGCCAGTGGTAGCCAGCACCATCTTGTAATGGCGTTTGCAGCTTCCCACACACCTTGGATATCCCTGATCTTGATTCATACTTACTCATCTTATAGTTCTTATTCTTTGAACCAGGTGAACAGCACTAATGAGAAGATTCATTTATCCCTGACAAAGAGGAATCCTTTGCCATTAGGATCATACCAGTCACAGAGATGCCTCCCACAGATAGATGGAGGCCAGGGTATGTGTTTGATAATTATATATGAAATCTCCATTTTAGATTGCCTGTACTTTATGTCAGAGTATAAGTCAAAGAACTATCACCACTGGAAGTTCCCCTCAACAGAATTATAGGACATCAATCTACTTTCTGTATTGTCAGTAAGGTACATTTTAATGTCTCTATGAGTGATTTCCAAAGTTTGACAGCACTACATAAGCCTAACTATTGTATCATGGATTATATTCTAAGCTATATAATATGCAATTATAGTTCAATAATTCCAGACATGTGGACTGCTGAGATTTAATTGTTAGGGATACTCGATGGATTCAACTCTGGAAAATGCCAGATAGCCTTTAGCCAAAAATGTGTCTCATTAGCAACAACCCTGTTAGGCATGAAAAGATATGAAAACTCCTATACCAAATTCATATTTCAGCTTTCCATGGTAAGTTGAACTAACTGTAACAATCAGAGATTTAAGGAACATATCTTTTATCCTACCAATACCCAAACAATTGCACTCCAAATGCTGCCAATATTCCTGATGGACATCCAAATATGGTCTACTGACTCAAAGTTAAGTTGACAGATTAAGAGAGACTTTATGGGAGATTTGGGTCTGTTAGCATTCATAAGACAAAACAGTAGACCTCAAACAAAGAGAGACTTTTCAATAGAAAAGGACTTGAGCCCATAGGCCTATGGGACTGCATTACCTTATATCCGCCAATAATGAACACACTGAAAATGAAATCAGGAAAACTTGTCATATTCAAAGTTACTTCAAGTATATCAAAGACTAAGTCTTGCAAAAAATAATAATCCAGTTAAGAAAAATGAAAGAATATTAACTGTTCAAATGAGAGCAGAATTTTTGAGTCTGAAAGATGGGCACCCTTGCATGGCTTGTATCTAAGAGTAGATGAGAACTCACAGTGCAGGGTCTGAGAATCAGATTTTATAGGGGAGAGTAGGGAGGGGAAGGACATGTCTTCATCAGGCCCAGAAGGAAACTTTTCATGATAAAACATAGTTTTAAATTTCCAGTATGGGCTAGAGTGTCTGTTTCTTCTAAACTCCAGGTTTCAGGGTGAGAGATAAAAGCCAGGTTGTCTGTTTTTGTAACCTCCAGGCTCCAAGGAGGTATAAAGGTTGGCTGAATTTTGGAATTTGATGGCCTGCAGGTTTTGTAAAGCCTTGGGTCCATTTTATGGCCCTAGTATTGAGGTAGGAGATTTCGTTTATTCCACACCCTTTACATATAAAGCATTGGAGTCAAAGATATTTTTGTCTGGTTACTTCCTGCTTGCAGAGGGGCTGATGTTTGGAAGTTTTAGGATCTGGACTGACTCTTAGAGAAGCATTGTTTTTATTTTATCCTGTGTTGTGGACCAAGTGATGGTGGTAATTTAATTCAGTCTAACTTGAGGAAAGTAATGAATATATTAGAACATTTTATAGTGCATAGATGATAGATTATTTAGAGGAGCTCCTCTCAATAGGAGCACCATCACAAATTCCCAACCATCATGAATGGCAACCACTTATAAGCGGCATCATGGAATCACATGTTTAATTAACCTATTTCTTATGTACTCACGGGTATATCAAAGACCACTTGAAGTAGGAGGAAGGGATAACAGGATCCTTGGTTAGGGTTTCTACCACTCCACAGTGTCATTACCTCCATTGCTGCTCTCATAGACCTGGATATCATTACACTAACCTGCTCTAGTTGTCATAGCTACCAAGCCAAAGCCCAAAATGATACCTTCTCAAGATAATGAGCAGAGGAAAATGTGTCATTCAGTATCTCTTCAAGACATAGAAATAGGCAATAACCTTTTGAATATTACTCATAATTCAGGGAATAATAATAAATGTTTACCATTTTGTCCATTGACAAAAGATGACTATTGAGTACAAATAAAGAGCTCACAAAATTAAACAATAGAAAGTAATCTAATCCCTCAACTCTCAAAGTAATCAATTCAGATATTCTAAAAAGGAGTAAGTTGAAATATCCCATATTCATATTAGAATTGTTCAGTATTCTTAACAATAATGCATATACAAATCAAACTTCACTGAGACTCTTTCTCATCCTAGTCAGAATGGCTATTTTAAAAAAAATCAGATGTTTGGAGATATGGTGATAAAGATTCCCTGTATTCTCTTGATATGAATGTAAATTAGCATAATTACCATTGAAATAAATGTGGAGTTTTCTCAAAAACTAAAGAGAACTTACTAAAGAGTCCTGATACTTCCATACTTTGTATATACAATAAAGATACTGGCATACCCATGTCCATCAGACCACAGTTCACAGAAAAAGTTAAGATATGTATCAGTCTAAATGCCTGCCAATAAATGAATAGATAACCAGAATGTATAAACAATACAATATAATTCAGAGATAAAAAAGGAAATTATTTCATTTGAAGGAAAATAAATGGAATTGGGGACTGCCATGTTAAGTAAAATTTAAAAAAAAAAAAAGACTCAGAAAAAAATCTACATTTTATAAAAAGAGATGAGTAGAAGAAAACTCTTTTCAGGGAAGCTATGGCAGAAAAAGACTGGAGGGGGACAATTAGCTATAATGAAGAGTGTGCATATGATCAAGTGCATTTTGCACATGAATGAAGATATAATGCTAATGTCATCCCCATGGGGTCCTGGGGGGCTCTTGCTTTACTGGCATCTGGGACATTCTGGTTGCTAACCCCAGTTCCCCATCCCCTACTGCTACATGCCTCTGTTCAATTTCCTGATCCTTCTTACATCTCCTCCATCTCCTTTGATACCTGCATCTTCCTCTCTTTTTCCCCTCCTCCTCCTCTCTTCTTCTCAAGTCCCTCCCATCCTCTACTTCCCTTGATTATATTGTTCCCTCTTCTAAGTAGGACTGAAGCATACACTCGTTGGTCTTCTTTCCTCTTCAGCTTCATATGATCTGTAAGTTATATCCTGGGTACTGCAAACTCTTTGACTAACTCTTTTGTGACTGTGTTATCTCACTCAGGATGATATTTTCTAGATCTATCCATTTGCCTGTGAATTTCATAAATTAATTGTTTTTAATAGTTGAGTAGTACATTGTGGAAATGTACTAAATTTTCTGTAGCCATTGCTCTGTTGAGTGACATCTGGGTTGTTTTCAGCTTCTGGCTATTGTAAATATGGCTGCTACAAACATAGTGAAGCAAATGCCCTTACTACATTTTAATGCATGTTCTGGGTATATGCCCAGGAGTGGTATAGCTGTGTCCCCAAGTAGTACTATGTTCAGTTTTCTGAGGAACAACAAGACTGGTTTCCAGAGTGGTTGTACCAGCTTCCAATCCCACCAACAATGGAGAAGGGTTCCTCTTTCTTGATATTCTTTCCAGCATTTACTATCACCTGAGTTTTTTCACCTTAGCCATTCTGATTGTTGTGAAGTGGAATTTCATGGTCATTTTGATTTGCATTTCCCTGATAACTAAGGATGCTGAACATTTCTTCAGCTGCTTCTCAGCCATTGGAGTTTTCTCAGTTGAAAATTCTTTGTTTAGCTCTATTTAATAGGGTTATTTGGTTCTCTGGAGTCTACCTTCTTGAGTTCTTTGCATATATTTGATATTAGTCCTCTACCAGATGTAGGATTGCTAAAGATCTTTTCCCAATTGTTTGGTTGCAATTTTGTCCTATTGACAGTGTCCTTTGCCTTACAGAAGCTTTGCAATTTTATGAGGTCCCATTTGTTGATTCTTGACCCTAGAGCATAATCCATTGGTATTCCGTTAAGGAAAATTTCCCCTGTGCCCATGTGTTAGAAGAGTTTCCCAAATTTCTCTTCTATTAGAGTCCATGTATCTGGTTTTATGTGTAGGTCCTTTATCTACTTGAACTTGAGCTTTATTCAGTGAGATAAGAATGGATCAGTTTGCATTATTCTACATGTTGTCTGTCAATTGAACCAGTCTCATTTGTTGAAAATGCTGAAATACGCCAGAAAGAGGAGGAAGAACCTATCAAGACCAAGTTCAGAGGTTAGGCATGGCCCTCCAGTTAAGGAATGGGACCACCTTCCCATCTCCAATATTTCAACCTGGAATTGTTTGTGTCTAAAGGAAATACAGGGACAAAGAGTGGAGTGGAGACTGAAGGTAAGGCCATCTAGAGACTGACCCACCTGGAAATCCATCCCACATGTAGACACCAAACCCAGACACTAATGCTAATGCCAAGAAGTACTTGCTGACAGGAACCTGATACAGCTGTTGCCTGAGAAGCTCTGCCAGATCCTGACCAAAACAGATATGGATACTTGCAGCCAACCATTGGACTGAGCACATAGATGCCAATGGAGAAGTTAGATGAAGGACTGAAGGAGCTGAAGGGGACATCAATGAGAGGGGAGGCCCTTGGTCCTGTGAAGGCTTGATACCCCAGTGTAGAGGAATGCTAGGGTGGTGAGGCAGGAGTGGGTAGGTAGATAGAGGAACACCATCATAGAAGTAGGGTAAGGAGGTATGGGATAGGGGGTTTGCAGAGGGAAAACTGGGAAAGGGGATAACATTTGAAATATAAAAAATAAAGTATCCAAAAATAAAAAAAAAAATATTTGCTGCTGACGTCATGTGCTACCAATATTGCTACAGTTAGTAAATAAATACTGTGCCTAGACCACGCTAACGCCTAAAAAACAATGAATGAAAAAATTAAATATAATGCAACTCATTATTTTGGGCAATTGAAACACACCCTTTTAAAAAGAATCATATAGTTACAGCACTGCACAGAATATTGTTTATTATGGTATTTACTAACAGGATTGTCTCCTAGATTGTAGCATGACCAAGCACATGGCTGATGTTTTTGGTGAGATGAAAAGTACATATACTGATTATGGCAAATGTGAGTATATGATAGCCAAATGTTTATACTGACAAAGAGTTAGATACATTAATGAATCCTGCTTTTTATAAAACTCCAAATAAATCTGCAGTTGTTTTGTGCATATATAATTTTCTAAGAAAAAATGGAAAAGCAAGCTGTTGTTACTTTGGGGCAATCATTGTTCAATATGACATAATTCTACTTGCATTAAGCTCAATCCATATGGCAAGGTTAAATCTGAAATTTTCTGGTATTACTTTCAATGCTTTGAATTTTTCAAAATGAGCACTTTCAAAATTCATGTATTAATGACTTTTGCATCTTGAAGTTTAAAGATCAGAGATATAAATTATTGGGTAAAACAATTAAGCATATCTTTTTAAAAAGGCTTTGTTATATTCATTTTAAAGTTATAAATCTTAAAATAAAACCACAGTTTATATATTGTGATTTAATATTATTTCTATAAGAACTATATTTTACTAAAAAAAAGATCAAAATGTTTGTGTCATATGACTGTAATCTCAAGAGGATTATACCAGGGGGATCAAAATTTTGAAATCATTCTGGGCAGCATAGAATATACAAGTCCAGCTTGAGCTATATAGAAAAGTCTTGTCACTAATAAATACTTCAGAATATTACCATAGAATATATTTTATACAGTTAAAATTATTAGTTTTAATAATATAAACAATTAATATTAACGAATTGTTAAAATAAGGGTATTTTCATAAATAATAATAAAAATTTCTAATCCTTCAGAGAAAATAATCAAAATATTCATAACTCAAAATTATAATTCTCATTCATTTCAAATTATAATTTTTTCAGGACAAAAAGCATTAAAATTAGCAGAGTCAAAAGAAAAGGAAGTAAGTAGTATTTTTCATCCCTTTCAGTGATTTTATTGTGTAATAATGCATTATAGCTAACTTAGTGCCCTCTACACACAACTTTCTTGACTCCATATCTCTCAGATCTCTTTCCTCAAGTCCCCAGACACTATGCCATAAATCTTCCAACAGAAATAAGAGAAACTACATAATCTGGATTGTGTACGTGACCCATTGGACAAAACACTTATCTTCCAAGGGTTTTGAATTACCAGGCCCTTTAGAGGTAGAGGCAAGAGATCACTCACTATTGATAAATCTAGCTAACTAGACTAGACAGAATTGTCAGGTTCTGAGTTTGGGAGAGACACTGAATCAATAAAATGGAAAGTGGTAGAGGAAGTAACCTGACATCACAAGTATAGACATAGAAGTTTACCCATATACATATAAACACACATACGAATATAAACATACATATGCATATATACACACCACACACACAGACACAAATAGACACACATACACAAATAGAAAATATTTAAGGTACTCTCAATGTTTTTGAGAATGTTTAGTGATTCCCATTTTGTACAGTGTGTGTGTGTGTGTGTGTGTGTGTGTGTGTGTGTGTATGTCTTTGTATGTGTTTGTGTGTATGTGTATTAAATAAATAAGATAACAAGGAATTAAAAAAATACACACACACACATTCTTGGTGCAAAATTTGACTAAAGATTTTATTTATTATAAAATCTTTAATAAAATCTATAATAAATTATGAATAGGACTAAAAATACTAAAAAAATTGATCATGCTTTTGATTTTCTGCAAAAAGCGATCCTCTATATGTATCTGTTGCTCATAAGTCATGCTAAACAGTTGCTACCAAGACTTCTGGTTGGCAAATACAAAGTAAGAAGTATTTAAGTAAAATCAAAAGGTAATTGAATTATTTATCTACCTCTTTGCACATCCACATTGAACAATTTCACTTCCTCATTCTATAATCAAAGACATTTTCTGGCCTCTTCATCTTTTTTGTAAATTTTTTATTAGATATTTTCTTCATTTACATTTCAAATACTATCCCAAAAATCCCCCATACCCTTCCCCCGCCCTGATCCCCTACACACTCACTCCCACTTCTTGGCCCTGGCGTTCCCCTGTACTGGGGCATATAAAATTTGCTAGACCAAGGAGCCTCTCTTCCCAATGATGGCCAAGTAGGCCATCTTCTGCTACTTATGTAGCTAGAGACAAGAGCTCTGGAGGTACTAATTAGTTCATATTGTTGTTCCACCTATAGGGTTGCAGACCCCTTCAGCTCTTGGGTACTTTCTCTAGCTTCTCCACTGGGGTCCCTGTGTTCCATCTAATAGCTGACTGTGAGCAACCACTTCTATGTTAGTCAGGCACTGGCAAAGCCTCACACGAGACAGCTATAATAGGGATCTTCCAGCAAAACCTTGCTGGCATATGCAATAGTGTCTGCATTTGGTGGCTGATTATGGGATGGATCCCCAGGTGGGGCAGCCTCTGGATGCTCCATCTTTTCTTCTCAGGTCCAAACTTTGTCTCTGTAACTCCTTCCATGGGTGTTTTGTTCCCAGTTCTAAGAAGGGACGAAGTGTCCACACTTTTTTTTTTTTTTTTTTTAGGTTTTTCGAGACAGGGTTTCTCTGTATAGCCCTGGCTGTCCTGGCACTCACTTTGTAGACCAGGCTGGCCTCGAACTCAGAAATCTGCCTGCCTCTGCCTCCCGAGTGCTGGGATTAAAGGCATGTGCCACCACGCCAGGCAAGTGTCCACACTTTGCTCTTCGTTCTTTTGAAATTTCATGTGTTTCACAAATTGTATCTTGTATCCTAAGTTTTGGGCTAATATCCACTTATCAGTGAGTACATATTGTGTGAGTTCCTTTGTGATTGGGTTACCTCACTCAGGATGATGCCCTCCAGGTCCATCCATTTGCCTAGGAATTTCATAAATTCATTCTTTTTAGTAGCTGAGTAGTACTCCATTGTGTAAATGTACCACATTTTCTGTATCCATTCCTCTGTTGAGGAACATCTGGCTTCTTTCCAGCTTCTTGCTATTATAAACAAGGCTGCTATGAACATAGTGGAACATGTGTTCTAATTACCAGTTGGAACATCTTCTGGATATATGCCCAGGAGTGGTATTGCTGGATCCTCCAGTAGTACAATGTCAATTTCTCTGAGGAACCACCAGACTGATTTCCAGAGTGGTTTTACAAGCTTGCAATCCCACCAACAATGGAGGAGTGTTCCTCTTTCTCCACATCCTTACCAGCATCTGCAGTCACATAAATGTTTGATCTTAGCCATTCTGACTGGTGTGAAGTGGAATCTCAGGGTTGTTATGATTTGCATTTCACTGATGATTAAGGATGTTGAACTTTTTTTTTTCAGGCGCTTCTCATCCATTTTATATTCCTCATTTGAAAATTATTTGTTTAGCTCTGTGCCCCATCTTTTAATGGGGTTATTTAGTTTTCTGGAGTCCATCTTCTTGAGTTCTTTATATATATATTGGATATTAGTCCCCTATCTGATTTAGGATTGTTAAAAATCCTTTCCCAATCTGTTGGTGGTCTGTCCTTCTTAAAGTATTTTATTATCATCATGAGAATTGATTTTAGATTCCAATCTTGATTTTCTGATGTGGTGGTGTATTAAGATCTTATGTCTCAGTGATGGATGAGACTTAGGTATGAGAGTTGGCTTATAGATTAGTCAAGAGTGGGTTACAACTATATTTCCTGTTATAAAGTACCATGAAAGTTTCCAAAAGAAGAAATTAATCAGCAATACTAACCAGCTATAAAGTCTGGAGACAACACAATGACCAATATATAACTATAATCCTAAGAGTGCAGAAATAGAGCACACATCTTGGCAGTAACTCATAAATCTGTAATTTATGTAAGATTCATACAGTAGGGAATGATTATGCCTGATGTTATAAACCTAGCCAACAACCCAGAGATAGCGAACCATAATAATTTCTATGTATATTCTAAATATTTGTCCTGGTACTCAGAGAAACATAATCATACCTCATTAAAAAAAAAAAAAACTTCTCATTGTAAAAGACAGATACCATTATTGGAACACTAAGTATTTTTAGTAATAACTAACTTCCATAAAATACTGTAAGGCCAAAATTATAGTTCTAACTTTTACAAAATTCTAGTTTCAAACTTACTAGTTTCAAACTGCTTTAATCAAAGAGGTTAGAATCTATTTTTCATATAGTCTCTGGCTTCCTGATAAATTTCTATAAGAGAAAAAAAAACTTTCTTGAAAAGATAATCTAGTTTGAAAGGAATACTTGCAATCCAACTTATCTAGCATTACAAAAAGCATCTGATTGATTTCACTGCTGAAAATTAAAATGTTCATTATTATGAAACATTTAAATCCAATTCTGTGATTTTAATTTTTCCTTATGAAGTTTCTAGATTATTATGTGTTAAAATACCAGAATGAATGTATGCAGTATAACATGTCAGCAGAGTCTCTTGATGTGGAACTTAAATATGTACCCACTTACTTAATTTCAAATATTGCAAATTGAAGTGTTATAACTCTTGTTAAAATGGTGAGGTAGAAAATAGTCTTGAATTATATATATAAATTATAAATTATAAATTATATATAAAGCTTAACAAAAACATAGAATAACATAATGAATTATTAAGAATGTAACAGCTATTTTCAAGTCAATTACTATGGACTTTTACATTTCTAAAATGGAAAAGAAAAAAATAACTCTCAGTGATTCTCTTTTATAATTGAGAAAACCGAATTTTGTTGGCTTCTCTCACAAACAAATATTTTTAGAAAAGAAAGGATCCTATTTTATTGACTTCAGAAAAAAAGAAATTTTGAGAACATATGCTGATGTAATAATTTACATTATAAGTTCCAACTAAGAGAAAATTTTAGAATAGAATGAACTAAATCTCAATGACTAATGAGGATACTGAAGTTTTTCAGAAGTTAAATGCTAGAAGGTTAAATGGCTGCTATCACTGAAATCATATTTTTCTCATTATATCTTATCTCCTAATTGAACTGAAAATTATTCATTTCATGTGTTAAACAGTATTTATTTCATATACTTTTAGCATCTTAGTTTATGTTTATTTACTTTAAAATAAAAAAAAAATGGGTTAAATGTTTTACATTCCTTAAAATGAAACTTTACTTTTCCTAGCACAATAAATTTCTCATTATTTTTTATAAGACTTTTACATTTTATCCTTAAAAATTTTTTTGGATAGTTACTTGAATAATTAATCCTCCAGTTATAATTTTAGTCAATTCTAGATTGGAGTATCCCTATATTGATAAAATTGGATCAGCCTTTGTGGATTTTAGCATCTTTTGAATGTTTATGTAGAACATTCTGAAGCAGCAATTAAAATAATTAAGGAGGGTGAAAAAATCTTTAGCATGCAACAAAGATTTCTGCAAAATGTTAATTTCTGTCAAATAAGTGAATCTATGCACAGATGCCTCCTGACAGAGGCTGTGATTTCGAAATGCTTTGCATGCCAAATAACTTGTTTACCCCTTCAATGTTTGCCAAGTTTACTGTCAATTTACAAATAATTTCCATTTTGCTGTTTATTCCACTGCCTTTTGATGGATATGTCTTCCAGACTCTTATCTAGCATGTAGACAAACTAATTAATATTTTCCCTTCAGGCAAATATTTTTTTCTTAGATCTAAATGTGGGTTAGATTCTTATTCGTTTCCATATGCTTTGTTCTGTCAATCATGTATGTTTCTGAGTTGCTAAAAATGTACTTCAGTGGGTGTCAGCATCCATGTCTATAATGTACATGCATGCACATATAGGAGCAAAGGAGAGAGGGAAAGAGCTACAGAAAGAGGGGAAGACAGAGACATGGAGAAATAGAGACAGAAATTGAGAAAGAGACAGGGAAAATAGAATGTTTATTTAGACTACACATAGAGACATGTAGTGCAGATATAATTGTAAGAAGTCTCTCTCATAAGAAGTATATTTGCTAAATCAATTTCAAAGTAAATATAACATACAGAAAATTGTCTGTTCCCCACTATATTTAACTTTACTATGTTTGAATTCTGATATTTCTGAAAAAAAAAGATAAAATAAAGATCCTCATAAAACTAAGGATAAAATAAAAATTATATATTATTTCACAGTATCCCCATATATTTGATACATTGTTCAAGAATAAGGTGAGAAATGAATTTAGGGCCAAACTTATTAGTTATACATCTAAATATAGAGAAATACACTTTGAAGACATTAAAAGCCATTTATCCAACTTTGAAATGGTAAAATAGCACTTTGTTATTGAATACATTTTCTATGAGGAAATGCTATTAGATTTTAAATAGTTGTGATTTTCATATGTATATGTAGAGGGTGGTATAATACAAATGATGAATTTTTAAGAAATGATAAAATTGTTTGAGCAAGAATTTTCATATAAATCTTAATATTAAACTTTCATGGTATCTTAAAATATGATATCTGGGGCTGGAAGAATTCTTAGAAATTTCAAGCACTTACTGTTGTTCGACAGGACCCAGGTTTGAATCCTAGCACAAACACAGTATGGCACACAACAATCCATACCTCCAGCTCCAGTAGATCTGACACTTTCTCATAGCATCCATGGGCACCAGACATATATAAGGTACACAGACATACAGACAAAATACACATACACATAAGAAACAAAATATCTGTCCAGGCTGTATAAACAAAAGAAACATTACTAATTCTGCTTTTCATTATTTTAGAACACTGTACATGCAGACCAGATTATCAGAGAATAAATATTATCTCCACAGGGAAAACTTATAAAATCATAATGATCTAAAACTTTCCCAAATGCAATTGCCAATTATTCTGGATATTGAACCACAGAATCTGGAATATTTATCTTTTAGCAGCTGTACAAATTATCTAAGTTTTTGCAGAACTTGAATAATTTTCTTATTCACATGATAGGAAAAAAAATTATACCTAAGCAGACTTCCTATAGAAATTAGAGAAAATACATGAGTAACTGGTAATCTCTAAATAAACATGTGGTGTTTTACATTATCTAGTTTGTAATTCTTAAGTTTCTATGTTGATTCTAACATAAGAGAAGGACATATATTGTTTGGCTAATATATAGTACTTACAAAGTTTGGCTGGCATAAAATATAGAGGCTGAGTCACACATTTTTCATATAACCTATCAGAAATATGAAATTTAAATACACTCTCTGTGTTAAAATGAAGCACTGTCAAAGTTGTCACAAGAGCACAAGCTAAAAGTAAAAAAAAAAAAAAAGTAACTTAAAAATATGAACACATAAATGACTTCTTCTTTTTTTTTTTTTTTTGGTTTTTCGAGACAGGGTTTCTCTGTGTAGCCCTGGCTGTCCTGGCACTCACTTTGTAGACCAGGCTGGCCTCGAATTCAGAAATCCGCCTGCCTCTGCCTCCCGAGTGCTGGGATTAAAGGCGTGCGCCACCACGTAATTTCATGAGATATCAAGAAGCAAGATGAATGCTAAAGCTCTGGACTAAAACAAATTAACTAGGTGTCAATATGTTCTTTTGTGCAATTTATGTTTGTTAGTAGTTGACTATGTGAGATGATAAGATGCTTGTATAGGCCCTTAAACGTCATGTATTCAATGTTTCAGATGTTCTCAACTGTATTTTTCCATTAAAATTAAATGACAGACCATACATACAACATACCATTTTCTGTGAATATACCCAAAATTTATACAATTTAAAAAAGTGTGCTTTGTCTCTATATTCTTTCATTCTTAAAGAACACCATATGATAAGAACTAATGAGAAAACACATATATAGAACTAAGACATGTCAATTGTATTCCAAATACTTTATATTTACTTGAAATTTAATCTATCAAGTACTTCCACTAAGTATTACTATTACCCCTATTATATAGAAAATGAAAGTAAGGCACAGATATGTCACATTAGATGAAGTCAGAATTCTCTAAGAACAAGAATGATTCTGAAGAAATATCACTTTACTATACTGCATTTCATGCTTTTTATTTATTTATTGTTTTTAAATTAATTCTTTACACTCCATATTTTATTCCTCCCCTGATCCACCCTGCAACTGTTCCACATCACATACCTCCTCCGCAACCCCTACCTCCAAGTAGATGTCCCCATCCCCAACCCCACCTGACCTCTAAACTCCCTGGGGCACACAGTCTCTTGAGGTTTAGGTGCATCATCTTTGAATGCAGAGACCCAGAAGTCCTTTACTTATGTGTGTTGGGGGCCTTATATCAGCTGGTGTATGCTATCTGTTTGGTGATCCAGTGTTTCAGAGATCTCAGGGGTCCAGATTAATTGAGACTGCTGGACCTCCTACAGGGTTGCCCTTCTTCTCAGTGTCTAACAAACTTCATTAATTCAACAACAGGGGTCACCTGATTCTGTCCATTGGTTGGGTGTAAATATCTGTATCTGATTCTTTCAGCTGCTTGTTGGGTCTTTGGGAGGCAGTCATGATAGGTCCCTTTTTGTGAGTGCTCCATAGCCTCAGTAGTAGTGTCAGGACTTGGGACTTCCCCTTGAGCTGGAACCTACTTTGGGCCTGTTGCTGGACCTTCTTTTCCTCAGACTCCTCTCCATTTCCATCCCTGTAATTTTTTCAGATAGGAACAATTATGGGTCAGAGTTTTGACTGAGGGATGACAACCCCCTCCCTCATTTGATGCCCTGTGTTCCTGTTCTAGGTGGGTTCTATATGTTTCTTCTCCCTACTTTCAGGCATTTAATTTAAGGTCCCTCCCTTTGAGTCCTGAGAGTCTCTCACCTCCCAGGTCTCTGGTACATTCTGGAGGGTCCCCCCAACCTCCTATTTTCAGAGGTTGCCTGTTTCTATTCTTTCTGCTGTCCCTCAGAGCTTCAATCCTTTTCCCTTACCCAATACCAGATCAGGTACCCCTGTCCCCTCTACTCCCTCTCCAAACATTTTTCCTCCTAGGTCCCTCCCTCCCTCTCTCCCTCCCTCCCTCCCTCCCTCCCTCCCTCCCTCCCTCCCTCCCTCCCTCCCTCCCTCCCTCCCTCCTGACTTGTGATTGCTTGAGTAAACCCTTTACCTACCCTAGAAAACTAATCAGTGTCTCAGTTTTTCCTCTTTCTTAGGGAAATCCTTCATATACATTTTGACAATATTTTCAGATACCTTGGCTGTCATTTTTTTTCTGGATTATGATCTCTTTAAGAGGTAAGCAATATATCATTCACATTTTTATCCATGACAGCAGCATCTGTTACTTTAAAATCTTTGCATAAATGTGTTATGAAATAAAGAATGGCTTAAATAAATGAAGGATTCATTTAAAAAGTTTGATGAAATCCTCATCCTATATGAATATTAGCACATTTACAAATATTTTAACATATTTATTCCTAGCACTCTGATAGAATATAAACTAATGTTAATGCATTTAAATATCTATATTCTAAGTAATTTAAAACATTATTTTGATCATCTTTGCTGTTCTGACTGAGGTAAAATTAAAATCTCACAGTTGTTTTGTTTTGCTTTTCTATAACTGATAGGTATGAGAAATATTTTTTGATATATTTCTTAGCTTTTTTATTTTGATATATATATATATATATATATATATATATATATGCATTTAATAATAATAATTTAAAAGTCAATGAATTTAAAGAGCAAGTAGGGTTATATGGGAGTGTTTGGAGTGGGGAAAATGAAGGGATATATCAAGTACTATACTATATTGTAAGACTACATACAATTTTGGATTTAAGTCAGTGGAAATATTAATTTAAAATGTTCTTTATGACTTTACTTATGTCGCTTTATCACAGGAAATTGGAGTATTCTGCCTTTACATTCTCTATAAAAATATCACAAAGAATACAAAGAATCTGTTTTTTTATAAATAAAAATACTAAAAAATAAATTTTAATTTCAAAATATAAAAGAGTGATTTCCAGAAGACAAAGATGTAACGAACTAAAGGCTTTAAATTCAATTTTCAAATAGTATGTCTAGATAAAACATGTGATAATTAAGTCAACCCTGTTGTGTCACAAAAAAAAAAAAAATCTGGCACTTAATAACTGATAAAGTTTAACTAGCCACATAGCCTACTGGTTGGAAGGACATCATACATTCCATCCCCCAGAAGTAGAAGTCCTCAATATTAACTAATATATTTTCTATACATATTTAATCACATACTTCTATGATATACATTATACTTCCTAAACCCCTGATTTTATCTGAAAGATGATTAATCCTTTTTTATTTTAGTTAAATAATTTTAGCCAAAACATTTTACTCAGTTTCTAGCTAAAAAGAGCTGTTGAGTGTAAGATGATTTTGTAAAAATTAATGTCTATAGCTGTTTCTTGTGCCATCAAAGGAAAGAATAATAGCAGCTAAACTTGTACTACACAGTGCATGTGATATATTCACACAGTGGAGTACTACTCAGCTATGAAAAATAATGACTTCATAAAATTCACAGTAAAGTGGATAGAACTAGAAAATATCATCCTGAGTGAGGTAACCCAGAAATAAAAATAAAAAACACATATGGTATATACTCACTAATAAGTGGATATTAGCCAAAAATGATCGGAATACACACAATACAACTCACAGATCATATAAACTCAAGAAGAAAGAAGACCAAAGTCTGGATACTTCAGATCTACTCAGAAGTGGGAAGAAATTAATCTCAGGAGGTAGAGGGAGAGAGGGATTTGGGAGGGAGAGGAGGGAAGGAGGTGGCAGGACCAGGTATTGGAAGGGACAGGAGAGAAGTACAGAGGGTCAGGAAATCAAATAGAAATATATAGTAGTGGGGAATGGGGAACTGGGGGTAGCCACCAGAAAGTCCCAGATCCCAATGAAGAAAGAGGCTCCCAGGACCCAACAGGAATGACATTAGCTGAAATACCAAACAAAGGGGACAGAGAACTTGTAGAGATCACATCCAGAGTTTGGCATGGCCCCCAGTTGAGAAATGGGCCACCCATACATCTCAAAAATTTTAACCCTGAATTTTTCCTGTCTAAAGGAAATACAGCGACAAAGAGTAGAGCAGAAACTGAATGAAAGGCGATCCAGAGACTGCCCTACCTAGGGATTCATTCCATCTGCAGACACCAAGCTCAGACACTTTTGCTGATGCTAAGAAGTGCTTGCTGACAGGAGCCTGGTATAGCTGTCCCCTGAGAATCTGTGCCAGATCCTGACTAATACAGATGCAGATACTGACAGCCAACCATCAGCCTGAGCCCTGGGACCCCAGTGGAAGAGCTAGGGGAAGGACTGAAGGAGCTGAAGAGGATTGCAACCCCATCAGAAGAACAAAAATATCAACTAATCTTACCCCCCACCCCCAGAAATCCCAACGACTAAACCACAAACCAAAGAATACACATGGAGGGATCCCTGGCTACAGCTGCATATGTAGCAGAGGATGGCTTTATCTGACATCAATGGGAGGGGAAGGTCCTTGGTCCTTTAGAGGGTTGATGCCCTAGAAAAGGGAATGCTAGAGTGGTGAGGAAGTAGTAGATAGGTGGGTAGAGGAGCACCCTCTTAGAGGCAAGGGGTAAGAGATGGGGTGTTTGTGAAGGCCAGGCAGGAAAAGGGAACAATATTTGAAATGTAAATAACTAAAATAACCAATAAAATATAATTCTATTTAAGAGAAATGAAATTAATATTCCAGAGTGGCATGTCTCCTAATGAAACTTATACATCTACTTCATTTTAATTAACCCTTTCCTACTCCTCCCATCCTCCCACCCTCCTTTTTTTTTATACTATTCCTTTGCAGTCAGTATTATACCTTTAACTTTATAGTTTGATAGTCTATTGTCTTCTACATCCTCACCCACCAAGGCTCAGTGGTTATTATCTATCCCATGGATCCATTTTTACTTTCTTGTTCTTTGCCTATTAATACTCTCACCTAGATGCAGATTTTTTTAACAATTAGCAGTTAGGACCCAAATATGAGTGAGAACATGCAGTATGTTTCTTTCTGTCTTTCATTTTAATATTTCCAAGATACATATGATTTACTACATTTTTCATTTCTTTTCTTTTATATATTAATAGAATTCAATTGTGCATATATACCACATTATAGCAATCCTCTACTCTTTTCAAAAAAGACCTCCATTCTCTTGTTATTGTAGAAAGAATAGAGATAAATATGTACATAAAAGTATCTGTATAGTAAGGTAAACTGTATTATTAGTATATGATCAGGAGTAGTAATACTTTGTTATATGGTATGTCTAATTTTGTTTTTATGAGAAGCTTTCACACTGATCTCTATGGTGGATTTATGACTTTTCACTCTCATAGACAGTAGATAAGGTTTCCCACATCCACAACAACATTCATTGTCAATTGTTTCCTACAGGTTAGGTAGTCATTCTGAGTTGGAATGGAATATCAAAGAAATTTGAATTCACATGTTTTGATGGCTGGTAATGTTGATAAGTCTTAAGTATATTTATTTGCCATTTATATTTCTGTCTTTGAGAATGCTCTCTTTATGTCATCGTCCTGTTCATGGCTTGGCAGTTTAGATTTTGTGTTGTTCAGTTTTAGCTGTTCTTTCTAAATGCTAGTGTTAACTCCTTATTTCAAATATAGCTGGAAAATATTTTCTCCCATTCCAGTATGTCATCTGTTCAAACTGTTGACCATCTATGTTTTGTGGAGAAGCTCTTTTAAGAATAAGGAGGATGTTGTGTTATTGCTCTTCTATTCTAATATTCCATTCATGTGCTTATATTCCTAACCATTACACTCATATTTCCTTTTGCAGTTTTGCTGTTTCAGTTTAAGAGGAAATCTATAAATCAGTTGTTACTGATCAAGGTCAAAGTAAGGGATGCTGATCTAATTTAATTCTTCTGTGCATATATGAGTTTTTATAGTATCATTTGATGAGTAAGTTATCTTTTTTTACAGTTATTATTTTTGTTGTCAAAAATAGATATCCATGTATTTCTGGGTTTATTTCTGGTTCCTCCACTATGTTCTCTTAGTCCACATGCCAGTTTGTCACTGTAGCTCTACAGTATAGTTTGATGTCAGAAAATATATCATTGTCATTATGCATTCCATTTTGAGTTGCTTGGACTATCCATTGCCTTTTGTGTTTTCTTATATCAAGGATATTTCTAGGCCTGTGAAGAACATCATTGAAATTTTTATGAGATTTCATTGAATCTGGAAATTGCCTTTGGTAGTAAAGCCATGTTCACAGAATTATTTGTTCCAATTATAGAACATGCAAGGTCTTTATAATGCCTATAATTTTCAAATTTTTCCAATGTCTAAATTTTTCCTGATAGAGCTATTTCTTAGGTTTACTCTTTGGTATGTATTTTTCAAAACTATTATGAATGAGATATTTTTCAAATTTTATTTATCAACATCTTGATTATTGGGATATATAGACACTATTAATTTTTGCATGTTGAAACACAGATACACTGAAAATTCATTTAAAGACTTTTCTACCACAAGAAAACAATTTTCTAGTCTTACCTAGTTTATTTATAATTGCCTATGACTTTCAAAGGAAGGCATATGATTTAATATGGACTATTAAGGTTCAACTACAAATAATAGTAGAAATAATTCTTCATGAAGTTTAGGTATACATGATGCTGCAGCTTCTAATTATTAAGTCATGAATAATATTATATGCATATCCCATTATTAAAAATGGATAATGAGTATTCACACTAATTATGGATGATGCTGATGTTATGACAATGTCAAAAGCAGGAAATACTGGAGTCAAAAGTGGAGTTATGAGTTTTCTCTATTACCATCTTCTATACTTATTTTATTACATTGTATATTTTCACCAACTAGATGAGCTAATGCTTATAAGCTTAAAGATATGAGCATCTATAAATTAAATACATGTATACTTTGTCACTTTTTCTTACAAGTTATATAAAATTAAACTATAGCAGTTATTTAATAAATGTCAATATATTATTGAATGTTAATATTAATAAAATGATTTTCTATAATTTATCATGGTAATGTTCTTTTGTTTCATGCATGGTTACATAAAATTACTTAAATAGTATAGCAATTATCTGTTGATATTTAATAAGAAAAGTTTTAAGAGACTAATATTCACCATATCATTGCTAACTATTTTTTTCTTGGTGTTTCTAACATTTTCCTGGTGGCAAGGAACAAAATAATTTTTATCATTCTGTCTTTCAGATGCTCCTGTTGATTGTTATTTTATTTTGAATCAACGTTTTACTGTGAAATCCAGACTGGATTTGAATTCACAATGGTCCTCTCTTTGCCCCTACTCTTAGGATTTAAATCATCAGCTTCACTCCTGTCTTCCTGTTTGTTCGTTCTGTTGTTTAATTACTTTTCATTTCAACTACTCCTCGTACTATTATAGGATACTTACACTCTTTTTTTCAAGAACTGGTACAATTTCTTATCATTTATACTAAACTTCTTTACATGTATGTGCCTCGATTTGTGCTCAAATAACAAGATTGCTTTTAGTTAATTAATTAATTTATTTATTTCCACTCTAGATTTTATTCCCTCCCCATCTGGTCCACCCACTGGCTGTTTCACATCCTACACCTTCTCCATAAACCTCTGTCTCCACAAGCATGTCCTCACCTCTTATCCCTCACCCAACCTGACCTCTAAACTCTCTGGAATACACAGTTTCTTGAGGGTTAGCTGCATCATCTCTGAATGCACAGAGATCCAGAAGTCCTCTACTTATATGTGTTGGGGGTCTCATATCAGCTGTTGCATGCTGTCTGTTTGGTGGCCCAGTGTATCAGAGATCTCAGGGGTCCAGATTAATTGAGACTGCTGGAACTCCTACAGGTTTGCCCTTCTTCTCATTGTCTAACAACCTTCATTAATTCAACAACAGGGGTCAGCTGCTTCTGTCCATTGGTCAGGTGCAAATATCTTTATCTGATTCTTTCAGCTGCCTGTTGGGTCTTTTGGGAGGCAGTCATGATTGGTCCCTTTTTGTGCGTGCTCCATAGCTTCAGTAATAGTGTCAGGACTTGGGACCTCCCCTTGACCTGGATCCCTCTTTGGGCCTGTCACTGGACCTTCTTTTCCTCAGGCTCATCTCCATTTCCATCCCTGTATCTCTTTCAGACAGGAACAATTATGGATCAGAATTTTGACTGTGGGATGTCAACCCCCTCCTTCATTTGATGACCTGTTTTCCTGTTCAAGGTGGGCTTTATAAGTTCCCTCTCCCTATTTTCAGGCATTTAATATAATTTAATCTTTGAGTCCTTAGAATCTCTCACCTTCCAGGTCTCTGGTACATTCTGTAGGGTACCCCCAACCTCCTATTTTCTGAGGTTGCCTGTTTCCATTCTTTCTGCTGGTCCTCAGGGCTTCTATCCTTTTCTCTCATCCAGTACCAAATCAGGTTCCCTTATCACCAGCCACCCACTGTCCACTTTCCCTCTCAGATCCCTCCCTCCATCCTTATTTAAGATTGGTTTCTTCTCCCTCCCAAGTGGGTCTGAGGAGTCCTCACTTAGGACCTCCAATGTGTTGAACTTGAGTTATGTAGACTGTATCTTGGATGCAATAATTAGTGAGTACATACCATGAATGTCCTTTTTGCTTCTGAGTTACCTCACTAAGTATATGTTCTAGTTCCATCTATTTGCCTGCAAACTCAGGATGTCCTTGTTCTTAATAGCTGAGTTGTATTCCATTGTGTAAATAAACCACATTTTCTGTATCCATTCCTCTGTCATGGGACATCTGGGTTGTTTCCAGCTTCTGGTTGTCACAAATAAAGCCTCTATGAACATAGTGGAACACATGTCCCTGTGGCATGGTGGAGCATCTTTTGAGTATATTCCCAAGAGTAGTATTGCTAGGTCTTCAGGTAGATCTATTTCCATTTTTCTGAGAAACCTCCAGATTGATTTCCAGAGTGGTTGTACCAGTCTGCAATTCCACCAGCAATGGAGGAGCTTTCCACTTTCTTCACATTCTTGCCAACATTTATTGACACCGGAGGTTTTAATCTTAGTTATTCTGATTGGTGTAAGGTGGAATCTCAGGGTTGTTTTGATTTGCATTTCTCTGATCACTAAGGATTTTGAATATTTCTTTAGGTTCTTCTCAAGCCATTTGAGATTCCTCTATTGTAAGTTCTTGATTTAGTTCTATACCCATTTTTTAATTGGGTTGTATGTTTTGTTTGTGGTTAACATTTTGGGTTCTTTATATATTTTGCATATTAGCCCTCTTTTGGACATGGGGTTAGTGAAGAATTTCTCCCAATGTGTAAGTTGCTGACTTGTCTTATTGACTATGTCCTTTGCCTTACACAAGCTTTCTAGATTTATGAAATCCCACTTATCAATTCTTGATCTTAGAATTTAAGCCATTGAAGAGTTCTGTTTAGGAATTTTCCCCCTTTGCCAGTGAGTTCAAGGCTCTTTTGCACTTTCTCTTCTATTAGATTTACTGTATCTGGTTTCCTGTTGAGGTCCTTGATTCACTTGTATTTGTACTTTGTGAAAATACAAATACAGGTCTATTTTCATTTTTCTACATATTGGTGGTACCATTTAGACCAGCACCATTTATTGAAGATTCTTCTTTTTTTCCCAGTGTATATTTTTGGCATATCTTTCAAAGATCAAGTGTCTGTAAGTGTGGTTTTATTTTTTGTCATCAATTCTATTTCACTGATCAATGTGTCTGTCTCTGTACCAATACCATGCAGTTTTTATCACTATTGCTGTGTAGTAAAGCTTGAGGTCAGGAATGATGATTTCCTCCAGCCATTATTTTATTGTTAAAAATTGTTTTTGCTATTCTGGGTTTGTTGCCTTTCCAGATGAATTTGAAAAATGCACTTTCCAAACATATTGAGAAACAACAGTAGACTCTCTTTAATATTTCTCAATAATAATGGACTCAACTCACCTATAAAAGGCATAAGCTAAAAGGCTGGATAAGCAAACAAGATCCAGCATTTTGCTATGTACAAGAAACTTTCCTCAACAACAAAGACAGGCACTATCTCAGAGTAAAAGAATGTAAAAAGGTTTTCCAAGTAAATAGTCCAAGAAAACAAGCTGGAGTTACCATCCTAGTATCCAGTAAAATATACTTTCAACCAAATGTTATCTAGTATGATGAGGATGGACACTTCATATTTATCAGGGGGAAAATCCGATTCTCAATTCTGAACACCTATGCACCCAAATGCAAGAGCACCCATATTCATAAAAGAAACTTTCCTAAAGCTCAAAATATACATTGAACCCCATAAAATAATGGTGGGAGACTTCAACATCACACTCTCAGAAACGAACAGGTCACTGATACAGAAAATACAGAGACACAGTAAAACTAATAGAGGTTATGAACCAAATGGATTTAACAGACATCTACAGAACATTTCACCCTAAAAAAAAAAGAACACATCTTCTTCTCAGGATACCATGGTATCTTCTCCAAAATCAACCATGTGTGTGGTCACACACACACACACACACACACACACAAACCATTCATCCAATACAAGAAGATTGAAATATTCCCATGAATCTTATCAGATCACCATGTACTAAGGCTAGTCATCAGAAACAGCAAAAACAAAAGAAAACCAACATACACTTGGAAACTGATGAATTTTATAATCAATGGTAACTTGGACTGGGGAAAAAGAAAGAATGAAAGTAAAGACTTCCTGGAATTTAATGAAAATTATACATTATACCCAAACTTATGGGATACAATGAAAGCAATGCTAAGAGGAAAATTCATAGCAATAATTGCCCTGGTAAAGAAACTGGGGAGACCTTACACTAACACCTTAACAGAATACTTGAGAGCTCTAGAATAAAAAGAAGCAAAGACACCCAAGAGGGATAGAGGGCAGGAAATAGTCAAACTCAGTACTGAAATCAACCAAATCGAAACAAAGAGAACACTACTAAAAATCAACAAAACCAAAAGCTGTTTCTATTTTTATTTGATGTTTTCTTCATGTACATTTCACATGATATCTCCTTTCCTAGTTTCTTCTCTGAAATTCCCCTATACCCTCCCTCCCTCTGCTTCCCAACCAACCAATACCTACTTCCTGGCCCTGGCATTCACCTATCCTGAGGCATAGAATGTTCACAAGTCCAAGGGCCTCTCCTCCTACTGATGGCCTACTAGGCCATCCTCTAGTACATATCCAGCTAGAGATGTAAGATCTGGGGTTACTGGTTAGTTAATATTATTCCTCCAATAGGGCTACAGACCACTTCAGCTCCTTGCATACCTTCTCCATCTCCTTAATTGGGGGACATGTGTTCCATCCAATAGATGACTGTGAGCATCCACTTCTGTATTTGCCAGTCACTGGAGACAGCTATATCAGGGTACTGTCAGCAAAATATTGTTCATATATGCAAGAGATTTTGGGTTTAATAGTTGTTTATGAAAAGGATCCCTGGGTGGGGCAGTCTCAGAATGGTCCTTCCTTCAATCTCAGTTCCAAACTTCGTCTCAGTAACTCCATCCAGGGGTATTTTGTTTTACCTTCTAAGAAGGAATGATGTATCCACACTTTGGCCTTCCTTCTTGAGTTTCATGAGATTTGCAAATTGTATCTTGGGAATTCCTAACTTCTGGGCTAATATCCACTTATCAGTGAGTACATATCATTTGAGTTCTTTTATCATTGGGTTACTTCACTCAGGATATTGCCCTCCAGGTCCAACCATTTGCCTAGGAATTTCATAAATTCATTCTTTTTAATAGCTGAGTAGTACTCCATCGTGTAAATGTACCACATTTTCTGTATCCATTCCTCTGTTGAGGGACATCTGGGTTCTTTCCAGCTTCTGACTATTATAAATAAGGGTACTATAAACACAGTGGAGCATGTGTCCTTATTACAAGTTGGAACATCTTCTGGGTATATGCTCAGGAGTGGTATTGATGGATCTTCTGGTAGTATTTTATGGGGCAATGGGCTATGCCTGGTCTCCAGTCTAGCTGAGATCTTGAACTCTGGTTGGATCCAGTGGTGGTAATTTTCACCTACATGGGATGGAAGGCATTCCTTCATGTCTCCTGGACCCCTGGCTCCTGTCAAAGTTATCGCCCCCACAACCCCCACAGGAGAAGGCATGTGACTAGTAGTCATGTAGACAATGTCCCAATCTTCTGGCCTTCTGGCTAAACTCCCCACAGTTACCTAGCAACAGCAAGATAACAAGCCTAATATAAGAGGCTGTTTAGCCCCTCCACTCTCTCTCTTTTTCAGTTTTTACATCTTTCTTTAGCTTTCACTTACTCTCTTTAAGCTTTCTTACTCTCTAGCTCCTTTTGTCTATCCTTCCCCCATCTTTCTACTTGGCCATGACGAGGCTCTCTTTCTACCTTCTCTCCTTTCTCCCTGACTTTCTACAATAAAGCTCTAAAACCATAGACTATCTCTCTGTTCATCAAGGCCTGCTGTGCTTGAATGAAGGGATAGGGTTTGTTCTAGCAAGCCTCACCTAATCTGCCATCAGAAGGCCTTCCTACACTCCAGCCAGGTGCCAGACTAAATACACTTGCCTGGTGGGAACCATACAGTGTCCCCTCTCTCCCTCTGCCCTCTTCCCGCATCTCCAGGGTATAGTGCTGCCCTAGAGCCCCTATTCTGTTCTCAGCTCCTCTGCTGTATCCAGGGTGGGATGCCAGAGACTGAGAAACTGGTACCGGGGGGCTGCCCCTTGTCCACCCCCTGCCATGTGGGGTCAGTGGCTTCACACAGCCAGATGCCAAACTCAGAGCCATGTGGAAAGCTTCTGGCAGACCTCACACAGAGCACCAGAACTCTGGCCAGATGCAGGCACTCTCTCCCTCCTACCTCCCCTATACCCACAGTCCCACACACTATGTCCAATTTTCTGAAGAACCTTGAAACTCATTTCCAGAGTGATTGTACCAGTTTGCAATCCAACCAGCAATGGAGGGGTGTTCCTCTTTCTCTACATCCTCTCCAGCATATGCTGTCAACTGAATTTATCATCTTAGCCATTCTCACTAGTCTGAGGAAGTATCTCAGGTTTGTTTTGATTTGCATTTCCCTGATGATGAAGGGTTGAACATTTTTTTTTTCAGGTGCTTCTCAGCCATTCAGTATTCCTCAGTTGAGAATTCTTCGTTTAGCTCTCTACCACATTTTTTGTAGGGTTATTTAGTTTTCTGGAATCCAAATGTTTGAGTTCTTCATATATTGGATATTAGTCCCCTATCAGATTTAGGATTGGTAATGATCTTTTCCCAATCATTTTTTTTTTCTTATTGACAGTATCCTTTGCCTTAGAGAAGCTTTGCAATTTTATGAGGTCCCATTTGTTGATTCTTGATCTTACAACAGAAGCCATTGCTGTTCTGTTCAGGATTTTTTTTCCCTGTGCCCATATATTTGAGGCTTTTCCAGCACTTTCTCCTCTATAAATTTTAGTGTCTGGTTTTATGTGGAGTTCCTTGATCCACTTAGACTTGGGCTTTGTACAAGGTGATAAAAATGGATCAAATCACAAATCAAATCTTCTACATGCTAACTGCCAGTTGAGCCAGGACCATTTGTTTAAAATGGTGTCTTTTTTCCACTGGATGATTTCAGCTCTTTGTCAAAGATAAAGTGACCATTGGTGTGTGGGTTCATTTCTGGGTCTTCAATTCTATTTCACTGATCTCCCTGTCTGTCGCTGTACCAGTACCATGCAGAATTTATCACAATTCCTCTGTAGTACAGCTTGAGGTCAGGAATGGTGATTCTCCCGGAGGTTATTTTACTGTTGAGAATAGTTTTTGCTATTCTAGGTTTTTTGTTATTCCAGAAGTATTTGACAATTGTTCTTTCTATAGCTGTGAAGAATTGAGTTAGAATTTTGATGAGGATTGCATTGAATCTGTAGATTGCTTTCGGCAAGATAGACATTTTGACTATATTATATTTGCCAATCCATGAGCATGCGGGATCTTTCCATCTTCTGAGATCTTCTTCAATTTCTTTCTTCAGAGACTTGAAGTTCTTATCATACAGATCTTTAACCTCCTTAGAGTCACACTAAAGTATTTTATATTATTTGTGACTATCGTGAAGGGTGTTGTTTCACTAATTACTTTCTCAGCCTGATTATTCTTTGTGTAGAAAAGGGCCACTGATTGGTTTGAGTTAATTTTATATCTAACTACTACAATGAATTTGTTTATCAGGTTTAGGAGTTCTCTGGTAGAATTTTTGGATCACTTATGTATCCTATCATATCATTTGCAAAGATTTGAACAGTCCAGAGTAAGTTTATGTGATCAATACCACTTTGATATACATGTATTTATATTTTTACCCTTTAGTTTTTTTTTTATCTCAGTAAGTGTTCATAATGATTTCCCAGCATCAGCTACCATTTTACAGTCTATCTACTCATGTAAATACCAACAAAGTGTTTTCAGATTTCTTCATTTGGCTTTTAATTAACATGTTTCCTCATCTTACACACTTACATAGTAAAATGTACCTCTCTAAAGTTACCAAAAACTATATATGCACACACACACACACACACACACACACACACACATATATATATATATATATATATATATATATATATATAGAGAGAGAGAGAGAGAGAGAAACATGCATACATATAGTTCATATATATAGAGAGAGTTTGTATATATGTGTATATATAAACACGTTGTGTGTGTGTGTGTTTAATCCAGGCTGAATTATGTAAGTATGTATGTATGTATGTATGTATGTATGTATGCATGTGTATGCATGTATATATGTATGAATGAATGAATTGATATTCTAGTAAACTAATCAACAATGCTAACTATAGGATTTCCTTGGGTTCTGTTATATCTTTACTTGCTTTAAATGTCATTTTAAAATATATAATCATATCTCAAGGATTGAAAACACATAATCACAACTTTCCATAAACTTTACTTATACAAATAATTATTCTCTACAGAAATAATATAAAGTGATTGTATAGGGATTATTTTCCTTCTTTTTGGAGGTCCAGTTGATCTGCAGTTCCTTTCTTTAGCACAAACTCTGACCCACATGACTGACTAAACCTGCAGCTATGAGATAAGGCTTAGGAGGAATGTGCTTGGGGCAAAGCAAAACCGTGAGATCTGGGAAATGAAGAACAGATAAGTGAGTCAAAGGCATTGTTTGCTCAAGCTTGGCTTGAAATGTATAATCTCTGGTAACTAGATAAACAGCAGTAAACAACAGTGGGAGACTTATTTATAGGCTCATAACTGAAGTGACCCCATCCTCTACATCTCTATCTAAGCTTCCTCTCCCCTCCAAGTTCCTGTGTGCCTAAGGATGCACTGACCACCTCACTGTTTCACTAAAGTATGTGACAGATTGAATCATTTGACAAAATTCCAGAGGGAGAAAGCTTAGGAAGTAAAATAATTATTTTGTCCCATGGTTTCAGAAGTTTTAATTCAGTTATTTGGTACAGGTATTGTTAAACTATCTTAATGTATAAATATCATCATGAGGAGAACACAATGGAGTGAAAGACCTCCGTGGGGATGCCCCCACCAGAGTCACAAGATAGCATGCACCCAAAGAATCATGAGAGACCATCTTGATGCAAACACACAAGGTAGTTTAATAACAGAGCTCTGGGTTGACACATATCTCCTGCAGGAGACAGAGATGTCGACCATGAGGCTCAGAAGCTAGGAGTTTATATAGGAAGAGTGGGGGAAGGGGAAGAATTGGCGAGGCTTCACACAATTGGACAGTTTAGACACCAGCAAACTGTATGTGCAGATCGAGGTAACAGCAGAGCATCTGGTTGACATTTAACCCATGTCAGAAGGGAGGGAGATAGGGAGGCGCCAGGCCAGTCTGGACATTCTTGTATGTCTTCCCTATCTTTATGGCTAGTTGGGTACTGGGATGACTTTACAGCCTTTGTTCTTTGCTCTAGGCCCAAAAAGCCCTCCTAACTAGCAAGCGGCATGAGTGATGGACCTTGAATTTTAATTTTCTTTCATTACCCTCTTCTTCTACTAAGTAATTCTAATCTTAGAATTTCACAAGTCTATATCTCTATGTGGAGAATAGAAATCATACTCTTCTTCTCTCTTAACTATAGGTTGGTATTGACACTGGAGGACCATATGCTGCACAGCATTTACTCTATCTTTAACATAGGAACAAAAACAGAATAAGAAAGGACAGTAAACAGGACTAGGCAGGGACCCTTATAGTGAGGCTTGAGGGTCTGGGCATGATGCAGGTGCACGTAGATCAGATCTCCAACTGGAACTGGTGAGATGTCTTTGGGGTACCAAGCTCACTCGCTGTAGCCAGTTTTGACCAGACTTCTTTCTGCACCACCTGCAAGCCTTTTAACTTAGCATACAGATTATTATTACAACATGTAGGTTTAAACATATCATTTTTTAGACAGTGATGGGCATGGGAGCCCCATAAAGGATCTCAAAAAGACTAAGGTTGAATCAAGAAGGAGTATTTTCAGTTCTAAATAGGGCATGGAGAAATAGCACCAAGTCTGTGCCAGTCTCTATGATTAATTTGGCCAAGATGTCTTTTAGAGTTCTATTCATCCTCTCTACCTGTTCTGAGCTTTGGGGCCTGTATGCACAATGGAACTTCTAATCAATCCCCAATATCTTGGCCAGTCCCTGACTTACCTGGGCAACAAAGGCAGGTCCGCTAACCACACCTTCTAATTTCTTGGCCCCAAAGTGTGTCAAATAATGTAAGTTGGTAACATACTTGAGTCCTTCTTCCCGTGGGAGGACGAGTTTTCTTTCTTCTGTTTTTACTACCCCATATAGGATTTCTTTTACCAGTCCTAATTTGTCCATAACTTGATAGTCCTCAGGGGTGTATCTAAAGCTGGTCTTTTTGACATCATAATAATCTTTAGGCTCCTTGACTGCCAGGATCATTGTTCCTTGGGCTGCCTTGTTTGGCAATTAGATATGCCATCTGATTACATTTAGCGACAGCATCTTAGGTCTTTCTCTGCAGATGTCAACAGCCCTCTTTGTATATTGCTCAATGCAGTGGCAAAAGCATATCTGCTGTCAGTGTAAATGTTGATAGACTTCCCTTTTTTCATTCGTAGAGCTTGTATCAAAGCCACAAGTTCGGCTTTCTGGGCCCACATCCCTTCAGGGGTGCTGCTGGCCTAGATAACTTGCTTTTTGTCCACAATTGCACTGCTGCCCCCACCTTCCGCTTACCTTTAACCACAAAGCTACTGCCATTCGTGTACCAGCTCGAACTCCAAGGAAGGCTAATCTGATCCTTCAGATCATTTTGAGTACTAGCTTCTTCTGCCAGAATGTCAGTGCAGTGATGAGTAGGTGAAGTCTCAGGCAGTAGGGTAGCAGGATTGAGGACAGCAGGGGAAGAGAAGGTCACTCAATCAGTCAACAAAAGCTCTGATAATGTGTCATAGGAGCGTTGGTCATCTATTGGTCAGGGGGCTGTCAGATAATGCTTTCAAGAGTGTGGGGTGCCAATACAGTTATTTGCTGTCGCAGAGTGAGCTTATCAGCATCCTTGACAAGCATAGCCACGGCATAAATAGCTTTCAGGCAAGAAAACCCGCTGGCAACAGGGTCTAACTTCTTGGATAGATAAGCCAATGGCCTATTTCAAGGTACCAAAATCCAAGTAAGGACTCTTCTGGCGACCCCTGTTTTCTCATCAGGCAAGGCTAAGTCTGGGGCCATTAGTAGAGCATTTTTAATTTTTTAAAAGGCTTTCTGGTGATCTGGGGTCTACACAAACACTTCTCCTTCCTTGGCAAGGGCAGCTAAAGTCGCCAACCCAGGTATCCAGAGTCTGTACAAGCCATCAGTGTCTAAGAATTCTCTTCCTTGCCTTGGTGTAGTTAGGGTGGGGATCTGAGTTAGTCGTTTTTCTGGCTTCCTTTAGCCACTGCTTCCCATATCGAAGGGTGTATCCCAAATAAGTAACTTCAGTCTGATACAGCTGAGCCTTTTTAGCTGAGGCTTGTTCATCTGTTGCCCATGTTTCTAGGTCCTATCTTTTCTTTCTCTCTTACCATTGTGGCCAAGATTCTAGTCAAATTTCTTTCTTGTCTACAATTCCTCCTGTTTTCTCTTTCTTCTGCCCCTCACCCCTACTCTCTCACCTCTCTCTCTCTCTCTCTCTCTCTCTCTCTCTCTCTCTCTCTCTCTCTCTCTCTCTCTCTCTCTCTCTCTCTTTCACTTTTCTTCACTGTTAACCTCTCTATTTGCCACTGTCATCTATCTCTCCTGAGTCTGCTGAAGCTTTGCTTTCTTACAGTCTTAGCTCACTTTTTTCTAGCCCTCTATATACATCTGTCTTCTTCATCCTCTCTTTTTTCTTTTGTTTCTCCTCCTCTGCACTTTCTTACTGACTTACCCTGTCTTTTTTTTCTAAATTCTGCAATGTCTTATTACCTTGGTCAAATTGTTGGAGCAATTTTAATCCCACAGAGATGAGACCCTACTCAGAGCCTGGTGGTTAGACTCACAGGTGCTAGGATGAGATATAGTTTCATAGGCACAGTCCAGTGACATACTGGTTTCACCATTGCCCAATAGCCCATTCTGCAAGGTACTCATTAATACATTAACACAATTATAAAATGGTACTTTCATTGGAAAATCACTGTTTAATATAACCATTGTTATGGAATAATATTTTATAAATGTGCCTTTTGGAAGGGCACATCAAATTTGAACCATCACGCTAATTTTCTGTCTCCCAAAAGTCTCATGTCTTTCTCATAATATAAAATTAACTTAAATCATCAGCAAGGCTCCATAAATTTTCAGCATTTCTTTACATTTCAATGCCAAAATCTCTTCTAAGACTGAGGGCAAACTGCTACATGCAAATCCCTTTAAAATAACAATAAAGTTCCATAATTTCAACTACAATATCACCATATAATTTGAACTTCATCTAATACAAAAGTCAAATACAAAACTGAATAAAGATTTTAAATATGGCATAAGAAATATCAAAGTCATAACTTCCATAGAGTAAATAATTTGTAACATTGTTCTTACCAATGATTTTATGCTAGTCACACACAAAGAAAAAGAAACTAAAAAAAAAAGAAAAAAGAAGCTAAGAAACAACGACATAAAGAAAACAGGTAATAAAAGATAAGTAAGGCCAAATTAATAATAATAATAATAATAATAATAATGTAAAAAATGATTTCTTTGTAGTTATGGAAATAATTAAGAATGAAAAAGAAGGCTTTTTCCCCACTGTATATTTTTGATTTATTTGTCAAAGATAAAGTGCCTTAAGTGTGTGGTTTTATTTCTGGATTTTCAATTTTATTCCAATGATAAACTTTTCTGTACCAGGACCAATAACATAGAATTTCAACCAAAAGTTTTCAAGCAAGATGAGGAAGGATACTTCATATTAATCAAAGGAAAAAAAAAAACACCAAGAGAAAGTCTCAATTCTGAAGACAAAAGCAAGGGCACCCACATTTATAAAAGAAACATTATTAAAGTTCAAAACACAAATTGAAACCCACACAATATTAGTGGTTTTTTACACTAATTTTAAAAATTTTTATTAGGTATTTTCTTCATTTACATTTCCAATGCTATCACAAAAGTCACCCATACCCCCCCCACTCCTCTACCCAGCCACTCCCACTTATTGGCCCTGGCATTCCCCTGTACTGAGGCATATAAAGTTTGCAAGACCAATGGGCCTCTCATTCCAATGATAGCCAACTAGGCCAGCTTCTGATACATATGCAGCTAGAGGCACGAGCTCTGGGGGATACTGGTCAGTTCATATTGTTGTTCCACCTATAGGGTTGCAGATCCCTTTAGCTCCTTGGGTACTTTCTCTAGCTTCTCCATTGGGGGCCCTGTGATCCATCCAATAGCTGACTGTGAGCATCCACTTCTGTATTTGCTAGGCCCTAGAATAGCCTCACAAGAAACAGCTATAACTGGGTCCTTTCATCAAAATCTTGCTAGTATATGCAATGGAGTCAGCGTTTAGAGGATGATTATGGGATGGATCCCTGGGTATGGCAGTCTCTAGATGGTGCATCCTTTTGTCTTAGCTCCAAACTTTAGGGTAAGGAGCTAGGTCAGTTTTCTAGCTGTCAAGTTATAGTTACCTTAGTTGTCAATGTAGTCAGAAATCTGGGGAAGAATAAATTATAATCTAGGAGTCATATAGTAATTAAAAATGACAGAGTTCATCTATAGTCCAAATATTTCCCAAGTTCCTGTGGTCTCTATGGCAACTTGGGCAGAGTCAGTCTGGATTTCAAGATCAGAAGACAGAGAGCTCTTTTCTCTGTGGAATAGATAATGCATGAAATGAGAGATGACTCACATTGACTTATGCAGTATGAATCCCTTGACCCTTAGGGTATCCAGTCTTGTCCACAGGGTTTCTCATTGGTTACCATATCACAAATCAAGGCAGTCTCTTGTAGCTGTGTTTATATCTTCTGAGAGACCTTGAGGTTTAGGCTTTGGGAGATTCTGTCTGATATATATATATATATATATATATATATATATATATATATATATATATATATATATATATATATATATATAAAATTTCTGACAAGATTGAGAGCTATAGCTATTGGTCATATCTGTAGCAAAAATCATTATTGATCAAGGCAGGAAGGATAGGAAGAAAAATCTTAATTATTAAGTAACTTTTACAGGCTGCATAGTATAGAAAAACACCTTGGTAGAGAAACACTTAGCTTAGAGTTGGTGTGGATCAGAATGTAAAAATTATGAGCTGAAAGTAGTGATATGATACCATGGTTAACGAAAGTGAGTGTGTCCAGGTGCATTCAGTCCTGTTACATGAACTAATTGGGTAGGTAGGCTGTGGGAACTAGCCTGGAGTGTGGAAACATTGACCCCTTCTGTTTCCTAACTGGACAAGTGTGCAGAAAAAGAGACAGGTACATGGGTGCACACATGTGATTGAGGCACCAGATACACACCTGGGTCAGAGATATGGGATGCGTATGCAGCCTGAAGAGCACAGAATATAAGGAGTCACAATAACAGCATGGGTGCCCCAGGTAGTGCCAGGCCAAGTCACTGCTGAATGGTGGCTGTGTTGTGCCACACAGATGGCTCAGATGTAAGCTGGTGGGATGGGGGTGGGAGTGGGAGGGTGGGGGGCTGACTTCCTCCTAGCAGCAGGAAGCCCAAGCCCAATTCCTCCAAGGGTGGGGAAAGGAAAGTGCCTACAGTAGTTTTCTATATCCTAGAAACTCCACTCAAGGCAGAGTTAAGAAGGCTGTGGCAATGCAAGGCTGAGGTGGAAGAAGTTGGCAGCAGGAAACAAAAGTGTGCCACAGCAGTCCCATATAGGGAGAGAGAAAATTTGTACATGTTGGAGCACAGGAAAGCAGCACAGCATCTGGTTCCAGACAGGGTTTTGGAGCTACTTCAGAAATTGAGCAGCTAGGCAGGGGTGTTTGCAGCCTTGGTGGGCAGAGGACAAGGGAAGAGAGAGGGGGGTGTCTTGTGCACAAAGGCATGTGCATGTACATTAGAGGGCAGAGAGAACAGATGGTCACACAGGAAAGCAATGTCTCAGCAGACAAGAGTCCCTTGCAGGGGGTGGGGGCCAGACCTGCTTTTCATGAGGAGAAACAAGTGCAGAACAAATGGTAAGAGAGGGCTGCTCCTGGCTGGCAGGGCAGCAGTGCACCAAAGGAGCCCAAAAGCTTGTAAGGAAGTAAGCAATGAGGGAAGGGTAGGGGAAACCTTGTGCTAATGATTGCTAGCTTGAGATTCTTAAAAAATTGGATATTTTATTTGTTTACATTTCAAACGTTATCCCCTTTCCCAGTTTCTCCTCCAGAAGCTGCCTACACCATCCCCCCTCCTCCTGCTCATATGGGGGTGTTCCTCCATCCACCTGGCACTGGCATTCCCCTACACTGGGGTATGGAGCCTTCACAAGACCAAAGGCCTCTCTTCCCATTGATGCTAAGAAGTGCTTGCTGACAGGAGACTAATATAGGTGTCTAATGAGATGTTCTGACAGAGCCTGACAAATACAGAGGTTGGTGCTTGCAGCCAACCATTGGACTAAGCATGGGGACCCCAATGGAGGAGTTAAAGAAAAGACTGAAGGTGGTGAAGGGCTTTGCAACCCCATAGGAAGAGAAAGTTGTTTTAAAATCCTGTTTAGTGGCCATGTAGTGATAATTGCCTGCTGTTTACTGTTAATTAGACCATGATATCCCAGTAAGTAGGGAAAAGATGGCAAAGATGAATGCAATGGGTGAGAGTAGGGTTATTAACTACCTCTACCAGCTTCCTGAGAATACTATTAATAACCAGAGAGACTTCCAGCCAGGCTAGACCACTAGTAGTAGTCTGAGGGACTAAGCTCTGGCCTGGTGCCCTGAGTGACAGAGAGCAGTTCAACAAGGCCTGGGATTTCTTAGCAGTGAGAAAGGAACCATCTGAGAGGAAAGAGGAAAATCTTACCCAAGGAAAAATGTCCTGGAAGTAGGGTCACTGAAAAGACTGAATATGTCCATCCTCAAGGGCAATACAGAGTTATCTCTGAGCTCAAGAACTCTCCCCTGAGACTGTTGGGATATTTACACTGACCAGTGATAGGGGGACTTACCAGTTTTCAGAAGTTTAGGCTAGCATACATTGGTTCTCCATGTGGTAGCTGTGGGAGGGGGTTGTGCAAACCTGTGGAGTTTCCAAATCTGAGTCAGGACATCAAATGTTGTGTTTTATAAAAAGATAATAGGGAGAAGGAATATGTTCTGGTTGATGTGTAATCCAACATGGAAGAAGGAGGGATGCCTCCGCAGGTCCATGCTGAGGTATCCCTTCACGCTGAGGGCCCAGTCACAAAATGGTAAAGTATAGAATAGAGTATAGAGTTTATTCAGGGAATGTGAGGGGAGTTGAGAGGGTAGTAGAGACAGAAAAATGGAGAGAGAGAGAGAGAGAGAGAGAGAGAGAGAGAGAGAGAGAGAGAGAGAGAGAGAGAGAGAGAGAGAGAGAGAGTAGAGGAGTCAAGGAATAGAGGCTAGGCATGAACACATGAAGAGAGAGGGGAGGGTAATAGGGAGTAAGGGGGAAAAGGGGTGAGAGGTCAGAGTGAGATCAAGAAGGCAAGAGCAAGAGAGAGCAGAGGGGGTGAGTAACCCCTTTTATAGTGAGTCAGCATACCTGGCCATTGCTTAAACAAAATGTTAACACAGTTGAGTAGCACTCTATAGTGAATATCACCATATTTTCATTATCCATTCATTGGGTGACAGAGATTTAGCTTATTCCTTTTCTTTTCTTAGCTATTATGAATATAGTAGTAATAAATACAGCTGATTAAATATCTATGGAATAGGATGTTGAATCCTTTGTACATATGCCAACAAGTTGTATAGCTAATCCACATGGTGGATTTATTTTTAGATTTTGAAAATTATCCACACTATTTACTATAATAGCTGCCCCAGTTTGCAATTCTTCCACCAGTGAATGAGGGTAAGACTTCATTATCCTTCTGTCCCTCCAACATTTTTTTTTAATTTTGTATTAGGTATTTTCTTCATTTACATTTCAAATGCTATCCCAAAAGTCCCCTATACCCTCTCCCCACCCTGTTTCCCTACCCACCCACTCCCACTTCTTGGTCCTGGCATTCCTTGTACTGGGGCATATAAAGTTTGCAAGAGCAAGGGAGGGGGCTGCAACCCTATAGCTGGAACAGAGCCATTTCTTCAGCTCTACCTCTCCTGTCTTGTGTTTTAGAGTCTGCCTGTAATATTTTTTAAATATATTTTATTACATCTTTTCCTCAATTATATTTCCAATGCTATCCCAAAAGTCCCACATACCCTCCCCCACCCCCAATTCCCTACCAACCCATTCCCATTTTTTTGGCCCTGGCATTCCCCTGTACTGGGGCATATAAAGTTTGCATGTCCAATGGGCCTCTCTTTGCAGTGATGGCCGACTAGGCCATCTTTTGATACATATGCAGCTAGAGTCAAGAGCTAAAGGGTACTGGTTAGTTCATAATGTTGTTGCACCTATAGGGTTGCAGATACCTTCAGCTCCTTGGGTACTTTCTCCAGCGCCTCCATTGGGGGCCCTGTGATCCATCCACTAGCTGACTGTGAGAATCCACTTCTGTGTTTGCAGGGCCCCAGCATAGTCTCACAAGAGACAGCTATATCTGGGTCCTTTCAGCAAAATCTTGCTAGTGTATGCAATGGCATCAGTGTTTGGAAGCTGATTATGGGATGGATCCCTGGATACAGCAGTCTCTAGATGGTCCATCCTTTAGTCAAAGCTCGAAACTTTCTCTCTGTAACTACTTCCATGGGTGTTATGTTCCCAATTCTAAGGAGGGGCATAGTGTCCACACTTCAGTCTTCATTCTTCTTGAGTTTCATGTGTTTAGCAAACTGTATCTTATATCTTGGGTATCCTAAGTTTTGGGCTAATATCCACTTATCAGTGAGTACATATTGTGTGAGTTCCTTTGTGATTGTGTTACCTCACTCAGGTTGATGCCCTCCATGCCCATCCATTTGCCTAGGAATTTCATAAATTCATTCTGTTTAATAGCTGAGTACTACTCCATTGTGTAAATGTAACATATTTTCTGTATCCATTCCTCTGTTGAAGGGCATCTGGGTACTTTCCAGCTTCTGGCTATTAAAAATAAGGCTGCTATGAACATAGTGGAGCATGTGTCCTTCTTACCTGTTGGGACATCTTCTGGATATATGCCCAGGAGAGGTATTGCTGGATCCTCCGGTAGTACTATGTCCAATTTTCTGAGGAACCACCAGACTGATTTCCAGAGTGGTTCTACAAGCTTGCAATCCCACCAACAATGGAGGAGTGTTCCTCTTTCTCCACATCCTTACCAGCATCTGCTGTCACCTGAATTTTTGATCTTAGCCATTCTGACTGGTGTGAGGTGGAATCTCAGGGTTGTTTAGATTTGCATTTCCCTGATGATTAAGGATGTTGAACATTTTTTCAGGTGCTTCTCTGCCATTCGGTATTCCTCAGGTGAGAATTCTTTGTTCAGTTCTGAGCCCCATTTTTTAATGGGATTATTAGATTTTCTGGAGTCCACCTTCTTGAGTTCTTTATATATATTGGATATTAGTTCCCTATCTGATTTAGGATAGGTACAGATACTTTCCCAATCTGTTGGTGGTCTTTTTGTCTTATTGACGGTGTCTTTTGCCTTGCAGAAGCTTTGCAGTTTCATGAGGTCCTATTTGTCAATTCTCGATCTTACAGCACAAGCCATTGCTGTTCTATTCAGGAATCTTTCCCCTGTGCCCATATCTTCAAAGCTTTTCCCCACTTTCTTCTCTATAAGTTTCAGTGTTTCTGGTTTTATGTGAAGTTACTTGATCCACTTAGATTTCACCTTAGTACAAGGAGATAGGAATGGATCGATCCACATTCTTCTACATGATAACAACCAGTTGTGCCAGCACCATTTGCTGAAAATGCTGTCTTTCTTCCACTGGATGGTTTTAGCTCCCTTGTCGAAGATCAAGAGACCATAGGAGTATGGTTTCATATCTGGGTCTTCAATTCTATTCCATTGGTCTACTTGTCTGTCAGTATACCAGCACCATGCAGGTTTTATCACAATTGCTCTGTAGTAAAGCTTTAGGTCAGGCATGGTGATTCCACCAGAGGTTCTTTTATCCTTGAGAAGAGTTTTTGCTATCCTAGGTTTTTTGTTATTCCAGATGAATTTGCAGATTGCTCTTTCATATTCATTGAAGAATTGAGTTGGAATTTTGATGGGGATTGCATTGAATCTGTAGATTGCTTTTGGCATGATAGCCATTTTTCAATGTTGATCTTACCAATCCATGACCAGGAAATAAGCAAACTCAGGGGTGAAATCAACCAAGTGGAAAAAAGAAGAACTATTCAAAGAATTAATAAAAGGAGGAGTTGGTTCTTTGAGAAAATCAACAAGATAGATAAACCCTTAGCTAGACTCACTGGAGGGCACAGGGACAACATCCTAATTAACAAAATCAGAAATGAAAAGGGAGACATAACAACAGATCCTGAAGAAATCCAAAACACCATCAGATCCTTCTACAAAAGACTATGCTCAACAAAACTTTAATATCTTTCTTCAGAGACTTGAAGTTTTTGTTATACAGATGTTTCTCTTCCTTCTACAAAAGACTATGCTCAACAAAACTTTAATATCTTTCTTCAGAGACTTGAAGTTTTTGTTATACAGATGTTTCTCTTCCTTACTTAGAGTCACGCAATATATTTTATATTATTTGTGACTATTGAGAAGGGTGTTGTTTCCCTAATTTCTTTCTCAGCCTGTTTATCCTTTGTGTAGAGAAAGGCCATTGACTTGTTTGAGTTAATTTTATATCCAGCTACTTCACTGAAGCTGTTTATCAGGTTTAGGAGTTCTCTGGTGGAATTTTTAGGGTCTCTTATATATACTATCATATCGTCTGCAAAAAGTGATATTTTGACTTCATCTTTTCCAATTTGTATCCCCTTGATCTCCTTTTGTTGTCGAATTTCTCTGGCTAGGACTTCAAGTACAATGTAGAATAGGTATGGGGAGAGTGGACAGCCTTCTCTATTCCCTGATTTTAGTGGGATTGCTTCAAGCTTCTCACCATTTATTTTGATTTTGACTACTGGTCTCCTGTAGATTGCTTTTATCATGTTTAGGTATGGACCTTGAATTCCTGATCTTTCCAAGGCTTTTATCATGAATGGGTATTGGATATTGTCGAATGCTTTTTCCGCATCTAAGGAGATGATCATGTGGTTTTTGTCTTTGAGTCAGTTTATATAATGGATTACGTTGATGGATTTCCATATATTAAACCATCCCTGCATCCCTGGAATAAAACCTACTTGGTCAGGATGGATGATTGCTATAATGTGTTCTTGGATTCGGTGAGCAAGAATTTTATTGAGGATTTTTGCATCAATATTCATAAGGGAAATTGGTATAAAGTTCTCTACCTTTGTTGGATCTTTCTGTGGTTTAGGTATCAGAGTAATTGTGGCTTCATAGAATTAATTGGGTAGAGTTCCTTCTACTTCTATTTTGTGGAATAGTTTGTGCAGAACTGGAATTAGATCTTCTTTGAAGGTCTGGTAGAACTCTGCACTAAACCCATCTGGTCCTGGGCTTTTTTTTGGCTGGGAGACTATTAATGATTGCGTCTATTTCTTTAGGGAATGTGGGACTGTTTAGCTCGTTAACTTGATCCTGATTTAACTTTGGTACATGGTATCTGTCCAGAAATTTGTCCATTTCATTCAGGTTTTCCAGTTTTGTTGAGCATAGTCTTTTGTAGAAGGATCTGATGGTGTTTTGGATTTCTTCAGGATCTGTTGTTATGTCTCCCTTTTCATTTCTGATTTTGTTAATTAGGATGTTGTCCCTGTGCCCTCCAGTGAGTCTAGCTAAGGGTTTATCTATCTTGTTGATTTTCTCAAAGAACCAACTCCTCGTTTTATTCATTCTTTGAATAGTTCTTCTTTTTTCCACTTGGTTGATTTCACCCCTGAGTTTGCTTATTTCCTGCAGTCTACTCCTCTTGGGTGAATTTTCTTCCTTTTTTTCTAGAGCTTTTAGATGTGTTGTCAAGCTGCTAGTGTGTGCTTTCTCTAGTTTCTTTTTGGAGGCACTCAGAGCTATGAGTTTCTCTCTTAGAAATGCTTTCATTGTGTCCCATAGGTTTCGGTATGTTGTGGCTTCATTTTCATTAAACTCTAAAAAGTCTTTAATTTCTTTATTCTCTTCTTGACCAAGTTATCATTGAGAAGAGTGTTATTCAGTTTCCACGTGATTGTTGGCTTTCTATTATTTATGTTGTTATTGAAGATCAGCCTTAGTCCATGGTGGTCTGATAGGATGCATGGGACAATTTCAATATTTTTGTATTTGTTGAGGCCTGTTTTGTGACCAATTATATGGTCAATTTTGGAGAAGGTCCTGTGAGGTGCTGAGAAGAAGGTATATCCTTTTGTTTTAGGATAAAATGTTCTGTAGATACCTGTTAAGTCCATTTGTTTCATAACTTCTGTTAGTTTCACTGTGTCCCTGTTTAGTTTCTGTTTCCATGATCTGTCCACTGATGAAAGTGGTGTGTTGAAGTCTCCCACTATTATTGTGTGAGGTGCAATGTGTGCTTTGAGCTTTACTAAAGTGTCTTTAATGAATGTGGTTGCCCTTGCATTTGGGGCATAGATATTCAGAATTGAGAGTTCCTCTTTGATGATTCTACCTTTGATGAGTATGAAGTGTCCTTCCTTGTCTTTTTTGATAACTTTGGGTTGGAAGTCGATTTTATTCGATATCAGAATGGCTACTCCAGCTTGTTTCTTCAGACCATTTTCTTGGAAAATTGTTTTCCAGCCTTTCACTCTGAGGTAGTGTCTGTCTTTTTCCCTGAGATTGATTTCCTCTAAGCAGCAGAATGTTGGGTCCTGTTTGTGTAGCCAGTCTGTTAGTCTATGCCTTTTTATTGGGGAAATGAGTCCATTGATATTAAGAGATATTAAGGAAAAGTAATTGTTGCTTCCTTTTATTTTTGTTGTTAGAGTTGGCATTCTGTTCTTGTGGCAGTCTTCTTTTAGGTTCGTTGAGGGATTACTTTCTTGCTTTTTCTAGGGCGTGATTTCCATCCTTGTATTTTTTTTTTCTGTTATTATCCTTTGAAGGGCTGGATTCATGGAAAGATGATGTGTGAATTTGGTTTTGTCGTGGAATACTTTGGTTTCTCCATCTATGGTAATTGAGAGTTTGGCCGGGTATAGTAACCTGGGCTGGCATTTGTGTTCTCTTAGTGTCTGTATAACATCTGTCCAGGCTCTTCTGGCTTTCATAGTCTCTGGTGAAAAGTCTGGTGTAATTCTGATAGGCCTGCCTTTATATGTTACTTGACCTTTCTCCCTTACTGCTTTTAATATTCTATCTTTACTTAGTGCATTTGTTGTTCTGATTATTATGTGTCAGGAGGATTTTCATTTCTGGTCCAGTCTATTTGGAGTTCTGTAGGCTTCTCGTATGATCATGGGCATCTCTTTATTTAGGATTGGGAATTTTCTTCTATTATTTTGTTGAAGATATTTGCTGGCCATTTAAGTTGAAAATCTTCATTCTCATCTATTCCTATTATCCATAGGTTTGGTCTTCTCATTGTGTCCTGTATTTCCTGGATGTTTTGAGTTAGGATCCTTTTGCATTTTGTATTTTCTTTGATTGTTGTGCCGATGTTTTCTATGGAATCTTCTGCACCTGAGATTCTCTTTTCTATCTCTTGTATTCTGTTGCTGATGCTTGCATCTATGGTTCCAGATTTCTTTCCTAGGGTTTCTATCTCCAGCGTTGCCTCACTTTGGGTTTTCTTTATTGTGTCTACTTCTCTTTTTAGGTCTAGTATGGTTTTGTTCATTTCCATCACCTGTTTGGATGTGTTTTCCTGTTTTTCTTTAAGGACTTCTACCTGTTTGGTTGTGATTTCCTGTTTTTCTTTAAGGACCTGTAACTCTTTAGCAGTGCTCTCCTGTATTCCTTTAAGAGAGTTGTGAAAGTCCTTTTTGATGTCCTCTACCATCATCATGAGATACGCTTTAAATTTGGGTCTAGATTTTCGGTTGTGTTGGGGTGCCCAGGACTAGGTGGGGTGGGAGTGCTGCGTTCTGATGATGGTGAGTGGTCTTGATTTCCGTTAGTAGGATTCTTACATTTGCCTTTCGCCATCTGGTAATCTCTGAAGCTAGCTGTTATAGTTGTCTCTGGTTAGAGCTTGTTCCTCAGTTGACTTTGTTAGCCTCTATCAGCAGACCTGGGAGGCTGGCTCTCTCCTTAATTTCAGTGGTCAGAGTATTCTCTGAAGGCAAGCTCTATTATTGCAGGGAAGGTGCCCAGATATCTGGTGTTCGAACCTGCCTCCTGGCAGAAGTTGTGTTCCACTCGTCTTAGGATCCTGTGGGGAATACTGTGTGGGTCCTTGTGGGTGTCCGGAGACTCCACTGGCAAGGCACCCGGTGCTCGAGTGGACCGGTAGGGACTTGTGCCCCAGCTCAGGCCGGGTTGCCTGCTTCCCTAGTTAATGCAGTCTCAGGTTCCGCACAATTGGATTGGAGCAGATGCTGTGTTCCACTCACCAGAGGTCTTAGGATCCTGTGGGGAATCCTGTGCGGGTCCTTGTGGGTGTCCAGAGACTCCTCTGGCAAGGCACCCAGGTGCTCGAGTGGACAGGAAGGGCTACCTCCAACATTTTTTGCCTATTGTTTTGTTAAAAATTGCCACTCTGGTAAGATTAAATCTCAACATTGTTTTGATTTGCATTTCCCTATTTGCTAGGGAAGATGAACATTTTTTTGAGATATTTCTTATGAATGTAGACTTGTTTGAGTTAGTTCCTTTTTGTCTCCTTGAATTTGAAAATTTGAGGCTCCATTTTTCCTCAATTTTGGAAAATTTTCTCCCATTACTCTTTAGATTATTCTTTCTATATTTCTTTGTCTTCTTCTTCTGGATTTCCCATATTAAATATGTTGTTTTAATTTATATTTGTGGTGCTATAATAAAACTCTCTAAAAAATTAGAAGTAAAAAAGTTTATTCTGTATAGCATACAATCCCTCTAGTAGACTAAGAAGTCTCCACTGGAATCCAAGGAAGCAGACGTTTGAAGCATTTGGTCATAACACATTTACAGTCAAGAAACAGACAGGATGAATTAATTCTATTATCCAGCTATATCTCTCAAATTCTATAGTCTAGAATCTTGACTGTAGAATAGTGCCACCCACAGTGGATATTTTCTTTTATTCTCAGATAAAGTAATTGTATCTTCTAGGTGTTTCTATATTCTATCATGTTAATAATTCATAATAACCACCACAACTTAGTCCCTTGTCAACTGGGCATCCAATTCTATTAATTTAAACTATAACTGTATACCCTTGTCCCCAAATAGTTGACCATGCTACAATATAAAATTGCTTCAGTTCAACTATGCTCATAAGTGTCTTAACTTCAAACTTCTATAAAACAAATTATATACTTTCAACTTATAACAGCAAAGATCAAATATTCTTATTCCAAAAGAAATAATCATGGGACAACAGAGATTGAACAACTCAACATAAAGCCAATACTGAGCATGGTGATTACCAAGTCCTGCATCTCCATTCCTAGTATTTGAAGATATTGATAAAAATTTCTGGGCTCCAACTTGAGGTAGCTTTCTCACCATAGCTCTAACACCTGAATCACATAAATCCTCTTTTTGTGTGTGCCAGCTGCACCCCCTGCCAACAGTGGTCCTTGGCACAAAATCCTGACATCTCATATATCCTGGCTGTTTATGTTGCAAAGTAAGCTTATCTTAATGGTGTCCCACAATGGTTGTTAAAGGTTTCCTTGCAGAAGCTTAGGTCATGACACACACTGCCTAACTTCAACTGTTCCTCGGAGTTACAGTGCAAGATTATTTGACTCTCTCAGTCTTGTGTTTTTCATAGCTCCAAAAACAATACCATGTGGATAAAAATGTCAAGTTCTCCTGCCATGAAGATATGGACCATGTTTCCTTTTAATCATAGCTACATCAGCATCTATGCATTCACTCTGGGGAATCAGTCTTCTAGAAAGGTATTTTGAGGATCAGGAAAGACATTTAGCTATTCTCTTAGTTCCAGCTTTGTGTTTTAACATATATCTGAATCAATCCTACTATCTCAGGGATGAATATTATACTTCTCTTTACTGATGCTAATCTCTTTAACAATTATAGCTGCTGTGTGGTACTTTTATTGTATGAAATCATTAGCTTGCTCAAATACCATTCTGCACTCAAAAAATCAAACCACTGTCTTTAAAATCAAATTAGTTCAAGTTCTAAGAACATAACAAGAATATCCTCTACCATAGTTTCTGATAGAATACCATTCTGCACTCAAAACAACAAACCACTGTCTTTAAAATCAAATTAGTTCAAGTTTTAAGAATATAACAAGAATATCCTCTACCATAGTTTCTGATAGAATACCATTCCACCCCTAACCATAATTAGCAAGGCCTCCACAATCTTCATTTATTTAAGTATTCTTGCCTTCTAAATTTCCGTCATAATGACCAATTATGCTCTTTACAATGTTCAAGAAATTTTATAACTCAAAGTTTCACACTCTTCCATAGTTCCCCCACAAAGCAGTTTCAGTGCATGAGAAACCAAGTAGAACCCCAAATAGTCAAATTCAATCCAATAACAATCTTTCTTCCAGTAATAATTTTCTGACTCATTTTGTATTTATGTGTCATTAAGAAAATCCTCTGAACAAAACAAATTGAAAGAGAAATGGTTTACTCTGAGTGACATTTTGATAATATAGTCCATTAAGATGTGAGAATCAAAGCAATAGGAGTTTAAAACAGGTATAATGCTACATCTAAATGTGGAAATATCTCTCAAGTGGTTATAAATTCTATCAAGTTGAAAATTATTAGTCTGACCAGTCTGTATGATGATATCCTCTATGTCCTTTAAGGTTCCTAAGCTTACTTTCCTTATTATTTTTTATTTTTCTTTTTTATTAGATATTTTATTTATTTACATTTCAAATGCTATCCCAAAAGTTCCCTATACCCTCTCCCCACCCTGCTCCACTACCCACTCACTCACACTTCGTGGCCCTGGCATTCCCCAGTACTGGGGCATATAAAGTTTGCAAGACCAAAGGGCCTCTCTTCCCAATGATGGCTAACTAGGCCATATTCTGCTACATGTGCAGCTAGAGACATGAGCTTTGGGGGTACTGGTTAGTTCATATTGTTGTTCCATCTACAGGGTTGCAGACCCCTTCAGTTCCATGGGTACTTTCTCTACATCCTTCATTGGGGACCCTGTGTTCCATCCTATAGATGACTGTGAGTATCCACTTCTGTATTTGGCAGGCAATGGCATAGCTTCATAGGAGATAGCTATACCAGGGTCCCTTCAGCAAAATCTTGCTGGCATATGCAATAGTGTCTGGGTTTGGTGGCTGATTATAGGATGGATCCCCAGGTGGGATTTTCTCTGGATGGTCCATCTTTTCGTCTTAGCTCCAAACTTGGTATCTGCAACTCCTTCCATGGGTGTTTTGTTCCCTATTCTAAGGAGTAATGAAGTATTCTCACTTTGATCTTCTTTCTTCTTGATTTTCTTGTGTTTAGCAAATTGTTTCTCGGGTACTCTAAGATTCTGGGCTAATATCCACTTATCAGTGAGTGCATATCAAGTGACTTTTTTGTGATTGACTTACCTCACTAAGGATGATATCCTACAGATACATCCGGTTGCCCAAGAATTTCATGAATTCATTGTTTTTAATAGCTGAGTAGTACTCCATTGTGTAAATGTACCACATTTTCTATATCCATTCCTCTAGTGAGAGGAATCTGGGTTGTTTCCAGCTTCTGGCTATTATAAATAAGGCTGCTATGAACATAGTGGAGCATGTGTCCTTATTACCAGTTGGAACATATTCTGGGTATATACCCAGGAGAGGTATTGCTGGATCTTCTAACACTACTATATCCAATTTTCTGAGAAACCTCCAGACTGATTTCCAGAGTGGTGTTACAAGCTTGCAATCCCTCCAACAATGGAAGAGTGTTCCTCTTTCTCCACATCTTCGCCAGCATCTGCTGTCAGCTGAAATTTTTGTCTTATCCATTCTCACTGGAGTGAGGTGGAATCTCATGTTTTTTTTGATTTGCATTTCCCTGAGGATTAAGGATGTTGAACATGTTTTCAGGTGCTTCTCAGCCCTTCGGTATTCCTCACTTGAGAATACTTTTTTTAGCTCTGTACCCCATTTTTAATGGGGTTATTTGAATTTCTGGAGTCCAGCTTCTTCACCTCTTTGCATATATTGTACTTAGTCCCCTATCAGATTTAGGATTAGCAAAAATCCTTTCCCAATCTGTTGGTGGCCTTTTTGTCTTATTGACAGTGTCTTTTGCTTAACAGAAGCTTTGCGATTTCATGAGGTCCCATTTGTCAATTCTTGATCTTACAGCACAAGCCATTGCTGTTCTGTTTAGGATTTTTTTCCCCAGTGCCCATATCTTCAAGAGTTTTCCCCACTTTCTCCTCTATTAATTTCAGTGTCTCTAGTTTTATGTGGAGTTCTTTGATCCACTTAGACTTGAGCTTTTTACAAGGAGATAAGAATGGATCAATGAGCATTGTTCTACAAGATAACCGCCAGTTGTTCCAGCACCATTTGTTGAAAATGCTGTTTTTTTTTCCCCCACTGGATGGCTTTAGCTCCCTTGTCAAAGATCAAGTAACCATAGGTGTGTGGATTCATTTCAGGATCTACCTGTCTGTCACTGTACCAGTTCCATGCAGTTTTTATCACAATTGCTATGTAGTACAGCTTGAGGTCAGGGATGGTGATTCTACCAGAGGTTATTTTATTGTTGAGATTAGTTTTTGCTATCCTAGGTTTTTTATTATTCCAGATGAATTTGCAAATTGCCCTTTCTAACTCAATGAAGAATCGATTTGGAATTTTGATGGGAATTGAACTGAATCTGTAGATTGCTTTTGGCAGGATTGCCATTTTTACTATATTAATCCAGCCAATCCATGAGTATGGGAGATCTTTCCATCTTCTGAAATCGTCCTTAATTTCTTTCTTCTGAGACTTGAAGTTCTTATCATACAGATTTTTCACTTCCTTAGTTAGAGTCACACCAAGGTATTTTATATTATTTGTGACTATTGTGAAGGGTGTTGTTTCCCTAATTTCTTTCTCAGCCTGTTTATCCTTTGTGTAGAGAAAGGCCATTGATTTATTTGAGTTAATTTTATATCCAGCTACTGCACTGAAGCTGTATATCAGGTTTAGGAGTTCTCTGGTCGAATTTTTAGAGTCACTTATGTATACTATGATATCATCTGCAAATAGTGATATTTTGACTTCTTCCTTTCCAATTTGTATCCCCTGGCTGAGAAAACTACCTTGCTTGCTTACATTCTGTTAATCTATAGCAAGTTTCTTAGTTACATATGTACACGGGTTTTGGGGAATAATTTATTTTATAATTTAAAATAATTTAATTTATTTATGTTACTTCTTGTAAAGGTATTGGGGGGACACACTTTTTTCTTCCAGTAATTTATTAGAAGAAAACTAAAACATAATCACATTGTAATTTTATACTCTTTGAAAGATTTTGCTGGGATATATATGCCATGAAAGAAAAGGTATGGAGGGTTGGAACATTGTTTCTCCCATCCATCAACTATTTGCATATGTGTAAATTTTATGTGTGTGTAAAGCTGGAATATTATTCCTTTCATCCATCAACTATCTGTATGTAAGCATATGAGTAAGGTTTGTGTGAATGGGGGCTGGAACATTATTCCTTCTACCCATCAACTATGGATATGTGTGAGTGGGTACTGGAACATTGTTCTTTCTATCCATCAACAATGTGTGTATATATATATATATATATATATATATATATATATTTGTAAAGCTTGTCTGGGTATGTGTTGGAGCTTGCTTTATCTATCAACTGTGCATATTCACACACACACACACACACACACACACACACACACATGTGCGCGTGTCTGTGTGTGTGTGTGAAATGCTTGGAGCTAGCTTACTGAAGTTCTGTTCTAGCCATTCTATTGTGAATGTGTATATGTCTGTCTATAGTTATGTATGTATTTATGATGTATATATTATGTTTTTATGTATTATAGATTTGTGCATATGAAGTTATTGGACTCTGACTTTTGTTTCTTCCACTCAATGTGTGTGTGAAGTTTCTCTCTGCTTCTCTTTCTCGATGACTATAAGGAATTAAAAGATCTCATATCTTTTACACTTGCCATAGAGAGTGCCAGCTCAAGTAAATTAAGCTTTGTTTCCTCAGAGAAATTTTTGCTGAGTTATTAAGTTCCCAATTGCTAGCTGCCTTTGGCAGTAGCTACTGTAGGCATCTGGGTCCATCCTTGTCAGCAGCACTAAGCACTGACCCCAATGACTGCCTGCCTCAGTTTACCAACTACATGGATGCCAAAGGTACTCACTGGCATCTAAGTATGAAACTGTGCCTCAAATAAACAAATTCAGTGATTTAAAAGAATCTACATGCAGATTTTCTATATTTATAATGGAACCTAAATGATTGCAATCTAGAATGTTTTCTTTCTCTTAAAACAGATTTTCTGACACTAGGACAGTTCTTGGAATTATAAATGTATATCTTTCTCTGAAATCAAGTTTATATAAAGTAAATTATGAATCTATAGAAGTACATATCAGTACAGTAACAGTTTAAATGGTGAATGATACATGTAAGAAAATTTCTGAAGTGTATAAGTAAAACTCAAAATCACAGAAGCCACATAGTATGATTAGTTATGAGTAACATTCATATAATATTAAGAAACTATAAACACTTTGTGAAAAGTTACTTGACAATATTAAATGAACATTTAGTTATTCAAACATGTTCATTATGGTTTAAAAATGTAGTCAATTAATAATAGCAGTGGGATTGAATTTTCTAACAACATACAACTGTCTCAAGGTAGGTAGGTGTCCAGACATCACTGTTTACAAGAAGCAATTTATGTGTGTCATGGGCATACAAACAATGAGAAAAGATATGTTCAAAAGTTAGTTTCTCACAGCTATACATTCTGTCAAGTTCATTATATTTTTCCAACTGTGTTGAATAAAAAAAAATAAATACTTTTTTGTTATCCTTTGAACAGTATAGTAGAATAAGGCTAAGCATGCAACAGACAAACATATGTCTTTATAACTGAAAAGATAATGTTAAATTCGATTGGAAGATACAAGGAGGATTAAAAGAAACTTCTCACCCTGATGTGAGCCAGATGGAGTTTGTGAACTTTAATTCTAAAATCCCCATGCCCTTGAGTTTATGATGGTCTTTCCACACTGAGCTCAGAGACCCTTCCTATCTAGCAACAAAAGATTCTAAACGTTGAATGAGATGTTTGATGTAAGTACTTCGAATTGGAAAGAGCTATTCCTTCCAAACTGCCTAAGCTCCTCAATCTGGACAGCTGGACAGCAGCCTTTGTGAGGAAAGCTCTTTACTAATAATTAACAGAAAGGTCTGCAATCAAGTCAGGAAACCCATCACAGCTCCTGTGTCACTGAAAGGGCATTTTTGGCACTCCTTTTCTTAGTAGATTAATGAAATGGGAATTTGTAGGTTATAAGGTTGGCATTACCTTAAGTGGACTCGATTGTTTGGTTTACAAAAGTGGTTTTATTTTTTTTCTTCTCCTTGCTATTTTCAGCTAAAGTTGGACGATCAGATTAGGGTATCAGGAAAGCACTACATTTGAAGGACCTTTATAGGTAAGGACACTTGCTAAATTCTTTGGTTTTCTCAATGGGTTGAACATGAAATATGACCTTTTGTTTAATAAAAGCTTTGCTGGTGCAAATGTCTAGTTTCAGAAGCTTCTGAAGCAGGTTTGACATGAACAAAAGTGCAAATAGAAGACTTTTGTTTTTCATGCTTTCTGTCTTATCTTTCAATACCTTGGTTTGCCTTCCCCTGCCCCCATCAACCCACCCACCAGAAACTGAAAGCCTTCATGCTGACTTCCTGAGGCTCAATCCTTCTCATGGCTCATCTCACAGAACTCAACCCTTTTAACTAATTGATGCATATTTCACTTCTCTTATTTACTCTGCAAACAAATTCCATCTGTTCTTTCTAATCTTGTATCTACCAGCTAATTCACTAAACATATTGATTATTGAATGACTATTGTAGGTAGCAAATAAAATATTAGAACTGAATCAGGGTTTTATAGACACCAAATATTTCAGACATGTGAACATTTAAACAGAAAACTAATTGTGTATTTAACAGATAAAAATACTCACTTGTCACCTTTAAATTACACATGTAAATATAAGTCCACATAGTAATATGTCATAATTCATTTAACATCATATTTCTAATAATTTAAAGTTAAATTTGTTTAATTTTTGTGATGGTTTTTATATGCTCAGTGTAAGGAGTGGCACTGTTAGAAGGTGTGGCCCTATTGAAGTAGGTGTGACCATGTTGGAGTAGTTGTGGCCTTGTTGGAATAGGTGTGTCACTACGGTTATGGACTTTAAGACCCTCATCATAACTGCCTGGAAGCCAGTATTATGCTAGCAACCTTCAGATGAAGCTGTAGAACTCTCAGCTCTGCCAGCACCATGCCAGTCTAGATGCTGCCATGCTGCCTTGATGATAATGGACTGAAACTCTGAACAAGTAAGCCAGCCTCAATTAAATATCTTTTATAAGACTTTCCTTGGTCATGGTGTCTGTTTACAGCAGTAAAATTCTAAGACAGAAGTTGGTACCAGGGACTGGGCTAGAGCCATGATATGCCTGACCATGCTTTTGTTTGGAAGGATTTGGATTTGGAAAGCAATGCCATGCTTCAAATGGGGCTTAATGGGCTATCCTAATAGGAATATGGAAGACTTTGTTACTGAGAGTGATCTGAATTGTGTGGACCTGGCCCAAGAGGTAGCATGCAGTTTCTACTACCCTGCTTTAAGTTCCAGGCAGACTGCACTACCAGCCACTGCCCTGGTTCCCTTGGATCCACAGATGAAAGACACATGCATGCACACACGGACACACACACACACACAAACACACAAACACACACACACACACACAGAGCTCATTTTAACTTGCCTAATTGCTCAGCAGCTGGGCTCTTCTTAGCCTCCCATGGCTAGTGTGCCCTTCCCTCTGGTACTGCTGGCTAAACACCTCTAAATCTGTTCTTAGCTTAGTTACCTGGTTACCTTATCCTTGCTCAACACCCTACATCTGCCCTAAACTTAGTAGCTTTTCTAATTTACCACCAGGGGAACCAGGCCAATGGCCACTCTGACAGAGATCTCACAAGGCTGGTGACTCTCTATTCCACAAAAGCATAGAAAATTCCCTTTCCTTTTTCTGTGTCTCATAGACAGCCTGCGGGAACCTGGATATCCTGGCTCTTCTGCCCAATTATTGGCCACGGGCATCTTCATTGATTGATCAAGAACCAATTAGGGAACAGGACCTTCAGAGTTCCCATGCAGATTCCCAGTAAAAGATTAAGAACCACCCCTGACAGGTTTCTTTTTCTTTCCTTTCCTTTTCTTTCTTTTCTTTTTTTAATTAATCATTCCATTCATTTACATCTCAAATGATATCCCACTTCCCAGTTAACACCTCCCACAATTCCCCATCCCATGATATCCTACTTCCTGGTTACCTATTCAACAACCCTCTATCTCACATCTGAACTCCACTCAACCTTTTGCCTGTATGACAATGCTCTCCAATGCACCCACACTCTTTTGCCCCAGTTCTCAAGCATTCCTCTATGCTGGTGAAGCAAACCTCCCTGGGATCAAGGACCTCCCCTCCCGTTGCTACCTGTTGGACAAGTTTATTCTCTGCTACATATGTATCTGGAGCTATTTATCCCTCCAGGTACACTCGTTGGTTGGTGGCCTAGGCTTTGGGAGAACTGGATAATCAGGCCACCCTATGTTGTTCTTCCAATGGGGTAGCAATTCCCCTCTGGCTCCTCCAGCCCTGGTAGTTCCCCAACCAGGTTTCCTGAGTTCACTTTGACGATTGGCTCCAAGCATCCACATGTGCATCGGCCAGTTGCTGGCCAGACCTCTAAAGGAATCACCACAATTGGTTCCTGTCCACAAGCATCACTTGACCACAACAACAGTGTTTGGTGTCTGCAGACATGATGTATCCCCTGGTGCGGCCATTCCCAGGTTAGCCCCTCCCTCAGTCTCTGTTCCATTTTTTGTCCCTGTTCTTCCTTTGGACAGGCACATTTCTGGGTTACAAAACTTTGAGATGGGTGGGTGGCCCCATCCCTCGACTAGGGGCTGGGCCTATCTACTGGAGGTGGTCTCCACAGGTTCTGTCTCCTCCTTCTCTGTGAATTACTGCTAAAGTCAATCTAGTTGGGACCTAGGAGTCTCATATTTCTTTGGTGTCTGGGGCCCTCCAGTGGCTATCCCAAGTTCCTCATCCCCCCTGCTACCTATTCTTAATTCAATTTTCTGACCCTCTGTACCTCTCTCACATCTCCTCCAGTTTCTGATATTACCATTTCCTCCCCCTCTGTTCTGCCACCATTGTTCCCCTCCCCTTCTACCTGCCACACTTGTCCTGTTCCTCCCTCAATGCAAGACAGAAGCATCTATCCTGTGGTCTTCCTTTCTTTTATGTTACATATAGCCTGTAGGTTTTATCATAGACAATCTGAGATTTTGGACTAGTATCCACTTATTAGTGAGTATATACCATGTGTGCTCTTCTTGTCTGGGTTTCCTCACTCAGGATGATATTTTCTAGCTCCATCCATTTGCCAATGAACTGAGTGAATTAATTGTTTTTTAATCACTGCATAATACTCCATTGTGTATATGTACCATATTTTCTGTATCCCTTCTTTGTTGAGAGAAATCTGAGTTACTTCCAGCTTCTGGCTATTATAAATAAGGCTGCTGTGAACATAGTAGAGCATGTGTCCTTGTTATATAATTGAGCAACTTTTGGTTTTACACCCAGGAACGGTATAGGTGTGTCTTCAGGTAGATCTATTTCCAGTTTTCTCAGGAACCACCAGACTAATTTCCAAAGTGGCTTTACTAGCTTGCAGTCCCACAAGCAATGGAGGAGTGTTCATCTTTCTCCACATCCTTGCCAGCATCAGATGTCAACTGTGTTTTTGGTCTTAGCCATTCTGACTGGTGTGAGGTAGAATCTCAGGGTCTTTTTTGATTTGTATTTCCCCAATGACTAAGGATGCTGTACATTTCTTTAAGTATCTCTCTACCAGTAGAGATTAGTCTGTTGAGAATTCTCCATTTAGCTCTGTACTCCACATTTTAATAGAGTTATTTGGATTTCTGTACTCTCCCTCCTTGAGTTCTTTGTATATTTTGGATATTACCCATCTATCAGATATAGGGTATTAACTATCTTTTCCCAATCTGTTGGCTGCTGTTTTGCCCTATTGATAGTGTCCTTTGCTTTAAAAAGCTTTTGAATTTTATGAGGTCTCATTTGTTGATTATTTCTCTTAAAGCATAAGCCATTGGCATTCTGTTCAGGGAGGTGTCCCCTGGGCCCAAGTACTCAAGACTCTTTCCCACTTTCTCTTCTATTAGATTTAGAGTATCTGGTTTTATGTGGAGGTCCTTGATCCACTTGGACTTGAGCTTTGTGGGGAGTGATAGGTATGGATCAATTTGCATTTTTCTACATGCAGAATGTCAGTAGAACCAGCATCATTTATTGAAAATGCTGTCTTTTCCCACTGTATCATTTTAGCTTCTTTGTCAATGACCAAGTGAACAAAGTGGTGTGTGGTTTCATTTCTGAGTCTTCAATGCTATTCCATTGATCTACATGCCTATTTCTGTACCAATACCATGCAGATTTTATCACTATTGAGCTATAGTATAGCTTGACGTCTGGGATGGTGATTCCCACCAAAGGTTCTTTTTTTTTTTCCTTTTCTTTTTGCTTTTGTTTTGTTTTAATTATTGAGAATAGTTTTCACTATCCTAGGTTTTTGTTATACCAAATGAATTTGAGAATTGTTCTTTCTAACTCTACAAAGAATTGCATTGGAATTTTGATGGGGGTTGCATTGAATCTGTAGATTGCTCTTGGTAAGATGGCTGTTTTTACTATATTAATCCTGCTAATCCATGAACATGGGAGATATTTCCATCTTTTGAGGTCTTCTTTGATTTCTTTCTTCAGAGACTTGGAGTTATTGTCATGCAAATCTTTCACTTGCTTTGTTAGAGTCACATCAAGATATTTTATATTATTTGTGACTACTGTGAAGGGTGTTGTTTCCTTAATTTCTTTCTCATCCCTTTATCCTTTGAGTGTAAGAAGGCTACTGATCTTTTTTGAGTTAACTTTATATCCAGCCACATTGCTGAAGTGTTTTATCAGCAGTAGGAGCTCTCAAGTAGAATTTTGGGGGTCACTTATTTACACTATCATATCATCTGCAAATGATGTCTTTAACTTAGTCCCTGCATGTCGAGTCCACTCTCGACCAGCAAGAAAGACAGGACCACGAGTCCTTCTAACAGCAGTTTATTCAGTCCTGTTTCTTCTTGTTTATATCTTCCCCCCCACCCCCAAGCCCTGGGCCTCTCAGTCTTAAATACTCTCAGTTCTCATCCATGCACAGCAGGCCACGCCACCTCACCTGGCACTCAGCTTCAGCTAATCAGGGCAGCAGGGACATATCTCCATCAGAATGGATTTACCTGTATCCTGGTACACCTGTGCAGCTCTCAAGATGTTTGTGGCTTATATTCAAAGAATCAACCAATCAAGGAGCTGGATCTTTGAGAAAATCAACAAGATAGATAAACCCTTAGCCAGACTCACTAGAGGGCACAGGGAAAGCATTCTAATTAACAAAATCAGAAATGAAAAAGGAGACATAACAACAGATCCTGAAGACATCCAAAACACCATCAGATTCTTCTACAAAAGCTATACTCAACAAAACTGGATAACCTGAATGAAATGGAGAAGTTCCTAGACAGATACCAGGTACCAAAGTTGAATCCAGATCAGGTTAATGATCTAAACAGCCCTATATCCCCCAAAGAAATAGAGGCAGTCATTAATAGTTTCCCAACCAAAAAAAGCCCAGGACCAGATGGGTTTAGTGCAGAGTTCTATCAGACCTTCAAAGAAGATCTAATCCCAGTTCTTCACAAACTATTCCACAAAATAGAAACAGAAGGTACTCTACCCAACTCATTCTATGAAGCCACAATTACTCTGATACCTAAACCACAAAAAGACCCAACAAAGATAGAAAACTTCCGACTAATATCCCTTATGAATATTGATGCAAAAATCCTCAATAAAGTTCTTGCTAACCGAATCCAAGAATACATCAAAACAATCATCCATCCTGACCAAGTAGGTTTCATCCCAGGGATGCAGGGATGGTTCAATATACGGAAATCCATCAACATAATCCAGTATATAAACAAACTCAAAGACAAAAACCACATGGTCATCTCCTTAGATGCGGAAAAAGCATTTGACAAGATCCAACACCCATTCATGATAAAAGTCTTGGAAAGATCAGGAATTCAAGGCCCATACCTAAACATGATAAAAGCAATCTACAGCAAACCAGTAGCCAACATCAAAGTAAATGGTGAGAAGCTTGAAGCAATCCCTCTAAAATCAGGGACTAGACAAGGCTGTCCACTTTCTCCATACCTATTCAACATTGTACTTGAAGTCCTAGGCAGAGCAATTTGACAACAAAGGGAGATCAAAGGGATACAAATTGGAAAAGATGAAGTCAAAATATCACTTTTTGCAGATTATATGATAGTATATATAAGTGACCCTAAAAATTCCACCAGAGAACTCCTAATCCTGATAAACAGCTTCGGTGAAGTAGCTGGATATAAAATTAACTCAAAGAAATCAATGGCCTTTCTCTACACAAAGAAAAAACAGGCTGAGAAGAAATTAGGGAAACAACACCCTTCTCAATAGTCACAAATAATATAAAATATCTTGGCGTGACTCTAACTAAGGAAGTGAAAGATCTGTATAATAAAAACTTCAAGTCTCTGAAGAAAGAAATTATAGAAGATCTCAGAAGATGGAAAGATCTTCCATGCTCATGGATTGGCAGGATCAACATTGTAAAAATGGCTATCTTGCCAAAAGCAATCTACAGATTCAATGCAATCCACATCAAAATTCCAAATCAATTCTTCAACGAATTAGAAAGTGCAATCTGCAAATTCATCTGGAATAACAAAAAACCTATGATAGCAAAAACTCTTCTCAAGGATAAAAGAACCTCTGGTGGAATCACCATGCCGGACCTAAAGCTCTACTACAGAGCAATTGTGATAAAAACTGCATGGTACTGGTATAGTGACAGACAAATAGACCAATGGAATAGAATTGAAGACCCAGAAATGAACCCACACACCTACGGTCACTTGATCTTCGACAAGGGAGCTAAAAACATACAGTGGAAGAAAGACAGCATTTTCAACAAATGGTGCTGGCACAACTGGTTGTTAACATGTAGAAGAATGGGAATCGATCCATTCCTATCTCCTTGTACTAAGGTCAAGTCTAAGTGGATCAAGGAACTTCACATAAAACCAGAGACACTGAAACTTATAGAGGAGAAAGTGGGGAAAAGCCTTGAAGATATGGGCACAGGGGAAAAATTCCTGAATAGAACAGTAATGGCTTGTGCTGTAAGATCGAGAATTGACAAGTGGGACCTCATGAAACTGCAAAGCTTCTGCAAGGCAAAAGACACCATCAATAAGACAAAAAAAACACCAACAGATTGGGAAAGGATCTTCACCTATCCTAAATCAGAAAAGGGACTAATATCCAATATATATAAAGAACAAGAAGGTGGACTCCAGAAAGTCAAATAACCACATTAAAAAATGGGGCTCAGAACTGAACAAAGAATTCTCACCTGAGGAATACCGAATGGCAGAGAAGCACCTGAAAAAATGTTCAACATCCTTAATCATCAGGGAAATGCAAATCAAAACAACCCTGAGATTCCACCTCACACCAGTCAGAATGGCTAAGATCAAAAATTCAGGTGACAGCAGATGCTGGCGAGGATGTGGAGAAAGAGGAACACTCCTCCATTGTTGGTGGGATTGCAAGCTTGTACAACCACTCTGGAAATCAGTCTGGCGGTTCCTCAGAAAATTGGACATAATACTACTGGAGGATCCAGCAATACCTCTCCTGGGCATATATCCAGAAGATGTCCCAACCGGTAAAAAGGACACATGCTCCACTATGTTCATAGCAGCCCTATTTATAATAGCCAGAAGCTGGAAGAACCCAGATGTCCCTCAACAGAGGAATGGATACAGAAATTATGGTACATTTACACAATGGAGTACTACTCAGCTATTAAAAAGAATGAATTTATGAAATTCCTAGCCAAATGGATGGACCTGGAGGGCATCATCTTGAGTGAAGTAACATAATCACAAAAGAACTCACACAATATGTATTCACTGATAAGTGGATATTAGCCCAAAACTTAGGATACCCAAGATATAAGATACAATTTGCCTAACGCATGAAACTCAAGAAGAATGAAGACCAAAGTTTGGACACTGTGCCCCTTCTTAGAATTGGGAACAAAACACCCAGGGAAGGAGTTACAGAGACAAAGTTCGTAGCTGTGATGAAAGGATGGACCATTTAGAAACTGCTGTATCCAGGGATCCATCCCATAATCAGCTTCTAAACGCTGACACCATTGCATACACTAGCAAGATTTTGCTGAAAGGACCCAAATATAGCTGTCTCTTGTGAGAAGATGCCGGGGCCTAGCAAACACAGAAGTGGATGCTCACAGTCAGCTATTGGATGTATCACAGGGCTCCCAATGGAGAAGCTAGAGAAAGTACCCAAGGAGCTAAAGGGATCTGCAACCCTATTGTTGGAACAACATGATGTACTAACCAGAACCCCGGAGCTCTTGTCTCTAGCTGCATATGTATCGAAAGATGGCCTAGTCGGCCATCAATGGAAAGAGAGGCCCATTGGACTTGCAAACTTTATATGCCCCAATATAGGGGAATGCCAGGGCCAAAAGAATGGGAATGGGTGGGTAAGGAAGTGGGGGGCGCTATGGGGGACTTTTGGGATAGCATTGGAAATGTAATTGAGGAAAATATCTAATAAAAATATTAAAAATTAAAAAAAAGAAATGTTCTATAGATACATGTTAAATCCATTTGGTTCATAACTTCTGTTTAGTTTCACTGTGTCTGTTTAGTTTCTGTTTCCCTGATCTGTCAATTGATGATGTAATCATCTCCCACTATTGTTGTGTGAGGTTCAACATGTGTCCTGAGCTTTAGTAATGTTTCTTTTACAAATATAGGTGCCCTTTCATCTGTGGCATATATGTTTAAAATTGAGAGTTCATCCTGGTGGATTTTTCCTTTGATAAATATCTAGTGTACTTGCCCATCTTTTTTGATACCTTTTGGTTGAAAATCTATTTTGTTGGCTATTGCAATGGCTACTCCAGCTTGTTTCTTGGGACCCTTTGATTGGAAAAATTTTAAGGGTCATTTTACTTTGAAGGATTGTCTTAGTTCTTACTCTGAGGTATATTCCCGGTATGCAACAAAATACTGCATCTTGTTTATGTATCCATTCTGTTAGCCTATGTCTTTTTATTGGAGAATTGTGTCTATTGATGTGGAGAGATATTAGGGACCAACGATCATTGGTTCCTGTTATTTTTCTTGTTAGAGTTGGATTTATGTTTGTGTGTTTCTCTTCTTTTGGATTTGTTGTGAAAATATTAATTTCTTGCTTTTTATTGCATGTAGTTTTCCTCCTTATGTTGGAATTTTCCTTCTATTATCCTTTGCAGGGCTAAATTAGTAGAAAGATATTGTTTAAATTTGATTTTGTCTTGGAATACTTTGGTTTCTCCATCTATCATAACTGCAAGCTTTGCAGTGTATAGTAGCCTAGGCTGCCATTTTTGATCTCTTAGGGTTTGTATGACATGGCCCATGATCTTCTTGCTTTTATAGTCTGTGATGAAAAGTCTGGTATAATTCTGATAGGTCTGCCTGTATATGTTACTTGAACTTTTTCCCTTACTGCTTTCAATATTCTTTGTTTGTTCTGTGAATTTGGTGTTTTAATTATTATATGATGAAAGGAATTTCTTTTCTGGTACTATCTGTTTGGTGTTCTGTAGCCTTCTTGTATGTTTATGGGCATTTCTTCCTTTAGGTTAGGAAAGTTTTCTTCTATACTTTTGTTGAAGATGTTTGTTGCCCTTTTATGTAAGAATCTTCACTCTCTTCTATACCTAGTATTCTCCAGTTCAGTCTTTTTCATTGTGTCCTGAATTTCTTGAATGTTTTGAGATAGACTTTTTGTCTTTGCATTTTCCTTGACTCTTGTATTATGTTGGTTATGATTGCATCTGTGACTCCTATTCTATTTCCAAGGTTTTCCATCTCCAGGGCTGTCTCCCTTTGAGTTTTCTTTAATGATTCTATTTCCACTTTTAGGTCCTGGACAGTTTTGTTCAATTCCTTCACCTGTTTGAATGTGTTCTTCAGTATTTCTTTAATGGATTTAAGTGTTTCCTCTTTAAAGGCATCTACTTGTTGACTTGTGTTCTCCTGTATTTCTTCAAGGAAGTTATTTATATCCTTCTTAAAGTCCACTATCATCTTCATGAAATGAGAGAGTTTAGATTTGAATCTTGTTTTAAGAGTGTGTTGGGGTATCCAGGACTTGCTGTTGTGGGAGAAATGGGTTCTGATGTTGCCAAGTCAAATTGGTTTTTGTTGCTTATGTTCTTAAGTTTGCCTCTCACCATCTGTTTATCTCTGGTATTATCTGCCCTCCCTGTCTCTGACTGGAGTCTGTCCTTCCTGTGAGCCTGTGAGCTTGTGAGCCTCTAATCCTGGGGAGTCAAGCTGCTACTGTGGTGTGGGTTTGTGGGATCAAGTCCAACACTGGGGCTTTGCTCATGGCCAGCAGAGGTGTGAACCAGAAGGCATGAGGGTTTCTATCTAGGTGGGGTATCTTCTTCCCAACATCGCAGGGGTCCAAGTATGCCAGGTCTTGGAGTTGGATTTAATATCTCACCTGAGATGGTGGATGTCCAAATAACTGGGAAATTGAACTTCAAGGCTCACTTGTCTCTGACTGTGCAGGTAATCTGCCTTCTATAGGTTTCCATGTGTGGCCTACAGACTTTTTTGTGGTATTTTGGTAAAGAATGTGGGCACTTTTTGCTCTTATCTGAAGAGTTTGCCTAAAGTTAATAGGAAGAGACTCAGATTAATTGCATTGACAAAGTAAGTCTCAGACATCTGCATCATAGACTTTGTTCTCTAGTTAAGGCTTCTGAAGAGCATTTTAAATAATAGTAGCAAGGTGAGAAAAGAAAAATATAAAATATATTCTTTGACCCCTATCAGGGTGTTCCAGAGATAGCCAAGGTTGTACCTCATGCTGCAGCTGTACTTGGTAATGTGTAAGAGTCACCCAGGTGAAACTGGTTTTGAAGACATGAAGGGGTCTTAAAGAGCAGCTGAGGCTTGGCACTGTGAGAAGCAATAGAAGGCCATTTGTGAAGGTGCAGCCTCAGTTGTAGTAGTTCATGGCCCATGACTGAAGGGGTCATGCAAAAGAGTTGATTTTTGGCAGTATGAAGAGAGCCTATGAGAGACTATTGGCAAAGCCTAGTTGTAGGGGAAGTCTCCAGAATATAAGAGATGCCAGTACCATGTGATGATCACCAAGAACAGGAGCAACAGTGGAGTGGATCAACTGAAGCTTAGAGTAATACAGTGGGCATAGCTGTAGAAGTGATACCAGCTCTTTGGAGGAGCCCAAAAGATAATGTGTGGATCCTAGATATGTAAACAAGAAGCTGTAACATTTGTAGTTGCCATGAGTCCCCAAGGGGTTTAAGATGTCAGAGCAGTGGGCTCTCTGCTGAGGAAAACTGTAAACAGGGAGTGGAAGCAACCCAAGCAAAAGAAGTTTGTTGCTGTCAACTAAGATATAAAAGGAGTTTGAGATCTGAAGACTAACTGACTTGACATCATATGCAAAGTTTGGAGTTAGTTTTCTATCTTGCTTTGGGGATTACAGTAAAGTAATGGGATGAATCTCAGAAGAGATTTTGAACTTTTAATGTTGTTAAGACTGCTATGGACTATGGGGAATTTTGAAGTTGGACTAAATGTGTTTTGCATTATGCTATTTAGGTATGGCCCCCATATTGACTCGTATGTTTGAACAAGCCATCAGGGCCAGGGAGTGGAATGTGATTGCTTATATGTTCATCCCAGGGAGTGGCACTGTTAGAAGATGGGGACATGTTGGAAGAGTTATGGCCCTGTTTGAGTAGGTTTGTCACTGTGGCTGTTGGCTTTAAGAACCTCACTCTAATTGCCTGGAAGTCAGTATTCTTCTAGCAGCCTTCAGATGAAGATGTAGACTTCTCATCTCTGCCAGCACCATGCCTGCCTGGTAACTGCCATACTACTGCCTTCATGATAATGGACTGAACCTCTGAACCTGTAAAGCAGCCCCACTTAAATGTTGTCCTTTATAGGACTTGCATTGTTCATGGTGTAGGTTCAGAGCAGTACAACCCTAACTAAGACAATTTTATATAGCATGTTTATTTCAAAACCAAGAGTATTATAATAAAAAGTTAGACTTACAGAAAACAAAAACCAAAAGAGCAACTCAAGATATTTTCACAAAATATAAACTTTACTGAAAAATTACTGTCTGCTCATAGGTCTAAGTTTATTTGATCATCACAAGAGACCTATGATATATACATGTAATAGAAGCATTATATGATATGGCATAAATTTATATATTGTGTATGCTTATCTCTCAAAGAAATATAAATTCAAACAAGGAAATGACAGAGATTAGTATGTAATATTAAAGATGACAAAATGAGTCTGGAGCTAGTACAACAAGCTTTCTAACTTATACTTGAAGTACAATCCCATGTAAATAGATGCCTGTACACTTAAATTTTCCTAAGCTTGGTTCTTAACTTTATCCATCCTTGTTATTTTTCATTCTTCTCCTTGTTTAAATATCAAAAGCACAAATATTCAGATATATAGGCTTTTGTAATTTGTCTCAATACGAATTGAAAGACCTCAGTGGGGAGACCCCCACTCAAATCCCGAGATGGCGCACACAGCCAAGGAATCACAAGAGACCGTCTTGATGCAAACAAGGTAGTTTAATGAAGGAGCACCGGGCCGATACATGTCTCACGCAGGAGACAGAGGAATCAACCACGAGGCTCAGAAGCTAGGGGTTTATATACAAAAAAGTTGGGGGCAGGGGAAGAATTGGCATGGTTACACACAATTGGACAGTTTAAACATCAGCAAATTGTACATGCAGAGTGAAGTAACAGCTGAGATAGTCCAGATGTCCTTGCTGAGATAGTCCAGACATCTTTGTTTGCCTCTCCTATCTTTATGGCTAGCCAGTTCCTGGAATGACTTAACAGCAACAGCCTTTGTTCTTTGCCCTTGGCCCAAAAAGCCCTCCTAACTAACAAGCTGCATGAGTCATGGACCTTGAATTTAATTTTCTTTCAGAATATTGTATTGTTTCCAAGGTTTTGTATAGGTATAAGCCTCTCCAACATTCCTACTGCATTATAAAATTGAAAACATTTGATATTTAATTGAATTAAATCACAGTTTTAACTGTTTTCTGTATAACTTGTTTTTAAGTATTAAGCTACTTATATCCCATGATTTTTCATTTTTTCTTGATATTGCCTGAGTAAAGATCATTTAAAAATCACAAACGATGGTATTCATTCTAATATTATAACTTAATTTTAATAATAGTTTTGGATTCTATAGAAATATGTTAGCCGGGCATGGTGGCATATGCTTTTAATCCCAGCACTCGGGAGGCAGAGGCAGGCAGATTTCTGAGTTCAAGGCCAGCCTGGTCTACGTCTACATGAGTTCCAGGACAGCCAGAGCTATACAGAGAAACCCTGTCTCAAAAAACAAAAAACAAAAAACAAAAAACAAAAAAAAAAAGAAAGAAAAAAAGAAAAGAAATATGTTCATATCATATTGAAATTTAACATTTTCTGTGACTGAGTCCAAATAAAAATGATTATTCATACCTAATGTCCCCATAATTCTGCAGCTTCTGGCCTTGACTAACATGGTTCTTTCTAGTCATCTTTCCACACACAATTAGTTTTAACAAGAAAAATTCCATATTTTTTTTATGAGGTCAAAATTTCAAGATTAACTTCCATTTCCATTTTGACTATCTTGTCTGCATGCAAAGATTACAGTCCCTATACCATTTTAAAGAGTAAAGATATGTATTTGTCTGTAGTTTATCTGATACTTATTATGATGTTAATCTTTTGTAATTTATTTTTTTATTTCATTTTATTTTTAATTTATCTTTCTACATTCCATATTCCATTCCCCTCCCTCCATCTGAATGCTCCACATCCCACATGTCCTTCCCACCACACCCCATCTCCACATGGATGCCCCACCCTCACCCCCACCTGACCTCTAAACCCCCTGGAGGCTCTCATCTCTTGAGGGTTAGGTCCATCATCTCTGCATGAACACAGACCCAGAGGTTCTCTACTGTATTGTGTTGGGGGCCTCATTTCAGCTGGTGTATGCTCTGTTTGGTGGTCCAGTGTTTCAGAGATCTTGGGTGTCCATATTAATTGAGACTGCTTGTTGTGCTGCTGGATTGACCTTCTCCTCAGTTTCTTTCAGGCTTCCCTAATTCAACAACAGGGGTCAGCTGCTTCTGTCCATTGGTTGGGTGCAAATATCTGCATCTGACTCTTAGCTGCTTGTTGGGTCTTTCAGAGGGCAGTCATGATAGATCCCTTTTTTGTGAGCACTGCATAGTCTCAGTAATAGTGTCAGGCCTTTGGACCTCCCTTTGAGCTGGATCCTACTTTAGGCCTGTCACTGGACCTTCTTTTCCATTTTAATCTCTGTAATTTTTTTCAGACAGGAACAATTATGGTTCAGAGATGTGACTGAGGGATTGGAACCCCATCCCTCACTGTCCTGTCTTTCTGCTGGAGGTGTGCTCTATAAGTTCCCTCTCCCTACTGTTGGGCATTTCATCTAAGATCCCACCCTTTGAGTCCTGGGAGTTTCTGACCTCCCACTTGTCTGGTGCATATTGGCAGTTCCCTCAAACCTTCTATTTCCTGGGTTTGCTTGTTTACATTCTTTCTGCTAGCTCTTAGGGCTTCCAACTTTTTCCCTCACCCAATACCATATCAGGTTCCCTTCTCCCTACTACTCTCCAACACCTGATCCATTTTCCCTTCCAGATCCCTCCTTCCCTCCCCACTTGTGATTGCTTTCTTCTTTCTCCCAAGTGGAACTGAGGCATCCTCACGTGGGTACTTCAGCTTGTTGAGCTTTTTGAGTTCTGTGGACTGTATCTTGGGTAATCTGTACATTTTTTTTTTTGCTAATATCTACTTATTAGTGAGTACATAACATGCATGTCCTTTGGGGTCAGAGTTACCTCACTCATAATGATATTTTCTAGTTCCATCCATTTGCCTGCAAAGCTCAGGATGTCCTCATCCTTAATAGCTGAGGAGTATTCCATTGTGTAAATGCACCACATTTTCTGTATCTATTCTTCTGTCATGGGGCATCTAGATTTTTTCCAGTTATGGCTATAACAAATAAGGCCACTATGAACATAGTGGAACTCCTTTTCCTGTGGCATGGTGGGGTGTCTTTTGGGTATCCTCCCAACAGTGGTATAGCTGGGTCTTCAGGTAGATCTATTTCCAATTTTCTGAGGAACCTCCAGATTAACTTCCAGAGTGGTTGTACCAGTTTGCATTCCCACCATCAATGGAAGAGTGTTCCTCTTTCTCCATATCCTCTCCAATATGTGTTGTCACCTGAGGTTTTGATCTTAGTCATTCTGATTGGTGTAAGGTAGAACCTCAGGGTCATTTTGATTTGCATTCCTCTGATCACTAAGGACTTAGAACATTTCTTTAGATGCTTCTCATCCATTCAAGATTCCTCAGTTGTGAATTATCAACCCAGGGTCAAAAGAGGCAGACTCCATACAGTCACCCAGATCAACAAACACCAGTGATATCCAGATGTTGAAAGGCAAGCACAAGACCATAAGCAACAGAAGCCAAAATACGTGGACATAATCAGAAACCAGTTTTCTCACCACAGCAAGCCCTAAATACACCAACACACCTGAAAATCAGAATCTGTCCTAAAAATCCTCTATCATGAAGATAGTAGAATCCTTTAAGGAGGATATCAATAACTCACTGAAAACATAGGTAAACAGGTGAGTGAATTGAATAAAGCAATCCACGACCTAAAATTGGAAGTGGAAACAATAAAGAAAACACAAATGGAGGCAAACCTGTAAATGGAACACTTAGGAAAGAGGTCAGGAATGACAGATGTAAGTTTTACTAACAGAATACAACAGATAGAAGAGAGAATCTCAGGTGTAGAAGTTACTATAGAAGATATTAACACAACTGTTAAAGTAAATTCAAAACATAAAAAAATTGTAAACCAAAGTAACTAGGAAATTCAGGACAAAATGAAAAGACCAAATATAAGGATAATCTGAATTGAGGACAATGAAGATTCCCAGCTCAGAGGACCTGAAAATGCCTGAAGAAAACATCCCCAACCTAAAGAAAGAGATGGACATGAAGGTACAAGAAGCCTATAGAACACCAAATAAATGGGACCAGAAAAGAAAATCTTCTTGTCACATAATTATCAAAATACTAGATTCAAGAAGCAAAGAAAGAATATTAAAGCTACAAGGGGAAAGGGCCAAGTAATATACAAAGGTAGACCTATAAGAATTATACCAGACTTCTCAACAGAGACTATGAAAGCCAGAAGAGCCTGGTCAGAGGTCATACAGACTCTAAGACAACACAAATGCCAGCCCAAGTTACAATACCTAGCAAAAATCTCAATCAACATAGATGGAGAAACCAAAATAGTCCAGGACAAAGCCAAATTCAAACTGTATATCTACCAACACAGCCATACCGAGGAACCTGGAAGGAAAACTCCAATACAAGGATGATACCTACACCAAAGAAAGGACAACATATTAGGCATCACACAACAAATTCAAAAGCAGTGAGCCACAAGCACATAAAGCCACCTACAAAAACAAACATATCAGGAACCAGCAGTCATCTCTCTTTAATATCTCTCAATATTAATGGACTTAACTCACCTATAAAAAGACATATGCTTACAGACTGGATATGCAAATAAGATCCAGCATTTTGCTGCATACAAGAAACATACCTCAACAACAAATCCAGGCATTATCTCAGAGTAAAATGATGGAAACAAAAAGTCTTCCAAGCAAATGGTTCCAGGAAAGAAGGATTAGTTGCCATCCCAATATCCAATAAAATAGACTTTCAACCAAAAGTTATCAAGTTATCAAAATTTTAACCAAAAGTTATACACTTCACATTCATCAAGGGGAAAAAATTCACCAAGAGAAAGTCTCTATTCTGAACATGTATGCCCCAAATGTAAGAGCACCCAATTTCACAAAAGAAACTTTACTAAAACCCAAAACACATATTGAACTCTGCACAATAATAGTGGGAGATTTCAACACCCCACTCTCACCAATGGACAGGTCATTGAAACAGAAACTAAACAAAGACACAGTGAAACTAACAGAGGTTATGAACCAAATATATTTAACAGATATCTATAGAACATTTCACTCTAAAACAAAAGAACACACCTTATTCTCAACATCTAATGGAACCTTCTCCAAAATCAACCATGTAATTGGTCACAAGACAACCTGTAACAGATACAAGAAGATTGAAATAATACCATGCATCCTAACAGATCACCATGGCCTAAGGCTGGTCTTCAATAACAGCAAAAAAATCAGAAAGCCCATATACACGTGGAAACTGAACAACTCTATACTCAATGATAACTTGGTCAAGGAAGATATAAATTATAGACTTCCTTGAATTTAAGGAAAAATTGACACATCATATCCAAACATATGGGACACAAATAAAATAGTGCTAAGTGGAAAGTTCATAGCACTAAGCATCCTGGTAAAGAAACTGGAAAGGTCTTATGATGTTAATCTTAAATGTCAAGGGCACTTAATATCTAGGATTACCTAAGAGACAAGTTTCTGGTTATGCCCATTGGAAATTATCATGACTATGTTAATTGATATAGGTAGACCTGACTACTGTGTATAACCCAATTTCAAGGTCTGAAATCCTGTATGGTATTAAAAGGAAAAATTAAGCTCAATAAAATTATTTATTATTCCCTATTTTTTTATGACAGGAGAAATTCAGAGTAAAATTATATGCTAGAGAATTAAAACATAGTAGGTCTGCCATGATCAGTTTTTGAATAAGACTGACTTTGAAAAATACATGTCACTACAAAAAAAAAAAAGTAGAACCTCTATAACAACTAATAAAAATTCTTACATTTATTTATCCAGTGAGCTATTTCGTTAAAGTATGTACAAATGTCTATAGTTGTTCAACTAGGTCTTCAGAATTTAATTCTTTCTGGAATCTATAACTATTATTTATTTAAACTGGGGAGGGGTGACTTTAAGTATGGCCTGCTGAAAATGTGTTATAATAAAACTATCTACTGGCATGTAATTTATAATTGACAAGAGACCAAATAAATAGATATTTTTCATTGAATAGACTAAGGATTCAGTGATAAAGTTGTTGGGCTTAGATTGAATAGTAAGAGAGGAGGTAAAACCTTGCTGAGAGTGGAAAATTCAAAGAAACAGAATGAAAAAAATTCCATTTCAAGACCATATCCAAACAAAGATCAATGAATACTGTGAACACACTATACAGTTCTTTATAATTACATAAAGGAACAGACTGATTAAATTTAGAATGAAATGTAATAGTAATTATATAAGAAAATGCTATGGGGCAATGATAACACAGAACTTGTGAGAGTGGCCAACCAACATCCCGTTTAAATTGAGCCACATACCCTACACTGACTGGTGGCCAGAAACCAGAGACTGTATAGCCCAGAGACTAGCAAAAATATCAATGAAATGATTCCAGGATGCATAACGATATTCTGCTATACTTGTAAATTGGTACTTCATCTAGTTGTCATCAGAGAGGCTTCCTCTGGCAGCAGATGGGAGTGGATGCCGAGACCCATCTCCATACATTATGCACAGAGAGATATTCTAAATTGGAGGTCTCTATAAAGTCCTTCCCACAGGAGCTCATGACACCCTGTGAAAGATGGAGAGGAAAGAATGCAGGAGTCAGAGGGGATGGAGAATACCAGGAGAATATATCCTATTAAATCAACTAAGCATGGCTGATGCAGGCTCACAGAAAGCAAACTGGCAAACATTGGACATGTGAAGGTATCCACTAGGGCCTCTGTATATATGGTACATGTGGCTGTTGGCTTTTTTTTGGGGGGGGGGACTCTGAACAGTGGGAGCAGGTGTGTCTCTGACATGGTAAGAATGCATTATATGAGAGAGAAAAATGTATTTTGAATGAAATTGAAAGTAATCAAAATACATGCACACAAGCATACATGCACACATACAGAAAAGCAAAGAGCAGCATATATGAAAAAGCAAAACAACAGCAAAATGCCAAGAAAATATAATACTAATTTAATGGGTTTTACCTTCAAAATAAAAAGAGAACAATAAAAGTTCAGCTTCACTGTACAGCTTTTATACTTTCTTGGCACAGGAACATCTGTAAGCCAGTATATATTTTTATAGTTCAGAATGGTTCAGGTTTCATTTGGTTCTACAAAGAAGTGAATTAGCTCTAATAATGTTTTTTTTTTTTTAGAGTAAAATAAAATGCATTATTAGTCACACTGTCTGTGTCTTTTCCCCCTTGGAGTAAAGCAATAAATGTTATCATGTTTGTATGTATATAATCACCATGGCAACACAGATCAGAAAGTTATATCAGCCCAGAATATTTACCCAGCCTTCCCCTTTCTGACAGAGTTTCAAAGTTAAATAGAATACAATAGCATCAGCCTGAGAAAATTCCCAGAGGCATCTCTTCTGTGATAGCTGTATTTAACTAGAGACAATTTCACTCCAGACAGATATTTGCCAGTGTTAGAACAAATATTACATTGTCATAACTGAGTGGAAATTTTAAATTAAAATTTTAAATTAAAGACTTCCACAGAAAAATTTTATAGATATTGGCCTTTTAAACCCATGGATGACGATCAATATGCTTTCCTATTGATAAATTCTGGCAACCGTGTATTCAGCCTCTGCACTAGAAGTTTGTTTTGCCAAAATTTCTATTTTAAAGTTTCCTTCATGCAAAAAGTTTCTTTTGAGATTTAATCATGACACATCTGGAGTTATTTTGTACTGTCAAGCAATATCATAATGCAGAGAAATCATATATTAAAATGTAGCACAAACACACAGTATATCATCTCCCACAAATGTAGTTTATTGCTTAAAGGTTTTGTTTTTATGAATAGAGATTCCAGGGATGCCTATGAAAATTATTTTGTGCTAACATAACCTTTTCATTTACAGGTTAATACACTGTACTAGAAGTACTAAGGTGTATAGCAATCATGTGTTTTATAATAAAAAAAAATCCCACTAATTTAGAGTGACAGTGAAGTTCTTGTCTCAAGGAATTAAGGCAGAGAGTGATAGAGTGGTACAGAATATGACCTCCTCTAGCACTTGAATATGCATGTTCTCATGCATGCTCATGGGCATGCACACACATACAGACATGCACACATAAACATATATCATCATCATAATCATCATTGTTATCATTGCCATCATAATGTAGAAATTCTATCACATACATATGTTACATTTCATTATTTATTATCTATTCAACAGTGACTCCATAAGTTAGCTATGGTAAAGTGTGTGGAGATAAGCATTGTTGCATAAATTGTTTGTTGCTGTTTGAGATATTGTCTCATTATCTATTTCTAGCTGACTTGGAGTAAGTAGACAAGGCTAGCCTCTAATTCACAAATATCTGCCTGTCTATAATTTTTGGGTACTGGAGATAAAATGTATGCCACAATGACTGGCTGTATAAATACTTCTTGTAATACTGCTTTGATTTTAGTGGTATATACCAAAAAATTGCATAGCTGGAACATAGACTAATTCAATGTTTTTTATAAAAACCTTCATATTAATTTCTATCCTAGCAACAATAGTTTCCCTTCTTGTCTGTGAATAAGGGCTCCTTTTCTCCTACATCAACACTGAGACTTTTCTTTCCTTTTTAAAATAATGGTGGCTTGTAATATAATTGAAATGAGATGGGATTTCAATACAATTTTTCCCATTGCACTGCTAGGCAAAGATGTTGAATCATTTTTGTACTCATTAATTACTTAGACAAATTCCTTCAAATAAATTAAACTTACTGAAACTGGATAAATAAGAAACAGCAATATAAATACCTATGACAGGTTAAAAGTTTCAATTAACAATTAGGAAATGAGATATAAAGGTTTAGAAGCAAGTATTCAATGAAGTACTCTACCAAATTTTGAAATAATATCATTAACGTTTTAGAACATCTTAAAAAGGTAGAAAATGAGAAAATATCAATAAATTTTGCCATATTTTATGTGACAAAATTATCATGGTAACCACAATAAAATACCACAATGATAGCAATAAGTTACCACAATATTATGTACCTACAGAGTTTATTCTTATAAACACAAACATAAAATAAATGAAAGCTAAGAAAATTCAGCATTATTTTAGACTTCCGTCATTTATTTTGATTCAAGGAATGTAATTTTTAAGCTTAATTATGTTTATTGCAAGCTTTATTAATCTTGATTATACCCCAAAGTTGCCTAATTTGACTTGAGGCTTGCTCAACACAAGGAAAGTCCTTACAATGTAAACCTAGCAAAAAGTAAATGACCAAAATGGAGAGCATAAGTGACCATGGTCTGCTTACCACTAATTAATACATCCAAACCACAATCCTGCACCTAAGACTCTGTAACATTCTGGGTTAGGAATAAGAAATGGTGTAAAAGTTATAGGGCTAGGCCATGTATTGTGAGACAGTGTCTTCTAGACATGGCAGTGAACCCATGAAACCACAACATGATTGCATAAACAATACCCACAGAATGACAACACCAAATAATATGTAAACATAGATGGAGAAAAACATAACACTTTTTCTTTGTAACCCATACCTAGATGGAGAGTTATAAGAAGGCAAATGCTATTGATAAGGAAAAATCAGGTTTTTTTATAACAGAAACAAACCCTAATCTTAAATGGTCTGCCATAAACATATTTGAATAAGAGCAATGCTAATTGTAATCTCTATCTCTCTCTTTCTCTACATATCTATATCATCTACATCTATATATGTTTATCTAGGTATATCTTGGGGGCACTATTAATCTTGGCTATAACAAACAGTTGTATTTAAGACCTGAAAAATACAAAGTAACTCATATCTAGTACTATAAACTAGAACTCGTGGCTGGAAAGATCATAGAACAGAGGAGAAGCTGCTACTAGAGTGTGTGTGTGTGTGTGTGTGTGTGTGTGTGTGTGTGTGTGTGTGTGTGTGTGTGTGAGTGTGTTTGTGTGTGTGTGTACATGTGTACGTATGTGTATAAATAAAAATAATTACAGGAGAAGGGATCATAAATTGGAAAGTAGTTGGTTGAACAGTACACAAGAGTTGGAAAAGTGAGAGAGAGCAAAAGGAAAATGATGCAGCAATCTTTACATATAAAATCCTCAAAGAGGTGCTGGAGAGATGGTTCAGGGATTAAGAGCACTGCCTGCTCTTCCAGAGGTAATCCTGAGTTCAATTCCCAGCATCAAATTGAAAAATTTCAAGCTAACTTCACAAGGGTCATTATTTCTCTTAAGGCAAAAACAAACCATGACATTACAACAAATGAAAATTGAAAACCACTATAAGGAATGAGGAGCAAGCTCAGATGTACAATCTGCAGAGAGTTGCTCTGAAGCAGAATAAACATCTAACACATTAAAAAAAAATCACGTTCTGTGATCAATAAGTATTACCTCATAAACGCAAGGCTAGCAGAGGCTACCCAAATCAATGACTGTTTAACCTGTGTTAATAAAACAAGTTACTAAAATAAGATTATATGGACAGTTATAGGCAGGATTAAGCATATAGCAGTTTACACTTGTAAAGGAAAAAGTTAGCATACTGAGGCAGAAATATTGCCACAAACCTGGGCTCAAAGTGAGCATGAGCATCCTAGTAAACACCAAATAAACCAGGGCTACATAGAATGACGTTTTCTCAAAATGTTTCATCCAAAAGTATAGACACAATTTTCTCATAGATATCCTTCTATGAAAAACTCAATATTCTAAATATAAAATGAATGTGTTTTAACAAAATTAAGGTAATATATCACAAACATACAATTACAGTATCTGTAATGGTTTAACAAATTATAGCCATTACTAAGATATCAGGAATCTGGTATACATAGTAAGTTTTGTCACTGTTTTTCAACACTAATTGGAAGTCATAATTAGAATTATTAGATAGCAAAATATATTTAGGGGATCTAGCAACTAAAAGATCAAAAGGACATGAGTAAATCTGTCTCTGCAGATAGCTGGATTTTATTAACATAAAACTGAAATGAACACATATGAATTTTTGTTTCATTTTTTGATATTATAATTTATTAAAACATGTCCCCCTTCCTTTCTTCTCTCCAAATACTCCTATATAGACCTGCACATTTTACTTCAAATTCTTTCAGAGCTCCATTTGGCACTATTTTTTTTTAAAGAATGGAACTTTAATCTTTATTTACAGGACATGAAAGGATACGAAATTCCACATAGAAATAAATTTGGAGGACAGCTTCATAGAGTATGTACAGTTTATAACTGTTCAAGTATAGTTTCTTTTGTAAAAAGTGCTACAATAACAAACCACATTTAAAAAGAGTGCTTAGTAGAGAGACAGTAAGACAAATCTATGAGAACACAGAATAGCACAGCACATAGCTAACAACTTTGTGCCTTGGCTGGACATTAGAAGTTAAAGGTCCCAGGAGCTCCATCCTGAAGTTGGAAGGCGAAGCCTTCAGAGGTAGTTTCTGGCACCACATTTTGATCTTCCTCTTCCTCCACTGAGAAGTACTTCTCAATTAACTTCAATGAGGCCCTGCATACAGACTCGTTTTCATGGCTCTGTAGTGCTTCAATTTTATCCAAGCCTCCACATTCTTCAATCATTATACTGAGCTTTTCTGTCTCACCTAGTTTCTCTGCAGCCTGAAAGATATTTGAAATGGCATCAAGAATAACCTGAATAATCTTGGTAACTTTTGCACTCAAGAGGTTCATCAAAGGTTCTATTATCCCACAATGAATGAGATACACAATCTTTTCAACAGTCCTACCACTGGTATAGTTGGTTATAGCCCATGTGGCCGCCTTCTGTGTCTTAAAGTCTACCTTAGAGAGGAAACCAGCAAGAAAGTGGACTAGGCCGTGATTCACAACTTGCTGTATCTGGTACTGGCGTCCAGCTATAATGTTCGACATTGTCCATGTGGCCTCCTTCTGAATATTAGTTTTGGGGTTTGTTAGCAGGCTGGGAAAGACTGCAAGTGCTCCTGCATCTATCACTTTCTGAGTCTGTTCTTCTGTTCCAGTGACAATATTCCCTATGTCTCTTAGTGCGGAAGTCACAGTGGGCAGTTCAGTAGCTCCTAGAAGCTTCACAAGTTGGGGAACAACTCCTTTCTTCACAACCATCTCAATGCGCTCATTTGGACCATCAGTCAGGTAGGAAATGGCCCAGCAGGAATCTGCTAATACTTCTGGATCATTGTGGTGCAGGAGTCGAACTAAAGTAGGAAGAATCTATTCAACAGCGTCTAAGGGAGGTGCAGGGTTCTTGTTTCTACAAAGGTTTGAAAGCGTCCAGGTAAGATTACATAAGTAACCACATGCCAAGGATGACAGATCAGGAACTGCAAGAAGTGCCAACAGTGGGTCAATAGCACCGTGTTTGATAACTAAGTCTAGGAAAGCTGAACCATCACCTGCAATGTTTCCAAGAGCCCAAACAGCTTGCTCTCTGAAGTGAGCATGGAGAGATGCCAAGAGAGAAATAAATGCTGGGATAGCACCTCCATCCACCACAGATTTGGTCTGTTCAGATGTTCCAGAAGCAATGTTGGTGAGTGCCCAAGCAGACTCAAACTGAATAGAACTACAACCAGTTTTGCCCAAGAAGGACATAAATTTTGGGATCAAACCAGCCCTGATGATGTTGTCTATAGAAAGCAATTTCAGAGCAGCTTGAGTAGTTTGGAGCTGGCTTTCCAAATTGTTACTGTTTATGCCTTTAACAATGTCCTCCGCACCCCAGCAGAAGAAGCTGAAAGCAGAGCTCTCCGACCTGTCGGCCATGGAAGACGCCTTGGACGAGTTGATTAAAGATTGTGCTCAGCAACTGTTGGAGTTAACAGATGACAAGGAAAATGAAAGACTAGCGTATGTAACCTATCAGGATATTCACGGCATTCAAGCTTTCCATGAACAGATTGTCATTGCAGTGAAGGCTCCAGAGGAAACCAGACTGGGTGTTCCAGCTCCCAGAGAAGATTCTATCACAGTACATATTAGGAGCACCAAAGAACCCATTGATGTATATTTGTGTGAAGTAGAACAGAACCATTCAAATGGTAAAACCACTGATGGAATAGGAGCCTCTCCATCTAAAAGCAGCCATCCACAATGCCCAGAGAAAGAAGACCAGCCTCCTCAGTGAGTGAAGAACTCAGAGCGAGCGGCTGGTAGCAGTGCAGAGTGACGAAGGTCTTTGGAGCATCCCGAGTGGGTGAATCATGTGCCCCATCCAGTGTGGGTGAATCATGTGCCCATCATTTGATTCTCAGCAATAAGTCTCCTCGGAGTGCTTGTGCTCTTATCGTAGACTGGTGGCCGCACTGAAGGCCAGTAGTATTCTTCCGAGTCACCTCCGGCACGGGTTCCTGATGGGTTCCTCAACCAGAATCAGCTCTCCAGATAATTCTTTGCTGCCTTTGGTCAGTGAAATAGACCTCTTGCTTCCTGAAATCATGTTATCACAAAGACTAGCACAAGGACAGACAGCTGGACAGCTGGTCGTGGACTGTGCCCTGCCCTGATGGATAGTGTTTGCCTCACAGAAGAATTGCCTTACACTAGTTCACATTTGCAGTTAGGTGTTGTGCACTGGTGAGGTGCACACACGAGGCCAAATGTGGCGCCTTTGTATATATCTGTATCATGTTTAGATGACTTACGAAATATGTGTGAGTGACACTTAGACCCTAGAACACCCAAAATAATGTATGTAGGGAAAAATGACAGACAGATCTCTAGTTTCTCAGTTCCCGTAACTTATTAGAACTCTCTGGATGGGGATGAGAGAGTTTTCTAAAGTTTTACATGTAGAAGTTTCATAGATGCCTGTACATTTAGGTTCATATACTTAAAGTATTTTAATACGCTCCCCAGTGCTACAATTGGAGCCACAAACTTCTTGAATTTTAATCTGCCTACAGAGTCATTATGTCCCAGAAGATTGGTGACATGACTCAAAGCATTGTGGGAAAGTACAGAATTTCATCTGGCAACAGATCAGTTCACTACAATGTGATTTGGTCCTAGTGAAGTTAAAAGCATTATTCCGCTTTTTGTGAGCAGATTTTACAATGTGTTTCTGTGTGCAGCCTTGCTCTTCAGTCAGGGGGCCTTACCTCCTGTGCATTGTACCCCGCCTCAGCTCTCAGCCCGCCTTCCCAATCACCTAGCGCACTCTACCTCAGTGGGTAAGTAAGTCACTTACCTCTCTTTGCCTCAGTCATTTACCACTAGACTGTGAGCTCCGTGACAGACGTTTGTTCATAGTGGCTCTCAGCGCCTTGTACCACGCCTAGTCCAAAACAACTGCCCAGTGAATGTCTAGCAAACTCGTGAGTGAACGAGTGCAATGTGGGGCTGATGGAACCTGGACTGTTGGTGTCTGGGAAGCATCATTAGTGTGGTAAAACTCTCTTGCTTTACAAAAGATTCGAAGCAGCTTGAAATAACAATCATGTATACAAAGTAGAGATCCAAAATTAAAGTATTAAAAAAGTAAAAAAAAAAAAAAAAACCAAAGTCCACAACAGACCAATTTACAGTACCCTGGTTGTTCTGGTTTTCTTGTAGTGGAGAAGTATCATCATCAGGAAAGGAGCTGACGTTTCTCCTTTTCAGCATCTGCTCATCTTTTTTTAGCTTTCCTGAGTTCCACATTAACTTCTATTCCGCAGCGACACATTTCTGTACTGTCCTTCCACTTGTTCTTGACTCTGTTAAGTCGAGCAGCTGGTAAGTTAGCATTCTCTTTCAGGAACATGGCTGCAGGAAGAAGGAGGAAAGCTGTACAGCGGCTGTGCAGGGCACTCAAGCTGCGGGTAGACAGCTGTGGAAACATCTGCTACCCTTCAACCCTCAGACTTCGTCTGGTACTATTTTTTAAGAACTAGGAAATTCAACAATTTTGCAGGATAAAACATAAACCTAAACAATCAAAACATTCTATGCATCAAAAATACAATACATGTAAATGATATTAAGAGAGTTACTCTTCTTAAATTTGATGAATGGCACAATTTGAAATAAATTTTTTTTTCTACCTCTGTTTTCTTATTTTTTTAATTTATTTTTTATTAGGTATTTTCCTCATTTACATTTTCAATGCTATCCCAAAAGTCCCCCATATCCACCACCCCCCCCCAGTCCCCTACCCAACTACTCCCCCTTTTTGGCCCTGGGGTTCCCCTCTACTGGGGCATATAAAGTTTGCAAGTCCAATGGGCCTCTCTTTGCAGTGATGGCTGACTAGGCCATCTTTTGATACATATGCAGCTAGAGAAAAGAGCTCTGGGGTACTGGTTAGTTCATATTGTTGTTCCACTTATAGGGTTGCAGTTCCCTTTAGCTCCTTGGGTAATTAAATATATGTTTATTAATTTATTTTTTTTGTCTAAAACTCTTTTTATTTTTTATTTATTTCTTTTTAATTTTTAATATTTTTTATTACATATTTTCCTCAATTACATTTCCAATGCTATCCCAAAAGTCCCCCATACCCCCCCACATCCCTACCCACTCATTCCCATTCTTTTGGCCCTGGCATTCCCCTATATTGGGGCATATAAAGTTTGCAAGTCCAATGGGCCTCTCTTTCCAGAGATGGCCAACTAGGCCATCTTTCAATACATATGCAGCTAGAGACAAGAGCTCCGGGGTACTGGTTAGTTCATCATGTTGTTCCAACGATAGGGTTGCAGATCCATTTAGCTCCTTGGGTACTTTCTCTAGCTTCTCAATTGGGAGCCCTGTGATAATCCAATAGCTGACTGTGAGCATCCACTTCTGTGTTTGCTAGGCCCCGGCATAGTCTCACAAGAGACAGCTATATTTGGGTCCTTTCAGCAAAATCTTGCTAGTGTATGCAATGGTGTCAGCGTTTGGAAGCTGATTATGGGATGGATCCCTGGATATGGCAGTCTATAGATGGTCCATCCTTTCATCACAGCTCCAAACTTTGTCTCTGTAACTCCTTCCATGGGTGATTTGTTCCCAATTCTAAGAAGGGGCATAGTGTCCACACTTTGGTCTTCATTCTTCTTGAGTTTCATGCGTTTAGCAAATTGTATCTTATATCTTGGGGATCCTAAGTTTTGGGCTAATATACACTTATCAGTGAATACATATTGTGTGAGTTCCTTTGTGATTGCGTTACCTCACTCAAGATGATGCCCTCCAGGTCCATCCATTTGACTAGGAAATTTATAAATTCATTCCTTTTAATAGATGAGTAGTACTCCATTGTGTAAATGTACCATACTTTCTGTATCCATTCCTCTGTTGAGGGGCATCTGGGTTCTTTCCAGCTTCTGACTATTATAAATAAGGCTGCTATGAGCATAGTGGAGCATGTGTCCTTTTTACCGGTTGGGATATCTTCTGGATATATGCCCAGGAGAGGTATTGCTGGATCCTCCGGTAGTACTATATCCAATTTTCTGAGGATCTGCCAGACTGATTTCCAGAGTGGTTGTACAAGCTTGCAATCCCACCAACAATGGAGGAGTGTTCCTCTTTCTCCACATCCTCTCCAGCATCTGCTGTCACCTGAATTTTTGATCTTAGCCATTCTGACTGGTGTGAGGTGAATCTCAAGGATGTTTTGATTTGCATTTCCCTGATGATTAAGGATATTGAACATTTTTTCAGGTGCTTCTCTGCCATTCGGTATTCCTCAGGTGAGAATTCTTTGTTCAGTTCTGAGCCCCATTTTTTCATGGGGTTATTTGATTTTCTGGAGTCCACCTTCTTGAGTTCTTTATATACATTGGATATTAGTCCCTTATCTGCTTTAGGATAGGTAAAGATCCTTTCCCAATCTGTTGGTGGTTTTTTTTTTTTTTTTTTGTCTTATTGATGGTGTCTTTTGCCTTGCAGAAGCTTTGTAGTTTCCTGAGGTCCCACTTGTCAATTCTCGATCTTACAGCACAAGCCATTGCTGTTCTATTCAAGATTTTTTCCCCTGTGCCCATATCTTCTAGGCTTTTCCCCACTTTCTCCTCTATAAGTTTCAGTGTCTCTGGTTTTATGTGAAGTTCCTTGATCCACTTAGACTTGACCTTAGTACAAAGAGATAGGAATGGATCGATTCCCATTCTTCTACATGTTAACAACCAGTTGTGCCAGAACCATTTGTTGAAAATGCTGTCTTTCTTCCACTGGATGGTTTTAGCTCCCTTGTCGAAGATCATGTGACCATAGGTGTGTGGGTTCATTTCTGGGTCTTCAATTCTATTCCATTGATCTACTTGTCTGTTACTATACCAGTACCACACAGTTTTTATCACAATTGCTCTGTAATAAAGCTTTAGGTCGGGCATGGTGATTCCACCAGAAGTTCTTTTATCCTTGAGAAGAGTTTTTGCTATCATAGGTTTTTTGTTATTCCAGATGATATTGCAGATTGCACTTTCTAATTCGTTAAAGAGTTAAGTTGGAATTTCAATGGGGATTGCATTGATCTGTAGATTGCCTTTGGCAAGATAGCCATTTTTACAATGTTGATCCTGCCAATCCATGAGCATGGGAGATCTTTCCATCTTCTGTGATCTTCTATAATTTCTTTCTTCAGAGACTTGAAGTTTTTATTATACAGATCTTTCACTTCCTTAGTTAGAGTCACGCCAAGATATTTTATATTATTTGTGACTATTGAGAAGGGTGTTGATTCACTAATTTCTTTCTCAGCCTGTTTATTCTTTGTGTAGAGAAAGGCCATTGATTTCTTTGAGTTAATTTTATATCCAGCTACTTCACCGAAGCTGTTTATCAGGATTAGGAGTTCTCTGGTGGAATTTTTAGGGTCACTTATGTATACTATCATATCATCTGCAAAAAGTGATATTTTGACTTCATCTTTTCCAATTTATATCCCTTTGATCTCCTTTTTTTGTCGAATTGATCTGGCTAGGACTTCAAGTACAATGTTGAATAGGTATGGAGAAAGTGGACAGCCTTATCTAGTCCCTGATTTTAGAGGGATTGCTTCAAGTTTCTCACCATTTACTTTGATGTTGGCTACTGGTTTGCTGTAGATTGTTTTTATCATGTTTAGGTATGGGCCTTGAATTCCTGATCTTTCCAAGACTTTTATCATGAAAGGGTGTTGGATCTTGTCAAATGATTTTTCTGCAACTAACGAGATCATCATGTGGTTTTTGTCTTTGAGTTTGTTTATATACTGGATTACGTTGATGGATTTCCGTATATTGAACCATCCCTGCATCCCTGGGATGAAACCTACTTGGTCAGGATGGATGATTGTTTTGATGTGTTCTTGGATTCGGTTAGCAAGAACTTTATTGAGGATTTTTACATCGATATTCATAAGGGAAATTGGTCTGAAGTTCTCTATCTATGTTGGGTCTTTTTGTGGTTTAGGTATCAGAGTAATTGTGGCTTCATAGAATGAGTTGGGTAGAGTACCTTCTGTTTCTATTTTGTGGAATAGTTTGTGAAGAACTGGGATTAGATCTTCTTTGAATGTCTGATAGAACTCTACACTAAACCCATCTGGTCCTGGGCTTTTTTTGGTTGGGAAACTATTAATGACTGCCTCTATTTCTTTGGGGGATATAGGGCTGTTTAGATCATTAACCTGATCTGGATTCAACTTTGGTACCTGGTATCTGTCTAGGAACTTCTCCATTTCATTCAGGTTATCCAGTTTTGTTGAGTATAGCTTTTGTAGAAGAATCTGATGGTGTTTTGGATGTCTTCAGGATCTGTTGTTATGTCTCCTTTTTCATTTCTGATTTTGTTAATTAGAATGCTTTCCCTGTGCCCTCTAGTGAGTCTGGCTAAGGGTTTATCTATCTTGTTGATTTTCTCAAAGATCCAGCTCCTTGATTGGTTTATTCTTTGAATATTTCTTCTTGTTTCCACTTGGTTGATTTCGCCCCTGAGTTTGATTATTTCCTGCTGTCTACTCCTCTTGGGTGAATTTGCGTCCTTTTGTTCTAGTGCTTTTAGGTTTGTTGTCAAGCTGCTAGTGTGTGCTCTCTCTAGTTTCTTTTTGGAGGCACTCAGAGCTATGAGTTTTCCTCTTAGAAATGCTTTCATTGTGTCCCATACGTTTGGGTATGTTGTGGCTTCATTTTCATTGAACTCTAAAAAGTCCTTAATTTCTTTCTTTATTCCTTCCTTGACCAAGGTATCATTGAGAAGAGTGTTGTTCAGTTTCCACGTGAAGGTTGGCTTTCTATTATTTATTTTGTTATGGAAGATCAGCCTTAGTTCATGGTGATCTGATAGGATGCATGGGACAATTTCAATATTTTTGTATCTGTTGAGGCCTGTTTTGTGACCAATTATGTGGTCAATTTTGGAGAAGTTACCATGAGGTGCTGAGAAGAAGGTATATCCTTTTGTTTTAGGATAGAATGTTCTGTAGATATCTGCCAGATCCATTTGATTCATAACTTCTTTTAGTTTCACTGTGTCCCTGTTTATTTTCTGTTTCCATGATCTGTCCAATGGTGAAAGTGGTGTGTTGAAGTCTTCCACTATTATTGTATGAGGTGCAATGTGTGCTTTGAGATTTACTAAAGTTTCTTTAATGAATGTGGCTGCCTTTTTATGTGGAGTATAGATATTCAGAATTGATAGTTCCTCTTGGAGTATTTTAGCTTTGATGGGTATGAAGTGCCCCTCCCTGTCTTTTTTGATGACTTTGGGATGGAAGTCAATCTTATCAGATATTAGAGTGCCTGCTCCAGCTTGTTTCTTCATACCATTTGCTTGGAAAATTGTTTTCCAGCCTTTCATTCTGAGGTAGTGTCTATCTTTTTCTCTGAGATGAGTTTCCTGTAAGCAGCAAAATGTTGGGTCTTGTTTATGTAGCCAGTTTGTTAGTCTATGTCTTTTTATTGGGCATTGAGTCCATTGATATTAAGAGATATTAAGGAAAAGTAACTGTTGCTTCCTGTTATTTTTGCTGTTAAAGTTGGCATTCTGTTCTTGTGGCTGTCTTCTTTTAGGTTTGTTGAGGGATTACCTTCTTGTTTTTTCTAGGGCTTGGTTCCCGTCCTTGTATTGGTTTTTTCCGTTATTATCCTTTGAAGGGCTGGATTTGTGGAGAGATAATGTGTGAATTTGGTTTTGTCGTGGAATACTTTGGATTCTCCATCTATGTTAATTGAGAGTTTGGCTGGGTATAGAGGCCTGGTCTGGAATTTGTGTTCTTTTAGTGTCTGTATAACATCTGTCCAGGATCTTCTGGCTTTCATAGTCTCTGGTGAAAAATCTGGTGTAATTCTGATAGGCTTGCCTTTATATGTTACTTGGCCTTTTACTCTTACTGCTTTTAGTATTCTATCTTTATTTAGTGCATTTGTTGTTCTGATTATTATGTGTTGGGAGGTATTTCTTTTCTGGTCCAGTCTATTTGCAGTTCTGTAGGCTTCTTGTATGTTCATGGGCATCTCTTTCTTTAGATTTGGGAAGTTTTCTTCTATAATTTTGTTGAAGATGTTTGCTGGTCCTTTGAGTTGAAAATCTTCATTCTCATCCACTCCTATTATGCATAGGTTTGGTCTTCTCATTGTGTCCTGGATTTCCTGGATGTTTTGAGTTATGATCTTTTTGCATTTTCCATTTTCCTTGATTGTTGTGCCGATGTTCTCTATGGAATCTTCTGCACCTGAGATTCTCTCTTCCATCTCTTGTATTCTGTTGCTGATGCTCGCATCTATGGTTCCAGATTTATTTCCTAGGGATTCTATCTCCAGTGTTGCCTCATTTTGGGTTTTCTTTATTGTGTATACTTCCCTTTTTAGGTCTAGTATTGTTTTGTTCATTTCCATCATCTATTTGGATGTGTTTTCCTGTTTTTCTTTAAGGACTTGTAACTCTTTAGCAATGTTCTTCTTTAATTCTTTAAGTGAGTTATTAAAGTCCTTCTTGATGTCCTCTACCATCATCATGAGATATGCTTTTAAATCCAGGTCTAGCTTTTCAGGTGTGTTGGGGTGCCCTGGACTGGGCGAAGTGGGAGTGCTGGGTTCTGATGATGGTGAGTGGTCTTGGTTTCTGTTAGTAAGATTCTTACGTTTACCTCTCGCCATCTGGTAATCTCTGGAGTTGTTATAGTTGTCTCTGTTTAGAGATTGTTCTTCTGGTGATTCTGATTACCGTCTATCAGCAGACCTGGGAGACAGGCTCTCTCCTCTGAGTTTCAGTGGTTAGAGCAGTCTCTGCTGACAAGTTCTCCTCTTACAGGGAAGGTGCACAGATATCTGATGTTTGGACCTCCTCCTGGCCGAAGAAGAAGGCCCAAAACAAGACCTTTCCCAGATGCTGTGTTGCTTTGTCAGGTCACAGAAGCTGTCAGCTTCTGTGGTGCACACTCTCACCTGTGCAGACTAAGTTCCTAAGTTTGTCAGAGTCCGGGATCCAAGATGGCACTCCCTGCTCCTGAGGCAGAGGGCTCCTGTGCAGGGCAGGACCACTGTCCTCTGGCTGGGAGCGTGCCAGATGTCTGTGGCCCGAAAAGGGTGCTGCCTCAGCAGCTCTGTGGCTCCCGCCTGTCCCAGAAGCTGTCTGCCTCTGTGGTGCACACTCTCACCTGTGCAGACTAAGTTCCTAAGTTAGGAGGAGTCCCAGCACCAAGATTGCGCTCCCTTCTCCTAATTTATTTTTTAATTAGGTATTTTCTTCATTTACATTTCAAATCCTATCCCAAAAGTCCCCCAGACCCTCCCTTCCCACTCCCCTACCAACCCACTCCCACTTCTTGGCCCTGGCCTTCCCCTGTACTGAACCATATAAAGTATGAAAGTCCAAGGGGCGTCTCTTCCCAATGATGACCTATGAGGCCATCTTCTGATACATATACAGGATGAGACATGAGCTCCGGAGATACTCGTTAGTTCATATTGTTGTTCCACCTATAAGGTTGCAAACCCCTTTAGCTCCTTGGGTGCTTTCTCTAGCTCCTCCGTTGGGAGCCCTATGTTCCACCCAATAGCTGACTGTGAACATCCACTTCTGTCTTTGCCAGGCCCCTGCATAGCCTCACAAGAGACAGCTATGTCTGGGTCCTTTCAGCAAAATCTTGCTAGTGTACGCAATGGTGTCAGGGTTTGGAAGCTGATTATGGAATGGATCCTTTAGTATGACAGTCTCTAGATGCTCCATCCTTTCGTCTCAGCTCCAAAAATTGTCTCTGTAACTCCTTCCATGGGTGTTTTGTTCCCAATTCTAAGAAGGGCCAAAGTGTCCACACTTTGGTCTTCGTTCTTCTTGAGTTTCATGTGTTTTTCAAATTGTATCTTGTATCTTGGGTATTCTAAGTACCTGGGCTAATATCCACTTATCAGTGAGTACATATCATGTGAGTTCTTTTGTGATTGGGTTACCTCACTCAGGATGATGCCCTCCAGGTCCATCCATTTGCCTAGGAATTTCATAAATTCATTCTTTTTAATAGCTGAGTAGTACTACATTGTGTAAATGTACTACATTTTCTGTATCCATTCCTCTGTTGAGGAACTTCTGGGTTCTTTCCAGCTTCTGGCTATTATAAATAAGGCTGCTATGAACATAATGGAGCATGTGTTCTCATTACATGTTGGAGCGTCTTCTGGGTATATGCCCAATAGTGGTATTGCTGTGTCCTCAGGTAGTTATATGTCCAGTTTTCTGAGGAACTGCCAAATTGACTTCCAGAGCTGTTGTAACCGCTTGAAATCCCATCAACAATGGAGGAGTGTTTCTCTTTCTCCACATCCTCGCCAGCATCTGCTGTCACCTGAACTTTTTTATCTTAGCCATTCTCTCTGGTGTGAGGTGGAATCTTAGGGTTGTTTTGATTTGCATTTCCCTGATGATTAAGGATGCTGAACATTTTTTCAGGTGCTTCTCGGCCATTCAGTATTCCTCAGGTAAGAATTCTTTGTTTAGCTCTGAGTCCCATTTTTTAATGGGGTTATTTGATTTTCTGGAGTCCAGCTTCTTGAGTTCTTTATATTTATTGGATATTAATGCCATATCTGATTTAGGATTGTTAAAGATCCTTTCCCAAACTGTTGGTGGCCTTTTTGCAATAAGATAAAATATATGTTTAATTGAGAAATAGTCATCTCTTCGCTCATAGCCTGTTCTTCTTCCATCAGTCTAAGGTACCCTCCTCCAATATCTTCTGTGTATCCCCGTCTAACAAGCCTCATTTATTATTATTATTATTCCACACACATGTATGTATGTATGTATGTATGTATGTATGTATGTATGTATATATGTATATATGTATGTATGTATAAGTATGCACAAATGTATAAATACAACTTGCTGAGTCCATGTGATGATTTTAATGAAAATGTTCCCCATAGGCTGATAGGAGATGGCATTATTGGGAGATGAGACCTGGTCTACAGAGCAAGTTCCAAGATAGCAAAGCTTAGACAGTGAAGGAAACCACTGAAATCAGTAAGCTGATGATAATATATTTGAACAAGTGGCCTATATTTCAGCCTCAGCCACAGAACTTGGCAGATTCAGGCATGTGATTCTGGCTTTAGAATCTACCTCTATGGCTAAGGACAGCCACTGATGCCAGGAATGTGGCATGGATGTGTATGCATGGTGGTCTGGAAAGGCTTTGCATAAATGCATGATGCTGTGAAGGTGAAGCTTAGCTTGACTCCAATACCCCTAGATGTTAGGAATGCCAGAGCTCTAGGATACCATGCAAGGAAGTTCCTAACAGGGAGTGAAAACAGCCCAAGAGAAGTACATTGCAACAACAACAACAACAACAACAACAAAAGAAAGAAGAGAAGAGTTGAAGATATGAGGAGAGATTTGATATTAAACGTGGAGCTTAGGAGTTTAGAGTTTTCCCAGCTAGTTTTCAGTTGTGTTTTGTTCCAGTATTTACTCACTATGCTCCATTTCATCCTCTTTTGAATGGTAATGTATATAATGTTCCTGCCTCCCTGCCTCCAAATTTCTTTCATGAGTTCTTGTCCTTATTTCCCTTCGTGGTGAACTATAAGCTGTAAGATGAAATATGCTCTTTCTTCTACAAATTGCCTTTTGTTTTGGTTTTTATTACTGCAATAAAATGCAAACTAAGTAATGGTTTTATCAATAAATTGGCAAATGAACTAAACCTATTAAAAATAAATGCCCAATGAATATGTGAAATGTTGAACAATCTTAGACATCAGAAAAATGTAAAGTAGAAAAAAATTGTTGTTTTATATGATTTAGATTGAAATACCTATCATTAAGAAAACAAACAAGAAGCACTAAAGAGAATACAGAACAAAATGAGCAATTTTCCACTGGTTAATGGACGATAAATTAACTCAGTTACTCTGAAAATCAGAATGAAGTTTAGATAGATAGATAGATAGATAGATAGATAGATAGATAGATAGATAGATAGATAGATAGATAGATAAGACAGATTTAGAAGTAGAACTTTAATAGCACCTACTGCTAAAACTTCTAGATATACCCCTAAACAATCCATGTTGAGTTACTACAGAGCTACAGGCCAAACATGTTTAAAGTGACACCATTCATAAAAGGCAGATCATAGAACCAATATATATGATAATGAATGCATAAAGAAACAGTGAGGTTATACATAATAGAGTTACATTTATAAGTCAAATCAATTAATTGAATTTATAGAAAAATTGATACAACCAGAAATCATCATATTGATTGAAATAAGACAGTTCCACAAAGATATTTTTCTCATACTTGAAACCTATGAGATGAAAAGGAAATTAAAATAACAAGAAAAATACTAGAGGTATATAAGGAAAGGGAGAAATGAATGAGAATAAGACAGATAAAAACACTAATAGAAGGAATTACTATAAATAGGTATACTGTATGTGTGTATGTAAATATCAAACTAAAATCCTTTTGTACAATTAACAAACACTAATTTTTAAAAATTATCTCTGACAATACAGTGATCTTATTTTGAAAATGTTTGCAATGGAGAGAGGCAAAGTGGAGTCTTGAAGGTAGTGAGAAACATCCTAATGTGAGTAGCCAGCTATGCTACCTAAGGACATGATGAGGTCTTGGTCCACGCTGCCATCAAGGATCATGTCTTTGTTTATAACCCTTCAGCAGCGGGAGTCTGTTACAACCAATGCTCAGACACACATCCCTAGACTGTTCTGCCTTCTGGAGCCATGCTGATGTCTGAGTGTTGTGTATAACTGAATCAACTCCCTTATGGGGCATTATGGGAAAGCTGACCCAGAAGGCATGAAAGCAGGATATCTGGCCCTGCTCCTCATAAGCTGCAATAATAGATAGAGTGGGTCCTGACCCTCTCCCAGGAAGCACAATCAGAGTCGAGTTGGTCTTGTTTGTGTAAGTTGCGAGCCAGTCTTGAAAGTATGAATGTTGGAGATCTAGCCCTGCCATTGTCTGCTAGGTGGTGGCATTGGTAAAGGAGAGATACCTCCCAGCTGCCACATACTGTAAGAAAGAAAGCTGGCCCTAGGGTCATGAAAGCAGGAGAGCTGGAAATGTCCCTCACTTTCAGTGGCACTAAGGGGATTCTCACCTGGACAGGACAATAGAGCTGACCCTGGTGGGAGGGACACAGGTGAGCTGACCTAAGAACATGGGTGTGGGAGACTTGGCACTGCCCTTTGCCAGCTGCACCATTGGATAAGCTAGCTAGGACAGTACCAGAGATCTTGCCCTAGTGGTGTGGGTGCTAGAGATCTGATGAACTGAAGAGCTCATATACCACCAAAGCCCAGATCAAGGCCTTTGAGTAGACCAACACCAATATCTATGAACTGCTGGAGGATATGAAGGGGCATGTCCTAAAGATCCAAGGCTATAGGATCTCCATGATATAGGGCAAAATGATATCTACGTGAAGTCTAGGTTAGGATCCAGTATTGCTAGTGTAGCAGAAGCCAGAGGTCTTGAACAAGACCAATGACTCATTGCAAAGAACATTTATAAGAAAAGATGTATGGACAAAATCGTACACTGTGTGATATATTGTAACACAGTACAGCTTTCACAATGAATATTTTTTCTTTTGGTGGGGAGGTTACAAGGGCAGAGGACAAGTATGAAGGGACAAGGAGAAGAGTGGAATAGGGTAATATAAAGTTAAATTCACAAAGAAATAATAAAAAGATAAATAATACAAATCTTATAAAATTTTGCAAAATATTGATATATGTTACAGTAAAGTAAATCCTTGTAGGGCTTTGCTTATTAAATGAAACCAATCACAGAATTAAATAAATATTGTATTTTCCTGCTTCTAATAAATGTTAAATTGACAAATACATAAAATGTCAAATAGATCAGTGATTGTTCAGAGATGGACAGTATGGTGTGGTAAAAGTGAAAGGTTTCCTGCAGTACTCATGAAATTCCTTTTCAGTTATAACATATTTTCACATTAAATTTTGGATGATATTTGCAATAACTTGTGAAATAACATAAAATATAAAGTGGTAATTATACATTATAAAAATTACACTTTCACAAATCTATTTTTAAAAGAAGCAATACATCCCTGGTTATATAGCTCATTAGTAGAATGATTGCCTTGGTTAAGCAGTATATGCATTTTCCCTGACAAACTACAAATAAATGAACAAATATTAAGAAAAGAATCAATTATGAAAAGTAATTTATTAAATATGAAGATAAGTCCATAAAATCATTCACTGTACAATGTGAATAATTCATGTTTGTGGATAGGATTCAATAATAAAGCATTTACCTTGCAGGCATGAGAAGTGGAGCAGGGAGTACACACCACTCTGCTATAGTCTCTTTAGTGTGAGAAGGTGATCTGCAGGCTATAGAACAAGAAACCTAGATGTCAACCCAGCCATAAAACAATCTGCAAGATGCAATGGGTCAATGGTAACGTAGAACTTGTGCCAGTGGCCCACCAATGTGTGGTTTAGTCTGTAGCTCACACCATGAGACTGAGCCCATGCTCTGCACTGCCTGGGTGACTAGGATCTGTAAACTTGGTAACCCAGAGACTTATGGTAGAACCAAATACTACAGTCAAAAAATAATCCATGAAATGATTTTTTCATATATATTCATTAATGACGATTTATTGACAACTGTAAATATTATTACCTAAATTAATAATTATTATATTAATTATGTGTGGAATTTCAGATAGTAAAATTAATTCTTTATATTTTAATTTTTTAAATATTTTTTATTACGTATTTTCCTCAATTACATTTCCAAAGCTATCCCAAAAGTCCCCCATACCCTCCCCCCCCACTCCCCTACCCACCAATTCCCATATTTTTTGGCCCTGGCGATCCCCTGTACTAGGGCATATAAAGTTTGCATGTCCAATGGGCCTCTCTTTCCAGTGATGGCCGACTAGGCCATCTTTTGATACACATGCAGCTAGAGTCAAGAGCTCCGGGGTACTGGTTAGTTCATAATGTTGTTCCACCTATAGGGTTGCAGATCTCTTTAGCTCCTTGGATACTTTCTCTAGCTCCTCCATTGGGGGCCCTGTGATCCATGAAATGATTCTTAACCATACTCTGCTACCCACATCAATTGGTAACTTGTTCAGTAGATATCAGAGATGCTTCTTCTGGCAGTTGATGATGGCAGGTACTAAAACTCACAGACAACATGTGGAGAGAGAGAGAGTTTAAATTTGAGGTTTCCATCAACTCCCTCCTGTTAGAGCTTGGGGAACCCTGGAAAGAGTATGCAGAACATTGAAAGAGTCAGAGGGGATAGAGTATCTGAGGAGAACATGGCTCAAAATATCAGTTAAATGGTGCTTATATGGGATCACAGAAACCGAACGGGCAAGAATGAAGCCTACATGAGCCTGCTCCAAGTCATCTGCATATATGCTATGTCTCTTCACTTGGTGTTTTGTGGGAGTCCTAATAGTGGGACTGTTTTGCCTGTTCTTGGGACTCTTTATATCCTACTGTGTTTCCTTGTAAACCCTGATATGAGGGCTTTTGCTTGTCTTATTGTATCTTGTTTTGTCCATTGTCCATGTTCTCTCTTGGATGCCTGCTCCTTTCTGAATCCGAAGTGAAGGGGTAGTGGATCTGGAGGATAGGGGAGGTGGAGGGAGTTTGGAGGAGTAGACAGAAGGAAAACTATGGTCTGTATCCATTGTATGAGAGAAGATCCTATTTTCAATAAAATTTTTAAAAAGTGAAAAGATATCACCAATTGCAAAATAAACTACCTGTCTTACTTCTGCTACATACCAATGAATTTAGCCATTGCACCTAAGTTATATAACTCAAATTATGGTGTATTTGAAACTTTGAAATTGACAAAATTTTATCTCAAATATTTTCATTAAAGGTACATATTTATGTCATAGGACTTGTTAAAACTGTATTCATGTGTATGTTTGCATGTTAGCTGGTGCATATGTGTGCACATAATATGGAGGGAAGTGTTTGATGTAGGATGTCCTGCTTAGTTGCTTTTCATCTACTTTTTGGGATAGTGTATACTACTCAGTCTGTATTTGCCTAGATTGAGGCCTATGAGCTACAGAGATCCTCCTTTCCCCACCTACACAGAATTGGGATGAAATGCTCTCTAATGGTCTCAATAAGAGTAGCAGCCCAGGGTGACATATTTGAATGTTCGATCCCCAATTGTTAGACATGTTGGGGAAGGATGAAAAAGTATGGCCTTGTTGGAGGACATTTTTGATTGAGAGTGGTCTTTGAGAATTCAAAACCTGACAGCATTCCTAGTCTGATCTCTCTGCCTCATGCTTATGTGTAAAGATGTAATTTTTCAGCTAATACTCCAGGCCAACACTGCCTGATGCTGTAGTTCTCACCATTATAATTGTAGGTTTGAATCCTCTAGAGTCATGAGCTTAAAAAATTAAACATGTCTTTTGGAAGTTTGCCTTGCGCATGACTTTAAGACACAGCAGTAGAAAAATAACTAAGTTAAGTATATATGATCATTCCTTATGTTTTTTTCAATCCATCTATTTAAGTTAGTTTTTTATTTTTAAGCAGAGCTATTGAAAAACTTTTTTTTTTCACATTATATTGTGAACACAGTTTTCTTTCCACTAACTCTTAGAATCTAGAACCCAGATCTTTCCAGAATTCCTTAGTACTCATTTATAATGGGAGCGGCAAGGATCCAAAACAAGGTCATCATGATTTTACAAAAGGAGCCTTACTAACAGAATCATGTTCCCAAAGCCCCCTATAATACAATCCACTTTAAGGTTGCACAACACCCTTTTTTATGTATGTATAACATCTTTTTAAATATCTATCTATTCACATACTTTAGCAGTTTCTAGTTTTTAGTTATTGTGAGAAATATTGCCTTGGAACATTGTATTACAAGTACATGTTCTACTATATGTATTCAGTATTTGTTTCCTTTTTTTTTGATGTAGTCAGAAGTGTTTGGATTCTCCAAATTTTAAAAGTGCTACACAATTTTATAGAGAGATATAGATATATAGATATCTTTAACAAATTGAAAAAATTATATTTTCTACTTTTCTATAGATAGGTCTTGTTCTATTATCATCTAAAATAACATTTATTGCTTCTACATAAAGAATCATAAACATCTTTACTCAACCACTGTTCATAAGATAAACCATTTATCCTCATTCCTAGGTATAACTTGGTATCAGTCATAAGTTTTTGTAGTTTGATATCAACTCTAAGGAAATAAGATTTATTTAACACATAATTTTTAAAAGCATTAAGTAAGAATAAACAGGTAATAAATTATTTGATCCTACAAATAATGATAGTAACCCACAAAGAAGAGTAAAATTTCTACTTTTTAAGCTGTCCAAAGTTGAAACTGAAAGCAGTGAATATATACATATATATATATATATATATATATATATGTATATATATATATATATCTTAGATTTGAAAGCAGGTAAGGATATTGGAGGGTTAAGAGGGATGAAAGGGAAAGATAAATGACATAATATATAAATATATATTTATTTATAGATTTTTCTTTTTCCTTTCTTTCTTTCTTTCTTTCTTTCTTTCTTTCTTTCTTTTTTTCTTTCTTTCTTCTTTCTTCCTTCCTTCCTTCCTTCCTTCCTTCCTTCCTTCCTTCCTTCCTTCCTTCCTTCCTTCCTTCCTTTCTTTCTTTCTTTTTTGATAGTTTCACTATGTAGCTCTGGCTGTTGTGGTACTCATGTTGTAGACTAGGTTTCCCTCAGACTCTGACATCTGCCTGACTCTGCCTCCAAGAAATACTGTTTTTAAAAGAAAAATAGATTATTGGGAATTTGAGATAGAAAAAAAGTAATGAGTAGTTAAGATAAAAATATATATGTACTATTATACAGAAAGGGGGAGAGAGGATGGGAATGCAAAATATGCAGTATTTTCTAATCTGTTGGTTACAGTTGAGCAGAAATATGTTTGTCATCTTACTCTGGGTAAGATAACAAATATCTATACCAGATATTCAGTTATCTCATGAAGCATTTGTTAAACTGTCACGTATACAGAATACATATTACCAAGTTCATTTTCTCAGTCACAGCTAGAAATTGGCAGATCTGTGAAGTATTTTATAATATGAATTTACATTTTAATTCCCTGATTCTTTATAATAGTGAATCTTATCAGTCAGAAATTAGGCTATGAAGAAATATTTCTTTAAGTAAATTTTCTTCTGAAAACTAAATGAATTTCAGTCAAGGCTATAGATACTTCTGATAAAAGGTTTTGGCATAAATTCATCATCAAAATTTTATACTATTTATAGTATTTTGAAAACATTCCTACTTAAGTCAACATCATCTTTGACAGTTGTTTCTTTGTCTAGCAAGGGATGGAGAATTAGAAGAAGCAAGTGAAATGAAACCTGTAAGTTTAATAATAAAGGAATAAAAACATGAACATGTTTTAAATAGAAATATTGGCATGTGCATTTTTTTATACAAACTCTGAAATCTAATGATAGTTCACATTTTTAGAAGAACTTGACTCATACAATCCACACCACAGTTACTCAATAGGCACAGGTGGTTAATAAATACTATCTATACTGGCAAGCCAAGGAGACACTATACAAATACTTTATAAACAGAGAATTGCATTTTGTTGTGATTGTGCTATGTAATAAATGTTTAAGACCATGTCCGACAATGTCATAAATTTTGAAGAACAGTCAATCTACAACTTTCAAAGGCTTCAACAGTAGCCATATGTTAAATAATCATGTCTATCTTAGTACTCTGGCTGAGGCTAATGTAGGTTCTTTCATCTCTTAATTGTTAATATTAACTCTCATACCATATACAATACACCACACATAAAATATATCTGTCTCATATGTATATATATATATATATATATATATATATATATATATATATATATATATATGTGTGTGTGTGTGTGTGTGTGTGTGTATGTGTTCTATCACCTACACATAGATGTGAGTTACAGAATGACCATAGGTTAAAGTGGCTATAGGAGACTTAACGACTAGGTTTAAGAACTAGATTAATCGACATGCTTACAGAGTCTGTGTTGAGAAGGCAGCAAACCCAAAACCAGCTTCAGAGGAAAGCTACTGCTGTCAGTCAGGCCTTGGGAGAGTGAAGACTGATAGTAGTGTTATAGTCAGGTGTAGTGATGAAAGAACAGAACTGGGTTAAGAGGAGGAAAGCAGTTCTAAATCCAAAGGGCTAAGCAGATGAATGACCAGAATACAATAAAAAATGTTATATGACTCAGCAGGGCACTTGACACTCTTGGAGAGGATCCATGTTTAGTTACATGCATCCATATCAGACATTTCATAAACTTCTCTGACTCCTATTCCAGGGGACCCAACATGTTCTTACGTCCTCCATGAAGATTTACATGCATGCAGGCATTCATACATACACATAAAAATAAAAACAAATTAATTATATTTTTATAAGCAACATAAACATCAACAGTGGAGGCTGAGCTCAGGTGAATCCCAAAGGGATGATGTAATTCTTTGTCTATGTGCCCTTGACATGCACATACCCAGGAGTCAGGTGACATGTGAGTGCTATGAGTGAGATAAGTGCTAGATAAGGGAGGTACAAACTTCTGATTGGCATATCCAATAAGTTCATAGGACTATATCCAGGATATAATATTAATATACCCATGTGGCCTTACAATCTCAATTTATCTCAAAAAAGTTACATGTTGGTACACTTTCTACTACCATGAATAAATCATTTATCACTCTTTATTGCATCTTGGTACAAGACAGTTGGTTTTGTTTACAGATGCATCTAGGTACTCAATTATCTTCCACTCTCAGAATGGAGTCCAAAATCATCTTAGGGCATGGCACAGACAGGAAAATCAGTGTTTTATACAATAGGAATATCTCATAGTAGTGAATAGCCTGTTATTTTTTTATATTTTAAGCAATAAAAAAGGGTAATAGAGAACCTGGTTTTGGTTCCTAGCACTCACATAATGGTCTACACTTATCTGCAATTCCTGTTCCAAGGAGCTGTTAATCACTTCCATCCTGATATGATATATGAACATACAAACAGAAAACACACTCATACAACACACACACACTCACACAGTCACACACACACACACACACACACACACACACACACATAAGCAGTAACTGCATTTTTTGGAAGATGAAATCTCAATGGCTGAATCTCAGAGCATGGGAGAGAGTATCATTTCCTTTCTCCTTTAATTCTGAATTTTACTTATGACTATATTATTAATTTCAGTAAAAGACAAAGATAAGAGCTGCTTCTTTACCCAATGGAGGGCCAATAAAATAAAACAGAATCTAGTAAGAAAATGGAAAAACTTACACAGCTGTATAAAAGTTGTAGGGAACATCTGAATGACAAAGCCATAATAGATGGTCAAAGTATCTCTCATTTATTTGGCATTATATTCCTGGCCTTGTCCTGTAATAAAGAATTTGCTTTTTTCCCTCAGAGAAAACAAATGATGTAGACAGAGTATACAATTTAAGAGATACTTCTTATGCTAATGTGGCTAATATAGCCCATTGTTTCAGGTAATTTTGTTTCCATAAGCAGGTTAATCCTGCCAGGGAAAAGGTATGGGGTTGTAGCTGGTTGCATAGCAACTTAGATAATACATGCAAAACATTATATTTTATGAAAATGTAAAGCATCACCATTATAAACATGGACATCAGTGGTATACAACACCTCTTTCTCTTTCTAGCTAGTTGTTTTCTGTATGTTCTTCTTTACCCTTTCATGAAACATAACTTACATTTGCTAGTTTGTTTTTGTACATTAAAGAGGTTTTTAATAGATTTTCAAATAACCTTTACTGAGGAAGAATTATTACTAGGTGCAATTGAAGCTAATGTGTATTGTTTCTCTGAGTTGTGTTTGCCTAGAGATCATAGACCACTTACATTGTGAACACTGAAACCCTGGAACATTGTCAGAGAGTCTGAGAATAAAATACATGATGAGAATTTGGATGATCTACCCAAATGCCTCATGGCTGAATAACTATACATTTGTAAGCAGTTGATCTGTACATAGGTTCTCAGGTTTGTCTATTGTAAAATCAAATAGATTTTGAAAGTTTCCAATCACAGACAGAAAGGGAAGAAACAGGATTAGTTATATGATGCCAACATACAACCATTTTTTTGTAATTTCATTAGGTAGAGAAAAATCATCCAAGTTTCTAATTATTAAATATTTGGAAGATTTTAGTGAACAAATTGTTTAGTATCTTAAGAAAGCCCACTTCTGCATATTGATTTTATATTTCTCACTTTAATATAGTATTATGGCTTTGATATTTCTATCAGCATATTTTCACTGCTCTCTGTTCGGGGAATTGTTATTTCCTCACATTATATTTTCATTCCATGCTCACACACCCCAGTTTTTTTTTTTTTTTAAGAAACCATTCCATTACTTGAAGAGCATTACTGTCTACTAAATTGTGAAAGTGGGTTTCATTTAATTAATGAGCTGGAAACAGGGAGACATTCCATAGTAAATGAGGTTTACATATGATAATGTTGGATTTGTCATATAAGAGATTGCTTCTTTCCACTTCTCTTGGAAGACTAAATTTTGCTTTTATAGAGTCTGCTCGATACTAATATAAATGAACTTAACAAATTGTACAACAAAATTCAAGTTTATAATAATACTAATGAACAAAAATTATTCTTAATTCATTATAAAAGCAGGCCAGCACTAAAGGCTAATTATCTTAAAAGCCAACAAAAGCCAAGTATTACGGAATGTGTTCTGATCCAGCAGTGGTCCTATAATTATAACCATTTTCATTTTATCTAACCAGGAAGGAATAATTAACAAAATATGAAAATGCACATGTAAAACTCGTTATATTTTCATATATGCTCATTCTATGGTGTTTCATGATTATTTTATTAAGAAGGCTATTAGAGCTATAATAAAATCTATAAATATAGATAATAAACTATCAATTAATTTCCATAAAGGATATTTTAATGAAGCCCAGTTCATTAATTTAAAAATATTTGCTAGCATTTAATATTGTTGTTAAGAGATATCGGTTACATACTTTAAATAGCCCCAAGGAAACTTGAGAGGAAATTTTGAGGGTTTACTTTATTGACCATCTCAAGGACTTATAAAAGCAGTACAACACTAACAGAAATTTAGTGATTCTGGCATAAAATATGATCTTATAACATCTAAATTGTCTTGACATAATCACTTGCTAAAAATCTACACTAAAATATTCACTGAATAATTCTTTCACAGAAAGTTGTGATTCACATCTTGATCAATACAACTCCAATTTCAACAGTGTTGTTAATTTCTGAATAGAAACATGGTTCTCCTACATAAGACACTATTAGATTGTCTGTGTATTTTCTTTAAATGCCATAACGACTTTGTTGTAAAAGATGGCAGACAATTTTAATTCAAGAACTTGGGTGGCAGAGGCAAAAGTATCTTGAGATCAAAGCCAAATGGTACTACAATACACCCTATCTCAAATAAAATTCACATTCATTTATGTGTGTATGTTGTATATATAAATTTATGCATATATAAATTATTTTATGTTATAAATATATATTATAGAAATAATGTATATTTGTAGATAAAGCTTCTTTAAATGAAAAACAAACAATGCAGAGAGTCATAAAAGTGCATTCTCTTTTAAAATTAATTTCCAAAAGAGTGCATATAGGATTCAACATTCCTTATGAGATTATTACAGTTCCTTATAAATTGGTATGACATCAATAACAATTAGAAAAGAAGCAAGCATTGGTTAATATACTTATTTTTTAATTAGGTGTTTTCTTCATTTACATTTCAAATGCTATCCCAAAAGACTCCCAGACCCCCACCCACTCCCACTTCTTGGCCCTGGTGTTCCCCTGTACTGAGGCATATAAAGTTTGCACGACCAAAGGGCCTCTCTTCCCAATTCTTTGTTGTTTTTTGTTTGTTTGTTTGTTTGTTTTGTGATGTGCTCTCTTTTTGTAGCTCTGACTATCCTGGAAATCACTCTGTAGACCAGGATGGCCTTGAACTCAGAGACTGGCCTTCCTCTGCCTCCCAAGTGCTGGAATTAAAGGCATGAACTGCCACCACATAACTTAAAAAAATTCTTAAAAGTTTTTCTGCGTTATCCTACCTTTCTATGGAGTAGCAAATCACTGATATCTTTTCCCCCTGTTACCAAAATCTCCAAACAGGTCTCTCCATAATTCTAGAGTCTCACTTTTGATAAAAAATATGCCAAAAGAGTAACTATTTCTCACCTGAAATTGTTACTAAATTCAGCATACTGAGATAGACAATTTAACATGCCAGTGTTTTCTCTAAAAATTTGTGAGATTTAATGAAGGAAATTTGGGAGAGTCAAAGAATCTTAATGGTAATATTTTAGTACCTGGATTCCTATTTTCATAATTGTTTGGATATTACCTTCCCAGAAAGCTCACAAAGGCACCAGTTTATTATAAAATTGTTTGATTCATATAGGTGCATTATAAGGAGTCACATAATCTTTTTGATAATTTAGGACAGCCTATTACATGGTAGGTTTTATGAAGAAAAAATATTTCATATAGTTCTTCATGATAGAAAGAAAAGGTGATGGCATCTCTGAGGGATTTTTTCTGTGTAATAACAGGAAACACAAGCTCAGTATGTTCTTCATTTGTTAATTCCTTTGTGACACTAGATATATCATCAATAATCTATTTCCAAACACTATAAATATATGAATTTGAAGACAGATTTCTAAAACATTAATTTTAGAAGGGAACACATTCAAAACATAGTGATTCAATTTAAAAAAAAGGACAAATCATTTCAGATATTTAGCTATAGGCCTTTTTACTTGTCCTAGGATTTTACTTCAGTGATGTAATAGTTTAAAATATAACAAGTACAGTGATAAATACAATTTCCAGAAATGAACATAAACTATTTCCAACAAAGTATCTGTGATCCAACATATAAGAAAGATCCAAATCAGTGTTCTATTGTCATTTGTTATATTGTAAAAAGGTCTAGGAAAAATTTGTCCCAGGGAAAAATTCAATTTTCTAAGGCTCATAACTTGAAAATATGTTAGCTTATATAATAAAAGGGCTTTGTATATCTAATAAAGTAAAGTATGTTAAGATAACACTATTATATATGATTATTCAGATCACTTAATAAAATAAAATAGTCTAAAATGAAAGAAAAAAGAATATTTTAACACTTATATCAAAGTAGAATGGATAGAGCTATCCAACTTTGCCATCTTTGAGGTAAAGGAAAGAGTGCATGAGCTTTAATAAAATTCATTATATGAACATGTGAGATTCCTGATTACTATAACCATTAAAATAAATAAAAACAGTGTTCAAAAACTTTTGAAACAAACTAACACTTTGCTTAGAAATGTTAATTGCAAATCTATACATCAGAAATTAGTACCCAAGATTCAGGTGCAGGAAAGGATGTTCTGAATATGACCTCATTCTCCCAGGACCTCACTGAGTAAAACAACTCTACACAGGAAACACATCAATCAGTTAAGCAAAGAAACCCACAGATTGAGAGAAATATCTCTGCCACCTTGACATCTAATAAAGGATTAATACCCAGAATATACAAAATAGTCAAGGATACAAACAAACCAATTTTAAAAGGGGGCTATGGATCTGAGCAGAACACTCTAAAAAGAAAAAACAGAAATGTACCTAAAAATTACCTTAAGGAGTATTTAGCGTCCTTAGCAATTGGGGAAATACAAATGAAAAAATACATTTAGCAATTGGGGAAATACAAATGAAAAAATACATTGAGATTTTATTTCAACCTAGTCAAAGTGGCTATGATCAAAAAAAAAAAAAAAAAAAAAAGAAGAAGAAAAAAGAAAAAGAAAACAGCCCATAACAAAATTCTCTTGAAGACAATCACACTGTTGGTAGTATTGTAAACTGGTCCAATCCCTCTGGAAATATGTGTGTGTGTGGTTCAATAAGTTAAAAGCAGATTATCGGGGCTGCAGAGATGGCTCAACAGTAAAGAGCACTGACTGCTCTTCTAGGGATCTTGAGTTCAATACCAACTAATCACATGGTGACTAACCACATGGTGACTCACAACCATCTACTCAAGTGTCCTCTTTTGGTGTGTCTGAAGGATGCAACAGCACTCACATATATTAACTAAATAGATATTAAATTAAAAAGTAGACTATCCATATGATGCTATTCCTTGGAATACACATAATGTATTCAATGTCTTACTATAGAAAAAGTTGCTCAGGCATGTTCAGTGACATTTTATTCACAATAACTAAAAACTGGAAATAATTTAAATGTTTTTCAACTGATGAATGGATCACAAATATATATATATATATATATATATATATATATATATATATATATATATACAGTAGAATTCTATTTGCCTGTATGGGGGGAAATGAAATTACAAACTTTGCAGGTGAATAAATGGAACAAGAAAATAGCAATCAAGATGTAAAAGGCAAATACTACATATTCTCTCTTATTTCTTGATCTTTTGTCCAAATACTTAAGTTGTAGTTAATAAGTTAAAGTAACTATAGCAGACAGACCAGGAGAAAGGGATATTGTTGGAAGGAGAGAAGAAGGAGCTCTAAAGATAGAAATAGTAGGACACAAGTGCCACAAAGTAGGGAATTAGAAAAATAAGATGGACAGAAGTTAACTACATGGAAGGATAGCATAGAGAGAGATGGAAGGAGTCATAAGTAACAATAAGTATTTTAATCAGGCTGGGTAATTTTGGAGTTCCCATGGGACTGCTTTGGCCAACTCAATTAAATGTAACACATTCCTGGCACAGGAAGTTTTCTTTGGTAACAAGAGGTAGCCACTTGGGACTTTGTCTCCTCCATTGTTTGGTGATTTCATTTAGATTGCCTTCATACATGTACGTAATATATGCGCATATGCATGTGTTTGCATGTGTGTGTATGTGTGTGTGTGTGTGTGTGTGTGTGTGTGTGTGTATGTGTTTGGATTATGTCTACTGAATTAAGTTTTCATACTAGCCCTCAAATAGCCATTTAAACTCTATTCCCCATATTCACTCCCCCATCTTCCTCTTTCCTCCCCTCCCCTGATAGGCCCTTCCATTAGAGCCTCCTCCTTTCATTTCATCCTTAATTGCCTATTCTATTTCCCATTCCTTCTGAGATCTGTGCGTTCTCTAGTCCCTTACTTTATAACCTCTATGGTTCTATGGATTACAGATTGATTTTCATTGTCTTAACAGGTAATAGCCACAAATAAGCAAAGACATAAAATATTTGCCTTTCTGGATTTGGATTACCTCACTCAAGATGCTTTCCCCACCCTAGTTCCATCAATTTATTTCTGAGTTTTAGGATTTCATTTTTTAATGGCTGAGTAATAATTTGTTGTTTATATGCACACTTTCTTATCCATTCATCTGCTGTGGAGACATCTCATGTTTTTCCAGTTTCTGGCTATTATAAATAGGGCAGGAATAAACATAGCTGAGTAATTGTCCCTGTGGTAGATTGAAATGCCCTTTGAATATATCCCCAAGAGTGGAATAGCTGCGTCTTGAGATACATTGATGCTAATCTTCCTGAGGAACTGCTATAGATTTCCATAATAGCTGTACAAATCTGTGCTACCACCAGTAATGGATGAGTAGCCTTCACATCCTCACCAGTATGAGCTGTCATTTGTTTTATTGATCTTTTCCATTCTCATGGGTGTAAAGTAAAATCTCGAAGTAGTTTTGATTTGAATTTCTCAGATGGCTAAGGATGCTGACATTTCTTTGAGTATTTCTCAGCCATTTATATTTGACCCATTGATATTTCTATTTTTATCTCTGTACTCCATTTTCAATTGAGTTATTTGTTTCCTTGACAGTATTTTGAGTTCTTTAAATATTTTGTATATTACTCCTCTATGAAATGTATCTGATAATTATTATCATTCTGTAGACTGTTGCTTTGTCCTTATGAGTATGTCCTTGTACAGAAGCTTTTCAGTTTCATGAAGTCCCATTCATTTAGTGTTCATCATAGTGCCTGTGCTCATGGTTTTCTGTTCACAAAGTATCTTCCTATACCAATGAGTTTAAGGTTATTTTCCACCTTCTCTTTTATCATGTTCAGTATATATGGTTTTATGTTGAGATCTTTGATCCATTTGGAGTTGAGTTTTATGAAGTGTGATAAATATAGAACTATTTGGACTCCTCCACATGCAACTATCCAGTTTGACTAACACTACTTATTGAAGTTGTTTTTCCTTTATGTGTTTCTGGCTTCTTTTTTTTTAAAACAACAACAACAATAACAACAACAAAAAACAACCAGATGCTCATATATGTTTGGATTATGTATGACTATTTGATTAGATTTCATTAATCAACCTGTCTGGTTTTATGCCAATACTTTGTTGTTATTAGGTCTATTGCTCTGTATTATAATTTAAGATCAGGAATGGTAATACCTCGAGCAGATTTTTAAAAAACTTATTCACTTTATATCCTGATCACTGCCCCAATCCGAGTCACCCCCTCCCACAATCCTTCTCCCACTTCTTTCTCCTTCTCCTCTAAACAGGTAGGGTCATCCTGGATACCCTTAACACCACACTAGCATATCAAGTCTGTTAGGCTTGGCACATCCTTTCCCACCGAGGTCAGATAAGGTAGCCCAGCTGGAAGAACACATCCCACATTCAGGCAACAGCTTTTGGGATAGACACCACTCCATTTGTTTGGGTTATACATGATGGCCATGCTGTGTATCTGTTACATATGATCAAGGAGGCCTAGGTCCAGCCAGTGTATGTTCTTTAGTTGGTGGTTCAATCTCTGATAGCCCCAAGAGTCCAGGTTAGTTGACTCTATTGGTCTTCCTGTGGAGTTCCTATACTCCTCAGGGCCAGCATTCCATCTTACTGTTCTTCCATAAGAGTCCCCAGCTCCATCCACTGTTTGGTTAGAGGTGTCTGCATCTGTCTGAGTCAGCTGTCAAGAATTTTTTTTATTATTCAGGATTGCATTAGCCATTCTGGTTTTTCTAGTGTTTTCATATGAAGCAGAAAATTGTTCTCTTAAGGTATGTAAAAAATTATTTTGGAATTGTGATGGGGATTAGAGTGAATCAGTAGATTGTTTTGGATAGGATGCCCATTTTTACTATGTTAATGTTACTGATATGTGAGCATGGGAGATCTTTTTGTCTTCTAGCATCTTCTGCAATTTCTTTTCATCAAAGATGTTAAGTATTTGTCATATAGGTCTTTCACTTGCTTGGTTAGACTGACATCGAGGTATTTTAAATTATTTGAGGCTATTCTAAAGGGTTGTTTCCCCAATTTCTTTCTCAGACTATTTATCATATATAAATGGGAGGACTACTGATTTTTATTAGATATTTTCTTTATTTACATTTCAAACTTTATCCCCTTTCCTGGTTTCCCCTCCAAAAGTCCGCTATCACATTCCTCCTCCCCCTGCTCACCAACCCACTCATTCCTGCTTTCCTGATTTGGAATTCTCATACACTGGGCATCAAGCTTTCACAGCACCAGAGGCCTCTCCTACCATTGATGCAGAACAAAGCCATCCTCTGCATCATATGCAGCTGGAGCCATGTGTGCCTCCATGTGTACTCTTTGGTTGGTGGTTTAGTCCCTGGGAGCTCTGGGGTACTGGTAAGATGATATTGATGTTCCTCTTATGGGGATGCATGCTCCTTCAGCTCCTTGGGTTCTTTTTCTAGCTCCTCCATTGGGGATATTGTACTTAGTCCAATGGTTGGCAAGAATTTTATTGAGTATTTTTGCATCGATATTCATAAGGGAAATTGGTCTGAACTTCTCTTTTTATGTTAGGTCTTTGTGTGTTTTTTGGTATCAGTGTAATTGTGACTCCATAGAACAAACTGGGTGCTCCTTCTGTTTCTATTTTGTGGAATAGTTTGAAGAGTATTGTTATTAGGTCCTCTTTGAAGGTATGATAGAATTCTGTATTAAAAGCATCTAGTCCTGGGATATTGGGGGGGGGGGCTGGGGGGGTTGGGATATTTTAATGACTGCTTCTATATCTTTAGGGGCTATGGTACTATTTAAATGGTTGATCTGATCCTGATTTAAGTTTGGTATTTTGTATTTGTCTAGAAAATTGTTTATTTCATCCAGATTTTCCAGTTGTGTTGAACATAGGTTTTTGTAGTAGAATCTGATGATGTTTTTAATTTCCTCAGATTCTGTTATTTTATCTCCTTTTCATTTCTGATTTTGTTAATTTGGGTACTGTTTCTGTGCCCTCTGGTTATTCTGGCTATAGGTTCATCTATCTTTTTTACTTTCCAAAAGAGCCAGCTACTGTATTGGTTTATTCTTTGTATAGTTCCTTTTGTTTCTACTTGTTTGATTTCATCCCTAAGTTTATTTCCTGCTGTCTACTCCTCTTGTGTGTATTTGCTTCTTTTTGTTCTAGAGCTTTCAGGTGTGCTCTTAACCTGCTAGTGTATGATTTCTCCATTTTCTTTTTGGAGGCACTCAGAGCTATAAGTTATCCTCTGAACACTGCTTTCATTGTGTCCCAGAAGTTTTGATATGCTTTACCTTCATTTTCATTAAATTCTAAAAAGTCTTTAATTTCTTTCTTTATTCCTTCCTTGACCAAGATATCATTATGTAAGGTATTGCTCTGCTTCCATGTGTATGTGAGATTTCTGTTGTTTTTGTTGCTATTGACGGCCAACCTTAATCCATAGTGATTTGATAGGGGGCATGGAATTATTTTAATCATCTTCCTATATCTGTTGAGGTCTAATTTGTGACCAATTATTTGGTCAATTTTGGAGAAGGTACCATGAGGTGCTGAGAAGAAGGTATATTCTTTTGATTTAGAATTAAATATCCTATAGATATCTGTTAAATCCATTTGGTCCAAAACTTCTCTTAGTTTCACCATGTCTCTATTTAATTGGTGTTTCTGTGACCTGTGCATTGATGAAAGACAGATATTGAAGTTCCCCACAATTATTGTGAGAGGTGTGCTTTAAGCTTTAGTAACATTCCTTTTATCAATGTGGGTTCCCTTGCATTTGGAGAATAGATATTCAAAATTGAGAGTTCTTCATGGTAGATTTTTCTTTTGATGGTATTCAAGGATGAAGTGTCCTTGCTTATCTTTTTTGATGAATTTTTGTTGAACGTTGATTTTATTCTTTATTAGAATGGCTACTCCAGCTTTTTTCTTGGGACCATTTGCTTGTAAAATTGTTTTCCAGCCCTTTATTCCGAGGTCTTGTTTGTCTTTGACATTGAGTTGCATTTCCTGTTTGCAGCAAAATGTTGGGTCCTGTTTATGAATCCAGTCTGTTAGTTTTTTGTTTGTTTGTTTGGTTGGTTGGTTGGTTTTTTTGTCTTTTCATTGGAGAATTGAGTCCATTGATTTTAAAAGATATTAAGAAATAATGATTGTTGCTCCCTGTTATTTTTGTTGATTTTTTATGTTTGTTTAGTCTTATTTTGGGTTTTTTGAAAAAAGATTACTTCTTACTTTTTCTAGAGTGTAGTTTCCCTCCTTGTGTTGGCATTTTCCATCTATTATCCTTTGTAGTTTTGGATTTGTGGAAAGATATTGTGTAAATATGCTTTTGTCATGGAATATCTTGTATTCTCTATCTATGGTAATTTAGATTTTTTTCTGGGTATAGTAGTCTTAGTTGACATTTGTGTTTTCTTAGGGTCCATATGAGATTTCCACAGGATTTTCTAGCTTTCATAGTCTCTGTTGAGAAGTCTGGTATAATTCTGATAGGTCTGTTCTATTTGTTACTTGACCTTTGTCCCTTACTGCTTTTAATATTCGTTCTTTGTTTTGTGTTTTGATTATTATGTGTCAGGAGGAATTTTTTTTTCTGGTTCAATCTATTTGGAGTTCTGTAGCCTTCTTGTATGTTCATGTGCATCTCTTTAGGTTAGGGAAGCTTTCTTCTATAATATTGTTGAAGATATTTAATGGTCCTTTCAGTTAGGAATCTTCACTCTCTTCTGTACCGTCTATCCTCAGGTTTGGTCTTCTCTTTGTGTCCTAGATTTCCTGGATATTTTGGGTTAGGAGCTTTTTGCATTTTGAACTTTTTTTTTGACTGTTGTGTCAGTGCTTTCTATGGTATCTTCTGCACTGAGATTCTCTCTTCTATCTTATGTATTCTGTTGGTGATGCTTGTATTTATGAGTCCTGATTTCTTTTCTAGGTTTTCTATCTCCAGTGTTGTCTCCCTTTTTGATTTCTTTATTGTTTCTATTTTCATTTTTAGATCTTGGATAGTTTTGTTCAGTTCCTTAATCTTATTGGTTGTGTTTTCCTATAATTCTTTATGGCATTTTTGTGTTTCCTCTTAAAGTCTTCTACCTGTTTACCTGTGTTCTCTTGTATTTCTTTAAGGGCGTTATTTATATCCTTCTTTAATTCCTCTATCATGATCATGAGATATTATATTAAATCAGAGTCTTGGTTTTCTGGTGTGTTGGGTCACCAAAGTTTGCTGTGGTGGGAGAACTGGGTTCTGATGATGCCAAGTAGTCTTGGTTTCTGTTACTTATTTTCTTGTGCTTGCCTTTTGCCATTTGATCATCTTTGCTGTTATCTGGTCTCATTGTCACTGACTTTAGCTTGTCCCTCCTGCAACCCTGTGTGTCAGGGAGACCATTTCTCTCTGAGAGGAATTTAGATATGGTGTGCTATGCTACAGGGTTAGCTCTCGGGTGAAGAAAGAGACCAGAAAGATACTGTCCTCAGCTGATCCTTGGTTCCTGTGTCCTGATGGTTCTGTGAGGGTCTCTCTTGGCCCAGGAAGTTGAAGAGAAGTGGTGATCATAGCTGTGCTCTCAGGTTTGTAGGTACTCCTGGGAGACCAGTTGGCTCCTGGAAGTATTTGTGTATGTAGTTTTTTGGCACATGATCAGCTCTGGGAGCAGACAGAGACAGAGACTCCTGCCCCAGGCAGCCCCTTGGTTCCTGTGTTCTTCGGGTTCCAGGCAGGTTCCTCTGAACAGAAGTGGTGGTGCTACCTACACTCACAGGCTTGTTCACACTCCTGTGAGGCTTGCTCCCTCCAGGTGCTATTTGTGTCAGAGGATCTGCTATAGGTTGAGAAGAGATTACTGATTTTCTTGAGTTAATTTTGTATCTAGATACTTTGCTGAAAGTGTTTATCAGCTGTAGGAGTTTTCAGGTGGCATCTCAAGTGTTACTTACACATAATACCATGTCATTTGCAAATAAAGATAATTGATATTTGTTCCTACTTCTATCCCCTTGATATCTTTCAGTTGTTTTTGAATTACTCTAGCTAAGATTTGAAGTCCTATATTTAATAGGTATAGAAAGAGTTAATAGTCTTTTCTTGTTCCTGATTTTAGTGGAATTGCTTTGAGAGTCTCTCAATTTAGGTCTATGTTGGCTATATGCTAGCTGTAAACTGTTTTTATGCTGTTTAGATATGTCCCTCTTGTCTAAACTCTTCAGGACATTCATCATGAAGCAGTGTTAGATTTTGTAGAAGGACTTTTCAGCATATAATGAGATGATTATACAGGTTTTTTTTTGCCTTTCAGCTCATTTATTTGTTAGTTCACATTTATCAACTTATTGGAACCACTCCTATGTCTCTATGTTGAAGCATGCTTCATTATGGTAGATGATCTTTTTGTTATGGTCTTAGATTAGTTTTGAAAATATTCTATTAAAAATATTTCTTCCATACTCATTTCCAGATTTTCCTTGGTTTGGACTTTCTTTATTGATTTTCTTTCCACCTTCAGACCTTGAACTATTTTATTCACTTTCTTCCATTGCCTGTTTATATTTTCATAGATTTCTTTAAAGGGGTTATACATTTTCTCTTTATGAATCCACATCATTTTCATAGAGACTATTTTAAGGTCTTTGTCTTATGTGTCATCTATGTTGTAATATTCAGGGCCTGTTCTATTTGGGTTGCTGGGCTTTATTAGAGACATATATTCCTGAAAGCTATTGACTGTGGATTTAGGCTTGTATCTAGGCATCTGGATTTGGGAAGATTGTAAGGTGCTAAAATCTAAGCTTATCTTTGTTGGTTAGGTGATTTATTCCTTGGTTTCTCTCTCTCTCTCTCTCTCTCTCTCTCTCTCTCTCTCTCTCTCTCTCTCTCTCTCTCTCTGTGTGTGTGTCTGGTTCTTAGGAGTGTGTGATGCCTCTCTGATGGATGGTAGGGAATGCTTCTAGGATTCTTCTGGGTGTGGCCACTAGGGGTTCAGAGTAAAATATATTTCTATATGTTAGGGGCTGACACTTAAGAATGAAGATAGTCTTAGGAGAGGGATTATGAGGGGATGAAATAAGAGCTTTACAGCAAGATTTTCTTAGGTACCTGAACATGTGGGCAGACAGTGAAGAGAGTCCACAACAGCTTGTCTTCTACAGAGTAGGTTTAATACTAGTGGTTTGGGTGCTTGTAGAAAGAGAGGAAGTAAAGATAAAAAAACTCTATTATCTGCTTCTCTGCCAGGCTTGTTTTGTAGGTCCCCAGGGAATGTGTGATGGAGTTAGAGGTTTGGATAATGGGATGAGTTGGCAGAAATTGTTGGAGGATATCTCTGAGAAGAAAAGGGGAGGCTGAAACAGGTGATCTGCTATAGGGTTAGGAATGATAAAGGGCAGTTGGTTTTTAAAGAGGAGGAAGGAGTAGGAAAGATTCGTAATTATACTACCTGCTTCCTTTGCTGGAGTGGCCGTTAGGCTCTCTGAGAATATCTACTGGAGTTGGGGACGAGAATAAAGCAATGAGGAGAGAGAAAGAATGAATTAGAGATGGAAATAATGAGGAAGAGCAGTCTACAATACTTGGTCTACTAAAGATCTTGTCATGAGACTGGTGAACTGGATTTGGAGGAAAGGATAAAGGAGGTACAGATCTGAAGTAGCCTACCTGCTTTTTGGCTGGAGTGGCCTGTGGGTTTCCACGGAGTATCTGATGGAATTGATGTCTACAATAAATCTTTGAGTTGGATGAATGAAGGCTAAAGTAGAACATCTCTGTGATCCACTGGATATGGGACAGGGGAGAGAGGGAAGTCCACAGCAGATGGTCTGAGAGCTGAAGTGAGACTGAAAGATTGGATTTGCAGGAGAAGGTGAGAAGATCTGTAGATAGTCTTCCAATTACCTGGCTGCCTGGCCATGCATTCCCAGGGAATGCCTGGGGGTGTTTGGCATCAAATTATATAATAATTTGGAAGAAGGAAGGTTGATTGGAGGTCACCTTATTCCACTAGAGATGGAGTCAGAGAGGTTGGGTAGGCCACACCAAGTGGTCTGCTACAGAGCTGGGAATGAGTCCTGGAGACTGGATTTAGAGGAGAGAAGGTAGAGCTGAAAAGCTGGATTTATTTTACCTGCTTCTTGGCTAGAGTACTGGTTTTCTCTTTCTTAGTAGAATGTATCTATCTAAGAATTTGTTCATTTATTTAGGATTATAAAATGTGTTGTCAGGTAGCTGTTTATAATAGTCTAATGAAATGTTGTGTTTCATTCTTTTAAGGTAATATCCTACTAAATAACTCAGGAAGGCTTTTGACTTACTTTCCTGTCTCAAATTTTGAACTGCAAGGATTGCAACATTGAGCTATAATACCAGGAAGAACTTTGGTATATATTTGCTGATTAGTAATTTCTCTTTCAACATGTCTAATTAAATTTATTTGACCCCTCACTGTCATTTTCTTAGACGATCTCAGGCTATATTCTGCATATGTGTCACTGATTTTTGCACTTTTTCTTCCTATTTTCATTTTGTTTCACTGTGATCTTTAACATTTCCTTCATTTAGCTAATTATAGGGTGGGTTTCTGGTTGTTTCAACAGTTTCTTTATATGCATCAATAGGTTGCTAATTTATGGCTTCTTGTCTCTTTGAAGTAGGAGTTGATTGCTGTAAACCTCCCTCATTTACTTTCCTCCTTTTTTCTACTTGGCCAACAGAACATTATCAATTGTATACAATTTTGCAGTTTGAAGCATTATCCTTACAAGTGAATTTAATATATTCATATGGGTTTTTTTCTTAGTAATTTTCTTACACTATCACATATGTATTTATGCCTGAACCTCAACAAATAAGAAATATAAAGTCTTTTAGTTTTATATTGTTGTCTGTTTTCCAACCTATTTTCTTGTTCTGCATTTCTAGCTTTGCTGCATGCTGGCCAGAACACATGCCTTATCTAATTTCAAACTTCTTGTGAGCGCCCCACTCACCAGCAAGAATGACGCCACAACAGGATCCTTCCGCACATGTTTATTGGGAGAGCTTGATTGCAGAGGGGAAAAGACCCCAAACCCAGAACTGGTGCTGCTTATATAGGCCTAGGAGAGGCGTGTCTCACACCCGGATTGGTTATGCTTTCTACTTCATTTGCATGTCTTACATCCGATTGGCTATACTCTCTCAGTACCTCACAAAAGCTCATTAACATACCTCATTTGCATGTCTCACATCTGATTGGTTATACTCTCAGTAACTCACAGAACCTCATTATCATGCCCGGACCAGGCAGTGTCTTGGCAAAAAACTTTACTGCATATGTACACATTGGTTGTTTACCCAAACATATGCGTGGAGGCCAGAGGTAGCCAGCACCACCTTGTAATGGCATATTTCGCTTCCCACACAAACTAAATTTAAAATTGATTTTAAATTGATTTTAAAAGTATGATTTATATTACTTTACTTAATAATATAAGTTAAATCTATCTTTCTGTAAATTGTATAATTTTATTGTTCTTTGTAAACCTATTGGAATGTCTAATACACATGAACACACTAATACAACTTTTAACATCCATTCACATACGGTTTTGACTACTTTGGTATTATAAACACTGCTCTGATAAACATGAATATGCAGTTATCTCTGTGGTAAACTACTTTGGTAGTTTTGTACAAATAAAATGAAACGGTACAGTTCACTCTTGTTGCTGAGTTAATGCTCATTATAATGTCCATACTGTATCCATTCATATAGTATGTATTTTTGTCAGTCCTTTTACTTCCTCTTCAGTATTGTTTATTATTTTAACAATTGTCATCCTAACAAAATACATTGTTTCACTCTAGTTTTGGATTATATTTCCCATTTTGTCCAGTTTATTTGCCCATTTATATAGCAAGTTTTTGTTGTTATCATTTTTTGTTTTGTTTTTTGGTATTTTGGTATTTTGGCCTCTCTCTTTCTCTCTCTCTCTCTCTCTCTCTCTCTCTCTCTCTCTCTCTCTCTCTCTCACTCACACACACACACATACACACACACACACACTCACGCACATGCACACTCACATGCACACACAGGTCAAAAGTGTGTGTGTGTGTGTGTGTGTGTGTGTGTGTGTGCTGATGAAAACAAAAACACAATTCAAGTTCCAGACTCCCAGGATCCAGTGGACATAATATTAGCTGAAATACCAAACACAGGGGAGATTGAACCTGAAGATACCACATCCAGTAGATAGACATAGGCCCCAGTGGAGGGATGGGACTACCTACCCACCTCAAAAATTTTTATCCCAGAATTGTTCCCATCTAAAGGAAACACAGGGAAAAAAAAACAAAAAGAAAGAAACAAACAAAAACAAATAGAGCAGAGACCAAAGGAAAGACCATCCATACACTGACCCACCTTGAGATCCCACAGACAACAAACCCCAACCTTATTACTGGGCTAAGAAGTGCTTGCAGACAGGAGCCTGGTATGGCTGTTCTCTGAGAGGTTCAGCCAGCACCTGACTAAGACAAATATAGACACACACAGTCCACAACTGAATTGAACCCAAATGTTGCTATATTTGATCAACCCAGAAGTGAGAAAGGGGGACAATATTTGAAATGGAAGAGTTATAGGAAGAACTAAAAGAGTTGAAGGGGGCCCCTCTGCCTCAGGAGAATGGAGCACCATCTTGGTTCCGGGACTCCACCAAACTTAGGAACTTAGTCTGCACAGGTGAGAGTGTGCACCACAGAGGCAGACAGCTTCTGGGACAGGCGGGAGCCACAGAGCCTCTGAGGCAGCACCCTTTTGGGGCTGCAGACATCCTGCACCCTCCCAGCAGGAGGACAGTGGTCCCACCCTGCACGGGAGCCCTCTTCCTCAGGAGAAGGGAGCACCATCTTGGTGCTGGGACTCCACCGAACTTAGGAACTTAGTCTGCACAGGTGAGAGTGTGCACCACAGAAGCTGACAGCTTCTGTGACCTTCCAAAGCAACACAGCATCTGGGAAAGGTCCTGTTTTGGGCCTTCTTCTTCGGCCAGGAGGAGGTCCAAACACCAGATATCTGTGCACTCTCCCTGTAAGAGGAGAGTTTGCCAACAGAGAGTGCTCTAACCACTGAAACACAGAGGAGAGAGCCTGTCTCCCAGGTCTGCTGATAGACATTAATCAGAATCACCAGAAGAACAATCTCTAAACAGAGACAACTATAACAACTAGCTCCAGAGATTACCAGATGGCGAATGGTAAACATAAGAATGTTACTAACAGAAACCAAGACCACTCACCATCATCAGAACCCAGCACTCCCACTTCGCCCAGTCCAGGGCACCCCAACACACCTGAAAAGCTAGACCTGGATTTAAAAGCATATCTCATGATGATGGTAGAGGACATCAAGAAGGACTTTAATAACTCACTTAAAGAATTACAGGAGAACATTGCTAAAGAGTTACACGTCCTTAAAGAAACACAGGATAACACAATCAAACAGGTAGAAGTCCTTAAAGAAAAACAGGAAAAGACAACCATACAGGTAGAAGTCCTTAAAGAAAAACAGGAAAACACATCCAAACAGGTGATGAAAATGAACAAAACCATACTAGACCTAAAAAGGGAAGTAGACACAATAAAGAAAACCCAAAATGAGGCAACACTGGAGATAGAAACCCTAGGAAAGAAATCTGGAATCATAGATGCGAGCATCAGCAACAGAATACAAGAGATGGAAAAGAGAATCTCAGGTGCAGAAGATTCCATAGAGAACATCGGCACAACAATCAAAGAAAATGGAAAATGCAAAAAGATCCAAACTCAAAACATCCAGGAAATCCAGGACAAAATGAGAAGACCAAACCTACAGATAATAGGAGTGGATGAGAATGAAGATTTTCAATTCAAAGGACCAGCAAACATCTTCAACAAAATTATAGAAGAAAACTTCCCAAATCTAAAGAAAGAGATGCCCATGAACATAAAAGAAGCCTACAGAACTCCAAATAGACTGGACCAGAAAAGAAATACCTCCCGACACATTATAATCAGAACAACAAATGCTCTAATTAAAGATAGAATACTAAAAGCAGTAAGAGAAAAATGCCAAGTAACATATAAAGGCAAGCCTATCAGAATTACACCAGATTTTTCACCAGAGACTATGAAAGCCAGAAGATCCTGGACAGATGTTATACAGACACTAAAAGAACACAAATTCCAGCCCAGGCTACTATACCCAGCCAAACTCTCAATTAACATAGATGGAGAAACCAAAGTATTCCACAACAAAACCAAATTCACACATTATCTCTCCACAAATCCAGCCCTTCAAAGGATAATAACAGAAAAAAACCAATACAAGGATGGGAACCATACCCTAGAAAAAACAAGAAGGTAATCCCTCAACAAACATAAAAGAAGACAGCCACAAGAACAGAATGCCAACTTTAACAAAAAAAATAACAGGAAGCAACAATTACTTTTCCTTAATATCTCTTAATATCAATGGACTCAACTCCCCAATAAAAAGACACGGACTAACTAACTGGCTATACAAACAAGACCCAACATTTTGCTGCTTACAGGAAACTCATCTTAGAGAAAAAAGATGGACACTACCTCAGAATGAGAGGCTGGAAAACAATTTTCCAAGCAAATGGTATGAAGAAAAAAGCTGGAGTAGCCATTCTAATATCTGATAAGATTGACTTCCAACCCAGAGTCATCAACCAAGACAGGGAGGGGCACTTCATACTCATCAAAGGTAAAATCCTCCAAGAGGAACTATCAATTCTGAATATCTATGCTCCAAATACAAAGGCAGCCACATTCATTAAAGAAACTTTAGTAAATCTCAAAGCACACATTGCACCTCATACAATAATAGTGGGAGACGTCAACACACCACTTTCACCAATGGACAGATCATGGAAACAGAAACTAAACAGGGACACAGTGAAACTAACAGAAGTTATGAATCAAATGGATCTGGCAGATATCTACAGAACATTTTATCCTAAAACAAAAGGATATACCTTCTTCTCACACCTCATGATACCTTCTCCAAAATTGACCACATAATTGGTAACAAAACAGGCCTCACCAGATACAAAAATATTGAAATTGTCCCATGCATCCTATCAGATCACCATGGACTAAGGCTGATCTTCAATAACAAAATAAATAATAGAAATCCAACATTCTCGTGGAAACTGAACAACACTCTTCTCAATGATATCTTGGTCAATGAAGGAATAAAAAAGGAAATTAAGGACTTTTTGGAGTTCAATGAAAATGAAGCCACAACATACCCAAACTTATGGGATGCAATGAAAGCATATCTAAGAGGAAAACTCATAGTTCTGAGTGCCTCCAAAAAGAAACTAAAGAGAGCACACAATAGCAGCTTGACAACACACCTAAAAGCACTAGAACAAAAGGAAGCAAATTCACCCAAGAGGAGTAGACAGCAGGAAATAATCAAACTCAGGGGCGAAATTAACCAAGTGGAAACAAGAAGAACTATTCAAAGAATAAACCAATCAAGGAGCTTGTTATTTGAGAAAATCAACAAGATAGATAAACCCTTAGCCAGACTCACTAGAGGGCAAAGGGAAAGCATTCTAATAAACAAAATCAGAAATGAAAAAGGAGACATAACAACAGATCCTGAAGACATCCAAAATACCATCAGATCCATCTACAAAAGGCTATACTCAACAAAACTGGAGAACCTGGATGAAATGGAGAAGTTTCTAGACAGATACCATGTACCAAAGTAGAATCAAGATTAGGTTAATCATCCAAACAGCCCTATATCCCCCAAAGAAATAGAAGCAGTCATTAATAGTTTCCCAACCAAAAAAGACCAGGACCAGATGGGTTTAGTGCAGAGTTCTATCAGACCTTCAAAGAAGATCTAATCCCAGTTCTTCACAAACTATTCCACAAAATAGAAACAGAAGGTACTCTACCCAACTCATTCTATGAAGCCACAATTACTCTGATACCTAAACCACAAAAAGACCCAATAAAGATAGAAAACTTCAGACCAATATCCCTTATAAATATTGATGCAAAAATCCTCAATAAAGTTCATGCTAACCGAATCCAAGAACACATCAAAACAATCATCCATTCTGACCAAGTAGGTTTCATCCCAGGGATGCAGGGATGGTTCAATATACGGAAATCCATCAATGTAATCCAGTATATAAACAAACTCAAAGACTAAACCACATGATCATCTCATTAGATGCGGAAAAAGCATTTACAAGATCCAACACACATTCATAATAAAAGTCTTGGAAAGATCAGGAATTCAAAGCCCATACCTAAACATGATAAAAACAATCTACAGCAAACCAGTAGCCAACATCAAAGAAAATGGTGAGAAGCTTGAAGCAATCCCTCTAAAATCAGGGACTAGACAAGGCTGTCCACTTTCTCCATACCTATTCAACATTGTACTTGAAGTCCTAGCCAGAGAAATTCAACAACAAAAGGAGATCAAAGGGATACAAATTGGAAAAGATGAAGTCAAAATATCACTTTTTGCAGATTATATGATAGTATATATAAGTGACCCTAAAAATTCCACCAGAGAACTCCTAATCCTGATAAACAGCTTCGGTGAAGTAGCTGGATATAAAATTAACTCAAACAAATCAATGGCCTTTCTCTACACAAAGAATAAACAGGCTGAGAAAGAAATTAGGGAAACAACACCCTTCTCAATAGTCACAAATAATATAAAATACCTTGGCGTGACTCTAACTAAGGAAGTGAAAGATCTGTATAATAAAAACTTCAAGTCTCTGAAGAAAGAAATTATAGAAGATCTCAGAAGATGGAAAGATCTCCCATGCTCATGGGTTGGCAGGATCAACATTGTAAAAATGGCTATCGTGCCAAAAGCAATCTACAGACTCAATGCAATCCCCATCGAAATTCCAAGATATAAGATACAATTTGCTAAACGCATGAAAGTCAAGAAGAATGAAGACCAAAGTGTGGACACTATGCCCCTTCTTAGAATTGGGAACAAAACACCCATGGAAGGAGTTACATAGACAAAGTTTGGAGCTGTGATGAAAGGATGATGTCCCAACCGGTAAGAAGGACACATGCTCCACTATGTTCATAGCAGCCTTATTTATAATAGCCAGAAGCTGGAAAGAACCGAGATGCCCCTCAACAGAGGAATGCATACAGAAAATGTGGTACATTTATACAATGGAGTACTACTCAGCTATTAAAAAGAATGAATTTATGAAATTCCTAGGCAAATGGATGGACCTGGAGGGCATCATCTTGAGTGAGGTATCACAATCACAAAGGAACTCACACAATATGTATTCACTGATAAGTGTATATTAGCCCAAAACTTAGGATCCCCAAGATATAAGATACAATTTGCTAAACGCATGAAAGTCAAGAAGAATGAAGACCAAAGTGTGGACACTATGCCCCTTCTTAGAATTGGGAACAAAACACCCATGGAAGGAGTTACATAGACAAAGTTTGGAGCTGTGATGAAAGGATGGACCATCTATAGACTGCCATATCCAGGGATCCATCCCATAATCAGCTTCCAAACGCTGACACCATTGCATACACTAGCAAGATTTTGCTGAAAGGACCCAGATATAGCTGTGTCTTGTGAGACTATGCCAGGGCCTAGCAAACACAGAAGTGGATGCTCACAGTCAGCTATCGGATGGATTACAGGGCTTCCCATGGAGAATCTAGAGAAAGTACCCATTTAGTTAAAGGTATCTGCAACCCTATAGGGGGAACAACATGATGAACTAACCAGTACCCCGGAGCTCTTGTCTCTAGGTGCATATGTATCGAAAGATGGCCTAGTCGGCCATCACTGCAAAGAGAGGCCCATTACACTTGCAAACTTTATATGCCCCAATACAGGGGAATGCCAGGGCCAAAAGAATGGGAATGGGTGGGTAGGGAAGTGCGGGGGGTATGAGGGACTTTTGGGATAGCATTGGAAATGTAATTGAGGAAAATAGGTAATAAAAAATATTAAAAATTAAAAAAAAAACAAAACAATAACAAACAAACAAACAAACAAAAAAGAGTTGAAGGGGATATCAACTCCATAAGAAGAACAACTATATTGATTAACCCGACCCCTCAGAGATCCCAGGGACTAAACCACCAACGATTATACATGGGCTGGTTCATGGCTCCTGCTACCTTTGTAGCAGGATGTTGCCTTATATGGCATCAGTGGGAGAGGAGGTACTTGGTACTGTGGCTGGTTGGTGCCTCATTGAAAGGGGATGCTAGAGGAAGGTGGGATTTGGTGGTTGGGTAGGGCAGCACCCTCTTAGAGGGAAAGGGGAAGGTGTTGGGTTGGGGGTTGTGGAGGGGAGAAGGGAAAGTGGGACAATATTTGTAATGCAAATAAATAAAATATTTAGAAAAAAAACAAAAAAACAATTCTTACCTTAACAGGAATAAAAGTTATATAGGCAAATTTGAGTGATCATGGCTGAGAACACACATTTGGTTTACCCTACATCCCATGTTCCATGTTTGTTTATAGTTTCACGGAACAAAATAAGTCATAAATCAAAGCAATTTGAAATACTTTGATAGGTGCACCAGAGAGGCAGTTCCAGAGAGATACAAAGCTTTTCTAAAGGCCTTAGATGATGTCTCATGGAATTCCAGGCTTTTGGGATGGACAAAGAAGCAATATGTTAAGTACATAAACTCCAAAAGGTTTGTAGCTAATAATCACAGGATGTTAGTTCCTACACAGAGTTGAGTAAGTTAAAGCTGACCGGAGATTAGGTAGTTGTGGATATGCTACATTCCCATCTCTTGACATCACTGCAGACTGGATCACCTGGTCATTCTCTCCAGAAATCTTTTTTCAAGAGTTCTCATTGATAAATATAATATATATTTTATATATTAACTCCATGTCATATGGGAAGCTGTTCTTGCTTTATTTCTCCCATTTAATAGGCTTCAGTTGTTATTTTACTGTGCATATGTGCACAGAATAAACATATTAGTAATTAACTCCAATTCACCAATTTGAGTCACATTAAGGAAAGAAATGAAAGCATTTCCCGTTGAAGTTACTTTACCAAGGGTAAGGCCAGACTTGAATACTCTACTTCATGTTCCTTGTGCCATGCATCCTTTGTCTGTTGTATGAGGCTGAAGCTGTGGCTGCCTGAAGGGTGTCTTGTACATTTGTCCTTGTGTCTTTGTCTGTATGTCTGTGTATGTCTGTGTGTTTGTGTTTAGGTCTGCACAGAAAGAATCACATGGGGAAAGAATGGGATATGTTCTAGAAATCTTTAATAGAAAGTTTTATAAGGGATTAAATCACAGGCTGCAATTAACCCCAAATGGTGAGATAACAAACAGCACTACAAATATTGCTTATAAACCAATAGCTAAATGTTATGTTCAACATTCATGATAGATATTAATTTTAGAAAATTGATTTCAACCTCTATATTTTCTGCTTTCTGCAAAGGATACACATGAACTCTTCTGGGTCACGGGTATGGAAGATTTTATAATTTACGATGGTAGTTATGGACTAGTTTAACTTGTAAAAGTTGATTACATGGGAAATACAAGGCAAGTAAGATTAATTGTTACATTATTTTTTTAAAAGAAGATTAAACAAACAGACTGAGTACACTGTGGGAATATCAGATTTTAGTCTTAGTTAACCTCAGAGTATATTATTAATGCTGGCTATGAGTTTCCTCATTTCAGTCTTTTAGCATGTAAATTTTATTTTTATCAAAGTGTATTGGCATACAATATTTGTTGGTCAATATAATTCCACTTGTAAATTTGAGAATCTGTCATACTTCTTGAGATATTGTGGGTCCTAGTCACAAATTCATTGTCTATGCCTAGATCTTGAAGTGTTTCTTAGAAAATTACATCTAGTAGCTTCAGAATTTCAGGTCTTTCACTGAGGGATTTAATTCACTTTTATTTGATTAGGATCTAAGCACTATTAATGTATCTGTGCAGCAAAGGAATTTTACTTCTATGTGTGTGATCTTAGGTTAAAGGTTAAACACTCTAAAACTGATATTTGTTTTCTGATTCTGTTTTTCTCAACACCAAAAATGTAAAAGAACCAAACCAAACAAACAAACAAACAAAAACATGTTTTTAGAAAGAACTAGATGGTTTTAATTCTATGGAAATTTATTCTGCTTTGTATTTTATTCAATTGATTTTTGTGTCTTTCTTTGTCTTTGTATATTCCTGTACTAACCATGTTGTTTTTGGAATGGCTCTGTAACATAGTTTGAAAAATGGTACCGTATTATAGTTGATACAACCAGCATTGATTTTTTTTCTTATGATTGTTTTGGTTATTATTGGTTTTCCTTCTCTTAGTATTGTTTTGGTCACTATCCGTCCTTCAAACTGCCATAAAATTATAGGATTGTTTTCATAGTTGTTGTGGTTTCAATATACTTGACCCATGGGAAGTAGAACTATTAGGAGGTGTAGCTTTATTGGAGTACGTTGAATATTGTTAAAGGGCATGCATCACCGTGTATACACATACATATATATGTTAATTTCTGGCCAGAGTGATCCTGAACCTTCTCTTGGCCTCCTGTATAAGAGTATGAGATAGTCCCCTTCAGGATGCCTGATTAAGATGTAGAACTCTTCAAGCACCATGTCTGCCTATAGGCTGCCATGCCTCCTGCCTTGGAAACTGTAATCCAGCCCCAATTAAAGGTTTTATAGGAGCTGCCTTGGTCATACACTTTGATAAAATGTGTTTTTTTTTCTACTATAACTCTTCTGCCAATGGAATTTATATTTAGCTAAACTTTCAACTAAGTTTGCAACTTGTGACATGTTTGTACTTATTGTAAGGTAGAGATCAACTTTTTCATTTGGATTACTTTATGGAAGGATATTCTGTTGTCCTAATCTCTACCAGGGAACTATGTAGATAATTTTATATTCAGGTTACTTTTGCATATTGCCTGTCTTCTTGGTTCACTTGTGGCATCCTTCAATTTTTATTGCAGATTTCAGATGATACACTTGTCTGTATTAGGAGTAGTTGGTTATGCATTTCTAAATCTTATTTTAATTCTTTTACTGGATTATAGAAAGGTAGCCTTTAGTCTCCCATGTTAATTAATTGTGGGAAGCCACATGTGCCATTCCAGAGTGGCAGTTGGCTACTGCTGACCACCACGCATAGATAGGCAGTAAAGTTCTTTTGTCAAGATGAGGTTTTGAGAATTAACCAAAGTTAATCAATCAGATGAGAGACACGTGAACCAATCAGATGAGAGACAAGTTAACCAATCAGATGAGAGACAAGTTAACCAATCAGATGAGAGACAAGTTAACCAATCAGATGTAGGCATGCAAATGAGGTGGTAAGCATAACCCAAGTACAACCAATCTGGGTGTGAGACACGACTCTCCTAGGCCTATATAAGCAGCACCAGTTCTGGGCTTGGGGTCTCTTTGCCTCTGCAATCAAGATCTCCCAATAAACTTGTGCAGAAGGATCCTGTTGCAGTGTCTTTCTTGCTGGTGAGCCAGGGCGCGCACAAGAATTAATCTCTATTAATTAGTCCCTTAATCACCTTAAGGAAGATGATTGATTCAGGAACAGATCAACCACGAAAAAACTACTGCCAAGACAAAATACTATGGTAAATTTCACACAGTGCTGTCAAATCTGTTAAGTCTTGCTATCCTCTCTACTTAGCAAAAGCGGTAGAGTACTTGTAGATACAGTATCATAATCCTAAAATGTGGTTTCAGATGTTAGTTCTGTTGGTACACTAACTCAGTTAAGGTAAGTATTGAGGAACTGTGCTCAATACAGTGTATTCCTATTGTGGACTTGGTATCAATCTAATGTCTAAAAATAGTTGTACTTAGTATTCCCCAATAAGGACAAATTACTTTTCCCACTTTCTTTTTTTTGTTTGTTTGTTTTAATTTTTTGTTATGTATTTTCCTCAATTACATTTCCAAAGCTATCCCAAAAGTCCCCCATACCCTCCCTCCCCATTCCCCTACCCACCCATTCCCATTTTTTTTGGCCCTGGCATTCCCGTGTACTGGGGCATATAAAGTTTGCATGTCCAATGGGCCTCTCTTTCCAGTGATGGCCGACTAGGCCATCTTTTGATACATATGCAGCTAGAGTCAAGAGCTCCAAGGTACTGGTTAGTTCATAATGTTGTTGCACCTACAGGGTTGCAGATCATTTTAGTGCCTTGGATACTTTCGCTAGCTCCTACATTGGGGGCCCTGTGATCCATCCAATAGCTGACTGTGAGCATCCACTTCTGTGTTTGCTAGGCCCTGGCATAGTCTCACAAGAGACAGATATATCAGGGTCCTTTCAGCAAATGCTTGCTAGTGTATGCAATGGTGTCATCGTTTGGAGGCCTATTATGGGATGGATTCCTGGATATGGCAGTCTCTAGATGGTCTATCCTTTTGTCTCAGCTCCAAACTTTGTCTCTGTAACTCCTTCCATGGGTGATTGTTTCCAATTCTAAGAAGGGGCAAAGTGTTCACACTTTGGTCTTCGGTCTTTTTAGCCCAGAAACTTAATATACCCGAGATATAAGATACAATTTGCAAAACACATGAAACTTTTCCCACTTTCTTGAGATTAAAAAAAAAAAAAAACTGATTACATGGGTCACTTTTTTCTTCCTATATTCTTTAGTGTACTTTTTCTTTCTTCTTTTTATTTATTTTTTCATATATCCTAACCATAATTTCCTCTCCCTCCCTCCCTTCCTTCCTTCCTTCCTTCCTTCCTTCCTTCCTTCCTTCCTTCCTTCCTTCCTTCCGTCCTTCCTTCCTTCCTTCTTTCTATTCTTCTACTACCACCTCCCCTTTCTCCACAACTCCTCTGCCTCCTCTCAGAAAAGAGCAAACCTCCTGGGAACATCAATTAAACACTACATAAGAAGCTACAATAAATATGAGCACATACTATCACATCAAGGCTGGATAAGGAAACCCAGTATGAAAAAAAGGGTCTTATAAGTAGACTAAAGTGTCAAGGGACAGACCCTGCTCCCAGTGTTGGGGTTTCCAGAAGGACAGCAATATATATATATATATATATATATATATATATATATATATATATATATATGCAGAGGACCTAAGTCAAACTTACACAGGCTCCCTAATTTCTTCAAGTTCTCATGAGTCCCAATCAGTTGAACAGTTGATTGTGTGTGCCTTGTCCTCGTGGTATGACCTTGATCCCTCTGCTTTCTCAGATCCTTTCTAATCTTCCTCAACAGGACTTCCTAAATTCCATGCAATAATTAGTTGTGGTATTCTACATCTATTCCTATCACTTACTGGATGAATTCTCGATGTTCTCTTTGATGATGAACCTTTTTAGGTTCTGGACCCAGAACACTGTGAAGACAGGACAACTTTAGGTTGAAGGTTTTGCAGTTGGATTGGTATCCCAATCTCTCCACTTAAACTCTTGCCTTGTTTCAAAAGATATCCAGTTCGGTATTCATGTCCCAATTACTAGGAGTCTGTGCTAGGGCTACTCTTATAGATTACATGGAGTTTCCTTTGCAATATGTTTTTACCTTACCCGGAAATACCACACATATCCCCATTGTAGTCTTCTTAAGGTACTTTTTCTCTCCCTCTCGCCAACCTGATCCTTTCTATTCCCAACCCCAACTTGTCCCAGTCTACCTGCAAAATCTATTTTATTTCCTCTCTCCAGGGAGCTCCCTGTGTCTTGTCTCTCCCTAACCCTTTTTTTTGACTTAGCTACTCTGCATCTGTGGACTATATATCAGTCTTTTACATCACAGCTAATAACCAATTATAAATGAATGTAAATACATACCATGTTTGTCTTTCTGGGTCTGGGTTACCTCACTTGGGATGATTTTTTTTTTCTACTTTCATCCATTTGCCTACAAATATCATGGTGTCATAGTTTTAACAGCTGAGTAATAAATACTCTTTTGTAGATGTACCACATTTTCCATATCCAGTCTTTAGTTGAGGGACATCTACATTGTTTCCCATTTCTTTTTATTATGTATAAAGCTGCTATGAACAAATTTGAGAAAGTGTCCTTTTAATATAGTGGAGCACTCTTTGATGTATATGTCCAGAAGTGGTATAGCTGAGTCTTGAGGTAGATGTATTTCCAATTTTCCATCAGATTGACTTCCAAATTGGTTGTATATTTCCATCAACAGTGGAGGAGTGTTTCCCCTTGTTCCACATTCTCACCACCATGAGCTGTCATTTGTGTTTTTTGTCTTAGCCATTCTGTCAGGTGTAAAATGGAATCTATAAAATAAGGATTTCTCTGCCTGACTACTGTACATTTTTGTTAAGCTAGTTTCATTTACACACAGCAATTCAAGTTGGCGTGTATGTGAAAATATTACATATCATTGTATTCAGCCATACTCTTGATTTTCCTCATTCATTTATTCATTTTAAGTGCTATTTCATCACATTAATTATATCAATTCCATGTCAGTTCTGGAACTGATCCTAAATTATAAGGATAAGTCTTAACATGTGTTGTTTACAAACATTTGATACACTTATAGATACAGTTGATTTTTATTTTTGTAATAGCATTTATATTAATGAAAAAAGATTTCTTTACCTGTGTTGCCTTTACGAGAATTAAGTTTCACAATAACCATGATTTCTATAATCAGTTAGAAATTGTTAATTGCTCTGATGTTACCTGGCAACAATTGTGAAAAGCTCATATCTTTTGAAAAATAACTGTTATAATGTTTTCTTTTTTACATATTACATACTTAACATTAATATATTTTAATAAATTAACTCATTCATAATTACAATCAAAGTATATCTGAAACAAAATTATAGATACATTCAGCAAATAATCATTTGGATTATAATATGAAAAAATGATTAAAATTTTATATCTGCAGATGAAGTTACACTCTTAAAAGTTGTAGATATAAAAATATGGCTGCAATTAAACATGTAGAAAAGGATTGACATTTAAAATATAGCCATCGCTACAGTGTAAATGGAAAGAAAAAAACCACAAAGAGATTTATAAATATAATCAGTTTATCAGCTTATAAAGACATAATGCTTAACAATATCTAGCACCAAGTATCTGCAAAGAAGAAACCAGCTAATTAAAGGTAGCTCTCTTCTCCTTCTCTTTTGTATGTACAATCTCACTCTCAATCTTATTCTAAATTTTGTTTTAATCCTTTCTATCACATACACATACAAAAGACACCAAAAGTGAACAACTATATATAAAAAAACTGTTCTCTAATTAAATGCACCTAATATTCACACAGAATAATAGAGCAGCCAAAGGAAAAATACATAAATATTGACCATTTTTATATAGACAAAGCTTAATGAATTCCCTCATTGGGAATAAAATTAATATTTTACAAAAATAGAAATAATGGTAGATTTCTGAAGATTACACTAGAAGTAATATATAAAACAGACAACAATCATCCAAGTTTAGGTAAAATTGTTTCTAACGCAAATTACTGTGTCCAAACCATGAAACTGTAGCATGTACAAATATGTTTCAGAGTTTTTTTTTTTTCAGAAAATCAGTACTTCCCAAGATATAAGATAAACATCTCCTTCAAATTTCAGAAGATAAAAATGATATCAAAGAATTCAGGAAGAAAAATGTATTGAGAAAAGCATATTATATGATGACAGCTGTTCAGGAGAACTAGAGATAGGCCAGACCAAATTAAATTTGGACTATTTGGAATTCAAGTAAAAGCATTTGTCTTTGAGACTAAAGACTTGGTTCACACCTTCAGCAAGAACCTGGCCAAGTATCCCAAGGTTCCCAGAGGACTCTCCATGATGCAGGCCCCCTAGCACACCCAGGCCCTTGAGATAACTGGTTAATGGAAAGCAACATCTGTTCCAAATAATCCCAGATGGTCTTGGGCCAGCAGGAACAGAGAAAACGGAACCCCGTAGAACCAGAGGCTGGGACTCCTTCTGGTGGCTCCAGCCCCATGCCATCTTGGGCACTAAATGGGCAGGACCTAGCACACCCAGGATCTTGGGAACACTGAGACCAGTCTATGCAGGAGAACACGTGGGCTATAGAAGCAACAGAGATTTTTGGACAGTGTCCCTTCAGGTCTTTATCCTCAGCCAGAAGGCAGAGCTGAGACCCAGACCCCTGGGCACCTTCCTTGCCAGAGGAGAGTTGGCCTCCAGGGAGGGCTCTGACCCTGCGACTCAGGAGGTGGATATGAGCTCCAGACTTCTGGACACTTTCCCTGCAAGAGGAGAGCTTACCTACAGAGAGTGCTCTGACCACTGGGACTCAGGAGATTTGGACTTCCAGGAGTGCTAAGAGAGGCTAACAAAATCACAGGAGGAACAAGCTCCAGCCAAAGACAGCTAGAACATCGAACAACAGAGATTACTGGATGGTGAAAGGCAAACGTAAGAATCTTAATAACATAAACCAAGACCACTGGGCATTATCAGAACTCAGTATGGCCAACACAGTGAGTCCTGGATACCCCAAGGAGCAAGACTCAGATTTAAAATCATAGCTCATGATGCTGGTAAAGGATTTTGAGAATGGCATTAATAACTCACTTAAAGAAATACAGGAGAAAACTGCTAAACAGGTAGAAGTCCTTAAAAATGAAACAAAAGTATCCATTAAAGAACTACAGGAAAACACAACCAAACAGGGGATGGAATTGAACAAAACCATTCAAGATCTAAAAAGGGAGTAAAAACAATAAAGAAAACCCAAAGGGAGACAACTCTGGAGGTAGAAATCCTAGGAAATTAATCAGGAACCATAGATGTGAGCATCAGCAAAAGAATACAAGAGATGGAAGATGGAATCTCAGATTCAGAAGATTCCATGGAGAACATGGACACAATAGTCAAAGAAAATGCAAAAAGCAAAAAGATCCTAACTCAAAAATACAGGGAATCCAAGACACAATGAGAAGACCAAATCTACGGATAATAGGTGTACATGAGAATGAAGATTTTCAATTTAAAGGGCCAGGAAACATCTTCAACAAAATTACAGAAGAAAACTTACCTAACATAAAGAAAGAGATACCCATGAACATACAAGAAGCCTAAAGAATTCCAAATAGACTGGACCAGAAAAGAAATTCCCCCTGACACATAATAGTCAGAACAAAAAATGCAATAAATAAAGACAGAATATTAAAAGCAATAAGGGAAAAAAGTCAAGTAACATATAAAGACAGACCTATTATAATGACACCAACATTCTCAGCAGAGACTATGAAAGATTATGAAGATCCTGGACAGAGGTTATACAGACCCTAAGAGAACACAAATGCCAAGCCAGGCTACGATACCGAGCAAAACTCTCAATTACCATAGATGGAGAAACCAAGGTATTCCATGACAAAACCAAATTCAAACACTATCTTTCCACGAATCCAGCCCTTCAAAGGATAAGAAACAGAAAACTGCAACACAAGAATAGGAATTAGGCCCAAGGAAAAGCAAGAAAGTAATCCTTCAACAAACCTAAAAGAAGACAGCCTCAAGAACTGAACCACAGATCTAGCAACAAAAATAACAGGAAGCAATAATTAACTTTCCCTAATATCTCTTAATATTAATTAACTCAATTTCCCCAAAAAAACCATAGAATAACAGACTGGCTATATAAACAGGACTCAACATTTTGCTGGATAAAGGAGACCCACCTCAGAGACAAAGACAGACAATACCTCAGACTGAAAGGCTGGAAAACAAATTTCCAAGCAAACGGTCCAAAGAAACAAGATGGAGTAGCCATTCAAATATCGAATGAAATCTAATTCCTCCCAAAGTTATCAAAAAGATAAGATGGGGCATTTCATACTCATCAAAGGTAAAATCTTCCAAGAGGAACTCTCAATTCTGAATATCTACACTCTAAATGCAAGGGCATCCATATTTATTAAGGAAACTTTAGTAAAGCACAAAGCACGCATTGCACCTCAAACGATAATAGTGGGAAACTTCAACTCCCCACTCTCATCATTGGACAGATTCTGGAAACAGAATCTAAACAAAGATATATTAAAACTAACAGAAGTTATAAAACAAGTGGAATTAACAGATATCTACAGAACATTTTATCCTAAAACAAAAGGATATACATTCTTCTCAGCACCTCATGTTACCTTCTCCAAAATTGACCATACAACTGGTCATAAAACAGACCTCAACAGATACAAAAATATTGAAATTATCCCATGTATCCTTTCAGGTCATCACAGAATAAGGCTGATCTTCAATAACAACATAAATTTTAGAAAGCCAACATTCACGTGGAGGCTGAACAACACTCTACTCAATGATAACTTTTCCAAAGAAGAAATAAAGAAAGAGATTAAAAACTTTTTAGAATTTAATGAAAAAGAAGCGATAACATACCCAAACTCTGGGACACAATGAAAGCATTCCTAAGAGGAAAACTCATAGCTCTGAGTTCCTCCAAAAAGAAACCAGAGAGAACATACTCTCGCAGCCTGACAGCACACCTAAAAGCTCTAGAAAAAAAGGAAGCTAATTCACCCAAGAGGAGTAGAAGGCAGGAAATAATCAAACTTAGTGCTGAAATCAACCAAGTGGAAACAAAAAGAACTATATAAAGAATCAACCAAACAAGGAGCTGGTTCTTTCAGAAAATCAACAAAATAGATGAATCCTTAGCTAGACAACTAGAGGGCATAGGGACAGTATACTAAATAACAAAATTAAAATTTAAAGGAGACATATCAGCAGAATCTGAAGAAATCCAAAACATCATCAGATCCTAGTTCCAAAGGTTATACTCAACAAAACTGGAAAACCAGGATGAAATAGACATTTTCTTAGACAGATACCAGGTAAAAAAGTTAAATCAGGATCAGATTAATGATCTAAACAGTCCCATTTCCCCTAAAGAAATAGAAGCAGTTATTAATAGTCTCCCAACCAGAAACCAAAAACAAAACAAGACAAAAACAATAACAGGAACAAAACAAACAATCAAACAAAAAACCCCACAGGCCTGTATGGGTTTAATGCAGAGTTCTATCAGACCTTCAAATAAGACCTAATTCCAATTCTCCTCAAATTATTACAAAAAAATAAGAAACAGAATGTACTCTACCCAATTCATTTTATGACGCTCAATTACTCTGATACCTAAACCAAATAAAGACCTAACAAAGAAAAAGAATGTCAGACCAATTTCCCTTATGAATATGGATGCAAAAAATGCTCAATATAATCCTTGCAAACCAAATCCAAGAACACATCAAAATGATCATCCATCATGATCAAGTAGGCTTCATTCTAGAGATGCAGGGATGGTTTAATATAGGGAAGTCCATCAACATAGTCCACTATATAAACAAACTCAAAGACAAAACCACATGATCATCTCCTTAGATGCTAAGAAAGCATTTGACAAAATCCAGTACCCATTCATGATAAAAGTCTTGGAAAGATCAGGAATTCAAGGACCATAAATAAACATAATAAAAGCAATATACAGCATACCACTAGCAAACATCAAACTAAATGGAAAGAAACTTGAAAATTCCCACTAAAATCAGGGACAAGACAAGGCTGCCCACTTTCTCCATACCTATTCAATATAGGACTTGAAGTCCTAGCCAAAGCAATTCAACAACAAAAGGAGATCAATGGGATACAAATTGGAAAGGGAAAAGTCAAATTATTACTATTTGCAGATGATAGGATAGTATATATAAGTGACTCTAAAATTCCACCAGAGAACTCTTAAACCTGATAAACAGTGTCAGTGCAGTAGCTGGATATAAAATTAACTCAAACAAATCAGTGGCCTTTCTCTACACACAGGATAAACAGGCTAAGAAAGAATTTAGGGAAACAACACCTTTCCCAATAGTCACAAATAATATAAAATTACTTGGTATGACTCTAAGTAAGGAAGTAAAAGATCTGTATGATAAGAATTTCTAGTCTCTGAAGAAAGAAATCAAAGAAGATCTCAGAAGATGAAAAGATCCCCCATGCTCATGGATGCTCAGAATTAATAAAGTAACAATGACTATCTTGCCAAAAGCAATCTACAGATTTAATGCAATCCCGATCAAAATTCCAACTCAATTCTTCACCTATTTGGAAAGGGCAATTTGCAACTTCATCTCGAATAGCAAAAAAAAACCTAGTATAGCAAAAACTATTCTCAACAATAAAAAGCCTCTGGGGGAATCACCATGCCTGACATTAAGCTGTACTACCGAGCAATTGTGAGAAAAACTGCATGGTACTGGTGTATCAACAGACAGGTAGATCAATGGAATAGAATTGAAGATCCAGAAATGAACCCATATAATTATGGTCACTTGATCTTTGACAAAGGAGCTAAAACCATCCAGTGGAAAAAACACAGCATTTTCAACAAATGGTGCTGGCTTAAATCGTAGTTATCATGTAGAAGAATGGGAATTTATCAATTCTTATCTCCTGTACAAAGCTCAAGTCTAAGTGGATCAGGGAACTACGCATAAAACCAGAGACACTAAAACTTATCCAGGAGAAAGTGGGGAAAAATATGGGCACAGTGGTAAAGTTCCTGAACAGAACAGCAATGGCTTGTGCTGTAATATTGAGTATGAACAAATGGGACCTCATAAAATTACAAAGCTTATATAAGGCAAAAGACACTGTCTATAAGACAAAAAGTTCATCAACAGATTGGGAAAGAATTTTTACCAATCCTAAATCTGATATAATATCCAATATATACAAAGAACTCAGGAAGCTGGGCTCCAGAAAATCAAATATCCCTATAAAAATGGGTCACAGAGCTAAGGTAAGATTTCTCAACTGAGGAATACTGAATGGCTGAGAAGCACCTGGATAAAAATGTTCAACATCCTTCATCATCAGGGAAATGCAAATCAAAACAACCCTGAGATTCCACCTCACACCAGTCAGAATGTCTAAGATTAAAAATTCAGATGATAGCAGATACTGGTGAGGATGTGGAGAAAGAGAACACTCCTCCATTGTTGGTGGGATTCCAAGCTTGTACAACCACTCTGGAAATCAGTGGGGCGGTTTCTCAGAAAATTGGACATAGTACTACTTGAAGATCCAGCAATAACTCTCCTGGGCATATACCCAGAAAATGTTCCAACTTGTAATAAGGACACATGCTCCACTATGTTCATAGCAGCCTTATTTATAATGGCCAGAAGCTGGAAAGAGCCCAGATGTCCCTCAACAGAGGAATGGAAAATGAAAATGTGGTACATTACACAATGGATTACTACTCAGCTATTAAAAACAATGAACTTTTGAAATTCTTAGGCAAATGAATGGATCTGGAGGATATCATTGTGAGTGAGGTAACCCAATCACAAAAGAACTCACAAAAGAAGCACTCACTGATGTGTAGATATTAGCCCAGAATCTTCGAATGCCCAAGATACAATTTGCAAAAAAAAAAAAAAAACAAAAAAACAAAAACATGAAACTCAAGAAGAAGGAAGACCAAAGTGTAGATATTTTGTCTCTACTTAGAATGGGGAATAACATACCTATGGAAGGAGTTACAGAGACAAAGTTTGGAGCTGAGACAGAAGGACCATCCAGAGACTGCCCCACCCTGAGATCCATATCATAATCAGCCACCAACTGCAGACACTATTGCATATGCCAGCAAGATTTTGCTAACATGACCCTGGTATAGCTGTCTCCTGTTAGGCTATGCCATTGCCTGGCAAATACAGAGGTGAATGCTCACAGTCATCTATTGGATGGAACACAGGGCCACCAGTGGAGGAGCTGGAGCAAGTACCCAAGGAGATGAAGGTGTCTATAACTCTATAGGAGGAACAGCAATATGAACTAACCAGTATCCCCCAGAGCTGTGTCTCTAGGTGCATATGTAGCAGAGGATGGTGACTGTTCTGAGAGGTATAAGGAAACAGGCTAAGTCATGGATCCCAAGTTAGTAAGTATCTTTTCTTAATGGCTTTTGATTCATATCCTACATCAAGGTCTCTGTCTTGATTTCCTATTTTATTTTCCCTTAATGTTAATGTGTGACCTTGTAAGCCAAGTAAATCTTGTCCTTACCCTTTGGTAATTGTGATGGCAAATCTTGGTTATCAACTTGACTATGTTTAAAATCAACTTAAACACAAGCAGCAAGGCTTCCGGAAGACAAGTGTTTCTTTTGAATTATCTATCACCTCTGGCTCTTAAAATCTTTCATCTTCCCACTTCTGCATATCTCACTGAGCTCACAGGGTTTGTGGCTCAGTTGATGGTTGTGTCCTATGATAGTGTGAAGAGTATCCTAGACAGTAGGGATGAAGGCCCTACTTTGGCACAAGCTCTGTTTATCCCTGTTCAATAGGGTACTAAGTACTCTCTTAAAGGGCCTTTCTATTGTGGAGAACAGCAACTGGTAATAATAGCATATAGGCTTTAGTGGTATTCTTTTTTTATTTTTTATTTTTAATATTTTTATTACATATTTTCCAAAATTACATTTCCAATGCTATCCCAAAAGTCCCCCATACCGCCCCCCACTTCCCTATCCACCCATTCCCATTCTTTTGGCCCTGGCATTCCCTATTATTGGGCCATATAAAGTTTACAAGTCCAATGGGCCTCTCTTTCCAATGATGGCCGACTAGGCCATCTTTCGATACATATGCAGCTAGAGACATGAGCTCCGGGATACTGGTTAGTTCATCATGTTGTTCCAACTATAGGGTTGCAGATCCCTTTAGCTCCTTGGGTACTTTCTCTAGCTTCTCCATTGGGAGCACTGTGATACATCCAATAGCTGACTGTGAGCATCCACTCCTGTGTTTGCTAGGCCCCGGGATAGTCTCACAAGAGACAGCTATATTTGGGTCCTTTCAGCAAAATCGTGCTAGTGTATGCAATGGTGTCAGCGTTTAGAAGCTGATTATGGGATGGATCCCTGGATACGGCAGTCTCTAGATGGTCCATCCTTTCATCACAGCTTGAAACTTTGTCTCTGTAACTCCTTCCATGGGTGTTTTGTTCCCAATACTAAGAAGGGGCATATTGTCCACATTTTGGTCTTCATTCTTCTTGAGTTTCATGCGTTTAGCAAATTGTATCTTATATCTTGGGTATCCTAAGTTTTGGGCTAATATCCACTTATCAGTGAATACATATTGTGTGAGTTCCTTTGTGATTGCGTTACCTCACTCAAGATGATGCCCTCCAGGTCCATCCATTTGGCTAGGAATTTCATAAATTCATTTTATTAATAGCTGAGTAGTACTCCATTGTGTAAATGTACCATTATTTCTGTATCCATTCCTCTGTTGAGGGACATCTGGGTTCTTTCCAGCTTCTGGCTATTATAAATAGGGCTGCTATGAACATAGTGGAGCATGTGTCCTTCTTACCGGTTGGGAGATCTTCTGGATATATTCCCAGGAGAGGTATTGCTGGATCCTCCGGTAGTACTATGTCCAATTTTCTGAGGAACCGCCAGACTGATTTCCAGAGTGGTTGTACAAGCTTGCAATCCCACCAACAATGGAGGAGTGTTCCTCTTTCTCCACATCCTCGCCAGCATCTGCTGTCACGTGAATTTTTGATCTTAGCCATTCTGACTGGTGTGAGGTGGAATCTCAGGGATGTTTTGATTTGCATTTCCCTGATGATTAAGGATATTGAACATTTTTTCAGGTGCTTCTCTGCCATTCAGTATTCCTCAGGTGAGAATTCTTTGTTCAGTTCTGAGCCCCATTTTTTCATGGGGTTATTTGATTTTCTGGAGTCCACCTTCTTGAGTTCTTTATATATATTGGATATTAGTCCCTTATCTGATTTAGGATAGGTAAAGATCCTTTCCCAATCTGTTGGTGGTTTTTTTGTCTTATTGATTGTGTCTTTTGCCTTGCAGAAGCTTTGCCGTTTCTTGAGGTCCCACTTGTCAATTCTCGATCTTACAGCACAAGCCATTGCTGTTCTATTCAAGAATTTTTCCCCTGTGCCCATATCTTCAAGGCTTTTCCCCACTTTCTCCTCTATAAGATTCAGTGTCTCTGGTTTTCTGTGAAGTTCCTTGATCCAATTAGACTTGACCTTAGTACAAGGAGATAGGAATGGATCGATTCACATTCTTCTACATGTTAACAACCAGTTGTGCCAGCACCATTTGTTGAAAATGCTGTCTTTCTTCCACTGGATGTTTTTAGCTCCCTTGTCGAAGATCAAGTGACCATAGGTGTGTGGGTTCATTTCTGGGTCTTCAATTCTATTCCATTGGTCTATTTGTCTGTCACTATACCAGTACCACACAGTTTTTATCACAATTGCTCTGTAGTAAAGCTCTAGGTCCGGCATGGTGATTCCACCAGAGGTTCTTTTATCCTTGAGAAGAGTTTTTGCTATCCTAGGTTTTTTGTTATTCCAGATGAATTTGCAGATTGCACTTTCTAATTCGTTGAAGAATTGAGTTGGAATTTTGATGGGGATTGCATTGAATCTGTAGATTGCTTTTGGCAAGATAGCCATTTTTACAATGTTGATCCTGCCAATCCATGAGCATGGGAGATCTTTCCATCTTCTGAGATCTTCTATAATTTCTTTCTTCAGAGACTTGAAGTTTTTATTATACAGACCTTTCACTTCCTTAGTTAGAGTCACACCAAGATATTTTATATTATTTGTGACTATTGAGAAGGGTGTTGTTTCCCTAATTTCTTTCTCAGCCTGTTTATTCTTTGTGTAGAGAAAGGCCATTGATTTGTTTGAGTTAATTTTATATCCAGCTACTTCACCGAAGCTGTTTATCAGGTTTAGGTGTTCTCTGGTGGAATTTTTAGGGTCACTTATATATACTATCATATCATCTGCAAAAAGTGATATTTTGACTTCATCTTTTCCAATTTGTATCCCTTTGATCTCCTTTTGTTGTGGAATTGCTGTGGCTAGGACTTCAAGTACAATGTTGAATAGGTATGGAGAAAGTGGACAGCCTTGTCTAGTCCCTGATTTTAGAGGGATTGCTTCAAGCTTCTCACCATTTACTTTGATGTTGGCTACTGGTTTGCTGTAGATTGCTTTTATCATGTTTAGGTATGGGCCTTGAATTCCTGATCTTTCCAAGACTTTTATCATGAATGGGTGTTGGATCTTGTCAAATGCTTTTTCCGCATCTAACGAGATGACCATGTGGTTTTTGTCTTTGAGTTTGTTTATATACTGGATTATGTTGATGGATTTCCGTATATTGAACCATCCCTGCATCCCTGGGATGAAACCTACTTGGTCAGGATGGATGATTGTTTTGATGTGTTCTTGGATTCGGTTAGCAAGAACTTTATTGAGGATTTTTGCATCGATATTCATAAGGGATATTTGTCTGAAGTTTTCTATCTTTGTTGGGTCTTTTTTGTGGTTTAGGTATCAGAGTAATTGTGGCTTCATAGAATGAGTTGGGTAGAGTACCTTCTGTTTCTATTTTGTGGAATAGTTTGTGAAGAACTGGGATTAGATCTTCTTTGAAGGTCTGATAGAACTCTGCACTAAACCCATCTGGTCCTGGGCTTTTTTTGGTTGGGAGACTATTAATGACTGCTTCTATTTCTTTGGGGGATATAGGGCTGTTTAGATCATTAACCTGATCTTGATTCAACTTTGGTACCTGGTATCTGTCTAGGAACTTCTCCATTTCATCCAGGTTCTCCAGTTTTGTTGAGTATAGCCTTTGGTAGAAGGATATGATGGTGTTTTTGATGTCTTCAGGATCTGTTGTTATGTCTCCTTTTTTATTTCTGATTTTGTTAATTAGAATGCTTTCCCTTTGCCCTCTAGTGAGTCTGGCTAAGGGTTTATCTATCTTGTTGATTTTCTCAAATAACCAGCTCCTTCATTGGTTTATTCTTTGAATAGTTCTTCTTGTTTCCACTTGGTTAATTTCGCCCCTGAGTTTGATTATTTCCTGCCATCTACTCCTCTTGGGTGAATTTGCTTCCTTTTGTTCTAGTGCTTTTAGTTGTGTTGTCAAGCTGCTAATGTGTGCTCTCTCTAGTTTCTTTTTGGAGGCACTCAAAGCTATGAGTTTTCCTCTTAGAAATGCTTTCATTGTGTCCCATACGTTTGGGTATGTTGTGGCTTCATTTTCATTGAACTCTAAAAAGTCCTTAATTTCTTTCTTTATTCCTTCCTTGACCAAGGTATCATTGAGAAGAGTGTTGTTCAGTTTCCACGTGAATGTTGGCTTTCTATTATTTATTTTGTTATTGAAGATCAGCCTTAGTCCATGGTGATCTGATAGGATGCATGGGACAATTTCAATATTTTTGTATCTGTTGAGGTTCTTTTGTTTAATGACTCAACTGAAGATAACCCACATGTGGCATTGGAGGATTCACTTGGGAGAGAAGAGTGTATAGTTCTGACATGGTCTCTTCTGTTATTTGAGAACTACATTTAGATTTACTTCATATGTGTGCATGTTATCACCCTCCAGGTCTGCCCTCTGACTGTTCTTCATCCCATAACTCCTCCCCTTTCTCCAAGAGGATGTCCCCCACCAAAACCCCCCGGGCCCCCCACCAACCCATCCGACCTTTCTACTCCCGAGGGTCACAAGTCTCTTAGGCTTAGGTGCTTCTTCTCTCACTGAAACCTCTTCAGGCAGGCCTCTGATGTGGATGTGTTGGGGCCTCTTATCAGATGGTGAATGCTGCCAGGTTGGTGTTTCAGTGTCTGAGAGATCTCTGGGGTCCAGGTTAGTTCAGACTGCTGGTCTTCCTATGGGGTCAACCTCCTCCTCAGTTTCTTCCAGCTTTTCCCTAGTTCAATCACAGGGGGCCCCAGCTTCTGTCCATTGTTTGGGTGAAAGTATCTGCATCCTACTCTTTCAGCTGCTTGTTGGGCCTCTCAGAGGGAGCCATGCTAGGCTTCTTTCTTTAAACATACCATCACATCATTAATAGTGTCAGGCCTTAGAGCCTCCCCTTGAGCTGGATCCAAATTTGGGCCTCTCACTGGACTTCTTTTCCCTCAGGCTCTTCCCCATTCTTGTTCCAGCAGTTCTTTCAGACAGGAACAATTTTGAATCAAGAGTTTTTGACTGTGGGATGGCAACCACAACCCTCAACTTTATGTCCTATCTTTATACTAGAGGTGGACTCTACAAGTTCCCTCTACCAACTGTAGAGCATTTCATCGGAAGTCCTTTCCTTTGAGTTTTGAAAGTCTCTCACCTCCCAGGTCTCTGGGTGTGGGGGAGGACTGCCAATCTACATTCTAGAGCCTTCCCTCTTACCTCCTACCTCCCAAGGTTGCCTGATTTCATTCTTTCTGCTAGCCTTCAGGGCTTTCATCCTGTTTTACCCCAATACCTAATCATGTTACCCTCTTCTTCTCCCTGACCTCTTCCCACCCAGGTCTCTTCCTCCTTCTGTTCTCTGTGATTGCTTTCTTCTCATTCCCAAGTGGGATTGAAGCACTTGGGCCCTTTGGCTTCTTAACATTCTTGAATTCTGTGGATTGAATTATGGGTATTCTGTACTTTTTTTTTCCTAATATCCACTTGCCATGAATGTCTGAGTTAGCTCACTCAGCATGTTATTTTCTAGTTTATTCCATTGGCCTGCATGACTCCTGATGTTCTGATTCTTAATAGCTGATTTTTTTTCTTTTTTTTTTTTTTAATTTATTATATGTAAGTACAGTGTAGTTGTCTAGACACTCCAGAAGAGGGAGTCAGATCTCGTTACGGATGGTTGTGAGCCACCATGTGGTTGCTAGGATTTGAACTCCGGACCTTTGGAAGAGCAGTCGGGTGCTCTTACCCACTGAGCCATCTCACCAGCCCTAATAGCTGATTCTTAATAGCTGAATAGTATTACATTGTGTAAATGGACCACATTTTCTGTATCCATTCTTCTATTGGGGGATATCTACGTTGTTTCCAGCTTCTGGCTACTATAAATAAAACGTCTATGAATATAGTGGATTATGTGACCCTGTGGCATGGTGGGAAATCTTTTGGGGTATATTCCCAAAATTTGTGTAGCTGGGTCTTCAGGTATATCTATTACCAATTTTCTGAGGAACCTCCAGATTGATTTCCTGGGTGGTTACATCAGTTTGAAATCCCAGCAACAATGGAGGAGTGTTCCTCTTTCTCCACATCTTCTCCAGGATCTGTTGTTACCTGAGTTTTTGATCTTAGCTATTCTAAATGGTGTAATGTAGAGTCTCAGGGTTGTTTTTATTTGAATTTCCCTGATCATTAATTTCTTTCAACACTTAAAGCTTTTCAGCCATTCAAGATTCCTCTGTCATGGATCACTATTTGCAGATTATATGATAGTATACATAAAAACCTAAAAAATGTACCTGGGAACTTCTTTATTATTATTATTATTATTATTATTAATTTTCATTAGATATTTTCTTCATTTACATTCCAAAGTCCCCTATACACTCCCCCTGCCCTGTTTCCCAACCAGCCCATGCCTGCTTCCTGGAATTCCCCTGTACTGGGGCATATAATCTTTGCAAGACCAAGGGCCTCTCATTCCATTGATGGCCGACTAGGCCATCCTCTGCTACATATTTAACTAGAGACACAAGCTCTGAGGTGTACTGGTTAGCTCATATAGGGTTGCAGACCGATTTAGCTCCTTGGGTACTTTCTCTAGCTCCTCCACGCAAGGCCCCTAATTAAGGACCTGAGAAATTCTACAGCTGATAAACACCTCCTGAAATGTGGCTGAATATAAAATTAACTGAGATAAATTCCTTTATACAAATGATAATTTGCCTGGGAAAGAAATTAGGGAAACAATGCCCTTCATAATAGTCACAAATAATACAAAATATATTGAGGTAACTCTAGCCAAACAAGTGAAAGATCTGTATGACAGATACTTCAACTCTCTAAAGAAAGAAATCAAAGAAGATATCAGAAAGTGGAGAGATTTCCCATGCTCATGGATTGATATAATTAATATAATAAAAATGACCATTCTACCAAAAGCTATCTACAGATTCAACTCAATCCTCATCAAAAAACCAACACAATTCTTCAAAGATATGGAAAGAACAATTTTCAAATTCATCTGGAAAAACAAACAAACAAACAAAAAACCCAGATTAGTGAAAACAATTCTTAACAATAAAATAATATCTGGGGAATTCACCATCCCTGCCCTCAAGCTCTATTACAAAAAATTAGTGATAAAAACTGCATGGTATTGGTACACAGACAGACAGGTTTATCAATGGAATAGAATTGAAAACCCAGAAACAAAACCCCACCCTTATGCACATTTGATCTTTGACAAAGAAACAAAAACATACAATGGAAAAGAGAAAGCATCTTCAATAAATGGTGCCCATTTGTATGTAGAAAGGTGAAAGTAGATCCATATTTGCTACCTTGCACAAAGCTCAAGTACAAGTGGATTAAGAACCTCAACATAAAACCAGATAGCCTGAATCTAATAGAAGAGAAATTGGGAAAGAGTCATAATCTCATGGGCCTGGGGGGAAATTTTATAAACAGAACTCCAATGGCTCAGTCTCTAAGATCAAAAATTGATAAATAGGACCTCATGAAACTGGAAAGCTTCTGTAAGGCAAAGGACATAGTCAATAGGACAAATTCTCAATCTATAAATAGGGAATAGACTCTTCACTAATCCAACATCATATAGAAGACTAATATCCAAATATACTTAAAAAATATCTCAAGAAGCTAACCACCAAAAAACAAACAAACAAACAAACAAACAACCCAATCAAAAAATGGGGTATGCATCTAAATATAAATGTATATATTTTAAGAAGCTTCAATAGAAGGTTTATATTTGAACCTTGAAATTGTTCTTAATGTTAATTTTCTTTCCCTGTACTCCCTCTGACACCCATCTCTTCCATCCTCAATCCTCATGTAATTCTCTTACTACAACCTCTCCACATCATCTCTCCAAAATTATACATTCATTTCTTCTTCCTTAGAAAATCCTCCCCTCCTCACTATTCCCATAAGATTCTATACCTGAACTTTGTGGTTCTAGAGATGTTAGTATGCCTATGAATGGGTCAAAAGCTAACATCTACACATAAGTGACAGTATAACAAAGATTTTCTGTCTCAGGGTGTTGGTTAACTATTAAAAAAAAAAATCTCGATTAGAAAATTTCACCTGGGAAGAACCACCCCAAATACGGATCATTTAAAAGATCTTTCAAGGAGACTAATTTCTACTCTGAATGAGATGTTCTAATTCTCCCATCATAAAATTCTTATAGAAATTTCTATTTATTTGAAGTCTCAGCAGGCAGGATAAAATGAATCTCAATACAAAGGAAATTCAAAGATCTTTCCATGAAACTTCCAAATGCAGAAATGGAAGAATAGAGCCATGAGTCCCACCATGTGTTTTCTTTGATTGGTTGTTTAGTCCCAGGGAGCTCTGTGGGTACTGGGTACTTCATATTGTTGTTTCTCCTATGGGGCTGCAAACCCCTTCATCTCCTGGGGTACTTTATCTAGCTCCTTCATTGGGGACCCTGTGCTCTGTCCATTAGATGATTGTGGGCATCCACTTTTGTATTTGTTAGTCACTGGCAGAGCCTCTGATGAGACAGCTCTATCAGGTTCCTGTCTACAAGCTCTTGTTGGCATCCACAATAGCGTCTGTGTTTCATGGTTGTTTATGGAATGGATTCAACAGGTAGGGCAGCCTCTGGATGGTCATACCTTCAGTCTCTGCTCTGAACTTTGTCTCTGTAACTCTTGCCATGGATATTTTATACCCACTTCTAAGAAGGACCAAACTTTTCACACTTTGGTCTTCCTTCTTGAGTTTCAGGTGTTTTGGAAATGGTATCTTGGGTATTCTGGGCTAATATCCATTTATCAGTGAGTGCATATCATGTGTGTACTTTTGTGATTGGGTTACCTTACTCAGGATGATATCCTCCAGATGCATCCATTTGCCTAAGAATTTCCTAAATTCGTTGTTTTTAATAGCTGAGTAGTACTCCATTGTGTAAATTTACCACATTTTTTATATCCATTTCTCTGTTGAGGGACACTTTGGTTCTTTCCAGCTTGTGGATATTATAACTAAGGCTGCTATGAACACAGTGGATAATGTGTACTTATTACAAGTTGGAGCATCTTCTGGGTATTTGCCCAGGAATGGCATTGCCGAATCTTCTAGTAGTATTATGTCCAATTTTCTGAGGAACTAACAAACTGATCTCCAGAGTGGTTGTACCAGCTTGCAATCCCACCAGCAATGGAGGAGTGTTCTTCTTTCTCCACATCCTCGCTAGCATCTGTTGTTACCTGAATTTTTTATCTTAGCCATTTTGACTGGTGTGAGGTGAAATCTCGGGGTTGTTTTGATTTGCATTTCCCTGATGATTAAGAATGTTGAACATTATTAGGTGCTTCTCAGCCATTCAGTAATCCTCATTTGAGAACTCTTTTTTTTTTTTTTAGCTCTGTATCCCATTTTTAATAAGGCTATTTGGTTTTCTGGGGTATGACTCCTTGAGTTCTTTGTATATATTGGATATTAGCACACTATCGGATTTAGGATTGATAAAGGTCTTTCTCAGTCTGTTAATTGTCATTTTGTTTTGTTTTGTTTTTTTTTTTTTTCATTTTCTTTATATTTTATTAGGTATGTTCTTCATTTACATTTACAGTGCTATCCCAAAATTCCCCCATAACCCCCCCACTCCCCTACCCACTCCCTCCCACAATTTGGCCCTGGCCTTCCCCTGTACTGAAGCATAAAAAGTTTGCAAGACCAATGAGCCTCTCTTTCCACTGATGGCCTACTAGGCCATCTTGTGATACATATGCAACTAAAGACATGAGCACCAGGGGGTTAGGGTTAGTTCATATTGTTGTTCAACCTATAGTGTTGCAGATCCCTTTAGCTCCTTGGGTACTTTCTCTAGCTCCGCCATTGGGGACCTTGTGATCCATCCAGTAGCTGACTGTGAGTATCCGCTTCTGTGTTTGCTAGGCCCCACCATAGCCTCACAAGTGACAGCTATAACTGGGTCCTTTCATCAAAATCTTGCTAGTGTATGCAATGGAGTCAGCGTTTAGAGGCTAATTATGGGATGGATCCCTGGGTATGGCAATCTGTAGATGGTCCATCCTTTCGTTTCAGCTTCCAACATTGTCTCTGTAACTCCTTGCATGGGTGTTTTGTTCCCAATTAGACTAAGGGGCAAAGTGTCAACACTTTGGTCTTTGTTCTTCTTCAGTTTCATTTGTTTTGCAAATTGTATCTTGTGGCTTGGGTATTTTAAGTTTCTGTACACACTTATCAGGGTGTACATATCATGTGAGTTGTTTTGTGATTGGGTTACCTCACTCAGGATGATGCCCTCCAGGTCCATTCACTTGCACAGGAATTTCATAAATTCATTGTTTTTAATAGCTGAGTAGTACTCCATTGTGTAAATGTACCACATTTTCTGTATCCATTCCTCTGTTGAGGGGCATCTGGGTTCTTTCTGGCTTCTGGCTATTATAAAAAAGTCTGCTATGAATATAGTGGAGCATGTATCCTTATTACCATTTGGAACATCTGGATATATACACAGTAGAGGTATTGTGGGATCCTCCAGTAGTACAATGTCCAATTTTCTGAGGAACCGACAGACTGATTTCTAGAGTGGTTGTACAAGCTTGCAATCCCACCAACGATGGAGGAGTGATCCTTTCTCCACATCCGCGCCAGCATCTACTGTCACCTGAATATTTCATCTTAGCCATTCTGACTGGTGTGAGGTGGAATCTCAGGGTTGTTTTTATTTGCATTTCCATGATGATTAAGGATCCTGAACATTTTTTCAGGTGCTTCTCAGGCATTCTGTATTCCTCAGGTGTGAATTCTTTGTTCAGTTCTGAGCCCCATTTCTTAATGGGGTTATTTAATTTTCTGGAGTCCACCTACTTGAGTTCTTTTTATATATTGGATATTAGTCCCCTATCTGATTTAGGATAATTAAAGATCCTTTCCCAATATGTTGGTGGCTTTTTTTGTCTTACTGATGGTGTCTTTTGCCTTACAGAAGCTTTGCAATTTTATGAGGTCCCATTTGTCCAGCCTCTATCTTAGAGCACAAGCCATTGCTGTTCAATTCAGGAATTTTTCCGCTGTGCCCACATCTTCAAGGATTTTCCCCCCTTTCTCCTGTATAAGTTTCAGTGTCTCTGGTTTTATGTGGAGTTCCTTGATCCACTTAGATTTGACCTTAGTACAGGGAGATAGGAATGGATCAATTTGCATTCTTCTACATGATAACTACCAGTTGTACCAGCACCATTTGTTGAAAATGCTGTCTTTTTTCCACTGGATGGTTTTAGCTCCCTTGTCAAAGATCAAGTGACCATACGTGTGTGGGTTCATTTCTGTGTCTTCAATTTTATTCCATTGGTCTACTTGTCAGTTGCAACAAAAGTACCATGAAGTTTTTATCACAATTGCTCTGTAGTACATCTTTAGGTCAGGCATGGTGATTCCACCAGAGGTGCTTTTTATCCTTGAGAAGATTTTTTGGTATCCTCGGTTTTTTGTTATTCCAGATGATTTTGCAGATTGCCCTTTCTAATTTGTTGAAGAATTGAGTTTTAATTTTGATTGTGATTGCATTGAATCTGTAGATTGCTTTTGGCAAGATAGCCATTTTTACTATATTGATCCTGCCAATCCATGAGCATGGGAGATCTTTCCATCTTCTAGGAATCTCTTTAATTTCTTTCTTTAAAGACTTGTGTTTCTTATCATACAGATCTTTCACTTCCTTAGTTAGAGTTATGCCAAGTTATTTTATATTATTTGTGACTATTGAGAAGGGTGTTGTTTCCATAATTTCTTTCTCAGACTATTTATCCTTTGTGTAGAGAAAGGGCATTACCTTGTTTGAGTTAATTTTATATCCAGCTACTTCATTGAAGCTCTTTACCAGGTTTAGGAGTTCTTTGGTGAAATTTTTAGGGTCACTTATATATACTGTCATATCATCTGCAAAATGTGGTATTTTGACTTCCTCCTGTCCAATTTGTATCCCCTCGATCTCCTTTTGTTGTCAAATTGCTCTGGCTAGGACTTCAAGTACAATGTTGAATAGGTAGGCAGAAAGTGGGCAGCCTTGTCTAGTCCCTGATTTTAGTGGGATTGTTTCCAGCTTCTCACCATTTACTTTGATGTTGGCTACTGGTTTGGTGGTAGATTGCTTTTAACATGTTTAGGTAGGTATGGTCCTCAAATTCCTGATCTTTTCATGACTTTTATTATGAATGGGTGTTGGATTTTGTCAAATGCTTTCTCGACATCTAACAAGATTATCATGTGGTTTTTCTTTTTGAGTTCGTTTATATAGTGGATTACGTTGATGGGTTTCCATATATTAAACCATTCCTGCATCCCTGGAATGAAACCTACTTGGTCAGGATGAATGGTTGTTTTGATGTGTTCTTTGATTTGGTTAGCGAGAATTTTATTGAATGTATTTGAATCGATATTCATAAGGGAAATTGGTCTGAACTTCTCTATCTTTGTTGGGTCTTTCTGTTGTTTAGGTCTCAGAGTAATTGTGTCTTCATAGAAAGAATTGGGTAGAGGACCTTCTGCTTCTATTCTGTGGAATAGTTTTTGAAGAACTGGAATTAGATCTTCTTTGAAGGTCTTATAAAACTTGGCACTAAATCCATTTTGTCCTGTGCTTTGTTTATTTGGGAGACTATTAACGACTGCTTCTATTTCTTTAGGGGGTATAAGACTGTTTAGATCATTAACCTGATCCTGATTTAACTTTGGTACCTGGTATCTGTTTAGAAATTTGTCAATTTTATCCAGGTTTTCCAGTTTTGTTGAGTATAACTTTTGTAGAAGGATCTAATAGTGGTTTGGATTTCTTCAGTATCTGTTGTTATGTCTCACTTTTCATTTCTGATTTTGTTAAGTAGGATGCTGTCCCTGTGCCCTCTAGTGAGTCTGGCTAAGGGTTTATCTATCTTGTTGATTTTCTCCAAGAACCAGCTCCTTGTTTGGTTGATTCTTTGAATAGTTCTTCTTGTTTCCACTTGATTGATTTCGCCCCTGAGTTTGATGATGTCCTGCTTTCTAGTCCTCTTGGGTGAATTTGCTTCCTTTTGTTCTAGAGCTTTTAGGTGTGTTGTCAAGGTGCTAGTGTCTGTTCTTTCTAGTTTCTTAGTTTTTCTTTGAAATGCTTTTATTGTGTCCCATAAGTTTGGGTATGTTGTGGCTTCATTTTCATTAAACTCTAAAAAGTCTTTAATTGCTTTCTTTATTCCTCCCTTGACCAAGTTATCATGAGAAGACTGTTGTTCAGTTTCCACGTGAATGTTGGCTGTCTATTATCTATGTTGTTATTGAAGATCAGCCTTAGTCCCTGGTGATCTTATAGGATGCATGGGACAATTTCAATATTTTTGTATCTGTTGAGGCCTGTTTTGTGACCAATTATATGGTTAATTTTGGAGAAGGTACCATGAGGTGCTGAGAAGAAGGTATATCCTTTGTTTTAGGATAAATGTTCTGTAGATATCTGTTAAATCCATTTGTTTTATATTTCTGTTAGTTTCACTTTGTCCTTCTTTAGTTTCTGTTTCCAAGATCTGTCCATTGATGAAAGTTGTGTGTTGAAGGCCCCCACTATTATTGTGTGAGTTGAAATGTGTGCTTTGAGCTTTACTAAAGTGTCTTTAATGAATGTGGCTGCCCTTGCATTTGGAGCATATTCATAATTGAGAATTCCTCTTGAAAGATTTTACCTTTGATGAGTAGGAAATATCCCTCCTTGTCTTTTTTGATAACTTTGGATTGGAAGTCGATTTTATTAGATACTAGAATCGCTACTCCAGCTTCTTTCTTCAGACCATTTGCTTGCAAAATTGTTTTCCAGCCTTTCATTCTTAGGTAGTGTCTGTCTTTTTCCCTGAGATAGGTTTCCTTTAAGCAGCAAAATGTTGGGTCCTGTTTTTGTAGCCAGTCTGTTAGTCTTTTTCTTTTTATTGGGGAATTGAGTCCATTGATATTAAGAGGTATTAATGAAAAGTAATTGTTGCTCCCTAATATTTTTGTTGTTAGAGAGGGCATTCTGTTCTTGTGGCTGTCTTCTTTTAGGTTTGTTGAAGGATTACTGTGTTGCTTTTTCTAGGACATGGTTTCCGTCGTTGTATTGTTTTGGTTTTTTGTTTGTTTGTTTGTTTTTTCTGTTATTATACTTTGGAGGGCTGGATTCGTGGAAAGATAATGTGCGAATTTGGTTTTGTCATGGAATACTTTGTTTTCTCCATTTATGGTAATTGAAAGTTTGGCTGGGTATAGTAGCCTGGGCTGGCATTTGTGTTCTCTTAGTGTCTGTATAACATCTGTTCAGGATCTTCTTGCTTTCATAGTCTCTGTTGAAAAATCTGGGGTAATTCTGATATGCCTGCCTTTATATGTTACTTGACCTTTATCCCTTACTGCTTTTAATATTCTATCTTTATTTAGTGCATTTGTTGTTCTGATTATTATGTGTTGGGAGGAATTTCTTTTCTGGTCCAGTTTATTTGGAGTTCTGTAGGCTTCTTGTATGTTCATGGGCAGCTCTTTCTTTAGGTTTGGGAAGGTTTCTTCTATAATTTTGTTGAAGATGTTTGCTGGCACTTTAAGTTGAAAATCTTCATTCTCATTTAATCCTATTATCCATAGGTTTGGTCTTCTAGTTTTTTCCTGGATTTATTGGGTGTTTTGAGTTAGGATCTTTTCGCATTTTGCATTTTCTTTGATTGTTGTGCCCACGTTCTCTATGGAATCTTCTGCACCTGTGATTCTCTTTTCCATCTCATGTATTCTGTTGCTGATGTTCCCATCTATGGTTCCAAATTTCTTTCCTAGGTTTTCTATCTCCAGCGTTGCCTCACTTTGGGTTTTCTCTATTTTGTCTACTTCCCTTTTTAGGTCTAGTATGGTTTTGTTCATTTTCATCACCTGTTTGGATGTGTTTTCCTGTTTTTCTTTAAGCACTTCTACCTGTTTGGTTGTGTTTTCCTGTTTTTCTTTAAGGACTTGTAACTCTTTAGCAGTGTTCTCCTGTATTTCTTTAAGTGAGTTATTAAAGTCCTTCTTGATGTCCTCTACCATCATCATGAGATATGCTTTTAAATCTGGCTCTAGCTTTTTGGGTGTTTTGGGGTGCCCTGGACTGGCTGAGGTGGGAGTGCTGCATTCTGATGATGGTGAGTGGTCTTGATTTCTGTTAGTAAGATTCTTACATCTGCCTTTCGCCATCTGGTAATCTCTGGAGTTAGTTGTTATAGTAGTCTCTGGTTAGAGCTTGTTCCTTTTGTGATTCTGTTAGCCTCTATCAGCAGACCTGGGAGACTAGCTCTCTCCTGAGTTTCAGTGGTTAGAGCACTCTCTGCAGGCAAGCTCTTCTCTTGCAGGGAAGGTCCACAGATATCTGGTGTTTGGACCTGCCTCCTGGCAGAAGATGAAGGCTCGAAACAGGGCCTGTTCAAGAAGCTGTTAGCCTCTGTAGTCCACACTTTCACCTGTGCAGACTAGTTTTAGAGGGATATGGGAACCAAGATGGCTCCCCCAGGTGCTCAGGCAAAGCCCTCCTGGGCGGGGCAGACACCTCTCCTCTGGCAGGGAAGGTGCCTAGATGTCTGAAGCCCAAAACAGGTCTGACTCAGAAGCTGTGTTGCTTCTGCCTGTTCCAGAAGTTGTTAGCTTCTGTAGTACACACTCTCACCTGTGCAGACTAGTCTCGACAGGATCCGGGAACCAAGATAGCTCCCCCAGGTGCTCTGGCAAAGCCCTTGCCTTATTGTTTTATTGACAGAGTCTTTTCCCTTACAGAAGCTTTGCAATTTTTTGATGTCCAATTTTTTGATTCTTGATCTTACAACACAAACCATTGGTGCTCTGTTCAGAAATTTATCCCCTGTGCCCATATCTTCTAGGCTCTTTCCCACTTTCTCCTCTTTAAGTTTCAGAATCTGTTTTTATGTGGAATTCCTTGATCCACTTATACTTCAGCTTTGTACAAGATATAAGAATGGATCATTTCTTGAAAATGTGTCATTTTTCCATTGGAAGTTTTTAATTCCTTTGTCAAATATAAAGTGACTATATGTATGTGGGTTAATTTCTGGGTCATCAATTCTATTCCATTTATCTACTTGTCACTGTACCATTACCATTCAGTTCTGTTGTTGTTGTTGTTGTTGGTTTGTTTGTTTGTTTGTTTTAAATCACAATTTCTCTGTAGTACTTCTTGAGGTCAGGGATGATAATTCCAGCAGAGGTTCTCTTATTGTTGAGACTCATTTTTACTATCTAGCTGCATAAGTAGCAAAGGATGGCCTAGTCGTTCATCATTTTGAGGAGAGGCCTTTGGTACTATGAAGGTTCTATACCTCAGTATAGGGGAATGCCAGGGCCAGGACGAAGGGTTGAGTGCGCTGGAGATCAGGGGTAGGGGAAAATGGGATAGAGGATTTTCATAGGGGTAACTAGAAAAGGGGATAACAATTGAAATGTAAACAAAGAAAATACCTAATATAAATAAATGAATAAATAAATAATGCTGTAAAAATGACAAGAATAACAACAACAAAAACCTAACTCATATGTAATCAACATAGGTATAAATTGCTACTGGACTCAGTCAATGTTATATTAGGAAGTACAGCTCAAAACCTTGGGAATCTTGGACAGCCCAACATACTCTGTCAACGTCCAGTTGTGTGACTATATGCCCTCAGCCCTCAGCCCTCAGCCCTCAGCTTCTATTCGTTTTAAATGAAAGAATTAAATATAATTTCTAAATCTTAATTAATCAAGTGATTCTGAATTTATATGGAAAACTGATTTTGGTTGTTAGTCTATTTTATATTATTTCTCTAGTAACTAAATTTTAAAAATCAGATTAGAACCTTATATCTTTAAATACCAAGTGTGGTAAGATTTTGAGTTGAAGGTAGAAACTTAAAATTTAAGTTTTGATCATGGTGAAAAAAAGAAAAGAAATGGAAGAGTAGTATCTTATTGTGAGACTGTTTTTTCATCTAAGATATCTAACCTGCCAGAGTCCAGTATTTCATACATCTCTGCAACATTCATTTACTCTTATATGATAAAACTTTATGTAAATCTTTTTATGACTTACAGTTTCAGTAAGTTGTCAGATTATCTTACAAGAGAAACTGAAGGATAGGCAATGATGAATTAAAGCTGGGCAGGACCACATCTTCTCACAGACTGTTGTAAAGTGGACATCTGTTCTTCTATTTAAGCTTTAATCTCACTCCAGTCCCCTTAAGGGGACTTTGGAGATACACTAAAGTGTGTAGAACGACAAAATGTTGCCACATTGAATAAATCTCCTTTACTGCCTTCTTCTATTAAAGGGGAAGCTCTTCTAGTCTTCTATCAATGTTATTTATATTCTGAAATAATAAACCAGTAAATTAAAATGCTAATTAAATTTATAAAAATTGGCAAATGTTTTAAGACAATGATAGGATAGTGATTTTCCTCTCTTATTAAGCAAATGAAAACCAGAACAAAATAATAATAATTTTCAAGATCATTAATATCCTATATTAATAGACACTGGCCATTGATTGATAGTAACAGATAGCAACATTTTCAATTTTATAGAAAACAATGCACAAAAGAAAAATATTTGTTCATATTATTCATATAATATGAAGAGACAGAGCCTAGACTATCTCAATCTTCAATTTCTGGATTTAGCATATCTGCCAAATGAAATGTAGAATAGTATCCAGAGTATGCTGAGAATAATATTGGGCATGAATGTGAAGAAACTATTGCATGATAATAAAAAGAATCATTCCAAGAGATTGCAGTTCAAAGTGAAGATACAGTTATAAAAAGATTATCTACCTCTATAGGTCATTGAATCAACTATGCAGAAGTAATTACCAGTAAAAAAAAGAACTTTACACTGTGATTGATGTACTTAAGATACTTTATAACTTTTAATTAAATTTGTATGCATACTAAAACATTTCATTATGGGATTTTCATACATATTTATTTAACATTACTATTCCTTTTCCACTCACAGCTCCTATCCTCCTTGTAACTTCAATACTGGCCCAATTCATTCCCATAATAGTACCTACTCAACTCTTCTGTCTAATTCATTGCATTGCACTATTATTTACTCTCTATTAAAGCTCTGTTAGTCATACAGTCACTGTTCTAGTTTCATGACTTATACACAAACATACAACATGTGATACATACAACATTGTAGGACTGACATGTAAAAGAAAACATGTATATATCTATCTGAACTTGACTACACTTAATATGATAATTCTTTCCATTTTCCAGATAATAATAACATGATATAATTTTTTTCTTCATAGGTAAATAGAATTCCATTTTGTGTATAATCATAAAATAATGTTCCCCTGGAAATTTTCAAGCATTCTTGCTGTTATTTCTTTGTCTCTCTTCTCTTTCTTTCTGTGTCTCCACCCCATTTTAAAGTCTTTCCCCAGGTTTTCCCATTTCTCCTTCATGGTTGCATTAAGTAATACAGTAAAGTAACCTCAAAGGCAGTAAAATGCATCAATTAAAAAATGAAACAGAGAGCTCTTTCATTTCAGTCCCTTCTGACTTACTCTTAGTCCTACTGCAGTCTGCCTTCAGGAGCCCCTTATCCCTCCCTACCTCTGTTCCCCGAGGAATCCCTCCTCATGGTGCAGATCCAAGGTCTCACTAGGGCCTTCCTACAGAATTTTCTGCAGTTTATTTTCTTGTGTCAGTTGCTGATATATATATATATATATATACACTTTCTCACAGGAACTCCCAGCAGTACTAGTACTTTGGGCTATGATGCATGTAAGTGATTTTTAAAACAATTTTATTAGATATATTCTTCATTTACATTTCAAATGCTATCCCAAAAGTCCCCTATACACTCTCCCCACCCTGCTTCCAATCCCATGCACTCCCATTTCCTGGCCCTGGCATTCCCCTGTACTGGGGCATATAATCTTTGCAAGACCAAGGGCCTCTCCTCCCAGTGATGGCCGACTAGACCATCTTCTGCTATATATGCAGCTAGAGACACGAGCTCAGGGGTACTGGTTAGTTCATATTGTTGTTCTTCATATAGGGTTACAGTGATTTTTAACTATCTACTTTGTCCTATACTAACTCTTAGTCCTGTAGCAGTCTGATGAAGTTCCTCCTTTCAATTTGTCTCCACTACCTGGAGACTGCTTCTTGTTTGAACCTGTACCCTCTAGCACTTTTCTGCCCAATTCCATTCCTTTGTGTCACCCACTAACCCCAAAAGCACTTTCTACCATGGACTTCACAGCCACTCCAATTCATAGGTCCAAAACAAACAATAGCTACCAAAGAACAAATACATATCTAACAAAGACAAAACTAGATATCTACATAAAAAATCATCTCGATTATTTTGTTCCCCCTTCTAAGTAGGACTGAAGCATCTACACTTTGGTCTTCCTTCCTCTTGAAGTTCATGTGGTCCATGAGTTATATCGTGGGTATTCCATGCTCTTTGGCTAATACCCACTGATCAGTGAGTACATACCATCTGTTTACTTCTGTGTCTGAGTTACCTCACTCAGGATGTTATTTTCTAAATCCATCCACTTTCCTGTTAATTTCATGATGTCATTGTTTTTAATAGCTGAGTAGTATTCCATTATGTAAATGTAGCACATTTTCTAACACCAAAATCAGACACTATTACAGATACTAAGAACTGCTTGCTGACAGGAGCCTGATACAGCTGTGTCCTAAGATTCTCTTCCAGATCCTGACCAATACAGATATGGACACTTGCAGCCAACCATTGGACTGAGTACATGGATCCTAATGGAGAAGTTAGGGGAAGGAATGAAAGAAATGAAGGGGTTTTATGTGGGCAATTGCAGACTGGTATCCAGTTGAGCTGAGGTCTGAACCCTGATGGTCATAATTCACCTACATGACACAGTAGGTGTTCCCTCATGCTCCTGGAACTCTGGCCCCTGCCTAAGGTACCACCCCCCACAGCCCCCACAAGAGAAGCATTGTCAGTAGTCATGTAAGCAATGGCCCAAGCTTCTGACCTTCAGGCTAAACTCCTCCCCAGTTACCTAGCAACGGTGAAGACCATTAAAAAGGGGTACTCAGTCCTCACCTCTTACTCTAACTCCTTTGTCCTCTCATCTCTAATTTCTCTCTCCTCTTTCCTTTCTCTTTGTCTTCTTCTTTCCTCTCCCCTCTCCCTCTTTCTTTCTCTCTTGCCTCTCTCTCTCTCTCTCTCTCTCTCTCTCTCTCTCTCTCTCTCTCTCTCTCTCTCTCTCTCTCTCTCTCTCTCTCTCCCTCTCCCTCTCCCTCTCCCTCTCCCTCTCCCTCTCCCTCTCCCTCTCCCTCTCCCTCTCCCTCTCCCTCTCCCTCTCCCTCTCCCTCTCCCTCTCCCTCTCCCTCTCCCTCTCCCTCTCCCTCTCCCTCTCCCTCTCCTCCCTTTCCCCTGTATTTCTATAATAAATCTCTTAAACAATAGAGTGTCTCTGCTCCATCAAGAACTGCTGTGCACTCTGGTCAGTGTTGGGAACTTCTTTCCCTATTCCCTCTCTCCTGCAACCCTGGGGCTTTAGCAAGGTAGCTCCAGGGGGGGCGATGTCCCTGGTCAGGGGCTGACCCTTTGCCCCCCCCTCCCTCACCCCCCCCCCCGCTGCGTGAATCAGGAATACTCAACTGGGGCCAAGTGGAAAAGCATCCCGGAAGTCTCCCCTCTTCTGCCTGCCCAGAGTACAGGAACTCTGGCCAGACTAGGCATATTTTCCTCCCCAATTTTTCCCCAGGGCCCTCAGGGTCCCCCCTTTATTTTGTTCCCAACAGCCTTTTCTGGCATCAATGGGAGTGGAAGCCCTTGTCATGTAAAGATTTGATGCCCCAGTGTAGAGGACTGATGGGGCAGTGAAGTAAGATTGGGTAGGTGGGTGGAGGAGCACCCTCATAGAAGTGGGGTAAGGGGAGATGGAATAGGGGGTTGGCAGAGGGGAAACTGGGAAAGGGGATAACATTTGAAATGTAAGTAAATAAAATAAAACAAAGTACATCAAACACAATAACTTCAGATGCCTAAATGTGAGTGCAAAAATACAAACATGAACAGACAATACAATATTCAGTCTCCAGCACTCAGTAGATATACTGAGAAAAGCAAGCTAGGTAAAATCTACAATATATCAAGAATGAAAAACAAACAAACAAACTGGATATCAAGGAAAATAGAGTTCTCAAAGAAAAAGCACAAAGGGGTGAGAATAATTTAAATCGATGTTCAACATTATTATCAGAGAAATTCAAACTAAAACTACTTTGAGATTCTATTTTAATCCTCAGAATGGCCAAAATCATTAAAACAAATATCATCCCATGGAGATACTGATGCAGGTAGAGGAATGCTCATTACTGCTGGTAGGAGGACAACTCATACAGCCACTATGGAAATCACAGTTGAGGTTCTTCAAGAAGGCAGGAATAGTTCTAGCTCAAAAATCCCTCTTGGGAATACACTAAAGGAACCCTTTATCCTAATTAAGAGATACTTAATTATGTCCACTTCTGCTTTATTCATAATAGTAAGAAATTGAAAGCAGTTTAGACTTCTATCAGATGATGCATGGATAATGAAACTGTGGTATATTTAGAAAAAGGAATATTATTTAGCTGTTATTAGAAAAAGAAGTGGATCCAGAAAAATAATAATCCTGAGCGAGGTAACCTATTATCTAAAAGACAAAAATACACTTTGTTCTCTTGTAAAAGGATATTAGCTTTTCATCTTATAAATGCACTCTACATTTTTTTTAATTAGGTATCTATCTGATACTCACTGAAAAAGGGAAAATTGGTTTTCTCCAATGGAGTCTCCTTGTGTATAGCATCAAGACTTAGCACCAAGTAGTAGTTGGTCAACAAAACCCAAACTAAATGTCATTTTTGCAGACTTTTTGTTTCATTCTGTTTTATTTCTATATTCTAATTATTGTGAATAAAACAGCATGGACATGATCAAATACATATTTCTGAGTAGAATATTGAGTTCTTGGTGGATCCCATGAATGTAATTTTATTTTGTGAATACAATCCTATTCATATCGTAGGCACTGCATATGTTTTCTTTAAAATGTTTTAGTGTTCTTTCAGGAAAATTTTTCTGGCATGTGCAACAGTGTCTGCGTTTGGTGACTGATTATGGGATGGATCCCCTGGTGGGGTAATCTCTGGATAGTCCATCCTTTCGTCTTATCTCCAAACTGGACCCTGATATAGCTGTCTAGTTTGAGGCTATGCCAGTGCCTGGCAAATACAGAAGTGGATGCTCACAGTCATCTATTGGATGGAACACAGGCCTCCCAACATAGGAGCAAGAAAGAGTACACAAGAAGCTGAAGGGGTCTGCAACCCTATAGGTGGAACAACAATATGAACTAACCAGCACCCCTAGAGCTCATGTCTCTAGCTTCATATGTAGCAGAAGATGGTCTAGTCAGCCATCATTAGGAAGAGCGGCCGCTTGGTCTTGCAAACTTTATATGTCTCAGTACAGGGGACCGCCAGGGCCAAGATGTGAGAGTGGGTGCGTAAGGGAGCAGGGCAGGGGGAGGGTATAGGGGACTTTCAGGATAGCATTTGAAATGTAAATGAAGAAAATATCTAATAAAAGTTGAAAAAAAGAGGTTTAGTGTTTTGGGATTAATTTATATTTCATTGTTTATTTTTCCTATTTTTCTAAATTTTCTAAATTTGTATTAAATCAATTTACTTATTTATATTCCAGTTGTCATCCCTCTTCCTTGTCCCCCTTCCCCAAATTCTTTACCCCATACCACTTCCACTTTGCCTCTGAATGGGTGCTCTCTCACCCACTCCCACCTTACCCTCACCAGTATCCCATTTCTTATCAAGATTCTAAATGATTAGATACACATCCTCTCCCACTGAGGCCAGACAAGGCATTCCTCTTCTACCTATGTGCTGGGGGTCATGGGACAACCCATGTGTGATCTTTGGTTTGTTCCATAGTCTCTGGGAGCTCTGTGGCATCTGGGTTAGTTGCCATTGTTGTTCTTACTATGGGGTTGCCATTCCTTTCAGCTATTTCACTTGTTCTATTTCTAGGACTGGTAAACTATTTGTAATTTCTTCTTTCACCCATCCTTCTTTCAGTAGTATGTTTTTATTCACTGTAGGTTTTTGTAATTTTTACAAATTCGTTATCTCTTCATGTTAAGCTCAATTGGGAAAGTTTAAGCTTAAGTGATGCAGCCTTATTGAAGAAAGTACTTCGTTCAGGCCAAGATTTGACATTTCATTGCACCACTTCCAGTAGACTATGTTCTTCATCAATATGTTTGAGGATGTATGCTCTCAGTTTCTTACCTCTGACAGCATGCCTGGCACTGCTGAAATATTTTTTTCCATGATAGTCTTATTCCTCTGAAAACATAAGCCTAAATAAACTCTCTTCTTCTTCTTTTTTTAATAGCTTCATTTTAATAGTAGTATTGCTATTTTTTTAATTAGGTATTTATTTCATTTACATTTCCAATGCTATCCCAAAAGTCCCCCACATGCTCCCCCACCCACTCCCCCACCCACCCACTCCCACTTCTTGGCCCTGGCATTCCCCTATACTGAGGCATATAAAGTTTGTATGACCAATGGGCCTCTATTTCCACTGATGGCCGACTAGGCCATCTTCTGATACATATGCAGCTAGAGACACGAGCTCTGGGGGATACTGGTTAGTTCATATTGCTCCACCTATAGGGTTGCAGATCCCTTGAGCCCCTTGGGTACTTTCTCTAGTCCTCCGTTGGGGGCCCTGTGATCCATTCAATAGCTGACTGTGAGTATCCACTTCTGTGTTTGCTAGGCCCTGGCATAGTCTCACAAGAGTCAGCTATATCTGGGTCCTTTCAGCAAAATCTTGCTAGTGTATGCAATGGTGTCAGCGTTTAGAAGCTGATTATGGGATGGATCCCTGGATACGGCAGTCTCTAGATGCTCCATCCTTTCATCTCAGCTCCAAACTTTGTCGCTGTAATTCCTTCCATGGGTGTTTTGTTCCCAATTCTACGAAGGGGCAAAGTGACCACACTTTGGTCTTTGTTCTTCTCGAGTTTCATGTGTTTAGCAAATTGTATCTTATATCTTGGGTATTCTAAGTTTCTGGGCTAATATCCACTTATCAGTGAGTACATATTGTGTATGTTCTTTTGTGATTGGGTTACCTCACTCAGGATAATGCCCTCCAGATCCATCCATTTGCCTAGGAATTTCACAAATTCATTGTTTTTAATAGCTGAGTAGTACTCCATTGTGTAAATGTACCACATTTTCTGTATCCATTCCTCTGTTGAGGGGCATCTGGTTTCTTTCCAGCTTCTGGCTATTATAAATAAGGCTGCTATGAACATAGTGGAGCATGTGTCCTTCTTACTGGTTGGAACATCTTCTGGATATATGCCCAGGAGAGGTATTGCCGGATCCTCCAGTAGTACTATGTCCAATTTTCTGAGGAACCACCAGACTGATTTGCAGAGTGGTTGTACAAGCTTGCAATCCCACCAACAATGGAGGAGTGTTCCTATTTTTCCACATCCACACCAGCTATAAGTTATCTTTGTCATATTTTATGATGGCAACAGAAAATAACTAATACATTGAGATATATATTTGGCTTATGGCTTCTTTTTTTCTCTTTTTTTGTTCTGTGTATTAACTATTTTCACTATAATTTGTCATGAAGATTTTCTGCTCCTGTCTATTTTTTGTATTCTGTATATTTCTAGTATCTGCATGGATATATCTTTTCACCTTTTCAGGAAGTGGTTTTCTATGATCCTATTGAAAAACATCCTCTATGATTTTGAACAAAGATTATTCACCTTTGACCATAATTTTTTTAAAAAAATGATATTTTCATCATGTCTTGAAAGTTCAGTATATCCCTTTTCTGTGTGTGTTTTTAATGTATCATATTCTTTGACTGAGAAGTTCAATTCCTCTACTTTATCCTTAGTTCTGATACTCCTTTCTAATTGTCCTGTTCTACTGAAAAGCGTTTCCACTACAATTTCTGGTTGGTTCAGAACAGAAATTTTAGTTAAATTTTAATATGTATGTAAAAATTTCCAACATTTTATCTAAAAAACTAATTAATATAACATGCAATAATATGCAATTCCCAATATAATGTTTTACATCTTACATTTCATTGTGCTAAAGATCAAAAATAGCATTGTCTTATACATACATTTTAGCAAGCACTTTACCATATCCTCAACCATTTGTCTTAGATAGTATCTAATCTTGAAGCTCAGGCTTGCCTCAAATTTGCAATCCTCATGTTAAATCTCTCAAATATTTGTTACAGATGTGTGCTACCATACCCAACATATATGAATTCTTATTCTTTAGTTTGAAATAGATACCTTAAACCAAATATTGTTAGATGTTCAGATTCTTACTGATGTTTTTAATCATCTTAATTCCCAAATAACTACTTGATACTATTTCACTCAACCTTATAATAATTTCAAAATACTTAAAAATTATTTTAAACACATAAGACTTTAAGTTTGTATGTCCCTGTAAACTTAAATACAAAGTAATGTGCTGAATTGGATATCTCAAATTTCAATTTATCTGGTCTCAATTATTTGTTGACAATACTTCATACCAAAGTAGATTCAGTCAAATATTCCATTTAATCACAGTTAACCTCTATTTTCTAAAAGCAGATATGTTAATATTATAAAATACAAAATTGCAGAAAGCATATATTTACTCTCTGACAGATGTAGGAATGTGAATATACTTTGGCATCTATTTATCTAAGGAAGGTAGACATAGACAGGAACATATAAATAATATGTGCTCTGTTCTTCTCATGAATATCTATTTTTCATCAACCCCATATAGTGGTTTCTGTTAGTAATTGGATTGAGGATTGGTTTTAGACTTTCCATATCATTTACTTTGAAACTAATGAGCATGGTCTGTATCTCCGTAAATGCTGATTTTCAAAAATACTTGAGTGAAAAAGAACTTTAAAAAAATCTAAGTCATTCTGCCATTTACACATTTTTTATATCAACACACTTACTAGTGACATACATAAGTGTTTCCTCTGAACAGATTTAATTTTTAATTTTCCTGAATCAGTGTTAACCAGGAAAAAGGTAATTGTTGTCAAGAGTATTCAAACTGTCAGAATATCCTTCAATCTAAAAGCTGTTAGAATCTGTGCAAAAGTAATTACTGAAACTCTATTCAACTGTAATAATAACCTGCCACTGATGACAGCAATTACTGGGAAAGTGCAATAGAAATCAAAGGCACATTTTTCTCTGACAAGTACATTTCTAACTAAGGTTTACATTGGCTGAATAGTGTTGACAATGATGATGTGCTGTATCATTCTTAATCACGTCTGGCATGATGTTACAGTTTGAACTGCTCCCTGTTAGAAAACGACTAATTGCTTGTTTCATTTGACACTGTCCAGGCTCTCTCTGCAAAGGAATATATATTTTAGATGAATAGAGGTTAAATGTTATGCTTCTTTGACTGTTTTACATCCTTTTTAAGTGCAGGTTTTAAGTACATTTTGCCTCAAATAAAAGAAACTAATTGCAGTTAGGCCAAACTGACAAGGTAAACTTCTAAGATTTTACAAAGGTTTAGAAACCCATAATTAGGTCAAATTATGGCTGCTTCTTTCAACATGAACTTTTAGCAATGGTCATCTTCACTATCAACATTCTTGGACATGTTGCTTATACCATGCCTTGAAATGAAATCACAAGGAGCCCTTTAAATTTAATTCTCTAATGCTATCACTAGGAAGGTGAATCAAGGATGTTCTGCATATTTTTCTTGAAAAATCAGAAAACATTATATGATAAGTGGTTATTTTTTCTTCTGAAAGAAATTAAATATATAAAGTTAATAAAATATAATTATTTTTCATAAGAGACACAGGAAGAGTTTGAACATTGAAGATACTACAAGAAAAACTAAGACTTACTTCTTTACCCACTTTGGATAAATCAAATTGTCTCCAATATTTAGCTTCTTAAAAACATTTTTCTCTTCCATTTCTTTACTGGTGATACATTAACAACAATGTTATAAGGTAGAAACAACTAGAAACCACAGAAGTAGAATTCAGAAATCTAACTTTCATAGTGTCCAGGACAAAGACATATTTTGAATGTAGATATAATTTTTTGCTTGCAATGTTGTTAAATTTTATGTTAACTGAAATTTAAAGCAATACTAAATGAAGTACTGTGTTTTCTAGCTTTTTGCTGTTGTTCAAGAATTGCTTTTGGAAGTTCCTGGTAGAATTATCCCAACTGTTTTAAGTTGATTAATCAACAACCTTCAATTGAAACTATGGGTCGTTTTAGTGTAAAAAAAATATATGAAATATTTAAGGGTTACCTAGAGAGTCTGCATCTCCTGTAGATGCATATTATAAATACATTTTATTCTGAATAATTAGGAGGATGTGATGAAGATATTATAGGTATTCTGTTATTAACTTTATACCGTTATTTATTATGCTTTGGAAGAACAAGTCAAAACCTACACAGTTGAGAGTTCAAGTTCACAAAAGCTGTGAACCTGAAGCACACATTACACCTCACAAGCACCTCAATAGTTTAGAGAGTGTGTTTTCCAAGTGACTGGGGTCTAAACCTATTTTAAGGAGATCAGTTGATTTTTGTACTGTTTTGCTTTGATTTGTTTTGTTTTGTTTATTTCAGGCAAAAAGAAAAATTTTGTTTCTTTCTGGTCTGGTCTTGGAATCTTTGCAGCTTGGCTTGTTTGAGAGTTTTCTTTCCTGATTGGCTAATTTACCCTGGGAAGGAAGGTTTTAGTAAATCTGGCTTGTTTCAGAGACTTCCTGAAGCTATTTTGAGTTGTTTACTTCCTATTTATGGAGCTTTCCTGCAGGATATAATGTTTCAATCTAGGAGACAACAGTTATACAACATATTCTTAGAAATCATTACATAAGAAAAGAACCACTTCCCGTGCAAATCTACATTCACACACACCAAACATACATGCACAGATTATGTACAAATAGTAATAAAAATGAGGGGAGCTACTAAAGAAGATGCCCAGTGTAGACCTTTGACCTCCAGAAACATGCACATGCTCTCACATTAATGAGCTCAAACAGTATCATGAAAACAATGTACACAAATAAACCACAAAATATTCTTTCTGCTAATTTAAGGAATCTAGATACCCAAAGAGAAAAAGTAAAACACTAAATTAAAACAGAATTTGGGCATATTTAAAAAACTAATGCATATAATAAAGGGGTCATTCATCTTTCCTATAAAAAGACAACATCAACTAAATAGTAGAAGTCTCAACTCCATTTACAAATGTACTCATCATAATAATATTGAAATACATTATAATAGTAATAATCCTGAATTCATGATTTGTGTAACTGAATAACTAACCTATTTATTCTTTCCTCTTGTTATAAGAACCAAAAGGAAGTTATTTCTCAAAATAATTTCTAAATTATTAAATTTCTTTGCAAATATAATGATAATTAATAGCTTTACCAATTAAATAGCTGAGGCTGTGTTATGAGCGATTATTACTTGTTTTGAATATCTAGAAGATGTTATTTATTAGATCTTGTCACAAATAGAGCAGTTTAATTATGAATTATAAATAAGGTAGAGTACTAAGGATAGACAAAATATGTGGACATAGTACTTTAAGAATTTTAAGGCATAACAGAATTACTAAAGATACTCTAGGAGAAATATAGAATCTCATGACATCTCAACAGAAAATATTTCATATAAAAGACTTTGAACTTGGTCATGAAATTAAAGACTCTTCAGTACTCTGGGCCTTAGCCATCATGCTTCAGTTTCTTTCAGGTATTTCTTTTAAAGATCGTTATCCTGCTTAGATAAACAATTTCCAATTAACACACCATATTTAGCATAAATTTTCTTTTCAAGTATAGAATAGTCTATATCATCAAATTTAACATGCTCAATAAACATAGTTTACACATTTTCTAGAGAAATTTTTGATGGCTTAGACAAAAGTGATCCATTTGGCATTTTTTTTTAACCTATGGATATTTTTCTCAGTTTCTCTCACAAATCTCAAAACAAAAATAGCTGTTGCAAGTTCCTGTAGTTTTGTATATATTTAAAGGAATGATTTCTGGGAAGAATTTGCTATCTGATCTAATTAGTTGTTGAGAAGTTTGGCCTAAATAGGAGCATACTAAAGAAACAGGAGAAAAAAATATAATTTGGAAGCAATTAGAAACAGGCTGTTTAACTAAAGAGTAGATTTCAAAAAAAAAAAAAATTCCAGTACTATTCATTAAAATGGATCTATTCAATTCTCTCTGCACTCTACACAGCAATGGATGGTGCACAGCATGCATTTACAGCTATGGTATGTCAACAGTATGAATCATTCCATAAAGTCATTATGTGCTCAAATCATTTTGATTCATGTGTTCTTAAGATTCTGACTCATTGTGCCAAATCTCAGCAAGAAGAATTATTTCACAGTCTTCCAGTAAGTTTAAGACTGGGATTATCTGAGACATAGATACATTGGGTACCTCACAAACATGCCATCTTTTACAGGATTTTAGGATTTTTTACATGGATAGTTCAGGCCATACAAAGTCAGTCCTTGTTAGAATACACTGGGCACCATAAAACCCAGTGAAAATCACGATATCCCCTCTTTCTAGTGTAGTAATAGTAAAAATATGATTGTTAATTACCTGAATAACAATCTGTGATAACTGTACAAAAATATTGTTTCAAAATTTTGATTATAGTGAATTCAATCTAAAAAAATTATTATGAAAATTTTCAATTACAAAGAATTGAAGGGATTGTATAGTGAACATTGTCTCCATTCTATGTATGTTGCAGGTAGAATTTGGTAGATATATTTTGTTACATATTTTACTTTCAGGCGTCTATATTTGAATCATTTTAAGTTGTATAAATCAATTGTTATCAACTATAACCATATCAATGTTAATATCATTTGTGTTATATATATTTCATAATGCTTTTGAAATTTATATGTGGGGTTAAATGCATTCATTTATTCCTATTCATTGTTGAACAAGAGTCCACTGCCTGAATCACCTATAATGTGTTTATACTAATGATAAATACGAGGGCTATTTCTTATTTGAGCTATTGTGAATATAGCTGCTCTCTATACTCTTTAAAATCTGATTTCATAAGTAAAGAGTAAAAAATTATCTTTTGGGCTTGTAGGTATAATTAAGTCTGTGGTTCTGGAAAAACTATTAAGAAATTTGAAAAAAATCTCATGTGTATAAATAAAATATAAGGAAGTGTGCTGATGTAAATCCATAATCTCATCTACCCGATATGTTTAGGTATGTGGATTAAAGTTTAATGAATACTTGTAAAATGATTAGAAACTGTCAAAATTATTGTGACCCTGTCTCAAAATTCAGGTTTTCTTTTTTAAGGGGTAAAATTTATTGATAAAACACTTACCTAGCATTCTAAAAAGTCTTGGTTTACTGTTTAGTGCTTTACAAAAAGGACACTTAGGGACAGATGGACAGAGGGAAGGTGAAAAGGAGAGACACAGAGACACACATAGAGAGAAATTTATTAATGCCTCATATAATCTGTGAGAAATATCAGTTTGCGAATTGGTGTCTTAATTTTAACATATTCCAGAACCTTTATGACCTTACTTTTATACCATTGAAAACAGCAAGCAAGAAACTTTTGAGTTTCTGAAATTACTATGTTAATCTGGAAGATTTAATTGCAAAGATACATACCTTGTGTCAGGAATGTTTCATTGTTTCTTCCAGTATTTCTAGGTGATGCAGATTTAGACTATTGAGATAAAGAGGATACATATACACACTCATATGGATATGTATGTGTATGTATATGTGTGTGTATGTATTTAGAAAGATACATATAAAAATATGTATGTCAGTGTGAGATAACAGAATAGAACATGCAACCAGATGAATCTGTGAGAGAGAAAAGTAAAGGTGACAACAGAAATAATTTATTCCCAAGTGGAGAAGTGAGGAAAGCTTCATATATCGTTAAAGAGGTAATAAGACAGATATGAAACAAAAAACTTCCCACAACTTTAGTTCCAGATCTCCAAAGGTAAAAGGGGAAGCTGAAGACAAAACCACAAGAAAAAACATTCAAATGCAATAAGAAGAGACAAAATCACAATTTTTCAAGATTTAAATTAAATAGGGGAATTGAAGACAGTGGTTATTACTATGAATAAGATCATTGTTAAAAAATCCATTTTAACATTCCATATATGTAAATATATATATATATATATATGTATATATATATATATATATATATATACTCAAGTAGCATCTTGAGAAGGGGTTTATTTCTTTATGTTGAGTTACTGACAGGACCTAAGTAAAACTAACAACCATAATCAGATAGCTTGAATACATCCTGCTATAGAAATGGTAAGCTAAATACAAGAGGTTATACTAGAAATGGAGAGGATTGGACAGGAGAGCATGTACACAGTGTGAAATACCGGCAATGAAGGAATTTGGATTATAGGAATATGCATGTATATTTGCATATTGGTTTATAGTCCCATCTTTTTTGTAGAAGATCAAACATCAATGTTTTAAACAGAGCAGTGTTACCCTGTATCTAAGTGCAATAAATAGTATGGAATCCAGAGATGCCGCCGAATTGCATGTAGTTTGCTATAGGAGGTAGTGTTAGTGTTCACCCTACACTCAAAAATAACTTAATTTCTAAAGCCTTCATCTTCCTTCCAGGTGACTTATCACTAGGTTGTCTCCTAGAAACAGATTGATATGTTCTTTTATTTTTGTATTTTCTTTGCAACATATATCTTAGTGCTCTGTCAACTTCCTCCTATTTTCAATATATCCAAAAGGTACAACTCAGCTTGGAATGAATAAGAACCTGTTTGGCAGAGAGAATACAAAATTAAAATCAGTGAGGAATGGCTGTATGTATGCAAAGAATGGGATCTTCAGAAATTAACTTGGTGTCCCAGAGTTGGACAAATGACCCTTGAGCTGACCTCAGCCCATTTATTTCTCAACCCTGAGTGTTAGAAATGATAGAAGTCCCCAGCTTTTCTGCAATACCCTCTCCAATTCAAAGATTCTAATATTAGAGAATATGTACAATTCTTTAATTTTTATATATTTTAAGAAATTTTTCACTTTTTCTTTCCGACTTGTGTTTTACATTTTCATATATTTGTATTGTGTATAGATTGTTTAGTTGTTAAAATAGTTTTGCAAACACAAAATTATCTTACTACCTCTCTGTAATTTTATCTGTATATCATTCATTGTAGTATAGTTATACTTTATCAGTTTCACCTTTTCATTGGTTTTATCCACATATTCATTTTAATCCTGTCTCTTTCCTTATTTTCCCCTACTTTTTACCTTAAGGCTACTGTTGCTATGGTGAAACCTCATGAGCAAAACAACTTGTGGAGAAAAGAGAAAGACAGCATTTGCAAAAAATGGTGCTGGCTCAACAAGCAGTTAGTACTTAGAAGAATGCAATTCGATCCATCCCTATCTCTTTGTACAAAGTTCAAGTCCACATGGACCAAGGACCAACACATAAAACCAGATACACTGAAATTTACAGAGCAGAAAGTAGGGAAGAACCTCGACCACATGGGCACAGGGGAAAAATTCCTGAACAGAACACCAATAAATTGTGCTGTAAGATCAAGAATTGACAAATGGGACCTCATAAAATTGCAAAGCATCTGTAAAGCAAAGGATAAGAAAGATAAGAAAGCAAAGCAAACAACAGATTGGGAAACGATCTTAACAATCCTACATCCGATAGTGGGCCAGTATCTAATATATACAAAGAACTCAAGAAGTCAGACTCCAGAGAAAGCAACAACCCTATTAAAAAATGGGGTACAGAGCTAAACAAAGAATTCTCAACTGAGGAATACCAAAAAGACTGAGAAGCAACAAAAAAATGTTCAACATCCTTAGTAATCAGGGAAATGCAAATCAAAACAACTCTGAGATTCCACCTCTCACCAATCAGAATAGCTAACATCAAAAACTCTGGTGACAACAGATGCTGGTGAAAAAGTATAACATAAAAACAAAATTCTAGGCCCTTAGGCCCAGGCTTGAGAATGTGATCTTTTTGGTTCAGTGCTCCAAGGCATGCTAAACATAAAACAGATAGCAACATTCCTCCACCCACCCGCTTCCTGGGTTCAAGGAGTGTTCCTTCAAAGAAAGTCACCCTGACCCACCCTGACCATTGCTGGAACCTGCTATGCAAAGGTGCTATTGTTAGAGGCTCCTAGAAAACTGTCTTGACTTCCTCATGACTCTTAACTGTTATTTTTGACATTTTCCAACAACACCCTCCCCACCCCCTTGAGTTGTGGTTTCTTCCTTTAAATACCTCCTTACCCAGCTACTCTGGGCGCCATGGTCATCTACCCCTGTGTGGTGTATGACTGTGGGCCCTAGAGCACACTTGAAATAAAAGTCCTCTTGCAGTTTGCAGCAAGACCGTTTCTTGTGAGTGATTTGGGGTATCACTTCTCCTGAGCCAGAATGTGGGGGAGTCCTCACATTGTGGGTCTTTCACTGGCAAGGATATAGAGAAAGAGGAACACTCCTCCATTGCTGGTGGGATTGCAAGCTTGTACTACTCTGGAAATCATTTTGGTGCTCCCTCAAAATATTGGACATAGTACTACCCAAGGACCCAGCAATGCCACTCCTGGACATACACCCAGAAGATGCTCTGGCATGTAATAAGGACATATGCTCTACTATATTCATTGCAGCCTTATTTATAATAGCCAGAAGCTAAAAAGAATGCAGATGTCCCTCAACAGAGGAATGGATACAGAAAATGTGGTACATTTACACAATGGAGTACTACTCAGCTATTAAAAACAATGAATTTATGAAATTCTTAGGTAAATGGATGGATGTGGAGGATATCATACTGAGTGAGGTAATCCAATCACAAAAGAACACTCATGATATGCACTCACTAATAATTGGATATTAGCCCAGAAGCTTGGAATACCCAATATAGAATTCACAAACCACATGAAACTCAAGCAGACAGATGACCAAAGTGTGTGTACTTCAATACTTTTTAGAAAGGGGAAGAAGAATCTTAGCAACCCTAAAAGTTTATAAAAACTTTCATCTTTCCATTTTTCTGAGAAGTGATCCAAAACTCCTTAGGACAATTGTTAGGAATTTTTCTCTGAAGGATGCTCTCTGAATAGATACTTCTGACCTTCCCCTTCACACTCTCTTTCTTGACTTCTTTTTCTCTGTGCCTTTTGTTCTGTCTCTGTCTCTGTGTATATGTCTTCCTCTCATTCTCTCTCTCCACTCTCACTCTTAATCATGTCCCTACCCAAGCTTAAAATGGAAGCATTTCCTTCTTTTAGAGCTCAAACATTTTGAAATCTGCATATATTGCATTGTTTGTGTTTAATTCTCTCATTTCCACATTGATTCTCATTCATAGCCTTGAGACCTTTTCTTTCTGATATTCCTTGTTTAAGAGAATTGTCTGTAGCTTCCATTCTGGACTGGCTGCCGCTGCCAATTTTATTTTTCACTCAACAATTACTACATGGGTCAAAAGAAGAACTCATCAAGAGCAATAAATAATGCAATTATAAGTAGAATATTGATGAAATGTGTGAGAATAGTTAAGTTTTCTACCAAACAAAAATAAGTACAATCCATTAGAACTTTTATGATATACCTCTAAAAGGAAGGTTTACAGCTATGAGAACTTAAATTACACAAAGCAGACAGAATAAAATAAATATCTTAAGATATCTGAGAAAAACAGCAATCTAAATCTTTAGGGAAAAATATTAAATATTTAGGCAGTTGTTAATGAGAGGCAGGCTAAAGCAATACATAACCTATATAACAGTTACTTGGGTATTTGAAAAGATAAACAATATTATGAAATATTTCATCAAGTAAGCAATCAGAAAGAAAAAAAAAGAACTTGCTTAAGATGAGCAAATCATCATTAGCAAATATTTTGAGAACTTTTATTCTAATAAATTTGAACATTGAAATTTGAAAAAGTAATAAATTAACAAACCAATATGTAATATACATTGAGTCATGAGGATATAATCGATGTAAACGTGTGAGAGACATGAGATTATTGAAAGGATCATATTTCCCAACAAAGAAAAGCTGGTGACCATACAGATTCACATCTGGATTCTTTCAGATATTCATACTTACAACAATGTTCCTCACAAAATACAATAGAAAATTATTTACGTATACTCATTATGTGAAGTTAGCATTACCCTGCTCTATAAGTCAGATACAGACAAAACACACACAAAACTATTAAAAAGATAAAAAAAGAGATGCAGAAATTCTCAGTAAAATATTCATAAGCAAAATTCAAGTATATATTTAAAATACTGTGCATTAACAAGTTTGTTTATTACATGGATTTGAGCATTGTTTTTAGGCAAATCAATAATATAATACAACAAATTAATTGAACTAGTGTGGTAGCTACTTTTATGTCAACATGACACAAACTAGAGTAATCTGAAAGGAGGGAACCTCAGTAGAGAAAATGTCCTCTTAAGCTCCACCTATAAGGCATTTTTCTTAATTGGTGATTGATGGGGAATGACTAATCCCATTGTGAGTGATGCCATTTCTGGGCAGATGGTGCTGTGTTCTATAAAAAGCAAGCTGAGGAAACCATGAAAAACAAGCCAGCAAGCAGCATCCCTACATGGTTGTGATGCTGTGAAAATTGGATATTGACAAGGAGAAGAATGAAATTAGAGGGTCATTTTAAGCCTTGTACAAAAATCAACTCAAAATAGATAAGTTGTCTTTAATTTAAGACTCAAAACATTGAAATTACTAGAGAAAAACAGGAAAAATAATTTGAATTATTTGCATGCACAAGAAGTTATCGACTAGAATTCTAATATCAAGTAAATCTGAAGAATTTACAAATTGGAATACATGAAATATAAAATTCTCTGTGTAACAAATGAAACAATCAATAGAATAGAAAGCTCTCCTATAGAATGAGAGAAAATCTTTATCAGCTCTCAATTGGACAAGGAAGGATATTCATCATATGCAAAATATAAAAGCACTAAAAAATTATTGACTCAAACAGGCATATTAATTAGATAGTTCACACAGAAAAAAAATCACAAATATACCACAAAATTATTGAATATATCTACCATTCTTAACTTCCAGAGAAATGTAACATGACTTAATTTCAGGAAAATGTATAGAACCTAATACTACCACAATAAGTAAAAGATGTCAAATTCATAAGATGAATATATCAGAGATTATCTGTTTTCAGAATCTAGATGTTACAAATGTATCAGTTTAATTAATAAATATTTTAGTATGTGGTATTAATATATTCATTTCATGAAATAAACCATCAGGTAAGAACAAGTACAAAAAGAAGGTAATGTTGAGATGTTCAAAATAATATATATTTATGAGAGTATTATAAAAAGTGTCAGTTGACATAATAAGTATGTACTAATAGTAAAATAAATACACATACTTCGGAGATGAGTATTTTTATCAGTGATAGAGCACTTCTATAATGAGACTTGCATCCACTCCAGCATGTTAAAAACATATACAGAAAAGTTTGACAGGATGCAACATGCTGGTGTCACAATTGCAAGAGATGTTTGACACCTCTGAACCTAGAGTACAGATACAATGTAAACAACATACATTATCACCATTAGTGAATTTAGACAGTTTCACATTTCCTATTCACTTCTTACCCTTAAATGCATTTGTTTACTTTTGAGACCCTTTTAATTTTCAAGCAATAATATTATTGAGCTTTTGTGAATTTATGAGATGTCATAATTTCCTCCTCCATATTAATTGAAAAAATGTGGTATAGACTACTTATCCTTTCTTAGTAAAATATTTTTTAAATTAAAATATAATTACATCATTTCCTCTTCTAATTTATCCCTTCAAACATTACCATGTACTTTCCCACCTTGCTCCCTCTAAAATCCATAGCCTTTATTTTTAATAGTGGATATTATATAAATAAAAGATATAAACTATGCTATAAATATATTAATAGAAATAATAGATTATATGATTAATATATAATTTATACATGTATATAGAATTTCTTAGACTTCTCTGAACAACTTTTAACCAGGCTTTTCACGTCTGGTACTGGGGATTTTGTTAGTCTATGCTCTTCGGTAGACATTTTTAGATCAAGTTCGAAACTTTTATTTAAACTATATATGTATATACACAGACCTGTACTCATATATGCTATTGTAGTTAAGAATATAATAATATTATCTCCTTGTGATTTTTTAAGAATCCCATAATAGTTTTTACATCTCTATTCCTCTCGATCTGTGTTGACCTCCTCTCCTTCTCCCTAAATAAATTACCCTCCTTTTCCCATTTTCCCCTTCAAATCACTTCTACATTGCTATTACCCTCTTTATTTCCAACCATCGTCACATTTTACTTTCTTATATTCTGCATTTACTGCATGTTATATACCTTCTAAAGTTTTTGTTTTAGGAGCCACAGAAAAGAGAGAACATGCTGTGCTTACCTTTTTGTTTCTGAGCTTCCTCACTCTACAAAAATTTTTCTATATCTTTATGAATTTATATTCAAAGTTCATAATTTCCTTTTTTTTACAGCTGCATAGTATTCTAGAGCTTATATATCCATATTTTCATGAGTTGAAGAACATTTAAGTTATTTCTATTTTCTAACTCTTTTTAATAGGGTTGAAATAGACATGACTGGTTACATATCTCTAGAATAGCATTCTGAATCCTTTGGGCATATGCCAAGAAGTGCTCTATCTGGTTCATGTTGTAGGTCTATCTTTACATTGTTAATAATTCTCCAAACTGATTTCCAGAATATCTATACCAGCTTATAATCACATCAACAGTAAATGAGGGTTCCATTTCCTTCACAACCTTCACATCATTTGATGTTAATTGTTTTGTTGATCTTTGCCATTCCAATTGGTAGTTTTCACTTTGCTAACTGTACTTGTGAAATCAAAACAGGGTACTTTTCTCTTGATATCATGAAGAGATCTGCTGGGGGCCAACCCTGCCCTTTGGGGGTTTGGAGTTGAGGTGGAACATAGAGTTGGACAAAAGCCAAAACAATGGTAATCTCTGACCTTTAACTCTCTCTACTGTACTGACAGTAACTCTGTATACTGTACTGACAGGCTAGAAGCTGAAAGCTTCTGGCAACTTAACACTCTCTTGCTCATTCTGTGGCTGAAAACTGATGGCTGCTTTTCTCTGTAAATCTCTGTGCTTACATAAGTGCTGCAGAAACTTAGCTCTGTGCTTAAATAGGCACTGAAGAAACATAACTCTTGGTTTTTTGTTAAGTTTTCAGAAATCATCACTTTTTGTTCCAAGTTTCAGTAATAACTAATAAAAATTAATCCCTCCTATGGAGCTGCAAATCGTTCACCTCTTTGGGTCCTTTCTCTAGCTCCCCCATTGGGGACCCTGTACTCAGTCCAATGGATAGTTTTGAGCATCCACTTCTGTATTTGTCAGGAACTGGCAGAGCCTCTCAGGAGATAGCTATATCAGGCTCCTGTAAACAATCACTTGCTGGAATCCAAAATAGTTTCTTGGTTTGTGAACTATATGGGGTGGATCCCCAGGTGGTACAGTCACTAGATGGCCTTTTCTTAGAAAGTCAGACCTATCAGAAATACAACAGACTTTTTAACAGAGATGATGAAAGCTGGAAGATCCTGGGCAGATGTCATACAGACCCTGAGAGAACACAAATACAAGCCCAGGCTACTATACCCAGCAAAACTCTCAATTACCATAGACGGAAAAACCAAAGTATCTCATGACATAAAAGAATTTACACAGTATCTTTCCACAAATCCAGCCCTTCAAAGTATAATAAAGGGAAAACTCAACACAAGGAGGGAACCTACACCCTAGAAATAGCAAGAAAATAATCTTCACTTAACAAAACAAAAAGAAGATAGCCACATAAACATAATTCCACCTCTTGTTAAATTTTTATTGGTTATTTTATTTAATTACATTTCAAATATTATCCCCCTTTCCAGTTTCTACTCTGAAAATCCCCTATCCCACCCCCCTTCCCCTCTACTTCTACAAGGGTGCTCCCATACCTACCCACCTGTTGCGTCCGCTCTCGACCAGCAAGAAAGACACCACCAGGAGTCCTTCTAACAGCAGTTTATTCAGTCCTGTTTCTTCTTGTTTATATCCCCCCCCCCCCCGAGCCCTGGGCCTCTCACTCTTAAATACTCTCAGTTCTCATCCACGCACAGCAGGCCACGCCACCTCACCAGGCATGCAGCTTCAGCTAATCAGGGCAGCAGGGGCATATCTCCATCAGAATGGATTTACCAGTATCCTGGTACACCTGTGCAGCTCTCAAGATGTTTGTGGTTTATATGAGGAAGTCAGGTGCAAGTCATATGACTTAGCTGCAGTCCCTGGCGCCTTTGGGACTGCTGCCACACCTGCTCCCCACACCCACCCACTCCTGCTTCATTGTCCTAACATTCCCCTCTGGTGGGGCATCAAACCTCCACAGGACCAAGGGCCTCCCCTCCTACTGATGGAAGATAAAGCCACTCTCTGCTACAAATGCAGCTGGAAACATGGGTCCCTCCATGGGTATTCTTTGGTTCCTGGTTTAGTTCCAGGGAGTTCTGGGGGATCTGATTGGTTGATATTGTTGTTCCTCCTATGGAGTTGCAAAACCCTTCATCTCCTTTAGTCCTTCCCCTAACTCCTCCATTGGGGTAGCTGTTCTCACTCTGATGATAGGCTGCCCTCATTCACATCTGTATTGGTAAGGCTTTGGCAGAGTGTCTCAGGAGACAGCTATATCAGGCTCCTGTCAGCAAGAACTACTTGGCATCAGCAATATTGACTAGTTTTGGTAGTTACATATGGGTTGAATCCCCATTTGGGGCAGACTATGGATGGCCTTTCCTTCAATCTCTGGTCCATTTTTTTCTCCTGTATTTACTTTAGACAGGAGGAATTCTGGTTTAAAATTTTTGAGAAGAGTGGATAACTCCATTCCTCAACGGGGGAAGTGCCTAACCTCTCCATACAGTCTCTATAGGTTCTCTCTCCTCTTTGTTGGGTATTTCAGCTAATGTCATCTCCGTTGGGACCTGGGAACCTCTTTCTTCCCTAGCATCTGGGACTTTCTAGTGGCTATCTCCAGTTCCCCATCTTCCATTGCTACTCACCTCTATTCAATAATCTGACACTATGTACATCTCCCCTGTCACTTCACACACGTGATCCTGCCCCCTTTTCCTCTTTCATTCCTCTCTTCTTCTCAAGTCCCTTCCACCCTCTACCTTCCATGATTATTTTGTTCCCCTTTCTAAGTAGGACTGAAGCATCCACACTTTGGTCTTTCTTCTTCTTGAGATTCATATGGTCTATAAGTTGTATTTCTGAGCTTCTTTTCCTAATATCCACTTATCAGTAAGTACATACCATATGTGTTCTTTTGTGCCTGGGTTCCTTCACCCAGGAGGATGTTTTCTAGTTCCATCCATTAGAAGAAAAATTGGGAAAGAGCCTCAAACACATTGGCACAGGAGAAAATTTTCAGAACAGAGAGCACCAATGGTCCAGGCTCTAAGGTCAAATATAGACGAATAGGTTCTCATAAAATTGAAAAGATTCTGTAAGGCAAAGGACACTGTTATCAGGACAAAACTGCAACCTACAGATTGGGAAATGGTCTTTACCTTTCCTACATCTGAGAGAAGATTAATATCTGATATATATATATATATATATATATATATATATATATATATATATATAACTAAAAGAGTTAGACTCCAGAGAATCAAATAACCCTATTATAAAATGGGATGGAGAGTTAAACAATGGTTTGAAAATATGAATTTTTTGAATAAAGAATTAGTCATAAATTTGTAATTATTTCTTTGGTTTGACCTGCCATATACAGTCATTCTTCACCAGTTTACTGCTTTGCCCTGATTGTAGCTCTCTCTAAATTGTCTTAAGATTATTAGTACAAACTATAGCAAGGTGCAAGTAATGTTCCTCTTTCTGATTCTGGATTTCCTCACTAAATATGATATTTTCTAGTTTCATTCACTTATCTGCAAAGTTCATGATTTCATTTTGATGTTAGATCATTTAAGATGTTCATTTAAATGTAGATGTCAAAAAGATTCCAGAGCACAGAATTGAGGACATTGGGAACTGGATGTGGCAAATTAGAAGATACCATTAAAAATAAGTGGAATGGAATGTTGAATAATCATTAAAAAAGAGTTTTAAATTTAAGCAAACATTTTAAAATGGCATTAGTTTAGATTGTTTCCATTTTATGTCCTGAATAATGGTAATTTTCAGATACTGTGTTTATTTTTGAAATGGGTCAGAGCAAGGTGGTTAATTAATAATATCATTCCTTTAGATATCTTGTTCAGTGTATCAACAAATCATTTTTCTCTGTGTATTGAATCTCATATCCTATTTATATCTCTTATTTCCATAGTGTGCTTGGTCTAATTTATCCATTTTGTTTATAGATTCATAGGCTTTTATCTATATTTGTTCTTTATTCTCTCTCAGGAATTCTGTAGCACCTATTACTTTTATTTCTCTCCTGAAACCTAGACTCAATAGGCTTGCAGTATATGCATGCTTTCTTGTGGCTTTAATTAGTGCGTAAGTCCTTGTATGCAGGAACCATATCAAATTCCACTTAAAACTTATTTTCTTGTCACAATGTAATGTTCAGCATAAGCTCTTAATATTTTAATTGCTGACTGACATGAAAAACCACTAAACAAATGTTGAACAAGTCAATAAATTAATTATTTCTACATCCTCTGAACATGCAACAGCATACATATGTTTATAAGACACTTAACACAATGTGAAAACAGACTGAAACAATCTTCCCAGTCTACTTTCCTGGCAAAAAGGAGAACTTGTAATTACTTCCAGGTACTCCATTATGATTTTCTGCACCCAAAACTGGACCTTATCCACCTATTTTCCCAACCTCCTGCTTGTTCTTTCAGAGAAACAATTTCCATCAATCCTTTGTTTTCAACCAAATTCTTGGCAAAGACTTCGAATTTGACCCAATTCTTACTGCTACTTCCCCATGAGATCTGTGTCTGCTTTGTCTGTCTCTGATTGTTCCCACATGCATTATACTAAACACTCCTACAAGGGAGTGGTGCCTGGTTTCCCAAGAGCAAGTCCTTGTCACCACCACTTCTGTCATATGCCTAAAATTTTTGGATCTCAGCCACAGTTTGGCATGAATTATGATTTAGTCCCCATGCCCTCAAGGGTCAAATTTGTACTTGAAATTTAGAAAGAAAAATTAAAGAAATAACAAAATGAATTATAAGCCAACTTTCTTGAAATCATCAAATCTTGTTTCTACTACATGCTGTGGTTCCCGGCTTTGTTCATAGAGTCCAGTTCTGGCAATGATAACAATGCATGTTTGACTTTGTCCAGCATTTGGTTTATTCAACACTTTTTAAACAGATTTGCAGATATAGCTTCCTCTCTTCCAATGCTACTGCAACTGTCTGTTTCTTTCATACTCATCTCATATTGAAACATTATAAAATATCCAAAATACAAAATCTTGCAAAGCCAACACTGTGTTATTTCTTCACTATGGTTTTTCCCCTATAAAGTCTTAATTCCAGAAATATCATCTGTGTACAAGTATAAAAACTGGCTTTTAATTTCTAATGTATGGTAAGAAGTCCAACATCTGCCTTCCATAGCAGGTTGGCTGCATAATTTAATATTATACCAGGAAATGCATACATATATGGAGTTATGCATATACATACACATATATATGTATATATATATATATATATATATATATATATATATATATATATATATAATGTGTGTGTGTGTGTGTGTGTGTACAAGGAGAGAGAGACATAGTTCAGTCCTCCTGTTTATAATATTAGGAACTTATTTTTCTACCACAACTTGGGTTTAATTTTTCAGATGTTCACAATAAAATATTATCTATGGATATCCTGTGATATTAAAATATACAGAGACAAAATTCGTAGCTGTGATGAAAGGATGGACCATTTAGAGACTGCCGTATCCAGGGATCCATCCCATAATCAGCTTCTAAACGCTGACACCATTGCATACACTAGCAAGATTTTGCTGAAAGGACCCAAATATAGCTGTCTCTTGTGAGACGATGCGGGGGCCTAGCAAACACAGGAGTGGATGTTCACAGTCAGCTATTGGATGGATCACAGGGCTCCCAATGGAGAAGCTAGAGAAAGTACCCAAGGAGCTAAAGGGATCTGCAACCCTATTGTTGGAACAACATGATGTACTAACCAGAACCCCGGAGCTCTTGTCTCTAGCTGCATATGTATCGAAAGATGACCTAGTCGGCCATCAATGGAAAGAGAGGCCCATTGGACTTGCAAACTTTATATGCCCCAATATAGGGGAATGCCAGGGCCAAAAGAATGGGAATGGGTGGGTAGGGAAGTGGGGGGTGCTATGCGGGACTTATGGGATAGCATTGGAAATGTAATTGAGGAAAATATGTAATAAAAATATTAAAAATTAAAAAAAATAAAATATATTATTTCCATAATTGCAATTGAATTACAGGGGTATAAAAAGTAATTATTCATATGATAGCAATGTAAAATTGTAGGCCTTCATTTATGTATCTTACAAAAATCACATATTTACAAATAGTTATCCTATGTGTTAAAAATAATCTAAAGAAACATACAAATAACACCAAAATGATTTTTCCAAAACATCTAAATGACTTAAAATTCATTTAGCATGTGTAGTAAAGGTCAAATGAAATCAGTGTTTTTCAAAAAGTTATTAAAACTCTGTACACTATGGTACCAAATGTAGCATAAACGATAGAACTATTGTAGTCTATTTTAATTGTAAGTGATAAAATATGTTATCTTTAAAGAAGTCTGTTCCTTTAACCCAAATACCTTTAACACATCTGTATTAGTCAGGGCTTTCTAGAGCAATGAAGGGTATTTATTTGAATGCCTTATGTGTTCTTGTACAGCTAGTCCAACAATGGTTTTATAAAAGCAACCTGCCTAAGAATCCAAAAATTTTTCAGTCTGTGAGGCTGAGTAACTCTGCTTATCTTCAGTTTATGGCAGAATCTCAAAGGTGTAGGCTCTAATGCCAATGAAAGAATGATATTGCCAACAAAAGCAAACAAGCCAAGAGCAGTGAAAGGTTTCTTGCTCCATGTCCTTTATATAGTGTGCCAGCAGTAGCTGTGGCCCAGAATAAAGGTGGATCTTCCTACTGCAAAAGATTTGGATTAATGTTATATCTTCCCACTTAAAATGTTTTAATTAAGAAAAAGTCTGTCACAGGTGTACCAAACCACTTGACTTTTAGATAATTACAGACCTAGTCATATTGATATCCAAAAACAGTTATTACAACATCTCTATTGTATTTAAATTAAAAATATTTTTCTATTAATTCCCACTATTTACATAAGTATATAATTTCCTTTTTAATGAGATAATTTCTTTATATATATTTCAAATGCTATCGTGAAAGTTCCCTATGCTCTCCCCCTACCTTGCTCCCCTACCCACCCACTCCAATTCTTGGCCCTGGGATTCCCCTGTACTAGGGCATATAAAGTTTGCAATACCAAGGGGCCTCTCTTCCCAGTGATGGCTGACTAGGCCATCTTCTGCTACATATGCAGCTAGAGACACGAGCTCTGGGAGTACTTGTTCGTTCATATTGTTGTTCCACCTATAGGATTACAAACCCCTTCAGCTCCTTGTGTGCTTTTTCTAGCTTCTCCATCTGGGGCCCTGTGTTCCATCTTATAGATGACTGTGAGCATTTACTTCTGTATTTGCCAGGTACTGGCATAGCCTCATATTAGACAGCTATACCAAGGTCCCTTCATCAAAAACTTGCTGGCATATGCAATAGTGTCTGCATTTGGTAGCTGATTATGGGATGGATCCCCAGGTAGGTTAGGCTCTGGATAGTCCATCCTTTCGTCTTAACTCCAAATTTTGTCTGTGTAACTTCTTTCATGGATATCTTGTTCTCTATTCTAAGGAGCAATGAAGAATTCATGCATTGGTCTTCCCTCTTCTTGATTTTCTCATGTTTTCCAAATTGTATCTTGGGTATTCTAAGTTTCTAGGCTAATATCCACTTGTCAGTGAGTGCATATCTAATGACATCTTTTGTGATTGGGCTACCTCACTAGTCACCATGCCTGACATTAAGCTGTACTACAGAGCAATTTTGATAAAAAGAAAAGAAAAGAAAAGAAAAGAAAAGAAAAGAAAAGAAAAGAAAAGAAAAGAAAAGAAAAGAAAAGAAAAGAAAAGAAAAGAATAACCTGCATGGTATTGGTACAGTGACAGACAGGTAGATCAATGGAATACAATTGGAGACCCAGAAATGAATCCACACACTTATGGTCACTTGATCTTTGACAAGGGAGCTAAAACCATTCAGTGAAAAAAAAGACAGCATTTTCAACAAATGGTGCTGGAACAACTGGCGGTTATCATGTAGAAGAATTTGAATTGATCCATTCTTATCTCCTTGTACAAAGCTCAAGTCTAAGTGGATCAAAGACCTCCACATAAAACCAGAGACACTGAAATTAATAGAAGAGAAAGTGGGGAAAAACCTCCAAGATATTGGCACTGGGGAAAAATTCCTAAACAGAACAGCAATGGCTTGTGTTGTAAGATCAAGAATTGAGAAATGGGACCTCATAAAATTGCAAAGCTTCTGTAAGGCAAAAGATTCTCTCAATAAGACAAAAAGGCTACCAACAGATTGGGAAAGGATTTTTACCATTCCTAAATCTGATAGAGGACTAATATCCAATATATACAAAGAGCTCAAGAAGCTGGACGCCAGAAATACAAATAACCCCATTAAAAATGGGGTTCAGAGATAATCAAAGAATCCTCAACTGAGGAATACCGAATGTTTGAGAAGCACCTGAAAAAATGTTCAACATCCTTAATCATCAGGGAAATGCAAATCAAAACATCCCTGAGATTCCACCTCACACCAGTCAGAATGGCTATTATCAAAAATTCAGGTGACAGCAGATTCTGGCCAGGATGTGTAGAAAGAGGAACACTCCTCCAATTGCTGGTGGGATTGAAAGGTTGTACAACCACTCTGGAAATCTGTCTGGCTATTCCTCAGAAAATTGGAAATAATACTACTGTGAGAACCAGCAATACCTCTCTTGGGCATATACCCAGAATATTTTCTAACTTGTAATAAGAACCCATGCTCCACTCTGCTCATAGCAGCCTTATTTGTAATAGCCAAAAGATGGAAAGAACCCAGATGACCCTCAGCAGAAGAATGGATGTAGAAAATGTGGTACATTTACACAATGGAGTACTACTCAGCTATTAAAAACAATGAATTTATGAAATTCTTGGACAAATGGATGTATCTGGAGTATATAATTTCTTTATATGTTTATGTCAAATTCATTTTCAAAGGAAGATACAAATCGTCCATTTAAATAAATACAGGAAAACAGGTAAATATCTTAAAGATAAACAGAAAAATACAAGGAAACACGAAACAAAATTGAACAAAATAGTTTAAGACCTAAAAATAAAAATAGAACAATAAATCACAAATTCGGGTTTGGAGAGATGGCTCAACAGTTAAGAGCACAGACTACTCTTCAGAGGTCATAAGCTCAATTCACAGCCATCTGTAATGGGATCCAATGCCCTCTTCTGGTGTGTCTGAAGAGAGCAAAAGTGTGCTCATATACATAAAACAAACAAATATTCTTTTTTTAATAATGACAAACAAAGGCAACACTGGAGTTGGGAAACCCAGGAAAGAGAACAAGAAATTCAGACACAAGCATTACCAACAGAATACAAGGATTGTAAGAGAAACATCTAAGGTATAGATGATATTGATAAATCAGTCAATAAAATTGCCAAGAATAAAATGTTTCAGACTCAAAATATTCAAAAATTTGGGACATTATGGAAAGACCAAACCTAAGAATAATAAGAATAGAAGAGGGTATAGTATATAGATTCCCAGTTCAAAGGGCCAGAAATCACACTCATAAAATGATAGAAGGTATCTTTCTTAACCTAAAGAAAGAAATGACCATAAATGTACAAGAAACCTAAAGAATATCAAGTAGAATAGACCAGAAAAAATCTTCCTACCACATAATAATCACAATATCAAATGTAAATAACAAAGAAACAATATAAAAATGAATGAGTAAAAAGGCCAAGTAAAAATTATCAGACCTTTTAGACCTATTGGAATTACACCTGACATTTCAATAGACTTTAAAAGTCAGAAGATCCTGTAAACTGTCTTACAGACAAAAGATACCACAGATGCCAGGCCACACCACTATACCTAGCAAAACTCTCAATCACCATAGTCGGAGAAATCAAGATATTCCATGGTAAAACCAAAATTTAAACAATATCTTTCTACTAATCCAGCCCTACAGAGGATACTAGAAGGAAAAAACTCTAGCAGAAGGAGGGTAACTAAAGCAGAGAAAACATAAGTAATTAATCATCTCAAAACAAACCAAAAAGAAGAGAATGGACTCAATTACTCAATGAAAAAAAACAAACTAACAGAATGAATATATACACAGGATCCATTATTCTGTTGCCTAAAAGATACACACCTCAGGAACAAAGATAGTCACTACCTCAGAGCAAAGCATTGGACAAAATGTTTTACAAGCAAATAGTCCCAAGAAACAGGCTGGAGTAACATTATAATACCCAATAAAATACAATTTCAACTAAAGTAATCAAAAGATATGGGGAAAGACACTTTATACACATCAAAGGAAAAATCTACCAAGGGAATGATGTCTTCACTGTGAACATTTATGCCCCAAATGCAAGGGCACCCACATTCATAAAAGAAACTTTAATGAAGCTCAAACCACACATTAAACTCCACAAATAATAGTGGGAGACATCAACATACTACTCTTCCCAATTTGTAGCTGCCTGAGGCCACATGAACTGGGTTCCCTGAGAGGCAGGCTGGAGCTGAAAGAGATCAGATGGTGAGAAAAGAACAAGGCCAAGACAAACCTTTCTGTTCAAAGCCTCTGAAGTTAACTGAGAATCTGTGCTTATAAAGAGGGTAAGTCCATCCCCCACCAGCCCATTCTTGGTGCCTAGAGCCAGCCCATAGGCGATCTACTGGGTGTGTGCCCGGAACATCTCAAGGTCCTTTCAGCAGGAAGCAGAGTCTTGGGGAAGAGCAAATAGAGCCATCAAGGTCAGAAGGCTCTACCCTAGGTAATCTCCTTTTTAGTGTCACCAAGGTCAAAGTCTGGATCAGCCACCTTCAAGGCTGAAGGAGACTACAATTCCTCTCTAAATATATAATACAAATTAGCTGAACTGGGGCATAAAATTTATGTATGCTCCATAGTCCTGCCTGGGAGTTATGGTGGCTGGTGGCTGTGCCTGGCTTAAGGACTCAGATTTTCCTGAACTATTCTTATCTGTCAAGGAGAATATATGGAGCTTGTTTGTGTTTATTTTGCACAAACATGACTCTGTGGTGTATTATTAATAAACCATGGCCTCTTAGCATATACCTCTGTCATAGATTGATATAGTTCTGAAATCTTGTTGCCCGTCATTGACTGACCAGCCCTCTTAGTACAACTTGTTCCAAAATCAGACCAAAGCCACAATATATACTTAAAATGCTTCTTTATATCAATGAATTTCTGCCACCTGCTTTTGCTGGAGGTGAGCTATATGCTTTCTGAAAACAAGCTGTAAGGCATTGACTGACTTGCTTGAAAAACAAGGTTGACAGTTGAAAATCAACAGGATAAAAACTTCTTCAGGGATGTCCAGGTACTCTATTTATTTGCAAATTAGCAACAATTAAGCTTAGACTCTGACCTCCCAGTGTAGGAGAGGTGACTTTGAGAATCAACAGAAAGGCTGTAAATTCTCTAGAAATGGAGGCTGTGCTCCAAATTAACTCTTCTGGCTAAAAAATAATTTTATCCATCATCAAGATTGGAATCATGCTTACTAGAAGATTCAAGATCTGTGTCCACTTGACAAACCAATCTTTCTGGAAGCCATGGTGCTCCATCTTCTTTTTGTGAAAAAATGCAGACAGACCCTCTTCCCCAAATTAAAACAAGGGCTGGACCATTCCACATATTAGTTAATGGGTCTCGCCATTTAACCGTGTCATAAGAACTGGAAGTAACTGGATGCAATTGGCAATCTGCTGCAGACTGACCTTTAGTGTCAGTTTGCAAAAAATTTAAAATGAATAAGACAAAAGTAAGATGTGCTTTGGTGACCTTGGGGGGGGGAGGGTATAATTGCCCCTGTTTTGTTTTTAAAAGCCAATTTTTCACAGTGCGATGAGCAAGTTCAACAATTTCTAGGCCCATGGGGTTATAAGGAATTCCAGTTTTATGTCTGATACCAAATTACTTACACAATGAAATAAAGTTGATGCCAGTATAGGATGGCCCATTACCTGTCTTAATGACTTTAGGCAATCCCATACCATTAAAGGCTTATAAAAAATGATCAATTACATTTTCTAGAGGCCTCTCCCATATGTACAGAAACAAACAAACAAACAAAATCCTGAACAAGTGTCAATACAAACATGTATATATTTTAATTTTCCAAATTCTGCATAATGAGTTACATCCATTTGCCAAATATAATTGGGCATAAGACCTCATGGATTAACTCCTCAATGCAGAACTGGAGATAATGTAATACATTTAGAGCATTTTTTTTTTTTTTTGGTTTTTCGAGACAGGGTTTCTCTGTATAGCCCTGGCTGTCCTGGAACTCACTTTGTAGACCAGACTGGCCTCGAACTGAGAAATCTGCCTGCCTCTGCCTCCCAAGTGCTGGGATTAAAGGCGTGTGCCACCATAGAGCATTGTTTTACAATCAGTCTTGCCTGCTCTTTAGTGATCTTGTGTCAGAGCCTTAAGGTATGGCTAGAGAGATGAAATTTATCGTGATCACCTCTAGCCAATGCAACAGGATATTAAATTAAGGCCTCTCCTATTAGAGTTCTGTCAATGCAATCATTGCCTGCAGCTAAAGGTCCAGGAGGACCAGAATGAGCTCGTATATGACCAATATACGAAAGAATAATGTTTTGCAATTGTGAAAACAGAGATCCTGCTGGTGTATTAAAGTTAAACGTACAACAAGTCTCCAATAAGGGAATTGATTGTGCAACATATAAACTATCAGTAAATATATTAAAAGCATCATTTACAGACTGAAAAACATTCAATACTGTTGCTGTCAGCTCTGCTAACTGAGCTGAAAGGCCAGGAGTCTCAATGACTACCTGTTGATTATTCATAAGATATACATCTCGCCCTTTAGAGGAGCCATCAGTAAAAATCAAAAGAGCAATACACATAGTCTGTAAAGAGGTCATATTAGGAAATATCACCTCATGTATATTTAAAAACTTTATCAGCCTATCTTGAGGATAATGATTATCTATAGTTCCTATGAATCCTATTTGAGCAAGCAACCAATCTGTACTGTGCTGCTTCAGCCAAGTATCTTGATCTACACTATGAGGCTGAACAATGATATCTGGCTCTTTCCCAAAATAAGTTAGTGCCTGCTTTCTTCCAAGTATGATCATCTTAGCTACTGCTTCATAATATGGTAGGATATTACATTTAGGTGATATCCTCAAATGTATCCACATTAGAGGAGCCCTTTGCCACAACAATCCTGTAGGCATGTGAATCGTATTAAAAATTAATAGATGTAAAGGCAAAGAGTATAGAAGTTACAAATTGTTCTTCAATAGCTCTTTTCTCTTGTTGTAAGGCCAGCAATCTTTCTGAGGTTAAAGATCTAGGGGAGATAGGGTCAGAACTCCCTTTAAGAATATCAAATAAATGTTTCAATTCTCCTGTAGTAAGCTTTAAATAGGGGTGAAGCCAATTAATATCACCTAACAATTTTTGAAAATCATTTAAAGTTTTTAAGCTGTCCCTGCAAATAACTATCTTCTGGGGAAAAACAGCTTGATCTGTAAGTTTAAAACCCAAATAGTTATAAGAATCCTGAGTCCTTAATTTCTCAGTAGCTATCTGTAGTCCTTTATCAGCTAATGCCTGTTGTAAATCTCTATAACATAAATGCAAGTCCTGGGGGTCTTTTCCAGCCATTAAGACATCATCTGTGTAATGAATGATGTAGATCATAGGCCATTGTTGTCTCACAGGCTGAATGGCTTGTGCCACAATCTTTTGACATAAGGTAGGACTATTAGCCTGTGGAAGAACTGTCCATTGATATCTCTTCATAGGTTCTTTAAAATTAATAGCAGGAGTACTGAAAGCAAATCTTTCACAATCCTCAGGATGTGAAGGAATAGTAAAGAAACAGTCCTTCAGATCTACTACAATTTTATAATATCCTTTAGGAATGGCTACCGGAGATGGAAGACCAGGTTGTAAAGCTCCCATAGGTACCATGGTTTCATTAACCTTTCTTAGATCTTGTAATAATCTCCATTTACTTGATTTTTTTCTTGATAAGAAATATTGGAGTATTCCAAGGAGACTGAGATTCTACTAAATGTCCCACCTCTTATTGCTCCTGCACTAGCATAAAGGCAGCTTCTATTTTCTCTTTAGGTAAAGACCACTAATCAACCCACGCTAGAATATCATTAAGCCATTTAATTTTATCAGCATGGGATGCAGGCAAGATAGTGGCCATTACTGAAAATACCCTAAGCCTCTTGTGTTAGAGTGAGGTTTAGGACTTTCAAAAGTCTTAATAACTTGTCCTTCCTTTCCTAGCCCCTGACTGGGCAAAAATCCTTGTCTTAGCATCTGCTTAGTCACTGCATCATTAGGACTGCACATTATAATGCCCATCTGTGACAAGAGATCTCTTCCCCATAGGGTAACAGGCAAATTTTACATAACATATGGCTGAATTTGTCCTAAATTGTCCTCCTCATCTCTCCAGGTTAGCAATTTGGAGCTCTGTTTTGGGTTATTGGCATAACCAATTCCTTGAAGGTGAGTAACTATATCAGACAAAGGCCATGTTGAAGGCCAGTCTTGTCCTCTAATAATTGTTATATCAGCTCCATTATCTATTAATCCACCAAAACTTTTTCCTTCAATTATCAATTTAAGGTTAGGTCTTTGATTAGTAATAGATTGAACCAATAAACATCAGAGGAACCAAAGCCACTTGGTCCTCTCTTATTCTTAACAAATCTGGACAGTAGTAGATGTAAAGGGACTAAGTTGAGCAATTCTTTGGTACAGTTATAATACAATGAGGGGATGAGGGGAAGCAGCCATGATTTAATCTCTCCCTCATAATCATTATCTATAACACCTGGGTAAATCTGCAGACCTTTTACAAGAGAACTGCTTCATCCTAAAAGAAATCCACAAGTTTCTGTGGGTAGAGGTCCAAAAACTCCTGTAGGTAGAGTTTGAACTCCCATTTCTGCACCACTGCATGGGTGGTAGAACAGAGGTACAATCCTGCACTTCCTGGGGTTGCCCTGACAAGTTGAAAAATGGATTTTTTTTTTTAGCTGGGCAGCAGCTTCACGGCCCCATAAGCTGCTTGCTGTGGGTATATTGGGGCCTGACGCTGGCCCCTCCTCTCATTTTCCACCAATGGACCACCTTGAATGTCTGTCTTAGATTTACATTCCCTAGCCCAATGGTTAACCTTTCTTCATTGAGGACAAACTACTGGAGCACAGCCTTCTTGCCCACTCTTGGCACCTCTACTCTTAGGAAAATCATTTTTAAAATGACCCAAACTTCCACACTTAAAACATGCATTATTCCCTCGTTTCTGTGCAAGCATTGCTTGCACAGTGGTTCCTCACAAAGCATTGGCCAAGGCAAAACCCTGATTATATGAAGGCCCAATCTCTGCACAAAGTCGGATATATCCCTCAAAGTCTGTCTGTCCTTTGTGCGGCCAAATAGTGGTGTGAAAAGCTGCTTTAGCATTCTCATAAGCCAATTGCATAATGTAAGGAATTCCCGTTTGAGAATCTCCAAGAATTCTACTGGCTGCTTTCAATAGCCTATCCAAAAAGTTCTGGTAAAGCTCATCAGAACCCTGCCAAATGCTGGCTAAACTTCCACCAAGATGCCCTTTTAGCTGGTAACTGTTTACAAGTGCAGCAGGCAGCCATAGCAACCTGCATGTACACTCCAACAGGAAACCCAATCTGATTAGCATTGCCTTCATATTGACCTTCTCTAAAAGCATGTTAACATCCCAGTCTGCAGAAGCTTTGCAGTTTCCTGAGGTCCCATTTGTCAATTCTTGATCTTACCGTGCAAGCCATTGCTGTTCTGTTCAGGAATTTTTCCCCTGTGCCCATATCTTCAAGGCTTTTCCCCACTTTCTCCTCTATAACTTTTAGTGTCTCTGGTTTTATGTGAAGTTCCTTGATCCACTTAGATTTGACCTTAGTACAAGGAGATAGAAATGGATTGATTCGCATTCTTCTACATGATAACAACCACTTGTGCCAGCACCATTTGTTGAAAATGCTGTCTTTCTTCCACTGGATGGTTTTAGCTCCCTTGTCAAAGATCAAGTGACCGTAGCTGTGTGGGTTCATTTCTGGGTCGTCAATTCTATTCCATTGGTCTACTTGTCTGTCACTATACCAGTATCATGCAGTTTTTATCACAATTGCTCTGTAGTAGAGCTTTAGGTCAGGCCTGGTGATTCCACCAGAGGTTCTTTTATCCTTGAGAAGAGTTTTTGCTATCCTAGGTTTTTTGTTATTCCAGATGAATTTGCAGATTGCACTTTCTAATTCATTGAAGAATTGAGTTGGAATTTTGATGGGGATTGCATTGAATCTGTAGATTGCTTTTGGCAAGATAGCCATCGTTACAATGTTGATCCTGCCAATCCATGAGCATGGGAGATCTTTCCATCTTCTGAGATCTTCTTTAATTTCTTTCTTCAGAGACTTGAAGTTTTTATCATACAGATCTTTCACCCAAAAGACACTGTCAATAAGACAAAAAGACCACCAACAGATTGGGAAAGGATCTTTACCTATCCTAAATCAGATAGGGGACTAATATCCAATATATATAAAAAGAACTCAAGAAGGTGGACTCCAGAAAATCAAATAACCCCATTAAAAAATGGGGCTCAGAACTGAACAAAGAATTCTCACCTGAGGAATACCAAATGGCAGAGAAGCACCTGAAAAAATTGTTCAACATCCTTAATCACCAGGGAAATGCAAATCAAAACAACCCTGAGATTCCACCTCACACCAGTAAGAATGACTAAGTTCAAAAATTCAGGTGACAGCAGATGCTGCCAAGGATGTGGAGAAAGAGGAACACTCCTCCATTGTTGGTGGGATTGCAAGGTTTTACAACCACTCTGGAAATCAGTCTGGCGGTTCCTTAGAAAATTGGACATAGAACTACCGGAGGATCCAGCAATACCTCTCCTGGGCATTTATATTTATAATAGCAAGAAGCTGGAAAGAACCCAGATGCCCCTCAACAGAGGAATGGATACAGAAATTATAGTACATTTACACAATGGAGTACTACTCAGCTATTAAAAAGAATGAATTTATGAAATTCCTAGCCAAATGGATGGACCTGGAGGGCATCATCCTGAGTGAGGTAACACAATCACAAAGGAACTCACACAATATGTATTCACTGATAAGTGGATATTAGCCCAAAACTTAGGATACACAAGATACAAGATACAATTTGCTAAACGCATGAAACTCAAGAAGAATGAAGACCAAAGTGTGGACACTATGCCCCTTCTTAGAATTGGGAACAAAACACCCATGGAAGGAGTTACACAGACAAAGTTTGGAGCTGTGATGAAAGGATGGACCATCTAGAGACTGCCATATCCAGGGATCCATCCCATAATCAGCTTCCAAACGCTGACACCATTGCATACACTAGCAAGATTTTGCTGAAAGGACCCAGATATAGCTGTGTCTTGTGAGACTATGCCGGGGCCTAGCAAACACAGAAGTGGATGCTCACAGTCAGATATTGGATGGATCACAGGGCTCCCAATGGAGAAGCTAGAGAAAGTACCCAAGGCGTTAAAGGGATATGCAACCCTATAGGGGGAACAACATGATGAACTAACCAGTACTGGAGCTCTTGTTTCTAGCTGAATATGTATCTAAAGATGGCCTCGTTGGCCATCACTGGAAAGAGAGGCCCATTGGACTTGCAAACTTTATATGCCCCAATACAGGGGAATGCCAGGGCCAAAAGAATGGGAATGGGTGGGTAGGGAAGTTGGGGGGGGGTATGGGGGACTTTTGGGATAGCATTGGAAATCTAATTGAGGAAAATATGTAATAAAAAATATTAAAAATTTAAAAAAAAAAACAGGAGAACGTTGCTAAACAGGTAACAGTCCTTAAAAGGAAGCAAAAAAAAAAATGCCTTAAAGAATTAGAGGAAAACACTACTAAACAGGTAGAAGTCCTTAAAGAGAAAACACAAATATCGCATAAAGGGTTACAGGAAAACACAACCAAACATGAGATGGAATTGAACAAAACCATCCAAGATCTAAAATCAGAAGTAGAAACAATAAACAAATCCCAAAGGGAGACAACACTGGGTACAGAAATCCTAGGAAAGAAATCAGGAACCATAGATGTGAGCATCAGCAACAGAATAAAAGAGATGGAAGAGATGCAGAAGATTCCAAAGAAAACATGGACACAACAATCAAAGAAAATGTAAAATGCACAAAGACCCTCATTCAAAACATCCAGGAAATCCAGGATACAATGAGAAGACCAAACCTAAGGATAAGAGGTGTAGATGAGAATGAAAATTTTCACCTTAAAGGGCCAGTAAATATCTTCAACAAAATTATAGAAGAAAACTTACTTAACCTAAGAAAGAGATACCCATGAACATACAAGAAACCTACAGAACACCAAATAGACAGAACCAGAAAAAAAATTCCTCCAGACACATAATAATCAGAACAACAAATGCACTAAATAAAGACAGAATGTTAAAAGCAGTAAGGGAAAAAGGTCAAGAAACATATAAAGGCAGACCTATTAGAATTACACCAGAATTCTCACCAGAGACTATGAAAGCAAGAAGATCCTGGGCAGATGTTATACAGACCCTGAGAGAACACAAATGCCAGCCCTGGCTACTATACCCAGCCAAACTTTCAATTACCATAGATGGAGAAACCAAAGTATTCCATGACAAAACCAAATTGACACAGTATCTTTCCATGAATTCATTCCTTCAAAGGATAGTAAAGGGAAAACTCTAACACAAGGAGGGAAATAATGCTCTAGAAAAAGCAAGAAAATAATACTTCAACAAACCTAAAAAAAACATCCACAAGAACAGATTCCCAATTCTAACAATAAAAATAATAGTAAGTGACAATTACTTTTCCTTAATATCTCTTAATATCAATAGACTTAATTCCCCAATAAAAAGACATTGATTAACAGAGTGGCTAAAGAAACAGGACCCAACATTTTGCTGCATACAGGAAACCCACCCCAGAGACAAAGACAAACGCTACCTCGGCGTAAAAGGCTGGAAAACAAATTTCCAAACAAACAGTCCAAAGAAACAAGATGCAGTAGCCATTCTAATATTGAATAAATCGACTTCCTACCCAAAGTTATGAAAAAAAACAAGGAGGGGCACATCATACTCATCAAAGGTAAAGTCTTCCAAGATGAACTCTCAATTCTGAATATCTATAGTACAAATTCAAGGGCATCCTCATTCATTAAAGAAACTATAGTAAAGCAGAAAGCATGCATTGCACCACACACAATAATAGTGAGAGATTTCAACACCTCAGTCTCATCATTGAACAGATACTGGAACAGAAACTAAAAAGAGACACATTTAAACTAATAGAAGTTATGAATCAAATGGATTTAACAGATATCTACAAAGCATTTTATCATAAAACAAATGACATGCCTTCTTCTCAGTACCTCATGGTACCTTCTGCAAAGTTGACCATGTAATTGGTCACAAAACAGGCTTCAACAGATACAAAAATATTGAAATTATCTCTTGCATCATATCACCAGGGTCTAAGGCTGATCTTAATAACAACATAACATAAGGCGAACATTCACATGGAAGCTTAACAACACTCTACTCAATGATACCTTGGTCAAGGAAGAAATAAAGAAAGAAATTAAGGACTTTAAAGAGTTTAATGAAAATGAAGCCACAACATATCCAAACTTATGAGACACAATGAAAGCATTTCTAAGAGGAAAACTCATTGCTCTGAGTGCCTCCAATAAAGAAACTGGAGAGAGCATACACTAGCAGCTTGATGGCACACCTAAGAGTTCTAGTACAAAAGGAAACAAATTCAACCAAGAGGTATGGACTACAGGAAATAATCAAACTCAGAGCTGAAATCAACCAATTGGAAACAAACAAACAAACAAACAAACAAACAAAAACTATACAGAAAAAAACCAAACTAGGAGCTGATTTTTTTTTTTTTTAGAAAATCAACAAGATATATAAACCCTTATCCAGATTAACTAGAGGGCACAGGGACAGTATCCCAATTAACAAAATCAGAAATGAAAAGGGAGACATAACAACAGAACCTGAGGAAATCCAAAACATCATCAGATTCTATTACAAAAGGCTATGCTCAACAAAAATGGAAAACCTGGATGAAATGAAAAATTTTCTAGACAGGTGCCAGGTACTAAAGTTAAATCAGGATCAGATTAATGATCAAAACAGTCCCATATCCCCTTAAGCAATAGAAGTAGTCATTAATAGTCTCACAAGGAAAAAAGCCCAGGACCAGATGGGTTTAGTGCAGAGTTCTATCATAACTTCAAAGAAGACCCAATTCCAATAATCCTCAAGCTCTTCCCCAAAATAGATACAAAAGGTACTCTACTCAATTCATTCAATGACACTAAAATTACTGATACCTAAACCACATAAAGACCAAACCAAGAAAGGGAACTTCAGAACAATTTCCCTTGTGAACATCAATGCAAAAATACTCAATAAAAATCCTGCAAACCAAATCCTAGAACACATCAAAACTATCATCCATCATGATCAAGTAGGATTCATTCCAGGGATTCAGGGATGGTTTAATATGTGGAAATCCATCAATGTAATCCATCATATAAACAAACTCAAAGACAAAAACACATAATCACCTCATTAGATGCTCTCTTAGTCAGGGCTTATATTCCTGCATGAACATCATGTCCAAGAAACAAGTTGGGAAGGAAAGGATTTATTCGGCTTACACTTCCATACTGCTGTTCACCAAGGAAGTCAGGACTGGAACTCAAGCAGGTTAGAAAGCAAGAGCTGATGCAGAGTCCATGGAGGGATGATCATTACTGGCTTGCCTCTGCTGGCTTGCTCAGCCTTCTCTCTTATAGAACCAAGACTACCAGCCCAGAGATGGTTCCACCCACAAGTGGCCTTTCCCCCTTGATCACTAATTGAGAAAATGCCTTACAGTTGTATCTCATGGAGACATTTACTCAACTGAATCTACTTTCTCTGTGATAACTCCAGCTGTGTCAAGTTGACACAAAACTATCAAGTACAATTGACCCCTTGTCAACTTGACACAGATACACATCACTAGTAAGCCTCAACCCTTACATTCTTATTCATCCCCAAGGTCTAAATAATTTTAAACATCCCACAGTCTTTACATATTCTTAAAATTTCAATCTCTTTAAAATATCCATCTCTTTTAAAATCCAAAGTCTTTTTATAATTAAAAATCTCTTAACTGTGGGCACAACTAAAATAGCTTCTTCCTTCAAGAGGGAAAATATCAGAGCACATTCACAATCATAAGCAAAAATCAGTCTCCAACCATCCAATGTCTGGGATCCAACTCACGATCTTCTGGGCTCCTCCAAGGGCTTGGGTCACTTCTCCAGCCATGCCCTTTGTAGCACATGTGTTGTCCTTTAGGCTCCAGATGCCTGTACTCCAATGCTGCTGCTGCTCTTGGTGGTCATCATATGGTACTGGCATCTCCAAAACACTGCATGACCCCTCATTCCTGAGCTGTCAATTGCAACTGAGGCTGCACCTTCACCAGTGGCCTTCCATGGCCTCTCACAGTGCCGAGCCTCAGCTGTTCTGCATGACCCCTTCATGCCTTCAAAACCAGGACCACCTGGGTGACCCTTACACATTACCAAGCCCCACTGCAGCAGGAGTACAACCTTGGATATCTCTGGAACACAGCCTCCTTTTGCTTTCAAAAAACACTTCCCAGAAGATGTCACCTCAACAATGCTGGTCTCTTCTTAATCACTGCTAATTTCTTAGCTCCAGCTAATCAGCATCAATAGTCCCAGTAATGCAAACTTTTTGCTTTAGTAGTTGTGGTACCTTGTTAATCACAGCTGATTCTTCAGCCCCAGTTAACCAGAACTACAGAATCTTCACAATCAAAATAGCAATGGCCCTGAAAAGAGTCTTTAATCTTCCCTTCGAAATTTCACAAGCCAGACCTCAATCTTCTGCACTGTTCTCAACAATATCTTCCAAGCTCCTACACAATATCTGACAGAGCTCTTAACAATGAATGGATCTTCAAGCCCAAAGTTCCAAAGTCCTCCCACAGTCCTCCCCAAAATATGTTCAGGTTGTCACAGGAATACCCCACTCCTGGTACCAATTTGTCTTAGTCAGGGTTTCTATTTCTGCACAAACATCATGATAAAGAAACAAGTTGTGGAGGAAAGGGTTTATTCGGCTTACACTTCCATGCTGCTGTTCATCACCAAGGAAGTCAGGACTGGAACTCAAGCAGGTCAGGAAGCAGGAGCTGATGCAGAAGCCATGGAGGGATGTGCTTTACTGGCTTGCTTCCCCTGGCTTGCTCAGCCTGTTCTCTTATAGAAACAAGACTAACAGCCCAGAGATGCTTCCACCCATAAGGGGCCTTTCCCCCTTGATCACTAATTGAGAAAATGCCTTACAGTTATATCTCATGGAGGCATTTCCTCAACTCAAGCTCCTTTCTCTGTGATAACTCCAGCTGTGTCACGTTGACACAAAACTAGCCAGTACAGATGCTGAGAAAGCATTTGACAAAAATCCAACACCCATTCATGATAAAAGTCTTGGAAATATCAGGAATTCAAAGCCCATACCTAAATATACTAAAAGCAATATATAGCAAATGAGTAACCAACATCAAAATAAATGGAAAGAAACTTGAAGAAATCCCAGTAAAATCAAGGACAAGACGAGGCTGCCACTTTCTCCCTACCTATTCAATATAGTACTTGAAATTCTAGCTAGAGTAATTAGACAACAAAAGCAGATCAAGTGAGGAAGTCAAAATGTCACTATTTGCAGATAATATGATAGTTATATAAGTGGTCCCAAAAATTCCACCAGAGAACTCCTAAACCTGATAAACAGCTTCAGTGAAGTAGCTGGAAATAAAATTAACTCAAAAAACAAACAAACAAACAAAAACAAAAACAAAAACATCAGTGGCCTTTCTCTACACAAAGCATAAACAGGTTAAGAAAGAACTTAGGGAAACCACACCCTTCACAATAGTCACAAATAATATAAAATACCTTGGTATGACTCTAACTGAGGAAGGGAAACATCTGTGTGATAAGACCTTCAAGTCTCTAAAGAAAGAAATCCAAGAAGATCTCAGAAGATAGAAAGATCTCTCATGCTCATGGATTGCCAGGATTAGCATAGTCAACAAGGCTATCTTGCCAAAAGCAATCTACAGATTCAATGCAATTCCCATCAAAATTCCAACTCAATTCTACACTGAGTTAGTAAGGAAAATTGGCAATTTTATCTGGAATAACATAAAACCTCAGATGGCAAAAACTATTCCTAATAATAAAAGAACCTCTGGTGGAATCACTATGCCTGACCTCAAGCTGTATGACAGAGCAATTGTGACAAAATCTGCATGGTACTGGAATAGCAACAGACAGGTATATCAATAGAATAGAATTGAAAACCCAAAAATGAAGCCACACACCTATATTCACTTGATATTTGACAAAGGAGCTAAAATCATCCAGTGGGAAAAAGACCTCATTTTCAAAAAATGGTGCTGGTGTAAAATCCAAAATGAATTCCAGATCACCCACTACCTCTTCCCTTCGAAAAAGACTTTCCAAACTGTACTAGCAGGCCAAGTGCAGAGCCAGAAAAGGAAGCTGGCTGACTAAACAAATGTAAAAACAGAGTTTTAGCAGTCAATACGATTAGGCTTGCAACTACCAAAACAATATTAGCTGTTCTCCGAGAAATATTCATAACAAGATTAGCAATTCTCTTGCCCTACACTCCACACTGAATTCTGACAAAGACCTAAACCACCCTGACCTTGTTGCGAGAATTCCCCTGACGTTAATAACTGTGATGTTAATAGCTGATCCATAAGTTCAAAATGTACTATTACTTTGCTAACCAAATCATAATAACCCACCATGGGGGCAAGCAAAGTGAGTCACTAGGCCAAAGGGTTACTTAGTCACTATACATACCAAACAATGCCTGAAAGGGTTACTTGCTCCAGCAATGAGAACCCTGTTGCTCAAATCTGCCCCTTACAAAGGTATAAAAAGTGTGTTCTTTCTTTGTTCTTGGTCTTTCCTCTGACCTGCATGCTGGGAGGGGAGTTGCCAACATGGTGGATCAATAAAAATCCTTATGTGTTTTGCAGGGATGGCAGCTCTGTGTTCTTTGTGAGTAAGGGCCTTTTGAGGAATTACAACACTGGCACAACTGACAGTTATGTAGAAGAATGCAAATTGATCCATTCTGATCTCTTTGTACAAAGCTCAAGTCTAAGTGGATCAAAGAACTCCACATAAAACCAGAGACACTGAAACTTATAGAGGAGAAAGTGGAGAAAGCCTTGAAATGATGGGCACAGCAGAAAATTCTTGAACAGAAGAGCTTGTGCTGTAAAATCAAGAATCAACAAATGGGACCTCATAAAATTGCAAAACTTCTATAAGGAAAAATACATTGTCAATATGACAAAAAGGCTACCAACAGACTGGGAAAGGATCTTTTCCAATACTAAATCAGATAGGGGAATAATATCCAATATATATAAAGAACTCAAGAAGATGGAATCCAGAAAATCAAGTAACCCCATTAAAAATGGGGTACAGAGCTAAACAAAGAATTAACTGTGGAATACTGAAGGGCTGAGAAGCACCTGAGAAAATATTCATCATTCTTAATCATCAGAGAAATGCAAATCAAAACAACTCTGAGATTCCATCCCACATCAGTCAGAATGGCTCAATTCAAAAATTCAGGTGACAGAAGATGCTGGCAAGGATGTGGAGAAAGAGGAACTCTCCATTTCTGGTGGGATTGAAAGCTGGTAAAACCACTCTGGAAGTAAGTCTGGTGGTTCCACAGAAAATTGGACATAGTACTACTAGAAGAACCAGCAATACTTCTGGGCATATACCAAGAAGATATTCCAAATTTTAATAGTGACACATGCTCCAATATGTGCATAGCAGCCTTATTTATAAGAGCCAGAAGCTGGAAAGAACCCAGATGTTCCTCAACAGAGGAATGGATACAGAAAATATGGTATATTTACACAATCGAGTTCTACACAGCTATTAAAAACAACGAATTTATGTAATTCTTAGGCAAGTGGATGGATTTGGAGGATATCATCCTGAGTGCAGTAGCCCAATCACAAAAGAATATACATGATATCCTCTCACTGATAATTGCATATTAGACCAGAAACTTACAATACCCAAGATACAATTTGCAAAACACATGAAACTCAATAATACTTCATTCCTTCTTAGAAATATGGAACAAAATTCCCATGGAAGGAGATACAGAGACAAAGTTTGGAGCAGAGGCAGAAGGAAAGACCATCCAGAGACTGCCCCACCTAGGGACCATCACATAAACAACCACCAAACCCAGACATTATTGCATATGCCAACACGATTTTGCTGATAGGAACCTAGCTCTATCTTGTGAGGATTTGCCAGTGCCTGGGAAATACAGAAGTGGATACTCACAGTCAACTCTTGGATGGAACACAGGGCCCCTAATGAAGGAGCTAGAGAAAGTACTCAAGGAGCTAAGGGGTCTGCAACTCTATAAAAAGAACACATTCCTATCTCCTTGTACTAAGGTCAAATCTAAGTAGATTAAGGAACTCCACATAAAACCAGAGACACTGAAACTTATAGAGGAGAAAGTAGGGAAAAGTCTTGAAGATACGGGTACACGGGAAAAATGCCAGAATAGAAGAGCAATGGCTTGTGCTGTAAGATCGAGAATCAATAAACGGGACCTCATAAAGTTGCAAAGCTTCTGCAAGGCAAAAGACACCGTCAATAAGACAAGAAGACCACCAACAGATTGGGAAAGGATCTTTACCTATCCTAAATCAGATAGGGGACTAATATCCCATATATATAAAGAACTCAAGAAGGTGGACTCCAGAAAATCAAATAACCCAATTAAAAAATGGGGCTCAGAACTGAACAAAGTATTTTCACCTGAGGAATACCAAATGGCAGAGAAGCACCTGAAAAAATGTTCAACATCCTTAATCATCAGGGAAATGCAACTCAAAATAACACTGAGATTCCACCTCATACCAGTCAGAATGGCTAAGATCAAAAATTCAGGTGACAGCAGATGCTGGCGAGGATGTGGATAAAGAGGAACACTCCTTCATTGTTCGTCAGACTGCAAGCTTGTACAACCACTCTGGGAATCAGTTTGGCGGTTCCTCAGAAAATTGGACATAATACTACCAGAGGATCCAGCAATACCACTCCTGGGCATATATCCAGAAGATGTTCCAACCGGTAAGAAGGACACATGCTCCACTATATTCATAGCAGCCTTATTTATAATAGCCAGAAGCTGGAAAGAACCCAGATGCCCCTCAACAGAGGAATGGATACAGAAAATGTGGTACATTTACACAATGGAGTACTACTCAGCTATTAAAGGGAATGAACTTAAGAAATTCTTAGGCAAATGGATGAACCTGGAGGGCATCATCCTGAGTGAGGTAACACAATCACAAAGGAACTCACACAATATGTACTCACTGATAAGTGGATATTAGCCCAAAAACTTAGGATACCCAAGATATAAGATACAATTTGTTAAACACATGAAACTCAAGAAGAACGAAGACCAAAGTGAGGACACTGTGCCCCTTCTTAGAATTGGGAACAAAACACCCATGGAAAGAGTTACAGAGATAAAGTTTGGAGCTGTGACGAAAGGATGGACCATCTAAGGACTGCCATATCCAGGGATCCATCCCATAATCAGCTTCCAAATGCTGACACCATTGAATACACTAGCAAGATTTTGCTGAAAGGACCCAGATATAGCTGTCTCTTGTGAGACAATGCCTGGGCCTAGCAAACGCAGAAGTGGATGCTCACAGTCAGCTAGTGGATGGATCACAGGGCCCCCAATGGAGGAGCTAGAGAAAGTACCCAAGGAGCTAAAGGGATCTGCAACCCTATAGGTGGAACAACATTATGAACTAACCAGTACCCCAGAGGTCTTGACTCTAGCTGCATATGTATCAAAAGATGGCCTAGTCAGACTTGCAAACTTTATATGCCCCAGTACAGGGGAATGCCAGGGCAAAAAAGTGGGAGTGGGTGGGTAGGGGAGTGGGGGGGGCGTAGTGTATTGGGGACTTTTTGGATAGCATTGGAAATGTAAATGACGAAAATATCTAATAAAAAATGTAATATCTTTGCAAAAAAAAAGAACAACAATGTGAACTAACCAGTAGCCCACAGAGCTTGTGTCTCTAGTTGCATATGTAGCAGAGGATGGCCTAATTGGCCATCAGTGGGAGGAGAGGCCCTTGGTCTTAGGAAGATTATATGCCCCAGTACAGAGTAATGTCAGGGCCAGGAAGTGGTATTGTGTGGGTTGAAGAGCAGTGCTGTGGCAGGGTATAGAATACTTTCTTTTTTTTTTTTTTTTTTTTTTTGTTGTTCTTTTTTTTTTATTTATTTTTTATTTTTTTTTCACTTTTTTTTTATTACATATTTTCCTCAATTACATTTCCAATGCTATCCCAAAAGTCCCCCATACCGCCCCCCACTTCCCTACCCACCCATTCCCATTCTTTTGGCCCTGGAATTCCCCTATATTGGGGCATATAAAGTTTGCAAGTCTAATGGGCCTCTCTTTCCAGTGATGGCCGACTAGGCCATCTTTCGATACATATGCAGCTAGAGACAAGAGCTCCGGGGTACTGGTTAGTTCATCATGTTGTTCCAACTATAGGGTTGCAGATCCCTTTAGCTCCTTGGGTACTTTCTCTAGCTTCTCCATTGGGAGCCCTGTGATCCATCCAATAGCTGACTGTGAGCATCCACTCCTGTGTTTGCTAGGCCCCTGCATAGTCTCACAAGAGACAGCTATCTTTGGGTCCTTTCAGCAAAATCTTGCTAGTGTATGCAATGGTGTCAGCGTTTAGAAGCTGATTATGGGGTGGATCCCTGGATACGGCAGTCTCTAGATGGTCCATCCTTTCATGACGAAAAATAACAATACAGGACTCTTTCGAGGCCCTGTAATTGGAATGAGTCCACTTTAGAATACTTTCTGAGTGGAAACTAGGAAAGAGGATAGCATTTGATGAAATGTAAATGAAGGAAATACCTAATAAAAAAAAATCAACTGAAAAAAATTGCCAGTGCTAAAATTTCTTCAATGATGATTAGGTATTGGAGGTCATCTACAACATTTATGTGGGAATTTTGACTAGTTTAGCATTGTGTAGGTTGTGTACAAGCAAACTCAGCTTCTGTGAGTTCATGAATACCAAAACTATACCATGTTCAAAAAGCCGAATTGTGGAGCATTCTTATCTATCCTCTGCCTTGCATCCTCTTCCACGATGTTTCATGAGACTCTAAGGGTAGTCTAATATATTTAGTTCTTAGCCCTTAAGCCTTAATTTTCAACCCTTTGGCCAAATGCAAGAAGGATGAGTTTTTGGTTGAGAGCAGCCAAGTATATATGTAGAACATAAATGTAAGAAGGAAAATTGATAAGGATACATTGCAAAATAGCAGAAGCTTACTCTACTCTAGGGCTTAAAGTCTCCCAAGACTATCCAATTGTGGGTTTTCATCAAAATTGTAACATGGGGCATGAAATTTATCATCATTTCATTGTTGCAACTGTAGATAGATCTTGCCTGTAAGAAAATACTCTAGATACATTGTGAAGTTCTAGGTAAAACTACAGTTGTCTTTTCTTCTCAAGGAGTCTGCATAGCACCATTAGGCACTATGAAAGTTATACAGTAGGGTAGCCATTTCCAGACTGACTTGAGATTGATTTTATTCCATTCTATAGCCAATTTGTGATATGTGTTCAGTAATATGGTGAGCAAAGAAGGACAATAAAAACAACCTGTCTTGTATGTAAGATTTCTAGGGTCTCCCTCATCAAGAGCTCCTTAAGAAGGAACTATCCAATTTCTTAGTACATCTCATATTACCTGCTTTATGGTTATAGATACACATAATATTCTGAATGAATGGATATTTAAAAGAGACAGAAAGAAAATATAATTTGATAGGAAGGGATTAGATGAGAAATTGGAAATGAGTGGCTAATGGTTCTTAATTCCTCTTTGGTGTAGATTAAAATATGTTTATAATTAAAAAATATTCCTCCCATGAGAAAACAATCATTACATAAGCTGTAGTGAGTCGATGTGTATACCCTTTTGTTCATAATTTATTGCTTACAAATGTTCATTATAATGACTCATTGGTCTGGTACAATGACTATCGACTTCTGCTACTCTACCAATACTGGAACCTCACTTGAACTCCTCTGAGATATCCTGTTATTACCCTGTTTCATGAAGATGTTCTAGTTTTGGATCTGTAGGATTGGCCCCTTCATGTGCTCCAGCAGTTTAGTGATGGGGTACATATTGAACTGGGCTAATTCAAAGCCATGAATCTGGGCCTGAGATGTCTTTGAGCAGGTCAGCCCACCAGCTCTTCAGTTGTAACTCTCTGAGGTCTGGCTCACAAGAAAACCCCTGAAACCAGGACCAGCTCTATACCCTGCTGTCCACGTGAAGTGGAGTGTCCACTCTTCCCCATGTTTCAGCTAGTCAGGGACATGGCCAGTTCTTCCACTCTCATGACCCTGCTACCATCTCTTACCAATCATGGATGGTGAAGAATGGAAGAGAGTGTCTCTCCCTCATCTGAACCACTTCCCACCCTACAACAGCCAGGGCCAGCTCTACTGCAACCCACATATCCAGAGTCAGTTCTACTATGTTGCTCAGGTGAGGTGTAGGGCCCTGTCCCTTGAGTACTGCAGCAGATGAGTGACAAGGCCAGATCTCCTGTCTGACATATGTGGCAAGGAGAAAGAAGGTGGGGGAGGGCATCTATTCCTTGCCTTTGCTGCGGCACAATTGACAAGTTAGGGGTGCAGGTCTCCTAAACCTTTGCACTCATTGTTGGCTGACCCACAAATCCCACATCCAGGACCAGCTCTATTGTCCAGGTGGGAAACAGGGCCTGGTCTTATGAGTGCTTCAGTTTGTGAGGAACAGGGTCAGCTCTGCTTTTCTCATGACCCCATGGCAAACCAAGTATCGCAATTGCCAGAGGTTCTGAGGTGCAAGGATGAACTATGATATCTATCTTCTATCAATGCCCTCCGTTCCTCTCTCACTCTCTTTCTCTCTCTGTCTCTCTGTCTCTGTCTCTCTGTCTCTCTGTCTCTCTGTCTCTCTGTCTCTGTCTCTGTCTCTGTCTCTCTCTCTCTCTCACACACACACACACACACACACACCACATGCACACAAGCACATGCAAATGCACATGCACACATAGACACCACTGTCCTTTAGGTTCTGTAACAAATACTAATAGACATTGTAAAAGTAAAGTTATGAAAAGAACCTGAAATTTATGCTTTTGGTACACAGTTTCAAGGTGTTTGAACTACATCCAAGTGTTTTGTGGCTTCTGAGAATATCAATAAATTGTGACAAGTTTAATTGTGGGCTCAAAGATGTAAGTTGTCAGCTATATGACATTTTATTGTTCCTGGCAACTATGAACAAATGAGGTTGTCAATAGAAATAAGCTATGTCTTAATTATGCAAGGAAGAAGAAAATTAGGAAACAATGGAGTCCAGAAAGGAAAGGTAGAGAAATAAGAAAGTCAGAAAATATTAGTAAAAAGTAGTATTTATATTACATGTAGTCTGTACTTATTCATTTTTGGTAGAAAAGAGAAGAAACAGAAGTAATGGTATGCTTGACTCATACATTTTTCTCTTCCTGCTCAGATTATATATAACTACATCTTCTTCAAGCAAACACAGACTTTGCAGAACCTTACTTGTTCTTTCCTCCAGTTAGATAAGATAATCTGCCACAAAACTCTATAGTGGTGGGAAGGTTTTTTTTTTTTTTTTTTTTTTTTTTTTTTTTTTTGTATTTTCAGTGTTGTGAAGTTTTTTTTTTAAATTTTTATTTATTTATTTATTTTTTAATTTTTAATATTTTTATTACATATTTTCCTCAATTACATTTCCAATGCTATCCCAAAAGTCCCCCATAGCGCCCCCCAATTCCCTACCCACCCATTCCCATTCTTTTGGCCCCGGCATTCCCCTATATTGGGGCATATAAAGTTTGCAAGTCCAATGGGCCTCTCTTTCCAGTGATGGCTGACTAGGCCATCTTTCGATACATATGCAGCTAGAGACAAGAGCTCCGGGGTTCTGGTTAGTACATCATGTTGTTCCAACAATAGGGTTGCAGATCCCTTTAGCTCCTTGGGTACTTTCTCTAGCTTCTCCATTGGGAGCCCTGTGATACATCCAATAGCTGACTGTGAGCATCCACTCCTGTGTTTGCTAGGCCCCAGCATCGTCTCACAAGAGACAGCTATATTTGGGTCCTTTCAGCAAAATCTTGCTAGTGTATGCAATGGTGTCAGCGTTTAGAAGCTGATTATGGGATGGATTCCTGGATACGGCAGTCTCTAAATGGTCCATCCTTTCATCACAGCTACGAACTTTGTCTCTGTAACTCCTTCCCTGGGTGTTTTGTTCCCAATTCTAAGAAGGGGCACAGTGTCCACACTTTGGTCTTCATTCTTCTTGAGTTTCATGCGTTTAGCAAATTGTATCTTATATCTTGGATATCCTAAGTTTTGGGCTAATATCCACTTATCAGTGAGTATATATTGTGTGAGTTCTTTTGTGATTGTGTTACCTCACTCAAGATGATGCCCTCCAGGTCCATCCATTTGGCTAGGAATTTAATAAATTCATTCTTTATAATAGCTGAGTAGTACTCCATTGTGTAAATGTACCATAATTTCTGTATCCATTCCTCTGTTGAGGGACATCTGGGTTCTTTCCAGCTTCTGGCTATTATAAATAGGGCTGCTATGAACATAGTGGAGCATGTGTCCTTTTTACCGGTTGGGACATCTTCTGGATATATGCCCAGGAGAGGTATTGCTGGATCCTCCAGTAGTACTATGTCCAATTCTCTGAGGAACCGCCAGACTGATTTCCAGAGTGGTTGTACAAGCTTGCAATCTCACCAACAATGGAGGAGTGTTCCTCTTTCTCCACATCCTAGCCAGCATCTGCTGTCACCTGAATTTTTGATCATAGCCAATCTGACTGGTGTGAGGTGGAATCTCAGGGTTGTTTTGATTTGCATTTCCCTGATGATTAAGGATGTTGAACATTTTTTCAGGTGCTTCTCTGCCATTCTGTATTCCTCAGGTGAGAATTCTTTGTTCAGTTCTGAGCCCCATTTTTTAATGGGGTTATTTGACTTTCTGGAGTACACCTTCTTGAGTTCTTTATATATATTGGATATTAGTCCCTTATATGATTTAGGATAGGTGAAGATCCTTTCCCAATCTGTTGGTGGTTTTTTTGTCTTATTGATGGTGTCTTTTGCCTTGCAGAAGCTTTGCAGTTTCATGAGGTCCCACTTGTCAATTCTCGATCTTACAGCACAAGCCATTGCTGTTCTATTAAAGAATTTATCCCCTGTGCCCATGTCTTCAAGGCTTTTCCCCACTTTCTCCTCTATAAGTTTCAGTGTCTCTGGTTTTATGTGAAGTTCCTTGATCCACTTAGACTTGACCTTAGTACAAGGAGATAGGAATGGATAGATTCGCATTCTTCTACATGTTAACAACCAGTTGTGCCAGCACCATTTGTTGAAAATGCTGTCTTTCTTCCACTGGATGTTTTTAGCTCCCTTGTCAAAGATCAAGTGACCATAGGTGTGTGGGTTCATTTCTGGGTCTGCAATTCTATTCCATTGTTCTATTTGTCTGTCACTATACCAGTACCACGCAGTTTTTATCACAATTGCTCTGTAGTAAAGCTTTAGGTCCGGCATGGTGATTCCACCAGAGGTTCTTTTATCCTTGAGAAGAGTTTTTGCTATCCTAGGTTTTTTGTTATTCCAGATGAATTTGCAGATTGCACTTTCTAATTCGTTGAAGAATTGAGTTGGAATTTTGATGGGGATTGCATTGAATCTGTAGATTGCTTTTGGCAAGATAGCAATTTTTACAATGTTGATCCTGCCAATCCATGAGCATGGGAGATCTTTCCATCTTCTGAGATCTTCTATAATTTCTTTCTTCAGAGACTTGAAGTTTTTATTATACAGATCTTTCACTTCCTTAGTTAGAGTCACGCCAAGATATTTTATATTATTTGTGACTATTGAGAAGGGTGTTGTTTCCCTAATTTCTTTCTCAGCCTGTTTATTCTTTGTGCAGAGAAAGGCCATTGATTTGTTTGAGTTAATTGTATATCCAGCTACTTCACCGAAGCTCTTTATCAGGTTTAGGAGTTCTCTGGTGGAATTTTTAGGGTCACTTATATATACTATCATATCATCTGCAAAAAGTGATATTTTGACTTCATCTTTTCCAATTTGTATCCTTTTGATCTCCTTTTGTTGTCGAATTGCTCTGGCTAGGACTTCAAGTACAATGTTGAATAGGTATGGAGAAAGTGGACAGCCTTGTCTAGTCCCTGATTTTAGAGGGATTGCTTCAAGCTTCTCACCATTTACTTTGATGATGGCTACGGGTTTGCTGAAGATTGCTTTTATCATGTTTAGGTTTGGGCCTTGAATTCATGATCTTTCCAAGACTTTTATCATGAATGGGTGTTGGATCTTGTCAAATGCTTTTTCCGCATCTAATGAGATGACCATGTGGTTTTTGTCTTTGAGTTTGTTTATATACTGGATTACTTTGATGGATTTCCATATATTGAACAATCCCTGCATCCCTGGGATGAAACCTACTTAGTCAGGTTGGATTATTGTTTTGATGTGTTCTTGGATTCGGTTAGCAAGAACTTTATTGAGGGTTTTTGCATCAATATTCATAAGGGATATTGGTCTGAAGTTTTCTATCTTTGTTGGGTCTTTTTGTGGTTTAGGTATCAGAGTAATTGTGGCTTCATAGAATGAGTTGAGTAGAGTACCTTCTGTTTCTATTTTGTGGAATAGTTTGTGAAGAACTGGGATTAGTACTTCTTTAAAGGTCTGATAGAACTCTGCACTAAACCCATCTGGTCCTGGGCTTTTTTTGGTTGGGAGACTATTAATGACTGCTTCTATTTCTTTGGGGGATATAGGGCTGTTTAGATCATTAACCTGATCTTGATTCAACTTTGGTACCTGGTATCTGTCTAGGAACTTCTCCATTTCATCCAGGTTCTCCAGTTTTGTTGAGTATAGCCTTTGGTAGAAGGATCTGATGGTGTTTTGGATGTCTTGAGGATCTGTTGTTATGTCTCCTTTTTCATTTCTGATTTTGTTAATTAGAATGCTTTCCCTGTGCCCTCTAGTGAGTCTGGCTAAGGGTTTATCTATCTTGTTGATTTTCTCAAAGAACCAGCTCCTTGATTGGTTGATTCTTTGAATAGTTCTTCTTGTTTCCACTTGGTTGATTTTGCCCCTGAGTTTCATTATTTCCTGCCATCTACTCCTCTTGGGTGAATTTGCTTCCTTTTGTTCTAGTGCTTTTAGGTATGTTGTCAAGCTGGTAATGTGTCCTCTCTCTAGTTTCCTTGTGGAGGCACTCAGAGCTATGAGTTTTCCTCTTAGAAATGCTTTCATTGCATCCCATAAGTTTGGGTATGTTGTGGCTTCATTTTCATTGAACTCTAAAAAGTCCTTAATTTCTTTCTTTATTCCTTCCTTGACCAAGGTATCATTGAGAAGTGTGTTGTTCAGTTTCCTCGTGAAGGTTGGCTTTCTATTATTTATTTTGTTATTGAAGATCAGCCTTAATCCATGGTGTTCTGATAGGATGCATGGGACAATTTCAATATTTTTGTATCTGTTGAGGCCTGTTTTATGACCAATTATGTGGTCAATTTTGGAGAAGGTACCATGAGGTGCTGAGAAGAAGGTATATCCTCTTGTTTTAGGATAGAATGTTCTGTAGATATCTGCCAGATCCATTTGATTCATAATTTCTGTTAGTTTCACTGTGTCCCTGTTTAGTTTCTGTTTCCAGGATCTCTCCATTGGTGAAAGTGGTGTGTTGAAGTCTCCCACTATTATTGTATGAGGTGCAATGTGTGCTTTGAGATTTACTATCGTTTCTTTAATGAATGTGGCTGCCTTTGTATATGGAGCATAGATATTCAGGATTGATAGTTCTTCTTGGAGGATTTTACCTTTGATGAGTATGAAGTGTCCCTCCCTGTCTTTTTTAATGACTTTGGGTTGGAAGTCAATCTTATCAGATATTAGAATGGCTACTCCAGCTTGTTTCTTCATACCATTTGCTTGGAAAATTGTTTTCCAGCCTTTCATTCTGAGGTAGTGTCTATCTTTTTCTCTGAGATGAGTTTCCTGTAAGCAGCAAAATGTTGGGTCTTGTTTGTGTAGCCAGTTTGTTAGTCTATGTCTTTTTATTGGGGAGTTGAGTCCATTGATATTAAGAGATATTAAGGAAAAGTAATTGTTGTTTCCTGTTATTTTTGTTGTTAAAGTTGGCATTCTGTTCTTGTGGCTGTCTTCTTTTAGGTTTGTTGAGGGATTACCTTCTTGTTTCTAGGGCGTGGTTCCTGTCCTTGTATTGGTTTTTTTTTTTTTTTTTCTGGTATTATCCTTTGAAGGGCTGGATTCGTGGAGAGATAATGTTTGAATTTGGTTTTGTCGTGGAATACTTTGGTTTCTCCATCTATGTTAATTGAGAGTTTGGCTGGGTATAGTAGCCTGGGCTGGAATTTGTGTTCTTTTAGTGTCTGTATCACATCCGTCCAGGATCTTCTGGCTTTCATAGTCTCTGGTGAAAAATCTGGTGTAATTCTGATAGGCTTGCCTTTATATGTTACTTGGCCTTTTTCTCTTACTGCTTTTAGTATTCTATCTTTATTTAGAGCATTTGTTGTTCTGATTATTATGTGTCGGGAGGTATTTCTTTCCTGGTCCAGTCTATTTGGAGTTCTGTAGGCTTCTTGTATGTTCATGGGCATCTCTTTCTTTAGATTTGGGAAGTTTTCTTCTATAATTTTGTTGAAGATGTTTGCTGGTCCTTTGAGTTGAAAATCTTCATTCTAATCCACTCCTATTATCCGTAGGTTTGGTCTTCTCATTGTGTCCTGTATTTCTTGGATGTTTTGAGTTAGGATTTTTTTGCGTTTTACATTTTCCTTGATTGTTGTGCCTATGTTCTCTATGGAATCTTCTGCACCTGAGATTCTCTCTTCCATCTCTTGTATTCTGTTGCTGATGCTCGCATCTATGGTTCCAGATTTCTTTCCTAGGGTTTCTATCTCCAGTGTTGCCTCATTTTGGGTTTTCTTTATTGTGTCTACTTCCCTTTTTAGGTCTAGTATTGTTTTGTTCATTTCCATCATCTGTTTGGATGTGTTTTCCTGTTTTTCTTTAAGGACTTCTACCTATTTGATTATGTTATCCTGTTTTTCTTTAAGGATTTGTAACTCTTTAGCAGTGTTCTCCTGCAATTCTTTAAGGGATTTTTGTGCTTCCTCTTTAATGTCTTCTACCTGTTTACCAGTGTTCCTTTGTATTTCTTTAAGTGTGTTATTAATGTACTTCTTGATGTCCTCTACCATCATCATGAGATATGCTTTTAGATCCCTGTCTAGCTTTTCCGGTGTGTTGGGGTGCCCTGGACTGGGCGAAGTGGGAGTGCTGGGTTCTGATGATAGTGAGTAGTCTTGGTTTCTGTTAGTAAGATTATTACGTTTACCTTTCGCCATCTGGTAATCTCTGGGGTTAGTTGTTGTCGTTGTCACTGTTTAAAGATTGGAGCAGAAGCTGTGTTCCACTCACCAGAAGTCTCAAAATCCTGTGGCGGGGGTTGTGGGTAGCTGGCGGGTGTCATCCGACCCTGTACTCTAGCTACCCCAGTGCTGTTCAGGCCAGAAGAGGCCTGTGGCCCTACTCAGGCCGGTTTTCTGTTTCCCTAATTAATGCAGTCTCAGGTCCCTCGCGCAATTGGATTGGAGCAGAAGCTGTGTTCCACTCAACAGAAGTCTTAAGATCCTGTGACGGGTGTTGTGGGTAGCTGGCGAGTGTCAGCCGACCCTGTGCCCTAGCTACCCTGGTGCTTTTCTGACTGGAAGAGGCTTGTGGCCCTACTCAGGCCGGATTTCTGCCTCCCCAACCAAAGCAGTCTCAGGTCCCTCGTGATTGGACTGGAGCAGAAGCTGTGTTCCACTCACCAGCAGTCTCAAAATCCTGTGGCGGGAGTCCTGGGTAGCTGGCAGGTGTCAGCCGACCCTGCGCTCTAGCTACCCCGGTGCTGGTCTGGCCGGAAGAGGCCTGTGGCCCTACTCAGGCCGGTTTTCTGCTTCCCTAACTAATGCAGTCTCAGGTCCTGCGCACAATTGGATTGGAGCAGAAGCTGTGTTCCACTCACCAGAAATCTTAAGATCCTGTGGCGGGTGTTGTGGGTAGCTGGCGAGTGTCAGCCGACCCTGCGCCCTAGCTACCCCTGTGCTGTTCTGACCGGAAGAGCTAGATCTTCTTTTAACACTGCACTAAACCCATCTGGTCCTGGGCTTTTGTTGTTGCTGTTGTTGTTGTTGTTGTTGGGAGACTATTGATGACTGCTTCTATTTCTCTTGTGGATATAGGATTTATTAGATCATTAACCTGATCCTGATTTAACTTTGGTACATGGTATCTTTCTAAAAATTGTCCATTTCATCGAGGTTTTCCAGTTTTGTTGAGGATAGCCTTTTGTAGACGGATCTAATGGTGTTTTGGATTTCTTTAGGATCTGTTGTTATGTATCCTTTTTCATTTCTGATTTTGTTAATTAGAATGCTTTCCCTGTGCCCTCTAGTGAGTCTGGCTAAGGGTTTATCTATCTTGTTGATTTTCTCAAAGAACCAACTCCTTGATTGGTTTTACTTTGAATAGTTCTTCTTGTTTCCACTTGGTTGATTTTGCCCCTGAGTTTGATTATTTCCTGCCGTCTACTCCTGTTGGGTGAATTTGCTTCCTTTTGTTCTAGAGCTTTTAGGTGTGTTGTCAAGCTGCTAGTGTGTGCTCTCTCTAGTTTCTTTTTAGAGGTACTCAGAGCTATGTGATTTCCTCTTAGAAATGCTTTCATTGTATCCCATAAGTTTGGGTATGTTGTGGCTTCATTTTCATTAAACTCTAAAAAGTCTTTAATTTCTTTCTTTATTCCTTCCTTGACCAAGGTATCATTGAGAAGAGTGTGGTTCAGTTTCCACATGAATGTTGGCTTTCTATTATTTATGATGTTATTGAAGATCAGACTTAGTCCATGGTGATCTGATAGGATGCATGGGACAATATCAAATTTTTTGTATCAGTTGAGCCCTGTTTTGTGACAATTATATGGTCAATTTCAGAGAAAGTACCATAAGGTGCTGAGAAGAAGGTACATCCTTTTGCTTTAAGATAAAATATTCTGTAGATATCTGTAAAACCATTTGTTTCATAACTTCTGTTAGTTTCACTGTGTCCCTCTTTAGTTTCTGTTTCCATGATCTGTCTATTGATGAAAGCAGTGTGTTTAAGTCTCCCACTTTCATTGTGTGAGAAACAGTGTATTCTTTGAGCTTTACTAAAGTTTATTTAATGAATGTGGCTGCCCTTGCATTTAGAACATAGATATTCAGAATTGAGAGTTCCTCTTGGAAGATTTTACCTTTGATGAGTATGAAGTGCCCCTCTTTGTCTGTTTTTGATGACTTTGGGTTAGAAGTTGATTTTATTTGATATTAGAATAGCTACTCCAGCTTGTTTCCTCAGACCATTTGCTTGGAAAATTGTTTTCCAGCCTTTCATTCTGAGTTAGTGTCTCTCTTTTCCCCTGAAATGGGTTTCTGGTAAGCAGCAAAATGTTGGGTCCTGTTTGTGTAGCCAGTCTGTTAGTCTATGTCTTTTTATTGGAGAATTGAGTCTATTGATATTAAGGAAAAGTATTTGTTGCTTCTTATTATTTTTGTTGTTAGTTTGGCATTCTGTTATTGTGGCTGTCTTCTTTTAGGTTTGTTGAAGGAATACTTTTTTTTAATATATATTTTTTATTAGATATTTTCCTCAATTACACTTCCAATGCTATCCCAAAAGTCCCCCATATCCTCCCCCCCCACTTCCCTACCCACACATTCCCATTTTTTTGGCTCTGGCGTTCCCCTGTACTGGGGCATATAAAGTTTGCATGTCCAATGGGCTTCTCTTTCCAGTGATGGCCTACTAGGCCATCTTTTGATACATATGCAGCTAGAGTCAAGTGGTCCAGGGTACTGGTTAGTTCATAATGTTGCACCTACAGGGTGGCAGATTTCTTTAGGTCCTTGGATACTTTCTCTAGCTCCTCCATTGTGGGCCCTGTGATCCACCCAATAGCTGACTGTCAGCATCCACTTATGTGTTTCCTAGGCCCCAGCCTAGTCTCACAGGAGACAGCTATATCAGGGTCCTTGCAGCAAACACTTGCTAGTGTAGGCAATGCTGTCATTGTTTCAAGGCTAATTATGGGATGGATCCCTGGATATGGCAGTCTCTAGATGGTCCATCCTTCTGTCTCAGCTCCAAACGTTGTCTCTGAAGTCCTTTCATGGGTGATTGTTTCCAATTCTAAGAAGGGGCAAAATGTCCACACTTTGGTCTTCATTCTTCTTCAGTTTCATTTGTTTTGCAAATTGTATCTTCTATCTTGCTATACTAAGTTTCTGGGCTAATATCCACTTATCAGTGAGTACATATCATTTGAGTTCTTTTGTGATTGTGTTACCTCACTCAGGATGATGCCCTCCAGGTCCAACCATTTGCCTAGAAATTTCATGAATTCATTCTTTTAAATAGCTGAGTAGTACTCCATTGTGTAAACGTACCACATTTTTTGTATCCATTCCTCTATTGAGGGTCATCTGGGTTCTTTCCAGCTTCTGGCTATTATAAATAGGGCTGCTATGAACATAGTGGAGCATGTGTCCTTCTTACCGGTTGGGATATCTTCTGGTTATATGCCCAGGAGAGATATTGCAGGATCCTCCGGTAGTACTATGTCAAATTTTCTGAGGAACCAGCAGACTGATTTCCAGAATGGTTGTACAATCTTGCAATCCCACCAACAATGGAGGAGTGTTCCTCTTTCTCCACATCCTCGCCAGCATCTACTATCACCTGAATTTTTTATCTTAGCCATTCTGACTGGTGTGAGATGGAGTCTCAGGGTTGATTTGATTTGCATTTCTCTGATGATTAGGGATGTTGAATATTTTTTCAGGTGATTCTCAACCATTCGGTATTCCTCAGGTGAGAATTTTTTGTTTAGCTCTGAGCCCCATTTTTTAATGGGGTTATTTGATTTTCTGGAGCCCACCCTCTTGAGTTCTTTATATATAATGGATATTAGTCCGCTATCTGATTTAGGATAGGTGAAGATCCTTTCCCAATCTGTTGGTGGCCTTTTTGTCTTATTGAGGGTGTCTTTTGCCTTGCAGAAGCTTTACAGTTTCAGGAGGTCCCATTTGTCAATCCTCCATCTTACAGCACAAGCCATTGCTGTTCTATTCAGGAATTTTTCCCCTGTGCCCATATCTTCAAGGCTTTTCCCCACTTTCTCCTCTTTAACTTTCAGTGTCTCTGGTTTTATGTGAAGTTCCTTTATCCACTTAGATTTGACCTTAGCACAAGGAGATAGGAATGGATTGATTCACATTCTTCTACATGATAATATCCAGTTGTGCTAGCACCATTTGTTGAAAATGCTGTCTTTCTTCCACTGGATGGTTTTAGCTCCCTTGTCAAAGATCAAGTGACCATTGGTGTGTGGGTTTATTTCTGGGTCTTCAATTCTATTCCATTGGTCTACTTGTCTGTCACTATACCAGTACCATGCAGTTTTTATCACAATTGCTCTGTAGTAAAGCTTTAAGTCCGGCATGGTGATTCCACCAGAGGTTCTTTTATCCTTGAGAAGAGTTTTTGCTATCCTAGGTTTTTTGTTATTCCAGATGAATTTGCAGATTGCTCTTTCTAATTCTTTGAAGAATTGAGTTGGAATTTTGATGGGGATTGCATTGAAACTGTAGATTGCTTTTGGCAAGATAGCAATTTTTACAATGTTGATCCTGCCAATCCATGAGCATGGGAGATCTTTTCATCTTCTGAGATCTTCTTTAATTTCTTTCTTCAGAGACTTGAAGTTTTTATCATACAGATCTCTCACTTCCTTAGAAAGAGTCACGCCAAGATATTTCATATTACTTTTGACTATTGAGAAGGGTGTTGTTCCCCTAATTTCTTTCTCAGCCTGTTTATCCTTTGTGTAGAGAAAGGCCATTGACTTGTTTGAGTTAATTTTATATCCTGCTACTTCACCGAAGCTATTTATCAGGCTTAGGAGTTCTCTGGTGGAATTTTTAGGGTCACTTACATATACAATCATATCATCTGCAAAAAGTGATATTTTGACTTCATCTTTTCCAATTTGTATCCCCTTGATCTCCTTTTGTTTTTGAATTGCTCTGGCTAGGACTTCAAGTACTCTGTTGAGTAGGTAGGGAGAAAGTGGGCAGCCTTGTCTAGACACTGATTTTAGAGGGATTGCTTCAAGCTTCTCACCATTTACTTTGATGTTAGCTACTGGTTTTCTGTAGATTGCTTTTATCATGTTTAGGTATGGGCCTTGAATTACTGATCTTTCCAAGACTTATATCATGAATGGGTGTTGGATCTTGTCGAATACTTTTTCTGCATCTAACGAGATGATGATGTGGTTTTTGTCTTTGAGTTTGTTTATATAATGGATTACATTGATGGATTTCCGTATATTAAACCATACCAGCATCCCTGGAATAAAAACTACTTGGTCAGGATATATGTTTGTTTAATGTGTTCTTGGATTCGGTTAGCAAGTATTTTATTGAGTATTTTTGCACCTATATTCATAAGGGAAATTGGTCTGAAGTTTTCTATCTTTGTTTGATCTTTCTGTGGTTTAGGTATCAGAGTAATTGTGGCTTCATAGAATGAGTTGGGTAGAGTTCCCTTTACTTCTATTTTGTGGAATAATTTGGGCAGAACTGGAATTAGATCTTCTTTGAAGATCTGGTAGAACTCTGCACTAAACCCATCTGGTCCTAGGCTTTTTTTATATGGGAGACTATTAATGATTGCTTCTATTTCTTTAGGGGATATGGGACTGTTTAGATCATTAACTTGATCCTGAATTAACTTTGGTACCTGGTATCTGTCTCATAATTGTTCCATTTCATCCAGGTTTTCCAGATTTGTTGAGTATAGACTTTTGTAGATGGATCTGATGGTCTTTTGGATTTCTTCAGGAACTGTTGTTATGTCTCTCTTTTCATTTCTGATTTTGTTAATTAGGATGCTGTCCCTGTGCCCTCTAGTGCGTCTAGCTATGGGTTTATCTATCTTGTTGATTTTCTCAAAGAACTAAATCCTCATTTGGTTGATTCTTTGAATAGTTCTTCTTGTTTCTACTTGGTTGATTTCACTCCTGAGTTTGACTATTTCCTGCCATCTACTCCTCTTGGGTGAAATTTCTTCCTTTTTTTCTAGAGCTTTTAGATGTGTTGTCCAGCTGCTAGTGTGTGCTCTCTCCAGTTTCTTCGTGGAGGCACTCAGTGCTATGAGTGCTCTTAGATATGCTATCATTGTGTCCCATAGGTTTGGGTATGTTGTGGCTTCATGTTCATTAAACTCTAAAAAGTCTTTAATTTCTTTCTTTATTCCTTCCTTGACCAAGGTGTCATTGAGCAGAGTGTTGTTCAGTTTCCACGTGAATGTTGGCTTTCCATTATTTATGTTGTTATTGAAGATCAGCCTTAGGCCATGGTGGTCTGATAGGATGTATCGTGCAATTTCAATATCTTTGTATCTGTTGAGGTCTGTTTTGTGGCCAATTATATGGTCAATTTTGGAGAAGGTCACATGAGGTGCTGAGAAGAAGGTATAGCCTTTTGTTTTAGGACAAAATGTTCTGTAAATATTTGTTAAGCCCATTTGTTTCATAACTTCTGTTAGTTTCACTGTGTCCCTGTTTACTTTCTGTTTCAAGGATCTGTCCACTGATGAAAGTGGTGTGTTGAAGTCTCCCACTATTATTGTGTGAGGTGCAATGTGTGCTTTGAGCTTTACTAAAGTGTCTTTAATGAATGTGGTTGCCCTTGCATTTGGAGCATAGATATTCAGAATTGAAATTTCCTCTTGGAGGATTTTACCTTTGATGAGTATGAAGTGTCCCTCCTTGTTTTTTTGATAACTTTGGGTTGGAAGTCAATTTTATTCGATATTAGAATGCCTACTCCAGCTTGTTTCCTCAGACCATTTGCTTGGAAAATTGTTTTCCAGCCTTTCACTCTGAGGTAGTGTCTGTCTTTTTCCCTGAGATGGGTTTCTTGTAAGCAGCAGAATGTTGGATCCTGTTTGTGTAGCCAGTCTGTTATTCTATGTCTTTTTATTGGGGAATTGAGTCCATTGATATTAAGAGATATTAAGGAAAGGTAATTGTTGCTTCCTTTTATTTTTGATGTTAGAGTTGGCATTCTGTTCTTGTGGCTCTCTTCTTTTTGGTTTGTTGAGGGATTACTTTCTTGCTTCTTCTAGGGCATATTTTCTGTCCTTGTATTGTTTTTTTTTTCTGTTATTATCCTTTGAAGGGCTGGATTCGTGGAAAGATAATGTGTGAATTTGGTTTTGTCGTAGAATACTTTAGTTTCTCCATCTATGATAATTGAGAGTTTGGCCATCTGGTATTCTCTGGAGCTAGTTGTTAGAGTTGTATCTGGTTCGAGCTTGTTCCTCAGGTGATTATGTTAGCCTCTATCAGCAGACCTGGGAGACTAGCTCTCTCCTTAGTTTCAGTGGTTAGAGTGCTCTCTGCAGGCAAGCTCTCCTCTTGCAGGAAAGGTGCCCAGATATCTGGTGTACGAACCTGTGTCCTGGCAGAAGTTGTGTTCCACTCACCAGAGGTCTTAAGATCCCGTGGAGGGTCCTGTGAGGACCTTGTGGGTGTCCAGAAACTCCGCACACAAGGAACCCCGCTGCTGGAGTGTACTGGAAGGGACTTGTGCCCCTGATCAGGCCAGGTTATCTGCTTCTTTAATTAATGCAGTCTTAGGTCTGGGGATTGGCTTGGAGCAGGCGCTGTGATCCACTCACCAGAGGTCTTAGGATCCTGTGGGGGATCCTGTGTGGGTCCCCACGGGTGTCTGGAGACTCCCTGGGCCAAGAACACCAGTGCTGCAGTGGACCAGAAGAGACTTGTGCCCTGATCAGGCTGGGTTATCTGCTTTCTTAATTAATGCAGTCTTAGTTGCTGCGCGATTGGATTGTATGGAGCAGGCACTGTGTTCCACTCACCAGAGGTCTTAGGATCCAATGTTGGATCCTGTGTGGGTCCTTGCTGGTGTCCGGAGACTTCCCGGGCCAGGAAACCCAGTGCTGCAGTGGACCGGAAGGGACTTGTGCCCTGATCCGGCCTGGTTATCTCGAACGATTACTTTCTTGCTTTTTCTAGGACGTGGATTCCATCCCTGTATTGTTTTTTGTTTTGTTTTGTTTTGCTTTTCTGGATTTTTGTGGTTTTGTTTTTTGTTTTTTGTTTGTTTGTTTTTTTTCTGTTATTATCCTTTGAATGGCTGGATTCGTGGAAAAATAATGTGTGAATTTGGTTTTGTTGTGAAATACTTTGCTTTCTCCATCTATCGTAATTCAAAGTTTGGTTGGGTATAGTAGCCTGGGCTGGCATTTGTGTTCTCTTAGTGTCTGTATAACATCTGTCCAGGATCTTCTGGCTTTCATAGTCTCTGGTGAAAAATCTGGTGTAATTCTGATAGGCCTGCCTTTATATGCTACTTGACTTTTTTCCCTTACAGCTTTTAATATTATATCTTTATTTGGTGCATTTGTTGTTCTGACTATGATGTGTCGGGAGGAATTCTTTTCTGGTCCAGTCTATTTGAAGTTCTGTAGGCTTCTTGTATGTTCATGGGCATCTTTTTTTTTTTTTTTTTTTTTTAGGTTTGGGAAGTTTTCTTCTATAATTTTGTTGAAGATATTTGCTGGCCCTTTAAGTTGAAAATCTTCATTCTCATCTACTCCTATTATCAGTAGGTTTGGTCTTCTCATTGTTTCCTGGAATTTCTGGATGTTTTGAGTTAGGATCTTTTTTGCATTTTGCATTTTCTTTGATTGTTGTGCCAATATTCTCTATGGAATCTTCTGCACCTGAGATTCTCTCTTCCATGTCTTGTATTTTTTTTGCTGATGCCCACATCTATGGTTCCAGATTTCTTTCCTAGGGTTTTTATCTCCACTGTTCCCTCACTTGGATTTTCTTTATTGTGTGTACTTCTCTTTTTAGATCTAGTATGGTTTTGTTCATTTCCATCACCTGTTTGGATGTGTTTTCCTGTTTTTCTTTAAGGACTTTTACCTTTTTATTTGTGTTTTCCTGATTTTCTTTAAGGACTTGTAACTCTTTAGCATTGTTCTCCTGTATTTCTTTAAGTGAGTTATTAAAGTCCTTCTTGATGTCCTCTACCATCATCATGAGATATGCTTTTAAATCTGGGTCTAGCTTTTCGGTTGTGTTGGGGTGCCCAGGACTAGGTGGGTTGGGAGTGCTGGGTCTGATGATGGTGAGTGATCTTGTTTTCTGCTAGTAATATTCTTACGTTTGCCTCTTACCATCTGATAATCTCTGGAGTTCGTTGTTATAGTTGTCTCTGTTGGAGTTTTTCCTCTCGTGATTCTGTTAGCCTCTATCAGCAGACCTGGGAGACTAGATCTCTCCTGAGTTTCAGTGGTTAGGGCACTCTCTGCAGGCAAGCTCTTCTCTTGCAAGGAATGTGCACAAATATTTGGCATTCGGACCTGCCTCCTGGCAGAAGATGAAGGCCTGAAACAAAGCCTGTCCTAGAAGCTGTTAGCTTCTGTCTTCCACACTCTCACCTGGGCAACCTCGTCTCAGGGGGTTCTGGGAACCAAGATAGATCCCCCAGGTGCTCCCACAAATCCCTCCCAGAAGGGGCAGACACTTCTCCTCTGGTAGGGATGGTTCCTGGATATTTGGAACCTGAAACGTGGTCTGCCTCATAAGCTATGTTGCTTCTGCCTGTCCCAGAAGCTGTTAGCTTCTGTACTCCACACTCTCACCTGCACCCACTAGTCTAGGCGGGACCCGTGCGCCAAGATGGCTCTACTGGGTGCTCGTTCAAAACCCTCCCGGGCAGGGGGGACACCTCTCCTCTGGCAGGGAATGTGCCCGGATGTCTTGAGCCTGAAACAGGGTCTGCCTCAGAAGCTTTGTGGCTTCTGCCTGTCCCAGAAGCTGTTAGCTTCTGTAGTCTGCACTCTCACCTGCGCAGATTAGTCTCGGTGGGATCTGGGAACCAAGATGGCTCTAATGGGTGCTCTAGTAAAGCTCTTCTGGCTACTCTTTTTGTCTTACATACACCTGTTAAATACTTTTTCTAAAATAAGAATTTTAATACTAATATACATCCTTTGGTAAACTAAAATTCACATAAGTTTCAGAGAATCAAAAAGTCCCATAAACAACCACCAAACCCAGACACAATTGCATATACCAGCATGATTTTGCTGACCCTGATATAGCTATCTCTTGCGGGGCTATGCCAGTGCCTGGCAAATTCAGAAGTGGATGCTCACAGTCATCTATTGGATGGAACACAGGGACCTAATGAAGGAGCTAGAGAAAGTACCTAAGGAGCTAAAGGGGTCTGCAACCCTATAAAAAGAACAACAATATGAACTAACCAGTAACCCCCTCCCAGAGCTTGTGTCTCTAGTTGCATATGTATCAGAGGATGGCCTATTTGGCCATCAATAGGAGGAGAGGTCCTTGGTCTTGCAAAGATTATATGCCCTAGTACAAGGAAATGCCAGGGCCAGGAAGCAGGAGTGGGTGGGATGTTCCAGTACTAATTCCCCTCCTACTAAGCATGGGTATAGCAGTGTCTGCTAGTATGAGAGAAATGGCACTTATTAAGGAAGATCAAAAATTTAAATACTTATGTTAATAAATCAATCTATGCCTGTCATAATCTAAAAACTCAATCAGTCATTTAACTGCTTCTCGTGATTCATTAGCTAAACTCATAAAACAGGAGAGGATTTGCCCTTCTCTTCATGCAACAGGGAAGTTTATGTATGGCTCTAGGTGAACAATGTTGTTTCTATGCTAATCATTCAAACATAACTTTACTAAAACACTAAACTTAGTCAAATAAAGAATCAGAGAGAGAGAGAGACAGAGAGACAGAGAGACAGAGACAGAGACAGAGACAGAGACAGAGACAGAGAGAACAAAATGTCAACAAATGCTGGAATTAACATTTATTTTAATGATTCCCTTAGCCTCAGAGGAAACTTTCAATCAATGATTTGACTCAGTATAACAACTTAAAGGGAGAATTGTTGAGCCCTGCCCACTAGAATAGCTGTAGCCATTTTGTTCCATGCCTGCCAGCTATTTCATATTTATGCTGTAATGTGCCTGCCAGTCATTGATAGAAAAAATAACATGACTCAGAGCAGGGTCATACTAAGCAAATACTCTCTTATGTTCTTTATGTTATGACATTCGTTAATCCTAAGGAACCCCACAACTATACGCATCATGTAGGACCCATTGAATTAAACATCAATAGTAACTGTTATATCTAAAATAGCTTGAGTCAGGACCAACTGCCAGATAGTATGTCCAGCATCTGCATATAAACTCATTGTGGCTGTGAAGTTTTAGCCTTTATAATCTGGACCTGAGATATGTCCAGTACACTTTTGAACTGTTTCCCTGGTCAATCAGTCTTGGAATGTGCATTCAACAAACCATTCCTGTTTAACTGAGATTGGTGTTCATGTGATTTGTGCTTTGACTCCTGAACTCCAATAAGAACACTTACAGATGAAGAAATATTTGGAGGAAAATTATGTATAATCAATAATATTGTATAGAATAAACCTTTATCTCAGAAACAAAGTGGAAATAAAATTATTTCAATTTAAGCAAAACAAAAGAATCTCAGACACCAGTCTGAAGTTACAGATAATAATTAATGGAATCATATCACTAAGTGAAAGAAAAGGAACAGCAATGTCACATGTGAAAATACATATACTGTAGACACATAAAATTGAGCAAGAAATGAACTAAACTTTGGGAGTTGGAGGATTGTGGTTGACATCCATGAATGAACTGCTAGAATCTCTGGGGAGTAAAGAAAGAGTACCCTCAGAGCAGTCATCCTATAAGTTAGTTGATGGCAGATGAATGATAGTTTCAGTAGCAAGGAAATAAATGAAACTTTTGAAAGTAGAATAAAAGGAGACATAATCCAGAATCTATATTGGAGAGTTCAACTTCAACTGAGGAGTACTTTCCTAACTTTCCCATTGAAGACAAATGCAGAATTTGAATAATTATTTAAGACCAATAAGTAGCTATATGTTGAAGCTTGACCACTTGGGATTAGATAACCTATCAGGGAAATGGAATATAATTTCAATCTGGTGGAGAAAGCCTTTGGTTAGATTTATAAGACATTTAGTTTTAGTATTCATTTTCTATAATCTTGTTTTCCTGTAGAAGTTTCATGACTTATCTCTCATATTTGCACAGAAAGCTGACATACTTTTACAAATACTAGAAAAGGAAAGTAAAGGTAAAGCATTGGCACAAGGAGGTAAATGTCCTTTCAAAGGGATTACAGACTCCCTCATATAAATAGCAGAATGCATCTAATTTCAAGATAATTATCCTGAGTTTATTTTTGACGTTTATTTCTAAAAGCAAGTATTTTAATCATCACTGTTTTTCTGTTAATTGTGCCTCCTATTACATGTTCCCCTGAAATATCCTTATTTTATAATCAAGGCTTGTTGCTATAGTACATAGAAGAAAAATAGTCCCAAAAGAAAGCACACTAAGAACTTCAGTGAAATGTCAAAAATGTGCCTTTAATAGAATTAACAGAAAATAAGGAAAAGATTTGTCTCCCATCCCAACAAAAGATGTCTGTAACTGCGCTATTATGGAGACCACAGCATAGTTAAAGGCTATGAGTGTGTGTCATTGTAATCAAGGAATAACACTGTCAATCAGTCCAAAGTGTATCTTAACACTAGATTATAATTAAGCTGGAATGTAAAGAACTCTTTGGTCTAATCAATTATATTATAACCTGACTGCCTGAGATAATAGCCCATCAACAAAAAGATAATCTTCGTATCATTTTGAAAAATGAGAAAGAAAAGCAAAGGGTTAGATGTCTACCAGCTATAGTCAATACTGAAAAATGCAGACAATATGCACAGGAAAAGGAGTAATAGAAGCATGCCTACTTAATAAAAAATTTTGCAAACCAGTGTCTTTGGTCTCACTCTATGTTTGTCTTCCAGAGTAAATCAACTGGCAAATATATTTGTTTCCTTTCCATAAACCTTAAGCAAGTTTAATCAATATATTTCTAAGTTTTAAAACTACAGGCTCTTAGAAGGAAATAGGTTTCTATTGTTAAAGGAATTCAGTTATTTTTTAATACCAAAATCAACTTTGAGTTTCTTTCTCAAGACAGGGTCATATAGTATAACCTAGTCTGCCCTTTGACGCTGCAATTATCATCTTTTACTATCCCATTTGATGGGATTGTAATCTTATAGTACCACGTCCACCTGATTCAAGATCTTTGAATTCTTTACCTGCTATTAAATCCTAAGTGCCCCAAAATTAAAGACCTTCAAATATGCTGATTACATTAATCTGTTTGGTTAGTACTAATCATGGGAATAAATCTTGTACTTCTACACATCTTTGTGAGACTTTGAACATTTCAACTATTACAGTAGCTCTCCATTTTCACCTGCAAAAATAAGTCTACCGTATATAACTTAAAGTGGGATGGTTCAGGTGATTTTTTATGGTAATAGTTTGTAGAATGCTATTTAATGTTATCACTGATGACAACACAAGTAGGTATGATAACATTTGTTTTCACATTGGAAGAATCAACCTAGCAAGAAGATTCCATATAAAAATATCCAATTCAAAAAAAAAAACTTATGACAGTCTTAGTGTAATTCTTTCTGAATTGTATTTGTATCATATGTCATATCATCACTACTCTACCTGCATAGAGATGAAACTAAATGCACTAAGAAAAATATCACCTGCATTAGACAAGGTTAGAATCACTTCACTATTACTGTTACTAATGGAAAATGAATGTTTTAGCCATCTTTTCAGTGCTTGTTTTAGACCCTTCTCAAAGGTATTGTACACTAATACAAAACTTCCCTCCTATACTGTTATCAGTAAGAATTCAACATTTAACTCTTATACCATAGAGTAATTGCAAAATATCAATGAAATAATATGTAAAATATGTTCAACAAAATATTTATCGTGTATTAAACTCTACAAATATTAACTGCCAATAGTTTCAATGTACAGAATCCTCATAATTATTTTCCAAAGATGTAGAATAGTAACTCTCACTTGAAAAATCTAGAACTACAAAGACTCAGTATTTTTTCTTACTGCAAGATAGTCAATCAGGGCAAAGTCAAGATCAAAGTATACGACTATCTGACTTACTTTTCACAATTTTCTTTTCTGATGACTATCTCTTAAAAAAGAAACTGACATTATTTCATTCACAATAAAATATTATTAATTCAGTATTCATCCTCAGCCTTGTAACTTTTCATTTTTGAAACTTTAATACATGCACTGAATACATACCTTCTAAATCTAACTTGACTCACATTTTAAGATAAACTGTACATAGATTTTAGTCTATTTAGGTGTGTGATTTGAAATATATATTCAGTGTTTAGTTAATCTCTCAAGAAATGACCAAAGCTTTTAGAAAATCAGTTGTGGTATTTTATACATTTATAAGACATATAAAAGGCTCTTATTTTCTTCACATTCTTGAACACATTGATAGTTTTAGTGTGTGGTTGCTGTTACTGTGCAATTGTTTTTTTTTGTTTTGTTTTGTTTTGTTTTGTTGTTTTGTTTTGGCCATTTTAGTTTGTATGACATGATGTTTCATTGTCAATGTTTTCTTTGTATTTCCATAAGTGATGAAAATCATATTTTCATTTCATTTGTTATAAATAATTTTGTCATCATTCCTATTTAATTTTGCTTATCTTTTATATTTGAGTATTTATTCGTGACTGTTGGATACTAATCCCTATATGATTTGTCCATATTACTTGAAAAAAGGGTCAAGGACTATCAGGGAAGAGAGGTGAAAAACAATTTAAGAGCCAGAGGATGAAGAAGAGTGCTATGAAATGTTATCTTCTGAATATGGCAGAGCTTTTGCAATAATGAAGTTATAGCAGTATTTGTTACTTACACAAGTTCTGAACAAGATTGGGCCTGTGCATATTTCATATAGACGAAAGATAACTTCATATGGCCCCACCCTTCTTTTTGATAACACTAAAGATGATTCCTTGCTGTAAGGAGGAAGTATTTTATTTTTTCAATGGTATAGCCACTCAAGTTGTGCTTCTGCAAAATCCCATATTTGAAGTTGATTCAATAAATGCTAATGAAATTGACTGGATTAATTAAAAATAAAATTACACAAAGAGAAACTGGCTGGGAAAAGGAAGGAATTCAAAATAAGCAGGACGAGACTATAGAAAGGTAATATATGGTGAATATGAATATGTATATATAGGGGCAGGGTCCTTATTGCCTTCATTTGCACCCATGAGGTGGGGCTGTTCCATAGCCTTTTTTCACTGTTCCTACCAGGGGAGCACATGTCTCCGGTGAGTGCTCTGACCCCGGGGCTCAGGGGAGATCTCTCAGGTGACTTTCTAAGGCAAGACCAGACAGGAGCTTATAGGCCACAGAGGCTGCAGAGCAGCTGATAAAGTGCCCTTACTGCCTCCATCTGCACCCAGGTGGGGCTGTTCATCAGTCCTCTGTGCACTGGTCTTGCCAGGAGAGAGCTGGTATCCCAGGAGTGCTGACAGAGGCTTACAGACCTACAGGAGGAACAAGCTCAAACCAGAGACAGCAAGAACATTAACACCAGAGATTGCCAGATGGTGAAAGGCAAACTTAAGAATATTACCAACAGAAACCAAGTCTACACGGCATCATCAGAACCTAGTACTCTCAACACAACAAGTCCTGGTTACCCAACACACCAGAAAAGCAAGATGTGGATTTAAAATCATATCTCATGACGCTGATAGGGGATTTTAAGAAGGACATAAATAACTCTTTTAAGGAAATACAGGAGAACATAGGTAAACAGGTAGAAGCCCTTAAAGAAGAAACACAAAAATTCATTAAAGAATTACAGGAGAACACAATTAAGAAATACAGAAAAACACAGCCAAACAGGTGAAGGAATTGAACAAAACCATCCAGGATCTAAAATTGGAAGTGGTAACAATAAAGGAATCATAATTGGAGACAAATCTCTAGACAGAGAACCTAGGAAAGTAATCAGGAACCATAGATGCAAGTATCACCAACAGAATACAAGATATAGAAAAGAGAATCTCATGTGCAGAAGATTCCATAGAAAACATTTAAACAACAATCAAAGAAAATGCAAAAGGATCCTAACTCAAAACATCCAGGAAATCTAGCATACAATGTCAAGACCAAACCTAAGGATAGTGGATATAGAAGGGAGCTAAGATTCCCAACTAAAAGGGCCAGTAAATATCTTCAACAAAATTATAGAAGAAAACTTCCCTAACATAAAGAAAGAGATGCCCATGAACTTACAAGTAGCCTCCAGAATTCCAAATAGATTGGACCAGAAAATAAATTCCTTCCATCAGATAATACCAAATGCACTAAACAAAGAATATTAAAAGCAGTAAGGGAAAAAAGTCAAGTAACAAATAAAAGCAGACCTATCAAAACTACACCAGAATTCTCAACACAGACTATGAAAGTAGGAAGATCCCAGGGAGATCTCATACAAATCCTAAGAGAATACAATGTCAACTAGGACTACTAAACCCAGCAAAAATTCTGAATTACTATAGATGGAGAAAACAAGATATTCTATTAAAAAAATCAAATTTACACAATATCTTTACACAAATCCAGCCCTACACAGGATAATACATGGAAAACACCAACACAAAGAGGGAAACTACACACTAGAGCTTATGCTCTAAGAACAAGAATTGACAAATGTGACCTTATAAAATTGCAAAGCTTCTGTAAGGCAACGGACTCTATCAATAGGAGAAAAAGGCAACCAAGAGATTGGGAAAAGATCTTTACCAATCCTACATCAGATAGAGGGCTAATATTCAGTATATACAAAGATCTCATAAGTTAGACTCCAGAGAAACAAATAACCCTGTTTAAAAAATAATTGGGTACAGAACTAAACAAAGAATACTCAGCTGAGGAATACTGAATGGCTGAGAAGCACATAAAGAAATGTCCAACATGGAATAAGTACGTATGCTCCCCTATGTTCATAGCAGCCTTATTTATAATAGACAGAAGCTGTAAAGAACCCAGATGCCCCTCAACAGAGGAATGGATACAGAAAATGTGGTACATTTACACAATGGAGTACTACTCAGCTATTAAAAAGAAAGAATTTATGAAATTCCTAGGCAAATGGATGGACCTGGAGGGCATCATCCTGAGTGAGGTAACCCAGTCACAAAAGAACTCACATGATATGTACTCACTGATAAGTGGATACTAGCCCAGAAGATTAGAATATCTAAGATACAATTCACAAACCACATGAAATTCAAGAAGATAGATGAGCAAAGTGTGGGTACTTCAATCCTTTTTTAGAAGGAGGTGAAAAACACCCATGGAAGGAGTTACAGAGAAAAATTGCTGAGCATAGACTGAAGGAATGAGTATCCAGATACAGCCCCTTCTGGGGATGCATCCCATAAACAATCAACAAAACCAGACTCTATTGTGGGTCCCCAGTGCTTGCTTACAGGAAGCCTGATACAGCTGTCTCCTGAGAGAATCTGACAGTGCCTGACAAATACAGAAGTTGATGCTCACAGCCAACCATTGGACTGACCACAGGGTCCCCCAATGAAGGAGCTATAGAAAGGATTCATGGACCTGAAGGGGTTTGCAGCCCCATAGAAGGAACAAGAATATGAACTAACCAGTATCCCTAGACCTCCCAGGGACTAAATCACCAAGCAAAGAAAACACATGGTGGAACACATGGCTCCAGCTTATGTAGCAGAAGATGGCCTAGATATTCATCAATGTGAGGAGAGGCCATTGGTCCTCTGAAGGCTCTATGTCTCAGTGTAGTTGAATGCTAGGTTCAGGAATCAGTAGTGTGTGAGTTTTTGAGCATGGGGAGGATGGAGGGAATAGGGGGTTTTTTGAGGAGAAACCAGGAAAGGGGATAACATTTGAAACATAAATAAAGAAAATACCTAATATACATAATATGATTTATGGGGAGTAGTAGAAGAATTGTAAAGGAGAAAAAAGGAAGATTGATACTTATCTAAATGTTATATGTATATAATATAGTGATATTATCAAGCAATAAATCGTAATGTATTTCCTTTCATATAATTACATCCTTCCCCTACAACCTCTTCAAGTCCTCTCATCATCATCCTTATTTTCTCTAAAATTGTTATTGTTTTACACACATATTCACACACACACACACACATACATCCTACTGAGTTTATTTATTATTGCTTTCATTTATATGATTTAATGGCTAACCTATTAATATTAGATTATTAATTATGGTCTTCAACCCTGGGGAACATTAATTTTACCTTTCTCGGCAGTTTTTAGCTGTCTGTAGTTCTTTCTCTGTAAGTAGGGTCTCTGTAAATAGAGTTCTACCTTCCATGGTAGCATGTCTAGTGATAATATTGTTTGAATCTTGCTTAGAAGAAAAGTCAAATGGAGGCGAGTTAAAAGAAGAAAATTAGTGGGAATGACAGAGGATCAAGCAATGGCAATGATGTGAATATAGTAAAATATATTATATGTATATGAAATATCAAAATCAATGTTATATACACAATATATGATAATTATTAGAGAATAAATTACTAGTTTAAGGTGAAAATATATACTGAAATAAAGAATAACAGGAAGCATATGTAAAACAAAATGCAAATATAGTAATCTTTTATTATATCTAAATTATTTTAATCTCATAGTTTTATTAACTAATGTTATAGATTTAAGAAACTAAGTTATTCATTTTAACTGTATTGTGCAAAGTTACACAACTATATGGTCTAGCCAGTCTTTGAAAATAGTAGTGGTTTTATATGGATTATATGCAACATTACATTCTTTGTATTTCATTTATATATTAAAATTTTTATTTAATGTTTTATGGGTAATCATAATGCCAAGGTACAATCTTGACAACAGAAATTTAAGTAAATTGTGTAGTCATTTAGCATATGTTAAATATAAAAAACTATGCAAACATCACATATACTAGTCTTTGGAATTCAAACCACATTTTAACTACTGATTCTAGGTAATCATTGATAATTTTAATTTTACAGAAATGTAATGGAATAGATTTAAATGAAAGAGTACTTTGTTATATAAAATACATTGTGTATTTTGTAAATTATTCTATTTGACTTCATTTGTTATGTTTGTTTAAATTCATATATTTAATTGTTAATAGGACATTACTTCCTATAGATTTTGATCTGATTGAATGGGAGTTTTCTTTATACTACTGTGTTAATCGTTTGAAATGTTAACACATTAACACCCCCACACAACAACACTGTAGTGGTTTGAGTATGCTTGGCCCATAGGGAATAATAATAGTAGGAGGTGTGGTATTATTGAAGAAACTGTCACTATGGTAGTGGAATGTGGAGGTCTCCTACTATTCTCAGCATCTACCTATTGTGGAAGAGAGCTTCCTTCTAGCTGTCTGAGGATGTCAGTCTCTCCTGATTGCCTTTTGATCATAATATAGAACTTTTGTCTTCTTCTCCCACACTATGTGTGCCTGGGTGTTGCCATGCTTCTCACCATGACAATAATGGACTGAACCTCTGAAACTGTAAGCCAGCTGCAATTAAATGCTATCATTTAAAAACAGAACAAAACAAAACAAAACAAAACAAAAAAACATTGATTTGGTCATAGTGTTTTTTCACAGCAATAAAATACTAAGACAGAAGTAGTAGTAGGAGTAGGGTATTACTATAATATACCTGATCATGTTTTTGTTTTGAGGAATGTAGATTTGGGGACTTTGAATTTAGAAAGCCATGAAATTCTTTTAAGTGGAACTTAATTGGTCATCTTAGTAGAAAATGGAAGACATTGGTACTTAGGGTGATTTGAACTCTAGAGATCATTCATATGATGTTTTTGGGTAAAAAAGTTGCTGCTGAGGAAGTGTGATATGTATTTCCCACTTAGGGCAGAGCATTCCAGAGTCTTTTATTCTCAGCACATTGGCCAATTAAGTGTCTCTGTGTTTATTATCATCTTCTAGAAGAATATGCTTCTCTGAGAACTGTTGAAAGATATACTGATCTATGGATATAGTCGTAAGTCATTAGGATTCCTTTTAATTTTTTGTCCATTTAAGGGAATAGTTGTATGGGTCAAAAGGAAGAAGAAAATCCAAAGTCTGACCAAAAAGAAGGTGACAGTGAACAAAGCAGAATCTCTGAGAAGAGCTGGAGGGGAAGGTAAATAAGATCAAAATATATGGCATGAACCTCTCAAAGAACTAAAATTACTTTAAGAAATAATTTGTTAAAAGCCATATGAAATTATACTATTATATTATTTCATGACTACATGAAATTATCTATTACACATATAATTCTTCCCCTAAAAATCATAGAATACCTAATAAAAACTCCAGTGACAGGTATTGGAATTCTCTCAAGTTGTTGGTCAAGGGAAGTCCTGAGCCCCCAAAACAATCTAGGCTACTACCTCTGCCTTTGACATCTTCCAGAAAGAAGTTAATATCAGAATGCTAAAGACAACACAGACTTCTAAGGCAAGATTTTAAAAGAATTGATCTGGATCTGAATGGGAAGTCTCGCACTGAGAACTAGCTCTCATAGTTTGGGAAGAATCCATTCAAGCTGCCAATAGAAAAAAGCAAACAGTAGTACTATCGAGCTATAATGTCAAGAAAACACAATGATAAGCCTTGAAAAAAATATTCTGAAAGTTTCATTTATATCATGGAGGGTAACCAACAGTCACTTAATTAAAATGAATGCTCACTCCATACTAGGGAATTCATGCTTGGCACTGTATGTTTAACCAACCACCTGTGGCTAATGAGGCCATAGAGAGGAATCTATTGCCATCATTTGCCTAAATCAGTATAATCTTTAAATACATTTTAAAATATTTATTCTTATATCCACAGAATACAGCTCTCACCCATCACCAAACAAGCTTCCTTTTAAAGAAGATGAAAATAATTACAGAAGTCATAACTGGTCAAAACATAATACTAAAAGTCATTTAAAAAACAACGAGAAGCTTCCTAAATAATATACACATGGTCAGAACAAATAGAATATGTGATTTTTCTTTCTTTTTAATTATTTTCTTTGATTTTTGAGAATATAGTATAATTGCATTGCGTCTCCAATTCCTTCCTCCTTCTGTACCCTTTCATATACCTTTCCTTGCTCTTTTACAAATTCATGGCTTTTGGCCCCATTAATTGTTGTTACATTTTATATATATATATACACACACAAACATATAGATGTGTGTATATGTATGTATATGTATATATATATATGTGTGTATATCATATCTATGAATAATGAGTAATGCTAAATAATAAATAATGATATATAACAATAAGTTGTAGTGCTATATGTATATGAATATATAGGTATTTTTACATATAATGTAAGTCTGACCTGTCTAGCCTATATAATATTATTTATATGTATGTCTTTAGGACTGACCATTTGATATTAGATAAACAAATGATGTATTATTCCCTGTAGAAGCCTATTTCTATCATTTTCTCTTATTTTTCGATTAATTAATTTACTTTGCATCCTTATAGCAGCTTCTCCTCACTCCTCTCCTTCCATCCCCTCCCTCCCTCCCTCTCAACTCTCCTACCCCCACACCTGCAGTTCTCTTTCTCCACAGAGAAGTAGATATCTCCCATTAATACCAAGCCACCTTGCTATATCAAGTTGCAGTATGGATAGACGTATCTTCTCCTCTTGAGGCTGGGCAAGGCAGCCCAGTTAGGGGAAAGACATACAAAGGCAGACAGCAGAGTCAGAGATAGTCCCTGCACCTGCTGTTAAGAATCCCACAGGAAGACCAAACTGAACTGTCTGTTACATATTTATAGGGACCTAGGTCTATCCCATGCATGCTCCCTGGTTGGTGGTTCAGTCCCTGTGAGCCCCTATGGGCCCAGGTTATTTGATTCTGTATGTTTTCTTGTGGTGTCCTTGACCCTTTCTGCACCTTCAAGCCTTCCTTCCCCTCTTCCACAAGTTTCTCTGAGCTCAGTCTAATGTACGGCTGTGGGTCTCTGTACTTGTTTCCATCTGCTGTTGGGTAGAGCCTCTCAGAGGACAGTTAGGCTAGGCTCCTGTTTGCAAACATAGCAGAATCATTAACACTGTCATGGGTGGGCTGTCTCTCAAAGCATGAGTGTCAAGTTGGGCCATTCTTTGGCCATTACTTTAATTTCTGCTCAATTTCACTCATCTTTAAAGTAAATTCTGTTTTAGCAAGAAATAAATATACACATATAGCTAACTATGGAAAGAAATGCAAATATAATTTGATCATTTCTAGATAATTCTTTTTTTCAAAAACAATTTTTTATTAGATATTTTCTTCATTTACGTTTCAAATGCTATCCCCTATACCCTCCCCCGCCCTGTTCCCCAACCCATCCACTCCCAATTCCTGGCCCTGGAACTGGGGTATATATCGTCACAAGACCAAGGGCCTCTTCTAGTCAACTTTTTACTCTTGTGTAAATGTATCAGAATGCCATGGAAAATCTTTGAAACATCATTAAGATTAATCTTAAAATGAACAAGTCTAGCTGCTCTCTATTCCCAGGGCCACAGCTCTGCCTGAATCTTTAGTTAGCTGCTGCCACCTGTGAAAACAAGGCACAAACCCCATACCCCAACCTCTTGTCGTCTAGATCCTCCAGCAAGCTCAGCAGCTGTGAGGTCTGCCCCATCTACTCTGTAATCCATATTCTGATCCATACTTCCACCTGCAATCAAGGAATCCTACTGTCATCAAGGGCCACTAGCTCTGTGTACATTCCTGGTGGCCTACTGCCACCTGGGACAACCAGAGGCTTTAAGTCATCAGGGAGTCAAAACTCTTTCTCCATCCATGAAAATTTGTTGCCAACCAGAAAAATCAGCACTGCTTGCAATCCAAGAGGTCTACTGACATCACAGACTACCAGCTCTGCCTCCAATCCTAGAGGCCTGTTGCCAACCAGTACAACCAGCTCTATCTACAGTCCCAGAATCTTGCTACAATAACAGACTCCCATCCCCACCTGTAGTTTCAGAGGTTTGTTACTATAGGGAACTACCAGGCCTACCAACACTAGGGAGAACATGATGGCTAAAGGCCAGTATAAGAACACAATCAACAAAAGCCAGAGCAATATTGCACCATGACAACCCACATTTCTGATTAGAACAAGCCCTGGGTATCCTAACATAACTGAAGTATGATAGAGGGCTTTAAAGAGGAATACATCAAATAAATAAATCCTTTAAAGAGATACAAGAAAATATAATCAGATAGGAAGAGGTCTTTAAAGAGGAAATGAAAAAAAAATCAAGAAATATGGGAAAATACAATTAAACATGTGACAGAAACGAATAAAACTGTTTAAGTCATGAAAATGTAAATAAGAGCAAACAGAAAAACACATACTGATTAAGGACCAAAGGAGCTGTAGAGGTTTGCATGCATCCCCATAGTAGGACAAACAATATGAACCAACCAGTACCTCCAGAGCTCCCAGGGACTAAACCACCAACCAAAGAGTACACGTGGAGCAACCCATGGCTCCAGCCTCATATGTAGCAGAGGATGGATTTGTTGGACATCAATGGGAGAAGAGGCTCTTGGTTCTGTGAAGGCTCAATGCACCAGTGTAGGAGAATGCTAAGACATGGAAGTGGGAGTGAGTATGTTGGTGAGCAGGGAGAGGAGGTATAGGATAGGGGGCTTTGGGAGGGAAAACAAGGAAAGGGAATGACATTTGAAATTACATAAAGAAAATATCTAATAAAATTATTTTAAAATATCAAAAAGTTAAATATACAGAACTAAGATAAAATATTAAAAGCTACAAGAGGAAAAGGTCAAGTAACCTATAAAGGTATCTCTATGAGAATTACATCTGAATTCTCAAGAGAGACTCTAAAATCCAGAAAGGCTGGAACAGATGTCTTGAATACCCAACAAGATCACAGATGTCAGCCCAGACTACTATACCCAGCAAAGCTTTTAATCGCCATAGATTGAGAAAACAAGATATTCCAAGGGGAAGAAAAATACCATACCTTTCCATTAACCCAGTCCTACAGAAAATGCTAGAAAGAAAACTCCAACATTAGGAGGGTACTACACCCAAGAAAAGACAAGAAGTGATAATTTCACATGAGCAAAACGAAAGAACCACACACACACACACACACACACACACACACACACACACACACAAATCCAGTATCAAAGAATCAAGAATTAATAATCACTGGTCATTAATATCTTCTACCATCAATGGGCTCAATAGCCCAATTAAAAAACAACAACATAGGCTAACAGAATGGGCATGTAAACAGGATCTATCATTCTGCTGCATACAAGAAACACCTCAGCAACAAAGGTAGTCTTTACCTCAGAGTAAAAGGCTGCTAAAAACTTTTCCAAGCAAATGGTCCCAAAAAACAAGCTGGAGTAGCCATTCTAATATTCAGTAAAATAGACTTTTAACCAAAAGTAATCAAAAAAGAAGTGGAAGGACACTTCAAACTCATCAAATCAACAATTCACCAAGATGATATATCAGATCTGAATACCTATGCCCCAAGAGCAAGGGTGTCCACACTCATTAAAGAAACATTACTAAAGCTTAAATCCAAATGGAACCCCAATCTCATTAATAGGGAAACACCCTACTCTCAAGAGTGGACAGGTCATTGAAACAGAAACTAAAAAGTACTTCATGGAACATCCAAAACTGAGAATATACTTGGTCACATAGCAAGCCTCAACAGATACAAGAAGACTGAAATAAGCCCCTGCATCTTATCTGATAACCATGGATTAAAGTTGGACTTTAAGAACAGAAACACTACAATCTCATGGAAACTGAACAACTCTTTACTTAATGATCACTGGGTCTGGAAGAAAAAAAAAAGAAAAATCTAAATATTCTCTAGAGTTCAAAGAAAATGAAGGCACATCATGCCTAAACTTATAGAATACAATGAGAGCAGTGCTAAAAGGAAAGTTAATAGCACTAAATGTCTTTATAAAAAACATTGAGAGATTCCATAATAGCAACACAAAAATACTCCAGAAAGCTCTACAGAGATGGAAAGGAAAGGAAAGGAAGGGAAGGGAAGGGAAGGGAAGGGAAGGGAAGGGAAGGGAAGGGAAGGGAAGGGAAGGGAAGGGAAGGGAAGGGAAGGGAAGGGAAGGGGAAGGGGAAGGGGAAGGGGAAGGGGAAGGGGAAGGGGAAGGGGAGGGGAAGGGGGAGGGAAAGGGGAGGGGAGGGGAGGGGAGGGGAGGGGAGGGGAGGGGAGGGGAGGGGAGGGGAGGGGAGGGGAGGGGAGGGGAGGGGAGGGGAGGGAAGGGAAGGGACATTTCCAAACTCATTCTGAGGCCACAATCACCCTGATTCCTAAACCATGCAGACTCAAGAAAGAAAGAGAATTTCAGACCAATTTCCTTATGAACAGTGATGCAAAATACTTCATAAAATACTCACAAACCAAATATAAGAACACATCAAAAACATCATCCACCATTATCAAGTAGATTTCACCCCCATGGCTGCAGTGGTGGTTCAGTATACAAAAAGCCATCAATGTAGTCCACCATAGAAACAAAGTGAAAGAAGAAAAACACATGATCATCTCATTAGAAGCTGCAAGGCCAGCTGGGCGGTGGTGGCACACACTGTTAATCCCAGCACTTGGGAGGCAGAGGCAGGCAGATTTCTGAGTTCAAGGCCAGCCTGGTCTACAGGGTGAGTTCCAGGACAGCTGGGACTACACAGAGAAACCCTGTCTGGGAAAATAATAATAATAATAATAATAATAATAATAATAATAAAGAAGGAGCTGAAAAGCCTTTGACATACTCCAAGAACACTTCATGAAAAGTTTCTAGAGAGATAAGGAGTACAAGGCTCACCTAAAGACAATGAAAACAATATACACCAAGCCAACAGCCAACATCAAATTAAATGGAAAGAAACTTAAAGCAATTCCACTAAAATCAAGTACACATAAGGCTACCCTCTCTCTCCCTATATCTTCAATATAGTACATTAAGTCCTAGCTAGAACAGTAAGACAACTAAAATCAAGGAAATGCAAATTGTAAGGAAGCAGTCATAGTATCACTATTTGCAGATGATATGACAGAATACATATGTAATTCTTAAAACTATGTCAGAGAAGTTCTGCAGTTGAAAAACACTGTTGTCAGCAAAGTGGCTAGATACAAAATTAACTCAAAATATCAATAAACCTCCTTTATATAAATTAGACATGGGATGAGAAAGAAATTAGAGATATGACACCCCATTATAATAGCCACAAATAATATAAAATACCTTGGTGTAACTCTAAACAGGCAAGTGAAAGACCTGTAGGACAAGCACTTCAAGTCTCTGAAGAAAGAAATTGAAGAAGATAATCTGAAGATAGAACGAACTCCTAAGATCATGGGTTCATACAATTAACATAATAAAAATGGACATCTTACCAAAAGCTATCTACAAATTCAATGCAATTCCAATTAAAATTCCAACACAATTCTTTACAGACCTTGACAGAACAATTCTCAACTTCATATGAGGAAAAAAAATTCCTAGGATAACTAAAACAATTCTGTAAATAAAAGAACTTCTGGAGGTATCACCATCCCCAGTTTCAAGCTGTACTACAGAGCAATAGTAGTAGAAACAGACAGGTAGATCAAAAGATGAAAATTAAAGACCCACACACCAACCCATATACCTATGGACACTTGATTTTTGACAAAAAAAAATTTAAAAACATACAATGGAAAAAAAAGCATCTTCAACAAATGATGCTGGTCCTACTGGATGTCTGCATGTAGAAGAATCAAAATAGTTCTATATTAATCACCCTGCACAAAAGTCAAGATCAAGTGGATCAAAAACCTCAAGATAATACCAGATACACTAAATTTGATAGACGAAAAAGAATGAAGTAGCCTTAAATGTATTGCTACAAGAGATGACTTCCTGAACAGAACACCAATGACCCAGGTTCCAAGATCACCAATTGGTAAATGGGACTTCATGAAAATGAAAATCTCCTATAAGTCAAAGGACAAAGTCAGTATGACAAATTATCTGCCTACAGGTTGGGAAAAGATCTTCAATTCTGCATTCTACTGAGGGCTAATATCCAAAATACACAAAGAACACAAGAAGTTAGACACCAACAAACCAAATAACCCAATTACAAAATGGGGTACAGAGATAAACTGAGAATTGTCAACAGAAGAATTTTTAATAGGTGAGAAGAACTTAAAGAAATGTACAGTGTTCTTAGTTACTAGGGAAATGCAAATCAAAATGACCTTAAACCAATCATAATGGCTAAGATCAAACACTCAAGTGACAGTACATGTTGAGGAGGATGTGGAGCAAAGGGAACCCTTCGTTGCAATGGGTGTGCAAACTCATATAACCACTCTAGAAATCAATTTGGCAGTTCCTCAGAAAATTAAAAAATAGTTCTACCTCAAGACCCAGTTACTCCACTTCTTGGTTTATACCCAACAGAGTCTCAGCCTTGTGGTAAAAAGGACACTTGCTGCACTGTTTTTATAACAGCTCTATTTGTAATAAATAGAAACTGGAAGCAACCCAGATAGATGTCCCTCAACCAAAAATGGAAAAAGAAAATGGGGTTCATTTACACAATGGAATCCTATTAAGCTGTTAAAGACAAGCACATCATGAAATTTTCAGGCAAATGGATGGAACTAGAAAATATCCTGATTGAGGCAATCCAGAACCAAAGAACTATGCATTGTTTGTACTCACATATAAATGGATATTAGCCGTAAAGTAGAGGATATCTACGTTACAATCCACAGACCTAAAGAAACTAAATAACAAAGAGAACCTTAGAGAGGATGCTCGAATCTTACTCAGAAAATGAAATAAAATAGTTATCAGGTGGATGAAGAGAGGGAACTGGGTCAGAGAATGGATGAGGAGGGGTATGGGGTGGGACACTGGGTATAGGGAGAGCCTGGGAAAGAGGGCTGGAAGGGAAATCAGCAGAGATCAGTGGGATTCATGTTTAGGGTTTGCAGGAGACCTGGGATGAGGAGGCTCCAGAGAGTCCATGAGGGTGACTCCAACAGAGACTCCTAGAAGTAGGCGATACCTAGACTGAAGTGGCCACCTCCTGTAGCCAGATAGCACTTCCAGTGAAGGGATAAGGATACTAACCCACCCACAAAAACTTTGATCCAAAATTTGCCCTGCCTACAAGAAGTACATCAACAACGATGGAGCAGAGCCTGAAAAGACTGAGGGAATGGTCAACCAATGACTGGCCCAAATTGAGACCCAAATATTCGAATGATCTCAGGAGGTCTTGTGGAATAATTGAGGGGATGGTTTAAGGGACCCAGAGATGATAGGGGCTCCACAAAAAGACCAACAGAGTTAACTAACCTGGACACTGAGTGCTCTCAGTGTCTTAACTACCAACTAAAAATCTTATGTGAGCTGGACCCATGCCCCCTGCAAATACATAGCAGATGGGCAGCTTAGTCTTCATGTGGGTCAAACAAAAAACTGGAGCTGGGTCTGTTTTTGATTCTGTTGCCTTTCTGTGGATCCTGTTCTCCATACTGGGCCACTTTTTCTGGCCTCAGAAGGAGAGGAGATACCTAGTATTTCATTGACATGATGTGCCTTGGTGGGGTGGCTTGTTTTCTGGGAGGTGCCTTGTCCTTCACAAAGAGAAAGGGAGAGAATAATGGGAGGAGAGGCTATATGAAGTGGGGACTTCAAAAAAGGGTTTGTGATCAGAATGTAATATTAATAAATAAATTAAAACATATAACATAGAAAACATATCCAGTGAAAAAATAGAAGAAAAATCCTAAAATATTGGATTAAATACAATTATCAATATAGGACATTCTCCCCCTTCCCCAAAGCAGCATGATCAGAGAACTTCTACATGTCCTATTGTAATTATCTTTCCAAAAGTCATTTTTAAAAGAAAAGATTTTAAAATTTCTAAGAGAAAAGTGTCAAGTCATTTATTAAGAAAAACACTACAGAATAACAGAAAATACTTGATAAGCCAGGAGGAAATGAAATGACAGAAATCATTGTTGTGATAAAATGCATACTGACTTAGATTACACAGAAGTACATACAGCTACAAAAGTAATACTTCAAATACAAAAAAGTAAAATCTCTTCATGAAAAGCATAAACTGAAGAGAATTTTTAACACTAAGTCAGTTTTGAAGAAGATAATTAAATCCTGCAAGAAAAGTGACATGTGAGAATGGGGGCAGAAATAAGGGGGAGGGAGAGCGAGGTAGGGTGAACTAAAATAAATAGTATATACAAAACTCATATGAAAGACTACTCTTGCTCCCAATGGAGGAGCTAGAGAAATTACCCAAGGAGCTAAAGGGATCTGCAACCCTATAGGTGGAACAACAATATGAACTAATCAGTACCCCCAAAGCTTGTGTCTCTAGCTGCATATGTATCAGAAGATGGCCTAGTGGGCCATCAGTGGAAAGAGAGGCCCATTGGTTGTGCAAACTTTATCTGCCTCAGTACAGGGGAACACCAGGGCCAAGAAGTGGGAGTGGGTGGGTGGGGGAGTGGGTGGGGGAGCGGGTGGGGGTCTTTTGGGATAGCATTAGAAATGTAAATGAAATAAATACCTAGTTAAAAAAAAGAAAAAGAAAGACTACTCTTTTAGAAGTCAATTTAAAATATAAGCTTAAAAAAATAAGAATTAGAAGAGATATTCTCTCTTCTGTGAGGCATTTTCAAGATTAATGTTTCATATAGGGAGTCCCTGGGCAAGTGGTCCTAGAATGTATTAGAAAGCAAACTGAGGAAACCAGGGTTGGTGGAACACAAGCCAGTAAGCAGTATTCCTACATAGCTTTTACTTCAGGTCATGCCTCCAGGTTTCTGTCCATGCTTCACTCAGGGATAGGCTTATCAGTTGTAAAATGTAGTAAATCCTTTCCTCCTCTAGTTGCTTCTTGTCATAATGTTTTATTGCAGCAATAGAAACTATAACCAAGAAAATGGCCAGTATAAGATTTGATTCTTAGAGTATGATGTTTGCTTTATGAGACATTCTGCTGATTATGTATCTGTGATACAACAAAAAACTTTTTGCATAATAGGCATAAATATCTCTAGATGAGCCACCTGAGAGGCAAGAAAAATGGTGTCTATCAAAGAATTACACGCAAAAATATAAACACTGCCCTAAGTAGAGCTAAGGACACCATTTTAAACATGAGTCTAGAAACTCATGAATAAATTTTAAACCATTCTTGATCATAGTGTTGTGTTTTTTTATGATAGCTAACTTCTAAGGCTTTAGAAGTCAGTAAGAGAAATTTTCTTTCAATTTTAAGTCATGCTTCCAGAGGAATATTTAGAGGGCTTTTCATCCACAGGCAGGCAGAGCCGAAGTAGTTATTCATCTGAGAATACGCAGCTCCACTGTAACTTCCAATTAGCAAAACATACATTAAAAGCTGCTGTAAACCACTCTAGGAAGCCAGCTGATGGCTGTGATTAATGGCTGTGCATCTACAACTATTGCACACAGGTCTTAACAGAGCTATTTGTAAATTGTCAACACAAACTCACACAACCTCAGCTTATCAATCAAGAAAGTATGCACTGGAGTTGGTTAATTACAGCCCTCTTCTCTGGCACCAAAATGTATGTTATATTTCTCAATGACTGAAAAATGCCAAAGACCAGAGAGGAAGCTAATTTGAAAGCAAAATCTTACAATTGAAATATCCTTGTTTCTGCTTGTTAGGTATCATGAATAGAAACATAGGTCTAATTTAAGCATATATAGACCCTTCATTTTATGGTCTTTCTTTTGTTATACATGTCCCCATAAAATGTTTTGTTGCTATAGCAATACTTTTCAATGTTATAAAAATCAAAGCATATGAGAATGGCATTTGTTAGATCTCACACTTACCTTGGGTTTCTTATTAAGTCATCTTAAAAAAAACAACTATCATGCAATTTTGGACTCACATGTAAGCATTTTCTTGAGCGTATGTTTTCCTCTAGGGGAAAACAAAAGAAACATTATCTTTTGTAATCCTTGGCACACCATTTGCAGCCTCCACAGAAAGGACATCCGTTTTGTGTGACATACTCATACTAACTTGCCAATGCATTGGTGTGCATTTTTCATATGATTTCATCACAACATAGTAAGGTAGGTAAGGAAAATATTGCAATACAGACAAAAATAATAACAATAAAACATGATACAACAAAGGATTTGGTATTCTGATTAATATAGCCATTCACTGTGGAATATGGCTATAAAATATTTGTTTATACTTTAGTAATATCTAAAAGCCTTGTTAAAAAATTAAAATTATTAGTTAAAATTGAATCTTTTGTCAGAAATGAATTATAGTTGTAATCAGTATCAGTTTATTTCCATGAAATTTTTAGGTATGCAAGTCTGAAAACTTGTAAATAAATTTGAGAATTTATTATTCTTTGTTAATAAATTTGAGAAACTAATTTTTTTTTTACTAAAGATTTTGCATACTTTAAAACTTAGAAATTTTAAGCAGTCATTTTAGTTTCTATAACCTCATACACATATGATAATGGATTTACATGATAAATGTTAAAGTGCTACAATTGCAGAAAATTTAAATGGTTTCCAAATAAGAAAAATAAATATAAGAAATATTTTCTATTTCACATATTAAATTGACCTCAAAAGACATATTTGAGAAACTGTCAAACAACTTTTTAAATACAGGTTCTGCTGTCAAAACTAATGCAGTTCATAGTCTTGAGATATATTCTTTCCTTTCCTAGTATCTCTAGCTCTACTATGAAGGGATATTGAGTGTTGTCAAAGATCTCTTCTGCATATATTGATATATTCATATGATTCCTGTCACTGAGATCATTTTGGAGATAAATTATATAAGGGGCTGTTAGCATTAATAGTGTTTGGAGGGTGAAGTGTCATTTTCTTCAGTAATGTAGCTAATAATAAGATTCTCCTGTTCCAACAAATAACCCCTTGCCCACACTCAGACAAGGAACTTATTAAAATCAGTGGACAGCACAAGCAATATGAAAGTATAACAGCAGGACCTGTTGAGAAGAAAGGTTTCAGAAGTCAGTGGAAGATGGGAAAGGGAAATAGTATTTAAAATGATAGCTAGAAATACATTATAAAATATTAGAAATTGTTTTTCATTTTACTTTTTCTTCAAATAAATACAATTTTAATGTAAAAAAATTAGAAATTTTAAGCAATCATTTTAGTATCTATAACCTCATACACATATGATAATGGATTTATATGATGAATGTTAAAGTGCTACAATTACAGAAAATTTAAATGCTTTTAGGATAAGAAGAATAAACATTAGAAATATATATAGGAAGTATAAGAAATATAAAACTGTACAACAATGAAGCATCACAATACAAATCTACTCCCAAGGGGAAAACAAAAAACATAGTTTAAAATAAAGGAAAATGGCATCACATAAATGGAGTGTTGCATTTGGGCAAAGAAGAGAGAGCTCTAAAAATATATCCATAATATCATTTTGAACAATTTATCAGATCTGTTATAAAGCATAAAATATGTTCATGTTCCCTATGGGGGCTGAATCATGGCCTTGAAACTCAGATGCAGTGTTTTGTGGTCCCATGTTATCACATTCTTACTTCTCCTCCCATGAAAATTACATGTCTTGTAGGCAATGTGTTTTGGGTCTTGCCAGATCATATAGTTTAATAGAGTGCTTATGTGTTTTTCTGTTTCAAATATTTACATTTTCATGAAATAATTTTGAAGAGAAGTCCCTAAAGAGATTCTTCTAATAAGAAGAAATTTAGATTTGAGAGTATTTTGCCCCATGAATCCTACCATCTGTCTATTTGCCTACTTCACGTAAGCTGTTGTTGACCCTCATAAGTCTCCATTGACTGAAATTGAAGTGTCTTTCCACTGGGTTAATAACAGAAGTCAAGTAAAGCACAATTTGATTTTGGCATCTGTTTAGAAACATGGTATTCAACAATAAACAGATCATTGGAAACAAAGAAACAGAGGTTGCTATTCAAAACAAACCTTCACTCTTATTTTGCCAAGAAATGTCCTGCTAAGTCTGAAAAGTGATTATCTGAACTCTGAGCAGTTACTCCAGACGACCACAGACCTTTTTTCCTTAAATCACCAGTTAAATATCCAGGCTCTGTATAACAACACTTAAGACATTCATAATGTGTTTGTTTGTCTAAAGCACTCTGACATATCTTGCCATTTAGTCCAGTTGAGTCAGGTTTCTCAGAGGCTTTTCTCAATCCCTCCAAAACAAGTCACCACATCAAGGAAACTTTGAGATCTAATGTGATTTCACCTCTAGCAAATGTGTAGATGGCTGAGCTCTTAATGAGTCAAGACAAAGGTCTTCCTTATAATGACACACAGAACCGTTTGTTAATGGATTCTAAATCCTGCCAAGTTCTCCTGCTATGCTATTCATGTGTATAACAAATGTAAATTCTGAAAGGGTAAAAAGTAGCTCGAGTGCTAGAAATTTTTACAAGTTAAAATAAAATAAAATAAAATAAAAAACCTCTAAATTAAATTCTACTATAGGGCTCCCAACTCAAGAACCACTACTGCCCTCTCCTGGCCAAAAGCGAAACAGTTTTATGGTTTTATGCTATCTAGTTACTACCTGATATCACTCAAGTATGATAATGTTAAAACATTTTGTGACACTTTTTAAAAAGTAGCATCTATAGGGACATGTTAGAAAACACAGAAACCAGACCATGATTTCTATTGACTCTATATGAATAACAATATTTCTCCAGATGCACTAGCTTTTCTATGAGTTCATAAGTAAGTTGCAGTGCAGCAAAGTTGTCCAAACATAAGATATTGAATATTATAAAAAGGTTCATGTTATTTCCAATGTGCCTGTGGGAAAATAGTTCATGAATACGGATAAATTAAAATATGGAAATCTGGTTAAAAGAAGTTTTCTCATAGCAGCTTTCATTCTTTCAATAAACAGTCACATTTCTTGCATCAATATATGCAATGCTTTGTTGCAATGAAGAACCCTACAAGAAAAGTTTATCCTTGCATGATGTCAATACAAGCACTCAAAAGAACACACATTTACACACACACACACACACACACACACACACACACACACACACACACACACAGTGAAAGCAATTCTATCTTTTCCAAAATAATTGTTTTGAGAAGTTGCATTCATATCCTGGAGCCATTTGAAAATTTCACTCTAGAAATGAGAATAGTAAGAGCCACAAACACATTTTATTACTTTCTAGACACATCTCATTTGATTTATTTTCATAGGCATATATTCATTGCACATAGTGATGTATTTCCTTTTGTTTGTTTGTTTGTTTTCGAGTATTTCTTAAAGACATTTTCATGCAAGTATAACATAACATTTGATTATATTTCCTTCCTATACTATGCTTTTTTATCCCACTCCTGTCCTCCAAAACCCCCTTTGTGTGTGTGTGTGTGTATGATATACAAATAAAAAATCATTTAACACTGTCCTTCTTAGTCTGCCTTATTCCCTATATGATTATGACCAGTTAAAATCATTTGCCTTCAAATAACAAAAAATTCTTTGTGAATGAGTGAAAATCTAGTGTTTATGTACAATTATAAATATAATTTAGATTTCTAGTTTTTATTATATTTTATGTGTGCAGATAACACAATCTACTGTGCACCTATAGCAATCTGATAACAACTTGTTGAACTTGGATTTTTCCATAATGTAGGTTCAGAGAATTAAATTCTGGTTATCAAACTGACGGCAAGCACCCCCACCTGCTGGTTTATCTCTCCTGTCATATACCACATTGTTTAACTTATTTATGATCTCATGAATACCATACTAATTTCATAAGTTGCTTACTTTGAAGATTGCTACAACAAATATATGGGTACAATAGCTCTGTGTATGGTGACAGAGTGCTGTAGATATGTGTCTATGTCATGTGGCTGCTCTGTTTCACTGTGTTGGTCTTGTTTGTGTGTGTTTATATGGGTGGCTGTGTATACAGGTGTGAACAGACAGTTTCTTATGTATATAAGTGAAAGTGCATATATGTGCATACATATATACAGGCTAGAAAGAAACTCTAAACTCTGCATGTCAATCTCAGGAATTTCATCCACTTCCTGTGAGTCAGTCTTTCACTGGCATGGAGCTCACTAATTATGCTTTGCTGACAGCAAGTCTCACTGATCATTCTGTCTTCATCTCCTCAGTATTTGGATTGTAGGTGTGTACTATTAAAATGAGTAGTTTTAAATTTTTTACTATTTTTTATTTTTTAACTTTTTTCCTTCTTTCATATATTACATTTTGACTGCAGGTTTCCCTCCATCTATATTATTCTCCCTGTTCCTCCTACCACTATCCCCCCCCCCAGATCACCTCTTCTGTTTCCTTTAAAGAAAAATCAACAACGACAACAAAAAACAAACAAACAACAAAAAGAGTAGGCCTCCCAGAGATATCCAATAAATACAGAATAACAAGTTAGAGTCCGACTAGATATGAAATTCATATTTACAGATAGACTCACAGATAGCTGAGGCAACCAGAAGGAGGAAATGGGTTCCAAACACAAGTAAAAGAGTCAGAAAAAACCTCACTCCCACTTTTGGGAGTCCCATGTGAACACCAACTATAATTTCTATGCAGAAGACCTAAATCAGAACCATACAGGGTCCATGATTGTCTCTTCAGTTTCTGTGAGTCTCTATGAGCCCTGCTTACTTAATTCTGTTAGCCATGATCTTGTGGTATGCTCAACTCCTCTGGCTCCCACAATAATTCTTCCCTCTCTTCTGCTTGGTTCCTCTAACTATGCATGGTGTTTAGCTCTGAGTATCTCCATCTGCTCCCATGAATTGCTTGGTGAAGCCTCTCTGATAATAAGTGGGCTAGACTCTGATCTAGGAGTATAGCAGCAGCAGCATTAGTCATTCCATTGCCTTTTTTATTTAATTCTATTCAGAGTCTCTGGATTGTCCTGTCTCATGTCCCTGGCCATCTAGGCAATGTCAGGTGAGGACTCCCTCTTAGAGTATGGGGAACAAGTTGGACCAGTCATAGGCTGGCCACTTTAACAAGTTCTCTACTACCATTTCCCCAGTATGTCCTTCAGGCAGAAAAAAATTGTAGGTCAAAAGTATACATTGGAAAGTATACGCTCCCCTCCTTGTTTTTTTGAAAACTTTGGGTTGGAAGTCGATTTTATTAGATATTAGAATGGCTACTCCAGCTTGTTTCATCAGACCATTTGCTTGGAAAATTATTTTCCAGGTTTTCATTCTGAGGTCCTGTCTGTCTTTTTTCCTGAGATGGGTTTCCTGTAAGCAGCAAAATGTTGGGTCCTGTTGGTGTAGCCAGTCTGTTAGTCTATGTCTTTTTATTGGGGAATTGAGTCCATTGATATTACAAGATATTAAGGAAAAGTAATTGTTGCTTCCTATTATTTTTGTTGTTAGAGTTGGCATTCTGTTCTTGTGAATGTCTTCTTTTAGGTTTGTTGAAGGATTACTTTCTTGGCCTTTTTTTAGGGCATGGTTCCCGTCATTGTATTTTTTTTTCCTGTTATTATCCTTTGAAGGGCTAGATTCATGGAAAGATAATGTGTGAATTTGGTTTTTTCATGGAATACTTTGGTTTCTCCATCTATGGTAATTGAAAGTTTGGTAGGGTATAGTAGCCTGGGCTGGCATTTGTGTTCTCTTAGTGTCTATATAACATCTGTCCAGGATCTTCTGGCTTTCATAGTCTCTGGTGAAAAGTCTGGAGTAATTCTGATAGGCCTGCCTTTATATGTTACTTGACCCTTTTCCCTTACTGCTTTTAATATTCTCTCTTTATTTGATGCATTTGCTGTTCTGATTATTATTTGTCGGGAGGAATTTCTTTTGTGTTCCAGTATATTTGGAGTTCTGTAGGCTTCTTGTATGTTCATGGGCATCTTTTTTTTTAGGTTTGGGAAGTTTTCTTCTATAATTTTGTTGAAGATATTTGCTGGCCCTTTAAGTTGAAAATCTTAATTCTCATCTATTCCTATTATCCTTAGGTTTGGTCTTCTCATTGTGTCCTGGATTTCCTGGAAGTTTTGAGTTAGGATCTTTTTTGCATTTTGCATTTTGCATTTTCTTTGATTGTTGTGCTGATGTTCTCTATGGAATCTTCTGCCCCTGAGATTCTCTCTTCCATCTCTTGTATTCTGTTGCTGATGCTCACATTTATGGTTCCAGATTTCTTTCCTAGGGTTTCTATCTCCATTGTTGCCTCACTTTGGCTTTTCTTTATTGTGTGTACTTCTCTTTTTAGATCTAGTATGGTTTTGTTTATTTCCATCACCTGTTTTTTTTGTGTTTTCCTCTTTTTCTTTAAGGACGTGTAACTCTTTAGCAGTGTTCTCCTGTATTTCTTTAAGTGAGTTATTAAAGTCTTCTTTATGTCCTCTACCATCATCATGAGATATGCTTTTAAATCTGGGTGTTACTTTTTGGGGTGTGTTAGGGTGCCCAGGACTGGACAAGGGGGAAGGGCTGTGTTCTGATGATGGTGAGTGGTCTTGGTTTCTGTTAGTAAGATTCTTATGTTTGCCTTTTGCCATCTGGTATTCTCTGGAGTTAGTTGCTATAGTTGTCTCTGGTTAGAGATTGTTCCTCTCGTGATTCTGCTAGCCTCTATCAGAAGACCTGGGAGACTAACTCTCTCCTCTGAGTTTCAGTGGTCAGAGCAATCTCTGCAAGCATGCTCTCCTCTTACAGGGAAAGTGCACAGATACCTGGTGTTATCCCAAAAGTCCCCCATACCCTCCCCCCAACTCCCCTACCCACCCATTCCCACTTTTTGGCCCTGGCGTTCCCCTGTACTGGGGCATATAAAGTTTGCGTGGCCAATGGTCCTCTCTTTACAGTGATGGCTGACTAGGCCATATTTTAATACATATGCAGCTAGAGTCAAGAGCTCCAGGCTACTGGTTAGTTCATAATGTTGTTGCACCTACAGGGTTGCAGATCTCTTTAGCTCCTTGGTTACTTTCTCTAGCTCCTACATTGGGGGCCCTGTGATCCATCCAATAGCTTACTGTCAGCATCCACTTATGTGTTTGCTAGGCCCCTGACTAGTCTCACAAGAGACAGCTATATCAGGGTCCTTTCAGGAAATGCATGCTCGTGTATGCAATGCTGTCATAGTTTGGAAGCTAATTATGGGATGGATCCCTGAATATGGCAGTCTCTAGATGGTCCATCTTTTTGTCTCACCTCTAAACTTTGTCTCTGTAACTCCTTCCATGGGTGATTGTTTCCTATTCTAAGAAGGGGCAAAGTATCCACACCTTGGTCTTCGTTCTTCTTCAGTTTCATGTGTTTTGCAAATTGTATCTTATATCTCGGGTATACTGAGTTTCTGGGCTAATATCCACTTATTAGTGAGTACATATCATTTGAGTTCTTTTGTGGTTGGGTTACCTCACTCAGGATGATGCCCTCCAGGTCCAACCTCTTTAATTTCTTTTTTTTTTTTCTTTTTTTTTTTTTTTTTTTTTTTTGGTTTTTAGAGACAGGGTTTCTCTGTATAGCCCTGGCTGTCCTGGAATTCACTTTGTAGTCCAGGCTGGCCTCGAACTCAGAAATCTGCCTGCCTCTGCCTCCCAAGTGCTAGGATTAAAGGCGTGTGCCACCACCGCCCGGCTTAATTTCTTTCTTTTTTCCTTCTTTGACCAAGATATCATTGAGAAGAGTGTTGTTCAGTTTCCACGTGAATGTTGGCTTTCTATTATTTATGTTGTTATTGAAGATCAGCCTTAGTCCATGGTGGTCTTATAAGACACGTGGAACAATTTCAATATTTTTGTATCTGTTGAGGCCTGTTTTGTGACCAATTATATGGTCAATTTTGGAAAAGGTACCATGAGGTGCTGAAAAGAAAGTATATCTTTTTGTTTTAGGATAAAATGTTCTGTAGATTTCTATTAAATCCATTTTTTTTCTTAACTTCTGTTAGTTTCACTATGTCCCTGTTTAGTTTCTGCTTCCACCATCTGTCCATTGATGAAAGTGATATGTTGAAGTCTCCCACTATTATTGTTTGAGGTGCAATGTGTGCTTTGAGATTTACTAAAGTTTCTTTAGTGAACGTGGCTGCCTTTGCATTTGGAGCATAGATATTCTGAATTGAGAGTTCCTCTTGGAGGATTTTACCTTTGATGAGTAAAACAAAGTATACTTACCAAATATCAACAGAACACTATTGATTGAATGCATAAGAATAGAATGTGCACACTGTGGTATAGTTTTATATATACATGCCAACATATGAAAGCAAAATGTTTTACTTTAGTTCAATATAGGTTAATATGTGTAGTTGGAAAATAGGTGTTTTAACCACAATGAAATCACTGATAGAGACAATATAAAATAATGTTCTCACAGTTTTTTTGCAATTATTTGTCAAGTGGGAGTAAAACAATGTTATCTTTTAGATCACACCAACAAAATTCATTGTATATATCTATATATAAGCACCCATATATAAACATATATAAACACACATATGTACATATATATATATATATATATATGTATGTAAATATATACATTTATATACATTTAAAGTGAACCATCTATGCTTGCATGAATATAATGAATAATTCTGAAAATTAAGTCAAAATTAAACTTTAATCTATAAAACTTAAATATTTCAAGGTTATTACTAATTTTTTTCTTATTGATAAATTGTATACTGTAATATCACATTTGGAAATTAAATAAAATATTATGTTGATTTTAAATAATTTATTGTCACTTAGCTCATAATCACTTAGCTCATAATAATTCTCTCCATATCATCTTAATAATGTAAACGATATAGATAAATGAAAAAATGTTAGTGCTATTAATAGTAATAGCAGATTGCAATTAAAATAAAATGAATAATAAATATGACAAATATATTCTTATATCTCCCAAATTTAGGGATTTCTTACAAATTAGTTTATTTAATGGCCACCATTTATTTGTGACATATAAACTATGTTAATCAATGGTGTAGTTTTTCATGACAATCAAATGCAGTAAGATGTTAGCCTTCTATCATCATGATAAAATGTCTGAGGGAGAATTTTAAAAAGTAAAGCTTTATTTTGGCTCAAGATTTCAGAAGTTTTAGTGCAAGGGTAAGTAGATATGCTGCCATTGTCCTAAAATGAGACAGAGATGTAAATGGAATGAAAACATCCGGCAATGGTAGCTATTCATTTTGTAGCATACAAGAAACAAAATGTGGGTTTAACATGAGGATCTGGAGACAAGATAAACTCTTCAAGGACATGCCACCAATGCCTCCTGTCCATAAGTACCATGATAATTTTAACATTTTCTTTTCTGTTGCTGTGATAGAATACCCTGAGAAAAGTGACTTAAGGTATAAAGGACTTAGTTTACAGTTTATCAGTATAGTGCATCATGGGTATGTGGGGACTGTCCTAGCAGCACCTTAAGGCTGCTGGTCACATCCCATCCATTCAGAAAGCAGAGAGTACTAAACACATATATTCATTACTAAAGACCTTTGTATTCAGTTCAGGATTCCAGCCCATCAGACAGTGCTACTGATAATTAGGATGGGCCTTCCCACCTCAATTCATCCAATCAGAAAAGCCTCCTACAGACTTGCCTGCCATTAAGCTAATCTAACCACGATAATCCCTAACATTCTCAGAAGCTTCTCTCTCCTACATGACTTCAGACTGTATCAGAGTGTCAAAGAATATTAACATCACTCAACACATAATTGTCTCTTAAGCCATGAATCCATCAATGCATTCACTCATTTGTAAAGTCCTAATGTTCCAATCATATCTCAATGCTTTCACTTTAAATCTATCACACTGAGACAATACCTTCAAGAGAAGACTCTTTGTGAGAATCAGAAATGTCATATCTAAACCTGAACAAATTATGTGGTAAATGTTTTTGGAGTCATAAAAGACAGTAGATGGAGAATAGACTATTTATGACAAAGGATTTCATAGTTACTAAAATACCATTTTGATATGGACATTCACACAATGAAAATCTATCTACCTAAATAAAAAATAAGTTAATTAATTCTTGTTAATTGAAATGAATTTTATTTACAAAGTGGTTTTCATTACACACATTTCTTTTTATAATACCATTATTTTTCTTTGTTTTATTGTTTTGTTTCTTTGAAGCAGGTTTTCACAAGGTAATTGCGATAGCTAATCTTGGTTGTCCCCTTGACTACATACAGAATCAACTAAAATGCAAAATCTTGGAAATTCCTGTGAGAGGCTGTCCTTAATTAGATTATTTTTAAGCAGGAAGGTGTATCCTAAATGTGAACCTTTTGGTTCAGCCCATATAAAAGAGTATGGAAGAAAATTTTATTTTTTGATTACTTGCTTTGAGTTGTGTTGGCAAATTCATCTATCCTGCAGTGAAAATCAATTACTTTGAATTCTCAATAGCTCTCCAGGGATCCTCAAGACCTTCAGTACCAGATTAGGACTGTTGAGATATCCAGCCTCTAGAGAACACTACTAACATTAATCCAAGCTGACTTTGAACACATGATCCTCCTCCCTCAACCTCTCATGTGCTAACATTATAGTCATCTACCACAGTCCTGGTTAAGTTGTAGCATCGTTTGAAATGCATGAATGTCTCCCATTTATTATATAAGGAAAAGTCTTAAATATTTGGAAAAATGCAGTTCATTATTTTACATTATCTTATAAAGCAGGCACATAAGATAGTTTCCATGAGTTTTGAAGGATAAGTTTTCCTGCACTTTTTATTTCATGAAACAGCTTGAGAATACTTGTTGTTAGTTTAATGATATGGTTAAAATTCATCTACTCCAAGGTATTTTATATTATTTGTGACTATTATGAAGGCTGTTTCCCTAATTTCTTTCTCAGCCTGTTTATCCTTTGTGTAGAGGAAGGCCACTGATTTGTTTGAGTTAATTTTACATCCAGCTACTTTGCTGAAGTTGTTTATCAGGTTTAGGAGTTCTCTGGTGGAATTTTTAGGGTCACTTGTATGTATTATCATATCATCTGCAAAAAGTGATATTTTGACTTCTTCCTTTCCAATTTGTATCTCTTTGATCTTCTTTTGTTGTCTAATTGCTCTGGCTAGGACTTTAAGTACTATATTGAATAGGCAGGGAGAAAGTGGGCCACCTTGTCTAGTCCCTGATTTTAGTGGGATTGCTTCATGTTTCTCTCTATTTAGTTTGATGTTGGATACTGGTTTGCTGTATATTGCTTTTACTATGTATAGATATGGGTCTTGAATTCCTTATCTTTCCAAAACTTTTATCATGAAGGGGTGTTGTTTTTTGTCAAATTCTTTCTCAGCATCTAATGAGATGATCATGTGTTGTTTTTTTTCTTTCAGTTTCATACTTACTACAACCTAAAATGCGATCTATTTTTAGAAAGTTTCATCAGCAACTGAGAACTGTATACATTTTGTCATGATTGGATGGAATGTAGAAAGTTCATTGTGGGTGACCTCTAAAGCACCATGGAGAAGAGGCCATTTCATCATGAAGAAACAACGGCATCCAAATGCTTCTGGTATCTTCCATACATCACTCAGAGAATGAGCTGCTTCTCAAGATGTCTCCACATCAAGACATTTTCTAAATTGAACATATTGTGAAATTTTACAATGTAGTATACAGATAAGGCAGCTCTATTATCTACTCAGAATGGATTTTTCTTGACTACCAGACTGTAGAGTTGATAGAATACACTGGAATTCTATTTGTCTTCTAGATGAGGTCTTCCTTTTCTCCACTGAGGTACTGTATATTGGGTGCTAGGACATGCTCTCACTATTTCCTATTATTCTAATACTTTAATTTCATTTATTCAAATTACAGTTACTCCATTAGTGTGTGTGTGTGTGTGTATTTGAATGTATGTATGTATGTATTATGTATGTATGTATGTGTCTAAAAGTGCTTAAATGAGTCATAGAGAGCATTTGAGCATCAGGGGACAACATGCAGGAGTCATTTCTGTTCTGCCACTGTTGTGAGACCCAGGGATATAACACAATTTTCAAGCTTGGTGTCAAGCACCTTCAATCACTAAGTAATATCAATAGATCTATTCTTATTATTCTAAATATCAATGTTTCTGACTTTCAGCTGTTTTGTAACTTTCAGATTATACTCCAGAAATTTTCTCTGAAAACCATCATATGAAGCAACACACACCTTAAATGAATTGAATCTATCACCTACAAACATTTGTAAATGTTGCATGCCTCTTGACTGTAATTTTTATGGTGAACTATTCATATGTGCTTAATGTTTTACACATACTATAATATTTTGCTAAAGTCTTAAATATATATTTTTCTTTATGATTTTTTTCTGTCAGACTTTCAATTATGCCTTCTATATTCTTACTATTGGATGGTAGCCAATATTTCTACAGGCTCACTGGGAATGTCCTAACACATTTGTGATCATGTAGAATGAAAACTAACACTTTGCAAACTTTGTCATAATGTAAATTGCAAGAAATTAAATGTAAAACATAATTTGAAAAGGGAACTTATAGAGCTTACCTCCAGCAGGAAGATAAGACATCAAGTGAGAGAGGAGGTTGCCATCCCACAGTCACACTCTGACCCATAATTGTTTCTGTCTGAAAGAACTGCAGGGATGGAAATGGAGAGGAGCCTGAAGAAAAGAAGATCCAGAGACAGGTCCAAAGTGAGATAGAGCTCAAGGGTAGGTACCAAGACCTGACACTATCACAGAGGCTATGGAGTGCTCACAGAAAAGGACCTAGCATGACTGTACTCCGGAAGACCCAACAGTCAACTGAAAGAATCAAATGCAGATATTTGCACCCAACCAATGGACAAAAGCAGCTGACCTCTGTTGTTGAATTAGGGAAAGGCTGGAAGAAACTGAGAAGGAGGGAGACCCTGTAGGAGGACCAGAAGTCTCAACTAACCTGGACCCCTGAGATTTCTCAAATACTGGACCACCAAACAGACAACAAACACTAGCTGATATGAAGCCCGCAACACACATATAGTAGAGGATTTCTGGGTCTTTGTTCATTCAGAGATGATGCATCTAACCCTCAAAAGACTGGAGGCTCCGGGAAGTTTAGTGGTCAGGTGGGATGGGGGTAGGGACATCCATGTGGAAACAGGGGGTGGGGAGGAGGTATGGGATGTAGTGGTTTGGGGTGAATAAAATATGGAATGTAAACAATAAATTAATTAAAAAAACATAATTTGAAAGAATAAAGTAAAAATATTCATGTTGAATACAGAAAGTACATATATGTATTATATATATATATATATATTTCTTCCTACTCTTTCAATTTATTCAAAAAGTAAGAGCTAAAATAATATTGTCTTAGAGTGAGTATAGACAGTTTATTATTGATATTTCAGAGGCAAATTATGAGGTAGTAAAATATGAGCATTAAATGATCAGTAAGCTAGACCTTATGTGAAGTATAAGCAGAAATCCAAGAAAATGTTGAGGTTTGTAAGGATAGATTACTAGGAACACACTCATCACATATTTATATCTTCCATATCAATATGTTTAGGTATAAGAGGTTTTTAAGGATTTCAAAGCAAGAAAGAAGCAAGGAAGAGGTTAGAGTTAACTTTTAAACAAACAACAAAAAAAAATGAAGTTTATTTTCTAAGGAATGAAGATTATGAAGGGAGCTTTGGATGTAACAGTTTAGTAGAATTAATATAGAAACTAATTGTACAAATATACAGAGTGATTAAGTGCAACTAAATGCACATTTAGATGCCACTCTTTTGCCCCCCAAAAGTGAGAAACTTGGAATTGAGATTGTGGGCATTGTATAGTTTTGGCAAATGGCAGTGTCCAGCTTATATCTATAAAAATACATGCAATATAAATTAAATTAAACTCAAGATTCTAACTTACAAATTAAAAAATAATAAATTAATATTTATGTTGATGAAATATCTTCAAAATATAATTTCAACATTGAATGACTCCAAAATATTAATGAATAGTAATTTAAATATTACTTAGTATTAGATTTGAATTTAACACATGCATCTGATTTATATTTAAACTAGCTACAATTCCAAAGCTTATCTGGACTGTACTCATTGCAGTATATGCATGGAAAAATACAGGCTGAGGGAACAAATATTGGGAAGAAAAGAGGTAATAAACCAACAGAGTCACCATATTGATTAAGTTATCTATATATTGAATTTCCAAAGAACTATGAAAGAAGAAATGTTAGGCCTACTATACTATAAAATTTTTAACATATCATCATATGCTAAAAGACTCCACACCAGCAGGTAGTGCTATCTTTTGTGAGATACTGGAACCTGAGGACAGAGACCAGGTCATAAGGGTATGCTGTTGAAGAATATAATTCTTGGCCTTCTCGTGTCTGTCATTTTCTTTGTTCTGCTAGACCCTCCTCTGTCATGATGCTGTGCCTTAACATGGTCATATAGCAATGATGCAAGCCAATTATGGTGGAAAGTGACTGAAAAGGTTAGCCCAAATAATTCCACCCTTAAATTGTTTCCTCTGATTATTTAAAACAGTACTTAAAAGCTGGTTAACAAATATTAAATTACACTTGATTTATAAAGACAGAAGCTACTTATAAGAATATAATTGTAACAACTTCATTTTAGTGAGTTTTCTACATGATAGTGTGATTAAATATAATGCCCACAGTTTTACCATCACAAAATAAGTTAATTCAATATATCAGTCCTAACTCCTTATCAATTTATTTTTCACATTGAAATCAAAATTTATTATTTTAAATATTCTATTCATTTAAAGAAATTAAATTCTAAAGATGATGTTTCTTTTTGCAAGTTTTATTTCAAAATGCATCTATCAACTTTGAGGAATCAAAGCAAGAAATCTAACATGATACATGTATTTACAAATTTTGATATAATATATATTTGCTTAGTGGAAAATTATGTGTTTAAATGTTTTGTCAAAGAACAAAAATAAGGACAAACACCAACTGAGAAACAATGGACATAAAATAGACTTCATCTGTTAGCTTGGCTTATTAGTGCGGGATGAGGATTTAGATAGGCATCCTGATAGACAGACATATAGGGAGAGGGGCCACATGGATAGTGAACATTCTCACCCTCATAGCAGCTTGAAATAAAGGATACAGGGGTGGGGGTAGGGGGGGGTGGACCTCCCTTTCTTAAAAGTAAAGGGGGAGAGGGCATGGCCATGTGAAGAGGGGACTGAGAAAATGCTGTTATAATCTGGATGTTAAATAAATAAATAAATAAATAAATAAATAAATAAATAAATAAATGGGGGGGGGAGGAGAAAAACAAAGGTCCTCACCACCCGATCCCCTGCTTCTGGACTGGCTCTACAAGTTCAAGGCTTCATCAGAACAGGTTTCAGTACAATCATCAGCCAATCAGTCACCTCAAACTCACCAACCTTAGAAGAGGAAAACTCTTCAAAGGTTTTTAAATCCCTGGCCCTCAGAAGGGGCTGCATATTGCAGCTTTATAGGGGATCTTTTTTTCTATATGTGGCTGCTACATGTGTGTGTTTACTCACCCCTAATAAATGCCTCTCGTGGGTTGCTGTTTTTATATGCAGTGTTAAAGATTTCTGTTACTACCTCTGTGCTCTAGATATATCCTGTCTTTGAATTCTTTAGCAAACCTGATCAAAACCTCTAGACTGTAACATCAGTAAAGTGAGAAGCAGTTACTATATCAAGAGTGTGGATATAACCTAGAAAATTAGTGTGAGTGAAATGCATTTTAAATGTTAATTTAACATTTAAAATTTTAAATGGTAGCTGTCATTAATAAGATGAAAACATACTCTGTTAATGACTAACTTAACCATTATAAGATAATAAATTAAAATAAACTGGTCTTCTGCTAGTATATTGTACTTGGAGTTCAGACAGAAACAATTTTTTTAATTTTTAATATTTTTTATTATGCATTTTCCTCAATTACATTTCCAATGCTATCCCAAAAGTCCCCCTTACCCTCCCCCCCCACTTCCCTACCCACCCATTCCCATTTTTTTTTGGCCCTGGCGTTCCCCTGTACTGGGGCATATAAAATTTACGTGTCCAGTGGGCCTCTCTTTCCAGTGATGGCCGACTAGGCCATCTTTTGATACATATGCAGCTAGAGACATGAGCTCCGGGGTACTGGTTAGTTCATAATGTTGTTCCACCTATAGGGTTGCAGTTCCCTTTAGCTCCTTGGGTACTTTCTCTAGCTCCTCCATTGGGAGCCCTGTGATCCATCCAATAGCTGACAGTGAACATCCACTTCTGTGTTTGCTAGGCCCCGGCATAGTCTCACAAGAGACAGCTATATCTGGGTCCTTTCAGCAAAATCTTGCTAGTGTATGCAATGGTGTCAGTGTTTGGAAGCTGATTATGGGAAGGACCCCTGGATATGGCAGTCTCTAGATGGTCCATCCTTTCGTCACAGGAGTACTACTCAGCTATTAAAAAGAATGAATTTATGAAATTCCTAGTCAAATGGATGGACCTGGAGGGCATCATCCTGAGTGAGGTAACACAATCACAAAGGAACTCACACAATATGTACTCACTAATAAGTGGATATTAACCTAAAACTTAGGATACCCAAGATAGAAGATACAATTTGCTAAACGCATGAAACTCAAGAAGAATGAAGACCAAAGTGTGCACACTGTGCCCCTTCTTAGAATTGGGAACAAAACACCCATGGAAGGAGTTACAGAAACAATTTTTGAGCTAATAAGCTTTCCTTAAAAATTTCACATTTTCTTGAGTTAACATTATACAAAGGATCTTTTGAAATGCTTCTTTGTCATCTACAGCCACAAATGTGTAAAAATTTTTGTAGATAAAGTAGATTTAGGAAAATGATAATCATCATGGTCTATGAAACATTCTCTGAATTTCCCATCATCACCTTGAAAACATTCAAGAATTGTATTATTATGGTATAAATTATTTTTGAGAGTTTATATAACGTTATATTTTAGTACATTTTTATTATTGTAATAAAGTACCACAACTAAAAGCAACTTGGGGAATAAAGTGTTCATTTCATCTTCCAGGATATATAGGCCACCATCCAGGAAGTCAGAGCAGGAACCTGGAAGAAGGATCTGATGCAGAGGCCATGAGCCAGTATTTCTGAAATGCTCACACATCATACCTTTGCTCAGCCTGCCTTCTTGTAGCACTTGGGACCACCATCCCAGGATTGGGACTTCTCACGGAAATTAGGCCTTCTCACATTAATCATCAATCAAGAAAATGCATCAAAGGCCCATTTGGTGGAGATATTTCCTCAGCTGAGGTTCTGTCTTCCAAAATGGCACTAGCTTATGCCAAATTGATATAAAAATAGCCAGCATGTTTTGTTATTTTATTAAATTTATTGAAAACATTGTACAAGTTAAAAAATAACCAAACACCTACAATATATCTCAGAATGTCTGCATCCTTGAATCTGGCAGCAAGCAATGCAATCACTTGGAAGATCCTGGATAGGAAAGACAAATATTTTCAAACACCACAGAAAACAATTACAGACCTTGGAAACATTAACATTAATTTGAATTCCTCCTAATTTATTCATGAGTCAGTCCCTAGTTAGATACATGCTCTATTTGAACTATTCCCACTTGAATAAGCACTTCTAGCTCCTTTTGCAACTGTCTTCCTGACTGACAGAGGCAGGTGTCATAGTTTCTGTTGTACTGTTTTAAACTCTTCATGTATTTTTAGCTCTTGCATAACCCTCTGGATAAAAACCAGAATTGCTCATGATGCTTTCCTTTTGGAAACCTGTAAATGACAAAATGATAGGCAGGTGAGAGTTTATATGCTAGTACTAACTGAAACTGAAACACACAGCAATGCTGTTAGACTTTATATAGACTTTATGATTTATTGTGACACTATCTGAAAAGTGGTAAGAAATAGTTGGTGAGAAGAAGAAGAAGAAGAAGAAGAAGAAGAAGAAGAAGAAGAAGAAGAAGAAGAAGAAGAAGAAGAAGAAGAAGAAGAGGAGGAGGAGGAGGAGGAGGAGGAGGAGGAGGAGGAGGGGAAGAGGAGGAGGAGGAAGGGGAAGAGGAAGAAGAAAAGACAGCAGCAAGTGATTTGGCAAATTGTGAACGACAGAAACCTAATCTTATTATAACTTTCAGTCCCAACATTTCACCCTTCACACACACTTGCATGTTAAAATCAAGGAATTAGAGACATACATCTTCGTTAAGGTTTCACATAGTACTCTCTCACAGAGGAAATATACAGTATTAATTATTTCTCATGGATATTGCATACAATGTCTTTTCATATAATCTGTCATATCTTTTTTTACTTTTTAAATGAAGATGTGTTTCTGGTGCATAATTCAGTATGGTAGGACATCAGTTATCAAATCACATCATATAGCAAACATTCACTTAAATTTCAAACTAAAATCACATCTGACTATCACTCCAAGAATGCTACAGCAGATTATTTAATTTTATTTAAAAGGATCCCACAGGTATGTCTTTCATAAGAATAGGCTTACCTGTCCTTTTCCTTGCATTTCTATTTAGAGTGAATATGGTTCAAAAAGTAGTTATTTTAATCTTTTTAAATAAGAGAAATAGAGTGTCAGTAAATAACTTTCTAGAAAATATTAAACATAACAAAAGCATAACTTTATTAGTTTTCATTTTGTTTGTTCTTGTTGGTGAGAACAAGTTTTATTACAGGCTTTATTTTAAGTGTTGTAATTTTATTTTGATTTTTGTTTAAAATGGGAGATAGTATGATACTTCTGCTGCATACTTTTTTTGCTATATTAGAAAAGTAATGCTACTTTGCTTTATAGATACATGATACAATTATTTTCCCTAGAAGACAAATGATGGACATTAATTAAGTGGCCCTTTATTCTGTGGGACAGTATTTAGTAGTCATTTCATGACCAAAGCCAAGTGGAGAACTGAGGCAATTATCTTCATCCTCTAGCCTCAAAACTCAATTACTGCTATCTGAATTATCCACATAATGGCTTTAATTCTACCTAGTGCTTTAGGCTATCACCGAAAGACAGTTTGCACTGCTAGGACAAGTCCATTCCTTTATTAAACACATATTAATCTGACTGTCAAGGTAATCATTACATTTTAGCCACCCATTCTGAAGTTTTCTTGTAATGAGATATTTATAATGATGGAGGAGTTACTGTTTTCAGAGAGTAAATTGTAAAGGTTTTGCACATTTTTAAGAGAATAACGCCATATTTCAAAATGTTATTTACTTCCTTTGGTAGAGATTTTTCACACATGTCAGTGAATGTATAAAATTTCAGTTCAATTTTGAAGCAGTTTTATAGGCTACTAATTGGGAATATTCCATCCATCTAATTCCTACAAGACCCAAAGAAAAGCATTTTATGGCCCAATGTGTTATTTTGATTTTAAAATTTTAGTTTGTCTAGTTAGTTGGCATAGTCAGATGCAGCAATCAGTGTGGAAGAGCTATTGATTGTAGGCCACAAGCTAAAATTTCTGAGTGTTCTTTAAGATGTTAAGCCTCTAATTCTGATGGAATATTCAGAGATAGTACTGATATTAGAGAAGTGTGGAAATTCTGCTAGATGAAAATAGGAGACCATAGGCATTCTTAATGTGTTCTCAAATAGTACAGGGCAAAATAAACATTTAACAGCTTTAGAATATGTATTCTTCAATGTATTCTTCAAAATAACATGTGATACATTCTCTAGCATAGAAACTTGGGTATTAATTGGACATTTAAAAAAATAACTTTAGTGAAAAGCATCCCCAAGTCATAGGAAATTGAAACAAATATTATTGACAAAATTTTAAATGATTATTTAATAATGTAATCATAATTTAATATACAATATGTTTGTAAATTATATTATTGTCAATTAATGCTATTAATATCAGATTAAGTTGCAGTTATTACTCAATTATAATATTAAATTGATATAATGATATTGAAAATATTTTAAATGACACAAATGAAAATAGTAAAAGAACAGTCTAAAACTTGTAAGACACAGCAAAAGCTCTGTTAAGAGGGACATTGATAGCAAGAATTGACTGTGTCCCAAAAGCAGAAAGGTCTAAAATGAGCAACCTATTTATTCCCCTAACGAAAGTAGAAAATAAGGATAAGCCAAATACACAAAATAGAAGGGAAATGATAAATTTTATAGCAATGCCTAAATGAAATAGAAAATTCCTAAAAGGGAAAAAGTGAATTTTATTTAAAAAGATAAACAAAATACAAAAACTCAAAAACCACATTAAAATATGAAAATATATTCAAATATACAAAAGAAGAAATGAAAATAGAGGCTTTTTCATGGATACCACAGAATGGAGACTGTCATTAGAGACTGTTGTATGACAATATAGAAAAACCTGATGATTTAGCCTGGACATACCCTGGGAAGTGAGGGACCCTAATGGCTTTTTCTAGTCCCTAACCCTCTTTACAGCTTCCCTCTCCCATCTGGGGTCAAGGCTAGGCCAAGTTCTATTCACTACTCACAGGAGCATTCTTGAGTAAAAAAATCTCAGAATGTACTTACTGATAGTCACCTGACCCTCTGGAAATTCCCAGGTAGAGTTCAAAGTGTGTCATGCTTGCTATCCAATAGATTTAAAGGTCAATATACTTAGTCAAAAAAGTTTGAATTGTAGCCTTGCTGATGTAACCTGTACCCCTAAAAAGTATAAAAATTGCTTGTAATAGCCATTTATGGTCGCCTTCTCATCACTTGTCTTGAAGGACTGATTGAGGATTTGACTCCGACATGCCAGAAATTAAACCATTTACTTTTGTATTGATCTGCATCTCTGTGTCTCACTGGGGTCATCTCAAAGTACCACTGACTGAAGGTCCGGGTCTTACTGAAGAATCATTTAAAAATGGAGAAACTTAACAGACTAATCATAAGAAGCCAGATTAAGTCAGTATTAAAATGTACCATTAAAGGATAGTAAGGACAGGCACAGGTCATGGATGTACACCTTTAATCCAGCACTCAGACGACAGGGGCAGGAGGAGCCCTGTATGTTCATGGCCAGCCTCCTTAACATAGTTCTAGAACAGCCAGGATTATGTTCAGAATCTCATAAAACCAAGAAAAGAATAGTGAGGGCCAGTTGACTTTATCACTGAGTTTTCTTCATAAATATAAAGAAGAATGAATGATAATTTCTTCAAATACTTATAAAAATTGAATAGTACTAAATTCTAACAACTCATTCCATTGTACCATGCCAATATTATATGGATGAAATAAAACACAATAAATGACTAAAAATGAAGGTATAAGCAAACTTTCTCCAAAAAATACAAGAGCAAAATTCCTCAACCAAATACTAGCCAACCAAAATCCAGTTTGTACATTATAAAGATTATTCACTCACAAACCTAGAAAAATTATTCAATTCAAGTCTTATTGACTTGAATAAAATACTTATTGACTTGAATAAAAAATTATTCAAGTCAATAAGTATAATGTAACATCAACAAAATAAAGAACAAAAAACCATGTGTTCATTTCTCAGTAGATCCAGTAAAAGCATTTCATTAAATTTGACATTGTGTCCTGTTGAAAATACAACAGGAGTTTTGATTTGCAAAAATATACTTCCACATAAAAATATAACGTGCAATAAGAAAATAGTTAAATAACTTTTAACAAGGAAAAGATGAAATCCTTTTAAGATCTCTAATAAGATGAAGATACCCAATTTCATCATATTCATTCATTACAGTACTGGAAGGCTTACCTACAACAACCAAACATGAGAAAAGGGGAGTCATTCAAATTAGAAATAAGAAAGTCAAATTATTTTGATAGCTTATGTAGAGTGAGAGCATTCAGAACTTTGTTCATTCTTTTAGGTTGATTAGAACAAGGAGTCAGGAAAGGAAAGGAGATACTATTTTGCAGCATACCTTAATTACATGCTAAATGACCAAGAACAAATATACAGAATGTTGAGTACTGCCTAAAATTTCAAATCTAAGATAAATTATTGAAATGTTCCTCCAATGACACTTATCCCCATCTGAATTCAATGACATAACAATGAATATAAATGTTAGTAACAGTGGCTGGGAAAATGGCTCAGCAGTTAAGACCATGTGCTATTCTGCCAGAAGATCTAAGTTTTGTTTCTAGCACTGATGTCAGGACGCTCACAACTGCCTATAACTCCAGTTCCATGGGATCCAACTGGATCCATATAACTTTGAATGTGCTAATTTTGTGTTACACACTATTTTGAGAGTGTTTCTCTTTTCTTTTTGTAAGATCTATAGGCCTATTCAAGTACTTCTATGCTTTTGTACTCATTTTTTTATTAGGATAGCTGCTAGAAATTTGACAAGTTCTCAAGTCTCCCCTGCAGCACTCTGCCTGTCAAAGATCTGATGGTCAAATAATTCACATATTTGTGAATCAAACTCTGTATGTAGTGTTTGAAGAATTTCAAAGGCAATCTAGAAAAGAAGAAATGAAGGTAAAGTAGCCTGAAGCTTTCAGAGCTTGTTGATCCAATTACAATGACACACTCATATCTTCCAGACTTTCTTTTTGTTTCTGAAAGCAACTTTAGCTCTGTGGACATTTACAAAGTATTACAGTTTACCATCTGTAAGTGTTACAGGTGTGTCTTAAAATTTTTAATTTTTATTTGAGCAGTCATTAAGAGATTGATTTTTATACTTTGCAGGTGGCTATACTACAGTGGTTCATTTATCCTATGATACGCATAATAACATATTGATATGAAAATATGTTCTCTTTATACATGTATATATGCATGTATGCATGTATATATATGCATGTATGCATATATATATATATTATATATATATGCATGTATATATATGCATGTATGCATATATATATATTATATATATATATATATGCATGTATATATATGCATGTATGCATATATATATATATATTATATATATATATATATATATATATATATATATATATACATGCATGTAATTAGGAAGATAGATTTACAATGTTTGCTGGATCTCTTATACTCTTCACAATGTGGCTACAGTTTTGGTTTCTCAGCTTTTCTGCTTTTCATAATTTATTTGGACTTTTTAAATTTGCTAATTGAGGACAGCTACCCTTATCTGCCTAGGGTTACATTTTGTGAGCTACAAGTTCCATAACAACATGTCAATGACAAAGGAATAAAAGCACGTTTTGAGGGCATCTGTTGTTCACAGTGAGCTGATGCTCAGTGCAGAAGAAACATGGAAGTGGCCAACAGGTGCTGGAGTCATTTTACTCCAGATATTTTCCTATCTTTCCACTTCACTGGCATCATCTGACTTTTACCTCTACTTGTTGAAGCAAGCAAACAAACGAAAGACAAACAAATAAAACAAACAAGTAAAAGGCTTGAATTTTGTTTTGGATTCTTGAACAAGTCTTTTCTTGCTAGTTTTTCCTTTTGGTGTGCTTCAAGCATTTCTTTTCTGTTTGCCTTTGGACGCTTTCAAACAACTTGTGATCCTTTTGAAACACTTGGAGTGTTTTTCATTTGGTAATTGGCTCTCTCTTTTGGGACTCTGTGATGGTTTGTATATGATTTGCCCAGGAAATAGTACTGCTGGTAAGTGTGGCTTGTTGGTGTAGGTGTGAGCTTGTGAGTTGGGCTTTAATACCCTTGTCCTAGGTGCCTGGGAATCGGTATTCTGCTAGCAGACTTCAGATGAAGATATAGAACTCTCAGATCCTCTTGTGCTATGCCTGCCTGGATGCTGCCATGTCCCCACCTTAATAATACTGGACTGAACCTCTAACAGAAAGGCAGCCCTAATTAATTATGGAGCTTGATATAGCTATCTCCTGAGAGGCTCTGCCAAAAGCCTGTTAAATACAGAGGAAGATGCGTGCAGCCAATCATTGGACTCAGCACTGGGTCCCCAATGGAGGAGTTAGAGAAAGGACTGAAGGAGCTGAAGGGGTTTGTAACCCCATTAGGATGAACAATAATATCAACCAACCAGACCCCCCTCCCAGAGCCCCCAGGGACTAAACCACCAACCAAAGAGTACACATGGAGTGACGCATGGCTCCAGCTGTATATTTAGCAGAAGATGACCTTGCTGGGTATCAATGGGAGAAGAGGCCTTTGGTCCTGTGAAGGCTTAATACCCCAGTGTAGGGGAATGTCAGAGTGAGGAGGTAGGAGCTTCATAAGATTTGGCTTGGTCATGGTGTCTGTTCATAGCAGTAAAACCCTAAGATAGGTTCTATTGAACATAATTGGATTAATGTTAAGCAGAGAAACTTATGGACTTGTTCCAAAGGAAGAGACAGAGGAAACATTGGGAAACCGAACATAACTCATTCAGGAACTGAAGAGAGAGAGAAACTGCTCTGGCATTTTTGTAGTCAGGTGCTTCAGAAAAACATGGTTAGGTATCCATTGTCTTGGATTTGATTTTCCCCTAATATTGGTGTATTTGTAATCACCCAGAAGGAAGGAATGGTCAAGACCTAGATAAGAAGTAGCCTAATTTCTAAAGGCTATGAAATCTGACTATCTAGGCCTAGGAAAAAAAACCCAAATCTATCAATTATGATTGTAGGATAGACCTTGTCAATCTGGAAGCTCTTTTGACCAATTATGGAGTTTTGCTTAATACACGGCTACATCTGTAAGGTGACAAAGTTTTAAAGCTTCTTTGCTTTCTCCTAGGTCCTAGTCCTGTGTACTCTAACATTCTTGGCCATTCAAGCAGCTTTGGGCATGGGTTCCATATCATGGAGTGGGCCTTATCTTAAATCAGATATTGACTGGTTACTCCCACAAGTTTTGTGCTGTTTCTATCAGAGTATCTTGCAGCCAGGTCACTTTTGTAGATCAAAGAGTTGGTATTTACATTTCTCCTTTGATAGAATGCAGAGCAACATCTAGTACTATGAATAATTTTCTGTAGGGATGGAGGCTATAGGTAGGAACCAGCTTGACTCTTCCAAGTTCAATTGTTTTTGCAGATGTTTTTACCTAGTGACTTATCATCAGTTGTAGAAAGCTACCCTTGACAATAGCCAGGGCTATTTGGGCATCCCCATGGGATTCCATTGTACAACAACTCCATTAAATATAACCAATTTCTACTACTAGAAGCTACATTTGATGATAAGGGAAGTCTAATTGGATGTTATCTTCCCCATTATTTGGCAATTTCAATTAGATTATCTTTAAATATGTATATATTATAGAAATCGTATTCTGCATTAGGATATTGATGACCCCTCATGTGACCCTTAACCCTGATTTAGCTATCTGTCCCCATATTCCCCATTTCACTCTTCTCTTTCCCTTCCTGTTTATCCTCCTGTTTCATTCCCAAATCCTCATCTATCTATAATCATCTACTCTATATCTCCCTCCTAGAAAAATGCACTTCAATCCCTTATAATGATTGTAGTATGGTTATCCTGAACTTTACGGATAAAATTTACTCATAATTGAATATATACCATATTTGTCTCTCTGGGTTAACTCACTCATAATCATTTTTCTACTTCTCTCCATTTATCTGTAAATTTCATTTCATTTTTGGATGGCTGAATAATATTCCATTGTATATATTACTCAATTTTTATCTGTTCCCCTCTTGAAGGACATGTAGATTATTTCTAATTTCTGTTTATCATGAACAGAGAAGCAATAAACATGACTGAGCAAGTGTGTCTGTGATAACATGTACCATCCTTTGAGTATATTCCCAAGAGTGGGATAGTTGATTCTTGAAGTAACACAGTTTCCATCTTCCTGAGAAATCACAACACTTGTATTTATAGGGATTGTACAAGTTTGTATTCTCACCAGAAATGGATGTGGGTACTCCTTACTTTACATTCTTGCTAGAATGAGCTTTCATTTGTTTTGATGATCCTAGCCATTCTGGGTGCTATAAGACGAAATATCAAAATAGCTTTGGTTTGCATGTCCCTGATGACTAAGGTTTTTTCAGCCATTTGAGTTTTATCGTTAGAGAATTCTTTGTATCTACTTTAACTAGGTTGTTTTCTTGATATTTAGGTGGTTTTTCTTAGTTCTTCATATATTTTGGATTTTAGCTATCTACTGAATGTGTAGTTAATAAAAGTCATCTCCCATTCTGTACGATATTGCTTTGTCTGAATGATAGTGCTCTTTGATATACAAAAGCATCTCAGTTAAATGATGCTAATCTTAGTACCTGTTCTGTGTTCTGTTTAGCATTGGAAATGAAATTGAGGAAAATACATAATAAAAAATATTTTTTTTGAAAAAGAAAGTATTTTCCTTTCAAGTTCAAAGCTATTACTACTTTCTCTTCTATCAGATTCAGTGTATTGGATTTTATGTTTAGGTATTGGATTCATTTAGAATTGAATTTTATGGAGGTACAAATTCATTGGCATAGGAAAGTGCTTTTGAATTATAAGACCCCAAAAGTACAGGCATTATGACAGTCAAATGGAACTTTGTGAATCTTAAGTTTCTGTAGACCAAATAGCACAAACATTTGAGCAAAGAGGCAGTTTACAGAATGGGAAGAAAAATCACTACATACCCTATATCTGATAAATGATTAGTATTAGAATATATGTAAACCTAAGAATCCTGAATCTCAAGGAAAAAATAGCCCAACTAAAACTGGGATACAGAATTAAGCGAAGAGTGCTCTATAGATTAGACACAAATGGTTGATAAACATTTAGAGAAAGGTTCAACATCCTTAGTTACTATGTGATGAAAATAAAACTACCTTGAGATTAACCATAATAGACACGAATAATAACACAAAATATAATATATGCCAGTGAGGATGTGAGGAAATGGGTGTGTTCCTCCATTGCTTTTTAACTTTAGCTACTTGACTCTTATAATATATAATGTGTGGATCTCAGTGTTCATTTAAAAATAACCTGTGTGCTTTTCATAGCACACATCAGTTGGAAATGAATATAAACATATATGGACAGTTAGTAAGTTGCTATTTGTCATTTCCTGGCAAATTTAACTTAAATTAAATTATTTAATTTATACATTGGATTTTTATTTCTGTTTTCAAAATCTAGTCTGTCATTAACACAAGTTTGTCTTAACCAAGTTTAAGAAATTTATATGGGCGCAGAGTCGGCAGACACCCCCAAGTTCCCTAGAGGACACTCCACGAGTTCTGAGGACCACTGGTGAGTGGAACACAACTTCTGTTCCAATCCAATCATGTGAGACTTGAGACAGCATTAAGGAAGCAGAAAACCCAGCCTTATCAGGGTCACAAGTCCCTCCCGGTTGGTGCCAGTACATGGTCACCTTGTGCACAGAGTTGGCAGAAACCCCCACAGTCCCTAGAGGATACTCCATGCGATATTAGGACCACTGACCAGACAGCTCCATGCTCCTCAAAGGAGATACCACTTCAAGGCACTGTAACACGCCCAGGATCTTTGACAACAGGATCCCAGGATAAAAGGAGCTTGGTCACACCAGTATTTCAGGGTCTCAGAGGAACCTGACTGCCAAGAATTCTGATACACCCAGAGTCTCAGGTTCACAGGAGCCCACAAGCAAAGTATCACAGAGAAAGCTGGAATCTGAGGAGTCCTGAATCAACAGGAATTATAGGAAGGACAGGCTCCAATCAGATATATTGAGGACAGCAAATACATAAGATAACCAGATGGCAGGATGCAAGCATAAGAATAGAAGCAACAGAAACCAAGGTTACTTGGCATCATCAGAACCAAACCCTCCCACCATTACAAGTCCTGGATATACCATCACACCAGAAAAGCAAGACATGGATCTAAAATCACTTCTTATGATGATGATGGAGGACCTTAAGAAGGAAATACAGGAAAACACAGGTAAACAGCTAGAAGCATTTAAAGAGGAAAAACAAAATTGTCTTAGAAAGTTACAGGAAAACAATAACAAACAGGATATGGTACTGAACAAAACCATCCAGGATCTAAAAAGGAAAATAGAAACAATAAAGAAAACCCAAAGGGAGACAACTCTGGAGATAGAAAACCTAGGAAAGAAATCAGGAACCATAGCTAGGGGCATCAGCAAAAGAATACAAGAAATGGAAGAAAAAATATCAGGTACAGAAGATTCCATAGGGAACATGGAAACAACAATAAAAGAAAATGCAAACTGCAAAAAGATCCTAATTCAAAACATCCAGGAAATCCAGGACACAATGAGAAGACCAAACCTACAGATAATAGGAGTGGATGAGAATGAAGATTTTCAACTTAAAGGGCCAGCAAATATATTCAACAAAATTATAGAAGAAAACTTCCCAAATATAAAGGAAGAGATGCCCATGAACATACAAGAGGCCTACAGAACTCCAAATAGACTGGAGCAGAAAAGAAATTCCTCCCAATACATAATAATCAGAACAACAAATGCATTAAATAAAGACCAAATATTAAAAGCAGCAAGGGGAAAAGGTCAAGTAACATATAGGCCTATTAGAATTACTTCAGACTTCTCAACAGGGACTACGAAAGCCAGAAGATCCTGGATAGATGCTATACAGACACTAAAAGAACACAAGTGCCAGCCTAGGGTACTATACCCAGCCAAACTCTCAATTACAATAGATGGAGAAACCAAAATATTCCATGACAAAACCAAATTCACACAACATCTTTCCACGAATCCAGCCCTTCAAAAGATAATAACAGAAAAAAAAAAAAAAACAATACAAAGACAGAAACTACTCCCTAGAAAAAGCAAGAAAGCAAAGAAGACAGCCACAAGAATAGAATGCAAACTCTAAAATCAAAAATAATAGGAAGCAACAAATACTTTTCCTTAATATCTCTTAATATCAGTGGACTCAATTCCCCAATAAAAAGACATAGACTAACAGACTAGCTACACAAACAGGACCCAACATTTTTCTGCTTACAGGAAACCCATCTCAGGGAAAAAGACAGACACTACCTCAGAATGAAAGGCTGGAAAACAATCTTCCAAGCAAATGGTCTGATGAAACAAGCTGGAGTAGCCATTTTAATATCTAATAAAATCGACTTCCAACACAATGTTATCAAAAAAGACAAGGAGGTGCACTCAATACTCATCAAAGGTAAAATCTTCCTAGAGGAACTCTCAATTCTGAATATCTATGTTCCAAATGCAAAGCCAGCCACATTCATTAAAGAAACTTTAGTAAATCTCAAAGCACACATTGCACCTCAAACAATAATAGTGGGAGACTTCAACACACCACTTTCATCAATAGACAGATCCTGGAAACAGAAACTAAACCGGGACACAGTGAAACTAACAGAAGTTATGAAACAAATGGATTTAATAGATATCTACAGAACATTTTATCCTAAAACAAAAAGATATACCATCTTCTCAGCACCTCATGGCACCTTCTTCAAAATTTACCACATAATTTGTCACAAAACAGGTCTCAACAGATACAAAAATATTGAAATTGTCCCATGCATTCTATCAGATCACGATGGACTGAGGCTGATCTTCAATAACAACATAAATAATATAAAGCCAACATACACGTGGAAACTGAGCAAGACTCTCCTCAATGATACCTTGGTTAAGAAGGAATAAAGAAAGAAATTAAAGACTTTTAGAATTAATGAAAATGAAGCCACAACATACCCAAACTTATGGGACACAATGAAAGCTTTCCAAAGAGGAAAACGTATAAGTCTGAGTGCCTCCAAAAACAAACTAGAAAGAGCACACACTAGCAGCTTGACAACAAACAAATCTCTAGAAGAAAAGGAAGAAAATTCACCCAAGAGGAGTAGATGGCAGGAAATAATCAAACTCAGGGGCAAAATCAACCAAGTGGAAAAAAAAGGAGAACTATTTAAAGAATCAACCAAACGATGAGATGTTTCTTTAAGAAAATCAACAAGATAGATAAACACTTTGCAAGACTCCCTTGAGGGCATGGGGACAGCATCCAAATTAACAAAATCAGAAATGAAAAGTGAGACATAACAATAGATCCTGAAGAAATCCAAAACACCATCAGACCCTTCTACAAAAAGCTATACTCAACAAAATAGGAAAAACTGGATAAAATGTTCAAATTTGTAGACAGATACCAGGTACCAAAGTTAAATCAGGATCAGAATAATGGCCTAAATAGTCCTATATCCCCTAAAGAAATAGAAGTAGTCATTACTAGTCTCCCAACCAAGAAAAAAAAAAAGCCCTGAACCAGATGGGTTTAGTGCAGAGTTCTATCAGAACTTCAAAGAAGATCTAATTCCAGTTCTTCACAAACTATTCCACAAAATAGAAACAGAAGGTACTCTACCCAATTCATTCCAAGAAGCCACAATTACTCTGATACCTAAACTACAGAAGGACCCAACAAAGATAGAGAACTTTAGACCCATTTCCCTCATAAATATTGATGCAAAAATACTCAAAAAATTCTCCCTAACTGAATCCAAGAACACATCAAAACAATCATCCATCCTGACCAAGTAGGGTTCATTCCAGGGATGCAGGGATGGTTTAATATACGGGAATCCATCAATGTAATCCACTATAGAAACAAACTGAAAGACAAAAACCATATGATCATCTCGTTAGATGCTGAGAAAACATTTGACAAAATCCAACACCCATTCATGATAGAAGTCTTGGAAAGATCAGGAATTCAAGGCCCATACCTAAATATGATAAATGCAATCTAAGGCAAACCTGGAGCCAACATCATAGAAAATGGTGAGAAGCTGGAAGCAATCCCACTAAAATCAGGGACTAGACAAGGTGGCCCACTTTCTCCCTACCTATTTACTATAGTACTTGAAGATCTAGCCAGAGCAATTTGACAACAAAAGGAGATCAAGGGGATACAAATTGGAAAGGAAGAAGTTAAAATATCACTATTTGCAGATGATATGATAGTACATATAAGTGACCCTAAAAATTCCACCAGAGAACTCTTAAACCTGATAAACAGCTTCAGTGAAGTAACTGGGTATAAAATTAACTCAAACAACACAATGGCCTTTCTCTACACAAAGGATAAATATGCTGAGAAAGAAATTAGGGAAATAATACCCTTCACAAGTCACAAATAATATAAAATACCTTGGCATGACTGTAAGTGAAAGTAAGTGAAAGATCTGTATGATAAGAATTTCAAGTCTCTGAAGAATGAACTCAAAGAAGATCTCAGAAGGTGGAAAGATCTCCCATGGTCATCGATTGGCAGGATCATTATAGTAAAAATGGCTATCTTGCCAAAAGCAAACTGCAGATTCAATGCAATCCCCATCAAAATTCCAACTTAATTCAACGAATTAGAAAGGGAAATTTGAAAATTCATCTGGAATAACAAAAAATCTAGGATAGCAATAAGTCTTCTCAATGATAAAAGAACCTCTTGTGGAATCACCATGCCTGACCTAAAGCTTTACTACAGAGCAATAGTGATAAAAACTGCATGGTACTGGTATAGTGACAGACAAGTAGACCAATGGAATAGAATTGAAGACCCAGAAATAAACCCTCACACCTATGATCACTTGATCTTTGGCAAGGGAGCTAAAACCGCCAGTGGAAAAAAGACAGCATTTTCAACAAATAGTGCTGGCACAACTGGTGGTTATCATGTAGAAGAATTTGAAAAAGAACCATTCTTATCTCCTTATACTAAGGTCAACACTATGTGGATCAAGGAACTCCACATAAAACCAGAGACAATGAAACTTATAGAGGAGAAAGTGGGGAAAAGCTTCAAAGATATGGGCATAGGGGAAAAATTCCTTAATAGAACAGCAATGGCTTCTGCTGTGAGATCGAGAATCGACACATGCAACGTCACAAAATTGTAAAGCTTTTGTAAGGCAAAAGACACTGTCAATAAGACGAAAAGGCCACCAACAGATTTGGAAAGGATCTTTACCTATCCTAAATCAGATAGGGGACTAATATCTAATATATATAAAGAACTTAAGATGGTGAACTCAAGAAAATCAAATAACCCCATTAAAAAATCGGGCTCAGGGCTAAACAAAGAATTCTCACCTGAGTAATACCGAATGGCTGAGAAGCACCTGAAAAAAAGTTCAGCATCCTTAATCATCAGGGAAATGCAAATCAAAACAACCCTGAGATTCCACCTCACACCAGTCAGAATTGCTAAGTTCAAAAATTCAGGTTACAGCAGATGCTGGCGAGGATGTGGAGAAAGAGGAACACTCTTCCAGTTTTGGTGGGATTGCAAGCTTGTACAACCACTCTGGAAATCAGTCTGGTGGTTACTCAGAAAATTGGACATAGTACTACTGGAAGATCCTTTAATACCTCTCCTGGGCATATATCCAGAAGATGTTCCAGCTGGTAAGAAGGACACATGTTCCACTATGTTCATAGTAAGAATGATGAGATAGTTTTTGTTGTTGTTGTTGTTGTTGTTTGTTTTTTTTTTTGGGGGGGGGTTGGAGTCAAGTATGAATGACCCTGGTCCTGAAATACAAATTTAAGTTACCCCAATTGCCACATTGCAGTGATAAAAGCAACTCATGGAGACTGGATATTGAAGGGTATGGTGGTTTTAATAGAAATGGTCCTATAGTCTCATATATTGAAACTTGGTAATTTGAGAGTGGCACTACTCACAGAGATTAGGAAATGCAGCTAATTTGAGTTGATGTGGCCTTGTTGGAGAAAGCATATCACTAGGAATGGTCTTTTAGGTTTCAGAAGTTCAAGCTATGGACAGTGGCTCCGTTCATGCTGCCTGTGGATTCAGATGTATAACTCTTAGGTAATTCTCCAGCACCATGTCTGCCTGCACGCAGCCATGTTTCCTGACATTATCATAATGGACTATGCCTCTGAACTGTAAGGCAGCCCCAATTAAATAATTTCCTTTATAAGAAAGTCCCTGTGGTTATGGTTTCTCTTCACACCAATAGAACACTAAGAGGGAAGCTGGTAACAAGAGTGAGATATTGCTCTGACAGGCCTGACCAAGCTTCTTAACAGTGGAATGTGGACTTTTGGTCTTTGGACTAGGAAGGCAATTGAATACTTTAAGTGGGGCTTAATGAGTCATATTAGTAGAAGCAGGAAATACAGTGGTAGGTAGAGAACAAATTATAAAGGCCTTGCTCCAAAGGTTTCTACCAAGAAGAATATTCGTAAGTTACCTAGAGACAATTCTTCTAATATTTGTCTGCCATAGAGTAAATTGAAGTATTCTCATTATTGGTGTTGGTAGAGGGGATTTTGAAATACACATGTATTGACTGTATCATGTGGTATTAGTGTCCAGTCTTGTGCAGATCTATAATGAAAAAGAGCAAGCTGAGTAAGAGAAAATGGCCCAGTGTCTTTCTCTTCTTGCTTCGTGTGCATTTAAATGTAGAACTCTTCAGATACATCTCCAGCACCATGTCTAGTTGCACACAATCATGCTTTCTGCCATGCTAATAATGGACTAGAAAACCTCTGAATTGTAAGCTAGCCTGAATTAGATGTTTTCTAAGAGTTGCTGTGGCCATGACATCTTTACATAGTAATAAAATATTGAAAAAGAGAACCACTAAAAATATTTTTCCTGACCACAAAACTCTATTTAATAATAACATCTTGTAAAAATACCTCTTGACTTCAGAAACTGAACTTTTGCTTATCCATGCAGCAACTTAATCAAATTCCTTAAGACCATTTAAAACTGTGTACTCAATTTGCTTTCTTACTGTATGCTCAGCTTGTCTACATTTAATACTCTTTAAAAACCCAACTCTCTATACCTTGGATTTGCATTGTAATCAGCTCCAAGGGGGTAAACTAAACACACAGTTTTAGAGTGTCTCTGTGTGTGTGTGTGTGTGTGTGTGTGTGTGTGTGTGTGTGTGTGTGTGTGTGTGTGTTGTAATCACTCACTGTAAGCAATTGTTGAAAGCAAGCTTATAAAAATCACATCATCAAAATTTCAGGAGCAATATGTTGGTGAAAGTTGCTAACATCTGTTTATGTGTTTGAATACTATGATGACTAGGAACACATAGACCCATAAAATAATGTTTGGGTCATATTAGTAGAAGCAGGAAATACAGTGGTAGGTAGAGAACAAATTATAAAGGCCTTGCTCCAAAGGTTTCTACCAAGAAGAATATTTGTTAAGTTACCTAGACACAATTCTTCTGATATGTATCTGCCTTAGAGTAAATTACATGGGAAGAAACAAAAATCAAGGTAAAAGATTCCTTATTCCTTAATCATCCCATGTTTTATGTGCAGTTGAGAAAGTATAGAACAAAGACATTTGTTAAAGAGAGACAGAAAACGCAAAAAGAAGTGGAGAAGTCAAAGTGGGCATGTTTTTAGTTTACCCTACCCCTATGAGCCACATTCCTTTGTTTAACACAGTTCTGTCATGACTTGCTGTTTTTCTTTTAAATTTTCCCCACTTTTTAAACGGATTCTTTTTATTTAAGTGGTTGTGTGCTGCCTGTGTGAGTTTTTGTGCATCATATCTATTCAGGTGACTGACCAAGCCAGAGGGGGGCATCAGACACTCTGTGAAGCTGAAGTGTCAGGAGATGTGAGGTGCCATGTGGGTGCTAGGAACCAAACACAGGCTTTCTATAAAATCACCCAGTGCACTTGACCACTAAGATATACCTCCACCCTCTAATTTTGCACTATTGGAAAAACCTGATGTACATGATAGAATCATTTCTTGTTGTGCTGTTTTCTTGCTAATGTGTTAAAACTATTGAGTTATACAGCCTAACATTATACCTTTATAACCTATAAAATACCAAAAAATTAAAGATATTTAACAATTTTATCATAAGTATGTCTTAACACTTTCACAGTCTCAGCTATCTTATTTCCCTCAAGTGAATGGTAGCTACCAAGTTTTATTCTTGCCTCCATATTTTTTTAAGGATGAAAATTTTTTAAACTGAATTGTAAATTCTATAATTTTGGGCAGTGATTTTCTTTCTACTTCAGATCATTTCACACACATCACAGTTGTATCTAATACTTGTGCTTTTGTTGATGAATAATATTCCACAATATGGACTTGTTACAATTTCTTGTATATATTAAAAGATACTGGTTGACAAAGGCCAGGCTCACCTCTTCAACATCAGCTGTGAGTAATGCATAGATTCAAAACCAGATGATGTGGAACAAGGAAGGGTCAATAATGTCAAACTTAAAAATAAATAAATAAAGAACTACAGTAACTATTGCCTCATCATTATCTCATCATACATCATTGCTTGCATTTTTTGGAAAATTACTTTGCTTCTTTCCTAGGCTTGTTTATGAATGGATATGTGTGGGGCTGTGTGTATAGGGGAAGAGAGGGAAGGGAGAGAGCCCATGTCCGGCTAGAGTTCCTGTACTCTAGGCAGGCAGACACGGGGTGGGGGGGGTGCTGCCTGGTGCTTTCCACTCCGCCCTGGGTGGGCATCTGGCTGTATGAAGATACTGGCCACACACGGCAGGGGATGGACAAGAGGCAGCCCCCAATACCAGGTTCTCAGTCTCTGGCATCCCATGCTGGATATGGCAGAGGATCTGAGAACAGAATAGGGGTCCCGGAGATACAGGAAGAAGGCAGAGGGAGAGAGGTTCCCACACAAGCGAGAGTCCTTAGTCAGGGCCTTTAGAGCTTTATTGTAGAAAGTCAGGGGGAAAGAGAGAAGATAAAAGAAAAAGAAAGGCCAGCCATGGCCAAGAGGAGAAAAAGGGAAAGGGAAATCAAGAATGAGAGTCAGAGAGTAAGAAAGGTAAAGGCTTAGAGAAAAAGAGGTGAAAGCTTAGAGAGTAAAAGAGAGAGCAAGAGGGAGAGAGCAAGGTGGGACCAAGCAGACCCTCTTATAGTGGTCTTGCTATCTTGCTGTTGCTTGGTAACTGGGAGGAGTCTAGCCTGAAGGCCAGAAGCTTGGGACATTGTCTATGTGACTACTAGCCACAGTTTTTCTGTGGGGGCTGTGGATTTGGTAACTTTGACAGGAGCCAGGGGTCCAGGAGACATGAGGGAACACCTTCCACCCCATGTAGGTGAAAATGATCACCACTGGGTTCACTGAGGTTCCACCTCTCAACTCGAATGGAGACCAAGCTGTCTGTGAATAGCTATCTGTGTATATACACATATATGTGTATATGATCTAAATATTGTAATGTCTACTTAACTGAAATATCTACAGTTTCTTTTCTTATTAAGTACTTTCTAAACACACACATACACGCAAAGACATTAAATTTGTCATGTAGTGAATATTGCAAATAATATTTCTAAAATAACATATATATATTATATGAATGTAACTTTGCTTCTCTACATTAAATTTTTGCATGTTCATAGAATTTCTGGGTTTTATGGAAAATACATTTAATTTTGGAAGACACTGTGATGTTGTCAAATTACTCTCCAAAACTATTTTTAATACCTCACTCTATGATTTATACAATTTCCTTCTTTTGCTCCATTTAGTTGTGTTAATATCTCTTATTTTGACTACTCTCATAGAGATGTAATTACAACTTAGATATTTTTTCATATGGTTATACACAACCCACATATATTCTTTTCAACATGTCTGTATATATATATATATATATATATATATATATATATATATACATATTGATTCAATTTCTAAATTTTCTTTCTTTTGCTTTTTTTTTTTTTTTTGCTTTCTATTATTAGATTTTGGAAGTTGTTCAAAATATATTCCAAGCAATGCTAGCTCTCAATCAGATATTCAGTTTGCCAGTGTTTGCTCCTCGTGCAGTGTGTGCTTTCATTCCCTTCACATGAGATTTGTCACATAGTACAAGTTCCATTCGTGTGAAGTCTAATTTATACAGCTTTTCTTTTATGGATCATGCTTTCAGTATCAAGTATGACATACATTGTCAAGTCTTAGATATTAAGGTTCAATGTTTATCATTATTTTTACTTTTACAAACAATCCCCATTGATGACATACATCCATAATATATTAGAAACAAATACTGTCAATAATTCTGAAAGAAGGAAAGGAAACATCACTTCCTTCAAATCTTAGAATATTAAAGGATAAAGAAAATTGGGGAATAGTCTCAACTTCCAGTATAATATTGTTTGAAAATTATCTCTCATTCTTCTCACATACTTCCTTTCTTTCTTTTTATTATTTTCTTTCTTTATTTACATTTCAAATGCTATCCTGCAAGTTCCCTATACCCTCCCACTGCCCTGCTCCCCTACCCACCCACTCCCATTTCTTAGCCCTGGATTTCCCCTGTACTGGGGCATATAAAGTTTGCAAGACCAAGGGGCCTCTCTTCCCAGTGATGGCCGACTAGGCCATCTTCTGTTACATATGCAGCTAGAGACAAGAGAGTCCTATACAATTTTAGATAGTCTTGAACCAACAAAGTTTCCCTTGATACCAGAGGCTAGAAGTTACTGAAAGCAAGGAAATTAAAATGTTCCATCATTGTTTTTAGCTATTGTCTTGAAAAGTCACAACTCTTCCTTTTAATTCCTCAAAAATGATTTGAAAAGAAATTATCATTGTCAGTGTACATGCTGGATAAAATCTGGAAAAAATATCAAATTTACTTTGAGATTTCATCTTGCACAAATTAGAATGGCTTAGTTCAATAAAACAAATGACAGCATATGCTGGCAAGGATATGGAGTATGGACAACACACATTCATTGCTATGGTGGTGTAATTCATACAGGCATTATGAAAATTAGTGTGGAGGTTAATCAAAAAGATGGGAATCTTCTTACCCCAAGATTCAACTGCACTACTTTTGGCCATATACCCAAAGGACATTTTGTTCTACAACAGAGACACTTGATCAATCATGTTTATTGTTCATAATAGCCAGAAATTTGAAATGGCCAAATCAGTGGAAAAATAGATATAGACAATGGGCTACATTTATACAATTAAATATTAATCAGCTCTTAAAACAACATAAATCATAAAATTCATAGATACATGGATGGAGCCAGAAAAAAAAGTATACTAGGTAAGGTAACTAAAACTCAAAAAGACGAAATGGTAGATATAGCTTACATGTGGATATTAGCTGTTAAGCAGTTGACAAGGAGGCTGCAATCTATATAACTCAAAAACATTCAGTATAGGGTAAGAAACTGGGGCTTGGGGGAATGGTTCTCCCTAGGAAGCAAAAATAGAATAGATGATTAAATATGACCAGTACAGAATGTTATTGTAACAGAAGTATTATACAAGGAAATGGAGGAAAGAGGGCAATGGGGGGGGGGACTAGAAAGAGAGAAAGCTAAAACTAAGGGCCATTTAAGGAGTCTTATGGAAACCTAATATAGTAGGCTCTTCCTAAAATATATACATAATTGAGTTGAATTTAAATGGAATTGCCAAACAATAAGGAAGACTGATCTCAACTTGATATCTCTAATTACCAAATGAAGTCTCCAGTTCTGGGAATGGGTTACATATAACTGCAATTTTGGCCAAAAGGGCTCCATAGCAACCCACAAAGGAACCAGTATCTTGCCAAGGCTATTGATTGTTGTCAACAAACTAATGGTAAGGTACTATTGCTAAAGACTAATATCTATAGAGCTCATTGAACTGAAGAAGTCAAGCTGCTGCATATCTAGAGCCTTTACACCTGACTATTATTCATGGTATGTGAAGGTATTCTTCTGGTTACCCAAGGAAAAAAGGAAATACCAACACAACTACAAATCATTTGATCTGTAATGTTTGATGGTGCAATAGTGGAATAAAGCTTGAGGGAGTAACAAACCAATGTCTGCTTGTATTTAAGGCCTACTTCATGAGATGAAACCAATCCTCCACACTGTTTATATGACCAGAAACCTAAGACTAGATAGACCAATATCCTAGTGGAACATTAAATACTATTGTTCAGATAAATGAAGATTGCAATGAACTGATTCCTAACATTTTGTTGTACTCATAGATCAGTATTTTGCTCAGCCATCATTAGAAAAACTTCATTCTCCAGTAGATGGCAATAAATACAGAGACTCACAACTGGACAATATGCATAGAGAGACACTGGAAAAAGTCCTTAATGAGATGTCTCCTAAATGAGATACCTTCACCACATCCCTTCCATAAAGACTCAGGGAACCCTGCAGAAGAGGAGGCAGAAACATTGTAAAAGTCAGAGAAAATGGAGGCCACGAAGGAAATACAGCCTTCTAAACACAATACAACCAATATGCATATTAACTGATAGAGATTGTTGCAGCATGCACAGGGTCTGAGGGGGCTGGGCCAGATGAGATCTCCGTGCTGTCAAGGAACATGAACAAAAGGCCCCATCCCTAACCCAGAATCTAATTTCAACTGATAACCACATAGAAAGAAAATATTAGTTTTCTTCAACAGTCTCAAAGGGAGGCCCTATGCCCAACAGTAGATTGCTAACAGAAAATGAACTAGATGACATTTTTGAAGGCTGCTTTTCTCCATAATTCTTGGTCAGAGCATTATTGATCACCTTACATGTCTTTTGCAAATTTTTGTTTTTGCAAGTATTACAGTTTCTGGCTTTGAGATTTTTATGGAATCTCTGTGTGTGTCCATGTGTCTCTGCATCTACATGTGCTGCTTTTTCTGTCTCTTGTTTCTTCTGGTTGGTTTTGTGCTATTTTGTTTGACTTTTTTAATTTTATTATTATTTTAAGATGCCCATTTGTTTCTAGTGAGAGAGAAAGACTAAAAACTTTAATGGAAGTGCAGGTGGGAACAAGCTGAGGGTTGAGACAATTTGATCAGAATATATTGTCAAAAATATTTTAATAAAAGAAAAATTGGAAAATAACATATCATAGTTATTTTGTATTTTTCAATGTGTCATCTGCTACTTTATACCACATACATTATGTAATATACCATACATCATATGATAACTCCAAGTATCATTTATATGCTAATGAGTTGCAAATTTCTATTTTCAATCCAGAAATTTTGCCTGGACTTTAAATGTAACAAAATTTCTGGAGTAAAATTTATTAATAATGTATATTTCAAAGGCTAAACCATGAATTTTAAAGGGAAACCTAAGAGCACCAATGTGTAGTAAAGTCAGAATTTTGAGCATACTTTTATCTCTATAAATTGAGCAAATTGTATTAAATATATAATCTATGCTTCCATTGAAAAAACAGTGATGACAGGGCTGAGGATATAACTCAATGGTAGCATACACATGGTTCCACATTAATCTCTAGCACTACCACTGGTGATGAGAGTATAATGCATTATATAATATTTTTTAAATTATATAAGCCAGTCTATTTAAAAACACCCGGAAAAAAATATAAGTTCTATGTAAAATTTTTCTATTATCTCTGTCAATCTGCAGTTTATTCCAAATAGTTAGAAGGAATCACATTGCACTTTAAAGTTTTGGCATATTTTTCAAGCTTGTCATGTGTATGCCTATAATTATTGGTGTATAGGACTAATTGCACCAGAAGTGCTTAACAACATCTGCTAGGATATTTGAGGGAAAAATTGCCCACTTGTACCTTGTTTGGAAGGTGCAATTATCTGCTTACAAAATTAGTTGAGGGCATAAAAGAGGGAAAAATTGGGCTCAGTTAAGGCCTCAAAGCTTTCATTCTAATCTCCTTTGCATCAAATAATGGAGCTTTCAAATGGACCCTCTTCATGATTTTGCTCATTGCTCAGAAACATGACATGATTGATTCACCAGCTGCAGTTCCCCAAAGGCAACAAATTTCTTCATGGAAATTATTTTCTTCCTTTCCATGCACAGAATCCAAGTGACAGAGTGTTTGAAATATCTTATGTCAAATGTGCCTGGCCTCAGAAGGCCTGCCTTTATTCCTCAGAAGCTCATTCCTAGGAACTGAATATAATATATGTATGCATGTGTATATATATATATATATATATATATATATATATATATATATATATATAACCACACTTTTATTTTCCATTCTTTTCTTGATAGACATGTATACTTTTTCATTGTCCTCAACTTGTAAAAAAGTGTACCAATGACTACATGTGTGTAACAAACTCTGTGGTAGGATACTGAATGCTTTAGGTATAAGCCAAGGAGTGGCACAGCTGAGTCACATTGTAATTCTATTTTTAATTTTTAAGACTGTCTTAGTTAGGGTTTCCATTGCTGAGAAGAGATACCATGACTAAGGCAACACTTCTAAAGGACATTTTTTAATTAATTTATTTATTTACATCACAAATATTGCCCCCTGCCTCATCACCCCTTCGAGAGTTCTTTACCCCACCCCCTTGCTTTCTCCTCTGAGAGGGTGCCCCCCTCCCCATATATCTCCATTTCCTGGGGTATCAAGTCTCTAAAGGATTGGGCACATCTTCTCGCACTGGAGCCAGTCAAAGCAGGCCTTCCTCTGCTATATGTGTGCCAGGGTTCTCAGACCAGCCCTTGTATACTCTTTGGTTGGTGGCTTAGTTTCTAGGAGTTCTGAGGGGTCCTGGTTAGATGATAATGTTGGTCTTCATATGTGATTGCCATCCTCTTTAGTTCCTTCAATCTTTTCACTTACTCTTTCATAGGGGTCCCAGACCTTAGTCCAGTGGTTGGATTTAAGTATCTGCATCTATCTATGTCAGCTGCTGATAGAGCCTCTCAAAGGACAGCCATGCCAGGATTCTGTCTGCAAGAGAAGCACAGCAACAGTAAATAGTGTCAGGGTTTGGTGCCTACCCATGGGATGGATCTCCTGTTAGGTCAGTCACTGAGTTCGCTATTCCTTCAGTCTCTGCTCCTTTTTTTCCCCCTGCATTTTTTTCTTTTGTCTTTTTCTTTTTTTATACAGGAACAATTCTAGGTCAAAAATTATAAAGGGACAACATTTAAAATAGGGGCTGCCTTACAGGTTCAGAGATTTAGTCGATTATCATCATGCAGGAAGCATGGCAGCATCCAGGCAGACATGGCTCTGGAGAAGGAGCCAATAGTTCTACAGCTTGATCTGAATGCAGTCAGGAGAAGACTGGCATTGAAGGCAGCTAGGAGGACGCTTTCTCAAAGCCCACACCCACAGTGACACAACTACTCCAACAAGGCCATAGTCACTCCAACAAGACCACACCTACTCCAAGGCCACACCTACTCCAATACCATAGCTACGTCAACAAGGCCACACCTCCTTACTAGTGACACTCCCTGGGCCAAACATTGAACCTACAAGGATCTTACACACTGCTTTTCATAGAGGTTTTATGAGTTTATACTTCTACTAGAAGTGCATAGAATCTTCTTATCAAATATTTGTTGTTACTAGTTTTCTTTTTATATTTTTTCTATTTTTGATATAATATTATTATATCATTTCCCTTTCCCCTCCCTTCCCTCCCTCCAAAGCATCTCAGAACCTTTGTATCATAAGTAATTTTAAATTATTATTTTTAGAATTCCCAAGAAAGTAGTTTTTTTCTTTAAAACCCAGAAACCACTAGTAAAAACACTTGATTTTATTCTCGCAGTTCCAACAATAATAGCACCTTAGCTCTGTGCCTACAAGAAACAAGAGAATTGTGTCAAATCTCTTTATGATCCAATACACTATTCAAGTACTTTTGTGTATCAGGAGTTAAGTAGAAAACAATTCTCTGAGTTCTTTCTTAGTGATGATGAAAAAATATTTAATTTTGGCAGACCTGGGGTGCTGGCTCTGCAACCACTCCTACGACACCCAGAGGAGTCTCCACTTCCAGGTGCTCTGAAATGTCCAGGATCACAGGTAAGGCCACAATATCTGCCCCAATACCTGGATTAACTGGAACCGCCAGGATCAAGGGATACAGGAAAACCCAGCCAGCCAGTGGCATGGTTTTCATCTGATTTAAACCTGCACCTGGAACAAACCTGGAACAGTGAGTGGCTCAGAACGCACTCCTACAACACCCAGAGGAAGCTGGACTCCCAGGAGATCTGACACACCCAGGATCACTGGAGTTCTGACACACTCAACATCACAGTTGAGGCCAAAACATCTTTCCCAACATGCGGCATAACTGGGACCACAACAGGAACCAGGGAAACACAAACCCTCAGCCTGAGGAATGGGTTCCTTCCAGCTTTCAGCTGTGCCTGGAGCAGACACAGAGCTCTGGATCCCCACCCACTCCTGCAACACCCAGAGAAAGCTAGACTCTCCGGAGCTCTGAAGCAACAGGATCTCAGGATGTTGGTCACACCAGGATTTCAGGATCACAGAGGCAACTTGACAACCAAGAGCTCTAACACATCCAGGATCTCAGGGTCACAGGATGCCAGAATCATAGGATCACAGAGACAGCTGAACTCTAAGGAGTTCTGAAACAACTAGGATCACAGGATGACAGACAAGTTCCAGTCAGAGTTAGCAAGAACAGTTAGCATTAGAGATAACCAGATAGAAAGAGGCAACTGCAAGAACCTAAGCAACAGAAACCAATGCTACTTAATGACATCAAAACCCATTTCTCCCACCACACCAAGCCAAGGCTACCCTAAGACACTTGAAAAGCAAGATTCAGATCTAAATTCACATTTCATAAATATGATAAGAATGACATAAGCAACTCACTTAAAGAAATACAGGAGAAAACAGGTAAACAAGTAGAAGCCCTTAAAGAGAAAACAAATAAATCTCTTGAAGAAATACAGGGAAACACAATCAAACAGTTAAAGGAATTGAACAAAACTGTCCAGGATCTGAAAATGGAAATAGAAACATTAAAGAAAACACAAAGGTAGACATCCCTGAAGATAGAAATCCTAGGAGAGAGGTCAGGAGTCACAAATGCAAGAAACACCAATGGCATACAATAGACAGAAGAAAGAATGTCAGAAGCAGAAGATATCCTAGAAATGCTGGTTCCTCAGAAAACTGAACACAGTACTACTGAGGACTCAGCTATACCACTCCTAAGCATATACCCAGAAGATGCTCCAACATGTAATAAGAATACATGCACCACTATGTTCATAGCAGCCTTATTTATAATAACCAGAAGCTGGAAACAACCCAGATGTCCCTCAACAGAGGAATGGATACAGAAAATGTGTACATGTACACAATGGAGTACTACTCAGCTATTTAAAACAATGACTTTATGAAATTCACAGGCAAATGGATGGAACTAAAAGATATCATCCTTAGTAAGGTAACCCAGTCACAAAAGAACACATATGGTATATACACACTGATAATTAGATATTATACAAAAAGTTCAGAGTGTCCAAGATTCAATTCACAAAGTATGGGTGCTTCAGTGCTTCTCAGAAGGGGGAACAAAATACTCACAGGTGGAAACATGGAGACAAAGTTTGGAGCAGAGCCTTAAGGAAAGGCCATCCAGAGACTGCCCCACCTGTGTATTCATCCCATATACAGTAGCCAAACCCAGATGCTTTGTAGAGGCTGGAGAGTGCTTGCTGATGGAAGCCTAATATAACTAAACACGTTTTATAAACGTATAAAATAGCCATGCGTTCTGTGAGATTAGATAGGCATGTGTTCATTGGGTAAGGGCCTGAGTGCCTGGATAAAGGAGCCTATGTAAGCCTGAAAATGGGATTTTTGTTTGATACCTTTGGCAAGATTAAAATTTGATTTTGATACTGCCAAGACCTGTCCTAGTAGCCACAATGTAACCTAATTTTGTTTTCTTCCACTTTATTGTAACAGGGACAAGAGTGAGAATCTAAACTGACTTGTTTTACATATTTGTCAGCCAAATTTTTAGCAGTGGAGATTGTCTTAGTCAGTGTTCTATTGATATGAGGTGACACCATGACCATAGCAACTCTTATGTAGGAAAATATTTTACTGGAACTTGCTTACATTTGAGAGGTTCATTGTTATCATGGTAGGAAGCATGGTGACATTCAGATAGACATGGTGCTAGAGAACAGCTGAGAGTTCGACTTTGAGATCTACAGACAAGAGGCAGAGAGAGGGCCACTGGTCCTGGCTTAGGCTTTGGAAACCTCACAGCCTACCCCCAGTGAAAAACTTCCTCCAACAAAGACACACCTCCAACAAGGCCACATTTCCTAATTGTAAAACTCCATGATGACCAAGAATTAATATCTATGAGCTTATGGGGACCATTACTATTCAAACAACCACAGACATTAAGTGAGAATTCATTGGATATTCCTTGATATTATTTGAATTGTAGAAGCTAGTTTAGGGTCCCAGACTGTCTCTAAGAGTGTATATATATATATATATATATATATATATATATATATATATATATATGGTGTTACATTTGAGTTAGAAAGCCTCATTCGCAAAGATGACTGCATTGCATCATGTTGTATTCATACTTGGAATCTGTGCATAAGTTTATTGTTTCAACTTTAGCCAAAAAGAGAACCCTAGTAAAAGCTAAATTCCTCCTGTTCTGAGGTTGTGGATGGAGGAAATGACTAAGATTCTGTAACAGTGTTAAATTGGCTTTTTGTATTTGGGGAAATAGGTTTTATAAGGACATAATCAGATGGTTTATTCCCCCTTAGAGGAGCTCCCAGCTATGAACCAATAAGAAACTCTAGGTATACGTTAGTTTTACACATAATGGAAAGGGTAGAGGTAGAGGCAAGCTATACAGGTATAGGAATGGGAGAGGTGAGTTGGGGAAGATAAGGAGACATCAGGGTATAAAATAGCAAGATTGAAAGTCCAAACATCAATGAAAGAGATTTATTCAGTGACCATAGATTATCTGAATACAAACAGGGAATAGGGAAAGAAAAGCTCTGTGACTTAGGAAGTCAGTAGGATTGTAAGAAGACCACCCTTGAAGATATTTGAAGAGGATGAAATTGTTGTCTGCAGATATTAAATGTGCTGCTGCTGCCAAGAGTTGAAGACAAGAAGGCCAAGCTCAGCTTTTAGAGATATCAGTCTGATAAACGTTGTCTTTTGCCATTTGACATAGTGGGCCAAGAGCCTATCCTCCATTTGGATGAAAAGAGTCCAAAATGTTTGAGAGGCTTGGGGAGATATAGAGTTGAAGTTTTGGATAATCTGAATTTAAGTCTACTAAAGGATGAGTGGAGAAAAGTGAGGGTGAACATAGATACTGCCAGATCCTCCCTTGCTACTAAAAATTGTAGTTGTATTATGAGAGGTATTTGGAATCCAAATATTAAAAATGTTCATTTAGTCCTAGACAACAGAATTAGGGATATGTGTTGAGGAAGTACAAATTTTACTTTTAGAGTGAGAGTAATTCCTAGATAAGTTTCTGAGTATGTGATTACCTGGCCTTGTCCTTTAGGCCTCATAGTCGAAGGCAAATAGAGAATTTAGCAAGTTATAACAAACACAGGGAATTGTAGAGTAGATCACCTACCTCTAACCAAGCAAGTGAAAGATCGATATGACAAGAACTTCAGGTCCCTAAAGAAAGAAATTGAAGAAGATAACAAAAGATGGAAAGATCTCCCATGCTCATGGATGGGTAGAATTGACTTAGTGAAAATGACCATATTACCAAAAGCAATCTGCAGATTCAATGCAATACCCATAAAAATTCCAACAATAATTTTATAGACCTTGAATGAGCAATTCTAAATTTCATATGGAAAAAGAAAAAAAAAATCCAGGATAGCCAATGCAATCCTGAGCAATAAAAGAACTTTGGGAGTAATCACCATCCCTGACCTCAAGCTGTACTACAGAGCAATAATGATAAACACTGCATGGTACTGGTACAGAAACAGATATGTTGATCAATGGAATCAAATTTAAAATCCAGAAATAAACCCACACACTTATAAACACTTGAATTTTGATAAAGAATCAAAACCATACAATGGAAAAATGAAAGCTTCTTCAACAAATGGTGCTGATATACCTGGATGTATACATATAGGATAATAAAAAAATAGATACATACTTATTACCCTGCACAAAAATCATGTTCAAGTGGATGAAAAACCTAAACATAAAACCAGATACACTAAATCTCATAAAAAAGAAAGTGGGAAATAACCTTGAACTCATTGGTACAAGAGAAAAGTTCCTGAATAAAACATCAGTGGCTCAGGCTCTAAGATCAACTATTGCTAAATGTGACCTCATAAAACTGCAAAGCTTTTGTAAATCAGAGGACACTGTCAATAGGACAAATAAGCAGCTTACAGATTGTGAAAGGATCTTCACTAACCCAATATCTGATATATAGCTAATATGCAAAATAAAAAAGAACTCAAAAAGTTAGACACCAAATAGCCCAAGTAAAAAATTGAGTACAGAACTAAACAGAATTCACAGCAGAGGAGTGGCTGAGAATCACTTAAAGAAAAGTTCAAAGTCCTTAGTCATCAGAGAAAAATGCAAATCACAACAACTCTGAGGTTCCATCTTTCACCCATCAGAACAGCTATCAAAAACACAAGAGATAGCATACACTGGCAAGAATGTGGAACAAAAGAAACATCCCTCCATTGCTGCTGGGATTGCAAACTTGTACATCACTTTGAAAATTATGTTGGAGTTTTCTCAGAAAACTGGGAATAGTTTTACCTCAACTATACCACCCTGGGGCATATACTCAAAAAATGTTCCAACATCTCACAAAAACACTTGCTCAACTATGTTCATAGAAACTGTATTTGTAATAGACAGAAACAGAAAACAACCTAGATGTCCCTGAACTGAAAAATAGGTAAAGACAATGTGGTATATCTACACCATGGAGTACTATTAAGCTATTAAACACCAAGACATCATGGATTCTTTTAGCAAATGGATGGAATTTGAGAATATCTTTCTGAGTGAGGAACCCATTCTCAAAAGGATAGACATGGTGCATATTCACGTATTAGTGCATATTTGCATAAAGTACAGGCATTAGGTTCCACTCCACAGACCCAAAAAGCTGAACAAGAAAGAAAGCCCAAGCAAGGAATTATGAATCTTACTTAGAAGAGGGAATAAAATACTCCTAAGAGGCATAAGAGGAAGGAACTGGGAGAGAGGGAGATGGGGATAGGAATGAGAAGGGGAATGGGGGTTTTAGGATCAGGTGTGGGAAAGGACTGGAGACCTAGACGGTCATGAAAATTAGTGGAAATTTGTAACTAACAGGGATGAAGAGGTGGAGGGCATCTCCAGAATGAGACAGAGACCTGGGAAAAGGGAAATGCACAAGAATCAATAGAGGTGACCTTAGCTCAGACACTCTATATTTGGGATATGGAATCTGAAGAGACTACCTTCTGTAAGCAGTTAAGAACCCCTGTGGAGCAATAGAGACACCAACCAACCAACAAACACTCAACCTAAAATTTATACTGTGTACAAGAAATGAAGACATAGCTGAAGGAATAGAGACTGAGGAAACAGCCAACCAACAACTGGTCCAACTTGAAATCTATCTCATGGGCAAGCAACAGTCCCTAACTCTTTTAATGATACTCTGTTATGTTTGCAGACAGGAGTGTGGTGTCTTTTGAGAGGCTCCACCTAGAAGCTAAGACAGATACAGACTCCCACAGCCAAACAATAGATGGAGCTTGGGGACTATTATGGAGGAATAAGAGGAAGGATTATGAGCCCTGAATGGGATAGTAACTCCACAGGAAGAACAACAGAGCCAACTAAATTGGACCCTTAGTGCATCAGAGACTGAAACACCAACCAAAAAACATACTTGGGCTAGACATAGGCTTCCAAGTATATATGTAGCAGATGTTCAGCTTGTTTTTTTTTTGTAGATTCCTAAAATTCATGTTGCTTGTACATGAGACATGTTTTTCTATCTGGACTGCCTAGTCTGGCCTCAGTAGGAGAAGAAACACTTAGCCCTACAGAGACTTGATGTGCAAAATGGGGAGACATATGGAGGCCCCACTTGCTCAGAGGAGAAAGGAAGGGAGGCATGAGAGAACTGTGGGAAGGAGTGACTTGGAGTGGAGCAATATGTGGGATGGAAATTGTATAAGTAAAATAATAATAAAACAAACATACACAAACCAAATAGTGTCCAGGTCTTCCTGTATGGCCTTGCTAAAAAAAAAATGGAGCAATCTCAGTGTCAAGAAAGTACCACTTCACACACTAAAAGGGGAAACTTCTGGAGACAGTGGGCTGTTTATCAATTCAATTATCCTATAATGCCATGTATATGTACCCATGTCTCAAACTTACAAAATGTGTACATTATATACATTTTAAATATGACTTTTGCCTCAATAAAATCACCAGATGCTAGGGGGAAAAATAGTATTACTGAAAAGAGGGCATGTCAGATTCCACACATGGGAACATACCCTGCCGAATGTTATGATATTAGGGGCTCATCATTGGCCTCTGTGGCTGTCATATTTGACTGTAAAAAACAGCTATAACCAGGTCAGCCTTGATGAGTAGAAGTCAATATTCTCGAACATATGCATAGCCTTCACATCTGCCACAATGGTTACTTTGGTCAAGGGACCATTGGGAAATGATCAAGATGAGCAAGGAAAGAGGCTAACTACACAAAAAGAGTCACCACATTTAATTGATTACTGAATTCACCCTATGTTGAAATTACCTTTGATGAGCATTTACATGGTCACAAGTATATTCACTTCATACATTTGGAAAGATTTATCTACATACATCTTCCTCAAATATCTTTAATTTTTAATATTTTTAATTAGATATATTCCTCATTTACATTTCCAATGCTATCCTAAAAGTCCCCCATACCCTTCCCCCATTCCCCTAACCTCACACTCCCACTTTTTCACCCTGGCATTCCCCTGTACTGGGGCATATAAAGTTTGCATGTCCAATGGGCCTCTCTTTCCAGTGATGGCCGACTAGGCCATCTTTTGAAACATATGCAGCTAGACTCAAGAACTCTGGGGTACTGGTTAGTTCATAATGTTGTTCCACCTATAAGGTTGCAGATCACTTTAGCTCCTTGGGTACTTTCTCTAGCTCCTCCATTGGGGGGACTATGATCCATCCAATAGCTGACTGTGATCATCCAGTTCTGTGATTGATAGGCCCCAGCATAGTCTCACAAGAGACAGCTCTATCTGGGTCCTTTCAGCAAAATCTTGCTAGTGTATGCAATGGTGTCAGCATTTGGAAGCTGATTATGGGATGGATCCCTGGATATGGCAGTCTCTAGATGGCCCATCCTTTCTTCACAGCTCCAAACTTTGTCTCTGTAACTCCTCCATGGGTGTTTTGTTCCCAATTCTAAGAAGGGGCAAAGTGTCCACACTTTGATCTTCGTTCTTCTTGAGTTTCATGCGTTTAGCAAATTGTATCTTATATCGTGTGTATCCTAAGTTTCTGGGCTAATATCTACTTATCAGTGAGTACATATTGTGTGAGTTCCTTTGTGATTGGGTTACCTCACTCAGGATGATGCCCTCCAGGTCCATCCATTTGCCTAGGAATTTCATAAATTCATTCTTTTTAATAGCTGAGTACTACTCCATTGTGTAAATGTACCACATTTTCTGTATCCATTCCTCTGTTGAGGGGCATCTGGGTTCTTTCCAGCTTCTGGCTATTATAAATAAGGCTGCTATGAACATAGTGGAGCATGTGTCCTTCTTACTGGTTGGAACATCTTCTGGATATATGCCCAGAAGAGGTATTGCAGGATCCTCCAGTAGTACTATGTCCAATTTTCTGAGGAACCACCAGAGTGATTTCCAGAGTGGTTGTACAAGCTTGATGGAGGAATGTTCCTCTTTCTCCACATCCTTGCCAGCATCTGCTGTCACCTGAATTTTTTATCTTAGCCATTCTCACTTGTGTGAAGTGGAATCTCAGGGTTGTTTTGATTTTCATTTCCCTGATGATTAAGGATGTTGAACATTTTTTCAGGTGTTTCTCTGCTATTTGGTATTCCTCAGGTGAGAATTCTTTGTTCAGCTCTGAGACCCCCAATTTTGCATTCATGCACTTTCCAAGTCTTTGACTATCCTGCCAAACCATTAGCTACAACCTATGATTCAATAAATAATTATTGTACATCTGGTCATTTCTATTCTAAACAAAATACATAAAAATTTATTGGCCACACACAGTTCTACTCCCTGTTATAATTTGCCTTCACCAGAGTTTCTTTCAGAGTTGACTGTAAAAGGTTATACTACTTCTGGGTAATATCTGCATAATGTGAAAAACTATCAGTACCCTGGTCTCACTCTTCTTTTCCCCAGTCATCCTATAATAGGGCATACCCCATAAGGCTATAGGTAAATGTTTGAAAGCAGAAAACATTGTAACAGAAGTTGAAACTATAGACACTTGGACAACTTCATGTAATTTGTTTGTACTACTTTTAGGATCTGCTCAGGTCCAATAATGTATATACCACTTCCATTTGATAATGGGTTACTGCTGTTCACATCCTAATTTATGGCCTTCTGGGTCAGATAATGCTCACTCAGCTCCTGATGGGTAGCTCAGGTCATATGGTAATTGTTGGATTATTATCAAATGTTCTGTTTAATTAAAGCCTTATAATAGGCCAAGAGTGTTTCTCAAAGATACAATAGTTGAAGAAGATGGTACAGCCTTGGCCCCACAATACAAAGGTCTCCTCTGTGATTCAACTTTAGGTGGCTGCCAAAGACTCCAAATTGTATACCTATTTTCATCTGGCACCTCAATACCAAGAGGTCTGCTGGATCACATGGACCAAGTGATAAATCAGCCTGCATAGAAGCCTAAACTTGAAGAACCTTCTTTGATTCCAGGCTCTAATAAAAGCTAGCAGCTTTCCAAGTCACTTGAAATATAGACCAGTGTAACACACCCATTTGAGGACTGTGTTGTCTCCAGAACTCAAGTAAAGTCCTTAAGCACTGTGATTCTTTCCCATTGATTAGAAGGGCAGATGTTCCTTTATTATGTAATCTTTTCTAAACATAGAAAAGGCACATTAAAATACTATGTTATGGGCTGGAGAAATGGCTCAGTGGTTAAGAGCATTTACTGCTCTTCTGAAGATCCCGAGTTCAAATCCCAGCAACCACATGGTGTCTCACAAACCATCCGTAGTGAGATATGGTGCCCTCTTCTGGGGTGTCTGAAGACAGCAACAGTGTACTTACATATAATTAATAAATAAATCTTAAAAAATAATACTATGCTATGAACATTCTATAAAATAATTATATTCCATTGTTTGGTGTTAGTTTTATCTGATTTGAAACATTATTCCCAGATATGGGGTAGAAAGAGGGGCCTCCTGAACACCAGGAGATATGCAAAAGGTCACAAGTCTGGGAGAACAGAAACTTGGAAGATTCTTTTTTTTTAATTAGATATTTTCTTTATTTACATTTCAAATGCTATCTCCAAAGCCCCCTATATACTCCCTCCGCCCTGCTTCCCAACCCACCCACTCCTGCTTCCTGGCCCTGGCATTCCCCTGTATTGGGACATATAATCTTCACAATACCAGCGGCCTCTCCTTCCATTGATGGCCAACTAGGCCATCCTCTGCTACATATGCAACTAGAGACACAGCTCATTGGGGTATTGGTTAGTTCATATCATTGTTCCTTCTATAAGGTTATAAGGTTTTGCTCCTTTGGTACTTCTTAATGACTACTTTTTAAGAATAAAAACAAAAAGCAAAAATGTAAACAAAAAAATTTGGTGGAATAGATTCTGACCAGAGGAGCTGTATTGAAGAGATTTCTAAGGTTATCACAATTCTTAAAAGCTGTATAGAGAGCTCCAAGTTTGAAGCTTTTGTAAATCCTCGCCCATATTGAAATGGGAACTTTAGCCATGCAGTTGTATGTTGTGGGTGGCAGTGGTGCTACCTGTACTTTGATGTTAATTCAGCTTTCCCAGGGGGCGTTGTCTGGAAAGAGGAATGAGACACATACACAGTTGACTTCTTATTAAACTTACCTTAATGAATAAAGGGACCAATCACTGGGCAAGTAGGTGGGACTTCTGGGTTGGACAGAGGAAGAGAGGAAGCAGGAGAGAGTTAGGGTTTTTTTAGATGGGGATAGCAACAGAACAAGATGTAGCTACTAGCATCTTCCAGAATAGATGACAAATCTGCTAGGATTCACCACCAGAGGATTTAGATTTAATATGGCTTATGAGATTAAAATTATAGTTGTTGTGCTCAGAGATTGAATTACCACTTTTTCTGAACTAAGTTTTTGTGGTGTTTTTCTTCACATGACAGTTTGACTGGATTCCAGAGAGAAAGGTACTGCAGCAAAGTGTGTGTTTGCCAGATGTGCACCACAAAAGCCTTGGGGGTTTTGTAGTTTGGGGCTGGTGTGTTAACGACCCACCAATGCAAACATAGCGAGTTGGGTGGAGAGACTTTGGGAACTCTGGGCCAGAAAGTCTACTGAGATAAGAACACCCTGCATGGTTCCCAATTAAAGAGCTGAAGAAAGTACCCAAGTGTACTGGCTATTTTAGTGTCAACTTGACACAGCTGGAGTTATCACAGAGAAAGGAGCTTCAGTTGAGGAAATGCCTCCATGAGATCCAACTGTAAGGCATTTTCTCAATTAGTGATCAAGGGGGAAAGGCCCCTTGTGGGTGGGACCATTCCTGGGCTGGTAGTCTTGGGTTCTATAAGAGAGTAGACTGAGCAAGCCAGGGGAGGCAAGCCAGTGAAGAACATCCCTCCATGGCTTCTGCATCAGCTCCTGCTTTCTGACCTGCTTGAGTTCCAGTCCTGACTTCCTTTGGTGATGAACAGCAGTATGGAAGTGTAAGGCGAATAAACCCTTTCCTCCCCACCTTGCTTCTTGGTCATGATGTTTGTGCAGGAATAGAGACCCTGACTAAGAAAAATTGGTGCTGGGAGTGGGGTTTTCCTGTGACAACCTGACCATGTTTTGGGGAGGACTGTGGAAGGACTTTGGAACTTTGGGCTTGAAGATCCATTCGTTGTTAAGCGCTCTGTCAGATGTTGTGTAGGAGCTTGGAAGATAATGCTGAGAACAGTGCAGAAGATGGAGGCCTGGTTTGTGAAATTTCAGAGGGAAAATTAAAGACTCTTTTCAGGGCCATTACTGTTTTGATTGTGAAGATTTTGTAGTTCTGGTTAGCTGGGGCTGGAGAATCAGCAGTGATTAACAAGATACCAGAACTACTAAAGCAAAAACTTTGCATTACTGGGACTATTGATGCTGGTTAGCTGGAGCTAAAAAATTAGCGGTGATTAAGAAGAGACCAGCATTGTTGAGGTGACATCTTCTGGGAAGTGTTTTCTGAAAGCACAAAGAGGCTGTGTTCCAGAAATAGGCAAGGTTGTATTCCTTCTGCAGTGGGACTTGGTAATGTGTAAGGGTCAACCCAGGTGGTACTGGTTTTGAAAGCATTAAGGGGTCATGCAGAGCAGCTGAGGCTCAGTACTGTGAGAGGCAATGGAAGGCCATTGGTGAAGGTGCAGCCTCAGTTGTAATTGAAGGCCCAGGACTGAAGGGGTCATGCAGTGTTTTGGAGATGCCAGTACCATGAGATGACCACCAAGAGCAGCAGCAGCAGTGGAGTACAGGCATCTGGAGCCCAGAGGACGACGTGTGTGCTACAAAGGTCATGGCTGTAGAAGTGATCCAAGCCCTTGGAGGAGCTCAGAAGATCGTGAGTTGGATCCCAGACGTTGGACGGTTGGAGATTGATTTTTGCTTTGATTGTGACTGTGCCCTGATATTTTTCCTCTTGAAGGAAGAAACTGTTTTAGTGGAGCCCAGAGTTAAGAGACTTTTAATTGTAAAAAGACTTTGGATTTTAAAAGAGATGGATATTTTAAAGAGATTGAAATTTTAAGAATATGTAAAGACTGTGGGACTTTTAAAGTTATTTAGATCTTGGGGATGAATAAGAATGTAAGGGTTGAGGCTTACTAGTGATGTGTTTGTGTGTCAAGTTGACAAGGGGTCAACTGTACTGGCTATTTTTGTGTCAACTTGACACAGCTGGAGTTATCACAGAGAAAGGAGCTTCAGTTGAGGAAATGCCTCCATGAGATCCAACTGTAAGGCATTTTCTCAATTAGTGATCAAGGGGGAAAGGCCCCTTGTGGGTGGGACCATTCCTGGGCTGGTAGTCTTGGGTTCTATAAGAGAGTAGACTGAGCAAGCCAGGGGAGGCAAGCCAGTGAAGAACATCCCTCCATGGCTTCTGCATCAGCTCCTGCTTTCTGACCTGCTTGAGTTCCAGTCCTGACTTCCTTTGGTGATGAACAGCAGTATGGAAGTGTAAGGCGAATAAACCCTTTCCTCCCCACCTTTCTTCTTGGTCATGATGTTTGTGCAGGAATAGAGACCCTGACTAAGACACCAAGGAAACCAACCCAAGGGGTTTTCAGACTCATAGAAGGAACAACAATGTCACTGCAGAGCTCCCTGGGATTAAACCACCAACCCAAGAAAACACATGGTGGGACTCATGGCTCTAGCTGCATATGTATCAGAGGATGGCCTAGTTGGTCATCAATGGGAGGAGAGACCCTTGGTCCTTGAACGCTCTATGCCCCAGTATAGGGAATGCCAGGGCCAGAAAGTGGGAGTGGGTATGCTGTTGAGCAGGGGAAGGGGGAGGGGATAATATGTTTTCAGAGGGGAAACCAGGAACAGGGATAACATTTGAAATGTAAATAAGGAAAGTATCTAATAAAAAAAAAAAAGAACACCTTGATGGTGCCATGTGGCCCACTGTTGCTCAGTGTAGCAGGGGATACTGCAGTTCTTTATAATATTTCTCACAACAGATGCATATTAGTCATCTCTACTCCTGTAAGTAACCTCTCATCTATTTTCTTTCCAGTAAATCCAATACAACTCATTGGTTCATCAAGGTGGACATTGGTGCAATCATTACATTGTAGGTTCCTCTTCTGGAGTGAGTAGACATGTGAGCTTTGTATCCCCAGGAAAATTCTGTCCTACAATTGCCATTATAATATATTATAAAGCAATTTTTAAATAGTATGTGCGTGGGAAAGGTACAGCAAAGAATCTTCTGAAGTGTATACCTAATTATGGAAAAGATTTTTATTATGAATAAGAGAGTGAAAATATCTAGAAACATTTGGCCAAGTCTGCAGCAGAGAGAAGTAGAAACAGAAAGTACACAGCTAGAGCTGTCTTCATAAGAGATAAATGACCATATGGCTTATAAGACTAACCATGTGATTTGTGAGGAGGACAAGAATAATTGACTTAGAAAAAGGAAGCATGTGAGCTGGAGTACACTTTGGAAATAGGGGTAGAGGTGTGTGTGTGTGTGTGTGTGTGTGTGTGTGTGTGTGTGTGTGGGACCAGGATGCTAGTGTGCGGTCATTAAAATGTAAAGCAAGAACTTGTGAGTAGTGACTGCTGGATCCTGGAAGCCAGTGTGAGCTTTGATATACAATCATAGGCATATGTCAATAGAGAGCCATATGTCCCTTCTGCCAAAACGGAGGGAAATGATTTCTTTTGTTGAACAGAAAACTCATTTCACAAGTTTCTGGGAGATGACAACTATTCATTTCCTGTCAGAAATTTTTCTACAGTCCAACTTGAGCTCTTTTCTGTCTATGTGGACTTCCTGAGACCTAAGAGTATGTCTATGTAGTACTATGGCTGTATCTTATAAACCTGAAAGATTCCCTGACCAGTAGACTCATATGTTACTTTTGGTTTTACAAATACTCATACACAGTTACACTAAGAACATTATGGAGGTTTAAATGAGAACACTATCACATAAGCTCATGTATCTGAATGCTTAGTTGCCAGATAATGGAACCGTTAAAATAGGATTAGCACATTGGCCTTATTGCAGTAGTTGAGGCCTTCTAGGACAAGGTTTGACACTTGGAATGAGTTTTCAGGGTCAAAAGCCTGTACCATACCCAGTGTTACCTTATCTACCTGCTATCTGTGGATCAAAATGTAAAGCTCTCAGCTACTACTCCAGTACTATGCCTGTCTTGTTCTTGCTATGATGATCATGATCATGGTCTAAACTTCTAAAATGGTAAGCAAGTCCCAATTCAATGTTTACTTTTATAAGAATTGCCTTGGTCATTTGTGTCTTTATAACAAATGAGCAATGGCCATGAAAATTGTGAAGGTAATTTTCTTTTTGAAGAAATATATATATATATATATATATATATATATAATATTTAATTCTTTTATGTCTTTTAAAGGCACAAACAACTTTTAGAGCTGTATAAAATTATTTTATGCCCTTATTCTAGAAGCTGTTGTTTTTTAATATATAATATATATAATATATACAATATATATACATTATATATAATATAATATACTTTTTCATTTATAGAATTCCTAATGTACAAATAAGCATAAGTTTTGAGGCCTATACAAAATTGGAATCGCCAATATCACTGGCCTACAACTCCTTGCACTGCCCTTCGGGAAACTCTTCAAAGGCATTAAGGCAATGAAGTTGACATGTATAATGGCTATTCTTGAGTATCAACTGGATTATATCTGAAATTACTTAAAAAAAAAAAAAAACCAAGCAGCTGGGGTGCCTGGGGACAGCTTGATCACAGACACAGGAACCTTGCCTGACCAATGGCTTGGGTTCCTTCCAGTAAGCACTGGTCTACCTTGGTTTCTAACTCAGCAGACATCCCAACAAACACAGAGGAGGTACCACTTCGAGGTGCTCTAACACACCCAGTATCTTAGAATCCCAGGATCCCAGGATCCCAGGAGCTTGGTAACACCAGGACCTCAGAGTCTCAGAGGAAGCTTAACTGACAAGACCTCTGACACACCCAGAATCTCAATATCACAGGATCCCAGAATCACAGAATCACAAAGAAAGCTAGACTCTGGGTAGTTCTGAGTCCACTGGGATAACAGGAAAGACAGGTTCCAACCAGATATACTGAAGACAGGGAGCATTTGAGATAGTCAGGTGGTGGGAAGCAAGCATAAGAACATAGGCAACAGAAACCAAGGATACTTGGCTTCATCAAAACCCAACTCTCTGACCATAGCAAGTACTGGATACATCATCACACCAGAAAAGCAAGATATGGATTTTAAGTCACTTCTCATGATGATGACAGAGGACTATAAGAAGGACATGAATAACTCCCTTAAAGAAATACAGGAGAACAAATCGAAATAGGTGAAATAATCGAACAAAGCCATCCAGGATCTAAAATTGGAAGTAGAAAAAAATAAAGAAATCACAAATGTAGACAACTCTGGAAATAGAAAAACTAGGAAAGATATCAGGAGCCATAGATGCAAGCATAGCAAACACAATACAGGTGATAGAAGAGATAATCTCAGATGGAGAACATACCATAGAAAACATTGACACAACAATCAAAGAAAATGCAAAATTCAAAAAGATCCTAACCCAAAATATCCAGGAAAACCAGGAGACAAAGAGAAGACCAAACTTAAGGATAATAGGTATAGACAAGAAGGAAGATTTCCAACTTAAAGGGCCAGCAAATATCTTCAAACAAAAGTATAGAAGAAAATTACTCAACCTAAAGAAAGAGATGCCCACGAACATACAAGAAGCCTAGATAACTCCAAATAGTTTGGACAAGAAAAGACACTCCTCCCATCACATAATTATCAAAACACCAAATGCACAAAATAAAGAAAGAATATTAAAAGCAGTAAGGGGAAAAATGTCAAGTAACATATAAAGGTAGACCTAGCAGAATTACACCTGACTTCTCCCCAGAGACTATGAAAGCCATAAGATCCTGGGCAGATGTCATACAGACCATAAGAAAGCAAAAATACCAGCCCAGGCTACTATATCCAGAAAAACTCTCAATTACTATAGATGGAGAAACCAAGATATTCCACGACAAAGCCAAATTTACACAACATCTTTCCACAAATCCATCACTTCAAAGGATAATGAAGGGAAAACTCCAACACAAGGAAGGAAATTCCTCTCTAGAAATAGCAAGAAAGTAACCTTTCAACAAACCTAAAAAAAAGATAACCACATGAATATAATTCCAAATCTTACAACAAAAATAACAGGAAGCAAAAATAAATTTTCCTTAATATCTCTTAAAATCAATGAACTTAATTTCCCAATAAAAACACATAGACTAACAGACTGATTAAATAAAGATGAACCAACATTTTGCTGCATACAGGAAACCCACCTCAGTGACAAAGACAGACACTACCTAAGAGTAAAAGGCTGGAAAACAAATTTCCAAGCAAATGGTCCCAAGAAACAAGCTGGAGTAGCCATTCTAATATTGAATAACATAGACTTTCAACCTAAAGATATCAAAAAAGATAAGGAAGGACACTTCATACTCATCAAAGTTAAAATTTACCAAGATGAGCTCTCAATTCTGAACATCTATACCCCAAATGCAAGGGCATCCACATTCATTAAAGAAACTTTACTAAAGCTCAAAGCACACATAGCACCACACACAATAATAGTGGGAGACTTCAACACCCCAATCTCATCAATGGACAGATCCTGGAAATAGAAACTAAACAGAGACACAGTGAAACTAACTGAAGTTATGAAATAAATGGTTTTAACTAGTATCTATAGAACATTTTATCCTAAAATAAAAGGATATAGATCCTTCTGAGTACCTCATAGTACTTTCTCCAAAATTGACCATATAATTGGTCACAAAACAGGACTCAACAGATACAAAAATATTGAAATAATCCCATGCATCCTAGCAGATCATCACAGACTAAGGGTGATCTTCAATAACAATGTAAATAATAGAAAGCCCACATACATATGGAAGCTGACCAACACTCTACTCAAAGAAAAATTGGTCAAGGAAGAAACAAAGAAAAAAATTAAAGACTTTTTTTGAGTTTAATGAAAATGAGGCCACAACATATCTAAACTTATGGGACACAATGGAAGCAGTCTTAAGAGGAAAATTCATAGCTCTGAGTGCCCCCCAAAAGAATCTAGAGAGACTATACATGCACAGCTTGACAGCACACCTAAAAGTTCTACAACAAAAGTAAGCAAATTCACCCAAAAGGAGTAGATGGCAGGAAATAATCAAACTCAGGGCTGAATTAAAATAAATAGAAACAAAAAGAATTATACAATGAATCAACCAACCCAGGAGCTAGTTCTTTGAGACAATCAACAAGATAGAAAAACCCATAGCCAGACTATCTAGAGGGCATAGGAACAGTATCCTAATTAACAAAATCAGAAATGAAAGGGGGGACATAACAACAGAATCTGTGGGAATCCTAAACATCATCAGATCCTACTGCAAAAGGCTATATTAAACAAAACTGGACAACCTTGATGAAATGGACAACTTTCTAGACAGATCCAGGTACAGAGTTAAGTCAAGATGAGATTAATGATCTAAGCAGTCCCATATTTCCTAAAGAAATGTAAAAACTCATTAAGAGTCTTCCAACCAAAAAAAAAAAAAAAAAAAAAGAGCCCTCGACCTGATAGATTTAGTGCAGAGTTCTATCAGACCTTCAAAATAGACTTAATTACAATACTCCTCAAACTATTCCACAAAATAGAAATAGAAGGTACTCTACCCAATTCATTCTATGATGCCACAGTTACTCCGATACCTAAACCACCCAAAGACCCAACAAATAAAGAGAACTTCAAAACAAATTCCTTATGAATATCAATGCAAAAATACTCAATAAAATTCTCACAAACTGAATCCAAGAACATATCAAAATGATCATCCATCATGATCAAGTAGGCTTCATCCAAGGGATGTAGGGATAGTTCAATATAAGGCAATCCATCAACGTAATCCACTATATAAACAATTTCAAAGACAAAAAACAAAAAAACAAAAACATATGACCATCTCATCAGATGCTCAGAAAGCATTTGACAAAATCCAACACCCACTTGTAAAGATCAGTAATTCAAGGCCCATGTCTAACCATAATAAAACCAATATACAGCAAACCAGTAGCCAGCATCAAACAAAGTGGAGAGAAACTTAAAGCAATCCCACTAAAATCAGGGACTAGATAAAACTGCCCACTTTCTCCCTACCTATTCAATATAGTACTTGAAGTCCTAGCCAAAACAATTAGACAACAAAAAGAGTATAAGGGAAAACAAATTTGAAAGGAAGATGTTAAAATGTCACTCTTTGCCAATGATATGAGAATATATATAAGTGACCCAAAAATTCCACCAGAGAACTCCTAAAACTGATAAACAGCTTCAGTGCAGTAGCTAAAAATAAAATTAACTCAAACAAATCAGTGGCCTTTCTCTACACAAGATAAACAAGCTGAGAAAGAAATTAGGGAAACAACACCCTTCATAATAGTCACAAATATTATAAAATGCCTTAGTGTGACTCTAAGTAAGGAGCTGAATTATCTGTATGACAAGAACTTCAAATCTCTGAAGAAAGAAATTGAAGACGATTTCAGAAGATGGAAAGATCTCCCATGCTCATGAATTGGCAGGATTAATATAGTAAAAATGGCTATCTTTCCAAAAGCAATCTACACATTCAATGAAATCTCCATCAAAATTCCAACTCAATTCTTCACAGAATTAGAAAGGGCAATTTGCAAATTCATCTGGAATAACAAAAAATCTAGGATAGCAAAAACTGTTCTCAACAATAAAAGAACTCGTGGAATCATTGTCCCTGACCTCAAGCTGTACTACAGAGCAATTGTGATAAAAACTGCATGGTACTGGTACAATGACAGACAAGTAAATCAATGGAATAGAATTGAAGATCCAGAAATGAATCCACACACCTATGGTCATTTGATCTTTGACAAAGTATATAAAACCATATAGCAGACAGAAGACAGCAATTTCAACAAATGATGCTGGATCAACTGGTGGTTAGCATGTAGAAGAATGCAAATCGATCCATTCTTATCTCCTTGTACAAAGCTCCACTCTAAGTAGATGAAGGAACTCCACATAAAATCAGAGCCACTGAAACATATAGAGGAGAAAGTGGGGTAGAATCTTGAAGACATGGCTACAAGGAAAAATTTCCTGAACAGACACCAATGCCTTCTGCTTTAAGAGCAAGAATCAACAAATGTGACTGCATAAAATTGCAAACCTTCTGTGAAGCAAAGGACACTGCTAATAAGACAAAAAGGCAATCAAAAGATTGGGAAAAATCTTTATGAATCCTAATCTGATAGGGGCTAATATCATATATATATATATAGTTATAGTTATAGTTATAGTTATAGTTATAGTTATCATGAACTTGGACTCCAAAAACCAAATAACCCTATTTAAAAAATGTCAGCCATCACTGGAAAGAGAGGCCCATTGGACTTGCAAACTTTATATGCCCCAATATAGGGGAATGCCAGGGCCAAAAGAATGGGAATGGGTGGGTAGGGAAGTGGGGGGCGCTATGGGGGACTTTTGGGATAGCATTGGAAATGTAACTGAGGAAAATATGTAATAAAAATATTTTTAAAAAATGTCGTACAGAGCTAAAGAAAGAATTCTCAACTGAGGAATGCCAAATGGCTGAGAAGCACCTGAAAAAATGTTAAACATCCGTAATCATCAAGGAAACGCAAATCAAAACAACCCTGAGATTCCACCTCACACAAGTCAGGATGGCTACGATAAAAACTTCAGGTGACAGCACATGCTGGTGAGAATATGGAGAAAGAGGGACACTACTTCATTTTTGGTGGGATTGCAAGCTCGTACAACCACTCTGGAAATCAGTCTGGTAGTAAAGATCCTTTCCCAATCTGTTTGTGGTCTTTTTGTCTTATTGACACTGTCTTTTGTCTTACAGAAGCTTTGCAGTTTTATGAGGCCCCATTTGTTGATTCTCAATTTTCCAGCACAAGTCATTGCTGTCTGTTCAGGAATTTTCCCCCATGCTTACCTTATCCCAGGTCTCTGTCTCACAGTAAATATATGTCTCACCTCCTCACTCCTATCAGTTACAGATTTCCACTAATTTTCATGGCCATCTAACCCCCCTCCTGTTCTTCCCCATGCCTGATCCTAACATATTAGTACTGGGATTTCTTTGGGATGCATTGTCAATCCAAGTGTGTGTGTGTGTGTGTGTGTGTGTGTGTGTGTGTGAGAGAGAGAGAGAGAGAGAGAGAGAGAGAGAGAGAGAGAGAGAGAGTATTCTTTGTTGGTGATCCACAGTGGCTGGAATATATTCACTGTGGATAAGTCTATAACACAACTCCCATACATATGGCTCAGGCAACATAACAGAAGAGGATATGGAAGAGATTTACTCAGGATTTCTGCCTGAATACAAGGAAATATATTGTGAAACAGTCTTTCCTAAAAATAGCTTCACAAACAAAACAGAAACAATGGCAATACCAATGGACATTTTAGCATTAATGGGAGAAATTTACAGAGTCCCAGCCCTAGACAAAGAATTACAGCCATGTAATGACTGCTGGGATAAGGACAATTTATCTCTCCCAGGCATGTGCTCCCTCATTGGTTATCCAATGCAGGATGGTCAGCCTTGAAATTATGTGCAACACAAAATATGGACTCAGAATGTTATACATGCACATACACACACCCCCTACACACACACACACACACACACACACACACACACACACACACACACACACACACACACTGGCGTGCATGCACATAGAAAAAGAAGCTGTCAAATTCTTAGGTAACAGACATAGTAGAGTTCACGAAGAAAACAGAAGAGGGAAAAGTGATATAATTTTATTACTGTTACAATATATAAAAAAGAAAACATGTATTGTTTACTATTTTCCTTATTTTTGGAAGTTCAAGAACACCTGCTAAATAAAACTTGATGAACTGTTACACAATGGAAAACGATTCGCCATCCATTTGCTCTTTTACCAATTCTTCTCAGCCTTTGAAGAATCAGTCAAGAACATTTATTTCTCCTCCCCAAGTTCATCTCTGATAATTTCAGGAAATTATATAGTGTGTGTCTAACAGTATTGTTATTGATATTGCATATGAAAAATTGATAGAATATTTTTGAAATATGTTCCATTTACAGAGATGAAAATGATTATGAGATAATTTATTTCAAGAAACACCACTTTCAATTAAAATGTCCTAGGATGAAGAGTTTGTAAGGATCCAACTGAACATGAACAGTAACTAGCAGAAACCAGACACACTAGAAGTGGTGCAGATTGCATCCTAGTCCATTTTGCCTTTGTACTGCCCCCTTCAGCTTTTCCTTGATCAAACCTTCACAGCTGTCACATGTCATTTGCTAATAGTTACTTTCATCATAAGGTTCTCTCCTACAGTGAATTACAGCTAAATACTCTTTTATCCCATCAGCTCAATTCATGGTGGTCATATCCTGGACTCTAAGACAGAGTATAAGGTGACCTCCAGGATGCAAAAATCAATTCCACTGTCCCCTAGGCAAACCTCTGAATGACTGTCCCTCTTTTTCAATTATCAAAGCACTGTGCAATTCTAGCTTGACAAATGGACATTTTAAAGTTTAAATGTGATTGATGGTTTTCATTGCTTAAGTAAACATAGCTTTGCTTCAAGTTGTGAAGTGTAAAGTGAGAGTCTACAAAAATGATAAAGTAGTGCCAACATTTATAGTTTTACTAATGTACATTCACTAATAACATTATGATATCACAAAATATATAGCATGATTATACAATCTATTTTCCTATGTTGTCAGATTTTTACTAATCTGAAATTTAAATCTCTTTGAAAATTCACTATATTTGTATGAGTATCAGACTGAACATTTATGTTTATTAGCAGCATGACATAACAAACACAATTACCAAACATTGGCATGTTAAAATCATATTCCAAAACTAAGTCAATAATATTTTCATATATGTGAAAATATATGATATATATGCTTTGTCTCCCTCTCCTACTGTCTTCTTTGTCCCCTCTTTATCTTCTCTTTTTCTCTCTTCCTTCTTCATTTAGGTCTCTGCCTCACAGTATATTTTCTGCTTTCATGGTCTATGCACATATATACATACATATATACACATGTGTGCATAAATATACATATGTAAATGTATATTCGACATTTCATAAGAAATTATTTGGTCTTTATTTTTCTCATCCAGGTTTGTTTTTTGTTTGTTTGATTGTTTGCTTGCTTGCTTTTTGCCTCCATTATGTCAACATGAGTTCCATCTGCTCCTAACCTCTTCAGGACTTTCATTACGAAGGGATGTTGAATTTAATCTGAGGCCCTCTTTACATTTATTAAGAATATAATATGATTTTCTTCCCATAATCCTATTTGTATACTTTAATATATCTCTCTGTATATATTTACACAATCATGTGTTCCTCACTCAGTGTATATAGACTGCATAATGAAATCTTAAATTCAATTTGTAAATATTTAATTTCATTTGAAAATATTCAATTTACATATTTTATTGAGAACTTTTGTGCTCATCAGAAAAATAGCTTATATGTTTCCTTTTCTATATTGTTCTTATCTACATTTATAGTGTAAGCACTCATTGCTATAAACTTTCATTTTCAAAAAGAACTGTTGCTCTACCCCAAAGGTTCTGGGAGTTGTGTTTTATTTTTCTGTTGAGACTATGAGTATTTACATTTCTTTGATTTCTTCAATGATGTACTTACTATTCATTCAATAGTTAGTTATTTAATGTCTGTATGAATAAGAGTGTGTTGGCAGAACAGAAATGATTGAATGAATGAATATATCTGTGTGTGTATGAGTGTGTTGCTGTTGTTGTTGTTGTTGATGATGTTGTTGATATTGTTATGGGTAGCCCACCAGACTTGAAGACATGACCACTCACACACATTAATAGTCAATTGAAAATCTTTGTTCCAGCAAAAACTCCAGTATTCCTAAATATAAGTGTGGTCCTGAGCAATCAGAATTTATGAGCTGGCTATCTCACTCAGCAGCTGCAGGAGACTTCAAAGAAATAAATAGTTTGAAACAAGCAGTTTTAACAGAAGCTAAAATAAGTAGTTAGCTGGAGGGGCTTCCATATAAACAGATAGTTTAATAGAAGTTAAGGTAAGTTAGCTATGGCATCCTGATATTTGGGTCCTAGAATAGAATTGGGTAATGTTCCATGGAATTCTCCATTAAATAGATCAACTTCTACTTAAACCTGAAACAGCATAAGCAAAAATACAAGATGGAAGAACCCCTGTATTTTCTTGGCCTATCACAATTGTAGTGTGTGTGTGTGTGTGTGTGTGTGTGTGTGTGTGTGTGTGTGTGTGTAAAAATGAAAAAAAAAAAAGTTAAATCAGCTTGCATTGAAATTTAAGTAAGAGTACAGGGAAACCACTTTACTAGACCTTTACACTGGTACTAATAATGGTTTTTATAAATGAAAGTACCATGTGGCTATTTGTTCAGTGATAGAAAATAAAGAGTGCCTTTGGGGAAGTCCAAAAGTGCCATGGCTACCTCATAGTGGCAAAAAGGATAGCAAACTGGTGCCAATCAAGATTATCTCCCAGGAAAAGTGAAAGAAAAAGTGGAGGAGAGGGGCTTTTCTGGTTATAAAGGAAGCAGGTGAGAACTTGGGCTGTAAACTGGAATAGCCTGGGAGCTAATAGTTGGGAGGACATAGCAGATGGATCAGAAGAGCTTGATGGTTTTGATATGCATTAACTATTTCTCACAGAATATAACTATGTATTAATAGGGATACAGATGCCCAGTTTGTTTGAGGTAAGGGGAGATAAGAAGTAAAGGTTCTTCCAGGTAGACAGAAATGGAAATGGAGGAATGTTGAATATACGTTATTTTTTTTCTCTTCATCAACAATCGTTCTGTGTACCTTTTTAGAATTCTGCCTGAACTGAGCCTAGGTGTCATTTTCAGACATAGTAAATTGCACTGCTTGTGTGTGTGTGTGTGTGTGTGTGTGTGTGTGTGTGTGTGTGTGTGTGTGTAGGATAACAAGACCCAAGTAACAGCAGAGAAGGACACAGCAGTTTCTCCATCCTTGAGGCTGGGAATCTCAGCATTCTTGGCAGTCTCACAACAGCTATCTCATAGTAGAGGCACCAATTGACTGATCTAGGTGCCTTAGTTGTCTTTCCTGGAAGTTTCCTGGAAAGCCAGTGATATTCCATCAATAACTGAAGCCTGGAAATACTGATTCTGTATTAGCAGTAGTAAATTTACTATATAGCACTAAGGGAAGCCAAGAAAACAAAAAGTACAAAAAAAAATCTTCCTTTTCCCATGCCCTCTTTCAGCTGGGCTTCTATCAGAAGTTGTAACACACATATAGAGTGAGTCTTCACACATTGGTTAAAGCAATCAAGACAGTTCCTCAGGTGCAACTTCATATTTTAATGATTCTAATTTGTGGCAAATTCAAATTCACATTAAAAATTACAATCACAATCTCCAAATATGTATGCAATATCTATTGTTACTCTTACTAATCAACTTGTTGTTGATTTCTAGCAGGATCTAATACAATAGAAATAATCATTTCAATTTGTTTGTGTTTGTTAAAGCTTACATTAGCTATTTTTGAATGTATCTAAGAGGTTTTTTAGTATTTGGTCATAGCCCCCAAAATATATCAGTATATGAAATGAGCATAAAATATATAAACCAGCACAGAAACTCTTGGGTGTAGAATCATGATTTTATTTACATTGGTACTACCCTTGTTATCAACATACAATAGTAATGATGGGGTACATTTTGTGTTCAGAGACATATTGAGCCCTTTAATTTTATTAGCTTATATGCTGTTACAATGCCCTAGTGCCATAGGCACTATCATTGTTGGCCCAATTTTTATTATTTTATATAAATAAAAGCCTTTACAAAATTTGGAATGATCTTCTATACTAGCTACCAGGAGCAAGTCATTTCCTGTTTCTGAGTCACATCATGTTTTTCTGAAAGATTTTTTTTTGAAAATTGAATATTTTCTACGTAATGTATTCTCATTATAATATTTTATCTTACATTGTAAAAAAATCACAATTTTTCAAATTATGATTCAGCTTTGGACATAGATTTTTTAGTGGAAAACCTGTGCTTTATATATGCTATAGTGGTTTATCATTAACAAAGTTCACATTTGAATTAATTCCAATAACAGAATTCCCTGATGACAAATGAAGCCAACTACACATATTGTATGAGGTTGCACCATTTAAAGAAGAGGTGAAAGTTAGACATTTAAATGGAGAAATGAAGAATTATCCTAACAAATCTACAACCTCTTGTCTCCTATGTGTAAGGATAGTACATAGTTTTAATAGCATAAATGAGGAGGTAGATACCACAACCATTTACACTTCATTTATTGTGATGAACACATAGAAGTAGTTCTACGACAATGATGAGATTGTAAGCCAAACTGGTACAAAGTAAAGATATTAGGTACATTTCAAGAACAAATGTGATTTTAACCCTTAATCAAATGAAATAAAGTTTTATAGCTCATAGAAAGTAAATGCAGCTTTGAGTTCTAAGAAAAGTTAACACTCCAAAGGGGTATAGTTTGTGAGAGTACTACAATAACAATTGTTACTGCAATTATACATCAAGACATTCCCAGTAGGGTGTCTATGTGACCATACATTTTCTCACAGAATATGATTTCTCTTCTTATCTCTGAAGTCATGGTGTGACCGAAAACTCCCAAGAAGATGAAGTGTTTGTAGGCATATGAAGCGTGAAGGGAGAATGTTAAAAATAAATACAGTCATCTCTCAGGTAAAATAAGTTTGATCCATATATATATATATATATATATATATATATATATATATATATATATTGCTCCAAACTTTCTCCAGTGCCCTCAACCTGAGAAAACTTTTGTGATGTTTCCTGTGTATATGATTTTTGTATTTTAGACAACTGTTAGCTGATAATACATACTCTTGTGAGTTATAATTCTGATTGATTTTCACTTTTGTTGAGACAGACTCTCACAATGCAAACCCGGCTTGTCTGGAACTTTATGAGTACTTTGAAATGTAAAGCAAGTACTTGTGAGTAGTGACAGGGGGATCCTGAAAGCCAGTATGGGCTTTGATACGCAACCATAGGTATATATCAATGGAGAGCCATATATCCCTTCTGCCAGAGGCAATGTAAATGATTCCTTTCACAGAGACATGGCTGTCTTTGCCTGCCAAGAACTGGGATTAATAATGTATACCACCATATCAGGTTGTTGGTTTTCATTTTTTGATAGAGTACTTTGATCATTTTTTATCCCTTAAAGGGATGAACAGATATGGGACATGATATCTCAGTGTAATCTTTGTAGTGCCAAACTGCCTAGTGCAATATTCTTGGTCCTCCCGGTGCAGACATCAACTTCTCACACAGTCTAAATGCTATATTTAGAAATCCAGCTGCAAAGCAATCTGGGATTTATATTTGAGGAATTTTTGTTTACATCTACATTTCTGTGACTTCATTCAGAAAATGAGGAAATGGATAGTCTCTCAATGAGTAGTGCTTATTAAGGGCTTCATTTTTGAGCTACTGTAGCCACAACAAAAGCAAAGCTGCTAACATCAGAAGATCCATATCAATAAGAGTTGCAAATAAAATTATCTTAGAATTAGAAAGATTACCAACTCTAACTCCATTAATATTAAGCATCTTAACAACAAAAAAAAGGTCCCAGTCAATTTCAAAGTTTGAATAATGTGAAATATTGTCTAACAAAAAAGTGTGAGCAATTGTCTTAAGGTTTCTATTGCTATGATGAAACACCATGACCAAAAGCACATTGAGGATGACTGGATTTCTTTGGCCTACACTTGCACATCATAGTCCATTAGTGAAGGAAGTCAGAATAGGAATTAAGCAGGGCAGAAACCTGGAAAGGTTATGTATGGGTGCTGACTATAGGCTTGTTCCTCATGGCTTGCTCAACCTTCTTTTTTATAGAACCTAAGACAACCATCCCTGGAATGGTATCACCCAAAGTGGACTGGGTCCTCTTCCATATAATTATTAATTAGGAAAATACCCTACAGACTTGCCCACAGCCCATTCTTATGGAGCCATTTTATTAACTGAGTATCCTTCCTCTATTATGTCAAGTTGACATAAAACTATCTGCCTCTTTGGGACCCACCTAGTTTCTTTACATTGGTATTGCAACTATGCTTACTTCAATGCTTCAATGAACAAAGTTTAAAATGCTTTATTGTAATAAATTTAATTCTAAATAAATTTAAGGATTTCTTGTGTTGTGATTCATGATGCATGTTAACATACATATTGTCTTATATTTAATAGATTCCTATCCCAGTCTGCAAAAGCCTCTTTAACCTACATACAGCTGAATCAAAGAGTTTCAAAACTTTCCATGACAATTTATCTTTTAATTTAAATATCAAGGTATTTCATTTTGCCATCAGAGTATCTTGTTCTTAGCAGTCAGTCAATGTTTGCTGAATTGGTCATTTCAACCTAGATGATTACTTTAATTGCTTAGCTCAAAATCACTTTTGTTCTATGAGGATTGGAAGGAGACAGATATGTCTTGAAGGCCAACCCTAAAACAGTTTTAATGATACCCAGCAAGTTTCTTCACATTCATTTTGTTATATCTAAAACTAGTAATGTGTGCATAATGTAGTAAGTAAAACCCTTTAATAAATATAATTAGTCCAGTATCCAGAGCAGTGTAGGAATTTGTTAAAGAAGAAAAACAATGGGTGGATTGGTTTAGCAATTGAGTTAACATAAATATATCCTTCAACAATGATTTGTATTAGGAGAAATGATCTCAAGGTCACTGGAGCTGTGATTAGCTTTGTTGTTGTTGTTTGTTTATTTATTTATTTTAATTAGGTATTTTCTTCATTTACATTTCCAGTGCTATCCCAAAAATCCCTCATACCCTACCCTCCCCACTCCCCTACCCACCCACTCCCACTTCTTGGCCCTGGCGTTTCCCTGTACTGAGGCATATAAAGTTTGCAAGACCAATGGGCTCTCTTTCCAATGATGGCCGACTAGGCCAACTTCTGATACATATGCAGGTAGAGACACGAGCTCTGGGTGGGGGGGTCATATTGTTGTTCCACCTATAGGGCTGCAGACCCCTTTAGCTCCTTGGATACTTTCTCTAGCTCCTCCATTGGGGGGCCCTGTAATCCATCCAATAGCTGATTGTGAGCATCCACTTCTGTGTTTGCTAGGCCCCGGCATGGAGAAGTATTCAAATGAAATAATACATTATGTCAGAAACAGCATGAATGGAGCCTTATAAGATAACTTTCCTTTTAAACATTGGAAGAAGCTTTAGGCTGAGATGGACTTAGAGAAGCTGTGGGAATTTTTGAAGGGAGGAGGGAGAGAGAGAGAGAGAGAGAGAGAGAGAGAGAGAGAGAGAGAGAGAGAGAGAGAGAGAGAGAGAGAGAGGAAAGGGTCAAAGAATATGGAAGGCTCAGGAGTGAGTAAGGAAGAAACAATTCAAGATGGTCCAAGGGAGAGGAGAGGGAACTCCTAACATATAGACCCAGGAAAACAAAATGATACATAGAGCACATAGTTCCAAGTTGGAGAAAGCAAAGGAAAGGAGATAAGATTCCCCTGGGGAGTCAAGAAAAAGCTCCAAAAAGGAGCTAAGATGTATAAAATGTCTTGGTGACTAGAATTTCAATATGGGGCATCCCCAAGCAGAATGAAAGACTGTCTTGAGAGATTTTTACAAATGACAGAGAGACTTCCCTTCCCAAATGACTGGGGCTCCAGTAGAATAAAAGTAGTAGCTTCCTGGCACAGTGATGTGCCTTTTGTAATAATAACAGACAAAGCAGGCAGCTCTGGTCTGTCACCTAGTAGACAAGGAGTGATAAGTGGTTAAAGCAGGCAGAGGAGAAAACAGCTAGAGAGGTAGACTAGAAGATATTTTTAGGAAAGGGGAGGCTTTTAATAATGGGAAAGTATAGGCTCCAGGAGCCAGAGAAACATTTACCAAGTATTCAAGGAAAGTTAGATGGTTAGAGAAGATGGGCACAGGCAAGAAGCTGAAGATTTGGTTCTAGAATTTGGAGCCATATATGGTGGGTGACAAAAGCCAGCAGAAAGAAATGATCCATAGATACTTTATGAGAGTCAGAGCAGAAGCTAGGCTCCAAATGCAAAGGTTCTTGGAAGTGAAATCATTTATGACACAGATTTTGGCATGAAATGAGTGATAAAAGAAATAAAAGGAAGACATGATTCCTCCTAAAGGATTAAGGGTTGTATTATAGACATGAGAGAGCACATGAAGAGGTATCTGGAATAGTCCAGACTGACCAGGACATGAGAGGAGAAGTGAGGAGTAGAGCAGGAGAGGATGAGAGAAGATCTGGAACCAATAGGTAAGGAGCTATCCAGGAGACCTGGAGATCAACAGGCCAGCATAGCCAAAATGGCTGAAATCATATAGGGAAAAGAAGCTTGGAGAAATGCATCCCAGTCTCTGGGCTGGAGAGTTTGGGGTAGGAGGTAGAGTAGGTCAGCTAGTGTGATTCTGTAACTGGTCAGGGCTAGGGGAGACAGTTGGCAAGAGTCTGTACTGATATGCTAATAGACACCTCAGTTACCACTTTAGTCCTGAGTTTGAGACCCAACAAAGAGTAACTTAAAGTAAGAGAGCTAGAATAGACAGAATGATGGGGAATTGAGGTAAACCAGAATGAACAAACCTTTAGGGAAATCCTATGAACATAGAGGCTGTCCTCATAATTCCAAGAGCCTCTCCTCTCATTGGTGTACCACAAGGCCATCTTCTGCTACACATGTAGCTGGAGCCTTGATTTCCTCTATGTGTACTCTTTGGTTGGTGGTTCAGTCCCTGGGAGCTCTGGGGGTACTGCTTGGTTCATATTTTTGTTCCTCCTATGGGGCTGCAAACCACTTCAGCTCCTTGGGTACATTCTCTAGCTCTTCCCTTGGGGACCCTGTGGTCAGTTCAATGGATGGCTGTGAGTATCCACTTCTGTATTTGTCAGGCACTGAAAGAGCCTCTCAGGGGACAGCTATATGAGGCTCCTGTCAGCAAGCACTTGTTGGCATCCACAATAGTGTCTGGGCTTGGGAGTTGTATATGGGATGGATCCTCAGGTGGGACAGTCACTTGATGACCTTTCCTTCAGTTTCTGCTCCAAACTTTGTCTCTGTATCTCCTCCCATGGGTATTTTGATCCCCCTTCTAAGAAGGATCAAAGTATTCACACTTTGTTCTTCCTTCATGTGAGTTGTATCTTAGGGTATTCCAAACTTCTGGGCTAATATCCACTTATGAGTGAATGCAGACCATATGTGTTCTTTTGTGGTTGGGTCTGATTTTTATATTTGTTCTTGAGGATGTTGGGAATTTCTATGCCAAATGCTTTAGTTCAACATTGTCTAGTGAGAAAGATTCTGAGGAAGCCAACTCCAGGTAGGACCACAAAATAGGAGATATTAAAACCACAGTATAGATTAGTTTCGTAACTTTGTCCCAGAGAAATGGAGGGGGATCTATAGCAGGATATGGCTTTACTTCTTCAGGCTGTTAATCTAGATATGGCCTCTTAGGGTGATAAATATCTAAAGGGAAGGCTCATGATCTACAAATTTTTTCATTAAATGTATTAAATATTTCATGCAATACCCTATACAAAATCCAAGGAATATATTATAGATAGTTGTCTGTTCTTGCTATGTGACATGTCTTTAATATTTATAACTTGGCTCTACACTTATAGGAATATTCATTTTACCTCCCCACTGGCCCTCATTTTTTAACTCATAACCTTTGATAAAACACATAATATTGAAAAAAAATGCACTACCTAACTAGAAAACATTGACTTTTAAACATTGGAACTAAAAGTTACTGAAAGCTGTATAAAAACTTGGCATCTGAGTCTTCATTGACTTTGACACTTCTACTTTAGTCAAAGACACAGAAACAAGTCATTATGCTTAACCTTTACTCTTTAGTCATTTTGATTTCTAGGAAGAACAAACTGTAATAATATAGACTGTATCCAGATGAGTACACACATCCATGAAGGTGAGCTGGTTCCATGAAAAGAGATGATCATTTTTTAAGAACCAGATTGGTCCCTTGGATTATGGTAGACATTAACAGATTAACAATTCATCATACTACCTTGCAAAAGTGGATCTGAGACAAAGATGAGTCTGTGATGTATGAGACCATGTCATGACCAGACTGCTATATTATTTATTTATCTATTTATTTATTTATTTATTTATTTTGGTTTTTCGAGACAGGGTTTCTCTGTATAGCTCTGGCTGTCCTGGAACTCACTTTGTAGACCAGGCTGGCCTCGAACTCAGAAATCCGCCTGCCTCTGCCTCCCGAGTGCTAGGATTAAAGGCGTGCGCCACCACGCCCGGCTTTCTCATTTATTTATAATAATGAACTAAGAAAGTAAGACAAAATAAAATCTGATATAAAGAAAATCTATATTAACATACATACTCTTGCTTTTCATTTAAACATAAACTTTATAGGCACACCCAAAATGTGAAACTTGGCATCACTGGACCCATTTATTTGATTGTTTCCAATGTGATCTCATTGCATATTTATTTTCATTTTTTCTTTTCAAAATTACTCCACACTTCCTTATATTGAGAAGGTGATAGGACCTAGCCTTTGGGGGAATTTCAAAGCTAGGACATTAAAATCTTTTAACGACACCGAGTAGCAATGTTAGTATAGCATGTCAACAGAATTCAAGATGCTCTTTTTTTTTTTTAAATTAGGTTTTTGTTTATCCATTCTATAGCAGAACAATTTGTTTTTTTAAATTAGGTTTTTGTTTATCCATTCTATAGCAGAACAACCATGGTTTAAAAAACATCAGAAACTTCCTCATTATTAAACACATTGCTGGTAGCAGCACCTATATCTAAATTCAATTTCTCATTTTATAAAACTCAATTTATTTCTTACAAATCCACTGGATTCATCACAAATCTAATGTTAATCACAGATTTTATAGGCCTAATTAAAGCAACATCAGTTTGCATTTCAGAAACAAATTTCATACTTCATGTTGCCCATCAGTTCTTAATAGTTATAACACAAAGTCATAAGCTCAATTTTAAGGGTAAAGATTCTCTTTATTTCATATTTTTCTCATTTTATTTTTCCTTTGAGAATTCCATAACAATGATTTTAATTATATTTAATTCAGTCTCTCTTCAATTTCTCCCAGATCCACCTGACCTCTTTCCTCCTCACCTATGTATCCCTTTTTGTTATCCTTTTATTTTTTGAGGTTATAATATAACTGGACCATTTCCCTTCCTCTTTTCTTCATACAAATGCCTCCATATACCCTTCCCTTCCATATTTTTTATAATTCATGAATGGTATGTTTGTACATACATACTATATATACAAATATGAATAAATGCACTTATACATAGTCCATCAAGTATAGTTTGTGCTGCCCATATATTCTAAGCATAGTCTGCCTTACAGGGGTCACTCATTTAAGATAAGTAACTCACCTTCTACAGTATCTATCAATTGCCAATAGCACCTTAAATACTAATGGAAATTTGTTCCCACCACCCCTCTCCATGTTGGGATTTTGTTTAGTTTGAGCTTGCACAGGTCTTGTGCATATATTGCTGCAAATGCCATGAGTTCATCTGTGCAACTTCCCTAATATACCCAAAAAACAGTTTTCTTGTAGTCACCCACTGATTCAGGATCCCTGATCCTGGAGGAGTAATCTGGTCTGAAACAGATGTCCATTTTAGTGCTAAACAATTTTCAGTCACCCATTCTCTTCAACTTGAATATTGTGGGTCTTGGTGTTAGTCATCATGTATGCAGAAACTTCTCTGAGAAGGAAAAGGAGATGTATTGTTCTATAAGAATGAGGTATTAAAAGTTAGTTTGACACTATTCTCATTTACTAAAATAAAAATACTAGGTTCTTCCTTAATTTCAGTCCACATAGCAGTGTTAAGCATGGGTTCAACTTCACAAATCAGTTGATTGCTCCAATTACATTCTTGTAACAATTGCTCAAGTGGAAATGTATTGCCAGATAGGACATTATAGCTTACAAAGTCTATAGTAGAAGACTACTGAATACTTTTTTCCTCAAGTAGCATGTATATCTTCTAGCACTATAAAACTTATCTTGTAGGTGAATGGAAAGAGAAATTATAAAGGAGAACAGGACTCCCCCTAGGTAAGGTGGAGGAGAAAGTTTATTGCAGAGAGAAGGGTTCACTTTGAGCCAATTTCTTGATAATATATAGTAAGTAACATCATAGATCTTTTTGTATTCTTAATTATGTTTATTTTAAACAGTTTTTAACATATTTTCTTCATTTACATTTCAAATGCTATCCCCAAAGACCCTATACCCTCCCCCACCCTGTTCCACAACCTATCCACTCCCAATTCCAGGCCCTGGCATTCCCCTGTACTAGGACATATAATTTTCCCAAGACCAAGGGCCTCTACTCCCATTAATGGCCAACTAGGCCATCCTCCTCTACATACGCAACCAGAAACACAAGCTCTGGGCGGGTACTGGTTAGTTTATATTCTTGTTCCTCCTATAGGTTGCAGACCCCTTCAGCTCCTTGGGTACTTTCTCTACCTCTTCCATTGGGGGACCTGTGTTCCATCCAAGAGATGACTGTGAGCATCCACTTCTGTATTTTACAGACACTGGCATAGGCTCACAAGAGACAGCTATATCAGGGTCCTTACAGCAATATCTTGCTGGCATATACAATAGTGTGTCCCATTGGTGGCTGATTATGGGATGGGTCCCCAGATGGCCCAGTCTCTGGATGGTCCTTCATTCCATCTCAGATCCAAAGTTTGTCTCTGTAACTCCTTCCATGGTTACTTTGTTCCCCATTCTTAGGAGGAACAAAATATCCATACTTTGGTCTTTCTTCTTGAGTTTCATGTGTTTTGCAATTGGTATCTTGGGTATTCTAACTTATGGGGCTAATATTCACATATCAGTGAATGCATATCATATGATTTCTTTTGTGATTGGTTAGCTCAATCAGGATGACACCCTCCAGATCCATCCATTTGCCTAAGCATTTCGTAACTTCATTGTTTTAAATAGCTGAGTAGTAATCCGTTGTGTAAATGTACCACATTTTCTGTATCCAGTCCTCTGTTCACAGACATCTGTGTACTTTCCAGCTTCTGGCTATTACACATGAGGCTACTATGAACATAGTGGAGCATGTATTCTTATTACCAGTTGGAACATCTTCTGGGTATATGCCCAGGAGAGGTATTGCGGGATCCTCCAGTAGTTCTATGTCAAGTTTTCTAAAGAACTACCAGACTGATTTCCAGAGTGGTTTTACAAGCTTGCAATCCCACCAGAAGTGGAGGAGCTATCCTCTTTGTCCACATCCTCACCAGCATCTTCTGTCACCTGTATTTTTGATCTTAGCCATTCAGACTGGTGTTACATAGAATCTCAGGGTTGTTTTGATTTGAATTTCTCTGATAAAAGAGAAGGTACTGTAACCAATCATTCTATGAAGCCACAATTACTCTTATACCTAAACCACACATATCCCATCCCGTGGGATTCAGTTATTCGTGGTTACGAGGAGGACCACAACCTGGAAGAAAATGGGAGGAAGGGAAGGAGAGGCAGGAGACCAAGCAAAGTTGTCAAGGTCTCGCTTATTAGGCTGAGGTGCCTTGTTTTTAAAGCATACATTGTGGGGAATAGGGGAGGGGTCGAGAGGGAATTTTACAAAGAACAAAGAAGTGGGCATCTGCTGACATGAGGGCCGAAATCAGGCGCCAGGAAGCGGGCACTCTGCAACTTGTCTCCAGAACATAGATCCTCCTTGACAGCCTTGGGTGTCAGGCTGGGCTCAGGCGTAACTCCTGTCCTTGGATGGCATGGGAGTTCAGGAAGAGATAGGGAAGAGGTGACTATAATTCAGATTTTATAGCTTCAGGTGCCAGGAAGGGAATAGGGAGTAGGGAGTGATAACCAGCTCCTAGCACAAGGCAATTTGGCCTGTTAGGGAGATTGTGAAGGGCTTGGTTTCTCACTGGATGGTCTCTGACACACACAAAGACCCAAAAGAGAACATCAGGCCAATTTTCCTTAAGAATATTGATGTAAAAATACACAATAAAATTTCCACAAACCAAATTCAAGAACACATCAAAACAATCATCCATCATGATCAAGTAGGCTTCATCGAGTGATACAGTGATTGTTTACTATATGGAAATCCATCAACATAATCCACTATATAAACACACTCAAGTGAAGAAAAACACTTGATCATCTCAATAGATGCTGAGAAAGCATATGACAAAATCCAACATCCATTCATGATAAAAGTCTTGTAAAGATCAGTAATTCAAGGCCCATACCTAAACATAATAAAAGCAATATACAGCAAACCAGTAGCCAACATCAAACTAAATGGAGAGAAACTTGAAGCAATCCAACTAAAATCAGGGAATAGACAAGGGTGTCCACTTTCTCCCTACCTATTCAATATTGTACTTGAAGTCCTAGCAAGAGCAATTCAACAAAAAAAGGAGATCAAGGAGATACAAATTAAAAAGGAAGAATTCAAAATATCACTATTTGCAGATGATATGATAGTATACACATGTGACCCTAAAAAGTCCAACAGAGAACTCCTAAACCTGATAAATTACTTCAGTTCAGTAGCTGGATATAAAATTAACTCAAAGAAATCAGTATCCTTTCTTTACACAAAGGATAAACAGGCGAAGAAAGGAATTAGGGAACCAACACCCTTCACAATAGTCACAAATAATATAAAATACCTTGATGTAACTCTTATGAAGGTAGTGAAAGATCTCTATGATAAGAACTTCAAGTCTATGAAGAAAGAAATCAAAGAAGAGCTCAGAAGATGGAAAGACCTCCCATGCTCATGGATTGGAAGGACTAATATAGTAAAAATGATTATCTTGCCAAATGCAATTTACAGATTCAATACTATACCCATCGAAATTCCTACTCAATTCTTTACCAAGTTAGAAAGGGCAATTTGCAAATTCATCTGGAATAACAAAAAACAAAGGATATCAAAAACTATTCTCAACAATAAAGGAAGCTCTGATGATGAATCAAAGAAATAGAATTGAACCAACACACTTGATCTCTGACAAAGGAGCAAAAACCATCCAGGGGAAAAAAAGAACATTATCAACCAATGGTGCTGGCACAACTGGCTGTTATCATGTAGAAGAATGTGAATTGATCCATTCTTATCTCCTGTACAAAACTCAACACTAAGTGGATCAAGGAACTCCACATAAAATCAGAGACTCTAAAACTTATTGAGGACATTGGGGAAAAACCTCAAAGATATGGGCAAAGGTGAAAAATTCCAGCACTAAACAGCAATGGCTTATGCTATAAGATTGAAAATCTACAAAAAGGACCTCATAAAATTGCAAAGCTTATGTAAGGCAAAAGAAACTGTCAATAAGACAAAAAAGCCACCAACAGATTGGGAAAGGATGTTTACCTGTACTAAATCAGATAGGGGAAAAATATCCAATATATATATAAAGAACTCAAGAAGGTGGACTCCAGAAAATCAAATAACCCCATTAAAAAATCGGGCTCAGGGCTAAACAAAGAATTCTGACCTGAGGAATACCGAATGGCAGAGAAGCACATGAAAAACTGTTCAACATCCTTAATCATCAGGGAAATGCAAATCAAAACAACCCTGAGATTCCACCTCACACCAGTCAGAATGGCTAAGAACAAAAATTCAGGTGACAGCAGATGCTGGTAAGGATGTGGAGAAAGAGGAACATGCCTCCATTGTTGGTGGGATTGCATGCTTTTACAACCACTCTTGAAATCAGTCTGGCTGTTTCTCAGAAAATTGGGACAAAGTACTACCGGAGGATCCCGCAATACCTCTCCTGGGCATATATCCAGAAGATGTTCCAACTGGTAAGAAACACACATGCTCCACTATGTTCATAACAGACTTATTTATAATAGCCAGAAGCTGGAAAGAACCCAGATGCCCCTCAACAGAGGAATGGATACAAAAAAAAATGTGATGCATTTACAAAATGGAGTACTACTCAGCTATTAAAAAGAATGAATTTATGAAATTCCTAGGCAAATGGATGGACCTGGAGGGCATCATCCTGAGTGAGGTAACCAAATCACAAAAGAACTTAAATGATATGTTCTCACTGATAAGTGGATATTAGCCCAGAAACTTAGAATACCCAAGATATAAGATAAAATTTGCTAAACACATGAAACTCAAGAAGTATGAAGACCAAAGTGTGGACACTTTGCCCCTTCTTAGAATTGAGAACAAAACACCCATGGAAGGAGTTGCAGAGACAAAGTTTGGAGATTAGACAAAAGGATGGACCATCTAGAGACTGCCATATCAAGGGACCCTTCCCATAATCAGCCTCCAAATGCTGACACCATTGCACACACTAGCAAGATTTTGCTGAAAGGACCCTGATATATCTTGTGAGACTATGCCGGGGCCTAACAAGCACAGAAGTGGATGCTCACAGTCAGCTATTGGATGGATCACAGGGCCCCCAATGGAGGAGCTAGAGAAAGTACCCAAGGAGCTAAATGGATCTGCAACCCTATAGGTGGAATAAAAATATGAACTAACCATTACCCTCCAGAGCTCATGTCTCTAGCTGCATATATATCAGAAGATGGCCTAGTTGGCCATCAGTGGAAAGAGAGGCCCATTGGTCATGCAAACTTTATATGCCTCAGTATAGGGGAACACCATGGCCAAGAAGTGGGAGTGGGTGGGTAGGGGAATGGGGGGAGCGTATGGGGGACTTTTGGGTTAGCACTGGACATGTAAATGAAGAAAATACCTAATTAATTTTTTTTTAAAGAGAATCAGTGAAACAGAAAAAAAATCAAACAAAAAGGATACCAACAGATTGGGAAAGGATTTTTACCAATTCTAAATCCAATAGGGGATCCAATATATACAGAGAACTCAGGAAGCTAGATTCCAGAAAAATAAATAACCCCATTAAAAATGGTGTACAGCGTTAAACAAAGAATTCTCAACTGAGAAATACTGAATTTCTGAGAAGCTCTTGAAAAAAATGTTCAACATCCTTAATCATACATCATCTTTATGATTATGTCATGATGACGTTGAGGCATCACTGTTCCTGGAAAGCTAGAAATATGTGAAAGGCCCGGGAGAGCAGGCTGTTTCCCTCACTGTCCAGATTCTGTGTGGCCATTGGATGCTAGATAAGAGCAAGCCATATTAGAGCTGTCTGTGAATCTAGACAACCTACCACTAGTAATTTTGAAATTTTCAAAAACATAGAGGCTCAGGCTGGTTTGAAATTCTATGAGAAGTACCTAGGGCTGTTAAATTTGGAACAGTTTAGTCTTTAGTTGATTGGAAATCTACTGTGACAAATATAGATTTGGAATAGAAGGCAATGTTAAGGAGTTTAGGGGAAATTTTTTTATTAGTAACTTTATTTATTTACATTTCAAATGTTATACCCCTTCCTGGTTTCCCCTCTGCAAACTCACTATCACATATATACACCTCCCCCTGCTTTGATAAGGGTGATCTCAACCCATCCAACTACTCCCTCCTCACTGCCCTAGCATTTCCCTAGGCTAGAGAATTAAGATTTTACAGGACAAAGGGCCTCTCCTCCCATTGATACCAGATAAGGCCATACTCTGCTACATATACAGCTGGAGCCTTGGGTTCCTCCAAATCTATTCTTTGGTTGGTGGTATAGTCCCTGGGAGCTCTGGGGCAAGGGGGTCTGGTTGATTAATGTTGTTCTTACTAAGGGGTTGCAAACCTCTTCATCTCCTTCAGTCCGTCTACTAACTCCTCCACTGGGGTCCCCAACCACTCCAAAACACCCCTCCACTCCATGGTCTGATGATTGGCTGCAAGCATCTGCATCTGTATTGGTTAGGCTCTGGCAGAGCCTCTCAGGAGACAGTCAATCAGGCTCCTGTCAGCAAGCACTTCATGTTATCAACAATAGAGTCTGGGTTTGGTGTCTGCAGATGGGATGTATCCCTAGGTGAGGCACTCTCTGGATAGCCTTTCCTTCAGTCTCTGCTCTAATCTTTGTCCCTGTATTTCCTTTAGACAGCAGAAATTCTGGATTAAAATTTTTGAGATGAGTGAGTGGCCCCTTTCCTCAACTTGAAGCAGTGCCTAAACCCTGAACATGGTCTCTACAGGTTCTCTCTCCTTTTTGTTGGGTATTTCAGTAAATGTCATCCCTGTTGTGCCATGGGAGGTTCTTAATTTCCTGGCATCTGGGACTTTATGGTTGCTACCCCCAGTTCTCCATCTTCCATTGCTACACAACTCTGTTCAATTTACTGACCCTCTGTACATCTCCCCTGTCTCCTCCAACACGTGATCCTGCCCCCTTTTACCTTCTTCCTCCTCTCTTTCCCCCAAATCTCTCCTGGCCTCTACCTTCCATGATTATTTTTTCCTCCTTCTATGTAGAACTAAAGCATCCACACTTTGGTCTTCCTTCTTCTTGAGCTTCATATGGTCTGTGAGTTGTATTGTGGGTATTCTGAGTATTGTTTGTTTGTTTGTTTGTTTGGTGTGTTTTTTGTGTTTTTTTGTTTTGTTTTTTGTTTTTTTGTTTTGTTTGGTTTGGTTTGGTTTTTTTTTTTTTTTTTTTTTTTTTTTTTTTTTTTTTTTTGCCTGATAGCCCTTATCAGTGTGCACATATTATGTGTGTTCTTTTGTGACTGGGTTACCTCATTCAGAGTGATATTTTCTAGTTCCACCAATTTGCCTGCAATTGTCATGAAGTCATTGTTTTTAATAGCTGAGTAGTACTCCATCGTGTAAATGTACCAAATTTTCTCTATCCATTCCTCTGTTGAGGGACATCTGGGTTGTTTCTAGCTTCTGACTATTATAAGTAAGGCTGCTATGAACATAGTGGAGCATGTGTACATGTTATATGCTGAAGCATCTTTTGGTTATATGTCCAGGAGTGGTAGAGCTGGGATCTTAGATAGTACTATGTCCAATTTTTTGAGGAGCCACCAGAGTGATTTCCAGAGTGTTGGTACCAGCTTGCAATCCCAACAGCAATAGAAGAGTGTTCCTCTTTCTCCACATCCTTACCACTATCTGCTGTCACCTGAATTTTTAACCTTAGCTATGCAGTCATGTGTGACGCAGAATCTCAGGGTTGTTTTGATTTGCATATCCCTGATGACTAAGGATGTTGAACAGTTTTTTAAATTAGGTATTTATGTCATTTACATTTCCAATGCTATCAAAGAAGTCCCACACACACTCCGCCACACACTCCCCTAACCACCCACTCCAACTTCTTGGCCCTGGCATTCCCCTGTACTGAGGCATATAAAGTTTACACGACCAATGGGCCTCTCTTTCCACTGATGGACAATAGGCCATCCTCTGATACATATGCAGCTAGAGACACAAGCTCGGGAGGTACTGATAAGTTCATAGTGTGGTTCCACCTGTAGGGCTGCAGATCCCTTTAGATCCTTGGGTACTTTCTCTAGCTTTTCCATTGGGAGGACTGTGATCCATCCAATAGCTGACTGTGAGCATCCACTTCTGTGTTTGTTAGGCCCTGGCATAGTCTCACAAGAGAAAACTATACCTGGGTCCTTTCAGCAAAATCTTGCTAGTGTATGCAATGGTGTCAGCGTTTAGAAGCTGATTATGGGATGGATCCCCAGTTATGGCAGTCTCTAGATGGTCCAGTCTTTCATCTCAGCTCCAAACTTTGTCTCTGTAACTCCTTCCATTGGTGTTTTGTTCCCAATTCTAAGAATGGGCAAAGTGTCCACACTTTGGTCCTCGTTCTTCTTGAGTTTCATGTGTTTAGCAAATTTTATCTTATATCTTGGGTATTCTAAGTTTCTGGGCTAATGTCCACTTATCAGTGAGTACATGTTGTGTGAGTTCCTTTGTGATTGGGTTACCTCACTCAGGATGATGCCCTCCAGGTCCATCCATTTGCCTAGGAATTTCATAAATTCATTCTTTTAAATAGCTGAGTACTACTCTATTGTGTAAATGTACCACATTTTCTGTATCCATTCCTCTGTTGAGGGGCATCTGGGTTCTTTCCAGCTTCTGGCTAGTATAAATAAGGCTGCTATGAACACAGTGGAGCATGTGTCCTTCTTACCAGTTGGAACATCTTCTGGATATATGCCCAGGAGAGGTATTGTGGTATCCTCCAATAGTACTATATCCAATTTTCTGAGGAACCACCAGACTGATTTCAAGAGTGGTTGTACAAGCTTGCAATCCCACCAACAATGGAGGCATGTTCCTATTTCTCAACATGCTCACCAGCATCTGCTCTCACCTGAATTTTTGATCTGAGACATTCTGACTGGTGTGAGGTGGAATCTCAGGGTTGTTTTGATTTGCATTTCCCTGACGATTAAAGATGTTGAACATTTTTTCAGGTGCTTCTCAGGCATTCCGTATTCCATAAGTGAGAATTCTTTGTTTAGCTCTGAGCCTTATTTTTTAATGGGGTTATTTGATTTTCTAGAGTCTACCTTCTTGAGTTCTTTATATATATTGGATATTAGTCCCCTATCTGATTTACGATAGGTAAAGATCCTTTCCCAATCTCTTGGTGGCCTTTTTGTCTTATAAGGTGTCTTTTGCCTTGCAGAAGCTTTGCAAATTTATGAGGTCCCATTTGTCGATTCTTGATTTTACAACACAAGCCATTGTTGTTCTATTCAGGAATTTTTCCCCTGTACCCATATCTTCGAGGCTTTTCCCTACTTTCTCCTCTATAAGTTTCAGTGTCTCTGGTTTTATGTAGAGTTCCTTAATCCATTTAGATTTGACCTTAGTAAAAGGAGATAGGAATGGATCAATTCGCATTCTTCTACATGATAACTGCCAGTTGTGCCAGCACCATTTGTTGAAAATCCTGTCTTTTTCCACTGGATGTTTTTTTCTCTTGTCAAAGATCAAGTGACCATAGGTGTGTGGGTTCATTTCTGGGTCATCAATTCTATTCCATTAGTCTACTTGTTTGTCGCTATACCAGTACCATGCAGTTTTTAATCACAATCACTTTGTAGTACAGCTTTAGGTCAGGCATGGTGATTCCACTGGAGGTTTTTTTTTTTTTTTTTTTTTTTTTTTTTTTATCCTTGAGCAGAGGTTTTGCTGCCCTAGATTTTTTGTTATTCCATTTGAATTTGGAGATTTCCCTTTCTAATTTGTTGGAGAATTGAGCTGGAATTTTGATGGGGATTGCATTGAATCTGTAGATTGCTTTTGGCAAGATAACCATTTTTACTATATTGATCCTGCCAATCCATGAGCATAGGAGATCTTACCATCTTCTGAGATCTTCTTTAATATCTTTCTTCAGAGACTTGAAGTTCTTATCGTAAAGATCTTTCACTTCCTTAGTTAGAGTCTTGCCAATGCAATTTATATTATTTGTGAATATTGAGAAGAGTGTTGTTTCCCTAATTTCTTTTTGCCTGTTTATCCTTTGTGTACAGAAAGGCCATTGACTTGTTTGAGTTAATTTTATATCCAGCTACTTCATTGAAGCTGTCTATCAAGTTTAGGAGTTCTCTGGTGGAATTATTAGGGTCACTTATATATACTATCATATCATCTGCAAAAAGTGACATTTTGACTTCTTTCTTTCCAATTTGTATACCCTTGATGTCTTTTTGTTGTCCAACTGCTCTGTCTAGGCCTTCAAGTACAATATTGAATAGGTAGGGAGAAAGTGTGCAACCTTGTCTAGTACCTGATTTTAGTGGGGTTACTTCCAGCTTCTCACCATTTACTTTTATGTTTGCTACTGGTTTGCTGTAGATTTCTTTTATCATGTTTAGGTATGGGCCTTGAATTCCTGATCTTTCCAAGACTTTTATCATGAATGGGTGTTGGATTTTATCACATGCTTTCTCCACATCTAACGAGATGATCATGTGTTTTCTGTCTTTGGGTTTGTTTATATAGTAGATTAAGTTGATGGATTTCCATGTATTGAACCATCCCTGCATCCCTGGGATGAAACCTACTTGTTCAGGATGGATGATTGTTTTGATGTGTTCTTTGATTCAGGTAGCTAGAACTTTATTGAGTATTTTTGCATCGATATTCATAAGGGAATTTGGTCTGAAGTTCTCTATCTTTGTTGAGTCTTTTTGTGGTTTAGGTATCAGAGTAATTTGGCTCCATAGATTGAGTTGGGTAGAGTACCTCCTGCTTCTATTTTGTGGAATAGTTTGTGAAGAACTGGAATTAGATCTTCTTTGAAGGTCTGATAGAACTCTGCACTAAACCCATCTGGTCCTGGGCATTTTTTGAGTTGGGAGACTATTAATGAATGCTTCTATTTATTTAGGGGATATAGGACTGTTCAGATCATTAACCTGATCTTGACTTAACTTTTGTTCCTTGTATCTGTCTAGAAACTTGTACATTTCATCCAGGTTCTCCAGTTTTGTTGAGTATAGCCTTTTGTAGAAGGATCTGTTTTTGGATTTCTTCAGGATCTGTTGTTATGTCTCCCTTTCATTTCTGATTTTGTTAATGAGGATGCTTTCCCTGTGCCCTCTAGTGAGTCTGGCTAAGGGTTTGTCTATCTTGTTGATTTTCTCAAAGAACCATCTCGTCGTTTGGTTGATTCTTTGAATAGGTCTTCTTGTTTCCAGTTGGTTGATTTCACCCCTAAGTTTGATTATTTCCTGCTCTCTACTCCTCTTGGGTGAATTTGCTTCCTTTTTTCTAGAGCTTTTAGGTGTGTTGTCAAGCTGCTAATGTGTGCTCTCTCTAGTTTTTTTTTTTTTTTTGGAGGCACTCAGAGTTATGAGTTTTCCGCTTAGAAATGGTTTCATGGTGTCCCATAAGTTTGGATACATTGTGACCTCATTTTCATTAAACTCTAAAAAGTGCTTAATTTCTTTCTTTATTCCTTCCTTGATCAAGGTACCATTGGGGTGAGTGTTGTTCAGTTTCCATGTGATTGCTGGCTTTCTATTATTTATTTTGTTATTGAAGATCAGTCTTAGTCCATGGTGATCTGATATGATGTATGGGACAATATCAATATTTTTCTATCTGTTGAGGCTTGTTTTGTGACCAATTATATGTTCAGTTTTGAAGAAGGTACCAAGAGGTTCTGAGAAGAAGGTTTTTAGGATAAAATGTTCTGTAGATATCTGTTAGATCCATTTGTTTCATAAGTTCTGTTAGTTTCAGTGTGTCCCTGTTTAGTTTCTGTTTCCATGATCTGTCCATTGGTGAATGTGATGTGTTGAAGTCTCCCACTATTATTGTGGGCGTTGCAATGTGTGCTTTGAGCTTTATTAAAGTTTCTTTAATGAATGTGGCTGCCCTTTTATTTGGAGCATAAATATTCAGAATTGAGAGTTCCTCTTGGAAGATTTTATTTTTGATGAGTATGAAGTGCCCCTCCTGGTCCTTTTTGATCACATTGGTTTGGAAGTCGATTTTATTAGTTATTAGAATGGCTACTCCAGCTTGTTTCTTCAGACCATTTGCTTGGAAAACTGTTTTCTAGCCTTTCACTCAGAGGTAGTGTCTGTCTTTTTCCCTGAGATGGGTTTGCTGCAAGCAGCAAAATGTTGGGTCCTGTTTATGTAGCCATCTGTTAGTCTATATCTTTTTATTGGGGAGTTGAATCCATTGATATTAAGAGATATCAAGGAAAAATAATTGTTGCTTCCTCTTATTTTTTTGTTAAAGTTGGCATTCTGTTCTTGTGGCTGTCTTCTTTTAGGTTTGTAGAAGATTACTTTCTTTCATTTTTCTAGGACATGGTTTGTGTCCTTGTATTGTTTTTTTTTTTGTTTGTTTGTTTTGATTTGTTTTGTTTTGTTTTTTCTGTTATTATCCTTTGAAAGGCTGGATTCATGAAAAGTTAATGAGTAAATTTGGTTCTGTTGTGGAATACTTTGATTTCTCCATCTACAGTAATTGAAAATTTGACTGGGTATAGTAACCTGGGCTGGCATTTCTGTTCTCTTAGGTCTGTATGACATCTGTCCAGGATCTTCTGGCTTTCATAGTCTCTGGTGAAATATCCGGTGTAATTCTGATAGGCTTGCCTTTATATGTTACTTGAATTTTTCCCTTACTGCTTTTAATATTCTATCTTTATTTAGTGCATTTGTTGTTCTGATTATTATGTGTCAAGAGGAATTTCTTTTCTGGTCCAGTCTATTTGGAGTTCTGTAGGCTTCTTGTATGTTCATGGGCATCCCTTTCTTTAGGTTTGGGAGGTTTTCTTCTATAATTTTGTTGAAGATATTTGTTGGTGCTTTGAGTTGAAAGCTTTCATTCTCATCTACTCCTATTATCTGTAGGTTTGATCTTCTCATTGTGTCCTGGATTTCCGGGATGTTTAGTGTTAGGATCTTTTTGCATTTTTGCATTTTCTTTGATTGTTGTGCCGATATTCTCTATGGAATCTTCAGCACCTGAGAGTCTCTCTTCCATATCTTGTATTCTTTTGCTGATGCTCGCATCAATGGTTCCAGATTTCTTTCCTAGGGTTTCTCTCTCCAGTGTTGCCTCACTTTGGGTTTTCTTTATTGTGTCTACTTCCCTTTTTAGGTCTAGTATGATTTTCTTCATTTCCATCACCTGTTTGTATGTGTTTTCCTATTTTTCTATAAGGAATTGCAACTCTTTAGCAGTGTTCTCCTGTATTTCTTTAAGTGAGTCATGAAAGACCTTCTTGATGTCTTCTACCATCATCATGAATATGCCTTTTAATCCGGGTCTAAGTTTTTGGGTGTGTTGGGGTGCCCTGGACTGACTGAGGTGGGAGTGCTCAGTTCTGATGATGGTGAGTGGTCTTGGTTTCTATTAATAAGATTCTTATGCCTGCCTTTCGCCATCTGGTAAACTCTGGAGTCAGTTGTTAGAGTTGTCTCTGGTTAGAACTTGTTCCTCTCATGATTCTGTTATTCTCTACCAGCAAACCTGGGACACTAGCTCTCTCCTGAGTTTCAGTGGTCAGAGCACTCTCTGCAGGCAGGCTTTCCTCTTTCAAGGAAGGTGCACAGATATCTGGTGTTCAGACTTGCCTCCTTGCAGAAGATGAAGGCCAGAAACCGGACCTGTCCCAGAAGCTGTTAGCTTCTGTAGTCCACACTCTCACTTGTGCAGATTAGTCTCAGTGGAGTCCGGGAACCAAGATGTCTCCTGCAGATGCTCTGGCAATTCCCTCCCAGGCTAGGCGGACACCTCTCCTCTGGCAGGGAAGGTGCTCGGATGTCTGTGCAGACTGATCTCAGTGGAGTCCGGGAATCAAGATGTCTCCTGCAGATGCTCAGGTAAAGCCCTTCTGGGCTGACCCGACACCTATCCTCTGGCAGGGAAGGTGCCCGGATGTCTGGACCCTGAAAAGGGCTCTGCTCAGAAGCTCTGTGGCTCCTACCTGTCCCAGAAGCTGTTAGCTTCTGTAGTTCACACTCTCACCTGTGCAGACTAGTCTCGGTGTTGTCTGGGAACCAAAATGTCTCCTGAAGATCCTCTGGCAATTACCTCCTGAACATTTCTTTAGGTACTTTTGGACCATGTAAGATTCTGCAGTTGAGAATTCTTTGTTTAGTTCTGTACCCCATTTTTAATGGGGTTATTTGGTTCTCTGGAGTCTAACTTCTTTGTATATATTGGATATTAGCCTTCTATCTGATGTAGGAATGGTAAAGATCCTTTCCTAATCTGTAAGGATTTTGTCTTAATGACAGTCTCCTTTGCTTTACTTAAGCTTTTCAATTTTATAAGATTCCATTTGTCTATAGTTGATCTTAGAGCCTAGGCCATTGTTGTTCTGTTCAGGAAAATTTCCCCTCTGCCAATGTGTTTGAGGTTCTTTCCCATTTTCTCAATTCTTTTAATCTTGAGTGTGTACTTGAAACTATCAGCCTCACAGTACTAACAAGAGAAGAGATCCCAAAACCAGGGGAAAAAAACAGAAATCCCACTCCCAGGAATAGGCAGAATAGGCAAGTAGGGAAACAGGCTGCTGATTGACGTAGTTATCTGGCGTACACTTAACCAGTGAGAACTGGATCTAAATTAACTCCCTTAAACTTAAACTTACAAAATTTAATATATATATATACATATATATATATATATTTAATGGGGTTATTTGGGTTTTAATGGGGAGATATATATATATATATATATATATATATATATATATATATAATCTTAGTTATATTGGTATTGCAACAGTTTGTGATCTGTGCTGACTTCCACATTGTAGAAGAAGCAGTAGGCTAACAATTTTGAATCATACTAAAAGCCTGGGAACACCATAAAGATGTTAGATGCATCTGAATTTATCTCCTTTCCAGAGTCTGTGTAAGGTAAGCTATTGTTTTGTTGTTGTTGTTGTTGTTGTTGTTGCTTTTTTTTTTCAGATAGGGACCTATGCTCTAGGAAAATTAGGCCCAGGGGCCTGATTTTTATATATGAAGAGAAGGCAGCTGAGGCTTTGATGGAAATGTTGGTATGTTTGCTGCTGTTGAAGCTACATACAACTCTCAGTAAATTTCATCAGAGATCTGAGAAGGATAAATTATAGCAGGAGGTATAATCCAAATAGTATATGTATAGAATAAGATAAAAGATACTTACCACTTAGATGGTTGTCCTAAACTTCTGTGGTCTCAATGACTTCATTGGGAGGCTGGGTCAATCTCCTGATGTCACAAGGAACATTTAATCTTCAGCTGACACAGAACAGCATTAGGATTTGGCTGGCAGACTCAGTTCTGAGAGATTTTCCTGTGGAGAAGAAACTAGGAGCAACCCTATAGGAGGAACAACAATATGAACTAACCAGTACCCCCAGCCCCGAGCTATGTCTCTAATTGAATATGTAGCAGAGGATAGCCTAGTCAGCCATCAATGGTAGGAGAGTCCCTTGGTCTTGAGAAGATTATATGCCCTGGTACAGGGGAATGCCAGGACCAGGAAGCAGGAGTGAGTGAGCTGTGGAGTAGGGCAGGGGGAGGGTATAGAGGGCTTTTGGGATAGCATTTTAATTTTAAATGAAGAAAATATCTAATAAGAAATGCCTTTAAAAAAAGGAATAGTAATATTAGCAGCATGGATTGGAGAAACTGAGTTCTTTGGAAGGATATTTATATGTGCCTATCCAGAGGGTTCAGCACCAGATAAATAGAAAGAGACATTAAAAGGAGGACATAACTGTTCCTAGGTACACTGGAGGAGAAAATTCGTTGTAGATAAAAGGGATAACATATTTACAGGCAGAGAAATCTGGGAGATCCAGAGTGAACATACACCTTGGCTGATCCATGTGAAGAGAGGTGGCAGGGGAAAGCCAGGAGACCAGTAGTTTAGGAGGGTGAAGGGTAGACCAAGAGCCACGGAACCAAAAATGCTCGATTATACAGGAGAGGGCTGCTGGAAAAGAGCAATCCAGCTCCTAGGCTAGAGAAGTTTAGGATAGCCAGCAGAGAATACTACCCATTCCCTGTAATAAGCAGAGACTTAGCAATGCTGGAAGAATCTGGTGGTCAGGTCTGGTTTGATATGTTAAATAGGCATCTCAGCCACTTGTCCTGAGATTGAGACCTAACAGTAGACAGGAAGCTTCCAAGTCAGTACCAGCTTGATTTCTCTATTCTATGACTGAGGTATGCGGTGTATGGGGAGGAAGGGTCTTCTTTTGGTGGGCAATCAAGAGGAGTACTCAACTATAGCCTGTAATATCTGGGTATATATGGGACCTCATTGGCCAACAATTCCAAAAGAATAATCTGTTCTAGACATAGGGCTTTTTATTTGTTGGCCTGTATTGTCTAGTAGTGGCATTATCTCCTAACTATAGGGTAATTCTACTTAAATTTCCTTTATATGTGTATATGTAAATATTTTAAGAAGTTTCTAAAATAGTGAGTTTCTGTATGCCATTAAAAACTATATTTAGTGTTAGTTATCCTAGCTAACATTTACTTTTCTACCCTACCCTCCATCCATCATTTTATTTTTTTTCCTGGTTCATCATTCACTATTTTTATTTTTTATTCAAAAGAGATTTTTTTCTCATACAGTACATCTGACCACAGTTTCCCCTTTCTCCTCTCTTCCCAGTTCCCCCTACTTCACCTCTCCCCCAGATCCACTCCCTCTTCATTTCCCTCAAGAAAAGAAAAGGTCTACAAAGGACAACATTAAGGCGAGGCAAATACCCTCATATTAGAAATGGACAAGGCAGCTCCATAGGAGGAAAAGAGTCCCAATAGTAGGCAAAAAAAGGCAGAAGCTTATATGAGCACTGCTTATTTGATTTAGTGAGCCATGTTCTCCTTCCTTTCTGACCCCTACAGTCTTTCTTCCCTCTCTTTAACAGGTCCCCCATGTTCTAAGGTGAAGAACCTAAGGAGACCTCTTCCTGCATAATATTTGGCTGTGGATCTCTGCATCTACTCCTATCTGCTGCCAGAGGAAGCCTCTCTGATGATAATTTAACAAGTTACCAAACTGTGAGTAATAAGAGAATATCATTTAACTGATTATTTTAATTTTTTTGCTAGTATTGTTTAGTTATGCCCTAGGTGTCTGGGCTATCCTGTCTGTGGTTCCTGGCCACCCAGGAATTTTAGGACAGTGCTTCCTTTTATGTTGCAGGTCTTGAGCTAGACCAGATAATGATTGGATATTCCCACAAGTTCTGTATCACCATTGCCCCAGCATACCTTGCAGGAAGGACAGATTGAAGGTTGAGGGTATTATGACTGCATTGATGTCCGTGTTTCTCTCTGTGTAGCCTACAATGTGCCTCCTCATGCCAAAAGGGTAGGATGTAGGGGTTAATGCTCCATGCAGCCACTAGCTCAACTTTTCTGTTCAATATGGTGTGTGGATGTTGCCCTTTCCAATGGGGTTCATAGTGTCATTTTTCGAAGAGCAAACCTCTGCCCTAGCATCAGCCTCCGTTTACAACTCACCTGATTGCAACTCATTCCCATGACTGGAAGCCATGCCTGGATACAAAAGATCACCAGTACAGACTCTAAATCATCCCTCATTAGAAACTGGGAAAGAAGACAACATTTGAAATGTAAATAAATAAAACATCCAATCCAATCCAGTACAGTACAGTAGAGTACAGTACAATATAATACAATAAACATAGTTAAAATAAAAATAAAAGCCCGGAGCTCTTGGCTCTAGCTCCATATGTATCAAAAGATGGCCTAGTCGGCCATCACTGGAAAGAGAGGCCCATTGGACTTGCAAACTTTATATGCCCCAATACAGGGGAACACCAGGGCCAAAAGTGGGAGTGGGTGGGTAGGCAGTGAGGGTATGGGGACTTTTGGGATAGCATTGGAAATGTAAATAAGGAAAATACATAATAAAAAATAAAATGAAAATATATATATATATTGAAAAAAAAAAGTCCTCACTAGGGTCACCTTCATAGTAGCTAGGAAGTTTCCATTGTACCAGGTTTCTGTATTAGATTTCCACACCATCTCTCAAGTTCCCTCCATTTCAGCTGTCTCTCCCCTTTAGTCCTATGTGCCACTGAATCCTTTCTCTCTTCCCTTAACCCTCTTCTAAGGATCTTTGAACTCTATGGTTATTCCAAATGGCACATACACGTCTGAAGATTCAAAGCTAACATCCATAAATGAAGGAAAGTATGTGATATTTGTGTTTCTGATCTATGTTATCTACTCAGAATGACTGCTATTAGTCTCATTGACTAACCTGAGATTTTCATTTTTCTTAATAGCTGAATAATATTCTAATGTGCAAAAGTGCCACATTTTCATTATCCATTTATCAGTTGTAGGACATCTAGGGTCCTACAACTTTGTGTGCGTGAATTCAGCAGCAGTAAATATGGGTGAGGATGTATTTCTATAGTTGAATATAGAGTCCTTTGGCATTTATCAAAAAGTTATACATCTAGATCATGTCATAGAGCTACATGCAACCTTGTGGGGAACTGCCACATTGATTCCCACAGTTTACACTCCTATAAGCAGTGAATAAGTTTTCTCCTATCCTCATATCCATGTCAGCATCTGTCATTATTTGCTCAAGCATGTTGAGTAGGGTGAAAAGAAATCTGAAAGTAGTTTTAATTTGCATTTCCCTTAAGGATAAGGATGTTGAACATTTAAAAAAAAAACATTTCTAGCCAATTGTATATCATCTTCTGAGAATTATCTGCTTAGTTTCATGGTGCACTTTTAAATGGCTTGTTTTCTTAATGTTTAGGGTTTGTTTTTGTTTTTGATTTCTTAGACATATTTTAAATATTGGGCCAGGAGCTTGAGCCAGTACAAATCTAACCAGAAACAGTAGCAGAATCTAAGGGGGTCTTTCAGATTTTTATCTTTGAGTTCAGTCTTCAGAATTTCTCTACCCAAAATAGTATTTCTAAGATTTTGAAAATTAAAATCAATACTAGAGCAAGTTTAACTCAGGGATATAATTAATATTTTGCTTGTTTGATTGTTTGTTTTGTAAGTCAGGAATCTGACTGTTTCACAGCTGAAAAATAAAATCAAGACACTTTTGGATATAATAGAATTGCATATACACATATATTAATATATATTCACACACAATGGACAGTATACCGGTATAATACATAAAGTGCATTGAATTTGGTTGAATTCCAGTTACTTTTCTTGTGGAAAAAAAAAGTTTGACTACCCTCTCTATGCTCAATTCTCAGAAAATAGATCTACAACCTTAGTTTATGTTTGATGTTGTAGAACCTTGAATTGTACTTTACTGTACTCTTGTGTTTTAAGGCCTAGTACATGAGCTTAGAAGGTTGTTATTTTATGCAACAATCCATGAAGCGTGATGGTAAAAATTAATAAAGAGGTAAAAACATAAAAGGAGGACTTGAGGTATCTACCATTCAGCTTCTAAGACCAAGAGGAATGAGTTCACCAAGAAAATAATATGGTACTTAAATCTAAGTGGTTCTTTAATTAATTTTTGAGATTATAATTACATCATTTCCCAATTCCACTTTTATCCTTCAAGCCCAACCATACACCCTTAATTGCTCTTTTTCAAAGTCATAGCTTCTTTTTTCATAAATTGTTTTTACATAATAGTGAATAGATATTCCTAAATATACAAATAACACTTGCTCAGTCTGTATAATGAAAACATATACTTCTTTTCCCTAATTGCTCCTTCTTCCATGTGACGATACAGCAAGAAGTACCACATATGAATTTTACTGTACCCCCCACCAGCATTAAAATCTGCTAGTGCCATAATATGGGACTCCCCCATCTTCAGAACTGAAAAAAAAATTATATTAAGTGTCAGTTACCCAGTCTAGCAATGGTATCCCCCATTTGTGAAAAACATTTATACAAAACAGACAAAATCTTTTTTGTTCAGTACTTGAATGACTATATCTACGATATTCCTTGCTTAATCAGAGTACCCAGGCCAAGTTCAAAAGTAGCTAGGACAAAAGCTGGAATGAGACTGAAATTTCCTCTAAGTGCTTCATGAAGTCCATAATTCATTGATGGAGAATACACAAGCTCATTTCAGAATTAGCAATACATTTCTTTTTAGGAATTCAAGAATGGAGGGGTTGGGCCCTTTAGAACTGGTAAACACTCTACATGCTGAAGATGTGGTAATAGGAAAGTTTGCAGGATTTTGAATGAGACAGGCTCACAGACGGTAATGCCAGAAGGGCATTTCAAGACTGTTACTATGGTAACCTATTTATCTCTTACCATTAGATGTAAACAAGTCTGACATGCTGCACTTTATGATATAAATTTGAATACAATCTCATAATAACATCCATTAATTAAGCCGCAATCACATCTTAATTAATAAGAGGAATTATACTTGAATTTTCTTAATGTTTAACACAAATGATCATGCGGTCAAGACAGACAAGTTATTTTGAGGATGAAGAGATAAAATGTGCATGCCACTTCTAAATTTTGTGAAATGGTCAATTAGTTTCTCCCTAAAGGAACACTTTTTTGGAAGGGAGAAGGTAATATACATAAAGAGAGTATATTATTCCCACATACATTTTTACAAAATCATAGTTGTTTCCCTCCACCCCACAAACACTTTACACAGCTTTATACAGTCAGTGCCACAAAATATACCAAGCAAACAACTGACACATTAGTTAAGAGGCCTTCCATTTTACTTTGACAGTTCATGATAATGGAATTTAATTGTGGAAAAAGAGAATAATTTTAGCTGAATGTCATTTGGTTCATTCAAACTGGGAATCAGGGACATTTTTAACAAAGGTTTTGAAACTTCTTTTGAAATCAGGAAGCTGCTATGCACAGATAAGAGGAGAGGTTTGAGGATTCTCTATCAGAAATTTCAAGGTTTTTTCCATCTGCTTTTTCACATTAACTGGTAATTATCCAGAAAGGCACATAATAGTGAGGAAATGACAGAAGCCAACAAAGGTTTTCCTAAGATATGTAAATTGTCAGTGATCGGCAAGGTGCAACAGAAAGGCTTTCTACAGCACAATTATTTATGCCAGTTCAGTTTGCTTTTAGGTAGCAGTTACTGCCCGCTACAGAGCAGCTCCTTATCACCAGCTCTGCACATTAGCTTTCACGAGTCACTAAGAAAATGTGGCAAAAAGGTTGCTTAAAAGGCTGGTGCTTGTCCCTTATTTAGAGATAGTTTTCTGAGAAATCGTATTTTGATGATGAGTCTGTCACATTAAACAATAAAAATTGTTCTTTTATTTTCGAGCTAAATATATGTGGTATGCATGGAGAGGTTAAATACATGTTCGTGTGTTTATGTGCATTTGTGTATACATGTATAGAGTACAACACCTGTGTGTGTGTGTGTGTGTGTGTGTGTGTGTGTGTGTGTGTAAACACAGTATGGATGTGAATTATATGAGGATCTCATAAATAGCCAAATGATGTTATTAGCTCCAAATCTTTTCTAGGGATTCCTTTTAGGTTTGTTTACAGAACATTTTTCTTTCTAATAAAGTTTGACTAGGGATGAAAAAAAAATACTCTATCAAATCTCTAACAAGTCCATAGGCCTAAATCTTTCTTCACACTTTGCTCTATCTAGAGTGTTAATTACATAATATACATTTATTATATATGAAATTATGTCTATGTATGTCATATATATGTATATATACATATAGTGTGCATATTTTCATAGATACCACATAATGAAGAATCTTAATATTAGAAAAATAGCTGCAGTGATGTTTTATTGCATCTATCATGTTTGGGTTTTTACAAAAAATGAACTAAAAGCGCTTACAGAAAAGTTAAATCACTGAATCTTTCTGTGCCTATGAATTGCTTATTACTGTCTCTATTTTCAGATGAGGAAAGAGAATCATAAAAGCTTCTTAATTGTTTAAACCTATATTTTAAGTACTAAATTACATATCATATATAGGGCATACCTTTCCCTAGAGTCTATTCCCTTATGAACTAAAAGACAGCAATTTAAAATGAACATTTGTTAAAGAAATACTTAACAACAGCTGTTATTTCTCAATTCTTCCTATAAGTCTCTGGTTCAGACCATCATTTTAATTCTTCCTTTCAATAACTCTTACATTTTCTTTCTAATTCCAGTATTAATTTGACTTTGAGGCTCTGGGCATTTCATTAGTTCAGCAATTCCATGAATAGCCTTCCAAAGAAAACCCCTGAACCAGCATGACTTTGAACCTCTCTACTAGAATTCTATTGCCATATTTTTCCTCAACCATGTACAGGTAATATACATGAATTGATGAAAATATATTTCATCCTCAATATATTTTACATTTATTTAATGATACTTTCCAAAATGATGGCATGCATGAAACTAGACCTTCAAATGACTCTCCTTTTAGGTAACTAATATATACATCCATTGATCATTGGTTGAAGAGAAAATCACGTACTGGTTTTTTAATATACATTGCCAAGACAAGATATTAAAATTAAAATGAATTTTAACATGCAAATGTATGAGATTATATTTACTGTCCTTTGTTTTTCAAATGCCTGGCTCTTAGGGTATCTGAAATATTTTTTGAGGATAAACATCTATTATTAATTAGTATAATATAGCCTGTATGATAATCTAAGATAATCAGAAAATCTTGAGCTAAAAATTAGATAAAATTATGAAGCTATATAAGCATTTAAGACAAAGTGTGTTCTTGTTCATCTCACAGCATGAGTTTGGACACATGTCAATGACCATAAGGAGGACAACCATGAAGCTTTACAAAAATTAACAGAAAACCAACTCTCAGCTAATGTGACAAATGACTTCCATATTGTTCTGAAGTACATAGAACTACACTGATGTTACAAACTTGAGCATTCCCCATATCCCTTTAGTGTAATATTTTTTTTATCATTTTTATTAGATAAATGCTAGCCTGAAAGTGCCCTATACTCTTCCCCCACTTTGCTCTCCAACCCACCCACTCCCACTTCCTGGCCCTGGCATTCCCCTGTACTCCGGTGTATAATCTTCTCAAGACAAAGGGCTTCTCCTCCCACTGATGCCCTACTAGACCAAACTCTGCTGCATATTCAACTAGAGACACAAGCTTGGGTGGCTGCGGGGGGGGGGGGGGCGGTAATGTTGTCCATCCTAAAGGGTTGCAGATCACTTCAGTTCCTTGGGTACTTTCTCTAGCTCCTTCATTGGGAACCCTGTGTTCCATCTAATAGATGAATGTGAGTATCCACTTCTGAATTTGCCAGGCATTGGCATAGCCTCATAAGAGACAGCTATATCAGGGTCCTGTCAGCAAAATCTTGCTGGCATATGCAATAGTGTTTGGGTTTGGTGGTTGTATATGGGCTGGATTCCCAGGTGGGGCAGTCTCTGGATGGTCCTTCTTTCTTCTCAGCTCCAAACTTTGTCTCTGTAACTCCTTCCATGGGTATTTTGTTTCCCATTCTAAGAAGGATTCTCGATCTTATAGCACAATCCATTGCTGTTTTGTTCAGGATTTTTTTTCCCCTGTGCCTATACCTCCAGGCTTTTGCCCACTTTCTCCTGTATAACTTTCAGTGTCTATGGTTTCATGTGAAATTCTTTGATCCACTTACACTTCAGCTTTATACAAGGAGATAAGAATAAGCTTAAGGCTGCAGTGAACATAGTGGAGCATGTGTTCTAATTACAAGTTGGGACATCTTCTGGGTATATACCCAGGAGAGGTATTGCTGGATCCTCGGGTAGTACAATGTCCAATTTTGTGAGGAACTGCCAAACTAATTTTCAGAGTGGTTGTACCATCTTGCACTCCCACCAACAATGGAGGGGTGTTCCTCTTTCTCCACATCCTCCCCAACATCGGCTGTCAACTGAATTTTTAATCTTAGCCATTCTGACAGGGATGAGATGAAATCTCAGGGTTGTTTTGATTTGCATTTCTCTGATGATTAAAGATGTTGAACATTCAGGTATTCCTCAGTTGAGAATTCTTTGTTTAGGTCTGTACCTCATTTTTAATAGGTTTATTTGATTTTCTGGAATCCAGCTTCTTGATTTGTTTATATATATTGGATATTAGTCCCCTATCTGACTTAGGATGGTTAAAGATCCTTTCCCAATCTGTTGGTGGCCTTTTTGTCTTATTATCCATGTCTTTTACCTTACAGAAGCTTTGAGATTTTATGAGGTACCATTTGTTGATTCTCAACCTTAAGGCACAAGCCATTGCTGTTCTGTTCAGGAATTTTCCCCCTGTGCCCATATCTTTGAGGCTTGTCCCCACTTTCTCCTCCATAACTTTTAGTGTCTCTGGTTTTATGTGGAGTTCTTTGATCCACTTAGACTTGAGCTTTGTACAAAAAAAATAAGAATGGATCATTTCACATTCTTCTGCATGATAACCTTCGGTTGTACCAACACAATTGGTTGAAAATGTTTTTTTTTTTCTACTGGATTGTTTTAGCTCCCTTGTCAAAGATCAAGTAATGATAGGTGTGTGGGTTCATTTCTGGGTCTTCAATTCTATTCCATTGGTCTACTTGTTGGTCGTTATACCAGTACCATGCAGTTTTTATCACAATTGCTCAGTAGTACACCTTGAAGTCAGGCATGGTGATTCCACCAAAAGTTCTTTTATTATTGAGAATACGTTTTACCATCCTATATTTTTTGTTATTCCAGATGAATTTGTTAATTGCCCTTTATAACTTGGTGAAGAATTGAGTTGGATTTTTGATGGGGATTGCACTGAATCTGTAGATTGCTTCTGGCAAGATAGCCATTTTTACTATATTGATCCTGCCAATCCATGAGGATGGGAGATCTTTCCATCTTCTGAGATAGTCTTTGATTAATTTCTTCAGAGACTTGAAGTTCTTATCATACAGATCTTTCACTTCCTTAGTTAGAGTCACGCCAAGGTATTTTATATTATTTGTGACTATTGGAAGGGTGTTGTTTCCCTAATTCCTTTCTCAGAATGTTTATCCTTTGTGTAGAGAAAGGCCACTGATTTGTTTGAGTTAATTTTATATTCAGCTACTTCATTGAAGCTGTTAATCAGGTTTAGGGATTCCCTGATGGAATTTTTAAGGTCACTTATATATACTATCATATCATCTGCAAATAATGATATTTTGACTTCTTCCTTTCCAATTTGTATCCCCTTGACCTTCTTTTGTTGTCTAATTGCTCTGACTAGGGCTTCAAGTACTATATTGAATAGGTAGGGAGAAAGTAGGCAGCTTTGCCTAGTCCCTGATTTTAGTGGGATTGCTTCAAGTTTCTTTCCATTTACTTTGATATTGGCTACTGGTTTGCTGTATATTACTTTTATTATGTTTACATATGGGCCTTCAATTTCTGTTATTTCCAAGATTTTTGTCATGAATATGTGTTTTTTTTTTAAATGCTTTCTCAGCATCTAACCAGAAGATCATGGGGTTTTTGTCTTTGAGTATGTTTATATAGTGAATCAAATTGATGGATTTCCATATGTTAAACCATCCCTGTATCCCTGGGATGAAGCCTACTTGAACATGATGGATTATCAATTTGATGTGTTCTTGAATTTAGTTAGCTATAATTTTATTGAGTATTTTTGCATCGATATTCATAAGGGAAATTGTTCTGAAGTTTTCTTTCTGTGTTGGGTCTTTATGTGGATTAGGTTATTGTGGCTTCATGGAATGAATTGGATAGAGTACCTTCTGTTACTTTATTGTGGAGTAGTTTGAGGAGAGTTGGAATTAGGTCTTTTTTGAAGATATGATAGAACTCTGCACTAAACCCATTTGGTCCTGGTTTTTTGTTTGGTTTTTGTTTGTTTATTTGTTTTGCTTTGTTTTATTTGGTTGGTTTTTGGTTGGGAGACTATTAATGACTACTTCTATTTCCTTAGGGGATATGGGACTGTTTAGATCATTAATATGATCCTGTTTTAACTTTGGTACCCGGTATCTGTCTAGGAATTTGTTCATTTCATCCAGGTTTTCCAGTTTTGTTGAGTTTAGCCCTTTGTAGTAGGATCTGATGCTGTTTTGGATTTCTTCGAGTTCTGTTGCTATGTCTCCCTTTTCATTTCTGTTTATGTTAATTAGGATACTGACCCTGTGCCCTCTAGTTAGTCTGGCTAATGGTATTTCTATTCTGATGATTTTCTCAAAGAACTAGCTCCTGGTTTGGTTGATTCTTTGAATATTTCGTTTTGTTTCCACTTGGTTGATTTCAGCCCTGAGTTTGATTATTTTCTGCTGTCTACTGTTCTCAGGTGTATTTCCTTCCTTTTGTTCTAGAGCTTTTAGGTTTACTGTCAAGATGCTCGTGTGTGCTCTCTCTACTTTCTTGTGTGTGTGTGTGTGTGTGTGTGTGTGTGTGTGTGTGTGTGGCACTCAGAGCTATGAGTTTTCCTCTTAGTACTGCTTTCATTGTGTCCCATAAGTTTGGGTATGTTGTGGATTCATTTTCATTAAACTTTAAAAGTCTTTAATTTCTTTCTTTATTTTTTCCTTGACCAAGTTATCATTGATAAAAATGTTGTTCAGCTTCCATTTAAACATTGGCTTTCTATTATTTATGTTGTTATTGAAGGTCAGACTTACTCCATTGTGATCGGAGAGGATGCATGGGATAATTTCAATATTTTTGTATATGTTGAGTCCTGTTTTGGGACCAATTATATGGTCAGTTTTGGAGAAGGTGCCATGAGGTGCTGAGAAGAAGGTATATCCTTTTGTTTTAGGATAAAATGTTCTGTAGATATCGGTTAAATCCATTTGCTTCATAACTTCTGTTAGTTTCACTGTGTCTCTGTTTAGTTTCTTTTTCCAGGATTTCTCCATTGATGAAAGTTGGGTGATAAAGTCTCCCACTATTATTGTGTGTGTTGCAATGCATGCTTTGATCTTACAAAGTTTCTTTAACGAATGTGGATGCCCTTGCATTTGGAACATAACTATTCAGGATTGTGAGTTCATTCTTTAAGATTTTACCATTGATGAGTATGAATTGCCCCTTCTTGTCTTTTTTGATGACTTTGGGATTGAAACCAGTTTTATTTCATAGTAGAATGGCTACTGTTGCTTGTTTCTTTGGACCTTTTACTTTGAAAATTGGTTTCCATCCTTTTACTCTGAAGTCATATCTGCCTTTGTCCCTGAGGTGGGTTTCCTGTATGCAGCAAAATGTTGGGTCCCATTTATGTAGGCAGTCTGTTAGTCTACATATTTTTATTGGGAAATTGAGTCCATTGATATTAAGAGATATTAAGGAAAAGCAATTATTACTTCTTGTTACTTTTGTTGCTAGAGTTGGGATGCTGTTCTTGTGGCTATCTTCTTTTAGGTTTGTTGAAGAATTACTTTCTTGCTCTTTCTAGGGCATTATTTCCCTCCTTGTGTTAGAGTTTTCCCCTTTTTATCCTTTGTAGGGCTGGATTAATGGAAAGATATTGTGTGAATTTGGTTTGTTGTGGAATACTTTGTTTTCTTCATCTATGGTAATTGAAAGTTTTGCTGGGTTTAGTTGCCTGGGCTGACATTTGTGTCCTCTTAGGGTCTGCATAACATCAGTCTAGGATCTTCTGGCTTTTGTAGACTCTGGTGAGAAGTCTGGTGTAATTCTAATAGGTCTGCCTTTATATGTTACTTGACTTTTTCTTTTACTGCTTTTAATATTCTATCTCTATTTATTGTATTTGTTGTTCTGATATTTATGTGTTGGGAGGAATTTCTTTTCTGGTCCAGTCTATTTGGAGTTCTCTAGGCTTCTTGTATGTTCATAGCCTCTTTAGGTTAGGGAAGTTTTCTTCTAATATTTTGTTGAAGATATTTACTGGCCCTTTAAGTTGAAAATCTTCATTCTCATCTATACGTATTACCCTTAGGTTTGGTCTTTACATTGTGTCCTGGATTTCCTGGATGTTTTGAGTTAGGATCCTTTTGCATTTTGCATTTTCTTTGATTGTTGTGTCCATGTTTTCTATGGAATCTTCTGCACCTGAGATTCTCTCTTCCATCTCTTGTATTCTGTTGCTGATGCTTGCATCTATGTCCCCTGATTCCTTTCCTAGGATTTCTATCTCCAGAGTTGTCTCCCTTTGTGATTTCTTTATTCTTTCTACTTCCATTTTTAGGTCCTGGATGGTTTTGTTTAATTATTTCACCTGTTTGATAGTATTTTCCTGTAACTCTTTAAGGGACTTTTGTGTTTCTTCTTTAAGGGCTTCTAGCTGTTTACCTGTGTTCTCCTGTATTTCTTTAAGGGAGCTATTAATTTTCCTCTTAAAGTCCTCCAACATCATCATGAGAAGTGACTTTAGATACATATCTTTCTTTTCTGGTGTATCCAGGGGTTACTATGGTGGGAGAGTTTGGTTATGATGATGCCACATAAACTTGGTTTTTGTTTCTCCTGTTCTTATGCTTTCCTCCTGCCATCTGATTATCTCATGTACTTGCTTTTCTCAGTATATCTGATTGGATTCTGTCCTTCCTATAATCCTGGTTGATTCAAGACTCCTCAGAGTCCAGCTTTCTCTGCGATCCTGTGATTTCTGTATCCTTTGAACCTGAGATTCTGGATGTGTCAGAGTTCTTGGCACTCAAGCTTCCTCTGAGACCCAGAGATACTGGTGTGACCAAGCTTCTGATATCCTGGGATCTTCAAATCCTAAGATCCTGCATGTGTTACAGTTCTTGGAATTGGTGTCTCCTCTGGGGACCATGGGACTCTCAGTGTGTTCAAAATCAAGGTATACCAGCACTGATCAAAAGTAACTCAAGCCACTGGTCAGGCAGGGCTCCTGTGTACTTGCTCCTGTTGTTACAGACCCATCATTATTTGTTTCGAAAAGATGTTGTGTTCCACTCACCAGTGATCCTAAGATCCTGGGAGTGCAAATGCACCTGCTGCGTGAAGAGTCCTCTGGGGACCTTGGGACTGTCTGCTGAGTTTGCACCCAAGGTGGCCCAGAGCTGGTGCTGACAGGAAAGGACCTGTGCCCCTGTTCATGTGTGTTTCCTATGCCCCTGCTACTGGCACAGGCCCGTTGCAATTGGTTTGGAACAGATGTTGTGTTTCACTCACCAGTGATCCTAAGATCCTTGGTGTGCTAGGATGCCTGCAGAGTGTAGAGTCCTCTGGGGACTTTGGGACCATTGGAGATCACATCCAAGGTGGCCCACACCTGGTGCCGACCAGAAGAGCATAATTTTTTAAAGTAGTAAATAAAAAATTAAGCCTCAAAATAATGATTAATATCAGATAGTTTCTTAGGTTCCTGTATATGCAGTATATGAAAATCTTCAATGTTTTCTTCTTTGTTATTCACACTATCTACATTATACATTTTGGTGTCCTAGAATGTTTGGGTATGAGGATATAATATCATTGACTACAAGTCATTTGGAGTCCTGAAAGTGGAGTAACAAGCTAGTAGACATAAAGCAGTACAGCTCCCCACAGTCTGGGGAGCAAAAATGTCCAGATTATGATAGAGCATTTAACTTACCTTACATTATCCTCTGAAGAGCAAAGGAAACAAGGAGAACTATCAATTCCATCCAAAACTAATAAAAAATTATTTAACACACTATGGGATTTTTTTCTTTTTTTCGTAAATTGATTGTATTTGTGCCACAATGTCAAAAGTTTGAACATACCAGAACAAAATCTCCCTATCTAAATTCACTATAAAATGCTAGGCTATATTTATCTACAGTTCTTCATTATACAAAGATTGTCAAAACATAGGCAGGACTAATCAAATGACCCATGAAAAGAAAAACTCTCCGTGTACTCTGGTGTAGTCTAACAAAAATGTCTTTCTGAAATTATAATATTACTAATTAACTAAGAGCATCATATGCATATCACATATTTCTAAATGTCTAATGAGTAGCTGTTAAGTTGGAAAGTGAAGAGACTGATACAAAATGTCCATGACAGAAGTAGATATGGCCTGAAAATCAAAGGAACCAAAGGAAGGGTTCAAAGGAGGGAAATTAAAACAGAGTGGAAAAGGTAGATAGGACGGGAGAAAAGTAATGGAAGAAGATGAAAAGATTGAGAATATTAAAGGATTAATAGGATAGAAAGACAGAGAAGTAGATTCTAATTCATACAAACTATGTTAGCATATTCTCCTTCTTAATGTTAATCTTTAAAAGTAACTTTTATTCACCTGATGCAATTGTTATCTTAAAGGCTTACTGATGAACAAGCTCATCCTCCCTAGTTCTTTCTGAACTTTGGCTGGCTGGTCTAACTCAAGTCATCTGAATGAAACACCACTCCACCCTGATTGATTCAATCTGGCTTCTCTCAGCTTCCCAGTGAATTGCTCTGCTTGGCATCAAACTAACTCTGGCAATTTGCTCTAACCTGGCAATTTGTTCTACTATTCTGCCTCCTTATTATCTGGGTTCAACTGCTTCTGCTGACCTGCACTGAACTACATCTACTCACAAACAAATTCAACTCCACTTCACTGTACTCATTACCCTGACTCCAAACTAACTGAACTGAATTTAACTGAAGAGAACTGACTGGATGCAATTTCATTACCTGCACTCAACTGTGCTGAATACCAACTTCATAACACTGAACTGAACCAAACTGGCTTATTTGAACTCAACTGAATGAACTCAGATCTGTATGCTCTGTCTTTTGAATGCTGGGGTTACTTTTTTTAAGGTTTGTAAAACCATGCCTGGCCCTTAGCTTTTCTTTACAGGAAACTTGCTCTGTCCCAGGCTGGGTTTAAATATGAAGATCTGCTGGCATCTATTTTTAGAATAGGTTTTTATTGCATGGCTACTTGGCTCCCTTTCTTTTCCTAAGCCTATGATGGGGCAAAACCTCATGTCAAATAGCATAAATTAGTACAACATTGTTCACCATTAGCTTTCAGAAGGGAGACGCTGAAAAATGTATCTAAAAACACTCCCCAGAATATTGCAATTATGCACCAACTCTTATAAGCAAACTCAGCTACTCATTGGTCAAAAGATTAGCCAGTGAAGTCTGTGTCCTCATGATTCAACCACTTCTCAAATTACCACCAACTGGGGACCAAGCCTTCAATACATGGACATTTTGAGGAGACATTTTCTATTCAAACCATAACCAGATATAATTCAGGACTTTTTATGTGCTTCCTCAACATCCACCAATGATACGTACCCATAGCTCCCATAGAACACTTCTATGAGACAGATGATCCAAAAGGCTATTATCTTCATACCTCTAATGTAAACAAAATAAACTATTTTCAAAGCTCAGTATTCCTATAGTGATGTGCATTGGCTTCTTTGGAGCTTAAACTTAAAGTAATTTCAGTACGAGTAAATTGATTTCATATGGAACTACTTTTGAAAGGAAATAGAGTAAGTAGCAAACTTTACTCTAAACTTCATTTCATTATTCTAGGTTGCCTTTAAGTCATTCAACACTGAGACAAACCCCTAAGATTCCTTAAATACATTGACATATTATTAAAAAATAAATACTTTCAAATGTCTTGTACCTGTCGCTGGTTATGTTTAATGTTATGCAAATGTCTTTTCATCTGTTTTTTTTATTTTTAACCTGTATCTGTCAATATATCTTAAGTAATACTTTTGAACATATTGATATGTTATCTGAATTAACTCAAATACTTGGTACTTGGTTTGGTATTTTATTCACATTATGAAACACATTGTATATAATAAAAAATTGAAAATGGATTTTTACTTATAATTTTGGGCAAATCAAGCAGAAAGTCTATCAATACTTTTTTCACAGCACTGTCATATATTTATGTCCATTAAGCTGTCAACTGCAGAGAGTTGACCTGGGAATAAGTCTTCATCTAGCACCAGGAACAAGACATCAGAGTAGGGGATTATAATTGATAAAAACTGATTTTCAGAAATCCCTGTTAAACATTAACAGGTTTTAACCCTAGGAAATGAAATAAAAACTTGTATATGATCTAAGTTGTCAAAGGTATATCATTAGAAAAGTTTAGACTTTCTAATGTAACACTCAATTTACCTAAAAATAAAAACTAATTAATAGATGAATAAAAATTACTCTTCATGAGGAAAGAATTAAAATTTATCTGCAAAATAGTCCATATTCCTAAAAGGAGATATCCAGCAAAAACAGAGAGGCAAATTTGATAAAATTACAGCTTTCCTTACAATGGTAACAAAAAGATGTTTCAAAGAGTACCAAATGAAAGGGGGAATGTAACAACAGCTATCACAATAATTCAAAGATATGCAAGAAAATTTTATCATCTTATTCTTCATATGGCAATAAATTATAGAACTTAGATGATATTTAATACACTAATAACTATTAACAAAACTGTAAGAGAAAATTTTGCCATTAGTATATAATAGCTGAGAAAATAATAAATGCTTAGGGTCAAATTATTTCCTGTTGATATCTGCCAAATGCTTAATCATCATTAACAATCTTTAACATCTCAGTTGCAAGAATTCTTCTAAACTCATTTTATGGTGTCAGCATCATTCTAATCCCAAATAAGAGAAGGGTGTTGCAAAAGACATCAGACAAATATCTTAGATGAACAGGTAAAAATATAATTTTACTGAAGTTCAAGGCCAATATAAACTATCATAGAACATGAGAAAAGTTGAATACATACTTGGGACCAAACTTTTCAACTATGTCACTCAAAATGAGATATGCTATATTAACATAGTTTAAAAAAACTATACCAGGGCCAAAAAGTGGGAGTGGGTGGGTAGGGGGTTGGGGGGGAGGGTATGGGGGACTTTTGGGATAGCACTGGAAATGTAAATGAGGAAAATACCTAATTAAAAAATAGTAGGAGAAAAGGCATTTGATAAAATTTAGGACATACTCAGAATAAAAATAAAAAATAGGGATTAATAAGATCATGGGTCTTTGAAAGTAATATACTCCTACTAATTTACTAGATCAGTATAATTCCTAATTACATTCTAAACACTACTCTAATCCTCACAAATAAACATATTTCTTCCTTCACATCAAAGAAGCTTCTCTTTTCAGAAAAGGGGGCTTACACACAGAAAACCAAAAAATAGACACAATGCATTGATCAATAGATCATGGGGAGTCAAATGACTGTGCATGCATTTAGAGCACAGCTCCTACACTTAGAGCTCAGGAAATATCACAGGAGAGGGCATGGAAAGATTGTAAGAGCCATGAGACATCTGAGAAAGTCTGTCCTAGAAACAGTTGCCTGAATAAGACATGAACAATGACAATATCAAAGACATACCTACATGGAGGGGAGAAAAAACTCAAAGGGCCCAACTATTAGACAAATAACTATTGACAATTAATGAGCACTGAGAGAAGAATTAACTTCTCCCAGAAATGAACCACCTAACTGGTTATCCAGGATAACCTTGTAAGCCCTAAAATAATCATATAAACATACATTTAAAAATCATCTCACTAATAAAGCAACCTGAGTGAGAATGGTGTGATACACATGGGATGAATTCAACAGTCACATGGGAAGAGTTGGAGGAAGGAAAATAACCAAAAGACTAGAAATAGAATAAAATTATTTCACTATAATAAATGTTTTGTTCAAGGAGTCTACAGCTAGCATTATAATTAACAGCAAAAAAAAGTTTTTCCTTTACGATAAGGAAAAAGGCAAAGATGCTCTCTTGTAACTCCTATTGAACATAGTACTTGAAGTTCAAGTCTATATTATTTAGAATACAAAATAAAAAATAAACAAATAAACACAAAATTTAATAGATAAATAAATAATAAAACTCCTCATGGAATCGTGGTACACATCTATAATCAGAATGAAGGCCAGTCTTGGTTTCACAGTGATATTTAAATCAATCTGGTTTGCCTGAGATCCTCTAAACAAATAAAATCAAGTGCTTGTACAAGTCTGTACTCCCACCAGGAATGTAAGAGTTATTCCCTTGTTCCACATTCTCGCCAGAATGTGTTATTACTTGAGGTTTAGATCTTAGCCATTCTGATAGATGTAAGGTAGAATCTTAGAGTTGTTTTGATTTGCATTTCCCTGACGACTACGGACATTGCACATTTCTTTAAGTGCTTCTCAGCCATTTGTAATTCCTCCGTTGAGAATTCTCTGTTTAGCTCTGTGCCCTGTTTGTAATTGGATTATTTGGGTTGTTGGGTTGTTAGTGTCTAACTTCTTGAGTCCTTTATATATTTTGGATATTAGCCATGTGTTGAATGTAAATCCTTTAGTGACGATTTAATCTCTAGGTTGCTGTTTTGTCCCATTGACAGTGTTCTTTCCCTTATAGAAACTTTTCAGTTTCATGAGGTCCCATTTAACAATTGTCAATCTTAGAGCCTGAGACATTAGTCTTCAGTTCAGGAATTGTCTCCTATATCAATATGTTCAAGGATATTTCCCACTTTCTCTTGTATTAGATTTAATGCATCCGGTTTCATGTTCAGGTCTTTGATCCACTGGGACTTGAGGTTTGTGCAAGGTGGTAAATATAGCTCTATTTTCATTCTTCTGTATGCAGATATTTGGTTAGACCAGCACCATTTGTTGAAGATGCCTTCTTTTTCTATTTTATGGTTGAGGTTTATTTGTCAAAACTCAAAAGAGTTAGGGAAGGCCAGTACATACTAACTAAAGAAAACTTTATGAAATAGGTATTACAATTCTAACATTTATGCACCAAAAAAGCACTTAAGTTCATAAAAGACATTCATCTACTCCTATATGAAGAAATACTCCTATATCTAAAATCACATACTGACCCTAACACGGTATTACTGGGTGAGTTCACTACACCATTCTTGATAATGGGTATACTACTCTATGAAAAACAAACAAACAAACAAACAAACACTAAACAGGAGTACAAATTAAATTACGGTCATAAATCAAAGGGAATATACAGATAGCTACAGAACACTCCACCTAAACACTAAAGAATATCTCACCAACATCTCTTAGATTAGTGGTTCTCAACCTGTGGGTTGAAACCCATTTGGGGGTTACATATCAGATATCCTGTGTATCATATTTTTACATTATGAATCACAATAGTAGCAAAATTATAGTTATGGAGTAGCAACAAACTTAATTTAACGTTGGGAGTCACTACAGCGTGAGGAAATGTATTAATGGGTCACAAGACTAGAAGGTTGAGAACCACTGTCTTAGAACGTTCTCCTGAATTGACCAAAATTTGGGACAAAGAACCAGCCTTTTTTTTTTTCCATTCTTTTTTTAGACTCAGGGCCACAGTATGTAAGCTCGGTTGGTCTGGAACTCACTATGCAGAGCAGGCTGAGTTTGAACTCACAAAATTTTCCTGCCCCTGCCTTTTGAGTGCTCATATTAAAAAGGTTCACAACCACAACCAGTACAAGTTTTAATATATATAGAAAAGTTAAAACAACACTTTGCATCTTCCCTGAATACCATGGATTAAAGCTATTAATCAACATCAATAGAAATGGGAGAAATATACAAACTCATGGAAGCTGAATAACTCACTACTGAATAAAAGATGGGGCATGAGAGTAATGACAAAAAAAAATTAAAACCTTTTTAGCATTGAATGAAATTGAAAATGTAACATTACCAAACCAAACAGCATACCCAAACCAAGCACAACATACCAAAACACAATGAAGGTATATCTAAGAGACAAGGCTATAGCACTAAGTGATTACATTGAAAAATTAAAGAGAAATCACACTAGTAACTTAATGATACATGTGAAGGGTCCAGAGAAACAAGAGTAAATAACATGAAAAAATAGTAGACAGGACAATATAAATGCAGGACAGAAAAACAAACAATATAGTACAAAGAATCAATGAAACAAAGATTTTGTTCTTTGTTAAAATCAATAATATTTTCAAAACTTTAGCCGACTTATCCAAGAAAACACAGAGAGAAGACAACAAAAAGAGAGAAGAAAAGAAAGCATTATAACAGGCACCAAAGAAATTCACAGAATTAAAAGGGCATATTTGATATCTGTATTTCACTCAAATAAAAAATATAAATGAAATAGATGGGGTTCTTGATGTATCTGACCTACCAAAGTAGTGAAATAGAAGCAGTAATTAGAAATTTTCCAACCACAAACAAACAAAATCCTTGGGATAAATGTATTCAGCATTCAGACAAGAATTCTATCAAACTTTCAAAAAACTAAGGCCAATATTCTTCAAATGTAAATATGACTTCTATTCTCCTGTAGCAATTGTCATCTCCAAGGCTTACTACCTCAGTCTGCTAACATATGCCTAGGCCTGGAAGCTTCTAGCCTCAGAATAATTTTCTCTAGGCCTAGGATACTTTCAGTCTTTGAAACTTACTGTTGAATAACTTATTCTTTCTAGTTCTTTATGAACTCTTGCTGGCTGGATCAACTCAACTGTTCTGGCTCAAACTCCTCTGCAAGATGACTGATTCTATCTAGCTCCGCCCACTTCTCTCTGCATTGCCCCTTAAGTGAATTCTCTTTCCTCTCACTTCTTGTGAGAGTTGGGCATATCATATTCTGTCAAATCTTTATTATATTTATCACTTTATCTGTCAGTCAATTAAATGTCACTTACAAACATGGGTGTTTCCTTCTACAAACTAATTCCATATTCATAGTTTTGGATTAAAGGTGTATACTAAAGTCATGTCAGTATTCCAATTGAAGGGATTAAATGTGTGCTAAGGATGAGCCACACCACAACTAGAAACAGGTTTTTTATTTTCAGTAAATAACATAATCTCAAGGTGCACAGTGTGATCAAATATCCTAAAACAATCCAATTACTCTATAAAATGGTAATAGAAGTAACATTGATGTAATTTCTAGAGACATATACAAAGAATCTGAAAATATGAAATGAGTACATAAAGAAGTTACACTCCTATACCCATATGGACATACAATAATAAAAATACAGGAACAACTTAACTACTTGTGAATGAAAAATACTAATTATATTATGAGTAAAAAGATGAGATATTGTTAAACCATGAAAAGGAATATTCTGTGCCTGAGACAAGGTATAGGAACATTTAAGATGTTGGTTATAATTGCAGTACAGCAGAATTAGATAAATGTTACAGGATTTGTTGTGCCTTGTTCATGAGCCTAGTATAGCCTGGTATACCTGAGAGGCTAGGCCAGAGCCTGAAGAATACAGATGCAGATGTACACAGCCAAACATCAGACTGAGCATGGGGACACCAATGGAGAATTAGGGCAAGGACTTTAGGAGCTAAAGGGATTTGCAATCCCATAGGAAGAACAACAATATAAACCAACCAGAGCCCCTAAAGCTCCCAGGGATTAAACCACCACCCAAAGAGTACACATGGGAGGATACTAGCGGGGGTGATGTTGGATTGGGTGAGAGAGTGTCCATTCAAAGGCAAAGGGGAAGGGAGATGGGTTGAAGAACTCTGGGAGGGGGAATCGTGAACAGAATATAAATAAAATAATTTTTTAAAAAAGAATGTATACAATTGACAAAAGAATGATACAAGTGACTCAGGCTGGACCTCATTAGAAAATTTGTTTTTAGAAAATTACTGTGAAGAGGAGTTTGCAAATGGTCCTTTGTGTATATATTATAGGTTTAAGCTTAGTACTTTTATGGAACTCCTGAGTAAATAACTGGGTCTCTGATTCTTGTAATGACTTTTAGGGCCTTTTTCCTTCTGTTGAATTGTCTTGTCCAACTTTAATGTGATGGGTTTTGCTTTATCTTATATTTTGTTATGCTTTGTTCTTAAAATAAAATATAGTGAAAATCTCTTAGAATGTAGTATAAAACTCAACAGTTATATAAAACTTCATGTAAATAATATTATATTACATATTTTATGTATTTCTATTTCAAATTTTATCCCCTTTCCTGGTTTCCCCTCCAGAATCCCCTTATTCCATTCTCCTTCCCCCTGCTTCTATGAGGGTGCTCCCCTTCCCACCCACCCAGTCCCACATCACTACCCAGGTATTCCCCTACACTGGGGGAATCAAGCCTTCACAGGACCAAGGGCCTCTCCTTACACTGATGCCACAAAAAGCCATCCTTTGCTACACAGGTGGCTAGAGCCATGAGTCCCTCCATGTTTATACTTTGATTGGTGGTTTACTCCCTGGGAACTCTGAGGGTTCTTGTTGGTTAACGTTGTTGCTCTTCCTATGGGATTGAAAACCCCTTTGTCTCCTTCAGTTCTTTCTCAAACTCACCCATTTGGGTCCCCTGATTAGACCAAATGGTTGGCTGTGAGCATCTACCTTCAGTCTCTACTCCACAATTTGTCCCCATGTTTCCTTTAGACAGAAGCTATTCTGGGTTAAAAATTTAGAGATGAGTGGGTGTCCTCCTCCGCAAACTGGGAGGCTTTGCCTAACCTCTAGATATGGTCTCTAGAGGTTCTCTCTTCCCTTTTTGGTCAGTTCATCCATTCTTATCCTTGTTGGGTGCTGGGAGCCTCTTGCTTTTCTGGCATCTGTGTCTTGCTCATGGCTACTCCCAGTTCCCCATTCCCTACTGCTACACACCTCTGTTCAAATTCCCCTGTCTCCTCCTATACCTAATCCTGTAGTACTTTTTCCACTCGCCCTCCTCTCTTCCTCCTCAATTCCATCCACTTGCCTAAGAATTTCATGAATTGCTTTTAGTAGCAGAATAGGACTCCAATTTGTAGATGCATTACATTTTTTCTATCCATTCCTCTGGTGAAGGACTACTGGGTTCCTATCAACTTCTGACTATTATAAATAAGGCTACTATTAACATAGTGGAGCATTTATTCTTTTATTATTATTATTATTTTATGATGTATTTTCCTCAATTACATTTGCAATGCTATCCCAAAAGTCCCCCATACCCTCCATCCCACTTCCCTACCAACCCATTCACATTTTTTGGCCCTGGTGTTCCCCTGTACTGGGGCATATAAAGTTTGCATGTCCAATGGGCCTCTCTTTTCAAGTGATGGACAACTAGGCCATCTTCTGATATATATGCAGCTAAAGTCAAGAGTTCCGGGTTAGTGGTTAGTTCATAATGTTGTTGCACCTACAGGGTTGCAGATCTCTTTAGCTCCTTGGATATGTTCTCTAGCTCCTCCATTGGGGGCCATTTGATCCATCCAACAGATGACTGTGAGCATCCACTAGTGTGTTTGCTAGGCCCCGGCCTAGTCTCACAAGAGACAGCTATATTTGGGTCCTTTCAGCAAACGCTTGCTAGTGTATGCAATGGTGTCATTCTTTGGAGGCTAATTATGGGATGGACACTGGATATGGCAGTCTCTAGATGGTCCATCCTTTTGTCTCAGCTCCAAACTTTGTCTCTGTAAGTCCTTCCATGGGTGATTATTTAAAATTCTAAGAAGGGGCAAAGTGGCCACCCTTTGGTCTTCGTTCCTCTTCAGTTTCATGTGTTTTACAAATTGTCTCTTATATCTCAGGTATACTAAGTTTCTGGGCTAATATCCACATATCAGTGAGTACATATCATGTAAGTTCTTTTGTGATTGGGTTACCTCACTCAGGATGATGCCCTCCAGGTCCAAACATTTGCCTAGGAATTTCATAAATTCATTCTTTTTAATAGCTGAGTAGTACTCCATTGTGTAAATGTACCACAGTTTTTTTATCCATTCCTCTGTTGAGGGGCATCTGGGTTCTTTCCATCTTCTAGCTATTATAAATAAGGCTGCTAGGAACATAGTGGAGCATGTGTCCTTCTTACAGGTTGGGACATCTAGATATATGCCCAGGAGAGGTATTGCGGGATCCTCCAGTATTACTATGTCCAATTTTCTGAGGAACTGCTAGAATGATTTCCAGAGTGGTTGTACAAGCTTGCAATCCCAACAACAATGAAGGAGTGTTCCTCTTTCTCCACATCCTCGCCAGCATCTACTGTCACCTAAAATTATGATCTTAGCCATTCTGAATGGTGTGAGATGGAATCTCAGGGTTATTTTGATTTGCATTTCCCTGATGATTAAGGATGCTGGGCATTTTTTCAGGTGCTTCTCACCATTCGCTATTCCTCAGGTGAGAATTCTTTGTTTAGCTCTGAGCCCTATTTTTAATGGGGTTACTTGATTTTCTGGACTCCCCCTTCTTGAGTTCTTTATATATATTGGATATTAGTCCCCTATCTGATTTAGGATAGGTAAAGATGCTTTCCCAATCTTCTGATGGCCTTTTTGTCTTATTGAAGGTGTCTTTTGCCTTGCAGAAGCTTTGCAGTTTCATGAGGTCCCATTTGTCAATTTTCGATCTTACAGCACAAGCCTTTGCTGTTCTATTCAGGAATTTTTCCCCTGTGCCTATATCTTTGAGACTTTTCCCCACTTTCCCCTCTATAAGTTTCAGTGTCTCTGGTTTTATGTGGAGTTCCTTGATGCACTTAGATTTGACCTTAGTACAAGGAGATAGGAATGGATCAATTTGCATTCTTCTACATGATAACCACCAGTTGTGCCATCACCATTTCTTGAAAATGCTGTCTTTCTTCCACTAGATGGTTTTAGCTCCCTTGTCGAAGATCAAATGACCATAGGTTTGTGGGTTCATTTCTGGGTCTTCAATTCAATTCCATTGGTCTACTTGTCTGTCACTATAGCAGTACCATGCAGTTTTTACCACAATTGCTCTGTAGTAAAGCTTTAGGTCAGGCATGGTGATTCCACCAGAGGTTCTTTTATCCTTGAGAAGAGTTTTGCTATCCTAGGTTTTTTGTTATTCCAGATCAATTTGCAGATTGCTCTTTCTAATTCGTTGAAGAATTTAGTTGGAATTTGATGGGGATTGCATTGAATCTGTAGATTGCTTTTGGCAGGTTAGCCATTTTTACAATGTTGATCCCGCTAATCCATGAGCATGGGAGATCTTTCCATTTTTTGAGATCTTCTTTAATATCTTTCTTCAGAGACTTGAAGTTTTTATCATATAGATCTTTCACTTCCTTAGTTAGAGTCATGCCAAGATATTTTATATTATTTGTGACTATTGAGAAGGGTGTTGTTTCCCTAATTTCTTTCTCAGCCTGTTTATTCTTTGTGTAGAGAAAGGCCATTGACTTGTTTGATTTAATTTTATATCCAGCTATTTCAACGAACCTGCTTATCAGGTTTAGGAGTTCTCTGGAGGAATTTTTAGGGTCAATTATATTTGCTATCATATCATCTGCAAAACATGATATTTTGACTTCATCTTTTCCAATTTGTATCCCCTTGATTTCCTTTTGTTGTCTAATTGCTCTGGCTAGGACTTCAAGTACTACATTGAATAGGTAGGGAGAAAGTGGGCAGCCTTGTCTAATCCCTGATTTTAGTGGGATTGCTTCCAGCTTCTTACCATTTCCTTGATGTTGGCTACTGGTTTGCTGTAGATTGCTTTTATCATATTTAGTTATGGGCCTTGAATTCCTGATCTTTCCAAGACTTTTATCATGAATGGGTATTGGATCTTGTGGAAAGCTTTTTCTGCATCTAATGAGATGATCATGTGGTATTTGTCTTTGAGTTCATTTATATAATGGATTATGTTGATGGATTTCCATATATTAAACCATCACTGCATCCCTGGAATAAAACCTACTTGGCCAGGATGGATGATTGTTTAATGTGTTCTTGAATTTGTTTAGCGAGATTTTTATTGAGGATTTTTGCATCGATATTCATGAGGGAAATTGGTCTGAAGTTCTCTATCTTTGTCGGATCTTTCTGTGGTTTAGATTTCAGAGTAATTGTGGCTTCATAGAATGAGTTGTGTAGAGTAGCTTCTGCTTCTATTTTGTGGAATAGTTTGTGCAGAACTGGAATTTGATCGTCTTTGAAGGTCTCTTAGAACTCTGCACTAAACCGATCTGGTCCTTGGCATTTTTTGGCTGGGAGACTATTAATGAATGCTTCTATTTCTTTAGGGTCTATGGGACTGTTTAGATCGTTAACTTGATCCTGATTTAAATTTGGTACCTGGTATCTGTCTAGAAATTTGTCCATTTAGTCGAGGTTTTCCAGTTTGTTTGAGTATAGCCTTTTGTAGAAGGATCTGATGGTGTTTTGGATTTCTTCAGGATCTGTTGTTATGTCTCCCTTTTCATTTTTGATTTTGTTAATTAGAAGAAAACACCCATGGAAGGAGTTACAGAGACAAAGTTTGGAGCTGTGATGAAAGGATGGATCATCTAGAGACTGCAGTATCCAGGGATCCATCCCATAATCAGCTTCTAAACGCTGACACCATTGCATACACTAGCAAGATTTTGCTGAAAGGACCCAAAGATAGCTGTCTCTTGTGAGACTATGCAGGGGCCTAGCAAACACAGGAGTGGATGCTCACAGTCAGCTATTGGATATATCACAGGGCTCCCAATGGAGAAGCTAGAGAAAGTACCCAAGGAGCTAAAGGGATCTGCAACCCTATAGTTGGAACAACATGATGAACTAACCAGTACCCCGGAGCTCTTGTCTCTAGCTGCATATGTATGGAAAGATGGCCTAGTCGGCCATCACTGGAAAGAGAGGGCCATTGGACTTGCAAACTTTATATGCCCCAATATAGGGGAATGCCAGGGCCAAAAGAATGGGAATGGGAGGGTAGGGAAGTGGGGGGCGGTATGGGGGACTTTTGGGATAGCATTGGAAATGTAATTGAGGAAAATATGTAATAAAAAAAAATAAAATAAAATCAACATACAAAATCAAAAAAAAAAAAAAAAAAAAACAAAGAAAATAGTTGGCCTTAAGTACAATAGCAGTAAACAATAGGCAAAAGGCAGAACTGACTAAAATATCGCGAACAGATAAACAGATAAAATGTGCTTCGTCGTAAGATATTATTTTGCGAAAGTATCTTAAGACTTCTGGTGAGTGGAGCACAGCTTCTGCTCCAATCCAGTTGCGCGCGGGACCTGAGACTGCATTAGTTAGGGAAGCAGAAACCGGCCTGAGTAGGGCCACAGGCCTCATCCGGCCGGATCAGTGCAGGGGTAGCTGGAGCACAGGGTTGCCTGACACCCGCCAGCTACCCACGACCCCCACCTAAGGATTTTGGGACTGCTGGTGAGTGGAACACAGCTTCTGCTCCAGTCCAATCACGCGGGACCTGAGACTGCTCTGGTTGGGGAGAGAGAAATCCGGCCTACATAGGGCCACAAGCCTCTTCCGGTCAGAAAAGCACCAGGGCAGCTGGGGCGCAGGGTAGGCTGACACTCGCCAGCTACCCACAACACCCGCCACAGGATCTTAAGACTTCTGGTGAGTGGAGCACAGCTTCTGCTCCAATCCAATTGCGCGCAGGACCAGAGACTGCATTAGTTAGAGAAGCAGAAAACCGGCCTGAGTAGGACCACAGGCCTCTTCCGGCTGGACCAGCACCGGGGTACCGTCAGCTACCCACGACCCCCACCGCAGGATTTTGAGACTGCTGGTGAGTGGAACACAGCTTCTGCTCCAATCTTTAAACAGTGACAACAATAACAACTAACCCCAGAGATTACCAGATGGCGAAAGGTAAACGTAATAATCTTACTAACAGAAACCAAGACCACTCACCATCATCAGAACCCAGCACCCCCACTTCGCCCAGTCCAGGGCACCCCAACACACCGGAAAAGCTAGACACGGATCTAAAAGCATATCTCCTGATGATGGTAGAGGACTTCAAGAAGGACTTTAATAACACACTTAAAGAAATACAGGAGAACACTGCTAAACAGGTAGAAGACATTAAAGAGGAAGGACAAAAATCCCTTAAAGAATTGCAGGAGAACACTGCTAAAGAGTTACAAATCCTTAAAGAAAAACAGGATAACATAATCAAACAGGTAGAAGTCCTTACAGAAAAACAGGAAAACACATCCAAACAGATGATGGAAATGAACAAAACCATACTAGACCTAAAAAGGGAAGTAGACACAATAAAGAAAACCCAAAATGAGGCAACACTGGAGATAGAAACCTTAGGAAAGAAATCTGGAACCATAGATACGAGCATCAGCAACAGAATACAAGAGATGGAAGAGAGAATCTCAGGTGCAGAAGATTCCATAGAGAACATCGGCACAACAATCAAGGAAAATGTAAAATGCAAAAAGTTCCTAACTCAAAACATCCAAGAAATACAGGACACAATGAGAAGACCAAACCTACGGATAATAGGAGTGGATGAGAATGAAGATTTTCAACTCAAAGGACCAGCAAACATCTTCAACAAAATTATAGAAGAAAACTTCCAAAATCTAAAGAATGACATGCCCATAAACATACAAGAAGCCTACAGAATTCCAAATAGACTGGACCAGAAAAGAAACACCTCCCGACACATAATAATCAGAACAACAAATGCAATAAATAAACATAGAATACTAAAAGCAGTAAGAGAAAAAGGTCAAGTAACATGTAAAGGCAAGACTATCAGAATTACACCAGACTTTTCACCAGAGACTATGAAAGCCAGAAGATCCTGGACGGATGTTATACAGACACTAAAAGAACACAAATTCCAGCCCAGGCTACTATACCCAGCCAAACTCTCAATTAACATAGATGGAGAAACCAAAGTATACCACGCAAAACAAAATTCACACATTATCTCTCCAGGAATCCAGCCCTTCAAAGGATAATAACAGAAAAAAACCAATACAAGGACAGGAACCACACCCTAGAAACAACAAGAAGGTAATCCCTCAACAAACCTAAAAGAAGACAGCCACAAGAACAAAATGCCAACTTTAACAACAAAAATAACAGGAAACAACAATTACTTTTCCTTAATATCTCTTAATATCAATGGACTCAACTCCCCAATAAAAAACATAGACTAACAAACTGGCTACACAAACAAGACCCAACATTTTGCTGCTTACAGGAAACTCATCTCAGAGAAAAGGATAGACACTACCTCAGAATGAAAGGCTGGAAAACAATTTTCCAAGCAAATGGCATGAAGAAACAAGCTGGAGTAGCCATTCTAATATCTGATAAGATTGACTTCCAACCCAAAGTCATTAAAAAAGACAGGGAGGGACACTTCATACTCATCAAAGGTAAAATCCTCCAAGAGGAACTATCAATCCTGAATATCTATGCTCCAAATACAAAGGCAGCCACATTCATTAAAGAAACTTTAGTAAATATCAAAGCACACATTGCACCTCATACAATAATAGTGGGAGACTTCAACACACCACTTTCACCAATGGACAGATCATGGAAACAGAAACTAAACAGGGACACAGAGAAACTAAGAGAAATTATGAATCAAATGGATCTGGCAGATATCTACATAACATTCTATCCTAAAACAAAAGGATAAACCTTCTTCTCAGCACCTCATGGTACCTTCTCCAAAATTGACCACATAATTGGTCACAAAACAGGCCTCAACAGATACAAAAATATTGAAATTGTCCCATGCATCCTATCAGATCACCATGGACTAAGGCTGATCTTCAATAACAAAATAAATAATAGAAAGCCAACCTTCACGTGGAAACTGAACAACACTCTTCTCAATGATACCTTGGTCAAGGAAGGAATAAAGAAAGAAATTAATGACTTTTTAGAGTTCAATGAAAATGAAGCCACAACATACCCAAACTTATGGGACGCGATGAAAGCATTTCTAAGAGGAAAACTCATAGCTCTGAGTGCCTCCAAAAGGAAACTAGAGAGAGCACACATTAGCAGCTTGACAACACACCTAAAAGCACTAGAACAAAAGGAAGCAAATTCACCCAAGAGGAGTAGACGGCAGGAAATAATCAAACTCAGGGGTGAAATCAACCAAGTGGAAACAAGAAAAACTATTCAAAGAATCAACCAATCAAGGAGCTGGTTCTTTGAGAAAATCAACAAGATAGATAAACCCTTAGCCAGACTCACTAGAGGGCACAGGGAAAGCATCCTAATTAACAAAATCAGAAATGAAAAAGGAGACATAACAACAGATCCTGAAGACATCCAAAACACCATCAGATCCTTCTACCAAAGGCTATACTCAACAAAACTGGAGAACCTGGATGAAATGGAGAAGTTCCTAGACAGATACCAGGTACCAAAGTTGAATCAAGATCAGGTTAATGATCTAAACAGCCCTATATCCCCCAAAGAAATAGAAGCAGTCATTAATAGTCTCCCAACTAAAAAAAGCCCAGGACCAGATGGGTTTAGTGCAGAGTTCTATCAGACCTTCAAAGAAGATCTAATCCCAGTTCTTCACAAACTATTCCACAAAATAGAAACAGAAGGTCCTCTACCCAACTCATTCTATGAAGCCACAATTACTCTGATACCTAAACCACAAAAAGACCCAACAAAGATAGAAAACTTCAGACCAATATCCCTTATGAATATTGATGCAAAAATCCTCAATAAAGTTCTTGCTAACCGAATCCAAGAACACATCAAAACAATCATCCATCCTGACCAAGTAGGTTTCATCCCAGGGATGCAGGGATGGTTCAATATACGGAAATCCATCAACTTAATCCAGTATATAAACAAACTCAAAGACAAAAACCACATGGTCATCTCATTAGATGCGGAAAAAGCATTTGACAAGATCCAACACCCATTCATGATAAAAGTCTTGGAAAGATCAGGAATTCAAGGCCCATACCTAAACATGATAAAAGCAATCTACAGCAAACCAGTAGCCAACATCAAAGTAAATGGTCAGAAGCTTGAAGCAATCCCTCTAAAATCAGGGACTAGACAAGGCTGTCCACTTTCTCCATACCTATTCAACATTGTACTTGAAGTCCTAGCCAGAGCAATTCGACAACAAAAGGAGATCAAAGGGATACAAATTGGAAAAGATGAAGTCAAAATATCACTTTTTGCAGATGATATGATAGTATATATAAGTGACCCTAAAAATTCCACCAGAGAACTCCTAAGCCTGATAAACAGCTTCGGTGAAGTAGCTGGATATAAAATTAACTCAAACAAATCAATGGCCTTTCTCTACACAAAGAATAAACAGGCTGAGAAAGAAATTAGGGAAACAACAACCTTCTCAATAGTCACAAATAATATAAAATATCTTGGCGTGACTCTAACTAAGGAAGTGAAAGATCTGTATAATAAAAACTTCAAGTCTCTGAAGAAAGAAATTATAGAAGATCTCAGAAGATGGAAAGATCTCCCATGCTCATGGATTGGCAGGATCAACATTGTAAAAATGGCTATCTTGCCAAAAGCAATCTACAGATACAATGCAATCCCCATCAAAATTCCAACTCAATTCTTCAACGAATTAGAAAGTGCAATCTGCAAATTCATCTGGAATAACAAAAAACCTAGGATAGCAAAAACTCTTCTCAAGGATAAAAGAACCTCTGGTGGAATCACCATGCCGGACCTAAAGCTCTACTACAGAGCAATTGTGATAAAAACTGCATGGTACTGGTATAGTGACAGACAAATAGACCAATGAATAGAATTGAAGACCCAGAAATGAACCCACACACCTATGGTCACTTGATCTTCGACAAGGGAGCTAAAAACATCCAGTGGAAGAAAGACAGCATTTTCAACAAATGGTGCTGGCACAACTGGTTGTGTAACATGTAGAAGAATGCGAATCGATCCATTCCTATCTCCTTGTACTAAGGTCAAGTCTAAGTGGATCAAGGAACTTCACATAAAACCAGAGACACTGAAACTTATAGAGGAGAAAGTGGGGGAAAGCCTTGAAGATATGGGCACAGGGGAAAAATTCCTGAATAGAACAGTAATGGCTTGTGCTGTAAGATCGAGAATTGACAAGTGGGACCTCATGAAACTACAAACTTCTGCAAGGCTAAAGACACCATCAATAAGACAAAAAAACCACCAACAGATTGGGAAAGGATCTTCACCTATCCTAAATCAGATAAGGGACTAATATCCAATATATATAAAGAACTCAAGAAGGGGGAGTCCAGAAAGTCAAATAACCCCATTAAAAAATGGGGCTCAGAACTGAACAAAGAATTCTCACCTGAGGAATACCGAATGGCAGAGAAACACCTGAAAAAATGTTCAACATCCTTAATCATCAGGGAAATGCAAATCAAAACAACCCTGAGATTCCACCTCACACCAGTCAGAATGGCTAAGATCAAAAATTCAGGTGACAGCAGATGCTGGCGAGGATGTGGAGAAAGAGGAACACTCCTCCATTGTTGGTGGGATTGCAAGCTTGTACAACCACTCTGGAAATCAGTCTGGCGGTTCCTCAGAAAATTGGACATAGTACTACTGGAGGATCCAGCAATACCTCTCCTGGGCATATATCCAGAAGATGTCCCAACCGGTAAAAAGGACACATGCTCCACTATGTTCATAGCAGCCCTATTTATAATAGCCAGAAGCTGGAAAGAACCCAGATGTCCCTCAACAGAGGAATGGATACAGAAATTATGGTACATTTACACAATGGAGTACTACTCAGCTATTAAAAAGAATGAATTTATGAAATTCCTAGCCAAATGGATGGACCTGGAGGGCATCATCTTGAGTGAAATAACACAATCACAAAAGAACTCACACAATATGTATTCACTGATAAGTGGTATTAGCCCAAAACTTAGGATACCCAAGATATAAAATACAATTTGCTAAACGCATGAAACTCAAGAAGAATGAAGACCAAAGTGTGGACACTGTGCACCTTCTTAGAATTGGGAACAAAACACCCAGGGAAGGAGTTACAGAGACAAAATTCGTAGCTGTGATGAAAAGATGGACCATTTAGAGACTGCCGTATCCAGGGATCCATCCCATAATCAGCTTCTAAACGCTGACACCATTGCATACACTAGCAAGATTTTGCTGAAAGGACCCAAATATAGCTGTCTCTTGTGAGATGATGCCGGGGCCTAGCAAACACAGGAGTGGATGTTCACAGTCAGCTATTGGATGTATCACAGGGCTCCCAATGGAGAAGCTAGAGAAAGTACCCAAGGAGCTAAAGGGATCTGCAACCCTATTGTTGGAACAACATGATGTACTAACCAGAACCCCGGAACTCTTGTGTCTAGCTGCATATGTATCGAAAGATGGCCTAGTCGGCCATCAATGGAAAGAGAGGCCCATTGGACTTGCAAACTTTATATGCCCCAATATAGGGGAATGCCAGGGCCAAAAGAATTGGAATGGGTGGGTAGGGAAGTGGGGGGCGCTATGGGGGACTTTTGGGATAGCATTGGAAATGTAATTGAGGAAAATATGTAATAAAAATATTAAAAATCAAAAAAAAAGAAAATTAGGAACCTTTAATAGAACAAAGAAAAATGAATGTAAGATCCATGTACTACCTACTGTACAATAAGCTTCATATTTAAAACTAGTGGATACTTTCCCATCACTTAAAGCAATGTAATTTTAAGCTATATTTGGAAATATGATCCTTAAACTTATTAGGTTCTAATTAAATAAACATGATACCATCTAAAAAAAAAGATATTATTTTGCCATAAAACTAAATAAAGTGTTACTATATGGTACAATCTGAAATAAGATAGAAACAAATCATTGTAGTAAGTAAAGTAGCTAGATATTAAAAAGGTCCTGAAGGGGTCTGCAACCCTATAGGTTGAACAAGAATATGAACTAACCAGTACCCCCAGAGCTCATATCTCTAGCTGCATCTGTAGCAAAAGACGTAGGGAAGAGAGGCCCCTTGGTATTGCAAACTTTATATGCCCCAGTACAGGTGAATGCCAGGGCCAAGAAGTGGGAGTGGGTGGGTAGGGGAGCAGAGCAGAGGCAGGGTATAGGGAACTTTCGGGATAGCATTTGAAATGTTTATAAAGAAAATATCTAATAAAATAAATAAGTATATAAAAAGTAAAAAATAAATAAAAAGGTCCAACATTGTATCATACCATTATAGGAAATTGGCAAATGTATAAAGACAAAAAGTAGATTAATGGGTGATCTTCAGTGGCTAAGTGAATGGAGGAATGAGTATACTTCATGTGTATTGAGCTTCCATTTGGGACAATGAAAATATTTTGGAGTTGGTGATGGATATACAAGTTTGTCAGTGTACTGAATGTCACTAAACAATGATTTTATAGTTCTTCATTTTATGTTTGTATAATGTTTAAAATAATAAAAGGAAAACAGTTTTAAGTCATAAAAAAAAATGCTGTCCTTGTGCCCTCTAGTGAGTCTACCTAAGGGTTTATCTTGTTGATTTTCTCAAAGAACCAACTCCTCATTTGGTTAATTCTTTGAATAGTTCTTCTTGTTTCCACTTGGTTGATTTCACCCCTGAGTTCGAATATTTCCTGCTGTCTACTCCTCTTGTGTGAATTTTCTTCCTTTTTCTCTAGAGCATTTAGATGTGTTGTCAAGCTGCTAGTGCGTGCTCTCTCTAGTTTCTTTTTGGAGGCACTCAGAGCTATGAGTTTCTGTGGAAAGCCGTGAGCAATCGCCATTACAAGATGGCAATAGCTTCAGCTGTGCCTAACTAGTAAACAAGCCTCGTGCTCAGGTGCGAGAGTGAATTCATGCCAAGTCACTCCCCATCTCGGTGAGTAGTAATGAGGTGATGAGCAACAAATCAGGTGCTGACATGCCACACTGAGTGCTATATAAGCAGCACCATTTTCCGGGTTCTGGGTCTTCCCTCCTGAAGAAGCAATAAAGCTTTTGCTGCAAAAGAATCTGGTCGTCCGAGTGTCTTCTTGCTGGTGAGAACAATAGCTCGGGACAAGTGGTGCCGAAGCCCAGGAACTTCATACCATCATGGGCGCAAGGGAGACCCTCAGTTCGCGGGGCGGGTTCAGAACTGCGGGACTCGTAAGGCTCTCTAAGGTATGTTCAGTCTTGAAATTTCTCCAGCATTAGAGGCCTTTTTGTATGTTTTCATGGGGTTCATTCTTTTTCTTTTGATTATGTGCTGCTTCCACAGCTGGAACTGCTGACTGGTTCTCAGTCACGGTCAGGCACAGTTAGATAAAAGGGCAGCGAGCAGTATGGGAACCTCCCACTCCATGGTGACCGCCTTAAGGTTGGTCTTGAGGCAGTGTGGCCTAAAAATCGCCACTTAGACAATAGAGGGTTTTGTTAAAGAGATAGATCGTGCAGCGCCATGGTATGCATGCTCAGGGTCATTAACTATCGCCTCTTGGGAGAAACTGAAAGAAGATCTAGTTAGGGAACAACAGAACGGCAAACTTAAAGCAGGGACCATGCCATTGTGGAAGCTGGTAAGATCATGCTTAAAAGACAAGGATTGTCAACAAATGGTTGAGGCAGGGCAGAGGGTCCTAGAGGAGGTCCAAGACAGTCTATCAGAGACAGAGCGGGGAGAAAGGTTAAGTGTTCAGAGGAAAGAAGGTGCACCTAAGAATAAAAGCCTTTCCACGGGCCTTGAGCCCGAGAAAAAGAGAAATAAGGGAAAGAATGCCCTGGGAGTGCTTAGAAAAAGGGATGGAAAGGGAGAGACGAAGAGAGATCGAGCTGGGGAGGCACATAAGGGAAGGAGCCTCTATCTGCCATTAGATGAGTTCAAGGCACTAGCTGTTAGTAGTTCAGAATCGGATGAGGAACTTAGCCCCTCTGAGGAAACCGACTTAGAGGAAGAAGCAGCTCACTATGAGGGAGAAAGATACCAGCCAGATGAAAGACGAGCTAATTAGTCACAGAATAAGACAAAAGCAGCTAGAGACAAATGTCAGCTCGCTACATGGTCTCCAGGCCCTCGACCTCTGGGTCCTAGTGTACCTCCGCCCTATGTGCAGAGGTATCATTCACCTCCACCCTATGTGCAGAGGTATCATTCAGACTCATTCATTCCAAAAGAGGAACAGAGAAAAGTGCAACAAGTGTTTCCAGTCTTTGAAGGCGCTGATGGCGGATGCATTTATGCTCTGATGGAGTATATACAGATTAAAGAGCTTGCTGAGTCAGTCCGTAACTATGGAGTCAACGCCAATTTTACTATAGCGCAAGTCAAAAGGCTTGCTACTCTGGCAATGACTCCCGGGGATTGGATGACTGTTGTAAAAGCTGCAGCTCCTAACATGTGAATGTATCTAAAATGGAAAGCTTTGTGGCAAGACTCCTGCCAAGCACAGGCAAGGGCCAATACCACCGTTGAAGGGGTCCAAAGAACATGGACTTTTGAGTTGCTTACAGGTCAGGTACAACATGCTACTAACCAGACAAATTACCATTGGGGAGCGTATGCCCATATCTCCGCTGCCGCCATTAAGGCATGGAAGGCACTCTCTAGGAAGGGAGAGGCAAGTGGACATTTGACAAAGATTACTCATGGCGCCCAGGAGTCGTTCTCAGACTTTGTGGCTAGAATGACAGAAGTGGCAGGGAGAATTTTTGGAGACCCAGAGGCAGCTATGCCTTGAATTGAACAGTTTGTCTATGAACAGGCTACGCAGGAGTGCAGGGCAGCTATTACACCCAGAAAGAGCAAGGGATTGCAGGACTGGTTGAAGGTTTGCTGTGAGCTTGGAGGGCCACTCACTAATGATGGTTTGGCAGCTGCCATTCTACAAGGGCAAAAGAGCCCTGACATGGCTGAGCTCAAACTCTGCTATAATTGTGGCAAACCAGGACACTTAAAAAAGGACTGTAGAGCCATTGTCAAAAGGAGAGCACCAGGACTGTGTACTAAGTGTGGGAAAGGGTATCATTGGGCCAGAGATTGTCACTCAGTCAGGGACATTCGAGGCAGGCCCCTGCAGCCAGAATTTTCTCAACAGTAGAGAATGAGGCCATTTCAAAAAATGGGTATCAGGGCCCCAGGTCTCAGGGCCCAAAAACATATGGGATCCCGGCAGACAAAAGGTGGACCCCACAGTCCGCAGGGCAGCAGAAGGATCAGCTAGATTGGACCTCCATGCCACCACCCGATTCATGCTGATGCCCCAAATGGGGGTGCAGCCTGTTCCTACTGACTACAAAGGGCCTCTGCCATCCAAAAGTGTCGGCCTAATACTGGGCCGGGCCTCCCTTACCTTACAAGGCCTTATTGTTCACCCTGGAGTTGTAAATCAAGATTATGAAGGGGAACTTCAAGTTCTCTGTTCCTGTCCTCAGGGTGTCTTTTCTATTTCACAAGGGGATAGAATAGCTCAGTTAATAATTTTGCCAAGCCTACATGGCTGTTTTCCTTCCTCTGGTGTCCCTCGAGCTGCCAGAGGGATTGGTTCTACTGGAAATGATTCTGCTTACTTAATAATGCCTCTTGATTTCAGGCCATCCTTAGAATTAGTTATAGAAGGGAAATAATTTAAAGGGATTGTAGACACAGAAGCAGATAAAAATATCATCTCTTCTCACTGGTGGCCAAATTCCTGGCCCATTACTCAGTCATCACATTCTTTACGGGGGCAGGGCTATCAGTCCTGCCCCACTGTTAGCTCCCGTTCTTTGAGCTGGCAAGTGCCTAAAGGTCAAATGGGACGATTCACTCCCTATGTTTTACCACTCCCAATAAATCTCTGGGGGAGAGACATTTTACAGGCACTGGGAATGATCTTGACTAATGAATACTCGCCACAAGCTGTTCAAATGATGAAGAAAATGGGCTATAAAGAAGGAAGGGGATTAGGGAAAGGAGAGCAGGGTAGACTGGAACCTATTCCTCAAGAAGGTAATAATGGGAGACAAGGTTTGGGTTTTTCCTAGGGGCCGTTGAGGGCTCCATGCCCATACCATGGCTTACAGAGGATACTGTCTGGATTCCTCAATGGCCTCTCTCCTCTGAAAAATTAGGAGCCACAAAACTGATTTCTGAACAGATACACTTGGGTCATTTAGAGCCCTCTACTTCACCCTGGAATACACCTATTTTCGTAATTAAGAAAAAAAATCTGGCAAATGGCACTTATTACATGATCTTAGAGCAATTAATGCACAAATGTGCCTGTTTGGGCCAGTTCAGCGAGGGTTACCCTTGCTTTCTGCCTTACCCAAAAATTGGGAAATTGTAATTATAGATATTAAAGATTGTTTTTTCTCTATGCCTTTATGCCCTCAAGATAGGCAAAGATTTGCATTTACTATCCCAGCCATTAATCATTTAGAGCATAATCAAAGATACCAATGGAAGGACCTACCTCAGGGGATGGCATATAGCCCCACCATGTGTCAACTGTATGTGCAATTGGCACTTAAATCAGTTAGAGAGCACTTTCCATCATTACATGTAATACTTTATATGGATGATATTTTGATTTGCCATAAAAATTCACAGTTATTGCAAGATGCATACCCTATATTAATAAAAACGTTAGGGCAATGGGGATTACAGGTGGCCACCGAAAAGGTGCATATTGCTTGAATGGGAGCCTTCCTAGGGTCACTCATTTATCCTGACAAAATTGTTCCTCAAAAATTAGAGATTCACAAAGATCAACTACATACCTTGAATGATTTCCAAAAATTGCTGGGAGATAATAATTGGCTTAGACCATTTTTGAAAATTCCATCAGCAGAATTAAAGCCCTTATTTGATATATTAGAGGGAGATACCCACATCTCCTCCCACAGAGCACTTACCCCAGCTACATGCCAAGCTTTACAAACTATAGAAAAGGCCTTACAATATGCTCAATTACAATGCATTGACAAGTCGAAGTCATTTGAATTGTGCATATTAAAAACTGCACAGTTACCAACAGCAGTCTTGTGGCAAAATGGACCCTTATTGTTGTTCCACCCTAATGCCTCCCCTGCAAAAATCATTGAGTGGTATCCTAATGCAGTTGGCTCAACTTGCACTTCGGGGGATAAAAACAGCCATTACTCGTTTTGGGAAAGAAACTCATATGCTAATTGTGCCTTATACCTCTGCTCAAGTTCAAACCCTGGCAGCAACAACTAATGATTGGGCAGTCTTGGTTGCCTCCTATTCAGGAAAAATTGATAATCATTATCCAAAACATGCAATCTTACAGTTTGCCTTAAGCCAAGCCATAGTGTTTTCAGTAATAACAGTCAAACACCCACTTCCAGATGGGGTAGTAGTGTATACAGATGGATCCAAATCTGGCATAGGTGCATATGTAGTAAATGGCCAAGTAACATCTAAACAATATAATGAGACATCACCCCAGGTTGTAGAGTGTTTGGTGGTCCTTGAAACTTTCCCATTCCTTATATGTGGTTAATGCAGTTAATACACTTGAAGTTGCTGGTTTAATTAGACCCTCTAGCAAGCTTGCTCACATTTTTCAGCAAATTCAGTCTGCCCTGTTACATAGAAGACATCTTGTTTATATTACTCATGTCAGGGCTCATTCTGGCCTTCTTTGCCCCATGTCTCATGGAAATGACTTGGCAGACAAAGCCACTAGAATCGTGGCTACTGCTCTGTCCTCGCAGGCAGAGGCTAAAAGGGAGTTTCATAAACGCTTCCACATGACAGCTAAAACTTTACGCCGCCATTTCACTTTAACCAGGAAAGAAGCTCGTGACATTGTCACCCAATGTCAAAACTGTTGTCAATTTCTGCCTACTCCTCATGTAAGGGTAAACCCCCGAGGCATCAGGCCATTACATGTCTGGCAAATGGATGTCACTCATATTTCCTTCTTTGGAAGAAATCAATATTTACATATTTCCATTGACACCTGCTCTGGTGTTATGTTTGCTACACCTTTAACAGGTGAGAAAGCCTCTCATGTTATACAGCACTATTTAGAAGCTTGGAGTGCTTGGGGCAAGTCCACAATCCTTAAAACTGATAATGGGCCAGCATATACCTCTGCTAAATTTCAACAATTTTGTCATCAAATGGATGTCACTCATCTGACTGGCCTTCCTTATAATTCTCAAGGACAAGGCATTGTAGAACGTGCACACCGTACACTCAAGTCTTATTTTATAAAACAAAAAGGGGGAGTTGATGAGACTCTGCCCTCAGTGCCAAGAGTAGCTGTATCCATGGCACTCTTCACACTTAATTTTTTGAATCTTGATGAGCAAGGTCGCTCTGCAGCTGATCGACATAGCTCAGACCCTGATAGACCAAAAGAAATGGTGAAATGGAAGGATGTCTTATCTGGTCTGTGGAAAGGCCCAGGTCCTATTTTAATAAGATCCAGGGGAGCTGTCTGTGTTTTTCCACAGAGTGAAGACAATCCATTTTGGCTGCTGGAACGACTCACCCACAAGATATTAATCAAGGATGGTGTAGAAGATGCTGACCTCCTGAGGACTGCTCCTGATTCTGACAATACTGAACTTGTCTCAGGTTCCTAGTATGATGGGCAAACAGAGATGGGCCATTCTCTCGGCTTTCCCTAAACCAATGCCAGTTCGCCATGATGCTATAGTTTTTCCAAAATTCTTTACTACTAATAAAAAAACTGGACTTACCATATTTGCCATTTGACCCTTTACGGGTCCCATTAGGAGAAAATAGCTCCCTCCAAGAACAGGATTCCCTATGTTTTCAATTATCACAAAAGGGGGACTGTATTCATCTCAGTATTCGTATGTTAGGATCATTTTTGGATAGTGGGACTGTAAATTTCACCCAAACCCGAGGAAAAGGAAACAATGATATTATTCATGTTACGTGGTTCTGGTGGCAATCGACAGTCTGGCTAAATGGTACATTTCTGTCTCCTAATTGGAATGAGATGGAGCGTCCTCGTCAACCCAAGAGTGCTCCTCATTGTGGTAGAGAGGATGTAGGGGAGTTGCCAGCATGGTCAGACTACCAGTCATCTGTAGCCAGATAGATTGATGAGCACAAATATTTTACCTTCTCCCCCAATATGTTGTTTGGGCCTAAAAAAGAGTTTGTAATGAGAACGGGCCTCTTCTTGCAGGACCGCAGAATGAGCCCTTACTGCAAATGGCTACTTTGTGAGATTATTGGAAGCTGTACAGATCTTAACCCCCTTGTTTTCTTAAAAGGGGGTGCTGTAGAAAAGGCCATTTACACTGGTCTCTCCAATTATACCCTGATTGGGGCAAATGGATCAACAAAAAATATATATAATTCATACTGAAAAAATCTCTGGTTTAAATAAGACACAGATTAATTCAACCAGCTATATATTGACTCCAGTATGTGTCTATCCTCCCTTTTTGTTTATTTTGTCTAATGATTCATTTGAAAGCTGTGTAAATGATTCCTGTTGGATTTCTCAATGTTGGGATATAACAAAGGACACCCGCACCATGGTGGCCCGGATCCCACGTTGGATCCCTGTGCTGATGGAAACACCCTCCACCTTATCCCTGTTTCGACAAAAAAGAGATTTTGGCATTACTGTTACCGTGATCATAGCAATTTCAGCCAGTTCAGCTGCTGCTACAGCTGCAGGGTATGCTATGGCTAGTACGGTCCAAACAGGCACAAAATTAAATCAGCTTTCCGTCAATCTGACTGATGCCATAAATGTCCAAACTTCTGCTAGTGCCCAGTTGAAGGGAGGGCTGATGATTTTGATCTGGTTGAGGAACAGATAGGTGTCCTATATAAGTTGGCCCAGTGGGTTGTGAAAGAAAATTGGGCGCTCTGTGTATTACCAGTGTCCAATATGAAAATTTTACTCATGCAGCTAATCTGTCTAGACAGCTCTCCTTGTATCTTGCAGAAAATTGGTCCGAGGGGTTCGATTAGACTCTTGAGGCCCTAAGGGTGACAGTTTTAAGGATCAACTCAATGCGAGTGGACCTGTCATTGACAGAGGGCCTCTCCTCCTGGATTTCATCTGCATTATCTTATTTTAAGGAATGGGTGGGGGTAGGTTTATTTGGTACTGCCATCTGCTGTGGACTTGTGTTCATGCTCTGGTTGGTTTGCAAGCTCAGAGCCCAACAAACACGTGACAAGGTCGTCATTGCACAAGCACTTTTGGCCTCCCCCAAAATCTGGCTATCTATGCTCAAGAATTAGTCGGCATTTGTCATTTCTTGGCTGGCCTCTTTTGTAGAGTTCGCCCTAGGTCATTTAGTAGTTACTGTCACATAGCACTATGGTATCCAGGGACGGGCAACTTTCCTCATGCACAGATCAACCTAAGACACGGGGTCCAGTGGCGATAGGGTTACCCTATGACGGGAAAGGCTGTAACATTAGAGGAACGACCTAAGACAAAAGCCACAGCGGATAGACATAATTACACAGACCTAGTCCAGCCTCATTTTAATAAAACAAAAAGGGGGAGATGTGGAAAGCCATGAGCAATCGCCATTACAAGATGGTGATAGCTTCCACTGTGCCTAACTAGTAAAAAAGCCTTGTGCTCAGATGCGAGAGTGAATTCACGGCAAGTCACTGCTCATCTCGGGGCATAGTAATGAGGTGATGGGCGAGCAACAAATCAGGTGCTGACACGCCACACTGAGGGCTATATAAGCAGCACTATTTTCTGGGTTCTGGGTCTTCCCTCCTGAAGAAGCAATAAAGCTTTTGCTGCAAAAGAATCTGGTCGTCCGAGTGTGTTCTTGCCAGCGAGAACAATAGCTCAGGACAAGGTTCCCTCTTAGATATGATTTCATTGTGTCCCATAGGTTTGGGTATGTTGTGGCTTCATTTTCATTAAACTCTAAAAAGTCACTAATTTCTTCCTTTATTCCTTCCTTGACCAAGGTATCATTGAGAAGAGTATTGTTCAGTTTCCACGTGAATGTTGGCTTTCCATTATTAATGTTGTTATTGAAGATAAGCCTTAGTCCATGGTGGTCTGATAGGATGCATGGGACAATTTCAATATTTTTGTATCTGTTGAGGCCTGTTTTGTGACCAATTTTATGGTCAATTTTGGAGAAGGTCCCGTGAGGTGCTGAGAAGAAGGTATATCCTTTTGTTTTAGGATAAAATGTTCTGTAGATATCTGTTAAGTCCATTTGTTTCATAACTTCTGTTAGTTTCACTGTGTCCCTGTTTAGTTTCTGTTTCCATGATCTGTCCATTGATGAAAGTGGTGTGTTGAAGTCTCCCACTATTATTGTGTGAGGTGCAATGTGTGCTTTGAGCTTTACTAAAGTGTCTTTAATGACTGTGGCTGCCCTTGCATTTGGAGCATTATATTCAGAATTGAGAGTTCCTCTTGGAGGATTTTACCTTTGATGAGTATGAAGTGCCCTTCCTTGTCTTTTTTGATAACTTTGGGTTGGAAGTTAATTTTATTCGATATTAGAATGGCTACTCCAGCTTGTTTCTTCCTACCATTTGCTTGGAAAATTGTTTTCCAGCCTTCTACTCTGAGGTAGTGTCTATCTTTTTACCTGAGATGGGTTTCCAGTAAGCAGCAGAATGTTGGGTCCTGTTTGTGTAGCCAGTCTGTTATTCTATGTCTTTTTATTGGGGAATTGAGTCCATTGATAATAAGAGATATTAAGGAAAAGTAATTGTTGCTTCCTTTTATTTTTGTTGTTAGAATTGGCATTCTGTCCTTGTGGCTGTCTTCTTTTTGGTTTGTTGAGGGATTACTTTCTTGCTTTTTCTAGGGCGTGATTTCTGTCCTTGTATTGTTTTTGTTGTTGTTGTTGTTGTTGTTGTTGTTTTCTCTTATTATCCTTTGAAGGGCTGGATTCGTGGAAAGATAATGTGTGAATTTAGTTTTGTTGTGGAACACTTTGTTTTCTCCATCTATGGTAATTGAGAGTTTGGCCGGGTATAGTAGCCTGGGATGGCATTTGTGTTCTCTTAGTGTCTGTATAACATCTGTCCAGGCTCTTCTGGCTTTCATAGTCTCTAGTGAAAAATCTGGTGTAATTCTGATCGTCCTGCCTTTATATGTTACTTGACCTTTCTCCCTTACTGCTTTTAATATTTTATCTTTATTTAGTGCATTTGATGTTCTGATTATTATGTGTCGGGAGGAATTTATTTTCTGGTCCAGTCTATTTGGAGTTCTGTATGCTTCTTTCTTATATGTTCATGGGCATGTCATTCTTTAGATTTGGGAAGTTTTCTTCTATAATTTTGTTGAAGATATTTGCTGTCCCTTTAAGTTGAAAATCTTCATTCTCATCTACTCCTATTATCCGTAGGTTTGGTCTTCTCATTGTGTCCTGGATTTCCTGGATGTTTTGAGTTAGGATTTTTTTGTGTTTTGTATTTTCTTTGATTGTTGTGCCGATGTTCTCTATGGAATCTTCTGCACCTGAGATTCTCTCTTCCATCTCTTGTACTCTGTTGCTGATGTTCACATCTATGGTTCCAGATTCCCTTCTTAGGGTTTCTATCTCCAGTGTTGCCTCACTTTGGGTTTTCTTTATTGTGTCTACTTCCCTTTTTAGGTCTTGGATGGTTTTATTCAAATCCATCACCTGTTTGGTCGTGTTTTCCTGCAATTCCCTAAGGGATTTTTGTGTTTCCTCTTTAAGGTCTTCTACCTGTTTAGCTGTGTTCTCCTGTATTTTTTTAAGTGAGTTGTTAAAGTCCTTCTTGATGTCCTCTACCATCATCATGAGATATGCTTTTAAATTGGGTCTAGCTTTTCGGATGTGTTGGGGTGCCCAGGACTAGGTGGGGTGGGATTACTGCGTTCTGATGATGGTGTGTGGTCTTGATTTCTGTTAGTTGGATTCTTAACTTTGCCTTTCGCCATCTGGTAATCTCTGGAGCTAGTTGTTATAGTTGTCTCTGGTTAGAGCTTTTTCCTCAGGTGATTATGTTACCCTCTATCAGCAGACATGGGAGACTAGCTCTCTCCTTAGTTTCAGTGGTCAGAGTACTCTCTGCAGGCAAGCTCTCCTCTTGCAGGGAAGGTGCCCAGATATCTGGTGTTAGAACCTGCCTCCTGGCAGAAGTTTTGTTCCACTCAACAGAGGTCTTAGTATCCCATGGGGGATCCTGTGGGGGTTCTTGAGGGGATCCAGAGACTCCACAGGCAAGGAACCCCAGTGCTGGAGTGGACCAGAAGGGACTTTTGCCCCTGATCAGGCCGGGTCATCTGCTTCCCTAATTAATGCAGTCTCAGGTCCCGTGCAATTGGATTGGAGCAGACACTGTGTTCCACTCACCAGAGGTCTTAAGATCCCGTGGGGGATCCTGTGCGTGTCCTTGAGGTGGTCCAGAGTCTCCTGGGACAAGGAACCCCGGTGTTGGAGTGGACCGGAAGGGTCTTGCATTGAAATACAATTGTATTAGCCAAATCATCATCATTTTGACAAAATTCTTCAGGAAAGAAACATGAAAGAGTAAATGTCGATTTTGGCTGTTGTGTTCAGCAAATTAAATCCATGGGATTAAACCCAGCATTTGGAGTCTGGGAAAGGGCTAAAAGTGTTTGAGAGTACATGTTGGAGCAAAATTATTCACCAGGAATACAAGGAAGAGAATCATGTAGGAATTGTTGAGGAACAAATTATTCCATTCAGTGACATCCAAAGTGACCTATTTCCTCTGTATAGAACATACCTCTGAATAGTTTATTATGATATGCTTATTGATCTAGTTTCCTTCTCTTTTGCTATAATAAAACACTGATCAATAGTAAGTTGAAAAGAAAAAAGTTCATTTGGATTATAGATTATAGTTTATTATCAAGAGAAGTCAAGGTAAGAACTCAAGGCTTTGGAAAAAAATCTTCTAATATATTTGCATTTTCTATGTCTAAAGCATAACATTTTTTACTATGGGCCACTAGGGTTCATGTACATTTTACAGTGAAAAATGAATTCAGTTCTTCTCTAGTAGTCTCCATAATTCTAATTGACACCATATTGTTCAAAATACTTAGTCTAAAATCTTCTCTGATACTTAAGGTAAACCCCTATAAAATTTAAGAAATTGGTTCCAGTGATCCAATGTACAGTTGCATAAGGTAAAAATGTCCATTATAAAAGAAAAGAAAGAGAAACCAAAAAGAAAGATTGGGGCCAAAGTAATGTCATAATTCAGCTGAGAAAATATTGGATGCTGTGTCTCCATATCTAGCACCAAAATCACAAAATGGGGTGACATGATCTCCAAAAACTTGAGTGGTCAGAATGGTTTTGACATCTGTACATGACCTTTGTCTTGAATTGACTCTGGCTCCTTTCTGTACTTTTAATGTCAGAAATTCCATATTATAGCATCTTCATCTTCCAAGAGTCTCTAATGCAGCTTTGTAGAGGAATTTTAATCTAGCAACATGGCTTCTCTGGCAAGAGGTCACATCCAAAGTCCTTAGTCTATATGAACAAACTAGATAGTATACAGACAAACCTTTAATCCCAGGAAGCAGATTTTAAGCAGATCTCCGAGTTCAAGGCTAGCCTGGTATAGAGCAAGTTTCAGGTAAAAAAAAAGAAGAAGAAGAAGAAGAAGAAGAAGAAGAAGAAGAAGAAGAAGAAGAAGAAGAAGAAGAAGAAGAAGAAGAAGAAGAAGAAGATAGGTACAGATATGTTGTTACACATCCCACTCAGGAAGCAGAGGCATGCAGATCTCTGAGTTCTAGGCAGTCAGTTTCATTGAGTCAGTGAGTTGAAAGGCAGTACAGTGAAGTGGAGTTTATGACAGTTCAGTTCATGGAGTTCAGAGTCAGTTTTACAGGGGAAGTTTTACAGACAGATTGCAGACAGAAAAAGCTAGATACACATGAAGACAGAATGACCCAGAGAATGAGAAGGAACCAGGCAATAAGAACTGATAGCTACAGTTATTTTGACACCAATCAGAGCAATTCAGTGAGAAGCTGAGAGAAGCCAGATTAAATCTGTCAGCTTGTAGAGGATATTGAACCAGAACAGCTGAGTTGAACTAGGCAGCTAGAGTTCAGAAAGAGCTAGAAAGGGTGAACTTATTGAGCAGTAAGCCTCCAAAACTACAAATACTTCAGGTGAATAAAAGATACTTTTACACAGACAGTGTTAGCTTTATCTTCACAGCAAAATATGTCAAATATTCAGGAGTTTTCTACAAAGACTCTTGCCACACATTGCCTAGTTTCCAAGGCATTTCTTTGAAATCTTTGGGAAACCTAAATGCTTCCAGAAATCTTGCATTCTCCATGCGTGCAAATGGACATCACATGTGTGATGCCATGTTCAGTCACCATGATGAGCAGTAACTCTTAAATTATTTTTATACAAAGACTACCCTATGTTCTGGAAGCCTCAAAGACTGGAATGACTACAGAGAAAGAAATGCTTTATAAAACAATTTGTAAGTAACTGTTTAAGCAATGTGTCTTGACACTCTATTTTTATGTTTTGGCCCACATTGGATGATTTGTGGAAAATCCCTGAGATTATCTGGGGGCATCTTTTTGAGATTAATATCTACTTTAGCAGGCACTTTTTTGTCCATTCCAACTTTACATTATTTTTTGTTTTGACTAATCTAATACTTTTTTTTTGTAATATTTCCACTTACAATTGATATTGCCTGCCTACATGTGTGCAAGTATGAGACCATGTATTGTTCCAGAAGTAGTCTTTCAAGGTATATATCCTGAAGGAAAGTGACTCTTCATCTCATAAGACAATCAATAGATTAATAGCACCATGTAATATTGAAAAGCTAAAGCTTCTGCATTGAAAAGAACACTATCATTACAGTGGTAGCCTATATAATGGGAAAGTACTTGCACCATTTGTATACCACAGGACAGAATGCACACAGAATTTTAAAAAAACGAAATATCACAATAAAAACTCAAATTCGTCGAGCAGTGCTGGTGCACACCTTTAATCCCAGCACTTGGGAGGCAGAGGAAGGTAGATTTCTGAGTTCAAGGACAGCCTGGTCTACAGAGTGAGTTCCAGGACATCCAGTGCTATACAGAGAAACCCTGTCTCAAAAAAAAGGCAAATTCAATGATGGTATTTTCACTAAGTATCATATTTTTTAATCAGTATAGTCATAGAATTATTAGTCAAACCAATAAGGCAGGAAAAGAAAATTAAAGGTATCCAAATAGAAAAAAAAAAGAAGTCAACTTATCCCTACTTGAAAATGATATGATACTGTATATATTTTTTTAAAAAGTCATCCAAAACAGTGATAGGAATAATTAACATTTCAGCAACGTGTCAGGTTAAAACATTTAGCTCTAAAAATCAGTAGTCTTTCTATAAACCTGCAGCACATACACTGTCAGAGAGATCATGGGCACACTCCCATTTACAATAGCATGCAAAACAATAAAATACCTTGGGATAAACTTAAGATGGAGGTTAAAGATATATACAATGGACATTTCAAGTCTATGAAGAAAGAGATTGGTAAAGACACTAGAAATGGAAAGGTATCCAATATCCATGTATCAATACTGTTAATTTTGTGAAAATGACCATCTAGCCAAAAGGTTCATCAATTTAAAGGTTCCCCCTATCACAAACTCAAGACACACAATATTCTTCCCAGAAACAGATAGAAATAAGCATCCTAAAATTCATATGGAACCAGAAAAGACCCCAGGTAGGTAAAACGATACTGGGAAAAAAGAATACTGTAGGTATTGCTATTCCAGATTTCAAGATATATGATAGATCCACAATAATAATAATAATAATAATTTGGTACTGCTATAAAAACAGACATGGCAGTCAAATTGAATAGAAGACTCAACAAGAGTACAAGTAACTATAGCTATCTGATAGTTACTAAAGGGCTAAGAACATATACTAGAGAAAATATAGGGTATTATGTTGTGGGAAATACTAAATAATAATAATAATAATAATAATAATAATAATATAATAATAATAATAATAATAATAATGAAACCAGCATGTTCCTGCACTTATGCCAGCAACTCTCACCACCAGCGGTCTGGCCAGCCATGTTCGGGCAGGCAATGGCCAAACTGTTTTTATCTCGTAAAGACTCTGACTCAGAGCTCCATAATCTCTCCACACAGCTCATTAGGTTCCCACTGGCATGTCACTACCACTGCAGTCCCTGAGCTTCAAAACCCCCAAAACCTTTGTGGAGTACCTCAGGCAAACACACACTTTGCCACCATACATTTCTCTCTTGAACCCAGACAAGTCATTGCATGAAGGAAAACAACACAAACTTAGTTCAGAAACAACAGTAACTCAATCGCTGGGTGCAACAACTAAAATCTTAACTTGTAAGCCTTATTAAATCTAAATCCTCTGGTGGCAAATCCAAATGGACCCACCATTGAAACTAGGAGACACTCACAGCTACATCTTGTCCTCATGCTATCCCAGTCTAAATAGACCTAACTACCTGCTGTTTCTTCTCTTTCTCCATCAAACATAGAAGTCCCCCTACTCTCCAAGTGCTTGGCTCCTTTATACATTAGGGAATTGGTTCACAAGAAGTCACCTGAGTCTAACTCTCTCCTTGTCCACAACTCATCCCAGGTGAGCGGAATTAACATCAACATACAATCAGCACCAGGCCCATCCACAACAGTATTAAACAAATGATTCTGGGAAAACTTGGTGTCCATATGCAAAAGAATGAAATTAGAGTCACATGTACCACCATGTACAAAAATAAGATGCAGGAGGATCAAAGATTTCAATTGCAACTTGAAACATGAAAACTTCTAGAAGAAACATAAGCAGTACTCCACAAGATAAAGGTATAGGAAAGAACTTTCTGAACAATACCCGATTTGCCCAGAAATTAGTGCCAATAACTGACAAATGAGACCTTATAAAACTAAACAGTTCTGTAAACCTAGGAAAATATTTGAGTGAAGAAGTAATCTGCAGAAAAGAAGATAATCTTTTCCAGCTATATATCTTACAAAGGATTAATATCCAGAAAAACTCAACAAACATAGAGCCTAGGAAATAAATGAACCAATTAAAATAAGTCAGGTCCTCTGTGTATATATAATGGTTTCCAGTGTAGTATTTTTTTGGAATTCCTGAGTGAATGAATGAGTCTCTGATGTTTCTTCCTTCTCTTGGGCTCTTTTCCTTCTGCTGGTTTGTCTTGGGCAATTCTGAAGTGATAGTTCTTCTTGTATCTCATTATATTTTATTTTGTTATACATTTTTCTCTTTCATTTATTCTTCTTTCATATATACATCCTGACTGCATTATCGTCTTCCTCCTCTTCTCTGACCTCCTTTCCCCCACCCCCTTCTACTGTATATCCATTTCACATCCATTTACCTTTATAAAAAGCAGACCTACAAGGATATCAACCAAAAGTGATATAACAAGATACAATAAGACTAGGCTCATACCCTCATTTCAAGGCTCAATGAGGCAACCCAGTAGAAGTAAAGGGTCCCTAAAATAAGCCAAAGAGTCAGACACAGCTCTGCTCCCACTGTTAAAAGTCCCACAAGAACACCAAGCTACATAATCATAACATATATGCAAAGGGCCTAGGTCAAACACATATGGGCTCCCTGATTGCCAGTCTAGTCTCTGAGAGCTCGTATGAGCCATGCTTAGTTGATTCTGTGGGCCATGTTTTTCTGGTGTCCTTGACCCTTATGACTCCTACAATTCTCACCCCTTTTTCCCACAGAATTCACAAAGTTCAATCTAATGTTCTCTGAATCTGTTCCTATCAGTTTGCTGAATGAAGCCATTTTGGCTCAAATTTTGGCTCTCTACTAGGTCTCTGTGCTATTCAGCCTCTCTTCCTGCCCCTCCAGGAAGTGACAGCATTGGGCTTCCTCTGGTGGCATGAATCTTAATTTGGGCCAGTGATTTGTTGGCCACTCACACAAGTTCTGCATCAACTTTACCCCAGCATGTATTGCAGCAAGACAAATTGTAGGTTGAAAGTTTCTGGCCTGGTTGATGTCCTAACCCCTCTGCTGTAAGTTTTGCCTGGTTACAGAAGACTTCCAGTTCAAGCTCCATATCTATTCCCCTCCCCGCGATTACTGGGAGGTTTTGTTGGGGTCACCTTCATAGATTTCAGGAAGTTTCCAGTGTACTAGGTTTCTACCTCATGTCAAAGATCAGCTTTGACCCCACAGGGTAAACTGAAGCAGGCAGCAAATGGGGTTCAGTGCTGAGTGTTGCTGATGGGGTTTGGTCCAGATACTGACATGGGATGTCACCTGTGGCAGCCAATGATTAAAGAAGAATAAGGAGAAAATCAAATATTTGCAGACATACACAGAATGGTTGAAATGAAGACGACTCCAGCAGCTTCACACATAGAAATACATACATGCATGCAGAGAGACAGATGGACATACACATATTCACACATTGAATGCATGGGGCAAAGTTCAAACAAACAGACTCTAAGCATTTCACATATACATATAAATACATAGATATATATATACACAAAGTAGGTAGGTGGAACAAGCTCCAACACACAGCCAGACAAGCAATATATACATATTCATAGAGATTTGATAGATGGAACTGAGTTTCAGCACATACCTATACAAAATTTACACATATACATACACATACATATATGCATATGTGCATGTGTGTACATGTACATAAACATATAGACATATACATATATACACATATGTACATATTTATGTATATACATATACACATATGTAGCTATATACATATACACATATACATATATGCATAAAAATATATATGTATACATATATACATATGTACATATGCAAAATCTGTCAAGCAGTATACAAGGTGATTACATTCTATTTTTCTTCTAATGAATGTTGAAGAAAAAACAGTATGTTCCCCAATACCTTTATATACACATATATGTATATACCTATATATATACATATATAACTATATACATAGTTATATATGTATATAACTATATACATATGTACAAACATGCATGCATATATCCATATTTACATATACACATATATGCATAATATGCATATATTCAAGAATACACATATATACATTTATATACACATACACATATATGCATAATATATGTATACATGTGTGCATATATGTATGTGCATGCATACTTATACGCATACATGTGTGCATATATGGATATATGCACATATGCATATATCACATATATACACATACATATATACACATAGTTGATGGGAGGAAAGAACAATGTTACAACATACTCTCATACAAACCTTACATATATACATACAAACACAGAGTTGGTAGAAAGACCAATGTTACAACCACTTTATTCATTTTCCTATGTCTTACATATTCCAGCAAAATCTTTCAAGCAGTATAAAATTACAATGTGATTACATTGTATTTTGCTTCTAGTGAATGGCTATAAAAACAGAGCATGTTCCCAATACCTTTATAAGAAATAACATTATATAGTACAGGTAAAGGAAACAAATTATTCTCAAGAACCTATATAGATTCATACCTAAGCAACTTGTTATAAATTAACAAAGCATGGTCTGGAGATATGACTCAGCAGTTAAGAGCACTGGCTGCTCTTCCAGACATCCTGAGTTCAATTCCCAGTAAACACATGGTGGCTCACAACCATCTATAATGGAATCTGATGCCCTCTTCTGGCATGAAGGTGTACATGCTGGTAGAGCACTCAACTCATCCATAAAATAAAATAAATCTAAATAAAAAAGAAACCAAAGTGTAAGCAAGCAAGATAGTTTTCTCAACTAGTTTCCAGACAGCAATTTGCATTTACAAAGAAATGATTAATTATTTTATTTACCTTTAAAAGTAACTTCATAAGACTCTTTTTTATAGGTTTTGTTTTTGAATATAGATTTTTATTAGTAATTTTATTTATTTTTATTTTAAATGTTATCCTCCTTCCCAGTTTCCCCTTCACAAACCCCCTCTCCCTCTCCTCCCCTGCCTCTATGAGGGTGTTTCCCCACCTGCCCACCCACTCCAGCCTCAGTACCCTACTATTCCTCTACTCCGGGTCATCAAGCCTCCATAGGACCAAGGGGCTCCCCTCCCAGTGATGCCAGGTAAGATCATTCTCTGCTACATATGTATCTAAAGCCATGGGTCCCTCCATGTGTACTCTTTGGTTGCTGATTTAGTCCTTGGGAGCTTTGGGGGGTCTGGTTGGTTGATATTGTTGTTCTTCCTCTGGGGTTGCAAATAGAATTTTAAAAGAAACAAAAATCTACATATTTATATAAAAATCAATCATCTATTTTAATTCCTCAGAATGCATATCTACTTATCAGTAATTCTTAATAAACCATATCAGGAAGCTGAGGACAAAAATGGGTATAAGTAATTAATCATCACCAGTTGAGCCTTGTTGAAGTCACATCAGCCATTGTTCTTGTTCTCAATCATTAAAAGCTACTAGCTTAACTATTAAGAGTGTGCCTTTCTGAACTTTAAATTGTTCCCTAAGATTTGCTAAATCAGAGCCATTAGTAAAAACATTTTAACCTAGCTTCACTAACAATTTTATTCTTCCAAATGCTTTTAAGGGTGGAGGTCATAGCTAAAAAATCTACATTTCTAAGTTATTGCTTAGAGTAGTGACAGAATCATTAATCTGCTCCAGCAGCAATGCCTGAAAAAGCACAAACACTTTTGTCATTAGTGTAGGAGATACTACCCAGTGAGGGGCTGGTAGCCCCCTTAGAGTTTTTCATACAGTCTTAGATAAAGAGGGATATGAAGGCAACAAGCAGAGCAGAACTCCATAATAGTATGAAGTCCTCAGTAAATGTAGTCCTCAGGAATGTGGCAGTGCTAAATGGAGGGCCACATTCCATGAGTTATAAAGCTGTTTGTTGTTCCTCCTGCATGACCCTCAGCAACATCACCCCTGAAGTGTCTCCCCCAATTCCACTTATCTCTCTTACAGTACTTGCTACCTCCATCCCCATCTGCTCCCTCTTATTCCCTTCCTAACCCACTCTCAGAAAAAAACTGTAAAATCTATTCTATTTTCCCTTCCCAGGGAGATCCTTGTGTCTCCCACTGAAACCTCCTTGTTACTTACCCTCTCTGGGTCAGTGGATTTTAGCATGATTATCTGTTACTTAACATGTAATATCCACTTATCATACATACCATGTTTGTCTTTCTGGGAGTGGCTTACTGCACTCAGGATGATTTTTTCTAGTTCCATCCATTTGCTTGTAAATTTCATGATTTCATTATTTTAAACCTCTGAGTAATACTCCATTGTGTAAATATACCATGCTTTCTTTATGCATTATTTGGTTGAGGGACATCTAAGTTGTTTTCAGTTTCTGACTATTATGACAAAATATGCTGTAAGTATAGTTTAACAAGTATCCTTGTAGTGTGGTGGAGTGTTATTTGGGTATATGACCAGTAGTGAGTATATTTTGATATAAAGGAAAACATTTCATTGGAGCTACCTTACAGTTTCCAGTCCACTATCATAATAAAAGAAAGCAGGGCAGCATGCAGGCAGATATGGTGCTAGAGAAGGAGCTGAGAGTTATAGATCTTGATCCACTGTAAGCAAAAGGGGACAGTGTCCCAATGGCAGTCAGAAGAAGACTATCAACGATACTGGGCAGAGACTGAGCACAGGAGAACTCAAAGCCCACCCCAACAGTGAAACACTTCCTCCAACAAGTCAACTCCTTACTCCAACAAGGCCACACGTCCTAATAGTGCCACTACTTATGCACAAGCATTCTAACATATGAATCTATGGGGCCAAACCCATTCAAACTATCACACCACAACTATGAGATTTTGGCTATTTTAGAAGAAAGGAGCCTATATTTCATATATATATATGAAATATATATATATATATACACACATATATACACATATGTGTGTGTGTGTGTGTGTGTGTGTGTAAAAGGAGCCTATTAATTTGAAAAAATGGACATTGTAGGGGTTCAGGTAGAAGACCTGGTTGTGGGTGGTAGTGGGAGAGGAAAGAGAAGGGTGAAAACAATTTAATTCTAATAAAAATTTTAAAATTTAAAAAATTAATGTAGGGAAAATGAACTACACAGAGTTCTCAAAAGATGAAATGCAAATGGCTGAGAAATATATATTAAATGGTCAACATCTTTAGCCACCAGAGAATTTTAAATTTAGACTAATTTGAGGTTTCATCATGCCCTACTCTGAACAGATAAAATACAAAGGAAAAAAATAACAACAAATGCTAAGCAAAAGGAATACTTCCTCACTGTTGGTGGACATGCAAGCTGGTGTAGTCACCATGGAAATTAGTGTGAATGTGCTGTAGAAAGCTAGAAATAGATCTACAGAATGGTGGTTTGAATATGTTTGGACTAGGGAGTCGCACTATTTGGAAGTGTGGTCTTGATTAAGTACGTGTGACTTGTTGGAGGAACTGTGTCACCATGGAGTGGACTTTGAGATCTTCTTCCTAGCTGCCTGAAGAAACGAGTCTTCTCCTGTTTGCCTTCAGAACAAGGTGGTGAATTCTCAGCTCCTCCTGTGCCATGCCTACCTGGGCACTGCCATGCTCTCACCTTATGATAGTGGACTGAACCTCTGAGCCTGTAAGCCAGTATTGTTGTCCCAATATAAGTGTTGCCTTAGTCATGGTGCCTATTCACATCAGTAAAACTCTGACTAAGACATATATTATATTCCAGTAATATGATTCTTAGGCATATTTGCAAATGCCTCTAAATCCTACGACAGAGAAAGTTGTAAGGTCATATCCACCTCTATCCAACTAAAATAAAAACAAGCAAAAGGAACTATGGAACTTTCCCAAAGAGTGAAATAACCAACACCAACAATCCTACCAAATATGACACCTGTAAACTACAACAATAACTAGCATGGCATGGCACAGTAACCCTTAAATGTGTTGTATTAACACATATAATTTTTACTAACTAACAGCTCTATTTCTTTCTTTCTTTTCTTTATTCTCTTTCTTTCTTTCAGATTTACTTTCTTTCATTGTTTTAGTAGATATTTTCTTTCTCTAGTTTTCAAATGTTATCTGCTTCCTGGTTTCCCCTCTGAAAACCCCCATCTGCTCCCCCTCCCCCTGCTCTCCAAGCCACCCACTCCCACTCCTAGCCCTGGCATTCCCCTTCAATGGGGCATAGAGCCTTCACAGGACCAAGGGCCTCTCCTTCCATTGATGACTGACTAGGCCATCCTTTGCTACATATGCAGCTGGAGTCACTATCCCTGACCTAAAGCTGTACTACAGAGCAATTGTGATTAAAAACTGCATGGTATTGGTACAATTACAGGCAGGTAGATCAATGGAATATAACTGAAGACCCAGAAATAAACTCACACCCTATGATCACTTGATCTTTTTTTTTTAATGTTATGAGATGTTTATTCAATCTTTATACAACAGGATATTAATTGGTATGTTAACTTTTCTGAGCACCTCACCCTTGCACCTCACTTCTGAACCTCATCCTTGCATCTCAATCCTCTTCTATCTATTCTATCACTACTGGTCAAGCTTCCTTTTAATTAACCCATTTGTATTCGTTTGTTTGTTTTTTTGTTTTTTTTTTCATTAAAGAAAATTATTATTTTTTTTTATTACGTATTTTCCTCAATTACATTTTCAATGCTATCCCAAAAGTCCCCCATACTTCCCCCCACTTCCCTACCCACCCATTCCCATTCTTTTGGCCCTGGCATTCCCCTGTATTGGGGCATATAAAGTTTGCAAGTCCAATGGGCCTCTCTTTCCAGTGATGGCCGACTAGGCCATCTTTCCATACATATGCAGCTAGAGACAAGAGCTCCGGGGTACTGGTTAGTTCATCATGTTGTTCCAACTATAGGGTTGCAGATCCCTTTAGCTCCTTGAGTACTTTCTCTAGCTTCTCCATTGGGAGCCCTGTGATCCATCCAATAGCTGATCACTTGATCTTTGACAAAGGAGTAAAAATCATCCATTGGATGAAAGGCAGCATCTTCAACAAATGGTACTGGCTCAACTGGTTAGCATGTAGTAGAATGAAAATTGATTCATTCTTATCTCCTTGAATTAACAGCTTCCTAATTGGAATTAAGATCCTTTCAACAAGAGTGAAATCATGCCTAATCCTGGAAACCTAGACAACAATTGTGGGTTAGTAAAGTGATTGATCTTTGAAATCATGCCCTCACTAGATACCAAGCCAACTATCTAGAGGGAGTCAAGTCATGGATCTTGGGGGAGAACCTACAACCACAAGTTTACTAAACCAGCATACCAATCCCCAATTACATTTTAAATGCCTGTTTTATACACACAGATAAATATAGTATACATCATACATCAAGGAAACATATTTTTGTGACAAAGACCATTATAAAAAATGCACAACTAATCAAAATGCAGATCTGTAGAGGCCAATCCCAATAGATACATTTATAAAACATCTCCTGGAACCTTCTGAAAAAGGGGCCAGAATGGTAAGAGCCAGAATGGTAGAGCCAGAGGACAAGTGAATTTGTTGTGACCACCCCTCCTGGTAATGTCAGATGCTGTATCCTTAAAGACTCACCAAAATGACAGCTTAAACATTACAAAACCAACAATAGACATACCAAAGTCGTGAGAAAAGTCCAGAAAAGCTCCAAATCTACAAAAGGAACTACAAGAAACAAGTAAACCTGAAAGTGAGAGAAGCTGGTTTTCCCATAAAGTACACTCCAACAGGTTATCTAATACCAAAATTTTCAGTCCTGAAAACATACATACAAGTTCTATTGTATTATTATACTGATTAAGAATGTTATCTTTAGAAATATTATATATTTATGCATATAACAAGAATTAATAAAATAAAAGAGCCCATGAATTTAAAAGCACTCATCCTGTGTTATTCTATACTTTTATGTGTAGAATGTAGTAAAAATTTTATGCTGTTCCTGGTCTCTTTTTGAATGAATGGATAGGGTAGTCAGTTGTCCTCAAACCATGTAGATGATCTATGTAGCATTTGGCTACTTCTCAAGGATTGAGGGTGTGTCCTTATTGTTGAAGACAGCACACACTTAGGACATATGATTTTGATGATTAAAGCTGGATATGGGATGGAAACCTCTTTCCTGTGGTCTAAGTCCCATGGTTCCAGAAAGTATTATGAATGTTGCTAAGGGAAGGAAGCAATTAAACAGTCCTAACCAGATACAACATATATGAATCATTATAATATCCAGTTTGGCAATGTATATTCAAATGTATAAAACATGGAACTTATACGTTTGTGATAATGAACAGCTGTTTGATTGACTTAATGCCACTGAATAGGAATGAAATCATTTTTGGTACTGGAAAACTAACTAGCTTCCTGGGGCTAGTGAAGTTATAAACATAAGAAGAGAATGTGTTAATGAAAATTTCCTAGACCAGCATAAAATTTTTACTACATTCTACACATAGAAGTATAGATACCACACTTCAACAAAAAGCCTCTGTTTAAAGCAAATGGAGACCTCACAGAAAATAGAAACAAAACACAATGCAGAGATCAGTAGATGATGGTAAGTCCAGCCCCAATGGATAGGATATATTTATATCACAGCTCCTACATCCACAGTTCAGTGAACCCCATGGAAAAGGGAAAGATTGTATTAGCCAGAACACCAAGAAGTCGTCTATGAAACTGTCTCTCTAAAGAAACAGTTGTACAAACATGACCAGATAATTTTAGCATTGGAAGCAAGAAATGTCACTGTATTCCATCTTTAGACAAAGAAACCAATCAACAAATGCTACCGTGGTAAGAATTAGACTTACAAAGGGGTGAGCTCCCATATGGGTTGTCCATTGCAAAGAAGGCTTCTTATGCTCTACCCCAGCTGAAGAGCTATTGGTATTTGATGGTACCTTGTGAACGGAAAGTTATTCTTATCTGAGGTGTGTTCATTGACAAGTTTTCTATACTTTAATGATTAAGCCCTCATTGATACACAGATTTGCAGCACTGTTTAATCTCATTAGGTTATTTTTTAAAGGACTTGGAGCTGGAAAAGTGTGTTACTGAGAAGGGGAAGGTGGAAAGAGGGAGGGGGAGATAATATGATTAAGGTACATTATATGCATTATTTCAAAGAACAATATTTTAAAAGAATAATATAATGCATTTATAAATAAGACAATATAAAAGTTGTTCCTGTCTCTTAGTAGAGATGAAGGAGCTCTAGAAATGGACCATTTAAAGGAAACACTTCAATTGGAAATGTGGAAATATGTCCTAAGAATGGAGTATTGAATCAGATCTAGTAGCCAGAGTGAGAAAAACAACCACTAAAAGGCATGAAATAAACATTAGAAACAAACTGCTTCACATGACAGTTTTATTGAAAATCAATGTTTTCCCTGAAACAAGATTGATATTAAGACCATTTAGTGAAACTCTATAAAAAGCACTTCTCAGAGACCCTACTGATAACAGAACAGGTTACTGCCTACTGTTCTTATCACGGACCCATCCTCAATATTATTGATATACCAGGCCTTTGAGAAATGAGCCTTGAAATAGGGATATGCAATGTACAAACACACATTCATTTTAATTGCAAAAACTGTACATCAAGTTGGGTTTATTACACATGTCTTTCAATCAAGTCCTGAAATAGGAAGACTGTGCACTGAGCTGTAGAGAAAAACTCATTATTGATAAGACCAGACAGATCATTCTTTGCTTCACCAAATGGTAATCTTAACTGTGACAGGCCTACTTTTTAATGTGCCAGGAGGAATCTATAATTTAACAAAATACCATCTACCTTATCAGAGCCATTACATGATAAAACCCACTTCAGAGAGCAAAGCTTCTCTTGTATAATTTGATAGATTTTCTATAAATGTCAGGTTCCAGGAAATAGTTTCATTTCTATGTCAGCAAAAGCATATATGTTTGGCATGAGCGGTTTATACTTATGAAGTGAAAGAAGAAATAAATTTTCCTAGTGATACATCCTATAAAAATGTATATATATATATATATATATATATATATATATATATATATAATATATATATACATATATATGTATATATATATACATATATATATATTTATATATCTTACTATATACTTCTCTAGAATTCATATTAACTTATCTAAATATTATTTCAAATCATTCCTAATATGAAAATAGAGATCACATAGTACATGAAATGGGCTTTGTGGTTACTTAAGCATGTGGAATTAAGTGTCAGTGACTTTTTTTAATAAAGAAATTTTATTTACATTTTATTTACAATCCAGCCATTGCCCCCCTCCTGGTATCCCCACCCACAGTTCCTCATTCCATTCCTCACCACTGTCCCCAAGAGGGTGCTCCTAGCACTAGGCCTCCCACTTCCCTGTTCTCAAATCTCTCCATGGTTAGGTGCATCTTTTCCCACTGAGGCCAGACCAGGCAGTTCATTGCTGTATATTTGCAGGGGTTCTTAGACCGGCTCCTGTATGCTGTCTGGTTGGTGTCTCAGTGTATGGGAGGTCCCAGATGTCCAGGTTTGTTGAGAATGCTGGGCTTCCCATGGGGTTGCCTCCTCTTCTTCTTCTTCTTCTTCCATCCTTTCCCTAATTCAACCATAGTAGTTCCTGACTTCAGTCTAATTGTTGGGTGTAAGTATCTGTACCTGTCTCAGTCAGCTGCTGGTTGGGCCTCCCAGAGGACAGATGTGCTAGGCTCTTCTCTGTAAGACTATTATAGCATCAGTAATGGTGTAGGCCTTGGTGTCTTCCCATGAGGCAGATCTCTAGTTGTGTGGTCACTGGATCACCTTTCCCTCAGTCTCATTTCCATTTTTATCCCTGCAGTTCTTTTCAACTGGAACACTTCTGGGTCAGAAATTTTGACTGACACCATTCCTCTTCTTGAGGCCCTGTCTATCTACTGGAGGTAGACCCTTCAAGTTCCCCCTCCCCACTCTTGGGGACTTAATCTATAGTCACTCATTGAGTCCTGAGCTTCTCTCACTGCCCAAGTCTCTGGTATTTTCTAGAGGATGTCCCTACCTCCCATCTCCTGAGCCTGCATATTTCCATTCATTCTGTTGACCCTCTGGGCTTCTCTTCTGCCCCTCCACATCTGAGCTTGTTCCCCTTTTTCCTTCCTCCTCACCTCTCCCACCCAATCCCTCCATTCTTCTGCCTCCTATGATTATTTTCTTCCCCCTACTAAGTGGGATTGAAGCATTCTCACTTGGCCTTTCTGCTTGTTAACGTTCTTAAATTCTGTGGGTTTTATCCTAGGTATTCTGTACTTTTTGTCTAATATTCACTTATTAGTGAGTTCATATCATGTATGTCCTTTTGGGTCTGTGATACCTCACTCAGGATGATATTTTCTAGTTCCCTCCATTTGCTTAGAAAGGAAATCAAGGGGACACAAATCATAAAAGAAGAAATCAAGATATACACTATTTGTGGATGATATTATCATGTACTTAAGTAACCCCCAAAAGTCTACCAGATAACTTCTACAGCTGATAAACAACTTCAGCAACATGGCTGGATATAAAATTAACTGAAACAAATCAGTAGCCTTCCTTTATACAAATGATAAGTGGCCTGAGAAAGAAATTAGGGAAACAACACTCTTCACAGTAGCCATGAATAGTATAAAATATATTGGTGTAACTCTTACCAGGCAAGTGAAAGGTCTGTAGGACAAGAACTTCTAATTTCTGAAAAAAGAATTTGAAGAAAACCTCAAAAGATGGAAAGATCTCCCATGCTCATGGACTGGTAGGATTAACACAGTAAAAATGGCCATCCTACCAAAAGCAATCTACAGATTCAATGCAATCTCCATCAAGACTTCAACATGGTTCTTCACAGACATGGAAAGATAAATTTTCATTTTCATATGGAAAAACACAAATCCCAGGATAGCAAAAACAATTCTTAACAATAAAAGAACTTCTGGTGGGAATTACCATCCTGATCTCAAGCTGTACTGCAGAGCGATCATGATAAAAACTGCATGGTATTGGTACAGAGACAGACAGGTCAATCAATAGAATAGAATTGAAGACCCAGAAATAAATACACACACCTATGGATGCTTGATTTTTGAGAAAGAATCTAAAACCATACAGTAGAAAAAAGAAAGCACCTTCAATAAGTGGTGTTTGTCTAACTGGGGGTCTATATTTAGAAAAAGTAAAAATAGACCTATATTTATTACCTTGCACAAAGCTCAATTTAATGACTTTTATGACTAAGCTGAATCTCAGTTACTACATTCTTTCGAGAAGAATGAGAAATTATATGTAGCATTTATTCTGTACCTTTATCTTTATAGTGAAAATGGCACAATGACATGATAGTATCATTGTGCTCCTGACTTTAGTGTTTCCTAAGACCTATACAAGAACAAGTCAGTCAATAGACAAACATAAATGTGGAGAGGAATCATTGACAAATGTTGACTTCTGGGAAAAAGCAAGCCAATTTTTTAAGGGTGTGGTCCCTGATATGTTGACCATTCAACAAGTGGGTGCTGTACACCAAGAGGTGTATGGGAAGCACAAATTGGACTCTGTGGATTATTTTGAAAGAAAGGACGACATGAAGTTTGAAAGGGAGGGGGATCTTGGCAGAGTTAAGAGGATGAGTAGGGGTAGATAGTATCAAAATACATTGTATATGTGTATAAATTTATAAGAGTTAATAAAATATTGAATTAAAATATATAGTAACAGGATATATTTTTATAGAAATAAGTGTTAAAGTAATATTTATTTCAGTTAAATGGAAGATCATTGAAAACCATTATGATACCTCTGGATCTGAGGTTTCTCTTTTTTTTTTTTTCTAATAAGGAAAACAAATTGATGAAATAAGTCAATCATCAGTTACCAAGAGAAATCTGACTTAAAACAAAATAAGGTAAATTTTAAAAATGAAATACTATAAAAATTATCACTAGTTGTGGCAAAGTATGAAGGTGACTGAATTAGATCTCTTTGCAGTACTTAAGTACAAAAGTTATTCACCCACCAACCAGCTTTACAGAAGAGCTAAGAGAGCAAGGCCATATATTCTATTACACACACACACACACACACACACACACACACTTGTATTCATATATATATATATATATATATATATATATATATACATATATATAATATGCATATATATACTTGTATTCATATATACTTATATTCATATATTATATATGCATATTTGAATCATATATGTATATTTGAATTATATATTCACATATATATATATATATATATATGATTGACAGATTTTACAATAGGAAGGAAAAATATTGAAGGACGCTAGAAGGAAAGAGTTCCTGTCAATTAATTCTCCTCTGATACCAAAAATATAGTAGGAAAAATAATTTTCTCACAAAAGATAAGGCAAAGGAATTAAGTTCAGACTATTGAGTTTGAAACTCCGTGTCCGATCTACCATAACTAAAACAACATATTACAATCAGTGATTCTGTACCTAGCAAAACTACATGTTATGAACAATGGGGTGAAAATGCACTCAGACAAAGGAAAGATAAAAGCATATTTATTCAAACCTGTCTTAAAAGCAATACTGAAAAAAAAAACCTTAAATATTAAGAGAAACCATGAAGAAAGACAAAAATCATCAAAAGCCATAAACCTTACTGATAGTTGTAACTTAGCAACCTTTCAATAAGGCAGTGAACTAGAATCTGACTTAGAATGATTCCATTAAAGAAAATAATTAAATTAATTTGTAATAATTAGATTAAAAAAGAGTAGAGGTTATTCCAAGGAAAGAAATAGGAAGAAATTCTGATGATTACAACAGATATGTTTAAACAGCTGAAAATTCCAGAGAAAAGGATGAGTAGTCCTTACAGTAGACATAGAAAAATCAGCACTAGCTATCCAGAAACATACAGCTTCCTGTCAGGAGGGAAACACCAAAACCTGTTCTCAAAGGTAAGAAAGATGGCTCTTCTAAAAGAACCTGAAAGTCTTAACATCAGGACAAGTCCACAGAATCCACAAGGAGGGACCCATGGCTCCAGCTACATATGTAGCAAAGGATTATCTGGCATCAGTGGAGGGCAGCGGGGAGGGCTTGGTCCTGTGAAGGTTGAATGTCTGAGTATAGGGGAATGCTAGGGCTGTGAGGCAGGAGTGGGTTAGTGAGGGAGCACCCTCATATAAGTAAGGGAAAGGGTGGATGGGATAAGGGGGTTCTGTGGGGAAAACTGGGAAGGGGGATAACATTTGAAATGTAAATAAGATAACCAATACAAATTTAGAAAACAGAAAATTCTATACTCCACAAAATTGGAAAATCTATATGAAATGGAAAATTTTCTCAATAGATACACTCAGTAATCTTAAATTGTGATCAATTACATAATTTAAATATACCTATAATTCCTAAGGAAATAGAAGCAGTAAAAGTTTCCCAACAAAAACAGCCCAGGGGCAAATGGTTTTAGCACAGAACTAAACTTTCAAAGAATTATCACCAATACTGCTCAAATCATTCCATAAAATAGACACAGAAGGGATACTGTCCAATTCATTTTATGAGGCCACAGGTACACTGATACTTAGACCACACAAATATACAACAATTAAAAAGAATTACAGATCATTTCCCTTATGAACATAGGTGTAAAAATACTCAATAGAATGCTCACAAACTGAATCCAAGAAAACATCAAAAAGATCAACCACCATGAAAAATTCGATTTCATCTTAGATATATAAGGATGATTTAACATATTACAGTCTATGTAATCCATTATATAAATAAACTGAAAAACAAACTGCATAGTCCTCTCATGAGATATAATAAAAGGCAACCTCTTCATCACTAAAGTCTTGAAGAGAGATCAGGTAGCTATTTAACGAAAATTCATGGCCAAAATCAAGTTAAATGAAGAGAAACACAAAGCAATTCAACTAAAATCATAAACAAGACAAGGCTATCCATTCTCTCCATATCTATTCAATACAGTACTTGAATTCTATCTATAGTAATAAGACACATTAAGGAAATCAAGGAGAGGCTAGACACACTATCAATAGGACAAAATGGCAGCCTACAGAATTGGAAAATATCTTCACTGACCCTACCAAGCACTAATATCCAAAATATATTTTTAAAACCTGAAGAAGTTGGATTCCAACAAACCAAATAACCCAACTAAAATGGAGTACAGATCTAAACAGAGAATTCTCAACAGAGGAATCACTAATGACTGAGAAACATTGAAAGAAATATTCAACATCCATTGTCACCAAGAAAATGCAAATTAAAACAACACTCAAATTCCAGCAGAATGGCTCAGATAAAAATCTCAAGTGATAGCACATGCTGGTGATGATGTATAGCAAGGGGAACACTCCTCTTTTGCTGGTGGGAGTACAAACTGGTATAACCACTTTGGAAATCAACTTGGTGATTTCTCAGAAAATTGGGACTAGTTCAGCCCTCAGACCCATCCATACTACTCCTGGTCATATACCAAAAAGATGCCACACTATCCCACAAATACACTTGTTCAACTCTTTTCATAGCAGCTTTATTTGTAATAGAAACTGGAAACAACCTAGATGACCCTCAACTGAAGAATAGATAAAGAACATGTGATACATCTACACAATGCAATACTATCCAGGTATTGCAATGAAATTTGCAGGCAAATGAAATGGATAAAACTAGAAAATATCATCCTGAGTGAGGTATCTCAAATGCAGAAATACACATATCTGGTATGTTGTTATTTATAAGTAGATACTTGCAATAACATATAGGATAACCATACTACAATTTACAGATACAAAGGCACTAAGTAATAAGAGGTTCTAAGGGAGGATGTGTGAATCTCACTCAGAACAGAAAACAAAATAATCATCAGAGGTAGATGGAGGAAGGGAAATGGGTGGGAGAAGGGTTGAAGGGTGGAACAGGGATGCGGATCAGATGTGGGGAAAGGGGATGTCTTAGGGTTTTACTACTATGAAGAGATACCAAGACAAGGTAACTTTTACAAAGGGAAACATCTCATTGGGGATGGCTTACAGTTTCTGAGGTTCAATCCATTATAATTATGGTGGGAAACATGATAGTATGCAGGCAGACATGTTGCTGGAAGAGAGTTCTTCATCTTGATCCAATGGCAATCAAGAGAGAATTTTCCAAATTGAGTGGAGCTTGAGCATAGGAACTCAAAGCCCACCCCCAACAGTGGAACATTTCCTCCAACAAGATCACTCCTATGCTAACAAAGACACGTCTCTTAATTGTGTCACTCCCCATGGGTCAAGCATTCAAAATGTTTGTCTATGGTAGCCAAACTTATACAAACCATGACAGGGGCTATGATTGAGGACTGGAAATGATGAGGGCAATTAAAGGTGAGCATCTTTGGGAGTAAGTGGAGATGGGGGAGGTTCTGGGGAGTCTTTGGGATGACCCTATCTGAGACTCCTACCAGCAGGCAATACAGAACTGAAATATTCACCTCTGGAGTCAGAGGGAACTCCCAGTGAAGAGTGGGAGATATCAACCTAACCAGAAACTCTTCAACCCAAAATTTGTCCAGACTACAAGATGCACATGGATAAAGATGGAGCAGATATTAAAGGAGTAACCAGCCAATGACTGGCCCAATTTGAAACACACTCCATGTAAAATTGCCAATCTGTGACACTATTAAGATACTCTGTTATGCTTGCAGACATAGCATAATGGTCTCCCAAGAGTTTCATCCAGCATCAAATTCAAAAAGATGTAGAGACCCACAGCTAAATATCAGGTGATTTGGGGAGTCTTGTAGAAGAGGGGAAGACAACAGTGAGCTAGCCAAAGGGGTCAAAGACACCACAAGAAGAGCCACAGTGTCAACTAATGTGGGCCAATGTGTGATCACAGAGACTGAAACACCAAACAAAGAGTATATACCAGCTAGACCTAGGCCCACTAAATATTTATAGCAGATATATAGCTTGATCTTCATATATGCCCCCTGATAATTGGAATAGAGGATGTCGCTGACTCAATTGCCTGTCAATGGATCCCCTTTCTCTAATAAGACTATTTACTGGCACCTCAGTAGAGGAGGATGCTCTTAGACCTATGGTGACTTGATGTCAGAGAGTGGGGTGATATCCAAGGCGATCTTCCCCTTCTCTGAGTAGAAGGCAGAGGGGTAATGGAGGGCAGGATTTATAAGAGTGGGACAAGGAATAGAGGAGGGACTTGGGGCAGCCCCCCTCAAAAGTGTACCAGGGAAATTCTACAGCTGATAAACACATAGAGTCTAAATAAAAAATTAACCCCCCCGAAAAATCAGTATCACTCCTATATACAAATGACAAATGAACTCAGTAAGAAATCAGGGGAAAACACCAATCACAATAGCCTCAAATAATATAGAATACATTAAGGTAGCTCTAATCAAACAAGTGAAGGCATTGTATGATAAAAATTCATGTCCTTGCCCTTCCAGTAGGCACCAGCACAGGGTCACCTTGGGCGAATAGTCTGAGGACACCCCCAAGGTCCCCACAGGACTCTCCATTAGATCTTAGGACCTCTGGTGAGTGGAACACAACTTCTGCCAGGAGGCAGGTTCTAACACCAGATATCTGGGCACCTTCCCTGCAAGAGGAGAGCTTGTCTGCAGAGAGTACTCTGACTACTGAAACTAAGGAGAGGGATAGTCTCCCAGGTCTGCTGATAGAGGCTAACATAATCACCTGAGGAACGAGCTCTAACCAGAGACAACTATAACAACTAACTCCAGAGATTACCAGATGGCGAAAGGCAAATATAAGAATCTTACTAACAGAAACAAAGACAACTCACCATCATCAAAACGCAGCACTCCCACCCCACCCAGTCCTGGGCACCCCAACACACCCAAAAAGATAGACCCGGATCTAAAAACATATCTCATGATGATGGTAGAGGACATCAAGAAGGACTTTAATAACTCACTTAAAGAAATACAGGAGAACACTACTAAACAGGTAGAAGACATTAAAGAGGAAGCACAAAAAGCCGATTGGGCTGGTGAGATGTCTCAGCTGTTAAGAGCGCCAACTGCTCTTCCAAAGGTCCTGAGTTCAAATCCCAGGAACCACATGGTGGCTCACAACCATGTGTTACAAAATCTGTTGCCCTCTTCTGGAGTGTCTGAAGAAAGCTACAGTGTACTTACATATAGTAAATAAATAAATATTTTTTAAAAAAGGAATTGCAGGAAAAAACGACCAAACAGGTGATTGAATTGAATAAAACCATCCAAGACCTAAAAAGGGAAGTAGACACAATAAAGAAAACCCAAAGTGAGGCAACGCTGGAGATAGAAACCCTAGAAAAGAAATCTGGAACCATAGATCTGAGCATCAGCAACAGAATACAAAAGATGGAAGAGATAATCTCAGGTTCAGAAGATTCCATAGAGAACACAACAATCAAGGAAAATAAAAAATGCAAAAAGATCCTAACTCAAAACATCCAGGAAATCCAGGACACAATGAGAAGACCAAACCTACAGATAATAGGAGTAGATGAGAATGAAGATTTTCAACTTAAAGGGCCAGCAAATATCTTCAACAAAATTATAGAAGAAAACTTCCCAAACATAAAGAAAGAGATGCCCATGAACATACAAGAAGCCTACAGAACTCCAAATAGACAGGACCAGAAAAGAAATTCCTCCCAACACATAATAATCAGAACAACAAATGCACTAAATAAAGTTTGAATATTAAAAGCAGTAATGGAAAAAGGTCAAGTAACATATAAAGGGAGGCCTATCAGAATTACAGCAGACTTTACACCAGAGACTATGAAAGCCAGAAGATCCTGGACAGATGTTATACAGACACTAAGAGAACACAAAGGACAGCCCAGGCTACAATACCCAGCCAAACTCTCAATTACCAAAATGGAGAAACCAAAGTATTCCATGACAAAACCAAATTCACACATTAATATTCCACGAATCCAGAACTTGAAAGGATAATAAGAGAAAAAAAAAACAATATAAGGAAGGAAACCATATCCTAGAAAAAGGAAGAAAGTATTCCTTCAACAAACCAAAAAGAAGACAGCCACAAGAACAGAATGCCAACTCTAACAACAAAAATAATAGCACAACAATTACTTTTCCTTAATATCTCTTAATATCAATGGACTCAACTCCCCAATAAAAAGACATAGACTAATAGACTGGCTACACAAACAGGACCCAATATTTTGTTGCTTACAGAAAACCCATCACAGGGAAAAAACAGACACTACCTCAGAGTGAAAGGCTGGAAAACAACTTTCCAAGCAAATGGTCTGAAGAACCAAGCTGGAGTAGCCATTCTAATATCGAATAAAATTGACTTCCAACCCAAAGTTATCAAAAAAGACAAGGAGGGACACTTCGTACTCATCAAAGGTAAAATCCTCCAAGAGGAACACTCAATTCTGAATATCTATGTTCAAAATGCAATGGGAGCCACATCCCATTAAATTAGGGAAACAACACCCTTCTCAATAGTCACAAATAATATAAAGTACCTTGGCCTGACTCTAACTAAGGAAGTGAAAGATCTGTATGATAAGAACTTCAAGTCTCTGAAGAAAGAAATTAAAGAAGGTCTCAGAAGTTGGAAAGATCTCCCATGCTCATGGATTGGCAGGATCAACATTGTAAAAATGGCTATCTTGCTAAAAGCAATCTACAGATTCAATGCAATCCCCATCAAAATTCCAACTCAATTCTTCAATGAATTAGAAAGAGCAATCTGCATATTCATCTGAAATAACAAAAAACCTAGGATAGCAAAAACTCTTCTCCAAGGATAAAATAACCTCTGGTGGAATCACCATGCCAGACCTAAAGCTGTACTACAGTGCATAAAAACTGCATGGTACTAGTATAGCAACAGACAAGTGGACGAATGGAATAGAATTCAAGACCCAGAAATGAACCCACACACCTATGGACACATGAACTTCCACAAGGGAGCTCAAACCATCCAGTGGAAAACAGACAGCATTTTCAACAAATAGTGCTGTCAGAACTGGTGGTTATCACATAGAAGAATGCGAATTGGTCCATTCCTATCTCCTTGAATTAAGGTCAAATCTAAGTGCATCAGGGAACTCCACATAAAACCAGAAGCAGTGAAACTTATAGAGGAGAAAGTGGAGAAAGCCTCGAAGACATGGGCACAGGGGAAAAATTCCAGAATAGGACAGCCATGGCTTGTGCTGTACAATCGAGAATCAACAAAAGGGATCTCATAAAATTGCAAAGCTTCTATAAGGCAAAAGACACTGTCAATAAGACAAAAAGGCCACCAACAGATTGGGAAAGGATCTTTACCTCTCCTAAATCAGAAAGGGGACTAATATCCAATATATATAAAGAACTCAAGAAGGTGGACTCCAGAAAATCAAATAATCCCATTAAAATATGGGGCTCAGAGCTAAAAAAAGCATTCTCACCTGTGGAATACTGAATGGCTGAGAAGCACCTGAAAAAAATTTCAGCATCCTTAATCATGAGGGAAATGCAAATCAAAACAACCCTGAGATTCCACCAGTCAGAATGACTAAGATCAAAATTTCAGGTAACAGCAGATGCTGGTGAGGTTGTGGAGAATGAGGAACAATCCTCCATTGTTGGTGGGATTGCACGCTTGTATAACTACTCTGGAAATCAGTCTGGTGGTTCCTCAGAAAATTGTACATAGTAGCACCGGAGGATCCCACAATACCTCTCCTGGGCATATATCCAGATGATGATCCAACTGGTAAGAAAGACACATGCTCCACTATGTTCATAGCAGCCTTATTTATAATAGCCAGTAGCTGGGAAGAACCCAAATGCCCCTCAACAGAAGAATGGATACAAAAAATGTGGTACATTTACACAATGGAGTACTACTCAGCTATTAAAAAGAATAAATTTATGAAATTCCTAGGCAAATGGTTGGACCTGGAGGGCATCATCCTGAGTGAGGTAACCCAATCACAAACGAACTCAAATGACATGTACTCACTGATAAGTGGATATTATCCCAGAAACTTAGAATACCCAAGATATAAAATATAATTTGCGAAAAACATAAAACTCAAGAAGAAAGAAGACCAAAGTGTTGACACTTTGCCCCTTCTTAGAATTGGGAACAAAACACCCATGGAAGTTGTTACAGAGACAAAGTTTAGAGCTGAGACAAAAGGATGGACCATCTAGAGACTGTCATATCCAGGGATCCATCCCATAATCAGCCTCCAAATGCTTACACTATTGCATACAATAGCAAGATTTTGCTGAAAGGACCCTGATATAGCCATCTCTTCTGAGACTATGATGGGGCCTAGCAAACACAGAAGTGGATGCTCACAGTCAGCTATTGGATGGATCACAGGGCCCCCAATGGAGGAGCTAGAGAACGTACCCAAGGAGCTAAAGGGATCTGCAACCTTATAGGTGGAACAACAATATGAAATAACCAGTACCTCGTGTCTCTAGCTGCATATGTATCAAAAGATGGCCTAGTCGGCCATCACTGGAAAGAGAGGCCCATTGGTCATGCAAATTTTATATGCCCCAATACAGGGGAATGCCAGGGCCAAAAAGTGAGAGTGGGTTGGTAGGGGAGTGGGAGGGGAGTGTATGGGGGACTTTTGGGATAGATTGGAAATGTAAATGAGTAAAATACCTAATAAAAATATTAAAATTGAAAAAAAAGAAAAAATTCATGTTCTTGAAGAAAAATTTGAAGAACATATTAAAGATTTGAGTTTTGATAAAGAATCTAGAAATACACACTGAAAAAAAGAAACAATATTCTACCAGTGGTGCTTGTAAAACTGGACGACTGCATGTAGAAAAAAAATTAAATACATATTTATTAATCACTCTGCATAAAACTCAAGTCTAAGTAGATCAAAGATTTCAACATAAATCCAGATACTCTGACCTTAAAAGAAGAAAATGTAGGGAATAGACTTGAATGAATTGGTAAAAGAGAAAACTTCCTGAATTTTAATATCTCAGGCACTAAGACTAACAATTAAAAAATGGAACTTCATGAAACTGAAAAGCTTCTATAAGGCAAAGGACATCATCCATAGGACAAAGTGCATCCTATAGAATGGGAAAATGTTTCATCTACACCTCATTTGATATAGGACTAATATCCAAAAGTTATAAAGTACTCAAGAAACTAGACATCAGCAAACAAAGCAATCCAATGAAAAATAATGAAGTTCAGAGAATTCCCAATAGATTCATGACAGTGGGAGTAAGAAAGTTTCTGATTCTTTTTCCTGCTCTTCTGACTTTTTTCTCCTACTGCTTTGCCTTGCCCATCCTTGATGAGAAGTTTTGTGCTTTGTCTTACTCTATTGTGCAATATTTGCCTAATAATCTGGGAGTCCTGCTCTTTTCTGGAAGATATGGGAAGATCATGGATATGGGGATGAGGGGAGGTGGGGGTATCTGTAAAGGGAGGGGAAACTGTGGTTGGGGTACATTTTATGAGAGAAGAATAAATAGTTTTATTTAATAGAACAGTATCATAACCAACCTCACTTGCCTTGGATTTTCTATTTAATCAGCTTTTATAACCTAAGCTAATGCATAGCTACAACCTTTTTTTTTACTCTTCCATACCTTGATCCAGAAATATGCAAGTATATCATTTGCTGAAAGCAACAAATATAAATGTGCCAAGCCAACTTTCTAAAATCTACCAGAAAGTTTGAATGCAACATTTATGTATATTGGTTTATAAATAGTGATGCTTGCAATACTGTTTGTTGTCTGCATCAATTAGGATCAGTTGGAGCCAATGACTTAATCCCTATGAAAAACTGTTAAATATTTTTATGAAGTATCACATTCCTTCAGCCTATGTGATGACTTTTCTATTGAATAAATACACAGCTAAAATGGTTATTTGGAACAGATGTACATACATAGGGACAGATACAGGGGCAGAACCAAGGACAGCTTTCAGGCAAGCAGAGATTCAGACTAATACAATAGACATGCAGACAGAAGACAGGGAACATGAAATAGCATATCCAAATTAGACGTAATCTTAATAGTTAAATTACTCCAATAGGATGTGTTTTTTATTTTATATTATATTTAATGTGACACCAGGATGTTATTGATAACTACAAGACAATAATAATTATACTACTGTGACCTTAATCAGCAATTGTACCCATAGACATTATATGTTTTTATTTGAAGTATTTTAACTTTTAAAATTGTCTATAGTCTACTACAGTACTGACTCATCTAAGGAAGCAGATTCATCAAATGAAATGTTTCCAGTCTAGAAATATTTATTCCTGAAACATTTTCTTTGGGTACCAGAATATATATTTTATTTTTAAAATGTTTTTTTAAAAAGATGGTTTTGGTAAATATTGCTCATATTCTTTATGTACACTTAGAAATTTGAAAAAAGCTCTACAAACTTGACAGATCTGCTCTTTCCATTCATTTCTTTATATTGTAAACTCTTTTCTTGCCCAATTTTTCAGATAGCCCAACGTGGTCCAAGTTATCACAATGGTGTCTCCCCCGGCATTATATATCATGGATAGGCACCATCATTATCACAGAGGAAATAGGTTTGAGTCCATTTTCCACATTGATCTACACATGAAACACTTTATATATATATATATATTACATACAAAGGAATAGTAGAAAAGTAAAACAACATTTTGATAAAATTTTTATTTTTTATTTTATAAATCATAAAAAGAAAACTTTTTATTCAACACCATAGTTATTGATACAAATCACTGTCTTGGTACATATCCCTGGGCTTATAAATATGTATGTACATGACTGTGACTATACATAAATAAACAAACAGAGCTCTGTAAAAACAAATTATCACAGGGTAAAGCTAGTGAGAATGAGGAAATGGTCACATGAGACACTGTAAAGTTTGAAAAATGATGATGTGTATTCATTGATAGTGTCATTCTCTATTGCACTATAAACAAAAAACTGTGTGCTATTTCATTCAAATGTAAGTGAACAAGCCAACTGAACATCATTTTGAATTATGTTGCTATATGTGCCTCCTCATACAACTATATACACTGTAATTCTTTCCTTCATTACTTTCATATTTTACAGCATTAAAATAAGAAGCAGGAGTACACATTCTCATTAATTAATATTGAGAGAGAATACATTATCCACCCTCATTCCCAAATTTCATTCTGTCTCAATAACTTCCTTAGTACAAATAGAATTATTATGTTCTTTTGAGACTTGAAATAATCCTGATGTAATGGGATGAATAGGTAAGATAAGTCATTTGACATGGTTTTTACAAGTACTGACTCTGTCTTATAAATTAAGCTATTAAGAGAGAAACTACTGATATTTTGGGGTTATTTTGTCATGTCTCTACTCTAAAGATATGGTAAAGTAAGAATGAATCACCTTTTCCCTTCCTTTCCTCTAAAATATGATTATTCTACTTATGTGCAATAGCTCAGCTTAAGATTGCAAACAAAACACAAGAAAATCAAGAAGGAAGATCAAAGTATGGATACTTCATTCCTCCTTAGAATAGGGAACAAAATACCCATGGAAAGAATTACAGAGACAAAGTTTGGAGCTAAGACAAAATGATGGACCATCTAGAGACTACCCCACCAGGGCATCCATCCTATAATCATCCACCAAACCCAGACACTATTGCATATGCCAGCAATATTTTGCTGAAAGGACACTGATATAGGTGTCTCCTGTGAGGCTATGACAGTGCTTGGCAAATACAGAAGTGGATGCTCATAGTCATCTATAGGATGGAACACAGGGCCCCCAATGGAGGAGCTAGGGAAATTACCCAAGGAGCTTAAGGGGTCTGCAACCTTGCAGGAGGAACAACAACATGAACTAACCAGTACCCCCAGAGCTCATGTCTCTAGCTGCATATGTAGCAGAAGATGGCCTAGTCGGCCATCATTTGGACGAGAGGCCCCTTGGTCTTGCCAACTTTATATGCCCCAGTACAGGGGAATGCCAGAGCCAAGAAGTGGGAGTGGATGGATAGGGAGCAGGGAAGGGGGAAGGGTATAGGGGACTTTCGGGATAACATTTGAAATGTATATAAAGAAAATATCTAATAAAAAAGGCACCAAAAAAAAAAAAAAAGATTGCAAACATCTCCATTTCCTGTCCTAGTAATATCCATTTTAAGAGAAGACTGACAACCTCCTGAAAAATGATCTCCCAGTTGGGCCTGTCATAGAAACCAAGTAACTTTCTAAATTTTAAAGGTAAAACTTCACTTCTGGTAACTGAATCTCTATGAAATGCTTTATCTTTCAGTATATATGAACTCTGTGTACTCTCAGAGATGATTACCAAATGGTAATTTTCAAGATCTTTTACTTCAAGCATCCTATCTCTAGAAACCCAGTTCAAACTTCTTTAAATGTGAAAGAGATTATAGACATTCAAGGGAAATATCAACTGATATTATGATTCATGGTTCAAAGTTTACTTTATTGGTAAAAATTTAAATCTAGAAATCGAATAAAATATACAGAAGGGTAACATTTAGAACAATTCTAAATTTAGATTTATAATACGTTGTATGAAACTAAAACATGTATGCAAATATGATGTCATAATAGCTAAATGCTTACTAACAGCTGCAACAGAGAATAATTAGCAATTACTAGAAACTTTAAGTGTGAGAATACATTTTAGTACTTCTTGAAGTTGAGTTAGTAAGAACAAACACTAGTAGAAAATTAATCCATACAAATGATACATTTTTATTACTGAAAACTACTCTACCAATTCTCCTTTTAAAATTCATGGATGAACCACAGCATATAAAATATCCAAAAACATCATGTTATCTTTTATCTTATTGGTAAGCTGAGTATGACTCTGTATTTTGGTTTTGGTTCTGCTATGAAATAAGAGATAATATAGGCCTTTCCCATCAGCTTTCCTTTTCTTTGGAATGAGACTTATTAATTCTGATGAGACTTTTAAATTAACACAAGTAAAAATGATTAAATGATAAGTAGATATGATTTAAATAATGAAATAGCTGCAACTCTTCCAATCATCCTGCAGGCCAGAATTCACATTCTATGGATTAAGTTATTTCCTAGACACAAGAATCCTTTTTGTTCAGATTGGCCACATGACCTTTATTTGTATTTATTCAAGTGAAACAGTGTGCACTGTGCAATATTTTCATAAATCTCTTGCTCATGTGGCAATTTCTTTTTGTTGGAAGTGTATGTGATGTGGAACATGAAACTATAAAATAATTGATTTTTCAGGTGTTACTATTGCTCTTCATCCCATTGAAATGTACCTGCATTAACTGATGTTGAATATACCTGTTCAAAGACAAGAGGGGAGAATTTGTTACTCTCCTTCAAATTCCCAAACTTTTAGAAGAAAATGAGTCATTGGTACCCTTGTGCATTAGTTGTGGTTAATTAGTTATTTCAAATAAATCAGATGATTCAAACTTAACTCCTCATAAAAAGAAAATTCCTACCATAAATTGGGTGAATTTTGGAAAGACTGAAAGCTACATAATAGCACCAGAGAGTAGTTGTGATGTATTTCAAAACCCAGAGGAAAATATTTTATCTTTGCATCTACACAGCAAATTCTGCTTCCCGCAAGATCTCTTAGAAATGGCTTCTATTACTTTTTACTTTATAGCACCTCTTTACAAATGGCATCCATTTGGCTATACCAGGTTATACATGTGTACTGATAGTAAATGATCCTCCATTATTTCGCTCATCTCCAAATCTAAAATTTATTTTGTTCAAGTATTCTGCAGAAATCTGACCAGATTTCATAGTGCTTTTTAGGGATATTATCTTGTTCATTTCTGAAACTTCTCAAGGTGCCTACCAATGAAATGAAATATAATTCCTGACATACACACAAAGGGAGTTCCAAAAGCTGCAAACATGAAAGACCATCCATATTTTATGTCAATGAGCACATTTTCTGGGACACACATGTTGCTCCTTTCTATAGATATATATTTTGGAAAATCAACAGCATATTCCTTCCATAGAACGAACAAGCTGAGGATCAGACTGAACAGGGCCCCTGTGAAAGAAAAGAAAAGAAAGATACATATTTGTGCAACACACATTATAGAATCTTAAACTCATTTCCCATACAATAAACAAAATTGACATATACTACCCTATAAATGTTTGTTTTACATTCAGGAAACTCATATAACATATGTTTATGTTTATTATTATTATTATTATTATTATTATTATTATTATTATTAATCTCCAGCTTTATATGTAGCAGAGGATAGCCTTGTCATGCCTCATTTGCAGGAGAGGCCCTTGGTCTTGGGAAGGCTCAATGCCCCAGTGTAGGAGAATTTGAGGGCAGGTAGGCATGGGTAGGTGAGTGGGAAACACCCCAAAGAATCAGGGGAGTGGGGGTTGGATAGGGGGTTTCAGTGGGGAACCAGGAAAGGTAATAACATTTGAAATGTAAATAAAGAAAATATCCAATAAAAATTTTAAAAATACAGGAAGAAATTTTAAAAAGGACTATTTACTTACCTTTGTACCGCAGCATTTTAATACTTCATTACTGTTTCAAATTGAACTGTTTTCCATACCATAAAAACAGGTGATATTTTTATTATGTATATTGTCACAGAAGTTGCACAAATGCAAGTAATATATTTGATGTTTAGGGGTTTTTTCAATTTTATGTTTTATATATTTTAAAAATTGAAATATAATTGCATTTCCCCATCCACCTTCCTACCCTTCCCACATCCCTCTCATGTTCCGTCTCAAATTCATGGCCTCCTTTCCTTTAACTACCATATTTACATACACACAAACACAGACACAGACACAGACACAGACACAGACACAGACACAGACACAGACACAGACACAGACACAGACACAGACACAGACACAGAAAGACACATGCATCCGCACATGTGTGTGCACACACACATATATGTATATACAATCTGCTTATTTCACTTACTGTTTGTTTTATGCCTATGATTTCAGAGTTGATGACTTAGTATTAGCAAACCAATTAGGTACTCATCCCTGACAAATACTTTGATCCTACTATCAACCTTCCTTAATTGCATGTAGTTCTTTTCTTTTAATTTCTTTGTTATTTGAGATTATAATATAATCATATCATTTTTTTCTATCCTTTCCTCACTCCAAATTATCAAACAAATGCTTTGTTCATGTATTTCAAATTTATGATCTGTTTTTCATTACTTACTGTTATTTACATGTATTTATATGTATAAACATATGCATATAAATACATAAATAGAATCTACTCAATCTGTGTTATTGTCATTACTGATTATAATCTATTTCAAAATAATAAGGGGTAATTTGTAGGTGTTTATGCCATAAAATCACACTTCTGATAAGGCACTGGATTTGTTAGCTTAAATTAATAATTCTATATAACAAACATACAATTTTAATAATATATCTAGGTATAAATATAGATATCACTAAATTTGTACAAAGCAGGAAACTTCTTAATCATTTCCATCATAACCATTGTACATTTAATGAAAATCCTCTAATAAAAAATACTGTTTTAGTCTATAGCCAGAGTAAAGCATATACATAGTAAACTCCAGAAACTCAACTGGTAAATGCTATCATCCTTAAAGCATATGTTAATTATAGCATGGGCTATTAGTTTAAATTAATTGTAACAAATAAGCAATTTACATTTAATATACAGTTTTGTACTTAAAGTACCAATTAATCAGACTTAAACAAATTGCTGTATTTATAAATTAATAGCACATATTCTTCAGGAAATACAATACATCAATAAGAATGTAATTAAACCTTTATTGTTCATGTAACTTTAAATTAAATTAATTGGATGGCAAGTGAAACTCATTAAACATCTTTCTCACTATTAATTTATGTTTTATTAACATACTATACTAACCTGAATGTACCTAAATGAAAAAGTAGTCTTTGGGGGCACATGACAAATACCCACTAATAAAATTGTTTGGGAACTTAGGAAGAAACTCTATTTCTCCTGTGTTTAGACAGTATTTTGAAAAGACATTCCATGATTGAATTATACATTCATTTATATTTTATGGAAATTGACATTTCTTGGGTTAATCCAAAGGTGTGGTAAGATATCAAAGTATTTCCTCCATTTTTATGAGATCATAAATGCTTATCAAATGTGAGAAGGATGAATATTTTACTAAGAGCAGAGATTCCTTGTCCATAATATCATCATCATCATCATCATTTGTGGTATAGTGTCTCTTTAAATGTTTCAGATTGTTAATGGGAGGAGTATATATATATTTCTGAGAAAATATATTTCAAGTAAAGTTTAGGTGATTGCTAGGGGTAGGGCAAGGAGATTTACTTTCTCTTTTAAAGGGAAAAGTCCCTCAAACAAGTACACCAAAGAAGATTTTAAAAAACTGCCCTACCTGGGGATCCATCCCATATACAGTCACCAAACCCAGGCACTAGTGTGGGTGACAAGAAGTACTTGCTGACAGGAGCCTGATAAAGCTCTCTTCTGAGAGGCTTTGCCAGAGCCTTACAGATACAGGTATGGATGCTTAAAGCCAACCATCAGACTGAACACAGGGACCCCAATGAAGGAGTTGGAGAAGGACTAAAGGAGCTAAAGGGTTTGCAATCCCATAGGAAGAACAAGAATATCAACCAACCAGGAACCCCAGAGCTCCTAGGGACTAAACCACCAACCAAAGAATATACATAGAGGGGCCCATGGCTCCAGCTGCCCATGTAGCAGAGTATAGTCTTATCTTGAATCAATGAGAGGGGAGACCCTTGGTTCTGTGAGAGCTCAATGCCCCAGCATAGGAGAATGCCAGGGCGATGAGGTGGGACTGGGTGAGTGGGTGGGGAGTACCCTCATAGAAGCAGAGTAGGGGTGGGATAGGGGGTTTTCAGAGTGGAAACAAGGAAGGGGGATAACATTTGAAATGTAAATAAACAACCAATAAAATTTAAAAATAAAATGTAATGTGCAGTTTATCAGTTGCATTCATATTAATCTGCTATGCTTCTTTTAAAACTGTAACACTAACACACTGGGTAAAGTACATTCCAGGCTATTAGAAGAGGTGATATTTTTTAATATAATTAAGATAAGCAATCAATTGACTACATTTTTTTCCAAAGGACTAACCTAGACACGTGAGTACTTACAACTGACTTCTAGCACCATCAGATGTTCATCTACTGATTCAGCTATATATTCACATGGCAATAGAGGACTACCATATGAGAAGTAGCCAATAGTAGTTGATATAGATGAGTGTGGTCCCTAGTCAAGATCCAGAAATAAAATGGAAATTTCTTACAATATAAAGACTATCTCTAGATCCTTCATTGGGGGCACTGTGTTCTATCCAATAGATGACTGTGAGCATCCACTTCTGTATTTGCCAGGCACTGGCATAGCCTCACAAGAGACAGCTATATCAGGGTCCTGACAAGGAGCTAAAGGTGTCTACAACTCTATAGGAGGAACAATATTATGAACTAACCAGTACCCACCAGAGCTTGTGTCTCTAGTTGCATATGTAGCAGAGGATGGCTTAGTAGGCCATCAATGGGAAGAGAGGCCCTTGGTCTTGAGAAGATTATGTGCCCCAGTACAGGGGAATGCCAGGGCCAGGAAGCAGGAGTGGGTGGGTTGAGGTGCAGGATGGGGGAGGGTATAGGGAACTTTCCGGATAGCATTTGAAATGTAAATGAAGAAATTATCTAATAAAAAACACTATCAATTATAAAAAACACTGGAAGAAAGCACTGAAATTTAAATAATATGGCATCTGTGATTGGTCCATAGATTCTAGACCTATGAGACCTAGTACAAAGTGCTCTGGTAGCACTGAAAATACAGAAAACTAAATTGTGTGGTGATCAAATTGATTGCATTGAATTCATGAATAATATGGTGGTTATAGGAAATAAGAAAAAGAAGTTGACAAGAAGGAATGACAAAAATATTCATCAGTATGTACTTAATAGTATTTATATCCAAATAACAATTACTAGTGTTCTCATGTATAGTAGAAAGAATCCATACACTAGGGCAACCATCAGAGAAGCTTGATTTCTTCAGGAGATGATGATTAATGCACAGACCAAGAGCCAGTCAATAGTCAGAGAATACACACTGTGGAGCACTCAGCTCTAATTGGGACATGTATATCATATACCTTCACTTCACCAAGACTTAGGGATCATTGAGGAAGAATGAGCAGAAATATTGTAAGAGCCAGAAGTAGTGGACATCTGCAGAAAAACATTTTGTGCTAGAAGCAACAGGGACTCTAAATGCATGAAGCCACAGTATCTGTGTCTGCATGCAGTAAATCAAGCCAGTCATCATCCCAGTATGGATGAGAAAAGGGCTCATAGTTAAATTTCTAAGTGAGGATCTACTGATCATTAAAGATGGCTGGCCAGTGGACATTCAGTTTTCTTCAGGGATGTAGCCCCCAAGAGGGCTACTATGTCTTTATCTTCTATTCTACAATATATTTAAGTATATAATGTATCAAATATATTTGACAGTTTGTTTTTATTACTGCCATATTTTCAATCCATATCAATGCCACAATTAGCCTGAGTAAAATAATATTTAAAGTCTCACCTATTTGATTCGTAATTCTTAGTTATTTTTTCCTTAGTTTTTGCTTAAAAAGCTAAAATCTTCAAATTTGTTCTTCCAAAGTACAGACCTTTATTCAAAACTTCTTCAATTCAAATTGTTTTAAATTTATTTTGATTAGCATACACAATATTAAGTTTCATTTTAACCATTTTTGTATATGGGTATATTGCTTGCATGCATGTTAATAGACCACTTGCATGCCTGGTACCCACATAGGCCAGAAGATGACATAAAGACACCCTGGAACCAGAGTTCTAGCTGCTTACGAATGCCACATGTATGCTGAGAATGGGACCCAGCTCATCTGCAAGAGTAGATAGTACTTGTAATCACTGAACCACCCCTCTAATCTCTTGGCACGGCATGCTTAAATACGTTTTTCTTAATTATCCCTCATTTTCTCCCTTGTCCCTTTGTCCTCTTTGCCCCTTCAATCCCAAGTTGATTGCTTTTCACTCCCATGCCAAGTGTTCTATTGCTTCACTTTCCTGAGTGCCTCCTCCCCAATCCCTCATTGTTCCATTTTCTATTGTCATGAGCTATATCTACATTCACTTCTCACTTTTAATTGTTTTATAAAATAAAACATAGATTTTTTTGATAATCTGTAATGTTCCCATCTATTTCAACTTTAGACTACAAGCTTTGCCCATATGCAAGCAGGCATACTCATTTACAACTTTATGTCTGACCAACACCATGTCTGGCAATGTTCAAGTAAATCTCATATTTTTGATTAATACATTCATGTTCCTAAACAGTTGTCTTATGTTGATACCTATTTTTTGCTTCATCTACATTTGTGACCTACATTTGTGACCTGATAATGCTTATGTGTCCATTTCCATGGCAAGCGCAAAAGAGTGATATATCACTAGACCTATATTCTTGAAAATATTCTAGTGTACTTGAGAACGAGAGAACCTTTTGAATGCAGTACTCACTCAATAAGCTGTGTTAATGAAAGAATGAGGAAAACTGTCACCTGAAATATGATAAATAAAGCTAATTTCTGTATTTTGTCCAGAGGTTTAGAATTTCTCCCAGCACAGCAAAGTTGAGCATTAAATAATGTTTAAACATTCTACCTCATACACAGATAAAGGTGCTATAAGCAGAGACAAGTCTGTGAGTATGAGTTTCATGAAGTAGAGATAATTCCAATACCTAATACTGAGTAGAGGAGGGGCTGACAGATTCTGTTTAGGTTAAGTCTAAGACACTAAGATCTAACATGGAAGGTATTTAACAAATGTTAGTCTTGAACAATGCATCCAGATAAAGGATTCAACACAAGTGGCTAAGTGACAGTGGCTATAAGAATAGGCTTTCATGGAACATCAATCTAAAGATACTGATATTGAATAAAAAAAATAAATCGCAATATATCCTAAACAACTGTAAGACAAACATGCAGTTGGCATGGCCCTGATGGGGACAGAGTGACTCAGTTCCTGCTCCTTGGACAGGGACAGCAGATGTGGGACTCCACTAGTATAGATGTCTGCCATGGGTATGAGGCTTGTTTGTATAATAATGTACATATTTTTCACATTACTCTGAGGTATTTCCTCTCTGTTAATGTTAATGATTCTATGATAATTAGAAGCAGCATGAGTCCAGGAGGAAAGGGTATGCCTATATCTGAGCAAAATAATAAATGCTGTAACCTTCAAGACAACCCTCAAGGATGTAGAAAAGAACTCTAAAAATATTAGTTTGAAAATATATAATTTCTCAACTATGAAAAATAATAAGGTTGGGGCTTCATGAATCTAAAGAAACAGAGGCCACTACACTATGATCTAGATTGTCAAGCAGATACAAATATGGGCAGATTCCTGAGTTAGATGTCAGACTAGAACACAGCAAGGTTAGGCTCAGATGTGGTAGAAATGATAATTTCAGGACAGGGTCCCACCCAGCTAGTTTAGCATCTGTGCTTAACAGAGGCAGACAAATCTCTGAATTCTTTTGCACTGTTAAGAGGAAATATGTGCCTGTTGTCTCCTAAGAATGAAAAAGCTGGGGTCGCCTGATGATGATTCTTAGGATAATCAAAAGGAAACAGGTATTAAATGACTGGATTGATATAAACTTGATGTGAAATAAGACTGGGCTTATGATATGCAAGAGATGAACAATACAGAGAATTTTTTTTAGAATAGTAAGAGAAAAGTTCTTAGAGAACTGTCTCAAGCAGAACATAGAGAAAGGGCTGTCTGCAGATCTCCAGAGAACACAGATCTGTGAGAAAGAAAGCAAAACAGAGAGACAGCAGGTTGGAAAGTCATCTCCAGCAGAGCATAGGCTGCCAGCTTGGATTTTAGTCATTTGTTTTTGCTGCTCCCAGATATCCATTTCTTCAGAAACCCTCTCCAAGCTGAGACTGGTCCTTTGCAAATAACAGTTATTGAGGTAGTTTAGATATTGAATACTGAAGAGGTTTAATAATAATATAAAACAAAATAACACATCGGGGTCCTCCACACAGGATATGAGATAAAAGAGAAATATCAAAGGTGCTTATATATCCATAACATATTAACATTCCCTATTATGAAACATGGAAAAATGGACCATCTAGAGACTGCCATATCCAGGGATCTATCCCATAATCAGCCTCCAAACGCTGACACCATTACATACACTAGTAAGATTGTGCTGATAGGACCCTGATATAGCAATCTCTGGTGGGACTATGCCGGGGCTTAGCAAACACATAAGTGGAATCTCACAGTCAGCTATTGGATGGATCACAGGACCCCCAATGGAGGAGCTAGAGAAAATACCCAAGGAGCTAAAGGGATCTGCAACCCAATAGGTGGAACAACATTATGAACTAACCAGTACCCCGGAGCTCTTGACTCTAGCTGCATATGTATCAAAAGATGGCCTGGTTGGCCATAACTGGAAAGAGAGGCCTATTGGACTTGCAAACTTTATATGCCCCAGTACAGGGGAATGCCAGGGCCAAAAAGTGGGAGTGGGTGGGTAGGGGAGTCGGGGGGAGGGTATGGGGGACTTTTGGGATAGCATTGGAAATGTAATTGAGGAAAATATGTAATACAAATATTTTTTAAAAAAGAGAAACATGGAAATGTTACAAAATGTTGAATGACTAGAGGAGGCTCTCCAATGTACTCCCAATGTGTTGCTGCAGGGGGTGATTTTTGCAGACCATTTTGTCTCCCTTTAAAAGCCATTTTAAAGGAAGCCATTATATATTCAAGATATCAACTACTCTGATGCATAGTTTTCAAGTGTTTTATTTCATTCTATACATTAGCTCCCCACTCTGTTAACTATATTTGTTTACTTTTGCTTTGTCTCCTGAGCTTTTAAAAAATGTTGATTCTATGCTCTAGAAACAGTTTTATTACTCATTCTTCTCATAGTCTTAGATAATGTATGGGAATATTTAATCCATTTTGAATTTTGTGACTTCTGATAGAGAATAGTATAGTTTCAGTCTTATGTACATTGATATCCAGTTTCTCTATTCTGTTGGTGAAAAAAACTTTTTCTTTAATGTATGACAATTGGCTTTGTTAAAAATTGGTTGGCTACCTGAGCAGGGTGGAATATACCTTTAATTCCAGCATGTAAGGAGCAGAGGCAGCCAGATATTTGTGAATTCAAGGCTAATCTGATCTACATAGTGAGTTCTGAGACAGTTGGAGCAGCAAAGACTATCTTGAAAACAAACATACAAACAAACAAATCACAGAAAAATATTTCCCTATGTAAGTTTACTTTTAGACACTTTTTGTTACTTTTTGACTATATTTATATCAGTAGCACAGTATTTTGATTGTTACAAAATTATAACATGTCTTAATCATGCAATAGTGAGAAGACAAATATTTAATTTTTCAATTTTTATTGAAGATAGAATTTTTAATATACTATATTTTATTTTGTCTTCTTATCCCCCAACTCCTCCAAGATACTCCCTACTTCCTATCCAAATCCATACCCTTTCTAAGATGGATATTTTAGCCTGATTTTGAAATAACACAATCCATGTGTTTATCAAAACATATTACTCTACGTATTTGAAAAATAGTTATGCATTTATTTAAAATTTAATTTATAGCCGGGTGTGGTGGCACACGCCTTTAATCCCAGCACTCAGGAGACAGAGGCAAGTGGATTTCTGAGCTCGAGGCCAGCCTGGACTACAAAGTGAGTTCCAGGAGAGCCAGCTAGGGCTACACAGAGAAACCCTGTCTTGAAAAACCAAAAAACAAAACAAAACAAACCAAAAATAACAAACCAAAAAAAACAAAAAACAAAAACAAAGAAACAAAGAATTAATTTATAACCAGTGCTTTTACAAGCATTGTACAAATAAAACAAGTTTGCTATTCATAAATCTGGTACAAAATGTATTCATGGCTTGAATTCAATAGTGAATTAAAGAACATTTTCTTCTTATTCTACATGGTAATTTTGTTCTTGCTTATCATAGTTGGGGAAAAGAGAAAACTACCTTGCCAGTGTATAAAGTGTCCTGGGTAATCTTTGGGTATACACTACATGAACAGAGCTGGGATAATTTTTGTCTGTTTACTCACAATCAGCTCAGAAGCAAGATATATTAAGCTTTTCCTTACCTCATTACATTAAAATATAAGCATTAGTGTTCATACTTGAGAATAGATGACAGGAAGTAAATGTCTTTGCAAGTAGGTAAGTATACAGTTTCTCTTGGGACAAGAATTCCAGAAGTTCCTGATTGACTAGTGTTCTCTATCATCTCTGTTTCAAAAGTGCCAAAATATAGAAGTTTCTGATATTCTTGAAAACTGGCAAATAATTTAAAATTGCATGAAAATCTTGGAACTTATCAATGAAGTAGGTAGAGTAATTTGAAAGCAAAACTCCACCCTAACTGTGGATAACACTACCCAATAAAATGGTCACCTCATAGAACTATATGTTCCTATATTAGAGAACAATAGTTAATACAAGTGTACAAGTACATAATTTAAAAACCCTTGAGTTGAATTCATTCGCATTTTATACTTAATGTCTCTGGGCAATGGATGACTACAACTAACTGACATGAAAAACAAAATTATGAATAAGGGGGCAATTATATTTCTATTAAAACAACTCTTCAGATTCTACATGCCTTTGACATTACATAGTCATTTGGCATTCTCTACCGGGATTATTTCCTTAATAATAATGACATTTAGTTCTATTCATATTGCATTTGACTTTATAATTCTGATGACAACATGTTATCATTTTGTATATATACCACATTTGTAGAAATCTATTCAGAAGGTCAAATATTTACTTTGCTTCCATGTTTTGACTGTTATAAATAATATTAAGACTGTAGATATCCCTTTAATATATTTTGTTTATTTTTAACTTATACCAACCTATTAGAATCTTTCTAATGGTTGGATCCAAATACCTAACAGAGTAGTATGTTCTATGTAGAGATGTTGTTTTGATTCAGGTTCTATGAGTTTAATCTGTCATGGTGGAAAAAGTGTAGAAGCAGGACCATGAGGCTTCTGATTAACATTGAAGTAAATCTGGAAGCAGAGATAGGGAATTCTGGCATTCACCTTCTTTTTGTTTTTTACCTCCTCCCCACCCTTTATTCATTTGAAATCCCATCTAGGCGCATCTAAAGCTCTACTATAATAATTGGTTAAATATTTCTTACTCTAATAAATATAAAATGATGGACCACCAAATCCTAATAGTGGAACTGATGTCTATACCGTTGTTGCATTTTTACATGTCTGAAAAGTCTCTCTACTGTCTTCTGAAATGCTTGTACTAACTTACATTTCTGCCAAAAGTGCACAAGTATTGCCCTTTTATTCATGTCTTGTGATCTTTTTGCTTTTTGATAATAGCCATCCTTGCTGGTATAAGATAATAATTCACTTTGATTTTTATTTAAGGTCCCTAAAAATTGGTGATGTTAACCATCTTCTCATTTAACTATGATGCATTTATTTAATTTCATTTAAACATAGTCTCTCACTATTTTTATTTATTTAATTTACCATTTTTTTTTATTTCTTCTCTGTGAAGGGGAGTCCCAGTCTTGGTATCACTGCTATCCCCTAGTGCATTAAGTTATTGTAGCACTAGGTGCACATCTGCTACAAGTATGCATGGTGTCTAGGTCCAGCCCATGCTCACTCTTTGGTTGATCGTTCAGCCTTTGGGAGCCCCCAAGGTTCCAAGTTAGTTGACTCTGTTGTTGATCTCCCTGTGGAGTCCCTGTTCTCTTCAGGTCCCACAATCTTTCCCCCAAACTATTCCATAAGACTCCCTGAACTCCATCTAATGTTTGGCTGTGGATCTCTACATTTTTTTCTATTGGGTGCTAGGTGGAGACTTTCTAAGGGTAATTGTGCAAGCATAATACAGTATCATTTATAGTGTTAGGGATTGGTTCTTGCCATAGTCTTAATATGGGCAAGTCATTGGTTGGCCATTCCTCCTGTCTCTGCTCTATCTTTGTCCATCAAAAATCTTGTAGGCACGACACATGCAATTAGACCCATATTTATCACCCTGCACAAAATTCAAGTCCAAGTGGATCAAAGACCTCAAAATAAATCCTAATAAAGTAAATATCAAAGAAGAAAAGGTAGGAAATATTCTTGAACACATTGGTACAGGAAACAGTTTCCTAAAGAGAACACCAGTGGCTCATGCTTTAAGATCAACAGTTGATAACTGGGACTTCATGAAAATGAAAAGCGTCTGTAAGGTAAAGGACAATCTCAACAGGAAAAAAACAAAGATCAGCCTACAGATTTGGAAAAGCTTTTCACAAATGCTACATTATACAGAGCTAATATCCAAATGTGTGTAGAATTCAAGAAGGTAAACACCAAAAAAAAAAAAAAACCTAAAAAATGAGCTACAGAAACAGAATTCTCAACAGAGGAATCTCAAATGGCTGAGAAACACTTAAAAGGAATGTTCAAAGTCCTTAGTCATCAAGGAGATGCAAATCAAAATGAGCTTGAATATCATTTAGAAGGTGGACTAAAATAGTCATAGGAGGCAGATAGCATAAGAGAACTGGGTGGAAGAAGGGATGAAGAGGGTAATGGGGGCATTTAGGATCAGGTATGTGTAGGGAGAGGAAGGAGAGGCTAAGAGGGCTAGGAGAATGAATGGAAAACTGCAACTGATGTGCATGAGGTTGGAAGTGGGCATCATTAGGATGTGACAAAGACCTTGGATTGGGAGAATCTCCAAGGAGTTTAGTTGGGATTTAAGTTGAGCCTCACAACAATGCACATATGGAACCTGAAATGGCCACCTCCTGTAATCAGACAGGACCCCCCAGTGGAGAGATGATACCAACCCACCCACAAAAACTCACAACCCCTGAACTTTTTCTGTCAAAAAAAAAGCAGGAACTAAAATGGACCAGAGACTAAGGGAATGGTCAACCTATAACTGGCACAACTTGAGACACATTCCATCGGCAAGCACCAATCCCTGACACTATTAATGTTACTTGGCTATGCTTGAAAACAAAAGAATAACTGTCTTCTGAGAAGCTCCATCCAGCAGCTGACTGAAACAGATGCAGAGACCTACATGCAACCACTGGAAGAAGCTCACCTACTCTTAAAAGTGAGTCAGGGAAAGGGTTGAGGGCCCCAAAGGTGACAGGAACTCCTTAAGAATATTAACAGAGTCAACTAACCTGGGCCCTTGGGGGCTTTCCAACACTGAACTACCAACCAGCAGCATACATGAGCTGGACCATGTGTAGCTTGGTTTTCATGCGAGTTCCCCAACAACTGGAATGGGGACTGTCCCCAAAGCTGTTGCCTGGCTGTAGAATCTGTTCCCCTAACTGGGCTACCTTGTCTGGCCTCAGTGGCCTTGCAGAGACTTGACATGGCAGGATGGTTTGGTACTGGGGGAGTAGGGCGCACTCACTCAGAGAAGTGGACAGGGAGGGGAGAGGCACTGTGTGTGGGGGAACCAGAGAGGTGGGGGACAATAATCAGGATGTAAAGTGAATAAGTAAATTAATTAATAGAAAAATATCCCTTAAACTCTAAGACACTGATAATTTGCTAGACTAAATGTCCAACTTAATAATATACCTTGAAGTGACTTAAGAAGACTGATATCCTAGTGTGCTATGCTCCTATGTTTGCACCTGTTTGTCTAACCTGCTTTCAAGAGAACAATGTAACAACTGACTTCATTTGCCTTGGATCTTCCATGTAATCAGTTTTTATAATAGCTATATCTTAAATTATGTGGTTCTCCATGTTTCTGATAAGGACAAAAGACATGCATATATATTTGCTGAATGCAGAAAATATAGAGGCTGAAAGCAATCTTCTAAAATGAGTAGTCACCATACATGTTGAATATATTATTTATGGATACTGGATGATACAGGGACAGATTCACAAGGCAGCTTTTAGGCAGGCATAGACTCAGACTGATACAACAAACAGATAGAGGACAGAAAACATGGGTATTATAAAGAAGAGAATTCAAATCTGGACTCTTAGTTAATTACTCAAGAGGAAAACACTTTTATGTTTTTTCTTAAGGTGACATCAATGCGTTATTGATGGTTCAAAGTTATTAATTTATGTATTTAATCCATACCAGGCATATTATTTAATATGCTAAAATTTTCTAAATTCATGTTTATTTATAAATGATCTAATGAAATTTTTAATGTAATATATATCTTCATATCATGATCATATTTTCATGATAGTATTATTCAGTATTAGGTTATATACACAATATGTACAATGTGTTGAGTTCCATCCTGAGCTCTACAAAGTAACAATAATGATGACTAGTAACTATTGTACTAAAATAAGGTCATGTCTCTGGAAATGATGACAATTTGATTGGTTATTTTAATAGTATGAGTGCTTTTAATTTATTTTTGACAGATACTTTCATCTAAGACTTACAGAACAACATTAAATAAAGATTACACACTGGTGCTCCTTTACCTAATTATAACATCTTTTAGTATGTTGAAGTGTTTGCTATATATATTCAATTTGTCTAGAATTATTTTCCTGAGTGTTGGATTTTATCAAGTGACATGTATTTCTTTTGAAATTTTTATTACTTTGACCGTCCTTCGGCTGACTTGTATTATGGTTTTTTTGCATTAGTCTATGGAATCAGTTTTTGTTTATATCTGTGATTGAGCATTTTTGGTCATGGCAGTTAAAGTTTTTAATATGCGTGGATTCAGTTTTCTTTGGGAGTTTTGCATGTATTTTAATTAAGGATACTGAGTAGTGGTTTCCTTACTCAGCTCAGTCTCTGGGACTTGTGAGGGATTGCCTAGTATTGGGGTTCAATATTTTTGGCCTAGTATTTATTTCCAAGTCTAAGGCTTAAAATTATTTTGATTGTATTAAATGAGAGTTTTTTTTTCCAAGACCAGTGGTTTAGAGTGGATAGAGGAATGACTTGAGCATCTCTTTCTCTCCTACTTTCTTTAGAATGTATATTTGTCTGGAATTCTACAAAAAGTCACTATGATATTATTTGATTTCCTCTCCTCTTGTGAAGGCAGTGTAGTACATGAGTATTTTTCAACATTTTATGTCTGCAGATTCATGATTACACAGCCACCAATTTAGGATATCTGTTGCAGTTTATACATTTTGACAGTATACATCTTTCCAAAACCATTAACAAAAAAAGACTCTTTACCTCACTGTGTTTTATGAATACCTTTAATAAAATACTTTTAAATTTTTTCTTCCCATAGTCTATATAATCAATCTTTGTGTCAATGTCATACTACTTCACAGGATAATTTATAATGAGAAAACTGTGATACATCCACAGTTTCTCTGTTTGCTCAAGATTTTATTCAACTACTTTAAATGCCTTTTTAGGCCCGTTATAATTTAAATATATTTGTTTCTTCTGGTTCTATGAATAATGTTGTTGGTAATGGAATGAGAAATGAAGAAATTGTGATATATACTATATGCATGTGCATTTGCATGTGCATGTGTGTTTGTTTGTTTGTGTAGAATTACATTATATAAAATGTACCATATAAAATATATCAAAATAAATGATAAAACAAGATGAAATTCAGTAGTTTGCATTATTTTTTTTGTTTTTTGTTTTGTAGTTATTTATTTCTTTGTTGTTTGAGATAGGGTCTAATGTAGTCCAGGTTAGCTTCAAACTCATTATGTAGCTTAACTGATCATGAACTACTGAGCTTCAGACTAAATCTCCCAAGACCTAGGATTACAGTCATATATCCAAGAGTGGAGATTATAAGCATCAAGCTTAAAATTCTGTCATTTGCAAAACCTGAAATAATCTAAAAATATGTTAAGTTAAATTAGCAAGAAAGTAAAAGAAACAAACAAACAAACAAACAAAAACAAAAAGGGGTCTAAGAAATCGTTCAGCTGTTATGAGCACTGGATGTTCTTCCCGAGAATCTGGGTTTAATTTCTAGCACCCACGTAGTAGCTCACAACCATCTGTAACTCCTGTTCCAGGGCAACTGGTGCCATTTCTGGCTTTTTATACACCATGCATATATGTGGTGGACAGATTTGCATGCACACAAAACACCATGCACATTAAAACAAAATAGTAAAGGAGAGAGAAAGAGAGAAAACCCTTTAAAAAAGACAAATATGTATAATCTCAGCAGCATCCAATATTTAGAATGTGTCATCTACCTAGGAAGTAGAAAATTGCTTCATGAGAAATCGTGGATTTTAGAAGAATTGAATGATTTAAACAAGTACATAAGTTAGAGTTAGACTAGAAAGAAGGAATATGTTTTATTAGTTGATCACATATAGAATGAACATAGCAAAAATAATGTAGCATAAATTACACAGCAGAGTTTTAAATGTCTTATCACAAGAAAAACCTGACAAATATGTGAGATGATACTTGCCATGATTATTCTGATTATATGAATTAATGTTTTGATAGATTATATAATCCATACATGTATTAAAACACCATATTTTACTTCACAAATTGCTAAATTGTTATCAAGGATAAGTGTTAATACAAATATATATATAGTATATATATATATATATATATGTATATATATATAAAACTCTTATACATGCATCTAACAAAATGAAATTGCTATTCTGTTATAATAGCTTAATAGAACTCCTAGTCTAGAACTATAAGATTATGTGAAAGTAGACAATTAGAGTTTTACTTAGGTGTACTGATTCTAGTGCTTGATAAAGCCATTAACCCTTACCTTAAAAATTCAAGCATTGGCCCAGACCTGACCCTGTACCACAGTACTCCATACCCAAATACCACAGGATAGAGCTGGTCTCCAAGGAGGACAGAAATGCCAGTGAGCAATAAAGACCACCACTACTGTTCAGAGAGACCTGCCCTGAGTCCTCAGGACACAGAAACCAAAGAGCAGCTGGGGACAGGATCCTTCCAGTTTCTGTTTGAACCCCAGAGCTGACACTGTGCCACAGCTCTCCATACCCAAATTCCTTCCCTAGGGAACTGGTCTCAAAGGCTTGCAGGAGGGAAAAGCCACATTCAGAGATAGCAAGACCAGCTACCATCAGAGATAACCAGATGGCAAGAGGCAAGGGCAAGAACATAAGCAACTGAAACCAAGGCTACTTGGTATCATCAGAATCCAGTTTTTCCACAACATCATGCCATGAATACCCCAACACATGAGAAAAGCAAGATTCAGTTCTAAAATCACTTCTCATGATGATGATAGAGGACTTTAAGAAGGACAAAAATAACTCCCTTAAAGAAATACAGAAGAACACAGGTGAACAGGTAGAAGTCTTTAAAGAGGAAACATAAAATTCCCTTAAAGAATTACAGGAAAACACAAACAAACAGGTGAAGGAATTGAACAAAACCATCCAGGATCTAAAGATGGAAATAGAAACAATAAAGAAATCACAAAGAGAGACAACCCTGATATAGAAAACCTAGGAAAGATCAGGAGTCATAGCAGAATACAAGAAATAGAATAGAAAATCTCAGGTACAGAAGATACTATAGAAAATTTTGACACAACAGTCAAAGAAAATGCAAAATGTAAGACGCCCCTAACCCAAAACATCCAGAAAATCCAGGACACAATGAGAAAACCAAAATAAGGATAATATGTATAGAAGAGAGTGGAGATTCACAACTTAAAGGGGAAGTAAATATCTTCAATAAAATTATAGAAGAAAACTAAAGAAAGAGATGCCGATAAAAATACAAGAAGCCTACAGAACTCCAAATAGATTAGATCAGAAAAGAAATTCCTCCCATTACATAATAGTCAAAATAGCAAATGCACAAAACAAAACAAAAAAAAAATATTGAAAGCAGTAAGAGAAAAAGGTCAAGTAACATATAAAGGCTGACCTATCAGAATTAAACCAGATTTCTCACCAGTAATTATGAAAGTTAGAAAATTCTGGGCAGATATCATACCCAAGAGAACACAAATGCCAGCCCAGGCTACTATTCCCAGAAAAACTCTCAGTTACCACAGACAGAGAAACCAAGATATTCCATGGCAAAACCAAATTTACACATTATCTCTCTACAAATTCAGTCCTACAAAGGATAATAGATGGAAAATGCCAACACAAGGAGGGCATCTACACCCTACAAAAAGCAAAAAAGTAATCATCTTTCAACAAACCCAAAAGAAGATAGCCATAAAAACGTAAAAATAACATAAAAAATAAGAGGAAGCAAAGATCACTATTCTGTAATATCTCATGACATCAATGAAATAGTCAAACTCAGGGCTAAAATCAACCAAGTAGAAACAAAAAGAACTATACAAAGAATCAACCAAACCAGGAGCTAGTTCTTTGAGGCAATCAATAAGATAGATAAAGCCTTAGCAAGTCTAACCATAGGGCAGAGAGACAGTATACAAATTATAAAAATCAGAAATAAAAAGGGAAATAAAACAACAGAAACTGGAAATTGAAAAAATCATCAGATTCTACTACAAACTAGAAACTCTAGATGAAATGGGCAATTTTCCAGACAGAAACCAGATACCAAAGTTAAATCTGAATCTGATTAACGATCTAAAAAGACTCATAACCCCTAAAGAAATAGAAGTCATCAAAAGTCTCCCAAACAAGCAAAAATAACAACAACAACAACCCCCCCCCACACACAAACACACAGAAAGAAAGAAAGAAAGAAAGAAAGAAAGAAAGAAAGAAAGAAAGAAAGAAAGAAAGAAAGAAAGAAAGAAAGAAAGAAAGAAAGAAAAAGCCAGGACCAGATGGATTTAGTGCAGAACTCTGTCAGACCTTCAAAGTTCTAATACTAATACTCTTTACACTATTCCACAAAATAGAAACAGAAGGAACCCTACCCAATTCATTCTAGGAAGCCCAGTTACACTGCATATTTTCCCTTGGAGATGGAATGGTTTCTGTCTAATCAGGAACTTGTCACAATTTCCTTTCTTAGAGAACTGCATAAGAGATTTTTTTTTCTACTTCTATCATGTTTAATGTTCCAAACAGATTTTAAAATCCGGTGAGTGCACATTACTTTTAGCTTCAGAAGATAACATATATATATATATATATATATATATATATATATATATATATATATATATATATATATTTAAGAGGTATTTATCTATTATAAATTATTTTGGTTACTTAAAAATGTCAATACTGAGTTGTATATTTCAAAATAAATTATTATTTTAATAAAAAATAGCCCTAAATAAAATAGGGTTTGGAAAGAAAGAAAGAAAGAAAGAAAGAAAGAAAGAAAGAAAGAAAGAAAGAAAGAAAGAAAGAAAGAAAGAAAGAAAGAAAGAAAGAAAGGAAAGAAGGAAGGAAGGAAGAAAAGAAAAGATTAAAAATAATCAAGTGCTTGCCAGAGACTGTATGGAGGAAAAATTGTCTCAGCTCTCTAGTCAAAAGTTATACTGTAGATCATGCTTGCTACAAAAAGAATTCTTTATTGCCACTTACCACTGTTTGTTTTGCTAACTCTCAAATTTACATGGTTTTATTAGCAATTACAAAAGCTTGTATGCTTTTATTGCTACCTGCCAAATATGTACCTGCAGAATTCTTATTTCTGTGATTCCTGCTCCTGTAAACATTTCTAACTACAGTGGGAAATTCTTCGGTGATTATAGGACTCAAGGGCCACCTGTTATCTTGCCTATAATTTCAAGAACTTTGTAGTGTTTCTAGGTCCCTTCAGAGAATTACCTTGGGATTTCAGCCTCTATAAAAATAAAAATTTCTCCTGTCTCTTTGAGTTCATGGTTGGGATGTTTTCATACCACAATTATATGTCTGTTTAAATAAAATGCCTAGGGGTTAGAAAACCTTTAGTAATACAGACTGAATAACATATGATGTACAACTTTATAACTTCATTTAACAATGTACTTTATACTTACTAAGAGAGTAGATAAAAACTACTCTAACAACATGGAAAAAAGACACAAATGTGGAAGCTATGTATGTTAATTTTCATAACTAAAACAATCATTTCACTATATACATGTTTATATGAGCATACAAAACAAAATTAATGTAAACAAGTAGAGAAAGACAGTGAGAATTTTCGACACACCAGGAGCAAAAGCAACACGTTCCAATTAAAAGATATTCTTCTATAAGAGTGTCCATATATTATATAAACTGTCATATTTTGAAAGTGACAAAAATGCCAACAATAAATAAAATAAATTATTCTTCAAAACCAAGAAACAAATATTTTCTTAGAAAAGAAAAGGTGATGAGTTTATCAATACTACAATGGAAAAATTCAATACCATTAAGGAACATTTTCAATAATTGAACTCCCATGGATAAAATCAGTAAGGACACTACAGATTTGGCAACCATAGATAACAAATGATCACAAAAGACAATCATAGATCATTCTATTCAACAGAATAAGAATAAACCTTGTAATATTTTCAGCACTGTCTTCAGCTTAATTCTTAATAACTTAAGGCTAAAATCATAGAGCTGTCCACTAAATGAAGCAGATATCATGGACACTATGAAAGACTCCTATGTCACTGTACCTTCAAAGTACTAACACTTTATTTTTGCATGAATTGTATGATTCAACCTGAGCATACACAGATGCATCCCTGTCCATCATTTTAACCTTTTAAAGTATGCACTGTATAACCTTACACTGAATATCTACTTCTTTTTTTGATTGCTTATTTCCAGAAGTAGTCTCTAAGTCTCTATTTAGCAATAATTATTACTGCATAAGAATACATTTTCTGTTATAATGTGTGTTTCTTTTTTAATGATAATTTAAATTGGCATATATTCATTATATATGACACTGAGTTTTAGGGGTGTTTTTATATAATACAGAATATGTTTGAAGCAAATATTCCAAATTTTTATAGTTATTTTTTAGTAATGCACATCTTTTGTTTTGTTTATTTTGTTTTGTTTTGTTTTGTTTTGTTTTGTTTTGTTTTTTCAAGACAGGGTTTCCCTGTATAGCCCTAGCTGTCCTGGAACTCACTTTGTAGACCAGGCTGGCCTCAAACTCAGAAATCTGACTGTCTCTGCCTCCCGAGTGCTGGGATTAAAGGTGTGCACCACTGTGTGGAGGCTGTAATGCACATCTTATTGATTGATCTTTCTTAGTAGTGGGGTTTCTCCTATATGAATATGTATAGAACACCTGTATAATGCCCCAATGATTTTGTTCTAGGAGAAATTATCTTTGAGAAATATTTTCTGTATAGGAATTTTAATCCAGAAACATTGCTGTTCTGGCAAGGGATCATATCCAAAGCCTTCTAGGTCTATATGATTAAGTTAGAATGCAGACACACCTGCAGCACACAACTTCAATACCAAACAATGTAGGTAAGGTTAGTTTGTAGAAGGAAGTAGCTGTGTTTGAAAGTGACTTCTAATTGAGGGGCAGACAAGTGATGAATCAGAAAGATTTGACCGAATGAGTCAGAGATAGTATATGCCCTACTAATACAAGAACAATGCAGGATATAAAGAGTACTTTAAAAAAAAATACAGAGGGAGAGAGAGAGAAAGCAAGAGACAAACAGACAGACAAACAGAGACAGAGAGAGACAGAGAAACAGAGAGAAGGGAGGAAGAAAAAGAGGAGGAGAGAAGAAGGCAGCAGTTTTACTGGAACAGTTTTACAGGTGAAAACAGAATGAGCCAGACAATGAGAAGGAGACAGAAGATTAGAACAGATTACCAAAGTTAGTTTGAGGCCAAGCAGAGGAATTCACTGAGAATCTGAGAGAAGCCAGATTAATTCAGTCAGCTTGAAGAGATGTTTAAGCCAGAAGAGTGCACTTGAACCAGCCAGCCAGAGTTCAGAAAAAGAAAGGGAAAAGATGATCTTATTCAGTAGTGAGGCTCTGAGAAAACAATTACATCAGGAAAATAAAAGTTACATTTTACAGCATTTTTGCTCTTCTTGCTTGCTGTATACTTAATTTTTCTGTATACTAATTCAATATGAACTCATCACATTTAGTTATAATAAAAATATTTTTTCCTTATCAAAGTAAAATTAAGAATAACAGAAAAGAAAAGATAGAACATTTACAAATATATGGAAATTAAAACATATTTTAAAAATAATTATAATGTTGAATTTTTTAAATGAGAATTAAGAAAATAAAGACATGCAAATATTATAAGCCCCAATACAGGGGAATACCAGGGCCAGGAAACAGAAGTGCGTGGGTTGGAGAGCAGGGTGGGGGGAGGGTATAAGGGACTTTTGGGATAGAATTTGAATTATAAATGAAGAAAATATCTAATAAAAATGAAAATAAAGACAAATAGAAAATGTGGAAAAACTTATAATATACAAGATTGGTATTAAGTTGGAAATATTATCTCCATACTTCCAACTTATACCTACACTTAAAAAAAGGATGTGCCAAAATAAATAATCTACCTCTTTACCGAATTAATAAAAGTAACAAAGACAAACATTACTAGAAAAGAGGCTTGGAGGAACTCCACATAAATTCAGAGACAGTGAAACTTATAGAGGAGAAAGTGGGGAAAAGCCTTGAAAATATGGGCACAGGGGAAAAGTTCCTGAAGAGAACAGCAATCACTTGTGCTGTAAGATCAAGAATTGACAAATGGGACCTCATAAAATTGCAAATCTTCTGAAAGGCAAAAGACACTGTCAATAAGACAAAAAGGCCACCAACAGATTGGGAAAGGATATTTACCAATCCTAAATCAGATAGGGGATTAATATCATATATATATATATCTCAAGAAGATGGACTCTAGAAAATCAAATAACCCTATTAAAAAATGGGATACAGAGTTAAACAAAGAATTCTCAACTGAGAAATACCGAATGGTGAGAAGCAACTGAAAAAATGTTCAACATCCTTAATCATCAGGAAAATGCAAATCAAAACAACCCTGAGATTCCACCTCACACCAGTAAGAATGACTAAGATCAAAAATTCAGGTGACAGCAGATTCTGGTGAGGATGTGGAGAAAGAGGAACACTCCTCCATTGTTGGTGGCATTGCAAGCTGGTACAACCACTCTGGAAATCAGTCTGGCGGTTACTCAAAAAATTGGACCATAGTACTACCGGAGGATCCAGCAATACCTCTTTTGGGCAGATACCCAGAAGATGTTCCAACTTGTAATAAGGACACATGCTCCACTATGTTCATAGCAGCCTTATTTATAATAGCCAGAAGCTGGAAAGAACACAGATGTCCCCCAACAGAGGAATGGATACAGAAAATATGATACATTTACACAATGGGGTACTACTCAGCAGTTAAAAACAATGAATTCGTGAAATTCTTAGGCAAATGGATGCATCTGGATGATATCATCCTGAGTGAGGTAACCCAATCATAAAAGAACACACATGGTATGCACTCACTGATAAGCAGATATTAGCCCAGAAACTTAGAATACCCAAGCTATAATTTGCAAAACACATGAAACTCAAGAAGATGGAAGAACAATATGTGGATACTTTGTTTCTTTGTAGAATAGACAATAAAATACATGTGGAAGGAGTTACAATATACGGAGCTAAGAAGGAAGGAAAGACCATCAAAAGACTGTTCCACCCACAGATCCATCCCATATTCATCCACCAAACCCAGACACTATTGCATATGCCAGAAAAAATTTGCTTACAGGACCCTGACATAACTCCCTCTTGTGAATCTATGCCAATGCCTGGCAAATGCAGAAGTGGATGCTCACAGTCATCAATTGGATGGAACACAGGGCCCCTAATGAAGGCACTAGAGGAAGTACCCAAGGAGCTGAAGGGGTCTACAACCCTATAAGAGAAACAACCATATGAACTAACTGGTACCCCCGAGAACTGTGTCTCTAGTTGCATATGTAGCAGAGAATGGCCTAGTTGCCCATCAATGGGATGAGAGGCCCTTGGTATTGTTAATATCATATGCCCCAGTACAGGGGAATGCCAGGGCCAGGAAGTGGGATTGGTTGGTTTGGGGAGCAGGGCAGGGGAAGGGTATAGGGAGCTTTGGGGACAGCATTTGAAATGTAATTGAAGAAAATATCTAATAAAAAATAATACAACGGAACACAAAACGAAAAAAAAAAAAGAAAAAAGACGGTTGGAGATGGCCTTGTTGGTATTGTTCATACAGAGTACCCAAGTTCAGTAATCAACACCCATTTCAGAAAGCTCACAATGATCTATAATTCCAGTTCCAGGATACTGAATACTCACTGACCTTCACAGCCACCTGCATACATCATAGCTCTATAATATAAATTGAAATTGGGTACAGTAATATACTCAGTACTATTCTTTTTCTTTGGCATATATATATATATATATATATATATATATATATATATATTATATATATATATATATATAATATATATATATATATATGCCAAAGAAAAAGAATAGTACTGAGTATATATATATATATATATATATATATATATAATATATATATATATATATAATTTGTGATCTTCCTACTTCCATTTAAATTAGGAGGGTTTTTTATCTCTAGAAAGAATGGCATTGGTAATTTTATCAGGGTTTCATTTAATTTGCAATTTTTATTTTGTAGAATGCTCATTTTCAAAGCACTAATGTTTCTGACCCATATGCATATGAAGTCATTCCAACTTTTAGTTTCATCCTCGATCCATCCCTTTGATATATTAAAGTATTCATAGTAGAAGCCTTTTAATTCTTTAATTAGGCTTATTACAAAGTATTTTTGTGGTGTCTGTGGGGGCTCAAGATATGGTTTCCCTATGTAGTTCAGTTGTCCTGGAACCTGTTTTGTACAACAGGATGGCCTTAAACTCAAAGAGATCAACCTGCCTCTGACTTGAGAGTACAGAATTAAAGTGGTGTACTACTACCACCTTGATGCTTCAAAGTACTTTTAAGGATTCTATGAAAAGGTTGCTTTCTCTAATTTCTCTCTCTGTGTGTTTATTATTTGGCATAAAAAATACTGACTTTCATATATTAAATTCATATCCTGTAACATTGCTGACAGTGTTTATCACATCATCTGAATTTAGAGATAAGAGTTAATATAAATTATTATATCTTACAGTGCAAAAAATCTGTTCTAAGTGGATAAGAGAACTCAATATAAAACCAATAACTCTAATCAAAATACATTGTATAAATATATGAAATGAAAGACAATCAAACTTCTAGAATATAAGGTAAATCATTCAAAGCATGATATAGATATAAGTAAGAACTTTCTAAACAGAACTCACTTCACTCAGGAAACAAATTAAGCACAACTGACAGTGATGAAAGAAACAACCACAACAACCAAAAGAACCTTTTGTACACCAAAGAAAACAATCAAATAAAAAAGCAACCATAGAAAGCACCGGGGCAGCTGGGGCGCAGGGTCCGCTGACACTCGCCAGCTACCCACAACACCCGCCACAGGATCTTAAGACTTCTGGTGAGTGGAGCACAGCTCCTGCTCCAATCCAATTGCGCAGGACCTGAGACTGCACTAGTTAGGGAAGCAGAAACCAGCCTGAGTAGGGCCACAGGCCTCATCCGGCCGGATCAGCGCCAGGGTAGCGGGAGCGCAGGGTTGCCTGACACCCGCCAGCTACCCACGACCCCCGCCACAGGATTTTGGGACTGCTGGTGAGTGGAACACAGCTTCTGCTCCAATCTTTAAACAGTGACAACGATAACAACTAACCCCAGAGATTACCAGATGGCGAAAGGTAAACGTAATAATCTTACTAACAGAAACCAAGACCACTCACCATCATCAGAACCCAGCACCCCCACTTCGCCCAGTCCAGGGCACCCCAACACACCGGAAAAGCTAGACACGGATTTAAAAGCATATCTCCTGATGATGATAGAGGACTTCAAGAAGGACTTTAATAACACACTTAAAGAAATGCAGGAGAACACTGCTAAACAGGCAGAAGACAATAAAGAGGAAGCACAAAAATCCCTTAAAGAATTGCAGGAGAACACTGCTAAAGAGTTACAAATCCTTAAAGAAAAACAGAATAACATAATCAAACAGGTAGAAGTCCTTACAGAAAAACAGGAAAACACATCCAAACAGATGATGGAAATGAACAAAACCATACTAGACCTAAAAAGGGAAGTAGACACAATAAAGAAAACCCAAAATGAGGCAACACTGAGATAGAAACCCTAGGAAAGAAATCTGGAACCATAGATACGAGCATCAGCAACAGAATACAAGAGATGGAAGATAGAATCTCAGGTGCAGAAGATTCCATAGAGAACATCGGCACAACAATCAAGGAAAATGTAAAATGCAAAAAGATCCTAACTCAAAACATCCACGAAATACAGGACACAATGAGAAGACCAAACCTACGGATAATAGGAGTGGATGAGAATGAAGATTTTCAACTCAAAGGACCAGCAAACATCTTCAACAAAATTATAGAAGAAAACTTCCCAAATCTAAAGAAAGAGATGCCCATGAACATACAAGAAGCCTACAGAACTCCAAATAGACTGGACCAGAAAAGAAATACCTCCCGACACATTATAATCAGAACAACAAATGCTCTAAATAAAGATAGAATACTAAAAGCAGTAAGAGAAAAAGGCCAAGTAACATATAAAGGCAAGACTATCAGAATTACACCAGATTTTTCACCAGAGACTATGAAAGCCAGAAGATCCTGGACGGATGTTATACGGACACTAAAAGAACACAAATTCCAGCCCAGGCTACTATACCCAGCCAAACTCTCAATTAACATAGATGGAGAAACCAAAGTATTCCACGACAAAACCAAATTCACACATTATCTCTCCACGAATCCAGCCCTTCAAAGGATAATAACAGAAAAAAACCAATACAAGGACAGGAACCACGCCCTAGAAACAACAAGAAGGTAATCCCTCAACAAACCTAAAAGAAGACAGCCACAAGAACAAAATGCCAACTTTAACAACAAAAATAACAGGAAACAACAATTACTTTTCCTTAATATCTCTTAATATCAATGGACTCAACTCCCCGATAAAAAGACATAGACTAACAAACTGGCTACACAAACAAGACCCAACATTTTGCTGCTTACAGGAAACTCATCTCAGAGAAAAGGATAGACACTACCTCAGAATGAAAGGCTGGAAAACAATTTTCCAAGCAAATAGCATGAAGAAACAAGCTGGAGTAGCCATTCTAATATCTGATAAGATTGACTTCCAACCCAAAGTCATTAAAAAAGACAGGGAGGGACACTTCATACTCATCAAAGGTAAAATCCTCCAAGAGGAACTATCAATCCTGAATATCTATGCTCCAAATACAAAGGCAGCCACATTCATTAAAGAAACTTTAGTAAATCTCAAAGCACACATTGCACCTCATACTATAATAGTGGGAGACTTCAACACACCACTTTCACCAATGGACAGATCATGGAAACAGAAACTACACAGGGACACATTGAAACTAAGAGAAATTATGAATCAAATGGATCTGGCAGATATCTACAGAACATTCTATCCTAAAACAAAAGGATATACCTTTTTCTCAGCACCTCATGGTACCTTCTCCAAAATTGACCACATAATTGGTCAAAAAGCAGGCCTCAACAGATACAAAAATATTGAAATTGTCCCATGCATCCTATCAGATCACCATGGACTAAGGCTGATCTTCAATAACAAAATAAATAATAGAAAGCCAACCTTCACGTGGAAACTGAACAACACTCTTCTCAATGATACCTTGGTCAAGGAAGGAATAAAGAAAGAAATTAAGGACTTTTTAGAGTTCAATGAAAATGAAGCCACAACATACCCAAACTTATGGGACGCAATGAAAGCATTTCTAAGAGGAAAACTCATAGCTCTGAGTGCCTCCAAAAGGAAACTAGAGAGAGCACACATTAGCAGCTTGACAACACACCTAAAAGCACTAGAACAAAAGGAAGCAAATTCACCCAAGAGGAGTAGACGGCAGGAAATAATCAAACTCAGGGGTGAAATCAACCAAGTGGAAACAAGAAAAACTATTCAAAGAATCAACCAGTCAAGGAGCTGGTTCTTTGAGAAAATCAACAAGATAGATAAACCCTTAGCCAGACTCACTAGAGGGCACAGGGAAAGCATCCTAATTAACAAAATCAGAAATGAAAAAGGAGACATAACAACAGATCCTGAAGACATCCAAAACACCATCAGATCCTTCTACCAAAGGCTATACTCAATAAAACTGGAGAACCTGGATGAAATGGAGAAGTTCCTAGACAGATACCAGGTACCAAAGTTGAATCAAGATCAGGTTAATGATCTAAATAGCCCTATATCCCCCAAAGAAATAGAAGCAGTCATTAATAGTCTCCCAACTAAAAAAAGCCCAGGACCAGATGGGTTTAGTGCAGAGTTCTATCAGACCTTCAAAGAAGATCTAATCCCAGTTCTTCACAAACTATTCCACAAAATAGAAACAGAAGGTACTCTACCCAACTCATTCTATGAAGCCACAATTACTCTGATACCTAAACCACAAAAAGACCCAACAAAGATAAAAAACTTCAGACCAATATCCCTTATGAATATTGATGCAAAAATCCTCAATAAAGTTCTTGCTAACCGAATCCAAGAACACATCAAAACAATCATCCATCCTGACCAAGTAGGTTTCATCCCAGGGATGCAGGGATGGTTCTATATACGGAAATCCATCAACTTAATCCAGTATATAAACAAACTCAAAGACAAAAACCACATGGTCATCTCGTTAGATGGGGAAAAAGCATTTGACAAGATCCAACACCCATTCATGATAAAAGTCTTGGAAAGATCAGGAATTCAAGGCCCATACCTAAACATGATAAAAGCAATCTACAGCAAACCAGTAGCCAACATCAAAGTAAATGGTGAGAAGCTTGAAGCAATCCCTCTAAAATCAGGGACTAGACAAGGCTGTCCACTTTCTCCATACCTATTGAACATTGTACTTGAAGTCCTAGCCAGAGCAATTCGACAACAAAAGGAGATCAAAGGGATACAAATTGGAAAAGATGAAGTCAAAATATCACTTTTTGCAGATGATATGATAGTATATATAAGTGACCCTAAAAATCCCACCAGAGAACTCCTAAGCCTGATAAACAGCTTCGGTGAAGTAGCTGGATATAAAATTAACTCAAACAAATCAATGGCCTTTCTCTACACAAAGAATAAACAGGCTGAGAAAGAAATTAGGGAAACAACACCCTTCTCAATAGTCACAAATAATATAAAATATCTTGGCGTGACTCTAACTAAGGAAGTGAAAGATCTGTATAATAAAAACTTCAAGTCTCTGAAGAAAGAAATTATAGAAGATCTCAGAAGATGGAAAGATCTCCCATGCTCATGGATTGGCAGGATCAACATTGTAAAAATGGCTATCTTGCCAAAAGCAATCTACAGATTCAATGCAATCCCCATCAAAATTCCAACTCAATTCTTCAACGAATTAGAAAGTGCAATCTGCAAATTCATCTGGAATAACAAAAAACCTAGGATAGCAAAAACTCTTCTCAAGGATAAAAGAACCTCTGGTGGAATCACCATGCCGGACCTAAAGCTCTACTACAGAGCAATTGTGATAAAAACTGCATGGTACTGGTATAGTGACAGACAAATAGACCAATGGAATAGAATTGAAGACCCAGAAATGAACCCACACACCTATGGTCACTTGATCTTCGACAAGGGAGCTAAAAACATCCAGTGGAAGAAAGACAGCATTTTCAACAAATGGTGCTGGCACAACTGGTTGTTAACATGTAGAAGAATGCGAATCGACCCATTCCTATCTCCTTGTACTAAGATCAAGTCTAAGTGGATCAAGGAACTTCACATAAAACCAGAGACACTGAAACTTATAGAGGAGAAAGTGGGGAAAAGCCTTGAAGATATGGGCACAGGGGAAAAATTCCTGAATAAAACAGTAATGGCTTGTGCTGTAAGATCGAGAATTGACAAGTGGGACCTCATGAAACTACAAAGCTTCTGCAAGGCTAAAGACACCATCAATAAGACAAAAAAACCACCAACAGATTGGGAAAGGATCTTCACCTATCCTAAATCAGATAAGGGACTAATATCCAATATATATAAAGAACCCAAGAAGGTGGACTCCAGAAAGTCAAATAACCCCATTAAAAAATGGGGCTCAGAACTGAACAAAGAATTCTCACCTGAGGAATACCGAATGGCAGAGAAACACCTGAAAAAATGTTCAACATCCTTAATCATCAGGGAAATGCAAATCAAAACAACCCTGAGATTCCACCTCACACCAGTCAGAATGGCTAAGATCAAAAATTCAGGTGACAGCAGATGCTGGCGAGGATGTGGAGAAAGAGGAACACTCCTCCATTGTTGGTGGGATTGCAAGCTTGTACAACCACTCTGGAAATCAGTCTGGCGGTTCCTCAGAAAATTGGACATAGTACTACCGGAGGATCCAGCAATACCTCTCCTGGGCATATATCCAGAAGATGTCCCAACCGGTAAAAAGGACACATGCTCCACTATGTTCATAGCAGCCCTATTTATAATAGCCAGAAGCTGGAAAGAACCCAGATGTCTCTCAACAGAGGAATGGATACAGAAATTATGGTACATTTACACAATGGAGTACTACTCAGCTATTAAAAAGAATGAATTTATGAAATTCCTAGCCAAATGGATGGACCTGGAGGGCATCATCTTGAGTGAAATAACACAATCACAAAAGAACTCACACAATATGTATTCATTGATAAGTGGATATTAGCCCAAAACTTAGGACACCCAAGATATAAGATACAATTTGATAAACGCATGAAACTCAAGAAGAATGAAGACCAAAGTGTGGACACTGTGCACCTTCTTAGAATTGGGAACAAAACACCCAGGGAAGGAGTTACAGAGACAAAGTTCGTAGCTGTGATGAAAGGATGGACCATTTAGAGACTGCCGTATCCAGGGATCCATCCCATAATCAGCTTCTAAACGCTGACACCATTGCATACACTAGCAAGATTTTGCTGAAAGGACCCAAATATAGCTGTCTCTTGTGAGACGATGCCGGGGCCTAGCAAACACAGGAGTGGATGTTCACAGTCAGCTATTGGATGTATCACAGGGCTCCCAATGGAGAAGCTAGAGAAAGTACCCAAGGAGCTAAAGGGATCTGCAACCCTATTGTTGGAACAACATGATGTACTAACCAGAACCCAGGAGCTCTTGTCTCTAGCTGCATATGTATCGAAAGATGGCCTAGTCGGCCATCAATGGAAAGAGAGGCCCATTGGACTTGCAAACTTTATATGCCCCAATATAGGGGAATGCCAGGGCCAAAAGAATGGGAATGGGTGGGTAGGGAAGTGGGGGGCGCTATGGGGGACTTTTGGGATAGCATTGGAAATGTAATTGAGGAAAATATGTAATAAAAATATTAAAAATCAAAAAAAAAGCAACCATAAAATTGATTTTTTTTTTTGGTTTTTCGGAGAATTTTCAAAAGAAACACAAATGTCTAGTAAATATTTTAAAATATTTTGACATGATTTATTTGTCAGAGAAATTCATGTTAAAACTGCCCTGAGATTTATTCCAGCCCCATTCAGAATGGCTATCCTCAAAAAATCGAATGATATCAAATACTAGTACAGACACAGGAAAGAGGAAAAGTTGTTCATAGTTGAGGACTGTGTGAACTGATACAGGTACTGTGGAAATCAGTGTTAGATTTTCCACCAAAGAATAGAAACAGAACTATCAAATGCAATAGCTACATCACTCTTAAGCTTATATCCAAAAGATATCTATATCCTAAAACAGAATTATCCATGTTAACTGATGCTCTATTTACAATAACAGGTGAAGGAATCAGTATAGATAACTGTTAAAATGGATAATTAAAATGTGGTACATGGAATTTTTTTCAGCTTTAAAGAAAAAAATAAAATTAACAGATAAATGAATGTAACTGGGAATACATTACACAAAATGATATAACAAGTACCCTAAAAAGCAAATTCCACCTCTTCCCCTTTATCTACATCCTCACCAGCATGTGCTGTCACTTGAGTTTTTATCATAGCCATTCTTATTGGTGTAAGGTGAAATCTCAGTGTTCCTTTGACTTGTACCTGATGACTAAGGATGTTGAACATTCCGTAAGTGCTTCTGAGCCATTTGAGATTCCTCTGTTGAGAATTCTGTTTAGCTCTGTACCCCATTTTTATAGGAATATTTGGGGTTTTTTGGAGTCTAACTTCCTAGATTTCATTTGTATCTGAATAATTGCACTCACCAAACTACCTCTTTTTCTATCTATAAATCTTTATCTATCTATTTGTCTGTATGTTTGCCTTTGTGGCTTAAGTAACATTTTCAACATATTAGTCAAACTGAAAACTTGATTAAGTCTGATTTATCTAATGCATTGGTTATCTAATTTATCTGTTAATTTTTTTTACCTTTATACCAAAATCATTTAAAAGGAAACTCAAATTTAGCTTGTGTCCTATAATTATGAAAATCTATGAAAGGAAGAATGGGGTCTAGTTACTCAAGACAGCATGTCTCTCAAAAGCAAAATACCTAAGTTAAAATGGTAGAATATTCCAGGCACTTATCTAAGCTATTATATTGAATTATGTTCAGCTAATTTTTTAAAAAGGTTATATACCAGTCTCAGACCTAAATGAATAATGTCATATTAACCCAATGCCAATAACCCCATACAATGCTATCACATTAGGAATGTGAGTCAAGATAAAGAGAGTCTACTTGAAAACACATAGCTATTGTATTTTTGTTTGGTTGTTTTGTTTTGTTTTGTTTTGGAAGTGGTAGGACAGGAATGAAAATAACAAATAATGCTTATGCCAGAAAACAGCTTCTCTGTTGACTTAAAATAAACAAATATATATGATAAAGTTACAGTATAAAAACAGAATCCTAAATTTCAACAATACTGTAAGCTAACTATATAACTAGACCTTGGTAACATTTCCACATATATATCCCAAATATTTAAACAGTCCTACAAGAAAGAAAAGATAGATTTTTGTCTTTTCTAAATAAACCATAATAGCTTGAGATTATAATCCATGGAATAAAGATAATGCTTGTATATACTCATTAATGCTGTAAGAAGACCTCAAAAAGTGTCCTGCTCAAACACTCCTCCATTGCTGATGGGAGTACAAACTTGTACAACCACTCTGATATTCAATTTTGAAGTTTCTGAGCAAAGTGGGAATAGTTCTACCCTAAGACATGGTTATGTCACTCTTCAAAATGGTGCTCCACCATTCCACAAGGACACTTGCTCGACTACATTCATAGTAGCTTTGTTCATAATAGCCAGAAACTACAAACAACCCAGTTGTCCCTCAACTGAAGAATGGATTAAGAGAATGTGATACATCTACACCATAGCATGCTGTACATCTATTAAAAAACAAAGATATCATGAAATCCACGAGCATAGGGACAGAACTTGAGAGTATCATCTTGAGTGAAGTAAACCAAAGCCAGAAAGACATGGTGTGGTATGCAGTCACTTATAATTGGACATTAACCATAAGTACAGTATACCCATGCTACAATCCATAGACTCAAAGAAACTAAATAACAAGGAGTGTTCAAGGGAGGATACTTGAATCTCATTCAGAGGGGGAAGTAAAATAGTCACTGCAGGTGGATGGATGGAGGTAAATGGGTGAAAGAGGGGATGGGGAGGGGATGAGAGGTGGAGATCAGGTGACAGGAAAGCAGGGGATAGAGGGCTAGGAGAAAGAATGGAAATTGGTGGGGTGGATCAAGAGACCTGGTATTAGAGTGGCTCCAGGGAGTCTATGAGGGTGACTCTATCTCAGACTCCTAGCAGTGGGAGATACTGAGACTGAAGTGGCCACCTCCTATAGCCAGACAGGACTCCCAGTGGAGGGATAAGAACAAAGTCAACTAACCTGTACCCTTGGGACCTATAAATATATTATATGTGTGTGTGTGTGTGTGTGTGTGTGTGTGTGTGTGTGTGTGTGTGTGTGCCAGAAATGCAGAGCTTGGTCTCCATGTGGGTCTCCCCACCACTGGAGTGGGGGATTATCCTGACTGTTGCCTTCCTATGGATCCTGTCCCCCTAACTGGGCTGCTTTGTCTGCCATCAGTGGGAGAGGACAAGCCTAGTCCTACAGTAACTTAATGTGACATGGTGGGGTGGTACCCATAGGGGATCTCCCCTTTCTCAGAGGAGAAGGGGTGAAGGAGAATGGAGAAGGGGCTGTGTGAGAGGAGACTGAAAGGAGGGGGCTGCAATCATGATATAAAGTGAATAAACTAAATAAACGGAAAAAAAAAAACATGAGATGAATTTGGCATTTCCACTTACCCATGAAAAAGTCCCCTGCTTACTGTATACAAGGTATATAAAGCAGGATAACATTGGGAGATGAAACAATTACACATTAACACGAGAGATAAATGTGAGATACATATGCCATGTGGCTACCATTATTACTATAAGTGTACTCTCCATGTGCTTTGAAAATTAGACTCTTCTTAAAGCTAAGGTCCTGTTTATGAGGTGGTGGTGCTGGGGAAACAGACATCACACTTATTTAAAAGTCAGGTTTCTTTAAGCAAACAATATCGTGATGATATGAGTTCTAAAATAAGCATTTGACATGATCAAATTAGATATGTGAAGTTTTTACAAACACTGTGTTCACTTCAGTTTATTTGTAGGAGAAAAGAAACTCCAGTTTCCTCATGTTTCCCATACTCATTATTACCTCAGAGCCAGTAACTAACTGCCAATGACCTTCAGCACCTGAGTCATTTCTACTTATGCACATACAAGCTGAACTCTGGGTACCACATCTGTCTATAGTCAAGATTTTACAATTTCTCTCTCAAAGATGTTAAATTTCTCTCTCAAATTCACTCAATTGTGTATGGGTTGATTTCTTATGAATGCTTGCTAAACTATTAAAATGTTTTATATAAAACACTTTCACTTATTATTTTATGTATCATTTTCAAAGTGATATAAGTCATTGCATACAGAATACATACACATATAAATATACTACAAATTAGACTGTGGTAAATATATTCTTTATTTTCACACCCCTCCTACTTCTTTGTATTTTCAATTTTCTTTACAAAAAATGTATTCCTTTAAAATTTCATAGATATATACAAAGCATCTTAATTATATTCGTCCTCTTTCCCTCCAACTTCACCTGGCTCCCATCCCTTCGAACTTCAAGTCCTTCTTTTGAATTGTTGTCTTATTGTTCAAACCATTGGGTCCAGTCAGTGTTGTTCTTCTGTGTATAGCTATGGGATTATTTGGTTTGTCCGATATGGAAGCACTACCTTTCTTGTCCTATCAGTTATTGGTGGCCAATAGTTCCTCAAACAGGCATGATGGGATTCAGGAGGTACTCCCAACTCTATGCCAAAATGTGTATTTGGTTGTTTGATTAACAGATTGATGGATTGATCAATTGATTTTTTTTAAGACAGGGTCTCATTATGTAGCTGTGGCTGTCATGGATTTCACTATGTATGTAGACCAGGTTGGCCTGGAACTCACAGAGATCAACCTGACTCTGCCTCTCAAGTGATAAGGTTAAAGAGTTGTGTCACTAAAACTGTCTACTCTTTGTTGGAATTTTTAACTGGCTTGATTTAGTAAAGGAAGCCATATATCTTTACACCTTCTTAATCTGTTCCTTGCCTTCATGATTCCTGTGTTCATGATGTAGGATTTCCCAGAAAGATTCTCCAATTAGACAGATTTATTTCTTTTTTGTTTTCTGGTTTTGAGGACATAAAAACATGTTTCCAAGGAATCCTCCAAGATTTCCTCTGTTTTTCCAAGTTGACATCTGCAATTTCATGTATGTATCAAGTGGAAATTTTATGTTTAAGATTCTAGAAAAATGATGAGACAATATATATTAAGTGGCTCAAAGAAAAATGAAATCCATGAATAAGGTTAATGAATATATTACTTGGCTAGATTATATATTTTATAATAAATAAAAATGTACATATGAATGAATGTATACATATATAATACACACCCACACATATTACCTTGACTTTTTTTCACAACTTGTCTTCACTATTCACTGTTATTAATTCTCCCTATGGCTTTATTTTTTTTATATATCCAATAGAAATGCCTTCATGTTGTTAACTTTCTATGTAGCTCAAGAACTATGACATTTCTTTTAGGACAGTATACTGTCACTCCTGACTAAAACATTATGATTTTTAATGAAGTTGGGGAAAACACACTCTTGATCATAATCCAAGAATGAAACAATTTTTTCCATGGCAAAAGACATGCTATTATTGCCACATGAACCTACACATGCCCTGATAGGTTGGTATCAGGTGTTAGCCCTCATTTTCCATAATATGCTCTGACACTGTATTTTTCCCTCACTAATGTACAGAGGCTTTTGGACAATCTTCATTATATTAGGTGCTGCTTCTTGTCTGTCAGGGGGATTTCTGAATATCAGAATATTCAGAATATCAAAATATCAGAGCATATTATGGAAATGATATTATGTGACATAGTGATTGACTTTCAGTTTCTCAAATTTATTAGTACTTTATCACATTCAAGTCTCCCCCAACCCTATGCATTTTCATGTATCTATCATGTACTTTTAGAGGAGAAAAAAATAGCAGTCACCATATTTCAAAATGCATATAAATTGTTAAATGTGGTTTTTTTTTCTTTTTTTTTTTTCTTTTGGTTTTGAGACAGTGTTTTTCTGTGTAGCTCTGGATGTCCTGGAACTCACTCTGTAGACCAGGCTAGCCTTGAACTCAGTAATCCACCTGCCTCTGCGTCCCAAGTGCTGGGATTAAAGGCATGTGCCACCATCACCCAGGAAATGTGATCTTTCTATAATACAACCAAGAGCAAATTTTCCATATGTATAATAAGAAACAAATTGCTTATGAAAAAATTTACATTTAAAAAATATACTTCACTAACCATGACTAATTTAGTCAGGATTTCTTTCTTATCAGTTCAGTTTATCTTCATGTAAAGATTTTATAGAAAAATACACTTATACACATGACTTTGTAGTTATAGTTTATGTCCAGAAAGTGAAGCAACAACTTACCTGATATCATCAGGAAGCCACCTCCAACTTTATAACACCCAGCACTGGCAAAGGGCACTCCATACACCAACAGAAATCCCCCTGACAGACCAGAAGCAGCACCTAATATAATGAAGATTGTCCAAAAGCCTCTGTACACTAGTGAGGGGAAAAAATACAGTGTCAGAGCATATTATGGAAAATGAGGGCTAACACCTGATACCAACCTATCATTAATACAAGCACTGAGTTTGTTTTAATTTCTAGTACAATAGTTAATCATAATTTGTCACCTAGCATTTCCTACTTATCTTTACAAACACAACTCAGATGATCTTTTTCATTAGTTATCATTTAGTACTACTATACTTTAGGTTACAGACACCCTGTTGGATCATTGCTTCACCTATCTTACAAAACTCCTATCATAATTGCCTCTTTTATGTACCAGCAATTCAAGATAATTTTTAGTATTTTCCACTGTCAACAGAGTTTCCTGGACCATAGTATAACTCAAAAGATATATACTACATTGAGTCATATGCATCCATTCAGCTTTAGTTCTAAAAATATAAGTGTGGGGTTTTCCTTTCTGTACCATGTTTCAAGATCTAAAGTCTCAGAGTACAACCATTCTATAAGACTCATAACAAAAAGCAAGATGTCAAATTGAATGGATAAAATCCAACATTTCTGACTCATCATTTGAACAAACCTTATACCTCTCCCCCTCCAAAGAAATTGTTACTAGAATCTATTAATGTCTGTTTAAAGGCAATTTGTGACATTATTTCTAACAACTCAATCTCCTGCTGAAGTGTATTGTTCTCTCTCTTCCTCTAGACTTTCTGAGTGACTGAGTTCCTATGCAAGAGGAATGTGTGAACACTTTAAATTATCATCACAAATATTTTATTTAAGTACAACCTAAAAGTAAAAATAAATGTATATGATAAAATTCCCATAAAATTCCAAAACAATTATTTACTAAACATAAATGCAATACACATGAATCCAATAGCCAACATCAAATTAAATGAAGAAAAATTTAAAGCAATTCCACTAAAATTAGGGACAAGACTCTCTTCATATCAATTAAATAAAATACTTGAAGTTCTTGCTAGATCAACAAGAAAACTCAAGGAGATCAAGGAGATAAAGTTTAGAAAGGAAAAAGTCAAAGTATCTCTATTTGTGGATGATAGGATAGTATACACAATGACCCCCAAAATTCTACCAAAAAACTCCTACACCCGAGGAACTTATCAAAAGATAGAAAGATTTCCCATGCTCATGAATCAGTAGGATTAACATAGTTTAGCAAGAATGGTCATCATACCAAAAGCAATTTACAGATTCAAGGCAATTCCCATAAAATTCTAAAACAATTATTTACAGACGTTGACAGAATAATTCTCAAATTCATATGGAAAAACAGCTAAAAAATCTTGAACAATAAAAGAACTTCTCAAGGTATCACCATTTCTTACCTCAAGCTGTACTACAGAGTAATAATAATAAGGAGGAGGAGGAGGAGGAGGAGGAGGAAGAAGAAGAAGAAGAAGAAGAAGAAGAAGAAGAAGAAGAAGAAGAAGAAGAAGAAGAAGAAGAAGAAGAAGAAGAAGAAGAAGAACTCTGTCATATTGGCATAGGATCAGACTGGTTGATCAGTGGAATTGAGTCAAAGACCCTGAAATAAATCCACACACCTATGGACACTTGATTTCTGACAAAGAAGACAAGACCATACAATGGAAAAAGAAAGCATCTTCAACAAATGGTGCTGGTAGAACCGAACAGAAGGTGGGGAATATCCTTGAACTCATTGGTACAGGAGAAAACTTCCTGAACAGAACATAAATGGCTTAGGCTCTAAGATCAGCAATTAATAAATGGCACCTCATAAAATAGAAATTTTCTGTAAAGCAAAAGACACTATTAATAGGACAAAATGGCAGCCTACAGATTGGGAAAGGATCTTCACCAAACCTACATTTGTCAGAAGGCTAATATCCAAAATTTATAAAGAAATAAAGAAGTTAGACACCAACAACCCAAATAACCCAAATAAAAAATGGGGTTCAGAGAGACACAAAGAATTCTCAACAGAGGAATCTCAAATAGCCAAGAAACACTTAAAGAAATGTTCAAAGTCTTTATCCATCAGGGGAATGCAAATCAAAATGACTCTGAGATTTTTATCTTATACCTGTCAGAATGGATAAGATCAAAAACTCAAGTGATAGACATGTTGGTGAAGATGTGGAGAAAGAGGAACACCATTGCTGGTGGGAGTGCAAAATTGTACAATCCCTCTGGAAATAAACTTGGCACTTTTTCAGAAAACTGGGAATACTTCTACTTCAAGACTAAGCTATACTACTTCTGGGAAAATACCCCAAAACTGATTCACTATACCACAGGGACACTTGCTCATCTATGTTCATAGCAGTTTATTTGTAATAGCCAGAAACTGGAAACAACCTGGATTTCATTCAATTGAAGCATGAGTAAAGAAAATGTAATACATCTACACAACAGAATACTATTCAGCATTAAAAACAAGGACATCAGGAATTTTGTAGTTTGCAGATAGCTGAAACTTGAGAATATCATCCTGAGTGAGGCAACCTAGACCCAAAAGTACATGCATGGTATATACTAAATTATAATTGGATATTATCCAGAAAACATAGGCTACCTATGCTATACTCCATAGACTCAAAGAAGCTAAACAAGAAGGAAGGCTGAAAGGAGGATGTTTGAATTTTACTTAGAAGTGGGAATAATATTGTTTAAGATACAGGTGGAAGGAAACTGGGCGGGCAAAGGGATGGTAGAGAAATGGGGGGTGGTGTTCCCGGTCAGGTGTGGGGAGAGACAGGAGAGGTGTCCATATGGCCATGAAAATTAATGGAAATCTGTAGCTGGTGAGTGTCAAGGGGAGGGGATCATCTCAAGGATGCTCTGGAGACCTGGGACATGAGAGGCTCCCAAGACTCAATGAGAATGACTTTAGCTGAGATGCACAGATAAATGGGGATATGGAATCTGAATGGGCTACCTCCTATAGCCAGGCAGGAACCACATTTGTGCTATAGGAACACAAACCCAGCCACAAAGCTTTCAACAAAATTTATCCTACCTCCAAAGCACTCTGTTATGCTTGCAGACTCAGGAGTCTGTTATGCTTGCAGACTCAGGAGTCTAACATGAAAGGAGCCTCCACTCAGAGACTGCATCAAGGAGTTGACTCAGATAGATGAAGATAGCCATGAACAAACATTGGATGGAACTTGGGAACCTTTACAGAAAAGGTGGGAAAAAGATTCAAAGAACTGAATGGGATAGGAACTCCACAGGTAGACCAACAGAATTAACTAACCTGGACCCTTGGAGTCTCTCAGATACTGAACCACCAACCAAAGAATATATATGAGCTGAACCTAAGATTATATATATATATATATATATATATATATATATATATATATATATATATGAATGATTATATATATCAGATATTCTATATATATATGTGATTATATATATATATATCTATATATATATATCAGATATTCACCTTGGTCTTGTGGGCCTCAAAAAAAGTAAAGTAGGACTATCTGTTGTGTTTATAAAAAGATACAGAGGGAGGATATGTTCTATGAAGGTGTGGTGAAGTATGGGGGAAGGGGGTACCTCAGCAAGCCGAGTTCAAGGCATCCCTTCCCCCTGAGGAACCAGCCACATGAAAATATAGTGTAGAATAGTTTATTAAGGACATGGGGAGGGAAGTTATGAGGGTAGTAGAGCTAGAGAAAAGGAGAGAGAGAGAGAGAGAGAGAGAGAAGAGAAGTAGAGTAAAAGAGGGGAAGAGGTCGGTCAGGAGCATGTGAAAAGAGTGGGGAAGGGAATGGAGAGAGAAGGGGAATGGATAGCAAGAATAAGAGAAAGCAAGAGAGCAAGAGAGGAGTAAGAGAGCAAGGAGAGGCCCTTTTATTAGGCCTACCTGGATTTTTCCAGGTAACTGTGGGGCAGAGCGTATACAGAATGCTAACATTCCCTCATTTTGGTTTAATTTAAAAAAGAAAAAAAATAAAGAGGTGATGGTTGAGCAAGAATAGGGTCATTGTGATCTCTGACTACTTCCTGCTGGCATTGGTGTGATATGTCTCTAGGAAACCTAAAAAAATGGGTATAGGGATGTTTGTCCAGTGTTAGGAGAATTGGCTGTTTCCTTGATATCCAGGGTCTGTGGAAACATCTGAGGATAGGTCAGAAGGAACAGGTCCAATAGAAGCATCTGTGTCTGTGAGAGAAGAATGAAGCATCTGTAAGTCACTTCTCTGGAACTGTCCTAGATATAGTAAGCAACTGCACTTGACAAGATGCTGAAATACACACAGAGAGAGAGAGAGAGAGAGAGAGAGAGAGAGAGAGAGAGAGAGAGAGAGAGAGAGAGAGAGAGAGAGGGAGAGGGAGAGAGAGAGAGAGAGAAATTGAGTACATTTGGGAGAAAGAACAACATAAGATGCACATTTGAAACCCAGAGGAATACCACCCTCTGGATAGGTATCAAGTGGGGACATTAGGCAGATGTACCTATCTATATGGAGTCTATTTGTTCCATGAGAGGTAGATCTGAGTGGGTTTACTGTAGCTTATAAGTTTACAAAAGAGATAACAACATGAGTTAACAACATGTACATGAACATTTAGGAACTCAGATGATGTTAGGACAGTGGCATAGCAAGAAGGGAAAATATGAAGCATTTAATCAATGGAAACCAGTTTTAGGTGTGGAAGTAACAGATTATATGTATGAAAGTTTTTCTTTTCATTCTTCTTCTTCTTCTTTCTTCTTCTTCTTCTTCTTCTTCTTCTTCTTCTTCTTCTTCTTCTTCTTCTTCTTCTTCTTCTTCTTCTTCTTCTTCTTCTTCTTCTTCTTTTGGTTGTCAAACTACAGTTACCTTAGCTGTCCATGTAGTCAGAAATCTGCAGAAGAATAAACAATAATCTAGCAGTCATATATCAATTTAAAAATGACAGAGTCCACTAGATAAAAGTTCTCTGTGGTCTCTGTGGTTATCATAGTAACTTGGGTGGAGTCAGTCTGGTTTTCAAGCCCAGAAGATGCAGGGGGTTTTTTTCTCTGTGGAAAGGATACTTGTGACATGAAAAATGACACACCTTGATTTAGACAATATAAGATATAAGTCATTTGACTCAGGATATCCAGTTTTGTTCACTGTGGTTTTTTTTTTTAGTGATTATCATAACACAATCCAAGCAGTCTCTTAAAGCTGTATCTATATCTTCTGAGATTTTTGTATGGTAAACTGTTAAAGGCTTCGGGAGATTCTCTCTGTCATAAACTTAAATATTTTAATAATAAGCAGACTTCTGCCAAGATTGAGGGCTATATCTATAGGTTATGTCTGAATAGAGCACACCACAATTAAATGGCAGTAGAAACAATCATCATCTATCAAGACAGGATAGGAATGCAAATCTTATGTAACTTTGACAGGTTGTGTAAGTAGAGAAAAATATATATACATATTTTTTACATTAGCAAAGAAACATCTGGCTGGGACCAGGATAAGATTGCTGACAGCAGTGACTTGAGATCATCATGACAGAAAGTGAGTTTTTCCAGGCAGGTTCTGGCCTATGATGAGGACTGTGTGAGCAGGCCAGGGGTGTGGAAATGCAGAGCTGTATTGCCTCTGGGCTTTGGACAGGCACTTTGTAGAGGCCATGGCAAGTCACAGAGCCTGGTAAGCTCATGGCCTGTTCCCTGTTGGAGCTGGGAAATTTTGATGCACAAACTGGAAAAACGGACTCCCTGGTGATGGAGGAGGAGGCAGAGGCAGCTCCAGGTGCTGAGAGAGTAACAGAATGATTAGGGCTGGGCATGCAGAGCAGCCGAAAACCCATGCACCATTCTGCGGCACTTAACAGGCATTCATGTATGGCTATAGCTGCCTTTATTTCTAGACAGCAGTGATGACAGTGGTATCCTGAAGCTGAGCTGGTGTTTACCTCAGCCAAGCAGTGGTGGGACTTCTTCCCAGCAGCTTGAAGTTGTGTCCCAGAGCTTCTGACTGTCAGAGTTCAAGGTGGGGAAGGGTGTTGGGGGGTGCCTGAAGAAGCATGTTTTGTATCCAGAAACATGCAAGCTATTCTTGAGGCACATGGCAGGGCTAGCCCTCATTTTATAAGTCCCAGGAAAAGAGAGAAAGAGAGAGAGATATAGGGAGAGGTTGAGGGTCTCCCTCACACACATGGGAAAGTGATTTCTCAGACAAGCTGAAATCTGTGGAAAGTGGCTTCTCAGACAAGGGAAAAGCTGTTTCTCTCACAGCTGTAGAGGGTCCAAATAGAACTGTAATAGTGTTCAGAGTGGTCAAAGAAGGCAGTGGCAACAGGGTTGTTAAGGGCAGGCAGGGCCAAAGCTGCATTTCCCATGGCTATGAGCCAAGCAGGCAGGCTAGGACCAGTGGCTGCTATAGTGGACAGAATGCAGGAGTCTCTCACACAAGAAAACATGCAAGTGTAGGGGCTGCAGGTAGGCATATGGGAAAGCAATGAAGTTGGCCTTTTAGAGACATTGTTTTCTGTTAACATTGAGTTAGACCAAGACATCCCAGTAAGTAGGGACAAGGCAGTGAAGACCAACCTATGGGTGAGAGAATAGGGTTATTAACTGCCCCTACCAGTATCCTGAGAGTGTCATCAATAGCCAGAGAGAATCTAGCACAGGCAGGACCACCAGGTCACCAGGTGATAGACTGGGGCTACAGTTGGAGCCAGTGCTCTTGAGCCACAGAGATCAGTTTACTTGGCCTTGAGAATTCTCAGTAGCAATAAAGAAAATGTCTCAAAAGAGAGAGGAAAATCTCACCCAAGAGAAAGAGTCCTAGAACAAGTGTCAGTAAAAAGATAGAATGTCTCCATCCTCAATAGCAGCACAGGGGTAGCTCCGAGCTCAAGAATGCTTCCCTGGGACCATGCAGATGTTTACTCTGACAAGTGGGGGAGTGGGCTTACCAGTTCTCCAAAGTTTAGGCTAGGGAGCATTGGATCTCCATGTATTAGCAGGTGGCATGCAAACTTGCAGAGTTTGTAAATCAGAATCTCGGGAACAATGTTGTATTTATTAAAAAAGATAAACGGGGGTTATGTTCTATGGAGGTGTGATGAAGTGTGAGGGAAGGGTGTCCCTTGGTTGGCCCATGCTGAGGCATCCCTTCCTCCTGAGGGACCAGCCACATGATGGTATAGTATACAATATAGTTTATTAAGGGCATGGGGATGGGAGTTAAGAGGATAGTAGAGGCAGAGAAAGGCAGAGAGAGTAGAGAATTAGAGGATTAGAGGACAGCCATGAGCACATAGAGAAAGGGAGGAAGGGAATGGGGAGAAAGGGGGAAGGAAAACAGATTAATAACAAGAAAGGAGCAAGAGCAAGAGAGCAAGGAGAGGACAAGCAGCCTTTTTTATAGTGAGTCAGGCATACCTGGCTATTGCCAGGTAACTATGGGGCAGAGTTTAGACAGAATGCTAACACTATCCCTAAAGCTGTTGCCTGTCTGTGGAATATGTTCCCCTAAATTGGCTGTCTTGTCTGGCCTCAGTGGAAGAAGAAGTGCCTAGCCCTTCAGAGACTTGATGTGCCAAGGTGTGGAGATATCTGGCGGGCCTTCAATCTCTCAGAGAAGAACTAGATGGGGGATAGGGGACGAACTGTGGGACAGGGAACAGAAGAGTGGAACAGCAATCAAGATGTAAAGTAAAAAAAAAAATAAGGAAGGAAGGAAGGAAGGAAGGAAGGAAGGAAGGAAGGAAGGAAGGAAAGAAGGAAGGAAGGAAGCAGGACCCCCACACACACACATATACAACCACCAAACAATCACAAATAATGGAAAAGAAAAGGAAAGAAAAGAAAAAGAAAAGAAAAGTGTCCCTAAAGATGTGCATTGCAAAACAAAGGCATAAGTCAATTCTAACACAGCTCTAACCATAGAGATCTTTACTGTCTGTGTGAAGGGACAAAAGAGAAATCTCATTCAAAAGGTAAAGCCAAGTTATCCAGGTAAAAACACAATGGCAATCCTACTACCCTTAGGACGAGCTGTGGTCCTCCTAACGGCAAATATTGAGGATTTCAACAATACAATAGTTTCACAGGTAGACAGGTTAACCATAGAAAAGGAACTTCAATTTTCTATTCTGTAAAACTCAGAGAGCAATAGCCTGGCTGACATCCTGAGACAATACCTATTATTTAAAACTGTAATTGGGAATGGATTAACCACAAGTCATAGAGCCTGAGTTTAACTTGCCTAATATCCAGTGTTACAGTTAGCCCTAGGTTGTGATGGATGGTAAGTCCAGACACTGACCAGCTTCAATATGTAGATTAGGGGTGGGGGGAAGGGGGAGCTTGGGTCATAAATTGGGTGCATAAGAAAAGTTCATAGAACAACTTCAGCATCCAGGAGTAGATCTCATCAACAGAAAACGCCTCAATATATGAGTCTCTGAACTTGAGTTTACTTAGTGGACTCAACCCTGAAATCACCCACCTATATCCCTATCATTCACTGCAACAGAACCTAAGAACTCTAAACTTCCAGCAAATAATTAGTATTTCAAAGATCTTGAAAATGATAAGAAAGATACTCTACCTCAGCAGATCTCAGTGAAGTGAATGCTTTTCACATTTGCAATGGGAAGATCTTCCCAGCAAACATATAAACCACCCATCTACAGACTACGTGGGAGATAAAAAACCTACAAAGCTAATTATGACCAACAGAGACCTCTGTCAAACAAAGAAGGAAAACTCCAAAAGTGAAGTCAGCCTTGGTAGATATCACAAACTTTTCCTGTAATGACTCAAGAAACCATACAAAACAAACCTTAAAAATATCAGGACTCCACAACTCCAACTGAATACTTGTCCTTATACAGACTCTCAAAAAAAAAAAAAAGTTTTAAGTTTTCCCTCACTTTATTTAAAATATATTTTCATTCATTAATTAATTTACTTACTTTGTATCCAGATTGGTGTCTACAAATTTTAATGAACAACAAAAAAAAAATATTCTACTAATTTGTCTTTGTTTTTTCCTGTTTTCGTCTCCTGTACTTCCCTGATTTTTTTCTTTGCTATACTTTTAGCAGCATTTTTGCTTTATTATAATTACCAGTTTTAATATTATTAGCCTTTATACGTTCATCTAATTTGATTTACACATGTTTTTTATTATTGGACAATTCTTATTTATCTATCTTTTTATTTATTTATTTATTTATTTATTTTACACTCCAGATTTTATTCCCCTCCCAGTCCACCCTCTGACTGTTACAAAACCATACTTCCTCCATACCCTCACTGTCTCCATGAGGATGCCCCCACGCCACCAGACCTCAAAATTCCCTGGGGCCTCCAGTCTCTTGAGGGTTAAAGTACATCTTCTCTGACTGAACCCAGACTCAGCAGTCCTCTCCTGTATATGTGTTGGGGGCCTCATATCAGCTGGTGAATGCTGCCTGGTTGGTGGTCCAGTGTCTGAAAGATCTCAGGGGGCCAGGTTAATTGAGACTGCTTTTCTTCCTACAGGGTTACCCTCCTCCTCAGCTTCTTCCAGCTTTTCCATAATTCAACCACAATGGTCAGCAGCTTCTGTTCATTGATTGGGTGAAAATATCTGCATCTGACTCTTTCAGCTGCTTGTTGGGTCTTTAAACTGAGAATTCACAAGTGAGGAATCTCAAATGGCTGAGAAACACCTAAAGAAATGTTCAAAGTCCTTAGTGATCAGAGAAATGCAAATCAAAATGACCCTGATATTCCAACTTGCACCAATCAGAATGGCTAAGATCAAAACCTCAGGTGACCACACATGTTAGCAAGGATTTGGAGAAAGAGGAGCAATCCTCTGTTGCTGGTGGGATGGAAAATTAGTATAACCACTCTGAAAATCAATCTGGAGGTTTCTCAGAAAATTGGAAATAGATACACCTGAAGACCCGGCAATACCACTTTTATGAATATACCCAAAAGATCCCTGACCATGCCACAGGGGCACATGTTCCGCTATGTTCATAGTGGCCTTTTTTGTGATATCCAGAAGCTGGAAACAACCCAGGTGTCCCACGAGAGAAGGATGGATACAGAAAATGTGATTTATTTATACAATGGAATACTACTCAGCTGTTAAGAACAAGGACATCCTGAGTTTTGCAGGCAAATGGATGGAAATAGAAAATATCATCCTGAGTGAGGTAACTCAAACCCAAAAGGACATACATAGTATTTACTCACTAATAAGTGGATGAGAGAGAGAGAGAGAGAGAGAGAGAGAGAGAGAGAGAGAGAGAGAGAGAGAGAGAGAACAGGATACTCAAGATACAGTCCATGGAACTCAAAAAGATCAACAAGCTGAAGGGCCCAAGTGAGGACAACTCAGTCCCACTTGAGAAGGAGAAGAAAGCAACCACAAGGGAGGAGGGAGGGAGGGAGGTACCTGGGAGGTAAAGGCAATTGGGGGACAGGTAAAAGGGGAACATGATGTGGTATTGGGTGGGGGAAAAGGACTGAAGCTATGAGGGCCAGGAGAAAGAATATAAAAAGGCAACCTTGTGATGTAGTTGGTTGGGGGACTCTCCAGAATGTACCAGAGACTTGGGAGGTGAGAAACTATCAGGACTCAAAGGGAGGGACCTTTGATGAAATGCCCTACAGTGGAAAGAGGAAACTTGTAGAGCCCACCTCCAGCAGAAAGACAGGGTATCAAGTGAGGGAAGGGGTTGCTATCCCACAGTCAAAACTTTGACCCATTTTTGTTCCTTCTGAAAGAACTGCAGGGATGAAAAAGGGGAGGAGCTTGAGACAAAGAAAGTCTAGCAAAGGCCCAAATTGCGATCCAGCTCAAGGGGAGACCCCAAGGCCTGACACTATTACTGAGGCTATGGAGCACTCACAAAGGGGACATATTGTGACTACCCTCTGAAAGACCCAACAAGCAGCTAGATATATTTTTTCTTTTCTTTCTTTTTGATCCCTGTATATCCATGTTGTTTTGTGGTACATTTTTGGTCATACTTTCAGTTTTTTAATCTCATGATTGAAATTCCATAGTCCTTATACTTCCTTAATTTGCACGTCAAATTTTCTAATTATGGGGATTTTTTTCTTTTTCTATCTTTTTTTCATTTTCCTATTCTCTTTCTCTTTTTATCTCCCTTGATAAATTCTGCTTTACTCCTCCTTCTGTTTCTTTCATTTACTAAATCTTTTCCCCATATTTCCTACTTCCCTTCTTCTCTTTTTTTCTATGAATTTGATAATTGCCCTCTGACACTAAGTACTTTTTGCTTTTCTACCATATCCAACATTTACTTTACAATTTTTCATTTGATGGTCATTGTTAACATCTTAATGGGCTTGCTCCATTTTTAATATATTTTGATATTGGTTGCTCTAATAACATTTCATTTTCACCAGTCTGAGCGATGTTGGAAGTTCAGCTCTCAATGGTCAATTTTTCTATAAAAAGATCCCCAAATTAAAGTAGGAGAGATATTTAAATAACAGATCAAAATGCACAGCACAAAAAATATAAGGAACAAGAAATATCAAGAGAGCATGACTCTTCCAAAACATCACAAGCACTTGATCAAATTATAAAACTTCACCAAGCCAGGCATGGTGGCTCACGCCTTTAATCCCAGCACTCAGATTTCTGAGTTTGAGGCCAGTCTGGTCTACAAAGTGAGTTCCAGGACAGCCAGGGCTATACAGAGAAACCCTGTCTCAAAAGAAAAAAAACAAAACAAAACAAAACAAAACAAAACAAAAACAAAAACAAAAAAAAAACAAAACAAACAAAAATCCTTCATCAAGAACCCTAAAGTAGTAAGAAGAAACAAATAAAAAATTCACAAGGTAGAAAAGTACTGGAGGTCATAACAAAAGGGGTAAAGACTCTGTTCAGCAATATTACAGTGGAAAAGTTCTCTAAACTATAGAAAGAAACATCCATATACAAAAGGCATTCAGGACCTTAATAGTCAGGGACACATAATAAACTTTCCATGTTGTAAGAATTGGCTTGGCAATTTAGAATAAAAGTGACCTCACAGTATATTTCATGGCTGAAAGGCAAAATAAGATAAAATAAAATAAAATAAAATAAAATAAAATAAAATAAAAACCTGGGCCTCTTGGCAACCTCATCCTGGCCATAAGCCACATATGTAATCACTGTTTTTGGATTGTAATCCTTGAACTGGTTAATGAATAATGTTAAACTCATTCAGAACGGGCCAAATTATAGCAGTGGTAAAGTAATATTAAGGGAAATTTCCTTCTTGTCACAAGAAAAACATTCTCTGGCCTGATTAGAGACCTAACAATGCATTTAGACAGGACTGATCACCTGGCTAAGGGATCACTGCAAAAGGAATGTGAATTAATCTAAGACCATGAAACAGAGATAGGAAAATCATACTTTAACAAGATGACACTTTACATTCCTAGAACTCCCACTCCTAGTACAGTCCCTATAACCTGAGTAGTCTGAGGTTCTGCTGCCTCCCCACTGTAACTCAAAACAACACATCTCTGCCTTTCACTTTAAATTCTTCCTGTTTTTTTCTTGGACATTGGCTAGAACCTAGATCATTTTTTTCCTAGTATTTTCTGTTCCTTTGATGTTCTCCTAAAGGCCTCCTCCCTGCAATATGGCAGACCTCCATGTCATTAGCTGGCTTGGCTTTTCTTTTCACTCCTTGATTGTCATCTGGGAAGTTGTTAAGATCTATAACTTGACTTCCCTGAATTTGTCCTGTTTATTTGTATTTAAATCCAATAAAATTGTCCTTAAGTCAAGAAAGAAAACGATAAAATGTTCATGTCACATTGTAGTCAATATATAAAACATACAAAATAAAGAAACAAAGCTATGTGGAAAAATGTCAACTCAACTAAACAACTGTAATACATTCTTGTATGATTAGTAATTGAATCATTGAAGATATCATAGATAAAATTCATAGAATCAAGAATTGCCTTATTTGTCATCAATGGGAGGCCCTTGGTCCTGTGGAGGCTTGATGCCCCAGCGTAGAAGAATGCTAGGGCAGTGAGGCAGGAGTGGGTAGGTGGGTGGTGCAGCACCCTCATAGAAGTAGTAGGAAGTGGGGTGGGATACAGGATTTGCAGAGGGGAAACCAGGAAGGGGGACAACATTTGAAATGTAAGAAAATAAAATAACGAATTTATAAAAAGAAAAATGAAACACATAATTAACCAAACCTTTAAAGATGTATAAATAAAGCAACACCAAGGAGAAAGTTTATAAGTATGAGTGGTTTTGTTAAAGCAAACAAAAAAAAATGAAAGAAAGAAAGAAAGAAAGAAAGAAAGAAAGAAAGAAAGAAAGAAGTTTCTGAAAAAAAAATATTCCAGTGTTGTACCTCAAGCCTTAGTATAGTACTCCAAGCTTTACTAGAGCAATAGGACAAGAAAAAGAATCAAAAGAGATACAACTTTAAAGTGAGAAATTAAGAAAAGTCAGTGTATACTAATTTTTAGACAAAATAAACTTGTACTTTAAATCCTGAAAAACTCCATCAGAAAAAGTTCAGATTTGATTTTTAAGAAAACTCAAATCTACCAAACACAAAGCCAGCACATGAAAGTCAGTATTTTATATAATAATAACAATTTGCAAATAAAATCATTTAGAAAAAACACTTATAATTGCTTCAAGAATAAAATAATTAGGAATAAACTTAACTAAGGTCATTAAAGATCACTATTATGTAAACTTTCAGATCCTGATGGAAGGAATTAACGAAAATTAATAAAAGATAAAAAAGATTTGCTTGATCATGGATTGAGAGGATAAACATTGTGAAAATGGACATTTTAACAAAAACAGTCTCCAGAATCAACGAAACCAATAAAATTCAATGTTGTTAACAGAAGTTGAATAAGGAATGCTAACATTTATATGGAAGTAACAAAAAAAAACCTTAATAACCAGAACAAACCTAAGGAAAAGTGCAAAATGGTAATGTTATTATACTAAATAGTTATAGTAATTGAAGAGCCTGATACTTTCCCAAATCACACATAGATACCAAAGAAATAGAATAGAGCACAATGAAATTAATGTTCACAATGATAGCTATTTATTTATGAAGTTTTTACAAAGTGTCAAGAGCATACTACGAGAATGAAAGCAGCATCTTCAATGAATGTTGTGTGGATAGCAGGATATTCACAAGAATGAAGTTAGATCTGTAAGTCACCCTGCACAAAATCAATTCAAATAGTTCATAGATGACAATGTAAGCCAGAAAATTTGAATATGCTAGAGAAGAGAATAAATAAAACAAATCAATTTACAGTCACTACAATAGCACAAGAATTAATCTTGGGAACTACAAATGAGTTCTGCACTCCATCCATACAGTCCAAGAAGCAAGTGGGAGCCACATCAGTGCATTTGCATGCCTTTCTGGCCCAGGACCCTGGTTCATTCTTCCCCAGTATACCTCTAGATGTCAACACAGGGGAAATCTGTATTTGTGAGTTTTCTTGATAAATTTGACTCAGTTTCTCATCGCACCATACCCAGACCCAGACCAGCAAGAAGCTTCCCTGCCCTCTTTCTCAGTCAGACTCAGAAACATCACACTGTGCTGTTGACAACCATCTACCCTCCTTCTCAAGGCCAAGACACAGGAAAGATTTTATCCATACACTATTGGCCTACTCTGATCCAGAACTCTAATCAGAAACCTACACTTGAGACCCAGGCCAAGGCAGGAGCCACAACGGTACACTTTCTTGACTAATCTGTACTAGACCCTCACTACATGATGCCTCTCCATTCTACCTCTTCAGACACAGACACAAGTAAGCCTGTGCCTATGTGTTCTCTTTCCAACTCTGACCTAGTAACCTCACCAAACATTTTCTATCCCATGCTGTCTCTCTAGGCCCAGTCTGGATCACCTTTTTTATTTCTTTTGGATCAAGACAGGACAAGAGCCACATAAACATACTCACTTGCTAATTCTAACCCAGATCCCAAGAGTCACATTTATGTGCTTTCACAGGGTTATAGCTGTTCTCAGCTAGAAATGGCACAAGAGGCCTGTCTTATACTTTACCCAATCAATTTCACACCAACTTTAATACCTCTAAATCATTAAAGGCCATCTTAGGGGCAGTATGGAAGCCTAATACAGTAGAAGTTTCCTGAAATATGTATATACATGAAAGCAAGCTAGATAAAATCACCAAATAATAGGGAATAAAGAATCCCAACTAGACATCGCCTTGTCACCAAATGAAACTTTTAGTATGAAGAATGGGTTACATTTAATTGAATTATTGGTCAAAAAAGTCTTTTGGGAATGCTCAAATAACTCAAACTATTTCCAAGAATACAGGTTGCTCTCCACTAACCGTTGCTATTTTGTGGACTTTGCTCCACAAATGCTAAAGGAAATAACTATGTAACTCATTAACTGACAGCAAAGAAGTCAAGCTGGTGCCTACCTAGAACCTTCACCCCTACAGGATTGTGTACATAGTCCAGAAAGTACTTTGCATGCAACAATGAGAAATATAAACATCAGATCATCTACAAACCCTCTGATCTACAAGGGAGTCCTGCCTGTAAGATACACTATTGCAATAATGGGACAAAGTCTGTGGGACTAATCAACCAATATATGATTTGACATAAGTCCCACCCAACCAGATAGAAGCCATACCCACTATTCTTTAGGTGATGAAGAATCTGAGACTAGATAGCACAGGAACCTAAGGTATAACCAAATAATACTGATCTAAATCAAAACAAACAACAAAAAAAATGACAATAAAATGACTCCTGATGACGTTCTGCTATACTCATATATCAATGCCTGGCTCAGCCATCATCAGAGACACTTCCTAATGTAGCCAATTAGAACAAACACAGAGACTCACAATTAGGCTATATACAGAGAGTGAAAGACCTTGGGACACTCAGCCCTAAAGAGGATGTCTTCATCAAATCCCTCCCCTCGGGGCTCAGAGACCCCTGGGGAAGAGCAGGCAAAAATAGTATAAGAGTCAGAGGAGATAGAGGGCACCAAGAAAACAAGGCCTTCTAAATAGAACAGTACCAATGCTCATATAAACTCACAAAGAATAAAGAAGCATGCACAGAGCCTGTATGGGTCTATAGCAGATGGGGTCTTAGATTGGAAAGCAGAAGTAGACACATGCTCCCATGCTTAACCCAGAAATTACACCAATGGATAATCACTTGCAAATGAGAATTTAGTTTTCTTCAAGGGAGTCTGACTGGGGAAACAAACTACACTTAAAGAGTATGCCCACCAAGAGATGGCCAAAATAAAATGAACTCAGTGGCATCGTTGAAGGTTCCTTGTTTGTGGAGTTTCAATGTCTCATAATGCCATGTCAGAGATTTTTCTTTATTTTTTCCAACTGATTTTATTTCATTTTTTATTTCTTTAGTTTATTTTTTATTTATATGCTTATACTGTAGCTGTCTTCAAACACACCAGAAGGAGGCATCAGATCCCATAACAGATGGTTGTGGGCCACCATGTGGTTGCTGAGAAATGAACTTGGGACCTCTGGAAGAGAAGTCAATGTTTTTAACCACTGAGCCATCTCTCCAACCCACCTTATTTTTTTAAATTTATCTTTTAATTTTTATTTCTCTTTCATTTTTTTACACTACAGATTCTCTCCATATATATTATGGTCTCTGATTTTCTGTTTTTTTTTTATTACATTCTCAAGTGTATGAACAGTGAGTCTTTCAGTCTATGTATATTTCTTGCGCTGTTTCTGTACTCTTTTCTTTCCAATTGCTTTGCCATATTCTTATGTATTTGTTTTCTTTTCTTTTATTACTTTATTTTATTATTATCCCTTTGAATAATGTTTGTTTTCTAGTGAGAGATAGAAAGGTGCTAGATCCAGATGAAAGGGAAGTTGTGTAAGAACTAGGGGCAATAGAAGGAGATCAAACCATAAACAGGATATATATTTTTAAAAAGTCTACTTTAAATTTAAAAAGGACCCCAAATCACACTGGTTACCAGTGAGTTGGAATTACCATTTTCTCCAATCAGAAATCATTATTGTATCTGAAGGATATAATTAACAGAATACAGTATCTCAAGGACTAACTTGCTCACTCATCCTCTCTGACCTGAAATCAACCAAGATTAGACAACAGAAAAAAGAAATCAAACTTCCATTCAACCTAAGCATGCTAGAGTCTCAAATCTAACACAAAGCAAACTAAATAAATCAGAACATTCAGATCCTATCACAAAAGCAGAAACAATATGAAAACTAAGACACCATTGGAGAAATGTTCTCCAATGCACACTATCGAGATGAACCTTGGGATGCAAAATTTAAAGAGAACTATAAACATGATCAAAGAATTTCCAAGAAAGAACAAAGAGCATACAGAAATAAACTCCTAATTAAGTTTACACTTAATTAGGAAACACTAGCCACTAGCTGAGTGAAATTAGAAAACAATTCAGGCTTTGAAAACTGAATTTAGTAAAGATAGAAATTCTGAAATAAGCTGAAATGAAGAGAAAACCAAAGAAAATTGAAGACCCACCTAGAAAACAAAGGAAACCTTTAAGAGTAGAATGTGTCAAGTACAAGATATATTATAAGAATTTGAGGCTAAAATAAAATAAATTTGAACTAATCAGCCAAACAGCATAATAATTCTTTTTTAAATGAAAGAAATAAGCACTAATTTAGGAACACTATAAGAACAAATAAAAAAGTAAACTAGGGCATTCATTGTTATTCACACTGTCTGGGAAAAAGAAACAGCTTATATGTCCAGCAACTGATCAATGGATAAAGAAAATGTGGTAAATACATGCAACAATATTATTTTTAACTCTAAAGAAAATGAAATCTTGGGAGGTTTCCAAGGTCCCCAGAGGTCTCTCTAGGCTGGAGGCATCTTAGCACACACCCAGGAACTTGAGATCACTGGCCAATGGAACACAATATCTGTTCCAAAAAACCCTGAGGTTCTTGTGCCAGCAAGAACAGGGACAAAGGAGATCCATCCAAACAGCAGCTGGGGTTCATCCCAGTCATCAGCACCACACCATATTGGGCGTGAACTTGGCAGGCCCTAGCACACCCAGAATCTTGGGATCACTGACACCAGTCTAAGCATGAGAGCACGTGGGTAGCAGAAGCAACAGAGGTTCTTGGACAGGGTCCCTTTGGGTCTTTATCCTCAGCCAGGAGGCAGAACTGAGACCCAGACCCCTGGGCACCTTCCCTGCTAGAGGAGAGTTGGCCTCCAGGGAGGGCTCTGACCCCAGGACTCAGGAGGTGAATCTGAGCTCCAGAATGTTGTGCACCTGCCATACAAGAGGAGAGCTCTGACCACTGGAACTCAAGAGAGAGTAGGATACCCAAGGAGTGATGACAGACGCTAAGGAATCAGAGGAGGAAAAAGCTCCAGCCAGAGACAGCTAGAACATCTAAAAACAGAGATTACCAGATGGCGAAAGGCAAACTTAAGAATCTTACTAACAAAAAACAAGACCACTTGGCATCATCAGAACCCAGAACAAGCACCACAATGAGTTCTGGATACACCAACACACCAGAAAAGCAAGATTTAAATTTAAAATCACATCTCATGATGCTGGTAGAGGATTTTAAGAAGGGCATTAATAACTCACTTAAAGAAATACAAGAGAACACTGCAAAACAGGTAGAAGTCCTAAAAGAATTATAGGAAAACACTGCTAAAGAGGTAGATGTCCTTGAAGAGGAAAAAAAAAATCCCTTAAAGAATTATAGGAAAACACAACCAAACAGGTGAAAGAATTGAACAAAACCATCCAAGATCTAAAAAGGGAAGTAGAAACAATGAAGAAAGCACAAAGGTAGACAACTCTGGAGATAGAAAACCTAGAAAAGAAATTAGGACACATAGATGTGAGCATCAGCAACAAAATACAAGAGATGGAAGAGAGAATCTCAGGTGCAGAAGATTCCATAGAGAACATGGACACAACCATCAAAGAAAATGCAAAATGCCAAAAGATCCTAACTCAAAACATCCAGAAAATCCAGGACATATTGAGAACAACAAACTTAAGGATAATTGGAGTAGATGAGAATGAAGATTTTAAACTTAAGGGCCTGTAAATATCTTCAAGAAAATTATAGAAGAAAACTTCCCTAACCTAAAGAAAGAGATGCCCATGAACATACATGAAGCCTGCATAACTTCAAATAGACTGGAACAGAAAAAAAAATTCCCCCCGACATATAATAATAATCAGAATAACAAATGCATGAAATAAACATGGAATATTAAAAGCAGTAAGGGAAAAACGTCAAGTAACATATAAAGACAGGCCTATCAGAATTACACCAGACTTCTCACCAGAGACTATGAAAGCCAGAAGTATCTGGACAGATGCTATATAGACCCTAATGGAAGAAAAATGCCAGCCCAGGCTACTATACCCAACAAAACTCTCAATCGCCATAGATTGAGAAATCAAAGTATTCCATGACAAAACCAAATTCACACAATATATTTCCATGAATTCATCCCTTCAAAGAATAATAAAGAGGGAAAAAAACAAGACAAGGAGGGAAATTATGCCCTAGAAAAAGCAAGAAAGTAATCTTTCAACAAACCTAAAAGAAGACAGACACAAGAACAGAATCCCAACTCTAACAACAAAAATAACAAGAAGCAACAATTACTTTTCCTTAATATGTCTTAATATCAATGGACTCAATTCCCCAGTAAAAAGACATAGACTAACAGACTAGGTACACAAACACCACCCAACTTTTTTGTTACTTACAGGAAAGCCAACTCAGGGAAAAAGACAGACACTACCTCAATGAGAAAGGCTGGAAAAAATTTTTCCAAGCAAATGGTCCCAAGAAACAAGCTAGAGTAGCCATTCTAATATCAAATAAAATCCACTTCCAACCCAAAGTTATTAAAAAAGACAAGGAGGGGCACTTCATATTAATCAAAGGTAAAATCTTCCAGTTGACCACTCAGTTCTGAATATCTCTGCTCTAAATCAAGGGCATCCAGATTCATTAAAGAAACTGTAGTACAGTTCAAAGCAGACATTGCACCTCACACAATAATAGTGGGAGATTCAAATGCCCCACTCTCATCAATGGATCGATCCTGGAAAAAAGAAACTAAACAGAGACACATTGAAACTAACAGAAGTTATGAAACAAATGGATTTAACAGATATCTACAGAACAGTTTTATCCTAAAACAAAAGGATATACCTTCTTCTCAGTACCTCATGGCACCTTCTCCAAAACTGACCATATAATTGGTCACAACGTAGGCCTCAACATATACAAAATTATTGAAATTATCCCATGCCTCCTATCAGATCACCAGGGACTAAGGCCAATCTTCAATAACAACATAAATAAGAGAAAGCCAACATGTGCAAGGAAGCCACACACACTACTCAGTGATACCTTGGTCAAGGAAGAAAGAAAGAAAGTAATTAAAGACTGTTTAGAATTTAATGAAAATGAAGCCACAACATACCCAATCTTATAGGACACAATGAAAGCAGTCCTAAGATGAAAACTCATAGCTCTGAGTGCCTCAAAAACACAAAAAAAGCAAACAAAAAACCACTAAAGAGAGCATACACTAGCAGCCTGACAGCACACCTAGAAGCTCTAGAACTAAAGGAAGCAAATTCACCCAAGAGGAGTACATGGCAGGAAATAATCAAACTCAGTCAAAAAGTGGAAACAAAAAGAACTATTCAAAGAATCAACCAAACCAGGAGCTGGTTCTTTGAGAAAAATCAACAGATAGATAAACCCTTAGCCAGACTAACTAGAGGGCACAGGGACAATATCCTAATTAACAAAATCAGAATTGAAAAGGGAGACATAACAAAAGAACATGAGGAAATCCAAAGCATCATCAGATCCTTCTACAAAAGGCTGTACTCAACAAAACTGGAAAACCTGAATGAAATGGACAAATTCCTAGACAGCTACCAGGTACCAAAGTTAAATCAGGATCCAATTAATGGCCTAAACAGGCCCATATTCCTTAAAGAAATAGAAGCAGTCATTAATAGTCACAAATCCAAAAAATGCCCAGGACCAGATAGGTTTAGTGCAATGTTCCATCAGACCTTCAGAGAAGACCTAATTCCAATTCTCCTCAAACTATTCCACGAAAGAGAAACAAAAGGTACTCTATCCAATTCATTCTATGAAATCACAATTACTCTGATACCTAAACCACACAAAGACCTAACAAAGATAGAGAAATTCAGATTAATTTCCCTTATGAATATCAATGCAAAATACTCTATTGATTGAAAAATTCTCACTAACTGAATACAAGAACACATTAAAACGATCATCCATCATGATCAAGGCTTTATTCTACGGATGCAAGGATGTTATAAGACATAGAAATTCATCAAAGTAATCCACTATATTAACAAACTCAAAGACAAAAACCACATGATCATTTTGATAGATGCTGACAACGCATTTGCCCAATTCCAACACTCATTCATGATAACAGTCTTTGAAAAATCAGGAATTCAAGGCCCATACCTAAACATAATAAAAGCAATATACAGCAAACCAGTAGCCAACATCAAAGTAAATGGAGAGAAACTCGAAGCAATCCCAGTAAAGTCAGGGACTAGACAAGGTTGCTCACTTTCTTCCTACCTATTCAATATAGTACTAGAAGTCCTAGCCAGAGCAGTTCGACAACAAAAGGTCAAAAGGATACAAATTGGAAAGGAAGAAGTCAAAATATCACTATTTGCAGATGATATGATAGTATATATAAGTGACCCCAAAAATTCTAGCAGAGAACCCCTAAACCTGATAAACAGCTTCAATGAAGTAGCTGGATATAAAGTTAACTCAAACTATTCAGTGGCCTTTCTCTATACAAAGGATAAACAGGCTGAGAATGAAAATAGGGAACAATGCGATTCACAATAGTCACAAATAATATAAAATACCTTGGTGTGACTCTAACCATACAAGTATAGGATCTGTATGATAAGAAATTCAAGGCTTTGAAGAAAGAAATCAAAGAAAATCTCAAAAGATGGAAAGATTTTTCATGCTCATGGATTGGCAGGATTTATATAGTCAAAATGGCTATCCTGCCGAAAGCAATCTACAGATTCAATGCAATCCCCCTCAAAATTCCAATTCAATTCTTCCCTGAGTTAGAAAGGGCAATTTGCAAATTCATCTGGAATAACAAAAAACTAGAATAGCAAAATCTACTCTCAAAAATAAAAGAACCTCTGCAGGAATCACTATGCCTGACCTCAAACTTTACTACAGAGTAATTGTGATAAAAATTGCATGGTACTGATATAGCGACAGACAGATACATCAATGGAATAGAATTGAAGACCCAGAAATGAACCCACAAACCTATGGTCACTTGATCTTTGACAAGGGAGCTTAAACCATCCAGTGAAAAAAAAGACAGCATTTTCAGGAAATGGTACTGGCAAAACTGAAGATTATCATGTAGAAGAATTGAATTCATCTGTCTTATCTCCTTATACAAAGCTCAAATCTAAGTAGATCAAGGAACTCCACATAAAACCAGAGACACTGAAATTTATAGAGGAGAAAGTGGGGAAAATCCTCGAAGATATGGGCACAGGGGAAAAATTCCTAAACAGAACAGCTATGGCTTGTGCTATAAGATCAAGGATAGACAAATGGGACCTCATAAAATTGTAAAGTTTCTGTAAGGCCAAGGACACTGTCAATAGGACAAAATGGAAAACAACAGATTGGGAAAGGATTTTTACCAAGCCTAAATCTGAGATGGGACTAATATCCAATATATACAAAGAGCTCAAGAAGCTGGACTCCAGAAATTCAAACAACCCTATTTAAAAATGGGGTACAGAGCTAAACATATAATTCTCTGGGCAGTGGTGGTGCATGCCTTTAATCCCAGCAGCAGAGCCAGGTGGATTTCTGAGTTCAAGGCCAGGCTGGTCTACAGATTTAGTTACAGGACAGCCAGGGCTATACAGAGAAACCCTGTCTCAAAAAAGAAAAAGAAAAAAAAAATTAAAAACAAAAACAAAAACAAAAAAAAAGTATTCTCAACTGAGGAATACTGAAGAGCTGAGAAGCACCTGAAAAAATGTTCAACATCCTTAATCATCAAGGAAATGCAAATCAAAACAACCCTGAGATTCCACCTCACACAGATCAGAATGGCTAAGATCAAAAATTAAGGTGACAGCAGATACTGGCGGGGGTATGGAGATAAAGGAACATTCCTCCATTGTTGCTGGGACTGCAAGCTGGTACTACCACTCTGGAAATCAGTCTGGGGGTTCCTGAAAAAATTGGACATAGTACTACCGGAAGATCCAGCAATTCCTCTCCTAGGCAATACCCAGAAGATGTTCCAACTCGTAATAAGGACACATGCTCCACTATGTTCATAGCAGCCTCATGTATAATAGCCAAAAGCTGGAAAGAACCCAGATGCCCCTCAACAGAGAAATGAATACAGAAAATGTGGTACATTTATACAGTGGAGTACTACTCAGCAATTAAATGCAATGAATTTATGAAATTCTTAGGCAAATGGATTATTGCCCGCACTTTTGTTCCCCCTGGTAAGAACACGCTCAGGGCAACTGGAATCTTCTGTGGCACAAGCTTTATTGCTTACCCCTTCAGGAGCCAGTGGAGAAGAGAGCCAGAGAGAGAGAGAGAGAGAGAGAGAGAGAGAGAGAGAGAGAGAGAGAGAGAGAGAGAGAGAGAGATCCCTAGAATGAAACCCCTAGAATGAAACGGGGAAACCCGTCCCTTTTATGGAGGACTGTCCTCCGCCTTGGATGTGTCGCTCCCTGATTGGCTGCAGCCCATCGGCCAGAGTTGTCGTCATGGGGAAGGCAGAGCACATGGGGTGGGAAGCTACCCCGGCACATGCGCAGCTTGCTTGTTTACTACTTAGAACACAGGTGCCAGTGCCATCAGTGCCATCTTGTAATGGCCAATGTGAGGGCGGCTCCTTACATCTCCCCCTTTTCTTTTATTTAAGAGCAATAGGCCACCCATTTTAATGAGAGTGGAGATAGAGGTCAAATCCCCAGTGTGCAAAATAGGGGCTTTACACAAAACCTCCTCCCAGGCTCATCACCCGAAGGGGTCTTGGTCCACTCCCGTGTCATTTTTCCTGGGGGAAGGACACTTGGACACTCAACCTTCTTGAAAGATGACATGTCTCCCTAGAATAGGCTCATATATGCCGCAGAGCCCTTCTACTGCAGTGCTTAGCCGTGCAACTCTCTTGGGCTGCTGAAGCACACTCACTCTATCCTGTGCAATGAGACTAGCCTCGTGGGGTGCAAGAGCTGAGTGGCCAGCGACCTATTGCTTAAGCATAGATAACCATATATCAGGGGAAGCACCATGTTCTAGTGCTGCAAGCACCTGGGAAATAACGACCTTGTCTCTCCTAGTTTGGGCCTTAAGCTTACAGACCAACCAGAGAAGCAACACTAATCCACAGCAAAGAACAGCTCCAAATAATCCCACCCCCACCCATTCTTTAAAGAAGAAAAATGTTGAGAAGATAGTCCTTAGGTCAGGGAAAGGTCCAAGTGCGTGGGGCAAGTTTCAATTTTTGAAGAGTCTGTTCAAATTTAGCCGTCCAATTCTGTATCTCCCAACACTGCTCTCCCTTTGTTGTTGTCGCCCTGGACATCACCAAGATGAGGGACATTAGTATTCCCTTGGTCAGTCTGGATTTTTCGGGTGAGTCTTTCTGGTATCCAAAATGGGTTGTCTTCATTCTGTGGAAAAACACAAACAGCTCCCCTGGATCTTATCAAAATAGGATCTGGTCCTTTCCATTTGTTACTTAAAACATCTTTCCATTTAACCATCTCTTTGGGCCTATCTGGCTCTGAACAATGTCGTTTATGGCCATGAGCATCAAGATTTTAAAAAATTGAGTTAATTGTCCAGTGGCTTCACCTGTTCGGGAGAGCACCTTCCAGGCCTTAATAGCCGCGGAGGAAATTTGGGCATAAGCTCCCCAGTGATAATTTGTTTGATCAGCTGTATAAGCTCCCTGACCCGTTAACAGGTCAAAGGTCCAATCTCTCTGCTCTGGAGTCAAAGCGGCAGCATTTGCTCAGGCCTGCGTTTGTGCAGCCTCTTGCCATAGAGCTCTCCATTCCATATATTTGCCCGCACTGGGGAGAGCGGCTTTTGCAATCATTTGCCAGTCGGCAGGAGTTAATGCCTCGCCAGCAAGCCTGTCTAACTGCACCAAGGTAAAATTAGCTTTGGCTCCATATTTACGGACTGATTCGGCAAGCTCTTTAATCTGTGTATAATCTACTAGAGCGTGAACATGCCCACCCTCGGCTCCTTCAAAGACCGGAAATGCCTGTTGTATCTTCCTTTGTTCCTCTCTTGAAATGAACGAGTCTGTGCACTGCCTCTCTGTGCACTGCCTTTCTGTGCAGGGCTGATGCACTACGCAGGGTGGGGGCTCCGCATAGGGCGGAGGTGCACTATGACTTTGAAGCCGACTGCCCGGAGGTCGAGCAGCAAGCTGGCCTTTGCCAGCCGCTTTTGGCTTCTTTCTTGACTTATAAGCTCGCATTTCTCTCTCATAACGAGCTGCTTCCTCCTCCAAGTCTGTTTCCTCAGAAGGGCTAATTTCTTCATCTGATTCACAGCTACTAAGAACTGGCTCTTTAAACTCGTCTCTTTTCTCCTCTTTCCTTCTAATCTCTCCCCAGGTATTTTTCCCTGACATTAACTTTTCCTCAGGTTCAAGACCCGTGGAAAGGCCTGTATACTTATTTGGTGCACCATGTTTCCTCTTTTTTCCTGCTCTCTCTCCCCGCTTTACTTCTGATAGACTGTCTTGAATTTTGTCCAGAATTCTCCACCCCACCTTAACCGCTTGTTGACATGTGAAAAGGAACCAAAGGGCTTTTAACACTAGAGAAAGTTCAAGACCAGACATACCTTGTAAAGCTGTAACGCATCTCCCTGCAGTTCTGGTTCCGCTCCGTCCCCCAGCTGAAGAGTTCTGAATCCACACCGGATCCTTCTCAAAAGTCTGTTTTGCAGGAACACTTCTTTACCACAGTTCCCCAGCTGAAGAGTCTGAATCCACACCGGATCCTTCTCAACAGTCTGTTTTGCGGGAACACTTCATTACCACAGTTCCCCAGCTGAAGAGTTCTGAATCCACGCCGGATCCTTCTCAACAGGAACACTTCATTAACCGCTCCTTCCTCGTGATGTAGTAGCTCCCGGGTTTCGGTGCCATTTATTGCCCGCGCTTTTGTTCCCCCTAGTAAGAACATGCTCAGGGCAACCGGAATCTTCTGCGGCACAAGCTTTATTGCTTACCCCTTCAGGAGCCAGTGGAGAAGAGAGCCAGAGAGAGAGAGAGAGAGAGAGAGAGAGATCCCTAGAATGGCGGAAACCTGTCCCTTTTATGGAGGACTGTCCTCCGCCTCGGACGTGTCACTCCCTGATTGGCTGCAGCCCATCGGCCGGAGTTGTCGTCACGGGGAAGGCAGAGCACATGGGGTGGGAAGCTACCCCGGCACATGCGCAGCTTGCTTGTTTACTACTTAGAACACAGGTGCCAGTGCCATCAGTGCCATCTTTTAATGGCCAATGTGAGGGTGGCTCCTTACAATGGATGAATCTGGAAGATGTTATCCTGAGTGAGGTAACCCAATCACAAAATAACACACATGATATGCACTCACTGATAAGCAAATATTAGTCCAGAAACTTAGAATATCTAAGATACAATTTGCAAACCACATGAAACTCAAGAAGAAGGAAGACCAAAGTGTAGCCTTCCCCAGCCTTAAGTAGGCTATCTTTGACCTCGCTGCCACTGAGTATGAGACTACCTGGGGTGGAGCCTTCAGACTTAGATGGCTCTATTGTTCTGTCACCTGCTGCTACTCTTCTCCAAGGCCCTGCTACCTGCTGAGAGACCCTTGAGACATTCAGGAGACACATCCTATCCTGCTGGTCGCCTACAGGCTGGCTCCAGGCACCAAGAATGGATTGGCAGGAGGATGGGCATCCCCCCTTTATAAGCACAGACTCTTAGTAAACTTTGGGGGCCTTGAACAGAAACATGTCTTGGCCTCCATTATTTCTCTCGCCTTTTCCTTCCATACAGCTCTGGCCTCCCACTCAGTAACCCAGTTAGTGTGGCCACAGGTTGCTTACAGGTAGTGCCCAAACATTGACCTGAGTACAGGCGGATCAACCGAGAGAACACTGTCTTGGTAGAGCTCTACAAGAAAGATTAAGAAGAAGATGTATTGAAAGAAAATTAAAATTCAAGGTCCATGACTCATGTGGCTTGCTAGTTAGGAAGGCTTTTTGGGCCTAGAGCAGAGAACAAAGGCTGTAAAGTCATCCCAGGAACTGATTAGCCATAAAGGTAGAGAAGACATACAAGAATGTCCAGACTGGCCCAGTGCCTCCCTATCTCCCGCCCTTCTGACCTGGGTTAAATGATAACCAGATGCTCTGCTGACTTAGATAAGCACCCGGCCCTCAGAATTCCTGACCTGCACATACTCTTTTTCTGATGTTCATTCTGCTGATGTTTAAATGAACCAATCATGTGAAACCAAGCCAATTCCTTCCCCAAACCCAGACCCTTTTCTTTAAAAACCCCTAGCTTTTGGGTCTCGTGGTCAACAACCTCTGTCTCCTGTGTGACATACTTATCAGCCTGGAGCTCCATCATTAAACTACCTCATGTGTTTGCATCAAGACGACCTCTCATGATTCCTTGGGTACACACTGATTCAGGAATTAAGTAGGGGTTTCCCCACCAGGTTCTTTCAGTATCTGGCACAGTGAGCAACACTAGGGCTTTAAACGTCACCTTTTCAAATTGTTGTGGTAGGTGCAAATGAATACAGGTTAGACTGAGTCAATGTTGGCCCAGCGCTGATATAAGCTAGGGGTTGACAGTGAAAAATGGGAGTGAAAAAGGAAACAGGCATTTGTCCGCAGTCAAGAACTGCATCAGGTGAGAGGAATAGGGCTTAAAATAATAAAATAAAAATAGTAAAATTCAAAAAGAAAAAAAAAATAGGGAGAGGGACAGAGATCAAGAGAGAAGGAAAATAGATTTCAGAACTCTCCCAGGGACACAGGGAAATCCGAAGATATCCAGCCTTCTCTTTGGCCCCTACAGGAGACACTCTTAGATTTGGTTACATCAAGTTCTCTACCTTCTCTGTGTTGTTTGTGTTTGGTGCACCAATATATTTCCATGTGTCCATTCATGACTGTCTTTGTTTCATTATATGAATGACTTTTGTTTTATGTTTCATGCTGAAAAAGAAAAATGGTTAAAACTTTATCTGCTGGCTTTCCATCTCTTGATTATCTACCCAGTGCAGGCTGATTTAATTTGCCCTGAACTGTAGCCAGTAGTGACACACAGCAAGGAAGCTCCTGCTGAAAAACTTTTTTTTTTTTAAAGGAGTCTGCAGCTTCTTAGTTCTAAGGCAAAAATGTTGATAGTTGTTTTTTTCCTAGAAAATTCTCTACAATTGGGTTCAGCAATTGACAAAGTGCTTTTTATGTTAAAATTATAGCTAGAAAAAAGTAAAATTCTTTGATTGGTCTAAATTTATAAGATTCGTGTAGCCACATCATTTGGTTTTTGATTGATCTTAAAGGTGTAAATATGCTCTGTGTGTCTTGGTCATAGAATATTGGCTTATAAATTATTGGGTATGATCAAAAAAATGTAACAATTAGTTAAAAGAAAGTTAGCTTTAAATTGGTAACTCAGGATTGGAGTCGTTTTAAATAACAACACATGGCAAAAGCCAGCCCAGAAAACTAGGCCTCTAGGATACTTCTAAATTGAGATAATATTTAATTATTTCTTATCCTAGAAAGTAGACTTATAGAGAAAAGCATTAAAATTTGCACTGTCGGAGCAGGGTAACAAGTCCCTTCCGGTCTGCACCAGCACCAATACACCTTGGGTGCGAGTCTGCAGAAACCCCCAAGGTCCCCACAGGACTCTCCCCAGGATTTTAGGACTCTGGTGAGTGGAACACAACTGCTGCTCCAATCCAATCTCGCGGGACCTGAGGCAGCATTAATTAGGGAAACAGAAAACCCGGCATGACCACGGTCACAAGTCCTTTCCAGTCTGCACCAGCACTGATGCACCTTGGGCATGGAGTCTTCGGACAACCCCAAGGTCCCCAGAGGACTCTCCACGGGACCTTAGGACCGCTGGTGAGTGGAATACAACTTCTGCCAGGAGACAGGTTCGAACACCAGATATTTGGGCACCTTCCCTGCAAGAAGAGAGCTTGCCTGCAGAGAGTACTCTGACCACTGAAACTCAGGGGAGAGCTAGTCTCCCAGGTCTGCTGATAGAGGATAAGATAATCACCTGAGGAACAAGTTCTACCCAGAGACAACTATAAAAACTAACTCCAGAGATTACCAGATCGTGAAAGGCAGACAAAAGAATCTTACTAACAGAAACCAAGACCACCTCAGACCACCTCCCTTCCCTCACCATCCTCAGAATGCAGCACTCCCAACCCACCCATTCCTGGGCACCCAAACACACCCAAAAAGATAGACCCGGGTCTAAAGGCATATCTCATGATGATGGTAGAGGACATCAAGAAGGACTTTAATAACTCACTTAAAGAAATACAGGAAAACACTGCCAAACAGGTAGAAGACCTTAGAGAGGAAGCACAAAAATCCCTTAAGGAATTGAATAAATCTATCCAAGACCTAAAAAGGGAAGTAGACAAAATAAAGAAAACCCAAAGTGAGGCAACGATGGAGATAGAAACCCTAGGAAAGAAATCTGGAACCATAGATGTGAGCATCACACCAGAATACAAGAGATGGAAAAGAGAATCTCAGGTGCAAAAGTTTCCATAGAGAACACTGGCACAACAATCAAAGAAAATCCAAAATGCAAAAAATCCTAACTCTAAACATCCAGGAAATCCAGGACAAAATGAGAAGACCAAACCTACGGATAATAGGAGTGGATGAGAATGAAGATTTTCAACTTAAAGGGCCAGCAAATATCTTCAACAAAATTATAGAAGAAAACTTCCCAAACCTAAAGAAAGAGATGCCCATGAACATACAAGAAGACTACAGAACTCCAAATAGACTGGACCAGAAAAGAAATTCCTCCCAACACATAATAATCAGAACAACAAATGAACTAAATAAAGATAGAATATTAAAAGCAGTAAGGGAAAAAGGTCAAGTAACATATGAAGGCAGGCCTATCAGAATTACATCAGATTTTTTACCAGAGACCATGAAAGTCAGAAAATCCTGGACAGATGTTATACAGACACTAAGAGAACACAAATGCCAGCCCAGGCTACTATACCCAGCCAAACTCTCAAATACCATAGATGGAGAAACCAAAGTAATCCATGACAAAACCAAATTCACACATTATCTTTCCACAAATCCAGCCCTTCAAAGTATAATAAAAAAAAATAATAATAATACAAGGATGGAAACCACACCCTAGAAAAAGCAAGAAAGTAATCCTTCAAAAAACCAAAATGAAGAAAGCGACAAGAACATAATGCCAACTCTAACAACAAAAATGATAGGAAGCAACAATTACTTTTCCTTAATATCTCTTAATATCAATGGACTTAATTCCCCAATAAAAAGACATAGATTAACAGACTGGCTACACAAACAGGACCCAACATTTTGCTGCTTACAGGAAACCCATCTCAGGGAAAAAGACAGACACTACATCAGAGTGAAAGGCGGGAAACAATTTTCCAAGCAAATGGTCTAAAGAAACAAGCTGGAGTAGCCATTCTAATATCGAATAAAATTGACTTCCAACCCAAACTTATCAAAAAAGACAAGGAAGGACACTTCATACTCAACAAAGGTAAAATCCTCCAAGAGGAACTCTCAATTCTGAATATCTATGCTCCAAATGAAAGGGCAGCCACATTCGTTAAAGAAACTTTAGTAAAGCTCAAAGCACACATTGCATCTCACACAATAATAGTGGGAGACTTTAAAACACCACTTCCATCAATGGACAGATCATGGAAACAGAAACTAAACAGGGACACAGTGAAACTAACAGAAGTTATGAAACAAACAGACTTAACAGATATCTACAGAGCATTTTATTCTAAAACAATAGGATATAGCTTCTTCTCAGCACCTCATGGTACCTTCTCCAAAATTTACCATATAATTGGTCACAAAACAGGCCTGAACAGATAGAAAAAAAATATTGCTAAGTCTGATCTTCAATAACAACATAAATAATGGAAAGCCAACATTCACGTGGAAACTGAACAACAATCTTCTCAATGATAACTTGGTCAAGGAAGGAATAAAGAAAGAAATCAAAGACTTTTTAGAGTTTAATGAAAATGAAACCACAATATACCCAAACTTGTGGGACACAATGAAAGCATTTCCAGGAGGGAATCTCATAGCACTGAGTGCCTCCCAAAAGAAACTAGAGAGAGCCCATACTAGCACCTTGACAACACACCTAAAAGCTCTAGAAAAAAAGGAAGCAAATTCACCCAAGAAGAGTAGACAGCAGGAAATAAACTCAGGTGCGATGTCAACTAAATGTAAACAAGAAGAAATATTCAAAGAATCACCCAAACGAGGAACAAGTTCTTTGCAAAAATCCATATGATAGATAAACCCTTAGCCAGACTCATTTTAGGGCACATGGACAGCATCCTAATTAACAAAGTCAGAAAAGAAGAAGGAGACATAACAACAGATCCTGAAGAAATCTAAAACGCCATCAGATTCTTCTACAAAAGGCTATACTCAAAAAAAAAAAAAATCTGGAAATCCTAGATGAAATGGACAAATTTCTAGACAGATGTCAGGTACCAATGTTAAATCAGGATAAAATTAATGATCTAAACAGTTCCATATCCCCTAAAGAAATAGAAGCAGTCATTAATAGTCTCCCAACCAAAAAAAATCCCAGGACCAAATGGGTTTAGTGCAGAGATCTATCAAACCTTCAAAGAAGATCTAATTTCAGTTTTTCACAAACTATTCCACAAAATAGAAGTAGAAGGTACTCTACCCAACTCATTCTCTGATGCCACAAACACTCTGATACCTAAACCACAGAAAGATGCAACAAAGATAGAGAACTTCAGACCAATTTTCCTTATGAATATCGATGCAAAAATACTCAATAAAATTCTCCCAAACCGAATCCAAGAACACATTAAAACAATCATCCATCCTGACCAAGTAGGTTTCATTCCAGGGATGCAGGGATGGTTTAAATTCCGGAAATACATCAACGTAATCCATTATATAAATAAACTCAAAGACAAAAACCACATGATTATCTACTAAGATGCAGAGAAAGCATTTGACAAAATCCAACACCCATTCATGATAAAAGTCTTGGAAAGATCCGGAATTCAAGGCCCATAGCTAAACATGATAAAAAGTAATCTACAGCAAACCAGTAGCCAACATCAAAGTAAAAGGTGAAAAGCTGGAAGCAATCCCACTAAACACAGGGACTAGACAAGGCTGCCCACTTTCTCCCTACCTATTCATCATTGTACTCGAAATCCTAGCCAGAGCAATTTGACAACATAAGGAGATCAAGGGGATACAAATTGGAAAGGAAGAAGTCAAAATATCACTTGTTGCAGATGATATGATAGTATATATAAGTGAACCTAAAAATTCCACGAGAGAACTCCTAAACCTGATAAACAGCTTCAGTGAGTAGCTGGATATAAAATTAACTCAAATAAGTCAATGGCCTTTCTCTACACAAAGAATAAACAGGCTGAAAAAGAAATTAGGGAAACAACACCCTTCTCAATAGTCACAAATAATATGAAATACCTTGGTGTGACTTTAACTAAGGAAGTGAAAGTTCTGTATAATAAGAACTTCAAGTCTCTGAATAAAGAAATTAAAGAAGATCTCAGAAGATGGAAAGATCTCCCATATTCTTGGATTGGGAGGATCAACATTGTAAAAATGGCTATCTTGGTAAAAGCAATCTACAGATTCAATGCAATCTCCATCAAAATTCCACCTCAATTCTTCAACGAATTAGAAAGAGCAATCTGCAAATTCATCTGGAATAACAAAAAACCTAGGATAACAAAAAAATCTTTCCTAGGATAAAAGATTATCTGGTAGAATCACCATGACCTAAAGCTGTACTACAGAGCAATTGTGATACAAACTGCATGGTACTGGTATAGCAACAGACAAGTAAAGCAATGGAATAGAATTGAAGACCCAGAAATGAACCCACCCACCTATGGTCACTCGATCTTTGACAAGGGAGCTAAAACCATCCAGTAGAAAAAAGTCAGCATTTTCAACAAATGGTGCTGGCACAACTGGTGGTTATCATGTAGAAGAATGCGAATTGATCCATTCCTATCTCCTTGTACTAAGGTCAAATATAAGTGGATCAAGGAATTCCACATAAAAACAGAGACACTGAAACTTATAGAGGAGAAAGTGGCGAAAAGCCTCGAAGACATGGGCACAGGGGGAATATTCCTGAATAGAACAGCAATGGCTTGTGCTGTAAGATCGCGAATTGCCAAATGGTACTTCATAAAACTTCAAAGTTTCTGTAATGTAAAAGACACCATCAATAAGACAAAAAGGCCACCAACAGATTGGGAAAGGATCTTTACCTATCCTAAATCAGATAGGGGACTAATATCCAATATATATATAAAGAACTCAAGAAGGTGTACTCCAGAAAATCAAATAACCCCATTTAAAAGTGGGGCTCAGAGCTAAACAAAGAATTCTCACCTGAGGAATACCGAATGGCTGAGAAGCACCTTGAAAAAATATTCAGCATCCTTAATCATCAGGGAAAAGCAAATCAAAACAACCCTGAGATTCCATCTCAAACCAGTCAGAATGGCTAAGATCAAAAATTCAGGTGACAGCAGATACTGGTGAGGATGTGGAGAAAGAGGAACACTTCTCCATTTTTGGTGGGATTGCAAGCTTGTACAACCTCTCAGGAAATCAGTCTGCTGGTTCCTCAGAAAATTGGACATAGTACTATTGGAGGATCCTGCAATACCTCTCCTGGGCATATATCCAGAAGATGCTCCAACTGGTAATAAGATACATGCTCCACTATGTTCATAGCAGCCTTATTTATAATAGCCAGAAACTCGAAAGAACTCAGATGCCCCTGAACAGAGGAATGGTTACAAAAAATGTGGTACATTTACACAATGGAGTACTACTCAGCTATTAAAAAGAATGGATTTATGAAATTCCTAGACAAATGGATTGACCTGGAGGGCATCATCTTGAGTGAAGTAACACAATCACAAAAGAACTCACACAATATGTATTCACTGATAAGTGGATATTAGCCCAAAACTTAGGATACCCAAGATATAAGATACAATTTGATAAACGCATGAAACTCAAGAAGAATGAAGACCAAAGTGTGGACACTGTGCACCTTCTTAGAATTGGGAACAAAACACCCATGGAAGGAGTTACAGAGACAAAGTTCGTAGCTGTGATGAAAGGATGGACCATTTAGAGACTGCCGTTTCCAGGGATCCATCCCATAAGCAGCTTCTAAACGCTGACACCATTGCATACACTAGCAAGATTTTGCTGAAAGGACCCTGATATAGCTGTCTCTTGTGAGACTAGGCCAGGGCCTAGCAAACACAGAAGTGGATGCTCACAGTCAGCTATTGGATGGATCACAGGGCCCCCAATGGAGGAGCTAGAGAAAGTACCCAAGGAGCTAAAGGGATCTGCAACCCTATAGGTGGAACAACAATATGAACTAACCAGTACCCAGGAGCTCTTGTCTCTAGCCGCATATGTATCAAAAGATGACCTAGTCGGCCATTACTGGAAAGAGAGGCCCATTGGTTATGCAAACTTTATATGACCCAGTACAGCGGAACGCCAGGGCCAAAAAGTGGGAGTGGGTAGGTAGGGGAGTGGTTGGGAGGGTATGGGAGACTTTGGGGATAGCATTGGAAATGTAATTGAGAAAAATACCTAATAAAAATATTTTTTTAAAAAATTGCACTGTCATGCATTCATATGTATAAATTGGCAGCCAAACTTTGTAACATTACAGTGATATTTCTGGTATTAAATTTTAAGATAATAAATTGTTTAAAATTGGGTTTTACATTCCCAAAGTTGTAGAAATATTCTAACGTTACAAAAAAAGCTTAAAAATTATGGTTAAAATTGCCAATGTTCCATTGACTGCAACTTGCAGTTTGATTACAAATTTAAGATCTTTAATTCACCTATATACTGTAATAAGATTATTCCAAGAGTAATCATCTTATGAGAGCACTAATAGATCTCTCTGTGGCCATACAGCCATACAAAGTTCAGAGCAGCCTCAGTGGGGCTTGTGTGGCTTTCTTTTGTTTTGAAAACAGTGCCTAGAGAAGTTCTTGCCTACCTTTAGGGGAATTACTTTTTAGCTAAAAGAACATTGCTACAGATCTATCCAGATGTTGTTTTAAATAAAGTTTATATTCAGGATTTATAAAAGGTCAATCAGGCTGTAGAACTTATAAAGACATTACAATCTGGCTTGCCTACTTCATATAAAATTATTATAGATTGAAAAGTTTGTTTTTTCCTTTGCATCCTGATAATTGTAAAGGGTTTGCTTCTAGTGAACTGGTGATCACTGGAAAAATTTGCCTCTAGGTATGGCTAATATAGCTTTACATTATGTAAGAAAAAGTTTTATTGTCTCTGCTTCAATAAAAGAAGCTAAAAGTTTAAATCTGTCAGTGTATATTGTTTCTTCAGTGGAAAGTATGATATTAGCTAATGCCTCTAAAGGGAAGTTTACTTCAAATCTTTGCTCTCACACAATGAGCTTTAAAGTTCTGGGGAGTAGTTGTTGCTCCAGAAAAGATTCAGAGACAATATCTTTATAATATTTAGGGTTTTAGTTATACTAGAAAATCGTGGTACAGAAAATCTAAGAAAGAGAAATTGATTTGCTTCAAAATTTTATTTTCAAAAGCTTTCAGGAGATGTTAATTGGCTAAGACCTCACCTTAAGGTCTTAAAGTGACTTAAAACTTTGTTGGATGTTGTCTTGAGAGACACATATTAACTGGTAAAGAACAAAATGCTTTCCAGAAAATAAAGGAAGCTTTTATAATTGTTATCAATTATAATCAATTGTAATTAAATATTAGCTGTTTATTTTAGTTATGGTTATTAAATGTGCCCAGAACAATTCTTTGGCAAGAGAAAACATTAATGTATAATCATCTTTCTTCACCTCAAAGTAAAGTTTTAACATCCTATTATGAGCCTGCTGTGGTACTAATAAAGAATTATAAGATAAATTTATATATTTTAGAAAAACTATAGCAAAAAAGTGTGTCTTTAAAACTTGACAAAGTGTCTGTTCCTTGTTCCAAAAAGCAATTAAATTGGTTATTGTAGAATATTGATATTTGGCCTATCCTATCCTGCATGTCACCTATAGGCTGGCTCCAGGCACGAAGAATGGATTGGCAGGGGCGATGGGCCTCCCCCCATAAAGCACATGCTCTTAGTAAACTTTGGGGGCCTTGAACAGAAACATGTCTTATCCTCCATTATTTCTCTCATCGTTCTCTACCATACAGCTCTGGCCTCCCACTCTGGAACCCAGTATGTGTAGCCGCAGGTGGCTTACACCAAAGTGTGGATACTTCACTCCTTCTTAGAATGGGGAAAAATATCCATGGAAGGAGTTACAGAGACAAAGTTTGGAACTGAGATGGAATGAAGGACCATTCACTGACTGTGCCACCTGGAGATCCATCCCATATACAACCACCAAACCCAGACACTATTGCATATATCAGCAAGATTTTGCTGAAAGGACCCTGATATAGCTCTCCATTGTGAAGCTATGCCAGTGCCTGACAAATACAGAAGTGGATGCTCACAGTCATCTGTTGGATGGAACACAGGGCCCCTAATGAAAGAGCTAGAGAAAGTACCCAAGGAGTTGAAGGGGTCTGCAACCCTATAGGAGGAACAACAATATGAACTAACCAGGACCCCCTGAGCTTGTGTCTCTAGCTGCATATGTATCAGAAGATGGACTAGTAGGCCATCAATGGGAGGATAGGCCCTTGGTCTTGCAAAGATCATATGCCCCAGTACAGTGGAATGCCAGGGCCAGGAATTGGTAGTGGGTGGTTGGGAAGCATGGCAGGGGAGAGGTATAGGAGATTTTGGGGACAGCATTGGAAATGTAAAGGAAGAAAATATCTAATAAAAACTAATAAAAAAATGAAATCTTTACATTTGTAAGTAAGTAGATGTAAGTGGAAAAATATCATACTGTCTGAAGTAAAGCAAACCCAGAAAGAGAATTTATGCTTGTATGCCTTTTTGTGGATTCCAAATCTGAATCTTTGGTTTTGGGGTATAGCCTGTAGTGCTAGAAGCCTGAAGAGTGGAATGAGCAGGAGCTCTACAAAGGAAATAGAAAAGTATGGGTACTATGAGAAGAAAAGGCAGGAAAAAGAAGGGATAACTTAACTTGGGAGGGAGGAAAACACAGTTGCAGAAGTAAAGAGTAGTTTTGAAAATCACTAAGAATGAGGATGCTTGGAAAAACAATGAAGAAACCAAATATTTTCCAATTTTACTTAAATACACACATTTAGTGCACACACACACACGTGTGTGTGTGTGTGTATGTGTGTGTGTGTGTGTGTGTGTGTGTGTGTCTGTGTGTGGATTTAATGCAGTTATCTCACACTCTGACAATGGACTCTCAAAACATATAGTTTATTGCCATTGCTCTTGGCTGCCTGCAAGAATAAAAAAAAAAAAATGAACATTTAAATGAGAAAAGTATCCCACAGTATTAGACATTTGAATAGTTGGTCCAGAAGCTAGTGGTCTTGTTTGAGGAGTATTAGGAAGTATGATCTTTTATGGAATAAGTATATCATTGGAGGCAGGATCAGGGAATTAAAATACTTTATTTCTAATTAAATCTTTCTGCATTATGCTTGTAGTTTAAGATGTCAGCCTCCAGTTGTCTGTTCCAGTTAATATATCTTTAATCTACCTTTGTAAACTCTAAAAATGTGGACAATAAGCCTAATAAACTCTTGCTTTTTAAAATTAGCTTGATCATAACATTTTATCACTTCAATAGAAAAATAACTAAGAGAGAAAGTATGGTCCTATTGTTGAAAACACAACACACTTTGGTCAGAGAACAAATAAATCAAGCTGATACTAACCTAGAATTCTCTTCTATGAGGACTAACTCTTAGTCACAAGTTGTTATATAATCTCCTAAGGCAGAAAAGTTTATAAAGCCATCCATGTATAAAGCCTGAGAACCACAAAACTGACAAGACAGCCAAATATCCCCCAATGGGGCACCAGCGAAAACTTGGTCTCTCAGACAGGCAAGAGCTGTGTAATTGGACCCAAATCCCACTCAGTTGGAGGTAACCCATGTCTGGTACTGTTTACCCGGCCAACTAGAGGAAAACCTACTATAGCCAGAGTGCTAAAAAAATATAGTTTTCAAAAGCCATTTAAATATATATCTTTATACCCATAGATAAACACAGCTCTCAGCATCATTAAAAAAAAAAAAAAAAAAAAAAAAAGCTTTCTTAACCAGAGGAAGACTACTGAAGAGAGAAGAGATATACAACCAGTCAAAATCCAAATATACAGTATCTGTAGGGTGCCCAGCCCAAAACTTAACATCTAAAACACACTCCCTATATGTCAAGGAACATCACAAATGAGGGCACAGAAATTTTGGAAGAGCCTGCATGGGAGCCCTCTGCCTCAGGAGCAGGGAGTGCCATCTTGGTTCCGGGGCTCCACTGAACTTAAGAACTTAGTCTGTACAGGTAAGAGTGGGCACCACAGAGGCAGACAGCTTCTGGGACAGGCGGGAGCCACAGAGCCGCTGAGGCAGCATCCTTTTGGGGCCACAGACATCCAGCACCCTCCCAGCCGGAGGACGGGGGTCCGCCCTGCATGGGAGCCCTCTGCCACAGGAACAGGGAGCTTGATCTTGGTTCCAGGACTCCGCCTAACTTAGGAACTTACTCTGCACAGGTGAGAGTGTGCACCACAGAAGCTGACAGCTTCTGTGACCTGCCAAAGCAACACAGCATCGGGGAAAGGTCCTGTTTTGGGCCTTCTTCTTCTGCCAGGAGGAGGTCCAAACACCAGATATCTGTGCACCTTCCCTGTAAGAGGAGAGCTTGCCAGCAGAGAGTGCTCTAACCACTGAAACTCAGAGGAGAGAGCCTGTCTCCCAAGTTGGCTGATAGATGTTAATCAAAATCGCCAGAAGAACAATCCCTAAACAGAGACAACTATAACAACGAACTCCAGAGATTACCAGATGGTGAAAGGTAAACATAAGAATCTTACTAACAGAAACCAAGACCACTCACCATCATCAGAACCTAGCACTCCCACTTCGCCCAGTCCAGGGCACCCCAAAACACCTGGAAAGCTAGACCTGGATTTAAAAGCATATCTCATGATGATGGTAGAGGATATCAAGAAGGACTTTAATAAATCACTTAAAGAAATACAGGAGAACACTGCTAAACAAGTAGAAGACATTAAAGAGGAAGCACAAAAATCCCTTAAAGAATTGCAGGAAAATATAACCAAACAGGTAGAAGACATTAAAGAGGAAACACAAAAATCCCTTAAAGAACTGCAGGAAAACACAACCAAACAGGTGATGGAATTGAATAAAACCATCCAAGACCTAAAAAGGGAAGTAGACACAATAAAGAATACCCAAAGTGAGGCAACGCTTGAGATAGAAACCCTAGGAAAGAAATCTGGAACCATAGATGCGAGCATCAGCAACAGAATACAAGAGATAGAAGAGAGAATCTCAGGTGCAGAAGATTCCATAGAGAACATCGGCACAAAAATCAAGGAAAATGGAAAATGCAAAAAGATCCTAACTCAAAACATCCAGGAAATCCAGGACACAATGAGAAGACCAAACCTACGGATAATAGGAGTGGATGAGAATGAAGATTTTCAACTCAAAGGACCAGCAAACATCTTCAAAAAAATTATAGAAGAAAACTTCCCAAATCTAAAGAATGACATGCCCATGAACATACAAGAAGCCTACAGAATTCCAAATAGACTGGACCAGAAAAGAAACACCTCCCGACACATAATAATCAGAACAACAAATGGACTAAATAAACATAGAATACTAAAAGCAGTAAGAGAAAAAGGTCAAGTAACATGTAAAGGCAAGACTATCAGAATTACACCAGACTTTTCACCAGAGACTATGAAAGCCAGAAGGGCCTGGACAGATGTTATACAGACACTAAAAGAACACAAATTCCAGCCCAGGCTACTATACCCAGCCAAACTCTCAATTACCATAGATGGAGAAACCAAAGTATTCCACGACAAAACCAAATTCACACATTATCTTTCCACGAATCCAGCCCTTCAAAGGATAATAACAGAAAAAAAAAAAAAAAAAAACAATACAAGGACAGGAACCACACCCTAGAAAAAACAAGAAGGTAATCCCACAACAAACCCAAAAGAGGACAGCCACAAGAACAGAATGCCAACTTTAACAACAAAAATAACAGGAAGCAACAATTACTTTTCCTTAATATCTCTTAATATCAATGGACTCAACTCCCCAATAAGAAGACATAGACTAACAAACGAGCTACACAAACAAGACCCAACATTTTGCTGCTAAAAGGAAACTCATCTCAGAGAAAAAGATAGACACTACCTCAGAATGAAAGGCTGGAAAACAATTTTCCAAGCAAATGGTAGGAAGAAACAAGCTGGAGTAGCCATTCTAATATCTGATAAGATTGACTTCCAACCCAAAGTCATCAACCAAGACAGGGAGGGGCACTTCATACTCATCAAAGGTAAAATCCTCCAAGAGGAACTATCAATTCTGAATATTTCTGCTCCAAATACAAAGGCAGCCACATTCATTAAAGAAACTTTAGTAAAGCTCAAAGCACATATTGCACCTCACACAATAATAGTGGGAGACTTCAACACATCACTTTCACCAATGGACAGATCATGGAAACAAAAAATAACAGGGAAATAATGAAACTAACAGAAGTTATGAATCAAATGGATCTGGCAGATATCTACAGAACATACTATCCTAAAACAAAAGGATATACCTTCTTCTCAGCACCTCATGGTACCTTCTCCAAAATTGACCACATAATTGGTCACAAAAAAGGCCTCAACAGATACAAAAATATTGAAATTGTCCCATGCATCCTATCAGATCACCATGGACTAAGGCTGATCTTCAATTACACAATAAATAATAGAAAGCCAACATTCACGTGGAAACTGAACAACACTCTTCTCAATGATACCGTGGTCAAGGAAGGAATAAAGAAAGAAATTAAGGACTTTTTAGAGTTGAATGAAAATGAAGCCACAACATACCCAAACTTATAGGATGCAATGAAAGCATTTCTAAGAGGAAAACTCATAGCTCTGAGTCCCTCCAAAAAGAAACTAGAGAGAGCACACATTTGCAGCTTGACAACACACCTAAATGACCCTAAAAATTCCACCAGAGAACTCCTAAACCTGATAAACAACTTCGGTGAAGTAGCTGGATATAAAATTAACTCAAACAAATCAATGGCCTTTCTCTACACAAAGAATAAACAGGCTGAGAAAGAAATTAGGGAAACAACACCCTTCTCAATAGTCACAAATAATATAAAATATCTTGGCGTGACTCTAACTAAGGAAGTGAAAGATCTGTATAATAAAAACTTCAATTCTCTGAAGAAAGAAATTATAGAAGATCTCAGAAGATGGAAAGATCTCCCATGCTCATGGATTGGCCAGATCAACATTTTAAAAATGGCTATCTTGCCAAAAGCAATCTACAGATTCAATGCAATCCCCATCAAAATTCCAACTCAATTCTTCAACGAATTAGAAAGTGCAATCTGCAAATTCATCTGGAATAACAAAAAACCTAGGATAACAAAAACTCTTCTCAAGGATAAAAGAACCTCTGGTGGAATCAACATGCCGGACCTAAAGCTTTACTACAGAGCAATTGTGATAAAAACTGCGTGGTACTGGTATAGTGACAGACAAATAGACCAATGGAATAGAATTGAAGACCCAGAAATGAACCCACACACCTATGGTCACTTGATCTTCGACAAGGGAGCTAAAACCATCCAGTGTAAGAAAGACAGCATTTTCAACAAATGGTCCTGGCACAACTGGTTGTTATCATGTAGAAGAATGGGAATTGATCCATTCCTATCTCCTTGTACTAAGGTCAAGTCTAAGTGGATCAAGGAACTTCACATCAAACCAGAAACACTGAAACTTATAGAGAAGAAAGTCGGGAAAAACCTTGAAGATATGATCACAGGGGAAAAATTCTTGAATAGAACAGCAATGGCTTGTGCTGTAAGATCGAAAATTGTCAAGTTGGACCTCATAAAACTGCAAAGCTTCTGCAAGGCAAAAGACACCATCAATAAGACAGAAAAAAACACCAACAGATTGGAAAAGGATCTTTACCTATCCTAAATCAGATAAGGGACTAATATCCAATATATATAAAGAACTCAAGAAGGTGGACTCCAGAAAATCAAATAACCCCATTAAAAAATGGGGCTCAGAACTGAACAGAGAATTCTCACCTGAGGAATACGGAATGGCAGAGAAGCACCTGAAAAAATGTTCAACATCCTTAATCATCAGGGAAATGCAAATCAAAACAACCCTGAGATTCCACCTCACACCAGTCAGAATGGCTAAGATCAAAAATTCAGGTGACAGCAGATGCTGGCGAGGATGTGGAGAGGGAGGAACATTCCTCCATTTTTGGTGGGATTGCAAGCTTGTACAACCACTCTGGAAATCAGTCTGGCGGTTCCTCAGAAGATTGGACATAGTACTACGGGAGGATCCAGCAATACCTCTCCTGGGCATATATCCAGAAGATGTCCCAACTGGAAAGAGGGACACATGCTCCACTATGTTCATAGCAGCCTTATTTATAATAGCCAGAAGCTGGAAAGAACCCAGATGCCCCTCAACAGAGGAATGGATACAGAAATTATGGTGCATTTACACAATGGAGTACTACTCAGCTATTAAAAAGAATGAATTTATGAAATTCCTAGCCAAATGGATGTACCTGGAGGGCATCATCTTGAGTGAGGTAACACAATCACAAAGGATCTCACACAATATGTATTCACTGATAAGTGGATATTAGCCCAAAACTTAGGATACCCAAGATATAAGATACAATTTGCTAAACGCATGAAACTCAAGAAGAATCAAGACCAAAGTGTGGACACTGTGCCCCTTCTTAGAATTGGGAACAAAACACCCATGGAAGGAGTTACACAGACAAAGTTTGGAGCTGTGATGAAAAGATGGACCATCTAGAGACTGCCATATCCAGGGATCCATCCCATAATCAGCTTCCAAATGCTGACACCATTGCATACACTATCAAGATTTTGCTGTAAGTACCCAGATATAGCTGTCTCTTGTGAGACTATGCTGGGGCCTAGCAAACACAGAAGTGGATGCTCACAGTCAGCTATTGGATGTATCACAGGGCTCCCAATGGAGAAGCTAGAGAAAGTACCCAAGGAGTTAAAGGGATCTGCAACCCTATAGGGGGAACAACATGATGAACTAACCAGTACCCCGGAGCTCTTGTCTCTAGCTGCATATGTATCGAAAGATGGCCTAGTCGGCCATCACTGGAAAGTGAGGCCCATTGGACTTGCAAACTTTATATGCCCCAATACAGGGGAATGCCAGGGCCAAAAGAATGGGAATGTGTGGGTAGGGAAGTGGGGGGGGGTATGGGGGACTTTTGTGAAAGCATTGGAAATGTAATTGAGGAAAATACGTAATAAAAAAAATATTAAAATTTTTAAAAAAAAGAAATTTTGGAAGAGCATGATATTTTTTTCTAGACAAGATAGGAATGGTTCTCCCATAAATCCCAACAACATGGCCACATGAAAATCCCCCCCCCCAAATAATACCAATTGACATGTCGATGTGAGGGAGGTTTAATTTCACAAGACCCTTCCAAAAGAAGAGTTGCTGGTGCTCAATCTGACAATGGTTGCTGAGGGAATGGGACGCAGTTTGGTTTTTGCTTTGTTTTGTTTTGTTTTATTTTGTCATGGATGAAAACCTAGTACTAAATGATTAGCCCCAGACACATACAAATAAGTGAATCACTAATTAGAATCTATAGAATCCTGAAGAAGATAACTTGGGTCCCGAAAGCTAAATGTCATATATTTTATCTCATATTAGTTTTGGCTTTACATTTTAAAAAAGAAAAGAGAGAAAGAAAAAATAAGCCTTTGAGGAAGGGTATATTTAGACAGTTGGAATAGTAGAATATGTTTGAGAATAATAATAATTTGGTTTTAAATATAGAAGGTACTAGTTTTTACAGAGACATTTGTGTTTCTTTTCATTCTATATCATTTATTACAGAAAATGAATATTACATGTTTTAAATTTTTAAAATTCTGAATACTATGGTTCTATTTCCAAAAGTTGTATGCATCATTTTCATAATGTATAAAATGGAACTAGTGATATCTAATATATTGATTAATTTGAGTAAAAAACTCAAACATTTACACTGAAGTTTACATGGTATACCAAGAAGATAGTAATTATCTGTACCCTTATGTTTTCTCTTCACTTAAAACCAGTAAGATATATAGATAGAAATTGCTAAGTAAGAACTATTTTGTATCTGGAAAAAAACAGAGATAACCAACTTAATATATAATCTAGCATACAACATTGATTTAAATAATCCTTCAAAAGTTCTTATTAAGTGCACACATCAATGTGTAGGAATGTGTTTCAAAACTCACCTGCTGTTGCATCAAAAGATGGGTGTGAGAAAGGTCCAACAGCAATTTGCATTGGAAAGAGATATCCATGAATACAGCGCTTAGGATGAGGCTGATTCACTGAAGGCAAAAAAGGAAAAGCAGGACATCTTATTTTTTATTCTAATACCTTTCAAATTAAATTCTGATCATCTACATATATAGAAATTTTTAAAAAATATTTGATGAAATTAAAATAAATAGTATGAAATACTTTTATTTCTAGATAATTCCACTAGGGTACAGAAATGAATATAATATGCATACATGGGCTCACTTATGAACAGTAGAAATTGGAATTCAAATATCTTAAATCTTCAGTGTTCCTTAGAGCATTGGTACCACTGACATGTCATAAGTGTTGAATTTAACTTAAAATGGTCACATGACACACAACATACATTTTAAAAGCCTACGGTAAATGTTACTGTGGTTATTAAGACTTCAGCTTTAAGAAACTATAATTTAAATGCAGATAGAAACACACAACCAAGACACCATAATTAACTGGAATCTTTTCAAGGGATATAAAATGTACCATGGATGTCATGCAACCTGACTAAGATGAAATTTGAATTTAAAACAAGGAATTCTGGAAGCTGTAAAATTTGATTTTGACCTCAAAAGAAAAGAATCGGCTCATCTTCTAAGTATCACAGGACAAAGAACATTCTGGATAGGACCTAGGGTATAAACATGGCGAATGAGAGAAAACAGAAAGATTGGGGTGGTCTCTAGATGCCTTTCCTTCTGTCTCTGTTCCATGCTTTGTCCCTGCATTTCCATTAGATAGGAGCAATTGTGGTGTTGCGGTAAATCTCCTCCCAAATATGCCCTGGCAATGAAAACACAACAAAATTAATAAGAATACATGCTGTGCGCCTAGATTGGGCAGATCTACTACTATACTACCATCTTCCATCTCTATAAGACCCCTTTGAACTTTCGATTTCTCCAGACCATGTGCTCCTGCTCCGCTTTTCTTTTTCTTCCTCCTCTCCTGTGACCTCTCCCTCTTCTAGTTTTCTCTTCTCTTTCCCCCCTCTTCAGCTCCACCTTCCCTTTTATCTGCCCAATCATCAGCTCTCCTTTATTTTACAAATTAAGGTGGGAAGCAGGTCTTCAGGAAATCACCTGAGTGCTGACTCATTCTTTGTTTACAACCAATCACAGGAGAACAGAATTAACATCAAATATAATTAGCCCCAGGGCTATCCACAACATTCTGGGTTTTTTAAAGGAACATAAATTTTAGCAATAGAGAAGTAAAAATATGTCTACTCTCAAAAAAAGTGTATTGTTAAGGTCTTGTTCAGGCAGCCATACCTGCTGTGAGTTCATGAGCAAACCAGACCTGTCTAGCCTGACCACACTGAAGTATATGGCTCCCCATGTATTAGTACATTAGCATTACAATTGCACCCAGTAAATTATTAAAGAAACAAAAATGATACAAAGTTGGGAGGAGATGGATAAGTGAGAAATGAATCTGGAAGGAGTTAGGGGAAGAGTAGGGGTGGAAATGATTATAATACAGTGTTGAAATTTTCAAGAATTAATAAAATATTATATTTTCAAAGTACATTACAGAAAAAAAAAACATGGTCCCAGTTTTGCTAATACATCATAATGACAAAATTTTCATTGTACTATCCAACTAAGAAACTAGGCAAATTAAAAAGGCTATGAGATCTTTCACTTGTTGGTTAGAGTCACACCAATTTATTTTATATTATTTGTGACTATTGTGAAGGGTGTCATTTCCTCTTCCTCAGCCTGTTTAACCTTTGTGTAGAGAAAGGCCACTGATTTGAGTTAATTTTATATCCAGCTACTTCACTTTTTTTAAAAATCTGGTTTAGAAGTTCTCTGGTGGAATTTTTGGGGTCACTTAAGTACACTATCATATCATCTGCAAATAGTGATATTTTGACACCTTCCTTTCCAAGTTGTATCCCTTTGACCTCCTTTGGTTGTCTAATTGCACTAGTTAGAAGTTCAAGTACTATATTGAGTAGATAGTAAGAAAACGGGTAGCCTTGTCCATTCCCTGATTTTAGTGGGATTGCTTCAAGTTTCTCTCCATTAATTTTGATGTTGGCTACTGGTTTTCTTTACATTGGTTTCACTATGTTTAAGTATGGGCCTTCAATTCCTGATTTGAGTTTGTTTATATAGTGGATTACATTGAAGGATTTCCATGTATTGAACCATCCCTGCATCACTGGGATGAAGCCTATTTGATTATGTTGAATAATCATTTTGGTGTGTTCTTAGAATCGGTAAGTGAAGAAGTGAAGAAAGAAGCCAAAGAAGATCTCAGAAGCTGGAAAGATCACCCATGCTTATTGATTGGCAGGATTAATATAGTCAAAATGGCCATCTTGTAAAAAAAAAAAAATCTACAGATTCAGTGCAATCCCCATCAAAATTCAACTCAGTTCTTCACAGAGCTATAAAGAGCAATTTGTAAATTAAGTTGGAATAACAAAACAAAAAACAAAACAAACAAACAAACAAAAAACGGGATAGCAAAAAATATTCCAACAATAAAAGAACTTCTGGTGGAATCACCATCCCTGACCTCAAGCTGTATAGCAGAGCAATAGTGGGGAAAAAAAGCCTGTATGATGTTAGTACAGTGACAGGCAGGATAATGAATGGAATAGAATTGAAGACCCAGAAATGAACTCACATATCTATAGTCACTTGATAATTGACAAAAGAGCAAAAGACATCCAGTGGAAAAAAGACAGCATTTTCAACAAATGGTGCTGTATCAACTGGAGGTCAGCACGCAGAAGAATGAAAATTGATCCATTCTTATATCATTGTACAAAGCTTAAGGTCAAGTGGATCAAGGACCTCCATATAAAACCAGATACACTGAAACTAGTAGAAGAGAAAGTGTGGAAGAGCCTAGAATAGATGGGCACAGGGTAAAATTTATTTAACAGAGCACCAATGGCTTATACTATAAGATTAAGTGTTGAAAAATGGGACCTCATAAAATTGCAAAGTTTCTGTAAGGAAAAGGACACTGTCAATAGGACAAAATGGCAACCAACAGATTGGGAAAAGATCTTTATCAACCCTACATCAGATAGAGGGCTAATATCCAATATATACAAAGAACTCAAGAAGTTAGACTCTAGAGAACCAAAAAAAAATATATTAAAAATGGAGTACAGAGCTAAACAAACAGTTTTCAACTAAGGAATATCAAATGTTAGAGAAGCACCCTAAAGAAATGTTCAACATCCTTAATCATAAGGGAAATACAAATCAAAACAACCCTAAGATTCCACCTCACACCAGTCAGAATGGCTAAGATTAAAAAACAAACAAACAAACAAAAAACAACTCAGGTGACAGCAGCTGCTGGTGAGGATGTGGAGAAAGAATACTCCTCCTCCATTGTTGGTGAGATTGTAAGCTGGTACAACTACTCTGCACTTAGTAAATTGGACATAGAAAATTAGACATAGTATTACCTGAGGACCCAGCTATACCACTCCTGGGAATATAGCCCGAAGATATTCCAAAATATAACAAGGACACATTCTCCTTTATGTTCACAGCAGTCTTATTTATAACATCCAGAAGCTTTAAAGAAACTAGATACCCTTCAACAGAGGAATGGATACAAAAAAATGTGGTGCATTTACACAATGAAGTACTACTCAGCTATTAAAAACAATGAATTCCTTAAATTCTTAGGCAAATGGGTGGACCTAGACAATATCATCCTGAATGACATAACTCTCACAAAAGCACACACATGCTATGTAATCACTGATAAGTGGATATTAGCCCCAAAGCTTGGGATACCCAAGATACAATTCACAAACCACATGAAGATCAAGAAGAAAGAAGACAAAAGTGTGGGTGCTTTGGTCCTTATTAGAAATGGTAACAAAATATGCATGGGAACAAATACAGAGACAACAGTTGGAGCAGAGACTGAAGGAAAAGCGATACAGAGATTGCCCCACCTGGGGATTCATCCCAAATACAGTCACCAAACCCAGACACTATTGTGGATGCCCAGAAGTGCATGCTGACAGGAGCCTGATATGGCTGTCTCCTAAGAGTCTGACAAATACAGAGGCAGTTGCTGCCAGCCAACCATTGGACTGAGCACAGGGTTCCCAATGGAGGAGTTAGAGAAAGGACTGAAGGAGCTGAAGGGATTTGTAACCCCATAGGAAGAACAGTATAAACCAACCAGGTCCCCCAGAGCTCCCAGAGACTAAACCACCAACCAAGGAGTACACATGGTAGGACTCATGGCTCCAGCTGCATATGAAGCTGAGAATGACCTTGTTGGGCATCAATGGGAGGAGAGGACCTTTGTCCTGTAAAGGTTTGATGCTACAGTGTAGGGGAATTCGAGGGCAGGTAGGCAGGATTGCATGGGTGGGTGAAGGAATACCATCATAGAAGCAGGGGGGAGGGGTGATGGGATAAGGGGTTTCAGGGGGACCAGGAAAGGGGATAACATTTGATATGTAATAAAGAAAATATCCGCTGAACAGCACTGGGGTAGCTAGAGCGCAGGGTCGGCTGACACCCACCAGCTACCCACGACCCCCGCCACAGGATTTTGAGGCTTCTGCTGAGTGGAACACAGCTTCTACTCCAGTCCAATCACGCAGGACCTGAGACTGCTTTGGTTGGGCAGGCAGAAATCCGGCCTGAGTAGGGCCACAAGCCTCTTCCGGTCAGAAAAGCACTGGGGTAGCTAGGGCGCAGGGTTGGCTGACACTCACCAGCTACCCACAACACCCACCACAGGATCTTAAGACTTCTGGTGAGTAGAACACAGCTTCTGCTCCAATCCAATTGCGCACGGGACCTGAGACTGCATTAGTTAGGGAAACAGAAAACCGGCCTGAGTAGGGCCACAGGCCTCTTCTGGCCTGAACAGCACCGGGGTAGCTAGAGCACAGGGTCAGCTGACACCTGCCAGCTACCCACGACCCCCGCCACAGGATTTTGAGACTTCTGGTGAGTGGAACACAGCTTCTGCTCCAATCTTTAAACAGTGACAACGACAACAACTAACCCCAGAGATTACCAGATGGCGAAAGGTAAACATAATAATCTTACTAACAGAAACCAAGACCACTCACCATCATCAGAACCCAGCACTACCACTTCTCCCAGTCCAGGGCACCCCAACACACTGGAAAAGCTAGACACGGATCTAAAAGCATATCTCATGATGATGGTAGAGGACATCAAAAAGGACTTTAATAACACAGTTAAAGAAATACAAAGGAACACTGGTAAACAGGTAGAAGACATGAAAGAGGAAGCACAAAAATCCCTTAAAGAATTGCAGGAGAACACTGCTAAAGAGTTACAAATCCTTAAGGAAAAACAGGATAACATAATCAAACAGGTAGAAGTCCTTAAAGAAAAACAGGAAAACACATCCAAACAGATGATGGAAATGAACAAAACCATACTAGACCTAAAAAGGGAAGTAGACACAATAAAGAAAACCCAAAATGAGGCAACACTGGAGATAGAAACCCTAGGAAAGAAATCTGGAACCATAGATGTGAGCATCAGCAACAGAATACAAGAGATGGAAGATAGAATCTCAGGTGCAGAAGATTCCATAGAGAACATCAGCACAACAATCAAGGAAAATGGAAAACGCAAAAAGATCCTAACTCAAAACATCCAGGAAATCCAGGACACAATGAGAAGACCAAACCTACGGATAATAGGAGTGGATGAGAATGAAGATTTTCAACTCAAAGGACCAGCACATATCTTCAACAAAATTATAGAAGAAAACTTTCCAAATCTAAAGAAAGAGATGCCCATGAACATACAAGAAGCCTACATAACTCCAAATAGACTGGACCAGAAAAGAAAGACCTACCAACACATAATAATCAGAACAACAAATGCTCTAAATAAAGATAGAATACTAAAAGCAGTAAGAGAAAAAGGCCAAGTAACATATAAAGGCAAGTCAATCAGAATTACACCATATTTTTCACCAGAGACTATGAAAGCCAGAAGATCCTGGACAGATGTTATACAGACACTAAAAAAAACACAAATTCCAGCCCAGGCTACTATACCCAGCCAAACTCTCAATTAACATAGATGGAGAAACCAAAGTATTCCAAAACAAAACCAAATTCACACATTATCTCTCCATGAATCCAGCCCTTCAAAGGATAATAACAGAAAAAAACCAATACCAGGACAGGAAACGCGCCCTAGAAACAACAAGAAGGTAATCCCTCAAGAAACCTAAAAGAAGACAGCCACAAGAACAGAATGCCAACTTTAACAACAAAAATAACAGAAAACAACAATTACTTTTCCTTAATATCTCTTAATATCAATGGACTCAACTCCCCAATAAAAAGACATAGAATAACAAACTGGCTACACAAACAAGACCCAACATTTTGCTGCTTACAGGAAACTCATCTCAGAGAAAAAGATAGACACTACCTCAGAATGAAAGGCTGGAAAACAATTTTCCAAGCAAATGGTAGGAAGAAACAAGCTGGAGTAGCCATTCTAATATCTGATAAGATTGACTTCCAACCCAAAGTCATTAAAAAAGACATGGAGGGACACTTCATACTCATCAAAGGTAAAATCCTCCAAGAGGAACTATCAATCCTGAATATCTATGCTCCAAATACAAAGGCAGCCACATTCATTAAAGAAACTTTAGTAAATCTCAAAGCACACATTGCACCTCATACAATAATAGTGGGAGACTTCAACACACCACTTTCACCAATGGACAGATCATGGAAACAGAAACTAAACAGGGACACAGTGAAACTAACAGAAGTTATGAATCAAATGGATCTGGCAGATATCTACAGAACATACTATCCCAAAACAAAAGGATATACCTTCTTCTCAGCACCTCATGGTACCTTCTCCAAAATTGACCACATAATTGGTCACAAAACAGGCCTCAACAGATACAAAAATATTGAAATTGTCCCATGCATCCTATCAGATCACCATGGACTAAGGCTGATCTTCAATAGCAAAATAAATAATAGAAAGCCATTCACGTGGAAACTGAACAACACTCTTCTCAATGATACCATGGTCAAGGAAGGAATAAAGAAAGAAATTAAGGACTTTTTAGAGTTGAATGAAAATGAAGCCACAACATACCCAAACTTATGGGACGCAAGGAAAGCATTTCTAAGAGGAAAACTCATAGCTCTGAGTGCCACCAAAAGGAAACTAGAGAGAGCACACATTAGCAGCTTGACAACACACCTAAAAGCACTAGAACAAAAGGAAGCAAATTCACCCAAGAGGAGTAGAAGGCAGGAAATAATCAAACTCAGGGGCGAAATCAACCAAGTGGAAACAAGAAGAACTATTCAAAGAATCAACCAATCAAGGAGCTGGTTCTTTGAGAAAATCAACAAAATAGATAAACCCTTAGCCAGACTCACTAGAGGGCACAGGGAAAGCATCCTAATTAAAAAAATCAGAAATGAAAAAGGAGACATAACAACAGATCCTGAAGACATCCAAAACACCATCAGATCCTTCTACCAAAGGCTATACTCAACAAAACTGGAGAACCTGGATGAAATGGAGAAGTTCCTAGACAGATTCCAGGTACCAAAGGTGAATCAAGATCAGGTTAATGATCTAAGCAGCCCTATATCCCCCAAAGAAATAGAAGCAGTCATTAATAGTCTCCCAACTAAAAAAAAGCCCAGGACCAGATGGGTTTAGTGCAGAGTTCTATCAGACCTTCAAAGAAGATCTAATCCCAGTTCTTCACAAACTATTCCACAAAATAGAAACAGAAGGTACTCTACCCAACTCATTCTATGAAGCCACAATTACTCTGATACCTAAACCACAAAAAGACCCAACAAAGATAGAAAACTTCAGACCAATATCCCTTAGGAATATTGATGCAAAAATCCTCAATAAAGTTCTTGCTAACCAAATCCAAGAACACATCAAAACAATCATCCATCCTGACCAAGTAGGTTTCATCCCAGGGATGCAGGGATGGTTCAATATACGGAAATCCATCAACGTAATCCAGTATATAAACAAAATCAAAGACAAAAACCACATAGTCATCTCGTTAGATGCGGAAAAAGCATTTGACAAGATCCAACACCCATTCATGATAAAAGTCTTGGAAAGATCAGGAATTCAAGGCCCATACCTGAACATGATAAAAGCAATCTACAGCAAACCAGTAGCCAACATTAAAGTAAATGGTGAGAAGCTTGAAGCAATCCCTCTAAAATCAGGGACTAGACAAGGCTGTCCACTTTCTCCATACCTATTTAACATTGTACTTGAAGTCCTAGCCAGAGCAATTCGACAACAAAAGGAGATCAAACAAATTGGAAAAGATGAAGTCAAAATATCACTTTTTGCAGATGATATGATAGTATATATAAGTGACCCTAAAAATTCCACCAGAGAACACCTAAACCTGATAAACAGCTTCGGTGAAGTAGCTGGATATAAAATTAACTCAAACAAATCAATGGCCTTTCTCTACACAAAGAATAAACAGGCTGAGAAAGAAATTAGGGAAACAACACCCTTCTCAATAGTCACAAATAATATAAAATATCTTGGTGTGACTCTAACTAAGGAAGTGAAAGATCTGTATAATAAAAACTTCAATTCTCTGAAGAAAGAAATTAAAGAAGATCTCAGAAGATGGAAAGATCTCCCATGCTCATGGATTGGCAGGATCAACATTGTAAAAATGGCTATCTTGCCAAAAGCAATCTACAGATTCAATGCAATCCCCATCAAAATTCCAACTCAATTCTTCAACGAATTAGAAAGTGCAATCTGCAAATTCATCTGGAATAACAAAAAACCTAGGATAGCAAAAACTCTTCTCAAGGATAAAAGAACCTCTGGTGGAATCACCATGCCGGACCTAAAGCTTTACTACAGAGCAATTGTGATAAAAACTGCATGGTACTGGTATAGTGACAGACAAATAGACCAATGGAATAGAATTGAAGACCCAGAAATGAACCCACACACCTACGGTCACTTGATCTTTGACAAGGAAGCTAAAAACATCCAGTGGAAGAAAGACAGCATTTTCAACAAATGTTGCTGGCACAACTGGTTGTTATCATGTAGAAGAATGTGAAATGATCCATTCCTATCTCCTTGTACTAAGGTCAAGTATAAGTGGATCAAGGAACTTCACATAAAACCAGAGACACTGAAACTTATAGAGGAGAAAGTCGGGAAAAGCCTTGAAGATATGGGCACAGGGGAAAAATTCCTAAATAGAACAGCAATGGCTTGTGCTGTAAGATCGAGAATTGACAAGTGGGACCTCATGAAACTGCAAAGCTTCTGCAAGGCAAAAGACACCATCAATAAGACAAAAAAACCACCAACAGATTGGGAAAGGATCTTCACCTATCCTAAATCAGATAAGGGACTAATATCCAATATATATAAAGAACTCACGAATGTGGACTCCAGAAAGTCAAATAACCCCATTAAAAAATGGGGCTCAGAACTGAACAAAGAATTCTCACCTGAGGAATACCGAATGGCAGAGAAGCACCTGAAAAAATGTTCAACATCCTTAATCATCAGGGAAATGCAAATCAAAACAACCCTGAGATTCCACCTCACACCAGTAAGAATGGCTAAGATAAAAAACTCAGGTGACAGCAGATTCTGGCGAGGATGTGGAGAAAGAGGAACACTCCTTCATTGTTGGTGGGATTGCAAGCTTGTACAACCACTCTGGAACTCAGTCTGGTGGTTCCTCAGAAAATTGGACATAGTACTACGGGAGGATCCAGCAATACCTCTCCTGGGCATATATCCAGAAGATGTCCCATCCGGTAAAAAGGACACATGCTCCACTATGTTCATAGCAGCCCTATTTATAATAGCCAGAAGCTGGAAAGAACCCAGATGTCCCTCAACAGAGGAATGGATACAGAAATTATGGTACATTTACACAATGGAGTACTACTCAGCTATTAAAAGAATGAATTTATGAAATTCCTAGCCAAATGGATGGACCTGGAGGGCATCATCTTGAGTGAGGTAACACAATCACAAAAGAACTCACACAATATGTATTCACTGATAAGTGGATATTAGCCCAAAATGTAGGATACCCAAGATATAAGATACAATTTGCTAAACGCATGAAACTCAAGAAGAATGAAGAGCAAAATGTGGACACTGTGCCCCTTCTTAGAATTGGGAACAAAACACCCATGGAAGGAGTTACAGAGACAAAGTTTTGAGCTGTGAAGAAAGGATGGACCATTTAGAGACTGCCGTATCCAGGGATCCATCCCATAATCAGCTTCTAAACGCTGACACCATTGCATACACTAGCAAGATTTTGCTGAAAGGACCCAAATATAGCTGTCTCTTGTGAGATGATGCTGGGGCCTAGCAAACACAGGAGTGGATGCTCACAGTCAGCTATTGGATGTATCACAGGGCTCCCAATGGAGAAGCTAGAGAAAGTACCCAAGGAGCTAAATGGATCTGCAACCCTATTGTTGGAACAACATGATGTAATAACCAGTACCCCGGAGCTCTTGTCTCTAGCTGCATATGTATCAAAAGATGGCCTAGTTGGCCATCACTGGAAAGAGAGGCCCATTGGACTTGCAAACTTTATATGCCCCAGTACAGGGGAATGCCAGGGACAAAAGAATGGGAATGGGTGGGTAGGGAAGTGGGGGGCGCTATGGGGGACTTTTGGGATAGCATTGGAAATGTAATTGAGGAAAATATGTAATAAAAATATTAAAAATTAAAAAAAAAGAAAATATCCAATAGACAAAACCTGACAGTGTAACACACATGGCCAGAAAACCAAAGTAACCTGTGTGGCTTGGTGCAGAAGTCTTATGGACAGTTAAGATCCCAGTCTGTGTTTTCAGCAGGAAACCAGGCACTGAAGTTCACATTTCTGACCTGCAAACAGCTGTTAGCCCCTAGAAACACCTTTCTGGACATAACCTGTGGGAGCGAAAAAGATGGTGTTGACTAATAACCCTTCTGCTTTTATTTGAGAATAAGCTTTAAAATGTAAAACAAAAGACTATGAGAATCCCTTGAAAACCATAACTCACTAGACATACCGAATTCTGTTGAAATGAATTAGCTGCTTGAATGTTCAATATGGTCCATAAATAAGATGGGAGAATCATGATGTCAAAAGATCCCAAGAATTCATTGTACCTAGCACGATGAAATTTAATATGGATAAATATAAGCATTTTCAATTATTTTTCAAAGTTAACTGTAAACAGAAGGAAAAGAGGCAAAAACATGGCAAAAGGGTCAGAGACTCACTCATTTGCACACTCTAGAACTCCATAAAAAGACCAAACTGGAAACCATAATATACACTTAAAGGGGCTGGTACAAAAACATGTGCAGGCACTGTTAATGTGCTGTTAGCTTTTTTAAAAAAATCCAATTGAAAAAATATCAGTCTTTATTGAAATTCTCAAAATTAAAAAAATAATAATTTAAGATATGCATTTAAGTACAGAAAAATAATGCCAGGTGTACCACACAGAATCACAAAAACACATGGAAAAATCCAGTAATTTAATAGTAAGGTACCTTATGGAATTGACCATGGGCTATATAAACATTTGTGTTAAGCAAACTTAAGAATTAATGTCATTTGAAGTTGCACAAACAGAACAGGAGTATAGCTGCATCCCCTTAATAAAGCCTGAAGTCATATATGAGATACTTTGGTATTTGAGAGATTTTAAGGATAGACAGCTCACTCTCCCTAAAGATGTCTCAATCAATAACAGAATGAGAATAAAATTGCTACAGACAATGGAATGAAATTAAGATACTGAAGAATTAGAATACATGGTAGGGTGAGAATGAGGAGAAGCATATGATAACACTGATTAGTGACTTCCTTGACAAGTAACTCAGTTATGAAGCTGTGAAACACAGTATGAGGACAGAAGTGTCAGTAAGATTGATTTCTGTTCAGAAAACTAAGGCTATAATATTAACTGTCAGCTATTATAATAAGATGCATGGTGAAAGAATCTAAACCATCTTCTATGGAAGTATTGGAGAATAGATTTGATGGCTACTTGTCAACATATTATTGAGGAGAGTCATACATCAATCAAGTAGGAAGTTATAACAGAAAATGTCTATGGGCTTCTCAAATAGTAATGTTCTCTGATTCTAGAAGTCCATGAAAAACCATGGTATTATAATGGAAATGTCATTATATCAATGCTAATACCAGTGTCTTGTCATGATTAATGATATACTGAGAATGTTAGATATGTTAATGGAGTGACCACTTATCTTTAAGTGTTTTCTAGTTAACAGTAATACTTTATAATAAGTAGACATTTGTCTCCACTTAAAATTACCAAAGAATTCCAATTGAACTGATTATTACTACTTTGTGAATATTAAATTAATTTGCTACATCAAATGATTTTATAATTTGCATCAAGAGAAGAATTAAGATTTATCTATGGTTTAAAAATGTATGTTGTTAACAGCAAGACATTTCAGTGTCTGTCCTTTGACAAGTCTATTCCAACTCCATTTAGCATAGTGTACCCTCATTAGGTTTGATTTATAGGCATTACATGTCAACTATATCAATCTAACTTATGTATCAAAAAATATAAAGCTCAAAACCACTGATAAAATGTAATCTACCATGAGGAATAAAAATAAAAGGGACTAATTAGTATCAAATAGATTTATGTTCATTTAATAAGAATATGTATGCATATGATGATGTGATAACAAATAAAGCATCTGATATAGAATTAAACCAAAGAAAAGTGAAGCAATGGTGGTTGTTAGTTTAAAAAGGGTAAATTTATGAACTATAGCAAGTAGATAAATGACTAAAGGAGATACTTATAAGCAGAAACATTTTACCTCAAAAAGTGAACTGTATAAAAACCAATGCATGCTGAGAAACATTCCTTTGTGTGGTTGGTCAGGGTTGTCCAATAGACTGCCAAAACACTACAGACTATTGTCATTGCCTTTGGTTGCCCTCCCCTCATCCCAGATGTGAAAGATAAGTCAATATTTTTTAAAGACACCATTGCACTAAGCCCAGAAGGCCCAAGATGCACCTGACCTGAAAGCCGCCTCCTCCCTGAGTACTAAGCACCAGAAGGAGGGAAGTAGCCAACAGTCCTACCCATGAACCACATGAAAACAATAGCCAGAATGACATATCCTGCTTCAGATGGAGTTGTAGTGTGCAGACACTGGTGATAACCAACAGTTCTCTAAGTGGACTTAAGACATCCTCAACAACAGGGAAATTATGCTTGATACTGGAAACTAAGCCAGCTTCCTATAGCTAGTGAGGTCATGGATCTTAGAGAAAATCTACTACCACCAATTTACTAAGTCAGGGTTTTTCTTAACTACGTTCTAAATATTTGCCCTTATACCCAACAATATGTCCTCAATTCTCATCATGAGAACTATACTTGTAATATATGGAGATCATTGCAGAAAATTACAACCAACCACAAAGAAGATTTGTGGATGATTCAGTTGAAACTGAATCATCCACAAAACAACTGCCACACATGCTACTCAAATAATTATGGAAGAGGAGGCAGAAAGATTGTAGAAACTAGAAGAACAAGGAGTTTATTGTTAGATTGGGTCTCCTAGAAATGTCAGAAGCTATGCCCATAAAATCTTACTAACATGGCTACTTAAGCATGACCAGAAAAAAGAAGGCACCAATAGGCATGTTAATAAGAAAGAGGAAAATCTCAGAAAAGCCTCAAGCCTACACAAAGAACTACAGGTATCTAAAGAATGTAAAAGCTGAAGAAACAGCCTTCCTCAGGGAAGTACACACAAATTTCATATCCAATGCCAAATGGTCCCTCCTGACAATATAAAAATACAAGTAACATTATATGGACAGAACAGGTTGTACTTATGTACAAGGACTACACATGCACACATGCATACACACATACACAATCACACATACATTTGTATAACATATTTTTTTAAATGAGGCCATGAATTTGAAAGAGTGTGTGGGAGTCATAGGTAAAAGGAAATGTTAGAATGGAGTAAAGGGAAGAAAGAAGTCATGCAATTATGTTATAATCTCATTTTTAAAAAAGATAAAATCTATACTATACCAAAATTCAATGAATATACACACACACACACACTATATATATATATATATATATATATATATATATATATAGTGATACACTATATATATAGTGATACTATATATATATAGTGATACACTATATATATATAGTGATACACACTATATATATGATAGAACAATCTCACAAATCAATATTCTTCTAAAGAAGACAATAGGAACTGAAGAGCTTGCTTAGAAGTTTTTTGCTTTTCTTCAAGATCCTAGTTAATTCTTAGTAGATACTAAGATATCAGTGGCCCCCTCAAAACCCTTTGTAACTTTAGCTTCAGTGGGGTCTGATGTTCTCTTGTAGCTTCCATGGATATCCACATGCAGGTGCACACACACACACACACACACACACACACACACACATGAATAACTAATAAATCTTTTTAAAAGAAGACAGTATATCCAGACTATCTATAGTAGGCAAATATAGTATGTCTTGAATCTGATGACAGATACTAGACATGCAAAGGAATGGTGTGATAATGCAGATAAATTGGATTAGAGAAAAATTAATGTCTTTAAATTTATCAAAAATAAACTATCAAGTCAGTAAAGAAAATAGCATTAAATTGGATGAATTACTTGCAAATTATATATCAAATAAGGTCAGACTGTACAGAGTATGCAATGAACTCTTACAACTCAACTAGGAATCACAGAAAACCCAATTGAAATGTTGACAAGATATTTTCATGGTAATTTCTTTTAAGAAGCTATAAACTAAGAGAAATAAATGCAAACTGTAATGAGCCACCACTTCAGAGTCATCATTATTACTACTCTAGAAAAAAAATTAAGAAAGATGATAATTAATATTTTTGTACATTCATTTTCTTTCTTTCCTTTCTTTCTTTACATCCTGACTTCAGTTTGCCCTCCCTCCTCTCTAAATAGTCCCTCCCCACCACCTCCCTTTTACCTGCCTCCCATCCATGTCTCTTCCACTTTTCTTCAGAAAAAAGCAGGCCTCCCATGGATAAGAATCATCCACTGCACATCAAGCTGAATAAGACTAGGTACCTCCCTTCCTATTAATGATGGTTGTGGCAACCCAGGAGAAGAAAGAGTTCCCTAAAGCAAACAAAAGTCAGAGAAAGCCCCTGATCCTACTCTTAAGAGTCCCACAAGAATACTAAACTAGAAAACTGTAACATATATTTAGAGAGCCTAGAACAGTCCTATGCAAGGTCCCTAGTTTTCAGTTCAGACTCTACAAGCCTCTTTGAGCCATTGCGGGTTGATTATGTAGGTTTTCTTGTCTTGACCCCTCTGGCTTCTACTATTCTTCCTCCCCTCTTTGGAAGGATTCCTAAAGCTCTGTGGGTCTCAGCATCTGTTTCCATCAGTTGCTGGGTAAATCTTTTCTTATGGCAATTGAGATATTCATTAATCTATGAGTATAGCAGAATATCAGTAGGAATCATTCTCTATCCTTGGTCTCGGGGATATTCTTCCTCTTGGTCCTGGAAGTGGACTCTTGCTCTCATGGCATGTGTTGCAACGTGGACCAGTTATTGGTTGGTCACTCCTTTATCCAAGCTACCTTCATCCCAGCACAACTTGTAGGCAGAACAGATTGTAGGTCGAAGATTTTATGGATTTCATTCTACTGGAAATCATGCTGGGTTATAGAAGATGGCCAGTTCACGTCCCATATTCCTCATTGCCGGGAGTTATAACTAGGGTTATTCCTGAAGATTCCTGGGAGTTTCCATTGCACCGTGTTTCTAACTTATCCAAGAGATGGTACCTCAATTCATGTTGTCTTTTCTAGTACTCTCTCCATCCATCCTCCACCCAATTGATCTCTCTTGTTCCAATACCTACCCACCCATTCACCAAGCAAGAATGCACACCCATTCATCCACAATCTCTATTCTATTTCCTCTTCCCAGTAAGATTCATGCATCCCTCCTTGAGCCCCCCTTGAGATTCTCTGGGTCTGTGAATTGGAGCATGGTCACCCTTAACTTTAGAGCTAATATCCACTTATATGTGAGCACATATCATAAGTGTCTTTCTGGGTCTAAGTTACCTCACTCAAGATGATTTTTTCTCTACTTCTATTTATTTGCCTACAAATATCATGTTGTCTTTGTTTTAAACAGTTGAGTCAAAAAACATTGTGCATATATGACATTTTCTTTATCCATTCTTCAACTGAGATTGTTTCTAATTTCTGCTATTACAAATCAAGCTGATATAAACATAGTGGAGCAAGTGACCATCTGGTAGAAAAGAGCATCTTTTGGGTATATGCCCAGAAATGGTATAGCTGGCTCTTGAGATAGATTGGTTCACAATTTTCTGTGATATCTACATATTGATTTCCAAAGTGTCTGTACAAGTTTACAATCCTGCTTGTAATAGAGGAGTGTTCCACTTGTTCTACATCCTCACCAGCATGGCTGTCACTTCTGTTTATTTATTTATCTTAGCTATTCTGACAGATGTTAAGATAAAATTTCAAAGTATTTTTCATTTGCATTTCACTGATGGCTAAAGATGTTGAACATTTCTTTAAATGTTTCTCAGCCATTTGTGATCCCTCATTTGAGAATTCTCTGTACCACATTTTTAATTGAGTTATTTGGCATGTTGATGTCTAGTTCTTGAGTTCTTTATATATTTTGGGAATTAGCCCTCAGTTAGATGTGAGAATGGTAAAGATAAAGCCAAGTAATGTAGATTATATAATATGAAAATTGCAAGTAGTATTTTATTTTACTAAAATATAAGTCATATGTTATAAATTCTGTCACTTAACTTTAAATTCAGCATCAATAATAAAGACAGAGTAACAGCCAGCAGTAGCACTACATGTTTATACTCGCAGCAATCAGATCTCTGTGAGGTCAACGATGGCCAGAGTGATTACTGAAGAGCTAGGGCTACACAAAGAAACCCTGTCTAAAAATAAAACAGAAAAAAAAGAAAGAAAGAAAGAGAGAGAGAGAGAGAGAGAGAGAGAGAGAGAGAGAGAGAGAGAGAGAGAGAGAGAGAGGAAGGAAAGAGAGAAAGAAAGAAAAAGAAAGGAAGGAAGGAAGGAAGGAAGGAAGGAAGGAAGGAAGGAAGGAAGGAAGGGAGGGAGGGAGGGAGGGAGGGAGGGAGGGAGGGAGGGAGGGAGGGAGGGAGGGAGGAAGGAAGGAAGGAAGGAAGGAAGGAAGGAAGGAAGGAAGGAAGAAGTCATAATAAAGGCAGTGTTATATGATCATCATCAAATTCTAAATTTTAGCAATTTTATCATCCCTAAATGAAACTCATACACATTAGAAATATTTCTAAACTTGCTTTTCATTGTTAAAAAAAAAAACAGTTTCTGTCTCTACATGTATTTATTTGCTATTTTATATACACAGAACTTTATACATGTAGTAATTCTGTAAATAGATTTCATTTAACATAATGTTCTTGTGATTCATTCATGTTGTTGTGGTATTAAGAATTTGTTCTAAGCCGGGCGTGGTGGCGCACGCCTTTAATCCCAGCACTCGGGAGGCAGAGGCAGGCGGATTTCTGAGTTCGAGGCCAGCCTGGTCTACAAAGTGAGTTCCAGGACAGCCAGGGCTATACAGAGAAACCCTGTCTCGAAAAACCAAAAAAAATAAAAAAATAAAAAAATAAAAAATAAAAAAAGAATTTGTTCTAATTTGCTTTTTTCTAATTGCTAAGGATGATGAACACTTTTTAAAGGTATTTCTAAGGCAATTTTATTTCTTCTGTTGAAAACTCTCTGTTTAGATTTCTATTCCAGTTCTTAATTGAGTCATTTGTTTTCTTGACTCTTTGTTCATTGAATTATTTGCATGTTCTAGATACTAATTTTTGTATTGCTTAATTAATCAAATTTATAGCTTACAAAGATTATCTCAAATTACGTGGGTTTCTTCTTCCACTGATTGATTGTTTCCTAAGTTGTGCAAAGCCTTTAGATTCATGAGGTCCCACTTGTCAATTTCTGTCCTTTCCAATATCTATATTTTGGAGCATACTGCCTATTTTAGTGTTTTGAGTTTCAAATTGACATCTTTGATTCACTTGGATCCAATTGTTCAGGGTGCTGAGTACAGGTCTAATTTTATTCTTTTGCATGTGATCTAGAGGTTTTCTTAATTGTCTCTTAGAGACTGAAGATATCTATTAAAGAACCTCATACAAGTACACATAACTGAAATTATTCAGGCTGGATCTAACATTATGCTTATGCTTCTTTCACTCCAGGATTTCTTTGGGCATATTCTTTTGTGGTTCCATATGAGATTTTAGGGTTTTGTTCTCTTGCTTTATCATATATGTCACCAGAATTTGCTAGGAATTGCAATAAATATGTAAGTTTATACATATAATCACTTCATAACGATATATATATATCAAAGTTGTATGTTGAGTTTCTATCCTGCAATTTTACTGAAAGTGCCTAGTAAGTCTAGGAATTTTCTGGTATATTCAATGGGGTCTTTTAAAGTTTGAGTGCTACATTGAATTATAGAGTTGAAAGTAGCTACCCTTTTCTAATTCCTTATTTTAAAGGAAATATCACCATTTCTTTCATTTAATATAATGCTGGATTCAGGTTTAGTTTATATATTCTATTATTTTGGAATATGTTACATCTATTTCTAACATCTCCAGGACTTTAATCATAAAGACATTTTCAACTTTGCCATACGGTTCTGTGAATCTCTAAATAGAATCATGTGATTTTTTTTTTTGTCCATGAGATTATTATATGGTATACTGTATTTACTGATTTGTATAAGTTGAAACAACATTGGACCTCTGAGGTGAAGCCCCCTTGTTTATGATGTATTAGTGTATTTCAGAATTTGGTTTACAAATATCTTGTTGTGCTTTTTTTTTCTTTTTTTATTAGGTATTTTCTTCATTTACATTTCCAATGCTATCCCAAAAGTCCCACATACCCTCCCCCCCTATTCCCCTACCCACTAACTCCCACTTCTTGGCCCTGGTGTTCCCCTGTACTGAGGCAGATAAAGTGTGCAAGACCAATGGACCTCTCTTTCCAATGATGGCCAACTCGGCCATCTTCTGATACATAAGCAGCTAAAGACACGAGCTCTGGGGGGTACTGGTTAGTTCATATTGTTGTTCCACCTATAGGGTTGCAGACCCCTTTAGCTCCTTGGGTACTTTCTCTAGATCCTTCATTGGGGATCCTGTGATCCATCCAATAGCTGACTGTGAGCATCCACTTCTATGTTTGCTAGGCCTCGGCATAGCCTCACAAGAGACAGCTATATCTGGGTCCTTTGAGTAAAATCTTGCTAGTGTACTTTTTTTTTAATAAGAGGAATTAATCTGTTCTTTGTTATTGTTGCTGTTATTGTGATGTTTTTACTAAGTTTTGTTATGCATATATTACTACTTTTGTACAATGATTTTTGAAGTGTTACTTCCTGAATCAGTTAAACATATTAAAAATAGCTTCAGAGGCACCCTTATGCATCATTTTTCACACTAAGGAATGAATTCACAGCACTTTCTGTTGTAGAAATATTTAAGTTCAGAGCTGAGAAGGAAGGAAAGACCATCCAGAGACTGCACACCCGGGAATCCATCCCATTCACAACCACCAAACCCAGACAGTATTGCATATGCCAGAAAGATTTTGCTGGCAGGACCCTGATATAGCTTTCTCTTGTGAGGCTTTGCCAATGCCTGGCAAATACAGAAGTGGATGCTCACAGTCATCTATTGGATGGAACACAGGGCCCCTAATGAAAGAGCTAGAGAAAGTACCCAAGGAGCTAAAGGGGTCTGCAACCCTATAGGAGGAACAACAATATGAACTAACCAGTACCCCCCAGAGCTGTGTCTCTAGTTGCATATGTAGCAGAGGATGGTCTAGTTGGCCATCAATGGGAGGACAGGCTATTGGTATTGCGAAGATCATATTCCCCAGTACAGGGGAATGCCAGGGTCAGGAAGCAGGAGTGACTAGGTTGGGGAGCAGGGCTAGGGGAGGGTATAGGGGGCTTTGGGGATAGCATTTGAAATGAAAATGATGAAAACATCTAATAAGTAAAATAATAATAATAATAATAATAATAGAACTAAAAGAAAAGAAAAGAAATATTTAATCTCAACCAGGGGTTTCTACTCAACTTTGATTATTCAGTTCCCAGATAAAAGATACAGCCATTATATTTATAATAAGCCTTAGTCAGCATAAGAGCTAGGCAAATATCTGTCCTCTATGCTATTATGTCTATATCCAAGCCAATGATCCCATTATATAATTTACCATGTTTCTTCTGGGCTGCTCTTAACTCTAATTAGCCAACCCGTATGACCATTATTTCATGACTAACCTAATTCATGGTAGCTTCCTCCTCCATTCACCTCTGCATCCTGGTTCTCCTCAGACCCCAAGCCTTGTAACCCAAAACCCTGCCTTTGTCTTTTCTCTCAAACTACTGGCTGTCAGCATCTTTATTTACCAATCAGAAATAACTTGAGAAAAGGTTACATAGTGTCTCTTGAGTCTACATGTAGACTCTAGTCTCTGAGGCAACCAGATCTGGGGTCTTACACTATGCATTACAATAAATAGCAATAGACCAAAAAACTTTCCCTTGAGTGAGTCCAAGTTTAAACTCTCTCCACTTCTTTCCTTGTGACTGTGCCTGTCTGCAATCTGTGGATTCTGGCTTGTCTGTAGTCTGTCCAATGTTGGGATCTGATCTGTTCTTCTTCTCTGTGCCTTGTCTTTATACATACCTGTATGATTCTCACTTTTGCTATATGTTTGTGTGTTGTGTATGATAGTCTGATATATACCTGTGAATGTGGCTGTCTAATAGAGATTTGCTTTTTTGCAATCAGCACATAAAACACCACATGGGGAAGAAAAGAGACATTCTCTATAGAAATCTTTAATCAAATTTTAAAATGAATTAAGGTATTTACTCTAACCAACACCATCTCCAACACACTTGGAGTACTGAAAACAAACCCTTACCAAGTAATATCTATATTCTGCTTTCATCACCTATATTTGCAGCATAAGTTCATTTTTATCCTACTTATTATTTTCAGTAAATGATTATCAAAACACACATACATACACACATTTATTTCTCTCTTTGTCAGAGCCATGGAAACATACATATCTTAAATTTTAAGCTTGTGAATTAGCTTGTGTTCTAAAATCAAATTACATGGAAAATCCAAGGCAAATAAGGTTGGTTCTACTAAAGGAGAGAGTAACCAAAAAGACTGAGTACACAGTACAATATCAGTTTTAAGGCTTCAAATGACTTCAAGATGTTTTGTCAATGCAGCTATAAGGTCCAGTAAAATTTCCAGTCTGTTTGAATGTAAGATATATATTCATAAAAATGTATCACCATGCCTTTCCCTTTTCCATTTTATGGAACAAAGTGAGAAGTATTGGCATTATATCTTCCTCAGATGTTTTGTAGAATTAAGCAATAAATCCATCTGGTCCTGGGCTTTTCTTTCTGGGAAGATTTTTGGTTATAGCATTGGTTGCCTTGTTTGTTATAGATCTGTTTAAGTTACTTATGTGTTCTGATTTGATTTTGGTAGAAAATGTGCAATTATGCTATCATCAATTTAATAGAGGCTTTGCTAGCATTTTGGAGTATAAGTTTCAAAGTATTCTTTGATGATGCTCTAGATTTTCTTGGAGCAAGGTGGAATGGCAACAGTTTCATTTCTAAGTGTGTTAACTTGGCTCTTCCCATTGTTTCTTTTTGTCAATTTGCTATTTATACCTTTGTATGTGAGTTGTATAACCTGTATCTTTCCAGAAATATTTCTTCACACATATTAGAATAGAAACTCCACAAGGAAGTAAGGAATGCAAGATACCAATACATATACTTATATTTGTATCTATAGATAGACAGACATAGATATACATGTACTTGCTCAAAATAAGAAGAAAAAAAAACCACACAGAATAGAGGCAAGATCAAAAATGATTCAACATTTCTGCCAAATAATGTTTTTAAACCAGATTGGCAACCATGATTTTATTCCTATGCTGTCTTGGTTCCTCACTATGAATTCTGAAAACTACTATTTAGGCATGTAGTGACGTTTTTTCATTTTAATTACTGGAAATTAATCCAGGAATTTTCATTTTAAAAGATAATTAATACCTATGCTGTAATTCTTTATTTGACTTCTAATTTAATTTAAATCTTAATTCTTATTATTGTTTTCTTGATTTAATTCTTCAAATACACTAATTTAAAAATGGTATATTTAGAAGCATCTATTCATTTCATTATCTCATGTTTACATGTTTTGAATTCATTAAACGAATTTACTATCGTGGCATAGTCTAAAAAGTGTTATTGCCAACTCTTACATCAGTAAAGAGGTTGCATTTACTTGTTGCTTTGTATATACTGCTATTTATTATTGGGAGTAAATGATTTTAGATTATTTTTAGATTATTATTCAATTACACCAACACATCCTTGGGCTTGCATATTTATTTATCTGACTGAACAAATCCCATGAGTATATTTGAGTATATTTCTCCACTATAGTCTATTTGAGGGCTTAGCAGGTGGGGGGGGGGTATGGGATTTTCAGATTGGAAACTAGGAAAGGGGATAACATTTGAAATGTAAATAAAGGAAATATCCAATAAAAAAAGAAAATAAAGATTCAGGGTAAAAAATCAAAACAAATATATATATATATATATATATATATATATATATATATCCTTCTTTGAGCTTAACAGCACATCTGAAAGCTCTAGAACAAAAAGATGCAAATACATCCAAGAGGAGTGAATAGCAGGAAAACATGAAATTCAGGGATGAAATCAACCAAATAGAAACAAAAAGAACTACAAAAAGAATCAACAAAACCAGGAGCTGGTTCCTTGGGAACATCAACAAGATAGATAAACCCCTAGCCAGACTAAACAGAGGGTACAGAGACAGTATCCAATTTAACAAAATCAGAAATGAAAAGGGAGATATAACAACAGAAACTGAGGAATTTCAAAAAATCATTAGATACTGCTACAAAAGTCTATAGTCAACAAAACTGGAAAATCTGGCTGAAATGGACAATTTTCTAGACAGATACCAGGTTGCAAAGTTAAATCAGGATCAGATAAACAGTCCCCAAACCCCTAAAGAAACAGAAGCAGCCATTAAATGTCCCCCACCAGAGAAAACCCAGGACCAGGTGGGTTTAGTGCAGAATTCTATTAGACTTTCTTTTTTTTAAATTAGGTATTTATTTCATTTACATTTCCAATGCTATCCCAAAAGTCCCCCACTCGCTCCCCCAAACACCCACTCCCACTTCTTGGCCCTGGCATTCCCCTGTACTGAGGCAGATAAAGTTTGCAAGACCAATGGGCCTCTCTTTCCACTGATGGATGACTAGGTCATCTTCTGATACATATGCAGCTAGAGACATGAGCTCCAGGGGGTACTGGGTAGTTCATATTGTTGTTCCACCTATATTTCGATGAAGTCCTAATTCCAATTCTCTTCAAACTATTCCACAAACTAGAAAGAGAATGAACACTACCCAATTTGTTCTATGAACCCACAGTTATGCTGATACCAAACCCCACAAAGATCCAATAAAGAAGAGAACTTCAGACCAATTTCCCTAATGAATAGTGATGAAAAAATACTCAATAAAATTCTCTCAAACCAAATACAAGAACACATCAAAAGTATCATTTGCCACGATCAAGTAGGCTTTATCCCAGGGATGCAGGGAAGAGTCAATATATGGAAATCCATCAATGTAATCCACTATATAAACAAACTCAAAACAAAAACTACATGAACATTTCATTAGATGATGAAAAAGCACTTGACAAAATTCAACATCACTTTGTCTTAAAAGCATTGGAAAGATCAGGAATTCAAGGCACATACCTAAACATACTGAAGATCAGGAATTCAAGGCACATACCTAAACATACTAAAGATCAGGAATTCAAAGCACATACCTAAACATACTAAAAGCAATACACTGCAAACCAGGAGCCAACATCAAACTAAATGGAGAGAAACTTGAAGCAGTCCCACTAAAATCAGGGAATAGACAAGGCTGCCCACTCTCTTCCTAGCTATTAAATATAGTACTTGAAGTTTGAGCTAGAGCAATTAGACAACAAAAAGAAGTCAAAGGGATGCAAATTGGAAAGGAAAAATTCAAAATATCACTATTTGCAAATGATATAATAGTATACTTAAGTGACCCCCAAAATTCCACCAGAGAACTCCTACAATTGATAAACAACTTCAGCAACGTGGCTGGATATAAAATTAACTCAAACAAATCAGTATCCTCCCAATACTCAAAAGATAAATGGGATGAGAAAGAAATTAGGGAAAAAATACTCTTCACAATAGTCACAAATAATATAAAATACTGTGGTGTGACTCTAACTAAGCAAGTGAAAGATCTGTGTGACAAGAACTTCAAGTATCTGAAGAAAGAAATTGAAAATCTCAGAAGATGGTAAGATCTCCCATACTCAAGAATTGGCAAGCTTAATAGACTAAAAATGGCCATCTTGCCAAAAGCCATCTACTTATTCAATATAATCCCCATCTAAATTCCAACTCAATTTTTCATAGAGTTAGAAAGAGCAATTCTCAAAATCATTTGGAATTACAAAAAACAAACAAACAAACAAACAAACAAAAAACAGAATAGCAAAAACTGTTCTCAACAATAAAAGAATTTGGGGGGAAGCACCATCCCTGACCTCAACCTGAACTGCAGAGCAATAGTGATGAATACTGCATGATAATGGTACAGTGACAGGCAGATAGATCAATGGAATAGAATTGAAGACCCAGAAATGAACCCACACACCAATAATCACTTGATCTCTGACAAAGAAGCCAAAACTGTCCAGTTGAAAAAAGACAATATTTTCAACAAATGCTGTTGGTTCAACTAGTAGTCAACATATAGAAGAATGCAAATTGACCCATTTTTATCTTCCTGTACAAAGCTCAAGTCCAAGCTCCACATATAACCAGATACACTGAATCTAATAGAAATCAAAGTGGGGAAAAGCCTCTAACACATGGGCACAGAAGAAATTTTCCTGAACAGAACACAAATGGCTTATGCTCTAAAATCAAGAATCAACAACTAGGCTCTCATAAAATTGCAAAGCTTCTGTAAGGCAAATGACACTTTCAATAGGACAAAACGGCAACCAACAGATTGGGAAAAAATCTTTACCAATCCTACATCTGACAGAGGGCTAATAGCAAATATACACAAAGAACTCAAGAAGTTAGATTACAGAGAACCAAATAACCATATCAAAAAATGGGGAACAGGGCTAAACAGAATTCTCTACTGAGGAAACTCAAATGTTAGAGAAGCACTTAAAGAAATGTTCAACATCCTTAGTCATCAGGGAAATGCAAATCAAAACAACCCCGAGATTCCACTTCACGCCAGTCAGCATGGCTAAGATCAAAAACTCAGGTGACAGCAGATGCTGTTAGGATGTGGAGAAAGAGGAACATTCTTCCATTGTTGGTGAGCTTGTAAGCTGGTACAACCACTCTGGAAATCAATTTTGTACAATTTTGAGGACCCAGCTATACCACTCCTGGGCAAGTACCCAGAAAAAGTTCCAAGTTTTAATAAGGAAACATGCTCCACTATATTCATAGCAGACTTATTTATAAAAGCCAGGAGTTGAAAAGAATCCAGATATCCCTCAACAGAGGAATGGATACAGAAAAAGTGTGACATTTACACAATGGAATACTAGTCAGCTATTAAAAACAATGACTTCACAAAATTCACAGGCAAATAGATTGATCTTAAAATTATCATCCTGAGTAACTCAGTCACAAAAGTACACACATTGTATGTACTCTCTGATAACTGGATATTAGGCAAATAATACAGCTCACAGACCACATAAAGCTCAAGAGGAAGAAAGACCAAAGAGTGGATGTTTCAGTCCTACTTAGAAGAGCAAACAAAATAATCAAGGGAAGTAGAGAGTGGGAAGGACTTGGGAGGAAGAGAAGAGGGACAGAAGAAAGAGAAGGGAAGAATCAGGTATGGAAGGAAATGGAGGAGATGTAGAGAGGGTTAGGAAATTTAACAGAGGTATGTAGCAATGGGGGATGGGGAACTGGGGGTAGCAACCAGAAAGTCACAGATGCCAGGAAAGCAAGAGGTTTCCAGGACCCCACATGGATGACTTTAGCTGAAATAACCCACAAACTGGAGGAAGAACTTGTAGGTGCCATATCCAGAAGTTAGGCATGGCCCCCATTTGATTGATGGTGCCACCCACCCATCTCCAATATTTTAACCCAGAATTTTTCCTGTCTAAAGGAATATGGGAATAAAGAGTGGAGCAGAGACTGAAGGAAAGGCCATCCATAGACTGCCCCACCTGGGGATCCATTGCAGATGCAGACACCAAACCCAGACACTATTTGGGATGCCAAGAAGTGCTTGCTGACAGGCACCTGATACAGCTGCCTCCTGAGAGGCTTTGCCAGGTCCTGACCAATACAGATGCAGATGCTCACAGCCAACCATCGGACTGAGCACAGGGACCCCAATGGAGGAAGGACTTAAGGAACTGAAGGGGCTTTATCTGGTATCAATAGGAGGGGAGGCTCTTGGTCCTGTGAAGGCTTGATGCCCCAGTGTAGAGGAATGCTAGCACTGTGAAGTGGGAATGGGTAGGTATGTGGAGGAGTACCCTCATATAGGCAGGGTAAGGGGGGTTGGGATAAGGAGTTTGAAGAGGGAAAACCAGGAAAGGGAATAACATTGGAAATGTAAATAAATAAAATATCCAATTTAAAAAGTCGGCCATCACTGGAAAGAGAGGCCCATTGGACTTGCAAACTTTATATGCCCCAGTACAGGGGAACTCCAGGGCCAAAAACTGGGAGTGGGTGGGTAGGGGCGTGGGGAGGAGGGTATGGGGGACTTTTGGGATAGCACTAGAAATGTAAATGAGGAAAAGACCTAATAAAAAATATTTTTAAAAAAAGTTGACACAAGCTGAAATTATCAGACAGGAAAGAACTTCAATTCACAAAACTGCCTCAGTAAGATCAGGCTGTAGGAAAGTCTGCAGAGCATTTTTTTTTTTGTAACTAATGATTGATGGGTGAGGGCCCAGCCTGTTGTGGGTGAGCCCACCATTGAAAAGGTGGTCCTTGATTCTATAAGAAAGCAGGCTGAGCAAGGCACAGAAAGAAATCTAGTAAGCAACACATCTATAGCTTTTGCATCAGTGCCTGCCTTCAGGTTCCTTCCCAGTTGGAGTTCCTGTTCTACTTGCTTCATTGATAGACTATGATATGGAAGTATAATCTGAGTAAATCCCTTCCTCTCCCTTCCCCCCCAAAACATAACCTGCTTTGTCTCAATTTCTTTTTTATTTCATTTATGCTGGCTACTTAAGGATTTTCCATTATCATCATAAACCATATCTGTACAAAATTTAGATTAAATGACTTGGCCAATTAGATTTCATCCTCTAATTTTATGTGCATAAGTTGCTTAAAACCTGTTATTATAGTTTCAGAAAATAATTTATTTTAACTGAACACCTACAAAGACACAAGTAGCTTGATGAATCCTTTTAGATCACTCCTAATGTAGTAATCAAAGGAATGTGCATAGCATTCTAGGAATTCTAAAGTATTACTACACATATTTTCAAACTTTAATTCCTAGGATTTAATCCTAGATCAGAAAAGATTATTGTCTAATCATTATTTGGTTATATATTGGATTTAAGCCTATTTTTGGAGTGATACTTCCCCTCTGTGTTGATATGTCTATATGCAATTGGAAATGTGTTAAAGTCTCTGCTGCTTCTTACTCCAGTTACTTCTTATTTAGTATAGGGCAACATGTACACAACATTCATCTTTAGAATGTACTGTACTCACAGGAGAGCTCTTACCCTAGATTATTTTCTTAAACTTCTTGTTTGTTAATTTGTTTATTCTTGGAAATTGTCAACCCCTTTCAAAATAGTTTGCTAAAATATATATGATGCTTGGCCATATTTCAACTATATAATTTACCTCGTCTAAACTCATTAACTATCATTACTTTGCTATGTAGCTTGATGGAAGGAAAGTATATCTAGACAAATAGAAAACCCAAGGATTTAATATGTATATCTTATCATGGTGTTACACATCAAATTAATGTTGGTAAAATTTGATAACAATCATGATGATAAGTTAACAATGGTTATATAACTTTACCATAGTAACAGAAAATTTCAAATCCAGAGTGACAATCTCTATTTCTGAAGTATAATATTATTTCAGCAGGGAATTGAAATCATGGTCAAAATTTTAAAGTACCAAAATTTAAAATAATTGATCATATATAAAACTGAAGACTCCAAAATTTGAATGTTTTTGTTGTGACTTAGTAAGTTAGATTTGCATGCAAAGCTACAACCAATCTTGAATGCAGATAATTTTTCAGTCTAGTTATAAATTAACTGCATTCTTACTCTTTAGTTTAATACATTAGCACTTAGTTGTTGTACTTGCTAGTTTTGTGTCAACTTGACACAGCTGGAGTTATCACAGAGAAAGGAGCTTCAATTGAGGAAATGCCTCCATGAGATCCAATTGTAAGGCATTTCCTTAATTAGTGATCAAGGGGGGAAAGGCCCCTTGTGGGTGGAGCCATCTCTGGACTGGTAGTCTTGGGTTCTATAAGAGAGCAGACTGAGCAAGCCAGGAGAAGCAAGCCAGTAAAGAACATCCCTCTATGGCCACTGCATCAGCTTCTGTTTCCTGACCTGCTTGAATTCCAGTCCTGACTTCCTTTGGTGATGAACAGAAGTATGGAAGTGTAAGCCAAATAAACCCTTTCCTCCCCAACTTGCTTCTTGGTCATGATGTTTGTGCAGGAATAGAAACCCTGACTAAGACAGTTGTTAAGCATTTGCTTAGCATGTATAAAGTGATGATGGGTTAAAGTCCAGGGCCATAAATGAACGGGGCAAACCATACACACATTAAAACAAAAAATAGTATTGCCTTCCAAATCTGAGAGTTTTATTGTATACATATATTGTTACTATAAAGCATCTCCTTCAATTTCTATGTAAGAGATTACTTTTGAAGCTGAGATAATACACACATCACAAGATATCTTATACTCACTAAACCAGTATCTCCAAACTGAAGTTTGTGGATCATCTCCAAAAAACCAGCACCGCCAGAAGAAGCCTTCATGATGGTAAATCACTGACATTTCTTCATTGTCTCTCATGTCTTCATCATACTATGAAATAAAATATTTAAAATATTCAATTATGGCCCTATACATGACTTGCTTTTGCACAAATTCTACAAAATACTGGAATATCACTTATGACAGGTTAAGAAATGCATTTTTGGAAATAGCTCTTCCGGTCTGACCAGCACCAGGGTAGCTAGGGCGCAGGGTTGGCTGACACCCACCAGCTGCCCATGACACCCACCACAGGATCTCAAGACTTCTGGTGAGTGGAACACAGCTTCTGTTCCAATCCAATTGCACAAGAGGCCTGAGACTGCATTAGTTAGGGAAGCAGAAAACCGGCCTGAGTAGGGCCACAAGCCTCTTCCGGTCTGACAACCAACGGGGTAGCTAGGGCACAGGGTCGGCTGACACCCGCCAGCTGCCCACGACACCCGCCACAAGATCTTGAGACTTCTGGTGAGTGGAACACAGCTTCTGCTCCAGTCCAATCGTGCAGGACCTGAGACTGCTTTGGTTAGGGAGGCAGAAAACCGGCCTGAGTAGGGCCACAAGCCTCTTCCGGTCTGACCAGCACCGGGGTAGCTAGGGCGCAGGGTCAGCTGACACCCACCAGCTACCCAGGACACCCAACACAGGATCTTAAGACTTCTGGTGAGTGGAACACTGCGTCTGCTCCAATCTTTAAACAGTGACAGCAATAACAACTAAACCCAGAGATAACCAGATGGCGAAAGGTAAACGTAAGAATCTTACTAACAGAAACCAAGACCACTCACCATCATCAGAACCCAGCACTCCCACTTCGCCCAGTCCAGGGCACCCCAACACACCGGAGAAGCTAGACCCGGATCTAAAAGCATATCTCATGATGATGGTAGAGGACATCAAGAAGGACTTTAATAACACACTTAAAGAAATACAGGAAAACACTGCTAAACAGGTAGAAGACATTAAAGAGGAAGCACAAAAATCCCTTAAAGAATTGCAGGAGAACATTGCTAAACAGGTAGAAGACATTAAAGAGGAAGCACAAAAATCCCTTAAAGAATTGCAGGAGAACACTGCTAAACAGGTAGAAGACATTAAAGAGGAAGCACAAAAATCCCTTAAAGAATTGCAGGAAAACCAGACCAAACAGGTGATGGAATTGAATAAAACCATCCAAGACCTAAAAAGGGAAGTAGAGACAATGAAGAAAACCCAAATTGAGGCAACGCTGGAGATAGAAACCCTAGGAAAGAAATCTGGAACCATAGATGTGAGCATCAGCAACAGAATACAAGAGATGGAAGAGAGAATCTCAGGTGCAGAAGACTCCATAGAGAACATCAGCATGGCAATCAAAGAAAATACAAAATCCAAAAAGATCCTAACTCAAAACATCCAGGAACTCCAGGACAAAATGAGAAGACCAAACCTACGGATAATAGGAGTAGATGAGAATGAAGATTTTCAACTAAAATGACTACCAAATATCTTCAACAAAATTATAGAAGAAAACTTCCCAAACCTAAAGAAAGAGATGCCCATGAACATACAAGAAGCTTACAGAACTCCAAATAGACTGGACCAGAAAAGAAATTCCTTCCGACACATAATAATCAGAACAACAAATGCACTAAATAAAGATAGAATACTAAAAGCAGAAAGGGAAAAATGTCAAGTAACATATAAAGGCAAGCCTATCAGAATTACACGGGATTTTTCACAGGAGACTATGAAAGCCAGAAGGGCCTGGACAGATGTTATACAGAAATTAAGAGAACACAATTTCAAGCCCAGGCTACTATATCCTGCCAAACTCTCAATTACCATAGATGGAGAAACCAAAGTATTCCACGACAAAACCAAATTCACACATTATCTTTACATGAATCCAGCCCTTCAAAGGATAATAACAGAAAAAAACCAATACAAGGAAGGAAACCGCGTCCAAGAAAAAGCAAGAAGGTAATCCCTCGACAAACCTAAAAGAAGACAGCCACAAGAACACCAAATCTAACAACAAAAATAAAAGGAAGGAACAATTACATCTCCCTAATATCTCTTAATATCAATGGACTCAAATCCCCAATAAAAAGACATAGACTAACAGACTGGCTACACAAACAAGACCCAACATTTTGCTGCTTACAGGAAACTCATCTCAGAGAAAAAGATAGACACTACCTCAGAATGAAAGGCTGGAAAACAATTTTTCAAGCAAATGGTAGGAAGAAACAAGCTGGAGTAGCCATTCTAATATCTGATAAGATTGACTTCCAACCCAAAGTCATCAAAAAAGACAAGGAAGGGCACTTCATTCTCATCAAAGGTAAATTCCTCCAAGAGGAACTATCAATTCTGAATATCTATGCTCCAAATACAAGGGCAGTCACATTCATTAAAGTTACTTTAGTAAAGTTCAAAGCACACTTTGCACCTTACACAATAATAGTGGGAGAAATCAACACACTACTTTCACCAATGGACAGATCATGGAAGCAGAAACTAAACAGGGACACAGTGAAACAAACAGAGGTTATGAAACAAATGAATCTGACAGATATCTACAGAACATTTTATCCTAAAACAAAAGGATATACCTTCTTCTCAGCACCTCACGGTACCTTCTCCAAAATTGACCACATAATTGGTCAAAAAACAAGCCTCACCATATACAAAAATATTGAAATTGTCCCATGCATCCTATCAGATCACCATGGACTAAGACTGATCTTCAATAACAAAATAAATAATAGAAAGCCAACACACACTTGGAAACTAAACAACACTCTTCTCAATGATACCTTGGTCAAGGAAGGAATAAAGAAAGAAATTAAGGACTTTCTGGAGTTTAATAAAAATGAAACCACACATAAACAAACTTATGGGACACATTGAAATCATTTCTAAGAGGAAAATTCATAGCTCGGAGTGCCTCCAAAAAGAAACTAGAGAGAGCACACATTAGCAGCTTGACAACACACCTAAAAGTTCTAGAACGAAAGGAAGCAAATTCACCCAAGAGGAATAGACGGCAAGAAATAATCAAACTCAGGGGTAAAATCAACCAAGTGCAAACAAGAAGAACAATTCAAAGAATGAACCAATCGAGGAGCTGGTTCTTTGAGAAAATCAACAAGATAGATAAACCCTTAGCCAGACTCACTAGAGGGCATAGGGAAAGTGTTCTAATTAACAAAATCAGAAATGAAAAGGGAGACATAACAACATATCTTGAAGAAATCCAAAACACCATCAGATCCTTCTACAAAAGGCTATACTCAACAAAACTGGAGAACCTGGATGAAATGGACAAGTTTCTAGACAGATACAAGGTACCAAAGTTAAATCAAGATCAGGATAATGATCTAAACAGTCCCATATTCCCTAAAGAAATAGAAGCAGTCATTAATAGTCTCCCAACCAAAAAAAGCCCAGGACCAGATGGGTTTAGTGCAGAGTTCTATCAAACCTTCAAAGAAGATCTAATCCCAGTTCTTCACAAACTATTCCACAAATAGTATCAGAAGGTACTCTATCCAACTCATTCTATGAACTCACAATTACTCTGATACCAAAACCACATAAAGACCCAACAAAGAGAGAGAACTTCAGACCAATTTCCCTTATGAATATTGATGCAAAAATCCTCAATAAAGTTCTTGCTAACCGAATTCAGAACACATCAAAACAATCATCCATCCTGACCAAGTAGGCTTCATCCCAGGGATGCAAGGATGGTTCAATATACGAAAATCCATCAATGTAATCCATTATATAAACAAACTCAAAGACAAAATCCACATGATCATCTCGTTAGATGCTGAAAAAGCATTTGACAAAATCCAACACCCATTCATGATAAAAGTCTTGGAAAGATCAGGAATTCAAGGCCCATACCTAACCATGATCAAAGCAATCTACAGCAAACCAGTAGCCAACATCAAAGTAAATGGTGAGAAGCTGGAAGCAATCCCACTAAAATCAGGGACTAGACAAGGCTGCCCACTCTCTCCCTACCTATTCAACATTGTACTTGAAGTCCTAGCCAGAGCAATTAGACAAAAAAAGGAGATCAAGGGGATACAAATCGGAAAAGAAGAAGTCAAAATATCGCTTTTTGCAGATGATATGATAGTATACATAAGTGACCCTAAAAATTCCACCAGAGAACTCCTAAGCCTGATAAATAGCTTCGGTGAAGTAGCTGGATATAAAATTAACTCAATCAAGTCAATGGCCTTTCTGTACACAAAGGATAAACAAGCAGAGAAGGAAATTAGGGAAACAACACCCTTCTCAATAGTCACAAACAATATAAAATACCTTGGCGTCACTCTAACTAAGGAAGTGAAAGATCTGTATGACAAGAACTTCAAGTCCCTGAAGAAAGAAATTAAAGAAGATCTCAGAAGATGGAAAGACCTCCCCTGCTCATGGATTGGCAGGATCAACATTGTAAAAATGGCTATCTTGCCAAAAGCAATCTACAGATTCAATGCAATCCCCATCAAAATTCCAACTCAATTCTTCAACGAATTAGAAAGGGCAATCTGCAAATTCATCTGGAATAACAAAAAACCTAGGATAGCAAAAACTCTTCTCAAGGATAAAAGAACCTCTGGTGGAATCACCATGCCTGACCTAAAGCTGTACTACAGAGCAATTGTGATAAAAACTGCACGGTACTGGTATAGTGACAGACAAGTAGACCAATGGAACAGAATTGAAGACCCTGAGATCAACCCACATACCTATGGTCACTTGATCTTTGACAAGGGAGCAAAAACCATCCAGTGGGAAAAAGACAGCATTTTCAACAAATGGTGCTGGCACAACTGGTGGTTATCATGTAAAAGAATGCGAATTGATCCATTCCTATCTCCTTGTACTAAGGTCAAAACTAAGTGGATTAAGGAACTCCACATAAAACCAGAGACACTGAAACTTATAGAGTAGAAAGTGGGGAAAAGCCTCGAAGATATGGGTACAGGGGAAAAAATCTTGAATAGAACAGCAAAGGCTTGTGCTGTAAGATCGAGAATCGATAAATGGGACCTCATAAAGTTGCAAAGCTTCTGCAAGGCAAAAGACACCGTCAATAAGACAAAAGGGCCACCAACAGATTGGGAAAGGATCTTTACCTATCCTAAATCAGATAGGGGACTAATATCCAATATATATAAAGAACTCAAGAAGGTGGACTCCAGAAAATCAAATAACCCCATTAAAAAATGGGGCTCAGAACTGAACAAAGAATTTTCACCTGAGGAATACCGAATGGCAGAGAAGCACCTGAAAAAATGTTCAACATCCTTAATCATCAGGGAAATGCAACTCAAAACAACCCTGAGATTCCACCTCACACCAGTCAGAATGGCTAAGATCAAAAATTCAGGTGACAGCAGATGCTGGCGAGGATGTGGAGAAAGAGGAACACTCCTTCATTGTTGGTGGGATTGCAAGCTGGTACAACCACTCTGGAAATCAGTTTGGCGGTTCCTCAGAAAACTGGACATAATACTACCAGAGTATCCAGCAATACCTCTCCTGTGCATATATCCAGAAGATGTTCCAACCGGTAAGAAGGACACATGCTCCACTATGTTCATAGTAGCCTTATTTATAATAGCCAGAAGCTGGAAAGAACCCAGATGCCCCTCAACAGAGGAATGGATACAGAAAATGTGGTACATTTACACAATGGAGTACTACTCAGCTATTAAAAGGAATGAATTTATGAAATTCCTAGGCAAATGGATGGATCTGGAGGGCATCATCCTGAGTGAGGTAACATATTCACAAAGGAACTCACACAATATGTACTCACTGATAAGTGGATATTAGCCCAAAAACTTAGGATACCCAAGATATAAGATTCAATTTGTTAAACGCATGAAACTCAAGAAGAACGAAGACCAAAGTGTTGACACTGTGCCCCTTCTTGGAATTGGGAACAAAACACCCATGGAAAGAGTTACAGAGATAAAGTTTGGAGCTGTGAAGAAAGGATGGACCATCTAAAGACTGCCATATCCAGGGATCCATCCCATAATCAGCTTCCAAACGCTGACACCATTGCATACACTAGCAAGATTTTGCTGAAAGGACCCAGATATAGCTATCTCTTGTGAGACAATGCCGGGGCCTAACAACACAGAAGTGGATGCTCACAGTCAGCTATTGTATGGATCACAGGGCCCCCAATGGAGAAGCTAGAGAAAGTACCCAAGGAGCTAAAGGAAACTGCAACCCCATAGGTGGAACATTATTATGAACTAACCAGTACCCCAGAGCTCTTGACTCTAGCTGCATTTGTATCAAAAAATGGCCTAGTCGGCCATCACTGGAAAGAGAGGCCCATTGGACTTGCCAACTTTATATGCCCCAGTACAGGGGAATGCCAGGGCTAAGGGGTGGGGGTGGGTGGGTGGGGGACTGGGGGGGAGTGTATTGGGGACTTTTTGGATAGCATTGGAAATGTAATTGAGGAAAATACCTAATTAAAAAAAATAAAGAAAAAAAATAAAAAGGTGAAATAAAGATCTTTAAGTCAATACTAAAAAAATAAAAAATAAATAAAAATAAATGCATTTTTTAGAATAAGCTTCTTGCATTTTGTTTAATCCAGTGTGTATTTCTAATGTGTACAACCAAAGATCTTGATGACTTGAATATTCTAATTCATTTTGTTTTGGTAGGTCCTATGATTCTGTCATTTTGAATGAGCATATAAGTAATATCTTCCCTGGTAGTTAATAGACATTAATTTGAATTGTAAGGATATTTCTTTAATGAGAAAACAGGAAAGGTTTAGTATTTTTAATGTTTTGTGAGATGTTAATGAATGATATTTATACATGTTTATAAACGATATTTATACAAGCATTATGTCTGAGCTTTTCGAAATATTAAATGATGAAGAAGGTTTGTATAAGGAGTATGATAGGGCAAGACAAGGGTAGGGGGAGGGATAACTAATACTGAGGATAATTTAAAAAGCCATGTGGAAACAACTATTGTATAAATGTCCTATAGCCACATGTCTGCTTGTATACACACACACACACACACACACACACACACACACACATGAGTGTAAATTGGTGACTGGATGTTACCTGAAAGCTCCCTCCCTGTTGATTAGCTTTCATAATCCCAGAAATCATAAATGATACATGGAAGAAAGACCTTAACCAGCAGTGCCAGCTATAAGTAGTCATAACAACTGGACTTGAAAGAAATTCCCATTAGTAGACTAGTGGCATTAATATGGTGCAGGTAAGTAACTGCTCTCTGATTGAATTTAAGGCCTAATCCACAGAAGTAAATGCATGCCTGATACTATAAATCTGGCCAACACCCATGACTGGGGATCTCATCCATTATTGCTATTCTTTACATAACTGACTTAGTATCAAACTTATTTCTAAATAATTCTCTAGCTCCATATTAATAAATTAGTTTAATTCTCAGTCCTCATCAAAAAAAGTATCTATATACTAGATTGTGACTAACCTGGAGGCTCACAACTGGTCAAAGTAAAGAGAATAAGTGTCTTGGGAGTGCTCCACTATAAATGAGATCTATATCACACCCCACCCCACAAGACTTAGGAAACTTTGCAGAAGAGTAATCAAACGATTTTAAACACAATAAATACATAGAGCAGGGTTGGGTTGGAGCAGTGTCTTCCAGAAATTACAAGGCCTGTGCACTAAAAGACCCATGTGGTTTCTTGTATAGATTTCAGTTAGTCAACATTCTGTCATATATAAGATATGAATAAATTAGCTGTCACACACCCCCAGCTGAGGAACTATTCACAGTTGACGACTGTTACTGGTGGGGAGAGTTAGTTTCCTTTAGGGGTATGGTCTCTGATATATTGATCATGCTTCGCTGGATATCCCTATATGCATGCATACATGGGTAACAAAATTTAACCTTGGTGAGTCACTTAGAAAAAAGAGGACCCATAGTTTGGGCTGAAAACATTAGTAGAGTCATACAGAAGGAGTTGAAGAGAGAAAGGTGAGTACATATGACAGAAATACATTGTTATGAATGCAAGTCTCTTTGATTAGTTGTGTAGCATAAGAAAAGCATGTAAGCAGAAATAGTCAAGGAATATGAGATAAAGTATTAGCAACAACTCAACATTTTCCTCTGTGTTTTAATGTATGCCTATTTTAAAAGATTATAGTATATTATGAGGACAAGATAAAAATATATGTAATATCATACTTTTACATTGTTCTTTGCTTATTCCACATAGCTAAAATATAGTTTTTCCTATGTAATTTTATATCAGATAACATAAACAAATCTACTATGCTCTAATAATTTACTATTTTTAATTCATTACTTTTATCAGTTTTTATTTGTAGGCAATACAACAATATTGTTACTATTACTCTCAACATGGAAATACTACAGAGAATGTCCAGAGCAATAAGTAACAACATCATCCATAAAGGTATTTTCTTTATTCAAACATGAGCTTACTAATTAAATTTCTTGATGGTGACTATATCAGTATTTGTAAGAAATTTTCTCTTGAATTTAAATGAATCATGATGAAGTGTATGCCTCGAAAATACAAACTCATTTTCTTTCTAATTGTTAAGTGTGTATACTTTGATGACTTACAAATATACTGTTATAAAGAGAGAAGAAACATTAAGTAATTAACAGACTTACTAGTAATTACTTCTTGTTTATGGACCATTCAATCTAGAGCTGATATTTGTTTTGTCTATACACACTGGCAATGCAAAATATATCCCAAAGTAATACAATAATGAATAAATGATTAGTAGAGCACTAGACTATGACAGAAGAAATTCTAAACTTTGGTTGTTTCTTAGTTTCAAGTTCTATGAGTTTAGGCATGTCCTTTGCCCTTTTGAGCACCAATACCTTCTATGGTAAAATCCATTCAGTAACTATAACTGATACCAGCTACATTTTAGTCTATGTACTATATGCTGTAAATGCCAAATGGATTTTGCAAGCAATACTATAATCGTAATGTGATTTTAAAAATAGTGAGATGTTTTCCCTGGTCCTTGTTGCTGGGGCAGACTTTTAGATGGTCTGCTCCCTTGAAGACACCATATTCTGATCCATCCTAGAGAACCCGATGCACACAGCAGTTGATAACACGCTGCACTCAGAGCAGTGAAGCAGTTGAGGAGCCTCTGCACTCAGAGCAGTTGAGGATAAGCTGTACTTGGACCACTTGGACAACACCTTGACTATTCCACTGAAGATCCAAGAGTCTGAAGGCCTCCCAGGAGATCTACTGCTGCCAGGGCACAGATAAGCAGCTTCTCTGAACCTGTGAAGAGCTCCTAGTTGAAAGGCCCCACAGGTGGTCTCAAACAGCCAGGGGCACAGACTGGGAGACCTGAAGCAACCCAGGGACAAAAGAAGCAGACTCCAGAAAGTTACCCAGACCAACAAACACCAGGGATATCCAGATAGCAAAAGGCAAGGCCTTACGCAACAGAAGTCAAAATTTGTGGGCATCATTAGAACCCAGTTCTCCCACCACAGCTAGCCCTGAATAGACCAATACACCTGAAAATCAGGAATATGTCCTAAAATCCTATCTCATGAACATAATAGTGTCCTTTAAGGAGGATATCATTAACTCACTGAAAGAAATACAGGAAAGCACAGGTAAAGAGATGAAGGAATTGAATAAAGCAATCCAAGACCTAAAATTGGAAGTAGAAACAATAAAGAAAACACAAATGAAGGCAAGCCTGGAAACAGAAAAACTAGGAAAGAGGTCAGGAATTACAGATGTAAGTATTACCAACAAAATGCAAGAGATAGAAGATAAAATCTCAGGTGTAGAAGATACATTAGAAGAAATTGACACAACTGTCAAAGAAAATTCAAAATATAAAAACTCCTAACCCAAAGCATCCAAGAAATTCAGAACACAATGAGAAGACAAAATCTAAGAATAATCAGAAGAGAGGAGAATGAAGATATCCAGCTCAAAGGACCTGAAAATGTCTTCAAAAAAATCATAGAAGAAAACTTTCCCAACCTTATAGAAAGAGATAGACATAAAGGTACAAGAAGCCTATACAACATCAAATAAATGTGACCAGAAAAGAAAATCTTCTCATCATGTAATTATCAAAACACTAAATGCACAGAACAGAAAAAGAATATTAAAAGCTGCAATGGAAAAAGGCCAAGTAACATACAAAGGTAGACCTATCAGAATTATACCAGACTTTTCAACAGAGACTATGAAAGGCAGAAGAGCCTGGTAAGAGGTCATGTAGACTCTAAGAGAACACAAATGCCAGCCCAGGGTACTATACCCAACAAAACTCTCAATCAACATAGATGGAGAAACCAAAATATTCCAGAACAAAATCAAATATTCAAACAGTATCTATCTACCTACCCAGGCTTACAAAGTATCCTGGAAGGAAAACTCCAACACAAGGAAGGTACCTACACCAAAGAAAGGACAAGATATTAAACATCTCAAAACAAAGACAAAAGCAGAGAGTCACAAGCACATAAAGCCACCTACAAATACAAACATATCAGGAACCAACAGTCTTCTCTCTTTAATATCTCTCAATATTAATTGACTCAACTCACCTATAATAAGACATAACCTAACAGACTGGATATGCAAACAAGAACCAGCATTTTGCTGAATACAAGAAACACACCTCAACAACAAAGTCGGGCACTATTTCATAGTAAAAGAATGGAAAAAGGTCTTCCAAGCAAATGGTCCCAGGAAAAAGCAGGAGTTTCCATCCTAATATACAATAAAATGGACTTTCAACCAAACATTATCAAGCATAATAAAGGACACTTCACATTCATCAAGGGAAAAAATCCACCAAGACAAAATCTCCATTCTGAACATCTATGCCCCAAATGCAAGAGCACCAAAATTCATAAAAGAAACTTTACTAAAGCTCAAAACACACATTGAACCCCACACAATAATAGTGGGAGATTTCAAAACCCCACTCTCACCAATTGACAGGTCATTGAAACAGAAACTAAACAGACACAGTGAAACTAAGAGAGGTTATGAACCAAAGAGATTTATCAGATATCTACAGAATATTTCACCCTAAAACAAAAGAATACACCTTCTTCTCAGAACCTCATAGTATCTTCTCCAAAATCGATCAGTCACAAAACAATCCACAACCAATACAAGAAGTTTGAAATAGTACCATGCATCCAATCAGACCACCATGGCCTAGTGCTTGTCTTCAATAACAGCAAAAACTACCCAAAGCTCACATATAAGTGGAAACTGAACAACTCTTTACTCAATGATAACTTGATCAGGGAAGAAATAAAGAAAGAAATTAAAGACTTCCTGGAATTTAATGAAAATATTAACACATCATACCCAAACTTGTGGGACACAATGAAAGCAGTGCTAAGAGGAAAGTTCATAGCACTAAGTGTTCTGCTAAAGAATCTAGAGAGATCTTACACTTAACAACTTAACAGCACACCTGAGAGCACTAGAACAAAAAGAAGCAAACTCACCCAAGAGTAGGAAGGAAATAGTCAAACTCAAATGGAACCAAAGAAAACAATATAAAAAAAATCAACAAAACCAGAAGCTGGTTCTTTGAGAGAATCAAGAAGACAGATAAACCCCTAGCCAAACTAACTAAAGTGCCTAGAATCAGTATACAAAATTTAAAAGTCAGAAATGAAAAGGGAGACATAAAAACAGAAACAGGGGGCTGGTGAGATGGCTCAGTGGGTAAGAGCACCCAACTGCTCTTCCAAAGGTCCAGAGTTCAAATCCCAGCAACCACATGGTGGCTCACAACCATCTGTAATGAGATCTGACTCCCTCTTCTGGACTGTCTGAAGACAGCTACAGTGTATTTACATATAATAAATAAATAAATCTAAAAAAAAAAAAAGAAAAAAAAAACAGAAACAGGAAATTCAAAAAAATCATCATATCCTACTATAAAAGCCTATACTAAAAAATATGGAAAATCTAGATGAAATGGATGGTTTTCTAGACAGATGCCACATACAAAAGTCAAATCAAGAGCAGGTAAACTATCTAAACAGGCCCATATTGCACAAGAAAATAAAAGTCATTAAAAACCTCCCAACCAAAAAAAGTCCATGGCCAAATGGATTTAGTGCAGAATTCTACCAAACCTACAAAGAAGGCCTGATCCCAATTTTCCTCTTATAATTCCATAAAATAGAAAGAGAAGGAACAGTACCTAACTCGTTATTTTTTCTTTTTTTTTAAATTAGACATTTTCTTCATTTACATTTCAAATGCTATCCTCACATTTTCTGTATTAATTCCTCTGTTGAGGGACATCTGGGTTCTTTCCAGCTTCTGGCTATAATAAATAAGGCTGTTATGAACATAGTGGAGCATGTGTCCTTATTACAAGTTGGAACATCTTCTGGGTATATGCCCAGGAGAGATATTTTCCCCTTTCCTAGTTTCCTCTCAGAAAATCCCCTCTCCCCCTGCTCCCCAACCCACACACTCCTGCTTCCTGACTCTGGCATGCCCCTATCCTGGGGCATATAATCTTCTCAATATCAAGGGCCTCTCCTCCCATTGATGGCCAAGTATGCCATCTTCTACATATTCAGTTAGAGAAACAAACTCTTGGGGAGAGGTTCCTGGTTAGTTCATATTGTTGTTCCTCCTATAGGGTTGCAGACCCCTTCAGCTCCTTGGGTACTTTCTCTAGCTCCTTCACTGGGGAGCCTGTGTTCCATCCAATAGATGACTATGAGCATCTATTTCTGTATTTGCCAGGCACTGGCATAGCCTTACAGGAGACAGCTACATCAGTGTTCTGTCAGCAAAATCATGTTGGCATATACAATAGTGTCTGGGTTTGGTGGTTGTTTATGGGATGGATCCCTGGTTGGGGCAGTCTCTGGATGGTCCTTCCTTCAGTTTCAGCTCCGAACATTCAATGAAGCCACAATTACACTTATAACCACCCAAGGATCCCGCCAAAAAGAACTTCAGAACAATCTCACTTATAAATATTGATGCAAAAAATACTCAATAAAATTCTTGCAAACCAAATTCAAGAACACATCAAAACCATCATTCACCACAATCAAGTAAGCTTCATCCAAGGGATTCAAGTTTGGTTTAATATATGAAAATCCATTAATGTAATCCAATATATAAACTAACTCAAAGAGAAAAAATCACATGATTATCCCCTTAGATGGAGAAAAAGCATTTGACAAAATACAACACACTGTCATGTGAAAAGTATTGGAGAGATCAGGAATTCAAGGCCCATGCCTAAACATAATAAAAGCAATTTACTGCAAACCAACAGCCAATATCAAATTAAATGGAGACATACTTGAAGCAATCCCACTGAAATCAGGGACAAGACAAGGATGCCCACTCTCCCCATATCTCTTCAGTATTGCATTCAACGTGTTATCTAGAACAATATGGCAACAAAAAGAGAACAAGGGGAAACAAATTGGTAAAGAAGAAATAAAGATACCACTATTTTGAAGTGATATGATAGTATACATAAGTGACCCCCAAAATTCTACCAAAGAACTTCTCCAGCTCATAAACAACTTCAGCAAAATAGCCATATATAAAATTAATTCAAAAAAATCAGTAGCCTTCATTTATACAAATGATAAACAGGCTGAGAAAAACCTAGGAAAACATCTCCCTTCACAATAGCCACAAATAATATAAAATATTTTGGAGTAACCCTAAACAAACAAGTGAAAGACCTGTATGACAATAATTTCAAGTATCTCATGAAAGAAATTGAAGAGGATATCAAAAAATGGAGAGATCTCCCATGCTCATGAATTGGCAGAATGAACATAATAAAATGGCCATCTATAGATTCAATGAAATCCCCAAAAAAATCCCAACATAATTCTTCAAAGAAAAGGAAAGAGCAATTCTCAAATTCATCTGGAAAGGCAAAAAAAACAGAATAGCAGAAACAATTCTTAACAATAAAAGAACAGCTGGAATAATCACCATCTATAACCTCAAGCTTTACTAAAGACCAATAGTGATAAAAACTGCATGGTCTTGGTACAGATACAGACATGTTGATCAATCACTGGAATAGAATTGAAGACCCAGCCATAAAACCACACCCTTATTGGTCACTTGATCTTTGTCAAAGATGCCAAAAATATACAGTGGAACAAAGAAAACATCTTCAATAAATGGTGGTGGTATAACTGGCTGTCTGTATAGAAGAATGGAAATAGACCCATTCTTGTCACCTGGTACAAAGCTCAAGTCCAAGTGGATCAAGGACCTCAACATAAAACCAGATACACTGAATCTAATAGAAGAGAAATTGGGAAAGATCCTTGAACTCATTGGCACAGGTGGAAATTTCCAATACAGAACTACAGTGGCTCATTATCTAAGATCAAGAATTGATCACTGGGACCTCATAAAACTGGAAAGCTTCTGTAAGACAAAGGACATAGTCAATAAGACAAATCTGCAACCTACAGATTGGGAAAAAACTTCACTAATCCCACATCCGATAGAGGGTGAATATCCAAAATATATGAAGAACTCAAGAAATTAATCACCAAAAAACCAAGCAACCCTATCAAAAATGGGATATAGAACTAAACCAAGAATCCACAACTGAGGAATAATGAATGGATAAGAAGCACCTAGAGAAATGTTCAAAATCATTATTAATCAGACAAATGCAAATCAAAATGACCCTGAGATTCTACCTTTACACCATTCAGAATGGCTAAGATCAAAACCTCAGGTGACAACACATGTTGAAGAGGATGTGGAGAAAGAGGAACACTCCTCGATTGCTGGTGGGATTGCAAACTGGTACACAGCTCTGAAAATCAATCTGGAGTTTCTTCAGAAAAATTGGAAATAGATCTACCTGAAGATCCCAGCTATACCACTCTTGGGAATATAACCAAAAGATGCCCCAGCATGCCACAAGGGCCAGTGTTCAACTGAGATCATAGCGGCCTTATTTGTGATAGCCAGTAACTGGAAACAACCTAGATATCCCACGACAAAAGAATGGATACAGAAAATGTAGTTCATTATACAATGGATTATTACTCAGCTATTAATAACGAGGACATCCTGAGTTTTGCAAGCAAATGGATAGCACTAGAAAATTTCATCCTGAGTGAGGTAACAGACCCAAAAGGACAAGCATGGTATGTACTCACTAATAAGTGGATATTAGCAAAAAATTACAAAATACCCAAGATACAGTCCTCAGAACTGAAAAAGTTCAACAAGCTGAAGTGCCCAAATGAGGATGACTCAGTCCCACTTGGGAGGGTGAAGAAGGCAATCACAAGTGGGGAGAGAGGGAGGGACTTAGGACAGAAAGTGGGAAAGTGAAAGGGGGTGGGGGAGAGGGGAACCTGATCTGGTATTGGGTGAGGGAAAAGGACTGAAGCCCTGAGGACTAGCAGAAAGAAGGGAAACAATCAACCTCAGGAGATAGGAGGTTGGGGAAACCCTCCAGAATACACTAGAGTCCTGGGAGGCAAGAGATTCTCAGGACTCAAAGGGAGGAACCTTAGATGAAATGCCAAATAATAGGGAGAGGAACTTATAGAGCCTACCTCCAGCTGGAACACAGGATATCAAGTGAGGGATGTGGTTGTCATCCCACAGTCACAACTCTGATTCATAATTGTTCCTATCAGAAAGAATTACAGGAATAGAAATGGAGAGGAGCCTGAGGAAAAAAATGTCCAGTGACAGTGTGATCCAGCTCAAGGTGAGGTCCCAAGGACTGACACAGACGCTATGGAATGCTCAGAAAAAGGGACCTATCATGATTGCCCTCCAAAAGACCCACCAAGCAGCTGAAAAAGTCAGATGCAGATATGTGCACCCAACCAATGGACAGAAACAGCTAACCCCTGTTATTGAAATAGGGAAGGTTGAAAGAAGCTGAGAAGAAGGGGGATCCTGTGGGAGGACCAGCAGTCTCAATTAATCTGGACCCCTGAGATCTCTCAAAAACTGGACCACCAAACAGATTGCATACACCAGCTGATATGAGGCCCCCAACATACATAGAGTAGAGTCTTTCTGGGTCTGTGTTCATTCATAGATGTTTCACCTAACCCTCAAGAGACTAGATGCCCCAGGGGCTTTAGAGGTCAGATGTTGTGGGTGGTGGGGATATCCACGTGGAGACAAAGGGGTGGGTAGGAGTAATGGGATGTGGAACAGCCAGAGGGTAGACAGAGTGGGGGGGGGATAAAATATGGAGTGTAAAATAATTAATTAATTTTAAAATTTCAAGAAAAAAGTGAGATAAATGATATCAAATACTTGTAGCACTAGTTGATTTCAAATATGATAACCAGTTATGAATTTCTATTTGGCATCTGCAGACGTTGCTCAGGGCTGTCAATCACTGTTTCCTGAGGAATATGAGCAAATTGTATCTAATCACAGTTTAAAGGGAATATATGGAAGCCTAGATAATATTCTATAAGAGAAACCAGGAGTGTGTCTCTCATCCCACCAAAAATGTCTCTCAAGTTAAATAATTCATCATTTAATAATGAATCCACCATTAAAAATGTATTTACTTAGAGTCAGCCATAGAAGCTTACATTTGCAATTAAAATACTTATGGAGATAGAGGAAAAAAGATCACAAGTTTGATACTAGCCTGGGTTGTAATGTGAGACTATATTTCATAAAACAAGAAGCAAGCAAATAAAAGTAAATGTATCCCAGGATCTCTTTAGAAAGAATATACCCTTAGAAATGGTTTCACCTTAAAAGTAATTCACATTGAAAAATCAGTAAGTCTTCTGTAACATTAATCCTAAAATCCTTTAATAATGATAGATATGATTGTGATGAGTGTGTACTAACTATAAATTCCAGAAATGGATGATCTTTGAAAAGTAAAGTCATACAAAAACAAAGAATGGTAGCAATGGAGGTCAAACTGAATTTTTTTTTAGTAACCAGGTCTGGTATTAAAACATTCCTTATCCACACCACTTCGTAGTGAGTCATACTTGGTTTAGGTTTTTCTTTCTGTTTGTTTGTTTGTTTGCTTGCTTGTTTTTGTAGTTTTTTTTTTCTTTACTGGAGAACTGCTTCAAATAGTAAATGCATCTTCGATATGAAGACATTCCAAGAAAAATAAACCAGGTTAACCGTGGTTGATGAGCGGTTTTATAATATAATTGTATGTTAATTTTCTGAAATATAAGTTGGAGCAAAGCTTTTGACTCCACTGTAAACTTCTCAATAAAATAGCCTTTCAGAGCAGACTACAGTTACAGAATAGCAGTGAAAATGACATATGTCAGGCCTGAAGTGAAAATATTTCCTTCTGAGCACTCATCTGGGAAAATATCTTTTAAATCTATGAACTGGACCAAACTTTTGAGTTGTTTTCTCCCTCAAATTTCTACATTACTTTTAAGAAGTAAAATGATTTAAAAGTCAGAAGAAGGACATTTTTTTACAAACTAACCAACCAAAGTAACATGTTTTAATATGAGAACAAACCTGTAACAATATCCATTCAACCGAGATTCCTTGCTTCCCAGGTTTCATATCTACTTTGTCTGAATCAGCTTAGAACAAAAACCATTAAAATTAAAAATAAACATTAAGAAAATAAAACCCTCTAATATGTAGGTTTTTCAAATTATGACTTTCCTTTAATGGGTAACTAAAGTCCCACAATTTTTAAAGAATACATTAGATTTCTGGTTACCTCTTCTTCAATATCCAAAGTTCCATTGTTAGAATCAAAAGTTCCACAAGTCTCTGTTGCAAGTAACCAATATTCAGTTCCAAATGCTACCAAAAACAGAACAACGCCAATAGCACCAACAATTCCCGCCACAAGAGCAATGGTTCCAATCTTCATGATAGAAGTACTATGTTCTTTGCTAAAATTGCATGCAGAAGAAGCACTGAAGTGAGCAGTTGCTAAGCACAGCCTGTGGGTCTCAATAGAAGTCACTATTTTAAGACTGGGATTAGCATCTTTTTGTGGTTGGTCTAGGTTTCACCAGGCTGTGGGAGAAGAGCTATTAAAAGCAGATGACCTGGTTCAATTAAGCCAATGGTGTATCTAACACAAATCTTCCCCCCTCTCACACACAGATAAGCATATACAGACAGACCAGTTCCATACAATAATTAACAATAGATAAATGAAAGTAAGCCAGCAACTTCTACTCTAAGTGAAATTAGTGAAATCTATAAATAAGCATTTACGCTGAGGGAAGATCAGAGATTGTAATGATTACCTGGGAAATTCTAATAAACATCACTTAGTAATAAATGTGTACAAATAACTATATAATATATAGTATAAAACACAGTACAAACATATTGGCTTTGAAGACTCATCACTACATCTATGAACACAACTCTGTACTAATGGAAGGAAAACTTTAAATTTAACTGTTAAAGAAAAGATTACAATTTCTCCTCTAATAGCTATAATTCTTTAACTATAAGTTGATGTAAGAACTAAAGTATGCAGGTATTAAGAAAGATATATAATCAAATTATTATTTATTTATTCATTCATTTTTTAATTGTATTTGGAAAACAGTTCCAGAATGTGAGATCAGAGCTCCTCTTTATTAACAGGGATAGACAAGTGAGTGGACAGAATGTTGTAATATTAAGAATGATCTGCATAGTTATCTGGAGTTTGAATCTGTATAGTTATCTGCAGTTTGAGTCTCACTTATTCCACATACTAGATTGTGGCTTTGAACAAGCCTCTAAATTACAGTCTCTGTACTATTAAAATACTGATAGAATAATGCCTCTCATAAATTTCTGACTAAGGTATGAATCAAATAATAACTGGCATATGATAAGCAAATAATAAGTCTTTTTAAAATCTTCATATGAAAAATTTCTATGCTGATTATCATAAAAGGAAGCATTGCATATTTCATCTGTTTTTATGGTACCTATTATTGATTAGAAAAAAAGTTGTACAATATGCATCAAATAAAATATTACAGAACATATCGTAAAATAATTATCATTAGCAAGATAAAAAATAGAAATTGAATTATTTATTATGCCGAGTAACATGTGACCACTTCTGGGAACTAGAATGTTATATAGGATGTCCTACCTGAGCTGGATCCCAATTCGGGCCTATCACTGGACCTCCTTTTCCTCAGGCTCTTCTCCATTTTTTGTTCCTGCAATTTCTTCAGAAAGGAACAATTCTGTGTCAAAGTATTTGACAATGGGATGGCAACCCTATCCCTTCACTTGTTGCCCTGTCTTTATACTGGAGGTGGACTCTACAAGTTCCCTCTCTCTTCTAAGGTCCCCTTTGAGTCCTGACAGTCTCTCACCTCCCAGGTCTCTGGTACATTCTAGAGGGTCCCTCTAACCTCCTACCTCCTGAGGATGCCCATTCCACTTATTTCTTCTGGCCCTCAGGACTTCAGTTCTGTTCCCCCTCTCCCCCCATCTCCCTTCATGGCCTGACACTAATACTGATGCTATGGTGTGCTTACAAACAACAAACTGTGGCCTATCCTGACTACCCTTGGAAAGGTCCAACAAACAGTGAAAAGAGCCAGATGCAGATATTTGCACCCAACCAATGGACAGAGGCTGCTGACCCCTGTTGTTGAATTAGGGAAAAGTTGGAAGAAGTTAAGGAGGAGGGTGACTCTATAGGAAGACCAGCAATCTCAATTAACCTGGATCCAAAGGATCTCTTAAGACACTGGACCAACAACCAGGCAGCATATACCAGCTGATATGAGGCCCTCAACACACACACAGCAGGGGACTGCAGGGTCTGGACTCAGTCAGAGAAGGTGCACCTAACCCTTGAGAGATTTGGGACCCCAAGGAGTTGGGGAGGCCTGGTTTGGTGATAGAGGTGGGGACATTCTCTTGGAGTAGGGGACGGGGAAGAGGGGTGGAATGTGGAGCAGTCTGAGGGTGGAGCAGGAGATGGATAAAGTCTGGACTATAAAAGAAGATTAAAAAATAAATAAAAAAGAAAAAATTTTCATTTACCTTAAGTGAATTAAAAAAATAAAGAACTAGTACCTCTGATTATTTATAGAGAGATGGAGAGAGAGGAAAAGAGAGACAGAGTCAGAGAGGAAGCACAGAAATGAGATATAGAGGTTCAAAGAATGTTACAGCAGCTCAGAGAACCAAAGAATATGAAGGATTTAGACAGGTGGCAGAGTAGAGATTGAAAGACATGTGCAGCTGTCCCAGGAAGACAGGCGTTGTCCAAATGCCCCAGGAGACTTACTATCTAACTTCAATTCCTCATATCATATGAAGAATGCAAACTTTTCCCAAAATTTCCAGACTAGCCATCTAAAAGCATTTTCTTTAAGTGAAAAACAGTTAGGAAAGCCATGTATGAAAAGAAAAAAAAATCAAAATCACCTTCAATTAGGAAAGTCGGCTTCTATTTTTCAGGCCAAGAAAGATCCTTATTGTCATTAAACTAAAAGCATATTACAGAGTCTTGTGAAAATTTTTCTGGTAAGGAAATTTATCATTTTCATTATTTCTTAGTATATACTCATGCTACTTTTAGAGGCCTCTGGTCAAAGTAAATGAACAGAGCACTAGATTCTTAAAGAAATAGAATATGTGGAGATGAGGATGTGCTGCTACGTGGAAATTACTCAACCCTTTTTATTAAAGAAACAACTTATATCAGTAAGAGAGGCAGAACTGGAGATTCAAGAGTGGTATGGATCACACTGATGTGAGTAGCCTGATCTGCCATCTGAGGCAGGGGTGAGGTCTTGGACAGTGATGCCACTGTGGGCCATGTCTGGGTCCGTGGTCATCTAGCAGCAGTCTTAGTGAATATTTATGGCTCAAGCTGCAATAAAAGGCCTCAGGAATGTTGTTGGTTTGAGTTGCCTCCTGAAATCATTTCAAAGTCCAAGGGCTGCACAGAGCCAGCCCCAACCCTTGCTTGAGCAACTTTAGAGAGATGACCACCTAGGGTGTGAGAGCTGGCCATTTCTCTAGCCAGAGCAGTGCTGGAGAATTGGCCCTAATGGCATGGGTGTAGAAGATCTGACTCTGATGGCATGACTGTGGGAAAGCCAACTCTGCATCTTACCAGCTTCCAGAAGCAAAAAAGCTTTCCCCACATCTCACCTGGACAAAGCGGGAGAGTTGGCCCTGATGGTTTGCGTGAAGAAGAGCTGGAGAGCTGTACAACACAGTCACCACCCTGGCTCAGATCCAGGGCCTTGACTTAACATATCCTAATATCTACCCCATCTATGAACTACTTGAGCATGTGAAGGGACCATCCCTGCAGAACCAAAGCTGCAGCATCTCCATTACACAGGGTACCAGTGCCAGATAGCCAAGAGGAGTACCAGTGAGGAACTAGTATTGTTGGTATAACAAAAGTCACAGGCCTAGAACCACACCAATTACTCAGTGCAATGGGCATTTGACACAGCATGACTCACTAGAGCTTTCAGAAGATGGTTCTTTTTATGTTATTTTTTTCTTCTTATTGTTGTTGTTGTTTTCTTCATAGGGGAAAAGATTGGAAAACTGGACAGTGGATATAGAGGGATAGGAAGATGAGTGGGATTGGGGTATATAATGCAAAATTTACAAAGAAGCAATAAAATCAGTTTTTAAAACACCATTAAAAAGAAAAGATACATACATACACACACACATACATACATACATACATACATATATTTTTTTCTCACTACCATCCCACTGCCTGTAACTACCAAAATCCTTGGATTCTACTGTGTTTAAAAAAAATTCAATTACAAAATTTCAATGTGAATGGCTAACATTACTTTTTGTTTTGAAAGTACGGGGGTTGAAAATAGGGCTTCAGATATGCTATACAAGTGTTCTACCACTGAGCTCTTTAGCTTTGCTGATGCATTTCCTAAAAGAAAAAAATATTGATAAATTTTAGTCATTCATTTCAGAGAAAAGTTTTGACATTTATTAAAATGATATTAAACTTATTTCTATAGGCTTATAATATGGATTTATGCAAGTTGATATTCTAAGTTTAAAAATATAGACAATCCATTAATATAATCCACTATATAAACAAACTCAAAGAAAAAAAATCACATGATCATCCCCTTAGATGAAGAAAAAGCATTTGACAAAATACAACACACTGTCATGTGAAAAGTATTGGAGAGATCAGGAATTCAAGACCCATATGTAAACATAATAAAAGCAATATACTGCAAACCAAAAGCCAATATCAAATTAAATGAAGACATACCTCAAGCAATCCCACTGAAATCATGGACAAGACAAGGATGCCCACTCTCCCATATCTATTCAATATAGTACTCAAAGTGTTAGAAAAATAAGATGACAAAAATAGATCAAGGGATACACACTGTTAAAGAAGAAATAAAGGTATCGATATTTGCAGATGATATGATACTATACATAAACAACCACAAAAAATTCTACCATAGAACTTCTTCAGCTGATAAACAACTTCAGCAAAGTGGCCAGATATTAAATTTACGCAAATATATCAGTAGCCTTGTGAAACTCAAAGGATAAATGGGCTGAGAAAGAAATTAGGAAAACAACTCCCTTTATAATTGCCACAAATGATATAAAATATCTTGGGTTAAACCTAAACAAACAAGTGAAAAACCTGTAGACAATAAGTCCAAGTCTCTCAAGAAAGAAATCGGAAAGCATCTCAGAAAATGGAGAGAGCTCTCATGCCCATAGACTGGCAGAATTAACATAGTAAAAATGGCCAACCTACCAAAGGCAATCTATAGATTCAGTGCAATCCCCATCAAATTCCCAGCATAATTCTTCAAAGAAATAGAAAGAGAAACTCTCAAATTCACCTGGAAACGCAAAAAACTCAGAGTAGGGAAAACAATTCTTAACAATAAAAGAAAACCTGAAGGAATCACCATCCCTGTCCTCAAGCTTTACTATTGAGCAGTAGTGATAAAACCTGCATGGTACTTGTAAAGAGACAGACATGTTGATCAATGGAATAGAATTGAAGACACAGAAGTAAAAACACACACTTAGAGGCGCATGGCCTTAGACAAAGCTGCCAAAAATATACAATAGTACAAAGAAAGCATCTTCAATAAATGATGCTGATCTAACTGTCTGTATGTAGAAGAATGAAAATAGACCCATATGTGTCACCTTGTATAAAGCTCAAGTCCAAGTGAATCAAGGACCTCAATATAAAACCAGACACTGAATCTAATAGAAGAGAAAGTGGTAAAGAACCTTGAACTCATTGGCACAGGTGGAAATTTCCAAAACAGAACTACAATGGCTCATTATCTAACATCAAGAATTGATAAATGGGACCTCCATGAAACTGCAAAGCTTCTGAAAGGCAAAGATAAATTTATAAATAAGTACAAGAAAGGGTGTTGGAAAAAATGAAAGGAATTAGAAAGGGGAGGAATAGTTGAGGATGCAAATACAATAATTTCATATGTTAAATCTTCAAATAAGAATGTCTTTTTATTAGATATTTTCTTCATCTACATTTCAAATGCTATCCTGAAAGTCCCTCTACCCTCCCCATGCCCTGATCCCCAAACTACCCACTCCTGCTTCCTGGCCTATGCATTCCCCTGTATGGAGGCATATAATCTTCACAAGACCACGGGCCTCTCCTCCCAATGATAGCAGACTAGGCCATCTTCTGCTACATGTGCAACTAGAGACACAAGATCTGGGGGGTACTTGTTAGTTCATATTGCTGTTCCTCCTATAGGGTTGAAGACCCCTTCAGCTCCTTGGGTACTTTCTCTAGCTGCTCCATTGGGAGCCCTGTATTTCATCCAATAGAAGATGTCTGTGAGCATCCACTTCTGTATTTGCCAGGCACTGGCATAGCCTCAAAAGAGGTAGCTATATCAGAGTCTTGTCAGCAAAATCTTGCTGGCATATGCAATAGTGTCTGGGTTTAGTGGATGATTATGGGGTGTATCCCCGGGTGGGGCAGTCTCTGGATAGTCCATCCTTCCATCTCAGCTCCAAACATTGAATAACTCCCTCCATGAGTATTTTGTTCCCCATTCTAAGAAGGAACGAAGTATACACACTTAAGTCTTTCTTCTTCTTGAGTTTCATATGTTTTGCAAATTATATGTTGGGTATTCTAAGTTTCTGGGCTAATATCCACTTATCAGTGAGTACATATAATGTGAGTTCTTTTGTGATTGGGTTATCTCACTCAGGATAATTTCCTCAAGATTCATCCATTTGCCTAAGAATTTTATAACTTCATTGTTTTTAATAGCTGAGTAGTACTCCATTGTGTAAATGTACCACATTTTCTCTATCCATTCCTCTGTTGAGGGACATTTTGGTTCTTTCCAGCTTCTGGCTATTATAAATAAGGCTGCTATGAACATAGTGAAGCATGTATCCTAATTAAAAGTTAGAACATCTTCTGGGTATATGCCCAGGAGAGGGATTGCTGGATCCTCGGGTAGTACTCTGTTCAATTTTCTGAGAAACCACCAAACTGATTTCCATAGTGTTTTACAAGATTGCAATCCCACCAACAATGGAGAAGTGTTCCTCTTTCTCCTTATCCTCATCAGCATCTGCTGACACCAGAATTTTTAATCTTAGCTATTTTGACTGGCGTGAGGTACAGTCTCAGGTTTGTTTTGATTTGCATTTTCATGATGATTAAAGATGTTGAACATTTTTTTCAGGTGCTTCTCATTCATTCGGTATTCCTCACTTGAAAATTATTTGTTTAGCTCTATACCCCATTTTTAAATAGGGTTATTTGATTTTCTGGAGTCAATCTTCTTGAGTTCTTTTTATATATATATATATATATATATATATATATATATATATATATATATATATATATTGGATATTAGTCCCTTATCCTGATCTAAAGATCCTTTCCCAATCTGATGGTGGCCTTTTTGTCTTATTGACAGTGTCTTTTGCCTTACAGAAGCTTTGCAATTTTAAGAGTTCCTATTTGTTGATTCTTGATCTTACAGCACAAGCCATTGCTGTTCTGTTCAGGAATTTTAAACCTGTTCCCATATCTTCAAGACTCCCCCCCCCCCCACCGCTTTCTCCTCTACAAGTTTCACTGTCTCTGGTTTTATGTGGAGTTCCTTGATCCACATAAACTTGAGCTTATTACAAGGAGATAGGAATGGATCAATTCACATTCTTCTACATGATAATCATCAGTTGTGCCAGCACCATTTCCTGAAAATGCTGTATTTTTCCACTGGATGGTTTTAGCACCCTTGTCAAGATCAAGTGAACAGAGAGGTATGTGGGTTCATTTCTGGGTCTTCAATTCTATTCCATTGGTCTGCCTGTTTATTGTTGTACAAGTATCATGCAGTTTTTATCACAATTGCTCTGTAGTGCAGCTTAATATCAGGCATGGTGATTCCCCAGAGGTTCTTTTATTGTTGAGAACAGTTTTTGCTACCCTAGATTTTTTTGGTATTCCAGATGAATTTGCAAATTGCCCTTTCTAACTTGGTGAATAACTGAGTTGGAATTTGGATGGGGATTGGATTGAACCTGTAGACTCCTTTTGGAAAGATAATCATTTTTACTATATTAATCCTGTCAATCCATGAGCAATGCGAGACTTTTCCATTTTCTGAGATCTTTGATTTCTTTCTTCATAGACCTAAAGTTCTTATCATAAAGATCTTTCACTTCCTTAGAGTCACACCAAGGTATTTTATATTATTTATGACTAATGTGAAGGGTGTTGTTTCCCTACTTTATTTCTCAGCCTGTTTATCCTTTGTGTAGAGAAAGGCCAAGGATTTATTTGAGTTAATTTTATACCCAGCTACTTTACAAAAGCTGTTTATCAGGTTTAGGGGCTCCCTGATGTAAATTTTAGGGTCACTTATATATAATATCATCTGCAAATAGTTATATTTTTACTTCTTCCTTTCCAATTTGTATCCCCTTGATCTCCTTTTAAGGTCTAATTCCTCTGGCTAGTACATCGAGTACTATATTGAATAGGTAGGGAGAAAGTGGGCGGCCTTGTCTAGTCCCTGATTTTAGTGGGATTGCTTCAAGTTTCTCTCCATTTAGTTTGATGTTGGCTACTGGTTTGCTATATATTGCTTTTATTATGTTTAGGTATGGACCTTGAATTCTTGATCTTTCCAAAACTTTTTATCATGAATGGATGTTGGGTTTTGTCAAATGCTTTTTCAGCATCTTGCAAGATGATCATGTGGTTTTTTTTTTCTTTTAGTTTGTTTATATAGTGGATTACTTTGATGGATTTCCATATATTAAACCATCCCTGCATCCCTGTGATGAAGCCTACTTGATTATGATAGATGATTGTTTTGATGTGTTCTTGGATTCGGTTAGTGAGAAACTTATTGAGTATTTTTGCATCAATATTCATAAGGGAAATTGGTCTAAAATTCTCTTTCTTTGTTGGGTCTTTCTGTGGTTTAGGTATCAGAGTAATTGTGACTTCATAGAATGAATTTGGTAGAGTACCTTCTGTTTCTATTTTGTGAAATAGTTCAAGGAGATTTGGAATTAGGTCTTCTTTGATGGTCTGATAGAACTCTGCACTAAACCCATCTGGTCCTGGGCTTTTTCTTTTGGTTTCGAGATGACTATTGACCAGTTCTATTTCTTTAGAGGAGATGGGACTGTTTAGATCATTAATCTGATCCTGATTTAATTTTGGTACCTGGTATCTGTCAAGGAAATTGGCCATTTCATCCAGGTTTTCCAGTGTTGTTGAGTATAGCCTTTTGTAGTAGGATCTGGTGTTGGTAATGACATACTCAGGTTCTGTTGTTATGTGTCCCTTTTCATTTCTGATTTTGTTAATTAGGATACTGACCCTGTGTCCTCTAGTTAGTCTGGCTTAGGGTTTATCTATCTTGTTGATTTTCTCAAAGAACCAGTTCCTGGTTTGGTTGATTCTTCCTATAGTTCTTTCCATTTTCACTTGGTTGATTTCAGCCCTAAGTTTGATTATTTCCTGCTGTCTACTTCTCTTGGGTGAATTTGCTTCCTTTTTCTCTAGAGCTTTTAGGTGTGCTGTCAAGCTGCTAGTGTGTGCTCTCTCTATTTTCTTTTTGGTGGCACTCAGAGCTATGAGTTTTCATCTTAGTAATGCTTTCATTGTGTCCTATAAGTTTGGGTTATTTTGGGACTTCATTTTCATTAAGCTCTAAAAAGTCTTTAATCACTTTCTTTATTTCTTCCTTGACCAAGTGACCCTGTCCAAGAAGACCTGTTGCTTCTGCGGCCCATGTCATCTCCTACACAGACTGGTCTCTGAGAGACCCAGGATACAAGATGGTGCTCTCACCTGAGTCCCAGGGTCAGAGCCCACTCTAGAGGCCAGCTCTCCTCAGTGATCCTAAGATCCTAAGTTTTCTAGGGCACCTGCAGCATGGTGAGTCCTCTGTGGACCTTGGGACCATGTGCTTAGTTTGTGACCAAGGTGGTGTGGGGCTGATGCCAACCGAAAGGAATGAACCCCAGCTGCTGGTCAGGCAGGTTTCCTTTGTCCCTGTTCCTGCTGGCACAAGCACCTCCAGGTTGTTTTGGAACAGATTTTGCATTACACTCACCAATGATCCCAAAATCCTGGGTGTGCTAGGGTGCCTGCAGCATGGGTGCCCTCTGGGGACCGTGGTACCGCCTGCCGTGTTTGTGCCCAACATCAAATAAGAATGGCTTAAAAGATATAAAAACATACTTAAAAAACAGGCAGACTTGCCGAGAGTATTCTGCATGGGCCCCAGACATCTGGCCACTTTCCTGGCCAGAGGAAAGCGGTCGGGCCAGCCCGGGAGCACTTTGCCTGAGCATCCACAGCAGGCATCTTGGTTCCACGACCCCGCCAAGTGTATTCTGCACAGCTCCAGAGATTATCAGATGGCGAAAGGCAAACATAAGAATCCTACTAACAGAAATCAAGACCACTCACCATCATCAGAACACAGCACTCCCACCCCACCTAGTCCTGGGCATCCCAACACAACCGAAAAGCTAGACCCGGATTTAAAAGCATATCTCTTGATGATGGTAGAGGACATCAAGAAGGACTTTAATAACTCACTTGAAGAAATACAAGAACACTGATAAAGAGTTACAAGTCCTTAAAGAAAAACAGGAAAACAAAAACAAACAAGTAGAAGTCCTTAAAGAAAAACAGGAAAGCACATCCAAACAGGTGATGGAAATGAACAAAACGATACTAGACTGAAAAGGGGAAGTAGACACAATAAAGAAAACCCAAAGTGAGACAAAGCTGGAGATAGAAACCCTAGGAAAGAAATCTGGAACCATAGATGCAAGCATCAGCAAAAGAATACAAGAGATGGAAGAGAGAATCTCAGGTGCAGAAGATTCCATAGAGAACATCAGAACAACAATCAAAGAAAATACAAAACGCAAAAAGATCCTAACTCAAAACATCCAGGAAATACAGGACACAATGAGAAGACCAAACCTACGGATAATAAGAGTTGATGAGAATGAAGATTTTCAACTTAAAGGGCCAGCAAGTATCTTCAACAAAATTATAGAAGAAAACTTCCCAAACATAAAGAAAGAGATGCCCATGAACATACAAGAAGCCTACAGAACTCCAAGTAGACTGGACCAGAAAAGAAATTCCTCCCGACACATAATAATCAGAACAACAAATGCACTAAATAAAGATAGAATATTAAAAGCAGTAAGGGAGAAAGGTCAAGTGACATATAAAGGCAGGCCTATCAGAATTACACCAGACTTTTCACCAGAGACTATGAAAGCCAGAAGAGCCTAGACAGATGTTATACAGACACTAAGAGAACACAAATGCCAGCCCAGGCTAATATACCCAGTCAAACTCTCAATTATCATAGATGGAGAAACCAAAGTATTCCATGACAAAACCAAATTCACACATTATCTTTCCATGAATCCAGCCCTTCAAATGATAATAACAGAAAAAAAAAGCACAGAAATAATACCCTAGAAAAAGCAAGAAAGTAATCCCTCCACAAACCAAAAAGAAGACAGCCACAAGAACAGAATGCCAACCCTAACAACAAAAATAAAAGGAAGCAACAATTACTTTTACTTAATATCTCTTAATATCAATGGACTCAATTCCCCAATAAAAAGACATAGATTAACAGACTGGCTACACAAACAGGACCCAAAATTCTGCTGCTGACAGGAAATACATCTCAGGGAAAAAGACAGACACTACCTCAGAGTGAAAGGCTGGAAAACAAATTTGCAAGCAAATGGTCTGAAGAAACAAGCTGGAGTAGCCATTTTAATATTGAATAAAATCGACTTCCAACCCGAAGATATCAAAAAAGACAAGGAGGGACACTTCATACTCATCAAAGGTAAAATCCTCCAAGAGGAACTCTCAATTCTGAAAATCTATGCTCAAAATGCAATTGGAGCAACATCCATTAAAGACACTTTAGTAAAGCTCAAAGCACACATTGCACCTCACACAATAATAGTGGGAGACTTCAACACACCACTTTCACCAATGGACAGATCCTGGAAACAGAAATTAAACAGGGACACAGTGAAACGAACAGAAGCTATGAAACAAATGGACTAAACAGATATCTACAGAACATTTTATCCTAAAACAAAAGGATATACCTTCTTCTCAGGACCTCACTGGACCTTCTCCAAAATTGACCATATGATTGGTCACAAAACAGGCCTCAACAGATACAAAAATATTGAAATTGTCCCATGTATCCTATAACACCACCCTGGACTAAGGCTGATCTTCAATAACAACATAAATAATGGAAAGCCAACATTCACATGGAAAGTGAACAACACTCTTCTCAATGATACCTTGGTCAAGGAAGGAATAAAGAAAGAAATTAAAGACTTTTTAGAGTTTAATGAAAATGAAGCCAGAACATACCCAAACTTATGGGACACAATGAATGCATTTCTAAGAGGGAAACTCATAGCTCTGAGTGTCTCCAAAAAGAATCTGGAGAAAGCACACACTAGCAGCTGGACAACACATCTAAAATCTCTAGAAAAATAGGAAACAAATTCACCCAAGAGGAGTAGACGGCAGGAAATAATCAAACTCAGGGGTGAAATCAACCAAGTGGAAACAAGAAGAACTATTCAAAGAATTAACCAAACACGGAGTTGGTTCTTTGAGAAAATCAACAAGATAGATAAACCCTTAGCTAGACTCACTAGAGGGCACAGGGACAACATCCTAATTAACAAAATAAGAGATGAAAAGGGAGACATAACAACAGAACCTGAAGAAATCCAAAACACCATCAGATCCTTCTACAAAAGCTATACTCAAAAAAACTGGAAAGCCTGGATGAAATGGACAAATTTCTAGACAGATATCAGGTACCAAAGTTAAATCAGGATCAAGTAACGATCTAAACAGTCCCATATCCCCTAAAGAAATAGAAGCAGTCATTAATAGTCTCCCAGCCAAAAAAAGCCAAGGACCAGATGTGTTTAGTGCAGAGTTCTACCAGACCTTCAAAGAAGATCTAATTCCAGTTCTGCACAAAATATTCCACAAAATAGAAGTAGAAGGAACTCTACCCAACTCATTCTATGAAGCCACAATTACTCTGATACCTAAACCACAGAAAGATCCAACAAAGATAGAGAACTTCAGACCAATTTCCCTTATGAATATTGATGTAAAAATACTCAATAAAATTCTCGCTAACCGAATCCAAGAACACATTAAAGCAATCATCCATCCTGACCAAGTAGGTTTTATTCCAGGGATGCAGAGATGGTTTAATATATGGAAATCCATCAACATAATCCACTATATAAACCAACTCAAAGACAAAAACCACATGATCATCTCGTTAGATGCAGAAAAAGCATTCGACAAAATCCAACACCCATTCATGATAAAATTCTTGGAAAGATCAGGAATTCAAGGCCCATACCTAAACATGATAAAAGCTATCTACACCAAACCAGTAGCCAACATCAAAGTAAATGGTGAGAAACTTGAAGCAATCCCACTAAAATCAGGGACTAGAAAAGGCTGTCCACTCTCTCCATACCTATTCAACATTGTACTCAAATTCCTAGCCAGAGCAATTCGACAACAAATGGAGATCAAGGGGATACAAATTGGAAAAGAGGAAGTCAAAATATCACATTTTGCAGATGATATGATAGTATATATAAGTGACCCTAAAAATTCCACCAGAGAACTCCTAAACCTGATAAACAGCTTCAGTGAAGTAGCTGGATATAAAATTAACTCAACAAGTCAATGGCCTTTCTCTACACAAAGAATAAACAGGCTGAGAAAGAAATTAGGGAAACAACACCCCTCTCAATAGTCACAAATAATATAAAATATCTTGGTGTGACTCTAACTAAGGAAGTGAAAGATCTGTATGATAAAAACTTCACGACTATGAAGAAAGAAATTAAAGAAGATCTCAGAAGTTGGAAAGATCTCCCATGCTCATGGATTGGCAGGATCAACATTGTAAAAATGGCTATCTTGCCAAAAGCAATGTACAGATTCAATGCAATCCCCAACAAAATTCCAACTCAATTCTTCAAGGAATTAGAAAGGGAAATCTGCAAATTCATCTGGAATAACAAAAAACCTAGGATAGCAAAAACTCTTCTCAAGGATAAAAGAACCTCTGATGGACTCACCATGACTGACCTAAAGCTGTACTACAGAGCAATTGTGATAAAATCTGCATGGTACTGGTATAGTGACAGACAAGTAAACCAATGGAATAGAATTGAAGACCCAGAAATGAACCCACACACCTATGGTCACTTGATCTTCGACAAGGGAGCTAAAACCATCCAGTGCAAGAAAGACAGCATTTTCAACAAATGTTGCTGGTACAATTGGTTGTTTTCATGTAGAAGAATGTGAATCAATCCATTCCTATCTCCTTGTACTAAGGTCAAATCAAAGTGGATCAAGGAACTTCACATAAAACCAGAGAAACTGACACTTATAGAGGAGAAAGGGGGGGGAGCCTTGAAGATATGGCTACAGGGGAAAAATTCCTGAATAGAAAAGCAATAGCTTGTGTAGTAAGATCGAGAATTGACAAATGGGACCTCATGAAACTGCAAAGCTTCTGCAAGGCAAAAGACACCGTCCATAAGACAAAAAGACCACCAACAGATTGGGAAAGGATCTTTACCTATCCTAAATCTGATATGGCACTAATATCCAATATATATAAAGAACTCAAGAAGGTGGACTCCAGAAAATCAAATAACCCCGTTAAAAAATGGGGCTCAGAACTGAACAAAGAATTCTCACCTGAGGAATACCGAATGGTAGAGAAGCACCTGAAAAAATGTTCAGCATCCTTAATCATGAGGGAAATGAAAATCAAAACAACCCTGAGATTCCATCTCACACCAGTCAGAATGGCTAAGATCAAAAATTCAGGTGACAGCAGATGCTGGCGAGGATGTGGAGAAAGAGGAACACTCCTCCATTGTTGGTGGGATTGCAAGCTTGTACAACCACTCTAGAAATCAGTCTGGCGGTTCCTTAGAAAATTGGACATAGTACTACCGGAAGATCCAGCAGTACCTCTCCTGGGCATATATCCAGAAGATGTCCCAACCGGTAAGAAGGACACATGCTCCACTATGTTCATAGCAGCCTTATTTATAATTGCCAGAAGCTGGAAAGAACCCAGATGCCCCTCAACAGAGGAATGGATACAATTTGCTAAACGCATGAAGCTCAAGAAGAATCAAGACCAAAGTGTGGACACTGTGCCCCTTCTCAGAATTGGGAACAAAACACCCATGGAAGGAGTTACAGAGACAAAGTTTGGAGCTGTGACTAAAGGATGGACCATCTAGAGACTGCCATATCCAGGGATCCACCCCATAATCAGCTTCCAAACGCTGACACCATTGCATACACTAGCAAGATTTTGCTGAAAGGACCCAGATATAGCTGTCTCTTGTGAGACTATACCGGGGCCTAGCAAACACAGAAGTGGATGCTCACAGTCAGCTAGTTGATTGATCACAGGGCTCCCAATGAAGGAGCTAAAGAGATCTGCAACCCTATAGGTGGAACAATATTATGAACTAACCAGTACCCCAGAGCTCTTGACTCTAGCTTTTTATGTATCAAAAGATGGCCTAGTAGGCCATCACTGGAAAGAGAGGCCCATTGGACACACAAACTTTATATGCCCCAGTACAGGGGAATGCCAGGGCCAAAAAATTGGGAATGGGTGGGTAGGGAATTGGGGGAGAGGGTATCGGGGGCTTTTGGAATAGCATTGGAAATGTAATTAAGGAAAATACATAATAAAAAAATATTAAAAAAAAACAGGCAGACTTGAATTGAAAGATATGTAAATAATCATTAAGCTAGCAGACAGTATCACTCTAATATCACAACTATGTAAAGATATACAGAAGAAAAAACACTACATGCAATTATCCCTGATGAATATAGATTCAAGAAAATTTTACTAAAATACTTATGAACTGAATAATTACATAAATAAAAAATATTTCCTACCATGGCAAAGTTAGCTTTATTCCTGAGATGCAGACATATTTCATTATATACAGGTCAATGAATATACTATACCACATCGATGGAGTTAATGACAAAAGTCACATAACATTCTCAATATATACAGAATTTTCTTTGATTAAATCCAATATGCCTTCATGATAGAAGTCCTAGAGAAAGTAGGAAGAATGGGAGCACACATTGACATAATAAAACCTATATTTGAAAAACTCATAGTCAGCATTTTTCTAAATGGAGTAAATAGTTGAAGCACTTCAACTGAAGTCAGTCATTTTCAATATGGTGCTATAAACACTGATGCAATAAGGCAAGAGGGGAAAATTAAAGGGATACAACAGAAAAAGTAGAAGTAAAATTATCTCTATTTGGACATGGCATGAGGTTATATATGAGATCCCAAAATTATACCAGAATAGTTCTCTTCTGGAAGCCATAAGTAAATTCAGCTATGTGGCAAGATCTAGAAGGCACTATGCAATATTTTAAGGTAAGGAAACAACCAACAGTCCTACCCAACTATGATGCTTTTGATACTTCTGAATCACAACAATGACCAGAATGGCACCATAATGCTAAGGCTGAAATAGTGATGTGTGTACCCTGGCAGTTACCAACAACTCACTAATTAGATGTACCTAAGGCCTGCTCAACAAAAGGAAAACCTGCTAGATACTGGAATTTAGCCAACTACCTGAGATAGTGAAGACATAAAGCTTTTAGGAGAATCTACAACTACCAATTTACTAAACCAGCTTCCTATCTACATTCTAAATATTCATCTTTATCCCCATAGAAAAGTATTTCTTGCCCTCATCAAGGAAGCTTCTCTTTGCAACAGATGGAGACCATTAGAGCAAAACAGAACTGACTGAAATGTAGAGAATGAATTTTATAAACTCAACTGTTCTGCTCTGAACTAAGTTCTACTGCACTGTACCAAACTGAACAACTTCAAACTGAACCTCTGAACTAAACTGAACAGAACTTACTCAACACCAAACTCCACTCAACTGCTGTTTATGTAGACTCTCTTTCCTGTGCTGGTCTCATGAGACTTGGGCATATCTTGTTCTGTCAACTCTTTCTCTGATTCATCACTCTGTGAGCCTCTCAATTTGACAGCACTTTCAAACATGGCTCCTTCCTTCTGTATTCAGCTAAAGAGATTAAAGATGTGTACTAAGCATGTGTATATAGTCAAGCCAGAAAGATTAAAGGTACTAAGGGTGTGCCTATATTCCAGCTGGATCACACAGACCTAGGTCTTTGGATGTGATCCCCTGCCAGAGCTGCTATGTTGCTTGATTAGAATTTCTCAACAAACTATGTCATTGGAGGTAGGTTTTAAAGTTTTAAAAGCCATCCCAAACCCAGATTCTCTCTCTTCCTGCTGCCTCTGGCTCTGGATGTACAACTCTTAACTACTTCTCTACAACCATGTATTCTTTCATGTTTCCATGCTGCCCCTTCTGATGATAATGTACTAAACCTCTGAAACTGTATAGTTTCTTATATATAATGTGGTGGTATGAAGAAAAATGATCCCTATACACTCACACACCTAATAGGGTCATTCCCTTTGACCCAGTTAGGAGGTGTGGCCTTGTGGGAGTAGGAATGACTTGGTTGGAGGAGGTGGGCCACTAGGGGGTGGACTTTAAGGTCTCAGAAGCTCAAGGCTGGCCAGTGTGTTACTGTCACTTCCTGCTACCTGAGGACCCAGATATAGAACTCTCAGCTCTTTCTCCAGCATTTCTGCCTGAATGCCTCCATGATTATCACTATGACAATAAGGGACCAAATCAGCAATTTGAAAGTATACCTGAAAGCTATAGGGAAAAAAAAAAGCAAGCACACCAAAAAGAAGAATGCAGGAAATAATCAAAATCAGGACTGAAACCAATTAGATCGAAATACAGAAAACAATACAAAGAATGAAAAAAATCCAAGTGCTGGTTCTTTGGAAAATCAACAAGATAGACAAACCCTTAGACAAACTAACCAAAAGACAGAGAGATGCTATCCAAATTAACAAAATCAAAAATGAAAGGGAAGACTTAAGAAGAGACACTTAGGAAATTCAAAGAATCATTAGGTCTTATTTTAAAACCTTGTACTCAACAAGATTGGAAAATCTTAGTGGAATGAGTGATTTTCTAGACAGATATCACTTACCAAAGTTAAATCAAGATAAGGTAAAATATTTATATATCTCCATACTCTCTAATAAAATAGAAGCAGTCATCAAAACTCTCCCCCCATCCCCCAAAAAAGCCCAGGGCCAGATGGTTTTAGTGCAGAATTCTACCAGACTATGAAAGAAGAGCTAATTCCAATTAGCCAAACTTATTCTATGAAGCCACAGTCAACCTGATACTAGAACCACACAAAGATTCAACAAGGAAAGAGAAAATTTAGACAGATTTCCTTTATGGACATCAATGCAAAAATACTCAATAAAACACTTGCAAACCAAATACTGGAACCATCAAAAACATCACCACCATGATAGAGTAGATTTCATCACATTTGGAAGCAGAGATGGTTCAATATACAGAAATCCATCAACAGAAACCAGAATTAAAAAGAAAAGTGAAAGAAAAACCCCACCTAATCATCTCATGAGAAGCTAGAAAAGCCTTTGACAAAATCCAACACCCTGCATGTTAAAAGTATTAGAGAGATTAGGGATACAAGGCACATACCTAAACATAGCAAAAGCAATATACAGCAAGCCAATAGCCAACATCAAACTAAATGCAGAGAAATAAAGCATTTCCACCAAAATCAGGGACAAGAAACAGTGTCTCACTTTCTCCCTATCTATTCAATACAATACTTGAAGTTCTAGCAAATGCAATAAGAGAGATAAAGAGAATACATATTGGAAAGGAAGAAGTCAAAGTATTGCTATTTGTGGATGATATGATAGTATACATAATCCACCCTAAAAATTCTATCAGAGACCTCTTACAGCTGATAAACTTCAGCAAAGAGGCTGAATATAAAATTAACTCAAAACTTTAGCCTATGGGTAGAGAAAGAAATTACAGAAACAACATGTTTTACAACATTCAAGAATAATATAGACTATCTTGGTATAACTCTAACCAAGCAAGTTAAAAATCTGTATATCACAAAATTCAAGTCCCTGAAGAAAAAATCCGAAGAAGATATCAGAAGATGGTCATGGATAGATAGGATTAACAGAGTATTCTCAGAAAAGGTAACTCTAATGGGTGAGAAGCACTTAAAGAAATGTTTGAAGTCCTTAATGACTGGGGAAATGCAAATCAAAACAAAATTCTGATATTCTATCTTATAGCAACCAGAATGGCTGAGATTAAAAATTCAAGCACATGCTGGTGAGGATGTAGAACAAGGAGAACTTTCTTCCATTCCTGGTGGGAATGCAAACTTGTACAACCATGTTGGAAATAAAATTGGCTGTTTCTCAGAAAACTAGGAATGGTTTTACAAGACCAAGATATGCCAATCCTGAGCACATACACAAAAAGACACCCTACCATCCCACAAAAACAGGTGCTCAATTACGTTCATGGCAGTTTTATTCATAATAGTCAGAAACTGGAAACAATGTGCATGTCCTTCAACTGAAGGATGGATAAAAAATGTGGTACATCTGCACAAAGGAACACTATTCAGCTATTAAAACCAAAGCCATCATGAGTAAGGTAACCAAGTGCACCCCCCAAAAAAAAACCATTTATGGTATGTACTCACATTTAGGTTGTTATTAGCCATTAAATAAAGAATACCTATGCTACACTCCACAGACCCAAAGAAACTTAAAAAAAAAAAAAAGGCACAAGGAACAATGTTTGAATCTCACTTAGAAGGGGGAATAAAATAGACATAAGAGGCAAATGGAGGGAGGGAACTGGGAAGGAGAGGGGATAGGATGGAGAATGAAGGGTGCAGGATCACATGTGAGGAAGGACAGGAGAGAAAGCTAAATGGTCATGATAATGATTGGAAATCTGCAACTGACAGGTGGGAAGGTGAGGGGCATCTCCAGGACAAGACAGAGGCCTGGGATAAGGAAGATACCCTGTAGTAGGAGGCCGGCCCGCGGCCTACATGAACCTGGTATTCCTGGAAGGCAGGTTGGGGTTGAAAGAGAGAGAGAGACTAGATGGTGAGAAAAGAATGAAGCCAAGACAAATTTTTCTCTGATCAAGGCCCATGAGTTTAATAAGAAACTGTGCTTAAAAGGGGGAAGGTCCCTCCCCCTCCCCCTCTCCCCCCAGTCCATCCTTGGTGCTTTGTTGCCATGCTGTCAGCACTTGGTCACCAGGCTTATTCAGGAATATCTCAGGAAGACAGGTTTGGCCTCTTTGCAGGTAGCAAAATCTCAGGGCAGTTAACACTTCAAAAGAAGCCAACCAAGTCAGAAAGCTGCACCGCAGGTGGCCCCACCTCAGTGGCCTCTGCATCAGCCTGCTCCAGGCTGGGGGAGGCTACAGTACCAAAAATCTTTGGGTGACCTTAGCTGTGACTCACAGCATTGCAGATATGCAATCTGAAGAGGTCATCTCCTGTAGCCAAGCAGCAACCTCAGTGGAGTGATGGAGACACCAACTCAGTCACAATACTTTCCATCCCAAATTTATCCTGTCTACAAGAAATGCATGTATGGAGGTTCAAACCAAGGCTGAGGGACTGACCAATCATTAAACAGACCAACTAGAGACCTATCCCATAGACAAGTACCAATCCTTGACACTATTAATGATATTCTGTTGTACTTGCAGACAGGAGTCTAGCACATTCTCTGAGAGGCTCCACCCAGCAGCTGACTCAGAGATGCAGAGACCCATCTATGAAGAGTGAATGGAGCTTTAGGACTCTTATTGAAGAGTTGGGGGGAGGATTTCAGATCCTGAACGGGTCAGGAATTCCACAGGAAAAATATCAGAATCAACTCACCTGGAGCCTTGGGGCCCTCAGAGTCTGAACCACCAACCAAATGACCTATCCCCTATCCCTGTACATATACCAGTTGTTCAGCTTGGTATTCATGTGGCTCTGAAACAACTGGAGGGGCCTATTCCAAAATCTGTTGCCTGTAAGTGGAATATATTCTTCTACCTGGGCTTCCTTGTCTGATATCATTTTGAGATGATGCACCTAACCTTGCAGACACTTGATGTGCCAGGGTAGTGGGAAAATACAGACTACTCTCAGAGTAAAAGGGGAAAGAGGATGGCAGGTAGGATTGTGAGAGTGGGTGAGCAGGAGCAGAAGGCAGTGAGCAGAATGTAAAGTAAATAAAAACAAACATAAAATTACATTATTGCATTTTGTTTGGAATTTAGTTGTAGTTGTTTTGTGACAGGGTCTCACAGTATTTCCTATGCTGGCCTATATCAAGACCACTATTTAGGACAGGTTGGCCTCAAATGTATGTCCAACTTAGTTCCTCTGCCTCCTAACCTGATGCATGTTGGGATCATAAGCATGTACCATGACTAGATAAAAATTTCATTATTTGCAGATGTCATGTATACCAAACAAAGGTAGGAATATCTCTGGGTCCCTGTAGTCCAAGTACTGAAGAGACTGAGGAGGGAAGATCACCAGAATCCAGTCTATCAAGACTAATATAGGCAAAATAATAAAGCTTTTGATAAAAATAAAAGCCAACAGAGAAAGAAAGAAAAAAGAAAAGAGTATATACTCTTAAGATTAATGTATCAAATGTGGCTAATTGTTATATTAAAGGTTAGCCTTGAAAGTTGATTTTATTTTCCAGCTATGCAATTTTCCTTTTAGTTTTATTCACTAAATTCTGTCAGAAATTCATTATGCAATTTCTTGTACATTTTTACAGACTTTTTCATAAATATTTTAAATATATTTTTACTACTTATCCACTATAGTAAAATCGACTTTGTCAACATAGGACCTTATTTAATCTGTTAATTCAAACTGCAGATGGAAGGCAATTACAAGTTTATCATAACAAGTCTGTCACTTAGCTTAAATATTTCATTCAACATATTCTTTGTACCATAATTTTAATATTCTTTGTAACATTCAAACATAATAGGAGATTAAACCGTCCTTTTACTATTAACTAAGCCACCAAGGTTTATGACACAAACTGTAAAGGGATATATGTCATAAGGTGAAATATTATTATATATTGTCTTGCCTTTAATCTCATATTGGAATTAGTTTTTTGTTTCTAAGAACTTTTGTTGTATCATAGCTGTAGTTTTATGGGAAACTGTGATTGGGTGCATGGAAATAATTTTGTTCATTGCTCACTGCTCTTAGCATCTCTGAATAAATTGATAAAGGAAAGGAATGAGCTTCATGGTAAAATCAACCTGCTCCAGACGCAAATAAACAATATAAGTGTGCCCTTGAAGAGAATCTCCTCTCCAGCAGCCATAGAGCTCACGTTACCTATTAAGTTTACAATGAGATAGTTGAAGTGACCAAGAAATGATGCTTCTAATTTCACAGTAGTACTTCCTATATTTGTTGCATCTTCAAGCTGGGCATAGTCAATGAATATACAAATAATTGTCATTTTGTACAACTTTAGTCTTCACCATTAGCAATAGAAAACAAAGGAAATGAAACTCCTTTTGTTTTAATATGAGCCATGTAATCAATTTATTTTATCAGACAAGAAAAATATTGATATTATACAATCTTTTCCTTCATCCTGTAGAAATTTAATGAATTCAAATGTAAACATTATCATTTTTTTCTCTATAGGTGTTAGATTCAGAGCTAAATAGTAGTAATAATTATTTTTTTAAAAACTTAAAAATATTAAGGTAACTTTAAATGCATTCCTTAGAAGTCTTCCTTAACTATACTGCTCTGACAGTTTCATAAATATGAATAATATGTAAGTGGATTCTGGCATGCTATGCAAGCTAAAGGCTAAATCCAGGCTTAAAGTCCTTTTGATAAGGTAACTGCATCAACTGATAAAGCTTATTTATACATATAAGCTTGATAAAACTTGAGCACTCACTGGAACTGGTGGTTTGAGCCTTTTATCAAAGATTTTTAATGCTAGTAGTATGAAATGCATCATGAAACTGCCTCATAATTTTAATATTTTCAACAATCTCTATAGTGTCATTTTCTATTAATTTTAATAATTTTTCATTTCTCCTGGTTCTTTTGCCTCCCTTCCCCCTAGGCCTTACATTTCAAACCAATTTTGATTAAATACACCTATTTTCCTCCTACTATATATTTATTCATATTTTCCTCAGAAGTTGAACATTCTCTTCTTAGGTCTCTCAAAAATGAATTATTATGAAGCGTTATAATTATGTTTATAATTTGTCATACCCATTAAAAGATGAAGTTATTAACATATTTATATTCTGATAAAGGGAGGTTAAAAATATAGAGCATACAATTTGCTAATGCATGCAATAATGTACTTCCAGATCTGTGTCAGAAAGGAAAAATTCAACACTTCTGTCTATCTAGTCCTAAAGAAAATTATTATATAAATTCCTGACAGTTATCTTCTTAAAATAAGTAGGCACAAAAAAATGTTTCATTAAAAATTTATACTTCTGAAGTAAATTGTTAAAATATGATATACTTCTAAAGTAAATTGTTAGTTATTTCCAGTTGAAATTGATCTAACCCATTTCCTTTTGATTTTTCAAACATTTCATGCAGTGTAATATAGTTCACTAAATTATGTTCCCTGAACAAGTGGCTCTATCAGAAATTCAAAAATATTTACATGGAGTATCATATACATGGGGGAATCTAGTACAATTTAAATATCGACTATGGGAGGGAGAACAGATGTTGAAGATATCAGTTTCTTAATTGTTCATGTTTGCTTTCAGAATTCCATGAAACCATAATAACCCCCTTCTTGGAATCACACTGTCTTAGATCCAAGGAATTAAGGATTTTCTAAATGAACTAACCTATCTAGTGGAGAATTACTGAACAAACAGTAATAATGTATAATTTTGTCTTTCCTAAAACAGATTGACAGAAACATTTTTATTAGCGTTTTCAACAGCAACATTTTATTTCAAATTCCTCAAACCAGTTTTCCCAGTTCTAAATTTTTCTTACATTCAGTTTTTCATGGTTTTTCCTCATTCATCATTCCTATAATTTCTAATTGATATAATTCCTATAGTTCATTATTTTATAAACATCAGAAGACTGTCACTTGAGCAAACATGTTATAAGTACTGAATTTTCAAATTTACACTAAAATACTTTTGGTCAGTGAGAAAACAACCCCATTGTTCTCAATATTCTCAGTAAAATAATTCAAGCTTCCTACAAGTATTTTGTTTCTGGAAGCACTGTGTCAAATTCCCCTGGGAAAGCAGTACACATACTTCAAGAAGGGCAAATGCTATAGTGCCTTGTTCATCCCATATTTTTTTAATCACACAGTAGAATTGCTTACATATGGTTCTTCTGGAGTACATCTTAGCTAGGATTAGAAAGCATGAATGATGAGGAGTTCTCAAAATTAATACTACACTGTGAGTACTGATTTATAATCTTTGAAGATTTTGCAGTGTGATATGATAATTTACTGTCCATAGAAATGAAGCACTAGCTTCATTTCTCTGGGAATTATTGCATTTAATTTTTAAGAAAGGATTTCTTCCATCTTTTATTGGTACTTGAACAGAATTGGTTTTTGCCAGTGGAATAATTTCCATTGCACTGTGCAAGATTTCTTCAATATGGTCTGAGTTATGTGACACAAGGAGCTCCTTCATGATGCATCAAAAGTGTAAGCTGGAAAATGTATACTTTAAGTAGTTCAGTGTCTGTTTACCTTTCTCTAGTTTCATTCCACAAAGGTATTGGAGATGTGTGTATGTGTGTGTGTGTGTGTGTGTGTGTGTGTGTGTGCATGTGTGTATGTGTGTTTATCCTCTTTTCTAGATCTTTTCAACAATTCTCTTTTTATGTTTCAATATTTTATGTTTTTATGTTTTTCATATAAATTCATAATTTTCCACCAAGTTCTAAGTAATGTATATTACTAAGCTGATATTCAACTATTGAATTCTAATCAACAAAAGTATGTCTAGCATTTTATTGGATCTCTAAGAAGCAACTACCTTTAAAGTCCATATTGTGAAACGTGTATCAGAATCTTGTCATAGTTTTAGTTATACACAACTCACAACTGATATCTCAACCCCCCTAAGAGGAATTGGATTTATCTTATAAAAGGATGCTTAAATATGCAAAGGTTAAAACAACAAGAAAAATACAAAGAATGAGAAAAGAGGGAAAGAAACAATGGATTAAATAGGGCAGGAGAGTCTTTGTGGGGTAATCTTTGTGAACTGCTTACCAGAATAAAACTATTAAAATATATTTCCATAAAACCATGCAATGTACAATGACAGCATGAAAGTGTGTTTCAAATATTTTTAAAGGACTGGAACTCTGCAAAGAATTCATTATCCACGCTCAAGCCCAAGCATTTAACAGTTTTCCACTCAACCGTAGAGTTTTCGACCACCAACAATGGACTTTAACAAAAACAAATGAATAAGTAGAGTTAAAAATGTTACTTGGAATTGTATTAGAACCAGAAAGCCACTAGAAAATGTTTTGTGATATTAGCCTAGATGTAGTACTTTGCAACAAAGACAAAAACCATAACTTACTTTCTTTCTTTCTTTCTTTCTTTCTTTCTTTCTTTCTTTCTTTCTTTCTTTCTTTCTTTCTTTCTTTCTCTCTCTCTCTCTCTCTCTCTCTCTCTCTCTCTCTCTCTCTCTCTCTCTCTCTTTCTGTCTTTCTTTCTTTCTTTCTTTCTTTCTTTCTTTCTTTCTTTCTTTCTTTCTCTCTTCAGTCATTCCCTATCAACCCTAACAATTGAGAGTTTACAAACATGAAGAGAAATTTTAGAAAATTATATTATGTTTCATTATGTTTTAAAGTTTTGGCATTAGTACATTTTGGATATTGTGTGTAGGTGAGGTGTGGATATGTTTGTATGTGTCAAGTAACAGTTGTATGAAGAACAATGCCATATTTTGAAGTAAAAATATGTAGAAAATTTTACAGATCCATTAATATATTTTAATACTAAAAATTAGCAAAACATATAAATTATCAATAAAAGAAAATACTATGCTTTGGTTAATGACTTATCAATTTTCCTTAATGCCTAATAAAATTCTGAAAGCATCAATTTGTTTCAACGTCACCTTGGAACTTATTTAATGGAAATATAACTAACATTTAAATGCTAGAAATATTCTCATATGTTCTTTAATACAATTGATGCATTGCCTATTAGACTTATATTTTGTAATGTATTTTTATTTATGAATTTGTATTGATGTGAAACTATCATATAAAAAGTATAAAAACTATAGGTCAGGAAGAGAAAGTAACTTAACCAATCTTAGAGAATCAGAAAATAAAGTAATGTGGTTAATCGAGTATTCATAAACACACATACACACATGCACACATACACACCACTTACTGACATCATCATAATATTGAATTTGCAGCTACTCCTCTCTTCTTCTGATATGTTGGCAAATCCGATTCTCAATGAATAATACCAAAAATCTGGTGTTTTCCATCAATACATCAGTTTTCTCTTGGAAACCTCCTCTTTGCTGGAGAGAAATGGAGTAGATCTGGGGGAAAGTAGAGGTGGTGAACCTAGAAGAATGGTGAGAGGACAAACTGTGATTGCAATTTATTATATGGGAGAAGGAACCATTTTTAACAAAAATAAGTACCAAAAGTGATCATTTTTGCTAATGTTTTATCTATATGCACCTTTCTAATTTTATATTAGTTTTTTGAGAATTTGATTCAGTATACTTTGATCATATTCATCTCCTCTGTCTATTCCTTCCAGATCAAACCTACTTTCCTAACCACCTAGCTTTGTGTCCTCTTTTTCCTCTCTTTGCCATCCGTCTTACTGCTCTAGCTATGTCCTTAAGCACTACATTAAATAGGAGTGGAAAAAGTGGGGAACCTTGTCTTGCTCCAATAAAGAATTAATGATAACCAGAACAAAAAAAAATCTCAGAAGACTGTTAGAAATCTTTGCATTTGCCTATTATTTATGAAACATGTTTTAAAAAATGATGGACTGGGAAATGCCTTTATCTTTATGAGCAATTGTTACTTTTGAATAGGACCTAAGTTCCATTCCCAGCACCAGCATGGTGACTTACAATTTCTCTGTAATTTCAGTTTCAGGGATCTGATACCCTCTTCTAGTCTTCATGGGCACCAAGTACGCATGTACTATACATACATATACATGAATGAATTCAAAGACTCATATACATAAAATAAAAATAAGTCCATATCTTAAAAGTAATAGGGAACCCATATGTAAATCAAAAGTCATTATTCCAAATTTGACTCCCTTTGTTATTAATTGCCTTGTTGTTACAAATGATCATAGCATATAATAGAATTTTTTAAATATTTATTTAATTAAAATTAATTAATCCAGTGACTAGTAGCTTTAATCAACTAATTTGCTCCAATAATTTTGGCTTTCTTCTGTTTCATCCTCATTTACTTATCTCACATGGCTGTCATTCTTAAAAGTAATATAACATTTTGACTTGCAGCAACTGTATTTCATAGCAGAAGAAACGAAATGACCTGCTAGAAAGTAGAGGCAAGAAAAGAAAAGAATCTAGATGATCAAAATTACTTATACTAACTGTAATTAGAAGAAAATAAAGGATGAAAAGTTTTTAGTTCTATTTGATGTGAGATATATTTGATCCACTCGTTTTCTTCATGTACTTGTGAATTTGGTCAGGGATATAAATAATGGAGAAATTCTTTTCTTTGAAATTACATCTCAAAGAAAAGCCTGTCCTGACTCTTTATGTCAGTATAAAATCGTTCCCCTGCACTCAAAGGTACACTTCTTAAAAGCTCATCTACACTTCTTCCTCTTCTCCAGAATGGTCCTGGTAGAAATAATGTTTGGAATGTAATTTAGGTTCAAAGAAAACTATCACATTTATCATGAAATGAAATTTAAAACGGCTCTTAAGGAAGCTCTTTAAATAGCCAGTCAGTAACAATCCAGGAAAAAATGCTGTAGCTGAGCCTTTTAACACCAGTGCTTTTGTAAAAACTGAACTACATTATTCTTCAGAAATTGCTAATTGCTGTGCTGATACTCCCTGGCAAACAACGGAGGCTGCATGTTAGAAAACCATCATCTACCATACTGTGGATGCTCATTGATTCTTTCTTTGACAACATAATGTGATGTAGATAATAAGCTATTGTAGAAAGGAGGGCCTGGCTTCTGGAGTGAGATTATAACTCCTCCCCTTAAGGATATAAAGGAAACAAAGAATGCACCATGAATCTCCCATACATTACATCTCCATTTATTTCTCCAGGGACTATAAATTATTTACATCATAGAAGTTCAGATGGAAATCTTCTCATTCTATGCACAAAACTCCTAAAATTTTTATTTGAAATATTCTAAATAGAGATCTCCTGCAAAGCATTAAAACACCTTATCCCTCATTTTGCACTGTAGGTGTCCTCTTAAATTTTAAAATAATTACCAGGATAGAATCCTCTTCAGGTAATGTGCCAAGTGGTAGAAACAGGAAAAACTCAGCTAACAAGAAGATGGAAGTTCCTGGGCCTCCTTACAAGGTGTGTGAGGACCCAAAAAGGATGTCATTATTTTCTTTTTGTCATCTATTAATTATTGGTTGTTTAAAACAGAACTGGAATGATGATTATTATACTTATTATCAATTACTCCCATAAGAAGTTTTTAATATGAAAAAGAACAGCAGCTCAGATGCCACAAAGTCAGAAAGGACAGTTTTAGAAAGAATATACTAAAGAAAAATCAATCCTAAGAGGCACTCACCTAATGGAACTAACAGCAATGCCAGCTGACCATGTTACTTTGTCCTTCCTCTGTCTCTCTCCAGAAGTCAGGTCCTCCTTTCTATAATAGCTTATTATCTACATCACATTTGTGATTAAGCAATAGAACTACAAAAGGTGGGACAATAGAGTATCTAGAATAATTTCCAGACATCACAGTATAAGAGATGTTTCTAATTCCTGTCAAACACAAAGGGCCTTGAGGTGGGAGTGTGGTGTTGGTTGGGGGAGCACCTATATAGAAGCAGGTAGGATGGGATAGGGGGTTTGTAGAAGGGAAACTGGGATGGGGGATAGCATTTGAAATGTAAATAAATAAAATAACCAATAAAAAAGAATGGGCCAACATACACAGAAAAATAGATTAAGAATAAAAAGAAAGAGTAAAATCACTATAGATAGGACTAACATTCACTAAACATTACTAGAACAGCAGGGTTTTAGTGAGTTGTACTTCAGAGAAAAGCACCTTGAGATCACTACTTTTAATATGCATACTATCCTATAAATTATATATATATATATATATATATATATATATATATATATACACACACATATATATATATATATCAAAACTGCTCGTTATTATTGGAAATACTGAAACAAAAACACTATTCCCAACTTAACTGCAATACTCACATGTAATAATATAAATATACATAAGCGAGGATATTGTATTGAAATTTTGCTTTTACCTGTTTAGATAAGGTATATTTTAAAACTTTAATTTGTAAAGAAAAGCTAAGTAATGAGACTTTTACCAACTAACTTGACCTGGTACTTCTGAGAATCACACAGCTGAAAAATGTTCACATGTATAACAAGCAATGGGACTGAAAAAACTAGTAAGATGACTCCAAAATAAGAACAGTCCAGGCCATATTGCTAAGCCCATATATTAATACATTTCTTAAAATTCTGTTTGTAGTAAATGACTAACACAGTTATCCAAAATGGGAAAAGAATTTAAAAAACGAAGGGTCATAAAATGTTCATCTCTAGATGGAACATCTATATTTCACCCTTTCCAACCACCCTTTCCTCAGGGATCACTGTAGGAAATGGAAGAAACAGTCCAAGAGACACAGATTATAGATGAATACAAGGAAACTCCAGTCACAACAGGGAAGCTGCACTTATGAACTCACAGTGAGTTCACAGCAGCATACACAGCCCTGTATAAACTTAAGCCAGACCAAAAACCAACACACAGAATGAAGGTGGACATGAAGCCAAGAAACCATTTGTAAGTGGTAGCTGCAGAAAGAGACTCAGTTTTCTTTGTCAGTATTGCCATTATGAGCTAGACCACAATCTAGTACAATCTACACATTCATTAATATATGGGGAGCATAAATTTGTCTTGATGAAGATAAAAAACTTTGAAGGACATCAGAAAGTTGAGTGAGTGAATCTAGTAGGAGCTGAATAATGAATGAATATGGTCAAAACTCATCATGAAATTCTCAACAAACTGAAATATTTTTAAAGAAAAATATTTATCTTTTCAGAAATATATCCCCCAAAACTTTAAATAAGAATTATTATGTCTACATTGTCTTTACCAAATGTAAATCATTATTCCAAATCAATATTTCTTGTTTAAAGGTATACAAGTTCAATAAATTATTATATACTTACAGACAAAAAAAAAAAAAAAAGAACAGTCCAGGCTCAGTTCCATTGTTCAAACACATCACTTCCTTAAAGAATAATTAACAAAATAGTCCCCAAAACAGCACAAAAATGAGCACTGTGAGACACTTATTGACATAAATGCTATTCTACTACCAAAACTATGTAAAGATAAGGAAAAGAAGAAATTATAGACACATTTCCCTGTAGGACATGCATGTAACATCTCAACAAAATACTTGAAGAAAGAACATTCACTGCAATTAACTTGAATTCATTCCAGACAGCAGGGATCGCTCAGCATATACAAATCAACAAGCATAATTATCTCAATATATGAAGAAAGGCTTTTGACAAAATATAACATCCCTTCACCATAAGATTTCTGAACAAACTGGAAATTTTTAAAAAGCATAGCTCAACATATTAAGGGGCTTTGTATAATAAACATATAGAAATCCTTATACTAAAACTTTTTTTTAAAAAATCTCACTCGTTCCCTTAAAAGCAGAAGGTATCCTTTTTTCTACTCATTCAACATGGTACTGGAAGTGTTAGCTACAGCGATAAGACAAGAAAGGAAAATAAAAGGTGGACAGATAGGGGAAAAGAAATTGATGTATTCCTTTTTGTGTCAAACAATAAGCAGTTTTAATTTAAGTAAAATGGTTCCTGGTTGAACAAAAATTTGTTAAGAATAACATTTAAGTGAGTGTTTCTAAATTGTTACACAACATTGGTCAGAGAAGATCCAACATGTGTAGATGGAACTTACCTTGAATTAATTTCCATGTGTAAGAGATCTGAACCTTCCAACACGGATATGGGAGGGCCTCATGAACCACCCCTCCCTCAATTGAGTAGCCACTGACAGGTTATGGTTGCTGGGAAAGGGAAAGTTGCTTTCCTTTAAAGGTATGGGTCCCGGAAAGTTGAACCCATTGGTAGGTCCACTGTATCCCAGTGGATGGCCTTAAATACAGTACATGCACAGTGTAAACTGGACTCCATGAGACACACACAAAAAATAAGGACCCAAGTTTGGGAAGGAGTGAGAGAGTGGATCTGGAAAGAGTTGCAGAAGGAGTGGAGATGAAGATGATCATAAATACATCATATGCATGCAAGTAATTTTCAAAAAATAAAATGTTAGTTTTTCAAAGAGAATCATTTTTAAGTCCAAATATCAAGTATTCATTTTTAACTTTTTCTCCTTACCTGGTTATATTTATTATGTTGCTCTATTTAAGAAAATGTTTATTTTAATTATTAAGTAACATTAATCAGAAAACAAATATTCAATGTTAGGAATCTACAGTACTAAAGACTAAAAAACACATCAAGAAGTTAAATCCAAAGTTATTTTTTAAACCTGTATAACTTGAGTCAGTTCTAACACTGATAAGTTAAAAAAAAAAAAAGACAGTATTAAGGTTGATGAGATGACTCAGTGGACAAAGTACTTGATGTACAATCATAAGGATCTGAGATTTTATTACTACATAAAAGCAGTATATACTAATACACAGTACAATCATAGTACTTGAGGGCAAGAATACAGATAGAGGGATACAAGGGAGATCACAGGCTAGCTGAAGTGGTGAACTCCAAGTTCACTGTGAGACTGTGTACCCCCCCACACATACAAAAAAACATATATATATATATATATATATATATATATATATATATATATATAAATTTTTTTCTGAGACAGTATTTCTCTTGTAATCTTGGCTGTTCTCGAACTTTCTCTATAGATGAAACTGGTCTCAAACTCAGAGATCCACCAAGACCATATCAATAAAAATAATCTGGACACTGATACAGGAAGGTAACGAGAACAGAGTTCTGGTCTCCACATCCACATACATGCAATTATGTATACACAAATACACACAAACACAATTAGTTAATTAATTAATGTTTTTAATAGAAAATATTATTTACTTATATTGATTTTATTTGCTTTGCTTTGTTTTGGGGGGGGTTATTTGCCTGTAGAAGACAGGGTTTTTTTTAATTGTTTGAGAGTTTCATATATACACATAATGTATTCTTATTAAATATATCCCTATTATTTCCCCTCCAGTTACTCCTGTATCCCCACTACCATCTCTCAATCCCATCTTCATGGTTCCCTTTTTATGTAAATGTTTTGTTCTCTTGAGAATTTCATATATAATTATTATATTTCTACCCCTCCCTTCCCCATCCAAACACCTCCCATGGCTGACTCAAAATCATGACCTCTTCTCACTTATTATTGGTTTTGCATCCATGCACAAGTTTTACATGCAACACACGCACGCGCACACACACACACACACACACACACACACAGACACCCTACTCAGTTTATTTAGTACTTACCTCTTGGAATTTGATAAACCATCAGGGGGATTTGTCCCTGGAGAAAATGGATTCTCTTGCTGTCAGCAGTCAGTGACTACCTATGGCTTTTCCCCTCTAGCAGTGAAGCCTTACAAAATTTCCCTATCAATGTTAGCATGTTTACTGCTGTGGTCATTATACAAGTCTTGCTTAAGAAACTATGTCATTGAGATTTCTTGGGTGCTGCTTTTGTGTAATACCTAAGAGACATTTTTCTTCTAGCAGGCATGCAGGTCCTCTAGGGCTTAAAGCCTTTATGCTCTCTTTTCCATACCATTTCCTGAGTCTTGGGTGTATGGACAATGTTAAAGATGTATCAACTGAGAATAGGTAACACAAAGTCAGTTATTCTCACTTGACAAGTCATTTGACAAGTTGTGGATCTCTGTGTTACCTTCCCACTTATGCAAAAAAGCAACTTCTTTGATAAAGGCAGAAAGCTATACTTATCTGTGTGTACAATGATAAATAGTTTGATTTCAGATAGGAATTATATATGAATCTTATTCTTCTGATTCATCACCCATGAATGGAACAGTACATTGTAATTACATTTTCCATAACTAATTCATTGCAAATGCTGCTTGGCCTACTATCAAAATAAATATGCTGAATAAATTTACTTACTTCCATGTTTTTTGCTACCAATTTAGCCCAAACAGTATCTTAGAATATTTTAATAACCTCTTAGGGTTGTTTTAAGATTCAATGTGTGTTTGACTTAAGATTGTCATGTTTTATAATTCAAAAACACGAATATATTAATTGAACTGAAGTTTTTTCTATAATTTCACCTATAAGAGTTAAACTGACAGAGGAAAATGAAAGAATGAAAAGTAAGAGCAACCTCAATGGCAGGGATAGATCTCGATTGGTCTTAGAGGGGGGCCTCAAGAACCAGTAGCATAGGATCCAAGGGTGCAGGACTTCCCACCCAGAGTCTGAAAGGGGGTTTTGTAATTGAGGGTAGGAAAGGAGCTATGGCCTTGCGAGACAAAGAAACTGCTTTTTCTGGATTAAATTATATTTAAAATTGCACGTGTGAGATATGTTAAATTGTTTGCCTTAATATGTCCCAGGATACAGTGTATGGTGTAAGGAAAAGCTGCTTTCCTGAAATTTCATGAGTAGTAGATATCCTTAAACCCTGGGCCTCTTTTAAGAGTCCTGCATCAAAGACATTTCCTTTTAATCTGTTTCTTCATGTTGTTGTTGCCCTAATCTATCACCCATAAGTATTTCTATGAAATTTCTTGTATTTATGCTCATAAAATGTACTTTGAGAGACATTAAGGTGGCTGGCTCATTTGGTAAGGACATTTACTAGCAAGCCTAAAGGCCTGAGTTCAATACTTCAGAACCCAAATATTAAGAAAAGAAAGCCCACTCCTTCAAATTGTTTTCAGACCTCCACATGTATGCTCAGGCATCCAAGAGCACAAACACATACACAAAATGATAAATAGATAGATAGAAAGATAGATAGATAGATAGATAGATAGATAGATAGATAGATAGATAGATGTTTTGTTTTATTATTTATTTATTTACATTCCAGCAATTGCCCCTGTTCCTGGTCCCCTTGGTTGGTGGCTCAGTCTCTGGGAGCTCCCTGGGGTCTAGGTTAGTTGAGACTGCTGGTCTTCCTATGGGGTTGCCCTCCTCTTCAGCTTTTTCAATCCTTCTCCTAATTCAAACATAAGAATCCCTGACTTCACTATACCAGCACCATGCAGTTTTTATCACAATTGCTCTGTAATAAAGCTTTAGGTTAGGCATGGTGATTCCACCAGAGGTACTTTTATCTTTTATCCTGCTATCCTAGGTTTTTTGTTATTCCAGATGAATTTGCAGATTGTTCTTTCTAATTCGTTGAAGAATTGAGTTGGAATTTTGATGGGGATTGCATTGAATCTGAGGATTGCTTTTGGCAAGATAGCCATTTTTACAATGTTAATCCTGACAATCCATGAGCATGGTAGATCTCTCCATCTTCTGAGATCTTCTTTAATTTCTTTCTTCAGAGACTTGAACTTTTTATCATACAGATCTTTCACTTCCTTAGTTAGAGTCACGCCAAGATACTTTATATTATTTGTGACAGACAAGTAGACCAACAGAATAGAATTGAAGACCCAGAAATGAACCCACACACCTATGGTCACTTGATCTTTAACAAGGGAGCTAAAATCATCCAGTGGAAGAAAGACAGCATTTTCAACAAATGGTGCTAGCACAACTGGTTGTTATCATGTAGAAGAATGCGAATTGATCCATTCCTATCTCCTTGTACTGAGGTCACATCTAAGTGGATCAAGGAAATTCACATAAAACCAGAGACACTGAAACTGATAGAGGAGAAAGTGGGGAAAAGCCTTGAAGATATGGGTACAGGGGAAAAATTCCTGAATAGAACAGCAATGGCTTGTGTTGTAAGATCTAGAATTGACAAATGGGACCTCATGAAACTGCAAAGCTTCTGCAAGGCAAAAGACACTGTCAATAAGACAAAAAGACCACCAACAGATTGGGAAAGGATCTTTACCTATCCTAAATCAGATAAGGGACTAATATCCAATATATATAAATAACTCAAGAAGGTGGACCCCAGAAAATCAAATAACCCCATTAAAAAATGGGGCTCAGAACTGAACAAAGAATTCTCACCTGAGGAATACCGAATGGCTGAGAAGCACCTGAAAAAATGTTTAACATCCTTAATCATGAGGGAAATGCAAATCAAAACAACCCTGAGATTCCACCTCACACCAGTCAGAATGGCTAAGATAAAAACTCAGGCGACAGCAGATGCTGGCGAGGATGTGGAGAAAGAGAAACACTCCTCCATTGTTGGTGGGATTGCAAGCTTGTACAACCACTCTGGAAATCAGTCTGGCGGTTCCTTAGAAAATTGGACATAGTACTACCGGAGGATCCAGCAATACCTCTCCTGGGCATATATCCAGAAGATATCTCAACAGGTAAGAAAGACACATGCTCCACTATGTTCATATCAGCCTTATTTATAATAGCCAGAAGCTGGAAAGAACCCAGATGCCCCTCAAAAGAGGAATGGATACAGAAAATGTGGTACATTTACACAATGGAGTACTACTCAGCTATTAAAATGAATGAATTTATGAAATTCCTAGCCAAATGGATGGACCTGGAGGGCATCATCCTGAGTGAGGTAACCCAATCACAAAGAAACTCACACAATATGTACTCACTGATAAGTGGATATTAGCCCAAAACTTAGTATACCCAAGATATAAGATACAATTTGCTAAACGCATGAAACTCAAGAAGAATGAAGACCAAAGTGTGGACACTATGCCTCTTCTTAGAATTGGGAACAAAACACCCATGGAAGGAGTTACAGAGACAAAGTTTGGAGCTGTGACGAAAGAATGGACCATCCAGGGCTGGAGAGATGGCTCAGTAGGTAAGAGCACCCGACTGCTCTTCCGAAGGTCCAGAGTTCAAATCCCAGAAACCACATGGTGGCTCACAACCATCCATAACGAGATCTGACTCCCTCTTCTGGAGTGTCTGAAGACAGCTACAGTGTACTTACATATAAATAAATAAATCTTTAAAAAAAAAAAAGTATGGACCATCTAGAGACTGCCATATCCAGGGATCCACCCCATAATCAGCTTTCAAATGCTGACACCATTGCATACACTAGCAAGATTTTGTTGAAAGGTCCCAGATATAGCTGGCTCTTGTGAGACTATGCCGGGGCCTAGCAAACACAGGAGTGGATGCTCACAGTCAGCTATTGGATGGATCACAGGGCCCCCAATGGAGGAGCTGGAGAAAGTACCCAAGGAGCTAAAGGGATCTGCAACCCTATAGGTGGAACAACATTATGAACTAACCAGTACCCCGGAGCTCTTGACTCTAACTGCATATGTATCAAAAGATGGCCTAGTCGGTCATCACTGAAAAGAGAGGCCCATTGGACTTGCCAACTTTATATGCCCCAGTACAGGGGAAAGCCAGGACCAAAAAAATGGGAATGGCTGGGTAGGGAAGTGGGGGGGTATGGGGGACTTTTGGTATAGCATTGGAAATGTAATTGAGGAAAATATGTAATAAAAAAATGTGGAAAAAAAAAAAGAATCCCTGACTTCACTCAGGTTGGGTATAGGTACCTGAACATGTCTCAGTCAGTTGCTGGTAGGGCCTCTCAGCAGACTGTCACCAGGCTCCTGTCTATAAGCATGTCATAGCATCAGTAATAGTGTCAGCTCTCATTTCCCCCCACCCACTGCACCCTCTATGGGATGAATTTCAAGTTGGGTCAGTCACTGGACCACTTCTCTTTCAGTCTTCTCTATATTTGTCCCTGCAGTTCTTTAGACAGGAACAATACTGGGTCAGAAATATTTACTATGGGTTGGCAACCTTGTCCCTCCACTTGAGGCCTTATCTATGTGCTGGAGGTAGACTCCGAGTTCCCTCTCCCCGATGTTGGGCATTTTGACTAAGGTCACCCCAATTGAGTCCTGAGAGTCTTTCACTTTTCAGGTTGCTGGTACTTTCTACTGAGTTGCCCCATCTCCCTTCCCCTGAGGCTGCATGCTGAATATTTCTATTCATTCTCCTGTCCCCCCCTGGGCTTCTCTTCTGTTACCCCCATACCTAATCCTGTTCCCTTCCCCCCAGCCCCTTCCCTCTCCCACCCCATTGCCTCCCTCCCTTCCTCTGCCTCCCACGATTATTTTCTTTCCCCTTTTAAGTAGAATGGAAGCATGCTCACTTGGGCCTTTCTGTTTGTTACACTTATGGTCTTTGTGTTGTATCCTAGGTATTCTGTACTTTTTAGCTACTATATACTTATCTAAAAATTCAATGCAACACCCATCAAATTTCCAACATAATCCTTCAGAGACATGGAAGGAGAAGTTCTCAACTTCATATGGGAAAACCAAAAACACAGGTTAGCCAAAACAATCTTGGGTGGCGCATGCCTTTAATCCCAGCACTCGGGAGGCAGAGGCAGGCAGATTTCTGAGTTCAAGGGCAGCCTGGTCTACAGAGTGAGTTCCAGGACAGCCAGGGATACACAGAGAAACCCTGTCTCAAAAAAAAAAAAAAAAAAAAAAAAAAAAAAAAAAAAAAAAAGATCTGGAGGAATCACCATCCCTAACATCAAGCTGTACTACAATAGTGATAAAGACAACATATTGGTACAGAGACAGAGAGCTCCATCAAGGGAATAGAATTGAGGACCCAGATACAAACCTACACACCTATGGACACTTGATCTTTGACAAAGCAGCCAAAACCATACTGTAGGAAAAAAGAAAGCATCTTCAATAAATGATGCTGGTCTAACTGGTGGTCTGCATGTAGAAGAATGAAAGTAGTCCCATATGTATCACCTTGCACAAAGCTCAACTCCAAGTGGATCAAGAACCTCAACATAAAACCAGATACACTGAATCTAATAGAAGAGAGAATGGAAAAGAACCTTGAACTCATTGGCACAGGGGGAAATTTCCTAAACAGAACACCAATGGCTCAGGTTCTAAAATCAAGAATTGATAAATGGGACCTCATGACAATGAGAAGCTTCTATAAGGCAAAGGACATAATCAATAGGACAAATAGGCAACCTATGGTTTGGGAAAATTTTTCACTAACCTGTCATCTGATACAGGGCTAATATCCAAAATATATAAAGAACTCAAGAAGTTAACTTCACCAAAAAAACAAACCCAAATAACCCAATTTTAAAATGGAGTACAGAGCTAAACAGAGTATTCACAGCAGAAGAATCTCAAATGTTTGAGAAGCACTTAAAGAAATGATCAAATCCTTAGTCATCAGAGAATTGCAAATCAAAAGACCCTGAGATTTCACCTTACACCAAGCAGAATGGCTAAGATTAAAAACTGAAATGACACAAAGTTTTATTTCCTTTGGTTTATATCTAACAAGGAGTTGCCTATTAAAATACAATCACTGATTTGGAGTTAGTCTAAAAAATTCATTGTAGAACTTCCTCAATGCACCATATAAATTTGTGGCTCATTAATTTCATTACAGAATTAACCAAGCCAAAAGTTAATAAGTAGATTGAGTCTTACTGACTTCATGAGATTCACATTTAATACAAATAAAAAGTGAGGTAACATATTCACAAAGGAACTCACACAATATGTACTCACTGATAAGTGGATATTAGCCCAAAAACTTAGGATAACCAAGATATAAGATACAATTTGTTAAACGCATGAAACTCAAGAAGAACGAAGACCAAAGTATGGACACTGTGCCCCTTCTTGGAATTGGGAACAAAACACCCATGGAAAGAGTTACAGAGATAAAGTTTGGAGCTGTGAAGAAAGGATGGACCATCTAAAGACTGCCATATCCAGGGATCCATCCCATAATCAGCTTCCAAACGCTGACACCATTGCATACACTATCAAGATTTTGCTGAAAGGACCCAGATATAGCTGTCTCTTGTGAGACAATGCCGGGGCCTAGCAAACACAGAAGTGGATACTCATAGTCAGCTATTGGATGGATCACAGGGCCCCCAATGGAGGAGCTAGAGAAAGTACCCAAGGAGCTAAAGGGAACTGCAACCCCATAGGTGGACCATTATTATGAACTAACCAGTACCCCAGAGCTCTTGTCTCTAGCTGCATTTATATCAAAAGATGGCCTAGTAGGCCATCACTGGAAAGAGAGGCCCATTGGACTTGCCAACTTTATATGCCCCAGTACAGGGGAATGCCAGGGCTAAGGGGTGGGGGTGGGTGGGTGGGGGACTTGGGGGGGAGTGTATTGGGGACTTTTTGGATAGCATTGGAAATGTAATTGAGGAAATTACCTAATTAAAAAATTATAACAAAATAAAACCATAAAATTGAGCAATTAGAACAGAAAAAAAAGTAACATTTTATAATGCAGTTATAAATTTTTAGTAAAGCACATTTTAACCCAAAATACTAGATGCAGTATGGGACATATTGTAATGATAATTGCTTTATATATATATATATACTGATAACCTTATTAATTGTTTTATATAGGGAATGTTCTATGTAAAAATAAATAAATAAGGTTATATCTTTTGAAAAAAATCTCAAATGACAGCACATGCTGCCAAGGATATGGAAAAAGAGGAACACTCCTCCATTGCTGGTAGGATTGCAAGCTGGTACAACCACTATGGAAATCAATCTGGAAGTTCATCAGAAAATTGGACATAGTGCTACCTGAGGACCCAGCTATACCACTCCTGGGCATATACCCAGAAGATGCTTTGTCATCCCACAAGAACATTTGCTGCATCACGTGCATAACACCCATACTTGTGATAGCCAGAAGATGGAAATAACCCAGATGTCCCTGAACCACAGAATGGATGCACAGAGAATTTTTTAAATTTTTTAAAAAATTCAGGTGACAGCAGATGCTGACGAGGATGTGGAGAAAGATGAACACGCCTCCATTGTTGGTGGGATTGCAAGCTTGTACAACCACTCTGGAAATCAGTCTGGCGGTTCTTCAGAAAATTGGACATAGTACTACTGGAGGATCCAGCAACACCTCACCTGGGCATATATCCAGAAGATGTCCCAACAGGTAAGAAGGACACATGCTCCACTATGTTCATTGCAGCCTTATTTATAATAGCCAGAAGCTAGAAAGAACCCAGATGCCCCTCAACAGAGGAATGGATACAGAAAGTGTGGTACATTTACACAATGGAGTACTACTCAGCTATTAAAAAGAATGAATTTATGAAATTCCTAGGCAAATGGATGGACCTGGAGGGCATCATCCTGAGTGAGGTAACCCAATCACAAAGGAACTCACACAATATATACTCACTGATAAGTGGATATTAGCCCAGAAACTTAGGATACCCAAGATATAAGATACAATTTGCTAAACGCATGAAACTCAAGAAGAACAAAGACCAAAGTGTGAACACTGTGCCTCTTCTTAGAATTGGGAACAAAACACCCATGGAAGGAGTTACATTGACAAAGTTTGGAGCTGTGACTAAAGGATGGACCATCTAGTGATTGCCATATCCAAGGGATCCATCCATAATCAGCTTCCAAACGCTGACACCATTGCATACACTAACAAGATTTTGGTGAAAGGACCCAGATATAGCTGTCTCTTGTGAGACTATGCCGGGGCCTGGCAAACACAGAAGTGTATGTTCACAGTCAGCTATTGAATGGATCACAGGGCCCCCAATGGAGGAGCTAGACAAAGCACCCAAGGAACTAACGGGAACTGCAACCCTAGAGGTGGAACAACAATATGAACTAACTAGTACCCCGGAGCTATTGTCTCTAGCTGCATATGTATCAAAAGATGGCCTAGTTGGCTATCACTGGAAAGAGAGGCCCATTGGACTTGCAAACTTTATATGCCCCAGTACAGGGGAACACCATGGCCAAAAAGGGGAAGTGGGTGGGTAAGGGAGTGGGGGGGTGGGAATGGGGGACTTTTGGGATAGCATTGGAAATGTAAATGAGGAAAATACCTAATAAAAAAAAGAAAAAATATTTTTATTATATATTTTCTTCATTTACATTTCAAATGTAAATGAACACGTGTTGGCGTACACTTGGATTCTTAGAATACTAAATATATTTATTATTCTTAGAATACTAAATATAGTTCTTAGAATACTAAATATATTTTATCCAACATAATATTTTATTAATTATTTGGGAATTTTGTACAATACAGCCCAATCACACTTGCTTCAGATTCCTCCCAGGTCCACCATCCTCAAATTATGCCACCCCTTACAACAAAAAAAGAGCCAATTTCTGTTGCCCATATACTTATTGAAGCGTGGTCAAAATCCCAGAGACCAGTCCCTGAAAGAAAGGTGAGTCCCCTTTCCCACCAGAAGCCATTAACTATGAAGAGCTATCACAGAATCATTATCACTTTTTAGAATTTTTTCCAATAACTTCCTGTCTGGACTTTTTATTTTGAGAGCAAGGAAAGACTTCATTGTCTTTCATTCTCATTTGTGAGTCTGCACTTATCAATTCTACTGCAAAAGAAAATTCCTTGCGCACAGCAGCTGTGGTCAACATGGATCATGAACTTGAACATGGACCCCAGTGGCAGCACAGAGCACAGACAACAACATGGCCTACATCTGAGTCATGGATCACGAACATCACCAATGGTCTGTGTTGGCAGAAAGACTCTGGACATTAGTATGTGCTCTCTATTAAGTAGTTTTCATTGTTTTCCATTTCATCCTTTAGTGTTCAAATATTTTAATATTATTCATTATTTTGCTTATTTTCTGCATTTTCTATTATGCTATCATAATAAGTCTACAAATGATATTAACCTGAATTATAATGTTTATTAATGAATATATAACTAATAGAGAGTAGCCGCCTAAGAATGATTCTTTGGAAGGCCACCATTAATATTTTCTTCATAATTATATATTTTTTTTCCTTTTATTTTATTTTATTATTAGGTATTTTCCTCATTTACATTTCCAATGCTATCCCAAAAGTCCACCATACACTCCCCCCCTCCCCTACCCACCCACTCACATTTTTTGTCCCTGGCGATCCCCTGTACTGGGGCATATAAAGTTTGCATGACCAATGGGCCTCTCTTTTCACTGATGGTCAACTAGGCCATCTTTTGATACATATGCAGGTAGAGACAAGAGCTCCAGGGTTGTTCCACCTAGAGGGTTGGAGACCCCGTTAGCTCCTTGGGTAATTTCTCTAGCTCCTCCACTGGGGGCCCTGTGTTCCATCCAATACCTGACTGTGAGCATCCACTTCTGTGTTTGCTAGACCCCGGCATAGTCTCACAAGAGACATCTATATCTGGGTCCTTTCACCAAAATCTTGCTAGTGTATGCAATGCTGTTAGCATTTAGAGGGTGAGTATGGGATAGATCCCCAGATATGGCAGTCTCTAGATTGTACAACCTTTTGTCTCAGCTCCAAACTTTGTCTCTGTAACTCCTTCCATGGGTGTTTTGTTCCCAATTCTAAGAAGGGGCCAAGTATTCACACTTTGGTCTTTGTTCTTCTTGATTTTCATGTGTTTCGCAAATTGGATCTTATATCTTGGGTATCCTAAGTTGCTGGGCTAATAACAACTTAAAAGCGAGTACATATCATTTGAGTTCTTTTGTGATTGGGTTACCTCACTCAGGATGATGCCCTCCAAGTCCAACCATTTGCCTAGGAATTTCATATATTCATTCTTTTTAATAGCTGAGTAGTACTCCATTGTGTAAACGTACCACATTTATTTTGAATCCTTTCTTCTGTTGAGGGGCATCTGGGTTCTTTCCAGCTTCTGGCTATTATAAATAAGGCTGCTATGAACATAGTGGAGCATGTGATCTTATTACCGGTTGGAACATCTTCTGGATATATGCCCAGGAGAGGTATCGTGGGATCCTCCTGTAGTACTATGCCCAATTTTCTGAGGAACCACCAAACTGATTTCCAGAGTTGTTGTACAAGCTTGCAATCACACCAACAATGGAGGAGTGTTCCTCTTTCTCCACATCCTTGCCAGCATCTGCTGTCACCTGAATTTTTGATCTTAGCCATTCTGACTGGTGTGAGGTGGAATCTCAGGGTTGTTTTCATTTGCATTTCCCTCATGATTAAGGATGCTGAATTTTTTTCAGGTGCTTCTCAGCCATTCAGTATTCCACAGGTGAGAAGGCTTTGTTTAGCTCTGAGCCCCATTTTTAATGGGGTTATTTCATTTTCTGGAGTCCACCTTCTTGAGTTCTTTATATATATTGGATATTAGTCCCCTATCTTATTTAGGATAGGAAAAGATCCTTTCCCAATCTGTTGGTTGGATTTTTGTCTTATCTACAGTGTCTTTTGCCTTACAGAAGCTTTGCAGTTTTATGAGGTCCAATTTGTGAATTCTCAATCTTACAACACAAGCCATTGCTGTTCTATTCAGGAATTTTTCCCTTGTGCCCATATCTTCGAGGCTTTTTCCCACTTTCTCCTCTATAATTTTCAGTGTCTCTGGTTTTATGTGGAGTTCCTTGATCCACTTAGATTTGACCTTAGTACAAGGAGATAGGAATGGATCAATTCGCATTCTTCTACATGATAATCACCAGTTGTACCAGCACCATTTGTTGAAAATATTGACTTTTTTCCACTGAATGATTTTAGCTCCCTTGTCAAAGATCAAGTGACCATAGGTGTGTGGGTTCATTTCTGGGTCTTCAATTCTATTCCATTTGTCTACTTGTCAGTTGCAATAAAAGTACCATGCAGTTTTTATCGCTATTGCTTTGTAGTAGAGGGTTAGGTCAGGCAGGGTGATTCCACCAGAGGTTCTTTTATCCTTGAGAAGTTTTTCCTATCCTACGATATTTTGTTATTCCAGATGAATTTGCAGATTGCTCTTTCTAATTAGTTGAAGAATTGAATTGGAATTTTGATTGGGAGTGCTTTGAATCTGTAGATTGTTTTTGACAAGATAGCCATTTTTACAATGTTGATCCTGCCAATCCATGAGCATGGGAGATTTTTCCATCTTCTGAGATCTTCTTTAATTTCTTTCTTCAGAGACTTGAAGTTCTTTTTTTTTAATTTTATTTATTTTTTTATTACGTATTTTCCTCAATTACATTTCCAATGCTATCCCAAAAGTCCCCCATAAACCCCCCCACTTCCCTACCCACCCATTCGCATTCTTTTGGCCCTGTCATCCCACTGTATTGAAAATATTGACTTTTTTCCACTGAATGATTTTAGCTCCCTTGTCAAAGATCAAGTGACCATAGGTGTGTGGGTTCATTTCTGCGTCTTCAATTCTATTCCATTTGTCTACTTGTCAGTTGCAATAAAAGTACCATGCAGTTTTTATCGCTATTGCTTTGTAGTAGAGGGTTAGGTCAGACAGGGTGATTCCACCAGAGGTTCTTTTATCCTTGAGAAGTTTTTCCTATCCTACATATAAAGTTTGCATATAAAGTTTGCAAGTCCAATGGGCCTCTCTTTCCAGTGATGGCCAACTAGGCCATCTTTCGATACATATGTAGCTAGAGACAAGAGCTCCTGGGTACTGGTTAGTTCATCATGTTGTTCCAACTATAGGGTTGCAGATCCCTTTAGCTCCTTGGGTACTTTCTCTAGCTTCTCCATTGGGAGCCCTGTGATCCATCCAATAGCTGACTGTGAGCATCCACTTCTGTGTTTGCTAGGCCCCGGCATAGTCTCAAGAGACAGCTATATCTGGGTCCTTTCAGCAAAATCTTGCTAGTATATACAATGGTGTCAGCATTTGGAAGCCGATTATGGGATGGATCGCTGGATATGGCAGTCTCTAGATGGTCCATCCTTTCATTACAGCTCCAAACTTTGTCTCTATAACTCCTTCCATTGGTGTTTTGTTCCCACTTGTAAGAAGGGGCACAGTGTCCACACTTTGGTCTTGATTCTTCTTGAGTTTCATGTGTTTAGAAAATTGTATCTTATATCTTGGGTATACTAAGTTTTGAAGTAATATCCACTTATCAGTGAGTACATAATGTGTGAGTACTTTTGTGATTGTGTTACCTCACTCAAGATGATGCCCTCCAGGTCCATCCATTTGGCTAGGAATTTCATAAATTCATTCTTTTTAATAGCTGAGTAGTACTCCATTGTGTAAATGTACCATATTTTCTGTATCCATTCCTCTGTTGAGGGGCATCTGGGATCTTTCCAGCTTCTGGCTATTATAAATAAGGCTCCTATGAACATAGTGGAGCATGTGTCCTTCTTACCGGTTGGGACATCTTCTGGATATATGCCCAGGAGAGGTATTTCTTTATCCTCCAGTAGTACTATGTCCAATTTTCTGAGGAACCACCAGACTGATTTCCAGAGTGGTTGTACAAGCTTACAATCCCACCAACAATGGGGAAGTGTGACTCTTTCTCCACATCCATGCCAGCATCTGCTGTCACCTGAATTTTTGATCTTAGCCATTCTGACTTGTGTGAGGTGGAATCTCAGGGTTATTTTGATTTGCATTTCCCTGATGATTAAGGATGTTGAACATTTTTTCAGGTGCTTCTCTGCCATTCGGTATTCCTCAGGTGAGAATTCTTTGTTCAGCTCTCAGCCCCATTTTTAATGGGGTTATTTCATTTTCTGGAGTCCACCTTCTTGAGTTCTTTATATATATTGGATATTAGTCCCATATCTGATTTAGGATAGGTAAAGATCCTTTCCAAATCTGTTGGTGGTCTTTTTGTCTTATTGACGGTGTCTTTTGCCTTGCAGAAACTTTGCAGTTTCATAAGGTCCCACTTGTCAATTCTCAATCTTACAGCACAAGCCATTGCTGTTCTATTTAAGAATTTTTTCCCCTGTACCCATATCTTCAAGGCTTTTCCCCACTTTCTCCTCTATCAGTTTCAGTGTCTCTGGTTTTATGTGAAGTTCCATGATCCACTTAGATTTGACCTTAGCACAAGGAGATAGTGATGGATCAATTCGAATTCTTCTACATGATAACAACAAGTTGTGCCAGCACCATTTGTTGAAAATGCTATCTTTCTTCCACTGAATGGTTTTAGCTCCCTTGTCAAAGATCAAGTGACCATTGGTGTGTGGGTTCATTTGTGGGTCTTCAATTCTATTCCATTGCTCTACTTGTCAGTCACTATACCAGTACCATGCAGTTTTTATCACAATAGCTCTGTAGTAAAGCTTTAGGTCAGGCATGGAGATTCCACCAGAGATTCTTTTATCCTTGAGAAGAGTTTTTGCTATCCTAGGTTTTTTGTTTTTCCCGATGAATTTGCAGCTTGCACTTTCTAATTCGTTGAAGAATTGAGTTGGAATTTTGATGGGGATTGCATTGAATCTGTAGATTGCTTTTGGCAAGATAGCCATTTATACTATGTTGATCCTGCCAATCCATGAGCATGGCGGTTCTTTCCATCTTGTGAGATCTTCTATAATTTCTTTCTTCAGAGACTTGAAGTTTTATTATACATCTCTTTCACTTCCTTACTTAGAGTCACACCAAGATATTTTATATTATTTGTGACTAATGAGAAGGGTGTTGTTTCCCTAATTTCTTTCTCAGCCTGTTTATTCTTTGGTCTTATTCTATTGGTCTGAAGTTTTCTATCTTTGTTGGGTCTTTTTGTGGTTTTGGTATCAGAGTAATTGTGGCTTCATAGAATGAGTTGGGTAGAGTACCTTCTGTTTCTATTTTGTGGAATAGTTTGTGAAGAACTGGGATTAGATCTTCTTTGAAGGTCTGATAGAACTCTGCACTAAACCCACCTGGTCCTGTAGAGAAAGGCCATTGACTTGTTTGAGTTAATTTTATATCCAGCTACATCATTGAAGCTGTTTATCAGGTTTAGGAGTTCTCGGGTGGAATTTTTAGGGTCACTTATATATACTATCATATCATCTGCAAAAACTGATATATTGACTTCATCTTTTCCAATTTGTATCCCTTTGATCTCCTTTTGTTGTCGAATTCCTCTGGCTAGGACTTCAAGTACAATGTTGAATAGGTATGGAGAGAGTGGACAGCCTTGTCTAGTCCCTGATTTTAGTGGGATTGCTTCAAGCTTCTCACCATTTACTTTGATGTTGGGTACTGGTTTGCTGTAGATTGCTTTTATCATGTTTAGGTATGGGCCTTGAATTCCTGATCTTTCCAAGTCTTTTATCATGAATATGTGTTGGATCTTGTCAAATGATTTTTCTGCATCTAACGAGATGATCATGTGGTTGTTGTCTTTGAGTTTGTTTATATACTAGATTACATTGATGAATTTCCATGTATTGAACCATCCCTGCATCCCTGGGATGAAACATACTTGGTCAGGATGGATGATTGTTTGATGTGTTCTTGGATTTGGTTAGCAAGATCTTTATTGAGGATTTTTGCATCAATATTCATAAGGGATATTGGTCTGAAGTTTTCTATCTTTGTTGGGTCTTTTTGTGGTTTTGGTATCAGAGTAATTGTGGCTTCATAGAATGAGTTGGGTAGAGTACCTTCTGTTTCTATTTTGTGGAATAGTTTGTGAAGAACTGGGATTAGATCTTCTTTGAAGGTCTGATAGAACTCTGCACTAAACCCATCTGGTCCTGGGCTTTTTTTTTTGGTTGGGCAACTATTAATGACTGCTTTTATTTCTTTGGGGGATATAGGGCTGTTTAGATCATTAACCTGATCTTGATTCAACTTTGGTACCTGGTATAGGTCTAGAAACTTCTCCATTTCATCCAGGTTCTCCAGTTTTGTTGAGTATAGTCTTTTGTAGAAGGATCTGATGGTGTTTTGGATTTCTTCAGGATCTGTTGTTATGTCTCCTTTTTTATTTCTGATTTTGTTAATTAGAATGCTTTCCCTGTGCCCTCTAGTGAGTCTGGCTAAGGGTTTATCTATCTTGTTGATTTTCTCAAAGAACCAGCTCCTTGATTGGTTGATTCTTTGAATAGTTCTTCTTGTTTCCACTTGGTTGATTTAGCCCCTGAGTTTGATTATTTCCTGCCATCTACTCCTCTTGGGTGAATTTGCTTCCTTTTGTTCTAGTGCTTTTAGGTGTGTTGTCAAGCTGCAAAAGTGTGCTCCCTCTAGTTTCTTTTTGGAGGCACTCAGAGTTATGAGTTTTCCTCTTAGAAATACTTTCATTATATCCCATAAGTTTGGGTATGTTGTGGCTTCATTTTCATTGAACTCTAAAAAGTCCTTAATTTCTTTCTTTATTCCTTCCTTGACCAAGGTATCATTGAGAAGAGTGTTGTTCAGTTTCCACGTGAATGTTGGCTTTCTATTATTTATTTTGTTATTGAAGATCAGCCTTAGTCCATGGTGATCTGATAGGATGCATGGGACAATTTCAATATTTTTGTATCTGTTGAGGCATGTTTTGTCACCAATTATGTGGTCAATTTTGGAGAAGGTACCATGAGGTACTGAGAAGAAGGTATATCCTTTTGTTTTAGGATAGAATGTTCTGTAGATATCTGCCAGATCCATTTGATTCATAACTTCTGTTAGTTTCACTGTGTCCCTGTTTAGTATCTGTTTCTTTGATCTCTCCATTTGTGAAAGTGGTGTGTTGAAGTCTCCCACTATTATTGTGTGAGGTGCAATGTGTGCTTTGAGCTTTACTAAAGTTCCTTTAATGAATGTGGCTGCCTTTGTATTTAGGGCATAGATATTCAGAATTGATATTTCCTCTTGGAGGATTTTAACTTTGATGAGTATGAAGTGCCCCTCCCTGTCTTTTTTGATGCCTTTGGGTTGGAAGTCAATCTTATCAGATATTAGAATGGCTACTCCAGCTTGTTTCTTCATACCATGCTTGAAAATTTTTTTCCAGCCTTTCATTCTGAGATAGTGTCTATCTTTTTCTCTGAGATGAGTTTCCTGTAAGCAGCAAAATGTTGGGTCTTTTTTGTATAGCCAGTTTGTTAGTCTATGTCTCTTTATTGGGTAGTTGAGTCCATTGATATTAAGAGATATTACGGAAAAGTAATTGTTCCTTCCTGTTATTTTTTTGTTGTTGTTAAAGTTGGCATTCTGTTCTTGTGGCTGTCTTCTTTTAGGTTTGTTGAGGGATTACCTTCTTGTTTTTTCTAGGGCGTGGTTCCCGTCCTTTTATTGGTTTTTTTCTGTTATTATCCTTTGAAGGGCTGGATTCATGGAAAAATAATGTGTGAATTTGGTTTTGTTGTGGAATATTTTGGTTTCTCCATCTATGGTAATTGAGAGTTTGGCTGGGTATAGAAGCCTGTGCTGGAATTTGTGTTCCTTTAGTGTCTGTATAACATCTGTCCAGGATCTTCTGGCTTTCATAGTCTCTGGTGAAAAATTTGGTGTAATTCTGATAGGCTTTCCTTTATATGTTACTTGGCCTTTTTCTCTTACTGCTTTTATTATTCTATCTTTATTTAGTGCATTTGTTGTTCTGATTATTATGTGTCGGGAGGTATTTCTTTTCTGGTCCAGTCTATTGGGAGTTCTGTAGGCTTCTTGTATGTTCATGGGCATCTCTTTCTTTAGATTTGGGAAGTTTTCTTCTATAATTTTGTTTAAGATGTGTGCTGGTCCTTTGAGTTGAAAATCTTCATTCTCATCCACTCCTATTATCTGTAGGTTTGGTCTTCTCATTGTGTCCTGGATTTCCTGGATGTTTTGAGTTAGGATCTTTTTGCATTTTCCATTTTCTTTGATTGTTGTACCGATGTTCTCTATGGAATCTTCTGCACCTAAGATTCTCTCTTCCATCTCTTGTATTCTGTTGCTGATGCTCGCATCTATGGTTCCAGATTTCTTTCCTAGGGTTTCTATCTCCAGTGTTGCCTCATTTTGGGTTTTCTTTATTGTGTCTACTTCCCTTTTTAGGTCTAGTATGGTTTTGTTCATTTCCATCACCTGTTTGGATGTGTTTTCCTGTTTTTCTTTAAGGACTTCTACCTGTTTGATTGTGTTATCCTATTTTTCTTTAAGGACTTGTAACTCTTTAGCAATGTTCTCCTGTAATTCTTTAAGTGAGTTATTAAAGTCCTTCTTGATGTCCTCTACCATCATCATGAGATATGCTTTTAAATCCAGGTCTAGCTTTTCGGGTGTGTTGGGGTGCCCTGGACTGGGCGAAGTGGGAGTGCTGGGTTCTGATGATGGTGAGTGGTCTTGGTTTCTGTTAGTAAGATTCTTACGTTTACCTTTCGCCATCTGGTAATCTCTGGACTTAGTTGTTATAGTTGTCTCTGTTTATAGATTGTTCTTCTGGTGATTCTGATTACTGTCTATCAGCAGAACTGGGAGACAGGCTCTCTCCTCTGAGTTTCAGTGGTTAGAGCACTCTCTGCTGGCAAGCTCTCCTCTTATAGGGAAGGTGCACAGATATCTGGTGTTTGAACCTCTTCCTGGCCGAAGAAGAATGCCCAAAACAGGACCTTTCCCAGATGCTGTGTTGCTTTGGCAGGTCACAGAAGCTGTCAGGTTCTGTGGTGCACACTCTCACCTGTGCAGACTAAGTTCCTAAGTTTATTGGAGTCCTGGAACCAAAATGGCGCTCCCTGCTCCTAAGGCAGAGGGCTCCTGTGTCTGGCGGACTACTCTCCTCTGGCTGGGAGGGTTGCTGGATGTCTGCGGCCCGAAAAGGGTGCTGCCTCAGCGGCTCTGTGGCCCCTGCCTGTCCCAGAAACTGTCTGCCTCGGTGGTGCACACTCTCACCTGTCGAGACTTGAAGTTCTTATCATACAGATCTTACACTTCCTTAGTTAGATTCACGCCAAGGTATTATATATTATTTGTGACTATTGAGAAGGGTGTTGTTTCCCTAATTTCTTCACAGCCTGTTTTTTCTTTGTGTAGAGAAAGGCCATTGACTTGTTTAAGTTAATTTTATATCCAGCTACATCATTGAAGCTGTTTATCAGGTTTAGGAGTTCTCGGGTGGAATTTTTAGGGTCACTTATATATACTATCATATCATCTGCAAAAAGTGATATTGTGACTTCTTCCTTTCCAATTTGTATCCCCTTGATCTCCTTTTGATTTAGAATTGCTCTGGATAGGACTTCAAGTACAATGTTGAATAGGTAGGGAGAAAATGGGCAGCCTTGTCTATTCCCTGATTTTAGTGGGATTGCTTCCAGCTTCTCACCATTTACTTTGATGTTGGCTACTGATTAGCTGTAAATTGCTTTTATCATGTATAGGTATGGGCCTTGAATTCCTGATCTTTCCAAGACTTTTATCATGAATGGGTGTGGGATTTTGTCAAATGCTTTCTCCACATCTAAGAAGATGATCATGTGGTTGTTGTCTTTGAGTTTGTTTATATAATGGATTACATTGGTGGATTTCTGGATATTAAATTATCCCTGCATCCCTGGAATGAAATCTACTTTTTCAGGATGGATGATTGTTTTACTGTGCTCTTGGATTCGGTTAGCAAGAATTTTATTGAGTATTTTTGTATCGATATTCATAAGGGAAATTGGTCTGAAGTTCTCTATCTTTGTTGGATCTCTCTGTGGTTTAGATATCAGAGTAATTGTGGCTTCATAGAATGAGTTGGGTAGACTACCTTCTACTTCTATTTTGTGGAATAGTTTGTGCAAAACTGGAATTAGATCTTCTTTGACAGTCTCATAGAACTCTGCACTAAACCCATCTGGTCATGGGCTTTTTATGGTTGGGATACTATTAATGAATCCTTCTATTTCTTTAAGGTATATAGGGCTGTTTAGATCACTAAACTTATCCTGATTTAACTTTGGTACATGGTAACTGTCTAGAAATTTGTCCGTTTCGTCCAGGTTTTCCAGTTTTGTTGAGGATAGCCTTTTGTAGAAGGATCTGATGGTGTTTTTGATCTCTACAGGATCTGTTGTTATGTCTCCCTTTTCATTTCTGATTTTGTTAATTAGGATGCTGTCCCTGTGCCCTCTAGTGAGTCTGGCTAAGGGTTTATCTATCTTGTTGATTTTCTCAAAGAACCAGCTCCTCGTTTGGTTGATTCTTTGAATAGTTCTTCTTGTTTCCACTTGGTTGATTTTGCCTCTGAGTTTGATTATTTCCTGCAGTCTACTCCTCTTGGGTAATTTTGCTTCCTTTTTTACTAGAGCTTTTAGGTGTGTTGTCAAGCTGCTAGTGTGTGCTCTCTCTAGTTTCTTTTTGGAGGCATTCAGAGCTATGAGTTTCCCTCTTAAAAATGCTTTCATTGTGTCCCACAAGTTTGGGTATATTGTGGCTTCATTTTCATTAAACTCTAAAAAGTTTTTAATTTATTTCTTTATCCCTTCCTTGACCAAGGTATCATGAGAAGAGTGCTATTCAGTTTCCATGTGAATGTTGGCTTTCTATTATTTATGTTGTTATTGAAGATCAGCCTTAGTCCATGGTGGTGTTATAGGATGCATGGGACAATTTCAATATTTTGTATCTGTTGAGGCCTGTTTTGTCACCAATTATGTGGTCAATTTTGGAGAAGGTACCATGAGGTGCTTAGAAGAAGGTATATTCTTTTGTTTTAGGATAGAATGTTGGGTAGATATCTGTCAAATCCATTTGTTTCATAACTTCTGTTAGCTTCACTGTGTCCCTGTTTAGTTTCTGTTTCCATGATCTGTCCATTGATGAACATTGTGTGTTGAAGTCTCCCACTATTATTATATGAGGTGCATTGTGTGCTTTGAGCTTTACTAAATTTTCTTCAATGGATGTGGCTGCCCTTTCTTTTGAAGCATAGATATTATGAATTGAGAGTTCCTCTTGGAGGATTTTACCTTTGATGAGTATGAAGTGTCCCTCCTGGTATTTTTGAAAACTTTGGGTTGGAAGTCGATTTCATTCGATATTAGAATGGCTACTCCAGCTTGTTTCTTCATACCATTTGCTTGGAAAATTGTTTTCCAGCCTTTCACTCTGAGGTAGTGTCTGTCTTTTTCTCTGAGATGGGTTTCCTGTAAGCAGCAAAATGTTGGGTCCTGTTTGTTTAGCCAGTCTGTTAGTTTATGTCTTCTTATTGGGGAATTGAGTCCATTGATATTAAGAGATATTACGGAAAAGTAATTGTTGCTTCCTATTATTTTTGTTGTTAAAGTTGTCATTATGCTCTTGTTGCTGTCTTCTTTTTGGTTTGTTGAAGGATTGCTTTCTTGCTTTTTCTAGGTCGTGGTTTTCGTCCTTGTATTGTTTTTTTTTCTGTTATTATCCTTTGACAGGCTGGATTCATGGAAAGATAATATGTGAATTTGGTTTCTCCATCTATGATAATTGAGAATTTGACTGGGTCTATTAGCCTGGGCTGGCATTTGTGTTTTCTTAGTGTCTGTATAACATCTGTCCAGGCTCTTCTGGCTTTCATAGTCTCTGGTGAAAAGTCTGGTATAATTCTGAATGGTCTGCCTTTATATATTACTTGACTTTTTTCCCTTACTGCTTTTAGTATTCTATCTTTATTTAGTGCACTTGTTGTTCTGATTCTTATGTGTTGGGAGGAATTTCTTTTCTGGTCCAGTCTATTTGGAGTTCTGTAGGATTCTTGTAAGTTCATATACATGTCTTATTTTAGGTTTGGGAAGTTTTCTTCTATAATTTTGTTGAAGATATTTGCTGGCCCTTTAAGTTGAAAAATCTTCATTCTCATCTATTCCTATTAATCGTAGGTTTGGTCTTCTCATTGTGTCCTGGATTTCCTGGATGTTTTGAATTAGGATCTTTTTGCATTTTCCATTTTCTTTGATTGTTGTGCTGATGTTCTCTATGGAGTCTTCTGCACCTGAGATTCTCTCTTCCATCTCTTGTATTCTGTTGCTGATGCTCGCATCTATGGTTCCAGATTTCTTTCCTAGGGTTTCTATCTCCAGTGTTGCCTCAATTTGGGTTTTCTTTATTGTGTCTACTTCCCTTTTTTGGTCTTGGATGGTTTTATTCAATACCATCACCTGTTTGGTCATGTTTTCCTGCAATTCTTTAAGCGATGTTTGTGCTTCCTCTTTAAGGTCTTCTACCTGTTCAGCAGTATTCTCCTGTATTTAAGTGAGTTATTAAAGTCCTTCTTGATGTCCTCTACCATCATCATGAGATATGCTTTTAAATCCGGGTTTATCTTTTTGGGTGTGTTTGGGTGCCCAGGACTGGGTGGGATGGGTGTGCTGCATTCTGAGGATGGTGAGTGGTCTTGGTTTCTGTTAGTAAGATTCTTTTATCTGCCTTACGTGATCTGGTATTCTCTGGAGTTAGTTGTTATATTTGTCTCTGGTTAGAGCTTGTTCCTCAGGTGATTATGTTAGCCTCTATCAGCAGACCTGGGAGACTAGCTCTCTCCTGAGTTTCAGTGGTCAGAGTACTCTCTACAGGCAAGCTCTCCTCTTGCAGGGAAGATGCCCAGATATCTGGTGTTCGAACCTGCCTCATGGCAGAGGTTCTGTTCCACTCACCAGAGGTCCTAAGATCCCGTGGAGAGTCCTGTGGGGACCTTGGGGATGTTCGCAGAATCTGCTCCCAAATTGCCCTGGTACTGGTGCCAATTGGAAGGGACTTGTAAACCCAGTCAGGCAGTGTTTTCTGCTTCCCTAATTAATGCAGTCTCAGTTCCTATGTGATTGGATTGGAGCAGAAGTTGTGTTCCACTCACCAGAGGTCCTAAGTTCCTCTGGAGAGTCCGGTGGGGACCTTGGGGGTGTCCGCAGACTCTGCTTCCAAGGTGCCCCAGTGCTGGTTCTGACCGGAAGGGACTTGTGACCCTGGTCCCATTATATATTATTTTGCATTATCTAGAAATATTTATAAATATAATTGTAAAGTACTCAACCTTGTAAAGTATTCTACTGAGTATATATTTTAATATCTTAGTAGTATTTTCAATAATATTCTATTTCATTTTATCTCTGCATATTTCGTTGTGTAGATATACTGGAATTTGAGATTGTATACATTTATTGATGGACATTATAGTTATTCCCAACTTTGATTTACTATAGATCAAATAGTCATTAACATTCACATTCAAATACAAAAACATGTTTTCTTTACTCATAGAAAAATATCTTGCTGTGGAATTCTTGGTGTATATATTAAAAATTATTTTAAAATGTTGAAAACATCTTGAATGATATAGTTGGGACTATTCAAAACATGTTTTAATGACCTCCAAAATTGTTTATAAACCATTTTATAGTCCCAGCAACAGTGTGTCAGTTTTATAGTTGCTATACATCATTGCCAACATTTAAAATAATCTTTTTTTTAACTTTAGTAATTTTATTCATCATGTAGTATTTTATGGAGATTAAACTTTAAATTGTAATTTGCTGATATCTAATGTAATGGTTATTTTATTTATTAGCAATATTTATATTTTGTTTAGTGTGTAGCATATTAAAATATTATTTTCCAGGTTCACTATCTAAGGTAATTATTTTATATATTTGTTAGGTATATTGCATATTAAGATATTTTCCATGTTAGCCATGGTGACACATACCTTGAATCCCATTATTTAGATAACTAAGGTAGAAGACTAAGAATTTGAGGCCAGCTTGAGTTACTTTGGGACTTTCAGGCAAGTGTATAACTCAAAATTTAAATACAATATTTTGTCCATATTTTTGAGATATCTTCTTGAGCCTTGTGTCTAATATATTGGGTGGTAATATTTTTTTCAGCCTTTCCTATTTTAGAAATAGATACATTTATCATTATATTGTTCTGTTATAACAACACATTTGTCAATATAAAGTGTCACTCTTTTTCACTCTGGTACTGTGCTTTGTCTTGAAACACATTTGATCTAATAGTAAACATCTACTCTATCACTTACAGAAATAAAAATTCTAAGACACCATTTTCTGCTACTTACTTGATTTTCTCGGTGTAAATGAGTATTTCTCTTAGATGCAGAAGTTCTGCTTTTTTTCTATTCTCAGTTGTACCCTTTGGTGAGTTTATATTATCAGCATTTAATATAGATATTAACATTATTCAGTTACGTGTATAATTATAGTATTGGTTTTCTCTGAATTCTCTGCATTTTCTTTTCCTGTTTCCACATCATTTTCTCTTTCAAAATATTGTGTACTTGTAAACAAAACAAAAAAAATGGAATCAGTTTGATTCAAAGAAGGGTCATAATGATAGGGGAAAACTCTGTAGAACACACAGGAAGAGAAAAGGCAGTGACTATGTTCACCAAAAATGTAGAGAAAGAGAAAAACAACACACAAAAAAGATAAAAAGGAAAACATAAGTCCAGTAGTGCAGCTCCCCAGTGAGGGTATAGAAACCTGAATCCTTATCCAAAACATAAGTCAGGCAGCCTTGTTTTACAAAACAGAGACTTGAAGCCAACCTTCAAGTCAACTTCCGAGCCCTCACAAGATTCAAATTCAATTTCAGATTTTTCTGAGACAGAGTCATGTTAAATGGGTCATCAGTGAAAAAGAGTACCACTTTGTCACTCTATATGAATTCTAGGACAGAAGTCATGTGCCTTCATAAGAAAGAAATTATCAGTGATTAAGTGACCCTGGAACACAACAAGGAACAACCAGGCTGATCCTGAATTTCATCTGCCACAGCTCCCCAGCAGAGACAGCAGAACTGAGAGGCAGTTGTAGATAGTGAAGATTGTGTGACTTAAAAAATCCAAAAAGTTAAGATGACATTAGAATGGACTCAAGTAGTCAAATGTATAAAGGAATGCAGTCTTATCCTTCCTTGGTCACCAGCAGCAGAGTTGAACAATTGAGAATCACTCTGGAGTTTGATAATATTAAGCAAACCAAAGTAAGATCAAATTATGGAATGATTCTGGAATGCTGTAGAACCTGAAACCTTTGAATCCCCAGTGGGCTACTTGCGACTCACACCTGTATCTCTTAGGTAGAATAATTATTACTCATGATATCTTCAGGATGTGAAGACAGATACTCTCTGCCTCGACAGATCTTAGTAAAGTTATTACTACCCACACTCTAAGAATACTTAGAGGACAGCCCAACCTTAGAAGATGTTAGCCATTCCAGGAGATCCACACCAGGGAGTCTCAGATAAGATACTCTGCTCAGTAAACAGGTAGTAGAGCTTATTCTGGCAAGCAGAGTTCCACAGTGTGGTTTTTTGAATGAAAATGGCACTATTAGAAGATATGTCCTTGTCAGGGTAGGTACAACTACAACCTTGTTGGAGGAAGTATGCCATTGTGGTATAGGCTTTGAGGTTTAAAAAGCTCAAGCCCAGCCCAGTGTCTCACTATATCTTCTTCCTACAACGTGTGGATCAAGTTGTAGAACTCTAAGCTATTTTTCCAACACCAAGTCTGCCTACATGTCACTATGTTCTCCACCATGACAATAATAGATTAAACAGTTGTAAGACAGTACCAATTAATTTTTTATCAGCATTGTATTAACCATAGTATCTCTTCACAATAATAGAAACCCTAGATAAGACAGAATTTGGTACCAGGAATGCGGTACATGTGTGATAGGCCTAACTACAGTTTTGTTTGGAAGAATATGGATACTTTGGGACTTTGTGATAGAAAAGCAATTGGATACTTTAAGTGGGCCTTGGTGGACCATAATAATAGAATTGTGGAAGATAGTAGGGGACCCATCTCAAGAGGTTTCAGAAGAAAATAATATTAATGTGTGGCAGAGAGATCATTTTTGTAATATTTTCAAGACTTTGACTGCTTTCTGCCCTCATCCCAAAACGAAAAGAAAAAGAAAAACTCCTTGAAACTAAATTTAAAAGTTATGTATAAAGAGCTCTGGGAGAGGACATTTCCAAACAACCTAGCATTGACTGTGTTGTATGGCTATAAGTGGCCATACATATGCAGATCTATAATGAATAGGAGCAAGATGAACAAGGAGAAATACAAACTGTACATTGGAAGAGAAAACAAACATCAGGAAATGTAATCAGATCAAAGAAAAGCCTAATTCTATGAGAACTAAAAGGAGTGGTGACCTCAGAGCAAGATGCCATCTATGAGAAGGAATTAAAGAAAAATGAACAGGAATTTTTAAAAGACTTAGGGCCAGGCATGGTGGTATACATTTTTAATCCATCCCAGTACTGGGGAGGTTGAGGTAAGCAAATTTCAGAATTCAAGGCCACCCTTGGTCTACAGAGCAAGTTCCTCAATGTCCAAGTTTAAGTAGTGAAGAAAACCATCAAGAAAAGCTGGTGCAAGTGTATCTAACAAGAGGTGCCACGTTCTAGCCAAGTTTAAGCAGTGAATAAAACCATCAAGAAAGGTGGTGCAAATGTATTTAGCAAGAGGTGTCATGTTCTAGCCCCAGCAAGCATTGTAACTTGGCAGCTTTAGCCATGTGGTTCTGACTTTAAAGTCAAGGATACAAAAAAGGGATTATGGAATGTCCTTCTGCAATTAAGGAAACCCACTGAGGCCAGGTAGCTGTCAAGGGTGTCCCTGCACAGAGGACCAGAAAGGACATTGCATGAAGTTGTAAAGGTGAACCCTGAAAGCCTGGATTGCCTTTGAGACCCATAGATGTTAGAGATGCCAGAGCCATGGCATACCTACAAAGGAGAACTTAGGGAACCAGCCAGAGAGAGAGAGAGAGAGAGAGAGAGAGAGAGAGGTGTTACAGTCAATAAAGATGAAAGTAGTTGGAAATCTAATAAGACCTTTGAAATCAGACATGGAGATACAGAACTTGGAGTTTGTCCAGCTGGTTTGGTGGTGTTTTGGTTCAGTATTTTCTCACTGAATTCCCTTTTTTCCATTTTGGAATGATATATCTTGTGACATTATATGTTGGAAGTATATTGTCTGGTTTTCATTTTAATTTTACAAGGGACTACAGCTAAAAGATTTCATGGCTCTCAGAAAAGACTTTGAACTTTTGAACTCGTAAACAAATTTGAGACTATTATGGACTATAGGGACTTTTGCAGTTGAACTGAATGGTTCTTGTATTATGATATAGCTATAAGCCTGCTGGAGTGAGGGAGTGAATTCTGGTGGTTTTACATTAAATACCCTCCATAGACCCATAGGGAGTGGCTCTATTAGGAGATGTGGCTTTGTTGGAATAGGTATGGCCTTGTTGGAGGAAGTATGTCACTAGGAAGTGGACGTTAAGGTATCAGATTCTAGAGGCTGGCCAAGTGTCACTCTTCCTGCTGCCTTCAGATCCAAATATAAAGTGTCAGCGACTACTACTCCAGCACCAAGTCTGCCTACATAATGTTATGCTTCCCACCATGATGACAAAGGACTAAGCCTCTGACTGTAAGCCAATCCCAATTAAATGTTTTTCTTTCTAAAGGTTGTTACTGTCATGGTGTCTTGTCACAGCATAAGATACTCTAAGACAGTCTGTGTGAAAAAAAAAAAAACTACTAAAGAGAAGAAATCTCTAGTAAACATCAGATACTATAAACCATATGAAAGACATGAACCTACAAGTTCAATTGACACTACCCCCTACATAAGTGGCATTATAAATTTGTAAAGGATTCAGAACTAGATTTCTTCAGCCCTTCATCTTATTGTTTTACATCTTTGATTTCTCCTTCCACGGGTATTTTGTTCCCAATTCTAAGAAGGGTCAAAGTATCAACACTTTGGTCTTCCTTCTTCTTGAGTTTCATGCGTTTAGCAAATTGTATCTTGGGTATTCTAAGTTTCTGGGCTAATATCCACTTATCAGTGAGTACATATCATGTGAGTTCTTTTGTGATTGGGGTACCTCACTCACGATGATACCCTCCAGATCCATCCATTTGCTTAGGAATTTCATAAATTCATTCTTTTTAATAGCTGAGTAGTACTCCATTGTGTAAATGTATCACATTTTCTGTATCCATTCCTCTGTTGAGGGACATCTGGCTTCTTTCCAGCTTCTGGCTTTTATAAATAAGGCTGCTATGAACATAGTGGAGTATGCATTCTTATTACCAGTTGGAACATGTTCTGGATATATGCCCAGGAGAAGTATTGCTGGATTCTCCAGTAGTACTATGTATAATTTTCTGAGGAAACACTAGACTGATTTCCAGAGTGGTTGTACAAGCTTGCAATCCCACCAACAATGGAGGAGTGTTCCTCTTTCTCCATATCCTCGCCAGCATCTGCTGTCACTTGAATTTTTGATCTTAGCCATTCTGACTATTGTGAGGTGGAATCTAAGGGTTGTTTTGATTTGCATTTCCCTAATGATTAAGAATGTTGAACATTTTTTCAGGTGCTTCTCACCCATTCAGTATTCCTCAGGTGAGAATTCTTCGTTTAGCTCTAAGCCCCATTTTTTAATGGGGTTATTTGATTTTCTGGAGCCCATCTTCTTGAGTTCTTTGTATATATTGGATATTAGTTCCCTATCTGATTTAGGATTGGTAAAGATCCTTTCCCAATCTGTTGGTGGCCTTTTTGTCTTATTGACAGTGTCTTTTGCCTTACAGAAGCTTTGCAATTTTATGAGGTTCCATTTGTCAACTCTCAATCTTACAGCACAGGCCATTGAGATTCTATTCAGGAATTTTTCCCCTGTGCCCACATATTTGACTTCTTCTCTTTAAACTTTTTAGTGTAGTAGCAGTAGTTTTTACTTTTATCATATTTAATAATAGATTTGTATTTCTATTTATACACCATTTAATTTTAACTATTTTCATTCTTAGACTGAGTTGAACCAGCCACCCAGAGTTCAGAAAGAACTAGAAACAGTAACCTTGAGAAGTAAACCCCCAAGATGACATGTATTTCTAGAGAAATAAAAGTTACAATATGTTTTCACTAGAACTCAGAAGCCCTACAACAATGGGCCCTGGGAGATGCGATAAAACTGAGACATAAGATAAGAACTTCAAAATAGCTATTAAGAGTATGCTTAAAACATTAAACATGATATGAATAAAATTGTTAATGAAATCTATGAGAATATAAAGAGTGGGATGAAATGAAGAAAAGAAGGCAAGGCATAAAAGTAAAAATAAAATCATCAAAGAAAACAAAAACTGAGGATAAACTGGAAATGAAAAAATTTAAAAATTTAAACAATAACCTCAGAGGAAAGCCTTACCAACAGAATGCAAGAGAGAGAAGAGAAAAGCCTAGATATTAAAGACACAACAGAAGAAACTGCTACCTTGTTCAAACAAAATGTTGATTCTAAAATAATTACAGGCACAAAATATCCAGGAAATCTGTGACATTTGAAAAGACTAAATATGTGGATAGTAGTAAGAGAGGAAGAAAAAGAAAGCTAGGGAAAGTCACAGAAAATATTTTCAACAAAATCATAGAAGAAATTTCCCTAACCAAGAGAGGGAGTTACCTATCAGTTACCTGGACCAGAAACGAAATTCCACTGGGAGGTAGGAGTGGGTGGGTGGGTGGGGAAGCACCCTCATAGAAGCTGGGAGAGGGAGAATGGGATTGGGCGTTTCCAGAGAGGAAGCCAGTAAAGGGGATAACATTTAAATTTTAAATAAATAAAATATCCAATAAAATAAAGAAATTCCACTTGCCATGTAATAATCAAAACACAAAACATATAGAACAAAAAAAAAAGAATATTAAAAGCTGCAAAGGAAAACAAGCAAGTAACATGCAAAGGCAGAAATATTAGAAAAATGCCTGATGTTTCAATAGAAACTCTAAAAACCAGAAGACCTGAACATGTGTTATACACGTTCTCTAAGAGGTCACTGATGCCAGCACAAACTACTATACCCAAGAAAGCTTTCAGTCACAATAAAGGGAGAAAGACATTCCATAATAAACCCAAATTTAAGCAGTGTCTGACTACAAGTCCAATTCTACAAAAGATGCTAGAAGGAAAACTCTAAATAACTGGGGTTAGCCATACCCAAGGAAACACAAGAAATAAGTAATTTTAGACAAGCAAATGAAAGGGGGGGGAGAGAATTGTGCCATCATAACAAAATAACTGAAATGAACAAACACTGCTTATTGATAATGTTGAATATCAATGGTTTTAATCCCACCCCCCAATTTTTTTTAAAAGCATATACTAACAGATTGGATCTGAAAATAGGATTTACTACTGAATACAGAAAACACATAGTAACATCAAGGATTGACATTGCTATTGAATAAAAGGTTGGAAAAAGATACTCCATGTTCCAGACCAAAGAAATAAGTCATGTAGTCATCTTAATAACTGATAAAAGAAACTTCAAACCAAAGCTAATAGAAGACATAGGGAAGGACATGACATATTTATCAAAGGAAAAATCCACCAAAGGGCATTGCTATTCTAAACATCTATGCACCAAACAGAAGGGCAACTAAGTTCCTAAAAGATACATTACTATGGATAAAAATCACATATTGATGCTCACACAGTGATAATGGGTGACAAAATATCTCGTTCTCTCCAATACACAGGTAATCCACACCAAAAAAAATGGGTTTTCATAGATATATTTTTTTCTCTTTGTCTTGTATTATCATGCCAATATCTTGCCAAAATCATGCTGCTTTATAACTGTATAGTATACTTTGAAGTCAGATAATGTGATAACTTTACCTATGTTATTTCTGCTTAGAATTTTTTTGGGTTATCTGAAGTCTCATGTGTTCCATACAAATTTTATTAGAAGAGAGAGACAGAGAGACAGAGAGAGACAGAGAGACAGAGACAGAGAGACAGTGAGAGACAGAGAGAGATTCAATATATATTATGGACCTCTAAGTGAAAACCAAATAAAGTATTGTCAAACAAAATTAAAGTACAGAAAATCATGAAAAGACATACTGAGTTTATATGTTGAAAAATTAATGTTGTTAAAATACTCATGCTGAGCAATGTGATCTAAACATAAAATATCGTCTCTGTCTAAAAAGCAACGACATCTGTACCATGTTGAAAGAATACATTCCAAAGCTTGAACAGAATCACAAAACAATCATGAATAGCCAAAGTCATCTTAATTTTAAAAAAATAAAAATAAAAAATCAATAGAATTCTATATTATTAGAGTACAGTATCAAAGTCCACTACAAAGCTAGTATAACTAAACAATTTAGTACTGAAAGAACAAGGAGATGTCAGTAGAACAGAATACAGAACTATAAATGTATGATAAACTGATTTTTTGTTTTGTTTTGTTTTTAGTAAAATCACTAATAATGTGAACTGCAGAAGTGAAAGTCTTTCCAATATATGGTATATGCTGATAATAAAGATACATGTGAAAGGACAATATAAACCCTAGTTGTCCCCATCTAAGGACCACATTTGTCTCTATTTTGAGACAAAGCTTGCTTTCAATAAAGGCTGTAAGGCAATTGCTTCAATAATAGACCATAAGTCCCAAAAACTATATAGTAAATACTCACTAAAAAGTGGATATTAGCCACACACACACACACAAAAAAAAAAGAGTACAGAATTCCCAGGATATAATCCACAGAACTCAAGAAGGTAACAAGCCAAAAGGCCCAAGTGAGGATGCCTCAATTCCACTTGGGAGGGAGAAAAAAGAAATCACAGGATAGGGGAGAGAGGGGGTTAGGAAAGGTGACAGGTAGGAGAAGAGAGGATATGATCAGGTATTGTTTGGTGTTGGGGGATAGGCTGAAGGCCTGAGGGCCAGCAGAAAGAATCGAAACAGGAAACGTTTGGAGGTAGGAGGTTGGGGGACTCTCTAGAATGTACCAGAGACCAGGGGCTGAGGAATAAGCTACTCTCAGGACTCAGAAGGGGGAACCTTAGGTGAAATTCTCTACAGTGGGAAGAGGGAACTTGTAGAGTCTGTCTCCAGTAAAAATGACAGGGCATCAAGTAGAAGGATGAATTGCTAACCCACAGTCCAAAACTTGAACCCAGAATTGTTCCTGCCTGAAAGAACTTAAGGAAGAAAAATGGAGAATAACCTGAGGAAAAGGAGGTCTAGTGACAGGTCCAAATTAAGATCCAGCTCAGGGGGTGGCCCCAAGGCCTGACACAATTACTGATGCTATGGTGTGCTTACAAACAGGGCCCTATCATGACTGCCCTCCGAAAGGCCCAACAAGCACTGGAAGAATCAGATGGAGATATTTACACCCAACCAATGAACATAGGCTTGTGACCCCTGTGGTTGAATTAGGGATAAGCTTGAAGAAGCTGAGGAGTACGGCAAACTTTTAGGAAGACCAGCAGCTTCAATTAACCTAGTCCTCTGGGATCTCTCAGACACTGAGCCACCAAACAAGCAGCATAGACCAGCTGACATGAGGCCCCCAAGACATATACAGCAGAGGACTGACAGGTCTAGACTCAGAGAAGAAACACATAACCCTTGAGAGACTTAGGGCCCCAGGGAGTAGGGAAGTCTGGAGGGGTGGGGGGGACATCCTCTTGAAGATGGGGTGAAGAGGTATGGGATGAGGAGCATTTGGAGAGTAAACTGGAAGGGAGGTAAAGTCTGTACTGTTATTTTTTAAAAAGATTAAATAATAATAATAATAATAATAATATTTAATAATAATAATCATAATATACCAGCTCTAGACCACAAAATCTAGAACAAGATCATAAAACTCTCTCCCAAAAAACAGCCTGGGGAACTATGAAATCTACAAAAATGGTGAAATATCTTATTTCCAAATGGGCCATCTGAGCTGGGCAGTCCTATTTCATCACATGATTGAATTTTCATCACATAGGCCACTGATCACCTGTGAGCACCTAGCACTCACTAATGAAATTTTCGTTTACCTAATCCTTCTAGAGAATTTCCCTTTTTCCGTATAAGAAGCTCTTCCTGCCTTTATCTGGGGTCACCATTTCAAAGAATGGCTGACACTCCCTGCCCTATGCTGTTTGTTTCTGCAGAATAAACACTCTTTATTTTTGCATACTATCTGAGTCTGGAGTCTTCTTTCAGAAATTTTTGGACCCTTACACATATAGAAGAACAATACCAGACCTCTTTTGTTATTAAATAGACAAACAAACTAAACATTTCTATTAAAAGTATTGATATATGAAATGACTGGAAGAAATCATAGGGCAATATATTAGCAACCTTTTTGTTGGTGTGATACAATACTATTTAAAATGTAACTTATGGAAGAAAGTTTGTGTTGGCTTACAGTACCAGACAGATAAGAGTTAGTCCATGAAGGTAGGGAAGCATAGCAGCAAGAAGCAGTCATGGTGAAAAGTGACACACTTGGTAGTAGACCCAAGGGGTTGCGAAGTGGCAACTTCAGTTACAAACACAAAGCAGAGAGTGTGACCTGGAAATGGAGTGAGGTTCTAAACTCCCAAATCTCCCCCACAGCTAGTGATATACTTTTTTCCAACAATGACTCACCTCCTAAAGGTTCTATAACCTTCCCAAAATAGCAATGCCAAGTGCTCAAATTCATGAGCCTATGGAGAGTCAATTCTCATTCAAACCACTACAAGTAATAATCACAATAAAACACTTATTTAATGAGGAAAAACAAGTGTTCAAGAAGTATTTGAAGAAAACTATCATTTACTATCATAAGGAAGATGCGCATCACAGCGTGCTATCATTTCCACCCAGTAAAGAAGAGTGATCATTATCAAAATAACTAAAGATATCAAGTTCTAGCAAGAGTACAGAGAAAAGGTAAATAATGACATATTAGTAACAGAAATAAAAATTAGTACAGAAATTCTTGAAAATATTACAGGATTTCCTATAAATAAATAAATAAATAAATAAAGATCTATATCAAGTTTCAGTAAGACTAGGCACCTTCTCTCCTATGAATTCTACATGAAGCATCCTAGCAGAAGCAAGAGATAGTCCCTGCTCCCAATAGTAGAAGTACCATAAGAAAACCAAGCTACACAACTATAAGGTGTGTACAGAAGGCCTAGGCTAGTTCCATTCAGGCTCCCTGACTGGAGGTGAGAGGGAGCAACTGGGAGAAGAGGAAGGAAACAGCAGTCAGTGTGTAAACAAAAGAACAAACCAACAAACAAATACATTTAAGGTTTTTAAATTTTTTATTGATTCTTTTTGAGTTTCATATGATATACCCCACTCCTGCTCATTAACCTGTCCCCTTTGCTCTTATAACTCTACCCCCACAAAATAACACACACAAACAACAATAACACAAAGCATAGAAAATATTTCATTGTGGAAGCTGTAGTATGTCACAGTGTGTCCCATAGTATATTCTTTGGTCCAAACATCTTCACCTGCAAATGTTCATTGCAATGATTAATTGGTCTGGTTCAAGGTCTCTAGCTTCTACGATACTATCAATATTGGATCCTCATTAGGACTGCTGGTTATCCTGCTATCCTGCTATCCCCCTGTGTCATGGAGATCCTGCAACTTTGGAACAGCAAGGTTAGCCCTTTCACATACACCAACCATTCTCAGATGATATAGATTTTAGGATGGGCCAATTCATAGCCCTGGATCTGGGCCTGGGTGGGAATTCTCCAGCTACAGCTACAGCTAGGCCACCTAGTACATCCATCAGCAGCAAGAGGCACGGTCAGCTCTCCTGTTCTCATGTCCTCTAGGCCAGTCACCTACACCTACACCTCCAGAGCCAACTTCACTCTGCTGTCCAGTGTGATGTGACAATAATAAATTTGCACATTGTGATGGTTCCACTTCAGGTTAGCCACACAGCTAACAGGTTCCTGGGTGACATCCTCCATCCATGTTACATGGCATGGTGGCAAGAGTGTCTGTATGGTCTGCTTATGTCATGCACTGGAGGGCAAATCTGTGGGTGGCATGACAGTCATCAGGTCTCTGTCTTCTTCCTCCTGCACTGTACTGCCTGGCTTTGAATTGATTTGATTTGATTTGATTTGATTTGATTTGATTTGATTATTTGTATGAGTATTAGGCACAAGACAGCTCTGGCCACCAAGCCAAGCATCAAGCTAGGATGAACAATGACTGTCATCTGTTCTGCCCCTGACTATTATATAAACAACAAAAACAGAAACAACAACAACGTGTCTTTGCCAATTTCTAGAGATTAAGAATTTTTAAACCTGAATATAGTACTACTATATGACCTACCAATCTAACTATTGGGTATATATTAAAAAAAAAAATTTTAATTACTGATACACAATGGAATCGTATTCACCAGGAAGAACTGTGAGATTATTTCATTTATTAGAACATAAACTGAAGCAAAGATCACTATGCTTATTGAAATGAACAAGTACTACATTATTTCATTAAAATTTGGGATTCAAACATGTTCATCTTACAGAAGTTGAGAGTAGAATTCTGGTTAGTCTATACTCGAGGGAGCAATGGAGAAAAGTTGATTAAGAGTGCTTAGTTATTGTTGGAAAGTAATAACTTTCATGTACCATTACATAGTAGATTGACTATAAATGATAATGCTTTGAATGTTTCTAAAAGTAAGAAGAAAGTTTACTATATGTTTTCAGCACAGCAAAGATAAATATTTGAGATGATAAATTTGTCTTAATTTGAGCAATATACAACATACCTATTTGCCAAGGTAATATGTAATACTTGTGGTTTTGCATAGAAATTAAGAATAATTTTAATTTAAAATTTAAAAACATAAAAATATGCTAATAAAAATAGAAATGAAAGATACTATCAAAGAATGAATATCATCAGTGAAAATTGAAGTTCAATGGTAGAAGGTTATTTATATGTGCCCTTAAAATATATTACTTATTTTATTTTATTAGTGTTTATGTGTCTCCTTGCATGACTTTTTCCACCACATGCATTTGGAAACCACAGAAGCCAGAAAACAGTGTCAGACCCCCTAGACCTGAAGTTACAGATGCTTGTGAGCTACCATGTAGGTGCTAGGAACCAAACCCGGTTCCTCTGGAAGAACACTATAAACTCTCAATAACTGAGGCATCTCTCCAGACCCTACTTGTGCAATTTTAAGCACATTACACAGTAGATACTGATTATTTGTCTAATGTTACACATGAGAAGAAAATAACTAATAAATCAGTTGTTATATTATTTGATCATGTAATATAATAATGTGTTTATCAAAGCTTCTAGAAGAGGCAGCCTTTTAGCTTTCATATGTTTTCTTATGCTAAAAGAATAGATGATAAACTTTATTCTTTTAGATTCCCAGGTTATAAAAATAAAGCATGCGGTACCATTTAGAGATACACTTTCGTTTTTTAGGAACATGCTTAATACCTTATATAAAATCACGCAGTCTCTTATGTTTCCTTGAACTTGAACCTCAAATGTGTAAAATATAGATATCATTTTTCAGCTTTACACAATGAGCAGTAAGTTATTATTCAAGATATGTTTAATTGAATAGACTTTAAAATCGTGCAGTTCTCAAGCACTCAGTTTCAATTTTTTTTTTTTTCTCTTCATAATCCAAATTCTAACGGTTCCATCTTGTGGTGAAAATCAGAATAGGTTTTGTACATTTTGTGGTTTAATTTATTGTATTCTCTTTTTGCTTATAAAATACACAGTAAAAAAAAAAAAGTTAAGAAATTTTCTTTTCCTTTAAGTGCCTGAATAAAGTTTCTTTATCCTCTGAAGTCCATAACTAGCAGAGCCATAATTAAGTAATTTCATAAAGTATGGATATATGAAAAAAAAGGTTTAATCAAGGAATACATAGAAAACATCTAGTGTTTTGGAGTATAAAAAAATTAGACATAATATGATACGACAAACTATTTGGTTTATCTTCCAGGACCTGGGTAGGGATGCTGAACCACAGTTAGATAAATCGAGAAAGAAAATGCTAAAAATTATTTTTAAACAGAAATTAATGATAAGCACCCAAAACTTCAATCAAAGTCAGCGGGTTAATACAAATGTGAGGAGTCAGCTAGAGAGTTAAGCATAGAACATATATCCAAGAATATTCCAGTAAGGAGCAAGAGTAGACACAGGAGAATGAGGAGTGGTTTGGACACTTTCTAAAGACAGTCAAGAGCTGTTGAAATGGGGATTGGGAGATTACTCCCACAGAGTACTCCCACTTCAAATATATATGGTATTTTAAATTTATCCTTTGAAGCACTATTGTCAAATACACACAAAATACTATTAGATAAAAATGTAAATAGTTAACATGCATTCAGGTCAAAATAGAGGAACTATCTTGTAAGTCAATATATTGGTAGTCAGTAGATAAAAATTTAGGAACTTCTGCTCTCTGAGCTCCAAATCATGGAGTCGTGGGCTCTAATCACCAACAGGTTCCTGGCAGATTAAAATAGTTATGTTTAGAGAATAGGACCAGATATAGTCACTAAAGTTAAGACCAGAGATATTCCTCCTCCATTCAACTCATAAAGAAGATTGAAAAATGCTGCTACCAATCTTTGTCAGAGGCAGATTCTTCAAAGTAACCTACATTTGAAAACTCAAGAACACATACCTCAGAATCATGAGCAAAATTGAGGCAAGCCCCCACAGACTAAATGACTGAATTTTAAAAATGTTCAACATGAGTATGTCATCTTTTTCCTAGTGTTTAGTATTGAACAACAGTCCTGTATCTCCCAGGCATGGGTCTACTATTTGCACTTGCACTACAACCTCAACATGACCAATAAATAACACATGCATAGAATGGTCATTTCTGGATGAGGAAGCACTTACAGGTAGTGAGAAGTCCTGGTTTTGCCCCTTCTAAACTGTCCTTTCTAGAGGTTCAAATATATCCACATTCTTTGAAAACCTTGTCCCTTTGGTCATCTCATGGTCTCCATGACACTTAGTCTCCCAGAGCTGTGAGTCACACACCTCCTACAGACACTGCATCTTGGCCACAAAAAGCTGTGGCCTGAGGATTCGCTGCTTTTCTCAAGCAAACCAGTGAGTTTTCTCTGTGCCATCTTTGATTTCTGCCTGCTCCTGCAGCTTTCAGCCCCAACTGATGGGCTTGGGTAGTGAATAGGGGTGTGTAAATGGGGTGAGTTGGAGGTCTTCAGCCTTGAATGGGGTGTTTTAAGGTTTCTATAAATTTCCTTCACTGAAGCCCTATGCTGGTGCTTGTTTATAATGTATGTGATCCTGACTGGTTTTCTGCTTAGGAGGGTTGGCTTCTTTACTCCCCTCAAGAATAAAGGATAATGCAAAGAACGATTGAGCAAGGTCCTGGTTTCTCTTGCAACACTGTAGCTTGACCTGTCTGCTTTGATGTGCACCTTTGTAGGGGTCAGCTCCAAAGATGGCAAGCCTTCCTGTTGTGGGTAGTGAGGTACCTGCAGACAGATGATACCTTGGTCCTAGGCCTGCTGTGCAGGAGCATTGATGTCCCCTGCTGCAGCAGTAGGCACAGCAAATCGCTTCTCCAGTGGATTTGATTGGCTAGTAGCTAGGAAGTGGGCTTTTGCAGAGATACCCACATTTGAATGTTTTTTTTTTAAACCATTGTTGTAGGCAATGAGAAGGTAGTTTGCCCTCTTCATGTCTATTTCCCTTCCAGATAGTTGCATCCAGAAGACAGCTGTTTTGTCCCACTCTCCTACTTTGCTCCTCTGTTAAAATAAAAACAGGGGTTGACTTGTGTCCTGCTCCTGAATACATGTAAAATTTGTACAAAAATATCTTCTATGAAAAAGATTTGTAATCTGTAGACATTGCTTGGGAAATGTCTTAAGATGTAAAATCCCATCCTTTGGGTTAAGGTGGTTTTTTTTGTTTTTCTCCAAATAAATCCAGTCTTTAAAGTTGAAAAAAAATAAAAGAATACACAAGGTATGTACTCGAGTAACTCATAAGTGTATCTTAATCCAAAAGCTCAAAATAGCCTTGATAAAACCCACAAGCCATATGCAGCTTGAGAAGTAGGAAGGCCAAATTGTGGATGCTTCAATCCTACATAGAGCAAAATAATCACAGGAGCTAGAGGGAGGGAGGGAGGAACCAGGGAGGGAGAGGGGAAGGGGGGGATGATGGGACAGGAACAGGTATTAGAAGGGACAGGCTAGAAGTACATAGTATCAGGAAATTGAATAGAAACATGTAGCAGGGGGATGGGGAACTGGGGTAGCCATCAATGGGAGGGAAGGCCCTTGGTCCTGTGAAGATTCTAGGTCCCAGTGAAAGGGAATGCTAGGGAAGTGAGGATGGTGTGGGTGGGTGGGTGGGTAGTGGGGCACCCTCATAGAAACAAGGAGGATGTGGACAGGATAGAGGGTTTGAGGAGGGGAAACCAGGAAGGAGGATAACATTTGAAATGTAAATAAATAAAATAACCAATAAAAAAAGCAAAATGAAAAGGAAAATAGAATATCCCAGACTCCAGGGAAGTGAGAAGCTCTCAGGAGCCAACAAGGGATGGCATTAGCTAAAATACCCATCAAATGGGAGTTACAACCTGTAGAGACGACCTCCAATAGATATACATGGCCCCCACTTAAGAGATGGGGCACCCACGCACATCAAAATTTTAAAACCAGAAATGTTCCTGTCCGAAAGAAAGACAGGGACAAAAAAGAACAGAGGCTGAAGGCTTCACCTATGGATCCATCCCATCTACAGACACCAAACTCCCACTCTATTGCTGATGCCAAGAAGCGCTTGTATACTGTACAGGAGCCTGATATGGTGGTCCACTGAGAAGTTCTACCAGTATCTGACCAAAGCAGATGCAGTTACTCACAGCCAACCATCTGATGGAGCCCAAGAACCCCAGTGTAAGAGCTAGGGGAAGAACTGATGGAGTTGAAGGGGATTACAACCCCATAAGAACAATATCAACTAACTGGACCACCTAGAGCTCCCAGGAGATAAACCACCAACCAAAGAGTATATATGGAAGGATCCAGGAATCCAGATACATATATAGCAGAGGACTGCCTTATCTGAAAGGAAGGAGGCTTGATGCGCCAGCATAAGGGGATGCAAAGAGGTGAGGAGGGAATGGGTGAATGAGTAGCAGAGCACCTTCAAAGAAGCAAAGGGAAGTAGTAATGGAGGATAGCATGAGGGGTTGGTGAAGAGGTAAACAGGAAGGGGGATATCATTTGAAATGTAAAGGAATAAAATGATTAATAAAAAAAGAACTAAATCCATCCATTTGCCTAGGAATTTCATAAATTCATTCTTTTTAATAGTTGAGTAGTACTCCATTGTGTAAATGTACCGCATTTTCTGTATCCATGCCTCTGTTGAAGGACATCTGGGTTCTTTCCAGCTTCTGGCTATTATAAATAAGGCTGCTAGGAACATAGTGGAGCATGTGTCCTTATTACATGTTGGAGCATTTTCTAGGTATATGCCCAGGAGAGGTATAGCTGAGTCCTCAGGTAGTACAATGTTCAATTTTCTGAGGAAGAGCCAAACTAATTTCCAGAGTGGTTGTACCAGCTTACAAGCCCACCAGCAATGAAGAAGTATTCCTCCTTCTCTACATCCTCTCCAGCATCTGCTGTCACCTGAGGTTTTGATCTTAGCCATTCTGACTGGTGTGAGATGGAATCTCAGGGTTGTTTTGATTTTCATTTCCCTGATGACTAAGGCTGTTGAACAATTTTTCAGGTTCTTCTCAGCCATTCAGTATTCCTCAGTTGTGTCCCAACCCGTGGGACAGTCGAACAGGGACTTGAGGAGCACCTGGAAGAGAATGGGGGACAAGAAACACAAAGAATAGACATCAAATCAAGAGTCGCTGATCAAGCTGACAAATTTTTATTTTTCTCACACAGTTTATATACTCATAGGAGCAGAAGTGGGTGGAGGGAGGTCGCTTTGTCTCTGGGTAATGCACCTGTTCCCAGGAACAGGATATTGACTGGGTAAACAGTTCAGCAGGAAGATCAGAACAGAATGGGTTATGAGGCACCTATCCACAAGATTTATAACTATGTGTCCTCCGCTGACTTCAGGATCTATGTCTACTTGAACTCAGCTGGGCTAGTACTTCCCCACAGAGGCCAAGACTTTGTAAATAAGCACTTATGGCTGACAAGGCAGTTAACATTCAAACAGGGTCACTCCCAACACAGTTGAGAATTCTTTGTTCAGTGCTCTATCCCATTTAACAGGGTTATTTGGGTCTCTGGAGTCTAACTTTCTGAGTTCTTTGTATATATTGGATAATAGCCCTCTGTTAGATGTAGGGTTGGTAAAGATCTTTTCCCAATCTGTTAGTTGCCATTTTGTCCCACTGACAGTGTCCTCTACCTTACAGAAGCTTTGCAATTTTATGAGGTCCCATTTGTCAATTCTTGATCTTAGAGCATAACCTATTGGTGTTCTGTCGAGGAAATTTTCCCTTGTGCCCATGTGCTTGAGGATCTTCCCCACTTCATTTTCTATTAGTTTCAGGGTATCTGGTTTTATGTGGAGGTCCTTGGTCCATTTGGCCTTGAATTTTGTACAAGGAGATAAGAATGGATCAACTTGCATTCTTCCACATGCTAATCTCCAGTTGAACCAGCACCATTTTTTTTTTTGAAAATGCTTTGTTCCACTGAATGGTTTTAGCTCCTTTGTCAAAGATCAAGAGACCATAGGTGTGTGGGTTCATTTCTGGGTCTGCAATTCTATTCCATTGATCTACTTGCCTGTTGCTGTACCAATACCATGCAGTTTTTATTACAATTGTTCTGTAGTACAGCTTGAGGTCAGGTCAGGGATGGTGGTTCCCCCAGAAGTTCTTTTATTGTTGATCATAGTTTTTGCTATCCTGTTTTGTTTTGTTTTGTTTTGTTTTGTTTTGTTTTGTTTTGTTTTGTTTTGTTATTCCAAATGAATCTACAAATTGTTCTTTCTAATTCTGTGAAGAATTGATTTGGAATTTTGTTGGGGACTGCATTGAATCTGTAGCTTGCTTTTGGCAAGGTGGCAATTTTTACTATATTAATCCTGCCAAATCATCCAGAGTGAGGTAACCCAATAACAAAAGAACACACAGTCACTGATAAGTGGATATTAGCCCAGAAGTTCCGAATACCCAAGATACAATTCACAGACCACATGAAGCTCAAGAAGAAGGAAGGCCACAGAGTGTATACTTTGGTTCTTCTTAGAAGGGGGATTAAAATACACATGGGAAGAGATAGAGAGACAAAGTTTGGAGCAAAAATTGAAGGAAAGGTCATCCAGTGACTGTCCTACCTGGGGATCCATCCCATATACAGTTACCAAACCCAGACACTATTGTGGATGCCAACAAGTGCTTGCTGACAGGCGCCTAATATAGCTGTCTTCTGAAAGGCTCTGACAGTTCCTAACAATTACAGAAGTGGAGGCTTACAGTAATCCATTGGACTGAGCACAGGTTCCCCAATTGGAGGAGCTAGAGAAAGGACTCAAGGAGCTGAAGGGGTTTGTAGCCCCATAGGAAGAACAACAATATGAACCAACCAGTATCCCCAGAGCTCCCAAGTACTAAACCACCAACCAAAGAGTATACAAGGAGGGACTCATGGCTCCAGCCACATATGTAGCACAGGATGGCCTTGTGGGATATGAATGAGAGGAGAGACCCTTGGCCTTGTGAAGGCTCACTGCCCCAGTGTAGTGTAATTCCAGGACAGGGAAGTGGAAGTGGGTGTGTTAGTGAGCAGGAAGAGGGAGGATTGGGTAGGGCAGGGGTTTAGAAGGGGAAAAGAAGAAAGGGGATAAAATTTGAAATGTAAATAAGGAAAATATCTAATAAAAATGAAAAAAAAAGAAATAACTAAAACATGGGAAAATGCTACTTACTGGCTTGCTGCCCATAGATTTCTAGCCTGCTTTCTCATACTACCCAGGACCACAAGCTTGGGAAGGATAATGCACACCATGAGCTGGGAACTCTCACATCAGTCATTAATCAGGAAAATACCCCAACAGACTTGCCTATGGGCTAATCCAATGGAGGCATCTACTAAAATGAAGCCTCCATTTCTCAGTTGAGCCTGACTATATCAAGTTGGCAAAAATAAATAAATTAAGCTGTATGATAACTTAGCTATTCTAAATTTAATAAAGGATCACCTTAACCACTCAAATTGAAAATAATTAGCAGGCGTATTAAAGAGTGATAGACACAGAAAGAGAATGTGAAAATTGGAAGACTGGCAAAACCGTGATAAGAAATGTTTTTCTAATGCACTGATAAAAACGGTCCTAAATGCATGAAAATATTGTTTCAATTCTTTATATATACTTAAAAATTTAAATCACCAAATTATTCGTCCAAATAACATGATTGTTATGTTTTTCAAATAAGTAAAATGAGGTTCAACCTAATTAAATATGCTGCCCCAAATCATAAAACTTGTGCTTTCTAAAATTGGAATTTAAATATAATCAACTACATATGTTACCTACAATGCTTTATTGACAATTACATATTGGTTGACAAATAACTAATAAAATCAAATACAAAAAAGAGTGAGTTGTCACTAACTTATGGCTTACATTAACTGATTTGCAGTCATTCTGAAACTGATTAAATATGAGTACTCAAGTTTACAAAAGATATATCATAGTATATCATGAACTATCTATCTAGTTTGCCCTTATTCTTTAATCTCAGCTCTCACCTACATTATTTTTTTTTCTTTTTTGCACCCAACAGTATAGTGTAACTCTTAGTCTTCAGTCCTTAATTCTTTCCTAGTAGTTTTTGTAATGGTGGTTTTGTTGGCCTATTAGTTATCCAAGAACATGATGTCTATTTAATATATCCAATTATATAAACTTGGCTGTGGAACAGGAAAGCTGGTGAACTCATTGGTTTATAAACTGGCTCAAAAGATGCATAATTCTTCTGTCTAGAGATAAATATCCAGTATGAGAAATTTCTATCACCATTCTCATACATTCCTAAACCATGCTTATTCATGTTTACCCTCTAGCTAGAAACTAAACTATAAAAAGCTTGAAGGCAGACCACCAACTATAGTGCTATCTACAATACAGACTCCATTGCTTACAGGCATGGTATCTTGACAACACCATTCCTACTGGTCTAGTAGGCCATCCTTCTAAAAAAAAAATGATAAACTAGATAAATGTCTCCTTATTTTCCCATAGCATCTTGGAGCTTTGCACTCATAGCAAGAGATGTTTATCTTTGTTCTTATGGCAACAGCTACTCCCTGATGTAATACATAACAATATATAGAGTGGAATATAAAATCATTTAAAATCAATCACTGGGCTTTTAAATATATCACAATGGTAGAATGTCTACCTATCATTTGAAAAGCTCTGGGTTCATTTCCCAGCACTGTAAAAAAATAAAAAATAAAAATAAGAAAATCATTCATTAATGTGCCTGGGAAACAAGTAATTCTCTTTTACAGCAGTATACAGACATTGTAAAGACAGTGGAATTTTCCGTATCTTTCTCACATTCTTGTTTCTGTTGTATTTTTTTTTTTATTTTATTTACGTTCCAGCTGTACCCCTGTCCTCCCTCCCACAGGTTCTCATCCCATTCCTCACCCCACTGTCTCCAAGAGGATGTCCCCAATCCTCTACACTCCCTGCCAGGCCTCTCCTCAAGTCTTTCAAGGGTTAGGCACATCTCCCACTGAGGCAAGACCTGGCAGTCTTCTGCTATATATGTGTCTGGGCCTCAGACCAGCCTATGTATACTGCCTGGTTGGTGGCTCAGTCTCCTGGAATTCCCCGGCGTCCAGGTTAATTGAGACTTCTGGGCTTCCTGTGTGGTCACCCTCCCGTTCTGCTGCTTCAATCCTACCCCTAATTCAACCACAGGAGTCCCCGATGTCAGTCCAATGGTTGGGTGTGAATATCTGCTTCTGTCTCAATCAGCTGTTTGTTGGGCCTCTCAAAGGACAGCCATGCTAGGCTCCTGTCTGTAAGCAAACCATAGCATCAGCAATAGTGTCAGGCCTTGATGCCACCATCATGAGATGGAACCCAAGTTGGGCCAGTCACTGGACAGCCTTTCCTTCAGTCTGTCCTCCATTTATGCGCTTGCAGTTCTTTTAAACGGAAACAAAAATTTTGGGTCAAAAATTTTGACACTTCACTTGAGACCCTGTCTATCTTCTGAAGGTGGACTCTTCAAGTTCCCTCTCCCCAATGTTGGGCATTTTGGCTAAGGTCACCCCCATTGAGTCCCGAGAGTCTCTCACTTTCCAGGTCTCTGGTACTTTCTAGCAAGCCACCCACCTCCCACACCTAGAGGCTACTTCTTTCCATTCATTCTCTTGGCCTTCTGGGATTCTCCCCTGCCCCCTCCCTCTGCCCCATACATGATCTGTTCCGCTTTTCCCTCCACTACCCTTTTCCCACCCTGTTCCCTCCCTCCTGCCTTCTGGGATTATTTTCTTTCCCCTTCTAAGTGGAATTTAAGTATCCTCACTTGGGCCTTTCTGTTTGTTACACATCTTATGGTCTGTGGGTTGTACTTTTTAGCTAATATCCGCTTACCTACATATTCAATGCAATCCCCATCAAATTTCTAACATAATTCTTCAGAGACATGGAAAGAGAAGTTCTCAACTTCATATGGAAAAACTAAAATCCCAGGATAGCCAAAACAATTCTCAACAATGAAAAATCTTCTAGGGGAATCACCATCCCTAACCTCAAGCTGTACTACAAAGCAATAGTGATAAAGGCAGCAAGAAATTGGTACAGAGACAGACAGCTCCATCAATGGAATAGAATTGAAGACCCAGAAATAAACCTACACACCTATGGACACTTGATCTTTAACAAAGTAGCCAAAACCATACTGTGTGGAAAAAAGAAAGCATCTTCAATAAATAATGCTGGTCTAACTGGTAGTCTGCATGTAGAAGAATAAAAGTAGACCCATATGTATCACCTTGCACAAAGCTCAACTCCAAGTGGACCAAGGACCTCAACATAAAACCAGATACACTGAATCTAATAGAAGAGAAAGTGGGGAAGAGCCTAGAACACATAGGCAGATGGGGAAATTTCCTGAACAGAACATCAATGACTTAGGATCTAAGATCAACAGTCTATTAATGGGACCTCATAAAACTGAAAAACTTCTGTAAGGCAAAAGGACATAATCAATAGGACAAATAGGCAACCTATAGTTTGGGAAAAAATCTTCACTAACCCGTCATCTGAGAAAGGGCTAATATCCAAAATATACAAGGAAGTCAAGAAGTTAACCTTCAAAAAAATCAAATAACCTAATTAAGAGATGGAGTACAGAGCTGAAGAGAATTCGCAACAGAAGAATCTTGAATGACTGATAAGTCTTTAAAGAAATGTTCAAATCCTTAGTCATCAAAGAAATGCAAATCAAAATGACCCTGAGATTCCACTTTATACCAATCAGAATGGCTAAGATTAAAAACTCAGATGAGAGCACATGTTGGCAAGAATATGGAGAAAGAAGAGCAATCCTCTATTCCTGGTAGGATTGCTAACTGGTACAACCACTCTGGAAATCAATCTGGCTGTTCCTCGGAAAACTGGAAATAGATCTACCTAAAGATCCAGCTATACCACTCTTGGGAATATACCCAAAAGTTGCCCCACCATGCCTCAGGGCAATGTGTTCCACTATGTTCATAGCAGTTTCATTTGTGGTGGCCAGAAGCTGGAAACAATCAAGATGTCCCACAACAGAAGAATGGATATAGAAAATATTTGGCTTTATATACATAGACTATTAAATTTTGGTCAGAGATTTATCTTTCTTTTCTTCCTTTCTCCCTTCCTTCTCCTTCACTCCTTCCTTCTTGAAGTAGACATCAGTCAATGGAGAAATACATAACTAACTGATCAATGTGTTGAAAATAAAAGACTCTGCGCTCAGCCCTGACTGGGATATCTATATTAACCCTACTAAACTAGGTCTTGGAGATCATAGAGGAAGAAGAAGCAGAAAGAATGTAAAATTTGTAAGATAGGGAAGAGTGTTGTAAAATGTTGTATTCATGACATGACATGCTATGACTAACATACTCATAAACTCACAGCAGCTGGATTACCTGTACAACATCTAAAGTCATAAATTCCTACTATTGAGGAAAAAAAAGGGAATAAATCTCTATAAATTCTATGGAAATACAAGTACAGAAATATTATGAACAATTCTGTGTTCTAAAAACATAACTCATTTAAAGCTGAGGGAAAATATAGGTAGTGAAATATGAAATTATTAAGCCTGTCTATTATTTGTAGGAACATCATCATCCATACAGAAAATCACAGAGTATAAAAGTAAGGAATGTAGTAAGTTATTTAGTAAGATTATAGAATATAAGTTAAAGTAGAATCAGTTTTATTTCTATACAGTAGGAAAATATGATATGAAAAATTACATAAAATAGTATATTCTACAGATTCAACAATTTAATTTCTTAAGGCTGATTCTCATAAAATATATAGAAGTATGGTACCCAAAGAGCTGTAACTGGGAAAAAAGGAAAGAAGACATAAATTAATGGAGAGAGACAGCATTTTCAGTCTTGTTAATCTATAGATTCTTTTCAAATTATCTGCAGGAAAATCCAAAACTTCACTAGACTGAGTGACATCAGCTAAGGTAGCAGTACAAATAGCTCTAGAAAGAGACTAAAAAAGTCATATATATTCATTTAGTAAGATTATAGAATATAAGTTAAAGTAGAATCAGTTTTATTTCTATACAGTAGAAAAATATGATTAAAAATTACGTAAAATAGTATATTCTACAGATTCAACAATTTAATTTCTTAAGGCTGATTTTCATAAAATATATAGAAGTATGGCATCCATATTTCTATGGGGTGGTGGGGCAACTTTTGGGTATATTCCCAAGAGTGGTATAGCTGGATCTTTAGGTAGATCTATTTCCAGTTTTCCGAGGAACAGCCAGATTGATTTCCAGAGTGGTTGTACCAGTTAGCAATCCTACCAGGAATAGAGGATTGCTCTTCTTTCTCCATATTCTTGCCATTCAGCACAATGAACTGTGCTGAAATTCTAGAAAATAATTGAAAGCTGACAATAGCACTGACTAAATTATTAATTAATAGGGCATCTTAAAATTATAAGTAATATTTGTGGTATTTTCTGTTGTCTATGTCCCATTCATATCTATATTTCTATAGTAACCTTGAAGGGACAATTGACACTTCTCATATGTTACTCTGACATAGCTGGTTTTGTGTTACCTTTCCCAAATATTAGAGATTGAGCATTTTACCAAAACAAGGTTTATTTAAACCACTGTACTGGAAATCCAAGTGCCAGTTTCCTGGTTATTCTATAGCATGCCAGATAATTTTACTGTGACTTTGCTCAATAAATATGTTTTCTAGTACATAATCAATTGAATTTATCTCAGAACCTTCTAGTTTAAATAATGTCTATTTTCATACATTATAAAAAGGGATTTGACATGTGAATAAGTGTTCAAGTGAACATTCATGTTAATTGAGACATTATTCCAAATATCCAAGTTATAAAAATTACTGTAGATGCCCAGCAACAGATTAGTGAATACAGTAAATGTGTTACATTATCTAAATGGAGTTTTTATCAGCCAGAATGAACAAATGTTTTAATTTATAGGTAAATATGTATAACTATAGATCATCACATTAAGTTCTTTACTTAATTCTCAAAATGGCAATATCACATTTTCTCTTGTATTTGGAATCTAAATTTAAAAGGAAAAAAGGATATAAAATGGAAGGACTAGTCAACAAGAGGAATAAAACATTATGAGGAGGTAGAGGATAAATGAGAGTGGTAGAGTAACATGATTGAAGTGCCTGCTATACATGTATGAAAATATAATAAAACCTATGATTTTGCTCAATAAATAGTTTTTCTAATCCATAAGTAATTGAGTTTATAGCAGAACCTTTAAATTTAAATAATGTCTACTGTCATATATTACATATTTTAGTTTTGTTGAGACCAGTACCAAAAGTAATGTGAATGGCAGGTAGCCCTGTTGTATGATTCTTTCAGGTACAATAACTATAGGTGCTAAGATGAATCTTATGAGAACTCTACATGGGTATTTATATCTAAAGTGTTTGGCCATGTACTATACGAATTGCATGATCAAAACATAATTATAATATGTTTATTTAATTGTAATATAAATAATAATGATTATTATTTTATAAGTCACTGAGTTTAATTCAGGTTAAGTTTAATTCAGCATTGTTGGGAATTATTTACTAGAGCATGGGCCAGTGACTACAACCACTGCTGAAAATGACTGCTCCACTCAGAATAGCCATTAACTGCCAAAGTCTATTCAAGGAAAGGTGAAGCCTTCCAAGCCCCTTACCCATCCATGATGGAGTATTGAGGTGCTCATGCGCATGGAGGACTTGTGAAGGTAATAGTAGCTACTGCAATTTCATCATTAGAAAGTCATGTTCCAGGACAGCATTTATATAGCTTTCCTCATCATCACTTGGTTCTTACAACTTTACCACAATCTGCTCAAAAGAAGATTTGAAAACGGAAAAGCAACTTGTTAGGAAGAGAGGGCTCAGCTAAAGTAGGCGAAAGATAAGAAAGGAAATGTGCATTATATATGATGAAAGCACAATATGTGCCTGCATAAGATTGTCAAGTAATAAAAATTATCTATAACTTCAAAACATTAAATACACTATATAATTAAACTGCATTTTAATTTTTTAAAAAATTGTTCATTTGTAAGTTCTGTTCATATATTATAGGTATGGGTATGCATGTGTCTCTCTATACTCTATGCATACCCACTGCCTACGATATCAGTCAGTAAGAGGTGTTGGATCTCCCAGAACTAGAATTACAAATATTTGTAAATGACCATGTGGGTGTTCAGAATCAAACTTGGTTTCTCTGGAAGAGGACTCTGTTTTTATTCACTAAAGCTAAGCAATTTCTCCAGCCTTGAAAGTTTTTCAACTTTAAAAACAAAGATTTAAATACCATTACTGAAATATACTTTGCTGATTGTAAAACACATGTCTGCTCTCAGGGTTTCTTTCATGTATATGACTATAATTTCCAAGATCCATCTAATAAGCATTTTCATAGTTTTATCAAAATATGTAGGACGATGTTAATCTTGTCTCCCTGAATATCATTGTACTCTAAATTTGACACAAATCTTGGAGAAATGTCTCATTCAACATCTTATACAAACTTGTTGAGTTTTACTTAAAACAAAGCAAATGTGAAAAGATATTTTTGAGATGAATATAAAGTTGAATATAAAAGCTTGTTGGATGACAGTGAGTAAAAGTTGTCAATTGGGGATTTCATAGATATAATACTATCATTGCTAACCTGCTGAAAAGTATTTGTGAGTAAATGACATGCCTGTAATTTGTTTTGAAGTTATTCCACAAGAAAAAGTTGAATGGGTAGGGAAGAGAAAAAAATAGGTGTATTCAAGATTACAAAGAAACAGTAATTATTTACCTCAGCTTAAACATAGATAGTTATTCATGCATTATCTATTTTATGTTTTAGAAAATAAAAGTATAAAATGTAAATGAGCCCCATTAGGTTCATATGCCTATGGAGAATAGAAAATGCCCCCCCTAATATTTATGAGACGCCTAGAAAAGTAGTTTTACTTTGGAGAACAGCTCCATTGATAATGAATTTTCAAGTTATGATACAATTTCTTTGGATTAAGCCTAGCAAATATAAATTCTGGATTACTGACTGTATAACTATGAGAAAGTTATGTAACTTTATAAAATCTATTCCTTCTCCATTTTTAATGGAATAATGATGGTAGTAACTGCACAGAGGTATAATGAATTATTGCTAAAATAAAACTTATAAAATGATAGTGCAGTATATGGTGGATAATAATAGTCCAATAAAAGCTAATTGTCTTTGTTAATCATTAGTTTAAGGCACCATTGTAAAAGAAGAGATGAATGCTTAAATTACTGTTTGCAGCATCATAGAATTCCCAGACTGGATGCGATGTGTAGAAATCATCTGGTATCTTTAAATAGTCTGAACCTAGCTCACCAGAAAGAATTTTCTATTGATTCAGGCATACATATACACAAAAAAATAAGTATAAGAACTACCTTATTTCACTCATGAGATGAATACATTGCATTTTTATTCCAATTTAAGAAAATAATTTGTATTTTGTGTGACTTGCCATGAGAATACTGTTTATTATTAAATATTTGTATTTCACTTTTTCTTCATAAGCTCAAAGCGATTTTTCATAACAATGGAATCTATATTACATACATTTCTAAATCAGAGAGACGTTTCTGTCCAACATACTAATACAACAACTTTTCCATGCTTTTATAAACTGGTGCTTCCATTACATGCATTTACATGTAAGGCTACAAATTGCACAACAATAAAAATTATTAGAAAGGACAAGTTGAAATCATGGATTTCTGGGAAAAAAAGTAAACAAATGTGATTTTAGTTTATGAATGGCATAAATTTTTTCAGTAAATATGGAAAGATTTTCTTGTGTTTTGCAAATTGTATCCTGGGTATTCTAAGTATCTGGGCTAATATCCACTTATCAGTGAGTGTATATCAAATGAGTTCTTTTGTGATTGGGTTGCCTCACTCAGGATGATATCCTCCAAAAACATCCATTTGCCTAAGAATTTCATAAATTCATTGTTTTTCATAGCTGAGTAGTGCTCCATTGTGTAAATGTACCACATTTTCTGTATCCATTCCTCTGTTGAGGAACATCTGGGTTTTTTCCTACTTCTGGCTATTATAAATAAGGCTGCTATGAACAGAGTGGAGCATGTGTCCTTATTACCAGTTGGAACATCTTCTGTGTATATACCCAGGAGAGAATACCCAAGATACAATTTACAAAACACAAAAAAATCAAGAAGGAAGACCAATGCATGTTTACTTCATTCTTTCTTAGAATAGGGAACAAAATATCCAGGGAAGGAGTTACAGAGAAAAAGTTTGGAGCTGAGACAAAAGGATGGACCATTCAGAGACTGCTCCACCAAGGGATTCATCCCATAACCAGCCACCAAACACAGACACTATTGCATATGCCATCAAGATTGTGCTGAAAGGACCCTGACATAACTGTCTCTGGTGAGGCTATGCCAGTGTCTGACAAATACAGAAGTGGATGCTCACAGTAATCTATTGGATGGAACACAGGGCCCCCAGTGGAGGATCTAGAGAAAGTACCCAAGGAGCTGAAGGGGTCTGCAGCCCTATAGGTATATAGCCCTATAACAATATGAACTAACTACTACCCGCAGAGCTCATGTCTCTAGCTGCATATGTAGCAGAAGATAGCCCAGTCGACCATCATTGGGAAGAGAGGCCCCTTGGTCTTGCAAACTTTATATGCCCCAGTACAGGGGAATCCCAGGGCCAAGAAATGGAAGTGGATGGGTTGGGGAGCAGAGTGGGGGGAGGGTATAGGGGACTTTCAGGATAGCATTTGAAATTAAATGGAGAAAATATCTAATAAAAATTGAAAAACAAAAGCTTTTTTTAAGTTTCTATAAATGCCAAAACCATCATTGAAAGAAAATTTGGGTAAATATATTTTGCATTTTAAATATAATTTTGTATTAAAATTAAAAAATGGAAAGATAGGAATCTGATGTGTCTTAAGTATTTCTGTATCTTTAAGTTAACATAGAAATATTATTGAAAGTTCAATATGTATAGTCGCTATGTATTTCATGGTCTAAATCTATTAAAAGTTGAATTTCACAGTTCGTTGATAAAAAAAAAAAAAAAAAAAAAACACTTAAAGATTAAACGGCCAATTTCTGTAATACATCAGTTACCATAGGGTTTCCTGTAGAAAACTGAATACTTAAGAAAATTCCATCATCTTTCAGCAGCCTTGGGTACTGTGCACTGGCAGTGAATTAGAAACTGTTAAAACACTTTCCCAGGAATAACAAGTTTAACTATGACTTATATACTGACTTTTCAAATATTTTCTCCATGTCAATATTCCTGCAACATGTATGGGCCTAAGTTCATTTGGAACTAACAAAAAATAAGTACCTAGACTCACTCCACTTATATAATATAGTGAATTTTTTAAAACAAATATTACCAATCTCCTGAATTTAAAAGGTTTATGCTCAGTGTTTCTTGACTATGAGTCATAAATTCTGAGTAATAAAGGATTGAGCTACCTCTACTCTTTCATGACTATGGCCAGGAAAAAAAAAAAAAGTAATCCAAGGAATCTTTCAAAGGCTTACTGAGCATGAATGGAGGAGCGAATAGTATAGAAAAAGCATGGAGAAGCAGAACTGTGATGGGCAGTGAAGGGGCTCTAACAGACCCATGCATGACAAACACAGCTCTGAGCATGGCAAAAATCGCAGATAGGCTTTGCCCTTTACCCTTCTCTCTATCTTGCTGAAAACTATTAAATTACTTACCTAAAGTTAGCCCCTAAGTCCAATTCTCTTCTTTTGCCACTGACTCATTCTTGAGACAAAACACCAAAGTCATCAATCAAAATTCAGTCAGGATTTACTAACTCACCCTCTCAGAGACTCCCTGCTTTTCCCCTTGAAAATCCACTCCTCCAGAAACACCCTCTCTTGTCTCTGGCTTCTCTTGCTTTCTTGCTTTTCCTGCTTGCTTGTGTTTCTGTGGCTGCTGCTACCTATGAATGAAGGCCCTGGTTTCAACCCCCTACACACCACACACACACACACACACACACACATTTCTAATAATACAAAATCCTTTGTGTTGAGAATTTGGTATCTGGGTTCTGTCATGTAGTGATTCCTGGAGTGGGGGACCTCACTTTCACTCAGGATGATGCATGCATGAAATCTCAGACAGAAAAGTTGAGTTCAATGCCGCTCTAGACTACCAAACCCTTTGTCAAAATCAAAATTACAAAAAGCATTATACTGATGAAATGTTTAAATATGTGCTCTAATAAATGAACAATTTCTTTTTATGAGTGCTAAAATTATAATTTAACTGCTGCATATTCCATATAAATCAAAGTTGGATAGTAATACATTGCACAAAACAATTTTAATGCATATGTTCTTTCTAATATTCCTTCTGGGGGGTGGTGAGAGATGCAGGTTCCAACAACAAATCAATGCAAGATTCCACTGAAGTTCACACTGCAACTCTTCAGTTTATTGAACTTCCTTACAGGACTTTGGATGCTCCTCCCTACAATGTTCAGTGCCTAGAAAGCTTTATCCAACAGGAATGAGGACTTCCCCATAACAGAGCCCTGCACTCTCACCCTCCAATGCTGATATATAATCCACTCCCTCCCCCAGGCCATGTGCAGAGTTGACAGTTTGTAGGGAGCAGGTGGATACTGTCTCAGAAGATGTAAACTGTCAACAAGCCAAGCTGGAACAACTATGTGCAAGGAGCACAGCTGAATGCCCCAAGATGACAGCTGCTTGGCTCATAGGACAGTCACTCAGATGCAGATGGAACCTGTTGAAATGTCATTTAAAGCACTTACTCATTTAGCAAGAAGCATGAAAATTACGATAAATATGATAACCTGAGACCAGGCAAACATTATGCTTCTGAATACTACTATTTCAAGGAATTGTGTGGTTTATTTTTAAGTCTTCCTCTACTCAATAATTACTGTATTGACTTTTACTATTTGTAATACTTTATAAGAACATTGTTATGACAATCATTTAATTAATACTTTACTTTCCTTTTAAAATCTTGAAGGCACTATTGTTAATAAAAGGATATCAATCCCTAAAAATAAACTTGTATTAGCCAGGGTACTCTTAAGCAATAAAACTTATACAATGAATCAATCAATCTCTCTCTGTCTCTCTGTCTCTGTCTCTGTCTCTCTGTCTCTTCTCTCTCTCTCTCTCTCTCTCTCTCTCTCTCTCTCTCTCTCTCTCTCTCTCTCTCTCTCTCTCTCTCTCTCTGTCTCTCAGAATGCCTTATGGGCTGCAGATCAGCTAATCAAACAATGGTTGGCTGTGAATGTAAAGTCCAAGAGTCCAGTAGTTGTTCAGTCCACAAGGGTGGATGTCTCAGATGGTCTTCAGTATATGCCTGAATCCCAAAAAAGTAGACTTTAATGCCAGTGAGGGAATGGCCTTGTTAGCAAGGATAGGACAAACAGACAGAGAAAATGCTTCCTTCTTCTGTCCTTATGTAAACTTGCAGCAGAAGATAAGGCCCAGATTAAAGGTGTGTCTTCCCACCTCAAGATCTTTATCAAAGCTGTGTGTCTTCCTACTCAAAGGTCTAAAATAGAAGTAGATTACCCCACTTCAAACTAAGCAAAAAAAAAAAAAAAAAAAAAAATCACGAGCAAGCTCTCGATTTCTGGATTGTAGTCTGTTCCAGCCATAGTCAAGTTGACAAGCAAGACTAACCATCAGAAAACTTATTTTTCTCCTGCTGTTAATGCCAAATTTGTATTATTTAAACTAGAGACAATAAATTTCATGGTCACTTGAGGCAATGATGAGCGACAATCTGTATAATGTAGATTTAATGAAATTCATATTTAGGCTCCTAAATGTAAATTTTCTGCACACATTTCTCAAAGACATCAAAGTTATATTAAGCCTTCTATTATGTCTTAATTGTATAGGCCTAGCAAGATAAATAAAAATATTACTGATAATTACTCATCGTAAATACATCCAAAGCCTAATTTACTCTGGTATTTACAGCAGACAGTGAGCAATCAATACCCACTTATCTTTCCTTCTCATACAGCTAGCAGCTCCCTGTCTCAAACATCCCACTGAGACAATTTGCAACGGAAGTGGTCTGTAGTATTCATTGGTGAAGTCCACATTTAAAAGAGTGAATAATAACCCAACAAAAAGTTTGTTTGATCTTAATGAACAGTATTTTAATATCTTGCTCTAGCAATTAACTTTGCTCTTAAAATGATCACACTTAACTTCAGACAGTTGTTTAGAAATTCATAAAAGAAGCCGGGCGTGGTGGCGCACGCCTTTGATCCCAGCAGTCGGGAGGCAGAGGCAGGCGGATTTCTGAGTTCGAAGCCAGCCTGGTCTACAAAGTGAGTGCCAGGACAGCCAGGGCTACACAGAGAAACCCTGTCTCAAAAAACCAAAAAAAAAAAAAAAAAAAAAAGAAATTCATAAAAGATTCCCAATCTTGAATTTAGAATGGATTTGTTCATTTTTACCTTGGATTCTACTTTCTTCAATTCTTAGAATTTCCTTTCTAAATGCTTTTATGTTTCTCATACATATATATATATATATATATGTATACATATATGCATACTATCAACCATGTATATTAAACAATGTCCAATAATTTATTTCACTGTGAGAAAAAAATCTATTGAAACTATATACTATGTGAAAACAGGTGTTTATACACACATATAGACACAAATATCAAATGTATTTTCTATGGGACCCCAGATCTGGACAAAAAATGATTTCCACCAAATGATCATGCTATGCCTTCTATTTTCCAAACTTTTCATTTCCCTCAAAACTGTAGTCTACATAAATTTTCATATGTATATTTACTCCATATATGTACAGCATTTGTGGGTTGTTATATTATAGACAACTGCTGTTGAACAAATGTTAGATTTTTAGGCATTGATTTTTGGAATTAGAGACATGAGATGGTCAAATCAAATATTAGAAAAATGTATACATGCAAAATTAAATTATTTTATCTTGAGCTAAATATGCAATTGTAATAAATTCATACCAGTTAAAATAAATTATACCTAGGTAGTAAAAATTTTATAAATTTAATCAAAATAGTTCCTCCCAGATTATGCCATAATCCAAAAAAACCCAACATATTCCTCTACTCAAATAAATATCATATACAGTGAATATTCATAATATTATTCTTCATTTATTACTTTCCACACTCAGATTGTCAGATTGTCCTCTTTCAAGGTTTCTCTTTTTGTGCTTATAAATATACAACCAGGAAACATCATATAAACAAGCATACATTCAGGCAAAATACACAAACACATAAAATAATATTAAAGTATTAAAGGTGTGTGCTATTACTCTTTCAGCTAATAAAATACCTTTAAAAATAAGTATTTCAATCTATGCAAGGAGCAAAAAGAGAGAAATCCCATGAACTAAGTGGCAGGGGAGGTTCCACTGCAGTCTAAGGTACTTATACCAAACTCATGTAGGTGTCAGTAAAGAAATTCTAAACAAGTTGAATTCATCAAAGTCAAACAGGTGAAGGCAAATCAGACCATGAAGGAAGAAAAATGAAAGAAAGAAAGAAACTTTATCTATGTCAAAAATACTAGACAAATAGGACTTATATTGTAAAGAAACCCATGAAAGAAAAGTGCACTGAATACACTGCATGTTCAAAGAATTGGGTGAGGCACCTTTGTGAACACTTTGCTTCAAAGGCCTGGATTTAAGCGTACAAATATACACAAAATGAAAAAGAAGTCGTGCTAACAGCTTCACAATCCTGGATGAAAATGTTTACTAAGTATATATTTGTAGTGACTAGGTAACACTGTAAAAATTGTATTGTATTGTAAATTATTTTATCGAGGTCTACCTCTGTAAATGTTTTGCAGGTTAAACAGCATATTGGATATCCCAAGGGTCTCAGAATTCTCTTACACCTAGACTCAAGTTCTCATCCTGAAATGGTTTTGGAAAGACAGTAGGTGGCAGTATTAGGCTCAAAACCAAAATCAGTCTAAATGGTTACAGTAGCAATTTGTATTTAAAAGAAATATAAATGAACACAAAATTTCCAGGACTTTGAAGAAATATAATTTTATAAGTTGTCGCTATATTATATAAAGATAAAAGCAGGAGAGAGAGAAAATGGAGAGGAGGTAATAAAATCTGCTCATCCATGAAGTTTGCAAAAACATTGTAGTTCCTTACAAACAAAATTTACTGCACGAAACCATATAAAATATATTCAAATGGTGATCTACTAGCTTATACTACTAGAGTGCTTGCCCAGCATGCATAAAACTACAATATTAACCTCTAGTGTTTCAATCCATCAATCAATTAATCAATAAACAATAAAATACCTGATCATTATACATAATTATAATAATTATATATAATCAATTGACACAATAAAGAAATGTTAAAGAATAGGAGAAGAGATCTCTGAACACATGATATTTAAGCTAAAATAAATGGCAAGAAAGTAGTAGGCATACGATTATCTGGTAGAGGGAACAATTTGAAAAGACATTAAGATAAGAATAAGCTACATTTAATGGGTTGAAGAAATAAACAGAAGTATAATATCTTTGCAGTAGAGGGAATGACAGAGAATGTTATGAGAGCATTAAGAATATTTTAGCAGTTCCTTGATGATACAGAGCTTTGTATTAAATGGTTTAATTATGATAATAATATAACCTACTCTAAAATCCCTTTCTCTAAACCTGTGCATCATAGAGTCAACAGAAATAGATGCCCTGAGAATTTTAAAATACATTGTTCAGTGTGAAAATATGATTTGATATCAGTCATATTTTGCATAGTATGTAAGATAGAAAGTTAGATATCTACCATTTTTACCAACCATCTTTTTTATTGCATGTGGATAAATAATAAATAAACTCTGTCCAAGAAAATCATAACTAAAATGTCACTAACTATATACCATATGTAAAGAACTTTATCACTGACAAACAAAAAATCATGGGGAGAGAAGATAATGACAAAAAAAATCATGAGACATAGAAGCATAATGACACAGATATATGAAAGGAACACAATGAATATTATTACTTCATGCACCAAATTTTAAAAATTAATTTTAAAACAATACATCAAGTACATCACTGAAATTACTGATTTCATCTGGATGGCTTGTGTACTTAATGAAAGCACTTGAAAGGATCTACTTTTTCAAAACTTTCATAGCTATTGCTATCATATGAAGGATTCAGTCATCTACAAATACCTGGGATTGGCACTACAGATGAAATAAAAGAGACGTGTCTCAATCATTTGGAGAACTGAGAAGCATGACAGAAAGAAGTAGATAGAGATAGTTTTCAAATGTTGCATGACTATGTGCATAGATGCTACAAGAAAAACAAATTTGGGAAACAGAAATTACAGAGAGTAAAAGAAAACCTATGTGAAATTGTACACTGTCAGATTGGCTCTGATAAAGTGGAGATAAGCATAAAAAAATGAAGTTGCCACAGTATAATGTGAGCATCATTAGTGTAATGGATGAGAAAAAATAAATAGCCTTGTAAACAAATTATTAAAAAGGAATACTGGAGAGAAATGAGCTAAAGGTGGGAAAAAGAGAATAATTAACAAAGAGTTTGAATACTAAAATTAAACACTTAACTTTATATGGCATTATAAAACTATATGACATAAATTTTTGTAGGAGGAAACAAATCAGACTTAAATGATGGCCTGTAAATATTTATTTTAAAATGCCAGTGTCATAATTTAATGAAAATCGGGAATAAATCCCACAGTATAGACGACTAAAATATGACAACCAGATACAATTCATAATCCTAAGTCAATATAAGATCACTCTAAAAAGGAGTTTGAGACATTTGACACATTTTAATAAGTAATTACATGACAACATTGTATCTACTTAAATCTACCTTATTTAAATAAATTTTGATTAAACACTAGAATGTACTGTGTTAGAAAATATTGTTGATGTGTACAGGATGCATTGCCAAGAAGTCTACAACTTAAGAGTAAGTTGAGCGATTCAGCACATGACAATGATGACACTCACATGCATAAACAACACATGCAAAGCAAAAGAGTCAAAGTAAAACATTTATATCTTATCTACATCCAATATAATATATACACATTAAGATCATCCTTTTGTATACCATAATTAGAATGTAACAATATAAATTTTCCTCAAATTGGCCCAAAGGGATCATTAAATTACAGTACAAAGATAATCCAACCTTCCAGTAGGTGCCAGCTCCAGGCTACCATGAGTGAGAACACAAAGGACAGTCCCAAGGTCCTTAGAAGACTCTCCATGCCTCAGGTGCCCTAGCACCACCAGGATCTTAGGATCACTGGTGAGTGGAAAACAACATCTGTTCCAAACGAAATGTGACAGGCCTGTGACACCAGGAGCAAGGACACAGGAGCCCTCCCAGACCAGTGGCTTGGGTTCCTTCTGATTGGTGCTGGTATACCTTGGTTTCAAAAAAAAAAAAAAAAAAGACAACCCATGGTCCCCAGAGGGGACACGACTTCCAGGAGCTGTAACACACCCAGATTTTTAGGATATCAGGATCCCAGATTACCAGGATTTTGGTCACAACAGAATCTCAGGGTCTCAGAAGAAGCTTGACTGCCAAGAACTCTGAAACACCCAGAAACTCAGGTTCACAGGAGCCTGGAATCACAGAGAAAGATGGACTCTGAGGAGTCCTGAATCAACCAGGATTATAGGAAGGACAGACTACAATCAGATTTCTTGAGGGCAGCAAGCACTTGAGATAATCAGATGGCAGGAAGCTAGCCATCTAACTAGCTAAGAACAGAAGGAACAGAAACCAAGGTTATTTGGCATCATCAGAACCAAATTCTCCCACCATAGTAAGTCATGGTTACACCATCACACCAGAAAAGAAAGATATGGATCTAAAGTCACTTCTCATGATCATTATGGAGGACTTTAAGAAAGAAAGAAATAACTCCCTTAAAGAAATACAGGAGAACACAGGTGAACAGCTAGAAGCCCTTAAAGAGGAAATACAAAAAAAAAAAAAGAAATTCCTTAAAGAGTTACAAGGAAACACTACTAAACAGGTGAAAGATTTGAAAGAAACCATCCAAGCCCTAAAAATGGAAGTAGAAAGAATAAAGAAATCACAAAGGGAGAAAACTCTGGAGATAGAAATCCTAGGAAAGAAATCTAGGACCATAGATGTGAACATCAGCAAAAGACTATAAGAGTTGTAAGAGAGAAACTAAGGTGCAAAAGATTCCATAGAAAACCTGGATACAACAATCAAAGAAAATGCAAAATTCAAAAAGATCCTAACTCAAAACATCCAGGCAATCTAGGACGCAATGAGAAGGCCAAACCTAAGGATAATAGGTATAGAGGAGAATGAAGACTTTCAACTTACAGGGTCAGTAAATATCTTCAACAAAATTATAGAAGAAAACTTCCCTAACCTAAAGAGAGAGATGCCCATGAACATACAAGAAGCCTACAGAACTCCAAATAGACTGGCCCAGAAAAGAAATTTCTCCTGACCATAATAATCAGAACAATAAATGCACTAAAAAGAAGATAGAATATTAAAATCAGTAAGGGAAAAAGGTCAAGTAACATATAAAGGCAGACCTATTAGAATTACACCAGACTTCTCACCAGAAACTATGAAAGCCAGAAGAGCCTGGACAGATGTTATACAGACACTAAGAGAACACAAATACCAGCTCAGGCTACTATACCCAGCAAAAGTCTCAATTACCATAGATGGAGAAACCAAAGTATTCCATGACAAAATCAAATCCTCACAATATCTTTCCAAGAATCCAGCCCTACAAAGGATAATAAAGGGAAAACTCCAAAATAAGGAGGGAAATTACACCCCAGAAAAAGCAGAAAAGTATTTTTCAATGAACCTAAAAGAAGATAGCTGCAAGAACAGAATCCCAACTCTAACAACAAAAATAACAGGAAGTGACAATTACTCTTCCTTAGCATCTCTTAATATCAATGGAAACAATTCCCTAATAAAAAGACATAGACTAAAAGAGTGGCTAGGGAAACAGGACCCAACATTTTGCTGCATACAGCAAATGCACCTCAGGCACAAAGACAGAAGCTACCTCAGAAGAAAAGACTGGAAAACAATTTTGCAAGAAAATGGTGCAAAGAAACAAGCTGGAGTAGCCATTCTAATATTGATTAAAATCGACTTCCAACCCAAAGTTATCAAAAAAAGAAAAGGAGGAGCACTTCATACTCATCAAAGGTAAAATCTTCCAAGATGAACTCTCAATTCTGAATATCTATGTTCCAAATGCAAGGGCAGCCACATTCATTAGAAACCTTAGTAATCTCAAAGCACACATTGTACCACACACAATAGTATTGGGAGACTTCAACACCCTACTCTCATCAATAGACAGATCCTGGACAAAGAAACTAAACAGATACACAATGAAACTAACAGGAGTTATGAAACAAATGGATTTAACAGATATATACAGAGCATTTTACCTTAAACCAAAAGGATATACTTTCTTCTCAGCACCTCATGGTTACCTTCTCCAAAACTGATCATACAATCGATCACAAAACAAACCTGAATAGATACAAAAATATTGAAATTATCACATGCATCCTGTGATGGTTTGTATATCCTTGTACCAGGGAGTGGCACCATCTAAAGGTGTGGCCTTGTTGAAATAGGTGTGACCTGGTTGGAATGGGTGTGTCACTGTGGGTGTGGGTATAAGATCCTCACCCTAGTTGCCTGGAAGTCAGTCTTCCACTAGTAGCCTTTGGATGAAGACATAGAACTCTCAGCTCCTCCTGCGTCATGCCTGCCTGGATACTGCCATGCTCCCACCTTGATGATAATGGACTGAACCTCTGAACCTGTAAGCCAGCCCTAATTAAATGTTGTTTTTTATAAGACTTGCCTTGGTCATGGTGTCTGTTCACAGCAGTAAAACCCTAAGACACATCCTATCAGATCACAATGGGCTAAAGCTGATCTTCAATAACAACATAAATATTAGAAAGCCAACATTCATGTGGAAACTGAAAAACACTCGCCTCAAGGATACCTTGGTCAAGGAAGAAATAGAGAAAGAGATGAAAGATTTTTAAGAGTTTAACGAAAACGAAGCAACTACATACCCAAACTTATGGGACACAAAGAAAGCAGTCCTAAGAAGAAAAAGCATAGCGCTGAGTGCCACCAAAAGAAACTAGAGAAAGCATACACTAACAGCTTGATCCCACACCTACAAGCTCTAGAACAAAAGGAAGCAAATTTACCCAAGAGTAGTAGACTGCAGGAAATAACCAAACTCAGGGCTGAAATCAACCAAGTGGAAACAAAAAGAATTATACAAAGAATCAACCAAACCGGGAGCTGTTTTTTTTGTTGTTGTTGTTGTTTTGTTTTGTTTTGCTTTGTTTTGTTTTTGTTTTTGTTTTTTGAGAAAATCAACAAGATAGATAAACCCTTAGCCAGACTAACTAGAGGGCACAGGGACAGGATCCTAATAAGCAAAATCAGAAATGAAAAGGAAGATATAACAACAGAACCTGAGGAAATCAGATCCTTCTACAAAAGCCTATACTCAACAAAACTGGAAAACCTGGATGAAATGGACAATGTTCTAGACAGATACAAGGTACCAAATTTAAATCAGGATCAGATAAATGATTTAAACAGTCCCATATCCCCTAAAGAAATAGAAGCAGTCATTATTAATCTCCCAACCAAAAAAAAAAAAAAAAAAAGCCCAGGACTAGTTGGGTTTAGTGCAAAGTTCTATCAGACCTTCAAAGAAGACCTAATTCCAATTCTCCTCAAACTATTCCAAAAAATAGAAACAAAACGTACTCTGCCTAATTCATTCTATGAAGCCACAATTAATCTGATACCTAAACCACATCAAGACCCAACAAAGAAAGAGAATTTCAGATCAATTTCCCTTATAAATATTGATGCAAAAATACTCAATAATATTCTCCTAAGCGAATGCAAGAACACATCAAAACAATTATCCATCATGATCAAGTAGGCTTCATCCCAGGGATGCAGGGATGGTTTAATATACAGAAATCCATCAACAAAATCCACAATATAAACAAACTCACAGACAAAAACATGATCATCTTTTTAGATGCTGGGGTATCATTTGACAAAATCTAACACCCATTCTTGGAAAGATAAGGAATTCAATACCCATACCTAAACATAATAAAAGCAATATACAGAAAACCAGTAGCCAACATCAAATTAAATGGAGAGAAACTTGAATAAATCCCACTAAAATCAGGGACTAGACAAGGCTGCCAACTTTCTCCCTTCCTATTCAATATAGTACTTGAAATCCTAGCCATAACAACAAAAGGAGATTAAGGGGATACAAATTGGAAAGGAAGAAGTCAAAATATCACTATTTGCAAATGGTATAATAGTATATATAAGGGACCCTAAAAATTCCACCAGAGAACTCCTAAACCTGATAATCAGCTTCAGTGCAGTAGCTGGATATAAAATTAACTCAAACAAATTAGTGGCCTTTCTCTACACAAAGGATAGACAGGATGAGAAAGAAATTATGGAAACAACACCCTTCATAATAAATACAAATATTATAAAATACATTGGTGTGACTCTAACTAGGGAAGTGAAAGTTCTGCATGATAAGAACTTCAAGTCTCTGAAGAAAGAAATCAGAGAAGATCGCAGAACATGGAAAGATCTCCCACGTGCATGGATTGGCAGGATTAATATAGTAAAAATGGCTATTTTTTCAGAAGCAATCTACAGATTCAATGCAATTCCCATCAAAATTCTTGACTGAGTTAGAAAGGGCAATTTGCAAATTCATCTGGAAAAATAAAAAAACCTAGGATAGCAAAAACTATTCTCAACAATAAAAGAAACTCTGGTGGAATCACCATGCCTGACATTAAGCTGTACTACAGAGCAATTGTGATTAATAAAAAAAAAAAAAAAAAAAAAAACGGCATGGTACTGGTATAGCGACAGACATGTAGACCAATGTAATAGAATTGAAGGCCTAGAAATGAACCAACACACCTATGGTCACTTTTTCTTTGACAAGGGGGGCTAAAACCATCCAGTAGGAAAAAAAAAAAAAAAAAAGACAGCATTTTCAACAAATAGTGCTGGCACAACTGGCTGTTATCATGTAGATGAATGTGAATTGATCCATTCTTATCTCCTTGTACAAAGCTCAAGTCTAAGTGGATCAAGGAACTCCACTTAAAACTAAAGACACTGAAACTTATAGAGGAGAAAGTAGGGAAAAGCCTAGATGATTTGGGCACAGGGGAAAAATTCCTGAACAGAACAGCAATGGCTTGTGCTGTAAGATCAAGAATCAACAAATGAGACCTCATAAAATTGCAAAGCTTCTGCAAGCCAAAAGACACTGTCAATAAGACAAAAAGGCTTCCAACAGATTGGGAAAGGATCTTTACCAATCTTAAATCAGATAGGGACTAATATCCAATCAATATATATATATATATATATAAAACTCAAGAAGGTGGACTCCAGATAAATAAATAACCCTATTACAAATGGGACACAGAGCTAAACAAAGAATTCTCAACAGAGGAATTACAAATGGCTGAGAAGCACCTGAAAAAAATGTTCAACATCCTTAATCATCCGGGAAATGGAAATCAAAACAACCATGAGATTCCAACTCACACCAGTCAGAATGACCAAGATCAAAAATTCAGGTGACAGCAGATGCTGGCGAGGATGTAGAGAAAGAGGAACACTCCTCCATTGTTGGTGGCATTGCAAGCTTGTACAACCACTCTGGAAATCAGTCTGGTGGTTCCTCAGAAAATTGGACATTGTACTACTGGAGGATTCCCTCAATACCTCTCCTGGGCACCAGCAGCTCTTCAAGCATCACCATGATGCAGCAAGGGTGAAGTGTAGGGCCTCCAGACCTGCCACCACTGCAAAATGTGTGCTGTTGTTATCTTATTTTAAAAATGTAGAAAAAACACATAATAATTTCTATTAATATTAAGATAAAAACGTAAAGGAAATTTGGTATCTTAGGCTTTTATCAGCTTTTAAGTTCCTTTAAAGTGAGATAAACATCTTCTTGTTCAAGTTGCTTTAACATACAAAAAGTACAAGTTAACCCCAAAGCATCCTTGCTAGTTTAGAACTCTGTAATTTTTTTAATGCATTTGAATTGCTCAAAGTCAAGGGATTATTCTGTTCACATTGCTTCTTGAAGCTATTTGTGCTATTCTTGCATTTCCAGTGACATTTAAGTCGCAAGGTTCCACTAAATGGATTCTGACATTTGAAAAAATTATCATCCAATGTTTTCATGCAAGATGCATTATTTTAATCATACTCATCACAGGAAAAAAGCTTTACAGTTTAAGGACATCTGCATAATGACCTTGTCTTTTTTAAAGGCCAAATTCTTATTTGTGTTTTTAAACCTAGCCTCTCTATATACTATCTTTACTTTCATTAATTCACTCTGCTTGTTTTTCCTGGAAGAGAGCATAATGAATGCCTTCTAAATATAAAGATGACAAACCAACAAGTCTCAGTGACACTTTCACGTATAAATAACAGTACGTACTTATCAATATTAGCATTTCTTCTTGAAAATGTAAGAAGTATTCATGAAACAAAAAAATAAAATAAAATCCCTATGGTTGATATCTGTAAAACCTAAAAAAAATTTATTAAAAGGAGTACTTATGAGGTCAAAACCATTACATATGTGAAAATTTCATAATCCCCATATAAAATATATTAATAGACTCCATATATATATATATATATATATATATATATATATGTATGTATATATATTGACTTATTTCTCAGATGGTTATAGCTTATGTCATTTGATCAGTGCATTAAAGGAAAGTACTGCCTAGCACAAGAGACAGGCATTACATATGTGGAATACAAAATAAGAAATAGATTATTGGTATATAGATGATAGATAGATAGATAGATAGATAGATAGATAGATAGATAGATGTTTTAAAACGTGATCATATCCCAAAATTAAAAAAAAAAAAACCGGCAAGGTAAAATAATAAAGAAACACCAAGAAGTGGAGCTCCATGTACACAAAATGATAAGAAAAGCTTCTCTGTAGATAGTATTAGCTTTCCATTAAAGAATAAGAGGGTTTTAACTTAATAGAGTATTGAAGGATCATAGGAAGCCACATAAGGAAAATAATAATATGCTTTTTTCCAATACTTTCTTTTATTTTTGAGATTAATATATCACTTACTTCACTTTCCTCCCTCCAAATGCTCCCATATACTCCTGCTTGTTCTATTTCAAGTTTGTGACCTTTTAAAAATTGTTGCATCATGCATATATGTATATGTATACACATTTAAATTTCTAAACATAACCTGCCCTGTCTGAATAATGTTACTTGTATGTGTGTTTCCAGACTGACTGCTGGGTCCTATGTGGTCTTGGTGGCGAAAGAAGAACACGGTTTCTGCTCCTAGGACAGGGCCAGCAGACATAGGCCTCCACAAGCATCAATAGCTGCCATGGGCATAAGGCCTGTTTGTGTAATAATGTATGTATTTTCACATTCCTCTGAGGGATGTCCTCCCTGTTAATGTTAATGACTCCATGATATTCAGACAGCACAATTCCAGGTGATGAAGCTGTCGCTAATGTCTTAGCAAAATGGTAGGGAGTCTCAGACCAATGTCTACAGAAGCTCCTACCCATGTAGAAGAAAGTCTCAGTCAAGGATGGTTTTGAAGAGTGCTTAGTGGGGTTCCCAGCCAGGGCTGAGGGTAAATTCAACAGGCAAGAGGCTATGGGATATCTTTGAAACAGAAAAAAAAGGATACTATGAGGAACAACAAAAATATTCTCTGACAAGTGCTGAATGGAACCTTATCATGGTCCAAAACCTGGGAAATTTGGACCAAGGCCTATTAGAGACTATTACAAAGGCCAAAGTCAATCTGTGACTAGAATTCAGGGAGATTCTTAACAGGATAGAGGTTGAATTCTCAGTAGATTTCTTAAGTGGACTCTATGAATCTAGATCTATGGGAGTATGTAGTTGATCTGAAGTAGGCTCCAGTGGGTCAGAGGAATGTTTCTAATGCCCCTATGGGAATATCTAGCCATGTCATGGCCAAAGGTACAAGTGTTATGGCTACAGCTCTAAGGGAAAGGAATTCTGGTAGTTGGGAGCCAAGGAATACCACAAAGTCAAACCACACAACATACTTCACACAGTGACCAGGAAAATTTGACCAGGACAAAGAAAGCCTCCAATGAAGGATGGATTGGGCTTCTATGATGTCAAAAGCAGTCTCTCAGCCCTGGGAGGCTCCAATTGGACTAAAGAGCAAACTCTGACCAGGGTCAGGGAATTTTCTTAAGAGGGCCTTAAGGCAGTCTCTTATCAGGGCTAAGTAAATGGCCTGAGGAAGGCTCTGATAAGGCCAGAGCTGTGACTAAAAGCACTCTCTGAGGAGGGGAGAAGAAGGTTTGAAGAAGTCTGAAAAGGGAGAATTCCATCAAAGCCTAATGAAGACTCTAATAGGAGTAAAGGGAGAGAGAGAGAGAGAGAGAGAGAGAGAGAGAGAGAGAGAGAGAGAGAGAGAGAGAGAGAGAGAGAGAGATTGAGAGACCCAGAAAGCTGACGGTAAATCAGAGTAGAGGGAGAATGGGCCAGGGTCCAAAATGTATTCAAACAGAGCTTAGAGGCTCTAGAAGGAAGTGTTCCAATCAGGTTCCAGGGAGTCTTTACGGACAGCCCTGACAGAACTGTACCAGCAGAAGACAATATCTGATCAGAAAGGCTCTACACAGGCCCAAAGACAGACTCTGACTAGGTTCATGAGGAATTTTTAAGAGAGCCTAGGAAAGTCTCAAGTATCTGACCAGGCCTAAAGAAGGCTTCAAGGAGACTGAGGTAGGCTCTGATAGGGTTGAGACTGAATCCAAGAGTATTCTCTGACCAGAGAAAGGAAAGGCTGTGAGAAGTGGTCAAGATATCCTCTAACCAGGGAGAAGAGAAGCTTTCACCAGGGAAGAGGAGGAGTCTGATGAGGCTAAGTGTATTCTTCGACCAAATCCCTAGTAATCAGTGAATAGTGCCTAAAGTGTTCTCTGATGAAGACAGAGAGAGACCATGGCCAGGAACAAAAGTGGTCTCTGACCAAAACAAGGGGATTCTACTATCAAACCCTAGATACAGTAGTTTGGATATATTTCCTGATGGAGTCTGAAGACCTTCTGAAGAATTCAGAGTATGGCTATGATTCAGGGATAAGGGAGGTCTCCAAGAGTCAGAGAAATATCTCTGACTAGGGACCACAGAAAATTCAATGATGGTTAAGTAAAGCCCCAACCAGTATATAAGGCAGAATCTGACCAGCATCACGTAGGCTTTTTCAGAGCCAAGAATCTCGGGACAGGCCTAGAGGTGGCTTCAAACGGGCTGAGAGAGGTGTTAATGGGACTGAGGATAGTCTCTGACTATGCCAGAGAACGAGTATAAGAAGAGACCAAAGCATTCTCTGACTAGGGTTTCAGAAGGCTTTGTCCAGAACTAGAGTAGGTTTCCAACTAGAACAAAAGTCAATCTCTACCAGGCCTGAGGGAAGCTGAAACAAAGATTAATGTTTTTCCTTAATGGGGCTAAGGGAGCTCTCTCACTGAGGCAGAGGGACATTTCAACAAGGGTTAAAGTAAGTTCCTTCCATGGCCAAAAAGTTTATCTGACATGTTTCAGGTAGCCTCTTAGGTAAGCCCTTGACCGTAGTCAAGGATGGATTACTGTAAGCCTTTAGGTGGTCTCTGTAAGGTCAGAGGAAGGCTGCAAATAATGCAAAAGTACTATACTATAATGTTCCCAAAAGACTTCAATAACATCTAAGATATGTTCTTAGTAGTGCAGAGTAGTATCAAAGAAGAGCATTCAACGAGTTTTGAGAGAGATCACAATAGGATTAAAGATGGTCTCTAACTGGCCATAATGAGAATGTGAGAAGGCACCACATTGACCAGGGACTAAGGTGACTTCTAACAAAGGCATACTATTCAATATGAGGGAGACTTGGACAAAGGTCAAATGCTTTCTATACCCAGGGCCATTAGAGTATCTGATCAGAGCCTGGAGATTGTGTCCTTCAAACAAGATCTAAGGGCTGTCACCAGCAGGACATAGGGAGGCCAGGAATGGAGTCAATTTCTCCAGAGAAGTTAGAGGAAAGTCTCTGGTCAGTGCAGAATGAAGGATTCAGAGGAGCTGTGAGTGGTTTCTAACTGTGAGTCAAGGTTAGTCTTCCACCAGAATCTGAGAGGTCTGCAACAAGGGGAAAGGGAAGATGCTATGAGGTTCTAAAGTAGTCTCTGCTCATGTCAGAGGGAGGCTTCAATCAGGACAGAAAGAGGTCTTTCAATTGGGTCCTAAGAAGACAACATCTGTTGAAAGAATAGGAAAGTTTTGGTAATACTCAAATGCAGTTTCTGACCAGGACCAAGGGGGGTTCAAAACAGTACCTTTGTCAAGGAACCTCCCAACTCAGCAGAAGACAGTCTTAGAACAGTGTCAATAACAGCTCTTAAGGGGGCCAAGGGGTTTTTTTTTCTGACAAGAGCAGAAGGATTTAAAGGAGCTGAGGGGGAGAGATTTTCCAACTGCTTAAGGTCCATGGGTGATCTCTAAGAAGGGCAAAGGGACACTCTGAGGAAGAACCAAGGTAGTCTTTGACAAAGGAACACTATTTCCTGGCTGAGGGTGGTCTCCCACCAAAGCCCTGGAAATGTGGTACCAAGACTTAGGGCAGTCTCTAAGGAAGACAGGAAGAACGAAACCAAGAACCAAGACAATTTCTGAACACAGATGAGTTAGGCATCTGTCAGTGTGTGGGGAGGTCTCACTGTGTGTTGAGAACAACCTCACTAAACAAGGCTGAGGAAAGCTGTAGCTAGGGTAAAGGGAGGTCTTCAAAAAGGGTAGAGTGGAACTATTATGGGGACCATAGTTGATCTATGAACAGGGCCCACAGAAGCTCCCAAACAGGCATATGGGGGACTTTCATAAATTTCGAGATGATCTTAAGAAGGTCAAGGTCCCTATGAGAGTGGAAATGGGGAAGAATGCAATGGGATTGAGAGACATTTCTGATGGTGTTCCTAGGGGAATTATCTAACCACAGTACAGCTAAGGGAACTTGAGAATCTGTTGGCCAAAGGAGACTTCCACCAAGGAAAATACAAGCTGCCATGAGGAACAAAAGAGGTCTGTGACCATTGCCCAGGAAGCAATCAGGGATCAGGGAGTGTTGACAAGATCCAAAAGAATTCTCCCAAGAGAGTAGAAGGCCATCTATTACCAGGTCACAGAGAATTTCCAAGCAGGCCAGAGGGCAGATTCTGACTAGGGTAAAAGTAAGCTCTTACACTTAATTTTCTCTACTCAGGTCAAAGGGAGGTTTATATTACAATAATAGAGGATCAGAGAGGGGTTGGGAATGTAATCAAGGTGGTGTGTGAGGAGAAAAGAATACGGCTGTGAGGAATCACCAAGGAATGTTTGAACAGGGCTTATGGAAGCTTCTACTAGGACAATGAGAGGACTCTGATAGAGACTGAGAGCATTCTCTTACCAAAGTTGAGAAACTGTGATAAGACCTATTGGTTTCAGATAATGGTAGAGAAACAGGGGCAAGGAATTTAAGTATCTCAGACAAGGGCCCTGAGAGGACTCAATTAGAATACAAGTGGTCTCCAAAAGGAGAGCATGCCAGTCTCAAACAGAAAATACTGAAGCAAAGAAAAGTCAATAAGGCAGTCTCTGGTGATCATGAAGGAAGACTGAAGAGGACAGAAGGCAGCATCCAACCAGGAAAAGGGGGCAAATAAATCAACAACAGACTAGAAAAAGTCTAGAACCAGATACAACTTAGCAGAAATGACTGCCACCAAAGCAGAAGCTATCTCTGAGGATGGCAGAGAAGTTCTAAGTAGGTCATACAGCATAGGGCAGACTGAAGGAGAACAAGAGCGATTCTTAAGTGAGCATAGGGCAGTTTCTCACCAAGCCTACATAAGGAAGTTTTAAAGGCAATGAAAGAGTCCCCAGTGGGACAAAGCCCACTCTCTGACTATGGAAGAGAGATGGTATGAACTGGGAGCAGCACATTCTCTGGCAGGAGCTATGGAGTCTTTGGCAGGAACTAGGGTGGTCTCACACAGGGGCAGGGTAGAAGTTTCCTACCAGGGTAGAGGGATCTTGAAACAAGAGAACAAAACAGTCTCTGAACAGGGCAACCTTGATTAAGGGAGAAGAACCTCCATCTGGGAACAAGGGGATTATTTGGCACAGTTCTTGAAGCCTACTAGGATAGTTGAAGGAAAATCTGATCAGGGTCAAGAGAGACCTCTGATATGGAGGCCACTCTCTGAAGTGAGCAGTAGAGGGTTTCAAAAAGGAACAAAGCTGCCTCGGACAAGGTGCCTGGGATGAAAAAACAAACAAACAAACAAACAAAAAACAACAACCAGGGACTAGAGATTTTCTTTTTCTTCTTTTTGTTTTTGTTTTGGATATTTTATTTATATACATTTCAAACATTCTCCCCTTTCCAGGTTTCCCTCCTACAAACCTCTTATCCCCTACACTGGGGTATCGAGTCTCCATAGGACTAATGGTCTCCCCTCCCATTGATGCCAGGTAAAACCATCCTCTGCTACATATGCAGCTGGAGCCATGGGCCCGTTCATGTGTACTCTTTGGTTGGAGGTTTAGTCCCTGAAAGCTCTAGGGGGGTTGGGTGGGTGATATTGTTGTTCTTCCTATGGGGTTGCAAACCCCTTCAGCTCCTTCAGTCCTTCCCCTAACTCCTCCATTGGGGTCCCTGTGCTCAGTCTTATGGTTGGCTGCAAGCATCTCCATCCGTATTGATCAAGCTCTGGCAGAACCTATTAGGACACAGCTATATCAGGCTCTAGTCAGCAAGCACTTCTTGGCTGGCATCAGCAATAGTGCCAGGGTTTTGTGGCTGCATATGGGATGTATCTCCAGGTTGGGCAGTCTCTGTGTGGCCTTTTGTTCAATCTCTGATCCACTCTTTGTCCTCATATTTCCTTTAGACAGAAGCAAATCTGGGTTAAAATTTTGGAGATGGGTAGGTGGCCCCATCCTCAACCAGGAACTGTGCCTAACCTCTGGATATGGTCTCTACAGGTTCTCCCTCCCCTTTGTTGGGTATTTCAGCTAATGTCATCCCTGTTGGATCTCGAAAGCCTCTTGCTTTCCTGGCATCTGGGAGTTTTTCCAACTATGACAGAGCAGTATCTCTAATCAGGATGGAAGGAACAGCATGTCAGGAGGATATAGATCTGTCTCTGACTGTGTGACAGAACCTATTCCCAGGGACCCAAAATGGGTATGACCATGGACCAGGAAGCTTTTACAAGGGCCAACAGAAGTATATATCCACTTAGAACCTAGGAAAGCCTCTCTCTAATGAGAGCACAGAAAGGCATGGGTGTGTATAGGAAGCTGTCTCAGACAAGAGTTCATGGAAGCTTCATCATTAACTTCACCTATGACCTAGAGAAGGTTCCCAGTGGAGCCAAAAGCAGTTTCCAAATGGGGCTATGGGAAGTCTGCTACTGCTGCAGAATTTGGCTTTAATGAGATCAGGATGAGGTGTGACTGGGTCTAGATATATTTACAAAGAGAAAACTGAACAGGATCAGGAGAAGGCCTTAAGAGGGGCTAAAGACATTAGACTAGGGTTGAAGGGGGCTTCAAAAGCAAAGAAGGGAGCTCTAATTGAGTTGATATAGGTCTAAGTATCTGAAGTGGTTTGGAGGTGGGTGTAATTAAAGGTTGAGAGTATAACAACTTGAGAAGATAAAAAGTGTTGCTCTACCCAGGACCAGCGAAGGCTTTTACAAGGGACAAAGGGCCACTCTGTTCAGGATGTAAGGCATTCTTTGACCAATGTCATAAGAAACTATGATCAGTGCTATGAACCTTTTCAATAAAGGCAGAGAGTTATTGGAGCCAGGAACCAAGGCAATCTCTTACCAGGGCCATGGGAAGCTTAGACCATGTGCCATATGTTGTTCTCCAAGCAGAGGTAAGGTCTATCTCTGAATTAGGGAGAGGAGAGCTATGAATAGAGCTAAGTTCCATGAATGATAATTAGAGAGGCTGTCACCAAGGTAAATGTTTGTTTCCTACCTGGAACAAAGTACTTTGCAGGGAAGATGGACTCTGAATAGGGTCAAGAGAGGCTTTTAAGTGGGACTAGAGAAATATCCCACAAGGACTGATTTATGAGGTTCAAGAGAACTCAAAGGTTCATTGAGACAGAGGCTAGTTTCTAACTTGACTAGAAGTGAGGGTATGAGAAAGCACCAAGGAAATCTCTGTTCAGTGCCATGGAACTTGTTTTACTGTATGACCAAAAATTACTTTGGGTCATGGAAGAAGTATAGTGGAGACTTCCACCAAGACAGAGGGGACCTGGGATAAAGGGACAAGGCAGTCTCTAAACAAAGTAAAAACCTCAATTAGGGATAAGGAAATCTCTGACAAGGATCACAGCAGTTTTCCATCCTTAGAGTCTATTAGGACTATCAGAGGCAGAATCTATTCAGGGAGAAGAGTGACCTATGAGGCTCATCTTTAGTGTTGACACTGGAGGGTTGCAAAGAAGTAGAACAGTCTCAGACAAGGTGATAAGGTGACTCCAACCAGGTCCTATAGACTCAAACCAGGCCAGAGAGGGATTTCTAATCAGAGCGGTGGGGACAGACTTTCAGTGGCAACCAGTGCAGTCTCTGGCTGGATGGTTGGGACTATTAGAGGATGGCATACCACTGGGGGCAACTCCAATGGCAATCATGGAATTGTTGATTGATAAACCTAAGGCAGTACTGAACTATTGAATATCAGGGAAGGTTTGAGAACAAGACCCAAGGAAATACCTTACCAAGGCAGACAAAACTGCTACCTAGGACACAAGAGATATGTGACCAAGGCCCAAGTAACCTAACCATCACCAACAGATGTATCCACTTGGAATTTAGGAGGGCTTCACTGATGACATTGTAGAAAGGCATGGATGAAGTTGGCAAACCTTACCAGACCAGGGTTCACCATTCTCAGCTTCATCCTTGCCTTTTGGCTCCAAGTGGGATCAAAATAAGTCTCCAAACTAATACAAGGATGGAAACCACGTCCTAGAAAAAGCAAGAAAATAATCCTTCAACAAACTTCAAAGAAGACAGCCACAAGAACAGAATGCTAACTTTAAAAACAATAGGAAGCAACAATTACTTTTCCTTAATATGTCTTAATATCAATGGACTCAACTCCCCAATAAAAAGACATAGACTAACAGAATGGCTACACAAAAAGGACCCAACATTCTGCTGCTTACAGGAAACCCATCTTAGGTAAAAAGACAGAAACTACCTCAGAATGAAAGGCTGGAAAACAATTTTCCAAGCAAATGGTCTGAAGGAAAAAGCTGGAGTAGCCCTTCTAATAACTAATAAAATCAACTTCCAACCCAAAGTTATCAAAAAAGACAAGGAGAGACAAATCATACACATCGAAAGTAAAATCTTCCAAGAGGAACTCTCAATTCTGAATATCTATACTCCAAATACAAGGGCAGCCACATTCATTTAAAAAAAAAAAAAAAAAAACCTTTAGTAAAGCTGAAAGCACACATTGCACCTCACAAAATAATAGCAGGAGACTTCAACACCCCACTCTCACCAATGGACAGATCATGGAAAAAGAAACTAAACAGGGACACAGTGAAACTAACAGAAGTTATGAAACAAATGGATTTTACAGATATCTACAGAACATTTTATTCTAAAACAAAAGGATATACCTTCTTCTCAGCACCTCATGGTACCTTCTCCGAAATTGACCATATAATTGGTCACAAAACAGGCTTCAACAGATACAAAAATATTGAAATTGTCCCATGCATCCTATCAGATCACCATGGACTAAGGCTGATCTTCAATAATAACATAAATAATAGAAAGCCAACATTCATTTGGAAACTGAAACACACTCTTCTCAATGATACCTTGCTCAAGGAAGAAATAAAGAAAGAAATTAAGGACTTTTTAGAGTTTAATGAAAATGAAGCCACAACATACCCAAACTTGTGAGACACAATGAAAGCATTTCTAAGAGGGAATCTCATAGCTCTGAGTGCCTCCAAAAAGAAACTAGAGAGAGCACACATTAGCAGCTTGACAACACACCTAAAAGCTCTAGAACAAAAGGAAGCAAATTCACCCAAGAGGAGTAGACTACAGGAAACAATCAAACTCAGGGGCTAAATCAGCCAAGTGGAAAAAAGAAGAACTATTCAAAGAATTAACCAAACAAGGAGCTGGTTCTTTGAGAAAATCAACAAGATAGAAAAACCCTTAGCCAGACTCACTAGAGGGCACAGGGAAAGCATCCTAATTAACAAAATCAGAAATGAAAAGGGAGACATAAAAACAGAACCTGAAGAGATCCAAAACACCATCAGATCCTTCTACAAAAGGTTACACTCAACAAAACTGGAGAACCTGGATGAAATGGAAAAATTTCTAGACAGATACCAGGTACCAAAGTTAAATCAGGATCAGTTTAATGATCTAAACAGCCCTATATCCCCTAAAGAAATAGAAGCAGTCATTAATAGTCTCCCAACCAAAAAAAGCCCAGGACCAGATGGGTTTAGTGCAGAGTTCTATCAGACCTTCAAAGAAGATCTAATCCCAGTTCTTCACAATCTATTCCACAAAATAGAAGCAGAAGGTACTCTACCCAACTCATTCTATGAAGCCACAATTACTCTGATACCTAAACCACAAAAAGACCCAACAAAGATAGTGAACTTCAGACCAATATCCCTTATGAATATTGATGCAAAAATACCCAATAAAATTCTCGCTAACAAAATCCAAGAACACATCAAAACAATCATCCATCCCAACCAAGTAGGTTTCATTCCAGGGATGCAGGGATGGTTTAATATAGGGAAATCCATCAAAGTAATCCATTATATAAACATACTCAAAGACAAAACCCACATGATCATCTTGTTAGATGCTGAGAAAGCATTTGACAAAATCCAACACCCATTCATGATAAAAGTCTTGGAAAGATCAGGAATTCAAGGCCCATACCTAAACATGATAAAAGCAATCTACAGCAAACCAGTAGCCAACATCAAAGTAAATGGTGAGAAGCTGGAAGCAATCCCACTAAAATTAGGAACTAGAAACGGCTGCCCACTTTCTCCCTACCTATTCAACATTGTACTTGAAGTCCTAGCCAGAGCAATTCAACAAACCAAAGAACATCAAGAGGATAAAAATTGGAAAGGAAGAAGTCAAAATATCACTTTTTCAAATGATATGATAGTATATATAAGTGAACCTAAAATTCCACCAGAGAATTCCTAAACCTGATAAACAGCTTCTGTGAAGTAGCTGGATATAAAATTAATGCAAATAAGACAATGGCCTTTCTCGACACAAAGGATAAACAGGCTGAGAAAGAAATTAGGGAAGCAACACCCTTCTCAATAGTCACAAATAGTATAAAATACCTTGGTGTGACTCTAACTAAGGAAGTGAAAGATCTATATGATAAGAATTTCAAGTCTCTGAAGAAAGAAAATAAAGAAGATCTCAGAAGATGGAAAGGTCTCCCATGCTCATGAATTGGCAGGATCAATATAGTAAAAATGGCTATCTTACCAAAAGAATTCTACATTGAATGGAATCTCCATCACAATTCCAACTCAATTCTTCAAGGAATTAGAAAGGGAAATCTGCAAATTCATCTGGAATAACAGAAAACCTAGGATAGCAAAAACTCTTCTCAAGGATAAAAGAACCTCTGGTGGAATCACCATGTCTGACCTAAAGCTATACTACAGAGCAATTGTTAAAAAAAAAAAAAAGAAGAAAAAATGCATGGTACTGGTATAGGGACAGACAAGTAGACCAATGAAACAGAATTGAAGACCCAGAGATGAACCCACACACCTACAGTCACTTGATCTTTGACAAAGGAGCTAAAATCATCCAGTGTAAAAAAAAGACAGCATTTTCAACAAATTGTGCTGACACAACTGGTGGTTATCATGTAGAAGAATGCAAATTGATCCATTCCTTTCTCCTTGTACTAAGGTCAAATCTAAGTGGATCAAGGATGTCCACATAAAACGAGAGACTCTGAAACTTATAGAGGAGAAAGTGGGGGAAAGCCTAGAAGATATGGGCACAGTAAAATTCCTGAATAGAACAGAAACAGCTTGTACTCTAAGATCGAGAATCAACAAATGGGACCTCATAAAATTGCAAAGCTTCTGTAAGGCAAAAGACACCATCAATAAGATTAAAAGGCCACCAACAGATTGGGAAAGGATCTTTACCTGTCCTAAATTAGATATGGGACTAATATCCAATATGTATAAAGAAATCATGAAGGTGAACCCCAGAAAATCAAATAACCCCATTAAAAATGGGGTCCAGAGCTAAACAAAGAATTCTCACCTGAGGAATACCGAATGGCTGTGAAGCACCTGAAAAAAAAAATGTTCAGCATCCTTAATCATCAGGGAAATGCAAATCAAAACAACTCTGAGATTCCACCTCACACCAGTCAGAATGGCTAAGATAAAAAATTCGGGTGACAGCAGATGCTGGCGAGGATGTGGAGAGAGAGAGGCACACTCCTCCATTGTTGGTGGGATTGCAAGCTTGTACAACCACTCTGGAAATAAGTCTGGTGGTTCCTCAGAAAATTAGACATAGTACTACCGGAGGATCCCACAATACCTCTCCTGGGCATATATCCAGAAGATGTTCCAACCAGTAAGAAAGACACATGCTCCACTCTGTTCATAGCAGCCCTATTTATAATAGCCAAAAGCTGGAAAGAACCCAGATGCCCCTCAACAGAGGAATGGATACAGAAAATGTGGTACTTTTACACAATGGAATATTACTCAGCTATTAAAAAGAATGAATTTATGAAATTCCTAGACAAATGGATGGACCTGGAGGGCATCATCCTGAGTGAAGTAACTCAGTCTCAAAAGAACTCACATGATATGTACTCACTGATAAGGGGATATTAGCCCAGAAATTTAGAATACCCAAGATATAAGATACAATTTCAGAAACTCATGAAACTCAAGAACGAAGACCAAAGTGTTGATACTTTGCCCCTTCTTAGAATTTGGACAGAGACAAAGTTTGGAGCTGAGAAAAAAGGATGGACCATCTAGAGACTGCCATGCCTGGGGATCCATTCCATAATCAGCCTCCAAATGCTGACACCATTGCATACACTAGCAAGATTTTGCTGAAAGGACCCTGATATAGTTGTCTCTTGTGAGACTATGCAGGGGCCGAGAAAACACAGAAGTGGATGCTCACAGTCAGCTATTGGATGGATCACAGGGCCCCCAATGGAGGAGCTAGAGAAAGTAACCAAGGAGCTGGAGGTATCTGCCACCCTATAGGTGGAACAACAATATGAACTAACCAGCACCCTCCTGGAGCTCGTGTCTCTAGCTGCATGTGTATCAGAAGATAGCCTAGTCTGCCCTCGGTGGAAAGAGAGGCACATTAGTAGTGCTAACTTTATATGCCTCAGTACAGGGGAATGCCAGGGCCAAGAAGTGGGAGTGGGTGGGTGGGGGAGTGGGTGGGGGAGAGTGTGGGGGACTTTTGGGATAGCATTGGAAATGTAAATGAAATAAATACCTAATTAAAAATATAAGTCTCCAAAAATAGTCAGAAAAAAAATCTACTACCAGTAAAGAAGGTGACTTTGATGCCTGTAGAATGAGGTACATGAGTGAGACTAAGGGAGACTATAAACAGACAAATAGCAAATTCTGAAGTGTCAAAGGTTCTTCAAATGGGCTAAAGACCTTGCACCAGAGCTTGAGGGACACTAGAAGGGCAAAGATGGAGGCTCTTTATAAAGTGTCTGAAGTGGTAGGAGTATAGTTAGGACATAGTGAATGGGGTATTCTAAGAAGGCACAAAGAGCTGCACAACCAGGGCAAAGGGAGAGTTCTACCAGAGCCAATAGAGCACAGTGATCCAGCCTTAGGGTATCCAGAATCCTGGGAAGGAATGCTCAGAACTTTTAGCCTATACAGATAGAGGAGGACAGATAGAGAGACCAAAATCCTAGGAGCTCTTTTACCCTCGCTTTGGCCAGAGTAAATACAGCTTTAAGCAGGGTATGAGTGCTGTCTCTCAACAGAGCAGAGGAAGACTGATAATAAGACTGAGAGAGCCTTCCAACAGATGCTAATCCCAGGTATGATGGTTTGTATATGTTTAGCTCTAGGAGTGGCATTGTTAGAAGGTGTGGTCTTGGAATAGGTGTGGCCTTGTGGGTATGGGCTTTAATAACCTTGTCCTATCTGTCTGGGAACAATATTCTGCTAGCAGCCTTCAGATAAAGATGTAGAACGCTCAGCTTTTCCTGTACCATACATGTCTGGATGCGTCATGTTCCCACCTTGATAATAATGAACTAAAACTCTAATTCCCTTAAGCCAGCCTCAACTAAATGTTGTCCTTATAAAAGTTGCCTTGGATCGAGACTTGATAATGGGACCTCATAAAATTGCAAAGCTTCTGTAAGGCAAAAGATACCATCAACAAGATAAAAAGGCCACCAACAGATTGGGAAAGGATCTTTACCAATCCTAAATCAGATAGGGGACTAATATATATATATATATATATATATATATATATATATATATATATATATATATATATATATATATAAAGAACTCAAGAAGATGGACTCCAGAAAAACAAATAACCCTATTAAAATGGGGTATAGAGCTAAACAAGTAATTCTCAACTGAAGAATACTGAATGGCTGAGAAGCACCTGAAAATATGTTCAACATCCTTAATCATCAGGGAAATGCAAATCAAAACCCTAAGATTCCACCTCACACCAGTCAGAATGACTAAGATCAAAAGTTGATGTGACAGCAGATGCTGGCAAGGATGTGGAGCAAGAGGGACACTCCTCCATTGTTTGTGGGATTGCAAGCTGGTACAAACAATCTGAAAATCAGTCTGGTGGTTCCTCAGAAAATTAGATATATTATACTACCAGAAGATCCAGCAATTCTTCTCCTGGGCATATATCCAAAAGATGTTCCATATTGTAATAAGGACACATGCTCTACTATGTTCATAGCAGCCTTATTTATAATAGCCAGAAGCTGGAAAGAACCCAGATTTCGCTGAACAGAGGAATGGATACAGAAAATGTGGTACATTTACACAATGGAGTCCTACTCAGGAATTAAAAACAATGAATTCATGAAGTTCTTAGGCAAATGGATGGATCTGGAGTATTACATCCTGAGTGAGAGGTAACCCAATCACAAAAGAACACACATGATATGCACTCACTGATAAGTGGATATTAGGCCAGAAACTTAGAATATCCAAGATACAATTTGCAACACACATGAAACTCAAAAAGAAGGAAGACCAAAGTGTGTATACTTTGCTCCTTCTTAGAATGGGGAACAAAATACCCATGGAAGGAGTTACAAAGTTCGGTGCTGAGACGGAAGGAAAGACCATCCAGAGAGTGCTCTACCTGGGGATCCATCCCATATACAACCACCAAACCCAGACACTATTGCATATGCCAGCAAGATTTTGCTCACAGGACCCTGACATAGCTCTCTTTTGTGAGTTTATGCCAGTGTCTGGCAAATACAAAGCTGGATGGTCACAGTCATGTATTGGATGGAAACCAGGGCCCCTAATGAAGGAGCTAGAGAAAATACCCCGGGATCTAAAGGGCTCTGCAACCGTATAGGAGGAACAACAATATGAAATAACCAGTACACCCCAGAGCTGTGTCTCTACCTGCACATGTAGCAGAGGATGGCATAGTTGGCCATCAATTGGAGGAGAGGTCCTTGGTATTGCAAAGATCATATGCCCCAGAACAGGGGAATGCCAGGACAAGGAAGTGGGAGTATATGGGTTGGGGATCAGCAGAGGGAGGGTATAGGGGGCTTTGGGGATAGCATTTGAAATGTAAATGAAGAAAATATCTAATTAAAAAAATGCCTAAAAAAAGTTGCCTTGGTCATGGTGTAAGTTCACAGCAGTGAAACTCTAAGACATCAGGTGTGAACACTGAAGGCCTTCAAAACATAAAATAAAAACAGTGTAAGACAACATTCCATAGAGACTAGAACCAGGACCAGAACCAGGACTTTCAGACCAGGTAGAGAGGTATCTCTGAACAGGAGAAAGGGAGGATACAAATAAAGCAGAGAAGGTTCTCCATCTGGCACTGTGACAAAAAACTAAGACTGGTGATTATGGAAGTTGCCAGCCAGAGTAGAAAGCTATATCTCACTAGATTACTGAACAGATCATATGGCAGGCTCTGAACAGGGTAAAAGGTAGCCCTTACGTAGGCCTAGAGCACCCTACCGGGCCTGACTGAGGAAGTATTTAAGGGGTATTAGAGAGACTCAGATAGGACAGAGTCAAATCTTTGACTAGGTTATGGTGAAGCTATGAAAAGAGACCACTGCCTTCTCTGGCCAAGGCCATGGGAGTCTTTGTTAAAGAGCTAGGGTGATACCTGACAGAAGCACAAGTCAGTGTCCTACTAGTCAAGAGCAAGAGTGGCACAAGGCTATAAGACATTCTTTAACCATGGCTGAGTGTCCCTTTTTGCCAGGGCTGAAGAGTTGGTACATGGCTGAGCAGGATTTATGAGGTATAATGTAAGCAAGGCTTAAGGAGTTGTTTACTGAGACAGTGGTGGGCTCTATATAAAGTCAATGGATATATATATAGTGGGTTAGTCCAGCTTCTAATCATGGTCAATGCTGCTTTTTATCATCATCAAGAAAATATTTTAAATAGCCTAGTGTGGGGCTGAGTAAGGCCTTACTGGGCAGAGCAGGGCAGGCAGAGTAGAAAAGGTTATGGTGAGAGAGACTTTAACTAAGGTCAAGGGAATTCTTCAATGAAGGCAGAAGGAGTCTTGGATAGTCACTGAAGACATTATGTTTTAAGGTCCCAGGGAAAGTCTTCCCCATAACAAAAGAAAAGGGTCAAGAGTGGCTCTTTTTTTTTTAAGATTTATTTACTTATTTATTATATGTAAGTACACTGTAGCTGTCTTCAGACACTCCAGAAGAGGGAGTCAGATCTCATTATGGATGATTGTGAGCCACCATGTGGTTGCTGGGATTTGAACTCTGGACCTTCGGAAGAGCAGTTGGGTGCTCTTACCCACTGAGCCATCTCACCAGCCCTAAGAGTGGCTCTTAAGGAGGTTGGTTGAGGATATTCTTTTGTTGGGCAGAGCAAGGCTTCAATGGTGCCTAGAGAAGTTTCCCACAGAGCCCATTGGCAAGCTCCAACCACAGTCAGTTAGATCTCTAACCAGGACTATGGGAGGCTATAAGGAGAGACCAAGCTTTTCTTGGACCAGTGACAAGTAAGGTTCCAAATAGGTTGGGAGGGCAGTCTCTGACAATGGCAGAGGAAGGCTGGGAGAATGCAAGAAGGCAGTTTCTGAAAAGGGCTCAGAGAGGGTCCACTAATTCAGAGGAGAGTCTCTGACAGGGAGAATGAGAGTGTTCTTGTACAAGGGTCAAGGAAGGATTCAACAGGGCCTTCATAGGTAATGGTAACATTATAACAGTTTCCAACCAGAGTAAAGTAAAGCTGGGATGAGTACTATATGCTGTTTATAACCAAACTTAAGGGTGGTTTGCTATCAGTATCAAGGTAAGCTCTTCAATCAGTGAAGCCTAGTGTCTGCTGGGCTGAGGAAGAAAGTTGCAATCAGAGCTGAGGAAAGTTCAATGAGGTTGAGGTATGTCTCAGACAAGAGTTTAAGGATCTATCAGGACCAAGGCAGATCCCAGATCATTGCTGAGATAAATCTCAGAAGAGTGAGAAAGGTATTTTCTGGAGATGACAGAAGGATCACAGGAGGGTCAAAGGTTAGCACTAATGGTCCAAGACAAAATGAAGTATTTGATGGAGGCCAAAGAGGGTCTACAGTAAGTGTCTAAGAAACCCTGGACCAGAGCAGGGGGAGGTCTATGATGAATTGTGGAGAGCCTTTTGGGGTGCCATTTGGCAGGAATTTGACATTGGCTAAGGACAAGGAAATGGGTGCTTTGCAGGAGTCTGACTTTATAGCATGACGAAGAAATAAGTCCATTTTTTTCAGGTGCTTTTCTGCCATTCGGTATTCCTCAGGTGAGAATTCTTTGTTCAGCTCTAAGCCCCATTTTTAATGGGTTTATTTGATTTTCTAGAGTCCACCTTCTTGAGTTCTTTATATATATATATTGGATATTAGTCCCCTATCCGATTTGGGATAGGTAAAGATCCTTTCACAATCTGTTGGTGGTCTTTTTGTCTTATTGACAGTGTCTTTTGCCTTGCAGAAGCTTTACAACTTTATGAGGTCCCATTTATCGATTCTCAATCTTACAGCACAAGCCATTGCTGTTCTATTCAGGAATTTTTCCCCTGTACCCATATCTTCGAGGCTTTTCCCTTCTTTCTCCTCTATAAGTTTCAGTGTCTCTGGTTTTATGTGGAGTTCCTTAATCCACTTAAATTTGACCTTAGTAGAAGGAGATAGGAATGGATCAATTCGCATTCTTCTACATGATAACCACCAGTTGTGCCAGCACCATTTGTTGAAAATGCTGTCTTTTTTCCACTGGATGGTTTTAGCTCCCTTGTCAAAGATCAAGTGACCATAGGTGTGTGGGTTCATCTCTGGGTCTTCAATTCTGTTCCATTGGTCTACTTGTCTGTCACTATACCAGTACCGTGCAGTTTTTATCACAATTGCTCTGTAGTACAGCTTTAGGTCAGGCATGGTGATTCCACCAGAGGTTCTTTTATCCTTGAGAAGAGTTTTTGCTATCCTACGTTTTTTGTTATTCCAGATGAATCTGCCAATTTCCCTTTCTAATTCGTTGAAGAATTGAGTTGGAATTTTGATGGGGATTGCATTGAAGGAAAGAGTTACAGAGACAAAATTTGGAGCTGTGATGAAAGGATGGACCATCTAGTGATTGCCATATCCAGGGATCCATCCCATAATCAGCTTCCAAATGCTGACACCATTGCATACACTAGATTTTGCTGAAAGGACCCAGATATAGCTGTCTCTTGTGAGACTATGCTGGGGCCTAGCAAACACAGAAGTGGATGCTCACAGTCAGCTATTGGAAGTATCACAGGGCCCTCAATGGAGGAGCTAGAGAAAGTACCCAAGGAGCTAAAGGGATCTGCAACCCTATAGGTGGAACAACAATATGAACTAACCAGTACCCCGGAGCTCTTGACCCTAGCTGCATATGTATCAAAAGATGGCCTAGTAGGCCATCACTGGAAAGAGAGGCACACTGGATATGCAAACTTTATATGACCCTGTACAGGGGAATGCCAGGGCCAAAAAGAGGGAGTTGGTGGGTGGGTATGGGGGACTTTTGGAATAGCATTGGAAATGTAAATGAGGAAAATAGCTAATAAAAAAGCTAAAAGAAAGAAAGAAAGAAAGAAAGAAAGAAAGAAAGAAAGAAAGAAAGAAAGAAAGAAAGAAAGAAAGAAAGAAAGAAAGTCCATGCAGGAATCTGACATTAGAGCATGACAAAGAAGTAAGTCCAGGCAGCCAAGTAAGTTCAATTGACCAAGGACAAGGAAGTAAGAATCTGGTTTTAGAGTAGAACAAAGAAATAGGCTCAGATATCTTGATCATACTTAGAAACAGCTACCACCAAAGTGATCATGGGGCTTTGTGTTTGTCTTGCTTGTTCCTTGACTATTGTCTTGCTTGATTCCTCATTATGCTACTTGCCCTTAATACTTACATGTAATTAAAATGATATAAAAAGCAGATTGGGAAAACTAAATTTGCCTTCAGTCTCAGAATTGACTGAGGTCATGTTACAATGTTGTCTAATTTTCTTTTTTCTTTTTAAGTCTCACTCCTGTGCCTAAGAACCTGTTGACTAACTGAGCAGGCTTGGTCAATAAGTCTGTGTGCAACCACGTCTGGGATAGGCTGCAAGAGGGCTGAAGGAGGCCTTTCAAGTCTCCTGATGAAGGTGGAGGAAAGATCACTAAGTCTGATGGTAGTCTCCAATGTAGATCAAAGGTTGTCTTTGACCAGAGAAGATGAAACCTCTAACTTGGGCCAAATCTTGTCTTTTATGCACATGGTGTGTGTCTGTCATAGGATGAGGGCTATCTGCAACAAGGAACCAAAGCTGATCATGATTCTAAGTAGAGGTCAAAGGCAATCTCTGACCATGACCAAGGAAGAAAGTGCTTAAGATGGTCGACGGTAGACATGAGCTGATAAAGGCTGTAGTGGGATCCAGGATGATCTCTGTTCAGATGGAATGGAAACATCAACTATGGCAGAAACCAATCTCTGATAGGTACTGAAGGCAATCTCTACCAAGGACTGAGGTATTCCTCTGAAGAGAGCTGAGGAAGACCAAATGCAGGTGATCTCTGACCAGAACCAAGACAGGTCCTCAATGCGGGCAATTGTCTGAGAAGAATTGTCCCAGATGAGAGGGAGGTTGATGACAAGACCAAGGGTAGTCTCATGAGAGTCTAGGAAGACTCTTAACAGAGACAGTTGGTCTTTAACCAAGCCTTGAGGGAGGCTCCAACAGGGTTGACAAAGGCTTCGACCAGATAGAGTCTCTGACAAGTGATAACCTCTTACCAGGACTGACAAAAGTCTGAGACAGGAAGCCTCCAAGTTGCATTATGGGGTTCTCCTTAAAAAGGGAAGTGGTGGTACATACCTTTACTCTCAGCACTTAGGAGGTAAAGGCAGGTCACCTCTGAGTTCAAGGATAGCCTGAACTACCCTGCCTTGAACAAACAAACAAAAATGAAAAAATAGAAAAAAATAGAAAACAAAACAACAAGACCAACCAAAAACAACTGAGTCTCTTATCAAGGCAGAGATCCTCCAACTTCTCCAACAGGCCCACAGGAGGGCAGTCTCCTATGAGGATCACTAGAGACAAATAAGAGGACAAAGGGCTGTTTCTTACTAAGACCACAACTGAGGAAGTCTTCATCACTGTCACTGGGTGTTGATGAAGGCTGATGAAGGCTTCTTACAAGGAGAGCAGAAGAAGGCTAAGGCAAGGGTCAAGGACATGCAGATGGACTTTAACACTGTGGGAGTCTTCCTCTGCTTTAAGCTTTGATGAGAGCTGAATAAAGTTCCCAGGAAAATGGAGGGTGGCTCCTTTGAGCACTGATAGAGGACTAGATAAAGAGTAGGATAAAGCCTGGTGGCATATCTGAAAGCTTTTGAATTTCCCAGACCAAGACATGATGCAGGATGTGTTAAGGGAGGTTCCACCTTGACGGGGGGGGGGGGGGAGAAGCAGTGTGTAAGGGGACAGGATTATTTCTCTATTAAAAAAAACATTTTATATAAAACACATTTTTATCTGGCAAAAATGAAAATATATTCAATTTATTACAAGCATAATGAACTTGAAATACATAAAAGCTGAATTGTTTCAAATGTCCAGGTCTCTCTTATATTTTTTTAATGACTGTTTCATTCTCTTTACTGTTTTGAATTCGTTTTTGTTGTTGTTGTTTTGTTGGGTTTTTGTTGTTATTCTTGTTGTTGTTTCAAGGCAGGGTTTCCCTGTATAGCCCTAGCTGTCCTGGAACTCACTCTTGTAGACCAGGCTGGCCGTGAACTCAGAAATTCGCCTGCTTCTGCCTCCTAAGTGCTGAATTTTTTGTTACTATAAAAGCAGAAACTCTTAGAGACAAATGCTGATATAAAAATGAACGACATAATGTCCAGTATCTCACTCTCCAGAGAAAACTGTCTAATACCTTTAAAATTTTATACTATATGCAATTTTGTTGATATTGTTATTTTGTTGCAAACTACTCCCCATTGCAGAACAAATGGATATATATATATATATATATATATATATATATATATATATTCCAAATCATCATTATATTCTATTGAAATTACCAGAACTCAAAGTTAGTAGCACTCCTTTGATTTTAGACCTAACTATCTTTCTTCCTCAATGGACAAATCATTCAGCATGCTTTCACTAAAGCTTCTTTAAGTCAAGTCAACTTTCTTCAGTTAATTAAATACTGATATAACTGTGACTTTTCAATTTTGTTCTTTTCTAGCTTAAACCAAATAGAATGAATATATTGTAAAGTAGAAGTGACTGAATCCTTTAATTTAATGGTCTACAAAATTGTCATTTAAAATGGCTAATATCCAAGGGGGGGAGGAAGTACTGTCACCTCTAGTGGCTTACTTCTTCCTTTCATTTATAGGCACAGTATTAAAATCAAGATTGTGTTGCCAAGGTTAAGGAAGTAGTTAAATTCCCTTGAGTATATTACAATAGGGATTTCTCCTCTTGTCTTCTCAGGGTAGAAGCACTTATTATCTACACATTATAGTGAAGAATTAAGACAATATTAGAATCAGGATTTGTTCTATTTTGTGAATTTTAACAGTAAGCTATATATGTATGTATGTATGTATGTATGTATGTATGTATATATATATATATGCCACATATGTATGCATATATGTGTATGTATATATATAAATATATATAATATACACATCTATTGAAATTGTGGTCTTCAGATCTTGAGCTTAATTTTAGCTATTAACATTTCACAGCAAATCGTCAATTACTCTTACCTTTTTTTCCCCTTGCATTTCAGTTTTTACCCATTGTATATGGGAACAAAGTGGGTTTTCTATTCACTTTTATTTTGAAAATTTTAGAGGAGAAAAGACAAAGATGATATGCATATTCCAGATGTAGAATGTAGATGTAGATGTCAGAATTTCACAAGATAGTCAAGACTTCAGAAGCACTGATACAGAATGCACTGAAGTGCAAATGTATGTATTGGTTGAGAAGTTAGAACTCCACAGGTAGTTATCACTTGTATTCCTTCTTAGTAGGTTGATATGAAGAAAGATAAATACTCAGAAAGGAATTTTGAAATCTGCTGAATTCTCAGCCTAGTGATATCAGTAATCTTAAGTATAAATTTGTAGCAGTACAAGTAACATTTCCCTTCTGTGATATTAGCATATGTGTTATATTAGTGTGTACAATAATTGCATCTATAGCAATAATAGCAGTACCAGTGGCATTGCAAGTGATAACAATAACAATAATAGTAGTCAAAACTAGTATTTACTTACACCCTGTGGTGTATACAGGGCTGCTTATAAGTTCCTTTTAAAACTAAGTATGTATGGTGTGTGTGTGTGTGTGTGTGTAGGTGTAAGTATAGGTGTAAGTGTAGGTGTAAGTGTAGGTGTAAGTGTAGGTATAGGTGTAACTATGCCATAGCACTCATGAGAAGATCCAAGGACACTTTTAGGGAGCCAGTGCTCTCCCTCCACCATAGAATCTGTGAATCAAAGTTATTTTATACCACTTTTACCTGTCGAGCTATGTTCTTCAGCTGTGAAATAACATCTTCAAAAAACCATCTACTGTAATTTAAACAATTTCTAGGAGAAGCTGAATAGTGTCAACACCCCTACCAATTATAGCTCAGAAATGCAAGGTATAGAATCAGATAATTATGTCAGATCCACAAGGCTAAGTAATGAAGCTGGAATTTGAATTCAAGTACCCAGGTTTCAGAGCCAGTTTGTTAAACTTGCTATTAAATATCTCCTACAAAACAAACATATTATATGTCATTCTTTGAGAAGTATACAAAATAACATGAAATTTTTTAAATTTCTTCTATGTATGAATATATATATATATGTATATCATTGTAGTATATGTACTTATAGTATACGTGTGTGTGTGTGTGTGTGTGTGTGTGTGTGTGTGTGTGTGTGTGTGTGTGTGTGTAAAACTGTGTAGGTGCATGTCTCTCTATATTCATAAAGAGGCCAGTCTCTGTCCCTCTTCTCTATCATGTCCTTCTCTATCACTCTTCATCTCATAGGCAAAAACTTACAGTTAAATAATCATAAAGCCAATCTTACAGTTATTTCCAACAGTAGAAATGTCAAGAACTATGAAGTCTCACTAACACTGCTCCATAATTTTATAAAGCACTGAGTAGTAGTATGGGACTTTTGAAAAATATTAGCTACAACATAGCATTTATATTTATGTTATGGATAATAATTCAAAAGTAGTGGTGAATTTGTAAGACTAGTATTAGTATACACCTTGTTACAGTAATCATATGAACATTTTTGAAGATGAAATCAGGATTTCTGTTACTTAAGATACCTTTGGCTGTTTCAGAGTGTGAAACATGTCATTTTATTGAAATTTATACGACAACATTTCCAAAATTCTCAAATGCTTAGTTTTCTAAATAAATTACACTTTCTGTGTCTTTTGGTGTACTGAGAACTGCCTGCCTGCTTCATCATCCTCCATACTGTCTAACATGTCCTTCTGAAGAGATTTATTTACACAGACAGATTTTAATCATTAGTTGGTAACAAATCACTAACACACACGTGGGAAGCATGAGAATATGGCCTCTAAAACACTGTAGAATTATTAATAAAGATGATTATCAATATCAGGGAAGTTTTATCTCTTATTCTATCAACTATGCTTTCAAAATTTTACCTTTACACCTCTCAGTTGGCTCTTTCAAGTTTTCCTCAAATGCCTTTTAACACAGCTATCTGGAGCACAAAGTGTTTGCCAGCCTGCTAGAGTGCAACATTATTTTCTTATTTCTATTCATTAATATCTACATAACAAGGTATTCAAGGTATTTAGATAACACCTTGAAGAGATGCAAAAAGAGGCAGGCACAGAGCAAACACTGTATAAGCAATGAACAATAATGTTTCAGCACCCTGCATTAACTGAGTTTCACAGTATTCTTTACTGAATATGTGAGCCATAATGTTCACTTACATAGAATCATTTATTTTAGAGGCTAGGGTTAAAAAAATGCTCAGGCATATTGAAGTGGTAGGTTGGCATCAGTTTTGTACAGGATACTTCAAGGAAAAATCATCTGCTCTAAATCTGTGACACTCTGTAACTTAAAAAGATAAGCAACTAATACTTAGTTTAATTTATTCTATGCTGAGAATGATCAGAGGATTACCATATACAAAACTCTACATAGTGTAAGCTTTTTATAAAAAAAAAAAGATTTGGGTTTAAATTTATTCTTTTATTATTTTTAAAGATGTTTTTATTTTATGTGTATAAGTCCTTTGCCTGTGTATGCATATGTATACTGACTATATATGTAACTGCTGTCAGAATAGGCTGGAATTTGTCATGTTGGTACTGGAAATTGATCCTGTATCCTCTGGAAGAACAGCACTGCTCTTAACTTCTGAACCATCTCTCTAGCCCCTAAGTTTAAATTTAGCTTTACTTAAATCCAAGTTCACAAAACATACCTAGAAAAAATTTTTTTCTGCAGATGTTGACTATTTATTTTCAATCCCCAAGCTGGAAAGCTTTGAGAATGTGAGGAATTCTCTCAGCTCCTAGAGCATCAACAATGATTTTACTGACACTTTTTCTTAAAGTTATTACATGCCTTCAGGGACAGAATCAGTACATAGAAAATATATTCCATAAAGCCATAGTAGATTTCTTAAACCTAGAGAACAACATCACCATCAAAATATGAAAGTACTACAGTTAAACTTTAAATATAACAAACAATAATAAAAGTAGTGCCAAGGAAGCACCAAGTCATATATAAATGCAAATCCATCACAGTTACAGTAAATTTCTCAACAAAACCTCTGGAAACCAGCAAGACATGAAACAATATATTTCAAGTTCTCAAAGACAATAGCTATGAACACAGATGACTACAGTCAGCATAGCTAACCACAAATAACAGAGGAAAAAATCATTCCATGATCAACAAAAACAATAGTATTTATGACCACTATGCTATCACTATAGAAAAAAAATTAAATAATTCTACACACTGAAAAGAAACATACCTATGAGGTAATAGGAATGAACAAATTGCACTAGAACAGATAATGAACACAGTTATAGAAAGTAATACATACTTTTCAATAATTGTGAATGGAAATGGTCACAATTCTCCAAACAAAAGACACATACTAGTAGACTGGATTGAGAAACAGAATCTGGTCTGTACCCTGGAGCTGACTCTGTGCCACAGCTCCCCATACTCAAATCCTGCTAGAAGAGAACTGGTCTCTCAGGAGTGCTGACATTTCTGTGAGCACAGATAAAACCATCACTTCTGCTCCAAGGGACGTGCCTAGAGCCCTCAAGACACAGGAACCAAGGAGCAGCCTGGGACAGGATCCTTCCAGTTTCCCTCTGCACCCCAGAGCTGACCTTGTGGCATAGTTCTCCATACCCAAATTCTTCCCAGTGAAAACTGGTCTCACATGAGTGCTAACACATAGACTTACAGGAGGGACAAGCCAGTCAGAAACCAGCTAACACCAGAAATAACCAGATGGCTAGAGGCAAGTGCAAAACATAAACAAGAAAAACCAAGGCTACTTATCATCATCAGAACCCAGTCCTCCTACCACAGCCAGCTGTGGATACACAACACACTAGAAAAAGAAAGACTCTGATTTAAAACCACATCTCATGATGACAACAGAGGACTTTAAGAAGGACATAAATAATTCCCTTAAAGAAATATAGTAGAACACAGGTAAACAGATAGACCCCTTAAGGAGGAAACACAAAATCCGTTAAAGAATTACAGGAAAACACAATCACACAGGTGAAGGAATTGAACAAAAACATCCAGGATCTAAAACTGGAAATAGAAACAATAAAGAAATCACAAAGTGAGACAATTTTGAAGATAGAAAAACCTAGGAAAGAGATCAGGAGACATAGATGCAAGCATCACAACAGAAAACAAGGTATAGAACAGAAAATCTCAGGGACAGACGATTCCATGGAAACCATCAACACAGCAGTCAAAGAAAATGGCAAATGCAAAAAACTACTGACCCAAAACATCCAGGAAATCAAGGACACAATGAAAAGACCAAATCTAAGGATAATACATATAGAAGAGAGTGAAGATGTCCAACTTAATTGGCAAGTAAGTATCTTCAACAAAATAATAGAAGAAAACTTCCCTAACCTAAAGAAGGAGATGCCCATGAACATACTAGAAGCAGAAAAGGAATTCCTCCCACAACATAATAATCAAAACACCAAATGCACAAAACAAAGAAAAATATTGAAATCAGTAAGGGGAAAAGGTCAAATAACATATAATGGCAGACCTATCAGAATTAAACCAGACTTCTCAGCAGAGACTATAAAAGCCAGAGAAAATACAAAAGACAGCCCAGGCTACTGTAGCCAGCAAAACTCTCAATTAGTTTAGATTGATAAACCATGATACTTCATGACAAAAACAAATGTACACAATATCTCTCCACAAACCCAGCCCTACAAAAAATAATAGATGGAAACATCCAACACAAGGAGGAAAAGTACACCCTAGAAAAAGCAAGAAAGTAATCTTTCAACAATCCCAAACAATGGTAGCCACACAAACATAATTCCACCTCTAACAACAAAAATAACAGGAAGCAACCATCACTTTTCCTTAATATCTCTTAACATCAATGGACTCAATTCCCCAATAAAAAGACACAGACTAACAGATAAACAGGACACAGGGTCTTTCGTCATACAGGAAACACACATCAGTGACAAAGACAAAGACTATCTCTGAGTAAAGGGCTGGAAAACAATTTTCAAAGCAAATGGTCAGAAGAAACAAGCTGGAGTAGCCATTCTAATATCAAATAAAATTGACTTTTAATCAAAAGTTATCCAAAAAGAAAAGAAGGGACACTTTATATTCATCAAAGGAAAAACATGCCAAGATAAACTCTCAATTCTGAACATCTATGCTCCAAATACAAGGGCACCCACATTCATAAAAGAAACTTTACTAAAGCTCAAAGCATATACTGCACCTCACACAATGATAGTGGGAGACTTCAACACCACATTCTATTAATAGACAGATCATGGAAACAGAAACTAAACAGAGACATGTTGAAACTAACAGAAGTTATGAAACAAATGGATTTAACAGATATCTACAGAACATTTCATCCTAAAACAAAAGACTATATCTTCTTCTCAGTACCTCATGGTACCTTCTCCAATATTGTCCATATAATTGGTCACAAAACAGGCCTCAACAGATACAAGAAGACTGAAATAATCCCATGCATCCTACCAGATCACCACAGACTAAAGCCGGTCTTCAATAACAACAGAAACAATAGAAAGCCCACATATACGTGGAAGCTGAACAATACTCTACTCAATGACAGTAATCTCTAGATAACTTGTCCCTAACAACAATTAAAGAAAACTTTTCTTTCACCAATGGACAGATCATGGAAACAGAAACTAAACAGGGACACAGAGAAACTAACAGAGATTATGAATCAAATAGATCTGGCAGATATCTACAGAACATTCTATCCTAAAACAAAAGGATATACCTTCTTTTCAGCACCTCATGGTACCTTCTCCAAAATTGACCACATAATTGGTCACAAAACAGGCCTCAACAGATACAAAAATATTGAAATTGTCCCATGCATCCTATCAGATCACCATGGACTAAGGCTGATCTTCAATAACAAAATAAATAATAGAAAGCCAACCTTCACGTGGAAACTGAACAACACTCTTCTCAATGATACCTTGGTCAAGGAAGGAATAAAGAAAGAAATTAAGGACTTTTTAGAGTTCAATGAAAATGAAGCCACAACATACCCAAACTTATGGGACGCAATGAAAGCATTTCTAAGAGGAAAACTCATAGCTATGAGTGCCTCCAAAAGGAAACTAGAGAGAGCACACATTAGCAGCTTGACAACATACCTAAAAGCACTAGAACAAAAGGAAGCAAATTCACCCAAGAGGAGTAGATGGCAGGAAATAATCAAACTCAGGGGCGAAATCAACCAAGTGGAAACAAGAAGAACTATTCAAAGAATCAACCAATCAAGGAGCTGGTTCTTTGAGAAAATCAACAAGATAGATAAACCCTTAGTCAGACTCACTAGAGGGCACAGGGAAAGCATCCTAATTAACAAAATCAGAAATGAAAAAGGAGACATAACAACAGATCCTGAAGACATCCAAAACACCATCAGATCCTTCTACCAAAGGCTATACTCAACAAAACTGGAGAACCTGGATGAAATGGAGAAGTTCCTAGACAGATACCAGGTACCAAAGTTGAATCAAGATCAGGTTAATGATCTAAACAGCCCTATATCCCCCAAAGAAATAGAAGCAGTCATTAATAGTCTCCCAACTAAAAAAAGCCCAGGACCAGATGGGTTTAGTGCAGAGTTCTATCAGACCTTCAAAGAAGATCAAATCACAGTTCTTCACAAACTATTCCACAAAATAGAAACAGAAGGTACTCTACCCAACTCATTCTATGAAGCCACAATTACTCTGATACCTAAACCACAAAAAGACCCAACAAAGATAGAAAACTTCAGACCAATATCCCTTGTGAATATTGATGCAAAAATCCTCAATAAAGTTCTTGCTAACCGAATCCAAGAACACATCAAAACAATCATCCATCCTGACCAAGTAGGTTTCATCCCAGGGATGCAGGGATGGTTCAATATATGGAAATCCATCAACGTAATCCAGTATATAAACAAACTCAAAGACAAAAACCACATGGTCATCTCGTTAGATGCGGAAAAAGCATTTGACAAGATCCAACACCCATTCATGATAAAAGTCTTGGAAAGATCAGGAATTCAAGGCCCATACCTAAACATGATAAAAGCAATCTACAGCAAACCAGTAGCCAACATCAAAGTAAATGGTGAGAAGCTTGAAGCAATCCCTCTAAAATCAGGGACTAGACAAGGCTGTCCACTTTCTCCATACCTATTCAACATTGTACTTGAAGTCCTAGCCAGAGCAATTCGACAACAAAAGGAGATCAAAGGGATACAAATTGGAAAAGATGAAGTCAAAATATCACTTTTTGCAGATGATATGATAGTATATATAAGTGACCCTAAAAATCCCACCAGAGAACTCCTAAGCCTGATAAACAGCTTCGGTGAAGTAGCTGGATATAAAATTAACTCAAACAAATCAATGGCCTTTCTCTACACAAAGAATAAACAGCCTGAGAAAGAAATTAGGGAAACAACACCCTTCTCAATAGTCACAAATAATATAAAATATCTTGGTGTGACTCTAACTAAGGAAGTGAAAGATCTGTATAATAAAAACTTCAAGTCTCTGAAGAAAGAAATTATAGAAGATCTCAGAAGATGGAAAGATCTCCCATGCTCATGGATTGGCAGGATCAACATTGTAAAAATGGCTATCTTGCCAAAAGCAATCTACAGATTCAATGCAATCCCCATCAAAATTCCAAATCAATTCTTCAACGAATTAGAAAGTGCAATCTGCAAATTCATCTGGAATAACAAAAAACCTAGGATAGCAAAAACTCTTCTCAAGGATAAAAGAACCTCTGGTGGAATCACCATGCTGGACCTAAAGCTTTACTACAGAGCAATTGTGATAAAAAACTGCGTGGTACTGGTATAGTGACAAATAGACCAATGGAATAGAATTGAAGACCCAGAAATGAACCCACACACCTACAGTCACTTGATCTTCGACAAGGGAGCTAAAACCATCCAGTGGAAGAAAGACAGCATTTTCAACAAATGGTGCTGACACAACTGGTTGTTAACATGTATAAGAATGCGAATCAATCCATTCCTATCTCCTTGTACTAAGGTCAAGTCTAAGTGGATCAAGGAACTTCACATAAAACCAGAGACACTGAAACTTATAGAGGAGAAAGTGGGGAAAAGCCTTGAAGATATGGGCACAGGGGAAAAATTCTTGAATAGAACAGTAATGGCTTGTGCTGTAAGATCGAGAATTGACAAGTGGGACCTCATGAAACTGCAAAGCTTCTGCAAGGCTAAAGACACCATCAATAAGACAAAAAAACCACCAACAGATTGGGAAAGGATCTTCACCTATCCTAAATCAGATAAGGGACTAATATCCAATATATATAAAGAACTCAAGAAGGTGGACTCCAGAAAGTCAAATAACCCCATTAAAAAATGGGGCTCAGAACTGAACGAAGAATTCTCACCTGAGGAATACCGAATGGCAGAGAAGCACCTGAAAAAATATTCAACATCCTTAATCATCAGGGAAATGCAAATCAAAACAACCCTGAGATGCGACCTCACACCAGTCAGAATGGCTAAGATCAAAAATTCAGGTGACAGCAGATGCTGGCGAGGATGTGGAGAAAGAGGAACACTCCTCCATTGTTGGTGGGATTGCAAGCTTGTACAACCACTCTGGAAATCAGTCTGGCGGTTCCTCAGAAAATTGGACATAGTACTACTGGAGGATCCAGCAATACCTCTCCTGGGCATATATCCAGAAGATGTCCCAACCGGTAAAAAGGACACATGCTCCACTATGTTCATAGCAGCCCTATTTATAATAGCCAGAAGCTGGAAAGAACCCAGATGTCCCTCAACAGAGGAATGGATACAGAAATTATGGTACATTTACACAATGGAGTACTACTCAGCTATTAAAAAGAATGAATTTATGAAATTCCTAGCCAAATGGATGGACCTGGAGGGCATCATCTTGAGTGAAGTAACACAATCACAAAAGAACTCACACAATATGTATTCACTGATAAGTGGATATTAGCCCAAAACTTAGGATACCCAAGATATAAGATACAATTTGATAAACGCATGAAACTCAAGAAGAATGAAGACCAAAGTGTGGACACTGTGCACCTTCTTAGAATTGGGAACAAAACACCCAGGGAAGGAGTTACAGAGACAAAGTTCGTAGCTGTGATGAAAGGATGGACCATTTAGAGGCTGCCGTATCCAGGGATCCATCCCATAAGCAGCTTCTAAATGCTGACACCATTGCATACACTAGCAAGATTTTGCTGAAAGGACCCAAATATAGCTGTCTCTTGTGAGACGATGCCGGGGCCTAGCAAACACAGGAGTGGATGTTCACAGTCAGCTATTGGATGTATCACAGGGCTCCCAATGGAGAAGCTAGAGAAAGTACCCAAGGAGCTAAAGGGATCTGCAACCCTATTGTCGGAACAACATGATGTACTAACCAGAACCCCCCCGGAGCTCTTGTCTCTAGCTGCATATGTATCGAAAGATGGCCTTGTCGGCCATCACTGGAAAGAGAGGCCCATTGGACTTGCAAACTTTATATGCCCCAATATAGGGGAATGCCAGGGCCAAAAGAATGGGAATTGGTGGGTAGGGAAGTGGGCGGCGCTATGGGGGACTTTTGGGATAGCATTGGAAATATAACTGAGGAAAATATGTAATAAAAATATTAAAAATTAAAAAAAGAAAACTTTTATATTCATATAACTCTGCCTAAAGGATTCAGTTTTTTGATTGTTCCTGTAGTCTAGGTGTGGAAGTACATATCTATAATCACAAACCTTGGGAAGTTTAGGCCAACCTGAACTACATAATGCATTCCAGGCCTTACTGAGTTATCTAGCAACAAAGCCTATTTCAATATAACAAAACAACAGATAAACCTTCTACCTATCTCACCTTCACTTCAAAGAGGATTCAGCCTTGTTTTTTTTTTAATGTGACCAGTTCAAAATATGATGCCTTGCACATGGTAAAGCTTCATAAAGATGTTGAATAACTATTTTCAAAACGCATTTTATCTTCAAAAATAGCTGTTCAAACTAGCTAAAAGACAAGATTTTATTCATTAATAAGAATGATTATTGGAAAAACATGTTTTAAAGGAGACATATAAAATACAACACCACTTTCTTTTATATTTAGCAGAATATTGAATACCATAAAATTTTTCAATTTCTGTAGTAACCAACAGTTCATGAAACAACCCAGGTCAATGTGGCACACTTTAAATGTCATTGACTTAGACAACAATCAAATATTTCACACTGTCAAAAACAATTTATTAGGCTATTACAGTCCCTTTTTCACAAAGTCACAGCAATACACGACTTCTCTAGATCATTCCTGGGAGAAAATTCTAACATCTGAACATGATTTTAAACATAAAATGTTTAAGCATCTTTCTTTTCTAATAAAATTAACCCTAGTTTTCATGTGCTGTCTTAATTTTTCATGTTTTTTTCTTTGCTGATTCTAAGACTCATTAAAGCCAGAGTGAATATTAATTAAAGTTACAAGTATTGACATGCCATTGAGTAAAGAAGTTTGTTAGTAATTAAATTCTAAAATAAAAGACTGTGTCTGCCATTGACTCATTGTAGTTCTTTAAGAAATTCACTTTACTTTCTTTCTTAAGTATAGGAACATAATGTCATCTTATAAGTTCTTAGATTTATTTTTTCTATTGCAGGATGTATGAATCATAGGATCATGAGTAATATTTCTAATTTCTTTCAGAGAAGTAGCCTCAGGGTAACCTATTTAGAACTCTGCTAGTCATTCATACACTTAGTTTTATATTCATTAAAAAATGTCAGGAGCCACTGTGTGGATCTGAGATAGCTTAATAGCTAGAGACACTTGCTTCTCAGCCTGATAGACTGATGGACTGAGTTTAATCCCTAAGACCTACCTACGTGGTAGGAGAGAACTCACTCCTGTAAGTTGCTCTGTGAACTCCACACTCACTCTGTGGCACACACATGGACACACACACACACAAACACATATACACACTCAAACTGAATGCACAAAATAAAGTTCAAAAATTACATACTATATGAAATTCTTGCTCTAAATCTTGTTGTTGATGTTGAGCTCTGCAAAAAACAGTTGCTCTTTTCTGAGAACATCATTGGAATTGTAAGCCCAACTACTGAAATAGTTAAGCAAACCTACCCCTTTACTAACACTTTAGTAACTGAAAGACTTTACTAAGGACCAAAAGAGCAGATACTTTCCTTTTGTCCTTCAACTAGGTTGTCTGATTCAACCTAAATATGAGAGAATGTCTTACTGCAATTTGACATGCCATGTTTCGTTGATATCCATGGGAGACCTTCCCTTTTCTGAAGAAAGGAGAGGATGAGGGTAGAACAGAACAACACATTCATTACTGGGAGGAGAGGAATGAGGGGAAACTGTGGTTGGGTTGTAATATATGAAAGAAAAATAAATTTATTTTCTAAAAAAATAATAGATACTTGTCTTAGTCAGGGTTTATATTCCTGCACAAACATCATGACCAAGAAGTAAGTTGGGGAGGAAAGGGTTTATTCAGCTTACACTTCTATATTGCTGTTCATCACCAAAGGAAATCAGGACTGGAACGCAAGCAGGTCAGGAAGCAGGAGCTGATGCAGAGGCCATGGATGGATGCTCTTTCTTGTTTGCTTCCCCTGGCTTACCCAGTCTGCTCTCTTATAGAACCCAAGACTACCAGCCCAGAGATGGTCCCACCCACAAGGGGCCTTTCCACCTTGATCACTAATTGAGAAAATGCCTTACAGTTGGATCTCATGGAGGCATTTCCTCAACTGAAGCTCCTTTCTCTGTGATAACTCCAGCTGTGTCAAGTTGACACAAAACTAGCCAGTACAATTGACCCCTTGTCAACTTGATACACAAACACATCACTAATAAGCCTCAACCCTTACATTCTTATTCATCCCCAAGATCTAAGTAACTTTAAAAGTCCCACAGTCTTTACATATTAAAAGTTCAATCCTTTTAAAATATCCAATATCTTTTAAAATCCAAAGTCTTTTATAATTAAAAGTCTCTTAACTGTGGGATCCACTAAAATATTTTCTTCCTTTAAGAGGGAAAAATATCAGGGCACAGTCTCAATCAAAAGCAAAAATTAAACTCCAACTGTCTAATTTCTGGGATCCAACTCACAATCTTCTGGGCTCCTCCAAGGGCTTGGGTCACTTCTCCAGCCCTATCCTTTGTAGTACATAAGTTATCTTCTAGGCTCCAGCTGCCTGTACTCCACTGTTGCTGCTGTTCTTGGTGATCATCTCATGGAACTGGCATCTCCAAAACACTGCATGACCCCTTCAGTCCTGAGCCATCAATTGCAACGGAGGCTGCACCTTCACCAATGCCCTTCCATGGCCTCTCTAGTGCCAAGCCTCAGCTGCTCTGTGTGACCCCTTTGTGCCTTTAAAACAAGTACCACCTGGGTGACTCTTATACATTACCAAGTCCTACTGCAGCACAAGGTACAACTTTGGCTATCTCTGGAACACAGCTTCTTTGTGCTTTCAGAAAACACTTCCCAGGAGATGCCATCTCAATGATACTGTTCTCTTCTTAATCACCACTAATTTCTTAGCTCCAGCTAACCAGCATCAATAGTCCCAGTAATACAGAAGTTACACTTTAGTAGTTCTGGTATCTTGTTAATCAACAGCTGATTCTTCAGCCCCAGCTAACCAGAACCAGAGAATCTTCCCAATCAAAATAGCAATGACCCTGAAAAATCTTTAATCTTCCCCCTGAAATTTCACAAGCCAGGCGTCTGTCTTCTGCACTGTTCTCACCATTATCTCCCAAGCTCCTTCACAACATCTGACAGAGTTCTTAACAACGAATGGATCTTCAAGCCCAAAGTTCCAAAGTCCTTCCACAATCCTCCCCAAAATATGGTCAGGTTGTCACAGGAAAACCCCTATATGCTGGTGCCAATTTGCCTTAGTCAGGGTGTCTATTCCTGCACAAACATCATGACAAAGAAGCAAGTTGGGGAGGAAAGGGTTTATTCGACTTACACTTATATAATGCTGTTCATCACCAAGGAAGTCAGCACTGGAACTCAGGCAGGTCAGGAAGCAGGAGCTGATGCAGAGGCGATGGAGGGATGCTCTTTTCTGGCTTGTTTCCCTGGCTTGCTCATGCTGCTCTCTAGTAAAACCCAAGACTACCAACCCAGAGATGGTCCCACCCACAAGGGGCCTTTCCCCCTTGATCACTAATTGAGAAAATGCCTTACAGTTGGATCTCATGGAAGCATTTCCTCAACTGAAGCTCCTTTCTCTGTGATAACTTCAGCTATGTCAAGTTGACACAAAACTAGCCAGTACAATACTATTCTGGTCATGGAAAGTTCTGCTTGAAAAGTGCAACGGCCTAAAAAGGGAAGTGGACACAATAAAGAAAAGCCAAAGTGAGGCAACGCTGGAGATAGAAAACCTAGGAAAGAAATCTGGAACCATAGATGCGAGCATCAGCAACAGAATACAAGAGATGGAAGAGAGAATCTCAGGTGCAGAAGATTCCATAGAGAACATCAGCACAACAATCAAAGACAATGCAAAATGCAAAAAGATCCTAACTCAAAACAACCAGGAAATCCAGGACAGAATGAGAAGACCAAACCTATGGATAATAGGAGTAGAAGAGAATGAAGATTTTCAACTTAAAGGGCCAGCAAATATCTTCAACAAAATTATAGAAGAAAACTTCCCAAACCTAAAGAAAGAGATGCCCATGAGCATACAAGAAGCCTACAGAACTCCAAATAGACTGGACCAGAAAAGAAATTCCTTCTGACACATAATAATCAGAACAACAAATGCACTAAATAAAGATAGAATATTAAAAGCAGTAAGGGATAAAGGTCAAGTAACATATAAAGGCAGGCCTATCATAATTATACCAGATTTTTCACCAGAGACTATGAAAGCCAGATCCTTGACAGATGTTATACAGACACTAAAAGAACACAAATGCCAGCCCAGGCTGCTATACCCAACCAAATTTCAATTACCATAGATGGAGAAACCAAAGTATTCCACGACAAAATCATATTCACACATTATCTTTCCAGGAATCCAGCCCCTCAAATGATAACAGAAAAAAAAATACAAGGTCAGAAACTACATCCTAGAAGAAGCAAGAAAGTAATCCTTCAACAACAACAACAACAAAAAAGACAGCCACAAGAACAGGATGCCAACACTTACAAAAAAAATAATAGAAAGCAATAATGACATTTCCTTAATATCTCTTAATATCAATGGACTCAACTCCCCAATAAAAAGATATAGACTAACAGACTGGCTACACAAACAGGACCCAAAATTTTGCTGCTTACAGGAAACCCATCTCAGGGAAAAAGAAAGAAACTACCTCAGAATGGATGGCTGGAAAACAATTTTCCAAGCAAATGGTCTGAAGGAACAAGCTGGAGTAGCCATTCTAATATCTAATAAAATCGACTTCCAACCCAAAGTCATCAAAAAAGACAAGGCGGGGCACTTCAGTCTCATAAAAGGTAAAATCTTCCAAGAGGAACTCTCAATTCTGAATATCTATGCTCCAAATACAAGGGCAGCCACGTTCATTAAAGAAATTTTAGTAAAGCTCAAAGCACACATTGCACCTCACACAATAATAGTGGAGGACTTCAACCAACACTTTCGTCAATGTACAAATCATGGAAACAGAAACTAAACAGGGACAGAGTGAAACTCACAGAAGATATGAAATAAATGGATTTAACAAATATCTACAGAACATTTTATCCTAAAACAAAAGGATATAACTTCTTCTCAGCACCTCATGGTACCTTCCCCAAAAGTGACCATATAATTGGTCACAAAACAGACTTCAACAGATACAAAAATATTGAAATTGTTCCATGCATCCTATCAGATCACCATGGAATAAGGCTGATCTTCAATAACAAAATAAATAATAGAAAGCCAACATTCACGTGGAAACTGAACAACACTCTTCTCAATAATACCTTGGTCAAGGAAGGAATAAAGAATGAAATTAAGGACTTTTTAGAGTTTAATGAAAATGAAGCCACAACATACCCAAACTTATGGGACACAATGAAAGCATTTCTAAGAGGAAAACTCATAGCTCTGAGTGCCTCCAAAAAGAAACTAGAGAGAGCACACACTAGCAGCTTGACAACACACCTAAAAGCTCTAGAACAAAAGGAAGCAAATTCACCCAAGAGGAGTAGACTACAGGAAACAATCAAACTCAGGGGCGAAATCAACCAAGTGGAAACAAGAAGAACTATTCAAAGAATTAGCCAAATGAGGAGCTGGTTCTTTGAGAAAATCAACAAGATAGATAAACCCTTAGCCAGACTCACTTATTAACAAACTCAGAAATGAAAAGGGATACATAACAACATATCCTGAAGAAATCCAAAACACCATCAGATCCTTCTACAAAAGGCTATACTCAACAAAACTGGAGAACCTGGATGAAATGGACAAATTTCTAGACAGATAGCAGGTACCAATGTTAAATCAGGATCAGTTTAAGGATCTAAACAGTCCGATATCCCCTAAAGAAATAGAAGTGGTCATTAATATTCTCCCAACCAAAAAAAAAAAAAAAACAGGACCATATGGGTTTAGTGCAGAGTTCTATCAGACCTTCAAAGAAGATCAAATCACAGTTCTTCACAAACTATTCCACAAAATAGAAGCAGAATGTACTCTACCCAACTCATTCTATGAAGCCACAATTACTCTGATACCTAAACCACAAAAAGACCCAACAAAGATAGAAAACTTCAGACCAATTTCCCTTATGAATATCAATGCAAAAATCCTCAATAAAGTTCTTGCTAACCAAATTCAAGAACACATCAAAACAATCATCCATCCTGAAGAAGTAGGTTTCATTCCACTGATGCAGGGATGGTTTAATATACGGAAATCTATCAATGTAATCCATTATATAAACAAACTCAAAGACAAAAACCCCATGATCATCTCATTAGATGCTGAGAAAGCATTTGATAAAATCCAACACCCATTCATGTTAAAAGTCTTGGAAAGATCAGGAATTCAAGGCACATACCTAAACATGATCAAAGCAATCAACAGCAAACCAGTAGCCAACATGAAAGTAAATGGTGAGACGCTGGAAGCAATACCACTAAAATCAGGGACTAAACAAGGCTACCCACTTTCTCCCTACCTATTCAACATTGTACTTGATCCTAGCCAGAGCAATACGACAACAAAAGGTGATCAAGGGAATACAAATTGTAAAGGAAGAACTCAAAATCTCACTTTTTGCAGATGATATGATACTATATATAAGTGACCCTAAAAATTCCACCAGAGAAATTCTAAACCTGATAAACAGCTTCGCGGAAGTAGTAACTCAAAGAAGTCATTGGCCTTTCTCTACACAAAGGATAAACAGGATGAGAAAGAAACTAGGGAAGCAACACGCTTCTCAATCGTCACAAATAATATAAAATACCTTGTTGTGACTCTAACTAAGGAAGTGAAAGATCTGTATGGTAAGAACTTCAAGTCTCTGAAGAAAGAAATTAAAGAAGATCTCAGAAGATGGAAAGATCTCCAATGCTCATGGATTGGCAGGATCAATATAGTAAAAATGGTTATCTTGCCAAAAGCAATCTACAGATTCAATGCAATTCCCATCAAAATTCCAAATCAATTCTTCAACGAATTGGAAAGGGCAACCTCCAAATTCATCTGGAATAACAAAAAACCTAGGATAGCAAAACTCTTCTCAAGGATAAAAGAACCTCTGGTGAAATTATCAAGCCTGACCTACAGCTTGACTACAGAGCAATTGTGATAAAAACTCCATGATACTGGTATAGCGACAGACAAGTAGACCAATGGAATAGAATTGAAGACCCAGAAATGAATCCACACAGCTATGGTCACTTGATCCTTGACAAGAGAGTTAAAACCATCCAGTGGAAAAAAGACAGCATGTTCAACAAATGGTGCTGGCACAACTGGTGGTTATCATGTAGAAGAATGTGAATTGATCCATTCCTATCTCCTTCTACTAAGGTCAAATCTAAGTGGATTAAGGAGCTGCACATAAAACCAGAGACACTGAAACTTATAGAGTAGAAAGTGGGGAAAAGCCTCGAAGATATGGGCACAGGGGAAAACTTCCTGAATAGAACAGCAATGGCTTGTGCTGTAAGATTGAGAATCCACAAATGGGAACTCATAAAATTGAAAAGCTTCTGTAAGGCAAAAGACACTGTCAATAAGACAAAAAGGCCACCAACAGATTGGGAAAGAACATTTACCTATCTTAAATCATATATAGGGGACTAGTATCCAATATATATAAAGAACTCAAGAAGGTGGACTCCAGAAAATCAAATAACCCTATTAAAAAATGGGGCTCAGTGCTAAACAAAGAATTCTCACCTGAGGAAAACCAAATGGCTGAGAAGTACCTGAAAAAATGTTCAACATCCTTAATCATCAGGGAAATGAAAATAAAAACAACCCTGAGATTCCATCTCACACCAGTCAAAACTGCTAAGATCAAAAATTCAGGTGACAGCAGATGCTGGCGAGGATGTGGAGAAAGAGGAACACTCCTCCATTGTTGGTGGGATTGCAAGCTTGTACAACCACTCTGCAAGTCAGTCTGGAGGTTCCAGAGAAAATTGGACATTGTACTACCAGAGGATCCCACAAAACCTTTTCTGGGCATATATCCAGAAGATGTTCCAACTGGTAAGAAAGACGCATGCTCCACTATGTTCATAGCAGCCTTATTTATAATAGCCAGAAGCTGGAAAGAACCCAGATGCCCCTCAACAGAGGAATGGATACAGAAAATGTGGTACATTTACACAATGGATTACTAATCAGCTATTAAAAAGAATGAATTTATGAAATTCCTAGGCAAATGGATGGACCTGGAGGGCATCATCCTGAGTGAGGTAACACAATCACAAAGGAACTCACACAATATGTACTCACTGATAAGTGGATATTAGCCCAGAAAGTTAGGATACCCAAAATATAAGATACAATTTGCTAAACGCATGAAACTCAAGAAGAAGAAAGACCAAAGTGTGGACACTATGCCCCTCCTTAGAATTTGGAACAAAACACCCATGGAAGTAGTTACAGAGACAAAATTTGGAGCTGTGACGAAAGGATGGGCCATCTAGAGATTGCCATATCCAGGGATCCATCCCATAATCAGCTTCCAAACACTGACACCATTGCATACACTAGCAAGATTTTGCTGAAATGACACAGATATAGATGTCTCTTGTGAGACTATGGCGGGGCCTAGCAAACACAGAAGTGGATGCTCACAGTCAGCTATTGGATGGATCACAGGGCCCTCAATGGAGGAGCTAGAGAAAGTACCCAAGGAGCTAAAGGGATCTGCAACCCTATAGGTGGAACAACAATATGAACTAACCAGTACCCCGGAGCTCTTGTCTCTAGTTGCATATGTATCAAAAGATGGCCTAGTCGGCCATTACTGCAAATAGAGGCCCATTGGACATGCAAACTTTATATGCCCCAGTACAGGGGAATGCCAGGGCTAAAAAGGGGGAGTGGGTGGGTAGGGCGTGGTGGGGGTGGGCATGGGGGACTTTTGGGATAGCATTGGAAATGTAAACGAGGAAAATACCTAATAAAAACATTCAAAAAAAAAAAAAGAAATGAAGTTGAGAGGAAGGAGCTATACATAATATGAGTTTAAATAAAAATATCCAGGAGTGTCAAGCAAAAAATAAATAAATAAATAAATAAAATAAGGAACTCACATGATATGTATTCACTGATAAGTGGATATTAGCCCAGAAACTTAGAATACCCAAGATATAAGATACAATTTGTGAAACACATGAAGATCGGGAAGAACTAAGACCAAGGTGCGGATATTTTGCCCCTTCTTGGAGTTGGGAGCAAGGTGCCCATGGAAGGAGTTACAGAGACAGAGTTTGGAGCTGAGACAGAAGGATGGACCATGTAGAGAGTGCTATACCCGGGATCCATCCCATAATCTGCCTCCAAATGCTGACACCATTGCATACATGTCTTAGTCAGGGTTTCTATTCCTGCACAAACATCATGACCAAGAAGTAAGTTGGGGAGGAAAGGGTTTATTCAGCTTACACTTATATACTACTGTTCATCACCAAGGAAGTCAGGACTGGAACTCAAGCAGGTCAAGAAGCAGGAGCTGATGCAGAGGCCATGGAGGGATGTTCCTTACTGGCTTGCCTCCCCTGGCTTGCTCAGCCTGCTCTCTTATAGAACCCAAGACTACCAGCCCAGAGATTGCACCACCCACAAGGGGCCTTTCCCCCTTGATCACTAATTGAGAAAATGCCTTACAGTTGGATCTCATGGAGGCATTTCCTCAACTGAAGCTCCTTTCTCTGTAATAACTCCAGCTATGTTAAGTTGACACAAAACTAGCCAGTACAATACACTAACAAGATTTTGCTGAAAGGACCCAGATATAGCTGTCTCTTGTGAGACTGTGCTGGGGCCTAGCAAACACAGAAGTGGATTCTCACAGTCAGCTATTGGAGGGATCACAGCGTCCCCAATTGGGGAGCTGGAGGAAGTACCCAGGGAGCTGGGGAGATCTGCAACCCTATAAGTGGATGGAACAACAATATGAACTAACCAGTACCCCACCCCCCAGAGCTCATGTCTCTAGCTGCATATGTATCAGAAGATGGCCTGGTCGGCCACCAGTGGAAAGAGAGGCCCATTCATTGGTCATGCAGACTTTATATGCCTCAGTACAGGGGAACGAAAGGGCCAAGAGGTGGGAGTGGGTGGGTGGGGGAGTGGGTGTGGGAGGGTGTGGGGGACTTTTGGGATAGCATTGGAAATTTAAATGAAATAAATACCCAATAATAAAAGAAAAAAGAAAAACAGAAAGAAAAGTGCAACTGATCGGCAAGAGTAATTTTGTAATTTCCTTTTGTCTTAGTTATGGTTTCAAGCCCTGTGATGAAATGCCATCATCAAAATCAGCTTGAGACGAATGGGTTCATAGCATGTTACAGTTTGTAGTGTATCCAGGGAAGTCAGGGTAGGAACTCAAACAGAGTAGGAACCTGGAGGCCATGAAGGAACACTACTTACTGGGTTACTCTTCATGGCTTGCTCTGCCTACTTTCTTATAACAGAAGCACTGCCCACAGTGAGCTGGGCCTTCGCCCATCAATTTTTTGGTGTGGTCATAGTGTAAAAGTGGGACATGGATCATGTCTTCTGCTTTCTATAAAACCAAATGAATTGTACAACATTCTAAGCTATTACCCACCAAGTTCTGCATGGTTACAAATATTGTGTCATTCTAGGACTTTACCTCTAAACTTGTTCATATGTCTTATTCGGTAACAGATCCATTTTATGCAAATTACCTTTACAACAGTCCTAAACAAGAATTTAAGGGAAAAACCTCAGTTATATATATTATGATTCTCTTTGGACTAGAGACTTTAGCACCAGCTGTTAGACACTTAACATAATTCAAACAACTTCAAAAATCGGGAAAAAAAATCATCCATTTGAGTCTTCTCAGATCAAGGTTCAACTTCCATAGACTGAAGATTAAGATGGAGCAAAGGATCCAAACCACATGAAGCTGCTCCTCATGTTTGAGCAAAGATCCTGATTCAGAATCTCATTAGTGATATGGCAGATATGGAAGATAGATTTGTGTATTTTTCAAAAGGGGTTTTGTAGAACCTAATGGTTTTTCAAGAGATACCTGCCTTTACAGAACTTTGAATACATGGATAGTGCCTGTGCCTTCTAGGCAGAGACTTGTGTAGTAGGAAATGCATCTTTACTCAGTGGTCCCAAATCACAGCTTGTGCTAGGAAAGTTTCCAACTAGAAACCCCTCTATCATTGCCTGATAGTTTGGTGATTATTTTGGTTGGGATTCTCACTTGTTATAGTAAATCACTCTAACAAAAGTGAAAAAGAAAATAAAAGGAAAAGAAATCACAGGTTTACCTTCAGGTAAGTCTAGTTGTGGGCATTTTCTAAACCATAGTTTCCTTTTCTAAAATGACTCTAACTTGTGTCAAGTTCACAGAAGTTGGCTTAACTGCTTTTTACTATTATTGTAAAAGTATTCCTTTGGCTCTTTCAAAGATGGAGAAGTTTCACCAATGCCAAAACCTGAGAATATATTTTTATTCTATATGGTTATATTTGGTAGTGTTAAGCATACTCTTAACTAAGAATATCCATCATTAAAATGAAATATATTCTCCAGCTATAATTTCTAGTTTTATTTATTTTGTACTATGATTCCATCTTAATTTTAACTTCAGTATTTAAAGTGTATAATTACGCTAGAAAGTAAATGTAATTGATATGGCAGCTATAAATAATAAGAGATTACTATTGGCAAGTAATATCATCTGTCTGTGACATAGAAGGCAAACCCCTTCCTAAAGTGGAAAGTTTTATGGGCATATGGTGTTCTACCTTTTTTGGAAAAGGGAACATCCACTTTATCCCAAGTTTTGAAAGCTAGGCAGGGTTACAATTCAGTATGGAAACAATTTTACAAAGCATCTTTGTGCTGGTTATAACACTATTTTGATAAAGCATTAATAATCTGTATGGCTCATAATGAAATTTACCAAATAATTCTAATCAAACTCATCATAGACCCGTAGATCTGCCATAGAGTATTTTTTAATTTCAGTGCCTTGTTTTTATATAATAGTTCACTCAAAATTCACAAAATATCTTTATGCTGCATAGTGTTTGTCATAAAAAAGCATCTTTCTAGATCCCAATGTTTTATAGGGAACACTAGTTTTGGTATGGGGATTGTGTATATAAAAAGAATACATTTTGAGTATTTTAACTATAATTTTAAAAATATTTTCACTGAAGTATACGAAGACATTTATCCAAAATTCTGATTAAGAATCACAAAACACTTATCATTTGCCTACAAAGATTTGCAATATGAGGGAAGTACATGAAAAATGAGTTGACCTGCTAGTTTCTGCATTGCTACTTTGATGTAATATTAGCAGTTTTGTTTTCTTTGGTGGAGAAAATTTGCATATAAAATACCTTTTGATTACAACTATGATTGAAAAAGCATTTTCATTGAAGTGAAAAAATGCATTTTTTCAAAATCCTGAATTGAAATCAGAAACAAGCTTATTACAAAATATTTTTCTGTAAAAAGCATGATCCTTTACACAAAGATTTTTATGATTTAAAGGTCGAATATATAAATAAAAATGGTGTGTTGCTTTCTGCCCTGTTGTTTAGATAAAATGTTATTTATGGAACCAGTGAGTAGTGCACTTCCCTAACTGTATGCAGAAATAATAACACACATGTGTAGTTGCTCCTCTGTCTCCTCTGCCAAGAAGTAGTGTCAACCTGACATTTAAATAACAATGTCTATTCTAGTTTCTGAGAATCTCAAGAATATTATTAGGCAGTCAAACTAATTAACAAGCTCCTTATTCTAGTAAGCAACAATAGCAAAATAGCAAGCTTTCAGACTAAAATAAAGAACAATTTAAAACATGAGGGCAAAAACATTAATGGTTTGCAAGAGCCTTAAAACAAATAAATTTCAAGGTGATCAAAAACTATTATCAAGTTTCTAAATAGAAATCTAACCTTGGATATTAATCTAAAAGTCTACCTACAGATATTAATTAATAATTTGAAGATATATAATGTCATTTTATTATAACAAACAATACTTCACAAATAAATTGCATATGTAGCAATTAATGGGCCTGATTAGGAAATTCATTTCATTAAAAATGTCTAAAGTAGGATATTATTTGCTATCAAAATATAAGTACAATTAGATTTAGAAGTCTTAGAGACAGTCAAAAAGGAACAAAATTATTTCCAAAATGGAGGCAATATAGCACTGTTAAACACAGCTCTCTTGAAGTCTATATACTTCAGTCTTCGGCTGAAAACTGCTCAGGTTCATTGCTCTCCTAATAGAGTTTTAATTACTTTTCCTACACTACAATGGTTTCATCCCCATCCTCTAGCACACACCAAAACTACAAATCAATTATGGTATTGACCAGTCTCAGAACTAATAATTCTCCAGGGAGAAACTAATTCATGCTCAAGCCATTTCTGAAAAGATGATCAATGCTTAAGTAAGTATAGGTGTTTCATGCCTCAGATCTTCAAATTATCAAATGACAAAATAAACCAAAAGGTGGAGAAAGTTTTTGAAAGAAACATTATGGCTACATTACATGCTTGTTTAGATTCCTTTTCTTTTACTTAATTTTTTATCATGCAATATATTTTGGACCATGATTTTTCCCTCTGCCCAGCTCTTCCTAGATTTTCCCCTTCTTATCAACCCAACTTCATGCTATCTAACTATCTATCTATCTATCTATCTATCTATCTATCTATCTATCTATCTTTCTTTCTATCTATCTATCTATCTATCTATCTATCTATCTATAGCCAAAAGCAAAGCAAAAAACAAAACAACCAATATGACCAAAAATATTACAAAAATTGATTCAAGAGATAAATAAACAATGACTTAAATTACTTCTTATATGATAACATTAAGCTACTATAATTTTTATTTTTATTATCTATACCTGTACTGAAAAAATATTATTATAAGAAGTTAACAGATAAAGGAAGTTAACAGATAAAGGAACTAAAGCTCAGTTTGGGTAGAGGCATTATATTTCCATTGGGAAAAAAATACATGTATATATGGTATAATAGCAGAAGTAAAACTGTCTGTCTAGAGAGAGAAAAACGGACTAGAAGCAGTAGAGTTGATTGTCTTGAATTATAATATCTACATTTAACTATGCATTTAATTAATTTCATAATCTATATAGATATAGGTTTTAAGATGGCCCAAATATCAGCTTTATTGTGTGTGTGTGTATGCGTATAAGTGTGTACTGTGATTATGCCTGTGTGTGTATGTGTGTGTGTATGTGTGTGTGTGTGTGTGTGTGTGTGTGTGTGTGTGTGTGTGTGTGCGCGTCAAGGCACATGTGTGGGTGTAAGAGAACAATTTCCTGTAGGTGATTTTCTCTTTTGACCTTTATGTGGGTTCTACTAATGAAACTCAGGTTTCTAAGATTGTTCAGGAAGCATTTTAACATACTGAGCTATCTAGCCAGTACTGGTGCTCAAATTTTTAATCTAGTAATTTCGGTCTTATTAATTTTCTAATTAATGCAATGTCTCTAAATATTTTTAAATCATGCTTATTTTCTTTTTGTACTTCCTTCAAAATAATTGGATGTTAAGAAATATATAATTTTACAAATAAACACATTTTATGTATGTGTACATTTTTAAAAGGCTATTAATATCACTTTTAAAAAATAAAAGTGTACCTAAAATATCAAGTTAAAATAATCTAAACAAATTCTAAATTATTTAAGAGATAGTGTTTAAAAATTTCCATAGAAAACAAGAGATTTGTTTTTCATTAGCTTTTGCAGACAAAAAAAATTAAGATTAGCAGATCATAGTCTCAAAGGGATCTTATAAATATAAAGCAATAGAAAGATGCTGCACTTTTAATAAAGATAAGCCTCAGGAGATTTATTTTCAGAGGAAGAGAATAGACTCAATAACAGCATTTTCCATATGCTACATTCTTTCAGAGCTCAAAACACAACTTCCAATAATCCCTACACTTTCAGGTGCTCAAAAATATGTAAGGCACTTAACAGATAACATTTTAAAGACGGGAGTAAAAGAACTAAATTTAAATTGTTACACTAAAGTCCATACATAGTCTGACTTTTAAAATCTTTCAGAGTAAATACCTTTACTGCAGGTAGTTAAAACTAGTCCATTGAAAGACCAAACTATATTTATTAACAAGTATGGATATAATTGTTCAGGCACTAAATGGGTTCCTAGCTTTCAGCCTACTACATTTCAATCTAAAACAAACTAAGTGCTATCTACACCATGACATTTTATACTTACAGCAAATCCTCTTTGAATTTAGATTAATCTAAAGGCATTTGCTCTTTGAAACATAAATTAATCCCTATTCACCTTTCTACACATCTGGAACGCCTATATTTTAACATCATTTTATTTTCTTTTTTTTTCTTATTTTATTTATTTTTTATTAGATATTTTCTTTATATACATATCAAATGCTATCCTGAAATTTCCCTATACCCTCCCTCTGCCCTCCTCACCTCCCCATCCACTCCCAATTCTTGGCCCTGGCATTCGATTGTACTGGGCATATAAACTTTGCAATACCAAGGGGCCTCTCTTCCCAGTGATGGCCGGCTAGGCCATCTTCTGCGACATATGCAGCTAGAGATACTAGCTCTGGAGGTACTGGTTAGTTCATATTGTTATTCCACCTATAAGGTTGCAGACCCCATCAGCTACTTGAGTGCTTTCTCTAGCTTCTCCATTGGGCGGTCCTGTGTTGCATCTTATAGATGACTGTGAGCATCCACTTCTGTATTTGTCAGGCACTGGCATAGCCTCATACGAGACAGCTATAACAGGATCCCTTCAGCAAAATCTTTCTGGCATATGCAATAGTGTCTGGGTTTGGTGGCTGATTATGGCATGGATCCCCGGGTGGGGGAGTCTCTGGATAGCCCATCAATTCGTATTAGCTCCAAACTTTTTCTCTGTAACTCCATTCATGGGTATTGTGTTCCCTATTCTAAAGAGGAATGAAGTATCCACCCATTGGTCTTCCGTCTTATTGAATTTCTTATGTTTTGCAAATTGTATCTTGGGTGATCTATATTTCTGGGCTAATATCCACTTATCAGTGAGTGCATATCTAATGACTTCTTTTGTGATCAGATTACCTCACTAAGGATGATATCCCAATTCTAAGGAGGGGCATAGTGTCCACACTTCAGTCTTCATTCTTCTTGAGTTTCATGTGTTCAGCAAACTGTATCTTATATCTTGGGTAACCTAAGTTTTGGGCTAATATCCACTTATCAGTGAGTACATATTGTGTGAGTTCCTTTGTGATTGTGTTACCTCACTCAGGATGATGCCCTCCAGGTCCATCCATTTGGCTATGAATTTCATAAATTCATTCTTTTTAATAGCTGAGTAATACTCCATTGTGTAAATGTACCACATTTTCTGTATCCATTCCTCTGTTGAGGGGCATCTGGGTTCTTTCCAGCTTCTGGCTATTATAAATAAGGCTGCTATGAACATAGTGGAGCATGTGTCCTTCTTACCGGTTGGGACATCTTCTGGATATATGCCCAGGAGAGGTATTGCTAGATCCTCTGGTAGTACCATGTCCAATTTTCTGAGGAACTGCCAGACTGATTTCCAGAGTGGTTGGGAACAGAACACCCATGGAAGGAGTTACAGAGACAAAGTTTGGAGCTGTGACGAAAGGATGGACCATCTAGTGATTGCCATATCCAGAGATCCATCCCATGATCAGCATTCAAACGCTGCCACCACTGCATTCACTAGCAAGATTTTGCTGAAAGGACCCAGATATAGCTGTCTCTTGTGAGACTATGCCGGGCCTGGCAAACACAGAAGTGGATGCTCACAATCGGCTAGTGAATGGATCACAGGGCCCCCAATGGAGGAGCTAGAGAAAGTACCCAAGGAGCTGAAGGGATCCAAAAACCTATGGGTGGAACAACATTATGAACAAACGAGTACCCCCGAGCTCTTGACTCTAGCTGCATATGTATCAAAAGATGGCCTAGTCGGCCATCACTGGAAAGAGAGGCCCATTGGACATGCAAACTTTATATGCCCCAGTACAGGGGAATGCCAGGGCCAAAAAAAATGGGAATGGGTGGTTGGGAAGTAGGGAGGAGGGTATGGGGGACTTTTGGGATAGCATTGAAAATGTAATTGAGGAAAAGATGTAATAAAAACAAACAAAAACAAAAAAAAAAAATCAAAAAAAAAAAAAAACCTAAGGATGATATCCTCCAAATACATCCATTTGTCCAAGAATTTCATAAATCCATTGTTCTTAATAGCTGAGTAGTACTCCATTGTGTAAATGTACCACATTTTCTGTATCCAATCTTCTGTTGAGGGGCATCTGTGTTATTTCCAGCTTCTGGCTATTATAAATAAGGCTGCTATGAACATAGTGAAGCATATATCCTTATTACAAGTGGGAAATTTTTCTGGGTATATGCCCAGGAGAGGTATTGCTGAATCTTCTGATAGTACTATGTCCAATTTTCTGAGGAACCTCCAGACTGACTTCCAAAGTGGTTGTACAAGCTTGCAATCCCACCAACAATGGAGGAGTGTTCCTCTTTCTCCACATACTCGCCAGCATCTGCTGTCACCTGAATTTTATATATATATTTTTTATTACATATTTTCCTCATTTACATTTCAAATGCTATCCCAAAAGTCCCCCACACCCTCCCCCCACCACTCCCCTACCCACCCACTCCCACTTTTTGGCCCTGGCATTCCCCTTTACTGGGGCCTATAAAGTTTGCAAGTCCAATGGGCCTCTCTTTCCAGTGATGGCCGACTAGGCCATCTTTTGATACATATGCAGCTAGAGTCAAGAGCTCCGGGGTACTGGTTAGTTCATAATGTTGTTCCATCTATAGGGTTGCAGATCCCTTTAGCTCCTTGGGTACTTTCTCTAGCTCCTCCATTGGGGGAACTGTGATTCATCCAATAGCTGACTGTGAGCATCCACTTCTGTGTTTGCTAGACCCCAGCATAGTCTCACAAGAGACAGCTATATCTTGTTTTGATTTGCATTTCCCTGATGATTAAGGATGTTGAACATTTTTTCAGGTGCTTCTCAACCATTCGGTATTCCTCAGTTTAGAATTCTTGGTTTAGCTCTGAAACCCATTTTTTTTTTTTTATAATTTTTTTTTTTGAATAGGTAAAAATAAGGAGTTTAATTTAGCAACTTCATAGGTTTCACATCAAAAATACATGAGGTTAAGAAAAGAAACAAGTCTCTAACTGGAAAAATACATAAACATGACAAAGTTTTAGACATTAGGACAAAGAGTTACACATAGGCATGGACATCTTGTCTTATGTGGGGATGCCTGTGTGAGAGCACAACAAAGAATGAAGACCTGTATTCACAGCCACAAACAAACCCTATCCACTGCAGAGATTACTAAACACAGTTTGAACATGTTAAGGGGGTGGGGGGGTGTTTTTAAAAGAAATGTCCTTGATTCCTTCTTTAAAACACTGTATTGTGTTCTATGGAATGCTTGTGTGAACATACAGGAAAGTATGAACAACTGTGTTCACATATGCAAAAAATATACATCCATTGTAGGGGTTACTACAAGCAGATTGATTGTTTTTTTTTTTTTTTTTTTTTTTTTTTTTTTTTTTTCCTTAAACTGGCATTTTTTTTGTGTGTGTGTTTGAATGCTTAGTTTTTTTTTTTTTTTTTTTTTTAATATTTTTACTGAAACCCATTTTTAATGGGGTTACTTGAATTTCTGGAGTCCAGCTTCTTGAGCTCTTTGTATATATTGGATATGAGTCCCCTATCAGATTTAGGATTGGTTTAAATCCTTTCCCAATCTGTTGGTGACCTTTTTCTCTTATTGAAAGTGTCTTTTAGCTATTATAAATAAGGCTGCTATGAACATAGTGGAGCATGTGTCCTTCTCACAGGTTGGAACATCTTCTGGATATATGCCCAGGAGAGGTATTGCTGGATCCTCCGGTAGTACTATGTCCAATTAATTCTAAGGAACTGCCAGACTGATTTCCAGAGTGGTTGTACAAGCTTGCAATCCCACCAACAATGGAGGACTGTTCCTCCAGAAGCTGGAAAGAACCCAGATGCCCCTCAACAGAGGAATGGATACAGAAAATGTGGTACATTTACACAATGGAGTACTACTCAGCTATTAAAAAGAATGAATTTATGAAATTCATAGCCAAATGGATGGACCTGGAGGGCATCATCCTGAGTGAGGTAACACAATCACAAAGGAACTCACATAATATGTACTCACTGATAAGTGGATATTAGCCCAAAACTTAGGATACCCAAGATATAAGATACAGTTTGCTAAACACATGAAACTCAAGAAGAATAAAGACTGAAGTGTGGACACTATGCCCCTCCTTAGAATTGGGAACAGAACATCCATGGAAGGAGTTACAGAGACAAAGTTTGGAGCTGTGATGAAAGGATGAACCATCTAGAGACTGCCATATCCAGAGATCCATCCCATGATCAGCATCCAAACACTGACACCATTGCATTCACTATCAAGATTTTGCTGAAAGGACCCAGATATAGCTGTCTCTTGTGAGACTATGCCGGGGCCTGGCAAACACAGAAGTGGATGCTCACAGTCAGCTAGTGAATGGATCACAGGGCCCCCAATGGAGGAGCTGGAGAAAGTACCCAAGGAGCTGAAGGGATCCGCAACCCTATGGGTGGAACAACATTATAAACAAACCAGTTCCCCCGAGCTCTTGACTCTAGCTGCATATGTATCAAAAGATGGCCTAGTCGGCCATCACTGGAAAGAGAGGCCCATTGGACATGCAAACTTTATATGCCCCAGTACAGGGGAATGCCAGGGCCAAAAAAATGGGAATGGGTGGATAGGGAAGTGGGGGGGAGGGTATGGGGGACTTTTGGGATAGCATTGGAAATGTAATTGAGGTAAAGATGTAATAATATATATATATATATATATATATATATATATATATATATATATAAAAGAAATTGTCTTTTTGCCTTACAGAAGCTTTGCAACTTTATGAGGTCCCATTTGTCAATTCTTGGTCATACAAGCACAAGCCATTGCTGTTATGTTTAGGAATTTTTCCCCTGTACTCATATCTTCGAGGCTTTCCCCTACTTTCTCCTGTATTAATTTCAGTGTCCCTGGTCTTATGTGGCAGTTTTGATCCACTTAGACTTTAGCTCTGTACAAGGAGAAAAAAATGGATCAATTCACATTTTTCTACATAATAACTGCCAGTTGTGCCAGCACCATTTGTTGAAAATGCTGTCTTTTTTCCACTGGATGGTTTTAACACTCTTGTCAAAGATCAAGTGACCGTAGCTGTGTGTATTCATTTCTGGATCTTCAATTCTATTCCATTGATCTACCTGTTTGTCGTTGTACCGGTACCATGCAGCTTTTGTCACAATTGCTCTGTAGTACAGCTTAATGTCAGGCATGGTGATTCCACCAGAGGTACTTTAATTTTTGAGAATAGTTTTTGCTATCCTAGGTTTTTTTATTTTTCCAGATGATTTTGAAAAATGCCTTTTCTATCTCAGTGAAGAATTGAGTTGGGATTTTGATGGGGATTGCATTGAATCTGTAGATTGCTTTAGGCAGGATAGCCATTTTTACTATATTAATCCTGATGATCCATGAGTATGGAATATCTTTCCATCTTCTGAGATCTTCTTTAATTTCTTTCTTCAGAGACTTGAAGTTCTTATCATACAGATCTTTCACTTCCTTAGTTAGAGTCACACCAAGGTGTTTTATATTATTTGTGACTATTGTGAAAGATATTTTTTCCCTAATTTCTTTCTCAGTCCATTCATCCTCTGTGTAGAGAAAGGCCATTGATTTATTTGAGTTAATTTTATATTCAGCTACTGCACTGAAGCTGTTTAGTAGGTTTAGGAGTTCTCTGGTAGAATTTTTGGGGTCACTTATATATATTATCATATCATCTGCAAATAGTGATATTTTGACTTCTTACTTTCCAATTTGTATCCCCGCAATATCATTTTGTTGTCTATTTGCTCTGGCTAGAACTTCAAGTACAATGTTGAATATGTAGGGAGAAAGTGAGAATCCTTGTCTAGTCCCTGATTTTAGTGGGATTGCTTCGAGTTTCTCTCCATTTAGTTTGATAATGGCTACTGGTTTGCTGTGGATTGCTTTTATTATGTTTAGGTATGGGCCTTGAATTCCTGATCTTTCCAAACTTTTATAATGAAGGGGTGTTGGATTTTGTCAAATGCTTTCTCAGCATCTAACGAGATGATCACGTGGTTTTTGTCTTTGAGTTTGTTTATATAGTGCATTACGTTGATGGATTTCCGTGTATATAAACCAATACTGCATCCCTGAGATGAAGGCTACTTGGTCATGATGGATGATCGTTTTGATGTGTTCTTGGATTCTGTTTGTGAGGAGTTTATTGAGTATATTTGCATCAATATTCATAAGGGAAATTGGTCTGAAGTTCTATTTCTTTGTTAGATCTTTGTGTGGTTTAGATATCAGAGTTAATTGTGGTTTCATAGAATGAATTGGGTAAGATACCTTCTGTTTCTATTTTGTGAAATAGTTTGAGAGGACTTGGAATTAGGTCTTCTTTGAAGGTCTGATAGAACTCTGCTCTAAATACATCTGGTTCTGGACTTTTTTTAGTTGGGAGACTATTGATGACTGCTTCTATTTCTATAGGGGAAAGGGGACTGTTTAGATCGTTAATGTAATCCTGATTTAAATTTGGTACCTGGTATCTGTCTAGGAAGTTGTCCATTTCATCCAGGTTTTCTAGTTTTGTTGAGTATAGCCTTTTGTAGTAGGATCTGCTGATGTTTTGGATCTCCTCAGGTTCTGTAGTTATGTCGCCTTTTTCATTTTTGATTTTGTTAATTAGGATACGGTCCCTATGCCCTCCAGTTAGTCTGGCTAAGGGTTTATCTATCTTGTTGATTTTTCTCAAAGAACCAGCTCCTGGTTTGGTTGCTTCTTTGAATAGTTCCTTTTGTTTCCAGTTGGTTGATTTCAACCCCAAGTTTGATTATTTCCTGACGTCTACTCATCTTGGGTGAATTTGCTTCCTTTAGATCTAGAGCTTCGAAGTGTACTGTTATTCTGCTAGTGTATGCTCTCTCCAGTTTCTTTTTGGAGGCACTCAGGGCTATTAGTTTTCCTCTTAGGACTGCCTTCATTGTGTCCCATAAGGTTGGGTATGTTGTGGCTTCATTTTCATTAAACTCTAAAAAGTCTTTCATTTCTTTCTTTATTTCATCCTTGACCAAGGAATCACGGAGTAGAGTGTTGTTCAGTTTCCATGTAAATGTTGGCTTTCTATTACTTATGTTGTTATTGAAGATCAATCTTAGTCCATGGTGATCAGATAGGATGCATGGGATAATTTCAATATTTTTGTATCTGTTGAGTCCTGTTTTGTGACCAATTATATGGTTAGTTTTGGAGGAGGTACTCTGTGGTGCTAGGAAGGTATATCCTTTTGTTTTAGGATAAAATGTTCTGTAGATATCAATTAAATCCATTTGTTTCATTACTTCTGTTAGTGTCATGCATCTCTGTTTAGTTTCTGTTTCCAGTATCTGTCCATTGGTGAGAGTGGGCTGTTGAAGTCTCCCACTATTATTGTGTGAGGTGTAATGTGTGCTTTGAGCTTTATTAAAGTTTCTTCAATGAATGTGGCTGCCCTTGTATTTGGAACATAGATATTCAGAATTGAGAGTTCATCTTGGTAGATTTTACATTTGATGAGTATGAAGTGCCCCTCCTTATCTTTTTTGATAACTTTAGGTTGGAAGTCAATTTTATTCGATACAAGAATGGTTACTCCAGCTTGCTTCTTCAGACCATTTGATTGGAAAATTGTTTTCCAGCCTTTCACTCTGAGGTAATGTCTGTCCTTTTCCCTAAGGTGTGTTTCCTGTAAGCAATAAAATGTTGGGTCCTGTTTTTGTAGCCAGTCTATTAGTCATTTTTTTTTTAAATTGGGGAATTGAGTCCACTGATGTTAAGAGAAATTTAAGAAAAGTAATTGTTGCTTTCTTTTATTTGTGTTGTTAAAATTGGGATTCTGTTCTTTTGGCTGTCTTCTTTTAGGTTTGTTGATGGATTACTTTCTTTTAAGGGTGTAGTTTCTGTCCTTGTGTTGGTGTTTTCCCTTTATTATCCTTTGAAGGACAGGATTTGTGGAATGATATTGTGTGAATTTGGTTTTACCATGGAATACTTTGGTTTCTCCATCTATGGTAATTGAGAGTTTTGTTGGGTATAGTAGCCTGGGCTGGCATGTGTGTTCTGTTAGGGTCTGCATAACATCTGTCCAGTATCTTCTGGCTTTCATAGTCTCTGGTGAGAAGTCTGGTGTAATTCTAATAGGCCTGCCTTTATATGTTACTTGACCTTTTCCCCTTACTGCTTTTAATATTCTATCTTTATGTAGTGCATTTGTTGTTCTGATTATTATGTGTCACGAGGAATTTCTTTTCTGGTCCAGTCTATTTGGAGTTCTGTAGGCTTCTTGCATGGTCATGGACATGTCTTTCTTTAGGTTTGGGAAGTTTTCTTCTATAATTTTGTTGAAGATATTTGCTGGCCCTTTAAGTTGAAAATCTTCATTCTCTTCTACTCCTATTATCCATAGGTTTGGTCTTCTCATTGTGTCCTGGATTTCCTGGATGTTTTGAGTTAGGATCTTTTTGCATTTTGCATTGTCTTTGATTGTTGTGCTGATGTTCTCTATGGAATCTTCTGCACCTGAGATTCTCTCTTCCACCTCTTGTATTCTGTTGCTGTTGCTAGCATCTATGGTTCCAGATTTCTTTCCTAGGTTTTCTATCTCCAGCATTGTCTCACTTGGGGTTTTCTTTGTTGTTTCTACTTCCCTTTTTACGCCTTGGATGGTTTTGTTCAATTCCATCACCTGTTTGGTTGTGTTTTCCTGCATTTCTTTAAGGACTTCTACCTCTTTAACAGTGTTTTCCTGTATTTCTTTAAGTGAGTTATTAAAGTCCTTCTTGATGTCCTCTACCAGCTTCATGAGATATGACTTCAAATCCAAGTCTTGCTTTTCGGGTGTGTTGGGGTATCCAGGACTGGCTGAGGTGGGAGTTCTGGATTCTGATGTTGGTGAGTGGTCTTGGTTTCTGTTAGTAAGATTCTTACGTTTGCCTTTCGCCATCTGGTAATCTCTGGAGTTAGGTGTTATATTTTTCTCTGGTTGGAGCTTGTTCCTCCTGTGATTCTGTTAGCCTCTGTCAGCAGACCTGGGAATGTAGCTCTCTCCTGAGTTTCAGTGATTAGAGTACTCTCTGCAGGCAAGCTCTCCTCCTGCAGGGAAAGTACACAGATATCTGGCGTTCGGACCTGCCTCCTGGCTGAAGATATAGGCCTAAAACAGGGACTGTCCCAGAAGCTGTGTAGCTTCTATAGTCCGAACTCTCACCTGCACAGACTAGTCTCTGAGGGATCTGGTTCTCAAGATGGCTACCTCAGGTGCTCTGTGGCAGAGCCCTCCCAGGCAGACACCTCTTCTCTGGCAGGGAAGATGCCCGGATGTCTGGAGCCCAAAACTGGGTCTGTCCCAGAAGCTGTGTCACTTCTGCAGTTCACACACTCACCTGTGCAGACTAGTCACTGAGGGATCCTGGACCCAAGATGGCTCCCCCAGATGCTCTCATCATTTTATTTTCTAATACACAAAATGAGATGTTCTTTCTGAATAATAACACAATGTTTAGATGTTCATACTCTTTAGCTTACTCCATGGTCATTGAGCTTTAATTTTTTACCATTAAAATTAATGCTCATCATCACTAGGTAAATGTCAGTGTTGATTTAGAAAAACAACCTCTACTATGTGGTTTACAAAAGAATTAAAATCTTGTTAGTGCTATAGCATGTAACATATATAGTTCATCCACATAAGAATATCTGATGGTAAAATCACATGGAAAGTAGATTATCTGACTACTTATCACAGTGACTTTAGTGTGCTTAGAAACTGTATGATGGCTTGTATATGCTTGGCCTGAGGAGTGGCACTGTTGGGAGGTGTGGGCTTGTTGGAATAGGTATGTTTCTTGTGGATGTGGGTTTTAATATCCTAGTCCTAGCTGCCTGGAAATCAGTCTTCCACTAGCAGCCTTCAGATGAAAATGTAGAGCTCTCAGCTCTGCCTGCACCATGCCTGCCTGGATGCTGTCATATTTCTGCCTTGATGATAATGTACTGAACCTCTAAGCCAGTCCCAATAAAATATTGTCCTTATAAGACTTGCCTTGGTCATGGTGTCTGCTCACAACAGTAAAACCCCTAACTAAGATACAGTGATCTGTTAGAAAAAAAAAATGTTGGCTTAAAGAGCTATATGCCAATTGCAAAACATTTTCATTATTCAATGAGGGATCTATATTTCTTCTCCCCACTATAGCAATTGTAGTCAGTATGGAGAAATTCAAACTTTGTGTGGAGCTCATAGTTTGATTATAAATCACACTTGCATTAATGTGAGATTACACCACAGGAAATCCTAGAAAAGCAAAAAGATAAGATAGTCTTCCCTGTCCTGACCAGCAGGACCCAGTTATTCGTGGGTACGAGGGGAACCACAAACCTGCAAGAGAAATGAGCGGGGGAAAAGGAGCGAGACCAAGGAGGATTCCTGTCAAGGTCTGAGTTTATTAGGCTGAAAAGCCAGGTTATAAGCACACAGTGAGGGGAAATAGGGAGGGGCTGAGGGGGAATTAACAAAGAACAAAGAAGTAGGCATCTGGGGGCATGAAGACTGGACTCTGACTGCAGGCGGGAGGCACCCTGAGTCTTATCTCAGGAATGACAGCCCCGGGTGTCAAGCTGGACTCAGCACATAACTCAGGTCCTTAGAAGTCTTAGGAGTCAGGAAGAGATAAGGAAGAGGAAACTATAGTTCAAACTTTTAGGGTTTTAGGTGCCAGAAAGGGATAGGGAGGAGGAGGTGACCGGCTCCCAACACAAGGCCATTTGGCTTATTAGGGTGGGAAACTGTGAAAGGCTTACTTTCTCACAGTATGGTCTCCAACACCTCCCCATCTCTAGAAGACTTACAGTGGGAAAATAAGACTTAATCCCTATAAGAAATTATGTGTATCAGAGACTTCTTCAGATACTAATGCTATAATCCCTGGTAAATGGAATATGTCAGGGCTCACATAAGAAGGATAACTGTCTTAAACTATGAAGCATTGATTAGTAATCTTTAGAATATTGGGGAATCAAGCAGCAAAAACAGCAAACATGTCAAATAAGAGGCCAATTAAAACTCTCCTGTTCCAACTAAAAAGAAATTTGCTATCACTCCAGAATACCTTCCAGTTCTGTCCATGACAATTTATTGAAGGACTTGGATTCCTTATAGAGGAGAACCTACTTGAGAAAGACAAAGCCACTGTAGCAATCAGGAAAGTGTCCAGTTGTTATCTCTCTACCCTTTGCTTTTGGGAGTCCTCATTTCTCAAGTTTTCTAACTCCCCATTCCCATGGAGCATAAGACTGTAGAAAACTTCTCCTATAACAAGCGATATTTCTGCAAATAATTTTCTCATAGTTTTATGTGAGAAGTTTCTGGTGGGCTAGGAAACTGTCTTTCATGGCTGAGACACACTTATCTGTCATGACTGAACAGAGAATTCTCTACAGAAGATTTATCTCAGTCTTCAGCTACTGGATTTATGTATGAATATGGTAGCAAAAAAATGCACTATAAGTTTTAATAATTGTTAAACAATACTCTCTTAAGCTGTAGACTCTACGACTAATCTTGTCAGGATTCCATTATTATCTAAATTTCTAAGTTAGTTTTAGAAGAACTCAGTTTAATTACCTGAAAGTAAGGGAATCTCCAATACCAAATTAGGAAGCTTCTCATTCATATGTTTTTCTTCAAATATAGCCAGCACACCCACAATTAAACTACCACAGAAAGGTTAGGGAGCAATGCCATATGGAGCAATGACACATCTTGAAATATGAAGTACTTCACCTACCAGAAACAAAAAGAATGGCCTATTTCAAATGCATCTCACATTGTTCAAGCAACAGCATGTAACAGAATGCTTCCTAGGTTCTCAAAAAGTGGCCATTTGGCCATAAAATAGCTTGGCTCAAGGAAAAGTAAGTATAAAACACTTAGAAGGGAGAAGGAAATAATTATGGGAGGCAGAGGGAGGGAAGGATCTGGGTGGGAGAGAGGGAGGGTGCAAGGGGAACAGGATCAAATTATGGGAGCAGGCAGGAGAGAAGCTCAAAGGTACAAGAGAATGAATGGGCATAAACAGCCTCATGGGGGGTAGGGACATTTTGGGAAACCCTCTAGAACATACCAGAAACCCAGAAAGAGAAAGACTCTAAGGACTCAATGGGAGTGACCAAAGTACCCAACACTGGAGAGAGGGAACTTTAAGAGTCCACCTCTAGTAGAAAGACAGGGTCTCAAGAGGAAGGACAGGGTTACTGGCCCACAGTCAAATTTTTGACCCAGAACTGGTCCTGTCTAAAAGAACTGCAGGGACAAAAATGGAGAAGAAACTGAAGGAAAGGTGATTCAGTGACCAGCCCATCTTGGGATCCATCGATGGGAAGGCACCAAGGCCTGATACTATTACTGATGCTAACATGTGCCTATAGATGGGAGCTTGGCATGGCTGTCTTTGGAAGGCCCAACAAGCAGCTGACTGAGACAAAAGCAGATATTTACACCCAACCATTGAATCCCTATGGTTGAATTTAAAAAAGGATGGAAAAAAGCTGAAGGGTAAGAGTGACCCCATAGGAAGACCAGCAGTTTCAAATTACCCAGATCCCAGGGAGCTCCCAGAGACTGAGTCACCAACCAGAATCATACATGGGCCAGTTCTAGGCCTCTGGCACAAATATAGCATAGGTCTGCCTGGTCAGGCCTTAGTAGGAAAAGATGCTGTTAACCCTTGAAAGACTTGAGACCCAAGGAAATGGGGAGGCTGAGTATGGGGGAGCACAAAGGGAACATAGGAGAGGAGGAATGGGATGAGAAACTGTGGTAGAGGAGACAGAGGAGGGGCAATGACAGGTATGTAAATAGATAGATAGATAGATAGATAGATAGATAGATAGATAGATAGATAGATAGATAGATAGATGATAGATAGATAGTTCCCTTCCATTTCTAATAGGTATTGTCATTTACAGTGCAAATTACTCATTTCATTATGAGACCTATAAATACCAAGAGGAAGCTTTCAGGTACAATGGTATACATCTTATGGAGGTAAAGTCATAGAAAACAGAAAAAGTAGCATCTTTATTATTATTCATCTCTATATGTCATTTTTGGGTCAAGCCTCATGACTTAAGGAAATTAGCTTCTCAGTCATTTGATATTTTCCATTTTTTTAATGACTTAAAGATTCAGAGGCATAAACAGAGACATCTGTCCCTATAATAGAACAATATTTACTAATAGAGTAAAAGTATTCACAGTTAATAACATTATTCATATGCCTACTGAATCATTTTCAAAAATGATCACATATTTTAAAGTAAAAACCATGCAGCTGTCACCTGAAAATATTCTTTGGCTTTGCTAATAATCACAATGATACATATTTAGTAGTTCAAAAAGTATGTAACAATCCAAATGTCAACTTTGGGTGAGAAGATCTGAAAATACACCTTGGTAAGCATAACTAATTCCTCACTAATAAAGAATTATATAACTACTTATGAAGGAATGGACAAAAAGGAGGAAAGATAATTCTGGTTAGATACACACAGCAAACAATTGTCATTGGTGTGATAAAAAAAATAGAATTCCTGACTAATGAGATGAATTCCTGGATAAAGGGGCTTGTTGCCAAGCCTGACTACCTGAGTTCAATCCCAAAAACCCAATGTTGGAAGGAAAGGACTCACTCACACAACTTTTACTCTGATCTTCACACATGCTATAGTACACACAACCCCCCTCAATAAACAATAACTGTAAAAAGAAAATTTCATGAAGTGGTTTCTCTTACAAGCACACGAGTTTTGTTTTGTTTTGTTTTGTTTTGTTTTGTTTTGTTTTGTTTTGTTTTGTTTTGTTTTAACTTCTGTGGGGAATCCAGTTACCAGTTCACCTGACAAAAGTTTTCTGTTTTATTTTGTATTCTTTCACCTTTGTCCTGTATTCTATGCCACACTATGTACTAGTTTACATTAAACTCATAGACAATAATCTTAATTATGGCCGGCTCTCTCTTTTACATCTGGACCTTATGGCCTATCAAAATAATCATTCACTTCCTTGCTACTTAATTCTGACCAACATACTACTGAAACCCTTTTCAATAATGGCACTTATTTTTTATGGATTAAGGCTAACATGTATATTAGTCTCTTAGCAAAATGCTGGCATATGAAAATAGCTGAACAGACATCTATCAACAAATAATAAATACATTTTTAGAAATAAATCCCAGCTGGTTCCTGAAATATATTCAATCCCTCAATGGTTGAAAGAAGTATTTTCAAATGTATCCTCCCATTTAATTTTCTCAGTACACCAATATAAACCATACTCTGATATTCTCATTTTTAAATTATAGGAGTGGAAAAAGAAGCATTTAATCAATGAATGCACATTTACAGTCTGCCATGCACTAAGCACTGACTCTTAAATAGACAAAAATACTAAAAGTAATCTGTATTTGTTCATCATAACATACCACTTCTCTCTTAACCCTCCCCCAGAAATGTTTCTTTCTTCTTGATATCAGAATAATTTTGAAAACTCTTCATAATAAAAATAATTAATTCTATAGCCCAGTGGCCTAACATAGTATCTCACATATAAATTGTACTCAGAAAATATTTTTAAATAAATGAATGAGTTAACAGTTCTAACAGATTATTTTATATTTTTAAATTTTTTAAACATACATTCTCTTTCTAAGGTTATGGCATCTCAGCCCCATTTAATTAAATGTGGATGAGTATCTCTTAGGTGCTCCACTTTGTCCTGTGATCCTGATTGTTGCCATTTTCTTTTATTATTATTATTATTATTATTATTATTATTATTATTATTATTATTATTATTATTATTTTCTTGTTTTTACACTCAAAATTTTATTCTTCTCCTGGTCTACCCTCCAACAGTTCCACATCCCATACCTCCTCCCCGCCCCATTGTCTCCATGAGGATGTACCCCTTCCCTCCCACACCAAATCTCTAAACTCCCTGGGGCCTCCAGTCTCTGCATCAACTCTGAATAAACACAGACTCAGCAGTCCTCTGCTGTATGTGTGTTGGGGGCCTCATATCAGCTGGTGTATGATGTCTGTTTGGTGGTCCAGTGTTGGAGAGATCTCAGGGGTCCAGATTAATTGAGACTGCTGGTCCTCCTACAGGGTTACCCTCCTTCTCAGCTTCCTCGAGCTTTCCCCTAATTCAAACATGGGGCTCACCAGCTTCTGTCCACTGGTTTGGTGCAAATATCTGCATCGGATTTCTTCAGCTCTTGTTGGGTCTTCATGATGGATTCTTTTTTGTGAGCACTTCATAGCCTCAGTGTCAGGCCTTGGGCTGGATCCCAATTTGGGCCTGTTGCTGGACCTTCTTTTCCTCAGGCTCCTCTCCATTTCCATCTATGCAGTTCTTTCAGACAGGAAAAATTATGAGTCAGAGTTGTGACTGTGGGATGGCAAACCCATCCCTCACTTGATGCCCTGTCTTTCTGCTGGAGGTGGGCTCTATAAATTCCCTCTCCCCACTGTAGGGTCCCTCCCTTTGAGTCCTGAGAGTCTCTCACCTCCCAGGTCTCTGGTACATTCTGGAGGATCTCCCCAACCTCCTACCTTCTGAGGTTGCCTAATTTCATTCTTTCTGCTGGCCCTCAGGACTTCAGTCCTTTACCCCAACCCAATAACAGATCAGGTTCCCTGCCCCCATCCACTTCTCTCCCAGGTCCCTCCCTCCCTCCCATTGTGGTTGCTTTCTTCTCCCTCCCAAGTGGGACTGAGGTGTCCTCATTTGGGCATTTCAGCTTGTTAACATTTTTGAGTTCTGTAAACTGTATCGTGGGTATTTTTTATTTTTTTATTTTGGACTAATATCCTCTTATTAGTGAGTACATACCATGCATGTCATTTTGGGTCTGAGTTACCACACTCGGTATGATATTTTCTAGTTCTATTCATTTGCCTGCAAAACTCAGGATGTCCTTGTTCTTAATAGCTGAGTAGTATTCCATTGTGTAAATGAACTGCATTTTCTGTATCCATACTTCTGTCTTGGGACATCTGAGTTTTTTCCAGCTTCTGGCTATCACAAGCAAGGCTGTTATGAACATGGTAGAACACAGGCCCTTGTGGCATAGGGGGCTTCTATTGGGTATATTCCCAAGATTGGTATTGATGGGTCTTCAGGTAGATCTATTTCCAATTTTCTGAGGAAACTCCAGATTGATTTCCAGAGTGGTGTACCAGGTTGCAAACCCACCAGCAATGGATGAGTGTTCCTCTTTCTCCAAATCTTCTCCAACATGTGATGTCACCTGAGGTTTGGATCTTAGCCATTCTGATTGGTGTAAGGTGAAATCTCAGGGTAGTTTTGATTTACATTTCTCTGATCACTGAAGACTAACATTTCTTTAGGTGCTTCTTAGCCATTTGAGATTCGTCTATTGTAAAATTTTGGTTTATAACTATACCCCATTTTTTGATTGGATTATTTGGGTTTTTTTGGTGGTTAGTTTATTGAGTTCTTTATATATTTTGGATATTAGCCCTCTATCAGATGTGAAGATTTTTTTTTCCTAATCTGTAGGTTGCTGATTTGTCTTATTGACTATGTAATTGGCCTTACAGAATCTTTCCAGTTTCATGAGGTCCCATTTATCAATTCTTGATCTTAGAGTTTGAGCCATTAGAGTTCTGTTTAGGAAATTTTCCCCTGTGCCAATGAGTTCAAGGCTCTTTTCCACGTTCTCTTCTACTAGATTCAGTGTATGTGATTTTATGTTGAGGTCCTTAATCCACTTGGACTTGAGCTTTGTGCAAGGTTACAAATAATGGATCTATTTTCATTTTTCTACATACAGACAGCCAGCTAGATCAGCACCATTTATTGAAGATGCTTTCTTTTTCTCATTGTATATTTTTGGTTTCTTTGTCAAAGATCAAGTGTAAGTGTGTGGTTTTATTTCTGGGTCTTCAATTCTATTCCATTAATCAACCTGTCTGTCTCTGTACCAATACCTGCACTTTTTATCACTATTGCTCTGTAGTAAAGGTCAGGGATGGTGATTCCTCCAGATGTTCTTTCATTGTTAAGAATTGTTTTTGGGTTTTGGCTGGCAGACTCGAGCAGGTTCAGAGGATCTCACAGAACTGTTTCTAAAATGAACGCCAGAGGTCTTGGGTCGGAGCTGAAGGACAGTATTCCAGTCTCGGAGCTCTCAGCCAGTGGGCCTTTCGAGAGTCACGATCTTCTCTGGAATGGGTTTTCTTGTGTGAAAAATGAACTTTTGCCCAGTCACCCTCTCGAGTTATCAGAAAAAAACTTCCAGCTCAACCAGGACAAGATGAACTTTTCCACGCTGAGGAACATCCAGGGTCTGTTTGCTCCCCTGAAGTTACAGATGGAATTCAAGGCAGTGCAGCAGGTTCACCGTCTCCCGTTTCTCCTGAGCTCAAACCTCTCACTGGATATTTTGAGGGGCAACGATGAGACCATTGGTTTTGAGGATATTCTTAATAATCCATCACAAAGTGAACTGATGGATGAGCCCCACGTGATGGTGGAACATAAGCTGGGCTTGCTGTAATATGGGGCCCGCACAGGGAGGGATGACGGGTATGCTCTGCATAGTTGCCTGCTACAGTCTGATGCTCACAGCAGTAAAGTACTGAGAGGATCGCTGGGCCATGTGGAAGCATTTGAGGCTTGGTTTTGAGTTGTGAGTCAGTTGAGAGCCTACAGGTGGTTCTGAGGTTACAGCAAAGCCCAAATTCTGAAAATGTGTTTCTTATAAATGTTATAAAAACGCAATAAAATTCCCAAGAGCCTCCTTGAAAAAAAAAAAAAGAATTGTTTTCACTATTCTGTGTTTTTTGACTTTCCAGATAAATTTGAGAAATGCTTTTTCCATATCTTTGAAGAATTGTGTTGGGATTTTAATGGGGATTGTATTGAATCTGGAGATTGCCTTTGATAGGATTCTCACTTTTACTATGTTAATTCTGCCAATCCATGAGCATGGGAGATCTCTCCTTTTTCTGAGATCTTTGATTTCATTCTTGAGAGACTTGAAGTTATTGTCATACATATCTTTCACTTGTTTGTTTAGGATTAACCCCCAAGATATTTTATATTATTTGTGGCTATTGTGAAGAGAATTGTTTCACTAATTACTTTCTCAGCCTGTTTATCATTTTTATAAAGGAAGGCTACTGATTTATTTGAGTTAACTTAATATCCGGCCACTTTTCTGAAGTTGTTTATCAGCAAGAGATCTCTGGTAGAATATTTGAGCTCACTTATGTATACTATCATATCATCAGCAAAGAGTGATACCTTTATTTCTCCTTTGCCAATTTGTATTCGCTTGATCTGGAGAGATGGCTCAGAGGTTAAGAACACTGACTGCTCTTCCAGAGGTCCTTAGTTCAATTTCTGGCAACTACATATTTGCCATTTTCTTTTAATTACTACATCTAGTACTACAAAACATAAAAGAACCTCAACTATTCATACGTGCTATAATTACTCCAAATATATGCTTTTTCGAGCAAGGATTCAGAAGATGAGCACTAGGGAGTTATAAATGTGCCAAGGTCTTATCTCTCTGTAGGCTTCAGATACACTATCTATAAAGGACAATAGATGGAAAAGAATAGATTACATGAGAATGGTCTCTATCAACCAATAGAGAAACTAAACTTTCTGACACTATATCTGCATGCTGTTAATCTATGGGCATTGTTTCAAAACTAAAAAAAATATTCTGTTATTGTTGTGATATTTATATACTTTGGAATGCAAAGTAAGATTTATTTTCGAGCTAATATTTATTTATTTATTTATTTATTTATTTATTTATTCATTTTACATCCTGATCACTGCCCCCACTCTCCTTTCCGTTTCCACCTCACAAATCCCTCCCCACCTTACCTTTCCCCTTCTCCTCTGAAAGGGTAGAGCCCCCCCCCCTTAGTATCCCGCAGCCCTGGCGCATCAAGTCTCAGCAGGGTTAGGCACATTCTCATCCACTGAGGCCAGACAATATATCCCAGTTCGGGGAAGAGTCCACAGACAGGCAACAGCTTAAGGGACAGCCCCTACTCCACTTACTGTGGATTGAAATGAAGACTTAAGATTCACATCTTCTACATATGCATAGAGTATCTGGCTTGTGTAAGCTCTTTGGTTGGTGGTTTAATCTCTGGGAGTGACAAAGTGTTTAGGTTACTTGTGTCAATTGGTTTTCCTGTGAGTTCACATTCCCTCCAGGGCCCACAATCCTTCCCCTAACTCTTTCTTTTCTTTTCTTTTCTTTTCTTTTCTTTTTAATGTGTATTATTTTATTTGGTTTTTGTTTTGTTTTGTTTTTGTTTGTTTTATTAGGTATTTATATCATTACATTTCCAATGCTATCCCAAAAGTCCCCCACACGCTCCCCCACCCACTCCCCCACCCACCTACTCCCACTTCTTGGACCTGGTGTTCCCCTGTACTGAGGCATATAAAGTTTGCACAATTAATGGGCATCTCTTTCCAGTGATGGCCGACTAGGCCATCTTCTGATACATATGCAGCTAGAGACACGAGCTTGGGGGGGGGGGGGGGGATACTGGTTAGTTCATATTGTTGTTCCACCTATAGGGTTGCAGATCCCTTTAGCTCCTTGGGTACTTTCTCTAGCTTCTCCATTGGGGGCCCTGTGATCCATCCAATAGCTGACTGTGAGCATCCACTTCTGTGTTTGGTAGGCCCCATCATAGTCTCACAAGAGACAGCTATATCTGGGTCCTTTCAGCAAAATCTTGCTAGTGTATGCAATGGTGTCAGCATTTGGAGGCTGATTATGGGATGGATCCCCGGATATGGCAGTCTCTAGATGGTCCATCCTTTCGTCTCAGCTCCAAACTATGTCACTGCACCTCCTTCCATGGGTGTTTTCCCAATTCTAAGAAGGGCAAAGTGCCCACACTTTGGTCTTCGTTCTTCTTCAGTTTCATGTGTTTCACAAATTGTATCTTATATCTTGGGTATTCTGACTTTCTGGGCTAATATCCACTTATCAGTGAGTACATATTGTGTGTTCTTTTGTGATTCGGTTACCTCACTCAGGATGATGCCCTCCAGGTCCATCCATTTGCCAAGAAATTTCATAAATTCATTCTTTTTAATAGCTGAGTAGTACTCCATTGTGTAAATGTACCACATTTTCTGTATCCATTCCTCTGTTGAGGGGCATCTGGGTTCTTTCTAGCTTCTGGCTATTATAAATAGGGCTGCTATGAACATAGTGGAGCATGTGTCCTTCTTACCAGTTGGGACATGTTCTGGATATATGCCCAGGAGAGGTATTGCTGGACCCTCCGGTAGTACTATGTCCAATTTTCTGAGGAACTGCCTGACTGATTTCCAGAGTGGTTGTACAAGCTTGCAATCCCACCAACAATGGAGGAGTGTTCCTCTTTCTCTACATCCTCACCAGCATCTGCTGTCACCTGAATTTTTGATCTTAGCCATTCTGACTGGTGTGAGGTGGAATCTCAGGGTTGTTTTGATTTGCATTTCCCTGATGATTAAGGATGTTGAACATTTTTTCAGGTGCTTCTCTGCCATTCAGTATTCCTCGGGTGAGAATTCTTTGTTCAGTTCTGAGCCCCATTTTTTAATGGGGTTATTTGATTTTCTGGAGTCCACCTTTTTGAGTTCTTTATATATATTGGATATTAGTCCTCTATCTGATTTAGGATAGATAAAAATCCTTTTCCAATCTGTTGGTGACCTTTTTGTCTTATTAACGGTATCTTTTGCCTTGCAGAAGCTTTGCAATTTTCTGAGTTCCCATTTGTCGATTCTCGATCTTACAGCACAAGCCATTGCTGTTCTATTCAGGAATTTTTCCCCTGTACCCATATCTTCGAGGCTTTTCACTACTTTCTCCTCTGTAAGTTTCAGTGTCTCTGGTTTTATGTGGAGTTCCTTAATCCACTTAGATTTGACCTTAGTACAAGGAGAAAGGAATGGAACATTTCACATTCTTCTACATGATAACCACCAGTTGTGCCAGCACCATTTGTTGAAAATGCTTTTTTTTTTTCCACTGAATGGGTTTTGCTCCCTTGTCAAAGTTCAAGTGACCCTAGGTGTGTGGGTTCATTTCTGGGTCCTCAATTCTATTCAATTGGTCCATTTGTCTGTCGCTATACCAGTACCATGCAGTTTTTATCACAATTGCTCTGTAGTAAAGCTTTAGGTCAGACATGGTGATTCGACCAGAGGTTCCTTTATCCTTGAGGAGAGTTTTTGCTATCCTAGATTTTTTGTTATTCCAGATGAATTTGCAGATTGCCCTTTATAATTCGTCGAAGAATTGAATTGGAATTTTGATGGGGGTTGCATTGAATCTGTAGATAGAGAACTTCAGACCAATTTCCCTTATAAATATTGATGCAAAAATCCTTAATAAAGTTTTTGCTAACCGAATCCAAGAACACATCAAAACAATCATCCATCCTGACCAAGTAGGTTTCATCCCAGGGATGCAGGGATGGTTCAATATACGGAAATCCATCAACGTTATCCAGTATATAAACAAACTCAATGACAAAAACCACATGATCATCTCGTTAGATGTGGAGAAAGCATTTGACAAAATCCAACACCCATTCATGATAAAAGTCTTGGAAAGATCAGGAATTCAAGGCCCATACCTAAACATGATCAAAGCAATCTACAGCGGGCCAGTGGCCAACATCAAAGTAAATGGTGAGAAGCTGGAAGCAATCCCACTAAAATCAGGGACTAGACAAGGCTGCCCACTTTCTCCCTACCTATTCAACATTGTACTTGGTCCTACCCAGAGCAATTCGACAACAAAAGATCAAGGGGATTCAAATTGGAAAGGAAGAAGTCAAAATATCACTTTTTGCAGATGATATGATAGTATATATAAGTGACCCTAAAAATTCCATCAGAGAACTCCTAAGCCTGATAAACAGTTTCAGTGAAGTAGCTGGCTATAAAATTAACTCAAACAAGTCAATGGCCTTTCTCTACACAAAGGATTAACAAGCTGAGAAAGAAATTAGGGAAACAACACCCTTTTCTATAGTCACAAATAATATAAAATACCTTGGCATGACTCTAACTAAGGAAGTGAAAGATCTGTATGATAAGAACTTCAAGTCTATGAAGAAAGAAATTAAAGAAGATCTCAGAAGATGTAAAGATCTCCCATGCTCATGGATTGGCAGGATCAATATAGTAAAAATGGCTATCTTGCCAAAAGCAATCTACAGATTCAATGCAATCCACTATCTCTTTCTTAAGACTTCCCTGAGCTCTGTCTAATGTTTGGCTGTTAGTCTCTGCATCTGTTTCAGTCAACTACTGGGTGGAGCCTGTCAGAGGAAAGCCATGCTAGACTCGTGTCTGTAAGCATAACAGTGTCAGGGATTGGTGCTTGGCTATGGGGTGTGTCTCAATTTGGGCCAGTTATTGCTTTGCCATTCCCTCACTCTCCGTTCCATCTCCAGTCCCTGAATTTCTTATAGACAGGATAAATTTGGGGTCTAAATTTTGTGGGTGGGTTGAAGTCCTCATCCCTCCACTGGGGGTAATACCTAGCTACTGGAGGTGGCTAATTAAGAGAGCTAACATTTTTTTACTAACCACGTTGTCATAATTGCATTCCTCATGAAATGAGGAGAATGAACTATAAATAAATTAAGCACACACACACACCACTAGTTTGAATTTAGCAAAAGAGTGAACTTCTCAACTGTTCCTTGGATTAAATCATAGGATGCTCTTCCCTGGCCTGAGATTAATACCCACAAGCCAGGAAAGAAAGTTGTGGAAAATTCATTGATTGACAATTAAGAAGCATTTTAGCCTCAGTTACAACTATCAAAAGGGGAGAGAGTCAGGGGAAACTGAATTCTCCCTGCTGAGAGACGTGGTTGGTTTTTTTTTTTTTCCCTACTCTTTTTAAGTTGAATTATTCTCATACAATATATTTCATACATTTTTATCACAGTGATACATCTTCATTCTCTAAATGCTGAAAATGTATTCCTAAATCAAAGATTATCAAGGCCTCTGCACAGAAGGGCACTAGCCCTGTCAAGAACACTTGACAGGAAGAGTTTTGATCAGAGATCCACTGCCTGGTTCCTTGTTTTTACAAACAGGAGTTCCACAGTGACAGACATGCCTTAATTTAATGAACACAAAGGTCAGTGAGAATGTTCCAGTAAGGCTGTCAATTAGAATATTTGCAAGTCTTCTCTATTGGTGCTGTAACCAGCAGGATTTCTACCACTTTTCCCTCTATTGAAAAACAGAAAAAAGGGACAGAAACAGACTTATTCAAGTCTCAGATTGAAGAAAATTAAATAGAGCTTTCATCTTATAACATCTATCTTAGAGGTAGATTAGCTTTTGAGGGACTATATGGGACAGTAACTGGGAAATCCCTTGCTCATTTGAAAATGAAGGCATAAGTAGCTTGCCTCCCCACCACCCTTTATACTGTGTATCAAAGCAGATAAAAAGGAAACTAAGCTTTTTGCCCTCAGGCAAATCAGTACTTGGAAGACTTTTGTTTCCTATATATCTTTTAAGCATCAAAGAAACATTGTAATTTCATAATTTTGTCTGCTCTGTTACAATATTTTCTATATGAATCTCCAGTTTCATAGTGTTTCTGCTACAGTAATGCCCTCTTCATTTTCTTCCTTTTCTGATAATTGACTAGCACAGAGGGAGAGGGAAGAAGAATGAAACAAAGAATAAAAAAAAAAAAGAAGTAATACAATTGGTTAGTCAGAGAAAGCACTGGTAATAAAAATATGGGAGCCTAAGGTTATTGCATAAATCAACTGCTCATTTTTCTCTACTCCTTAAACATCATCTAAGCTAACAGTTAATGATTAATCAATCACACATTTTTAGTAAAAAACAGAAAAAAAAATCTACAGATCCAGATGCACGGATTTATATTTTTGTTTGTTTGTATCCAAGAGGGATACTTGGATACTCTGTATCCAAGACTGGAGAGGAACTCTCTATATAGCCAATTCACAATCCTTTCGTCTCAGCCCCCAAGTAATGGGATAACAGTCGCTACAATGCCAAGCTGGTAGATATGATTTTGATTTCTGAAAGATGAGCACTTTTGTGGATGAAGGAGAAGAAGATGAGGCAGCAGAGATGGCCCACACTTCAAGCTCACTATGTGTGTCATTGAAGTCCTGATCTTCCTGCCTCTAGCCCAACAAGGGCTATGATTACAAACATAAACCATCAAGACAGTAAATTAGATTGAAAATAAGTCCACTTTTTTGGAAGTGAGGTACCATTTGAAAACATGAGAACCTAAAATATAATTTCCTTGTAAACTTCCCTGTCGGCAGTTCCATTTATCATCATCCTTTTTACCTAAAGTTTAGATAATCACTTTGCTTTGAGAACAAGGACCACTAATTTGACTTTGGTTGCTATTCTCAGTAATTATTTTCTGAGTTCTCACTAGACAAATCTTGGACTAATTCCTTAACATGTGAGATATTCAGTACTGATGAACAGTATTATCTAGCTCTAGACTTTTATGTCAGAGTTACACTAAGTTATCATTTTAGGATCTAAAAAGTACCATTACATGGTCATAATAACATTTTTTCATTACACTGTTTCACTGATGTATATATTTCAATTAATAACATGTGAAATTCCTAAAGTATTCAGTTTGATGAATCATTGATAATATATACATTTGCATTTGTGAGTTTTTCCAAGGTGGCGCTGGCTACCACTGGCCACCACCCATGATTATGGGTAAACAACCAATGTGCCCATGTGCATAAGAGTTTTTTGCCAAGTCACTGCCTGGCCTGAGGCATATTAATGAGGTAATGGTAGCATAGCCAATCAGGTATGGACACATCAGTCCTAGGCCTATATAAGCAGCGCCAGTTCTGGGCTTGGGGTCTCTTCGCCTCTGCAATCAAGCTCTCCCAATAAACATGTGAAGAAGGATCCTGTTGCAGAGTCATTCTTGCTGGCGAGTCGGGCACGCTCAAAAAGTGGTGCCAAAACCCAGGAAAAGAAACATCTTCAGGCACGAGCGAAGACCCCCTGTTACAGGGAGGATTCAGAACTGCATCACAAGTTGATGAAGTGTTCCCATAAAGCAGTCTGTTGAGAAGGATTCAACTGCATGGATTCAGAACTCTTCAGCTGGGGAACAGTGGTACCAGTAAGTAAAATGAAATTAATGTAAGTCTCTCAGAGGTATGCATTCCCATGAAGTAGGTCTGGTAATTGTCACTGGGGTTGTGTTGCTTGCTTGCTTTCTTGCCTTGATATTATGCTATTGCCTTAATTTTCATCACCCTGGACACGAGTGTATCTACTGGGAGTAGCTCGGCAGACACATAAGATCATAAAGCGAGTGTAGATAAACTCGTGGATTGACCTTGGGGCTAAAAACCTCACGTAGATAAGTGAGTACCTCAAGGACGCTCTAGTCCAGGACAAGGATGGGTACTGGCCAGTCTACGGTGTTAGTGGGGCCGGTGCAAACCTTGCTCAAAGAACGAGGTTTAAAGATTTCTGAAAGTACAGTGAGAGGGTTCTTAAAAGAAATAGACAGACTCCCTCCTTGGTTTGCCCCCACTGGGTTGCTGACACTACCTAGTTGGGAAAAATTAGGGAGAGATATAGCGAGAGAGGAGGCAGAAGGAAAAGTGAAAACAGGAACAAGGCCATTTTGGAAGCTGATTAAGGCCAGTCTATCCAGGACAAGAAATGTGAGCCAGCTGTTAAGGAAGGGCAGCGAGCACCAGGGAAGCATATCAGAAACAGAGAGAAATGAAAAAGAAGGCGCGCACAGAAATATAAGTAAAATAAGAAATATAAGAAGAGAAAAATGAAAATAAGCTATTTCAGAGCTCTCCTAGGGACAGAAGGAAAACGGGAGACGTCCTGCTTCCTCTCTGGCTCCTATGGAGATATTCTTAGCTCTGGTTAGGATATCTGGGTCCCTTTGAGGCACCAAGTTCTATTCCCTGTCTGTCTATTATCTGTTTTTGGTGCACCAAATTGTCCATATGTCTGTCAATTCATGTCTGTTTTTGTTTTGTTGTTTGAATGATTATTGTTCTATGTTTTATGATGAAAAATATAATTGGTTAAAACTTTATCTGCTGGCTGTCCATAAACTTGTTTAAAAAGCAGTCTCAATTTGCACAGCAGAAAGTGATGAGCACTGTGGCTGGGAATCAAGTACAGCTGAAAAAGCCCTGCTGAGGGCCGATTGCAAATGGAGCTCTTAAAGGGGCAGGCAGCCTTTTGCTTATAACAGAAAGTTAGCTTAAAATTGGGAACTCAGGGTTGGAGTCATTCTAAAAAAACATGAACAAACACAAGAAAACAGGTCATGTGCAAAATCAGTGTACAAAGGATGGAAAGAATAGCTTTAAAAAGAAATTACCAGGCATTTGCTCAAAATGTGGGAAAGGAAGACATTGGGTAAATGAATGCAGATCAACCAGAGATGTAACAGGAAGGCCAATACCTCAGTTTAAAGTGCCACAGCCAAAAAACAGAGAGAGGGGCCCTCGTCCCCAGGGCCCCCAAATGTATTGGGCACTTCAGACCACAGTGTCCATGAGGCCACCCAAAGACCGAGGAGAACCACTCTGGGTTCAGCAGGATTGGACATCTGTGCCAACTCCAGAGTAATTCTTACACCACAAATGGGGTGCCAACCTATTCCCTCAGATTTTAGAGGTCCCTTACCGAAGGATACAGTGGGCTTACTGTTGGGAAGGTCCTCTTCTGCTTTGATTATAAGGGACAAGTTAAGATTATGTGTTCTGCACCCCGAGGTATTGTGGCCATTTCTCCTGGAGATCACATTGCTCAATTGTTGATTCTTCCTAGGTTGCATAACATGTTCTCTAGTAACCAGAATCCCAGAAGGGATAAGAGACTTGTTTCTACAGGAACTAATGTGGCCTACATATCTTTAGATTTGGATAATCGCCCCACTTTACAATTACAAATAGAAGGAAAACCCTTTCAAGGTATAATGGATACCGGAGAGGATAAAAGCATTGTATCCAGTAACTGGTGGCCTGCTTCTTGGCCTGTTAATCAATCATCACATAGATTACAAGGATTAGGATATGAGGCTACCCCAACTATAAGTGCAAAATCCTTACAATAGAAAGATAAAGAAGGAAGGACAGGGCTTTTTCAACCTTATGTACTCCCTTTACCTGTAAATCTATGGGGAAGAGATGTGTTTTCAGCCATGAACTTTATACTGACTAATGATTACTCTCAGAAAAGCAAGGAAATGATGAAAGGAATGGGATATATACCTGGATAGGTCTTGGAAAAAAAATTACAAGGTAAGTTTCTCCAGTTAAAGCCACAGAAAAAGCAGATAGGAAAGGGCTGGGTTTTTTCTAGGGGCCACTGAGGAGCCTTTGCCCATTCCGTGGCGTGCCTCAGTGACCTTTACCCTCTGAGAAGTTAAAAGCAGCTTATGGCTTGCTTAATGAAACTTTAAAAAATAATGGCTTGATTATTGCATCAGAAAAGGTACAGCAGTCTAATGTTAGTCATTTTTTAGGAGCCACAACTACTTCATGATGTGTTTCCCCACAAAAGATTAGTATAAGAAAAGATCATTTAAAACATTAAATGATTTTCAAAAATTATTAGGAGGTATAAATTGGATTAGACCTTATTTAAGGATCTCTACTTCAGAATTAAAACCTTTATTTCAAATTTTAGAAGGAGAATCACATATTACCTCATTGAGACAACTAACACTTGAGGCTTCTGAAACTCTTAGGAAGGTAGAAACAGCTATCCAAAAGTCACAGTTGAATCGTATAAATGAGCAAGAACCTTTGTACCTATGCATATTAAGAACCATAAATTTGCCAACTGCTGTGTTATGGCAAGATGGTCCTTTAGTATAGATACATCCACATATATCCCCTAATAAGACTATAGAGCATTATCCCACCATCGTGGCAAATATGGCCCATAAAGGTATAAAAAGTTCAAGTACTCACTTTGGAAAAATGCCTGATAGTATAATTATTCCATATACTGCTGCACAAATGCAAATATTGTGTGCTACTATAGATGAATGGGCCATTCTTAGATGCACTTATTCTGGTTTAATTGATAATCATTATCCTAACCATCCTTTATTACATTTTATGCTATTGCATCCAGTGATTTTTCCAAAGGTGATGGCTAATACCCCTATAAAGGGAGCTATTGATATTTATACAGATGGATCCAAAACAGGAATTGGAAGTTATGTGATTAATGACAAAGCTGTAAGGTTGCAATTTACACCAGGAGCCCCTCAATTGGTGAAATGTTTGGTGGTTTTAGAAGTTTTTAAAAGGTTCCTTATGCCCATAAATATTATCTCTGATTCTGTTTATGTAGTTAATGCTGTATTAGCATTAGAGACTGCCGGAAATTTTAAGCAGTCTAGTCCAGTATCTGAAATTTTGATGAAAATACAAGATTGTATTTTGATGAGTGAGCATCCCTTTTATATTCAACATATTAGAGCACATACATCTTTACCTGGACCTATGGTTAAGGGAAATGCAATTGCTGATTCAGCCACCAGAGATATGGTTTTTCTATCACAAAGTTCTGTAGAAGGTACTAAGAATTTTCATCAACTTTATCATGTCCCTGCTTCTACGCTGTGACAAAAGTTTAAGCTCACATGAACAGAAACTCGAGACATTGTTCTACAGTGTGGAAAATGTGTAGAATTTATTAATGCACCTTCCATGGACGTTAATCCTCGTGGATTGCGACCCCTAGATGTTTGGCAGATGGATGTGATGCATATCCCAGCTTTTGGTAAATTACAATATGTACATGTGTCCATCAATACCAGTTCTGGTGTCCTATATGCCTCTCCCCTGATAGGGGAAAAAAGCAATTCATGTCATATCTCACTGCTTAGAGGCTAGGGCTGCATGGGGCAAGCCCCTAGTGCTGAAGACAGACAATGGTCCTGCATATACCTCTTCTAAATTTAGTCAATTTTGCAAACAAATGCAAGTGAAACATATTACTGGGTTGCCCTATAATCCACAGGACCAAGGCATCATTGAAAGAGCTCATCATACTTTGATACAATATTTACAAAAACAAAAAGGGGGGATAGAGGCTATGACGCCAAAGATGGCTCTATCCCTTACAATATTTACTCTTAATTTCTTAAAATTGTATGATGCTGGAAGATCACCAGCCGAAAAGCACAGACAATGGCCTCAATCGCCCAATGAAATGGTCAAATGGAAAAATGTCCTTGATAATAAATGGTATGGCCCGGATCCCATATTAATTAGATCCCGGGGAGCTATTTGTGTTTTTCTGCAAGGTGAAGAAAATCCACTTTGGGTTCCGACGTGACTGACAAGGACCGTGAAAGAGCAAGATGAATCTCAGGATGATCCTGTTATTCTTACTCCTGAAGATTGAGACTGGGATAAGTATGCCTTTGTGGGCCATAGTAAGATCATGGCCAGTACCCTTACCAGTACATTCCAATTCTTCTACCTTGCCTTTGTTTTTTACACCCTGTATATTTTTAAAGAAAAAGATTATCTCTAATTGGGCAGATCCCATTTACCAAAATAAAGTGAGCTCTGGAGTGTTATTTAATGCTTTAATGCAAATTGCTCAAGGAGCACAATCAGGCTCAGGTGATGTTGGAAATAATGTAACTTCACCTATAAACATCGCCACTATTATGATAAAGGGAAATGTGACTATTCCCAAAAGATCATGATGGCCTGTTGGCAATGCTACTGCTATACACAGCATGCCTTGGTGTCATCCGGACCTCGCATTTCCTATAGTTTTTTCACCTTGTCAATCAAATGTTTTTCCTCGGAAAGAAATAGCAAAGGGTTTTGTTTTGTCACCTCCATTAGATTTTGCTGTAATGAATGATAAAGAAGATGCTACAGGGAAAGAAAATATTTGGCCATATTACCAATGGATTTTAAGTAATGAGGCAGGTGCTAGTACCAGTTTGTCAGCCTTTGCACTGCTGACTGGAACCTTTCATGAGATATTAAATGTTTCTGCCACACTTTCCAATATCTCTGCTCATTTAGATAATGTGACATCTAATAGAGTTATCAGAAATATGACTACTTCTCCAGTAGAAGTCTGTGTCAATCCTCCATTTTTCTTTATATTGGCTGAGTTTCAAAATAATACAGAATGGTTAGATTGTACAAATGTCACTTGTTTTTTGACACAATGCTGGAATGGAACTAATTTCTTAGCCTTAGTGGTACATTTACCAACCTTTGTCCCTGTGCCTGTTGAGGCAGATCCAGAAAAGTTCCCACTCATGAGTCTTGTTCGGCAAAAGAGAGATTTTGGAATCACAGCTGCCATTGTTACTGCCATTGCAGTGTCCACAGCATCCACGGTTACCACAGGAATTGCTATGGCCAATCAAGTTAATACTGCTGACACCATAAGTCAGATAACAGAAAAAACATCTGAGGCATTGCTTACCCTGTAAAGGGTGGATTCTTATATCGCCTCAGGATTAATGTTAATAAATCAAAGAGTAGATATTTTACAACATAACATGGAACAGATGATGGATGTCATACAAATGAGTTGTGTGGCATCAACTCCGCATGTGTGCATTACTCCCGTTAGGTATATTAACAATTCTTTCATTAAAAGTACAGATTTATCGAATTATCTGAAGGGGAACTGGTTGCAGGAGCTGGAAAGGTTGCAGACGAGGCTGCAGATACAGATCCTGAACCTTAATGGAACCAGAGTGAAACCAGTGACCCTTGGAGACTTCACCTCTTGGCTTACCTCTGCATTTTCTTACTTTAAGGAATGGGTGGGAGTGATTTTGTTTTGTGCTGCCATATGCTGTGGACTGGTGTTCATGCTTTGGTTGGTTTGTAAATTCAGAACTCAACAAAAACGTGACAAGGTGAGTATAATTCAGGCACTTTTAGCCATTGAAAACGGCGCCTCCCCTGAAGTTTGGTTATCTATGCTCAAGTATTAGTCGGCATCTGAGTTCTCTGCTCTTGCACCACACAGATTTATGGACCCATTGCACTGGGATGAGAGAGACTCAACAATCATTGATCAGCCCTTGCACATCACTGAGGTTTCCTCATTGCACGAGATAGGGTGATCATGATTTCTCTGCTAATTCATCCCTTAAAAAACTTGGCTGGCCTCTTTTGTAAAGTTTGCCCTAGGTAATTTAGCAATTACTGTCACACAGCATCGTGGTATCCAAAGACGGGCAACTTTCCTCATGCACAGACCAACCTAAGACACGGGGCCTGGTGGCAATAGGGTCACCCTATGACGGGTAAGGCTGTAACATAGAGGAACGACCTAAAACAGGAGCCATGGCAGATGGACATAATTGCATAGGCCTAGTCCAGCATCATTTTATTAAAATAAAAAGGGGGAGATGTGGGAAGCTGCAAACACCATTACAAGATGGCGCTAGCTACCACTGGCCACCACCCATGATTATGGGTAAACAACCAATGTGCACATGTGCATAAGAGTTTTTTGCTGAGTCACTGCCTGGCCTGAGGCATATTAATGAGGTAATGGTAGCATAACCAATCAGGTATGGACACATCACTCCTAAGCCTATATAAGCAGCACCATTTCTGGGGCTCAGGGTCTTTTGCCTACGCAGTCCATGCTCTCCCAATAAACGTGTGCAGAAGGATCCTGTTGCAGCGTCATTCTTGCGGGCAGTCAGGCACTCACAAGATTTTATTAGGTATTTTCTTCATTACATTTCAAATGCTATCCCGAAAGTCCCCCATCGCCTCCCCCACCCTGCTCCCCTACCCACCCACTCCCACTTCTTGGCCCTGGTGTTACCCTGTACTGGGGCATATAAAGTTTGCAAGACCAAGGGGCTTCTCTTCTCAATGATGGCCAACTAGTCCCTCTTCTGCTACATATGCAGCTAGAGACATGAGCTTTGGGGGATACTGGTTAGTTCATTTTGTTGTTCCACCTATAGGGTTGCAGACCCCTTCAGCTCCTTGGGTGCTTTTTCTAGCTCCTCCATTGGAGGCCCTGGGTTCCATCCAATAGATGACTGTGAGCATCCACTTCTGTGTTTGCCAGGCACTGGCATAGCCTCACAAGAGACAGCTATATCAGGGTCCTTTCAGCAAAATCTTGATGGTGTAGGCAATAGTGTCTGTATTTGGTGGCTGATTGTGGGATGGATCCCAGGGTGGGGCAGTCTCTGGGTGGTCCATCCTTTCGTCTCAGCTCCAAACTTTGTATGTGTAACTCCTTCCATGTGTGTTTTGTTCCCAATTCTAAGAAAAGGCAAAATGTCTACACTTTGGTCTTTGTTCTGCTTGAGTTTCATGTATTTTTCAAATTGTATCTTGGGTATTATAAGTTTCTGGGCTAATATCCACTTATCAGTGAGTGCATATCATGTGAGTGCATATTTTGTGGTTGGGTTACCTCATTCAGGATGATACACTCCAGATCCATCCATTTGCCTAGGAATTTCATAACTTCATTGTTTTTAATAGCTGAGTAGTACTTCATTGTGTAAATGTACCACATTTTCTGTATCCATTCCTCTCTTGAGGGACATCTGGGTTCTTTCCAGGTTCTAGTTGGCTATTATAAATAAGGCTGCTATGAGCATAGTGGAACATGTGTTCTTATTACCAGTTGGAACATCTTCTGGATATATGCCTAGGAGAGCTATTGTTGGATCCTCCAGTAGAACTATGTCCAATTTTTGTGGAACTGCCAGACTGATTTCCAGAGTGGTTGTACAAGCTTGGAGGAGTGTTCCTTTTTTTCCACATCCTTGGCAGCATCTGCTGTCACATGAATTTTTGATCTTAGCCATTCTTACTGGTGTGAGGTGGAATCTCAAGTTTGTTTTGATTTGCATTTCATTGATGATTAAGTTACATATGTATTTGTAACAATCACCTAAGATATGCTTTGCCCCAATGAAAAATAGAGATTAAAAATACATTGCACTAGCAATATACTGATATAAATAGAAATCACTGAAATTTTAAGGAATGAATTAATAATGTGGTTACAGCTTAAATGAATAGCATGAACCAATACCAGAAATCTCATTTCAGAGACTATGAAATTTTGGAACATACCAGGGACAATGGGAACATACAACTAAATACTTTAGAAATGTTTACAACAATCAGGGAAATGTAAATCAAACCTATATTCAGAATCATCTCACCACATCAGAATGTACATTATCAAAATTACATTAAACCAAGTTTTGTTAGGATAAAAGAACTCGAATATGAGCTTAGTAAGAACATAAGTTAACCTAGTCATTGTGGAAGCAACTAAACCTCTCTGAGAGCCAGCAAGATGGCTCATGGAATGAAGTCTGATGATCTCAATTTGATACTCAGGCCCCATGTGGCAAAAGAAGACAACTCACTCCCACAAATTGTTCTCTGACCTTCACATCCACACTCCAGCATGCACATATGAGCAAAAAAGCACACACATACATATATACAAATTTTTTAATATTAATGTAAACATTAAATACATAAAGCTTCTTCAAAACCTACAAAATAAGTAAAATGGAGACAATCTGAAAACAGAAATGAAACAAATAATAAAGGGACGAGGAAGACAACAAGAGGTAGGAGAGAGTGGATACAGTCAAAGTGTATAGTGTACATATAAATATCACTATTAAACCAATCTATGAGTATAATAAATATTTGTCAACAATAAAAATAAGCCAAAAGCAGAATTAGAAAGTGACAAATCTTTCCCACTCCTGGGTATATATGTGGGGTTATCAAAGTCAGCATGCAATAGAGATATCTACATTCAGATGCTCATTGCAGTACTATTTACGATAGCCAAGTTATGAAATAAGCCTAAGCTTATAATCATAAGCTCATGGCCAGATTGTATGTTTATAACCCCCCAAAAACAAGTGAAAAGGAGATGATCTGGAAATAAGAATAACATAATTTCCTTATATATAAGAAAATGTCATATATATTTCAATAAAATTTTGTTTGGCCATAAATGATGAAATTATTTTCTTTTCAGGAAAATTAATGAAACGAGATCACTGTGTCATTGTGTTAAGAAAAAAATATGTCAATCGCAAAGACAAGTAGCATTTGTCTTCTTTTATATGTAAAATTTAGAAGAGAAATGAGTATATTAAATGGAACTATTAAGGAAGTGAATGGGAAACAAGGAGTTAAGGAAGCAGAGTAGATACCAACACAGATGCATATTATGAAATTGCATTATGAGAATATCATTATAAACTCATTATTTCATATAACTAATAAATCATAACTTTAGACATAAACATAAAAAAACCTGATTGTGTTTAGGCTTTCATCTCTAAGAAAAATTTTCCATATAAACAACTTAAGGGTCTGGGGTTATAGTTTAGCTCATGGTTTCAGAAGGTTTGGTCCATGGGCATTTGGTGTCATACATTTTGGCATAACATCATGCTGGCAAAAGTATATGGCAGAAGTATTTCTTCACCTTATAGTGTACAGAAATAATAGAATAATCAGGGTAATATATATTTTCCAAGGACATTCTCATTACATCTAGGCATCATAGTATGCTTTTCCCCAGTTGTCAATAATGCCATCAAGGGGTTAATCCATTGGTTAGGTGAAAATGCTTAGGATTCAAGTACTTTCCCGAAGTACAATTGCTAGTAAACAAGCCTACAATACATAAACCTGGGGAGAATAATTAATGTTCAAACTATAACACAGCTATTTCCCTAGAGTAATGTACTGGCTAGTTTTGTGTCAACTTGACACAGCTGGAGTTATCACTGAGAAAGGAGCTTTAGTTGAGGAAATGCCTCCATGAGATCCAACTGTAAGGCATTTTCTCAATTAGTGATCAAGGGGGAAAGGCCCCTTGTGGGTGGGACCATCTCTGGGCTGGTAGGCTCGGTTCTATAAGAGAGCAGGCTGACCAAAGCAGGGGAAGCAAGCCAGTAAGGAACATCTCTCCATGGCCTCTACATCATCTCCTGCTCTCTGACCGGTTTGAGTTCCAGTCCTGACTTCTTTCAGTGATGAACAGCAATGTGGAAATGTAACCTGAATAAACCCTTTCCTCCCCAACTGCTTCTTGGTCATAATGTTTGTGCAGGAATAGAAACCCTGACTAAGACAATTAGCATAGACACTTCATACTTGCAAAAGAAAGAGGTAAGACATTTAAAATGTTAATACTAGTGCATGGCTTGCCACAGAGAAACTGATGTGTAAGAAAGAACTATGAATTCTGATGTTAGCCCCAACCCCTGAACCTGAGTAACTGGTACAGTGTTCAGCCAAGAAGCTGAGTATCTCAGTCATCTCCCTCCAACTTTAGAAAGACTAGGGGGCTTGATCCCATCCATGGGAAATCAGAGCACAAAACATGGCCATAATTTATTTTTCTGTAGTGGCAAGCAAAGCCCACACTAAAAGGCCCAATATATAGCCCGAACATAATGAAAACACCAAAAACTGTTTCAATATCATGATAGAGATCACAGAAGGAGCTTCTAAGCCTATCTTATCATTAACAAAAGATCTGATCCTAGATGGACAGACTCACAATTCTGTTTTGTTTTTCTTTGAGGCAGTTTCACTCTCTATAACTCAAGTTCCCATTGAAGAATGACTGAACAAAGAAAATGTGGTGTGGGGGGAGGGGGCGGTGTATGATATTCATCCATAACAATTAAAAAAATACTGCCTTTATAAGAAAATGGATTTAAATTGAGCTCATCATATTAAGTGAATTAAGCTACATTGAAACAAACATGAAAATGTCACTATGCAGCCGTCTCTCCAGTATCATTTAGAGAATTTTTAAATAGTTGCTTTACGGAAACAACAGGGGCAGACAAAGCTGGGGCAGGGGGGTGGGGGGGGGATTGGAGGCAACACTATACCAGAGAAGCATAACAAAATATTGGAAACAATTTGAAAAACATTTTAAAATCTTGAGATGAAAAATATTCTCAATGGAATTTTAAAATGTGATAAAATGTAGGGTGAATGGGCTGTGCCAATAGACAGAAGAACTGGTAAGGCTGAGTGAGCTCAGACCCTAGGAATCTCGGAGATTCGAGATCATCAGGAGCCGAGGCACTTGCTACCTGTCTCTGTACCTGCTCTGAAACATAGAGCCATGACACCCCACTGAGAGGACCACAGGCAATGTCAGGTAATACAACACCTGGAGTACTTCCTTATGCAAAAATTTGCATCACTAACATTATTTTAAACTCAGCCAATAGGAAGCACCTACCCCCTAAATCCCACCCTACTCCTCAATGTTTATATAGTCCCAGTCCACATGGAATAAAACACACAAGTTATTTCACCAAGGATCATCAAAGGGTGGCTGTCCCAAAGTATTCACCACTGGATCTTGGACCCACCTGTCTGGCCAAGCTTATGCTACCACTACTGCCTCTGTTGCTGGCACTACTGACAAGAGACCTGGGACCCTGGCTACCAGCCCTGTGCAGGCCACTCAAACCACTTCACTTCTCTTCTAAGAGCTGTAACACTCTGGGCACTCCCAGCCAGACAGGCGACCACAATAGAAGGTAATAGCAAAAGGAAAAATGGAAGGTAAACTAGTCAGCTCAAATGGAGGGCTATTTGAAAATACATAAGAAGTGAAAAGAATAAAAACAACAAAAGTGTTCTAAAATGTTGGGATAATATACAAAGAGCGAAAATTTAGGTTATGGGTTTCAAAAGGTCCTGAGAGCAGTGGGATAATGTTGATTCAAAGAAATAACTGAAAGGAAAGATACAAGCAATCAAATACAGGAAGTTGAAAAGTCCATAAACTGTTTTAAATCAACAATGTCTACCACAATGCAAATCATAATTTACCTTTCAAAGGTGCAAGATAAGCAAATAATTCGCTGGTATAAAAGAATAAAAACAAGGCTGAGGAAATGGCTCATTTGGTAAATTGAAGAAGCTGGATTCTTTTAAAGTTTCATTTCATTTCATGTGTATGAGGGTTCTGTCTTCGTGGATACTTGTGTACATTTCTAAAGCCCGTGAACATCAGAAAGTGTCAGGTCCCTTGAAACTTGAGTTACAGGCAGTTGTAAGTTACATGACAAGGGTACTGGACACCAAATTCAGGTTTTTAAGAAGAGTAGCCAGTGCCCTTAACCACTTTTCCAGCCCCACTCTATGAATGTTGAACTAATGTAAAAAGAAATATGTACCTGTAATCCCATAATCTCAGTACAGAAAAGAGAGAAAAAGGAGACTTTCCTGGGCTTTCTAGCTAATTAATCTAGCAAATCAATGTGCTCCAGATTCAATAATAGACTGTGTCAAATAAGTAAATAAATAAAATGGGGATATGAATGAGGAAGATAATTGACATTTATATCTGCCTTCCATGTAGATATGCAAGCATATGTGTGTGCAAAGGTGTGTCAAGTGCCATAAGAACATGCATGTATATACACACACATATACACATACACACACACACAGAGAGAGAGAGAGAGAGAGAGAGAGAAGAAAAATGAACAAATTATCATGTTCCATTCAGACAGAATATAAAGAAATACCAATAGTTAAATTGCTAGAAGAAAGGACCTAACCAACATTACAGACCAATTCATCCATCCTTACATTTTCCAACATCTGTTGCTATGTAACTGGCCACAAAATATAAATCAGATTCTATTTAGAACAATATCAGATATTTTCTGTAACCACAGTGCAAGAAAATATCATTAAACAATACATTTTAAATTATATAAATGCATAGAATCAAAAAGTATGAACCCGAGAAGCCAATTAGTAAAGGACTAAATAAAGAAAAATTCTATTTTTGAAATAGAAAATAAAGACACAATGTATCAAAACATGAGAGATGGAAGGGGGAAGTTTATAGCAATTATTGCTTATAACAGAAAAATAAAATTGTCTTAAATTTAAAAAAAAAAATGTATTGCTGTAGCCAAAGAACTTAGAAACAAAAAGAACCTATGAGATCCAAAATTAATAAAAGGGAACAAAGAATACAAATCAGAGAAAAATAATGATAAAAATAAACAGTATGAGATATCAATAAAACTAAGGTCTTGTTCTTTAAAAAAAAGTAGAAAAACCCTTGGATAACTTAAGAAAAAGATAGAAATTACAGAAATAAAATAGAAACCAGACACAAGAATAGGAGAACTTACAACAGATAATACAGAAATAAAAATGGTAATTAATTATTATAATAACTATATCTATAAATCTGCTATCTGGATAAAAGAAACAAAGATCTGTACACATATACCTCACAAAAAATTTAGTCCTAGAAAAATACGAAATCTCATCAGAATAACAAGTAATGAAATTGAATCAGTACTAAAAATATCCACCATTAAGGAAAATCACACGTTCAGATACTTTTACCACTAAATGCAAACATTTACAGACAGACAAAGAGCAATAGTCATTAGCTTATTTCAAAACAGAAAGGGACAGAGTTCTCAAAGCACATTCTACAAGGCAAATGTGTTCCTGACATGAAAAATATTGCTAATATACCATTAGATTTAATTTATTAGTAATTTATTAAGTTTTGCATCTAGATTTATCAAGACTACTAATGAACTGAAAGTAAAGGCTTACTAAAACATTAGCTTTGATGAACTAGAATTGATGTAATTGATTCAAGGGTGGTCCATTTATATCAATCAGTAAATATGACGCAGCACAGATAAAAATACGAGACTCATATAATTACCATACTACCTACAGAAAAACTGATAAAATTAAACATAATTTCATACTAAAAAAAAAACATTGAACAAGTTAGATCTAGAAATAGCTTGACTCAACATAATAAAAAGCCCTGTAATAAACTCACATATAACATTTATACCAAATGGAGGAAAACTAAGATTCCCTTGTTTACTATTTTAGTCATCATATTGCTGAAAGTCCTACCTAGACAACTAGGTAATTGCTGTCTTTCTGGATTTTTAAGTAAAGATAGAGGTACAGTGAGGTACGTCCTGTGGATTTCATCCTTTGCAACATACAGTTTCCCCTCTCAATCATTTTTTGAGAGTTTTTTGGTTTGGTTTCATTTGGTTTGGTTTCGTTTGGTTTTCTTTTTTTAGGTAAGCCTTAAATTCATACTATTTCTGCTTTTTTTTTTCCTTTCAAGAGTTGGGATCACAGGTATGTGCCATTATGCCTGGCTTTCTATTAAGTTTAATTATTTTACACTTCAGATGGCTCTTCAGATTTATTAGGGAATCAAACCACCAGTGCAGAGCAACAAGAAAGAAAAAGCCAATACTCAATTAAGCATGACCAACATTGCAGGCATTACTGTCCTTTTCAACTTGATGGTAAAATTGATCACAAACTGTGACTCAGCATGATTCTATTCAAGGGTCTCCTGTTTGTGGTGAATGTGAGTTGTTACCAGTTTTCACATGGATCTATTGAGAATCCATTGCATTTTTAATGAGATGGCTAGAAATGTCTTAGTCTTTTTTTTTCCTATTGTTCTGATGAAATAACTCAAAGTAACTCAAGAGAAAAAGTGGGAATTGGTTTACCATCCAAGGGTACAATTCATTATGGTGGGAAAATTAAGACTGCAGGAGCCTGAAGCAACTGGTCACCTTAAATGCACTATCAGGAAGCAAAAAGCCATGGTTAATACTGATGATTAGCTTCTATTTACCTCTTACATAGGTTAAGAGCAGCTTGGTGAACCAATGAGTTTATTAGGGTTACTTATAACCCTAATAAGAACTCAAAGACAGCAGCACCATCAAAGCTCACACAAGTATGAGTGATGAATCAGGAAGCTGGAAACCTGGAGCTCACAATACAATTTATGGGGCAGGCAGTTCAACAGGTTAAAGTGTCCTTTCCAGGCAACTCAGTTGATCTGAGTCCCATCCAGGCATCTGAGCAGGTCTTTACCACTTCCAGGCAGAGAGGCTTATCTATGAATGCTTCTATAAATAGTCAAGAAAGGAAGAATTATTATATCTGGTCAGTTTCTGGGATTTCCTAAAAATTCTGAGTTGTTTAGTTCCTGAGTCCTAAAGAATCTCCATTTAGAACATCTTTAATATTAAGGAGCTTCCCTGCAGAGTGTAGTTTCACCATGATGAAATTTGCTACCCAACAAGCACCCTCTACTTTCCCTTGAAAGCTCATTCTTCTACACAGAAACTAGGCTGCCCTTGAACTCAGAAAGATCCATCTGCCTCTGCCTCTGCCTCTGCCTCTGCCTCTGCCTCTGCCTCTGCCTCTGCCTCTGCCTCTGCCTCTGCCTCTGCCTCTGCCTCTGCCTCTGCCTCTGCCTCTGCCTCTGCCTCTGCCTCTGCCTCTGCCTCTGCCTCTGCCTCTGCCTCTACTTCCTGAGTGCTGGGATTAAAGTATGTACCACCATATCTGGCACATTATATTTTCATATATGTACTTAATGTATTTCAATCACACTTGTCCCTTGTTACCTTTTCTTGCCCCCTACCCACACTGACTAATGTCATTACTCATCTTAACTAGTATCCCTCTTACTTTTATACCTTGTTTATTTATTTTTTCCCCTTTATTTTCATAATCTGGTCAGTTTCCTTAAGGCTGCTTACATAAGCATGAAAAGGGGGCTTTGTTCCACAGGAATAGCAATACCTCTGCAGTGGCTAAACTCTCAGGGAAAGGTGAGATCCTATAAGTTCCACCCCCCACCTTATGACAGGATATGGATGGGCTCGATGTTGTATAAATCTTATACAGGTAATCACAGCTGCTTGAGTTCAAGAGTGCAACAGCCATGAATGAAAGCCAGTGTTCCACAACTTTCCAACCACCCTTAGATTATTTCCACACTTTCTTCAGCAGTGTCCCCACAGCACTAGAGATATAAATGTCCTAGTCATGTAATAATCACTTATTTTTCAGCACTGGAACTTGTTATTAGTTTCTGCAATTCTCACTGTATAAAGAAGCTTCTCAGAGTGACAGCAGCACTAATCTCTAGTCACAAACGCAGTTATTTAGAATGCAATTTGACAGGTAGATTGTATCTATTTGCAAAACAGCAGTTACATCTCCAGTGGGGCATATGACCTCTTCATCCATAGGCTTTTAATTAAGTTTTTATTAGCATGTATGAATTCTCTTCCGTGGAAGGAACCCCAAATCTGATCAAAAGGCAGTTAGTTACAACTGTAATAGACTTGACATTATTTCACTGCTGGATAGCTTTCCTGGATAGTCATTATTATACACCCAAAGTCCGCATCTGAGTAAGATTCCTCATGACAAATTTTTTTCTAGTAGCTTGTACACCTGTTGACTCTATGAAGACTACTAGGGAGATAGCCTTCAGCTTAATTAAAGCTTGACTTTTCTATGTCCTGCAGCTGCTAAAAACAGCTTAATCCACCCACATGGGGTAACTGCATTCAAGCTCTTTTTTTAAAATTCATGTTTAACTATCTACAAAATATCAGCTTCCCTTAAAGCTTTGTAATGCACTGTTCACTTTGGTAGACCATCTACTCCACTCTCTGCTTTGCCCAGTATCCTGGTACCCCCCTCACCACTTATCCTTTCACAAACCTATCCATTCACAAATCTATCCATACCAAGTATGTCCCTGTCCACTTTCATATCAAATGCATTGTACTGCTTCCTTACCTCTTAATAAATCCTTTTTCCTCTTTCATGTGCCTTTTTTAGTTTCAGTGGCTCTATACACACTCATTCCTACATAATTGCACATACATAAAAAATACATGTTAGAATCTACATATGAAGTAAAGCATGCAGTATTTATATTTCTGGAGCTGAGTTTCAGAACATATTATTTTCTAGTTCCACCTGTGTCTTGAAATTTTCCTATCATCAGTTTTTGCTTTGTTTAGGTTTTTTGTTTGTTTGTTTTGTTTTATTTGGGTTTTTTTGTTTTATTTTTGGGTTTTTTGGGGTTTTTGGTTTTTTGTTTTTGTTTTGTTTTGTTTTGTTTTGTTTTGTTGTTGTTTGATTTTTGAGACAGAGTTTCGCTCTGTAGCTCTGGTTGTCCTGGAACTCACTCTGTAGACCAGGCTGGCCTCGAACTCAGAAACCCACCTGCCTCTGCCTCCCAAGTGCTGGGATAAAGGCATGCGCCACCACTGCCAGGCCCCTATTTTCATTTTTTAAGGCTGAAAATATTTTCATTGAATATGTGTATGTTGTTTCCATCATCTGCAGACTTGTATTTTTTCTTTTTTTTTATTAGGTATTTATTTAATTTACATTTCCAATGCTTTCCCAAAAGTCCCCCACCCACTCCCACTTCTTGGCCCTGGCGTTCCACTGTACTGAGGCATATAAAGTTTGCACGACCAATGGGCCTCTCTTTCCACTGATGGCCGACTAGGCCATCTTCTTATACATATGCAACTAGAGACACGAGCTCCGGGGGGTACTGGTTGGTTCATATTGTTGTTCCACCTATAGGGTTGCAGACCCCTTCAGCTCCTTGGTTACTTTCTCTAGCTCCTCCATTGGGGGTCCTGTGATCCATCCAATAGCTGACTGTGAGCATCCACTTCTGTGTTTGCTAGGCCCCGGCATAGTCTCACAAGAGACAGCTATATCTGGGTCCTTTCAGCAAAGTCTTGCTAGTGTTTGCAATGGTGTCAGCATTTGGAGGCTGATTATGGGATAGATCCCCAGATATGGCAGTCTCTAGATGGTCCATCCTTTCGTCTCAGTTCCAAACTGTGTCTCTGTAACTCCTTCCATGGGTGTTTTGTTCCCAATTCTAAGAAGGGCAAAGTGTCCACACTTTGGTCTTCGTTCTTCTTGAGTTTCCTGTGTTTTGCAAATTGTATCTTATATCTTGGGTATTCTAAGTTTCTGGGATAATATCCACTTATCAGTGAGTCCATATGGTGTGAGTTCTTTTGTGATTTGGTTACCTCACTCAGGATGATGCCCTCCAGGTCAATCCATTTGCCTAGGAATTTCATAAATTCATTCTTTTTAATAGCTGAGTAGTACTCCATTGTGTAAATGTACCACATTTTCTGTATCCATTCCTCTGTTGAGGGGCATCTGGGTTCTTTCCAGCTTCTGGCTATTATAAATAAGGCTGCTATGAACATAGTGGAGCATGTGTCCTTCTTACCGGTTGGGACATCTTATGGATATATGCCCAGGAGAGGTATTGCTGGATCCTCCGGTAGTACTATGTCCAATTTTCTGAGGAACCGCCAGACTGATTTCTACTTTAATCATCCTTACATTTGTTGATAGCTATCTAGGTGGATTCCATCTATATCCTTCCTATTATTAATAGAGCAACAATGAACATGGATTTCCATCTTTGCAAATATATGCATGAGTATAGGCCACCTATGGACATGTAGGCAGCCTATCAGTGGCCGCTGATTCTCTTCCCCGAAAGCCATCAACTTCCAAAAGCTCCTCAACTAGGGATGGGGGCCTCTTCATGTGCCCTTTCCCTACCTATGCTGGTGTCTGATTTGATCTCATATGGGTCCTCTGCAAGCAACCATAACCAGTCTGAGGTCATTACTCCAAAAACCCCTGCCATGTTCAAAACACACTGTTACATATTGGTCCTCTCTAACCTTTAGCTCCTATAATTTTTCAACCAACTCTTCTTCCATAGCCCCTAAGCCTTATGGGTAGAAGGTAACTTAGATATCTCGTTTAGGGTTGAGTATTTTACAGGCACTTATTGTATGCACTTTGTAAGTCTTTGTACTAACTACCATGCACCACTAAATGTTCCCTTGTCAGCTTCTGGCACTAGAAGGTACTAGCATATTTGCAAGATAGGGTCTGGTAAAAGGAAGTTAATCCACTGGAGGCATAACCCTAAAGGGGATATTGGGAAACTAGATTTTTTTTTTCTATCCTGGTTTCTCATCCATCATGGAGTGAGTAGCTTTCTTTTGCCACATACTATTCCATGAACTGTCTAACTACAGGCCCAAAACAAAAGAGATAAGCACAAACTAAAATATCTAAAACTATGAGACAAGAAGAAAAAAAACTAACATGGAAGGCAAACCCCAATAGGTCTTAAGTATCTCTAGCATCAAATAAAATGTATATGAAATGAACAAGCATAAAATAAAGCATGCATGTGCTTTATCTTTGGAGACTTCTCGGACAGTTAACAAACATCTATGTGGTGGTTTGAATATGTATGACCTTCATAGAGTCATGTGTTTGAATACTCAGCCCAAAGGGAATGGCACTACTACGGAGGCTTGGCCTTCTTGGAGTAGGTGTGGTCTTGTTTGAGGACCTATGTCACTACTGGGGCAGGCTTTGAGGTCTCCTATGCTCAAGCTCTGTCCAGTATGATAGTATCCTGCCTGTGGATCAACTTGCAGAACTCTTAGCTTCTTTTCTAGTATCATGTCTGCCTGCATGATGTCATGATTCTTGCCATGATGATAATGGACCAAATCTCTGAAACTGAAAACAAGCCCCCAATTAAATGTTTTTCTTTATAAAAGTTGCTGTGCACATGATGTCTCTTCACAGCAATAAAACCATAACTAGTAAAATCTATAAAAGAATAAACGATAAAACATCATTTGATCTATATCTAATTTTAGAAAGGAAGAGTGCTGATTAGATAAGGTTGCATTCGATTTAATTTAATAATTTTAACTATAACAAATGAAGTGTTTTCTCAAGGTGGAAAACAATGGAAAGACTCTAACAACGATTTTGATTATAGACAAACAATGTCCCATCACTGCTAAAACAGAATAGAACTCATAAATAAATTCACCAGTCAAGAAGAAAGACTTCCCCCACAAGAGGGCTAAGAAAGCACCCACAAGAGTGCTAAGTAAACACAGTTATAAGACTATCATTTCAGGTTCTATTTAGACAGGAAATGAAGAGATTTTGATTTGAACCAATGCTTATTTTCTATTTTCTGCATGTTTGACATGTTAGGCTTCAAATGAACACATTAATATCATGCATGCAATGTAGCAGAGGACTGTCTTATCTGGCCTCGTTGGGAGAGGATTCACCTAATCCAGTAGAGACTTGATGCCCTAGGGAAATGGAGATGTGTGCGGGCAGGGTGGAACTGGATGGGTGTGTTAAGGGGGGTGGGGGGGAATCACCCTCTCTGAGGCAAAGGAGAGGAGGGATTGGGTGGGGAACTCTTGGAGGTGAACTGGAAAGGGAGGCAACATTTGAATGTAAATAAATAAAACAATTTTTTAAAAAAAATACATGTATGACTCTCTCTCTCTCTCTCTCTCTCTCTCTCTCTCTCTCTCTCTCTCTCTCTCTCTCCCTCTCTCTCTCTCTCTCTCTTTGTCTCTCTCTCTCTCCACTCCCCCTTCTGCTCCCCTGCCACCCCTTTGTCTTTCCCTCAAAATAAACCTCTTTCATGTGGAAAGAAATTACATGCATGGTACAAAGACTGAAATTTTTTCCTGGCTTTTTATCTAAAAACAGTTTATGAACAAATTAATTATAAATTGGAGTGTTGGTTCTCAATCTATATCTCCATTCATCAAATTCTATATTTCTTTGTTTTTCATTTTCTTAACCACACCCAATAAACAGAGAAATGAGTAAAACCTGATGTCTAAGACCACCTGTTTTGGAGTCAAAAAATTTAGATTCAAAATTTTGCTCTTCTTCTTCTCAAATAACCAACTGTGAAAATGTCATTGTAGTCCAACGATCCTCAGTTTGATATACAATGAATAATAATAGTAATTCGTTAAATGGTTAAATGAAATGGTACAATGTAAATACTCAGTAATACTGCTATGATATGATTGAAATATGTGGGTCTTCTCTACTCAAGTATTCAAAAGCTCCTTTTCTTTATAAAAAAAACATGGTTACAGTAACAACATAAGATAAAAATGGGGAAAGTAAGTCACATATTAATTTTGATAGAAATTTTTTGCATGTTTTCCCTTGTCTAAATTAGGAAAGAATATGCAGTAGTCAACATGGTCAACTGGGAAAGAAAATAGATTTCAGCCTAGCTTCAGTTATTTCATCCTTGAGGATAGATTCATAATTTCCACTTTTGTCCACTAGGTGACACAGTAGGTAAAATAGTCTAGCAATTTTGCCAATATTTTATAGAGTGTAGCATGTATGCAGATTGTTTTTTTGAGTTTGAATCAATTTGCAAAACATATAATGAGAGTGAGAGGAAAAACAATAAACAAATAGTATTGAGGTACAATTAAATGAGTGAATTTGCATAATTTGGAGAAACAAAATAGAAAATGTCACTTAAAGAAGAAAAAAATCAAAATAATTGTGCTTTTTTGTATTAAGCACACAGCAGCAAAACAACATAAAATCAAATTTCCTGAAATAGATGTTTCAAGTATCAATTTGAAAAATAGGTCATCGTATAATACAATTTCTAAAATCCAATATGGCTTCGTTATATGAATCCCAGAATTCTCAGAACAAAATTTTAACATCAGAGCTTCCATTATTTCTTTATTTCATATTTTTATGATATATCTTTAGCTTTGTTGAAACATTATATGAATTTACTTTAATTTTAAACTAAATTTTTATTAGAAGTGCTCATTATAGAAATTATAGGTTGAAGAGAAGATGATAAGATTATTCAGAAAAATAAGAATGGAATTGTTGGTCAAAATAAGTCAAGCTTTATAAAAACAAAGACAAACCCTAGATATTTTTGTCTACATTTAAAACTATGGCTTTCTATATTCATCAGATCTTGCATTTTTAAATCAATAACACACACTGACTTTTATGTATTGGTGATAACAACGGTATATTACAGGTGACACTATAAATACAGAGTTTTCACAAACTAATGTGATAATATTCATCAGCAACAAATTGTTTATTACTAATCTACATAGAAAAGGTATAGAGTTCAGAAAATTTGGAACCAAATATACAATATAGAAGTCAATAAGGAGAAAATTGGACTTAATACCAAGTATTAGAAATTAACACACTTACAAAGTGTTAGAAATTAACACACTTGCAACTTTATTCATATAAAGTTTATGTGAATAATATACCCAACCATGAGAGGTAGCAACTACCAGGCAACAAATTGCTGGAAATATATATCCCAGAATAGAAGTGTTCCCAGTGGTCTTGAATGAAAATTTTCTATCAAATACATAACAAAGAAGATAAATGAGGGTTTATCCTTTCACTAAAGAAAACTATTGGCAATGGCTAAAAATTGTGTTAGTAGCTTCCCCAAAGATGGTACATTCATGCCCTAAAAGTAAATCAGAATGCTCAAGAAGGTAAATTTGTATAGTTGAATTCAAGATATAACTCTGTTGTACATACTAGGAAATATTGGGGAGAGGGGCCGAATACCTAGGGTTCAACAATTACCAATTTATACTCAAAGTCCACAAGGAACTGAGACTATTTAAATGGGGGTGGGGTGTACATGTACATGTTGGGGACAGAGCTTAATGTCACATATATTTCCTATCTCACTGTTTACTTTATGTTTTTTAGAGGAAGAGTCTTTCACTGAACTAGAGGGTTCATGTAGGTAGGGGTGTGCACATTCATGTATATGTGTATAGAGACCAGAGGTCAGTGTTAGGTGTCTACCTCAGTCACTTGTCATGTGCCCTTCACTGTCTGGCCAGAGGGCAATTCAGAGTCCAGTCAAATAGATTCCACAGGATGGAACACATGGCCCCCAATGGAGAATCTAGAGAAAGTACCCAAGGAGTTGAAGGAGTCTGCAACCCTATAGATGGAACAACACTGTGAATTAATCAGTACCCCCAGAGCTCGTGTCTCTAGCTGCATATGTAGCAGAAGATGGTCTAGTCAACCATCACTGGGAAGAGAGGCCCCTTGGTCTTGCAAACTTTATATGCCCCAGTACAGGGGAATGCCAGGGCTAAGAAGCAGGAGTGGGTGGGTAGGGGAGCAGGGTGGGGGGAGGGTATAGGGGACTTTCAGGATAGCATTTGAAACGCAAATGAAGAAAATATCTAATAAAAATTTTTAAAAAAATACATATGAAGTGAGAGAAATGTAGTATACAATAAATAGAAAAGCCTGTATTTGCATCACATGTTTTCTATGGCTAATAGCATTGAAAGATTGAAAATAAATGTATGTATTTTAATATAGTAATTTCTCTTTTGTATCAGCATTATGAACTATAGTAGTAAAAACTGATTTTTATCGTTTTTGTGAAGAATATCCTATATTCTCACATATTTTAAATGTGTGTGTGTATATATATGTATATATATATATATATATATATATATATATATCAAATTGTATAGAGAAATACATGCTGTATAGTATATAAAATAATATGTCCTAAGAAACTCTCCAGTAAGATTTGAGAGAAACTAGAAATGGAGCTTGGGGGTCAAGGAAAAGGAGAAAACTTGACAAATGTTTAAGTTTTAGTTTTATCTTTAAAAATTGAAGTACAAAAAAGATTGTAGACTTGGAATTTTCAAAACCTACTTTAGGAAGGGTTCTTCAACATTTTAACCCCCATCCTAGCCCACCAAACCCACCAGATGTAGTGGAAAGGAAAAGTTAATAGGGCAAAGGAGGATGTGAACCTGTTTAGAAAGAGTCCATTGGGGAGATTCCAGTCTTTGTTGTCAAAATATCAGCAGTTCAGTTCACACAGATCAGCAGTGATAGCTCAATCCACTCACAAAAAATATTCACTAATCAACAAGGGCAGTTTGATCCAGAAAACATACAAGCTTTTGTCAATAGAATCAAGTCTACTCAGAAGCAGCAAGAAGCTGCTGGAACATCAGAAGTTCTTTAGTGCCTTTCTCTATCTAGGAAGTCACAACAAATGATGATCAGCAAAGGCAAGGCAATCCAATGCCACATCATCATTGGTGAAGACCAGCATCAGCATAGCCCAACAAAGACCAGCAAAGAGTAGCAAGGCAAACAAATGCCACACAGCATCCTACATTGTCTGTTAGGATATATTTATACCCTTTTCAAACATTTCATGTTCTCTTAAGCATCCACTCTATTAAAACATCATATGCCTTTTTTCCAGGCAGCTTCCAGAAAACTACCACATGTCTGTTCTCAGCAAAACATCCTCCCATATGTCTGCTCAGCAAAGCATATTCTCATAAGACAGTTTCCAGAAAAAAAAGTTACATGATGCAACTGAGTCTCCAAAGAATCCAGAAATTTCCAGTTCAAAACACAAGCATTATTTTGTGGAAATAGCTACTGAATCAAAATATTTTGTCATAATTTTACTGGATAGTTTCCATCATTTCTTCATTGCAATTTTAGAAACTGATTTTTTTCACTTCACAGCCGCAACTTTGCTACAAGATGTCCTGTCTGAATCATTACACAACTTTCTCCATCATATTACTGCATCTTGCCATAGTCTAATGTGTCTACTAAACTCTGAAATACTTACTTTTTAAAAAATAGTCATTTGGTTTTTTTAAAAGTCCTTCAGCAATTTTTATCATGACATGCATCTATGACCTTCCATTAAATGATGAAGTGTAAATGTCATGGATACACATTAGAAATCTCTAAACTTTACCAGAGTCACTGGTATACAATAGTATACTTAATTATAAAAAGGAGAAAAATGTGATTAGACAGTTTGTGTTGGTTTGAATATGCCTGGCCATGTTGAAATTGGTATGGCCTTATTGGAGAAAATATTTCACTGGGTAGGCAGGCTTTGAGATCTGTTAGTTCAAGCTCCACTCAGTACAGAAGAGGGCCTCCTCCTGGTGCCTTCAGATCAAGATGTAGAACTCTCAGCTCCTCCAGCACCAAATGTGTCTGCACAATAACATGTGTCCTACAATGATAATAACGGACTGAACTTCCGAAACTGTAAGCCGGCCCCAGTTAAAAAGTTTCACTTTTTAAAAGTTGCCATGTTCATGGTATATCTTCATAGCAATGGATACCCTAAATAAGACAGAAGTTAGTACCAGGAACTGGAGAATTGCTGTGTTAGGGTTGACCATATTTTTGTTTGGAGTAATGTGGATTTTGGAACTTTAGAAAGCAATGTAATGCAGTAAGTGGGGTTTAATAAGCCATCATAATTGAAATATGGAAGATATTGGTGTTGAGGGTGATTTGAACTGAGGGCCCTGGCTCAAGCGCTTTCAGAGAAGAAATTTAATATGTTGCCTATTAATGATTCTTGTGATACTTTAGAGAAGGGTGTGACTGCTTTGTGCCCTTGTCTGAAGAATCTCCTTGAAGAGAAAATGAAGTGATTTAGATTAATTGCTTTGACAAAGGAAATCTCAAAAAAGAGTCAGTTTAGACTTTGTCCTGTAGTTAACTCTAAAGAGTGGAACATTTTAATCAAGCATAGCAAGCTTAGAATGGAAAAATACAAAATGTATGATTGAAAGCATAAAGGGACACCAGGAAATTGAATGGAGCTATGTGGAACAAAAAATGGGGTCTTGTAGACTAGGGCCACTGGATGAGGTGGACGCAGGAAGTTTGACTGTGCACAACTCCACAGAACAGCCAGGCAGGCAGAACTGCCAGAATCAGGCTCTGACTCTAGGGCACCACAGACACCACTGGGCTGGTGCTGGGGACCCTGGGCCACACAGAGACCAGGACAACAGGCTCTCACTCTCAGACATCCCAGACCCTTCTGTAAGTCATGGAAGAGCTGAGAACGGACCCTCAGGCAGACTCTGGCCCTAGGCAATTGAAAAGGGCAGGGAGGAGAGAGCTCTGGCAAGTTACCTGGATAAGGAGAGAGTCTGGCTAGCTCAGGCAGCTAGCTAGGCCGGCTGCTTGGTTTGGCTGGAGCCCTGCTGGAGCATAGGGAGGCCTCCTGGCAGGAGGTTAGGCACATGGCTCTTTAGAGGGAGACCTGCTCCATTGTTCCAGCACAGCAGATCCCTATGAACAGAGACAGTCCATGGTTTTAAGGTGTTTATTGTAGAAAGGCACAGAGAGGAAGAGTAGGGAATTAGAAGTCAGCTATGGGCACATGGAGAGAAGGGAGAAGGAAATGGGGAGAGAGGGGGAGCAGGGAAGCAAGAGTAAGAACAAGAGGGTAAGAGAGGGAGGAAGAAAGTGAGGAGGGGGCAAGCAGCTCCTTTTAGAGTGGGCTGGGGCTACCTGGATGTTGCCAGGTAATTGTGGGGTGGAGCATACCTGGCTGTTGCCAGGTACAGGTAACTGTGGGGGTGGAGTTCAGACAGAATACCAGGAGCTTGGGGCATTGCCTACATGTCTGATGGCCACACACCTCTCTGCAAGGGGCTGTGGGTGGCTGTAGCTGTGACAGGAGCCAGAGGCCAAGGAGGTGTGTCCGAACTCCTACCATCCCATGAAGGCAGAAGTCACCATTCACCAGGTCTCCAGGGTTTCAGGCCTGTGCTCAACTGGGAACCAGGCTGTCTGTGCACAGTTCACCACCCCACAGAGCTAAATACTGTGTTCAAAGATATTAAATGAAATTAAGAGAGTGGTGACCTCAGGGCAAGATCCCACCCAGCTAAGCTTATTGCTTATGCATTTGCAGTTAAACAAGCAATAGTTATATCATGTTAGACATTATTATGACCTGGTTATTGTTTTCATTTGGACATAAAGAGAAATGATTTTGTGTCAAACTTACAAGGGATGGATTGTGATAGCTATTCTCAGTTGTCAACTTCACTAGATCTAGAATGAACACAAATCTAGAACTTATAAAAGTCTTGTGAAAAGGAATTAGAGAAAAGCTTAGGTCCAAGCATGGTGGTACACACCTTTAATCTTGGAGACAGAGGCATGGAATCTCTAAGTTCAAGGTCAGTCTACAGAGCATGTTACAGGAGAGCCAAGATTAGGCAATGAAGGAAGTAGAAAAAAAAAGCCGGTAATGATGTAATAGAACAAGGGGTGGGGGTGTTCCAGCTTCAGCATGCAGCAGAACTTGGCAACTTTAGCCATGTGGCTCTGGATTTTAAAAAGTAGGATTTAAAAATCCAGTAGAGGGGGTTACTGGGATAATTTAAGCTAATTAGCTGAAGCTAAGAAATTAGTAGTGATAAAGAAGAGTCCAGCATTACTGAGGTAAAATCTTCTGAGAAGTGTTTTCTGAGAGCACAAAGAAACTGTGTTACAGAGATAGACATCATGCTGGCAGCTGGACTTGGTAATAGGTAAGAATCATTGAGGTGCTGGTTTTGAAGACATGAAGGAGTCATGGAGAGATGAAGCTTGGCCAGGAAAGGTCATTGGTGAAGGTACAGCCTCAGTTATAGTTGATAGCCCAGAACTGAAGGGGTCATGCAAAGGATTTGAGGCTTGTCATCATGAAGAGAGCCTATGAGAAGCTATTGGTGAAGCCGAGTTGCAGCAGAAGATGCCAGAGTACTAGAGATACCAGTACCACCAAGAACAGCAGCAGCCGTGGAGTGGAGTTATCCAGGGCCTAGAGTGCTACAGGGGTCAGAGATGGAGAAGTGATGCAAGCCATTTGGGGGAGCCAAGAAGATCATGTGTGGATCCCAGACATGGAACAAGAAGCTGTTAAGTTGAAGTTGACTTAGATGTTCCAATATGTTAGAGATGCCAAAGCCATGGGATATCTGCTGATGGGAAAGCTGTTAATAGAGAAAGGAACTAGCCCAAGAGAATGAATTTTGTTGCAATCAACAAAGTTAACAGAGTTGGAAATCTGAAAAGCAGCATTTGGGGTTTTCCCAGCTGGTTTTCTGTTCCAGTATTTCCTGTTTTGGGATGGTAATATATATATTGTGATGTTGGAAGTATGTGACCTACATTTTTATTTTATAGAGGATTGCAGTTAAGAAATTGTATGAGCTCTTACTCCTGCTTCTCTCCCTTGCCTCTTCCCCCCTTTCTCCCCCTCTCTCTCCATTCCCTCCCCACATTTCTCCACATGGTCGTCCAGCCTCTACTTCTCTATTCTCTCCTCTCTGCCTTTCTCTGCTTCTGCTACCCTCTTAACTCCCCTCCCCATGCCCTAAATAAACTCTATTCTATACTTAAAAAAAAAAAGAAATTGTATGAATCTCAGAAGAGACTTTGAACTTTGGTCCTTTAAACATTGTTGGGACTGTGATAGACTACAGGGACTTTTGATGTTGGACTAAATGTATTTTGTACTGTCCCCATAGACTCATATTTTTGAACAAGACTATGGAGTAGAATGTGGTGGAATGCTTGGTCCATGGAAAGTGGCATTCTTCGGAGGTGTGACCTTATCAGAATAGGTGTGCCCTTGTTGGAAGAAGTGTGTCACTGTGAGGGTGGGCTTTGAGACCTAGAGCTCAAGCTCCACCCAGTGCAGAAGAGAACCTCTTCCTGGATGCCTATAGAAGAGAGTCTCCTCCTGGTTGTCTTCAGATCAAGAACTCTCAGCTCCTCCAGCAGCTTGTCTTTCTGCACAATGCCATACTTCCTTCTGCCATGATGATAATAGGCTAAACCTCTGAAATTGTAAGCCAGCCCCAAATAAAGTTTATAATAGTTGTCATGTTGATGGTGTCTCTTCATAGCAATGTAAAAACTAAGACATAGCTAAAGACAAAAAGTAAGTAGATAAAATGAGAATATGGTTTATAAATACATTTGCACTAATTTCTTTTTAAAATCTAAGCAAGTATTTGAATTTTTACAGTACATAACTCAATTGCACAGTAGTTTAAGTAAAGTATCTATTGTGTATGGTGCAGCACTGCAAAGTTTGAAACTCATTACTAAAACATCTTATGAGAGAACTGGCTTTTGTATGTCAAAACTCTAGGTATTTGCAATACTTCTCCAGTAATGGCATATACATCTCCTAAAATAAAATCTTTTGCAAAAGAAACAAGAATACTAAAAATAATTATCAATATCAATTTCATCATAATTTTGGGATATACATGTATGCTTAAAATAATTCGAGGAGCACTTAATTATACAGAAAAATTGGTTAAACTTTAATAGAAACAATGATCTTTGTTGCATTTTTATTTTTCTTATTTTCATTCTACTTTTCCTCACTACATTCTAGCCTTAAAATCCAACAATGTGTATTTGTGATATTTGTAAAAATATTCAGCCTTACAAACACTAAAGAGATTAAAAAGGGCTTGACCAATCCCCCACACACACCAAAAATGCCTTTTTTTCACATAATTGTCATTATTTGACCAGAGTACCAGCGCCTCACGAACACTATTATAGGACTGTAATTTATTTGATTGACACAGATCTCGCACAGTGGGAAACAGCCTATTCTTGTGCGTTTATTTTAAAAGTAAATAACAGCAATTTGTTAAAATTGTACCTCCTGAGGTAACAATACTAGTTGGGACAGGGGAAAAAGACTAACCAAAAATGTAAGTGAAAAATACCCTGGTGAGATTTCCATGAGGCTTTTTTTAATAACTGTATAGTCCTGAAAATATACAATGCTACATGCACACGTATGATTGCCTGCATGCTCAAACCTGTGTGCTTGCTCATGAAACAGGAAGACCCTAAAATCTTGTTTGGGGTGATTTTTGTCTTTGGAAATTAACACAAAAGGGGAAAAATGACAACTAAGGCACAGTTACAGTACGACAGTATTGCAGAGCAAGGAAACAACCACATGGCCTATATGCAGACAAATAGAGTCAATGAAATTATCTGAGAAAATCAAGGCATTGGACACAGTTGACAATGGCATAGCTAAACTTACCAAAATAAAGACACAAATTAATAAAACTAGAGACATAAGGAGAGAGGTCATTACAAATTTCAGTGCAATTCAGAGATTCATTAGGATATGTGTTTGAAAACTTCTATATAAGTTTCTATATAAGAAAAAAATAGAAAATTTCTCAAAACTTGTCTTACTTTGCTTATCTGTTGTAATAAAACATTATCAACAGCAACTAAGGGAAAAATTAGATTTATTTGTTCACATTTCCAGTAAAAATATATCACTGAGGGAAATAAATATAGGAACTCAAGCTGGAACCTCAAGCAGAGACCACAGAAAAACAACAAAAGCTAAAAAAAGAATCCCAGATAGACAAATCGGTATTACACTGTGTATTTAAATTCTAGAAGAAAGGAGATTGAAGACTATAAATACTTCTGATCTTATTTAAACATTTTTCAGTGTACACACATATTAAAATATTTGATGCACCCCACAAATAAATCCATTATTTCATGATTTTGCATCAATTAAAATAAACTTTTAAGGTTATTATAGCAATTAAAACAGCCAAAAGTGAACTTGAGTTTGATTGAATTATGAATTTCTATGTAAATGGATGTTCGAGAAGTGAGTAGGAAGAGTCAAAAGTAAGATGAGCTGTTTTCTGAAATGTTATCCAACACTGGATCCTTTTGTCTAGAACTTCCATAATGAAAGGAGGAAGCTTTGACTATATATTTAAATGTATTACTTGTTTTTTCTATTATATGAACAAACTTTATTCAGTAACTATGACTCCCATAAGCATGTAACTGTATTAAAAGTCATTACTTTTCTACACAAAAGTCATTTCAGACTTAAACCATAATCCCACTTAGTAGCCAAAGTTTGCTATTAATTCTAGATAAGCTTAAGTCACTTTTAAATTTGGGGGGTTATTTCAGAGTTTAATTATGCTCATTTAGAATTGTTTTGTGTAAACATATCTTTTATTCTCCTGTGTAGTAACTATTATCTGGAAGGCTAACTGCCTTTATCTGCTCACCTAGGCATAGACTGGAAGATTCTAGCCTCCTTACAATCTTATCTAGGCCAAGAATGTTTTCAGCCTCTGAGACTTACTGTGAGTCAATTCATCATTTCCTGTTCGCTCTGAGTTCTGGCTGATGAGTTCAACTCAGCTTTTCGGACTCAAAACTTCTCTCCAAGATGACTATTTCAATCTGGTTTCTCTCTGGGCCTCAGAATTGCTTTGTTTGGCCTCAAACTAACTCTAGCAATCTTTCCTAATCTTCTGGCTCCTTCTCATTCTCTTGTTCATTCTGTCCTTACCTGTGTCTACCCTGTTCTGTCTTCATTCTGTCTTTGTAAAACTTTCCCAGTAAAACTGCCTTCTTCACCACACTCCCTCTCAATTTGACTGTATTGCTCTCCATGGCATCTACTGTGTTCCCGTACTGTAGTCTATCTTTACTGTCTGTCTCTCCCTTAAGTAGCTCCCCTTTTCTCTCTCTAGTAAGAGTTGGGCATATCCTATTCTGTCAAATCTTTCTCTGATTCATCACCTTGCCTGCCACTCAATTAGACATCATACACACACACACACACATACATACACACACACATGCTCTCTCTCTCTATATATATATATATATATATATATATAGAGAGAGAGAGAGAGAGAGAGAGCATGTGTGTGTGTATGTATATATATATATATATATATATATATATATATATATATATATATATATATATTCACACACATACACACATGAGCACAGGGGACCTGCTATAGACCCATGTCTTCCCTGTGCTTGATGTTCATTCTCTGTGAGTTCCTATGAGCTTTGCTCAGTTGATTTAGAAGGCTTTGTTCTCCTGGTGTCTTCCATCCTTCTGGCTCATACACTCTTTTCATCTTTTCTTCCATGGGGTTTTCTGAGTTCTGAGAGAAGGGTTTTGATGGAGGAGTCCTAGTTTAAAGCTGTATGATATCTCATATTTTTCTTTACTTTGTATTTTCTTGATAGCTAATTATATTTGTTTATAAATTTACTAGTTTCTATAGATTTTTTAAATATCTAAAATTATTTTTCACTTTTTAATCGAAATTTTCTTTTTATTGTTATTCTTACTAACCATTTATGTACATTTACTGGACTCAACAATTTTGTGACTTTTACATAAAACTATGAGTATTATATTCAAAACCTATAAAAGAGTTAGCTTACTTCTTGCCTACCATGCACTAGTCCCTGAGTTCATTCCCCAGCACTGGCTAAACTAGCAACACACTGCTGAAGTAGAGGAAGGAGAAACAATTTGAAGTTTTCTTTGGCAATATATCAAAGATTGAAGACAGTCTGGGCTACATGAGACACTCTATCAAAAAATAAGCATAAGCATGAAAATGAATTTATCAAATTTACTATTGGAATTATCCAGTAATTGGGGTACATCTCTAATCCAAAGGTTGCATATTCTTTTGTTCTGTGACTATAAAATATCATGGTACTTCTTACAAAATGAAACAGTTAATTCTTAGTAATATGGATCCTTTTTCTTTTTTTATGATATTCTTTTTTTATTGGGTATTTTTTTTTCATTTTTTTTCCAATGCTATCCCAAAAGTCCCACACCCACTCCACCACCCACTCCTCCACCCACCCACTCCCACGTCTTGGCCCTGGCATTCCACTGTACTGAGGCATATAAAGTTTGCACTACCAATGGGCCTCTTTTTCCACTGATGGCTGACTAGGCCATCTTCTGATACATATGCAGCTAGAGACATGAGCTCCAGGGGGTACTGGTTAGTTCATATTGTTGTTCCACATAGAGGGTTGCAGATCCCTTTAGCTCCTTGGGTACTTTCTCTAGCTACTCCATTGGGGGCCCTGTGATCCATCCAATAGCAGACAGTGAGCATCCAATTCTGTGTTTGCTAGGCCCCGGCATAGTCTCACAAGAGACAGCTAGATCTGGGTCCTTTCAGCAAAATTTTGCTAGTGTATACAATGGTGTCGGATTTGGAAGCTGATTATGGGATGGATCCCTGGATATGGCAGTTTTTACATGGTGCGTCCTTTCGTCTCAGTTCCAAACTTTGTTTCTGTAACTACTTCCATGGGTGTTTTGTTCCCAATTCTAAGAAGAGCAAATGTGTCCACACTTTGGTCATCGTTCTTTTGAGTTTCCTGTGTTTTGCAAATTCTATCTTATATCTTGGGTATTCTAAGTTTCTGGACTTATATCCACTTATCAGTGAGTACATATCATTTGAGTTCTTTTGTGATTGGGTTACCTTACTCAGGATGATGCCCTCCAGGTCCATCCATTTCCCTAGGAATTTCATAAATTCATTCTTTTTAATAGCTGAGTAGTACTCCATTGTGTAAATGTACCACATTTTTTGTATCCATTACTCTGTTGAGGGGCATATGGGTTCTTTCCAGCTTCTAGCTATTATAAATAAGGCTGCTATGAACATAGTAGAGCATGTGTCCTTCTTACCGGTTGGAACATCTTCTGGATATATGCCCAGAAGAGGTATTGCTGGATCCTCCGGTAATACTATGTCCATTTTCTGAGGAACTGCCAGACTTATTTCCAGAGTGGTTTTACAAGCTTGCAATCTAACCAACAATGGAGGAGTGTTCCTCTTTCTCCACATCCTCGCCAGCATCTGCTGTCACCTGAATTTTTGATCTTAGCCATTCTGACTGGTATGAGGTGGAATCTCAGGGTTGTTTTGAGTTGCATTTCCCTGATGATTAAGGATGTTGAACATTTTTTCAGGTACTTCTCAGCCATTCGGTATTCCTCAGGTGAGAATTCTTTGTTTAGCTCTGAGTCCCATTTTTTAAATGGGGTTATTTAATTATCTGGAGTCCACCTTCTTGAGTTCTTTACATATATTTGATATTAGACCCCTATCTGATTTAGGATAGGTAAACATTCTTTCCCAATCTGTTGGTGGGCTTTTTGTCTCATTGACTGTGTCTTTTGCCTTGCAGAAACTTTGCAATTTCATGAGGTCCCATTTGTCGATTCTCGATCTTACAGCACAAGCTATTGCTGTTCTACTCAGGAATTTTTCCCCTGTACCATTATCTTCAAGGCTTTAACCTACTTTCTCCTCTATAAGTTTCAGTGTCTATGGTTTTACGTGGAGTTCCTTAATCCACAAAGATGTGACCTTAGTACAAGGAGATAGGAATGGATCAATTCACATTCTTCAACATGATGACCGCCAGTTGTGCCAGCACCATTTGTTGAAAATGCTGTCTTTTTTCCACTGAATGGTTTTTGCTCCCTTGTCAAAGTTCAAGTGACCCTAGGTGTGTGGGTTCATTGCTGGATCTTCAATTCTATTCCATTGGTCTACTTATATGTCACTATACCAGTACCATGCAGTTTTTATCACAATTGCTCTGTAGTACAGCTTTAGGTCAGGCATGATGATTCCACCGGAGGTTTTTTTATCCTTCCGCAGAGTTTTTGCTATCCTAGGTGTTTTGTTATTCCAGATGAATTTGCAGATTGCCCTTTCTACTTCTTTGAAAAATTGAGTTGGAATTTTGCTGGGGATTGCTTTGAATTTGTAGATTGCTTTTGGCAAGATAGCCATTTTTTACTATATTAATCCTGCCAATCCATGAGCATGAGATATCTTTCCATTTTCTGAGATCTTCTTTAATTTCTTTCTTCAGAGACTTGAAGTTCTTATCATACACATCTTTCACTTCCTCAGTTAGAGTCACACCAAGGTATTTTATATTATTTGTGACTATTGAGAAGGATGTTGTTTCCCTAATTTCTTTCTCAGACTGTTTATTCTTTGTGTAAAGAAAGGCCATTGACTTGTTTGAGTTAATTTTATATCCACCTACTTCACTGAAGCTGTTTATCAGGTATAGGAGTTCTCTAGTGGAATTTTTAGAGTCACTTATATATACTATCATATCATCTGCAAAAAGTGATATATTGACTTCTTCCTTGCCAATTTTTATCCCCTTGATCTCCTTTTGTTGTCAAATTGCTCTGGGTAGGACTTCAAGTACAATGTTGAATAGGTAGGGAGAAAGTGGGCAGCCTTGTCTAGTCCCTGATTTTAGTAGGATTGCTTCCAGGTTCTCACCATTTACTTTGATGTTGGCTACTGGTTTGCTCTAGATTGCTTTGATCATGTTTAGGTATGGGCCTTGAATTCCTGATCTTTCCAAGACTTTTATCATGAATGGGTGTTGGATTTTGTCAAATGCTTTTTCAGCATCTAACGAGATGACCATGTGGTTTTTGTCTTTGAGTTTGTTTATATAATGGATTACATTGATGGATTTTCGTATATTGGTCAATTTCGGAGAAGGTACCATGAGGTGCTGAGAAGAAGGTATATCCTTCTGTTTTAGGATAAAGTGTTCTGTAGATATCTGTTAGATCCTTTGTTTCATAACTTCTGTTAGTTTCACTGTGTCCCTATTTAGTTTCTGTTTCCATGTTCTGTCCATTGATGAAGTGATGTGTTGAAGTCTCCCACTATTATTGTGTGAGGTGCAATGTGTGCTTTGAGCTTTACTAAAGTTTCTGTAATGAATGTGGCTGCCCTTGTATTTGAAGCATAGATATTCAGAATTGAGAGTTCCTCTTGGAAGATTTTACCTTTGATGAGTATGAAGTGCCCCTCCTTGTCTTTTTTGATGACTTTGGGTTGGAAGTCAGTTGTATTAGATATTAGAATGTCTACTCTAGCTTGTTTCTTCAGACCATTTGCTTGGAAAATTGTTTTCCAGCCTTTCATGTTGAGTTAGTGTCTGTCTTTTTCCCTGAGATGGGTTTCCTGTAAGCAGCAAAATGTTGTGTCCTGTTTGTGTAGCCACTCTGTTAGTCCATGTCTCTTTATTGGGGAGTTGAGTCCATTGATATTAAGAGATATTAAGGAAAAGTAATTGTTTCTTCCTATTATTTTTGTTGTTAAAGTTGTCATTCTGTTCTTCTGGCTGTCTTATTTTAGGTTTGTTGAAGGATTAGTTTCTCGCTTTTTCTAGGATGTGGTTTCCATCCTTGTATTGTTTTTTTTTCTGTCATTATCCTTTGAAGGGACGGATTCATGGAAATATAATGTGTGAATTCGGTTTTATCATGGAATACTTTGGTTTCTCCATCTAAGGTAATTGAAAGTTTGGCTGGGTATAGTAGCCTGGGCTGGCATTTGTGTTCTCTTAGAGTCCGTATAACATCTGTCCAGGATCTTCTGGCTTTCATAATCTCTGGTGATAAATCTGGTGTAATTCTGATAGGCTTGCCTCTTTAGGTTACTTGACCTTTTTCCCTTACTGCTTTTAATATTCTATCTTTATGTAGTGTGCTTGTTGTTCTAATTATTATGTGTCAGAAGGAATTTCTTTTCTGGTCCAGTCTATTTGGAGTTCTGTAGGCTTCTTGTATGCTCATGGGCATCTCTTTCTTTAGCTTTAGGAAGTTTTCTTCTATAATTTTGTTGAAGATATTTGCTGGCCCTTTGAGTTGAAAATCATCATTCTCATCTACTCCTATTATCCGTAGGTTTGGTCTTCTCATTGTGTCCTGGATTTCCTAGATGTTTTGAGTTAGGATCTTTTTGCATTTTCCATTTTCTTTGATTGTTGTTTCCATGTTCTCTATGGAATCTTCTGCACCTGAGATTCTCTCTTCTGTCTCCTGTATTCTGTTGCTGATGCTTGCATCTATGGTTCCAGATTTCTTTCCTAGGTTTTCTATCTCCAGCATTGTCTCACTTTGGGTTTTCTTTATTGTGTCTACTTCCCTTTTTAGGTCTAGTATGGTTTTGTTCATTTCAATCACCTGTTTGCATGTGTTTTTCTGTTTTTCTATAAGGACTTGGAACTCTTTAGCAGTGTTCTCTTGTATTTCTTTAAGTGAGTTATTAAAGACCTTTTTTTTTTTTAACCAGGCAAGACCAATTATGTTTACAACAGTCTGTAGCAAACTTGGCCTTGGGGTTTCCCAGGGCTGGGCGGGGCAGGGCGGAGCAGAGCAGAGCAGGGTGGGCCTGGACAGCAAGCACAACAAGGACAGTGGCAACAGTGTACAGACACAGGACATTGGCTTCAGACAATGCAACAGCAGGGGTGTCCTGGCCACAGCTCTGATAGAACTGCCCCAACTCTCTTGCCTCCAGGTAGGAGGCTCCGTACATGCAACTCAGTCTCGAGGAAAGTTCTAGTCAGTCCAAGTCCAGAGACATCCCAGGCAGGTGGAGCTCTTCCGAAGGCTCAAGGAAAACAGGCATTTGGGCATTAGTTCAGGTTCCTGCTCCACAATAAGGCAACTTTTAAAAAAATATTATTTCCAAAAACAGAACAGAAGAAAAATTCCAAGGAGGGGGAAAGACATCACTTTCTATGGATTAGGTGGGCTCTGGTTTTTTGTCTTTTTTTTTTTTTTAAGTGGTCGATTTGTCTTTTTTTTTTTCTTCTTTTTTCTTTCTTTTTTTGTTTTTGTTTTTTTTGTTTTGTTTTGTTTTGTTTTTTTGTTTTGTTTTTCTGTTTTCCCAAGGATGGAAAGGTCAGAGAAAAAAATAAAATGAATCATCTTTCAATAGTCTCTTCTGGTGTGAGCAGCGTCTCTGTGGTGGGGTGAGGGGGCGAGGGGAGAGGCTGAAGCTCCCACCCCCACTGAGATCCTTTGGTTTCCTTCCCCCAGAGGTGGCAGAAGGGCATGTGGAACAGCAGGGACACGGTGATGGCAAACCCCAGGTGATCAAGGGGCTGGTGCTTCTGGGGCCCATGGGCACCGCCAGAGCCTTCTGGTGGGCTGCATAGTTGGCTTGAGGGAAGCAGGAAGAGGCAGAGGAGACAGGTCGGCCTAACAACCGCAGGAAGGGCTGAAGAGTGATTTTGGAAATGCAGACAAACTATCAATAATTTAAAACTTGATATATATATATATATATATATATATATATATATATATATATATAATCTCCCCCCTTTCTCTCCCCCCTTTCCCTCCCCCCTTAGAAGTTATGATGGAAGTCATGGTGACAGGAGGGGATGGGGTACTTGGAGGCTCCTGCCCAGGAGCACCGCTAATAGCCCAAATGGTATACACTGCTACTCAGCGCAAAGGCCCATTCTTGGTAACTCTAGGCCTGTCCCTTCTCTTGTTCACTCTTCTGGGCACCCCACAGATCCTCACCCCCACCCCCTCTATCACAAAACCCAGGGGGCTTCAGGCCATTCACTTTCCCAAAGTCAGTGTGTCCGAGTGCTGGCTTGTCCATTTGGCATCTTCTCGAGTGGCCTGGCCAGTAGGTGTCGTAGGGGGCTGGCTGATCCCAGTGGCAAGCCTGCTGGAAGACTGGGAAGGGCACTGCTTCCTGCCCTCTCCGCTGCCTCCTGCTACTACTGGGTGTCGCTTGTGGTTGCCTTCCTCGCCCATGGGGGGGTCCACTCGGAAGTCTTCTAAGCGGCGGAATTTGCCGAGGTATTCTTGCAGTTTGGGGTCAGTGTCCAAATTTTTGCCTTTGGAGTATTTCAAGAAGGCCCAGAACTTCTCCAATCCATAGAGCTGGCCAGCCTCATAGTCCTTCACTGTCTCCTCCTGGAAATCCTTGAATATGTCCAGCCGGAACTTTTTCTCTAGACCATAACTGTAGTATCGAAAAAGGCACTCCAAACCGTACCTACATGTAGCCTTCTTTGGCATCCTCCAGTGCGAGCTGCTTGAACTCTTCATACATCTTTATTGAAGTGATCTCGGAGGAAGAAGGACCAAAAGCGGAAGAGGGTGTTCATCTCCTGAGACTGGCCAATGCCCAAGCGCTTCCGCTCATTAAGGCAGCGCCTCCGATACTTGTGGTAGACGTGTTGTGTGAAGCCATTTTCCTTGAGCAGCTCATGGGAAGGATGCTGGAACTTGGGCAGTGACTGAGGGGTACAGCCATAGCTGCCGACTGCAGGTGTTCCCTCTGAAGGACTGGAGCTAATAGAAGAGTCCTGGGCCTGTGCTCCCGAGAATCCATCACCCAGCCCACATGACTTTCCAAGGGGGGATTCAAGCTGTGCCTTGTCTTTCTTTTTCGAGGCATCTTGGCATCTAGGGTCCATCCTTCTTTCACCACGGGGTAAAACTGTGGTGTCTGACTAGAGTCTTTGAGCTGGGGGGTCCGGGGTGTGCGGGGAGTCCTGGCATTTCGGTAGTTTGGAGACTCTTGGGACAGTGGTTGGTAGAGAACGGGCAATGGTAGATGGCTCGGGACCACCAAACAGCTTGTTGGCCAGGGCATCAGTAGGAACTTGCTGGAACCAAGGTGGCCCAGAAGGAACCTCCTGGTTAGGATCCACAGGGGGCTCAGGGGTCAGAGTGTCAAACTGTTCCCGACTAATCATATTCACTTTCTTGAAGTTCTCCACTTCTTGCTTGATCTGTGAATACTCAGGCTCAAACTTCTCAGTCCATAGGTCTTGTTTATAGTAGAAGAGTCCATCATTAATGACCTTGGCCAGTTCAGCACTCATCTTGGCACGAGAAGTGTAGTTGCCTGTACGGTCTCCTCCAGGGTGGCGACGCATGTAAGGTGGTGTTTGAGTGACGATGAGGATCTTATTGACATCCCGGTCATCAATTTCATAGTCAGAGTCCTCTTCAGACCAGGCAGTGAAGGTATTCTTCCACCCATCCATCTGCTCCATCTCCTCGTCAAACAGAAAGTCTAGTTCTTCTTGCTCATCCTGATCCTTAGACATCAGCTGCTGGGAGGGAAGCTGCTGAGGCAGAGCAGTTGGGTGGGAGAACCTGGGCTCCTCTGGCTTCTTGGGGCGTGCTGGTGAGGGCCGAGGCCTTTTCTTCACTTCAATCCAGCTCTCAGAATCCAGATCTGGGAGGCTGGCAGACAAGCCCTTGGGAAGGGTCTTCAGGTTGCTGACCTCCTCTGTTTTTGTTGGCACTGGGGTGACTGCACGGGGAGAGCCAGGTGCCGACTCTGTCTCTTTCTGGTAGTGCTGTCGGGGAACAAACTCTGGGCAGTTGAGAAGCTGAGAAAAATCAGTTTGTGAATAATCCACTATCGGGGGTCCAAGCAGTGGCCACTTTTCAGGTTCTTCCCTCCTGCGGACTTTCTCCTCAACCATCTCTACCACCTTGCTGTCCTTTAGAGCCGCAAAGATGAGTGAAATGTCAGTGGTTAGGGCCTGTACATGGTGAAAGGAAGCAATAAGGGTGATGGGAAGGAAGCCATCAGCATCCATTTTCCGTCTCAGGAAGAAGTCTCGCTCTAAATTGTCCACGCTGAAGTAATATTCAATCTGGCGCTTGATATAATCCTTGAGCAGCTCCTGGTCCATACTGTAAATCTCATTGCTGCTGACATTGTCAAAGTAGTAAGTGATGTTGTTCATATACTTGTGGGTGCGGGGCCCCTCTGTACCATCAAACTTTCGGTAGCCAAACTGGTAGTCAAAGTGGGTCCGAGTGCCACCCCGTCCACGGCCCCGTCCACGACCACGCCCCCGTCCACGGCCACGGAAGGAAGCCCGCGCCCCACCAGCCCCATCACTCTTCACACTCGATGTCTCATCCTGGTCGTGCCAAGCAGCAAGCAGGCTCCGCTTTGGTTGCTCTGGTTGCCAGGCTGGGGTGGCTGGGGCCACAGATATAGGCATGTAGGTGGCAGGTTCAGATCCTTTCATCTCCCCACGGATAGCAGGTGTATGTCTTGGCTCCTGTGGGCGAGTGGGACGGGAGGCCAATTTCTCTCTGGGTACTTCAGGCTTCATGTCTATTTGCAATGGAACCCACTTGTGTTTGCTCCCTTTCTTCTTCTGCCCGCCTCACTGGCAGTCCTCATCCCCATTCTTTTCCTCCCCCGATTCATCCGACTTGGTTTTTGGGCTCTCCTTACTATCACTTCCATCTCCTTTCTCTTGCTCCTTCATGTCCTTCTTGGGTGGCAACTTTCGAGCAGGCTGAGGCTTGTGGGACTGTGGCTGCACACTTTTGTGGGCTATCTCTCCAGGTGTAGGCTAGTTGATTGCATCTCCAAAATCACCAACCTTGCTGCCCTTATGCGGTTTAGGAGCAGCTGCCCTCACCACCTTGGCTGGAGCAGAAGGTTCTGGAGGCGGCTGTCCGTTCACCGTGGCCGGCGGCGGCGCGTGCTTCGTCCATGGGTTCACCTTGGGCGGCGGTGCCTCCACGAAGTCACTCCGACCGCCGTCCTCGCCGTCGCTCCCCGCTGGGGCTTCCGCAGCTGCGGGTGGTCGCGGGCTCTCGCGCTCCGCGCCGTCGCCCGGGCCCGACTCGGCCTGGGCGTCGGGCGCCGGCTTCTTCCTCGCCAGGCCGTGCTCCTCGGCCTGCAGCAGCGGGGCACCCGCCGCCAACAGCGGCTCCACTTGAGTGGCTATCTGCGCGGAGGGGCCGGGCGCGCCGCGGGCTCCGCTCGAGGCCGCTGGCGGGGCGCCGGGGCCCGGGCCGCGCGGACGCGCGCAGAAGGCTCCGGCGCGCCTAGCCGGCCTGGCGGACCTCGGTCCACCGCCTGCGTCCCCCCGCCCCCGGCCCGGGGCGGCACGGGGGGGGCTGCAGTGGTCTAAAGACCTTCTTTATGTCTTCTACCATCATCATAAGATATGCCTTTAAATCTGTGATCTGATAGAATGCATGGGGTTAGTTCAATCTTCTTGTATCTGTTGAGGCCTGTTTTGTAACAATGGTGAATTTTGAAGAAGGTACCATGAGGTGCTGAGAAGAAGGTATATTATTTTTTCTTAGTAAGGGTTTCTATTCCTGCACAAACATCATGACCAAGAAGCAGTTGGGGAGGAAAGGGTTTATTAAGCTTACACTTCCATATTGCTGTTCATCAGCAAGGAAGTCAGGACTGGAACTTAAGCAAGTCAGGAAGCAGGAGCTGACGCAGAAGTCATGGAGGGATGTTCCTTACTTGCTTGCTTCCCCGGGCTTACTCAGCCTGCTCTCTTATAGAACCCAAGACTTCCAGCCCAGAGATGGCCCCCCACACAAGGGGCCTTTCCCCCTTGATCTCTAATTGAGAAAATGCCCCACAGCTGGTCTTATGGAGGCATTTCCCCAACTGAAACTCCTTTCTCTGTGATAACTCCAGATGTGTCAAGTTGACACAAAACTAGCCCGTACACTTTTGTTTTAGGATGAAATGTTCTATAGATATCTGTTAAATCTATTGGGTCCATAACTTCTGTTAGTTTCACTGTGTGTCTGTTTAGTTTCTGTTTTCATGATCTGTCCATTGATGAGAGCAGGGTGTTGAAGTCTCCCACTACTATTGTGTGAGGTGAAATGTGTGCTTTGAGCTTAGTAAAGTTCCTTTTATAAATGTGGGTGCCCTTGCATTTGGAGCATAGATGTTCAGAATTGAGAGTTCATCTTGGTAGGTTTTTCCTTTGATAATGAAGTTTCATTCCTTATCTTTTTTGATAACTTTTTGTTGAAAACCGATTTTATCCAATATTAGTATGGCTACTCCAGCTTGTTTCTTGGGACGATTTGCTTGGAAAGAAATTTTCCAGCCCTTTACTCTGGAGGTAGTGTCTGTGTTTGTCACTGATATGTGTTGTCTGTATGCAGCAAAATGCTGGGTCCTGTTCATGTATCCAGTCTGTTCGTCTATGTCTTTTTATTGGAGAATTGACTCCATTGATGTTAAGACAAATTAAGGAATAGTGATTATTGCTTTCCATTATTTTTGTTGTTAGAGGTGGAATTATGTTGTGTGGTTATCTTCTTTTGGCTTGTTGAAAGACGATTACTTTCTTGCTTTTTCTAGGGTGTAGTTTCCCTCCTTATATTGGAGTTTTCCATCTATTGTAAGGCTGGATGTGTGGAAAGATATGGTTTAAATTTGGTTTTGTCATGGGATATCTTGGTTTCTCCTTCGATGGTAATTGAGAGTTTTACTGGGTATAGTAGCCTGGGCTGACATTTGTGTTCTCTTAGGATCTGTACAAAATCTGCCCAGGATCTTCTAGCTTTCATAGTCTCTGATGAGAAGTCTGGTCTAATTCTGATAGGCCTGCCTTTATATGTTATTTGGACTTTTTCCATTACTGCTTTTAATATTCTTTGTTTTGTGCATTTGGTCTTTTGAGTATTATGTGATGGGAGGAATTTCTTTTCTGGTCCAGTCTATTTGGAGATCTGTAGGCTTCTTGTATGTTCATGGGCATCTCTCTCTTTAGGTTTCAGAAGCTTTGTTTTATCATTTTGTTGAAGATAGTTACTTGCACTTTCAGTAGGGAATCTCCATACCTGTTATCTTTATGTTTTAGGTTAGGAGCTTTATTCATTTTGCATTTTCTTTGACTGTTGTGTCATTGTTTCCTATGGTATCTTCTGCACCTGAGATTCTCTCTTCTATCTCTTATGTTCTGTTCATGATATTTGTATCTATGACTGTTCTCTTTCCTAGGTTTTCTGTCTCCAGAGTTGTCTCTCTTTGTGATTTTTTTATTGTTTCTATTTCCATTTTTAGACACTGGATGGTTTTGATCAATTCCTTCACCTGTTTTGTTGTGCTTCTCAGTAATTCTTTAAGGGATTTTGGTGTTTCCTCTTTAAGGGCTTCTACCTGTTTGCCTGTGTTTCTTTAAGGGAGTTATTTATGTCCTCCTTAAAGTCCTCTATCATCATCATGAGATGTGATTTTAAATCAGAGTTTTGCTTTTCTGGTGTGTTGGAGTATTCAGGGCTCGCTGTGGTGGGAGAACTGGGTTCTGATGATGTCAAGTAGCCTTGGTTTCTTTTGCTTATGTCTTTGCCCTTGCCTCTCACCATTTGGTTATCTCTGGTGTTAGCTGGTCTTGCTATCTCTGAGTGTGGCTTGTCCCTCCTGTGAGCCTGTGTGTCAGCACTCCTGGGAGACCAGTTCGCTCCAGGAGGAATTTGGATATGGAGAGCTGTGGCACAGGGTCAGCTCCAGGGGACAGATGAAAACTGGACTGATCCTGTCCCTGGCTGTTCCTTGATTCTCATGTCCTCATGGCTCTGAGCAAGTCTCTCTTGGGCCCAGAATTTGAGCAGAAGTGATGGTCTCTTACCTGTGCTCTCAGGTGTGTCAGCACCCTTGGAAGGCCAGCTCTCTCAGGTGGGACCTGGGTATAGAGATCTGTGCTCTCAGGTGTGTCAGCACTCCTGGAAGACCAGCTCTCTTGGTAGTTTTGGTTTTTTAAACTAATTTTTATTAGATAAAAAGTAGTGTTTAATTCAGTCTACTACAGATCCCTTGTGCCCTTAAGTGTCTAGTTTCCATCCTCACTACAAATAAGCCCTCCCTTCATGTCACATATATTCCATTACCTTCTCCTTGCCCACTTCTTAGAATCGCTTCCTCACTACTCATGATCCCCTTTCTAGTTTCAAGCCTACACACACACACACACACACACACACACACACACACACACACACACACACACACATACCTATGCGTTTCCTGTTCTGTAGCCTGCCTCTTCTCTCTGAGACCAACTCTGCTGTGCAGGATTGTCATTTCATACAATCCTATTTGTTATATCTTGAAATTACTTCTTATTTCATTCTTCTAGTAATGTATACCTAGGTTTTCCAGAACCATTTTTTAAAAAAGATTGTTGTTTCATGTAATGCAAATTTTGGAACTCTGATTGAAAATTAGGTGGATATGGTCATGTGTTGTTGTTATTGTTACTGTTGTTTATATTTCTGGAGTCTCTATTGTAGTCCATTGATCTATGCATCTGCTTTTGTGTAGTACCATAGTTTGATACTATGGTCCTATAGTACATTTTTGAAATCACCCACTGTAATGGTTTCAGTATTGTTCCTTCTACTTACTGCTTTGACTATTCAGGGTCTTTTGTGATTCCTTATGAGTGTAAGATATGTTTTTCGAGTTACTTGAAGAATATCATTAGAGTTTTGATGGGATTTTATTGAATATGTAAGTGACTTTTGAAACTATAATAATATTTATAGTATTAATTCTGCCAAATCATACACATAAGAGGTTTGTCTGTCACCCAGTGAATTTTAAATTTTTCTTCAGTATCTTAAAATTTTCATTTTAGATCTTTTACCTCTTTGGATATGTTTACTTTTTTTTTTTTTTTTTGTTTTTTTTTTTTTGTTTGTTTTTTTTTTTGTTTTTTGAGACAGGGTTTCTCTGTATAGCCCTGGCTGTCCTGGAACTCACTTTGTAGACCAGGCTGGCCTCGAACTCAGAAATTCACCTGCCTCTGCCTCCCGAGTGCTGGGATTAAAGGCGTGCGCCACCACGCCCGGCTTATCACTGTTTACTTCCTTGATATTTTTAAGAAACTATTGTAAATGAATTTTTTTCTTGAATTCTGTCTTGCTAATTTTGTTGCCATATTTGTTACAGTTATATGGGGAGGCTACCATTGAAATTTGTTGAAATTTTTAAATTTTGTGACTTGGCTAAAAGTGGGCATAAATTCTAGTAATTTTCTGGTTGAGTCTTTTAATATAGCATGAGATGTCTGCTAATAAGCATTCTTCTACTTCCGACTTTCCATTATGTAACCATTTTTTTTTCTTATTGAATTATAGTTTTGAGAGTAGACATCATTGGCTCCTTCTTGATTTTAGAGAAATTATTTTCAGTTTTTCCACTACTCAGTATAATGTTAGATAAAAGTTTATCATACCGTAACCTTATTATGTTACTTTTTCCCTCATTTTCTCCAGAGCTTAATGCCATGGAATGATATTAAACAGTTTAAAATGACTTTACTGTCTGTAATGAGGTGATCATATGATTTCTGTCATTAAGTCCACTTATGTGTTGTATTTTATTGATTTGTATATTATGACACAACTTTGCATTATTTGTATGAAGGCAACTTGTTCATAGTGTAATTAATATCTTTATAATTAGTTTTTTAATTCAGTCTGAGAGTATTTTGTTGAGCAGTTTTGTGCCTGTATTCAAAAGAGATGCTGGCCTACAGTTTTCTTTTGCTGATATGCTATTATCTAGCTTTATTATCAAGCATCTACTAGATTTATAAAATGAATTTGTAGTGTACAAATGTGTATTTAAATGCATAAACAAAATTTCATATATATATATATATATGAAATGAAAATATTTTAAGATATAATAAAGTAAAAAGACACTAATATATGGGAAAAACATGATGTACAGGAAGCAATGCCAAGCCCTAAAAAGATAAAAATGGTAAAATGCTAGAGCAGTGTTGTTCTGGGTCTTTGAAACCTGGAGAGGAGAGTTAGTTGAACTTAATATTTCAAACCATGATTTGTGCATGTGTTGTTTCAGTATTGGACAACTCTCCAACTGTCCATGACAGTTGCTTACATTCATTGATATGCAAGGCTGCATATGACTTTCATTTTGTTACTTGTTTTCTAGTTTTACTACAATCCTTTCTATCCCTCTTTTATCAACTTTTCTTTTTTAAGTGATTTACTTAATTACCATATGATTTATTCTTCCTTACTATTTTTTGGTTTGTCTAGTGTAACATTTTCATTGTACTTATAAAAATAATCTTTGAACTATAATAAGCAATTTTGAATAAAAACTAAACATGATGAATAAAACCTAAGCATTATTTCTGTTTGATTGCTTTAATTTTTTATTATGTTTTATTATTTTATTTTGAGTCTCAGTATGTAGTAAAGACTGGATTTGAACTATGTAACGAAAGAGGACATAACATTCAAGATTGCCCTGATTGAGCATTTCATGTGCTGGAAAAACAGATATCTACCATTTCATCAAGCTAAGTCACTTCCATCTCTTTTGTTATGTTTTTCTGTATTGGAAAGCAATAGTAGTTTCTTCTCTTGCCCAGAAAAATATGTGATGAAAGCATATTGCAAGTAAAGAAGATTTATGTTGGCTCTCAGATCAAGGATGTAGAACATCATTGCAAGTACAATATAATAGCATGAGTCCGAAACAGCTAGTCACATTATGTCTATCACAAGGAGGCAGAGAAATGAATACTGCTCTTCTGCTCACATTCTATTTTTACTCTTTCTCATGGAATGCTGCATCCCACAGTTAGGAAGCATCTTCCTATTCACAGATACCAATTGTAGAACATCCTTCACAGACATTCTCAGAGGCTTATTTCCAAGTAATTCTAGAGCCTGTCAAGTTGTCAATCATATTAATCATCACAAACACACTCGAAGCTCAAGTTTTTCTAAATTTCTTGTTGTTTACAATGAACTAGGAGAATAGCTAAAAATTATATTCTGTCCACACAAATCTCCTTAGAGGGGCTTCTCCCACGTGTCTCATCTCTACTGGCCAAATACTTTACCTCCAAAATCTAATGACATTCCTGTAGCCTTCAAATCCATCAAACTGTGTCATTCACTAATGCCCAAAGCCTAATAAAAGCAACACAACCCTGTGGGAGGGCCAAGGCCCACATTATTATAGACTGATGTCCTTACAGAACTCAACAAGGCCACATCAGCCACAGGTAAGGCTAACTAATCTAATAGCTTAACTTGGGTTTTATACATTCCAAGATGCTGTATGTTTACACAGACCCCACCCTAAAGATAAAGTTTATTAGTGTAGACATAATTTTTTGCAACCTACTTTTTTTTAATTACTTTTATTCTTCAGTCAAGCCATTGCACCCCTCCTGGCACACCCGCCCACAGTTCCTCATCCCATTTTTCTTACTCTCTGTCTCCAAGAGGATGCCCCCCAAGGCCTCCCCACTCTCTGGGGCTTCATGTCTCTCTAGACTTAGGTGCTTCTTCTCCCTCTGAGAACAGACCAGGCAGTCCTTTGCTATATATGCTTAGGGGACCTCGGATCAGCTCATATATGCTGCCTGGCTGGTGGCTCAGTGTCTGAGAGATCTCAGAAATCTGGGTTAGTTGAGACTGCTGGTCTTCCTATGGGGTTGCCCTCCCCTTCAGCTTCTTCAATCTTTCCCCCAGTTCCTCCATGGATGTCACAGACTTCAGTCCAATGGTTGGGTGTAGGTATCTGTTTCTGTCCCAGTCAGTTGCTTGTTGGGCCTCGCAGAGAATAACCATTCCAGGCTCCTGTCTGTTAACACACCATAGCATCAGTAATAGTGTCAGGCCTTGGAGCCTCACCTTGAGCTGGATCCCAAGTTGGCATGATCACTGCACTGCCTTTCCTTAAGTCTCTTCTCCATTTTTGTCCCTGCAGTTCTTTTAAACAGGAACAATTCTGAGTCAGAATTTTTGACTGTAGAATGGCAACCCCATCCCTCCACTTGCTATATATATGTCTTTCTACTGAAGGTGGACTCTCCCCACCATAGGGCACTTGAGCTAAAGACCCTCCCTTTGAGTCTTGAGAGTCTCTCACCTTAAAGGTCTATTGTACATTCTAGAAGGTCCCCCACCTCCCACCCTCCGAGGTTGCATATTTCCATTCATTCTGCTGGACCTCTGGGTTTCTCTCCTTTCGCCCCCCACCCCATACCTTATCATGTTCCCCCTTTTCCCTCCCCATGTCCACTCTCACCCATGTCCCTCCCTCCCTCTGCCTCCCAGGATTATTTTCTTCTCCTTCCAAGTTGGGATTGAAGCATCCTCACTTGGGCCCTTATGCTTGCTAACTTTCTTGAGCTCTGTGGATTTTCTCCTAGGCTTTCTGTACATTTTTGAATAATATCCACTTATTAGTGAGTACATACCATGTATGTCCTTTTGGGTCTAAGTTACCTCATTCAGGATGATATTTCTAATTCCTTCCTTTTACCTGCAAAACCTATGATGTTTTCAAACTACTATTAATAAGCCTTCAACCTCGCCTCTATCCCACCACTCAGCAGACTTTGTGGAAGAGAAAAGTATTTAGGATATGGGTGAAGTGGACCTGTTCAGCAGTAGTTCTTTCAGAATGAAATCAATCTTCTTTGTCAGAAGTTCAGTCCTGTATCACACATCAGATATGACTCAGCAGCTGTAGACCAGTCCTCTAGGCTGGCAGATACCACAATGGAACTGACAACTACATTTCAGTCCTTTCTGCAGGCAGACACCAGGCATGAACCAGCAGCTGCAGTTCAGTTTTGAAAGAGCTGCCAGCCTCACCAATCCACCTAAGATGAGGCCACTGAAGCAGTTTTTGGGCAAGTTTCTCTCAATGGTGGCATCATCATATGTTGAGCTCAACAATACTATGTAAAGTGAACCAATAGCTTCATTTTTAGCGAAGTATAGTGACATAGAAGAAATTAAAGCAAGGCTCAGTGCTTGTTTCCCACTGCCTGTGGGGTCATATTTATACTCCAGCAAGCATCCTTTCACAGGTTTGCTATATCCAAACGCCATTTCACCTGAGTCTGCTTCAGGAAAACTGTCTTTTATGTGTTTACTTTAGCAAGACATCCTTTCACCTGTGTGCCCCCAGCAAAACAACATTTGACATAACTAACTTTCCAAAGAAACTAGAAGTTTCCACAACACATTAGTATCTCCTCTGTCTTGAGTTTCATCAACCAAGCACAATTCTACAGCAAAGTCCTGTCCTGTAAACCTACTATCCAAGATTAGGGTAGTGTTGGTGAAGGCAATCATTTGGACACCTAGGCTGATGCTAAACTCAACTGATCTTAAGGTTCACAGATACAGACTTATGGTAAGGTGAATTAATCTTAAATATCATAGATTCATGAATCCACAGATTATGGGGAGTGCACCAAGTCCAATCTATCAAAAATATGAATATATTGCATCAGGGAGCTAGACACTGTCTGATAACAGTAGTTGTAGCACTGTTAGAAGACAGTCTCCTGGTAATACCTGCACTACCTCAAGATGGATGGTAAGAATAATCCATTGGCTACCACGATGAACATTACTGATCTTGACTGTTTCTCAAAGTCATAGGCACATGCAAATTTTCAGTACAATGACGGGTGTTTTCTATCTAGGACCATTCCACAGGTCCACGTGGCATAACTCAAAACTTGTGTGTCTTACTGACATGAAGACCTTTGTCTGATACTAGTGCTGGGTTAGAGGCTTGATCTGTGAGCCTTTGCCTATGTATCTTGCCTTCTACTCAGTGCTAGACCTCGCTGTCTAGAGAGAGAGCCTCAAGACAAACACATGTGCAAAATATTGTACCTTGCTCCCCAATGAAGGGAATCATGTTTTCTTATCAACTACTTATGGGCATAATGTTTTGTATTCTGTGTAAAGTTTATCCTTGTATAATTCAAATGCTTATTTCTCTGCCCTCATATCTTGTTTCAATCTGGACATGGCATTGTAAAGCTTACACCAAAAATCTCCTGTCTCAACTTTGTGTAAACAGTTCTTTCCATTTACTTTCTGCCTTGTCAATAAATGCTGATCATCCAATGGCTAGGCAAAATAGAGGACAGGGTGGGACACCTGCCAGCAGAAAAGAGAGAGAGGAAGAGGAGGAAAGTTAGATAAGCAACAGAATGGAGGAATTGGACCCATGAAGAAGGGGTCTGAAGCCACAGATCAACAATATGCAACTATCATGGGATGGGGCTGAAAGGTAGCCAGATTAGTATACAAGATAAAGATAGATCATTTAACTGCTCAGCTATTGAGGTGCAGCTTTGACAATCTTATTTCTTCTGTGTGATTACTGGAGAATAGCATCTGGTAAAGAAATACAGCTGCTGGATTAATTCGCTGTTATATTTACATGAAGAATAATTCATTTACAGCTACTAGATATCAAAGATGAGAGGTACATAGTTAGCACTAGTGTTCCAACATGTGGCTATAAACCTGATAGTCTGAATGCTGCTGCTTTGCTAAAAACCATGTCTTACCATATACAGCCTAGTATAAAATATTGACTCTAAGATTTAGAGTTACTTCTCCATTCTTGTCTCAGGCATTAATTTCCTTCCCTAAAAGCTGAGATGTTTGTAGTTGAGGGAGAAAGGATGTGGTTCTTTCCTCTTCTTTTCTTTAATGTCTTTACTTTGCCATACTGAGAGCAGTCGCCATGATCTCTCCAATGATTCTTTCATCTTGTATCAAAGTATTCATATGATAAATAAATTTTGTGTCTATAAAGAGATATTCCTTAAAAGATCTTACTAAGCCATCATCTTGTTTATGTCCTGAATTATTTTTTAATTATGCATTTATATGTGTGTGAGTGTGAGTATGTACACATAAGTTCAATGTGAGCTGATTAATGTTAGTGCTGGAAACTGAACTCTGATGTTTGGGGATAGCAGTATGTCCTCTCAACCACTACTGAACCATTTCTTCACCGTCTATTTTTCATGTTACAAAATCAATCTCAAACCTTGCCAACTAGTCTACTTTCTATACAGATCTTTTAGTTATTTAGCAAATATGCAAACACTGTCATTCTGGCCACAGAAGTAGCAGCAAGAAATAAAATAAGTGAGTAAAGTGATAATGTCAATCTATAAACCACAGTGAGCAACTTGATTTTGTTTCTTGGTTTTCTATAGTCCTGATTTATAAATGATTAATTTTTATTTTTGAAATTATAATTATAAAATTTTCCCTTTTCTTTCCTCCCTCCAACTCCTACCCCTGTATAGCCCCTCCCCTTCTCTCTCAAACTCATGGCCTCCTTTTTCCATTAATTTAACATTTTTTACAAGTAATTGGCATGATCACTGAAATATTGTTCATCTAATTTAAGGTAAATGAAAAGTGAAAATCCATGAAGGACACTGATAAGAAATTAGTCAAAAGAATTAGTGGATCATTTATAAAAGAATAATTATGGTCTCTATGTTTGTATAAAGACTCTAGGAAGTTAGAACATTATGAGGAACACAATACTTATTACAGGTGGAGCACTTTGTGGGACACTTCAGTGATGCCATCTCTATCATTAAAACTATAGCTGATCTGGTCTCTCTGATTCCAGGTGCCATGACTAAATTTTTACTACCCCTTACAATTGATTCTTAAAGCTATAATCTCACTGTGATAGTATTTGGAAGTAGAAGTACTGGGAAGTAATTTTGTTTACATGTGGTCCTGTGGATAACATTCTCATGATGGGATCCTCTTAAGACTAAGAATACATTTGCCTAGGAATTTCATAAATTCATTCTTTTTAATAGCTGAGTAGTACTCCATTGTGTAAATGTACGACATTTTCTGTATCCATTCCTCTGTTAGGGGCATCTGGGTTCTTTCCAGCTTCTGGCTATTATAAATAAGGCTGCTATGAACATAGTGGAGCATGTGTCCTTCTTACCGGTTGGAACATCTTCTGGATATATGCCCAGGAGAGGTATTTCGGGATCCTCCGGTAGTACTATGTCCAATTTTCTGAGGAACCGCCAGACTGATTTCCAGAGTGGTTGTACAAGCTTGCAAAATTCCTAGGCAAATGGATGGACCTGGAGGGCATCATCCTGAGTGAAGTAACCCAATCACAAAAGAACTCACATGGTATGTACTCACTGATAAGTGGATATTAGCCCAGAAACTTAGAATACCCAAGATATAAGATACAATTTGTGAAACACATGAAACTCAAGAAGAACAAAGACCAAAGTGTGGCTACTTTGCTCCTTCTTAGAATTAGGAACAAAACACCCATGGAAGGAGTTACAGAGACAAAGTTTGGAGCTGAGACAAAAGGATGGACCATCTAGAGACTGCCATACCTGGGGATCCATCTCATAATCAGCCTCCAAACGCTGACACCATTGCATACACTAGCAAGATTTTGCTGAAAGTACACTGATATAGCTTTCTCCTGTGAGACTATGCTGGGGCCTAGCAAACACAGAAGTGGATGCTCACAGTCAGCTATTGGATGGAGAACAGGGCCCTCAATGGAGGAGCTAGAGAAAGTACCCAAGGAGATAAAGGGATCTGCAACCTTATAGGTGGAACAACAATATGAACTAACCAGTACCCCAAGGAGCTCGTATCTCTATCTGCATATGTATCAGAAGATGGCCTAGTCGGCCATCAGTGGAAAGAGAGGCCCATTGGTCATGCAAACTTTATATGCCTCAATACAGGGGAACGCCAGGGCCAAGAAGTGGGATTGGGTGGGTGGGGGAGTGTGGGGAAGACTTTTGGGATAATGTTGGAAATGTAAGTGAAATAAATACCTAATAAAATAGAAAAAAGAAGAAAGAAAAACCACAAAAAAAGACTAAAAATACACAGTAGCTCCTCTGTCATGTAAGGGGAGAGAGATTCTTGCAAAGCAGAAAGAGAGCTGTAACTAAGAGGTGAATCAACTGGTACCTTGTTCATAAGATTCTAGCCTCAAGAACTGTGTGAAAATAAGTGCCTACTGTGTATTCCACCAGTCTGTGGTAATTAATTACAGCAGATCCCACAGGCAAAGATATCAACCTAGAATGTCACTGAATACCATACCTTCAGGTTAAATCTTCTCACTGTTTTTCCCCCCATGGTTTATAGCATAGATACCTTTTCTATTGGATATTTTCTTTACTTACATTTCAAATGTTATCTTATTTCCTGGTTTCCCCTCCGAAAACCCCCATCCCATCGCCCCTCCCTCTGCTCACCAATGCACCCATTCCCACTTCCCTGTCCTGGCATTCCATTACCCTGGGTCATCCAGCCTTCTCAGGACAAAGGGCCTCTCCTTCCACTGATGTCCAACAAGTCCATCCTCTGCTACATATGCAGCTGGGGCCATGGGTCCGTCCATGTGTAATCTTTGGTTGGTAGTTTAGTCCCTGGGAGCTCTGGGGATAGTAGTTGGTTCATATGGTTGTTCCTCCTATGGAGCTATAAGCTCCTTCAGCTCTTTTGGTCCTTTCTCTAGAAACTCCATTGGGGACCTTGTGCTCAGTCCAATAGTTGGCTGAGAGCATCCACCTCTGTATTTGTCAAGCACTGGCAGAGCCTCTCAGGAGACAACTATATCAGGCTCCTTTGTGGAGCAGAGACTGAAGGGAAGACCAACCAAAGATTGCCACACCTGGGGATCCATCCCACATACAGTCACTATTGTGGATGCCAAATCATCTCACTATTAGAGTTATTTAGACTATTTCTCTGAAAGATGATAAGCATTCAATAGTTCTTTTGTTTGGGGTCTTGCCCTGAAGTCACAACTTTATTGCATGTAGCCTCAAGCTTTTCCTTAAACATCTTATCTCCTTGATAATTGGATTTAGCTCCATTGCACTTCCTGGTGACTCTTTTCACCTCATAATACACACTTTGTATTTTCTTTGCTTAGCTTGCTGACTCCCTTTCATTATAAATCTGCATATTAGTTGCCACTAATAAAGCAAGGAACACAATAAATACAAGGCTGTTTGTTTGGTTTTTAGCTTTTCTGCCAACACAATTATTCCAAAACTCTTCAATTTAGCTTCAGGCAGATATTTTGGGTAAGGGTATAAAACAGCCACATTCTTTGCCAAGTTGTCACAAAAAAATATTTCTATATTGACACTTATTCCTATACTTTTCCTCTGAAACTTCATGAGCCAGATGACTGTCATAATAATCTACATTGCTCTGAGCAGCACTGTGTTCCCTGTTCCTATGAGTATGGCCAATTAAACCCCACTTAAAGAGTTCAACTGCTTTCCTAATCTAAAAAAACCCAGCTCCACATTCCTCCAACAAGAAGAGTGGTCAGGCTTGTCAAAGTAAGAACTCTCAGCCACCTCTCCAGCACCATGTCTGCAGGCATGCCATCATGCTTTCCCTTATAAGAGTTGCCATTGTCATGGTGTCTCTTCAAAGCAACAAAACATTAAGACAGAAGTGAATCTCAAGAAAGTTTATTTCTAAAAAGTTCCTCTCATTGTTTTGAGGCAGGCACCATCTTGGGACATAGGTTTTAGGAAATATACCAATCTACATACATGTAATTTCTCCATAGACCATTCAAAAACTTCTAAGTCTTTATCAGATCATTTAAAATTTGTGGATTCTTCATACTAGCTATTTCAGCAGACATCATTTGTCATAGGAAGAATATTTAGATTGCTAACTGTGATAAGTAATGAGATTTATTTTGTCCCTACTTTTTCTAATTAGCAATTCTAAAGTGAATATTTATGCATTTTGTTTTGAAACAAAGTTGGGATTTTATTAAAGGTATGTTAACATAGGCTTAAAATGAGCATTATAGAAAGGGATACTCATAAGGAAATATGTACCCAACAACATAGATACAATTTCCTTAAAGAGTTTCTTCATTTGTATCTATATAATAAAGAAAAGTTTAATGTCAAAAGTGGCTAGAAAGAAAATCACAAATAAATCTATTTACTCAAACAATGGTACTTACATTGATTTATAAAGTAGATTTTCTTTTTCCCTTTGTAGATTCTGTATCTGTTGCATATAAAATTATTTCCATTTTATGCACTTGGTATTTCTCCTTTCAATTATTTCCTCACGAGACATTTAAAACATTCCCCATTGGTATTTCTATTAGAAGAACCCCCCCCCAAGCTGAATAAATATGTCACCCTTTGTTCTTAGTATCAGGGTAATAACTGCCAGGGGTATAGTCTAATAGCTGTACCTATGATGATTGGTGGCTAGAAGCAGCACTTTAGGGAATTATTCTGGAAAACTTGAAAACAGGATTTGTGTATATACTGCAGGCCACATACCAAGTCTAACTTGCATGATGCTACATAATACTCTGTCTATGATAGTAGGTGGTGATGACACTGATGGTGATGATGATGATGATGATGATGGTGGGTGGTGATATTATGGTTCTAGAATGACATGCATCATGTGTATATCAAATCACCATATAGTATATGGAAAGCTGATAATTTGATTGATTTGAGAAGAATCAACTGGACTGGTCCTCAGAAGCCTTGAGTACTAATGCCAGTCTGATCACTAATTAAATTCATATGAAATTTCTTTCCTTCTCATTGGGAATCTACTTTCCATGTATTGGATTAAAGCTTTGATTTTGAAAATAAGACTACTCACTTATTTGCTAAATGTTGTAAAGGGAAAAAAGGGAATCTTTAGTCTGTCAGTTATGTCAAAGCGACTCTTACTGCTTTGTACAGAGTGTCAGTTCACTAACACATGAGCTCATATAACACATATTAAAAAAAAAACAGAGTGAGATAAAAGCTGAGTGTTAGCTGGGCGTGGTGGCGCACGCCTTTAAGCCCAGCACTCGGGAGGCAGAGGCAGGCGGATTTCTGAGTTCGAGGCCAGCCTGGTCTACAAAGTGAGTTCCAGGACAGCCAGGGCTATACAGAGAAACCCTGTCTCGAAAAACCAAAAAAAAAAAAAAAAAAAAAAAAAAAAAAAAAAAAAGCTGAGTGTTTAGTTTTCTACATTTGCCAAAGTGAAAAATCCAACTAGACTCTCCACACAGGGCTTTATGTCTATGTTGTTCAGAACTCTTCGATATCTAATTAGGAAAAAAAAAATTATCTTCCAAAGGCATGTAATAGCTGGTTTATTTGTCCTCTAGATAAAAAATGCTGTTCAATACTATTGTCATGTACTCATGAAAGGCATCTAACTCCATCATCCTGAGTTTTAAGACACAGTGCCTGGCCTAAAGGAAGAATGCCAGCCACTACTTGGGGAAATGCCCTGCTGTTGTTTACGTCCTAATGACAATGCTACAAGTATGTTACTAAAACAGAGTTGAATTCTTAAAGGAAAATAACCACAAAAGTCCCTAGGAGTTTGACCTTTTCCTTTAACTTTTTCAAATCTACTCAAAGTCTATTTATTAGAAATTTTCCCACTTGCAATTATACAGGAGAGTTGAAGTTCAGCAAATAGCCTATCTATGAATCTCAGGAAGTCTCAAGTAAAAACCGAGGTAACTGACAATTGATGCTTCCCATAATAATGTACCTTAAGTTCATTTCAGGAAGTGAAAGCAAGAACTATATCACAAGATTATAAGCTACCAGCTTTAAGGAGAAATGAAATTACAGAATGACTGAAGAACCTAGCTGTTCATAACAATGATTCAATCATTTTGAAGTTGAAGTCAGTATATCTTCATTTGGATATCATCATTGTAGATACATTATCGTGAATACTTACTTAAAGGATGTTTTGTAAAATTGTAATATGATCTTGAACATTTACAATCATTAAACCAAGATATAATAAGACCATTTTGGAGCTAGAGATGAAAGAGATCTTGCCTAATCTGACGGCCCCTATACTACGTATACAAAAGCAAATAGACAGTCTCTACTAGCCCTTGATGAAAAAAAACACACAATGGTGTGATTGGGGATCTAAAGTTCTAAACTATCTGTGGGCACTTTTAAGATGATTATTATATCAGTTTTAACATTTTGGTAAGTTTATAGCCAATAACCCTCTGTCATTTTACTTACAAATAATGTTTCTATTTTCAAAGTTTTCACAATGCATTAACTGTTAAAAACTTTTTTATTTATCTAGCTGATTTCTTTCCATCCTGTTTTAACTAAAAACAATTATGGACCTAACTGAATAATTACTCCAGTTTATTCTACCATAATAATTCTTATCAAACCAGCCTTTCATTCTTCATCCAAGCACACATTATGTACTGCACACATTAACTGAATTCACTGTTTAAATGTTAGCTTCAGTCTCAGAAACTTCAGGGAGACTGGCTTCTTTGGAAAACTAACCCATGAAAAGGATCAAATCTGAAAGTATCAAGAATCTGGGGTATATCCTGTCCTTCATGGTCACTGCCCCAGAGTTTCCTGGGGAAAAAATGTTACCCAAGATTGGGTAAAGCCTTTTCTGGGCCCTGCAATTGATAGCTGAAATCCAAAGATGAGTATAAATTATACTGACCTATACAAGCACATAACAATGCACTAAGAATGCTTTTTCATTAATAATTTATTCACTTTACATCTCAATTTCAGCCCCCATTCCTCTCAGTTTCATTCTTATAAATCTCTCCCCCATTACCCCCTCCCCTTCTCAGAGAAGTGGAAGCTCACCCATGAGTACCATACCACCCCACCATGGAACATCCAGTCCCAGCAGGACTAAGTGCATCCTCTCCCATTGAGGCCCAACCAGGCAGTCCAGGAGAAATATTTTGCAATTTTTATAAAGTTATTCCCTGTCAAGAAACATGATGATCATCCCCCATGTGCTGAATCACTAGTACTGCCAATTTCTATAAAAACACTAATGTTTTCTACACCTGGAATAGTGAGACAGAAAATTAATTATCCTAAATGGAGAGTGTTGTCATACATGGGATGCCCCTAATGAAAAATAATATGAAGACTATTTAAATCCAAATTATGCAAAATCACATTCATATATGAATATTTTATTCAAATACAGAAGTAAGCCGGTATGAGGTCACAATAAAGCATCACACAAAATATAGCATCTTTATTTAATTATTGTATTAATTTTAGGCCATGTTAATCATGTGACTATCAGCATATAATAGGTATTTTGATGAAATGGGAAAGTAAGCATAGGAAAGTGGAATTTTTAAATCTGAAGCTATAAATGCAGTATTAAATTTGACATTAGCAAAAAATATGATATTAGCTAAACATTATTGTTTTATATAGTACTATATAATCTCAACACTTTGGGTATCTTTGCTACATAAATAAATATTAATACACACTACTGTGCCTAAGAAAATTACCCACAAGAATGCTGTCTACATATATTTCATTCAATTTTCAAAAGTACAAACTTAAATCAAATGTATTCCATGTGAATAATCTTCCTTGAAATACTAAAATCAAGCAAAACAATAAGACAATATACACAATATTTTCAGTCTTTACGTAACAGTAAATCAGTTTTCCAAAATTGTTGCCCATTGTCTTTTCAGAATCAAATATCTGAATGATTGAAATTGATTGGACAAATATGGCAGATGATGAGAAGTAGTGAAGGAGTGAAAAGCAAGGCATTCTAAGGAGTTCAAGCTACAGGACTGGACGAAAATGTTTGATTTAAAAATCACTAGCTATGAAGACATTGAGCTGGTTCATTCTCTAGAATTTAATAAGGAACAAAGCACTTATTTGAGGAGATTATTAATACATAAAGTTATTAACATATTACACATTAAAAGGAAGTTTATAACAGAAGCTCATAGCAATCTATTTACAAGCAATAATGTGTGATGATCATTTCACTATTCATAGGAGAAATGTGAGCTGTTAGCCATGAGATCTTGTTTCCAATATGGCAATAGAATATAACATTTTAAAATGAGAATTAGTTAATTTAGTTTCAGTTTCAAATTTTACACATTTTCTTTTATCTTATGTCAAGATCTTGATTGTAGAGAATCTGAATAGTGTAAAACATTGCCAAAAGAATCTCAGAAGTAGTTGGCAGTTTGCTATATACTTCAGTTAGTCAACCTGTGTACCTTCCTTCCTCTCAGATTTAAAAACAACAAGGAATAACACAGTAATATAAAAGTGTTAATCCTTGTGCCAGTAGAGTTTAAAATAAAATGAAGTTTAATTCAAATGGAACCAACTAAAGTCTCCATTTTCCTTAATCTTTCCATCAAAGTCTCTTAAAAATGTCAGATAAATTGTATTATTTTTCTATAGGCTCTTCGAATCTACACACAAAAATAGTATATACACATGCAAAACAAATTCTCCCAGGGTATTCTATTTGTCAGTGTAAATAGTCCTGTGTACCATAAATAAGAGGAAGGTTATTCAAACACCGATCATATGCCTCTAAAATTGCTTTAATACAGTTCCTTCCTCGTACTGCTTTTGTGGTTAACAAACCTTAGTGACAATATGTACAGACAGAGCATATGTGAAAACTACTAAAGGTGTCAAAACAGAGAGAAAACATAAATGGTCACACATCATATTTATTGTACTTATATCCTACAAGAATTCAGATGGACCAAAATAATTTCACAAAATTAACACCACCACAAAGGAAACTTTATGAGACCTAAAAAGCATGAGAACGCAATTGTTACTGTAGTTTCTTATTTGACATAGCCAGTCTTTAGGTGATTACCATTATAGATGTCATACAAATTCCCGACTAGCTTGGTTTGATATTTGTAAGTTAGGAGTGCTTAATTCGGTACTGTTTCTGTGGGAAACATTACGAAGATTACATAGTGCTAAAGAGTGGAGAAGGGCTTCTCGGGCTTTGGGTGCCTCTATGTTCTGCTCTTGAGAGATTTGAAGGCTAATTTGATTGACATTATTCATCATTATGCTAGAAGTCATGAGGTTGGTTATAGAGAGGCACCTGGTAAGATTTTCTTCCAAAAACTGTTTGTAGAGTTCATCCACCTTTCTTTCAATATAATTATTAAGTATAGAATTAGAGAGGGGTTGCTTATGTAATAGCATGCTTTTTTCTCGAATTTCATCACCATTGAATAATTTTGAGGTAGATGTTTTCTCGAGAGGCTCCATTTTAGGAGAGTGGCCCAATGGTATATCCACTGAAAGTAAAAGAGGACCATTACAAACATCATCATGTGTGTGTTCCACAAAGCAACCAGAATCATACATGTTTCTAATGTGGTCACCTCCTATCTGTAGGTCAGGATAATTCTGGCAAATACTTGTACATGACCAGGATCGATATAAATCCAGTTGTGTTTCATCCTGTCCCCTCTTTGGAATGGGCAATGCAACAGATACATTTCCTGGAAGAGGTGTACATTTGCATTTTGCAATAGGTAGCTCATCCATAGATTTGATTTGAGATGAATCATTGTCTTGTTCAGTTACACTTCCTTCTATAACTTTCTCTTGGCTTCCAGTCTTTAAAGGGGGAAGTGACTTGTCCAGTGTATCTAAAAGCTTATTTTCCCAATTTTCCTTTTTGTCATTTGATGTCTTCTTACATCTTAGTGGTTTGTAAAGTTTTGCATGTCTCTGTTCTTTGTAGAGGAATTTAGTTAGGAAGGCTTCTCCAAGCATTTTCTTAGACAAGTTATAAAATATGAGTGAACTGTACTCCTAAAATATAAAATAACTAATTAAGGCAATGTAATATAATTTTTTTTCTCTGACATGAACCATGTTCTAGGGAAGAACTGTTGCTTAAGAGACAGAGGATAAAACTAGAAATTCTTTGATTCCTTTTTATCACTGTTTAGCCCTGAAGAATTTACTTATTTCTGGCTCTCAACTTCCTCAACAGTTAAATTATAATAATGCCCTTTCCATTTTCATTGGACTATTGTGAGAATATTGCATAGCATCTACGCAAATGTTTAAAAACTGCAAAATCAGAGATATGCTTAACATTATATTGAGCTGGGGTTTTTTAGTATTTATTTAGAAATTAATAAAAATGCCTTGCCTTTTACTGTCTAAAAGGGCACTTAAAATAAAATTTATACCTATGGAAAATTTCTGAACTAAACTATAATCATAGCTATCTATATTTTTCCTATAATGTAGGTCTCTGCTTTTTCCTTCTCCATTCTTTTTAATTTTTTCCTTTTTCTTCTTTTGGACTCAAAGCTCCCTTCCTTATTTGCTATTTCATGCTTTTACATCATTTATTAATACAAGTCTAAGAGTTTCAAATTTCACTGTAAAATCTATGTAAAAAGTCAGGCATAATGCTTCACACCTGCAATCACAGAACTTAGCAGGCTGAGGCAAAAGTATCTTAAATTCAAGGTCAGCCTGGGCTAAATGGCAAAACCTGCCTCTTACATAGCAAAATTAAACGTCAACTCTATAAGAATGAAAAAGGTCAAGTTGCCTTCATTCAAGATAAAGATTTCGTCTCATAAGTCTATGTTATATATTACATATGTTTCCATGAAACCTATCTATGTTATTATTTGAAAGAATTTGAGAAGAAAATGAAACACAAATAAAACTAAGAATTTAGACTTACGTTTTCCAAATATCAGGATACCTAAAGATTTGCTCCTCTGAGACGCCAACAATCCAAACTCAGAAAAAGTCCTTTCTGTCTGGTTTGCTTCTCAGCGTCTGCTTACATCTTACAAAGGATGACAGCTTTAATCACGTAAATTGGTTCTGCTTTCCGTTATTACCCCAGGACTGCAAACCTAATAGGAAAATGATGTGGGCTGGTCACATGTGAGGTACGGTAATGACCATGTACCAAAAGAGGATCTTGAAAGTGTTTCTTCAAGTTCCCAATGACAATGGGTGGGAAAATGTTAGCAGTAGTAGAGTTCTTAATATACATAAAGACAGAGACAGGGTTATTTTCACTTTTAAGTAGGACAAAGGTGGAAGAGCCTCAGCATCTTCTGTAAAAAGGAGTAATTTTAAACAAACCAAATGAACATCAAAAATAAACTGATTGAATAAATTTTGATACATCCATGACAGGAAATATGAAAACCTTCCTTTAAAAATATTTATTAATTCATACATTTATGAGATGAAATACTAAATTAAACATTTATTTAAACATGTTTTATTAATTCTTTCAAGAATTACACCTTTCTCTCCTTCTCCTCAGAAGCCACTGACTGTCAATAGATGTTCAGTTACGGGGTGTGAGGTTATTAGCCACTCTGCCCTCCACGTTCAAAAGTTGATTAGCTTGATACTGTACAGGTCTTACACAGGTACTCACAGCTGCTGTGAGTTCATGTGTGCAGTGGTCATGTCCTGTCCAGAGGACACTGTTTTCCTCTGCTCCTTCCTGACCTTTAGATTTTATAATCTTTCCATGCCCTCTTCCACGATGGTCTCTGAACAAATGGAGCATTTCTAATGATTTTATGATAGTGAATTGATTATTCTTTTATTTGATTTTCTGTTTACTACTCAGTCTCACAATGTAGCACTGGGTGACCTAGAATATGTTATGGAGACTAGAATGGCCTTAACCTCATGACAATCTTCCTGCCTCTGCCTCCCAAGAGCTGAGATTATAGGCATGTGTCAACACATTTGGCTATATGACAACATTATAAATTGTCATGTAGATTATTTAAGAAACACACAATTATTCATTTTACAGAGAAAACAAAGGAAAAGAAATGGAATGTATGTTTTTTACAGTCACAATACTAGTAACTAATAGAAGTAGATGTTTGAGCAGACAGTTGGACTAAGATTCCATGTCCTTAGGCACTGCAGCATATGTTATGTATATGTGTAAAGTATGTACTCTGTAAGAGAATATACACCATGTGATTCCACCATCAATTGTGTATGTCATGTGTCAAACACTATTCAGAATATCTCACACAGAGCAATTTGATCTTCCTAAAATTCCAAGAAAGAGATACTGTTTTTCCTTATGAGAAGAACCAGGCACAGAGAGAAGTTAGGATTGTTCCGTTTCAGAGAAGTGTAAGAAGTTGTTGGAAAACACTACTATCAAGGTATCACAAGCCATCATGTCCAGATAGCTCCCCAAGCTTGGGACAAAATGGAGGACTCCTTCTAGGTAGTTAAAATAATTCTTGCCGGGTGTAGTGGTGCACGCCTTTAATCCCAGTACTTGCTGACAAGAGCCTGATATAGCTTTCTTCTGGGAGGCTCTGCCAGAGCTTGACTAAAACAGATACAGATACTCACAGACAACCATTTGACTGAGACACAGGACCCCAATGGAAGAGTTAGGGGAAGGACTGAAGGAGCTGAAGGGAATTGCAACCCCATAGGAAGAACAACAATACCAACTAACCAGATCCCTCAGAGCTCCCAGGGACTAAACTACCAACCAAAGAGTACACATGTGTAGATCCATGGCTTCTGTTACATATGTAGCAGAAGACTCCATTATATGGCATCAATGGGAGGAAAGGCCCTTGGTCCTGTGGAGACTTGTTGCCCCAGCGAAGAGGAGCGAGTGGATGGGTGGGAGGAGTACCCTCTCAGAGGCAAAGGGAGTGGGGATGAGATAGGGAGGTTCATGGAGAGGAGACTGAGAAGGAAGACAAAATTTGAAATGTAAATAAATAAAATAATCAATAAAAAACCCACAAGAAATAAAAAATACTTTATTCACATATTTTCCCATTATTAAACATGCCTCGAGTTTGTTAATCTCTGTCATTCCAGGATTCCTGCCTGAATGCACATAGTTGGTTTGATTTTATCTTATGAATTCTCAGCTCCATGAAGACAAATACTGTCTTACCTAATGATATGATTCCTAGCAGTATGCAGAGTCTAACAGCTATTACTCATTATACTGTTTTTCTGAGCAGCCTACAATGAAGCCATACACTATCATCCTCACTTTAACATTAAACAAGACTGCAATTTCACCAAATTCATATCTCTCTCTCTCTCTCTCTCTCTCTCTCTCTCTCTCTCTCTCTCTCTCTCTCTCTCTCTCTCTCTCTCCCTTCCTCTCCTCCCTCCCCTCCCTTTCCCCTCTCCCTCCTCCTTCTCCTCCCCTCTCTATTTCTCCTTCAAGACTCATGCCTCATGTATCCCAGGCTAGCAGTAACTCTCTATGCATCTAAATATGCCCTAAATCTGCTGATCTTCCTGATTCCATTTCTTTTGGGTGCAGGCATTACAGTTATGTACCACTACCCCTACTATACATGGTGCTAGGCATGAACCCAGGACTTCCAAAACACTAGGTGAATACTCTACCAAGTGAGCTGCATCTTCAGCCACAAATCAATTCTTATTAGTGGGTAGAGCCATGCAATACATACAATATTGTATCACTGAAAATAATTAGGCATGGGAGCCCTCTGCCTCAGGAGAAGGGAGCGCCAACTTGGTTCCAGGACTCCACCGAACTTAGGAACTTAGTCTGCACAGGTGAGAGTGTGCATCACAGAGGCACACAGCTTCTGGGACAGGCGGAGTCTGCACAGGTGAGAGTGTGCACCACAGAACCTGACAGCTTCTGTGACCTGCCAAAGCAACACAGCATCTGGGAAATGTCCTGTTTTGGGCCTTCTTCTTCGGCCAGGAGGAGGTCCAAACACCAGATATCTGTGCACCTTCCCTGTAAGAGGAGAGCTTGTCAGCAGAGAGTGCTCTAACCACTGAAACACAGAGGAGAGAGCCTGTCTCCCAGGTCTGCTGATAGACGATAATCAGAATCACCAGAAGAACAATCTCTAAACAGAGACAACTATAACAACTCCAGAGATTACCAGATGGTGAAAGGTAAACGTAATAATCTTACTAACAGAAACCAAGACCACTCACCATCATCAGAACCCAGCACTCCCACTTCGCCCAGTCCAGGGCACCCCAACACACCCGAAAAGCTAGACCTGGATTTAAAAGCATATCTCATGATGATGGTAGAGGATATCAAGAAGGACTTTAATAACTCACTTAAAGAATTACAGGAGAACATTGCTAAAGAGTTACAAGTCCTTAAAGAAAAAACAGGAAAAGAAAACCAAACAGGTAGAAGTCCTTAAAGAAAAACAGGAAAAGAAAACCAAACAGGTAGAATTCCTTAAAGAAAAACACTAAAACACATCCAAACAGATGATGGAAATGAACAAAACCATACTAGACCTAAAAAGGTAAGTAGACACAATAAAGAAAACCCAAAATGAGGCAACACTAGAGATAGAAACCCTAGGAAAGAAATCTGGAACCATAGATGCGAGCATCAGCAACAGAATACAAGAGATGGAAGAGAGAATCTCAGGTGCAGAAGATTCCATAGAGAACATCGGCACAACAATCAAAGAAAATGGAAAATGCAAAAAGATCCTAACTCAAAACATCCAGGAAATCCAGGACACAATGAGAAGACCAAACCTACGGATAATAGGAGTGGATGAGAATGAAGATTTTCAACTCAAAGGACCAGCAAACATCTTCAACAAAATTATAGAAGAAAACTTCCCAAATCTAAAGAAAGAGATGCCCATGAACATACAAGAAGCCTACAGAACTCCAAATAGACTTGACCAGAAAAGAAATACCTCCCGACACATAATAATCAGAACAACAAATGCACTACATAAAGATAGAATACTAAAAGCAGTAAGAGAAAAAGGCCAAGTAACATATAAAGGCAAGCCTATCAGAATTACACCAGATTTTTCACCAGAGACTATGAAAGCCAGAAGATCCTGGACAGGTGTTATACAAACACTAAAAGAACACAAATTCCAGCCCAGGCTACTATACCCAGCCAAACTCTCAATTAACATAGATGGATAAACCAAAGTATTCCAAGACAAAACCAAATTCACACATTATCTCTCCACGAATCCAGCCCTTCAAAGGATAATAACAGAAAAAAGAAAAAAAATAAAAATAAAAGGACGGGAACCACACCCTAGAAAAAACAAGAAGGTAATCCCTCAACAAACCTAAAAGAAGACAGCCACAAGAAGAGAATGCCAACTTTAACAACAAAAATAACAGGAAGCAACAATTACTTTTCCTTAATATCTCTTAATATCAATGGACTAACTCCCCAATAAAAAGACATAGACTAACAAACTGGTTATAAAAACAAGACCCAACATTTTGCTGCTTACAGGAAACTCATCTCAGAGAAAAAGATAGACACTACCTCAGAATGAAAGGCTGGAAAACAATTTTCCAAGCAAATGGTATGAAGAAACAAGCTGGAGTAGGCATTATAATATCTGATAAGATTGACTTCCAACCCAAAGTCATTAAAAAAGACAGGGAGGGGCACTTCATACTCATCAAAGGAAAAATCCTCAAAGAGGAACTATCAATTCTGAATATCTATGCTCCAAATACAAAGGCAGCCACATACATTAAAGAATCTTTAGTAAATCTCAAAGCACACATTGCACCTCATACAATAATAGTGGGAGACTTCAACACACCACTTTCACTAATGGACAGATCATGGAAACAGAAACTAAACAGGGACACAGTGAGACTAACAGTAGTTATGAATAAAATGGATCTGGCAGATATCTACAGAACATTCTATCCTAAAACAAAAGGATATACATTCTTCTAAGCACCTCATGGTACCTTCTCCAAAATTGACCAGATAATTGGTCACAAAACAGGCCTCAACAGATACAAATATATTGAAATTGTCCCATGCATCCTATCAGATCACCATGGACTAAGGCTGATCTTCAATAACAAAATAAATAATAGAAAGCCAACATTCACGTGGAAACTGAACAACACTTTTCTCAATGATACATTGGTCAAGGAAGGAATAAAGAAAGAAATTAAGGACTTTTTAGAGTTCAATGAAAATGAAGCCACAACGTACCCAAACTTATGGGACACAATGAAAGCATTTCTAAGAGGAAAACTCATAGCTATGAGTGCCTCCAAAAAGAAACTAGAGAGAGGACACATTAGCAGCTTGACAACACACCTAAAAGCCCTAGAACAAAAGGAAGCAAATTCACCCAAGAGGAGTAGACGGCAGGAAATAATCAAACTCATGGGCAAAATCAACCAAGTGGAAACAAGAAGAACTATTCAAAGAATCAACCAATCAAGGAGCTGGTTCTTTGAGAAAATCAACAAGATAGATAAACCCTTAGCCAGACTCACTAGACAGCACAGGGAAAGCATTCTAATTAACAAAATCAGAAATGAAAAAGGAGACATAACAACAGATCCTGAAGAAATCCAAAACACCATCAGATCCTTCTACAAAAAGCTATACTCAACAAAACTGGAGAACCTGGATGAAATGGAGAAGTTTCTTGACAGATACCAGATACCAAAGTTGAATCAAGATCAGGTTAATGATCTAAACAGCCCTATATCCCCCAAAGAAATAGAAGCAGTCATTAATAGTTTCCCAACCAAAAAAAGCTCAGGACCAGATGGGTTTAGTGCAGAGTTCTATCAGACCTTCAAAGAAGATCTAATCCCAGTTCTTCAGATACTATTCCACAAAATAGAAACAGAAGGTACTCTACCCAACTCATTCTATGAAGCCACAATTACTCTGATACCTAAACCACAAAAAGACCCAACAAAGATAGAAAACTTCAGACCAATATCCCTTATGAATATTGATGCAAAAATCCTCAAAAAAGTTCTTGCTAACCGAATCCAAGAACACATCAAAACAATCATCCATCCTGACCAAGTAGGTTTCATCCCAGGGATGCAGGGATGGTTCAATATAAGGAAATACATCAACGTAATCCAGTATATAAACAAACTCAAAGACAAAAACCACATGAGCATCTTGTTAGATGCAGAAAAATCATTTGACAAGATCCAACACCCATTCATGATAAAAGTCTTGGAAAGATCAGGAATTTAAGGCCCATACATAAACATGATAAAAACAATCTAGAGCAAACCAGTAGCCAACATCAAAATAAATGGTGAGAAGCTTGAAGCAATCCCTCTAAAATCAGGGACTAGACAAGGCTGTCCACTTTCTCCATACCTATTCAACATCGTACTTGAAGTCCTAGCCAACTCAATTTGACAACAAAAGGAGATCAAAGGGATACAAATTGGAAAAGATGAAGTCAAAATATCACTTTTTGCAGATGATAGGATAGTATATATAAGTGACCCTAAAAATTCCACCAGAGAACTCCTAAACCTGATAAACAGCTTCGGTGAAGTAGCTGGATATAAAATTAACTCAAACAAATTAATGGCCTTTTTCTACACAAAGAATAAACAGGCTGAGAAAGAAATCAGGGAAAAAACACCCTTCTCAATAGTCACAAATAATATAAAATATCTTGGCGTGACTCTAACTAAGGAAGTGAAAGATCTGTATAATAAAAACTTCAAGTCTCTGAAGAAAGAAATTATAGAAGATCTCAGAAGATCGAAAGATCTCCTATGCTCATGGATTGGCAGGATCAACATTGTAAAAATGGCTATCTTGCCAAAAGCAATCTACAGATTCAATGCAATCCCCATCAAAATTCCAACTCAATTCTTCAACGAATTAGAAAGTGCAATCTGCAAATTCATCTGGAATAACAAAAAACCTAGGATAGCAAAAACTCTTCTCAAGGATAAAAGAAACTCTGGTGGAATGCTGGACCTAAAGCTTTACTACAGAGCAATTGTGACAAAAACTGTGTGGTACTGGTATAGTGACAGACAAGTAGACCAATGAAATAGAATTGAAGACCCAGAAATGAACCCACACACCTATGGACACTTGATCTTCGACAAGGGAACTAAAACCATTGAGTGGAAGAAAGACAGCATTTTCAACAAATGGTGCTGGCACAACTGGTTGTTATCATGTAGAAGAATGTGAATTGATCCATTCCTATCTCCTTGTATTAAGGTCAAGTCTAAGTGGATCAAGGAACTTCACATAAAACCAGAGACACTGAAACTTATAGAGGAGAAAGTGGGGAAAAGCCTTGAAGATATGGGCACAGGGGAAAAATTCTTGAATAGAACAGCAATGGCTTGTGCTATAAGATCGAGAATTTACAAGTGGGACCTCATGAAACTGCCAAGATTCTGCAAGGCAAAAGACACCATCAATAAGACAAAAAAACCACCAACAGATTGGGAAAGGATCTTTACCTATCCTAAATCAGATAAGGGACTAATATCCAATATATATAAAGAACTCAAGAAGGTGGACTCCAGAAAATCAAATAACCCCATTAAAAAATGGGGCTCAGAACTGAACAAAGAATTCTCACCTGAGGAATACCGAATAGCAGAGAAACACCTGAAAAAATGTTCAACATCCTTAATCATCAGGGAAATGCAAATCAAAACAACCCTGAGATTCCACCTCACACCAGTCAGAATGGCTAAGATCAAAAATTCAGGTGACAGCAGATGCTGGCGAGGATGTGGAGAAAGAGGAACACTCCTCCATTGTTGGTGGGATTGCAAGCTTGTACAACCACTCTGGAACTCAGTCTGGCGGTTCCTCAGAAAATTGGACATAGTACTACTGGAGGATCCAGCAATACCTCTCCTGGGCATATATCCAGAAGATGTCCCAACCGGTAAGAAGGACACATGCTCCACTATGTTCATAGCAGCCTTATTTATAATAGCCAGAAGCTGGAAAGAACTCAGATGCCCCTCAACAGAGGAATGGATACAGAAATTATGGTACATTTACACAAATGAGTACTACTCAGCTATTAAAAAGAATGAATTTATGAAATTCCTAGCCAAATGGATGGACCTGGAGGGCATCATCTTGAGTGAGGTAACACAATCACAAAGGAACTCACACAATATGTATTCACTGATAAGTGGATATTAGCCCAAAACTTAGGATACCCAAGATACAAGATACAATTTGCTAAACGCATGAAACTCAAGAAGAATGAAGACCAAAGTGTGGACACTATGCCCCTTCTTAGAATTGGGAACAAAACACCCATGGAAGGAGTTACACAGACAAAGTTCGTAGCTGTGATGAAAGGATGGACCATCTAGAGACTGCCATATCCAGGGATCCATCCCACAATCAGCCTCCAAATGCTGACACCATTGCATACACTAGCAAGATTTTGCTGAAAGGACCCAGATATAACTGTCTCTTGTGAGACTATGCCGGGGCCTAGCAAACAATGAAGTGGATGCTCACAGTCAGCTATTGGATGGATCACAGGGCTCCCAATGGAGAAGCTATTGAAAGTACCCAAGGAGTTAAAGGGATATGCAACCCTATAGGGGGAACAACATAATGAATTAACCAGTACCCTGGAGCTCTTGTCTCTAGCTGCATATGTATGGAAAGATGGCCTAGTCAGCCATCACTGGAAAGAGAGGCCCATTGGACTTGCAAACTTTATATGCCCCAATACAGGGGAATGCCAGGACCAAAAGAATGGGAATGGGTGGGTAGGGAAGTGGGGGGGGGTATGGGGGACTTTTGGGATAGCATTGGAAATGTAATTGAGGAAAATACGTAATAAAAAATATTAAAATTTAAAAAAAAATAAAATAATTAGGATACTATAATGAAGAACTTAACTTCCATTATATACCCACTTTTGGCAAACTCCTCCTCAATGTACAAATATGTCAATAACTTATACTTGTGTCTGGACAGATCCCTGTTTAACAGTGTGTACTGGTCTTCAAGAGGACCAGAATTCAAATCCCAATGTTAATGTCAGGTGGCTCCCAACTGGTTGCCTATAACTCCAGGCCTCTTGGGCCTGTACTCCTACCTTCAGACAGGCACAGAAAACATAATTAGTACATACATCATCTTATTCAGGTACAGATATATAATTAAAATATTTTTTAATGTTAAAAAGTTGTAGCTAGAAAATGTACACTAAAAAATGAACTATGAATATAAGGAAGAAGAAGCAGACATTTTACACAGCGAGTGGAGGGTGGAGTGAGGGGAGAAGAGGAAGCACCAGGAGCTGCAGAGGCTATTGCACACATTGCAAGGTTGACCTCAAGAAGAAAAGGGCAGACTGCAAAGCACGTTTCAACAAGGACGTTTCAACAAGGGAGCCCAGTGGGAGAGAGGAAAAGAGAACTTTCCTGTGTCAAGACTTGGGGAAATGTTGCTATGTTGGTCATATCCTGCCTGGATCTGTTTGTACTGACCTTACAAACTAAGGCAACTCAGGTTTATTTGTCTCTTTTCTTCACAAGCCACACTGTATTTTTAATGAATTTTCTCCCTCTCTCTGTGCCAGGGGAGGCAGGAATGGCCAGCAAAATATGTAGCTGCCCTCCCTTTCTAAACAGAGAAGGGGAAAGAGCAGAAATGTAGAGTGTGTTAGTTTTTCCTGTTTCGACCCCAGAACTTGGCAGATGGGCAAAAAAAGAGGTGTTAGCTAGTGGGTATTACTCAAGGGAGCACAATCTCTCTTCCTTTCAGGGCAGGCGGGTGGGGCTTCCTGCACTCTGGTCACCAGGAACCAGTTTTTCTCAGAATGGACACCAGCCTGCGTCACAAAGGAGCACTTGCTCCTTAGCCAATCCTAAGTGCAGGCCCTTAGCAACCCTCAGAGAGAAAGCAAAGTTTAGCCTGGCTCCATGTTCAGACTTCAGAAAGCCGGTAACCAGAAAGAAAGCTGACCAGAAGACAGCAGTAAAGTGTTGGACCCAATACATTTGAAGAGTAACTGCAGACTGAAAACAATGAGTAATATTATAATTTACTATGCCAGCATGACAGTCTCCAGGGAGATGAGTAGGAAGTGCCTCAGTTGGAGGAAGGCAACAGGAGGGGCTTAGAGTAAAAATACCATAGTTGGGGACTTCAAGATTTTGTTAAGATTATCATGCCTTTTCTGCCTTTCTAAATATTTTTTATTCTACTTTATTTTATCATGTTGGGTGGAAGTGGGATTTGCAAGGACCTACCAAAATGGCTGTTAACTCCCTTACTCCTGTTGTGCTCTAAGAATTTACTGATATTAGAAGTTTCTGGTATCTTGAACTTAAGGAATCCAATAGTTTTGTCCATATTTCAAGTGTACAAGAACTAGTTAACTCCATTTAGGATGGGAGAGAAACAAACAAACACAGTACGCATATAGCTCATTTCCCCAGAGAAGACCAAACAACTCATGAAAGGGCCAACTGTTTATTTCTAATACGTTGTTATATTTTCATAGGTCACATATTTCTTACATGAAATGATTAATTATTTTGAGCAATATTTAGGAAGTATTACAGAACAGCACTGCCCAATAGAAGCATAATGAGAGTTACCTGAGTAATTTAAAATGTATTACTAGTCATTTAAAATAGAAAAAAGTGAGATTAATTTTAGTATGCACATTTAACATAAAGTATTCAAAGTGTCATTACAAAATGTAATCATAAATGTTGGTATGTTACATATATTTTTATCATGCTGTCTTCAAAAGCCATCATGCACTGTACTCAAAGACTGAAGGACTAGAATTTTTACACTTCAGAGTTCCACTTTCAGGACAACAAATAAATGGCTGCCAAGCAGTCATCACATCCTTGCTACACATTACACACTCTAGATGAAGGGAAGAATGCGATTTGACCTCAGTCTAGGAAAAGGAGATTGCTTTTATATAAAACCTGGTCAATTACATTACTATTTTGCATAAAAATAAGAAGTGGTTTTAAAGAAAGTAAATTATAACATATTTCTCTAGTTTTAAAATATCAGCAAACAAACATGTGACTTATATGCTATTGGGCATAACTGCCTAAAACAAGGAACGATTTCAACTAAGAACCACAAAGAATGCAACACTAAACTGCTGATCTTTGGCACTCCAACTGTTGCATAACAATCATTGGGCAGGGATGCTAGAACAGATCATTCCTGGTACTACCCTCAGCATTTCTACTACTGTAGAATTGAAGTGGAAGTGATGATGAGGCAGCCAGCCTGTGAATCACAAACTGAATATCACTGATCTATGTAACTGTTCTCTTAATGGGTTTGTCTGGAAAGCTTTAGAAAAATACTATGCAAAGATGACTCAAGTCTCATGAAACATATTGTGCAATTTTAAAAACTTAATGAGAAGGTAGAAACACTGAATTTTGGAATTTTAGAAATTTCTCTGCTGTCCTTTGCATGCAGACAAGCATTTTTGAAGTATAACTGGGTTACATCTTTTGAACATCAAACAAAAATCTTACTGGCATGCATTTTACAGAAATCCCACTTCAACATGTTGGGGATGGGGCTTGTCAAATTGTTATCACATTCTAGTATCAAAAGTGTTATTTGACAAGATTACTCAAGATTATAACATGAAAACAAAGAAACCTCAATTTTACTATTATTTCTTATAGTTATTCAATTTTCAGTTATAAAATAAGTTTAAAAACCAAGCTGTTACAATTGTACTTGAACCATTGTGTGTTTTAAAAGACAGTTAAACACTAGATATAGTCTGTTAATAGAAGATACAAATTTGACAGTTCAAGAGCACAACACAAATTAATCATTCATTTTTTATATCTTAATTTCATGAAGTATTTAATCTTTCATTCTATTTTCTGATTAATGTCTTATTGTTTTCCCTCATATATATATATATATATATATATATATATATATATATATATACATATGTGTGTGTGTGTGTGTGTACATATATATACAGGTTGTTTGTTTTTCAAAGCAAGGTCTAATGCCTTGGAATTGTTCACTTTGGCCATCTTTCTAATTTTTTATGCATGATTGTACAAACATATATATTTCTTAGATTGCCACACAACTTTTTAAAAAAATTGTGGTTCTGTTCAATTCCAAAATTTTTAAATATATATATTTATATAATATATATGTGCCATATATCATAATACGTATGATATATAAACTACATATAATATATACATATGTGTAGTTTAACAACAAAATTGCATAGTTTTGCACCAATGCCTGCCACCAATAATGGCTGTTCCTCTTTTATAACTTAATGAATAGGTAAGAACACAATACATAAAAGTATTACAGTAAATTGAATAACATGTCATCTCTTTTTTTCTATCTAGGTAAAACACAGACAGAATGAAGCTATGAGAGTATTAGACACTTACAAAATTAAGTATGAGTTAATCAACATAGCTGTCAGTGCCAAAATACTGGAAGAAATGTTTATTAAGGTTGCCTCTCCCAAGGCTAATCCACCTCAGATATTCACAAGAATATTGTCGTGTAAGCATAACTGTTCTTCTTAACTGTATTTCATAACTTAAAGTCATATATGTGGGTTAAAAAAATCAATGTGTGGAGTATTTATTTATTTATTTATTTATTTATTTATTTATTTATTTATATGAGTACACTGTCACTGACAAACCAGAAGAGGGCATCAGATCCAATTACAAATGGTTGTGAGCCACCATGTGGTTGCTGGGAATTTAACTTATGATGTGTGGAAGATCAGTGGATGCTCTTAACCCCTGAGCCATCTCCCCAGCCCCTAAGGTATGGAGTATTAAAGTCAGGTCTACTCATCAACAGAATAACTTAATTGTGTTTCCGACAACAAGAAAATGAGCATTTAATCCTAAAAATGATTGTCACTTCGTGGTGAGGGATACTTGGGTATATTTATTATAATATAGAATAACTGGTAATCTGAGAAAATTATTCATCTTAGTTACCAGAGGTTTGTAAAATTCTCAGCAAACTAATTAGCAGTCCATGCTTGAATTTAGTTATTAATTGAGAATCGTCAGAATTGGTTAACTATACTTTTAGTTTTAGAATTTCATATATTTCCATGATGCCAAGGAGAACAAGGAAATTGTGAAGTTCCTGAAGATTGAGTAAGTGAATATTTATGATAAAAGATAAATTCACCATTTGATCTTAACCATAAAAGAACCACTCCATTAAAGTAGCTACCAAAACTAATGGGCTCCTACTGTTTCAATGGTTAGTTAAAATTATTTCTTAAACTGTAAACATTCTAAAAATTTGCTTTTATTATCTGTGTGCGTGTGTGTGTGTGTGTGTGTGTGTGTGTGTGTGTGTATTAGGTGGAGGGCTGTGCTAACACACACATGTGGGAGCCTACATAAACAAGGAGAGGGTGTCAGGTTCCCTATAGTTAACAGGCATCTCACAGCTGGCCAGCATGGGCTCTGGGAATGAAATTATGCCCTCTAAAAGACAAGAAACAACTCTTAACTTCTACGTCATCTTTTCAACTCTAACCATTAATACCTTACAACAGGAAAAAAAATGTACTAGCATCCACCAACATGAAACTTTTAAAAATTCACTAGTAACTATGGGCATAAATAGACTTGTACAATTTTCAGTTAGCTTCTTTTTAAATGTTTGTCACTATATTTAACATAGGTTTACATACCTAATGATTGCAATGTTTCATAAAATTAAAGACAGAAATCACTCTGTAGACTTTTATAAAAGGTTTGTTTATTTGCATTTAACAATCTGAAACAGAAAGTTTGAAATTATATGATGTAGAAAGTCATATTCCTTAAAATTATCTAGAGTGCTACTGAATATTCAGTTGCTAAATCCATTCTTGCATTTTTATGTTGAAATAAAGATCTAAGAATTTAGTTAAGATGCTCCTGGTGATGCTAAAGCATAGTAATATCTCAGAAATATAGGTCAAATAGAAATTCCATACACATTTTTGGAAACGAATAGTTATAGATCATTTTCTCCCATGACTTAAATACCTTTCCCTTGAGATCTCTACTCTGTTCTTTGTAGCTTCCTAAATGCATCAGTTTTGCATTTTCTTGCCATTTTCCCACACTTTCAGGTGATATATCCTCCTGCCATCTGGTGACAATGAATTATTTATTGATCTTTCAGGTTTGAGTTCTCATGACAGTCTTGGTGATTTCTCCCTACCAGAATGTAGCTTCATTTTCCTTTCAGTTTCAGGTATAACCTAATGTGTACTTCTTTCAGAACACAAATAACAGGCTTACAACTATAGACTCCCTTGAAAATAATATCTGCCAACACTTTTTCATGTCTTTCTACAATGTGACATTTTGTTGAATAATAACAAATTCACAAGATACAATGATTTTACTGACAGTAATTGCCAAGTAGTTCTACTTGCCTTGATAGCTTCCTCTGGGAAATTTCTTTTTCAAAATATTATTATGATTGCCTGTATACATACATGTGAATACAACCTGCTTGGCTCCATTTAGTGTTGCTGGTATGCATATGTTTTTATAGAAATGACTTATTTAGTATTGGATAACTATTTAGGGAACTCATCTCTGAGAAAGTCTGATTCTTCCTCTCTCAGCAGTTATTAATTGCCTTTAGTTCTTCATTTGGGGGGAGGGCTTGTGAGAACCAGTAATTCCTAACAGCTTTGTAAATATTACCCTTATAACCATAGATTATAATTGTAGCTCCCACCAATTATCAAAATCATTTCTTTCTTCATCAGATAGAGACCATTATAGAAAGCCATAGATACTAGTCAAAGTACAGACAACAGCTGACCATGCGATGCCCAGCTCAGTACAAGTCATATGCTCAAGGGTCTGGAAAAATTGTGGAAGAAGGAATGGAAAGATTATGAACACCAAAGAATCAGACTTTCTGCTGTGAAAGATCTAAAAATTACATCAGTTAGTAAACAACATTTCTTATACAACATGTGTTGGGCATCCTTCTAAAGTGTTACGCATGGCAGCTTCATTTAACCATCTCAATTTCATGATCTATGCATGAGGAAAATAAGCTATTAAATAGAAAGTTGCAAAAAAAAAAAAACCTGCAACCAGTAAGACGATGAGAAAGCAGCAGTGAGTCAGAAGTCTGCAACCATAAAATGTTCTACAGTTCAAGCCTTTTAAAAAGATTCATCTTTATTTTATGTATACAAGCAGTTTGCCTGCATGTGCATCTGTGTACCATGCATGGGCATTGCCCCCAGAAGCCAAAAGAGATCATTCAGTCCCCTGGGACTGAAGTTAAAGATGGTAGTGGGCTGCCATGTAGGTGATAAGACCTGAACTCCAGTCATCCAAGAGTAGCAAGTGCTCTTAACAGCTAAGCCATCTCTCCATTCTAACTTGAGCGTTCTTTTAAGCAAAAATTCCAGGAAGTTAGAAGATTGGCAATCTTGAAAGATAGCTGCTTTTAAAGGTAATAAGGACAGAAAGGATGTCTGCATGTTATTTCAAAAGTCTTTCGAGAGATGCCTAGCAACCTATCATTGAAATATTGCTACATAGCCATAGTGTCTAAGTGTGTCTAGGGTGATGAAACTGATGTTAGTCACACAGAGCCCCATTCCTCCTTTACAGTGATGCAACATTTCAAATTTTCCCATGCCTCCAGAGAAACTAATTGAATACCACCAAATGAGAACAATGAAAGCCTGATTATTCAGGACTTGTTAGAAGTTAGGCATCATCACTGGTATTTTGCAGAGACTTTCAAAGGCAGGCAAATGAATGGGAAGTTTTATAAACTAAAGATATCAGGTATGTGCCAATTGACAGCTGTAAGATTCTGGAAGCAGGATAACTAGAAATAGGCAATCCTATGTGATAACTGATTTTCTCTACTTGAGGTCAACACTTAGGGAGGCTAATAGTGATGATGAAGTGTTGAAAGTCTAAGACTGATTGCTACAGAGACTGTGGTGGTTCAGATTCATGAATGGTTTGTCACAAAGGCTATGGTTTATGGTTGTGATGATCATTACAAGTTATGGGCCAGTGTTTTATTTCCTTTTTTTAAATCTAAGATCTGGCCACTCCCAACAAGGCTTTAAACTGCTGTCTGTGAACAGGGAGGTATAAAAACCATCTTGAAGTTCAAGAAATGAACGATGGGAAATAATTGTGACCCTAGCAACCAGTAAGTAGAGTGGTATTGCAGCCATAGTTAAAAAAAAAAAATCAGTTTCTCCCTTAGAAAAAAATGGATACCATGTACAAATAAGTCCTTTCTCTTTAAGATCTATTCACTCAGGTTTCATACACAAACCAAGAAATCTGAGGATTCTCATTTTGCTTACTTAGTGGAGTTATCCATAAGATACTTAATCTGGGTAGCATAAACATTCTACTAGTTTTACAGATGCAACAACCTAACAGAGATCCACTGAGAAGAGACTATCCAGTAAGAAATCTAAAGGTGACACTCCCCGTATATGTGTATATACACACTACACACATACACACACACATACACACACACACACACACACACACACACACACACATCCCATAATTTCTGAGATTTAGGAAGTTGCTTTATTTGAATAAAGGGTTTTTGCAACTGTAAATTAGGATTTTGATATTTAAGATAATGCAATGAACCAAGTGAATCCTAACATTGATATCCAAACATCTTTATAAGCACGAAGCAGAAGAAGACAAAAGAGAGAAAAAGAGAGAAGGATAAAAGAGGCAGACTGAACTGACCGCTATACCAACAGAAGCTGAAAGCAGGCAAAGAATCTCCTTTTCCTGTGACCTTGGTGAGGCACCGTACTTTTAAACTTCTGCCCTTCAGAGCTCTGAAAGCAATGTCTGCTATTTGTGGCAGTTTTTTTTTTTTTTTTTTTTCAAATTCACGGGAAACTATTGCATCCTTTAACTGTGATCTCTTAAAATAGAGAAAGAATCTACACACTACAGTTTTGGATGAGGACACAATTTCAGACTATTTCCAAGGTCCTCCCATGGATACAGACTATTTCCAAGGTCCTCCCATGGTTGGGAAAATGAGTAGACTAGGACAGGGCACTCTCAAGTACTGAGAATCTTTTATGAACTTTTACACAGAGGCTGGGAAAAGGCAGTTAGCCACACCATGAAGTTCATGCCCTAACTTCTTGTCTCTACCCTGCAAAAAGAGGTTTTGTAAACTGAAAAACATGTTCATCAGTAAGATGAAGATATGTGAAGGTATCAAATTCACATTCAGAATGCTCTAATGTTATAGATATGGTACATAAGCCCCCTTTATCTTTCAAAGTAAGGAAAACAAAACAAATAAAATAAAATAAAATAAAATAAAATAAAATAAAATAAAATAAAAGCTACATTAATGTGATAACTACATTAAGAGTTAGCCCATATAGAGAAAATGTACAATTCAAAATATGTGGAAAAAGGTTAGAGTTTTATTACTAGCAGATTTTGGTTTGTTCTTTATAAAGTAGCTTCTTAAAATAAAAGAATGTTTGTAAGCCACATGGTAACCTTAAAGCAAAAATTAGTAAGAAACAAACCAAAGTGATAAGCAAGAAACAAATATGACAATTGAGTCAATCAATTAATTATAAAGAAAGATTATAAGCAAACTAAACAAAAGCAAAACTATAATTATAGATTCAGCAATTACTTCTCTATCAAGTCTCATACCAAAGTTCATGATTTGACTCTCTGACAAGCACCGAGTGACTCCACCAAGGTCGATGTTTTGTACACCTCATCTCTAAGAACATACATGGACCAAAATCTATAAACAAAGCCAGAATGGTCACAGAAGTAGCACATAAAACAGATTTAAATGAAAAGCAGTAAAAATAAGAAAAAGGTGAAAAGTAATAGTAACTGAGGCAAGCCAGCAAGAATAAATAATAATGTGTTGAACTCAATATCACAGCACATGAATATATAAAGCAAATATCAATGTTAAAGGAAAATATAGTGCAACATAGTAACAATTGATGACTTTAAAATTCCCCTTTTATTAATGGAAAGATCATTCAGATACTACCCAAGCAAACTGAAGTTAAACTATACTCAAAGACCCTAACATATACATATACTGCATATCCTACTGAGCACTGCCAAATACACATTTTTTTTCTTCTTGAGCAGAATATTTTCTAAGACAGTGTCACAAGCCACAAGCTAAGTGACAACATACTTTTTAAAAAACCTCTATAAATACTTCCTCTGACTTCTGTGTAATAAAACTAAAGCCAGAAACCATTTGCTTGCATAGTTTGGAGACAACAAAAATGTGTGTAAATCAAACAATCTACTTTTGGACAGCCAGTGGATTGTAGAATGTGTTGAAAACTAATATTGAGAAAGTCAACAAGGAAATTAAAAAAAAACTACAGTAAAGTGAAAATTGAAAAATCAATTAGGAGATACAGGAAAAGGGGGACTGAAAAGAAAGTTTGGTGCAATCAATGCTTACATTTCACAGAGTAGGGATAGTTCAAACACATGAATTATTACTGTTTATCAAACAATTGGAAAAAGAACGTTTTACCAGTTATAAAAATTAGTGGATAGAATATAATTAAGATTAGAGCATAAATAAAAGACTAAAATATCCCAAAACAAGTTGTTGTTTAAAAAATATTAAGAATTGTAGACAAAATCTTAGACTAAGAAAAGTGGAGACATCTCTAATAACATCAGGTAAAAAAGTGCAGTATTGCAGTTACCTGGCAACAGCCACGTATGCTCCACCCCACAGTTACCTGGCAACAGCCAGGTAGGTCCAGTCCACTATAAAGGGAGGTGCTTGCTCTTTCCTACTCTCTTACTCTCTTGGTCTCTTACACTCTTGCTCCTGCTTTTCTTACTGTTGCCCTCTTGCCCTCCCCTCTCTCTCAATTCCCATCTCCCCTCTCTCCACGTGGCCATGGCCGGCTTCTACTTCTCTACTCTTTTCCCTCTCTCTGCCTTTCTACATTAAATGCCTTAAAACCACTGAGTGCCTCTTCTCATTGGTATCCACCATGCTGGAGCAATGAAACAGGTCTCCCTCTAAAGAGCCACACAACTAACTTTATGCTGGAGGCCTCTCTGAATTCTTAGCCATGGTCTTCCCCAAGCAAACCACCAACCAAGCCAATGACTCTCCTCCCAACAGTAACCAGCTGGAGCTCTCTCTTCCTGCCTTTTTCCCTTTGGCCCCAGGCCAGAACTAGCCCTGTGGGCCCCTGATACTCTGTTCTCAGCTCTTCCAGGGCATTCAGTGGTGTCCGAGGTGCCCAAGAGTTAGAATCTACTGTCCCTAGCCTCTGTGCAGGCCAGAGACCCTGAGCCAGTTCCAGCAGTTCCACTGTGACCTCAGACTTCAGCTCCCCAGCCCCTAAGTGGGGTCCTGAGGCTTCTCACAGCCTGATGCCTGCCCTGCAGCAACATGAGGGTGTGTACAATTGAATTTTCTGCATCCTACCTTGCCCAGCAGCACGAGCCCCAAGCAGACGTGGGACAACATTCTCAACCCACAACAAATTATTATGTGCAAATACCTATCAAATACTTATCAAATACCCTAGCTTCCAAGCCTCCTGGTCGACACCTCTGTCTCCTGCGGGAGATATGTGTCAGCCCGGAGCTCTGTCATTAAACTACCTCATGCTTTTACATCAAGATGGTCGTCTGTTCGTGATTCTTGGGTGCACACTGAACAGGAATTGAGTGGGGGTTTCCCCAGTAGGTTCTTTCATTTGGAGGCCCCACCGAGATCCGCGTGACACCCAAGAACCCCGAAAGACCCTTTGGAGGTACGTTTGTTGTCTGTTGTCTAAGTGTGGCACCACCAAATTTGTGTCTTGGTTTGTGAATTTGTGTCTTGGTTTCAGGGTTACGAGATCGTGGGTTCGAGTCCCACCTCGTGCTTTGGTTTTACATCTGGCAGAGTGAGGAATGAGTGTGCTTAGATACTGGTGTCTTTTATTCTCTGTTGCTGTCTTGTTTTTGTGTTGCTGTCTTATTTTTGTTTGTGGTTTTCGTCATGGGACAGACTGTGTGTGTGGTGCTGACTGTGGACTTGGACTGACGTTAGGACAGAATTTGTCAGTGATAGTTAAGAAAAACAACTCAGCCCACGTCCCTGGCTGCACACAGCTGCAGGACCGGACTGAGAACTTCTGGCTTCCAGCTGGCCAAGGCAAGGTGCCACGTGGGAAACCATGGCCCAGGGGGGAACACAGGTGTGGAGGTTTCCCTGGGATGCCCGCCCACCACTGCCACGCATTTCGCCTTCCACAGAAGGCAAGAAAAGAAAGAGGGGCGAGGCCTGTGGGACCCCCGCATCGGCCCTGCCTGGCTTCCTAGAGTGGCAGTGATGCCTGCCTGATGGGGAGGGGCCAACTAGAGTCGCCACCTCTGCCGCCTTCCCCCCCTCCCCGCAGCCAGCTGTGAGAGCTGCCTTCCCTTCCCTGTCCCACATGTTTTCTCTTCTAGGGCGGCCTGCCCTAAGCTGCTAACCATCGAGGGAGACATCTGCCCACTTAAAACTTCTGTCCCAGGTAAGGAGCACCTATGAATCTAATCACCAGGCTCTGACAAATGGGTATAGAGGTATAGAAAAAGGTGAGCTTAGGCTGTTAGGAAGAGCAAAGCTTCAGCAGACTCAGGAGAGATAGATAATAGTGAAAATAGAGATGAAAGAGATTAGAGAGATCCGAGATGAGAGAGATACCCCGAATGAGAAATATTTAGAGTAGAACCAGTAAGTAAGAGGCAGAGAAGGCATATTACAAGAGAAGAGGGGGGAGGGGTGAGAGGCAGCAGAAAGAGAAGACAAGAGGGATCGTAGACAGGAGAGAAATTTGACTAGAATCTTGGCCGCAGTGATAGGAGAGAAAGAAAAAGACAAGATCTAGACAGGAAATCTGGGCAACAGAAGACCGAGCCTCAGCTAAAAAGGCTCAGCTAAAACGGCTCAGCTGTGGATGAGCTGTGTCAGATGGAAGTTACTTATTTGGGATACACCCTTTGAGACAGGATGTAGTGGCTAAAGAAAGCCAGAAAAAAGACTATAACTCAGATCCCCACCCCAACTACACCAAGGCAAGTAAGAAAATTCTTGGGTACCACTGGCTTCTACAGACTCTACATACCTGGGTTGGCAACCTTAGCTGCCCGTTGTACCCCCTAACCAAGGAAGGGGAAGTGTTTGTGTGGACCCCAGATCACCAGAAAGCCTTTAGAGAAATGAAAAAGGCCCTACTGATGGCCAGCCTTTGTCTGACCTAACCAAGCCTTTCACTCTGTATGTGGAAGAGATCAGGGGTCGCCAAAAGAGTCCTTACTCAGACTTTGGGACTTTGAAAAAGGCCAGTGGCTTACCTATCCAAGAAGTTAGACCCTGTTGCCAGCGGGTGGTTTTCTTGCCTGAAAGCTATTGCTGCCATAATCTGCTTGTCAAGGATGCTGATAAGCTCACTCTGGGACAGCAAACAACTGTGGTGGCACCCCACACTCTTGAAAGCATTATCTGAAAGCCCCCTGACTGATGGATGACGACCAACGCTCCTGTGACACATTATCAGAGCTTTTTGTTGACTGAACAAGTGACCTTCGCTCCACCTGCTGTCCTCAATCTCTACCCTACTGCCCAAGACTTCACCTACTCATCACTGCACTGACGTTCTGGCAGAAGAAACTGGTACTCGAAATGATCTGAAGGATCAGATCAGCCTTGGCCTGAGAGTTCAAGCTGGTACAAGCAGTAGCCTCGCGGTTGAAGGACTGAGACGGCCAATGTAATAGCCAAGAAGATCTTAGAAGAAATCTTACCTAGGTAATGGACCTGCCTTTGTTGCCCAGGTAAATCAGGGACTGGTCAAGATATTAGAGATTGATTAGAAGTTACATTGTGCATACAAGCTCCAAAGCTCAGAATGGGTAGAAAAGATAAATAAAATTCTAAAAGAAACTGGTGCAGACTTGGTGCTCCTTCCCCTTGCCCTGTTTAGAACTAAAAATACTCCCTCTTGATTCAGTCTTACTCTTTTTAAGATACCTTATGGGGCTCCCATGTTCATCACTGTCTTAAACAATGTGTTTAAACCTACATGTTGTTGTAATAATAATCTGTATGCTAAGTTAAAAGACTTGCAGGTGGTGCAGAAAGAAGACTGGTGACAATTGGCTACAGCAAACAAGCCGGGTACCACAAAAGACATCTCACCAGTTCCAGTCAGAGATCTAATCCACGTACACCTACATCATGCCCAGACCCTCAAGCCTCACTAGAAGGGTCCCTGCCTAGTTCTGTTTACTATCCCTTCTTTTCCTGTTTTTGTTCTTATAGAAAAAGGGTATGATTTCTATTCTCCACATACTTCTGAAATTCTAAGATTAGAATTACTTAGTAGAAGAAGAGGGGAATGAAAGGAAATAAAACTTGAGACCTGTGATTCATGTAATGTATGTCAAATAGCCCAAATAGTTGTTTGTGAGCTTTGAAACCTGGGGCTGAGAACATAGCAGAACAGGCCAGGACATGCCCGGGCAGGCCTGTCGTTAAGACATTCCTGAGGCTGCTTAGCCATAAAGATAAAGAGAGATAAAGAGAATGATATGCTGGACTGGCCCGACGCCTCCCTATATCCCGCCCTTCTGACCTAAGTTAAATGTTAACAGGCTGCTGATGTTTAAATGAACCAATCATGTGAAACCGCGCCAATTCCTCCCCCCCACACACCCCTTTTATATAAAAACCCCTAGCTTCCAAGCCTCGTGGTCGACACCTCTGTCTCCTGCGGGAGATATGTGTCAGCCCGGAGCTCCATCATTAAACTACGTCATGCTGTTACATTAAAAAAAAAAAAAAAAAGAGGCTGAACAACCTAGAAATACATGGCAAATTCCCTGGCTCAGAAAACTTACCAAGCTAAATTACAATAAATAAAATACCAAACAGAGTTAGTTCAATTAGAAACTGCTTGTCTATCACCTTCCAAGTTCATTCAATAAGGTCAACATCATTCTGAAACTAAAATCATACAAGAACACAAGAAAGGAAAAAGAAGACTACATGTTGATATCCTTAATAAACACAGATTTTATGTTTGCCATGGGACTGGAGAGATGAGTCAGTGGTTAAGAATACTTGCAGAGGACCCAGTTTCAATTCCTAGCCCACATGGTGATACCCAACTATCTGGAACTCCAGGGCTATGACACCTTTTCCTTGACTCCAAAATCAGAAGACACTCACATGCTGCACAGATATATATATATAGATAGATAGATAGATAGATATAGATAGATAGATATAGATATAGATATATAGATATATAGATATATAGATATATAGATATATACATACAAGCAATTCACATAAAATAAATAATGAAAAATTTTAATGTTTACCAAAATTATGCCCAATCCAATCTAACAACTCAAATATGAAGAGGGATTTATCAGAGAGATGATAAGGTTATTTGGCATACATAAGTCAGTAAATATTATACATCATCAGAAAAAAAAAGAAAAAATCCTATGATTGGGCTTGTAAGATCACTCAGAAGGTAAAGGAACTTGCTACCAAGTCTAATGACTTGAGCTCAATTCTAAGGAATTAATGGTAAAAAGGGAGAATTGGCAGTCTGCACAGGAGAGTGGGAGGACAGCAGATGCAACATAGCTTCTGGGACAGGGTTCCCTTCAGGCCTTCATCTTCAGCCAGGAGGCAGAGCTGAGACACAGACCTCTGCACACTTTTCCTACCAGAGGATAGGTGGCCTCCAGGGAAGGCTCTGACCAAAGAACCAGGTGAGAATGCCATCTTTTATCCAGGGTCCCAAAAGACCAGTCTGCACAGGAGAGAACAAAGGTGGCAGAAGTGACATAGCTTCTGGAACAGGGTCAATTTTGGGCCTTCATCTTCAGCCAGGAGGCAGAGCTGAGCTCTAGATGTCTGGCACTTGCCTGCAGAGAGTACTCTGACCACTGAGACTCAGGAGAGAGTTGGATTCCCAGGAGTGCTGAGAGAGGCTAACAGAATCACAGAAGGAACAAGCTCAAGCCAGAGACAGCTAGAACGTCTAACAGCAGAGATTATCAGATAGCCAAAGGCAAATGTAAGAATCTTACTAACAGAAACCAAGACCACACACCATCATCAGAACCCAGCACTCCTACCACAATGAGTCCTGTATCCTCCAACACACCCAAAAAGCAAGATTCAGATTTAAAATCATATCTCATGGTGTTAATAGAGGATTTTAAGAAGGACATTAATAATTCACTTAAAGAAATACAGGAAAACACAGTTAAACAGGTAGAAGGCCATAAAGAGGAAGCACAAAAAATCATTAAAGAATTACAGAAAAACACTGCTAAACAGGTAGAAGTCATTAAAAAAGAAACACAAAAAATCCCTTAAAGAATTACAGGAAAACATAACCAAACGGGAGATAGAATTGAACAAAACCATCCAAGATCTAAAAATGGAAGTAGAAACAATAAAGAAAACCAAACGGAGACAATTCAGGAGATAGAAACCCTAGGAAAGAAATCAGGGACCATAGATGCGATCATCAGCAACAGAATACAAGAGATGGAAGAGAGAATCTCAGATGCAGAAGATTCCATAGAGAACATGGAAACAACAATCAAAGAAAATGCAAAATGCACAAAGAACCAAACTCAAAATATCCAGGAAATCCAGAACACAATGAGAAGACCAAACCTACAGATAATAGGAGTAGATGAGAATGAAGATTTTCAACTTAAAGGGCCAGTAAGTGTCTTCAACAGAACTATAGAAGGAAACTTCCCAAACCTAAAGAAAGAGATGCCCATGAAAATACAAGAAGATTAAAGAACTCCAAATATACTGGACCAGAAAGGAAATTCTTCCCAACATACAATAATCAGAACAACAAATGCATGAAATAAAGATAGAATATTAAAAGCAGTAAGGGAAAAGGGTCAAGTAATATATGAAGGCAGACCTATGATAATTACACCAGATTTCTCACCAGAGTTTATGAAAGCCAGAAGATCCTGGACAGATGTTATACAGACACTAACAGAACACAAATGCCAGCCCAGGCTACTATACCTAGCAAAACTCTCAATTACCATAGATGGAGAAACCAAAGTATTCCATGACAAAGCCAAATTCAAACAGTATCTTGCCACGAATACAGCCCTTCAAAGGATAATAAAGGGAAAACACTAACACAAGGTCAGAAATTATGCCCTAGAAAAAGCAAGAAAGTAATTCTTCAACAAAACTAAAAAAGGCAGCCACAAGAACAGAATCCCAACTCTAACAACAAAAATAAAAGGAAGCAACAATTACTTTTCCTTAATATCTCGTAACATCAATGGACTTAATTCCCCAATAAAAAGACATAGACTAACAGACTGGCTACACAAACAGGACCCAACATTTTGCTGCTTACAGGAAACCCACCTCAGGGAAAAAGACAGACACTACCTCAGAGTGTAAGGCTGGGAAACAAATTTCTAAGAAAATGGTCACAAGAAACAAGCTGGAGTAGCCATTTTAATATTGAATAAAATCGACTTCCAACCCAAAGTTATCAAAAAAGACAAGGAGGGGCACTTCATACTCATCAAAGGTAAAATCTTCCAAGATGAACTCTCAATTCTGAATATCTATGCTCCAAATGCAAGGGCAGCCACATTCATTACAGAAACTTTAGTAAAGCTCAAAGCACACATTGCAACTCATACAATAATAGTGGGAGACTTCAACACATCACTCTCATCAAAGAATAGGTCCTGGAAACAGAAACTAAACATAGACACATGGACACTAACAGAAGTTATGAAACAAATGGATTAACAGATATCTACAGAACATTTTATGCTAAAACAAAAGGATATACCTTCTTCTCAGCACCTCATGGTACCTCCTCCAAAATTGACCATATAATCAGTCACAAAACAGGCCTCAACAGATACAAAAATATTGAAATTAGGCCATGCATCCTATCACATCACCACGGACTAAGGATAATCTTCAATAACAGCATAAATAATAGAAAGCCAACAACCATGTGGAAACTTATCAATACTCTACTCAATGATACCTTGGCCCAGGAAGAAATAAAGAAATTAAAGACATTTTAGAGTTTAATGAAAATGAAGACACAACATACACAAACTTATGGGACACAATAAAAACAGCACTAAGTAGAAAACTCGTAATTCTGAGTGCTGCCAAAAATAATCTGAAGAGAGCATACACAAGCATCTTGACAGCACACCTAAAAGCAGTAGAGCAAAAGGAAGAAAATACACCAAAGTGGAGTAGACAGCAGGAAATAATCAAACTCAGGGCTATAATCAACCAAGTGGAAACAAAAAGAACTATTCAAAGAATCAACCAAACCAGGAGCTGGTTCTTTGAGAAAATCAACAGGATAGATAAACCCTTAGCCAGACTAACTAGACAGCACAGGGATAATATACTAATTAACAAAATCAAAATAAAAATGGAGACTTAACAACAGAACAGGAGGAAATTCAAAACATCATCAGATCCTACTACAAAGGGCTATACTCAAGAAAACTGGAAAGCCTGGATAAAATGGACAAATACCAGGTACCAAAGTTAAATCAGGATCAGATTAATGATATAAACCGCTCCATATCCCCTAAAAAACAAAAACAAAAACAAAAAAAATAGAAGTAGTCATTAATAGTCTCCCAACTAAAAAAAGCCCAGGACCAAATGGGTTTAATGCAGAGTTCTATCAGACCTTCAAAGAAGAACTAATTCCAATTCTCCTCAACAATTCCACAAAATAGAAACAGAAGGTACTCTACCCAATTCATTCTATGAAGCCACAATTACTCTGATACATATGCCAAATAAAGATCAAAAAAGAAAGAGAACTTCAAACCAATTTCCCTTATGAATATTGATGTAAAAACACTCAATAAAATTCTCACTAACTGAATCCAAGTACAAAGCAAAAGGATCATCCAATATGATCAAGTAGGTTTCATTCCAGGGATGCAGGGATGTTTTCATATACAGAAATCCATCAACATAATCTACTATATAAACAAACTCAAAGACAAAAACCACATGATCATCTCATTAGATGCTAGGAAAGCATTTGATAAAATCCAACACACATTCATGATAAAAGTCTTGGAAAAAAATCAGGAATTCAAGGCCCATAGCCAAACATAATCAAAGCAATATACAACCAGTAGCCAACTTCAAACTAAATAGGGAGAAACTTGAAGGAATCCCACTAAAATCAGGGCCTAGACAAGACTGTCCACTTTCTACCTACCTATTGAATATAGTACTCCGAAGTCCTAGCCAGAGCAGTTAGACAACAAAAGCAGATCAAGGAGATACAAATTGGAAAGGAAAAAGTCAAAATAGCACTATTTACAGATGATATGGTAGTATATATAAGTGATCCTAAAAATTCCACCAGAGAACTAAACCTGATAAACAACTTGAGTTAAGTATCTGGATATAAAATTAACTCAAACAAATCAGTGGCCTTTCTCTACACAAAGGATAAACAGGCTGAGAAAGAAATCAGGGAAACAACACTCGTCACAATAGTCACAACTAATATAAAAAACCTTGGGGGGACTCCGCCTAGCTTAGGAACTTAGTCTGCACAGGTGAGAGTGTGCACCACAAAAGCGGACAGCTTCTAGGACAGGTGGGAGCCACAGAGCCGCTGAGGCAGCACCCTTTTCGGGCCTCAGACATCCAGCCACCCTCCCAACCAGGGAGGACGCCTTGCACGGGAGCCCTCTGCCTCAGGAGCAGGGAGCACAATCTTGGTTCCGAGACTCCACCTAAATTAGGAACTTAGTCTGCACAGATGAGAGTGTGCACCACAGAAGCGGTCAGCTTCTGGGACAGGCGGGAGCCACAGAGCCGCTGAGGCAGCACCGTTTTCGGGCCACAGACATCCAGCCACCCTCGCAGCCTGAGAGGACGCCCGGCACGGGAGCCCTCTGCCGCAGGAGCAGGGAGCGCCATCTAGGATCCAGGACTCCACCGAACTTAGGAACTTAGTCTGCACAGGTGAGAGTGTGCACCACAGAAGCTGACAGCTTCTGTGACCTGCTAAACCAACACAGCATCTGGGAAAGGTCCTGTTTTGGGCCTTCTTCTTCGGCCAGGAGGAGGTCCAAACACAAGATATCTGTGCACCTTCCCTGTAAGAGGAGAGCTTGCCAGCAGAGAGTGCTCTAACCACTGAAACACAGAGGAGAGAGCCTGTCTCCCAGGTCTGCTGATAGACGATAATCAGAATCACCAGAAGAACAATCTCTAAACAGAGACAACTATAACAACTCCAGAGATTACCAGATGGTGAAAGGTAAACGTAATAATCTTACTAACAGAAACCAAGACCACTCACCATCATCAGAACCCAGCACTCCCACTTCGCCCAGTCCAGGGCACCCCAACACACCCGAAAAGCTAGACCTGGATTTAAAAGCATATCTCATGATGATGGTAGAGGATATCAAGAAGGACTTTAATAACTCACTTAAAGAATTACAGGAGAACATTGCTAAAGAGTTACAAGTCCTTAAAGAAAAACAGGAAAAGAAAACCAAACAGGTAGAAGTCCTTAAAGAAAAACAGGAAAAGAAAACCAAACAGGTAGAAGTCCTTAAAGAAAAACAGGAAAACACATCCAAACCGATGATGGAAATGAACAAAACCATACTAGACCTAAAAAGGGAAGTAGACACAATAAAGAAAACCCAAAATGAGGCAACACTAGAGATAGAAACCCTAGGAAAGAAATCTGGAACCATAGATGCGAGCATCAGCAACAGAATACAAGAGATGGAAGAGAGAATCTCAGGTGCAGAAGATTCCATAGAGAACATCGGCACAACAATCAAAGAAAATGGAAAATGCAAAAAGATCCTAACTCAAAACATCCAGGAAATCCAGGACACAATGAGAAGACCAAACCTACGGATAATAGGAGTGGATGAGAATGAAGATTTTCAACTCAAAGGACCAGCAAACATCTTCAACAAAATTATAGAAGAAAACTTCCCAAATCTATAGAAAGAGATGCCCATGAACATACAAGAAGCCTACAGAACTCCAAATAGACTGGACCAGAAAAGAAATACCTCCCGACACATAATAATCAGAACAACAAATGCACTAAATAAAGATAGAATACTAAAAGCAGTAAGAAAAAAAGGTCAAGTAACATATAAAGGCAAGCCTATCAGAATTACACCAGATTTTTCACCAGAGACTATGAAAGCCAGAAGATCCTGAACAGATGTTATACAGACACTAAAAGAACACAAATTCCAGCCCAGGCTACTATACCCAGCCAAACTCTCAATTAATATAGATGGATAAACCAAAGTATTCCAAGACAAAACCAAATTCACACATTATCTCTCCATGAATCCAGCCCTTCAAAGGATAATAACAGAAAAAAAAACAATAAAAGGACGGGAACCACGCCCTAGAAAAAACAAGAAGGTAATCCCTCAACAAAACTAAAAGAAGACAGCCACAAGAACAGAATGCCAACATTAACAACAAAAATAACAGGAAGCAACAATTACTTTTCCTTAATATCTCTTAATATCAATGGACTCAACTCCCCAATAAAAAGTCATAGACTAACAAACTGGCTACACAAAAAAGACCCAGCATTTTGCTGCTTACAGGAAACTCATCTCAGAGAAAAAGATAGACACTACCCTAGAGTGAAGGGCTGGAAGACAGTTTTCCAAGTAAATGGCATGAAGAAAGAGGCTGGAGTGGCCATTCTAATATCTGATAAGATTGACTTCCCGCCGGGCATGGTGGCTCACGCCTTTAATCCCAGCACTTGGGAGGCAGAGGCAGGTGGATTTCTGAGTTCGAGGCCAGCCTGGTCTACCAAGTGAGTTCCAGGACAGCCAGGGCTACAGAGAAACCCTGTCTCGAAAAACCAAAAAAAAAAAAAAAAAAAAAAAAAAAAAAAAAAGATTGACTTCCCACCCAAAGTCATCAAAAAAGACAGGGAAGGGCCCTTCATACTCATCAAAGGTAAAATCCTCCAAGAAGAACTATCAATTCTGAATATCTATGCTCCAAATACAAAGGCAGCCACATTCATTAAAGAAACTTTAGTAAAGCTCAAAGCACATATTGCACTTCACACAATAATTGTGGGAGACTTCAACACACCACTTTCACCAATGGACAGATCATGGAAACAGAAACTAAACAGGGACACAGTGAAACTAACAGAAGTTATGAATCAAATGGATCTGTCAGATATCTACAGAACATTCTATCCTAAAAAAAAAGGATATACCTTCTTCTCAGCACCTCATGGTACCTTCTCCAAAATTGACCACATAATTGGTCACAAAACAGGCCTCAACAGATACAAATATATTGAAATTGTCCCATGCATCCTATCAGATCACCATGGTCTAAGGCTGATCTTTAATAATAAAATAAATGATAGAAAGCCAACATTCACGTTGAAACTAAACAACATGCATCTCAATGATACCCTGGTCAAGAAAGGAATAAAGAAAGAAATTAAGGACTTTTTAGGGTTCAGGTAAAATGAAGCCACAACATACCCAAACTTATGGGACACAATGAAAGCATTTCTAAGAGGAAAACTCATAGCTCTAAGTGCCTCCAAAAAGAAACTAGAGAGAGCACACATTAGCAGCTTGACAACACACCTAAACGCTGTAGAACAAAAGGAAGCAAATTCACCCAAGAGGAGTAGACGGCAGGAAATAATCAAACTCAGGGGCAAAATCAACCAAGTGGAAACAAGAAGAGCTATTCAAAGAATCAACCAATCAAGGAGTTGGTAATTTGAGAAAATCAACAAAATAGATAAACCCTTAGCCATACTCACTAGAGGGCACAGAGAAAGCATTCTAATTAACAAAATCAGAAATGAAAAAGGAGACATAACAACAGATCCTGAAGAAATCCAAAACACCATCAGATCCTTCAACAATAGGCTATACTCAACAAAACTGGAGAACCTGGATGAAATGGAGAAGTTTCTAGACAGATACCAGGTACCAAAGTTGAATCAAGATCAGGTTAATGATCTAAACAGCCCTATATCCCCAAAAGAAATAGAAGCAGTCATTAATAGTTTCCCAACCAAAAAAAGCCCAGGACGAGATGGGTTTAGTGCAGAGTTCTATCAGACATTCAAAGAAGATCTAATCCCAGTTCTTCACAAACTATTCCACAAAATAGAAACAGAAGGTACTCTACCCAACACATTCTATGAATCCACAATTACTCTGACACTTAAACCACAAAAAGATCCAACAAAGATAGAAAACTTCAGACCAATATCCCTTATGAATATTGATGCAAAAATCCTCAAAAAAGTTCTTTTAACCGAATCCAAGAACACATCAAAACAATCATCCATCCTGACCAAGTAGGTTTCATCCCAGGGATGCAGGGATGGTTCAATATACGGAAATCCATCAACATAATACAGTATATAAACAACCTCAAAGACAAAAACCACATGATCATCTCGTTACATGTGGAAAAAGCATTTGACAAGATCCAACACCCATTCATGATAAAAGTCTTGGAAAGATCAGGAATTCAAGGCCCATACCTAAACATGATAAAAGCAATCTACAGCAAACCAGTAGCCAACATCAAAGTAAATGGAGAAAAGCTTGAAGCAATCCCACTAAAATCAAGGACTAGACAAGGCTGTCCACTCTCTCCATAACTATTCAACATTGTACTTGAAGTCCTAGCCAGAGCAATTGGACAACAAAAGGAGATCAAAGGGATACAAATTGGAAAGTAAGAAGTCAAAATATCACTTTTTGCAGATGATAGGATAGTATATATAAGTGACCCTAAAAATTCCACCAGAGAACTCCTAAACCTGATAAACAGCTTCGGTGAAGTAGCTGGATATAAAATTAACTCAAACAAATCAATGGCCTTTCTCTACACAAAGAATAAACAGGCCGAGAAAGAAATTAGGGAAACAACACCCTTCTCAATAGTCACAAATAATATAAAATATCTTGGCGTGACTCTAACTAAGGAAGTGAAAGATCTGTATAATAAAAACTTCAAGTCTCTGAAGAAAGAAATTATAGAAGATCTCAGAAGATGGAAAGATCTCCCATGCTCATGGATTGGCAGGATCAACATTGTAAAAATGGCTATCTTGCCAAAAGCAATCTACAGATTCAATGCAATCCCCATCAAAATTCCAAATCAATTCTTCAACGAATTAGAAAGTGCAATCTGCAAATTCATCTGGAATAACAAAAAACCTAGGATAGCAAAAACTCTTCTCAAGGATAAAAGAACCTCTGGTGGAATCACCATGCCGGACCTAAAGCTCTAACTACAGAGCAATTGTGATAAAAACTGCATGGTACTGGTATAGTGACAGACAAATAGACCAATGGAATAGAATTGAAGACCCAGAAATGAAGCCACACACCTATGGTCACTTGATCTTCAACAAGGGAGCTAAAAACATCCAGTGGAAGAAAGACAGCATTTTCAACAAATGGTGCTGGCACAACTGGTTGTTAACATGTAGAAGAATGCGAATGGATCCATTCCTATCTCCTTGTACTAAGGTCAAGTCTAAGTGGATCAAGGAACTTCACATAAAACCAGAGACACTGAAACTTATAGAGGAGAAAGTGGGGAAAAGCCTTGAAGATATGGGCACAGGGGGAAAATTCCTGAATAGAACAGTAATGGCTTGTGCTGTAAGATCGAGAATTGACAAGTGGGACCTCATGAAACTACAAAGCTTCTGCAAGGCTAAAGACACCATCAATAAGACAAAAAAAAAACCACCAACAGATTGGGAAAGGATCTTCACCTATCCTAAATCAGATAAGGGACTAATATCCAATATATATAAAGAACTCAAGAAGGTGGACTCCAGAAAGTCAAATAACCCCATTAAAAAATGGGGCTCAGAACTGAACAAAGAATTCTCACCTGAGGAATACCGAATGGCAGAGAAACACCTGAAAAAATGTTCAACATCCTTAATCATCAGGGAAATGCAAATCAAAACAACCCTGAGATTCGACCTCACACCAGTCAGAATGGCTAAGATCAAAAATTCAGGTGACAGCAGATGCTGGCGAGGATGTGGAGAAAGAGGAACACTCCTCCATTGTTGGTGGGATTGCAAGCTTGTACAACCACTCTGGAAATCAGTCTGGCGGTTCCTCAGAAAATTGGACATAGTACTACCGGAGGATCCAGCAATACCTCTCCTGGGCATATATCCAGAAGATGTCCCAACCGGTAAAAAGACACATGCTCCACTATGTTCATAGCAGCCCTATTTATAATAGCCAGAAGCTGGAAAGAACCCAGATGTCCCTCAACAGAGGAATGGATACAGAAATTATGGTACATTTACACAATGGAGTACTACTCAGCTATTAAAAAGAATGAATTTATGAAATTCCTAGCCAAATGGATGGACCTGGAGGGCATCATCTTGAGTGAAGTAACACAATCACAAAAGAACTCACACAATATGTATTCACTGATAAGTGGATATTAGCCTAAAACTTAGGATACCCAAGATATAAGATACAATTTACTAAACGCATGAAACTCAAGAAGAATGAAGACCAAAGTGTGGACACTGTGCACCTTCTTAGAATTGGGAACAAAACACCCAGGGAAGGAGTTACAGAGACAAAGTTCGTAGCTGTGATGAAAGGATGGACCATTTAGAGACTGCTGTATCCAGGGATCCATCCCATAATCAGCTTCTAAATGCTGACACCATTGCATACACTAGCAAGATTTTGCTGAAAGGACCCAAATATAGCTGTCTCTTGTGAGATGATGCCGGGGCCTAGCAAACACAGGAGTGGATGTTCACAGTCAGCTATTGGATGTATCACAGGGCTCCCAATGGAGAAGCTAGAGAAAGTACCCAAGGAGCTAAAGGGATCTGCAACCCTATTGTTGGAACAACATGATGTACTAACCAGAACCCCGGAGCTCTTGTCTCTAGCTGCATATGTATCGAAAGATGGCCTAGTCGGCCATCAATGGAAAGAGAGGCCCATTGGACTTGCAAACTTTATATGCCCCAATATAGGGGAATGCCAGGGCCAAAAGAATGGGAATGGGTGGGTAGGGAAGTGGGGGGGCGCTATGGGGGACTTTTGGGATAGCATTGGAAATGTAATTGAGGAAAATATGTAATAAAAATATTAAAAATCAAAAAAAAATAAAAAAAAAACTTCAAGTCTCTGAAGAAAGATATTATAGAAGATCTCAGAAGATGTAAAGATCTCCCATGCTCATGGATTGGCAGGATCAACATTGTAAAAATGGCTATCTTGCCAAAAGCAATCTATAGATTCAATGCAATCCCCATCAAAATTCCAACTCAATTCTTCAACAAATTAGAAAGTGCAATCTGCAAATTCATCTGGAATAACAAAAACCTAGGATAGCAAAAACTCTTCTCAAGGATAAAAGAACCTCTGGTGGAATCACCATGCCTGACCTAAAGCTTCACTACAGAGCAATTGTGATAAAAACTGCATGGTACTGGTATAGTGACAGACAAGTAGACCAATGGAATAGAATTGAAGACCCAGAAATGAAGCCACACACCTATGGTCACTTGATCTTGGACAAGGGACCTAAAACCATCCAGTGGAAGAAAGACAGCATTTTCAACAAATGATGCTGGCACAACTGGTTGTTATCATGTAGAAGAATGCGAATTGATCCATTCCTATCTCCTTGTACTAAGGTCAAATCTAAGTGGATCAAGGAACTTCACATAAAACCAGAGACACTGAAACTTATAGAGGAGAAAGTGGGGAAAAGCCTTGAAGATATGGGCACAGGGGGAATATTCTTGAATAAACAGCAATGGCTTGTGCTGTAAGATTGAGAATTCACAAGTGGGAACTCATGAAACTGCAAAGCTTCTGCAAGGCAAAAGAAATCATCAATAAGACAAAAAGACCACCAACAGATTGGGAAAGGATCTTTACCTATCCTAAATCAGATAAGGGACTAATATCCAATATATATAAAGAACTCAAGAAGGTGGACTCCAGAAAATCAAATAACCCCATTAAAAAATGAGGCTCAGAACTGAACAAAGAATTCTCACCTGAGGAATACCGAATGGCAGAGAAGCACCTGAAAAAATGTTCAACGTCCTTAATCATCAGGGAAATGCAAATCAAAACAACCCTGAGATTCCACCTCACACCAGTCAGAATGGCTAAGATCAAAAATTCAGGTGACAGCAGATGCTGGCGAGGATGTGGAGAAAGAGGAACACTCCTCCATTGTTGGTGGGATTGCAAGCTTGTACAACCACTCTGGAAGTCAGTCTGGCGGTTCCTCAGAAAATTGGACATAGTACTACTGGAGGATCCAGCAATACCTCTCCTGGGCATATATCCAGAAGATGTCCCAACCGGTAAGAAGGACACATGCTCCACTATGTTCATAGCAGCCTTATTTATAACAGCCAGAAGCTGGAAAGAACCCAGATGCCCCTCAACAGAGGAATGGATACAGAAATTATGGTACATTTACACAATGGAGTACTACTCAGCTATTAAAAAGAATGAATTTATGAAATTCCTAGCCAAATGGATGGACCTGGAGGGCATCATCTTGAGTGAGGTAACACAATCTCAAAGGAACTCACACAATATGTATTCACTGATAAGTGGATATTAGCCCAAAACTTAGGATACCCAAGATACAAGATAAAATTTGCTAAAGGCATGAAACTCAAGAAGAATGAAGACCAAAGTGTGGACACTGTGCCCCTTCTTACAAGTGGGAACAAAACACCCAGGGAAGGAGTTACAGAGACAAAGTTTGGAGCTGTGATGAAAGGATGAACCATCTAGAGACTGCCATATCCAGGGATCCATCCCATAATCAGCTTCCAAACGCTGACACCATTGCATACACTAGCAAGATTTTGCTGACAGGACCCAGATCTAGCTCTCTCTTCTGAAACTATGCCGGGGCCAAACAAACACAGAAGTGGATGCTCACTGTCAGCTATTGGATGGATCACAGGGCTCCCAATGGAGAAGCTAGAGAAAGTACCCAAGGAGCTAAAGGGATCTGCAACCCTATAGTTGGAACAACATGATGAACTAACCAGTACCCCGGAGCTCTTGTCTCTAGCTGCATATGTATCGAAAGATGGCCTAGTCGGCCATCACTGGAAAGAGAGGCCCATTGGACTTGCAAACTTTATATGCCCCAATACAGGGGAATGCCAGGGCCAAAAGAATGGGAATGGGTGGGTAGGGAAGTGGGTGGGAGGTATGGGGGACTTTTGGGATAGCATTGGAAATGTAATTGAGGAAAATACGTAATAAAAAAAAAAAACCTTGGGATGACTAACTATGGAAGTGGGATGACTAACTATGGAAGTGAAAGATCTGTATGTTAAGAACTTCAAGTCTCTGAAGAAAGAATTCGAAGAAGACCTCAGAAGATGGAAAGATCTCCCATACTCCTGGATTGGCAGGATTAACGTAATCAAAATGACTATCTTGCTGAAAGCAATCTACACATTCAATGCAATCCCCATCAAAATTGCAATTCATTCCTTCACTGAGTTAGAAAGGGCAATTTGCAAATTCATCTGGAATAACAAAAAACCTAGGATAGCAAAAACTATTCTCAACAATAAAAGAACCTCTGGGGGAATCACCATGCTTGACTGTACTACAGAGCAATTGTGATAAAAACTGCATGGTACTGGTACAGCAACAAACAGGTAGACCAATGGAATAGAATTGAAGTCCCAGAAATGAACCCACACATCTATGGTCACTTGAACCTTGACAAGGGAGCTAAAACCATCCAAAGAAAAACAGACACTTTCAACAAGTGTTTCTGGCACAACTGGCAGTTATCATGTAGAAGAATTCGAATTGATCCATTCTTATCTCCTTGTACTAAGCTCAAGTATAAGTGGATCAAGGAACTTCACATGAAACCAGAGACACTGAAACTTTTAGAAGAGAAAGTGGGGAAAAGCCTCGAAGATATGGACACAGAGGAAAAAATCCTGAACAGAACAGCAATGGTTTTTACTATAAGATGGAGAATCAAGAAACGGGACCTCATAAAATTCCAAAGCTTTTGTAAGGCAAAAGACGCTGTCAATAAGACTGAAAAGTCACCAACAGATTGGGAAAGGATTTTTACCAATCCTAAATCAGATAGCGGACTAATATCCAATATATATAAAGAACTCAAGAAGATGGACTCCAGAAAATTAAATGACCCTATTAAAAAATGGAGGACATAGCTAAACAAAGAATTCTCACCTGAGGAATACCGAATGGCTGAGAAGCACCTGAAAAAAAAAATGTTCAACATCCTTAATCATCAGGGTAATGCAAATCAAAACAACCGTGAGATTCTACCTCACACCATTCAGAATGGCTAAGATCAAAAATTCAGGTGACAGATTCTGGTGAGGATGTGGAAAAGAGGAATACCCCTCCATTGTTGGTGGGATTGCAAGCTGGTAGAACCAGTCTGGAAATCAATCTGGCAGTTCCTCAGAAAATTGGGCATAGTACTACCAGAGGATCCTGCAGTACCTCTCCTGGGCATATATCCAGAAGATGTTCCAACTGGTAAGAAGGACACATGCTCCACTATGTTCATAGCAGCCTTATTTATAATAGCCAGAAGCTGGAAAGAACCCAGATGTCCCTCAACAGAGGAATGGATACAGAAAATGTTGTATATTTACAAAATGGAATACTACTCAGCAATTAAAAACAATGAATTTATGAAATTCTTAGGCAAATGGATGGATATGGAGGATATCATCCTGACTGAGGTAACCCAATCACAAAAGAACACACATGATATGTACTCACTGATAAGTGGATATTAACCCAGAAACTTAGAGTACCCAAGATACAATTTGCAAAACACATGAACCTCAAGAAGAAGGAAGACAAAAGTCTGGATACTTCGTTCCTTCTTAGAATGGGGAACAAAATACCCATGGAAGGAGTTACAGAGACAAAGTTCAGAGCTGAGAAAGAAAGAAGAAGAATCCAGAGACTGCCCCACTGGGGGATCCATCCTATAAACAACCAGCAAACCCAGATACTATTGTGAATGCCAATAGGATTTTGCTGACAGGACCCTGATATAGCTGTCTCTTGTGAGGCTATGCTAGTGCCTGGCAAATACAGAATTGGATGCTCAGAGTCATCTAATGGATGGAACAAATGGCCCTTAATGAAGGAGCTAGAGAAAGTACCCAAGGAGCTTAATGGGTCTACCAACCTATAGGTGGAACAACAATATGAACTAATCAGTACCCCCAGAGTTTGTGTCTCTAGCTGCATATGTATCAGAAGATGGTCTAGTCAGCCATCATTGGGAAGAGAGGCCCCTTGGTCTTGCAAACTTTATATACCCCAGTACAGGGGAATGCCAGTGCCAGGAACTGGGAGTGGGTGGATTGGGGAACAGGGCAGGGGAAGGGTATCAGGGACTTTCGGGATAGCATTTGAAATGTAAATGAAAAATCTATTAAAATATATATGTAAACAAAGAATATATCTAATAAAAATAAGAAAATAAAAATAAAATCCACTGTGAAGGGAAGCTTATTATTAAAAGATCCTTCAAGTCAAAAAAAGAAAATAAAAAGGGTGGGGAGAATTGCTTTCCACAGTAGCATGTGCTGCAGCATATGTGCATTCTCTCCTTTCTTTCTCTGTGTCTCTCTGTCTCTGTCTCTGTCTCTCTCTCTCTCTCTCTCTCTCTCTCACACACACATTATAAATTTTTAATCTTAAAATGATCCCAATACATACAAACAGGTGCCTGTAAAAATCAGTATCCTACCAAGATAAAACTTCCAAAATTAAGTATAAAAGGAACATAATGAAGACAATTTATAACAAGCCCACATGCAATTGGATAGGAAAGGGTGATATCTCCTCTGGAACAAGGTAAAGATAGACGCCTGCTCTTATCACTGTTTTTGTTTGCTTGGTTTTGTTTTGTTTTGTTTTGTTTTGTTTTGTTTTGTTTTGTTTTGTTTTGTTTTGTCGAGACAGGGTTTCTCTGTATAGCCCTGGCTGTCCTGGAACTCACTTTGTAGACCAGGCTGGCCTCGAACTCAGAAATCCACCTGCCTCTGCCTCCCAAGTGCTGGGATCAAAGGCGTGCTCCACCACGCCCGGCTTATCACTGTTTTTTAATATAGAGCTAGATATCTGGCAAGAATAATTTATTTAGTGAAAGAAATGACAGGCATCTAAATTGAAAACTAGGTCAATTTTCTTTTTTTCTTTTTCTTTCTTTCTTTCTTTCTTTTTTTTTTTTTTTTTTTTTTGACTGCTGTGAGCAGTGCCTACAGTCACCACCATTTAGGCATGGTTGTGTGCATGAATCACCACTCCTCTTTTGCTGGTCAGGATGAAGTCACACTTAAACTTGAAGATAGCACATTTCTCTTTCTACTATTCCTGTTACAATTTCTACCCAGAGGTGTAAAACATGCTCATTGCAGGGCTTCTCTGGGCTGTTATATTTGCTAATAGATTGTCTTTGATCAAGACAACTCTTAGAGTCTGTGCCACACCTTCCTAAACATACTTACAGGGCATCCTGCTCCTTTGGCCTCTCTGGCAAGTGGCCAGTTGATGGACTTCTGCAGCCAGCTTTTCTGTCCTTGGATGACTGAGGACCTACTGAGAAGTGTTGATCAAGTGCTCAGGCGTACACACAGTCAGGCAGTGTTCTGCCCCATATGTGAGGTGTGAGGGTACATCAGTTTAAGGCCATTGCAGATGTCACAACCCCTGCCCCCATCATTGGTAGGATGTGCAGATGTAAGTACTCAAGGAGGAAAACCAATACTGGAGCCTAAAAGACTGGCTTCCCAACAGCTCTGCACTCTGATTCCGAAATTCCAAACTCCAACCATAGTCTTTTCCTCTCTCCTCCCACATAGGTCAATTTTCATGCAGATAGATCCTGTTGTATGTACTAAATATCTCAAAAATTTCAGCAAAGACACTATTGTGCTGGTTAGCTTTTATTAACAAGACAGAAATCTAGAAGAGGGATATTCAGGTGAGGAACTGCCTCCATTAGACTGGCCTGTAGCAAGTCTGTGGGTCATTTTCTTGATCCAGATTACTGTGCATTGCCATCCCTGGGTGGGGAAGTGGGTGGTTGGTTGTATATAAAGGGTAGCTGAAAAAAACCAGTACTCCTCTATGGCCACTGTTTAAGTTCCTGCCTCCAGATTCCTGCCTGTGCTTTCCTTTATCACTGTTATACGTGTAAGTTAAAATAAAATATTTATTCCCTAAGGTTCATTTGTTCAGTATTTTACAACAAAAATAAAGAAGCAAACTATGACATGAGTCAAGTACAGAAACATAATCATACCCCTATGCAGTATTCATAAAAATTGACCTGATCGAACCATCCTCAAACTCCAGGCCCAACCCCAGTTGTGTAGCCAGTGTTCGAATAGAGGCTGGTGATTCTCACAGACTCCCAACCAACCATCCATGCCTCCCTTAAGCCAAAGATTTAGCCTTAGTCACTCACCCATCCAGCCATGGGAATTTTCAGAACCTTACTCACCTGTTCCATCCCCAGGCTTAGTTTCAGTTGCTGTCTTTGTGCTGGCCTAGCCTGGTGAGTCCTGGAGATCCCAGTTCAACTATGCCATCCTCACATTCTTAGGCACAGATCTAAGAGATCAGCTTGTGTAGCATCTCAAGCACATCCAGTCACTGGTCCCATTCACATACTTTCTTAGTTACCACTGAAGTGGAATAACCGCCAGCCTTCTGATCAAAAATTAACACTGTGTTAGGATGGACCTAACAACTCTTCATATATGACCAACAAAGTTTGATCAACTACAAAATTAAAACCAAATTTGCATATAGGCCTGAAACTCACGATAGCTGAACAACTAATGAATCAAGTCCACATACCCAGGTCACATCATAAAAACACAAATACAAAAGTCCAAGATAGTACACCCCCTTCCCTGAACCCACCAGCTCTGTATTCTCCAGTAAGAATTACCTAAATGACCCTAAGAATGTTCTACAATGAAAATTTCCTAGATAATCCTAAGGGCACCGAATTTAAAAGAACTATCATAAATTTCATTGAAGAATTCAAAGAAATTAAAGAAGACAAAAACAGCTCAATAGACTTAAGGATATCAGAATCAACTGACTTAAAGACAAGAAAATACATGGATAATGAAATGATCCAATTCAGTATTTAAAGACTGAATTCAAGAATAAAATAGAAATACTTGAAAAAAAAGAAAAAAAAAGCTCTGAAGTTTAAATAAATTTTGGATTAAAAAACCCAATAACCCACTTAAGAAAACTTAGAGGAAAACCAGACTAGATAAAGTAGAGAATAGAATATTAGGACTTGAAGACAATATAGAGAAATTAGTTTATACAAGCAAAACCTATGAAAGTATCTTAAACAGAGCAAAGGAATATATTGGAATTATGTCATTTGCCTTTAAATTTTACAGGAAGTTATAGTTTAGAGATTGCTTTAAGCCTTAGAAGAGACATCAAATATTTAAACAGTGTTAAGACTGTAAAAGAGTATGGCGATATTTGAAGTTGGACTAAATGAATTTTGCATTATGATACAGCCATGAGCCTATAGGAGCCAGGGAGTAGAATGTAGAGGTTTGTGTTAAAAAATATTTCCCATGTTCTTGAGTATTTTATTACTTTATCCCTAGTTGCTGGTGCCGCTTGCTGGGGTGATGCCTCCTTCTTAGAGGAAGTGCATCACTAGCAGTGAGCTTTAAGAGTTCATAGCCTTATTATTAGATATAGCTGACTTCAGACACACCAGAAGAGGGCTTCAAATCTCATTACAGATGGTTGTGAGCCACCATGTGTTTGCTGGGAATTGAACTCAGGACCTTCAGAAGAGCAGTCAGTGCTCTTACCCAATGAGCCATCTCGCCAGCTAATCATATGCACTCACTGATAAGCAGATATTAACCCAGGAACTTAGAATACCCAAGATACAATTTGCAAAACACATGAAACTCAAGAAGAAGGAAGACCAAAGTGTGGATACTTCATTCCGTCTTAGAATAGGGAACAAAATACCCATGGAAGGAGTTACAGAGACAAAGTTAGGAGCTGAGATGGAAGGAATGACCATCCAGAGACCGCCCCACCTGGGGATCCATCCTATATACAACCACCAAACCCAGACACTATTGCATATGCCAGAAAGACTTTGCTGATAGGACCCTGATATTTCTATCTCTTGTGAGGCTATGCCTGTGCCTGGCAAATAAGGAAATGGATGCTCACAGTCATCTATTGGATGGAACATAGGGCCCCTAATGAAGGAGCTAGAGAAAGTACCCAAGGAGCTAAAGGGGTCTGCAACCCTATAGGAGGAACAACAATATGAAATAACCAGTAAACCCCAGAGCTGTGTCTCTAGTTGTATATGTAGCAGAAGATGGTCTAGTCGGCCATCAATGGGAGGAGAGGACCTTGCTCTTGAGGAGATCATATGCCCCAATACAGGGGAATGCCAGGACCAGGAAGTGGGAGTGGGTGGGTTGGGGAGCAGGGCGGGGGGAGGGTATCGGGGACTTTCAGGATAGCATTTGAAATGTAAATGAAGAAAATATCTAAAATAAAAAAAAGAGTTCATAGCATTATTATCTCTATTGCAGGTTGCTCTCTGATTTGTTTATAATTGAAGACGTGAACTCTTTGTTTTCCACTCCCACCTACTACCTACCATGACGTAGTCGTCATATAAACTATAGCCCTCTGGAAATGTAAGCCCAAATAAACGATTTAAATTGTTTTAGTCATATGACTTTATCATAGCAAAAGGAAAGCAACCAAAACTGGGAAAGACTCTAACTCGGGCAAAAGAGGTGTAAGACACAGAAAGACAAATGTGGCCAAATCTGATAACCTAAGTCAAATTCCCAGGATCCACCTGGTGGGGAGAGGAAATTCCTTCAGATTGTCCTGTGACCTCTACACATGTAGGGCAGCATGACTTCATGTTCTTTCACACAAAAAAAAATAATAGCAAATAATAACAAAAATATAACCCTAACCCTAGCCCTAACCCTAATCCTAACTCTAACCTACAGGAGAAGAATGTGAATGGAAATCAGATGAGGAAGATGAAATTTCAGAGGAGCTGAAAGAAAAGGCGAAGACTTAATATGAGAAAAAATGATGGATGGCCTTTCCTTCAGTCTCTGTTCCTATTTTTTTATCCCTGTCTTTCCTTTGGACATTTCTGGGGTTAAACATTTTGAGATGGGCGGGTGACTCTCTGGAGGTGGTCTCTATATTGCTCTCCCCTTTGTTGCATATTTTGGCTAAAGTCATCCCTGTTGGGTCCTGGAAGTCTCTTGCTTTCCTGGTGTCTGGGACTTTCTGGTGGCTACCCCCAGTTTCTTATCCTCCACTGCTACATATTTCTACTCAAAGACCAATTTGTTATACATAGCATCCCAAGTATAGCTCTGTTAGATATGTTGAATGCATAAATCCTCTTTAATGAATGTTCACTTATTGCTGCAGGTTGGTTATTCTGGATTATTTTCATCATGTAACTATTGGAATACAATTATGAAAAATCAACTGTTGAACATACTTGATTGTTGAACAAAGAAAAGTAGTTGTTTCTTTCCTAAAGAGCCAAAGTAGAAAAGGTTGAAGTCTGCCTGCATCAGTTGTGCTTTCCATTATGTTGTTAGATGGATGTGGTGACTAACATCAAGACAGGTCATCAATTGTGGAAGGAAAACTGTGATTAAGAATTTCCATTAAGATCAAACAATATATGAGATGATTAAGGTATTTTAATGTTTTAGATGATATAACAAAAGTCAACTCAAGTTTATTATCATAGTAAGGTGAACAAGCCCTAGGTTCTCTTCGGAAGCTAATTGATAGTATTTAATGTACTTTGAAATTTAGCTTCCATTAATTACTTTCTTTGTGATATGGCCTACTTTTTCCTTTCCTGGAAAAGATGAATATACACAATTTAAACCTATTTGGTGTTTTTCTGTTATTCAGCTAACTTTTTTTTTTAAGAGAGTAAAATAAATGGCACATAGTTTTAGCTCTCCCTAGATGCTGCCTCAGTTTGTACTGATTGAGGCTATTGCAGAGGGTTAGTTTGAATTCAGGTATGCCTAGTTTTCTATACTGAACAACTTAGGAGGAGAGAATATGAATGTGCTTTAATAAAAGTGATGTGCTATAGATAGCTTTTGAACATTAAAGTTAAATTCCATTTGTTAGAACTGAATGCTTTCTTGACTTTTTAAATATTTTTTATTAGGTATTTTCCTCAATTACATTTCCAATGCTATCCCACAAGTCCCCCATACCCTCCCCCCCCACTCCTCTACCCACTCACTCCCACTTTTTGGCCCTGGCGTTTCCCTGTACTGGGGCATATAAAGTTTGCATGTCCAATGGGCCTCTCTTTCCAGTGATGGCTGATTAGGCCATCTTTTGATACATATGCAGCTAGAGACAAAAGACCGGGGTACTGGTTAGTTCATAATGTTGTTCCACCTATAGGGTTGCAGTTCCCTTTAGCTCCTTGGGTACTTTCTCTAGCTCCTCCATTGGGGGCCCTGTGATCCATCCAATAGCTGACTGTGAGCATCCACTTCTGTGTTTGCTAGGCCCCAGCATAGTCTCACAGGAGACTGGGTCCTTTCAGCAAAATCTTGCTAGTGTATGCAATGGTGCCAGCGTTTGGAGGCTGATTATGGGATGGATCCCTGGATATGGCAGTCTCTAGATGGTCCATCCTTTTGTCTCAGCTCCAAACTTTGTCTCTGTAACTCCTTCCATGGGTGTTTTGTTCCCAGTTCTAAGAAGGGGCAATGTGTCCACACTTTGGTCTTCATTCTTCTTCAGTTTCATGTGTTTTGCAAATTGTGTCTTATATCTCGGGTATTCTAAGTTTCTGGGCTAATATCCACTTATCAGTGAGTTATTCTAGTCCTCCTTGCTGAAGGGATGAGGAGTGCCATGAGCCACGCTGTTTACTGTATAGAACTAAGACTGGGTGGTACTGGTGAGACAACCACCTCACAACTCTGTTAAGACATATTGGGGTAAATCTCACATAGTTTCTCAGTCTTCAAAATGGCTCAAAAATACTGGATCTCTAGACCATGAGTCTAATATTCAGGAGCATATAGCTCCTGTTCTAGTAGGAATGAATGAAATTAATGTATAATTTCAAGAGATTAAAGGGTTTTGGTATTTTTGAGTTAGCTCCCCCTGCTTCAGATATTTCAAGTGACCACACTGTAATGAACTCAAAAGTGGTAATGAGGCTATTACAGGAAGGGTGGTATTAAGTTTTCAATCACTGAGAGCCACATTTAAAATAACTCAGGCTAATTACTGTTCATTTTGGGGAAGGAACATTTTTGACAGGGTATATTAATTGTATTGTACTTGGAAGAAAGATTATAGTTTCTGCTGTTAATGAAATTTACGTCAAGGATTTTTTTTTTTGGAAGTGAATTATGAAATTTTAGTATTAAGCTCTGAGAATGTGAACACATTCTGTAGCTGACCTTCCTGAGATTTTTAACTACTGGAAATCCTTAACAAAATATATTATTTCCTTTATTTTGAAAATGACTTGGTTGCATTTTTTCAGATGGTTTATGCTATTTTCTGTAATCATAGGTCATCTAAACACAGCTTATTTTCTTGAATGTTAAAGTTATAGCCTAAAGATGGTATCTCATTTTTGATGAACTTACACCCATCCTTCCATAGGAAGTAGCTGCTGCCAAAGCAAAGGGGTAGCTGGTTGGCTCATTTTGTATAATGGGGATGTGCTGGGTGGAGCTTTGGGGTTCAGTGGTCATTATGACAATCTGTCAGTCCCCAAATGCTTCTATTCCACTCTAGAAGTCTGAAAAATGTAATCTGAAATCCTTAATAAAAATGTTTCTAGTTTTATAAAAAACATAAAAGTAACCTTAAAGACCCTTAAAAAAAGTGCTATATGACTTAGTTATACCATTCCTTAGTATACAAAGAAGAATCCTGAGTTAACAGACCACAGGGATATTGCTTTTTGTTGTTTACTGCAGCACTACTCACAAGAGCTGTTATTGAACCAGTAATGTGTCCATCAATGGGTGAATGCATATATATATATATATTCTCAGAAAGGCAAATATTCACATGTTTGTTTTCTTTCATCTCTAAATGATGGATTTTACATAGACATAAATTATTTAGGGGATATGCATCATGAAAGTAAAAATGTAGAAGTAAAACTGTGGGAAGGAATAAACAGAAATTTTTATAGGGACAAAAAGATCCTTTTAGCAAATGGTTCTTGGACAAAATCCTCATTCAAAATAAAATGACCTTAGATCCCTACTCTCCATCACTCACAAAAATAATTCAAAATATGTTCACAATCATAAGTAAGGCATGGCTGTTAAAATATTCAATGAAAGTGTAGGAATGATATTACCATGACCTTGGATTGTCCCTCTTAGTTATGATAACAAAAGTAAAAAGAAATAAATGATCAATATATGAAAATTGACTTTGTCAAGCTTAAAAACTTGAACATCAGACACCTATGTTCGAAAATAAAAACCATGGAATGGAAAATAACATTTCAAATCATACCTACAGTAATAGACAAGTAATCCTATTATAGAAGAAATTATAATAATCTAGTAATAAAGATATCAATACTAAACAGAGAACTGGAAAATATTTTTCCAAAAAAGCTACACAAACAGCCATAACTGCATAAGAAAATGTTCTACCAAAGGAATGTAGACTACAACTCTACTGAGATGCCATAAAATAGCTCCTACAATGGCTATAAAATATATAAGAATAACAAACATTTCCCCAGAAGTAGAGAATTTATCACATTAGTGCCCTGCAAGTGGTGGTGTAAAATAGTGAAGCCAATTTGAAAACATGTGGTAGTTACTCAAATTTTTAAACAGAATTGCCACATGAACCATACCTACAGATATGCAAAATAATTCAAAACAGGTGTTCAAACAAAAAAATACATCAGCATTCATAGTAGCATTATGCATGATAAACAAAAGTAGATTTGTATAAAATATATAGCAAATGATGAATAAAGCAAAATGTGATTCATCGCACATAATAAAATATTATTTCACAATATAAAAGAATAGATGCTCTATTCATCAATGGCTTACAAGCTGTGGCAGAGATGAAATTCAAAAGCATGGTAACTGAAGAAATCTCTAACCAAAAGTCGAATACTTCATGATTCCATTTATGTGACACTTACAGAACTGTTAATTCCATAAAGATTAAAAGTAAATTACTGGTTGCATATGGCTGATGGAGTAAGAACTAACAAGGAAGGAAGTTTGCTCCATGCTGAAGTGTTTCACACTGTGCTGATGATTGCATAAAATCCATGGGGTCTTGCATTTTAAAAAGGTAAATTTTAAGGTATATAAAATACCTCAATGAACATATTTAAAAAACATCATAGTAAAATAATAATTACATTAACAGTTGTGAGCCACCATGTGTGTGCTGGAAGCAGAACCTGGTTTCTCTGGAAGAGCCTTAAGTACTCTTCAACACTGTCATCTCCCCAGCCCCAAGAATGGTTACTCTTTCTAAAGAAATTTTAAAATTACAATTAATTTAAAATTAAAATTAGTTACAAAGGGATGACTGGTAATATTCAGAAACAAGAATTGAGGAAGGGAGACAGAAGACCAGAAAATTAAAAGTAATCAAACATGAATCATTTAATCAGTTTTATTGAAATTCATCAGATGAAAAGAATCAGTGTTCCATAGAAAAGGATTAATGTTGTACTTTGTAATTTTAAACACCAACAACTGCTTAACAAAAGTCCATGTGAGTTTTACATTTTGTTGTTGTTTTTACTTAAGGAGTGAAGTCTGATTTCACCAAAACTCCCTGTACTCAGTCTTTACCAATAAAAATAATCTTTGTTTCAAAATTCCCTATTCACTTATACTTAGGGTCCCAATGAAGTGTCCACATTTAGCAGTACAATTAACAATTTACAGTGTTTTTGAAAGTGGAACTCTTTCTAAAGAACAAAATTTCTAAAGGGCAAATCAGCTCTAAAATGTGAAATTCACAAATTACCAGGTCTCATTTAGAAACACAAATATGCCAAACATATTATGCAAAGCAGCAAGAAATTCACTTCCAAGCATATACTGTGGAGGTTTCTTCAAAACTCATCTTAATTCTTAGACTTTTATTTCCTTTCTTTCATGTATCAGGAATGTTTCTCAGGCTTCAATTGGAGAAGACTCAATTCAAACTTGTACTTTAAATCTATAGACTTCAGGGTATTATCCCACAGACATAAACATCCTCCAATGCAAAACATAGAAAGTTAAATTGTCCACATATACTGCAGGTATTACCTGTAGCATTTAGCAATGATGAGGGAAAACATTGGCTAAACATATTTTGCACTCCAAAATTAATTTAAAGTATTATCTTCCATAGAGATCCCCAAAACTATTTTTATTTAAAAAAAAAAAAGAAGAAGAAGAAATGGAATACTTTTGACTCCAATTCATACTTCAAAGTTGAGGTCACTAAAAGTTGCCTTTACATTTTTTTATTGTTGTTTGGGTTGGTTTGGTTCATTTTGGTTTTTCTCCTTTTTAAACACCTATAAACAAAAATTACTCATCAAAATTACTGTATAACATTTAGAGTTGAGTAGCGCAAATTTTAAAACCATTTATGTTAAAGCATCAATTCATGTTGGAGTTTCAGTAAACTAAGCTATGGCTCCATTACATATTGAATTTTTGCCAAGTACAGTCTAGGAAAGAGCAGATATGATGATAATAGTAATTTGAAGTAAAAGATGTGTGTTTCTTTATAAAAATCAAGTATGGGGAAAAGGTACAATATCAACATCTTCTGGTTGAATGCTTATCTTCAAACTACTTCAAAGGTTGTTGCTTTCCTTTGATACTTGTACTTTCTCAAACAATCAATGTGTGCTTAGTGATTCTTTCTACTTGGACGGATGTGTTGACACAGTCTACCTAAACTGAAACTAAAAGCTTACCTATTAAGAACAGTATCATTCATGATCACCAACAGTGTTAAAGCAGGAGACAAGAGCCACTCCTACTTCGTTCAGCAAACACCAAAAGAAAATATATCTTAAACAATGAAGGGCAAGATACTATATAACAGTTAATTAAAAGTCTGTGTTCTTTGCAAGGAAGGGCCAATTTAAATCGAACTGCAATCTTTTCTCCATGACTTATATATCCACATTGTACTGAGGCAAGCAACTTAGAAACATGACTATAACTGCATGTATAAACAAGGAATTTATCAGTTAAATGCACTCAATGCTTGTCTGATGGGAAGCCAACTATTTTGATCACTGGTTGTGCAATGAAAGGTTACATTTAGAAGCCTGGAAAACTTGTGGTTCGGGGCATACATGTTTCTTTGATAAAAGAAGGAGAATGTCACAATCACCATAGGAAATTACAATGACTAACATATCATGAACATAGCCTGTAAATACATTTCAACAACAGTAACATCACATGAAAATATTCATGTTCACTAAAGATAATGAGGCATTTTTGGAATAAGAGTCTCTCTTCTGTTCTCTCTCTCTCTCTCTCTCTCTCTCTCTCTCTCTCTCTCTCTCTCTCTCTCTCTCCTCTCTCCTCTCTTCTTTCAGTTCCTTAAAGTTGAAATGATGAGAACCTTAAGCTACACAGAAATATAAAATAAGGAGTATATTGTTTTTTTGTAAAATCCTTACAGAACAGAAATGCCTTGGCAAATAACAATGCTACTCTAAGATATCTACTTAAAGTTTTAACTTCATCTCTCATTTCTTACCACCATGTTCACATTTTCATTATGCTTGTTTGCATGCGAGAACATCAACTAATCTCTAATCTATTATTTCAACATGTAAGCCTATTTCTTTTGAAGCAAGGATTTCTATAAAAGCAATGGAGATTTCATTATTTTTCAAGATGCTGAAGGAAGAACTCAGAACATTCATGCTTGCTGATTTGCCTGGGCTTCGGCTTCCTGGAATAAAACAAACAAACAAACAAAACTTACATTTAAATATCATAAGGTAGATACTCTTGTGCATTTTGCTTAAAATAAACTATCTCAAGTGACTAAGATTATTTAACAAGTAATTATATAGCAATTACTTCCATGATTTAACAAAAAAAAGGCTTTAAAATAATTAGCAGAAGCTTTCTTTTATCATGCCAGAAAGTGTTTTATGTAGGCTGCTGGGAGAGGATCAGAATCACATTCTTACTTAGCCGTGGAGCCTGTGTACCACACAACCAACTCTCAGGAAAGATGGGCCCCTGGGAAAGTGATTGTGTGACTTTTATAGGAGTTAGCAACTATTTTCTGATTGGACTTGAAGCCTGCTCCACAAGAGGAAATTCATATCTGGTTCTATAAGCCTGGTAAAAAGCCCCTGTGCAGGGAGGTCACAGGTACTTGGAGGAATCTACTATTGTTTTGCTAAATGATAATGTTGCATCACATTGCCTTCTAAATGATTCAACATATGACCATATAGTACTGCTTAAAAACTTGGTCAGAGACATTTCTTTTCGCTGTGAACAGCAGTTGATAACTAATCAAAGTACTAGGAAAAGTAACTGTGGAATGCTCAGTCGTGAATGGGACATCTGTACCACCCTCCCCAAGTCTGGAAGAGCACTTTGGGAAAAGGGAGTGAAAAAAAAAGAGCCAGGGGATGGGTATGTTATAGAATGCTGTCTTTGGGCACAGCATAACCTTTACACTCATTTCATGAACTCACATTGAGGTTACCTATAGAAGATGGGGCCCTGAGTCTCATAGAATAATGAAAGGGCTTCTGAGACACCGGCCATTCTTAAGAAGCTATTGGCAATTAACAGGTAAAGGTTGCAGTTAACAGTTAATGGTTGCAGTTAATGGTTGCTAGGAGATAGAAAGTAATTTTCCGTCAGTGGTATATGGCTCTGATAAACAGCTCCCTGTCATATCAGCAACCCTTTTAAAATTCAATAGGTCATACACAAAGGTTCGGAACTAAGGAGGGACTATATGGAAAGAAGTGGTCAGGGAGAAGGAGACAAGGTAATGGGGTGAATATGATCAGAATCCACTCCATACATGTATAAATTGTCAAAATAAGTACAAAATGCTTTTAAAAACTTGGCAGAAAACCAAACCATAACACACCTATGAAAGAGCGACTAGCATATGCAGCCGGGGAAGCATGTATATAATAATGTGCAGAAGCTCGTATCAAGTGTTTCTTCACATAAATACACATCTATTTCCAGTGACCAGTACTCTCCCCAGAGTCACACTCCATTTTTCCTAATGAAAGAGACTGCTAACAGGGGCATCTAAAACAAAAGGGAAAGCTACACCTTCAGTCCCAATACCGAGAGAGAAGGGCAGAGGCAGGTGGATATGTCTGAATTCAAGGCCAGCCTCATCTACAGAGCAAGTTCTTATTTAATTTTAGAAATAAAATAGAATGTAGGACCAGTGAGATGACTCAAAAGGCAAAGGTGCCTGCTGTCCAGGATGCTAGCCTGATGACCTGAGTTCAAATCTTGAAACTTTTACCTACACACATACATTGTGGCACTAATGCTCCCTCTCAATACACATACACACATTGTATATACACTGAACAACAAAAAATATTAAAATAACAATATGCATAAAATATATTCATTGAAGTAGCAATAGTTGTTCCTGGGCCTCCATATACACATGCATGCCCATGTACATGCACATTATACCCAAATATACATATATACATACATAGAAAAATAACAACAAGAAGAGATTTAATTAATTTTTTAAAAATGGTATCATATGAACTTCACCCTGTGCCTACACAGGTTTTGAATTAATTAATTCAGGATTCAGATCTTAGCTGTGTCAGTCAATTATGTATTCTTGGACAAAGTAAATTAAGTCTTAACTTTTTCTATAGAATTTCATTCCAGGCATTTAGCTCATAAAGAGCACATATGAGTGACCCCATTACAGGCACGAACTCTTTCTGATTTTCCTCCTCTCCTGTTTTTGACTGAAACTAAGTTCATAGTTGGGTAATATTAATCTTCGTTATTAATCTCTTGAATAGATTATTTTCAATTTAAATAGGATTGTTTCACATACCACAGCTGAAGCAGTTTCCAAGGCCACTTTCCACACATAATGATTCAAACTAGATGACCGAAAACATCTTTCAAAACATAACTACCATATTAAAAGTTTACTGCAAGGGGTTTTTCTCGCCAAATCATTTTCTCCCTGAAGACAAATGCCACTGGATTTATATTTCCATCAAAGTATAAACTACTGTATTGTTTACTATCTTAAAATCATCACTTTCACTACAAACAACGGCCAGTGCTAAGAAGGACTTTCTGAATTGAGAGAAGCAAGAAATGAGTACCATCCCTTTTTAGTATGCTGGGTCCACAAGGGGATAATAGAGCAGATTCGTCCTCTACAAGAACGTACTTTATGGAAATATTTGCTGAGCAGTTCTTTTAGGTAGCAATCTTTCTACTACATCAGTTTTCAATAATTTTAAAGGGTATACTCTATTAGTGGTTTGAAAAATTAAGGAATGAGAGAAGGCCATTCCTATTGGCTACTATTCCTTCCAGGCTTCCTTTTTGCCCCATGCACAGGTTCTAAATATAATTAGAGAATTATCGAGTAAATACAAATCTATAACTCATTTTTTTAATATTTTTCCACAAGCTATATAGTTCCCTCTTATCAACAACCATAAACATGCTAATTAGACTAGATTTTTCTTATATAAACAGTTTAACTCAGAAAATAAGATTGTTTGTAACTAACAAAAATAACTAATAACAGTGCATTATGACAATAGAGTATAATAAAATTCATGTGAATGTAGTCCCCACTCCCTCTCTCTTGCCAATTGAGCAGGTGGTACAAACGAACTGGATAAGTTTGGCAAGACAGCATGGGATGAACTGAGATGGGGAGTAATTTCATCATACTAACCAGAGTGACAAAAACACATAAATCAGTTGTTCTAGAATTCTTAATTAATATTTCCAGACCACAGTTGACATAACTATGAGAAGTGAGACTGTATAAAAGGAAGCCCTGATGGAATTTTTCAAATGGCAACATGAGCTTATGGAATGGAACAACATTTTGGTAAGTTTTATTGCTGGATATTTGTTTCCAACATTATAGACATTAGACATATACATAAAACATATTTAAATTATATATGACTCATAGTTTATCCATGAAGTTCAATGATGAATCAACTTAATTGACACTCTTTTTGAAATATTTACCATTTCCCCAATGGTTTGAGATTATGGATTATAATCTTAACCATGCTTTTACCCAAGCACCTTGTTAATTGTCAACACTTACAATGTGACTTGGCTCATTTGACTTCTAACTCCATCATTCACTTTCTTTTTTTTTTTTTTTTTTTTTTTTTTTAAGTTTTTCGAGACAGGGTTTCTCTGTATAGTCCTGGCTGTCCTGGAACTCACTCTGTAGATCAGGCTGGCCTCGAACTCAGAAATCCGCCTGCGTCTGCCTCCCGAGTGCTGGGATTAAAGGCGTGCGCCACCACGCCCGGCATCATTCACTTTCTTAAAACTATTTCACTTAAGGCCCTCTTGATTGTTTTTGTGGACTTAAAAGCATCCTAAAGTAGAAGTTTTACTATACCACGTCCTTCTTCTAATGCCCACACTGCACACACCTACCAAATTTAGTTTCTTAAGACAAATTTTCTTTGCAGGGTGACAGACCCCATCACAGGGGAAGTCATGCTGCTCTAATCAGTTCAGAGCAGACAAGAATGAGATCCTGACACACAGGAAGCCAGCAAGGAGAAGGGAAGGAATGGAAAATATGTAGATGAAATTAAATTAAACCTTATCTTAAACTACTGAAATAATCATCCCATGAGCAGAGTATGGTGGTGCACACCTTTAATTCCTTGCAGAGGATGGTGGGTCAATATGAATTTGAGGCCAGACTGATCTACATAGTGAGTTGCAGACTAGCTCAAGCTACACAGTCCAACAGCGACCAAACAAAGAAACAAACAAACAAAAATCACACCATTGCTTTCCCAGGTTTTCCATGGTGACTTTTGGGTACCTAACAGAAAAAAGGTGAAGGTACCTAATACCGCAATCATAACCTGGCCCCAAAGTATCTAGCTAATCTTAAACCTTCTAACAGCCCTTTGTTTAATATCCTCAATTCCAAAGTCACACTACATTCGGTCCCCTTGATATGAGATCATCATGTATAGCTATATGCACCTATGCAGTGTTTTTCTTTGCTGTCCTGTCAAAAATGACTTAGTATCATTTCAATATCTTGAAATTTTGAACAGATCAAATAATATCCTTCTAATAAAAGCTTCTTCAATCTCCTCAATAAGAAATAAAGATTATTGACCTCAATCCCTATGTCCTTTATTTATGATAGTCTTATAAAATTAACCATAGAATGTCTTCAATTATAATTACCTATACACATACTTATATAACCTTCTGCACATATATACTCACTAGGTTATGAACAGAATATAAGAATTATATCATATGTTATGCTTGCTCCACCATTGATCTCAGTGCTTGGCAACTGATAGACATTTGGTGAATGAATGAATCTTAATTTTAATTGAAGGGGACAAAGTCATCAGCCACAAGAAATAGACTGTCCTTTCTTTTGCACTCTCTGATCTGCATTAAACTCACTGGCTTAACTTGGGCCTTACAAATTATTTAAACAACAACAAGAAAAAAAAATGTTCTTCTGGCTTCATTCAGTTTTTACAAATCCTAAAATATAACATTTATCCATGGGAAAGGAATGTTTGGCAAGGAAGCAAAACTTGAGAGTGAAACAAACATATTTACAAAGCCTGTCTGGTGAAAACATAGATGGTATTATAGGTTCTCAAGAATGAAGAAGGAATTAGAGCTTAAATAAATTGCTGATCATAAAATCTACTCAAGATTGGAACACAGATGAGTGCTACTGGAAAAACCTATTTTGATTAAATGATCTGATACAAAAAAGACCAAATGGAAAAGGCAAAGGTCTAGTGAAAGTCCCTAGCTTTGAGGCATCTCACTGGACAAGTAATTTCATTTTTACTTTCCTTCTTTATTTGGGCTCCCTTGGGAATACTGTCACTTGAAAAATTAATTTGTCTTGGCAAGAAATAAAATACCAAAGTTAGCTAGCAATTTAATGACCAGTTTTGTAACTTGAAGGTTCTTATTATCCTTGAATAGCTGACTATATCATTTACACTCACAGAAGCTAATAGCTGCTGCTAAGGAGATGATCATGAACTACGATGTTTGATGGCCATGTAGAATTGAGCATGACATCTGGAGGTTTAAAGCTGGCAATCATACCTTTGAGATTGAATACCGATATATCTCCTGGCTCAGGAAACTTGATAGAGCAGTTCACTTCTCTAAGTGTACTTCACTAAGTATACTATGCACAGTTGTCTACCCCATTAGGGGTTAAGTATATTACCACAAACACTGCTCTAGACTTACTCTGAATATTAACAGATATGACTTTTTGGGGGACAGAGTTTCTCTGTGTAGCCGTGGCTGTCCTAGAACTCACTCTGTAGATCAGGCTGGCCTCAAAATCAGAAATCCGCCTGCCTCTGCATCCTAAGTGCTGGGATTAAAGGCGTGTGCCACCACTGCCCCACTCAGGCATGATTTTGTTGATTAAAAAAACCCATCAGCAATAAGATGGTCAGCAATGAAGGAAACAGAGGAATCATACCTTTGAACCAGGTGGTGCTGTCAAGCCTAAAAAGGCATAAACTGCATTATTTTCTCGGGCTTCAAAGAAGGCATCATAATCCTTTGTGAAAAGAAGACAAGAAAAATTAGCAGTGTGCACCCCAATAGAGAGAGATGTGCTCATAATGACTTGACTGGCTGACAGGATCAGATGTCTCCTTGGGGCCTTAGCTCCAAAAGGCTGAAATTCTGGAAGGAGTAGTAAACAGACATACAGACAGGCGGGCTTCTGAGACTACACAAGTATAACACCAACCTTGGAGGCTGAAGCAGAAGGATCACTAGCTCCATGCCAGACTATGCTTCACAGGAAAATACTATCTCAAAAAACAAAAACAAAAAAACAACTAAACAAAACAAAAACCCTGTTATGCAGCTCCAAGCAGAAATGGTTGGTGGGCCATTGAAAAATGTTTTTATCGCCAGCCTGCAAAATCTCAGTTGGTTTGTACTCATCTTAATTTAAAATAAAGAGAGTGAGATTTAAAAAAGAAAATAAAAAGAAGCCCAGACAAAGCATTATTGGACAATAAATAAACAAATAAATAAAAAAATTTAATTAAACCTCCAAAAATATCAGTAAATTTATTTTGTAATTGCTTCTGGTTTTGTGTTTTTATGAGATTTCCATGTGTGTGAGTGTGTGTATCTCTGAAGCTATATGTGTTTTTGTGCTTCCTTTTTGACTGTATTTTTCCTTGTCTGTTTTTTCCTTTGATGGTTGGTTTGCTTTCATCATATTGCATTTTACTTGACTGTCTTCTTAAAGGTTTTCTAACAATAGAGAGCAAGAAAAGGTAGAGAATTGGGTAGGTGAGGAAATGGAGAAGTTATGGGAGGAGTTTGGGGAGGGGAAACTGTTATATTGTCGAGAAAAATCAACAACAAAATAAATATGAAGAGAAAAGGATGGAGGAAGAGAGAAATGGCATTTGGATACTATTTAATGTGTACTAGAAGATAAGTTGAAAATGCCAGATGGTTTATTGCACATCAAAAGGAGTTACAGATGCTTACATCTTCCTCCACTACTCAAAGCAAGCATTTCTCAGCAGTAGATTGCTTCTTTTTAGTGGGAGGCTCATTCCAATTCGCCATAGTTCTCTCCCTTACTGAATTTAATAGTGATTTCCTCAGCCTGAAACCAATATTAGCTACTTAAGGCCAGAACAGTGGGGCTATACTGTGTTTGCAAAGAGAGTACAGTGTTCTTGAAATTTGAGCAGAGAAAGCTTTAACCCTGAGTATACAAGAGAATCCTGACATGTCTGAATTTGGTTCAACTTAACATTACTGCCACCCTAAGCCACTAAGCCTACTCCAAAAGTTACAAGTGGACTTGTCTACAATTGTAACTTGTAATCAACAGCAAACATAGTTAAATGTCTATTTTCTGTATGTGGCCTTGATTACAGTGTGATTTCTAGATATGTATAAGGAAAGGAGGCAGTAAATAAAACAATAAGAAAGATAAAATAAAATAAAATAAACAAAAACATATAGTACTGTCTTTCCCTCACATTCCTTATAGTCTGAACTTAAACCATTTTGCTTTTAGAAACTCAATGTTAAGAGAATCAAAAGATGACCTGCAGCATGGAAGAAAAGAATTCCAAAACGTGTAAGTAGCAAAGAATTCATTCCTAAAATGCATAAAAATCATGAGATAATAATAATAAAACAAAATTAAAAGTGATACTGACTAAACAGATACTTAAAGAGAATAGAAGGATGTCAAATAAGGAGATAAATGTGTTAATATCATAATTTTGACCATTACATAAAAACATTATAATGACCAGAAGCTACCAAAATACCAAGCTATTTAGGATTGGTTTAAAAGGCCAACAATAGGTCTGAGAAGTAGTTCAGGGCTCTAGCCTTGTCTATTGTATATACAATACTGAATGAAATATGCAGTAACATACGAAAAAGCAAACAGACACAAAACTTTTGACAATATCAGGAGCTGAAAGGAAAGATTGAGTACCAGGAACCTATGCAAAAGGACACAGTCAATTCAGAAAAATTCCATATTCTTTACAAATTAAAAATACAATCACTGTGTTAAGCAGTAAACACATCCCTGGGATTTATGCCTGAGCAATGAGAATTACTGCTATACAAAAATCAAGAAACAAATACAGAAAGCACTTATAATTACAATGGCTCAGATTTAGAAACAATGAAAATGTCTACCAATTTATAATGATTTACTGCCACCCAACTATATGAGGTGAAAAAGTATTTAAACAGAAAACAACTAGACCTCAAACACATCCAATTCATCGAAAGAAGACAGCATCAAAAGATTTCATACTGTATGAATCCATTTATATGACCTTACCAAAAGGACAAAATTATACTCATGATGATAAGATTAGTGTTGGCCACGGACTAGGAGTAGGAATAGCATACACATAAAAGTTTCAGAGATGACTCTGAATTTTTATTGTAGCACTAGTTTCACAAACCAATGCATGTGTTAAAATTCAGACAAAAATGCATGCCAGAAAGAGTCGCTACCATACACTAAAATTTTAAACCTTAAACTTACAAAATGTAATTACATTTTAAGGAAAAATGACAAAAACTAAAATATACAAATTCAAGTTAACCCAACTAAAAAATGGACTGAAATATCCTAATGAGACCTGCCTCAAATGAATATGTACAAAGGCCAATAGGCTTATGAAAAATATCCATCATAATGAATTATTGAGGAGTTATAAATTAAAACCACGGGAAGATACCTTTAACCATGCAAAAATGTGGTTTTTCAAAAGGACAAAAATGGAATGAGTATTGAAAAAGATGTAGAGGAAGTAAAACCTTCCGCACTATTGCATATGAATGTAAATTAATACAACTATCATGGAAAATGAAATACAGAGGCTCCCCAAACCATTAAAAAAGAACTACCTTAAGCCAGCCTGATCTATACAGCAAGCTCTGGGACAGTCAGGACTAAATACAGAGACCCTGTCTTAAAAGAAGAAGAAGAAGACAAAGACAAAGGAGGAGGAGGAGGAGGAGGAGGAGGCCAGGCAGTAGTGACACATGCCTTTAATCCCAGCACTTGGGAGGCAGAGGCAGGCAGATCAAGGACAGCCTGGTGTGCAAAGTGAGTTCCAGGACAACCAGGGCTATACAGAGAAAACCTGCCTCGAAAAACCAAAAGAAAGAAGGAGGAGGAGGAGGAGGAAGAGGAGGAGGGAGAAGAGGGAGGAGGGAGAAGGAGGGGGAGGGGAGGAGAAGGAAAAGGAGGAGTAGGAGAAGAAGAAGGAAAAGAGGAGGAAGAAGAGGAAGCACAGCAGCAGCAATATCCCATGAGCCAGCAATCTCCCTTTGTAGCACATATACAAAGGAAATGAGGTCATTTTGGGTATAGGTCTTCTTACACTGGTAGTCCTAACACTCATACTGGAGGCAAAAGAATTGCCTGAGTTTAAGGCCAAATTAGTCTGTTTATAGAGAACCCTGGTTTTTAAGAAAGCAAAGAAAGAATGAAATCAGTCTGTCACCGAGATTGCTACAATCAGATATTTCTGCAACACTAGTCACAACAGGCAATATATGAAATCAGCTTGTGTCCTGCAATGGATGAAGGAAAAAGGAAAATTCTGTATGTGTATATAGTAAAACACTATTCAGCCTTTAAAATAAAATTCTGTTGTCTGTGACATGGATGAACCTAGAGAATATGTGAAGCAAAATATTCAGCAACATCGGAATCTGAGGCCAGTCTTGGTTAGATTGAGAAAGAGGGGAGAACAGGGCTCTCATCAAAGAGGAAGCCCCACAGCAGAGGAACTCCCAGTGGCAAAACTACATTCCAGGAGCCAGGAAAGGGAGAGTCCAGATGATAGCTAACAGTCAGGCATAGTTACCTGTTTTGATGTGGTTGGACCCAAAATGAAGATATATAAAGCCATCTGCATGTTTTGCTTATTCATTTGAATGTTGATCCTAGAGAACAAAATACTATGTAGCTGCCTATGGTGCATGCAGAGGGCAAATAACTGTACAGAAGAAATGACTAGGCTTGGAGGTGAAGATGAAAGGTGTAAGTTCCTTTGAGACAATCTATTTAAAAAAAAAAAAAAACACAAGAATTGAAATTGCTTCCTTACCCCACGGTACTGGCATTCATTGAAAATCTGAGGTGGCAAGGGGTACCCTGTGGATGGTCGACTGTCTTCAGGTACATTTTCTCTCATCCACTTCCGATTCTCTTCATTAGCTGCAATATCTTTTTCTTCAAATCCTATTTTGTTGGCTTCTAAGAAACAAAGCACATCTTGCTGTTTCTTCTTAATCTAGGAGCCAAGAGAAGGGGGCAGGGATGATACTGATAAGCAAATAGCACTTATTGGTTTTCTTTTTCTTCTTTGTTTGGACTCAACAGGTTCTTTTAAGGAATATATGTTTATTCAAATACATACAGGCATGCAATAACAACTGATGGAAAAAGAGGCCATGATTTTGAAGGAGAGCAGAGGAGGCTGGGCATGGGTGTGTTTAGAGGGAGAACAGGGAAGGAAGAGATGTCAATTACAATCTCAAAAATAAAGAAAAATAACCAAGCTTTCTTTAATCTAAGAAGCTTTTTACTGGAGGTCTAAATAATTTACCATTCAATTCTAGTGATAGAAATTTAAATCAGAGCTCCTAGACAAAAGGTTTTTATTTTTAAAATTTAACAAAATCAGTGTTTAAGAACCAGCAAACATGAATTTAGACACAGATTAAATCTGCAGTGCAAAAGATACATTTTCCCCCTATTACTGTTTTGATGATGTCTCACAAGTGAAGAGCCTGAAGGCTCTTTTTATCTAACTCTCCTTTTTGCACTAAAGGCTCAATATCTAATGATGCTGATATAATTCTAGCTCATGCATATTACAAAGTCTACAAAATATGATTAATTCAAGCATCATAATCAGTAGCAATGTCTCCATTTTATGGTTCAGACCAAAATCTATACTGTAAAAGAGCTAAGCCTGTATGTATACTAAGTTTGTAATATAATCTGTATTTCTCATTAGCTCATAATATGCAGAATTAGGACACCGTTCACATGTCGGTGCTACCTCATTAGATTATTAGTAGATTGCATACTGTTCTCCTTATCAAGCTCTGACCTTATCCAGGTCAGAGAGCTTCAGTAGTAGTAAAGTTAGTACTTCCTAGGATCTTCCTATGAAATGCATTTATCTGAGTACCTGGTTTCACATACCTATGTTCATATAATTAAGGTTAAAGCTTCTTCATAACATATCTGAACTATATAGAAAATATGAAAGAAAAAAATCCTTTTAAATGGAGTCATACTCAAAGGACACATATGGCAGAAACATTTAAAACAAAACAAAGTAAAATATATTATAAAGACGTAGTCCACACAATGGCAATCAAAAATGTGAAAAAGGAACTTTAAATTCATACTTCCCTCCTCTACCACTGTGCGCAGGCACAGGGGTTCTATTTTCATCCAGATTACTTCTGGTTAGGGCTACATAATTCACTTTAAATAATACAACTCTCAACTCCAGTAAAAACAGGAATTTCTGGTACCTATTTGGATTCAATACTAAAAGTCCTTTCAAAAAGATCAATTATAATCCAGTAAAATGTACCACAACATTAATTTTTCTAATATTACTATTTCTTCATTGGTATACACAATTAAACTTTCCTCTCTAAATAGAAAATTTGGAAAACATCACTGAGGCAGTACATATAAGCATCTAGTATACTAATATGCATGAGGGAAGTCTCAAGTCAGTGACTTTCAACCTATTTCAGAGTAGGGGAGTTCAGTCAACATGAAATATATCAAGTAATTTGTAAATGCTTAGACTATTTCCAGATATGAGTAGATATAAATGTGGTACTTTCCAGAACCTAGAATTTCAATAATAACAATCATATTCAGTCTTAGCAGACTATCACCATCGTGTTTGTGTAGACAAAGATCAGAGGCCATCTAAAATAAATAGCCCTTTGAGGCCTCTCCTGCCTTATTGGATGTTCTTTATGTTGAAAACACTGTGCTGAGTCAATACAGTGTCCTTGCCTGGTATCAGTATGTACAATCAGAGATATTTACTAGTAACTTTATCTGTATGTCAAGGGTTGAGTTTCTTTTTTAAAAAAGATTGACACAGTTTCTTCTTTAGAAGGTTCCGATGTAAAAAACAAAGCTTCATCACACCCACAAAACTTTCCACCCCAAATTTATTCTGTCTACAAGAAAAGTAGGGATAGGGGATAGAGACCCATCCCATGAGCAACCACCATTCCGACACTAGAACTATTATTGATAATCTTTTATGCTTGCAGACAGGAAGCAAGCAAGCCTATCAAGGCTGTCCTCTGAGAGGCTCCTCCTATTAGCTGACTGAGACAGATGCAGAGACCCATAGCCAAATAGTGGATGGAGCTTGGGGACTCTTATGGAAGAGTTGGAAGAAGGATTGCAGCCCCAAAGGGGATGGGAACTCCACAGGAAGATCAACAGAGTCAACCAACATGGATCCTTGGGGCTCTCAGAGACTGAACCACCAACCAAAGAGCATACACGTGCTGGAGCTACCCCGCCCCCACACACACACACATATGTAGCAGATGTGCATAGGTCTCGTAACAAAGTTAGTATTAAGTATTTAATTATCTACTATATTTTTGCTTTAAGTTTGGGACAATCAAACTATTTGTTTTGGGTTTTTAATTTAAACCAAAGTTACTTATGGAATTATCTTAAATTCATAAAAGTACAGTTGCCATATATGTTACCCTGTCCACCTATTATTGACATCTTACCTCAAAGAAGTACACCTGCCATTAAGAAGCCTACATCAGCGCAACACTATCAATTAAACCCCAGACTATTAGCATTTCACCGCTTCTTCCTTTAATGCCATTTTCTGTTCCCCTCCAGATATTTAGTCATCATGTCTCCTTAGTTTCTTTTGGTGTGTGAGTTACTCAGATCCTTTTTCTCTGTGATTTTGGCAATTTGAAGTGTACTGGTCAGATATATGGTAATGCCTCTTCAGCCAGACTTATCTAATTTTTCTCTTATGATTAGACTGGGATTATGAATTTGGGGGACAAGAGTATAAAATATAAATAACTTTTTCATCCTATCATACCAGAGAACACCTGATAGGGACCTAACTCACTAAGATGACATTAACCTGGATTACTTGGTAAATGGAGTATGAGTGAGGTTTCTTCACTACATTTTCCTTCTCCACACTGTGTATTTGGAAGTAAATCATTTTCCCTTTCTACACTGTGTGTTTGGGAGTCAGTAAAATTCCAACTTCATAGTAAAAATCTGACAGTACTTCTTAGTTAGAGATTCTGGGAAATTTGAGAAACAGCAATATGTGAGAGATTGCTGAAAAGTAATATACATCCATCTTTGGGGACAAATACTGTGGCTTTCTCATAATACAATATTTTTATTCTTATATATTACATCCACACCAGTTCCCCTTCCTCCCCCTGCCCTCCAGCCTCTCCCCAAGATCTAGTGCCCTCTACCTTCCCTCAGAAAAGAGCAAGCCCTCCAGGGAAATCAACCAAACACAGTATTACAAGTCACAATAAGACTGGGCACGTACCATCACATCAAGTCTGGACAAGGCAACCCAGTAAGACGTAAAGGTTCCCACAAGTAGGCCAAAGAGTCAGGCACAGCCCCTGCTCCTACTGTTAAGCTACCTACAAGAACACTGAGCTACTCAGCCATAACATATATGCAGAGAAGCTAGGGTCAAATCCCTACAGGATTCCTGATGTCTGAGAGTTCCCCTGAATCCTAGTCAGTTGATTCAGTGCCCCATGATCTCATGGTGTCCCTGACTCACTTATAAGTGGATATCAGTTGTAAAGCAAAAGACAATCATGCTACTGTCCACAGATCCAAAGAGGCAAAGTAATGAGGAGGGCTGAAGACAGGGTACAAGGATCTCCCTAGGAAGGGGAAACAGAATAGCTCTTCAGGGTGGTCTGAGGGCAGGTGGTGTTGGAAACAGGAATGATCAGGTTTGGGAGAGGGAGAAAACACCAGGAGAAATGACTGGAAGTGGGGGGTATTCCAGGGTGAGGTAGAAACTCTACAGAATCTATAGAAACTATAGAATCTATGAGAGTAACCCTAGGAAACTCTCCTAGTAATAGGGAGCACCTGAACTGGCCATATTCTGTAACCAGGCAAGGCCTCAAGAGGAGGGATTGGGACACCAACCTAACTACACAACCTTTGACCTACAATTCATCCTGCCTGCAGAGGCCACAGAACCTTCGACCTATATACAGTTTGTCCTGCCTGTAGAGTATTCTGGGACCAGAGCCTAGCATAACTGTCTTCAGAAAGACCAGAGAAACTTAATCCAGCAACTGATGGAAACAGAACCAGAGTCTCGTAGCTAAACATTAGGCGGAGCGCCAGAAGTCATAATTCAATTTTATTTGGAAAACATATCTTTTTGAAAAATCCTTGGACTAAACATGTGAAGTATCATATTAGAGTGATTGGTACTTAAATTACATTTCATTTAGGCCCACAAACATCCTTCTAGCAAAACTTCTTGTACACAGAAGTAATGGAAATAATCAATGTTTGCATACAGATTTTCCTCCATCCTTACAATTTCCAAAATAACACTTGTGAATCCTAGAACAAAGCTGATGAATAGTTTGTACCTTTATATACATCATCAGAGTTCTATAAAGTACCTAAAAGTTAACATATTCAATAACAGGGAGACCGCTTGTCTAGGTAAAAATAGAGATAGATAGATAGATAGATAGATAGATAGATAGATAGATAGATAGATAGATAGATAGATAAATTAAATAAATAAATAAATAAATAAATAAATAAATAAATAAATAAATAAATAAATAAATAAATGCAAGCAAGCTGTGAGTTTACCTGAATTAGAGAGAAACTTTGGGCTATCAGAAAGAGTTCACTGCTATTATTTCCCAATTTACCAGATTTCTAATTGCAGCTATTTTAAGAGGACTAGGAGGAGTTAGAGAACTGGCTCAGCAGTTAAGAGCACTTGCTGCTCTTACAGAGGTCCCAAATTTACTTCCCAGCACTGCATTCACACACATGCAAACACAAACACAGACAATGGTGACTCAGTCACAAGTAACTCCAGTTCCATGTGGAGATCCAACACCTTTTTCTAGATCCCACAGGTACCAAGTAGTCACATTGTGCACATACAGATGCAGTCAAAATAGCCATACACATAGATAAGGAAAAAAATAGGTAAACAGCTGGAAAAAAGATTTGGCTTCTTATTTATACCACTATTAGTTATCCCTGTAGATGGATGGCAATGAAGAGAAAGTTAACTAACATTATAGTTATTGCTTCATGTCCACTTCCTATTCAAAATATCCTGTAGGGTAGGAAGCTTGATTTTCATGTTATGGATTAGATTACCAAGACTCATAGTGAGTAATGAAATATACCCAAAGTCACAAAACCAATATATGACGAGACTAAAATTCAAATTTAGATATCCTTTAATAGCAAATCTTACATTATTTCACTACATTTGCCTGCCTTCTTTCATTTTACCTTCTATTTTTGTTTTCTTTAAGAAATTTTTAGTCCAATAATATGGCTCATTGGGTAGACACCTGCAGCCAAACCAGACAACCTGAGCTGGCTATCTTCACACAGTAGAGAGAGAAAATCAACCTTCATAACTTATCCTCTGGCATTCACACACACACACACACACACACACACACACACACACATTAAACAATCAAACAAATGATATAGAAAGCAATCTATATAACACTGACAAAATCTTTTAAGAAGTAATACTCCCTGGCACAGTGGCTACACGTCTATTTCCAGGTCCTTGTGAGAGGATGACAATCACATGAGCCTAGGACCTGAGACCTGGGCAGCATAGTGAGAGACACTATTTCCAAGGCAATGTTTTGATGTGTTCTTGTTAATTGTGAATTCTATGTAACAAAGTATGGTTTCATCTTATTTTCCAAATGAGCATGTGCACAAATGAACAAATTTCCACAGCATTCAAAGAAAAAACAACAACAACAACAAAAACACAACAACAACAACAACAAAAAAAAACCAAAGACATCTGAAACAGCCACTTCCAACTCAGGATTCTCTCCCAGTAAAAAAGGTTCAATATTTGACTCTACCTGGTAATGTTATGGGGTTACCAGTTCATTGAAAATGTAACTCTTCAATACAATCTAGGCCTCAATGATTCTAGACATTAAAAATAACAATAGCAGTATTATGATCTGAAGGAATTTGAAAATTATAATTATAAAATATAAATTCTAAACTAATCCATGATTTTTAATGATTACATCTAAGCAGCCCTTAATCAAAGTCTGGCATAATTCTGCTGCAGGCAAGTAGATGAATTAATGCTAGAATAATAAGGAAAAAGAATAGATATGCTGAATTGGTTAGCAATAAGCTATATGCATCAGGTCCCTTTTGCATTACACCATGTGTGATCTCGTTGTAAAATATAATGTGATAATTATTATTTATAAAGCATTTCCTATGAACCAGGCACTGTGATAAGCTCTTTACATGTTTATTTTATTTTATTCTCACAATAATCTTCTGAAGCAGCTGCTATTATTTTCATTCCAGACACTCTGAAAAAGAAACTAATGCTCAGATGGATTAGGGAACTTGTTCCAAATTACTTATTTGTCCAATCTCTGCCAGAGTAAAAATCACCATTAAAAAACGAAGTATACAGAATAACAAATAAGGTACTGCCATGCTTGATGCCTCCTGCTAATTAGATCATCTGTTGACTTACTGAAGCTCTCTTGAGCGCAGATGTGGCTCATAATAATTTTGTGTATCAGTCTCCATTTCAAAGCCTGGTCTAAAGTAGCAGCAAGAAAACCTGGAGATTATTTTTTTTAGTATCATTTTTGTTTATTTTTGAGAATGTAATGTAATTGCAACATTTTTCCCATCCCCTTAAGATTTTTTTGTTGCTGTTGCTCTTGTTTTGCAATCAAGCTCAAGGCCTCATATACCACAAGCAAGTATTCTATCACTGAATCACATTCCTATCCCTTACAACATTTTTTTTTGAACTAGGGTCTCACTACATGGTCCACAATGACCTCCAACTTATAAACTCTTGCTTCAGCATTCTGAGTGCTAGCATGACAGACATGCACCACCACGCCACAACTTAAGTATTTTAGAGCACAGTGTTAGTGGCTTGTGATTACAGGAAATGGCTGTTGTATGAATTATACTGCCTGTACATTTCATGTACACGGACAAATGCAAGTGTAAAACAAAAAGCATTATGACATGCTTCCACAAAAGTGCCAGTACACCAGGCTACAGGAAATGGCTCTTCAAGGAAAATAGGGTTAACAGGCACCCTAGGCTACTCTCAAAACTTTAGGAGTCTCCTTAAAGAAAAACCCTTCACACTGTTAGCAGCAATTATCAGAGCTCAATAATTGGTACATGTGCTATTCTAACATTATGGATCTTCCATTCAAAAATGTCAGACTGGTGTCATGCTAAGATTTTTGGAAATAAATCTGTTCATCTCAGCCCCCACACTCCTGCCTTAATCACTGTCATTAAGAAGTCAGTACAATGGTTTTCTGTATAGATTTGAATCCTCTTTAAGAGAATAGCGTTAGAGTAGAATAAAAGGAACTTGGATGTTTAGAAGAAACATTATGAGCAACAAAATGTTCCCAACGCATCTTTCTCTTTGCATAACAAATTCCAGCAGTAAGGAAACTGTGTCCTAAAACCACTTCCTGCTAATGCTACAGGGCTTCTAATTCCGGTCAGACAGAGTCACCAGGCAGCCTTTCCATATAAGGATAAGCAAAAACACAAATCCTCAAACAGGCTGATGTGAAGTCACAGGGCAGGCATACGAGAACCAAATATGGTAGCTAAAATCTGCAGCACACAAGATGCCTTTTTTAAAAAAGAAGGCTGTAACCATCAACTCTATCAGTTCCTGAATCATAAGAAAAGCAATAAGCTTGCTAGTGTTAACTAAATGACAAATATTAGCCACACTGCAGTGTGTCACATAAGTTGGCCATCTTCTTCTATTGACAGGCTATTATGAAATGTGTGGCCAGGGGGTATGCATATAACATCAAAATGATGTATATGAATAAGTAAAGTCATTCACTCTACCTCCTCTGAAAGAAGCAAATAGAGTTCCCAAGAGACTCAGGAAACTAGCTTTGTCCCACTACAGAAACACCTTATTGTGGCCAGGGAAAAAAAAAATCCAGATATGGAATAACTCGATAAGACTAAGTCCTAAGAGGGTCCTTTCCATTACAGGGTAGAACCAGATTCTGAAAGCTGTTGCATAGCCATAAAGAGACCATAATAACCCTTACTCCTCCCCTGCCAAACATGAGAATTAAAGAGCACACAGAGACATCATCTTCATTTTCAGTGAGCATAGTGTTCCTAATTAGTATGATCAAGTATGTTGCTAGTGCTGAAGGCTGTTAATTCAGACAAAGTCAAGTAAACTCAGAAACTTTTTTTCCAGTGTGTGGTAATAGCCATGGAAACATTCATAGTTTTTAATCTTGTAATTTCAGGTCCAGATGCTTTAAGTAAATAAACAAAAGAGAACTAAATGATGTGCCTGAAGAAATTGTGTGTGATATATTCTGGTGAGTTTGTTATTTGTTTCCTTTTGACAGTGGAGATTTGAAAATTGTCTGCATATTTACCCATTCAGACTTGCGTAAATGTTTGTGAGGTAATTACTTGAAAGACTACTGCATGCACAGTGAAAACAAGCACGTGCTGTATGATTATGTAGCAACAAGGGAAAATATTTACAACATGGGGAGGAAAATCAAGGAAATTATATATTTTTGTGATTCCAACTGTGAAAAGAAAAAAAAAGGTATATTCTTAAAAGACTAGCAAGAATTTAAACAGATTGCTTCATAAGTAAAATACATCATATATATTAAGGCCTTTCTAGTGGTAACATATTATAAAGGTAAGGCTGTGCACCAATGAATCTTTGGTACAAACACTCTAAGGTGTTCCTTCCTCAGAAACCCTACCAGAGGGGGTGGTAGGACTTCTTGTTTATATTCAAGAGAATATGGCAATGTTGATAGAATGTCATTGTTATGTTGTGAGAGATGAGGCTCTCTACAAGACTCACACAGGAGTCTACTTTGTTTACAAAGAAGCAAACAAATCCTGTAGTCTCAAGGACTTCTGTCAACCACCACATAGCATGAAAGTAGATTCTGCCTTAGTGTACCCTCCCACTCACAAGTCAGTACATCTTGACTGCAGTTTTACCGAGAATACAGCTGAACTATGCCAGGACTTCTGTCCCATAGGCACTGTACTATAATAAATGGATGTCGATTTAAATGGATAAAATTACAATAATCTGCTCTACAGCACAGAAAACCAATACAGGACCAAACAGATTTGGCTTGGAAACTCAGAGAACTTCTACCTATTGTGTATGGCTGAGCAAGCTGATTAACCCTGTGAGTCTCAAACTCATGATCTGTTGAAAATAATAATAATAATAATAATAATAATAATAATAATAATACCTACCTCTCAGAAATTTTGCACAGAAAATCACAGATAAGAGAAGCCTATTGCATTACCTGCTAGAAAACGGTCGTGACTATAAATTATAGGTTCTCATATGGCTAAAACCTTGCCTATTTTGCTCATCATGTTACTTAGTATCAACTCACTGCAGGTATTTTATAAATATATGGTGAAGGAATTAATAAGCCAATGAAAGTAAGATTGTGTGTGTGTGTGTGTGTGTGTGTGTGTCTGTGTATAAAATAAAGAATATTAAGAGATAGAGAGAATCTCTGCCCTCAAAGTACTAAACATAATGAATGATGCCATAGCTTAAAAGTCACAATACAGGGGAATGCCAGAGCCAGGAAGCAGGAGTGGGTGGGTTGGGCAACAGGGATTGGGGAGGGTATAGGGGACTTTCAGGATAGTATTTGAAATTTAAATGAAGAAAATATCTAATTTTTAAAAAAAAAGGAAACAAAGTCACAATACAGAAAAAGTCCTTCTGGGGTTTTATGAGAATGAAAGTGTATAGACAAGGAATCAAGCTTTGGAATCAAATATAGTAAGGTTTATATGCACAACCCAATGAAACCTTTCAGAAGATGCTATTAGTATCAATACAAAAAACTACACAGGAGTATATAAGATATTAAAAGAAATCTATGCAGTTGCTAGGAAGCAACTATAAGGCAAATGATATGTGACATGCTGGGAAAATGTCTGAGCAGTCACAAAGTCTAGTGACTTTCCTCACTCATATCACTGGGCTCTGAGAAATAAAAGCCCAGTAAAAGTTTAAAGGGTCACTTGGAAACCAAATTCTCTTTATAAAGTGTTGAAAGATTAAAGTATTTATACTATTGCAGCAAAACTCCTAATTATAAAGATCAGAAGTTAAATTGTTTAAACAACTCTCCATAAGGAAGTTAGAATATAAAAGTCTATGAGAAAGCTGACCGGAAGTTAAACATTGTCAAACAATACTTTTGTTAAACAAAACAATTCTTAAGCCTCAAAGTTAATCACCAGGTGAAAAAAAATATCCAGACACATTTTAAAATTGCTATATTTTCTTAAATTGGCTACATTATGTGGCAATTTCCTCCCAAAGGAAAAGAACTGCCACTCCCTGCATAAACAAGTGAGGAGCAGTAGAACAAATTCCTAAGTCAACCTAAACTTGAATCCTCAAAACCTACCAATGCAATTTGCTACTTGTGTTCACAGTAAAATTCCACCAATGTTCATGAGTGAGAAGAAGAGGTAACAGAAAATATTGTGAAATAACAAAGAGTTAGAAAGTCATTGTCTTAACCTCAAAAAGTTCCCCAAACCATTCTGTGAATAATATAAATACAAATAATACCCATACAGAGCCACATGCAAGTTCTCAGAAATGCAGTTCTTAATTATTTTCCATTGAAAGAATGTTCATCACTGCCCTTTGTTTTTCCAAAGGGAAAGAAAAATGGTTTTACATTTGTCTCAGTGCATTTTCTGCCCTATAAATGCTTTTCCCATGAACAAAATCTGCCCCGATATAATAAACGTATTTTAAGTCATTCCATTTCAAAGGTGATATTATGGTAGAAAGTAAGAAAAAAGGGAGGCAAGACAGAGAAAAGATTCAAAGACATTTGAACAATTGATAATTGCATCAATCAAATCAGGACAGAGTGTCTCAGCTAACTGACTCTAAAAATAAATAAATAACATCAAATGCAAATTATAATCTTTGGCCATCATGATCAAATTCTTAGAAATGTATAACAATTCCAAATACAAATTTTGTTATTGTTTGGGTTTTGGCTTGTCTGTAAGGCAATGTTTTGCTAGCCATCCATCCTTCACTGGGTGGCCTAGTAATTGCAAATTAACCAGGTCATCTGAAACACCCAGTAATCCCAAAGTAGCCTCAGGAGGAAACGTTAGGATAACTCATGCATACCCAGACCTGTCTGATTGTCAGTTCAACTTTGAAAGTTCAGTATATTTGTATTTAATAATTACTATTCGCCAGGCAGTGGTGGCGCATGCCTTTAATCACAGCACTTGGGAGGCAGAGGCAGGCGGATTTCTGGGTTCGAGGCTAGCCTGATCTACAGAGTGAGTTCCAGGACAGCCAGGGCTATACAGAGAAACACTGTCTCAACCCCCCCACAACTCCCCCCAGTAATAATAATAATTACTATTCACTCAAAGGCCCCAATAGCAAGAGACCTCAAATTTCTTTTTACACTTGGTAATTGGGTAATACTTGCAAGCACTTCTTTCAGACTTTGTATGACACATGGTCAGCATTACAAATAACAGAACCTTGTCTAAAAAAAAAAAAGACCTTTTTTAACACACATATTTTTTTTTTTTTTGTACATGGAATAGTTTAGAAGCTGCTGCCCAACTAGAAATGGTTGTCTGGTAAAGCTTATTTAAGATAAATAAGTTCAAGCAACTTTATGCAAACATTTGACATTGCAATTTCTTTTACTTTTTGTTTTACTTGTCCAAAAATCTTCACAGGAAAATATATATTGATGAATGTTTAACAATCTATATTTTTTTATTCTGGTGCTTCTTCAATACTGTACAGGCTGAGTTGGGAAACTATTATCTATTATTCATCTAGTTACAGACACACACACACACACACACAATCACATGCATGCACACACACCAAGGTATGCACAAACAACAACAACAACAAAAAAGATGGATTGAAGATGTCCATCAGTTGGCAGTGGGTTTGCCTATCACTGGAGGTAAAGGTAAGAGGATCAGGCATTTAAGGTCATCCAGAACCACACAGCAAATCAAGAGCCAACTTGGAATTTGTTTGATCCTATCACAGAGAAGGAAAAAGAATACTCTGCATGTCCAAAGTAATTCTCCTCTCCCTAGGCTTTTCTCTGAAAATAAATACTAAATACAGACAAACTGGTTGTGAATCTTTTATCATATTCTTCATATTTAAAAAGCTACTCATTTGTGCAGGAAGTACTTTTCTGTAAAACAAAAATAAAATACCAAATACTATTTTTTGACTACTTTAGCTACAGTATAGTTCTACCATCCCTCATTGACAATTTGTGAGGTGCTGTCATTACAAAGACAATTGAAAGACTTTATTTCAATAGACCAGAAAACTGTGTTCTTATGATAACAAATTCAGTTGCTATAGGCAAAGGGACAAGTCTGAGGCCTGAGCGGAACAGAGTGCCCCAGATGACATTCCAGAAAGCACCATGAGTGTACTCCCACACTTAGGTCAATAAAACAAGTTCCAAACTGTCCAGCTGAAAATAGCTGCCACATATTGCCTAATTAGTTAAACAAGATCAGACTCAAAGAGTCCAAAAAGTTAGTACGTTAGTGAATTGCTATACACACACACACACACACACACACACACAAAGACAAAGAAGTCTGGGCACTTTACTTCTTTACTTGCAAATTTGTGCAATGTAATTACTGACATAGTTATAAGAACAACTATCAAGACAAATAGCATATCTAGAAATAGGTACTACTGGCAAAACCACTGAAGGGTCTGAAACTTTATCCTGCTTGCTATCAGGTAAGACTGTTATAATTTTTAAGGTTCTACAAGAAAACACAGAATTCCTGAGAACATCAGTGTCTCCTTGGACCTCTTTCCAGTCCTACAGGGGGACAAACAGTCCAAGTAAGAGACTTGTTATCTTTTATAATGAGCAGTAAGCAAACTTACCCTTTGCCCTGGAGATAATAACAGCATGTTTCAATGCTGTTTTTCTGTATAAGAGCATACTGAGATCAGTAGCTCAATCCAGGAGATGTGCGTGAAAGCAAGGGATCAACAAAGGATACTGTTGCCAACACCTACCACTTACAATATACTTTGGCTATAAAACAGCTCCTCATTCTTGTCTTGCAGATTTTCCAAGGTGAAGCTCATCTGAGAGTCAAATGCTATGTTGGGTGATGAAAGCCTATATTTCTACCACCTGCTTAAGCAAAAACCCTGTGGGAGTGAATTTGTATAGCAATTCAATTAAAAACTATAAATCCTGGATACTTTCAAAATTCATGGAGCCAACTGAACTTCATACCTCTAGACACAATGCATTCACCTAACAGTCCCTGGTGGAGGAGGGTTATTTGTGAAATCAATTCTTGTGAATGACGTTTACACCTTTAACTTTTCTTACTCTCTAAACCAAATCTCTTTGTGTCTGCCAAAAGACAAAAGTGAATCATGACCTCATTGAAAGGCTAGACAAGCTGAAAACCATTTACTCTCTCTATAAACACTACTGCCTTAGGCATGTTGATCCTGATTCAGTGGTGAGTTGCTGAAATAAATCTAATCTCATTCAAGTTTTTTTTTAAGTGGCAATGGTCAAAGAGAAACCTTATTAAACATACAGTACACAGGGTTAGCAGTATAGCACAGTGGTAGAGCAGTTTGTCTACCATGCTCTAGACCCTGGGCTCATATCCCAGCACCATAAAAAGGAAAGAAAGACTCTAATGCCTAGTATAAAAACTGAAGTGTTATGTAAACAAAACTTTTCCTTTTAATTTTTATTTTATCAGTAATAATATCATGAATACCTTAGAGGAAATAAAATTGCAGGAATTAAAAATATTCACTTTATATTATGCTTTTTAAAAGTGCTCACCTTATTGCCACAAGTGTACACCAAATCTGTTTATGTTCCAACAAGAACCCACATATCCAAAAGAGAGAGGTTGGAATGAATATATACATTTGTGTGTGTGCATGTCTGTGTGTCTGTGTGTCTATGTGTGCTTGTTTTATAATAACAGTAAAATATATTTCATTAAGAAGTATACTAAGGAAGTGACTCATTCTAAGGCATCACCTGGTGATCTGATGATACTAAAGATGCTGAAATATATCTAAAGTATCCTATGTATAATTAACCATAGACATATATGGAGTCCCTGATAATCATCAGTTTCTTAAAAATTATTTTGCTTTGTTTCTTGGCAAATATACAATTTCCTTCAACATGCATGGGTCTTTGAAAAGGTCTATATGATAAACATTTGTTAATTGACTGCCCTCCAAAAGATCCAACAAGCAGCTGAAAGAGTCAGTGCAGATATTTGCACCCAACCAATGGACAGAAGCAGCTAGGCCCTATGGTTGAATTAGGGAAGGCTAAACGAAGCTGAGACAAAGGGCAATCCTATAGGAAGACCAGCAGTCTCAATTAATCTGGACCCCCGAGATCTCTCAAGCACTGGACCACCAACCGGACAGCATACACCAGCTGATATGAGACCCTCAACACACATACAGTAGAGGACTTCTGGGTCTGTGTTCATTCAGAGATGATGCACTTAACCCTCAAGAGACTGGAGGCCCCGGGAGTTTAGAGGTCAGGTGGGGTGGGGAGTGGAGACATCCACATGGAGACAGGGTGGGGTAGGGAGGAAGTGTGGGATGTGGAGAAGTTAGGGGGGGTGGGGGGGAATGGAATATGAAGTATAAAAAATAAATTAACATTTTTAAAAAGGAGCTTAAAAAAAAACAAAAAAATTCATTACAGAATTTGGCAAGCTTTTAACACTGACGCTTTGGTGACTTTGTAAAAAGTAGAGCAAAAGGCAACAACCTTGTAGGATGAATGAAACTCCTTATAAATATTTGTATTTTGATATAAAAACACAGAAAGTATTAAAAATAATAACTTAAGATTACCTGCTTTACTGTTCTTACCTAAATTAGGGCTTCAAATATAACTAGCAATTTTCATTTTTTCTTCAGAACATGTTTATATATAATATCCAGCAAACTAACCACCACCCCCATATTCTGTAGGGAGAATAAAATATGCAAATGCAATTTCTGTTTCATAAACATTTAAAATTTCAATTTACCATACTTCAGTAAAATACTTCTAAATCCTTACATGTCTGCTATTACACTAAGCACTTTGCATAGCTCATGTTAGTTAATGAGCAAACAGTTTGCACAGCACTTAACTCTCTAGCCAAAAACAACACAGCTAGAAAATGGTAGAAAAGAGAATTCAAACCAAACAAACTGAAACATACAATTAAAACAAAAATACTCATGTTGACTTGAAAAATCACACTTTCAATAGTTACACCCACTTAATATACATGCTGTCAAATACATTTCTGTGGGATTAATTTATTTTCAAGTCCACATCTGAAACTAAAAATAAATTTTAGATGCTATTGCATAAAATCATCCACCAAACTCATTTTATGATAACTAGTAGAGTATTAGGTTCTTGCTTCATAAAAAAATCCTAGGAAAGTTCTTTAATTGAGTGTATTTGTTAAATCCAGTAAGGTTGTAAGATCTATATGAGAAATTTAAGATTAGGAGCTTAGCATAATCAAATATTTTTTTTTTTACTCTTTACCTGGTGGTATGCTATGAAATGCACTCCGCTCCCCCGAGGGTACGCTGAATACATTCATTTCCCAAATAAAGACACACATTCCACGCATTCAGAAAATGGTTTGCTGAAATAAGTCACATTCTATTCAAGATTTTTTAGTCCAAGAAAAACAACTGACCATTTTCACTACAAAATCCTTATGAAAAGTAAAAGCATATGACACAGGGACTCTGATATTTGGTGTTAGTATGAAAATACAAGGAGTGCTTTGGTTTGGTTTGGGGGGGTTGTACTTGATTAGTTTTGATTTTATAAATATTCAGAGTTCATCTATAACAAGTACTCAGTTAAGATGAACAGTCCAGAAGCATATTCTATCACTGTGAAATTCATTTATATTAAGGCCTGATTTGCGAGGACCTGGAAATCCTGCTTTCTTACAGCACCCTATGCAACCAATTTTACCAAAAGCTAAAGCACAAATATTTGCTGTAACTACTCCGTGTGTGTGGAGAATTACTGGTAATATTATAAATCTGTCCACGCAAAGAACAGTCACAATCATTTTGTCCTTTTCTAGCAAGATGCCTGTACATTGCAGTAATTTTCCCCTTTTGACTTTACACAGAGAGGAAAGCCACCACTCCCTCAGGACTGAGAATGCATTTCTACTCTGGAAAGCAAAGAGCTCTGCTCTCAGCTGATTCATTAGTATATCTAGTCCCTGAAAAAATGCTCTCACACTCTTCCATACAACCAAGAGAATGGACAATTTTGGATATATTCACTGCATACCTAATAACAAGAAATCTAGTATCACTGAGGAAAACATGCTTCATACTTGCTTGTGAATACAGCTGACTGAGAAAAAAGAAAATTAAAGTAAATTCTGTTTTTTATTTTTTTCAAAATGCATTTATGGCTCCTTATAAAGAAGCAGAATTTCACCCTGAAAATTTGATTCCAGAAAGAAAGACTTTAAATTTTGTAGCCTATAAGTGAATCAGGCTGATGCATATAAATAAATGCATGCTATAACTAATAAGTTATTTTGAAAGAGAACAAGGAGCTGAGCATCATAGTGCATGTCAGTAATCCTAACATTCAGGAAGCTAAAGCAGGAGGATCAATATAAGCTCTAGGCCAGATTGGTCTACATAGTTTATCTCAAAACTAAAGTGGGGTCCATGTGCGAGGGACATGGATTAATGGTAAACCATTAGTCTAGCAAACATGCTGCCCTATATTCAATTCCCAACACTGAAAAAAATGGGGAGGATGGAATACTGAATGAGCTGTTTTGTCTGGATTGAGAAGTGCATTTACGTCACTTTCGTCCCCATTATACTATTGCCTGCTTTCCTGTTCTTGCTGGAACCCTTCTCAAGATATTGCCTCTCTGTGTCCCTCTTCTACTTTCCTGGCATTTGTGTATGCAGGGAATCCACTGAGTTTAATTAGAATTGCTTATATGAGCATGGGTGGGAAGCTATTTGCTGGGCCCTAGGCAACTTATCAGTGTTTATGTCACAGAAAAAAAAATCATATGCCTTGCCTCAGGAAACATTAATTGTCAATATTCCCTCAGAGAGGATTAGGGTTTACTAGGTCCCTGGTCTATCCATGATGAAATGTTGGTAGACCCAATATTATGCAAGCCTTGTGCAGATAACTATAGCTACAATAACTTCATGAGTTCAACAGCTATGTTTTGTCCAGATGTCTTCCTTTTGTTGCACATTCTGCCTTTTGTAAGACATTCCCTGAGTGTTGGAAAACATAGCAGGCTTCTTTGTACTGCTATTCTTTTTTTTTTTCTTTTAATTTATGTTGGCTACACATGCCAGTACCAGCACCAGAACCAACACAACCACCTCTACCACCACCACAGATCCTCCTTCACTTTATTTGGAACAATGTCTTTGCCTTTGTCTTACAGAACCCCTACCAATACCAATTCCAAACATGAACCCTTCCTTTAGAAAGCCAGTACAAGTACTGGCCCTGGAAAGGATACTGTTCTCGACCCTTTGAGACATGGCCTAGTTTTCTCAGGTCCTCACTCAGTTCTCTCTCTCTCTCTCTCTCTCTCTCTCTCTCTCTCTCTCTCTCTCTCCCCTCTCTCTCTGTGTGCACGTGTGTGCTTGTGTGAGAGACTAATTTGACTAATTGATTTTTTTCATGATGTATATCTTGTATAAAATGCAAAAAAAAAAGTGAGTTACTTTCTCATGGATCCTAACCTAATAGCTCTACATCACTTATGAATAAAATTTTGAATATGACCCATCCAAGATTCCAAGAACAGATGGTTCTCGTATTACACAGTAAGAGACAATGGAATGTTTATAGAACACTCAATATTGCTTTTCTTGTTCCTGCTCTCAGTAATGTCCATTCCCTTCACTTAATAATAAAAGGCTTGCTCAGCTTCTTAGCTCCAATTCTAGTGCAGGCTCCTGGGTCATTTCTCAAACACCCATTTCATGTGCTCTTTCATACTGAACAAGATACAGGACATTGTTCACATGGGGTACAAAGAAGTGAATATAGAACGATAATAAATCTGTGCCCCTGAGTTGACTATTAATGTTCGAAATTAGATATACCAATAAAAGGAAATTAATGCTGGTCATATAACTAACTAGTCAGGGTAGAAACTCAGACACCCCCCCCACACACACACACACACACACACAAAATAGAGACAGTGTGAAGCTATGTCAAAACCAAAGACAGAAGATGGTAAATTGAAAAACCAAAGAAATGCAGAGCATGGTGGCACACTCCTTTAATCCCAGCACTCGGGAGGCAGAGGCAGGCGGATTTCTGAGTTCGAGGCCAGCCTGGTTTACAAAGTGAGTTCCAGGACAGCCAGAGCTATACAGAGAAACCCTGTCTCGACCCCCCCCCCCCAAAAAAAAGAGAAAAAAAAAAAGAAAAGAAAAACCAACGAATTATCAGCCAGAAAACTGTATGTACTACTTCAGTAAGGCAGAGTTGGTGACAATTCTTCAATGGGCTAAAAACAAGTGGCAGCAGACTGTGAAACTACTTAACTACATATATACAATTAATATGAGTTATATGACAACACTGGAAATGTGAGGACAGGTGGGCAGGAGCAAAGGAGGTTGTGGCATATGAGAAAGACAAATGCCACCGGTCAGATACCAAGGGGCCAAATGAAGATTTTGAGCCCAGATCAACCTGTTTTCACCATATCAACATATTCCCATGCCTTAATGTGACCAGGAGGTGTCAAACTAGCATTCAGAATCTTCATTTTTAAAGAAGTCATCTAGGTGGCAGTGGACAGTCACATGTAGAAAACAGTGACTATTGTATCTTGAGGCTAACTTACAACATTAGTTTTTTGCCCATTTCTTATTAACCTTACTAACGTTTTTCAACTGAGGCAATTTTCAAAGACAACTTTTCAGACATACTCAGCTACCGTCAAAGCACACACATTCTTGTGCCACCTAAGCTCTGAGTTCTAATGACTAGAAACACTCTCAAAACTTTGTCCGTGTGCACTTGCATTCTGAGTCAGGCTAGGAACTAGCAGCCTATGCCCCACAAATTACAAGCTTATACATTCATTTTCTGTGCTGAAGTTAAACATTATCAGCACCATAATGATAGCAGTCTTGCATTTATTGAGTGGCTACTATATACAATGCACAGTGGTAAATGTATCGCATTACCATTTAGTCTTCAAAAGAGCTCTGTAAGTTTGGTATTAGCATCTTCATTTGATAAAGAAATAGTATCTAAGCCAGGCATGGTGGTATATGACTATAGTTCCAACACTCAGTAAGAAGAAGCTTTTGAATCAGTAGTTCAAGGCCAGCTGGAACTATGAGTTTGAGGCTTGTGAGGACTCTATAAGATCCTGTATAAAAAGACAGTCTCTAGGATAAAAAAAAAAAAATTAACTACCAGGCAAGATTAGTTGGAACTATCAAATAAGACTTGAGTCCATGTAGTCAAAGACTGTGCTCTGAATTGCTCAATTCTATGATGTGTGGAAATCTAAATTCCTCATGACTATTTGGCAGCTAATAAATATCAGCAATAATTACTGGAATGAATTTAAGGCACTACAATCCAACTGTGTCACATCCATACTTATTTTTGCACTCTTCATAATAAGTAGGAAACTGACCCAATCTAGAGCTTCATCAATAGATTATCAGGCAAAAAAGTTACATATACACAATGGAACTATTCATGCATTGAGGAAAAACAATAACATTTTCAGCAAAATGGATAGACCAAGAAACCATTATGTTAAATGAAATAAGAACAGCAGAAAAGCAAAAGCTTCATGTTTTCTCTCATGTGGGGGGTGTAAATTTAAATCTGTGTGTATTCACATGTCTAGCTCAGGCAACTAGAATGGAGACCATGAGAAGGGAGGAAGAGATCTTAAAGGAGGGACACAGGCTGAGGAGGGAGGAGAGCACAGGTGACACAAGAGCTAAAACATGACTATTTGAGGCACAGTAAGGAGCGTGGCAAGAAGACTCCAGGTAGGTTGGGGCAAGGCAATGAGTAGGAGGGATGAATAAACATATTCACATATTATGCAGGAAGACAACATAGACCCAATTATGCTGTGTTCTAACTTAAAAGATTAAGTTAAAAATAACTCAAGAATATTCTGAAGGGTAACAAAAAGGGACCCAGCCCAAAGTCCCAACTTATAATCCTTCATGATATTTAAACATACTGAGGAAATAAGTATAACTAGATACACACAATCCTTGTCATATTACTATGCGCCTTAAATCCAAAAGACCCTTAATTATTTCAAAGGGAGATAGATTTTTCAAAACAACAACAAAAGACACTAAGTGGAAGCAGAGGCTCACCTGAGGATTTTGAAATGCCTGTAGTCAGGTCTTATTCAATATCACACTTCCCCTTACAGCAAGAAAGTTATCCATGTTATAGGATTAAAACATCCATAAAGACCATTTTGCTGTTAACATAAGTGGTAAAGCAGTATTAACAATTACCTCTGCAGTATTAACAATTATGTCTGCTAGCCATATTTACTACAGAAATGTCAAAATTACACCAGAAGAAAAGAATTATTAAAATCTTAAAATTAGCCAGGTGTGGTGGTGTCCACCTTTAATCCCATCAGACAGAGGCAGGCAGATCTTTAAGTTTAAAGGCAGCAAGGTCTATATAGTGAGTTCTCAAATAACCAGGAATACAATAAGAGAATGTCTCAACCCCCGCCCCCCGCAAAAAAAATCTTAAAAATAACCCCTACACTGAACTGTTCATAAATGTTTTGTAAAGTCATGAAAGGAAAAGATGAACCAGTGAGATGGCAAAATAAAGGCAATTGCCACAAGACATAAATAACTGAGCTCATTCTCAAACCCATACAGTAGAAAGAGAGGGGACTGGCTCCTGCAAGTTGTCCTTTGACTTTCACACATGTACTGTGATATATCTTCCCTCTTCTCTCTTCTCTCTTCTCTCTTCTCTCTTCTCTCTTCTCTCTTCTCTCTTCTCTCTTCTCTCTCTCTCTCTCTCTCTCTCTCTCTCTCTCTCTCTCTCTCTCCACATGCTATGATGCACAGTTATACACCAAATATACAAACTATTTCTAAAGGACTTAAAAAGGAAGCTTGGCCTAGTAGTGCATGTTCTTAATCCCAGAATTTGGAAGTAGAGGCAGACAGATCTCTTTGAGTTCTAGGCCAGCTTGGTCTACTTAGTGAGGTCTAGGCCAGATAGACAGAGAGCTAAATTGTCAAGCCTTATCTTGAAGAAATATTTGTACATAATACCACATTGATTGTACGTTGTTTATCAGTGTGCTTACGTGAGAATAGTAAATTGTTTCTGAATTGCTCAACTATTTGTAATGGGAACCTGCTTCTCTAACTGTAATTTGAATACAGAAAAGCTAATCAAGGAACCATATACATTTTTATGACCCAATTGAATAGATCATTTAGAACCATGCAAAATACTAAAGAAGAGACAGATATGATGGTGCACAACTCCAGTTGGAGACATATGTTTAAGTCTATTAGACTTAAAACGCCAAAAGAAAATAAAAAAGAAAAGGAAAACTGTTGCTGAGGGTGGTAGCATGTGCCTGTAATACCAGCCGCACTTAGAAAGCCAAGGTAGAAGAATTGGGAGTTTAATAAAACTGGTCGGACCACATAGTGAGATTTTGTCTCAAATGGGGGAGGTGGCTGGCGCTCAGCAGAAGATCACTTACTTGTCCAGCAAGCCTGAAGGCTTGTATTCAACTCTCAGGACTGCTTTCAAAAGGAGCCCAAGGAGCAGTTAAACATTAACAGTCAAGTGGATGGAAGATGAAACAATTCATCAAGTGATAGAAGAAGAAAAACAGATGTCTCGACAGGATATTCAAAAACATTGAGGCAAGAAAATGTGCCTGCCAAGTGGGGAAATACAAAAGCAAACAACTTCTCATTTCTGCACATTCCAGGCTTATCAGTTCAAAGTAAGACTTTATTTACCAGCACTAACTGTAGCTAACTCCAGTCAAGTGCTAACTTCAACAATGCCAATTCATAGCTATGGAGCCTGGCTTTGCTATTACTGTCTATAAGACCTGGGGCAACCTAAATGCTCTTGAGAGTTGGTTCTCTTTTGTATAAAATCCATACAGATGCAAGGAATAAATGAGGGAGAAATTGGAAAGTGTCTGGCTTCATGCCTAGAACTTGAAAGGAACTCAGTAAGTGGAAGTCTTTCTACACTCAGTACTCCTTTTTCCTACCTGTGCTTCAGTCTTTTGCCAAAGTCCCATCATCCTTAGACCATATTTAGATATACTTATTTTCCTTCTCTCGATTATTTTTAAAAATGGGTTTTCTAATACTATAATTACACCATTCTCCCCTTCCCCTCCCTCCCTCCAAACCCTCCCATGTGCTCCACTAATTGTTCCCTTTCAAATTCATGGCCTCTTTCTTTTTATCATTTTGTTACTTTTTTGTTACTCTGTGTGTGTATGTGTGTGTGTGTGTGTGTGTGTGTGTTCCTAAATACATAAATGCAACCTGTTCTGTCTGGATGTTACTTGTACAAATTATTTTTACCTTGTCCCTTTATTATTTTTGTTTTCATTTTAATTAAGCAAATAATACATTAGATATCATTATGACATTTCAAACAAAGTGAACCTTGTGGTTATTGTAGCAGTGGTTTCTAATCTATAATGCCAGCAACTCTGGAGGCTATGCCATGAGAATTGACTTATAGATAATGGTGAGGGACAGGGGTCGGGGAGACAGTGGGGATATAGGAATGAGTTATTATAAGGAAACTGTGAAACTGTATACACACAAAGCATATTACTTCAAATTTGTGTGATAAACTCCAAATTTACTTAGAAGTATTTACAAAGTTGATGGCAACTTTATGTTAATATTTATTCTTTCAATTAATGAGTCATAAAAATTCAATAACTACAAGAGACTTTCTAAATTCAGAAAAACCAGATCCCAGTATACAACTGTAGGGTTATACAATGCTCTCTAGTGAGAGTCCTGAGACAGTCATCTTGAATACAACATTTAAGAGGGCATCAAATTCAATAATCAGATGAAAATGTCTTAAAGCAAGTGCCTTGTTTTAGTTTGTGTTGCTATAAAAGAATAACACCGAACAGACAGTATATGAAAAACAAATTTGTTTCCCTAAATTATAGAGGCTGGTAAAGGCTGTTTGTTGATTCTGCAAAAAGAATCATAAGGAAGAGAAGAGAGAGGGAGGAGGGGATTAGAGACTGGAAGAGGAGAAGGAAGAAAACACCCAAAAATGGCTGAACACATCCTTTTATGCATCATTCACTCTTCTCATAGCATCTATCCAATGCACAGAAGCAGGGAGCTCATGAGCTCCTAAAAGTCTCCTTAGTACTATCACAATGACAAATTTCAACACAAATTTGGAAAATAATCCAATACTGAAAACATAGTAGAGATAGTAGAATTAAAATTTTAAAGTACAAATAAATACAGAACAAAGTTACAAAATCTTAAAGCCCTGCTGTAGCAGAACCACCATAAGGATGAGGTGAGAGAGGTGAGTCAGACAAGAGAAGGATTCTATCCTGGCTCATAAATCTATTGAGGATTTGACCTCAAATGCCTAAAACAGAATGAAAGACCGGGTCCCATTTCACAATACAAAAAGTGTTAAGTAGGATGTCCAGCTGGACCTCCAAAATGTAAGCTGATCCATGGCACAGGTGCTTTCAGGGAGAAAAGGCTTCCTTTGGCAAGAAAGTAAAAATAAGAGACAAGAGGCAGCCCAAGGAGTGAGGGCTGGCTAGGTAGAAAGACGAAGTTCCTAAGAGCAACAGCTCAGGGAGAGTGCCAATTAAGTAGTAAACTCTTTGTTATTCTGAAAGCCTGCCAGGTGGCCCACATTCTTTCTCAGAAGGCAAACAGCAACACATTTGCTCCATCATCATCACCACCACCCACCACTAAGACTATTTAGTGCTTACTATGGGCAACAAACTACACAGCAAGCTTAACCTTGTTTAATTGCTCCAATTCTGTGATAAGTATGTATATTACCTATATTTTCTTTACTGAGTTCTAGAGGGAATCATATATATATGTATATATATATATATGTGTGTATATATATATATATATATATATATATATACACACACACACATGTATGTATGTAAGTATATTATGACATATCTGGACAAAGATTGTAGAAACAGTACAAAATTTTCAGATAGACATAATAATAAATAATAATAAATCAAGTAACACCATTGAACAATTACTATTTTAAGCAATATGCTAGGTATGTTATCTGATTTTACATTAACAGTAAAGGATTATATCCTGATTTTACTGAGGTTTACAGGGGAGAGTAACACATACATATAGACAGTAATATACACATATGAGGATGAATGCAAATATTTAGCATTTCCTGTATAACAAAGATCAAGCTTAATATTGTATGCATAATCATGTTTAATTTTACTTGACAGTACCTGCAGAAGATTGCTGCCATATCTCTTCTAGTTTGTCTTCTGTTGCTGTTATAAACATTATGATCAAAAACAACTTGGGAAGAAAAAGATCTATTTCTGTTTACAGCTTACAGTACATCATCATGCAGGGAAGCAAGGGCCGGAACTGAAGCAGAAAACATACAGTGATAGATATGTTTAATGTTTACCTCCCTTATGCTATCTCTACAATGATTTCAGCATTGGATTATTTTCCAAATTCGTGTTGAAATTTGTCATTGTGATTGTACTAAGGAGGAGACTTTCAGGAGCTCACGAGCTCCCTGCTTCTGTGCATCAGAAGTGGCTATAAGAAGAGTGAGTGATGCATAAAAGGGTGTGTTCAGCCCTTTTTGGGGGGTGTCTTCTTCTTTCTCCTCTTCCAGTCTCTAATCCCCTCCTCCCTCTCTCTTCTCTTCCTTATGATTCTTTTTGAAGAAGCAACAAAAAACCTTTACCAGTCTCCTTAATATAGGGAAATAAATTTGTTTTTCATATACTGTCTGTTCTGTGATATTCTGCTAGAGAAACACAAACTAAACTAAGGCACTTGCTTATACATCCCAGGTCCACCTGCCTAGTGGTGGTACTACTAGCAATAGGCTGGGCCACCTATATCAATTAGCAATCTGTAATATGCCACACAGACACACTTATGAGCGAATCTAATAAAAGCAATTTCTTCAATTGAGACTCGGTCAGTTAAGTCTAGTTCGCAGATGAAGCTCAATAGTTGATATCTTTTACTCAAAGTTACTACTTTTATAACTAGAACCTTCTAGAAGACCTTTATTAACCATTTTGTGCCTTCATTTAACTTTAAAGAGTTTAGTATAACCTATGAAAGCAATAAAGCCAACACAAACAGAACTGAACACAACCAGACATTTGGAATTTATGCAAAATATGTTTTGGTGGTCCTTGGCAGCTCATGCCTGAAGCTAAAGCAGAAGGATCCAAAATCAAAGGATGCTTAAGCTTCCAAGAGAGAACAAGGATCCAGGAACAATTTAGCAAAATGAAACGGAGGGATGACAGACAGATGGAAGGACAGAGGGAAGGAGGGAATGAGGCAGGGAAGGAGAGAGGCAGGCAGGCAGACAGGCAGGCAAGAGAGAGGCAGGTGTAGCTCAGCATTGCAGCATCACACCTTATATAAGGTGTGATGGCCAAGAGGGATTCACTAGTACTGGAAGGAAAACCCAACCTCTTTAACCCCAAATTAAAGGACCATATATACTGTCTGGTTTTTCCTTACCTCTAAAGATGTGTTATTTTGTTATACTACCAAGCCAAATTTCCTTTCTCTACCACCAATTGGGTGTCCAATAATCAGATTACACTTTTTCAATACAATTGAACATTTTGAGAAAAATTTTGACTAGTTCATCAAGAACTTGAGTATCATCATCTAACAGTAATTTGGTAAAAAGAACAACTGCTAGGCATAGGATTAACTTGTTAAAGCAATATAACTGCTTCTTAGCACAGAACAAAAATCCCATAATATATTGCTAGTTTGCTTAGATCACCAGGTCCAAATGTAACTGATCACACATATGAAAAGAATTTGCCAAAACGATACTTTAGTTCCTCCATTCTACAAACTACAGCAACTAACATTTTAAAATATATTAGTATATTAAAAGAAAATATACATCGCCTCCTTTAAAAGTATACTGGTCAATAACAGTGTTGTCTAGTTACTTTAAATGATAAACTAAATTAGGAGTTATGAGAATTTGTTGACTCCAAATTTACAAACAGATCTTCAATTTCAAGTCCATCTTTCACATATGAGTCTAGTTAAATTCCATTCACTTCACCAGAAAACAATTTTCCTGAAAGAGTAAGAGCTACTAAAGATTCTGTTGATAGGCTTCCACTAAAAGTTTGAATGTATTTACACATGAGAAATTTCCAAGACAATCCAACATGACTTTCATAACTTCTCCCTGAAGAAACACAGAACACTAACTAGTGAGTGACTTATTTCATCATATTAACATATTATTTTAAGCAGAAGTCCGTCAGCAAACTAATTTGAAATTCTCCAGTGTCAAAATTCATATGGAGGAACAGGACAGACTAATTACAGGGTACTCAGCTGTCCCCTAGCTTGGCTCCGAGTCAAAGTACAAACACAGGAATCCACTGGTTTACCTTATGTGTCAAGAGTCAGTAGGAGTCAAACATTACAGATAGGAAAGAACACAGCTTTATATAAACAGCAGAAAGGCCAGGAGTACTAACAATGCTTTAAATGTATGGAAAGTTTTAGAGCTTCTAACATCTGCCACTATGTCTTCAAGGCTCTACAGAGCTCTCCTCTGACTTCCACATCAGTTTTATTCCATTACTTCAAGCTGTTCCAGCCATAAAAGATAGTGCTCATATTTCTCAAATATGCCAAACTCATTTACTTTCCTAGAGCTGTCAGTTGTGGTTCCTTTACCCAAAATATTAACTTTACTGCACACTGTTCAGCTATTTCATCCTTCTTCCCTACTAGGCTTAAATATCACCTTTGCAGCATGACTTTCCCAGACCACACTATTTAAAGCACGCCTCTTGTTAGGATCCCCAGCTAAGCAGTGCCCTAGTTCTTTGTGGCACTTATTACAAGTTGAAACTATAAAGTTGAAACCACATCCTTTCATTCTGTGTTTTCTTGTTTAACATCTATGATATCCTTTGGAATGTAGAGTCAGTTTAAGGACTATATAGATCTTGCTGATAATCCCAAGGGCCTAACACAAAAGCAAGCATGTTGAAAATACTTAAAATGGAGCTCTTTCCCCGCCCTGGAGTCCACATGTCCCACCCCTTGCGGTGTCCAACTGAGAGCTGCAGGCCTGGGATGATCCCTGGCTTCTTTTCCCCTCTCTCCTCTGAGGAGCATCTGGGGCACCAGCAAGCGGAGCTAAGCCAGCAGGGTCACTGTGCGGACAGCAGTACTAGTGCCTGGTGGGTGCTCAGGTCCCCAAGTGCCTACTACTAGTTCGTGGGTCTGCAGGGACAAGCCTCATAGCAAGGACCTGGTGCCTGAATTCTTTGGAAACTTTATCTGGTGTGTGTGTTGGGGGGGGGGGGTTGCTTTGTTTTTGTTTTTTATTTTTATTTTAATTTCTGTCTTTGCATCTGTGCTTGGTGAGGGCGTTTGCTGGGCTCTCCTTTTGAGCATACAAACCACAACATCCTATGCTGATTTTCATGTCACATATTATTAATGCTCAGGATGCTTCCAGATGTACAGCCAAGATTTGAGATTTAGCACTCAGACCTTTGAATCAGGAGATAGGAAGTCCTCCAAAAACAAACAAACAAAAAAACCAAAACCAAAAACAAAAAAACCCAGTGCCTCCTATGAGCCCCCTCACAGAGATTTGATGGGGCAGCAGAAAACAGCTGAAACCCAAGAGGGGACAGTGCAGATTCAGAACGGTGTGGTGGCTACTGGAGAGGACCCAACTAGTGTAGCTATCGCCAGCATCCAATCGGCTGCCACTTTCTCCGACCCCAATGTCAAGTGATGTTCAGGGTGATCCAGGTGTCTGAAGGGCAGCTGGATGGCCAGACAGAGGACTCAGCACCATCATTCGTTACCCTGCCACTCAGTCACCCAGGCAGTGATCCAGGGAGCTATCACCAGTGATGATTGCTTTGACATGGAGGGAGCAGCTGCTGAGTCACATTGTACTTATTTCCCCAGCACCACAGTAGGAGATGGGTCAGGGGGTACCACATCTGGGAGTAAAACAGCTGTTATTACCATCCAGGGCTCAAAGGCATTACTGAGGCAGGCAACCCCGCCCACCACGGGGTCAATTCTTTGTGATGATGTCACCACACGAAGTATTGCAGGGAGGGAGCCAGCGATCAATTGCCCCCAGGACCCACCCTTATTCCCCGAAGTCAGAGGCTCCCAGGACAACTGAGATGAGAAACTGAGGGCTCAACATAACGAAGTGGGGCACAGCCGCTGGGACAAGATCAACAACTGAATTATACAGCTGTCCAAATCGCCCCAGACTGCTTCTCTGGAGAGCATCAAGTCTGGCCAGAGTAAAGGTGCAATGCTGTCCAAAGCCTGTGATTATATCCAGGAGCTGCAGCAGAGCAATCACTGGTTGTCTGAAGAGCTGCAGGGGTTAGATCAATTGCACCTGGACAATGATGTGCTTCGGCAACAGGTGGAAGACCTTAAAAACAAGAACCTGCTACTATGGCCTCTGTTATGGCACCATGGACTAGAGATTGTCATCAAGAAAGACAGCAACTAACTCTGGGGACTCAGCAGCTTTGGGCCAAGAACTGCAGATAGGATAGGAGCAACAGGCTAAATCCATGGCCCTCTCCTTCACTGCCTACTTCTGGCATGGGACTCAGGGGAGTTTGGCAAGTGTGTTTTCCCTGTGGTGTGGCAGTCTGCAGTGAGTGGTGTGAAACACAGTGTGGACGTGCATCAACAGCCTTGCCTGCTCCCGCTGCACAGTCCCCTCCCTGGTGCTCCTTTGGCACATGGCATGTCCTGTCTCCTTGGTGGACACTGGACACATTAACCTGGGCTTGCTTAAAGTGCCTGGAAGAGGGTCTGCGGGCCTAGTACTTCCACTGGTTCCTTTTTCTGGAGCAGAAGTTAAGATAAACACCTGAGTACTCTGGGGAGCAGGCTTCCTCAAGAGGTTGGAAAGGATGCTAGCTGGCTGCTATCCCAGGAATAGGAGAGGGGCCAGTGAGCAGCTGAGGCCTCCACAGAAGGCTCTGGAGCCAGGGAGAATTATAGGTGGGGCGGATTCACTGAGAGCCTTCCCTGTTCTGGAGATGGTTCTTTTTATTTCTTTACTTCTTTTTAAAGATAAAATTGTTTAAAGCCACAAAAAAAAGAAAAAAGAAAGAATGAAAATACTTAAAATCACACTTGCTTATGACAACCTTTTCGTGGAATAGGCGTGGAAGTGCTAGCATTCTCCTTTTCAAGTTAAAGTCATGGGGGTTAGTAGAAACTAAGGAAAATATGAATCATGGAACTGAAACTCAACCACTAAACTTCCCCTCCCTGTCCATACTCCTTCCTACCATGGTATAACTAAAATTTCCCTAGTGACTAGCAACCTCACATCGTAAAATCTGATGACTTTTCTACTCTCTGGAAATTAGTTCTAGGTAGTAGATATGAAATCAAATCACATGTTTATTTTTAAAATGTTTTACTATTCGTGTGTGTGTGTGTGTGTGTGTGCAGATAACTGTGGAATCCAGAAGCAGACATCAGACCCCTGGCCCTGAAGTAACAAGCTGGAGTTACAAGGTGCTGGGAACCAAACTCAGGTCCTCTACAAAAGCAGCAGGCACTCTTAACTGCTGAGCTGCCTTTCCAGTCCCAGAATTCTTTTTTTAAAAAAATAGTATTGGTTATTACATTATTGTCAAAAGAGGGCTCCAGTTACATCCAGACCACTTAAGATGCCTAAACTAGTCAGCTCTGGTCTATCTAGCAAACTAGCCCTGTGACTTAAACCAATGCAAATTTTATCCCCTTACAGCTCTCAGTGCAGTTTGGCATTTGACTGACAATGATGAACTCAAGATGGTGACACAGCTGTGTACTTCTAACAGCCCTGGTGGAAATTACAATTTCTTTATCTTCACTAATCTCTAGGGACGAGCTACACTCCTTACCTTGGGACCCCATCATCACATCCCTCTATCCTTGAACTTCCAGAGGAATATTATCTACTTCCCCTCTGTCAATAAATTTCTCTATGCCCTCTTATAAGAATACTTCTGATTACATTTATGGCTCACATAGACAACCCAGGAAATATATCCTATTTTAAAATCTTCAATAAAACCTTCAATATTTCCTTTTCCATATAAGATACACAAACAGGTTCCATATATTAGGACCTGGCTATCTCTGGTAGGCATTATTAAAGCAAGCTACAGAATAAGACTGAATCGATGTATACTCCCAGGATGCATCTACTAAGCCATGAGTGTCTTGCCCACAGCCATACAGCTGTTGTAGGTTGTTACTGGTTTCCTATGTGACTGGCATTCTCACAAAAGAACATTTTCATCCCTCAACTCTCACACACACACTATTTGAAGGCACATTATTGATAAAAATATTAAAATATTATTTTAAACATAATAATGAAAATATGGAAAGACATGGAACTAAGAAAAATATTTTCATGGTAGACAAAAAATTCTTTTAAATTATAGTTTCAAGGTGGCTGCCAATAGTCCAGGTTATATTATATAAGCAAAAATCTGGCCATATACCAAAAAGTAAGGTGGATAGACAGTAATTATTTAATGAATTCAGATTTTACAACTTAAAAATACCTAGATGAACTTGAAAATTCCTTATCTCTACCCTACTCCACTCCCCAAATATCTTTATCTTTCTATATAAATAAAAAAATTGCAGACATTCCATCTGAATCATAAAGATGGAATAAAGTTTTAACAACAGCGACATATGTAAGTTTGTATATGTTCTCTAGCTGATATTACCAATGAACTATGTGACTTTGCCTAACTTCCTTCTCTATAAAACTCAATTTCATGCTAGGCAGCAGTGGCGGTGGCAAATGCCTTTAACCTCAGCACTCAGCAGGCAGAGGCAGGTCTCTGTGAGTTTGAGACCAGCCTAATATACAAAGTGAATTCCAAGACAGTCAGGGCTACAAAGAAAAATAGTATCTCAAAGAGGAGTTGCGGGGAGGAGGGGGGCCATGATTCAATTTCAGGTACAATGAGATGACTCTCCACCTGATGGCAATAAAATTTTATCTTCAATCAAAAATTATTACTGTGAATGATCTAAGTCCTTAAGCATGCACCTATAATAACATTGCTAGGGAAACAGAGACAAGTGGGGCCTCAAAGGTTTGCTGGCCAGTCAATTCAGTCACATTGCTATCTTTAAAAAAAAAAAAAAAAAAAGGTGAACAGTGAAGAATTCCTGGCTTCCCCAAACATTTACACACAAAAAAACTGTGTGTAAAATACATGTTTATTTACATGTGAGCATTCGCATGCACACAAATCATATTTCCCAAATTGTTGTAATAGAAAGTGGAATAGAAGTACTTAGGAGTAAGATGGTAGATTATGATACTCACCACCGAAACTTGGTATAAGAAAAAGTCCTTAAACTGTAAGATAGAGTGTCTAAATGAGATGAAGCAAGGGAGCTCCCTGTAGGAACATAGGTAGGAGAGCCAAATTAGAAATCAACTGCAGGCCCTCTTCTATGGGCATAACACAGCCAAAATTAAGATGCCCTCAAGAATTTCATAAATTCATTCTTTTTAATAGCTGCTGTAGTAATCCATTGTATAAATGTACCACATTTTCTGCATCCATTCCTCTGTTGAGGGACATCTGGGTTCTTTCCAGCTTCTGGCTATCATAAATAAGGCTGTTATGAACATAGTAGAGCATGTGTCCTTAAAACATGTTGGAGCATTTTCTGGGTATATGCCCAGGAGAGGTATTGCTGGATCCTCAGGTAATACTATGTCCAATTTTCTGAGGAACCGCCAAAATGATTTCTAGAGTCATTGTACCAGCTTGCAATCCCACCAGCAATGGAGGAGTGTTCCTCTTTCTCTACATCCTCGCCAGCATATGAAATTCTTAGGCAAATGGATGGATCTGAAGGATGTCGTCCTAAGTGAGGTAACCAAATCACAAAAGAACACACATGATATGTACTCACTGATAAGTGGATATTAGCCCAGAAGCTCAGAATACCCAAGATACAATTTGCAAAACACATGAAACTCAAGAAGAAGGAAGACCAAAGTGTGGATACTTCGATCCTTCTTAGAAGGGGAATCAAAATACCCATGGAGGGAGTTACAGGGACAAAGTGTGGAGCAGAGACTGAAGGGATGACCATCCAGAGACTGTCCCACCTGGGGATCCATCCCATAAACAACCACCAAACCCAGACACTATTGTGGGTGCCAACAAGAGCTTGCTGACAGGAGCCTGATATAGCTGTCTCCTGAGAGGCTCTGCCAGTGCCTGACAAATACAGAAGTGGATGCTCACAGCCATCCATTGGATAGAGCAGAGTTCCCAATGAAGGAGCTAGAGAAAGGACCCAAGGAGCTGAAGGGGTTTGCAGCCCCATAGGAGGAACAACAATATGAACTAACCAGTACCCCTAGAGCTCCCAAGGACTAAACCACCAATCAAAGAAAACACACGGAGGGACTCATAGCTCTAGCTGCATATATAGCTGGGCATGGCCTAGTTGATCATGAGAGGAGAGGCCCTTGGTCTTGTGAAGGTTCTGTGCCCCAGTATAGGGGAATGCCAGGGTCAGGAAGCAGGAGTGGGTGGGTTGGTAAGCATGGGGAGGAAGAAGGGGATAGGGGGGCTTTGGGGGGGAAACCAGGAAAGGAGATAAAGTTTGTACTGGCTACTTTTGTGTCAACTTGACACAGCTGGAGTTATCACAGAGAAAGGAGCTTCAGTTGAGGAAATGCCTCCATGAGATCCAACTGTAAGGCATTTTCTCAATTAGTGATCAAGGGGGAAAGGCCCCTTGTGGGTGGGACCATCCCTGGGCTGGTAGTCTTGGGTTCTATAAGAGAGTAGGCTGAGCAAGCCAGGGGAGGCAAGCCAGTAAAGAATATCCCTCCATGGCCTCTGTATCAGCTCCTGCTCCCTGACCTGTCTGAGTTCCAGTCCTGACTTCCTTTGGTGATGAACAGCAGCATGGAAGTGTAAGCCGAATAAACCCTTTCCTCCCCAACTTGCTTCTTGGTCATGATGTTTGTGCAGGAATAGAAACCCTGACTAAGACAAATTGGTACCAGAAGTGGGGTATTCCTGTGACAACCTGACCATGTTTTGGGGAGGACTGTGGAAGGACTTTGGAACTTTGGGCTTGAAGATCCATTCGTTGTTAAGAGCTCTGTCAGATGTGTAGGAGCTTGGAAGATAATGCTGAGAACAGTGCAGAAGATGGAGGCCTGGTTTGTGAAATTTCAGAGGGAAAATTAAAGACTCTCTTCAGGGGCATTGCTGTTTTTATTGTGAAGATTTTGTAGTTCTGGTTAGCTGGGGCTGAAGAATCAGCTGTGATTAACAAGATACCAGAACTACTAAAGCAAAAACTTTGCATTACTGGGACTATTGATGCTGGTTAGCTGGAGCTAAGAAATTAGCGGTGATTAAGAAGAGACCAGCATCTTTGAGGTGACATCTTCTGGGAAGTGTTTTCTGAAAGCACAAAGAGGCTGTGTTCCAGAGATAGGCAAGGTTGTACTCCTTCTGCAGTGGGACTTGGTAATGTGTAAGCGTCACCCAGGTGGTACTGGTTTTGAAGGCATGAAGGGGTCACACAGCAGCTCAGGCTCCGCACTGTGAGAGGCCATGGAAGGCCATTGGTGAAGGTGCAGCCCCAGTTGTAATTGAAGGCCCAGGACTGAAGGGGTCACGCAGTGTTTTGGAGATGCCAGTACCACGAGATGACCACCAAGAGCAGCAGCAGCAGTGGAGTACAGGCATCTGGAGCCCAGAGGACGACGTGTGTGCTACAAAGGGCATGGCTGGAGAAGTGACCCAAGCCCTTGGAGGAGCCCAGAAGATCGTGAGTTGGATCCCAGACGTTGGACGGTTGGAGATTGATTTTTGCTTTGATTGTGACTGTGCCCTGATATTTTCCCTCTTGAAGGAAGAAACTGTTTTAGTGGGGCCCACAGTTAAGAGACTTTTAATTGTAAAAAGACTTTGGATTTTAAAAGAGATGGATATTTTAAAGAGATTGAAATTTTAAGAAAATGTAAAGACTGTGGGACTTTTAAAGTTATTTAGATCTTGGGGATTAATAAGAATGTAAGGGTTGAGGCTTACTAGTGATGTGTTTGTGTGTCAAGTTGACAAGGGGTCAATTGTACTGGCTACTTTTGTGTCAACTTGACACAGCTGGAGTTATCACAGAGAAAGGAGCTTCAGTTGAGGAAATGCCTCCATGAGATCCAACTGTAAGGCATTTTCTCAATTAGTGATCAAGGGGGAAAGGCCCCTTGTGGGTGGGACCATCCCTGGGCTGGTAGTCTTGGGTTCTATAAGAGAGTAGGCTGAGCAAGCCAGGGGAGGCAAGCCAGTAAAGAATATCCCTCCATGGCCTCTGTATCAGCTCCTGCTCCCTGACCTGTCTGAGTTCCAGTCCTGACTTCCTTTGGTGATGAACAGCAGCATGGAAGTGTAAGCCGAATAAACCCTTTCCTCCCCAACTTGCTTCTTGGTCATGATGTTTGTGTAGGAATAGAAACCCTGACTAAGACAAGTTTGAAATGTAAATAAAGAAAATATTTAATTAAAAAAAGTGCACCCAAGAAACAGCAGAAACTACAAAGGGGGCACACTGCTCACCATATACATAGTGCATGAAGGACCAAGAGCTACAACAGTGTGGTGCAGAGATGCAAAGGAACTACCAGAAAAGACTTAATGCTTCAATTCTTCACAAGATAGCACATAAACCATAGGCTGCAAAGGTGAACAGTTCCCATTTGCCTTTCCCTACCCAATACAAAATAGTGTCTATAAGAGCAGAAGGACTGGGGAACTTCAACTTTCAACTCACCACATCCATGCCAGCAATTCCTGCCAGAAATAGTCTCTCTATTTCTTAGTTTCTATTGTTTAGTCTCCAGTCTTGAAGACTTGTCTCATGGCGATCATGTTCGTTTTGCCTTGGTGCGCATATTGTGAAGTTTTAGGATTGCTGTGTACATTTCTTTACCTAGTCTCAAACAAGACATTCTTTTGCTATTTTTTAACAACCTTTCTTGCTCCGGGCACTTTACTGGCCCTGATTTCTTTTCTGTTCTTTTCAGAGTCAATACACTACTTATTCTTATCTCCATCAGCTTACTCATCTCCCAATCCTGGACTTACTAATTAAAACTCCACTGTACTTCACACTATCCTTGGTTTATTCTCAGATATTGGAAGCAAGGGGGCACTGTAGTCAATAGGCTAGTACAGCATTGGTACAGTGTTAAAAATCAAGCAGTTGTAGGTTTTTTTTAGTCTGTAGTCTACTTGGAATAATGTAGAGCTGACGACACCTTGAGTTCCTACATCAACTGTTTTCTGAACTCTGCACCTGAACGCTCCAACATTCAAGTGCCACTTGAACACTGTGAATGCTTCAACTAAAAAATATATATAACCAATCCACACACAACAAATGATATAAGGTCAGATACATAAATCCCAGTGCAGTAAAATGAAACACACACACTTACACATACACACACACACACCATCTCCAAAAATTACTAATCCTACTACAATGGCATCTAGTGACAGTGAATTAGAAGAAATTTCAGAAAACTCAAAGCAGGGATTAGAAATTATGTTCAAGGACACAGACAACAAAACAAAATAAAATGATGGGCTAAAGAAAGAGATAGAAATACTGAAGAGAAAAACAATGTGAAATGCTGTAATTGTTAAATAAAGAACTCCTTGGAAACTCTCACCAACAAAATGGGTCAAGGAGAGGACAGAGAAGGTAGCCTTGAAGACACAATGGAGAAAATGGTATTGATCAAGATGTAAAACTACTAGAGGAAAACTGAGTACATGCCAATGCCCAGGCACAGGTAAGGACATACTGAGTAAGACCCTGATTGCTCAGGAAATAAAAACTGCACTCAATAAATGGGATTTCATGAAAATAAAAAGTTTCTGTACAGTAAAAAAAAAAAGAGCTATCAATTGATTGGAGAAGAAACCTATAGAATGGAGAATTCCTATACCAGCTACCCAGTTGACGGAGGATTAGTGACTAGTATGTGCAAAGAACTCAAAAAAAAACCTAAGTATCAAAAAAGAAGCACTTCAAGAAAAATTACATAAATAGGTAAATGAGCCATAGAACTGAAAGGAATCCCCAAAAGAAGAAATACAAATGGCAAATAAATAGTTTTTTAAAGTATTCAATATCATCAGCAGTCAGGAAAACAGAAACTAAAAGTTTTTCCAGACTTCTTCTCACTCAAACAAGAATGATTATCATCAAGAAAACAAGTAGACTAGGGAGATGGCTTAGAAGTAAGGAGCACTGGCTGCTCTACCAGAGGACCTGGGTTTGATTCCCAGCAACCACATGGCAGCTCACAACTGTCCAGTTCCAGGAAATCTGATACCTTTTTTCAGGTCTGCGTGGGAACCAGGTACACATGGGATGCATGGACAGGCATTCAGGTTAAATACCCACACACATAAAGTAAAATAATATTTCTAAATTTTTACTTGAAAATATACACAAACCAAAAACAAATGAACACACACACTGGCGAGGTTGTGGGGAAGGGGGAATACTTATTCACTGTTGGTGGGAATATAAATGGGTACAGCCACTATGCGAACTAGTGTAGAGATTCTCAAAAATCTAAAACCAGCAATACTGGTCCTATGCATATACAAGGTGTCTGTATCATAGCAAAGATACTTGCACATCTGTGTTTATTCCTGCTCCATTCACAATAACTAGAAATGGGATCGGTCTATATATCTATCAACTGGTAAATAGAAGGTGAAAATACAGTACACACAACGAATTTTATTCAGCTGCAAAGAAAAATGGCATTAGGAAAGTTGAGGGAAAATGTATAGGACTGGAAAATTACTAAGTAAGATAACCTAGTCTAGAAAGAAAAATACCATATTTTCTCTCATATGTGCATCTTAATTTTTAATTTTTTAGATCTAGATTTAGATTTATGTTTTTAATACAGAGTATGTATACACAGAGGTCAGGAGGCTAGAAAGGGTGCATGAAAGGGTAGAGGACTGTAAAACATATATGATAGGAAAATAGGTGTGGAAAACTAAGGAAAGGATAGTAACTAAAACTGAGGAGATAGGGAAACTTACAGAGAAAGCCCCAGATCCCAATGAGAGACCCTGTCTCAAAAAATAAATAATAGTAGAAAGCTGAGGCTGACTCAAGCCTTTACATGCATGCCCTTATACATGCTCACGCCACACTTAGCATGCAAACATGCATGCATGTGTTTGTGCACACACACTCATGTGTGAGCATGCATGTGCATGCGTGTGCGCACACACACACACAAGCAGACACACACATGCACATACAAACAAAACTTCAGGATGATATGAACGGTGATATGTTAGGTTGAAGGGTTGTAATGTCACGATTCAGACATCAGAATGTAAAATTCCAGAGCACTGGGTAAGGATTCGAAAGACATTTGGCATAATTTTAAATCTTTTTAATAACTGGGTTATCTAACAGTGGGGAAACTTTCCTTTCTCAATAATTATTATGAATATGAATACAGAAAATAAATGTTTAAAGTGCTACAAATTGCCAGATGAAGTGATACTTGTGCCTTGTAATTACAGCATTTGGGAGATTAACACAGGCTTCTTGTCTGTTTGAGGCCATCCTCGGGTCCACAGTAAGTTCCAGGCCAGCCTAAACTACAAAATAAAACCCTGTCTCAAAAAACAAAACAATTTACAGCTCTAAACTTGTATACTTTAAAATAAGATGTTTAATGGAGTGCACTATAGGTCCATTTTACCTGTAAGATTCTTTCCATTTAGAATCGGACTTAACAAATACAATATTTCCACACAAGTTTACACAAACATTGCTCAAACTATTAAGGCAGCAACATCATCATAAAAGTTAAATAATTCATCAACAAATACCAAAGAACATCTTTTCCAAGCTAGCAATGGATGACACCTGACACAGTCTGTTTAACAGTTTAACTACTTATCTCGTGTTTACAGTTTCACTTTTACAGTTTTACTGATTAGCACAAGAAGATTAACTGACAATAGGATTAGTTTCTCTTTCAAAGGTCTGCTCTATCCTCCCCTGGAGGCCTGTTTACTAGGAGGGTTGTACTTCCTTACCTTTCTGAAGGAGACTCGAGCTCTCACCTTTCTGGGCTCAGCTTCTCTTCTCCCAAATCCTTCTGTTATGCTTAGTAGCCAAGATCAAAGGTCTCAGCCGGGGCCTCAGAAGAGTTTATCATCATCAACTAAAAGATCCATTCAGACACTATGGAGGTCCACCATGATAACATGGGGGGGGGGCAGTTTCTATGGAAACCATGGCAAAGCAAACAGATGGTGGTATTTGTGGGTAATGGCAGCAATTAGGAGCAAGACGGCCACCACCACCTGGCTCACATTATTAAAAAGCCACTCAAATCACCACCAGCAGCCTAAGCCATGGAAATCACAGCCAGGAAATAAGGTCGCGGATAGGCTCCTGGGATTCAAACAACAATGAGATCCACAGCCAGATAGATGATCCTCCAGGACACCAAGGAGGAGAACCTAACCTCTTTGTCAGCCCCCATGTCATCATTCATCCATGATCACCTTAAGCATAGCCCTTGCCCTGGGAAAGTAATGAGGACACCACCTCACCACCAGGCAGGCTGAGGCGGGAGGTGAAGCCAGCACCAGCCTGTGTAACAAGTAGGAACAAAAAATGAGTACAGACCAAAACCCTAGAGAAACAGTTCTCTGTCCTTGTGCTGTCCTCAAGCCATAAAGAAGATGGGTGGTGGGTGGAGACAAGAACAAACTCAAAATTCATCTCCTGATTAGTATTAGTACCTCTTAGCGACGAAACTTCCTCCTGAAGGTTACCTGACATTGATCTGTTGAACAATTAGACTAGTGCTCTACTGATAAGTACAGCGCATAAATACTGATTTAGTAGCTGATACATGAGTGTGTGTGTGTGTGTGTGTGTGTGTGTGTGTGTGTGATAGAAAAACAAAAATAACTAATAAAGGGAAAAGGAAACTGACAAAAAATGGTAAAGGAGTTTGGAAGTAAAGATAATTATTGCATTGAGAAAGAGTTTATTAGAGAAGACAGGTTAACAATGGATAAGACCAAGGACTGTGGAATAAGGGGACAAAAATCCACTTGCAAAAACAGAGGTGAGAAAAAAAGCTCGAGGTAAAAAGCAAAGGTAATATGCCCAGATGTCTGGATTAAACAGTGCCTTTAGTGCAGTGTTTCCATGACAGCACCTAAGGGGATTTTAGTATGTGAATGAGCATGTTTATTCAGTTGAATATATTTATGTTAATAGGTAAAAGAAAACTGAGCAATTACCATATCAAATCCATGATTTCACCTACATTACTGTTTAAAATAAAATACTTTGCTCATGCATGCATTCATTCATGCATTCAAATTCCATAAACGTATATTCATTATATACTTGCCAATGACTGAGCACAGTGTGGTAGTCTGAAAACACAACAGAGATTAAGATTAACATCAACAACTTTACAAGTCTATAAGGAAGAACTATAACAGAAAAAAATGAATAACATAAAACACCTTAGACAGAACAGAACTAGAGTGTAAAATATATGTAATCCATGGAGTTCTCTGGAGATGGTTAAAGTATTTTTTGCTAATAAGTGAATTCTGGATAGAATGGATGGCAGAGAGAAACAACCCAGAAAATGCTTCACTCAAGTATCAACTCAGCTGTGACTCAGTCCATAGTTCTCAGCAATCAGAAGTGTTATGAAGTGGTGGCTAACATTCATGAGCTGTGGCCTTTTTCTCACAGTTAGCATTATCAATATAAATCCACACCTCACTTTAAAAGGAAACTATTAGAGCAGCAAAAATCATCCTGGCTTTTACAAATCTACTTCTTTCCCTAAAAAAACATACAAAAGAAACCTGAGGTGAATATAGATCTCTAAAAGTTGGATAAAGATTTAATTGTTAAACAAAAGTCCAGGACAGGGAAATGGTTCAGTGTGCAAAGAAACTTTACAGATGAAAACAAATTTACTTCTCACACTGAGGTCAAAGTCTAGCATCCTTTTTTTTTTTTTTTTTTTTTTTGAGGCCTTCACCTGAGTCAAAACCAAGTCAATAATATAAAATAAAATAGCATATAGTTTTGGTTAAAACATTAACTATAATTACTGTGATCACCTTAGTTTTGATTATATATTACTAGAATTGGTACTGGAGATGATCTGACTGGCAGGATACTGAGTGAAATACATTTTCATTCATATATATAGGTGTGTGTGTGTGTGTGTGTGTGTATGTACATGTATATGTATATATAAAAATATGGTTGAGAAGGGAGCTAGATTTTCTAAATTTTCTATATAATCCATCTGGCCATCATTTGAACCATTTCTTTTAGAGAAGACTGAAGTTGATTCTTTTTTTTCCCTCCTTTAGATAAAAGAGTTTCAATTTGTACCCCGAACAGGCCTCGAACTTGGAAGCCATCTTCCTGCCTCAACATCCCATGCTTTGGGATTACAGTCATGGACTATCATGCCAGGCTCTAGAGTCAGCTTGAAATCAGGAATATCATAGAAGAAGCTGTAACACCCCTGCCTGGTTTCTCCATGCACACCTATTAAGTGTTCCCAATTCCAGAGTTGAAGACAAGGTAGAAAATAGAGAGTGTTGACTAAAACATCCGAACAAAGAATGATTCATGGTTCGTTTATTATATTATAGCAAAAATTGGAGTTCATGGTAAATATAATGGAATTATAAATGAGGTTCAAAGTAAACTTTTTGTAAAAAATAAAATAAGTAAAAACCAATTATCTTAATTCAGTTCAATTATGAGTAAAAAACAATGCCACTTAATATCTATTCATGATGCATCCTCAGCCTTGTCCCCAAATGTGGTTTTGGGTTAAGTATACACTCTATACCTCAGCTTGTCTTCTTGCCTAACTGTTAAAAAAGCCATAGCTTGGGAACATAGTTCAGTGATGGAGCATTTCTCTAGCACCCTGCTTGTTAAACTGTGAGCAATTGAACAAACTTAACTGAATGCACTAGATATGAAACATTTAGGAACAATTATGGCTTCTGAACATGCAAGTGTCCAGTGATTAGTAAATCCAAGGCATTTCAGTCAGCTCGTGTCTATGACTCAATGTACAACTTAGCTGCAGCCTTGATTCTGAACACAGACTTGCACAGGCAGCTCTATGTGGATTCAGTGGGTGAACTATGAAGTTAGGAGGGGAAAGTGGTAATGGTAGTGAGAGGAAGAAATGGAAAGAAAAGAGTGGGCACTGAAATAATCTTAGTGGAACAAAGCACTCACTTTACCTACTCCAAAAGTTTATAAGCCCAACCTTCATGAGAGCACCTCCTTATCAACAAAGATTTGCCTTGCATCTCCATCAGACTACTTCAGAAACTTTTTGAAGATGGCTTAACTTACATTTCACTCTGTAAAACACATATATGTGGAGAGATAGACAAATACAGACAGACAGACAGACAGATAGACCAACCAATGGATATACTGATGTACTGTGTGCTGTGAGATATGGCAGTTAACATTAGAAGTTACGTTTCTAATAAAATAGTCTGTGCTTACCTTAGACAGATTGCCAAGGTAAGCAGATTAGCTGACAAACTTAAATTGCTGAACCTCATATTTGTTACTCAATAAATTCCATATTGTAAAAAGAAGCTTTGGTCCAGTATGTGCTCCCCCAACTCAAGATACCTTATTTCTGTGTGAGCATATGCACACATATCCATCCATAGCTTAGGGGGAAATGTTGCCATATTTGGGACATGTACAGTAGAAAGTCAAATTTTAAAAAAATAATTTAAAGACAGTCTACAGTAAGACCTATCGCAGATGTGCCTGAAGTAGATGAAAAAAATATTCATCAAGAGAAGATGTTTAATACCGGGGAGATGAAATATTAGCTAACATATGCAGGAGAAATAGAAGATGTGAAAGAAAACACGTAGAAATTAGACTAACAATGAAAAACGTGTAGCAAGTTTTCAAAAGCATAGTATCCCTTACTGAACACAAAGATTTAGAAATGTCACTGTCACTGGCAGCATAGTAGCTTGATTTCTGGATTTCCAATCTCCCTCTCTCCCTCCTTCCTTCTCCTCCTCCTTTCCTCCCTCCCTCCCTCCCTCCTTCCTTCTTCCCTTCCTTCCCTCACTCTCTCTCCTTCTATCCCCCCTTCTTCTTCTGCCTTTTTCACTTTTATGATTCTATATAATTACTTTAGTGCCATTTTCCTTTCCTAAAGTATAATTCCCTTAGGACGAAAACTTTGAATCAAACACATTCAACTAAACACAAGTCAATGTGCATTCTTATTTTTCCTTCATTCAAGCATTGGGGGTGGGGAGGGGGTACTGAATTTGGAGCTTCCCAAAAGAGTACTCTGGAACACAACCAGTACTCTTTTGACATCTTAAAAATTATTTGTTTGGTTTTTAGACAAACTTGCAAGGTAGCCCTGTATGCACTGGAATTCAGCTATACAAACTGGGCTGGCTTCAAACTTCCTTTCATTCCCTTCCATCTGCCTCTGTCTCTAGGATTGCCACTGGAACCACTCACACTGTGAATTCACACAAAAAATAAAAACAAAACAACACAAAACAAAACAGAGCCAAGAGTCAGAAGAGTGAAGAGGGCAGAAAAGGAAGGAAAACTGAAGAAGGGAGGATAGAAGGAGAGGGAGCAAGGGAAGGAAGGAGAGAAGGATGGAGGGAGATTGGGAATCTTCCCTCAAGAGAAAAATTCGCTTACAATGGAAACAAATAACAGGCCTCTCTTCTGTGCTAATATTAGTATTTACAAACAAAACAAGTAACTTGAAGATCTTGTGAAACCACATCTATAATAACTAAGAACACAGGCAAAATTTTCATTTATATAAAAGAGGAAAGAAATTTTCTTCAGCTAACAATTTTAACCAATTATTGTGGTGCTGGTGAAAAGTTTCCTTCTTGCAATAAAATTCACAGTAGTTATTATTACTCATTAAAAAAAAAAGTCTAGGCGTTCCCCAGGATGCAAGTTTAAGGTCTTTTATTTCCACAAGGAATGGTCGTTACAGGGTCTAAAGCACTCTCTAAGCCCCTTCCTTTCTCAATCTCAACTGGGGGTTCCTGGTTGAGTAGGGCACTGGTGATAGAAAAGATTGCTAGCAAAGTATCATTTAACTACCTTAAAAAGTCACCGCCTGGAGTTCAGAGTCCTACAGCAGGTATTTTTCTCTACAACTGAAACAGTTTAGTTCAAAATTTTACAAGGGTTCTTTTCCTAGCAATTGAACCTTTTAAAGGCATTGCATTGGGTTTTAAAAGCAGTCTTGTCCTATAATTTTCTTCATTAGTAATGCCATTCAACTATGCCCAGTGCTTGAGATTTAAAGGCCTCCTTCACACTTAAAAGGTTTAAATTTCTATCTTGAAATGTATGTAAATCCAGCAGGTTGCAAAAGCCTCATGAAATAAGCACCACGTGGTAGTGGTAATGTCCTCTTATCACCCCATAATGCACTCACTGACAGGCATTGGCAATACCCAGAGAACTTCCTGGAAAAAGAAAAGCAGAAGGAAATAAATAAAAATCATGGGATTTATTTTTAACATTCTCAAAATAAAACGTACAGGCTCTTTGTAAAAATAATTTTTAAAAGGCTTTGCATATTAGTTTAGTGGATACTGAGGAAAAAATGTTCAATTAATATATAGTTCACAGTCCTTTACTTCCTATGATTCTGATTTCAAAAATCTGATCTCTCCCCCACAAAAGAATGAGTATGCTGAATTTCACTTGTCACCCAGATTTCCACATCATACTCCTGTAGTCTAGGGAAAGGAGAAAGATAGAGTAGTACTAAAGTGTATTGCCATGGGAGAGTGTATGTTTCCTCCTCTGGAGAGTTTACTAAGAGAGAACCGATCAAACTCTTTCTGGGCCCCCTCCTAAGCAGTCCTTACATGGATGGGTTGGATGACCTTCTATGACCTCGCCTAGATAGATGCTTCTAAAATTCTGCTTTCAATTTTATGGTTATAAAAATAGAAGAGAATATGAGCTGATTTTTATCCAGTAGACAACAAACATTCTATGATATGGTCATGGAGTCTTTATAACAAAAAAAGAAATTGCTTTCAATCTATGATGCTTCTACCTACATAATGTTGCTTTAGTCTAAGAAGAGCAATACTATTACAAAAAGAAATTGACATTTGAACTGCTGTGTTAAAAGGAGCATCTATGGTTGCAATAGAAAACCCATCTACCAGAACGCCTGGTTTCAGAGACTTACCAACTCCCTGGGATAATGCAACTTTTTTTTTTTTTTCTCAGAGTTGAATCAGTACATTAAGCTGAGCTAGAAATATGTTGAGAAGGGAAAGAATTAAAACTATGTATTTGTCTTATTATCTGGTGGAAACTTAAAATACTAATTATTTCAGGATTTAGCTTTTTCTCTGTCATATGGTTGGCTGGCCAAAGGCCAGCATACTGAATAATAGCCCCATGTTGTAAAATCTAGCACAGGATATAACCCTTATCCACTTTAGCAGTGGTATAAATAGTAAAGCAAACTGATGTACAAAACTTGAACTAAATGTCCAACCAAAAACTTGGGAAGCCTAGAAGCTTTTAAAAAGCAAGGGAAAAGCCAGAGAGAGGGGGAAACATGAGACTTTCTTAGGGAAGTTAGGCTTTTCTAAGTACTTAACGAATGTGCCTCAAGTTTTTATCAAGCAGAATTATTTATACAGACTGTCCCAGCCAGGCTGATCCCAAGGTGAAGGGAATCTAGATAAGACTGGGTAGGAGTGGTCAGATAATAATAGAATACTTTAGTATTTTCCTCTGGAATTCCAAAATAACTGATAGACACAATTCAGCAGAAAAAAATACAAATCTTTCAGCTTGTCACTACATTTGACATTTTGATTGAGAACTGACCTCAATCATGCCTCTGGTGCATGTTCAAGTACAGGAAAAAAAAAAAACCTAAAATATTTTCTGGTGCATGCTCAATTACAGAAAAAAAAACTGAAATATTTCATTTTACTTAGAGTCTAATTCCCACACCCTTCCAGGGAAATAGAAAAAAAAAAAAACCTGGAGAAAAATTCAGCTGAAATAATAAATTATCACTGTTTTTAGAAAAACTGTTCAAGTGAGATTTTATCAATATACCAGCAGAGATGTCCCAAAAGTACCTCGGCCTATGAACACCTCATATATTCTCCTTATATATTTGCAGACCATGTAACTTACCCCCCCACCCCCCGCCAAAATGACATCCACATCCTTTCTCAGTCTGACTCACACAAGAATCTGAGAGGCATTTCACTTATTCCAGGTCCTTTCCTAGCCTTGAGAACTAAGGTCTGTAATCTAGTCCAGTGATTGGCATAAACATTTTCTGAATGAATGTGTGAATTAGAGCATGAAAGGAAAAAAATCCACAGCAAAAATAAATCATGAACAGAGAACTGGCAGAACATGATGTAGCTAAATCTATTCAAAATGTCCTCACTTTGCAAGGTCCTTCATCCATGCCTTTGAGTTGTCTATATAGTTTTCCATATATCCATGCTATCAAGTTAGTTCCCTGTGGAAGTTTAGAGCCAAAGCTCTATAACCTCTCAAATCTAGAGAATAACCCTTTTGTTAATATGGAATCCTAAATGATTGCTTTTATCTCTTTATCCTCTTCAAATTTCATTTATAAGATTCCAAGTCAGCCCAGAAGCATCAGTTTACTGATCTCACAACACTATACTAGGCAACCTTCAAAAAGCTCCATTAGTACTAGGCATGAAACTAAGTTTAAATGATTCAACTGAAAAGAACATTAAATTGGTTGTATTTTCTTATGAATAAAATAACCCATCTCTTAGAAAAAATTTAAAGTGTACAACTCATACAGACACAAGATTTTTTTTTTCAGTGCTTGGGATCAAATCCAGGCCTTTGCTTACACTAGGTAAACCCTGCCAGCAAACTAGTATATTCTAAAGAGCCATGTTTTTAATTGGTTTGGCAAGTAAGCGTAGTGGAAATTGTCCAGCCATTCAATACTTTATGTAAGAACTGTGACTTTCCTGTTTCTTCCCTTACAAAAACAATGCACATCTGGTGAGTTAAAATAAAAGAACTCTCTGCATAGTCAATATATATATGAAACTTAGTAAGGATATTTATTTATTATTGTTCCTGTTGTTACTTGAAAAGGGGTCTCACTGTATATTCGTAGCTGACCTGTTTACCCACCATGTACCTTCAATAGCCTTTTCTTTCAACACACTAGTACAAAACTAGACAATGCGTATCACCTCTTCTATGTGTATTCTATTCCTTATGCCTTTCTTTTTTTTTTTTTTTTTTTTTTTTTTTGGTTTTTCGAGACAGGGTTTCTCTGTATAGCCCTGGCTTTCAATCAGGATTATTGCTTTCAGCATGTCACTGAAATTGCTATGTCCAAGATCGCAAATAATTTCCTCCTTTTAAATGCAATGGCATTTTAGCAATTTTCACAAGGCTTGTATGGCACTGCCAAACCATGCTCCCTCATCACTCGCCTCTATCCTAGCTTCTAGACCTCTCTTCTTCCTTAATGAATCGTCCTCCTTTGTCTGTTCCTTTGACAACCTCTTTCACCAAGGTTGTACCCTTATCCTCAGTCCTCATCTCATTTTGTAATTCCTTCCTCTTTAATTCCTTCTTTTCTACAGTTTCAAATAAAACCATGTAAATGGCTCCTACACTTTTTAACTTTCTAGCCATCATCTCTTCTCAACTCTAATCATACATTTCTGAATACCAACCACAAATTTCCAATTGGTAGCCTATTTGCATTTGAATTGCACCATGCCATCTATTGAAGCATCTGCTAATGTTTAGAATCCTACTCCATTCTAATTATACTCTGGATAATAAGAAGTAGAGAAAGTAAATGAATTATTATTCATGGCTCTTTGTTTCATTCTAAAATAGTTCTAAAATCGGGCCCTCCAATCTAGTTCTAATACTCAGCAGGTGATCAATAGAATCCATCTAAAATATAAAAACACTCACCTAGCCTCAAAATCTGCTGTTAGATACAGGGACAGACCTTCCTTCTATGGTTTGAAGCCATGACTACAACATAGGGAATTTCTACAACTTGAGAAGACTGTTTAGAAAAATACATTTAATATTATCATATATAATATGCCACCTGTCTTTTATCATATGTTTTCACATAAGATGAATCACACATACAAGCCATTCATGGTGACACATATGTCATAATCAGAGAGAGCACTTTCAATGACCATTAGTGCAAGGTCACCCTCAGTCTCAGTTACATAGAAAGGCCAGCCTGGGGACTTAAGGAGACTGTGCCATAAAACAAAAACAAAAACAAACAAGAAAGCCTAGCATTCCAATTTCAAATATTTCTAAGAAATCTTATGACGTCCAATGGTCGTGGATGGGCTCAGTGGTTAAGAATGGTCTTGCAAAGTTTATATGCCCCAGTACAGGGGAACACCAGGGCCAATAAGTAGGAGTGAGTGGGTAGGGGAGCAGGGTGGATGGAGGGTATAGAGGATTTGGGGGGATATCATTTGAAATGTAAATGAAGAAAATATCTAATAAAATAATTTTTAAAAAAGAAATGTACTTTCTTGGACTCTACCTGAGCTACCTGAGCTATATATATAATGCTTTTTGCTCTTACAAAGGAACAATTTTGGTTTCCAGCACCCAACAACTAACAACCATCTCTAACCCTGGTCCCAGAGAATCCCATGTCCTCTTCTAGTCTCTGTGGGCATTGTGTGCATGTGCTACACAGGCATGCATGCAGGCAGAACACCCACACCCATAAAATAAAAGGAAATGAAGAAAATGATGATCCTTTTCTGAAATGCGGGGTAGTCCCAGTTATTTCATGTAGTAAGAGATCTTCTAAGAGTGTTTACTTCTGTTTTCACAACAATCCCTGTTTGAATAATCTAAGGAGGCCAATTAGCTTACTTCGCATGAATCTCTTAGGTTTTGCTTTTACATGCAATAGTATTGATTTTTTCCAATAGTTGCTCTTCAGATGTGTTCTCTGTACTATAAGTAGTATGCTTATGAATTATTTTTGCTTAAATTAATCTTAAAGCAAAACTCAACAACTCCCTGCCCAATAGTAGAGAGAAAAATCTATCTCTAAAAATGAATGATTTTCAAAATGTATTAGATATTGATTTATACTAAACCTACTTGAACATCTAGGTATAAATCATAGCCAAGCCCATATTTCTTTGAGTTTTCACAAAATGTAGAAACACTGGCTTTGAAGTAGACATATGCTATATTGCTGGCAGGGTAAGCTTCTCACTTGAGTCTCTGACATTTGAGTAACGTTACAATCTCTTGGGGTATGAAGTTTGGTGCTCACGTACATGTTTTTTTTTTTCTTTTTTTGGTAAAGTAAGATTAAATCCCAATGTGATACACATTTTTCTCTGAAATTCACCATACAATATAAACATATAACAGTACAAAATAATATATAACAGTAAATATAAACTCCCCATATAAGCATATAATAATATAATATAATATAAACTATGAATACAAATGGTATTTACAAAAATGTACTAGATAAAATCCATTGTTCAATTTCAACTTCCAAATTAAATCTGATGCCCTCTTCTGGCACACAGGTGTACATGCAGATAGAGCACTGATATAAATAAAATAAATAATAGGATCCAGACATCATGGTGCCTGTGAAAGGCAGAGGCAGATGACTCTCTAGGAGTTCAATACCAGCCTGGTCTATATAGTGTGAGTTCCAGGACAGCTAGTGCTACACAGTGACCTCAAATAAAAATGTGGATGGTGGGCTCTGGTGTGATGGGACAGAATTGTCATCTCTGAACTAAGTTTGCTAAGTGACAAATTACATATCAAGTTGTGACTGCTGTGCCAGGTATATTTTACGTACTCCATGAAAGACCGCAAGGCAGCTCTTAAAATTACTTTATAGACTTTTTTTTTCCAGTGCTTCATACCCAATGCTTCAGCCATACTGGACAAGCACCTCACCACTTAGATGTCCCACCAGCCTTTTTCATAGTGCTGTCAGCTAAAGTTGACTAATTATTTGTGCTAGAAATTAAAGCAAGTTACTCTATCATTTTTTAAACAATAAGTAATTATCCACTCATGTCTTCCTTCTAAATCAACTTTCATATGTTATACTGGAGATGATGGTTTCCTAAGCCATACAACTTTGATTAAATACATACTGTTACAATTATAACACTGAGGAATGGGCCACACTTACGATGAAACAACTGTATGGGAGGTGACGGCGACATAAACAGAACAAATTGTCTCACAGTAGTTGTTACCTGAGATGGATATTCTCTGCTGCTTAAAACTGAAGTTTAATTAGTCTTGATTCATTGTTGGAAATCTCCCAAGCAGGAATGTTTGGCTCTAACCCAACTCTGTCATAGGCTGTTATTCCCAAAAGAGCAAAACCAAAGAATATAATTTAAAGACGAGAATCCAAAGCCAGACTTTATAAATTATAAATATAGTGCTTTCCAATTTAATCATAGACTCATAAAAATCTACCTTTCTTTTTTTACCATGCTGGTGTATAGCCACAAAATACAGGGTTGTGTTGTTCCTGTAATTAGGGGTTGGATGGTATGTTTTGTTTCTTTTTTTTTTAAGTTTTTTTTTCCTTTTATTTTTTCTTTTTTTGTCATACAGTCTGACCATGGAGCCTAGTCTGGCCTCAAACTTAATATATTTGTACCTCAAATTCCAGAGTGATATGATTATCAGTTTACACAGCCATGCTGAGAAAAAGAAAAAAAAAAGATAGTTTTCTAAAACAGAGAATCAAAATCATGGAAGTTCAATATGCTGCACAAGCCACTATAAAAAGTAGTAAAGACAACTTAAAATATGATTCCGATAAAGCCTATGTGTCCATGTATGCATGCATCTTAAGTTGTAAAAGGAAATGCTACTTCTGGCCTCACTCTTCACCTAGTCTCCCTCTTTTGCCCTAGTCTCCCTCCCACCTTATTCTCAAGTCCAGGTTGTAGATGAGAACACACTTACTGAATAAGAGGATCGCCCAAGTAGTTTCTTTTCCCCCTCATTGGATGTGCACATGTGCATTTATGTGATGTGCATGTATGAATGTGGGTACCTCAAGGGGAGGGTTTGGAGGACAACTTTCAGAAGTTGGTTTTCTCCTTCTCCAACTCAAACTCAGGCCATTAGCATAGATAACATTGTCATTTTTATTCACTGAACTGTTCCACACCCCCTACTGAGATGGTTATGTTATTTTATTTATTTATTATTTATTTATTTATTTATTTATTTATTTTGAGACAGGATTTCTCTATGTAGCCCTTAGTCGTGGAACTCACTCTGTAGACCAGCCTGACCCCGAAGGTAATTATAAAATCAGCATCTTAAGGTGCTAGAGATGTAATTTCTATGCAATATCTATATGTGTAGGGCAAACAAATAACAATGCTGATGGTTCTGAAGACAACACCCTGTAGTCTTTATAATCCCAGCTCTGCCATTTCTAGCTCTTTGGTCCTGATCAATACACACCTAATATCTCTTGTGAATCTCAGGTAGACTCTCTTCAAACACAGAAAGGGATCTACTAACAGCCCTTCATGGTTCTTTAAGAGTTAAATGGGATAATATATGAAAAAAAAAAAAAAACTAGGCACGGGGCCTGGAGCTCACAATGCCGTCTTACTATTACTGCCATGCTAAGGAGAAGGTAGAACAAGGACAACAAAAGCCCAACAGTCCTGAACACTTTAAATGCAGAGTGTGAGTTATTTGCAATGGTATTTTTAAACTTTTATTTGAATTTTTAATAGGTTCTGCAAGTCTACAGCCCTTTCCACAGCCATATATGCAAAATGTAAAGCAGCGGGCTAGAAAACAATTCCTCTGTTTAAAACTCTGCTGGGCTGGCCAAGTGTTAAATGTCACCTTTGTCTCTCATGCTAACAAAAGCGGTTGTCATAAAAGATCTGCCCTTTTTGTCTACAAGTATGTTTGTCTCTTCTTGGTCTAGATAGGAAGAATTAATTAAATTGTAATTTTAAAAGGGCTCTACTTAGGTAGCAAGGCAGAATTGAAGGCAAACAGATCCCTAGTAACCTACTTAATTTTACCAATAAAACACAATATAAAGTTAACCCTTGATAATCCAGCTAAAGCAAAACATATTCGATAAAGACTCATAGTTGTCAGCTCAACATCAAGCCAATCAATAGTGTAGCATGGATGGGAGCTCAGCTCATCTGTCCCTACCTTTAGCTGAGGGGCTATTGACAGTTGATGATGTGCTAGCAGAGGGAGAGTCAATTTCCTTTAAAGGTGTTTTCCCCAATAGGTTTACTATGCAAGCTCCAGGGGAAGGCCCACATTCAATTTGTATAAGAGCAAAACAAATTTGACTTGATAGGTTATTTTACTAAAAAAAAAAAAAAAAGACAAGAAGTTTGGAGTGATGGGGATAAGATCCAGGAGGAGTTAAGGAGACTAGTGGAAGGGAATGAATATGAACAAAATACATCACATGCATATAAAAACTTCTGAAAGAATACACATATATATTCAAAGATACGTAGTTGATTGTGCAATGCATGTTAAAAAAAAAAAACACACACACACACACACACCTAAGCCGGGCATGGTGGTGCATGCCTTTAATCCCAGCACTTGGGAGGCAGAGACAGGTGGATTTCTGAGTTCGAGGCCAGCCTGGTCTACAAAGTGAGTTCCAGGACAGCCAGGGCTATACAGAGAAACCCTGTCTCAAAAAACCAAACAACAACAAAACAAAACAAAACAAACAAACAAACAAACACACCTAAGAGTACACACAAAGAATTAGAGCATTTAGCCTGACAGTGTTTAGACTTCAACACAGAGCATTCTGGGAGAAAGGTTGTTATGGATATTATTTTTCTTCAACAGAATAATGAGTCTTTATGCTAAAAATAAATTCACATTACCCTTTTCTTCTATGAGGTTACGACGCTTACCTTTCATATTACATTCTGCCAGGTAGAATAGCTGTGAGACTTTTAAACATTTCCAAGTCATAGGAGCCACTACCATTGAGACGGTTCCTGTTTAGGGCCATACAACTTTGAACACATCCTATCTCATCTGATCTCGGAAGCTAAGCAGGATGGGGCCTGATTAGTACTTGGATGGGAAACATGTTTCCTAAGCCTTTTTAAGATAGGATAAATTATTCCAATAGCTTTACTACTGTTACAGGGAAATCAGCTTTCAAGTACTGCTTACCAAACTGAAGGTACTGATTCTTCATTCAGACTTTGCACTTGGCACTGGAAAGTCAACATTCTCTACAGCTTGGAATTTCCTAAAAGTATGCCTACTCATTTGGTAGTTTCTGAGTTTGATCTTCTAACTAGTTTATGAATAACTTTAAATAATACCATTCCAACAAAGCTTGGCAGTTATGGCATGCTCAAAAGCATGTTTTAAACCAGGGTTCAATTTATATATGCAAAGACAGAACAACAAGGAACTCTGTCACCTAACATAATTACTAATGGACCACATGACAAAAAAAACTGTGCCTTCCTGCTCTACATAAATAGTGTGACTCAGGAGTTGTGACTTGATCAAGAGTATTCAGTTCATTCCCTTGTTTTTTTATTATTTGTGAGTACCTTCATAGAATCCACCCTAAAACTAGCTTTGTTTTTAGTAATTATAAGAGAAACAAAAAAGAGAAAAATCATTGCATATGCTATTCCCTAAATGAAATCCTGAGAAACCTCCTATATACTATACCCTTCAAGTTTCTGCACCATTGCCCACAGAATGCATAGAGGACATCAAATGGATCAATATATATCTGGAAGAAAGAAGGGTAAAATTCTCCTAAGCCAACTAAAACTTTCCCAATCTCTCATCAGTCTGATAATTTCAACAAAAGGTCAATGTTGTTTTGTTTGTTTGTTTGTTGTTAAAAGTTACTGCAACTTGTTGGGTTATGTAGACATTGAGTTTAATATACCTTTTCTTCTAAATATAAATTTACAAGGCATTGCTATCTAAACTCAAACATATGCTACTACATGGCATCACATCAATAGTGAACACAAACAATTCTAAACAGACAGGGAATAGAAAGCCTGATGTGGTAACACAAATGTATAGTCCCGACATTTGGAGGGCACCAAGAGGATCACTAAGTTTGAGTCTAAGTTGGGCAATGAATTCTTATCTCAAAAAATTGAGAACAGATGTTAAGTTGGACTAAGAAGTGATAAGAAATAAAATATGAACACACAGAATTCACTTTCTGTGAACAATTGGAAACCCAATCCTTACTACATGATCCCCACTTATGGAAATGCCCAGGCAATTCTTTTCAACCTGCAGGACTTTCTCATTCTCTAAACATCTAAGGTCATGTTCACATTTACATCTTCATGCCTACTAGCTGCTCTGCATCACTGTCAGCATATAATATATTTTTTATGGCTACACACGTTTAAACTTAAGCAAGTTTCCCTACATTAAAACTGGCGTCGAAGCAGTACGGCACTGGGGAAGTTACTTAACCTCTCTCTATATGCATCTCCTTTTCTGAAAGAAACATAATCATGGCATTATTGTCAAGAATATGTGAGACTGTGCCTGAGACAACTTAATCATTCCCATCTGCTATTCTTACTAGAGTTACTATGGAGAATCCACTGCAGCTGGGTGGTAGTAGTGCACACCTTTAATCCCATCACTTGGGAGGCAGAGGCAGGTGGATCTCTGAGTTCAAGGCCAGCAAGGTCTACAGTAAGTTCTAGAACAACCATGGATACACAGAGAAACCCTGTCTTGAAAATCAAACAAACAATAGAATCCACTGCAAAGTCTAATCTATTTGATTATATTTCTAACCTTGATGAACAAGCATGACTCCTGTGTATTAGGGCAGAGAAGAGAGCACATTTTAAAAGTTTTTTTTTTAAATCAGGCTGAGAAATATGAGAAGTCTTGGCTGTAAAAATAATATTGCTTATTATTGCTGCTCTAGATCATTCACAGAACAACTGACCACCTAATATTGCTGATTTTTGTAATAGTCAGGAAAATCAATTCAGAGCTGCAGAGATGGCTCAAATAGTCAAGAGCACTCATTCCTCTTGCAAAGGACCTGGATTCAGTTCCCAGCATCCGCGTGGTGGCTCATAACCATCTGGAACTCTAGCTCCAGGAACCGACCCAACACCTTCTTCTGGTCTCCATGGGCATTGTATTCACACAGTACACATATGAAGGCAAATCATTCAATACATACATATTATCAAGCCAAAGCCAAACACTTAAAGCACTCATTAGACACATAATAACTTACAAGTATGTATCTTTTCAGGTTTTTTTTTTTTTTTTTTTTTTTTTTTTAGATTCCATGAAAACACTTGCCCCCAAATTTCTAAATCATTTGTTAAAAGGACAATGCTTTTTTGCTATCTTAGGGAAAATTTTGGTACTGCAAACTGAAATTTCCTTCCTCAAGTAAACAGCCACCGCCCCATTCATATTAAGTAGTTCTCCTTTAAGATATTCTTTGTACTATTTTAGGATTATTCTTTAAAAATTGCCAGAGTATAGTAAGAAATCATTCATTTTGGCCTTTTCATAAAAATGTAATTAGTGCAACAGGGACAAATTCTTAATTATCCATGAAGAAACAATAGAAACAAAAGACAAAACAACATAAGTATCTGTCATTTGAATCATCTAATAAACTCTTAATCCTTTCTTGGGCACTTAGAAATTTTGTGTCTGAACAAAGAGGGGGGTGTGACTCTATTACTTGATGAAATTCTTAAAGCAGTTTCTCCTTGAGTTTACTTCTGGAAGAGAAATAGAAGATAAAGAAAGCAAAGAACAAATATCAGTATTGAAACTGCATACCCTCACAAAACAACAACAACAAAACCTAAGTGCTTGAGAGGTTCGATCTAATAAGGATTAACCAAAGGCATTAGCTGGTTTTTGAAAATGCAGTTAATGTAGTAGATTGATATTCGGTAACCCATGTTTTACTTAGAGGTATCAGAATGTTAGGTATGGAAGAAAAGATGCTTCTAAAGTAGGGTCCAAAGGAAATTATAATAAACATTTCTATTTTTTCAAACAAAACGTTTGCTCCATAACTTTAAGAGTAGGTTTCCTTATATTTTGAAACACAGTCTAAACACACCCACACATGTTGGCAAAGACAAAGTTCAAGGTTCATGGTTCTGGTGATTTCATATAGCCTTCAGCTCTATTACAAATCCTACTAAATGTAAATGACAACAACCCAACAACCTGGGACCTCTGCCACTCTAAAGCTGGAGGAGTTTTCTACATTCAAATTCCTGAGCCCACACATCTGCTTCTGCCACAGAGGGCCTTTATTTTTCCTCCTGGGGTTGCTGGAACAGAGGCTCTTTCATCTGACAGGAGTATGCATTCCAGCTTTCACCTCAGTTTACCCAATGTTCCTCAGATATGGTAAAAAATTGTTATTCTAAGTTAACAATTGGCAAATGAATCAAAGAAGAAAACCAAATCCTATGAAGAGCCAGCAACTCAGTTGCCACATGTTCTTTCCTCCATTTTCACCAGTCTTGAAGGAGTGGGTTTTAGAAAGAAAATCTTTCGAAGGAAACGAAAAACTCAAAATAAGATCCAATGGGGGAGGTCTCATACAACATTATTTTCTTTAAATGGCTTCATATTCCAGGAAGAAAGAGAAGAGGGGAGGAGGAGGGGAAGGAGGTGGAAGAGGAGGAGGAGAACTTTAAAAAAAAATCATTTGTATCATTTGCCCCTGACTTTCGCCTATTTTTAAAATTATATACCCCACCTGCACGCCCTCTAAATAATTCCATTCCAGTGGTTTCACAATAATTCCAGTACCTCAGAAATCTTCCCTTCCCTTCCCATCAGTACCCTAATCCTTTACAGAAATGCACTACTTCCCCTGAACTCGGTACTTAGAGCATATTTGTTAAATGTCTCACTCTAAAAAGCCTGAAAGCCACTTGTTTTTTATTTTACTTGACTTCACCTAACCGTGAAGTCCCTTTACCAGGTAACTCCTAAACTTGGTAGTTTTCTTTTTCCTTTAGAAACGAACACTAACGTCTCAAGGCACACAAAGCTAACTCCACGGGAGAAAAAAATAAATAAATCGACGCAACAAAGGAAGAAAGGAAAGAAGGGGGGGTACTCTGCGCGATGCTTGCGTCTTCTAAGGAGAAGCTTCCAGTGTAACTTCTTCAATTTAACGGTTCTGGGGCAGAAGAGGACTAGTGTGTTGGAAAACAAAGGTGGGCTCCCACTCTCCTTACCGCCGTAGAGCCAGAAGAAGATGCAATATATACACGGATCACCATCCTGGAAACAAGGGCTTCTGGTCGGTCGCTGGAGTCTTGAAAAGGGCTGGGAAACAGCTGCAGCAACGGCTGGAACCGAGCTAAGGGCCAAACAGAGGTTGGATGAGGAGGGTGGGGGAAGGTGGAAGGATAACTGCCCAGAGCCCCGCCTCCACCAGCGGCTGCTTTCAATGAGCTTCCAGCTCTGCAATCCCAGCCCCAAACCCCGGAAGGCTCAGGCTCATTTGCATCATTTCTAAATTGTTTTTTTTAAAACACAGGATCTCGAACAGCACCGCGAGATCTGTTGAAACAATTCTTTTTGACTATTCCCTCTCCGGGAAGGGGGCGAGGGAGAAATAAAAGAAGGGGTAAGGAAAAAAAATATTCGATTAGAATAAAGGACCCGTTCCCATGAACACCAGAAGTTTTGCTTGTTACTTCCTGCTCAGAAATGTATGCAAATAAGATAGCCTAAAGCTAGCTTTATATTGAATCCAGACACTACTTTAAATGTCTTCAAACCCACGTTATCAAAGCCTTGTATATTTTAAGATGCCAATAATGAAGTAAGTGATTTTTTTTAACCTTAGTTGGCAGCAGGAGTTGAATGCTGAAAAGCTGCTCGAGGAGAGGAGGAGGGCTGGAGAGAAGTTTCAAGTTTCCCCAAACCGGAAAGCACAGAATAGGTTGTCTTTTTGTTCAGAGTTTTGCTAAAATATGGAACAATCCTTTAGTGAGAATTTGCAGGAGATCTAAGCGACAACTCTAGAATGAAGGAGGAAATTGCAAAGAAAAAAAAAAACTAGTCTACAACCCTAGAATGAGAGGAAATTGCAGAGAAAAAAAAATCAACAACTCCAAAATGAGGAGGGGAATTGCAGAGAGAAAAAAAAATCATCTGAAAATACTTTGGAAGTACTCTTTTGCCCTTGCTGTCTCATACCTGTAATCTCTGCCCTTGAAATAGTAAGACATGATTGCCAGGAATTAGAAACTAGACTATGCTACAGGGTAAGACTCTTAAAAACCAAAAATCAACCAAACAAAATGACTTTCTACAAATTATCAAGTACAGTAAATGAGAGAAATCTAGCCACCATCTTCATTACCAACATCATGGCTACTGTTAATTTTACTTGCCAATTCACTCGATAAGAAAAATCTTTATAATCATAAATAATAATCATGATTTTGAAAAAAATCTATATTGTTTCTTTTATGTTATCACTGTACAACTTGTTTGGAGTTCTACATTAACTGTTTAGACTTAGAGACTCTTAAAATGAAAAAAAAAAACAAGAATAACAAAATATTTCTAATTAGTCTATAAACTATTGAATGCAATCAATTATTCCCAGAAAACTGAATGGTAACATTAGCAAAGAATCTGGTGGGCTTTATTAGAGAAATGAGGCTAAATGTGTAGTTCTCTTATAGATCACACTAAGACCCAAAGTTGAATTTCTAGTACATACACACATGCACACACACACACACACACACATGTACAGTTCTGTAATAGATATACTTGTCTTAGTGAATATAAGTCAATAACTTGTTTTATACACAAAAACTGACGATTCTTAATGATAAGGCTTCTGATACATTTTTAAGGAGAGACTATTACCAATATTTCTAACATAAAGGTAATGGATATCCTTATGCCGTTCTTCCCTACTTTGAGCTATCCTTAAGATGGGTATCATAGAATGGTCATTACTGCTTAAATTTTCTATAGAGAAATTGTCCTAGATCACTTGCCTGGAAAGGTTACAGTCAATTTGAATAAACTGGGTTGGATCAAACAGTATAATCTATTAGCTTAGGAAATCATGACAACCAAATGCCAATGTCTCTCAAAAATTAAAAATAAATCCAGATTGTGTGCAGAAAACTTAGAAAAACATTGAACACCAATGAATGCCATAGTCCCTACTACACAATTAAGATTACTTGGGTTCAGGAATTCCAAGCCAGCACAGTCAACTTAATGAGATTGAGTCTCTTAATTGAACACAGCCCCAGGACCTAAAGATAATTTCCTGTGTTACAGATCAGCTTTTCCAGGTAGAGATAGAGCAGGCGACAAGAAGTTAATAGTAATGGTATGGAAGGAGAGGGTATTTTTTTTAATTTTTAATATTTTTATTACATATTTTCCTCAATTACATTTCCAATGCTATCCCAAAAGTCCCCCATAGCGCCCCCCACTTCCCTACCCACCCATTCCCATTCTTTTGGCCCTGGCATTCCCCTATATTGGGGCATATAAAGTTTGCAAGTCCAATGGGCCTCTCTTTCCATTGATGGCTGACTAGGCCATCTTTCGATACATATGCAGCTAGAGACAAGAGCTCCGGGGTTCTGGTTAGTACATCATGTTGTTCCAACAATAGGGTTGCAGATCCCTTTAGCTCCTTGGGTACTTTCTCTAGCTTCTCCATTGGGAGCCCTGTGATACATCCAATAGCTGACTGTGAACATCCACTCCTGTGTTTGCTAGGCCCCGGCATCGTCTCACAAGAGACAGCTATATTTGGGTCCTTTCAGCAAAATCTTGCTAGTGTATGCAATGGTGTCAGCGTTTAGAAGCTGCTTATGGGATGGATCCCTGGATATGGCAGTCTCTAAATGGTCCATCCTTTCATCACAGCTACGAACTTTGTCTCTGTAACTCCTTCCCTGGGTGTTTTGTTCCCAATTCTAAGAAGGTGCACAGTGTCCACACTTTGGTCTTCATTCTTCTTGAGTTTCATGCGTTTAGCAAATTGTATCTTATATCTTGGGTATCCTAAGTTTTGGGCTAATATCCACTTATCAGTGAATACATATTGTGTGAGTTCTTTTGTGATTGTGTTACTTCACTCAAGATGATGCCCTCCAGGTCCATCCGTTTGGCTAGGAATTTCATAAATTCATTCTTTTTAATAGCTGAGTAGTACTCCATTGTGTAAATGTACCATGATTTTTGTATCCATTCCTCTGTTGAGGGACATCTGGGTTCTTTCCAGCTTCTGGCTATTATAAATAGGGCTGCTATGAACATAGTGGAGCATGTGTCCATTTTACCGGTTGGGACATCTTCTGGATATATGCCCAGGAGAGATATTGCTGGATCCTCCAGTAGTACTATGTCCAATTTTCTGAGGAACCGCCAGACTGAGTTCCAGAGTGGTTGTACAAGCTTGCAATCCCACCAACAATGGAGGAGTGTTCCTCTTTCTCCACATCCTCGCCAGCATCTGCTGTCACCTGAATTTTTGATCTTAGCCATTCTGACTGGTGTGAGGTGGAATCTCAGGGTTGTTTTGATTTGCATTTCCCTGATGATTAAGGATGTTGAACATTTTTTCAGGTGCTTCTCTGCCATTCGGTATTCCTCGGGTGAGAATTCTTTGTTCAGTTCTGAGCCCCATTTTTTAATGGGGTTATTTGACTTTCTGGAGTCCACCTTCTTGAGTTCTTTATATATATTGGATATTAGTCCCTTATCTGATTTAGGATAGGTGAAGATCCTTTCCCAATCTGTTGGTGGTTTTTTTGTCTTATTGATGGTGTCTTTAGCCTTGCACAAGCTTTGTAGTTTCATGAGGTCCCACTTGTCAATTCTCGATCTTACAGCACAAGCCATTACTGTTCTATTCAGGAATTTTTCCCCTGTGCCCATATCTTCAAGGCTTTTCCCCACTTTCTCCTCTATAAGTTTCAGTGTCTCTGGTTTTATGTGAAGTTCCTTGATCCACTTAGACTTGACCTTAGTACAAGGAGTTAGGAATGGATCAATCCGCATTCTTCTACATGTTAACAACCAGTTGTGCCAGCACCATTTGTTGAAAATGCTGTCTTTCTTCCACTGGATGTTTTTAGCTCCCTTGTCGAAGATCAAGTGACCATAGGTGTGTGGGTTCATTTCTGGGTCTTCAATTCTATTCCATTGGTCTATTTGTCTGTCACTATACCAGTACCATGCAGTTTTTATCACAATTGCTCTGTAGTAGAGCTTTAGGTCCGGCATGGTGATTCCACCAGAGGTTCTTTTATCCTTGAGAAGAGTTTTTGCTATCCTAGGTTTTTTGTTATTCCAGATGAATTTGCAGATTGCACTTTCTAATTCGTTGAAGAATTGATTTGGAATTTTGATGGGGATTGCATTGAATCTGTAGATTGCTTTTGGCAAGATAGCCATTTTTACAATGTTGATCCTGCCAATCCATGAGCATGGGAGATCTTTACATCTTCTGAGATCTTCTATAATTTTTTTTCTTCAGAGACTTGAAGTTTTTATTATACAGATCTTTCACTTCCTTAGTTAGAGTCACGCCAAGATATTTTATATTATTTGTGACTATTGAGAAGGGTGTTGTTTCCCTAATTTCTTTCTCAGCCTGTTTATTCTTTGTGTAGAGAAAGGCCATTGATTTGTTTGAGTTAATTTTATATCCAGCTACTTCACCGAAGCTGTTTATCAGGCTTAGGAGTTCTCTGGTGGAATTTTTAGGGTCACTTATATATACTATCATATCATCTGCAAAGAGTGATATTTTGACTTCATCTTTTCCAATTTGTATCCCTTTGATCTCCTTTTATTGTCGAATTGCTCTGGCTAGGACTTCAAGTACAATGTTGAATAGGTATGGAGAAAGTGGACAGCCTTGTCTAGTCCCTAATTTTAGAGGGATTGCTTCAAGCTTCTCACCATTTACTTTGATGTTGGCTACTGGTTTGCTGTAGATTGCTTTTATCATGTTTAGGTATGGGCCTTGAATTCCTGATCTTTCCAAGACTTTTATCATGAATGGGTGTTGGATCTTGTCAAATGCTTTTTCCGCATCTAACGAGATGACCATGTGGTTTTTGTCTTTGAGTTTGTTTATATACTGGATTACATTGATGGATTTCCGTATATTGAACCATCCCTGCATCCCTGGGATGAAACTTACTTGGTCAGGGTGGATGATTGTTTTGATGTGTTCTTGGATTCGGTTAGCAAGAACTTTATTGAGGATTTTTGCATCAATATTCATAAGGGATATTGGTCTGAAGTTTTCTATCTTTGTTGGGTCTTTTTGTGGTTTAGGTATCAGAGTAATTGTGGCTTCATAGAATGAGCTGGGTAGAGTACCTTCTGTTTCTATTTTGTGGAATAGTTTGTGAAGAACTGGGATTAGATCTTCTTTGAAGGTCTGATAGAACTCTGCACTAAACCCATCTGGTCCTGGGCTTTTTTTAGTTGGGAGACTATTAATGACTGCTTCTATTTCTTTGGGGGATATAGGGCTGTTTAGATCATTAACCTGATCTTGATTCAACTTTGGTACCTGGTATCTGTCTTGGAACTTCTCCATTTCATCCAGGTTCTCCAGTTTTGTTGAGTATAGCCTTTGGTAGAAGGATCTGATGGTGTTTTGGATGTCTTCAGGATCTGTTGTTATGTCTCCTTTTTCATTTCTGATTTTGTTAATTAGGATGCTTTCCCTGTGCCCTCTAGTGAGTCTGGCTAAGTGTTTATCTATCTTGTTGATTTTCTCAAAGAACCAGCTCCTTGATTGGTTGATTCTTTAATAGTTTTTCTTGTTTCCACTTGGTTGATTTCGCCCCTGAGTTTGATTATTTCCTGTCGTCTACTCCTCTTGGGTGAATTTGCTTCCTTTTGTTCTAGTGCTTTTAGGTATGTTGTCAAGCTGCTAATGTGTGCTCTCTCTAGTTTCCTTTTGGAGGCACTCAGAGCTATGAGTTTTCCTCTTAGAAATGCTTTCATTGCGTCCCATAAGTTTGGGTATGTTGTGGCTTCAATTTCATTGAACTCTAAAAAGTCCTTAATTTCTTTCTTTATTCCTTCCTTGACCAAGGTATCATTGAGAAGAGTGTTGTTCAGTTTCCACGTGAAGGTGGGCTTTCTATTATTTATTTTGTTATTGAAGATCAGCCTTAGTCCATGGTGATCTGATAGGATGCATGGGACAATTTCAATATTTTTGTATCTGTTGAGGCCTGCTTTGTGACCAATTATGTGGTCAATTTTGGAGAAGGTACCATGAGGTGCTGAGAAGAAGGTATATCCTTTTGTTTTAGGATAGAATGTTCTGTAGATATCTGCCAGATCCATTTGATTCATAATTTCTCTTAGTTTCTCTGTGTCCCTGTTTAGTTTCTGTTTCCATGATCTGTCCATTGGTGAAAATGGTGTGTTGAAGTCTCCCCCTATTATTGTATGAGGTGCAATGTGTGCTTTGTGATTTACTAAAGTTTCTTTAATGAATGTGGCTGCCTTTGTATTTGGAGCATAGATATTCAGGATTGATAGTTCCTCTTGGAGGATTTTACCTTTGATGAGTATGAAGTGTCCCTCCCTGTCTTTTTTAATGACTTTGGGTTGGAAGTCAATCTTATCAGATATTAGAATGGCTACTCCAGCTTGTTTCTTCATACCATTTGCTTGGAAAATTGTTTTCCAGCCTTTCATTCTGAGGTAGTATCTATCTTTTTCTCTGAGATGAGTTTTCTGTAAGCAGCAAAATGTTGGGTCTTGTTTGTGTAGCCAGTTTGTTAGTCTATGTCTTTTTATCGGGAAGTTGAGTCCATTGATATTAAGAGATATTAAGGAAAAGTAATTGTTGTTTCCTGTTATTTTTGTTGTTAAAGTTGGCATTCTGTTCTTGTGGCTGTCTTCTTTTAGGTTTGTTGAGGGATTACCTTCTTGTTGTTTCTAGGGCGTGGTTCCTGTCCTTGTATTGGTTTTTTTCTGTTATTATCCTTTGAAGGGCTGGATTCGTGGAAAGATAATGTGTGAATTTGGTTTTGTCGTGGAATACTTTGGTTTCTCCATCTATGTTAATTGAGAGTTTGGCTGGGTATAGTAGCCTGGGCTGGAATTTGTGTTCTTTTAGTGTCTGTATAACATCCGTCCAGGGTCTTCTGGCTTTCATAGTCTCTGGTGAAAAATCTGGTGTAATTCTGATAGGCTTGCTTTTATATGTTACTTGGCCTTTTTCTCTTACTGCTTTTAGTATTCTATCTTTATTTAGAGCATTTGTTGTTCTGATTATTATGTGTCGGGAGGTATTTCTTTTCTGGTCCAGTCTATTTGGAGTTCTGTAGGCTTCTTGTATGTTCATGGGCATCTGGATCTTTTTGCATTTTACATTTTCCTTGATTGTTGTGCCGATGTTCTCTATGGAATCTTCTGCACCTGAGATTCTCTCTTCCATCTCTTGTATTCTGTTGCTGATGCTTGTATCTATGGTTCCAGATTTCTTTCCTAGGGTTTCTATCTCCAGTGTTGCCTCATTTTGGGTTTTCTTTATTGTGTCTACTTCCCTTTTTAGGTCTAGTATGGTTTTGTTCATTTCCATCATCTGTTTGGATGTGTTTTCCTGTTTTTCATTAAGGACTTCTACCTGTTTGATTATGTTATCCTGTTTTTCTTTAAGGATTTGTAACTCTTTAGCAGTGTTCTCCTGCAATTCTTTAAGGGATTTTTGTGCCTCCTCTTTACTGTCTTCTACCTGTTTACCAGTGTTCCTTTGTATTTCTTTAAGTGTGTTATTAAAGTCCTTCTTGAAGTCCTCTACCATCATCAGAAGATATGCTTTTAGATCCGTGTCTAGCTTTTCCGGTGTGTTGGGGTGCCCTGGACTGGGCGAAGTGGGAGTGCTGGGTTCTGATGATGGTGAGTGGTCTTGGTTTCTGTTAGTAAGATTATTACATTTACCATTCACCATCTGGTAATCTCTGGGGTTAGTTGTTGTCGTTGTCACTGTTTAAAGATTGGAGCAGAAGCTGTGTTCCACTCACCAGCAGTCTCAAAATCCTGTGGCGGGGGTCGTGGGTAGCTGGCGGTACCCCGGTGCTGGTCCAGCCAGAAGAGGCCTGTGGTCCTACTCAGGCCGGTTTTCTGCTTCCCTAACTAATGCAGTCTCTGGTCCCGCGCGCAATTGGATTGGAGCAGAAGCTGTGTTCCACTCTCCAGAAGTCTTAAGATCCTGTGGCGGGCGTTGTGGGTAGCTGGCAAGTGTCAGCCGACCCTGCGCCCTAGCTACCCCGGTGCTGATCCTGCCGGATGAGGCCTGTGGCCCTACTCAGGCCGGATTTCTGCCTCCCCAACCAAAGCAGTCTCAGGTCCAGCGTGATTGGACTGGAGCAGAAGCTGTGTTCCACTCACCAGAAGTCTCAAAATCCTGTGGCGGGGGTCGTGGGTAGCTGGCAGGTGTCAGCCGACCCTGCGCTCTAGCTACCCCGGTGCTGATCCGGCCGGATGAGGCCTGTGGCCCTACTCAGGCCGGTTTCTGCTTCCCTAACTAATGCAGTCTCAGGTCCCGCGCGCAATTGGATTGGAGCAGAAGCTGTGTTCCACTCACCAGAAGTCTTAAGATCCTGTGGCGGGTGTTGTGGGTAGCTGGCGAGTGTCAGCCGACCCTGCGCCCTAGCTACCCAGGTGGGAGAGGGTATTTTGAATTGTTATTTATTATAAATTGCTACGTACAAAAAATATACTTATGTATTCTCCTATGTTAAAAAAATATAATCTTGAATGGTTTTATGTGTTTCAAATTTATAGGCATAACAAAAGTTATATAAACAATTCTCTTAGCTAGTTTTTTGACAGCTTGACCCAAGCTAGATTTATCTGGAATGAGATACATCAAGTCAGAAAATGCCTGTAGGAAAGTCTGTGGGGCACTTTCTTGCTTAACAACTGAGGTGGCTGGAAAAGAAAACTGACTCCTAGGCTGGACAGATGGCTCAGCAGTTAAGAGCATTGACTTCCAAAAGGTCCTGAGTTCAATAAACAGCAACCACATGGTGGCTCACAACCTTCTATAATGGGGTCCAATGCACTCTTCTGGTGTGTGTCTGAAGAGATCTACAGCGTACTCATATAAATAAAAATAAATAAATCTTTAAAAAGAAAAAGAAAAGAAAACTGACTCCTAAGAACTGTCCTTTGATCTCTATACATACACCATGAGCACATTTGTGACCAGGCACACATGAACACCACACAAGCAAACATACACAGACACACATACACAAACACATACACATGCACACATACTGCCCATGTGTACTGTTCACACATAATAATAATAATAAATGCAATTTTAAATTTTTAATATTTCATGTAGAAATGCTGATAAACTGAATAGACCCAAGAGATTACAGTTAAATTTTATTTTATTTTTGTTAGATATTTTCTTTTTTTTTCTTCTGGATATTTGCTTTATTTACATTTCAAATGTTATCCCCCTGAAAATCCCATCCCATCACCCCTCCCACTGCTTCTATGAGGGTGTTTTCCCACCCACCCACCTACTCCCACCTCCCCACACTGACATTCCCCTACACTGGGGATCAAAGGCCTCTATTCCCATTGAGGCCATCCTCTGCTACATATGTGGCTGGAGCCATGGGTTCCTCCATGTGTACTCCTTGGTTGGTGGTTTAGTCACTGGGAACTCTGGGGAGGTCTGGTTGGTTGATATTGTTGTTCTTCCTATGGGGTTGCAAACCCAAATGATCCAAATGCAAGGGAACCCACATTAATAGAAGAAATGATAGTAAAGCTCAAATCACACATTGTACCTCACACAATAATAGTGGGAGACTTCAACACCCCAATCTCACCAATGGATAGATCATGGAAAAAGAAACTAAACAGAGACACAGTGAAACTAATAGAAGTTATGAACCACATGGATAACAGATATCTATAGAACATTTTATCCTAAAACAAAAGAATATACCTTCTTCTCAGCACCTCATGATACCTTCTCCAAAACTGACCATATTATTAGTCACAAAACAAGTCTCAACAGATACAAGAAGATTGAAATAATCCCATGCATCCTATCAGATCACCACAGATTAAGGCTGGTCTTCCATAACAAACAAACAAACAAACAAACAAACAGCAACAACAACAAAATGACAGAAAGCCCACATAACCATGTAAGTTGAACAATGCTCTACTCAATGATAACTTAGTCAAGGATGAAATAAAGAAATTAAAGACTTTTTAGAGTTTAATAAAAATGAAGCCACAACATACCCAAACTTATGGGATACAATGAAAGCAGTCCTAAGAGGAAAACTCATAGCTCTGAGCACCTCCAAAAAGAAACTGGAGAAAGTATACACTAGCAGCTTGACAGCACACCTACAACAACCTCTAGAACAAAAGAAAGAAAATTCACCCAAGAGGAGTAGACTAGATAGCAGGAAATAATCAAACTCAGGGCTGAAATCAACCAAGTGGAAACAAAAAGAACTATACAAAGAATCAACCAAACCAGGAGCTGTTTTTTTTTTTTTTTCTTTCTTTTTTTTTTTTTTTTTTGAGAAAATCAACAAGATAGATAAACCCTTATCAGACTAATTAGAGGGCACAGGGACAGTATCCTAATTAAAAAAATAAAAAATGAAAATGGAGACATAACAACAGAATCTGAGGAAATCCAAAAATTCATCAGCTCCTACTACAAAAGTCTATACTCGACAAAACTGGAAAACTTGGATGAAATGGACAATTTTCTAGACAGATACCAGGTACTGAAGTTAAATCTGGATCAGCTTAATGATCTAAACAGTCCCATAGCCCCTGAAGAAATAGAAGCAGTCATTAAAAGTCTACCAACCCAAAAAATCCCCAGGATCAGATGGGTTTAGTGCAGAATTCTATCAGACCTTCAAAGAAGACCTAATTCCAATACTCTTCGAATTATTCCACAAAATAGAAACAGAAGGAACACTACCCAATTTATTCTATGAAGCCACAATTATGCTTGTAAGTAAACCTCATGCACACCCAATGTGTGTGTGTGTGTGTGTGTGTGTGTGTGTGTGAGAGAGAGAGAGAGAGAGAGAGAGAGAGAGAAAGAACTTCAGACCAATTTCCCTTATGAATATTGATGCAAAAATTCTCAATTAAATTCTTGCAAACCAAATCCAAGAACACATCAAATCAATCATTCACCATGATCAAGTAGGCTTCATCCCAGGGATGCAGGGATGGTTCAATATACGAAAATCTGTCAATGTAATCCACATAAACATATTCAAAGGAAAAAACCACGTGAACATCTCATTAGATGCTGAGAAAGCATTTGACAAATTCAAAACCCCTTCTTGGGAAAAGTCTTGGAAAGATCAGGAATTCAAGGCCCATACATAAACATAGTCAAAGCAATATAGAACATACCAGTAGCCAACATCAAACTAAATGGAGATAAACTTGAAGCAATCCCACTAAAATCAGGGACTAGACAAGGCTGCTCACTCTCTCCCTACCTACACAATATAATACTTGAAGTCCTAGCCAGAGCGATTAGACAACAAGACAAGGTCAAAGTGATACAAATTGGAAAAGAAGTCAAAATATCACTATGTGCTGATGATAAGATAGTATACATAAGTGACCCCAAAATTCTACCAGAGAACTCCTAAACTGATAAACAACTTCAGCAAAGTAGCTGGATATAAAATTAACTCAAACACATCAGTATACTTCAGACCAGTTTTCCTTATTGCCACACCCACTCCAGTGAAAACTGGGTGGTAGGCCCAAAAGCTTGGACACAGTCCTGAGGCAAAAAGTTTCATGGAAACTTAGTCTCCTGGAGCCTTGGCATCTGGTAGCACGAATGCTCCAAATTTGTCATTTTAGTTAGTAGGTGGATGGATCTGTGTGCTTTCTTTCAGAATTGTTTCATTATAGGGGCCTCCAAGGAATGATTTATCAAATACCTAAATTAGGTTGAACTTTGTTTCCTGGCCTTCACCAATGTCCTAGGCAGTCCTAGAGCTGATCCTGGGCTTGGAATTTAGTAAGAATGTAACCTATTCAGACAAATTGCCTCCAGTATTGAAAGAGAGATAGTGAAAGAAATTAGGCATTATTATCTTCTACATAGAGCTAGAAATTTCAGAGCAAGCTTAGCGAACTAAGTTTAGAATTCTTATTATAGTTATGTATGGCAGACTACATTACTTAATAGAAGAAAGTTCCCCACAAAATCACTTAGAATAACAGCTGTGTCACTCCCATATCCAGGAATTTACAATGGTTTAGAAAGAAGATCCGGTTGTGGTTTAAGGAGGAACTACAGTATTATATTATTCATGAGCAAGAGCAGAACTCCCTGGTGCAAGCTTTCACAAGGCTCAGAGGAATAGCATAAATTATATCTAGGGTGTGAAATCCTCACCTGGATCCCTAATGGCTGATTTAGAAAGGGCTGCCTTTTATCTCAGTTGTAAAGACTGCCTGGTTCCTGCTAGTCTTTATGTATGCATTTCTCTGTTTTGTGTCAGATAACTTCAATGTACCTTGACTGATACATCACCTAACTTCTTTCTTTTCTTCTGTAATATAAGTCTGATGCTCGCTTTGAGAAATTACATTCAGATACAGCATTCTCTCTGTGTCAGTGTCTGTTTGTCATTTTTCACTGACTCCTTGTCCACTTGATTACAGAACTCTGCGGGTTGAGAGACTGAGTCTAGTCTGCAGCACCTTATGAATACTGATACAAAATACTATATAAAATTCTCGAGAACCAATTCCAAGAATGCATCAAATGAATCATTCACCATGATCAAGTAGGCTTCATGCCAGGGATGCAGGCAATGACACCCTTCACAATAGTTGCAAATAATATAAAATACCTTGGTGTGACTTTAACCAAACAAGTGAAAGATCTCTATGGCAAGAATATCAAGTCACTGAAGAAAGAAATTGAAGAAGATCTCAGAAGATGGAAAAATCTCCCATGCTCATGATTAATATAGGATGCCAATGCAGGATTAATATAGTAAAAATGGCCATCTTGCTGGAAGCAATCTACAGATTCAATGCAATCCCCATCAAAATTCAAACTCAATTCTTCATAGAGTTAGAAAGAGTAATTTGTAAATTCATTTGGAATAACTAAAATCAGGATAGCAAAAACTATACTCCACAATAAAAGAACTGCTGGGAGCATCAACATCCCTTATCTCAAGCTGTATTATAGAGCAATAGTGATAAAAACTGTACCATATTGGTACACAGACAGGTAGGTAGATCAATGGAATAGAATTGAAGATCCAGAAATGAACCTACACACCTATGGTCACTTGATCTTTGACAAAGGAGCTAAAACCATCCAGTGGAAAAAACACAGCATTTTCAACAAGGTGCTGGCTCAACCGGCAGTTATCATGTATGAGAATACAAATCCATCCGTTCTTATCTTTTTGTACAAATCTCAAGGTCAAATGTATCAAGGGCCTTCACATAAAACCAGATACACTGACACTAATAGAAGAGAAAGTGGGGAAGAGCCTCAAACACATGGGCATGGGGGGAAATTTCCTGAAACGAACACCCACTAATCTCTAAGATCAAGAATTCACAAATGGTACCTCATAAAATTGCGAAGCTTCTGTAAGGCAAAGGACACTGTCAATAGGACAAAATGGCAACCAACAGATTGGGAAAAGATCTTTACCAACCCTACATCTGATAGAGGGCTAATATCCAATATATACAAAGAACTCAAGAAATTAGACTCCAGAGAAACAAATAAACCTATTTAAAAGTGGGGTACAGAGCGAAACAAAGAATTCTCAACTGAGGAATACCAAATGGCCGAGAAGAACCTAAAGAAATGCTCAGCATCCTTAGTCATCAAGAAATGCAAATCAAAACAGCCCTGAGATTCCACCTTATACCAATCTGAATGGCTAAGATCAAAAATGCAGGGGACAACACATGTTGGAGAGGATGTGGAGAAAGAGGAACACTCCTCCATTGTTGATGGGATTGCAAGCTGGTACAACCACTCTGGAAATCAATCTGGTGTCCTCAGAAAATTGGACATAGTACTACCTGAAGACCCAGCTATACCACTACTGGACAAAGATGCTCCAACATATAACAAAGGCACATGCTCCACTATGTTCATAGTAGTCTTACTTATAAGAGCCAGAAATTGGTACTTAGATGTCCTTCAACAGAGAAAAGGATACAGAAAATGTGGTATACAATGGAGTATGAAAAACAATGCTATTGAAAGCAATGACTTCATGAAATTCTCATGCTGAGTGAGGTAACCCAATCACAAAAGAACACATATAGTATGCACTCACTGATAAGTGGATATTAGCCCAAGTGCTTGGAATACCCATGATAAAATTCACAGACCATATGAAGCTCAAGAAGAAGGAAGACCAAAATGTGGCTGCTTCAGACCTTCTTAGAAGGGGGAACAAAATATTCACACTCACAGCAAGTAGAGGGTTAGAGGGACTTGGGTGAAAGTGTGGAGGGGAGGGGGGAAAGGGAGCAGGATCAGATATGGGAGGAGACGGGGATGATATAAAGAGGGTCAGGAAACTGAACAGACGTGTTTAGCAGTGGGGGATGGGGAACTCAGGGTAGTGACCAGCAAGTCCGAGATGCAAGGAAATCAAAAGGCTCTCAGAACTCAACAGGGATGAGATTAGCTGAAGGGCCCAAAAAAGGGGAGGGAGAACCTGTAGAGACCATATCCAGAGGTTAGGCAAGGCCCCTGTTTGTGGGAAGGGGCCACCCACTAATCTCCAAATTTTTAACCCAGAATGGCTCCTGTCTAAAGGAAATGTGGGGACAAAGTGTGTGGAGCGGAGACTGAAGGAATGACCATCCAGAGACTGCCCCACCTGGAGATCCATCCCTTATACAGACACCAAACGCAGATACTATTGTGGATGCTTGCTAACAAGAGCCTGATATAGCTGTCTCCTGAGAGGCTCTTTCAGAGCCTGACAAATACAGAGGCAGGTGCCCACAGCCAATCATTGGACTGAGCACAGGAACCCCAATGGAGGAGTTAGAGAAAGGACTGAAGGAGCTGAAGGGGTTTGCAACCCCATAGGAAGACCAACAATATCTAGCAACCAGGCACCCCAGAACTCCTTGGTACTAAACCACCAACCAAAGAGTACACATGGAGGGAACCATGACTCCAGCTATATATGTAACAGAGAATGGCCTTATCTGACATCCATAGGAGGAGAGGCCCCTGGTCCTATGAAGGCTTGATGCCTCAGTGTACCGGAATGCCTGGGTAGTGAGTTGGGAGTGGGTGACTGGGTAGTGGAGCACCCTCATAGAAGCATGGGGAGCAGGATGGGATAGGGAGTTTTGGGGGGTGGACTGGGAAAGGAGATAACATTTAAAATGTAAATACATAAAATATCTAATAAAAATAAATAAATAAATTATTTTTTAAAAGAAGTAGAAGAAACCTCCCACCCAGAGACTCTACCTTGTGTTTTGAATTTCATTTTAGCATTCCTAGTAAAGTATTATCTGTACCCACTTGAGAGTTCACTTCATAATGTGACACCTCGCATCCTCATTTTATCCTTTTCCCTGAATGTTCCTCCCACTTCATTGTCTGAACTGATTGCCTCTTCAGGATAGCATGTCTCCCCTTTTCAAGAAAAGACCATATCTATACATTCATATCCTATTTAGAATCTAAAATTCCAGGAAAATTCATCTTTATATGCACATACCCTGGAAAAAAATAAAACTTTTTCTTTTATCCTTTTTTTATATTCATTTCTTTGTTTATAGAGTTCCCCCTGCTTTGTGGTGTGTGTGTGTGTGTGTACATATATGCACACACTCATGACATGCCATGAAATTGGAGGGTACGAGTCTGTTCTATCCTTCTACCATGTGAATCCTAGAGATCAAAATCAGATCACCAGTCTCAGTGACAAACCTCTTTACCCACTAAATCATCTTGCTAGGCCTAAAAAATGTTATTTTCTTACTCAGTCCAAACATTTGACTATCTTGGCAGAAGAAGCTTTAAATAACCTCTGATCTCCTTTTCACTGCAACTACTCTCCCTTCCTCCTTTCTTCCTTCTTTCCTTTTACTTCTTTTTGAAAATTGCCTTGATGGAGCTGAAAAGATGGTTCAGTGCTTTAAAAGCACTGGCTGGTCTTCCAGAGGACCTAGGTTCAATTCCCAGCTCATAACACTCTGTAATTCCAATTACAGGGGATCTGATGCCCTCTTCAGGTCTCCACAAGCACTGCATGCCCATGGTGCCAAGAGATACATGGAAAATACCCATATATAATAATAATAGAAAAAAAAAACCTCAAAAATATTTTGAGGGCAAACTGAACTACATGGGGGGTGGAGTTTGCTTAGATGGTTTTACATTTTATGTATATGAGATTTTTTTTTCCTGTCTGCCTGACTGCTGTTGGTATGTGCACCACCTGCATACCAGATGTCTTCATAGTCCAGAAGCGAGCACCTGATAGCTGGAGCTAGAGTCACAGATTTACAGATTTTGTGCACCACCAAATGGATGTGGAAATTGAACCTAGATCTCCTGCCAATATGTGGACGGGGTAGAACTGCCCACTGGAGCAGAGGAATCCTATTAGGGGCCATAGTCCTGAAAATAATTTACTCGGTTGTCTTCTGCTTGTTTTTTGCTTGCTTTGTTTGTGTTGTCTTGTTTTGTTTTTCAATCCAGGTAATCTACTTCTTTCTAGTTTAGCTGTTCAGTATTTTTAATGTTTTATTACATTTTTATTTATTTTGTGTGTGCATTGTGTATACATAACTGGGTATGCACATGCCATGGCATGTATGCGGAGTACAGAGAACAACTTGTGGAAGTCAGTTTTCTTCTTTCACTTTGTGGGCTCTAGGGATCAAACTCAGGTCAAAAGGCTTAGTGACATCTGTGCTTCTCCCTACTGAGCCATTTCACTAGCTATCACTTTTAGATATTTTTGTTTCTTTATTTTGATAATGGGTCCCAGTATGTAGTCCTGGATGACCTGGAGTTCACTGTGGAGACCAGGTTGTTAGTTATCATTAAACTCACAGAAATTTGATTATTTCTGATTCCAAGGTGCTGAAACTGGAGGTGTGCACCACCATACCCGCCTCATCTTTGATATTTTCAAGAGGATTTTTAAAATTCTGTAATATTTTAAATTGCCGTTAGCAAGTGTTGTTCTAACATAGGGAAGCCAGGAAATCAGAAAGAAGTCACTGGGGCAGGGGTCTCTTAACACATGGGTAATGGAAAATACAGGGGGTATGAAGGAGAAAGGGAAATATCGAGGAAGGAGAGCTAATAAAGTGTGGAAGTGGATGGAAAGGGGAAAATAACTAACACTGAGGGCATTTGAAATGTCTATATGGAAACTTGTACACACGCACACATGGATATTGTGTGTGTGTGTGTGTGTGTGTATGTGTGTTGTGTTTGTGTGGTTGAAGTTACTCTATACAAGGAATTTATTCCTCCCAGAAGCTATATGTTGCTAAATAAAAATCATAGTCCCATGTTTGATATAACTCTCCTAGAACTATAACTGTTAGATGATGGGTGTGCCAGAAGCCTCCCAAATAACACAGCCTATTGCCATTGCTCCTGGTTACTGACCAGAACTTGATGGTAAGTTTCTTTTGCTGAAGATCTTTCGTCATAGAACCTGCACCATTCAATCTGGCACTGACCTGGAAGATTCCTCTTTGATGGATAGCATCTATGGTACCAGAATATGCTGTGTAGGCTACTGGGTAGAAGATGTCATGCAGTTTTTTCGAGCTGTGAACCCTGCTGCACTAGAGTAATTACCAGACTGACATGGTATGTCCATGTATACAGAAATGGCATAAATGTTATGATGGTAATGAACTATTTTCTGATTGCATTTGAGTACATCTTGACAAGAGGAAATTTGTGTCTGGGACTGTAAATATGAACAAATATCCCATAGGCTCAGGGGATAAACAAACTACTATTATTTTGCTAAATGAAAATAATATAAAACTTTCAAAATACATGTCTCTATCCCTATAGACCAGTGCATCCCTCAGTTTTCATCAAAGAAGTTTCTTTGTGCACAGGTTGGTAGTTAATGCAAGCTCTAAAATGGTCAACGTGCAAAGAATAAGTATCTGCAGAATGTTTAATCCCGAACGAGACATCTATATTATACCCTCCCTTTCTGAGACTATTTATTTTAGTTTTTTTTTTAATATTTTTATTACGTATTTTCCTCAATTACATTTCCAATGCTATCCCAAAAGTCCCCCATACCCTCCCCCCAACTCCCCTTCCCACCCATTCCCACTTTTTGGCCCTGGCGTTCCCCTGTACTGGGGCATATAAAGTTTGCATGTCCAATGGGCCTCTCTTTCTAGTGATGGCCGACTAGGCCAATCTTTTGATACATATGCAGCTAGAGTCAAGAGCTTCGGGGTACTGGTTAGTTCATAATATTGTTGCACCTACAGGGTTGCAGATCTCTTTAGCTCCTTGGATACTTTCTCTAGCTCCTCCATTTGGGGCCCTGTGATCCATCCAATAGCTGACTGTGAGCATCCACTTCTGTGTTTGCTAGGCCATGGCATAGTCTCACAAGAGACAGCTATATCAGGGTCCTTTCAGCAAAATCTTGCTAGTGTATGCAATGGTGTCAGCGTTTGGAAGCCGATTATGGGATGGATCCCTGGGTATGGCAGTATCTAGATGGTCCATCCTTTTGTCACAGCTCCAAGCTTTGTTTCTGTAACTCCTTCCATGGATGTTTTGTTCCCAATTCTAAGAAGGGGTACAGTGACCCCACTTTGGTCTTCATTCTTCTTAGTTTCATGTGTTTAGCATATTGTATTATATATCTTGGGTATTCTAAGTTTTGGGCTAATATCCACTTATCAGTGAGTACATATTGTGCGAGTTCCTTTGTGATTGGGTTACCTCACTCAGGATTATGCCCTCCAGGTCCATCCATTTGGCTAGGAATTTCATAAATTCATTCTTTTTAATAGCTGAGTAGTACTCCATTGTGTAAATGTACCACATTTTCTGTATCCATTCCTCTGTTGAGGGGCATCTGGGTTCTTTCCAGCTTCTGGCTATTATAAATAAGGCTGCTATGAACATAGTGGAGCATGTGTCCTACTTACCGGTTGGAACATCTTCTGGATATATGCCCAGGAGAGGTATTGCTGGATCCTCCGGTAGTTCTATGTCCATTTTTCTAAGGAACCGCCAGACTGATTTCCAGAGTGGTTGTACAAGCTTGCAATCCAACCAACAATGGAGGAGTGTTCCTCTTTCTCCACATCCTCGCCAGCATCTGCTGTCACCTGAATTTTTGATCTTAGCCATTCTGACTGGTGTGAGGTGGAATCTCAGGGTTGTTTTGATTTGCATTTCCCTAATGATTAAGGATGTTGAACATTTTTTCAGGTGCTTTTCAGCCATTCGGTATTCCTCAGGTGAGAATTCTTTGTTCAGTTCTGAGCCCCATTTTTTAATTGGACTGAGAATGTTTAAATGAAGTATTTCCTCCATCATCTCAGTCCTTTGAATATTTGGTCTATAGTTGTTGGTGCTGTTTGGAAAGGTTTAGGAGTGTGTGGCTATACTGGAGGAAATATGGCACTTGAGGCTGGACTTTAAGATAGAAAAGCCTCTGTTACTTCCAGTTGGCCCTGCCTTACTTGTGCTTGTGGCTCATGGTGTGAGCTCTCACCAATGCCTGACACTATGGACTCTCATCCCTCTGGAACTGTAAGCCACATAAATTCTTCCTTCTATAACTTGCCTCAGTAATGGTATTTTATCACAGCAATAGAAAAGTAACTAATAAACCATCAAAATGCTCAGGAACCCTCTCAGGACGATGGAAAGATTATAAGAGCCTCTGTTAAGGGAGAACTGGCTAGAAGGTGTCTTCTGAACATGTTAGGTAATAGACTTTTCCAGGGGAGACTCAACGCGCACACACACACACACACACACACACACACACACACACACACACACATCTACTAACCTCTGAAAGGGAGCTCATGACAGACCAAAGTGATGATTGCACCAATGTCCAATTTTGTGAATCAGTAAGTTTTTTGTTGGAGTCACTAACGAGAGTATGACAAGGGATTACTTAAGAAGAGCAGGGATAACTCTAAAGCAGCTGCATCATCAGAAAGTCTACTCCAGCAAAAGTAATGACTCTGGAAAGTCTGCGACCTTAGCCATATCTACACATCTTGCAGGTTGCTCTGTAGTTGAACATGCCATGTAGTAGTCCATCTCCTCCTCTGGCTCGTAACAATCTTTCTGACACCTTCTTCCACAAAAGTTCCTGAGTCATGCATTGGGTGATACAGATGTTCATCTGATGCTAAGAATTAGGCACTGTAGCACAGAACCAGTCACTTGTTCTCAGTAGCTTAATTTGGGTTATGAGTCTTATTAAATACCATCCACTGAAAAGGAAAAAGTCTCCTTATATGATGAGTTGAGGCTCATTACAACAGTGATCATGGGAGCAAATGTTTAGAACGCAGTTCGACAGGCATATCACATCCATTTAATAAACAACAGCAGTGGCTTCTCCATTGAGGCCTATGATCTTCTCAGCCACATGCTTTTGTTGAAGTTCCAATACTAGGTGTGAATTTCTCTCTGTCACATGTACCTTATACCCAATTAGAAAGTTGGTTGCATCTCTAATCACTGGTGCCACTATTACAAACTTGCTGGTACATCTCACTTTTCATTTCCATCATGAAACATGCAGGATCACAGCTGAGTGGGACTTTTGACTTTAATCTTGCCCAGTATCCCTAATAGCTACTTCTGGCACCACAGCAGGTAACTCTCAGGAAGAGGATCAAGCCATTCAGTCCTTGCTTTGTTTCTCCATGTCCAGCAACCAAACCGTGCAACATCTTCAGCAAGATGGCCCTACCATTTTATTCTATAATGCAACCAACAATGATGGAAATACTTTTTACCTTTTGTGGGCTTCTAAGTCCTCCTTGGCTAAAAACTACTATGGAGGTAACTGACTCCTGGTACTGGGAGTTTAAGTTAACATGGCTTTAGGGAGCATGTGTTTCTCCTCTTACTTTATAAGACTTACAAGATACCCTGTTTACTGTCTGGGAGCAGATCTTTTTGTGCTTACTTGTTCAGTCTGGCTTGCATCCTTTTATAATAGTGCTCTAAATCTGTAAAACACTCAGAGGTCAGCATTATGTCATCTATATAACAAACTTTTTTCAGAAGATGAGCAGAACAAGGCAACATCCTGAACCACCATCCCACAACAAGTAGAGAGTTACAAAATAACTGGTGAAACATTCTAAAAGTGAATGGTCATCTGTTCTGATTGTCAGGTGATCCCAGAATTTCATAGCTAAGTGCTATATCCACTCCAGTAGTGACTTGCTTGACAGGTTTAGAAACCTGGAAGCAGTCCCTAGGCGAAAATTCCATGGAAACTTAGTCTCCTAGAACCGTGGCATCCCATATAACAAATGCTCCAATCTTGTCCATGCTAATGGATCTGTGTGCTTTCTTTCAGTATTGTTTTATTATAGGTGCCTCCAAGCAATGACTTGCCAAATACCTAAGCAAAATTGAACTTTGCTTCCTGGCCTTCACCAATGCCCTAGGTAGTCCTTAAGCCAACCCTGGGCTTGGAATTCAGTAAGAATGTTGCCTATTCAGTGGCATTCAGAATTGCCTCTAGTATTGTAAGAGAGATAGTGAAAGAAATCAGACATTACTATCTACTACATAGAGTTAGAAATCTCAGGGCAAGCTTAGCAAAGTAAGTTTAGAATTCTTATAGTTATGTATGGCAGACTACATTACTTATTAGTAGAAAGTCACCCCACACTATCACTTAGTATAAAAGCTAAGTTGCTTCCATATATAGGAATTTACAATGGTTTAGGAAGTAGATCGGACTGTGGTCTTAGAGTATTGCATTATTCATGAGAAGGTTAGCTAGAGTGGAACTCCCTAATGAGAACCATGACTTGGGTGTGAAAGCCCTTGCCCTAGGAATGTAAAGACCTCACACCTGGCTTCTAAGAATATAGCTGACCTTAGATAGAGCTGATTTTGTGTCAGTTGTTTTATTACCCAGTTCCTGCCAGTCTTTGTGTTTGCATTCCTCTGTTTTGTGTAAGAGTCATTAAGCATCAAGTAACCTCATTGTACCTTGCCTATGTGTCACCTAACATCCCTATTTTCTTCTGTATAAAAAGTTTGATGCTTGATTTGACAAATTAAATTCAGATACAGCACACTCCCTTGTGTCCCTTATTTGTTTGTCATTTCTCACCAACTCTTTGCCCACCTGTCCGGAAACCCCAAGTTCTCCCACGGATTGAGGGCCCCCCCACCACCACCCCCGGACTGAGGCTGGTCCATGGCAGCTAAGGAGATACTAAACACAACCATAAGCAAGGTCTAAACAGAATAGAAAGGTCCCATTCATTGTAGTTATTGTTCTCTCAACCAATGAATTTTGAGTACAATAGCACTGCTAGTACTAACTTAATTAGCTCTCCCTGGTTCTTAGTCTTTCTGAGCAATCCCACACGTCCTTATTCTGGAGCTCTTCCACAGAATCCCCCTCCATTTTTCCATCTATGATAAACTTTGTGGGCCTGACTCAAGCTGCTATGCCCTCCCCAGGACTAAGGGGAAATGTGGCCCCACCTTCCTTGTTGTATATGCTAAGCTCCCCAGGTACAAGAGGCTTTGGTTTAGCACTATGGTTGTAGCCATAGCTGTCACAACTCCATTCACCACATTTGGCTGATGGGGGAGGCCCTTGTTGAGCAAATCACCTCCACTTCCAGCATAAGCTTCTGCAGGAGGAAAATATACCCTCTTAGTCAAGGGTGGGGACAGATAATTACCCACCCCTAGGACAGCTTGCCTTTACCTGCATTGTTTTATCATGGATGTCTTACATAAACTGCTCCTTGGGTTTGAAACCCTTCCAAAAGCTCCTTAGCACACAGAATTTCTGCCAATATTTGTTCCTTAGGAACTCTAGCCTGATGCAGATCTTACTACATTTGTCTTTGAGTAACCCAGACAAATTTCTTCCTTGGCTTTACCTTTTTCCTATCCCTTCCTAGGATTCTCTCTCACGTTCTAATATTCTTTACATGCTTCTTTTTAGAGCCACTAAAACTTTTCCTACTTTATAAAGAGCTCCCCCTACCAAAGGTCTCTGCAAAGTCATTAGAGCTCCATATCAGTCTCCAGATCAGTGGTCAATCCAGTTATCCCCTAAAGCTATGGTGAATAGTATCCTGACTCTTTGAACTGGGCCTCATATATGGCATTCTTTTTACTTAGTTCCCTCTGTAATCCCCCCCCTCGGTTAGCAGCAGTTAGACGAATCCTATCTGCTTCCTTGTTCCACAGCCTCACTAGGCAGGCTGTGATCAGCTCTTTCGGTGCTTAAAAGTTTTCCGAGGGGAACATAGCTCCAAGGTTAAGAGAACTAGCTGTTCTTCCACAGGACCCAGGCTGTATTCCCAGCACCCACATGGAAGATCACAACCATCTATAACTTTCAATCTGGGTAATCCAACACCTTCCTCTGGCCACTGCGTGCACAGCACACATGTGGTACACAGAGATGCATGTAAACAAAACACCCATACACATAAAAATAAAAAACCTCTTCTCTGATTCCATCAATTGAAGAGCTGAGTATTCATTCTGAAAGACTCCAAAACTCCCAAAGGGAGGCACTTACTCAAGCCTCGGGACAGCCGCGCACCCAAGAAGACACTGAGACCGAACTTAAGATGTATAGAGAGTAAGATTTAATACAGCAATGACAAGAAAGCATACAAAAAGCACATATACCAGATATCTGGGGTCGAAACTCATGCAGCCAGCAAGGTGCAGAGGAGATTCGGCCCCTAGCCCAAATTTTCACAGGCTTTTATAAGAAAAGGGCAAGGGGGGAGCAGGGCAGTGAAAGTACAAATTTGCGTCACTAAGGTGTTCTGCCAAGGGGCTTTACATAACCAAGGGGTCGTGTCCTATATTTTGGCAATGTACTCGATCTATTGGAACATTCTGGGATAGTACCAGGAGGCCCCTATCTCAAAAATGTTCTTGGCATAGTCTTCAGTTAGGAGGGGTAGGACTAGGTTTTTTCCAGGAGACCCCTTATCTAAAAAATGTTCCTGGAGCAGTTTCCAATTGGGAGGGGGTACCTTGGGGTAAAAAGTTCAGGAGTGCTCCGGGAACAGTCTCCGGATGGGAGGGGTAAGAGGACCCTGTACTTGAAGAGTTCATGGAGAGTTCAGCTTTCCTTCTTTCAATTCTATGGTTACCAGTTTCTTGTACTAGACCATGGATAAAGCTCCCATATGATTGTTGGATCACAGATCTTCTCTCCTCTCCTCTCCCCTCCCCTCCCCTCTCCTCCCCTCCCCTCCCCTCCCCTCCCCTCTCCTCTCCTCTCCTCTCCTCTCCTCTCCTCTCCTCTCCTCTCCTCTCCTCTCTTCTCTTATTCCTCCTTTCCCCCTATTTCTCCTTCTCCCCTTCCTTTCTAATAAAGGTCAGACCTGAGGGATATCTTCTATCACTTCTACCTTGTTCTCTTCCTGTCCACTCTGATACTTTCATAGTTCTTGGATCCCAGGAAGGGTTTTTGAGCACGTATTTAACTTGTACTCTTTTCTCTCTTCTTCCTCTAAGTCTTAAGAAATGGGAAAAAAAATAACACCTGTCTTAGTTTTAATGTTACCATTACTGTAATAAAATACCATGACCAACAGCAATTTGTGGAGGAAAGGGTTTAACTGGCTTACATATCCTAGAACATAATCCATTGAGAAAAGCCAAGGCAAGTGGGAACCTGGAGGCAGGTCTGACACAGAGACGATGGAGGGATACTGCTAATTGGTTTGTTCCCCCTAGCTTGCTTAGCCTATTTTCTTATAGAAATCAGGACCACCAGCCCAGGGATGGCACCACCTGCATTGAGCTGGGGCCTCCCCATCAATCACTAAATTAAGAAAATACTTCGGACCTTATGAATGATTTTCTCAGTTGAGGCCCCTTCCTCTCAGATGACTATATCTTGTGACAAGTTGACATAAAACTAGCCAGCACAACACCTCTATCTTATTCTTTCATTTATCCAATTTGTTTACTAAAACAGAGGGTAACTCAAAATATGCTAGCCTCAATTCCCTTTTCTTGTTATCATTTCTCCTTTAAACAATTAAGTTCCTTAGCTTAGCTTACCATCTTGGCTTCTGATGCATCTCTTACTATACACAACAGTGGCCAGGCAGTCTCTGATGTGACCTGCCAGTAATTCCAATCCATGGGTGTGACTGACTGCAAAGTTATTTCCAAATCTTTAACTGTTTTCAGAACATCTGTCTCTGTACTCCTGTGATAGATACCATTCATCTTGTAAGCATGCCACCCCATATCACCTATGTGAAGACTGCCATCCTGAGATCCAGAGATCTTTACCACAGATACTCCTAATCCTGATGGTTCAGTCTTAGTTGCTCATTTCACTATCCATGGGGGGGGGGATAATCACTGTTATAGCACAAAGGTACATTAATACATACTATATCTGTATTGGAATTTCCTCAGAGGGTACATCAGGCTTCTATGCCTCAATTGCATGCCTTGCTAGCCATAGCTCAAACTCCTCTGAAAATTGTCTTTTGTCTGTCCCTGTTTGAGTGTCAAGCATTATGTAACAGGCATTTCTTGGGGGAGAGGCATCACACACATGTCTACTCACCCAAGAAAGGAAGCCTTCAATTGACCAAAATTGCATTGGCTGCACCACTGTTCAATTTGTTGAACCAAAGAAGTTTTTTTGGGGGGGGGAACGGGTTACTAACAAGAGTATGGGTGAAGGATTATGAACAAAGAGCAGGAATAATGCAGAAGCAGCTACATTACTAGAAATTCACCAAACAAGGTGACAATTCCCCAAACTGCAACCCTGGATCTCTCTCCACAGTTTGCAGGCAGCTCCACAGTCCAACATCTTTCTTCCTTTCTGGAGTGAGTCTCCTGACTCTTTCCACTACCGCCAAGCAACTGTTTTTCTTGGGATTTCCTGCTTGTTAGAAGACCCCCAAGAATACTCTTAGTACTTGTTTCCCATCCCCCCACAGGATACAAGACCCTTTATTCACCTCCTGTTTACCACCTGAGACGACTGAGCTGCCCATTTCTTCCTAGGACAAATGTCTCAATTTAGACAAAAATGTCACAATTGGGAGAACATGCTATACAACAGCATGCCAACCTACAACATCTGTGTTTGGCTGCACACAACCTGCACGGAATCAAGCTAGTCACCATTCTAACATGGATGGGAGAAGAGCCCATGAAGCTTCACTTCTGAGGAGCTCTTAGCAAGCTGATGGCTTCCACAGGACAGATAGCTTTTAGGGATGTGATTCCTGCTCATCACATTGCAGTGCATATTCTTATGCTTCGTAGTATATATGCTTAGCACAAATTATACTCAGTAGGATGTTTTTTTAAGGAGGAGGTCATGAAGTGAGAGGGAGAAATGGAGAGGAGGTGAATATGATCAACTACATTGTATCAAATTCTTAATAAGCAATAAAACATATTTAATGAAGAAAAACATGTCTATTCTTAAGAGTTCTGTGTAACTGTAGTGGGCTACTGAAAATTTATGCCAACTCATGAAAGCATACTTAAGAATACTTTTAAGTGCTAAAACTATCTTGCATAAACTGGTCTCTGGTCACTTAGATGAGCCATAAACTCCTAGAGTAAACTGGTCTCCAGACCAGCCATAAACCCCTAGAGTAATCTGATTTCTGGGCCAGCCATAAACTCCTAAAGTAATCTGGTCTTTGGACCGGCTATAAATTCCTATACCATGTGTTCCTGGCCTAAAGGTTGTGAGAACTGCCTGACTCTTTGCTTCTGTAAACAACACTTGCTTGTAGCAGATGTCCAGAGCTGCCTTTCTTTATATGTCACAATTATAGTTTTTGTCTTTAAAAACTCAAACAAGTTGGAGGTCAAGGCTGCTCCCATTGTATTTTCTGGAACAGCTTGGCCTGTGGTAATTAAAGACTCCATATCACATATTCAGGTATCTTAGGAATTTTTCCCTGAAGGTATCCTGTAACATAACACTATTTTTAAATTGAAAATTTGGGGGACTGGAAAGATTACTTAGTGAGTAAGAGTACTTGCTATGCAAACATGGGGATGGATCCTATACCTGTGACTTTCGAGGAAAAAAAAAAAAAGCCTGGAGAGGCCACATTTCTCTGTGCCTCCTGTTGTGGGAGATGGAAACAGGAGGATTTCAACAGCTTGCTGCGTGCAAGTCTAGATTCAGGTTTTACAAGGAACTGTGCCTCAGAGGAATATGGCAGAGAACAATGGGCTAGGACAGTCAGCACATTCCCCTGGCAACTCCACCATGCACATACACCATACACACATGTACCACATCCACACACATATATTCTCTCTCTCTCTCTCTCTCTCTCTCTCTCTCTCTCTCTCTCTCTCTCTCTCTCTCACACACACACACACACACACACACACACAATCACACAAATATGCATTAAAATATTTATCCAAAAAGGATTTGTTAAACTATGTTTTGTTGATTTGTTTTGGATGAATTTTGTGAATATAAATTTTGTTATCTAACAAGGATAACTTTGTAGTATTGGTGAAAATTTTTAAAAATTAAGCATATCATTATTGTAATATTGTAATGTCTTTTGTCTCCTTAAATATTTCTATTTTCTTAAAAGTTTAAACAGAAAAACTTCTGTATCTAGAAGTAGTGTACTAGTTCACCTGGACCAACCTTTTCAATAATAATTTTATTAATTATTTGATAATTTCATAAATGCATACAACATACTTTGTTCATATTCAATGTGTACTCCTCCCCTAATTCCTCCCATATCCTCTCCCTCCTCACCTCTCTCCCACTTTTCAACATTCTGTACTCTTTTTTTATTAATAATTTACTGAGGTCAATTTGTGTTGCATATGTATTATCAGATCTATTGGAGCATGGTTGACCTATTAGTGATAGCTTCTTAACTAAGCATTACCACTGACGAGCCATACCGCCTCCATGCTGAAATGTTGGCTATCTTGAAATTTTTGCAGTTCTTATGAAGGTAAGTATAATTTTTGTGAGTTCATGAGTGCGGTGAACCTGTTACATACACAAGACATCCATTCACTACAGTCCTATGATCTCTGGTCTCATAATCTTTCCTCCCCTTCTTCCAGAATGCTCTGAATAGTACTATTTTTTTTTGACAAACATGACATGAGCCAGAATCTTTTTTTTTTTTTTTTCTGTCTTGGTCCATTTCTTTTTTTTTTTTTTTAATATTTTTATTACATATTTTCCTCAATTACGTTTCCAATGCTATCCCAAAAGTCCCCCATAGCGCCCCCCCACTTCCCTATCCACCCATTCCCATTCTTTTGGCCCTGGCATTCCCCTATATTGGGGCATATAAAGTTTGCAAGTCCAATGGGCCTCTCTTTCCATTGATGGCTGACTAGGCCATCTTTCGATACATATGCAGCTAGAGACAAGAGCTCCGGGGTTCTAGTTAGTACATCATGTTGTTCCAACAATAGGGTTGCAGATCCCTTTAGCTCCTTGGGTACTTACTCTAGCTTCTCCATTGGGAGCCCTGTGATACATCCAATAGCTGACTGTGAACATCCACTCCTGTGTTTGCTAGGCCCCAGCATTGTCTCACAAGAGACAGCTATATTTGGGTCCTTTCAGCAAAATCTTGCTAGTGTATGCAATGGTGTCAGCGTTTAGAAGTTGATTATGGGATGGATCCCTGGATACGGCAGTCTCTAAATGGTCCATCCTTTCATCACCGCTACGAACTTTGATGAGCCAGAATCTTACATTCCTTTTCCCAATTAAATCTCCTTCCCCATTTAGAAAGAGAGAGAGAGAGAGAGAGAGAGAGAGAGAGAGAGAGAGAGAGAGAGAGAGAGAGAGTGAGTGAGAGAGAGAAAAGAAACCACCATGGCTAAAAGCAGCACAGAGAGGAAAGAGTTTAATTTCAGCTCACAAGTTACAGCCTATCATTGAGAAAAGTCAAAGCTGGAATCCTAGCAGTGACCACGAGAGGCTGCTTGCTGGCCTGCTTCCTAGGTCGTTCTCAGTTTGCTTTCTTATACAGTTCAGGACCACTGGCCAAGGGGTGGCATTACTCACCCTCCTGCATCAATCATTAATTAAGAAATTCCCACAAATTTGCCTATAGTCCTGTCTGATAGAAGCGATTTCAGTGAGGTTTTTTCTTCCCAGATGACCTTGGTTCATGACAAGTTTGTCAAAACACAAAACAAAACAAAAACAAAAACAAAAAACAGTATTAACCAGTCCTCTGTCATTCCAACCCTTTCCTCTTTATACCACTTAAGATTTTCAACCTTCCCCCAAGACCTTTCTGCTTGTTCCCCACCCATGGTTTCATTCTGCTTTCATAGGTTCTACCTTTATGCCAAATTAAACATAAATTTAAATATTAGGCGTTCACATCCACATATGCTAAAAAACATGGGAAGTTTGTCTTTTAGGGGCTGTTATCTCACTCAAAATTATTATGTCTAAATCCATGGACTTACCTTTTCCTTTATTTTCTTTAGAGCTGAATAAAATTCCAGTGTATTACTTATTCATCAGATGATAACCAACTAGAAATAATACACATATTTCAGCTGTATATTTAACTAGAATTGTGTGTACAGTTACAATTTTATGTGTTCAATACACAGTACGTTGGTTGTTTCAAAACAAAAATAATCTTGTTGGTCTTCAAAAGCCTTGATTATTGCATGTATCATGAGTTGAGCAATGTCATTCAGAACACCTGAAGCCCTCCTTCCTGGCTTCTCTAAAATATGGAGGACAAGGCATATGACACACAGACATCAACATGTAAATATTTAAACCGCATACAGTCACAACACGTGCGTGTGCACGCACACACACACACACACACACACACACTACATTTTGGTGGACTTCCTTTCCTTCTTGCCAAATGTAAAGAAAATGAGAATATCATCAGTAGAGCTCAGATGAATTAACATACAATGCTTTGCTGAGTAATTCTTCGCTTTTATTCCTCACCTGGGATGAAGTGATGTGCAAGAGAAGAAAGCAACCTTAGGACACTTCCAGATAAGTATTGGGTTCAGGGTTCTGTCCACATACAAATTGTGGTTTGTTGGTACAATCACTAGAGGGCACCACTGGCTCATAGAAGAAAAACGTCTGGCACCTAGGAAAGCAGAGACTTTTCGAGAATTTTTTTTTTTTAACCAGCTCTCCACAGAATTTCAACAGGATAGAATGTTCTGTCATCCATTGTACCAGAGCACTTATAATTGAGGGTTTCATCAAATAATAGTATTACTGGCAAAATCAACAACCGTTTTCAAAACATTCTGATACTTGGAGAGGAAAAAAATCTGATACTTAGATAAAAAAGCTATTGGTGCAATCCTCTTTCATCAGTGCCATTGATTCCACAAAGAGGAAAAGGTTAATTCAGTTACCATAAGAACAGATTAAATAACACTATGCTGGAGAATGATATTTTAGGTTTTATTTCTTCCAAAGAGTCTGGTTTGACTCCCCTCCCCTATCCTCCTACACACTTTATAGATTTTTTTTGAGGTTTTATTTTATATTTTATTTTGTTATGTCTTTGCGTTTCTATTGCTGTGGTGAAACACTATGAAGGAAGAGCAAGCTGGGAAGGAAAGGGTTGATTTGGCTTATACTCCATACTTCTGTTCATCATCAAAGGAAGTCAAGACAGGAACTCAAACAGAGCAGGGACCTGGAGGCAAGGGCTGACTCACAGGCCCTAGAGTGGTGCTGATTGTTGGCTTGCTTCCCAAGGCTTGCTCAGCCTGCATTCTCATAGAACACAGGACCACCAGTCCAGATGAGGCACCACCCAAAATGGGCTCGGCCCTCCCACCTCAATCACAAAGACATTTTTCTCAATTGAGTTTCCCTCCTTTCAGATAACTCTAGCTTGTGTCAAGTTAATATAAGGCTAGCCAGCACAAGTTACTACTACAGAATTTTGTGATTTTTCAAAAACAAGACAAAACAAAAAATTTTGATTTATGGTAAAGGAAGTTGATAAATTTTCAGTTATAATTATTTTCATATTTTCCTGATTTCTCCTCCCAATAGTACTAATTAAGAGTCTTGGTACCTTGAGAAAAATTCTATTTTCTAAATAGCATAATTCATATTTAGTCTTTCCCAAGACTCTCCCAAACACATTTTACAGATTGTCAGTGTAATGATCAAGTTTATGGATCTAGAGATTAGGTTCTAAATCCTAGATGTTGTAATTGTCTTATGACTTTGGACTAGATTTAATTATTATAAAATTCAGCTTCTACTTTTTGTGCCGAATGGTCATAATAATATTACCCAACTCCTAAAATGATAAAGCTATTAGATCATGCATGTTATTACTTTTAGCAAGGCAGTAATGTAGTGTACAGTCAACACATAACTTCTTTTTAATGATTCTGTAAGTAACACACTTATGTATTGATATGATCTCATTAAGTAAAAGCTGTTTATAGTGTTGAATGTGATTTTCCATCATCTGTTCAGCAATAAACTCTGGCCAAAATACAAGATATAATAAAATTTACTAAGAAAAAACCACATAAACCAATTTGTACAATCATTTGAATGTATTTCTAATATACAGCACTCATTATATATTTTAGAACTGAGTAGACATGATAATTATTTTCATAATAGCAAATCTTTTGTATGCATTTACTTACATAATTGCCACAGTTAAATGAAGTATACACTATTAATACCCATATCATCTGGGTTCCAAAAGCAAACTTTCAATGTTAAGGTACTTTCCCAAGAACTTTTAGATAATGTACAGTAGCATGTTTATCTTGGGTTTTAAAAACCAATCTCCTTTTTTCCTTTTATTAAAGATTGATTTTTCATATTGTTGTTCTGGGAGTACTGCTTAACCAGTACCCTCAGAGCTCATGTCTCTAGCTGCATATGTAACAGAAGATGGCCTAGTTGGCCATCATTGGGAAGAGAGGCCCCTTAGTCTTGCAAACTTTATATGCCCCAGTACAGAGAAACGCCAGGGCCAAGAAGCGGGAGTGAGTGAGTAGGAGAGTTGGGGGGGGGAGGGTAGGGGGGACTTTTGGGATAGCATTTGAAATGTAAATAAAGAAAATATCTAATAAAAAAGAAAAAAATGATTTTTTATCACCTAATATATCTTACTTACAGTTTCCTCTCCCTGTTTATCCCCACCTCCTGTCCCCCTTTCTGTCTCTCATTAGAAAACAAACAAGCTTCTAATAAATAATAATAAATACAATATAATATACAAAAACTAATCCAAAAAGACCCAGACAATCAGAAGAAAAAGAGGCACAAGAAACAGACCTACTTGTTCTCACACTCAGGAAACAGAACACTAAACTGTGAACCATGACATATATATGCAAAAGGCCTGCTGTAGACTATTTGCTGCTTCATTTCTGCATTCCTATGAGCTTCCATCATGCTGATTTAGAGGGCCTCTTTCTCCAGGTGTCCTCCATCCCCTCTGGCTCTTACTTTCTACTTCCTCTTCGATAGGGTTCCCAGAGGCCTGAGGGAAGAATTTGAAGACATCCTGTTTACTGCTGATTGTTCCAAGGTGTCTCACTCTGCACAAAGTCTGGCTATAGGTCTTCGTACTAGTTCCCATCTGCTGTATGAGGAAGTTTCTCTGAAAAAAAGCACTCATCTATGGGTATAACTTAATGTCATTAGGAATCGTTTTATTGCGTTTTTTAAGAGCAGTAGTATTGGACTGGAGATATGGCTCAGTGCTTAAGAGCACTGACTACTTTTCCAGAGGTCTTGAGTTCAATTCTCAGAAACCATGTGGTGGCTTCAGAACCTTCTGTAATGGGTTCTGATGCCCTCTTCTGGTGTGTCTGAACACAGCTACAGTGTACTCATATAAATAAAATAAATAATTTTTTAAAAAGAGCAGTAGTATTTAGTTTTGACTTTACACTTGATTCCTGGGTTATCTAATCTCTAGTGTTTGGTCCCATTCCCACGAAGTATAGGGGATAGAAATCATAAAGCATGTTTAGCCTTTCTCAAAAGCTTTGTGCCACTAGCCTATCTTGCAGTCAGGACACTATTGTCAAAGCTTTTGTGGCTGGGTTGGTGTTTGTTTCTCTTTTGGCAATGTGTAGAGCACCAAAAATGCTAGAATGTAAGGTGAGGCTCTGTATAGGCACCAGCTCATCTTTTCCATGTTCAATTAGTTGTGGAGGTAGTATCTTCAGCAATGAGGTCTTACTGTCAGTTTGTACAGAACAACCTATAATCTTGGCAACAGCCTGGGTGGTTTGGCACTTTCCATGGGCCCCCTTTAGCCCCCCTTAATCTTTGACCAACTACATTAGATGTAATCCAGTAAGAGGAATTGAAGCGTCATTTGATGACAAAAGATAGCCAGGTAGGGCTCTGACTCCCCTATGTTTTGGCAATTTCATTTAACACACCTTCATTATATATTATAAATTCCATATATACAATATATACTATATGACATTAAATTATATATAATATATGTTACTGTAGTGGCTATTCCTTGTTGTCAACTTGAATATATCTGAAATGAACTACAATCCAGAATTGGAAGGCTCGTCTGTGATCCTAATCTGGAGGCTGGGAGATACAAGTTTCTGACCTGGATATTGGTAAGGAGAACTTGAGGCATAGTGGTTATGAATCCCAGAAGATTAAGACAAGGAGATCTCTGAGTTCAAGCTCATCTGGGACAAAGTAAACCCCAGATCCAGGCTTGGTGGCACACACCTTTAATCTGGGCCACACCTTCTGCTTGATACCTACATAAGGACATTAGAAGAGGGAAGATTTATTCTCTCTTCTCCTGTTTGCCATGTAGGACTAAGCAACTGCTAGATCCTTGGACTTCCATTCACAGCTGCTGTTGATTATTGTTGGGGAGTTGGACTACAGAGTGAAAGTCATCAACAAATTCCCTTACTATATAGAGACTACCCATAAGTTCTGTGACTCTAGAGAACTCTGACTAATACAGGTACCAGTAGTTGGTACCAGGAGTGGGATGTGTCCACTGTGGGGTGTGTGCACTTTGAGGTGTATACTCTGAGGGGTGTGTACTGGCTGGTTTTGTGTGTCAACTTGACACAGGCTGGAGTTATCACAGAGAAAGGAGCTTCAGTTGAGGCAATAACTCCATGAGATCCAGCTGTAAGGCTTTTTCTCAACTAGATATCAAGGGTGGAGGGCCCATTGTGGGTGGTGCCATCCCTAGACTGGTGGTCTTGGGTTCTATAAGAGAACAAGCTGAGCAAGCCAGGGGAAGCAAGCCAGTAAGGAACATTCCTCCATGGCCTCTTTGTTAGCTCCTGCTTCCTGGCCTGCTTAGTTCCAGTTCTAACTTCCTTTGGTGATGAACAGCAACATGGAAATGTAAGCTGAATAAACCCTTTCCTCCCCAACTTGCTTCTTGGTCGTGATGTTTGTGCAGGAAAAGAAACCCTGACTAAGACAGTTACTGTCGTAGTTAGGGTTTTACTACTGTGAACAGACACCATGACCAAGGCAAATCTTATAAGGACAACATTTAATTGGGGCTGGCTTACAGATTCAGATGTTTGGTCTATTATCAAGGTGGGAACATGGCAGCATCCAGGCAGACTTGGTACAGGAGGAGTTGAGAGTTCTACATCTTCATCTGAAGGCTGTTAGCACACTACTGACTTCCAACCAGATAGTAGCTAGAGTCTTAAAGCCCACACCCACAGTGACACACCTACTCCAAGGCCACACCTTCAATAGTGCCAATCCCTGGCCTAAGCATATACAAACCATCACAGTTTTGTGTTATATTAGGTTTCATGCTACCCTCAAAAGACCCCTTTAAAATGGTGTAATTTTTGTGAACTATTGTCCTTAATTTTAAATTCATTATATTACACACACACACACAGACAAGAGTTTGTACTTTTTGTAAATTGTAAAAGATGACTGTTTAGATCCCAAGGACTTGAGATATTTTTATATTCATCTAGAAAATCTCCTTACATTTATGTCTAAAATATAACTTGAATATTTTGGGGTATAAGTTTTCAAGCCTTTTTTCAAATAGAAATATAATTAATCTGGAACTTATACATTTTTTAAAAATCCCCTTCCCCCCACTGCATTTGTAATAGCTTTATGTCAAAAAGCAAATGATTATACATGTTTAGCTCTGTTTCAGGTCTCTGTATTCTGCTCTGTTTGCCTGCCTACTCTTGTGCCATTACCATGCTATCTTAAATACAATAAATTTACATATTTTGACATCTGATACAGCAAGTTCTCATACTTTAATCTTCTTCAAATGGCTAATATCTTTGTTATTTTACAAAATTAGAATGTAAAACTTCAGTATAAAAATACAATTGACTTTTGAATGCTGACCTTTAATTAACACTTTTCTAAATGCATATTAATCATTTATTACATATATTCTGTACTTTTACTTATATTCATTTTTTCCTGAAAACTGACATTTCTAATATTACTCCTTCCATTTGTTTTAATTTCTCTACCATTTGTTTAGGTTTTTCCTCTAAAATATTTATTTTTCTTTTTGTAAGTGTGTATCTAGCAACTCTAAAAGTTAGGAACATGAAACAATAATTTTACTTTCATCCTTCATGAGTCAGGAATTCAGCCAGGGAACATTAGTGCCATTGTATCTGAGGCCCCTGTAGAAAGTCTTGAAACTGGGAGTCACTTAGTAGTTGGAAGTTGAAACCTCCGGATGGCTCCTTCATTCATGTTCCTGATCTTTATCTCGCAGTATTTCAAACTGTAAGTTTGGTTGTAAATGTTTTGCGCACATGTGGTTTCACTATAGGACTTCAGCTTTCTAATGACATGGAAGCTTCAGAGCGTTGAACTTCTTATACTTCAATTCACAGTACTGTAAACAAGTCACAAATTATGTCATTATGTCAGCTGATAGACTGAGTAGGGAGGGAAGAGCTGTACAAATAGTGACTAGCTGAGAAAATCCTAAAGGACCCAGTGACTCTCAAGCCATTATAATAATGTCCTTTGGATTCAAACATGTATAAAACTAAAACAAAATGTCAGAAAAATTAAGATGGCACACTGGTTATGAGCATTTGTTGTTGTTCAAGTGGACATGGGTTTGGTTCCATCAGGCACATGTTGGCTCAAAGCATTCTTAACTCCAATTAGATGGGTTTTACTGTGAAGAGACACCGTGACAAAGGCAACTCTTATAAAGACAACATTTCAATGGGGTTGGCTTACAAGTTCAGAGGTTCAGTCCATTATCATCAAGGCAAGAACATGGTAGCATCCAGGCTGGTATGGTACAGGCAGAGCTGAGAGTTCAACATCTTCATCTGAAGGCTGCTGGTGGAAGACTGACTTCCAGGCAGCTAGGAGGAGAGTTTTATAGCCCACACCCACAATGACACACATAATCCAACAGGGCCACACCTTCTAATAGTGCTACTTCCTGGGCCAAGCATATACAAACCAACATAGATGGGATTGGTTTCTTCTTTTTGTCTCTACTAGAACCAGGTATATGTGGTACACAGACATATACACCAGAAAACACCCATGAACATAAAACAAATAAATCAATTAATTAATCTAAAATTATATATGCAATTTTCAAAAAGTCTTTACATAAACTACAAACTCAGATTCTTTCATTGAAAATTTCATTTAAAAAATAAGAAATAATAACAATATACCCATATTCTTTTAGATAATAAAAAATATATTTTCAGTCATTTCAAGACAGTTGTATACTCATCCCAAACTTTAATGAGTATGTTACAGAAAGCAGTAACACTCTTTAAAAGCAGAAGCAGAGTTACTACACAAAGTAGTATAGGTTTTGTTTCCTAGGGCTTTTGTAGTGAGAGCAACAGAATATGGAATATGGAATATGGGTCAGGCTGGCCTCTAACTATGCAGCTCAGGGAGGCCTTGAACTTCCCTATTGTCTTGCCTCCTACACTGACTGTTAGGAGTATAGGCAAGTGTTACCAGGCCAGGTTTAAGAGGTGCTAGAAGTTTGACCCAGGGCTTCAAGTATATTCAGCAAGCACTCTATCAATTGAATGACATCCCTAGCACGAAAATAGCAATTCTTTATGAGCGAGTAGTGTTATTCTAACTCATGAACAGGAAAATGCACATGTATGACTAATGTCAAGAGAGGACTATCATCATTCTTGGCCACTGCATCTGGATTTTGAAATTAATTAATGGATAGAACAACGCAAAAGAGAACAATCTGCTTCAATGCTATGTACACACACACACACACACACACACACACACACACACACACTTGCAGCTACTACATGTTCTCCAGACAAGCCAGGCAACTGACTAAGTATATCCCTCTTGTACTGCAGTGCATGGCTCTGCCTCTCACCCCCATTTGAAATCCCAGGCTGAAAGCTGAGGGCATGCCCAAGGGCCATTGATACATGAACTTATCAGAACAAAAGAACACTCATTGCTGATTGAAAAGGGAAATACATTCCCATACAAGGTAATAAACCCAACACTGTCTGAATGAACATTTTGCTTTATGGTAAGTAATTGAATAAATTCAACAATCCTTCATGATTAGAAACAAATTGCAAAGTATGAATAAAAGAGAGCTTCTATATCCATTCTTCAGTTGTGGGACATCTGGGTTGTTTCCAGCTTCTGGCTATCACAGATAAGGCCTCTATGGATATAGTGGAGCATGTGCCCCTATGGTATTTTGGGGCACCTTTTGGGAATATGCCTAAGAGTAGAATAGCTGGGTCTTCAGGTAGATCTATTTGCAATTTTCTGAGGAACCTACAGATTGATTTCCAGAGTGGTAGTAACAGTTTGCAATCTACCCGCAATGGAAGAGTGTCCCTCTTGCTCCACATCCTTGCCAACATGTGCTGTCACCTGAGTTTTTGAACTAAACTTATATGACTAATCTCAAGAGAGGACCGTGATCACTCTTGCCCTGGATTTTGAAATTAAATAATAGATATTAATTCTGATCAGCTATTCTGATTGGAGTAAGGGAATCTCAGGGTCATTTTGATTTATATTTCCCTGATGACTAGGGACTTTGCACATTTCTTTAAGTGCTTCTCAGGCATTTGAGATTCCTTTGTTGTGAAATCTCTGTTTAGCTTGATACCTCATTTTTTGATTGGGTTATTTGGTATTTTGGAGGTTAGCATTTACACAGTAGAATACTACTCAGCTATCAATAATGAGGACATCCTGAGTTTTGCAAGCAAATGGATGGAACTAGAAAATATCATACAGAGTGAGGTAATTCAGAGCCAAAAGGATAAGCATGGTATGTACTCACTAATAAACAGATATTTGCTAAAAAAGTACAGAATACCTAGAATACAATCCATAGAACCCAAGAAGGTTAACAAGCAGAAGGGCCCAAGTGAGGATACTTGCAATTCCACTTGGGAAATTGAAAAAAATAATTATAGGAGGCAGAAGGAGGGAGGGACCTGGGTGGGAGAGGGGAGGGGGGCAAGGAGAACATGATCAGGTATGGGGGGGTGATACAGGAGAGGAGCCCTGAGGGCCAACAGATTGAATTGAATATGCAGCCTTGGGGGTTGGAGGTAGGGGTACCCTCTAGAAAGCACCAGAGACCTTGGAGGTGAGAGACCCTCAGGGCTCAAAGGGAGGGACTTAGATGAAATGCCCTTCAGTGGGGAGAGCGGACTTATAGAGTCCATTTCCAGTAGAAAAATCAAGTGGAGGGACATCCCACAGTCAAAACTCTGACCCAGAATTGTTCCTCTCTAAAAGAACTGCAGGGACAAAAATGGAGAAGATACTGAGGGAAAGGAAGTCTAGTGACAGGCCCAACTTGGGATCCATCTCATGGCAGGACACCAAGGCCTGACACTATTACTGATGCTATGGTGTACTTACAGATAGGAGCCTAGCATGGTAGTCCTCTGAGAGGCCCAACAAGCTGAAACAGACACAGATATTTACACCCAACCACTGGACTGAAGTCAAGGATCCCTGTAGCTGAATTGATGAAAGAAGCTGAGGAGGAGGGCAACCCCATGGGAAGACCAACAGTCTCAACTAACCTGGATCCCTGAGATCTCTCAGACACTGAGCAACCAACCAGGCAGCATACAGGTCCTGTACACATATATACCAGCGACTGCCTGGTCTGGCCTCAGTGGGAGAAGAGAGGTCGAATCCTAGAGAGACTTGAGACCTCAGGGAAGGTGGAGGCCTGGTACAGGTGAGTACCCTCTCAGAGGCAAGGGGGAAGAGGAATGGGATGAGAAATTGTGGGATGGTGGAGTGGGTGTAAGGCAAAGACTGGATTGTAAAAAAAAAAAAAAGTAATAATATTTGAAAATGAGAGTTTCTTCAAATACCATACTAATGTTTTTTCCCCTAACAGTAACCTAAAAGAACTAGAATACTTACCATTACCTTTCTAACCAACATTGTGCTAGATATTTTAGACAAGATTAAGAGAAGAAATAAGAGGAGGTTTTATGAATCAAAGGAAGCAAATATAACTTCATTAATTGTAAATAATATTCATGTACACAGAATAAAATTATTCAAACTATCCTTTAAAATGTATTGTTATGCCAGGTGGTGGTGGCACATGCCTTTAATACCAGCCAGGCAGATCTCTATGAGTTCGAGGTCATCCTGATCTACAGAGCAAGTTCCAGGATTGCCAGGGCTACATAGAGTAACCCTATCTACTAAAAATCCAGAAAATTGCTATTATTATCATTAGTATCATTAGTATTTGTGTGAGTGTGTGTGTGTGTGTGTGTGTGTGTGTGTGTGTGTGTGTGTGTATGTATGCCATGGCATGACTGTGGTAGGCTGAAGACAATTTTCAGGAGTTGGTTCCCTCTGGGAGTGAAATTCAGTTTGTTTATATTTATGTAGCGCTTTTACAATTGGGCCATCAGACTGGCCAGTTTTATTTTATTTTTTTAATTAATTAATTTGTTTATTTAGGACAGGGTCTCTTTTTTTTTTTTAGGTCAGCCTCAATCTCTCTATGTAGCTAAAAATGACCATGAAGTTATTATCTTCTTTCCTCTGCGTCCTAAGCATTATTATTGCAGATAAGCACAAGAAAGACTTTGTTCCAATAGACAAGCATTCTAAGATCCGAGTTACATTCACAGTCTCTAACCTGTTTCTAAATGATGTTAGCAAGACAGCTGATTACAAAGTGAACATAAAAATTGGACAACCGATTCACAAAATTGAAGACATGAATTCCATTTAAAATTATATAAAAACTGCTGTTGGAGAAAAGCTAAGTTGGAGGTCAGACACTATCCTATCCCAAGACTTACTAGAAGAAAAAAAAAACCCTACAATATTGGAGACAATTGGGGAAAAAAAGCAAATAAGTCAGTGGACCAAAATATAGAGTTTAGAAAATAAATATTGTCAGATGAGCAACACAACGTAAGTGAAAACAACACAATGAAGAAAAGAGAGTCTTTCAACAAGAGCCCGAGTGCCTGCACATCGCTGTGCAAACAATGGCTCTACACACAGAGTACATACACTTTAAAAAGGCACCTCGCAATACCCTAGAAGCCTAAATGGAAACACAAAAGTAAAGCAAGGCATAGCAGCTCACATCTGTAATCCCAGTACTTTCAGAATATGCTTTCTTTCTTTTTTATTAGATATTTTCTTCATTTACATTTCAAATGCTATCCCCAAAGCCTCCTGTACCCTCCCCCAGCCCTGCTCCCCAACCCACCCACTCCCACTTCCTGGCCCTGGCATTCCCCTGTACTAGGGCATATGATCTTCACAAGACCAAAGGCCTCTCCTCCCACTGATAGAAAACTAGGAAAATGGATATCCTATGACCCAGCCACTGTATTCCTTGCTATTTATTGATTTATGTCTATAAACCCCACACATGAATGTTTATAGAAGTTTTGTCCATCATTTCTAGCACTAGAAAAAAAAATCCAAGATGCCCTTCAGTATGTTAATGGGTAAATTATGGTTCATCTGAAATGGAACACCAAAAGTAAATAAGCTAACAGGCTATAAAAGTACATGGGAGAAATTTATATATATATCCCATTGCATGGAAGAATCTAGTCTCAAAAAGAGTTTGGGTCTTGAACCCAAAGGTCTTAATGTTAGGGACTGAGTCTAATCGAGGCCAAGCAGAATGAAGGTAGGATATTAGAGGACTACATATGAAACAGCCATTGGGGCCCTAGCCCTTCTTTCTCATGCTCTTTGTTTGCTGGCTGGCAGGAGATGAACAACTTTCTCTGTCCCACACTCACGCCATATTGTACCACCTCACCACAGTACTAAAGGCAATGAAGTACATGATGATGGACTGCCAAACTGTGATGTATTGTAAATTGTTCTTTATAAATTGGTTGTCACTGATATTTTATCATGCTGTGTTAAGGTAAACAACACAATAACAAACATCAAATAATATATCTATGCAGTTGTGAGGCCAGTTTTGTAAAAAAATAAAAATAAAATCAAACAGTAATCCAACTAGATTTAAGCTCATTGAGTCAAAATACAGAGAGTTAGAGAGAGAGAGAGAGAGAGAGAGAGAGAGAGAGAGAGAGAGAGAGAGAGAGAGATGAAATCATCAGAAAGATGCCTTCCTGTGACAGCATGTCATGCCGTTCAGGATGCTGATCCTCTTGCTTTCACTTCCCAACTTCTAGGATGATGGACATGTATAGACTACCATGTCATGCTAAAAAACATTTCATAATGGAAAATGGTTGATGTTAACTTTATACTTTATTCTATCTACATGAATGTGCAGTTGGATCATGTGGAACATATCCTATAAATATGAAAGATATGAAAAAGTTCTTTATAGAAAATAAACTCCTAAAGTTTATTTTAAAGTTGTAACGTTCTAATACAACTAAATATGGACATTTTCACAATCTTTGTGATTTTCCAAGCAATATATAGCACTTGGTATGTATATTCACTATTTAACTTTTTATAATAACCTTTGAAGCCGTTATAACTGCCCACAGTTGACAAAGGCTAAAACTGAAGCATACTTTTGAAATAACTTTCTTGAGATCATGTAGTTAGTAAGGAGAGAAGCACTGTTTAAAAAATATTCATTTAATATTATATTTTAACAATGATAGCATACTGCTTCACTAAAGATAAAGATCATAATTTTTGTTTAGATTTATTTTTATTTTATGTGTGTGTGTCCCTGAATTTATGTCTGTGCAGCACATGTGTTCTTAAGGCCTATGGATGCCAGCAGAGCATATGAAATCCCCTGAAACTAGAGTTACAGAAAGTTCTGAGCTTCCGTGAGGTCACAATGAAATCCAGGTGCTCAATCAAAGCAGCGAGTGCTCTTAACTACAGTAACAGCGCTCTCTCTCTCGGTCTCTCTCTCTCTCTCTCTTGCCCCTTGTTTTATTTCTTTTGTTTCCTATCTTTTTCCTTTATTTTTGATTAATGTTTGGGTGTTTTGACTGTATTGTGTGTGTGTGCATGCACACACACACACACACATACACACACACAAGCATGCACACACACCACATGTGTGCACTTTCCTTGAAGCCAGAAATTGGATTTTCTGGGACTGGAGTTAGAGACTGGTTGGGCTGCCATGTGGGTGCTGACGATGGAACCCTGGTCCTCTGGAAGAGCATTCAGTGCTCTTAACCACTAAACCAACACTATAGCCCCCTTACTTTATTTCTTAGTACCTCAAAAATACCCAGAATAATAGTTGCTCAAAAAATATTTTCTACATGTCCTTGCTTTTGAAGATGGAAGACCTGAGTTCAGTTCCCAGAATCTATATCGTAGAAGAAGAAACAACTTCAGAAAGTTGTCCTCCAACTTTCACACTCTCACTATGTGCGTGCACATCTATATACCTCCACACAATAAATTAATACGCTCACTTTTTTACTTCATATGTAACTGTATAAGTAAGTGCATTTCAGCTGCATTAAACAACTTACATACCTTGCTAACATTTATGTGCTGTACCATTATCAGTCTTGTAACTTGATTTGTATTAATTAATGCCATTCTACTCTTGATGATTTATGGAAGTCTGTATACTTGCTGCTAATATCTTTCAAAATTAATCCTTGAAACTCTGGAAAGTAAATAAAGGGAGCTTTTTAAAAAATAGCCAAACAAAAATCTACATGTCCTTGAATAAAAGGCTGAAGGAAATGTAATGAACAATGAAATTCTTTTCCTCCAATGAGAGGCTCTCACTTTATTAGAAAGTTATCTTGGATATTACAGTAATGGCACCATTTCCTAACTTAGTAATAACTGTAGAAAAATGATTTCTTGCTTTTCAAGGTCTCTCAATTCATCAGCTTAATTGAACACCTACTATATCTCCTGGATTTACAATCTCTAAGACAAAAAAATATAATATAATATAATATAATATAATATAATATAATATAATATAATAAAATAAAACATGCTAAGTAAAGTTAATTGTAGTTCATGAGAAAGAAAACCCAACAAAATAGAAACAAGCAAAATTCTGTGGGTGGAACCTCATTCAGACAGAAAGGATCTGAAGAAACTACATTTATTCAAAACATAAATTGCTGTGGCACAGCCACATGCCAGCCACTGTGCTGTTCATGAGACCACCACACATGTATTAACACAGGATTTCCACAAGCAAGATGATCCATAGCTTTGTGGAAATGAGTAAAAGAGAAACTCAAACTTATAGTAGAATTGAAGAGTATTGGAAAACAATGTATATAAAACAGACGACCTTAAATAGTATGAACGTACAATAAAGGTAGAGTTTACATGTTGGGGAAAATGGGGTACTTTATCAATTTAAAATGTTCTTTATATTGTTTTTTAAGGGTAAACTAAGCAAAATCATCATGTTAACCAAAGAAAAGAGAGAAATTGTGTCCTTATTGCCTACATTGACTGCTCTGAATTAGTGAATACTATTTCTTTACATATATACAAAAAAACCCAAATGTCATTATTATTTACATCCCTCCTACAAAGAGGTATGCTATACATATTCTTTCCTTACTTTTTTTTGCCCATTCAGCTTTATAATGTGAGCCCTTTTTTTGCCATTTCATATAGAGACATAGAAAGTTCTCACTCTTTATTAAATACATTCATTCTTTGAAAAATAAGCCAAGAAGCAAGTTATATTTCCAATGTTTTACTGCTTCAATACAGCCACAAATAGTTTTGTATTCATATATAAGGTATCTCTATAGATGTAAATTTTCAGTGTAATTGTTTAATCAAAGAAAAAAATCAGTATTTTTTAAAATACTGCCAAATTACATGGGTACACGTGTTCTGAAGGTAAGTGCGGAAAGTTCCCTTATTGTGGTCTAGTATGTATTTCATTACAACTGAAATTGAACATTTTTATATGTATGAGTAATATATACTTTTTTCCCTGTGAACTATGAATTCACATCTTATTCCTATTTCTGTTAAAATGCTTGTCCTTTGATAGTCAATTTGCACAATTTATTTTTATTGGCTTTTTTCATATAATGCACTTTGATGCTATCTGTTTCCCCTAAGCCAACTTCTCCTGAGTCTCTTTTACTCCCAATCCATCCAACTTTATGTTTTCAACCCCACCCCACCCCAGAAAAATCCTGAAATATATGAGCAAGCAAACAAACAACAACCAAAAAGACAAGAATTACCCAAACAAAACAAATAACAAAAACACACACAAAAAGTGGAGTCCATTCTGTGTTGTCCAGCCACGTCTGAGCATGAGGTCTTGCCCTGGAGTATGATTGATATTTCTTTACAAAATATGAATGTTAGTTCACTTTACTATCAGTTGCAAATGCTTTCTATAGTTTTTTTCAGTTGCCATTAAAAATTATGATTTTGTTTCTCTTTGATATGAATTTTAAACTGTGCTTCAAAAGCCTTTCCTCATCTTCTATTATAAAGACATTTACTGGCATTTTCTCTTCATCCTTTTATAGATTTATATATTTTTTAAAATTCAGTTTTTTATTCTGGATGGTCTATGTACCTTATGACAATCTCTTTACATTGTTTCCATCCTTTGCTTTTTGGTATAACATTTCAAATAAAATTACAGATATCATTTCAGTACTTAGCACATCTGTCTAACCAAAAGAATTTATTTGTCAACATAACCACCACATAATTGTCACACTAACAAAAATGAACAATTCCACAATACTTCCTAATGGTGATACTGTTGAAAATGTTCCCCGTTATCTAAAAATAGCTTTTTAAAAACAAACTTACTGTCCTCCTATCATATTCGGTATGTTTGTTAGGCCTGTTTTATTATTTATTTTTAAATCTGTCATCTTTCTCCCTGTTACATTTATACACTTTGCAAACAGAAATACTGAATTTAGAGCACCCTCAAACTGGAGGGAAAGACAAGAGATAAACATGTGTTTCTTAGCAGTACTTTGTTTTTATTAAAACCGATCTTTATGGCACTAATCTGGAATTCTTCAAACAGTTCTTTGTAAAAGTACTTATCAGTTCTCAGTTTATACACACTGTTACATTTGAAATGTTTTCTAGCAGGAGGACAGAATCATTTGCGGGGGAATGTACCATGATAAGGAACAATGGCCTTGGAATGATGTGCTTGGCGTGTGATGGTCAAGGGTTGGAGTGGTTTGAGATGTAGTGCAAAAGAAAAGGCACATTGCTAAGCAAGCAGCGCTTTCTAGTCCATCCAGGCTGGAGGGCTTTCTACTCAGGACATGGACATCATTGGAAATTTTAATTTATACTTGGATTTCTTCAACTCAGGACACTTCTGAATATTGTATGTGTGATTAGCAGGCCAACATAAAAACATATAAGAGAATGTAAGATGTTTGGCTTTTATCCATGACTATGTGAGAAAAAATTAGATGAATTAATATTTAATCTCATCACTTTCAAGGACGTAACATTTTCTATTTGAAAGGAAAAAAGAAATAAAAGAAAACTATTCATCCATTATATTTTTAGATGTTAATCAGTGCCATTCATTTTCCTTCGTGATTACCTAAGACATATTTTCTGTGGTAAAATGAAAACTAGCATCATCAGATTCCACTCATGCAAATCTCCAAAATGCATTTTTCTCATTAACTCAATATCCACCAAATGAGAATTAAGATATAAACCACAAATGAATTATATAATAAAATAAAAGTCCATCAGTGAGTTCTAATATTTATAAAGTGTTGTGATTATGAATAAATACTGTATCCATTTTCCTTATGCAGCTCTCTCTCTTAAAATTGTCTTTTGAGGGGAAGGCTGGCCCAGTGGGCAAAAGTGCTTGTCATCAAGCCTGAAGATTGCTGAGTTCAATTCCTGGAATCCATATTGTAAAAATACTGACTCTTTGTAGTTGTCATTTGTCCTCTACACATGTGTCATAATTTTTACCTACCTACCTACCTACCTACACACACACACACACACGCACACACACACACAAGACATTGCTTTTTTTTTTTTTAATGTCCTTGGAAAGAAGAGCATTGTAACAGCAGGAGTGAAACCAGTCAGAATAAGATTACAAACTCAATTTTATTACAGCTTTTTAGTGTACTTCAGTGCCACGGCCATTCTGGCCTCAGTATTTTCCACCCACAGAATGTACTGCTTAACACAAAGGTAAATTTGAACAATTTGAGATATATTTGCAATTTTCAGTTTAGTATTAGCTGATGATTCTTACTGATAATTGATAACTTTATTAATCATATATCACAATGATGTCTCTAATTGACAGTATTTGAAATATCATTGGTTTTATTCTTTATACTTTTAATAGATTAATATATATAAAATCAGGTACTTGACATTATTAAATAGTGTGTCTAATTTTACTTGTTAATAGAGTCATATATTTACATACTGAATTTTCACTAAAGAAGAAAGATAACCTTAGGTGATTTTCCTATTCCAGGCTACATAATCTTGAATACAAACTCGAGTTTGCTAACAATTGTTTATTTGCATTATTCTGGACATATTTACTCTAAAAAATGAGTGCCTATTCTGTTCCATACCATGTATGAACCCAATGCATCAAAAATAATCTTAAGAGTATGGATAGGACATTTCTCAGATAAAACAGGAACCAGTTCTCTTGGATTCCACATAATGCCTCCAATTTTCTTCCTCTTCTTGCTGTAATATTGCCTTCTCTTTCAAAGCTATGGAATCTACCACCTCTTAAGGCACCACTTGGTACTAATGACTATTGATGGTTCTTCCTGTTATCACTACTCTTGGACATTTTTAGATGCAATTGCTGGTGTCCTTATCTGAGAGGGTTATATGGATTGAAGATGACATTTCACATCGGAGATTACTGATACTAATGTTCCTGACATATCAGTTTCAGGCTTAAACACTTACTGTGTCATGAAAATGTATATGGGACAGCTCATCACATTTGCTTCTTTTTAACATCTTTTAAATTTTTTCCTGGTATCTCCTTAGTACTAAAGTACAAGTACCTATGAATAAGCTGACTCATAACGTCGTACAACTATGCTATAATTCGGGTCATCTTTTTTAATGGAACTGACCTATTTATCGTTGAACACACCCTGAATTCTGCATTATTTGCTTCCCTAAGATTTCATTTCCAGGAGGTTATTTGGCTCCTTGGGTAGTTGAACTCCTGGTATTACTTATGCAAAAATCCTTCCAGTGTGTTCACAAATGTTGACATCTCAAAGGGAGTAGAATTAGGGAGCATATGGAGACCCTCTTCCTGTCAATACGTACATGGAAGATTCAGTATATCCATATCTTTGCTAGGCAATTATTTTTTTTTCCAAAAAAAAACCCTGTGGTTCAAAGACACACATTTACACATACTAAATAGTCATAGAGTTTGTGACATCCTGCACAGTGTCCAGGCTGAATTACCTCTGTTAGAAATTAGCATTCTTTTACAAAGCAAGAATTATTTTTTCAATTCCTACTCCATTCTAGAGGGAAACAGAAGCTCTTAGTCCTTTGACTTGTCTATTACTTCCCAATGCCTTTAAAGGAGTCACATGTTTAAAAACATTATTGGCTCACTAGTAAATTAGTTTTATAGTGACCAGATAAAGAATTGCTCATTTCTCCATTCTTCCAAGGATGCATTCAAAATGAACATGCAGACAGTACAAGGCTTTTAATAAGGATGAGAAAGCTTTATTTCCAAAGAACTGGTCTTCCTAAAATAATAAAATTATTTTTGCTCATTCATTTATAGGCCACAGTTGTTTATAAATGCTTAAAAGTAAACTCTGTAGAAAAGAACTTTAAATTATTGCCCCATTAAATTGAGTATAAAAATGTACCTGTCATTCCTTTTCTATGGGACCAGGAGGCCCAAAATTCTGGAAGAGTGTTCATCAACCATCTTGAAGTTTCTGGAATTGTACTTGTGTTCTGCAATGGTATTCTACCTAGGAGTTTCCTATAGTTTCTCATTTCATAAAAAAAGCATACATCATCAAGCTTATTGCATGTGTATTTTTTACACACCCCAGATTTGAGATGTATAAATATCAAATACTCCAACTACATATTAGAGAATGAAGGATTAAAAAGTGCTAGTTATATCTTGTCTCCCTCAACTTCTTTGCTCAATACCCTGCTACCTGTATCCTACTTGTTCAGCAAAGTGTAATAAAATCGTTTGTGATTTGTAATTGCTCAGAATCATGGTGGTCTAGTTTTGAATTTGTGTGTTTATATAACCTAGAAGTTACCTAGGAAAACTTTCCTTAAACATTTACCTGGGTATAGAAAATAGACTTCCAGAAGCTGGAAACAAGCCAGATGCCCCTCAACAGAGGAATGGATAAGGAAATTGTGGTACATTTACACAATGGAATACTACTCAGCTATTAAAAACAGTGACTTCATGAAACTTGCAGGCAAATGGATGGATCTGGAAAATATCATCCTGAGTGAGGTAACTCAGTCACAAAAGAACACACATGGTATGTACTCACTGATAAGTGGATATTAGGGGAAAAACTTCAGAATACCCAAGATACAATTCATAGACCACAAGAAGCTCAAGAGGAAGGAAGACCAAAGAGTGGATGTTTCTGTGGAGCAGAGACTGAAGGAAAGGCCATCCAGAAACTGCCCCACCTGGGGATCCATCCCATATACAGTCACCAAACCCAGACACTATTGCTAATGCCAAGAAGTAGTTGCTGATAGGAACCTGCTATAGCTGTCTCCTGAGAGACTCTGTCAGATCCTGATCAATACAGATGCAGATGTAATGCTAGCAACCAAACATCAGACTGAGCACAGGGAACCAATGGAGGAGTTAGGGGAAGGAGTGAAGGAGCTGAAGGGGCCTTATCTGGCATCAGTGGGAGGGGAGACCCTTGGCCCTGTGTAGGCTTGATGCCCCAGTGTAGAGGAATGCTAGGACAGTGAGGCAGGAGTGGGTGGGTGGGAGAGCACCCTCATAGAAATAGGGTAAGGGGGTTGGAATAGGGGGGTTGCAGAAGAGAAACCAAGAAAGGGAATAACACTTGAAATGCAAATAAATAAAATATACAACTAAAAAAAAAAGAAAATAGACTTCATCCTAAAATATCTAAGCAGCAATGAAGATTGGCCTTGAATTTTGAGCATGATAGATGAAATAATCAGTTACTTGTAGTTTCTTCCCACAAATCTGTTATCTGGTTCTTGAAACAGGAAGTCTTTGTTCATTAACTCTATGTGCTTGGTATTACAGATTGTTTCTAGATAGGCTGCTAAATTTGGACGTCTTTTGTAGCATGCAGAAGTTTTACAGTGGATTCAATGACTTCAATCACACTTGGCAAACAAAACAAAAGAAAATCCAAGCCAAATTAGTTCTAGGTCTTTTCTCTTTTCAAACATAACCACCTCTCTGTAAATAAATCTGTAAATAAATACATACTGGAATTCTCTGAAAAATCAAAGGCGTAAAACTATCAGATGTTTTTAGTTTCTTTGCATAGACCAATGAAAATGTTGACACAAAACAGGACTTTCAATAACAATATTTCTAAATTATATTATTCTTTAACTAAAATCATTTTAAATCTTCTCTTTTTATTAAAAATTTTCATACAATATATTATGATTACTGTTTCCCCTCCTCCAGTTCCTCCCAGATGCTACCCACCTTAACTAAAATCTTAATCACACTGGAAAGACATTATTTTCCCCTTATTTTATTGGATATTTTCTTCATTTACATTTCAAATGATATTCTGAAAGTCCCCTATACACTTCCCCCACTCTGCTCCCCATTATTTTAAACTATATATCATAAGCAAGTATATTATGAAGATATCTCAGAGGGTCACAAAAGGAATTTTCATAAAATGAATTAAAATAAGATAGTATTCACTATGGGGATAGTTTCTTTTTCCTGTTTGTTGAGGACCTGAGATGACAGATATGCATATATAAATCTTCATTATGAATTTTTGCACTGTAGCATAGATTTAAGATGATTAAATATAATCAGGATCATTTCCATCTACTTAGGCACAGCAGCACCTAATTGTAAACGAAGTATACAGTTCCTACACCAAGCAAAAAGTAAGAGAAAGTGAAGACCAAGTCAGGATATGGTGGCAAAAGAGTTGTGCCACCAATGATGACTGACATAGCTATTTGGCATCTTGATGGTCATATAGTCAGGCTGGCTGGGGCCAAAAACATGTGAGATTTACCTGGACTCCTCTGAGGCCTTTTCCATGAGTCCTTCTCAAAGAGCATACCATGAAACTACTGTGTTTCTTTTGTCAGTGTGTTTGTATTTTTATTTTACAAAAGGTCTTATATATCCCAAGCTGGCCTCAAATTTGGTTATGTTGTTGGTATTGGCGTTGAGCATTTGATCTTCTTGCCTTTATCTCCCAAGTTCTGGGATTACAGGCATGTGCTACTATAGGGACTTGTTTTATGCAGTACTGGATATTGAACCAGGGTCTCTTTCATGTTGGCAACCACTCTGTTGACTGAGCTACACACACACACACACACACACACACACACACACACACACATCTTAGCACCAGAACTAGTACTTGTCTATAGCTCTTTTAAATTGGCTACAAGTGATGACTGGTAAGTTTAGCCAGTGTCCTTATTTTTCACAAAGGTAATGCCTTTTATTTTAAACTTAGCACTACTGATTTAATGCAGTTATATAACCCATCACCTTTTTATTAGATATTTTGAACGAGCAAAAATACTTTTTTCTATAAATTATCCATTTAAACTAATAAAAGTAATTCATTATCTTCTTTAGTTAATGCAATTTGGAGACCCATAACTAATAAATATAATGATTATTTAGTAAGGCATCCCATTCATAGCTCATCTGTTGATAGTAAATTGTGTACTCATTCATAATTTCTTGATGCTTTTTTCTTATCCTCATAGTAGATGAGACAAATGAACAAAGAATAGGTAATAATCTTATTGTCCATTTATTATTTAGAACTATTTCTCAAGTCATCAATCTCTAATAATAATCAATCCTCCCAAACTAGTTGTTGTAGGCTGATGGGAATTTTGACAAGGAGCTTCTAACAGTATTGTAGACACTGTTGTTTGTCACAACTGAGATGCTGATGCTATTAACATTGACTGACTAGAGGCTGAGGGTGCTGCTGCTAAATATTATACTAAATTTGGGCAGCCCCTATCTCATTATGTAGCCCAAAATGTGTGTGGTGCTGATATTGAAAATTTTTAGTAATGGTATAATTTGATTTTTATATTTTTCATCAAGTCATCCAAATGTATAATGAGTTAATCTTTTAATACCTATCTAGTTATAAATAAAGACTTACCATAACCTTAATTCTGAGCATCCTTCTCAGTCTCATCTCATAGAGTTTAGAAAGACCTTGTTTTAGTTTAGTTCTCTGTTGCTGTGATAAAATAATGACCAAAAATCTTAGCGAGGAAGGGGTATTCAATTCTATTCCATCACTGAAAAAGAAGCCAAGGAAGGAGCTCAAGTCAGGAACCTGGCAGCAAGAGGAATGCTTCATACTGACTTATTCTCCCTAGCTTGCCTAGTATTGTTTTTCAAGTTCCAACGACAGCATGTTGAGCTCTGACCACTCAATGGTACTTCAAGGATAAAGCTCCAAAATCCTCTGCCTTCTCCCCACAAAACATCCCAAGGTATAAAAGCAACATGGTCAGGTCCATCACACCAACATCTACTCTCTGGTACCAATTTCTCCCCAAGCTGCTTTTGGTCATATTGTTTATTACAACAATAGAAAGCAAACAGACCTCAAATTCAAAGTAAATAAAGTTGACAGATCTTAATTTTTGAATTTTATTATGTGGTGCTGGAGAGGAAAATATAGAGATTGAGAATTGTTTATATCTCTTCATAACTTCTGGTGAGCTGGTGTATATAAGACAAACAATAAGAATTTTGTTAAGGGGCTATTATCAGTCTGCAGCTGGAAATAATACTCTAGTACTTTAAAAGGCAAAAATTATCCATAATCAATGCTATACATACCACAGCAGGATTGATTCGGCTCATCTCAATGACTTATATGGGGGAAACATAATGAGTTCAATTTTGAATATGATGAGTTTGAGATACCTGTGACTCATTCAAGTAGAGATGTCAAGTAGGTAATTGTGAATATGTGGAATTGGAGACAGAAATGGAGAGAATAGGGAATCGGATTCATCAGCGTATATATGGTAATTGAAGTATAGGAGTAAATGGAATCAGCCTAAGGGCTGGGCGGGGGCAGAATTTAAAAGATAATACAGTCCACACTGAAATCACTCCAATGTTCAATGTCAGATAAAGGATGAGTCAAAAAACAATGTTCTTTCTGCTATATCAGGCTGTCTCCCAGACCGAAACTGTCCTGATTTTAATATTTCAATAAAATTTTAAATGAACCACCTGTTGTTTGTCAGATAATATTGTGAGACAATCAGTAAACAAAACTGACAAAACTGCAGACCATAGGAAAGCTTATAGTCTCATAGATTTCTTTCTAATGAAACAGGGGGCATGTTTAACAGTTTGGCTGGTAGAAAAAGAAGGGTTATAGTGGCCTATTATGAAACAAGGGCTCCAGATGCTTACGATATAAGGCCTCTGGACTTCATTCACCCTGATTTACTAGTATAAAGGACTCCTAGATGATATCTAATCCTTGTCTTTTCCATATTCTAGCGTACTTGTTTAGTGTTGCGTGTGATTTGGCTTTTCTACACATTTTGTAGTCACCTTGAAGTAAGTAATACACCAATCCAGAAATTAGGGAGGCATTATCCTTGGGACAAAGTAGAGTAGAGTACAAAGATGTCACAGGAAACAAAATGGGAAGCATTCATAATGAAATACATAACGCTATAGACCCAAATTGTGATCACTGAACAAAGAATTCTCAGTTCTTAGATTAACAGTCTAAAACAGAAATGGGCAAACATAGCTACACAGTTGGGAGGGAGTCAGCAAAGGGGTGGCCTTGATTTGATAATGCCAGCATGTGCCTTGAAAGGGAAAATAACAGAGAAGGATGGCAATGTTGCACAGTACTCTTTCAGAATCTCCATCTTTTTATCTTGTGATTTTGGACTGAGTTTTCCTTCCATCAGGTAATAAATTGATGTGAGTCAGACTACACTATAAATGCATTCAACTAAAATTTGGTGATAAAACTTTAGACTTACTCAGTCAGCAGTTTTGAAATAGCAGTGTTATTTGAGAGAAAGCGGATCACTAATGGAAAGGGCTCAGTAACCCTTAAAGACAACCTTTCTGGTATTGCTTAATATAGCTTTAATTATGTGTGGCATCCATTGCTGTTGTACATTCTTTTTAATTTTTTAACTTTATTAGATATTTTCTTTATTTACATTTCAAATGCTATCCTGAAAGGTAATGTTTTAGACCAACACAAAGAAGTAATTTAAACAAATATGGAAGCTTGATTTAAATTTAAAGAGATTTATGTGGCAACTGATGGCACTTATAAAATAATTTCAGTTTCTGAGGATTGATTTTTTTTTAGTTGTTGATTATATTCTTTGGTATTGAAAATTAGAAGCCTGCACAATATATTATCTTAGGTATCAGATGAATATTAATGTATCAAACAGTGAATCTCAAATAAATGTCACATAAGATTATCTAGAATTTGGGTTTTTCAAGCACATATTTCTTTCCTATCCCTTTAGGTTATAATAATGATTATAATAATACTTTCTGCCTTTATGTCTAGTAATAAAACACAAATATGCATTAGAGTTTCAATAGTTAAATGTGTTGGAGATTTTGAAAACAATAGACATGATTGACAAGTTTACTTTGTGTCACATATACATCTAACAAACTACCAGTAAAAGCAATAGTGAGCTTTTCATAACAGTATTACTTCCAGAAATAAAACAAAACAAAACAAAACTCAGGTTGGAGAGATGGCTTAACTGTTTAGCTGTTAAGCATACTTGCTGCACTTCAAGAGGACCTGAGTATGGCTCACACACCCACATGGTATCCACGTGGCAACATTGTATCTCAACAGCCTGTAACTCCAGTTTCTGGGTTTCAAAACCCTTTCTAACCTTCACTGTCTCCTGCACACATGTGGTGCACACACATACACATGGACTTTAAATACATACATACATAATACATATATATATATATATATATATATATATATATTTAAATCTAAACAAACTTGAATTAGAATCCTCAAGCAAAGCTGTTATACTTGTTTACAACTTGCTTTATAAATGAGGAGTACTAGGAAGGCCTACCTAGTGGAACAAGCCTCTAATTTCAGCTACTTGAGAGACTAAGGCAAGGAAAAAAAAAAAAAAAAAAAAAACCTCAAGAAGTGCCTCAGATAGAATGAGTTTAATGCCAACCTAGGCGATTTAGTGAGAATTAGCTACAAGTTAACAACCAAAAAAGTAAAAGAAAGTTTGGATACATAGCTCAATGGTAGACTCTTTGTTTACCATGTATACAGCTCTAGGTTCAATACACAGAAAAAGGAAGAATTGAAAATTTTTAACTGGGTTATAAGATGCTATTTTGGTTACTATTCTATATAATCACTCAAATTTTCAACTCACTCATTATGTTTACAAAGTATGAATTCATGTGTGGAATCTGGAAAGGACATTGGAGAGATAAATTGAAGGACCACCTCTTGTTCCCAGCTTTCCTCAGTTGCCTATAATTCTTTGTGTGGGGTTGAGACCTCATGAGCCTTTCCCCTGCCCACTTTGGCATGTCCACTGGTGTCATCCTTGTTCAGCTCGTGTTGGGCAGTCATGTTGCTGAGACTTTATAGATGGAATTTCTGATGGTCCTAAGAGTTGAAATGTAGTACATATACACTATGGAATAGTATTCATTTGGACAGAAAAATGAAATGATGAACTTTGAAGTAACTGGAACTAAAAACATCAAATTGAGTGAGGCAACCCTGACCCTGAAAGACAAAAGTCGAATGTTCCTTTCTGTTGGAAGCTCCCAGCTCTAAATCTTTGGATATGAGTACCTATGCTGTAGTAACTACAGAAACCAGGAAGGTAAGAGGATCATTTTGAGGATGGGGGGTTGGAGTGAAATACAGAGTGAAACAGCAGGGGACAAGCAAGTTCATCTGGTAAATGGGAAAAAGGGTTGGTCTTCAGGAGAAAGAAGGAGGTAGGTACTAAGTGTGACATTTTCAAAAGAGCATAGAGGACAGGATATTAGCACACTAGAAAATACAATTGTCTACAATCTCCTCTCTGTCTACAGTAACCACCACCCTTCCCCCATGCAAAATACACTAATCCCCTCCTCCAAGACTCCAAAGTCCATTGACATTTTAGCAGCAGTCCAACTCCCAGGTCTTTTTATCTAAATCGAGTCCAGGTGAGATGAAGATCCTCAGTTCTGATTCTTTGAGTTTATTTCTTTGAGCCCTTCCTAACATGAAGACATAAAGCCAAACATAATTGTTCCGTGCAATTTAGCTGGCCACATGTTGTAACTGTTCTACCCTACAAGTTGAGAATTACTGTCTAGTACTCCTTACTAAGTAAGCCTCTAGTCTTCTGTTCTCAAAGTCTGGGACACTTTGGTCTTGTTTGTTTGGGTGGGTGAGTGGGGCAGGGCTAGGAGGAAACAGGAGCAAAACCAAACCCAGGAGTGGATAGAGTTGGTAGAGTGGTAGGCTAACACATGTGAAGCCTTTGGCTTAAATCCCCATTACTACATAAACTAGGCACAGATGTACACATAGGTAATGCTGGCAATCAGAAGGTAGTGACAGGAGATCAGAAGTTCACAGCTATTCTCAGCTACATAGAAATTTCCAAGGCAGCCTGGGATACATGAAAGCCTGTCTCAAAACAATAATATCCTCATATTTGCAGCTAACTCAATTAAATGGTTTTCTCAGGTTTCTTCATGGAATAGTCTCAGAGTACAAACCCATTTTGTGATGTGTCTCTGTTTCATTCCTACTTGAAAACTTCTGGTGCAATAGGCATAATTTAGGGGAAAACTGAACTTTACAATATGCATATACAAGAAATTTAGCACTTCCAAATAGACACACTGTTATACAAGTTCCAGGTGAGAGAGGGTAGCAGATGCCATTTAAACTCAAGGAAACCTGTGTCTTGAAAAGTTATAATCATACACCAGTGGTTGGAGACAGTTCTTCAGATGAGAATTGCTAGCAGATAGGTACAAATAATCTTGTGTGAGATACTCTGTGAATGAAACCCAAATTATCAAATGAATTGGCAGATTACTCTATAGACAATTAGTTGACAGTATCTACTTAGAAAATATGTACACCATCATTTGCCTCTAAACATTAATTAGTATATGGCCTTTGAAGAAAATGATAGAATTATTTCTGAGGTTTCTGTTGATCTTATATCTGGAAGTATGGGATTTAAAAATCATAAAAGTTCCTGAATTAATGACTATCCAGCAAATTGTTGATATGTCTTTACCAATGTTAATGTAGACTTGAGAACTAATATCACCTTGATAAAATTTTTTTCAACAAACTTTCTGCACTGTTTCTCCAAAACAGAGGCATAGTTTACATAATTCCCTTATACTTGCAGCAATAGATATTAAAATACATCCCCTTAAGGTTTAGTTTGCATAATTTAATGACAAACCAAACCATTTAGGTATACCCATAAATAATAATAAATTAAACATGTATTTTGAAACATGGAAATGAAGTTTATTTATAAATTAGTTTTGGATGAATGGAAGAATCGTTTTTAAAATCCTATGTTAAATGTTGTGCCAGGAATGGAGAGATGGCTCAGTCATTAAGAGTACTTGGATTAGATTCTTAGCACCCACACATAGCTTTCAACTATCTGTAACTCAAGGTATTTGGTGTCCTTTACTGATCTTGTAGGCACCTGACATACACATATGTGGCACACAGACATGCATGCAGGCAAAACACTTATACCCATATGATTTTAAATATGTGATGTCATCATAAATATATTTACTATTTGATGAAGGGTATTGGATTGAGGGCCTCATATATTCTAGGCAACTACTCTGCCATAAAGCAATGGCCCTATTATAAAGATTTTTTTTTTTTACTATTAAAAAAATCATGTCTGGAATGATAGCTCAGTTGATAGAGTATTTGCCTTACAAATATGAAACTCTGATGTCAGGTCATTAGCACCCTCATAAAATACTGGCATATTGGTGTCTGCCTGCAGTCCCAATGATGGCAAGATGACAGCTGGAGACAAAAACTCTTTGGAAACTCCCGAGCCAGTTAGCCTGGAACACTTTGTGACATTACAGGCCACTGTGATACCCTTTCCCTAAACAAAACAGTGAAAGCTAACTGAGCACAAGTACCTGAGGTTGTCCCCCATGCTCAACATGCACTTGCAGTTACACATACAGAGAGAGAGAGAGAGAGAGAGAGAGAGAGAGAGAGAGAGAGAGAGAGAGAGAGAAGAAATACTCATAATAGTACCCAGGAGAGGTAAAATTATCCTACAGTCTTTGCTTACTTATTGAGCTACCACATGAATTCTGCTTCATCCTATCGCAGACTGAGACCCTCTATGTGGATCTCTTATTTAACTCTCCACAGTCAAAAATCATAGAACATGAATAGCATGTTCTGCAACCTATAATTCCACAGGAACTGAATACACAAACATGACATATTTAGAAGCAATACTTTAGTTGTTTCATTAAGACATCACTAGAGGGGACCTGGGGTGCATGGAGCTCAGTATTGGAACTGGAGCAAGATTAGCATGCATGGATACAGATTCAGTTCCTGGGATACCCAAACAAAAAAACAGTACCAGAAAAATAATTAACTATTTTTTAGAAGGAAATGATTTAAAAATCCATCATACTACTATATTATCTAGTAGTGCTATTTTTGCATATTTGTCCAGTGAGTGAATGCCTCTTAAGAATATTTTACATGAGTTAGTTAATAAACTCTTTATATATTCCCATAGAGATGCAGGCCTCACATTTAAGACATGATCGTATGTAGCCTGGGATAGTCCCAAACTTGCTATGTAGTAAAGCCTGATCTTGAATTCTGATACCCCTGTCCACATTTTGTAAGTATTGGGATGTTCACCTAACACATCTAACAATAGCAGAACATTTTATATACCCTATCTATTGGAAAATGTAGAAAAATGAGTCTCTCGGTCCTTATCTATCTGTCCCCCCCCCCTCTGTTTCTCTGTCTCTCTGTCTCTATGTTTCTGTCTCTGTGTTTCTCTCTCTCTCTCCTCTCTCTCTCTCTCTCTCTCTCTCTCTCTCTCTCTCTCTCTCTCTCTCTCTCTCTCTCTCTCTCTCTCTCTCTCTCTCTCTCTCTCTCTCTCTCTCTCTCTCTCTCTCTCTTTCTTGTTTTTGGAGAGTCACTCATGAATATGTTTTGATACATGCCTAGATGTGATGATTTAGTGACAGCACAAGCACATGGCATCACTTTATAACTCACAGTGGTATATAATTTAAAATTTTAAGTTTGCTTGTTTTGGTGTGAAGTTTGTTGTTGCAAGCTTCTAACCCAAGCACACAGGAACAGCGTTAGAAAAATCACTAATTTGTGACCCAAACTCAAAAACAGAACAATGCATTTAGTTCTGAAAATAACCGTTTAATATTTCTGAACCTTTAATGATCACAAAAACTGAAATCATAAAGAATAAAATTGGGTAAGGGAGATGACCAAACCAATTAGTTTTTTTTATATATATAATTATTGACTGGGTTTTTTGTTTTGTTTTGTCTTTGAGACAACATCTCATCATGTAACTGGCTGTCATGAACCTCACTATGTGGGTAAAGATGACCTTGAACTCACAATGATCCACATACTACTACTTTTTGAGTTTGGGGACTAAAGGCATGCACCATTATGTCTGGCTATTCTTGTTGATTTTTTGTCTAATAGCACTACCAGTTGTAAATGGACCATGGAACTCACTATGTAGATCAGGCTGGCATCAAAGTCACAGAGATCTGCCTGCATCTGTGATGCTTAATGAAATAAAATACACCTACTTAGTAAATTTAAAATAATGTTACCACAAATTTAAAGTAATCAAATCATCAAAGAAATCAAAAGAAATTAAGTCTAAAACTCACTTGTAACATTCAAGTTCACTCTGAAATCAAATATAATGTTCAAACTCATGCAGATCTGAAGCTGGTTATAATAAATTCTTACAACTAAAGAGCATAGTAACACACTTGAGAAATGGAAGCACAACATAGCATAATTTCTAGTATATTAAAGTTCATTATTTAGTCAATTTCTATGAAATATGCATAAACACTAGTTTTTGATTTTACTCTTTGTTGAATATAAACCTATTTTTAGAGTCATTGTCAATATATTCATACATGTTTGCTGTTCATTGAAAAACCACTGTATATTCATGTCCCTTGTAATAAAAAGTATAATGGAAATCCAGTTTACTAAAATTCCAGATTATTTTTAATACCAGATCTTTTGATATTTAAATTTTTAATTGAAACATTGAAGTGAATTGGCAACAGAAACAACAACAACAAAAACACTGTTAGGTTACAAAGATGCTGGTTTGAATTTTTCATAGCATTGAAATTATGTGTCATACATATAAAGCATGTATGACACATAACACTTTTGCCTGTTTTGGCTAGTCAACATCTTATATAAAGAGGCTGAATTATTCCACACATCAGCTGGCTGATCCATACCTGTCTTTACTTGCCTAACATGGTAGCTGTCAGGGAAACATTTTCTGTTCTTCCTGGGCACTCATAAATTACTTTTAAACCCAAACCAGTTCCTGTGCAAGGATGAACCTGACAGCAATCAAGGCAATTTTTTTTTTTGCATCTCTGTTCAGAAGAATGAAAAAAAAAAAAAGACATCCAGTTAGCAGTGACTGAGAAATTCATATCCCAAATTTATACTAGAATTGTCCAGTTATAGAAAAATCATACAAAGTTGCATTGAATCTACGAAGCAATATTGGTGACTTGACTACAGCAATACCAGTCAGAACGTGGCTATGTCAACACTGGTGGCCTACAAGTAAATTTGAGAGAAGATATTGGCAAAAAGCTATATACTTGTTTTCATGTATATCATGAAAAATAAATAATTATATTAAAATGTTTTAACAGATATTACCTTACTATAATGAGTAAAAAGTATTCCAGGCTATTCATTTATTTGGAATGACCTTTCCTTTTATTTTGCCTCTTTCTCCCTAAAAGTCCTTTCCTAATACTACTACTAGACAGTACTACTTGTTTTTTTATTCTTATTGCCATATTGTTTTGCACACACACATAATATCAAACATCACAGTATATTATACTTTGTAATGTTTGTAAACACACTGATCTCTACCAAATCAAGAACTCTTAAGTTCTTAAAGATCAGAGTCAAGTATTCATATTCTTATTGCTTAATAAAGCTGTTAGACTTTGATAATTGCTAAGGGACTACTTGTGGAAAAAATAGGCATGAATTACAGCAGTGGTAAGGATATTCTATCAGCATTGATCTTCTATTTCTCAATTAGAGGCAAGATGGTACTATATCCCAGGGAGAACTGAAAATTTAAAACTTCCAGACAATAAGTTAATCATAATTAATTTACTATCAAATTAATTACATTAGCAAAATTTTATAGACTGAATTTTCTTATAACAATAGATTTCTGAAGCAATATCCAAAAGCAGAACTTCCAAACAAACAAGAAATGTTAAAAGAACTGAAACGTGGTAGGAAGAATTGAGGTTCTGGTCAAACTGATTTTAGTTAGAATTCTATTTTCTTCTCTTACTAACTGAAGTATTTGTAAATTGAGAATCAGAGGTAATTCATGTAAATTATAACCATAATTAACATATGGTAGCACCTTACAAATTGAAACTATTGTTATCATTTTTTTTAATATAAATAAATTTGGGAAGTACATTTTTAATACTCTTCTAGGAGTGACTCTATGATATGTGACCTAAGAAGTAGAATTTTCTGTTCTCCTGTTCTTACATTCCAATCTTCTTCATGATAGCACTGTGATTATTACCTGAACAACATACACCAAGAACCAGTCTAAAGCACAACTGAGTGTGCTTCCTCTCCCTCTCCCTTCCTCTTTTGCTCCCTCTTCCTTTCCCTCCCCCTTTCTTTTAAGTTCCTGGTATAGATCTTCCTAATACAAGGAAATACATCATTTTCTAATTCACACTTTCTTGCAGGCAAGCAGATAATTGTTTATAATTAAAAAGCTTTTTCATCCAATTTCTACAGAGTTAGAGTAAATCACAATGCTGTCAAGCCAGGAAAGTACTTAATTAAGCACATGAGGTGACAATGAGTCAGTGTACTTCATTGGGAAAAAATATATAGACCAAAAGTTGAAGTAGGAGACCCAGTTTCACAACTTAACTTTGCAAATAATACAAGTGGAAATCTCAAGTGAGTTCATCATTATGCACATCAGCTTCCTATATGTGGATGATAAATTCTAAGCTAAGACGCTGGTTCACATTTTAGAAAAGTAAAACTATATTCTACATATTAATGTAAACAGGGTAGGTGTTCAGAGAAATGAATAAACATTTCCCTATAAAAAGTGGAACTAGCTAGGCTATGTGGATGCACATCTGTAATTCCAGAACTTGGGGCTGGGGAAGGAGGACCATGAGTTACAGGCCAGCATGTGACAGTCAGAGATGTCTTGCCTCGAAAAAAAAAACAAAACAAAACAAAAACACCCTACCCTCATCTCCACCAGAAACCATCAATTGCTGATGGCCACACTTCAGTATCCTTATCACAATTTTTAAGAGTTCTCTTCAATGACTTCCTATCTTAGGCTGTTATTTTTGGGGGATGGGGGATTATCATAGAAGCCTTCTATGTCTCTCTTTATCAACTATGAATTAGCATATGAGTATCACCACCAAAGTCACTTCTTTACTCTTTACAGTCAGTGGGAGTATAGATCAGGGACTTTCACATGGTTTCTAGTGACAACACAGACATGGACATCCACAGGACTGCTGGTGTCAGCAAATGCTGTGGACTTCAGCATGGTCTCTGGTGAATGTACAAATCATGGGCTTCAACATGGCCCTCTGACACAACACAGGCAATGAACACCATCATATTTCTCAATGGCTACACACACAGGCCATGCACATTAAGAAGGCCTCTGGAGTAACATGGAACACAGAGACCAGTATGATCCTTGTGGTGCCCAGCCCATGAACATCAACATGGCCTCGAGTGGCAGTACAGACCATATATATATACCTGGCCTTCAGTGGAAACATGGGGCTCCTCCTCAACAGGGCTCTTGGTTGCCATAGGACCATGGACCCCAGCCTGAACCACAGCCATCAACATGTCCTCAGTATCCTAATGAAACACACACACACACACACACATACACACAAATGTTTGAAGACAAAGATAGCAACTAACTTGATTTTATCATTACACATTATGTTTATGTTTTGAATTGTCATGATGAACCCTATAAATGCTTACAATGATGAGATATGAATAAAAAATGTGAGAGGCTTCATCTAACAACAAATGGAAACAAATGCAGAGACCCACAGCCAAACATCAGATAGGGCTCAATGGTTCTTGTGAAAGAGTGGGGGATAGGATAGAGGGAATCAAGGACAATATAAGAAGACCTACAGAGTCAACTAACCTGGGCCCATGGGACCTCAAAGAGACTGAACCACTAACCAAAGAGCATGCATGGGCTGGACTTAGCACCCCTTACAGATTTGTAGCTGATGTACAACTTGGTCTTCATATGGGTCTCTAAACAGGTGAAGCAGGGGTCTTTCTCTGACTATGTTTGCCTGGCATTGGATCCCCTTCCCTATCTAGACTGCCTGATTGGGCCTCAATGGGAGAAAATGTGCTTAGTCCTGCTGCAACGTGATGTTCCAGGTTGGAATGGCACCCAAGAGGACTTCCCCTTCTCCAAGGAGAAGGCGAGGGGGTAACAGGGGATGAATTTGCAAGAGTGGCACTGGGAAAAGAGGAGGGGTTATGCAATAGGGATAAAAAGTGAATTAATAAATTAATCAATGAAAATGTGAAATAGCTTAGAAAAAAAGAAATAAGTACAATGGAAGAATAAAGAATGTGGTAAAACAACCCACACAAAATAAATACAAATGGCCATAGGACATAAAAAGATATTCAGTTTCACACAATGGCTTGCAAATCAAAAGGAGAGGATCACCTCACCAAGTCACAAAGCAGAATCCTTTTAAACATATTAAATGCTGGTCATGGTAAGAGAAGTGGGCATATTCCTATACTGGTAAGAGTATCTCACCCCCCCCCGCCCCCAGTCATCTTCTGTTTGTTTCAGTCTTTTAGTTTGGCTCATTTCCTTTCTTCTCCTTGGAATTCCTTTGTTTCACACACAAGATCTAACAATTTGTATGAACAACTGCTTGAGAGGAACAGATGTGAGGACTTAGATAAGTTCTTGAAATGGAAACAAAGCAAAAGTCATAATTTAAGAACAGTTTCCTGTCATGTTACAGATAAAGTTGAGCTGACAAAATCAATAAGTTTATACATTTTATGGGCAAAACTTAGCCTAAACTCACAAAACAATGGCTTCAGCTTTAATATTTAAACAATTGTTCATAAATTTTCATAAAGCAAAACCCTCACAATCAAAACACATTTCATCATTTTAAAGAAGTCTCCAGCAAGGGCCTTAAACTGGAAAAATTAAGCCCTGAAAAGGAGGTCATCTGAACTAGAAAATAATGCAGAAAGGACCAAGGGAATCATTATATTTTCCCTTTAATCTGAAGTAGAAACTTACCTGCATTATGAAGAATACTAAACAGTATGTAATCCAACAAGTAGAATATTTAATGAATATATCTTAAAAACATCTTATTTCCACTTAGTCAATTTAACTCTGAAAATAAAGAGTCCTAAGGATATATTTAGTTTCCCTGAAATAATGAAAACACATAATTTTAGATTGATAATATTGCCATTATAATATGTGGGAATTGAAGACAAGTATTTGCTTGGGCAGCTGGATATTTCAATATAAAATATAATTTCTAACCTTTTTAGTAATTGAGAAAAGGAAATGTAATTTTTTTAACAAAGGAAGCAAGTATGAACCAGCTTTATAAAAACAAGCTAAAACAAACAAACAGGGAGATGACTTACCGGGTAAAACTCATTTGCAGTGAAAGCCTGATGACCTGAGTTCAATCCCCAGAAGCAACAGAGGAAGTAGACAGCACCTGACTCCGGAGTTGCCCTCTGATCTTCACATGCTCATTGTTGGCAATCTTAAACACACATACACACACACAGGGGGGGAATGGGGCGGGAGACAGAGGCAGACTCTCACAAAAAACTAATAATAAAAATGTTACCTATTGTTACTTTATAAGTTCGAGGTCAGCTTGGTCTTCCAGGACAGCCAGAGCTACACAGAGAAACCCTGTCTGGAAAAACCAAAACCAAAACCAAAAAAAAAAAAAAATCATATATAAAACCAACCAATCTAAGAGACAAAGTTTGGAGCTGAGACAAAAGGATGGACCATCTAGAGACTAGACATATCCAGGGATCCATCCCATAATCAGCCTCCAAACGATGACACCATTGCATACACTAGCAAGAATTTGCTGAAAGGACCCTGATATCGCTGTCTCTTGTGAGACTAGGCCCGGGGCCTAGCAAACACATAAGTGGATGCTCACAGTCAGCTATTGGATGGATCACAGGGCCCCCAATGGAGGAGCTAGAGAAAGTATCCAAGGAGCTAAAGAGATCTGCAACCCTGTAGGTGCAACAACATTATGAACTAACCAGTACCCCGGAGCTCTTGACTCTAGCTGCATATGTATCAAAAGATGGCCTAGTCGGCCATCACTGGAAAGAGAGGCCCATTGGACATGCAAACTTTATATGCCCCAGTACAGGGGAACGCCAGGGCCAAAAAGTGGGAGTGGGTGGGTAGGGGAGTGGGGGCGGGAGGGTATGGGGGACTTTTGGTATAGCATTGGAAATGTAATTGAGGAAAATACGTAATAAAAAAAATTTAAAAAAAACCAATCAAAAAAAAAGTTTTCTTGAAAAATAAATAAATGGTGAATTAACATATCCCACTGCTTTCCAGGGTGGTTTAATATTTTAAGAACACAAAGATGTTACTATCACCCACTCAAAATATTTGGTTCACTCCTCTCTTTCTGTCTCTATTTTTCTCTGCCTCTCTCCCTACCTCTCCCCTGTTGTGCGTGCGTGTGTGTGTGTGTGTGTGTGTGTGTGTGTGTGTGTGTGTGTGCACGCATGCACTCACACACATTTTTAGGGGAGCAAAGTGTTGATTTCCAATTATAAGTTAACAGCCCACCATTGAGAGAAGTAAGGAAAGGAACTCAGGTCCCCACTGGTGACTGAACAATGAGTTTCAGGGATCTATCTCTCCAAACCCCTGCCATGAGTTTTGGTTACAAGTGAGTACTAATGTACCTGGATTTTAAATGGGTACTGGGGAACTGAATTCAAGTCCCCATGGTTTTAAAAGCAGCAATTTTATACTAACTGACTCATGTTTGCTCTTCCCAAATTTCCCTTAGGAAGTAATTTTATGGTGATTATTCCCTGATGGATATCATTTTCTCTTTTGCTGCCCTCTGCCTTTGATTGTAAACTCTGGAGTACTTGTTTACATATAATATATATATATATATATATATATATATATATATATATATATATATAAAGTTTTTTGAGGTCATACAATTAAATCACTGTATTCACCCTCTCTTTACTAACTCTTCACAGATAAACCCCCTTTTCATTTGTTCTCAACCTTGTGTCCTTTTTATCACTATCAAGGCAAATTTGTACTGCCTAAATATTGTTGGATATGTGTGGCCTTCCACCAGTGCATGGTCAACTTATCAAATAATACACAGTATTATAAGTGCCATAGACTTCTAATTCCCCCCAAATTAAAAAAAAATCTACTTACATTCTATGATATTAGTGTTTATCTTTACGCATTGCCGACTTTTTAAATCTCAGATTTACCTTCATCTCCATTCTATGTATATGTAAACTGAAAAAACCTGCAAAAAACCCTCTTGAGATTTTAATAATTCAGAAGAAAATTAAGCAGTAAATAGGGTTACACAGGACTTAATATAAAATGACCTGTTAAGTCAGTAGTTGCAAGGCCAGAAACTAGAAAAGGAGAAAAAAAAAACTCACATGTTACAAAGTTAGAAAATCTATTACTATGAATGTCTTTTAAAAGCAGCATTTAACAACTTTAGCCTCTAGTTAAAATGGCATCAGGTTACTTGATTGAATATTTATTCTTAGAGAAGGCATTGATTTCACACACACAATCTATTCTACAGGCTACTGTTTTCTCAGTGGAAAGAGATTGCTTCTAATCAGGTCTCACTGGTGTCTGAGGCTCTGAGAAACAGATGCTTCCTTGGAAATAAGCTCTCCTTTCAAATATTCAAACAGGAAGCCAAGGGCATTTGTCAATTGCTGTGTGCTTTCTTTTATAAGAGTAGTCTGCATAGGTGAGGCTTCTAAGGAGCCAGAAGAAACCTGAAGCAGGAATATAGGAGGTCTGCCCTAACCAGGGATGCAGGAGACCTGCTCTAACCAAAGGCACAGGAGGCACCCTTAAACCAGAGACAGCACTACTTCCTCCCAGACTGACTCTAACCCAGTTACCTGACTCCAAGGAGGCTGGCTTCTGTCAGAGACACCCAGACCAGTTAACACCAGAGATAGCCAGATGGCAAGAGGTAATCCCAAGAACATAAGGGACAGAACCCAATGTAATTTGGCACCATCAGAACCCAGTTCTTCTGCCACAGCTAGCCCTGGATACTCTAACACTCCCAAAAAGCAAGATTCTGACATAAAAATCCCTTCTCATGATGATGATAAAGATCTTTAAGGAGAACAAAAATAACTCCCTTAAAGAAATACAGGAAGTGCTTGCTTCAGCAGTACAGATACTAAAATTGGAGTGATGCAGAGAAGATTAGCATGGCCTCCACGCAGGTATAACATACAAGTTCGTGAAGTACTCCATATTTTTAGAACACAAATGCCAGTCCAGGCTACTATACCCAGCAAAACTCTCAATCACCAAAGATGGAGAAACCAAGATATTCCATAACAAAACCAAATTTAAACAGTATCTTTCTACTAATCCAGCCATACAGAGATTCCCCAACATGAGGAGGGTAACTACACCCAAGAAAACACAAAAAATTAAACAATTCACAACAAACTAAAAAGAGAATCACATGCACATAATACCACCTCCAGCAACAAAAATAACAGGAACTAACAGTCATCTGTCTTTAATATATCTCAAGATAATAAAATAATAATAATAATAAAAAGATATAGGCTAACAGACTGGATACATAAACAGGACCCAGCATTTTACTGCACACAAGAAACACACCTCAGTAACAAAGACAGATACTACCTCAGCGTAAAAGACTGGAAGAACATTTTCCAAGCAAATGTTTCCAAGAAACAAGCTTGAGTTGCCATTCTAATATCCAATAAAAGAGCCTTTCAACCAAAAGTTATCAAATGAGATGGGGAAGGACACATTATATTGATCAAAAGAAAAATCCACCAAGAGGAAGTTTCAATGCCCCAAATGCAAGGGCACCCACATTAGTAAAAGAAATTTTACTAATGCTCAAAATACATGTTGAACCTCACACAATAATGGTGGGAGATTTCAACACCCCACTCTCACCAAAGAACAGGTCATTGAAATGGAAACTAAACAGAGACACAGTGAAACTAACAGAAGTTATGAACCAAATAGATTTAATAGATATATTCAGAGAATTTCACACCCAAATAAGAGAATATATTTTCCTCTCATCATCTCATGGAACCTTCTCTAAAACTGACCCTATACTGGACACAAAACAAGCCTCAACAGATACAAGAAGCTTGAAATAATCCCATGCATTCTATCTGATCACCATGGACTAAGGCTAGATTTCAATAACAACAAAAACAACAGAAAGTCCACATATCCATGGAAACTGAACAACTCTCTGCTCAATGATAAGTTTGTCAAGGAAAAAAAAAGAAAGATATAGTATTCAATAAAAGTGAAGACACATACACAAATTTATGGGACACAATGAAAACAGTGTTAAGAGGAAAATTCATAGCACTAGGTGACTTCATAAAGAAATTGGAGAGATCCCATACAAGCAACTTAACATTACACCCGAAAGTTCTAGAAATGAAAGAAGCAAACACACCCAAGAGGAGTAGAATGCAGGAAAAAATCAAACTCAGGGCTGAAACCAACCAAGTAGAAACAAAGAGAACTATATAACAAAACCAAGAGCAGCTTCTTTGAGAAAATCAACCAGATAAATAAACCCTTAGCCAAACTAACTAAAGGGCACAGAGACAATATTCAAATTAACAAAAACAGAAATCAAAAGGGAGAGATAACAACAGAAACTGAGGAAATTCAAAAAATCATCAGAACCCACTACAAAAACCTATATTATATAAAACTGGGAAATCTAGATGAAATGGATGATTTCCTGGATTGATACCACATCTGAAAAGTTAAATCAAGATCAGGTAAACTATTTAAACACTCCCATAACCCATAAGGAATTAGAAATAGCTATTCAAAACCTCCTAACCAAAAAAAAAAAAAAAAAAGAAATCCCAGGAACAGATGTTTTTAGTCAAAATCCTACCACATCTTCAAAGAAGAGCTAATAATACTACTCCTCAAATTATTCAACAAAATAGAAACAGAAGGAACACTACCTAATTCACTCTATGAAACCACTGTTACTCTGATACATAAACCACACAAAGACCCAACAAAAAAAGAGAATGTCAGACCAACTTTGCTTATAAATAGTGATGCAAGAATAATCAATATAATTCTCAAAAACCAAATCCAGGAAAACTGAGCTTGTAGTTTTATGCTCTACCAGCCTTTACTCTGGGAGGTAACCATGCTACCAGCCTCCTCCCAGCTTCCCTTGAATCCACTGTTAAAAGATACAGACACACAGTTGTCTAATTTAAACTTGCCTTCTGGCACAATTGCTGGGTGCTGCTATCTCCTGACTGGAAAAGAAGCCCTTATAAATTTCTTATCTCTGTCTCTCCCACCTGCCCTAAATTTCAGAAGCTAGGCCTATCTAGCTCTTGACAAACATCCTTGACCACCTGCCTAAAGTAATTGCCACAGGCCCTAGCTCCTCCCAAGACCTCACGTGGTTGCCTGAAAGCAGCCTTATTTGTGATAGCAAGAAGCTGGAAACAAACCAGATGTCTCTCAACTGAAGAATAAATACAGAAAATGTGGTTCATTTACACAATGGAAATACTATTCAGCTATTAAAAACAAAGACATCATGAATTTTGTAGGCAAATGGATGGAACTAGAAAATATCATCCTCAGTGAGGTAACTTGGATCCAAAAGGACATGCATGGTATGTAGTCACTGATAAGTGGATATTAGTCAGAATGTACAGAATACCTAGGATAAAACTCATAGACCCTAAGAAGTTTAACAAGCAGAAAGGCCCAAGTAAGGATGTTTCCCATACCACTTAGAAGGGGGGAGAAAATAATTGTGGAAAGCAGAGGGAGGGAGGGAGGGAGGGACCATGGTGAGAGAAAGGAGGGGGAAAAGGAGACTAGGATCATGTAATGGGGAGGGGAACAGGAGAGAACAAGAGAATGAATGCAAATAAACTGCCTCAGGGGATGGGAGCTGAGGGGCCCTCTAGAAAGTACCAGAGACCCTGGAGGAGAGAAACTCTCAGGACTTAATGGGAGTGACCTTAACCAAAATGCTCAACACTGGGGAAAAGGAACTCAAAGAGTCCACCTCCAGTAGATAGACAGGGCCTCAAGTGGAGGATCTGGGTTACTAACCCACAGTCAACATTTCTGACCCAGAGTTGTTCCTGTCTGAAAGAACTGCAGGGACAAAAATGGAGAAGAGACTGAAGGAAAGGCGGTCCAATGATGGGCCCAGCTTGGGATCTACCTTATTGTGTGTGTGGGTGGGGTGGGGTGGGGTGGTGGTGGGGAACAGGACACCAAGGCCTGACACTATTACTGATGCTATAACATGCTTACAGGCAGGAGCTTGGCATGGCTGTCATCTGAGAGGTCCTACCAGAAGTTGACTGAGACAGATGCAAATACTTACACCCAACCATTGAACTGAAGTCGGGGACCACTATGATTGAATTAGGGGAAGGATTGAAAAAGCTGAAGGGGATAGCAATCCCATATGAAGACCAGCAATCTCAATTAACCCAGAGCCCTGGGATTTTCTAGAGACTAAGCTACCAAAGCAGGAGCCTGCACTGGCTTGTCTGAGGCCCCTGGCACATAGATAGCAGAGGTCTGTCTGGTCTGGCCTCAGTGGGAGAAGATATGCTTAATACTTGAGACATTTGAGGCCCAGAGAAGGGGGAGCCCTAGTTGGGAGGAGCACACTTTAAGAGGCAAGGGGGAGGAGAAATGGAATGCGGAACTGTGGGAGGGGAGACAAGGAAGGAAGCAAGGACTGTAATGTAATAAAATAATTGAAAAGAAAAGAAAAGAAAAAGAAATTCAGGAAAACACAGGCGAACAGGTAGAAGCCATTAAAGAGGAAACAAATAAATCCCTTAAAGTAATACAGGAAAATACAATCAAGTAGGTGAAGGAATTGAACAAAATGGCAGAAGACAGAAAAATGTAAATAGAAACAATAAAGAAATCACAAGTGGAGGCAACCCTGGAGATGAAAAACCTAAGAAGGAGATCAAGAGCTACAGATGCAAGTATCACCAACAAAATACAAGAGATAGAAGAGAGAATCTCAGGCATAGATGATATCATAGAACATATTAACACATTGGTCAAAGAAAATATAAAATAGAATTCCTTTTTTAAAAAATATTTATTTATTTTATATATGTGAGTACACTCTTGCTTTTTCAGATCCTATTACAAATGTTTGTGAGCAACCATGTGATTGCTGGGAATTGAATTGAGGACCTCTGGAAGAGCTGTCAGTGCTCTTAACTGCTGAGCCATCTCTTCAGCCCCAAAATATAATTTCTTTAAAGACAGACTTACCTCAGTGAAAGTTCCACAGAATATAGAAGTGCTTCAATCAGTATCTTAGTATTTATTAGTTGTGCATTAAGACAGAAAGTAAAACATTTCAAAATTAAGATTTAAAAGATCTTATATTTTATTCAAGAAAACATAGATGTTATCCATACCAAAATGAACATAAAGTTTATTAGGAAAGTTCAGTAATTTTTCAGGAAAATTGCTAAGATATGAGATTTTAGGTGTTTTTCCCCACAGAAATGAGTTAACAGATGTGTTACTTTTCTTGACTAAAATAATTATCCCTGTGTGTGTACATGTGTATAAATGTGTACGCTTTACACATGGTGGGACTCATGGCTTCAGCTGCATATATAGCAGAGGATGGCCTAGTCAGACAATGGGAGGAGAGGCCCTTGGTCCTGTGAAGGCTCTATGCCCCAGTGGAGGGAAATGCCAGGGCCAGGAAGTGGGAGTTGGTGTGTTGGTGAGCAGGGGTAGGGGGTAGGGCTAGGGGTTTCAGGAGGAGAACAGGGATAACATTTGAAATGTAAATAAATAAAATATCCAATAAAATGTGTACACTTTAAATAAATAAAATTATTTTCAACATTTTAAATAGTGGCATACTTAAGTAAACTATTAAATGAATTTAAGGAAAGTAGAAGACTTTAAAGCTGAATTAAGAAATGTTTTTTTTAAAAAATGAAAAGTTATAGTAGGTGCCCTCCTATATTTGAAACCAGCTTTGAATTTTCAGAACAAAATATTAAAAACAAAACAAACAAAACCCTGCACCACCTCTGATAGATGGCCACAGGCAATGCATTTAAGCTGTCTGTACTTGAGTGTGCTGATCTGCATTACAAGAGTACTTAACTAGAAAATCTCCATTTAGTTTCTTCTAAGTTTTAATGTCTGAAAGTTTAAAATGTAATTGATTTAAATATTAAAATAAAAATTTACTGTTTTGTTTTTTTAATTTTTTTCTTCCACTAGAAGCACACCTTCAAAAGGCACCCTATCAGAGGCTCCTCAGAATTCAGTGTCTTGTTAGTCTTAAACCTGGAGAAAGAAAGTCTTAGATTCTCAGTTTCACAATGTTTCAAGATGCAGTCTCAGGAAAGGGCTACCAGTAAACTAACTCATATCAAAAATGAGTGCTCAGGGCTGATGAGATGGCTCAGCAGGTAAGAGCACCAACTGCTCTTCTGGAGGTCCTGAGTTCAAATCTCAGCAACCACATGGTGGCCCACAACCATCCGTAACGAGATCTGATGCCCTCTTCTGGAGTGTCTGAAGACAGCTACAGCGTACTTACATATAATAAATAAATAAATCTTAAAAAAAAAATGAGTGCTCTGATTGATGCATTGGATTCATTTGGGGCATAACGTTTACCACACACACACACAAAAAAACCCAACTAGTATATTCAAAATATGATTTTTGTTATAGTAAGATTTGTTTTATTATAGGCAAATAATATTAAGCAATTTTCAGATGTTTTTTCACGTTTTAGCATATAGCAGGAATGCTAATGATAACCAAGTGTAACCAAAGCCAGAGGTACTTTAACATGGAAAAGATGATATTTATTACCATTCAGTACCTTTGTGATTCCCTTGTATGTAAAATAGTGCATCGAGAATATTTTTATTATTCATATATATATATATATATATATATATATATATATATATGAAGTGAATGTGCAGAACATCTGAAGATCGTTTTTTCCTCTTAACTCCCTCCCATCCCTTTTCTCATAAGCACATAATGTTAATATTTTATTTTAGATTCTCTGTGGCAAACATTCTTAATGTTGATATATTTAATCTGTAAATTTTACATCTTCCTAACCCATTTCCCACTGGTTACTGAATGGACATGCTACAGTTACTCTAAATTGTGACAGTCATAGTAGGCATACTTAATAGCTAAGGGAAATTATCCTGTGGATAATTGCCAGGCAATCAGTATTCATAGCTTTTAATAAAAAAAGAGAAACAAACTAGTGTAATTTTACAAATAAGTGATCCATTAAAAAGTCTCACATTGACCATTGCATGAAATAAAATTCAGACTGTGTAATAATTTATAAATTTTGGAAAAATAATTTGTAACTATGGTAAACTTTGCAGGAGAAACCTGGCATCTGATGTGATGAAAAATATCCAGGAAAGAAAAACAAGTTTGAGTCAATTTCCAGTCAAAGTTGGGCATGACTAGATGTGCTGTTACATGCATTTCATAGGAACACTTGGGGACAGAGGCAGATGGATCTCTGTGAGTGACAAGCCAGCTTCATGTAAGTAGAGTTTCAGGTCAGCCAGGGTACATAGACCTTGCTTGTGGAACTTGGTGATTTAATCTAAATTATATAATATGGGCTTTGGTGTGCTGAAATGATTAGCAAAAGCTTTGATAAAAAAGTAATACTAGGGGGCTGGAGAGATGGCTCAATGCTTAAGAGCACCTACTGCTCTTCCAGAGGACCTGAGTTTGATTCCCAGTAACCACAGGATGGCTCACAACCATCTCTAATGGGATCTAATGCCCTCTTCTGGTATGTCTGAAGAGAGCAATGGTGTACTCGTATACATAAAATAAATGAATAAATCGAAGAAGAAGAGGAAGAAGAAGAAGAAGAAGAAGAAGAAGAAGAAGAAGAAGAAGAAGAAGAAGAAGAAGAAGAAGAAGAAGAAGAAGAAGAAGAAGAAGTAGTAGTCATACTAGACTAGGACTGCATCCATTGGTATATTTTGTAGGTGACACTGTAAGTAATGGAGCTTCAGACACAGGTCACAAAGGCCAAGAACTAAAGGAAGTTGACTGGCACAAAAGACACCCATCTTGTTTACTACTCAAAAGAATTATGGGGGTGGAGTGAAGAGCTAGATAAAAGTTTCACATTTAGGCAATCTGAAAAGCAGAAATCACAATTTGGACAGGTTGAGCTCCAGGGAGGAAAGACTGACCAAAGCAGAAAATAGCTGACAAACCTGAGAGGTGCCAGAGCTCACTCACTCTGACAGCATATTTAAAGTTGCCTTCAACTTGAGATTTACTTCCCTGAGTTCATCTTCATCATTTGTTTCAATTTACTCGGACTGGGCAGTCTGTTCCCTTAACAAGTCCAAACTTTGCCTCTGCAGTGTTATAGAGTAACTATCTCCACAAATGTTCAGGGCCAGATACCAAAAGCCTTCTTCAAACGCTTTTGAAAAGGAGCCTTCCCACCTCACCCCCACGGCATTATTAACTATAAACTTCACAATTCATATAATATATGCAACTTTGATTTGTAAATACATATGCATCTGTTTTCTCAATCCTACAGAGCTACAAAAATCCTAAAGGGCAGAAACTGTGTACTGCCACTTTGCATGCCACAGGGGGTTGCATTTTTATAAGCCAGTCTACAAAAACAAAAATCTAACCCACAAAATAATGGTAAATAAGAATACGTTGAATGGATACATTCGATCGCTAACACATTTTCATTCTCTTCATTTTTCCCTTATCCTATGAGACAATTCTTATATTGAAACCAATTTTCTCTCAGAAAATCAAATTACTGAAATATACCTAGGTTCTTCCAACTATGCTTTCACTTAAAGGTAACTAAAAGGCACATCTGGAGCCTGGTCAGATGACACATAACTGCAGGCCAAGGAAGCAAATGTAAATGCGCCTTTCAGTTGTCTACTTGCATAAGAATGCAATGTGAAGTTACTGGAGTAGGTTCAGTAGGTCTTAGGGTAAGTGGTTTGTTTAACTCCCCAGGCTAAACGCTAGGGAAGATGGGACAAAACTCAAAAGGATAGGCTCTGTCAGGGTGCGTTTTAGATTGGACAGATGGTTTGGTAATCTGTAAATCACATAGGTAGTCATGTTTGGTTTGTTTGTTTGTTTGTTTGTGGCAGGATGTCTATTTAGCCTAGAATGACTTGAATCTCAGCATCTCACTGCTACCTTGCCACCGCCAATCCGGGCTAGTACTCTTTGAAATGGACGGTCTGCTTTTTCTTTAAGCTACAGGAACAGAAAAAGAGTTGGGGGAGGGGACACAGTAAAGCAGGGTTTACTAGGTAACTCTGGCTTGCTTGTCATATGTAGACCAGGCTAGTCTTGATCTCACAGTGATCTTCCTGCTTCTGCCTCCCAAGTGCTGGGATCAAAGCCATACACCACTAGGCCGGGGCCTAAATTTCTAAGTTAACTGTTTAAAAGGTTAATTTCCTTTTCTGATTAGACTTTCAGCTTAGGGAATGGAGACTGTTGTTGAAGCACTTTTAAATACAATTAGCTTTTTCAACAACTGAAGCAAAGCACATCTCAAAAAAGGCTGCAGGGACCCAGCTTGCCTAGTTCCAGTAACAATTAGCAGCCCTCAGCGCTCTGTTTTAACCGGAATTTTTTTCTAAGCATCTTATTCTTTTCTTTTCACCAAACGTTTAGGTCTCAGACTCTGACACTAGAAGGCAAATGGAAGATTCTCAGAACAGAAAGCTGCTACGTAAACACTGTCTGAGACTAGAATAGGTTCAGGGGGCACTTCCGTGGGCCAAAAAATAAAAAAAATAAAAAATAAAAATAAAAAAAATAAGAAGACACCTCAAGTTTCAGTAATAAAGATAACGAATGGTTTGGTTTTCTATGTAGTCCTAAATATCATATTTAAATTACAAATCCATTAAAGTCACTGTTTTTCCTCTGGGTAGACCTCTGTTATTACTGACTTCCCGCGTGGCCCCTTTTAATTCTTGCTCGATTCCCTCCAGGCGGAGTACTAGCTCTTTTAGAAGGTAGGCGGCCTGCAGTGGAGTCCTGCTCTTCCAGGTCCCAGATTTATTGCTACTCTCCACCTGAGGGAGGCGCGCAGTTCTGGCACCCTTCTAAAGCCAGGACTACAGTTCAGCATTGGCGGGAAGTTCTCACGACCAGAAACGTTCCCTACTCTTTTTCTGGTCTCTAAACGGGAGATCCTGTCACTCCAACCTCGCCCTTTTGCTAACTGGGAAAGACTGGAGCTTCTGGCTCAATCCGGTCTCAAAAGGGCCCGCCACCCCGCGCGAAGAAGGAAGGGGGGTGGAGATCATGGGGGGGAAAAACCAACTGTTTGAGCTTTCGCTTGTCGTTCTAACTTAAAAAAGGGTAAAAAGGCAAGAAAACTGGATTTCCTGCTGGTCACGTTGGAGCACTAGGCGTCTGCTAAGTGCGTGGACTCCGGCACCCTAGAGGCAGTCAAAGCCGGCAGCATACGAGGGCTTCGGGCAAGTTCGCGGGCCACGCCTTCCGAACCGGCCACCTCCCCTCATTGGCCTGACAGCCTGTCACTCCAACCTGGCTCCCACTTCGGGTAACCATTCACGTAGTTTGGTTGCGTCTTGGCGTGTTTAATGTTGCCAATAACGAGAGATTTTTTTTAGGGGGAGGGGGGACGCGAGTACATATCGTGCTGCAATTAGTTCATTGAAAACTCAGTCGCTCGCGGAGCGGTCAGGCAGAGACTCCTCTCGGCTTTTTTCCCTCCTGCCTAAGGATCTCCTACGGAGAGCTGCAACAATGCCCAAAAGAAAGGTAAGTGAAATGGGAAGATAGACGGGATATTAGCTGCCGAAATACATATTTCCTACCGCAGAGATTTGTATCTTTTTGAAAGATCATTTTGGCTTCTAGTTTGATTTTATGATGTCCTGAATGGAAGGCGAGGGAAAGGTAGCGATCCGTCTGTGTTTGGTTTCAGAAGGTCTCGTATGCAACTGGTAGTTCACTTTTGGCTTGTTTTGTTTAAGCGAGAGAATCGTTTGAGAGGTGTCTCCATGCTGAATTACAAACAGCCATAGCGCTGTGCTGTCGCTTCCTACCCCACCCCCCTTCCTCCGCTTACCCTATTGGAGAACTCTTCTCCCAACCACACTTCCAGCGCCAGCTTCCTCCTCTACCTCCCGTTTTTCTCAGAGAACCGTCCCGTTTGGGGGAACGAAAGCCCTGGCTTTCTCTTGTTTTTTGCCTTTGTTCTTTCCGTTTTCTTTTTTCCTTTTTCCCCCCTCTTCCCTCCTCCACTTCTTGTCATGCCAGATGGCTATGCAATGGTAATCCTGTGCCATTAGGCGGCGCAGACTTCAAACTGTCCTAGAGAAGGGAGAGATTCACCGCTGTAATTAGAAACTTTAGATCTGAGAGATTTGGCACTCTCGGAACTCTCTAGTTAAAGGTGGAAAGGTGATTAGAGAGCCGCGTCCGAGAAACTACTAACAGCGTTGGATGGTGGGGTGGCGTGAGATTAGTTCACTTTAGACATGGGGAGTTGATCCGAGCTACCAAGGGCTACAGGTCTTCTGTAACCCTTCACTTCAAAATTCCTGTCTCCGCGCACATATAAGTTGAAACTCAGTGTTTGTGTGTTCCTCCCCTCCCCCTCCCCCGAGTATCTTACAACTAAAATGGAATGCTATTTCATTGCTTGGTGAAATCATAAAATGAAATTCTGTGTTAATGTAAAAGCCTTATGATTGTTTATATATTCTTGTGAATCCGTCCGCCTTCCGTATTCCTAGAACATAGAAATGAGGCTGAAATTCCTCAGTGCTCTGGGGCTGTATCATTGAAATAATAGCCTGGTAATTCCCAGGGTAAAGGGCTACTCAGATACCGAAAGCAATTGTTTCTAATCACCACCCCCCTTCCCGAGGCTCCAGCCGCCAGGCTCTTTTCGTCTTGTGCAATGGATCTTGCTATTTTGCAGAGCTGACAGCAACCTTGTAGCAGGTAGTGGCGGGAAGTTTTAAAATCCGCCTCCTGCTTCTCTGAACAAAACGTTGACGTTAGAACAAAGACCTCCTTCCTTGAAAGTATGGTGGGATTGTTGTTTTGTATGCAGAACTTGAGGAGGAGAATAGTCCATAATCAGTAGAGCTGGTCAGATAGATACAATTGCATAGCAAACATAAGGCAAGAAAGGGAAACTGCAAGAAGCTCCGCCTTCCTTCGTCCCGCCCAACACTTGTTTTGGCTTTAACATTAGAGCAGGTGGATTTCAAAATGAAAATGGTGTGTTCTTAAGACACCTTATTTATTAAAAAATGTTACACTGACCCTTTGTAAACAGGTCTTAAGCATGACTTTGCATCTTGGTCCACATTTCATATTACTAAAACAGTAGGTGTTGAAGAGGGGCTAGAAGCAGCACGTGGCTGCTGGAGCAGGGGCCCAGGGAAAAAGTCACAAGTGTCTAAAGTTGGCGACATTTTCTGCTCTACATGTTTATATTGATGATCCTATTTCTTTTTTGTATTTTCTCCCTCTACATAGGCTGCAGGTGATGTGAGCCAGGAGGTGAGTGTCTTTAGTTTGTGAGTTTCTCTGGGGGGGGGGGGGGATGTACCCATTTTAGAAACTAAAGACACATAACTAGGTAAAAATGCTGGTAGTTATATTTGTACCACATGAGCACTAATGTTGTGTCTGGTGCTGTGTCAAAGTACACTAATAAAAAAAATGACAGATGTTTTGGCATTTCGGACCCTACTGTGCTTGTCATAAGGTCCAGAGAGCACCTTCTTAGGCTCAAATTCTGTTTTGTCAGTCAGTTGGTGAGCAAAAAGGTATATTTTCATTTTAAAATGTGCTCCTTGGAAATAGCCATTTTGCTGATTTATCACAGTGAAAGAAGCTTGCCATGAGATTTTATTCCCTTTAACATGTGAAAGGTTTAGGGGTTGGATCAGATGTGTCTATGACATTTCTTAACAAAATTTATAATCATTTCCTTAATAGCAACATTTACATAGTGCCTCACCAAATATTTTCTCATAAAAATAATTCTAGATTGTATAATTATAATTCTTTTGGCTATTTTTTTTTTCATTTCCAGCCAAAGAGAAGATCAGCCCGACTGTCTGCTGTAAGTGATGTTTATAAAATGCTGCCCATGTATCATGGAATCGAGTTTTTAGATTTGGGAAAGCCTGCATAATATTATGTTTAATACAGGGGTTATTTGGAAGGTTTATGGGAGGAACTTTACACATTAAGGAAAGGGTTCTTTTCCTAGTGCTTGGTTTAAATCATACTTATGGATTTCATTGTTAGTGCTCTTTCTTCAAATATGATTTCTACCTCGTTTCTTATATAATGACATTTTCTGATGCAGATGCCTGTGCCCTTTACACCGGAGTTGAAACCTAAAAGAGCATCAACTTCAAGGGTAAATATTCAAATTAACAAGGCTGCGGAAAATAATTTGTTTAGATATAAATTGTGAAAGTGCACACAGCTGATCCTTTTGTTTTCTTTGTAGCTTGCTTAGACAGAAATCTAATGTATAATACAAGACATATAGATCTGCTGGGTGGTGAATATTTGTATATGTTTTCTGATTGGTAGCTGTGTCTTAGCATTTTTATTTGGTAGTTTCAATACAATATTGTAAATGTATAATAAAAATGTTGATGGGTAGAACCATTAAATGAATATGCCTTTGAGATTTACCAATATTCCTGGGAAAACGAAGGCCATAAACTGCAATAACTCAATAGTGTATTATAGTAATAGCAGTAACTAATATTTGATAACGCTTCAGGAAGTGCTATCATGTTTGTTGCTTTAAATGGAATCAACTGATTTTATATAGACTTCAGTGCTTATATGTTAGAGCTAATGACAGGCTCAAAGAGAAGTAAAATTAATACTAAGTTCACTGTTAATTGCTTTATAAACATTTTTTCTAACAATTACAAGAATCAGAAAAGATTAAAGTTATAAAAATATTTGATGAGGGGAAGCCAGCAAGCAGTGTTCCTCTGTGGCTTCTGCTTCATACCTGCCTCCAGATTCCTGCCCTGACTTCCCTAGATGGTAGACTATAAATAATTCCTTCCTCCCTCCAAAAAGACCTCCACAATAATTCTGAATACTTACCTAGCAGGGGACACACCATGATCACAGAGGTGGTTTTCCCACGGAGAGGCTTATTATCCATTGCACTCCAGATGTGCTGACCCCTGTGATTTCCCAAGCTATAGGGAACTTGACTGTACAATTGAAGGTAGTGGGGGACTGCATTAGTGCTTTCCCCTGTGGGAGAAATAATTTTTGACATCATCTAATCTCATCATTTTGTGACTGAAGACACAGCAAACTATTGTCATTCTTGTAAGCTGCTTTGATATTTTTTATTTACAAAGCCCTTGTTTAATTATCTCAATCAGTCAATTTATATATTGATGGAGCACTAGCCATTGAACTGTTCTGCAAGTTGCACTGAGAGCAGGAAGGTGGGAAAAGTATAGGAGTAAACCATGAGGGGTGTTATATAATCATGCCCTGTAAAGAGTATCTTTCTCAGATCTGTTACTTATTTGTTAACAGAATAATAGCTTTTATGTACATTGCAGTATATAATTTCTAACATAATTCCCTTTGCATTTTCTCAATTTCCCAACAATGTTCGTGGTATTATCATTTTATATATGAAAACACAATCTGAGAGATTTATACCATTTCTCAACATCTCTCTATATAAGTGAAAGATCTAGGGTTTAAGCATTTTTTTTTTCTGGCATCTGAAATCTTCCCACTACATATACACTTAAGCAATGTACTTTCTTATAGCAAACCAAAAAAAAAAAAAAAAAAAAAAAAAAAAGAAAGAAAAGGTTTATACATATAAAGATTTAAACAGCTGCATCCTATAGTGATCTCTTCTAGATGTGTCTAAATTGATGTTCTAACATGACATTTCTCTTAATTACTACCGATGGAGACTTTATAACTAACACAACCTTCTTGTTAACGATTAGACTAGACAGTAATAAACTGAATTTAGGTAAGAGATATTCAATTTATCTAACCTGAAGCTGGGAATTGTACCTTGGTGGGCACTAGTCAACACTAACTTAGTACTTATCATTACACTCATCATAAAAACATATTTCTTTAATTTATATCAGTATAACAATGCATTTTTAATATTGGTTTAGAAGTATCACTGAAAGAATTATGTTATTTTTATTGCTGTCAGATTTATGTGTAGTATGTTAATGCTCTCCCTAAATTATTTTATCAGCTGCTAATAGATCTTTAGCTATTGAATCAACCTAGCAGCTAAACTCCGTATTTTTTATTTTCATGTTGCTGGGCAGAAAACCAAGACCACAAATGTCGTGGAAGAAAACAAAGATGCAAGTACCATACCAATTCCTGAAACCAAGCCAGAAGATGTTAAAGACGAATGCAACATGGAAAATGCTGAAAATGGAGAAGCCAAGATTATGGAGGTACCTGGAAATATATCTTCTTGAAAACTTAACAATGCAAGTGAAAATAATCATATTTGCCTTTTACTTTAAAAGCAGAACTAGAAAATGAATAGTGGTTCTGTGGTAAAATGGTATCTAAATAGAAAATGAATGGAAAATATGAGCTTTGCAGGTAGTTGTAGCACAAGCAGTTGGTTAGCATTAATATTGATTTAACAATGCCAGTAAGAATGACTTACAACAAATATAATTCTCTTATTAAATTTAAGCCAAACTTTAATTCTTTTTCTCAATGCGTAGACTATTTGTAACTTCTTTTCTCAGAAAAATGACATTTTATTTCTTCTATAAACTGTCATAGAACTTTTTGTTCCAGACAAGGTCTCCTGTAGCCAAGGACAGCCTCAAACTCATTATAGAGTCAAGAATGACCTGGAACTTCTGGTCCTCCTTGTCTCTACTTCCTCTTCTGGTCCTCCTTACCTCCACGTACTAAGCGCTATGATTACAGACCTGCACCACCACACACACCTAATTTATGCAAGGCTCGTGACCCAACTTAGAGCTTCATATACTCAAGCAGTCTATCAACTGAATGACGTGGCCAGACATGTATCATGTTTTTAATGAATGCTACATATTTAATTTATACTACATTTTTAGGTATTCTAGTAAAGTACCTAAAGTGAGCTATCAAATCAAATATGTGCAGGTATGTAATATCTAAGTAATCATTAAGGATTTTCAAGTAATTTTTGACACCCATGATCTCTCAGACACTGAGCCACCAACCACACAGCATACACCAGCAGATATAAGGCACCGAACACATATACAGCAGAAGACTGCCAAGTCTGGTCTCAGTGAGAGAAGATGCACCTGACCCTTGAGAGACTGGAGACCCCAGGGAGTGGGGAAGTCTGTTGGGGTGGGAGTAGATGTGGGGACATCTTCTTGGAGACAGGCTGTCGTAGGAGGGAGGAGGTATGGGATGAGGAGGAACAGCCAGAGGGTAGACCTGGAGGGACATAAAGACTGGACTGTAAAAAAGGATTAAAGAATTAAAAAGGAAAAAAGAAAGCACAAATGTGTTGGAAGGCAGAGGTAGGTAGATCTCTGTGAAGTTAAGGCCTCGTCAACCTGGTGGGTTCCAGGACAGCCAGAGCTACAAAATGAAAACATGTCTCGAAGAAACACCCAAAACAAACAAACAAACAAACAAATCTAAATTGTGCTTAGTGGTACATGCCTGCTACCCCAATGTCTTAGGGTTTCATTTTCTGTGAAGAGACACCAGGATCATAGCACCTCATATAAAGGAAAGCATTTAATTGGGGCTGGCTTAGAGTTTCAGAGGTCTAGTCCATTATCATGGCAGGAGCATGGTAGCATGCAGGCAGATGTGGTGCTGTAGTAGGAACTGAGAGTTCTACATCTGGATTTGCAGGGAGCAGAGAGACTGACACTAGGCCTGGCTTGGGCTTCTTAAACCTCAAAGCCCACTCCTAGTGGCCACCACAAGGCCATACTTCCTTCAACAAGGCCACACCTAATTCTTTTCAAGTAGTGCCCACTCCATGATGATTAAACATTCAAATATATGAGTCTACCATGGCCATTTATACTCAAACCAACACAGACAATATTTGGTAGATGGAAGCCAGATAATCACTGTGAGTTTAAGGCCAACCTGGGCAAGATCTTGTTTCAAAAGAACAGATCAAAACCAGCATTATTTTCCCAAAGACTATCTCCACATGTTTACTTACTGAGAATTTATGACACAGAATAAATAAACAATCTTTGTTTATTTACTTTGTTTTATCATATTTGTAATTAAAAGCATTTATAGAGACAAGCTTTACTGAAGTTATGGCTGCAGACATCTATTTGTGGTGCTTTGTATCAAGATACTATATATTTGGAATATTTTCCTTATATAGCAAAACTACTTTCTGGCAAACAAAATATAAGTAGGCTTTTCATGAAACAAGTATAATCAATCTAAACTAAACATTCGAGAGAGAAAACAGCTCTGAATTTACAATCTTTTTCTTCTCATTATATCTAGGCACCCATTCCTAAAATGGAAGCTGAGGAAGTAAAAGAACAGATAAGTGAAGATACTGAAGAAGATGGAGGAGAAAAGAAAGAAGCAGTGGCAGCAGAAGCCAAAGATGATGAGCTAGAAGCAAACATTCAAGATGTGGAGAAAGATGAAGATGGAAAAGAGCGAAAAGATACAGGTGAGGAGGTGGAAGATGGAAAAATAGAAGAAGAAGGCCTAAACGAGAAACCAGGTACAGCCAAAAGTGAAGATGCAGAGGTGTCCAAAGATGAAGAAGAGAAAGGAGACAATGAAAAAGGAGAAGATGGCAAAGAAGAAGGTGATGAGAAGAAGGAAGAAGAGAAAGATGACAAAGAGGGGGACACTGGAACAGAGAAAGAAGTAAAAGAACAAAACAAGGAAGCCGAGGAGGATGATGGGAAATGCAAAGAGGAGGAAAACAAGGAAGTTGGAAAGGAAGGTCAGCCTGAGGAAGATGGAAAGGAAGATATGCATGAGGAAGGTGGAAAGGAGGATCTGCATGAGAAAGATGGAAAGGAAGGTCAGCCTGAGGAAGATGAGAAGGAAAGTCATCATGAGGAAGATGGAAAGGAAGGTCAGCCTGAGGAAGATGGAAAGGAAGATCTGCATGAGGAAGATGGAAAGGAAGATCTGCATGAGGAAGATGGAAAGGACGGTCAGCCTGAGGAAGATGGAGAGGAAAGTAAGCCTGAGGAAGATGGAGAAGAAGGTCAGTGTAAGGAAGATGGGAAGGAAGGTCATCATGAGGAAGGTGGAAAGGAAGATCTGCATGAGGAAGATGGAAAGGAGAAAGATGGTGGAAAAGAGGATAGAAAGGAAGAAGGAGAGCAAGAGGTTGCTGTAGATGAAGGGAGTGATGAAAACAAGGTGGAGGCAGAAGAAGAAGGAGCTGAAAACAAAGACTTCAAACAAGATGGAGAGAAAGAGGAGCCTCTGAGTATTGTCTAAAACTGCCCTCTGTGAGATCATAATTCGGTAACACGTACCTTCCTGTTGTAATGTTAATAGAGATAAATATTTTTATCAGATATTTTATAAACAGTGCTTTTCTTTAGCATCATTCAATCTTAGATCATCATCATCATACAGGTTATTAGTTGCAAAATGCCTAACATGACACCTTTATACATTTTGTGATTATAGTAGTGCAAAATATAAAATGTATACTTGCAACTTTGTGAATTTCATCGTGTGTAAGTTATGTATGAAATCTTTGAGTTTCAATTTTATTCTTATACGTGGTAATTTTGCAGAGTAGGAGAATTCCAAAAGAAAGAGTTTGGCACAACTTTGATGTAGTTCACTAGGTTGCTTTTATAAAGAAGGTCAACTATTTTCAGGTAATGCTAAGAGTTGGAATTGACATTACCAAATACAACTGTATTAGTAGCTTGGAAAGAATATAAAATTTTAATTTCATTTTTGAAGAAATTTGAATGTTTATTTCAGGAGGGCAGTTTTGATTATATGTGTATGCACAAAGTTTTGCTGGATTTATCATAATAAAAGAGTTCCACAAAGATGATTATGGTTTGTAATATTTCAAAAACTAGTTTAAAGAAATATTAATATCCTTGATTTTTTTTCTCCCATTTGGTGTTCAGGAAGGCATTTGAGGATTTTTTTTTTCATTGAAAAAAATTATAAAGCATAAAATTCAATATTTTAATTTAAAAATATGCAATGTATTGGTTTAGGTACATTCATTAAACCATTCATTTTTATAACAAGGATATTTATTCTATTCAGTCAAAGCCCATTTTATTTTTCATGAATATTCATATTGTTTCTAACGGTATCAGTTACAAATCTGCAGTGAACACTCACTAGTTTTTGTGTTACTGTATGAACAGTGGTGTATTTTGACATGTAGTAGTTTTTTTTTAATTGATAATGATCAGTCCATGTGATTTTTTTGTAATGTACATGCCAAAGCACATTACAAAAATGCCATGCTTTTCTAAGATGTAAGAGTTAGAGGTAGAGGCAGAGGATAAAGAGTTCAATGGACATCATTATTACAGAAGAACAGAAAACACTGCCAAAACATCCCACATGAATTTGTTGTCTTAAATCTCTTCTGTTGTCAATGGTCAGAGTAACACTACCAGTTTTCTCTCTATACATACATAAGCTTTCTTTTTATGTGAAATCCTGTCCTCTATGCAGAGAAGCCAGCTTCACCGTATTAAGTGTGTAACACATTTACATAACAAGAACAGGGAATGCAACAGAAGAGTTGTAAACTTTCTTCCATAGGTCTTCTTTCATTTATGGATCTAATATTCTCCACACCACAAGAAAATTATTTCATATAATTTTTTTCTGAGTCTCAATACTATCAAAATGGAAAAGTTAGAGTAGAAGGAGCACTAGCTAATTCACAGGCAAGGTCTCCTTGGTGGTGAATGTAAAAATGTACCAGTCTATAGTGAAGTGGTCTTATCTAAAGATGTGGAGAAATAGCCAGGGTATAAAAAGGTACTCTATAGGGCTCGATATAGAAAACAATTATCCATGACATCCACTTAACATTACCTTAGTAATAGGAGACACCTTTGTTTATGTCACCAGAAGTACAAGGCTTTGGTAATATACTGATAGAGTAGACTAAGTGATTTGGTACTATATAGTGCTGAAATGTCATATAAAATTTTGCAGTGTGACTTCAAAGTTTTCCCTATTAGTAAGTATGATATAGGATAAAAAGGGAATACATACCATAATCAAAGTTTTCTTAGAGGAATGAATTTTTCTTAGATGAATAAACAAATTAAAATTATACTGCCCATGCTCCAGTGGATGGCCCTACACCATGGCCATATGGGCAGTACTAATTTGAACCAGTGGATCATTTATAAAGAGGACACACATAAAGTTGGGAGGAAGAAAGTATTGGGGGAACCAGGCAGGAGTTGGAGGGAGCATGAGGGTACATGTGATCAAAATACATTGTATGCATCCATGAATGACTCAAATAACAAATATTGTATATGTATGTAAAACAAAATAAATTTACCAAAATTGCCCTGTACCTTGAAACTAGAGGTATTAAGTTTACCATATCTCCCTATGGCTGAATACCTAAAACAAACAAGTTAGTGGAGAAAGGATTTCTTTGGCCCACAATTCAAAGAAGGTAGTCCATCAGGGTGGGGAAGTCATTGAGACTAAAATGGAGTTGTTTTTGTCCCTGGGAGCTTGCTGCTCAGCTTGCTCACATGATACCTTGCAGTAAGCAGAAAGGTCAGATCCAATGGGCCAGGGTTATAGCCCTCGGGGCCTGCCTTCCATAACCTACTTCCTTAACTAGGCTCCACCTCCTAAAGGTTCTACAGCCTCAACGAACAAAACAATTATCTCAGTGTCAAATAAACTCAGAAATCGTCTAGGGACATTTTTCATTAAAACCACAACAGTAATTTATAATTCAGTTTGTGGAAATAAATTTTAAAAAGAACAATTAAATATGAATTTTAGGAGTGTGCCTTATATAAGGTGCCTTATATAAGGTATATTTGTTTTTCTAAATATATAAATACAACCTACTGAGGTTTATTTTGTTTGGGGTGGTGGTGAAATGTGTCCTTTATTGAGCATCCAGAGGGCACCTCAGTGCTGACTCAGCAGCCAGAGGGGAAACAATCAGGCAAGTGGTGGGAAGCAGGAGAGCAAAGATGGGGACACCCACCCTTGCCACGGACCACCCCAGTCGGGTATGGGAATGAGGGTCAGCCACCTAGGTCATATCCATCTGTTCAGTGGCATCAGAGACCTTATACACGGCTGCCGCCTGAGCCTTGGTCTGATCAGCTGTAATGTCTTCCTCAGGGTTACTGTCCTTTGGAGCAGGCTTGGGGCCTAGAATCATCTCAGCTGGCTCCTCTCCATCAGTAATGATTTCCACCTGGGCCTTGCCCTGACAATCGCTGTCCCTGATGGCCAGTGCCAGGTCCCTCGCCTTGTTGCGCTCCAGGATATCCGACTTTCTACCACACCAGGCAAAGATGTTCAGACCCAGGTCCAGGATGAAGCAGTCCCCAGTGTTGAAGCTGTCCCAGCTCAGAGCCCTCTCGGTCGCACGGATGTTCTTACCCTTAACCTGGTAGAGCTTCCTGATGGCTGCTGGGGTGGCGCTCGAGGTTGTCTGGTGAAATGCCAACTCCATGCCACCTTCCCAGTACTTGAGGCCTCATGGGAAGTAATTCATGAAGAGGTCAGATTTATTCCCTTGACCCTCAGGGCGCTGCACAGGGCGCTGCACAGGGCGCTGCACAGGCTGCTCCCCCAGCAGGGTGTTGAGGTTCTCAGCCAGCACAGCACAGGCCCCCTGCTCCTTTCAGGATGACTGCTGGCCTATCCACAGGTGCAGATGGGAGGCCTCTTCTGGGCCTTGTGACACACTAGGTAGGAGTACCCAGAGAAAAAGATGCCATGGTTCATTCTGGCTATGGGCACTGGCTTCAGCTTCTCCACACGCCATATGTGAAGGCCTGTGTCTGGGACTCAGGCTGGGAACCGCGGAGAATCTCTCTTAGGGATGGGTGTGTACAGGCTGTTCTCAGACCAGCTGTGCTTTCTCAGGTCAGCTATTTAACTCCTTGGAGCCTCCTGGTGTCCAATCTGTAAGTTGCTCGAGAGGGTTCCTGGCTCTGAACAAAGTTGTCTTTCGAGGTTTATTTTTTTGTTGTTCGTATACATATGGTTTCAGAACTGAACACATAGTATTGGGTAACCAGTTATCAAAAACATACTATTACAGAGAACCATGCTAGACACAATGCCTTAAAGATCAATGGATGTGGGGAGCTCAGCATCAATAGATAAATTATCCATCCTATTTAAAACACCAGTTAGGAAGACATAAACAGGAGACCAATAATGTATGTCTTACCTGGGGTCTAATATCATCAACTATAATATAATGAATATTATTGATGACTTTCTGGGACAACAAAGATAAATTTGAAAAAAAAATAAAAAACCAGGTTTTTATAATCCTCAAACACTAATATTTTTGTCTTAGAAGAAATTTGATGCCCTGTCTTTCTACTGGAGGTGGACTCTACAAGTTCCCTCTCCCCACTGTTGGGCATTTGATCTAAGGTCCCTCCCTTTGAGCCCTGAGAGTCTCTCACCTCCCAGGTCTCTGGTGCATTCTGGAGAGTCGCCCCAACCTCCTACCTCCCGAGGTTTTACATTTCCATTTTTTTCTGCAGGCCCTCAGTGCTACTCTTCAGCACCCCAATACCTGATCATGTTCCCCCTTTCCCCTCCCTATCCCCACTCCCACCCAGGTCCTTTCTTTCTGGACCCCTTGATTGTTATCTTCTCCCTCCCAAGTGGGATTGAGGCATCCTCACTTGGGCCCTTCTGCTTATTAACATTCTTAAGCTCTGTGGACGCTGTCCTGGGTATTCAGTACTTTTTTGGCTAATAGCCACTTATTACTGAGTACATACCATGCACATCCCTTTGGGTCTGAGTTACCTCACTCGGGATGATATTTTCTAGTTCCATCCATTTGCCTGCAAACTCATGAGGTCCTAGCTCTTAATAGCTGAACAGTATTCCATTGTGTAAATAAACCATATTTTCTGTATCCATTCTTCTGTTGTGGGACATCTAGGTTGTTTTAAGATTCTGGCTATCACAAATAAGGATGCTATGAACATAGTGGACCACAAGAGGAGGGATGGGGTTGCCATCCCACAGCCAGAAACTCTGACCCAGAATTGTTCCTCTCTTAAAAAACTGCAGGGACAAAAATGGAGAAGAGCCTGAGGAAAGGAGGTCTGGTGACTGGCACAACTTGGGATACAGCTCAAGGGGAGGCTCCAAGGCATGACACTATTACTGATGCTATGGTGTGCTTACAGGCAGGAGCCTAGCATGGCTGTTCTTTGAGAGGCCCAACAAGCAGCTGACTGAAACAGACACAGATACTTACACTCAACTATTGGACTGAAGTCAGGGAACCCTGTGGTTGTATTGGGGAAAAGCTAGAAGAAGCTGAGGAGGAGGGCAACCCCATAGGAAGACCAGCAGTCTCAACTAACCTGGATCCCTGAGATCTCTCAGGCACTGGATCACCAACCAGGCAGCATACACCAGCTGATACGAGGCCCCCAACACATATACAACAGAGGACTGCTGGGTCTGGACTTAATCAGAGAAGGAGCATCTAACCCTCAAGAGACTTAAGGCCCCAGGGAGTGGGAAGGCCTAGTGGGGTGGAAGGGGGTTGGCGACATCCTTTTGGAGACTAGGGGAGGAGGAATGGGATGAGGAACTGTTGTCAAGCAGACCCGGAGGGGGATAACAGCTGGTCTGTAAAAATAGATTATAAAGATAATTTAAAAAAACGAATAGAAAAAAAGAGTTAAAATTTTGAAGATGTTAATGAAGCACTTTTAGAAAATTAAAAAAAAAAAGTCCCTTTAAAACATATTGTTTAACATCGTAAGTGGAGAAAAAGCTCACCAAATCTGCTGTGGCTTAGCCACACCTGTGTTAAAAATTAAATTACATCAAATCTGTAATGGCTTGTAATGGCAAGTAAATGGCTTATTTGAATTGCATTTTTAGAATATAGAGGTTTCTTATTATGATATTTACATGATGGATACAATTAATTCTTATCATAAAAAGCGGATGTGGTCACCTGTATAAGAACTACACAAATACACAAAATGGGCCTTTCATATTCCATCAAGGATAGAGGAGAGGTTCTTGAGGCCCCCACCCTTCCCTGAAGAGCCATTAGCAGTTAATGGCTACTGGAAGAGGACCAGACATTTTATTCAGTGCTGTAGCCACTGGTAAATTGCCCCTGACTTAGTAAATAATCCCCCACTTGTGTTCATTTGAACAAGTGTAATTAAACTCAGTGAGTCACAAAAAGGTGGGAGCAGGGGGAGGACCAAAGAGATAGAGGTGACCTTAGTGGAAAGAAGTTCAGCAAGATAGAAAGGAGGATGAGAGAGAAGTGGAGAAATACATGTGTTAAATATACCTTAAATGCGTGTATGAAATTATCAAAGGATAAATACTAAAAAAACAAAATTGAATGTTTGAAAAGGTTTTAATCCTATCACCTATCCTTAATAAATAATTCATCTACTGGGGTTAGGGAAGTTAGAGTGGACCTTGGAAGAGTTAGGGTGAGAAGAGGGCATATCAATCTGATTGAAGCACATTGTATAATACTCTCAAATCATTAATAAATATTACAGTAAAATGATATTAATTATCTTTATTTCATAAAAATGATAGTATTCAAAAGTATATTGATTTCTTTTAGAAAAAAATAGTAAGTAGGTGTTTATTGGGCAGGGTTCTCTAGAGTCACAGAACATATGGAATGTCTTTCTTTTTTTAATTAATTAATTAATTTATTTATTTTGGAATGTCTTTCTATATTGAGGGAATTCATAATGATGACTTATAGTCAGTAGTCTAACTCCCCAACAATGGTCACCTGTGAACTGGAAGTTCAAGGATCTAGTAATTTCTCAGTCCCATGAGGCTAGTTGTTTTAGCTGGTCTTCTGTAGGAGTAGATACCAACTGATGTGCTGGCAAAAAATGCAAGAAGGCAAAGAAGAGCTAATCTTTCTTCTTCCAATGGCATTATGTAGGTCTCCAGAAGAAGGTGTGGCCAGATTAAAGGTGTGTGCCACCAAGCCTGGATCTGGGATTTGTTTTGTCCCAGGCTGACCTTGAACTCAGAGATCTCCTTGCATTAGACTCCTGGGATTAAGGTTTGTACAACTTTGCCTGGGCCTAAGCTTTTCATGGTCACTATTTCTCAAGATCTTCATGCCAATATCCATGTCAGAAACTTGTGTCTTCCAGTGCCAAAATCTGGATCACAGGTTAGCACTCCAATTCTGGACTATAACTCATTCCAAATATAGTCAAGTTGACAACCATTAATAGCCATTACAAGGCAAAAGCCCAATTTTACAGAGTAAAATAGTTTTCCAAATTGTCCTTGCTCAATTTGGTCTGAATTCAAATATAAGAAAGTTGTAAACAGGAATATGAAGCCATGATTCATTGAGAAGTTATTGATGAGTGTTAGCTATCACAGTTCACTCTGTTATTCTTCTTTCAATGACATTTTTTTTTCATTTTTAAAGATGGACATAAATGTTTTGACTACATGTATGTATGTATCCTACCTGCATATAGTGCATGAGGAGACCAGAAGAGGAATTTAGAAACATTAAGACTGAGTTACAAATATTTGTTAGCCACTATGTGAGTGCTGTGAATCAAACTTGGGTCCTCTTGGGGAATAGAAAACAATCTTGACAATTGAACCATCACTTTAGTCTACCCAAGTATCTAAGCTGTAATCTTCTAATCTGTAGTGATATATGCTATCCATTGGATTACTTGCCCCTTCCAACCTTGTTATTAATAATTTATTTTATTTTATTTTTTATTTATCTTTAATTTTTTTATAGTCCAGACTTTATCCCCCCACCCCCATCTCTAAGAGGATGTAGCCCCCCCCCCTCCACCTCACTAGGCCTCCCCACTCCCTGGGTCCTCCAGTCTCTTGAGGGTTAGGTGGCTCTTCTCTGACTGAGCCAGACCCAGTAGTCCTCTGCTGTATATGTGCTGGGGGCTTCATATCAGCTGGTGTAGGCTGCCTGGTTGGTGTCTAAGGGATCTCAGGGGTCCAGGTTACTTGAGACTGCTGGTCTTCCTATGAGGTTGCCCTCCTCCTCAGCTTCTTCTAGCTTTTCCCTAACATAACCACAAGTGTCTGCAGCTTCTGTCCATTGGTTGGGTGTAAATATCTGCTTCAGCTGCTTGTTGGGTCTTTCAGAGGGCAGTCATGATAGGCCCCTGTTCGTAAGCACACCATAGCATCAGTAATAGTGTCAGGCCTTGGGGCCTCTCCTTAAGCTGGATTCCAATCTGGGCCTGTCACTGGACCTCCTTTTCCTCCATTTTTGTCTCTGCAGTTCTTTCAGACAGGAACAACACTGGGTCAGAGATGTGACTGTGGGATGGAAATCCTGTCACTCACTTGCTGCCCTGTCTTTCTGCTGGAGGTGGATTCTATAAGTTCCTTCTTCCCACTGTAGGGCACTTCATCTAGGGTCCCTCCCTTTGAGTCCTGAGAGTCTCTCACCTTCCAGATTTCTGGTACTTTCTAGAGTGTCCTCCCATCTCCTACCTCCTGAGGTTTTATATTTCCATTCTTTCTGCTGGCCCTCAGGGCTTCAATCTCCCCCCTCCCCGCCCCCACCAATACCTGATCATGTTCCTCTCTTGCTCTCCCTGTCCACTTTACACCCAGGTCCCTCCCTCCCCTGCCTCCTGTGATTGCTTTCTTCTCCCTCCCAAGTGGGATTGAGGCATACTCACTTGGGCCCTTCAGCTTTCTAACCTTCTTGAGTTATGTGGATTGTATCTTGGGTATTATGTACTTTTTGGGCTATTATCCACTTATTAGTGAGTAAATACCATGTCCTTTTTGGTCTGAGTTACCTCACTCAGAATGATATTTTCTAGTTCCAGCCATTTGCTTGCAAAACTCAGGATGTCCTCATTCTTAAGAGCTGAGCAATATTCCATTGTGGGACATCTGGGTTGTTTCCAGCTTTTGGCTATCACAAATAAGGTCACAATTAATATAGTGGAACACATGACCCTGTGGCATGGTGGGGCATCTTTTGGGTATATCAAACTCATTAATATATATATATATATATATATATTTCTTTTTCTTATTCTGTGTTTTCTCTTTTCCTCATCATTCCGCTCCTGATCATGGATACATTCTTATCCCCTTTCCTTCAAAGTTTACAACATGTTTCTACTGCTTCTTTGGCCTCTGGCTTTAATAGTAATATCATGTCCATGAATGCACTGTGGTTTTAAACATAAATTTAACTTACTCTAGTGTGTATGTGTATTTCACCTGTATGTACAGCTGTGTATCACTTATGTTCTTGGTGCTAGCAGAAGCCAGAAAATGAAATTAGATCCCTCTGGAACTGGAACTGAAGATGGTTGTAACCAAATGTGTACTGGTAATGAAGCCTGGATCCTCTAGAAAAACAAAAACAACTCTCTTAACAACTGACCCATCTCCTCAGCCACAAGAGCCTATGACTTAAGACCAGATACTAAGACAGAGTGAGTGGAGTTTCCAGCTTAGTGGCATGGGATATTTTGTAGGAAATTGAACAATTCATGAACAACAATAAATGACCAATACTATACTCTATGGACCCTCTATCTATCATCAGTCTGTCTGGCTATCATGCATCTCTGCATGTATCTTTAAAAATTATTTTACAATTTTGTATGTGTATGTTACATGTCTATCTGTGTACCACTTAAAAGCAGCCCTCAAGGAAGCCATAAAAGGGCAGTATCAGATCCCTTGGAACTGGAAATACAGACAGTTGTGAGTTGCTATGTGGGTGCTAGAAATTCAACCTGGGTACTCTCAACTGCTGAGCCATCTCTCCAGGCCAACCTTTTCTCTTTATCTACTGAGTTTCTCTAAAGAAGAATCATCTAAACTTCTGCCTAGATATGTAGGCCTGGACACAGTCAACTATTCATGACAGAAGATAATTTATGAGAAATATTTTTCCTTAAGCACTTAGTGAGCATAACACATAGTATAATTATAGAAACTACAATGACTGTGATGCCATTATGTGATACAATCATACGTCACAACAGTCATATGAGCAGTTAATTGGTCTAACATATCTGTATTCTGAAAAAAGGTTGTGGGGTAAAGGGTTTCTGCATTACTTAGTGTTTTTCATGAATTATCCTGCAACATAATGTGTGTACACAAACAAGTAATAAAAGGAATTGGCTCATCTATTATAGAGACAACCAAGTTCAAATATGCACCAAGATTCAGAAGAGCTATTGGTGCAGTTTGAATTGAAAAAGTGGCAAATTGAGACCTAAGATATTTGATCATACATATAAAACCTGAATTCCCTCTCATTTTGTTTTTATTCAATTTAGGCCGATTTAATAGTATGTCCAGCAAACACCACAGAACTGGTGATTTTTACTTCCTATTTTTTTTGAACAATGACTATGTGTGCTCTAAAAGAAATCCAATTTCCATGGGGCAAGTTAAACAGCTCTGAGATAATCACACTATAGGTAAGTTCACACATGGAGATAAGTGCCTGGCTGATCTTCAGGGATGCCAATCAGTCTACATGATGTGATAGACATGTCAGTGAAGATGGCATTTTTAAAGAGTCAGTTAGCCAGTAGTGTGATCAGGTGGCCATATCACTACTTCTTGTCATGATAATAACATGGGAGCTTTCCAATGGATGCCACCTTAATATATTCCTGAATACTTATTCAATCTTGAGACATCATAATGTCTCTATTTTAAGTCATTAAATTTTGGAATAGATAGTTACAAGTTACAAGAAGATGAGATAGAAATTTGCAAAGAAATGCAAGAACATTTTTAGGTCTAGGTCATCTGAAATTTTGGATTTAAAAGATATGTCAAGTAACTCAGCACAATGTAAGCTGAAAACATGAATATGACAATATGACAGGTCATATTATGCAGAAATGTTAGTATTGTAGAGCATGGTATTGAAAAGTGACATATTCATGCTCTGTCTCATACATGCACATGCACACACATGCACAGCAAATGAACCTTAGTAGGAAAAGACATCCTAATAACAAAGCAGAAGCTTCATAGTAAAGGATCATACTTTTCAAATTATGATAACATGTGCTTCAAGCCTCGAATTCTGTGTATTCATCAAGTGCAATTAGAACATTTTTATACACATGCAGTCTCAAAAATTGTATTTCCTATCTACTTTGCCAGAAAGGTAACAAAGAAAAAGCTATTTCACTATGCAAGTGTAAAAAGGGTTTTGTAAAGATTATGAAGTTTTACTTTGTATCTGCTGGAATCATAGTATAGTGCCTCTTTTTAGGATAAGTTTTAATGAGTTATGTGACAAGTGAAACATTTGAGAGTAGTTTCTAAGTTGGAAGTTGTAAAATGTCTTAGGTTGGATTGCCTGTGATCATGGATTCTGATATTATTCTCTTACCTATGCTTTAAGATCAGATGAAAATATTTCTGTATACATTTTCATATTCCATTTTGCCATTACAAATATATAACAAACAAATTTCCCTATACAAGTGTTTTTCAAAAATCCAGTCTGTAGATAAGAGTGAAGTCAACACTTAGAAAAAAATAGTCCTAAATAAAGTGTTTATGAAATTAGACGCTGGGCGTGGTGGCGCACGCCTTTAATCCCAGCACTCGGGAGGCAGAGGCAGGTGGATTTCTGAGTTCGAGGCCAGCCTGGTCTACAAAGTGAGTTCCAGGACAGCCAGGGCTATACAGAGAAACCCTGTCTCGAAAAACCAAAAAAAAAAAAAGGAAAAAAAAAAGAAATTAGACGTGGAAACAGTTTTACATCTGCATCTGGATTGTCTGCAATGTCAGATTAACACTGATTACCTGAGAAAGCATAGTGAAGAGGGCTTGCGAATATAAAATATTTGAGTCTTTACATGAGACTGAAGTTACTTCACCTTTAACAGAGTAGTAGACAAAGATGCAAACTTCAACAATCTACTGAAAGATAGGACAGGAGAGAGAAAACAGCAAAAGATTAGCAGAAAGTAATGGATGATCTAGAAGAAGTCTACTTACAGTCACTTCATGTTTATGATAACAGAAATTACACTGTGTTTTTATTATCAGAAAAAAATGAAGTATCCAGTTAACTGTTCTCATTCCAAGATAGCCATTTTACGCCCGATACTTGTTTGTGTGTGTGCTAAGGATTAAACTGGAAGAAGAATCTAAGTGATCAATGGAAACTTTCAGGTTGTAGGGTTTCTTTGATAAATGTTTCAGAATTCCAGTATGAACTAGTTATACTACTCAGAATGGAAGACAAATCATTTTATAGAACACTCCCCACAAACAGTTAATACTGAAACAAATTCAAATTTTAATGGCTAAATTTAATCAGACACAAACAATAGAAGGAACTATTTGGACACAAACATAGTGAATTGTTCACTGATCACATGGAGAATCAAAATATAAAAATAAAATGCAAACCATAAGCCTTCACAAATTACATCATGTGAGTAATTACTAAAGCAGAAACACATGATTTCTTGATATAGTTTTTGATGATTTGGTTTCAGTTGTTTACTTTGATTTTACAATTTATACATATAAATGTACAGGAGTTGTAATTGAAATTCAATTTCCCCATACTGAACACATCCAAATCAAGAAACACTATTATAAGCATCCAAAAAGCTCCTTTTAGGATCTGTCTTTGTCATTATCCACTCCCTAACAAAGGGAACTTCAATTCTGACTTTTCACAGCACAATTTAATTTTATCTAATTTTCCATTTCTAAATGCATATTATCATAATGCATGGCCACTTTGGTATCTGATTTTTTTTCATTTTGCATCAGGTTTATGAGGTTCAATCATATTTTCCTGTGAAGTGGTACTTTGGCCAGTATGAGAACATATAAAATTCTGTTGTGTGAACCTACCTAATTTATTCATTAAATTGTTCATAGTCTCTGTAGTTTATAGCTTGGAGTTCATATGAATAAAGCCTCTATGAATATTTTTGTGCATGTTTTTGGTGACCACATGCACGCATTTCTGTTGAGTATATACAGCTAGGAGTAGAATTGCTGGGGTGTGGGTCATGTATAAATCCTGCCAACTAATTTTCTAAAGAGGCTTTGCCAATTTGCACTTCCAGTAGCACAGTGTATGAGAGGCGAACCAAATTGAATTGCTATGTACTGAGTTAATAAACATAAAAATCTCAATGAAAAGTATTATTCTAGAAAGAAATAAAAGTTATAACAAGATACTGCCATTTGAGAAACTCAACACTCATTTGAACCCTATCATTCTTTTCTTAACACTAATATAGAAGTTAGAAAGACAGAACAGTAATAATCTCAAGTTGTTTTGCAGTTAGGAGCACCATGTATTAAATTCTGGACAATGTATTCTAATAACTGTTGTTATTCTTCTTATTATTATTATGAAGACACAAAAAGCATCTTGCATAAAGCATAATATTCTAACATCCTAAAATAAACACTATTCATACATTTATATCATCAATATAAAATCAACCATTAACATTTCAAAGGAAATACAATAATAAATACAAAATCAATAAATATCACATTTCTAGAATATATACTTATTCTACATTCTTGTAAATAGGATGACAGTAAGAGAAAAGGGAGGAAGGGAGAGAGTGAGGGGGTTGGGGAGGAAGAGGGAGAAAAGGTGGGAGAGGGAGAGGAAGAGAGTATAGCTGATTAGAAATTCAACTAACGGGGCTGGTGAGTTGGCTCAGTGGGTAAGAGCACCCGACTGCTCTTCCGAAGGTCCAGAGTTCAAATCCCAGCAACCACATGGTGGCTCACAACCATCCGCAATGAGATCTGGTGCCCTCTTCTGGTGCGTCTGAAGACAGCTACAGTGTACTTACATGTAATAAATAAATAAATCTTTAAAAAAAAAAAAAAAAAGAAAGAAATTCAACTAACTAGCATCCCATTGCAGGCTTGAGCTGGTTGGAGGAGATATACCACTATTCTCTACAAACTTCTTTCTTTCACCAAACAATTACAAGTACTTTCTTGTAATTGAGTATAATCAACACTCTAAAATAGAGTGAATAAAAAAGTAATCATTATGGTGTTACTTTTAAGCAAATGAACATCACAATAAGAAGATTTATAATTTGAATTCTATTGTATAAATTTTTGACTTCATATTTTGATTTGATTTGATTGAATGAGTCATATACTTAAGAAAGTTACATTCATTTTAAGATTTATTTTTACTTTATGTATATGAGTGTCTGCCTGTAAGTATGTCTGTGCACTACATGTAGTGTCTATAAAGGCCAGATGGCAGCAGACCCCTTGCACCTATAGTTAAAGACATTTGTCAGCTCTCATGTGGGTGCTGGAAACCCAGCCCAAATCCTTTACAAGAACAGCAAGTGCTCAAAACCAGAGTGATCTCTCAAGTCCCTGCTATTTTAATATTTAAAGTGGATAACCATAAATAATTTATTCTAAAACTGAGGGAGTATACAATTATTTTGTTTCTGCTTTTAATAAGTGACCTATGTAAGAAATTATAGGATTAAACAATTTCTAATATATTTTAGTTGATTAAATTGTTATTTTCAGATAACTATAGATACTCCCATATTAATTATAACCAATGTAGGAAAGTTCTCCACATGCTCCAGATATCCAAGTACTAACTCCTAGAACCTAGTAATATTACCTTACGTGGTAATAGGAAGTTTCATAAATATAACACTAAAGGACCATGATATCTTGGAGTATCTTTATGTGCCTAGACACAAAATATCCTTACACAAAGGGGGTAGAGAAAAATAGGATTAGAAAAAACAAGATTAAAAGATAATGGAAACAGAGTGAGTGGTTTGTTTTGATGGTGAAGGAATAATGTACTAACCAAGGAATACAGATAGCCAGTACAGCCAAAAAGAGTAGGGACATGGATAACAGGGATATGGGTGTAGCTTAGTGGAAGAGCACCTGTCTAGCATGTTAGGAGGTCCCGTGATCCATCCCAGCATCATATTCACACACAAACTGGCAAGAAATACTTTCTGCACTCAGAACTTTCAGAAGGAAGCAATTGATTTTCCTTGACAATGCTTTTTCCAGAAAGAATCTGTGATTATAAAAAGAATAAATTATTATTTTAAGCAACTAAATTTATTCAGTTTTTCTTTGTGACAACATCTTGGAAAAGCACAATACAATGTAATAACTAGTACATTTAAATTGGTAAATTTAAACTACAAAATACTTCCATCACTTGTAGACCCCTTGTTAAATTAGTTATTGTTGTGAAGCTGCAACAACAATACCAAGAGGACAACTTAGCGTAGTAATTATATTGACTCACAGTTTCAGAGGATTCAGTCAAGGGCCCTTTGACCCCACTGTGGTTTAAATGAGAATGGCCCCTACAGGCTCATATGTGTGAAAGGTTAGAGTTAGTAGAACCCTTTGATAGTATTAGAATGGTTAGAATATGTGGCCTTGTTGGAGGAAGTGTGTCACTGGAGGTGGGATTTGATGTTTCAAAACCCCAAGCCAAGCCCAGTGTCTGTCTCTCTCTGTTTCTGTCTCCCGGTCTGTCTCAGTCTCTTTCCATCCCCCCTCACCGCCCCCATCAATGAACCAGGATATAGCTCTCAGCTACTGATCTGCCATGTGTGTCACCATACTCCTGCCACATTCCCCACCGTGATGATAATGAACTAACCCTCTGAAACTGAAAGCAAGTTACTACTTAAATCTTTTCTTTCATAAGAGTTTCCTTGGTCATGGTGTCTCATCACTGCAATAAACAATGACTAAGAAATACCTATGTTTTTGGATAGAGCACCATGGAAGTGTATGGCAGAGACATGCTCTTCATGTTACAGCATATAAGAATCAAAAAATAAATGTACATGGTAGTGCTCAACTTGAGATACAGCCTTCAAAACATACTCCTCATGACCTAAATGCCTCCTTCTCTTCACTATCTCCCAACTATATCATGAGTCTATCAGAAATCAGTATAGTCATTACATCAGAGCCTTCATAACATAATCATCTGTAGAAATGTCAGAACAGGCACATGCAGAGGTGGGAGCTATTAATCTCTGAGGCATTTCTTGATCCAATAAAGGCAATAGACAAGTTTAAGTGAAGAAGACATTCATGCTGTTCTTCTGAAGTTGTACCCATTTCTCTTCCAACTGTACATCCTCTTTAATCTTCGACTAGCCATAATCTGTTACCCATTTCTATAACGTTGTCATTTGAAGAATGTTACATAAATTAAATTATATAGTAAGCAGAAATTTTGATTTGGTGTTATAAAATAAATCATCATAATTCAAGCTACTGCTTGAATTAGTTGTTCATGCTTTTTTTTTATTTATTTATTGCTAACTAGTACTCCATAGCAAAAATGTTTCTAGTGAACAAACTCTGGGTTGCTTCCAGATATGTTCTGCTCTTAATAGAGCTTTTGTGAAAAATGATGTACTTAGTTTAGAATGAACATAAGTATTCAAATGTGTGGGAAAATTCTTAGGAACTTTATACAAATACAGTATAAATTACCCAGGTTGTGTGCATCTTTTCAACGATTTATTATCATATCAATTGCTTTTATTATTTTATTTAACTAATTAATTTTTATTTAATTATTTTATTATTTAACTTAACTAAGCTGTTAAGTGTATAATGATCACATGATTTTGTTGTTTTATGTTTCCCTTCTAGTAATGAATATGATGTTTAGTGAAAGTCTCTGTGTCTTTGTCTATTTTCAATTAAACTGTATATTTGAAATTCTTCTTTATTTTGGTTTTTACATTTTACAGAATCCTTTTATTTGTTTGTTTTTTATTTAATTTTTTGAGGCAGAGTTCTCTGTATTACCCTGGCCATCATGGAACTTGCTATGTAGACCAGGCTGGTCATCAACTCAGAGATTCACCTGCCTCTGCCTCCTGATTAGGAGGATTAAAGGCATGTGCAGATTTCTTAATATATTCAAGACATAAGGACTTCAGCAGAGAAGATGAGGGCAGTATTTTTCCCCAATTAATCTATTTCCCATCCTCTGATCATCATCTTTCTATTTTCGATCTCAAGTTCAACTATTTTTTAGATTACATATTCAGTGCCTATTTTAATTCATTCAATATAACGTCCCCCAAGTTCATCCATGCTGCTGTAAAGACACATTTCTTCTCTCATTAAAGCTGAATGATATTTTGATAGTAATATATAGTATGATATAATATAAGCATTCTCTAGGCATTCAACTGATGATACATACATTGCTTACATATCTTTACCACGATGATTACTTCTCCAATGCACATTGTACAGCTTCTTAGGATACTTATTTCAATACATTTGGATGTACACCTAGAAATAGCCTTACTAGATTGCATGGTAAGTCTTTTTAAATTTTCTCAAAATATTCTAGTTTTTGTTTTCTGTATTAGGTAGTATTAATTTAAAATCCTATCACTATTACGTAAGTGTTCTCTTTTTCTGTATCTTCAACAAAGCATCTTGTTTTTAAAAATATTATAATTTTATAATTTCACTCATAATTATGTGATGATCATATCTCTTATGATAATTTCTTTGAGACAGGGTCTCATTATGTAGTCTTGGATGTCCTAGAACTCTCAGTATGGACCAGGTTGGCCTCAAACCCACAAAGATCCTCCTGTATCTGCCTTCTGTGTGCTGGGATTAAATGCTTGCACCACTACACTTGACTCTCTTGTAATTTTAAAATTACTGTTTTATTATACAAAGTACCATGTTTACTTTTATGCTGCACATAATGTGCTATGATACATCGTTATGCCCCTGTTTAAAATTCCTTCTTCTGTAACTCCTTCCATGGGTATTTTGTTCTCTCTTCTAAGGAGGAATGAAGTATCCACGTGTTAGTCTTCCTTATTTTTGATTTTCTTGTGTTTTGCAAATTGTATCTTGGGTATTCTAAGTTTCTGGGCTAATATCCACTTATCAGTGGGTGCATACCAAGTGACTTCTTTTGTGATTTGCCCAAGAATTTCACAAATTCCTTGTTTTTAATAGCTGAGTAGTACTACATTGTGTAAATGTAGTACATTTTCTGTATCCATTCCTCTGTTGAGGGACATCTGGATTCTTTCCAGCTTCTGGCTATTATAAATAAGGCTGCTATGAACATATTGGAGTATGAGTCCTTATTATCAGTTGTAACTTCTTCTGGGTATATGCCCAGGAGAGGAATTGCTGGATCTTTCATTAGTACTATGTCCAGTTTTCCAAGGAACTGCCAGACTGATTTCCAGAGTGGTTGTCCCTTTTCTACTTTTGTGTCTTACATGCATAATATATGCACGCATGTCTTCATAAATTTAAGTCTAGATTCTTTATATGGAAGAAAGATTTTAAATGTATTCTTAAATATTTAACATACTTATACAATGTATTTGGTCATACCTGTCTACCATGAATTTCTCCCAACTTGTATCCCCCATCTTGTCACCTCCCCAAATTCATGTCCTACTTCTTTGTTATTAATAACCCTATGAGTTCAATTAGAACTTCCCATAAGTTCTTGGGTGTGGGGCCATCCACTAGGGTATTGATAACATGGTCAATAAAATTTCCCAAAAATATGCTAATTTTATGTTTTGCTTATGGCTACATGAAATTCTATCATGCATCTTTCCATTTTCTTTCTCATTTGTCATTGATTGCTATTTAGGCTGATTCAAAATATTAGCTATTGTGACTAGTGCAACAGTAAATTTAAATATGCAAGTATTGCTGGAATAGGCTGAGTTAGAATCCTTTGAGTATACACCAAGGGATACTATAGCTGAATCATGTCATATCATATTTCTATTTTAAGATTTTTTTAGGAACCTCACATTTCTTCCATACAGGCTGTATCACTTTCCATTTCTACCAACAGTGTATAAGGAAACATATTCTTGTAGTGTAGTATTTTAGAGACATGCATTTATGTCATAAATCCACTTTGAGTAGATTGTGCACTAAGGGCTCCATTAATTATTTTAATATTTTATTAATAAAGTTGCTTTTTTTTGAGACAGGGTTTCTCCGTGTAGCCCTGGCTGTCCTGGAACTCACTCTGTAGACCAGGCTGGCCTCGAACTCAGAAATCTGTCTGTCTCTGCCTCCCAATTGCTGGGATTAAATGCTTTTTGTTCACTAAGAATTAATGAAACAAATTCCCCAATCAACTGAAGGCATTCAGTATATATATGCTTTCTACATTCTTTATTCCAATTGGTCTGTTCTCTAGCAACTTTTCAGTCTTTAAAATCATTTATCAGAAATGGATGCTGTTTAGAAAGGGTCTCACTCTGTTCTACATATCCTTTTATATCCTTCTGCCTCTACCCACCACATACTGGAATTACAGGTATATGCCACCACATTGGACAATATGTCTGGTTTGGTGTCAGTACATTTATATTTTGGTGTCCAGGCCCACTCCCCATTTGACACAATGGGCATGTTAGTTAGGCTATATTTGAATTCATGCCTCTCCTGACTTTACTTCTTGAGTGTTGGGATTTAAAGCATGTATGAGGATATCTGGCTTATTACTTCATCTTTTAAGTCCATTTTTTTAGTCATTTCATATAATGTATCAATCGTTTTGCTTTTGATTTGTAGTTCTATACATATTTTAGAATTATTTTCTATCACCATGATTATGGTATTTGATTGTTCATAAAGATTACACTGAATCTGTAGATCTTTAAAGGAGTAGTAATACTTTTTACTATTAATTAACTATTTTATTTATTTACATCCCAAATGTTGCCCCCCCTTCTGGCCCCCCCTTGCAGAATTCTTCCCACCCATACCCCCTTCACTTTGCCTCTGAGAGGGTGTCTCCCTGGCATCCCCCCCTCCCTGGAGTGGAAAACTATTTAGATATTAAAAACCAAGGACATCATGAATTTTGCAGGCAAAATTTGCAGGCAAATAGTAACAACATTTTAATACTACTAAGTTTTCTAATAAAAGAATTTGAGATGTTTACTGGTGGGTGGCTTACACCTTTAATCTCAGCATTGGAAACTAAAGAGAGGTGGATCTCTGAATTTACACTTGATCTTAGCCAAAACTATTTAGATATTAAAAACCAAGGACATCATGAATTTTGCAGGCAAAATTTGCAGGCAAATAGTAACAACATTTTAATACTACTAAGTTTTCTAATAAAAGAATTTGAGATGTTTACTGGTGGGTGGCTTACACCTTTAATCTCAGCATTGGAAACTAAAGAGAGGTGGATCTCTGAATTTACACTTGATCTTAGCCAAAAGGCCGAGAAGCGATGGATCTCTGAATTTAAAGCTAGCCTGGTTTACACAGTGAAGTTAGCCTGGTTTACACAGTGAATTCCAAAACAGCCAGAGCTAAACAGAGATATCTTGTATCAAAATAAGCAAATTTTAGTCTGGAGAAGTGGCTCAATGGCTAAGAGCCCTGGCTGGTCTTCCAGAGAACCTGAGTTCAATTCCCAATACCCACTTGGCAGCTCACAACTGTCTGTACCTCAAGTTACAGTGGATCCAACTCCCTCATTTAGACCTACATTCAGGCCCAATACCAATGAACATAATGAGAATTCTCAGAGAGGGTCCAGGAAGGTGAGCGACATTTGGGATGTAAATAAATAAAACAATTTAAATAATAACAATAAAAAAAACTGAAAATTTAAAAAAAGTAAGATGTCTTCCCACTTATAAGTGTTAATCTGTAATTTTTATCACTGTAGTATTGATATAAATTTACTTTTAAGTATTTTATTTTCAAATGCAGTTGTAAAAATATAACTTTTAAACTCATGTTTTAGAAAGTCCATTATTAGGATAAAGAAACTTTATTGATTTTGCATAATGTTTTTTGCATGATTCAACTTTACTGAAGATGCTCAACTTGAAATATATCTTGCTATAATTTTTATGTATTAAAGCATATGATCAGGAAATACTTCCTTCTTTCCTATACAGATATCTTCTACTTCTTTATTTTTTAAATTATAAAGACTTACTTATGAGTGTTTTTGCCTACACATATATATGTATACCAAGTATATGCCTAGTGCCAAAGGAGTTCAGAAGATGGGGTTAGATCACCTGGAGTTGAAATCAGTAATGACTATAAACCACCATGTGGGTGCTGGTAGCTGAACCCAGGTCCTCTACAAGAGCATCAAGTGTTTTTAACCAATGAGCCACCTCTTCACCTCTGAATATCTTCTACTTTAAGTTTATTATTGTTATTGTTATTGTTATTCCTTCCCCTCCTCAACCTCCCCCCTTCCCTCAAGGTTTCACAGTTATCTCATGATTACTTTTTTCCTGGGATAATTTTTTTCTCTTCTGTCATTTTAAGTCTCTGTATATTTAAGGTTAAAGCAAGTCACTTTTAGGGAGCATGTTGTTTGATCTTGTTTTTAATCCACTCAGTACAATTATGTGTAATACTTAATAGATAAGTATTTGCCATTGGCACTTGGTTCAAGATTTATTGGCTGTATCACAGTTCTTTTGTTTTTCTCTATAGTGTTTCTTTTTTATGACTTACATATTTGTACTGATATATAATGGGCCAGTCTTCTGTAACTTTTATTATTTTTGCTTTGACTACAAAATGTATGAAATTGGAAACCACTATCAGACACAGGCCAGCAAACCTGTTGAGTTAGCATTGACTGATGCATCTTTGAAAAGTTCATCAGGATTACATCCTGGTTGCATCCTAGTGGTATTGAAGTTATGACTCAGGGCCATTTGGTGTGTACTGTGGCTCTTACTGAGGCTCATGGATGCAAAGGTAGGATATTTTTGCTGCTGTTTTGCTTTTTGATACAGATTTTTTTTCACTATGTAACCCTGGCTGTTCTGGAATTTATTCTGAGACCAGGCTGGCCTCAAACTCACAGAGTTACATCTGCATTGTGATTCCTGAGTGTTGGAATTAAAAGTGTGCACCACCATACCCAGATTGTTACAGAGGCTAAAATGATCAAATCTCCTAGCAGATGTTTTGTTGTTTTGCTTTGTTTTGTTTTGATGTATATAGAATAAAAGCCACATGTTTTCATCATAGGCTGGAGAAAACAGTATACTTTCATGATCTTGCTATAGGAAAAAGGCCAAGAAGGCTGGTTCAGTGGTTTACTCAATTCCTTGTGCTATGAGTAAACTGAGAATATGACTAAAAGAGTGGGGGTTAAGTTTATAAACTTACTTTTGTGTCAATTTCTGAGACTTATAACCACAGACAGTTAAGTCTGTTTAGCAAGTATTAAATGTGTAATTTCTCCTGCACTTTTGGCAAGTGGTTTTAAGGCAAGGCTATATCCCAGACATTCTGGGAACAGACTAGTTCTGTATGTGAAACTGCAGACAACTGATGGATCTGCTGGCTTCATGTTGATCTGCAGTCCCAAAACAATACACTTAAGGCTTGAGTATCACTGGAATTTCACATCTTCCTACCTGAATTCAAATGTTCTAACAAAGAGACCTTTGTCTGTGAAAGACTTTAAAATTGGTACTATGGGAGTGACATACAGGTGAATTCCTATACTGACATTTTGCTAACATCCTTCATTTATTTCCTTTTATCAGAAATGTGTAATTTTTAGGATTTTCAACCAGTATGCTTCATTAGATTAGTATCTAGTTTTTACTAGAAATTAAGTGAAGTGAATGTAAATAACATTGTTTTAAATTTCAGTTTCAGTATATTTGTTGATAATGTAGATGAACTGCTAGAAAAATATAAAGGAATTTCAATAGAATCATATAAAGTCACTTACTGTCATCTATACTTTAATCTTAGGAATATATTCATCACAGACAGCACATATACAGTTATAACATTTTGCTTTATTATATCATTTACTTGAATGTTTCAAAAATCTTTATGCAGACAAAAATGGAAAAGAAATAAAAGGTTGTTGCTGTCAAAATTGAAGACATATTCAGAAACTTCATATTCTCATAAGCTAGAAGCTAACAATTAAACATTCTAAAATAGCTTTACCTCTTCGCAGGTAATTATGCATACAACACATTTGCTTAAATGTGCATAAAGAAAAATCAATGTTCTATTCATGTTCAGTAACTAATTTAAAAATATTTTCAGTTACTTGTTTGACAAGCAATAATTATGGGTGGGCTTATTTGTTTGTTTTCACTGAGGACTAAATTTGAAATTAATAGCTTTGATTGACAATTATTTTTTGAAGTATCCAAACAGTAGGGAAAAACTGACTACATATATTAAAATACCCCAAAGCCACTAAACTCTTTATGTTTACATATTTATTCTATATGTGAATTTTCACTCATTGGTTATGGCATCTTATTTTTAAACAGCTTTGAGGAATAAAATGAGTATGAGAATACACACCACAAAGGTATTTAAAGTTTCATGAGTTCTGGAATAAATTCGCTTGATTACATTTTAAATGTGGAAGTGCTTTGAGCACTGAGAGGAAAGCAGAGGCATTTAGTGCAATACACTTATTTACAGGTGAGAAGACTGGGGGTCCTCAGAGATCATTTAGAATATTTACGATGCTATAGCTCTTCAGTGGCAAAACTGGGCACTTTAACTCAGAATATCTTAGTCCCAGTCCACCTTCTCACAGTTAACCACAATTGTAATGAATAAATGATTCATCAAGTTATCAAACCAATCTTACAACAATCCATCTAAACTATAATTTCCCACACAATTAGATGCATCACGCAGTCCATTTGACTCAATAGCCAGACAGATAGACTGGAGTGATCATCCTGAAATTTAATATATTCATAAAACAAAATATTAGATGTTAACTTATCATTCTCCAAATATTTAAGTAAATTAAAACTTCAGAGACAGTAGCTTTTTCCTTTCTATGTAAAATGAATAAACGAAGCAATTTTTCACTAATTCAGACGCAAATACTTTTATCAGAAATGGCTAGATAACTGTAGTTAGCATTACTCCAAATGGCCAATTGCTTTAGTGCTCTACCTTCATGTCACATATGCAGGTCTTCACACTGTTGACTATTATCTGTTTCAATAATAATATAATGTACATCCTCCTATTTACAAATTATATCATGTGCCCTATACGTGACTACTGAGTTTGAAATTGGGTTATAGATTTATTTATCCATAAAGACACTTCACAGACTTCCTTAGTAATTTTTAATTAGTTATCATGCTGGGTAGCCACTGTGACATAATGCTTTATGAAGAAGAGGAAATGATTTCAGCTTTGAAAAAAAAATCCATTAACCAAACAAATTTAAACAGAACTTTCATGCTTGAAAGAAGAGAAGAGTGATCCTTGAATATGAAGGAACATGTTATTTGAGAACCGTGTGATTTTGCTGATTTTTAATAACTTTATGGAGAAGGAAATTAAAATTTCTATCCTTACAAGTCTTCAAAAATAACGAAGGTACTTTGATGAAAAAAAAAAAACACTATTTGTAAAATCCCAAGGATTATTTTACTGAGTGTTTAAAGTGCCTCAGTATCTTTGCCATATGTTTCTCAGTATTGCTAGAAAATATGTGATTGATAGCATTTGACTATGGTTTTGCATCCTCTGGGATTAGAGAAAACACAAGAATATTTCTTACCTTTATTTTAGATTTTATCTAATTTTTCTTCTTTTCATTATCGCTTTAATTATGTAAAAAAACATGTCAATTACTTAAAACTCTACTTGTTACAAGTGCTGGCTTAAGTGGTGTTTAGGGGAGGAAATAAACAACTATTATGATAATTCTATATTAGTATATGCAACACACACACATACACACACACACACACACACACACACACACACACACACGAACAAAATCACTCTCAATGTCTCCATTGCCACTAGTGCCAAAAATCCACAGAGGGATATGAAGTCTACAAAACTTCACCTACTCATTTTTATGTAAGGAAACTGAGGCTCACTGATCTTAGGAGAGTTGTCTAACAGCAGAAATAATACATTTCTGAGTATACTGTAGAAGCCAGTGTTTTTAGTACTAAATATAGCATTCTTGAACTGCCACTCACTGCTCTCCTAATGATTCTTACTGTTTGTTCAACCAACTATAGATAGGCTTTGAGTAAAGTGTGTATGGACACAGTTCAATTAGCCCCCATATGGCTAAATCCCTGGCAATTTGTTTTTAATCCGTGACCACCTGCATGGGCAAGGAAAAAAAAAAGGAACAGAATACATGTAATAATTTCAAGGCTGGTAAGCCAGGTGGGAAAGTAAATAACAAAATTCATGCAGTGTCTTAGGAATATGATTTGGGAAAAGGTCATTCTGAAAGAGAAACTGCAAACAAGGCACATTAGAATAAAATTGATTTCACAGTAAGAGCAAGGAGGGAGCCACAGGTGGAATTCTATGGAATGCTATGTGTGCTCTCAGGGACTTGTTCAGTGAAAGCATGCTGTTATTGGTTTACAGTCAATTAGAAGTTAGAAGTAAAGCTTAATTATGGTTGCTATGTTTGTTTCCAAGCAGAATTATATTATGATTAGGCAAACAGAATTGCTGCAAAAGAAATTGTAGGCTAACTCTCCTAATTCCCAGCTTCAGTGAGCAAACTAAATTGAACATTAATGCTATTCTGAAATTTCAAGCAGGATTTTTTTTTGTCAGAATATATTTTTAGGCATCATTTCTCTACTATGCTCATAGAGTAAAGTCATTTTAATATTTCCTAAAAGAAAAAAAGGAGAGTAGTAAATAATCATGGATTCATTTATTAATTCAATGAACACTAGTTTTTATGTGACAGAGAATGTATAAGTGCAGGTGCACGTTGATACAAATGATAACATATAAAAAAGTTAACTCTAACTGACAGGAAGACAATCTTTTCCTTTTAGTAAAACGCAATTGCTGCATTCCATTTTGCCCCTTACTGGTTGAATGGCATTGGAGAAGTCATTTACTCACTCTAAATCATAGCTCTAACAACTGTATAAACAGAAAACAAATCTTTTAGCATTAGTGTGAGAACTAAATTACATAAAACATAAAAAGTACCTATAATCACCATTTATGCACTGTGGGAATAAGAATGATAACACAGATATTCTAACAAAAATGATTTGGGCCTTCCTGGTTGGCCACTGACTTATAAGCCTCCTTTTGTTTTATTTTATTTTATTTTATTTTATTTTATTTTATTTTATTTTATTTTATTTTATTTTATTTTTTTGAGACAGAGTTTCTCTGTATAGCCCTGGCTGTCCTGGAACTCACTCTGTAGACCAGGCTGGCCTCAAATTCAGAAATCGGCCTGGCGCCTGGCTCTGCTGTCCAAGTGCTGGGATTAAAGGCGTGTGCCACCACTGCCCAGCTATAAGCCACTTTGTATCTCTGCCTCCAGAGAACTGACAATGGTCATAGTCTTCCTAGCATAAGGAACTCTTTTCCTTCAGCCAGCATGAATCCAGACTCCCTTAAAGTGCTTCTTGTTAGATGTTTTGTTACAGTGATGACCAAGGTAACTAATACAGAATATTGGGTCTAAAAAGCACAGCTATTGCAATGATAAACCTGACCATGTGTTTTACGGGCCTTTGGAACTAATTTATGGGAGGAATGTCAAAGAGTTTGAAGCTGAAAGGTAAAGAAATCCTAGCATGCTGTAGGCAGAGTTTCGCTGAGGCTTGTAGTAGACACACAGAAAAGAAAGTTGACAGAAGGGTGTACAGTGATTGAGGTAGACATCACTTATCTTATATGTGCACAAAATATCTGGATGGATTTCACTCACATCCTGAAGCTTTGAGTGAGATTGAATTTAAAAGTAATGACTAAAGTGTTTGGAAGGGGACATTTTAAGACAGTCTAGTACTCAGACAGTGCTATATTCAGACAATAGGGCATAGATTTGCTTATTCACTTTGTGATGTTTATAGTGAGAATTATTATTTTTTTTTAAAGAAAAACAGAACAGTTAGAACTGTGTAGTTTGTCAAGGGAAGGAACATGAAATAGGTAAAAGTGGTGAATGTGGCAGAAAGGCAGGTACACCACAAAGTCACTATAATTACAAACGAGATTGGGATCATCCAAAGGACAAACCTGCAGGTCATGGTGTTATGTATAAGGCTTTAATCTCAGTACTTAGACTGAGTACTTAGACTGAGGCAGAGACACACTGATCTCTGTGAGTTCCAGGGCAGCCAGACCTACATAGTGAGACCCTGTCACAAGAGAAAGGTGGGGTTGGGAGAAGAGACCATGCACTCTACACCATAACAATAGAAATTAAGTCTTGAGAGCAAGCTTCCATTTATTGTAGGACCTGGGAATACACAATCATGTATTCATTTGAAAAGAAAACCCCTGAAAATGTTTCCTGAGAAGATAGAATCTCCAGGGTCCCCTGTCACATAGCAGAATGTTTTACAAGGTTGAGCTGCGAAAGCACACAGATGAGATCCATAAACATCAGGCTGCATATAGAGATGACAGAGCTTGGGTCCGTCCCTGTAGTGCTGAGTTTACAGGCTTGTAGGATACAAGGGTGATGGAAGAAAAAGAAGTTAGCATGGAGGATCCAGAAAACCACTGTGGTCAGTTGTCATATAGCAGGGTCTAATTTCCTTCCTGTAGCTCCTGAGCCATTGTGTGCATGAACTTGTGAGGAGAAAGGTCTAAGTTTCAGTGGACACCTCAAGACATTTGGAGGTGACAGAACTGAGAGCATTCACACCGCCCCCAAATGCTGCAATCACTGAGTAGAGCTGGCCCAAGAGAGACCACAGTTGTCACAGGCAACAAGACGTGAATGGTAGAGCTACCCAAAGCCTAGATGATACCATCACAGAACTTAGATTCTAGGCAAGGAGCTGCAAGTTTTGCTGTTTGTCTTCTAAGTTTTCAAGAGTGCTCTGATATGTTGATACCATTTTACGTTTCATATTTTCTTTTAGAAAGAACATGTTTACCCTGGGCCATTATATAAATGCACTAAAGGAGTTCACAGGTAAGAGACTGCATTGAGTCTCAGGAAATACTTTGGACTTTTTTTTAAATTTAATTTTATTTGTAATTCATTTTTTACACTCCAAATTCCATTCCCCGCCCCTCCCCATTCATCATCCTAACGCTCTACATCCCAAACTTCCTCCCCACCCCACCCCATCTCCACGTAGATGCCACCATCTCCACCTGGATGTGCCCACCCCCTACCCCACCTGACCTCTACACTCCCTGGGGCCTCCAGTCTCTTGAGGGTTAGGTGCTTCATCTCTGAATGAACACAGATCTGGAAGTCCTCTACTGTATGTGTGTTAGGGGCCTCATATCAGCTGGTGTATGCTGTTTGTTTGGTGGTCCAGTGTTTGAAAGATCTCAGGGGTCCAGATTGAGACTGTTGGTCCTCCTACAGGATCACCCTTCTCCTTAGCTTCTTTTAGCCTTTCCTAATTCAACAACAGTGGTTAGCTGCTTTTGTCCATTGGGTGAGTGCAAATATCTACATCTGCCCTCTTTTGGAGGGCAGTCATGATAGATCCTTTTTGTGAGCATTCCATAGCCTCAGTAATAGTGTCAGGCCTTGGGACCTCCCCTTGAGCTGGATCCACTTTGGGCCTGTTGCTGGACCTTGTTTTCCTCAGGCTCCTCTCCATTTCCATTCTTGTAATTCTTTCAGACAGAAACAATTAAGGGTCAGAGATGTGACTGTGGGATGGCAACCACATCCCTCACTTGACGTCCTGTCTTCCTGGAGGTGGGCTCTATAATTTCCCTCTCCCTACTGTTGGGCATTTCATCTAAGGTCCCTTCCTTTGAGTCCTGAGATTCTCTCACCTCCCAGGTCTTGGATGCATTCTGGGGTTTCCCCCCAATCTCCTATTTCCTGAGGTTGCCTGTTTACATTCTTTCTGCTGGCCCTCAGGTCTTCAGTCCTTTTCCCTCATGCAATACCAGATCAAGTTCCCTTCTACCCTGCACTGTCCCCCATCCCATTCACTTTCCCTCCCAAGTTCCTCCCTCCCTACCCACTTGTGATTAAGTTCTTCTCTTTTCCAAGTGGGACTGAAGCATCTTCACTTTGGACTTTTTTTAAACTTAGGTTTTATAACTTTTATTTTTAGTAATTAATTAATTTATTTACTTTACATTCTGCTCAGAGCTTCCCCTACCCCCTCCCAGTACCTCCCTCTCTCCTACCCTCCCCCGATTCTCCCCTCACTTTCTCCTCAGAGGAACCTCCCATGGATCTCAATATGCCTTAGCATATCTATTTTCAGTAGGAGTGGTTTCATTTTTTCCTACTGAGACTAGATCAGACATCCAGGAATGGGGATAACGTTTGAAATGTAAATAAAGAAAATATCCAATTAAAAAAAAAGGAAAGGGGATCCAAAGGCAGGCAACAGAGTCAGAGATAGTCTCTGCTCCTGCTGTTAGAGGTCCCACTTGAAGACCAAGCTGCACATCTATTACATATGTGTAGAGGTTTTAGGCCCATCTCATGCATGCTTTCTGACTGATGTTTTTGTATCTTTGAGCCTCTATGGACCCAAGTTAGTTGATTCTGTAGGTTTACTTGTGTTCTCCTTGATCTCTCTGGCTTCTTCCATCTTTCCTCCCCCTCTTCCACAAGATTCCCTAAGCTCTATCTAATGTTTGGCTCTGGGTCTCTGCCTCGTTTTCTATCAGTTGCAGTGTGAATCAAGATCCCACCCTGACACTATTAATATTTTGCTATAGTTGCAGATAGGAGTCTACCATAAGTCACTTGAGTGGCTTCACTCAAGAGCTGATGAAGACTTTGGACTTTTAAACACAGAACAGTAAAACTATTGGGAACTTTGAATTTGGACTGGATGTATTTTAACTTATGAGGTGGCCATGGCTGGGGACTGTCAGAATATAATGTCATTGTTCTAATGAAAAGTGTCCCCCATAGGTCCATGAGTTTGAATATTTGGTCTCCAATTTGTTATCATGACTTAGAGCTTTGTAGGAAGTGAGGCCTCATTGAAATCATGGGTTATTGAGGTGGGATGGGGAAACAATCCTTGAGATTCACAACTGAGCTCTGCTTTGCTCCTTCCTCTGTCTTTTTGGTTAGTTACTGAGGTTCAAACAAACCACCTGATGATGCTCCCACCAACATGGAGTCACCTGCTGGCATGCATTGCATTAAACCTTGAGACACAATGAATCCCTCCTTAGTTCAGTTGCTTCTTGTAAATTATTTGGTCACTGTGGTGATTAAAGGAGTTGCTTTAATCAGAAATTCATCATCTACTCTCCTAGCATTCCATATGAAATAAAGTTCCTTTGATGTGAGTAGTGAGATATCTCTGCTTCAGTGTCCCAGGTTACAAGTAAAGATTCTGGTAGTTTCAGCTTTGTCTTTCACACTTAAATAGTCCTAAAACAGAAAGAATTACTAATTAGACACTATGCACAGGACTCTCAATTGCAATTGTATTCACAATATCCCAGCAGGCACTTGTAATGAAAAGTTTTGCAATTTATGAATGCATCATTTCATGAAAATTTGTATGAACTATTGTAATTACTTTTGATGAACTAGTCTAGAATTTGGAGGTTATATTCCTGATGAAGCTTCTTTCTATGTCTACTGTTTGACAAAGGAAACAGCAAGAGATAGCAACTGGAATTTGTGACTTTCAAACTTAATCATAGGCTCCATAACTCTCTATGGCTTAGTTTTTCATAAATTTGTCAGATTTTTGTCAGATGTATATAATTTACGGAATATGTTTCAAATTGGTGTTATTAAAATATTGATAATCTTATTTCCTCAAGTCCTATTCCTTTGCTGATTCCTTGACAGTTCTTTAGAAACTATGGTTTAGATTTGTAAGTTACATTATGTTGATTGTTAAAAATAAATGATTTGGTGCTACTATGCTTGCTGCTTCTTAATAGTTTTTATTAATACATATTAATTATAAAAGTTAATTGGATTCACACTGGGATATTTCTATACATGGGTACAACAGTTCATTTTTCATACCAATCCACTCTTTTTTTCCCTTGCATCCAGTACCCCTAATAATTACTCTTCTAGTCGCAAGTTAATATTTTTATTTCTTAAGATTTAATTTTAAAGACCTTTTATTCTTTTTAATTATGTGCATGTGTGTCTGCAGGGGTTAGAGGCCGATGGTTGAGCTGAAATTATAGGTAATTGTGAGCTGCTGGACATAGGTGCTGGGAAAGAAACTTGAAGCATATGTTCTTAGCCACTGAGGTATTTCATCAGCTCTTCTTCATAGCTTTCTTAAAGCTTGGTATAGGTGAAAGGTGTGCCAAAACTTGAAGAAATAGGTTTTTGCCAAGGTGAAGCTAGTCTTCTCTCAACAAATCATTCCCTCTACCTTCAGTTTTGTTTTCGATGAAATATGATATACACTGGGAAGTTGGCTTATCGTGCTCTCCATAGTCTCATTACACAAATGCTTGCCTGATGAACAACAGCAGGCATCTTTGAATAGCCATTTTCTAATGTGATGACTCCTAAATGGTAAATAATAGAGATAAGACAGGCTATTATCTTATTGGATTTACAAGATTACAAAGTGTAATTAACAATGCCTGATTTAGGAAGTGTTAAGAGTGAAAGTGGATGTTTTAAAATACATACACATATGAATTAAACGTTATATTGGTTGTTTTTTTATAATTTGTTTTTCTGGTGGTTCTATTATAGAACAATAGCATATCAATTCTATAAAATACCACTTTCATTTATTTTCTTAATCTCCTTATGTACTTATTGGATTATAATATCCAAAGACATTTCATTATTTTGTGCTTTTTATAAATTAACTAAAGTTAGTATTTTAATGTGCTACCTCTAGGTGGAGATCATGTCTGAGTGTTCTAAGTTTATGACTTCAGTCAATTTACCATTTTATATGATGGAACAATGTTGGAGGATAAGATAAAACCTGAGAAGGCCAACATATTGGAATAAATCAACAGTACTATTTCTCTGAATTTATATGCATCCATATACATTTAGTCTTGTTACACACTGTGTATGCAGAGACACATCTCAGTGTCTTACTTAGGGTTTTATTGCTGTGAGAAGACACCATGACCAAGGCAACTCTTATAAAGGAAAACATTTAATTGGGGCTGGGTTATGGGTTCTGAGGTTCAGTTCATTATGATCATGGAAGGAAGCATGGCAGTGTCCTGGCAGGCAGATATGGTGTTGGTGAGCTGAGAGCTCTACATCTTGTTACTAAGGCACTCAGGAGAAAACTGACTTTTCAGTACTGGGCTTCAAAGTTCACCCCACAGTGACACATTTCCTCCAACACACCTTCTAACAGCCCCACTCCCTATGAGCCAAGCATATTCAAACTACCACACTCAGTATATTTTAAAAATCTTGAATATAGGTAAGTAGACAATAGTGGTGTCTACTTAATATGCATAAAATCACAGATAACAAAAAAAGTATTTAATCTGTTAATCATATAAATATAAAAATATTTAATCTGTTAAATCATAAAATTATGGATATTTGATATAAATATTCATATAATAATAAAGGAAATTCCACTAGATAATTTTTACACAATGCTCTTTTTTAAAAGACAGTCTTTCTCTGTAGTCCTGGCTGTCCTGGAACTTGCAATGTAGACCAGGCTGACCTTGGACTCATATAGATGCCTCCAAAGTGCTGGGATTAAAGACATGTACCACCACACCTGGCTGCAATTCTCTCTTCTTGGAGAATGTATAATAAATCTGTTAATTCTGACTAGGTTTTAACAATGACAGACTTTCCATAACGGGGGCACCATCTCAGAGGAATGAGACAATAAGGACGGGTGCAGTGTTTGAGATGTAAACAAACAAACAAATAAATAAATGAAAAAAGAAGACTATCAGTATAGTCACTATCCAACAGATGAAATCAAGTCTTGTCCATTGTATAGTATTATTAAGCTATCTAAAAATCAGTAGATTGTGCAGCAAAAGATTTTACCGGGAAAATATTAAATTTATGGACTATGTTTTATTCTATTCAAGTCTGAAACTTGTAACATTTTTAGTTGAACAAGTCATTTTGTTTGTTTGGTTTTGGTTTATGGAGACAGGGTTTTTCTGTGTAGCCCTGGCTGTACTGGAATTTGTTTTCAAGACCAGGCTATCTGCCTGTCACTGCCCCCAGAGTGCTGGGATTTAAGGCATGCACCACCATTGCCTGGCTTTGAACAAGTCTTATAGGATAATTTAATCCAGTAATTTTCAGAGTTTTTGGATTTCAATACTGTAAAAAATAGTAAAAGTATCCACACAACTTTTGTTTTAAAAAAAGGGAATTTTAAAAAAGCTGTCTCTTGTGAGGCTATGCTGGGGCCTAGCAAACACAGAAGTGGATGCTCACAGTCAGCTATTGGATGGATCACAGGGCCCCCAATGGAGGAGCTAGAGAAAGTACCCAAGGAGCTAAAGGGAACTGTAACCCTATTGGTGGAACAACATTATGAACTAACCAGTACCCTGGAGCTCTTGTCTCTAGCTCCATATGTATCAAAAGATGGCCTAGTCGGCCATCACTGGAAAGAGAGGCCAATTGGACTTGCAAACTTTATACGCCCCAGTACCGGGGAACGCCAGGGCCAAAAAGGGGGAGTGGGTGGGTAGGGGAGTGGGTGGGTGGGTATGGGGGACTTTTGGGATAGCATTGGAAATGTAAACGAGGAAAATACCTAATAAAAAATTAAAAAAAAATAGTTTGCTTCTGTTCTGTAACATCAACTCATAGTAAATAGAAGAATTATGTATTTCCTGACCAGGTAAAGCTATACCTTTTGATTCAACTTTTCATTCAACAAGCAGAAAGAGCAACTAGAAAAATGGGACAAGCAAGACTTATATTAACATGTACGATACACAGATATCTGAACAAAAATAAAGCAATATGTATAATTAGCTAGTTAACTCTGAAGTTATTAAGCAAAAGTAGATAATCCTTTTTTTTTCGGGGGGGGGGGTTCGAGACAGGGTTTCTCTGTATAGCCCTGGCTGTCCTGGAACTCACTTTGTAGACCAGGCTGGCCTCGAACTCAGAAATCCACCTGCCTCTGCCACCCGAGTGCTGGGATTAAAGGTGTGTGCCACCACGCCTGGCTCAAAAGTAGATAATCTTAATGTACCATTAAGAAATATAAAAGATAAAAATTTTACATGTGATGAAATAATTAGGTGGGCTATGGAGACATCACACTCTATAAAGTATGCACCGGGACTACAGACCAAGTGCTGGGACAGCCTGGAATAAATAGAGAGACCCTGCCTCAATACAAAACTGTAACAACAAGGAGAAAAAAGACACAGAGTAGCACATTGTATCTAAAAAGGAAGACCTGGGGAAATGCATCAGTGGGCAAAATGTTGCAGCCTGGGTTGGTAACAGTAGCATTCATATAAAAGTTTAGAGTGACCTCAAGCATCTGTAAAGCCTCAACTTGGTAGGAGCAGAAATAGATCTTCCCGGGGCTCATTGACCAGCAAGTCTAAGTGAAATGACAAGCCCCATATTGGATGAAAGATTGTGCAGGCTAAGTTTATGTCAACTTGACACAAGCTAGAGAGTCCTTTGGGAAGAGGTAACCTCAATTGAAAAAAATGTCCCCACTGCATTGGCTAGTGGCAAGCCGCTGGTGCTTTTGTTTGTTTGTTTGATTGATTTTTTTTTTTTTTTTTTTTGAGACAGGGTTTCTCTGTGAAGTCCTGGCTTTCTTTCCTGGAATTCCCTCTGTAGACCAGGCTTGTTTTGAACTCAGAGATCTGCCTGCCTCTCAATTGCTGGGATCAATGGTGTGCACCATCACACCTGGCTAGGTGAATTTTCTGGATTGATGACTGTTGTGGGAGGGCCCTGTTCACTGTGGATGGAACCACTCCTGGGCATGTGGTTCTAGGTGGTATAAGAAGGCAGACTGAGTAGAAAATGAAGAGCAAGCCAGTAAGTAGCCCTCCACAACCTCTGCATTAGCTCCTGCCTCCATGTTCCTTCTCTGACTTCTTACCATGATAGACTGTAATCTACAAGATGAAATAAACCCTTTACTCCCCACATTGCTTATGGTCCATGTATTTTATCTCAAGAATAAAAACCCTAACAAAAACAAGGATACTCTGTCAAAAAACATGGTGGAAAACAGTAGAGGTAGATACTCAATGTCATCTTCTGGCTTCCACACATGCATGTACAGATGAGTATATACACATATGCACATATATGCCCATACATGCATACATCAAACACACACACATGCATGTATGAAAGACTAAAGTGAGTTGACAAAAATAAAAGAGATCCATTTATCTGCTGTCTCCAAGAAGCACACCTCACCATCAAAGAGTACCTTAAATAAAAGACATTATTTTATGGGAACAGATGGAAGTAGGACTCAAGAGGGCATCTATTCTATTAGCTAAGAAAACAGACTTCAAACCAAAACGTATCAGAAGGCAGAAAGAAGATCACATTTTACTGATTAACGGAACAATCTGTCAAAGACACTACAGTTCTAAACATGAATGTGATATGCACCTGGCTTTATAAAACAAGTAGTATGAGACAGAGAGTAACACAATAATAATGGGTAACTTTAATATCATGCTTATCAATAGGCACGTCATCCTGACAAAAAATACTTAAATGACATCATAGATCAAATGGACTTAGCAGGCATCTGTAAAGCATTGCATCCAAATGTTATGTGACTGTCCAAAAAATTGAAAATGAAGTCTTTTGTCATATAAAAAATGTTAAAGCAATATTTTATTTTAAGTTCTATAAATATTAATGAAATAATAAACATAATTATGCAAATAGAATAATCAAGAATAAGTTTAACACTGACAGAGGAAAATACCTAACATTGACTTCTGCCCTCCACACACATGCACATGCATGCATACCTACATGCCCACACTCATACAAACACATATGTAGAGCATACATTTACACAAACCAAAAGGCTACATTATTAATAAGTTTATCTTTGTGACTATTAAAAGATGTGGGTCTCCACCATCTAAAATAATCTTAACCATAAATTCTTTCCTGTGATACTGGAATTGGGACTCTATCATATGTGTGTATATTTGTGCACATCTGAGTCCTTTGTACCTATGTTGTTTCCATTTTCAGATTATGTTAACATGCTGATTTAGTTCCACTGAGGACCTCAAACAATGTATCAGTGTTCCAAGTAGTTGACTCTTAGACCCAGTGTTCTGAGGGCAAATGGGTTTGGGCTTCTCAATCAGAACACTTAATGGCCACTATCAAGAACATAAACTTTGACCTCTTTATCTTAAAGAGGAAACAGTATCAGGTGGTACTGACATTCACCAGAACATTTGGCCCCATTAATAATCATATGGCTCCCCTTTCTGGTTATGAGACATGACCTTGGTTACGTTTTTCAAAGTAACATGGTCTGCCGTCATTTTGTGATGTAAATGTTGCTCTCGTCTTTCATTGCTAGCAGGCCACTTTCACACTCAGCAGTTGTGAGACACATATGGGTACCTCCCCATGCTTAGTATTCATTTCTGTCACCCGAGAGATCATTTATTTCACACCTATATTTCCTGTGATCAGATTACTCTGTTCTTGTTAATAAAAGTGCTGCTGTGCTTGAGCATTAGCTATTGAAACTTCTTCAGTGGGTTTTACAAGGCTTTCCTGCTCTGTGGAATTAGAAATAGGGGTTGCTTTTCTGTTCAGCATAATCAGTATCTGAAATGGCATCTAAGAAGGATTTGCACTGCTCTCCAGAGGACTGAATACCCTGTTACAGAAATAATTGTCATTTAGGATTCCATTACATCTTTGCTTAAGGGTTTTTTTTAAAGCTGACCAACAGAATCTAGATGTATTAAACTTTGAGAATTTTGGTTAAGACATCATGGTGAAATATATGCAGAGTCCTCTTAGTTGGCATTGCTACCAACACTTGATACTGTCATTGCTAAGCCACAGAAACCTCATTTCAAATAACTTATGTATTTAAACTTCATCTGAATTAACATTCTGGCAACTATTTTGGCGAAGTCTTTAACCAGTTCATTATGTGTGTGTGTGTGTGTGTGTATTAATAAAAAAAAAAAACAATGTGGAAATCATCCATTCACTGTGTCACATTAAAAAAAAAGATTTATTTACTTATTGTATGTAAGTACACTGTAGCTGTCTTCAGATACACCAGAAAAGGGCATCTGATCTCTTTACAAATAGTTCTGAGCCACCATGTGGTTGCTGGGATTTGAACTCAGGACCTCTGGAAGAGCAGTCTGTGCTCTTAACTGGTGAGCCATCTCTCCAGCCCACTGTGTCATGTTTTAAAACAAATTTTAAAATAAACTAGAGGCAAATGTGAATTTAAAAAAAAGATGTGCATCTCTACAATAATTCTTCCTCCAATATAACATTATTTTTGTACTTATGAATAAATATTTAACTGGTAATTTTAAGCAGTAATACACCACAAAAAGCCACTAAGAGGCCTCATCCCTGGAGTTACTTCCTGTCCCTGTGGGTAACATGTTGTGTTTTTGTTGATGGACATCTTTTCCCTCATGACCCACAGTGACATTGTGCTTAAAAGTCAATTAGACTTCATCTAATTTTAAAGCTGCTCATCAAAACACATCATTAAGGAAATTGCTAATCAAACACAAAATAGAAAAAAATATTTGCAAAGACATGTAATTGAATCAAGACTGGGATGCACAATATATAAATAAGTTCTTAAACTCAATCATAAAATGCCCATATTAAAATGTGTAAAATATTTGAACTGACACTTCACAAAGGAATACACACAAGTGACCAATGACCATGTGAAACCATTTGCAAAAAGTCATCAAAGAACTAAGAAACAAAGGCACAGTAACAGATGATTATAATTTGCTAGAATGGCTAACATTAAATGCAACCACATAAAATGTTAGTGATGACTTGAAGCTACCCAAACCCTGTCTCATGGTGGGAGTATAAATTCACACAACCATTTTTTAGAAACATCTTGACAGTTTTCTTACAAAATTAAATATATTGCTTTTTCTATTACTCTGTAGCTTCATGGGGAAAGTGTGTTTGTTGAAACTTATGGAATGTAGCACCCAACATATTTATCTCTCAAATCACAGAATAAATTTGAAGTTAAGATTATGTGACTGATGTAATCTCAAGGAAAATGAAGTAGAAAACCTCTTTGAATAGGTATTGTTACATGAAGTTGCCTCTAAGAAAGACTGATAATATAGGCCAGTCTGTTCTTGTGATTCCTTTAAACCTGGGGGTAAATGTCAGAGGATAAGAAATCCAACAATTCAAAGCACAAGAGATCCACTATAAGAGAGATTCTTCATTATTAATTTGTGAGCCTCAGGTATGAATGGAGACACATGGTAAGTAATATGAGTAGTCTTTAGGAGCTGAAAATAGCCCTTGGTTTACAGGTACTAAGAAATCTGGTACCTTATGCCAATAGAAACAAGGAACTAAATTTAGTCTATACCATTAACAGACCAGTAAATTCTCAAGTCTACTTGGTCCCTTGCTTTAAGCCTGTTACTAATTTGAGAATCCAGCTATGCCGTGCTGAGCTTTTGACTTACAGGTATGATGTACTAAGTGTTTCTTATAACCTTTGAGCTAGTATTATTTGTAGACCACAGAACTCTAATACCAGACAAAAGGAAAAAGAACACTAAAGAAAATTTGTACTATAGTTATGTATACTGGAATGTTTGAAAATAGTATACTTATATTTGAAACTTTGAAATTCATCAAAACAATTTGAATTAGTGGATGTATAAAAGAAAAATAGGTACATATTTAATAAAGCACAGATATTAAAATGCTAATTTCTGGACTCTAAATGATGATTATATGGCTTTTCCCTGCAATTAGTTCTATTTTTGGATATTTGAAAACATTCACAATAAAATGTAGAAAACAATGAAATGCAAAGTTCTAGACTTTCCAAGATTAATATGTCTATTCATTGTATCTAGGCTTCCAAAAGATAACTTACAGAAGAAATGGCAGGCAAATGAACACTATTGTGTTTTCACTGTAGCTTCCTTTGTTACTTTGGCGGGCTTATGTGAATCATCTAAACAAAAAAGTAAAGATTATTTGCTTTTTTTGTTTGTTTGTTTGTTTTCAGGATAGGGTTTCTCTGTATAGCTCTGGCTCTCTTGGAACTCACTTTGTAGACCAGGCTGGCCTTGAACTCAGAAATCTGCCTGCCTCTGCCTCCTAAGTGCGTAAAGATTATCTATTATATGTCTCTACCTTAAACCTACTTTCTCAACCTCCTCTTCCTTACCTTGATTCGTTTATCTGTCATCATAGGCAAAAGCAACCAAAGTTTCATGAAGGAAGACAGAGAAATAGGAGGAACCCAGAGGCTGAATATCCATGGGACTGAATTTTCCTGAGCCAAGTGCTAGCCATCCAGAATGGTCCAGAAATCACTCATGAATTAAGAATAGGGAGGCGTTCTTTACACTAACAGAGTAAAGATGCCTTTCATTTCTTCCATAAAGAAAGAAAGCAACGATGTAAGTAACTGCATATTGATGTGAATAACCAGGGGGCTGCACTCAATATCACCAAGAAAGCTTTTAAGATTCAGAAATAAAGGACAATAACATAAAATGACACAGAGTATCCCATTATTTGACACCATGATTGCACAGCTACGGGGAGTGTGTGTCTTTATTTTGAAAGCACCACGGGTGGAATACAGAATTCTAGCGAACTGTATTAGTACAAACCCTGTTAATTGTAATTAATGTAAAGTTTCACAATCCTTAGGGGTTAGCAGCACACTTAGATAAGCAACTTGGTTATATGCATGGCAGTCTTCCTTTGGAAAAGCATATCACATTATCTTCAGACAACTCCCCCAAATTCTGGAACTTGGAGTCATCTTGAGATATTATCTATTGTCTGGGTTTGCAATGGGAGGAAGAAAACCCTGAATTTTTCCCATCTCTGCAATATCATAGACATTCCACATTGTTGGCTTAGCAGGTGGGTGCCTTGAAATCTCAGCTTGGGAGACTGACTGTAAACTAAGCTTTTTGGGTGTCTTGTACTAGAGGGTGTATGTGTTGTCACATGGAGGGAAATGAATGTAGTCATAAAGCCTAGTAAAGATATAAGGGTATTTGTCCCCCAGCCCCCAAATCAAGGGCATGATCAACCAACCATATGTTGAGTGACACCAGACTCAGGAGTCAAAATACTCTTCCTGCCTCTGCCATTCTCAAGCTCATGAAACCAACAAGGAAGTGAGGAAGCATCATGAGTCTAAGCTCCTGCTAGGACTGCAGTGGCATGGAAGGGTCTTGCATAACTTCATGCCTCTGGATGTCATATAGTCTCCATGACATATTAGAGATAAAGAAATGGGGAAGGGGAGAAAAATCCCCTATCTGTTCTCTGATACACATAGCCAAAGAAGGCCAAAAGTACCTTCTTGATGTCATATAATACCATCAGCAGTGCACTACCATTGGTAGTGAGGAGCACCACAATACCTCATCTATGGTGTTCATAGTGCTGAATGCCCACATCTACTCCTAGCCTATGAACTATCATTATGATAGGATGTGAGCCGCACAGACTTGTTGCTTCAATTATTACAATGATCCTTTATAATGCTGCATATCAACCTAACTGACTGAGGACAAGTACTTCAGTTTCTTTATCACTTTAAGAGTTGCCAGTGTGAGAGGACCTCATTGATAGCATAGTATAAGCAGCTCCTGAGGAATGTCTAATTACCTGGTAGGGTCCTCTACCTCCACTCTAAAAATGCCCACATCACTGCTACTTACCTGAAATTCTACAATGAACTCTCTTGCATAATCCACAGAGATAATGGGCCCCTCCAATTTTGCTACAATATTCATTATGAACAAAGGCACCTTCACAGGCAAAAAGCATAGAGAGGCTACATATGATGCTTAGCTGAAAGCAAACACAGACTTGCATGATACAATGAAAGCCCAAGACACATATTAAATGGAAGCCTATTACTAACAACTCAACTCTATAGACTTAGGTAGTAATGACAACTTATTCACTAAATGAAGAAACGTCAATGTAGATGACTAAGAAATAGAAAAAAAAAGAAACTACACAAGTTAATGGGCTGTCTTCGAAGGAACATAATCCACTAGTGATAGATCCCAAAGAAATTGATGTGGATGTCATGCATGCCAAAGAATTGGAAAGAATTGCTATTAAAAAACTAATTCATAACTACATAAAATTTGGAAGTCAACACAAATATAAACAAAAAACTCAGCAACCCCCCCCCAAATCTCAGAAATGAAGAGATTAATAAGTAAAATAAAAATAGAGTTGAAAGATTCAACAACATAGACCAATGGCAAGAATTAAGATCTGAACTTGAAGATGGATGTTTTAAAACAGTATGAATGCCTGATGGTGGTGGTGCACACCTTTAATCCCAGCACTCCTGAGGCAAAGGCAAGTGGATCTCTGTGAGTTCAAGGTCAGCCTAGTTTACAGAGTGAGTTCCAGGTCAGACTGGACTACAGAGAGAAACCCTGTCCAATCGTGCCAGTGAGCATAGCTTAGCAGGCCAGTCACTGGTGGGGCTCACAGCTGGATAAGATTGATAATTATGTTTCTTTTCTTGTCATGTGCACAATATTTTCTAGCACTATGAAAGCTAGCCAGTACTGATGAAGCTTGGAACACAGAATCATAGCATTAAGCATTAAACTGATTACTAGTGACTTATTTATAAACAAATAAATTAATTCATCATCAGAGAAGTGTCTTCTTGCAGATTGTGGTGATTAAATACAGAGACCATCAACTGGTCAATATGTAGAGAGTAAAAAATGACAGAGTGTACAATCCTAAATGGAACGTCTATATCACACCTGTCACTCTATGGTTCAGGGATCATGCAGAAGAGGAGTTGGAAAGATTGTAATTGACAGAGGTCATGGATGAATTTTATAAAGTGATATTTTCTGGATACAATAGGACATTTACATATATGAAGTCACAGTGGTTGTGACAGCATACACAATGCCTGGGCAAGGAGGTAGATGAACACAAATTCTCAGTCCTATGTGAGAGCCTATGGCAAGTGATAACTGTTGGGAGAAGGATAGTCAGCTTTTACTAAGGCAGTGACTCCTGGTAGGTTAGCCACATTCCAGAGTTTAGCTGTACACCCATGAGTATTTGGAGAACACAAATTGGACTTAATGATTTCTTTTTTAAAATGTGGACTGTGAATTTCTCTTGCATATTTCAGAGGATTTCTTTATATTGTAGCTTTGACAGCTTAACTATAATACTGTATGGTGAAGATCTTTTATAGTATGGCTATAAGCATCATGCACATGGGGAATCAAGTCTTTTCCACAAATAGAAAAGTTTTCTGCTATTATTTCACTGACTAGGTTTTTTTTTTACACTAACATTTTAAGAATAACACAGTATTAATTCTTTGAGAATTTCATACAATCCACTTTATCATTTTCAACCCTTCCTTCAACTCACACCAGATCCAGCCCTATCCAAATTTACATCTCCTTTAAAAAATTAGATGATTCTGTATACTCATCTAAAGAAATATATGTAGGCCTACACTTAGAGCAACATTCATCAAAGCTAAGATATGGAATCAGTGTAGGCTACCAATAGTAGATAAATGAATGAACAGAATGTGGAGTCCTACTTATAAGTAGCGTGCAATATGCACTATTATTTGACGGCAGAGAAGAATGCAATCCTGCCATTTGCAAAAACACAGATGGCAGTGGAAGACATTAAGTGTAAGAATAAGTCAGACATAGCAAGGCAAGTATTATGTGGTGTCTCTAATATTCTGAAGGCTAAAAAATCAACTTGAAATTAAGACAGTGCTTTTTAGAGACTGAGAATGATACACAAAGGAAGTGGAAAAACATGATAAAGGGCTATCCAATATATACAAAGAACTTAAGAAGTTAGACTTCAGAGATCCAAATAACCCTATTAAAATGGGGTTCGTGTCTAAACAAAGAATTCTCAACTGAGGAATCTCAAATGGCTGAGAAGCACCTAGTGAAATGGTCAACATCCTTAGTCATCAGGGAAACACAAATCAAACAACCCTGAGATTCCACCTCACACAAGTCAGAATGGCTAAGATCAAAAAAATCAGGTGACAGCAGATGCTGGCTAGGATGTGGAGAAAGAGGAGCACTCCTCCATTGCTGGTGGGATTGCAAACTGGTACAACCACTCTGGAAATCAGTCTGACGGTTCCTCATAAAATTGGAAATAGTTCTGCCTCAAGACCCAGCTATACCACTACTGGGCATATACCCAAAAGATGCTCCACCATACTACAAGGACACAGGATCTACTACTTTCATAGATGCCTTATTTATAATAGCCAGGAGCTGGAAAGAACCCAGATGTCCTTCAACAAAGGAATGGATACAAAAATGTGGTATATCTACTCAACAGAGTACTACTCAGCTATTTAAAAAAAAAAAAAAACAGACTTCATGAAATTCTTAGGCAAATGAATGGAACTAGAAAATATCATCCTGAGTGAGGTAACCCAGTCACAAAAGAACACACATGGTATGCACTCACTGATAAGTGGATATTAGGAAAAAAGCTTGGAATACCCATGATACAACTTACAGACAATAATGAAGCTAACGAAGAAGGAAGACCAAAGTGTGTGTGCTTCAGTCCTACTTAGAAGGGGGAACAAAATAATCACGGGAGGTAGAGGGGGCTTGGGACTTGGGAGGGAGAGATGAGGGGGAGGGGAAAAGGGGGGCAGGATCAGGTGTAGGAGGAGATGGTAGATGCACAGAGGGTCAAGAAATTGAACAGAGGTGTGTAGCAGTGGGGGCAGGGGGAGTAGCTATTATAAAGTCGCAGATGCCGGGAAAGCAAGAGGCTTCCAGGACCCAAAGGGGATGACATTAGCTGAAATATCTAACAAATGGGAGAGAGAACCTGTAGAGACCATATACAGAGGTTAGGCATGGCCCCTGGCTGAGGAATGGGGCCAAACACCTATCTCAAATATTTTTACCAGAATTGTTCCTGTTTGTGGAGGGGAGACCAGGAAGGGGGGTAACATTTGAAATGTAAATAAATAAAATAATTAGTAAAAAATGAAATTATATTTGAAAAGTTCATGTTTCATGTATGACTAGAAATAACACACCATATCCCATCACAGTATACAATTGGTATATGCTAGTACATTTTTGTAAGGAATTATGAATGGTCTGAGTTTTAACCAGTTTTATCATGTTAGACTGACATTAGTTTCATAATACTGGTAGAAGACAAGAAGCAGATTTTGACATTCATGACATGTAGACAACATGAGATTCCTGGTTGTATTTGTTCCCCCTTTGTTCCTATTATAAACTGAAAAAATGTGTGTTCAAACTCCCACCATGATATTAACCTAAGGAGTGGCCTTTGGAAAGGTAAATTACGTCATAGTGTTTGAGGTGTCATGACAAAAATGAGTAACTTTGTAAGGGACAGGATACAATTTGCCTTGCTCTCAACCCTGTTCCTCCCCCTCTTTAGGAAAATCTGAGATGTGAGAATATGGAACAGGCCTTCCCTTCGGGGCCAGCACTGGGTCACCTAGGGCGCTTAGTCGGTGGATACCCCTAAGGTCCCCTAGAGGACTCTCCACATGATATTAGGACCACGGGTGAGTGGAACACAACTTCTGTTCCAATCCAATCGCTTCGGACCTGAGACAGCATTAGAGAAGCAGGAAACCTAGCCTGACCAGGGTCATAAGTCCCTCCGGTCAGTGCCAGCACTTGGTCACCTGGGCACAGAGTCGGTGGACACCCCAAAGGTCCCTAGAGGACAGCTTCTGAGACAGACCCTGTTTTGGGCTCCAGACATCCGGGCAGCTTCCCTACCAAAGGAGAGGTGTACACCCTGCCTGGGAGGACTTTGCAGGAGCACCTGGAGGAGCCATCTTGGTTCCCGGATCCCTCCAAGACTAGTCTGTGAGGTGAGAGTGTGGACTACAGAAGCTAACAGCTTCTGTCACAGGCCTAAGCAACACAGCTTCTGGGACAGGTTCTGTTTCAGGCCTTCATCTTCTGCCAGGAGGGAGGTCTGAATGCCAGATATCTGTCCACCAACCCTGTAAGAGGAGAGCTTGCCTACAGAGAGTGCTCTGACAACTGAAACTCAGAGGAGAGAGCTAGTCTCCCAGGTCTGCTGATAGAGGCTAACAGAATCACGAGAGGAACAATCTCTAAACAGAGACAACTATAACAACTAACTCCAGAGATTACCAGATGGCAAAAGGTAAACGTAAGAATCTTACTAACAGAAACCAAGACCACTCACCAAGATCAGAACACAGCACTCATACCTCAGCCAGTCCTGGGCACCCCAACACACCCGAAAAGCTCAACCCAGATTTAAAAGCATATCTCATGATGATGGTAGAGGGCATCAAGAAGGACTTTAATAACTCACTTAAAGAAATACAAGAGAACACTGCTAAAGAGTTACAAGTCCTTAAAGAAAAAGAGGAAAACACATCCAAACAGGTGATGGAAATGAACAAAACCATACTAGACCTAAAAAGGGAAGTGGATGCAATAAAGAAAACCCAAAGTGAGGCAACGCTGGAGATAGAAACCCTAGGAAAGAAATCTGGACCATAGATGTGAGCATCAGCAACAGAATACAAGAGATGGAAGAGAGAATCTCAGGTGCAGAAGATTCCAGAGACAACACTGGCACAACAATCAAAGACAACGCAAACTGCAAAAAGATCCTAACTCAAAACATCCAAGAAATCCAGGACACAATGAGAAGACCAAACCTAAGGATAATAGGAGTAGATGAGAATGAAGATTTTCAACTTAAAGAGCCAGCAAATATCTTCAACAAAATTATAGAAGAAAATTTCCCAAACCTAAAGAAAGAGATGCCCATGAACATACAAGAAGCCTACAGAACTCCAAATAGACTGGACCAGAAAAGAAATTCCTCCCAACACATAATAATCAGAACAGCAAATGCACTAAATAAAGATAGAATATTAAAAGCAGTAAGGGAAAAGGATCAAGAAACATATAAAGGCAGGCCTATCAGAATTACACCAGACTTTTCACCAGAGACTATGAAAGCCAGAAAATCCTGGACAGATGTTATACAGACACTAAGAGAACACAAATGCCATCCCAGGCTACTATACCCAGCCAAACTTTCAATTACCATAGATGGAGAAACCAAAGTATTCCACAACAAAACCAAATTCACACATTATCTTTTCATGAATCCAGCCCTTCAAAGGATAATAACAGAAAAAACAACAACAATACAAGGACAGAAATCATGTCATAGAAAAAGAAAGTAATCCTTCAACAAACCTAAAAGAAGACAGCCACAAGAACAGAATGCCAATTCTAACAATAAAAATAATAGGAAACAACAATTACTTTTCCTTAATAGCTCTTAATATCAACAGACTCAATTCCCCATTAAAAAGACATAGACTAACAGACTGGCTACACAAATAGGACCCCAAACTCTGCTGCTTACAGGAAACCCATCACAGGGAAAAAGACAGATACTACCTCAGAATGAAAGGCTGGAAAACAATTTTGCAAGCAAATGGTCTGAAGAAACAAGGTGGAGTAGCCATTCTAATATCAAATAAAATCAACTTCCAACCCAAAGTTATCAAAAAAGCAAGGAGGGACACTTCATAGTCATCATAGTTAAATTCTCCAAGAGGAACTCTCAATTCTGAATATCTATGCTCCAAGCAAGGGCAGCCACATTCATTAAAAACACTTTAGTAAAGCTCAAAGCACACATTGCACCTCACACATTAATAGTGGGAGACTTCAACACACCACTTTCATCAATGGACGGATCGTGGAAACAGAAACTAAACAGGGACACAGTGAAACTAACAGAAGCTATGAAACAAATGGATCTGACAGATATCTACAGAACATTTTATCCTAAAACAAAAGGATATACCTTCTTCTCAGCACCTAATGGTACCTTCTCCAAAATTGACCACATAATTGGTTACAAAACAGGCCTCAACAGATACAAAAATATTGAAATTGTCCCATGCATCCTATCAGATCACCATGGACTAAGGCTGATCTTCAATAACAACAAAAATAATAGAAAACCAACATTCACGTGGTGGAAACTGAACAACACTCTTCTCAATGATACCTTGGTCAAGGAAGGAATAAAGAAAGAAATTAAAGACTTTTTAGAGTTTAATGAAAATGAAGCCACAACATACCCAAACTTTTGGGACACAATGAAAGCATTTCTAAGAGGAAAACACATGGCTCTGAGTGCGTCTAAAAAGAAACTAGAGAGAGCATACACAAGTAGTTTGACAACACACCTAAAAGCTCTAGAACAAAAGGAAGCAAATTCACTGAAGAGAAGTAGACAGCAGGAAATAATCAAACTCAGGAGCGAAATCAACCAAGTGGAAACAAGAAGACCTATTCAAAGAATCAACCAAATGAGGAGCTGGTTCTTGGAGAAAATCAACAAGATAGATAAACCCTTAGCCAGACTCACTAAAGGGCACAGGGACAGCATCCTAATTAACAAAATCAGAAATGAAAAGGGTAGCCAGGCGTGGTGGCTCACGCCTTTAATCCCAGCACTTGGGAGGCAGAGGCAGGCGAATTTCTGAGTTCGAGGCCAGCCTGGTCTACAGAGTAAGTTCCAGGACAGCCAGGGCTACAAAAAGAAACCCTGTTTAAAAAAAAAAAAAAAACGAAAAAAAAAAAGAAAGAAAGAAAGAAAGAAAGGAAGGAAGAAATAAAAAGGAAGACATACCAATAAATCCCGAGGAAATACAAAACACAATCAGATCCTTCTACAAAAGGCTATACTCAACAAAACTAAAAAACCTGGATGAAATGGACAAATTTCTAGACAGATACCAGGTACTAAAGTTAAATCAGGATCAGGTTAATGATCTAAACAGTACTATATCCCCTAAAGAAATAGAAGCAGTCATTAATAGTCTCCCCACCAAAAAAAGCCCAGGACCAGATGGGTTTAGTGCAGAGTTCTATCAGACCTTCAAAGAAGATCTAATCCAGGTTCTTCACAAACTATTCCACAAAATAGAAACAGAAGGTACTCTACCCAACTCATTCTATGAAGCCACAATTACTCTGATACCTAAACCACAGAAAGACCCAACAAAGATAGAGAACTTCAGACCAATTTCCCTTATGAATATCGATGTAAAAATCCTCAATAAAATTCTCGCTAACCGAATCCAGGAACACATCAAAACAATCATCCATCCTGACCAAGTAGGTTTCATTCCAGGGATGCAGGGATGGTTTAATATAGGGAAATCCATTAATGTAATCCACTATATAAACAAACTCAAAGACAAAAACCACATGATCATCTCGTTAGATGAGGAGAAAAAACCATTTCACGAAATCCAACACCCATTCTTGATAAAAGTCTTAGAAAGATCAGGAGTTCAAGGCCTATACCTAAACATGATAAAAAGCAATCTACAGCAGGCCAGTAGCCAACATCAAAGTAAATGGCAAGAAGGTGGAAGCAATCCCACTAAAACCAGGGACTAGACAATGCTGCCCACTTTCTCCTTACCTATTCAACATTGTACTTGAAGTCCTAGCCAGAGCAATTCGACAACAAAAGGAGATCAAGGGAATACAAATTGGAAAGGAACAAGTCAAAATATCACTTTTTGCAGATGACATGATAGTATATATAAGTGACCCTAAAAATTCCACCAGAGAACTACTAAACCTGATAAGCAGCTTCAGTTAAGTAGCTGAATATAAAATTAACTCAAGCAAGTCAATGGTCTTTCTCTACACAAAGGATAAACACTCTGAGAAAGAAATTAGAGAAACAACATCCTTCTCAATAGTCACAAATACTATAAAATACCTTGGTGTGACTCTAAGGAAGTGAAATATCTGTATGATAAGAACTTCAAGTCTCTGAAGAAAGAAATTAAAGAAGATCTCAGAAGATGGAAAGATCTCCCATGCTCATGGATTGGCAGGATCAATATAGTAAAAATATCTATCTAGCCAAAAGCAATCTATAGATTCAATGCAATCCCCATTAAAATTCCAACTCAATTCTTCAACGAATTAGAAAGGGAAATCTGCAAATTCTTCTGGAATAACAAAAAACCTAGGATAGCAAGAATTCTTCTCAAGGATAAAAGAACCTCTGGTGGAATCACCATGCCTGACCTAAAGCTGTATTACAGAGTAATTGTGATTTTTCTGCATGGTACTGGTATAGTGACAGAGAAGTAGACCAATGGAATAGAATTGAAGACCCAGATATGAACCCACACACCTATGGTCACTTGATCTTTTACAAGGGAGCTAAAACCATCCAGTGGAAAAAAGACAGCATTTTCAACAAATGGTGCTGGCACAACTGGCAGTTAACATATAGATGAATGCGAATTGATCTATTCCTATCTCCTTGTAATAATGTCAAATCTAAGTGGGTCAAGGAACTCCACATAAAACCAGAGACACTGAAACTTATAGAGGAGAAAGTGGGGAAAAGCCTCGAAGATATGGGCACAGGGGAAAAATTCCTGAATAGAACAGCAATGGCTTGTGCTGTAAGATTGAGTATTGACAAATGGGACCTCATGAAACTACAAAGCTTCTGTAAGGCAAAAGACACCTTCAATAAGACAAAAAGGCCACCAGCAGATTGGGAAAGGATCTTTACCTAACCTAAATCAGATAGGGGACTAATATCAAATATATATAAGGAACTCAAGAAGGTGGACTCCAAAAAATCAAATAACCCCATTAAAAATGGGGTGCAGAGCTTAAGAAAGAATTCTCACCTGAGGAATACCAAATGGCTGAAAGGCACCTGAATAAATGTTCAGCATCCTTAATCATCAGGGAAATGCAAATCAAAACAACCCTGAGATTCCACCTCACACCAGTCAGAATGGCTAAGTTCAAAAATTCAGGTGACAGTAGATGCTGGCGAGGATGTGGAGAAAGAGGAACACTCCTCCATTGTTGGTGGGATTGCAAGCTTGTACAACCACTCTGGAAATCAGTCTGGTGGTTTCTCAGAAAACTGGACATAGTACTACTGGAGGATCCTGCAATACCTCTCCTGGGCATATATCCAGAAAATGTTTCAACTGGTAAGAAGGACACATGCTCCCCTATGTTCATAGCAGCCTTATTTATTATAGCCAGAATCTGGAAAGAACCCAGATGCCCCTCAACAGAGGAATGGATACAGAAAATGTGGTACATTTACACAATGGAGTACTACTCAGCTATTAAAAAGAATGAATTTATGAAATTCCTAGGCAAATGGATGGACCTGGAGGGCATCATCCTGAGTGAGGTAACCCAATCACAAAAGAACTCATATGATATGTACTCACTGATAAGTGGATATTAGCCCAGATACTTAGGATACCCAAGATATAAGATACAATTCGTGAAACTCATCAAACTCAAGAAGACCTAAGACCAAAGTGTGGACACTGTGCCCCTTCTTGGAATTGGGAACAAAACACCAATGGAAGGAGTTACAGAGACAAAGTTTGGAGATGAGACAGAAGGACGGAACATCTAGAGACTGCCATATCCTGGGATCCATCCCATAATCAGCCTCCAAAAGCTGACACCATTGCATACACTAGGAAGATTTTGCTGAAAGGACCCTGATATAGCTGTCTCTTGTGAGACTATGCAGGGGCCTAGCAAACACAGAAGTGGATGCTCACAGTCAGCTATTGGATGGATCACAGGGCCCCCAGTGGAGGAGCTAGAGAAAGTATCCAAGGAGCTAAATGGATCTGCAACCCTATAGGGGGAACAACAATATGAACTACCCAGTACCCCCCGGAGCTCGTGTCTCTAGTTGCATATGTATCAGAAGATGGCCTAGTTGGCCATCATTGGAAAGAGAGGCCCAGTGGTCGTTCAAACATTATATGCCTCTCAGTATAAGGGAATACCAGGGCCAAGAAGTGGGAGTGGGTGGGTAGGGCAGTGGGGTAGGAGGGTATGGGGGACTTTTGGGATAGCACTGGAAATGTGAATGAAGAAAATACCTAATTAAAAAACAAGAAAGCAGGTGCTTATATATCAGGCATCATGTTTATCAGGGCCACAAGAAGCTGGACTGCACACTCAAAAAATGCATAGGGAACTGAGTTAAAAAAAAAAAGAATATGGAACAGAAACATACTCTGGTTATCATGAAGGTATTATAGACAGATACATGTCCAGGTAGATTCTTGTTTTCCTGAGTGTTTTCACTGCAGGTAAATGATCCTGAGCATATGTAAGCACATCATGCTATGTATGTAGGGGTCAGAGAATAACATTGGAATTGGTTCTCTCCTTCCACTGTGTGGGCACTGGGGATCAATCTCAAACAGTCAGGCTTGAAGGTAAGTGTCCTTACCTACTGAGTCATCTTGACAACCTAACATCAGTCTTTCAAAGGAACTGTAGGCAAACCTATGTAACATTTGTCCTTGAAGAGGATACTATCTTTATTTTGGCCCATTTGAATATCTTCCTTTTGCTCCACAAGGAGGCATTGTATCTTCTAAAGCTGTTTGCTATACAAACATCCTTGAAAAAGATTGGTCCCAACAAAAGTTTTCATTGTATCTGTTTGAAAGAAATTCAAAATGAAAAAAACTCATGGGAACTGTGAGAAATCTTTCACTGAAAACTTGATGTTTGCTGATTTTGCGCTCTAACCTAACAATTTTCCTGTTTTCTCCGAGAATCCATGAAACTAAACTGGAACACTCATTTGATTCATGCAACATCATTTTAGCTCTTGATTCTAACTTATGCGTTTGGCTTTCTGGACTATTCACAAACTGTAAATAGTTCACTGTTTATGTCCACAGCTACTGAAAAAGTAAGTGGACAGTTAAGGTACTTAGTGAACCTTCAATTTTCTCTATTACCAATAATCTATTATGAGTAAGTACTTTAATTGCCTCCTCAAAAATATTTTGTGCTCTACTTCACTTGTATGCTTAAAGAAAACAATGGGATATTTAAATGTAGCCCTTTCAGAAAGAGAACATCTTTTCTTCTCCCCTTCTCTTATTAAGATTTATTTTTAGTTGCCTCTTTGTGTGTGTCTGTGTGTGCACGTGTGTGTCCACGTAGATAGGTGCCTGTGAATGCAGTGCACACAGAAGCCAATAAAGCATGCTGAATCTCCTGAAGCTAGAGTTACAGATAGTGAGTGGTGAGTCACCCAGAAGAGGTACATTCCAGTTCTAGTGCAGGGAATGCTCTTAATCATTGAGCTATCTCTCCAGTCCCTACTTCTTTACCTCTTAAGTAATAAACAGGCAAATGACATAGAGTCTACACTGCTATTTTTAAACCCTATCTCTCTCTCTTGTTTGGATCTCTGTAGCCTTCCTCTCTCTGTAGACCAGGTTGGTGATGGATCCTCCTGCCTCTGTTTTCTGAATGCTGGGATTAAAGACATCCCTCACCACCATCCATTTTAAACTAAATTTATAAAACTACTTCCATGACTAATTCCGGGTTTCATGCATTTATTTTTCCCTTAACAACTTCAGCTGAGTATAGTAAAATATCATTAGAGGTCATGTTAATGCTAAGTAAAATGTCATTAGGAGTCATGTTAGTGCTATTAGATTTTGTTTGTTTGTTTGGTTGGTTTTGTATGTTGTTTTTAGAACAGCACTATTTATTTTATTCTAGGTCCTTAGACTATCTAGTCTCATGTTCTTGGTAAATGAAGCCGTGTCAGTTGGGTTCTATCTTGTGGAGTGGGCCTTTAAGTCAAATCAGATTTTTGGTGGTCTCTCCCACAAGTTTTTGTCACCATTGTCCTAGCATATCTTGCAGATAGGACACCATTGTAGATCAGGGGTTTGTGGCTGGCTTGGTGTTTATGTCTCTCCTCATATTTCTGCTTTCATCTCCATCTCTACTTGTTCTTTCTGTTCCCCCACTACCCATAATTATCTATTTCCCGTTCCTGGAGAGAAATCTATGCACCCTCTCAGCAGCCCCCTTTTCAATACCTAATATTTATGGTTCTAGTGATTGTAGCTTGGTTATCAATGCCTTAATAGCTGATATCCACCTGTAAGAGGACACATATCATATTTGTATTTCTGTGTCTGAGTTATCTCACTTGGGATGATTTCTGTTCTATTTCCAACTATTTACCTGATAATTTCATTTTTTAAATGCATGAGTAATACTCATAGTTTCTTGAGTTCTTTACATATTTTGCATATTAGCTGTCTACCAGATGTGTAGTTAGTAAAATTCTTTTCTCATTATGTAGGCTGCTGCTTTGTCCAAATGATAGGGGCTGAGAGTAAAAAAGTTAAGAGGGGAAGACTTGGGTGATCACTGGAGATGAGGGCAGATAGGAATGGAATGCCACAATAGGTTGCAGAGCTGGGGATGAGACTGGAGGATTGGAGTGCAGGAACAGGGGGAGAGGTAAAGATATGAAGTTAGTTTATCTGTTTCCATAGCAGGAGTAGTCTGCGGCTTCCCAGGGAGGACCTGGAGCTTGGGCCTAAGATAATGCAATGAATGGAAGGAGGGAAGTTATGAGGAGTTAGGTTGCCTGTGATCCACTGGAGAAGGGAGTTGGGGGGAAGGGAGGCTCCAGCAAGTTTTCTGCTACTAAGCTGGGCATAAAGCTGGGGACTGGACTTTTTATTGGTTATTTTATTTATTTACATTTCAAATATGTTCTCCCCAGTTTCCCCTCTGCAAATCCCCTATCCCATACCCCTGTCCCCTGCTTCTATGAGGGAGCTCTCCCACCCACCCACTCCTACCTCATCGCATTAGCATTCCCCTATGGTGGGGCATCTTATCTCCACAGGACCAAGGGCCTTTCCTCCCATTGATGCCAGATAAGGCCATCCTCTGCTACATATGCAGTTGGAGCCACAAGTTCCTCCATGTGTACTCTTTGTTGATTTAGTCCCTGGGAATTCTGGGGGATCTGGTTGGTTGATATTGTTGTTCTTCTTATGGGGTTGCAAACCCCTTTAGCTTATTCAGTCCTTCCCCTAACTCCTCCATTAGAGTTCCCTGCTCAGTCTGATATTGGCTGCAAGCATCTGCATGTGTATTGGTCAGGCTCTGGTAGAGCCTCTCAGGGGACAGTCACACTAGGCTCCTGTCAGCAAGCACTTTTTGGCATCAGAAATAGTGTCTGCATATGGGATGAATCCTCAAATGGGGCAGTCTCTGGGTGGCTTCTCCTTCAGTATCTGCTCCACTCTTTGTCCCTTCATTTCCTTTAGACAGGAGCAATTTTGTATTAATATTTTTGAGATGAATAGGTGGCCCCCATCTTTCAATCAGGGATGACATTAGCTGAAATATTCAACAAAGGGGAGAGAGAACCTGTAGAGACCATATCCAGAGGTTAAGCATGGCCCCTGGTTGAGGGATTCTTTTTGTCTAGGAGGCTGTTCATCATAAGATATTTTGAGCACTGAACCAAAACATTCAATTAATTATTTCAATAATGTCCAATACTGGTGTATAAAAACTTTGTTAACTTTAAGAACTTTCTTTTCTTTCTCCATTGATTAGTTATTTAATTTACAGCCTGGTTGTAGCTCCTTCCCATCAATTTTTTTCTCCCAGTCCCACTCTTATACCTCCTCTTCCAGTTCCCCTCTCTACTCCTCAGAGAAGTGGAGCCCTCCCCCCCCCCATAGGTACCCACCTATCCTGGTACATCACGTCACAGTAGGACTAAGCTCATCCTCTCCCATTGATGCCAGATAAGGCAGTGCAACTATGGGAAAGGGATCCAAAGGCTCAAAACAGAGTAAGAGACAGACCCCCTGTCCACTACTCTAATTGTTAGGGGACAACATGAAGATCAAGCTGCACATCTGCTACATGTATGTAAGAAGCCTAGGTGCAGCCTATGTACACTCTTTGCTTGGTGATTCAATCTCTGTGAGCTCCCATGGGCCCAGGCTAGCTGTCTCTCTACATCTTCTTTTGCTGTTCTTGACCATTCAGGATCCCTCAATTCTTCCCCTTACTCTTCCACAGGATTCCCAAAGATCCACCTATTGTTTGGTTGTGGGTCTCTGCATCTGTTTCCATTAACTGCTGGGTGTAGCCTCACAGAGGACAGTTATGCGAGGCTCCTGTCTGCAAGCATAGCAGAATATTGTTAATAGTGTCAAGGGTGGACTCTCTCCCATGGGATGTGTCTCAAGTTTACCATTCTTTCAATATCTGCTCCATCTTTATTCCTGCACTTCTTTTTTAAAAAATATTTATTTATTTATTATATGTAAGTACACTGTAGCTGCCTTCAGACACTCCAGAAGAGGGCATCAGATCTTGTTACAGGTGGTTGTGAGCCACCATGTGGTTGCTGGAATTTGAAATCAGGACCTTCGGAAGAGCAGTTGGTGCTCTTAACCACTGAGCCATCTCTCCAGCCTGCCTCCTGCACCCTCATTCCTGCACTTCTTGTAGGCAGGAAAAAATTTAGGTTGAAGATTTTGTGGAAGGTAATATAAGTTACTATGTAGCTCAAACTGGCTTTTAACCCATAATTGTCTTGCCTCATTTTCCTAATTGCAAAATAATGAATGTGTATCACCATGTCTGACATCAAATTTTAAATTATCAAGTATTAGTGCATTATTATTGACATTATTGAATTTTTTCCAATGGGTCCTTCTCCTCCAAGCCACATTCCTTTCTCCATCATACTAATAATTTGTATGATGTTTCAGGTATGTTTATACTTTATTTTCAACTTGACCATGTGTTGAAATGTCCAAGTCTACCAGGGTTGTTTTCTTTTTTTTTTCCTAGAAAAGGTACCATTATTTTCATTCCAAAATAGCATAATGGGCATGGCAATACATTTGTTCAATCCAAGCATTTGGGAGGTGGAGGAAAGATGATTAGGAGATCAAAGATAGCTTACATTTGGGTCTAGAGAGATGGTTCAGTGCTTAAGAGAACTGTTGCTCTTACAGAAGAACCAGGTTCAACTTCTACCTCTCACATGGTGATTCACAAACATCTGAATCTCCAGTTCCTGGGAATCTGGTACCCTTTTTTGACCTCCTTGGGTACCAGGCTTGCATGTGAAACAAATACATACATTCAGGCAAAGCATTCATAACAAAATAAGTACAACTGAAAAAATAAAATAAAAGTTATTCTTGCTATATTAATGATTTTTGAGGCTAACCTAGGTTATATGAGATCCTGTTCAATAACTACCCAAATAACACATCATGTCAACAACTCTGAAATAGCGTATCTCAAATATTGTCTTTCTTTCATTCAAAACTAGTGAAAACATAAAAGACATTTATAATGATCTTTCTGCACCACATTTTCTAGTCATCATATTTATCATCATATATCTACTTTCTACCTGTTATCAGTTTCAGGACATAAAATGATTCTTGGTGACTTGTTGTCTTAAGGTTATTTTTGTGGATTTATTAAATTCAGTATTTCAACAAATACATTTTCTTTATGTCTTTGGGAGAAGAAACACAAGAAAACCAAGAAGAGGAAAGACCAATGGGTGGATACATCATCCCTCCTTAGAATAGGGAACAAAATACCCATGGAAGGAGTTACAGAGACAAAGTTTGGAGCTAAGACGAAAGGATGGACTATCCAGAGACTACCCTTGGTTTTGCAAACTTTATATGCCTCAGTATGGGGGAACGCCACGGCCAAGAAGTAGGAGTGGATGGGTAGGGGAGTGGGGGTGAGGGTCTGGGGGACTTTTGGGATAGCATTTGAAAATGTAAATGAAGAAAATACCTAATTAAAAATATATTTAAAAAAGAGATTTTCTGCAAATCTGTTGAACTTTTGGGGTTTGCTTCTCAATGGAATATTTCAATGAAACAGTGATGGCAGAAGAAAATAATAGTTAAGTAACTGTTTTCCTTATGCTTCATTATTGCCTTCCCATAGGAAGCAATCATTATGTACTATGTTCTTACACTTCTACATAGATGGAAAAATATTCATGAACAGATCAGTAAAGAATAGGTCAATAAATCATTGCGAGGATGCTTTGTATTAGATCACAAGAACATATTGGTTATTATTTCATACTGTTTATAGATATGGCATTTCTGATCTTAATAAGGAAATCATTTTGAATAATTAGCTGATCTTATACAAATATAAAATGCAGTTCCAATGTTAAAAACTCATTTACTATTTCCACCCATAATGCTGTCTTATTGTAAAATCAAAAATAGTTACTACCAAGCAAAATTCAAGAAATTAATATTGATTCTTAATGATTATGTCTTGCAAATTTCTATTCATCATACAAAAATGTATTTACACAGGAAAATTATCTAATAGATTCAGAATTTGAGGTAAATTCTTCCTTGACATTTTATTATAAAGTTTTATTGTTTTAAAGTGTTTCTTTGCCTTGTAATTAAACACATAACATTTTTAAAAGGAACAAATTACTTCAAGATGAATTTGGAAAAAAGTCACATTTTATATTGGCTAAATGAATGAGGGAAAATTTGTCATTAGTTAGATTTGATGTTAAATTATTTTTGCTGAAGGGAATGCTATTGTACCCAACTAGCATTTATGAATATGTAATTTAAACTCTAATTTAGTCTTGCCAGTTAAATGCTGCATCTTTTAAGCCCAGTCCAGCCTTTTCTTCTAATTACATTTTGTCTGCTAATAACTTGGACTACTTTACTCATATATTTTCCAAGTCAAATGAAGTTTTAAAAATGACATTCTTTATATTCCCTAAAATTTCCAGCTGAATCTGAAATTTTATTCACCTTATATTGGTTCCCTTTCACAAACCTATAGATGGAGTTGAATTCTTTAAAAAAATTAAAATATTTAATTATATGTAGGTCTGTGTGTCTGCATGTAGGTATGAGCGCATGAACACAAGTGCCTGGGAGTCCAGAGACATCCAATCTGGATGCCTATGCTTACAGAGTCCAGGAGTTAGAGTTACAGAGAGCTGGGTCTCAAGTAGGTGCTCAGACAAGCAGCAAGTATATGTAATCACTGAGCAATCCATCTCTAGAATTGAATTCCTTAACTAGAATGCACAATATTTGTTTCTCTTTTTATGATATTGCAGTTTTTAAAGCCCAATATTATATTTATTACTTCATTGAAAGTACAAAGAGAAATATTTTGGGAGTCAGAAGTAGGTGAATCTTGGTGAATTTTGCTGCCATTTTGGTCTAAATACAAAACTCCAGTCAAGCCTAGGCCAAATACTGAAACAACATCTCAAAATATGGTTTTCTTTATGACATTCTCATACATATATGGAATTTTGCTTTGCTCATATTTGTGACCACCAGCCCCCATCGTCTCCATTCCCTTCTTACTGATCTTTCCCCTATGTAGTCCCCTTTCTATGGTCATGTTATTTGTATAAATATGTGTGTGTGTGTGTGTGTGTGTGTGTGTGTGTGTATGTATGTGTAGGTATATAGCTATATTTAAAAAGTCATATATACCAGTGGCTACAGGGCTCAGTAGGTAGATGTCTTGCAATACTATGATTAAGACCTATGTAAATATACCCCAATTACATATATATGTTTATAAAAAGTTAAGACAAAAATCATTGATGACTACAATTTAAAGGGCAGATATTTTGAATATTTCTCACCCTAGAAACAAATAGAAATACTTGAAGTGAAATCTGATAATAGGGAGACTTCCTTGGAGAGTAAAACTTTGACGAGTCCTAAGGAAAACATTTCATGTGGGAAGTCAAACAGAGGGATTTACTTCATCAAAACTATTGTATTTTAAAGGGTTCAGGATGTTTCTGAGAATGTAAAATGTGAAACTGTTCAAAACCACTTGCTGTAACTTACAGTAGAGAATTCTACTAGTACCCACTTAAATATGACACTGGCCAGGCTCAGTTTGAAAGAACCATAGTTGATATAATCAGAAGAGTATGACTTCATAAAAGTTTTGCAAGATGCAGAAGGCAGCATGAATTGTATAGTTTTAGCAAATTAGTCAGGGCAATTTTGATCAAGGGTCAAGTAAAGCTGTCTAAACTGAGCAGGCTATAGATATTGAACCTGTCATCCAGAAAGGTGTATTAACCAATGAAAATTCACTTTCATGTCATGGAGTTGTAAAACTTTGAGAGGTTTATTTACTAATCTTAGTAAACAGGAATGCCATTATTCTAAACCATAAAAGCTAAGTGTTTTTACTGCTGCTGCTGAACAGACTCAAGTAAAGATTAAAATGGATGGGGAGTGGGACTGAGACTGGTGTCTATGAACTTTGTGTAGCTGATTTTGATGAAAACCATCCAGATCCTCATGGAATCCCGTACACTGAAGTTACATTTTCTATGGGAAGTTATGATATTATACATGTTTCTGCCAAAGATAAGGATATGAAACATAAGCAAAAGAACCTATCCCTGTCTTCCTGACTAGTTAAGCACATATATTGAGAATACATTGTGAAATGCAGAGAAGTATGCTAAAGAAAAGTGGCAAAAGCAGGATGGAGTCAAAAAAGTTGAAAAGCCAAGATGACTCATTCATGGTGTAGAAGAAGTCAAGAACAACTGCCTGCCTATATGTGCAACTAGTCCAAAATGAGAGAGTTTCTGTCTTGAATAGATAGTAAAACAGAAGAAAATATCAGACAGAGAACATACTACCTATAGGAGTCATCAACAAAGCCTTTTAAAACAGCATATAAGTTCTATTACTGATCCACAGTAAACATACATGATCTCATCTGAAATGGTGTATAAAAAGATGGTACCTATGAGAGAAGGCTCTGGAGTTTCTGGTGGTAACAACCAAGGAAGATAGTAAAGCTCCTAATGAGCCCCACTACTTCTCCTGAGGCTTATATGTTTGATGATAATCTGATGTACATATATCTCCTACATCCTTGAAGATGGCTCTTTCTAATACACTTTAATGCAAAATAAGTGAATAGAACAAAAACTGGCTGTTATAGCTGCATTGCTTGAGCAGTGAAATTTGCTTCTTTTTTCTGGCTTGAAGTGTTTCTGTTAAAAAGACAATGGCCATTGATTTTTCTTCATAAGTCATTTTCTGTTTTTGTCCAGATTGTTTTATATCATATTTCAGTATTTTTCCCAGGCTGATCTTAAACTCTCAAGTTGAAGTGATCCTTCCACCTTTGTCTCTTAAGTAGTTGATATTCCAGATATGCACCAATAGACCAGGCTCAGGATAGGGAATCTGAGTATCAACAATATTGGTATTTTTTGGCTGAATAAGGGTTTTGCGTGGGATGTCTGTCCTGTACTTTTAAGAATATTTATTACAATTTATGGTCTGTGCAAGTTATTTGAGACAACCAGAAATGCCCCTAGACAGTAACAAATGGTCCTCTGGGGAAAAACTAACATTTGTTAAGAATCTGTGGTCTAGGGATCTGGAGAGCTGGAGAGCTGGAGAGCTAGAGGGCTGGAGGGCTGGCTAAGCAGTTAAGAGAGTTTAGTGTTCTTGCAGAGGATCCTACTTTGGGTACTCATAAGCTTTTGTTACTCCAGCCCCAGGGGAATGTGACACCACATCCTATTGAGGCCTCCAAGGGAGATTGCACTAAGCACACCTACATAGACACACACAGACAAACACACACACACACAGACACACACACACAACATACAAGCACTCACGCACACATACGCACACGTACACACACACATAGTCTTTAAAGAAAGAGCCACTGCTATCTGAATGCTGTAGAACATTCATTTGCTTTTAAGTAGTGCAATAAATCTACAAGAATATGCCTGGTATTTCTCAGTCTTTGCTTATACTTTCAGTCATATAATATTCTTTAATGGTGAAGTTTATAGCCTTTTTCATTTTGTTTTCTTGAATAACAGCTTTTAAGGTGTTTTTTTCCTATTGTTTAGCTTTTTAATGCCTTAATCCTTGGTTTCATAGTTTTTAAATGTTAGTTGCTTTTTAACAATCTTTAGTTTTTATCACATCAAAATATTTAACTATTTTCAATTACTTTCTTCTTTAATGTTTTTCCTCATTTTATCTTCTACATTTTGTCTCTCAAAGCAAAATCTATTATATTTATTAAAAACTGTATTTCTTCTAGTTTTGTTATATATTCAGAAAACATTTTTTAATATTAAAAATTGTTCAGGTTGGTCACTTGACATCTCAGTTTTCTGATTTATAGTAGATTATTGCTTTCTGTGACTTATATCACTTTCTCAGTGTCATGTTGCTTGTTAAATAGATGATTATGGTTTTGATGTGTTCTGTGATCCTCAAATGTACATTATATAATAAAGTTTCTTGGATCCTTTCCCCTTCATTTCACAGGCTCATTATATAATTAATTTATAATTTTATTTATGGTTTTCATGCAATATATTTGATCATATTTTCCCCTCCCACAACTCTCCCATATTCTCCCCAACTCCCTACTTTTGCAGTGACTTTTTTGTAAATATATTGAGAATGATTTTTGTGTGGAATGTTTTTCTGAAAATTTATGACATATATGTTTCAAGGTATATTTTCTAATTTCCCAGCTTTCGTCTTCTCTTTGGAGATTTTGTTTTTGAATTGTTCAAAGTTATATTCATTTTCTTTTTGAGATTTTTGTAGTTTTTTACTCCTTGGTTGCTTTTTTCTGGGACTTATCTTTTCTCTATTTTATTCAGCTATAATTTGGTTTCATTTTTTCCAGTTTTTCTTTGATGTGTAGGCCTATGCCAGAAGGAACTCCCAGTTATTCAGTGTTCAGAATTCACAGGAACCTTAACGACTCAACTCAACTCATTTAGATAGCACTTTTGCACTCATTTGCTGGTGAGTTGGGAAATCATGCCTTTCAGCAGTTGTTCTCAGTTTGGCTTTTCCCACAAACACCCATGAGTCACTTGGTATTTTCCTGTTTCACATCTTCCAGATGTCCTGAAGCTTAATCCCTATTTCCCATAATATAAGTGATTCCATTCAAGTCATAGAAGTGATGGTGAGTTATTTTCTACTGCTGGCAGTTTGTTGTTCTTAGACCTATCTTGTCACTTACTTGTAGGTATTATCTTTTTGTTTTGTTTGTTTTGTTTTACTTATCTGTTATGGTAGCATTTAGACAGCTCCAAAAAATATGCTGCCACTGCACTCCTTCCAGTATCTTCTCAGGGAGCTGGGTTTTGTGATGTTTGTTATTTTTGCATTAAATTATCACAACACTGTCTTCATAATTTCACTTTATTTTTTTTTTTGTTTTTTTTTAATTTTTTTTTATATTTTTATTACATATTTTCCTCAATTACATTTCCAATACTATCCCAAAAGTCCCCCATAGCGCCCCCCACTTCCCTACCCACCCATTCCCATTCTTTTGGCCCTGGCATTCCCCTATATTGGGGCATATAAAGTTTGCAAGTCCAATGGGCCTCTCTTTCCATTGATGGCCGACTAGGCCATCTTTCGATACATATGCAGCTAGAGACAAGAGCTCCAGGGTTCTGGTTAGTACATCATGTTGTTCCAACAATAGGGTTGCAGATCCCTTTAGCTCCTTGGGTACTTTCTCTAGCTTCTCCATTGGGAGCCCTGTGATACATCCAATAGCTGACTGTGAACATCCACTCCTGTGTTTGCTAGGCCCCGGCATCGTCTCACAAGAGACAGCTATATTTGGGTCCTTTCAGCAAAATCGTGCTAGTGTATGCAATGGTGTCAGCGTTTAGAAGCTGATTATGGGACGGATCCCTGGATACGGCAGTCTCTAAATGGTCCATCCTTTCATCACAGCTACGAACTTTGTCTCTGTAACTCCTTCCCTGGGTGTTTTGTTCCCAATTCTAAGAAGGTGCACAGTGTCCACACTTTGGTCTTCATTCTTCTTGAGTTTCATGCGTTTATCAAATTGTATCTTATATCTTGGGTATCCTAAGTTTTGGGCTAATATCCACTTATCAATGAATACATATTGTGTGAGTTCTTTTGTGATTGTGTTACTTCACTCAAGATGATGCCCTCCAGGTCCATCCATTTGGCTAGGAATTTCATAAATTCATTCTTTTTAATAGCTGAGTAGTACTCCATTGTGTAAATGTACCATAATTTCTGTATCCATTCCTCTGTTGAGGGACATCTGGGTTCTTTCCAGCTTCTGGCTATTATAAATAGGGCTGCTATGAACATAGTGGAGCATGTGTCCTTTTTACCAGTTGGGACATCTTCTGGATATATGCCTAGGAGAGGTATTGCTGGATCCTCCGGTAGTACTATGTCCAATTTTCTGAGGAACCGCCAAACTGATTTCCAGAGTGGTTGTACAAGCTTGCAATCCCACCAACAATGGAGGAGTGTTCCTCTTTCTCCACATCCTCGCCAGCATCTGCTGTCACCTGAATTTTTGATCTTAGCCATTCTGACTGGTGTGAGGTGGAATCTCAGGGTTGTTTTGATTTGCATTTCCCTGATGATTAAGGATGTTGAACATTTTTTCAGGTGCTTCTCTGCCATTCGGTATTCCTCAGGTGAGAATTCTTTGTTCAGTTCTGAGCCCCATTTTTTAATGGGGTTATTTGACTTTCTGGAGTCCACCTTCTTGAGTTCTTTATATATATTGGATATTAGTCCCTTATCTGATTTAGGATAGGTGAAGATCCTTTCCCAATCTGTTGGTGGTTTTTTTGTCTTATTGATGGTGTCTTTAGCCTTGCAGAAGCTTTGTAGTTTCATGAGGTCCCACTTGTCAATTCTCGATCTTACAGCACAAGCCATTACTGTTCTATTCACGAATTTTTCCCCTGTGCCCATATCTTCAAGGCTTTTCCCCACTTTCTCCTCTATAAGTTTCAGTGTCTCTGGTTTTATGTGAAGTTCCTTGATCCACTTAGACTTGACCTTAGTACAAGGAGATAGGAATGGATCGATTCGCATTCTTCTACATGTTAACAACCAGTTGTGCCAGCACCATTTGTTGAAAATGCTGTCTTTCTTCCACTGGATGTTTTTAGCTCCCTTGTCGAAGATCAAGTGACCATAGGTGTGTGGGTTCATTTCTGGGTCTTCAATTCTATTCCATTGGTCTATTTGTCTGTCACTATACCAGTACCATGCAGTTTTTATCACAATTGCTCTGTAATAGAGCTTTAGGTCCGGCATGGTGATTCCACCAGAGGTTCTTTTATCCTTGAGAAGAGTTTTTGCTATCCTAGGTTTTTTGTTATTCCAGATGAATTTGCAGATTGCACTTTCTAATTCGTTGAAGAATTGATTTGGAATTTTGATGGGGATTGCATTGAATCTGTAGATTGCTTTTGGCAAGATAGCCATTTTTACAATGTTGATCCTGGCAATCCATGAGCATGGGAGATCTTTCCATCTTCTGAGATCTTCTATAATTTCTTTCTTCAGAGACTTGAAGTTTTTATTATACAGATCTTTCACTTCCTTAGTTAGAGTCACGCCAAGATATTTTATATTATTTGTGACTATTGAGAAGGGTGTTGTTTCCCTAATTTCTTTCTCAGCCTGTTTATTCTTTGTGTAGAGAAAGGCCATTGATTTGTTTGAGTTAATTTTATATCCAGCTACTTCACCGAAGCTGTTTATCAGGCTTAGGAGTTCTCTGGTGGAATTTTTAGGGTCACTTATATATACTATCATATCATCTGCAAAAAGTGATATTTTGACTTCATCTTTTCCAATTTGTATCCCTTTGATCTCCTTTTGTTGTCGAATTGCTCTGGCTAGGACTTCAAGTACAATGTTGAATAGGTATGGAGAAAGTGGACAGCCTTGTCTAGTCCCTGATTTTAGAGGGATTGCTTCAAGCTTCTCACCATTTACTTTGATGTTGGCTACTGGTTTGCTGTAGATTGCTTTTATCATGTTTAGGTATGGGCCTTGAATTCCTGATCTTTCCAAGACTTTTATCATGAATGGGTGTTGGATCTTGTCAAATGCTTTTTCCGCATCTAACGAGATGACCATGTGGTTTTTGTCTTTGAGTTTGTTTATATACTGGATTACGTTGATAGATTTCCGTATATTGAACCATCCCTGCATCCCTGGGATGAAACCTACTTGGTCAGGATGGATGATTGTTTTGATGTGTTCTTGGATTCGGTTAGCAAGAACTTTATTGAGGATTTTTGCATCAATATTCATAAGGGATATTGGTCTGAAGTTTTCTATCTTTGTTGGGTCTTTTTGTGGTTTAGGTATCAGAGTAATTGTGGCTTCATAGAATGAGTTGGGTAGAGTACCTTCTGTTTCTATTTTGTGGAATAGTTTGTGAAGAACTGGGATTAGATCTTCTTTGAAGGTCTGATAGAACTCTGCACTAAACCCATCTGGTCCTGGGCTTTTTTTAGTTGGGAGACTATTAATGACTACTTCTATTTCTTTGGGGGATATAGGGCTGTTTAGATCATTAACCTGATCTTGATTCAACTTTGGTACCTGGTATCTGTCTAGGAACTTGTCCATTTCATCCAGGTTCTCCAGTTTTGTTGAGTATAGCCTTTGGTAGAAGGATCTGATGGTGTTTTGGATGTCTTCAGGATCTGTTGTTATGTCTCCTTTTTCATTTCTGATTTTGTTAATTAGGATGCTTTCCCTGTGCCCTCTAGTGAGTCTGGCTAAGGGTTTATCTATCTTGTTGATTTTCTCAAAGAACCAGCTCCTTGATTGGTTGATTCTTTGAATAGTTTTTCTTGTTTCCACTTGGTTGATTTCACCCCTGAGTTTGATTATTTCCTGCCGTCTACTCCTCTTGGGTGAATTTGCTTCCTTTTGTTCTAGTGCTTTTAGGTGTGTTGTCAAGCTGCTAATGTGTGCTCTCTCTAGTTTCCTTTTGGAGGCACTCATAGCTATGAGTTTTCCTCTTAGAAATGCTTTCATTGCGTCCCATAAGTTTGGGTATGTTGTGGCTTCATTTTCATTGAACTCTAAAAAGTCCTTAATTTCTTTCTTTATTCCTTCCTTGACCAAGGTATCATTGAGAAGAGTGTTGTTCAGTTTCCACGTGAAGGTTGGCTTTCTATTATTTATTTTGTTATTGAAGATCAGCCTTAGTCCATGGTGATCTGATAGGATGCATGGGACAATTTCAATATTTTTATATCTGTTGAGGCCTGCTTTGTGACCAATTATGTGGTCAATTTTGGAGAAGGTACCATGAGGTGCTGAGAAAAAGGTATATCCTTTTGTTTTAGGATAGTATGTTCTGTAGATATCTGCCAGATCCATTTGGTTCATAATTTGTCTTAGTTTCACTGTGTCCCTGTTTAGTTTCTGTTTCCATGATCTGTCCATTGGTGAAAGTGGTGTGTTGAAGTCTCCCACTATTATTGTATGAGGTGCAATGTGTGCTTTGAGCTTTACTAAAGTTTCTTTAATGAATGTGGCTGCCTTTGTATTTGGAGCATAGATATTCAGGATTGATAGTTCCTCTTGGAGGATTTTACCTTTGATGAGTATGAAGTGTCCCTCCCTGTCTTTTTTAATGACTTTGGGTTGGAAGTCAATCTTATCAGATATTAGAATGGCTACTCCAGCTTGTTTCTTCATGCCATTTGCTTGGAAAATTGTTTTCCAGCCTTTCATTCTGAGGTAGTGTCTATCCTTTTCTCTGAGATGAGTTTCCTGTAAGCAGCAAAATGTTGGGTCTTGTTTGTGTAGCCAGTTTGTTAGTCTATGTCTTTTTATCGGGGAGTTGAGTCCATTGATATTAAGAGATATTAAGGAAAAGTAATTGTTGTTTCCTGTTATTTTTGTTGTTAAAGTTGGCATTTTGTTCTTGTGGCTGTCTTCTTTTAGGTTTGTTGAGGGATTACCTTCTTGTTGTTTCTAGGGCGTGGTTCCTGTCCTTGTATTGGTTTTTTTCTGTTATTATCCTTTGAAGGGCTGGATTCATGGAGAGATAATGTGTGAATTTGGTTTTGTCGTGGAATACTTTGGTTTCTCCATCTATGTTAATTGAGAGTTTGGCTGGGTATAGTAGCCTGGGCTGGAATTTGTGTTCTTTTAGTGTCTGTATAACATCCGTCCAGGATCTTCTGGCTTTCATAGTCTCTGGTGAAAAATCTGGTGTAATTCTGATAGGCTTGCCTTTATATGTTACTTGGCCTTTTTCTCTTACTGCTTTTAGTATTCTATCTTTATTTAGAGCATTTGTTGCTCTGATTATTATGTGTCGGGAGGTGTTTCTTTTCTGGTCCAGTCTATTTGGAGTTCTGTAGGCTTCTTGTATGTTCATGGGCATCTCTTTCTTTAGATTTGGGAAGTTTTCTTCTATAATTTTGTTGAAGATGTTTGCTGGTCCTTTGAGTTGAAAATCTTCATTCTCATCCACTCCTATTATCCGTAGGTTTGGTCTTCTCATTGCGTCCTGTATTTCTTGGATGTTTTGAGTTAGGATCTTTTTGCATTTTACATTTTCCTTGATTGTTGTGCCGATGTTCTCTATGGAATCTTCTGCACCTGAGATTCTCTCTTCCATCTCTTGTATTCTGTTGCTGATGCTCGTATCTATGGTTCCAGATTTCTTTCCTAGGGTTTCTATCTCCAGTGTTGCCTCATTTTGGGTTTTCTTTATTGTGTCTACTTCCCTTTTTAGGTCTAGTATGGTTTTGTTCATTTCCATCATCTGTTTGGATGTGTTTTCCTGTTTTTCTGTAAGGACTTCTACCTGTTTGATTATGTTATCGTGTTTTTCTTTAAGGATTTGTAACTCTTTAGCAGTGTTCTCCTGCAATTCTTTAAGGGATTTTTGTGCTTTCTCTTCATTGTCTTCTGCCTGTTTAGCAGTGTTCTCCTGCATTTCTTTAAGTGTGTTATTAAAGTCCTTCTTGAAGTTCTCTATCATCATCAGGAGATATGCTTTTAAATCCGTGTCTAGCTTTTCCGGTGTGTTGGGGTGCCCTGGACTGGGCGAAGTGGGGGTGCTGGGTTCTGATGATGGTGAGTGGTCTTGGTTTCTGTTAGTAAGATTATTACGTTTACCTTTCGCCATCTGGTAATCCCTGGGGTTAGTTGTTATCGTTGTCACTGTTTAAAGATTGGAGCAGAAGCTGTGTTCCACTCACCAGCAGTCTCTAAATCCTGCGGCGGGGGTCGTGGGTAGCTGACGGTACCCCGGTGTTGGTCCAGCCGGAAGAGGCCTGTGGTCCTACACAGGCCGTTTTTCTGCTTCCCTAACTAATGCAGTCTCTGGTCCCGCGTGCAATTGGATTGGAGCAGAAGCTGTGTTCCACTCTCCATAAGTCTTAAGATCCTGTGGTGGGTGTTGTGGGTAGCTGGTGAGTGTCAGCCGCCCCTGCGCCCCAGCTGCCCCGGTGCTTTTCTGACGGGAAGAGGGTTGTGGTCCTATGTAGGCCAGATTTCTCTCTCCCCAACCAGAGCAGTCTCAGGTCCCGCGTGATTGGACTGGAACAGAAGCTGTGTTCCACTCACCAAAAGTCCCAAAATCCTGCGGCGGGGGTCGTGGGTAGCTGGCGGGTGTCAGGCAACCAAGTGCTCCCGCTACCCCGGCACTGATCCGGCCGGATGAGGTCTGTCATAATTTCACTTTAAAAAGTCCCTCTCTTTTGTCTTTTCAAGATTAAGATCTGTGAATGGCACTTCCATCCTCCTACTTTCTAGGATATACTCTTCTGGCAAATCTAGACTCCCTTCTCTAATGTATATTCTGCTATATAAATTACCTTTAAACTCTATTGGCTTTTTCTTATCATTTCTCCTTTGTGGCACCAAGAATCTTGCTCCCTGATATGTTCTTATTGATTTTTGCTTAGAATACTATTTAGAAGATAAAAGCTCAATTCTTTAGCAAACACAGGGTACTTCATACTATTCTTCCTTACACATATTTAGTCATATTTCACTGATTCTACACTAGGCTGATAGAAAACTATATACTATTTATTGAATGTCGAATATGCATGAGCTAATGTACATGATCTCTCCAATAATACTGGCAAAGCACTAAGAGCTCCACTTTGAACATAAAACTGAAGCTGGCATGATTTAAGCACTGCTCAATTTTCATAACTAGCAATTGGCAGTGGCAGAATTTATATAGTTACTCATTCACATCTATTCTGGTTCATTCATACATTTTAAACAGCTACTATCCCATTTATTTCAATTATTTCAAAGTATTAGGTATTGTTATATTTCTATCATTACACATCTTACTTGAAATAGAAAGAGAATTGGATAAAGGAAATAAGATAGGAGAAAGAAAATTAATGACAAGAAAAGTGCATGGTAGGAAGGTAAAAGATGATAACTGGGAAGAAGAAAGTTAAATCAGTAGAACAACTTGCCTCTCAAAAGAACAAAACCATTCAATAGAAATAAAAATTATTTAAAAATTGAAAAATAATAAACTAGTCAGCTTCTCTGCTCATATGGTAAGTGTGCAGGTTTCATTCACACTTGGAGGTATTGTCTTTTACAGCTTATCCTGTGGATGGGATAGAAGCCACTTATTTCTCTGTAATTCAAACAGGTTAGACTAGAATGGACTGTCTACTGTGGGAGCCCAGTCTACCTTTCCTGGTGAGTTAAATTCAATTGTTCCCTGATTGCTGATCAGGAGTGACTGCAGCTCTCAGAACAGGCTCTGACTCTGACTCTGGCTCTGCTTCTGTCTGTGTCTCAGGGCCTATAAATGGCCTTTTGGTGCTGACTTTATCATCTTAATAAACTTTTGGAGCTCTGGTATTGATAATTTACTTTAGGCTTAATTCTTCTTTGTGAATCACATTCTTCACTGAAATATGTTTGTTTGCGGTCTTTTCTGTCCCCCAGGAGTATATAGGTCCTCAAGATGGTACTCAATCCATTGAGGATGACAAACTTTCAAGTTGTATATATAGAAGTGTGAGGTCCTCTGATGTTGCAAGCTGAAAGGCTTATTTGTAAACTCTCTCCCAGAATAGTTTCCCTATGCTTAACTGGTTAACAAGCTAATGCAAAATAGTATTTGTCTATTGGGTAGTATGCAGGACTTCCATCTAAAACTGTTTTGGCAAAATGTTAACCAGTGGACATGAAAATTTATTTTTTCTCCCATGATTTCCCCTTTAATATTGAGTCTGAATCCTTTGGTTTCTTTATAAGTCTAACATGTCAGTATTTCAGGATTTAAACTGTTTCTGTTGCTGTCCTTTAATGTTACAAGCACCTCACCTCTTCTTAAAAACATGCATCAGTTTATTTGTTTTTTCTTTTTAGAGACAGGAAAGGTGCTGGTATCTCTAATATCATCTCATTGTATAAATTCAACAGCATGAGACAGAGTAATTAAACATGAAAGACTTATACTGAAAAATGTGGAATATATAGAATAAACTTGTGTCCTGTGGAACCATTTGCAATCCGTTGGCGATGTGCTAAAGAACTGTGCTAATGGGGATCGCAATGAAGAAGTTAGGGGAAGGACTGAAGGAGCTGAAGGAGTTTGCAACCCCATAGGAAGAACAATATCAACCAACCAGACACCCCCCACCCCGAGCTCCCAGGGACTAAACAACCAATCCAAGAGTACACATGGAGGGACCATGTGTACTCCAGCTGTGTATGTAGCAGAGGATGGCCTTATCTGGCATCATTGGGAGGACAGAGGCCCTTGGTCCTGTGGAGACTTGATGCCCCAGCATAGGGGAATGCTAGGGTAGAGGCAAGAGTGGGTGGGTGGGTAGGGGAGCTCTCTCATAGAAGCAGGCGAGGGGGTGTGATAGAGAGTTTGCAGAAGGGATACTGGGAAGGGGGATAACATTTGAAACGTAAAGAAATAAAATAACCAATAAAAAATATTACGAGCCAGAAAAAAAGAATTGTGCTAGATTTTTTTTTAAATAGGGATTGGTTTATATTTCTGTAAAAAACAGTGAAGAATTGACATCTTAACAGTACTGAATTTTCTATTTTATGTATGTGAAATCTAACTCTATTCAGGACTTTAAGTTCTGTTAAGTTTTAAAATTTTTCAATGTATAGACATTTTGTCTTATTGATCTCACATTGTTCCACTCTATTTGTACTGCTTTGTATCACATTTTAAAGTTTTATTTTAGATTATTAATTATGTTTACACAAAACAATTTCATTTTTATTGATATTATGTTCTGATTTCTTGATTAGCTCTCATTTTAAAACCATTTATTTATTAATTGGAGATTCTAAAGGATGTCACTGGCCAACAACTCAAAAGAAAAAGACAACCTAGTCCCATCAATAGGTTTTTTTTTTCTTTTTTATTTGTTAGACTCTATAAAGTTTAGTAAAGGCTCTGATGACACATTATGTGACTCCATTCAAACTATATAAATACAAACACACACACACACATACACACACACATGCACACACACACACACACACACACACACACACACAGAGAGAGAGAGAGAGAGAGAGAGAGAGAGAGAGAGAGAGAGAGAGAGAGAGAGTCTTCAATAGTAGATTTCCATACAACCTTTTCAAAAGGTGTTTATTTTTATTTATCCCTCATCTATCCTGCACTCTCCTTCTTGACCCCATTTTTACACTTCCTCTTTTGTTATTCCCTTTTAACTTCTCTATATAAGTGTCCACTCCTCTAAAAGTCCTTTCCTATGGTTTCTTAATAATTTCCCAACATCTATGGGAATTCTAAATAAAACATATTTGAAGATTCAAGCTAACATTCAAAAAGGAGAGACATCATTTGCTATTTATCATTATGGATCTGGGATACCTCACTCAGAATAATTGTTTCTAGTTCTGTGAAATTCATTTTTCTTAATAGCCAAACAATAGTACTTGTGTACATATACTACATTTTTCATTATCCATTCATCAGTTGATTGGCATCTAGATTGTTTCCATTTCCTGATTGTTGTGAATAAAGCAGCAATGAACACAAATGAGAAGCTGTTTAGAATAATATTAAGAATCTTTGGTGAGGTTGGCGAGATGACTCAGCAGGTAAGAGCACTGACAGCTCTTTTAAAGATCCTGAGTTCAAATCTGGTCAACCACATGGTGGCTCACAACCACCCATAATGAGATATGATGCCCTCTTCTGGCACATCTGAAGACAGCTATAGTGTACTTATGTATAATAATAAATCAATCTTTGGGCCGACCAGAGAGAGCAGAAGTCCTAAAAAATTCAATTTTCAACAACCAGATGAAGGTTCCCAAACATCTGTACAGCTGTAGTGTAACTCATATACATAAAATAAATAAATAAATCTTTTTTTTTAAAGTCTTTGGTTATATTCCTAAGAGTGGTATTACTGAATAATTTCCATAGTGACTGCATCAGTTTCCAAAAGTTATTGCTCTTGGTTATTCTACAGAATTTGACAAAAAGACCCTATGACTGAAGACAAAAGGTACTTGACACAAAACACAAAAGAATCAACTGGAAGACATCCTTATTGGTTAGCTTTCATAGTGCTGGAAGGTGATGTGCATGCTATAAGAGAAAAAAGTAATTATCAATCATATCCAGCTCTGAACCCCATGTAAGATAATATTTACTTGCGTGGCAAGGCATGTCCATTGGTGGCATGAATACTAGAGGAGTAACCAACCACTTTCTGAATGAATTAAAATCCAGCTCCATAAAATGAAACCCATATCTGACAACATTATTATGCCAATAACCTGTGGTTACACATGTCATAAGCCCCATGGGATCATCTATTATTATTCTGCTAAATGGACATAGTACTAAACCTGTTCCTAATGACTTATAATTATACCCATAGATCAGTGCATCCCTCAACCCTTATCTAAGAAGCTTCAATTTACTGTAGGTAGTGATTAACAAATATCCTGGTTTTGTTCATTTGTTTGTTTTGTTTTCAACTTACAAAAGCTATAGTTATCTGGGAAAAGGAAAGTCAACTAAGAAAATACTTCCATAATATTGCCTGTAGGCAGGTCTGTCATGCATTTTCTTGATTAATAATTGATATAGGTGTGCCCAGCCCATGGGAGGTGAAGCCCTCTATGATCTAATTGGCTTAAGTTGCATAAGAAAGCAGGCTGAGGAGCAATTCAGTAAACAGCACTCTTCTTCCATTACTAACTTGACTATTTCCCCTAACTTCCGTTGATGTTAGACTGTGATGGGAAACTATACTGAAAAAACCCTTTCCTCCATAAGCTGCTTTTGGCTATGTTTTATCACAGCAACTAGAAGCCAAACTAAGATGATAGTATGCCCCATCTCCTAAGGCTTAGGGATCATTGTGATGTAGGACCTGAAGAATGTAAGAGCCAGAGATGGTAATGGACTCTAAGAAAATAAGTGTCTTCTGGCTTCATATATGAAGTCACAGATATTCCAACAGCATGCACAAGACCTGTGCAAATTCAAACCAGAACAAATCCCAGCATAGAAATTAGAATTATACACAAAATTCTACACATAGACATGGGGTAATTCTCACTTGTTACCTTCTTAGAGGAGAGACCATTTTCTGTAAGGTTGACCATGCTCTTGGGCAGCAGTTCTCAACTTGTGGGTCATGACCACTTTTGGGGATGTAACAGCCCTTTCACAGGGTTCACATATCAGATATCTACATTACAATTCAAAATAATAGCAAAACTATAATTATGAAGTAGCACCCAAAATAATTTCATGGTTGGAGGTCACCATAACATGAAGAACTCTATTAAAGGGTCACAACATTAGGAAATTTGAGAACCAGTGCTCTAGTGGAAGACTAAACATCCAAGAATATTTGGGCAGCAAATATTGCTCTTGATAACTTTTAAACGAAACATCAAGTTGTGTGGTGTCGTGTCCGCTCTTGACCAGCAAGAACAACACGACCACCAGTTCTTCTAACAGCAGTTTATTCAGCAAACATCAGTCTTCATCTCTCTCGCTTCATCTTTTTACTTCTCATCTTTCTCCCTCTAACCCAGGGCCTCTCACTCTTATATACTCAGTCCCCATCCACTCACAGCAGGCCACGTCACCTCACCAGGCACGCAGCTTCAGCCAATCAGGGCAGCAGGGGCATATCTCCACCAAATATGGACTTGTTTATACTGCCAGCATCATGGTACACCTGTGCAGCTCTCACGATGGTCCTGGCTTATTTTCAGGTGTATGAGGAAGTCAGGTGCAAGTCATAAGACTTAGCTGCAGTCCCAGGCACCTTCTTGGGACTGCTGCCACACCCGCTCCTCACAATGTGGGTAGGAAAGGGAGGTGGAAAAAGTTAGGGGGTGGGAGTGAATACGATCAAAGCATATCATACAAAACTCTCGAAGTAATCCAAATTATTTAAAGATCTATTTATTTGTATGTGATTGACATTTTGCCTGAATGTACATTTGTACACTACATGTATGTCTGGTGCCTGCAGAAGCTAAAAGACAGCACTATATCCCCTGGCAGAATCTGGTAGAATTCTGCTCTAAAACTATCTGGCCCTGGGCTTTTGAGTTGGGAGATTTAATTACTGCTTCTATTTCACTAAGGAGTTATAGGTCATCTTAAATAGCTTATCTGATCTTGATTTTACTTTATCAAATAAAAACTTGTATGGAGTACAAGATTTTTCCATTAATTAATTTATTTATTCACTTTACATCCCAATCACTGCCTTCTTCCATGTTCCCTCCCCCCTTACAGAGTCCCTTCTCTATACTATCCTTCGCCTCTGAGAGAGTAAAGTCCCCAACCCCTGGTATCCCCTCACCCTGGCACATCAACTCTCTGCAGGGCCTAGCCCTTCCTCTCCAACAGAAGCCAAGCAAGGCAGACCAGTTAGGGGAATGGGATCCACAGACAGTCAATAGCTTTAGGAAGAGCCCTTGCTCCAGTTGTTGGAGGACCTGCATGAAGACTGAGCTCACAGCTGCTACATATGTGGGGAGAGCTAGGTACAGCACCTGTATGCTCTTTGGTTGATGGTTCAGTCTCTGAGAGCCAAGGGTCTGGGTTAGTTGACACTGTTGGACTTCCTGTGGAGTTCCTATTTTATCCAGGGCTCTCAATCTTCCCCCAAATCTTCCATAAGACTCCCTAAGCTCTGTCCAATGTTTGGCTGTGGGTCTCTCCATCTGTTTCAGTCAGCTGCTAAGTGGAGCCGCTCAGAGGACAGTTATGCTAAGTTCCTGTCTGCAAGCATATCAGAGTATCACTAATAGTGACAGGGATTTGGTGCTTGCCCATGGGATGGGTCTCAAGTTGGGCCCATTTTTGTTTGCCCTTTCCTTCAGTCTCTGTTACATCTTTGTCCATGCATTTCTTGTAGATAGGATAAATTTTGTGTTGAAAGTTTTGTGGGTGGCTTGTTGTCCTTATCCCTCCACTGAGTCCTGTCTGGCTACAGGAGGTAGCCTGTTCAGGTTCCATATTCCCACTGCTATGAGTCTCAGATATGACACATGGTCTGTAATGTTCATAGCAGCCTTATTTGTAATAACCAGAAACTGAAAACAATCCAGATGTTCCTCAGCTGAAGAATGGATTCAGAAAATGTGTTTCATTCATACAATGGAATACTATCCAGGTATTAAAAACAAGAACATCATGAATTTTGCAGGTGAATGTATGCAACTTGAGAATATCATGCTGATTGATGTAATCCAGACCCAAAAGGACATGCGTAGTATGTACTCACTGATAATTGGATATTAGCCATAAAGCACCCACCCACTCTACACTCCACAGACCCAAAGAAGCAAAACATGATGGACTACCCAAGTGAGGCTGTTTGAGTCTCACTTAGAAGGGTGGAACAGAATGGTCATAGGAGGCAGATGGAGTGAGGGGAAGGGAAAGGGGAATGGGAAGGTCAATGGGGGATTTAGGATCAGGTGTGAGGAGAGATAGGAGAGCCAGATGAGAATGAATAGAAACCTGCAACTGATGGGGGGCGGGGCTCTTGAGTACATGGCAGAGACCTGGGATGGAGGAGGCTCCCTGGAGTCTATGGGGGTAACTTTAGCAGACTACATGTTTTTGAAGTATGTCCTTATGATCCTCTAGATTTCCCCAGTGTCTGCTGTTATATCCAACTTTTCACTTCTAATTTTTAAAATTTAGATGTTCTCTCTCCACCATTTTGTTAATTTTGCTAAGCTTCTATCAATCTTATTCATTTTCCTCAAACCAAATCTCTGTTTCACTGATTCTTCCTGGGGTTCTGTTTCTTTCAATTTTATTGATTTCAGCCCTGAATTTGATTATTTCTTGATGTCTATTTCTTTTGGATGCATTTTGTTTTTCTTTTTGTTTTAGAGATTTCTGGTGTGCTGTTTGCTTGCTTATATGAGATCTCAGTAACATTTTCATGCAGGCACTTACTGTTAGGAATTTGCCTCTTAGAACGGCCTTCATTATGTCCTGTAAGTTTGAGTGAATATGTTGTTTATTCATTTTCATTGAATTATAGAAAGTCTTTCTTTATTTTTTATTTTTTGTCTTGTACCATTTTTTTTATTCAGTGCAGAGTTGTTCAGCTTCTATGAGTGTTTAAGCTTTTGTTGTTGTTGTTGTTGATGATGATATACAGCTTTAATTCACGGTCATCTGATAGGATGCAAGGATTTCAATTTTCTTTGTATCCGTTGAGATGTGCTTTATGACCAAGTATGCCATCAATTTTGGAGAAAAATTCATGTGGTGCTGAGAAAAGGGTAAAATTATTTGTTTGGGGTTGAAATGTTCTGCAAGCAGATATCTGTTAGGTCCACTTGGTTTATGACTCAGGTCCAGCATTTTTCTATTTGCATGACTTGTCTATTGGTAAGAGTGGGGTATTGAAGCTTCCCACTAACAATGTGTGAGGGTCAGCCTATAATTTAAGCTGTAGTAGTGTTTCTTTTATGCCTGCTGGAGTTGGGAGCTGAGATAACGTGATGAGTTGGGGGATGGAAATTCAGAAGGAAAGAACTATATGATTCTCTGGACATGGGGCCATTGGGGAGGGGAAGCTATAGCAGGTGATCTGCTACAAAGCATGGGGAGAAGCTAGGAGACTGGATTTGGAGGACAGGAGGGACAGGTGACTATTTGGAGTTAGTCTACCTGCTTCCCCTGCCGGGGGTCTTAAAAAAGATTTTCTGTTTTTAATTATGTGTATGTGTGGGCTTCTGTGTATGAGTGTGTGCACATGAGTGCAAATGCCAGAGGCATCAGATCCCCTAGAGTTGAAAAGGCTGTCATGAGGTCCCTAACACAGATGCTGGGGACTGAACTCAGGTCCTCTGTAAGAACAGAACATGCTGATAACTATTGAGCAATATCTTTAGCTCTGTGTCACAGCTCTTTCACAATATCCATAAAGTAATAACAAATCAACTAACCTTGAATTAATTGTTACTTTTTTAGGGTAGATTATTCCGGAAGACTCAGACTTTATTGTTAAAATTTGCATCGTAAATTATAACAAAGGAACAAAGAAAATAATCAAAACTAGTAATAATGCATGATATTCTCAAGCCCAGTGTTAGGATAGAAGAAAGATAAATAAAAAGAAGCTGTGCCTGGGAACATAGTCACATAGTCTTTGAGAATGAAGCCAACTTCAAAAAGTGTTCCAAAGAACAGTGGGGTTGTGCACATTTTGTAAATTAAGTTAGAAAATACACTGGAAGTGTTATGTTATGGATAAAAGAAAATCATTGAACAGGAAAGGTTAAATGCCATAGGAAATGGGAGGACATGGTAGAGGATAGAGATAGGTACATATATCTGGAGTTGTTGGCTAGTGAGATCCCAAAGACCCCAACAAACCCCACAAACATCACAGGCTATTGTCAATGCTCTTGGCTATTCTCTAGAATATCCTGGTTCCCCTCCAGCATGTGATGATGATAAGACTCTGTTGCTGAAGAAGCAGTATACTTGAGACTTTGACCATGGAAAAATCAAACTAGTACTCACCTAGAAACTTCATCCCTACTAGCTAGTAATCACAGTGCTGGATAAGAAAAGCAATTATCAGGTATGAGTCCTGAAGGCTACAGTAACAACCAGCCTGTCAAGACATTCTCACTGGTGCAACAGTGGTGTATGCATCATGAAAGTAACAGCCACTTTCTGACTGGGTTTAAGGCCCATTTCACAAGATGAACGCTATACCTGACACTGTTATGAGGCAAAATACCAGCAACTAGACAGGTCATAGGCCCTAAGAGCTATTCTGCTAAATGGACACAGCATTAAATCAATCCTAATATCTTATCGCTATTAAGCAAAATGTCTCAGAATAAAAGTAAAAGGCTAAAAAGTGCTGTTTTTTTTTAAAATTAGGTATTTATTTCATTTACATTTCCATTGCTATCCCAAAAGTCCCACAACCGCTCCCCCACCCACTCCCCCACCACCCACTCCCACTTCTTGGCCCTGGTGTTCCCCTGTACTGAGGCAGATAAAGTTTGCACGACCAATGGGCCTCTCTTTCCACTGATGGCTGACTAGGCCATCTTCTGATACATATGCAGCTGGAGACACAAGCTCTGGGGAGTATTGGGTAGTTCATATTGTTGTTCCACCTATAGGGTTGCAGATCTCTTTAGCTCCTTGGTTGCTTTCTCTAGCTCCTCCATTGGGGGCTCTGTGATCCATTCAATAGCTGACTGTGAACATTCACTTCTGTGTTTGCTAGGCCCTGGCATAGTCTCACAAGAGACAGCTATATCTGGGTCCTTTCAGCAAAATCTTGCTAGTGTATGCAATGGTGTCAGCGTTTGGAAGCTGATTATGCTGTTGAAAGAGTAAAGTACATTCATAAAGTCAGAAAATTTGAAAGTAAAAGTCAAGGTGTGTAAAGTAGCCATGTGTATATATAATTAGGATATCTCATATAATAGAACATATAGTCCAATGACATCTCAAAAATTCTTTTTAAAATTTATTTATTTGTCATTCCATTTATTTACATCTCAAACGATATCCCACTTCCCAGTTATTCCCTGCACCATCACCCCCCCCATCCCATGATATCCCACCTCCTGGTTACTCCTCCACCAACACCCCATTCCACATCTGTCCTCCCCCTCCCCTTTGCCTGTATGAGTGCTCCCCCATCCACCCACTTTCTCCTGCCCCACTTGGATTAATTATTGATTTTTTTAGAACATGATTTTAATATTTTCAACTGTTAACATTCAACAAACAATAATTATTTAAGATATATTTTGTTGTTATGACTCCCTTTTCATTTCTGATTTTATTAATTAGGATACTGCCTCTGTGCCCTCTGGTTAGTCTGGCTAAGGGTTTATCTATCTTGTTGATTTTCTCAAAGAACCAGCTCCTGGTTTTGTTGGTTCTTTGTATAGTTCTTTTTGTTTCTATTTGATTTATTTCAGCTCTGAGTTTGATTATTTCCTGTTATCTACTCCTCTTGGGTGAGTTCGCTTCTTTTTGTTCTAGAACTTTCAGGTGTGTTGTCAAGCTTCTAGTGTAAGCTCTCTCCAGTTTCTTTTTGGAGGCACTTATAGCTATGGGTTTTCCTCTTACCACTGCTTTCATTGTGTTCCATAAGTCTGGGTATGCTGTGTCTTCATGTTCATTAAATTCTAAAAAGCCTTTAATTTTTTTTTTATTTATTTCTTCCTTGGCCAAGAAATTGGGTAGAGTGTTGTTCAGCTTCCATGTGTATGTGTGCTTTCCATTGCTTTTGTTGGTATTTAAGGCCTTAGTCTGTGGTTATCTGATAGGATGCATGGGATTATTTCAATCTTGTATCTGTTGAGGCCTGTTTTGTGACCTATTATATGGTCAGTTTTTGAAAAGATAGTATGAGGTGCTGAGAAGAAGGTATATACTTTTGTTTTAGGATGAAATGTTCTATAAACATCTGTTAGATCCATTTGTTTCATAACTTCTGTTAGTTTCACCGTGTCTCTGTTTAGTTTCTGTTTCCATGATCTTCACATTGCTGAGAGTGGGGTGTTGAAGTCTCCCAGTATTACTGTGTGGGATGCCATGTGTGCTTTCAGATTTCGTAAAGTTTCTTTTATGAATGTGGGTGCCCTTGCATTTGGAACACAGATGTTCAGAATTGAGCTCTAGTCAACCCCACTCACACAGTCCCTGCTTGCTCTGGCCCAAAGATTCATTTATTATTTTACAAAAGTACACTGTAGCTGACTTCTGACACACAAGAAGAGGGGGCATCAGATCTCATTACAGTACTAATGAGGTAGTAGTAGTGAGTAGTGAGTGGTAGTGAGCCACCATCTGGTTACTGGGATTTCAACTCAGGAGCTTCAGAAGAGCAGTAGTGCTGTTACCTGCTGAGCTATCTCACCAGTGGGCTGGTAGATTTTCTCTTTTGACCAGTATGAAGTGTCTTTCCTTATCATTTTGATAACTTTTGGTTAAAAGTCCATTTTATCTGATATTAGAATGGCTACTCTAGCTTGTTTCTTGGGACCATTTGCTTGGAAAAAATTTCCAGGCATTTACTCTGAGGTAGTGTCTGTCTTTGACATTGAGATGGGTTTCCTGTATGCAGCAAAATCTTGGGTCCTGTTTAGATATCCAGTCTGTTAGTCTATATCTTTTAATTGGGGAATTGAGTCCATTGATTTAAGAGATATTAAAGAATAGTGATTTTTGCTTCCTGTTATTTTTTATGCTATTTTTATGTTTGTGTGGCTATCTTCTTTTGGGTTTGTTGAAAGATTACCTTCTTGCTTTTTTTTCTAGGGTGTAGTTTCTCTCCTTGTGTTGGAGTTTTCCATCTATTATCCTTTGTAGGGATGGATTTGTGGAAAGATACTGTGTAAATTTGTTTTTGTCATGGAATATTTTGGTTTCTCCATCTATGGTAATTGAGAGTTTTGCTGGGCATAGTAGTCTTGTCTGGCATTTGTGTTCTCTTAGGGTCTGTATGAGATCTGCCCAGGATCTTCTGGCTTTCATAGTCTCTGATGAGAAATCTGATGTAATTCTGATAGGTCTGCCTTTATATCTTACTTGACCTTATTCCCTTACTGCTTTTAATATTCTTTCTTTGTTTAGTGTATTTGGTGTTTTGATTATTATGTGATGGGAGGAATTTCTTTTCTAGTCCAATCTATTTGGAGTTCTGTAGGCTTCTATGTTCATGGGCATCTCTTTCTTTCGGTTAGTTAAGTTTTCTTCTATAATTTTGTTGAAGATATTCACTGGCCCCTTAAGTTATGAATTGTCACTCTCTTCTATACCTACTATCCTTAGGTTTGGGCTTCTCATTGTGTCCTGGATTTCCTGGATGTTTTGGGTTAGGAGCTTTTTGCATTTTGCATTTTCTTTGACTGTTGTGTCAATATTTTCTATGGTATACTCTGCACCTGAGATTTTCTCTTCCATCTTTTGTATTCTGTTGGTGATGCTTGCATCTATGACTCCTGATCTCTTTCCTAGGTTTTCTAACTCCAGGGTTGTCTCCTTTTGTGATTTCTTTATTGATTCTATTTCTATTTTTATCTCCTGAAGGGTTTTGTTCATTTCCTTCAACTGTTGGATTGTGTTTTCCTATAATTCTTAAAGTGATTTTTCTGTTTCCTCTTCAAGGGCTACTATCTGCTCACCTGTGTTCTCCTGTATTTCTTTAAGGGAGTTAATTTTTTTAAGATTTATTTATTGTATGTAGATGAGTATACCAGAAATGGGTGTCAGATCTCATTAGAGATGGCTGTGAGCCACCATGTGGTTGCTGGGAATTGAACTCAGGACCTTTGGAAGAGCAGTTAGTGCTCTTAACCGCTGAGCTATCTCTCCACCCCCTTAAGGGATTTATTTATGTCCTTCTTGAAGTCCTCTATCATCATCATGAGAACTGATTTTAAATCTGAATTTTGCTTTTCTGGTATGATGATGTATCCAGGCCTTGCTATGGTAGGAGAATTGGGTTCTGATGATGCCAAGTAACCTTTCGTTTCTGTTGCCTGTGTTCTTATTATTGCCTACTGCCATCTGATTATCTCTAGTGCTACCTGCCCTCACTATATATGTCTAGACATATATATCTTTCCTGTGACCCTGGTTGTGTCAGAACTCCTAAAGTTCAGCTGTTTCTGTGATCCTGTGATTCTGGGATACTGTGGTCCTGAGATCCTGGATGTGTCAAAGCTCTTGGGAGTCAAGCCTACTCTGGGACCTTGAGATCCTGGTGTGACCAAGTCCTGGGATCCTGGGATTCTGGGATTCTGGGTGTGTTATAGCACCTGTAAGGCTAGCACTTGGGAGGCTGGCTAAATGCAGGAAGATTATGATGTCAAGAACAACTTGGACTGCATAGTGATACTTCGTCTCAAAAACAAAACAAAACGAAACAAAAATATTAATAAACAGAAGACAAATTATATCTCAATAAGCCTTTTAAAATGACAGAATACTTGATAGTAGTAGAATGTCATCACTCATCATCATCACACCTACATTACATGAAAAAGTTATCTTTCAAATAGGTGAAAGTTGCCTAGTGAGGTAGTGCCAGAAATGGCTGACACACATATATTAAGGTTGTGAGTTATTTAAGTCTTGTTAAAAGATAGTTTCAACTATAGTTAAAACAATCTAAATACATTTATCCTATCAAAATGTATATATAATATACAAATGTATGCACATACACATATATGTAAATATCACATTTGCAATGACATATTATTCAGAAGGCCAAAAATGTGAAGTAGAAGTGTACAGTTGTAAAATGTTTATGTATAAAAGAGTGAGACACTTGAAGATAGATGGAGCTAAGTTCATGATATATCTATACAATAAACACCACAACCAATAAAATAATGAAATAATTACAATTAATATTAAAATACAATGACAAAATCAAGTGATATAATGATTAGTGCAGCAAATCAGAACAATTGTCCTAGTCTTTGGTTTCAGTCATGAGTACATGAGTTAACTTTGCTCTATTCTGAGCCACAACTGAATTTTTAATGTTGTCTAGTCTTCTGCTGATATATTTGGTCAAAGTATCATAACTCTTTCAGAGCCTCAATCGAGACAATTATTTCCTCTGCAGAATTCATTCCTGCTATTCTAAAGACAATTCAACATAAAAAAAGACTAGTGGAATCAGTAGTATGGTATTTCCACAAAGCTATTATCCATTACAATGTGAACCACAGTCCTGATTGTAAGCTAGAATATAAGGTTATTCTTCTACAAATTACTTTCTTTTTCCCTAAAATATTGCCAGGAAGGAATTTATTTTTGACTTTTTCTGAGACATGAAAAAGACCCCAAGACTTCATGCAAAATGCATTTGCACAGTTAGGGTTTGCTTCTGGTTATGTGTTTTGACTGGGAGAAAAGGTGTAAAATGAAAATGTGTTTGTATTAAGAAACTTGTGGAAAATATCCAAATAGATTTGATTGAAATTTGTGTACTTTGATCACCTTGTTTATGTTAAATTCAGAATATGCCTAAATTGATGTGCTTTTCTTGTAGACAAGGATAAATTTTGGGATGAAAGTTTTGTGAGTGTATTGTTGTCTCTATCCTTCCACTAGAAACCACATTTTCTTTATCAGTTCTTCAGCTGAAGAACATTTGGATTGTTTCCAGTTTCTGGCTATTATGAATAAAGCTGCTATGAATGTAGTGAAGCAAGTGAATTTGTGTGATGGTGCAACATCTTTTGGGTATAAACCCAGGTGTCATATAGCTGAGTCTTGAGATAGAATTATTCCCAATATTCTGAAAAAAAAAACCCACCAAATTAATTTCCAGAATGATTGTACAAGTTTGCACTCCCACCAACAATGGAGGGGTAGTTCTCCGTGCTCCACATCTTCACCACCATCTGTTGTCACCTGAGTGGTTGATCTTAGCCATTCTGATAGTGTGTAAGGTGGAATCTTGGAGTCGTTTTGATTTGCATTTCCCTGATGACTAAAGACTTTGAATGTTTCTTTAAGTGCTTCTCTGTCATTTGAGATTCCTAGGTTGAGAATTGTTTGTTTAGTTCTGTACCCGAATATTAATTGGGTTATTTGGTTTATTGGATTCTAACTTCTTTTTTTTTATTTTATTTTTTTAATATTTTTATTACATATTTTCCTCAATTACATTTCCAATACTATCCCAAAAGTCCCCCATAGCGCCCCCCACTTCCCTACCCACCCATTCCCATTCTTTTGGCCCTGGCATTCCCCTATATTGGGGCATATAAAGTTTGCAAGTCCAATGGGCCTCTCTTTCCATTGATGGCCGACTAGGCCATCTTTCGATACATATGCAGCTAGAGACAAGAGCTCCAGGGTTCTGGTTAGTACATCATGTTGTTCCAACAATAGGGTTGCAGATCCCTTTAGCTCCTTGGGTACTTTCTCTAGCTTCTCCATTGGGAGCCCTGTGATACATCCAATAGCTGACTGTGAACATCCACTCCTGTGTTTGCTAGGCCCCGGCATCGTCTCACAAGAGACAGCTATATTTGGGTCCTTTCAGCAAGATCTTACTAGTGTATGCAATGGTGTCAGCGTTTAGAAGCTGATTATGGGACGGATCCCTGGATACAGCAGTCTCTAAATGGTCCATCCTTTCATCACAGCTACGAACTTTGTCTCTGTAACTCCTTCCCTGGGTGTTTTGTTCCCAATTCTAAGAAGGTGCACAATGTCCACACTTTGGTCTTCATTCTTCTTGAGTTTCATGCGTTTATCAAATTGTATCTTATATCTTGGGTATCCTAAGTTTTGGGCTAATATCCACTTATCAATGAATACATATTGTGTGAGATCTTTTGTGATTGTGTTACTTCACTCAAGATGATGCCCTCCAGGTCCATCCATTTGGCTAGGAATTTCATAAATTCATTCTTTTTAATAGCTGAGTAGTACTCCATTGTGTAAATGTACCATAATTTCTGTATCCATTCCTCTGTTGAGGGATATCTGGGTTCTTTCCAGCTTCTGGCTATTGTAAATAGGGCTGCTATGAACATAGTGGAGCATGTGTCCTTTTTACCGGTTGGGACATCTTCTGGATATATGCCCAGGAGAGGTATTGCTGGATCCTCCGGTAGTACTATGTCCAATTTTCTGAGGAACCGCCAGACTGATTTCCAGAGTGGTTGTACAAGCTTGCAATCCCACCAACAATGGAGGAGTGTTCCACTTTCTCCACATCCTCGCCAGCATCTGCTGTCACCTGAATTTTTGATCTTAGCCATTCTGACTGGTGTGAGGTGGAATCTCAGGGTTGTTTTGATTTGCATTTCCCTGATGATTAAGGATGTTGAACATTTTTTCAGGTGCTTCTCTGCCATTCGGTATTCCTCAGGTGAGAATTCTTTGTTCAGTTCTGAGCCCCATTTTTTAATGGGGTTATTTGACTTTCTGGAGTCCACCTTCTTGAGTTCTTTATATATATTGGATATTAGTCCCTTATCTGATTTAGGATAGGTGAAGATCCTTTCCCAATCTGTTGGTGGTTTTTTTGTCTTATTGATGGTGTCTTTAGCCTTGCAGAAGCTTTGTAGTTTCATGAGGTCCCACTTGTCAATTCTCGATCTTACAGCACAAGCCATTACTGTTCGATTCAGGAATTTTTCCCCTGTGCCCATATCTTCAAGGCTTTTCCCCACTTTCTCCTCTATAAGTTTCAGTGTCTCTGGTTTTATGTGAAGTTCCTTGATCCACTTAGACTTGACCTTAGTACAAGGAGATAGGAATGGATCGATTTGCATTCTTCTACATGTTAACAACCAGTTGTGCCAGCACCATTTGTTGAAAATGCTGTCTTTCTTCCACTGGATGTTTTTAGCTCCCTTGTCGAAGATCAAGTGACCATAGGTGTGTGGATTCATTTCTGGGTCTTCAATTCTATTCCATTGGTCTATTTGTCTGTCACTATACCAGTACCATGCAGTTTTTATCACAATTGCTCTGTAGTAGAGCTTTAGGTCCGGCATGGTGATTCCACCCACCAGAGGTTCTTTTATCCTTGAGGAGAGTTTTTGCTATCCTAGGTTTTTTGTTATTCCAGATGAATTTGCAGATTGCACTTTCTAATTCGTTGAAGAATTGATTTGGAATTTTGATGGGGATTGCATTGAATCTGTAGATTGCTTTTGGCAAGATAGCCATTTTTACAATGTTGATCCTGCCAATCCATGAGCATGGGAGATCTTTCCATCTTCTGAGATCTTCTATAATTTCTTTCTTCAGAGACTTGAAGTTTTTATTATACAGATCTTTCACTTCCTTAGTTAGAGTCACGCTAAGATATTTTATATTATTTGTGACTAATGAGAAGGGTGTTGTTTCCCTAATTTCTTTCTCAGCCTGTTTATTCTTTGTGTAGAGAAAGGCCATTGATTTGTTTGAGTTAATTTTATATCCAGCTACTTCACCGAAGCTGTTTATCAGGCTTAGGAGTTCTCTGGTGGAATTTTTAGGGTCACTTATATATACTATCATATCATCTGCAAAGAGTGATATTTTGACTTCATCTTTTCCAATTTTTATCCCTTTGATCTCCTTTTGTTGTGGAATTGCTCTGGCTAGGACTTCAAGTACAATGTTGAATAGGTATGGAGAAAGTGGACAGCCTTGTCTAGTCCCTGATTTTAGAGGGATTGCTTCAAGCTTCTCACCATTTACTTTGATGTTGGCTACTGGTTTGCTGTAGATTGCTTTTATCATGTTTAGGTATGGGCCTTGAATTCCTGATCTTTCCAAGACTTTTATCATGAATGGGTGTTGGATCTTGTCAAATGCTTTTTCCGCATCTAAGGAGATGACCATGTGGTTTTTGTCTTTGAGTTTGTTTATATACTGGATTACGTTGATGGATTTCCGTATATTGAACCATCCCTGCATCCCTGGGATGAAACCTACTTGGTCAGGATGGATGATTGTTTTGATGTGTTCTTGGATTCGGTTAGCAAGAACTTTATTGAGGATTTTTGCATCAATATTCATAAGGGATATTGGTCTGAAGTTTTCTATCTTTGTTGGGTCTTTTTGTGGTTTAGGTATCAGAGTAATTGTGGCTTCATAGAATGAGTTGGGTAGAGTACCTTCTGTTTCTATTTTGTGGAATAGTTTGTGAAGAACTGGGATTAGATCTTCTTTGAAGGTCTGATAGAACTCTGCACTAAACCCATCTGGTCCTGGGCTTTTTTTAGTTGGGAGACTATTAATGACTGCTTCTATTTCTTTGGGGGATATAGGGCTTTTTAGATCATTAACCTGATCTTGATTCAGCTTTGGTACCTGGTATCTGTCTAGGAACTTCTCCATTTCATCCAGGTTCTCCAGTTTTGTTGAGTATAGCCTTTGGTAGAAGGATCTGATGGTGTTTTGGATGTCTTCAGGATCTGTTGTTATGTCTCCTTTTTCATTTCTGATTTTGTTAATTAGGATGCTTTCCCTGTGCCCTCTAGTGAGTCTGGCTAAGGGTTTATCTATCTTGTTGATTTTCTCAAAGAACCAGCTCCTTGATTGGTTGATTCTTTGAATAGTTTTTCTTGTTTCCACTTGGTTGATTTCACCCCTGAGTTTGATTATTTCCTGCCGTCTACTCCTCTTGGGTGAATTTGCTTCCTTTTGTTCTAGTGCTTTTAGGTGTGTTGTCAAGCTGCTAATGTGTGCTCTCTCTAGTTTCCTTTTGGAGGCACTCAGAGCTATGAGTTTTCCTCTTAAAAATGCTTTCATTGCGTCCCATAAGTTTGGGTATGTTGTGGCTTCATTTTCATTGAACTCTAAAAAGTCCTTAATTTCTTTCTTTATTCCTTCCTTGACCAAGGTATCATTGAGAAGAGTGTTGTTCAGTTTCCACGTGAAGGTTGGCTTTCTATTATTTATTTTGTTATTGAAGATCAGCCTTAGTCCATGGTGATCTGATAGGATGCATGGGACAATTTCAATATTTTTATATCTGTTGAGGCCTGTTTTGTGACCAATTATGTGGTCAATTTTGGAGAAGGTACCATGAGGTGCTGAGAAGAAGGTATATCCTTTTGTTTTAGGATAGAATGTTCTGTAGATATCTGCCAGATCCATTTGATTCATAATTTCTCTTAGTTTCACTCTGTCCCTGTTTAGTTTCTGTTTCCATGATCTGTCCATTGGTGAAAGTGGTGTGTTGAAGTCTCCCACTATTATTGTATGAGGTGCAATGTGTGCTTTGAGCTTTACTAAAGTTTCTTTAATGAATGTGGCTGCCTTTGTATTTGGAGCATAGATATTCAGGATTGATAGTTCCTCTTGGAGGATTTTACCTTTGATGAGTATGAAGTGTCCCTCCCTGTCTTTTTTAATGACTTTGGGTTGGAAGTCAATCTTATCAGATATTAGAATGGCTACTCCAGCTTGTTTCTTCATGCCATTTGCTTGGAAAATTGTTTTCCAGCCTTTCATTCTGAGGTAGTGTCTATCCTTTTCTCTGAGATGAGTTTCCTGTAAGCAGCAAAATGTTGGGTCTTGTTTGTGTAGCCAGTTTGTTAGTCTATGTCTTTATATCGGGGAGTTGAGTCCATTGATATTAAGAGATATTAAGGAAAAGTAATTGTTGTTTCCTGTTATTTTTGATGTTAAAGTTGGCATTTTGTTCTTGTGGCTGTCTTCTTTTAGGTTTGTTGAGGGATTACCTTCTTGTTGTTTCTAGGGCGTGGTTCCTGTCCTTGTATTGGTTTTTTTCTGTTATTATCCTTTGAAGGGCTGGATTCGTGGAGAGATAATGTGTGAATTTGGTTTTGTCGTGGAATACTTTGGTTTCTCCATCTATGTTAATTGAGAGTTTGGCTGGGTATAGTAGCCTGGGCTGGAATTTGTGTTCTTTTAGTGTCTGTATAACATCCGTCCAGGATCTTCTGGCTTTCATAGTCTCTGGTGAAAAGTCTGGTGTAATTCTGATAGGCTTGCCTTTATATGTTACTTGGCCTTTTTCTCTTACTGCTTTTAGTATTCTATCTTTATTTAGAGCATTTGTTGCTCTGATTATTATGTGTCGGGAGGTATTTCTTTTCTGGTCCAGTCTATTTGGAGTTCTGTAGGCTTCTTGTATGTTCATGGGCATCTCTTTCTTTAGATTTGGGAAGTTTTCTTCTATAATTTTGTTGAAGATGTTTGCTGGTCCTTTGAGTTGAAAATCTTCATTCTCATCCACTCCTATTATCCGTAGGTTTGGTCTTCTCATTATGTCCTGTATTTCTTGGATGTTTTGAGTTAGGATCTTTTTGCATTTTACATTTTCCTTGATTGTTGTGCCGATGTTCTCTATGGAATCTTCTGCACCTGAGATTCTCTCTTCCATCTCTTGTATTCTGTTGCTGATGCTCGTATCTATGGTTCCAGATTTCTTTCCTAGGGTTTCTATCTCCAGTGTTGCCTCATTTTGGGTTTTCTTTATTGTGTCTACTTCCCTTTTTAGGTCTAGTATGGTTTTGTTCATTTCCATCATCTGTTTGGATGTGTTTTCCTGTTTTTCTGTAAGGACTTCTACCTGTTTGATTATGTTATCATGTTTTTCTTTAAGGATTTGTAACTCTTTAGCAGTGTTCTCCTGCAATTCTTTAAGGGATTTTTGTGCTTCCTCTTTATTGTCTTCTGCCTTTTTATCAGTGTTCTCCTGCATTTCTTTAAGTGTGTTATTAAAGTCCTTCTTGAAGTCCTCTATCATCATCAGGAGATATGCTTTTAAATCCGTGTCTAGCTTTTCCGGTGTGTTGGGGTGCCCTGGACTGGGCGAAGTGGGGGTGCTGGTTTCTGATGATGGTGAGTGGTCTTGGTTCCTGTTGGTAAGATTATTACGTTTACCTTTCGCCATCTGGTAATCTTTGGGGTTAGTTGTTATCGTTGTCACTATTTAAAGATTGGAGCAGAAGCTGTGTTCCACTCACCAGCAGTCTCTAAATCCTGCGGCGGGGGTCGTGGGTAGCTGATGGTACCCCGGTGCTGGTCCAGCCGGAAGAGGCCTGTGGTCCTACTCAGGCCGTTTTTCTGCTTCCCTAACTAATGCAGTCTCTGGTCCTGCGTGCAATTGGATTGGAGTAGAAGCTGTGTTCCACTCTCCAGAAGTCTTAAGATCCTGTGGTGGGTGTTGTGGGTAGCTGGTGAGTGTCAGCTGACCCTGCGCCCCAGCTGCCCAGGTGCTTTTCTGACCGGAAGAGGGTTGTGGCCCTATGTAGGCCGGATTTCTCTCTCCCCAACCAGAGCAGTCTCAGGTCCCGCGTGATTAGACTGGAGCAGAAGCTGTGTTCCACTCACCAGCAGTCCCAAAATCCTGAGGCGGGGGTCTTGGGTAGCTGGCGGGTGTCAGGCAACCCTGCGCTCCCGCTACCCTGGCGCTGATCCGGCCGGGTGAGGCCTGTGGCCCTACTCAGGCCGGTTACTGCTTCCCTAACTAATGCAGTCTCAGGTCCCGCGCAATTGGATTGGAGCAGAAGCTGTGTTCCACTCACCAGCAGTCCCAAAATCCTGCGGCGGGGGTCGTGGGTAGCTGGCGGGTGTCAGGCAACCCTGCGCTCCAGCTACCCTGGCGCTGATCTGGCCGGGTGAGGCCTGTGGCCCTACTCAGGCCTGTTTCTGCTTTCCTAACTAATGCAGTCTCAGGTCCCGCGCAATTGGATTGGAGCAGAAGCTGTGTTCCACTCACCAGCAGTCCCAAAATCCTGCGGCGGGGGTCGTGGGTAGCTGGCGGGTGTCAGGCAACACTGCGCTCCCGCTACCCTGGCGCTGATCCGGCCGGGTGAGGCCTGTGGCCCTACTCAGGCCTGTTTCTGCTTCCCTAACTAATGCAGTCTCAGGTCCCGCGCCGGATTCTAACTTCTTAAGTTAATTATAAAGTTTGGATGTTAGCCCTCGGTAAAATGTAGAATTGGTGAATATCCTTTCCAAATCTGTAGGTTGCCATTTTGTCCTATTGACAGTGCTTTTGCCTTACAGAAACTTTGCAATTTCATGAGGTTCCACTTATCAATTGTTGATCTTAGAGTCTGAACCTCTGGTATTCTGTTCAGGAAGTTGTCACCTGAATCAATTTGTTCAAGGCTGTTCTTCTAATATTTAAAAAACTTTTATTTGTTTATTATGTATACAGCATTCTGCCTGAATATATGCCTGTGTACCAGAAGAGGGCACCAGATCTCACTAGAGATGATCATGAGCCACCATGTGGTTGCTGAGATTTGAACTCAGGATCTTGAAAAGAGCAGCCAGTGCTTCTAACCTCTGAACCATCTCCCCAGCCCCTAGTGTATCTGAGTTTTTGTTTGTTGAGGTCTTTGATCATCTTGGACTGGAGTTTTGTGCAGGTATAAATATGGATCTATTTGCATTCTTCTAAATACAGACTGGCAGTTAGATCATCACCATTTGTTGAAGATGCCTTCTCTTTTTTCATTGTATGGTTTTGGCTTCTTTTTTTTTTTTCCCTGTACTACCTTTAGAAAATAAAGTACTGATAGGAATCATGCATGAGCATATCTCTGTGTAATTAATTGTGAAGGTCTAAAGAGGAGAAATGCCAAAATTTGCAAGTAATTCAACACTGAATCTCAGTTATGCATTTGGATGGTGGGTATATTGGGTTTATTATGACTTTTTAGTGGAGTACATATAATAGTCCATGTTTTTCTGATGACATAATTTACATCTAAGATGTAAAAAGTTATTGGAAGATCTGTCTTAATCGCTCACTCATATTTTCACCTTTAACAATACCTAGAATTCAGCAAGTTTCCAGAAGTTATTATAAATCTTGATTGTGTTTTTGCCATAATTGAGTTATTGCCAATTAAGATTTTCTTTCATACTTGTAAATCATAAAACAGAGTAGGAACAGAATGCACTTTTGCTTAGCCTTCCCTTTACTGACTTCCATTTTACACAGCCAAATTCAATTATTTTTAAAGCAAGCAAAATCCACCCCTGGCACCCACTATTTCATCTTCACTTACTGAAATAAAGCATGTTAAGAAAATATTTTCCTCAACATAAAAACTACTCGATAAAATTTTAATGAAATAATGCACATAAATTAATTGTCATAGCTTGGCAATCTAAATTGTTGTTGATATTAGTTTTATTGTGTCTGTAAAACTAATCAACATTTTTACATAGAAAGATATAAAATGTCATGTTATGTTAGAATTTTTTACTTAAAATTAGTGTATTATGAATTTAATAACTAAATATAAATCTGTGACAGCATATAATTATTTCATATTTCTAATCAATAAACTTCAAAAAGATTAAAAATTAGTGGTATAATTTAAATGTATTTCATCATGTGAACTGTCAGCCAAATCATTTTGATTAAGTATTTTAATCTTTTCTCTTGGAATGAAAAATTACTAAGTTTTCTGACTTGAACTAAAAAATAAAAATTAAAAACAAACAGTAGGACTGTGTCACTGTGACATAAATAGTTTTAATTTAATAACTCAAATGAGGAGTCAGAAAATTGCACAAATATTTTCCAGGTAGTGACGTATAGTTTTGGTCCAACCATTCTCTCTTTATCAGAATCATTCTACATATTTGCATAGTTTTTTTAAGTGACAGGTTGTGTTTGAATTTACTCTTTTGTTTAATATATTTCAGCTGTTCCTAAAATAAATTTAAATATGCTAAAAACTTTTAAAACGACTAAAATACATATGCCACTACGTAGAGTTCATTAGAGAAAAGATTACATTTCAGTAGACTGTATACTTAGGAAAAAAACTAATGTTATTTATTGTAAGGTGCACTAACATAAGTTTATAGAATTAAAAGAAAGGAGACACCAATTTTGTTCTATTTTATAATGATCAGACCTAAATATTTTATGTTTATTTTAGAGTATTATCCTTAAAATGACTGTAAAGCATAAGCAGAGACTCATGGTGATAATGACACTTGAGTAAATGGGATTTGGAGAACAAGTGAGCCATAGCTGACATCACTATCTGCTACAGTGTTTTCATACTAAGTCTGTAGAAAATATTCAAGCTGCTAAATCAAAACACACTTCATATAAGTAACGTGAATCTGTCTTTTCTTATATGAGTCCTATGCACTTGCTGGTGACATGTACAGAAGTCAACATAGTGTAGAAAAATCAGTGGACTAAGTCAAATGAGCAAAAGATGAAGAAAAGAAAAGATTCAAAATGAGAAAATAGGCTCATTATTTGCAGACAATGTAACTGCATATGTAAGAATCTAAATATCTACTTTAGTGCTAAAATTAGTAACAGGTTTAGTAAAGTTGTATGAAAGCCAGTTATGTAATACCCCCACCTTACCCCCAATGAGATAAAAGAAACTCCTCTTTCCAGAAGAGGTATCACTGTATAACCCAGGCTGTCCTTGAAATCACAAAGATCTGACTACCTCTCCCTCCCAAATGTTGGAATTAAATGCATGTACTATCACACCCAGCTAAGAATCTTTTTTTTCTTTTTTTTTAATATTTTTATTACATATTTTCCTCAATTACATTTCCAATGCTATCCCAAAAGTCCCCCATACCCTACCCCTCACTTCCCTACCCACCCATTCCCATTTTTTTTGCCCTGGTGTTCCCCTGTACCGGGGCATATAAAGTTTGCGTGTCCAATGGGCCTCTCTTTCCAGTGATGGCCGACTAGGCCATCTTTTGATGCATATGCAGCTAGAGTCAAGAGCTCCAGGGTACTGGTTAGTTCATAATGTTGTTCCACCTATAGGGTTGCAGATCCCTTTAGCTCCTTGGGTACTTTCTCTAGCTCCTCCATTGGGAGCCCTGTGATCCATCCACTAGCTGACTGTGAGCATCCACTTCTGTGTTTGCTAGGCCCCGGCATAGTCTCACAAGAGACAGCTATATCAGTGTCCTTTCAGCAAAATCTTGCTAGTGTATGCAATGGTGTCAGCTTTTGGAAGCTGATTATGGGGTGGATGCCTGGATATGGCAGTCTCTAGATGGTCCATCCTTTTGTCACAGCTCCAAACTTTGTCTCTGTAACTTCTTCCATGGGTGTTTTGTTCCCAATTCTAAGAAGGGGTATAGTGTCCACACTTCAGTCTTCATTGTTCTTGAGTTTCATGTGTTTAGCAAATTGTATCTTATATCTTGGGTATCCTAAGTTTTGGGCTAATATCCACTTATCAGTGAGTACATATTGTGTGAGTTTTTTTGTGATTGGGTTACCTCACTCAGGATGATGCCCTCCAGGTCCATCCATTTGGCTAGGAATTTCATAATTTCATTCTTTTTAATAGCTGAGTAGTACTCCATTGTGTAAATGTACCACATTTTCTGTATCCATTCCTCTGTTGAGGGGCATCTGGGTTCTTTCCAGTTTCTGGCTGTTATAAATAAGGCTGCTATGAACATAGTGGAGCATGTGTCCTTCTTACCGTTTGGAACATCTTCTGGATATATGCCCAGGAGAGGTATTGCTGGATCCTTCGGTAGTACTATGTCCAATTTTCTGAGGAACCGCCAGACTGATTTCCAGAGTGGTTGTACAAGCTTGCAATCCCACCAACAATGGAGGAGTGTTCCTCTTTCTCCACATCCTTGCCAGCATCTGCTGTCACCTGAATTTTTGATCTTAGCCATTCTGACTGGTGTGAGGTGGAATCTCAGGGTTGTTTTGATTTGCATTTCCCTGATGATTAAGGATGTTGAACATTTTTTCAGGTGCTTCTCTGCCATTCGGTATTCCTCAGGTGAGAATTCTTTGTTCAGTTCTGAGCCCCATTTTTTAATGGGGTTATTTGATTTCCTAGAGTCTACCTTCTTGAGTTCTTTATATATATATATATATATATATATTGGATATTAGTCCCCTATCTGATTTAGGATAGTAAAGATCCTTTCCCAATCTGTTGGTGGTCTTATTGTCTTATTGACGGTGTCTTTTGCCTTGCAGAAGCTTTGCAGTTTCATGAGGTCCCATTTGTTAGTTCTCGATCTTACAGCACAAGCCATTGCTGTTCTATTCAGGAATTTTTCCCCTGTGCCCATATCTTCAAGCCTTTTCCCCACTTTCTCCTCTATAAGTTTCAGTGTCTCTGGTTTTATGTGAAGTTCCTTGATCCACTTAGATTTGACCTTAGTACAAGGAGATAGGAATGGATCGATTCACATTCTTCTACATGATAACAACCAGTTGTGCCAGCACCATTTGTTGAAAATGCTCATCTAAGAATCTTTGTGTTCATTTTCTTTTCATTTTATTTATATGTATGTGTAGGAACATCTGCATGTATGTTATATACTTGTGTGACTGTATATGTTTGTCTGTGAGTATATTCATCTGTGTGTGTTTGTTGATCAGGTGCCCGTAGAGACCAAAAGAAGGCAGTGGATACATTAGAGCTGCTCGTACAGGTGGTTGTAAACCCTCTCATGAGGGTACTGTGTCTCAAATTTAAGTCCTCATAATTGAATAGTAACTGCTCTTAGACACTCAGTCCTTTCTCCATCTCCCCTAGAAACTCTTCATGGCAGTATCCAAGAAGTAAAATACCTGGATATAATTTTCTTTTATTTTTGAGATATTAATATAGTCACTACATTTTCTTTTCCATTTCCTCCCTACACACCTTTCTGATTACTTCCTTGACTTCTTTCAAATTATTTGTTTTTCATTCATTATTATTACATATATATATATATATATATATATATACACACACACAAATATATATTTCTAAATATAACCTGCTCATTGTGTATAATATTGTATGTACTTGTATGTATGTTTTCAGGGCTAACCATTTGGTACTGGATAATCAATTGATGTGTTCTTTCTTAGTGAAGATTATTTCTCTCATTCTCATAATGCGTTAGTTGCCTGTAGTTCTTTTTGTTAGTGTTGTGTCCTCATGGACTTTTTCCCATCTATAAGGCCTCTATGAGTTAGCAGTGAAAAATTGGAAATCAATTTTAGCATGAAATATTATTTATAACTGTTAACTGCTATATATTAATCTAATAAGCATTAAAATGAAGCATTACTAAGCATCAAAAACTGATAAAGCATGAACCCCTAATAAATAAACATAAGTACAGTACTCATAGAAAGAAAGAGTCAGTTTCACTTCAAATCCAGGCATAAATTTAATATGAATTCAATAAAAATCCCAGCAAGAAGTGTACATATGTAGCAAATTGATTCCCCGATTTTTATAGACATACAAGGAGAGTAGATTAGTTATAATTTTGAAACAAAATTGGGGAAGAAATTACCTGATTTTAAGAACTTACTATGTGGTCATAACACTTATGACAATATCGGTTCAGTAGATTATACCTCAATTTTCTACTACTATGAAAAATTGAGGGAAAAATTACTAAAGGAAGAGAAATGGAAATGGTTTTGGCTCACAGTTTCAGAGGTTTCATTCCATGGCACAATTACAAAATAAATCAGAACATTATTGGACAGAGTGTGATGGAGCAAAGTTCCTTCTATCATGGCAGTCTAGACAGTCCACTCAACCATAAACTGCTCAACCTATTGATGAAGCTAGGACTTCATATTCTGATTACATATCAATTGTGCCAACAACTGGGAACAAAACCATTAATAAATAAAGGATCCTTCCAGGTGATTTTATATCCAAATCAGAACAGAAACAAACATATTAGGTCGGTAGAAAGGAATATAAAGCTTAAAACTAATTTATTGTTATTATTATTATTAAGACAAAGCAGATATGGAAAAATTCTTTACTATCTAACAATAAATTAAGATGCAGTAATTTTTATTGGTTATTTTATTCATTTACATTTCAAATGTTGTTCCTTCTTCCTGGACTCCCCTCTGCAAATCTCCATCCCATCCCCCTCCTCTTTGCCTCTAAGAGGGTGGTTCCCTACTCACTCGCCCCTTCCTACCTACATCACCCCTCTAGCATCCCCCTCTGCTGGGGCATCAAGCCTCCACAGGGCCAAGTGCCTCCCCTCCTATTGATGCCAGATAAGGCCATCTCTGCTACATATGTAGCAGGAGACATGGACACATCCATGTATACTCTTTGGTTGGTGGTTTAGTCCCTGGGATCTCTGAAGGGGTTCAGTTAGTTGATATTGCAGTTCTTCCTATGGGGTTGCAATTTCCTTCAGCTCCTTTAGTCCTTCCCTCAACTCTTACATTCTTACATTGGGGTCCCTTGGCTCAGTCCAATGGTAGCCTGTGAGTATCAAGGTGCAGTATTTTTTATAGGCATTTTAAACACACACCCTGCCATCACTGGAAAGAGAGGCCCATTGGACTTGCAAACTTTATATGCCCCAATACAGGGGAATGCCAGGGCCAAAAGAATGGGAATGGGTGGGTAGGGAAGTGGGGGGGGGAGTATGGGGGACTTTTGGGATAGCATTGGAAATGTAATTGAGGAAAATACATAATAAAAAAATTGTGAAAAAAAAAAACACACACCCTAACTAAGTCTCCTTGTAAAAGTACTAGTATTTAAGACTCAATTCCTTATCTCTATAAGTGATTTGGACCATACATTGTCAGTCTAAAATTTCTAAACCACTTTGTGTTAGACTCCACCCATACCCAGCATCCTTTGAACAGAATAAACTAGGCATAAGAGAGTTTTGTCTTGATCACAGATTGAAGAGGTGGTTTTGAAAGAGAAGCTTACCCTTTATTGAGGCTTGCTTTGGAATAGTGTAGGGATGGAGAAACTGCACAGAACCCTCTCTCTCTTTTTTTTTTTTCTCCAGAAGAGGATTACAGCATTACTTCCAATGGTTAAATAAGTTGATTTCTAATGAATTTGAAAAAAAGTAACAAAGAAAACAATACATAACCCACTTCTTACTGGAATCACAGACCTGCGTTTTTGTGACATTACTGTTTGGGCTGTGCAAGATATGGTTATACTCTGAGTACTACACCTTCTACTCTGCCAATGAGGCTTTCCTCTTTTATTTTCCATTCTATTGCAGTTTGGCTTTTCTTCAGAGATATTGTCCCTTTATTAAATTCTGTGTTCATTATTTCACTCAACTGTTAGTGTTTTTATGGTATTCATCCAAGACTTTATTCATATTCTCGATGAGCCTCTTGAACATACATGTATAAGCCCATGTCTTGTGCATGAACTAGATTGCTTCTCCTAGTGGATATTACGATGTCATTCTAGTTTATTGAAAGAGACAAATTGTCTTAGGTCTTCATGTGGATTGTTTTTTGTTTGTTTGTTTGGTTGGTTTGGTTTGGTTTGGTTTGGTTTGGTTTTTTGGGGGGGTTTTATTGCAATGGAATCTAGGCATCTCAAGTTAGGACTTTTGTGGTGATTCTTGGTATGGATATATCTACTTATTTTGTTGGTGGTTTCTTGGATCTTTTCTTCATGTTACTAAACTCCTCATGTTGTGAACTACCTGAGTGATGCTTGGTTTTCAATATTGGATCACTCTGGCGTTTCTGGTAGATCTCTCAATGGTCCCAATTTATAATGGTGTGTAGCACAGCTGATTGGGGAAGCTCACGGTGGTTCTGGGGGTATATATATATATATATATATATATATATATATATATATATGTATATGTATATAAAATGCAAATAACTGCTCTCCTAATTAAACATCAAAAATACAAATAACCCAACTAAAAATGTGGCATGGAACTAAACTTTTTCCCTATAAGTTGTCTTTGGAATATTGTCTTATTACAGCAATAGAAAGGGACTAACTAAAAAATAAAAACTAAACATGCTAGCTAGAGGAGACTCACCTCATTTCTAAGTATATAGAATGAATAAAATAAGGGGATAGAGAAAGATATTCCATGCAAATGGAAACCAGAATAAACTAAGTAGCTGTGTGTGAGAGAAAAGCTTTGAGTATAAAAAAAGAAGGTATCACCATCTCCTCAAAGTGCAAAAGGCTGCTAACCAATTCTTTAACATAGGGGATTTGGGAAATATTTAAGATGCAAATCACAATAGAGTTAATGTTGAAATTAAAACATTTCTTGAAAAAATGGGATCAAAATATATAAAAACATATATAACAGTAAAAAAGGTCTAAGAAGAAAGGTTAAACATTAAATGTCTACTACAAAAAGTAAACAACTTCAAATAAAAATATCTACAGTGGTTCTCAACCTTCCTAATGATGAGACCCTTGAATACAGTTCCTCATACTGTAGGGAACCCCCAACCACAAAATTATTTTCTTTGCTACTTCATAACTGTAATTTTGCTACACTATGGATTGTAAGCAAATATCTGTGTTTTCAAATGGTCTTCGGTGATTCCTGTGAAAGAATTGTTAGAGTCTAAAGAAGTGTTGACACAAGTTGAGAACCATCGAATTAGAAGAGCATTAAGAGACTCTACACAAAAAGAGTAGAAGAAAAAGGATCAGAAGTAAATAAAAGTGTGACTAAAACACCCATAAAAACAAAATAAAGGTTATACTTTTGAAAGTATAAGCAAATTAAAAAAACCTCGAGTTAAACTAAGTGGAGAAAAAGAATGAAGAACTAAACCAGTTAAATCACATATGAAAAAAAGGATAGATTAGTGCTCACACCACAAAGATTTGGCTATTAAATGTGATTTAAACAATTACATGCCATCAGATTAGAAAACATTGAAAATGGATACATTCCTGAACACATATAACCTATGAATATTGACTCACAAAGACATAAAAAATTTGAACCGGACAACACCGGTAAAATGAATCAGACATAAAATTTATTACCAAACAAACTATATTGAAGGAGTTAATCGCTGAATTCCACCAAAAATTTGAAGAGGAAGTAATACCATTTTTTCAACCTGTTCCAAAAATTTGAAGGACCAGGAATCTTTCCAAACTTAATCTAGAAGGTCAGCATTATCTCAGAACAAAAGCAAACAAGGACACAACAAAAGTTGATGAAAGTAATATTGTGTTATTTTTATTAAATAAAGAATGAAAGAAAGGAAAAGAAAATAATAAGTCAACAGATGCAAACATCTTCAATAAAATATTAGAAAACTGAATTGAACAGTATGTCAAAAGATGATATACATTATAGCAAATTTGTTTTATCAAAGGGATATAAAAGTGATTCAACATACACCAATGAATAAAAACAATGTAAAAACCACCGTACCTTCAAAAGTTCCTGGAAAAATGTTTAAAACCAACACAACCTCAAAAATTTGTTAGAGAAGGAATATATCTCAACTCAATAAATGTCATAAGTAATAAACCAACAGTTAAATTCATGATGATTGCCCCTTCTACCCAGGCCTTTCTGCTGTGGCAGACTCCTAGCTGGTTTGCTTCCATAAAGACACCATACCCTGACCCACCCTAGAGAATTGATCCACTGCACTGAGAGCAGTAGATGCCCCAGCTTAAAGGCATGCAGGGCAACTGACCATATAGAGTGAAAGCCTCCCTGGAGCTCTCCTTGCACCCAGGGAAACAGAAACCACAGTCCATATCCCCTGTCACCTCCCCAACACCCTGGAGAACATCTTTACACAGGACAATAGCTTGACTGCTCCACTGAAGACCCAACAGTCTAAAGGCCTCCCAGGAGGTCTACTGCAGCCAGGGCAACAGATCAGCAGCTTCTCTTCCCCTTTGAAGAACCCCCTTTGGAAGGCCCTACAGGTTGTCTGCTACAGCCAGGGCCACAGGCCTACCTGGAGACCTGAAACAACCTAGGTACAAAAGAGGCAGACTCCAGACAGAGTCATACAGACTAACAAACATCAGGAGTATCCAGATGGTGAGAGTCAAATGCAAGATCATAAGCAACAGAAGCCAATATACATGGCATCATCAGAACCCAGTTCTCCCACCACAGCAAGCCCTGAACACATCAACACACCTGAAAATCAGGAATCTGTCTTACAATCCTATCTCATAAAGATAATAGAGTCCTTTAAGGAGGATTTCAATAACTTACTGAAAGAAATACAGGAAAACACAGGTAAACCAGAGAAGGACCTGAATAAAGTGATCCTAGACCTAAAAGTGGAAATAGAAACAATACAGAAAACATAAATGGAGGCAAACCTGGAAATGGAAAACCTAGGAAAGAGGTCAGAAATTACAGATGTAAGTATCAACAACAGAATACAAGAGATAGAAGAGAGAATTTCTGGTGTAGAAGATAGCATAGAAGAGATTTATATAACTGTCAATGAAAATTCAAAACATAAAAAACTCCTAACCCAAAGCATCCAGGAAATTCAGGACACAACAAAAATACCAAACCTAAGAATAACTGTAATAGAGGAGAATGAAGATTCCCAGCTCAAAGGACCTGAAAATGTCTTCAACAAAATCATAGAAGAAAACATTCCCAACCTAAAGAAAGAGATGGCCGTAAAGGTACAAGAAGCCTATTGAACACCAAATAAATGGGACCAGAAAAGAAAATCCTCCCATCACATAATAATCAAAACACTAAACACACAGAACAAAGAAAGAATATTAAAAGCTGCAAGGGAAAAAAAGGAACAATAACATACAAAGGAAGACCTATCAGAATTACACCAGACTTCTCAACAGAGACTATGAAAGTTAGAAGAACCTGGTCTGAGGTCATGCAGATTCTAAGAGAACACAAATGCCATCCCAGGCTACTATATCCAGCAAAACTCTCAATCAACATATGGAGAAACCAAAATGTTCCAGGAAAAAAAAAACAAATTCAAACAGTATCTATTTACCAATCCAGCCCTACAGAGGATCCTCGAAAGAAAACTCCAACATAAGGAGGGTACCTACATGAAGGAAAAAACAATATACTAATCATCTCACAACAAAACCAAAAGGAGAGAACCACAAGAACATAAAGCCACCTACAAAAACAAACATATCAGGAACCAACAGTCATCTCTCTTTAAAACTCTCAATATCAATGGACTCAACTCACCTATAAAAAGATATAAACTAACAGACTGGATACACAAACAAAACCCAGCATTTTGCTGCATACAATAAACACAACTCAATAACAAAGACAGACATTATCGAACATATAATTGGCCACAAAACAACCCTCAACTGATACAAGAAGATTGAAATAATCCCATGAATCCTGTCAGATCACCATGGCCTAAGGTTGTTTTTCAATAACAACAAAAACAACAGAACATCCACATATATATGTGAAAACTGAACAACTTTCTACTCAATGGTAACTTGGTCAGGGAAGAAAGAACGAAATTAAAGACTTCCTGGAATTTAATGAGGATGTTGACACATCATATCCAAACATATGGGACAAAATGAAAGCAGTGCTAAGAGGAATATCCATAGCACTAAGTGCGTGGTAAAGAAACTGGAGAGATCTTACACTAACAACTTAACAGCATACCTGAGAGCTCTAGAATAAAAAGAAGCAAACTCACCCAAGAGGAGTAGATGGCAGGAAATAGTCAAACTCAGGGATGAAATCAACCAAATAGAAACAAAGAGAACTATATAAAGAATCAACAAAACCAGAAGCTGGTTCATTGAGAGAATCAACGAGATAGATAAATCCATAGCCAAACTAACTAATGGGCTGAGAGAAACTATCCAAATAAACAAAATCAGAAATGAAAAGGGAGACATAACAGAAATGGAGGAAAATAAAAATATCATCAGATCCTTCTATAAAAGCCTATACTCAACAAAACTGAAAAATCTAGATGAAATAGATAGCTTTCCAGACAGATACCACATACCAAAGTTAAATCAAGAGCAGGTATACTACGTAAACAGGTCCATATCACACAAGGAAATAGAAGAAGTCATTAAGAACCTCCCAACAAAAAAAAAGGCCAGGGCCAGATGGATTTAGTGCAGAAATCTACCAGACCTTCAAAGAAGACCTGATACCAATATTCCTCAAATTATTCCATAAAGAAACAGAAGGAACACTACTTAACTTGATCTATGAATCCACAATTACTCTGACACCTAAATCACACAAAGACCCGACCGAAAAAGAGTACTTCAGACCAATCTTGCTCATGAATATTGATGCAAAAATACTCAATAAAATTCTTGCAAACTGAATGCAAGAATACATCAAAACCATCATTCACCACGATCAAGAAGGCTTCATCCCAGGGATGCAAGGTTGGCTCAATATATGAAAATCCATTAATGTAATCCATTATATAAACAAACTCAAATAAAAAAATCACATGATCATCTCCTTAGATTCAGAAAAAGCACTTGACAAAATACAACACCCCTTCATGCTAAAAGTATTGGAGAAATCAGGAATTCAAGGCCCATACCTAAACAGAATAAATGCCGTTTACTTTACTGCAAACCAACAAATTAAATGGAGAGACAACTGAAGCAATCCCACTAAAATTGGGGATAAGACAAATATGTCCACTCTCCCCATATCTATTCAATATAGTGCTGGAAGTGCTAGCTAGAACACTAAGACAACAAAAGACACCAAGGGGATGCAAATTAGTAAAGAAGAAATAAAAGTATCACTATTTGCAGATGATATGATGGTATACATAAGTAACCCCAAAAATTTTGTCAGAGAGCTTCTCCAGATGATAAAGCACTTCACCAAAGTGGCTGGATATAAAATTAACTCAAACAAATCAGTAGCCTTCTTTTATACAAATGATAAACAGGCTGAGAAAGAAATTAGGGAAACAACACCCTTCACAATAACCACAAATGATATAAAATATTTGGGGGTACCTCTAATCAAACAAGTGAAAGAACTGTATGACAATAACTTCAAGTTTCTCAAGAAAAAAAATTAGATCTCAGAAAATGAAAAGATCTCCCATGCTCATGAATTGGCAAAATTATTATAGTAAAAATGGTCATCCTATCAAAGGCAATCTTCAGATTCAATGCAATTCCCATCAATATCCCAACAAAATTCTTCAAAACATGGAAAGAACAATACTCAAATTCATCTGAAAAGGTAAAAAACCAGAATAGCCAGAACAATTCTTAACAATAAAAGAATGGCTGGGGAAATCACCATCCCTGACCTCAAGTTTTACTACAGAGCAATAGTGATATAAAAATGGCATGGTATTGCTACAGAGACAGACACATTGATCAATGGAATAGAATTAAAGACCCAGAAATAAAACCACATACTTATGAACACTTGATTTTTGACAAATAAACCAAAAATATACAATGAGAAAAAAAAAGGAAAGCATCTTCCATAATTGGTGCTGGTCTAACTGTCTGTCTGTAAGTAGAAAAATAGAAATAGACCCATATTTATCACCTTGCACAAAGCTCAATTTCAAGTTGATCAAGGACCTCAACATCAAACCATATACCTTGAATCTAATAGAAGAAAAAGTGGGAAAGAGCCTTGAGCTTATTGGCACGGGGGAAATTTCCTAAAAAGAACTCCAAGGGATCATGTTCTAAGATCAGGAACTGATAAATGGGACCTCATGAAACTGGACAAAGAGGCAACCTACAGATTGGCAAAAAATCTTCACTAACCACACTCAAACAATGGACAGAAGCTGCTGACCCCTCTGGTTGAATTAGGGAAAAGCTGGAAGAAGCTGTGGAGAGGGTGATCCTGTAGGAGGACCAGCAGTGTCAATTAATCTGGACCTCCAAGATCTATCATACACTGGACCACCAACCAGGCAGCATGCACCAGCTGATAATGAGGCCCCAACATATATACAGCAGAAGACTGACGGGTTTGTGTTCAATCAGAGATGATGTACCTAACCCTCAAGAAACTGGAGCTCCCAGGGAGTTTAGAGGTCTGGTGGGATGGCGGTGGGGACATCCTCGTGGAGACAGGGGGTGGGGAGAAGGTATGTGATGTGAATAGTCAGAGGGTGGATGAGTGGGGAATAACATCTGGAGTGTAAAAAAATAAATTAAAAAAAATCAATGATGATTGGGGAACAGTTGAAACATTATTTTTCTACTATGATCTAGAATAAGACAGAATGGCTTTTACCACTTTTGGACAACAAAGTTAAGCCATCCCTAGAGCAATTAGTATAAAGGGGAAAAGGGAAAAATTAGAAAAGAAAACTCAAAACCCAAACCAAACCAAAAGTCCATCAAAATTGTACAGAAAGAAGTCAAATTGTTCTCAGATGGCATGAGACTACAAAGAAAAAAAATATTTTAGAAGCCAAAATCAAATTCAAGGATTTCAAAGAATAAAAAATCTACATGCAAAATTAATAGTGTATCTGTATATCAATATCAACCTATCAGAAGAAAGTCAACAATCCTAGTTAAAATATTTTAAAATTTTATTCTATGTATATAATTGTTTTGCCTGTACATATTGTCTGTGCACAAAGTTCGTGTCTGGTACTCCCTGAGTCCAGAAGAGAATGTCTTCTGGTAACAGAGTTACAGATGGTTATGAGCTGCCATGTGCGTACTGGGAATTGAACTCAGGTGTTCTATAAGAGCAGCAATGCTCTTAACTGCTGAGCCATCTCTCCAGCTTAACTGATGAAACTGATTAAGTATCAGCTGAAACAACTCTCACAAGAGTGGAGCTACATTTTTTGTATTATCTCCTCCATTTTGGAGGAGATAACTTATGTCAGGTTTTATTTATGATTTAGGAGAAAATAATTTTTAACTTTGGATATTTGTCACTATTACATGGTGTTGGGATTAATGGCTGCACTTTGCTCTAAAGACCTTGTGCAAACAGTCAAGAAAAGAAAACATTCTGCATGAACTAAAAATGGAGCCAAATATGCTCTAAATCTTTGGTCAGTCAGTGCTTTCCATATTGGACTATCCTTGGATTCTGAATTTAAGGGCAAAAGCCAAATGGCTCAGTTATTTTCATAGAGGAAAACTGGCCACTGAATATCAGTGGCAAAACTTCTCCAAAAGTAGTTCATTCTTATGAGCAAGTTACCCTTTTTGTCCCAATTAATTAAATTTTCACAAATTTCATGTTGCCAAATATATACTTTACATTACATTTTAAAAGCCAATACAATTACAAACTTTCTTTTTAAATGATGAAATTGCAGAAGTATTTATACTTCATACTCTGGCTGACATATCTTGATTTCTCTCTCTATGTATATATATATATATATATATATATATATATATATATATATATATATATATAATAAAGTGTGTGTATGTGCGTGCGTGCAAATGTCCTCAGGTCTTCTGTTTTCCAATGGAATTTCCCTTAAACCTCACAAGTTATGTAAAATAAAGAGTTTGAATAAATAAAAATAAAACATTTTTAAAGCTATGTGTGGTGCCCACCTTTAATTCCAGCATCTGGGAGACAGATCTTTATGAATTTAAGGCCAGCCTGGTCTACATACTAAGTTCCAGAAGATCCAGGGCTACAGAGGGAGACCCTGTCTCTAAAAACATGCTGGAAGAAGCTGAGCAGGAGGACAACCCCATAAAAGGACAAGCAGTCTCAACTAACCCGGACCCCTGAGATCTTTCAGACACTGAGCCACCAACCAGGCAGTACACCAGTTGATATGAGGTCCCCAACACATATACAGCAGAGATGGTGCCTGACCTTTGAGAGACCTGATGCCTCAGGGAATGGGGAGGCTGGGCAGGGGAGGGGGTGGCAAAAGGAGGACATCCCCTTGGAGACAGGGGCGGAGGGATGGGATGAGGAACTGTGGGAAGGTAGACCGGGAGGGGGGGGTAATGACTGGACTGTAAAAGACTAAAAGTAATATAATAATAATACAAATAAATAAAAGGAAAGAAATGAAACAGATGGGTAATATATTCACAGTTCACAGAATCTCAATAAAATATAAGATATACCTAGCTTCCAATTACATATAGATATAAAATATAAGATATACCTAGCCTCCAATTATATATAGCACTAACTCTAAGTTTTCCTGTTTTAGTTGAGATTATCAAAGCATTTCCTAATATTTTCCAAACTTATTCCCTTTCATGATTACAAAATCTCATCCTGCATATTTGCCTTATTCATCACTATTATTTGTCATATCTATTCATTATGAATAATCTTTCAGAAGTCCATGCAAATTTCTTTCTCTGATAACTTCCATACTTACTAAAATTATGAATAAATCTTACCCATTGCCTTTGTACAAGCATAAGTAAAAAAAAAAAACAAAACATAGACATTTGTTTCAGTATCTTCTATCCTCTTTGACTCTATTTTTCTTGTTTTAAGAAGCAGTTTATGTTTTTGCTTTTGTATTTAACACATCTCAACCAGTTTCCCAGTCCTCCACTCTGCCCAGTTCCTCTGCCATCCCCACACCTTCCATCTCTCCCACATCTCCTCCATTTCCCTTCAGAAAAAGCAGGCCTCTCAGGGGTATCAACTGAACTATTTTTCTAAAAGCTACACTTTAGTTTGAATGTGGATGCTCCCAAATCCCTATTGAAACTTAATCCCTATTTTGTGATATTTAGAGGTGAGAATTTGGGGGAATGGTCATGAGGGCTCTGTGTTTGTGAATAATAGTTTGACAGCTTACAAGCATCCACAAGGTGGCTCACAATCCTCTGCAATTCTAGTTCCAAGAGAATCAGTGTCCTCTCTGACCTCACAGGGCACTCCACACATATGGTACAGACATGAATGCCAGGTATATGCATATAAAAGAAAAATAAATATAATAATCCCATGAACACAGTGTATGCATTCCATGTATAGATGTATACATGGAATTGTGTTATATGGAAATTCTATTTAACACTGAAAAACTTTAATTATAGCATTGTAAATATGTGTGAAGAAATATTTAATTGTGACTTGGATTTAATCATCTAATTAGTAATGATGAGTACTAATACATAAGCTTATTTAACCATTTGTATATGTTCTTTAGAAAAGTATTCATCCAAATTATATGCCAGTTTAAATTAGGTTAATATCTTTAAATTGGTTTGTCATAGCAATTCTTTACTAATTTTAGATACAAGTCTCTTATCAGATATATGATTTTAAATATTTTCTCCTGTCTACTGGGGTGTTTTCATTATTAATGTGGTGCTCTTTGAATCACAAAAATTTCATTTCTGGTTATATCTAACTACTCTATTTTTCTTCTATCATTTGCATTTTTGATACCATATCTAAAAGACTTTTGTCTAACCAAAATCTTTCTTAGCTTCCAAAGCAACAAATACAAAGTCATATGGATCCAGGAACAACATTAGGAACAGATGTGAAACAAAGCTGCTTATCTGTCACAAGACTCAGTCATTTTTAGGTACTTTGCCAGCCAAGTCTGGACCATGCTTTTTTCCTCAAATCAAGAGCCATAATCAATGATTACCTCATTTATTGGGAAGCAAACGATTTTATTTTTCACTATTATTATTCAGATATTTCACAGATGCTATCTTCAAAATAACATTATAAAACATGTCATTATCCACATCTTCCATATAAAATTTGAGTTACAAAGAATTCAGATTACCTGAGGCCACTGATAAGCACCATATCTGAAATCTCAAACTAGGGCTGCTTGCACCTAGAGTCTCCTTGCTTATCATGCTCAATTATCACATCTACTACAAGAGGCAGGGGAGAGGAGTAATTACGAGAATAGGCGCTGGAGACTGAGTATCTCACTTCATCCATTGTGGGGGTTTTAAAGACTATTTTTGGACAGGTTTTGTTTCTTTGCAGATTATAATATAGAATTTGAATTGTACCCTTAATACTTTTAAGCAGGTGAAGAGGGTTCTGTTTTATAAAAGTCTTTCTCTGGTTGTCAGGCGAAGAGTCTACTATTGGATAATTGCCTAGATTGACAATCACATGATGTAATATAAGTGATTGCATTTTCTTTTTTTTATTGGTACATGATTTCCTTTCTATTTTTAATTTTAATTTTATTGGGTATCTTATTTATTTACATTTCAAATGTTATCCCCCTTCCCAGTTAAACCCTCTATTCCCTCCCTCATCATCCCTGTTTCTATGAGGGTGCTCACCCACCCACTCACCCACTTCAATCTCAGCACCCATGCTGGGTCATCGGGCCTCCACAGGATCAAGGACCTCCCGTCCCATTAATGTCAGATAAGACAATCCTTTGCTACATATGCAGTGGGAGCCATTGGTCCCTCCATGTGTACACTTTGGTTGGTGGTTCTGAAGGAAAGACCATCCTGAGACTGACCTACCTGGGGATGCATCCCATCTACAGACACCAAACCCATAAGCTATGGTTGATGCCAAGAAGTGCTTGCTGACAGGAGCCAGATATAGCTGTCCTCTGAGAGGCTATGCCAGAGTCTGACCAATACAGATGATTGCACTTTCTAGACTATAACAAACAGGGGTGCAATATATTCTTGGACTGAGTCAAGACTATCTTTTATTAACTTATAAACACAAGAAGACAGACTATATGTTTATTATATATGGCTAACACAATTTTGAAGATATACAAATTGTAAGTGAATAAGTTTATGGTTTAAACTAAATAAGATGTCAATTTTTTTTCTCTCAATGTCATATTTCTAAGAGGAAAATAAAGATCAGTGGTTCCAACCTGTGGGTTGTGACTCCTGTGGCAAACCTCTATCTCTAAAAAATTTTACACTGATTCATAATAGTAGCAAAATCACAATTATGAATTAGCAACATGGGGAACTGCATTAAAGGATTGCTGCATTAGGAAGGTCGAAAACCACAGATATAGACAAAGGTATGTTCATTTATTTGTTGATTACTTTTGAGATAGAGTCTATATGTACTGCATTAAATGAAAATAAAAAATAAAGTATAATTAAGTTACTAATACATATTATCTGAATCAAAACATATCTAAGTTTACCCTAGGATACCATATTTGTATGATAATTCTAAAAGCTAATGGAATGACACTTTCTCTATCAAAACATTTAGAAAGTATTTTTTTTCTTTTTTTTCAAATAGGGTTTCTCTATATAGTTTTGGCTGTCCTGTAACCAGCTCTGTAGATCAGGCTGGTCTCAAACTTAGAGATCCACCTGCCTCTGCCTACCAAATACTGGGATTAAAGACATGTACCAAGACTGCCCAGCAGAAAGTATTTTTCTCATCACACTTAATAAAACAAAAATATCAGAAGGCCAAAAGAAATTTCATAAGGCATTAAGGATTAGAATGTAAGATACAGAAGACTAAACTGTGGATGCAGTCTATTGAAAGAGTACGTATCTGGCATGGGGAAGGTTTGAATTTAAAAACAAGGAATAAATATTATTGAATGTTTTTTTTTTCATGTATGAAACTAAGTGGAAAGTCTCTTTAAATATATATAGGCTTTCCAATTATGACATAGTAATTTCTTCTCATATTTTACAAGATAAAAATTTAAATCTAACCCAAAGTTTTCAATTCCAAATCTAACTCATTTCAGCTAACTTCTTGGTAATCTGGGAGAGTAGAAGTTACCTATGTCTATACCCCAATATAGGGGAATGCCTGGGCCAGGAAGCAGGAGTGGGTGGGTTGGAGAGCAAGGGGAGGGAGGAGAGGATTGGGGATTTTTTTGGGGGGGGAACTAGGAAAGGGGATAACATTTGAAATGTAAGTAAAGAAAATATCTAATAAAAATAGACACAAACTGCCGGAGAAGTGTGAGAAGCAAAAAATATGTATATACTAATATAGCTGTCTCTTGTGAGGCTATGCCAGTGCCTGGCAAACACAGAAGTGGATGCTCATAGTCAGCTATTGGAGGGAACACAGGGCCTCCAATGGAGGAGCTAGAGAAAGTACCCAAGGAGCTAAAGGGGTCTGCAACCCTATAGGTGGAACAACAATATGAACTAATCAGTACCCCGGAGCTCGTGTCTCTAGCTGCATATGTAGCAGAAGATGGCCTAGTCGGCCATCATTGGGAAGAGAGGCCCCTTGGTCTTGCGAACTTTATATGCCTCAGTATGGGGGAACACCAGGGCCAAGAAGTGGGAGTGGGTGGGTTGGGGAGCAGGGCAAGGGGAGGATATAGGGGGCTGTCTGGATAGCATTTGAAATGTAAATGAAGAAAATACCTAATAAAAATTGGAAAAAACAAAGGAAGAGAAGAAGAACTTCAGAAATGCACAAAGAAATAGGGTAGATGGAAAAAACAAACAAACAAACAAACAAACAAACGAAACAGAAAGGAGAAGCAGCAAGAAGCCAGACAAGCTGAACACTTTCCATTCAGTCATTTCCTCCCCGGGGTGGGGATATAAAGCATTTCATATTAAAAGGTTAGCCTGGAAGCTTTAATAAAAAGACTTCCAGTCTGACTTACAGAAAAAAAAATCTCACAGCATTCATAAACCTCAAATGTATTGGGGTGGGGGTCTTGTTGAACGAGTATCTTTTCCAACAAGAGGCCTCAGCAGTACAAAGGAGTTCACCACCTCAGAGGAGCTGTGGTGAGACAGTATCTTAATAGTACTCCTAGGCTGCCTGTGGGGGAGGCACATGCCTTCAGCCTGGTCTGCAAAGTGACTTCCAGGTTTTGAGTTATATATAGAGAGACTCTGTCCCCCAAAATAAAATAACATAAAATAAAATAAAATAAAATAAAGTAAAATAAAATAAAATATGGACTTCATAGGCTGTGTGTGTGTGTGTGTGTGTGTGTGTGTGTGTGTAAAACAATAATAATTATAGACAAAGAGGTCATGAATTTGAGAAGGGATGAGAAGGACATGAGTGGACATAGAGGGGAGAAAGTGGCAGGAGGAAATGTCAGGTAATCTTAATTCAACAAATCACAGTTCCAATTTTGGAAAGAGGGAAAGCTTAATGAAAAAAAAATCTGAACAGTACTGGTGGCAAGAAGATTGGCCCTTAGATTACAGGAAAATGTAGCCATGCCTTGGTGGTAGGGAGTAGATAGATGTCATCAACTGAAAAACTATAGAACTCAGATGGTATTTTTTCCTTTTTTGCCATTTCTTTCTTTTATTAGATATTTTCTTCATTTACACTTCAAATGCTATCCTGAAAGTCCCCTATACCCTCCCCCTGCCCTGCTTCCCAACCCACCCACTCCTGCTTCCTGGCCCTGGCATTCCCCTATACTGGGGCATATAATCTTTGCAAGACCAAGGGCCTCTCTCTCCTCCCAATGATGGCCTACTAGAACTCAGATGTCCTAAGCCTGAAATCTGTGGGCAGATCAACCTACAGAGCCACCTACCTGATATGAGATTCAGTGGTGGAGACTCAAAGAAATCTGATGTTCAAGTGGACTAGACAACTTGTCTATTTCTCTAGTGGAGTGATGAATGCTTAGCAGATTTAAAAGTATCAACACAGACCTCAGTCCTTAGAATGTTCCCGTAACCACCAAAACACTAGGGAGGTACCTTCCAGCTAGAACATTAGTGATCTCAGGGCATATGAGTCTCAGGAAGATGAGAGAACCTGCCAAGACAATAAAATGCAAAGTTAAGAGCAGCCAGCAGGGGCCCCTGGTATACAAGGAAGGGAAAATATTAAAGTCTAGACAACTACAGGTGATATGGGATACTTGTCCAATGCAGGGTCAGCACTAACAACAAAAAAAAATATGTGAAAGAATCCACAGGTTCAATTACCCTACCCACATACACACAGAAATTTTCAGGACCTAGAAGCCACTCCCATGGTTTATCTTTTATTGTTCATTTTACCCCTAGTGCTCCTTTTTTTTTTTTTAATTGATTTCCTACTACATTTAGGAGTATGTTGACATTACCATAATTTTTCTTTAAAATATGATGCTTTAGTTTCCTTCACCTTTATATATTTGCTTAATATTGCCTGTGTGTTATATTCTTTATTAGACACCCTTTTCTTTACACTTTGTTGCTTCTTCTTCTTCTTCTTCTTCTTCTTCTTCTTCTTCTTCTTCTTCTTCTTCTTCTTCTTCTTCTTCTTCTTCTTCTTCTTCTTCTTCTTCTTTTTCTTCTTCTTCTTCTCCTCCTCCTCCTCCTCTGCCTCCTTCTTCCTCTTGCCATGCTTCACTCCCCTCTCTTTGTACTATATAGTCTTAGTAGTATTTTAACTTTTTCTTTTAAAATATATTTTAGAGTTTTATGTTTTTATTTTCCTTTGCAAATTAACTAATTTGTACATTTTCTGATTATTTGGAAACTTTTTTCATTTTCTCTTATTTTCTAATCTTATTGTTTTATTTTCTTTGTTGACAGTCTTCCATTTCTCATTTCACCTTGCTTCCCCTTCTGCTGCTATACCCCATGCCCTTCTTTCATCTTATACATTTAGAATGTCATTTCTTCATTTACCTTAAATAATGTTTTTTTTTTTTTTTTTTTTTTTTTTGCCTGGCTTTTGTTCAAGAAAAAATACTTCCTTTCAGTAGTAGAAAGCTGAAAACTACCTTCTGATACATTTTAGAAGGAAAAAAAGTACTCAAGAATTTTGAAACATAAGTTATTTTTTCTGGAATATGGAGAAAGAGGAGGAAGAGGAGGATGAGGAAAGATGCATATTTAAGAGTCATTGTGACGGGGACAAACAAAAAGACAGAAAGTAAGACAGAGAAGAGGAACTTGATATATATATATATATTTCCATCCAACAACTCTATGGAGTCCTGAGTTGCCAAAGCCTGAAAGGGTAGGTAAAATGCATGAGTGTCAGGCCATCACAAATTCCTATCCTGGCTCAAAAGCAATGTAATTAATATGAAAGTAAGGCAAATTATAGATGTTTTTCTCAGTGATCAGGAATTAACATTCAAGCCCCTTAGTATGTAAAATCCATAATATTTTGAAGTGCTCCAAAACTGCTTTGATATCTGTGGCTGAGAAAATTAGCTATCATTTTAAGCTCTCAAGTTTCTGTTCCAAATAACTAAGTTCAAGCAGGTATTCCAAAATGCTAATCTTATACTGGATTTTCTTTTTCCACTCTAGATTTATCATTTATGACTCATAAGTCCCAGTCTGGTTTACCTTCCTTCTGAATATGTCTGTATGAGTCATTTCATAATAAACAATAGAGAGAAATATGCCTAACTTAGATCAGTGAAATCAATGGAGGAAAGTATTACTGCTGTGTGAGAACTCAATGGAAGGGTGACAAACTGTGTTTTGGAATGGGCCAGGAACCATGTTAGGTTTCAGAGGGCTACTGGATGCCTTCATCCCTTCCAGTTTCAAATTTCTAGGAAGATAGTATTCAGTTTGCCTCGATTGAACCATTTTTTTCATCCACTGAATAGAAGAGTAAGTGGGGCAAAATTACAGATAAACATGCTTTATGCAATGCTTTATAATTACCCACAATGAAACTAAGGTATAAATATTGTCATGGGGTTTAGTGATGAGAGCTCCAAATAAGCGTGGGAAATGGATAGAAAACTAAAGTATAAGGCGAAATATCAAGGCTATGACTTAGGCACAAAAAGCCCACAATATTATAAATCAGTCATTATAATCAATATGTAAGATTGGAACAGATTATCAAGAATAAATCTAAGAAACATTTATACAAAACAGCACAATCTCAGGGCCAAAAAAAAAGCAACCACATCAAACTTGATGCTTACATTCTAAGTTAGTTGTTTTGGTTAAGGTTGCAGTTAGGAAGTTATTGCAGCTGTGGCCATCTGAAATCAAGTAGGATAGAATACCCAAGAATAAGAAAATGCTAGATGCTGTACCTTTAGTACAAAATCAAGTACTTCTCTTTTCAGTAAGGATAATGAATAGGCTTGCTCCTTATAAATAATATACATGAAAAATAACAAAGGAAAGACAGGGGAAAAAAGAATGAGAACAGGAAGTAGAGAGGTATTGTGGGGTGACAAGGTTTAAATGGGAATGGGGTGGGAAGATAGAGTACAGGAGAGAGTCTGGGGAGACTTAAGCAAAAATAAGCATGTAGCAAGAAGTCATATGGAATTCTGTTACCTTGTAAGCTAACCAAAGCATGCAATTAACAAAAGTTTAAGCAGGATCATTTTGTGTGGTAACATCATGCTCATCCCAGAAAGCATGAGTTAATAAATGAAAATCTCAATACCAGTGTCAGATACCACTTCATGAATCATTTCCTAGGACAATCTCAAAGAACTCTAGAACAATACAGAATACTGACATTGAAACAGATTATTTGTTGTTCACCAGAACTTTATGGTAAGACTCTATAGCTGAAGAGTCCATGCACCTGGATGGAAGTTGTAAAGAAATCCTGTGGGATCTGACCTGTAAGCTTTCTTCCTGCTGGCTAACTTTCAGAATGGCAGCAGTTTTGATGAAGGCGCCTGGGAGGAAAACTCATCTGTAGTCTTAGTTAAGACTATTTGTTGACCTTGGATGCTACAATGCCAACCTTCCCATTGATTTAATGGTGGCGTGACTTTTATGCAGTAACCAATTACATTCTGATTGGACTTGAAGCTCAACTCTGCCAGAAGGTACTGTGGACTTGGTCAAATACTAGTCAAAGAGTAGGGAGGTCATAGGCCCTAGAGGTGAAGCTATTGCATCTGTTCTGATAAATGAACGTGTTTTCAAACTGCCTCTTGAATATTTATGTTTATATCAATATTTAATGCTGTCTTTAGCCTTTGCCAGAAAATATTATTTTGGCAGTGTATGGAAGTTTATATGGAGTTATATGGCTGAAAAATGAAAAAGAAAGTGTTGAGAACAAGTGACCATTGAGTGCTTAGAATTAAATGATACACTGAGCCACCTCTTCCATATTTGGGAAAAATCACTGAAGAGTGTGCAGACAGAATACAAGAGATGATACAGAGAAGAAAGTCACGAAAGTCTATGAACGTGGCATAGCCTTTGTACTCATGAACTTACTACAGGACCTGCACAAGTATGGACCTTTCAGCATTCGGTCATGGATTGAGAGTCAACATTGGGCCTGAACTTTTGAGATATTGGCAGTTGCCTGTGGGAGGCTGAGAATCATTGTCTTCAGAAGTATCGCCCTGGTGAACTGCTCATGTTCCAGTAGATAACTCTACATTGTAGTCTTTGTTAAATTCAGTGGGTCACAAAATAAAAACCAACACAGAAAGATCTGATAGTGGGAGAAGAGCTTGTTTGGAGGAGGGAGGCCCATGGGGAGAGAAGATAAAATTGGGAAATAAACAGGCCCACAATGTATGATACACATAGACAAAATTGTCAAAGAATAAATTTAAAGAGAAAGAAAATGAAAAGGAAGGGCACAAGTAAAGGAGGAGAAATTAGAAGAAAAGCATGACAGGCAGAAAAGAACTCCACAAGCTCCTTTGCAGAAGGCCTTGCAACAAAAAGACCCAATGTTTGAGAGGGGGCAGATAGGGCTAGAGAGATGGCTCAGCAGTTAAGAGCACTGACTGCTCTTCCAAAGGTTCTGAGTACAAATCCCAGCAACCACATGGTGGCTCATGAACATCTGTAATGAGATCTGACTCCCCCTTCTGGAGTATCTGAAGACAGATACAGTGTACTCACATATAATAAATAAATAAATCCTTAAAAAAGAAAGAAAGAAACAGTTTCTATTATTTAAAAACAGAAGAGGGGGCAGACAATTCAGCTGAAATAATCAACGTAGTCATCAAAGACAAACATTATGGGGCAGAAGATATAGATCAAGAAATAGTAAATGAACTATTGGAATGCCCATGTTGAATATTAGAATTGAACTATTTACAAATCGTTTGCCTATAAATAGAATAAATTGTGTATATTTAATTCATTATTAATAAGTAATTTTGGGCTTACAAAATCCTAGTTATAATTACACTCATACAGCATGTGAATTACTAGTTTCAAAACACGTCTCCTTCTGTATTACTAATTAAAGTCTTAGTTTCAGGAAACACAGCACTTATTTGGTGGCATTTTAATACTATAAGATATATGATTTGAAAACCAACCACTTAAAACTACAGATACTTGAGCTACTGAAGGTCTTGTACATGCTGTCACAATCACTGTGACAAAAATATGAAATATTGCCCTGTTGTGTCCAGGAAAATTGTTTCCTTGTGGTCATCTACCACCCTGGCCCTTACAATCTTACCATCTCCTCTTAGTCATTCCTGGGGCTTAGGGCTGTGATAGAAGGGGTCTGATAGAAAGGGTGTAATAGAGGTATCTTATTTAGAGATGGACATTCTGAAATCTCTCATTTTTTTCAAGTTGGCATTATGGCTCTCTGTGTTAATCATCATCTACTGCAAAAGAATGGTATAGAAGAAGAGTGGAGGAAAAGCACCTGGGTAGCTAGGGCACAGGGTCGGCTGACACTCGCCAGCTACCCACAACACCCGCCACAGGATCTTAAGACTTCTGGTGAGTGGAACACAGCTTCTGCTCCAATCCAATTGCACGCGGGACCTGAGACTGCATTAGTTAGGGAAGCAGAAACCGGCCTGAGTAGGGCCACAGGCCTCATCCGGCTGGACCAGCACCGGCATAGCTAGAGCGCAGGGTCGGCTGACACCCGCCAGCTACCCACGACCCCCGCCACAGGATTTTGAGACTGCTGGTGAGTGGAACACAGCTTCTGCTCCAATCTTTAAACAGTGACATCGACAACAACTAACCCCAGGGATTACCAGATGGCGAAAGGTAAACGTAATAATTTTACTAACAGAAACCAAGACCACTCACCATCATCAGAACCCAGCACTCCCACTTCGCCCAGTCCGGGGCACCCCAACACACCGGAAAAGCTAGACACGGATCTAAAAGCATATCTCCTGATGATGGTAGAGGACTTCAAGAAGGACTTTAATAACACACTTAAAGAAATACAGGACAACACTGCTAAACAGGTAGAAGACATTAAAGAGGAAGCACAAAAATCCCTTAAAGAATTGCAGGAGAACACTGCTAAAGAGTTACAAATCCTTAAAGAAAAACAGGATAACATAATCAAACAGGTAGAAGTCCTTACAGAAAAACAGGAAAACACATCCAAACAGATGATGGAAATGAACAAAACCATACTAGACCTAAAAAGGGAAGTAGACACAATAAAGAAAACCCAAAATGAGGCAACACTGGAGATAGAAAACCTAGGAAAGAAATCTGGAACCATAGATACGAGCATCAGCAACAGAATACAAGAGATGGAAGAGAGAATCTCAGGTACAGAAGATTCCATAGAGAACATCGGCACAACAATCAAGGAAAATGTAAAATGCAAAAAGATCCTAACTCAAAACATCCAAGAAATACAGGACACAATGAGAAGACCAAACCTACGGATAATAGGAGTGGATGAGAATGAAGATTTTCAACTCAAAGGACCAGCAAACATCTTCAACAAAATTATAGAAGAAAACTTCCCAAATCTAAAGAAAGAATTGCCCATGAACATACAAGAAGCCTACAGAACTCCAAATAGACTGGACCAGAAAAGAAATTCCTCCCGACACATAATAATCAGAACAACAAATGCTCTAAATAAAGATAGAATACTAAAAGCAGTAAGAGAAAAAGGCCAAGTAACATATAAAGGCAAGCCTATCAGAATTACACCAGATTTTTCACCAGAGACTATGAAAGCCAGAAGATCCTGGACGGATGTTATACAGACACTAAAAGAACACAAATTCCAGCCCAGGCTACTATACCCAGCCAAACTCTCAATTAACATAGATGGAGAAACCAAAGTATTCCACGACAAAACCAAATTCACACATTATCTCTCCACGAATCCAGCCCTTCAAAGGATAATAACAGAAAAAAACCAATACAAGGACAGGAACCACGCCCTAGAAACAAGAAGAAGGTAATCCCTCAACAAACCTAAAAGAAGACAGCCACAAGAACAGAATGCCAACTTTAACAACAAAAATAACAGGAAACAACAATTACTTTTCCTTAATATCTCTTAATATCAATGGACTCAACTCCCCGATAAAAAGACATAGACTAACAAACTGGCTACACAAACAAGAACCAACATTTTGATGCTTACAGGAAACTCATCTCAGAGAAAAAGATAGACACTATCTCAGAATGAAAGGCTGGAAAACAATTTTCCAAGCAAATGGTATGAAGAAACAAGCTGGAGTAGCCATTCTAATATCTGATAAGATTGACTTCCAACCCAAAGTCATTAAAAAAGACAGGGAGGGACACTTCATACTCATCAAAGGTAAAATCCTCCAAGAGGAACTATCAATCCTGAATATTTATGCTCCAAATACAAAGGCAGCCACATTCATTAAAGAAACTTTAGTAAATCTCAAAACACACATTGCACCTCATACAATAATAGTGGGAGACTTCAACACACCACTTTCACCAATGGACAGATCATGGAAACAGAAACTAAACAGGGACACAGAGAAACTAAGAGAAATTATGAATCAAATGGATCTGGCAGATATCTACAGAACATTCTATCCTAAAACAAAAGGATATACCTTCTTCTCAGCACCTCATGGTACCTTCTCCAAAATTGACCACATAATTGGTCACAAAACAGGCCTCAACAGATACAAAAATATTGAAATTGTCCCATGCATCCTATCAGATCACCATGGACTAAGGCTGATCTTCAATAACAAAATAAATAATAGAAAGCCAACATTCACGTGGAAACTGAACAACACTCTTCTCAATGATACCTTGGTCAAGGAAGGAATAAAGAAAGAAATTAAGGACTTTTTAGAGTTTAATGAAAATGAAGCCACAACATACCCAAACTTATGGGATGCAATGAAAGCATTTCTAAGAGAAAAACTCATAGCTCTGAGTGCCTCGAAAAGGAAACTAGAGAGAGCACACATTAGCTGCTTGACAACATACCTAAAAGCACTAGAACAAAAGGAAGCAAATTCACCCAAGAGGAGTAGACGGCAGGAAATAATCAAACTCAGGGGCGAAATCAACCAAGTGGAAACAAGAAGAACTATTCAAAGAATCAACCAATCAAGGAGCTGGTTCTTTGAGAAAATCAACAAGATAGATAAACCCTTAGCCAGACTCACTAGAGGGCACAGGGAAAGCATCCTAATTAACAAAATCAGAAATGAAAAAGGAGACATAACAACAGATCCTGAAGACATCCAAAACACCATCAGATTCTTCTACCAAAGGCTATACTCAACAAAACTGGAGAACCTGGATGAAATGGAGAAGTTCCTAGACAGATACCAGGTACCAAAGTTGAATCAAGATCAGGTTAATGATCTAAACAGCCCTATATCCCCCAAAGAAATAGAAGCAGTCATTAATAGTATCCCAACTAAAAAAAGCCCAGGACCAGATGGGTTTAGTGCAGAGTTCTATCAGACCTTCAAAGAAGATCTAATCCCAGTTCTTCACAAACTATTCCACAAAATAGAAACAGAAGGTACTCTACCCAACTCATTCTATGAAGCCACAATTACTCTGATACCTAAACCACAAAAAGACCCAACAAAGATAGAAAACTTCAGACCAATATCCCTTATGAATATTGATGCAAAAATCCTCAATAAAGTTCTTGCTAACCGAATCCAAGAACACATCAAAACAATCATCCATCCTGACCAAGTAGGTTTCATCCCAGGGATGCAGGGATGGTTCAATATACGGAAATCCATCAACGTAATCCAGTATATAAACAAACTCAAAGACAAAATCCACATGGTCATCTCGTTAGATGCGGAAAAAGCATTTGACAAGATCCAACACCCATTCATGATAAAAGTCTTGGAAAGATCAGGAATTCAAGGCCCATACCTAAACATGATAAAAGCAATCTACAGCAAACCAGTAGCCAACATCAAAGTAAATGGTCAGAAGCTTGAAGCAATCCCTCTAAAATCAGGGACTAGACAAGGCTGTCCACTTTCTCCATACCTATTCAACATTGTACTTGAAGTCCTAGCCAGAGCAATTCGACAACAAAAGGAGATCAAAGGGATACAAATTGGAAAAGATGAAGTCAAAATATCACTTTTTGCAGATGATATGATAGTATATGTAAGTGACCCTAAAAATTCCACCAGAGAACTCCTAAGCCTGATAAACAGCTTCGGTGAAGTAGCTGGATATAAAATTAACTCAAACAAATCAATGGCCTTTCTCTACACAAAGAATAAACAGGCTGAGAAAGAAATTAGGGAAACAACACCCTTCTCAATAGTCACAAATAATATAAAATATCTTGGTGTGACTCTAACTAAGGAAGTGAAATATCTGTATAATAAAAACTTCAAGTCTCTGAAGAAAGAAATTAAAGAAGATCTCAGAAGATGGAAAGATCTCCCATGCTCATGGATTGGCAGGATCAACATTGTAAAAATGGCTATCTTGCCAAAAGCAATCTACAGGTTCAATGCAATCCCCATCAAAATTCCAAATCAATTCTTCAACGAATTAGAAAGTGCAATCTGCAAATTCATCTGGAATAACAAAAAACCTAGGATAGCAAAAACTCTTCTCAAGGATAAAAGAACCTCTGGTGGAATCACCATGCCGGACCTAAAGCTCTATTACAGAGCAATTGTGATAAAAACTGCATGGTACTGATATAGTGACAGACAAATAGACCAATGGAATAGAATTGAAGACCCAGAAATGAACCCACACACCTACGGTCACTTGATCTTCGACAAGGGAGCTAAAAACATCCAGTGGAAGAAAGACAGCATTTTCAACAAATGGTGCTGGCACAACTGGTTGTTAACATGTAGAAGAATGCGAATCGATCCATTCCTATCTCCTTGTACTAAGGTCAAGTCTAAGTGGATCAAGGAACTTCACATAAAACCAGAGACACTGAAACTTATAGAGGAGAAAGTGGGGAAAAGCCTTGAAGATATGGGCACAGGGGAAAATTTCCTGAATAGAACAGTAATGGCTTGTGCTGTAAGATCGAGAATTGACAAGTGGGACCTCATGAAACTGCAAAGCTTCTGCAAGGCTAAAGACACCATCAATAAGACAAAAAAACCACCAACAGATTGGGAAAGGATCTTCACCTATCCTAAATCAGACAAGGGACTAATATCCAATATATATAAAGAACTCAAGAAGGTGGACTCCAGAAAGTCAAATAACCCCATTAAAAAATGGGGCTCAGAACTGAACAAAGAATTCTCACCTGAGGAATACCAAATGGCAGAGAAGCACCTGAAAAAATGTTCAACATCCTTAATCATCAGGGAAATGCAAATCAAAACAACCCTGAGATTCCACCTCACACCAGTCAGAATGGCTAAGATCAAAAATTCAGGTGACAGCAGATGCTGGCAAGGATGTGGAGAAAGAGGAACACTCCTCCATTGTTGGTGGGATTGCAAGCTTGTACAACCACTCTGGAAGTCAGTCTGGCGGTTCCTCAGAAAATTGGACTACTGGAGGATCCAGCAATACCTCTCCTGGGCATATATCCAGAAGATGTCCCAACCGGTAAAAAGGACACATGCTCCACTATGTTCATAGCAGCCCTATTTATAATAGCCAGAAGCTGGAAAGAACCCAGATGTCCCTCAACAGAAGAATGGATACAGAAATTATGGTACATTTACACAATGGAGTACTACTCAGCTATTAAAAAGAATGAATTTATGAAATTCCTAGCCAAATGGATGGACCTGGAGGGCATCATCTTGAGTGAAGTAACACAATCACAAAAGAACTCACACAATATGTATTCACTGATAAGTGGATATTAGCCCAAACTTAGGATACCCAAGATATAAGATACAATTTGCTAAACGCATGAAACTCAAGAAGAATGAAGACCAAAGTGTGGACACTGTGCCCCTTCTTAGAATTGGGAACAAAACACCCAGGGAAGGAGTTACAGAGACAAAGTTCGTAGCTGTGATGAAAGGATGGACCATTTAGAGACTGCCGTATCCAGGGATCCATCCCATAATCAGCCTCTAAACGCTGACACCATTGCATACACTAGCAAGATTTTGCTGAAAGGACCCAAATATAGCTGTCTCTTGTGAGACTATGCCGGGGCCTAGCAAACACAGGAGTGGATGTTCACAGTCAGCTATTGAAGTATCACAGGGCTCCCAATGGAGAAGCTAGAGAAAGTACCCAAGGAGCTAAAGGGATCTGCAACCCTATTGTTGGAACAACATGATGTACTAACCAGAACCCCGGAGCTCTTGTCTCTAGCTGCATATGTATGGAAAGATGGCCTTGTCGGCCATCAATGGAAAGAGAGGCCCATTGGACTTGCAAACTTTATATGCCCCAATATAGGGGAATGCCAGGGCCAAAAGAATGGGAATGGGTGGGTAGGGAAGTGGGGGGCGCTATGGGGGACTTTTGGGATAGCATTGGAAATGTAATTGAGGAAAATATGTAATAAAAATATTAAAAAAAAAGAAGAAGAGTGGATCTGGGAGGCAATGGATGAATATGGTTAAACTACATTGTATGAAATTCTCAAAGAAATAATGAAAAAATCCATTTATATACCACATCTATTTAAGTAGAAATGAATAGTATCTTCAACAAATGGTGTGGGAACAATCACATAGAGAAAGAGAAAAAGTGAAATTGAACTCTTACTTCATGATATATGTAAATACAACTGAAGATTTGTCAAAAATAAACATGTAAGAGCTGAAACTATAAAACTGTTTGAGTAAAAATAGTGTTAAGTATTACTAACCAAGACAAAAAGTGAGCACTATGAAAAATAAATCTTTTTTCTTCAAAAGAGTGTCAATGGAGCAGAAAGTTGACTCCCAGAATGGGGGAAACATTGGCAAATTATACATATGAAAAAGCTAAAAAATGTTACATTAATAACAAAATGGCTCATAGTACAAAAATAAATTTGGGCAAAGGACTGATAGACAATTTCCAAAACAAGACAACAAATGACAATATTTGCAAACTCTTGTATTCAGCATCATTAGTCATTGGGTAAATAAAAATTATACCACCATGAGAGGAAAAAAAGTAAATGAAGGAGAAAATTATGCTTACATGTGTGAGCACACACGTACATGTTGCTGCATGAACAGTTTTGTGCTTGTGTTGTTGCTGAAGAACCTTACCTATGTCAGCGGGAAATAAAGCCCAAGGCTGCTGGTAGTGTAGCCTGAGACATTCCTCCTAGAGGTCTCTATTCAGGTGATTGAGACTTGTGCTGTAGGGAAAAACAAATAAGGCCGTATGAAACCAAGTTTGCCTTTATGAAATAAAAGGTGTATAAACACTCAGAGATCCAAGTGCAGATGTAAATGAAGTACGTTTTAACTGCTGTGGCAGTAGTTAAATAGGTAGTTTGGGGGCTTTTTAAGTTTTCTTGTTCAATGGGGCAATCTAAAGCTAAAGATTATGTTTAATACATTGGCACACTTATTATCTCATCAATAGAATTTACTCTTGGGCCTGCAGAGATTGCTCAGCAGTAAAGAGCACTGGCTCTTCTTCCAGAGAATTCAGTTTCAATTCCCATCACCCATGCAGCTCAAAATTTGTCCTTAACCCCAGTTCCAGAAAATTCAATGCTCTCTTCTGGCTTCCACAGGTACCAGGTAGGAAAGCAGTAAAGACAATATCCCTGTGCAAATGAAGTTAAAAGTAAACAGTTTTTTTAAAAATATATTCTTGTTAATGAAATTGTAAGGTATTTGTGGGACACCTTGAGGCTTTTTTTTTAATTTAATATATTTATTTATTTACACTCCAGATTTTACTCCCCTCTTGATCTACCCTCCAACTGTTCCACATCCCATACCTTCTGAATCTAATAGAAGAAAAAGTAGGAAAGAGCCTTGAACTCATTGGCACAGGAGGGAAATTTCCTAAACAGAACTCCAATGGCTCATGCTCTAAGATCAAGAATTGATAAATGGGACCTCATGAAACTAGAAAGCTTCAGTAAGGCAAAGGACATAGTCAAGGAGACAAATCAGCAACTTACAGATTGGAAAAAAATCTTCACTAACTCCACATCCAATAGAGGGGTAATATCCAAAATATATAAGGAACTCAAGAAGCTAACCACCAAAAAACCCAAATAACCCAATCAAAAAATGGGGTATAGAACTAAACCAAGAATTCATGACAGAGGAATCTTTAATGGCTGAGAGGCACCTAAAGAAATGTTCAAAGACCTTAGTGATGAGATAAATGCAAATCAAAATGACCCTGAGATTCTACCTTATGCCAATCAGAATGCCTAAGATCAAAACTTCAGGTGACAACACATGTAGATGAGGATGTAGAGATAGAGGATCACTCCTCCACTGCCGATGGGATTGCAAACTGGTATAACCACTCTGAAAATCAATCTGGTGGTTTCTCAGAAAACTGGAAATAGATCTACCTGAATACCCAGCAATACCACTTTTGGCAATATATCCAAAAGATGCCCCACCATGCCACAGGGGCACATGTCCCAGTATGTTCATAGTGACGTTGAGGCTTACATATATGGAAAAAGAATCTTTAAGATTAAAAAATAGGATGGAACACAGGGCCCCCAATGTAGGAGCTAGAGAAAGTACCTAAGGAGCTGAGGGGATCTGCAACCCTATAGGTGGAACAACAATATGAACTAACCAGTACCCCTGGAGCTCGTGTCTCTAGCTGCATATGTAGCAGAAGATGGCCTAGTCGGCCATCACTGGGAAGAGAGGCCCATTGGACTTGCAAACTTTATATGCCCCAGTACAGGGGAACGCCAGGGCCAAAAGTGGGAGTGAGTGGGTAGGGGAGCAGGGCAAGGGGAGGATATAGGGAACTTTTGGAATAGCATTGGAAATGTAAATGAGGAAAATATCTAATAAAAAAAAGAGAAAAATACATTTAGAAAAATCAAGGGAATTCTCCCCATACATAGGCCACAGAAGGAGGCCGATACACTTGCCTTGACCTTTAGGAGAGGTCCACTAGCAAGTACAGTAAATTCATACATAATTTATGTTGGAAAAGAAAGTATAATCTACCTAGGTGGTCTTGGCAGTAGTTTGAATAGCTCGGTTAGAATCTGTGACTCTCAGCCAGTCAGAGACACTTTGCTGTTTGGTTCCCTCTTTTTCTCATTCCCACTCATACTTTCCCATCTTTCTATTCTGTTTCAGACATGAGACTGCTCCAGTCCCTTCTGTAGCCTCTGAAAGTATACTTTTTTATTGGATATTTTCTTTTCTTTTTTCTTTTTTTTTTTTTTTTTTTGCAATTCAAGTGTTATCCCCTTCCCTGGTTTCCCCTCTGGAAACCCCCTATCCCATCCCCGCTTCTCCTACTTCTGTATACTTAAACCAGTAGATTTCAAGAGTCATACAGGCCTCTGTCCTTTGACAGGACCTATGTAATTCATCATTCTTGATATGAGACTTCCACTTTTTTAGTCTAAACAGTTATCAGTATCCTTGTGTAACTAGTGAGCATGTGGCCATCGTGGGGTTACTCAGACTTCTAATAAGACATACTAACACCCTTAAAAGGTTCAGAGAACAATTTATAAGAGGGGACAGAAAAAATATAGTAGGTAAAAGATTGAGAGAACGGCTGCAAAATTGCATGTTCTAGGCATGTGCCTATGGTATTCATGAAGTCATAATAGGACTTGTGTCTGCTGGCCCTGGGCCTGCACAAGTTGGGCCTGCCCAGTTGTCAGATATGAATGGGAAAGGAACTCAAGCGATGTTACCACTTTGGGTTGCATTATTAGAATTTAAGAGATTCTCAGATGGAATGAGGCATAGTATTCGGTTGCTCATGTTGTTGTTCCTCAGCTGGTACATGAGAATGGTTTAGAAGCACATCTGACTGAAATGTGGTTTCTGTCTTTGCCCATGGTTGGTTGCTATGCTTAAGGTGTAATTGGCTGTGTTTCTTTTTCATGGTTGCTATACTGTTTTTCTGTAATAAACTTCCATGTTTCTTTCACTTTAGAATTAGATGATATCTGACTTCCCCTTCAAGAGGTAAAAGACTCATGCTGAGTGGTGGTGGTGCACGCCTTTAATCCCAGCACTTGGGAGGCAGAGACAGCAGGATTTCTGAGTTCGAGACCAGCCTGGTCTACAAAGTGAGTTTCAGGACATCCAGGACTATACAGAGAAACCCTGGCTCAAAACAAAACAAAACAAAACAAAACAAAACAAAACAAAACAAAACAAAAAAGAGGTAAAAGACTCATCAAAGAGTTGATGACATGAGGCCTGGGCCTTAAAACAAAACAAAACAAAACAAAACAAAACAAAACAAAACAAAACAAAACAACAACTTCTCTAAATCAAACCAGAGAATGAACAGAGAGAATGAAAATTCTCACATATTCCCTTAACCCCATTCCCCTAAACCCCTTTCCTCTGAGAGGGTAGGACCCCTTCAGGTATCCCTCCATCTTGGCACAACAAGTCTCTGCCAGATTAGGCACATCCTCACCCAATGAGACCAGATAGGGCAGCCATGAAGGCTGAGTTGTCTGTCTGCTACATATGTACCTGGGGACTGCTAGTCCCTGTATGTTCTTTGGTTGGAGGCTCAGATTCTGAGAGCTTCCAGGTGTTCAAGTTTGTTGACACTGTTGGTCTTCCTGTAGAGTTCCTATTTACTTATGGGTCTACAATCCTTTTCTCAACTCTTCCATAGGGGTTGCCAACCTCCTTCTAATGTTTGGCTGTGGGTATCTGTTTCTGTTTATATCTGCTGCTAGGTAGAATACAGTTATGTTAGGCTCCTCTTTGCAAACATAACAGAGTATCATTAATAATGTCACGAATTAGTGTTTGCCCATTGGATGGGTTTTCAAGTTGGGCTGGTTATTGTCAGTCTCTGCTCCATTCCTGCATTTAAGACAGGGCAAATTTTGAGTAGACAGGGCAAATTTTCAGTTTAGTGGGTGGGTTGGTGTCCTTGTGGTATGGTGGTGTATCTTTTGGGTATATGCCCAGGAGCAGTATAGCTGAGTCTTCAGGTAGAACTATTTCCAATTTTCTGAGGAACCACCACATTCATTTCCATAGTAGTTGTACAAATTTGCAATCCTACCAGAAATGGAGGAGTGTTCCCCTTTCTCTACATTCTTGCCAGCATGTGCTCTCCCTTAAGTTTTTTTTTTTTATTTTTATTTTTTACTTATTCACTATACATTCTGATCACACACACCCTCTATAACAGATGTAGGGTGGGGGTGACAATGGCGTGGGTACTATCCCAAAGGCTGTTGTCTGTTTCTTCTAGCTGGGCTGCCCCATCTGGCCTCAGTGGGAGAGGAAGCGCCTAGCCTTACAAAGACTTGAAGTACCACGGTGTGGGGGGGGGATACCCAGGGGGCCCCCACCCACTCAGAGGAGAAGGCAAGGGGCATGGGGGATTGCAGAATTCAGCATTTATTGTTTCAATAGTTATCTATTTGTACTTATTTCACTGTACTCCACCTTTGTGCCTTCAATTCATACTACATTATTTTGGCAACATGCGGTAACTCAAATGCCATTTATGGTAATATACATTGTTATGAAGTTGTTAGTAGGAACAAACATACTATTCAGTATTTATATATACCCTATTACTTAATCTTTTACAAACTATGATATAATCACTTTCTATACACAAATGAATAAGAAGAAAAGAAAAAAGTTCCATTTATGATATCCCCCTAATAATAATACATAACAAATATATTTACTATGATTGGGAAACACTGAAAAAACATACAGTGTTGGTAAATAATAGTAAGGAAGACACAGAAGTCCCTGTGTTCTTGGATTTGAAGAATTAATATTGTTAAAATATCTATATTACTTAAAGAATTTTGAAGACCCAATGTTACCTGTATCAAAACCTTAATGATATTCTTTATAGAATGAAAAGAATATCATAATACGATGCTAAGTGGTTTCAGAGTGGCCTAATAATTCAGAGAAAGAAAACCATATTGTTAGCAGCACATGTATTGACTTAAATTATATTTTAAATTAGCAGATATAGTTACTTGTGCTTGCTACTCCAGGACATGAGAGACTGAAGCAGAAATATTGAGAGTTTGAGGCCATGGGGCCAACCACATAGCATGCACCTCAAAACAAGACTGTATCTGAGAAAACCAAACTGTGCATGCCACTCAGTGATAGTGTTTTTCTAGCATGTGGAAGGCCATGGATTTAATCCTTAGGTGTACACACATAAAAGTTCCATAAAACACCAGACTGATTAGGAATGTAAACAGACTAAATCACATAAAAGATCTGAAACAATGCTGAGAACATGTATTTTTACAAATCCCTAGTTTAAGCTGAAAACAAAAGCCATGAAATCAATAACAGGTATAGTGATGCATAAGGAATCAGCATGAGGAGGAGAGCTACAAAACGTAATACCTTCAGAACTTGAATGCTCCCAAAGAGCTAATATTTGCTCACTGGAAATATCATTTGATCAATTTGAGAGTAGCAGCTGAGAGTGGGAATGCTTCCAATTTGCAGAGAATAAAGGGATCCAAAGAAGGTTGGAGGGTTGGAACATTCTGTGCCTTATGACCTTATGAAAGTAACCATCTGAAACTCCTTTCTGGATCAATGCCTGATACTAAGCAAAGTCACACAATTGAGCAGATTTTTCAAAGGAATGTAGAATCTCCAAATTCGACAAGAGTTAGAGAACTACATATAAAAGTCTAGTTAGGGAACAGAAACAGGAGATTGAATAGAAAAAAAATATTCTTAAAACAAGTATCACAAGAAAAAAATAGAAGGTACTACACAGACATCACTAGAAAAATCTCCTCTGACCCACCCTTCTTACTCAGAAAAATAACGATGTGTAAATCATCAAAAGAAAAATAATGTGGTAAAATCCCATACAAAACCACGAAACACAGAGTAATATGGTGGTATGTGGCCATAATCTCAAAGGAAATAAGGATAATTGAAATCTGAGGTTAGCCTGGACTATATGATGAATTCCAGGGCAGAGTCTCACTCTGTCTCTAACAAAGGGTGGGGAAGAGGGGAGGAGGGAATGGATATTTCATAGAACACAAAGTACTCCAGTAAAATCTCACCACAAAACATAAAACTTAAAAACTAATATTTCAAAATAAGCTAAATGATGGAAACTATGGACAATGTGAAAAATCACAAATAAGACTGAGTACTCAAAATATGAAATAACAGAATTAGGGGAAAAACAAATTAATTTTAAAAAGCAAGAGTTCAAAAAATTTTAAAATTAGTCATTTTGAGAAACATAAAATGAAAATTGGTTTTTATTCATATTTTGAATTTTCAAAGAAAATCAGAAGTCACTGTTTTCATAAGAGTAGATAAGGAGAGCAGCCAATAAACTTGGCAATAGCCTGGGTTGTTAGGGGGCTTCCATGCGGTCCCTTTGGCCAGCATTTCGATGCAACCCATTCTGGGTACTGGAGGTTTTATTTGGTGGCTACAGATGTCTAGTTGGTTCTTTATCTTCCCTTTTATTTGGTGATTCCATTTATATGACTTTCATATATGTGTACATTTTATTTTATTTTTTATTAGATATTTTGTTTATATACATTTCAAATGCTATCCTGAAAGTTCCCTATACCCTCCCTCCGCCCTGCTCCCCTACCCACCCACTCCCACTTCTTGTCCCTGGCATTCCCCTGTACTGAGGCATATAAAGTTTGCAATACCAAGGGGTCTCTCTTCCCAGTGATGTTCGACTAGGCCATCTTCTGCTACATATGCAGCTAGAGACACAGCTCTGGGGGTACTGATTAGTTCATATTGTTGTTCCACCTATAGGGTTGCAGACCCCTTCAGCTCCTTGGGTGCTTTTTTAGCTTCTCCATTGGGGGCCCTGTGTTCCATCCTATAGAAGACTGTGAGCATCCACTTCTGTATTTGCCAGGCACTGGCATAGCCCCACAGGAGACACCTATATCAGGGTCCCTTCAGCAAAATCTTTCTGGCATTGTGCAATAGTGTCTGGGTTTGGTGGCTGATTATGGGATGGATCCCTGGGTGGGGTAGTCTCTGGATAGTCCATCCTTGTGATTCAGCTCCAAACTTTGTCTCTGAAACTCCTTACATGGGTATTTTGTTTCCTATTCTAAGGAGGAATGATGTATCCATTCATTGGTCTTTCTCTTCTTGATTTTCTTGTTTTTTTTTTTTTTTTAAATTGTATGGGTGGGTGTTCTATGTTTCTGGGCTAATATCCACTTATCAGTGAGTGCATATCTAATGACTTCTTTTGTGATTGGGCTACCTCACTAAGAATGAAATCCTCCAGGTACCTCCATTTGTCCAGGAATTTCATAAATCCATTGGGTTTTTTTTTTTTTTTTTTGGTTGATGCTGATATTTTATTTATTTACATTTCACGTAATCCCCTTTCCTGGTTTTCCCCTATGGAACCCCCCTATCCCATCCTCTCCCCCTGTGCTTTTGTACAGGTGCTTCCCCACACACCTACTCCTGCCTCCCCACCCTGACATTACCCTACACTGGGGCATGGAGTCTTCACCAAGGGCCTCTCCTCCCACTGATGCCCGATAAGGCTATCCTCTGCTACATAGGTGGATGGAGCCTTGGATCCTTCCATGTGTACTCTTTGGTTAGTGGTTTAGTCCCTGTAAGCTCTGGGGGGTGTCCGGTTGTTTGATATTGTTGTTCTTCCTATGGGTTGCAAACCCCTTTAGCTCCTTGAGTCTTGTCTCAAGCTTTGAGACAATTTTACAACAATTCACAGATTGTTGTAATTTTCCAATATCACATCCATGTACAATGTCCTCTGAGCAAAATTGAGACATTTCCATTCCTCCAGTGAGAAGTCCAAGGCCAAGTCCTTGAAGGATAACAGACCCTGTGGTGTATTTACCAGAGACACACTCATTCTTGTTGTTGTCCTTCTCCCAAGGTCTGTGTGAAGAACAAAGATTGAACTCTTCTTGAAATTTCACATCAAGGTCTGGATTCTTTGTTAGAGTCTCTTTGACCTTTAGCCATCCAGGGATCTTAGTGTTGATTTACAGTTATGGAGATTTGCCTGAGCATATGGAGACCTGGCAGGTGACAGGACCAGCTGCTGAATATCCTAGGAGGCCAGCACAGCAACTGCAGCTTAAGGGAGTTTTCAGGTTCCGCAAATACTAGGCACTAGTCTCCCGCCATGACTTCCTGACCACAAGGCAGCTGAGATACGTGGAGAATGCTGGAATGGCGGAACTAAAATCCATTGTTTTTAATTGCTGAGTAGAACTCCATTGTGTAAATGTACCACATTTTCTGTATCTATTCTTCTGTTGAGGGACATCTGGATTCTTTCCAGCTTCTGGCTATTATAAATAAGGCTGCTATGAACATAGTGAAGCAGGTGTTCATATTACCAGTTGGAACTCCTTCTGGGTATATGCCCACGAGAGGTATTGCTGGATCCTCTGGTATTAATATGTCCAATTTTCTGAGGAACCTCCAGACTGACTTCCGGTTGTACAATCTTGCAATCCCACCAGCAGTGGAGGAGTGTTCCTCTTTCTCCATATCCTCGCCAGCATCTGCTGTCACCTGAAATTTTGATCTTAGCCATTCTGCCTGGTGTGAGGTGGAATCTCAGGGTTGTTTTGATTTGCATTTCCCTGATGATTAAGGATGTTGAACATTTTTTCAGGTGCTTCTTAGCCATTCAATATTCCTCAGTTGAGAATTCTTTGTTTAGCTCTGTGCCCCATTTTTTAATGAGGTTATTTGAATTTCTGGAGTCCAGCTTCTTGAGATCTTTGTATATCTTGGATATTAGTCCCCTATCAGATTTAGGATTGGTAAAAATCCTTTCCCAATCTGTTGGTGGCCTTTTTGTCTTATTGACAGTGTCTTTTGCTTATTTGTATACATTTTAAAGAGCTACTGTATTAGGTTCCCATATGACCCCACAAGTGGTCCTTAGTTCTAGCTGTGCTCTATCTTACTCCGTACTTCCCTCTCCCATCTGCCCATAACTATTGTATTTCACCTTCGTAGGATGATCGTCTTCCCACCAGCCCTTGCTTTATTGGTTGTTCCCCACAAACTAATGGTAAGGCTCCACTGCTGAAGACAATACCTACACAACTGACTGAATAGAGAAGTGAAGTGCCTACCTAGAGCCTTCATCCCTATTGACTAGTGTGTTAGAAGTACTCAGCACACATTATCAGAGTTGAAAACTTAACACCAACCTAGCTGTAAATCCCACACTCTACAATGGTGACCTGTGTGCAAGATACACTGATACAATAGTGACACAAAGTTTGTGTGAGTAACCAACAACTGATTGGAATTAAAGCCCACTCCATGAGATGAAATCCATGCTCTACAATGTCCAGGTAGCTACAAAAACTCTGAGACTTGATAGGTCATGGGACTTGGGGCATAGCCCAGATACTCCTGAGCTGCTAAAGGAATGTAACAATAAAATGTCTCTTAACAACACTCTGCTATACTCCTAGATCAGTGCCTTGTTCAGCCATCATGAGAGAAGCTACTTCCTGAAGTATATGGAAACAAACACAGAGATCAACAACTGGACCATATACAGAGAGAAATATGTACAGACCTTGAAATATTCAGTCCTAAATGGGATGTCTATATCAAATCCCTTCCTAGGACTCTGGGAACTCTGTGGTAAGGAAGAAACAAAGATTGGAAGAGCCAGGGGGATGGAAGACACCAAGGAAATAGTGCCTTCCTGACACAATAGGACTGATTGATGTCCAAATGAACTCACAGAGACCATGCCAGCATGCACAAGTCTAAGCCAGATGGGGTCCCAGTACTGAGAGGGAAGTGGACACACCCTCCTGACCAGAATCTCCCTCTATTTGATAACCATCCTTAAATGAAGTATTAGTTATCTCAACTGGTGTCTCACTGGGTATACAATTCACACTAAGGGCAGACCTCATGCCCAGGAGTAGACGGACAACATAAAACAATATCAAAGTGGCTTTGGAGTGAGTTTTTTTCATGATGCTTTGTCTGGGCTTTTTTGTTTTAACCTGAGATATCTTTTGTTTATATATTATGTTTTCTCATTTTGTTCTTAGGGGTTTTCTCTGTGTGAGAATGTGTGTCTCGGCGTCTATAAAAATATCCTCTGTTTTTCCCTTGGTTCTTTTTTATTTATTTTTTGTTTTGTCCTATTCTGATTTGTTTACTTTTGTTTCATTATATTTAGATGTTTGCTTATTTTCTAATGAGAAAAAAGGTTATGGATTTGGGGAGGGGTGAGGAGGTGAGAAGGATCTTGGAGGAGTTGGGGGAGAAGAAACTCACCAGAATGTAGTGTATGAAAAGTCTTTTTAAGAAAAAAGTAGGTAGGATGAAGAATCTATATTTGTTTAGTCATTTAGAGAGATTAAAATAGTTATGACATTGCCAGGTATATAATCCCATAACTACCCTTGTATATGTACTCATCTGCTGCTTAGCCATCACTATGTAGCACATAAATGCATTAAAGGGGCAAATTGTGTACTTGGGAGAAATGTCTTAATATTACAAACACTTTCACCCTTTAGCTAACCTATTGGAGTTTAGAGAAAAAAGTCTTTGGCATAGGACAGGCACCAAATTACATGCATATATAATAGATAAAAATCTTCAATGTTTTCATACATAATCATAAATAAAGCCACTTCTGCTGATTACAAACAAAAATTCAGATCAACTATGAATATCTATGTGAAAACAATGGAAAGTAAATTAGGCAATGTGTAGGTTTCAAAGTGTAGAAATTATCTGCCCTAATTGGGTGGGGTTGCACTGGTGTGAACAGACACAATCATCAAGGCAGCTCTTAAAAAGACATCGTTTAATTGGGGGTAGCTTATTGGTGCAAAGGTTCAGCCCATTATCATCAACGTGGAAGCCTGGAAGGATCCAGGCAGAAATGGTGCAAGAGGAGTTGAGAGTTCTACATCTTCATCCAAAGGCAGACAGGAGAAGATTGGCTTCCAGGGAGCTAGTATTAGGATCTTAAAGCCCAAGACCACAGTGACACACCTACTCCAATAAGGCCTAACCTAATAGTGCCATTCCCTGGGCCAAGCCTATTCAAACCATCACATTTTCCATACAGGATGTTACTTCTTTCTCTTCTGTTTTTTGGCTATTTTGACACAATCAGGGGGCCCCATCTGTAAAATATACAATCAAACCCAGAGACATTAGAAGACAAATTCAATACATACTCTGTGTTCATTTTCAAATGGCTAAGGATTAGCCAATGTGTGCACATTTTTGGTAGCAGCCCAGTACTGTATAAGCTGAGATCTTTATGACTAAAGAGATTATTATAACCTCTGACCATAGAATGGAAGAGAAAATTTGTAGTCTTAATATAATTGTATTCATTGTCTGTTACAACAAATCAATATGCACATTTTTTATTTGTTTGCTTCCTTTTGTTTTTATACATACAGAGAAATGTCTCATTTTGATTTACAGTTCTATAGATATTTATTTTTGGTGGGGACAAAAAAAGAAGCAAAGTAATAAAAATGTTGGAAATGGATATTTCAATCAAACAATAGTGGAATGTATCCCCAACAGACTTGAAAATAGAGACTGGAGACAAGGTCAAGGATATGCTTTATTTCAGTAGTAATGAAGAAAAAATCAAGTATGACCACGGCTTTCATTAACTCTGTGATGTGTACAACAGACTAAAGCTAAGAACCACAGAGTAGAAGGAGCTGAGTTTCTCACTAAAGAAAAGAATATCTACACAATGATATTACAGTAGGAAATTCCCCAAACCTAGGAAAACAAATGGACACGGAAAACTAGAATCATTTAAAACCTCTAGTCGACATAATTAAAACATAATCTCTCAGTGTTAATCAATTCAGGAAAGGAAGAAACCAAGGAGAACTAGGAAAGAATCATTTTCAACTCAGCAAGCCAGCAAGCTGCAAATATGCAGAAGGGGAAAAGAAAAGAACAAAAGGTGATTTAGCCAATCAGGAAAACAGCCATCAAAATTTCAGGAATTGGTAAACACCTTTCAAGAAAAGTAAAATTGTGTAAATGGTCTCAAGTTTCTAAGTGAAAGATACAAACTAGCTTAGTGGATAAAAAAATACTACATCCAGCTGTCTGTCTGCCCAAGACAGACATAATTAACAAGCAAATACCAACTGGACATCAAAGGATGGAAAACAAGTAGAAGGAGAAACAAGTGGAAGTTAAAAACTAGTAGGGATAGTCATTATTTTGTCTGAACAAACTGTCCTTTGCAGAAAAATTAGTTGAACAAGATAAAGTCCTAATGTATTAATATTGGGAACAATATCCTCAAATAAAGTAATATTAAATATTTATGCAATCAACATTGAAACACCCAATTTCTTAAAAACCAATGCTATTAAAAAAATAGACAAGCCAAAATACAAAAATAGCAAGTGATTTCAATATCAAAATCTAAGCAATAAATAATGCATCCAGACAAAAATCATCAAGAGACTGAGGCTCTAACCTGTATTATAAATGAAATGGAATTAGCAACAACTGAAGAATATGAATTCATCTTAACATCTCATAAAGTGATTGTTAACAAATACAAAATAAATGGAATAGTTTATCAGGTCATAATAAAATATAACCAGAAGTCAATAGCAAGAAAAATCATATAAAACATGGCAATCAATCAATACATTTTTGAATGACTAGTCATTGAAAAATCAAAACAGAAAGAAACTATCCAAAGTTTTTAAAGTTAAAAAGTAAAAATAAAACACAATCTGCCAATACCTTTTAAATATAGCAAATATACTTTTAAGTAGGAAGTTTATAGTTACAATTGCTCAAACCCCCAGTGGAATGATTTTTAGATATGAAGCCTTTTAGAGAGGTAACTAATTAATTCATCATAAGTTTCTCACGATAAGAATAGTCTTGTTTAAAGTAGAGATACATTATTGGAGAGAGAGAGAGAGAGAGAGAGAGAGAGAGAGAGAGAGAGAGAGAGAGAGAGAGAGAGAGAGAGAGAGAAGCAGGGAATTAGTCATTTGCAAGTCAAGAAAAGAGTAAATAATGAGGTTTTTGTTAATTGGATTAGCTCAATATGTATTGAGAACTTTTGGGTACACAATTCTATGAAGAAAATATACGTCTATGTTACATCTTCTAATGTTTGATTTATCAATAATTTTTATAAGTTATCATAGCCTATTTCTGACAAGCTCATTCTTTCTGCCTGTGGGGATAAAATAGAGTCTGGCCATCTACCCAAAAGAAAGGTAATAGGGTTCTGGAAATTTCTCTAGGAATGAAATATGGTGGTAAGGCCAGGGGGCATAGTCAGCTTCTGATTCATGAGGTGATTAATTTAATATGCAGAATAGAGACTTTTCTTTCCTTAGGGCCTTACATAGCCTAGTTTAGCCTTAAAATTGTTTGTAACTGAGGATGAATTTAAATCAATCCTCTCAAGTGCTGGAATTACAGATGTGAACCACCATACCTAGACAGGCCACTTAATAAGTGACAAATGGATCACTGGAAAATCACGTCATAGATAAAGCTTTATTAAACATTAATTGAGATAAATTCCTCATGTATAATATACTTAAATGCAACCATGTATCTATTAAAGATAGGTATATAGATAAATTACATTATGATTTGGGAATGGTGACAAAGGTAAAAAAGAAGATATTCAATAAAAAATAAACAAATATAAACCAAAAAGGACAATTTTTCTAATTATGATTTGAAATCCAGAGTTAGGAAGGGAACAGTAATTTATTTATTATTTTTTTTTTCGGAAAACAGCATGGTCAGGTTCTTCACAGCAATAACCACTCTCTTACCAACTTCTGTACTATTACTTTTATGTTGCTGTGATATAACACCACGACCAAGGCAACTCGTAGGGTCTTCCAGAGGCTCTTGGCGAGGAAGCACAGCAGCAAGCAGCACATAAGGCAGCAGGAAGCTGAGAGTTCACATCTTGAACTGCAAACACCAAGCAGAGACAATGAACCAGAAGTGGCTCAAGGATTTAAATTCCAAAATCTCCCCGTCCCTGCCAGGTGATATACTTCCTCCAGCAAGGCCACACCTCCCAAACCTCCTCAAACTTGGCTGCCAGCTTGGGGACAAAGTGTTCAGCTGTGTGAGACACAGAGGGGAGGATTATTCTCATTCAAGTCCCTACAGTGTGGTTTCTTGGAGTTTTGCTTTTTCACCCACCTTCATAATCATAACCATTTAATTGTGTCTTTATGTTATATTTAGGGTGATGATTGTTGACGGTCTTATTTAAATTTACCATTTTGTTATTAAAATTGGTTTTAAAAGTTTTTCTCTATTTCAACTGCTTTAGAGCAATTCATTCTTTCTTTTTTATTAGATATTTTCTTTATATACATTTCAAATGCTATCTCGAAAGTTCCCTATACCCTCTCTCCGCCCTGTTCCCCTACCCACACACTCATGTGCACTTTGAAATTATCTTTTCTCTCTCTCTTTCTTTCTCTCTTCCTTCCTTCCTTCCTTCCTTCCTTCCTTCCTTCCTTCCTTCCTTCCTTCCTTCCTTCCTTTCTATTTGTTTATTTATTATATGTAAGTACACTGTAGTTGTTTTCAGACACATCAGAAGAAGGCATCCGATCTCATTACAGATGGTTGTGAACCACCATGTGGTTGCTGGGATTTGAACTCAGGACCTTCGGAAGAGCAGTCTCCAGCCTGGGAACAGTAATTTATAAACTTAAGTATATATTTAAAATTCTGTAAGGCAAATGTTCCATAAGAAGGAAAAAAGACAAAATTCAGCCTATAATATCAAGAAAGTTTTAATATTTCTAATATATATACCTGATTCTACAAATCAAGAGACAAATTTCTTAAGATATAGAAATAAACTGTCAATTTATAGACCCATAAGTGCAAATAAATATTTCTTTTTTCTATCATTGCTTGTAACCAAGAATTAGTCTTCAACACTGGAGAAGCAGATACATACACAAGATCAGAGAGGTTAATTTAAAACTTGTAGTCTAGAATTTGAATTTTAAGTATCAGTATGAACTTTGAAAACGATCCACAGTTTTGTCCAATGAAAATACCTAAGAACAGTGACCAACACAGACACAAGGAGCATTATGGCCTTGAAAAAAAGACACTTTCTCTAAAACAAGACACTTATTTGAAAATCAAGGTCTAGTAGGGCAGGAAATGCACAATATACTCCTATAATAACTTGTCATAACAAACATAAGGAAGCTATAATTACACTACGAGGGAATATTACAAAAGGACATAGCCAAATTGAACAAACTCCTTATGTCAGAGAGGAAAATTTCAGCATCCATAAGGACAATAACTATTATAAATCAAAAAATGTCAATCAAGTGGATCATAGTAAAAGTTAAAAGGGTACAAATGATCAAAATTGGAAGCTGCTAGTATACAAATCAAGTTTGGAAAATGATAAGAGATAAATAAGATTTGGTACACTGTCCCTCCTTAATAAAATGTTGGGAAATGGAATATCACAAAATTTTAGCAATAATCTCTGGATGGCTATATCCATTTTAACATAAGATAGCCAAAAATAAAATGTATGTTTCTAATGTAAGAATACAGCTCCAGCTGATTTGGCAATTCAGTTCCAGATGTACTCAGAAGGCAGAGGTAGGAGGAGCTCTGTGAGTTTGAGTTAGCCTGGTGTGCAGAGTGAATACCAGGATAGCCAGGACTATATATAGAGACCCTGTCTCAAAAACAAAATTGTAGCACCGCCTATGAAGTATTCTTTATTCTTTTTTTGTTTGTTTGTTTTTGTTTGTTTTGTTTTGTTTTTCAAGACAGGGTTTCTCTGTATAGCCCTGGCTGTCCTGGAACTCACCTTGTAGACCAGGCTGGCCTCGAACTCAGAAATCTGCCTGCCTCTGCCTCCCAAGTGCTGGGATTAAAGGCGTGCACCACCACCGCTCAGCCTATGACGTATTCTTATCTGTCCCCCCAAACAGAAAACAAAAGCTTGAGGGTTTGATGAGATAATTCAGCAGGTGAAGGCACTTGCTGCCAAATCTGAGCACCTGTTTTATTTCTGGAACCCACATGAAGGAAGCAGAGTTGAGACAATTTTAGAAAGATGTATTCTGGCCTCCTCATGTGAGCATGACATATGCACAGGAGCACACATAGAAAAATACATAAATGCATGAATGAATGTAATGAATAAATACAAATCAAACCTGAATCTGATTCAAAAGGCTTTGGTTCTATTGGAAATGAAGTGAGCAGAAGACATATACAATTATCCAAATCCAGACATTAGGAAATTATTCTGTGAAGCAAATGACTTGGATCTTCAATAAATATACTATAAAATATAATATGAAAAAGGAGAATGGACCAGAAATCAACCCATTAAAATAGAGGAGAGATATTTAACAAATGCCAATAGATGGACTTTATTTGCATACCAAATCACATGCACAAATATTAAAAGTATTATATATAAGGTTGTAAGTTTGACAGTGGTCATTTGGTGATTGCAAGAGGCTACTAATTTCTTGGTGTGATATACATACCTTAATATGCTAAAATAGTTCTTATCATTGAAAGATAAACAATGTAATGCTTTTACATACAGTATATAATTCTGATATTTGCATCAAAATCATCAGGTTCATGAATGAAGACTGGTAATACAGCAACACTAAATGGACTCAGCAGGCTGAGTGTATGTGTGTGTGTGTGTGTATAAAATACTTTGAAAAGAACATACCATAAAATCCATAAGGTGTGACAGGGGATGAGCTGGAGGGAGAAGAGTGTGGGATAAAAATGATGTCAATGTACTAAAGTATGTTGTTCCCCAAAAATTAGTAAAATATATGTAAACTAGGAACAAAATCATTATCATAGAACATTCTAAAAACACACAAATTTCCAAAGCTAAGCTAAACAAAAGAAAATATAGCCGCTAAAATTTAGGACAAAATAGAAAGCTTAAAGAGAGCACCTATATACGCATAATTTAAAAATGAAAAAATAAATTTGAGTGGAGGTTGCCTGTGTGCGTGTGGATAATACTGCTCTAGTAGTCCATAGGCTATTAAATAAAAATCCTAGTTCTAGGCATAGGATACCCTCCTTTAATTTGTTAGTCATGAGTGTATCAGAGCCCCCCCTCCCAAGCAATCCGAGCTATTTTCACCCACCACTCTCAGAAACCACTGTTGCTAGATCATACCACACAATTTAACTTCCAGTCTTAGAGAAATCAAGATGATACTGGGCTGGTTCAGTGGTGGTTCTCTGCTGACAAGCTTTCATAGTACCACAAGGTATTTTGCCAACTTGTAGAGGTAGTGGTGGGGACCATCAATAGGTTTCTTCAGTGGTGTGCTCTGATGCCACAATACACACCAGTCAAAAAATATGTGATTTTGCTGCAACAGAGCCATGACTGCTGTGTGGGTGACCAACTGCATTCTGGGTGAATTTGAATCCTATCTACAGGAAGGAATTCAGACCTTGTATTACAAATCTTGTTATAAGCCTATGGCTGAAGAAGTCAAAGGCCCTAAGAAGCCCAATAATTTTATTTTGCTAAATAAATATGTTGTCTAAATGCTTTCTTAAAATTTATATTTAAATGCAAAAATTCGTCTTTCACTCAACCTTAGTCAAAGAAGCTTCTGTTTGCAGTGGAGCACAGGTTAATGTGGAGACTCATAATTAACTGATCAAATCGCCAGGAATAAGTGACTACTGGGTGCTTAGCCCTAGATGAAATATCTATATCACATGCCATCCCATGACCCGGGGAACATTTCAGTAGTGAGAAAAGGAAGAATATAAAAGGAAAAGGGTGGAAAGAAGTGCTGTGAAATGCCATCTTCTGGATATGATATGGCTATTGTACTCATGAACTAATAGCACTCATAGTTATCTAGACAAAGCCTGTACAAAAGCAAGCTTTTCAACTTCTACCATGGACGTGGGAGGGGGTGATGAGTCAGCATCCCTAACTGAGGAACAATTGTGTTAATGGCTGCTGGAGGAAGAACAGTCATTTTCCTTCTGTGTTATAGACACTGGTGTGTTGTCAAGCTCACTTGAGCAATCCTAATTACACTTAGTGGTCCATGAGGAACTAAGACACTGAAATAGGTGAAAGGAGTGTTGGGAAGGAGTCTGTACTGAGGAAGAGGGGGTAAGAAAAGGTAATGAAGTGATGAGTAGATCAAAATACATTATATAGAATACACATCAAAAATTTCCAAGGAATAAATGCCAGGGAAGCTTCCTGCCTGAGCTCAGTTTCCCAGGAGGGGGGGTGGGGGTGGGAAACATAGGAACAGCTTTCCTGTGCTAAGAAAAAGACAAGCTACCCCGATCAAGCACTGTCCATGTACTTTTAGATACACTTAAGGACTGATAACTAAATTTGGCAACAGTTTCCTTGGGGAAAGTTGATGTCATATGCTCAAGAAAGGATGAGGTTTAATCAGTGTCTCTAGTATTAGGTAGAACTTGAGGATAGTTAGGCAAAAGCAGTTTTTACAGATCAGGAAAAATTGCTTTGCCATTTCCTAAGCACTAGCTGTGGGCCTGAAGTAGAGATAGCTTTGTGGTAAAATACAATGTTGTGCTTTTATGATTCAACACATTAGAAAAGCTACCTATGCCTTTTCCAGCTCAGCCTTGCTTCTAAAGCCTTAGAAACATTGGTCAACATTTCCAAAAATAGCATTTGCATCACTCATTATAGTGAGGCCTCTGCCATGCACCCACTTGCCTTTTCCTATAGCAAAGTATAGGACAAAATCACGAGTTGAAGTATCTGTGCCCAGTCATTGAAAATATGAGGAACAGAAGTCCATCTTTTTGACAAATGATAGGCTGTGTGCTGGGAAAAGCAGGATTTTCTGTGAGCCCATTGTATTACAAACCTCAAACTTTCCTAAGTCTTGGATATTTCTAATATAGACAGTAGTAACGAGGAAAGAGATCAGGATAAAATGAAATCAGCAGTTTATCTTAGTAAGCAGTTGCTAAGATTTGATGAAGATGTAAAACATTTTTCCTAATTACTGATACCTCAGATACCCTTGTTACCAAGAGCTACTCAAAGTGTTGCATGTACTGTTGCATAGATTGTAAGACACGGGTCCACAACTAATTAATATAGAAAGGAGTGTGCTAGTTAAAATTAGGTATAAATGAGATCATCCCTATAGATTTAGTGGTCTTCTGTAAAGTTGCTTAATTAAATCAGTAATAAGTTAGTGTTGAATTATTTAAGTGGTTATATTTTGGGATTCCAAAGTGTTTTTTAAAATGTTCTACTCTTAAAATGTTACTGATTAATATTCTTTTCTTTGAACAGGTGATTCGAAGACTTAAGTTGGATTGAAAACTTCGATGAAGTTACTTAACCTATATTAAACTCCTCAATTAATAAACTTAAAAAATATTTTTAAAAGAAAGAAAATTATGTGGCAATTTCTCTGGAAAACATCCATGTAAAATATTATGATAGTTCAATAAGATTATATAATTAAGGCCATGTGAGAATTATCCCTGGCATGCAAAGCTGTTTTAACATATGCAAACCAATAACAGATTTCATCAAATTATAATGAACAACAAAAGTCATATGAAGACACATTAAAATAATTCTAAGGCTTTTAAAATATTTTTTGAAAGATTTATTTTATTTATATGAGTATCTTGTATCTCTTTCCAGACACCAGAAGAGGGCATCTGATCCCTTTACGGATGGTTGTGAGCTACTGTGTGGTTGCTGGGAATTGAACTAAGGGCCTTTGGAAAAACAGTCAGTGCTCTTAACCACTGAGCCATCTCTCCATCCCTTTTAAAATATTTTTATTAATTCTTTGAGAATTTCATACTATGCATTTTGAACATAATCCTCTCCTGAACTCTCAGCCTTACCATCCTCTCAAACCTCCCATTCCTTCCTATCAGACTTTAAGATTATATTTTTTTCTTTAACCTTGGAGTTCAGTTTCTTAACTACACTAGTCATATGAAACTCACTGGAGGGATTGGAACATCAACCCACGTACACAACTTTTGACCCCAAATTGTTCCTGTCTAAAAGAAATGCAGGGACAAAAATAGAGCAGAGACTGAAGGAATGGCCTATCAGTGTGGCCCAGATTAAAGATGTATCTTCCCACCTCAAAAGATCTGGATTAAAGGTGAGTCTTCCCATGTAAGATGATTTAATTTAGAAAAATCCCTCAAAAGTGTTCCCAACCACTTGGGTTTTAGTTAACTCTAGACGTATTCAAGTTGAGAACTAAAAATAGTCATTATAAAATCTCCTAAAAAAGAACATCAGGAGAAAGCTTCTGGGCATTGACCCTGACAGTGAGTTTTTAGATATCACCCCAAAAGTTCAGACTACATATATCAAGTACAAATAGATGTATGGTCTGGGTGTAGTTACTCCATCTATAAATCTAGAATCTAGGAGGCTAATGTAGGAGTACTAAAATATAATCAGTATCATTTAATATGATCCATTAGTGTTCATGCCACTGGTAAACAAGAACAGACATGGATATCAGCATCATCAAAACCCTAGAGTTTCTCTTATAAGATGATCAACCAAAGGACCAAAATAGATGGGACATGGCATGCATAATTAGGGAGAGGGAGGCAGATTTGTATGCATCTGAGACCAGTCTGTTTGACATAGTGAGTTGCAGGCCTTCCAGGGCTACACAGTGAGACCTTGTCTCAAAAACAAAACTACTACAACAACCCAAAAGAAACCCCATGAGGCTAGTGAGCTGCTATCCTACTTTCTTAAACTTATGTAATTTTTTAAAACTTTCTTCTAAGTACTCATACTTAAACTCACAGCTAAGTCTAGTTCTCATTCCTTACAAAAGAAGCTTTTTTATGCAGTATATGGAGGCCCATTAGAGAAAGCCACAACTGGTCAATATGCAGAAAACTTCTGATCAGGGAATGTCCAGCCACAATTGATACAGCAATAACACAACCCTTAAAGCTCAGAGAACATCTTTGAAGAGTGGGTAGAAAGACTGGAAAAGCCAAGGATAAGAAAGTCTGATATAAGAGTATGCCTTCTAGATAGGACAGGAAGGCTATATCCATGAAATCTCAACAGTATGGCAGCTTAATAAGGCCTAAACAAATCCAACACAAGTTGATACTTCAAATGGATGGGAGTAGAGTCTCACTCAGAAATGAAGAATTAAAACAATTAATGACTTATAAGAGAGAAAAGAAAAAACTCGTCATAGGATCCGAAGATCAGAGGCTCCCTGAGCAGAATTGGGCACAAACTCTGCAGCCAGTCCCACAACACCGAGAGGAAGCTTCACTCTCAGGCACTCTGACAAGCCCAGAATCATAGGATCACAGGATCACAGAATCACAGGAGCTTGGTCACACCAGGATCTCAGGGTCCCAGTGGCAGCTTGCCTCCCTGGAGCTCTGACACAACCAGGATCTCAGGATACCAGGATCCCAGAATCACAGGATCACAGAGACAGCTGAACACTGAGAAGTACTGACTCAACCAGGATCACAGGAAGAAAAAGCTTCAGTCAGATAAAACGAGGGCAGGTAGCACTAGAGATAGTCAGATGGCAGGAAGCAAGTATAAGAACATAAGCAACAGAAACCAAAGGTTACCTGGCATCAGCAGAACCCAGTTCTCCTACCATAGCAAGTTCTGGATACAACATCACACCAGAAAAGCAAGATTCAGATCTAAAAATCACTTCTCATGATGGTAGAGGACTTTAAAAGGGACATAAATAACTCCGTTAAAGAAATACAGGAGAACACAGGTAAACAGCTAGATGCCCTTAAAGAGGAAACACAAAAATCACTTAAAGAATTATAAGAAAACACAACCAAACAGGCAAAAAGGTGAATGAATTGAACAAAACCATCCAGAATCTAAAATATGGAAGTAGAAACAATAAAGAAATCACAACAGGAGACAATCCTGGAGTTAGAAAATCTAGGAAAGAGATCAGGAGTCATAGATGCAACTATCACCAAGAGAATACAAGAGATAGAAGAGAGAATCTCAGGTACAGAAGATATCATACAAAACATTGACACAACAGTCAAAGAAAATCCAAAAAGAAAAAAGCTCTTAACCCAAAACATCCAGGAAATCAGGGACACAATGAGAAGACCAACCCTAAGGATAGTAGGTATAGAAGAAAGTGAAGATTCCCAACTTAAGGAGCCAGTGAATATCTTCAACAAAGTTATAGAAGAAAACTTCCCTAACCTAAAGAAAGAGATGCCCATGAACATACAAAAAGCCTACAGAACTCCAAATAGATTGGACCAGAAAAGAAATCCCTCCCATCACATAATAATCAAAACAGCAAATACACTAAACAAAGAAAGAATATTAAAAAGCAGTATGGGAATAAGGTCAAGTAATATATAAAGGCGGGCCTATCAGAATGCATCAAAATGCATTTAAATAATAAAAATTTAAGCAAAAAGAAAATATCTAATAACAGAAAAAATAATAAAAACAATAAAATTAAAATTAAAATAATAAAAAACCTATTCAAAGTATATCATGATATTCTAAATAATCACACAAATAAAAACTCATTGTCTGAAATTTCCTCTAATATTATTCACTGTGGTTTGAATAAGAATGATCCCCATAGTTTCATATATTTAAAGGCTGAGGGAATAGCACTATTTGAAAGGATTAGAAGGTATGGCCTTATTGGGATAGATGTGGCCTTGTTGGAGGAAGTGGGCATTAAGGTTTCAAAAGACTGAGCTAGGCCCAGTGGCTCTCTTTCTGTTGCATGGGGTTCTGGATGTAGAATATTCAGGTTCTTCTCCAGCCCTATGTCTGCCTATATGGCTCCATGGGTTCTGCTATGCTGATAAATGGACTAAACTTCTGAAATTGTAAACCAGCTCCAATTAAATGCTTTCCTTTTTAAGAGTTGCCATGGAAGCTGGGTGTGGTGGCACACACCTTTAATCCCAGCACTTTAATCCCTGCAGAGAGTGCTCTGACCACTGGTACTCAGGAGAGAGTTGGACTCCCAGGTGTGCTAACAGAGGTTAACAGAATCAAGGAGGCAGAGGCAGGTGTATTTCTGAGTTCAAGGCCAGCCTGGTCTACAGAGTGAGTTCCAGGACAGTCAGGGCTATACAGAGAAACCCTGTCTCAAAAAACAAACAAACAAACAAACAAACAAACAAACAAACAAACAAGAGTTGTCATGGTCCTGGTGTCTCATCCAATAGCACATTGACTAAGAAACTCTCTGATCATTAGCCCCACGCCATCTTGGGCTAAAACTCAGCAGGCCCTAGCACAACCAGGATCTTGGGATCACTGGTGAGTGGAACACAACATCTGTTCCAAAAAACCCAGAGGGACTTGTACCAGCAGGAACAGGGACAAAAGAAACCCGCCCAACCAGCGGCTGGGGTTCCTTCATGTTGGCAGCAGCCCCAAGCCCACCATCTTGTGTGGGAACTTGGAGGAGGGTGCCAAGGTCCCCAGAGGACTCTCCACACCGCAGGCATCCTAACATACCCAGGATCTTGAGATCACTGGTGAGTGGAATGCAACATCTTTTCCAAAAAACACGGAGGGTCTTGTGCCAGCAGGAACGGGGACAAATGAAATCTGCACGATCAGTGAATAGGGATAGTGCTGGTCGGCACAAGCCCTGTGCTGTCTTGGGCACAAACTCATCAGGCCATAGAACACCCAGGATTTTGGAATCACTGAGACCAGTCTATGCAGGAGAGCACTTTGGCCTCAGAAGCAACAGAGCTTCTTGAACAGGGTCCCTGCTGGCCTTCATACTTAGCCAGGAGGCAGAGCTGAGACTCAGACCCCTGGGCACCTTCTCCACCAGAGGAGAGTCGGCCTCCAGGGAGGGCTCTGACCCCGAGACTCAGGAGGTGGATCTGAGCTCTAGACTTCTGTGCACCTTCCCTGCAAGATGAGAGCTTGCCTGCAGAGAGTGCTCTGACCACTGGTACTCAGGAGAGAGTTGGACTCCCGGGTGTGCTAACAGAGATTAACAGAATCAAGGAGGAAAAGAAGCTCCAGCCAGAGACAGCTAGAACATCTAACACCAGAGATTACCAGATGGCAAAAGGCAAACATAAGAATGTTACTAACAGAAACCAAGACTACTCGACATCATCAGGACCCAGTACACCCACCACAGCAAGTTCTGGATAACCCAACATACCCGAAAAGCATGATTCGGATTTAAAATCATATCTCATGATGCTGATAAAGGATTTTAAGAATGGCATTAATAACTCACTTAAAAAATACAGGAGAACACTGCTAAACAGGTAGAAGTCCTTAAAGAGGAATCACAAAAAAATCCCTTAAAGAATTATAGGAAAACAAGCAAACAGGTGACATAATTGAACAAAACCATCCAAGATCTAAAAATGGAAGAAGAAACACTGAAGAACACCCAAAGGGAGACAACTCTGGAGATAGAAAACCTAGGAAAGAAACCAGGAACCATAGATGAGAACATCAGCAACAGACTACAAGAGATGGAAAAGAGAATCTCAGATGCAGAAGATCCCATAGAAAACATGGACACAACAATCAAAGAAAATGTGAAATGCAAAAAGATCCTAACCCAAAATATCCAGGAAATCCAGGACACAATAAGAAGACCAAATCTAAGAATAATAGGTATAGATGAGAATAAAGATTTTTTAACTTAAAGGGCTAGTAAATATCTTCAACAAAATTATAGAAAAAAAAACTTCCCTAACCTAAAGAAAGAGATGCCCATGAACATACAAGAAGCATACAGAACTCCAATAGACTGGACCAGAAAAGAAATTCCTCCCGACACATAATAATCAGAACAACAAATGCACTAAATAAAGATAGAATATTAAAAACAGTAAGGGGAAAAAGGTCAAGTAAAATATAAAGACAGACCTGTTAGAATTACACAAGACTTCTCACCAGAGACTATAAGAGCCAGAAGATCCTGGACAGATGTTATACTGACCCTAAGAGAAAAAAAAAATGTCAGCCCAGGCTACTATACCTAGCAAAACTCTCAAACCATAGATGGAGAAACCAAAGTATTCCATGACAAAACCAAATTCCACCATATCTTTCCACGAATCCAGTTCTTCAAAGAATAATAAAAGGAAAACACCAACACAAGGAGGGAACTTATGCCCTAGAAAAAGCAATTATGCCCTTGTCATTGTTGGTGGGATGGCAAGGTGGTAAAACCACTCAGAAAATCAGTCTGGCCATTCCTCAGAAAATTGGACATAGTACTACAGGAAGATCCAGCAATACCTCACCTGGGCATCCATCCAGATGATGTTCCAACTCGTAATAAGGACACATGCTCCATTATGTTCATAGCAGCCTTATTTACAATAGCCAAAAGGTGTAAAGAACCCAGATGCCCCTCAATAGAGGAGTGGATGCAAAAAACATGGTACATTTACACAATGGAGTACTATTCAGCATTTAAAAACAATGAATTCATGGAATTCTTAGGCAAATGGATGGATCTGGAGGGTATCATCCTGAGTGAGGTAACCCAATCACAAAAGAACAGCCTTGATATGCACTCACTGATAAGTGGCTATTAGCCCAGAAACTTAGAGTACCCAAGATACAATTTGCAAAACACATGAAACTCAAGAAGAAGGAAGACTAAAGTCTGGATACTCCATTCCTTCTTAGAATGGGGAACAAAATACCCATGGAAGAAATTCCAGAGACAAAGTTCAGAGCTGGGACAGAATGAAGAACCATCCAGAGACTGTCCCACCCAGGGATCCATCCTATATACAACCACCAAACCCAGACACTATTGCATATGCCAGAAAGCTTTTGCTGACAGGACCCTGATATAGCTCTCTCTTGTGAGGCTATGCCAGTTCCTGGCAAATACAGAAGTTGAAGCTCACAGTCATCTATTGGATGGAACACAGGGCCCCCAATGGAGGAGCAAGAGAAAGTACCCAAGGAGCTAAAGGGGTTTGTGAACCTATAGGAGGAACAACAATATGAACTAACCAGTACCCCCAGAGCTGTGTCTTCATTTGCTTATTTAGCAGAGGATGGTCTAGTCGGTCATCAATTGTAGAAGCCTTTGGTCTTGGGAAGATCCTATGCCCCAGTACAGGGGAATGCCAGGGCCAGGAATCAGGAGTGGGTGGGTTGGGGAGCAGGGCGGGGAGAGGGTATAATGGACTTTTGGGATAGCATTTGAAATGTAAATGAAGAAAATATCTAATAAAAAGTAAATAAAAAACAATAAAAAATACTTTGACATATTGCCAGGGTATTAGCAACAACAAAGAAGTCAATGACTCAAGCTCTACAGTTTGAGAAGCAGTGGTAGAACTGTCACTTGATGTTATCAAAAATTTAACATTAGTTTTAATGTCCCAGCTCAAGTACTGACCAGCTATATGATTGGCAGGTTCCTAAATGTTGTGGAAAATATTTATCTCAAAGTAAGAATACAGTCAATGTGATACTCACCTCATAGGATTATTGATTTGGTTATATGATATAATTTAGTAAAGATCTTAGTGCATAATAAATTTCCAACACATTTTATCATATTGCTGCTCTGGCTTTATGTGGTATTTCTCTCCTCTATACGTATATGAATGACTTTGTCTCATGTTTTAATTTTGGAATGGTTCATGAGAATTTGATAAAAGATTGAATTCAGCCTGCTCAGAATGTTGCACAGAATTGGTGCAATATTTAAAACAATCCCAAATCTACAAAACTTTTTTTAGAACTCCCCCTTAGGACAGTAGCTTGTAAACCTTGCTAACCACAACTATAGCAGGAAGTAACTTCTAAAATGACCTGGTTAGGTTTGTTTTCTAAACTTACATTAAGCTATAATCAAGTGGGACTAGAAATGTTACCTGAGAAAATGCTTTCATCAGATTGCCTGTAGGCAAGTCTGTAGGATATTCTCTTGACTGCTAATTTACAGGGGAGGGCTCACACAAGTGTTCCTGAGTTGTGTAAGAATGTGGGATAAGTAAGCCATAGGTACAATCTAGTAAACACTGGACCTCCATGGTCCTTGCTTCAATTCCTGCCTCCAGGTCCCTCCCTTGAGTTCCTGCCCTGACTTACTTCAGAGATGGATTGTGACTTGGGAGTTATAAGATGAACTCAACTCATCCTCCTGTAGTTGCTTTTGACAATTTAGTTTTAAGTCAGATCACTATAAACACTAAGGCGTGTATCAAATTTATCCAATTCCACCTTTTGCTTCAAAGCTCAAAGTTTATCGTTAGTAACAAGTATTGACAGTTGATTTTTTTAAAGTGGCAGGTGATATTTAATCATTTTTTGTCTGACTAGATACCTAATTTAGAATAACCATGGTTTACCAACCAGCTATTCAATGAATAACAAACAATGTGTTTCATGAAACTATAAGTTGTTAATCATACACCTTCATCACAAGAGTTCTGATTGATATTTCCATAATAGTCATACCTTCTTATTTTATCAGACAAGAAAATACTATGGTTGAGAATTTTAATAAAATATTTTTTACAGATTTACTAGTGATAATTTTAAACTGGCTTTTAACCTTATACAGTGCATAAGAGTAAGAAATTATGTGACACCCACAATAGTTGGTGTTGTGCTTAGGAGTCAAAAATTGCATCAAGTGTTTCTTCTCTGGGTAGTTCTTCAATACAGTTTTAGCTCTCAATGTGTTCCTAGCCTTAGCCAGCCTCTCACAGAAGCACATTTGTGTCTCAAAACGGACAATTTTTTCATTGTTACAATTTAATAGTACAAAGATAGCCTAAGATGTGGCAAATCTTGAGATCTATTAGAATATTATAGAAAAACTGTAAGATAATAAGCACAAAAAACAAATTTTGATTAAAACTACTCCACGAGTTTAGTGCCATTGGATTCAAATATCAGCACTTAGAGGTAAAGTCTGGAGATCAGGAAGTGAGCTACATGGTGAACTCAAGGCCAGCCTGGTATACATGAAGATTCCTCTAAAAAAAAAAAAAAAAATCCAATTGTATCACAGAATTTAAATGAGTTAGAATTTTGGCAACTTAGCATCATGCTTTCCATGCCTTTCTTTCTTTCTAGATAGCCATTGCTTTGCATGTGTTTAACGTTATAAAGATGCACAACCTCAGACTGTGAGATGGATGGCTCAGAGGGTGAACATACCTGCTATGTAAGCCTGAAAACATATGCTGGATCCATAAAAACCATGTAGAAGGAGGAGAGAATCAACTCCAGGAAGTTGTCCTCTGCCCTACATATATGCACCATGGCACACACACACACACACACACACACACACACACACAGAGAGATGCATGCACACACCCACATACACACACACATTGAAATTAAGTTTTTAAAAAGCATGGCTATTTTAAACACCGAAACAGGTGATTTCTGTCAGTGCTTGGTGCTTTAATGCAATTTAACTAGCCTTTATCGACTTTTTCCATATGCAAATGAGAGAATGTTCTAGATCACCTTTAAGCTATATTCTAGTTTTAGTATTCTATAAACTTAAAGTCCCTGATAAATATATGATTAGGCTTTCACCTAGCCAAGGGATTACATAAAACCTGATTACTTGTTTGAATTAAATAAGTTCTATTTGCAAATATTATTTTGAGGAAATAACTTGTTCATTAAAAAGTAAAATTATTCATACACTTGTATACACTTTGCAACATTAGGAACATAATTTCATCAAGCTAATTGGGGATCAACGAATGAAATCTTTGTTTTCAAAAACACAAAAAAACCCAATTTGCAACCTTCACAGATCGAATAAGGAAAAGATCCTGAGCTCAAAGATCTTCCTGAGGGAAAGAAGAATAGCTGGAGAAATAAACACACAGGTTCAGAAAATTAAATTTGCATCAGCCTCATTAGGCTTATATCTAGTTGTTTACTTCTCTTATTTTACAGAAAATTAGATTTACATATACCAAAAATGTGTGTGTGTATAAGGCATATTGTTTCTTAGATGAGAGGAAGCCAAATGGGATATGTATTTACATAATAACTGTGACTCATACACAAGGCAGCAACACACAATGAATCTAGTTGAAATTTGAATGCATAGTTTTTTTTTCTGTCTAGCATCAAAAGAAAACATTGAAAAATGATGTTTGAAAAATGTATCTGATTGAGACTTGACGTGCCAGGGATACCCGGGGGAGTGGGCCCAACAGCTTAGAGGAGAAGGCGAGGAGGGGTGGGGAAGAATGGTGAGAGGGGGTGACCAGGAGAGTGGCAGTGAGCAGGATATAAAGTAAATAAGTAAAAAAAAAATATAAAATTGACAAAAGGATATGAAGTATAAAGTGGATAATTTCTTCAATAAAGGATGTTTGCAAAACAGAAAAAAAATGTGCCTTATTTACCTGAGAAGATATGGAGAGATTTTATGTGATCTTTAAAACAAGAGCTAAAGACTCAATAACCAATTGGTGTTCAATATAGATGATGACATCTTGATAGCCATACTCCTTTTCTTTTGTTAACAACACCTTAGCTCTTTTCTGAAAGAGCCGATCCAGAAATCAGTCATGTTTCTTTGGTGAAAATGGAAACATGCACTATAATACTCAAAAACGGTTTGGAAGGTTAGGATAGTGTTTTTTTTTTTTTTTTCTTGTCACAGTATCTGGGATATTACTGGCATTGAGTGGGTGTTATGAATATTAAGTGTCATGAAATATACTGGATATTCCTGACAATTGAAAAGGTATTTCATGCCCTATTAAACTGCAAATGTCTAAACAAATATTTGTTGAGATTGAGGGGAGATATTAATTAAATATTATTAAGTTACTGGGCATGGTGGCTCATTGCTGTAATCCCAGTACTTGAAAGATAGAAGCTGGAGAATCAGGAATTGAAAGCAAGCCTTGATTATATAACAAGTTAGAGGCCAGACAAAACAAAACAACGTGTAAATACCCCCAAACTCAAATCCATTGGAAGCATGTATTAGTCAGCTTTGCATTACAACAGAACACTTGAGAGGTAACTAACTTTATAAATAGTTTGTTTAGCTTACAATTTTCAACATTAAAGGGCCTGACATTTTCGATGGATTTTGCTGAGAATGTCATAGCAAATGATGGATGACAAAGGCCGAAGTGCATATTGTACATCTCACACAAGTAAATTAAAAAAAAAAAAAAACCATACAGAGGATGGGGCTAAGTTTACTTATTTTATAGCATTCCTCCTACAGGAACTCAAAGAGGTCATACTGACACGACTTCATGTCCCCAGTGATCCAAAACACAACTTTCTTGGAATTACCTCCTAATAGCACCATCCTGTACAGGAGTCTTCACTCTAATGGTCTCTTGGGGGTTACTTAGTTAAATCATATTCAAACTATATAGTATTTTATAGTTGTAAATGGCCTAAAAGCTGTCATTCATACTGATTTAGTTACCGTGAATTATTATTCAACCCATCCTGCCATCGATTTTCTATATATTACCTTTCTAGAATTCCTTTTTGTGGGATGTTGGATTTCCTCAATTATGCCTTTAGTTTTCATTTTTCTATTGTACTGTTTTACAGAGATTTCAGAAATAGAAGAGTACATTCCGGATCACATTCCATCACTGAAAGAAATAAAAGCAGGAACTCAGGGTGGGAACTGAAGCAGAGCCATGGAAGAATATTAGCTTGCTTGTTATGGCTCATTCAGCCTAGGATTTTTTAAAGATTTATTTATTTTATGTCTATGAGTACACTGTTGCTGTCTTCAGACACAGCAGAAAAGTTCATCGGATCCCATTACAGAACATTGTGAGCTACAATGTGGTTGCTGGGAATTGAACTCAGAACCTCTGGAAGAGCAGTCAGAGTGTTCTTACCCAATGAGCCATCTCTCCAGCCTGATGCCCTCTTCTAGTGTGTCTGAAGACAGCCTAGTTTCTTTGTTTTTGTTTTGTTTTGTTTTTGTTTTTTGAGACAGGGTTTCTCTGTGTAGCCCTGGCTGTCCTGGAACTCACTGTGTAGACCAGGCTGGCCTCGAACTCAAAAATCTGCCTGCCTCTGCCTCCCAAGTGCTGGGATTAAAGGTGGGCGCCACCACTGCCCGGCAACAGCCTAGTTTCTTATAAAACCAACAATTGGCATCTTTCAGCAGTGAGCTGGGCCCTAACACATCAGCCAGTAATTTAGAAAATACCTCACAGATCTGACGGAGGCATATTCTTTCTCCATTGAAGCTTTTCTCCCTAAATATGTTCAGGTTTGTGTGAGGCTGACAAAATTCAACCAGGACAATAAGCGAATTTGGTAAGGGTGTCGAAAATGGATTTTAAAATTCATTGTAAGTAGGATTAAAAAACAGTACAGTTACTGTGGCAATTAATCGTTTGTTCAAAAATTAACTTACTGTGGAATGTGTTTGTCATCCCAGGAATACAGAAGAAGAAGCAGATGATCACACAGATAAGACCAACCTCAATGAAACAAAGAATCCATCTCAAGAAATTAGCAATATAACTACCATATGATCTAGCAATTGACACATGGATAAATTTTCCAAATAGTTGAGGGCAGAATTTATTTAAAAATGTGACTTCATATAACTCCATGAAATTTCATGTAAGTACTGTATTCACATGCTTTCTCCCTACCCTCTTCTCCCACATCCCTCTGAGTCCTTTTTAAATTTACTTCTATAATTAGCATGTGTATATGTGTGCACTATTCACAGTAACCAAAAAAGGAGGGAATCCATTCACATGTCCGTGAAAAGATGAATACAACATGATATATGTATCCAATGAAATATTTTTCATATTTAAAAAGAAAGGAAATCCTTTAAAATGGATGAAGCTTGAGGGTACTATAAGTGAAATAAGAGTCTCAGAAAGGCAGATCTTGTATCATTCCTTCTTTATGGGATATTTAAAGTAGGCAAATTCATAGGAACAAAGTCAGATCGATAATTTCCACCACCTAAATGGAAGGATTAAAGGGAGTTGTGTATTTTTTATAGAGATTCAATTTTTTAAGACATAAAAGTTTTAGAGAATAGTTTCACAATAATGTGAATATTCTTAATACTCCTACACTTTAAAATGATTAAGAAAGAGGCCTAGAGAGATGACTCAGAGATTAAGAGCACTGATTGCTCTACCAGAAGACCTGGGATCAATTCCCAGCATCCATATGGGCAGTCACAGCCATCCTTAACTCTAGTCCCAGGCAATCTGATTGCTTCTTTTGGTTTCTTTGGGAACCAGGCACAGACATGGTGTAAACACATGCATACAGACAAAAAAAACCTATACCCATAGAGTAACATTTAAAAATGATTAAGAAATTAATGTTTGTTTTGTACCTCAAAAACAGCCGAAAAATTAAAAAGTCTCTGGGAATGCAATTAAAGCAATTATATTCTAAACAACTGTAGAGTGATCAAAATTTTGCAGAGAGTTTGGGTCTAGCTAGGTATGTGATCACCAAGAAATACATGGGAAACAACTAGTAATTGCTGAATTGCCTTTGAGAGTGTTAAGCTAATATAAAAATATATTGTGTTTTGCAAAATAAAATGAAATGAAAAAATTTGAAAGAGACCTGTGTTACTTAGACTACTGTTGAACTTCTTGGGAAATCTGTAGAGAAACTTTGTACTGACACCAATACATTTCCCATCCTCCTTTGCTGCATTTCCCTACATATTTTTTTTTATAGCTTTTCCTTTAAAATTCTGAAAAAGTTAAGACATTGCATTCTGTAAGAATGGTATTTTTAAATTGGTTACATTACAAGTAAAAGGATATTATGTTTAAAATGTCAATAAATGGGCACCCTTCTCTTGCTCACTGCTACTAAGATGACCATCTCTTATCTGCCCAATGTTAATAGTCTCCTCTGTATTTCTTCCCAGCAAAGAAACCTGGGCTCTTTTTAGTTAAAAGGATTTTTACTTGGGTTTTTTTTTTCAATCTCTTTATTTCTTATGTGTCTGTTTATGCTATCTTCTTGGTTTAATTTTGGTATTTCAGATGAACTGAAAAGTTTGCTCATTTATTTTTACTAACTTAGCAGAGTGCAGGTTTTTATGTTAATTCCCTTATTCAGAATTTCTTAAGTGATTATTGTAATGCTCCTTTGTTCATCCCTGATTTTATTAATTTGAATCTTTTGTTGTTGATGTTGTTGTTGTTGTTGCTGTTGCTGCTGCTGCTATTGCTGCTAACTGGTGAGTCTATAGCTCTTATCTTCTCAAAGCACCAGTTCTTAGATTTGTTGATTCTTTGTATTACTTTCTTTGTTTCTATTACATCAGTTTCTGCTTTTACTTTATTACTTATTGCCATCTACTGGATTTGGTTCTGGTCTGATCTTGTTTTTCAAACTCTTGTGTTGTATTATTATAATAGTCATTTATTTGTACTCTTTCTGAGTCTCAAATGTGGATACTTAGAGCTAAAAATTTCCCTCTTAAGGTAACTTTTAATATGTCCCACAGGTTTTACTGTTTTGTATTTCAATTTTCATTTAGTTCTAAGATATTTGTGGCTTATTACTCATTCAGTAATATTAATCTCCAAGAGTTTGGATACTTTTTAGAGACTCAATTTGCTGCTGACTTTAAGCTTTACTGCATTGTGGCTAGACAAGTTACACAGAGATACTTCAGTTTTCTGAAATTGCTAACATTTGTGTGTGTGTGCACATGTGTGTGTGTGTGTGTGTGTGTGTTTGTGTCAGTACATGGCCTACTTTAGAGAAGGTTTCATGGGCTATTGAGTTGATTTAGCTAGCTTTCCACTGTGGTGATGGAACATATGGCCATAAGCATCTTGGGAAGGAATAGTATAAACCTTTTAACATACCTCCTTCCACAAGCCTAATCTTCTTATCCTTCCCAAACAGTTCTACCAATTGTTTAATGCTGGAGGGTGTACCATACTTGATTTCAAGATATATTGTTACTTGCACGAAACCAGACGTGTGTGTGTGTAAAATAGAAGCCTCAGACATGAATATGAAAAATTATATCCATCTGATATTTGGCGAAGATGCCAAATATACATACAGGAGGAAAGACAACATCCTTAACAAAAGATCATAAGAAAACTGGATGTGTACCTATAGAAGAATAAAATTAGACTGGTATCTATCTCATTGCACAAAAATAAACTTTAAATGGTTCAGAGACCTGAATATAAAAGCCAAAATGCTGAAATAGCTAGAAGAAAATATAGTACATACTCTACAAGGTATCAGAACAAGAAGAGACTTTATAAATAGGACTCCATTGACTCAGTAATTAAGGCCAACAACTTAAAAACGGGAATTCATAAAACTATAAATCTTCTATATAGCAAAATAAACAATCAAATGAGTGAAGAAGAAGCCCACCAAGTGGGGTAGAATCTTAGCCAGCTATATATCTGATAGAGGATTAATATTTAGGATATACAAAAACTTTGAATAATAGAGTCAAGAAAACAAACAATTCAAGGAAAAATGGACTATGGACTGAACAGAGAATTCTCTAAAGAAGAAATAAAAATGGCTAACAAATACCTTTTAATGTGATCAACATCCTTAGCAACTAGAAAAGTGCATATTAAAACTACTTTGACATTTTATCTTACCCCACTCGGAATAGCTAAGAGCAAGAGAACAGTGGACAACAAATGCTGGTAAGGATTAGGGGAAAAGAGACTCCTCATTTACTGTTGAGATTGCAAACGGTTGAGGCCACTAGGAAATCAGTGTGGAGAATTCTGAAAAAGATAAATATAGCTCTACCATATGATCCAGCTATACCAATCCTCAGCATATTCCCAAAGGACATGACATTCTACTCTATAGCTACTTGCTTAACTATGTTAAATGCTGTTTTATTCACAATAGCTAGGAAATGAAATCAATATAAATGTCCTTCAACTGATGAATAGAAAATGAAAATAGAAGACATTGGAGTTGTTCTCAGTTATAAAGGAAAATGAAATTCATGAAATTTTCAGGTAAATGCATGGGACTAGTAAATATTAATTACACTGAGTCCAATAAGCCAGTTCCAGAAAAACAAATGTATGATCTCTCTTATCAGTGGATCCTAGCTCCCAGTTTTAGATGTTAATTACATAACTGTAATAATATCAGAAACTAGAAAAGCAATAAGAGGCCATGGAGGTAGAATGGGGAGAAGTAATAGTAGAAAGAGGCCAGATGACAGAAGTGTTATAAAAGTGGAAAAGAGAAGAACTAACAAGCTCTACTTGGGGAGAGGGGACAATACAATGAAGACAGAAGAAAGCGGAAGTAACACTATGGAAGTTTGAAAATGCCATAGGGGGCTGGAGTGATGGCTCAGCAGTTAAGAGCACCGAATGCTCTTCCGGAGGTCCTGAGTTCAAATCTCAGCAACCACATGGTGGCTTACAACCATCTGTAACAAGACCTGATTCCCTCTTCTGGTGTCTGAAGACAGCTACAGTGTGCTTAACTAAAATAAATGTTTTTTAAAAATAAAAAAAAAAAACATACCATAGGGAAATGTATTACTTTGTCTATTCCTGTGTGTGTATGTATATATATATATATATATATATGTGTGTGTGTGTGTGTGTATCACATATTTTTATAGTTTCAATAAAATTACAAAAAAAAAAACAAAAAAAAAAAACAAACCAGGGTGACAAAGCTGCCACTAATATCCAATGACTAACAAAATCCCTATTACAGATCACTACAGAAATCTAAAACTGGTCAAAATTCAGAGGTCAAGTGACTGTGGGGTAGCACTTCCTACCTGATAGAACTGCACAGAGTCCTTATACGTAAGGCTCAGGGAACATCATAGAAAAAGGGGCAGAGAAACTGTAAAAGCCAGAGGTTCAGGATGGCTGCTATGAAACAGTGTCTTCTACACATGACAGGGAAGATACATCTATGAAATACCAACAATATGGTCACCTAAATATGACCATCACAATAACAATACAAAATTATAATTGCACGGAGGAAATATCCCTTGATGAAGAGCTACTGGAAGAAGGAAATTAAGTCTTCTCTAGGGACGAGTCCTATGATAATTTATCCAATCCCACATGGTCAGCACTAAACATATAAACACTCAAACAACACTATATTGACTCAACAAGTTTTGTGTGTGTTTACATAAGAACAATAATTGAAGAAGAGTTAATAAATTTGAGTGAGGGATGGACACAGAAGTTGGAAGATGAAATGCTCTAAGTGCAGTGATCACATATGAAGTTATGAAACAAATTTTAAATTAAAAAATGAAAGAACTGCAGGCAGTAGTAACACACACCTTTAACCCCAGCACTCAGAAGGCAGAGACAGATGGATCTCTTGTGAGTCTGAGGCCAGCCGGGTCTACAGAGTGAGTTCCAGGACAGCTGGGGCTACACAGAGAAACCCTGTCTAGAGAAAACTAAAACAAGCTAAATGGGGGGGGGGATCTGAATCAGTTTGCTTTGGACTTTTCAATCTGAAATTGAAGTAGAGCAAAGGGTACTAAAGTGAGCCTGTCTAAAAAGTCATTACAGCTGTTCAGCTTCAGAGTATGTCTACTGCTACTGTTGCTGTTTGTTTTACTGAGACAAGGTCTCTCAAGGCCTTGACTTGCCTAGAATTTATTCTGTAGCCTAGGTTGACCTTGGACTCCTCTCAGCTCCCAGAGTGCAAAGATTACACACCAGTGCTGCCCCACCAATCCTGGCAAATGCTGAATATTTGACAAGTATCTGTGTAGAATCTGAAGATCTAATTTGAATCTCCAGGGATATCTAGGCTACTGATTATTAATTACTTTTCCAGAGGGTTTTTTTTTTTGCTTTATTTCAATGTTAAAGGGAATCTTGATATTTTATTAATAAAGAAAGAATAAATATTCTTGAAGAAATTTTATAAAAACCTTATGTATCTAAGTGTAAACTAAGAAAAATGCTGTTGTTGATGAAATGTGAACCCTATTGTGCATCTAAAAATGATTTTGAAAGAACCATCTCTTGTCAGATAGTGGTGACACATGCTTTAATCCCTCCACTTGGGAGGCAGAGGTAGTTGGCTCTTTGAATTCTAGGCCAGCAGATTATAGGGCGAGAGTTCCAGAACAGCTAGGACTATACAAAAAAAAAAATCCTATCTCAGAAAACCAAAAATGAAACAACAAAAAAGAAATAAAATAAAATAAAATATCATCTCTGTGTTGGATAAATAAAATTCAAAAGAATTTCAAGAAGCTGGTGAAATGGTTTAACTGGTATAGGTGGATTCATGCAAGAAGCTTTAAGTTCAATCCCTAGCACTGAATAAGATGGGCATGGTGCTATTTGCCTGTAATCCCATCACTGGGGAAGTGAAAGAATATGATCAGAAGTTCAAGGTCATTTTCAACAACACAGTGAGTTAAGAGCTAGACTAAGATTCAAGAGACCATATCTATATCTATATCTATATCTATATCTATATCTATATCTATATCTATATCTATATCTATATCTATATCTATATCTATCTGAGTCAGGCATGGTAGTGTACACTGTTAAACACAGCACTTGGGAGGTGAAGCAAGATTCGGAATTCATGGTTGTCACTGGCTGCATATTGAAGTTCCATGCCAACCATGAGGAACATGAGCTCCTGTGGTTTTAAAAAATTAATTACTTTAAAAATTCTCAGCAATAACAGCTGGTGCAAAGAGAAAACAAAATAACCAATTTGGCTGCATTTAAATATTTACTGGGTGAGTAATTATTTTAAAATGGCAACTAACTTCAAGATCTGATAGGATAGAATCCCAACTCAAAACAAAAAATTGTAGGACTATGGATGTACTCAGCTGCAGAACATATGGTTAGCATATGGGGCACCCTAGGTTTGATCTCTAGTACCACAAATCTCTCTCCAATGCACTTGCACAAAACACACACACACACACACACACACACACACACACACACACACACACACCAGCCTCCTGAAACACACATGGCATCCAGAGATAGCATGCCCTGTCATTTAAATTGATGTTTAATTTGAAAATGTAAACTGTTGAGATTTCAAGAAATTGTTACCATTGTACTTCAGAAATAGATTAAGAAGTGGACCTATGATGGATATTAGATTTGTAGATTTAGTCTGTTCCTTGGGAAGACTATACAATGGGACAGTGATGAATAAACACTATGACAGTCTACTTTCCTTTGCTGTATTAAATACCCAAGAGAAATCAGAGGAAATGTTTATTTTCTATTCAGTTTTAAGGATTTCAATCCACGGTTTCTTGGCCTGATGACTTTGGGCCTGTAATGAGAGCATGGTGAAATAAACCTGTTCACTTCTGGGTTCAGTATCTCTTACAAGTCCATGCCTCCACTAGCCTACCTTTCATTAACTGAACCCTATATTCCAAAGGTTACACCACTTCCAAGCTGGAGGCCAAGCCTTCAACACAAGAGACTGGAGAAGTTGGATGGGAGACTTTTTTTTTTTTTTTTTGGTTTTTCGAGACAGGGTTTCTCTTTGTAGTCCTGGCTGTCCTGGCACTCACTTTGTAGACCAGGCTGGCCTCGAACTCAGAAATCCGCCTGCCTCTGCCTCCCGAGATGGGAGATATTTAAGATACAAACCATAGCAAAGAGTTTAAAAGCCACAGTAAAATTATTACAATTGATTGAACTTTGTTTTCTACTTTTAATAAAAGTCAAATCAATATAGAATACATCCAGTATTTCAATGGAAGTTTAAATATTTTGGTTTAATAAAGTATTATAATAATAAACTATATAATGTAGATAAAATATTTTATCTTCATAGTTCATGATGCTTTTGTGGAACTATAAATAAAATGTAACACTAGGTGTCCCATAGTTTTCTGTGGAATTATTTATTCTAAAGTATATTTTTATACTTTAAGCATTTCATACATGAATATAATGTATTTTGATTAGATTCACCTTCAGTCATTCCCTTAATTCCTCTTAGATCCATCTTCTATCTCCCTACCCCTGCCACCCAGTCCAATTTGTGCTGCTCATATACTAACGGATATAAGGCCATCCTCTGAAGCATGGTTGACTAACCAGTGACCATATCCATAAAGATAACTAACTGCCTTTCCCTACATTAGAATGTTCCATGTTCTTAAAAGCTTTATTCCATGAGTGAAACATGGCACTTAGCAGATCAATAGGGTACTGTATTTCTAACACCAATTAATGGCTGGATGTCATAACACAGACATGAGAAATGAAATTGGTACACAGTGGTAGTAACAGATGGTAGTAGTCCATACAGATGGTAGTTTGTGCTATATTAATAACCTTGTAAAATGTAGGAAACATAATTATGTTTCATATTCCTAATATCATATAAATTATGATACAGATAAAATACACTACAGGTTCTGGAATTCATTGGGTGTATATTTTGGCTAACCATGTTTTTTGATAGCTTTTCGATTACCAAATGATTTTTTACTATGGAGCACCATCTAGAGGAAATGTAGGAAAAAAAATACTAAGCAGAAAGTGAGTAAAATAAAAATTAAATGAAAAGCAGTCAGCCAGGTGCGATGTATCATGACTGCAATGCTATCTCTTAGGAAGTCAAAGCAGAAGGATCACAAGTTCCAGGCCAGACTGGGCTCCATAGTGGGCTCCAGATTAGCCTGTGTTACATTGTGAAACTGTGCCTCAAAAAATAAAATAAAATAAACAACTAAGCTTAACAAAGCAACACTTGTAAGATTATATATAGCTTTGAAGTTCTTTTCTTACTGAACTACCAATTAGTTTTTATGTTAAGTTATGAAGCTTGGAGAAATGGTTAAGAGCACTGGCTGCTCTTTCAGATGATCTGGGTTCAATTCTCAGCAACTACACAGCCACTCACAACTGTCTGTAACTCCCATTCCAGGCATCAGATACCCTCACACCGACATGCATGCAGGCAAAACACCAATGTGTGTGTATATATACATATATTTAAAGTATTTAAAAAGAGAGATAAAGTACACAGGCAATGCGCCTACCTAATATATACAAAGCCCTGAGAATGATCTTTAGCAACCCTCCCCAACATATAAAAAAGGGATCCTTAAAAATACCTATACGTTGTTTCATATATTTTTTTGTTATTTCTTTTCTTTTAAAATATTTTTATTAGGTATTTTCCTCATTTACATTTCCAATGCTATCCCAAAAGTCCCCCATACCCTCCCCCCCACCCCCCTACCCACCCACTCCCACTTTTTGGCCCTGGCGTTCCCCTGTACTGGGGCATATAAAGTTTGCAAGTCCAATGGGCCTCTCTTTCCACTGATGGCCGACTAGGTCATCTTTTGATACATATGCAGCTAGAGTCAAGAGCTCTGGGGTACTGGTTAGTTCATATTGTTGTTCCACCTATAGGGTTGCAGATCCCTTTAGCTCCTTGGGTACTTTTTCTAGCTCCTCCATTGGGGGCACTGTGATCCATCCAATAGCTGACTGTGAGCATCCACTTCTGTGTTTGCTAGGCCCCGGCATAGTCTCACAAGAGAGAGCTATATCTGGGTCCTTTCAGCAAAATCTTGCCAGTGTGTGCAATGGTGTCAGTGTTTGGAAGCTGATTATGGGATGGATCCCTGGATATGGCAGTCTCTAGATGGTCCATCCTTTTGTCACAGCTCCAAACTTTGTCTCTGTAACTCCTTCCATGGGTGTTTTGTTCCCAATTCTAAGAAGGGACAAAGTGTCCACAGTTTGGTCTTTGTTCTTCTTGAGTTTCATGCGTTTAGCAAATTGTATCTTGTATCTTGGGTATCCTAAGTTTTGGGCTAATATCCACTTATCAGTGAGTACATATTGTATGAGTTCCTTTGTGATTGGGTTACCTCACTCAGGATGATGCCCTCCAGGTCCATCTCCATCCATTTGCCTAGGAATTTCATAAATTCATTCTTTTTAATAGCTGAGTAGTACTCCATTGTGTAAATGTACCACATTTTCTGTATCCATTCCTCTGTTGAGGGGCATCTGGGTTCTTTCCAGCTTCTGGCTATTATAAATAAGGCTGCTATGAACATAGTGGAGCATGTGTCCTTCTTACCGGTTGGGACATCTTCTGGATATATGCCCAGGAGAGATATTGCGGGATCCTCCGGTAGTACTATGTCCAATTTTCTGAGGAGTTATTTCTTTTCTTTTTTTTTTTTAAAGATTTATTTATTGATTATATGCAAGTACAGTGTAGCTGTCTTCAGACACTCCAGGAGAGGGCGCCAGATCTTGTTACGGATGGTTGTGAGCCACCATGTGGTTGCTGGGATTTGAACTCTGGACCTTCCGAAGAGCAGTCGGGTGCTCTTACCCACTGAGCCATCTCACCAGCCCGTTATTTCTTTTCTTAAGACAAGATCTCATGTAGACCAGGCTAGCCTTTAACTCTCTGCAGTGGAAGATGAAATAAATTCCTGATCCTGCTGCTTTCAGCTCCAAAGGCTATGCTTACAAATACATGTTACTATGCTCAGCTTTTGTTTCCATTCTTCCCAAGAGAGGTTCTACAATCCAGATCTCTTTAGTATATCAGAGATGTAAAGGACATTAGAAATCCTGTGTTCTGCTCCCGTCATTACTAAACAGGGAACATGAGACAAAGTTTAGAAATAACTTGGTCAGTGTTAAGATATTAATGATAGAATCAGAAATTAGATTTCTGGACTCTACGGAGGACACTAATGTCAAATTGTTCCTATACAGATTTAATAGCAATTTCTCATGATTGTTGTAAGGATTAAAGTGAGATAATTTATTCAGCATCCAGCAAAAAAAAAAAAAAATAGCTACTAAATGTCTTAACTAAAGACAATTCCAAAAAGTAAGAAATTTATATTACCTTTTCAAACATGATTTTCTCTCTCTTATCCCTGCTATTTGAAGGAGAGTGACTATGACATGTGTAGAGGCAGGATAAAATGTAAAGACAAAGGGTTTATTTTGAATATTAGAATAGAGGTAATTGGGGTTACCTTGTTTCTTTGCTTACCTGTTTGTTTTGAGACAGGGTTTCACTACGTATCCCAGATGCAGCCTGGCCTGGAACTCACTATATAGACCAGGCAATCCTCATAGACATTTACCCACATCTGCTTCCCTGGTGCTGATATAAAAGGTATGTGCCACCATGTGTAACATTAATCTCAAACAGCAGTGCAGTGGACCCAGCAAGGGTTCTTACTCTCCTTAGTAGACAAATGCCTAAAGACATTATTGACCCCAAACTGGGTACAATTTTGTTTCACATCTAGTGGGAAGAGGACACAGATACTATAAAATATCCTCATATGCATGTGACAGCTCCCAACCAACATATACACAAACCACAGAGAATTATGTGGCCCTGTGTCAATAGTGATAAGAAGTTCTGGATTCATGTACAGAAGTTAGCTAGAACAATAAATATATGTTTATTTAAATGTATCAAATATTTAGTGGTAATAAACCACTGATTAAAAAGAGTGTTCTTGCCAGGTGGTGGTGCCTTTAATCCCAGTACTCAGGAGGCAAGGAGGACCTCTGTGAGTTCAAGGTTGGCCTGGTCTATAGAGCAAGTTCCAAGACAACCAAGGCTATACTGAGAAACCCTGTCTAAAAACAAATATACAACAAAAAAGTGTTCTTCGGTTAAGTATTACAAGTCAGAATGTATTATGTCCTAGATAAATGTTCCATTTGCTTCAAAATGTGGCCACAATACCTAGGAACCTTTCTAAGAACCTTTCTGGCATCTCAGCCTTTCTATTGGCTCATTTTGATTTCTTACCATTTCTTGTTATTTAAGTAGAAGTAAGTTATCATAAAGCTTTAGAAGCTGTCCTTTTATCTCCAAGAACTTACAGTCCCACTGAGAAAGCTCATCTAACATTCACAAGGCCCTAAGTGCAATCAGAAAAGATAATGCATCCAGAAATCTCTACAATGTCACAATACCTACCACTGAACAATCCTATCTTGTTTACCACTTAGTGTCTTTGGTCTATTACAATATCTGGCAACAAAAAGTATTGAATAAATATTTTAATATGTGAATTCTCATTAGTGTGCAAGTTATAATAGTATATGGATAAATTAAATTAATGACTGCTCTGCAGAGATGACTCAGTGCACATTGTTCTTTTAGAGCAGTAGTTTTCAACTTTCCTAATGCGGTGACACTTATAAAATCCTTCATGTTGTGGGGACCCTCAACCATAACGTTATTTTTGTTGATACTTCATAACTTTAATTATGCTACCATTATGAATCATAATGGAAATGTCTGTGTTTTCTAATGATCTTTGATGACTCTTGTGAAAAGGTTAGACAATGTAGAAAGGGTTGCGACCCACAGGTTGAGAACTACTTTTGTAGAGTACTTACATACTGTTCACAGAACCCACAAAACTCACAACCATCTGTAACTTTAACTCATGGGTATCTGTCACCGTCTTTGGCTTCTCGAGGTATCTAAAATCCCATGTGCGTGCGCGCACACACACACACACACACACACACAATTAAAAATAATAAAATCTTTTAAAAACAAAGATTAACTTTATATGAGGAAGAAATAGTATGATTATAGTACTAAAAAGAGGTCAGGAATGTTTCCTTAAATGGAAGACATGAAATCAGATACAAAACTGAATTGTTAGAGAGGATAAGGTTTGTTGTTTCAGTATAGAGACAACACAGACAACGATGAAGGAGTAATAACAGAGGTGACATTATATATATATATAAAGTAAACATAATATATATATGTTTCTATATATATAAAGTAAACATAATATGTGACCCATGTGGCTGAGAAATGACTCAGTGGTAAAGAGCATATACTAGCATATACTACTTGTCTTAGGGTTTCTACTACTATGAAGAGACACGGTGACCAAAGCAACTCTTATAAAGAAAACATTTCATTGGGGCTGGCTTACAGTTTCAGAGGTTGAATCTATTATTCTCATGGCAAGAAGCATGGCATGGCAGCATCCAGGCAGACATGGTCCTGGAGAAGGAGCTGAGAATTTGACATCCAGATCCTTCACCAGAAAAATGAGAGAGAAATCACTGGGGTTGGCCGTCTTGAACATCTGAAACCTCAAAGCCCAGCCCAGTGACACATTGCCTCCAACAAGGCCATAACTACTCCAAGAAGGCCACTCCCTCAGGTCCTATGGGGGCCATTATCATTAAAACCCCCACACTACTTTAGCAGAAGACCTGAGTACAATTCCCAGAACCCATGTTGAACAGCTAAAACTACTTGCATTTCTATCTCCAAGGGATATTCTGGCCTCCATGGGAACCTACACTTATATGCATATACCCACACATGACACATATAATTAAAAATAAATTTTAAAGATAAATAAATTAGAAAACCATATGAGTCATATAGTGGTGCAGAAAATCAAAAGATTAGAAATTGAGAACCATAAAGAAGAGAACAATATTCAAGTGTGTGTGTGATGGTGGAGCAATGTTTTATTTTGTTTGATATATATTAGCACCATGTAGCCTATGCTTGGCCTTGATCTCAGCTTGAAATGTGTTTTACCCACTTTTTACTAATGCATAAATAGTAAATTTGAGGTTGGAAGAATATTGGGGAAAAAAAAAACTTCTGCCAAAGAAACATAGCAATAAAATGACTCCAAGTGACATTCTGGTTTACTCATAGATCAGTGCCTCGTTCAGCCATCACCAGAGAAGCTTCTTCTTGAAGTAGGTGGGGAGTAACACAGACACCCACAGCTGTACATTTTGCAGATAGTGAAGTCCTTTGGAGCATTTAGTACTTAATGAGACGTTTTCATTAAAGCCAGCCCCTTGGGCTCCAGGAGCCATGTGAAAGAGGAGATGGAAGATTGGAATAGCCAGAAGAGATGGATGTGTGTAAGGGAACCGTGTCCTCCAGACACAACAGGCCCAAGGCATATGTGAATTCATAGACTATACCAGCGTGCATAGGGCCAGTACAGGTTCAAGCCACACAGGGTCCCAGCACTGAGGTGAGAGTGGAGATGAGCTTTGACTCCTAACCAAGAAGCTCTATGAAATTGATGTTCATTTTGAAAGGAGAAATTAATTTTCTCTGAGTATATTAGCCATAATTCAGCATAGGCTCCATGCCCAAGAATTGGGCCAACACAAAATGAACTCAATGGTATTTTTGTAGACATTTTGTCTTATTTAGCTTTCTGCAGTTTTTTTTTTGTCTTATTATATTTTTGTTCCTGATTTTGTATTTTTGTGTGAGAGTGATTACTTTTGGTTTTAGTTTTGTTTTCTGTTTGTGTTTTTTTATGCACAACCCTTTTTTATTTTGTAACTAAATGTGGTTGTTAAACCAATTGTTTTGAGAATAAAAACTGTACAATAAAAAAATAAAATAAAATGGCAAAGAACTACTAGACATGACATGGTGATTTATTTCAGGGAAGACACAAGATAGTTTAGTCAGATTTTCTTCCATGCTCCGCGATCACTGAAAGATTCTAGTAGATGTAAAAGTGGAAAAATTGCCTGGTAATCCCGGGCTGTAGAAGATAAACAAACCTAACTGGGGGGCTGGGGGAAAGACAAGGAATCTTACTTGGTTTTTTTTGCTTGCTTTTGTTTTTAAACAGAGAAAGAAAAAAAGAAAGAGTGTGACCCTGAGTGGGAAGGAGGAAGGGAGGATTTAGGAGAAGTTGAGAGAAGAAAAACCATGATCAGAATATATTAACATTTTTTTTTCAAAAAATCTATTGCAGGGCAGATCAAGAAAGAAAATGATGTCACATTCAATGATTGATGATACTATCTGAAAACAGATCAGAAAACACTATTTCCTATGCATGCCATAGCTTGAGAACTCCTCATTATCAATACACCCAACTAAGTAGTGAAGTAAACAAAACTGAGAAAACATGGTGCTATGTACACCAGGAGGTCATACATGGCTAGTTACTTGTCATATAACACTGACAGTGTGAAAGGCTCAGATAATAAAAGTTTAGTCATACACCATATATCCTGCAAAGAAAATCACCTGAAGCAAATTCATTCATTTTGAGGGCATGATATTTAAAAACTAAAAATTCTTAAAGGGTGCTGCCATAGGGTGCAGGTGGGCAGAAGATACCTAGGAGCCACTATGTTGAGTAAGTAAATGGTAGAGAGATGGGAGAGAAGAAGGTTTGAGCACTATGAAGAAAAGTGAAACTGGAGATGTGAAGATAATACAGAATAGCCTGATGTGAGTAGCCTGTTCTGCCACCTAAGGCCATAGTGATATCATGGCTCAGCCTCCCACTAAGGACCATTTCTGGGTCCCTAGCCCTGCAGCATCAGGGCTCTGTGTCAATGTCTATACTCTTTTTTTTATTGGATATTTTCTTCATTTACATTTCAAATGTTATCCCCTTTCCTAGTTTCCTCTCCGAAAGTTGCCTATAACCTCCCCCACCCTGCTCACCAACCCACCCACTCCCACTTCCTGGCCCTGGCATTCCCCTGTACTGGGGCATATAATCTTCACAAGACCAAGGGCCTCCCCTCCCATTGATGGCCAACTAAGCCATCCTCTGCTACATATGAAACTAGAGACACAAACTCTGGGGAGTACTGGTTAGTTCATATAGTTATGTTACCACCAAAGGTCATGAAGATGTCCCTGGTCTGTGTTGCTGCTTTGGAGCCATGTTGATGTCCCAAAGCTGCTCAGAGATGGTCCTGCCCCTCACTGGCTGTAGCACTCAGGTGATCTGGCCCCTAGGGTATAAGGTCATGAAAACTGTTCCCACATCTTGCCATGGCAGTGCTAGAGAGCTGGCCCCAACGGTATAAAAGCAGAAGATCTTGTCCCACCCCTTGCCTGCTACCAGTAGCTGGCCTTGTTCTTCCTTAGAGCAAAGCAGGAAAGCTGACCCTGGCAGGGTGAGTGCAAGAGAACTGGCAGGCTGACCAACTCAGCTACCAACAAGGCCCAGATGCAGAGCTTTGAGTTAGCCCACCCCAACATCTACCTCATCTATGAACTGCTAGAGTTCTTGAAGGCACTGATCCCGAAGAAGCAACATTACAGGATCTCCATGGCACAGAACATCTGAGAGAAGTCTTCATGAGGATCCAGTATTGATAGTGTAGCAGAAGCCAGAGGCCTCAAACCAGACCAATGACTCACTGCTATGAACACTTGAAAGTAGAGCTGTTTGAGGTAAGTGGTATACTGTATAACACATTGTAACACACCACAGATTCCAAAGAGAGATTTTGTTTAATTTTGGGTGGGAGGTTGCAAGGGCAGAGGGCAAATATGAAAAGACAAGGAGATGAATGGGATTGGGATGCATGATGTGGACTTCACAAAAGGAGCAATATATATGTATATTATATGTATATTTTAATTTTCAAATGACCATATTAAAAGGAAATATGTACTCAGAAAAAAAGAATATATTAACTTTTTTTTCAACAAAAAGGACTATAAACTGAAACCTTAGAACATATTGCTTCAACTACGACTGAATCACCTTTTTCCCTAACTCTGGCTAGCCTATCTGGAAATTTAGGATCTGAACGAAGTGTAGTTTTCCTAAAATACCACATTCGCTGTGACTTGTAGTCCTTTGTAACTGTTGACCCCTTTTGTCTGGAATTGTCTTTTCAAGTTTGGCATTTACCTTCCGGTTGTAAACTCCTCCTCATCTGTCGAGACTTCAAGCCTATACTTACCTTTTACATTCTTTTGGAAGCACTCTCTGCCCTTCTCCAAAATTTAATAGTTTTCATGCTCTTATAATACAATCTACTTCAATTACAGCACTTACCACACTTTACAGTATTTTTTTTAACTTACAAATATTTTGTCGTGTACAACACATGTACTTTGCTCACCTTTTAATTTTTATCATCATCCTGTCTGGCATATACTACATATTCAATATCTATTGAAATAAAAATAAAAGAATGATCAAGGCTGGATAGATGAGTCAGGAGTTAAGAGTACCTACTTCTCTTGCATAGGACCTGAGTGTGGTTCCCAGTACCCACATCTGGCAGGTCATAGCTTCCTTTAACTCCAGCTCTAGTGGCATCCAGCATCTCTGGTCTGTGGAAGACTGTGCACATACATATAAGAAGGCACACAAACATACACAAAATAAAAAATAATGCAAGTAAATCCAAACAAAAGATTAATCGAGAACTAATTAATTCAGAAGCACTATTAAGACTAAAAATATAAGTTGGATTTCCTTAAATCAAAGAAGATAGCTAAAATCAAGAGAATACTTAGAGATGAGAAACGAATAGAAACTATTACCTTGAAAATATTCACACTTTAGTAATGCAGGCTAAATAATCTGAGCAGAAAAGAGAGAAGAAAAAATATACAAAAAATTTAGTAATACTGATCAATGAACAAACCAGTATAGTAACATAAAAACTTATGATAAAGTGTCAAAAAGCTTTTTCCCCATGCAGCAAAAACAGAAGGGAAGTTGGTGAATTACATAGCTTATTTTTTCCAGTAGTAGTGCTTGATTGCACAGTTAAAGAGTGAATTATTCTGAAAAGCAGATATATCTGTATTAATATAGTTCATATTAAGAAATAGAAACTACACAATGATGTGAGGATAAATATAAGAAAAGGAATATTTGGGGCTGTGGATACAGCTCAGTGGTACAGTGTTTGCTAAGATGTAAGCCTCTGCATACAATACCCAGCACCGAAGAAAATGGTTATGTATAAGAATATGGGAATAAGAAAGGTTTGGCAAGAAATAAGTAAGAAAACATTTCAAGAATGAAGAAATTGCAGAAAGGCACCCAAGGAAGACAATTCCCTTTTAACTAAGATTTAGGATTGAGATTAAGACCATGTTGAACTGCAGGGTGGTAATATCTTATCCTAGAATTGCCCCCTAAGGGTGGGTGCCAGGTTTCTGAGGGTTGTTCAGATGGAATGGGAGATATCTCAATTAACTCTCTGTGAGGAAGGTGTAGGGGTGAGGACAAACGAAGATGCAAGAGGTAAGCACTGCCTAAGGTTGCAAACCCTTGTTATCTGGGAGGCCACATGTGACTACTCCAGGACAACTAGAGAGCTAGCCATATCTCAGAAGCTAAACTCTGAGGAATCCATGTGGTTTTGAATCCAGGTAGACTTAAAAGTAATGTGTCTTGTAAGAAAGACTGCTGAGATACAGGTGCCTGCATGTGAGAGCAAGAGCAAGCGATTGCTCAGTGAAAAAACGATTTTAAGGCAAAGTTCATTTTGTCCTCAGAGAACCAGAGCCTCCACAAAACAACTTTAAAAAAGGAGAAAATATATAGTATCTAGAAGAACTGAGAGCCAAAAGGAATGAGGATGTGTTAGATGAATCCTTGTATCATGAAGAAAATGTGAGACATAATACTTGCATCTTTAGTGAATAGGAATTGAGAATTGCAATTGAAATAATGGTATAGAAATAAAGAGATTATAGTGGTAGAATTTTTACATGTAGGGCAAGTCTATCCATTGTATAGAATTTTTCTAAAAGCCTTTAAACAATTGTGTGATTTCCCCCCTAGAGTCAGTCAATGAAAGAACCAAGATTAGAACAATGTTTTTTTTTTCTTCTTCTGCCTCACATTATTATTCTATCATGCTGAGAAAGAGCTGTTTTGAGAGAAGTAGAACTAGTAGTGAGCTCATCAGAATTTCAAAGGACAGCCATAAAAATGCACTTTGATGTTAGCTCAAGTGGAAAGCAGGCTTAGTCAGGTAAGAAATGCACATCAGACATTCTTAGGGCAATTTTAGTATGTAATACATTTTTTAAGAAGAGTAGGTATTTGGAGAGCAAGTGAGTTCACTTCTATTACAGGGTTTAAAAGTTCAAAACAAGCTGATTTGGGTAGTTTTATACCGGTGATCCTAGCACTTGGGAAGCTGAGACAGGACGATTGCTAAGTTTAAGGCCTATCTGGGATATGGTGCATTGCAGATCAGTCTGAGATGAAATATAGGATCAGACCATGTCTCAAACAAAATTGAACTTAATGAGTAATGTGGACTTTGATGGATTTTAAGGTTAATTAAGGTACAATATCAGACAACTGAGAAATGGATGGATGGTGGCATGTACTGAATGATTTACCAGAATTACTTGGAATACACTGTGAGATTTTTTTTTTTGTAATGATTTAGTATATACAGAATATTTAATTCCACAAGATGCTGAATTCCATAATATTTTGAATATTAAAATTCTACCTTAGTAGGATTGACCTGTGTGTTTTTAAGATGTCAATTTATTGACATAAAACATATATAGAAATTGAATATATGTGTGTATCAATATATAGTGAACCTAGCAATTTCCCTAAAACTTAACAAATTTTTGTTTTGTTTTGTTTTGTTTTTTTGTTGTTGTTTTTGTTTTTTCAAGACAGGGTTTCTCTCTGTAGCCCTGGCTGTCCTGGAACTCACTCTGTAGACCAGGCTGGCCTCAAACTCAGAAATCCGCCTGCCTCTGCCTCCAAAGTAATGGGATTAAAGGTGTGCGCTGCCACTGCTTGGCAAAAAGTCTCCTTTTATTTCTTGGGTCAAAAGCAGAATACTGTAAAATCAATTAAGTAAAACCAAAATTGACAATTCTTTAGACATGAATATAATTTTACCAGGACTGGTTTTGTTTCTAAGTGTAGTTAACATGGGGAGATGGCTCAGTAGCTAATATGTTGCTCAAGCATGAAAACCTTTGTTTGATCTTCAGTACCCATATAGAAATCTGGGTGTGGTGATGCTCATCAGGGAGAGATGTGGGTAACAGGTAGATCCCAGGAACTCATTATCCTGTCTATCCAGCCAAATTTGTGAGCTGAAGATCCTATGAGGGAGCTTTAACAAAACAAACAAACAAAAAGCCCAAAAAACAAAGTGGTAGCTATGAAATCACATACGCATGTATATTACATATATATGTACAAATGTATATACATATGCAATATTATTTGGACTAATTAGGTTGTATTTATACATTTAGAAATATATATGCATACACATATATATGAAATATCTCAAATATATTATATATATATATATATATATATATATACACACACACACACACATATGTATTTATGTATAAAACAATAAAGAAAAAGAGACCATGAATTTGAAAGAGAGCAAGGGACATACATGGAAGGGTTCAAAGTCAAGAAGAAGGCAAATGATTAAAACGACTTATAACACATTTCAATTTCTAAAATTAATTAAGAAAATAAAACCAATGAAGAGTAACAGAAGACATTTGATGTCATCCTCTGGCCTCCACATGTATTCACCTATACATGCACACACATATGCACGCACAGATAACACACAAACACACTCCATTAAAGTCATAATTTTAAAATTTAATATTAATGAATAAATCCTTAAAGTATGACTATTAATTTATTTTACCAATACTATATAATATCTATCCAAGAAAAGGGGAAATTTTTCCTAGCACTTGGCATATGGAGGCAGAAGGACCAAAAGTCAAAGATCATCTTTGGTTAATAGTTCAGGTCTAGACTGGAGTACATGAGACCCTGCCTTAAAAACATTCTTATTCAATAGTATCTTAAAATGATCTAGAAAAAGTTTGGCACAAAAGCAGGACTGACTCAAAATGAAAATATTGATTTGTACTAAGAAGTATATTACTGCTCTGTGTACCTTCCCTGCTAGAGAGCTTGCCCCCAGGGAATGCTCTGACCCTAGGACTCAAGGGAGATCTCCATTTTGTCTCTAGTGACTCTCTAAGGCAGGACCACTACGAAGCACACAGGCCTCAGAAGCTACAGAACAGCTGGGAAGGGTCCAAAGGGCCTAAATCTGCACCCAGGAGGTGGAGCTGTTCCACAGCCCTCTGTGCACTGGTCTTGCCAGGAGAGACCTGGTCTCCCAGGAGTGCTGACCTCAATCTGTACTACAGAGCAATTGTGAAAAAAACTGCATGGTACTGGTACAGCGACAGAGAAGTAGACCAATGGAATACAGACTCAAAGGAGGAACAAGCTCCAGCCAGAGACTGCAAGAACATCTAACACCAGACATTACCAGATGGCAAAAGGCAAATGCTAGAATCTTACCAACAGAAACCAAGACTGCTCACCATCATCAGAACCCAGTTCTCCCACCAGAGTGAGTACTGGATACCCCAATACACTGGAAAAGCAAGACTCGGATTTAAAAACATATCTCATGATGACGATAGAGGATTTTAAGAAGGGCATTAATACCTCTTTAAAGAAATACAGGTACACAGCTAAACAGGTAGAAGCCCTTAAAGAGGAAAAACACACACACACACACACACAAACACTTAAAGATTTACAGGAGAACACAGGTAAACAGGTAGAAGCCCTTAAAGAAGAAACACAAAAAGTCCCTTAAAGATTTACAGGAAAACACAAACAAGCAGGTGAAGGAATTGAACAAAACCATTCAGGACCTAAAAATGGAAGTAAAAACAATAAAAATCACAAAGGGAGACAACACTGGAGATATAAAACCTAGGAAAGAAATCAGGAGTCAGAGATGCAAGTATCACCAACAAAATACAAGGCATAGAAGACAGAATCTCAATTAAAGAAGATTCCATAGAAAACATTGACAAAAGAATCAAAGAAAATGCAAAATGCAAAACGATCCTAACTCAAAACATCCAAGAAATCCAGGAAACAAAGATAAGACAAAACATAATAATAATAGATATAGATGAGAATGAAGAATTTCAACTTAAAGGACCAGTAAATATCTTCAACAAAATTGTAGAAGAAAACTTCCCTAACCTAAAGAAAGAGATGCCCATGAACAAGAAGGCTACAGAACTCAAAATAGTTTGGACCAAAAATAAATTCCTCCCCTTACATAATAGTCAAAACACCAAATGCACTAAACAAAGACAGAATATTAAAAGCAGTAAGGGAAAACGGTCAAGTAATATATAAAGGCAAGCTTATCAGAATTACACCAGACTTCTCACCAGAGACTGTGAAAGCTAGATGATCCTGGACAGATGTCATACAGATCCTAAGAGAACACAAATGCCAGCCCAGGCTACTATACCCAGCCAAAATCTCAATTACCATAGATGGAGAAACCAAAGTATTCCATGACAAAACCAAATTTACACAATATCTTTCCAGGAATCCAGTTCTTCAAAGCATAATAAAGGGAAAACTCCAACACAGGAGAGAAACTACTCCCTAGAAAAAGGAAGAAAGTAATCTTTCAACAAACCTAAAAGAAGATAGCTATATGAACAGACTCCCAACTCTAACAACAAAAATAACAGGAAGCAACACAAACTTTTCCTTAATATCTCTTAATATCAATGTACTCAATTCTCTAATAAAAAGACATAGACTAACAGACTGGCTACATAAACAAGACCCAACATTTGGCTACATACAGGAAACCCACATCAGGGACAAAGACAGACATCACCTCAGACTAAAAGGCTGGAAAAAAATTTTCCAAGCAAATGGTCCCAAGAAACAAGCTGCAGTAGCCATTTTAATATTGAACAAAATCGACTTCCAACCCAATGTTATCAAAAAAGACAAGTCAGGGCACTTCATACTCATCAAAGGTAAAATCTATGAAGATGAACCCTCAATTCTGAATATCTATGCTACAAATGCAAGGGCAGCCACATTCATTAAAGAAACTTTAGTAAAGCTCAAAGCACACATTGCACGGCACACAACAACAATAGGAGATTTCAACACCCCACTCTCATCAATGGACAGATCCTGGAAACAGAAACTAAACAGTGACACATTGAAACTAACAGAAGTTATGAACCAAATGAATTTAAACAGATATCTGTAGAACATTTTATCCTAAAACAAAAGAATATAACTTCTTCTCAGCACCTCATGGTAACTTCTCCAAAATTGACCATATAATTGGTCACAAAACAAGCCTCAACAGATACAAGATTGAAATAATCCCATGCATCCTATCAGATCACCATGGACTAAGGGTGATCTGCAATAATAACATAAATAATAGAAAGCTAACATACACATGGAAGTTGAACAACACTCTACTCAATGATAACTTGGTCAAGGAAGAAATAAAGAACAAAATTAAAGACTTTTTAGTGTTTAATGAAAATGATGCCACAACATACCCAAAATTATGAGACACAATGAAAGCAGTGGTCAGAATAAAATGCACAGCAGCTCTGAGTACTTCCAAAAAGAAACTGGAGAGAGCATACACAAGCAGCTTAACAGCATACCTAAAAGCTCTAGAACAAAAGGAAGCAAATTCACCCGAGAGGAGTAGACAGCAGGAAATAATCAAACTCAGGGCTGAGATCAACCAAGTGGAAACAAAAGGAACTATTCAAAGAATCAACCAAACCAGGAGCTGGTTCTTTGAGAAAATCAACAAGATAGATAAACCCTTAGCCAGCTAGAGGGCACAGGGACAGTATCCTAATTAACAAAATCAGAAATGAAAAGGGAGAAAACAACAGAATCTGAGAAAATCCAAAAGATCACCAGATCCTACTACAAAAGGCTATACTCAACAAAACTGGAAAACATGGATGAAATGGACAAATTTCTAGACAGATACCAGGTATCAAAGTTAAATCAGGAACAGATTAATGATGTAAACAGTCCATAATCCCTAAAGAAATAGAAACAGTCACTAATAGTCTCCCAATCAAAATAAAAATCCCAGGACCAGGTGGGTTTAGTGCAGTGTTCTATCAGACCTTCAAAGAAGACCGAATACCAATAATCCTCACACTATTCTACAAAACAGAAGCACACCTAAAAATAATAAAAGCAATCTACAGCAAACCAGTAGCCAATATTAAACTAAATGGAGAGAAACTTGAAGTAATCCTCCTAAAATCATGGACCAGACAGGCTGCCCAATCTCTCCCTAACTGTTCAATATAGTACATGAAATCCTAGCCAGAACAATTAAGACAAAGAGAGAGAGAGAGAGAGAGAGAGAGAGAGAGAGAGAGAGAGAGAGAGAGAGAGAGAGAGAGAGAGAGAGAGAGAGAGAGCAAAGGGATACAAATTAAAAAGGAAGAAGTCAACATATTACTATTTGCAGATGATATGATAGTATACATAAGTGACTTCAAAAATTCCACCAGAGAACTCCTAAACCTCTTAAACCACTTCAATGAAGTTGCTGGATATAACATTAACTCAAACAAACCAGTGGCCTTTCTTTTCACAAAGGATAAGCAGGCTGAGAAAGAAATTAGGGAAACAATACCCTTCACAATTGTCACAAATAATGGAAGATACGTTGGTGTGACTCTAACTAAGGAAGTGAAAGATCTGTAGCTGATAAGAAGTTCAAGTCTCTGAAGAAAGAAATGGAAGAAGATCTCAGAAGATGGAAAGATCTCCCATGTTCATGGATTGGCAGAATTGATATAGAAAAAATGGCCATCTTGCTGAAAGTAATCTACAGATTCAATGCAATTCCCATCAAAAATCCAACTCAATTCTTCCCCGAGTTAGGAAGGGAAATTTGCAAATTCATCTAGAATAATCAAAAACCTAGGGTAGCAAAAACTATTCTCAACAATAAAAGAACCTCTGGTGGAATCACCATCCCTGACCTCAATCTGTACTACAGAGCAATTGTGAAAAAAACTGCATGGTACTGGTACAGCGACAGAGAAGTAGACCAATGGAATACAATCGAAGACCCAGAAATGAACCCACACATCTATGGTCACTTGGCAAAGGAGCTAAAACCATCCAGTGGAAAAAAAGACAGCATTTTCAACAAATGGTGCTGGCTCAACTGGCAGTTAGCATGTAGAAGAATGTGAAGTGATCCATTCTTATTTCCATGTACAAAGCTCAAGTCTACGTGGATCAAGGAACTCCACATAAAACCAGAGACAATGAAACTTAAAGAGGAGGAAGTGGGGACGTTCTGAACATATGGGCACAGGGGGAAAATTCCTGAACAGAATACCAATGGCTCGTGCTGTAAGATTGAGAATCAACAAATGGGATCTCATAAACTTGCAAAGCTTCTGTAAGGCAACGGACACTGTCAATAAGACAAAAAGGCCACCAACAGATTGGGAAAGGATCTTTACCAATCCTAAATCAGATAGGGGACTAATATCCAATATATACAAAGAACTCAAAAAGTTAGACTCCAGAAAATGAAATAACCGTCTTAAAAAATGGGGTACAGAGGTATACAAAGAATTCTCAACTGAGGAATACCAAATGGCTGAGAACCATCTAAAAAAAATGTTCAACATCCTTAGGCATTAAGGAAATGCAAATCAAAACAACCCTGAGATTCCACCTCACACCAGTCAGAATGGCTAAGATCAAAAACTCAGGTGACAGAAGATGCTGGTGAGAATGTGGAGGAAGAGGAACACTCCTCCACTGCAGGTGGAATTGCAAGCTCTTATAACCACTGTGGAAATCAGTTTGGAGGTTCATCAGAAAATTGGACCTGAGGATCCAGTAATACCACTCCTGGGCATATACCCAGAAGATGCTCCAACTTGTAATAAGGACACATGTTCCACTATGTTCACAGCAGCCTTATTTATAATAGCTAGAAGCTAGAAAAAACCCAGATGTCCCTCAATAGAGGAATGGATACAAAAAATGTGGTACATTTACACAATGGAGTACTACTCAGCTATTAAAAAACAATGAATTTATGAAATTATTAGACAAATGGATAGATCTGGAGGATAACATCCTGAGTGAGGTAAGCAAATCACAAAAGAACACACATGATATGCACTTACTGATAAGTGGATATTAGCCCAGAAGCTCAGAATACCCGAGATACAATTCACAAAATACATGAAACCCAAGAAGTAGATAGACCAAAGTATAGATACTTTGGTATTTCTTAGAAGGGGGAACAAAATATCCATGGAAGGAATTACAGAGACAAAGTGTGGAGCAGAGACTGAAGGAATGACCATTCAGAGACTGCTCCACCTCGGGGTCAATCCCATGAACAATCACCACAACCAGACACTATTGTTGATGCCAACAAGAGCTTGCTGACAGGAGCCTGACATAGCTGTCTCTTGAGAGGCTCTGCTAGTGCCTGACAAATACAGAGGTGGATGCTCACAGCCATCCATTGGAAAGAGCACAGGGTCCCCAATGAAAGAGATAAGAGAAAAAACCCAAGGAGCTGAAGGGGTTTGTAGCCTCATAGAAGGAACAACAATATGAACTGACTGGTATCTAAAGAGCTCCCTGGGATTAAACCACAAACCAAAGAAAACTCATGGTGGGACTCATGGTTCTAGCAGCATATGTAGCAGATGATGCCCTAGTCGGTCATCAATGGGAGGAGAGGCCCTTGGTCCTGTGAAAGTTAAATGCCCCAGTATAGGGGACAGCCAGGGCCAGGAAGCATGATTGGGTGGGTTGGGGAGCAGGGGGAGGGTGGAAGGAGTAGTGGGTTTTCAGAGGGGAAACTAGGAAAGGGGATAACATTTAAAATGCAAATAAAGAAAATATCTAATAAAAATAAAAATGAAAAAATGACATAAAGTCACAGATTAACCTAATACAATAGTGGGTGACTTCAATACACATGTCCTACCAACAGACAGACAGCCCCATGCCAAAACAACAACAATAATAATAAAAGAAAAACAGAAAAAAAAAGAAGTATATTACCTAGGCATGGTGGTACACAATTGCAATCTCATCTCATCACTAGGTAGGTGTAAGCAAGCAGATGAAAAGTTCAAAGGCAGTTTCAGGTACAGAGTAAGTTTTAAGACAATCTGAGCTATATGAGACCTTATCTCGAAAATATGTGCATCAATTGGAAATATTATGTCTATAATACTCATACAGTGTGCTCTTGAATAATTTTAATGTGGCTTAAATGCATATAGGTGGGCTTGGTGGTTCACACCTATAACTCCAGAACTACAAAGGTTGAGGGAGGATGGCTGTGACTAGGTTGAGGCTAACTCAAGCTCCAGTAAGACTTTGTCTCACAAAACAAAAACAAAACACATACAACAGAGTTGATAAGAGAAATGAAGGAGCAAGAAGATGAAACTCTAAAAAAGTCAAACGGCACCAAGTCTGCGTGTCTAGCTGAGTAACACACACACACATACACATGTAGCATGCATAAGGCTCCAGGCTTGATGTTCAGCAACAAAACCACACAGAAACACAAATTCCAACAGGTTATTTGAGTAGATAAAGTCTTCCTGCACACCATGTAGCTGATGAGGACTCTGAACTTTTGGTTGTCTTAACTCTAACTCCCACGAGTTGAGATGACAGGTATGAGTCACTATGCCCAATGAAATATTTGATTTCTTTTAATAAGCCACTTCTTTCTCTTTCCATAGCATGGTAGTTTTTAAACATTCATTTATTTATTATGTGTATGTGCCACACACATGCATGCTTATGCCATGGCCAGCATATGTAGGTCAGGGGACACCTTACAGGTGTCATTCCTCTCCTTCTGCTGTGTGGGTCCAAGGGATCAAACTCAGTTCCCTGGGCTTAGTGATAAGTGCCCTTAACACACTGAACAATCTTGCCCAGCACAAAGAGCCATTTCTGATTTTAAAATGTTTTTACACTATTCCTAATAGTGTATTTTTAATCACAACAAAGACAAATCTTTTGAAAAACTATTTATTCATTTTTAGTGTGTGTGTGTGTTTGGCCTGTATATGTATATCATGAGTTTGTAGCACCCACAGAGGTCAGATATGGGCATTGGGTCCATTTATAGTGATTTAACCTTCATTCCACCATAATATCTAATTGCTACATTAATTCACCAGTTAGAAATTCAAACTATATTTAGTAAGAATGAATATAACAATTATGATATATCATAACTTTAAAATTTTAATTGTTTTAAAATGAGTATGGTATCAAATGACCATAGTTCCAGTACTTGGGAGGTAGAGGCCAGGGGTCCTAAGGAATGGAAGGTCATTTGTGGGTATATGATGAGTTTGAAGTTGACCTGGGCTGCACTAGACCCTGCCTCAATTTCTTAACTATCTGTGCCAGTGCTTTAGAGCACTGACAGCTCTTCAAGAGGACCCAGGTTCATTCCCAGTCTCTACATGGATGCTCACAACCATCAAATTGAAAACCTTTTTTTTAACTCATAGATTATTTTTTCAACTCTAAGTATGTGGTGCCCATCTCTTATCTCACATTATGGTGGAACAATCACTTCACTATTCTCTCTTCCAGCCCTTTCAACAAAGGGAAAAATGTAACCCTTTTGGCTCAGTGAGTAGAGAGAGGCAAACAAAGTAAATAGCTAATTGAAGGTTATCATGTATATAGTGTTTTGAAAGTCCAATTAAACCCATACAATAATAAATAGCATCGAATTAAACAAGTGGAAATGGTAGGCAAGGGAAAAACACCTGTTTTCAATAAGAAAGAGAACCATGTGGTACCTTCGATTTCTGCACTTGGGAGACAGAGGAAGGAATATCAGATGTTTAGCCTTCACACCAGCTATGTAGTGAGCTTAAGCAAATCTAAGCCTAGGCTCAAACAGGGGGTGGGGGAGAGGGAAATTGAGACAGAGATGGACAGAAAGAGGATAAAGAGTGGACCACATAGAACAAGGGCTAATAATATTTGCTAGTTTTGTGACACTGATCAAATATTTAGTTGAATAGAGTTTTGATTTCCCTATTTCTAAAGAGGGGATAATAAATGTGTATGATACAGGGCTTTTGTGACTACCCTCAATAATCCATGTGAATATATATCTTGGGCCTAGCATCTAGTAAGTACTATTGATCTGTATAAAGACGTTGAAATTATGAAACAAATTATAATCAACAAAAGTTTTATAGAACTTTTATAAAGAAAGAACTATCACTGTGGGGCTGGGGGTGTAGTTCAGTTTCTAGAGTGCTTGGCAAGTACACACAAGGATCTAAGTTTGATGCCCAATACTTCATAAATTGGGCACAGTGGTACTTGATTATAATATCAGCATTCAGGAGGCTGAAGCAGTGAATCTCTTTAGGTTCAAGGCAAACCTGGTTGATATACCGAGTTCTAGGTTATCCAGGCTACAGAGTGAGATCCTGTCTGAGAAAAAAAAATCAAAAGCAATAAGGGGGAAGGGAAACAAGACAAAATGTTTCTAAAGTTCCTTTAAGAAAAAGAAATTGCCATGACAAAGTGCCTGAGTTAAACAACTCAACCCTTGTATTTTGGTTCAAAGTTTAAATAGGTTTAAGTCCACAGGTAGCTGACTCCACTGCTTTTAGCTCTTTGACAAGGTAGAAACATTACAGTAGAAGGGTAAAAAAGAGTTTAACTACATATGTCACCCAGTCTTGAAACAGGAGCCAAGAGTGTCCAGTGAGAAGATATGCCTTTGAAAGGTGTACCCCAGTGACCAACTTCCTCCAACAAGGCCTCACCTCCTACTAGCACATTATCTATGAATTCATACAAATGCATTAGTTCATTGATAAGATGTCAGTGCCCTCTTGATCTGATCCTGTCTTAATAACTCAAAATGCTGGAAAACCAAGCCTTTACTATAGGAGACGTGTTCAAATAATAATGAGATGACAGCCACTGAAAAGCAGAAACACTGGTGTATGTGAAATCGAGTGTTCTCAGATGATAAAATGTAATGTAATCTAAAACAAAGAAATCACCATGGGATTGGGACAAGATAGTGTTGCTCGATTTTCATTGTCAATTTGCCACAATCTGGAATCACCTAAGAATGGTGGGAGGCTCAGTGAGGAATTGCCTAGGCCGTGTGCCCAGCACAGAATTTGTTTTTTGTTTGTTTGTTTTTTCAAGACAGGGTTTCTCTGTATAGCCCTGGCTGTCCTGGAACTCACTCTGTAGGCCTTGAACTCAGAACTCTGTCTTCCTAGTGCTGGGATTAAAGGCATGGCCTTCCCACTGCTGGGATTAAAGGCTTGGCCTTCCCACTGCTGGGATTAAAGACATGTGCCACCACTGCCCAGCTACAGAATTGTTTTAAAAAGAAAGAAAAGTAAATTTTATTAATGAAGACAAGAGGAGGAGAAAAACCAAATGAAGAATATTAAGTCAAAACAATTGTAATATGTACAAAAGGTGACTTTTCTATAATTATTAAGATGCTTAATAAGTTTTATATGTGTGATGACCATACCCATGGCTCAGCACATGATAACCAAGCCACTAAAATATATCCCAACCCCTTACTGTTTCCTTTGTGAGTAACAATTTGAAAATCCATGCGGGAATGAAGGAGAAAGTGCAAGCCAATATTAAAAGAGAAAATAATCAGAATACTATTTGGTTTTGAAATATTCAATTATGGCTCAACGAGGAAAAAATGTTAAGAACATACTGCAATCATAATTAAATTTATTAACCAAACACTGTTTTAATTAATTTTTAAGAAAATCTGATTTTATTAGTTTATCTTTATTCAATGCACCACATATTTTTAAGACCCCACTTGAGACATAATTTACATACCATAAAGATCACTGTTTGAGTAATGAATCCATCATAAGCCTTTTGCAAGGTAGTGAAGTATTTTAGGCATGAAGCTCTAGTTCCAGCTCCAGTTCAATGCTGTAAAATGTAAATTTAGGGCCAACATGGTGATTCAGGAAATGGGTAAAAAGGCTTGTCATGCAAGCCAGGTGAACTGACTTTGATCCTTGGAATCCATGTAAAGTTGAAAGGCAAGAACTGACTCCACAAAGCTATCCTGTGACCTCCACACATGGATCATAGCATCCATGTCCATACACAGGCATCCCCATGCACTAAGAAAAACTTGTTCCCTTAGATGGTTCTTTATCTATTTACAAACGTGTGCAAGCATTATCAGATGTAGTTGTAGAACACATTAGAAACACTTCCCCCACCCCAAATAATTATTATATATGCAAGCACCTACTCTTGCTCCATGTCATTAAACAATGGAAGCAGTAATCTTTTTACCTTGATAGTTCCACCTGTTCCTCACATTTCACATAATCATACTATATTTGCTCTCTTTTCTGATTAATTTCTTTCATTCAACACATTTTCAAGGTCCATCCAGGAGACAGACAGATATAGATAGATCGATAGATAGATAGGTAGATAGATAGATAGATAGGGCATATGCTGTTACTTCATTGCTTTTTATGTTAGAATACTCAATTCCATAGGTATAAAGTATCTCTTTTAATTCATTCATAAGTTGTTTCTGTTATGAAAAGTAGTATTAGAAATAACGCTGCTGTGACCTTTTTTTGTTGTTGTTGTTTTAGACAAGATCTCAGGAAACCCAATCGAGCCTTGACTTCTCTCAGTAGTTGAAGCTAGCCTTGAAATGATTCTCTTGCCTCCCCAATCTAAATGCTGAGATTAGTAGCACTTGCCACTGCAACAGATTCTGTTGTTTGTTTTGGATGCTATGAATTTTGGTGGACAACTTTTATTGTACATATTTTTCCATTCTTTTGGGTATATGGCGACAGTTTGAGTTTTTGAGCAACTACCAAACTGTTTCCACAGCTCTGTGTAAGACTACTGGTAGAAGGAAGGTACTGTTATCTTATGGTTTCAACTTGCATTTTTGTAATGAACACTGATATGTCTGTGTTCTATGTATATATTCTGCTAAGTAGATTCTTATTGCATATAACTTACAACTATTTTCTTCCTTTCATTGGGTTATCTTTTTTGTTGTTGACTTTTCAGACAGGATTTCATTGTGTAGCACTGGTGGTCCTGGAAGTTGATCTGTAGACTAGGGTGGCCTCAAAATCAGAGATTTACCTGCCTCTGCCTCCTGAGTGTTGGGATTAAAGGCCTGTGCCACTACTTCCTTCCTTCCTTCCTCCCTCCCCTTGACTCTCCCTCCCTCTTTTATGTAGGGTCTTACTTTGTAGCCATAGTCAGCCTGAACTTGATCTGTACATCAGATTGACCTCAAATTTAGAGACTTATCTGCCTTGGCCTCCACAGTGCTGGGATTAAAAGCATGTGCCTCTTTCTTTTCTTTTCTTCTCTTCTCTACCCCCCCCCCTTTTTTACAAAGAGTGGAAGGATTTATTTTGCCTCAGGATTTTAGAGTGTTCTTTCTGATTAGCAGTATAAACCTGCTTGATTAATGATCATGATTTTCTTAATATTGTTTGATGTCCATAACTGTTTCCCTCTGACAAAGGTTAATGTATCTACTTTTGCGAGTGTGTTGCTGGTGTCATAACAAAGAAACATTTGTCTAATATAAGGTAACAAACGTTGGCATTTACCTTTTCTTCAAAAATTGTATCGTTTTTTAACCTCTAGGGCTCCGGAAAAAATGAGTTAATTTCTGTTTTTATTATTGCATTATAGTAGTCTAAACTAATTTTTTTCTTGTGAAAGTCCATTTGTCCCAGCACATGTTGAAAGGGTATTTTCTTTCTTACTTTTGTATTCTCTAGGTACTGATATCAACAATGGACAACAGAGCTGCAGGCTTATTTCTGAGTTCTCAATTCTATTCCATTGATGCGTATGACTTTTTTTTTTTAATGTCAGTAACAGACTCCTCCTGATGATTGCTTTTAGTTAGTAAGGCTTGAGCATGGGAAGTGTGAACCATCCTAATTTATCCTTCTTTCCAAGATGCTCTGGCTATTCTGGGCTCCTTGTATGAATCATGCAGTTTCTGCCAAAATTCCTGCTGGGATTTGGCTACATATGCAAAGTAGATCAGATTTTACTATTATGTCTTCCAAACCATGGACATGGAATGGCTTTTTATTTCTTTAAGTGTACTTGAATTTCATTCAATACTGGTTTACAATTTTCTTTCTCTCTCTTTTTAATTTTTAAAATTTACAATTTTATTTTTAATTTTTTTGGGGACAGGGTTTCTCTGTGTAGCCCTGACTGTCATGGGAACTCACTCTGTAGACCAGGCTGGCCTTGAACTCACAGTGATCCTCCTCCTGCCTTTGCCTCCTGAGTGCTGGGATTAAAGGTGTACACCACCCCCAGGTGGCTGCTTTACAGTTTTCAGTGCATTAGTACTACATTTATTTTGTAAAACATATTCCTAAGTATTTTACTCTTTTTGATGATACTGCAAATCATAATAGTTTTTTTTTTTTTTTTTTTTTTTTTTTTTTTTTTTTTTTTTTTTTTTTTTTACAAAATCTTTACTGTTTGGCTACAGACCTGTAAGTACTATCGTGGTCACGTTTCATGCGTTGCTCTGCTCATTTGCTCTGATAAGTTTTTCATGAGTTCCTTAAGATTTTTGCTAAGTCCGTGAATTTTAAAGAAAGAGATACTTTTCCACTCCACACCAGATTTGGTTTCTGCTTTTTCTTAACTATTTAAACCTGGAAGACCTCTGCGAAGACGATGAACAGAACTAGTGAGAGAAGGGCTGCAGATGTAACTCAGCTGGTTGAGTGCTTGCCTAGGTTTTCACAAGACTCTTGCTTTTACCCCCAGGCCCCTCGGCTCCATTAAAGCAGGTATGCTGGTACATGCTACTAATCCCAGCCCTTGGGAAGTGGAGACAGGAGGATAAGAAGGCCTAAGTCACTCTGGGCTGCACAGGGAGTTTGAGGCCAGTGTGACCTCCATGAAACCCTGTCAGAAAGAAAGAAAGAAAGAAAGAAAGAAAGAAAGAAAGAAAGAAAGAAAGAAAGAAAGAAAGAAAGAAAGACAGGAAGGAAGAAAGAAAGAAAGAAAGAAAGAAAGAAAGAAAGAAAGAAAGAAAGAAAGAAAGAAAGAAAGAAAGAAAGAAAGAAAGACAGGAAGGAAGGAAGAAAGGAAGAAAAGAAATTCTACCTTAAATGGGATCTCCTGATTATAAGAGGATAGCCTTCAGTTTTTCACAATTAACTATTATATCAGCTACACCTGTTAGTAGCTTGATGCAATTCCCGCTGTAAACTAGTTTGTTAGATGTTCTGATTAGGAATGGTGGTGAATTTGGCAAATCATTTTGTGTTGATGTGTTTTCTGTTTCTGTAAAAAATGTATGAGACAAAACAATTCAAAGAATGGGTTTACCTTGGCTCAGGCTTTGAGAGGTTTTAGTGCATGGTTGCTTAGTTTCATGGATATGAACCCCTGGTAGCCCTGAAATGAAGGTTAGAGTGTATGACAGAGGAAATTTGTTCACCTTAACAAGACTAGGAAGTAGAGATAGTGGAAGGGAGAGCCTTGAGTTCCAATATCTTTTTCAAGATCATACCCTCTTTGGCCTTCTTCTACAAGGCCCTGCATTTTATTTGTTTGTTTTTATTTTTGTACATAGTTGCTGCACAAAATAGTAGCTTTCATTACAAGATGAATATCACATAGTTTACTTGTAATCTTTGCTTTCCTCATCCTTTTGCCCACAGTTCCACTTCTACTTTCATGCCATATGTATACACATATCTACATACATGCTTATGTGTGTAATCTAGAGTCTCCACATGAGGGAACATTTGTATCTCTGTGTCTGGCACATTTTGCTTAACAGGACACTTTCTTTCTCTAGTTACATTTGTTTCCTTGAATGCAATTTTGTTCTTCTTTGGGGATAATACTCTATTGTTAAAAGAAGCAGAACCCTTAAATCTATTTACTATGGCTAGTGAGACTGCTTGCTCTGTAAAATTCTTGCTATACAAGCCTCACCTGAGTTTGATTCTATTTTTAAGACAAGGTTTCTCTGGGTAGCCCTTGCTGTCCTGGAACTCACTATGTAGACTAGATTGGGCTTAAACTCAGAGATCCACCTGCCTCTGCCTCCTGAGTGCTGGGATTAAAGGCGTGAGCCACCACTGTTCCATCTGAGTGTGATGCTTGGGCTCTATAAGGTGGAAGGAGAGAGTCTACACTGTAAAATTGTCCTCTGGCCTCTACATTTTAATAAATACAAATTAAAAAATGTAATGCATAAGAATGAATCCTGTAGCTGGGCCTGTTGGTGCAAGCTTCTAATCTCAGCTTCTATAGAGGCAGAAGACTGAAATTCCAAAGCTCGCCCAGGTGTGGCAATACATGCCTGTCTGTTCAGCACTTAGCAAAAGAAGAAAAAAAGTAGAAATTCAAGGTCACCTTCGGGTGTATAGTGGGTTCAAGGCTAGTCTGAGATACTTGAGACCCTTTCTGAAACAAACAAACAAAAATCCCTGATATTTCAAGGCCTGCCTGAGCAACTAACAAAAACATAAACAAAACAAAAAACAGAGATGTAGATCAATAGAAGAGCACTTGCCTAGTATTTGGAGGAACCTGGATTTAGATTTAACTCCCAGTGCTGAAGCAGAATGAAGTAGGAGAAAGAAAAAAGAACAAAATGTGTTCTTTTTCAAGAAATCAGTGTTCTTTTTGCTATCATACTTTGGACAGAAAAGATACTGAAAAAGATAAATTGCTATGGTGGGTGGTAAATACTTTGTTACTACAAGACATGGAATTTGCATGTCTAAGTGAAAATGCCTGTAATTCTAGTACTCAGAAGGTAGAAGCAAAGTGACTGAAGCTTGACTGTAGCTACACAAGAAGACTTTGTTTCAACATATAAAAACAAATCCCCCAAAACCAAAACTATGTATCCCTGGATAAGAAGATCATAGCCTATGTTGGAATTGATTTTAGGCATCCACTGGAGGGGCTGGAATGTACTCTCATTGAATAAGGGGCAGAACTGTTATGCTCTCTAAATTCTATTCCTTTCCAGCTGGAAAACAAACAAACAAACAAACAAACAAAAAAACGTCCTTTAGTCTTTCTTGTAATGTGGCTATGCTATCAACAATTTGTTCTATTTGTTATTTATTGGGGAAACATCTGTGGTTCACCTTTGTTTTCAAAGTTAGCTTTACTAAACATAGGATTCTTGTGTGGTGCCTTCCTTCTTGTGTTACAATGACTATGCTTTCCGATTGCCTCTGGCCTCTATTGTTTTTAATAAGAAGTCTCAGGTTTTGGGTTTTTTTTTTTTTTTTTTTTTTTTTTTTTGTTCTCTCCTACTCTGTGGATCTGAGGATCCAACTCAGGCTGTCAAGTTTGCTGTAGATACTCTTAATCATCCTGAAATATGACTTTTAAAAGGATAGTATGTTCAATTCCTGGAACCCACATAAAAGTGGAAGGAGAGAACCAATGCCACAAAGCCGGCCTCTGAAAGTCACGTGTACACACATCATGCACACACATCCATACATGCATACAATAATGGCAAATAAGATTTATTTAGCCAGGTAGTGGTGGCACATGCCTTTAATCCCAGTACTTAGGAGGTAGAGGCAGGTAGATTTCTGATTTTGAGGCTAGCCTGGTCTACAGAGTGAGTTCCAGGATAACCAGGCTATACAGAAAAACCCTGTCTTGAAACCCCCTCCCTCCAAAAAAGATTTATTTAAAAATAAAGATGAGCCAGGCAGTGGTGGTGCATGCTTTTAATCCCAACACTTGAGAGGCAGAGGCACACTTGGGAGGCAGAGGCAAGTAGATTTCTGAGTTCGAGGCCAGCCTGGTCTACAGAGTGAGTTCCAGGACAGCCAGGGCTACACTGAGAAACCCTGTCTTGAAAAAAACAAAACAAACAAACAAAGAAACAAAAATAAAAATAAAGATGATAATAAAGTATAGTTCAGTGAATTGTACCCCTCAGAAATATGTTCATGTTCTAACCACAATACCAGTGAATATCACCTTACTTGGAAATAAGTTCTTTGTAGATATAATTATGGCATTAAGATGAGATCATTGGAGATGTAAGGTGGACCTGAAATTTAATGACTCCTGTCCTCATAACAAAACACATTAAGTGGTAGTGTGCTTGTCCAAAATGTGGGAGACCCTGGGTGGGTCCCGAGAATCATGTATATACATAATATGCTAAGATTTGACACAGGGCCCCACATGTACAAAGGTTATCTGAACATGGAGGAAGATAATGGAGGTATGCTATCAACAAACCAAAGAATGCTAAGGATCCAGCAGAAGCTAGAAAAGGGAAAAAAAGGATTCTTTTACAGAGCATTTAGAGGGAGCACAAACTCTGCCAGTGGCTGATTTTACATTTCTAGTTTTCATGTGTAAAAAAACAAGCCACTACTTTCTTAAGCCCTCTGGATTAGAAGTTGTTATGGTAGCCCGAGGAAGCTAATGCAGCTACCAAGTAAACATTTTTTATTAACATTTTTTACATTTATGAAGTGTGTTTGTGTGGGGGTGGGAAGTGCATGCCAGGGCAAGAGTGTGGAGGTCAGAGAACAGCTTGAGAGAGACAGTTCTCTCCTTCACCAGGTATGTTCTGGGGACTGACCTCAGGTTGTTGGCTTGGTGGCAAGCACTTTTACCCACCAAGCCACTTGCCAACTATCTTATTCTTCTTTCCCTTCTTTCTTGTGATATTTTCATGTAAGCAGGTTGGTCTCAAAAATCACTCTGTAAGCAAAGATGCTGCAGAACTCTTTAATTTTCCTGCCCTGAAAGTGCTAGGATTATAAGAACATACCACAATGCCTAGCAACATTTCTTATTTTTTCTACTTAAGTCCATTTTTTTTCCTATAATAGATGAAAATTTGCTCCCTTTACTAATCTAAATTTTGAAATAAGTTAAAGAAAGACAGCAACATGGCTCAGTGGGTAAAGGTACTTGCTGCCAAGCCTGACAATCTGGATTCAGTCCTGGGACCCACATAATGGAGGGAGAAAAGCAACTCTCAAATGCTGTCTTCTGACCTCCACATGTACACACACACACACACACACGGAGGGGGATACAAATGTGGTCAGGCACAGATTCAGACTGGTGATTCTGTCTTCTAAATTACTTCAAAGTCTTTGATTAGTTAGCATTAGTTCTAAAGAATGATTTTTTTTGTGGAAACACAGACATTTAAAAAACTTCCTTCTTACATACTTAGTACAGAAACTTCCTGCTAGTTCATCACTTCCTTAATTATCATCTCCAAAATTTATCCTTAGTGACTGGTTTTGTGGAAATGGATTTGGGCTTTAAGTATTTTTCCTTGTGTCAGCTTGCTTTGTCAGTAGAGGATACTAGAATCATTGGGTATTGTGTGCCTGAAACTAATGGCATGCTCTTTCCAGTTCCCCTTATCTCTCAGGCCAGCTTTGAATTAGTTATGTATCCCAGTTAGTTTTGAACTAAAGACACTTCTACCTCCACCGTCCTAGTGTTGGGATTATAGGTAGTTCAGACCACAGGAGGTTAATCTGTATTTTCTTTACTCCTAATCCCTTATCATTTCAAATTCCAGTTAACATAATTATTTACCTGGAGGCCAGGTGACTCTGCCCCTGCATATACACAATAAATAAATATAAATAAAAATAATTCTGTACAAGTAATTTCTTACCTTAAGTTTCCATAAATGTGTGGAGTTTTCTCTCTTAATTGCATCCAAATTTACAGTTTTAGTGATCGCTGGGATAATTATGTCACATGCCTTTTGAATACAACAGAGATATATTCTCACATGAGTTCTACAAAAAATGTGTGTTAGCAAACACAGTGAATATTATTTATTATCATTTACATATAAGAAAAACAATAACATGTAAGTGCTTTGAAGTCATATAGTAGTCTTTTATTTGTTTGTTTGTTTATTTTCGAGACAGGGTTTCTCTGTGTAGCTCTGGCTGTCCTGGAACTCACTCTGTAGACCAGGCTGGCCTCGAACTCCGAAATCTGCCTGCCTCTGTCTCCCAAGTGCTGGAATTAAAGGCGTGTGTCACCACACCAAGCTAGTAGTAATTTTTAATATTAGTATGATAGAGAAAAATATAAACTGTCTCCTAGGTCACTGTTAAGGATTAAATGAGTTACAGCAGGTAAAATATGTAGTAATGACTTGGTAAAGGTTAGCTGTTAATTATATTATATTGAACTACAAAAATTACTATTTCAGTAAGCACCTCACAATTTTGTCCCGAGGTTTTATATTTCTTTTATCTACTTCTTTCAGATACTGATTATACCAAAGATAACCACAGCATTTTACTCTTATGTTGTTATTAATTACTAAATAATAGAAATTGGCAGAAAGAGTTACTAAGGATATGTTAAGTTTATGAATTGAATTAAATTTAATTCTATGCCCAATGTGGCTTAATCGCCGAGCTCTCTGAGTCTGAAAACCAAACTCCCACTATAGCCATACATTAATGTGAACCTTCAAATTTGAGTATTTCAAAGCAAATAATGTACACAATTCAAATAGTATTTGTTTTCCCATCATGTTTTGCTTCTACGAATTCTGTTCAAAGTAACATCCTGAGAACAAACTCTGTGTTTCCCCTAAGAGAAATTGGGGAAGTGAACCAGTTTACTCAAACTGTCAATTATTATACAAATCCTTTGATCAAATCAGCGCTGTGCTAAGAGTTAAAGTTATACATTCAAACAACTGTAGTCTCAAGGCAGTGGAAAAAAGACTTTTTGTCAAAGGGAGTGGCGACACATGCCTGCCACGTGAGCACCAGGGAAGCTGAGGCAGGAAGATTGACAAGGAATTCCAGGCGAGCCTTGGATAGATACATAGTGACAGCATGTCAGAGAATACCACTTCAAAGACAAACCAAACCAAACTATCATTTCTATCCAAATTTCAATGAATTGTTAAGAACTTTAAAAATGTTTTGGCAGAATTTCACAAAAGAGTTCCAACTTATCCTACAGGAATTGAGAAGAAACAGCTTGTTGACCTTTTCAGAAGGGGGAAACGGCCTCCTCGTTAAAGTGTAAACTTAGCGCGCAATGTTTATCAGAATCAAGGGGAGACTTGATACTACTACAAGAAGTTTTCTAGAAGAATATTATTCCCTTGCTCATCAGGTAGGCGCAGCACTTTCTTTTGGCATGCTGTTTCTTGTTTGAAAACAAAACCTTGCAGTAGCTAGCGACTTTTTCTTGGGGTAGAGAAAGAACAAACAAACCCAATCCGTTCGGTGACCCAAGAAGGTAAGCTAGATCATGTCAGTCCCTCGCCAGTTTCATTGATCATGTCTGGAGAAAGGTTCCCTCACCGGAAAGGGTCCGATTGCCCTTACAGGAAGAGTAAGCAACTCCGGAGCTCTGGGACGCCAACGCCACCACAGAGTTTGACGAAGATTGCCAGAGCGTCTGCCTGCGTTTAGAACCTCTTCCTTGTTCTCTGGGCAGTAACTAGGCAACCCCAGGCCGGTTTAAGCGGCTGGAACTAGGCGGCCGCCTTAGTGCCCCTGGCGGCCAGCCTGGAGCTTTGCAAGCTGCTCCCTTTTCTTTTCCCCCCTCCTTCTTTCTATGGCTCCACCCCCTTTCCCCCCGCCCACCCCTCTCCCCCCGCCCACCCCTAGGCGACTTCAGCTCCTCCCTCTCCTTCTCTCTTGCTCTCCTTCCTCCTCCGCCTCCTCAGCTCTTGGGCTAGAATATCTATGGGTCGAAACGTGATGCGATGAATCCGAGAGAGACCGAAACTGGGACGAAGAGTGCGGCGGAAGCGGCGGGACTCCCAAGCATGGGGGCTTCACCACAATAGAGGCAGCGCCCCCACCCGCCCCCGCCAGCCCTCCGGAGCGAAGCCCCCAAACCCCCTCGGGAAAAGGATGGCGGCGGCACCTACCCAGATCGAAGCCGGTGAGTAGCTGAGCCGGGGGCAAAAGGGATGGGGGCTTTGCGCGACTGCTGTCAGATTTTTTTAAAAAAGCTTGTATCTCTTTTCCTTGCCTCTCTCTCAACGTCTCCCCCCACCCCCAACCCCTTCTTTAGAGCTGTATTACCTGATCGCAAGGTTCTTGCAGTCCGGACCCTGTAACAAATCCGCTCAGGTGAGAGGGAAAGGATATCTGGGAGTGTTGGGGAATGGTCCCATTGGGGAAATTGAGGCACTGGTTGAGCAGTGCAGTTGGAGGGTGAGGGAAAGGCCGGCCGCGATTACTCCTACAGTCAGCGGCTGTGTTGGAAGTGGGGAGGGAGGAATGGGTTGGCGCCCCAATCTGCTTTCACATCCCTGTGTCCCTCTTCCCCAGGTGCTAGTGCAAGAGCTCGAAGAGCATCAGGTATGGACCCCTTTTGGGAAGAGGTGGGGAGGGCTGGGGAGAACCTGGAGGAAGGGTAAGGTAGGTCAGGGGCCGAGGGCAGGGGCCCGGAGGGAGCCTTCTAGCTGGACACTTGGGGCTGTTGTCACTTGGGGTAAACCGGGTTCTTTGCTTAGAAGGGGCGGACAACGCAGGGGTCTAAACTCGCTGCCTTTTATTCCTGCGGGAGGTGTTTTTTCAGGATTTCCTTCCCTTTGGCCTGCCCCCCCACCCCCAACCCCCGGCACAGCGGCAGTAGCTGTCGGGACTGGAGAAATGAAAATGTTAAAGGGTCTAGGATTAGGCTCCAGGCTGGGTGCTGCTGCTGGGGAGCAGAGGCTTTTCCTTCACCCCCCCCCCTTTTCTTTTCCTCTGGCCCCCAGCTGATTCCGCGCCGCTTAGACTGGGAAGGGAAAGAGCACCGAAGAAGCTTCGAGGATCTGGTTAGTAAACTTTTCGTTTCAACTTAGCCCAACTCTTTCTCCACTCCCTCCCCACCTTGTGCCCCCAACCGCCCCTGGCCCTTCAGCCCTTAGAGCTCCCCGAGCCTGCTGTTCGGTGTTCGAAGGACTGCCCCTTCCCCCTCCCAGCGTGTCGGAAAGGGTACCTTGCCCTGCTCTAGCCTTGCTTATTTTCACCCCAAAACTTTGAAGAATGTGAGTTGGTTTTCAGAGGTGCGGTGTTGTGCATTTACGACTGTGTTACAAACAGTGGAGAAGGCCCATTGTAGGGGGATAAGGGACAGAAACCAGGGGGTTATCTTGGGGCACGTACCAAGGACTGACGCTGGCCAATGACAGCGTTGGTAACAGCCCGGAGTTCCGGATTAGTGGAAGAAAACTGGTTTCTGGTTGGTCCTGGCTTGAAATACGGGAACTGAGGCCAGGCTTGGGTGTTTTTTTTTTTTTTCTAGCTCTCTCTCTCTCTCTCTCTCTCTCTCTCTCTCTCTCTCTCTCTCTTTCTCTCCCCTTTTTCTTTCTTTCTTTTTTTTTTTCTTTTTAGAGTGGAGGGGAGAAGGAACTCAGAAGGGGAACTGACTCATAAGTGAGAAAAACTACATAAATAAAAATACTGAGGACTACTGAGTGAATTCCAAGATTGGCCGTCTTTAGATAATGGGCTACTGAATAAAAACATTGTTATATATTTCTAATCTTAAAAAATAGCTAATTAATTCATTAGTAAACTGCATTTGTGCAAATATGTTTTCACTAAATAAGAACTATGTATTATGACCTTTTTGGGAATAGGTGAACAGGATTTTGGGATTAGGAGACAATGGACATTTTTAAAAAAAGAGAATATACTTTAGTTAAGTCTTGAATTGACTCTTGTTTCTCCCATAAATATAATTTGCAATGTAAGTGCACTTTCTGCTCTGCACTGAGACAAAAAGATGATCTTTTATATGTGGGGAAAGAGATGCTACGATTAGCTACAGAGTTGTATGATAAAAGGAATGATAATAAAACCTAAATTGAGCTCTCTTTCCTCCAAATAAGATCCAAATGAGGAAAAGCATACAGAGTGGACACCAAGTTGGAAGAGTAGTAGACTAAATAAAAAGAAAATAATTGAAGGTTTGCTTGCCAGTAGAAAACAGTTAAATTGCTGTGATGTTAATTTTGAAAACTTTGTGTATTACAAGAGTGAAGCCACATTATTACAGAAGCTACTGACTTTTTCCTAATAGCTTGCAAATCCAAAAATGGTTTAATTGTAATAAGTGAATGCCACCATCAGTATTATTAATGGTAATAATTTCTCAGATGGGTACAAATTATTTTTGAATACCTGTTACTACTTTTCATTTTAGCCCCAAGTTTTGTTGTTCTTTCTGTTGTTAGACATAAATCCTACTTGTAACACAGAAGGCAAATTTGAAGTATTCACTATTACATGTTTTAGTATCGAACTCCTGATAGATGTTTGAACCTACTTTTAATATCTGGTTGTATGGGAAATGTTTTTGTGTACTTTTTTCCTTTTCCAGCTTATATATGTATAGGCAGGTAGATCATTTTTAAGCAAATGACAAAAGGAAACTTAAAAATGAACTTGATAGCCGGGCGTGGTGGCGCACGCCTTTAATCCCAGCACTCGGGAGGCAGAGGCAGGCGGATTCCTGAGTTTGAGGCCAGCCTGGTCTACAAAGTGAGTTCCAGGACAGCCAGGGCTATACAGAGAAAACCCTGTCTCAAAAAACCAAAAGAAAAAAAAATGAACTTGATATAAAATTGAGTAATTAAAAAATGGTCTCCTTACCACACACTTTAAAAGGTGGTTTTCTAGTCATTTTTCTTAAACAGTAAAGGCAGATCTTTACACAGTTATAATCAGCATCCATCCTTTGCTTTATATTTTTCTGACAGTACTTTTGCATGACTATTGTTCTTTGAATATCCATCATGGTAATGGTAAGAAAAAGAATTAGTTGTGTTTTAAGTATTATGATTTGTCTTAATTTCCAATTGGTCATTTGAGCAATAACCTTTACCTTTTCACTAATATTTTTACCTTTTCACTAATATTTTTACCTTTTCACTAATATTTTTGCATAATTAGGGGAGGGGATCTTTTTCTGCTGCCTTCTTCTCCAAAAGTCTCATGGATTTATGAATAAGGTCAAAGTAGCTCTTTGAGTTTTCAAGCTTTTGTCCCATATTGAAGATCACTCTCCAGAAGGTTGTACTAATGTTTAATGCAAAGGACATCTAGTGTGAGGGTTTATAGTTTTAAAATTATTTAAAATGGTTTTAATATGTGATAGTAGTCTTGAATTGATTTAAATAGACTTTTTCTTATTAGCAGTAAGACTTAACTCTTAACAATTATTTATTAATTATTATTAATACACTCATCCATTTATGTGGGCTTGATTTACTGTATCATGTGTTTTTTGTTTTGTTACTGTGCTTGAGACAGAGTCACATACTATTGTGTAGGCTGACCTGGAGCTCATGATGTAGTTTAGGCTTGCCTCAAGCTCTAAGCAACCTCGTGCTTCAGCCTGCGAAATTCTGGGATTTTAGGTATGACCCACCTTATGGGTCTGTCTTTCTTTCTTTCTTTCTTTCTTTCTTTCTTTCTTTCTTTCTTTCTTTCTTTCTTGGGTTGGTATTATTATACAAGGTTTTATAATTTAGTCAAGGCTTGCTTTGAATTTGTAATTTTCTGTGAAGAGTTTGTGATTCTCTGGGAGCTTTAAACTCAATGTTACTTATTCCCTGGCCTTCCTAGCAGGCACATGCCACCATGTGCTTGGCTACATTTTCTCTCTCTCTCTCTCTCTCTCTTTCTTTCTCTCTCTCTCTCTCTCTCTCTCTCTCTCTCTCTCTCACACACACACACACACACACACATACACGAGCGCACGCGTGTGATAGAGCTGACAGTCTTGTGTACAAACTACATTCGAAGACCTGTCTTATACATTTCACGTTTTTATATTCAGAGGACTTTTTATTATGTTTGACTGTATATAATACATGATAAACAGTGTACTCTTGCTTTTTCACATAGCTTTTTATATTATGGACTTTTTTGTTCTTTTTCTGTGTCTCCGTTGTTGACATTTTTCACCCATGGAAATGAAAACACTAGTTAGCAGTTGTATTAAAATGGCATGGGTTGTATTGCCCGAGGCAATATTAAAATAAGTTTATCAAAGTTAATGTTTAAAAGAGTATAATGATCATTATTGTCTATTTTTGAATGCTAGTAGCATAGTCACTGCATGTGTAAAGTATGGACGCAACTTAAACATGTGTGAATTCTAAAGTGCACTGTGAGCCACAGTCATAGGGAAACTAGAAGGAAGCATGTGAAATGTCTAGCATGTACTCCTCAAACTCAATGCAGTGCAGTGCCATAACATTAAAGACACTGCAGCAGCGAGGCAGGCAGTTTCTGGAAGCTACTGTTAAGATTGACTTTACTAGAGCCATATACACATTGTTGATCACAACAGCAAAACAGGCAGTTTCTGGAAGCTACTGTTATGATTGACTTTACTAGAGCCATATACACATTGTTGCTCACAGAAACAAGTTAGCACTTACCTAGATTTGGATGTAGGAAACATAATTCAGTGATTAAGATTGTTCTGGTAGTTTCTTTGAGAATTGTGGGGAAAAAATGCTATCACAGTACAAGTGAGCTGGTATTATAAGTGAAGAGACTGGATGACAGGGAGGTAAGAATTTAGATTTCATGAATTCCACTTACAAAATTTTGTCTTGAAGTCATCCTCTCCCATAAATATGAATTTATGAGGTGGGTGGGGAATATTGTGTGAATATGCCTGTGAGTATATGAATTCATGTGTGTTTTCTGTACATGTGGAAGCCATGGGTCGAAGAAGTATTTTCCTCATTTGCTTTGTGCTTTTTTTTCTTAGTAAGTACCACAGTAAAACTTATTGTATGTATATTTTCAGGGTCATTTGGTATTGGATAACCAATTGGTGTGCTCTTCCCTGGGAAAGACTATTTCTTCCACTCTCAGCATTCCTTATTATTTTAAATAGAATCTCTTTTATACATTTTGGTAATTTCATACATGTAAACAAAGTGGAATGGTACTAGCCACTGAATACACCTTATTTTTTGAGACAGTGTCTTTCACTGAATCTGCTATTTTATTCAGTACAGTAGCTGCTCAGTAAACCCCAGGGCTCCTCTTGCATCCATGGCCTTAAGGCTAGGATTCTAAGCCCACATTGCCTTACACATGGATGCTGAGGATTCCAACTGAGGCCCTCACGGTTGTGCAGCAAGCTTATTACCCACTGAGCCATTTCTCAGCCTGCCTGAACTAATCTTCCTCATGTTTTTCACATGAGTGGTAGAAAATAATTTGTGTGTTTGATTTTTATTTTTTAACAGTAATTGCCTACTGATTGTTTAGTAACCTTTTTTTTGTAACAAATAGCAATTTAAAGACAATTTGTTATTTCATTGACATTCTCGGACACTATATATATATTTTTTATAAAGAGCTTATTTAATCTGTTGGCTGATGCTGTTTACTCCCTTCAGTGTATTCTCTCTGTTGAGCAACTTCTAGAAGACAGATGTATCCTCTGAACTCTTCTTGATTTTTATCTAGCCTTTTAGCAGTCTCCCTCCCCCTCCCCCTCCCCCTCCCCCTCCCCCTGCCTTTTTTCTTTGTTTTTAGGCATGTGCTGGAACTTGCTCCTTGCTCAGGTCAGATCAGACTGGCCTGGAACTCACCAAGATCTGCCTGCCTCTGCATTTGGAGTGCTGGGATTAAAGGTTTAGGCAACCATGTGTTCAGCCACTTTAAGCACTTCTTGAAGTGGCGCAACCTAGAGAATGCTTGAAACTAGGAGGGTTGTTTGAGGTTTTTTTTTTCCTGGGGAAATCTTTAAACCAGTAGAAAGAAAAGGAAAGGTGATTAATACTGATTAACTTTCAGAAAGTAGAGTTGTAGGGAGTCTGAACTTCTTGTAGTCCACATTGCCTTGTATAGCCAGACATGGTGGCTGCACTTTTAATCCCAGCACTTGGGGGGGGGGGTGCAGAGACAGGTGGATCTGGTCTACAAAGCAAGTTCCAAGACAGCCGGGGTGGTTACACAGAGAAGCCCTGTCTGAAAAAACAAACAAAAAGTGTTCTGACTAAAGAAGGATCTGCTGTTCTTTCAGTTTCTGCACAACTATTCCCCCTTTTATATTCAGTAATATATTTTTGCATAATTGTCTGAAACCCAGGCACTTTTGTTTCTATAAAGTTGCTTGAAAGATTTAAGATGTGAGTTTTTGATTCAGTCTTGACTTTTAAGTAAATCTAAAAGATTAATTAGAGAACACTTATTTATGAGACACAGTTCTTACCTCTAGGGACAAATACTTGATTTTTTGCTTCCTTTTTAGTGTCCTTTTTAGTGGCTTTCTCCTCAACCAAAGAGGAGAACAATTTATTGACAGGTAATAACGTCTAAATATTAACCATAATAGAGTTGCTTATCTTCCTAGAATTTTGAATAAAGATATTTTAATTCTTTGATTTTGTTATACTAATCAAACAGAAATCACTCAGAATATGAGATCTTCCGGGAGCACTTATTATATTGATTTTTTGTTAGACTTTACAAATACCCTTACTCACTTTTTCACTGGCTGATTTATCCAGTATTTATCTGGCCATAGTTCATGCTGGGCACTTTTCTGAGTGCTAGGAATAGGGCAGCAAACACACCGTTGGAAGCATTTTATGTATATGAATGTTTTCTTTGCATGCTTGTCTATGCAGCATATGTGTGCCTGGTATCTGAGAAGGTGCTGGAAGAGGCATTTAATCCCCTGGGCCTGGGGTTGCTGATGATTTTGTGAGCCACCATGTGGCTACTGGGATTTGAGCCCTGGTCCTCTGGAAGAGCAGGCAATACTTTTAACTGCTGAGCATCTCTCCAATATAGCCATTTCCCCAGCTCCTGGTGGTGTTATACTTTTAATCCCAGAATGAGGGTGGCAGAGGCAGGTGGATGGTTGTGAGTTCCAGGCCAGCCTAGTCAACAGATTGATTTCCAGAATGGCCAAGACTACACAGAGAAACCCTTGAAAAACAAAAGAAAACAAAACAAAAAAGAAAAGACAAGAAAGAGACTATGTTACCAGGACTTTTGTCTTTAGGACTTGGCTATCTATAATATGATTTGCATAAGAACATGAATTAGATTATCCTTTTTAAAGAAACTAAATGTTGTATAGGGAAAACAATTCTGCTTTACTGTGCACATATATGTGTATTGCTAGTACTAAGGGGACGAGTGGTGAGTAGTTAGTTGGTATAAGTAACTCTTATTCTGTATAGAATCTAGATTTTTTTTAATAGTTTTTTTTACAGTCCAGCCTATCCCCCTTCCGGTCCACACTCATACTGTTCTACATTCCATACTTCCTCCCTCCACCCCCATCTTTAAGAAGACTGTCCTCAAGTTCCCACCTCCACCCCACCAGACTTCCCCACTCCCTGGGGCCTCCAGTCTCTTGAGGATTAAGTGTATCTTCTCTGAGTGAATCCAGACCAGGCAGTCCTCTGCTGTATGTGTTGGGGGCCTTAAGAGACTTTTTCCTTTTGAATTTGTTTTTCTTTTGAGAAAGAGCCTTGCTTTGTAGCTTAGGTTAGCCTGAAGCTCAAGTTGGTTGGTCTGCAACACAGTATGTGGTGCTTATTGGTTTTAAACTAGTGGTAATTCTTTTGCTTCGGGCTCCAAGTCCCGGAATTTTAGGCATGTGACACCTTCCTGTGTTTTAATAACTCAGATTCTTCTCTTTTCTTTAAGACAAGATCTCACTATGCATCCTTAGCTGGTCTGGACTCAAAAGCACAGACGACATCTGCCTGCCTCTACCACAGATTTTTTTAACCAGTTAGTTCTTGGTACTCAGTAAATGAAATCAGAGAGTTACTTATCACTTACGTTTTTTTTTATTATTGGCACGATCAGGTGTTCTGTTTTGTACCACATTTTATATAAAATTAAATTATATGATTTAGTAAAGGTCTGTAGAATAGAGAAAGGCCTGTGCTGTGTAAATACTCTGACAACATCTAAATGTACTCTGCTTACTTTGTGTCTGTTTCTTTTCTAAGACGTACTTTTATTATTTTTAACTCTCTCTATATGTGTGTGCCTTAAAGACAGAGGAGGTGATAGGTTCTCTGGTATTTTAGGCAGTTGTAAAATCCATGATGGGGGAACTAAGCTTGGGCCCTATGCAAATATATTATGTGCTGAGCTATTGTTCCAGCTGTGTTGTGTCTGTTAAAATTGGTTCAAGTATGAATTAATTTTTTTTTTGAGACAGTGTTTCTGTGTGTGGCCTTGGCTGTCTTGGAACTTATTCTATAGATCAGGCTATCCTTGAACTCACAGATCTATCTTTTCTTGCCTTCTGCATGCTGAGATTAAAGGCATATCCTACTACTCCCTGGCAATTTATTTAGTTTTAATTTTTTTGATTTCATATTGTAAAATACTTTGCTTTATGATGGGCTAAGTTGGTACCTTAAAACTAAGTATGTTTTTTTTCCATGTTCTTTTTATTCTATTTAGGTGGCAGCCAATGCACACATTCCTCCAGACTACCTCCTTAAAATTTGTGAGAGGATTGGCCCTTTATTAGATAAGGAAATCCCTCAGAGTGTTCCTGGGGTACAGACATTACTAGGTGTCGGTCGGCAGTCTCTGTTACGGGATGCCAAAGGTAAGATTGGTTTTTTAGATATATAACACTGTTACAGAGGAAGATTCAGAGATCAATGGAGTTTCAAATGAATATTTACATGCCTTTAAATACTCACTTTTCCCCAGGCAGTGGTGGTGCACGCCTTTAATCCCAGCACTTGGGAGGCAGAGGCAGGCAGATTTCTGAGTTCAAGGCCAGCCTGGTCTACAAAGTGAGTCCAGGACAGTCAGGGCTATATAGAGAAACCCTGTCTCGAAACCCCCCCAAATTACTCACTTTGTTTTAGTTTTATTAACTTGATGATTTTTTGATAATTTTTTTTTTTGGTTGATAATTTTTTTAGTGTACAAGTAAATTCCTAAAGGTATAGAATGGAGTTCTTTTGATAAATTTTTTAAGTGTACAAGTAAATTCCTAAAGGTGTAGAATGGAGTTCTTTTGTGTCAAGTACTAGAAAACATGTTTTTTTTTTTTTCCTTGACTGACTTTTGGTCTTTTTATCTAGACTGTAAGAGTACACTATGGAATGGGTCTGCTTTTGCAGCTCTCCACAGAGGCAGACCTCCAGAACTACCTGTAAATTATGTGAAACCTCCAAACGTGGGTAAGTACTAGCATGCGGGTTAGACACATTTTCTGGATTCATTCTTGGACTCCTGTGATAGTCTCCAAAAGTAGGCACTGGAATTGAATTTGAAGAATAAATTCGCTGTTTACATTTTCGAGTACATTTTTTGGAGGTTGATTTCTGTGTATGTGTGTTTTATGTGTATCTTTGTGCATGTGTATACTGTATATACTGTATACTTAAAAAAGCAGTAGGCAGGCCCATAGAGAGTGTTGGATTCTGCCAAGGAGGAGCTACAAGCATTTGGGAGCCACCGAAAATGGGTGTTGGGAACTGATTTTGGGTCCTCTGGAAGAGCAAGCACTCTTTAACCACTCAGTTATTTTTCTAGCCTCTCTAGCCAATTTCTTAATGGGACAATATACTTTAAAAATGACATTTATTTATTTATGTAGTGGTGTGCATGTGTGTGTACGTGTACGTGCAACTGCACAGGTGTGGAGGTCAGAATACAACTTGGAGATTTCTGTTGTCTGGATCTCAGGAATCACAAGCAGGTCAGCAGGTTTGCCTTTAGGTGTCTTTAGGCACTGAGCAATCTCATGGACCTTGGGGCTATATTTTAAAAGTCATTTTCTCCTTAAGCAAACTTAATCCTCATTTTGTGAAAGATGATCTATTTGGTCCATTTCATCTCTTCCTTAGCAGAAATTTAGTTCCTTTTTGAGCCAGGATCTTGTTAGTTTCTGCTGGCCTCTAGTTCACTGTAGTAGGGGGTAATCCTGAACTCCTGATGACTTCTGTTCCCACTTCACAAATACTGGGATTATAGTGTTTTACTACCACACCATGCCTCAGGAACATTTTTGAACATAGAGTACAAGGAGTTTAAGCCATATGGTTTTCTATTTCCATGTCTCTGTATTGAGTTTCTGCAAAACTTTATAGGAAATTGCTTAAAGATAGCTTTCAGAAGGAAAGAAATGTATGTGCTGTTTATTTTCATTGCCAAATTTATAATTATGTTGTGTATTTTATATCAGTCATCTTTCTATTTATTTTTTTGTTGTTTTGTGACACAGTCTTCCTGTTTCCCATACTGGATTAAAAGTCACTGCTTAACCAGGCAGTCCTCTAACTTGCTGCTTGAGTCTTGAATTTTAAATGCATGGACCACTCACTACACCTTTATCTAATTTTTAAAGACAAAATATCACCATTCCTAGTTCTAGTGTACTGAAATTCACATGTCCCTAGTTATTCTCTAGCCAAATAATTTCACAGAATTACTAGTTACTAGTGACTACCAAGATGATAGATCTAGCTCTAAACCATTTTGATTACAGCTAACCTTTCCAAAGTGCTTATAAAACCAAGGCACTAGAAAGTCATTCTGCTTCCATAAAAAACATTATGTATTTTTCTGTAGTTCCCAGTGCTTGCACACTGTGCCCTCAATTTTAAATGGATACATTTCAAATCAAAAGATAAGCACGCTTTTTGTTGTTGGCTGTTAAAATTTTTCTTGAGACAAGGTCTCACTATGTACCCCTGACTGGCCTCCTACTCACAGATCACAGAGATTGGCCTGCCTCTCCCTTCCAAGTATTGGGATTAAAAGTGTTTACCAGGTTGTTGATGGCATGTTGGCTTTTTTAGTCAAGTTCTCATGCTCAGGATGGCCTCATGGTAATCTTTTGTTTCCACCTCTCCAAATGTTGGGTCTACAGACATATGTTGCTATGCCTGGTTTATGAAAAAATTCTCAAAAGGTGTACTATTATATACAATAAGTTAATAGTACCTATTAACCTTCAGAGGTTAAATAAATTGAGGGTAGAGATTGTTTTAAAGAATTAAACATAAAGCTTAGTAAGAGAAACTGGATGCTTAGGAGTACATTGCTAACAGTACTCTTTTTAGAGCCTTCATGTTACTTAGTTAGTTCTTACTAGATTTGTTTTGCTAATACTTTTTTTTAAAACTTTGTCAGGGATAGTTTATATACTAGAATTTTTACTTATAATTTATTGACTTGAAGAAGGTTTTTTTTTTTTTTTCCCTCGTGAATTTACTTACTTTCAAAGTATATGTAGTTCACAGAGATCCTCCTACCTCTCCATTCGGAGTGCTAGGATTGAAGGTGTGTAACATTGTGCCAGGCTTTAATTTCTTTCTTCAATTACGTTTAGCTAGTGGTGGTGGTGCCTGCCTCTAATTCCAGTAGTTAGGAGACAGGTGCAGAGGCAGGAGGATCTCTGTGACTTTGAGGCCAGCCTGATTTGCAGAGCATGTTCCAGGACAGCCAGGTTTACAGAGAGTTCTGTCTTGAAAAGCCAAAGAGTTTTTAAGTTAGCTAAATAATTTTCATACATCCAGGGCATCATATGCTTTGTTCTGGTTCTCTCTCCTTCACTGTTCTTTCTCCTTCCATATTCTCCTACTCTTACTGCTAGCCTCCTTTTCAAAAGTCATTTTTCTCTTTTCATTTTATTAGCTCTGAGTGGTCTGAAACTCCCTATGTAAACAGATATCACACCTGCCTCTGCTTCTCAGGTGCTGGGATTAAAAGCAGGTGTCACTGAGCCTAGGCAGGCCGGCCTGCCTCCCTTCCTTCCTTCCTTCCTTCCTTCCTTCCTTCCTTCCTTCCTTCCTTCCTTCCTTCCTTTAGTGAGGTAAGATATTATTGTGTAGCCCAGGCCAGCCCTTCGTTTACCATTCTCTTTAGCATTCCTAGTGGGATAATTACTGGCATGTGTCGTAATTGGCTGGCTCTAATCATTTTTACTTTTTGTGATCTTGATGGAACTTAATGCTTCATGTACTAGAGGTAACTTTTCCACCTCTAAGCCACAGATCTGACACTTCTTTGTTTTGCTTTTGTTATTGATGCTTCAGTTTTTGATAAATAATATCACTTTGTGGCCCAGGTTGGCCTTAAACTCATTGTGGTCCTTCTACTTGAGTGTTGAGATAACACTGTAGAGATTGCAAATGAGTATTTGAACTGAGCATATTCTTTCAGGATTACAGGAACTTTGTCAGTCTTTCAATAATTGCTTAATAATTGCAGAATTGTTGGTATGCCTTTTAAAATCTGAACATCTGCCCTGTATTTGGAGATAACTTTAGGCACAATTGAGTCCATTTTCACATAGAACATACCAGTCAAGTTTAAAAGATATAAAGGACCTCTGAATTAGCCAGGGCTCTATAGTAAGACTGTCTCATAAAATTAAAAAAAAAAAAGAAGTAAAGATTCCAAACATTTCTAGGGAATGTATCTGGAAAACTGGGTTATAGCTTCTCTGTTTGCAGCATAGAAACTTGAGAACAAAATCTAGAGAAGTCATAATTGGCCAAAGTTTGCTTTTCTTCCTATCTTGTTTTTATTACCATATCATGTTCGTGGTCAATTATTATTATTATTATTATTTCAAATATACTTCCTGAGCTGCAAAATAGATTATTAGCTATATTGCTTATTTATTTTATTTTATCTTATTTTTTGAGACAGGGTTTTTCTTTGTAGCCCTGACAGTCTTGGAATTGTATGTAGACCAGACTGGCCTCTGCTTTTCAAGTGCTGGGATTAAAGATGTGTGCCATATGGCCAGCTATATTACTTTTTAGAATATATTCATCTATCAATCAGTCATCTATCTTCTGTTTATTTTGGAACATGGGAATGAAGCGAGGGCCTCGTACATATTAGGTAAACTCTGCCACTGAGCTGTATCAGAAGCTATCTTTTAATATTTTGATTCTGAGACACTGTTTTGCTCTAGGCTGGCCTGGCCTATTAGTTTGCTGCCTTCTCATGCCTAGGCTTTCTATGTAGGTGGGATCATAGCCCAGATTTGGTAAAAGGCCTGACTATTTTTATAGTCAAACATGTTAAAGTACAATGATGCCTAATAAAATTCTCCCCTTTAAGCTGACTAGTATACCAAATTTTGACAAATGTGTACATTAGTGTTACTTTCAGAATAATAAAGGATATAATGTTTCCATCACTTTCTAAATATGTGTCTCACAAACCCTGAAAAGAACTAATCATCTCTTCTATGATTGTATCTTTGCTTTATTAGAATGTCATTTGAATTATAGCACACTGCATTCAGTTTTTTGTGTGTATTTTTTTTTTTTTTTTGGTTTTTTGTTTGTTTGGTTGGTTTGTTTTTGTTTTTTGTTTTTTGGTTTTTTTTTTTTTTTTTTTTTTTTTTTTTTTTTTTTTTGACAAGGTCTCATAATGTAGGTCTTCCTGTCCTGGTGGAACTTACTATGGAGAACAAGTTTGTCCTGTTTTTTATTCCCCTATCATGGACTTGACCTTCACAAAAATCAACCTGCTTTTGTCTTTCTAATGCTCGGGCTGATGGTGTGTACCATCACATTGAGCCTACAGATCTGTTTTTTCAGACAAGGTCTTACTAGGTAGCTCAGACTCACCTAGAAATTTCTGTGGAGATCAGGCTATCCATGAAGCACAGTGATCCTCCTGATTAGCTCCCAAATACTGGGGTTTATCAGATTCCTTTTAAATGAATGTTTTATGAGACTTAAGTCATTTCATATGAGCAGCATTCCATTTTATTAACCAGTAGTATTGCATTGTACTGATACATTACATTCTGTTTGTTTAGGTCCATCTGTTAGTGGACACTTGGATTATTTCCAAATTTTGGCTATTAGGAATAAAGCCACTTTAAATGTTTTCATATGGAAATATTCAGGCACATGGTTTCATTTTGAGAGATAAATATGAAGTAGAGTTGGTGACTTGAATGCTAAGTACAAACTTAGAAACTGTATAACACTCTCAAATGAGGTACTTCTATCTTATTTCCACCAGTGATGCAGACATTCACAGTTGCTTCATCGGTTTTTTGTATGGTTGGTTAATATCTTTTATGTGCATATTTGCCAGTTTATCTTCTTTATATTCTGTCCTGTACTCATTTTAAAAATGATTAGCCTTTTTCTTAATTTCTTAACATATTTTGGCTATGTTTTTTTCATATTTGGACCAATTTGTGATTACCTTTGCATTTTTTTAACAGTCTGTTCAAAAGACACTACGTAGCTGTTGTTGAATCATTGCTAATCAGCTTTGTTTTAAAGTATATTTTTTGGGGGGTGGATCTCATATCTTAAAAATTGTACCTTAACATACGGTCACAAGATTCTTTCTAAAGTTTTGGAATTTTGTTTTCAATTTTGTTCCTTTTTTTCCCATTTTGCATTATGTTGTAATGAATATTCAGTTTGCTTTCAGTTCAGATGTTTTTTGCACGTTGGAAAAGTAATTGATTCAGGCCATCTTTTCTCTTAATCATGCATGGATAACTCTGGACTATGTTGTTTGACTACTCCAACTTCTTTTTCGAAATTGTTTCAATGTTTCTTACCTTAGCCCAAACTTTATAGTCCACTTTTCTACAAGGAAGCTGTGAGGATTTCCTTCAAATACCTTTGAATCTATGGCTTAATTTTGGGAATATATTTATTACTTATTGTTAGAATATAGATACTACACTTAACATTTATTTTAATATTAACCTTGTGATATTCCGTTCCTAAATTCGGTGACCTTTAAAAGGACACATTGAGATTATTTATGTGGATGATGACATCAACACAGAATGCTAGGTTTCCTTTTCATCTCTTTCCCTTGTATGCTCCTTTCTTGCACTACGCAGTAGTTGGTTGAAGTAGCGAGAATGAACATCCTTGCCTTGTTCCTTGTTTTAAGATTAAAACTAGACAATTTTTATCACTAAGTAGCATCATAGATGTTCTTATTTAATCAATTTGAAGACTTTACCTTCTATTCCTACTTTTAAAAGAATTCATAAATGTTTTTTGTCATAATTCACAGATTTTTAAAAAAAAATCATAAATGGATATATCTTTTAATTTTATGTTCAGAATTTTATTGGTAATTTACATACATATATTTTAAACAAGTACTTTATCACTGAGCTATATTCCCAACCATTAGGGTTCACTTTTTGATTTGGGTCTCCGGTAAACTGGAGTAGGCATGTACACACTGTAGCAGATGCTGGCTTGTGCTCCTCACAAGATGATTCTCCTGGCTCCATCCTATGTACTGGGATTGCAGCTAGTCTCACTATGACTAGCTTTATGTGGTGCTACAGGTTGAATCTGGGACTTGGTGCTTGCTACATCTTTTTCTTTCTTTCTTTCTTTTCTTTCTTTCTTTCTTTTTTTTTTTTTAGTTCTTTGAGAATTTAATAGAGTTTACTTTTATCATACTATTTTTTTAATGAAACCTGTACAGAAGTGTTTTTACCAAATACAATACAGTTCTGACCATTGAGACATTTCTTTATTGGTCCCCAAGGTCAGATTTGCATTGATTTGCCAAAACACTGCTGCAACACTTTATTTAAAACAGAAGAATATGTAAAAGTATACTATGTGAAATTGTCAAAAAATAAAAAGTAATTGTTATGATATGACCTTTAGAATTCAGACTATGAAAAGTAGTTTTCATAAAAATATATAGAACTTGCAAATGGAGGAGGAGAACCATGAATCCCTGGTCCTCTTACTGCCGCTCTCAAATGCTGAGATCATAGGCATCCCAGGCTGTTGGAGTGCTTAAGGACACTTGTTCTTTTAAAGGGACCCGGGTTCAATTCCTATTACCCACCGGACAGCTTCAAATCCAGGGGATCTATACTGTTTATGGTCATGTTCCTCTCTGAACAGTAAATAAGTAATGATGCTTAGTAATTTAATGAGATGGTAGTGAGGGACCACGTTTAAGGAATTTGCAAGTTAATATAACACTGTAGTTAGATGTGTGGTCGCTTTAATCCAGAGTGAATCTCTAAATTTCTCTAGAGAAAGAGTAAAATATGAATATAATATATATGACTATAATATGACTTGGAGAGATGGCTCAGTGGTTAAGAGTACCTGCTGTTCTGGCAGAAGACCTGGGTTTGGTTCACAGCACCCAGTGGTAGCTTATCACCAGTTGGTTGCAGAGGATGAGACACCCTTCTCCTCCAGCCTCCAGAGGCACCAGGCATACATACAAATTTTGCACAGACAGACATAGAAAATATACCCATACAAATAAAAGGAAATCTAAAAAAGAGGTGACTATAAGATTTATATTTTTGTTTACACTTTAGTAGTGCTATTTCATTAGCTGGATGCTTGTCTAATCTAATTGGATTTTCATTGTCCCAACACTAAATCAGTAAGAAATGTGAACCAATCTCAAATACTATTAAATACTAAATATGACTTAAATGCTGGGGCATATGCAACATTTGTGGTATTGTTTGGGGTTTTACCCTGTTACCACTAAATGTTATTTCTTCTTCCTTTGAAAGATTAATGTATGTCATGGGAACTGATAGTTAAGACTTAACAAACTTTTCATGGAAACAAAGGCCTGCTGAGCTAGCTTGTCATTTGATAAGTCTTATTAAAAGTTTACCTTTCAAGAACGAGCAATTATTATCCATCATGGCAAAAAGGTTGGCCATTCTTCGATTTTCCTATCACAACAGTTGTCATGCAGTTCTCCTTAGAAAGACAAGGGTGTGAGCTATCTCCTTTAGTTACATCCTGACACTATTCCTCAAGAAGACATAAGCACGCTTGTGTATTTCTAGGCTGAGTCAAAGGCGTGATGCATTAACAATCTATTTTTAAATGTTTGTCACTACTTTTATCTTCAGTCCTATTAACTTCCAGTTAGATGCTATAATTTACATAGCATGTCTTTAATTTACATTGTGTACACATTAGGAGGCTTGCATTCATTCTAAAGCCAAATTATTATTTACAAGTTGACATAGGCTTCCATTTAGCATTGATTGTCTCTTGACTTACTGGCCATTGCATGTGTCATAGTTAGTTGATGCCAGAATTCACTTGGAGGTGGGAAATCTGCCTCTTTTTAATATATAAATACAGATTTAAAGAAAAACTAAACTTTTTATTATGAGGAGTTGACTGAGTTTCTGTCAGAAATATTTATCATTCCTCCCTAATTTTCTCATGTTCCTATCTCTTGTCCTTGGATCATTTTCTGCCAGACTTTATTCTTTGTTGGGCGCCTCCCTCCATGTACTTTCCCTCCTATTTGTACTTAGATAGGCAATAGATGTAGCAAGTTGCTTCTCTAGTCCCAGCTTTTCTGTATCTGGAGAACAGGGAGAGATATTTGTCACACCTGCAAGTAATTACAACTGAAATATAAACTCCGTCTTTTGTATGAGCTACATTGAGTGCTTACTAAATATTAAATGGATGGAAGTGCTATAATTACTGCCACACGGGAACTGAAACACCCCTTTTAAATGCATTGTTTATACAGCTGAGTTTCTAGCCCTTTACATACACTTCTGCAATTAGTATTGCAGTAATATTAGGATTAGTCATTTTAGTACCGTTTTTACTTTTTGTTTTGAAATTATATTATTATAATATTATTATTATACCATTTCCTGGTTCTCTTTTCTCCATCAACTATTCTATATACCATTCCTTCTTCTCTTTTCAGTCATGGCTTTTTTTTTACATTAATTGTTGTTATGGGTATATATATATATATATATATATTCCTAAATACAACCTACACATTTTAGTATCTTTGAAAAAGAAATTAGATTTTTATGCTCATCTTCATGATATAAAATATAATAAAAATAATTTTTCTAATTCTATTCTGAATATTAGTATTTCTTATATACATATACAAAATATTTTAGTCCTTTTATTTTTGCCCTATACATTTAATTAAGTACGTTATAGAGACAGAACGTTATAGTTTAACAATGGAAGTGATAAAACAAGAGTCAGGTTTGTTAAACTGGTGAAAAGTGTATTCCAAGGAGGATTAAGAGGGTAAGAAGAAAAACGCAAATGCAAGCTGATTGTGGTGGAATCAACAGGCCTTTAATGCCAGCACTGGGGAGGCATAAGTAGGAAGAAGAGAGTTCAAAGCCAGCATGGTCTATTTAGAGCAGTGGTTCTCCATCTTCTTAATGCTGTGACCCTTTAATATAGATTATTTTCTTTGCTACTGTTATGAATCATAGTATAAGTATCAGAAACATAGGATGTTGAATATACAACCACCAAAAAGTGTTGGGACCCGCAGGTTGAGAACCACTGATTTAGATTTCTCAAGACAGCAATTCGGTGGTGGTGGTGGTGGTGGTGGTGGTGGTGGTGGTGGTGGTGGTGGTGCTGGTGGTGGGGTAGTTCATGCCTTTAATCCTAGCACTCAGTGGTGAGTAGGTAGCTCATGCCTTTAATTCTAGCACTCAGAGGCAGGCTGATCTCTTGAGTTTGAAGCTGTTTACAGGACAGCCAGGGCTTGTTATACAGATAAACTCTGTCATGAAACAACAATGAAAACCCCAAAAACCAAACAAACAGATACCCACAAAGAACCAACACCATAAAACCCCACCAAACCCAAGAGAGTTCCAAGACAGCCAGGGCTACATAGAAACCTTGTCTTAAAAAAACAAAACAAAACAAGTAGATGTTTATAGTCTCACTTATATTAAAGAACTTGCATTGAGTCTGAATAAAAGACTGAGCAAAACTGGAAATGGTGATTAGGGTTAGTTAGTTGGTTTGTTTATCTGTTGTTTGTTTTTTCAGTAATTTGGTATTATCCAAACAATCATAGAATGTATGGCCATTAACTAGTAAGCCTATTGTATTAACTAGTGTTATCTAATTTGAGATGAGAACTGTGGGCTGGAGATGTCATCTGCTTTGAAAATTACAAGCTTTTAGTTTGAGGAATTATGGTTTTACAGACATAATTTGAGCCACAGTAACATTAAATTCATGAAAAAATTATTCTGTAGTCTTATGTATTTGTTATACTTTCTGGATTTCATTCAAGTTTATTTTTATTCCTATCTTAATACCTTTCAAATGCAGTGGATTTTAATTTACCTTGTTAAAGCTCTTCTTCAAAACACTCAAACTTCATACTCTCCTTTGCAGCTGTAGAGTTATGTTGAATTTTATGTGGTTTTTTTTTTTTTTTCTTTTGTTACCGCTGGTGGTGGTGGTGGTGGCTGTGCTTATTTGTTTGTTTTCTGTTTTTGTTTTTTCCAGTGCTCCAGATGGGACTTGGAGCCTTACTTACTTACATTACAGACTTTATTACTGAATACAGCACTAGTTTACTGTTGCCAGGGTGGGTTTTTGTGGTGGCTGGTTTTCTTTGTCTTTTAAACTTTTCAAGAGAGACTCACTTTGTAGCTCAGTGTAGCCTCGAGAATTGATGATTTTAGTGTGTGTGTGTGTTTAGGGGGGTGAAGTTATGCATCCATACTTACCCACACACATACACACCATGGGACACGTGTGGAGAAAGACAATAACTTCCACCATATGGGTCCTTGCTATTGGACTCAGTGTGTGAGTCAGGCTTCATGGCACGTGCCTTTACTTGCTTCGATGTCCCACCAGCCTTTCCAAGGTTTTTGATAGGACAGTTTTTTAGTTCTTGTTTTGGTTTTTTTGATGCTACTTTGATAATAAACTCTTGACCAGCAGAGACAGTATTTTCCTCAACTAATACATATCAGCATTCAGGGAGTTCTTTCTTTTTAATGGTTTTGTTTTAGGCTCAGAAGTTTTATTTGGGTTAGGAGCTTTGTCAATCTAAACAACTGAACATTATAGGGTAATTCAATTAAGTTTACTATTTAAAGTGTACTAAGAAAAGACCACTGCGTGTTACCCTGTAAGCTAACCAAAACAGATTTATTGTTTTCACAGAGTGAGGGAGTAAACTTGTGGAAGCATGGAAGGCCTCTGAGACATGGGCCAGGTTAATAACATTTGGCTTAAACTAAAGAATTCTCACGGTTTAAAGAAAGCCAGAACAGTTCTAAATTGGTGGTTGTTTTCTGAGGCAAATTAGGAAAATGGAGAATTATCTGGGGGGATTGGGTGTTATTAAGCAAAAGCAGTTTAGAAGTTAGATATTTCTCTCTTGTAGGAAATGAAAATAGCAAACAGGTCTAGGTGCTCAATTGGTAAGAAATCAATAATGGTCAAGGAGTTGGGAGTAGTTAATGATATTTTAGAATGACTGTATAACCTTGGGGAAAGCAGTGTCTCCTGGTAACTTCGCAGCTGGCTTTATCTGTGCCTGTCCTCCCAAGTTTGATTGATTTTAGGGCTTTTGTTGTATTTTTCAGTTCTCACTGATTGATTTGTTCAGTCCTCGATAGCTTTTGACTATTTTAAAGCAGAGTCTTGTACATCTTTTAAATAAACACAGGTCACAATTTGTCATTAATTTTATTTTGAAGCCTTTTTTTTTTTTTTGGCAGTTCTTGATCTGCTGAGTTGAAAACCTTTTGGAGGGGATAGGCTAGAAGCATTTTGTAGTTTTCACTTCAAGGTTCCACACCTGTGGGAATTTTTAATATAAACTAAAAACTGAATACACTAGTTAGTGGTCTAGCAGCTCTCCTGTGGTCTTTGTGGAATAGTCTTTGGTAATCTTTGGGTCTCAGCCTCCTCCCCACTGGAAGCCAATTTAGCAGAAGCCAGGATCTCTGGTAATTGTGTTAATTGTCTGGCAGATGGAGATAAGATGTAGACCAGGGAGTGGGGAGGTCTGGTGGGGTAGGGGGAGGGAGGGTGGGGATGTCCTGGTGGGGGGAGGAGGTATGGGCTGTAGAAAGGTCACAGGGTGAAGGAGGAGCAGGATTAAATCTAGAGTGTTAAAAAAATTAACTAAAATTAAATATATATGTGTCTTTTTAGGCCCACAGTAGTTGCTTTTTAAAAGTGGAAAGTGAAATCATAAAATCTTTTCTTTTTTTCTTTTTTGGGATGGGGGTTTTTCTGTGTAGCTTTGGCTATTCTGGAACTCACTTTATAGACCAGACTGGCCTGGAACTCAACAGAGCTCCACTCACCTCTGTCTCCCAAATGCTATTAAGGACCTGTGCCACCACCATCAGCTCCTTTCCTTTTTTTGTATCCCCTATATCTCCTTAAAGTGAGATTTTATGAAAAGGCAAGTGATTTTAGACTGTCTTCGATGTTAAGTATAATATTGATGAGCTGAAATTGCGGAAGCTAAAGGAATCACTAGGGGTAATAGATATCAGTATAGTAAACTGGGAGAAGCTTAGTTGAAAACGGAACAGGTTGCCTATAGCAATGTCAAATGGCTTCCTTTGTATTTATTGTGTGTATGTATGTGTAAGCAAACTGAAGTTCTATACAGTTTACCTCTTGTGTGTCTATCTTTACTATTAATGAAGAATTTTCATCTCTACAAGGGCCTTTTTATAATAGAACCACTTCTACCTAATCTCTAACCCTGAGCGTGGTCAATTACTAATCTTAATGCAGTGGTAGTCATTTAGTATCATAAAGGATTGATTCTAGGACCCTCCTCCAGTGATGCCTAAATTAATGAATGCTCCAAGTCCTCATATGACACAGAGGTGCTATGGTTATAAGGTAGTGATAGAGATTTTAACTAGTGTTTGAAAGGCCCGGGACTTAACCGTCAGCGCTTCAAGAAGTAAAAGAAAACAACAAATAGTATTGATAGAGCTTACATATCATGTTTCATATATTTAAAATTACCTTTAGATTATTAATAATACTTACAAACTGTCATGGAAATGTGTTCATTTGTGTTCTGCTGAGTTTTGGAATGTTCTTATATGCTGTATATCAACCCTGTGTCATATGAATAGCTTCTCAATATTTTCTCCCAATCTGTAGGTTGTTTTTCTCTGTCATTTTTTATTGTTGTGCAGAAACTCTTTTAAATTTGAGATAATGATTTACTGTTATTTTTGATTCCTATGGTTTTAGGGTTAAAAAAAATCCATGCCCACTGAAATTGTTATATTCTCTGTGCCTATATTTATGCCAATGCTGTGTTGTTTTGATGATTGTAGCTTTGGAATCTATTTTGAAATAACATTTTGTTTCTTTGGTTGAACACATGTTTGATCATTTGGAGCTGTGGCTTCATACAATTTTGTGATTTTCTTCTATTCCTAAGAAAATTGTTTTTTATGTTATTAGGAATTTTATTTAAACAGATTGCTTTATATATTATGGATATTTAACCATATTCTTCAGACATTCTGTATTATTAAACCATATAATTGAGGCAGTCTACATTAGAAACTTTCATATACTGACTGTAAGAGACTACATGGTAGTCTAGATGTATCTTATCATAACAATATCATTTCTTTCATATGAATTTTTAGAAATAAGATTGTTGGGTTATGTAGTACTTCGTTTTTCATATTTTGAGGAACCTGTATAGTATTCTGGAAAATGATAATATTTACATTTTCACTCTTAACACATATTCTTAACACTCACTTAGTGCGTGCTTGCTTGCTTGTGTGCATGTTTATGTTCATGATGTATATCAGTCAAAGGATAATTTTCAGACTTTAGTGTTTTCTGTTTAATGGAGTTTTAAAATTGAGCTCAAATCTTCAAGCATTACAACAAGCACCTTTATCCTACAGACCTGAACATTTTTTTTCTTGTTGATATTTTTTGACATCTTCATTTGAGAAATGTCTCTTCAGGTTCATTACCCATTTAAAAAAAGTTTTATTGTTAAGTTCTTTGAATTCCTTGTAATTCTTATGTGATTTGGGTACTAGCCTCATCAGCTCTCTGATGTGCACAGACTTTCTCTTAATCTGTGGGGGAACACTTCATTCTGTTGTGGACTGTGCTATAGGATTGTTTTTGGTTTTGTTGCTGTTTTGATGAAATCTCATTTCTTCTTAATTTTTTGTTATATATGTTTTTGAGTGGTATACAAACTACTTTTTTTAGGGGCTTTATAGTTTGTGGGCTTATATATAACTCTTTGACCACATTAAGTTGATTTTTGTATTTGGTATGTATGATATCATCCTTTTGCATGTGGGTATCCTGTTTTTTCAATAACATGTAATGACATATTTATCCTTTCTTCATTGTTTCATCTTTGAATATTTATGGAGTACCAATTTATGTTAAATCTTTATTATTGGACATCCTATTCTTTTATAGTGATCATTGTATGATTTCTATGCTAGAATCATGCCATTTGTAATAGCTTTATAATGTATTTGGATTGAATCAGGGAACATAATGGTTTTGCTTTGTTCTTTCTGTTCTAAAATCCTCTGAGAGTTTGGAAATTTTATATTTCCATTTGGATTAAGGATTATTTTCTATTTCTCTGAGAAATGTCATTGGAATTTTTACAGTTATTTATATGGCTATAAATAGCTTTGAATTTTATGATCATGTTTATTATCAAGTAGGTGACTACATAAAAAAAGATTCAACTATATACTGCTTAAAGATTCATTGTAACTCTAATAAGATTTACAGCCATAAAATATATTCCATGCAAAGAGAATCCTAAACAGAATAGGAGTAACTGCATGTTAGACAAAATATACTTTAAGTAGAAAATTCTAGAAAGAGAAAAAAATGGATCCACACTAAAAATAATGTATAAATATTTAGTATATATGTGTATGGATATTCAAAATAACTTAATTTATTATTAGTCCTGGTTCTCATCCTCACTATATTTCATAATTTATATGTAAATAACACAAGCAGTTTTGTATAACAATTAGTCCACATGTAAGTAGAATAATCATACCATACTTACCTTATACTGCTAATGTAGTTTGGAAAGAAGATTATGACAATACCTATTAACACCTATTACACAACCTGTTATACCCCAGGGAACTGAAAAAGATAATAAAGCAACTCTAAACTGGTTAGAATTAGAAATGATAAAGAACAGAAATAAATAAAATGAAATGACTACAAAAACAGCACAGACGATCAAGTTAGTAATGGTTGTTTATGCCTGTAAGTTTTCTATTTGATGATTTCATCCATGTTTATTTTATGAAATAATGTATGTTTGCCAGTTCTAAATTCCCAACAACTGCTATTTTCATGTTTTGTGCAGTGTTTGGACATTTGTTCTGCTTTGTTTTGTTTGTGACATGCTGAGTTTAATTAGTGTTGCCATGAGCATGGGGGAGGGATTATTTACAGGAGCATGATAAATGTGCCATGCCTAGTCCATTGACGAAAATAACCCCCTTTCCCCTTGTAACTTTTAACTGCCAATAGCTCCTCAGACAGTGGTGCGATATCATGAGTTCCTTTTCATCCACGATAGAAGGTTAACAGGTCAAGCTTTGGGCAGGTTAAAAGTCAATGCTTAAAAAGGTATTGCCAAAGCCTCAGCATAATTAAAAAAGAGGAAAGGTTCAAAACAGAGATGAGAGAAATTACAACTCATGACACAGAAATGCAAAATTCGTAACAACTATACATCAACAAATTGGATAGTCTACACACGACAGTGAACAACTATATAGCACAGCTTAGATAGCGTGGAAGAAACAAAGATTTCTCAAAAAAAAAATATAAGCTACAAAAAGTCAATCAGGAAGGGGCAGAAACTCTGAACAGAATTGTAACAAGAAATTTCATTAATAACTGAAAGTCTCCTAATCGCTTCATTGCTGAATTCCATCAAACTGCTAAAGAGGAACTAATTCAATTACTTTTCAAACTTGTGAAAATGGAGGGAGATAATGCTTCTAGCCACCTTGAGAGTCTACCATTACCTTGATGATAAAATCAAAGACACTGTCAGTATCCTTCATGGACATAGATAACAAAAATCAAGCAAAATGTTAGCAGTCCTCACTTCACAGCATAATGAAAGGTGGTAAAACAATCAAGTGCAGTTTGTTTCCATGATGTAAGAATTTATCAACACAGGCAAATTAATGACCATGATACAGCATTGATAAAATGAAGGGGAAAATATAGTATTTGATCATCTCTAATAGTATAGAAAAGCATTTGATAATTCACCATCCATTGGTGATAACAGTACTAATTATTATAATATGCCAGTGCAGCAAAAGCCATATATTTCAAACCCATAGCTAATATACTTGTTGGTGAAAACTGTGGTTTTTCATTTAGGATTAGGAACAAAACAAGGATGCCTTCTCTATCTACATCTGTCTGCCTGAATATTGGATATTCTTGTCAATTTGATTTGAAAAGTAAAAAAAATTAATACATCTATCTATGAAGAGAAAATGACATAGTTGTTGAGCACACTGCGCTCCCCGGAAAAAAACTGCATCAAAAAGCATTTAAAACTGATAATATGATTTCAGTCATGTTTCCAGGTTATACAAGCAACACATGAAAACCTCTGATGTTTTTTCTGTATCCTAATGATGGACTAGTTGAAAGTGAAATTATGAGAACAATCCTATTTACAATATCAAACAATAGCATATACAACAATAAACTAAGAAAATGAAAATTCTCTTTGATTGAAAGCTGAAACATGATGTTTTAAACTGATTATATAAACCAAAGAGTATATACATAAATGGAAAGTCGTCTGGGTTCATTGATTGGCATTTTTTCTATCTCCACCTGATCCTCAAAGAGTTTGTTTGATTAGGTTTTTTGTTTGTTTGTTTATTTAAGTTTCCTGCTGCTAATTTTTTAGTACTTATATTTGTCCTGCAAGCAGTAATTTTTTTTTCAACGGAGGTGTTTCTCTAACCCCCAAGCCATATTTAGCATGTGGGGAGCTATTTTTGCTTGTCACACTCAGTGCTGGTAATGCTATTAGTGTCTAGTAGGTAGAGGCTAAGGTTGCTGCTAACACCTTACAATGAACAGACCCACCCCTGTCACAGAAATATCCAGCCCAAAGTGTCAGTTGTTCCTCAGTTGAAAACCATACATTAAAACAACATAACTTTCCTCTGTGCAGCTGCAAAAAAGGAAAGAAAAAAAAAGAAAAGAAAAGAAAAAAAAACAGAACAAACAAACCAAAAACCAAAAAATAAAAACCACAAATTAAAGTTTTTGAATCAGCATTCAAAAAAACAAAGCAGTAGGAAATGTTTGCTTGGGAAAGCAGAAGGCCTACTCAGTCTTGTCTTAGAGTTGGAGAAATGTCTGGTTGTGGGATAGGGAATGGCTACTAAAAAGTACTTCTTACCTAGAATTTGTTCTTACTTATTGTTATTTTGAACCTTTATTCATTTACTCATTGTCTTACAATATTTAAGTGCTCATCTCTAATATGTTCTAAGGATTTGCTTTCAGAGTTTTCTGCTATGACATTCATCATTAATGTTTTTGTGAGTTTACCAGTTTAAAGTGGCCAGTAGTTGTAACTTTTCCTGAAAGGTAGACTTCAGAGCCCCTAATAGAGTGGGGCACTAAGGGTTTCATATTTTTATTGTGGCATTGTTCTAATTATACGACTCTAGCTGAAACTGAACTCTTGCCTTCATTTTGTAGCGCTTGAACATAGACATGTTACTGTTTGTTCCATACAGTGTTTGCAGGGTGGTAAAATGCCTTTTCACTGCAGGGTCAGTTTCAATATACAGAGATTCTATGTTATGATTAAAATAACCATATGGGTTACTCAGTATTTTTAGTGTGTAACAAAGATCAGAAGGACTTAGATACACACACACACACACACACACGGTTGAGAATCCTTAAATTACAACCAAGTTCTCTATTTTAGAAGTGACCAGAATCTAAATGTTATTTATTGAATTGTTCGACTTATGTTACATTCTTCATGAATCTTTTTAAAAAAATTATTTGCTTGCTTATTTATTTATATGCTGGTGGGGGCAAGATTTAAGATGATCACATAGGATGTAAATAAAGCCTCAAAAGTTCAGTAATAAAAACTTGTGGGAAAAACTCTATAGGTAGAATCCAAAAGTTGAGAACTGATAAGCTCAAAGGGATTTCGTCTTTCTGTCTGTCTGTCTGTCTGTCTGTCTTTCTGTCTTTGTAGTTCTCTCTCTCTCTCTCTCTCTCTCTCCCTCTCTCTCCCTCCCTCCCTCCCTCCCTCCCTCCCTCCCTCCCTCCCTCCCTTCCGTCCTTTCTTCTGTCTGTCTGTCTGTCTCTCTCTTGCTTGCTCACTCTCTGCTCAACACCTATGTAGTATAGAATGAGAAAAAAGAGAATGTGCTTGATAAATTGTAGGAAGCCAGAGTATCAAATCTGTAAAACCTAACAGAACAGTATTGTTAGTAATCATGAATTTAGAAAATAATGAAATATGTAAGAAAATTTAGATGTCTCATTATGTAGAATTAGTTTGTCAGCTCTACCATTTTGTCTCATTTTAATAGTCATAATTGCTTACAATAAGTTTCACTTTCTGATTTTAAGATGTATTCTCCTATTTGATTTTATTTGCAGTGAATATCACCTCAGCCAGGCAATTAACCGGATGTAGTCGCTTCAGCCATGTTTTCCCCTCATCTGCTTACCAGCACATTAAGATGCATAAGAGAATTCTGGGACACTTATCTTCTGTCTACTGTGTAGCCTTTGATCGAAGCGGGAGGCGAATTTTTACAGTGAGTTAAAAATTTATGATATGTAACATTATACATTTACAACTGAAGCAAGACTCCATGCTATCCAATATATTATGTTTTATAAGTAACTTACTCTATTTGGACATATTGATACAATAAAGTTGTGTTAAAATTGAAAATAATGTCTCATTTTATATAAATAGAGAGTGTTCTATGGTAGCCACTATCATTTGGGAAATTTACTTAAAAAAATTAGGTCCTTAGAAGTCTACATAAAATCAAGATGGTTAGTTTAAATGAAACAAATAAACTGATTTATTCAGTTCAGCAGGTATTTATTAAAAGACATTTTCCATTTATATTTGCTTCAGGTTTGGCTTTAGTGATTACATAACCTTTAGAATTGAACGGTTGAACTAAACTGCACATTGCTGAAGATTACACTTGCATTATACATATTTCTTTGATTTTTAGGGCTGGTTATTTTTTAAATTTCCCAATTTTAAGTTTTACTTACTAAGTCATGTTCTTTGCTTTTGTGTAAAATCTATAGTATATTAATATGTCTAAAAATATGAATGTGATTGCTTCATTGCTGTTAATGCAGAGGTGAGAGAAGTAGCAAATTTTAATTTTCTATTTATTTCCTACAACAAAGGAAGTGCTTTATAGTTTGAGAAATTATGACTCCTTAGATTGTACTATAGGCTTGTCGGCTGATGATTTATGTCCCTAGCTATGATGACGTGACTATGGTGCGTGTCATCTTTTAATAAATAGGTAATTATTTTACCATATTCAAATGGAATTCATTCTTCTATATTTGAAGCTCACTTGGAATTCTTAACATAAAGTTTTTCACTTGGCATTATTAATGGCCTCAGGTTTCCAAAGAAATCAATGTACACGATAGAACAAACTTTGAAATATTTGTAGAAAAACTATTAAGACAATTAAGCCATGCCTGCTAGGCATATAGAAAGGAGCAATGGCAGAAATTCTTAATAGCTAATCATTTAAAAATAATCATAAAATATTTAAAATGTCTTTAGGATTATTAGTTTAAAGACTTTGGCACAAATGCTACTCTTAGTTTGTACAATACTGAGTCAGTTCTGTCATTTAGACAATCCTTATATTTTTGTAATGAGTGGACATTATATTTTTCCTTCATAAAAATACTCCTTTGTATTTTTCCCCTTCTTGGTATAATTGGTGCATTTCTGTTTCCTTATAAGTCTGACTTTTGTATCCTTATAGGGTTCAGATGACTGTTTGGTGAAAATCTGGGCAACAGATGATGGACGCCTCCTTGCCACACTGCGAGGGCACTCTGCTGAAATCTCTGACATGGCTGTTAATTATGAAAATACTCTCATTGCTGCAGGCAGCTGTGATAAAGTTGTGAGAGTATGGTGTCTTCGAACTTGTGCACCAGTTGCTGTCCTTCAGGGACATTCAGCTTCTATTACTTCCATACAGGTGAGAATAATGATAAGCTCTCTGCCAGGTTAATAAAGCTGAGAATTTTCTCATTTGTTTTATGGAGATATGATATTTTACATGGACATAGATTATGTGGACAAAAGCGGGAAGAATGGCAACAGAAAGAATGCTTTCATAGAGCTTTGTTTCTCTTCTGCAGACAAATATGTTTAATTAGTTTCCTTTTTATATAAACCTGTGCCTTTAGAAATAAATAAAAAACATGATGAAGGTTCTTCAAATCCAGAATGAGACATCTTATGTGTATATGTGAAGAAGGGATTAAATTTGCAAATGCCTGCCTGTGCAGTAGTTAATACCTGTTAATCAGGATATAAACAAGTTCTAACATGAATATTGGCATACTCTGTTAATATTTAATTCAAGATTTATGCCAGATTTAATATGTGTGTGTGTGTAGCTTTAATATTATGAAGATTTTATATTTTTAGTCTCAGTGATTTTTTTGTTTGTTTGTTTCACCTTAGTATGTGATGTAAAATAGGTTGTCCATATATTACTTTGACCAGATCTTGGTAGTAAAAGGCCTTGATATCTTAAAAGCCCTTGCTCTTAACAAAACTAAGCTGAAGTTTTACATTTACTGTTCTGTTTTGCTCAAGAGGAAACCAAAAATTCTTATTAGACTTTTACATGTAGATAAAAGACAATACTTTTAAATGAAGTCATTACTTATATTTATTATATGCTATTTTAGTAACATGTCACTTATTTATAGGTATCTAGCAGAAGTGCTCATACTGCATTGAGTTAAAACTTTTAATTAAAATTTTCATTAGTTAAGGTTATCATGTTTCATTAGTTAAGGTTAGAGTGTTTTGAGGCCTGCTCTTATTCTATAGTCTTGAATTTTGAAAATCTCACTCTTGTGCTTATTTACATCATTTGACACTGCTTTTGAATTCCTCTGTAGGTTGATTAACCTGATAGCTCATATCTCCTCATCTTGGGCCCATCTTTTTTTTATTATTATTACATATTTTCCTCAATTACATTTCCAATGCTATCCCCAAAGTCCCCCATACCTCCCCCCCACTTCCCTACCCACCCATTCCCATTCTTTTGGCCCTGGCATTCCCCTATATTGGGGCATATAAAGTTTGCAAGTCCAATGGGCCTCTCTTTCCAGTGATGGCCGACTAGGCCATCTTTCGATACATATGCAGCTAGAGACAAGAGCGCCGGGGTACTGGTTAGTTCATCATGTTGTTCCAACTATAGGGTTGCTGATCCCTTTAGCTCCTTGGGTACTTTCTCTAGCTTCTCCACCTTGGGCCCATCTTATAGCTGTATATTTGCTTATTCAGCTGTGTATTTACCATCATTGCATGAATGTCTACTAGATGTCTCAAACTCACCATACTAAAAATTTAATTCATTTTCCTATCCAAATTTAATTCCACCAAAGCTTTCCCCACCCGTGTAAGTCATTTTTCGGTCACAAATAAAATACCTTAAAAATATTACTTATGAAGTAAAGAGAGTTTATTTAGCTCACAATAACAGCGATAAAGTTGGAATCTATATTGCAAGCTCTGCAACTACTCCTTGTCTATATGATTTCATGCTGTAAATAATAAAGGCAGAAGTATGCTACCATAAAAAAAATGAATCATGGCTGAGGTATGTTTGCATAAAAGCTAAAATCATCCTGCAGGAAGACACATAAGCACAGTGGAGGTGGGTATAGTCCCTTGAAGGCATACCCTCAGTAGTCCCTAGACTTCCCCTGATGACCCTCCTCAGAACGATTTCATCATCTTTAATAACCTACCCTGTAGACCAAACCTTTAATATGTGGATCTTTGTGGAGACACACAACATCCTAACTATAGTAACACTTAAACATAGGATGATCTCATGATTGTAATTAATGTTTATATTTTTCCTATTTCATTAGTCTAATCGGTCCTCATGTCATATTTGTGCTACTTCTGAAAAATACAATCAGAATCTTCAACATTCTCATAAATTACATCTGTACTATGCTGTTTAGAGCCACTAACATCAGTGGCTAGATTATTGAACTAGAATTCTCTTTGATTTTCATCTCTGAACTCTCTGTTGTGCTAGTCTAAATTCTACATATTATACAGATGGTTGTACAATAGAAGTTAAGTCGTATCAGTAGTATTCAGAGCCCTTACTAGCTCCCATTCTACAGGTTAGAGGCAGCAAGACTAGACATTTTCAGCCTCTAAGCTTGCCTTGACTACATATACTATTATTTGCTTTTCCTTTTTACTGTTTTAGCTACTGATAAATTCCTATCCTTCTTCTCCTCCTCCCTCTTTTCTTCTTCCTTTTCCTCATTCCCCCTTCTCTTCCTCCTCTTCTTCCTATCTCAGCTTTCTATGTTATATATCTGATTTTTCTCCTCTTATTTTCTTTCTTTGGAGTGGTCCCTAGATACTCACGTACTTGCCCACTTTATAAGTAATCTGCAAATCTTATCTTCTAAAGAAGACCATCTCTCTGATTTTATCATTATATTTAGCTTAACAGTCTGTATGTTGTTACTCTTTTTTTAATTTATTGGGTTTTTTAAAAAATTTATATAGAAGTATTGCGTTTATATTATTTCTGCCCCTTCCTTCCTCTCCAACCCCTCCTGTGCCACCTGGTCAAATTTGAAACCTTTTTTTAAATTATTATGATTATATCTATACACATATGTATACAATCTTCTGAGTACATCTAGTGTTGCTCATATATGCTTATCTCTAGAGAAATTTATTCTCCCTGCCTCAATAGCCATTGATTGCATGTAGCTCTTCATCTAGGGGTGAGGCCTTGTGAAGTTTTAGCTACCCACATTGGCATGGCATTTTGTCCACAGTAGTAATTATCCATTGACAGTCTATATTATTTACTATAACTTATTAGCTATCTTTTCATTCACAGTATACTATCCCTCCAGTTTATTTCCTTTATTTTATGAATAAATAACTTTAACCTGAAATGATATATTAGTAGTGGTTGCCACCAAATGATAGAATTTCAGATTCTTTTTATGCAGTTTAGTTTTGCTCAATATTCTCTATGTATCAATTGGTATGTTAGAAATATATGTCCTTTCTTTCATGCCAGGCATCATGGCACATGCCTTTAATCCTAGAAGGTAGAAGTATGAGGATCTCTGAATTTAAGGCCAGCTCGGTCTATATAGCAATATCCAGGACAGCCAACACTAGAGAGTCCCTGTCTCAAAAAGAAATATATTTGCTTTTTTTCAACAACCTGTAACACTATTTTTCAAATGAAATAATGTAACTAATATATAGCAGCATGTCAACATGTGATTGTTAAAGCAATTTAAATGTATAACTATAAATTTCAATTTCAGAATTTCTTGAGATAGTAAAGTTCTTATTGTTCATGTTTTCACTCCTATGAATCGCTAATCAGCAGCAAATTTGCAGACAAGTTGGTAAATATTTTAGATTTCCCAGGGCATATAGTCTTTGTCAAATCACTCACGTTTATTTTTACAAGTGACAAAATACCCATAGACAGTATAAGGTTACTGTGTTCCATTAAATTTTATTTACATAAAGAGTCAGCAAACTGGATGTCATAGGTGGGCCATAATTTATTGACTCTTGATATAGATTATATATTAGCCATTGCAATACAGTTTTCTTTATCTGAGGATTGAAACTATTAAAAGGCATGTTACATAAAACTTATTTTTTAATCTATTCGGTACTAATAGATAATATTAATTGACAATGTTCATTTCAAACATAAGGCCTTAGATTGAACTAATTAAATTAACCTTAATATGTATAATGATTTATTTATTTTTATTTGAGCTAAAGATATCAGTCTCATATATATATTAATCCTTAATTATTATCTCAATGGAAATTATTATTTTCACTTGGAATTTTTTTATTCTGGTATTAAGGGTTACATTCAGGGCCATGTGCATTTTAGGCAAGTGTTCTACCATCGAGTTATATTTCCAGCCCCTCATTTATGGTTATGAAATTCATAACCATACTGGAAAATCTGGTCTGGTTTTAAACGTTTTCCTATGGCTTAGCTATCTTGGAGACAGATGGCCCCTCCCTTTTCTATGATTCTTTTCTGAGGACATATAAAATGCCCAGGGTCAGAGCCAGAGAAGTGTACTAGAGTTGATGCACCTAACCCTCAAGAGACTGGAGGCCCCAGGCAGTTTAGAGGTCAGGTGGGGTGGGGGGTGGGGATAGGGACATCCTCTTGGAGACAGGATAGTGGGGAGGAGGTATGGGATGTGGAACAGTGCAAGGGTGAACAAGGGAGGGGGGGCGATAAAATATGGAGTGTAAAAATAAATAAACAAACAAACAAACAAATAAATAAATGGGGGGGGGGAAGGAGTGTGGTCCATTTAGGAGAGTCATGATTATTTAAATTGCCAACTCACCTAAGTGTATTTTTTCTTAATCTGTTCAGACTGCAATGATAGTAATAAAGACTTAATATATTTAATTATATCTAAGAAAACAATTGAAAATGGTTTCAATTTGAAAAAGACAAAACCACCTGGGCATGGTGACATAACCCTGGAATCCCAGCATTCTAGAGGCAGAGGTAGGATAGCAGCAAGTGCAGAACCAGCCTGTCTACATAGTAAGCTATAAACCGGTAGAGTTATATAGCAAAACCTGATCCCAAGAGAAAAAGCCACAGTTTTTTTCCTTAGTAGGAGCATATATATGCTGCATTTGTTGTAATTTAACATAGTAATGATTTGTGAATCCATTCGCCATTAAAATATCCTAAAAGTATTATGTTAAATTATTTAAAACAGCTAGTACTGAAATATTTTAGCATCAAATATTATTTTCATGTTTAAGATTTTATTTCTAGTAGTATTATGTGATGTGTATGTGTGTGTGGTAATGTCTTTGAAGGCCAAAAGAAGGCAAAGTGCTGGGAGCCAAAACTACTCTGGCAGAGCGACAAGCATTCTTAACTGCCAAGCTTTTGTCTCTCTAGCCCCTCAATTATTACTTTCTGGAGGCTTTGGTATTTAATTTTTTGGCAAATATTCATTTATCTATGGAATTTAAGCAACAAAACCCTGACACTGAAATTATTTTCTTTGTGTATATGTGGTATTTGTACATGTATGTGGGCTTCAGGTATTCGCTGTACACAGCACATGTGTGAAGGCCAGGGGAACTTACGGTGGATGTTTTTCTGTCTATTGTCTGGATTCAGTGAACTAAACTCAGGACCTTGGACATTTTGGCAATCACATTACACACTAAGCCATCTCACTGAACTGATACTTATAGTCTTAAATGATTTACATGCTGCATTTGTACAAAAAATAGTTGGAACGGGAAAACTTCATCTTATTTAACTTCTTTTTAAGTTTTGTCCATCAACTAAAGGCACAACTAGATACCTCACTTCTACTGGTGCTGATGGAACAATTTGTTTCTGGCAATGGCATGTAAAAACAATGAAGTTTAGGTAAGTTAAAGTTTTAGGGATTTTGTGACAAATCAAATTTATATATCTTTATTACCTTGGTGTTATAGTAGTTCAAGTATTGAAGTATATAGATGTGTCTATTTATACCTATTTTAATGTTTAGTGATTTTAGGATAAATATTCTTATAAAATCACTGTTTAGACTATGAAATTCATAGGGAAGAGTGGGATAAGATGTATTTGGACATTTTGAAACTCTTTTTTATTTAATTTATTTTATGTATATCAGTCCACTGTACCTTTCTTCAGGCACACCAGAAGAGGGCATCAGATCCCATTACAGATAGTTGTGAGCCACCATGTGGTTGCTGGGAATTGAACTCGGGACCTCTGGAAGAGCAGTCAGTGCTCTTAACCGCTGAACCATCTCTCCAGACCTGAACATTTTATAATAATATCAGCAAATGCATGGCAATATATTTGCAAAACTATTGTCAAAATTTTGATGTCAAACTATATTTATAAGGTTTAAAAACTTTTAACTGAAAATCAGATAATAGCCCTTATTAACTTCTTTTCTTTAGTTTTTAAAAATCTAATATTGTTGCTAAATAGATCATTATTCATCAGTGTGCTAAGATTTTTGCCCATTAGATGAGCCTGATAGAATATAAAATGTTTACTTTATTCTTTAGAGATCGCCCAGTAAAATTTACTGAGAGATCCAGACCTGGAGTTCAGATATCTTGTTCATCTTTCAGTTCTGGTATGTATCAAAATTGGATGCTTTTAGTACTTAAAATGATCCATCTATAAAGGACCAAGTTAAGGTTTTTTTTTTAATGAAGAAAAATGTGTGTGTGATTAAAGTTAAGTCTACCAAAGATGTAAACCATGTGTTATGCTCCACAAACCTGTTTGACTAATTAGCACTTAGTAATAATTTTTTAAATTTAATTCAATACATTTTATATAATGCTAGTTTTATTTGGCAAAGAATAAACAGTTCCCAACCCTAATACCCATTAACTAACATGTATAGTACCCACCCTCCCCAATTTAATACAAAATTCCTAGCTTAACTTTACAGAAAATATACATAGTTATGACTTCATATATAAGATGTTGTAAGATTATTGTACGTATCAGTAATCTTAGAGTTTTGACATAGTATTTTATATAAAATATATAATGTTCTTAAAACTTTGATTTGTATAGTTTTTAATCAGTAGTCCAATGTCTACTATATAATAGGTATATTTTGTTAGGTAAAGGCTATATTTGTCTTAGTTGCTGATCTTTGTCTCTCATGACACTGAGAATTGGACCTAGACCCTTGAACTGCTAGGCAAATATTCAATCACTGAACTATCTCTACAGCCTTCTAACTTCATTTTCACTGTTTGTTTATTAATTTTTTAACTTTCTAAACCACGAGGGTTTTCATTTTTAATATACATTTATTATATATGTATACATGTGCCTATGTGTACCATGGCACGTTTGGCGAGGTCAGAGTACAATGTTCTGGAGTCAATTTTCTCCCTCCACCTTGTGGGTTTTGAGGATTGAACTCAGATCACAGGGCTTGTGGACAAGCACTTTATACACTGAGCTGTCTCACTGGCCTTTACTTTCTTATTTTGATGCAAGACCGCAATTCCCCAGGCTGACTTTGAAGTCACTTTGAAGCCCTGGACAACTTTAAATATAATTTTTTCTGCCTTAACCTTTCCATCAGCTAGAATTATAGATTTGTTAATTGATACAACTCTGTTGTTTGTCATGAATTTTCTTTCTTTCTTTTCTTTTTTTTCTTTGAAATATTAATACAACATTATTATTTGTAACTAAGACAACTTTGGTTTTCAAAGGCTTTTTTTTAAATGTAAAATAAAAAACTAAATACAACTAAAGTGCCTTGGTACTATGAGTTTATTTTGTTTTAATATTCCAGGTGGTATGTTCATTACAACAGGGAGCACTGATCATGTAATTAGGATATACTATTTGGGTTCTGAGATACCTGAGAAAATTGCTGAATTAGAATCACATACGGTAAGAGCAAAATAAGACATTTGTATTTATTTATTTATTGCCTTTGTTTTTAAATCTCTCTTGTCTTTTCTGGGCTGAACCATTCTTTAATACAAACAAATATTAAAACCTTTAATTCAAGATAATTCTTTAGTAATGAAGACAAGTGTGAAATTCTAGAATTATTTTGGTTGTAGTACATAAGATGAACCCTATTAGACTATACATAAAAGGTTTTGTATACTTAAAAGGCAGTTTAAGAATATTCATGGGAAAATGCTTTCATGACTTGAGCTTTTTGATCTTCGTATATTTTTCACAGTATCATCAACGGTTCAATTGAATCTAATCTTCCTTAGTAATAGCAGTCTTCACTTATTTTTATTATTAGGGTTTTATTTAGCATACAAATTAGTGATTCAATATGTCATATTCATATATAGATCTTATACTTTGTTCTTATTAAAAACCCGTTTCTCCACCTCCTTTCCTCTTTCGGCTTATCCCTTTCTCTTCTTTGATTTAGTTTTACATATATTCCATTACCCTGTTTTATTCCTTGCATACACTTAAATCCCCCTCTCCTCTCTCATAGTGTTTCTGCTTTCATATCATACCTATACAAGCATATAGATACTTCATGAATGAGAGAAAATATATTTGACATTTTACTTTTGGCTTATTTAGAAAAATACAGTGGTATCCAGTTCCATCCCATTTCCTGCAAATATGATTTTTAATTCTGCTTTATGCATTGACAAATATTCACGTACCCATCTTGTTTAACCATTCATCTGCTAATGGACATGTAGAATTATTCCACGTATCGGTTATTGTGAGTAATTCAACAGTAAACATGAATTTGCAAGGTCTCTGTATTAGGTTGATTTCTAATCATTTGTGTGACTCCACAAGTCATATACATGGGTCCTATGGTAGGACTGTTTTTGAATTTTCAAGAAACCTCTATACTGGTTTTCATAGTGCCTCTAACACTCTATGTTCCCATCAGCATTGTAGCGTGGGGGATGCTTTCTTCATATTCTGGCTATCATATTTTGTTTGTTTTCTCTGTCATAGCCATTCTGACTATTTTGAGGTGAGATAGAATCTTAATGTATGTCATTTCAATTTGCATTCCCCTGAAGGATAAGAATGTGGAATACCTTTTCAAATATTTATTACCATTTGCATTTTTCCTTTGAGAACTGTCCAGTTTTAGACATATCAAATTCAGCTTTGCTCTCATCTTGATGCTTCATATTCTACATACAAAATATTGGAAGCTTATTTAAATTGTGCAAGAGAAACACTTAGAAATTCTCAGAGATCTCATTCTGAAACCACAAATTTAATCCATTTGAGCTAAGCATGACAAGGCAGTCCCTTTGCACTGTGTATGCAAGCACAGTCTAGTTCATAGAGCACTGAGAGAAGAGAGAATATATGAGTAGGAAAGAATTAAGGGGAAATTAAGAAGAACATAGCATTTGCAGTCTTATTTGCAAGGTCCCAGGTAAGAATAAAAGTATTATCAAGTAAAAATCCCCTGTTCAAATGAATGGTCTGCCCCTTGTGTTAATTGTTCAGGTTATATTATTTCTTCAGCACATCTAAAGGTAGTTATTGCTCGTGTCAGTGAGAACTCAGAATTTATCAATAAATACCACATTGAAACGGCAAAACTATTTAAGTCACAAGTATCTGAATAGATGGATAATGTTTAAAAATTAAAAATCATTAAGTATGAAGGTTTTGCTCTTTGTTTTTATTAAAAGTCAAGTTCAAGTGTAGTTTGAGAAGTGGGTGTTGTGAAAATGAGTGCAGTATATTTTAGCTTTTTTATCAAAGAAAGCAAGAACTATAAATTTTGGCTTCAGTTTTAATGTTGTCATCTTTATATACAAAAACATAAATCATGGCATAAAAATTGTAGGACATACAGAACGTTAGATGAATCCTTTATAATATTGAAAGGAAGATGTGGAAAACAGAAGTAAATAAATAGTTCTCGAAAGCTATAGAAACAATTGGGATATGATTTATCAGCAGATTTGTTTATGTTTACTTTGTTTCAGAATACCACAAACTTAATTTTGTACATTGATTGAGCCTTCAGGGATTTATCTTTTTAAGCAAAATGAGTTTTTAAAATGACCATTATATTAAAAGAGAATCTACCCTGTAAAGCTTTTACATGTAAATTTAGGAGAAGGACACTATTTCTACATAAGTTCATTTAATCGAAAGTCTGTTGTTCTATGTTTTAGGACAAAGTTGTTGCTGTTCAGTTCTGTAACAACGGAGACAGGTAATTATGGAGTACATATTTGTATAAAGAAATATTTGACTTTTTTACTATTCCCTCCAAACTAATACAGTTGACATTCAGACATTGACATTTCAAGAAAATTAATTAGAAATCCTTTTCTAGGCTAAGCATCTGTATACATCACCCTTCCCACAGTTAAACTCCTTCAGCTCAATTTACACTCACTGAAGTCAGACCTAGGAATGCGTTCATACCTGGACCCACCTCCTGTAGCTCTGGATATCTCTCATTGTACTGTAATTTCACTAGCTGCCAAAAGTTTTTTGATTGTTTTGTTTTAAGATGATCTTGGTTACTTGAATTGTTTGGCTACTTTTAAGGATTAAAAAAAAGATGCATCCGTGGAGAGGGGGACTGTTTTGTACAGTCCTTGGCAGCAGAAGCTTGCTGTGCTGATGATGTGTGTTATCACTGGGAGATAACATTAGACAAAGTAGCTCAGAGTTCTTTCTCTCCTTACAGAAAATGTATGAGGCAGAAACAAGCTATTTTGTTTAGACTCTAAGGTTCAGATTCTGTGTCTATCTTCCTTGCTATCTCTATCTCTTTAAAATGGGTAACTCAGTAGTGACCATAGTCTGTCTGCTCTTCTGCTCTGTGAGTTCTTTTGTTGTTGTATACTTTGCCTTTTCTGTTTTCTTTGACCACCTGACATTAATCAGGAATTATATTATTTGATTAGTATGGCTCTGACAAGCTTACATTTTTTTCCTATTCAGAAATTTTCTTTTCTTTTCATTTTCTTTCTTTCTTTCTTTCTTTCTTTCTTTCTTTCTTTCTTTCTTTCTTTCTTTCTTTCTTTCTTTCTTTCTTTCTCTTTTTTTTCTTGTCTGTTTTTTTTGCTTTTTTGAGACAGGTTTTCTCTGTGTAGCCCTGGCTGTCCTAGAACTCACTCTGTAGACCAGGCTGGCCTTGAACTCAGAAATTTGTCTGCCCTGCCTCCCAAGTGCTGGGATTAAAGGCCTGTGCCCAGCTCAGAAATTTTCTTATCATTTTTCTTCTGTTGCTCTGGAAAGAATTTTAAATTTCAAACTGGCATTTCCAGATTCCATACAACTTGACTTAGACAACTATATTCTTTTCTCATATCTGTGCATTTTTCCTAGTCACTTTATGGATTTCTCTTCCATCTTTTTACATTATTCCATCCACTACTTTGCTTATACTTTCCCTCACATTACTCTTGTCCAGCAATGTCATTCCCCACCTTCTACCTTATTTTCCTTTCCCTCCTGTATGTCTTAGCTCCCATCTCCTTTTCTCTTTTTTTCTTTTCTGTCTCTATGCCTCCCTTTTCCTGTCTCCTGATTCTATCTTATCTAAGTCTCATATGGATTTTCAGGTTCATGTCCTACTTAGAGCTTGCCCTGAGATATCTATTTTGACATCCTGTGAACATGAATTACCAGTCTCCACTATCCATAAGATTCATTCCCTATCTCTGTAAAGTCAGACCTTATATACAGATAACTGAGCTCTTTAAAATATCTGATACCCAAAGATCAGTCTTTTTTGGTCTAAATTTTGGTATAAAATACATAAAATTAGCATATTTTGTATCTATATGCCTATATACCAATTCTGTGGGTGAAATAAAAAAAATATGTTTTATTTCAAGGTATTTTTGAACAGTGAGTAATTACAAAGATGAACTTAACCAACTTAGTGAGATATAAATATAATCCAGTTTATCTGTATTAAGAATGATAAAACATTAAAATAAAATAGAAGAATAAGTTAACCATATTCCCATTTTTAAGTGACTTTTAAATTTATTTGTGGGGTGTGTGTGTGTGTGTGTGTGTGTGTATTTTAGCCACATGTAATGTAGATGCCTGCATAGATCAGAAGAAGGGCTTATATTCTCCAGAGCTGGCGTTACAAGCAAATGTAGTTAACCTGTCATGAGTGCTCAGAGTCAATCCCAGGTACCCTGGAGGAGCAGAAAGTACTCTTAACTGCTGAGCCACCTCTCCAGTTTCCTGAGTTATTTTTTAAGATTTATTTTCATTTTTAATTGTGTGCATTTAAATGTGTGTGTGCGCGTGTGCATGTGCACATGCATGGGTACCTGTCCACATAACTGTGGATACCTAAGGAGATCAAAAAGGTCAAATCCTCTAGAGCTGGAGTTAACAAGAAATTGACAGTCTGCAAGAGTAAGTAGTACATGCTCTTAACTGTGGAGCTATCTTTCTAGAACTTAGTTTTCGTTTTAATATTCTCCTTCTTTCCCTCTCACTCCCTCTCTCTCTTCCTTTCTCTCTCTCTCTCTCTCTCTGTCCCTCTTTCTCTCTCTCCCCTCCCTCTCTCCCTCTCCCCCTCCCCCTCCCCCTCCCTCTTTCCCCCCCACTCTGTGTGAATGTGAGGGTTTATGAACCTAAGTGCAGTTGCTTACAGAGTGGGTCACATCTCTTACAGTTGGAGTTACAGGCCTTTGTAGATGACCTGACACGGGTGCTGGGCACAGAACTCCAATCCTCTGCAAGAGCAGCATGTGTTCCTACTGATCCAGCACCCATATTACTGGTCTGTTCTAAAAGAACCCGACATTTTCATTTACTTATTTCTAAATGTGTGTTTCAAAAACATTCTTAATAAGCCTTCAAAAATAAACTCAGTCAACATATAAAAATCATATATGAATCTGAAAGTATATAAAACATGTTAAATATGAATGGATGCATAAATGTGAAAAATCAAAATACTGAAATTTGTTTTCTCTAAGGAAAGACCATAGGTGAAACTTCGTTCATACTTGAAATTCCTTGTACTTATTTCTTTTATTATTAAAAACAAACACTTCCTAATCAGAGCAGCCAATTTGACTAATATGCTAATATGAATTAAAGCAACTAATAATTTTTTAAGTTAAAAGATAATTATAATACTCAACACATTAAGTATTATTAATGGGTCCTTTCTTAAAACTTTTCATGAGATTCATTTTTTATAAAATATAGGGAACAGTTTGGCAATACATACTAAAACCTTTTAAAAATGTACCTGCTCTAAATCAGTACAATGGATAAGAATGCAGAAAGACAGAGATGATCTTTATAGCATTGGGTTTAAAGCTGAAAGGTAAAAATAATGTAATTATTGATCATTATGCATTTCATTAAGTACATTTTGATATATCTATGTAGTTGAATACTTACTGAAATTGATATAGTTTTGCACTTATGTAGATATAGATCTATAAAATACAGTTGTGGACAGCATGGTATATGGACGAATTCTGTTTTCTAAGTGGAAAAAGTGTCATTATATATGTTTCAAAGGGTTTTAGTTTTTTTTCGTCCAATCTCTTAGTATATAGTTAATGCTGGACTTGAACTTATGATCTTCTTGGCTGCTCTTCTTGATTACTGGCATCTTAAGCTTGCAAGCATACCTGGTTTAAATATATGTCTGAAAGATTAGAAAAAATACAGTATCAATCTTGTGAGTTATTGAGCTACATAATAAAAATGTTGGTGTATTAATAGGGTTGTGCAACCTTCAGTGTAGTTATTCTTAGAACAACCTGTTCTTTCACCTAATAGAATGCTTGTTCCCTTTAGTTACGAATCCTTAAACCTATCATCACTCTTTCTCCAGCACTGGGCAACTGTCATTAGACTTTCTTGCATATTCAGCATTCCCCATATTATAAAACATATCATTTTTCATTACTGAAAAATTCTGTTGTATGAATGTCATGTTTTATTTACCTATTGCAAATATTTCATTTGTCTCTGCTTTGGGGATTATCAAATGTTCCATGCATCTTCACGTACACATTTTATAAGTATTAATGTTTTCATTTCTTTTGGTGGATATGTACCTGGAGAATATGGTTGCTGGGTCAAAATGTAACTTAGTTTAGCATTTTAGGAACTGCCAAACTGTTTTTTAAGATTAGTGTACTGTTTTACATATCCCAGTAGTGTCTTGATGCGAAGGCTATTTATTTTGTAATCAAGAAAATGTGATGAATTTTGGGAAAAAATAACAAGGTTATTTTACCTTCCAGCTTAAGGTTTGTTAGTGGAAGTAGAGACGGAACTGCAAGAATATGGCAATATCAACAACAAGAGTGGAAGAGCATAGTGCTAGATATGGCTACTAAGATGAGTGGGTAAGCATGGATGCTAGATATTTCAGGGGGTCTCCCATGGCATACCATCTTTTATATTATACAATACTTAATAAAGAATATACTTTTTATGTTAGTAAATAGTTTGGAATGAATTGCTGTGCATGAAATTTGCCCCTTCCGTCTCTTAGCAACTGTTGCTTTGCTGTTGATGGACTGGAACATTGCTGATTTGTCTGCAATTCTGGTCATTGTGATTCTTTAATGTCTGAGTTTTATTGTCTCCCATCGAGTTATTTTCTGGCTTAGTTTTCATATGTCATTTTTTTACATCTATCTCTACTTCTATTTTAAGAGTTATCCATAGCCGGGCGTGGTGGTGCACGCCTTTAATCCCAGCACTTGGGAGGCAGAGGCAGGCGGATTTCTGAGTTCCAGGCCAGCCTGGTCTACAAAGTGAGTTCCAGGATAACCAGGGCTATACAAAGAAACCCTGTCTCGAAAAACCAGAAAAAAAAAGAAAAAAAAAAAGAGTTATTCTTATTAAGTACTATAATAAATTTGCCTTCTACTCTAATTATGAAGTACTCCTTCATATTTTATATTGTTTGCATTTATATAGATATATGCACTTAATTGCTATCTGTTTTCAGCAGCTTACTGCTGATGAGATGATATATCAATGTCTTTGAGATAATTCAATTTCTCCGTGTTTGAGCTTTAAATTGACTACCTTATTAAATAAACTGATTTTATAGTCATAGACAGATATAGTTAATGGCATATTCATTTATGTCAATAAATATTCTGATACTTATTTACAAAGTCTATTAGTTTTTTAAAAAGTAATACTTATGGGGATAACATGATCATTGTACGTGTTTTGTATTGTCTGGCAGCCAACATGATCATTCTGTGAATTTTATTTTTTAAGATACAGAGTTATTTATAATTTTACTTTTTTGTGTACTTCCAAGTAACTATTGTATTAGTTTGGTTTTTCTTGCTGTGATTAAACATCATAGCCAAAATCAACTTGAAGAGGAAAGCGCATCTTTCATCTTATAGCTCCTAGGTTATAATCCATCACTAAAGTACTCAAGGCAAGTACCTGGAGGCAGGAACTGAAGTAGAAGCCATTGGGAACACTGTTTACTTAGGCTTCTTCTCTATTGTTTGCTCAAACCACTTTCTTACCCAGGACCACCAGCTTAGAGGTGGTACTGTGCATAGTGGGCTGGTTCCTCCCACATCAATGGTTAGACAAGAAAATGCCCTACAGTATTATCTAAAGGCTAAGCTAATGGAGGCATTTTCCCAGTTGTGATTCATTTTTCCCACATGACTCTAGGTTATGTCTAATTGGCAAAAAGCTTTCCAGCACAAAATCATTTACATCTTCCTAAAAATTTGGTCATATTTGCTGTTTTGTGTTTCCCTTTGTGAAAATGTACAAAATATGACTATTTCAAATTATTGCTTCAGGAATAATTTGACATCTACTGAAGACAAAGTTACTAAACTGAAGGTGACTATGGTGGCTTGGGATCGGTATGATACCACTGTTATTACTGCAGTGAACAATTTCCTTTTGAAAGTTTGGAATTCTGTCACAGGGCAGCTTCTTCATACTTTATCTGTAAGTATTCTACTTTTTTAATAGGAAAAGAAACTATTTAAGCCTAGTGCAGTGGTGTATCATATGTCTGTCGCTTATGGTGAGGTCTGAAGATTACTTGGGCCTAGGAGTTTAAGACCTAGGCAGTAGTGAGACACTGTCTCAAAAAAGAGTGAAAAATTGATTTTTCTAGGAGAAAGACATTTAAGTTTTGCTTTCCTTTCTATAACACATTAGCCTTTGGAGATTATTTTTGGGGTCTTTTGTTACATTTACCTGATAAGACTAATAAATGATACACCACTAAAATCATGAATAATTTTTAAAGGTTATTTTTTCTCTATTTATTTATTTATTTTTTTATTTTTTATTAGATATTTTCTTTATATACATTTCAAATGCTATCCCGAAAGTTCCCTATACCCTCCCTCTGCCCTACTCCCCTACCCACCCACTCCTGCTTCTTGGCCGTGGCATTCCCCTGTATTGGGGCATATAAAGTTTGCAGTACCAAGGGCCTCTCTTTCCACTGATGGCCGACTAGGCCATCTTCTGATACATATGCAGCTAGAGATACGAGCTCTGGGGGTACTGGTTAGTTCATATTGTTGTTCCACCTATAAGGTTGCAGAACCCTTCACCTCCTTGGCTGCTTTCTCTAGATTCTTCACTGGGGGCCCTGTGTTCCATCCTATAGAAGACTATGAGCATCCACTTCTGTATTTGCCAGGCACTGGCATAGCCTCACAGGACACACCTATATCAGGGTCCCTTCAGCAAAATCTTTTTGGCATTGTGCAATAGTGCCTGGGTTTGGTGGCTGATTATGGGATGGATCCCCGGGTGGGGTAGTCTCTGGATAGTCCATCCTTCTGTCTTAGCTCCAAACTTTGTCTCTGTAACTCCTTTCATGGGTATTTTGTTCCCTATTCTAAGGAGGAATGAAGTATCCACCCATTGTTTTCCCTCTTCTTGATTTTCTTGTGTTTTGCAAATTGTATCTTGGGTGTTCTATGTTTCTGGGCTAATATCCACTTATCAGTGAGTGCATATCTAATGACTTCTTTTGTGATTGGGTTACCTCACTAAGGATGATATCCTTCAGGTACATCCATTTCTCCAAGAATTTCATAAATCCATTGTTTTTAATTGCTAACTAGTATTCCATTGTGTAAATGTACCACGTTTTCTGTATCCATTCTTCTGTTGAGGAACATCTGGGTTCTTTCCAGCTTCTGGCTATTATAAATAAGGCTGCTATGAACATAGTGGAGCAGGTGTTCTTATTACCAGTTGGAACCTCTTCTGGGTATATGCCCAGGAGAGAGGTATTGCTGGATCTACCAGTTGGAACTTCTTCTGGGTATATGCCCAGGAGAGGTATTGCTGGATCTTCCTGTAGTATTATGTCCTTAAAGGTTATTTCTAAGCCTGGTATTTATGCAGATCTTAATTTCTTCAAGTATACAGTATTTTGTCTTTACTGAGGGTTAGGACATTTTTATTATTTTTTGTACATATATCCTACATTTTCTATCGTTAGTGATCAGTTTATGTAAGAAATAGAGGGAACAGGAAGAAGTGGTTGAAATTATAGTGCTTTTCTATTTTACATATGTTCCTTATAGTAGAAGAATGCTGCATCTCTAAGATTAATAGCAAAATGCATGTGGGTGGGGTTGTTGGTCAGTTCATCATGTTATGGGTTGACTTCTTTCCCCTTCTCTGCTTCAGTTATCAATTTATAAGCATTTTATTGAGGGAAATCCAAGTGACTGTCATTTGTTTTCAATGTAGTATTAATGGCAGGGTTTAGACTAGAAACTCAACTTACTTTCTGACTACTTTACATTGTTTTCATATCTATCCAGATAACTGTGTTTATCTTCACCTCTGTCTGTCATAACAGCAGATAGGATGCTGAAGTGGAGGAGTTCAATAGGTTGGAGTCTTGGCTGAGCTACATATTAAATACCAGGCTAGCCTGCGCTACACAGGAAAATCATGTCTCAGCACCAGACAATAAATAAAAACAAACAAACAGAAAACCTGTATTCTTTCTTTGATTCTTTAATTGGTAATGTTGGTTTGGATCAATACTCCAAACAATAAATAAGCTATATACATAATACAATACCAGTTTTTTTAGCAGCCACAATTAACAGTCTAATTTCCCTAACATACTTCATATATCCAAAATACGTCATTTTAAAATGGATTCACTAATGAAGGCGCATTTTACATTCACTTTTCATACAAAGTCTTCATAGAAAACATCTCAATTTGTACTCCCCATATCTCAAATGCTTAATAGCCACAGATAGCTAGTATCTACTGAATTAGACATGGGACATCCATGTCTTGAAATTCCTGGCTTTAAGAATGAGCTTGTTAACTTAATAGATCCATGTAAAGTTCCATCTTCATAGTTACTTTAGTCTCGTTTAGTGACACTCTTGTGGCTGACTCATAGATATGTTTTCACTGAAGTTTACTGGCAAAATTATTCTTTGTAACAGACAGAGCTACTTTTCTTTTTTGGTCTTTATTTCATTCACTCATTCATTTTTTGAAAATTGAGATGGGTTTCATGTAGCCCAGGCTAACCTTAAACTTTCAATTTAGCCAATAATGACCTTGAATTTTCTATTCTTCCTGGCTCTGACTCCCAAGTGCTGGGATTATAAGCATGTGCTACCTACCACATGGTTTTCCGCAGGGCATATGGTGCTAGGGAAGAACTCTACCAATTGGTCTAAATTCCAAGCCTTTTATTTCATATTGTACTTACATTTCCATTGTAACAATTTATGTCATGGTCTTTGGGGGGGGGAAATAAAGCTCTTCTATTCAAACAGTGATTCCTGGACTTGTACTGGGTCAACAATTTTGGATTAGGTATTAAAAATCAATAGAAAAGTAATGAGCATTTCTCCTTGTGGCTTATTAAAAGAGAAAACCTTTTAACCAAATAAGGGCTGTTTATGAAAAGTCCAAGAGGCACCAATATATATTTATAACAGTGATCAGATCTGATGTGGGAAAGACTTTGTACTAATGTACTCTGAAATAGATATGCCATTAGCACTTGTATTTTCAATATCAATTTATGCTTTATTGAGTATACTTTTAGGAAACTAAGAAATAGTGGCTGTTCAGATGATTCTTGAACAAAGGTCGTAGTTACAGCATAGAAAGAACATTTTTTTTTTTGTAGTCACAGGGAAGAATTTTGGCTCTCTTCATTGATGGTATTTTCTGTAATAGTATTTTACCTATTCATCTTAGCACTGTATAATTTGGGGGTAGTCTTAAGGTAATATTTTGAGGTAAGCTTTTACTATATACTTTTGGACCTATGCTATTCCTACCTCAGCCTCTTGAATTCTGAGACTAGAGATACAAATGATGAGTACATTGGATGGAAACCAATCAGGTCTTTTACCATGGTAGTAAGAGTAGATAGATGTTATAGTGAAAGGTCTGTTTTCCTCTCTCTGTCCTGCAACTTCTACTCTACTTTGAGACCCTATTTTGTGTATTCCTAACTGGGTTCAAACTCACTGTATAGTCAGGGATGGCCTCTAATTGTCCTGTATCCATGCCTTGACTGCCAGAAGTACATATGCTGTCATACCCTCTGCCTGTTGTATTTTCTGTGGCTTTTAAGAATTTAGTGAAGTCTTAGATCTCAAAATTATATTTCAGTGGTTAGTGAGCATTAATCAGTCTTTTATCTATGACATCAGGTTTATAAAATAAGCAGTTGTGCGTTTAAGAACCTCTAGAGTGATTATTTAAAAAGCACCCACAAGTGAATTCTATTTGGTTGATATGCCTTAATTCATCTCAACCAGACTTCTAGTGCTCAAGAACATTTGCACAAATAAGTCAGACATCTGGAGTTGCATCTTCATTTCTAATATTGATTTTCATCACAGGGGCATGATGATGAAGTATTTGTTCTAGAAGCACATCCATTTGATCAAAGGATCATACTTTCAGCAGGTCATGATGGGAACATTTTTATTTGGGACCTTGACCGGGGGACCAAAATACGAAATTACTTTAATATGGTAAGAAAACTGTGTGTATAAAGTTCATATTTTCCTATGAAATTTTACTTTGGTTTTTTGATAATCTAGTAGTCTAGGACAAAGGAACAGCTTGTCATCTTATGTTTAAATCAGTGTAATAATTCAGAGAATGAACCATGGACTTAGAGTTAGACCTTTCAGCATGGCTATTCACCATGATTGTTAGCATTTTTCAAATTCTGATGTCTACATCTAAACTCTTTCAACCAAATTGGATTTAAAGTGTAAACTGACATTAACATAATTTTAATTTATAATTACTAAAATGACTGTAATACATGTAACTGTCTCTGCTATATACTTCAGCTATATGACTTTCATAGTCAAACTTACTGGGAAATATACATTTGTGTTTGTGTATACACACACACACACACACACACACACACACACACACACACATGTTCTGTTGTTGTTGTTGTTGTTGGAGGAGGAGGAGGAGGAAATGGTGTCTCATGTAGCCTAAGTATACATCCTGACTTTTAGCTTCTGATCCTTCTGCACTACCTCTTTTTTTTTTTTTAAGAAAGATTTATTTATTTTTATCTATGTGAGTTCACTGTAGCTGTCTTCAGACACAGCAGAAGAGGGCATCAGATCTCATTACAGATGGTTGTGAGTCACCATGTGGTTGCTGGGAATTGAATTCAGGACCTCTGGAAGACCAGTCAGTGTTCTTAACCTCTGAGCCATCTCTGCAGTACCTTTACTACTCCTTAAGTGCTCGGGTTACATGTGTGCACTGCAATATCTTTGTTTTTCCCACAATATCTTGTGTATTACTATAGATGCTCATGCTATAAATCTCATACAAATTATGTAAAACACTGAGTGGCTGTCATTTCTCTCAGTAAAACACCATTCTTTCATGATGAGCATACTCATATCATGCAAGTGAAGGGTCCTTTTCTTAAGAATTGCTAAGACTAAACAATGCTAAACTGTAGATGGGGTTTTGAGCTCACTCCTATAGATTTTATATAAAACCAAACCATTAATAATACTAAGTCCTTTGTTAGTAGTTTATTTGTATTGTTGAATTTTAAGGTAGTTATTTAAAGGCTTACTTGTGTTATAGCTTAAGCTATAAACATAAATACCTTCACTTTACTGAATAGCACCTTGGTCAGTTTGATTGCGTATAGATCCTCTTTACTCTCCTGATGCATCATTTATTATTTCATAAGTATTTATGTTAGGTGCCGTTGTTTATTGCATCCACCACAATGTTATTCTCCAGAAGTGTATTTCAAGGTTTTACTGTTTACTCTAGGGTTCTGGCTACAGAACCCAGAGAGTACATTGAAATGTTGATTCATGACAGAATCCAAGGGAATAACCAGGAGAAGCTAATGCTTACTTGATATTTGTGAAAAACTTACAGTGACTTAAAAGACTCCCCTGAATTTCAGATCGAAGGCCAAGGTCATGGTGCAGTATTTGATTGTAAATTTTCACCAGATGGAAACCATTTTGCCTGTACAGATTCTCATGGGCATTTGTTGCTATTTGGCTTTGGATGCAGTAAATACTACGAAAAGGTTAGTATATATAATTTTTTGGTTGAAGATAATTTGGGATTGTACCATTCATAAATAACTTTTTTTTTCATTGTGTGTATTCATGAAAAACATGGTACTGTGTTGCATAGGGAGATTTTCATACAAGCATATGCTATAGATTGAGCATAGGCCCTTTTCTTCCCTTCCCCCCTTCTCTCCCCTAGTTAGTCTCCCAGATAGTTTCACTTCTTTATTCACGTCATATATATAGATCAGTTTTTGTATCTATGTGAAAACTAGAGAAAACATGATCTTTTTCTTCTTCAGTGATTTAAAGTTTTCAGTGTACAAATTTTCTAACTCCTTGGTTAGGTTTATCACAAGTTGTATTATTCCTGAGGCTGTTGTGGGCAGGATTATTTTCTTGATATATATATATAGTTAAAACTACAATGGAAAATTAATTTTTATTGAGAATTATGAAACAACTAATTACAGATGAAAACAATCATTTGAAAATCAGTAATTAATATATAGATAGAAATTAAAAATATCTCTTAAAGCCAAACATTGTTACAGTGTTGAAAATAAAACTAAACATATGTGAGCAAGGGACCATGGCACATAATTCTAATGTCAGCACCTTGTGTGACTAAGGCAAAAGGGTGGCAAATTCTCAGTAAAACTGAAACCTCATTTGTAAAATAAATAAAATGCAAATTGTGTGTACTAACATAAAAAATAACTATACAATATGACAAAACATAATTTTTACTAGATGCTTTCAAATTGCTAATACTCAATATGGACACAGATTTCTTGAGATGGGAAATGTTCCCATAAAAATAACTCAATATTATATTTTGTCAAGAATTGGTAGCTAAACCAGTGGCAAAATACTACTCCTCCCCTAGTAGAATTGCATTATTACAAAAGCTGACTAGGATGCTGAGCAAGAGAACTGAGTAAAAACTCACCAAGGATTATAAGTGATTTGGCCATACCTTATAAATTTTAACACATCTATTTGAAATGCTAAAATGAAGGCATTCAGTTCTAGTGATGTCTGTCACTGCCAGTGACTTCAGTTACTATAGGAATTTGCATGTAGTATACCATCATTTATAACTGATATTTAATGTCTTTACTTTTCAGAAATGGAAGGAAAATAAGTAAAGTTATACCAGATAAAAAATAATTTTGCTTTTATTTATCTTTTTAAAATTATTATTGGGTATTTATTTCATTTACATTATCAATGCTATCCCAAAAGTTCCCACCACCCTCCCACACCCACTCCCCCACACACCCACTCCCACCTCTTGGCCCTGGCGTTTCCCTGTACTGAGGCATATAAAGTCTGCATGACCAATGGGCCTCTCTTTCCACTGATGGTGACCAGGCCATCTTCTGATACATATGTAGCTAGAGACATGAACTCTGGGTGGGGAGGGGGGTACTGGTTAGTTCATATTGTTGTTGTACCTACAGGGTTGCAGATCCCCCCAGCTCCCTGGGTACTTCCTCTAGCTCCTCCATTGAGGGCCCTGTGATCCATCCAATAGCTGACTGTGACCATCCACCTCTGTGTTTGCTAGGCCCCGGCATAGACTCACAAGAGACAGCTATATCAGGGTCCTTTCAGCAAAATCTAGTGTCTTTGTCATTCATAAAAACAGAGGCTGACTGTTTTATATTAATTTTATATCCTGCCACCTTGCTGAAAATATTTATCAGCTCTAGAATTTTTCTGCAGAAATCATTTTTTCAAAAATTAAATTTATTCATTTTATGTTTATGGGTATTTTCTTTGTACCATATGCATGCCTGGTACCCTTGGAAGTCAGAAGAGGGTCCCCTAGAACTGGATTTACAAATGATTGTGAGCCTGTTGTGATAGCTAGGAGTTGGCCCCAGGTCCTCTGCCAGAGCAGTGGATGCTCTCAACTGCTAAGTCATTTCTCCCAGCTCCATGTAAAGGCTTTAGATTCTCATATTTATACAGTCATATTATCTGAAAATAATTCATTTTTTTACTTCCTGTTTGTATCACATTCATATCTGTCTCTTGTCTTAGTCTTCTAAGACTTCAGCCACAGTACTGAATAAAAGTGAAGGAAATAGGCCTGCTTGTTATGACAGTACTTGGAAATTTATCTGTTTAGTTTGGTGCTGGCTATAGATTTTTCATATGTAATCTTTATTATGTTGATATGTGCTTTGAATTTTTACTCATAAATTTTATGTGTATGGGTATTTTGTCTACATGTATGTCTATACATCGCATGCATGTCTGGTGCCAGTAGAGACCAGAAAAAGTAGTCAGATCCCCTGGAACTGACTACACAATTGGTTGTGAGCCACCATGTGGGTACTGGGAACTGAACCCCAGTCCTCTGGAAGAGCAATCAGTGCTGTTATTTGCTGTAGCACCTCTCCAATATTTCTTTTTAATGAAAGATTTTATGTGCATATTTGTGTGTGTATATGCGTTTGCGTGTACGTGTGTGTGTGTGTGTGTGTGTGTGTGCATGTGCATGCATTCACATGAGTATAATGTTTGTGGAGAGCACAAGAGGGTTTTGGAGCATCTTAGAGCTGAAGTTACCAGCAAGTGTGATCTGTCTGCGTTCTGGGAAATGGACTTGTGTCCTCTGAAAGAGACCAGTGTGCGCTCCTTAACTGCTGTGATATTTTGCTACTCTGCAACATGTGCTGCTTCTATTCTCAGCTTCTTCTGGGCTTTTGTCATACTAGAATGTGTCAAAAGTCTTTCTGAATGAAAGGAGATATGATTTCTGTTCTCGAGTCTTATTTATGTGGTGCATTAGACTTATTGATTTATATATGTTGAATCATCTCTTTGGATTTGAAGCCAATTTGATCATGTTGAGTGATGTTTTTGATGTGGCCTTGAATTTGGTTTGCAGGCATCTCATTTTTGCTTCTGTATTCATTGAGGATATTAAGTCTAAAATTTTATTTTTGTCCTGTCTTTATCAGGTTTTTGTATCCGGGTAATAATGGTGTTATAAAGAGATTTTGGTAGCATTCTTTTTCTGTTTTGTGTAATTCCCTGAAAAGCATTGTTGTTAATCCTTTAATGGTCTTGTAGAATTCGGAGGTTTGTTTGGTTTTTTTAGTTGGGAGATTTTCTTTTCTGATAGTTATTCTTTCCATCCTGTTGCTTGCTATAAATCTGTTTAAATTGTTTAGCTTGTTTTAGTTTAATTTTGTTAGGCCACATGTTGTAAGCCTCTACCCACATCTTTTAGTTTTTCTGCTAAATAGCTGGCATTAACCTTACTGCCACCCTCTACCTGTCTCCCAAGTGCTAGGATTATAGGCTTGTTGTACCATACCCAACTGGTTCTTTGTATTTATTAGCTATGAGGCTGGGGTAGATTGTGGAATGTTATAGTGAGAAGAGACCTTACCATCATTGAGGTTCTCTCAATACTTGTATTAGCTTTTAATAGAGTTATTTTGGTTGATATTTATCTCTTTTACCATGCATATTATGCTTCATTTAATCTAGAATAAAAATAAGAACTCATTATATAGGTTTGTGTGTTTTTAAAGTTAAATAAAAATATACAAGTTCTGATAGACACCTTACTTCTTGTCCAGGGTAGGGATAGATAAGATGAAATCTCAAAATAAATAAATAAATAAATGAATAAATAAATAAATAAATAAATAAATGCAAGCCATAGAATTTTGTAGACAAAAAAACTAGGTCTTTTGTTTCTGATAGACACCTTACTTCAAGGGTAGGGATGGATAAGATGAAATCTCAGAATAAATAAATAAAGAAATAAATAAATAAATGCAAGCCATAGAATTTTGTAGACAAAAAAACTAGGTCTTTTGTTTTTACCTAAAGGGAAAGTATAGTAATACAGAACTATATATTATCTGATTCAGGAAATATATATGCTATAGGAATGAAAATAAGGGCAAAGACTGTGCATTCTATCTCTGTTCTATTAAACACTAACAAAATATCTGTCACAAAGATTCCAGATCAGATGTTCTTCCATACCGATTATCGGCCCCTCATCAGAGATGCCAATAACTATGTATTAGATGAACAAACTCAACAAGCTCCTCACCTCATGCCTCCCCCATTCTTGGTGGATGTCGATGGAAATCCTCACCCTACAAAATTTCAACGGCTGGTACCAGGACGGGAAAACTGTAAAGATGAACAGCTTATTCCACAGTTAGGATATGTGGCTAATGGTATGCTACTTCCTAAAGCAAATTGAAAGCTTTGCAGATGTGTGCTCCTCACTGAGTTCTCGAATAAGTTATAATGTGCATTATATACTATTTCTTATTAATTTTTACATGCATTTTTTCAGCTTCTCAGGGTAGATTTTCATTGTTTAGCTCTGCTTTGCACAAGTAAGAGGGGTTTAGGACAAACAGTAACATTCCCAAGTGGTAATTTGTTGACCTACCGCAGTGGGAAACCATTACCATATGTATGACCTTTTTCTGCATGGTGACTTCTGGTAATGATTAAACTTATTAACTCTGCTATATTAAGCTTTTTATAATTGGTTAAATTATATTGATTATAGCATTGATAGTTCATTTTGAAAGCCTCCATTTAATGAACCCAAAAAGACTGGTGTCTTTAAATAGATGTTTCAGTTGTTTATACTGTCTTTTCTACTTCCTCTTCCATGGAATACCTTTGTATCGGTTTGGTACTTCACTATTTTCATTTAATTATAGAAAAGTAAGTTACAGACTTGCAAATAGAATTTCCTTCCCTTGGTAATTTTTTTTTTTTTTTTTTTAAAGACAGGATGTCACTGTGCACCCTTGGGTAGCTGGGAATTCACTTTTCTCCTGTCTTACTTAGCCTTCTTAGTATTGGGATTACAGACATGTGCCATCACACCTGGCTTCTGAATTGTCTTTCTTTGCTAGGGAATTAAGTCTTGAACTGACCTTTATAGAGTAAATGGGAGCAAACATTTGTAGAGAAATGAGGTAGCATTGGTTCCTCTGATGATTTAATATTTATTAGCCAAAGAGAAAATGTGAATAATAAATGAATATCAAACTGAAACTTCTAAATAAAACCTTAATTTAGCATTCTTAATTTCTTACTCTACCAAATAGTGTTTGATCTAATTACAAGATAAAATGGAAAACAGGACGTGATGCATTTAACAAAGATGATAGAACATTTTAGGTGCCTGAAACTAAGCTTCTTTTTCTTTACTCAAGCCAGACATGTTGGCTCACACCTAATATCCCAGCACTTGGAAGGCTGAGGCAGGGCTCCTACGAGCTCCAGGCCATGAAGGACAGACTGGGTTGTAGAATAAGACCCAATACGCAAATCTCTCATTTCCTATTTTGGCCTTAGAATGTAACACATAGAAAATTTGTTTTAAAATGCCTTACTTAACTTTAACATTATAGTTATTCCTTAAAATGCCGTGATAATGTCTCATGCAATACTATTGATTAAATCAAATAAAAATGCTGAATAATTATTATATATTTTTAAATTCCCATTAATTGTTGTTTAATACTTTATTTTCATGTTAAGTCATTTCTAATTACTTCTCTCACAATGTATAAGTTAAGCTTACTTTTCTTCTTTTGACCATATTAAGGTATACTAAACTGAAATCAATTTATCTGACTTTGTCTCTCTGTCTCCTTAAGGTGACGGTGAGGTGGTAGAACAGGTAATTGGGCAGCAAACCAATGACCAAGAAGAAAGCATTCTTGATGGAATAATCAGGGAGTTACAGAGAGAACAAGATCTCAGATTAATTAATGAAGGAGATGTTCCACATTTTCCAATCAATAGATCATATTCTGTTAATGGTGGTAAGTAGTTGTACATTTGTGGAAAGTATAAAAGCATATTTCAGTTATTTACTTATGGAAACATTTTTATTAATTTATACTTACAGTATCAGCTATTTTAAAGTACCATGACCCCGTTGTTATTATTTATGACTAAACAATACAGGTAGTATATTTAAATACAGTATTCCCCCTGTGTCAGTGGATTTAAAATCTTTATGTTTATTTCTAGAAATGAAGTCTTTTTTTTTTGTTTGTTTGGTTTTGGTTTTTTTTTTTTTTTTTCGAGACAGGGTTTCTCTGTGTAGCCCTGGCTGTCCTGGAACTCACTTTGTAGACCAGGCTGGCCTCGAACTCAGAAATCCGCCTGTCTCTGCCTCCCGAGTGCTGGGATTAAAAGTGTGCACCACCATGCCCAGCAGAAATGAAGTCTTGGAAGAAGTCTAACCCTTTTGTTGGGGAACCCAATCTATGAAGTGGTTTTTTGTTTGTTTATTTCGTTGTTTTTGTTTTTGAGTAGGAAAATACATTTATTTTCTTTTTATTAGATATTTTCATTTACATTTCAAATGCTATCCCCAAAGCCCCCTATGCCCTCCCCCCACCCTGCTCCCCTACCCACCCACTCCTGTTCCAGGCCCTGGCATTCCTTTGTACTGGGGCATATGATCTTCACAAGACCAAGGGCCTCTCCTCCCATTGATGGCTAACTAGGCCATCCTCTGCTACATATGCAACTATGAAGTGTTTTTAAACATAAACCACCTTAAGCTTAGAAAATACTTTTCCCAGCCCAGAAGTGGTGGTTTGTGCTTTTAATCCCAGCACTTGGGAGGCAGAGACAGGCGGATTTCTGAGTTCAAGGCCAACCTTGTCAACAGAGCAAATTCCAGGACAGCCAGGACTATACAGAGAAACCCTGTCTTGAAAAACCAAAAAAATAAAAAAGTAAACATTAAAAAAAAATACTGTTCCCATAATTGTCCCTTCCTTGTTGAAAAGAATGCAGCATATCATCTCTCTCTCTTGCAGGAATGAGAATATGAGAATAGGCCAGTACACAAAAGCCTGGCCTCCTCTTAGGGCATACAGATAGACTCTTGAACAGACTTACACAGCAGCTTGATTCAAAACTAGTAGAAGTTACTATATGATTATTTAGTAATAATTATCTTTTAAAAAAATTTCCCATTCTACTTTACATGTAAGTGTGTGTACATGTATGTGTGTGTGTGTGTCCATGGGGAAGAACTCAGGTCACCAAGCTTGCGAACAAGCATGGTACTACCCACAATATAAATATTATTATGTATTGCACATCTTTCATTTACTGTGAAATGTGACTATGCACCTAAGATTAATATGTGTATATATTGAATTGTTTTAATTCCAATTTGTCAAGAAATAGGAGTTTTAACTTTAAAAAGCAATCATGAGAATTCTTTTCCTTAGTGCTAGGGTTTGAACTTGGTGTCTTATGTAGCAAAGTCTCCACAAATGAACTTACATCCTGAACCCAGTATTTTTATTTGTGATTAGGTCTTGCTGAGTTGACCATGGTAGCCACAAAGTTGCAGTTATCTTGCTTACCCTACCCAAGGACCTGGAGTTATAGGGTTATAACACTGTTCTTGGTTGTTTCTTTTTCTGTTTACGTAATTAATGTAATTTTTGGTAAAATCATATGTAGGGTTATCCAGAAGTGAGTGAATTATTTAAACTTGAGGCAAAACACAGAATATTTTACTTATTTCACCAAGTTATAATAAAACCATTCTTCATATGGATCTCTTGGAGTATCCAATTCAGTTAAATTTTCTTTAGTGATAATCTCGGATGGCAGAGTTTCTTAGATAGGTAATTTAGACCTTCATTTGTGAAACCAACATATAACTGTACCTCTAACATTAAGTTGCTGTAGATTGAAAATGCATTAGCCACTGGAACCCCACTGACTTCTGTTTGTGATGTTCATTTGTTTGGATTGTTTTCAAGTGTTTATTTTTGTAGCTGAAAATTGCAGTTTCTATTTGTGTTTTATTTGCAAATATAAAAATTACCAAGAAGCTTACTAGAGTAACAAAGCATTCTGTCACTGCATTCTTGTATTGCTTCCTAATCGTGAAAGTGAATTTTGATACTGAAAGTGTTTTGTTAGCTGGATGTGGTGGTTCATGCTTTACATTCTGTCCTGGCTGTAGCTAATGCTTCAGGATCACAGGAGCTTCAAGGTCACAGGCATAGAGAATTTTCAAACAGCCTGGGTTACAGTGTGAGACTGGTTTGTTTGGTTGGTTGGTTTTTGTTTTTTTGAGTTTTTTTTTTGGGGGGGTGGGTCAAGACTGGGTTTCTCTGTGTAGCCCTGGCTGTCCTGGAACTCACTTTGTAGACCACGTTGGCCTCGAACTCAGAAATCCACCTGTCCCAGCCTCCCAAGTGCTGGGATTCAAGGCGTGCGCCACCACCACCTGGCTGAGACTGTTTTTTGTTTGTTTGTTTGTTTAGTTTTGCTTTGTTTGGTGTACACACGCACACATACATGAGTATTCACATGCATAGGGAAGCCACAAATGAATGATAGGTGTCTCCAGTTGCTCTCCTTTTTTTTTTTTTTTTTTTTGTTTTGTGACTGTTTCTCTTGTTCACCAATTCACGAAAACTGGCTGGCCAGCTATCTCCATGGTCTCTCTCAGTTGCTGGGATTATAGGAACATGACACTAGAAGTGTGTGCTAGGGATCCAAACTCACTTTCCTGACTGAGCTATCTAGCTCCCCAGGCCCCACTTGTACGTTTAAAGTTTTTGTTTGTTTTGAAAGTTTTGTAAATTTTACTCTAAAACATTGCTTTTAGAGAGTATCACCCTCAGTAGCCTACACTGGCCTACAATTCAAAATCTACCTCAGGTTCCCAAGAGTTAGAATTGCAGGTGTATAATCCCCCATACCTAGCTAACCCTGAAACATTCTAATGAATTAAACAAAGATAGAATTTGGATTTTAAAAAGATGCATCTTGAACTGTTATTAATACGTAGAGTGAATCTTTCAGATCATCTTTGAACACAGTTTTGTATTGTGTATTTAGCAGGTGTTGATACACAGTGCTTTGAAAGAATTAAAAGAATTATACAAAATTTCAACATGTATTGAGCACTTGTTTTATTTATAACAGCGTAAAAACATGAAGATGGCACAGAAAAACATATATCAGGTGTAATAGTCACTTTCCTATCTCCAGCAGACCTCTCCTCCCCCTTTTCCCTCCTGTCCTCTCTTACTCTGGGTGCTAGGGATTAGATCTAGGGCTTTGCACATCCCAGTCCAGTAATCTAACACTTGTGTACTAGCCCAGAAATCCCGTATTTAAAACTTTTGTTTTGTTTAGAGCGATAATCTACAATACTGGTATGTTTGCTCAGAACATTGTATTTTCTGTGCTTTTGATTCAGCTCTGAGTAGTCCAAATATGGACATACCTTCTTCCCCAAATATTGGCCTTCGGCGTAGTGGCCAAATTGAAGGTGTTCGACAGATGCACAACAATGCTCCCCGGAGCCAGATGGCCACTGAAAGAGATCTCATGGCCTGGAGCCGAAGAGTGGTGGTGAATGAACTAAATAGTGGCGTTAGTAGGTGAGTTGACATGGTAGCTGTCATAAGAAAATTCAAAGCTCTCTATTCACAAGTGATTTAGTTTAAATTAGCCCAGTAATTGAGATATTCTAATCAACTTGCATTATGTATTAGTCTTTGCATATTAACTAATACTAATTAGTTCGTTCTGTAACAAACATCATTTTAAATGAGCTCATCTTTGTGATAAATGCCTTGGAAATATAGAGAATGTGATGCAGTATTGTCAGTGTGTGGGGTTATTGTTTAAGATAGGGTAAGAAATATAATACTAAAAAAGAACTCATAATAGAGTATATGTAAACTAGTAGCATATTGACTGTATTCAACAGTGACTCTTTTAGAATAAGGTCACCAGCTAACTATTGGAGCAGTATGTGTATGCAATGTAGATGTGCTCAAAAATCTCATCGAAATAGCCTTCACTGGTGAAAAGACTTCTTTGGTATCAATTTCAAATCTAGAATCACTATTCTAACTTGTAAAACTACCTTTTATTATAATAACAACAATATAATTAATCACAACTAGAAATAGGATATACATTTATATATATATATATATATAACATACCTCCTAACCAAGTATCAGATATCCCAAAAGTAGCAGTATATATATTTAATTTCCATCTATTTCTCCCTCAGCTTTTTGTTGTGAGTAGTAATCCAGAATGAAAAAAAAAAAGATAGCTAATTTTATGATTGACAACCTGCTGGAATACAGTTGAAAGAATTCCCTAATTGAAAATAGACTCACAAGAGACAGCTATATCTGGCTGGGTGGGTAGGGAAGTGGAGGTGGGGGAGGGTATGGGGGACTTTTGGGATAGCATTAGAAATGTAATTGAGGAAAATATGTTATAAAAATATATATATATATAAAAAGAAAATAGACTAGAAAGCAGGGTCTTAGATATTCACACACTAATTTTCATTGCAGGGTTACTCAAAGTGAACAAGTGGTGGGAAAAAAATCAAATATCAATCAGTAAAGGAGTATGGTAGAATCATACAGTGGTACTTCTCCGGTCACATTCTGGAAACTTGTACCATAAACAAAGATTGAAACTATCTTGCCAGGTGAAAGAAGATATCCACAAAAGAGCAAATATTGTGTAACCCTATTTAACGAAGTATTTAGAGCAGACAAAAGTATAGACATAACAGAGACAAGAGGTTCTCAGAGACTAGAGGAAGAGGAAAATGAACAGTGGCACAGGAAAATGAACAGGAACTGCTTAGCAGTCTTGGAAGTGGGGAAAACCCAGAGTGAGTGGGGACAGAGGTGGGTCGCGGATGTACTGCCACTGACATAATGATGAAAATGATGACAAAAATGATGAAAGTGATCAACTTTTTTTATTTTGAAGTTAAGTTTTGAGATTTGATGTTTAAACTACTGGGCTCTTTTTACTATTTTAACATCCAATATTTTATTAGGGTACAAGAAGAATGTCGAAATGCAAAAGGTGACCTAGAAGTTAGTCTTTATACTGTTGAAAAGAAGAAAAAGCCATCTTATCCTATCCAAAGAGTAAGTTGGAGTCTAATGTTTGCAAATCGTAGCAGCTATGCATCAAGAGGCTGTTTAAGTTGGTGTCTATTTATGGAACTTAATTATAGGGTTACTTATAGAAACAAAATTAAATAAAATATAAAAGATTGTCTTTTATGGTATGTGTTTTGAACTACCATTTTTATATGGTTGAATGCATCTGTAACTTTATTGATTATTCATGCCAATGTAAAACAAATGGTGGATCCACTAAACAAGAGGTGGACAAGCTCATAGATGAAATCCTATCTGTTTCAGTTAATTAAATGTTATTGAAGTAGCTTGCCTTTAGTTGTTTTTATATAAAGACAGAGTTGAGTAGTTATCTGACCTAGAAAGCCAGACATGCTTACATTCTGGCCCTCCACAGATAAACTTTGCTGACCTCTACTGCAGACCCATGCCTAACCTATCTAATAATGTAAGCAAAATCTAATCTGTACATTGGGAAGTACTGGATTCATTTCCCAGTAGATCCTGCTAAGCAATGGGTAGGAGGCCTGCACTGCATTAGGTTGAATAAGCTTATTAATACTTTTCAGTCGCCAGTTAAAAGGCCTTAGAATGTAAACTTTTTCTTCCCAATCACAACACCTCTGGTACAATGTGGTTAAATGGATAGTCTGCAATGATTTTCACTGTTTAAATAAAAGCTAAGCAATGAATTCTGGATTTTAACTAATTTTTCAATATTAATGAACAAAATTGGTGGTAATTATCGTAAATATCTTAAAATATTTGCATATGACTTTGAAACCTGCTTTTACTTTTATATATATTTTTAAGCTTATTTAATGTCTAATATGAGAAGGTTCCTTTCTGGTTTATGATTTGCCAATTATCAGGTTTTTCTGGGAGTGCTAGGTATCTGGTTTAATTTATCTGCTTTAGGCTAGGTATATAAGCATTTAGAGTTTTAGACATTTCATATATGTTGAAGGTGGAACGGAACCAGATACGGAGGTGCACATCTATAATTCCAACATTTTGGGGGCTAGGGTAGGAATAGAAGGAGAGTTGAGGCCAATCTGGATAATGGTAATATTTGCAAATAAGGAACAGAACACGGCCCTTCAAGACTAGTTCAGAAGACTTTTAAGTTTACTTGCTCCTAATGACATATTAAGGCTAAATTTTGCTATGTGGTATTATTAACAATAATGTTTTCTATGTACAGATATTAGGTAATGAATAAATGTAGATATTACATTGAATTTTACTTGTTAAAACTAAGTATCTTTTATTGATGGTCTCATGATGTAACCCTGGAGAGCCTGGAACTTGCTATACAGAACAGACTGGCCTTGAACTCACATAGATTCAACTGCCTTTGTCTCTGCTCTTGGGTGCTGGGATCAAACCACAAAGGTTGCAAAATAATAAAATAATCAGGAGTAATAAAAAGTGAATTATATAGTTATATTTAAATATCACTTTGCTTTTGGTAATTATCTTCAACCTATACACTGTCACCTGCCTAATAGATGTATTATGTATGTATGTGTATATATATATACACACACACACACACACACACACACACACACACACACACACTCAGTTTTATGTTCTTCTTTTAGAATATAATTTCCTTGTCTTTTACAGAATGATTATCAGCCCAGCTGTGGAAGGTCTTTACGAAGGACACAACGCAAGCGACAGCATACTTACCTAACAAGGTCGAACATAGAGCATAATTCACAGGCATCATCTCAAACTTCCGGTGTACAAGAAGATTCAGACAGCTCTTCAGAGGTTAGATCGACTATGATTTATTCAGTGTAACTTTTTTTTTGTCGGTTTTTATTTTGTGCCATCCATTTTAGTTTATGTTTGAAAGGCATCTTGAACAGAAATTTTTAAAGAGGTTTACTCATTAATAAGGCACTTAAGGCAGATTTGGTTATCGCACTTATCCCTTTTGGTTGCCTTTCCTGATTTCTACCTAAGATACAATCTTGGCAATTGTATAGCATATGCCAATGACATATGCATGTGACAGTGATATGATAGTTAAAGGAAATTGTCCAGGTCCTGGACTGAATGCATATCAAGTGACTTCTTTTGTGATTGGGTTACCTCACTAAAGAAGTCACTTGATATGCACTCACTGATAAGTGGATATTAGCCCAGAAACTTAGGATACTCAAGATACAATTTGCAAAACACAAGAAAATCAAGAAGAAGGAAGACCAAAGTGTGGACACTTTGCCCCTTCTTAGAATAGGGAACAAAATACCCATGGAAGGAGTTACAGAGACAAAGTTTGAAGCTAAGATGAAAGAATGGACCATCTAGAGACTGCCATATCCAGGGATCCATCCCATAATCAGCCACCAAACGCAGACACCATCACATACGCCAGCAAGATTTTGCTGAAAGGACCCTGATATAGCTGTCTCTTGTGAGGCTATGCCAGTGCCTGGCAAATGCAGAAGTGGATGCTCACAGTCAGCTATTGGATGGAACACAGGGCCCCCAATGGAGGAGCTAGAGAAAGTACCCAAGGAGCTAAAGGGGTCTGCAATCCTATAGGTGGACCAACAATATGAACTAACCAGTACCCCCTGGAGCTCTTGTCTCTAGCTGCATATGTATCAAAAGATGGCCTAATCAGCCATCATTAGGAAGAGAGGCCCCTAAGTCTTGCAAACTTTATATGCCTCAGTACAAGGGGAACGCCAGGGCCAAGAAGTGGGAGAAGGTGGGTAGGGGAGCAGGGCATGGGGAGGGTATAGGGAATTTTCAGGATAGCATTTGAAATGTAAATAAAGAAAATATCTAATAATAATAAAAAAGAACTGGACTGAAATGTAACGTAAGTAATAGACATAAGGTAAACAGTCCCAGAATTGATTCACTCTGTAATTGGCTTACGTATCCATTTTCTTTTATTACAACCTATTCTGTGGATCATTGAGTGTTGAATTATCTCAGACCTATTATGTTCATTGTGACAATGACCAAAGTATAGCAGTTCTTTTTCTCTTGTTCCTCTTTCCCCAGTCCTATTGTTCTTTTAACATCTCTGTCAGGTGCATAGTAAGAGTTTTATTCGCATTGATGTTATTATAGACTACATTCTTCTTTTTGCTCTTCATGGTTCTTAAATATTTCCCTTTTCCTTCATTAATAATATCTTGACCTTAAAAGGATACTTATGCAATTTTTGTAAAGCATTTTTTTTTAGCTTTTAAGAAGGTTATAAGTGTTTTGAGGTTTAAACAATTTTTCCAAAGTAATAAAATTGTTTATATAAATAAGCAGTATAATACTAGATCTTGTAGAATAGCTATTAGACTTGTATGTAAATTTGACAAATGTGTATAAAAATAATTATGTACATTTTAACTAGAATGTTTGAGGAAGTAATAAAGTGTTATAAATCAAGAAGTTTTTGTTTTCTACATTATGCTAATACTTAGCATATATTTCAATTGCTGTCGCTTTACTATAGGAAGACGAAACTGTTGGCACAAGTGATGCTTCCGTAGAAGACCCTGTTGTTGAGTGGCAAAGTGAAAGTTCTTCCAGGTACTTTCGTGGAGTTGATTGGCTCCAAATTATTCAACATTTAACGCGCAATTAAGATTTTTGTAGGAATTTGACAAAAGCATAGATAAAATAGTATCACAGAAAGGTTCTGTAATTGAAGCCTCCATAGCATATGCTTTTTTCTGACTCCCAGTACATTCTGTGGCTCTCACTGTAGAATTTTTGTGTCCTCTGTCTATAAAATAAGCAGTTTAAATTTATGACTCTGCTTCCTTGCAACTTTATATAATTATTTCAGACTGTGTTTTTGAGACAGGTTCTTACTATGTAGCTCTAGCTATCCTGGAACTCACTGTGTACACCAGGATGGCTTCATACTCACAGAGATCCTGCCTGCCCCTGCAAGTAGTGGCATGGGCTACCACACCTGGCTTCTATTTCAATATTAAAGCTATATCTCTTTCATCATTTCAGCAAAAAGATTCATGTTTATTTTAAATAAGTTTTGTCCTTTGAACAGAGATTTAAAATTCTGTTCAAGAAAATTGAGTATTAAGTTTTTTTCAAGAAGCATTTCATGAAAATCAAATAGTGACCCAAATATTATATTATATTTATTATATTCTTTCTTTTTCAATCCTTGTCATTGTTCATCCATTAAAAAAAGATCCTATTTCCGTTATGAGGTAAAACTATAGTATACTAAGGTATTTATGATTTTGACTTATTTATAGCGATTCATCAAGTGAATATTCTGACTGGATAGCAGATGCTGGGATAAATTTGCAGCCTCCCAAAAGACAAACAAGACAGGCAACACAGAAAATATACAGCAGTTCTGAAGATGAAAATTTGAAATTAGAAGATAGGCAGAAGAAACCTAAACAGACTAAAAAGAAGGTTCGTAATACATAAGTTGTTTATTTTTGCCTTGGATTGTTTTTTGCCTCTGGTATTTGAATTTTTAATAGTGACATTTGATTTTTCTCTAAAAATGACATTGTTTTAGAAGCCAGTTTAATAAAATGTAAGTCGATTTTAACAACTTCAATTTCTTGTTATCAAAGATAGCAGTTAAATGTCATGTTTACAATATGTTATTAAACTAGAACACTGACAACTGCTATTAGAATGTAGCAATGTTCTATGAGAATAGGCCATAATAATATAAAATGGTTATTGTTGTCATTACCCAATTAGAAATTTGTATTCCTTTATGCATTTTACCCATAGAATGGTAGAGTTCTATAAACTTGTGTTTTATCTGACCCCCACTATTCTTTAATGTAGAGACCGTAATGTTTTAATCTGCAAGTTCTTTGAATTTAATTACATGTAACAAGGATTTGCTATTTCTATACTTTCTACTACAAAAGAATCATGGTTCTCTAAAATGTCAATGTATCTTAAATTGAAAATGACTGACGCCATTCACAAATGAGATTCAAAATATATTACTACGCTAATCTACTGTTTTAATAAATCTAAGTACTAGGGGTTGAGCCTACTGCTTCACACGCTACTACTAAACCAAATATACAGCAGCTCATTTCTATACTTTTTCATTTTCAGACAGAATCTCAAGTTGCACGGGCTAGCTAGTAATTTCTTCCTGCCTTTTTGATACTACTATTCATGAGTTTTTTCTTAAGAACTATTATAAGTACTGTAATTCGGTTTTTTGTTTGTTTGTTTTGTTTCAGAAAGGGGGACTTGTTTCTATGGCAGGCGAACCCAATGAAGAATGGCTCGCCCCTCAGTGGATCTTGGATACCATACCACGACGTTCTCCTTTTGTTCCACAGATGGGAGATGAGGTAATTGTTGCCCAATAAAAACCTTTTCTCTTGGAGCTTTAAGAAACTAACACTGGGCTTGAAAGATAACTCAACAATTAAGAGCACTGACTGTTCTTCCAGAGGATCTAGGTTTACTTTCCAGCACCCACATGAAAGCTTACAACTATCTGTAACTCCAGTTCCAGATGATCTGATGACTTCTTCTGGCTTCTGTGGTCACCAGACATGCACATGGTACATGGATATATTCATGCATGTACATAAAATATAATAAACCAACAGTTATAGAAAATATGCTTTTTTTTAAAAAAAAGAACAATTAACATCATTCAATCTTGGGTTCTTATGTTGATTTTATTTTTTTTTAACCTTATTATTGAGAGTATGTGCATAGTTGAAGGACCACACGTGCTCTGGAGCACATATGGAGGTCAGAGGACAACTCTGGCGTTGTTTCTCTCTCTACCTTTTACATGGGTTCTAGGGATTAAACTCAGGTCACACAGCTGCAGGTGCCTTTGCCAACTGAGCCATCTTGCCTGCTCCTGGAAATTCATATTGTAACTGTTACAATTATAAATGTTCCATCTTTGTTTCTTTGTTCAGGTGTGTATTTCTTGAAGAACATGACTCAATATAATTAATTTTTGCATCCTTTGTTTACCTGGTAGAGTGTATTCAACATATTAGATGGTAGATGAAGATGGAGTTAAATTTATTTATGATTGATTTCTAAAGTTCTTAAAACAGTTGGTTTTATTTTTGTTGTGACTTTATAGAATTTAGTGGTACTTTGAGTCCTCATTTAAGAACAACTATTGTTTAAAAGAAATTCAGCCTGGTAGAAAATATGCTCAAGCAAGTATGTCTAAGTCAGAATACCAATGAATATGGTCCAACCCATTTGTGATGTTACATCCCAGAGTCACAAAGGTTGATCGATACCTGTGCTAAATGATAATTACTGAGCCTGTGATTTAATAACTGCTGATACACATTCATAATCAGGCAAATAAAAATGTAATAATTTCCCAATATTGAATTTAATAAAATTCAGTGTTATTCAGTAAGAACTTTCAGTTCCAGAGCTTATAAAGGAGTCTACTGTTCATGTAATCAGTTTTTTAATTACAGTACTACTTACTGCTTTGTCTAACTATTAAGCCCTTGTTATTTTGCCTAGAATAATTGTACTGAAAAACATTATTGTGCCTCAGAATGCTCCTTTTTAAATGTCCAATCAAACTGAGAAATTCTGGTTTGCCCATACTGCTTTTTATAGGTCCTTTCACAACTATATTGTGTCAGTGAGAGTGTGTGTGTGCATGTGTATTATACTACTTTTCCTTAAAGGGAAATATTACATTTTAATACCTTACAATTTCATCTGGTGTCTTGTACTTAGATGTTTTGTCCATATTGAGTATTAGAATGAATATATAACAATGTGTTTAGTTTAGATCTTTAATTTATATGTTTTTTTTATTTTAGTAATATTTAAATTATTTTGCCGTTTTGATTGATAGAGTATGTTCATGTATTTTTTGGTGCTTATATAATAGGACTTTATCCTATCACCAGTTTGAAAGGTAAACTTCTAAACTATGGCATTGGTAAAATTGTGTTCTCTCCCAAATCTAATCCTCCCCTAGCTTTTGGTGCTCCTCAGAATCCTTGGTGTTCCTCCTCCTGTGGCAGCATTCCTTCAGTTTCTGTCCTACCTTCACATGGCAGTCTTCCCTCTAGTTCTCTCTGTATCCAACTTTCTTATATGGACAGTTACTAGTTTAGGGATCACCTACACCTGCTGTGAGCTCAAGTACTCTTCATTGAGTGATTGTATCTACAATGATACTATTTCCCTAGTAAGGTCCCAGATTCCCTCTATGTGTGTGGCAAGGAGGGGAGGGCTTGGAGGGTGTTGGTGAGACTCTGCGTGTCTGTTCAGTGTCACAGCCAACCCCTGCATTTGAGAATGGAGAACTAACAGCTTAGGAGCATTGCATTGAGGACAAGGAGACGAGAACTTGCCTCAAGGGCTGTCACTGTGGCTGTAAGACCATAAGGGGCTCAGAGGGGAATTCATTTTCTTCAGTGGTCAGCTAGTGCTAACATGAACACTTACAACAGAACTCTCTCAGAGAATTTATCTTTAAAATTATTTCATTTAAATACGGTATGTTGTCATTTTCCTAGACAGCTTCACTTTAAGAAAAAAAAATCCTGATGGATGTACACAAAACTGGCTACATTTCAACAAATTGTTTAAGCTTATAAGTAGTATTCTTAATATCTACATTTTAAAGTATCATGGTACATAGTAGCTTTCCCTACAACACTTTCAAGAATGTTATGTTTTGGTTGATTCCCCCTCCCATTCTTATCTCTCATATCTTCCTGCCCTAAATCTCCCCTTGAACCCTTCCACTCTTAGTATTCATCTTCTTTAATGTCACAGGTGTCTTTTTGCCCTCCCCTCCCCCTCCCTTGAGACCTGTTTTTCTCTCTCACAGGCTTCTCTTTTCTTCAGTTGACTTTTGCAGCTGCTTGGGAGGGAAAGACTGCATATATTATTTAATGCAGTGTAAAAACAGCACAGGGGTAGAGAGATGTGAGTGTTGAGTGAACATCAGGAAAAAAAATTTTTCATTGTATTTCATTGTATTTTATGTGTAAAGTTAAAATAGAATATGACTGTGTGGTACATCATTTTCTGTTTCAGCTTATTTACTTTAGACAAGGACATGAAGCTTATGTGCGAGCTGTAAGGAAATCAAAAATCTATAGTGTTAATTTACAAAAACAGCCATGGAACAAAATGGATCTCAGGGTAAGTTTGCCTAGTAGGCAAGAATTCAATTGAAAGAGTTTGAGGATTAAGTTGCTTTAAGCTTTTTTTCTGTGTCTCAGTTTCATGGATATTTTGGTGATGGTGTATATCCAAAATTAATTATTGCATGCTGTTTTGTAGAATGGACAATATACATTTCTTAAAATTTGTATGCTAGGGTATAGTGCTTCATGCCTATAATCTTAAATGGTGGGAAACTGAAGGGGAATTGCTGGGAAGTAATGCCAGCCTTGACTACAGAGTGAATTGCAAAGCAGCCTAACCTATAGTGTTGAGACTCAATATCAAACAATACAAAATAGAACAGTAATTTAAAAATAAATATGTTATGGGCCTAGAGAGAACACTCCATGGTTAAGAGCACTTACTGAGGACCTGAATTCAGTTCCCAGTACTCACGTGATGGCTTAGAGCCATCAGTAACTCCAGTTCCAAGGGATCTGATGTCTGTGTCTGGCCTCCCCAGTCAGCAGACATTCACACACTGCACGGACACACACTCAGGCAAAGCAGGCATAGACATGAAATAAGTGTTGAAACAAGTTTTAGACTGTGTGTTCTCTTATTTGCCCCATTTTTCTGTAAGTTTTGGGTCTTCTTGTTTTTGCCATCCCTCAGCTTCAGAAATGCAGATATTTCCTGGTTTCGAGCATTTTCCCTAGCAACAGTTGTGTACATTCCACAATAAACCCTGTGAAGTGCAGACATTCTCCTGGCTCTCATAGTGAGGTTAAATATCAGAAAGCACAAGAAGCTTAGAGGCTTGTTATTCTGAGGGATCATCTCTCTTAATATACGTACATTGCTTCATAACATCAAGTAAGATACAGTTATTTTATGTTGAAGAATTTTATGTCAGATACTATGAATTCATTCTTTGTCAGATATAAAATATGTTCAGGCTGGCATAGGTGTATATCTTTCCTATTTGAGTTTTATTTGTGTTTTTGTTCTGACTTGATAAAAAAACAAAGGGCAGTTTTAGTATGATTTTCTGTGGGAAATGAATAGTTGCTGTTTGTGTTGAAGGACAAAAAAAAAAAAAAAGTCCGGAAATTCATCTAGATATTTAGCTTAGACATTTGCAGATAGAATATGAATGTTTTTAGGTATTAAAATTTCAAGTCATCTTTATCGGATTAACTCTACTGCCTGCTTTTTTTTCAGAATCAGATGAGAATTAGATACTTGCCTAGAACCAAGAAAATGGATACACTTTCTGTCTTGTTTCTGTTCATAACTCTGTGTTTCTAAGATATGATAGGAGGGTAGTAAGTATAAGGTAGAAAAGCACAGGCTTTGGAATAATAATACCTAAGTTTCAACCCTACCTCTTCTATATGCTTATGTATAATTTTAATTAAGTTGTTGATTTAAGAAGATTAGTTCTTTATTTTTTAAATATGATTAATAAACTAAGATTGTAACATTAAAAAACTATATGTTTAAAAAATCTTATCATCTCATGGACCATCTAGAGACTGCCATATCCAGGGATCCACCCCATAATCAGCTTCCAAACGCTGACACCATTGCATACACTAGCAAGATTTTGCTGAAAGGTCCCAGATATAGCTGTCTCTTGTGAGACTATGCTGGGGCCTAGCAAACACAGAAGTGGATGCTCACAGTCAGCTATTGGATGGATCACAGGGCCCCCAATGGAGGAGCTGGAGAAAGTACCCAAGGAGCTAAAGGGATCTGCAGCCCTATAGGTGGAACAACATTTTGAACTGACCAGTACCCCGGAGCTCTTGACTATAGCTGCATATGTATCAAAAGATGGCCTAGTCGGCCATCACTGGATAGAGAGGCCCATTGGACACACAAACTTTATATGCCCCAGTACAGGGGAACGCCAGGGCCAAAAATGGGAATGGGTGGGTAGGGAAGTGGGGGGGAGGTTATGGGGGACTATTGGGATAGCATTGGAAATGTAATTGAGGAAAATACGTAATAAAAAAAAAATCTTATCTCAAACATGTACATGTAAGTTTGAATGATTATACATTGCTTTTGCTAATAGTGTGGATGATTTGTTTTAACTAGATAGTCTCGCAATCCCGAGAAATTTAATTTTTGTAAATCATTTTTTATTATTTTTGAGATTATAATATAATCCCATCACTTCACCCTTCTCATCCTGCTAATTTCTTCTATGTAACCCCTTGCTTCAGGGCTGACCATTTGGATTTAGAATTATCTTGTCTGCATCCAATCGGTCTTCTTTTCCCCGGAGAAGACTATTTCTCCCACACTTGGCATTAAGGAATTGCCTCTAAAGTTCCTTTTTCAGGGTTAAGGCCTTGTGAGCTTTACCCCTTTCATGTTAGCATATCTGTCGCTGTCTAAAACGCAGAGTTGTAGAACATACTGCCAAGTGATACAGGCCCAATACAGTTCTCACACCAAGGTTCAGGAATCACTGAGGAAGAGGCAAGCAGAAAGACTCTAAGAGCCAGAGGAACAGAGAGTTTGCTGTGAAAACTTGTATCTTCTGGAAATGTCAGAAGTTTTTTGTTTGTTTGTTTGTTTGAGTATTTGGCTGATGTGCACCCAAGACCTGTATATTAAGGGTAATACTTAAGATCATAAATTCTGTAGCGCTTTCTTAAAAGAATTTGCTGGTTTGTCTTGTTTATAGTCCTGCCCTAAATGACAACCTGTTTAGTAGGCTTTGTTTGTTTGTTTCTTTTTTATAATTCTTATTTGAATCAGCTTTCATATGCATGTGTGTTAGATGTTTTCCTGGCATGGCACACATGTGGAATTTAGAGGACAACTTTTAAAAGTTGTTTCTTTTTACACACTATTGGTTCAAGGACTTTTATCCACTGAATTATCTTACTGACTTTTACTGTTAAATCTACCTTCAACTGATGTTCCTATCTGATGGATTTTTAGTTGACTTTTTTTTTTATTCAGCAAGTTATATTGTGTGTGTGTGTGTGTGTGTGTGTGTGAGTGCGCACATGTGCACATGCTCGCATATATATGCATTTAACTTTAATAAAGCAAAGGAAACCAAGAGAATGGTGAGACATGGGAGGGCCTGAAAGGTGGAAGAGGAAGCAGGGAGGTGGTGTAATTAAATTTTAGTTAAAAATAAAAAACATAACTAGCTTGTGGTGATGCATGCCTTTAATCCCAACACTTGGGAGGCTGAGGCAGGTGGACCTATGTGAATTCAAAGGCAGCCTGGTTTATAGAATGCATTCCAGTATAGCCAAGGCTACACAGAAAAAACATCTTAAAGCCACCCACACCCCCATAGAAGAAGTAAAATATCTTTAAATGAAAATAAAGTTTGTTAGTGCTACTGCTGCTATTTTAGACACTATTAACAGTTTAGAATTTAGATAATTTAAGTTATTTGGGCAATAATGAAGTATATTAATGAAAGGTAGTCATATATAGAAAAATAATGTATTGGTGTTTCTATGTATAGGAGCAAGAATTTGTGAAGATTGTAGGAATCAAATATGAGATTGGACCACCTACGCTATGCTGCTTGAAACTTGCATTTTTGGATCCAATTTCAGGCAAAATGACTGGAGAATCTTTTTCCATTAAGTAAGTCGCTGTTTCTGATTCTGTGTTTGTTTGGATGAATTTTAATATCCATCATTATTAATGTATTTAATATTCAGTCAGTGCCTCAAAAGCAATGAGAGAGGAAAATACTTTAGCATTGCTACCTGGTTTATAATTATAAAGTTCTGAGTTTAGTTCCTGAAGCCCTGTATATTATATGTTATGCAAGAGTAAATGAGTAAATGCAAGTATGGGTGAACTGACACATGAGCAAAGTGAGTTAGTTAATCTGCTCATGTGAAATGGACACACTTAAATGCTGATATTTTCTTAGGGATCAAAGCTTGAAACATAGTAGTGGATGTTATTTTTGTTAATAATAATACAAATCATAATGACTGTTTGTGGATCTAATTAAACTTAAGATCGATGGGAATGAAAAAGATTAATCCATATAGTTTTTAGGCAGGATCTCACTTTGTACCCCTGGCTGGCCTTGAAAGCGCTTCCCAAGTGCCCAGGGTTACTGTTGTGTGCTATCATGCCTGGCAATCCATTTTTTTTTTTTAATTTTGATGAAGATCTTCACACTAAACTTTTTAAAGCATTTATTGATGTCTTCATGTTTTTTTAAGTAAAGGCATTCTGGAGACCACGGGGTTTACAAAATTTTGCAATGTCAAATATTTATCCTTGGAAGTATAACATGTGATAAGTGCTATTATATTACAATATTAGATTCTACTGTGCTTTATTTTCTGTATAGGTATCATGACATGCCAGATGTCATTGATTTCCTTGTGTTACATCAGTTTTATAATGAAGCCAAAGAAAGAAACTGGCAGATTGGTAAGTATAGAATTGTCACTTAAAATTACTAACCTTGAAATACAGTATTAACCCTGTTGTTTTTCACATTAATTTATTTATTTAATCACTTCACATCCCAAGCATAGCGCCTCTCTCCTCCTATACCTCCTCACACATGACTCCTTACCCCATTCCCAAAAAGTTAAATGGATAAGACAAACAAAAATAAATAAACATAATGTTAAATAATGTTCTACACTTTGTGTGATATTTATAAGTGCTTCACCCTTGTCCTTCATTCACCTTGTATGATTTTACTTTCCTATGTCCAGTTGTAGAATGAAGATACAAAATTAGAAATACCAAAGATAATAACTCATAATTTTTAGGTTGTTCCTCATTCTCAATAATCCAACAACTTCTCACACAGTCACAATTCCTTATAGCTTCAGATGTCAGTTTTTCCAGTGAATAAGCTGTACCTCCCTTCTATCCCATGGCGGCTTGTAGCTTGAGTTCTGGCAGCTGCTACATAGTAGCCTAACAGTGTGACAAGGCCTACTACATTAGTCACCTCAATTTACCTCACTGTACTAGCTCACATAATCCCAAAAAGAAAGGAGAATATAGTAGTGCAATGGAAGACTTTTAAGAGAGACCATATCACAGACTTGTAGTATTTTATATTTTAAATGTTTTATTATATTATTTCTAATCTCTTACTAAGCCATTTATAAAATTTATAAAATTCACGAGTTATGTATGATGATGATAAATACAATTCTATTTCTCTTTTTTTAAAAATACATCATAATTTGAATGGGAACAGAGCTTATTCTCTGTTTGTTTGAATTCATTATAGGTGATAGATTCCGCAGTATAATAGATGATGCCTGGTGGTTTGGAACTGTGGAAAGTCAGCAGCCTTTTCAGCCAGAATATCCTGATAGCTCCTTCCAGTGTTACAGTGTTCAGTAAGTTTAGTTCATTTGTGCCTTTGACAAATAAGTGTTCCATTATATCAACTTTTTTCTTGTAAAATGTTTTTCTATTACATCATTGTATCCTTTCCTATAGATTAATTTTAGGTATAATCTTCATCATCAAAAAAAAATGTAACTACTGTGAAGAGTGGGCTTCTGCCCTCTTAACTTTTCATTGCTGTAGCATATTTTCTCTATCAGTGGTGCATTCCTGTCTTTATGTAAGCTGAGTTGTAGTGTCATGAATATTATGTTGCTGTTTTCTGAATTTCACCCTCAAGAAATCATGCAAATTATGTTACCAGATGAATGGAAATGCTTGGGAATGTGATTTGCATCTTCTTCTTTTGTTGATAGCTGGGACAATAATGAAAGAGAAAAGATGAGCCCCTGGGATATGGAGCCGATTCCAGATGGAAGTAAATATACCTTTAAAGATGAATTATCATTCTTAGAAAAGCAAAGTAGTAACAGTTTGATGTTGAATACTTATTGTTTTGTTTCTTTTTTTTCTTATTCTGTACCTAGCTGCTTTTCCAGATGAAGTTGGTGCTGGTATTCCTGTGTCCCAGGAAGAACTAACTGCATTGCTCTACAAACCCCAGGAAGGAGAGTGGGGTGCTCATTCCAGAGATGAGGAGTGTGAACGAGTTATTCAGGGCATCAACAACCTTCTTTCCCTGGGTATAGTGATTATGCAAAAAGACTAGGCCAGGAGTGGGGAGCTTGAAAGGCCAGCAGAATCTTAAAGTCTGCACAACAGCTAAAGTTCATCACAGTATAGTTCACATTTAATTCAACAGGCACAATGAGTTGAGTTAACATTTATATATGCTTGGTTAAGGCAGTAACTAGTAAATATTTTCATCGCTCAGGAGGTGTGGGGTAAGAGCTAAGGCAAGGACATAAGTATCCTTTTCATTTTTGAGTCATTTTGGCTCTCTAGCTATTTTCTGAGCCTGACTTTGGAGGGGTTTTCTTGGTAAGACAGTGGGTGAGTAATGTATTTTATCCACATAAATTGTTTTTATTTTTTTAAATACATCACCAGAGTAGTTTGGCACTTATTCAGGAAAGACATACTGAAATTTGGCAAGTGTCTTGCTTAATTTTGTTTCATTTTATTGAATTTGAAGCAATATTTCATATATAATTCAAAGATACCATAAACAAGAAAAAGCGACTTATTTATTATTTGAAACATTATTGTCTTAAAAATTAGGTATATTGTCCTTTGGTCTTGTTATGTGTGGGTATTAACTACCAGGAAATGTTGGTCTCTTTATTAACTAGGTTTTTAAAAATTTGTTGACTTTCGTAGATTTTGCCAGCCCTTTTGCTGTTCCAGTGGATCTCAGTGCCTACCCTTTGTATTGTACTGTAGTTGCTTATCCAACTGACCTCAATACCATCAAACAAAGACTTGAAAATCGCTTTTACAGGTTTGTTTTGTTTTATGATTTATTACAGTAATCAATTTTTTTTGGTGCTTGTGCCTTTTAAAATCTGCTTTTTGATGTCTGATATAGTCATCCAAAAACATACTCCAAAGTCCCTTCTATTGTCACATGTGCCAACTAAAATTGTATATGGAAAAAAGCATGGAAAACATATGTAGCACAATTATGTGAAACACAAAATCTATATTAAATTGAGTTTACTAAAGGCAGATTAGGGAGTATATTAATGCCTAGATGATCAAGATGCTACAGTGAATATGCTGCATATTTTAAAACCTCCTTGGAGAATTAACAATAGACAATTAAGTTTAATTGCTAGATATATAAATAGACCAAGTGATTTTGTTCTTTATTTTAGCTTAGGAGAGAAGTTACTATGAGAGGGCTTTGGAGGTCAGTTCTTGTTCCTTTGTTCAGTCACACTCACCTTACAGTAACTGCAGTATTCCATGAGCTAGTTAGTGTACCTCTGGTACTTGAGAAATATGCATATTTTATAAAATAGATATTTATTTCATTTGATAATATATTTCAAACATAGCTAGATGAAAATGTTTTATTTTCCACAATATAGGGGTCTTTCCACCTTTTTGGGTGCCTTTCCTAAAACTAAATGTGATTTTGATTTACCAATGCATTTTGCGCTTTTTGTTTGTTTGTTTGTTTTATCTATTTATTTATTTATTTATTTATGTGTGTAAATGTTGGGGGAGGGTCAGCAGAAGAGCTACATTTGTGGTACCGCACACATACAGAGGTCAAAGGACAACTTTCAGGTGTTGCTTCTCTCATACTGTGTGATCCTTAGCATCAAGCTCTGGTTCTCAGGTTATCCATTGAGCCATGCTGATGTTCTAAGCCTGCATAAATCATATATATGATTGTCCTGTACATATATTTAAATACCTTAGGCATACCATGATAAAGTGCCTCATAGTCTATCAATGCATATTCTTAGAATATAATTCAAATGTATCAGCCAATACTAACAGGATTTTTTTTTTATTTCATAGGAGAATATCAGCATTAATGTGGGAGGTACGCTATATTGAACACAATGCTAGGACTTTCAATGAGCCAGATAGTCCCATAGTTAAAGCAGCCAAAATTGTGACTGATGTCCTACTTCGGTTTATTGGGTAAGAAGTGTCATCTTCAATAGAGACAAACATCCTATTTTTTAAATAGTGGGATGTAGTTTGCCTTACTTATCTTATTTCTTAGGGATCAAAGCTGTTCTGATATTTTGGATACTTACAATAAAATCAAAGCAGAAGATCCAAACAGCAGCGATCTGGAGGAGGTAAGGGTCACAGCTTTATGATTATGATTGCATTTCTTTTCTGGTCTTTGAGGCATAGAAAATGTTAGTGTAAATATTGCAATTGGTTATAAGTAGTGAAAGCTTTCGGAAGGTGGCTGAACATTGGAATCTTTTATATTAAGCCCTTTTGACCTGGATTCCGATGTTATATACCAAAAATATACTGGTGCTATCTACACGGTGTAGTGAGAAACAAGTACCAATCATACCTTCAAATGCAGTACACTTATTTATATGATCAAAAATCAATACTGATTTTTAGCCCTTAATAAAAAGACAAAGCACTTAGCATTTTATTTCTTTTGGTTATTTTTCTTGGTGAAAACTCAGCTGACTAGAAAATAATCTATTTTAGTACACCTAAATGTCATTTATAATAAGGACAATGTGATATAGGAGTTAAATATTAACCTATTTAACTAACCTAAATATTAATCTAAGGAAAATTATTCATTTTTCCTTCTACTTTTATAACCTTTACCATAAATGTATTTTAATTTAGGATTTGATGCCATAATTTCTTTACAAACTAGTACTACTGTTTTGCTTAGAATAAAAAGTTAAGGCAAATTGTTAACAGATTGATTTTCCCTATCCATTCTGTAGTTTTTCCCTTCACTAGTTGTACCTGGGTCTCTACACTGTGTTATCAAACCAATTTCTCAGAGACATGCTTAACTGAATTAGTACAAATGTATATTTCCTGTAGGGAACTAATTCTTGAAATAGCAATGTTTCATTGGGAATATTTTGTAATCATAGTATATCATATGAATGAGTCACATAGAATTCACGTGGAATAAGTTGTTTTAAATACTCAGACTTATTTAAGTAGAAAGTTTCACGTGTTTCCTTATTCCCTATTCTAGTTTAAAAAGAAAGCCTTTTCAGTTCTTCTCCCAATGTGTTTTCTAATCTGTACATAGCATATTGCCAGCAGTTGGAGTGAATCTCCCTCCCACATTTGTTCTGATGTCTGATCCAATGAAGAAAAGTTAGCTGTCATTATCTTTGCAAGTTCCTCATGTGTGTGCGTCTACTTTGTAACACTTCAAATGTAACTTAGCATCTCTCGTCAACCCCCCTTTTGTTTAGGATTCAGAAATGGTTGACTTAGATTCAGATGGTCCTGGCACTTCATCTGGAAGGAGGGTGAGTAAATGTGACTCTCTGAGAACAAAGCATTTCCAGGTTTCCTGAGTCAGAGATCCTAAATTCTTACCCTAATTTTTGAGAGTAACTAGGACTCTTGGAAGCAAATACATAGCTTAACGTGTTTGAGGTTTATTTCAGCAGTACAATATGCAGCCCAACCACTGGACAAAAGGCGAGGAGAGTCTGGATGAAACCATAAGTTCCTATATGTTCTCTCTCCTATGAGGGGCCATACAGCACACTGTTTGCCCAGCAATGAAAAAAGATAAACATGTATGTGATTAGTGACTCAGTTACCAAGATTTTTTTTAGAGACTGCTTATGTAGGCGCCTTGTGACTAACTCATACCTTGGTTCCAGATTCCCACAAGGAAAGCAGACAGCCTGCACAGATTATGTTGTTTATACTCTTTAAGTAAACGGTCTTTACAATTCAAGAAGCAGATAACGCTCCCAAATACAGACCACAGGCCAATAACATTTTACTTCAAGTTCTGCTTCTGTGCAAGGGGTGTAAGGAAATGGTTGCTTGTCTTTAGTTTGTTTGCAGTTTAGATTCTCCTAAAATGAAATTTTAGAGTAGCAGAATCATTGGCATTAGGTTTGGTTTGGTTTACTTATGGCCAGACAGAATGATGACTTAAACGACGAAACATAAAAGTATAGTGGTTGATATGTTTTATACAAGTGACTGCCATTAAAATGACAGATATGTTCGCTCAGCTCATTGCAGCTTAACTTTGATAGCATTAGGCTTTTATGGGACAATCAAGGAATAGTTAAGGAAAGATGTAATTTTGTTAAATCTGTAGGCTAAATGTCGAGGCAGACGACAGTCTCTCAAGTGCAATCCTGATGCTTGGAAAAAGCAATGCGAAGAGCTACTGAGCCTCATTTATGAACGGGAAGACTCAGAGCCATTTCGTCAGCCAGCAGATCCTCATTCTTACCCAGTAAGTATACCGTTGTTTAAGTAATTGCCAACAGGACAATTTTTCGTTATTATTCGTTCATATCCGTTCATGAACAATTTAGCAATTCTTTCCTTTTAGTCTTAACTTTTTTAAGTTGTCATGCAAATGATAGAGTTTCTAAAAGGAACTTGAGTGATCTGGATGTGGTGGCATGTGACTTTAATCCCAGACAGAGGCAGGTGGATAACTGACAGTTGCAGTGAGGTGTGATCTTCCCAGAAATCCAGGCCAGCTAGGATTGCCTAGTGAGACCCTGTCTAAAACAAAACAAGCCAAAACCCCCTTTTTTTCCTTCATGCTTCATTTGTTTTGTATATTCTACTAACTTTTAATGACACCTCTATATACTACATATACTTGGTAATGATATATATGTCAAACCTGTTTAATTAATAGTAAATTTATCGTCAGTATGGCTACTTAGATTAATCCATATTCCAATATTACTTTTCAACAAAGATAATATTAACAACAGTTTAGAATATAGAGTTACATTTTACTTTTACGTACCAGGCTCCTCACTGGTATGGGACTTACCTAAGCGGACCTTGTGCTCATGGTCCCCTGTCTTCTCAAATGCTAGGATTCAAAGCATGCACTGCTCAACCCCATGTCTAGGATTTCTTTTCATACACATATGTGACAACTCCAAATACTGTGGATACTTGGTAATATATATGTGTATATTTTGGAAAGGAAAATGAATATCAATGTTGCATTCAATGAAGTTTGATCTGTTTGTAGGAAGTTTGAGTTAGGCACGAAAAGCTTGCATTTTTCATAGCAGAATTTGATGAATCCAGAATTTTTTTGTTTTTTTGTTTTGGAGACAGGGTTTCTCTGTATAGCCCTGGCAGTCCTGGAACTCATTCTGTAGACCAGGCTGGCCTCGAACTCAGAAATCCGCCTGCCTCTGCCTCCCAAGTGCTGGGATTAAAGGCGTGCATCTCCACCGCCCGGCTGAATCTAGAATTCTTTAAGTAAAATATAATTTTTATTTGTGGTCATTTGAGCATTGAGTCATAGTTTCATTACAATTCTTGTTCTGTGTCATGGTGCTGTGGAAACGGTCTGTGTTGTTTACCCTAATAGGTTCAACAACAGCAAGAAGGGGAATCCTCACAATCAGTTCCTCCAGATAGACAAGATCCATCTCTTTCTGAGGTAGGCTTAGATTGTGGGGTTTTTTCCAATATTACATTTAAAATTTTTTCATAATGCACACAAATTTTGTTAAATTTGCCCAGTCCCCCTTTGCAACACCACTTAGTTTCTTTTTATACCTTTATTTAGTTTTTGGTCATTTTTATTCTTTTCTTTATTTTTTTTCACAGTTGTTCTTCATGAAGTCATAGTTGTTGCTTTTATATATATAGATATAAAGCCATGCATCAAAGCATAGAACATGCAGTGTGCTCTAATATTTCTGTATCACAGATGATAATTCTCACTGGGGTTTCCTTAAATGGTTAGCTGAATATTTTGACTTTTTTTTTTGTCTTAATACTTATATTCTGACATTATTTCCTATGAAAATTTTTTGGAATATACTTTTGGTGTTTTTAAAACTTATGGAAATCTATTTAAAGAAATTGTGTTTTTTTCAAACTTTGGAAAACTTTTTCTCTTCATTGTAACATTTCTCTGCCAGTTTTAGAACTTCACTTTCTTCCCAGAGGAAATGTGATGGTTTTACTTCTTAATGATTCTAAGTAGTATGGGTGGCTGAATACATACTATGGATTTTACTCAAATTCATGCAATCGGGGTAGTAATGTATATGTCTGCTTCAGCATTATCCTATATGATAGCTCTAGACTTGAAGGATTTGAGTTAGAATGGATTTTTTTTTCCTAATTAAAGTCAAACTAAATTCTGAATCAATGAGACTGAAGACTTCAGATGAAATAAAAATTCAAAAATAAAAAAATAAAAAAAGGAGCCAAATGTAATGGTGCATAAGTATAACTGTAGCATTTGAGAGGCTAAGGTGGGAGAACCATATGTTTAAAGCTAGCTGTGGCTGCATACAGAAACTAAGAAGCAGGGGATAGGGCACAAGCATGGCCAGTTAACTTTGACTTCAACTAATGACAACATATGTGAAATGTCATAACTCAGAATTTTGGAAATATGTAGGTCATTTGTGGAGTGGAGTTGTGTAATTATACACGAATAATCTCATCATCTGTCAGTAGATAACTTGGCGAGGTATCATCAGTCAACTTCAAGCCAATGACTTTGACTTTTTTAACCCTTTATACCCATAGTATTTTCAAAAACATACAAAGGAATTGGTTTGGGAGTGAGAATAATTTGGTAGACATAAAGGTAGCACTTGTGTAAGAGTAACTTGTATCAGTGGGTAATGTCATTCTCCATGCTATTTTATTAAGAATTGTTTTGCAATTTGAGTATTTAAATGTAACACATTATCATTTGTAGGATTATCAAGATGTTATAGACACGCCTATGGACTTCAGCACTGTGAAAGAAACTTTGGAATCAGGAAATTATGATAGTCCTCTGGAATTTTATAAAGATGTTCGCCAAATATTCAGCAACTCCAAAGCTTATACTTCTAATAAAAAGTCAAGGGTATGAAACTAATATTAAATGGGCAATTATGTATATCAGGTAGTTTTCCTTCCACGGATTTTAAGATTTGTAAACAATATATTCTACTATTTAACACAGTTACTGACATTTGATTCTCAGTATCTTTTCTGAATTCTGAATTTTTTCAAGGCATATGTAAATATGCTTTTAGAGTAATCATTCTGAAATTAAGCATTTTTTCTTTCTTATCTAACTATTCTTTATTCTTTAATTATAATTACATTTTTCAGAGGAAAAAAAAAACAAAGAAAGAAAGTTAATGGTTTAAATACTAAATTCCCCTGTAAATGAGTTGATAAGAATAAAGGTAGTTGACAGTATTGACTTATATGAATCATTTAATTAGCTCTTAATGTGGACATTCCTATTACTATCACAACTAGTGAACCCTATTGGGAAGTTTCACCTTTTCCATACTTACATAAAATATTTTCTCATGTATTATCCAAACTGAAAATATCCTGAGAACAGGAAATAGTTATAGAAATATTTTCTTTTGGAGTCACTAGTATCCAACTGTCAAACTAGTTATATGCTAGGTGTATATGTACCTTCTTCAACTTCTTTATATATAGTAAGTTTTCACTAATTTCCCTAGGCATAACTTTTGATTTTATTCCTTCCATTGTATTATTTATTTTCTATTTTTCCTTTCATCATAATTTTTAGAGTAAAAAGTCTCCATAGAAAGTTTAAAAATGTAGAAAAAATACTTCAATATTCAAACTTTATCATATTTTTATTTATAGTTAATATTTAATATGCTTATTTTTAGGACTATCTATACTAATACTTAATATTCACATACTTTTACAACATTGGGTTTGGCATTTCAAGTCTTGTTATACATATATTATGACTTAAAATAAGTTTTACTAATTGTTTGAGAGTTTCATACACTATATTTTGGACATATTCACTTCGTACCCTGTGAAACCTCCCATTCCTTTCCATCCAACTTTGAGATACCTTTAAAAAAAAAAAAGTCATTCCTCATCAAGCCAGTTTGTGTTGCCCAGATAGTCTTTTGATTCGGCCCGGTTCTGTTATGCAGTCAGCCTATCAGGGGTTACATCACTCAGAACAAAACAAAACCCACCCACCTTTCATGCTCTTACAAGCCACTACATGCTCTAGCTCCTCAGCAACTGGTAGGGTTGCATATCAGCCTTCCTGTGCTCTATGTTGGAAGGTTTTCTGTCTAGAACTTGTGTAAGTCTTAGGCATGCTTTCACATTCTCTGCGTCCCTATGAGCATCTGGCCTGTTAGGCCTACAAAACACTGTTTCTTTGAAGTTATCCGCTGCCTCTGACTCTTAAAATCTTTCTCCCCTCCCTTCCTTGGAAATTCCTGAGCCTTGGAAAGACTGATTGTGGCTGAGCACTTTTATGCTCTTTTTTTTTTTCCTGCCCGTTGATCAGTTGGAGGTCTCAACATTAAGTGTATTATTTACTTCAAAGAAAAAGTTTCTCTGATGAGGGTTGGTAGATGTCTGAATTATTACGGTTTAAAATAAGATATTTGAAATTTTCCTTTACCTGATAATTTCATATCCTTGAGCATGTTTTCCTGTGTGTGCAGTCTCTTGATAGTTCCTTACAACAGATTATCAGCAGTAAAATTATTAGCCAAAGGATAGCTATATCTTTAAAGTTTTGTGGTATATATTATAAATTGTCTTACAGAATATTGTTTCTGTAAAAATTTCCTGTTATATGAGGATTTGTTCATGTCTTTCACAGAACTAAGTATTATCTTTGAAAGCTTTATTATTTTTTTGAGAAAAATGACATCTTAAGTTCTCAAGAATTTTTCAAGTAGATAGTATGTGTTTTACACCTGGAAAGATGATGTTCATATTTGTCCAGATATGCACATACTTTTCTTAAAACTATAAGGTACTTGCTAAAGCAAGGCTGTACTTTCCACCTTTCCAGATCTATAGCATGACGCTGAGATTGTCGGCCTTATTTGAAAATCACATTAAAAACATCATCTCTGACTATAAGTCAGCAATCCAGAGTCAGAAGAGGAGAAGACCACGGTACAGAAAGCGTCTGAGAAGCAGCAGCAGCTCGTTATCTAGCAGCAGAGCTCCCAGGTAGAGTACATCCCTGCAGCCTTTGATGCTTTGAAGCCTTTGGTGCCTGTCACCTCATTTGTGAAAGTTCACGAATATGTTCCGGAAACCTCAAAAGATTCAAGAGCCCTTGTTCTTATATAAAGATGGAGTTTGTAACCTAAGCTATTACTAATGTGGATTTCCCTATACCTTTAAATGTTTACGTTTTATTTTTACTTTTCATCTTTTTAGTTATTGAGGTTTAACTTTGTCAAATCACCAATTTTAGACATTTCACTTGATTTTAGATAGTTTCATATTTTTGGTCACCTTAAGAATTTTGTGTCATGTTATTTATTATACTGAATTACTAACCTAAAGATGGTCATTTTTTTTTCAGTCCAAAAGGCAAACAGAAGCAAATGAAGTTACAGCCTAAAAATGACCAGAATACCTCAGTGGCTTATGCCAGGACTAGCTCTCCTTTTTCTTCTCCTGGTAAATATATCTTTGCTTTTTTCTTCTACAGTTTGATGCCTATTCAAGGATACAAAGGTGGCACAACCATAGAGAGTACAAAGGGCAATCAATTTGGATTAAAGAATGCATTTTTAATCATTTGACCTGCTATTTATATGGCCTTCCAGTAAGACATTAGGACAAGTGATTTGGTTTCTTTGTTTGAATAGGCAATTTGGAAACTTCTGAGACATTTGTTTTGTGTTTGTGAGTGTTTTGCCTACTGGTATTTTGTATACCCTATGTGTGCATGGTACCCTCAGAGTCCAAAAGCAGGTGTCAAGTGCCCTAGAACTGGAATTATAGATGGTTTCAAGCTGCCGCGTGGGTGCTGTGAATCCAAGTTGGAATCTCTAGAAGAACAGCCAATGTTCTTAAATGCTGAGCCATCTCTAACCCAATTTTGATGTCCCCTTGAAAGAAGTGTTTCCTTGTTTTGTTTTCAATACTTTGTGTTTGAAAGTTTAGTGATGATAAACTATTTGTTCTCTTGTTGTCAAATATTCACTTTTACTTTGGGGTGGATTTTAAAGATTTGCTAAATAGCCAAGGCAGATTTTAAACTCACTGTCCTCCTATCTGAATTTCCAAAACTTGGGAGTATAGGTGTCCTACCAGTTGTCAAGCAACTTTGAATTTTATAATACAGCAGCCTGTATTAACTTTCCTGAGAAACAAATGAAATTTTGTTAACATTACAATCTCTTAAAATGTAAGTTTCAGATGCTGCTGAAGGTGTTTCACTGTATCTACTTGATGATGAAGGGGATGGGCCTTTTTCTCCATCAAGTTTCAGTGGATATAGTAGAAGTGGAAATAGCCATGACCCAGGGAAAGCCAAATCATTTCGTAATAGAGTTTTACCAGCTAAACAAGGTAGGAAATTGAATATAAGAGAGGTAACATATTCTCTATTTTCTTATGATGGATAATGAGGCATAAGCTGGTATGTTAGAATAGTACAATTAGTTTTTCCTAGCACTTAGTAAGAATAGTATGGCCGAGTTTAAGTCGAAGGGAGTTTTAGAGCTACAGTTAGGAGCAGACTTCTAATAACTACTTTAAAAGAAAAATGTTATGAATCGGAGAATAAAACTTAATGGAGAAATTATCTCCCAAGTACATAAAAACTAGACTTTCAATGCATTTAGGATTTAGGATTTTTTTTATAGATTAAACCAAGTCAATAAACTTGGAAAAGACTAAAGTCCGATTTTTAAAGGTCTTATTCTTACAAGCTGTTCCAATAACTTTTTATTTGAAGAAAAAAAATATGGTGCTTACAAAAATCATTGACTTAGTTCATGATCATATGAAGTTTACTATTATTCAGAGCCCTGTACACACTCTGAGCATGCTCAAAGAAAGTTCTATGTTCAACTATTTGAAGTTTATAAAAATACTGAATTTGCTTTTACAAGTTTGTTACTAGATTGTTAATTTAACTTCACATATATATGCATATATATGGTTATATATGTATATATGTATATATAACCATATATATAACTGGATATTAATTTTCATATACCATGTTTTATAACCACCAAGTTACTTTATAGCCTTTATAAATATACTGCCGGTTACATGAAAAATATTGAAACATGTTATAGTTGATCTGAGCTAAAAGACTGACAAGTAATTGAAACATAGTACTTTAAAATGTGCTTTTATGTTTCCCATTTTATAATTTTTTTATTCTATTGTATTTAACATACTTATGCCACAGATCCTTCATAGGAAAATCTTATAGACAGAGTAGCCTGTATTTCCTCTCTCCTTTATACAAGATCACTTTGTCCTTTATACCCTACCTGTTGCCCCAGCCACTCTCCAGAAAGCTCTTCTGCCTAAATCACCAGTAATACAGACTTTCTATTACTTTCTATATGTTCCTTTTCTTAGTACTTAAGACACTGGACACTGTTCACTACTCCTTTATTAGCTATTTACTGGCTTGTAGCCGCTACTGATATTCCTATAGAGTTCTTTTGCTCTGCTCTGCTCTTGCTCTGCTCTTGCTCTGCCCTTGCTCCGCCCTTACTCTGCCCTTGCTCTGCCCTTGCCTTGCCCTGCTCTGCCCTTGCCCTGCTCTGCCCTTGCCCTGCCCTGCCCTGCCCTGCCCTGCTCTGCTCTGCTCTGCTCTGCTCTGCTCTGCCCTTACCCTGCCCTGCCCTGCCCTGCCCTGCCCTGCCCTGCCCTGCCCTGCCCTGCTCTGCTCTGCCCTGCCCTGCCCTGCCCTGCCCTGCCCTGCCCTGCCCTGCCCTGCCCTGCCCTGCCCTGCCCTGCTCTGCCCTGCTCTGCTCTTGCCCTGCCATGCCCTGCCTAGACACAAACTCAGAGACCTGACTGCCTCTGCCTCCTGGGTGCTGGAGTTACTCCCAGAGTATACTCCCATTCCCGACTTAAGCCATTCTTCCTGATATATCAACCCAAGTATCTTTTCATTCCACCAGCAGTTTCAGATGCTTCTTAACAGTACATTTCATTCATGTTCAATATCTTTGTGTCTTAAAACTCAATCATTTTCATTCAACTTCAATCTCTTACTTTTAAAGGTATGATGTCACTGTGTAGTCTAAACTTACCTCAGATTTTTTTTTTTTTCTTCCTGACTTAACGTCCAGAATACTGAAGTCCGAGGCACTCAGGAATTTGTAACTGTTTATCACATCCACAGAGTTGTGAAGTCTTGTTAACTCTATAGTTCTTTTAAAGTTTTTACTTGTGATTCTGTGCATATGTTTATGTCTATCTGTGAGTTTATGTGTGTTAATGCAGTGCCCACACAGTCCATAAGACAGTATAGGTTTACCTGGAGCAAGACATAGAGACAATTTTGAGCTGCCCGTGTGGATGTTGAGAACTGAGCTCTGCAAGAACAGCAGGCCCTCTTGACCATCTCTGTAGTCCCTCTCTTAACTCGAAGACTGCTGAAATATCTTATCTCCTGCTATTTTGTGATACTGACTTAGTCTGTAGCTGAGTGTATGAGTTGCTTCTGACCGCCATAATAAGACACCAGAGTGAGCAGTCTAAATAAGACTTCATTGTCCCACAGTTCTGGAGTCCCCAAGTCCAGGGAGTTGAAGTATACAGAGATTACTATCTGAAAAGACCTTTATTTTCCTCAGGCTTAGAAAATACCACATTTAAGTTGTGTTACTTAAGACCATATGTCTGACTTTATATTTCTCTGTCACTCTGTCTCTGGCCCCACCGCTTTGGGATGATACAGTGTGTATCTATATATTGTATAGGAGATAGTATGTATACCTGTGTGTCTGTGTGTGCATGTAGAAAGAGACCCAGAAACTTATAATTTTCTTCCTTTTTCTCTTAAGATTTTAGACCTCAATTGACCTTCATTACTTTATACAAGGCTCCAGTCTCTACATACACTTTATGAGTTAGACCCTCAACATAAAAAATTTGAAGGCACATAATTCAGTCCAAAGAAACCCCCAACTTAGTAAATTAATGTTGTACATGTACTCACCAGTCTTCTCTCCTTCTGTTTTCCTCGGTTTTCTTCATATCTCACTAGCTATTTTTTTCCTTTTTCTAAGTAGATATTTTCTATTACCACTGCTGCTTTTTCTTTATCTGTAAACGTTAAGCAAATATAGCTTGCTTTCCTCACCCCTTTATTTACTCTCCCTGGACTGAAAATTCACGGTATTCTCTCTCTAGCTCCATAGTCTTATGAGATCCATCTTATATACCTACATAATGTTTTCACTTTTTAGGGTGTGCTTATATATGTACATATGCAAGTGTATATCAGGAGCTAAACTCACGGTCTCATGCATGCTAAGTGTATTACCATTGAGCTACCCTCTTAAATTCTGCTCCCTCCCTCCCTCCCACTTTCCTTCCTTCCTTTCTTCCTTCCTTCCTTTTCTTTCTTTCTTTCTTTCTTTCTTTCTTTCTTTCTTTCTTTCTTTCTTTCTTTCTTTCTTTCTTTCTTTCTTTCTTTCTTTAACTGGCAAGTAAAACTAGAAAACTTTATCTCAGGGCACTGCCCAAACTTGTTGCATCTTCAGTGCTTCTCAACTTAGCAAATACTTCTACCCATTACCCAGTTTCTTACACTATAAAACCAACAACATACACTATGTTTTATTCTTAGTGTTTGACATCAACCATTCTCAACAGATCCCCTTGGTTCCACATTTGAAATGAAGGATTTATTCTGGTTGGGCTTCGAGGACAAAATCTTCTCATCATCTCATCATGTTTTTTACCTAGACTACCTGCTTCAGAGTTCTTTCAGCTGATCTCCACTTCTATTTAACTACCTCCTACAATATGTTCTCTGTATAACACCAGGAACATTTTTTTTTTAATGTAAATCAGATGTTGTCTTTCTCTAGTCACTTCATTAATTGCTTCTTTAAATGTTCCATTCTATCTAAATAGCACCCCTGACACAGCCCTCTTTAATTCTCATCTCTACTTAACATTGCATTTGTTTAGTCACATTGTCCTCAGTAGTATGAACTGTGATAGCAAGTACTTTCTCATTCATCATCATGTTCCAACCTCCTTCCAATGCCTGCTCCACACTAGTTATTGCAAAATATTTGTTAAGTGAATTAATGAAGCTTGTAATTTATGTTTCCTTTTAACTCTTAAGTTTAATGCTAAAATTTCTGCCTAGATAACCCCACAATCCTTCAGTATCTTTTTAATTCTAAAAGAAGCAGTGGAACAAGAGTCAAATATTAATATCTTTCATTTTAAATAGATCTAAGTATCTTTTCTAATACCTTCAATGAATATATGAATTTTTAATAACTATCTTACAATGTCAAGACCTAATTTTTAAAAATGATTCATTTTGCTTTAGATCACTCCCTTGATGGACCTCTTACAAATGTTGATGGCAGAGAGCCCCGGACAGGAGCCAAAAGAAAACTGCTCAGTGCTTCAGAAGAAGATGAAAGCATGGGAGGAGAAGAGAAAGAAATGAAAGAAACAAAGGAGAAAGTACATTTATCCTCCTCCGAGAGTGGAGAGTTAGGCTCCAGTTTAAGTTCAGAAAGTACCTCTGGCTCTGACTCTGACTCTGAATCCACTTCCAGAACAGATCAAGATTATGTTGACGGAGACCATGACTATAGCAAATTCATACAAACCAGACCTAAAAGGAAACTCAGAAAACAACACGCCAATGGAAAAAGAAACTGGAAGACGAGAGGCACAGGAGGAAGAGGCAGATGGGGAAGATGGGGTAGATGGAGCAGAGGAGGCAGAGGAAGAGGTGGCAGGGGTCGAGGGGGTCGCGGGCGAGGTGGAGGTGGGGGGAGAGGGAGAGGACGAGGGAGAGGAGGAAGAGGTGCCTCTAGAGGATCAAGCCGAGCCAAACGAGCCCGAGTTGCAGATGATGAATTTGATACGATGTTTTCAGGACGTTTCAGTCGACTTCCACGGATTAAAACAAGAAATCAAGGCAGGAGAACTGTTTTATATAATGATGATTCAGATAATGACAACTTTGTGTCCACTGAGGATCCTCTGAATCTTGGTACATCCAGATCAGGCAGAGTACGTAAAATGACCGAAAAAGCCAGGGTTAGCCATCTCATGGGATGGAATTATTAACAGTTAAAGATTTTAAAATAATTTTTAAAAATAAAATCACTGGCCTTCTACTGCAGGGAATTTATCAGAAAATCTACAAAGCAAGTTGTGTGGGGACTTCTGCTTCCTTTCACATTGGTGCTTTTCCATTATGCCAGTATACATTTGTTTCAAGACTTTTAATCTCCACACTTCATTTGTTCAAACAAGCCTTACTCATTAGGCCTTAAATTAAAACAAATTCTGCCCACACATATATGTGTGTGCACATACACATGCACGGACATGCGCTCACTCGCGTACACACATACACACAACATACACACACACATACACACCACAGACACACTACAGATTTACTACATTAAAGGAGCATTCTGCTTCTTAAGAGTAGCATGACATTTTTATCTCAATAAGATATCCCTCTTTGCTTTTGTATCACAGAAGTATAGCACCTTCTTACAGAGTTTTATATAGTTTGTTTTTGCCATTTTGATTCCTATGCCCAGTAATAATAACTTTTGCACAATACACCAATCCTAAAGGCAGCTATTAAATGTTTACAGTTTCTATATTGTAAGAACGATCTGGATTATTTTACTCTTCCCAGGCCAAACTTTCATGAACTGTACTGAACTGAAGTATATATTTATACTGCAGTTTTGGGGTGGGGTGGGGGGTATCTTGATATGCTTTTCATTGATTTGCTTAATTCACGTTTAAGGTGAGAAAGGGTTGGTGCCTTGTAAATATGTAGCAAATCATTGTGGTGTGTCCTGAGGTGTGCATTAACTTTATTAAAAGAGTATACTTGAGGTATCGATCTAGACAAGGTGCCAAATGCAAAAGTTTCTTGCATCCATTTTTCTTTTCCTGTTATATTTTATTGCATTAGTAGAACTTGTGTAGCTTAAACGTAACTTAAACATTTGAGAAAAAAAAATCCTCATCCACAAAGAATAACTTCTTTGAACAGTAGCTCAGCTACCTCTATTAACTACAACTACTGGAAATGCTAAGGAAAATAGATGCTGTTACTCATTACTAAGGAGAAATAGAACAAGCTTTGTAGGGATGAATACTCCTAAGTTATAAGCTGAGACTTTTCAATAATCATATTGGCTCTCAAATTAATAGTTGTAACTAACCAGATTTCCTAAGTGTTATATGCTCTAGGCTTTTATAGAACATATTTGTGTAAGTAGACTTGCTCTACTGCATAGATTTCTCTGCTACCACTTATCTAAACAGCTGTGAGTTACTGGTTTTCATTTGAATCTTAAATAGTATCAAAGCACCTAACTTGAGCTGGAATATTTTGGCTAGCTAATACTTGGAAGCAACTTTAATAGGTTCTTCTGTTCTCATTCCAAAGGGTTCTTCTGTTCTAGACTTCCAGAAAAGAGCCTCATTGCACTGCAAACAGATATTTTGAATCGTTATTTTATAGTTGAAAAACAAAAAACCTTTTAAAATCATGTATGGTCTTGTTTACAGCAATAGAGTGCACGTGATTCCACAAGTGAGCTTCAGTTCCAAGATCAATTTTATTCCTCAAATTTGAGATAGCAGATGTGCTACTTTGTTACATAAATTCTTGAAGTTGGAGGGGGATAATAGTTGATCTCTGCTTTTGTAACAGCCGTTTTGTTACACTTAGATCAGACAGACTTGTGTGATAAAACATTTTCTTAATGTATGCCTGGTAGTCCAGGATATTTCTTAAGCTGATGTGTTTGTCTCATGCTTTTAATCATTTCATGCATCTGAAAATCTGTTAAGTGCAGAGGAAGGAGTACACACATAACTTTGCTTATTGGTGGGGTTGGGGGTTTATTCTTGAATTAATACCCTTAAGCAATTTTCACTTGCAGTAGAAATGATGTTCAGGCTTTAAGAAAATATAATGAACTGTTAATGGCACTAATGTCTGTTGCTAGAGAGCAGACCAAGCTGATATTTTTGTTGTTTTTCTTCACTATACCAAAACTATTTCTGGTTATAAACGCAACTGCCATTTTAGCCATAGTATAGATTCAAACTGTTCCCATTTGAGAGTCTACATTTGATTTTTTTATTAAAATATACTATTTCAGTTATTCATCTCTTGGGCATTTAGACTAAATTGTGCCTGTGTTTTCCTGGAGTCAGTAATATTTTGTCCTATAACAATCAACATACTATAGTTGCTTAAATTCCTGGTTATACCCAAATGTATATCATGTGTACCATTTTAGTATGAAATTTTGGTTGACATTCTTCTATGAAGAGATGACTCTTGAGATGTAGAAGAATTGTCATTTGTGTGATATTAGCAGTCTGGAGCTTTATTTATAATTTATTTTGAGAAATAAAAATGCCACATTTATTCCCCAAATGTCAAGATTTTCTAGGCTTACATAATTAGAATAATAAGGCTAAAGACATTTTTAAGCATATTTTATATGTAGTGAAATACTGTGAAATACTAGTGAACAGCACTTTGCTGTGATGTTGATTTCAGTCATTAGAATTTAAAGAGTTAGTCACCAGGGTATGGTAGGTGAGCATAGTTATCATTTATTATAAATCAAACAGATACTTTTCTGTTTGCATGCAAATTATTTTCATAAGTGTGAAAAAGGTCTGGAAAATAATATTTTTACTTTTTTAATCTGGACTTCCCTTTCCCCAATTTATATTTTAGTTTTTTTAATACCACTTCCTACAAATGTGTCATGATTTGTATCATATTGAATACTTTTATCATTTCAGTTTTCTAGAGAGCTTTTAAACCTAAATAAGATCTGGGTTGAGCCATAGCAAAGAAAGTAGGGAATGAGTTAAGAATTCTGCACATGAAGACCACTGTTAGGCCCATGAGAACACTCACATGTAGAGCTTTAATCCTGTGCTATATCTGAATAGTCAGTAAGCTATAATATTTCATGAATGCTAGTGTTCAGATTCCAAGCTTCATGACCTTAGCATGTGTGTATGTTTATAAAATTGAATCATGTGTTTCTTCTCTGGCTTGCTGTATGTATCTCAGCTAGCAATAGGAGGCTCTCCAAAACATGCACAAACCCACTAGCCTAATGACTAAATTTGTTTTTGTAAAAGTCTTTGTGTGCTTGTATGTATGTAGCTTTTTTCTAGTTTGACATACCTTATCCAAGACATTAAAAAGAGAGACTATTTTCTATGGAGGACACTGTCTACCAATTATTTGCCTCTTTACAGCTCAGCCTGTGCATTTATTAGCGCTTAATCATCCATGTCATTATTTCTTCTAGATGACAATTTTGGTTTTGTCATGTGTGTCCCTCTTTTCTTTTAATTTAATTTTGGTCTTTCATTTGTTTGTATTTTCTCTTTTCCTCCCCAGAAATCAGGCTTATTCTAGAAATTGTTCCTACGGTGCTTCCTTTGCTCCAGAGGCAAAGGAACTGAGTAAAATGCCTAAGTTTCCTTCTACACACTTTAGTTCTCCTCTACCTACATTAGCTTTCAGATATTGTAAATTAGAGTGATTTATCATTTGTTTTTGTTTTAATCATGTAGATTGTCATCAGACAATACAGTGATTAAAAGAGAAAGATGTGAATGCCACTTCTAACTTTTGAATAAAACTTTTGGAGCATTTTTCAAAATGTGCAAGTTTGTGGTAATGATACACACCTTACTATATATGGAATCAATTTTATGCACAGTTGCCAACTGGTACTTTAAAAGCTGCATTTTCATGCCCTCAAAAAGGAATCTTAAAACATGCGATTTTCACTACATTTTGGTGTTCAGCCTTTTAAGCATTTACAATAACATTTGAAAGTCCTAAATTAATAGTTCTGGGGGAAGGAATAGGGCTTTTGATATTTAAAGTCTTTTATTTTAAATGCTAACCACATTCACCAACATCTTGATGGCAGCCAAGGCTTTATGAATGTTACTGAAAATATTCTAAGACCATTTTTAAGGCTTGTTTTTAAAATTCATGGTGAAATATTGCATGCTGTTTTTTTTTTCTTTAATCTCTTAACACCCAAATGTTAATTTACCACATTTACAAAGTTTGAGTTAAGATCCAATTAAAATGAAAGGTTTTTATGGTGCTGTATTTTATGGAATATGGAGAGCACTCAGGTTTCTTGATATTTATTCCTTGCTATGGTCTTATAATCCTTGAATATTTCTTTTGTAGTCTTTCTTCTTGGGCTTGCTCTTATATCTACATCTTTTCACCAGGAAGACTGTACTTAACCAGCATACTTCAATCAGACTGGAAATTTCACATTCATCCCAGAGAGAAAAAATAGGCCCTCCAGTTTAGAGTTAAGGTGTGTTTATTTATATGTATGCCCATTTCTTATTCTTATATCTATCTTAATTAAATCTAGAATATGGGACTTAGACATATAAAAGCATGGTAATTATTTTCTAAAAATATAAAATTATTGATACACCTTCAGATCACCATTGATAATTTACTTTTAAAATCCCATATTGAAATATCCAGAAACCCAGTTGGAAAACGTGTTTTTGCATATGTCACCAAATATACATTAGGCAGTACTACAAATGTTAACTTTTAAACAATACCATGGTGATGGCAATCAGTAATTTATTTCTTTGTTCTGTAACTTATCATCCATGTTTTTTGTAATCCTTTACACAGTATTAACAAAACTGTACTTTATGTTTGTTCTTAGTGTCCATAAATTTTAAATGGAAAACATTCAGTTAATAGTTGATGTGCTGTTGTGTATGGGCAGAATGTCCATTAAACTAAAAAATTCAGTGGGGAAGAAAGGTAAACAAAACTGGTTTGGTTTATAAAAGATGTTTTGTTTGGCAGTTGTTGGTCATTATAAGCAATTACTTTCAAAGACAAAAAATACTGGACTAAATTTGTTGCCATTCTTTATGGGATGTTTACAATAAAATTCCAAGTTGTTTGGAATCAGTTGCACTCTCGCTGCTTTATGCCTTAATTCATACTAGAGATAAATTAACAAGACGAAAGAATTATAAGAACTACGAAGTTAACCTTTCGAACTATCCAGCTTTAGAGATTGTATCATGTAATCTGTGGGTCTTCTTGTCATAGATATTTTATTATCATTTTTTTAATTCTTAGAAACTGAGTTGCTTCCTATGAAAGAAAAGATGTTTCCTTTTCTTGCTGATATTCTTTGGATCACCTTTAGGTAAACAATATGATGGTAACACTTTAAAATTTGGGCTGCTTGGTGCCTTAAATAGCAGCCCCAAGCACTCGTAAGTTCTTTATTCGGCAGAGCTTCTTGAGTTGGTTAGATTTCGAATATACTTGCTGTTAAATTTTAACAGCTGAGCTATGGATACCCAGTGTTTTTTATTTGAGGTTAAATTGCCTGTTGACTATGAATTTATTATAAATGGTGCTTTAACTTGATGTAAATCTAGGAGGGAGAGAAATGAATTGAGCTGGGGTCTGAATGTTTTACTAGGAACACTCATCCTTGGCCTTAAATCTATACCCTCAAGTTTTCTCCCAGTGTCAAGGATTCTACTGAGTTCAAGATAAATAAGCTTCCAAAAGCGTGGTCTGCATCTTTTATTTGTAGCTTGTCTGTTTTGTGTTTTTAGAATTAAGAAGAGCTTTTGAATAGTTCACCTCTCTTCTGGCATCAGATCAGCTGACTGACAGCCCAATTTTCACAATACCCAGATTGAGGTCAGGGTATATTTGTGTTATTTTTGTTTAGTTGTTTGACTGCTTTAAAATAACCCTCTTTTACTATGTGAATATGTTACATTAAAAATTCTTTGTTAGAAGGCTTTCGTATTTTCTTTACACGTTAAATTTCTTAAATGGAAAAATTAAAGAATTTTTATGACAAAACTTTATTGAAGTATTCAGAAGATTGTTTGCCTCGTTGAGAAGATCAAGGGGGAAGAGTGCCCTTTGCTTTCTATATTATTTATCACTTATTCCTTAAAGCTACTTTCCAAAAATGCACAAAATAAATTGAAACTAATACGTTGAGCTTGTGAATTAATTTTTAAATGGGATTTTTGGTGCTATATTTAAACTCATTTCCTGTCTCAAGATTTTTATATAAGTACATAAAGCATTTTTATGATGCATATTGCTGGTAGACCAAATATAACATTAAATAAAATAAATATTTTATGGTATTATTTTTCCCCAAAAATTTGGAGTGACTTTTCTCGTTTTGTAACTTTTTAGTTACGTCTCCTTTTCCATCTGTAGTACCTGACTTAATAAAGTTCCTTCTCACCTGCAGAATATAAACTTCTCGTAGCTAATTTTAGCAAAAGTCTTAGCATACTAATCTTTCGACATATATTAAGGACTTTCAAAACTCTGTCATGCTATTATGCTTTCATTAATTTGTAAAATTCTACTTAATGCCTGCTCAGTGCCCTTAGAATTTCCAATTTTATAAAGTTTCTCACAAACATTTTAAGAAATAAAAGCATTTCAAATCATTTAATACAGGCTACTAATATTGATAAGTATTTTATTCATTCTTAGTGGTGTTTTGTGGATCATTTTTGTCCTGTTTAAATTCCAACTAGAATTTGTACGGTAGTACGTAATTTGTACTAGGAATTTTGTGTACTCTGTCAAGTACTTCGTGGAGAGAAAACTCGTCATAAGGTGTTTCTAGTTTTTTTTTTTGTTTGTTTTACAAAATGTCAGTTTCAAAGAAATATGCCTCCCAAATTGTGTACTAGACATCTTAACAGGAGATTTTGTTATCCTTGGGTACTGTTCATTTAAAATGTCAATAACAAAGTGCTGATAGTTCTGGATTGTTTCCATATGTTAAGTTTTAATTTATGAATGAGAGCCACCCTTGTATGCAAAAAGCATAACTGTTATTTGTTCTAGTCTGACCTCATAACATATCTCGTCCTTGACAGTTTTAGTTACTAAATCTTTTATCACATTATTTCTAATTGTTCAACTCAAAATTGTCAGGGACTGAATCACATTCTTGCTCTGCAGTTGTATGATGATGTTCTTCCTATATAATATTTACCAGCTGGTGTTTGTAGCCTGTATTGAACTGTACTTCCCTGGGATTGTTCATCTGTACCTTCTGTGTTTTAAGCACTGTAATTTTTAAAAGAGCTTTAGAGTTTACAAAATTTATTCCTCAAATATAGTCTTAATCACCAGAAAGACTATCTGTCGACTCTCATTTTTTTCAAATGAGAAAAATGAGTTTCAGTGAAATCAAGTATTATGCTTAGGGACATGTAGCTAGTAAGTAAATCAAAACGCCTTGATTCATCAGGGCAACCTTGGTTACACACGCCTTTAATCCCAGCACTGGGGAGACAGAAGAGGCAGGGGGATGTGTTCAGGACCCGTCCGATCTACAGAGTGAGTTCCAGGACAGCCAGAGATACACGGAAAAACCCTGTCTCAAACAAACGAAAACTTGATTCATCCAGGATACCTACTAGTATTCTTTGGATCTGTTAGCTTCCTTTCTAACCGCTATGAAACAGGCTCCTAATTCATGCATATACATATCACCTAAAGAGAAGTTTTCTGTTTGCTTTTGGTCCTAGTTTTAGTATATGTGCTACCAAAGTGAGCATTATAGATCATATTTTTAATGATGTTCACTGAGCTGTGTCTTCGGGGTTCTTTCTACTTAGGAGACATTGTAGTTACAGGATCTGATGCCATGTGCAAAGTGAGTTATGAGATTGTTACTGATATTTCTGATGCTGATATGTCAGCGTTTGAAGAACCAGAAATCAGAGAGGAAATCAGTAGAGCTTTAAAAAAATTTTGCGAACAAGTTGTCAAGCTATGATGTCAACTCAAATAACAGCTGAATTAATCTTTGTAAATCATCTTAATTTTTTTTCTTTAGAGCAGTGGTTCTCAACCTTCCCAATGCTGTGAACCTCACATTGTGATGACTCCCAACCATAATATTATTTTACTTACTACTTCATAACTGTAATTTTGCTACTGTTATGAATCATAAATTTGTGATATGCCTTGTCTCTCCCCCCCAAATAATCTTAGACAAATAAGATTAACAAATGTGTGCATATCAGGATATCTGATATGTGACTCCAAAAAGGGTCATGAGAACCACTGGTAGCCTAAGTGCTTTCAGCAGCACATTCTCTGGACCCAAGACAAGCTTCATGCACATGAGTGGGGTTCAAGTTTTCTGTAGATGTCCTCCCTGTCCTGAAATTTAACAGTGGGGCTATTAACTTATTTTTTGTTGTTAATGCAATTCTATGTCATATATGAGAGGCCAGAATATTTTTAAAAAATTTTCAACCAAGAGAAATTTACCTCTAAGGAAGTAATGATCATGAAAAACATTTACATTTTTAACTAATCCAATTATTTTAAGGATACTAAGTTTACTGTATAAAGATCAATGAAGTTTTAGTCTGTATTAACAAATGTGTGCAAAACTAAACGCTCAAGAAAGTGTAAGAACTTGTAGAGAAACTAGTTAAATAATGAAAATTGTATGTAGAAGTGGGCTTTATTATATGTTAGACTAGATACCAGTTCTTGTTACTTTCTGTACTGCATGGACTTTTGCCAGTGCAAACTTGAATCTTTTTTTCATCTAATGGTCATGTCATGTGATTTTTAGATAAAAGTTCTTAGAAAATACCCCCCCCCCAAGAAAGGTTTTATTACTTACTATTCTACTCCCTGGAGTTAAGATTTTTTCCATTGAACTACCCCAATTTTTTATTATAATTTATATTTAACCCCCTCCTCTCTCTTCATAACCTCACATTTAAAAGTTTGTCCCACAATTCAAACTGTAATATTGGGGGGGGGGATGTTGAGACAAGGTTTCTTTGTGCACTGGCTGTCCTGGAACTTGCTGTCTAGACCAGGCTGGCCTCGAGTTCACAAAGATCCGCCTGCCTTTGGCTCCCAAGTTCTGCGATTAAAGGTTTGCCCTACTATGACTATTTTGTGTTTTATATATGATGATTTGGAATCAATGTAGTGACCTTTTTTTTTCTATGTCACTGGTGGTAAGAAATTGATTAGACCTATAGATAAAGTAAACTGAACCCCTGGATCACATTAACAGTTTTGGATATATATGAATGACTGGGAAATTTTCAAATATGTATGCTAAGGACTCATGCTTGCTAACTTTATCAACCTCAAGTAATGAGATTTTGCAATGGATTTTTATTTATTTATTTATTTATTTGTTTATTTATTTGCTATTGTTTAGAGACAGAGTTTCTCTACATATCCTCAGCTATCCTACAACTCTATGTAGATCAGGCTGGCCTGGAAGTCACAGAGATCTTCCTGCCTCTGCTTCCATTTTGCTGGGATTAAACATATATACCACTAGCCCAGATTTGCAGTGAGTTTTTAAAAAAACCTCCAGGACTGTTTGAATTGTATTTGGTTATATCTTATTTCGTGGTGCCACAGTTTTCCTTCTAAACCTTGTATTAGTAGATTACAATTTAGAAATCTTTCCTTCTTGGGCTGTAGTTAGATAACATTCTGTGCCCTGCCCTCTATGTTTCATGGTGTGTCTTTAGATGGAAATGATCTCAAATGTTGCCAACTTCAAAGATTGTTGCTCACATTTCTCTCAACAATTAGGAGACAAAAATTGGTGGGAACAGATGGTTATTTTACAGTTTTAGCCAGAAATTGGCAAAAAGTAATCCTGTGCCTTGCCCTTAGTGATATAGGCAAGATGAAGCTAGCATATTGGAATGTGTAGATTTGGTTGGGTAACAAGTTCCTCTCCTGTTACCTAGACTCGCTTTGGTGGTCTTTCCTCATCCACAGCATGGGATTTCTTGGAGAAATTCTAATCCTTAGTGCCCCTGACCTTGGAAGAGGTAAGGGAGGAGAGAGAAAGTAAGAAGATACCTTAAGGTCTCTCTAAGATTCATCTCAGAAAAGAGGCCAGCAGGTTTGTGAGGGATACCAAAGAGTGAAAAATCTTCAGTGTTTGCATGTTGTTTATTCCCAAAGCAGCCTCAGATCTAAATCACTGGAGATAAGGGAGAAGCTTCTGAGGTGTGATGATTTATTTTCGCAGTGCAATAGATGAGAATGGGGTATTTACATGCATTAGTGGTAATCTGTAGCATTTTAATGTCAGAATCATTCTATTATAGAATAAGCTCCCTCATGTGTCAAACTTTATTAGGAAGACATTATCATTAGCCCCATTTACAGATGAAGAACTTGCATAGGAAAGAAAAATTGTTAAAATTCTCATTGAAAATAAAAAGTAAGATTTCTACTTGAATGTTAACAAAGACTGTGGGCTTGTTTAGTCAGAAATTTGCTATGTCTCTTTTGCCTTGGTTCTGGTTGCCATTATCTGTGCAAACTTGAAATTGAAAATTAACTTCTATGGGGCTCTATTCTATTGTTCTATTTGAACTTTCTTGCTTGTTCATTTTGTATCTTCTTAATCTATAAAGTGAACTGCTACTGAGGGCTCCTCATTCTCAGAAGTTTAGTAAGCCCATGTCCGGGTTAAAGTATTATGTGAAGGCAAATCTCACATAAGAATTGTTTGCAAGGGAAAGCTTATTAAATGCAGGTAATTGAAAAATAAATAAGGTAATTGGAAATTAATGGCATAGCAATGAGAACTCCAATGACTTCCTTCTCAGTGAAACTTGTGCAAAGTATTTTTGAAATTACTAAGATGTTGGAAAAATTCCAAAGGGTGAACAGTAAATAGACAAATAGTATGTAAGAAAACTATGAAAATTCATTCAGATAACTGAAACCCTGTTATTTAAGCTCCCTCTAAAAACACACACAGTTTCTTCCTAGTTGGAGGATAGATCAATAATCCTGGGCTTTGGGCACTGCTCAATGCATAAACTGGAATTCTGTCTTCCTGCTGCTGCCTCAGATGCCAGCCCCGATAACCTTTGCCCCAGCTCATGAAATATTTACACACCACGATGGAGACCTCAGCTACTGTTCTACCCAGACTAAATGCTCAGCTCCCACAAAGTGGGGGTGGGGAAGTCTTTTACCCAGAAGTTTGACATTCCAGAGCCTTGACTCAGATTTTGCCTGGGGTTGGGGAGAAACCAGAGAAAAACTTTCAGTAAAAGACTAATCTCATCCTAGAGGCAGTTAAGTTTTGCCATCAAGTCTAAAAACCATCTTAAAGACAATGAAAACTTGGGCCTACGACAGTAGTTAGGCACTGTGGTCAAGGGCTGAGCTATATATGGTGTCTCAAAACAAAGAGATTGTGGAGAATGGTGAATATATTTGTCATCAGGGACAGGGAAGGAAGGTCAGAGAAGAAGGCAGTTTTTATTGGACTCATTTTAAATAAGTGTGATTGATTCCTATAATGAATGGATTTTAAATTATACCCAAAGGTAGGTGAGACCTCTGCCAAAGTACTCATTTGCTTGGGTGACTTTGGGTATGCCATAGGCTGAACTATATTCAGGAGGAAACTGAGTCTCTTAACAATTATGAGAGAAATGTTTTCAGTCAAGTCATCTAGCTAGTTACAAAATACATAACCAAGTAATTAACAGTATCAAATGTCTAGGTTCCAGGTTGGGAAGGGGTTGTCATTGCCCAGGGTTGCTAATTATCTAAAAGGCCAGCCACATTCCAACAAAATAAATACAAATTATAAAAATGAAAACAAATATGGCAAAGGGAAATTAACCCATATAAATAATAACATCAAATGTGAATGAACCAAATAATACAATCAATAAACTAATTTTAACAAATTCTTTAACAAACAAGAGTTGTTAAGAGCACTTGTTGCTCTTTCAGAGGAGCCAGATTTGATTCCTAAACCCCACATGGGATCACAACCATTTGTAATTCCAGTTCTGGGGTCTGATCCCCACTTCTGATTTTCAAGGGCACCAGGCATGCATGGGATATGACAGATACATGCAAACAAATCACTGGTATACATAAAACCTAGAAAGATTTAAAAATCCAGTCCTATGCTGTGTATATGAGATAATTTTTAATTCAAAGATACAAAGAGATGGCAAGAGAATTGTAAAGAGCAAACAAAGGAGAGAGAAAGGGGTACAGTGCAATAAGCCAAAATAGGCTTTAAGATGAAAACTATTATTAGAGATCTCTAAGACTGTAAATACTGAAGAAGAAAAATAGGAGATAGAGCTTAAAACAAGCCAAGGAAAAGGACAGTAATAAGACAGCTAAAAATGAAATGAAATTTAGGAAACTGCTACGAATACATTTAGGCAAAAAAGTCTCCAGAAATATCGGCAGTATCAGGTAAATGTGCACTACATCATTGAGGAACATAAGAGGAAAAAAATGAAGTCATTAAATCAAAAATATAAAATGAATCTCATAACCTACTTCACAAGATATCAAAAGGCTTGTTGGGAAATACTATGAACAGACTGAGCTTGAACAATTAAAATGAGATTTCTCACTGTCCACAGACTAGATGTCAAAGATCAAAATGCTGACTAGATTGCTTTCTTCTAAATCTTGTCTTGAGAGGGCATGTGTATGTCTAGTTGGAAAGAGACACAAACTAAGACTTGATGTCTCTTGTAAGGACACCAATACCAAGCACCTACCCTTTTGATAGCACCTAAGTTTTGCTATCGCTTCTATTACATATGAGAGAATAGAAGCTAGACATTAAACTTAGGGGAGGGAAAAATGTCTAAAACGATCAGCATGCAGTTAGATTAGATAACATTCATGAAAGACATGTTGATAGGAAGTAACAAACGGCCAAAACTAAAAATAGAGATGCCGGCCAAAACTATACAAGTAAAATTATTAAATTTGCACTTTATTGTTTCTCAAAAACAAAATCTCAGTTTAATATGTTGTCACTGGTAAGTTTTAACAAATATTTAAAGGAAAATCAATATTAATCTTTGGTAAATTGTTGCAGACATTTTTTTTAAATCCAACAAATTCCGTGACAACTGTATGACAGTGACAACTGAGTCTGATAAAATGTCATAAGAAAACTACAAAATAATATTCTTCTTAAATACAGATACGTAAAAACTCAAAGTACTGACAAACCCAAACCAAATTTAATAGTGTAAAAAGCTAGACACAAGTAAGACTTGTCCTCAGAGTGATGGGGGCTAAGTGGTTGTCTTTGAGAACAATAGAGACTTAATCATCTCCGGTGTCTGAAACCCTGGCTAAAGTGCCAGATGTCCATGGTCATCAAAACTGCCACTGAGTGAATAACTCTGAATCCTTTGTCTTGTGAACTTGAGAAATGAATTTTTGACAGCAGTTTTAAAAGGAGTTTTACCATAGAGTAAAGGCTTTTAAAAGAAGGATTAATTGCACAGAGAAAGCAAGCAAGCTACTGTGTGAGAGGTTTCCCAAGAGAGGATTGTCTCTGAGGGGCTTTGTCTTGGGGATCAGAAGGCTTTTTACTAAGAAAGTAAATTGGTATTTCAAATGACTTAGTTGAAATAAGGAGAGGTGAGCTGGCTAGTCCAGCTGGTCCAACCACAGATCTCTACAAAGTATCCACTAACCTCTCCATGCCAGTGAATGGAGTAGTGTTCTGATGCACAACCCTGAGGACCAATGAAGTATTTGTTCACATGTAGCTTTCAGGCAGCTGTGCTCATTAGGTTGCTACACTAAGGAAGAAAAAAAAAAGTGCATCTAGCAGATGCACTTCTGGCTGATGGCCAGGACAGAACTGCACAGAGGACCAATGACATTTCTGGCCAGATTAGAACCGCTTGTCAAAGACAAGAAGCAGACCTGCTGGTTACAGAGATCTATCTGCCTGACAAGTTTCCTTTATTTTCATCAAAAACTGGTGGCATACGTCTCAAAATCAATAAAATGAAATGAAAACGACATGTTCATGCCATTATATTCAAGAAAAGCATTTGACTAAATGCAATGCCATGTACAATAAAAGCTGCAGTGAACAACTGTTAAAAGCTGAGACCTGACACTTGAAAAACCCATTTATTTATGAACAGTTGGATGTTTTACTCTTACAAGTAGGGAATCCCTGAGTACGATTTCAATTTTCACTGTCTCTATTAAGCAGTGTTCCAGAGATTTTAATATGGAAAATTAATTTAACAAAAAAGGAAAATATATCCAAAGGAAAAAAAAATCTCTCTATGCAACTGTTGTGTTCTTTTTTGTTTAGTCTTTCCTCTTAATTGAAACCTTCCTGGAGGGAGGAAGGAGGTTTATTAGAATCAGGAAGTAAATGAAACAAAGCCCAGGATGCTTCTGACTCTTGATTAACAACACAGGTCCAGAAGGTTATGACAGCAAAAACAACTGGTCAGGATACAAGACTCTCCAATGAGCTGAGCTACCTTCAAGTTGTGCAAGGAGCTCTGGGGCTGCAGCTTTCATTAGCCATCATTTATGCTGGGATGGGCTTTTCAGGATGCATCTGTGTTTGAGTCACTCAAGCTTCCGGTAAGTAACCTCAATAAAACACTGAGGACTGAGCTAGGCTTGGATGAAATTCCTTCTTTAGTCTGTTGGAACACTATCTAGGATGAATCCACATTTGTTCACATCTCTCTGAGAAAAGTCACACAGAAAGTTTAGCACATAAACAGCAACCAAGAGAACCAAAGGGAGGAGTGGCTGCATGTTTTTATCATTCATCATAGGAAACATCAGCTGTCACTACAGCAGGGAGGCATACCATTTCCTATCACCTGAGGAAAGATAGCAGTATCAAAATTGTCCTTAGAGACACTCTAACCTCTCACAGGTCAGCATTAGTTTCCTGTCTCATCACTCATAATGCAATCTATACAACTACTCCTCCTTGCACAAATGGCAGGCATCTCAGCTTTTTGGATAGTCTTTCCTCTTCACCAATTGTTATTGCTGATGTAATCTGGAGGGGTTTTGTTAATGCTTCCTATGATGAATGATAAATGGGGGGAGGGTATAGGGAACTTTCAGGATATCATTTGAAATGAAAATAAAGAAAATATCTAATAAAAAGGCAAAAAAACCCCTAGAAAACAAACAAATAAACAAGCAAATCACAATAAAAAATATGCATCCAATGCCAAGCCATCTAAAAGTACAGTGTCTTTCAAGAGAATCTCAGTGTCGTAATAGTCTTTGTAGTATGGAAATATGACTGGGGGGCTGTCATGCAAATATGGATATATCTCCACATGGCTGATGAACTAAAGAACATGCAATTCCTGATGCATGTGTCATGAATAGCCTGGGTTACATACTGTTCTATTTCAGTACAAGCCTCAGGACTGGTGTTGGGCTTTAGTATCATTGCTGAACCTCAAGGTTTGGTAATCTTTATGATTTAGGAGAGGATTTTGTGGATTTAGATGACTTAGATCATGTAAAATGGTTCATAAAGTGGAATACTGATCAATAATAATGAACTTCAGGCTCACTCAAAGGCAAATGTTGTAAGAGTCATTCCAATCTTTTGTTCTTAGGGGAAAATTAATAGAAAACTAAATGCTTCATAAGACAGAACAGATAAAAATGTTTTAGAAGTCTGAATATGTTTGGGTATTATCCCCCCGGAGTATTCAATGTACATGTTTTTCTCTTGAAAGAACATATACAGGGAATAGAGATTGTCTACCCTACTGAGAATAGACAGTCTATCAGCATGGGGTCTTTTTATTGCCCAGGTGTGGCAGATGGAAAGGTAACAGTCACACTGCTCAATGGAAACCTGTTAGGACCAGAGATCTGGCTCCAGAATTAAGCACAGAAGCATAGAATATAGTTTTATTACCTTTTGGAACTAAGTGTGGTTGAGCAAAACAAGCTAGCCCCAGCAAGACCATTAGGAATAAAATGCAGTGTGGTCTCAAGGGCAAAGTAGCCCAGAGTGAGAACATAGGATTGCTTATGTAAAGTGGATTGTAGATTATGGAGGACTAGATGGGGCAGTGTTCCCCATAATAATCTGCTGTATCCAGCATTTCTCGTTAACAAATTTAATCGAGAATGGTATACATACTTACGTTCATACATACATACATACATACATACATACATGCATGCATATAATGTATTTTCATCAAGCCCATCCCCCAAATCCTTCCCTTCCATCTCCTCCTATATTCTCATCACAATTATTCTCTCCAAATTTTATGTTTTTGTATTTTTTCAAATCCATGATGTCTACTTATTACTGCCAGTATGTGCATAAATACATGGCCAACTACTTCCTGAAACGTGAGTAGCTTCTCAAAGGCTACACCTCTGTAGAAAACTGACTCTCCCTCTTTCCATTAGCCATCAATTACAAATAGCTCCTTAGATGGAGTTTGGACTCTCTGACTACCACGCCCTTCATATTAGAATTTTGTCTAGATTGATTTTATACAAATCTTGTGCATGCTATAGTGTTATAGCATCTCTATCACTATATCTATATCTATCTATATCCATATCTATATCTATATCCTTCCTTTCTTAAGGCCCATGGAATTCTCTTTGTCTTTAACCAGTTTTTGTCACAGTAACTGGAAAGTGAAAACAAAAGCAGGGTTCCTCAGGGCATGATGGACCAGAAACAAAAGCAGACACCAAGGCAGGACAAAGAAAACTGATGCCAGGCAGAAATGGTAGGCATTATTACCTGGTGTTAAGACACAGAAGAACTGCCAGGCTTATCCACCCACCTGGGTAGTCTGATCCTTCTTTTCTGCTATCAGTTACTGAAGGCAGCTTGTTTAGCATATTGAAAACAAGGATGCTGAGACATAGTGTCTTCTTTATTTTATTCTCAATGGCTTCTGTTGTAGCTCTGGGGATGGACCCTAGAATCTTGTGTGTTTATACAACCCTTCTACCACTGAACCCCACCAACAGCCCCACAGCCATCACTCTTAGAATTTTCTTCCCTGTTCCCCAAGAGCTTGAATAGCTATAGAAGTTTGCAAGGCTCACAGAGAGCTTTGCACAAAGAACAGGAACAAAGGGAAGTAGAGGAAAATGCATATGTGTAGAGCAGGCTTTTGTCCTACCATTCCAGAAATAGTCACAAAGGTTCTGAAAACAAACAAACAAACAAACACACAGCTAAAGCTCCTCTAGGATTCCAACACCCAATATTTTGTGTTCTCTTTAAAATGAAAAATCAAGTCCAATTTAAAATAAAAAATCAAGTTCAATTTGTACTGCCAATGTACCCTTTAAGGTGTGGCCTTCCACTGAAATGTGATCACCTTACTCTCCAGAAAACTAACTCTCTCTCTCTCTCTCTCTCTCTCTCTCTCTCTCTCTCTCTCTCTCTCTCTCTCTCTCTCTCTCCTGCTTTCTATCTTTCTCTGTGTCTCTGTCTGTCTCTGTCTCCGTCTTTCTCTCTCTTCCCCCATAGTCTTTCCAATAAGGGAGGGCACTTGTGTACAATTTCTCTTCCCATGCTGAGATTATGTCTGGCTTGAGCTTTCACAGTTCTCGTGCATAATGTCACAATTGCTATTAGTGCTTATGTGCAGCTGCCTTATTGTATCCAAAAAAACTTAAAAAAACATATTTTGTTTGGTTTGTTTTTGTTTTGTTGTTGTTGTTGTTGTTCTTTTATAGTCATCCAATACCTCAGGCTCTTAGAATCTTTCTCTGCTCCTCTTTCACAATGATCCACAAGACTTGGAAGAGAGTATATGATATAGATGTCCTATTTAGAGCTGAGCATTCTGCAGTCTCTTATTTTCTGCACATTGACTCGTTGTTGGACTCTTTGTTAATCACCATCTATTGCATAAGAACTTTTCTCTGATGAGTGCTGAGATATACATTTACCTGTGGGTGTAATGTTAAATTTTTAGGAGTTGCTTTAATACTATGTTAAATAGGGCCTATGAACTACCTAGCTTCAGGTTTTTGGCTCCCCTAATGGGGCCAGCTATGAGTTCCTTTTCGTGGAACAGGCATTACATGCAGTTAGAAAGTGATTGGTTATTCCCATAACATTAGTGTCATTTTTTCACAAGTGGCCATATCTTGCCAGGATGGTCATTACTGTAGCTTGTAGAGTTCACATTTTGGTAAGAGTGATGATAACTTTTCTTTGCTGGGAGTTTGCACTAACAACTTCCAGCAGTATGAAAGCTAGCTAGTACAGAAGAAGCTTTAAGGTGAGTCCCAGCTTTATTATTCCATGTTCTTTGACTTAAGTATGTGATGTCTTTGGCAAAAATGGTCTTTCCATCAAGTTCTGGAGGGCAAACAAGAACACTGACAAATAGCCCATAATATTTGGGGAGGTCTGTAAGATCTCCCTAGATGACAACTCTAAAAGAGATAACCCATTTCAAACTCTGGGCTTTTTTGTTTGTGCTTTTTGATAGCCTGTGATATATAGTAGAGACTTTGTTGCCCCATTATATGGCAATTCAATTGAGGTTAGAGGTTAATTGAATTGAGATTATTTTAATATATGAGTATATTGTAGAAAACTTCTACAGTAGTAGGTTTCCACGTGAGATTTTTGAAAGGCCTTTAGTGTTAGTTATCCCTCTGATTATTCCCTTCTCTACCCTATGTTCCCATTCAACCCTTCCTATTTATTTGTTCCTCTTTAAAGCTTTATACCATTGCCATCTGTTTCCCCTAACTTAAAGCTTACTTCCATTGATCCTTACTGATCTCCTTGCTAATCTTCTGACCTCTATGGATATTCCAAATGAAACACATATATCTGAAAATTCAAAGCTAACATTTACAAACCAGAAAATATGAGACATTTGTCTTTCCAGTCCTGGGTTACCTCAGTCAGAATGATTGGTTCCATCTCTATCCATTTACTTACAGTGGTTTTTTTCTATGTACTTTACTAACATTTCTGGTGCTCATATTCTGTGATCATTTAATATAGAGAAATTTAGTCACAGGATCATTGCTGTCAGTAAAGATCTTTGGGAATGGCAAATGGGTAGAAAGAGTTAACAAACTCCAAAGGTCTTCAAAGCTGGGAATTGCATTTCCTATATAATGGTCAAAGAGAAGGAGCATTGAATAGTACAAATGAGAATCTCAAAGTTCCTTCTTATAATGGCATTCAGAGATACAGTGTGATGAAAGTTAATTCCTAAAATAAACAAAACACTAGGTGGCAGCAGTAGTAACAGATGGAAAGGCAAAGCATGAGGGCCTTATCCACCATGTTTCTTTCTTTCAAATATGCTTCTTCTCAATTTCTTTTCATTTAAAACCATATGTATTATTAGAAGATTCATTAGTTTAATTTTATTATCTGAAAAAGATCTTAAGAGGTAAGATCTTATAATTAGAAGAAATAAATCGAAATGTAGTTCTGGGATTTTTTTATAATTGAAAATTTATAGAACATGTTCTGATCATGGTTAGCCTGTCCCATCTCCTTTCAGATTCTTCCCACACACACACCCCCAACTGTTCACTCCATATCTTCTTTCTCTCTTTAGAAAACAGAAAGACAAAAACTAAAAAAATCCAAAACACAAAAGCAAAGCAAATTAAAAACAAAAATTCAGAAGCCATAATATATAAGCAAAAGAACTAAAAATATTAAAAAGTCAAAACAAAGCAATATGAGACAAAAAATAATTTCTAAAATTACCACTGAGTTAGTTTTGTGTTGGCCATTTACTACTGGCATGGGGCTTGCTGTTAAATGTAGTTCATGAAAGTGGGTATCAATTACAGGATAGCTTAGTTGGGGATGAGGCATGTGTCCATTTAACCCACTAACAGCTAGGACCCCATCTGGTTTGAACCCATGCGGGTGTTGTGCATGCTGCCACAGTCTTTGTGAGTTCACATGTGCATAAGTCCTATTGTGTTAGGAAAACACTGTTTCTTTGCTATCTTCCATCCCCACTGGCTCCTAAAATCTTTCTGCTTCCTCTTTCAAAGAGTTACCTGAACCCTGAGGGAACTTAGGATGACACACTGTTTAGTAATGAGTGTTCCAAAGCCTCTCACTCTCTTCACGTTGGCCAGCTGTGACTCTCTGTATTGGTTCCCATATGCCACAGGAAGAAGCTTCTGTGATGATAGCTGAGCAAGATATGAGTATTTCCAGATGTCATTGCTGTGTTCCTATGGAGCTGGCCATAAATCCAATCAGAAAGTGTTTGGTTACTCCCACAATCCACTATTGCAGGTCACCATTGGAAATCAAAGAGTTTAGCTGGGTTGGTGTTTACCTTTCTTCTTTAGTAGCCTGCAGAATACATTCCAGTACCATAAACAGCAGTCAGGTGTTGAGACTCTGTGTAAGTAGATACCAGCTCAACTTTTCCATGTTCAATGAGTTGTATAGGTGTTGTCTTAAGTAACTGGGCCTTGCCATCAGTTTGTGGAGAGCAACTAATAGCTTTTTCAATACTCTGGGTTGTTTGTGGGTCTCCATGGTGACCCGTTGCCCAACAACTCAATTAGATATAGCTCATTCTTGGCAGTAGAACTTTCACTTAAGTGGCAAAAAATATCTAGTTAGCTACTGATTTTTTTTTTTTTGAGGTATAAGCTGACAAGCTGTTCTTGGAGTGAGTGGTCCTGAACTCTGGAGTCAGAGTGCCCTCTAGACTTGACTCAGCCCCAGTATTTTATTGAAATCATACAAGGAAGTTGGGTTACAAAGTTTGTAGGGGAGTGGGTAAATGCTTCTCTCTTTTCCTGTGCCAACATTTTCTTGTGATCCTGAGTAGTACAGATTTAGAACAGAAAAAAGGACCTATAAAATCTCAAACATAAAAGTTTTGTACCAAGCCAAAAAAAAAAAAAATTAATATCTCCTGAGCACCAGTCTCCCATGAGGTCAAGTCTCCTCTGAGGTCAAGGTTACAAAGTCAGTATCTTTCAGACATGTAAGGGACATAAAAGGGAAAACATGAGGTCATACTGCTAATCCCAAAGTCTTTGTAGGTCCTCCTGGGCCTGACCTGTACACTGTCTATTTAATTCTCCTGGCTGTTCTAATTTTCTACATTTTAATTCTTCTTGTAGATACTTAATTCTATTTTTGGGACTACAGTCCTATGGCATTTTGCTCCAAGGTGATCTTTAAAATATTGCAAAGGGCATGCTCCTTTGCCAATATCCCTTTCTAGTACTGGGTCCCATACCCTAATCCCACAAGATCTCCAATATGGGTCAAACATCCAGGACCCTGTCTACAAAAACATACTCACGTAACATTTTTGGAGAATTCCTGGGGGCTGCAACCATCATCCCTGAACATAAGAAATGCACTGCTGACTTTCTGGGAAATATCTGTGAGTTATCCATCCTCAGTTTTATAATAAAAAGTCCTGTTATTATTATAGAAAATTGTGAGTAAGACTGGGGGAGAGCCGCAGATTTACTCAGCTCTGCCTGCAGCTCTAGGTTAATTTCTTTCTTTTTTAAATTTTTTTTAATTGGATATTTTATTTATTTACATTTCAAATGTTAGCCACTTTCCCCATTTTCCTTCCTCCCGGAAACACCCTATGACAGCCTCCCTCCCCCCTGCTTTTGTGAGGGTGTTCCTCCACCCACCCACCCACTCCCACCTCCCTACCCTCAATTCCCCTACACTGGGGTATCTATCAAGCCTTGATAGGACCAAGGGCCTCTCCTACCACTGATGCATGAGAAGACCATCCTCTGCTACATATGAAGCTGGAGCCATGTGTTCTCCTCTGTTGTTTTCGTTTCTGATTTTGTTAATTTGGATACTGTTTCTTGCCCTCTGTTTAGTCTGCCTTATCCATATTGTTGATTTTCTCAAAGAACCAGCTCTTAGTTTTGTTGATTCTTTGTATAGTTATTTTTGTTTCTATTTGACTTCAACCCTGAATTTGAATATTTCCTGCTATCTACTCCTTTTTGTTGTATTTGCTTCTTCTTTTTTTTTTTTTTCCTTAGAGCTTTCAGGTATGTTGTTAAGCTGCTAGTGTAAGCTCTCCCCAGTTTATTTTTGGAGGCACTTAGAGCTATGAGTTTTCCTCTTACGACTGCTTTCATTTTGTCCCATATGATGTATATGATGTGTCTTCATTTTCATTAATTTCTAAATAGCCTTTAACTTCTTCCTTCATTTCTTCTTTGACCAAGTTATCATTGAATAGAGCCATTGTTAAGTTTCCATGTGTATGTGTGTTTTCTGTAGTTTTTGTTGGAATTTAAGACCAGCCTTAATCTGTAGTTTTATGATCAGGTTCATGGAATTATTTCAACCTTCTTTTATCTGTTAAGGCCTGTTTTGTGGCCAATTATATGGTCAATTTTAGAGAAGGTACCATGAGGTAATGAGAAGGTATATTCTTTGCTTTAGGATGAAAGGTTCTATAAATATGTGTTAGATCCATTTGGTTCATAACTTCTGTTAGTTTAACAGTGTCTTTGTTTAGCTTCTGTTTCCATGATCTGAGTGGGGTGTTGAAGTCTCCCAGTTTTATTGCATGGGGTGCCATGTGTGCTGTGAGCTTTAGTAAAGTTTCTTTTATGAATGTGAGTGCCCTTACATTTAGTGCATAGATGTTCACAATTGAGAGTTCATCGTGCTAGATTTTTCCTTTGACCAGTATGAAGTTTTCTTCCTTATCCTTTTTGATAACTTTTGGTTGAAAGTTGATTTTACTTGATATTAGAATGGCTACTTTGGCTTTTTTCTTGGGACCATTTGCTTGGAAAATTGTATTTCAAACTTTTACTCTGAGGTACTGTCTGTCTTTGTCATTTCAGTGTGTTTCCCGTATGCAGCAAAATGTTGGGTCCTGTTTAAGTATCCAGTGTGTTAGTCTATATCTTTTTATTGGATAATTGAGTCCATTGATGTTAAGAGCTATTAAGGAAAAGTGATTGTTATTCCACATTATTTTTCTTGTTACAGGTGGAATTATATTTTGTGGCTATCCTCTTCTGGGTTTGTTGAAAGATTATTTTCTTGCTTTTTCTAGGTTGTAGTTACCCTCCTATGTTGGTTTTTTCCATTTATTATCCTTTGTAGGGCTGGATTTGTGGAAATATATTGTGTAAATTTGGTTTTGGCTTAGAATATCTTATTTTCTTCGTCTATGGTAACTGAGAGTTTTGCTGGTTATAGTAGTCTGGGCTGGCATTTTTGTTCTCTTAAATTCTGTATGACATCTGCCCAGAATCTCCTAGCTTTCATAGTTTCTGGTGAGAAGTCCGGTGTAATTCTGATAGGTCTGCCTTTATATTTTACTTTACCTTTTTCCCTTACTGCTTTTAATATTCTTTCTTTGTTTAATGCATTTAATGTTTTGATTATTATGTGTCGGGAGGAATTTCTTTTCTGGTCGAGTCTATTTGGAGTTCTGTGGGCTTCTCATATATTCATGGGCATCTCTTTCTTTCCGTTAGTGAAGGTTTCTTCTATAATTTTGTTGAAGATATTTACTGGCCTGTTAAATTGGGAATCTTTGCTCTCTCTATACCTATTATCCTTAGTTTTGGTTTTCTCATTGTGTCTTAGATTTACTGGATGTTTTGGGTTAGGAGCTTTTTGCATTTTGCATTTTTTTGACTGTTGTGTCAATGTTTTCTAAGTTATCTTCTGCCCCTGAGATTCTCTCTTCTATCTCTTGTATTCTGTTGATGATGCTTGCAACTATGACTTGTGATCTCTTTCCTAGATTTTCTAATTCCAGTGGTGTCTTCCTTTGTGATTTCTTTATTGTTTCTATTTCTATTTTTAGATCTTGGATGGTTTTGTTCATTTCCATTGCCTGTTTGATTGTGTTTTCCTGTAATTCTTTAAGGGTTTTTGTTTGTTTGTTTGTTTCCTTTTTAAGAGCTTATACCTGTTTACCTGTGTTCTCCTGTGTTTCTTTAAGGGAGTTATTTATATCCTTCTTAAAGTCATCTATAATCATCATGAGAAGTGACTTTAGATCGAGTCTTGCTTTTCTGGTGTTATGGTGTATCCAGGACTTGCTATGGTGGGAGAATTGGGTTCTGGTGATGCTGAGTAACCTTGGTTTTTGTTGCTTGTGTTCTTATGCTTGCCTCCCGCCATCTGATTATCTCTAGTGCTACCTGCCCTCACTTTATCTGACTGGGGCCTATCCTTCCTGTAATCCTGGTTTGTCAGAACTCCCCAGAGTCCAGCTGTCTCTGTGATTCTGTGATTCTTGGATCCTGGAATCCTGAGATTCTGGGTGTGTCAGAGTTCCTGGGAGTCAAGCTGCCGCTGACACCCTGAGATGGTTGTGTGTCCAAGCTCCTGTGGTCCTGTGATCCTGTGATCCTGAGTGTGCTAGAGTGCCTAGGAGTGGAACTTCCTCTGGGGGCTGTGGGACTGACTGCTGAGTTTGCACCCAAGGTAAATCAGGGAGGTCAGACCAGAAGGAACCCAAGACACAAGTCGGGAGAGGTTCCTATGTTCCTGGATCCCACTGGGCCCAGTTACTCCCTGTGGTGTTGGAATAGGTGTTGTGTCCTCCTCACCCCTGATCCTATGGTCCCAGGTGTGCTAGAGGGCCTGGGAATGAATGAAGCCTCCCTTGGGAGAGTTCCAGCCCAAGGTAAACTGGCGCAGGCAGAGCTACTGAATTCTTAAAGAACAGTTGCTGGGATTTTGCTATTTTTTCCACTATTGAAAACATCTTGATAAGATTCAAATCTCCATATACATGGTATTTTTAGAACTTAAAGATAAAATTAACTTTCCATAGTGGATAATAAAGCAGCAGTGTGATAAGATTTATATATACTACAGTAATAAATGCATAAGTTGGCTTTAGAATTAGTAATTGCCTAGAGGGATTTGAAATGCTTGCAGAATCATTTTACTTTTTCCCCATATTTGATATAATAATATTATTTTAAATAAAGTTAAGATTTCTCACTAGCAGTGTTTTATATGCTTTCTAGCTTTTGTATGATGTCTAGATAATTCAATGCTCTTATATAAAATGACACAAGTAGTCTTCACGGCATGCATACTTTGTGAAGATAACAAAATTATTTACAGTTTTTGCTAAAGGTAAGAAGAAATTCACCAAACTAAGAAATAAATGAGTTATAAATAAGGGAAGAGTAAGTACAAGGACATTTCTGTTTGAGAGAATATTTTTGGATACTTGGAATAACAGTAACTGGCCTGTCAGGAATGAAGATATTTTAAAGAGAACCTTTAAAATATCTCTCCTTTAAAATGTCTCTCCTTTTTACTATTCGACTATTGAAATAACAGATTCTAAGAAATCAGAACTTAGGAGTCTCATGGTGGAAAAAGGGAAAGGCTGAAACCTGATGCCAACCAAAGGAAATGAAATTTTACACAGTCCTGATAACTTGTCAGACTACCTTTATCAGAGCCTGGCACCTAAACAATGAGACCATACCTTGGCCTGGAATGTTTAGTCATGCATACTTTTTGTCCTATATTTAAACCTAAATGACATATCAAGATCCCAAAGACAGAATTGGAGGTAGAGATCACTGGACATTTTCATTTATTTGTTTACCTAATGTGACCATATTGAATATATCCTTTTGCTCTGATTTCCCTTTATTTGTCCCTTTAAGTGGCTTCTTGAGTATAGGTAGTAAGGCCTAGCTTGTTAGGGCTGGCAGGTCTCAACTCCAACCATCATAACCTAAGTAACATACCTTAGTGTTCCTTGTGTATTGTGCCTGCTAACGTATTAAAAAAGTATAGCATAAAGATGAGGCTAGATAGTAGGAAGAGGCCAGGTGTTGTAGAACATTGAGTAGTGAATTTGAACTTTATCGCCTAAATAATGGTTCAATGTTATTAAAGGAAAAACGGTGGTACAGGTTTTATAACGATCAAAAAATGAATAAAAAACTGACAATGAAAGCAGTGAAGAGGATATCAGTATAAAAGGTGAGCATGACTTATCTGTATTAGGGTAGCATTGTTGAAGCTGAAGAAAGCAAATGAATCAAAATTTGTGGACACAGATTTAGTGCTTTGTTCAATGTGAAATATGTGAATATGCAGAAGAAAAATAGGTCAAGAAACAATAATTTCTAAAGAAAGGTAACAGACACAAGTATCAAGAAATCACATAGGAGTAAGACTTATTCAACATACACCCAGGTATAAGACAAAGCCTGTTGTAGATAGTCTTGAGACTAATTATATTTGATGTCAATTCTGTTATCTTGTGAACAAGGAATGAGTCAGCACTTAGGTGATTTCTTGTAAACCTTCTTTCCACCTTAATTTGTAAAATAAAGGAGAGCTGATGATTGGGTAAGGAGAGGGAATGTGGAGCAAAAAGACAAGAAAAGAAGGAGGTTAGAGGGAGAGAGAGAGAGAGAGAGAGAGAGAGAGAGAGAGAGAGAGAGAGAGAGAGAGGGAGAGAGAAAGAAGAAGAAGAAGAAGAAGAAGAAGAAGAAGAAGAAGAAGAAGGAGGAGGAGGAGGAGGAGGAGGAGGAGGAGGAGGAGGAGGAGGAGGAGGAGGAGGAAGAAAAGCAGAACAGAAGCACATGACCTGGATAAACTCCAAGTTCTAAGGGGTCTTATAGAGGTGGAAGATGGTAATGTAGCTGTAGATCTGCTCAATCCAGGCGCACAACATGTATTCATATTAATTGTTTTGTGTTTTCATTGCTGGGGCATATTTGGGTTGGAGAGATTTACAGCAACAAAAGCGCCTCTGTCTTCAGTAAAATATCAAAACAGTTTCACCTAAGATGCTGAAAAACTATTTTTTTAATGAGCTACTTATAGACATTTTCAAAGGATGATTGAAATTGCTAAGAATTGACATGGCCACAAAGTGTAATATTTAATATCAACCATCCCAAGAGCAAAAATGATCTGTTTTTCCATTACACAAATATCTATACTTGTATGTGTAGCTTTACTAAGTCTGGAGATTCTCATCAATACCAAAGAAGACGGTGAACAAGGTTCATGTTTGTACATGATCTTTGAGTGGTCCTTGCTATTGAATGGCAATGAAAACAAAGACATGCTTATCTTGTTCCCAAATTTTGGATACTATTTTATAGTAGAATGAATAGATGAATAATCTTCCTTTCTTAAAAATGGACTTTTAAGAAGTGACTATAATGGAACTTCAATCAGTAGACCAAAGATGTGAAAATTCTAAAACAAAGCTGCTAGACAATCTAGCAAGGAATACTAGTTTTACAAATACAGGAGCCAGTCTTAGTTTTCCATTTCCTAACCCTAAAGCATTGTTCCAATTACATGACCAGTTTGATGCCAAAACACACCATTTGTGAAATTGTAGTGGCAGTTATAATAATCTTTGTGTACTTCACAGTGTTATACTGAGTCATATGAATTGGGCTTTTGAAAATATGATTTCTTTGGAGCTGTTAAAGGAACTTGCCAATAAACCAGATGAGCTGAGCTGGATCCCTAGAATCCACATAGTGGAGGAAAAGAACTGAATGTCCTGTTATCCAGTTAGTGCTACATGTGACGTTGTGTGCACCTGCATAAGTCACACATGAATATGAATAAAATCAAGATAAAAAATCAAGATAAATGAATAGATAAATGAAGATATATCTCATGTGTTCTATTAATGACCATACAATTGTTAGAAGTAAGAGGAACATAGCCACTGGAGCCTATAAGTAAATGTAATTATTACTCTAGTTTACTAGGTGAATGAAGGCTTCTTAAAAAAATTTCTGATGGAAATATTTAAAGTAAAGATGTTAAATCCACTTTCACTCATATTTTTCAATGTTCTGTCTCAGCTGAGTCATTCCTCTCAAGCTATACTCACTTCACCCCATCCAAACTCTTACTCTTTGAAAAAATATTCAAAGAGTATATTTAGTATAAAAGTTCTGTGCCTAATTACATACTAGCTCACCTTGTGCCTTATTTGATCTGTGTGTATCTCCTGATCTTTGAAGCTAGATTTTTAAGTTCCTATGCTCTAGGAAGAATTTCTGAAGAGTACATTTGTGATGTAAATGCATTTGGCACAAATGCATCAGGGGTCATAAATGAAGGGGTTTGAGAGAATTTTGAATATTAGCAAAAGGATGAAGTTTTGAGAATCAAAATTGGGGTTAGACAATTTTTATACCAATTTGGTTCCATATTGAAGTTTTAGAATGCAAAAGTAATTTTTTCTTATCAACTCTTCCTAATTTCTGTTCCAAATCTTTGTCACTGCAGTATTAGCATTTTCTGTCAAGACACCACCATTTAGCTTTGATTAAATTGTTTAGATTGCAGCAGATCTTTGACATTTTATCAGCATCTCTTATTTAATTACTGTGAACATCATTTCCACAGTACGACTGAGCTAAATTTGACCTCCAGTAATTTAGATAATAATAGAAAACTAATGTGACTTTTTAGCTAGGAAACCATGTACTTAGTGCCCTTAGAGGTTGAAGAACATTCAGTTCCCTGCACCAATGGAAAACATTTATGAATGGTGTTTTAGTCCCAAACTATTCATAATAAGGCTGTAGTCTCAGAAAATTAGGTTAACTAACCCAATGCAATAAGGAAGATTTAGACATTGCAAGAATCACAGGGTGCTTTGTGAAAGGAAAAAACATGAGAGCTACTACAGAATTGTAGGGAAGGATACAGTTCAAGTGAAACTCATATAAAGCAGTGTGTAAAGGGATCATTGCTGCTTCTGCCTATGCCTCACATTTTCTATCCCTAGGAGGTGTCCCAGGGTTGAGATAAAGTCATTGAGAGGATGTGATCCATCATTTCAAAGTTGCACATGTAACTACAATAGCTTCATTTTCTATACTTGAAGATAAGACTTCATGTTGCGTCACTGAATGTGTGAGCCCATTATGTTTTTCACATTCAATTAACATAGAATATTTTGAAATGTATTTCCTCCCTCATAAGAATAGTGTTCTATGTGATGGAAGTGTTCTTTAATAGTCCATAAATGCAAAACCATTGCACTAAAAATGTGAAATCATATGTTGTTGCAATGGAAAGCTCTATAGCTTCCCAAATAAATGAATTAAAATAGGACAGCTCCCTTACACAAAAGATTATTTTTTCTTTTGAACTTTGGTGCTTGTGGAGAAGTAAATTTAATTAGACAATATGAGTGAAGCCCGAGATACCATTGTTTAGGTTCAACAAGTTTCCCTGTGAACACGTTCCTGTTCCTGTGAACACAATATTTCATTTTACTTTGAGGTGAATGTTTTCTCTGTATAAATGATCTTATGCTATATCTGGCTCTGGATTTTACACAAACAGTGGAACAATAAAGGGAGATAATGGAAAGGATTTCTTGACACAGTTCTTGGCATTATATGTAAATGAGAGGACTGTGTGTGTTGTGATTTGAATGGAGTGTCCTCTATAGTCTCTGGCACTTGAATACTTGTTCTTGAATTGGAAGCACTGTTTAAGAAGGCTTAGGATGTGTGGCCTTGCTGAAGAAATTAAGTTCTTAGGGGCTGGCTTGGTCATGGAGCTTTATCATAACGATAGAAAACTAATTAATACATGTGGTAGATCTTGTCTCAGCCTCTTGAAAAACCATCACATGGATTCCCATAATAGCTGCTCTAGACTTCACTCCCACCTGCACTGAATGTTGTTTGAGTAACTAATAACTTACTGATTGGGTTTAAGGCCCACACCACAAGATCAACTCCACACCTGGTATCAATACTGGATCAGGAACCAATGAGTCGACAAATTATATGCCCCGGGGAGAACCTACTACAATTATACTGCTGAATAGATACAGTATCAAACCAACTCCTGATTGTTCAGCATTATACTCAAGAATTCATCCATTCCTCAGCCCTCATAGAGAAGTTTCTGAGAACCATAACTTGCCAAGGTGCAAAGAATAAGATTCTGCAGAACCTTCAGCCATAAGTGGAAATCTACACCCTCATCCCAAGGCTTAGGAGTCACTGTGGAAGAGGGGACTGAAAGCACTAGAATTGATGAATGACTATAAGGAAACTCTGTCTTCTGAACACAGCATGGCAGTTGCACATATGAACTCATGGAGGTTGTGATGGTATAGACAATACTTGTGCAAGTCCAAACTAGACCCAATCCCAGAATAAAAATCAGAGACTGGAAGTTCCACATCTAGTTTAGGAGCTACTGGCAGTAGTTAGAGGCTATCAGAGAAAGGGGCAGGTTGCTCTAAGAGTGTAGTCCTGAACAGATGATTATACTGTAGTAGAAGACCATGAAAGAACATTTAGAAGTGAATTGGCTTTAATGGGAAGAAAATCAAAAGGACACAAAATTGAGTGGGAAGGGAAGGCAGGGTTTGGATCTGAGAAATGTTAATGGAGGGAAGGTGATTGTGTTTAAAATACATTGCATGAAATTTTCAGACACCAATGAGACATGTTAACACAGGAGAGAAAAATCTCATGGCCTCAACCCTAGACAAAGAACTACAAGCAACAAAGGAATGCTGGAAGTGGGAGAAAATATTCTTCCCCAGGGATGTGTCCCTTTATTGTTTATCAAGTACAAGTGGTGAGCCCTGAAATCATATACATACAAGTAATATTATGCTGAACATATTTAGGAATCTATCTATCTATCTATCTATCTGTCATCTATCATCTTTGTAACAGCATAGAAAAAGATTCTATAAATTTGAGAGAAAGTAAGGGGTAAATGGGAAGGATTAGAGCAGTGCTTCCCAATGTTCCTAATGCTGCAGACTCCCAACAAAAAATTTACTTTTGTTGCTATTTCATAACTGTAATTTTGCTACTCTTATGAATTGTAATATAAGCCTCTCATAATGCAGGATATCTGAAATGTGACCCCTGTGAAAATGCTATTTGACCCCCCCAAAGAGGTCATTACCCACAGGGTGATAACCCCTGGATTAGAGGGGCAGAAAGGAAAGAGGGAAATGATATTTTAAAATGTTTGTCTATTTTTTCTTATATAATACATTCAGACTGAACTTTCTCTCTTTACACTCCTCTCAGGACTCCCACATTCCTTTCCTACCTCCTCCTATCCCCAACCCCTATCCAGATTCCTGATTCCTGATCCTCTTCTCCCCCTAGAAATGAGCAGACCTTCCAGGGACATCAAAGGAACACAGCACATACAGTAAGACCAGGGACAGATCCTCACATCAAGGCAGGGTGAGGCAACCCAGTAGAATAAAAAGGGTTTCAAAAGCAGGCAAAAGAGTCAGAGACACCTCACTCCCACTGTCAGGGGTCTCCCCAAAACACCAAGCCAAAACCACAGGATGTTTGCAGAGGGAGTAGGTCAGATCCATGCAGGCTCTGCAATTACTGCTTCAGTCTCTGTAAGCCCCTGTGAGCTCAGCTTAGTTAAGGCTGAGCTCTTCTGGTTAACCTTCTGATTAAAAGTCATTTCTTGCTTATCAGTCCTCATTTTCTTTCTACTCTGAAGCCCTCTAAAGTCTAATACATTATTTCCTATATCTTTCAACTTTGATTTGACTCTGTGTACTCTCCACACAGATGAGATGCACAAAGCAGACTGACTCCACAAGGGATGGCAATTGCATAAATATTTCCCCTCTTCTGAGGCCTTGGGCAGCTGATGGGAGTGGAAAATGATGTTTTAATAAAAAATAATTTAATTTTTAAAAATAAAAAACAGAGAAACAAAATGGAGAAAAGCTATTATTGATGACAAGCACTCTACTAGATGGCTAAAAAGGGACCTCTACAGATAGATAAAAGGATTGCCAGCAATGGAATGGATTGACTAGGGAGATGAACGTTAGTGGAGAGGAGAGGCCCATTGGTCGTGCAAACTTTATATGCCTCAGTATAGGGGAACGCCAGGGCCACGAAGTGGGAGTGGGTGGGTAGGGGAGTGGGTGGGGGAGGGTATGGGGGACTTTTGGGATAGCACTGGAAATGTAAATAAAGAAAATACCTAATAAAAAATAATAAAAAAAATAAGTACACATTCCTTTGTGTGGGAAGCATGTGCCTAGAAAGGGGGCATTCTCCTTTTGCACTACGTGTATTACAGTATCAAAGCACCACTGCTTTCCAAAAGCAGGTTTTGAGTAGGAAATAAGATATTAAGAGGCTCAGGAACCCTATTGAAGGATTGAAGGAACGGAAGGGGATGGCAACCCTATAGAACGAACAACAGTATCAACTAACCCAGGCCCCTGAGAACTTCTACAGATTAAGCCACCAACCAAAGAGCATACACAGTCTGGTTCTGGTTCTACACTCTTCCCTCCCTCCACCCCTGCCAGTCCCCATACATATGTAGCAGAGGACTGACTACTTTGTCTGGCCTCAGTGGGAGAAGATGTACCTAATCCTGTAGAGACTTGATGCCGCAAGGAAGGGAGATGCAGGGAGAGGGTGAGATGGAGGAGTGGCTGGGTAAGGGGGATGTGGGGAGAGCACCCTCTCAGAGGTAAAGGGGAGTAGAGATAAGTGAAGAACTCTGGGAGCAGGGACTGGGAAGGTAGGGCAACGTTTGGAATGTAAATAATAAAATAATTTAATTTAAAAAAAGAAAGGAAAAGATTCTAACTCTTACAAACCTAAAAAAAATTGCACAAAGTAATTTTATACTGGATGCTTACAGTACAATGAAAAGAACCTGGATAACCTGGAGTACAACTGATCTGGCAAGAAATTAGCCTATACTGAAAGATATAATTTTGAGGTTAGTTGCTTTGGTCCCGTTTGAATACCATCTGGTTTATTCTGATACAGGCAAGAGGCACCTGTCCCAGGTGTCTCTATGCAAAACTTCCTGAAGGACTTCTTAAGCTTGGGACTCTAAGTAAATGACAAAATAATTGTACAGACACCTTAAAATTCTCCTGAATGACAGTCACATGCATTATTTCTAACTAGAGCCTAAGGAAATGATAAACTAGTTCTATAGACACCTTAAAATCCACTTGAATGACAGTCACATGCATTATTTCTAACTAAAGTCTATGTGCTATAAAACTTTCAAACTATGGACTGGAGCTTTGAAACATGCGTCCAGTTCTTCCTTCCTACAAAGATGGCTGGAATCCAAGCTTGTAAACTGAAGAGAACAATGACTGGTCTAGCCTGAAACTTGTTTGTTTTCTTAGATTCTCTTAAGCCTTTTTCCTTGGCCCTGGATATCATGTTGTTCAGTGATTCTGTTAGGTTTGCTCAGAGAGTTTGAAGATTATCCTCCCATTTCGAAAGTCCTCAGAATTCACTTTGAACATATTTACTAATCAGATGGTTTCCACAGGCACTTGTGACAGGCAAAATCCTGTTGCCTGCTTTCCTTGTTAATAAGTAATCGGCACTGATCTTTGTTTGCCTGCTCTGTTGCTCTTTCTAACATTAGTATCTCTCCTGCTTAGATTTCTCTTTCTGTTCTTAGATCTCTTCTATCAAGATGGAATAGAAATGGGAGTGGACTACAGTCAAGCTATTAAGCAACTAGTTAGGTATTAGTAGAATTAGAGGACTTTAGGTCTGGACCCCTCCCTCATAATCAACATCAGGGAAAACCAAGTACTGGAACTGCGAGACTCTTAATTACTGGTTAGAAGAATGACTCCTGAGTCATAGTTCCCATTCTGGGAGGAGATGTGACATCCTGACCTTCCTAGAATGTCATTAGATGAAACTAAGCCTGACTTCAAGAGTCCTGAACCTTGTAAGATAGGAGGAGACTTTGATAAAGAACAAGGTCATACGTTGACCCTCATGGAACAATCGATGCAAATGGGCCTGACAATCAATCACATGGGCAAGAAAATACCCTTCAGGAAAGCCATCTGTTTCAGAAATTTCAGAACTAGCAGAAAACCTGCCTAAAGTGCAAATCAAAATAATGGTCTCCTTGGCCTCAATGCACTCCCATTCATTAACTATAACACACTTTACTCTGTAGTAAATGCTGCCTATCTTCTATATTACACATCATGCCTGCTGTCTGAATTCCCCCCTCCACTTCTGTGTGTAGACATGCCAGATGTCTTCGTCTCTCCACATTATGTTTTTGAGACAGGTTCTCCTCTGAGCCCAGAGTGCACTGATAACTGCTACAAAGGGTCCAGAGGTCCCCTGTCTCTGCTGCCTTCTCCCTGGGGTTAGAAATACAGAAGCATGCTATCACTTCCAGCTTTTATATGTGTGTCGAAGGCCCAAACTTAGGTTCTTATATTTGCACATCAAACACTTTACCAAACAGTCTATCTTCCCAGCTGGTTCTCTGGACTCAGGAGTTGGGGAGCAAAACCAGAGAGAGATGCTGATGACAAGAATATTCCACTTATTCTTCCCGGTTTGACTAGTGATATACTTTTCTAATCAGAAATTTAGAAGCACACACACACACACACACACACACACACACACACAAAAAGGATTGAGCCCTTTCAGGGTTGTCTTAAACAGTGATGGCTGACTTTCCTATAACAAAGGACAAAGAAGAGAAAAGCATAACAAGTGTATTTGGCCACAATTTTATGCAAATGTGATCCATCAGATTGAAAATCTTGAGACCCTATATGAACTTTCCATTTTTAAGCTTGAGTTTGATAAAGATTGGACAAACCTGTGGATATACCCACATAAAATTAGGCTTTTCTAGAAACAGACTGGGATGGCAAGGCCTGTTTAGATTTTGTAACGGCTATTGTATGTACCATTTCTTTCTCCAAGGCATGTGCAGGATTCTCTGGGATAGGGGGTCTAAAGACAATCCTTCAAAATATGTCCATCTGTAAGACAAAAACATAGGAGAAAATTAGAATAGTAGCTTTGAGGTTTTATGACTTTCTTTAAGGGAAAAGGGTTCTAGTTCGTCTAACCTGCCTCAGAGGGGGAAAAAATCCCAATTTATGGGGGTGTGGAGTGGAATAGGTGTCAGGGGAATAGAAGAAGATGCCAGCAAGAAACCTTATTTATGGCTCTTCTGTGCCTTTCACTGTGGCATACTGTTTTCTGAAACCCAATAGGATCCACACTTCATATGAATGCTCTCTTCTTCCATCAATGAGCAATGGCATGGTTCTCTTCAAAAATAACAATAAATATCTTTTTCTTTGGCAAAGAGTCTAACATTTCATTATTTATATTGACTTATACCTTTGTGGTATAAGAAAACCAACTATTCAGAACACAATAATGTTCGTGGGCTAACATACACCTCATCAACAATTTAAGCTTCTGTCAATTAATATGTTCTCTAGAAAAAAAATCCTAACTTAGAAAAATTGGCCTGCTAATGTCTAAGCTGTCTGCTTGTAACCCTAGCTCAGAGCTCATTGGTAACCAACCATGAATAAAAAAGAATATTGGATTGTGCTATGTAGCCCAGGCTCTTCTCTAGCTCTTGACTATGAACTACTGACTCAGCCTCTGCAGTACATGGCATATAAGCATTTATAAGCATATTGCTCTAGGGACAGGGCTTCAATCCAAGTATCTTAGGCTTTCTGGGCCCTGGAGTCTAGAGTTTGTTCTCCTTTCACTTTGGACATCTCAAACTGGTAGAAAGTGATGTCGCATCTGAGAAATAGTGTCAGGATATAACAGTATGTGCATTGTTATAATAACTTTCCAAGATAGAAATGGAATGAGCTTAGAGTTTGATATGCTTTGAAGACTACATATGTTTTTTGTTTATAGGACAGTATTTTTTGAAAGCACCCTTCTCCTTCCTTCTAAAGTGTTGTCTTTACTAAAAACCTCAGAAACATTTTAGACATGCCATCACATGAGGGAATGTTTTCCATCCATTCAAGATCTGCTTTTGTGATATTTCAAATCTGCAACTGAAAAAAAAGTGTTCTTTTTCTTTAAAATTTTCAGGATTTAAAGCCAGAGTAATTGTTCCATCTGTTTAATTTCTTGTGTGTCTATGTCCTCTTGTCACACATAGTCTTGGAATTCTTCCAGACAGAGGAAAATGTTTAAGTTTTAAATATAATGTTGTAAAAATTTTAATTACCCTACAGTGATTTTGAGAAATATAGGGGACCAAATGAACAGAATTGATGGCAGGAATGTAGCAGGGACATGTGAACAGAGCTGAAAGGTGAGATTGGCAATTCATTACAATGTGGAATCACTTAACTTTTCTTTGGGTTAAACCATATTCCTTTAGGTTGTATCACATATTTGGAACACGGTTAAGATTACCTAAAGGAAATGCAGTGATGACATCTATATGACTCCAAGGAAAAGGAGGTGGTAGGGGTGAATAACTGTCGACTTTTCATTTATTACTAAATTTACACTCACCACAAATTGACAGGTAGTTTTAGAAGTTGGTGGAAAAAGAAATATAAATATTACACTAAAATACTAGACTTATTTTCATATTATTTTCTATGTAGTTCATCATGGAGTCTCTTTTATAATGCATTGGGATATTTAACCTCTTTATCCACCCCCTAAAATGCATGGTGTATCATGTGACAGTTTTGAACTCTATGTGAGCCCTGTGCTGTCAAAAAACAGAGACAGTTGAGAAATCCCTGAGCCTCTTTTTGTTTCAAGCAACTAACCATAAAAGACCACCCTGTCATGATAAAATCTGACAACTGCTTCCAACCCCAGAACACACACACACACACACACACACACACACACATCATATACTATTCAGGATTAAAATCTTTTTAGATTCTGTACATGCTACAACAGGGATAAACCTTTAAAACATAATATTAAATGAAATAAACACAGAAAGATAAAATATTACGTGTCATTCTGCTTATATGGCATTAGTATGATAGGCAAAGTATTGAAGATAGAAAGTTCAGGAGAAGTTACCTGGGGCTTAAGGGAATTAAATGGGGAGTTATTGTTTAATGAGTAAATGATAAAGTCTGAAAATGGACAATATTGATGGTTGCCAAACACTGTGAATATAATCAATGACTTTGAATTATAGGCTTAAAGTTCATTAAAATAGTAAGTTCTAACATGTAATTTGATAGAATGAAAATGAATCAATCAAAAAAATCATGATCCATAAAATCAACCAGATGCAAAAGATATATATGATATGACCCCATTTCAGTAAAATAACAGTTAATCTAAGAAGGAAAAGTGTAGCCTCAGGATCACGATGCAGCTGCTCATGTTGCATTCATACCCGGGAAACAGAGAGCAATGAGTAATGGTGCCCAGCTTTCATATTTTTTTCTTTTTTCTTTTGTGGAGTTGTGGCCCAAAGCCTGGGGAGTGGTACAGCCAGCAGTTTTCCTAATTAGGTAATCCTTCACAGACATGCAATAAGGTTTATCTCTTTGTGAATTCAAATCTTATCAAGTTGATGGTAAATTTTAAACATCACGCTAGCACATGTCTTTCTTTTGAATTCATCAAACCTTCACTATCTTCCCTTAGCAAATCATTGTATTATGAGGCTTTGAAATTGGCCAACATACCATTCCCAAGAAGAAGCTTTAGATAGAGTGAAGGGAAAACAGTCTGCTAAACAAACTATCTTAACATAAGGCCGACTGACGTCAGTGTCTCTTTAAAGGCATATACAATGACTCTTTAAATGCATGAGCAATGATACTCCAACAAAAAAGAGTTTGAAAAGGAAAAAGATATTCTTGTTTAATAGAATTAAAACTGTTCACTTTAAGCTTTGTCTGAAATGATAAACTGGAGATAGAGAAAAATAAATATTTCAGATAGCAGAAGCAACAAAAACACAAAGAATGAAAACATATGGAAGGTTTAGGAATCACTAAGAAGTGTTGTCTGCGTTTAGAGCCAGCAGTCACTTCTAGAACATTATGTTAGTATCATGTGGTGATTTGCATTAACAGAGTGTTGGAATCTCGCAATGAGATAATAAAGGTTATGAAACGAAGAGTGATGCCATCCAGCAAGATGGGCTAGTATAAAAGCTTGCTTTTCAAAAAGGAAAACCATGGCTCACTTAAAAATATGTCTATCAAGGGTATTTAGCTCCTTAATAAATTAACAAATTAACAGGATAACAAAAAAAGCTTCAAACAAAGGGAAAAGAAACTCATACATAAAATAATTTGTATATAATGCATGGAAATTAGAATGTTGTTATAAGATTGCTGAGTCACATTTAGAGCTAGTTAAGAATGTTTTAATATGTGGGAGGGTGTAGGGGACTTTTGGGACAACATTGTAAATTTAAATGAAATAAATACCCAATAATAAAAAAATAAAATTATAAAGGTATATACATCTAAAAATAAAAAAAAAGAATGCCCTAATATTATTTGGAAGGGTGACAGCATGTTTTGTTCTTATTTACAAGGTGTACAAAATCTTTTGTAAAAAGGTAATCAAAATAATCATAGTTAACATGTACTGAGTAGGAATATGTTAGGCACTGTGTTAGAAGTATGTATATTTGTTTACCTTGTTCTCTGAAGAAATATTGGTGGAGAAGGTGTTATCTATATTATAAAAATAAGCAATTGATGACAGAAAAGTTATTGTGACTTAAATCACTTCATGAGTATGAGACAAAGCCAAGGCATGTTCTAAGTTGTTATGAATTCCCTTTATCCCAATCAAGTATTTGGAGTCAGCAAAGAGTTCTCCATCCTAACCATCTCTCAACAAGACTGTATTTTTCATGATGTTTCCTTACTTTAAACGTTTTTCCTCTTTTTAACCTTTTGTCTTAGGCCTCAAAACGTAACACTATATACAAGTTTAATTTGTTCTATCAATTACATACTGTTACTTGACTCTCAACTAGTCTGTCTGCTGAATATCTTCTGTTACTAAAATTTATCTTTAAGTAAAGAAACAACATATATATATATATATATATATATATATATATATATATATATATATATATATTATGTAAGAGTTAATCTCTAGTGCTGGAATGCTCAAGAACTGAACTTTTCATTCTTCAGTTTTTTGACATTCCTTTCCTATCTCTCCTTTCCCTCCCACCTCTACCAGACACCCACTCTCCAAACCAATCCCTTTCCCAAATTGATGACTTTTGGTTTCCTTGTGTCACTCATTTTGTTTAACTAGGACCATCTATCTGGCTATTGAATTGCAACTATCTTTTGGAGCCTGTAAAGACTGTCAGTGGACTCACAGCTGAAAAAGCAATGCTCTCCCATTTTCTTGAATCTATCTGTAGGAAATATTTCAGTAGTGAGGTAAAGGGCCCTGATAGAGCATCTCCATCCAGTCCTGACTATAAATAGGCCTGTACTCTACAGACCCAATGCAGTCACCTGCAGGTGTTGAAAATTCATCATTGTCATGGCTATGTTTTGTTCCTAAGATATCGTTTTGCAACCCTTAGTTCCATCTTGTGGATTTTTTTTTTTTTTTTTGCCTCCAGTATTGCCTGATCTTGGGAGGGGATGTTGTGAATGTCTTTTTTAGGGATGAACACTAGACAATGTCTTATTCTTGGCCCCTTAGTAAACTCTCCATGTTTACTGCAGTTTATTGGAAAAGGGGTTTTCTGGTTCGGGCTGAAAGTAGTAGTTATCTATGGCTAAAAACACACATATTTAGAAGTTGAGTTAATGTTATGTCAGTTTAATTAAATAATAGACTTAAGTTACCTGCTAGGGCCAATGAGCCCAACCCAGATATGGGCTCTTGAGCAGGTTTCCAGTATTCACTATGGATTCCTTCCAGTGGAGTGTGCCTCACATCCAGTCAGAGAGGAGTTTGTCTAGAAGGTATCATACTTTATAGAGTTCATAGCTGGGTACGACAACTGATGCCTGTTCTCCCAGAGGACCCTTTGTAGTGAATTCAGGCACAATGAAAACTAGCTGGAAGTTTGGAATCTGGCAGTTTGGAAGCTACCAGCCCAAGTAACTTAATTTTCTGACTGTTTCCCTTTCCAAAAAACTGTCACTTTAATTTATTCAGAATTGTAGTATGTAGGTTTAAAGAGAAGAGAGTACTTAAAAAAAAAAAAAAGACAATGTCTTTCTATGTAGCTCTAGTTGTCAGGGAACTCACTATGTTGACCAGGTCCAGAGTGCTGGGGTTAAAGGTATGCACCACCATGTCTGGTTTATAACTGTTTTTGTTGTAGTTACTTTTTTTCCTGGTGGGATGTGTCAGCAGTCCTACATTCTTTTCCAGTAACTGTTTTTGTTGTAGTTACTGTTTTTGCTGGTGGGACTTGTCAGCAGTCCTACATTCTTTTCCAGTTGCTGTGTCAAAAACATCCTGACTAAACAGCTTAGGGGAGAACGACTTTAGTTTGCCTCCCACTTCTCCATTTCAGACCATCATACCAGGGAACTCAATGTGGTGGGAACTTAAACAAGCTGGTTATTACATCCATGAACAAGAGCAGAGAAGTGAATGCATACTCAGCTTGCTTTGAGTCCAGGGTCCAAATTCACAGTGGGCTGGGTCTTCCCACATCGATTAACATAATCAAGATAATATCCCACAGGACAAGTGATCAAGCAATCCCCTGCTGAGACTTTTTTTTCCATGTGGCTATATATGCTATCAAGTTGACAATTAAAACTAAACAGCACAGGTTTCTGTCTGCACCTGGAGCTGATCCTGTGCCCCAGTGCTCCATATCCAAATACCACCGGGAGAGAGCTGGCCTCCCAGGAGTGTGGACACATCTGTGAGCACAGGTTAGATCACCACATTTGTTCAAATTCTTGGCCCAAGAGGGACCCTCCCAGAGTCATCAGGGCATAGGAGCCAAGGAATACCTGGGGACAGGAAACTTCTGGTTTTCATATGCACCCTGGAGCTGACCTCATACCACAGCTCTCCATACCCAAATTCCTTCCAGAGAAAACTGGTCTCCCAGGAGTACTGACACATAGGCTTGCAAGAGGGACAAGCCACAGTCAGAGACAGCAAGACCAGCTAACACCAGAGATAACCAGATGGTGAGAGGCAAGGGCAAGGACATAAGCAACAGAAACCAAGGCTACTTGGCATCAGAACCGAGTTCTTCCACCGAGTCCTGGATACCCCAACACAACAGAAAAGCAATACTCTGATTTAAAATCACATGTCATGACGATAATAGAGGACTTTAAGAAGGACATAAATAACTCCCTTAAGGAAATACAGGAGAACACAGGTAAACAGGTAGAGGTCTGTAAAGAGGAAACACAAAAATCCCTTAAAGAATTACAGGAAAACACAACCAAACAGGTGAAGGAATTGAACAGAACCATCCAGGATCTAAAAATGAAAATAGAAACAATAAAGAAATCACAAAGAGAGATAACCCTGGAGTTAGAAAATCTAGGAAAGAGATCAGGAGTTAAAGATGCAAGCATTACCAACAGAATACAAGAGATATAAGAGAGAATCTCAGGTGCAGAGGATACAATAGCAAACAATGACATATCAGTCAAAGGAAATGCAAAATGCAAAAAGCTCCTAACTCAAAACATCCAGAATATCCGGGACACAATGAGAAGACGAAATCTAAGGATAATAGGTATAGAAGAGAGTGAAGATTCCCAACCTAAGAGGCCAGTAAATATCTAACCTAAAGAAAGAGATGTCTATAAACATAAAAGAAGCCTAAAGAACTCCAGGTATATTGGACCAGAAAAGAAATTACTCCTGTCACATAATAATCAAAACACCAAATGCATAAAACAAAGAAAGAATATTAAAAGCAGTAAGGAAAAAAGGTCAAGTAACATATAAAGGGAGAGCATTTAAATTACATGGTTAAATTACATGTAATTAAATAAATTACACCATTCTTCTCAACAGAGACTATAAAAGCTAGAAGATCCTAGGCAGATGTTATATAGAACCCAAGGGGACAGAAGTGCCAGCAAAACTCCCAATTACCATAGATGGAGAAACCAAAATATTCCATGACAAAAACAAATTTACACACTATCTTTCCATAAGTCTAGCCATACAAAGGATAATAGATGGAGAACACCAAACCAAGGAGGGAAACCATACCCTAGAAAAAGCAAGAAAGTAATTTTCTTTCAACAACCCCAAAAGAAGATAGCCACACAAACATAAAAATAACATCAAAAATAACAGGAAGCACCAATGACTATTCCTTAATATCTCTTAGCATCAATGGACTCAATTCACCAATAAAAAGACAGAGAATAGCAGACTGGATATGTAAACAGGACCCAGCATTTTGCTGCATACAAGAAACATACCTCAGTGTCAAAGAAAGACACTACCTCAGAGTAAAGTGCTGGAAAACAATTTTCCAATAAATGGTCCCAAGAAACAAGCTGGAGTGTCCATTCTAATATCAAATAAAATCAACTTTCAACCAAAAGTTATCAAAAAGGATAAGAAAGAACACTTCATACTGGGCAAAGGAAAAAAATCTACCGAGATGAACCCCCCTCAGTTCTGAACGTCTATGCTCCAAATGCAAGGGCACTCACATTCCTCAAAGAAACTTTACTAAAGCTCAAAGCACACATGGCACCCCACACAATAATAGTGGGAGTCTTCAACACCCCTCTCTCAACAATGGAAACAGAAACTAAACAGAGACACAGTGAAACTAACAGAAGTTATGGACCATATGGATCTAACAGATCCATAGAACATTTCATCCTAAATCAAAAGAATATATTTTCTTCTCAGCACCTCATGGCACCTTCTCCAAAATGACAAGATAGCCAGTCGCAAAACAGGCCTTAACAGATACAAGAAAATTGAAATAACCCCATGCATCCTATCAGATCATCAGGGATTAAAGCTGGTCTTAAATAACAACAAAAACAACAGAAAGCCCACATATACATGAAAGCTGAACAACACCCTACTCAATGATAACTTGGTCAAGGAAGAAATAAATAAAGAAATTAAAGACTTTAGAATTAATGAAAATGGAGACACAACATAACCAAACTTTTGGGACACAATTAAAGGAGTAGTAAGAGGAAAACTCATAGTTCTCAGTGACTCCAAAAAGGAACTGGAGAGAGCATACATTAGCAGCTTGACAGCAACCTGAAAGTTCTAGACCAAAAAGAAGCAAATACATCCAAGGGGAATAGACCACAGAAAATATTCAAACTCAGGACTGAAATCAACAAAGCAGGAACAAAAAAGAACTATATAAAGAAACAATAAAACCAGGAGCTGGTTCTTTGAGAAAATCAACGAGATGGATAAACCCTTAGCCAGACTAACCACAGGACACCAAGACAGTATCCAAATTAACAAAATCAGAAATGAAAAGGTAAATAAAACAAAATAAAGTGAGGAAATTAAAAAAAAAATCAGATCCTACTACAAAAGCCTATATTCATCAAAACTGAAAAATCTGGATGAAATGGGCAATTTTCTAGACAGATACCAAATACCAAAAGTAAAACAGGATCAGGTAAACCATCTAAACAGTCTCATAACCGTTAAAGAAATAGAAGCAGTCATTATAATTCTCCCAACCAAAAAATTCCCAGGACCAGATGGGTTTAGTGTAGAATTCTATTAGACCTTCAAAGAAGATCTAATACCAATATTCTTCTAACTATTCCACAAAATAGAAACAGAAGGAACACTACTCAATTCATTCTATGAAACCACAGTTCAGCTGCATATTCTCCCTTAGAGATGGAACAGTTTCTGTCTAATCAGGAACTTGTCACCATTTACTTTTATAGAGGACTTCATAAGAGATTTTCTTTTTTTTTAATTTTTAATATTTTTATTACATATTTTCCTCAATTACATTTCCAATGCTATCCCAAAAGTCCCCCATAGCGCCCCCCAATTCCCTACCCACCCATTCCCATTCTTTTGGCCCTGGCATTCCCCTATATTGGGGCATATAAAGTTTGCAAGTCCAATGGGCCTCTCTTTCCATTGATGGCCGACTAGGTCATCTTTCGATACATATGCAGCTAGAGACAAGAGCTCCGGGGTTCTGGTTAGTACATCATGTTGTTCCAACAATAGGGTTGCAGATCCCTTTAGCTCCTTGGGTACTTTCTCTAGCTTCTCCATTGGGAGCCCTGTGATACATCCAATAGCTGACTGTGAACATCCACTCCTGTGTTTGCTAGGCCCCTGCATCGTCTCATAAGAGACAGCAATATTTGGGTCCTTTCAGCAAAATCTTGCTAGTGTATGCAATGGTGTCAGCGTTTAGAAGCTGATTATGGGATGGATCCCTGGATACGGCAGTCTCTAAATGGTCCATCCTTTCATCACAGGTACAAACTTTGTCTCTGTAACTCCTTCCCTGGGTGTTTTGTTCCCAATTCTAAGAAGGTGCACAGTGTCCACACTTTGGTCTTCATTCTTCTTGAGTTTCATGCGTTTAGCAAATTGTATCTTATATCTTGGGTATCCTAAGTTTTGGGCTAATATCCACTTATCAGTGCATACATATTGTGTGAGTTATTTTGTGATTGTGTTACTTCACTCAAGATGATGCCCTCCAGGTCCATCCATTTGGCTAGGAATTTCATAAATTCATTCTTTTTAATAGCTGAGTATTACTCCATTGTGTAAATGTACCATAATTTCTGTATCCATTCCTCTGTTGAGGGACATCTGGGTTCTTTCCAGCTTCTGGCTATTATAAATAAGGCTGCTATGAACATAGTGGAGCATGTGTCCTTCTTACCGGTTGGGAGATCTTCTGGATATATGCCCAGGAGAGGTATTGCTGGATCCTCCGGTAGTACTATGTCCAATTTTCTGAGGAACCGCCAGACTGATTTCCAGAGTGGTTGTACAAGCTTGCAATCCCACCAACAATGGAGGAGTGTTCCTCTTTCTCCACATCCTCGCCAGCATCTGCTGTCACCTGAATTTTTGATCTTAGCCATTCTGACTGGTGTGAGGTGGAATCTCAGGGTTGTTTTGATTTGCATTTCCCTGATGATTAAGGATGTTGAACATTTTTTCAGGTGCTTCTCTGCCATTCGGTATTCCTCAGGTGAGAATTCTTTGTTCAGTTCTGAGCCCCATTTTTTAATGGGGTTATTTGACTTTCTGGAGTCCACCTTCTTGAGTTCTTTATATATATTGGATATTAGTTCCTTATCTGATTTAGGATAGGTGAAGATCCTTTCCCAATCTGTTGGTGTTTTTTTTTTTTTTTTGTCTTATTGATGGTGTCTTTAGCCTTGCAGAAGCTTTGTAGTTTCATGAGGTCCCCCTTGTTAATTCTCGATCTTACAGCACAAGCCATTACTGTTCTATTCAGGAATTTTTCCCCTGTGCCCATATCTTCAAGGCTTTTCCCCACTTTCTCCTCTATAAGTTTCAGTGTCTCTGGTTTTATGTGAAGTTCCTTGATCCACTTAGACTTGACCTTAGTACAAGAAGATAGGAATGGATCGATTCGCATTCTTCTACATGTTAACAACCAGTTGTGCCAGCACCATTGGTTGAAAATGCTGCCTTTCTTCCACTGGATGTTTTTAGCTCCCTTGTCGAAGATCAAGTGACCGTAGGTGTGTGGGTTCATTTCTGGGTCTTCAATTCTATTCCATTGGTCTATTTGTCTGTCACTATACCAGTACCATGCAGTTTTTATCACAATTGCTCTGTAGTAGAGCTTTAGGTCCAGCATGGTGATTCCACCAGAGGTTCTTTTATCCTTGAGAAGAGTTTTTGCTATCCTAGGTTTTTTGTTATTCCAGATGAATTTGCAGATTGCACTTTCTAATTCGTTGAAGAATTGATTTGGAATTTTGATGGGGATTGCATTGAATCTGTAGATTGCTTTTGCCAAGATAACCATTTTTACAATGTTGATTCTGCCAATCCATGAGCATGGGAGATCGTTCCATCTTCTGAGATCTTCTTTAATTTCTTTCTTCAGAGACTTGAAGTTTTTATTATACAGATCTTTCACTTCCTTAGTTAGATATTTTATATTATTTGTGACTATTGAGAAGGGTGTTGTTTCCCTAATTTCTCAGCCTGTTTATTCTTTGTGTAGAGAAAGGCCATTGATTTGTTTGAGTTAATTTTATATCCAGCTACTTCACCGAAGCTGTTTATCAGTCTTAGGAGTTCTCTGGTGGAATTTTTAGGGTCACTTATATATACTATCATATCATCTGCAAAGAGTGATATTTTGACTTCATTTTTTCCAATTTGTATCCCTTTGATCTCCTTTTGTTGTCGAATTGCTCTGGCTAGGACTTCAAGTACAATGTTGAATAGGTATGGAGAAAGTGGAGAGCCTTGTCTAGTCCCTGATTTTAGAGGGATTGCTTCAAGCTTCTGACCATTTACTTTGATGTTGGCTACTGGTTTGCTGTAGATTGCTTTTATCATGTTTAGGTATGGGCCTTGAATTCCTGATCTTTCCAAGACTTTTATCATGAATGGGTGTTGGATCTTGTCAAATGCTTTTTCCGCATCTAACGAGATGACCATGTGGTTTTTGTCTTTGAGTTTGTTTATATACTGGATTACGTTGATGGATTTCCGTATATTGAACCATCCCTGCATCCCTGGGATGAAACCTACTTGGTCAGGATGGATGATTGTTTTGATGTGTTCTTGGATTCGGTTAGCAAGAACTTTATTGAGGATTTTTGCATCAATATTCATAAGGGATATTGGTCTGAAGTTTTCTATCTTTGTTGGGTCTTTTTGTGGTTTAGGTATCAGAGTAATTGTGGCTTCATAGAATGAGTTGGGTAGAGTACCTTCTGTTTCTATTTTGTGGAATAGTTTGTGAAGAACTGGGATTAGATCTTCTTTGAAGGTCTGATAGGACTCTGCACTAAACCCATCTGGTCCTGGGCTTTTTTTAGTTGGGAGACTATTAATGACTGCTTCTATTTCTTTGGGGGATATAGGGCTGTTTAGATCATTAACCTGATCTTGATTCAACTTTGGTACCTGGTATCTGTCTAGGAACTTCTCCATTTCATCCAGGTTCTCCAGTTTTGTTGAGTATAGCCTTTGGTAGAAGGATCTGATGGTGTTTTGGATGTCTTCAGGATCTGTTGTTATGTCTCCTTTTTCATTTCTGATTTTGTTAATTAGGATGCTTTCCCTGTGCCCTCTAGTGAGTCTGGCTAAGGGTTTATCTATCTTGTTGATTTTCTCAAAGAACCAGCTCCTTGATTGGTTGATTCTTTGAATAGTTTTTCTTGTTTCCACTTGGTTGATTTCGCCCCTGAGTTTGATTATTTCCTGCTGTCTACTCCTCTTGGGTGAATTTGTTTCCTTTTGTTCTAGGACTTTTAGGTATGTTGTCAAGCAGCTAATGTGTGCTCTCTCTAGTTTCCTTTTGGAGGCACTCAGAGCTATGATTTTTCCCCTTAGAAATTCTTTCATTGCGTCCCATAAGTTTGGGTATGTTGTGGCTTCATTTTCATTGAACTCTAAAAAGTCCTTAATTTCTTTCTTTATTCCTTCCTTGACCAAGGTATCATTGAGAAGAGTGTTGTTCAGTTTCCATGTGAAGGTTGGCTTTCTATTATTTATTTTGTTATTGAAGATCAGCCTTAGTCCATGGTGATCTGATAGGATGCATGGGACAATTTCAATATTTTTGTATCTGTTGAGGCCTGTTTTGTGACCAATTATGTGGTCAATTTTGGAGAAGGTACCATGAGGTGCTGAGAAGAAGGTATATCCTTTTGTTTTAGGATAGAATGTTCTGTAGATATCTGCCAGATCCATTTGATTCATAATTTCTCTTAGTTTCTCTGTGTCCCTGTTTAGTTTCTGTTTCCATGATCTGTGCATTGGTGAAAGTGGTGTGTTGAAGTCTCCCACTATTATTGTATGAGGTGCAATGTGTGCTTTGAGATTTACTAAAGTTTCTTTAATGAATGTGGCTGCCTTTGTATTTGGAGCATAGATATTCAGGATTGATAGTTCCTCTTGGAGGATTTTACCTTTGATGAGTATGAAGTGTCCCTCCCTGTCTTTTTTAATGACTTTGGGTTGGAAGTCAATCTTATCAGATATTAGAATGGCTACTCCAGCTTGTTTCTTCATACCATTTGCTTGGAAAATTGTTTTCCAGCCTTTCATTCTGAGGTAGTGTCTATCTTTTTCTCTGAGATGAGTTTCCTGTAAGCAGCAAAATGTTGGGTCTTGTTTGTGTAGCCAGTTTGTTAGTCTATGTCTTTTTATCGGGGAGTTGAGTCCATTGATATTAAGAGATATTAAGGAAAAGTAATTGTTGTTTCCTGTTATTTTTGTTGTTAAAGTTGGCATTCTGTTCTTGTGGCTGTCTTCTTTTAGGTTTTTTGAGGGTTACCTTCTTGTTGTTTCTAGGGCGTGGTTCCTGTCCTTGTACTGGTTTTTTTCTGTTATTATCCTTTGAAGGGCTGGATTCGTGGAGAGATAATGTGTGAATTTGGTTTTGTCGTGGAATACTTTGGTTTCTCCATCTATGTTAATTGAGAGTTTGGCTGGGTATAGTAGCCTGGGCTGGAATTTGTGTTCTTTTAGTGTCTGTATAACATCTGTCCAGGATCTTCTGGCTTTCATAGTCTCTGGTGAAAAATCTGGTGTAATTCTGATAGGCTTGCCTTTATATGTTACTTGGCCTTTTTCTCTTACTGCTTTTAGTATTCTATCTTTATTTAGAGCATTTGTTGTTCTGATTATTATGTGTCGGGAGGTATTTCTTTTCTGGTCTAGTCTATTTGGAGTTCTGTAGGCTTCTTGTATGTTCATGGGCATCTCTTTCTTTAGATTTGGGAAGTTTTCTTCTATAATTTTGTTGAAGATGTTTGCTGGTCCTTTGAGTTGAAAATCTTCATTCTCATCCACTCCTATTATCCGTAGGTTTGGTCTTCTCATTGTGTCCTGTATTTCTTGGATGTTTTGAGTTAGGATCTTTTTGCATTTTACATTTTCCTTGATTGTTGTGCCGATGTTCTCTATGGAGTCTTCTGCACCTGAGATTCTCTCTTCCATCTCTTGTATTCTGTTGCTGATGCTCGTATCTATGGTTCCAGATTTCTTTCCTAGGGTTTCTATATCCAGTGTTGCCTCATTTTGGGTTTTCTTTATTGTGTCTACTTCCCTTTTTAGGTCTAGTATGGTTTTGTTCATTTCCATCATCTGTTTGGATGTGTTTTCCTGTTTTTCATTAAGGACTTCTACCTGTTTGATTAGGTTGTCCTGTTTTTCTTTAATGATTTGTAACTCTTTAGCAGTGTTCTCCTGCAATTCTTTAAGGGATTTTTGTGCTTCCTCTTTACTGTCTTCTACCTGTTTACCAGTGTTCCTTAGTATTTCTTTAAGTGTGTTATTAAAGTCCTTCTTGAAGTCCTCTACCATCATCAGGAGATATGCTTTTAGATCCGTTTCTAGCTTTTCCAGTGTGTTGGGGTGCCCTGGACTGGGCGAAGTGGGAGTGCTGGGTTCTGATGATGGTGAGTGGTCTTGGTTTCTGTTAGTAAGATTATTACGTTTACCTTTCGCCATCTGGTAATCTCTGGGGTTAGTTGTTGTCGTTGTCACTGTTTAAAGATTGGAGCAGAAGCTGTGTTCCACTCACCAGCAGTCTCAAAATCCTGTGGTGGGGGTCGTGGGTAGCTGGCGGTACCCAGGTGCTGGTCCAGCCGGAAGAGGCCTGTGGTCCTACTCAGGCTGGTTTTCTGCTTCCCTAACTAATAAAGTCTCAGGTCCCGCGCACAATTGGATTGGAGCAGAAGCTGTGTTCCACTCACCAGAAGTCTTAAGATCCTGTGGCGGGTGTTGTGGGTAGCTGGCGAGTGTCAGCCGACCCTGCGCCCTAGCTACCCCGGTGCTTTTCTCGAGATTTTCTTCTAATTCTATCATGTTGAATGTTCCAAATAAATTTTAAAAACCACTTGAGTGCATATTACTTTTAGCTTCAGAAGATATCATGTATATTTAAGAGGCATTTAACTATTATAAATTATTTTGATGACTTAAAAATGTCAATACTGCGTTGTATATTTTCAAATAAATTTTATAAGTTTAATTTAAAACAAAACTAACCAGCACATCAGCTCATTTCCCATTTTATCTTTTCTTTATCCTCTCTTATTGCCATTGACTTCACAAGGCTATAAACAGCTGAGCTCTACAGATGTACTTTCCCAGGAGCAAACCAATAAAATGTATTTCATTGTATCATAGAGAAATAAGAGAAACACAAACAGGCAGGCTTTGTGTGTGTTTGTGTGTGAGTATTCAACATCTTTTTTAAAAAGTACAACTGTTGTGAGTCATTTTTACAGTGGACTTTGGAGAACAAGCACTCAGACATTCAAGGGACCTTACTAATGATTTGCTAGCAGTTTAACTGAGAGATTGAAAAGGAAAATGCCTTTGTTTGATGGAAGGAAAAAGCACTTAGGGTGAGGACTGAAAAGAGCAGGCCATCCTTGACATGACAGCTGACTGCTTTCATTCTCTTTAGCATACTATGAACCTATTTGCAAGTGGAGTGCTGCAAACTTGTTCCAGTTTTAAAATTTTTCTCTGGGAAACCATGTGTCTGGCCTTATTTACACCAGAGATTAAAATAGGTGGAAAATATGACCCTAAAAACAAGAAGAACTAAGTTTTTTTTCTTTTCTTTTCTTTTCTTTTTTTTTTTTTTTTTTAAGAACTAAGTTTTTACCACATTGAGATGAAAACAAATGTCTAAATTCGGGTAACATGACTTTATGTCAATTTAATCATACATCTTCTTTCTTTAGATGTTCTTTGTTTTTATTATTAGATATTTTCTTCATTTGTATTTCAAATGCTATTCCAAAAGTCCCCTATTCCCTCCCCCACCCTGTTCCCCAACACACCCACTCCTGTTTCCTTAACCTGGCATTCCCCTGTACTGGGGCACATAATCTTCCTAAGGCCAAGGTCCTCTCCTCTCAATGATAGCCGACTGGGACATCTCCTACATATGCAGCTAGAGACACGAGCTCTGGGGGGTACTGGTTAGTTCATATTGTTGTTACTCCTATAGGGTTGCAGACCCCTTCAGCTCCTTGGGTACTTTCTCTAGCTCCTCCATTTGTGGGCCCTGTGTTCCATCCAATAGATGACTGTGAACATTCACTTCTGTATTTGCCAGGCACTGGCATACCCTCACAAGAGACAGCTATACCAGGGTCCTTTCAGCAAAATCTTGCTGGCATATGCAATAGAATCTGGGATTGGTGGCTGTTCATAGGATGGATCCCTGGGTGGGGCACTCTCTGGATGGTCCTTCCTTGTGTCTCAGCTCCAAACTTTGTCTCTGTAACTCCCTCCCTGGGTATTTTGTTCCCCATTCTAAGGAGGAACGAAGTATCCACACTTTGGTCTTCCTTCTTCTTGAGGTTCATGTGTTTTGCAAATTGTATATTGGGTATTCTAAGTTTCTGGGCTAATACACACTTATCAGTGAGTGCATATCATCTCAGGATGATATCCTCCAGATCCATCCATTTGCCTAAGAATTTCATGAATTCATTGTTTTTAATTGGTGAGTAGTACTCCATTGTGTAAATGTACCACATTCCTCTATTGAGGGATATCTGGGTTCTTTCCAGGTAATGGCTATTATAAATAAGGCTGCTATGAGTGGAGCCTGTGTCTTTATAACCAGTTGGAACATCTTCTGCGTATATGCCCAGTAGAGGTATTGCTGGATCTTCCAGCAGTACTATGTCTAATGTTCTGAGGAACCACCAGACTGATTTCCAAAGTGGTTGTACCAGCTTGTAATCCCACCAACAATGGAAGAGTATTCCTCTTTCTCCACATCCTCACCAGCATCTGCTGTCACCTGAATTTTTGATCTTAGCCATTCTGACTGGTGTGAGGTGGAATCTCAGGGTTGTTTTGATTTGCATTGCCCTGCTGATTAAGGATGTTGAACATTTTTTCAGGTGCTTCTCAGCCATTCGGTATTCCTCAGTTGAGAATTCTTTGTTTAGCTCTGTACCCCATTTATTTAATGGGGTTATTTGGTTTTCTGGAGTCTATCTTCTTGAGTTCTTTGTATATATTGAATATTAGTCCCCTATCAGATTTAAGATTGGTAAAGATCCTTTTCCAAATTGTTGATGTCATTTTTGTCTTATTGACAGTATCTTTTGCCTTACAGAAGCTTTGCAATTTTATGATGTTCCATTTGTCCATTCTCAATCTTACAGCACAAGCCATTGCTGTTCTATTCAGGAATTTTTCCCTGTTCCCATATCATCGAGGCTTTTTCCCACTTTCTCCTCTATAAGTTTAAGTGTCTCTGGTTTTATGTGGAGTTCCATGATCCACTTAGACTTGAGATTTGTACAAGGAGATAAGAATGGATCAATTCATATACTTCTACATGATAACTGCCAGTTGTGCCAGCACCATTTGTTGAAAATGCTTTCTTTTCTCCACTGGATGGTTTTAGCTCCTTTGTCAAAGATCAAGTGACCATAGGTGTGTGGGTTCATTTCTGGGTCTTCAATTCTATCCCATTGAAATACCTGTCTGTTGCTGTCCCAGTACCATGCAGTTTTTATTGCAATTGCTCTGTAGTACAGCTTTAGGTCAGTCATAGTGATTCCACCAGAGGTTCTTTTATTATTGAGATTTTTTTTTTTTTTTGCTATCCTAGGTTTTTTGTTATTCAACATGAATTTGAAAATTGCCCTTTCTAACTCAGTGAAGAATTGAGTTGGAAATTTGATGGGGATTTCATTGAATTTGTAGATGCTTTCAGTAGGATAGCCATTTTTACTATAATGATTCTGCCAATCCCTAAGCATGGGAGATCTTTCCATCTTCTGAGATTTTCGATTTCTTTCTTCAGAGACATGAAATTCTTTTTTTTTATTTTTTAATTTTTTTCTCATTTTTTATTAGGTATTTTCTTCATTTACATTTCAAATGCTATCCCAAAAGTCCCCCATACCCCCCCTCCACTGCCCTACCCACCCACTCCCACTTCTTGGCCCTGGTGTTCCCCTATACTGAGGAATATAAAGTTTGCAAGATTCTTATCATACTAATCTTTCCACTTCCTTAGTTAGAGTCACACCAAGGTATTTTATATTTTTTGTGACTATTGTGATAGGTGTTGTTTCCCTAATTTCTTTCTCAGCCTGTTTATCTTATGTAGAGAAAGGCCACTGATTTGTTTGAGATAATTTTATATCCAGCTACTTCACTGAAGCTGTTTATTAGGTTTAGGAGTTCTCTGGTGGAATCTTTGGGGTCGCTTATATATACTATCAGATCATCTGCAAATAGTGATATTCTGACTTATTCCTTTCAAATTTGAATCACTTTGATCTCATTTTGTTGTCTAATTGCTCTGGCTAGGTCTTCAAGGACTATATTGAATAGGTAGGGAGAAAGTGGGCAGCCTTGTCTAGTCCCTGATTTTAGTGGGATTGCTTTCAGCTTCTCTCCATTTACTTTGATGTTGTCTAATGATTTGCTGTAGATTGCTTTTATTATGTTTACGTATGGTCCTTGAATTCTTAATCTTTCAAGACTTTTATCATGAATGGGTGTTGGATTTTGTCAAATGCTTTCTCAGCATCTAATGAGATGACCATGTGATTTTTGTCTTTGAGTTTGTTTATATACTGGATTACGTTGATGGATTTCCGTATATTGAACCATCCCTGCATCTCTGGGATGAAGACTACTTGGTCATGATGGATGATCACTTTGATGTGTTCTTGGATTCGGTTTGCAAGAATTTTATTGAGTATTTTTCATCAATATTCATAAGCGAAATTGGTCTGAAGTTATCTTTTTTTGTTGGATCTTCGTGTGGTTTAGGTATCAGAGTAATTGTGGCTTCATAGAATGAGTTGGGTAGAGTCCCTTCTGTTTCTATTTTGTGAAATAGTTTGAGGAGAGTTGGAATTAGGTCTTTTTTGAAGGTCTGATAGAACTCTGCACTAAACCCATCTTGTCCTGGCCTTTTTTTTGGTTGGGAGACTATTAATGACTGCTTCTATTTCTTTAGGGGATATAGGACTGTTTAGATCATTAACCTGATCCTAATTTAACTTTGGTACCTGGTATCTGTCTAGAAAATTGTTCATTTCATCCAGGTTTTCCAGTTTTGTTGAGTATATCCTTTTGTAGTAGGATCTGATGATGTTTAGGATTTCCTCAGGATCTGTTGTTATTTCTCCCTTTTCATTTCTGATCTTGTTAATTAGGATACTTCCTTGTGCCCTCTAGTTAGTCTGGCTAAGGGTTGATTTTCCTGTTGATTTTCTCAAAGAACCAGCTCCTGGTTTGGTTGATTCTTTGAATAGTTCCTTTTTGTTTCCACTTGGTTGATTTCAGCCCTGAGTTTGATTATTTCCTGCTGCCTACTCCTCTTGGGTAAATTTGTTTCCTTTAGTCCTAGAGCTTCTAGGTGTGCTGTCAGACTGTTAGTGTATGCTCTCTCTAGTTTCTTTTTGCAGGCACTCAGGGCTATGAGATTTCCTTTTAGGACTACTTTCTTTGTGTCTCATATGTTTGGGTATGTTGTGGCTTCATTTTCATTAAACTCTAAAAGTCTTTAATTTCTTTATTTCATCTTTGACCAAGGAATCATTGAGTAGAGTGCTGTTCAGTTTCCACGTGATTTTTGACTGTCTATTATTTATGCAGTTATTGAAGATCAGCCTCAGTCTGTGGTGATCATATAGGATGCATGGGATAATTTTGATATTTTTATATCTGTGGAGGCCTGTTTTGTGGCCAATTATATGGTCAATTTTGTAGAATATACCATGTGGTGCTGAGAAGAAGGGATATCCTTTTGTTTTAGGGTAAAATGTTCTGTAGATATCTATTAAATCAATTTGTTTCATATCTTCTGTTAGTTTCCATGTGTCTCTGTTTAGTTTCTTTTTCCAGGATCTGTCCATAGGTAAGAGTGGGATGTTGAAGTCTCCCATTATTATTATGTGAGGTGCAATGTGTGTGCTTTGAGCTTTACTAAAGTTTCTTTAATGAATATGACCGCCCTTGCATTTGGAGCATAGATAGTCAGAATTGAGAGTTCATCATGAAAGATTTTACCTTTGATGAGTATGAAGTTCCTCTTCTTGTCTTTTTTGATAAGTTTGGGTTGGAAGTCAATTTTATTCAATATTAGAATGGCTACTCCAGCTTGTTTCTTCAGACCATTTGCTTGGAAAATTGTTTTCCAGCCTTTTACTCTGAGGTAGTGCCTGTCTTTGTCTCTGAGGTGGGTTTCCTGTAAGCAGCAAAATGTTGGGTCCTGTTTGTGTAGCCAGCCAATCTATGTCTTTTTATTTTGGAATTGAGTCTATTGATATTAATAGAAATCAAAGAAAAGTAATTGTTGCTTCCTCTTATTTATTGTTGTTAAAGTTGGGATTCTGTTCTTGTGGCTGTCTTCTTTTAGTTTTGTTGAAGGATTACTTTCTTGCTTGTAGTTTCTATCTTTGTGTTGGTGTTTTCCCTTTATTATCCTTTGAAGGTCAGGATTCCTGGAAAGATATTGTGTGAATTTGGTTTTTGCATGGAATACTTTGGTTTCTCCGTCTATGATAATTGAGAGTTTAGCTGGGTATAGTAGCCTGGGCTGGCATTTGTGTTCTCTTAGGGTCTGCATAACATCTGCCCAGGATCTTCTGTCTTTCGTAGTCTCTGGTGAGAAGTCTGGAGTAATTCTAATAGTCCTTTCTTTATATGTTACTTGACCTTTTTACCTTAATGCTTGTCTTAGTCAGGGTTTCTATTCCTACACAAACATCATGGCAAAGAAGCAAGGTGGGGAGGAAAGGGTTTATTCAGCTTACATTTCCATACTGCCACTGATCACCAAGGAAGTCAGGACTGGAACTCAAGCAGGTCAGGAAGCAGGAGATGATGCAGAGGCCATGGAGGGATGTTCCTTACTGACTTGCTTCTCCTTACTTGCTCAGCCTGCTCTCTTATAGAACCCAAGACTGCCAGCCCAGAGATGGTTCCTCTCACAAGGAGCCTTTCCCCCTTAATCACTAATTGGGAAAATACCCCACAGCTGGATCTCATGGAGGCACTTTCCCAACTGAATCTCCTTTCTCTGTGATAACCTCAGCCTGTGTCAAGTTGACACATAAAACCAGCCAGTACACTGTTTTTAATATTCTGTATTTATTTAGTGCATTTGTTGTTCTGATTAATATGTGCTGGGATTAAAAATGTGCAACACTACCGCCCAGTAATCCTTTTTCATTTCTGATTTTGTTAATTAGGATACTGTCCCTGTACCCTCTAGTTAGTCTGGCTAAAGGTTTATCTATCTTGTTGATTTTCTCAAAGAAACTAAATCTGGTTTGGCTGATTCTTTGTATAATTCTTTTTGTTTCCACTTGGTTGATTGCAGCCCTATGTTTGATTATTTCCTGCTGTCTATTCCTCTTGGGTGAATTTGCTTCCTTTTGATCTAGAGCTTTCAGGTGTGCTGTCAAGCTGCTCGTGTATGCTCTCTCTTGTTTCCTTTTGGCAGCACTAAGAGCTATGAGTTTTCCTCTTAGGACTGCTTTCATTGTGTCCCATAATTTTGGGTATGTTGTGGCTTTATTTTCACTAATCTCTAAAACGTCTTTAATTTCTTTTTTTATTTCTTCCTTGACCAAGTTATCATTGAGTAGAGTGTTGTTCAGCTTCCACATGAATGTTGGATTTCATTATGTATGTTGTTATTGAAGATCAGTCTTAGTCCATGGTGGTGTGATAGGATGCATGGGATAATTTCAATATCTATATTGAATTTATATATGTATATATATATGTATATATATATATTGAATTCAATCAATATATTGAAATATATTGATATATATTTATTATCCTTTGAAGGGCTGGGTTCCTGGAGAGATATTGTGTGAATTTGGTTTTGTCATGGAATAATTTGGTTTAACCATCTATAGTATTTGAGAATTTAGCTGGATAGATTAGCCTGGGCTGGCAATTGTGTTCTCTTAGTGTCTGTATAACATCTGTCCAGGATCTCCTGGCTTTCGTAGTCTCTGGTGAGAAGTCTGGTGTAATTCTAATAGGTCTGCCTTTATATGTTTCTTGACCTTTTCTCTTACTTCTTTTAATATTCTATCTTTGTTCAGTGCATTTGGTGTTTTGATATTATGTGACAGGAGGAATTTGTTTTCTGATCCAGTCTATTTGGAGTTCTGTAGGCTTCTTGTATGTTCATGGGTATCTCTTTCTTTAGGTTAGGGAAGTTTTCTTCTATAATCCTGTTGAAGATATTTACTGGCCCTTTAATTTGAAAAAATCTTCATTCTCATCTATACATATTATCCTTAGGTTCAGTCTTCTCAATGTGTACTGGATTTCCTGGATATTTTGAGTTAGGATCTTTTAGCATTTTCCTTTTTCTTTGACTGTTGTGTCCACGTTCTCCATGGAATCTTCTGCATCTGGGATTCTCTCTTCCATCTCTTGTATTCTGTTGCTGATGCTCGAATCTATGATTCCTGATTTCTTTCCTAGGATTTCTGTCTCCAGAGTTGTCTCCCTTTGGGTTTTCTTTATTGTTTGGACTTCCAGTTTTAGATCTTGGATGGTTAAAGATGTTTTAGATTTTTGGATGGTCCTCTCTGGAGGCCAACTCTCCTCAGTGATCTTAAGATCCTGGCTGTGCTAGGGTTCCTGTGGTGTTGAGAGTCCTCTGGGGACCTTAGGACTGTCCACTGAGTTTTCATGAAAGGTGGCAGGGGGCTGGCTTCTTTTGATGATCTTTTTTTTTCTTTTTTATTATTATTTTATTTATTTAGATTCTAAATATTGCCCCAATTCCTGGTTTCTTTTTTTTATTACATATTTTCCTCAATTACATTTCCAATGCTATCCCAAAAGTGCCCCACACCCTCCCCCCTACTTCCCTACCCACCCATTCCCATTTTTATTGGCCCTGGCGTTCCCCTAAACTGGGGCATATAAAGTTTTCATGTCCAATGGGCCTCTCTTTCCAGTGATGGCCTACTAGGCCATCTTTTGATACATATGCAGCTAGAGTCAAGAGCTCTGGGATACTGGTTAGTTCATAATGTTGCACCTACAGGGTTACAGATCTCTTTAGCTCCTAGGATACTTTCTCTAGCTCCTAAATTGGGAATGCTGTGATCCATCCAATAGCTGACTGTGAGCATCCACTTCTGTGTTTTCTAGGCCCTGGCCTAGTCTCACAAGTGACAGCTATATCAGGGTCCTTGCAGCTAACGATTGCTAGTGTATGCAATGGTGTCATCGTTTGGAGGCTAATTATGGGATGGATCCCTGGATATGGCAGTCTCTAGATGGTCCATCCTTTTGTCTCAGCTCCAAACTTTGTCTCTGTAACTCCTTCCATGGGTGATTGTTCCCAATTCTAAGAAGGGGCAAAGTGTCCACATTTTGGTCTTCGTTCTTCTTCAGTTTCATGTGTTTTGCAAATTGTAACTTATATCTCCTATACTAAGTTTCTGGGCTAATATCCACTTAGAGTGAGTACATATAATTTGAGTTCCTTTGTGATTGTGTTACCTCACTCAGGATGATGCCCTCCATGTCCAAGCATTTGCTTAGGAATTTCATAAATTCATTATTTTTAATAGCTGAGTTGTACTCCATTGTGTAAATGTACCACATTTTTGTATCCATTCCTCTGTTGAGTGGCATCTGGGTTCTTTCCAGCTTCTGGTTACTATAAATAAGGCTGCTATGAACATAGTGGAGCATGTGTCCTTCTTAGCGGTTGGGACATCTTCTGGATATATGCCCAGTAGAGGTATTGCAGAATCCTCCGGTAGTACTATGTTCAATTTTCTGAGGAACCACCAGACTGATTTCCAGAGTGGTTGTACAAGCTTGCAATCCCACCAAAAATGAAGGAGTGTTCCTTTTTCTCCACATCCTCGCCAGCATCTGCTGTCACATGAATTTTTTATCTTAGCCATTCTGACTGGTGTGAGATGGAATCTCAGGGTTGTTTTGATTTGAATTTCTCTCATGATTAGGGATGTTGAACATTTTTTCAGGTGCTTCTCAGCCATTCGGTATTCCTCAGGTGAGAATTCTTTTTTCAGCTCTGAGCCCCATTTTTAATGGGGTTATTTGATTTTCTGTAGTCCACTCTCTTGAGTTCTTTATATATATTGGATATTAGTCCCCTATCTGATTTAAGATAGTTAAAGATCCTTTCCCAATCTGTTGGTGGCCCTTTTGTCTTATTGACGGTGTCTTTTGCCTTGCAGAAGCTTTGCAGTTTCATGGGGTCCCATTTGTCAATCCTCGATCTTACAGGACAAGCCATTGCTGTTCTATTCAGAAATTTTTCCCCTGTGCCCATATCTTCAAGGCTTTTCCCCACTTTATCCTCTATAAGTTACAGTGTCTCTGGTTTTGTGTGAAGTTCCTTGATCCACTTAGATTTGACTTTAGTACAAGGATATAGGAATGGATCAATTCGCACTCTTCTACATGATAACAACCAGTTGTGCCAGCACCATTTGTTGAAAATGCTGTCTTTCTTCCACTGGATGGTTTTAGCTCCTTTGTCGAAGATCAAGTGACCATAGGTGTGTGGGTTCATTTCTGGGTCTTCAATTCTATTCCATTGGTCTACTTGTCTGTCACTATACCAGTACCATGCAGTTTTTATCACAATTGCTCTGTAGTAAAGCTTTAGGTCAGGCATGGTGATTCCACCAGAGGTACTTTTATCCTTGAGAAGAGTTTTTGCTATCCTAGGTTTTTTGTTATTCCAGATGAATTTGCAGACTGCTCTTTCTAATTCATTGAAGAATTGAGTTGGAATTTTGATGGGGATTGCATTGAATCTGTAGATTGCTTTTGGCAAGATAGCCATTTTTACAATGTTGATCCTGCCAATCCATGAGCATGGGAGATCTTTCCATCTTCTGAGATCTTCTTTAATTTCTTTCTTCAGAGACTTGAAGTTCTTATCATATAGATCTTTCACTTCCTTAGTTAGAATCACACCAAGATATTTTATATTATTTGTGACTATTGAGAAGGGTGTTGTTTCCCTAATTTCTTTCTCAGCCTGTTTATTCTTTGTGTAGAGAAAGGCCATTGAATTGTTTGAGTGAATTTTATATCCAGCTACTTCACCGAAGCTGTTTATCAGGTTTAGGAGTTTTCTGGTGGAATTTTTAGGGTCACTTATATATACTATCATATCATCTGCAAAAAGTGATATTTTGACTTCATTTTTTCCAATTTGTATCCCCTTGATCTCCTTTTGTTGTCGAATTGCTCTGGCTAGGACTTCAAGTACTATGTTGAATAGGTAGGGACAAAATTGGCAGCCTTGTCTAGTCCCTGATTTTAGTGGGATTGCTTCAAGTTTCTCACCATTTACTTTGATGTTGGCTACTTGTTTGCTGTAGTTTGCTTTTATCATGTTTAGGTATGTGCCTTGAATTCCTGATCTTTCCAAGACTTTTATCATAAATGGGTGTTGGATCTTGTCGAATGCTTTTTCAGCATCTAACGAGATGAGCATGTGGTTTTTGTCTTTGAGTTTGTTTATATAATGGATTACATTGATGGATTTCCTTATATTAAACCATCCCTGCATCCCTGGAATAAAACCTTCTTGGTCAGGATGGATGATTGCTTTAATGTGTTCTTGGATTCAGTTAGCGAGTATTTTAGTGAGTATTTTTGCATCTATATTCATAAGGGAAATTGGTCTGAAGTTCTCTATCTTTGTTGGGTCTTTCTGTGGTTTAGGTATCAGAGTAATTGTGGCTTCATAGAATGAGTCGGGTAGAGTAACTTCTAGTTCTATTTTGTGGAATAGTTTGTGCAGAATTGAATTAGATCTTCTTTGAAGGTCTGGTAGAACTCTGCACTAAACCCATCTGGTCCTGGGATTTTTTTGTCTTGGAGACTATTAATAACTGCTTCTATTTCTTTAGGGGATATGGGACTGTTTAGATCATTAACTTGATCCTGATTTAACTTTGGTACCTGGTATCTGTCTAGAAATTTGTCCATTTCGTCCAGGTTTTCCAATTTGTTGAGTATAGCCTTTTGTAGAAGGATCTGATGGTGTTTTGGATTTCTTCAGGATCTGTTGTTATGTCTCCCTTTTCATTTCTGATTTTGTTAATTAGGTTGTTGTCCCTGTGCCCTCTAGTGAGTTTAGCTAAGGGTTTATCTATCTCATTGATTTTCTCAAAGAACCAACTCCTCGTTTGGTTAATTCTTTGAATAGTTCTTCTTGTTTCCACTTGGTTGATTTCACCCTTGAGTGGGGGATCCTGTTTGGGTCCTTGCGGGTGTCCGGAGACTCCCCCAGCCAGGAAATCCGGTGCTGCAGTGGACTGGAAGGGACTTGTGCCTCTTTTGATGATCTTAACTTTATCCACTTGTCCTTACCAATTAAGGACTAGACTCATGGTTTTTTAGACTTGAGTTAGAGAACAAGTCAACTTAGATGGGGATCTATCATGATCATGAGTAATTTTTAGTAGTAGATATATTTTTCCCATTTCACCTTGCAGATGACTGTGCTGTGCTCCCAAATGATTAGCTTACCGTTTCATAATATAATCAGATTACTTTAAATAGGTAAAAAAAAAATCACATTATTTCTGACAGGGACATAGAACTTTTGAAAAAAAAGGCATTATCCAATTTTAAAATACCAATATTTCAACAAGTAAACAATAAAAAAAAAATAAGATTAGATCCTGAGATCAAAGATACTTTTGTGTGTAAGATATTCTATTTTGTTAAACTTTCTAATTTCAAGATATATATATGATTTCTATTCTACCGTTAAGCTATCTCAATGGAAAAAAATTGAGAAATCTTGTTTTAGAGCTTGTTTATAGTTCTAAATAATTTATTTCTCTGAAAAGTTTTTTTTCTCTTTCTTTCTTTCTTTCTTTCTTTCTTTCTTTCTTTCTTTCTTTCTTTCTTTCTTTCTTTCTTTCTTTCTTTCTTTCTTTTGAGGCAGGCCTCCCTTTGTCCCTTTGTTGCCCCAGCTGCCCTAAAATCTCTATGTAGATAAGGCTGGCCTCACACTCATATAGATATGCCTGCTTCTGTCTCCCAAGTACTGTGATTAAAGACATGTACCACTGCCATATTCTAGGACACCCAGAGCTATTCAGAAAATCCCTGTCTCAAAACAAAACAAAACTAAACCAAAAAACAAAACAAACAAACAAACAAAAATGGGATAACAACAAAATGTATGTGGCATGATACCTGCCTTATAGTTTTTCTGGTTTGAGACTATCTTGCTTTGTAACCCTGGGTAGACTAGCACTTACTAGGTAAATCAGCCTGGCTTCTAACATTATGCAATTTTACTACCTTTGCCTCTCAAGTACTGGGATTGCTTATACCTAGGAAAAACAACACAAACTTAAATTTTAATTGTCAAAAACACTAAAAATTTCCAGACTTCTAAGAATGAGAACACAGACAGTTGTAACTACATTCATTTATTTCTTCAGTAGCCCAGACAAACATGGAATTAGCCACATAGTCAGACAAGCTTCAAACTCATGATTACGTAGCCTCCTAAATGCTAGGGATTTAAATGTCAGCTTAGTTTGGAGTTTGGCATCAAATGTCCAGAGTTCATATATAGAACTGTTGAGACTGTGCATTTGGTAACTCGTTTGTCTTCTTCTATCTTCTTCCTCCCTTTTCTTTTTCTTTAAACTATTTTTTAAATGCAACTCAAACTTTAAATAAAATTAGTTATATATGTATATGATTACACTGTAGCTGTCTCCAGACACACCAGAAGAGGGTATTGGATCCCATACTGATGGCTGTGAGCCACCATGTGGTTGCTTGGAATTGAACTCAGGACCTCTGGAAGAGCAGTCAGTGCTCTTAACCACTGAGCCATCACTCCATCCCCTTCCTCCCTTTTCTTGTCTTTGTTCTTTTATTTTTATCTGAGCTTGGTTAAAAAAAAATAGAAAAAAGAACTGCTCAGTGGAGCGGGGCTGATAGCTTTGATTGTAGTCAGTAAAGACAGGATATTAATTGAGGCATACATACACATATAAAGGAAAGGGAAAAAAATGAGCCATAGAAGTCACCCAAATGCAAATGTTTCAGATAAATATGTAAGCATGCCTTGTAAAATTAAGAGCAATATTGCAATACTATCTGTATGATAAATAATTTCCCAATTTGGAGTACAGCACAGTAGTTTTCAGCTTATTCTTAAAGTTGTACACCTTCATCACCCTTTTGGAATTTTTTCTAACAGGAAGACTTCATTCATTAACAGGTACTTGCCATTGCTCTCCAACCACTCCAAACTTTAGGAAACCATTACTCGATAAGCAACATCTATAAGGTTTGCTTATTTTGGAAATACCATATAAATCAGTCTCATCTCAGAATATATGTCATTTTGTGTCTTTCTTGTTTCATTAAAGTTAATTATTGTAGTGCCTTTCTACATTGTAGTATGTCTCAGTATTAATTTGTTTTTGAATATATGTTATTCCATTATATGTGGGTATATTATTTTATTTATACTTTCTCTTGTTTTTGGGCATTTGAATTGCTTTCATACTTCAGCTATTATTTAATTTGTAATTAAGACATAAACTATTATATTTAATTATGGAATTTTTATAATTAATTTTTATCTACCCACACCTCCTCTAGTAGTCTATATCTTTTTTTTACTCCCTTGTACCCTTCCATCTATAGTAGCTTTTTAGAAAAATACTTTTATTTTTTGGGATTATGAGTGCAACATTTCTTCATTTCCTTTTCTTTCTCCAAATTTCAGGGTGTAAAGACTATGAGGCCTCAACTCTATCCAAAGGACCACAGGCAAATAAGGAATGTTGAGAGTGGGAGAATTAGTTCTCCCCTGGGAAGACGGAGCCCCACCTGGATATCTTGTCACCTAATGGAGATTCCAGTACCAGGAAAGGGTTATTTCTAATTGATAAGTTGGCCAAAGGAGTCCCATGGGAACCCCCAAGCCACCCATAATAATGCCAAGACAATAGCACAATAATTCTGTTTACAAACTGGTGGCAAGGCCCCATTGCTGAAGACAACACCTACACAAGTCATTAAACATGGAGAAATCAAGCTACTGCCTACATAGCTACATACTGGCTAGTATCCTTGATACAGGAAGGTACTCTTTGCACTATCAAAACAGAAAGGGAAACACCAGCACAGCTACAAACCTTTGGTTGATAATGATATCCTGCCTGTAAGATATGCTAGTGAAATAATAGCATAAAGCTTGTGGGAAAAAACAACCAATATCTGATTTGACATAAGACCCAATCAGTGAGATGGAACCCATATAAGATGCTATTTAGGTGACACAGAACTTGAGACTAAATAGCACAGGGCCCTAGGGTAAAATCAAATAATGTCAGTCAGTCAGTCAGTCAGTCAGTCAGTCAGTCTACCAGTAAGTAAGTAAATACACTAACAAATAAAACATAGCAATAAAAATGACTCCCAATGATATTCTGCCATATCATAGATCAGTGCCTTGTCCAGATATCATCAGAGAAGCTTACCCATTGTACCAGATGGGGACAAATACAAAACAGATTGAGACCCACAGCAAGACAGTGTGCACAGAGTGAGAGAGACTTTGGAACACTCAGCCCTGATAGGATGTCTCCATCAAGTTCCTCATTTCAAGGATCAGGGAACCCTGCAGAAGATGAGGTAGAAACAGCATAAGAGCCACAGGGGAGGAAGACACCAAGGAAACAGGGCCCTCTAAATCAACAGAATTGACATACGTATGAACTTACAGAGACTAAAGCAGAATGCACAGGGTTTACAGAGATCTGTACCAGATGGAGTTCTAGAGCTGAAAGAACACATGCTTCCATCCCTAACCCAGAAGCTTTTCCCAACAGATAACCACTTGCAAATGAAAAATTAGTACTTTCTTTCAAGGCTGTCTCACTGTGGAAACAAACTACTCTTAAGTTACATGCCCAGCAGTAGACAACCAGAAGAAAACTCAATGCCATTTTTTGGAAATTTATGTCTCAAAATGTTGTTTTGGGCCTTAAAAATAAAAGTTATTTTTAAATTTTAATTTACCTTTTAATTTTACTTACTTATATTCTCTCTCTCTCTCTCTCTCTCTCTCTCTCTCTCTCTTTCACTTTGTCTCCCTCCCTCTCTCCTTCTGTTTTTATCCTACAGGTTCTTTGCATATATATTATAACATTATGTTTTGTGTTTTTATGAGATTCTAGAGTGTATGGATGAATAAGCCTCTATGTCATTGTCTGTTTCTTGTACCTGTTCTTTGGCTCCTTTTCTTCTCTGTGTTTGTTTTGTCTTATATCTGTGTGTTAGTTTTGGTTTTATTTTATTTATTATATTGTCTCTTAGAAGCCCATTTATTTTCTAAGGAGAAATAGAAAGGGAAAAGACGCAGAATGTAGGGAGGAACTGAGGAAACTGAGAGAGGGTGAATTATAATCAGAATATTATGTTTAAAACAAATGTATTTTCAAAAAAGGGAAAATAACAAAAATCTTTTAAAAGTGAAAACTGGATGAGCAAGCCATGATGAACAAGCCAGTAAGCAGCATCCTTCCATGGCCTCTACATCAGTTCCTGTCTCCTATCTTCTGCCCTGCTTGAGTTCTTGCCTTTCTTCAGTGATGAACAGTGATGTGGAAGTGTAATTCTAATAAACTTTTCCTTCCCAATAGTTTTTGATCATGTATAAATGTATCTTTTATTCACCACATGTAATTGTTGTCTCATAGGCTTCCTACTGAATAAACTCAACCATTTCTGAACTGACTGCTTAGTTCAACTCAGCTGTTATAGCTCAAAACTCTCCTCCAAGTTAACTGATTTAATCAGGCTTCTTTCATCTTCTCACTGAATTAGTCTTCTTGGCCTCAAACTAACTCTGTCACTTTGTTCTAATCATTTGACTCCTCTTAATATTCTGTTGTCAATAGCCTCTGCTGACTTGCATTGAATTGAATAACTTCAGGAACGAACTCAAGTGTACTGCACTGCACTGCAATCACTGCAATGACTCCCAACTGATGACTGATTCAATTCCCAACTCACTGATTCCCAAATGACTGAACTTCCAACTCACTAAACTGAACAGACTAACAAACTGTCTGTACCAAACTGAACTCTGAACTGAACTGAGCTCTTTCTCCCTCACTGCTATTAAGTAGTCTTTGTGCGAGTAGGGCATATCCTATCTCTGACTCATTCTGTTAGTTTGTCTGTCCCTCAATTAGAGTTCAATGTTTGGGAGTAAAGGTATGTGACATGTCTGCATTCCAGCCAGTTCATGTCTTTGGATGTGATCCCTTGTCAGAGCAGCCATGTTGCTAGATTAAAATTCTTCTACAATCATGGTGTCTTGTCATAGTAATAGAAACCCTAAGACAGTTATCCAATGACAAATGGTTAACCCTGAAAATATACTTATAAGCAATATTATATAGACTGAGCAGATTGCATTTATACACTTAGAAATATATACATAGGCCTTTTAAACTTTTTCCATGTCATATTTATTTTCTTAGCTTTTCCCCGCTTCCTCCACGCCTTCCCTCCTCTCTCATGGTTATACTTCCAGCTCCATGACAGATACCCCTATATACATTTCTATAAACATTAAAAGCTAAAATCCACATGTGAGAGAGGACATATAATGTGTCTCTTAGCTCTACTACACTCAATATATTATCTAGTTCTATTCATTTTCCTGAAAATTTCATAAATAAATAAATAAATAAATAAATTCCATTCTGTGAATATACCATTTCACTGTCTATTCATCTGTTGAGGAATAAATACTATGCTGCTTTTGTTTTCTTGGTATTGTAAATAGAGCAACAATAAACATGGACATACGAGTACCTCTGTGATAGGATGAAGAATGTTATATTATGGACTTCTAGCACCTCTAGCTACCCCTCTCTCCCCAAAATGAAGGCATGCTATCATATAGAACCTTGGAACAAAGAACTGAATGGTGCCTGCTATGACAGAGCACTTAGGCCTCAATGTATATGGAAGGAAGGAAGTCTAGTTCTTGGCCCTTGCAAAACCAAGATGAGTTTATTTTCCTACCTAATAGCTGCCTCCATGCCCACTGCTCTTGAAATTAGTGTAGGTATTAGTAATAGTTGCACTACCAACATTCATATACAAAGTTTGTGTGGGTATACAAGAATTGATAAATTGCTTTTCCAAGTTGCATAATAGTTCATATTCCCAGCAGCAATGCACAGTGATTACAGTTTCTACAGTATCACTAACATCTGGTTTCCATTGTTTATTGTAGAAGAACTAGAAATAGTATCTCAGTATGGCTTCTACTTACATTTCATATGGCTCATGTGCCTGCACACCTTTTCATGTGCTTACTGAGCATCTAATGGCTCTAGAATAATGGCTGTATTTACCTAATTTTTATTGTTATTATACTTTTATTATTTATGAATAATTACCATTTAAAAGTTTTCTTTAAACTAGCCAGTCACTAGTCTAGATTAGATACTTGAGGGATTAGCATCAATTTCCTTTCTTTGGTACACACTATGTTTTCCTTTTGATGAAGTACTTTTTCCCCACAGTACACTGATTTAATGAGTCTATATTAGTCCAATTTTCTAAGAGAGAGGTATGCAAATAAAACAGTCTAGGCTAAAAATACTCTTCCCCATAAAGACTCATATCACCCGAGTCTTGCTATTCCTGTCTACAGGATTTCCCTCCACTCGCTCTGACACACACACAGTCCATTGTTAATTTACTGGTTTCTGTGATTGCTATAGGATACACACACACACACACACACACACACACACATTTTCACATCTAAGTATTTGGAGTTGAGATCTAAATATAAGAGAGAAGATGCAGTGCTTGTCTTTCTGGGTCTTTGTTACCTCCCTTAATATGGTCATTTCTAGCCTCATCCATTAACCTACAAAGTCCATGATTTCTTTGTTTCTTTGAAGCTGAATAGTATTCCATAATGTATATATGCACTACATTTTCATTATCTATCTGTTGAAGGACATTTAGCATTTGATTTGTTTCCATTTCCCGATATTGTGACTAGAGCAGCAATGACTACGACTGAGCAAATATCTATAAAGTACGATGTTGAGTCTTCTGGGAATATGGCTTTTTTTTTAAAGTTTTTAATGTTATGTTTTATAAGAATTCTTCAGTACAGGGCTGGAGAGATGGCTCAGCAACTAAGAGCACTGACTGCTCTTCTGAAGGTCCTGAATTCAAATCCCAGCAATCACATGGTGGCTCAAAACCATCCGTAATGAGATCTGATGTATAGCAAGACTCTTCTGGTGTATCTAAAGACAGCTACAGTGTACTTATATATATAAATAAATAAATCTTAAAAAAATATTTTAAAAGGCAAAATCTAAAAAAGAAAACAAAAAAGAAATCTTCAATACATGTTTAAAAAACATATATTGGATTCTTTGGCACATATTTATCAAGTACTTACACATAACAGCTCCTATTCTAGGCTATTTAATGGAGCCCTTTTAAGTGATACTATTTGAAGATGGAGTCACTGAAAGATGATTTGTTTATGAAGGCAATGTCCCAATGAATTAAATGAGTGATCTCATAAACCAAGTGCAGACAAAAAGAGACTGGAGAGACTTCTTTGTTCTGATCTGCAATATGAGGTCACAACAAAACCTGCTGTCCTTGTGCTAAGAAATGGGTGCCCCAAACAGGGAAAAAAATTCTTGAATAGAACAGCAATGGCTTGTGCTATAAGATCGAGAATCGACAAATGGGACCTCATAAAATTGCAAAGCTTCTGTAAGGCAAAAGACACCGTCAATAAGACAAAAAGGCCACTAACAGATTGGGAAAGGATCTTTACCTATCCTAAATCAGATAGAAGACTAATATCCAATATATATAAAGAACTCAAGAAGGTGGACTCCAAAAAATCAAATAACCCCATTAAAAATGGGGTGTACAGCTTACAAGAATTCTTACCCGAGGAATACTGAATGGTTGAGAAGCACCTGATAAAATGTTCAGCATCCTTAATCATCAGGGAAATGCAAATCAAAACAACCCTGAGATTCCACCTCACACCAGTCAGAGTGGCTAAGATAAAAAATTCAGGTGACATCAGATTTTAGCGAGGATGTGGAGAAACAGGAACACTCCTCCATTGTTGGTGGGATTGCAAGCTGGTACAACCACTCTGGAAATCAGTCTGGCGGTTCCTCAGAAAATTGAACATAGTATTACCTGAGGATCCCGCAATACCTCTTCTGGGCATATATATCCAGAAGATGTTCCAACTGGTAATAAGGACACATGCTCCACTGTGTTCACAGCAGCCTTATTTATAATAGCCAGAAGCTGGAAAGAACCCAGATGCCCCTCAACAGAGGAATGGATACAGAAAATGTGGTACATTTACACAATGGAGTACTATTCAGCTGTTAAAAAGAATGAATTTATGAAATTCCTAGGCAAATGGATGGACCTGGAGGGCATCATCCTGAGTGAGGTAACCCAATCACAAAAGAACTCAAATGATATGTACTCACTGATAAGTGGATATTAGTCCAGAAACTTAGTATACCCGAGATATAAGATACAATTTGCAAAACACATGAAACTGAAGAAGAACGAAGACCAAAGTGTAGACACTTTGCCCCTTCTTAGAATTGGGAACAAAACGCCCATGAAAGGAGTTATAGAGACAAAGTTTGTAGCTGAGACAAAAGGATGGACCATCTAGAGACTGCCATATCCAGGGATCCATCCCATAATCAGGCTCCAAACGCTGACACCATTGCATACTCTAGCAAGATTTTGTTGAAAGGATCCTGATATAGCTGTCTCTTGTGAGACTATTCTGGGGCCTAGCAAACACAGAAGTGGAAGCTCACAGTCAGCTATTGGATGGATCACAGCACCCCCAATGGAGGAGCTAGAGAAAGTACCCAAGGAGCTAAAGGGACCTGCAACCCTATAGGTGGAACAACATTATGAGCTAACCAGTACCCCGGAGCTCTTGACCCTAGCTGCATATGTATCAAAAGATGGCCTAGTAGGCCATCACTGGAAAGAGAGGCCCATTGGACATGCAAACTTTATATGCCCCAGTGCAGGGGAACGCCAGGGCCAAAAAGTGGGAGTGGGTGAGTAGGGGAGTGAGGGGGAGGGTTTGGGGGACTTTTGGGATAGCATTGGAAATGTAAATGAGGAAAATACCTAATAAAAAATATTAAAAAAAAAAGAAAATTCAGTTTCCTCCAAGGGAAATGGTTTCTTTCGATGTTCATTGTCTCATAATATCATGTCAGGCCATCTTTAATATTTTTTTTTAATTTTTATTTTTAATGTTAATTTAATTTAAATTTGTTTTATTTTATATATTTTAAAATTTTATCTTATTTTTAATTCTTATTATTTTTTCTGTCTTTTTACCCTGTAGGTCCTCTAGATGGGTAGATAGGTAGAGAGATAAATAGATATGTAGATAGATAGATAGATAGATAGATAGATAGATAGATAGATAGATAATGTAGAGATATATAGATGCTTCCAGTTTTGTGTTTTATAGGATTCCTACATGTGTGAATGAGTTTATCTCTGTGTCAATACCTGTGTGTTATGTCTTTTCTTAGCTCTTCTGTTTGTTTTGTCCTATTCTGGAATGTTAGTCTTTTATTGTATTATATTTTACTCTTTTTTTTTTTTTTTGGTCTTGCATTCTTTTTTGTTTTTTTTTTTAATATGTTTTTATTACCTATTTTCCTCAATTACATTTCCAATGCTATCCCAAAAGTCCCCCATACCCTCCCCCCTACTCCCCTACTCACCCATTCCCACTTTTTGGCCCTGGCGTTCCCCTGCACTGGGGCATATAAAGTTTGCATGTCCAATGGGCCTCTCTTTCCAGTGATGGCCTACTAGGCCATCTTTTGATACATATGCAGCTAGGGTCAAGAGCTCCGGGGTACTGGTTAGCTCATAATGTTGTTCCACCTATAGGGTTGCAGGTCCCTTTAGCTCCTTGGGTACTTTCTCTAGCTCCTCCATTGGGGGTGCTGTGATCCATCCAATAGCTGACTGTGAGCATCCACTTCTGTGTTTGCTAGGCCCCAGCACAGTCTCACAAGAGACAGCTATATCAGGGTCCTTTCAACAAAATCTTGCTAGTGTATGCAATGGTGTCAGCGTTTTTAGGCTGATTATGGGATAGATCCCTGGATATGGCAGTCTCTAGATGGTCCATCCTTTTGTCTCAGCTCCAAACTTTGTTTTTGTAACTCCTTCCATGAGTGTTTTGTTCCCAATTCTAAGAAGGGGCAAAGTGTCTACACTTTGGTCTTCGTTCTTCTTGAGTTTAATGTGTTTCACAAATTTTATCTTATATCTTGGGTATTCTAAGTTAAAAATTAGAAATTAAAAATTAAAAATAATATAACATTTAAAAACATAAAATAAAACAAATTTAAATTAAATTAACATTAAAAATAAAAAGTAAAAAAAATATTAAAGATGGCCTGACATGACATTATGAGACAATGAACATCTAAAGAAACCATTTCCCTTGGAGGAAACTGAATTTTCATTTGCATGTTTTTATCAATTAGAGATAGTTCTAAGTTAGGAATAGGCTTATGTGTTCATTTCCCCTTTTAGCTATAGGACCTTATCTGGTGTAAGCCCATGCAGGCTCTGTGCATGATTTCTCCATCTCTGCAAATACATATGTGTGTTGTTCTTATTGATTTAGAGGTCTTTGCTCCCTTGATGTAGTTCACCCGGACCCCCCCCCCCTGCATTTACACCCTTTCTTCGTCTTCTTCTGCAGGGTGCCCTGAGATGAGGAATTTGATGGAGACATCCTATCAGGCCTGAGTGTTCCAAGGTCTCTCTCACTCTGCACAATGTATGGCTGTTACTCTTTTGGTATTGTTTCCATCTGCTGCAGGAGTGAACTTCTTTGATGATGTCCGCATAAGGCACTGATCTATGAGTAAAGCACAATGTCATTAAGAGTCAATTTATTGCTACATTCATTCAGTAGAACAGTAGTTTGGGGGTTTACCCTAGGTCCCAGGGATTCGTCTTAGGTTCTTAGTCTCCTATACAGCACAATCAATCAATCAAACAAACAAACAAACAAACAAGCAAAAGTTTTAATAAAGAAGAGAAGCCCCTTGTTCTTGCAAACTTCATATGCCCCAGTACAGTACAAGGGAAAGCCAGGGCCAAGAAGTGGGAGTGGGTGGGTAGGGGAGCAGGGCAGGGGAAGGGTATAGGGGACTTTTGGGATAGCATTTGAAATGTAAGTGAAGAAAGTATCTAATAAAAAATTGAAAAAAAAAAAGATTTGACAATGAGACAAAAGGGGAGTGAGGAAAACAGTTAAATTTTACTTTATTTTTATTGGATATTTTCTTTCTTTACATTTCAAATGTTATCCCCTTTTCCCGGTCCCCCCCCCCAAACCTCTTATTCCACCCCCACCCCCCTGCTTCTATGAGGGTGTTCCCCCACCCAACCACCCATCCATTCCCACCTCCTTCCCTGGCATTCCTCTATACTGGGGCATCAGACCTTCACAGGACCAAGGGCCTCTCCTCCTATTGATGCCTGACAATGCCATCCTCTGCTACATATGCAGCTGGAGCCATGAGTCCCTGCATGTGTACTCTTTGGTTTGTGGCTTAGTCCCTGGTAGCTATGGAGAGTCTGGTTGGTTGATATTGTTTTGCTTCCTATGGGGTTACAAACCCTTCGGCTCCTTGGGGCCTTTCTCTAACTCTTCCATTGAGGAGCCTGTGCTCAGTCCAATGCTTGACTGTGAGCATCTGCCTCTGTATTTGTCAGGCTCTGGCAGAACCTCTCAGGAGACAGCTATATCAGACTCCTGTCAGCAAGCACTTGTTAGCATCCACAACAGTGTCTGGGTTTGGTGACTTTCTATAGGATGGATCCCCAGGTGGGGCAGTCTCTGAATGGTCTTTCCTTCAGTTTCTGCTCCACTCTTTGTCTCCGTATTTCCTCCTGTGAGTATTTTGCGCCCCCCTCCCTTAAGAAGGACCAAAGCGCCCACATTTTGACCTTCCTTTTTCTTGAGGTTCTTGTGGTCTGTGAATTGTATCTTGGGTATTCTGAGCTTTTGAGCTAATATCCATGTATCAGTGAGTCTATACCATGTGTGTTCTTTTGTGACTGGGTTACCTCACACAGGATGATATGCTCTAGCTCCATCCATTTACCTATTTGCCTAAAAGTTTCATGAAGTCATTTTTAATATATGATATTCACACTTTGGTGTTCTTTCTTCTTGAGTTTCATGTGTTTTGCAAATTGTATCTTGGGTATTCTAAGTTTCTGGGCTAATATCTACTTATCAGTGAGTGCATATCATGTGAGTTCTTTTGTGATTGGGTTACCTCACTCAGGACGTGGACACTTCGCCCCTTCTTAGAATTGGGAACAAAACACCCCTGGAAGGAGTAACACAGACAAAGTTTGGAGCTAAGATGAAAGGATGGACCATCCAGACACTGCCCCACCCTGGGATCCATCCCATAATCAGCCACCAAACCCAGACACTTTTGCATATGCCAGCAAAATTTTGCTGAAAGGACCCTGATATAGCTGTCTCTTGTGAGGGTATGCCAGTGCCTGGCAAACACAGACGTGGATGCTCACAGTCAGCTATTGGATGGAACACAGGGCCCCCAATGGAGGAGCTAGAGAAAGTACCCAAGGAGCTGAAGAGGTCTGCAACTCCATAGGTGGAACAACAATATGAACTAACCAGTACCCCCAGAGCTCATGTCTCTAGCTGCATATGTAGCAGAAGATGGCCTAGTCAGCCATCATTGGGAAGAGAGGCCCCTTGGTCTTGCAAACTTTATATGTCCCAGTGCAGGGGAACACCAGGGCCAAGAGTTGCGAGTGGGTGGGTAGGGGAGCGGGGCGGGGGAGAGGGTATAGGGGACTTTAGGGATAGCACTTGAAATGTAAATGAAGAAAATACCTAATAAAAATTGGAAAAATATATATGATATTCAAAAATACTGTAAAAATGTATTTGCTTCATTAAATTTTGTGAAGAAGTTTAATGAGTGATATGTAGAGACTTGATAGAAAGATAACAGGCAGGTTTTAATTGCAGGTAATGAATTCCAGTCACTAGTGTACACTAACAATGGATGGAGAGGTTATTATTAAATGAAACAGGTCTGAAATCTGGAAAATTACACTTTTTTTCCTTCGCTTACTAGTGAGCAGATGTTTATGTTTGCCATAGAATTTTCCTGAAGCTATTTTTTTTTAAATTGGATACTAACATTAGATTAAAAAAAAAAAACAACACTATTTGGTCTCTGTGTTTCTATTTACAAGTGTGTTTGTTCTCAATCTTAAGAGTCTGTAGTCATTAGTGTTTTCTGCCAACTTGCTTACCTTCCTTGAAGCCAACAGCATTGCATCCAGGAGCTATTCAGAATCCAGCCTTTTACTTTGTTACCTCTTGGCCCAAAGCTCCATAGCTCATGTGTACTCTTGCCTCAGAGATCTTGACAAATCAGACAAGTGTCTAGCCCATTTTACAATTTAGTTGGTCTAGTCCTGCCTGTGTGCTTTACCACCTGACACTCCTCATCCTGAATAAACAGTTCAGTGACCTATTGGCTTTGTCATTGTTTGCTTGCCTGGGAAGGAAAGATTTTTAATAGCTTCTACTGACGCAGAACTGAGCTGTACCTGACTTCCTATACCACCAGACAAAGCTGATGAATACATCTCCCTCTGTAGTCCTTGAAGTACGGATATGGCAAGCAGCTGGAGTCAAAGATGAAGGACAGATTAGAGGAACTGAAGAATCATGTTTACCACAGAAGAGTCTCTTCAGAGTTGGATGACACCTTGATGTTTGACAACCATGCTTTTGAAAAGACTGAAACAAACTCTATAGAAGAGTTTTTACAGGAAGTGGCTGAGCTGTCTCTGGCACTGACAGAGTTAGAAGGGCTGTCTCAGTTAATAGACAAGAAGCAGCAAGGTGTCCTGTGTTGTACCACAGAGGAGAGTGTGTTCAAGGAGAAGAATGAATTGAACATCATAAAGGCCTCCTTTGCTAGCCAAGCCCGACTCATTCAGCCTCAGCTAAGTGCCATGCAGCATGAATTGGCCACAGACTGTAAGTACTGGAGGGCTGAGCACCGCATTCGTCAGAGCCAGCTCTCTTTTCTCCTTAGTCATTACAGTGGCATCATCAGCCACCACTATGCCTGTGAGACTCAGAATATGGTCAAGCTGAAGGAGAAGATGGTAAGACAGGCTGAACTAGCTGGGGTGAAGCTCCAGGAAGAGGACCTGGAGAAACTGGTGGCTAACCCTGTGCCTCCTCAAATTGTGGGTCGTGATCTAGATGTTTTGAAGGCTAAGCAGGGCCTGGCTTTGGCTGAAGTACGTAACCAGCAGCTGCTGGACCTGGAGTGCCAGATCAGTGAATTGCGTACCATCTTCTTCCAAATAGAAACATTCATCTCAGAACAGCAAGAGCTGCTGGATAGCATTGAGTACAACATTTTGCACACCCAGGACTATGTTGAACAGTCAAATGAGACAGTGAAGAAAGCCCTTAAATATAAGCATCAATCACGTTTTTTGATGGTAATATCAACGGTTGCAGGTCTTTGTGCCTGTTGTTCTTGCTTGTCCTGTATCACTGGGCTTGCGCATTGAGCAGGAAATATGTGTTCTGGTGTAGTGAGTAATTGCTGAAGAACAAATATATTGTTTTGGTACATAACTTTAAGGCTAGCATTGCAAATAAATGGGTGGCAACATCTGTGCTGACAAATCTACTGTGACTTGTCTGTCTGTTTTCTTAAAGGCAGCAAGCGGTAAATAGGCTATTTGACTGTGTTTTACTCATTGTTGTTCAATGTGTTACATTTAAAGAAAACACTGCCTCTGCCAGACACTGTTGCTCAGAAATTAGTGTTTTCTTCTTTTCTAAAGCTGCTTGCTTTAGGTTCAAGAATGATTAGTGCTTTATGAAAATACATATATTCCCTTCTAAGGGAATAACAAACAAAGAATGAGGCATATTACACTGCCTTACTTTCCTTTTTCTTTTCTTTTCTTTTTTTTTTTTGGATTCTATTATTTTTATTAGATATTTCTTCATTTACATTTCAAGTGCTATCTCCTTTCCTAGTTTCCTCTCTGAAAGTCCCCTATACCCTCCCCCAGTCCTCCTCCCTAACCCACCTACTCCCGCTTTCTTACACTGCCTTACTTTCTATTGCTGTCATTAAAACACCATAGCCAAGGCAAGTTATAAAACATTTACTTTTAATTTGGAGTCAGTGGCTTTATAAAGCTAAAGTCATGACCATCATAATCATCGTGGTAGGGATCATGACAGTATGCAGATAGGAAGCATGGGACCAGAGAAGTTGTTGAGAGCTCACATCTAGAGGCGCTACTGTAAGGCAGAAAGAGCTAACTTGTAATGGCTGGGCTTTTCAAACCTCAAAGTCCACCCTCAGTGACACACCTCCTCTAACATGGCCACACTTCCTCCAACATGGTCATGCCTCCTATTCCTTCCCAAACTGTTTCACTAAATGGGGACCAAGTACTTAAATATATGATTCTATGGGGGTCATTCTCATTCAAACCACCTTACACACCCAAACTTCAATATAGCAATTCAGGCATACCAGATGGTGAAGTGCGATGCAACAGATACCAGGAAGAGGAAGATTGCAAAAATTGATTAAACGAGTATCACTAAGGTGAGTTGAAAGAGTGGATGATGGTGGGCAGAATATTGAGAAAAACTCCAGGAAAGCAGCGCACAAGATTATTTACATGTTCTGTGTACAGATAAGAACACAGGGATGCCAAAAGCAGAAATGAAGCTTGATTAGGAGCCTATCCTTAGCTCAACTGCCATCACACTATTTGTATTTTTATTCATGTAGTAGTAAGTAAAAACACATGATAATAGTATGCATGGAGTTTTGGGCCAGAGGAATTTCTGTGATGTAGATAGAAGTGGGCCCTGATTAGAGGAATTCATGCTCCATGATCAGCCTAAGGTTTAAGAATATTCTGCTTCAGTTACTCACGAGTGACTCAGGACCATGACCAATTTGTCAACCAACTCAGGAGTTTTTCTGATTTAAATAAATGATTTATACATTGAAAAGAATTTTTTGTTTTCTATGAATCATTTCTTTATGATAGTTTCTTAGGAGAAAACAAACTTGTGCATTTTTATCTTCTTGATTCAAGAGCAGCAGAGTCTATAGCCAAAACCTCCTTTTCTCTGAATGCCTGCCTAAATGACCTTTTAAAGTTTTACTAATCAAGAGAGTACTGTCATCAGTGTTTTTTATTAGTTCAGTTAATGTCACTCATGTTGCATAAAGAAATTCATTTCAAAGGAGAAGGTGCTGATAAAATTAGAACAGTTTCAGTAATCCTTTTAAAACAAAATTAAATGGAGTATGAATTCAACATGTATGAGCCTCTTTAAAGGATCCTAAATACCTTTAGACAGACATGGTACAGTTTTGCAATATTTGTTGCAATACTTCATGTACTTGCTGACAGGTGCCTGCCATTCAATTTTTAAAAATTGGAGCTGACTAATTAGATATTTTCTCCTAATTAATGAAGGTAAGCTTTTCAAAAATCACTCCAGTCTTTCTTGTTCCTATTATCCTAGACAAACTCTACCATCAGAAATATCAAGAAATTGATGTTTATATATGCTCATATTATTTACACTAGAATTAATATATTTAAAACTAATTATAATATGTTTTCTTGCATTTTGTGTGTATATTTAGCCATGAAACATGAAGGAATTAATGAGATGCTAACTAGGTAGAATGCTAAGTGTCATATTTCTTGTGGAGTTATTGTTGATGAGTCTTCCACTTATTTCCTTCTGAATACCTGCTTGTTTTCATACTTCTTAATATTATATCACTGAGTATTATTGTTCTTGAGTATATGGCCACTGACCTTGAGAATCAAAAGTGATAGATGAAATTTGTCTGTTTCCAAGAACCATAATATCCCATTATTTATGAAAGGACTCTTACAGACCATTACAGTTGCTACTAGATTTTAAATTTCTGGGGTGGGGGAGGTGTGACCAACATATGAGTGTTTCTGGTTTGGGAGAGGGCCATGGTGAAAGAGGGCTTTGGAAGATAAGGGTCCAGGACTGACTGCACACTTAAATTAAGAGTATAGGGATATTTTTATTTCTGTACTATAATGAACAGGAAAGATCACATATTTGTGAGTTGATGGCTAGCAATTTACCATGTTTCAGTATCATTAAAACACTGTTATATGTATGTCTTTTGAAGATTATGTTATTCCCATTTCATAGATGAGTGAGTCATTATCAAATAAGGAATATGAGATATCCTATATATTATTCCTGTCTAATTTTACTTTGTTTTTTATTTCATTGAAACACATAGGGTGAAAACTTTAGTAAATAAGACTCTTCTGCACCTGGACTATTGGATGTGTGGAAATGTTTGACCTAAATTAACTATATAAAACGTAGAGCTTGGGGTGGGCGGTGGTGGCACACACCTTTAATCCCAGCACTCAGGAGGCAGAGGCAGGTGGATTTCTGAGTTCGAGGCCAGCCTGGTCTACAAAGTGAGTTCCAGGACAGCCAGGGTTATACAGAGAAATCCTGTCTCGAACCCCCCCCCCAAAAAAAAAATAAAATAAAATAAAAAACAAAACAAAACAAAAAGTAGAGCTTGAATTTCTTCACAAATTGCCATTTCACTCTTTCTTTTTCTTTCTCTTTCTCTTTCTCTTTCTTTCTCTTTCCTTCTCTTCTCTCTCTCTCTCTCTCTCTCTCTCTCTCTCTCTCTCTCTCTCTCTCTCTCTCTCTGTCTCTCTCTCTCTCTCTCTCTCCTTCTCTCTTGTTTCAAGACAAGAGTGTCTCTGTGTAGCCCTGGCCATTCTGGAACTCACTTTGTACATCAGGCTGGCCTCAAGTTCAGAGATCTGCCTGGCTCCACCTCCCTATCCTGTGTGCTGGGATTAAAGGTGTGTGCCACCAACTGCCAGAAAACAAACTGCCATATTCACAAGTGAGTTTTTCTAAAGGCCTTCAGATCTCTGTACAAAGTAATTAGTGATGACAAATATTAGCATATGGTACCTTAATTATCAGTGAAGTGAAACCTCCGTTTGTACTTAAAGCTTGAAACCTGAGACTCATTAGGCTTTGCTCATGCTGCTTAAAACTGTGAACTTGGTTTTGTCTTTGCTCAATTAGTTAGCATTAAGTTAATCATATTTAATTTAGAAGTCCCAAGATGGAAGTGAAGTAAAATGAGTGGCCAAGTCTTGTGGGAATGACTAAGAATCACATCTCAGTATTTGTGAGCACAGTGAAGGGAATAAGGGTAATTTTGCAAGATCTTATATAATTGTGAGGGTTTGAGAAGAGGGACTGAAACAGTTAACCAATGGAATAAACACTACAGTGGAAATAATTTCATAGATTCTTTCTCTCCATTGCTTTACTTTCTTATCTGTGGAATGAAGGCATTATTGGAGATGCTTACCAAGTTCATTCCTAGCATATCTAACATTTTTCTCCCTTATTTCTCCAGCAAGAACATCCTCCAACAATTTAAGAAGACTTCTTATATATGCAAACCTTTTACATTTGTACTTTATAACCAGGCACTGTGGATCAATTTTGGGTTAGGGCAACTACTTAAAGTCTTTGCAAAAACATTTTAAAATTTGAAAATACTTGGCATCTCAAAAAAGTTCACATTATTATATGAATTCAGAAGTAGATTAGTGAATAAGAAGCTATTTTTGTTTTATGCAATCCTATTTGCCCATTCTTGATAGAATTTTCTGAGCTCTTAGAGTCCTTTTCAGAAATTCCATGTTTATCTTCATTTACATTGAAGCATTTTACCTATTTCCCTCCACCAGTTCAGAGTCTCAGGTGTTGCATCAAAGTCTTTGTTACAATTTGAATTGCTTTTTTGGTACAGTTTGAGAAACATGGATGTAATTTGTTTCTTTCTTTTTAAATGAATCTAGCTCTAGTCTTCTCTGGGGTGATATTGAGCTCTGCCATACTATCCTTTGAAAAATCTATCTTTTTTCCAATGTGTATTTTTGATAACTGGTGAAAAATTAGATGGCAGTGGCAGGAGTGGTTGAGCTTGCTTGTTACCTCAGAATTTGAAGAGTGAAGGCTAGAGGTTCAGAAGGGTATGGCAAGCCTGATCTACATAGTAATCTGTTTTTAAAATGCCCCAAATTAGGATGTCTGTAGATGTTAATTTTCTTTTTAGATTTGTAAGTATATTCCTTCCATGTATGTATCTGCCACTCTTTGTTTATGATCCTGGCTCTCAAATGTAACTGAGATTATGTGTTGTGATACTGCCAGCATTTATTTCTACATAGAATCATTTTGGTTATTCAAGATAATTTTGCCTCAATATGGATTTTAGGATTTTTTTATAGTTCTTGAATAAATGTCTTTGAAATTTTAATATTGTATTGAGTCTTTTTTTTTTAAGATTTATTTATTTATTATATGTAAGTACACTGTAGCTGTCTTCAGACACTCCAGAAGAGGGCACCAGATCTCGTTACAGATGGTTGTGAGCCACCATGTGGTTGCTGGGATTTGAACTCTGGACCTTTGGAAGAGCAGTCGGGTGCTCTTACCCACTGAGCCATCTCACCAGCTGTATTGAGTCTTTTGATCAATTTGAGCACAGTTATTTTCACAATACTACTGCTAGGATCATGAGAGGAATTTCTATACTCCAGTATCTTCATTTTCTTCTTTTATGTTAAGGCTTTCATTGTAGAAATCTTTCACCTCTTTAGTTAGGTCTATTTGCAGGTACTTAGGCTTATCTGTTGCTGGCCATAGAACTCATGGCTATGTAGATGCTTGACAACTGTTTTAACATTAAGCTGCATCTCCAACTGGTAGCTACTGTGGATAGAGTTGTTTTCATGTTTTCCTTCTTAGAAAATTTATTATCACTATTCTACTAATCATTGCATGTTGATTTTTGTTACCTACTTTGCCTCCTTCAAATTGGTTAGGATTTGACCTGACTGAGGTGGAAAAGGAAGGAAGATAGGACAGATGCACAGGAATAGGGACAGAAAAGATGGGTTGTGCTCACTCTGCTGGAGCATCACTAAGAATGCAGTGAACAAGAACCTCAGCATGCTTCTTATGTACAGTGCAGGGGTAGGTGCTAGATTGTCTTGGTGAGAGGTAGCTCTGTAGGTAGTCTTAGGTTGCAGTCATCTGGGAGGAAGAAGCTGCCATTGCTAGTTTTGGCACACAGGTCAATCCTCCATAACTCAGCAAATCTTTATAATTCACTCCAAGCTTCCTCCATGCCCATTTTATTTCTTTGCTGAAGTTTTCTACCAGACCTGAGAGTTTTCTGGTGAAATACTAAGTATCTTATTTTTAGTCTAAAATCATGCCATCTGTAAATGGATTTTTTTTTGTTGTTGTTTGTTTCTTTTTTTTATACCACGAGTCATAATTTTACTTAGTTTGTAAAACCAAACAATTATCAATTGAGAAGTAATGAAATGTAGTAGAAGGACAAATAAAATATGAAAAAACTAGTAATGTAATTAAAATAGAAAAACAATGTAGACTACAATTGGAAATTCCTGGTACACTGAGAGCAAAGAACTCCTTCCAGCTATAAGCAGCACATTTGAAACTAAAATACACTACTTCTACAAGGACACAGTGAGCATTTTATTAACATGTCAGAATTTATTAACAACTGACATGTCATGCTTTTGTTATAGTCTCACATTTTATTAATATTTTATATTAGGTATATATTTTATTTACATTTCCAATGCTATCCCAAAACTCCTCCACACACTCCCCCCTCACTCCCCTCCCCACTCCCATTTCTTGGCCCTGGCGTTCCCCTGTACTGAGGCATATAAAGTTTGCACGACCAATGGGCCTCTATTTCAAGTGATGACCAACTAGGCCATCTTTTGATACATATGCAGCTAGAGTCAAGAGCTCCGGGGGGTACTGATTAGTTCATAATGTTGTTCCACCTATAGGGTTGCAGATCCCTTTAGCTCCTTGGTTTCTTTCTCTAGCTCCTCCATTGGGGGCCCTGTGATCCATCCAATAGCTGACTGTGAGCATCCACTTCTGTGTTTGCCAGGCACTGGCATAGTCTCAAAAGAGACAGCTATATCTGGGTCCTTTCAGCAAAATTTTGCAAGTGTATGCAATGGTGTAAGCGTTTGGAAGCTGATTATGTGATGGATCCCTGGATATGGCAGTCTCTAGATGGTCCATCCTTTCGTCTGAGCTCCAAATTTGTCTCTGTAACTCCTTCCATGGGTGTTTTGTTCCCAATTCTAAGAAGGGGCAAAGTGTCCACACTTTCATCTTCGATCTTCTTGAGTTACATGTGTTTAGCAAATTGTATCTTATATCTTGAATATTCTAAGTTTCTGGGCTAATATCCATTTATCAGTGAGTACATATCATTTGAGTTCTTTTGTGATTGGGTTACCTCACTCAGGATGATACCCTCCAGGTCCATCCATTTGCCTAGGAATTTCATAAATTCATTCTTTTTAATAGCTGAGTAGTACTACATTGTGTAAATGTACCACATTTTCTGTATCCATTCCTCTGTTGAGGGACATCTGGGTTCTTTCCAGCTTCTGGCTATTATAAATAGGGCTGCTATGAACATAGTGGAGCAAGTGTCCTTCTTACCAGTTGGAACATCTTCTGGATATATGCTCAGGAGAGGTATTGCGGGATCCTCTGGTAGTACTATGTCCAATTTTCTGAGGAAACCCCAGACTGATTTCCAGAGTGGTTATATAGACTTGCAATTCCACCAACAATGGAGGAGTGTTCTTTCTCCACATGCATGCCAGCATCTGCCCTCACCTGAATTTTTGATCTCAGCCATTCTGACTGGTGTGAGGTGGAATCTCAGAGTTGTTTTGATTTGCATTTCCCTGATGATTAAGGATGCTGAACATTTTTTCAGGTGCTTCTCAGCCATTCTGTATTCCTCAGGTGAGAATTCTTTGTTTAAGCTCTGAGCCCCATTTTTAATGGGGTTATTTGATATTCTGGAGTCCACCTTCTTGAGTTCCTTATATATATGGGATATTAGTCCCCTATCTGAGTTAGGATAGGTAAAGGTCCTTTCCCAATCTGTTTTGGCCTTTTTATCTTATTGACGGTGTGTTTTGCCTTGGAGAAGCTTTGCAATTTTATAAGGTCCTATTTGTAGATTCTCAATCTTACAGCACAAGCCATTGCTGTTCTATTCAGGAATGTTTGCCCTGTACCCATATTTTCAAGACTTTTTCCTACTTTCTCCTCTATAAGTTTCAGTGTCTCTGGTTTTATTTGGAGTTCCTTAATCTTCTTAGATTTGACCCTAGTACAAGGAGATAGGAATGGATCAATGCTCATATTTCTACATGTTAACCGCCAATTGTGCCAGCACTATTTGTTGAAAATGCTGTCTTTTTTCCACTGGATGGTTTTTGCTCCCTTGTCAAAGATCAAGTGACCATAGTTGTGTGGGTTCATTTCTGGGTCTTCAATTCTATTCCATTGGTCTACTTGTCTGTCACTATACCAGTACCATGCAGTTTTTATCACAATTGCTCTGTAGTAAAGCTTTAGGTCAGGCATGGTGATTCCACCAGAGGTTCTTTTATCCTTGAGAAGAGTTTTTGCTATCCTAGGTTTTTTGTTATTCCAGATGTATTTGAAGATTGTTCTTTCTAATTCGTTGAAGAATTGAGTTGGAATTTTGATGGGGATTGCATTGAATCTGTAGATTGCTTTTGGTAAGATAGCCATTTTTACTATATTGAATCTGCCAATCCATGAGCATGGGAGATCTTTCCATCTTCTGAGATCTTCTATATTTTTTTTCAGAGAATTGAAGTTCTTATCTTACATATCTGTCACTTCCTTAGTTAAAGTCATGCCAAGGTATTTCATGTGATTTGTGACTATTGAGAAGGGTGTTGTTTCCCTAAATTCTTTCTCAGCCTGTTTATCCTTTGTGTAGAGAAAGGCCATTGACTTGTTTGAGTTAATTTTATATCAAGATATTTCATTGAACCTGTTTATCAAGTTTAGGAATTATCCAGTGGAATTTTTAGGGTCACTTAAATATATTATTATATCATCTCTAAAAAGTGATATTTTGACTTCTTCCTTTCCAATTTGTATCCCCTTCATCTCCGTTTGTTGTTGATTATTCTGGCTAGGACTTCAAGTACAGTGTTGAATAGGTAGGGAGAAAGTGGGCAGCCTTGTCTAGTCCCTGATTTTAGTGGGATTGCTTCCAGCTTCTCACCATTTACTTTGATGTTGGCTACTGGTTTGCTGTAGATTGCTTTTTATCATGTTTAGGTATGGGCCTTGAATTCCTGATCTTTCCAAGACTTTTATCATGAATGGGTGTTGGATTTTTGTCATATTCTTTCTCCACATCTAATGAGATGATCATGTGGTTTTTGTCTTTGAGATTTTTTATGTAATGGATTACTTTGATGGATTTCTGTACACTGAACCATCCCTGCATTCCTGGGATGAAACCTACTTGGTCAGGATGCATGATTGTTTTGATGTGTTCTTGGATTCAGTTAGCGAGAATTTTATTGAGTATTTTTGCATCGATATTCATAATGGAAATTGGTCTGAAGTTCTCAAATGTGTTGGGTCTTTTTGTGGTTTAGGTATCAGAGTAATTGTGGCTTCATAGAATGAGTTGGGTAGAGTACCTTCTGTTTCTATTTTGTGGAATAGTTTGTGAAGAACTGGGTGGGATTAGATCTTCTTTGAAGGTGTGATAGAACTCTGCACTAAACGCATCTGGTTCTGAGCTTTTTTTTTTTTTTTTTTTTGGTTGGGAGACTATTAATGACTGCTTCTATTTCTTTAGGGGATATAGGAGTGTTTACATCATTAACCTGATCTTGATTTAACTTTGGTACCTGATATCTGTCTAGAAAGTTGTCCATTTCAACCAGGTTCTCCAGTTTTGTTGGGTATAGCCTTTTGTAGAAGGATCTGATGGTGTTTTGGATTTCTTCAGGATCTGTTGTTATGTCTCCCTTTTCATTTCTGATTTTGTTAATTAGGGTGCTTTCCCTGTGCCCCCTAGTGAGTCTGGCTAAGGGTTTATTTATCTTGTTGATTTTCTCAAAGAACCAACTCCTCCTTTGGTTAAGTCTTTGAATAGTTCTTCTAGTTTCCACTTGGTTGATTTCACCCCTGTGTTTGATTATTTCCTGCTGTCTACTCCTCTTGGGTGAATTTGCTTCCTTTTGTTCTAGAGCTTTAAGGTGTGTTGTCAAGCTGCTAATGTGTGCTCTCTCTAGTTTCTTTTTGGAGGCATTCAGAGCTATGAGTTTTCCTCTTAGAAATGCTTTCATTGTGTCCCATAAGTTTGGGTATGTTGTGGCTTCATTTTCATTAAACTCTAAAAAGTCCTTAATTTCTTTCTTTATTCCTTCCTTGACCAAAATATCATTGAGAAGAGTGTTGTTCAGTTTCCACTTGAATGTAGGATTTCTATTATTTATGTTGTTATTGAAGATCAGCTTTATTCCATGGTGATTTGCTTGCATGCATGGGACAATTTCAATATTTTTGTATCTGTTGAGGCTTATTTTGTGACCAATTATGTGGTCAATTTTGGAGAAGGTACCATGAGGTGCTGAGAAGAAGGTATATCCTTTTGTTTTAGGATAAAATGTTCTGTAGATATCTGTTTAGATCCATTTGTTTCATAACTTCTGTTAGTTTCACTGTGTCCCTGTTTAGTTTCTGTTTCCATGATGTGTCCATTGGTGAAAGTGGTGTGTTGAAGTCTCCCACTATTATTTTGTGAGGTGCAATGTGTGCTTTGAGCTTTACTCTAGTTTCTTTAATGAATGTGTCTGCCCTTGCATTTGGAGCATAGATATTCAGAATTGAGAGTTCCTCTTGGAAGATTTTAACTTTGATGAGTATGAAGTGCCCCTCCTTGTCTTTTTTGATGACTTTGGTTTGGAATTCGATTTTATTTGATATTAGAATGGCTACTCCAGCTTTTTTCTTCAGACCATTTGCTTGGAAAAATGTTTTTCTGCCTTTCTCTCTGAGGTAGTGTCTGTCTTTTTCCCTGAGATGGGTTTCCTGTAAGCAGCAAAATGTTGGGTCCTGTTTGTGTAGCCAGTCTGTTAGTCTATGTCTTTTTATTGGGGAGTTTAGTCCATTGATATTAAGAGATATTAAGGAAAAGTAGTTGGTGCTTCCTGGTTGTTTTGTTGTTAAAGTTGGCATTCTGTTTTTTTGGCTGTCTTCTTTTAGTTTTGTTGAAGGATTACTTTCTTTCTTTTTCTAGGATGTGGTTTATGTTCTTGTATTGTTTTTTTTTTTTTTCTGTTATTATCCTTTAAAGGACTGGATTCGTGGAAAGATAATGTGTGAATTTGGTTTTGCAGTGGAATACTTTGGTTTCTCCATCTATGGTAATTGAGAGTTTGGCTGGGTATAGTAGCCTGGGCTGGCATTTGTGTTCTCTTAGAGTCTGTATAACATCTTTCCAGGCTCTTCTGGATTTCATAGTCTCTGGTGAAAAATCTGGTGTAATTCTGATAGGCTTGCCTTTATATGTTACTTGACCTTTTTCCTTTACTGCTTTTAATATTCTATCTTTATTTAATGCATTTGTTGTTCTGATTATTATGTGTCAGGATGAATTTCTTTTCTGGTCCAGTCTATTTGCAGTTCTGTAGGCTTCTTGTATGTTCATGGGCATCTCTTTCTTTAGGTTTGGAAGTTTTCTTCTATAATATTTTTTTGAAGATATTTGCTGGCCCTTTGAGTTGAAAATCTTCATTCTCATCAACTCCTATTATCTGTATGTTTGGTCTTCTCATTGTGTCCTGGATTTCCTGAATGTTTTGAGTTAGGATCGTTTTGCATTTTTCATTTTGCATTTTCTTTGATTTTTGTGCTGATGTTCTCTATGGAATCTTCTGCACCTGAGAATCTGTCTTCTATCTCTTGTATTCTGTTACTGATGCTGGCATCTATGGTTCCAAATTTCTTTCCTAGGATTTCTATCTCCTGTGTTGCCTCACTTTGTGTTTTCTTTATTGTGTCTACTTCCCTTTTTAGGTCTAGTATTGTTTTTCATTTCCATCATCTGTTTGGATGTGTTTTCCTATAAGGACTTGCAACTTTTTAGCAGTGTTCTCCTGTATTTCTTTAAGGGATTTATTAAAGACATTCTTGATGTCTTCTATCATCATCATGAGATATGCCTTTAAATCCTGGTATAGGTTTTCCGGTGTGTTGGGGTGTGCTGGACTGGCTGAGGTGGGAGTGCTGGGTTCTAATGATGTTGAGTGGTCTTGGTTTCTGTTAGTAAGATTCTTATGTCTGCCTTTTGCCATCTGGTAAACTCTGGAGTTAGTTGTTATAGCTGTCTCTGGTTAGAGCTTGTTCCTCTCCTGTTTCTGTTTTTCTCTACCAGCACACCGGGGAGACTAGCTCTCTCCTGAGTTTCAGTGGTCAGAGCACTCTCTGCAGGCAAGCTCTCCTCTTCAGGGAAGGTGCACAGATATCTAGCATTCAGACTTGCCTCCTGGCAGAAGATGAAGGCCCGAAGCATGACCTGTCCCAGAAGCTGTTAGCTTCTGTAGTCCACACTCTCACCTCTGCAGACTAGTTTCGAAAGAGTCTGGGAACCAAGATGTCTTCCGCAGATGCTCCTTTTTTCTTTTTTATTCATATTCCCTTTTATTTCTTTCACATGATATATTGCTCTCAATCATATAATTGAGAATTATTTGATTAAGAATGGAAAGAGTGGGCACCTTCTCTTGTTCCTGATTTTAGATGAACTGCTCTCATTTTCTCCCATTTAGCACAGTGTTGATTTGTCATATATAGCCTTATTTATGTTGAAATGAGGTCATTGTGTTGCTAATTTTTTTCAGTTTATAACCCTTAAGGGACAGTGAACTTTATTAAAGACAAGTTTGTATATATTGGAACAATTATTTGATTTTTGTCCTTTGTCCTTATACCTATTTATGTGCTCTATTAAACTGGTTGATTATGAATGTTAAATCATCTTTGCATCCTTAGAGCAAACATATTTGGTCATGGCATATGATGTCCGTAGCATGTTTTCAAATTTTGTTTGTATTTAATTGAGAACATTTGCCTCTATGTTCATGAGGGAAATTGGACAAGAAATTTTTTTAAAGATTTATTTATTTATTATATGTAAGTACACTGTAGCTGTCCTCAGATACTCCAGAAGAGGGCATCAGATTTCGTTACGGATGGTTGTGAGCCACCATGTGGTTGCTGGGATTTGAACTCGGGACCTTTGGAAGAGCACTCGGCGCTCTTAACCACCGAGCCATCTCGCCAGCCCTGGACAGGAATGTTTTAATCAGTTCTTTTGTTCAGTTCTTATGCAGTTTTTAGCAGGAGAATGCTAGCTTTACAGAATAAGATTTCTTCTGTTTTTTCTTGTCTCCTTCATGAATCAGCTTAAAGAACAGTGGTCTTAGCTGTTTTATAAATGTTTGGTAGAATGTGGCACTAATCCTGTTTGCTCATAGGCTTTCCTTTCTTAAGATATTCTTTTTTTTTTAACCCCAAAATTTATTTTATTTGAAGCAAAACTATTTACAGTCTGGCTTATTTATACAATCTTTTTTTTTAAAATTAGGTATTTTCTTTATTTATATTTCCAATGCAACCCCCAAAATCCTCCATACCAACCCCCCCACTCCAATTCCCCCCCCACACCCACTTCTTGGCCCTGGATTTCCCCTGTACTGAGGCATATAAAATTTGCAAGACCAATGGGCCTATCTTTCCACTGATGACCAACTAGGCCATCTTCTGATACATATGCAGCTAGAGACATGAGCTCCAGGGGGTACTGGTTAGGACATATTGTTGTTCCACCTATAGGGTTGCAGACCCCATTAGCTCCTTGGATACTTGCTCTAGATCCTCCACTGGGTGCCCTGTGATCCATCCAATAGCTGACTGTGAGCATCCACTTCTGTGTTTCCTAGGCGCTGTCATAGTCTCACAAGAGACTATATCAGGGTCCTTACAGCAAAATCTTGCCATGTGTGTGCAATGGTGTCAGCGTTTGGAAGCTGATCATAGGATAAATCCCCGGGTATGGCAGTCTCTAGATGGTCCATCCTTTCGTCTCAGCTCCAAACTTTGTCCCTGTAACTCCTTCCTAGGGTGTTTTGTTCCTAATTCTAAGAAGGGGCAAAGTGTCCACACTTTCATCTTCATTCTTCTTGAGTTTCATGTGTTTTGCAAATTTTATCTTATATCTTGGGTAGTCTAAGTTTCTGGGCTAATATCCACTAATCAGTGGGTACATATCATTTGAGTTCTTTTGTGATTGGGTTACCTCACTCAGGATAATGCCCTCCAGGTCCAACCATTTGCCTAGGAATTTCATAAATTCATTCTTTTTAATAGCTGAGTAGTACTACATTGTGTAAATGTACCACATTTTCTGTATCCATTCCTCTGTTGAGGGACATCTGGGTTCTTTCCAGATTCTGGCTATTATAAATAAGGCTACTATGAACATAGTGGAGCAAGTGTCCTTCTTACCAGTTAGAACATCTTCTGGATATATGCTCAGGAGAGGTATTGCGGGATCCTCCGGTAGTACTATGTCCAATTTTCTGAGGAAACCCCAGACTGATTTCCAGAGTGGTTGTACAGACTTGCAATTCCACCAACAATGGAGGAGTGTTATTCTTTCTCCACATGCACGCCAGCATCTGCTCTCACCTGAATTTTTCATCTTAGACATTCTGGCTGGTGTGAGGTGGAATATCAGGGTTGTTTTGATATGTGTTTCCCTGATGATTAAGGTTGCTGGACATTTTTTTCTGATGCTTCTCAGTCATTGAGTATTCCTCAGGTGAGAATTCTTTGTTTAGCTCTGAGCCCCATTTTTTTAATAGGATTATTTGATTTTCTCGAGTCCACCTTCTTGAGTTCTTTATATATATGGGATATTAGTACCTTATCTGATTTAGGATAGGTAAAGATCCTTTCCCAATCTTTTGGTGGCCTTTTTGTCTTATTGATGGTGTCTTTTGCCTTACAGAAGCTTTGCAATTTTATGAGGTCAGATTTGTGGATTATCGTCTTATAGCACAAGCCATTGCTATTCTATTCAGGAATTTTTCCCTTGTGCCCATATCTTAGAGGCTTTTCCCCACTTTCTCCTCTATAAGTTTTACTGTCTCTGGCTTTATGTGGAGGTCATGGATACACTCAGATCCTTTGTACAAGGAGATAGGAAGGGATCAATTTGCAGTCTTCTACATGATAACCTTCAGTTGTGCCAGTACTATTTGTTGAACATGCTGTCTTTTTTCCACTGGATGGTTTTAGCTCCCTTGTCAAAGATCAAGTGACCATAGTTGTGTGGGTTCATTTCTGGGTCTTCAATTCTATTCCATTGGTCTACTTGTCTGTCCCTATACCAGTTTTTAATCACAATTGCTCTGTAGTACAGCTTTAGGTCAGGCATGGTGATTCCAGCAGAGGTTCCTTTATCCTTGAGAAGAGTTTTTGGTATCCAAGGTTTTTGTTTTTGTTTTTGTTTTTTTAATTCCAGATGAATTTGCAAATTGCCCTTTCTAATTCGTTGAAGAATTGAGTAGGAATTTTGATGGGGATTGCATTGAATCTGTAGATTGCTTTTGGCAACATAGCCATTTATACTATATTGATCTTGCCCATCCATGAGCATGGGAGATCTTTCCATCTTCTGAGATCATCTTTGATTTCTTTCTTCAGAGACTTGAAGTTCTCATCATACAGATCTTTCACTTCCTTAGTTAGTGTCACACCAAGGTATTTTATGTTATTTGTGACTATTGAGAATGGTGCTGTTTCCCTAATTTCTCTCTTAGCCTGTTTATCCTTTGTGTAGAGAAAGGTCATTGACTTGAGTTAATTTTATATACAGCTACCTTACTGAAGCTGTTTATCAGGTTTAGGAGCTCTCTGGTGGAATTTTTAGAGTCACTTATATATACTATCATATCATCTCCAAAAAGTGATATTTTGACTTCTTCCTTTCCAATTTGTATTGCCTTTATCTCATTTTGTTGTCAAATTGCTCTGTCTAGAACTTCAAGTACAATGTTGAATAGGTAGGGAGAAAGTAGGCAGCCTTGTATCGTCCCTGATTTTAGTGGGAATGCTTCCAGCTTCTCGCCATTTACTTTGATGTTGGCTACTTGTTTGCTGTAGATTGCTTTTATCATGTTTAGGTATGGGCCTTGAATTCCTGATCTTTCCAAGACTTTTATCATGAATGGGTGTTGGATTTTGTCAAATTCTTTCTCTGCATCTAATGAGATGATCATGTGGTTTTTGTCTTTGAATTTGTTTATATAATGGATTAAGTGGATGGATTTCTGTATATTAAACCATCCCTGCATCCCTGGAAGGAAACCTGCTTGGTCAGAATGGAGGATTATTTTCATGTGTTTTTGGATTCGGTTAGCGAGAATTTTATTGAGTATTTTTGCATCTATATTCATAAGGGAAATTGGCCTGAAGTTCTCTTTGTTGGGTCTTTTTAATTTAGGTATCAGCGTAATTGTGACTTCAAAGAATGAATGGGGTAGGATATCTTCTGCTTCTATTTTGTGGAATAGTTTGTGAAGAAATGGAATTAGATCTGCTTTGAAGGTCTGATAGAACTCTGCACTAAACTCTGGTCCTGGTTTTTTGTTTCTTTGGTGGGAGACTATTAATGACTGCTTCTATTTCTTTAGGGGATATAGGACTGTTTAGATCACTAACATGATCCTGATTTAACCTGGCATCTGTCTAGAAATTTGTCCCTTTCATCCAGGTTTTCCAGTTTTCTTGAGTATAGCCTTTTGTAGAAGGATCTGATGGTGTTTTGTATTTCTTCAGGATCTGTTGTTATGTCTCCCTTTTGTTTTCTGATTTTGTTAATTTTTATAGTGTCCCTGTGCCCTCTAGTGAGTCTGGCTAAGGGTTTATCTCTCTTGTGGATTTTCTCAAATAACCAGCTCCTCGTTTGCTTGATTCTTTGAATTGTTCTTCTTGTTTCCACTTGGTTGTTTTCACCTCTGAGTTTGATTATTTCCTGCCATCTACTCCTTCTGGTTGAATTTGCTTCCTTTTATGTAGAGCTATTAGGTGTGTTGTCAAGATGCTTGTGTGTGCTCTCTCTAGTTTCTTTTTGGAGGTACTCAGAGCTATGAGTTTTCCTCTTAGAAATGCATTCATTGTGTCCCATAAGTTTGGGTATGTTGTGGCTTCATTTTCGTTAAACTCTAATAAGTCTTTAATTTCTTTCTGTATTCCTTTCTTGACCAAGGTATCATTGAGAGTGTTGTTCATTTTCCACGTGAATGTTTGCTTTCTATTATTTATGTTTTTATTGAGGATCAGCCTTATTCCATGATGATCTGATAGAATGCATGGAAAATTTTCAATATTTTTGTATCTGTTGAGGCTTGTTTTGTGACCAATTTTGTGGTCGTCTTTGGAGAAGGTACCATGAGGTGCTGAGAAGAAGGTCTATCCTTTTGTTTTAAGGTAAAATGTTCTGTAGATATCTGTTAAATCCATTTGTTTCATAACTTCTGTTAGTTTCACTGTGTCCCTGTTTAGTTTCTGTTTCCATGATCTGTCCATTGGTGAAAGTGGTGTGTTGAAGTCTCCCACTATTATTATTGTGTGAGGTGCAATGTGTGCTTGAGCTTTACTAAAGTTTCTTTAATTATGTGGCTGCCCTTGCATTTGGAGCATAGATATTCAGAATTGAGAGTTCCTCTTGGAGGATATTACCTTTGATGAGTATGAAGTGTCCCTCCTTGTCTTTTTTGATAACTTTGGGTTTGAAGTCGATTTTATTTGATATTAGAATGGCTACTCCAGCTTGTTTCTTCAGAGCATTTGCTTGGAAAATTGTTTTCCAGCCTTTCATTCTGAGGTAGTGTCTGGTTTTTTTCTTTTTTTCCCTTAGATGGGTTTCCTGTAAGCAGCAAAATGTTGGGTCCTGTTTGTGTAGCCAGTCTGTTAGTCTATGTCTTTTTATTGGGGAATTGAGTCCATTGATATTAAGAGATATTAAGGAAAAGTAATTGTTGCTTCCTATTATTTTTGTTGTTAGAGTTAGCATTCTGTTCTTGTGGCTGTCTTCATTTAGTTTTGTTGAAGTATTACTTTCTTGATTTTTCTAGGGCGTGGTTTCAGTCCTTGTATTTTTTTTCCTCTATTATTATCCTTTGAAGTGCTGTATTTGTGGAAAAATAATGTGGGAATTTGCTTCTGTCGTGGAATACTTTGGTTTCTCCATCTATGGTAAATGAAAGTTTGGCTGGGTATAGTATCCTGGGCTGGCATTTGTTTTCTCTTAGTGTCTGTATAACATCTGTCCAGGATCTTCTGGCTTTCATAGTCTTCTCATTGTGTCCTGGATTTTCTGGATGTTTTGAGCTAGGATCATTTTGCAATTTGCATTTTGCATTTTCTTTGATTGTTGTGTTGATGTTCTCTATGGAATCTTCCTGAGATTCTCTTTTCCATCTCTTATATTCTGTTGTTGATGCTCTCATCTATGTTTCCAGATTTCTTTCCTAGGGTTTCTATCTTCAGCGCTGCCTCACTTTGTGTTTTCTTTATTGTGTCTACTTCCCTTTTTAGGTGTAGTATTGTTTTGTTCATTTCCATCACCTGTTTGGATGTGTTTTCCTGTTTTTCTTTAAGGACTTCTACCTGTTTGGTTGTGTTTTCCTGTCTTTCTTTAAGGACTTGTAACTCTTTAGCAGTGTTCTCCTGTATTTCTTTAAGTGAGTTATTAATGTCCTTCTCAATGTCCTCTACCATCATCATGAGATATGCTTTTAAATCCGGGTCTAGCTTTTTGGACGTGTTGGGGTGTCCAGGACTGGCCAAGGTGGGGGTGCTGTGTTCTGAAGTTGGTGAGTGGTCTTGGTTTCTGTTAGTAAGATTCTTATGTTTGCCTTTAGCCATCTGGTAATCTCTGGAGTTAGTTCTTATAGTTGTCTCTGGTTAGAGCTTGTTCCTCTTGTGATTCTGTTAGCCTCTATCAGCAGACCTGGGAGACTAGCTCTCTCCTCTGAGTTTCAGTGGTCGGAGCACTCTCTGCAGGCAAGCTCTCCTCTTACAGGGAAGGTGCACAGATATCTGGCCTTAGGACCTCCCTCCTGGCAGATGACAACGGCCCAAAATAGGAACTGTCCGGAAGCTGAGTTGCTTTGGCCTGTCCCAGAAGCTGTTAACTTCTGTATTCTACCCTCTCACCTGTGCAGAATACACTCGGCGGGGTCCTGGAACCAAGATGGCTCCCTCAGGTGCTCCAGCAAAGCCCTCTCAGGCAGGGCAGAAATCTCTCCTCTGGCAGGGAAGGGGCCTGGATGTCTGGAGCCTGAAATGGGGTCTGTCTCAGAAGATTTCCTCTAGGAACCTTGGGGGTGTCTGCCAACTCTGAGCTCAGGTGACCCGGTGCTGGTGCCGACCGGAAGGGACCCTTGTGACCCTGGTCCGCCCGGCTTTCCTGCTTCCCTAATGCTTTCTCAGGTCCCACATGATTGGATTGGAACAGAAGTTGTGTTTTCACTCACCGGTGGTCCTAAGATTGCATAGAGAGTCCTCTAGGGGACCTTGGGGTGTGTCCGCTGACTCCACACCCAAGGTGACCCGATGCTGATGCTGACCGGAAGGGACTTTTTCCAATACATTAAAAATGTATAAAAACATATGTGTATGAATGTTTTGCCAACCTGTATGCATATGCACTATTTTCATGCCTGGTGCCTTTGAAGGCCAGAAGAGATGGTTCAATGTCCTGAAACTGGACGAACAGTTGGTTGTGAGTTACCATTTGGGTGATGGAAAATGAAACCAGGTTCTTTGGAAAAACATTCAGGCTCTTTACCACTTAGCCACCTCTCCAACCTCAATTATTGTAGCTTTAAAACTATTATGACTATCATCACAATCATCTTCTTCATCATCTTCACCTTCTTCATCTTCATCATCTTTGCCATTTTTGTCATCATTGTTCCCATCATCATCATCATGGAAGGGAAAGTGTCTGTGTGGATGTGAGTTCCTTACTGTGTACATGGAAATCATGGAACATCTTTGTGAAACCAACTCTCTCCTATCTTTCTTTACATGCGCTCCAAGAACCTAAATCGGTTTAGGCTGGAATTGCACAAGCAAGTGCCTTTACCCAGCCTCAGCCATCTTACCAGCCCATCTTGTATCTTTTTTTGATATCTGCTCTCTGCTGCCTATGGAAAGACTAAATGATCTATTGATGGAATTTGTAATTTCTAGATACGTGACTGGGAGAAAACTGGGTTTAATATTGACTGTAGTTTCTGCCTCCTACTTCTCTAAATCCTTGTTTCCCATCAATATAGAGGTAGCTTATTTTCTCCACCTGAAGTGATATCCAGACTGCAGAGGTTATGAGATCAAGAGTTGATAGCAGCAAGTTCTGACAGGCTTGATCTGTCAAACTCAGGAAAGTCACCTCAGCCAGAAGTCTCATCGCTTAATTAGCTGTCATCACCATTCTGTCAGGGTTAGAATAGAACTCATCTCTTCCCAAACAGCAAGTGGGTAACAAAGACTGAATCATAATAGCTCATGATAAGATAGATGTGAAACTTAAGCACAAAATAGCATCATTTATCCTTAGTTTGTGTAAAAAAAAATACATAATGCCAAAGATCAAGGCTGCCTGATTGGGCAAGATGAAATATAGTAGATGTTGAAGTTCGGAGTCACACCTTCCTTAAATCCTGGGCCAAAGAGGGATGCATGCTAGTGTTATTATTGGCTGTGAAATCTGGAAATTGACCCTCAGTTTAACTGGCAAAGATACTGGCATTTGGACAGAAATAAGAAATAATAGAGGATGTGAGTGGAAACAAAATTGATTTGATTGAATTCTATCACCATCTGTGTTTGTAGCTTGTTACAGGGTAACCTTAGGGACCAAAAAGCATCCTGGCCATATTGCTAATAGAATTATCTTGATGCTTTGGGGTGACTCATAATGGAACTTGTTGAACATGATAGATATATAAACAGGTAATAGAGTTTCTAGGATAAATCAAACCTGTTGAGTTGTAATTCCAAATTCCTATGTCACGTTACAACTTTTGATTTCATGCTTCCAGCCATATGAAATTGAAGATGCCATGTTATCTAGGCTAAGCCAAAATTAGACAGAAGCTCTCAAAAGAAGTTTAATAAATTTAAGCCTTTTGAGAAAATGATCAGGTTTCATTTTGATTTATTGTGTGTGTGTCTCTCTCTGTATGTGTGTGAGTGTGTATATATGTGTGTGCAATGACATGGATGGGAAAGTTAGAGGACAACTTGGTTCTCTCCTTCCACTATGGGATCATGGGATCTGGGGGTTGAACTCAGGTTGTCAGATTTGGCAGGAGGCAGTTTTAACCACAGAGTCATTTTATGCCTTTGAATAGGTTTCTTTAGAAATAACATATATATATATATATATATATATATATATATATATATATATATTTTTTTTTGTAAAAGTGTTAAATCAATAATGTACATCGAGCACAAAGGAGTCCTGGAAAGAGAACCAAAATGCCAGATTCAGGACAGTCCTCAGGCTTCTACATTCAGTGACTTCCCCACTCTGTTTTTTAACTGGTTCATCTTTAAAGTATAGATAATCACACCCACTTCACAGAGTTGTTTTGAAAAATAAAATCAACAAAAATTATGGAGCACTCAGAATGAAATAAACAGTCCATCAATGTTGTCTTCCCTTATTTTTTTCTTGCCAACATTTTTCATTTGAAATCAAAATCTTTAAATTTTTCATAACACTTGAGGTTATTAAACATTACATTGTAGGTGATATCTTAGCTCTCAGTGAGTGATTCTGTATTAATTTGACATTTCGCAACCTATTAAAGTATTCCTAGTACTGGGGCTGGGACAGACAAATCTGCAGGTCTAGGGCAGTTCAAGATATGCATTTTGATTGCATATTTTAAGGATGGTTTTTAAAATGAAAAATTGCTTTATTGTAATGAATTCACAAATAAAAACATCACACACCTAGGTTTAGCTACTCACAAATACAGTTTCAGTTCTAAACACTATACCTTTCAATAGTCTTCTATACAATTAGAATTGCCACTCTCAAGCCATGGAAATTTGCCTAGGGCTTTATACTTTTATCATCAATTACATTTTTAATTTATATTTTAGTATTTTGAGAATTTTATACATCAATACTGTACTTACATTATTTCAACCCTTTCCTTCCCCTTACATCTGCTTATGTTTCCCCTTTCAAATCCATGGCCTCTTTTATAAGTATTATTGCATATACATACATTCATATATACATACACACATGCATATAACCTACTAAATTCACCTACCATTTCATGTTGCACATATATATGTGTGCTAAGGGCTGGCCCCTTGGAATTGGATAATCTAATCGGGGGCTTGTCCTCAGAGAAAACTGATTCTTCCTCTTTTAGCAACCATTGATTACTTGAAACAGTTCATCTGGGGTTGAGGTCCTACGAAATTCCCCTTGACTACATTCATGTGTCAACTCATGTTATTATGCAGATATTATTTAGGCAATCATATCATTGAGACTTCATGGGTGATAGTTTCCTTGTTATGTCCAGAAGAAACTGTCTTCCTGCAGGCATCCTAACCATTGAACTTTTATGGTCTTTATATCCTCTCCTTTGAGGCATTCCCTGAACATGAAGTATAGGGGTTGTATTGAAGATTGAACCAACCGGGATTGGGAAATCCATGATCACTTATTCTTTGCACTTTGGTTGTAGACCTCTTTAACATCTTCATCTGTTGGAAAAAGAACTCTCATGAGGGTGAAAACTACACCTATCTACTGGTACAAGAATGAGTTTTAGAATACAGTTTGAGAGTGCACTGAGTTAGAGAAATTGCAGTAGTAGGTTCTCTTTTCAGGTCTCTGACCTTTCCCAGGTAGGAATTCCCTAATGAATGGGACTTGAGTCCAACTAGACAGCTATTGCCTATCCCCAAGATACCAGAAAAAACAAAAACAAAAACAAAAACAAAAACAAAAACAAAGCATTGTTATTTGGCAATAGCTGGCTGTGACAAAAAGAAAATCAGCTTTCTTAAACCTTTATAATAGTTGTATCCTTGGGAATAATGAGGCCTTTTAGGCCTGTCTTGGATGCAGAGGTTAAAGAGATGATAAGACCAAATGGCCAAGTTTCAGTAACTCCAACATTTAGAAAGCAAGAGGTTTGAGTGGAATAAGGTAAAGTTTCTCTCCCATTCTTTTTTAGTGAAGCTCCAATGAATAAATAATTGTTGAATACAGGCATATCCCTTCCAGTAAGTCAACAATATTTAATGAGTCTCTGCTATATGTGATAGTTTCTGATGGATAAACAAGGAGTAATATAGGCTGAAACTTAAATCAATAGAGTCCCTGTTTATTCAACAACCACCTATTCAGAATAAAATGTACTTTGTGACACTGAACTTAATTTGGGTTTGGAATTTGAACTTCATTATTAGCTGTTGTGTTTCTAAAGTAGTTTTACCTCAGAATTGATCTCTAAGGGTACAAGAAATAAAGCAATGCTTATTTACAAATCCTATAATTAGTGGTAAAAATTGCATTAAAAATATAAATTTGTCCCGGTCCCTAGGGTGTGGAGTCTGTGGACACCCCCACGGTCCCTAGAGGACTCTCCACAGGATCTTAGGATCACTGGTGAGTGGAATACAACATCTGTTCCAATCCAATCACACAGAACCTGAGACAGCAGAAGGGAAGCAGAAAACCAGCTTGACCAGGGGCACAAGTCCCTTCCGGTTGGCACCAGCACTGGGTCACCTTGGGTGCAGAATTGGTGGAAACCCCCATAGTTCCCAGAGGACTCTCCACAAGATCTTAGGATCACTGACCAGATAGCTTTATCGTCCTCAAAGGAGACACCACTTCCAGGCACTGTAACACTGTAACATGCCCAGGATCTTAGGCCAACAGGATCCCAGAATAATAGGAGATGGGTCACACCAGTATTTCAGTCTCAGAGGAAGCTTGACTGCCAAAAACTCTGACACACCCAGAATCTCAGGTTCACAGGAGCCGACAATCAAAGGATTACAGAGAAAGCTGGACTCTGAGAAGTCCTGAATCAACTGGGATTATAGGAAAGACAGGCTCAAATAAAATATATTGAGGGCAGCAAGCACTTGAGATAATCAAATGGCAGGAGGCAAGCATAAGAACAGAGGCAACAGAAACCATGGTTACTTGGCATCGTCAGAACCAAACTCTGCCACCTTAGCAAGTCCTGGATACACCATCACACCAAAAAAACAACACATGGATCTAAAGTCACTTCTCATGATGATGATGGAGGACTTTAAGAGGGAAATACAGGAAAACACAGGTAAACAGCTAGAATCCTTTAAAGAGGAAACACAAAAATCTCTTAGAGAGTTACAGGAAAACACTACCAAACAGGTGATGAAATTGAACAAAACCATCCAGAATCTAAAAATGGAAGTAGAAACAATAAAGAGAACTGAAAGGGAGACAACTCTGGAGATAGAAACCATAGGAAAGACATCAGGAAGGATATATGTGAGCATCAGCAACATAATACAAGAGATGGAAGAGAGAATCTCAGATGCAGAAGATTCCATAGAGAACATCAGCACAACAATCAAAGAAAATGTAAAATGCAAAAAGATCCGAATTCAAAACATCCAGGAAATCCAGGACACAATGAGAAGATAAAACCTACAGATAATAGGAGTAGATGAGAATGAAGATTTTCAATTTAAAGGGCCAGCAAATATCTTCAACAAAATTATAGAAGAAAACTCCCCATACCAAAAGAAAGAGATGCCCATGAAGATAGAAGAAGCCTACAGAACTCCAAATAGACTGGATCAGAAAAGAAATTCCTCCCGACACATAATAATCAGAACAACAAATGCACTAAATAAATACAGAATATTAAAAGCAGTAAGGGAAAAAGGTCAACTAACATATAAGGGCAGACCTATTAGAATTACTCTAGACTTCTCACCAGAGACTATGAAAGCCAGAAGATCCTGGACAGATGTTATACAGACACTAAAAACCCACAAATGCCAGTCCAGGCTACTATACCCAGCCAAACTCTCAATTACCATAGATGGAGAAACCAAAGTATTCCACTGCAAAACCAAATTCACACATTATCTTTCCACGAATCCAGCCCTTCAAAGGATAATACTTTGAAAACACCAATACAAGGACAGAAACTATGCCCTAGAAAAAGCAAGAAAGGAATCCTTCAACAAACCTAAAAGAAGATAGCCACAAGAACAGAATCCTAACTCTAACAACAAAAATGACAGGAACCAAGAATTACTTTTCCTTAATATCTCTTAAAATCAATGGACTCAATTCCCCAATAAAAAGACATAGACTAACAGATTGGCTACACAAACAGGACCCAACATTTTGCTACTTACAGGAAACCCATCTCAGGGAAAAAGACAGACACTACCTCAGAGAGAAAGGCAGAAAAACAATTTTCCAAGCAAATGGTCTGAAGAAAAAAGCTGGAGTAGCCATTCTAATATCGAATAAAATCGAATTCCAAACCAAAGTCATCAAAAAAGACAAGGAGGGGCACTTCATACTCATCAAAGTTAAAATCTTCCAAGAGGAACACTCAATTCTGAATATCTATGCTCCAAATGCAAGGGCAGACACATTCATTAAAGAAACTTTATTAAAGCTCAAAGCACACATTGCACCTCACACAATAATAGTGGGAGACTTCAACACACCACTTTCACCAATGGAGAGATCATGGAAACAGAAACTAAACAGGGACACAGTGAAACTAACAGAAGTTATGAAACAAATGGATCTAAACAGATATCTACAGAACATTTTATCCTAAAACAAAAGGATATACCTTCTTCTCAGCACCTCATGGTACCTTCTCCAAAATTGACCACATAATTGGTCACAAAATAAGCCTCAACAGATACAAAAATATTGAAATTGTCCCATGCATGCAAGCAGATCCCCATGGAATAAATCTGATCTTCAATAACAACATAAGTAATACAAAGACAACATTCATGGGGTGACACTCTTCTCAACGATACCTTGGTCAAGGAAGGAAAAAAGAAAGAAATTAACGACATTTTAGAGTTTAATGAAAACGAAGCCACAGTATACCGAAACTTATGGAACACAATGAAAGCATTCCTGAGAGGAAAATTCATAGCTCAGAGTGCCTCCAAAAGGAAACTAGAGAGAGCATACACTAGCAGCTGACAACACATCTAAAAGCTCTAGATCAAAAGGAAGCAAATTCACCCAAGAGGAGTAGAATGCAGGAAATAAATAAACTTAGGGCTGAAATCAACAAAGTGGAAACAATAAGAACTATTCAAAGAATCAAGGAAATCAGGAGCTGGTTCTTTGAGAATATCCACAAGATAGATAAACCCTTAGCCAGACTCACTTAGAGGGCACAGGGAAAGCATCCTAAATAACAAAATAAGAAATGAAAAGGGAGACATAACAACAGTTCCTCAAGAAATACAAAACACCCTCAGATCCTTCTACAAAAAGCTATACTCAACAAAACTGGAAAACCTGGATGAAATGGACAAATTTCTAGACAAATACCAGGTACCAAAGTTAATCAGGATCAGATTAATGACCTAAACTCTCCTATATCCCCTAAAAATATAGAAGCTGTCATTGATAGTCTCCCAACCTAAAAGAGACCAGGACAAGATGGGTTTAGTGCAGATTTATATCAGACCTTCAAAGGAGACCTAATTCCAGTTCTTCTCAAAATATTCCAAAAAAAAAAAAAGAAGAAAAAATAGAAACAGAAGGTTCTATACCCAATTCATTCTATGAAGTCACTATTTCCTGATACTTAAACCACAAAAAGACCCAACAAAGATAGAGAACTTCAGACCATATTCCCTTGTGAATATAGATGCAAAAATACTCAATAAAATTCTCGCAAACCGAATCCAAGAACACATCAAAATGATCATCCATCATGACCAAGTATGCTTGATCTCAGGAATGCAGGGTTGGTTTAATATACGCAAATCCATCAATGTAATCCACTATATAAACAAACTCAAAGGCAAAAACCACGTGATCATCTCATTAGATTTGGAGAAAGCATTTGACAAAATGCAAAACTCATTTATGATAAAAGTCTTGGAAAGATCAGGAATTCAAGGCCCATACCTAAACAATAAAAGCAATCTACAGCAAACCAGTATTCAACAACAAAGTGAATGGAGAGAAGCTGGAAGCAATCCCACTAAAATCAGGGACTAGACAAGGCTGCCCACCTTCTCCCTATCTATTCAATATAGTACTTGAAGTCCTAGCCAGAACAATTGGACAACAAAAGGAGGTCAAGGGGATACAAATTGGAAAGGAAGAAATCAAAATATCACTATTTGCAGATGATCTGACAGTAAATATAAGTGACCCTAAAAATTCCACAAGAGAACTCCTAAACCTCAATAAACAGCTGCAGTGCAGTAACTGGATATAAAATTAACTCAAACAAATCAGTGGCCTTTCTCTACACAAAGGATAATCAGGTTGAGAAACAAATTAGGGAAACGCCTTTCACAATAGTCACAAATAATATAAAATACCTTGTTGTGACTCTAACTAAGGAATTAAAAGATCTCTATGATAAGAACTTCAAGTCTCTGAAGAAAGAAATTAAAGAAGATCTCAGAAGATGGAAAGATCTCCCATGCTCATGGATCAGCAGGATTAATATAGTAAAAATGCCCATCTTGCCTTAAGCAATCTACAGATTCAATGCAATCCCCATCAAAATTCCAACTCAATTCTTCACTGAGTTTGAAAGGGCAATTGCAAATTCATCTGGCATAACAAAAACCACAGGATAGTAAAAACTCTTCTCAATGATAAAAAATCTCTGGTGGAATCATCTTGCCTGACCTAAAGTTGTTCTACAGAGCAATTGTTATAAAAACTCCATGGTACTGGTATAGTGACAGACAAGTAGACCAATGGAATAGAATTGAAGATCCAGAAATGAACCCACACACCTATGGTCACTTGATCTTTGACAAGGGAGCTAAAACCATCCAGTGGAAAAATGACAGCCTTTTCAACAAATGGTGCTGGCACAATTGGCAGTTATCATGTAGAAGAATATGAATTGATCCATTCTGATCTCCTTGTAGTAACGTCAAGTCAAAGTGGATCAAGGAACTCCACATAAAACCAGAGACACTGAAACTTATAGAGGAGAAAGTGGGGAAAAGCCTCGAAGATATGGGCACAGGGGGAAAACTCCTGAATAGAACAGCAATGGCTTGTGCTTGTAAGATCGAGAATTTACAAATGGGACCTCATAAAATTGCAAAACTTATGTAAGGCAAAAGACACTGTCAATAAGACAAAAAGGCCACTTACAGATTGGGAAAGAATCTTTACCAATCCTAAATCAGATAGGGGAATAGTATACAATATATATAAAGAACTCAAAAAGGTGGACTCCAGAAAATCTAATAATCCCATTAAAAATTGGGGTGCAGTGTTAAACAAAGAATTCTCACCTGAGGAATACAGAATGACTGAAGAGCACCTGAAAAAATGTTCAGCATCCTTAATCATCAGGGAAATGCAAATCAAAACAACCCTGATATTCCACCTCACACCAGTCATAATGGCTAAGATAAAAAATTCAGGTGACAGCAGATGCTGGCGAGGATGTGGAGAAAGAGGAGCACTCCTCCATTGCTGGTGGGATTGTAAGGTGGTACAACCACTCTGAAAATCAGTCTGGCAGTTCTTCAGAAAATTAGAAGAAGTAGTACTACCGGATGATCCCGTAATACCTCTCCTGGGCACATATTCAGAAGACATTCCAACTAGTAATAAGAACATATGCTCCACCATGTTCATAGCAGCCTTCTTTATAATAGCCAGAAGCTGGAAAGAGCCCAGATGTTCCTCAACAGAAGAATGGATACAGAAAATGTGATACATTTACACAATGGAGTACTACACAGCTATTAAAAACAATGAATTTATGAAATTCCTAGCAAATGGATGGATCTGGAGGGTATAATCCTGAGTGAGGTAACCCAGTCACAAAAGAACTCACATGATATGCACTCACTGATAAGTGGATTTGAGCCCATACCTTAGAATACCCAAGATACACCTTGCAAATCACATGAAACTCAAGAAGATTGAAGACCAAAGTGTGTACAATTTGCCCCTTCTTAGAATTGGGAACAAAACACCCGTGGAAGGAGTTACAGAGACAAAGTTTGGAGCTGAGACAAAAGGATGGGCCATCCAGACCCATCCATCCCTGCCCTGCCCAGGGATCCATCCCATAATCATCCACCAAACCGAGACACTATTGCATATGCCAGCAAGTTTTTGCTGAAAGGATCCTGATATAGCTGTCTCTTGTGAGGCTAAGTCAGTGCCTGGCAAACACTGAAGTGGATGCTCACAGTCAGCTATTGGATAGAACACAGGGCCCCCAATGGAGGAGGTAGAGAATGTATCCAAGGATCTGAAGGGGTCTGCAACCCTATAGGTGGAACATCAATATGAACTAACCAGTAACCCCAGAGTTTGTGTCTCTAGCTGCATATGTATTAGAAGATGGCCTAGTCGGCCATCATTGAGAAGAGAAGCCCCTTGGTCTTGCAAACTTTACATGCCCCAGTTCAGTGGAAACACCAGGGCCAAGAAGTGTGAGTGGGTTGGTAGGGGAGGGGGTGAGTGTATAGGGGACTTTCGGGATATCATTTGAAATATAAATGAAGTAAATATCTAATAAAAAATTGGAGGAAAAAATCTAAATTTGTGCTTATCATTTCTTCTTCATATTTCTGTTCATAGTAGCTTGTGCTCTGTTTATTCAGTGAAGTAATTTGATGAAGGCTTCATAGGATCCTGATCCAAGGTTGGCAACCTTCTAAAAGCTGTTGTCAGAGAATGAGATGAGGAAATATTGTTTTATTGGAAACAATTAGGCCTCTATTCAGGGAAACACACAAGGGCTTCTCCAATTACTTTTTTAAAAAATGAAAAGAGAAAGTTCTCAAATGCAAGAAGGAAAACAAATGGTGAGAATGAAGATTCAGTGGAGGGAAATGAAGTGAATTGGGAATAATTGAATTAGTATGTGTTGTGACAGTAAGGAATCTGGCAGATTAGCTAGATCCATTTCTTTAATTTTATAGAAACAGAAAATGATCATAAAGAGGGAAAATTCTAGCCTGAACACCTTCATTAAGTTAATGGAAAACTAGAAATCTAATAGCTCATACCTCATGATAGAATAATCTTTTCACTAAGTTCAACAATTTTGTAACTTTAGATTTTAAATAATTGAATCCCAGGTACAACAAAGAAAATGTTTTTAGCTGGCAAATAGTTTAATGTAACGTAGGTAAGCAATGAGCTTTGTGCTATGGGCAGTTGTGGGAAATGTATAGCTACACATGAGCCAGACTACAGACCTCTGAATTATAGTTAAGAAATTGGATTTCCTGTTTTGTAGACAGCAGCTCTTTGGGGGCAGGTGATAGTCTTTGAAGCCTCTGAAAATAATCTGCAATTTGTAATAGTCATTGATTTCCATACTTACTTTGCACAGATTTTTATAATTTAATTTACATAATATTTACATATTTTCTACCTTTTTTGAACATATGACTAGTAAGAAATTTCTATGATATTTAAGTCAATTCATGTTAATGAACTGGGGAGAGGTTGAGAAGTTCTTTACTTCCCAGAATAATAGAAGCCTACTAGACAGTTTTCTGTTTGTCAATACAATACTGGCTAGAAGTTATAGTCAATATTTATCATCCACAAGGACACTTGAAATATTTATTGTCATAAATGCCAAGTTGACAGAAATTCACCTTGGCCATATGAAAATCAAACAGCTGTCTACTTAACTTGCCAGTTGGAAATTACCATTTTTTCTATTCCCATCATTACTAGATCATTCTTCACTTGCCAAAGTATAATTACTTGAAATTTTTTTTTTACTTTGCATCATTACCTATAATTTAACCATTTTAGGAATCTGAGGGAATATGGTAAGTCTTAGAAACATAAATCATACAACTAAATACTAGTATTTACACTTCATTCACACCTAAGGATAAGATGATTTATTCAGATTGATTTCTTTTCCATAATTTCCTGAGACTAGCAAACTGAATGAATTAATAGGATTTCATTGAAGAGAGGATGGAGTGACCTATTCTACTATGAAAAATCAAGATGAAGATGTTCAAAGTAGATAATTTCATGAAGTACTGTTCAGTGACAGATGGGGTTATCAATGCCAAAAGTTCTGCTGAGATTGTGCACCCTTGGTCCTCCCTCTATTCTGTGAAATTAGTATATTTTAAGATTTACTACATTGTTTATGTTTATCTGGTTATTTATATTTCCAACTAAACTGAAGTTCCTTCACTACAGAACTTATGTTACATTTGTTTCTTCATTGTCACCACCTAGAATGGGTGTTGGCATAAAAGAGGCAGGCAGTCAATATTTGTCAGGTTAATGAATGAATGGAAAAGGAAGCTGGAAGAGAGCCAAACATTTTAATTACTTAAACTTCTCCAAGGGAACTTCTAGTCAGGCATTTGTTTCTTGAATCCCTATTTAAGGCTTGACAGCTCTATTTTGTATAGTCTTCTGTGTTTGTGAAATTTGGGGTTCCTATCAAAACAGCAATATACATTAATAAGAAATACTACACTAATCAGAAATATCATGTCTTCTGCTATCCACTCTGGAAAATACTCCTACTTTCCTGGGGGGAGGGGGGCAGTTAGAGTAAAAATATATCTGGATGAGTGGTTAGTGGCTTAAATATTTAACTGTTTTTTATTCATTCATTACTGCTCTAACAATATTGGACTGAAGTGATTTTGCAATTTAGAGTCTTCTTGAAAGAAATCTATTGAAAATATTAACATTAATCAATCTCTGAGTAGCTCCAGAATTCCCCTGTTCCTAACATGTAGCTACCCTCATTGAGGGATATAAAATGACATTATATGAAGGAATAAGCTAGGATGTATTTCGTTGCAAATTAACCTTTGAGATTTCAATGGCTCAAAATAAAACGGCAAAATTCGTGTGTATTTCAGATTGTATGGCCATCCTTTTCAGTAACAGTCTTCTACCATATTCAAAGACCTAGGCTAACAGAGGCTGTACGATACTATGAAAACATTCTCTAACCACAACAGAAGAAATTTTGATAGAAACAGAAAATGGTTCTTAAGGACTTTGGCTTAGAGTTTACATTCACTGATTATTATTGGTTATAACTAGCATCATAGTCTCACATGATTTCATGTGGGTTTGAAAGGAAACAAAAAGATAGTTCATGATCACTAAATATGTACATGGTAAACACCTCAACTCTACATACAAGAGAGTTTCCGAGATGAGAAATAATAATTGTATCTTTACCACAAAGCAGGGAAGTGTAAAACATGTGCATGGTATTTTTTTAAGTTTCCTTAAATCTAGGGAAACCTTTATAGTAATTAGAAACACTTTTCAGAACCTCTGTGTTCAAAATAATTAGAACCATACAAGTAACCGTACTGAGAATAAGGGCAGCAAATGCTGGTTAAGGTTGTTGCCCCACAGGTTAAAGCTTGCATAGGAAATGATCAAAGGTCACCAATGGTTTATTTGGTGAGGAAAATGAAGTTGGACGCTGCCTACAGAATAATGGACAACTCTTCTGGATAATGAGTCTTAAGAGTCAAAGTCCTTAGAGTAAATCTCTAGAATTTATGACTAGGGTGAATCATGCCCTATTCCAACAAAGTACTGGAGCAGAAAGGAAATTTAGAAGAATTTCTTCTAGCCAGTAAAAACGTCAGAATGCACTCTAAGTTTCCATACTAAGAAGGTAAGTCTTGAAGTATAAAAAAAAAAGGTATCCAAATAAATTATTATATTTTATATTTGTTTTTCTGAAAAAATGCATATGAATGTGTGCATTCATTTGTTAATTCAACAAATATCTTTCATAATATTGCCTTTCAGGATCTTATCACTAAGAATATAATAAAAATGTGTGTAGTAAAAAAGTGGAATTCATAAATTGACACAGAGAAATGGAGGAACTTGAAGATTTATTTATTTTATTGTGTGTGTGTTCTCCCTGAATCCATGACTGTGCACCAGGCATATACAGAAGTCAGAAAAAAGTTAAATCTCATGGAATTGGAGTTACAGATAGCTGTGAAGCATTGGGTAGGTGTTAGAAATTGAATCTGGGGTCTCTGGAAGAGCATCCAGTGGTTGTAACCACTGAACCATATCTCTAGTTCACATTAGAAGAGTTTAGACAAATAATCTTCATAAAGTAAAATCTCAGTTCCCGGATCCCTCCTAGACTAGTAGTATGCATAGGTGAGAGTGTGAACTACATAAGCTAACAGTTTCCGGACAGGCCACAGAGCTTCTGAGGCAGACCCTGTTTCCAGCTCCAGACATCTGGACACCTTCCCTGCCAGGGGAGAGGTGTCTGCCCCACCTGGGTGGGCTTTGCCAGTGCACCTGGGGGAGCCATCTTGGTTCCCAGATCCCACTGAGACTAGTCTGCACAGGTGAGAGTGTGGACTACAGAAGCTAACATCTTCTGGGACAGGCCCTGTTTCAGGCCTTCATCTTCTGCCAGGAGGCAGGTCTGAATGCAAGATATCTGTGCACCTTCCCTGCAAGAGAAGAGCTGGCCTGAAGAGAGAATGCTTTAACCACTGAAACTCAGGAGAGAGCTTGTCTCCCAGGTCTGCTGATAGAGGCTAACAGAATCACCCGAGGAACAAGCTCTAACCAGAGACAACTATAACAACTAACTCCAGAGATTACCAGATGGTGAAAGACAAATGTAAGAGTCTTACTAACAGAAACCAAGACCACTCACCATCATCAGAACCCACACTCCCACATTAGCTAGTCCTGGGCACCCCAACACACGCAAAAAGCTAGACCCGGATTTAAAAGCATATCTCATGATGATGGTAGAGGACATCAAGAAGGACTTTAATAAGTCACTTAAAGAAATACAGGAGAACACTGCTAAAGAGATGCAAGTCCTTTAAGAAAAACTGGAAAACACATCAAAACAGGTGATGGAAATGAAGAAAACCATACTAGACCTAAAAAGGGAAGGAGACACAATAAAGAAAGCCCAAAGTGAGGCAATGATGGAGATAGAAACCCTAGGAAAGGAATCCTTAACTGTAGATGCGAGCATCAGCAACAGAATACAAGAGATGGAAGAGAGAATGTCAGGTGCAGAAGATTCCATAGAGAATATTGGCACAACAATCAAAGAAAATGCAAAATGCAAAATGCAAAAAGATCCTAACTCAAAACATCCAGGAAATCCAGGACAAAATGAGAAGACCAAACCTATGCATAATAGGAATATATGAGAATAAAGATTATCAACTCAAAAGGCCAGCAAATATCTTCAACAAAATTATAGAACAAAACTTCCCAAACCTAAAGAAAGAAAAGCCCATGAACATACAAGAAGCCTACAGAACTCCAAATAGACTGGACCAGAAAAGAAATCTCTCCTGACACATAATAATCAGAACAATAAATGCATTAAATAAAGATAGAATATTAAAAGCAGTAAGGGAAAAAGTTCAAGTAGCATATAAAGGCAGGTCTATCAGAATTACACCAGATTTTTCACCAGAGACTATGAGAATGAAAAGATGCTGGACAGATGTTATACAGACACTAAGAGAACACAAATGCCAGCCCAGGCTACTATACCCCGCCAAACTTTAAATTACCATAGATGGAGAAACCAAAGTACTACACGACAAAACCAAATACACACATTATCTTTCCACAAATCCAGCCCTTCAAAGGATAATAACAGAAACAAAACAAAACAAAACAAATACAAGGACAGAAACCTCGTCCTAGAAAAAGCAAGAAAGTAATCCTTCAACAATCCTAAAAAAGACAGGCACAAGAACAGAATGCCAACTCTAACAACAAAAATAATAGAAAGCAACAATTACTTTTCCTTAACATCTCTTAAAACCAATGGACTCAATTCCCCAATAAAAAGACATAGACTAACAGACTATCTACACAAACAGGATCCAATATTTTGCTGCTTACAGGAAACACATCTCAGGGAAAAAGACAGAAAATACCTCAGAATGAAAGGCTGGAAAACAATTTTCCAAGCAAATGCTCTGAAGAAACAAGCTGGAGTAGCCATTCTAATATCGAATAAATTCAACTTCTAACCCAAAGTTATCAAAAAAGACAAGGAGGGGCACTTCATACTCATCAAAGTTAAAATCTTCCAAGAGGAACTATCAATTATGAATATCTATGCCCCAAATGCAAGGGCAGCCACATTAATTAAAGAAACTTTAGTAAAGCTCAAAGCACACATTGTACCTCACACAACAATAGTGGGAGTCTTCAGTGCACCACTTTCATCAATGGACAGATCATGGAAACAGAAACTAAACAGGGACACATTGAAACTAACAGAAGTTATGAAAGAAATGGATTTAACAGATATCTACAGAACATTTGATCCTAAAAAGAAAAGGATATATCTACTTCTCAGCACCTCATGGTATGTTACTAAAATTGACCATATATTTGGTCACAAAACAGGCCTCAACTGATACAAAAATCCTAAAATAGTCCCATGCATCCTATCAGATCACCATGGATTAAGGCTGATCTTCAATAACAAAATAAATAATGGAAAGCTAACAATCACCTGGAAACTGAACAACACTCTTTTCAACGATACCTTGGGCAAGGAAGGAATAAAGAAAGAAATTAAAGACATTTTAGAGCTTAATGAAAATGAAGCCACAACATACCCAAACTCATGGGACACAATGGAAGCATTTCTAAGAGGAAAACACATAGCTCTGAGTGCCTCCAAAAAGAAATCAGATAGAGCACACATTAGCAGATTGACAACACACCTAAAAGCTCTAGAACAAAAGCAAGCAAATTCACCAAAGAGGAGTAGAAGGCAGCAAATAATCAAACTCACGGGCAAAATCAACCAAGTCGAAACAGGAAGAACTATTCAAAAATAAACCAAAGGAGGAATTGGTTCTTTGAAAAAATCAACAAGATAGATAAACCCTTAGCCAGACTCACTAGACGGAACAGGGACAGCATCCTAATTAACAAAATCAGAAATGAAAAGGGAGACATAAAAACAGATAATGAAGAAATACAAAACACCATCAGATCCTTCTACAAATGGCTATACTCAACAAAACTGGAAAACCTGGATGAAATGAACAATTTTCTAGACAGATACCAGGTAACAAATTAAATCAGGATCAAATTAATGATCGAAACAGTCCTACATCCCCTAAAGAAATAGAAGCAGTCATTAATAGCCTCCCAATCAAAAATAAGCCAAGGACCAGATGGAGTTAGTGCAAAGTTCTATCAGACCTTCAAAGAAGATCTAATTCTAGTTCTTCACAAACTATTCCACAAAATAGAAGCAGAAGGTACTATACCCAATTCATTCTATGAAGCCACAATTACTCTGATACCTAAACCACAAAAGACCCAACAAATATAGAGAACTTCAGACCAATTTCCCTTATGAATATCGATGCAAAAATCCTCAGTAAATTTCTCACTAACGGAATCCAAGAACACATCAAAACAATCATCCATCCTGACCAAGTAGGTTTCCTTCCAGGTGTACAGGGATGGTTTACTATATGGAAATCCATCAACGTAATCCATTATATAAACAAACCCAAAGGCAAAAACCACATGATCATCTTGTTAAATGCGGAGAAAGCATTTGACAAACTCCAACATCCATTCATGATAAAAGTCTTGGAAAGATCAGGAATTCAAAGCCCATACTTAAACATGATAAAAGCAATCTACAGCAAACAAGTAGCCAACATCAAAGTAAATGGTGACAAGCTGGAAACAATCCCACTAAAATCAGGGACTAGACAGGGCTGCCCACTTTCTCCCTACTTATTCAACAGGGTACTTGAAGTCCTAGCCAGAGCAATTTGACAACAAAAGGAGATAAAGGTGATACAAATTGGAAAGGAAGAAGTCAAAATATCACTTTTTACAGATGATATGATAGTATATATGTGACTCTAAAAATTCAAGAGAACTCCTAAACCTGATAAACAGCATCAATGAAGTAGCTGGATATAAAGTTAACCCAAAAAAGTCAATGGCCTTTCTTTACACAAAGGATAAACAGGCTGAGAAAGAAATCTGTGAAACAACAACCTTCTCAATAGTCACAAATAATATAACATACCTTGGCATGACTCTAACTAAGGAAGTGAAAGATCTGTATGATAAAAACTTCAAGTTTCTGAAGAAAGAAATTAGAGAAGATCTCAGAAGATGGAAAGATCTCCCATGCTCATGGATTGGAAGGATCAATATAGTAAAAATGGCTATCTTGCCAAAAGCAATCTAGATTCAATGTAATCCCCATCAAAATTCCAATTCAATTCTTAAATGAATTAAAAAGAGAAATCTGCAAATTCATCTCAAATAAAAAAAACCTAGGATACCAAAAACTCTTCTCAAAGATAAAAGAACCTCTGGTGGATCACCATGCCTGACCTAAAGCTGTACTACAGAGCAATTGTGATAAAAACTGCATGGTACTTATCGATAGACAGACAATTAGACCAATGGAATAGAATTTAAGACTCAGAAATGAACCCACACACCTATTGTCACTTAATCTTTAACAAGGGAGCTAAAATCATCCAGTGGAAAAAGGACAGAATTTTCAACAAATGGTGCTGGCACAACTAGAGGTTATCATGTAGAAGAATGAAAATTGATCCATTCCTATCGCCTTCTACTAAGGTCAAATCGAAGTGGATCAAGGAACTCCACATAAAACCAGAGACAGTGAAACGTATCGAGGAGAAAGTGGGGGAAATCTCAAAGATATGGGCACAGGGGAAAAATTCCTGAATAGAACAGCAATGGCTTGTGCTGTAAGATTGAGAATCAACAAATGGGACCTAATAAAATTGAAAAGCTTCTGTAAGGCAAAAGACACCGTCAATAAGACAAAAAGGCCACCAACAGATTGGGAAAGGATCTTTACAATCCTAAATCAGACAGGGGACTAATATCCAATATATATAAAGAACTCAAGAAGGTGGACTCCAGAAAACCAACAACCCAATTAAAAAATGGGGCTCAGAGCTAAACAAAGAATTCTCACCTGAGGAATACCAAATGGCTGAGAAGCACCTGAAAAAATGTTCAGCATCCTTAATCATCAGGGAAATGCAAATCAAAACAACCCTGAGATTCCACCTCACATCAGTCAGTATGGCTAAGATAAAAAATTCAGGTGACAGCAGATCCTTGAGAGGATATGGATAAAGAGGAACACTCCTCCATTGTTGGTGGGATTGCTAGCTTGTACAACCACTCTGGAAATCAGTCTGGCAGTTCCTCAGAAAATTGGACATAGTACTACTGGAGGATCCTGCAATACCTCTCTGGGCATATATCCAGAAGATGTTCCAACTGTTAAGAAGGACACATGCTCCACTATGTTCATAGCAGCCTTATTTATAATAGCCAGAAGCTGGAAAGAACCCAGATGCCCCTCAACAGAGGAATGGATACAGAAAATGTGGTACATTTACACAATGAAGTACTACTCAGCTATTAAAAAGAATGAATTTATGAAATTCCTAGGCAAATGAATGGACCTGGAGGGCATCATCCTGAGTGAGGTAACCCAATCACAAAAGAATTCACATGATATGTACTAAGTGATAAGTGGCTATTATCCCAGAAATTTATAATACCCAAGATATAAGATACAATTTGCAAAACACATGAAACTCAAGAAGAACGAAGACCAAAGTGTGCACACTTTGTCCCTTGTTATAATTGGAAACAAAATTCCCATGGAAGGAGTTACAGAGGCAAAGTTTCGAGCTGAGATGGAAGGATGGACCATCCAGACATTGCCCTGCCCAAGGATCCATCCCATAATCATCCACCAAACTGAGACACAATCTGCTTCCAAACACTAACACCATTGCATACACTAGCAAGATTTTGCTGAAAGGACCCTGATATAGCTGTCTTTTGTGAGGCTATGCTGGGGCCTAGTCAACACAGAAGTGGATGGATCACAGGGCCCCCAATGGAGGAGCTAGAGAGCATACCCATGGAGCTAAAGGGATCTGCAACCCTATAGGTGGAACAACAATATGAACTAACCAGTACCCCGGAGCTCTTGACTCTAGCTGCATATGTATCAGAAGATGGCCTAGTTGACCATCTTTGGAAAGAGAGGCCCATTGGTCTTGCAAACTGTATATGCCTCAGTACAGGGGAATGCCAGGGTCAAGTAGTGGGAGTAGGTGAGTAGGGGATTGGGGGGGAGAGGTCATGGGGGGACTTTTGTGATAGCATTGGAAATGTAAAGGAAGAAAATACCTAATTAAAAAAATTAACGTAAAAGGTCAAGAAAGAATTTGGGAAAGAGATAGTATTTCATTTCTTAAAGTTAAAATGTAATGTTTAGAAATTGATAAGAATAATAAAGACAGAAGAATACATAAAATTATGTATCATCATGAAATAAAAAATACAGGTATAGAACTTGGTTTCTTGTGGTTTACTGAAATACTCATGTAAGAATATATGAGGGCCTGAAAAAGTGTATATAAAATCAAACAACATTTTAAAAATTATATTTTTATTACTTTTTAAAGTTCTCTCTCTGTCTCTGTTTCTCTGTCTCTGTCTCTCTTTGTGTGTGTGTGTGTGTGTGTGAGAGAGAGAGAGAGAGAGAGAGAGAGAGAGAGAGAGAGACAGAGAGAGAGAGAGACAGAGAGAGAGAGAGACAGAGAGACAGAGAGACAGAGAGACAGAGACAGAGACAGAGACATAGAGCGAAAGAGAGAGAATGTGTGTGTAGGGGTGTGTGTCTGTTTTTCCTGTGTGTGTGTAACACTAATAATTACAGAATTGTGTGTGTGTGTGTGTTTGTGTGTGTGTGTGTGTGCAGGTGTCTATGGAAACTAAAGGTTTTGGATTCTTCTGTAGTTAGAATTACACATTGTTGTGTGCCACATCTGTCATGAGTGTTGGGAAGAAATCTCAGGTCTTCTGCAAGAGCAGAGCACTGTATTAATCACTGAGCCATTTACCAACATAAATAAATTGGTTTTATCTGACCAACGAGTGAGGAACATATTGTATTACCTTGCTTTTGTGAAATATTTTTTCTTTTAAAAATATTTTTCACTTAATGTCTGATGTAATGGGTTTCATTAAAGCATTTTGACATGCATATGTCACTGTGCTTTGTTCTTTAGCCTACCTCTCCTTTGCCCTACCACCTCTATCACACACATCTAAATCTAAATCTAGACTGCATAAGAAAAAAAGCATGCCATTTTGAATATGGCTTTAAAAATGCTCTCTAGCTTTATTCATTTCTTGAATGTGTCATAATTTCATTTTTCTTTATGGAAGGATAAAATTTCATTTTGTACACATTTCACATTTTTGTTATCCATTAATTTGTTGACAGGACTCTAGACTGGTTCCATTTATTAGTTATTTTGAATTTTGCAGCAAGAAATGCAGTTGTACATATACCTCTGTAGATTGCCGACCTATAGTACTTTAGATGTATGTTCAGGAGTGGTATAATTGGATCGTATGACAATTGTATTTTTAATTTTTGATGAACATGTACATTTACTTCCATAATGGCTACACTGAGTCCAAAAAGGGTATCAGATTTGGAAGCTCTAATTGCAGGCTGATGTGAGACACCTGATGTGGGTACTAAGAACCAAACCTGGATTCTCTGGAAGAGCAGCATGTGGTCTCAAGAGCTGAGTCATCTCTTTACCCCCTAGATTAGTAAAATTTGATTTCTAAAATGTGTAAGATGAAGGGAAAAGTATAACCTTTGAGAGAAAGTCACAAGTCATGCATAAGGGATCATTCATTAGTCTCAACATGGTTACCAGTAACATCCTTATAAAGCAGGAGGGATTGGGATGATTTATTCTAAGGTCTGTAAGAAAAGAGATTGGCAACCTATAGTACTATAGTCAGTAAAACTATCCTTCAAGAATAAAAGACAAATGAGTGGAAATGTGAGTAAAAACTGGGGAAGCTGATTAAAATGAGACTGGGATTAGAAAACATGCTTAAGTATGTCTTATATTTGGAAGCAAAAGAAACTACTATCATGAAAGCACATGAAATTATAAAGGCTACTAGAACAGATGTATCAGAGAGAAATAGAAAATAACCAACATTTTTTATTGATGCAAATAATATTCTATTTTTTTGAAATTTGAGGCTATTTAAATACCTTCATTATATATTTAGAATTATAGTAGTTAAATCTTATTAAGCTAATAAGTTGAATAATAAGAGAATGAAAGAACACACTCATGAAAGCACAAGTAAGCATATTAGCAAAGAACTGAACACAGTTCAGCAATTCATCAAAATCCTAGCTGAATAAGAAAGAAAACAAAGAACACATTGTTGAAAACAGCCAGACCAAAAACCCTAAACAAAATAACAAGTATTAGTGCATTGATGTTTTCCAATAATAATCCATGTGTACATGTTTTTTATTACCCAATTCAAAAATATGTGATTAAAATACCTGTTTTTGTTTATATGTTTACTTGTTTTGTTCTGTTGAGGTTTTTTTGTTTGCAAAAAACCAATCTCATTAGCCAAGATATATGCTGGCTGAATCTAAAAGTTTGGAAAAAGGAAATTACAAGCAAATTGTATCTGAATGTAAGAGGAAATATTCATTGATTTCTGTCAAAACAAAAATCATCCGAAAGAGACAAAGATTCACTATATAATGATGAAGGGAACTGTATATCAAGAAGATATAATTGTAAATATACATTCATCAATTCACCAAATGTCATTGGGTGCAATTTCATAAAATGTTGTTTTGTTGGTTTTCTTTGTCTCTCTTGATCTTTTCTGAGCACTTCATGAGTAGAATTTTATATATATATATATATATATATATATATATATATATATATATATATATATGTGTGTGTGTGTGTGTATACATATATGTATATGTATATATATATTCTTTTGTTATAGAATTCGGTTATGTATTATAAAGTATTTAACATTTATTCATGTTGAATTGTACATTTTAAAATAATATATGCATTTGCACTGTTGCCACATGACAAATTAGTGTAGGTGACTTGTATCAGAGTGTTAGATATCTTTTTTAGGGATTCAGACTAGGGGGCTGCACCCCTTTTTTGACTAATGTACCCATTAAAGTATCAGGTATGTCTTTTCTTTTATGATTTTGATATGATCATATGGCTATATTTTCCCAATTCACTCTACTAAGTGTAAAGGATAGAATCCTTTCTACATTCTGGAATAAAGCATTTATTAGTCTGTAGCATGTGAATTGAATTGAATGGATGTGTCTATTCAGATCATATCTCCACCACGGTACAGAGTCATCATCCTTAGGGTTGAGGTTGGGCACAGCCTGCTCTGAGTACTCTTCCATATTCAGTAGCTTCATATATACTATATTACACACACACACACACACACACACACACACACACACACACACACACAGTTAGCCTCAACATACAAGTAAGAACATGCAGTTTTTGCATCTCTGGGTCTGGTTTACTTCATTTAATACAGTATTTATCGGGTCTATACATTTTCCCTCAAATTTCATTCTTTTCTTTATGGTTGAACAAAATTTCACTGTGTGGACATGCCACATATTCCTTATCTATTCAACTGTTGTTGTATTTCTAAGCTGATTGGATGTTCTAGCTAAAGAATAGTGCATTGCTGTGATATGACTTTTTCCTCTGAGCATGTTTACCCCCTTCCCATCTGAGAAATTTACTAACCATGTGCAGAGCAATACATTGATGTGATTATGGTAATTGAACTACTGACATTCTCTAGTAGATGGAGGAGGAGGAGAAGGAGGAAGAGAGAGAAAGAGAGAGAGAGATTGATTGATTCTTGGGGTCATCTAGCTATTGCTCTTTAATGTCCTATTTTAACTGCAAGTGATTTGAGAGATGCCAGCATGTATAGAAAATGGAAGGTTGACTTAAAGGTACTCCATAATGTAGTTTCCATGGTTTGCAATCATAATAGTGTTGATGATGCAGTTGCTTGGGATTCATCTTGCTCTAACTTACTCAATAATGTGTAAAACATTGTTTTTTGTTTTTGTTTCAGGCTGTCCATTGCCCTGCTAGACTCCATTTTACAAGCTAGCAGCTTTTGATTCTAATTTGAGGGTAGAGGATGATTGAGCATGTTTATGGTTGTGCTGCACCACTCATGTAGCATGGACTGATAAATGATTTATTCCTGGGAGTAGAAATGGTGCCAACCTATACATTTATCAAGGGCGAATTGAGATTATAGGGGCTCACTGATGTATCAGAAGCATATCAGGGAAACTAGACCTAAGAACTTATCAGACATGCCAGACCAAGGTAAGAGTGGGACTCTGTCACTTAGATTCCACAATGTGGATACCTTTCACTATAATGACATCACCCCCCATTAACCTGATATCTGATCAACAGTGTGTATGTTTCAAGGACTGAAGTCACAATTATCATTCTGTATTCCACATTGGTGTCTCATATGCAATATGAGGGTTAATATTAGTAATTCAGATTCAAATAAAAGAACATGCATTACTGAGGTCAAATCACCAAGGTGGGTATCATTTGGCAATTTGCTGACATTAAACTGCTGCATAATGTAAATTTTTGGTTATTCAACAAATACTGATATTGAGGATAGATATAAATGAGTTCCTCTACATTTCTGGAATAGCGTGTTCAGGACACACATGCTCTGTAAGTAAGCACAACAAACTTCATTGGTCAGGCATACTGAACATTGCTGGAATTAGTCAGTGTACGTTTGCTTACATCATCTCAGGAAAAGTTAACACAACATGTAGAAATAAGCACAGAAGTGTATACATCTATGGAAAGATACAGTATTATTTTGGTATATGGTATTCTCTTTTGTTTTGCCCTTGTTTGGTTTTGTTAATGAGATAATACTAGCTTTGTGGAATGAGTTTTAAAGTGATTCTTTTGTCTCTTTTTGCTATAAAAGTTGAGGAGCTCTTCATTCAAAATGTTTCTTTTTTCTGGGGGATTTGGAGGAACACCCTCTCAGATGTGAAGGGGAGGAGGCATGAGATGAAGAACTCTGGGAGGCTGGACCAGGAGGGGGCAATATTTGGAATGTAAATAAAGTAATTAATTAAAAGTTTCTTCTGTTTATTTATTTATTCCATTTACATGCAGATTGCAGTTGCTTCTTCTCTTTCCATTCTCCCCCTCATACAGCCCCTTTCCCATCCCTTCCTTCCCTTCACCTCTGAGAAAGGAGAGGTCCTGCTGAGTACAGACTCACCACTTCAGGATTAGGCACATCCTCTCTCATTGAGGCCAAACAAGACAGACCAGTTAGGGAAAGAGCATCAGGCATCAGGTCAGGGACAGCCCCTGTTCCAGTTGTTTGGGACCTATATGAAGGTCAAGCTGCACATCTGTTATGTATATTTGGGGAGATCTAGGTCCAGCCAGTTAATGTTCTTTGGTTGGTGGATCAGTGTCAGAGGGCCCCAAGGGTCCAGGTTAGTTGAGACTGTTGGTCTCCCTGTGGGGTTCTTATCCCCTACAAGGCCTTCAATCTGTTCCACCAAATCTTCCATCAGGGTTCCTGACATCTGTCCAATGTTTGATTGTGGGTCTCTGCATAAGAACAGGGACTGAAGAAATAATATAAAATACCTGGGCGTGATTCTAACTAAGGAAGTGAAAGATTTGTATGATAAGAGCTTCAAGTCTCTGAAGAAAGAAATTAAAGATCTCAGAGGATGGAAAGATCTCCCATGCTCATGGATTGGCAGGATCAATATAGTAAAAATGGCTATCTTGCCAAAAGCAATCTACAGATTCAATGCAATCCCCATCAAAATTACAACTCAATTCTTCAACGAATTAGAAAGGGCAATCTGCAAATTCATCTGGAATAACAAAAAACCTAGGATAGCAAAATCTCTTCTAAAGGATAAAAGAACCTCTGGTGGTTCACCATGCCTGACCTAAAGCTGTACTACAGAGCAATTGTAATGAAAATGCTTGGTACTGGTATAGCAACAGACAAGTAGACCAATGGAATAGAATTGAAGATCCAGAAATGAATGCACACACCTATGGTCACTTGATCTTTGACAAGGGAGCTAAAACCATCCAGTGGAAAAAGACAGCATTTTCAACAAATGGTGCTGGCACAACTGGAGGTTATCATGTCGAAGAATATGAATTGATCCATTCCTATCTCCTTGTACTAAAGTCAAATCTAAGTGGATCAAGGAACTCCATATAAAACCAGAGACACTGAAACTTATAGAGAAAGTGGGGAAAAGCCTCGAAGATATGGGTACAGGGGAAAAATTCCTGAATAGAACAGCAATGGCTTGTGCTGTAAGATTGAGAATCAACAAATGGGACCTCATAAAATTGTAAAGCTTCTGTAAGGCAAAAGACACTGTCAATAAGACAAAAAGGCCACCAACAGATTGGAAAAGGATCTTTACCTATCCTAAATCATATAGGGGACTAATATAAAACATATATAAAGAACTCAAGAAGGTGGACTCCAGAAAGACAAATAATCCAATTTAAAAATGGGGCTCAGAACTAAACAAAGAATTCTCACCTGAGGAATACTGAATGGCAGAGAAGCACCTGAAAAAAATGTTCAGCATCCTTAATCATCAGGGAAATACAAATCAAAACAACCCTGAGATTCTACCTCATACCAGTCAGAATGGCTAAGATCAAAAGTTCAGGTGATGGCAGATGCTGGCGAGGAGGTGGGGAAAGAAGAACACTCCTCCATTATTGGTGGGATTGCAAGCTTTTACAACCACTCTGGAAATTAGTCTGGCAGTTCCTCAGAAAATTGGACATAGTACTACCTAAGGATCCTGCAATACCTCTCCTGGGCATATATCCAGAAGATGTTCCAACTGGCAAGAAGGACACATGCTCCACTATGTTCATAGCAGCCTTATTTATAATAGCCAGAAGTTGGAAAGAACCCAGATGCCCCTCAACAGAGGAATGGATACAGAAAATGTGGTACATGTACACAATGGAGTACTACTCAGCTATTAAAAAGAATGAATTTATGAAATTCCTAGTCAAATGGATGGACCTGGAGGGCATCATCCTGAGTGAGGTAACCCAATCACAAAAGAACTCACATGATATGATATGTAATCACTGATAAGTGGATATTAGCCCAGAAATTTAGAATATCCAAGATATAAGATACAATTTGCTAAACATATGAAACTCAAGAAGAATGAAGATGAAAGTGTAGACACTTTGCCCTTCTTTAGAATTGGGAACAAAACACCCATGGAAGGAGTTACAGAGACAAAGTTTGGAGCTGAGACGAAAGATGGACCATCTAGAGACTGCCATACCCGGGGATCTATCCCATAATCAGCCTCCAAAAGCTGACTCCATTGCATACACTAGCAAGATTTTTCTGAAAGGACCCTGATATAGCTGTCTCTTCTGAGAGTTGCTGAGGCTTAGCAAACACAGAAGTGGATGCTCACAGTCACCTATTGGATGGATCACAGGGCCCCCAATGGAGGAACTAGAGAAAATACCCAAGGATCTGGGGGTATCTGCAACCCTACAGGTGGCACAACAATATTAACTTACCAGTACCCCCCGGAGCTCGTGTCTCTAACTGCATATTTATCAGAAGATGGCCTAGTAGGCCATCAGTGGAAAGAGAGGCCTATTGGTCGTGCAAACTTTATCTGCCTCAGAATAAGGGAACTCCAGAGCCAAGAAGTGGGACTGGGTTGGTGGAAGAGTGGGTTTTGGGAGCGTGTGGGGGACTTTTGGGATAGCATTGGAAATGTAAATGAGATAAATACCTAATTAAAAATATAAAAGAAAAAAAAAAGAATAGGAACTGAAAGTGGGTCCACTCAGGAGTGCACAGGCCTCAGAAGCAGCAGATCTTCAGTGACATGTTCCTTCAGGCCTATGTCTGCACCCAGGAGCTGGAGCTGATCCTCAGTCCTCTGTGGACCTTCCCTGCCAGAAGAGAGCTTATCCCCAGGGAGTGCTCTGACCCTGGGACTCGAGGGTCATCTCCATTTTCTCCATTTACTCTGCAGGTCCACTCAGGAGAGCACAGGCAGCAGAAGTAACAGAGCTTCTGGAACAGAGTCCTATGGGCCTATTTCTGTAGCCAAGAGGTGGGGTTGTTTCGCAGTCCTCTGTGCATTGATCTTACCAAGAGAGAGCTGGTCTCTCAGGAGTGCTGACACAGGCTTTCAGGCCCACAGGAGGAACAAGATCAAGCCAGAGACAGCAAGACCAAATAATACCAGAGACTACCAGACTGCGAAAGGTAAATGCAAGAAGATTACCAACAGAAACCAAGACTACTTGGCATCATCAGAACCCAGTATCCCCACTAAAGTGAGTCCTGGATACACACTGGAAAAGCAAGATTAAGATTTAAAATCATATCTCATGATGCTGGAAGAGAATTTTAAGAAGGACATTAATAACTCCCTTAAAGAAATACAGGAGAACACAGCTAAACAGGTAGAAGCCCTTAAAGAGGAAACACAAAAATCCCTTAAAGAATTACAGGAAAACACAACCAAACCGGTGAAGGAATTGAACAAATCAATCCAGTATCTAAAAATGGAAGTAGAAACAATAAATAAATCACAAAGGGAGACAACTCTGGAGATAGAAATCCTAGAAAAGAAATCAGGAGCCATAGATGTAAGCATCACCAACAACAGAATACAAGAGATGGAAAAGAGAATCTCAGGTGCAGAAGATACCATAGAAAATATGAACATAACAATCAAAGAAAACGGACAATACAAAAAGATCCTAACTCAAAACATCCACGAAATCCAGGACACAATGAGAAGACAAAAACCTAAGCATAATAGGTATAAATGAGAATGAAGATTTCAACTTAAAGGGCCAGCAAATATCTTCAACAAAATTACAGAAGAAAACTTTCCAAACCTAAAGAAAGAGATGCCCATGAACATATAAGAAACCTACAGAACTCCAAATAGACTGGACCAGAAAAGAAATTCCTCCTGTCACATAATATCAAAACACCAAATGCACTGAAGAAAAATAGAATATAAGAAGAAGTAAGGGGAAAAGGTCAAGAAACATATAAAGGCAGACCTATAGAATTATACCAGACTTCTTACCAGAGACTATAAAAGCCAGAAGATCCTGAACAGATGTCATACAGATCCTAAGAGAACACAAATGCCAGCCCAGGCTACTATACCCAGCAAAAGTCTCAATTACCATAGATGTAGAAATCAAAGTATTCCAAGACAAAACTAACTTTACACAATATCTTTCCATGAATCCAGCCCTTCAAAGCATAATAAAGGAAAAACTCCAGCACAAGGAGGGTAACTAGAACATAGAAAAAACAAGAAAGTAATCTTTCAACAAACCTAAAAAAGATAGCTACATGAACAGAATCCCAAACTTAACTATAAAAATAACAGGAAGCAACAATTACTTTTTCTTAATATCTCTTAATATCAATGGACTCAATTTTCCAATAAAAAGACTTAGACTGACTATGTAAACAGGAACCAATATTTTATTTGGCTACATATAGAAGACCCACCTAAGGGACAAAAACAGATACTTCCTCAGAGTAAAAGGCTAGAAAACAATTCTCCAAGCAAATGGAAGAAACAAGCTGGGGTCACAAAAAGGCATCAATAGATAAAAAATATTGAAATAATCTCATGTGTCCTATCATATCACCATGGGCTAAAGCTGATCTTCAATAACAACATAAATAATAGAAATTCCACATACACATGGAAGCTGAATAATATTCTACTCAATGATAACTTGGTCAAGCAAGAAATAAAGAAAGAAATTAAAGACTTTTTGGAGTTTAATGAAAATGAAGCCACAACATACCCAAACTTATAGGACAGAATGAATGCAGTCCTAAAAGGAAAACTCATATCTATGAGTGCCTGCAAAAAGAAACTGGAGAGATCATACACTAGCAGCTTGAGAGCACACCTAAAAGCTGTAGGACAAAAGGAAGCAAATTCACCCAAGAGAAGTAGAAGACAGGAAATAATCAAACTCAGGGCTGACATTAACCAAGTGGAAACAAAAAAGAACTATACAAAGAATCAACAAAACCAGGAGCTCTTTTTTTTTTTTTTTTGAGAAAATCAACCAGAATGATAAAACTTTAGATAGACTAACTTGAGGGCACAAGGACAGTATCCTAATTAACAAAATCAGAAATGAAAAGGGAGATATAATAACAGAATCTGAAGAAATTCAAAAAATCATCAGATCATAGTAGAAAAGCCTATACTCAACAAAACTGGAAAATCTGGATGAAATGGACAATTTTCTTGACAGAAATCAGGTACCAAAGTTGAATCAGGATCAGATTAATGATCTAAATATTCCCATACCCTGTAAAGAAATAGAAGCAATCATTAATAGTCTCTCTCTCTCTCTCTCTCTCTCTCTCTCTCACATACACACACACACACAAAGAAACAACAACAACAACAATACCCACAAGACGAGATGGGTTTAGTGCAGAGTTCTATCAGATCTTCAAAGAAGACCTAATTCCAATACTCCTCAAACTATTCCACAAAATAGAAATAGAAGGAATAGGAGGTACTCTACCCAATTACTTCTATGAAGCCACAATTACTCTGATACCAAAACCACACAAAGACCCTACAAAGAGAACTTCAGAACAATTTTCCTTATGAATATCAATGCAAAAATACTCAATAAAACTCTCACAAACCAAATCCAAGAACACATCAAAATGATCATCCATCATGATCAAGTAGGCTTCATCCCAGGGATGCAGTAATGGGTCTATATTCAGAAATCCATAAATGTAATCCACTATATAAACAAACTCAAAGACAAAAAAGCACATAATCATCTCATTAGATGCTGAGAAAGTATTTGACAAAATCCAACACCAATTTATGATAAAAGTTTTGCAAAAATCAGGAATTCAAGGCCCATAACTAAACATAATAAAATCAGTCTACAGCAAACCAGTAGCTAACATCAAAGTAAATGGAGAGAAGCTGGAAGCAATCCCACTAAAATCAGAGACTAGACAAAGCTACCCACTTTGTCCCTACCTATTCAATATAGTACTTGAAGTCCTAGCCAGAACAATTAGACAACAAAAGATGAAATGAATAAAATTTGGAAAGGAAGAAGTCAAAATACCACTTTTTGCAGATGATATGATAGTATATATAAGTGACCCTAAAAATTTCACCAGAGAACTCCTAACCCTGATAAACAAATTAAGTAGCTGGATATAAAATTAACTCAAACAAATCAGTGGCTTTTCTCTATACAAAGGATAAACAGGCTGAGAAACAAATTAGGGAAGCAACACCCTTCACAATAGTCACAAATAATATAAAATACCTTGGTGTGACTTTAACTAAGGAAGTGAAAGATCTCTATGATAAGAACTTCAAGTCTCTGAAGAAAGAAATGGAAGAACTCAGAAGATGGAAATATCTCCCATGCTCATGGATTGGCAGGAACAATATAGTGAAAATGGCTATCTTGCCATAAGCAATCTATAGCTTCAATGCAATCCCCATCAAAATTCCAACTCAATTCTTCACAGAGATAGAAAGGGCAATTTGCAAATTCATCTGGAACAACAAAAAACCTAGTATAGCAAATACTATTCTCAACAATAAAGAACCTCTGGTAGAATCACCATACCTGAATTCAAGCTGTATTACAGAGAAATTGTGATTAAAAAATGCATGGTATTGGTACAAAGACAGGCACGTAGATCAGTGGAATAGAACTGAAGACCCAGAAATGAACCCACACACCTATGGTCACTAGAACTTTGATAAAGGAGCTAAAACCATCCAGTGGGAAAAAAGACAGCATTTTCAACAAATGGTGCTGGCTCATCTGGTAGTTTTCTTTAATTTTTTTTAATTAGGTATTTATTTCATTTACATTTCCAATTCTATCCCAAAAGTCCCCCACACATTTCCCCACCCACTCCCACTTCTTGGCCCTGGCATCCCCCTGTACTGAGGCATATAAAGTTTATCTGGCAGTTTTCATTTAGAAGAATGAACATTGATCCATTCTCCTTGTACAAAGCTCAAGTCTAAGTGGATCAAGGAACTCCACATAAAACCAGAGTCCCTGAAACTTATAGAGAAGAAAGTGGGGAAAAGCCTCGAAGATATGGGCACAGGGAAAAAAATTCTTGAACAGAACATTAGTGGCTTGTGTTGTAAGATCAAGAATCGACAAATGGGACCTCATAAAATTGCATAGCTTCTGTAAGGCAAAGGACACTGTCAAGACAAAAAGGCCACCAACAGATTTAGAGAAGATCTTTACCAATCCTACATCCAATAGAGGGCTAATATCCAATATATATGAAGAACTCAAGAAGTTTGACTACAGAAAACCAAATAACCCTATTAAAAATGGGGTACTTAGCTAAACGAAGAATTCTCAACTGAGGAATACTGAATGGCTGAGAAGCACCTGAAAAAATGTTCAGCATCCTTAATCATTAGGGAAATGAAAATCCAAACAACCCTGAGATTCCACCTCACGTAAGTCAGAATTGTTAAGATAAAAAAAACTCAGGTGACAGCAGATGTTGGCGAAGATGTGGAGAAACAGGAACACTCCTCCATTGCTGGTGGGATTGCAAGCTGGTATAACCACTCTGGAAATCAGTCTGGTGGTTCCTCAGAAAATTGGACATAGCACTATCTGAGAACTCAGCAATACCTCTCCTGGGCATATATCCAGAAGAAGTTCCAACTGGTAAGAAGGACACATGCTCCACTATGTTCATAGCAGCCTTATTTATTATAGCCAGAGACTTGAAAGAACTCAGTTGTCTTGCAATAGAAGAATGGATACAAAACATGTGGTACATTTACCCAATGGAGTACTACTGAGCAGTTAAAAACAATGAATTTGTGAAATTATTAGACAAATGGATGGATCTGTAGGATATTATCCTGAGTGAGGCAACCCAATCACAAAAGAGCACATATGATATGCACTCACTGATAAGTGGATATTAGCCCAGAAGCTCAGAATACCCAAGATACAATTTGCAAGCACATGAAACTCAAGAACAAGGAAGACCAAAGTATGGATTCTTCAGTCCTTCTTAGAATGGGGAATGAAATACCCATTGGAGGAGTTACAGAGACAATGTTCAGAGCAAAGACTGAAGGAATGACCATCCAGAGACTGCCCTACCTGGGGATCCATCCCTTAAACAACCGCCAAACCCAGACACTATTGTGCATGCCAACAAGAACTAGCTGATAAAGCTGTCTCCTGTGAGGCTCTGCCAGTACCTGACAAATACAGAAGTGGATGCTCACAAGCGTCCATTGGACAAAGTGAAGGAGTTAGAGAAAGTACCTAAGGAGCTGAAAGGGTTTTCAGTCCCATAGGAGGAAAAACAATATTAATTAACCAGTACCCCCAGAGCTCCTTGGGACTAAACCACCAATCAAAGAAAACACAAGGTGGGACTCATGTCTCTAACTGCACATGTAGCAGAGAATGGCCTAGTCGGCCATCAGTGGGAGAAAGGCCCTTGGTCCTGTGAAGGTTTTATGTCCCAGTATCCAAGAGTGTCATCGCCAGGAAGTGGGAGTGGGTGGGTTGGGGAGCAGGGCAGGGGGAGGGGATAGGGGATTTTCAGAGGGGAAACTAGGAAAGAGGATAACATTTGAAATATTAATAAAGAAAATATCTAATAAAATTTGACAAATAAAAAAAATGTCAGGGACTGGTCAGCTACTTGGTGGAGCCTCTGAGAATAAAATTTTGCTCGAGAAGAGCTCTTCTTTACAGGTTTGTGGAAATTCAGCAGCAAATCTGTCAGGTCCTGAGATTTTTCTATTCTAGGAAAAAATTTTTCTTTTGAAATTACTTTTCCAGTGTTGCTGCTTCTTATGGATAGGAGCTTTCTATAAATTTATTTCCTTCTTTTGGTTTTTCAGGATTTCTTTTGGAATAGAAAATTTCCACTTACTCTTTGTTCTCTAAAAATGTTTTGAATCTGCTATGAAGTCCTCTTTTATATTTCCAACTTCATTTATTTGGGCTTTTTCTCCCCCCACTTTTAACAAACCATGGGCATTGATGTTTTCCTGCATATATGTGTGTGTGAGAGGCTGTATGATTTAATAGAGCTGGAATTACAGACCATTGTGAACTGCCATTAGGGTGCTGGGAATTTAACCCAGGACTTCTAGAAGAGAAGCTAGTGCTCTATGCCACTGAGCCATTTCTTGGCAGCTCCATAAAAGTTATTTTAGTTAATGGTTTGTCAAGCCTGTAAGTTTTTCCAAACAATCCACTCTTTGTTGTTATTGATTCTTTGTATTCAGTCATTCTCTGTTTCATTACTTTCAATTGGGGTTGTATTATTTCTTGCTACTTGGTTTGGCTTGTAGTTTGCTAAGCCTGTGAGGTAGATCATCAAGTTATTCATTGAATAAACTCACTGTTGTTTCAATATAAGCACTCATGGCTGTGAACTTTCCTTGTAAACCTGCCCTAGCTCTATCCCACCAGTTCCAGTAATTTGTCCTTTTATTTTTATTTGGTTCCAGGAACTTTTACATTTATTATGTTTACTTCAGTCACACACTTGTCCAACAAGGGTGTGTTTTCTGTCTTCAAATATTTGTGTAATTTCTCTAATTTGGCTTGTCATTGATTCAAGATTATTTTGTTATTATTGTATAATACAAAAGAAATTATTTCATTTTTTTTATTTGTTGAGACTTGCTTTGTACACTACAATTTGGTGCATTTTGGAGAAGATTCCATTTGCTGCTGAGAAGAATGTCTATTCAATATATTTTCAATGGGATTTTCTATGTATTTCCCATTAAGTTTATTTGATGTGTCTTGTAATTCTGAAGGTTATGTTTTTTATTTTATTTTTAGTTTAGATTACCTATCTAATACTAATACTTGGAAACTGAAGTCACCTGATATCATTGTATTAGGTCTTTCCAGAACTTTTGTGCCCATTTCCGAAGTTTTAAAAATACAATTAATTAATTTTTGTCTTTGGATTGGAAATTTTTTTTCTTGACTATTTTATCATCATTGGATCAGAAGCAGGCTGACATGTCTAGACTACCCTTATAACCAAGCAGCTCAGGATGACTTAATTTTTAATCTATCCACACAAACAAATTTACTTTTGAAATACTTTGCATTATTTTAATTGCATTATCTTGAATTCCTTTAATTTGTTTTATCTTTATAATAACTAATCTGACCTTATCTAGCTTTTTTCTGTGTAGATTTAAACAATTTTTTTTTATATTATTAATCACTCCATTCGTTCATTACATCTCAAATGATATCCCACTTCCCGGTTACCCATCCACCACCACCCCATCCCACATCTACCCTCCCCAATTCCTTTTGCCTGTATGAGGGTGCTCCTCTATCTACTCACACTCTCCCACTCCACAGCTCCAGCATCCCCATACTCTGGGGCATCAAACCTCCCCAGGAGCAAGAGCCTCCCCACCCATTGCCTTTGGGCAAGGCCATCCTTTTTGCTATGTATGTATCTGGAACCAAAGATCACTTTAGGTGGGAGAACTGGGTGGTCAGGCCAGCCTATGTTGTTCTTCCAATGGGGTTGCAGTCTCCCTCTGCTCCTCCAGTCCTTCTGCCAGCTCCCCCACCAGGTTCACTGAGTTCAGTCTGATGGTTTGCTCCAAATATCCACATCTGCATTGGTCAGTTGCTGGCTGGACCTCCCCAGGAACTGCCACACTTGGTTCCAGTCCACAAGCACCTCTTGACCATGGCAAAAGGTTGGGTTTGGTGTCTGCAGACATGATATACCCACAGGTGGGGCCGTTCTCCAGTTGGCGCTTCGAAGAGGAATGATTTTAAAGTTGTGGACAAGATAGGTAAGAGAAAGCAGCTTTAACTCTTTTTTTTTAATTAATTTTTTTTACTTAATCAATCATTTTTAACCTTTTAAATTTCTTACTACTTAATACTATAAATTTCCCATCCTACTTGTTTATTTAGGAGATCAATGTTTAATTGAAAAATTTGAGACTTCTCTAGTTTTATGGTTTTACTCATTTTAAAGTATATGTGCTGCCAAAGCAAGCACAGTCTTGTTCAATTGTAAAAATACATTTTACTAAGATCATGTTTGTAAGTTTTCACTAAAATATTCCATCTCTGTTTCTGATTGGAAGAGCTTATAATGGAGTCTGCTAATTTGCTGACATTCCAGGAAGCAGAAAAAAATTCTGAAACCAGAGGCAGAGCTATTTAAAAGTCCTAACCCTGGTGACTTACTTCTGTCAATAAGGTCACATGTATGAAAGGTGCTATTATACCCTGAAACACTGCCATCATCTGGATAAGATATGTTTATTACATTAACCTGTGGGCAACAGATTTTTATCACAACAGACTTATTTTGGCTTGTGGCATGTGTTGCTTTTGGGTTTGTATTGAGTCAGAGAATGATGGTAGTCAGGGCATAGTGGAATATAGCTATTCAATTCTCATAGCATCCAGGCCTACAAGAAGGGAATAAGGAGAGTCAGGAATAAGGCATATCCTTTAAGGGAAGTGACTTATTCCTTCAACCAGCCCCTCCAGCTTCCATGTCCCAATAATCTCTTCAACTATGGACATACCAGTGTGTAAATCAGACCAATCATGATCCAATCATTTGTCTAAAGTGCCATCACTGAGCATTGCTACACTAGGAACCAAGCCTTCAACATATAAGTCTGTAGAAGTCATTTTAGATTAAAACCACAAAATAATAAGATAAATTGTATAAAATGAACATAAAATGATATATTAATGTGATTTCTCCATGTAGTTTCATATTGTTATAACTGGGCAATGACAGTAGTATTGACTTATAACTAAGTATATTTGCCTTCCCATATCTTTAATCCACTCACTCACCCTAGCTGTGTGGTGTTTATTCAGAGCAACCTGTGAAGGTAGCATTTAAGATATATTTCTTCCCTCTGATTAACTTCTGGATGTTTCCAGGACAGGTAGTGAGCTGTTTCTAGTACTACAGGACAAGGTTTTGTAGTTAAATGCTATAAAGTATTTTGAAGCAGGGTAATTCTTGTGGGTTTTTTTAATCATTATTATTGGATATTTTCTTTATTTACATTTCAAATGTTATCCCATCTCCCAGTTTCCCTCCCTTCTGGAAACACTGTATCACATCCTCCCTACCCCCTGCTTCTATGAGTGTGTTCTTCTACCTACCCACCCACTCCCACCTCTTTACTCTCAATTCCCCTACACTGGGGCACCTATTGAGCCTTCATAGGACCAAGGACCTCTCGTTCCACTGATGCATGACAAGGCCATCCTCTGTTACATATGCAGCTGGAGCCATGTGTGCACCTTTGCCTATGAGAGTTATGGGGGGGGTGGTGGTCTGGTTGGTTGATATTGTTGTTCTTCTTATGGGGTTGCAAACCCCTTCAACTCCTTTGGTCCCTTTTCTTACTCCTCTATTAGGGAACCTGGGGTCAGTCCAATAGTTAGCTGCTAGCATCTACCTCTGTATTTTTAAGGATCTGTCAGGGTCTCTTAGGAGACAGCCATATCAGGCTCCTTTCAGCATGTACTTCTTGGCATCCACAATAGTGTTCCGGTTTGGTAACTGTATATGGGATGAATCCCCAGGTGAGACAGTCTCTGGGTGGCCTTTCCTTCAGTCTTGGCTCCACACTTTATCTCCATATTTGCTCCTGTGAGTATTTTGTTCTCCTTCTAAGAAGGACTGAAGCATACACACTTTGGTCTTCCTTCTTATTGAGCTTCATGTGGTCTGTGAATTGTATACTGGTTATTTGGATCTTTTGTACTAGTATCCACTTATCAGTGAGTGCATACCATGTGTGTTCTTTTTCGACTGGGTTACCTCACTCAGGATGATATTTTCTAGTTCTATCCATGTGCCTAATAATTTCATAAATTCATTATTTCTAATAGCTGAGTAGTACTCCATTGTGTAAATGTATCACATTTTCTGTATTTATTCCTCTGTTGAAGGATATCTGGGTTCTTTCCAGTTCCTGGTTACTATAAACAAGGGTGCTATGAACGTAGTGGAGCATGTGCCCTTATTACATGTTGGAACATCTTCTGGGTATATGACCATGAGTGGGATAGCTGGGTCCTCAAGTCCAAATTTTTGAGGAACCGCCAAATTGATTTCCAGAGGGGTTGTACCTGCTTTCATCCCCACCAACAATGGAGGAGTGTTTCTCTTTCTCCACATCCTCACCAGCATCTGCTCTCACTTGAGATTTTGATTTTAGCCATTCTGACTGATGTGAAGTGGAATCTCAGGGTTGTTTTACTTTGCATTTTCCTGATGACTAAGGATGTTGAACATTTCTTTTGTTGTTTCTGGGCCATTCGATATTCCTCAGTTGAAAAATCTTTGTTAACTCTGTACCCCAGTTTTTAATAGTGTTATTTGGTTCTCTGGAGTCTAACTTCTTGAGTTCTTTGTATACAATGGATATTAGCCCTCTATTGGATGTAGGATTAGTAAAGATCTTTTCCCAATCTATTGGTTGCCTTTTTGTCCTATTGACAGTGTCCTTTGCCTTACAGATGATTTGCAATTTTATGAGATCCCTTTTGTAGATTCTTTATCTTACAGCACAAGCCACTGGTGTTCTCTGTTCAGGAACTTCCCCCTATGCCCATATGTTTGAGGCTTTTCCCTACTTTCTCCTCTATAAGTATCAGTGTATCTGGTTTTATGTGGAGGTCCTTGATCCACCTGGACTTGTGCTTTGTACAAGGAGATAAGAATGGGGCAATTTCCATTCTTCTACATGCTGACCACCAGCTGAACCATCCCCATTTGTTGAAAATGCTGTCTTTTCTCCACTGGATGGTTTTAGCTCCCTTGTCAAAGATCAAGTGACCATAGGTGTGTGAGTTCATTTCTGGGTCTTCAATTCTAGTCCATTGATCTACCTGCCCATCTCTGCAACACCATGGAGTTTTTTTTTTTTTAAATCAGTATTACTCTGTAATATAGCTTGAGGTCAGAGGTGGTGATTCCTCCAGAAGTTCTTTTATTGTTGAGAATAGTTGAAGCAGGGTAATTTTTAAGTCATTAGTAATATATTTTGGAAGTGTTTGGAAATAGTCCTGCAATAACGTACATGTAAGAGAGACAGAAAGTTCTTGTACCTGGAGTTACTCCATGAAGTAATAGTACCCTAATTGGTGTTTCCTTCCCAACTGCTAAAAATTCTCATCTTCAGATCCTGCCTTAATCTAAGCTGTTTAGAAGCCAATAGCTAAAGCACTCTGGCTTTAATTGTCTTTTCATCATCAATTACTATTTCTGCCTCAGGAGCCCTCTTTATAAAATACTATAATCAAGTGGGCAGTACATTCTCAGGTGTACCTGCAAATATATTTTTGGTACATAGCAATAAATAAACATATATTGACTGACTAAATGAGTAAGGAAACAGAATCATATAGTGCAGTTCTGGATGGATTTCTGGATAAATCTTATAGTTAAACTGGTGCATTTTATACATAGAGAAATATGATTTTGAAAAGGCAGTGTATTTCCTGTAATCATCTTTAGATTTGATAGGAGAGTGAGACTTCGAGCCTGGAGTTTTTCATCTTCAGGGCTACATTTTTTCTTATACCCTGTGTTACCTTCCTTGCTATTATGCACACCTGGAGAAAATAGGGGTCTCTAAGAAGACAATGTAAAAGAAAATAAATGGTGTAGCATGTGTAACTACTTTGTATGTTGAGACTGGAAAGGGTTTCACAAAACCTCGAAATGATTTCATGTTATTTTTATATGTCTGTCTTTGTTGTCTTCTGTGCTATATCACTTGTCAGATCCTGGAGATGGGCCATGTGGTCACTTTTACAATGATTTTGAATGATCATTTAAATGGAACTAAATGGATACCGTCTGCTCTTTCCATTGTTTGATATACATATTATTTACATATGTCTTCTGAGTAGATTAATCAACATTCTTGGCCTGATGACAAAGTAAAAATGGTATAACCACTTCAGAAAAGAGTCTGGCAGTTCTCGACAAACTATATAAAAAATTATCCAAAACTCTCCCAAACAAAATGAAGCAAACAACAACAAAAATTTACCATATTGTCTTAAAATAATACTCAAGAAAGATGAAAATGTGTATCCACACAAAACTTTGAAAGTAATTATTTTAACTTATTTTATTATATGCAAAAGATGAGCCAGTATAAAGGACCCCAAACTGATTAATGGATGAATAAACCGTGGCATTTTCACACCATGGATCAATGCTATAGCCACTAAAATAGAGTGAAGTAGTGGGTCTTTTTCATCAAGTTCATAGGCTAATAATACCTTATAGCCCCTCACCTCTTTCATTAGACAAGTTAAATTAGCAACAAAAGACATACTAAAATAGTTTTGCAAGAACACTATTAACTATGTAAGAAGATGTGGCAAGTAAGGAAATGACTGAAAAAGTTGCACTCAACATTGAAGAAAATGCCAAGGTAGTTTGCTTAACTTTGCTCTAATTCCTCCTTGGTACAGAGAGGCACGATTGGGAGGCTCAATTCTAAAATTCTTCCTCAGGATAAAAAAGGAAAGAGTAGAATTTGTTATAAATTCTTGGCAACACTCTTGTCTGGGAACTGCTAGAGGAACTGTACTCTGTCTTGCCTAACTTGGACTGCTGATTAGGGTGGTTGCAAATACTATCTGCTACTATCTGTTAGAGGCTGTTGAAAGAAAAAAACAGGCACCACTACACAAGAGCAAACTTCTGGGAAGCTACAGACCTGATATGATACAGAAGGATGCGACAGCAAAAGGCAGGAAACTCTTAAATCAAGATATTCCAAAACAGCTATGCTCAAGAGGGCAATGATAAAGCACTCCTCAGGAGACAAGCAAGACGAAACCCTGGGAAAAGTTTGAGAGGATCTTGCACCTTTATCTTTGGCTGATTAGTGAAGGCTTTCCTGGGCTTTAAGACAGTATACAAAAACCAGCAGAGCCAATGTTTTATTAGATGACAAATTTTCAAGTAAAGATAAGAAAGCCTTCAAAATAGGGAAATGCCTCATTCAAGTCAACAAAGGGAATCTCCAGAAACAGAAACCAAAGAAGCAGGGCTCAGGATTACTTCTGAAAAAGACTATAAAACAACTGTCAAATAATTTCAGTGAATGAAAGGAGAGCATAAACAGGCAAGTAAACAAAATCAGTGCAACAGCATATGAACCCACTGAGAACACCACAAAAGAGGGACAAAGTATATAAAAGAACCAGAGACCATGTAAATGAAGGCAGTGATAATCTAAGTGAAAAACTTTACTGCAGAGGCTCAATAGGATCTGTCAAACAGAAAAAAGGAAAGTGAATAGAGGTTACTGAAAATTCTAAAACCCAAAGCACACACACAAGAAAAGTAAGCAAGGTCTAGAGGAAGATAATCAAACAGACAAATATGCCCATTAAAGGCATTCCAGGAGACAAAGTGAGTTGGAAGTCATCTGAAAAAAATACTTCCCAATAGCTGAATATTTCTCAAATTTAAGTAAGAGACAGTCATATAAATACAAAAATCTCAATAAAGTCTAAGTTGGATGAATTAAAAGAGACCACATTGAGACAAATAATAACTACACTATAGAAAATAAAAAATGAGAATATTATGAAGCCAGCAAGAGAAAAATAACTAGGTATACTTATCCTTTATTAGAGTAGACAGAAAATTTCTTAATAGAATCTTTGCAAACTAGACGCTTGTATATATACGTATGTATATGTGTGTGTGTAAATTGCTGAAAGAAGGAAAACTGTTGGAAATTAGTAAGCAAAATAATGGAGAAATGAAGATGTTTCCAGTGCCTGACTAATATAGAAGTGGATGCTCACAGTCATCTTTTAGACTGAGCTCAGGATCCCTAATGAAGGAGCTAGAGAAAGTACCCAAGGAGCTGAAGGGGTTTGCAGCCCCATAGGAGGAACAACAATATGAACTAATCAGTAACCCTAGAGCTCCCTGGGACTAAACCACCAATCAAAGAAAATACACTGAGAGACTCATGGCTCTAGCTGTGTATGTAGCAGAGTATGGCCTAGTCGGTCATCAATAGGAGGAGAGGCCCTTGGTCCTGTGAAGGTTCTATGCCCCAATATAGGGGAATGCTTGGGCCAGGAATCAGGAGTGGTTGGTTGGGAAGCAGGGGGAAGGGGGAGAAGATAGGGGAGTGTTTGAGGGGAAACTAAGAAAGAGGATAACATTTGAAATGTAAATAAAGAAAACATCTAATTTTTAAAAAGAAAAAAAGAAAGAGTGAGTAGAAAAATTGCTTTCTAACTATGTGAAGAATTGAGTTGGAATTTTTCATGGGAATTGCATTGGATCTGTAGATTGTTTTTGGCAAGATGGCCATTTTTACTATATTAATTCTGCCAATCCATGAGCATGGGAGATCTTTCCATCTTCTGAGATCTTCTTCAATTTCTTTTCAGAGACTTAAAGTTCTTATTATACAGATATTTCACTTGCTTTAGAGTCACACCAACGTATTTTATATTATTGTGACTATTGTGAAGGGTGTTGTCATCCCAGGAATGCAGGAATGGTTTAATATATGGAAATCCATTAAAGTAATCCACTATATAAACAAATTCAAGAGAAATTCATTTAATTAGGTGCTGAGAATGCATTTGACAAAATCTAACACCCCTTTTTGATAAAAGTCTTGGAAAGATCAGGAATTCAAGGCCCACACCTAAACATAGTAAAAGCAATATACAGCAAACCTGTAGCCAACATCAAACTAAATGGAGAGAAACTTGAAGCAATCCCACTAAAATCAGGAACTAGACAAGGCTGCCCACTCTCTCCCTACCTATTCAATATAGTACTTGAATTCCTAGCCAGAGAAATTAGACAACAAAAGGAAATCAAAGGACTACAAATTGGAAAGAAAGAAGTCAAAATATCACTATGTGCAGATTATGTGATTGTATACTTATGTGACCCAAAAAATTCCACCAGAGAACTCCTAATCCTGATAAACAACTTCAGCAAAATAGCTAGATATAAAATTAACTCAAACAAATCAGTGGCCTTCCTCTACACAAAGGATAAACAGGCTGAGAAAGAAATTAGGATAACCACACCCTTCACAATAGTATTATCAGTTTTTAAACATACAAGGTTATAATTACAGGATAGCTTGTGCAGACCAAAAAGAAATGGAACACATTGAAAAAAAAACAGCAATAAAATCAAGGAATCTAACATGTTGCCACATAAAACTTTGTAAATACCAAGATTTTTTTAAGGCAGTAAGGGAATTAAATAAGAGATAGTAATATAAAATCTTTAAGGAAAGACTTGGAGAGATGGTTCAGCAGTTAAGTGAATGTGATGCTCTGTCCTTCTCGTGGACCCTGGTTCTGGTTATATCACCCATATCAGGTGGCTCAGAACCATCTGTAATTTCTGCTCCAAAAGTTTCTATGCCTCTGGCCATGAGCATATAACATACATTTAGCCTACACACAACTAAAACTAATAAAAACAAATGTTTAAAAATCAAAGTAGCACCCATTAAATGTTTTCCTTTTAAGAAAAAAATCAAAGTAAACCAAATTACAAATTAAATAAGATGTTAATAGATTAATACTTCCTTACCATATATAATTTAAATATGAAGATCAAGTTCCCATCTTAGTCATTTTAAATTGTCATAAAAATATTACAGTGTTGAAGATATTGCTCAGTGGTGAAGAGACTCAGCTGTGCTTCCAGAGGACAGGGGTTCATTTCCTAGCACTCGCAGGGGAGCGAAAATCCATCTGTAACTCCAGTTGTAGGTGATTCTCTTCTGACCTCCTTGGACACTGAACACACATGTGATACACAGAAATACATGCAGGTAAAATACTCATACATATAAAAAATTCATCCAAAAAAGGTATAAGCAGTGTGGTGAATTGAATATGCTTGGTCCAGAAAGTGACACTATTAGGAGGTTTGGCCTTGTTGGGAAAAAGTGTGTCATTGTGGGTATGGGCTTTAAGACCCACCTCCTAGCTACCTGGAAGCCAGTCTTCTCCTGTTTGCCTTCTGAACAAGATGTAGAACCCTCAGTTCCTCCTGCGCCATGTCTTCATGGATGCTGCCATGCTACCACCTTGATGATAATGGACTGAACTGAACCTCTGAACCTGTAAGCCAGCCCATGAAATGTTGTCCTTATAAGAGTTACCTTGGTCATAGTGTCTACTTACGGCAGCAAACTAAATAGAATGTGTAGCTAATAACAACATGAATTTTCTTTTTACAGTTCCAGAGGCTAAAAGTTTGACATGAAGAGTAACTGGTGGCAGATTCATTGTCTGGTGAAGAATTGTTTTCTGATTCACAGAAAGCAATGGTAAGGAAGTGGAGGACTTGAAAATGCTATCAAGCTTTTTTTTTTTTTTTTTTTTTTTCAAGACAGGGTTTCTCTGTATAGCCCTGGCTGGAACTCACTTTGTAGACCAGGCTGGCCTCAAACTCAGAAATCCGCCTGCCTCTGCCTCCCAAGTGCTGAGATTAAAGTCATGTGCCACCAACGCCTGGCCCCTATCAAGCTTCAAAATCAGACTTTACATTTTCGAAAGCACATGTGTATGACACAGTCTCTAGAAATTACCACATATTGTGATAAATTTAATGAGTGAGGAAAAGTTGGAAGCATGTGACATGGCTTTTGTATTCAGAATAAATTGAATTACTAAAATCCACATATAAGTAAAAATTTAATGACACAATTTTATCTAATATGTTAATAAATACATTGAAGTGGAAATTAGGAGAACATATCAAACAAACCCGCAATATATACTAAGATATATGCAATCCAATTACTTCAGTTTTAAAAGAAAAAATCTTATGTACAAATTATATATTTAACTATTTACCAAGAAAAAAAAAACCCTTACAATCTGTGTGTGTGTGTGTGTGTTTGTGTGTGTGTGTATCTGTATACTATAATCATTCATGAGAAAGTTTATGTGCATGTATGTGTGGAGACCAGAAGCTACTATCACATTATTTCCTTCATCACTACTCTATCTTGTGTTTTGATGAAGGGTCTCTCACAGAGTCTGGAGTTCACTGTTTGGTCTATACAGCTTTGCTAGTGAATCTGTCATCACTTTCCTAGGCAGGAGCTACAGGTACATGGGTGTGCTACCATAACAGTTTTTTTTGTGGGTTCTGGGGATATAGACTTAGATTTTCATTCTTTATTATTAATTATTAATTATTATCATTATTATTTTATTTATAAATTCATTTATTTTATTACACTCCATATTCCATTCTCCGCCTCCTATCCCCGATCCACCCTCCACTGCTCTACGTCCAACACCTCCTCCCCACCCCCTGTCTCCACGTGGGTGACCCCAACCCACATCACACTTGACCTCTAAACTCCCTGGGGCCTCCCGTCTCTTGAGGGTTAGGTGCATCATCTCTGCATGAACTCAGACCTGGAAGTCCTCTACTGTATGTGTGTTGGGGACTCATATCAGCTGGTGTATGCTGTCTGTTTGGTGGTCCAGTGTCTGAGACATCGTGGGGGTCCAGATTAATTGAGACTGCTGGTCCTCCTACAGGATCACCCTTCTCTTTAGCTTCTTTCAGCCTTCCATAATTCAACAACAAGGGGTCAGCTGCTTCTGACCATTAGTTGGGTATAAATATCTGTATCTGACTCTTCCAGCTGCTTGTTGGGATTTTTGCAGGGCAGTCATGATAGATCCCTTTTTGTGAGTGCTCCATAGCCTTAGTGATAGCGCCAGGCCTTGGGGCTTCCCCTTGAGCTGGATCCCACTTTGGGCCTGTCGCTGGACCTTCTTTTCCTCAGGCTCCTCTCCATTTCTATCCCTACAGAACTTTCAGACAGAAACAGTTATGGGTCAGAGAAGTGATTGTGGGATGGCAACCCTATCCTTGATTGATGCCCAGTCTTCCTGCTGGAGGTGGGCTCTGTAAGTTCCCCCACCTTATTGTCAGGCATTTTATCTAAGGTCCCTCCCTTTGATTCCTGAGAGTCTCTTACCTTTCAAGTCTCTGGTGCATTATGGGGGTCCTCCCAAACTTCTATTTCATGATTGCATGTTTCCATTCTTTCTTCTGGTCCTCAGGGCTTCAGCTCTTTTCTCTCACCCTATACCAGATCAGGTTCCCCTCTACCCTCAATTCCACCCCGATCCACTTTCCCTCCTAGATCCCTCCCTCCCTTCCCACTTATGATTGCTTTCTTCCCTCTCCCAAGCAGGACTGAGGCGTTCTCACTTGGGCACTTTAGCTTGTTGACCTTTTTGAGTTCTGTAGACTGTATCTTGGGTATTCTGCACCTCATTTTTTGGATAATATCCATTTATTAGTGAGTCCATAGCATGCACAACTTTTTGGGTCTGAGTTACCTCACTCAGAATATTTTCTTCTTTCATCTTTTTGACTGCAAACTTCAGGATGTCCTCATTCTTAATATCTGAGTATTCCATTGAGTAAATGAACCACATTTTCTGTATCCATTCTTCTGTCATGGGGCATCTTGGTTGTTTCTAGCTTCTTTCATTCTTGCAGAACAAACATTTTTACTACCTGAGCCATCTTCTTCTCATCATCCCTAAATTAATAAATTATTTTAAGTAGTTGAATCCTTTTTCTGTTTTAAGTCAGTCTGGCTAAGGAATTATTAAAACATATTTGTTCGGAAAAAAATCAGTCAGTACTCTTAACCATTGAGCAAGTGCTTCAGGTGTAGAAGATCTCAGAAGACTGAAAGATCTCCTATGCTCATGGATTTGCAGGATTAATATAGTAAAAATGGCTATCTTGCCGAAAGCAATCTACATATTCAATCCAATCCCCATCAAAATTCCAACTCAATTCTTCACAGAGTTAGAAAGGGCAATTTGCAAATTCATCTGTAATTATAAAAAAATCTAGGATAGCAAAAACTATTCTCCACAATAAAAGAACCTCTGGTGGAATCACCATGCCTAACCTCAAGCTGTACTACCAAGTAATTGTGATAAAAACTGCATGGTACTGGAACTTTGACAGACAGGTAGATCAATGGAATAGAATTGAAGACCCAGAAATGAACCCACACACCTATGGTCACTTGATCTTGACAAGGGAGCTAAAACTATCTAGTGGAGAAAAGACAGCATTTTCAACAAATGGTGCTTCCACAACTGGCGGTTATCATGTAGAAGAATGGGAATTGGTCCATTATTATCTTCTTGTACAAAGCTCAAGTCTAAGTGGATCAAGGAACTCCACATAAAACCAGAGACACTGAAACTTATAGAGGAGAAAGTGGGGAAAAGCCTCAAAGATATGGGCACAGGGGGAAAATCCGTGAGCAGAACTCCAGTAGCTTATGCTGTAAGATTGAGAATCAACAAATGGGACCTCATAAAATTGCAAAGCTTCTGTAAGGCAAAAGACACTTTCAATAAGACAAAAAAGCCACCAACAGATTGGGAAAGGATCATTACCAATCCTAAATCCGACAGGGGACTTATATCCAATATATGCAAAGAACTCAAGAGATTGGACTCCATAAAGTCAAATAACCCCATTAACAATGGGGCACAGAGCTAAACAAAGAATTCTCAACTGAGGAATACTGAATGGCTGAGAAGCACCTGAAAAAAATGTTCAGCATCCTTAATCATCAGGGAAATGCAAACCAAAACAACCCTGAGATTCTACCTCACACCAGTCAGAATGGCTAAGATAAAAAATTCAGGTGATAGCAGATGTTGGCGAGAATGTGGAGAAAGAGGAACACTCCTCCATTGCTGGTGGGATTGCAAGCTGGTACAATCCAGGTACACTCTGGAAAACAGTCTGGCGGTTCTTCAGAAAATTATACATAGTACTACTGGAAGATCCAGCTATACCTCTCATGGGCATATACCCAGAAGATGTTCCAACTTGTAATAAGGACACATGCTTCACTATGATCATAACAGCCTTATTTATAATAGCCAGAAGCTGGAATGAACCCAGATGTGCCTCAACAGAAAAATGGATACAGAAAATGTTGTATATTTACACAATGGAGTACTACTCAGCTATTAAAAACAATGAATTTATGAAATTCCTAGGCAAATGGATGGATCTGGAGGATATTATCCTGAGTGAGGTAACACAATCACAAAAGAACACACATGATATATACTCACTGATAAGTGGATATTAGCCCAGAATCTTTGAATATCCAAGATACAATTTGTAAAACACATGAAACTCAAGAAGAAGGATGATCAAAATATGGATACTTCATTCCTTCTTAGAATGGGGAACAAAATACCCATGGAAGGAGAGACAAATTCAGAGCAGAGCCTGAAGGAACAGCCATCCAGAGATTTCCCCACTTGGAGATCTATCCCATAAACAATGCCAAAACCAGACACTAGACAGATGCCAACAAGAGCCTGCTGACAGGAGCCTGATATAGCTGTATCCTGTGAGGCTCTACCAGTGCTTGGCATATACAGAAGTAGATGCTCACAGTCATTCATTGGACAGAACACAAGGTTCCCAATGAAGGAGCCAGAGAAAGTACCCAGGGAGCTGAAGAGGTGTGAAGCCCCATAAGAGGAAAATCAATATTAACTAACCAGTACCTCCAGAGCTCCTTGGAAGTATACCACCAATCAAAGAAAAAAACATGGTGGAACTGTGGCTCTAGCTATATATGTAGCAGAGGATGGCCTATTCGGTCATCAATGGGAGGAGAGGCCCTTGGTTCTGTGAAGGCTTTATGTCCCATTATAGGGGAATGCCAGGACTAGAAATGGGAGTGAATGGGTTAGGGAGCAGGAAAACAGGGGAGGGGATAGGGGATTTTTGGAGGGGAAATTAGGAAAGGGGATAACATTTTTTAATGTAAATAAAGAAAATATTTAAAAAATAAGAAAAAAGGAAAAAAGTCCATAATGCAATACTCTCAATATTTATGTCATTGAATTCAGTAATCTACGTGAGAATAACAGATCTCCATAAATAAAATCTACTATGGCTAAATTGTGAAATAGAAATTATAAACACCTATAGTTTTCAGGAATATTGGGTCCATGCCCTAGTTACCTCTTATTGCTAAAGTGACATAGCTTGAGTCATATGAGAAGATGAATTACCTAGATCGTCTTTGCTAAGCATGAGTGACTGAGTTGAACATGCCAGCATGCAGTGTTCCTCCACATTCCTGGCTTTAGGTGTTGTCCTGTGTTCCTGTTCTGGGCTTCTTCAATGATGAATTGTATCCTGGAATTGTAAGACAAATGGGCTGGTGAGATTGCTCAGTGGGTAAGAGCACCCGACTGCTCTTCCGAAGGTCCAGGGTTCAAATCCCAGCAACCACATGGTGGCTCACAACCATCCGTAACGAGATCTGGCGCCCTCTTCTGGAGTGTCTGAAGACAGCTACAGTGTACTTACATATAATAAATAAATAAATCAAAAAAAAAAAAAGACAAATAAGTCTATTCTCTTACAAAGTTGCTTCTGGTCCAAGTATTTCATTAGTACAACAGCATGGACCCAGTAGTCCGAAACTTCTGAAGAAAGGACACCCATGATGGAGTATCTTAACTGATTATTTCTACCGATAATTTAAAGAGGGATTATTACTGATCTTAAGTAAGACCTTCCAAATGTTAAAGAAGACTAGTTTTAAAGACCTCATTATCAGCATTGTACTTTTAGGGGGTTATTCATGTAGGGGATGTGGAGACCTGTGCTAAATTCTTAGATACTGGAGCTATGCCCTCAGATGGGAGTTGAGGGCCCCATCCATTCTTTTACGTTATATCCTGGCTCATAAGGCAAGCCTTTTCCTGTCCACTTAAGTCAGCCTTTCTTTACTGCCTGTTTGAAATCCAACCCATTGATCTCAGACTTGGACTTTAAACTCTAGAAATGTGAACTATATGGCATTTTTATTTTTACAACTTAATCAGTTGAAGACTTTCATAGTGACATAAAGCTACAAATACAAAGAAAGAATGTTTTTCAATGAGTTCGTTGAAATCATTACACTGATTTAAAGGCCCAAGCAAGCTGCTATAAAAAAAGAAAACTATAATAGAACAATATTCTCAATGAATGCTGATGCAAAATACATCTAAGCAAGTCCAATCGAACCACACATTAAGAAGACTGGAAATAATTTTAAAATTAGTTAATAAATTTAACCCTATTATGACACTAACTATATTTCATTTTTCATTTATTCAGAGCTACTTTCCTCTCCTAAAATGCACTATACTTGTGTGTGTGCGTGTGTATGTGTGTGTGTGTGTAAGTGTATGTGTAGTGCATGCACATGAGTGTACAGGTATACATGTCCTTTTGTATAAATATGGAGGCCAAAGCACAACTAAAAGTGTTGTCTTCTGTTTCTACCTTGTTGTCTTAAGACAGGCTACTGGGAACACACCTTTTTGCCTTGATTAACTGGCAATGCTAGTCTGCCTGTCTCTGTCCGTGCAGTCATGCCAATGTTTCTACACAGTGCTGGTCATTAAAACTCAGGCATTAAAGCATTAAAACTAGTGCTTGCAGAATGGAGCCATCTCCTAAATATCCCAAAATGCTTACATTTGTTTTCATGACTTTGAATATACCAGTCCGTCCATCGGAATTGTTCATCCATTTCTCCACTTCTGTTTCCTTCCTCCAGTTTCATTTGCATCTTCAAATTATTCCACAGGACTCACTTACTTTCTACTTGTCCTAGAAATTTTCCAGGTTCTATCCAAAGAGTAAATTATAGATTCCTTTATGTTTCTACTGTACCTTGATTTATGTCTAGTATTGGATTTCTACCATGCCATCAACTCTTCTACAAAATCACCTGAAATATACTCACCTGTAAAAACAACATAGATGAAGGTCACATGAAAAATTTCAATTATAAATATTGTAGTCATGAGGGTAATTGCTTTTCTTTTCAAGGAATTGTTAATATGATAAAAGAGGGAGAACAGTAAGGTCCATTTTATGGCCCATATGGAAACTTGATACTGAAGAATATATATGTATGAAAAATCCAAATGGAGTCACCATATACTAGAGGATGCATTGCACCAACCAGACATGCTACCAAATGAAACCTCCAGTAGCAGGAATGGGTTGAATCTAGTTAAATCTTTAGCCAAAGTGGACCTCAGAAAACTCATTAATATCTCAAGTTATTTCTAAGTCTATTGTATTGACTAGTTTTGTGTCAACTTGACACAGACTGGAGTCATCACAGAAAAAGAAGCTGCAGTTGAGGAAATGCCTCCATGATATCCAGGTGTAAGATATTTTCTCAATTAGTGATCAAGGGGGGAAGGTCCCTTTGTGGGTGGTGTCATCTCTGGGCTGGTAGTCTTGGGTTCTATAAATGAGCAAGCTGAGCATGCCAGGGGAAGCAAGCCAGTAAAGAACATCCCTCCATGGCTTCTGCATCAGCTCCTCCTGCCTTCTGACCTGCTTGAGTTCCAGTCCTGACTTCCTTGGTGATGAACAGCAGTACAGAAGTATAAGCCAATGTATTGGCTAGTTTTGTGTCAACTTGACACAGCTGGAGTTATCACAGAGAAAGGAGCTTCAGTTGAGGAAATGCCTCCATGAGATCCAACTGTAAGGCATTTTCTCAATTAGTGATCAAGGTGGAAAGGCCCCTTGTGGATGGGACCATCTCTGGGCTGGTAGTCTTGGGTTCTATAAGAGAGCATGCTGAGCAAGCCAGGGGAAGCCAGCCAGTAAGGAACATCCCTCCATGGCCTCTGCATCAGCTCCTGCTTCCTGACCTGCTTGAGTTCCAGTCCTGACTTCCTTTGATGATGAACAGCAATGTGGGAAGTGTAAGCTGAATAAACCCTTTCCTCCCCAACTTGCTTCTTGGTCATGATGTTTGTTCAGGAATAGAAACCCTGTCTAAGACAAATTGGTAGCAGCATAGTGGGGTATTCCTGTGACAACCTGACCATATTTTGGGGAGGACTGTGGAAGGACTTTGGAACTTTGGGCCCGAAGATCCATTTGGTGTTAAGATCTCTGTGAGATGTTGTGTAGGAGCTTGGAAGATAATGTTGAGAACAGTGCAGAAAATGGAGGCCTGGCTTGTGAAATTTCAGAGGGAAAGTTAAAGACTCTTTTCAGGGCCATTGCTATTTTGGATTGTGAAGATTCTGTGGTTCTGGTTAGCTGGGGCTGAAGAATCAGCTGTGATTAACATGATACCAGAACTACTAAAGCAAAAACTTTGCATTACTGGGACTATTGATGCTGGTTAGCTGGAGCTAAGAGATTAGTGGTGATTAAGAAGAGACCAGCATCATTGAAGTGACATCTTCTGGGAAGTGTTTTCTGAGAGCACAAAAAGGCTGTGTTCCAGAGTTAGCCAACGTTGTACCTCGTGCAGTAGCAGGACTTGGTAATGTGTAAGGGTCACCCAGGTGGTACTGGTTTGGAGGCATGAAGGGGTCACGCAGAGAAGTTGAGGCTTGGCACTGTGAGAGGCCATGGAAGGCCATTGGTGAAGGTGCAGCCTCAATTGCAATTGATGGCCCAGAACTGAAGAGGTCAAGCAAAGGAGTTGAGGCTTGGCACCATGAAGAGAGCCTATGAGAGGCTGTTGGTGATGCCTAGTTACAGTGGAAGACAGCAGTGTTTTGGAGATACCAGTAACATGAGGTGACCACCAAGAACAGCAGCAGCAGTGGAGTACAGGTGGCTGGAGCCTAGAATGAAAGCTGTGTGCTACAAAGGACAGGGCTGGAGAAGTGACCCAAGCCCTTGGAGGAGCCCAGAAGATCGTGAGTTGGATCCCAGACACTGGACAGTTGGAGTTTAATTTTGCTTTTGACTGACTGTGCCCTGATATTTTTCCATCTTTAAGAAAGAAACTATTTTTAGTGGAGCCCACAGTTAAGAGACTTTTAATTGTAAAAAGATTTTGAGTTTTAAAAGAGATGGATATTTTAAAGAATTTGAAAATTTAAGGATATGTAAAGACTATGGGACTTTTTGTGGGAAGTGGTTTCTGCTGTGCCTGCGTGGCCTAATGGGTAAACAAGCAATGTGCACATGTGCAAGAGTGTTTTCATTGCAAGTCACGGCCCATCCCGGGGCGTGGTGATGAGGCTCTGGGAGAGCAGCCAATCAGGTGTGGACACGTCACACTAAGGTGTATATAAGCAGCACCTTTTTGGTGCTTGGGGTCTTCCTCTTCATGTTGAAACTGATGTAATAAAGTTGCTGCAGAAGGATCCGGTTTCTCACCCGTGTGTTCTTGCTGGCGAGACAATAGTGTGTGTTATTTAGATCTTGGGGATGAATAAGAATGTAAGGGTTGGTGCTTAATAGTGATGTGTTTGTGTGTCAAGTTGACAAGGGGTCAATTGTATTGGCTAGTTTTGTGTCAACTTGACACAGCTGGAGTTATCACAGAGAAAGGAGCTTCAGTTGAGGAAATGCCTCCATGAGATCCAACTGTAAGGCATTTTCTCAATTAGTGATCAAGGTGGAAAGGCCCCTTGTGGATGGGACCATCTCTGGGCTGGTAGTCTTGGGTTCTATAAGAGAGCAGGCTGAGCAAGCCAGGGGAAGCCAGCCAGTAAGGAACATCACTCCATGGCCTCTGCATCAGCTCCTGCTTCCTGACCTGCTTGCGTTCCAGTCCTGACTTCCTTTGGTAATGAACAGCAATGTGGGAAGTGTAAGCTGAATAAACCCTTTCCTCCCCAACTTGCTTCTTGGTCATGATGTTTGTGCAGGAATAGAAGCCCTGTCTAAGACAGCCAAATAAACCCTTTCCTCCCCAACTTGCTTCTTGGTCATCATGTTTGTGCAGGAATAGAAACCCTGACTATGACAGCTATGATTACTCTCCACAAATTGTTGAAGACAACAGTTATCCAAGTCCTCAAACACAGAGAATTCCAGCTGATGCCTTATTAGAGGCTTCACCCCTACTGAATAGCATTAATGGTACTGGAAGGTCTCTATATGTTACCAGAGGAGAAAGGTAATCATCAATCCAGTTAAAAACCCTATGACCTACAATGGTCATCTGCCTATGATATATGCTGATGCACAAACATTGTGGGAATAAACAACCCCCTCCTGATTCAATGTAAGGTCCATTTCATCAGATAGAAGCTATGCCTGATACTGCTAGGGTGGCCAAGAAATTGAGACTGGATATGCTGCCGACCTAGTAGAGTATTAAATATTATTATTGTTGGACTTAAAATGACTCCTAATCATACTACCAATCAAAGAAAACACATGGTGGAACTTGTTGCTCTAGCTATATTTGTAGCAGAGGATGGCCTAGTCAGTCATCAATGGGAGGAGAGTCCCTTGGTCCTGTGAAGGATCTATGCCTCAGTATAGGGGAATGCCAGGACTAGGAATGGGAGAGGGTGGGTTGGGGAGCAGCGGGAGAGGGGAAGGGATAGGAGACTTTTGGAGGGGAAACTAGGAAATGGGATAACATTTGAAATGTAAATAAAGAAAATATCTAATAAAAAAAGAAAAAAATACATATAAATAAAGAAAAAAATGACTCCTAATCACATTTTGTTAGGGTACAAGAAGTTCTGAAGAATGATACCCCGGTCTCAAATATTATGCAAAAAAATAGTGTTTACTCAGCTGAATTCCTGCATCCACAGATTTCCCTGTTCAGGAATGGACATCCCTGATGGGACTTGCAGATGGAACTTTTATTGTCAGAAGAATTCCAGGTAAGGGTTAAGTGTTCTTTAATCTTGATTGGTTAGCACTATCTCTAGGGGTCTGACTGATAATATAATTGATGAGGCTGTGGAGACTTCCCAGGTTTTGCTTACTCATTACAGCTACCTATTCTTACTTCAGGCCAGAGACAAGGTGTCCTTGGATTAACAGCCCTTGGCTGTGGTTGGCTGACCACAGGTTCCTGGATCTGGGTTCTCATTTCTGGGAAACAGAAACTTAAGCCTACTCTTCTCTAACTGGCAGTTTGCAGCCTGTCATGGAGTCAAACTGGCTCTGGCTAACCCAGTCCTCTCAATTTTGCTATATCCATAGATAGGTGCCACATAAACCATCACTATAGAGTCTTCTTTCATTAGATGGGAACTAATACAGAGACCCACAAGTAGACAATGTGCAGACAGTCCTAAATGAGATGCCTTTTATCATATTCGCCCCTCAGGGCTCAAGAATATATGTAGAAGAGGAGGCAGAAAGACTGTAAGAATCAGAGGTAATACATGACTCCAAAGAAACTGTAATCCACACACAACAGGACTGATACACACATGAACTCACAGAGACTGTAGCAACATGTACAGGTTCTGCTGCACAGGCTCAAGCCAAATGAGGCCCCAGCACAGAAAAATGAATGTGAACATGGCCTCCCACTCCTAACCAGTAAGTTATCTCTAACTGGTACCTGTATGAAAGAGGAAATTAGCCTTCTCCAATCAAGTATCAATTGGGTATATTAATTACACTTCAGGTTAGGCCCCATGCCCAGGGATAGATGACCAACACAAAATGAATTCAATGATATATTTTGAGACTTTTTGTGTAATATTGCTTTATTTGAGCATTTTTTGTGTTAATCATCTTTTGCTTGTATATTTTGGTTTCTAACTTTGCAGGACTTGTGTGTGTGTGTGTGTGTTTCTTGTTTGTGTTTTGTCTGATTGTTTGCTTTTTAAAGAGAGTGAGAGAGTGAAAGCCTGTGGTGTCTGATGGGTGGGAAGGTAGGGGTGGATCTGGAAGGATTTGGGAATGAGGGAACATATGATCAGAATATATTGTATGAAATTTTTTTTTTAATTAGAAAAGAAATTCTTAATCTGAATTCTAGTTCTATGTAATTCCTCACTTTTTATATCTGATAGAATTTTCTTCATGTCTTGCCTATTCCTAAAGGTTCTTTTTTACCTTCCTATCTTCTTGAGAAATTGGAGTTAGGTTATTTTTATTATCCAAGGATAATATTTTAATATACTTGAGATACCAAACAAAGGAGATGGCCAATGCTTAATTAATATTGAAGATAAGTATCAATGACTAAATATGCAGATATGTGTTATTGTTATTGTAATTGAGTGTTGGTGTTACTATTACTGTATTAACTAGACTTCTCTCCTCTCCCAACATTGTGGTTATATTTTTATCTAGTGCTTATAGATTATTTAGGCAGTCACAAATGAGTCTATTATATGTTTGTATTCATTCATGTATTTACTAAAATTTAGAAATACAGTAATGGGTTTCATCATGGCATGACTCATTTGTATATTATCCCTGAATCAGAAGTTTTTGAATCATGTTATTAATCACGTATTTAATCATTCTTGTTTCATATTATGCAATTTGTATACCACTCTTCAGAAGTATCTTTAAGTCTTTGGAGGCAAATAGTTAAGAGTAGTTCTTGAAAAGCATGTGAAAGTGCTTAATGGAAGGCTAGAGGAGGAGATTCATCAATAATACTTTGAAACAATACATTGTAATTATCAACAAATTATTTTGTTGAGTCAATATAAGGTGATGGCAGTTTTTAAATATTTTTCATGAGGCAACACAGATTTTAAAATCAGACTTAAAGTAGTTTATAACTTTTTTGATAGAGTAAGCCACAGTTTATTAGTAAGAATAAATAAAATCCAAAAAATATATAGAGTCGATGTGTATTATTTTATCATGCTTTTTAGCAGTGGCATTAAGTTCCTTTTGTGGTCTTTCTGTATTTTTTTATATGGCCCATTTTAACAATTGACAATTACCTTAATATATAGTACATGAAGTCACTATTAATCATTTGTTGATTGTATTTTTTCTCCTCATGCAAGGCACTTCATCTTTGGGTTTATTTTGTCTTCTCTAAGCAAGTAACACTCAAAGGCTTCTGTTGAGGGGAACAATGACAGAGCTCCCTGCCAGCTATAACCTGGTACATTTATATGGCAAGAATTGACACTTGCTAATATCAGCTGTAGAGTATGAGGTCATGGAATGTTTGTTCTCCATTAGCTGCTATTGCCAACCACAAATTCAAGTGAGGGCACCAGAATATAAACTATAAGAGAATGTTTGCCTGATTTTTGCTGCATCTTTTAAAAGCGTGTTTACACGTGTTTTGTTTTGTGAAAGACAAAAGCCATGTTTTGTGAATTTTACTGTATACCCAGGAAAAAGATGATTTGGGTGAATTCATGGATGCAAAATATATAATTAATTTTTCTTTAAGGAGAATCAGTTCAAGAGACATTAGGTGAAGTGATAAGTGCAATTAAGTGATGTTGGTGCAACAACCTCATGTAATGTGGGAAGAGGCTATTATACAGGGACAAAAGTTATTGTGATAAAACTATGCCAATAGGTCAATGGATTCATTTCATTTAAATATGTAAAGTTTTTTATATGTGGTTTTTCACTTCTTCTTGATTGTGTATGAGAATAAAAATTTGGGGGGATGGAAAGGCTTCAAACTTGCAGGGAGGAAAGAGTATAGCTATAGACATCTTTTAAAACAACAAAATGTTATACTAGCATGAAAAAAATGTTTTCTCTGAGATTTAAGAGGGAACATGAATCTTAAATCCAACTATTCATGCAAGCAGTGTCTGTGGGTGCATGGTAGCTTGAAGGAAAATTACAGAGTGTTTAACAGTCCCATATGTTAACATATGTAGCTTTTCCCAATCTTAAAATGGAAAAGGACCAGATAATATTTTCATTTTACATACTAAAAGGCAAAATTCCAAATTTGGAATAACTGATGAAATCAAATTTAAGTTGTATTGCTATCTAGTAATGTTATAAATTTTAAATTTTATTTTATCAGTTATTTTGAAATTTCTATATTGATCCTGCCAATCCATGAGCATGGGAGATCTTTCCATCTTCTGAGATCTTTAATTTCTTTCTTCAGAGACTTGAAGTTCTTATCTTACAGATATTTCACTTCCTTAGTAAGAGTCACACCAAAGTATTTTATATTATTTGTCACTATTGAGAAAGGTGTTGTTTGCCTAGATTCTTTCTCAGCCTGTTTATCCTTTGTATAGAGAAAGGCCATTGACTTGTTTGAGTTGATTTTATATCCAGATACTTCATTGAACCTGTTTATCAGGTTTAGGGGTTCTCTGGTGGAATTTTTAGGGTCACTTAAATATATTATCATATCATCTGCAAAAAGTGATATTTTGACTTCTTCCTTTCCAATTTGTATCCCTTTGATCTCCTTTAGTTGTCAAATTTCTCTGGCTAGGACTTCAAGTACAATGTTGAATAGGTAGAGAGAAAGTGGGCAGCCTTGTCTAGTCCCTGATTTTAGTGGGATTGCTTACAGCTTCTCACGATTTACTTTGATGTTGGCTACTGGTTTGCTGTAGATTGCTTTTTAAAAAAAATTTTATTAGGTATTTCCTCATTTACATTTCCAATGCTATCCAAAAGTCCCCCATACCCATGCCCCCACTTCCCTAACCACCCACTCCCCCTTTTTGAACCTGGCGTTCCCCTGTACTGGGGCATATAAAGTTTGCATGTCCAATGGGTCTCTCTTTCCAGTGATGGATGACTAGGCCATCTTTTGATACATATGCAGCTAGAGTCAAGAGCTCTAGGGTACTGGTTAGTTCATATTGTTGTTCCACCTATAGGGTTGCAGTTCCCTTTAGCTCCTTGGGTATGTTCTCTAGCTCCTCCATTGGGGGCCCTTTGATCCATCCAATAGCTGACTGTGAGCATCCACTTATGTGTTTGCTAGGACCTGGCATAGTCTCACAAGAGACAGCTATATCTGGGTCCTTTCAGCAAAATCTTGCTAGTGTATGCAATGGTGTCAGCATTTAGAAGCTGATTATGGGATGGATCTCTGGATATGGCAATCACTAGATGGTCCATCCTTTCGTCACAGCTCCAAATTTTGTCTCTGTAACTCCTTCCATGGGTGTTTTGTTCCCAATTCTAAGAAGGGGCAAAGTGTCCACACTTTGGTCTTCGTTCTTCTTGAGTTTCATGTGTTTAGCAAATTGTATCTTATATCTTGGGTATCCTAAGTTTCTGGGCTAATATCCACTTATCAGTGAGTACATATTGTGTGAGTTCCTTTGTGATTGGATTACCTCACTCAGGATGATGCCCTCCAGGTCCATCCATTTGACTAGGAATTTCATAAATTCATTCTTTTTAATAGCTGAGTAGTACTCCATTGTGTAAATGTACCACATTTTCTTATCCATTCCTCTGTTGAGGGGCATCTGTGTTCTTTCCAGCTTCTGGCTATTATAAATAAGGCTGCTATGAACATAGTGGAGCATGTGTCCTTCTTACCTGTTGGGACATCTTCTGGATATATGCCCAGGAGAGGTATTGCTGGATTCTCCGGTAGTACTATGTCCAATTTTCTAAGGAACTGCCAGACTGATTTCCAGAGTGGTTGTACAAGCTTGCAATCCCACCAGCAATGGAGGAGTGTTCCTCTTTCTCCACATCGTCGCCAGCATCTGCTGTCACCTGAATTTTTGATCTTAGCCATTCTGATTGGTATGAGGTAGAATCTCAGGGTTGTTTTGATTTGCATTTCCTTGATGATTAAGGATGTTGAACATTTTTCAGGTGCTTCTCTGCCATTTGGTATTCCTCAGGTGAAAATTCTTTGTTTAGCTCTGAGCCCCATTTTTTAATGGGGTTATTTGATTTTCTGGAGTCCACCTTCTTGAGTTTTTTATGTATATTGGATATTAGTCCCCTTTCTGATTTAGGATAGGTAAAGATCCTTTCCCAATCTGTTGGTGGTCTTTTTGTCTTATTGATGGCGTCTCTTGCCTTGCAGAAGCTTTGCAGTTTCATGAGGTCCGATTTGTCAATTCTCGATCTTACAGCACAAGCCATTGCTGTTCTATTCAGGAATTTTTCCCCTATACCCATATCTTTGAGGCTTTTTCCTACTTTGACCTCTATAAGTTTCAGTGTCTCTGGTTTTATGTGGAGTTCCTTAATCCACTTAGATTTGACCTTAGTACAAGGAGATAGAAATGGATCAATTAGCAATCTTCTACATGATAACCTCCAGTTGTGCCAGCACCATTTGTTGAAAATGCTGTCTTTTTTCTACTGGATGGTTTTAGCTCCCTTGTTAAAGACCAAGTGACCATAGGTGTGTGGGATCATCTCTGGGTCTTCAATTCTGTTCCATTCTTCTACTTGTCTGTCACTATACCAGTACCATACAGTTTTTATCACATTTGCTCTGTAGTACAGCTTTAGGTCAGGCATGGTGATTCCACCAGAGGTTCTTTTATCTTTGAGAAGAGTTTTTGCTATCCTAGGTTTTTTGTTATTCCAGATGAATCTGCCGATAGCCCTTTCTAATTCGTTGAAGAATTGAGTTGGAATTTTGATGGGGATTGCATTGAATCTGTAGATTGCTTTTGGTAAATAGCCCTTTTTACTATATTGATCCTGCCAATCCATGAGCATGGAAGATCTTTCCATCTTCTGAGATCTTTTTTAATTTCTTTCTTCAGAGACTTGATGTTCTTATCATACATATCTTTCACTTCCTTAGAGTCACGCCAAGGTATTTTATATTATTTGTGACTATTTAGAAGGGTGTTGTTTCCCTAATTTCTTTCTCAGCCTGTTTATCTTTTGTGTACAGAAAGGCCATTGACTTGTTTGAGTGAGTTTTATATCCAGCTACTTCATTAAAGCTGTTTATCAGGCTTAGGAGTTCTCTGGTGGAATTTTTAGGGTCACTTATATATACTGTCATATCATCAGCAAAAAGTGATATTTTGACTTCTGCCTTTCCAATTTGTATCATCTTGATCTCCTTTTGTTGTCGAATTGCTCTGGCTAGGACTTCAAGTACAATGTTGAATAGGTAGGTAGAAAGTGGACAGCCTTGTCTAGTCACTGATTTTAGAGGGATTGCTTCAAGCTTCTCACCATTTACTTTGATGTTGGCTACTGGTTTGTGTAGATTGCTTTTATCATGTTTAGGTATGGGCCTTGAATTCCTGATCTTTCCAAGAGTTTTATCATGAATGGGTGTTGGATTTTGTCAAAGGCTTTCTCCAAATCTAATGAGATGATCACGTGGTTTTTGTTTTTGAGTTTGTTTATATACTGGATTATGTTGATGGATTTCCGTATTTTGACCCATCCCTGTATCCCTGGGATGAAACCTATTTGGTCAGGATGGATGATTGTTTTGATGTGTTCTTGGATTCGGTTAGGGGAACTTTACTGAGTATTATTGCATCTATATTCATAAGTGAAATTGGTCTGAAATTCTCTATCTTTTTTGGTTCTTTTTGTGGTTTAGGTATCAGAGTAATTGTGGCTTCATAGAATGAGTTGGGTAGAGTACCTTCTGCTTCTATTTTGTGGAATAGTTTGTGCAGAAATGGGATTAGATCTTCTTTGAAGGTGTGATAGAACTCTGCACTAAACCCATCTGGTCCTGGACTTTTTTTGGTTGGGAGACTATTAATGACTGCTTCTATTTCTTTAGGGGATATAGGACTGTTCAGATCATTAACCTGATCTTGATAACTTTGGTACCTGGTATCTGTCTAGAAACTTGTCCATTTCAACCAGGTTCTCCAGTTTTGTTGAGTATAGCCTTTGGTAGAAGGATCTGATGGTGTTTTGAATTCCTTCAGGATCTGTTGTTATGTCTCCCCTTTCATTTCTGATTTTGTTAATTAGGATGCTTTCCCTGTGCCCTCTAGTGAGTCTGGCTAAGGGTTTATCTATCTTGTTGATTTTCTCAAAGAACCAGCTCCTGGTTTGGTTGATTCTTTGAATAGTTCTTATTTCCCCTTGTTTGATTTCGCCCCTGTGTTTGATTATTTCCTGCTGTCTACTCCTCTTGGGTGAATTTGCTTCCTTTTTTTTCTAGAGCTTTTAGGTGTATTGTCAAGCTGTTAATGTGTTCTCTCTCTAGTTTCTTTTTGGAGGAACTCACAGCTCTGAGTTTTCCTCTTAGAAATGCTTTCATTGTGTCCCGTAGGTTTGGGTATGTTGGGGCTTCATTTTCATTAAACTCTAAAAAGTCTTTAATTTCTTTCTTTATTCCTTCTTTGACCAGGGTATCATTGAGAAGAGTGTTGTTCAGTTTCCATGTGAATGTTGGCTTTCTATTATTTATTTTTTTATTGAAGATCAGCCTTAGTCCATGGTGATCTGATAGGATGCATGGGACAATTTCAATTGACCAATTATACGATCAGTTTTGGAGAAGGTACCATGAGGTGCTGAGGTGAAGGTATATCCTTTTGTTTTCTGATGAAATGTTCACATAATCAGCTTCCAAATTCTGACACCATTGCATACATTACAAGACTTTGCTGAAAGGACCCAGATATAGCTGTCTCTTGTGAGACTATGCTGGGGCCTAGCAAACACATAAGTGGATGCTCACAGTCAGCTATTGGATGGATCATAGCGTCCCCAATGGAGGAGCTAGAGAAAGTACCCAAGGAGCTAAAGGGATCTGCAACCTTATAGGTGGAACAACAATATGAACTAACCAGTACCCCTGGAACTCCTGTCTCTAGCTGCATATGTATCAGAAGATGGCATAGTTGGCCATCTGTGGAAAGAGAGGTCCATTGGTTGTGCAAACTTTTTATGCCTCCATACAGGGGAACACCATGGCCATGAAGTGGGAGTGGGTGGGTAGTGGAGTGTGTGGGGGAGCGTGTGGGAGACTTTTGGGATAGCATTGGAAATGTAAATGAAATAAATACCTAATAAAAATAATAATAAAAACGAAAGAAATTTCTAATATAATTGAGTTGAAATATATGTTCTGGTGAAGCCCAGCTCTATTCTGGTTTCTATATGTCTGATTATTCTTTCTATAACAAAATGTCTGCATACAAGTTTTTATGTTTGCTTGTTTCATAGTTTTGGGGATTCAAGGTTAAGGCTAAGACATTGAATAGAGTTTCATAGAGTCTTCATGATAGATGGCATCATGAAGGAGAAGTGCACTCGAGAGATGGGGATTGCTTTATGAGATTAGAAATTTTGACGAGTCAAATATTGATCTTTTAGAACAATCAGCCATAAAACTACCTTAATCATTTCTAAAGCCAGTACCCCTAGTAAACTAGTAACATTACACTAGGTCATATTACTTACAAATTCATCAACTTTTTGAAATTTTTCTTAACGAGGATGAAGTTTTCAATGCATAGAACCCTGGAGTAGAGACCAAATCCAAGATAAATTCATTATATTCATTACTTTTCAATCTCCCTTGCATCACAAACTAGTATTATTTATGTATTGCACTCATTCTATACTAAACAAAGTTCCTTGGTTTGTTCTTGAAAAATAAATAGTAAAAATAAAAATAAATAGGTTACCATGGCATAAAGATTTTAAGGATGAATTCACTCTGAAACAGCTTGTTCTGTTGCTGAATAATGAAGAAGATTTTGGAAAGCTGCTGCATTATAGTAACTACACTACACTTTAGTATGAAAAAAACTGTTGTTATCCCTGAAACAAGTCATAAAATATGACTTTTGTTTAAATAGAGAGAGGAAAAAAATAAACACAGATGAATTCTATGATCATTCAAAATGAAGGAGATTTGCCAGGAATGTAGAATGTAGAACATTGGATAATGCTGCTTTGTTTTAATTTTAGACACAGCCTCATTATGTAGTACAGACTGTTCTCAATCCTGTAATCCTCCTGCCTCAGTCTCCTGAGGCTGGGATTATAGGTAATTTCTTTCCTTAAAAACAAAAACAAAACAAAAAACAACAAAACAAAACCAAGCTACATTTCAATGATTAAAAGCCATTAGGAAGTAGACAGAAATTCTGTTTTTAAATGTTTTACTTTGGGCAAATGTTTATCTGGAAATATATATATATATATTATATCCAGTGAGTCAATAATAATGATGCCACTTTTTTCCATCCTGTTTTTGATATGGTTTGGTGAGTTCTATTCATCGTGGTAGGGTAGAACAATCTTAGGTGAGTTTCTATACCTAAGATGAAACTTCTCCTTTTAAAAAAATATTTATTTTATATGTATAGGTGTTTTAACAGCATGTGTTTCTTCTCTGCACCATGTGGTGCCCATATTGCCCACAGAGATCAGCAGAGGAAATCTGATCCTCTAGGACTGGAGTTATAGATGGATGTGGGTGTTTGGAATCAAACCCAGGTCTTATGCTTAAACTCCCAGGAACCTGAAGAAAGGAGAAGAAAGAGGAGAAGAAGAAGAGGAGGAGGAGCAGGAACAGGAGGAGGAGGAGGAGGATGAGAAGGAGGAAGATGAAATAGAACAAAAGGGCATGATACAGAAGCAGAGAGCTTGTCTTCATCAGACATTGAATTTATTAGTGTCTTGATATTAGCCTTCCCAGCTTCTAAAACTGTGAGCAATTCATTTTTGTTATATATAAACTAGTCAGTATAATGTAGTTTTGTTATAGAAGTCTCAAAATACTGATACACAATTATTCAAATATTAGACATACTCATTTTATACCCACTCCCAATTTTCAGTGTTCCATCAGTCTGTTTTTGTCCTCCAGTATTGCAGTATCATTTTGAATTAGTATCTGCAATGAGAGGTCTTGTCAGTATTGTCAATCTCTGGTCTGCATTTTGCATTATAACAGCTATGTTCTTTAATCTTAATGATTATTTTAATTTGTATTGCTCTGCTGATATGAAGTGGAACCTATTTTATATTTACTTGTTGTCTATGTATTATTTTGTTGAGATGTTTTTTAATCTTTGCCCATTTCAAAAGTGTGCTGCCTTAAACCATTTTTAAACTTAAAATTATATTTATGCTTAAGAAAATTGATTTTCAGTACATTGGTTTTGATAGTGTACAAAATGATGGGTTTCATCATGACATCTTCATACATGTGTCACTGTAACTAGTTCACTTTCCATTTCCTTACTAAGGTGCTAGTCCTCGTGGGCTCCTTTTCACAGATCTTCCACAAATACATGAGAGAGACACACACAGAGAAAGACAGAGAAGACATGGAGACAAAGAGAGAGAGAGAGAGAGAGACAGAGACAGAGAGAGACAGAGACAGAGACAGAGAAACAGACAAAGACAGAAAGACAGAAATAGAGACAGAAAAAGAAACAGACAGAGACATAGAGAGCAAAAGGAAAGGAGGATGTTTGTCTTTTTGAGTCAAGTTTGTTTCCTATGATAATCTCTAGTTCCCCAGATTTTCCTGCAAATGGCATATATATATATATATATATATATATATATATATATATGTCTTTTGATAGGCATCTAATCCTGTTCCATACTTGGTGTATAGTAAATATTAGTGGAAGAATAAGTATAGAATATAGATGTTCAAGCGTCTCTATTTGCACTGATATATATTCTTTACACATCAGTTCTATTTTTAGTTTTATGATGTCTTTTCACACTGTTTTCCATAGTGATTGTACCATTTGTATTCATGCCAGCAGTATATGATGATACCTCTCTCCTCACATTTTCAACAATATTTCTTATCAGATTTTTATAGTTATTCTAATTATAGTGAGATGGAACTTCCATGTAGTTTTAATTTGTTAATATCTGGTAGGGAAATTAAGCATGTAAAATATATTTCTCAGCTATCAAATGCTAATAGCTCCTCTGCTAGGGGTGGGACTTTGAGTGTCTACCTGTTGTACAGGAGAAGAGTATCTTCCAAGCTAAACTGCCACTGTTTTATGAGCTCAGATCTGCCCACTTTGCAAAAGATCACCACAGCTGGGCTACTTGACTGTTGATACTCCCAAACAGGTGTATGCAATTCTGTTCTAATTGCATGTGGCCCTGGGGAAGGGTTAGAAATGTATAATATGAGAAGGACCCATGTTGGGTACAGACCTTCCAGTGTGGCTGATTTAAGACCACCTAAATTTCTGCCCATAACCTTCCACTTACTGTTTTGTATTGATCATTGGTCAGAGTTTTGACTGTGGGATGGCAACTCCATCCCTCACTTATGTCCTGTTTTCCTGCTGGAGTTGGGCTCTAGACGTTCCCTCTCCCTACTGTCTGGCATTTCATCTAAGGTCCTTCCCTGTTTTGATTCTTGTGGCATTAATTTCACGGATGGGTCTTTGGCTAGAGTATTTATTGTCAATTAGCTAAAAAGTGAACATGTTGTGTTGCAAACTGAGGTTCCAAGGGAAGACTTCACTTCATGAAGGAGTGAAGAATTAAGGAAACAATGATGTTTTGTACCTGGTACTAAAAGACTAATGAGGATAATAACTGAATTTGAAATACACATTCTTAATTAGAACTTGTTTGATGAAATGGGACATTTTCACAGTCGCAAAAGAGTATACTGATGATTTAACCTGCATTTGAACGGACCATAAAGATTTAATTTCCTTGTAACATCTTCCAAAAATCCCTTAGGATGTAGCTGTCAAATTCTACTAGTCATCAGCACAAGTTAGTATCATAATTGGAGGCTTATAATGTTGTAAATGTTATCTCTATTTAGAAATGGAAAATAAAATAGGTAAATAAACATTCCTTTCTCTGTAAGGACTATAAGAAACACCAAGCTGGTGTTTTCTTCATAAGTGTTATTTTTTGTGCATCAAAAGAATTGTCTTTTGCTAAAGAAGAAAATCATTTTAACTCCCCACAATTTTGTTGAATACATATCAGATACTAGGAATACAGAGATGACAAAAAATAAGACTTCTCACATGATTAGATCCTGTAGATGCAAATGCATAGCATTTACACAGTGTTTTGGGAACACAAAGATGGACATTTTATGGAAAATACAGAGTTAAATATATTTTCAAGGAGTAGGTGGAAAAAGCTAAATCTCAGAATAAGTAGCTGCTGTCTAGTCTATGAGAAAGAAACAATGAGGATAAAGCTAAAGCCAAGTTTTAGAATCTCATGGTATAACTGGGAGTCTAATATTTTCCTTACACCAGGGACAGTAAACTTCAAACAAATCAATGTATACAGTGGAACACACATGTTTGGGCATGTCTGGATTGTAGGAATGTGAACTTTGGAGTATGACATGTGAAGAAAAGTATCAAGCTGCAGGGATTTTTTCATGTGAGAAACCACAGCAGTGTTCTGATATTATAACTTTATATATTTCAAAGAAGAATAAATCTGTGAGTTCAGTTTTCTGTAGACACTTGGATGTGAAAACAATGTCACAGTCACACATTGCATTGTTATGCAATGTGTATATATTCCTTTATGTTCACTTCACCTCACAAAACTACCATACTAGAAATGAGCTAAGTTCCATTTATTTATTTATTTATTTACCTACTCTTCTCATAGAAGCAGCTACTAGTCTCTCTCTCTCTCTTCCCTAATTCTGGTTTGTATTTTTACTTTATTTTCTAATTTTTATTTTTTATTCAAATGTTATCCCCTTTCCTGTTTCCCCTTCAAAAATTCTCTATCCCCTCCCCCCTTCCCCTGCTCACTAACCCACCCACTCCTACTTTTTGGTCCTGTCATTCCCTTACACTGGGGCATAGAGACTTCACAAGACCAATGATCTCTCCTTTCATTGATGGCCCACAAGGCCATCCTCTGCTACATATGTGGCTGGAGCCATGGGTCTCTACATGTGTATTCTTTGGTTTGTGGTTTAGTCCCTGGGAGCTCTGGGGATACTGGTTGGTTCATATTGTTGTTCCTCCTATGGGGCTGCAAACCCCTTCAGCAACTTGGGTCCTTTCTCTAGTTCCTCCATTGGGGACCCTGTGCTCAATCCAATGGTTAGCTGAGAACATCCACTTCTGTATTTGTCAGGCACTGGCAGAGCCTCTCAGGAGACAGCTATATCAGGCACCTGTCAGCATGAACTTGTTGGCATACACAATAGTGTCTGGTTTTGGTGGTTGTATATGGGATGGATCCCTAGGTGGGGCAGTCTCTGGATGGCCTTTCCTTCAGTCTCTGCTCCACTCTTTGTCTCTAGAGCTAAGCGCTTATAAGACATATAAAATAACAAATACAAATACTTATTTTATTATGTTAAGTGGTTAAGGGTTAAAAAGAAAAAAATTAACTGTTTCATAATATAATTTAGGGGGAAATATAATACTTTTAAGGCAACTTCTTACTTTTCCAATTCTAAAAAAATGAGCATTCCCCTGAAGTACTTCTAAAAAATCTCATCCTAAATATGTAGACTATACTTACGTGTGCCAATAGTTTTTGCTAAGATTACATAATACAAAAGAGATAATTTTCTTCTCTAAAATGAAACAAAGTTACGACAATAAGAAGTTCGTGGGTATCAGAATTAACAACACCTAACAGGTGGATATGTTTGTATTACAATATATACATTAAAACATACTTCATAGCAATAATATTATTGGTTTGTGACTGTGAGTGAAGATTTTTAAATTTTGTATTAATTAATTTATTTATTCACTTAACATCCTGATTGCCCTCCATCTTTTCCTCCCAGTCCCATACTTACAAATCTCTCCCCCTGAATAGAAGAGGACAATTATAGACTGTTGTAATAAATATTTAATCTCAATATAAGGTCTCTTCACTGCTTCTGACTATCCAGTTCTCAGACAAACGACACACAAGTTTTATATATTTAATAAGCCTTCAAAGCACTAGATCTGGACAGATATCTACCCTCTAAGCCATTAGTATCTACTTCCTTATCAATAACCTGAGTTTTAATTTTCCACTTTATATCTGGGCCTCACTTAACTTCAAGTGTTCATGTTTTTATGATTCACCTACCCCATGGCATTTTCTTTTCTCTTCAAGTCATCTCTACTCTCCTTCTGACCCAACCCTGGGGAGCGAAACTCCACCTATTGACCAGCAATAGGTTGTCAGCATCTTTAATCAACCAATAGTTTTAAATTAAGGAGCAAGGCCACATAGCATCACCTGGTGTGAGGATTCTCTTGTCCCTGTGGCAACCAGAACTTGGGGGCCAGTATTAGCATTACAATGCACAGCACAGGGCCAAACCTCAACAATAGAATGACTGAAAAAATAATTGTTCAATAGCAAGAGATATTCTCACTGGGTAGCTAGATGCCTAGAGAATTGATTATGTCACATTTGATGTGTTACATATGGATATCTGTTTATTGTGTAATTTGCCAAAAATTATTTTTCCCATCCACTTTTGAAATTTACTTCTTAGATTTTGAAAATTGGATTGGAATATCTTTTTTTTTTTTCTGTGTAAAAATATACACGAAACACTGTATGGTTCCTCACTCATGCAGTGCTTAGTAAATGCTAGCTAGCTGTTTCTAAAAAGAATTTATCTTAGTTCAGAAATACTTCCTTTCACTTTCTTCTGAATTTAGAATAGATTTTTATAGCCTTTTATCTGAATGAAGTTGCTACTTGAGATACTGAAAGATGGTTGTCAGAGACTGTTCTTGTCATAGAGTCTATGTCTCAAGCTGAAAAGAGGTAAGACAACACATAGCTGGTGTGTTGCTTCCCCAATGACAAACCTGTTGTTTCAAATGTTTTGATATTGGTGGGTCATGCTAGTCTTTCTGTTACCCAGGTATATGTTGCAAAATAGACATAAGATGGGTATTAAAGGGGAGAATAATTTATGAAGAGGAAAGACTCAATTCTTCAGACCCTAGAAGGAACTTTCGCTAACACTTTCATGCAGGGAGAGAAAAACACACCCATTATTCTGCTGGGCTGTGGGTAATTGTATATAAAATTTTCCTAAGCTTGTTAATTAATAATACTAATAAAATTTTATGACTCTGCAGAAAATGACACTCATGACAATGATATAATTATGTTTAATAAATGATCTTAACAAAAACAAAGTAAAATAAACATGGAACTAATTTTTACATGCCTATAATTTGGAGTAGTAAATAACTGAATAGATAGTGCTAGAGTGTCATGAACTAAAATTTAGTGTATAATTTATTTGTTTCCTTGATTTTTGAATAAGACTCCAGAACATCCTACAGTTTTTTTTTTTTATAATATATAGTATTTTCATTTGACTTGGTTATTGTCTGCTGGGCTGATTCAGTTGCATACGAGTATAGTTTGATATTTGCATCCATATAAAAGCAGCTTAGAGAAAGCAAGAGAAACAAGCAGGGAGGCAGACAGACATATATGCAGACAGAAAATTGCCTCACAATTCACTATGTTCCTTTAGAATACCAAAATTGCCAGCGAAACCATCCTTTAGACCACTCTTCTCCACAAAGGTTTCATGAATACTAATGAAAATAGTAGTTCATAAGATAAAAATTCTTTCAACTGAGGGGGGAGTGCTGTAGGTTGTTAAAGTGATTATTTTCATTAGAATTTCTATAACCTCTTTTTAAAATCAAGGATCACAAAATATGGATGTTATTACATTTTGAATTTTTATTAAGTAAGCCTTTCAATAAAGCTTTTTATGTGAAAAAGAAACTATTAAAAAACAGAATTACTCTCTTAATGCTGAATATTTTTAAAAGTCAGGTGAGGAGTTCACCATCTCAAAGATAAGGTTTATAAACAGTAATGAATGATACTGTGAATGGCAGATGAGGAGCACATAACCCCCTAAAATTATAAAATTGTAGAAGTTCAGAACTGGAATGAATATTAGCCATTATATGGACTTTCCTATCAGGAATATTTGAATTTTAAAAGAGAAAGGATTTTATAATTATTCAAAGACCTTCAATCCCTGTAGGAATGGATTCACAATGCCTGGCAGAGATATTCAGACTTTGAAAGCTGCGACTTTTAATGTTGACCTTCCAAAGCAAAGAAGAATGAAGAGGGAGAAAAATGTTTCCATAGAATATGGAGAAAAAAAAATTCTTGAAGTCTTTTTATCTTCTGGATAAATTGCAGATAGAAAAGCAGAAGTAAATATGCAGAAGGAGGAAAGCACACAAGTCCTCTATGGAACTGTGAATAACCACATTTGCTTATGATAATGCACTGTTTTTAAGGGCGAGCAGTCAGTAGGAACATTATAAAAATTAAAAAAAAATAGAGGGAGCATAGCGTTGTTAAGTTACATGTGTGATACTTCGATGATGTCTATACATTATCATACATTTGTCCAACTGAAATTTGCAATACTAAGAGAGAACTGTAATGTAAACTACAAAGTTGGAGTGATAATGATTATGTGTCAATGTTAGTTCACCAGTTACAAGAAACGTACTGCTTAGGTGTTTGATATTCATAAAAGGGCAAGGTATGCATTTCTGTGGATAGAATGCATATGTAAATGTTTGTAATTCCAGTTCAAAATAGTATGTTACATTAATTGTTCCTTAATCTTATAATAAAATAAATCTGGGTGGTTTTATAAGGTAAAGAACCTTATTTAGCTCTTCATCCTAGAGTTTCAATGGCACAATACAATAACTAACTTGGTCTTGTTGAAGGCCTTGTGACAAGATGTGTCATAATGGCAGAAATAATGTTATATATATATATATATATATATATATATATATATATATATATATATATATATATATATATAAAGTCCAAGACAAAATGGCTTTGAATACTGGACATGCCTCCAATTGACCCAAAGATCTTCTAGTAGGTTCTACTCAAGAGGAATTTTGATCCAGCAACTTGGATACTCTGACAAAGGATCACATCCCTATGTCTGAGTGATCTGGCTGGAATATAGACATGCCTTTAATCCCGGGAGACAGAAGGAAGCAGATCTCTGAAATCAAGGCCAGTCTGGTATATATCAAGTTTCAAGTAAGAAAAAGTTAGGTCTAGGCATGGTGGTACAAACCTTTAATTCCAGCACTCAGGAGACAGATGCATGCAGAACTCTGAGTTTTAAGCACTCACTTTGGTTGAGTTAGTAACTCATAGACAGTGCAGTAGAACAAAGTTGGTGGTAGTTCAGTTTGTGGAATTCAGGGGCAATTTTTACAGGAGCAGTTTTACAGCGACAGGTTGAAGAGAAAATATGCTAGACACAGGTGAAGACAGATTTACCCAGAGAATGAAAAGGAGCCAGAAGATTAGAACAGATTGCTAGAGTTAGAGGCCAAGCAAAACAATTCAGTAAGAAGCTGAGAGAAATCAGATTGAATCAGTCAGCTTAGAGAGGAGTTTGTGCCAGAGCACCTGAGTTGAACCAGCGAGCCAGAGTTCAGAAAGAACTAGAAAGGGTGAGCATATTCAGCAGAAAGCCTCTGAGATAACAATTAAATCAGGTGAATAAAAGTTATGTTTATACTCTACCTCTTGATATGTAACACTCTGCTCACATTGAGTTGAATCTTGTTTGTGTGCAAGCCACGGCAATATCAAAAGTTTAAAGAAACACAATTTTAATTTTTGAAGACTTTTTCCCCCAGAGGGCTGGAAGAATCCTTATTTTAATTAATTAATTAATTAATTAATTAATTTTTATTTTTTATGTGTATGGGTAATTTGCTTGGGTAGATGTCTATTCACAACATATGTGCCTGTTGTTATCAGATGCCAGAAGAGGGGATTGGATACCCTAGAACTTGAGTTACCGACTCCTGTGAGCCTCCAAGTGGGTCCTGGCAGCTGAATCCAGGTCATTTGAAAGAGTAACCAATGCTCTTAACCCCTGGGCCATCTCTTCAATCCTGAAGTCTTATTTTTAATCACAAAGCAAGAAGTCAGAATCCAAGAGTTGGTGATGATGTTTATTTTTTTCTGTGAGAATTTTGGTTTTCCTTTCTGACCAAAGCATATCTAATATGTATCTACACAGCATGCATATACTGAAGTGGAAAAGAATGAAGAAAAATGAGGCTGAGATGAGCAACTATTTTTTTTTTTTTTTTAGAAAACAGAGAAAAATGTATGTTCAACTATACAAATATTAAATTTCATAGTGGACTACTGGATTCAATGTCTTGCTTTAGTTGCAAGGGAGGCTGGGAAAATATTAAGCTGTATAACCTCTGTGGTGACAGGGCATAATACAAAGGTGAGTGGAATTACTTTATAAAGGTAATTTACCGTGGTCTAAGTGGTTTTGCTTCAGGAATTTTTCTGAAGCATATATTACCTAATTTCTTGAAGATGAATAGAAACAGAAATATAGGATAAAATCTGGAAAAAATAAGGTATTTAGGGATTGCTTGTCATGGAGCACAGACCTGAAGTCTTATATTGGAATTTTTTACTGCTAAATAATGTGAGGCCACTGATTTGAAAAGACAGAAAAAACAAGAGAGATAGAAATGTGGGAAAGAGGAACAAGGAAATAAGGTATAACTTACAAAGAATGTCTTTTTAAGTCAAGAAGTTCAAGACATACCAATTCAATCAGTGGTAGATAAAAATAGTTTAAAATTTTCATCTGTACTGAATATGTACAGAATATTTCTTGTTATTATTTTTAATATTATAGTATAACAACTACTTATGTAGTACTTAAATTGTTCTAGGCATCATAAATAGATGATTTAAAGAATACAAAATTCATGAAAGATATATAGATATATTATGCCATTTTATGTAAAGGACCTAAACATCCTTGGCTTTGGAAGGCTAGAGGGAGTCTGGAACCAGTGCTCCAAGAATACTGAGGGACAATTCTATCATATATTATGACTTTGGTTCTTATTTATCTGTGAAGTGTATGTGTGTGTTTGTGTGAGAGAGAGAGAGAGAGGAGAGGGAGGGGGAGGGGGAGGGGGAGGGGGAGGGGGAGGGGGAGGGGGAGGGGGAGGGGGAGGGGGAGGGGGAGGGAGAGGGAGAGGGAGAGGGAGAGGGAGAGGGAGAGGGAGAGGGAGAAGGAGAGAAATTGGAAAACATGGTGTGCTACCATGCCTACCATGTGTGTGGAAGTCATGAGATAACTTTGTGCAGCTTGTTCTCACCTTCTACTATGTGGGTCCTGAGGATCAAACTCAGGCACAGCAGCAACTACCTTTATCTGTTGAACCATCTCAACAACTCTGATTGTTATGTTCCTTTTAAATATCATTTTTCTTTGATAAAATATGTATTGTTACTGTCAACATTTTTAAATTAGAAAACTGAAAATAAAAAAAAAAGCCTAGCTATTTTCACAGAGCTACAGTCTTAGTATTTGCTTTCTAACAAAAGCATTCTTTTGAGGTCTAGATGACATATGCAAACTTATAAACATTTAATTCATACAACTAATGAACGTGGAAATAAAAACACATTCATGAAGACACCACTACTATCAATTCTATAAATATGATTATGATATTGTAACAATTATTCTTGCTTCACTTATATTACTTCAGAATTTTTATTGGCTAAGAACTGAAGAGTTGTACTCTTAGCAAATTAATACACAATATGTGTTATTAATCAGCACTGTTTATTATAGAAGTCCAGAACTTATTTATTCTCTTAACTGAAAATTTTGTATGCTGTAAGCATCATTTGTCCAATTTCTACTCTGTTCAGTACTTGGAATTGATCATTCTACTCTCTGTTTTTCTGACTTGGAGTATTTTATGGTCCAAATATAGTGAAATCATACAGTGTTTATATTCTTGTGTCTGGTTTATTTCATAAAACATAATAAATTCTCAGCACACATATTTTTTTAAATGGGAAACTTTCTTCTTTTTTAAGATTGAATACTATTTCATTGTATATCTCTTCCATGTATGTGTCTGTACTATGTATGAATATATTGACAGTTCATGGCAAAGCAAGTCATAGATCTTTTCATTTCTTTGAAGTCATTCATCTCCCATAGGGTTTTTGTTTGTTTGTTTGCTTTTTTGTTTATACTTTTGAAGCCTTGCATTAATTTTTGTTTGTATGTTTGTTTGGGGTTTCTCTTGAGACAAGTTTTATCTGTTTAGTCCTGACTGTCAAGGAACTTGCACTGTAGACAAGGATAGCCCGGAATGCAAAGATCTGCCTGCCTTTGCCTCCCAGTGCTGGAATTAAAAGCATGTGCCCCATGGCCAGACAGGCATTCTTTTTTTTTTTTTTATTTGCTTGTTTTTGTTTTTGTTTGTTTTGGTTTGGTTTTTTGAGACAGGGTTTCTCTGTGTAGCCCTGGCTGTCCTGGAACTCATTCTGTAGATCAGGCTGGCCTCGAACTCAGAAATCTGCCTGCCTCTGCCTCCCAAGTGCTGGGATTAAAGGGGTGAGCCACCACTGCCCAGCCAGACAAGCATTCTTATCTTAAAAGTCTGCAAAATTATTTCTTTACTGAATGGCATCTGATAGGGAAAGATATGTACCATTGAGCCTGGATAGGTATTACCTGGGCCTCTCAGTACTTTCCTAAGATTTTTTTTTTCGGCTTCAGTCTTGGCACTGCCTCATACATGAGGGAAGCACTAAAATTCAATACCCTTTTTCTCAATCCCACAGAAAAGTTCTCATGTTGAATGACTTTCATTTATTTTTCCTAGAACAGAGCCCAGACATATTCAAGGTGTGAACTTCCTATCACTGCAGTACAGGTCTGTTTAGTTGATATATATATATATATATATATATATATATATATATATATATATAATCTTTAATGCAAGAGCTTGCTCAATCCATGCATAGGGATATGCAGGGTGTTATCTCATAGTAGAATCTGTGAGCTAAGGAGGCAGTTGCCCTATTCATCCCATGATCTCTAGGATACTGCCTTTGCTTTGCTGACATGTTAGATCCTCTTAGTTGGACTCTGGTGTTCCCATGCAGGTGTTACAAAGATATTATTTCTGTTAGAGAATGACAGTGGAAACTCCTGTCACCTTGCTGATGCCACTCTATTTTGCACATTATTTCATAAGCTATTCCCACCTATTGTGTTACCCTGCACGCAGACTTCTCAACATTGCATCTACATCATTTACTCTTGGGTACAAATTGTTGTTTTTCTTCTATGCTTCTCTTAGTTTTCCATAAATGTAATTGTCATAAGAGTTGTAGTGTTTAATACTTCTTGATTAATTGTTATGAACCACATATGATATAAGAACTCTGTTTATTCTTGGCAATAATTTTACTAGTGAGCCACTATTGCTATCTTTATTTTATAGCTTAAAAGCTTGAGACTCATAGAGCTTCATTAATCTGCCCAAAGATATACTGATAATAAATGGTAGATTGTAACCTAAAGAAAAATGACATTTTGGAAGCCCCAGGTGACAGAATTGCAGGTGTTCCAGATTTGGGTGTTGCCATTTTTCCTTTTTATCAGAGTCTTTAAGTAAACCTGGAAAATTTCAATGGAAAAGTAGAAATTTACCCAACTTCACACTATGAAAATCTGAAGCTCAAAGTGGTATTAATAAAGTTATACAGATGCTGAGCAGGCAAGGTAGGACCTAAACATGTGTTTTCTGACTTTGATCTATATTTTTCCTGCTAATCCGTTAATGAATAGTACATAATTTGTCATATGCAGCCCCTGCTTTGGAGTCTCCTCAACTTGTTTATATTTTCTTTCTTGAGGTCTTTTCTGAATAATTTCATATATCATGGGTCAATAAATGTATTTTTTAATGTCTTTACTTTGCTTAGAGCTAGAACAGGAACAATCTATCTGATAAATAATATTTAATAAGTGGTTACCCCTAAGATTTATAGTATTATCATGTATGTTATGAATTCATATATAAAATCAATTGATTAAGAGGAAACAACTCTTCCATTAATTCCATAATCATTTAATAGAATGATGTGTTTTAGTCTATATTTGAGGGAATCCAGTTTATTTTGGAGAAGTCTTGACAGCATTTTGTCACAGTGTATCCACAGTAAGAAAGCAGGAAGGTATTAATCCCGGTACAGCGTTATCTTCTTTTTTCAGGCTAGGACCCCAGTTCAGAAAATGATGAGTCTTCCCTACATCAAGTTGAACCTCCCGGGAAACACCTGCATAGCCAACAGACTTCAGAAAACTAAAACCAATTACTGTACAACATAGCAAACAATAAACTGAGAAAAGAGGAGGCTCACAGTGGAAGATAATCATTACCAGCTGTATACTTGAGAGACAGTTAATACCCAGAATAAACAACAAACTCAAAACCAAATAAATCAAGGAAATAAGTGGCCCAGTTTAAAAATGAGCCGTGGTTTTGTCCGGTATATCTTGAACATGTCTCCTTACTTCTCACTCCAGCTCCTCCCAGGGCCCCCATCTCATCTCATTTCTAACTTCATGTCATCCTTTCATGAATTATTTTATTTATTTGTTTGTTTGATTTTTTTTTCAGGTTGTGTGTGAATGGGCATGGGCTAATTCACTGGTGCAGGGAACCTAGCATTGTGCACACTCCTAAAGAAAACTAACTTTCCTTCCTCCAGCTGCCGACAACTCCTTAGTTACAGGTAAGACCCCTTCTTGCTTGAAATTTTTAACTAGCTTGATCTTGTGCAGGTTTCCTCAAGTTCTACATGGCTGCTGTGTATTCATGTATGCAATAGCCTTGTCACAGCATGTGATCCAACATGATCAGGACGAAACAATTGCTTAAGCTTTGGAAACCAAATGCCAGCTATTTAACACTGTTCAGGGTATATAGTAGGAGCTCAAAGAGAGTAAGTCTTACAGAATGGATCAAGATGTTGTATAATGAATAGTTGGTAATAGGCTTATATATAAATTATTAAATATTTAAGTACAGGATATATTTATTAATAACATTGAGTTCCCAATCAGACTGCTTAGCTTAGAGCCACAGTTGAACTGCTTGGGTTCTTTTAATCTGAAGTATTTTGTCTTTGAGAAGACGAGGAGTAATGTAAAAATAATACCTTACTCATCGTTGTTTTTAGGAGAAGCAAACCAACTAATGCTAAAAACACACTTAAAATAGGGCCCAGCTAGCATGTGCTCACATGTGTGCACACGTGCACACACACATACACACATACACACACACACACACACATACACACACTCAAAATGCAATACCTATTAGCTATTAATTAATTAATTAGCTACTAATACCTATTAGTTGACTAGAACTACGTTTATAAAGTACAAAATGCATACTGATGGATACTTTTTTTATTTCTTGCTCAGCCATAAAATAGTTCCTACCCTGGATACTCATCACTCCAAACATACTCAATGTGGATTCTACTCTGATTACCTGACACATTTTTCTCTTCACTTTTTGGGAGACTCATGCTGTTATAGTCAGAAAATTTAATTAACATAATTAATAAAAAGAGAAATGTCTCTCATGCATCACTGATGGTTTACACCTGTTTACATAGATGTTCTGTAGAAATACTAATGTCAGAATGGGTCTGGGTGGTTTGTAGCTTCTGTGATAGAAAAGAGGATGAATTGTGATGAACTGGGATAGTTATTTGGTTACCAGGCCCTCATTTCCAAGATCAGACTCCTTTTTCCTGAGTGGCCTTGCAAATTCTCAGGTAAGACCAATAGATAAAAGTGTATGAGTGAAGGCAGTAATTCCAATGTGGAATGAGAGGCAGATACTACTTGTCAGACCAGAAACACTGTGCAACTAATTTACATACTTTATCTTGGGAGCAGATGAATCAGATCAAAGTCCAATTAGAAGCTCAGTCACTGGGGCTTTTTATTCTGCTCAGTGGGCTTTTGCAGCAATGCTGCTTCCATTTAGCTTTTCAAATCACAGTCTCTGTAGAGGAGAGAGCTGTATATGTTTATTTAAAAAAACAAGTACTTTAAAAAATATATCTGTTGTAATATTTTTTTAGTCCAAAGATGTTTAATACAAGCATCGGTTTGTGATAGGCAGAGCTAAGAGCTCTATAGGAAAACATTTCTAGGTTTTTAATTTGTAACAATTTTAATATTATTACATACTCAGGCTTGCAAAGTCTACAGAAAAAAAAAGTCCAGCTTAAATCGATATTTAATTTTCTCAATCCAAACTAGAGTCAGGCTTTCAGCTCCCAAGACAATTCATTATCATTCTCTTTATTCAGTAATTATTTAGCTATGTATGTCTTAAATTTGATCTTTGTTAATGGAACAGAATGCCAAGAAAGTATTTAATATCATTTTTATCATTCTTTCTTTTAATCTTCACAAAGAATACATTTCAAGAGTTAATTTAACAAGTTTTTCCCTGAGTGAGTGGTAACTGTGAAAATAGGAAACATTGTTGGAAAAGAAGAGGCTGTGAATTTTTTGTAATTTAAAATTATTTATAAAAAATGTACTAAGTATTTAGAATGATAGTTACAAAATAGAATCATTGTGAGGAAGACATATGTTATTTATTTATTTTCTGGAACCTGAGTCACTATGTTCAATAGAAGCATAATTGCACAGGTACATATTTTCCATATGTCTGACTAGACTATATACAGATGGTTTCAATTCCCGGGAAATATGATTTACAATAAAAATCTTAAAATGTAGCTGTTGAAAAGGAACTAAGAACTTTGAAAAACACAAAATATAGAAGTTTGAGAACTATGGCTACAGACCTTCAAATTTAAAATTCCAAAATATCTCTACCATTTTCAGCATTGTCAAAAAAAAAAAAAAAAAAAAAAAAAAAAAAAAAAAAAAAAAAACCAAAAACCTTCGACTCTGTTCTGTTGGTTCCAGCTAAGGTACTGGTTAGTTAAATTAATTCCAATAATCTGCCACACAATTCTAGATTGGTAAGTAGTGCTATGAAGCATCCTGGAAAATAAAAGCCAGAAAGTATCTACAGATTGAATGTTTAGCTTTAATAAGTAACCTATGGTTCTTATATACAAGGAATTATGGGAAAGGCTAGTGAGAAGAGAAAGATCAAGTGAAGCAGAAACTTGACAGAATAGACTCATGAATGGTTACACAATGAAGTTTGAAATCAAACCAAGGTGAATTGATAAAGCAAACAAATCCTAGGGACAGACATTGAGCAAGTTCATGGAGTCCCAGGCTAAAAAGCTGTAGTTTGGTAGCCAAATATGATCAAAGGAAATATTTTCCATGTATCTTCTAACATACTTTATAGAGATTCTATACTGTAATAAATTGCAACATTTTTCTCAGTTCTGTTTCCACACACACTGAAACTTTTCATTCATCAACTTCAGTGTCCGTAAGTTTCTCAGAATCCTGTTCTTAGTTTCCTTTTTTTTTCATCTCTTTAATCATTTTGAGTGGGTACCAGATAAACTACAGAATGTTGAGTTTAATTTGCATTTCCAATAAGCAGAGTTCTCAACCTTCCTAAAACTGCCACCATTTAGGGTCGTGGTGACCTCCTTAACCATAAAATTATTTTTGTTCTTATTTTATAACAGTACTTTGGCTACTGTTATGAATTGTAATGTAAATATCTGATATGCAGAATATCTGATATATGACCCTGAAAGGGGTCTAGACTCATAGGTTGAGAACAGCAGATTTAGAGTATTTGGTAAGTATTTCCTAGGATGTATAGGCACTTAAAAATTTTATGGTGGGTGGGGTGATACCTGGGCGGGGGCTCACCCTTCTCAGAGAAGAGGAGAGGACCTGGGGAGAGATTGTGTTAGCTATTGGGATGTAAAGTGAGTAAGTAAATAAATTAATGAAAAAACAATATAGTTTGTCTGATGTTCAAATTTAATTACAACTTGCTTTTAAATATCTGTATTGATAATATATGTACATACGTGCTTATATGTGGTGTATGTTTGTATACATGTATGGATTTTTCCATCTGAACATAGAGACTGCTCTTGCTATTTGTTGTATATGTCAATTGAACATCAACCATTTTGATTTTTTCTATAATCAATAATAACGTATATTTGTCCACATGCATTCCTTTTCCTGTTTTTTTTCTATTTTATTTTATTTTATTTTATTTTATTTTATTTTATTTTATTTGTGTGTATATGTGTATGGATGTAGTTGTAAGCTGCCTGCAGCCTACATGAACCGGGTACTCCTGAAAGGCAGGCTGGGGCTGAAAGAGACTAGACAGGGAGAGAAATAAAGACGACAAGACAAAAGTACTCAAGGCACCTTAAAGTTTACTTAGAGTCTAAGCTTATATAGGGGGTAGGCTCATCCCCCTGCCAGTCCATCCAGGTGCCTGGATCCAGCCCAGAAGACTCCAGCAACATGGATTGTCTCAAAGGTGTCTCAGCAGGCAGCAGGATATCAGTGAAGCACAGCAGCAGTTGACACAACAAAAGAAGTCAGCCAAGTCGGAAAGCTACATCACAGGTGGCCCCACCTCAGTGGCACAAGGTCTGCACAAGCTCCCTTCAGGCTGGGGGAGGCTACATATGGACATGCACATGCCACAGTGCATATGTGGAAGTCTGAGGACAACTTACAGTAATTGATTTTCTTCTTTAACCATGTGGGTTCCAGGAGTTGAACTCAGGTCATCAGACCCAGATATAAGACACTATCTTCTGACCTATATCATCATCTTGTTTTAAATAGTTTTTAAAATCAGCATCCAATGTGATGCATATCATTATGATATTTTTGAAGCAAGTGTTCGTTTGTCCCTAAATCCCAAACCCTCTTGGTATCCCTGTTCTCCACTGATAGCTTCCCTTCCCAGATACTATTTCTCTTTCATATTCCACCTTCCACATTCACCCATCCTACCTCATTACCTACTATTGTCCTGTCTTTGTCTTATATTTAGATTTTTACATTTTATTCATACTTATACCTAGTCAAATATATGGTTACATACATTATACTCTGTGATTAATATATGCAGGAAACCATGCGGTTCTTTTCTGTGTTTGGGTCACTTCAATTAATATGATGCTTTCTTGATCTATCTATTTTCTTGCAAATTTCATGATTTTCTTTTCTTCACACCTAAATAGTATTCATGTCTCTCTCATCTCCCCTCTCCCTTATTCATTCATGTGTTGAGCACATCTAGGTTGGTTACATTTCCAAGTTAATGTGAACAGAGCACCAATAAACATGGATATGTTTTTGTCTCTATGGAGCCCTGTGAGTAAACATATGCTCAAGAGAAGTATAGCAGGGTTATCTGGTAGTTCTATTTTTGTTTCAGTAATCTCATGCTTATTTACATAATGGCTATATGAAGTGCATTGTCAGAAACACTGGACAGTGAATACCATTCTCTCCAACATTTGTTGTCATATTTTTTGATGATGGACATTCTGATTGTTTACCCTTCCTTTTTATATTCACAGGATTTCTTAGCAACCAGCTATAACAAAATGTTTCTTCAAATATAAGAATATGAGAAAAATCTAAATTGAGGAGGATAGAAAGGAAGATAAAAACTGGGATTTCTATATATAGTTATCATACCACTGAAGTTTGAGTAGTAGAAGACTACTTTAGTTGTGACCTTTCAACTTTCAATTAAATTGTTTGGAGATCTAGTACCATCTCTAGAACTATAAAGAGAAGACTTTACCTACTTCTACAAATCAAAATACTTATTTTCATCAGAAAAACCTCTTTCAAATCCTTGAGCATCCATTTCCTTATGAATAAAGAATAGATAGGGTAAAGAGTGAGGGAAGATAGGGACCAGCAGGACTCTCTTTCATCTCCATGATTATCAAAGCAATGTGTTTTTGCGACTTTAAAAAGTGGTATAGCTATTATAAATAGGCTGCTATGAACATAGTGGAACATGTGTCCTTATTTCATGTTGGAGCATCTTCTGGGAAAGAACTCAGATGTCCTGCAACAGAGGAATGAATGCAGAAAATGTGGTACATTTACACAATGGAGTACTACACAGCTATTAAAAACAATGAATTTATAAAATTCTTAGGCAAATGGATCAAACTAGAAAATATCATTCTGAGTGCATAACCCAGTCACAAAAGAATACACATAATACATACTCACTGATAAGTGGATATTAGTCGAGAAGCTTGGAATACCCAAGATACAATTCATGAAACACATGAAACTCATGAGGAAGGAACACCAATGTGTGGATACTTCAATCCTTTCTAGAAGGGGGAACAAAGTACCCATGGAAGAAGTTACAGAGACAATGTTTGGAGCAGAGACTGAAGGAATGTCTGTCCTGAGACTGCCCCACCTGGGGATCCATCTCAAAAACAATTTCCAAACCCAGACACTATTGTGGATGCTCAAAGTGCTTGCTGTTAGGAGCCTGATAGAGCTGTCTTCTGTGAGGCTCTGCAAGTGCCTGACAAATACCAAATTAGATGCTCACAGCCATCTGTTAGCTAAAGGACAGGGTCCCCAATGAAGGAGCTAGAGAAAATACCCAAAGAGCTAAAGAGGTTTTCAGCCCCATAGGAGTAACAACAATATGAACTAACTGGTATCCCCAGAGCTCCCTGGGACTAAACCACCAATCAAAGAGTATACACAGTGGGGCTCATGGCTCTAGTTGCATATGTAGCAGAGGATGGCCTAGTCAGTCATCAGTGGAAGGAGAGGCCTTTGGTCCTGTGAAGGTTCTTTGCCCCAGTATAGGGGAATGCCAGGACCAGGAAGTGGGAGTGTGTTGGTTGGTGAGCAGGGGGAGGCAGGGAGGAATAGGGGGTTTTTGGAGGGGAAACCAGGAAAGGGGATAACATTTGAAATGTAAATAAAGAAAATATCTAATAAAAAAAAGTAGAAAAATGTGGTAAAGCATGGAAAAAAGGCAATGAAGATTTTCAAAGGTCATTGTACTATGTATTATGACTTAATATAATACATAAATACTAAATGCTAGATTTATAAGGAAAATGGTGGGCTTTAACCCAAGCAATGAAGGAGAAATCTGCCCCCTCCTGCCTATCCTGTAAAACAAAAGGGATAAGGAAAAATCTGTACAAGCAGAGTGTAAAACCAAAAACTTGGAAGACCATGAGTTACATGAAGCAGATATTGGGAAATTATCCAGTTTTGGCTGTGTAGTGTCACTATCTAGAAAAGCTGAGGCAAATCGGGAACAGATGCTGGAAGAAACTGCAATCGCATCACCCTGTCAGGCTGAGGCCAGCCAGGGAGAAGAGAGAACACTGTCCTAAAATCTGCTTCTATTGTTAAAGAACACAATACACACACAGCACATCCATGTTAGCTGAGCTGAACTGCAACTCGATAGGGCAAACTCACTCATGTTAAGACTCAAATACTGATAAATAGGCAGCCTGAGTATATTCAGCCAAAAATGAAAACAAATGAGTGTGCATCCCCTAATGCAGTGGTTCTCAACCTTCCTAATACTGTGACTCTTTAATACAGTTCTTCATGTTGTGGTGACCCTCACAACCATTAAATTATTTTTGTTGCTACTTCATTACTGTAATTTTTCTACTTTTATGAATCATAATGTAAATCTCTGTGTTCTTTGACAGTCTTAGGAGACCCCAAAGTGTTCACAACCCATAAATTGAGAACCACTGCTCTAATGATATGCATTTTCATCTTGTTCTTTAAATGATGAACAATGACCTCTAGATTTCTGTTTTATAGAAAAGTCCCATTTCTCATAATCTTTGCACCTGCATATTTTACTAAGTCAAATGTGCTATATTTTACAAAAGTCTTAATATTCTGTATAAGTGACTTCACCTTAATCAATAAAATGTGCTTAATAGTTTTATGTGGAAAAGAAATTTTAGGCATGGCCACTTGATCTCAGACACTGAAACTAATGTAGGGGAAGGGTGAAAAATTATACATGGAAAATAGTATGTGGTGTGGAAATCATAATTCAGCACTCCATACTGAAGGCTGGAAACTCCCAAGGGAGGCCTGACACCTACTGATGCCTGGGCAGAAATTCACCCCAATAAATAATCTATTAAAACTGCCCTGACCTAAAAAAAAAGTCAACGAAGTGATTCCTAATGATATTCTGCTATACTTATATACAGGAGCATAGCATAATTATCATCACACAGGCTTTACCCAGCAGCTGACGGAATCAGATGCAGAGACTCACAGGCAAACATTAGACAGAGCTTGGAGAACCATGCAGAAAGAGGAAAAGGAAGGATTGTAGGAGCCAGTGGGGTCAAGGACACCACAAAACAAACAAACAAACAAACAAAATCAAAAAACCCCACAGAATCAACTAATGAGGTCATAGGTTCTCATAGAGACTGAACTGATGATCAGTTAGGAAGCTTGCATAGATCTTATCTAGGTACTTTGTATTTGTTGTGGTTGTGTAGCTTGGTCTTCCTGTGGGACTCCTAAAAATGGGACAAGTGGCTGTCTCTGACTCTTATGCTTGCTTTTGAAACCTCTTTTCTCTTTCTGGGTTGCTTTGTCCAGCCTTGATATGAGGATGTGTTCCTAGTCTTATTGTATCTTTTTATGCTGTGTTTGGTTGATATCCCTGGGAGGTCTGTTCTTTTCTGAAGGGAAAGAGAGGAGGAGTTGATCTGTGAAAGAGAGAAGCTGTGGGGAGGGACTGAATAGAGAGAAGGGAGGGCAAACTTTGGTAAGGTTGTAGTACACAAGAGAAAAAGCAAACAAAAAAAATGTACTGACACACTATAAACCACGATGTAGTCAAAAAGGTTCAGAGATGCAAACATCAGGAGTTTGTTTCAGAAAATGTTTCAGAGTGAAGAGTGATCCAATAGTTATGTCAGCAGGGAAGAGACATTGATTCTACAATATCTGTCTCTAATTTTCATGTTATCCTGGCTTCAGATTTTAACCTCTTAAAATTTTTTTTATTGAAAAAAATTTACAGAATATATACTGATCACAATTTCCTTTCTACCAATTTTTCTCAGATCTCCCTACCTTCCCACACATCCAATTCCATGCCCTTTCTTTCTTTAGAGTAAAAGCAGGTAAACATACAAACAAACAAAAAACAAACCAGGAAAGCACAAGCAAACAGATGGGAAACACAGACACACCATGAAAACACAATTTGTAAACCATATTTTACAATCAAAAGACCAGAAAGATAAAATAATGCCCAAACAAATCAAGATGAGTAATCTTAAATAGGTTATAAATATATGTCATAATTACTTTATTTTGTTTTGTATATTGTTCAACTATTTATGGTTGTTCAGTTTGTTTCTGTACCTATTCTATTGTGTTCTTTGTTACCCACAACCCATACATTTTCTTCTTTTCTTCTTTATTCCGATCTCATCATCTCTTCATCACACCCTATGCTTTCTTATTTCTAGTCTGTTTTCCTTAACAATATGTCAACCACCTATTTTTATTTACATGCCTCCCTCTATTTTGTCTGTTGCTAAAATACTAATCCATAGACAATAGCTTACTTTCCTTTCTTTCCTGTGTTTAGTTCCTGATACCTTAGTCTGCACTTTAATAGCCTTGTAAGAACAAGGCTTGCACTGCCCACCCCCCAAATTATCAGAGTTACAAAGGGATTATTGTTTTTTGTTTTTTTTTAAATATATTCTTTTTTTTTTTTTAAGATTTTATTATATGTAAGTACACTGTAGCTGTCTTCAGACACTCCAGAAGAGGGCGCCAGATCTCGTTACGGATGGTTGTGAGCCACCATGTGGTTGCTGGGATCCGAACTCTGGACCTTCGGAAGAGCAGTCGGGTGCTCTTACCCACTGAGCCATCTCACCAGCCCGGGATTATTGTTTTGAATTAACTTATACTGTATCTTTTGCAGGCTTATCCATCATTTGCAGTTGCTACTGCAGAGTTAGCATTTTACTCTCAGAATCTTACTGGAGATTGGGCCTAGTATGCTGAGTGTGTGGACTGAAAGTTATTGAGCTCTAGTTCTAGTTCAGTGGCGGATGAAGTATACAACAGCCTTCCTACAAAATAGTTACACCCAAACATTACAAATATGTCATCTGAAATAAAACAGTCATGTAATTTTTAGCCAACGAGCTTACTTAGATGTACAAATGCCAACAAGAAATACTGTAATTGTGAAAAATCAGGACAGTGTGACACACCCAAAGGTTATCAATTCTATAATGATGGATTCTAATGAGTATAAAAGAGATAAAAATCCAAAAGACAGCCGGGCGTGGTGGCGCACGCCTTTAATCCCAGCACTCGGGAGGCAGAGGCAGGTGGATTTCTGAGTTCAAGGCCAGCCTGGTCTACAGAGTGAGTTCCAGGATCAGCCAGGACTACACAGAGAAACCCTGTCTCGAAAAACCAAAAAAAAAAAAAAAAAAATCCAAAAGAATTTTTAAATTTTAATTTTCAAATCTCCACAAACAACAAGTGAAGCAAAGATTTGATACTTTTAACAAGGTAAACAGAATTGGCAAAGCCTTAGCCAAATAGAGAGACATGATAACCCAAGTCAATAAATTAGAGTTGTAAACAGAGGATTTAGAGTAGAAACTAATGAAGCTAAGAGGATTATTATGTCTTAAAATTTTATAATAAAAGTTTTAAAATGTAATAGAAGTAGATAATGGAAAACCAAATCTACCCCCTCAAAAGCCCAGGGACAGATGGATGTACTGTTGAATTCTACCTGATATTTAAAGAAGAAACTATAGGTTTTGCTCCTCAAAGCATTCCTTAAAATGGAATAAACAGGAAGGAAGAGAGCAGAAAACTATAGACCAATTTACCCGATGGACAAAGATGTAAAAATTCTTTTCTTCAGCTCATGTTTTTAACTTTAATTTTAGAAGATTTTATTTATTTTACTTTATACATACAGATGTTTAGCCTACATGCATATATATGCTATGAACATACCTGTTGGATCACTGGAATTGGATGTTTGCAAACAATTATGTGAGTTCTGGGAATAAAACTGGCACCTCTGGAAGAATAACCAGTGTTCTTAACCAGGGAGCAATCTCTACAACCCTAATGTAAAAATTCAGAACAAATGTGTGCAAATCAAACTCAGCAAAGCATCAAAAAATTACTGACCATAATCAACTTGGCTTAATTCTAGAGTTATAAGGATGTCTTGACATACACAAAACAGAACCTAAATAATTTCAGGGACAAAATGGTGTCACAACATCATTTCAATAGATGTAGAAAAGGACACTGATAAGTCAATGTCTCAGAAAAGTCATAGACGCTGTAACCGGTTTTTCTTATTGTGCTATATGGTCATGTTGTAAAAAAAAAAAAAACTCCAAATGTTTATATTTATACTCATAGAAATAATTTCAAAAATCTTATTACAGCATGAAAGAACTTGAGTAGCCAAATCAATTCTGAGCAAAAAGAATAATGTTGGAGCCATCACTATACCTGATTTCAAGCTGTTCTGTAGAATCATGGTAGCAAACCCAGCATGATGTTGGCATGAAAACAGATACAGACCCCAAAGAAATAGAATATAGAGTACCCAGAAATAATTCTATATAGGTTCAACAACTTGGTTTTCAAAAAAAAGTGTCAAAAATATGCTTTGGATAAATGAAAGCCTTTCAACAAATTTTAGTGGGGATATTGGATAACAGAGAAGTAAACACGGGAAAAACACTTGAAGAAATAGAGATGGGACCTTTCTGAAAATGAAAGGAACTCAGGAAATAAAACCACGAATTAACACATCCTAATATAAAGTTAAAAATCCTCTGTTCACCTAAAAAACGATGAATCAAGAGATGACCTACAGAATTAGAGGAAAAACTTCAATAACTGTACATTTAGCAGTTGATCAAAGTCTGAAGCTAAATAAACAAGAACTATCAAGAAAGTGAACAGCTCAATCTATATATTGGCCAGTTAAATGATGCAGCCATTTCCAAAGAGGGAATACAAATGGCCAATAAAGACATGAAAAAAAAATGTTCAAGATCCTTAGCCATTAGAGAAATCCACACTAAATTCGCATTGAGAGTCTATTTCACTCCGGTCACAATGGTTCTCATTAAGAAAGAAAGTCACAAGAAATCCTGTATAGGAAGTGTAAAACAATGCACCCTTATATGCTGTTGCTGGCAATATAAATTATTAGTTCATGAACTGTGGAAATCAGAATTATGGCTCCTTGAAAGCTTAAAAATACAACTATTATGTGATCCAACCACCTCACATCTAGGTAAATACTTGAAGGATTCTAAATTAATAGACCAGAGAGACACTTGTATATCTATGTCGATTGAAGCACTATTCACAATAGCAAAGTGGCACCAGCTTACATGTTTGTGAACAGATAAATAGATACAGAAGATGGGTTACACACATGAAACTAAACTTTTTCAGACCAGAAGAGCAAAATTATGTTCTTTTCAGAAATTAAATGCACCTGGAGACCATCACATTGAACAAAATAATTCAGATACAAAAAGACAAATATCACATGATTTCTTTCATTTGTGTATGCTTGATTAGGGAATCATTAAGGCCTGAGATAGTGGGTATTTTGACAACAGCAAAAACCCCATTACCAATTTAAAAGCTCTGTGATCATTCTTGTAGCTTCTGGATTTTTGAAAGTATTATTAAACCTTACTCAAAGATGTAGAAAAAAAACAACTTGCACCTAACCAGAAAATGGCTTTATTAAAAATATTTCCATGGACAAGAAAATTTCAAATAAATCTTCTAACTTAGAATATAAGGAAAGAATGTTTTGTGAGGCTTTGGAAGGGGAGTGCAGTCAACTTTTAGTAAGGTGCTAGCTCAGAACATATAAGTACAGATGGTATTGAAGCAGAGGTTTTATGTTGAAGATTAAAAGCCATTATTATTATTATTATATTATTATTATTTTAGATTTTCAAGACAGGGTTTCTCAATTCCTCGAACTCAGTCTGTATAGCAGGCTGGCCCTGAACCCAGATATCTGCCTGCCTTTGCCTCCCAAGTACTGAGATTAAAGGTACACACCACCACCTGTTTACTATTATTTTTAAAATATCTGTATTATACTTATTTATTGTGTATATGTGTATATGCACACACATTCCAGGTTGCATGGGTGGAAGCCAGAGGAAAAACATTCTAAGCGGTATAACTTCATAGAGTTCCTCAATTATTATTCCTGTGAACTGGATACCTTTATTACTAGACAAAACAAACAAACAAACAAACAAACAACCTCCAGAACTCCCAACGTAGAAAATTTAAAGACTCAAAAAACTTTAATATTGTCAGAACAATTTATTCATAGACAGGAAAAGCTTCTACCTCATGAGAAAATGTATAAATAATAAGAACATTGTGGAGAAATGACATAAATAAGACCCTAAAACTTTTAGGCTCTGTCTACACTCCCCTTCATAGTATTCCACGGATTATAGATTTGACAGATGGTATATAGACCAGGTAAATCTTCTGGGATGCATTGTAATCTCCCAAGCCATTGCTAAAATATTTTTCTTTTTTTTTTTTTTGTTGTTGACAGGCTCTTTTTTAATTTTTGAAAGTTCTTTTCTTTCCATTAAATTCTGTATTGATTTTACATCCCTATTGCAGCCCCCTCCTGGTCCACACCTCACACTTCCCTCTGAGTAGATGGAGGCTCCTCCGGGTATCACCCCACTGTCATGCTCCATTTTATCAAGAGCAAATTGTGATTACCAATTATTTTTAATGGCCCTTTTCTTCCTCCTTCTCCTACTCCTCTTGTTCTTGTTCTTCTTCAAAATAAATGTAACATTAATGATTTTAAAGCTATTTGAACATAAGTAAAAAAACAAGAACAAAAACAAAAATCCAAAACCCAATAACCCTACCATTGAATATAAGCAACACAGAATCACTGTTCTTGGGTTTTCTGGCAAGATTTTGTTTAGTGAGTTATATATTTGATTTATTCTGTTGGAGCTGCTTTATAAAAGGAGTATCAACCATACTTACAGGCAGACTTCATGCTCAAATGTAGATGATCAATGAAAATCAGATTTAATGACGTTTTAAAAAAATGTGTGTGTGTGTGTGTGCGTGTGCGCGTGTGCGTGTGTGTGTGTGTGTGTGTGTGTGTGTGTGAGAGAGAGAGAGAGAGAGAGAGAGAGAGAGAGAGAGAGAGGTGGGAGCGAGGGAGGGAGGTAAAGAGAGAAAGCACATGTGATTGTTGTTTTGTTTTTTAAGAGTGAGAAAGAAGATAAAGTTTTATGGGTTTGGAGTGGGGAGATCCTGGATGATCTGTCAAAGATGAAAGAGTATAATAAAAATATTGGATACAAATTTCAAAAAAAAACAAAACAAAACAATCTAGTCCTTTATGTTTCAGTAATAAATTATCGTGGAAACTCGTCATATCTCTATAAAATGTCTTATCCTATTTTGTAACATCCATCAGCACCCAAGAAAATGCTGATGTGTAAAAGTAAAGGCTTTAGTCTTGATCATTACTATCTCAGAACCAGAAAATACCCCAACTTGGTTCCTTCTCATTCATCTTTGACTGCTATTACGATTTCTGCCACAAGGTGGTAGTAATGTAAACAGATAGGTGGACCGCAGAAAAATGTCCTTTTGTTTATGGTGTCCTGAGCACTCTGTGTCACAAAGACTTAGGAAGCTGGAAACCCTGTGAAACTCCTGAAAACTAAAGAAAGATGTTACTGCCACTATATCATGTCATGTCTGTGGCAGTAGACTCTAGAAAGTACAGAGACAAAAGGAGCAGTGTTTTGTTGTTGTTGTTGTTTGGTTGTTTGTTTTTTTTTTCATTGTACTAAGTGGGGCCCTCTGCCACTGATTCCTTCCCAGACATGAGTCTTGCAAATGCTATTCTAATTTATTTCTTAGCGGCTGAGCCTTCTTCCTTGCTTCTTTATTAAGTAAAAGAACCTGGAGTTTGTTACTGAGATGCATATCTTTTATTGCAACAATCAGAGATGACTCAATTGCAATGCTGTGGCTAAGAGAGTTGATGAGTATGGAAATAGAATACTGAGAGATCAAAGTTTCTGAAATCATATTTATTGGGGCCACCATTTACAAGTAAGACCTACTTTATTAAACAGTTGAGGGCTTTTTAATATTCATACAGGTATACGAACATATTTGGATCTAATTTTAGAATATTTTTATCTCCCTCTAAACAAACACTATACCCATTAGCAGCCACACTGTATTTCTTATCAAACCATCTAGCTCTAGGCAACCACTAAGTACTCTCTGTGTCTAGATGTACATATAATGACATTTCACATGAATGGAGTAGTATAATATTTAATCTTTTGTTTGGTTCTTTGACTTAGCATATTTTCAATGCTCATCATGTATCAGCATGCTTCAGTGCTTCATTCTTTTATACATCACTGAGTACCAATTCATTTGAAAGAGAAAAAAAAATCTCATTTGAAAACTCAGGGAAGTAATGAGAGGCAAACACAAACATGTTTATTAATTCATCATATTATAGATGTTTGGCTTATTACTATCTTGGGTATTATGAATGATACTGTAACAACCATTTGTTTACAATATATTGAGTATATATTTTAAGTTTCTCTGAAAGTAAAATACTGTCACTGGGGCTGGAGAGTTATTTCAGCAGTTAAGAACATTGGCTGCTTTCCCAGTGGACCTGAGTTTGGTTCCCAGCACCGACATGGCAGCTCACAAACACAGATAACTCCAGATCCAGGGGATCATATCTTCCTCTGATCTCCATGGGCACCAGGCACATATTTTCTGCACATAAATACATGCAGGCAAAACACAAATAAACATAAAATTAAAAAGAAATACAAACAAAATTAAAAAAAGAATTCTGGTTCTTATGGTAGCTATATGTTTAGCATTTTAAAGAATTACCATTCATTTTTGATGTGGCTGTACACTATCTTTATTACCAGTAACTGTATTTGAAATTTCCATTTATTCCACTCTTTTTGTCAATGCATGTTATCTATATTTGCAATGCTGTGATCCTAGTGAATGTGAAGTGGTATTTTATTATAGTTACGATTTACATTTACTAAATGACTAATAATATTATATTTATATACTTATCAGCATTTTTCATATTTCATTAAATTTGTAAAAAAATTACCTTTATATTATTAGTATTGTATTTTAATTGTTGAGTTAGAATATGATATATGTAAATTAAAGTTAGCTAGACAAGTACCTTCTGGTCCACACCAGCACCCGGGTACCTTGCGCATAGAGTCTACGGACACCCGCAAGGTCCCCACAGGACCTTCCACGGGATCTTAAGACCTCTGGTGAGTGGAACACAGCATCTGCTCCAATCCAATCACGAGGGACCTGAGACTGCATTAATTAGGGAAGCAGAAAACTTGGCCAGATCAGGGTCACAAGTCCCTTCCAGTCCATGCCAGCACCAGGGTACCTTGGGCACAGAGTCTGAAGACACCGCTAGGTCCCCACAGGACCCTGCACAGGATCTTAAGACCTCTGGTGAGTAGAACACAACTTCAGCCAGGAGGCAGGTTCGAATGCCAGATATCTGGGCACCTTCCCTGCAAGAGGAGAGCTTGCCTGCAGAGAGTACTCTGACCACTGAAACTCGGGAGAGAGCTAGTCTCCCAGGTCTGCTGATAGAGGCTAACATAATCACCTGAGAAACAAGCTCTAACCAGAGACAACTATAACAACTAACTCCAGAGATTACCAGATGGCAAAAGGCAAACGTAAGAATATTACTAACAGAAACCAAGACCACTCACCATAATCAGAACACAGCACTCCCACCCCACCCAGTCCTGGACACCCCAACACACACGAAAAGCTAGACCCGGATTAAAAAACAAATCTCATGATGATGGTAGAGGACATCAAGAAGGACTTTAATAACTCACTTAAAGAAATACAGGAGAACACTGCTAAACAGGTAGAAGACCTTAAAGAGGAAGCACAAAAATCCCTTAAAGAATTGCAGGAAAACACGACCAAACAGGTGATGGAATTGAATAAAACCATCCAAGAACTAAAAAGGGAAGTAGACACATTAAGAAAACCCAAAGTGAGGCAACGCTGGAGATAGAAACCCTAGGAAAGAAATCTGGAACCATAGAGGTGAGCATCAGCAAGAGAATACAAGAGATGGAAGAGAGAATCTCAGGTGCAGAAGATTCCATAGAGAACATCGGAACAACAATCAAAGAAAATACAAAACACAAAAAGATCCTAACTCAAAACATCCAGGAAATCCAGGAACAATGAGAAGACCAAACCTATGAATAATAGGAGTAGATGAGAATGAAGATTTTCAACTTAAAGGGCTAGGAAATATCTTCAACAAAATTATAGAAGAAAACTTACCAAACATAAAGAAAGAGATGTCCATGAAAATACAAGAAGCCCACAGAACTCCAAATAGACTGGACCAGAAAAGAAATTCTCCCTGACACATAATAATCAGAACAAAAAATGCACTAAATAAAGATAGAATATTATAAGCAGTAAGGGAGTAAGGTCAAGTAACATATAAAGGCAGGCCTATCAGATTACACCAGACTTTTCACCAGAGACTACGAAAGCCAGCAGACCCTGTACAGAAGTTTTACAGACACCAAGAGAACACAAATGCCAGCCCAGGCTACTATACCCAGCCAAACCCTCAATTACCATAGATGGAGAAACCAAAGTATTCCAGGACAAAACCAAATTCACACATTATCTTTCCACGAATCCAGTCCTTCAATGGATAATAACAGAAAAAAAAAAAACAAATAAAAGGACAGAAACCACGCTCTAGAAAAAGCAATAAAATAATCCCTCAACAAACCAAAAGGAAGACAGCCACAAGAACAGAATGCCAACTCTAACAACAAAAATAATAGGAAGCAACAATAACTTTTCCTTAATATCTCTTAATATCAATGCACTCAATTCCCCAATAAAAAGACATAGACTAACAGACTGGCTACACGAACAGGACCCAACATTCTGCTGCTTACAGGAAACCCATCTCAGGGAAAAAGGCAGACACTACCTCAGAGTGAAAGGCTGGAAAACAATTTTCCAAGCAAATGCTCTGAAGAAACAAGCTGGAGTAGCCTTTCTAATATCTAATAAAATCGACTTCCAACCCAAAGTTATCAAAAAAGACAAGGAGGGACAATTCATACTCATCGAAGGTAAAATCCTCCAAGAGGAACTGTCAATTCTGAATATTTACGCTCCAAATGCAAGGGCAGACACATTCACTAAGAAACTTTAGTAAAGCTCAAAGCACACTTTGCACCGCACACAATAATAGTGGGAGACTTCAACACACCACTTTCATCAATGGACAGATCGTGGAAACAGAAACTAAACGGACACAACGAAACTAACAGAAGTTATGAAACAAATGGACTTAACAGATATCTACAGAACATTTTATCCTAAAACAAAAGGATATATCATCTTCTCAACACCTCACGGGGCCTTCTTTAAAATTGACCATTTAATTGGTCACAAAACATGCCTCAACAAATAGAAAAATATTGAAATTGTCCCATACATCCTATCATACCACCATGGACTAAGGCTGATCTTCAATAACAACATTAATAATGGAAAGCCAACATTCACGTGGAAACTGAACAACATTCTTCTCAATGATACCTTGGTCAAGGAAGGAATAAAGAAAGAAATTAAGCACTTTTTAGAGTTAAAGGAAAATAAACATTCAACATACCCAAACTTATGGGACACAATGAAGGCATTTCTAAGAGGGAAACTCATAGCTCTGAGTGCCTCCAAAAAGAAACTAGAGAGAGCACACACTAGGAGATTGACAGCACTCCTAAAAGCTCTAGAAAAAAAAAATGAAGCAAATTGACCCAAGAGGAGTAGACTGCAGGAAATAATCAAACTCAGGGGTGAAATCAACCAAGTGGAAACAAGAAGCACTATTCAAAGAATCAGCCAAACCAGGAGCTGGTTCTTTGAAAAAATCAACAAGATAGATAAACCCTTAGCCAGATACACTAGGGGGCACAAGGACAGCATCCTAATTAACAAAATCAGAAATGAAAAGGGAGACATAACAACAGATCCTGAAGAAATCCAAAAACCATCAGATCCTTCTACAAAAGTCTATACTCAACAAAACTGGAAAACCTGGACGAAATAAACAAATTTCTAGATAGATACCACGTACCAAAGTTAAATCAAGATCAGGTTAATGATGTAAACAGTCCTATATCCCCTAGAGAAATAGAAGCAGTCATTAATAGTCTCCCAACCAAAAAAAGTCCAGGACCAGATGGGTTTAGTGCAGAGTTCTATCACACCTTCAAAGAAGATCTAATCCCATTTCTGCACAAACTATTCCACAAAATAGAAGCAGAAGGTACTCTACCTAACTCATTCTATGAAGCCACAATTACTCTGATACCTCAACCACAAAAAGACCCAACAAAGATAGAGAACTTCAGACCAATTTCCCTGATGAATATCAATGCAAAAATACTCAATAAATTCTCACTAACCGATTCCAAGATCACATTAAAACAATCATCCATCCTGACCAAGTAGGTTTTATTCCACTGATGCAGGGATGGTTTAATATATGGAAATCCATCAACATAATCCATTATATAAAACAAACTCAAAGACAGAAAACCACATGATCGTCTCCTTAGACGGGGAAAAAGCATTTGTCAAGATCCAACATCCATACATGATAAAAGTCTTGGAAAGATCAGGAATTCAAGGCCCATATCTAAACATGATAAAAGCAATCTACAGCAAACCAGTAGTCAACATCAAAGTAAATCATGAGAAGCTGGAAGCAATCCCACTAAAATCAGGGACTAGACATGGCTGCCCACTTTCTCCCTACATATTCAACATTGTATTTGAAGTCCTAGTCAGAGCAATTCCACAATAAAAGGAGATCAAAGGGATACAAATTGGAAAAAATGAAGTCAAAATATCACTTTTTGCAGATGGTATGATAGTATATATAAGTGACCCTAAAAATTCCACCAGAGAACTCCTAAACCTGATAAACAGCTTCAGTGAAGTAGCTAGATATAAAATTAACTCAAACAAGTCAATGGCCTTTTTCTACACAAAGAATAAAGAGGCTGAGAAAGAAATTAGGGAAACAACACCCTTCTCAATAGTCACAAATAATATAAAACATCTTGGCCTGACTCTAACTAAGGAAGTGAAAGATCTCTATAAGAACTTCAAGTCTCTGAAGAAAGAAATTAAAGAAGATCTCAGAGGATGGAAAGATCTCCCATGCTCATGGATTGGCAGGATCAACATTTTAAAAATGGCTATTTGCCAAAAGCAATCTACAGATTCAATGCCATCCCCATCAAATGTCCAACTCAATTCTTCAATGAATTAGAAAGAGAAATCTGCAAATTCATCTGGAATAACAAAAAACCTAGGATACCAAAAACTCTTCTCAAGGATAAAAGAACCTCTGGTGGAATCACCAAGCCTGACATAAAGCTTTACTACAGAGCAATTGTGATAAAAACTGCATGGTACTGGTATAGTGACAGACAAGTAGACCAATGGAATAGAATTGAAGACCCAGAAAGGAACCCACACCCCTATGGTCACTTGATCTTTGACAAGGGAGCTAAAACCATCCAGTGGAAAAATGACAGCATTTTCAACAAATGGTGATGGCACAACTGGTGGTTATCATGTAGAAGAATGCAAATTGATCCCTACCTATCTCCTTGTAGTAAGGTCAAATCTAAGTGGATCAAGGAACTCCACATAAAACCAGAGACACTGAAACTTATAGAGGAGAAAGCGGGGAAAAGTCTCAAAGATATGGGCACAGGGGAAAAATTCCTGAATAGAAGAACAATGGCTTGTGATGTAAGATCAAGAATTGACAAATGGGACCTCAGGAAACTACAAAGCTTCTGTAAGGCAAAAGACACCGTCAATAAGACAAAAAGGCCACCAACAGGTTGGGAAAGGATCTTTACCTATCCTAAATCTGATAGGGGACTAATATCCAATATATATAAAGAACTCAAGAAGGTGGACTCCAGAAAATCAAATAACCCCATCAAAAAATGGGGCTCAGAGCTAAACAAAGAATTCTCACCTGAGGAATACTGAATGACTGAGAAGCACCTGAAAAAAATATTCAGCATCCTCAATCATCAGAGAAATGCAAATCAAAACAACCCTGAGATTCCATCTCACACCAGTCAGAATGGCTAAGATCAAAAATTCAGGTGACAGCAGATGCTGGCTAGGATGTGAAGAAAGAGGAACACTCCTCCATTGTTGGTGGGATTGCAAGCTTGTACAACCACTCTGGAAATCACTCTGGCGGTTCCTCAGAGAATAGGATATAGTACTATCAGAGGATCCCACAATACCTCTCCTGAGCATATATCCAGAAGATGTTCCAAGTAGTAAGAAAGACACATGCCCACTATGTTTATAGCAGCCTTATTTATAATAGCCAGAAGCTGGAGAGTACCCAGATGCCCCTCAACAGAGGAATGGATACAGAAAATGTGGTACATTTACACAATGGAGTACTAATCAGCTATTAAAAAGAATGAATTTATGAAATTCCTAGGCAAATGGTTGGACCTGGAGGGCATCATCCTGAGTGAGGTAACACAATCACAAAAGAACTCAAATGATATGTACTCACTGATAAGTGGATATTAGTCCAGAAACTTAGAATATCTGAGATTTAATATACAATTTCCAAAACACATGAAACTGAAGAAGAACGAAGACCAAAATGTGGACACTTTGCCCCCTTTTAGAATTGGGAATAAAACAACCAAGAAAGGAGTTACTGAGACAAAGTTTGGAGTTGAGACAAAAGGATGGACCATCTAGAGACTGCCATATCCAGGTATCCATCCCATAATCAGCCTCCAAATGCTGATACCATTGCATACACTAGCAAGATCTTGCTGAAAGGACCCTGATATAGCTGTCTCTTGTGAGACTATGCCAGGGCCTAGCAAACACATAAGTGGATGCTCACAGTTAGCTATTGGTTGGATCACAGGGCCCCTAATGGAGGAGCTAGAGAAAATACCCAAGGAGCTAAAGAGATCTGCAACCCTATAGGTGGAACAACATTATGAACTAACCAGTACCCCAGAGCTCTTGACTCTAGCTGCATATGTATCAAAAGATGGCCTAGTAGGCCATCACTGGAAAGAGAGGCCCATTGGACATGCAAACTTTGTATGCCTCAGTACAGGGGAACACCAGGGCCAAAAAGTGGGAGTGGGTGGGTAGGGGAGTGGTAGGGGAGGGTATGGGGGACTTTTGGGATAGCATTAGAAATGTAATTGAGGAAAATACTTAATAAAAATATTTTTAAAATACTCTAAATAAAAAAATAATAGTCAAAAAATAAAGTAAGCTACAACTTCAGTGTAATTTAATAAAAATTACCACATTACTCTTAAAAATAAATAAAAATAATCTTAAAATTCAATTGAAGGGCTAGTGAGTTGGCAAAGCAGCAAAGACACTTAGCATCAAATCTTTTCCCCCATTTTTTATTGGATATTTTCCATATTTACACTTCAAATATTATCTCCTTTCCCCATTTCCCCTCCTGAAACTCCTATCCCATCCCCCTTCCCCAACCCACCCCCACTTCCCTGTCCTGCCATCCCCCTATATTGTGGTATCAAGCCTTCACAGGACCAAGGGCTTCTTTTCCTATTGATGACAGACAGTGCTATCCTCTGCTACAAATGCAGATGGAACCATGGTTTCAAAGCCCTTAGTTATCAGAGAAATGTAAATCAAAACAACCCTGAGATTCCATCTTACACCAATCAGAATGGATAAGATCAAAACCTCAGATGACAACACATGTTGGAGAGAATGTGGAGAAAGATGAACACTTCTCCATTGCTGGTTGGATTGCAAACTCTTACAACCACCCTGGAAATCAATCTGGAGGTTCCTCAGAAAACTGGAGATAGGTCTCCCCGAAGACCCAGATATACCACTTTTGGGAATATACCCATAAGATGCCCCACCATGCCACAGGGGCACATGCATTTTCATTTCTGCTCTATTCCCAATAGCTAGAAAATGGAAACAGTCTAGATTCCCATCAGTTGATGAATGGATAATGCAATTGTAGTATGTATATGCAATGCAATTACATTTAGCACCAAAGAAAATAAGATTTTCAGAAAATGGGTGGAACTGGAAAATATATTGAGTGAGGTAGTCTAGGCCTAACAAAATAAATACATGTTCTCTCTCGTATGAAGAGCTTTGTTTTCAATTTTCTTTGCTTAAGCTGTATTGAAACTAGAAGGAAAACATTGGGAGGTTGTGGAGGAAGAAGTCTTTTTTTTTTAATTTATTTTTTATTAGGTGTTTTCCTTGTTTACATTTTCATTGCTATCCCAAAAGTCCCCCATACCCACCCCCCCCAATCCCCTCCCCACCCACTCCCCCTTTTTGGCCCTGGGGTTCCCCTGTACTGGGGCATATAAAGTTTGCACAACCAATGGGCCTCTCTTTCCAGTGATGGCTGACTAGGCCATCTTTTGATACATATGCAGCTAGAGACAAGAGCTCCGGGGTACTGGTTAGTTCATATTGTTGTTCCACCTATAGGGTTGCAGTTCACTTCAGCTCCTTGGGTAATTTCTCTAGCTCCTCCATTGGGGGCCGTGTGATCCATCCAATAGCTGACTGCGATCATCCACTTCTGTGTTTGCTAGGCCCCGGCATAGTCTCACAAGAGACAGCTATATCTTGGTCCTTTCAGCAAAATCTTGCTAGTGTATGCAATGTATCCAGAGGAAGAACTCTTAATGGATGTGGAATACCAAAGTACATGTGATATGAAAATAGAGATGGGTGGGTGTGCTAATGGTGGAAAGGTTTAAATGTATTGGGAGAAAGAGAAAGAAGAAGCAGTTGGAGTATGGAGAGGTCCAATCCAAGCTAAGGGCATAAGGAAGAATATATATATATATATATATATATATATATATATATATATATATATATATATATATATTCTATACAAGCCCCAAATAAACCCTACATTAATTGTAATATCTTGTTATAATGATAGAAAAGTAACTAAGATAGAAATTGAATACATTATGACTTATTTAAAAATATTTAGGTGAATGTACCCTGTATGAATGGACAATGCAATTCCCAGAATTTTTAAAATAAAAATTTATATGAAAATCCCAGTGTGAGGTTTGTAATTACCTCACTATGAATTGTTGGCTAAGGAGTTCACAAAGGTCCTAAAACAGTATATCCTACTGTTATTGCCCTCAGTCACACATCAGAACTAAATGGCAAGACCTTATCTCACTTTTGGTTTGTTTGCTTTTTGAATAGGACAATCAAAATTGACCTATTTTCAATGTCATTGACTCTTATTTCTAACAGCTCACATTTCTATTTCAAATTGTCTTTGTTGTTGTTGTTGTTAGATTTAAGGTCAGCCTGTAGTCATGGTGACCCTTGAATCCTTAGTTCAGAGGGTTATTTGCTCCTTGGGGCATGCCCTATCACGTGATCAACTTTGAGCCAGAGATGCTCAAGATGCAACACCAGAAAGTGATTTCTAGTTTTTGGCATAACTTTGCCAAGTGTTCTTTATCTGGACATACAATTTCTCATACTTTTGAAATCAATTAAGCTATATTTACCATTACTTGCTTGAAAATATTTACAGGGTCTTGTTTTAAATATTTTGTTTATGGGGAAAAAGAGATCAGCAGATAATGTTTTGTCTTACAGAGGACCAACCCATATTCACAACTCCAGTTTCAGGGGATCCAACACTCTTTTCTGACTTCTGCACATACACATCTACAGACACATATCAGCACCACCACCAGATCCACTAACAGCACCACCACTCACAACAACAAATCTAAAACATCTTTGTCAAGTAAGTTAAAAATTTAAACTTGCTTAAATGCCATTTTCTCTTATTATTATGTTTATTGTTAATTTAAAACTTGACAGGATCTTTGATCTCCTTGGAGAAGGGTCTCTGGGCATACCTATGGAGGACAGTATGATTATGTTAATTGATATAGGAAGACACATATTAATTGTAGGTAAAACTATTCCCTAAGTAGGAAACCCTGGGATGCATAGCTTCTTGAAAATGTGTGAGTACTAGCAAACATTCATTCACTATTATTCTTTGTTCCTTGATTATATATATATAATTACTAGTTCCCTCAAGTTCTGGCTATTGTGATTTCTGGCTATAATGGACTATGACTGTGAAGGTTTAAGTAAGAATTGCCTCCCACAGGGTCATACATTTGCATATTTAGTCACCAGCCAGTAGAACTATTTGAAAGGATTAGAAAGACTAGGAGTGGCCTTATTGGAGGAAGTGGGTCAGTGGGGGTAGAAATGGGTTTCATAAGCCCATATCAGACCCAGGTCTGCTCTCTCTGCCTGCAGATCATGATGTAGCTCTCAATTACTTCTCCAGTACCATGCCTTCCATGTTTGCTGCCACATTCCCTGTCATGATAATAATGGACTAAGTTTCTGAAGCTGTAAGCAAGTACCCAATTAAATTATTTCTCTTTTAAGAGTTGTGGTGGCAACAGATTGGGAAAGGATTTTTACCAATCCTAAATCTGATAGGGGACTAATATCCAATATATACAAAGAACTCAAGAAGCTGTACCCCAGAAATTCAAATAACCCCATAGCTGAGAAGCACTTGAAAAAATGTTCAACATCCTTAATCATCAGGGAAATGCAAATCAAAACAACCCTGAGATTCCCCCTCACACCAGTCAGAATGGCTAAGATCAAAAATTCAGGTGACAGCAGATGCTGGCGACGATGTGGAGAAAGAGGGACACTCCTCCACTGCTAGTGGGATTACAAGCTTGTACAACCACTCTGGAAGTCAGTCTGGAGGTTCCTCAGAAAATTGGACATAATACTATCGGAAGATCCAGCAGTACCTCTCCTGGGCATATACTCAGAAGAAGTTCCAACTGGTAATAAGAGTACATGCTCCACTCTGTTCATAGCAGCCTTATTTATAATAGCCAGAAGCTGGAAAGAACCCAGATGTCCCTCAACAGAAGAATGGATACAGAAAATATGGTACAATTATACAATGGAGTACTACTCAGCTTTTAAAAACAATGGAATTATGAAATTCTTGGACAAATGGGTGTATCTGGAGAATATCATCCTTAGTGAGGTAACCCAATCACAAAAGAAGTCACTAGAAATGCACTCACTGATAAGTGGATATTAGCCCAGAAACATAGAACACCCAAGATACAATTTGCAAAACACAAGAAAATCAAGAAGAGAGAAGACCAATGGGTGGATACTTCATTCCTCCTTAAAATAGGGAACAAAATACCCATGAAAGGAGTTACAGAGACAAAGTTTGGAGCTAAGAGGAAAGGATGGACTATCCAGAGACTACCCCACCCAGGGATCCATCCCAAAATCAACCACCAAAACCAGACACTATTGCTAATGCCAGAAAGATTTTGCTGAAGGGACCCTGTTATAGCTGTCTTTTATGAGGCTATGCCAGTGCCTGGCAAATACAGAAGTGGATGCTCACAGTCATCTATAAGAAGGAACACAGGGCCCCCAATGGAGAATCTAGAGAAAGCACCCAAGGAGCTGAAGGGGTCTGCAACCCTATAGGTGGAACAACAATATGAACTAATCAGTACTCCCAGAGGTCGTGTCTCTAGCTGCATATGTAGCAGAAGCTGTCCTAGTTGGCTATCACTGGGAAGAGAGGCCCCTTGGTCTTGCAAACTTTATATGTCCCAGTATAGGGGAATGCCAGGGCCAAGAAGTGGGAGTGGGCAGTTAGGGGAGCAGGGCAGGAGAGGGTATAGGGAATTTTCAGGATAGCATTTGAAATGTATATAAAGGAAATATCTAATAAAAAAATAAAAAAATTGTGGTGGCCTTGGTGTCTTTTCATAGCAATAGAACAGTGACTAAATGACCTGGCACTGTGAACCAGCATAATTATTTTCTCTTTATGTTTCTTTTGTTTGTGTATTTTGTCACAGCAACAGAAAAGAAACTAAGGTAAAAACTTTGTTTTTTCCTTAGATGTATAATTCTTTCTAATTTTGTTGTGTTCTAAATGAAAACTAAATATTATCTGGAAACTAGCTTTCCTTTCAATCAAGGATTAATTAATTTTACATTTTTTTCATGTCTTTGGAGTTGTCTCAAAACTAGCCAGCAGTCATACCTTAAGGCCTTGCTTTTTTGTATAAATTCCAAGCATGTGCATATTATATAAATATGTGCCATCAGATAAATGTATGTGGCTTTTCAGATGCCCAAGAATGTGTTGGAGTTCTTTAAATGTAAGATGTATATTCCATTATTCATCATATTTCTGTTTAAGCTTTCTGGTCATTGTTTTGGTTGCTCTTACTTGAACTGATTCTTCAGGCAGATGACTTTTTTAAATTTTGCTAGAAATGTCCTAAAAAGTATGTTGAATTGCTCTGAGTAACTTCTAAGTTATGTCAAGTAAAGACAAGTTCTAAGAGTAGAGTATTTCAGGGTGGTGTTTAACAGCCCCAAAATTTGCCTTTTTTTGTATAAGATTTTAATAGAACCTCATATCTTACCCAAATCATTTTAGTGGCTGCTCAATTTTTTGATTTTGAACAACTGAGGTTGTAAAACTACTGGTTTTCAAAAGTAACGTATGTATGGTAAGAGGGAGATAAACATACCCAATATACTCCAATATATTGTTGCTCTTTTAAAAACTTTTTCTGGATTATTTTTTAATTTTTTATTTATTATTTCAGGATTTTGTGAAATATATTTTTAGTGTTGTCTTAATCAGGGTTTTTATTCCTGCACAAGCATTATGACCAAGAAGCAGTTGGGGAGGAAAGGGTTTATTCAGCTTACACTTCCATACTGCTGTTCATCACTGAAGGAAGTCAGGACTGGAACTCAAGCAGGTCAGAGAGCAGGAGCTGATGCAGAAGCCATAGAGGGTTGTTCTTTACTGGATTCCTTCCCCTGGCCTGCTTAGCCTGCTCTCTTATAGAACAAAGACTACCAGCCCAGAGATGGCACTACCCACAAGGGGCCTCTCCCCCTTGATCACTAATTGAGAATATGCCTTACAGTTGTATCTTATGGAGGCATCTCCTCAACTGAAGCTCCTTTCTCTGTGATAACTCGAGCTGTGTCAAGTTGACACAAAACTAGCCAGTACAAGTGTATTCTTTCTCATCTTCTCCCCTCAGCTCCTCTTAGATCCTCCCCTTTTAACCCACCCAATTTCATATATCTTCTCTCTATAAAACACAAAACAAAAACAAAAGTAAAAGGCCACTAAAACATGGAGTTCACTGTGTTGGCCATCTATTGCTGAGCATGAGGCCTGCCTTGAAATGGGGTCAATATAACCAGTGTCACTCTATTTGGGAAAACTGAGTAGCTATCTCAGTAGCTATCATGAGTTTTTAAAATATCTTCTCCCCTAGGAGTGGGATTTTGTTCTCATTTCCCTCCTTCCTTCTTCAATAAATGATGTTCAAATTTTGATAAGAATTTGGCTAATTTTCATGGTTCTGAAAATGTAGATTTTTGACCATATTATTTTTTTACCTGGTATGATTTGTGAACTCCATATGAAAATTGTAGTGCCTTACTGTACAGTTCCATTCTGAAAGTACTTTTTTTTAGGTTAATTCTTTGAAGTTTGAGAAAACAAATAGTGGTAACATCAGCAAGATGATGGAATAAAAGTTCCCAGATTCTTATCCTCCAAAGAGATATGCATATAAGAATGATACATAAACAGAAAATTTCTGTGAGAAATCCAGAAATTAGTTAGAAAGGTGTTGCATCCTGGGTGAATGTGAAAGCAACTAGGAAGATTCATGACATCCTTTTACACTAGCATCTTCTCCATTGATTCAGAAAGATACCCTAAACTTATGATTCCATTTTAGGGAAGGAAATCCATAAACTATATATTGACTGGTATGACATTTAGGAAACTTGCCTAGAGAAGAGTAGTTCTCTTATGATAGTAAAAATGTCAAGAACATAGCTGCCAGGCTGCAGAGAATAAAGTCATGGTGTACCAGAAATTGCAAGACAAGAGATAAAAACTAGGTGGAACTGTCACATCTTATCTTACTACAACATGAAGGCTGTACTCTCACCAACACTAGGAACTCAAGAACAGAAACCACAAAACGTCTTCACATAAGATTAGAGAAGGTTGATTCTCTCTCTTCTTTGCTGACTTGCCTTGTGTGACTGAGAAATTGCTAGATTCTTGAACTTCCATTCAGAGCTGCTGCTCACCATTGTTCAGGATTGAACTACAGACTGATTTTGCTATGACTGTACTGGTCACTGAGTTCCAGACACAGGATCAGAACTCCTTAAGAAGCTGCTTCAAGAGGTGGACATAACATCTGTCCCAACACTACCATGAGTAACTGGGACCAGTGGGACCCAGGGACATAGGAACCCCACCTGACCAGTGACACAGGTTCCTTCCAGTCTGGGCCAGAGTCCTGAGCAGACCTTGGGCCCAAACTCTACAGTAAGTCCCAAAACACTCAGAGAAGGCTCCAATCCCAGGCCCTCTAACATATCCAGGATCCCAGGGGCTTTGTCACAACAGAATCTCAAGGTCCCAGAGGCAGCTTTATTCCCAGGAACTCTGACACACCTGGGATCTCAGGATCACAGAGACAGCTGAACTCTGATGAGGAGTTCTGAAACAACCAGGATCATAGGAAGGATAGGCCCCAGTCAAATATAGTGAGGACAGGTATCACTAGAGATAATCAGATGGCAGTAGGCAAGCATAGGAACAGAGGCAACAGAAACAAAGGTTACTTGGCATCATCAGAACCCAATTCTCCCCCCCCCATTGCAAGTCCTGGATACACCACCACACCAGAAAATCAAGATTTGGACCTAAAATCACTTCTCATGATGGTGATAGAGGACTTTAAGAAGGACATAAATAACTCCCTTAAAGAAATACAGGAGAACACAAGTAAAAAAGTAGAAGCCTTTAAAAAGAAAACACATAAATCCATTAAAGAAATACAGGAGAACACATTCTAACAGGTGAAGAAATTGAACAAAATCATCCAAGATCTAATAATGGAATATAAACAATAAAGAAATCACAGAGGGAGACAATCCTGGAGTTAGAAAACCTTGGAAAGTGATCAGGAGTCATAGGTGTAAGCATCACCAACAGAATGCAAGAGATAGAAGAGAGAATCTCAGGGACAGAAGGTACCCTAGAAAACATTGACCCAACAGTCAAAGAAAATGCAGAATGCAAGAAGCTCCTAATCCAAAACATCCAGGATATCCGGGACGCAATGAGAAGACAAACCTAAGGATAATAGAAAAAGAGTGAAGATTCTCAACTTAAAGGGCCACTAAATATCTTCAACAATATTATAGAAGAAACTTACCTAACCTAAAAAAGAGATGCCCATGAACACACAAGAAGCCTACAGAACTCCAAATAGAAAAGCAATTCCTCCTGTCACGTAATAATCAAAACGCCAAATGCATTAAACAAAGAAAGTATATTAAAAGCAGTAGGGAAAAAGGTAAAGTAAGATATAAAGGCAGACCTATCAGAATTACACCAGACTTCTCACCAGAGACTATGAAAGCTAGAAGATCTTGGGCATATGTCATACAGACCCTAAGAGAACACTAATGCCAGCCCAGACTACTATACCCATCAAAACTCTCAATTATCATAGACAGAGAAACCAAGATATTCCAGAACAAAACCAAAATTGCACAATATTTTTCCATAAACCCAGCACTACAAAGGATAATAGATGGAAAATACCAACCCAAGTAGGGAAACTACACCTAGAAAAAGCAAGAAAGTAATCTTTCAACAAATCCAAAAGAAGATAGCCACACACGCGTAATTCTGCCTCTAACCACAAAAACAACAGGATGTAACACTCACTTTTCCTTAATATCTCTTAGCATCAATGGACTCAACGCCCCAGTAAAAAGACATAGACTAACAGACTGGATATGTAAACAGGACTCAGCATTTTGCTGCATTCAGGAAATGCACCTCAGTGAAAAAGATAGGTACTACCTCAGAATAAAAGGTTGGAAAACAATTTTCCAAGCAAATGGTCCCAAGAAACCAGCTGGAGTAGCCATTTTAATATTTAACAAAATCGACTCAATAGAAACAGATGTATAAGAGTTGCAGGTCTTAGACAGGTACACTTAGCACTTAAAATGAGCAGAATGCATAGAAACAAACACTTATCTAGGACTAATTGTCTATTCTGTGTCTTTTATTGTTTCATATCAAATTAAGGATTTTCTTTCTATTTATATAAAGAATGAGATGAGGATGTTGATTGTGATTTCATTGAATCAGTAAAGTGTTTTGGTAGGAAGGTCTTTTTCAACAGTGTTAATTCTCTACCAAGCTAAATGCTTGGGAGGTCTTCAAATTCTAGGTTTTCTTTCTTTGTTTCTTTCTTTGTTTCTTTCTTTGTTTCTTTCTTCGTTTCTTTCTTTGTTTCTTTGTTTCTTTGTTTCTTTCTTTGTTTCTTTCTTTCTTTCTTTCTTTCTTTCTTTCTTTCTTTCTTTCTTTCTTTCTTTCTTTCTTTCTTTCTTCTCCTTCCTTCCTTCCTTCCTTCCTTCCTTCCTTCCTTCCTTCCTTCCTTCCTTCCTTCCTTCTTTCCTTTCCTTTCTCTCTCTCTCTCTCTTTCTTTCTTTTTATTAGATATTTTCTTTATTTACATTTCAAATGTTATCCCCTTTCCTAGTTTCCCCTCTGAAAATCCCCTATCCTTTCCCCCTCCCCCTCCCCCTGCTCACCAACCTCCCTCTTCCTGGCCCAAGCATTCTCCTATACTAGGGCATAGAACCTTCACAGGACCAAAGGCCTAGCCTCCCATTGATAGATGACTAGGTCATCCTCTGCTACATATGAAGGTAGAGACATGAGTCCCACCATGTGTTTTCTTTGGTTGGTGGTTTAATCCCTGGGAGCTCTGGGGTTCTGGTTAGTTCATATTGTTGTTCCTCCTATGGGGCTACAAGCCCCTTCAGCTCCTTTGGGACTTTCTCTAGCACCTTCATTGGGGACCCTGTGCTCAATTCAATGGTCTTTCTTCACACATTTAAACTTTTATTTGTAGAGGTTTTTTAAACCTCTTTTGTTATGTATATTCTAAATAGTTTATTTGATTTGAGAAACTGGGAAGAGGATCGTGTCCAGGATCTCTTTCTCAGCATGCTTGTTACTCATATGTATTAAGACTGATAAATTTTGTAAGTTCATTATGTATCATAATATTTTGCTGAAAATTATTGATAATTTCTACAATTTTTCTAGTCAAATTTTGGGAAAATTGGGTGTAAGATAATATAATCTTCAATTGAAAATAATTTGACTTAATATTTTTCCATTTGCATCCCTTCTCTTGCCTTATTGCTCCAGCTAATGCTTCAATCACATTATGGATGAGCAGTAGGGACAGTGGGCAGTCCTTTCCCATTCCTGATTTTAATGGGGCTTATTAATGGTTTTATTCATTTAGGATGAAATTGGCCATGGGTTTGCCATACATAACATTTATTATGTTAGAATATGTTTCCTACAGTCCTACACGTTCTAGGGCTTTTATTAAGAAGGCATGTTGAAGCTTATCAAAGACTTTTTCTTTTTCTTTTATGCTTCTATTGGGATGATCATATGATTCTTGTATTTTTTGTCTATGTATTTTGTTCATTAGATTTATTTCTTATATACATTAAAAAATAACTAAAACAATGGATATACACCCAGGAGTGGAATTGCCAGATCATAAAAAAAAAAGATTAGAGAAGGTTCATATCCTTAAAAGTTTACAAAGTATTTAGATTTTCTAGTGGATCTGAGTTAAGAACTTCTTGCCTGTAGGTTCTAGGAAAGGAGGAGAGGTGAGTAATAATTAACCTGCAGAAATAATAATAAAGAAACAAGCAAAACAGGTGAAACAAAACCCCATGTAAACAGGGAAGTGTGATATAGTTGAAGGAAGAAGTTCAATATCTAGGAACTATAAAAGTGTGGGACTGTGATAGCAGCCTATTTTGGTTGAATGGGGTTTGCTCCAGTGACCCAAAAGAGAAATCTACAAGGGACAGAAGGTCGAGCCATGTTCCCAGAATCAGGTGCCTGTCCATAATTCTGTGACTATCAGTCATGCAATGTCCCAAGCTTCTGGCATTCTGGCTAGATTCCAGTTACATGACTATAGCCACGTATGCTCCTCCCCACAGTTACCTGGCAAGAGCCTGATAGCCAAGCTAAGAGGGGCTGTTTGGCTCCTCCTAGCTCTCTTAAGCTCTCACCTTTCTTACTATCTAGCTCTCCTTTTCTCTCTCCGTTCCCCCTCTCTCCATGTGGCCATGGCCAGCCTCTCTCTTTCTACCTTCTCTCTTTCTCCCCGCCTTTCTACAATAAAGCTCTAAAACCATAGACTGTCTCTGATCATTAAGGCCTGTCATGCTTGAATGATGGGCTAATGAGCTGTGTCTAACCTCCCGCCAGAAGGCCATCCTGTGCTCCAGCCATGGACCTGACCAAGGACTCTCGCCCACTGGGAACCATTCAGTGCCACCTCTCTCCCTGCCCTCTCCTCCCTTCATCCCTGGGGCCATGTGCTGCCCTGGGGCCTCTATTCTGTTCTCAGCTCCTCCGCCTTTTCCACCATAGGATGCCAGAGGCTGAGAACCAGTAGCTTAACACAGCCAGACGCCCACCTGGGGCCATGTGGAAAGTATGTGCAGTCCTCCTGCGTCCATCTGTCTGTCCAGTGCATGGGAACTCTGGCGGGATGTGGGTTCTCTCCCACTTCTCTCTTCCTCCCTGCACCCCTTGCATTAAAGTACGGAGATAAATGAATTACCAGATAATTAATTCAAAACTATCTCCATACCAATTCTCAGTGAATTAATTTCACACACACACACACACACACACACACACACACACACACACACACTGGATAATCAGGTTAGGTAAGAAAAATTATGCTAATAGAAAATTGTAATAATAGTAAAAGAAAACATACTGAAAGGAATAAAACTAAAATTGTAAAGAAAACAAAGTTAAATTAACAATATCCATCAAAGAGACATGGCAGTAGACAGAATCAAGCATAAGAAATAATTGTTGATCATGAAAACAGGCATTTGTGAAATTATTGAGTCAGGAGAGTAAAAAAAAATGAAAAAAGGAGAAACTAAAAGATATATGGGGGTCATTATGAAGAATAATATATACATTATAGGAGTTCCCAGGAAAAGGATAAAGAAAGGGAGAATGTATTTGAAAAAAAGGATAGGAACAGCTATAAAATTGAGGAAGCTCAAAGGATTCCAACTATGTGAGTCACATTGAAACCAGCCTGTCAGAAATATCACAGAAAAAGAGAAACCTGAAAACAAACAAACAAACAAACAAACAAACAAACAGGTTAGAAGAATGTACAGGAGGTCGTATTGAGATTTCTTAGAATAAACCTTAGAGATTAAAACAGAGTAGAATGATATATTAATGCATGGCCCAATTTGATCATATCCCAAAGGATAATGAAGCTGACATTTCATTATTATTATTATTATTATTATTTAATTTTAAAGAATAATAAAAAGCCCAGACTTTATCCCTCTTCTCATGTCTACACTCTGACTGTTCTACATCCTACACCCACCCTGATCCCACCTCTAAGAGGATGCCCCCACCCCTACCCCACCAAACTTCCCCAGTGCCCCAAGTTTCTCGAGGGTTAAGTGCATCTTCTCTGACTGACATCAGAGACCCAGAAGTCCTCTGCTGTGTATGTGTTGAGGGCCTCATATCAGCTAGTATATGCTACGTGGTTGGTGGCTCAGTGTCTGAGAGATCTCAGGGGTCCAGGTTAGTTAAGACTGCTAGTCTTCCAATGGGATTTCCCTCCTGCTCAGAAGCTGACAGATCTTACACTGATTTAAATCCAGTGATGGGAACAAGCTAGTAACTGTAGTTGAGAGTCTGAGAAACAAAATAAAGCAAAATTTAAAACAACAAAAATGCCTTACAATTAATATGTTAATTGGTTTGTGTTCTTTTCAGAATTGTTGTTAAGTTTCAACAAATGGTAAAAGTGTGGATATAGATAACTTTAAGATTTGATCTTGTAAAAGTTAGATAAATTATGAAGAATTGATCTTACAAATATCAAGGTACAGTCTTTGCAAAGACGTTTAGCAAAAGAAAACACACACAGACACATAATTTATAATGTATATGAAGATTCATTCTGATAAAAATTAAATCATATTTTCAAGGAAATAAATGCAACTGGAGTGTGGGAACAAAAAGGAGTATAGGGGAAGGAGGGGGACAGGAAGTATAGCCCACGCCTGGCCAGAGTTCCTCCTATGCTCTGGGCAGGCAGACACGGGAGGGCTGCCAGGCAATTTCTACTTGGCTCCGGGTGGGCATCTAAGCCACTGACCCCATGCAATGGGGGGTGAGGGATGAGGCGTCAGGGGCAGCCCCCAAAACCAGGGGGGCCCGGGGGCAACACTGTGTGCCCTGGGGTTATGGAAGAAAGGGCTTAGGTAGAGAGGTTCCCACATAGGCAAGAGTTTGTGCAGCTGGCCTTGATAACCAGAGACAGTCTATGGTTTTAGAGCTTTATTGTAGAAAGGCAGGGAGAAAGGAGAGAAGGTAGAAAAGGGAGAGAGAGACTGGCCATGGCCAAGAGGAGAGAAGAGGGAGAGAGAGAGAGAGAGAGAGAGAGAGAGAGAGAGAGAGAGAGAGAGAGAGAGAGAGAGAGAGAGAGAGAGAGAAGAAAGGCTAGAGAGAAAGAGGGAGAGAGAGGAAGAGAGTGAGAGGAGAAAAGAGAGGAGAGTAAGAAGAGTAAGGGCAAGAGAGTGAGGAGGGGCCAAACAGCCCCTCTTATGGTCTTTACTGTTGCTAGGTAACCGGGGAGGAGTCTAGCCTGAAGGTCAGAAGCTTGGGACATTGCCTACATGACTACTAACCATGCTTCTCTTGTGGGGGCTGAGGGGAGCAGTAACTTCCACAGGAGCTAGGGTCCAGGAGACATGAGAGAACTCCTTTAATCCCATGTAGGTGAATTATCACCTCTGTGTTCAATATCTAGCCTCAAATGGAAATCAGGCTGTCTGTGCATAGCTCAATGCACCACACTGGAGATAATAGTTAAGTCAGATTCAAAAATATATTTCATTGTTTCCTTTCATATATAAAATATAAATTTAGAATATAAGCATTTATTTTATATATTAATGAAAATAGAAGATAGACTATGGACTAGGTAGATGGGGTCTAAAAGAAGAGACTAAAAGAATGTCATGTGTGGGAAAAATAAAACAAATATTGCATTTTTCTCTCATATTATAAATCTAATAAATCTTTTTTAATTAGGTATTTTCTTCATTTACATTTCAAATGCTATCCCAAAAGTCCCCCATACCCTCCCCCCACTCCCCTACACACCCACTCCCACTTCTTGGCCCTGGTGTTCCCGTGTACTGGGGCATATAAAGTTTGCAAGACCAAGGGGCCTCTTTTCCCAATGATGGCCAACTAGGCCATATGCTACATATGTAGCTAGAGACACAAGATCCAGGGGTAGTGGTTAGTTCATATTGTTGTTCCACCTATAGGGTTGTGACCCCTTTAGATCCTTGGGTACTTTCTCTAGCTCCTCCATTAGGGGCCCTGTGATCCATCCGATAGCTGACTGTGAGCATCCACTTCTGTGTTTGCCAGGCACCGGCATAGCCTCACAAGAGACAGCTATATCAGGGTCCTTTCAGCAAAATCTTGCTGGTATATGTAAATCTCTTATCTCTTATCTATCTATCTATCTATCTATCTATCTATCTATCTATCTATCTATCATATGAAATCAGAATCAGAACTATTTGATGAGAGAAAGAATATTAGGAGGAATGAAGGGGGTAAAAGAGAGAAAAATAGGCTAAATATGAACAAAGTACCATGATTTATATGCACTAAAATGTTACAATGAAAGCTACTATTTTGTATATATAAAAAAAAAAACAAGAGAATTTATATTGCTTCTGGATGCTATATTTGAGTAGTATTTTATTCATTTTTAATTCTTAGTCCACTTATGGTCACATCTGATAGAAACATATTTTGTAGAAGATATTCTTAATCAGGGAAGACCTCTGGGTCACTCTTAGATATTTATTACGATGTAAAGGATTTTAATACTTTGTTTCACTCAGTATAGAATGTTTATTGTGTATTTACCATTTGTATCTAGACTTTGTGTGGAGATGACAGAGTTACATGCCTGTCAGAAGTCTCTCTCTCTCTCTTTTTTAATGTTTATATCTGATACTCAACCTCAATCTCCAAAAATGAATAATGCAAGTTAAATTTTTTGTGAGTTTTGAGAATTGCCAGTTCCTTCACAAACTATAGAGAATATAAACTATGATAAAGATACATGAAGCATATCACGACAAGAATTACTGTAGGAGACTTTGATAAGATTTGTACATTTTAGCACCCTTATTTGGAATATTTCCAAGCTACTTTCTCAAGCCCTTTTTCTTTGAGTACTTCCTCAGGAAATTATAGCAGAAACTGGATTATAACCAGAAATCATCTTCAGTTGGCAATATTTACTCTGGAACCATTCTCCTCTTGTAGCAATTGTGAGAGTTGGAAAAAATGAAAGTAGATTTTCCTTAATGAAGTCTTTGCAGACCCCTGGAGTACAAGCCAGTAAAGAAACATACTGGGTATGTTTTATCCTTTGGGGCTTCTAGTGAACATTTGTTTAAGAACAGATGTCACTGTTTACTTGGTAAATATGAGTTCTTCTGCAAAATGAACAGCTAAATCAAAGTCCATTTTTGGAACTGTTTTCAAATTTTAGAAAGATTTCCTTTTATAATTTTGTAAACTTTATAGTTGCTGGTTTTCCAAAAGCAGAGTCTCAATTCACATGAAATTGCTATACTGAAGAAGCCCTATAATACTAATCTCTTTCTCTCTCTCTCTCTCTCTCTCTCTCTCTCTCTCTCTCTCTCTCTCTCTCTCTCTCTCTCTCTCTCTCTCTCGCTCTCTCTCTCTCTCTCTCGCTCTCTCTCTCTGTGTGTGTGTGTGTACACGTGTGTGTGTGTATGATATTGTTTCTGAAACCAAGTATGAAAAATATAAGAACACATTTACAATGGCTTTATTTTTACATGTATGAGAATCCATTCTTCTTCATTGTACAGTCAGATAAATGTTCATTCCCATTTTTAGAAGGTGAGAACCTTTAGATAGACTCAATTATTTGCATTAGTTAGAAATCTAAACATCAAGCCAGGCATGAGACTATACTCCTTTAATCTCAATATTCAAAAGGTAGAGGAAGGTAGATATCTGTTATTTCGAGGCCACTATGGTCTACTTAGTGACTTTAAGGCCATCTACGGCTACATAGTTAGGTCCTGCCCCCCCCCCCAAAAAAAAATTGAAACGAGAGAAACAGAAAGAAATCCAAGCAATTATATATATTTCAAAAATATCATTAATATTTGATCAGATTCTAAACTCACTTAGGTCTCTCAATTTAAAAATAGCAAACTGATATTTTATTTTTATTTTTTTAGGTTTTAAACATTTTTTAAAATTTATTTTTATTAGATGGACCATCTAGAAACTGCCATATCCGGGGATCCATCCCATAATCAGCTTCCAAATGCTGACACCATTGCATACACTAGCAAGATTTTGCTGAAAGGACCCAGATATGGCTGTCTCTTGTGAGACTGTGCCGGGGCCTGGAAAACACAGAAGTGGATGCTCACAGTCAGCTATTGGATGGATCACAGGGTCCCCGATGGAGGAGCTAGGGAAAGTACTCAAGGAGCTGAAGGGATCTGCAACCGTATAGGTGGAACAAAAATATGAACTAACCAATACCCCCCCTGGAGCTCGTGTCTCTAGCTGCATATGAATCAGAAGATGGCCTAGTCGGCCATCAGTGGAAAGAGAGGCCCATTGGTCGTGCAAACATTATATGCCTCAGTACAGGGGAATGTCAGGGCCTAGTCGGCCATCAGTGGAAAGAGAGGCCCATTGGTCGTGCAAACTTTATATGTCTCAGTACAGGGGAATGTCAGGGCCAAGAAGTGGGAGTGGGTGGGTAGAGGAATGGGGGGGGGGGGAGCGTGTGGGGGACTTTTGGAATAGCATTGGAAATTTAATTGAAATAAAAACCCAATAAAAATTATGGAAAAAAATTTTAAAAAGGATATTTTCTTTATATACATTTCAAATGCTATCCTGAAATTCTCTATACCATCCCTCCGCCCTGCTCCCCTACCCCCACTCCCTCTTCTTAGCCCTGGCATTGCCCTGTACTGGGGCATATAAAGTTTGCAATACCACGGGGCGTCTCTTCCCTGTGATGGCCAACTAGGCCATCTTCTGCTACATATGCAGCTAGAGAAATGAGCCCTGGGGTTACTGGTTAGTTCATATTGTTGTTCCACCTATAGGGTTGCAGACCCCTTCAAGCTCCTTGGGTGCTTTCTCTAGCTTCTTCATTGGAGGCCCTTAAAACAATGGATTATGAAATTCTTGGACAAATGGATGTATCTGGAGGATATAATCCTTAGTGAGGTAACCCAATCACAAAAGAAGTCATTAGATATGCACTCACTGATAAGTGGATATTAGCTCAGAAACATAGAACACCCAAGATACAATTTGCAAAACACAAGAAAGTCAAGAAGAGGAAAGACCAATGGGTGGATACTTCATTCCTCCTTAGAATAGGGGACAAAATACCCATGAAAAGAGTTACAGAGACAAAGTTTGGAGCTAAGAGGAAATGATGGACTATCCAGAAACTACCCCACCCAGGGATCCATCCCATAATCAGCCACCAAACCCAGACACTATTGCATATACCAGAAAGATTTTGCTGAAGGGACCCTGGTATAGCTGTCTTGTATGAGGCTATGCCAGTGCCTGTCAATTACAGAAGTGGATGCTCACAGTCATCTATAAGATGGAACACATGGCCCCCAATGGAGAATCTAAAGAAAGCACCCAAGGAGCTAAAGGGGTCTGCAACCCTATAGCTGGAACAATATGAACTAATTAGTACTCCCAGAGCTCGTGTCTCTAGCTGCATATGTAGCAGAAGCTGTCCTAGTTGGCCATCACTGGGAAGACAGGCCCCTTGGTATTGCAAACTTTATATGCCCTAGTACAGGAGAATGCCAGGGCCAAGAATTGGGAGTGGGTGGGTAGGGGAGCAGGGCGGGAGGAGTGTATAGGAAACTTTTGGGATAGCATTTGAAATGTATATGACGAAAATATCTAATTAAAAAAAGAAAAATGGAATTTGATGTAACTAAATAAAACAGACTGATGAAAAACAAACAAAACAAACAAAACAAAACAAACAAATCAAACTAAACAAAAAGAATGGCTTGTCTTGCAAGACCCCAGCCAGTTAAACTTTCAACTTTTAAAAGAAAAAAAAAGCCTAAGGCATTTTCTGTGCCTATAAAGCAAGCACAAACTAAAAGTGCTGTTCATATAGTTCAATGGGGCCAGCTGCATCCCAAGCTTGTTATTCTTCTTCTATATGATATCATACATTTATGCAATTTCTTGATGTGTGTTTTTACTTAGTTCATTACTTATGTACCCAAGATATAAGATACAATTTGCTAAACACATGAAACTCAAGAAGAACGAAGACCAAAGTGGACACTTTGCCCCTTCTTAGAATTGGGAACAAAACATACATGGGAGGAGTTACAGAGACAAAGTTTGGAGTTGTGACGAAAGGATGGACCATCTAGAGTGCCATATCCAGGGATCCATCCCATAATCAGCTTCCAAACGCTGACACCATTGCATACACTAGCAAGATTTTGCTGAAAGGACCCAAATATAGCTGTCTCCTGTGAGACCATGCTGGGGCCTAGCAAACACAGAAGTGGATGCTCACAGTCAGCTATTGGATAGATCACAGGGCTCCCAATGGAGGAGTTAGAGAAAGTACCCAAGGAGCTAAAGGGATCTGCAACCCTATAGGTGGAACAACATTATGAACTAACCAGTACCCTGGAGCTCTTGACTCTAGCTGCATATGTATCAAAAGATGGCCTAGTCGGCCATCACTGGAAAGAGAGGCCCATTTGAATTGCAAACTTTATATGCCCCAGTACAGGGGAACGCCAGGTCCAAAAAGTGGGAGTGGGTGGGTAGGGGAGTGGGTGGGAGGGTATGGGGGACTTTTGGGATAGCATTGGAAATGTAAATGAGGAAAATACCTAATAAAAATATTAAGGAAAAAAGAAAGAAAGAAACACAATTTCTCGAGTTTATCTTTTACTGTTAAAAAGTTAAATCCTGTGGATCCTCATCCCCTAACTGGGTTGTCTCATCTGGTCCCAATGAGAAAGGAAGTACCTAGTCTTGCAGTGACTTGAGGTTCCAGGGTAGGTGGTTTCCCAGAAGAGACTACTCTCTTCTTATAGAGAAAGAAGGTGGGGCTAAGGGGAGGAACTGTGTAAAGTGGAGGGAACTAGAGGCTGCCATCTGGTTGTGAAGTAAATTAGTAAATAAATAAATTCATAAATAAACTTTTTAAAATATTAAAACCTATTAAATATCTGTTATATTTTAGGCTTAATTCTTAGTTTTTTTCATATAAAGATCATTTTAACTGCAAACATATAAAGTATTATTTTTTCTAAATTCTATGAATTTTTTGCTTATTTGTTATTTATTTCTGACTAATTGTCCTAGTTAGATATTCCAGTAAAATTTATTAGTAATGATGACAGTGGGCATCAACTAATTTCTTTCTTTTTTATATTTTTTATTAGATATTTTCCTCAATTACATTTCCAATGCTATCTAAAAAGTCCCCCATACCCTCCCCCCCACTCCCCTACCCACCCATTCCCACTTTTTGGCCATGGCATTCCCCATTTCTGATAGGAAAGTTTTCAAATTTTCTTTTACCATTGACTGTATTAGTAACATAGTATTTAATCTATGGATTCCAATATGTTCAGAAAATGCCTTTTTCTTTCTAATTTGTTGAGTTAATTTTGTTAATCAAAGCAGAGTTTCCAATCAACAAAAAATTTAATCTGAATCAATTGGGGGTAATCACATGGTCTTGTCTTCGCTTTCAATAATATCATGTATCGTTATTTACATTAATTATGATCAGCCATTCTTCTATTCATACAAACAATTTTAATGCTCCATGTAGCCTTATATGTGTTGAATTCTCTACTATTTTATGAAGGATGTTTTTTCTCTATATTTTTAGAGATATTGGCTTGCAGTTGATTTTTCTTAGATTTTTTTGACATTGGTATGAATGTGAGCTATAGACTAATTTAGGAAGTGCTTCTATTTCTATTCCATATGTCACAAAACTCTACTCTACTATGAATTTTTATATTTCTTCTATTATCTTTGGAGATGATTTAATATTTTTTAACTCTTCCTTCCGATCTGGGCTAGTGCCCTGAGCAGACTTTGGGCACAAACTTCACAGCCAGTCCCACAATATCCAGAGGAAGCTCCAATCCCAGGTGCTCTAACACTCCCAGAATCATAGGATCAGACGTGAGGAGGACACATCATCTGCTCCAACACTGGGAGTAAATGGGACTAGTGGGGCCCAGGTACCCAAGACTCTACCAGAACAGTGGCACAGGTTCCTTCTTGTCTAGGCCGGTGCCCTGAGCAGACCTTGGCCACAAACTTCGCAGCCAGTATTACAACACTCAGAGGAAGCTCCACTCCCAGGTGTTCTAATATGCCTAGGATCACAGGATCACAAAATCACAGGATCACAGGAGCTTGGCCACACCAGGATCTCAGGGTCACAGAAGTAGCTTGTCTCCTAGGAGCTCTGACACACCTAGGATTTCAGGATCACAGGATCATAGAGACAGCTGAACTCTGAGGAGTTCTGACCCAAACAGGAAGGACAGGCCCCAGTCAGATATAGCGAGGACAGGTAGTATTAGAGATAATCAGATGACATGAGGCAAGTATAAGAACAGAAGCAACAGAAATCAAGATTATTTGGCATTATCAGAACTCAATTCTCCCATGATAGCAAGTCCTGGATACACCACCACACTGGAAAAACAAGAGTCAGACCTAAAATCTCTTCTCATGATGGTGATAGAGGACTTTAATAAGGACATAAATGACTCCCTTAATGAGACACAGGAGAACACAGGTAAACAGCTAGAAGCCCTTAAAGAGGAAACACAAAAATCCTTTAATTACAGGAAAACAACCAAAAAGGTGAAGGAATTGAACAAAACCATCTAGGTTCTAAAAAATGGAAATAGAAACAATAAATAAATCCCAAAGGGAGACAACTCTTGAGACAGAAATCCTAGAAAAGATATCAGGAGTCATAGATGCAAGCATCACCAACAGAATACAAGAGATAGAGAAGAGAGAATCTCAGGTGCAGAACATACCACAGGTAACATTGACACAACAGTCAAAGAAAATGCAAAATGCAAAAAGCTCCTAACCCAAAACATCCAAGAAATCCAGACACAGTGAGAAGACCAAACCTACAGATAATAGGAGCAGGTGAGAATGAAGATTTTCAACTTAAAGGGACAGCAAATATCTTCAACAAAATTATAGAAGAAAACTTCCCAAACCTAAAGAAAGAGATGCCCATGAACATACAAGAAGCCTACAGAACTCCAAATAGACTGGACCAGAAAAGAAATTCCTTCTGTCACATAATAATAAAAACACAAAAATGCACTAAACAAAGAAAGAATATTAAAGCAGTAAGGGAAAAAGGTCAAGTAACATATAAAGGCAGACCTATCAGATATTTTTTAACTCTTTATGTTATAAATGTGGCTTATTGACTTACAGCTTTATGATTTTATAGGCATTTGTAGACATATCTTTCCCCTAAGAATTGATGTTTTTCTGAATGCTATTAGTTTGGTAAGCACAATTTCATTTCATTAATTTAAATGTATTTATGATCATCTAATATTTTCTTTCCATGAGTAAAGATGTTTCTTGATTTCCCTTTGTTATTTTTACTTTCATTTAATTATGATGGTAGAAATTATCTTTTCTGATTTGTGTCTTTCAGAATGTATTAAGACTTGTTTTATTTTTCAATATATTGCATATTTTTGATAGTATTTATGTGATGTTGAAAGGAATAAATATTTATTTTTGATAATGTGTTTTCTTGGAAATCAGTTCTTCATTATTTTTATGGGTATATTGTTTTACTTGGTATTCAAGAGGAAGATTGAATTATTTAACTATTATTGTAGAACTGTCTGTTTATTACTCAAAATCCATTACTGTTGTATCACATATTTTGTACTTTACTATTTGATGTATGCATGCTTATCATCATTAATTTTCACACAAATTGTTACTTTTATCATTAAACGGGAATCTTTTAGTGTATTGCAACAAAAACAGGCCATGTGTTTTAGTGATTAATGGATACATACCATAACAGAATACCCTTGTCAAATTCATGTATTATGGACTATTATGGACACAGAATCAGCAGCAAACATTTGGAAGTGGGATAAGAAAATTTTATTCTATTCACCTTGAATATTGTAATTTAGCTGATAACATTCCATATTTTTGGATGTATATTTCTAGATTAGTTTCCTTAGGTTAAGGACATAAAATAAATAGCAGGGTAAGGCTCAGATTCTTGTTATTTTTATTCAGTTTAAGTCAATTTTGTTGAATGACTTTCTTCATTTGTTTCATGCCATTTGGGCTACTTCTAGAGACTGGATCTTTTTCAAATAATTATTTTCAATATTATCCAGGAACATTCTTCTTGCTAATTGAAATTCACCTGACTTAATTTAATGGGATATTGGGCTGGTAAGACAAAAGACCTTGCTTTGAAAGCTGGGTAAGGTAAGATTTATTCCCAGACTCTATGGTGGAAAGGAGATATTCAAACATCCAAAGTCATATTCTGACCTCCATATGAGCACCATATTATGCACAGGCCTTATCTTCATATACATTCAAAATTCATCTACACATATACTCACATGTATAAAAAACTGCATCATACATCTGTTGCACTCTTAGCCCTCAATTCTACCAACCCCTAGCTTTTGGCACCAGCAGGTAAGAGGTCCTCAATCTCCAGCTACTAGCCTACAAAGTTATACATTTTCCATAATCCTAACTCCTATATTATCACATAAAACTCAGGTTTTGTCCAAAGCTTCCTCTCACCCAACTAATTTCTGATGTGCAAATACCACATATAAAGAAAATACAAAAATCAAAATATCAATATCTCTTCCAAATAGTACAAATCCCCAAATGGTGGCCTTCTATGAGAACGACCTGGAAGAATTTCCAGGCATATAATTAAAGTTAAACTTGATAGTCATGTTCAAACAACTCAATGAAAATATAAACACACTCAAAGAGAACAGAAGACCTGGATGAGATATGGGAATTAATCTAAGATATGAAGATTGAATTGAATAAGAATTTGAATTTCTGAAGAAAAATCAAACTATAATGTGGTTGGATATGAAAATTGCAACAAGCTAATTAAAAACTCTGGTGAACAGCATAAACAACTTCATGGATTATGGGAAAACAGAGAGTCAGGAAGAAAGACAATGCAGAGGGTTTGGATCACTAGGCAAAGGTTAATGATAATTTAAAAATACATTAATAGAACATGGGAGAGCTTTGGAACAGCAAGAAAAGACCTAGCCTTCTAATTATGGACATAAAAGATAAAAATACTATAGAAAAGACAAAAAGCAATAACATCTCAGAATAAAAATGTCAAAACCTAGAGAAAAATATTAACCTAGATACAAGAGAACTATAGAGCTGCAAAAAGAAAGGATCCGAAAAGAAACTCCTCACAATATAGTTAAAATGTTAAAAACAGAGTAATAAAATGGTAGTGAAAAGTTCAAGAAATAATGTTGTGTCATTTTTAAAAACATCACAGTAAAACCTAATTATGTATCAGAAACCTTTAAAGTAAGAGTATCTTAGAAAAATGTATTCTAAATTATGAAAGATCACTAATGTTAAACCATATGATTACACCCAGGAAAACTACTTAATTGAAGGAGAAATAAAAGCTTTCCATGATACAAACAAATAAGAAGAATTTATGACTACTAAACCAGATTTATTGAAAATACTTGAATACTTCTGTCAAAAGAGAGGGTTAAATACCGAGGAGGTCACAGGGGATAAATAAACAATGCTAGAAAATTTGATCAAAAATGTCACAAAAATCAACAAAATGACAAGTTTGAGACACTAGACTTACCATATAATACAGTTTGTGAGCATAAATGCAAAGGACTATATTTCTTAATGTAGAAAACTTGGTATCCATGCTCATTATTTCTATATTCACAATAGCTAAGAAATGGAATCAACCTAGATGGTCATCAACTCAATGGGTAATGAAAATGTATTACAAATGTAAAGTGAAATATTACTCAGCTATAAAGGAAAATGAACTTTGATAAAAATTGCCAATAGATAGATGAACCTTGATAAAATTATACTGAATGAAGTCACCCATGCTCCAAAAGACTGCAATGTTCTGTCTCATATGTGGTTCCTAGCTTTAAATCTACTGTCCTTTGTGTTAACCTGGAATATATGTAGAAGACTGGAGACTAGAAATGGGTCCTTTGAGGGCATGCATTTAAGGAGAGGGGATGGTAGAATATACATAAGATGGAAGTAGAGAGGGAGAATACTAGGAACAGAAATGTTCAAGCAGGTAGTAGTATAATAATGATGGAAAATTAGAAGGGAAAGGGGTTCACAAAATAAATAAAGTACATGGGACATATGATCTTGTGATTTAAGGAAAATATTTCTCAAGTAGAACAGAATACACGTGATATGAAAGAACTGAGGGTAGGTAGGACAAGGCATATTGGGCAGACTGTTTAAGTGGGGGTATGGGCTGAGGGGTAGCAAAAAGGAGGAGGAATGGGTGACCTAACAACTGTAGGTGAGAGTTTATATCTGATCTACAGCCATGGAGGAGATAGAGAAACAGTAATATGCCAACTTGGCATGGCTTGTGCTTTTGAAGCCTGCCTGCCTGTCTGATGCAATATTCCTTGCCATGATGATCATGGATTCTAACCTCAGGAACCATTAGACCCTAATTAAATGCTTTATTTGTAAGTTGCTTCAGTCATGGTGTTTTATCATGGAAATGTAAAAGTGACCAACATAGTCACCTAAACAGAAACAGTACAATGGCATTGCAAGTTGATGTGTTAACATAAATGGCAGGAAATCTCACAAGGCCTCAAAATTCAATAAAGAACTATAGATAATTAATGGTTGCTGAGAGAAGGTCAATCAGTATTCTCCAGGATAAGCTCCAATTCCAAGTTGTCAAGCTCTAAATACATGCAATATGAGCAAGAGCACAATTGATTCATATATATATATATATATATATATATATATATATATAATTATGGAGAGACAGACAGAAAGACAGACAGACACAGGCACAGATACAGACACAGAAAGAGGAATGTAGCTTAAGAGTTCAAGGATAGGTAAATAATTAGTTTTAAAATGACGGTTAAAGAAGAAGTTGTTAAAGTACAGAGGCATGAAGGAAATTCTACATTCAGTAAACTTTGGATCAACAAAATTGTTCAGTGGGTATAGGCATAGGCAGTTACCTCTAAGTCTGAGCAACCAAGTTTTGTCCCCAGAACCTGCATGGTTAGATAGCACATTCCTGAAAATTGTCCTCTAATATCCACATGCACACAGGTCACTTGCATGAGCATGATTATGCATAATAAATACGTGTAATTAATTTTTTCTTAATAAAAGAAAATTCATGTTCAAGAATGGCTATGGGGCTAGGATAGTCATATGAGACATTTCAGTTATCTAGAGCAGTTTTAAAGGGTTATTAAAATAATTTACATTGAATCCTGAGCACTCTTTAGATTTTTAGCATCTTAAGTAGCTATTTCAAATGCTATTTTATTGAACGTGTTGAGATGAACATTTAGATCTCTACTCAATCATTCCCTCGGAGTATTCTTTTTTATGCATTCCATTTATTAAGAGGATACTAATACTATCTGATATTTTGTTTCTCCATTTTATCTTATTATGCTATTTCTACGTACTGTCTTGGTCACCTACCATGACAGAATGAGACAATATGTCTGCTTGTAATAATAGTTATTTGATAAAAGAATAAATAAAAAATTATAAAGGAATGGATATGTTTCTATGGTGACATTTTTGTTTAAGGTAGTTTTCATAAAAGGAGTACTGCAGGAAACATATATAACATATTTTGAGGCACAAAAACATTTTAGGAAGTTGTATGGTGAATAAATTTAAATAAAACAAATAGTAATATAAGAAGAAATACAGTTGTTTTAACTGCTATAAAGATAGACGTTTGAACCAATAGGACTAACCTACAAGTGATTAATTTCATACAAATTTTCACTAAGAGTACATATTCTAGGATGCTCTCCAGAATTTCCTTTGAGTAAATCGTGGTGCCATAGCATAGACAATACAAAACTACCATTTGGGGAGATAGGTATCTCCTTACTCTTGATTATGCTGTAATAAAGATACTGAAAGTGACTATGTCCTGTAGTCACATTATTTATGAATTTGGAGTAGAATAGAGAGTTTTAGACAAGGAAATAAGGTTAAGAGTCATATATGTATATAATTATAAGACTATATGAAATTACCTGAATATAATTGGTGAGAAACATAGTAGGAAAATGAGCACAAATGAGATTATTAGATATTAAATTGTAGACCAAGGACACATGGACATGGACAACAAGAAACCTCTCAAAAGTTGAGTTAAATTGTCTATTAGAAAGCAAAAAAGGCAGAAATAATGAGTAAAATTATATATAGCAAATTTTTTCTTTTTTTAAATTTTTTATATTTTTATTACATATTTTCCTCAATTACATTTCCAATGCTATCCCAAAGTCCCCCATACCCCCCCCCACTTCCCTACCAACCCATTCCCATTTTTTTGGCCCTGGCGTTTCCCTGTAGTAAAATGATTGAAAACTGTTTTACTTTGGAAGTTTAAAGAGGATCCAGAGAATGAAACAGAACTGTGTTGAATATTATTAACTTGGTAAGAAAGCACTCACACTTCACAGGAATATACTCAGCAGTGTTTTTCAAAATAGATGAGAAACAAACAGGTTTTACACACAAAAGAACAACAACAACAAATCCCCAAAACCAAAATAGTGAACCTATAATGATCTCAGGAAGAAAAAAAAAAAGAGAGGATAGTTGATAGAGTTGATATGTATGTGGAGGGCACAATGAGACATGTTTTGTAATACACATCTAGAGATTTACAGTTGATAGCAGAATAATCTCCACTTCCACGAAGATAAAGAGAAGCAACCAAATATAAGAATCAATGGAAACAAGTACATAACTACAATGGGAAAAATAAGAATTTTATGGCAAAGAATTATTAGCACACTCTTAGTTGTGGAAACAGATGTTAGCTTTCAGCAAAGAATTTGAGATCATTCATAGAACAATGACTATAAAAATCAAAATCAACATACGACTTACTTACTTTGATTACATCACTTGCTTATTAACCATCAAAGTCATTAGAGATTCAAGGACATTTTGAAGTCTCCAATGATAGCCATTCATGTATATTTTCTAGTTTTATTATCATTATATTTTTCTAATTTTGCCATGTGGACAGGGTCACCTTCTGTAGCCTGATACTGTAAAGAATGTTTGCACTTCATTTATTTTGACATTACTTTTGAGTTTGAATTTCTTTCCAGATGAAAATTTAATATGATTTATGTTTAAACCCATTTATTAAAGATAAGTATTAATATAAATGGGATAAAGACTACTGATGTTTTCTGTACTATTTTTTCTCATAATATTTAGATGTAAGTATTAGAGCTTCATATATAAAAAGGAGTTCTTTTCCTCTTTTCCAAACTTTGCATTGTGAGCTTTAGGATAAGGGTTGATAAAGGCAAAGACAAAACTGTCAGGATGTGGACGTTAGTATTATTATTTTATTTTTCTGTATTCTGTTAATAACCCATGCAATGTGTTGGAACATTTTTCTTTAGCATGTGCTTAACAGGACGAACAGACTGGATAATTAAACAGGACCCAGCATTTTGCTGCATACAGGAAATCCACCTCAGTGTCAAAAACAGATACTACCTCAGAGTAAATGGCTGGAAAACAATTTTCCAAGCAAATGTTCCAAAGAAACAAGCTGGATTAGCCATTCTATTATCGAATATAATCAACTTTCAACCAAAAGTTATCAAAAATGATAAGGAAGGATATTTCACACTCATCAAAGGAAAAAAAGTCTACCAATAAGATCTCTCAATTCTGAATATCTATGCTTCAAATGCAAGGGCACCCACATTCATAAGAGAAACTTTACTAAAGTTCAAAGAACACATTGCACCTCACACAGTAAAAGTGGGAGAATTCAACACCCCTCTCTTGTCAATGGACAGATCATGGAAACAGAAACTAAACAGAGACACATTGAAACTAACAGGAGTTATGGACCTAATGGATTTAACAGATAACTATAGAACATTTCATCCTAAAACAAACAAACAAACAAAAACAAACAAACAAACAAAAAACAAAACTTCTTCTCAGCACCTCATGCAACCTTCTCCAAAACTGAACATCTAATCGGTCACAAAACAGGCCTGAACAGATACAAGACGATTGAAATAATCCCGTGTATCCTAACAGAACACCATGGACTAAGGCTGATCTTCAATAGCAACAAAAACAACAGAAAGCTGAACAATGCCCTACTCAATGATACCTTGGTCAAGGAAGAATAAAGAAATTAAAGACTTTTTAGAGGTTAGTGAAAAATGAAGGTGCAACATACCCAAACTTATCAGACACAATGAATGTAGTGGTGAGATGAAAACTCCTAGCTCTGATTGCCTCCAAAAAGAAACTGGAGAGAGAATACACTAGCAGCTTGCCACTGCACCTGAAAACTCTAGAACAAAAAGAAGCAAATACACCCAAGAGAAATAGAAGGCAGGAAATAATTAAACTCAAGGCTGAAATAAACCAAGTAGAAACAAAGAGAACTATACAAAGAATCAACAAAACCAAAAAGCTGTTTATTTGAAAGAATATAGATAAACCTTTAGCCACAAAGACAGTATCCAAATTAATAAGAAATGAAAGGGAGATATTACAACAGAAACTGAGACAATTCCAAAAACCATTGGATCTTACTACAAAAGCCTATATTCAACAAAACTGGAAAATCTGGATGAAATGGGCAATTTTCTAGACAGATACCCAATACAAAATTTAAATCAGGATCAGATACACCATCTAAACAGTCCCATAATCCCTAAAGAAATAAAAGCAATCATTAAAAGTTTACTAACCAAAAAATGCCCAGAACCTGATGGGTTTAGTGCAGAATTCTATCAGACCTTCAAAGAAGACCTAATGCCAACACTCTACAAATTATTCCACAAAATAGAAACAGAAGGTACTCTACCCAATTCATTATATGAAGCCACAGTTATGCTGAGTATTCTGCCTTGTAGATGGAATTGTTCGTGTCTACTCAGGAACCTGTCACAATTTCCTTTCATAGAGGACTTCATAAGAGAATTCTTAGGTACTACTTTCATGTTTAATGTTCCAAATAGATTTTAAAAACTGGCTTAGTGCATATTACATTTATCTTCAGAAGACATCATGTATATTTAAATTATAAAATTATAAATTATTTTGATGACTTAAAAAGACCAAAGTGTGAGCACTTTGCTCCTTCTTAAAATTGAGAACAAAACACCCATGGAAGGAGTTACAGAGACAAAGTTTGGAGCTGAGATGAAAGGATAAAACACCCATGGAAGGAGTTACAGAGACAAAGTTTGGAGCTGAGATGAAAGGATGGACTATCTAGAGACTGCCACACCCAGGGATCCATCCCATAATCAGCCTCCAAACGCTGACACCATTGCATACACCAGCAAGATTTTGCTGAAAGGACCCTGATATAGCTGTCTCTTGTGAGGCTATGCCAGTGCCTGGCAAACACAGAAGTGAATGCTCACAGTCATCTATTAAATGGAACACAGGGCCCCCAGTGGAGGAGCTAGAGAAAGTACCCAAGGAGCTAAAGGGGTCACAACCCTATAGGTGGAACAACAATATGAACTAACCACTATCCCCAGAGCTCGTGTCTCTAGCTGCATATGTAGCAGAAGATGGCCTAATTGGCCATCATTGGGAAGAGAGGACCCTTGGTCTAGCAAACTTTATATGCCTCAGTACTGGGGGAACGCCAGGGCCAAGAATTGGGAGTGGGTGAGTAGGGGAGTGGGGGGGTATGGGGGACTTTTGGGATAGCATTTGAAATGTAAATGAAGAAAATACCTAATAAAAAAGGAAGAAAATTAAATAAAATGATGACCTGGTAAAACCTGAAAATAAAAAAAAAAATGCCAGTACTGAGGTATATGTTTTAAAATAAATTTTATTAATTTAATAAAATATTTTGTAACTTAAAAAAATAATAAAATTCTTGCAAACTGAATCCAAGAACACATCAATAGGATCATTCATCATGATCAAATATGCTTCATCTAAGAGATGCAGGGATGGATCAATATACAGAAATCCATCAACATAATCCAATACATAAACAAACTCAAAGACAAAAAAACTCCACATGATCATCTTATTAAATGCTTAAAAAGTCTTTGACACCCCTTCATCTTAAAAGTATTGGAGAGATCAGGAATTTGAGGTCTATAGCTAAACATAATAAAGGCAGTATACTACAAACTAATAGCTAACATCAAACTAAATGAAGAGAAAGCAATCCCACTAAAATCAGGGACGAGGCAAGGCTGCCCACTTTCTCCCCACCTATTCAATATAGTACTGGAAGTACAGTCCAGACAATGAAAGAAGATCAAAAGGATACATTTTGGGAACGAGGAAGTCAAAATATCACTATTGGCAGATGATATGGTAGTATACATTAGCAACACCAAAATTTCTACCAGAAAACTCGTACAGCTGATAAACAACTTCAGCAAAGTGAATGCATATAAAATTAACTGTACCAAATCAGTACCTTTCTTCTACTCAAAGGATAAGCAGGATGAGAAAGAAATTAGAGAAACAACACCTTTCACAGTAGTAACAAATAATATAAAATATCTTGGTGTGACTCTAACCAAGCAAGTGAAAGATCTGTATAACAAGAACTTCAAGTTTCTGAAGAAAGAAATCAAAGAAGATCTCAGAAGATGGAAAGATCTCTCATGCTCATGGATTGGCAGGATTTGTACAGTAAAAAAATGGCCATCTTACCAAAAGTAATCTACAGATTGAATGCAATCTCATCAAATTCCCACTCAATTCTTCATAGCATTAGAAAGAACAATTCTCAAATTCATCTGTAATAACAAGCAGAAACAAAAACAAAATAAAAACAAAACAGAATTGCGACAACTATTCTCAACAATAAAATAACTTCTGGGGGAATCACGATCCATGACCTGTAATAAGAGCAATAGTGGGACAAAACCACATGGTTTTGGTTCAGAGACAAGTAGGTTGATTGGTGGAATACAAATGAAGTCCCAGAAATAAACCCACATACCTATGGTCATTTGATTTTTGACAAAGGAGCTAAAACCATCCAGTGGAAAAAAAGACAGCATTTTCAACAAATGGTGCTGGTTCAAATTGTGGTCAGCATGTAGAAGAATGCAAATTGTTCTACTCTCATCTCCTCTTATAAAGATCAAGTTGAAGTGGATAAAGGAACGCAACATAGAACCAGATGAGCTGAACATAATAGAAGAGAAAATGGGAACAAATCTTGAACACATTGGCACAGGGGGACATTTCCTGAACAGAACACCTATGGTTCATGCTCGAAGATCAACAATTGAAAAATAGGACCTCATAAAATTGCAAAGCTTCTGGAAGGCAAAGGATACTGTCAATGGGACAAAATGACAACCCACATATTGGGAAAAGATCTTTACCAACCCTATATCAAATAAAAGGCCAATACCCAAAATATATAAAGATCTTAAGAAGTTAGACCACAGAGAAACAAATAACCCTATTAAAATGGGGTACAAAGCTAAATGAAAAATTCTCAACTGAGGAACATTGAATGGCTTAGAAGCACATAAAGAAATGTTCAACATCTTTAGTCATGAGGGAAATGAAAATCAAAACAACCCTGAGATTTCACCTCACATCAGTCAGAATGACTAAAATCAAAGCCTCAGGTGACAGCAGATGCTAGCGAGGATGTGGAGAAAGGGGTACACTCCTCTATTGCTGGTGGGACTGCAAGCTGGTAAACATTCTTTAGAAATCAATCAGTCAGTTCCTCAGAAAATTGGAAATGGTTCTACCTCAAGACCCAGCTATACCACTCCTGGGTATAGACCCAGAAGATGCTCCATCATATAACAATGACACATGCTCCACTATGTTTATATCAGACTTATTTATAATATCCAGAAGCTGGAAATCATCCAGATGTTCCTCACAAGTAGAATGAATACAGAAAATGTGGTACATTTACACAATGGAGTACTATTCAGCTATTAAAAACATCGACTTTATGAAATTCACAGGTAGGTGGATGGAAGTAGAAAATACAACCTGAGACAGGTAAGCCAGACACAAAATAACACACATGCTATATACTCACTGATAAGTGGATATTAGCCCAAAAGTTCATAATACCTACAACACAACCATATGGTGCTTAAGAAGAAAAAGTAATGCCAAAGTGGGGATACTTTCATCTTACATAGAAACGGGGAAACAAAATAATCTTGGGAGTTATAGGGTGTGAGGGATTTGCGAGGAAGAGAGAATGGGGAGAGGAAGGGGGCACAGGATCAGGTATTCGAAAGGACAGGAGGGAAGTATAGAGAGTCAGAAAATCGAATAGAACTATGTAGCAGTGGGGATGGGGAACTGGGGGTAGCAACTACTATAAAGTCCTAGAAGCCAGGGAAGCGAAAAGCTCCCAGGACCCAAAGGAGATGACTTTAGCCAAAATATGCAATGAAGTAGAGACAGAACCTGTAGAGACAACCTCTAGTAGATAAGTATGGCCCCCAGATGAAGAATCATCTCAAAAATTTTAACCCAGAAAGGATCCAGTCCAAAAGAAAGGCAGGTACAAAAAAATGGAACAGAGACCAAAGACAAGTTCATCCAGAGACCACTCCACGTAGGAATCCATCCCATCTGCGGACACCAAACCTAGACACTATTGCAGATGTGAAAAAGTGCTTGCTAGCAGGAGTCTGATATAGCTGTCTCCTGAGAGTTTCTGCCAGAGCCTAACCAATACAGATAGATTCAGCCAAACATTGAACTGAGCCCTGGGACCCCACTGGAAGAGCTGGGGGAAGGACTAAAGGAGCTGAAGGGGATTGCAATCCCATTGGAAGATTAACAACTAACCTTCAGAGCTCCCAGTGACTTAACCACCAACCACAGAGTATCCATGGAGGGAGCCATGTCTCCAGATACTCATGTAGCAGAGAATGGCCTTATCTGACATCAATGGAAGAGGAGGCCCTTGGTTCTGTAGAGGTTTGATACCCCAGAGTAGGGGGATGCTAGAGCAGTGAGGCATGAGTGGTTGAGTGGGTGAAGGAGCACCCGCAAAGAGGCAAACGTGAGGTGGATTGGGTGGATGGTATGATGGGTTGTAGAGGATTAACCAGGAAGGGGTTTATCATTTGAAATGAAAATAAATAAAATGAATAATAATAAAATAAAATAAATAGGCCCAGCATGGACACTGAAATATTAGAATCAGTATACTTAAAGTTAAAGATTGACAAAAGAAAACTCTTCTGTCTGGACAAGGAAATATTTCTTCCTTCTATACAGACTGCAACTGCATCTCTGTTGCTGAATAAGGAAAAAAACCATAGTCCTACTTGCCTGGAACTAGCAAAAATGAATAGGTGTAAATCTTCTGAAAGTTAATGCCTAACATTAACTCCTATGACTCAACAACAGAAATACAAACAACTCATTTGTGAACTCACCAATAGACTAGAATACAATTTTTTTCCAAAGAATAACCATAAATGGCTAATAATTTCTAGGAAGATGAAACTCAAACCACTATATTATGCCACACCATACCCTACAGAACTGTTATTATCAAAGATGTGGATATGGGATATTTACATGAGTGTACAGAAATTGGAAACATGCATTTCTGAAGCAAGTAAAAAGTTAGGCAGCAACTATGCAGATCATATTGATACTTCCCCCATAGTTAATCATTTAATCACCTTATAACTCATCAATTTAATATGTACTACTGGTAAGTACATACTAAAAATATTTGAAATTTAAGATTCTAACAGGTGCCTATACACTAGTATCCATAATATCATTTACTCACAATGGCAAAAACGGGAAAACAAAGTAAATTCTATGAACAGATAAGTAGATATAATGTATAATGGTCACCTAACAAGATGCTATCAATATCTTATAAGTTTTATTCATTTATTCTTATATGCCTTTTAAATTATTAAAGCTGTTTCTAAGGCATTGGTTATTGTGTTTTTGTAGTTTTTATTAGTGTATCTTAATTAAACATAATAGTGGTTTATAATATCTTCATATATATATGTTTCTTGATAGTTTTTATCCCCATCACCCTCATTTTTAACCTCATCCCACTTCTGCATTCTTCTTTCTCCTCTCAGTTTCTATTTTCATAAATAATAACGAATTTAATTAAGGTTGCATTACCATCGAAGAAAATATTTCAGTATCTCATCTTCCCTGAACAATTAACTGCCAATAATTGCTTGGAGAGGAGCAGAGCCTCATATGCTCCACCATACTACCTATTAACTGCCCATAAGTCCTCACAGAGGAGGAAGGCTTCATTAGCTTCTCCTCAATACAAACTGTTAACTGTCTATAACTCCTCTCCAGTACAAAGGGTTAACTGTCTATAACTCCTCTCCAGTACAAAGGGTTAACTGTCTATAACTCCTCTCCAGTACAAAGGGTTAACTGTCTATAACTCCTCTCCAGTACAAAGGGTTAACTGTCTATAACTCCTCTCCAGTACAAAGGGTTAACTGTCTATAACTCCTTTCCAGTACAAACGGTTAACTGTCTATAACTCCTCTCCAGTACAAACTGTTAACTACCTAAAACTCATCAGGGAGGGGTAGGGCTTCATGAGCTCCTACACAGTATGAACTGTTAACTGCCCATATCTCTACAGAGAAGAATCTGGCATCATGAGCTTCTCTTTACTCCCTAATGGAATGTTCACAGGCTTAATTTTGTGTTGGCAATTATACCTGCTGAAATTTCAAGAATGGTTATGTGATGCTTGGTTTATAGTAGTTTCCAAATTAATATTGCTTGAGTTAATGGAAGAATATGTGAGTTCATTTTTAAAAAATGCTATTGTCTATAGGTGTATATGATTATATAATTTTTCTGCCTCCTCCAGCAAAAACCATTATTAGTTTGATCATAAGTTGATGTTATTAAGTGCCTATACACTGAGCTTTACATTGTTGGGCTGTGGTTTTGCTTTGATATGATTGAAGAGTGTGCCCTTATTTTAATAAAATAAATGAAGTAGAACATACTTCATTTATTTTATTAAAAATTTTTACAAGACATTACAATTAGGAAAGTGTAACTTTAGAGAGAATTTGAAATTCCAAGAACCTTAGAGAAATTTTTGGATATTTTAAAAAGACTTTCCTCCATACACACCAGCACCCATGGACCTTCCAAAGTCCTCTTTTTTCCCCATTAACTGCCAAGTTTTATATTTTGCTCACAACCTTATAGAAGATGGACCTATTGACTTCCTTGTGACATATTAATGTAATTACCTTAAAGTCCTTATTGAATTCAAGTGACTCCCTATTGACCCTATTGTTAAGGAATTTATGCTACTAAAATCAGTAGTTTTTATTTTACTTGGTTTATTCTCAATATCTGAAGCAGCTGAATTACTGCCTCCTCAAAACTAGCCATACTTTGGCTTTTATGACTCTAGGACAGTGATTTTTCAACCTCGTAGATTCTGTGGCCCTTTAATACAGTTTCTCATGCTATGATGATCCAACCATAAAATGATTTTCATTGCTACTTCTTAACTGAATTCTTGCTAGTGTTATGAATTGTAATGTAAATATGTGATAAGTGACCACTGTGAAAGGGTAGTTTGAACCACAAAGGGATCAGGACCTTTGTTTATTATGTTGCTCTAAGGTTTGTATTTGTTTCCTGCAGTTCTTAACACTTTATCTTCAGCCTTGCCTGAGGATCCATTATCTTTCTCATAAGTTTGAATTTCAGATTTGTTTACTCCCTTTACAAACACCACACACACATGCACACATGTATGTATGCATGTATGTATGTATATAGACCAATTTGCATTACCCAGATCTGCACAGATATATCCATGGAGCATGATAAACTTACTAACTGACTCTCCCTCCCCAGCAGCCATAGCTATTGGTAAATCCTCAGCTGGATGAAGACGCTTATGAACCGCTCTCTACTCCATGCTGAAATTCTGGACTTTGTGAAAGCTCAGACCTTGGCAATATTAATACTTTAAAATGTTTATTAATATGGCTTAATCTTACAATGACATTTTATTTTCAAGAGCAATGTATAAAATATATTGTTTTAAAATTATTTTTAAAACTTATTATGACTATTCCATTTAGAAAATTTTAAACTCTTGGAGAAATTAAAGCTCAATCCATCCTAATATTAAAGACAACAAATTGAAAATTAAAGGCTTACTTCATCAGTGCTATACCAATCAATACGTATAAAAATGAAAGACCTAAATTAAACAACCTAACAACACATCTCAAAGAATTATAAAAGAAAGAAACCCCAAAGTTATTACAGGAAAAAATTAAATAGCACAGAGTAGAAATAAATGGGATGAAATTAAGAAACAATAGAAATGACCAATGCATGTATTTTAAAGACATAAATGAAATAAACTTTAATGTGATCACAAAAAAACAGGGAAGACTCAAATAAAATCAGCTCAGTGAGAAATCATTATACAAATATTGTAGAAACAGCACCGTAAGAGAATGTAATGAACATATATGAGTCAACACATTAGAAAAAGTAAAATAAAATAAAAATAAAAAGTAAAATGTTTATATATAACATATCATGGTGACATAATGGAAAATATGAATAAAATAACAAAAAATGTATCCTCTATCAGAGAAAACTGAAATCAGTTGTTTTCATTTTTAAATCTACCAAGTATTTAAAGATGAGCAAATTATTCTCAATTTCTTCCAAAATTTTGAGAAAATGCTATCAAACTTATTTTGGGGGACAGAATTGCTCTCATTCCAAGCCAGATGAGAAAACAGAAGAATTGGAGGAGGGTATAAATACAGTGTTGATTTAATCAACCACTAATATGATTCCCTACCGTGGTCAAAAAAGGCTTATGTGATTCAATAAGACACCCCTCATGAATGAAAAAAAGTGCAGTGGTACGTGCAAACTTATGAGTGATAAACCATATTCACAGAATAAAGAATAAACAGTATATGCTTACCTTAATAAGTGAAAGATCTTATCCAAAGCTGGATCCTGAATGCTACTATATGAACAGGACAAAAAAAGATGTGCCCAGTAGTGCAATAATAACAAGACTATTTTTGCAGGTAACTAACTTCTTTTTGGATTAGATTTGAGCACTACTTCACAGGAGGGAACTCATGGGTTGTTCAGTAAACATGATTAAAATCAATGCCTAAGAAGATAAATGCCCTAAGGACTGATTAATTTTTTAAAAATATTGTTGGTGTTGTTTTTATTAAATGACCTTCTAAATGTTTATGTTTATATCCAGAGATTAATCATGGATAAATATATCATAATCCTCTCCCAAGGTTCAGGGAACATGATGGAAAAGGGAGCGCAAACAATATAATATGAAGAGTTTTGTGAAATGCTGTCTGCTGAATATGACATAACTTTTGCACAGATGAATTCATAGCAACAGTTATCACCTACAGAAGATCTCCTGTATAAGATCAAGCAATATAAAATTGCCAGCATGGAGTATGAAATGGCTCCTGAGGACTCACTCCTCCTAGCTGAAGGACTACTGTAAGTTGACTATTGGAAGAGACAATTTTCTTTATAAGTGTGGCTGGGGCTATGTTCCCCACATCTCAGTGGATGATCTCACTTTCATATGCATATGAGCAGCAGTAACTGGACTCAGTGGGTTTCAAAATGAAATAAAAATATAAAAACCAGCTGGGCATGGTGGCGCACACCTTTAATCCCAGCACTTGGGAGGCAGAGGCAGGCAGATTTCTGAGTTCGAGGCCAGCCTGGTCTACAAAGTGAGTGCCAGGACAGCCAAGGCTACACAGAGAATTCCTGTCTCGAAAAACCAAAAAAAAAAAAAAATCAAAACATAGGAACAAGTAGAATGGGAGCTGTCTCAGTCTGTTTCCTGCCATTGGATCCCTTCTCCCTACTTGAATTGCCTGGTTGGGCCTCAGTGGGAGAGGATAAGCTTAGTCCTCCTGTGACTAGATGTTCTAGGGTGGGGTGGTACCCACAGGTGGTTTCTATGTGGATAAAAGAAAGGGGTAATGGGGGGAGGGACTTGTAAGGACTTAGAGGAGAAGATAGAGATGGGGTAGTGCTTGGGGTGTAAAGTGGATAAAAATAAATTAGTGAAAATGGTTATTTTTAAAAAGGGAAATTATAAAAGGAAGAGATGAAGTTGGGTGGGAGGTATAATGGCAGGTAGTTGTTGGAAGAAGACTGAATTGGTAGAAATAATAGATTAATATTAATAAAGATACATTGCATGCATGAATGAAAATTTCAGAGAATAAAGAAAAATAAAATTAAATTTCAAAATTGGCATTGTATTAAAAAACCCAACAAATTATAACAATTAACACCATATTCCATAATATCCACTTAAATATTTCCTGATCCTATAATTGAAGTATTATCATTGAAATACAATTTAAGCATTATTTGTTCTAGGTATTTATTTTGGGTTCAATTAAGTAGCATGTTCCTTAAGAAAAGTAACATTTATCATGGAATATGTGGTAATCGTTTTTTAAGATAGTAAAATAATGATTTATTATAAAACAAAAACTAAAATTAGCAATAAGTCAGCAAGCAAAGAGTTCAAAATAAGTGTTACTTTTCATCAACTTGCATTTATTTTGTTTTCTTTGAGCATCTAATTGGCCGTATTGTTTGATTTACTACTGTTGCATACTATGAATTCATGAAGTAATCATAAGGCTTGAATTGTCTTCATTTTTTTGAAATCTCTATTTGAGCTTTCAGTATGCAATGTTCTTCAGTTTTTCGCAGTAAAACTCCTTTCGTTATTGAGTCCAAGAAGGTACTTCTTTCTTTGTTGAAAACTGATGGCTGTTTTGGATCAGGGCTCATTGGATCTGATGAATACTGGAATACAGATAGTGCCTGTGGGTTTGGAATTCTAGGTGATGTCGACTTTGGAAAAGAAAATAATGACTGCAGGGTAAAAGATTTTGATTTCAAGCTTGAAGATTTTGGCGATGGTGGAACCAGTTTTTCTGCTGATTGATCAATGTAACTCTTTCCTGATGAAGGAATTGAAAATCTTGATGACTGTGTATCAAAATGTCTTGGAGAAACTGAACGTTTTGGTGAGTAAGCAGACTGACATCTTGCTGAATGAACTGATGCTTGTAAAAATGAATCTGATAATGGAAATGAACTTTGGTAAGTTTCTAGGGTTGAATGCCTTGGCAATGCTGAATTTGATGCCTTTGAATACGTTGGACAAATGCATTTTGTTTGCGATTGGTGTGAAAATCTTGGTGTTGATATAGCTGAAGGTCTTGGTGAATTTGAAGCTGAAAGCCTTGGTGAGTGTGGAAATAATGTTTTTGAAGATAGATGCTCTAAAGATGATGGTGACTGTACAAAGGAAGTATGAACAAGTAGATCTGAATCTTTACCTTTTGTTTCAGTTTTTCTTAGGTGTACTGGAGAAAAAGACATCAGTGGCATTCTTTCAATTATGTTATCTTCTTCTGGTGAATCATCCTCTATTTCCAAACACTCAGAAGGTAGAGTTAGAAGTTGAAACTCATTGTTGTCTTCTTCAGTAGTTTCAAAACCCATCTCAGGACTAGTCTGGAAGTAGTTGTAAAGATGTTTGGTTTCTGAAGTTCTCAAAACAGGTGATGGAAACTGTGTTTGGGAATGAACATTTGAGGCAGGGTACTCTGTATTTGAATCTTTTGACACAGTTAACCAATCATGAGGTAATGGAGGTTGTGTAACTGATGTTTTTCGACTCACAGACACCTCTGGCTCAGGACGAATTTGAACCTTAGACTGCAGGTTCATTTCTCTCTTTCCAACTCCATATCTGACATATGGCTTTGAAGTTTTCATGTATTTGACATCTTTCCTCTGTGGACTTGGAGGGCTGGAAAATACTTTTTCTACAGCTTGTGTTAAGGCCTTACTTATTTCTTTAATTGGATAGGAGGAAAATGTAGAACATTCTGTTGTTGATGAATTCTCATGTGAATGAGGTATCTTTAGGTAAGTGGGTGGGATGTGGCCCACAGTAATGTCTTTTTCCATCAGAGTAATTTTATGTATACATTTTGGTTCACAGGGATGATCTACATGCTGGTTCTTTTTCCTAAATCTTTCCTGCACGTGTTCATTAACTCCAGCCACAAGCTTTTCTTCACAAGTTTTAAAGTAGTATGAAATATCATGAGAAGCTGCTAAACCCTGATCACTAACTGCACAGCAAGGACTCTCTACATCTTGTTTATTTTCTTGGCAAGGTGGAAAATCATCACTATCATCTTTGTAGTAAGGAATCTGTACATTTTTTGTGTCTTCTTGGAAACTAAGAACTGGCACAACTTGTGGATTATCTTGAATGTAAGGAATCGACATAAACAGAGGTGATGTCTGCACACTAGCATCACAGGTTTCACATATTTTAGCAGGCAATGGAACAAAAGGATACTCTAGATCTGTTTGAATACATGCATTTCGAGAAGATTTTGACTTTTTAGCTTGCAAAGGAAATTCTTTTTCTGTGTCCTTTATAGTGATGTTATTGTTTAACTGGGTTACATGATCATGTAAAGTATCATACCTGCAAGAGACCTTATCAACCTCTTTGGATAATGCCCCAAGTATGCCTTCAGCATGCTTATTTAGATTATCTACTTGTGAAGCAATATTATTTAAGGACATATGAATTACACGAACTAACTCATCCTGAACATTTTGAGCCATTGAAATTTTACTTGGATCCTCACCATCTTTCTCTTCATTTAATGACATCTCTGTTCATTGAAATTTTGGGAAGTACACTCCCGCCTCACTTTCTTTTAACCATCATCACCCTTTCTTAGACACAATAGTACTTGGAGGTGAGAGTCTTACCAGTAATACATGACTCTGGTGGAGGCTGCTCCCAGCTGTCTGCTGACTTCAGATTTTGAGAAGTAACCTGGCAACATACTAGAGTTTTCTGTTTGAGTCATAAGTGAGAGAACAATGGCTCCCTGTCTCAGCAATATACATCCCTCTGCCATACGGTCTGTTGAGGCTAGTTAAAAGATGGAAAGATACTATGGAGAGCAAAAGTTTAGTTTATCCCCTGATTTCTTAGTGTTTGTATAATAAAATCTTTGAGGATAAACTGTTCTATATCTACTGGCATAAGTGTAAATAATGTCCATCTCTTTTGTGATTTTAAAACTCTATTCCAGTTGACATGAGTGAGATATATTTTATCACTTGTGTTGCTATATCTCTGAGTAAAATAGTTTTCTCCACTATGTTTTTCATGCAGGAACTTAATGAGTCAGCTTTGCCTTTTAAATAAAAACTTTAAAGTTATTTTATTTTATATTAACTTAAAATTATTTTCTGGAACTATAGCAGCAACAATTTTTCATGCAGTTAATGTTAAGGAAAATACTTCAGTGCAGAGAAAAAGAAGGTTCTCTTAGGATGTTAAATCATGAAGGAACCCACAGAGAACTAAAATCTCTTTTTTCATGAGTATAGCTGGAATTAAACCACAGAGAATAATCACAAAAATCACTAGAAAAAGAGCAAAAAATTGTTTCTTTAAAGGATAAAACTTAAATACAGGACAAAGCTCTATTAAACATTTTGCAATGAGATACATTCATCATCAGTTTGATTCATCAGAAGTTATGGGATGAACTAATGAAATAATTTCCTTTTATTGGCCACAAACAATGGGTTTTATCATGACAGCTTTATACTTCCTTGTCAAGTACTGCAGTTAACTTTATCTTTAACACTTGGACACTTTGACCATCAGTCTCCTTCCCAGTTATCCATACTGCTCATTTCAACCCCAACTATATAGTCAATTGTATCCAACTCTTTCACTGAAGGTCACTGTCATGCATGTCCCTACTTGCATGGCTAAATCTGTTTAACTGGTCTTTCTGACAATGTTGTATCTTCTCTTATTTTATTTTCAATCACCATACATGCTTGTATCTACAGTCCATCCATTCATGTTCCAAATGTTTTTGTTGTTGCTGCTTATTTGTTTGTTTGATTTTCATGAACTTGCCCAGTGAGATGGCTTATCTGATGAAGATTCTTACTTTCAAGTTTAACAACTGTAGTCCAATCCCTGGAATTCATTTGGCAGAATAAGAATAATCTCTTGCAAGCTGTCCTTTATTCTCCATGATCACAGTGGGATAACAAGTTATACCCACACACAAACACACACAAAAATAAATAAATAAATAAATAAATAAATAAATAAATAAATAAATACATAAATAAATAATAAAAATTGAAAAGAAGAACTTTAAAATTTTATGAGTATAATTTGAGGGTGATTACCATTGTTGATTGTCTGCATTCATTGGTTCAACAACGACCAGTGTTGACCTACCTGGAAAACATTCAAATGTCTTGAGAATCATTGGGGAAGGATTTCAAGTACCAAAGGGGATAAGAATCTCACAGTGAGACCAACAAAGTCAACAAACCTGGACCCTTTGGTCTCTTACCAACCAAAGAATATAAATGGGATGAACATAAGCCTTCCTGCACATATGTAGCAGATGTGTACCTTGGCCTTCATATGGGTCATGAACAACTAGATGGGGAGGCTATCATAAAAGCTGTTGCCTGTCTGTAGGATATGTTCTTCTAGTTGGTGTGCCCTGTGTGGTAGGAAAGGATGTGCCTAGCCCTGCAGAGACTTGATATGCCAAGGTGGGGGGGAATACCCAAGGGGGCCTTACATGCTCAGAGGAGAAGGGAATGGAGAGGATTGTGGGAGGGGTGATCAGGAAGGGGCAGTGAACAGGATTAAAGTGAATTAAAACTTAAAAATATAGTAACTGACAAAACTAACCATTGTCATTACTTCAATACCAAGCATGCTAAATATACCTGGATCATGTGTCTGTGAGAAAGAGGACACATAAAACTTCAAATTTCTTAGAGCTAAGTTGATATACCAATGAACAACTATTTAACACATTTTAAGACAAAGGAAAATTAATTATTAAAATGGCAACAGAGTTTGTGTGTAATTCATTGGAAAATAAACAATGAAAATGTCTATGTTCATCTCTCCAACCATGCGCCAATTTGAAGAAAATCAAATTTCAAATTTTGAGAATGGACAAAATTATGGTTATATAGATTGATAGATGCCTTGAAGCCTGTAGTGAAGAACCTGAAAACAATGAAAATACCTAAAGTTTCTCTTGAAACAAGAAAAGATAGCTCTTAAACACAAAATATCTCACTTATAATACTGTTAGTAGATGTAACCTTATAATATGCTTTAGAGTGTTTTATCATTTCCCTTTTGACATTATGTTTTCTGATTACAACCTTATACTATTTTCATTTTGATTTATTCTACCACTGTATTACTTTGTAAAATTATTTCTTTATGTTTTTCCATAATTATATAACTATCTATACATTCTTTCTTTAGTCTATGGAACCTTATTCTTGAATTCAAAGTTAAAATGATGAGAGCAGAAATCTTGTAAGAACTGGTAACTCTTAACAACTCTGAAAACTGGATACTATGTCTTCAGCCCTCCAAAATCTACATACTCAAACCTATGCTAGATTGTTTAAGTTTTAATGACTTACTGTCATCATAATTATCAGTAACATCATGATAAATAGATCTTGCTATTTTATGCTAATCCCAGTAATGTCAGTCTACTGTCTGCTTTATCACTTGTGTGATTTGACATCTATAGTAATAATATCTCTCTTCCTGATTCCTATCAAATGATTATCTTCCCACCTCTGACCAAAAAGTCTCCCTTGCTCTCTTTCAATAAGACAGGTTGCTACTTTTCATTCCTAGATATGTATGGTCCATGTCCCTTGTCAGCATGCAGAACTTTTTCGAAAGAAAAAAAAATTGGATGTTCAGAATCTACAGCACCCAAGACTAAAAGGTGTAAAGTCTCAGAGGGAGTATTGAAATAGAAAGGCAGGAAAAATTATGGGGATATGGGAATTAAAAGGAGCCCGTCTCCCAGGAGTTTTGTTGAAGACTTTCAACAGCAGAGAAGCAAGAATTGCAACATATATAATATTTTATGAAGTCTTTTCTCTTTCTGTAGTTATAAACCTGTGGATTATATAGGATTCCCATTGGAAATTTGCTGTACAAATCTAGTGACAACCGTTTTTATCTTACCTGTTCATAATTCCACTAAGACATCTTTCAATAAGCATCATTTATCAAAAAAGCAAGATAAAAATCTTCCTTAGCAACATTTTGAGTCATAACTTGTTACCAAAATAGTATGTATGGCTAATGCTAAGATACTTAGCTGCAACTATCCCTTGAAAAGTCCATACCAACACACAAGTTATGTCTTATATTTTTTCCTAAGCATTTATCTTTTTCTTAAGCCTTCTGTTCAAAAACTGTTAAAACAATTTTTACTCCTAGAAAGGCAGGAAAAATTATGGCAGGAAAGGCAGGAAAATTTATGTTAAAACAGTTTTTGAACAGAAGGCTTGACAGTTTAACAGTTATTAAGTCTTATGATTTCTCACTCTCTCTAGAGTTCTACCAACAGTTAACAGTTGCCAGGGGAAGGACAGACATTATCTTTAGTGATATAGATAGACTCTGGTAAGTTATTCATGCTTCTTTACTTTCATATCTCCATGACAATGCATGGAAGCCTAAGTAAGTGTGTCACCAAAACAAGGCATGAAAGACAGACAAGTTGGGATGAGGAAGGATATCAGTGGGAGTGGGAAAGGAAGAAGAGATGGTGATGGGGATGCATATCATCAAAATGCATTCGACACATGTATCAAATTGTTATAATAAAACATTATTATTTTATAATCTACATATACTAATTGAAAATAAAAAATAAATAAACTGCAGCTCTTCTTTGAGAAGTTGACTCACTATGCTCTTGGGTGTGGTTTTATTTCTTGAGCACTTTTCATTCTACCTTCAATAAAACCCCCAATCTGTCTAATATTGGATAGGCTTTAAATGTTGTGCTTTGAAGTCACAAATCCTAGAGTTACCTGACTTGTGGTTCAAAACAAAACAAAACAAAGCAAAACAAAACCAGGGAAATCTTTAGGCTGCTGGGCCTGACACCACTGACAGGTGTTTCATGCCTAATCAGTGGAGGGGTTAAGGTGCTTGGGGTTTCATAGATGTAATAGTGCTAACTTATAGTGGTAAAATTGCTTTTACATAAATTTATAAAGTATTGTAAAGTTATTGTGTAGTTTAAAACCTTATAATTAATTATTACAAATACATTAGATATGGCAAGGTAAGAGTTATCTAGAAAAAAATTATGGAAGGAGTTACAGAGACAAAGTTCGGAGCTGAGACGGATGGAAGGACCATCCAGAGACTGCCCCACCCGGCGATCCATCCCATATACAACCACCAAACCCAGATACTATTACATATGCCAGAAAGATTTTGCTGACAGGACCCTGATATAGCTATCTCTTGTGGGTCTATGCCAGTGCATGACAAATACAGAAGTAGATGCTCACAATCATCTATTGGATAGAATACAGGGCCTCTAATGAAGGAGCTAGAGAAAGCACCCAAGGAGCTAAAGTGGTCTGCAACCCTATAGGAGGAAAAACAATATGAACTACCCAGTACCCCCACCCCACCCAGAGCTGTGTCTCTAGTTGCATATGTAGCAGAGGATGGCCTAGTCAGCCATCAATGAGAGGAGAGGCCCTTTGTCTTGCCAAGATCATATGCCTCAGTACAGGGAAATGCCAGGACCAGGAAGCAGGAGTGGGTGGGTTGGGGAGCAGGGCTGGGGGGAGTTTATAGGGGACTTTCAGGATAGCATTTGAAATATAAATGAAGAAAATATCTAATAAAAATTACAAAAAAAGAAAAAAAACTAAAAGATGTCAATTTCTCTCAGTTCAGTTTTAGATTTATAAGGGGTATCAGAGATAGCAATTGTATTTTCATATGTCCTATATAAATCTCAAAGTAAGTTCATGATGACACACTTGTAAGGAGGAGGTAAGGACCAGGGAAAGAAAATAGAAGTTCATAGACAATAGTATAAAGTATGAAAACAGATAAATTCAGAAGCACTGTTATAAAGGAAACAACAGAATCCAAACTAGAGGCTGAACAGAGAAACAATGACAGGGAAAGACACTCTCTGTTTTCTCTAGAGCTACAAGCCAAATAGGGGAGGAAGAAATGTGAAGCAAACTCTGATTTCACTGACCAGATCCCTTGTAACTAACCATTTTTTTCTCTATTGCTCACCCTCCCCAACAAAAATGTCCCTTTTTACTTTCCCTCTTTATTTGCATCACCCCAAAAGTCAGCCATGAAGACTATACCTCCAAATAATATATAGATCCAGCAGTTCATACTTAGGAATACATGTATATGTGCATATAACAATAACTGAAGAAAAAAGAGGCCACAAATTTAAAAGAGAGCAAGTGGTGGTATATAAGAGGATTTAGAGGGAGGGAAGAAAAGAGGGAAGTTATGTAATTATATTATATTCTCAAAGATAAAAGAAATAATAAACAATTAAGCAAATTCTGTGCAAACCCAAAATTTTCTGGAGACCATGAAACAAATGGCTAGAAGGAATTTGACACTGACTGCATCTCTCTTGCCCTCAAGCTGAAACCCTGCTCCATCACCAAAGCACTGTGGGAGAACAAAAAATTCAGTACGTCTCAAAAACCTCAAGCACATCTTTTTCAGGGGAACCTCTCTGTGTGTGCTTGTGGACATCATATGTATTTTTTCTCTCTCCTAGTCTATAATTTTAATTTTTATGTGGAAATCAGTTATTTTACAAAGGGGCCATATTCATACACTTTGAATTTTTGTGTTTTTTTTTACATCAACATATATGCATTAATGGCTCTGTTAGTACATGTATATGGATGTTTACTTGTCTCTGTAGGCCAGAGGATAATATCGAATTCCATCCATGTGTCTCTCATTGAACCTGGAACTCACCAATTCAGCTAGGCTGGTTGGGCATTGATCCTCAAGGATGTGCCCATCTACATTTCTGCAGTGCTTTGATTGAAATCATGGTAACACTTGGTCCAATTCCTAGCATCTATATGTGATGACTTGGGGATCTTGTTGATTTAAGTTAAGTTCTACAGAAGCAGAGACTCTGGCTGAAGGTGCTTAATTTTACCTGTATAGAAGAATATTCAGAAGGACATACAGATATAAATTTTAAAAAATTGAGAATCTTATATGTGAGTACTATATTACATCATTTTTACTCACTCTACACACTTCTTTTCTACTCCCTTTTAAATTTATGACCTCTTCTTTATATACTCCACAGATTCCATTTAGTACTTCTCTCTTGTACACATGTATCAGGCTAGCCACTTGGGATTGGATAACCTATCAGGGAACTTGTTCTCAGAGAACTCTGGTTTTCTGACCCACTGGTGATTGATTACTTGTAGTTCTTCATCTAGAGATGAGCATTGTGAAATTTCCTCTATATATGTTGGCATGTCAGCTGATGTTGTCAGCTGAAGAGAAGGCCTTAAGTCCAAGTAAATGGCTGTTGGTAACTCCCAAAATGTTTTGCTATTGGTGATGGCATCCTAGGCCTGTCATTATGGCAGTTTGTAGGCTTTACAGCAGAGGAGGATAATTGATGGTCTTTCTCCATTATTAATTTGCCCAGCACCTTCTAATACTGTTAGAGCACATCTTCATGGAGAAAACTTCATGGAGAAATCATCATTTCAGCTCAATTCCTCCATGGGGGATATGTACTTTTTAAAAAAGAGACAAAAATTCCTCCATGGAGGACATACATATTTTTTTAAATTTATTTTTAATTGGGTATTTTTTTCATTTACATTTCAAATGCTATCCCAAAAGTCCCCCCAGCCCCCTCCTCCCCTACCCACCCACTCCCATTTCTTGGCCCTGGCGAATGGTCTTTCTCTACACAAAGGATAAACAGGCTGAGAAAGAAATTAGGGAGACATACATATTTTTTAAAGAGAGTTAAAATACCAAGGAATTTGTTTAGGAAGACAAGGAATTTTAGTGTGCTTGGACACAAATACATAGGACTAAATAAGATGTTTTTAAAAGAGCTAGGAGGGAAGAGGTAAAAAGTATGTTTATTGAAGTCAGATTGGATCGATCCCAGTTGTGGTACAGGGCTACTCAAATTTCCTGACAGAAAACAGAGCATAGTTTACTCCACATTCATTTTCATCCATAATCACTGAAGAATACTGGCAGTGAAACATAGTCTACATTCAGAAAAAAAAAAAAAAAGCAGAAACATTCACGTGATTAGATATCAGGATCTGAGACACTATCATACCAGTGTAAGCCATTCCTTTGTTTCTTGTCCTAGCGAATCCAGTAATATTTTTCTAAAAAACAAAACAATATGTAGAATGTACTCAAATTTTAAGATTATATTTTACTGCCACCAAGTGGTTCCCTTGCTTGCTTTTTAAAACAAGTTTCTGAATAAAATAAATAACTGCTTCTGTTCCTAATTGTCCTAGGAGAATATCATACACAGGATCTCATGGGAGTGAACATTTCCTTCAAACCACAATCACCTCATCTGACAAGGGGACCTCCCAATGCTGGTTTTTAAATTGTTATTCTGCATATTGTGATATTTATTTATTTATTAGTTAGTTTGTTAGTTAGTTGGCTTGCTCTGAAATGCATATCCACAGTGATGACCATATAAAAAGTGCCAAATTTCTGGGCTCTAGTGATGTTCCTTTCTTAGCCCATTGTTATACTTTAGTATGGAAAGCTCTGCTCCATGCAGTATAGAGACCCAAATGCTTGCAGGATTCTAAGAGATGGCTGCTATAGATTATGTTCTTCAATGAGCAGAATCACTCTCAATGTTTCCCCTAATACTGGTTACAAGGTATTGAACATACATGTGCATATGATACTCAAGGGTGCAAACATATTCATATGACACATATGCACACACCAATATGATATTTTATGTACACTTTCCTACTTTTATGTATGTACAGAGGTTAAATTTAATAGCAGGCAGATATTCGTGAAGAACAAAACTTTGGTATCAATCACCTTATTACTTTTATTGATTATTTCATTTATTAAATTTCAAATTTTATCCCCCCTCTCAGTTTCCCCTCCACAAGCTCCCTATTCCCTTCGACCTTCCACCTACCTCTGTGAGGGTGCTCCCCCACCTGCCCACCCATTCCTGATTCAGTGGCCTAGCATTCTCCTACACTGGGGCATTGAGACTCCACAGGATCAAGGGCCTCTCTGCTCATTGATGCCATAAAAGAACATCCTCTGCTACAAATTCAGTTGGAGCCATGGACTCGCCTCCCACAACTCCACCGTGTACTTTTTGGCTGGTGGTTTAGTCCCTGGGAGATTTGGGGGTTCCTGTTTGGTTGATATTGTTATGTGACTGGTCAATACAACAATGATTATGATGAGGAAAGCAATCAACTGTTAACACTGGCCCAGAGAGGGCAAGATGTTGACTACCAATCATAGTCCTAGAGCACTGAACATACACTGTTTACATTGCCTTCTCCTTTTCTGTGGAGAGTTACAGAGAACATGTGTCTTCACTCCTTTGAGACATATACAATAACTGCAGGTACAGAATGGCAATGAAGTCGTTTTAGAACTTTTACATACTACAGATTTCATATAGGAAAAACACTTTCAGTGTCCATGGTATTTTTTTCTTAAAAGATTGAAGTGAATTTTTTCCTTACTACAAATTAAATCCATGACTTTATGCATGCTAGACAAATGTTATACCCTGAACTTTAGCTCCACCCACCTTTTTAAAAATCCTGATAGAAGTTTTTAAAGACAACTTTTAAATTTTGAAAAATTTAAAAATTTCCTGCAGTTGTCAAAATTCTACATATACCTAATGTTGTTTCTCCCAACAGTAGGTGTGTGTGTGTGCATGCATGTGCACACATGTTTGTTTTCAAAACTATGGAGTAATATCACAACCAGTTTATAGACATTTTAAAATTGATACAATCCAATGACTTTATTCATATTTCCCAGTTTTACTTGAGCTTAATCTATACAACTTGAATTCATATGAATATTTTAAAAACACCCAAAATACAGCTCAGGGCTGATGAGAAATACAATATGTATGATCTCCCTGAGTCTGATCCCCTTATCTACAGGATGGAAGGGCAAAACTGACTCCTATAGACATCTTCTAACATATATAAGCTACTTCTGTGGCAATTTCTATCCCACTTAATAAATACATAAATGTTAAAAAATGTTTAAAACAAATTATTAACTAATAACTATAGCTTTCACACTGAATTCATTTAAGACCTTCACTATCAACTGTAAGTCAAGGAAAGGGCAAAGGGTTAAAGAATCATACCCTTTATTGGCTGACCTATTGGCTATTGGTAGATTCTGAATTTAGTTGTATGCACTACTTAATCCACCAGGCTTCAACAGACAGACAGCTTCAAACTTTTAGTGACACATGTAGCACTGGTTAATTTCAGTGAGCCACACAACAAAATGAATAGGCAGCAATATGAGATAAAGATTGTAGATGAAAGGGTGCTGACAGGGTGGGAGTGAGAGTGGTTGGTGTGTATTACATACATGTGAGACATTTTCTGACAACAAATTTAATTAACGGTAATAAAAACAAAACACAAAACAGTTTCATCATCTCAAATTTGCCATTGATACTCGTTTACAATTGCATCTACCTGCCACAAACCCTCAATCTCACTCCTGTACATTCTCCTTTTCTCCTTTTTATTTATTCTGTTATATGGTACATGCCAATTGCAGTTACTCATCCATTTTCTATTTGCAATCTACTATTGTCTTTAAAATGTCATAAGTGGAGTTCACATTAGATAATAATTTGAAATCAACTTCTTGTGTACTCTATTACTTCCTGCTGATGCATTCAAACTGTTACATGTATAAGTGCAGTGGCTTGATTCTTTTTAGTGCAAGTAGTGTTTCCTGGTGGGAATTACTGTTAAACAACTTAGGATAAATGAACTCATTTCAGTTTAGGGCTATGATGCGTAGAGCTGCCAGAATCCATTCATGTATCTGGATTCTGTCTGAACCCAACTTCTCACCTTGCTTGCATAGGTCCATATGAGTGAAACTGAGTAGAATGGTAATTTCTCACTTAAAGTTTTATGCAATAATAAACTAAATTGTTATTCCATTTTATATTCCTACAAGTTAGGAAGGAGAAATTAAATTTCTTTGAATCATTGCCAGTATTTGATGCTTTTTATTAACTATTTTATTTACATTTATTTTTTTTTTTTTTTAAATATTTTTATTACATAATTTCCTCAATTACATTTCCAATACTATCCCAAAAGTCCCCCATAGCGCCCCCCACTTCCCTACCCACCCATTCCCATTCTTTTGGCCCTGGCATTCCCCTATATTGGGGCATATAAAGTTTGCAAGTCCAATGGGCCTCTCTTTCCATTGATGGCCGACTAGGCCATCTTTCGATACATATGCAGCTAGAGACAAGAGCTCCAGGGTTCCGGTTAGTACATCATGTTGTTCCAACAATAGGGTTGCAGATCCCTTTAGCTCCTTGGGTACTTTCTCTAGCTTCTCCATTGGGAGCCCTGTGATACATCCAATAGCTGACTGTGAACATCCACTCCTGTGTTTGCTAGGCCCCGGCATCGTCTCACAAGAGACAGCTATATTTGGGTCCTTTCAGCAAGATCTTGCTAGTGTATGCAATGGTGTCAGCGTTTAGAAGCTGATTATGGGACGGATCCCTGGATACAGCAGTCTCTAAATGGACCATCCTTTCATCACAGCTACGAACTTTGTCTCTGTAACTCCTTCCCTGGGTGTTTTGTTCCCAATTCTAAGAAGGTGCACAGTGTCCACACTTTGGTCTTCATTCTTCTTGAGTTTCATGCGTTTAGCAAATTGTATCTTATATCTTGGGTATCCTAAGTTTTGGGCTAATATCCACTTATCAATGAATACATATTGTGTGAGTTCTTTTGTGATTGTGTTACTTCACTCAAGATGATGCCCTCCAGGTCCATCCATTTGGCTAGGAATTTCATAAATTCATTCTTTTTAATAGCTGAGTAGTACTCCATTGTGTAAATGTACCATAATTTCTGTATCCATTCCTCTGTTGAGGGACATCTGGGTTCTTTCCAGCTTCTGGCTATTATAAATAGGGCTGCTATGAACATAGTGGAGCATGTGTCCTTCTTACCGGTTGGGACATCTTCTGGATATATGCCCAGGAGAGGTATTGCTGGATCCTCCGGTAGTACTATGTCCAATTTTCTGAGGAACCGCCAGACTGATTTCCAGAGTGGTTGTACAAGCTTGCAATCCCACCAACAATGGAGGAGTGTTCCTCTTTCTCCACATCCTCGCCAGCATCTGCTGTCACCTGAATTTTTGATCTTAGCCATTCTGACTGGTGTGAGGTGGAATCTCAGGGTTGTTTTGATTTGCATTTCCCTGATGATTAAGGATGTTGAACATTTTTTCAGGTGCTTCTCTGCCATTCGGTATTCCTCAGGTGAGAATTCTTTGTTCAGTTCTGAGCCCCATTTTTTAATGGGGTTATTTGACTTTCTGGAGTCCACCTTCTTGAGTTCTTTATATATATTGGATATTAGTCCCTTATCTGATTTAGGATAGGTGAAGATCCTTTCCCAATCTGTTGGTGGTTTTTTTGTCTTATTGATGGTGTCTTTAGCCTTGCAGAAGCTTTGTAGTTTCATGAGGTCCCACTTGTCAATTCTCGATCTTACAGCACAAGCCATTACTGTTCTATTCAGGAATTTTTTCCCTGTGCCCATATCTTCAAGGCTTTTCCCCACTTTCTCCTCTATAAGTTTCAGTGTCTCTGGTTTTATGTGAAGTTCCTTGATCCACTTAGACTTGACCTTAGTACAAGGAGATAGGAATGGATCGATTCGCATTCTTCTACATGTTAACAACCAGTTGTGCCAGCACCATTTGTTGAAAATGCTGTCTTTCTTCCACTGGATGTTTTTAGCTCCCTTGTCGAAGATCAAGTGACCATAGGTGTGTGGGTTCATTTCTGGGTCTTCAATTCTATTCCATTGGTCTATTTGTCTGTCACTATACCAGTACCATGCAGTTTTTATCACAATTGCTCTGTAGTAGAGCTTTAGGTCCGGCATGGTGATTCCACCAGAGGTTCTTTTATCCTTGAGAAGAGTTTTTGCTATCCTAGGTTTTTTGTTATTCCAGATGAATTTGCAGATTGCACTTTCTAATTCGTTGAAGAATTGATTTGGAATTTTGATGGGGATTGCATTGAATCTGTAGATTGCTTTTGGCAAGATAGCCATTTTTACAATGTTGATCCTGCCAATCCATGAGCATGGGAGATCTTTCCATCTTCTGAGATCTTCTATAATTTCTTTCTTCAGAGACTTGAAGTTTTTATTATACAGATCTTTCACTTCCTTAGTTAGAGTCACGCCAAGATATTTTATATTATTTGTGACTATTGAGAAGGGTGTTGTTTCCCTAATTTCTTTCTCAGCCTGTTTATTCTTTGTGTAGAGAAAGGCCATTGATTTGTTTGAGTTAATTTTATATCCAGCTACTTCACCGAAGCTGTTTATCAGGCTTAGGAGTTCTCTGGTGGAATTTTTAGGGTCACTTATATATACTATCATATCATCTGCAAAAAGTGATATTTTGACTTCCTCTTTTCCAATTTGTATCCCTTTGATCTCCTTTTGTTGTCGAATTGCTCTGGCTAGGACTTCAAGTACAATGTTGAATAGGTATGGAGAAAGTGGACAGCCTTGTCTAGTCCCTGATTTTAGAGGGATTGCTTCAAGCTTCTCACCATTTACTTTGATGTTGGCTACTGGTTTGCTGTAGATTGCTTTTATCATGTTTAGGTATGGGCCTTGAATTCCTGATCTTTCCAAGACTTTTATCATGAATGGGTGTTGGATCTTGTCAAATGCTTTTTCCGCATCTAAGGAGATGACCATGTGGTTTTTATCTTTGAGTTTGTTTATATACTGGATTACGTTGATGGATTTCCGTATATTGAACCATCCCTGCATCCCTGGGATGAAACCTACTTGGTCAGGATGGATGATTGTTTTGATGTGTTCTTGGATTCGGTTAGCAAGAACTTTATTGAGGATTTTTGCATCAATATTCATAAGGGATATTGGTCTGAAGTTTTCTATCTTTGTTGGGTCTTTTTGTGGTTTAGGTATCAGAGTAATTGTGGCTTCATAGAATGAGTTGGGTAGAGTACCTTCTGTTTCTATTTTGTGGAATAGTTTGTGAAGAACTGGGATTAGATCTTCTTTGAAGGTCTGATAGAACTCTGCACTAAACCCATCTGGTCCTGGGCTTTTTTTAGTTGGGAGACTATTAATGACTGCTTCTATTTCTTTGGGGGATATAGGGCTGTTTAGATCATTAACCTGATCTTGATTCAACTTTGGTACCTGGTATCTGTCTAGGAACTTGTCCATTTCATCCAGGTTCTCCAGTTTTGTTGAGTATAGCCTTTGGTAGAAGGATCTGATGGTGTTTTGGATGTCTTCAGGATCTGTTGTTATGTCTCCTTTTTCATTTCTGATTTTGTTAATTAGGATGCTTTCCCTGTGCCCTCTAGTGAGTCTGGCTAAGGGTTTATCTATCTTGTTGATTTTCTCAAAGAACCAGCTCCTTGATTGGTTGATTCTTTGAATAGTTTTTCTTGTTTCTACTTGGTTGATTTCACCCCTGAGTTTGATTATTTCCTGCCGTCTACTCCTCTTGGGTGAATTTGCTTCCTTTTGTTCTAGTGCTTTTAGGTGTGTTGTCAAGCTGCTAATGTGTGCTCTCTCTAGTTTCCTTTTGGAGGCACTCAGAGCTATGAGTTTTCCTCTTAAAAATGCTTTCATTGCGTCCCATAAGTTTGGGTATGTTGTGGCTTCATTTTCATTGAACTCTAAAAAGTCCTTAATTTCTTTCTTTATTCCTTCCTTGACCAAGGTATCATTGAGAAGAGTGTTGTTCAGTTTCCACGTGAAGGTTGGCTTTCTATTATTTATTTTGTTATTGAAGATCAGCCTTAGTCCATGGTGATCTGATAGGATGCATGGGACAATTTCAATATTTTTATATCTGTTGAGGCCTGTTTTGTGACCAATTATGTGGTCAATTTTGGAGAAGGTACCATGAGGTGCTGAGAAGAAGGTATATCCTTTTGTTTTAGGATAGAATGTTCTGTAGATATCTGCCAGATCCATTTGATTCATAATTTCTGTTAGTTTCACTGTGTCCCTGTTTAGTTTCTGTTTCCATGATCTGTCCATTGGTGAAAGTGGTGTGTTGAAGTCTCCCACTATTATTGTATGAGGTGCAATGTGTGCTTTGAGATTTACTAAAGTTTCTTTAATGAATGTGGCTGCCTTTGTATTTGGAGCATAGATATTCAGGATTGATAGTTCCTCTTGGAGGATTTTACCTTTGATGAGTATGAAGTGTCCCTCCCTGTCCTTTTTAATGACTTTGGGTTGGAAGTCAATCTTATCAGATATTAGAATGGCTACTCCAGCTTGTTTCTTCATGCCATTTGCTTGGAGAATTGTTTTCCAGCCTTTCATTCTGAGGTAGTGTCTATCCTTTTCTCTGAGATGAGTTTCCTGTAAGCAGCAAAATGTTGGGTCTTGTTTGTGTAGCCAGTTTGTTAGTCTATGTCTTTTTATCGGGGAGTTGAGTCCATTGATATTAAGAGATATTAAGGAAAAGAAATTGGTGTTTCCTGTTATTTTTGATGTTAAAGTTGGCATTTTGTTCTTGTGGCTGTCTTCTTTTAGGTTTGTTGAGGGATTACCTTCTTGTTGTTTCTAGGGCGTGGTTCCTGTCCTTGTATTGGTTTTTTTCTGTTATTATCCTTTGAAGGGCTGGATTCGTGGAGAGATAATGTGTGAATTTGGTTTTGTCGTGGAATACTTTGGTTTCTCCATCTATGTTAATTGAGAGTTTGGCTGGGTATAGTAGCCTGGGCTGGAATTTGTGTTCTTTTAGTGTCTGTATAACATCTGTCCAGGATCTTCTGGCTTTCATAGTCTCTGGTGACAAATCTGGTGTAATTCTGATAGGCTTGCCTTTATATGTTACTTGGCCTTTTTCTCTTACTGCTTTTAGTATTCTATCTTTATTTAGAGCATTTGTTGCTCTGATTATTATGTGTCGGGAGGTATTTCTTTTCTGATCCAGTCTATTTGGAGTTCTGTAGGCTTCTTGTATGTTCATGGGCATCTCTTTCTTTAGATTTGGGAAGTTTTCTTCTATAATTTTGTTGAAGATGTTTGCTGGTCCTTTGAGTTGAAAATCTTCATTCTCATCCACTCCTATTATCCGTAGGTTTGGTCTTCTCATTATGTCCTGTATTTCTTGGATGTTTTGAGTTAGGATCTTTTTGCATTTTCCATTTTCCTTGATTGTTGTGCCGATGTTCTCTATGGAATCTTCTGCACCTGAGATTCTCTCTTCCATCTCTTGTATTCTGTTGCTGATGCTTGCATCTATGGTTCCAGATTTCTTTCCTAGGGTTTCTATCTCCAGTGTTGCCTCATTTTGGGTTTTCTTTATTGTGTCTACTTCCCTTTTTAGGTCTAGTATGGTTTTGTTCATTTCCATCATCTGTTTGGATGTGTTTTCCTGTTTTTCTGTAAGGACTTCTACCTGTTTGATTATGTTATCATGTTTTTCTTTAAGGATTTGTAACTCTTTAGCAGTGTTCTCCTGCAATTCTTTAAGGGATTTTTGTGCTTCCTCTTTATTGTCTTCTTCCTTTTTAGCAGTGTTCTCCTGCATTTCTTTAAGTGTGTTATTAACGTCCTTCTTGAAGTCCTCTATCATCATCAGGAGATATGCTTTTAAATCCGTGTCTAGCTTTTCCGGTGTGTTGGGGTGCCCTGGACTGGGTGAAGTGGGGGTGCTGGGTTCTGATGATGGTGAGTGGTCTTGGTTTCTGTTAGTAAGATTATTACGTTTACCTTTCGCCATCTGGTAATCTCTGGGGTTAGTTGTTATCGTTGTCACTATTTAAAGATTGGAGCAGAAGCTGTGTTCCACTCACCAGCAGTCCCAAAATCCTGCGGCGGGGGTCGTGGGTAGCTGGCGGGTGTCAGGCAACCCTGCGCTCCCGCTACCCTGGCGCTGATCCGGCCGGGTGAGGCCTGTGGCCCTACTCAGGCTGGTTTCTGCTTCCCTAACTAATGCAGTCTCAGGTCCCGCGCAATTGGATTGGAGCAGAAGCTGTGCTCCCCTCACCAGAAGTCTTAAGATCCTGTGGCGGGTGTTGTGGGCAGTTGGCGAGTGTCAGCAGACCCTGCGCCCCAGCTGCTCAGGTGCTTTTCTGACCGGAAGAGGGTTGTGGCCCTGTGTGGGCCGGATTTCTCTCTCCCCAACCAGAGCAGTCTCAGGTCTCGCGTGATTGGACTGGAGCAGAAGCTGTGTTCCACTCACCAGCAGTCCCAAAATCCTGCGGCGGGGGTCGTGGGTAGCTGGCGGGTGTCAGGCAACCCTGCGCTCCCGCTACCCTGGCGCTGATCCGGCCGGGTGAGGCCTGTGGCCCTACTCAGGCCGGTTTCTGCTTCCCTAACTAATGCAGTCTCAGGTCCCGCGCAATTGGATTGGAGCAGAAGCTGTGTTCCACTCACCAGCAGTCCCAAAATCCTGCGGCGGGGGTCGTGGGTAGCTGGCGGGTGTCAGGCAACCCTGCGCTCCCGCTACCCCGGCGCTGATCCAGCCGGATGAGGCCTGTGGTCCTACTCAGGCCGGTTTCTGCTTCCCTAACTAATGCAGTCTCAGGTCCCGCGCAATTGGATTGGAGCAGAAGCTGTGCTCCCCTCACCAGAAGTCTTAAGATCCTGTGGCGGGTGTTGTGGGCAGTTGGCGAGTGTCAGCAGACCCTGCGCCCCAGCTGCTCAGGTGCTTTTCTGACCGGAAGAGGCTTGTGGCCCTGTGTGGGCTGGATTTCTCTCTCCCCAACCAGAGCAGTCTCAGGTCCCGCGTGATTGGACTGGAGCAGAAGCTGTGTTCCACTCACCAGCAGTCCCAAAATCCTGCGGCGGGGGTCGTGGGTAGCTGGCGGGTGTCAGGCAACCCTGCGCTCCCGCTACCCTGGCGCTGATCCGGCCGGGTGAGGCCTGTGGCCCTACTCAGGCCGGTTTCTGCTTCCCTAACTAATGCAGTCTCAGGTCCCGCGCAATTGGATTGGAGCAGAAGCTGTGTTCCACTCACCAGCAGTCCCAAAATCCTGCGGCGGGGGTCGTGGGTAGCTGGCGGGTGTCAGGCAACCCTGCGCTCCCGCTGCCCCGGCGCTGATCCGGCCGGATGAGGCCTGTGGTCCTACTCAGGCCGGTTTCTGCTTCCCTAACTAATGCAGTCTCAGGTCCCGCGCAATTGGATTGGAGCAGAAGCTGTGCTCCCCTCACCAGAAGTCTTAAGATCCTGTGGCGGGTGTTGTGGGCAGTTGGCGAGTGTCCTTTTATTTACATTTAAATGTTGTCCCTCTTCCCCATCTCCCCTTCACAAACCTCCCCAACCCCATTCCTCTTCTTTTTTGCCTCTAAGAGGGTGCTTTCCCCAACCACCCAGCCACTTCCACCTCACACTTTTAGTATCCCCATTCTCTAAGGGCATCAAGCCTCCACAGGACCAAGTACTTCCCCTCCCACTGATTCCAGATAAGGCAGTCTCTGCTACTTATGTCCCAGGAGCCATGGAACAGCCTGTTGGTGGCCTAGTCCCAGGGAGTTCTGAGGGGTCTGGTTAGTTGCTACTGTTGTTCTTCCCATGGGGTTGCAATCCCCTTCAGTCCTTCCCCTAACCCTTCCACTGAGGGGCCTGGGCTTAGTCCAGTGGTTGGCTGTGATTGTCTGCATCTGTTTTTTTTTTGTTTTGTTTTGTTTTTTGTTTTGTTTTGTTTGTTTGTTTTTTCAGGTGCTGACAGAGCCTCTCAGAGGACAGCTATACCAGGCTTCCATCTGCAAGCACATCTTGGCATCAACAATAGTGTTGGGGTTTGGTGCCTGCAGATGAGATGGATCCCAAAGTTTGGCGGTCTCTGTATGGCCTTTCTTTCAGTCTCTGTTCCATTTTTCGTCCCTGCATTTCCTTTAGACAGGAATAATTAACACATCAATCCCTTAGGTCTGTATTGATTTCTTGCCTATAAAGTTCTGTCAGCAACATATGTACACCCAAGCAAAACACAGCCTTGCTGCTGTGAAGTGGTGGGTGCTATACTATGTCTCTGTTGCATAAAGTAATAGAAAAGACAGGGAAAATGAGTGACATTAGGTTCCTGATCCTTCTCAACAAGTACATCTACAGATTTGTGTGTATACACATGTATCATGTTGTATCCTCTCTAGATAGATGCTATAAATTCTTGCCTTCACTAGTTCTAACTTTCACAGCTGTCTACAGTCAAAGTGTGGTAGTGTTGCAGCATGCAAATGAGAAAATCAACAGTGTCTTTTAGCCAGCAAGCCATTGTTATTTAAGGAGTCAACACAAGAGGCAAATTTGTCTGTTGTCTTTCATCCTGCAGATGTAATGTAGGTAGCACCTGCCAGCTAGGCAGACATACCATTGGCTTGAATGCATCAGCTATCCAGTCACTTTGGCTAATTTATTTTAGACACATTTAAAACTCTGAATTGTGCCATGTAGATGGATTTCCCCTTTTACTAGCTTTTTCTCAGTAGATTTCATATTTGGCCACTAGTTTGTAAAGATGTTTCCTTAAGTGATATAAGACAAAGAATTCATACTTTGTTTTTTTTTACATGAATTTGAATTTTATTGTTTATATTTTATTTTATTTTTTTTGAGTTAAATTTTTTATTAGGTGTTTTCCTCATTTACATTTCCAATGCTATCCAAAAAGTCCCCAATACACTCCCCCCCCCCACCCCCCTACCCTCCCACTCCCTCATTTTGGCCCTGGCATTCCCCTGTACTGGGGCATATAAAGTTTGCAAGTCCTATGGGCCTCTCTTTCCAGTGATGACCTACTAGGCCATCTTTTGATACATATGCAGCTAGAGTCAAGAGCTCTGTGGTACTGGTTAGTTCATAATGTTGTTCCACCTATAGGGTTGCAGTTCCCTTTAGCTCCTTGGGTACTTTCTCTAGCTCCTCCATTGGGGGCCCTGTGATCCATTCAATAGCTGACTGTGATCATCCACTTCTGTGTTTCCTAGGCCCCCGCATTGTCTCCCAAGGGACAGCTATATCTGGGTCCTTTCAGCAAAATCTTGCTAGTGTATGCAATGGTGTCAGCGTTTGGAAGCTGATTATGGGATGGATCCCTGGATATGGCAGTCTTTAGATGGTCCATCCTTTCATCACAGCTCCAAACTTTATCTCTGTAACTCTTTACATGGGTGTTTTGTTCCCAGTTCTAAGAAGGGGCACAGTGTCCACACTTTGGTCTTCGTTCTTCTTGAGTTTCATGTAGTTAACAAATTGTATCTTATATCTTGGGTATCCTAAGTTTTGGGGCTAATATCCACTTATCAGTGAGTATATATTGTGTGAGTTCCTTTGTGATTGTGTTACCTCACTCAGGATGATGCCCTCCAGGTCCATCCATTTGCCTAGGAATTTCATAAATTCATTCCTTTTAATAGCTGAGTAGTACTCCATTGTGTAAATGTATCACATTTTCTGAATCCATTACTCTGTTGAGGGGCATCTGGATTCTTTCCAGCTTCTGGCTATATTCCCCAATAGAAAGACAAAGACTAACAGACTGGCTACACAAACAGGACCAAACATTTTAATGCTTATAGGAAACCCATATCAGGGAAAAAGACAGACACTACCTCAGAGTGAAAGGCTGGAAAACAATTTTCCAAGCAAACAGTCTGAAGAAACAAGCTGGAGTAGCCATTCTAATATCGAATAAAATCAACTTTGAACCCAAAATTATCAAAAAAAAAAAAAAGACAAGGAGGGACACTTCATATTCATCAAAGGTAAAATCTTCCATGATGAACTCTCAATTCTGAATATCTATGCTCCAAATGCAAGGGCATCCACATTCATTAAAGAAACTTTAGTAAAGCTCAAAGCAAACATTGCACCTCACACAATAATAGTGTGAGACTTCAACACACCACTTTCATAAATGTACAGATCCTGGAAACAGAAACTAAACAGAAACAGAGTGAAACTAACAGAAGTTATGAAACAAATGGATTTAACAGATATCTACAGAACATTTTAACCTAAAACAAAAGGATATACCTTCTTCTCAGTACCTCATGGTACCTTCTCCAAAATTGACCATATAATTGGTCACAAAACAAGCCTCAACAGATACAAAAATATTGAAATTGTCCAATGCATCCTATAAGATCACCATGGACTAAGACTTATCTTCAATAACAAAATAAATAATACACAGCTAACATTCATGTGGAAACTGAACAACACTCTCCTCAATGATACCTTGATCAAGGAAGAAATAAAGAAAGAAATTAAAAACTTTTTAGAGTTTAATGAAAATGAAGCCACAACATACTCAAACTTATGGAACACAATGAAAGCATTTCTAAGAGGAAAACTCATAGCTATGAGTGCTTCCAAAAAGAAACTAAAGAGAGCATACACTAGCAGCTTGACAGCACACCTAAAAGCTCTAGAACAAAAGGATGCAAATTCACCCAAGAGGAGTAGAAGTCAGGAAATAATCAAACTCAGGAGCAAAAAGAACCAAGTGGAAACAAAAAGAACTATTCAAGAATCAACCAAACTCGGAGCTGGTTCTTTGAGAAGATCAATAATGTAGATAAACCGTAAGCCAGACTCACTAGAGTACACAAGGATAGCATCATAATTAACAAATTCTGAAATGAAAAGGGAGACATACCAACAGATCCTGAAGAAATCCAAAACATCATCAGATTCTTCTACAAATGCTATACTCAACAAAACTGGAAAACCTGGATGAAATGGACAAATGTCTAGCCAGATACCAGGTACCAGAGTTAAATCAGGATCAGATTAATGACCTAAACAGTTCTATATCCCCTAAAGAAATAGAAGCAGTCATTGATAGTCAGCCAACCAAAAATTGCCCAGGACCAGATGCGTTTAGTGCAGATTTCTATCAAACCTTCAAAGAACACCTAATTACAGTTCTTCTCAAACTATTCCACAAAATAGAAACAGAAGGTTCCCTACCCAGTTCATTCTATGAAGCCATAATTACTCTGATAACTAAACCACACAAAGATCCAACAAAGATAGAGAACTTCAGACTAATTTACCTTATGAATATCAATGCAAAAATACTCAATAAAATTCTCACAAACCGAATCCAAGAACACATTAAAATGATCATCCATCATGACCAAGTAGGCTTCATCAGTGGGATGCAGGGATGGTTTAATATGTGGAAATCCATCAACATACTTCACTATATAAAGAATCTTAAAGAAAAAAATAACACATTATCATCTTGTTAGATGCTGAGAAAGCATTTGACAAAATCCAACACCCATTCATCATAAAAGTCTTGGAAAGATCAGGAATTCAAGGCCCATAACTAAACATAATAAGAGCAATCTACAGCAAACCAGTATTCAACAACAAAGTTAATGGAGAGAAGCTAGAAGCAATCCCACTAAATCAGGGACTGGACAAGGCTGCCCACTTTCTCCCTACCTATTCAACATTGTACTTGAAGTCCTAGCCAGAGTAATTCCACATCAAAAGGAGTTCAAGGGGATACAATTTAGAAAGGAAGAAGTCAAAATATCACTATTTGTAGATGATATGATAGTATATATAAGTGATCCTTAAAATTCCACCAGAGAAATCCTAAGCCTGATAAACAGCTTTAATGAAGTAGCAGGATATAAAATTAACTCAAACAAGTCAATGGCCTTTCTCTACAAAAAGGATAAACAGGCTGAGAAATAAATTAGGGAAACAACACCCTCCTCAATAGTCATAAACAATATAAAATACCTTGGTGTTACTCTAACAAAGGAAGTGAAAGATCTGTAGGATAAGACTTTCAAGTCTCTGAAGAAAGAAATCAAAGAAGATCTCACTATGGATTTTTAAGATGTCAGTAAGTAATTGGACACAGAAATTGCTAGTAAATTCAGAAAGAAGCATGTCTTTGTGGCTCATTTTAGGTTGGGGCCTATACTGGCTAGTTTTGTGTCAACTTGACACAGCTGGAGTTATCACAGAGAAAGGAGCTTCAGTTGAGGAAATGCCTCCATGAGATCCAATTGTGAGGCATTTTCTCAATTAGTGATCAAGGGGGAAAGGCCCCTTGTGGGTGGTGCCATCTCTGGGCTGGTAGTCTTGGGTTCTATAAGAGAGCAGGCTGAGCTAGCCAGGGGAGGCAAGCCAATAAAGAACATCCCTCCAAGCTCCTGCTTCCTGACCTGCTTGAGTTCCAGTCCTGACTTCTTTGGTGATGAACAGCAGCATGGAAGTTTAAGCCAAATAAACCCTTTCCTCCCCAACTTGCTTCTTGGTCATGATGTTTGTGCAGGAATTGAAACCCTGACTAAATCAGGCCCTATTGGCAAAATGGTTTAGATAACAACGAGTATATGAAATTCATTATTTTGATAATTCTATAGTGCTTTTTTTCAGTCACAGTTTATGCTGGCTCAACTAATGAAAGGGTCTGTTACATTACACCTCTCAGAAATATTGTTGGGGGAGCATATTCTCTGACTAGTCACTGGTATGGGTTCAGATACTGCATAGGAAATATGACAGTAGGAATTGAACCATTTTCCTGTTGTCCTCCACTCTATTGTAGCAGTAGTTTGTAGTTAAACTAGTTATAGATGTGATAACACAGTGAAAATAACATGGAGGCAGGGCTTGAGGAAGCCCAGTGCTTTCCTGGGAGTGAAAATTTACATTGGGCTATGGTAAATTCTTCTTAAAGTGTCCTTTTGCACTGTGTGTTCATACTCAGGGTGAGTTTATGGTTGGATGAAGGAAGTTTTTAGCTTACCTTGTTCAATTGTAATACTAACCTGGGAGCAATACTGTAGTCTGGAAAAGTTTTCTGCCCAACTGTATAAGGTACTATACTCAGAGGGATAGTGGTCGCCAGAGTCATAGTCACACACTTTCTCTCAGTACCTCTGTGTTCATAACTCACCTACCCTTGGATTAGGAGGAATTGTTATCATTAACTATGTCTTCAGTATTGCAATGACTAGTCTACACATTGCTGACCATATATTTGTTCTTAGGGAACAAGCTGCCTGATTATCTTATAAAGTTTTTATTTTTTCCTTCCAATTTCCTTCAATGTCACAATACTCATCCTCTACAGTGCAAGCAGTTTATGGGATTGAGTTAAAATGTCTGCTGGACAATATTGTGTTCAAAAAGCAGCTAAACATACCCTTGAGACAGTGCAGCAAAACTGCAGAGTTCTAGAGATCATGATATATTAATGTTTTTAAAGCCTAAGTTATACAGGCTCTTCTCAAGATTTTTCCTGACCAAAAAGCCCTGAATTTCACTATCAATTGATATGAGATGATTTTCCAAAGTGAGATTACTGCGTACTTTTAAGGTTACTTATCTGAGCGAGGTATATCCCAAGAAGAATGTGAAGTTTCCTAGTAGTGAGGTTATTAGTATCTACAGGAATACAATTTTGGTTTTTTCTCATTCCAGTTTATCCTGGCAAAGAATGGAATATTCTCTGCCCTATCTATGGAGAAGAGGTGGCAGATGTTCAAATATGTTTTTCTTTGTGTGCTTTTGCCTCGGGTCTCCAAATCTCAAACACGTCATCCATTTGCTCATTCCTGTTGCTCTTCCCTGGTCACTCATTTAATGTGTAACTACGCAGCTGTCACCTTCGTTCTTTGTGGAACTGCTTGCTGCCCATCTCCATTCAGGCATTTTGAAATATATAACATATTGTTCATGTCCATGTTTATGTACAATTTCATCCTACTATTGTCAGATGGCAGTTTCTGTAAAAAATTAATTTGCATTACATTTATGAAGGTTTAAAGGACTCAATACTAGAGAGAATTTGGTGTTCACATATGTAAAATAATGTGTATTATATTGTTGCTGAGTGATTTCTTCTCTAGATATAGATTTGGTATATTCACTTACACTATTCAACTTTTCCATTTTATTCTTTATGCTTTAATTATTTTTTGTATGTATGTAAAGTTTGAAAACACTATAGCAATTTTTGAACTAGTTTTGGCAGACTCATATTGGCTTCCTTTATTTTTCTGTTATGTTGTTAGCTAGATGGGTTTCTGAGTTTTATATTTTTCAGGATGAAAAATCTCTTCCATTATAGAAAAAAATCCCCACTCTTATTTATTTATTTTTATTTATTTATTTATTTATTTTTAATTGGGTATTTATTTCATTTAGATTTCCAATGCTATCCCAAAAGACCCCCACACACTCCCCCACCAACTCCCACACCCACACACTCCCACTTCTTGGCCCTGGCGTTCCCCTGTACTGAGGCATATAAAGTTTGCACAACCAATGGGCCTCTTTTTCCACTGATGGCGGACTAGGCCATCTTCTGATTCATATGCAGCTAGAGACACAAGCTCTGGGGGGTACTGGTTAGTTCATATTGTTGTTCCACCTATAGGGTTGCAGACCCCATTAGCTCCTTGGGTATTTTCTCTAGCTCCTCCATTGGGGGCCCTGTGATCCATCCAATAGCTGACTGTGAGCATCCCCTTCTGTGTTTGATAGGCCCCAGCATAGTCTCACAAGAGACAGCTAAATCTGGGTCCTTTCAGCAAAATCTTGCTAGTGTATGCAATGGTGTCAGCGTTTGGAGGCTGATTATAGGATGGATCCCCGGATATGGCATTCTCTAGATGCTCCATTCTGTTGACTCAGCTCCAAACATTGTCTCTGTAACTCTTTCCATGGGTGTTTTGTTCCCAATTCTTTTTTTTTTTCTATTCTAATATTTTTAATTGATACTTTAAAGTTTACACAGTAAAGAGGAAAAACACCATGTTTTGATTAATATAAACATTGGTGATGTTCAAAACAGGATATGTGTATTTATCTCTACAACCATTTATTTAGCTATTATATAATGTGTATATGTTACATCTATGTATATATAAATTCCTTATGGTAACTATATAGTGTAATAATGGATTTACATATATGTTATATGTACTTTTTTGTTATCTTTAGTTTCCCTGATATGCAAAACATATGCCAGAATACTTTTTTCAAAAATAACTATAATTTAGTACCTGTTAGTTGAACTTTATAGATACCTCCCGTCCCGCTCCTTTTTCCTTTTTTTTTTTATAATTTATATTTTTATTAGGTATTTTCCTCGTTTACATTTTCAATGCTATCCCAAAAGTCCCCCATACCCACCCTCCCAATCCCCTACCCATCCACTCACCCTTTTTGGCCCTGGGGTTCCCCTGTACTGGGGCATATAAAGTTTGCAAATCCAATGGGCCTCTCTTTGCAGTGATGGCCGACTAGGCCATCTTTTGATACATATGCAGCTAGAGACAAGAGCTACGGGGTACTGGTTAGTTCATATTGTTGTTCCAACTATAGGGTTGCAGTTCCCTTTAGCTCCTTGGGTAATTTCTCTAGCTCCTCCATTGGGGGCCGTGTGATCCATCCAATAGCTGACTGTGATCATCCACTTCTGTGTTTGCTAGGCCCCGGTATAGTCTGACAAGAGACAGCTATATCTGGGTCCTTTCAGCAAAATATTACTAGTGTATGCAATGGTGTCAGCGTTTGGAAGCTGATTATGGGATGGATCCCTGCATATGGCAATCACTAGATGGACCATCCTTTCATCACAGTTCCAAATTTTGTCCCTGTAACTCCTTTCATGGGTGTTTTGTTCCCATTTATAAGAAGGGGCAAAGTGTCCACACTTTGGTCTTCATTCTTCTTGAATTTCATGCGTTTAGCAAATTGTATCTTATATGTTTTTCCAATCCAGTAGCTGGATTACTATTTATAATCAAACTTTATGATAAAGACATTTTTACAAAACATATGTCTTATAAAATGCAATGTTCATCCTTCTGTACCTTGTTCCCAATTCTAAGAAGGGGAAAAGTGTCCAAACTTCGTTCTTCGTTCTTCTTGAGTTTCATGTGTTTAACAAATTGTACCTTATATCTTGGGTATTCTAAGTTTCTGGGCTAATATCCATTTACCAGTGAGTACATATTATGCGAGTTCTTTTGTGATTGGATTACCTCACTCAGGATGATGCCCTCCAGGTCCATCCATTTGCCTATGAATTTCATAAATTCATTCTTTTTAATAGCAGAGTAGTACTCCCTTGTGTAAATGTACCACATTTTCTGTATCCATTCCTCTGTTGAGGGGCATCTGGGTTCTTTCCAGCTTCTGGCTATTATAAATAAGGCTGCTATGAACATAGTGGAGCATGTGTCCTTCTTACCAGTTGGAACATCTTCTGTATATATGCCCAGGAGAGGTATTGCAGGATCCTCCGGTCGAAAAATGTTCAATTTTCTGAGGAACCACCACACTAATTTCAGAGTGGTTGTACAAGCTTACAATCCCACCACCAATGAAGAAGTGTTCCTCTTTCTCCACATCCTCGCCAGCATCTGCTGTCACCTGAATTTTAGATCTTAGCCATTCTGACTGGTGAGAGGTGAATCTCAGTGTTGTTTTGATTTGCATTTCCCTGATTAAAGATGTTGGACATTTTTTCAGGTGCTTCTCTGCCATTCGGTATTCCTCAGGTGAGAAATCTTTGTTTATCTCTGTGCCCCATTTTTAATGAGGTTATTTGATTTTCTGGAGTGTACCTTCTTGAGTTATTTATATATATTGGATATTATTCCCCTTTCTGATTTAGCATAGGTAAAGATCCTTTCCCAATCTGTTGGTGGCCTTTTTGTCTTATTGATGGTGTCTTTTGCCTTGCAAATGCTTTGCAATTTTATGAGGTCACATTTGTCGATTCTCGATTTTAAAGCACAAGCCATTACTGTTCTATTCAGGAATTTTTCCCCTGTACCCATATTTTCGAGGCTTTTCCCTACTTTCTCCTCTATAAGTTTCAGTATCTCTGGTTTTATGTAGAATTCCTTAATCCACTTAGATTTGACCTTAGTACAGGAGATAGGAATGGATCAATTCGCATTCTTCTACATGATAACTGCCCTTTGAGCAAGCACCATTTCTTGAAAATGCTGTCTTTAAGATCAAGTGACCATAGGTGTGTGGGTTCATTTCTGGGTCTTCAATTCTATTCTATTGGTCTACTTGTCTGTTGCTATACCAGTACCATGCAGGGGTTTTTTTTGTTTTTGTTTTTGTTTTTTTTTAATCACAATTACTCTGTAGTTCAGCTTTACATCAGGTATGGCATTCCACCAGCAATTCTTTTATACTTGAGAAGAGTTTTTGCTATCCTAGGTTTTTTGTTATTCCAGATGAATTTGAAGATTGCCCTTTCTAATTCGATGAAGAATTGAGTTGGAATTTTTATGGGGATTGCATTGAATCTGTAGATTGCTTTTGGCAAATAGCTATTTTTTACTATATTGATCCTGCCAATCCATGAGCATGGGAGATCTTTCCATCTTCTGAGATCTTCTTTAATTTCTTTCTTCAGAGACTTGAAGTTCTTATCATACAGATCTTTCACTTCCTTAGTTAGAGTCATGCCAAGGTATTTTATATCATTTGTGACTCTTGAGGAGGGTGTTGTTTCCCTAATTTCTTTCTCAGCCTGTTTATCCTTTGTGTAGAGAAAGGCCATTGACTTGTTTGAGTTAATTTTATATCCAGCTACTTCATTGAAGCTGTTTATCAGCTTATGAGTTCTCTGGTGGAATTTTTAGGGTCACTTACATATACTATTATATCATCTGCAAAAAGTGATATGCTGACTTCTTCCTTTCCAATTTGTATCCCCTTGATCTCCTTTTTTTGTCGAATTGCTCTGGCTAGGACTTCAAGTACAATGTTGAATATGTAGGGCGAGAGTGGACAGCCTTGTCTAGTCCCTGATTTTAGTGGGATTGCCTCCAGCTTCTCACAATCTACTTTGATATTGTCTACTGGTTTGCTGTAGATTGCTTTTATCATGTTTAGGTATGGGCCTTGAATTCTTGATCTTTCCAAGGCTTTTATCATGAATGGGTGTTGGATTTTTTCAAATCCTTTCTCCACATTTAACGAGATGATCATGTGGATTTTGTTTTTGAGTTTGTTTATATACCGGATTACATTGATGGATTTCTGTATATTGAACCATCCCTGCATCCCTGGGATGAAACCTACTTGGTCAGGATGGATGATTGTTTTGATGTGTTCTTGGATTCCCTTAGCGAGAACTTTATTGAGTATTTTTGCATCAATATTCATAAGGGAAATTGGTCTGAAGTTCTCTATCTTTGTTGGGTCTTTCTGTGGTTTAGGTATCAGAGTAATTGTGGCTTCCTAGAATGAGTTGTGTAGAGTACCTTCGACTTCTATTTTGTGGAATAGTTTGTGAAGAACTGGGATTAGATCTGCTTTGATGGTCTGATAGAAATCTGCACTAAACCCATCTGGTCCTGGGCTTTTTTTTTTTTTTTTTTTGGTTGGGAGACTATTAATGATTGCTTGTATTTCTTTAGGGGATATAGGACTGTTAGATCATTAACCTGATCTTGATTTAACTTTGGTACCTGGTATCTGTCTAGAAATTTGTCCATTTCATCCAGGTTTTCCAGTTTATTTGAGTATAGCCTTTTGTAGAAGAATCTGATGGTGTTTTGGATTGCTTCAGGATCTGTTGGTATGTCTCCCTTTTCATTTCCGATTTTCTTAATTAGGGTGCTTTCCTGTGCCCTCTAGTGTGTCTGGCTAAGGGTTTATCTATCTTGATGATTTTCTCAAAGAACAATCTCCTCCTTTGGTTGATTCTTTGAATAGTTCCTGTTTCCATTTGGTTTATTTTGTCCCTGAGTTTGATTATTTCCTGCCATCTACTCCTTTTGGGTGAATTTTCTTCCTTTTTCTCCAGCTTTTAGGTGTGTTGTCAACATGCTAGTGTGTGCTCTCTCTAGTTTCTTTTTGGAAACACTCAGAGCTATGAGTTTTCCTCTTAGAAATGCTTTCATCGTGTCTCATAAGTTTGGGTATGTTGTGGCTTCATTTTCATTAAACTTTAAAAATTCCTCAATTTATTTCTTTATTCCTTCCTTGACCATGGTATCATTGAGAAGAGTGTTGTTCAGTTTCCAAGTGAATGTTGAATTTCTATTATTTATTTTCTTATTGAAGATCAGCCTTAGTCCATGGTGATCTGATAGGATGCATGGGACAATTTCAATATTTTTGTATCTGTTGAGGCTTGTTTTGTGACCAATTATTTGGTCAATTTTGGAGAAGGTACCATGAGGTGCTGAGAAGAAGTTATATCCTTCTGTTTTAGGATAAAATGTTCTGTAGATATCTGTTAGATCCATTTGGTTCATAACTTGTGTTAGTTTTATTGTGTCTTTGTTTAGTTTCTGTTTCCAGGATCTGTATATAGGTGAAAGTGGTCTGTTGAAGTCTCCCATTATTATTGTGTGAGGTACAATGTGAGCTTTGAGCTTTATACTAAAGTTTTTTTAATTAATGTGGCTGCCCTTGTATTTGGAGCATAGATATTCAGAATTTAGAGTTCCTCTTGCAAGATTTTACCTTTGATGAGTATGTAGTACCACTCCTTTCCTTTTTTGATGACTTTGGGTTGGAAATCTATTTTATTAGATATTAGAATGGCTATTCCAATTTGTTTCTTCAGACTATTTGCTTGGAAAATTGATTTCCAGCCTTTCATTATGTGTTAGTGTCTATCTTTTTCTCTGAGATGGGTTTCCTGTAAGCAGCAAAATGTTTGGTCCTGTTTGTGTAGCCAGTCAGTTAGTCTATGTCTTTTTATTGGGGAGTTGTGTCCATTGATATTAAGAGATATTAAGGAAAACTAATTGTTGCTTCCTATTATTTTTGTTGTTAAAGTTGACATTTTGTTCTTGTGGCTGTTTTCTTTTAGGTTTTTTGAGGGATTACCCTTTTGCTTTTTCTAGGATGTTGTTTCTATCCTTGTATTTTTTTTTTCTGTTATCATCCTTTGAAGTGTGGGATTCCTGGAAAGATAATGTGTGAATTTGGTTCTGTCGTGGAATACATTTGTTTCTCCATCTAATGTAATTGAAAATTTGGCTGGGTATAGTAGCCTGAGTTGGCATTTGTGTTCTCTTAGTGTCTGTCAAACATCTGTCCAGGATCTTCTGGCTTTCATAGTCTCTGGTAAAAAGTCTGGTGTAATTCTGATAGGCTTGCCTTTATATGTTACTTGACCTTTTTCCCTTACTGCTTTTTAATATTCTACTTTATTTAGTGCATTTGTTCTGATTATTATGTGTCAGGAGGAATTTTTTTTCTGGTCCAGTCTATTTGGAGTTCTGTAGGCTTCTTGTATCTTCATGGGCATCTCTTTCTTTAGGTTTGGGAAGTTTTCTTCTATAATTTTGTTGAAGATATTTGCTGGCCCTTTGAGTTGAAAATCTTCATTCTCATCTACTCCTATTATCCGTAGGTTTGGCCTTCTCATTGTTTCCAGTATTTCCTATATGTTTTGAGTTAGTATCCTTTTGCATTTTGCATTTTCTTTGATTGTTGTGCCAATGTTCTCTATGGAATCTTCTGCACCTGAGATTCTCTCTTCCATCTCTTTTATTCTGTTCCTGATGCTCACATCTATGGTTCCAGATTTCTTTCCTAGGGTTTCTATCTCCAGTGTTGCCTCACTTTGGGGTTTCTTTATTGTGTCTACTTCCCTTTTTAGATCTTGTATGGTTTTAATAAATTCCATCACCTCTTTGGTCATGTTTTCCTGCAATTCTTTAAGGGATTTTTGTGCTTCCTATTTAAGGTCTTCTACCTGTTTAGCAGTTTTCTCATGTATTTCTTTAAGTGAGTTATTAAAGTCCTTCTTGATGTCCTCTACCATCATCATGAGATATGCTTTTAAATTCGGGTCTAGCTTTTCTGGTGTGTTGGGGTGCCCTGGACTGGGCAAGTTGGGAGTGCTGGGTTCTGATTGTGGTGAGTAGTCTTGGTTTCTGTTATTAAGATTCTTATGTTTACCTTTTACCATCTGGTAATCTCTGGAGTTAGTTGTTATAGTTGTCTCTGATTAGAGCTTGTTCCTCCCGTGAATCTGTTAGCCTCTATCAACAGACCTGAGAGACTAGATCTCTCCTGAGTTTCAGTCGTCAGAGCACTCTCGGCAGGCAAGCTCTCCTCTTACAGAGAAGGTGCATAGATATCTGGCATTCAGACCTCCCTCCTAGCTGAAGATGATGGCCTGAAACTGGACCTGTCCCAGAAGCTGTTAGCTTCTGTATTCCACACCCTCACCTGCACAGATTAGTCCCGGAGGGATCCAGGAACCAAAATGGCTCCCCCAGGTGCTCTTGCAAAGCCCTCCTGGCCGGGGCAGACACCTCTCCTCTGGCAGGGAAGGTGCCCGGATGTCGGGAGCCCGAAATGGGGGCTGCCTCAGAATCTCTGTGGCTTCTGCCTGTCCCAGAAGCTATTAGCTTCTGTTGTCCACACTCTCACCTGTGCAGACTACTCTTGGTGGAGTCCCAGAACCAAGATGTCTCCTGCCCTTGCTCCCCTACTCTTATTTAATAACATTTTCTGCTGCAAATTCAGCTTTATCTGACATTAGAATAGTTATATTCTTTTTTGTTTGTTTGCTTTTTTTTTTTTTCAAGACAACGTTTCTCTGTATAGTCCTGTCTGTCCTGGAACTCACTATGTAGACCAGGCTGGCCTCAAACTCAGAAATCCACCTGCCTCCCAATTGCTGGGATTAAAGGAGTGCACCACCACTGCCTGGCTTAGAATAGTTATATTCTTATTTAGAGGTTCAATTCCCCCATTTTCTCATCTTTAATCTGTATAAAATTTTAATACAATACACCTTTAAATAATATTTTTAAAACTTCATCTGCTAGTTGATTTTTTGATATTATCACTTAATCCATTTTGACATAGTGATACTACTGGTATGTTTCAAAATGTTTGACCTTTTGTTGTCCTCTGGGGATCAAAGCACATATCCCACCTCCCACACAATCTTAGCTTCAGATTTTGACTACATTCTAGTGAAATGTAAAAAAAAAAAATACTTCTATCATGCTATATTCCCTCTTTCTTTTTATACTATTAATTTTATCCATATTATGTGCCACACAATATAATGCTATTTTATTTAATTTCTTACTTTTCAAAATGTATGCTCCTTGATCAAAGACACTCAGCTTTGAGAACTATGAGGAATAAATTTATAAGGATCTTTTTGTTTGTTTTTCTATATTAAAAAATGGCAGGCATTTTGATGTAGAAGCCAATATGAAATGAGATATGTGCCATTTCTTTTCAAATGAAAGAACAGTCTTAGCATTTATTATGTAGTGAATAAGATTACATTTTTTTTAATTGTGTTTTTCCAAGAACACTGTTAATGACTTTGGAAAAGCTTTGCTGGATTCAGGACCCTTGTTTGGTTTTTGTTGTTGCCTTGTATTTGTTTGCTTGTTTATTTGATTGGTTATTTCTGTTGGTTTTCATTTAGTACTCATTTCTGTCATTTTTTTATGATAAGGAGCAAATTGTAATCTTACTGCAATTCTCTATACATTATTTTGTGACATGTCTCTGTCTTGTTTGAACATAGTTATAACTTTTTAAGATACATATATGCTTAGATTGTCCTTGAATCAACTTCTGTCGACTGCTTCTATTAAGTTTAGTGCAGTATTTCCTGTTTCATGTCTTAAATGTTTAGAGGAAAACAGACATTTATAAAGTATATTGAAACAAGTTTAGAACTTGACATCACTCCCTTTGTAGTTTATAGTTCTTGGTTGTTATTTGTGTCTTATTCATTTAGTAACGTGAATATTTTCATTGTAATCTCAATTCCATCATATATGGCTCTATTTTTACCTGAGCTTTCATTGTATCTTTTCCATCATCTCATTAGTATTCTGGTTATCACATCTCTATTTCATACCATAATCAGCCAGGAGACTTCACTAGTTGCTAGTTTATTTCTTTACTGCTTTTAGAATTTTCCCTTTCATAAACCGCTCACTATCTCCTTTAACTGAAAGTCAGATTTGTTTGGTTGATTGTTTTTTTGTTTTTTTGTTTTTGTTTTTTGTTTTTCAGTTGAAAGGTTTTCCATCTTTACATAGAACCTTGTCAGTTATTATTTTTCTTGCTTATAGCTATTAAAATACTCTTTCTATGAATTTCTAAAGTAACCCTTCCCTAATTGCATTTGAAAATCATGGAGTCAACGTTCCATGATATAATCAGAATAAGGTAAGGTCTGTTTCGGTGCTTTCCCCGAATCCATGAGAATATTTTCTTATTCTTTCTCTGAATTCTATTTCTGAAAGTTCTAGGTGATTTGTCATATTTCTTGGTGATACTCGTATTACAGAAATAACTATTCACTGTCTGCCTAGTTTTTAAAATTATGTATGTATGTATATATATATATATATATATATATATATATATATATATATAATGTTTTCTCAAAGAAATTAAATAGGTTTTATTTAGGAGCTACATATTAAATTTGGAAAGCAAGGTGAAATCAAAAGATAAATGCTTTTTGCGATTGGTAATACATTTTACCAGAAACACTGAGTGTGATAATTATATTTCTTGAAGAACTCAGAAATACATGCTATAAACAGAAAGTTCATGAGAGAACATATTTCAAAACTGAAAGAAAGGCTTTCTCACTCTTTCTCTGGAATATCTTAAAATTGGGAACATTTAAATTTTTTTTTTTTTGGTTTTATTGAAAATTCCATGCATACATATTCAGAGTTACTATTGTTGTGATGAAACACCATAAACAAAAGGAAGTTAGGTAGGAAAGGGTTGATTTGGCTTACATATCATGAGTCACAGTCTATTGAGGAGAGCCAAGGCTCAAACTGAGCACGAACCTGAAGGTAGGAGCTAATTCAGAGACCATGGAGGAGTGCTGCTTACTGGCTTGCTTCCCAATCTTCCTTGGCCTTCTTTCCTATAGACCCCAGGACCCCCTGCCCAAGGATGGCACCGACAATAGACTGGGCCCTACCCTATCAATCACTAATTGAGAAAATGCCCCACAGGCATACTTCCAACCTAATTTTATGGTGACATTTTCTCAATCCAGGTTCCCTTCCCTTTGATGGCTCTATCTTGCGTTAACTTAACATTAAACTAGCCAGGATAGTGATTTTACATGATATTAGGGAATATACAGACATTTAGCTTTTCTGGTATATTAAGAGAGGTGGGTGTTCCAGTAAACATTTATTCATAATCATCTTTGAATACAATATAGAATTTCAAGGAGTACATCCATCTATTTCCATCAGTATATTATTGATACAACTCTGAAATATAATATTTAATAAAGTCCATAACATGTTAATGACACACATACATGCCATTTTGTAAATTTTAGATATACTGAAGTCACATAAGAAGATATCTTATTTAGGGTTTGTATTGCTGCAATGAAACACCATGACTAAAAATCAAGGGTAAGGAAGGGCTCATTTGGCTTATATTTCCACAGCACTATTCATCACTGAAGCAAACTCAGGACAGAAACTCAACTAGGGACAGAACCTGTAGGCCAGAGCTGATGTAGAGTTCAAGGGAGGGTGATGCTTACTGGCTTGACCATCACGGTTTGCTCAGCCTTTCTTGTAGAACCAAGTACCACCATCCTAGGGTTGGCACCACCCATAATATGTTGGACCCTCCATCACTAAATACTAATTAGGAATATGCCCTACATACTTATACATTTACAGCCTGAGCTTTTGGAGTTATTTTCACAATTGAGCTTCCTTTCATGGATGACTGTCATCTAAAGTTTGTGAAAAACTGACCTAAAGCGAGTTAGCATAATGCATATAATGTGTCTTGATCAAGTCTAATCCCCATTCCCTCCCCTATATTTCCTCCTCTATCCCTCTCACCGCTATTCCCTTCAAATTTTGTATTTTCCTTTTTAAAATTCATTTATTTTAATTAATGTATTTTTGATCATTTCTCCCTCTCCCAACTCCTCTGAGAGCCCCTCTGGAGACCTTCCTTCTTGTCTGATTTAATGCTCTTTTACTTTCACAAAAACAAAACACCATCATAGTAACATAAAAAAGGGAAATTAAAATAAATAATCAAAAGATTAATAAAACAAAACAAAATACCCAAACAAAATAAAACAGAACAAAAAACTCTGCTTCAAAAGTCGAGTTTGTTTCTGCCCCCTATTCCACAAAGGTATCTGAGCACTGAAGAAGGGGTTTGATAAAGGTACCTCATTTAGGGCAGAATGCTCTAAAATTTTTCACTCTCTGTATATGGCCTAGTTATGGATGTCTGGGTTAATTACTATTTTCTGTAAGAAAAAGCTTCTCTGATTAAGGCTAAGTGATGTATTAATTTATGGGTATAGTAACTATGCCATTAGAAGTCACTTAGTTGCTATGTTTCCTTTTCAGAATAGTAGTTTGATTTTCTTTAAGGCTCATGACCAACCTAGTCTCAGGTTCTTGGCCTCTTTAGCAATTTTATGTATGGGGTCTCATATCACAGAGTGGATCTTAAATCTAAGCACAAAGTGGATGGTTACTCCCACAACATTCATGCCATTATGGCACCAATATATATTGCAGGTAAATCAATAGGCCATGGGGTTTTAGCTAGGTGATATTGATGGTTACTTTCTCTTTCACGAATGTGAAGTATGCAAGAGAGAGGAATGGGAGAGAAGATTCAAGGAAAGAATACAATGAGATAAAACTAATACTAAAGGCCATTTGAGAAGTGTGTGTGTGTGTGTGTGTGTGTGTGTGTGTGTGTGTGTGTGTGTTGTAATATGTATATGGGTATGAGATTGTATTGGGTACATGTAGCTTCTCAGGTGATGCAGACTTCAAGAAAATGACCCTCCCTATTCCAGAAGGCATTCTCCCTCTTGCCAATAACAAACTCCTAAGCTAGGGGTAGGATTTTGTAACCACTTTCCTGATCCAAGCTATGACATGTCCTGCTTAATCTTTTGCAGATCTTGTGCATGCAGTAACTGCCACTCTGGGATTCTATGTGCAACTGCCCTATTGTGTCCAGAAAACATTGTTTTTCAACTAACAGTTGTAATTGATTTAAGGATTCTTATAGATGTGATTCTTAGAAAGAATGTTACATCTGTAATTTTGGGAGGATGCATAAATTGTTCTATTATTCCTATTTAAAGTTTCATTAAAATAGAAGCTGTGGGCCCTCACAGTCTAGTTAGGACTACTTTTATCCTGGTGTTTTTCTTCTAGCCACAGGATAATATCTTTTATGAACATAGAAATTAAAACATTTAAAATATTAAATGGAGGTATTCTTTTTTGTTGTTTTTGTTTATGTTTTTTTTAAAATATTTGTTCATTTTATTCACAAAACATAAAACTTATCCCTTTGTTGAATCTCTTTTCTTTATGATTTTACACAAAGGACCTTGAGATATATCAATTATAAAACGTCAAAAAGAAAACATCTTTAAAATTTACAAACAGGTAATTTATACAAGAGTTCTCTATAAAATCCATCAATGTAAAAAAGACATTGGATACAATGTAAGGCATGTTCAGTTGTCATTAGAATTATTTTTGTTTTGTTGGAGACTTCTCTCTCCTCTGGTCCTGACTTCTCTTTGATTCTCTAGAATGTTCAGGGCATCTGCTAGGCTTTTCCCAGCATCTCTAGGCACCATTCTGACACCTGTTGTCATCTCCTTTATGGCCATAATGCTTTCTACTCCTCTCCCTTGACTTGGAGCGATCTTTTTTTTTTTTTTTTGACATTATCACTGTCCTGATTTTGGGTTCTGTGTTTCTCATTTTCAGAAAAAGAAATCTCTTCTTTCTCGCCACTTCTTTAGCGTGCCATGCTTGTCTTCTGGCTCTCTGTGTGAGCATTGTTCTTAGACTTTTCCAACTCTACTGTAACTATTTTTATGGCTTCTGTCTTCCATGTGCTTTTCTAGGGGATCTTGCCAGTCTGCGTCTCCTGAGATCTGAGTTCCCTGTCTTTCAAACCTTGCTCTCTCAGCCCTCCCTTCCTGGTTTCTTTGGTTCTCCTAGCCTCCTGTCACATGCCTGGTGGGCCCTAGATAACTTATCTACTTCTTCCCCTCTGGCTTTCCTTTGCTTCTTCTTTGTACCTTTAGCTGCGACAGAGCTCTGACTGCCAGAGGAGGAGGAGTCACTTGCTTCACTGGAGGACTCTGAGCTGCTCTTGCCACTCAGCTTCTAAACGCTGACACCATTGCATACACTAGCAAGATTTTGCTGAAAGGACCCAAATATAGCTGTCTCTTGTGAGATGATGCCGGGGCCTAGCAAACGCAGGAGTGGATGTTCACAGTCAGCTATTGGATGTATCACAGGGCTCCCAATGGAGAAGCTAGAGAAAGTACCCAAGGAGCTAAAGGGATCTGCAACCCTATTGTTGGAACAACATGATGTACTAACCAGAACCCCGGAGCTCTTGTCTCTAGCTGCATATGTATCGAAAGATGGCCTAGTCGGCCATCAATGGAAAGAGAGGCCCATTGGACTTGCAAACTTTATATGCCCCAATATAGGGGAATGCCAGGGCCAAAAGAATGGGAATGGGTGGGTAGGGAAGTGGGGGGCGCTATGGGGGACTTTTGGGATAGCATTGGAAATGTAATTGAGGAAAATATGTAATAAAAATATTAAAAATCAAAAAAAAAAAAAGAATCTGAATCAGAGGAATCGGATGCCGAGGAAGACTCTGAAGATGAAGATGTCAGGGCTGTTTTTTTTGCTTCTGGTTTCTGTACTACAATGACTTGGGCGTATTTTTCAGATGTTCTCAAAGTTCATCAGTCAAACCTCCGAGACATGGAAGTGAAGAAGTTGATAGCAAACCCGGTATTTTGTGGGCTGTCTCGGGGCAACCGTCCTTGAAAGAATGGCTGAAGCATTTCATCCTCTAACCTTGCATTCAGTTTAGGAAGACCCATGTAGTCACACAGTTCCTGGAAGAAGATCTTGACAAAAATCCTACTAGATGATGTCCTGTTCTCTTCACTCAGCTTTATACATTTGAGAACACTCCATGGAAGTGAATCTGTGTATGAGGTGAGCAAACATCTTAGCAACATTTCTCAATTTTTTTTTCTCTAAGTGAAGGACGGTGTAGTACTGTTCCTTAAATACACGTTCAAATGATTCAATGTATTCTTTTTGCAATATACAAAACCGCCCAGGTAATAAGCCAAATTTTTTTCATAGGTATTTTGTTGGGCACAGCAATCAAGTATCATGTTTAGGTCTCAGCAAACTCCATTTTCAGCAACTTGTGTGCACATTCTTCAAGATCTAAACTTGACTGAATGGCAAGATTTTTTTTTGGGGGGGGGCATGGTTTCTCTGTGTAGCCTTGGCTGTCCTGGAACTCACTCTGTAGACCAGGTTGGCCTTGAAATCAGAAATCCGCCTGCTTCTGCCTCCCAAATGCTGGGATTAAAGGCATGTGCCACCATGCCTGGCTGAATAGCAAGATTTATTGTAAGGTGAAGTGAGACTAGGTTTATTTCTGTTTTGTCATGAATAGTTACATTTTGCCCTCCTTCCTCTTCTTCTTCTTCCTCTTCTTCCTCCTCCTCATCTTCAATGCTTCCAGCTTCTTGGTCTGTATTTGAATCACTGTCTCCTTAATCAGGGATTTCTTTTTTAATAGCCTTGTTCTTCTCTTCACTTTCATAAAATAAGGATTCGTCTTAAAAACATTAAGAACATGTTCTGGATTGTAGTCATCCTCCAAGGGGTGCATATGTATAAACTGATAGTCCTCTTCCATTAAATCAAGTTCTTCCAGAATAACAGACTGGTCCTTGAATCCATCCTCTGTAGAGCAAACATCACTTTAATCATATACTGAACTCTTCTGTCAATCTCATACTGCTGTAGAATGTTTCATAGGAGTTAAAAGATTGCATTGATTCCCCTTTGTAACACGTGGATTAATTTGAGACCACACTCTTTGAGGAAGCTGATACCACTTCAACACTGTCATTTGTTGGTCTCTCTAGGAGCAAAGTGAGCATCTCCAGGCACAGAACCTCACGTGCCACATTTTGGTTAATAAGATGTGCCACAAATTTTGAGGCAGTCAGGCAAATTTGCCTATCATTCCTTTGATATCCTTCCCAAAAATTAGGAATTAGTCTCTTAAAGATTAATTCTCCAGTCTGTGGGACTTTTGAGTTGATTATTACCACCAAAGCTGCATAAACCTGAGGGAAGATAGGAGAAGCACTTTGAGCTTACAGAACAGGTCTGGACAGCACTCCTCTCCCTCTGACTATGTTCTCTTGAAGGAGCTCTTGAATTTTATTGGATATATTGACCTTGTTGATATGACCATTGATTGATTTCTTCAGAGCATCCAAAATCATCCTACGGTACACTAAGATGTTTTTATCTACAATCTGTTCCTGCATCATCCTGAGCTTTGAGGGAGGAATGTGTGCTCCCCCAGTGCAAGTGAGCAGCAGCAGCTCCTCCTCCTCCCCCTCCTGTTCCTCCTCCTCCTCTTCTTTCTCTTCTTGTTTCTCCTACTCTTCTTCTTCCTCCTTCTCCTCTTCCTCCCCCCTCTTCTTCTTCAATATAGGTTCTTCCTGAGTAGAACTCTGGGATATTCCTTGCAGTCTGGGCTCCTTCCTTCAGGAGATGGGGATTTCTGGGACCATTTCGATTCTATGCTGTGATCATAAGATTATCCTCTTTTAGAATGCTCATAGTCTGACTAGCTCTAATCAGAGTAGTCTCTGTCCCCCGGGTGGCATTCTTGTTCTTTATATCTGTCTTCTGGGGAGGCACTCCAGTGGTATGAATTGTGGCTCTCCCTTCTGTTTTGACCAGAGGACTGTTTCATGTGTGCCACACTACTTTTTATTTTCTGCTGGCATCTGACCCAATAAACCAGATGCCTCGGGTTCAGGGTTCATTCAAGTGATACTCACTCAATGGTCTGAGTTCCTTGACAGTTTTTTTCCTGTCTCCACATGTCACCTAAAACTCTACTATGCTTCTGTCACACTAGAAGTGCCAAATGGTGGTGTTCTATAGCCAGTCCCAAAGGAAATAGCTTTTTCAATGCAAAAACAATCTTCCATGGCAGATTGAAAATATAGCAATAACCTTGAAGAAGTCAAGATCAAGTATTATAAAACAGTAGGACACTAGCTTAGCATGTACACAAGGCCCCATGTTCAATCCCAAGTACTTCAATAGGAAAACCATGAAACTATTATAATGGAAATGTATTTTTCATATATATGTAATGGATTTGGTTTTGATATTTATTTAAAAAACAGGAAAAATGATAGCTACTGGCTGCTTTCATGAGCATATTTGCGGCTGATAGTGAAATTCAGCAAACTAGTATTTCCTTGACAGTATTAAAACATTACACTATCAGAAGCGTTACTCTGAGAAGCAGAAGTAAATGGGATTTTTTTCCTACTTTTCTGCATTTAAATGCTTAACTTAGGATATCAAAGTGTTTCTAATATATATCTGCAAGTACTTATCTTCTAAAATGAGTTAAAAGCGTAATGCTGAAACTACAATAACAACAAAAAGGAGGTACATTCTTCATTCAGTGAAGCTAAAATTAGTTGTAAGAAATGAAAATTGCAGTTGCCCTGGAAAATAGGAAAATTAACACATGCAAAGAAAATGTTAAAAGAAAATTGGCCTGTTTAGGGAACCTGGGGATGTTTTGTTGTAAGGTCAGCTATCAACAGGACTTTTACACAGCAGCAGAAATAAGTGTTAGAAATGATTGCTACTATTGGAGAAAAAAATGTCATGGCCCAGTCACATCCTGTGTTTTGTACCTTATTAACATCAAAACCTCAAAATATGTCCAAGAGCTCATTTCTGCAAAAACAGCTACTTTTAGGGTCCTTAGAGTGTCTTACCAGTTTGAAAGAGAAATGTTAAGTGGTGGATGTAAACAGACACTGATCAAAATGACTTTGTCTCCCTTTTTGTGGAGGAGTGTTCAGCCACTTAGCCTGATTATTTATACTGAAAATTTTAACTGTTGCCTTTTATCCATGAAGTAGTGATGAAATACCAGGAATAGTGTATCATTTTAATAAAATTTATTTTTAATCAAATCCCCCAAATTAAAAAAAAAAGAGTTTTGTGCTTTGAAGTGGTACCTGTGTGACTGTTTCTAAATGGTGGCTAGATTTCTTTTTGAAGTTGTTTTAACCTTGACAGACAGCACTCTGTCATGCCCTTTGCCAATGCTTTGTAATGCTCTAATGAAATAGCCAACTAACTTATGACCCTACACTTGACATAAACATGCCTCTATTAAGAATAGTTTTGCCAAGGGGTGGGAGGAGAAAGGGATATTTTCATGCTAATATAATTATGGTTATTCCACTAAATTGTATACTGGGTATATTTTGTTCTTCATTGAAATTTTATTTTGCGTTAACTTACTGTGTAATCCCTTTTAGCAATTCTGTATCTCATTTCACAGGTACTACCTCTGAAACATATTATCTCCTTAAAACCATATCAGATTGTAATGTGGATTTTTTTTTTTTTAGTTTTTCTTTAAACTTTTATAGATGCAATAAATGATTTCCAACTAACAGATCTCTCTTATGAAGTTCATTTTTCTTTGTGTTGTATTTTTCCTCTTAAAAGTGAATTATTTCTTCCCTCTGATAAGGTTCTGATAAGGAGATGAATAATAGGGTGTTTGGGGTTCAAAGAAGGGAGAACATATAATGTTCAAGTGAAAATTTGGTCACTGTCTTAAGTTCACATGTATATCATTCTAATGAGATTTACATAAGTACGTACAAATCCAGAAAATGCAGGAATCAATGAGACAGGATCTTTGTTGTCCTGGATATCTTCAAACTTGCAGCAATCACATGTTTTGTTATCTCAAATTCTGGGATTATAGTCACTCAAGCATTCCTAGTAAAATGTAATAGATTGTAAGAATACAAACACAAGATGTTATACCTTTAAAAAGTAATTACTATTTCAAGCTAGTAAAAGGCTTTTTTCTGCCCACACCTCCAATGCTTGATGTGGTATTAATAATTCTTGTTAGCTTAATTGTATAGCTCACAGCTCTAATACTTAGGGCTCAGCTTTGAATGTCATTTAGATAAGTGTATTTATATGAGAAAAAATCCCTCTGTTGTAGCGTCATAATGCATTTGTGTTCAGAAACTTGTCTTTTAGTCACATAGGATCCGCAGGCAATATAGTCAATCTTACATGTTACTTCAATCAATAAAATGCTGGATGTTGAAGTGGCTATCTTATATAGTCTCTTCTACTACATACCTCTGTGGGAAGTTTACTAGTTGCTATTCATTGGGGATAGTTTGTGATAATCCCTAACAAAAGGTAGAGGTACCTACCAGACATTCATTTGCTTAATAAACTACATTCTTTACAATATTTGAATGAATAACCATGATTCTGACAGTTCTGGGAGTTAGTGATTAAAGTTGAAGACACATAAATAAAGATCCTCTAAACTGTCTTGATAGAATCATTATCATAGATGACAGTAAGTGAATGGTAGGCAGGGGCAAGATGAAGTCAAGATGCTGGATCAACAAGGTGTACAATGTTTAATAGCCAAGTTGAGTAACTGTTTAGATTAATTATTATAAGAATTAAGATGTGAGGGTGTGGGGCTTGAAAGACTGCTTAGCAGTTAAAAGAATGTACTATTGTAGAAGATTGGAATTTGGTTCCAGCACTCATAATAAATTGATCATAATTGTCTGTGGCTCCAGCTATAGGAAATCTGATAAACTCTTCGTAACTCTGTGGACACCCGTACACACATGTACACATTCAAACACATAATTTAAATTAATGTAGAGTCTGTGCAGATGAGAGTGTGGACTACAGAAGCTAACAGTTTCTGGGACAGGCAGAAGCACCTTGGGCACCTTCCCTGCCAGAGGAGAAGTGTCCGCCCCGCCCGGGATGGCTTTTCCAGAGCACCTGAGGGAGCTATCTCTGGTCCAGGATCTCTCAGAGACTAGACTGTGTAGGTGAGAGTGCTGACTACAGAAGCTACACAGCTTCTGGGACAGGCCCTTTTTCGGGCCTTCATCTTCTGCCAGGAGGCAGTTCTGAATGCCAGATATCTGTGCACCTTCACTGCAAGAGGAGAGCTTGCCTGCAGAGAATACTCTGAAGACTGAAACTCAGGAGAGAGCTAGTCTCTCATGTCTGTTGATAGAGGCTAACAGATTCATGGGAGGAACAAGCTCTAACCAGCAACAACTATAACAACTAACTCCAGAGATTACCAGATGGTGAAATGCAAAGGTAAGAATCTTACTAACAGAAAGCAAGACCACTCACCATCATTAGATCCCAGCACTCCCACCTCAGCCAGTCCTGGATACCCCAACACACCTGAAAAGCTAGACCCGTATTTAAAAGCATATCCCATGATGATGGTAGAGGACATCAAGGACTTTAATAACTCACTTAATGACACACAGGAGAACACTGATAAAGAGGTACAAGTCCTTAAAGAAAAACAGTAAAACACAACCAAACAGTCCTTAAAGAAAAACAGGAAAGCACATCCAAACAGGTGATGGAAATGAACAAAACCATACTAGACCTAAAAAGGGAAGTAGACACAATAAAGAAAACCCAAAGTGAGGCAATGCTGGAGATAGAAACCCTAGGAAAGAAATCTGGAATCATAGATGCCAGCATCAGCAACAGAATACAAGAGACAGAGGAGAGAATCTCAGGTGTAGAAGAATCCATAGAGAATATGGGCACAACAATCAAAGAAAATGCAAAATGCAAAAAGATCCTAACCCAAAACATCCAGGAAATCCAGGACACAATGAGAAGACCAAACCTACGGATAATAGGAGTTGATGAGAATGAAGATTTTCAACTTAAAGGGCCAGCAAATATCTTCAACAAAATTATAAAAGAAAACTCTCTAAACCTAAAGAAAGAGATGCCCATGAACATACAAGACGCCTATAGAACTCCATATAGACTGTACCAGAAAAGAAATTCCTCCTGACACATAATAATCAGAACAACAAATGCACTAAATAAAGATAGAATATTAAAAGCAGTAAGGAAAAAAGGTCAAGTAACATATAAAGGCAGGCCTATCAGAATTACACCAGACTTTTCTTTTTTCTTTGTTTGTTTGTTTTTTTGTTTTGTTTTTTGTTTGTTTGTTTGTTTGTTTGTTTTTAGAGGAAAATAAAACTACTTTATTTATTCATTCATCATAGACCAGGTCTCATGTAATCCATGATGGCCCTCAATTCAATCTGGAACCAAGAATAGCCTTGAACTCCTAATACTTCTACCTTTCTGCAGGGATTACAGGTGTAGGACACCTTTCTAGGCAAAGGAAATACTTTTTTGTATCGTCTCAAACATACACCAGATTTTTCACCAGAGATTATGAAAGCCAGAAGATCCTTGACAGATGTTATGCAGACACTAAGAGAACACAAATGCCAGCCCAGGCTACTATATTCAGCCAAACTTTCAATTACCATAGATGGAGAAACCAAAGTATTTCATGACGAAACCAAATTCACACAATATCTTTCCACGAATCCAGCCATTCAAAGGATAATAACAGAAAAAACAAAACAAAACAAAACAACAACAACAACAAAACAAACAATAAAAGGACAGAAACTACACCCTAGAAAAAGCAAGAAAGTAATCCTTCAACAATCCTAAAAGAAGACAGCAACAGGAACAGAATGCCAACTCTAACAACAAAAATAATAGGAAGCAACAATTACTTTTCCTTAATAACTCTTAATATCAATAGACTCAATTCCCCCATAAAAAGACATAGACTAACAGACTGGCTACACAAACAGAACCCAACATTTTGCTGCTTACCGGAAACCCATCTCATGGAAAAAGACACACGCTACCTCAGAATGAAAGGCTGGAAAACAAGTTTCCAAGCAAATGGTCTGAAGAAAAAAGTTGCAGTAGCCATTCTAATATCGAATAAAATTGACTTCCAAACCAAAGTTATCAAAAAAGACAAGGAGGGTGTCTTAGTCCGGGTTTCTATTCCTGCACAAACATCATGACCAAGAAGTAAGTTGGGGAGGAAAGGGTTTATTCGGCTTACACTTCCATACTGCTGTTCATCACCAAAGGAAGTCAGGACTGGAACTCAAGCAGGTCAGAAAGCAGGAGCTGATGCAGAGGCCATGGAGCAATGTTCTTTACTGGCTTGCCTCCCCTGGCTTGCTCAGCCTGCTCTCTTATAGAACCCAAGATTACCAGCCCAGAGATGGTCCCACTCACAAGGGGCCTTTTCCCCTTGATCACTAATTGAGAAAATGCCTTACAGTTGGATCTCATGGAGGCATCTCCTCAACTGAAGCTCCTTTCTCTGTGATAACACCAGCTGTGTCAAATTGACACAAAACTAGCCAGTACAATTGACCCCTTGTCAGCTTGACACACAAACACATCACTAGTAAGCCTCAACCCTTACATTCTTACTCATCCCCAAGATCTAAATAACTTTAAAAGTCCCACAGTCTTTACATAGTCTTAAAATTTCAATCTCTTTAAAATATCCATCTCTTTTAAAATTCAAAGTGTCTTTACAATTAAAAGTCTCTTAACTGTGGACTCCACTAAACACTTTCTTCCTTCAAGAGGGAAAATATCAGGGCACAGTCACCATCAAAAGCAAAAAATCAATTTCCTACCATCCAATGTCTGGGATCCAACTCACAATCTTCTGGGCTCCTCCAAGGGCTTGGGCCACTTCTCCAGCCATGCCCTTTGTAGCACACACGTCGTCCTCTAGGCTCCAGATGCCTGTAATCAATTGCTGCTGCTGCTCTTGGTGGTCATCTCATGGTACTGGCATCTCCAAAACACTGTGTGACCCCTTCAGTCCTGGGCCTTCAATTGCAACTGAGGCTGCACCTTCACCAATGGCCTTCAGTGCCCTCTCACAATGCCGAGCCTCAGCTGCTCTGCATGACCCCTTCATGCCGTCAAAACCAGTACCACCTGGGTGACCCTTACATATTACCAAGTCCCACTGTAGCAAGAGTACAACCTTGGCTATCTCTGGAACACAGCCTCTTTGTGTTTTCAGAAAACACTTCCCAGAAGATGTCACCTCAATGACGCTGGTCTCTTCTTAATCACGGCTAATTTCTTAGCTCCAGCTAACCAGAATCAATAGTCCCAGTAATGCAAAGTTTTTGCTTTAGTAGTTCTGGTATCTTGTTAATCACAGCAGATTCTTCAGCCCCAGCTAACCAGAACTACAGAATCTTCACAATCAAAACAGCAATGGCCCTGAAAAGAGTCTTTAATTTTCCCTCTGAAATTTCACAAGCCAGGCCTCCATCTTCTGCACTGTTCTCAACATTATCTTCCAAGCTCCTACAAAATATCTGACAGAGCTCTTAACAATGAATGGATATTTAAGCCCTAAAGTCCTTCCACAGTCATCCCCAAAACATGGTCAGGTTGTCACAGGAATACCCCACTCTACTGGTACCAATTTGTCTTAGTCAGGGTTTCAATTCCTGCACAAACATCATGACCAAGAAGTAAGTTGGGGAGGAAAGGGTATATTCGGCTTACACTTCCATACTGCTGTTCATCACCAAAGGAAGTCAGGACTGGAACTCAAGCAGGTCAGAAAGCAGGAGCTGATGCAGAGGCCATGGAGCAATGTTCTTTACTGGCTTGCCTCCCCTGGCTTGCTCAGCCTGCTCTCTTATAGAATCCAAGATTACCAGACCAGAGATGGTTCCACTCACAAGGGGCCTTTTCCCCTTGATCACTAATTGAAAAAATGCCTTACAGTTGGATCTCATGGAGGCATCTCCTCAACTGAAGCTCCTATCTCTGTGATAACTCCAGCTGTGCCAAGTTGACACAAAACTAGCCAGTACAGAGGGACACTTCATACTCATCAAAGGTAAAGTCTTCGAAGAGGAACTCTCAATTCTGAATATCTATGCTCCAAATGCAAGGGCAGCCACATTCATTAAAGAAACTTTAGTAAAGCTCAAAGCACACATTGCACCTCCCACAATAATTGTGTGAGACTTCAACACACCACTTTCATCAATTGACAGATTGTGGAAACAGAAACTAAACAGGGACACAGTGAAACTAACAGAAGTTATGAAACAAATGGTTTTAACAGATATCTACAAGACATTTTATCCTAAAACAGCACCTCATTGTACCTTCTCCAAAACTGACCATATAATTGGTCACAAAACAGGCCTCAACAGATACAAAAATATTGAATTTGTCCCATGCATGCAATCAGATCACCATGGACTAAGGCTGCTCTTCAATAACAACATAAATAATAGAAAGAAAACATTCATGTGGAAACTGAACAACACTCTTCTGAATGATACCTTGGTCAAGGAAGGAATAAACACATCATAAAATTCATCCATCCTGACCAAGTAGGTTTCATTCCAGTGATGAAGGGATGGTTTAATATGCGGAAATCCATCAACATAATCCACTATATGAACAAATTAAAAAACAAAACCACATGATCATTTCATTAGAGGCAGAGAAAGCACTTGACAAAATCCAACACCCTTTTTGATAAAAGTCTTGGAAGGATCAGGAATTCGAGGCCAATACCTAAATATGATAAAAGCAAACTACAGCCAACCAGTAGCCAACATCAAAGTAAATGGAGAGAAGCTGGAAGCAATCCCACTAAAATCAGGGACTAGACAAGGCTGCCCACTTTTGTCCTACCTATTCAACATAGTACTTGTAAATCTAGCCAGAGCAATTCAACAACAAAAGGAGATCAAGAGGATACAGGAAGAAGTCAAAATATCACTTTTTGCAGATGATATGATAGTATATATATATATATATATATATAACCCTAAAAATTTCACCAGAGAAATCCTAAACCTGATAAACAACTTCAGTAAAGTATCTGGATATAAAATTAACTCAAACAAGTCAATGATCTTTCTCTACACAAAGGATAAACAGGCTGAGAAAGAAATTAGGGAAACAGCACCCTTCTCAATAGTCACAAATAATATATAATACCTTGGCTTGACTCTAACTAAGAAAGTGAAAGATCTGTATTGTAAGAACTTCAAGTCTCTGAAAAAAGAAATTAAAGAAGATCTCAGAAAATGGAAAGATCTCCCATGGTCATGGATTGGCAGGATCAATATAGTAAAACTATCTATCTTGCCAAAAGCAATCTATAGATTCAATGTAATCCCCATCAAAATTCCAACTCAATTCTTCAACAAATTAGAAAGGGCAATTTGCAAATTCACCTGGAATAACAAAAAACCTAGGAGAGCAAAAATTCTTCTAAATGATAAAAGAACTTCTGGTGGAATCACCATGCCTGACCTAAAGCTGTATTACAGAGCAATTGTGATAAAAATTGCATGGTACTGGTATAGTGACAGACAAGTAGACCAATGGAATAGAATTGTAGACCCAGAAATGAAACCACACAACTATGGTCACTTGATCTTTGACAAGGGAGCAAAACCACCCAGTGGAAAAGAGGCAGCATTTTCAAGAAATGGTACTGGCACAACAGGCAGTTATTATGTAGAAGAATGCGAATTGATCCATTTCTATCTCCTTGTACTAAGGTCAAATCTAAGTGGATCAAGGAACTCCACATAAAACCAGAGACACTGAAATTTATAGAGGAGAAAGTGGGAAAAAGCCTCGAAAATATGGGAACAGGGGAAAAATTCATGAATAGAACATCAATGGCTAGTGCTGTAAGATCGAGAATTAACAAATGGGACCTCATAAAATTACAAAGCTTCTGTAAGGCAAACGACACTGTCAATAAGACAAAAAGGCCACCAACAGATTGGAAAAGGATCTTTATCAATCCTAAATCAGATAGGGAACTACTATCCAATATTTATAGAGAACTCAAGGAGATTGACTTCAGAAAATCAAATAACCCCATTAAAAAATGGGACCCAGATCTAAATAAAGAATTCTCACCTGAGGAATACTGAATGGCTGAGAAGCACCTGAAAATAATTTTCAGCATCCCTAATCATCAGGGAAATGCAAATCAAAGCAACCCTGAGATTCCACCTCACACCAGTCAGAATGGCTAAGATCAAAAATTTAGGTGACAGCAGATACTGGCGAGGATGTGGAGAAAGAGGAAGCTCCTCCATTGTTGGTGGGATTGTAAGCTGATACAACCTCTCTTGAAGTCAGTCTGGCAGTTCCTCAGAAAATTGGACATAGTACTACCAGAGGATCCCGAAATACCTCTCCTGTGAATATATCCAGAAGATGTTCCAACTGGTAAGAAGGACACATGCTCCACTATGTATATTGCAGCCTTATTTATAATAGTGGGAATTTGGAAAGAACCCAGATGTCACTCAACAGAGCAATGGATACAGAAAATGTGGTATATTTACACAATGGAGTACTACTCAGCTATTAAAAAAATGAATTTATGAAATTCCTAGGCAAATGGATGGACCTGGAGGGCATCATCCTGAGTGAGGTAACCCAATCACCAAAGAACTCACATGATATGTACTCACTGATATGTCGTTATTAGCCCAGAAACTTAGAATACCCAAGATACAGGATACAATTTGCAAAACACATGAAACTAAAGAAGAACGAAGAACAAAGTGTGGACACTTTGCTCTGTCTTAGAATTGGGAACAAAACCCCCATGGAAGGAGATACAGAGACAATGTTTGGAGCTTAGACAAAAGGATGGACCATCTAGAGACTGCCATACCTGTGGATCCATCCCATAATCAGCCTCCAAACGCTGACACCATTGCATACACCAGCAAGATTTTGCTGAAAGGACCCTGATATAGTTGTCTCTTGTGAGGCTATGCCAGGGCCTGACAAACACAGAAGTGGATGCTCACAGTCAGCTATTGGATGGAACACAGGGCCCCTATTTGAGGAGCTACAGACAGTACCCAAGGAGGTAAAGGCATCTGCAACCCTATAGGTCGAACAACAATATGAACTAACCAATACCCCGGAGCTCATGTCTCTAGCTGCATATGTATCAGAAGATGGCCTAGTTGGCCATCATTGGGAAGAGAGGCCCCTTGGTCTTGCAAACTTTATATGGCTCAGTACAGGGGAAAGTCAGGGCCAAGAATTGGGAGTGGGTTGGTAGGGGAGTGTAGGAGGGAGGGTCTGGGGTACTTTTGTGATAGCATTTTAAAGGTAAATGAAGAAAATACCTAATTAAAAAAAAACAATGTAAAAGGCTGGAGAGATGTCTCAGTGGTTAATAGCACTTACTGTTCTTACAGATGGCCTAGATATAGTTTCTAGCACTCACATGGTGGCTCACAACCATATGTAACTCTATTTCCAGAGTATCTAACTCCTTCCAGCCTCCTTGGGCCCCAGTATGCATGTGGTAATAAATATAACACACACACACACACACACACACACACACACACACACACACACATATATACATATATATATATTATTTAATATTTAAAACTATATTTTTAATTTCAGGAATGTTATGAGTTGTTTGACCTGTCTGTATAGCAGACAGAATAATGATAGTATCTATTGCTAATGAGAATGTGATAACCTGCCATACCGTGCTTATCACAATGCTTCATAACGCAAAGTATTTAGGATACCAATACTATTATTATTGCTCTCCAAGAACAAAAGGTTTGGAGGAGAGATGAAGAAACTCAAGAACTTTACTTAAGAATTTGGCCCTCCTGTCTCAAGTCTCTGTTCACTGATATTGGATCCCATTCTCCCACTACTGGAACTGCCTGCTTGGGCATCAGTGGGAGAGAATGTGCCTAGACCTGCTGAAACTATATGCCCCAGGGTGAGATGGAACTCAAGGGGTCTCCCCTTCTCTGAGGAAAAAGGGAGGGGTAATGGGAGAGAGATTTGTAAGGGTGGGGACTGGGAACAAAGACGGGGGTACTTTGATTGGGATGTAAAGTGAATAAAAATAAATAAAACTAATAAAAAATAAATTGTCCCTGGGTAGAGATGGATCCAAAACAATCCAAAAGCTTCATCTACATATAGAATATGACTAGTGCAGCTGCTACACTCAAACTGTAATGTGCTTTTCTTAGGGGGTCTTTGGTGTTCTCCTTACCAAAGAACTACTAGACTCTAGCATTTCCTCTAGCAGCTAGAGGAATGGGCTAAATGGATTCCTTCCTTTGCACTGAATGAAGTATTAATGCCATGTAACATATTTTATCCACTTTTACTGCCATTATCTATAGGTACCTTTACATATTTCATAAAATTGCATGAATTAGATTCACAGTAGAAAATCTATTTATTTAAAACTTCAATTCACTTTATCAAAATGTTGCTCTCTAATGTATTTGTAAATTATGGAAGATTTCTGAAACTGTTTTTTTTTAATGACTTACAGAAATTTCAGTGCAGTTGTTTTGTTCTACTTCATTCTGTTTCCTACTAGGTAAAATTTGCCCTGTAATTACTGCTCCTAAAGCAGACTAGCATCCTTTCTTCAAGCATGTTTCATTTATCATGGGGATCTGCATCATTGCTTTCATAAGTACAGTTTTGGTACTTGCATGCTTTCCTCCTATTTTATTCATGAACACACACTTTGCATACTATTTCAAATACTTTGTTCACTCCTATATGAGAAATTATATAACTCTATCTCTACTGATGCAGTAAGTCAGAGGAAGGGGTCACTTGACCTTTTGTAAAGTCTGTTTAGTGCACACAAAGCTACTTTTCTAAACATAAAAGAGGCTCTAGACTAATTAAATATTTTAAGGGATTTATTCTCATTTAACTTCATAACTTTTGTTCCTTCTATTTTCAGATAATTATCAGGTATATTAATTGGAAAAACAATAACAAAAGGTTAAGAAACCCCAAGTTCATTTGAAATAAACATTGATCTAGTTGAATACAAATGATCACTAAACACCTGTAAGGAAAACAAGAGTTCAGCGGAATAAATTTAGAATACCTTAGAACAAAGACATCATTTGAAATGCAATCAAAGTAGCACTCACAAATTAATGCTTCAAATTGCCTTGGCTTAATTCTTGTTTCTCCCTTTGTTTTTAATGATGCAAACATTTTTACTAGAAAGTGATGAAAGTTTTAACTGTAGAAAATTTTTTTATTGTAAATGCTATCCATCAACCTATCATTTGTCCAACAAGAAACCATATACTCTAATATTATATAACAACAAAAAGCATTAGAACACTAAGCATGATGCTTCATGCCTATAATCTCAGTATTGTAGGCTGGGGCAGGAAGATTGTTCTAAGTTTAAGGCTGGCCTATTAGGCCAGTCAAGTTACAGGGTTTATATTTGTCTTGAGAATAAAAAAGGAAAGAAAGAAAAGAAAAGGGAGGAAGGAAAGGAAAGGAAAGGAAAGGAAAGGAAAGGAAAGGAAAGGAAAGGAAAGGAAAGGAAAGGAAAGGAAAGGAAAGGAAAGGAAAGGAAAGGAAAGGAAAGGAAAGGAAAGAAAGAAAGAAAGAAAGAAAGAAAGAAAGAAAGAAAGAAAGAAAGAAAGAATAAAGAAAGGAAAATCAAAGAAAACAGGCTGGGGCTTGGGCAGTGTTGACATGTCTACTGTTGCATGAACTCTTTCCGGGAAGATATAAAGAAATATCTACTGATTTCACATGAAGCACTAATAGTAACCCTAGGTAACGGTTCTATCCATGTGTACTTTGACAAACCAGTGCATTTATTGGGCTTACTCACAGAAACTTGGATGCCCTAGTTTGCTTTCTGTTAATGTCATAAACACCATTACAAAATCAGATTGGTGGGGCAGTACTTCTTATACCTTAGAGTCTATCATGCAGAATAGGAACTCAAAGCAAGAACCTGGAAGTAGGAACTGAAGCAGACTCCAAGAAGGAACAAGGATTACTGGTTTACTCTCCATTTCTTGCTGAGCCTGAGCTTTCTTATACAGCCCAGGACTGTTTAAGTATAGGGTACATTATTTATAACTTTATTGAGTTGGGCCTTCCCACATCAACTATCAATTAAGAAAATGTCCCACACTCATGTCTGCAGGCCAATCTGATAGAAGCAATCCTTCAACTGAAGATCCCTCTTCACAAATGACAGTAGTTTGTACTAAGTTGACAAAAATTAATAACCAGCATATAGGAAAGGGATTATTTGCAGGAGCATAAGCCATTGCAAAACAACTGTATTCCTGAAAATTCTTACCCCAGTATAGGTGACTTCCCCATAGCTTCATAGATGGAGCCCTAACATCAGTTAACCATCCACATTGATATACTCTATCAATTCCCAATACCATGGACAGCATGTGCATCTGGGACAGAATTGCACATTACTTGGGGAAGTATGTAGGAAGAAGTAACTATGACCTAATGTGAGAATTTGAACACACTATAAAATTCTTTAAGCTCCAGTTTCTTAATCTATAAAATGGTAATAAATATACCTACTCTGGAAGCCTATAACTCCAACTATGGATATAAAAGAAACTGGTTGTAAGAAAACTGTATAGCTTAAAAGACACTTTGAAATGTAACAGATTAAAACTATTCCAATTAACCTATGAATTCAAAACTATTGGGCTTTGAGTCCACAAAGAAAGGAATATATTCTCCAGTCTCCTGGAGTTTGCCATAACTTAAAAAAGTATCTTTAACTACATAAAATTAAACATGTAAAACAGCATACAATTGGACAAAGTATATCATAGACTGATTGCTAAAAGAACAGTGGGGAGCTAGTGGAAGGGAAAAACAATGTTTTATGTAAAATATAATTTTGAATTGGTTTGGATCCAAATACAACTACTCAGACAATTAAATTTCTGATGTCCACAAAGAGGGGATATGAATTAAACTTATGATTCTCTTCACAGTTTTAAAAGTAGTTTCTATGTATTTTGCAAATTGTATCTTGGGTATTCTATGTTTCTGGGTTAACATCTGCTTATCAGTGAATGCATATCAAGTGTGTTCTTTTGTGATTGGATTACCTCACTCAGGATGATATCCTCCAGATACATCTATGTGTCTAAGAATTTCATAAATTCATTGTTTTTAATAGCTGAGTAGTAAGTACTCCATTGTGTAAATGTACTACATTTTCTGTATCCATTCCTCTGTTGGGGGATATTTGGGTTCTTTCCAGCTTCTGGCGATTATAAATAAGGCTGCTATGAACATAGTGGAACATGTTACTAGCTTTTCTTAGGGCCATAATATCCATTATATATTCATCACTTGACTACTATTTCATTCTTACCTGTTCATAGTTTACATCTATGTACATTTATTTAGTACTTATTGAATTCATATTATGTACCAGCTATAGATCTGGGTGCTAGGTTCTGTGATCCCTTGGAATGCTTAATTATGGCTCTTTGTTTAGGTCCATACAATATTAATACTGATAAATATCTTAGTGTTTCTCTAGATCAAGTTTGTCAGGATTATACCAAGAAAATAAAATGGTAGCTAAAGAGATGATAATAGCATCTTCCCAAGTTCTCCCAGATAATAGATGTTGAAATTATGACTGGACTCTATCTTAGGTTTCCCCTACCAGGTTCCTGTATTTCCCATTATACTAAATCATAGTACTTTATTTTTCTGAGCATATATATGTATATATCTTTAAAATAATGATATTCAAAGCTAAACTTAACAACAATTAATGGGAAAAAAGGGACCATGATTTGAAAAAGAGCAAGGAGAGAAATAGGGGGATTGGTGAAAGGAAATGAAAGAGGGAAATATCACAATCTCAAATATAAAATAAATAATTTATAAAATGATTATGCAGGTCTTGTTTAGACAGCCATATTGTTGAGATGTCATGGGTACAGTTTTCCTGCCATGCCAAAGATACTATCTTCACACATACATATTGATGTTTTTGCCTTTTATAATCTTTCTGCACCTCTTCTGAAATATTCCCTGAGCCTTATGTAGAGGGGAATTTTGATGTATCCAATGGAGATGGACACCACATAGTCAGTTTTCTGAGCATTATATCTAGTTGTGGCTTTCTGTCTGGTTTCTGCTGCAAAAATGAATCCTTTTGGGGGAAGGTTGAGAGCTACACTTAGCTGTGATTATAAGGTGAGTATTTAAAATGAACATAGAAATTATATTGGTTTAGGGAAGTGGCAGTAGAAGATTTAACTCTAGGTTCCATGGCTTCCCAACCTGATGTTACAGTGCATGGTATGGATTATCTCCTATTAAGTGGGCCGTATCTATATGAAACAACTGGTTGTTACCACCAAGATATAAGTGTTGTACAATTCTATTAAATGCAACATTTACTGACTAGAGTTGTAGCTTACTGATAGAGCACTTGGATATCAAAATATCTGTGCTTATCATTTTTGTGGTCCATAGGTATCACAACTAGTACTATGAAAGCTAGTCCTTAGAGTAGAGCTTTCATACCATACCTAGGTGGATTCTTCTAAGTCCTGTGTAACAAGGCAACAAGAAAAGCTGTATTAGGGTTCTCTAGAGTCACAGAATCTATCAATAGTCTCAATATAGTAAAAGAATCTGTTGTGATGACTTACAGTCTACAGTCCAACTCCCCAACAATTGTCAGCTGTGAATGGGGAAGTCCAAGGATCTAGTAGTTGCTCAGTCCCACAAGGCTAGTTGTTTACTTGGTCTTTTGTAAGAGTTAGATTCCAACAGATGTGCTGGCAAGTAAATGCAAGCAGGTGAAGAAGAACGAATTTTCCTTCTTCCAATGAAGATCTGCAGCAGAAGACATGGCCCATAATAAGGGTGTATACCACCAAGCCTGGATCTGGGACTTGTGTTGTCTCAGGCTGACCCTGAACTCAGAGATCTTCTTGTCTTAGTCTCCTGTGATTAAAGTCATGTATTATTTTGCCTGGGCCTAAGCTTTTAGTAGCCACTATGCCTCAAGATCTCCATGCCGAGATCCAGGTCACAAACTTGTGTCTCCCAGAACTCAGGACCTCTGGAGAGAAGTCAGTGCTCTTAACCGCTGAGCCATCTCTCCAGCCCCATAAAACTAATTTCATTGCTACTTCATAGCTGTAATTTTGCTAGTACACTCATAATGTGTTTATTTTTTTTAATAGAAGTTTGCCAAAGGGGGCGCTACCCACAGTTTGTGATCCACTGATCTGGGGGATGAGGCTATGGATCAGATTTAATTTTGGATCATTAGCACCTACATAAAAAACCAATAATCCAGATGCAGCAAGTGCCTGTGATCTCAGCTCCAAGGAGGCAGAGAGAGGTAGAGCTCTGGAGCTCATTAGCCATTTAGCCTAGTGGAATTGATAAGCTCCTTGTTCAATGGAAGCTCCTAGCTCAAAAAATAGGGATAGTGGTTAACCTGAAATTGTCCTCTGATCTCCACATTTGTACACATGTGTGTGAGTGCACTAGCCCAAATGGAATATCCTTTTAACAGTGATAAACTGTGTCCTCTGAGAAGCTTTGGTTATTATTGGTAATGTGTGAATCGGTTACTAACAATGTTAGTTATGTAATGTTTATAACTCTGGAGAGGGTAAGAAATTGTACTAGGAGCCCCTGTGTTGTGGCTTTATAATATATGAATACTTCTTTGATTATACTTTATATTTAAGTATCTGTGAGGCAGGAGACTTAGAATTTGTTTGACTTTAAGGTGGACACTTTTAAATACCTATGTCAATAGGTTATATTACATTTGTACATGGAAGCATTAGTTGGCCAAGTTATCTTGTGCTAAGATAACTTGTGCCTGATGCTTGAACTTACTTTCTTCTATATGACATTTCTTTACTATGGGCATCCTGGCTGAGGGATAGAAGGTAGAAATAATTTCTCATGTACCATCACATAGTAGTTAGTATTGCCCAGTTCATACTCTGTGGACACCTATTACTATTCATTCCATTAATCCCATAAAATTTTTTGGTAGACCCAGTATCATAGCAAAGAGAACATCAGCCACGGCCCTAGCACTTGATAGGGTTCTAAAGGCAGAAAAGGCAATTCTGTCAGGCAGGTGACATATATCAGTAGGCCTTGGTTCAATTCCATTGTAGTAAGAATGCCTCAATAGCAATCCCAAGATAATTGTTTTTATGGCCCAAGGCACAGTGGTCAGCTGTATATGGAGTGCTATGTGCTCAAGGCCTGTGTGAGCCTCCCTTGGTGAGAATGCTGGATAAGCAGCAATTGGCTTTCTTAATGTTTGATGGCATGAGATCAAAAGAGGCCATTTCTTTGGTAGGAACCTTTGAAGCAAATAATGACCATTATGTGTGGTCAAAAGATTTTTGGATACAGGACTGTCAAGTTTTACTTGACAGCACTAGTTACAATGACCATTGATCCCCCTTTAAAAAAAAATAAGTAAACTCTGTAAAGGAATAAGCTGTCTTCAAAACTCAGAAGTTTCTGAAAGATGTTAGATTTGAATGCCTATGGTGGGAGTGACAGATGAATCACTAGTATGGTATGCTACCTGTGTTCTTTTAGAAAAGTTGATTTTACCCAAAAGTTAGGTATATATACTTTGTGATTGCAACACTGCTGCTGTACTTCATGGATGGACTGAAAAAGTATGAAAGGTACCTTTGCAGTCTGTAGTAGTGTGACTCAGAAGGAGTGTTAAAAGGAACACTGAACAGAGCAGGCTAGCAAAAGATATCAGAACATATTTGCTGCTTATTAGCTGAAGAGAACCATTAATTTTAGGAGCATTGGTTCTAGGTAGTTAGAATTTAGGGCACTGACCTATATACCCAGTCTCCACATAAACCACTATTTTGGTAGTTTGAGATAGGTTTTCTTGTAGCCTAGGCTGATCTGAGACTTGCTATATAACCTAGGAACACATTGAACTCATGGTCCTCCTTTTTCTACTTCCCAGGTTCTTGAAATCACAACCTGCCTAAACCCTTTTGTCAGTTTTGTTTGTTTGTTTGTTTGCTTGTTTTGTGGACATAGGTGCTTATGTGACCAAAGTTGGCCTCAAATTTTCTACAATGCTCCTTCCTCTATCTCTCAAGAAAAGGTGATTTATAAGTATGAGATACCATAGTATGCTCTTTGTGTCTATATTAGTTACGGTGTCTATAGTTTTTGTGTCTATATTTACTGAACATTTAACGATTATTGGAGCAAATGTCTTTAAATGGAATGGGATGCCCAGGTGCTCTAATTTGATCCTTCCTATAATTAGTTTCATGAACTTTGTGAGTTGATGCAGTTACAAACTTATAGCTGTAATGTCTTGAAGAGGCTCAAAGACCAGTTAGCACTAAAATTATCTTGTTAAATAACTTCTTAGTTATAAAGTTCATTTATTTTGAGGTTGAAAATCATGATGTCTGCCATTGAACTCCTGGTTTAAACTGATATACCTTCAGCCTGCTAAGTAGCTGGCCCTATGGACAGCATGAGCAAACCCAACTTTCTTCAGAAATTAGTGTGGTCATTTAGTTCAGTTACTTATAAAATTATACACTTATCCACAATATATTTAATTATAATATGTATATGTGATTTATTTTATGTAGTATTTATAAATTAATAAGTAACCTAAGGCTCTGACCTAGGTTAGACCTAGTGCTTGAAATTAGCATTCAGTTCCCTTTCCATTTTGTACAATGTAGTAAGCTGAAGCAGCAGTGTGGGTAGGGATGGTGTGATGGTTTGTATATGTTTGGCCATGGGAGTGGAACAATTAGGTGGTGTGGTCTTATTGGAATAAGTGTGGTCTTGTTAGAGTAGGCGTGACACCGTGGGCATGGGCTTTATGACCCACAGCCTAGCTGCCTGGAAGTCAGTCTTCTCCTAGCTGCCTTCAGATAAAGATGAAGATTCTTAGCTCATCCAGCACCATGTCTGCCTAGAAGCTGCCATGTTCCCACCTTGATGATAATCGACTGATCCTCTGAACCTGTAAGCCTGCCCTTATTAAATGTTGTCCTTATAAGAGTTGCCTTGGTCATGGCATCTGTTTACAGTAGTAAAACCCTAAGAGAGGTGCTGGGTTTAGGAGCTACCTTCTCTGACAGCAATTGCCCTTTGTCCATTGTTATAATAGTCCTCGTCTTGGTCTGGGCAGGCACATTTAGATCAAGGAAGGCAGCATCATTTGTGAGACCTCCTGCATGCTCTGCAGAGCCCAGTGATGTTGGACAGGAATTTTAAAAATTCTATAGCTTGCTAACTTCAACAGTCCTCTCAGTGAGTGTGTAGGGAAGAAATCATCATTAATGTAATGACATAGCTTTATCACTGGATAAAAGCAGATGTCCTCAATAATTGTGTCTGATGACAAAGGTTCAGACTATACATCATGGACAGCCTAGATAAGTTGGGCTGTCTCTTTGGAGATGCAGCAAACTGCAACAGGAAAACTGTTAAAAGACGCACTGAACCAAGAAGGTTAGAAAAATTTATAAAAGGAAGATATTTACTAATTTGAATGAAGCCACTAATGCCAGTGATATTGGATATTGGGTACAGACTCCTCCATGCATGCCACCAGTCAGAAAAGGCACTATTTGCTGTGTTTATATAGGTAGGCATGCATGTAAATGGAGAATTTGTTGGGATAATCAACCTTTATTCAAACTTTTATTAGTTTTAAACTAGTAAACTAAAGAAACATGGCTTAATTTACATTTATTTACATGATTAACTGAAAGATTGTGAGATCTTATTTTATTAAGTCAGTTTGTAAGTGGTCAACTTGTATTATTTTTCACTCATATTTGCTCTCCAGAGAACATTTCTCAGCAGTATGTATCCAAACAGTGCAATTTACTTAAGACAGGCAGGACTGTGCATTCTCAATGTATCATATTTAATTATAACAACTTTCAGAGGAAGCATAGGCTTTACATTAAGCCTGGGTGTAACTATAATCTGAACCTCAAGAAGACTGACCTCATTGATAGTGTAGCTGAATAATAACGGCTCTGATACATTGAGAAAACATCACTGATGCTTTTTAAATTTCTTTCTGCTTCACGAAAGCATTACTATATAATTTAATATACAGATTGTGACTTTCCTGCTGAATCCAAGTATGAAATTTCTTTAAAAGTTACTTCTGGGGGCTGGAGAGATGGCTCAGTGGTTAAGAACACTGACTGCTCTTCTGAAGGTCCTGAGTTCAAATCCCAGCAACCACATTGTGGCTCACAACCATCCGTAATGAGATCTGACTCCTTGTTCTGGTGCATCTGAAGACAGCTACAGTGTACATAGATATAATAATAAATAAATCTTTAAAAAGTTACTTCTGCAGTATGGCTATGAAGATAATCTATCATGTGTTGCTATTAAAACGCTGTATGCCTATATTGCCTTCCCATTTGTATTTTCTAGTGGTTTGTTTATTGTAAAAGAAGTGCAGTGAAACCTCCAAACTACACCACTCGGTGAGTAGAAAAAGTGTCTTAGTCAAGGTTCTCTCGAGTCACAGAACTTGAGGAATGTCTCTCTATATTGAGGGAATTTATTGTGATGATTTACAGTCTACAGTGCAACTAACCTAACAATGGTCAGCTGTGAATTGAAAGTCCAAGAATCTAGTAGTTGCTATCCCATAAGGATAGGTGTTACAGCTGGTCTCCTGTAGAAGTACGTTCCAACAGATGTGCTGGCAAGTTCAAGCAGGCAAAGAAGAGCTATGTCCTCATATAGGCCTCCAGCAGAAGGTGTAGCCCAGATTAAAGGTGTGTACCACACCTGGATCTGGGACTTGCTTTATTCCAGGCTGACTTTGAATTTAGAGATCTCCTTGCCTTAGTCTCCTGGGATTAAAGCCTAAGTATTTCATGGCCACTATGCCTCAAGATCTCCATGCCAAGATCTAGGTCAGAAACTTGTGTCTTCCAGCCTCAAGATCTAGATCAGAGGTGAGCCCTTCAATTCTGGGTTGTAGCTCATTCCAGATATAGTCAAGTTGATAACCAGGAATAGCCATTACGAAGAGTTTGCTGGGGGTGGGTGGGGGATTTCAAGGCTACCTCATGAGGGTAGAAGTCAGCAGCTCTGTGGGAAAGCAATTGCAATTTTTGTGAGAGTCAATTTTGGTGGGAGACTAAGCTGATAGAGGCAGTTTGGATTAGTCTGTAACTACATCCATTTAAATTGTGGCAGTTGCCCATTGAGACAGAGGAGAATGGTATTATTGAAAAACACAAATGTACACCACTTGATTTTTGAGGAATTCTGAGCTTAAGTTTGTCTTTATCTGATAAGAACATTCTGTTTACCTGATAAGGATCTAGCTTGACATAGCTAAAACAATCCTGTATAATTCAAGAACTTTTGGAGGTATCATCATCCCTGGTTTCAAGTGCTACGAGAGAGTAATTACTAATAAAAACTGCATGGTATTGGCATAAAAACAGACATGTTGATTAATGGAATAGAAATGAAGACCCAGAAATAAAGTCACACAGCTATGGACAATTGATATTTGATAAAGCAGTTAAAATTAGACCATGGAAAAAAGAAAGCATCTTCAACAAATGGTGTTGGTCTAACTGGATGTCTGCATGTAGAAGAATGGAAATAGATCCATATCTATCACCTTGTACAAAATTCAAATCCAAGTGGATCAAGAAACTCAACATAAAACCAGATACATTGAATCTAATAGAAGAGGAAGTGAGGGATAGTTTTGTATGTATTGGCACAGTAGACAACTTCCTGAACAGAACACCTGTCACACAGGCACTAAGATCAACAATTAAAAAATAAGACCTTATGAAACTGAAAAGCTTCTCTAAGGCAAAACCCACAGTCAATAGGACAAAACATTGGCCTACAGAATGAAAATTCTTCACCAACCTCACATCTGACAGACTGCTGACATCCAAAATATATAAAGAACTCAAGAAACTAAACATCAACAAACCAAATAAATCAATAAAAAATGGAATATGCTAAACAGATACTTCTCATCAGAAGAATCTTTAATGTCCTAGAATCACTTAAAGAAATGCTCAACATCCTAAGCCAGCAGGAAAATGTAAAGAAACAGGACTCAGAGATTCTGTCTTGCACCTTTCAGAATGGCTAAGATCAAAACCACAAATGATAGCTTATGCTGACAAGGATGTGAAGCAAACGGAATACTTCCCCATTGCTGGTGGGTGTGCAAACCTGTATAGCCACTTTAAAAATCAGTTTGGCAGTTTTTCAGTGAGGGGGTGCAGTGTGGGGGGTTAGTACACAGAGTGGGGCTCCGCCTTCACAATGAAGGAGAGGGTTGAATGGGGAGAGGATCTGTGTGAGGGGTACTGGGAGGAGAAGGAGGCTGATATAGGGGTATAAAGTGAATAAAAATTAAATTTAATTAAAAAAAGAAAATTGGGTCTCAATCTATCTCAAGACACCACTTCAGGGCATATACCCAAAGGACATTCCACTGGACCACAAGGATACTTGCTCAACCACATTAATACCAGCTTTATATATAATAGCCAGAAACTAGAAACAACCTAGATGTCCCTTAAACAAAGTATTAAAAAAAAAAAAGATGTGGTACATTTACACCATGGCGTACACGCAGCTATTAAAAAGAAGGACATCATGAAATTTTCAGGCAAATGGACGGAACTAGAAAAGATCACCATGAGTGTAGTAACCCAGACCCAGAAAGATCAACATTGTATGCCACAATCCACAGACCCAAAGAAGCTAAGTAACAAGGAGGACTCAAGAGGATGAATGAATCTCACCGAGAAGGAGAAGTAAAATAGATAACCTGCATGAAATGGGGAAGGGGATTAGAAGGGTAAGGGTAAGGATGAGAACAATAGGAATTGGGTTGGGGAGAGGGTTGAGGAAGAGAGTACTGGGAGAGACAACTGGAATGGTGTGGGAACTCTCTGGGATGAGCTAGAAACCTAGGGCAGTGGAAATTCCCAGGAATCTATGAAGGTGACTCTAGCTAGGACTCGTAGCAATAGGGGATATTGAGCCTGAACTATCTATCTCCTGTAACCAGATACGATTTCCAATGGAGGGGATTGAGACAACAACCCAGCCACAAAACCTTCTACTCAGAATTTTTACTGTCTACAAAATGGTACAGGGGTAAAGATGAAGCAGAAATTGAAGAAATGGCTAAGCAATGACTGGTCCAGGTTGAGTCTCATGCCATGAGAAGGAGGCCACCTCTGACACTGTTAATGATATTCTGCTATATTTGCAGTCAGGAGCCTAGTATAATCGTTATCAGAGAGTCTTCATCCAGTAATGGAAACAGAAGTAGAGATCCACAGCCAATCATTAATTGGAACTTGGAGAATCCTGTGGAAAAGGAGAAGGAAGGCTTGTAGGAGGCAGGGGGTTCAAGGACAGACATCACATAAAGACCCACAAAATCCACTAATATGGGTCCATAGGGGCCCACAAAATACTGAGCACCCAAGCATGGAGCATCCTAACAGTGGGAGCAGGGGTTGTCTCTGTGTTGTCTGCCTTTAGGACCCTTTCCTCCTACTGGGATGCCTCATCTAGCCTCAATAGGAGAAGATATGCCTAGTCTTACTGCAACTATGTATGCCAGAGTTAATAGACATAAGAGGCCTCCACTTTTCTGAAGAGAAACAGAAGAGGAGTGAATGTGGGGAGGGGAAGAAGCAAGAAGGACTGAGAGGAGAGGAAGGTGGGGAAACTGTGGTCAGGATGTAAAATTAATACAAAAAGAATCTGGCCTGGGTTGGGCATGTCTCCTGAATACATTGTCAGCAGCACTGCCCAATTTGGGGGGCTTTGTGAACTGATGCTTTTGAATTGACAAGTAATCTGGAGGAGCACTGTGCCCCCTACATATGGTGTTTGCTCAGTAATTAAAGTTCAAAATTTATCATTTTTGCTCATGGACATGAGGTCACTAGAGCAGCAAGAAGTTTTTCCTTTGTAATTATTTCCTTCAGGTTCATAGGTACTGCAAGTTGCTTGTGTGATCCCCATCCTCCACTCCTGAGTTTTAGCCTCAAAGTTGCAGGTTTTCCTTGATCCTTTTGTTTTTTAAGGGGTAAAGCAGAAGAACAAGGTAGCTGACTCCCAAAGTAGGAGTCTTCCTATGACCCTTGACCCCCAAAATGACAGAATTAAAACAGTATTACCTCCCCACACCTTTTTAAAGGCAAAATCTCTAGAGCAACTTAAGCAGCTAGGTGGCTTAAAAGAATATTTCCTGAGAGTCATTTGATGGCTGCAGACACTCAAAGACAGGCAAGCTGCTCACAGTGGCAGAAACACCCAAAAGAATGCCTGGATGAGCAAGTATGTGCATGAATATTGGGAGAGAAGAAGCTGAATGGTTTGTACACTACGAAGAGAGGAGCTGGAAAGACAAGGGTGGTGTGGAAAAGCCTGATATGAGTAGCTTGTGATACCACTTGAGGTCATGGTGAGGTTCTGGCTGGTCCTGCTGATGAGGGCTATGTTTGGGTCTATGCCCATGTTACCATCAAAGGCCATATGGACATAGCTGATATGGGCATCCTCCTGGGTCCATCTTGATGTCCAAGGTCTATAGAGAGCTAGCCCTTATCAGTTGTAGCACTCAGTCATCCCTGTCCATTGTCTGGCCAGCATGGGAGCACTGGCCTGAGGCTGTGAGTGCATTCTTATCTCCTTGTACAAAACTCAAGTTCAAGTGGATAAAGGATCTCCACTTAAAACCAAATACATTGAAACTAATAGAAGAGAAAGTGGGGAAGATCCTGAAACACATTGGCAAAAGGGGAAATTTTCGTGAACAGAACACCAATGGTTTATGCTCTAAGATGAAGAATTGACAAATGGAACCTCATAAAATTGCAAAGCTTCTGTAAGGCGAAGGGCACTGTCAATAGGACAAAACAGTAACCAACAGATTGGGATAAGATCTTTACCAATCCTACATCCAATAGCGGGCTAATATCCAATATATACAAAGGAGTCAGGAAGTTAGACTCCAGAGAACGAAATAACTCTAAAAAATGGGGTACAGAGCTAAACAAAGAATTTTCAACTGAGGAATATTGAATGGCAGAGAAGCACCTAAAGAAATGGTCAACATCCTTAGTCATCAGGGAAATGCAAATCAAAATGACCCTGAGATTACACCTCACACCTTAGTCGAAATGGCTAAGATCAAAAACCCTGGTTACAGCAGACGCTGATGAGGACATGGGAAAAGAGAAACATTTCTCCATTTTTTGGTGGGATTGCTGTTACAAGCCCTCTGGAAATTAGTCTGCTGGTTCCTTACAAAAATGGACATAGTACTACCTGAAGACCCAGATATACCACTTCTGGGCATATACCCAAAAGAAGCTCCAACATATAAAAAGGACACATGCTTAATTGTTCTTAAATCTGTTATCATCCTCCATTTACTTGCTTTTTTTTTTTTTTAACAACAAATGCAGATGAATTCCATGGGCTGGTAGATTCTTCTCTATGCCGAGCCACCAGCTGTTCTTGTACCAGTTGTTCAAGTGCTTGTAATTTTTCTTTTGTTATAGGACACTGCTCTTGCCACTTAGGTTAGTTTGATAACCATTTAAGGGTCAAGACTATTGGGATGTGATTGTTCTCTATCACCTGTATCAATACCTTCCCCAGGATCATCAACCATATCAACTGTTATTTCCTCATTTGCTGTCCCTGGAATTACAGGAATATTAAATTGAGTACCCAATTGTTGTAAAAGATCTCTTACCCATAAGTTTATGGGTATATCAGCCACATAAGGTCTCAACTGCCCTGTTTGCCCTTCTGGTCCCACACACTGGTAATCCACTGGACACTTTGTCTTATTTGTGATAATTTACCAATTCCTATAAATTGTGTGTAAACCTTCTAAAGTGACCAATCTGGATTTCAAGACTTTTGGGAAAATATACTAACATCAGCTCCTATATATACACCAACCCTTCTATGTCCACACCATTCATTTGTACAATTAATTTGGATCTTTCACCATTGACCATTATTTGCCAGAACACACGTTTCCCAGTACTCCCAAAAGCCCACGTTCATTCAACAGGAGCAGCATTGCTCTTCATATTAGGAAATAACAATTGAGCAATTCTATCCCCTGCTTCAATTTGCATCTCCTTTTCCACATTTGTCATGGTTTTAAGTTCTTCTTTTCTATCCCCATCTACTACAAATCATTGAAAAGTTAAAATGTCCCTGAAGGTAAGGGACCATATATTCAACTTTTGGGTATAATGTAAGAGAGGTATCTGTGGCTAGATCCAAAGCTGCACTTCATTCTGTAACATGTGCAAAATCAGAAATATCTAATTTTCTTGCCTGCTTGGTACTTCCTGTCTGACTAAAGGAAAATGGCTTGTATTGTTTTGCTCCAAGGCCTCGAGCCGACTGCCCCTCTGTTCATTTCCCGATGCTGAGATCTCTCTCTCTCTCTCTCTCTCTCTCTCTCTCTCTCTCTCTCTCTCTCTCTCTCTCTCTCTCTCTCTCTCTCTCTCTCTCCAAGGTTTCTATGTATAGCTCTGGCTAGCCTTGAACTCAGAAATCCACCTGCCTCAGCTTCCCAAGTGCTGGGATTAAAGGTATGTGCCACCACTGCCCATTTTTTAATTGTGAGGTTTTTTTTCCATTTTAGATTTATATAAGTGTACTGTAGCTGTCTTAACACAGCACCAGAAGAGGGTGTCAGATCTCATTAGGGATGGTTGTGAGCCACTTTGTGGCTGGTAGGATTTGAACTCAGGACCTATTGAACTCAGGACCTCTGGAAGAGCAGTGAGTGCTCTTAACTGCTGAGCCATCTCTCCAGCCCTGAGGTATATCTCTTAGACCAGTAGTCCTTTTACCATTGTTTGCCCTTTCCACAGCGGCAAGCCAGAAGCCTTTGTGACTCACAGTAACCAGAACCTGCTTGTTCTAGGCTATGATTACCTTATTCTCTGGAGTCAATGTATTTGTTATTTTGAGCTCTGAATCTTTTAGTCTAACAATTTCTTTGGAAATGACAAAATTGACCACAATTAAAACATAAAGAATGTTGATTTCAGATATTTCTAGCCACAGTTTGCCCTTTGGTGTTTGCATTATACTCCTGAGAGCAAATACCAGTTGTTTCCCTTATCCATTCTTCTATAGGGGCTTCACATGCTTTTGATGGTCTGATTGCTCTTTTACATTTGCATTCTCAAAGGCCAGCATTTATATCAATGACTATCTGGTTACAGGGTCTGATATGGCTCTATTCACAGGTGAACTCAACCTCTATAAAAATTCTGTAAAATCTCCAGAATCCTGTATTATCTTAGTGAAGGAGGTAGACTTTTTCCCAGGCTTCTCAAACAAATCCCAAGCTCTTAAAGCAGCAACATGCACTGGCATATCTTCACAAGAGACAGCTCTATCAGAGTCCTGTCAGCAAAATCTTGCTGGCATATGCAATAGTGTCTGTGTTTGGTGGCTGACTATGGTGTGGATCCTCAGGTGGGGCAGTCTCTAGATGGTCCTTCCTTCCATCTCAGCTTCAAACTTTGTCTCTGTAACTCCTTCAATAGGTCTTTTGTTCCCCATTCTAAGGAAGTATGAAGTATCCACACCTTGGTCTTCCTTCTTCTTGAGTTTCATGTGTTTTGTAAATTGTATCTTACATATTCCAAGTTTCTGGGCTAATATTCACTTATCAGTGAGTGGATGCTCACAGTCATCTATTGGATGGAACACAGGGCCCCCAATGGAGGAGCCAGAGAAAATACCCAAGGAGCTGAAGGAGTCTGCAACCTTATAGTAGGAATAGCAATATGAACTAACCAGTACCCCCTGAGCTCACGTCTTTAGCTGCATATGTAGCAGAAGATGGCCTAGTCGGCCATCATTGAGAGGAGAGGCCCTTGATCTTGCAAAGATTATATGCCCCAGTAGAGGAGAATGCCAGGGTCAGAAAGTGGGAATGGGTGGATTGGGGAGCAGGGCAGGGGGATATAGGGGACTTTCGGGATAGCATTTGAAATGTAAGTGAAGAAAATATCTAATAAAAATTGTTTAAAAAATAGCAGCAACATGACATTGTTCAGTTACACTATCCTCAGATCTCATTTGTCCCTGTTAGTCAGCATAACATCCTTCACCAAGCAGCTGGTCTTTAATAACATTTATTCCCCTTGCTAAATTACATTGTGTTAGTTTTGTGGTTTCATACCTCGACCACAACAAACATTGTAATTGTGGACCAGTTTCTAGAACAGCTCACACCAATCCCTTCCAAACTTGGGGGATCACCCTATGCTGTGTAGTGTAGTTATTTAGCTTTTTTTTTTTTTTTTAACAAAAGAAGAATGTATGTCATACAAAACAAAAGATTCCTTAAAATGCTCTAGCATTTCTATAGGTTGCCAGGTCAATTCATTATAGGCAAAATACCATCATTACCTGGCATATGCTGCACAAAAACTGGGAAGGCTTTAGGTGCCTGCGTAGGCTCAAGCAAATCCTCTGGTGGTATACTCAGATGTACATTGTCCCTTTGTCTCCTCCTGTTCTTCCCAGCCCCTTGTATCACTGAAGTGCTTTGGGCACCCAATAGTGAAAGTATGTGGAGCAGGGCAGGACAGGGCAGCACTTTGCCTTCTAGCTTATTTTCTTTCCCCCTTTCATCTTGCTGTATGTTCCCGTTCTAATCCACCAAGCGTGAAGTCTGTTCTCCCACTGGCTCTTTGTCCTTTCCAAGCATTTTGACTTCTGGTCTCAAACTCTCTATGTGCATAGCCAAGTCTGCAATCTTTTCTAACAGAAGAGAATTGAGTGAACCTTCTGAATTTTCAACTTTCCCTCCGAACCTTTCCAGAATAGTAGATGTGAACACTACAAAGCAAAATCAGAAACCCACTCCAGGAACACAGTAGGAGACCACCCAGAGGCAGTAGCTGTCATTTTGTCAATTTCCTTAAGTAACACTACTAACCCCTCATAATTGCCTTTTGCTCTACCACATTAGAAGCAGAGTTACCCATTATACCTAAACCACATTGGGTGCCACCTGTAGGCATAAATTTTTTGCAACCTAGTTTTAGTAAGGATTCAACCTCTCTATTCTATAGCCCATCACCCAGCAGAGGTTATGGAAGAGATAAGTTATTAGGATAGGGGGAAGTGGACTTGTTCAGCAATAGTTCTTTGGGGGTGAACTTGATCTTCTTGGGAAACAGGTCAGTCTCATAGAAAACATCATATAGGACTTAGTAGCTGCAGACCAGTCCTCTAGGCAGTCAGACAACAGGTTCTAACCAGCAGCTACATCCCAGTCCTTTTAGCAAGCATACACCAGGCAGCTGTAGTTCAGCCTAAAGAAAAGACCAGGATTGCCAACTGGCCTGAGGAAAGGCAGGAAGTGGCAATCTGCTGTAGGAATCTTGAGAGTAGTTTTTGAGACAGTTTCTTTCAATGTCTAAGTTATCACAAGTTGAGCTCAACAATGTTATGTAAGGCAAACCAATACATGAGTGTGTCTTTAGTGATGAATAGCAAGGCAGAGCAAACCAAAGCTCAGTTCTTGTCTCCCACTGTCTGTGGGGTCATATTAATACTCCTTCATCAAGCGTCCTTTCGTGTGTTTGCTATATCCAAACATCCTTTCACCCATGTCTGCTTTAGGAAAACATTGTTTTACTTGTTTGCTTTAGCAAGACATCATTTCTCCTGTGTGCCCGAGTAAAACATCATTTGATATAACTAACTTCCCAAAGAACTAGAAGTTTCTATTTCAAAGAAACAATAAAAAGGTATATATATATATATATATATATATATATATATATATATATATATATATATATATCCTGTCTTGAGACATTCACCTAACAACTTCCTAGGGTTTCCAGGGTCTCCTCCAGTGATTGATGGCTTCCATTTGTGGGTCCCACTGTATCCAATGTGAGGCAGCCTCTGCTTTCTCCAGAGGGACCCAGTGGATCTCACCTGGTTTAGGCCAAGCCATCCATCCCTAAAGCACAGAGGGTAGGATCCTTGTACAAGGTTCCTAAGGCATCCTGAGCAAGCTGCCCAGCTTTTCCATCCTGGAACTTCAGGCTCCCTGGTACAGGGGTGAGGATGAGAAATGTATGCCTTTATATTCGAAGCATTAAGGTTTTTGACACTGAGGGAGGTGTTTGGAGGTGGGGGGCAAGGGAAGACATTGCCACATTGACCATTGAGGATCCTTATCTTCTTAGTGAATGCGACTCTTCTACTTTGCCAGGCTGAAAATCCCAGCCTCGTCTACCCCCTCACCAAGTTAGTGGATGCACAGGATTTGAGTCCTTCTCCTGTAATCACCAGCCCATTATCTACCTGACAGCTCCTTACACAGCTCACCTTTTCCCCTGTGCCTCTGGAATAAGCCACCGCAGCACAGACAGAACCTTGGGAACAGACTCAACTTAACTCTACTAGCAGCTCTGTTACAAAATGATCAGTATGACATGTGGTCATTCTTACTGGAATATGAACCCTGGAAATTCTTGGGTCTTAGCCCTGCCTTGTTAGAGCTCCAGAGTATTTGGTTGTGAACAATATCCTTGTACTCTTACATGGCCTCTGTCTGGTTTAGTTTTTACTGAGATAGCCACTGGCTAAGAAAGTCTCCAACAGGAGATGACTTTGCATTGCATCACTATGCAGTGTGTCAGTCAATCATGACACAAAAGAGGAAATGCAAAAAAACCAAAGCAAATAAAAACAGATAGACATACATGTGAAACAACAGAATTTTTTACCTCAAATCTTAGAAAAAAAAAAAAAAACCAAAAGAAAAACAAAAAACAAAAAAGACAGTAGCAAAGCACACATGCTCAATTGCCCAAAAAGTGGATAGGAAACAACACAAAATAACCGTAAATCTAAGTAGGCACCAACTACATGGTTTCACACCCTAACTGAGAAGTCCTTCCTTTGGCATACATGCACAGTGCATGCCAGGTATGGTGGTCTTCAGGATTGCCAAATAGTTTGTGAACTGTCCCAGGGAGACATCTTGAGCATGTTGCAGAGCAACAATGTCTTTGCATAAGGCAGAGATCTGGATGGATAACACTGAAAACCTGGAAGGAAACAGAGAGGTAATCATTGTATAAGGTTTTTAATGCCTGAGAGAGGCCAATTACTGTTTAAAGTGCAAACTGAAATAGTAACCACAATTATACAAATGCAATTATAATAATAATTCACTCATTGTTGAATCAGCACCACTTCTAAATATAAGCCTATGAAATTACTTAGCCTTCTACTATTGCAACAGATAAGTGAAATAATTAATCTAAGAATGTTCATTTTGGCTCACTATTTCAGAACCTCAAATACATGGCTGGTTGGTACCTGATTTGGGTCTGTGGTGAGGTAACAGTGTAGCATAGCCAGAAGACTGAGAGGCACAATATCCTTTTACGCACATATTCACAATGACTTAGACCCTTTCAGTTGGCCTCTGTGCAGGCAGGCCTAAGTTCTTAACTCTATATAGGTGAAGAGGAGCTTGATCCTCGAGTTGTTTTCTCTCTTTTCCAAATTGCTGAGAATACAGGCATGTACCACTATGCTGAGCTACTTCACAAATTCTTTATAATTGCTATTCCATTAAACAGACCCTGGAAGTATCTTTTATAAAGCATCAGGATGTTAATTTGGGGCAAAATAATGTTTGAATTAGAAACTTCATTATCATAGTAAAATTTCAAACACTCTTATTTTTAACCAAGTGAAAAAATAGTAGGAAAATTGAAGCTGATTTCCTGAAGAGACACTGAGTAAGTATTTTGTAACCTTCTGGATTCACCTGGAATTTTCTATTTCAGAAGTGCTGTCATTACAAGATATCAACCACTGTTCTATGGAACTCTTTCATGATGTAACTACCCCAGGGTCATTGGTAACAACTCTGTTTTCTAAGTTTATACAAATCACAAAGACACATATCTTACTTTAAGACATGTTAAAATGTCTTACTACACTTGATGGCTCAGGACTCAAACCATACAACCTAAAGGAGATGGTCATTTTACACAAAGCAATTCATACCTTTTAGAACTGAGTAGCATCTCTTCAGGGGTGTTGTTAGTTCTAAAAATGGCAAGATCAAGATCAGATGAGAACATAAAAATCTAGCTAATAATTTTGGCCTTTGACGGTGAGTTTACTCTGCAATTTAACAGTGGCTTTAAATATCCAAGTCAAAATCAAACTTCATTTTCTAAATGGAAGACTGACTGGTGCCATCCCACGGAGGAAAATTCCAACAACAAACTTTAATTAAAATTACTTTGTCTTCTATTATTGCAAAACACAGATGTAATAATTAACTTTCGTGTCCATTTTGGCTCATATTTTCAGAGGTTCAAACCGGTGTCTAGTTTGTTCATGATTTGTGCCTCTGGTAATGTAACAACTTAGCATGGAGTTCAGCAGATGAGAAAACAATTACCAACTTATCTCAAAGACAGTAAACAGCAACAACAAAAAAGAACCTTTGAAGTGCTCATAACTACAAAGAAATTTAAAATTCAACATTTGATGGTTTTTCAAGCTCTGAGTTCTTTCAATTGTTTTTGGTGAAAGTGATGTATTCCATTGTTCCAAGCTGTACCTAAAAATGCTAAGATTTTTGGTGTGAAAACCAGGTATGTCAGAAAAAGTACGGCTTATTATGATTCCATATTTTCTAGAACTCTTCAGTAAGATTCAGTTCTGCAGAGGCCTTCTTACTTTCTGTCCTTTCATGATAGCTGTAGCAAGTCACTCTGAGAGGAGACCTTAACAAAGGCAGCAGACCATCCTTTATCCTCATCCTGTATCCTCATATCTGCTACCGTACACTGTACTTGTTGAGTTTGAAAGTCCTTCAGCAACCGATCACTGCATGTGATAACTATTTGACAAGCTGCAGCAAAGCTTGTTGTTCTTTTGAGAAATGTTTCTTTGTCCAGTGGTTGCATTTTCTAAGAGTCAGATAAACGTGGTTTTCAGTGGCTTAACATGTTCAGTGTATGCATTAGTACCCATAGACTCCAGTACTAAAGACATACCAGTACACATAAACTAAGACACTATTCCACAACTTCCTTAGTGTTCTCTTCACTTGAATGGCCTGGCTGTGGAACAGCAGCGGGTTCTGCTGGTCCCAGACAACGTTCTTTACTGAATTCACGCCTCTGCTTTTTTTCTTTTTCCTCTAGACCTTCCACTAATTTGTATACTATGCTTTGTAATTGTGGATCCATCCTCAAGTTTTTATGAGGTTTGGCCTGGTGCACTATAAGGTTGCACTTTGGACATTTGTTGCTGTGTTCAAAATGTTTTACGATGCAGCTTTTACAGAAACTATGAAGACATTCTGTAATGGTCGCCGCATCTATTAAGTAGCCTTTGCAAATAAAACAGGAGATGTATGGGATCATCTGTGAGAGAGGAATGAGCTGCTCTTCCTGGTCAGACTCTACTGCTGCCTTTTCCTCTGACTCCACTTCTGCCTTCTCTGCCTTCCCCTCTTCCCACTGAGGAGGCTCAGATTCCAGGCATTCTTGAGTTCCCACCTCCCCATTGGAGAACTGGCCCTCCTTACCAGACAGGGATGCTGTGGCACCTGCAGGAGGCAAACCTCGGTGTGCAGGCCACAAGGTCTTCTTTGCTTCCTCTGCTCCCTCAGCTCTCTCATGTTTGTCAGCACCCAGGCCACCTTCTTGGGACTCTGGAATGCTCTCCACCACTGGTTTAGCAAGGGATGAACTGGGTAAAGACATGGCCAGATTTTGTGTAAAGCAGAGACCGGAAATTAGGTAGTATCTAGAGATAAGTCGAGATGTGGAGGCAAAGAGATAGAGACCTTAATTAGGCCAGAAGGGAAGGGAAAACCTGTTGGTAAGGCGAGGCAGCGAGGCGAGGTGGCAGCAAGGCGAGCAGAGGCAAAGCTGGACCCTGAGATGAGATCACCATGCACAACCCTGAGTTGAATCACCACAAGACCAAGAAGCAGGCAAATTCTGGAGACCAGATGAGACGAGATGAGATGAGGTTGCAATCCGAGATGAGACAGGCGAGGTTAGACCAGGTCTGGGATAACACAAGGCCAGACCGGGAGTCAGGCAAGATCAGAGCGGGCTGGGAGTCAGGTCAGGCCAGGCCAGACCAGACAGGGAGTCAGGCAAGGCAAGACCGGGATGGTCAGGCCAGTCCAGACCTGTCCTAGGGTCTGGCAAGATGAGACTCAGAATCAGGCGACAGACTAGACTGGGCCTCAATATCAGGAAGTGAGGCAAAATCAGGAAGCAACGTGAGACTGGGAGGTGCTTAGCGGCTCGAGGTGGCACGGAGGGTCGAGACCAGGAAGTTAGGCAGATCCAAAGGCGAAATTACATCACAGAAAAAGACTTCCAGAGAAGGCAAGATGACACAGTGATGGAAGCCAGATGGCACAAGATTTAGTCAGGGTCACCATGCAAAGCGAATCCCTGAGGTGAGGTAAGACCAAAAGGTGAACAATTCAAAGTGAGATGAGGGTAGTCAATACCATCTCAGGCAAGGGGATGCTGAGCACAAAGAGAACTCCACTGGCTGGCCACAGACATGCAATAGGAGAGTGAAGTAGTAATAAGGAAAGAGTGCAGCCGGATTGAGGAGATAGTGGACGAAGCAAGACAGAAAGAGAGAGGGGAGGGGACCAACAAACAGGTAGGAGAGATGTGAGGCAGCTGAAGCAAAGTGGGGGGTTTCAGTGCTTAGGAAACCGGTCATCTAAGACAATGACTCTGGAGCTTGCCAATAAATCCCCTTCCCCTAACTGGATTGCTTGGTTTGGCCTCAGTGAGAGAGCTTGTGTTTAGTCCCTTCCATGACAGGATGTCCCAGGGTGGGGTGGTACCCACAGGGTGCTTCCCCTTCTTTGGAGAGAAGGGCAGTAGTGGTAGGAGGGACTTGTAAGGAAGGAACTGGGAGAAAATGGGGCATTGCGATGTAAAGTGAATAAATAAATTAATTAATGAAAAAAAAAGGAAGAAGGAAATTGAGGAGCTAAAGTGGCCGATGGCAGCACATGCCTTTAATCTCAGAACTTGTGGGCAGAGGCAGGCAGATCTCAGAGTTCGAGGTAATCTGGGGTCTACAGGGTGAATTTCAGGAAAGCCAGAGTAATTGTTTCAAAAAACAAATGAAACACACAAAACCAACAAACCAAAACAACACCGGCAGCTCCCCCAGAAAAAGAAAAAAAAAATGCAGCATTTCTGCAGCCAGCTTTAAAGGAACCTCACCCAATTTTCCTTTTCAAATGCTTTGTACACAGCAGTAGATTTTGAAAACTACTAAAATCCTGTTGCAGACTACCAATATAATTTCTGTAATGTAACAGACAAGTTACATTTATCTGTGTATTTATTTAATATTGTACATATACATATATGTACAGGAAACATGTACCACTGTGGAGGTTACAGAGAAACTTGGGAGTTGTTTCTTTCCTTCTACCTTGTGAGTTCAAGTGATAGAACGCAGAAACTTCTAGGCAATCTTTCTAGTTCCCTACTAATATTCAGTTTATCTAGAACACTGAGCTAGATCCCATGTGATGTTCCATTAGGAATAATAAAGATTTCTGTTTGAGCACCATATATGCTTTCTTGTAGCAAATTACATTCATTCAATAATTATTTCTGCTGGAAAATAGGAACTTTCTGTCTTGAAACATATACTGTGAAGAACAACCCATTGCCAAATAAGCAGGAACCCAACTGCTTGCTATTTTATCTTCTTCCTCCATCCTCTTACTCCCTCTTCCTTTCCTTCTCCCTCTTTCTTTCTTTTTCCCCTCTCCCTGTTGTTGGTTGTTGGATGATGATGATGATTATGTATATTTTGTTATGTTTTGGTGGTAATAGAAACTAAATCTAGGGTCTTATCCATGCTCAGCAAGTTGTCACCCATTGAAGGATATCCTGTTTTTTACCTTTTGTTTTTGAGACACTTAACAGGACACTTTACATTTCTGAAAACTTCAGGATATCTTGAGTGGATAAAATGGGGTAGGATGTAGGCAAGATGAGATAAAATGTTCTCTCGATCCCACCCCTGTTTGATTAAGCATTCTGCTTCTGAGTCTAAGATGCGATCATTATAGGAACCCTTTAGATTAGAATTTTTCTAGAAAATTCTAAGCTGGAGATATGACTAGGCACCTGCCTACAGGAGCCTTGGCACTGGTAGAATTGTTTATCATCTAGGAATCTTCCTATCAATTCTAATAATTTTGGTTTCCTGATGAATCCACATAATGTATATATCTTTTCTTTCATCTGTTCTAAAAATTGTAATGCCTTTATGGGTAAGATGGGGAAACAATGAGGATTTATATATTATTGAGTTCTGGCTAGAACTATAAATAACCCTTCAATGACTCTTGGTTTGCTGTAATGTGGTCTGGGTTCCCCACTGGATGTGAGAAAGAACCCCAACATAGGCAAGGTAACTGATAACCCACAGCACCCTTGGAGCAGGGCCATGCCTAATCTTGTAGAAACCTTACACTGAGATTTGGATGGCCATACACAAGGACCTCTTAAGTATGCTTTCCTCCTACTCAACAGGGTAGGCCCAGCTCGATAGGAAAGCAACAATGATAGCTGTCCCAACATTCATCAGTGCTGCCCTGTTCACTGAACATTCTCACTTGTCAGGCCTCTTCCAAAACACTTGTAGGTAAATCAGACCTCACAATTCAGAAGAGCTTTTGGTGAGGGAGGGATGGGATAGAGGGTTTTTGGAGGGGAAACCAGGAAAGGGGATAACATTTGAAATGTAAAATAAAGAAAATATTTAATAATAATTAAAACATACTAAAACACACACGCACACACACACTAAAACTCAGTTTATCTAGTCAGTGTAAAAGGGGGTACCCTCAGGAGGTGAATCTCTAGCTCTTGTGATTAACACAGATTACATTAGCACTTATAGAAAAGCCAGTTTTCAAGTTGTGAATTTAGGAATCCATAAAAATTCCCAGCATATACAAACAAACAAAATACCAAAGGTGTTAGCTGCCACAATGCAAGTCTATGGCAGCACAGAAAATGATGTTTACTAGGAGAAAGGGTCTTGATATTATGATTGTGCCTTGAGAGGGAGAACTTTAGAAATGAACACAATAATTATATAATAAACACATTACATATGATGTTATATATAATTATAATAATTATATTATAAACACAGTACATATTCTATATGTATTGTGTTAATAATTATAAACACATTACATATTATATGTATAATGTATCTATATAATTTTGTATCTTACCCTATAGCATAGAGTATACTGGAACTCAATATATAGATCTTTCTGGTATCAAAATCTTGGCAATTTTCCTCTCTCAGCTTCCTGAATATTAGGACATACAGGGTGAACTACTATTCTTCCATTACTGTGCTGGCTGGTCTTATGTCAACTTTACACAAGCTAGAGTTATCTGAAGGGAGGAAGTCTCAGTTTAGAGAGTGCTGACATAAGATCCAGCTTTAATCTTCACAAGACTCAGTACAGGGGAATGCCAAGGCCAGGAAGCAGGAGTGGGCAGGTTGGGGAGCAGGGTAAGGGGAGGGTATAGGGGACGTTCAGAGAGGAAACTAGGAAAGGGGATAGCATTTGAAATGCAAATGAAGAATATGTCTAATTTTTAAAAAAGATCCAGGTTTAAGACATTTTCCTGATTGGTGATTGTTGGGGGAGGCTCCAGTCTGTGGTAGATGGAGCCATCTCTGGGCTTGTGGTCCTGGGTTCTATGAGAAAGCAGACTGAGAAAGCCATGCAGAGCAAGACAATAAGCAGCACTCCTCTATGGCCTCTATAGCAGCTCCTGCCTCCAAGTCTCTGGCCTCTTGGAGTTCCTGTGCTGATTTCTTTCAATGATGACCCATGCAGTGGAAGTGTGATCCAAATAAATGCTTTCCTCCTCAACTTACGTTTCGGTCAGGGTATTTTGTTGGAGCAATAGAAACTTGAACTAAAATGCTTTCAGTTCTGAATTTTGTTAGTTTTCTTGAGCTTTAATATTTTTACAAATTCTGGATATTTACCCTTGTCAGATACACAGTTTTACAAAAATTTTCTCCCCTTCCGTAGCTTGTCTTCTCTGATGGTTGTTTCTTTGTGGTATAGAATACTTTTAGTTTGGTCTAGAGAGATTGTTCAGTGGTTAAGAGCACTGACTGCTCTTCCAGTGGTCCTGAGTTCAATTCCCAGCAACCACAGGGTTGCGCACAACCATCTGTAATGAAATCCAATGCCCTCTTCTGGAGTGTCTAAAGTCTGGTGTGTCATGCACATAAATAAGTAAATTCTAAAAAAATAATACATTTAGTTTAATATAATCCCTACTTGTCTATTTTTTTTTTAATTTTCCTTCCTCTGTATTTGGGTTTTGTCTAAAAATCTCATCTCCATTGTAATATTCTGGAACCTCCCCCTCCCCCCCCCCCCGCATGTAGTCCTCTGCTACTTCTGTCATTCTAGGCTGAAAGAAAGATGAAACTTCAAGACCTGTAAGTCATATAAAGTACTCAGAAATTGCTGGTTGTTTGTGAGCCTAGAGGCTGCCTGGGGCTGAGAATAAAGACAAACAAACCTGGGTATGCCCCATAGTTAAAACATTCCTGGGAACATCTTGACCATAAGATAAAGGGGAATGTGAAGACATAACAGGGCTATCTAAACTGAGTCAACAACTCACAGAACTCTGACACCCTGCAAGTACATGTAATTTTTCTGCTGGTGTTTGAATAAGCCAATAGTGTGTCACTGTGCTGAATTCCACACCCCTAAGCCCCTTACCCCATAAAAACCCCTAGCTTTCGAGCCTCGTGGCCAACATCCGTTATCTCCTGTGTGGGATGCATGTTGGTCCGGAGCTCCATAATTAAATGACCTCATGTATTTACATCAAGATTGTCCTTTGTGAATTTTTGGGTGCACGCCGAATCAGGAATTGGGTGGGGGTTTCCCCCCTAGTTTCTATCAAGGCCTTACATGTAAATACCTTTAATCAGTTACATTATTTTGCTTGTGGCTCTCCACTTTCCCTAGCACCGTTTCTTATAAAAGACTCATCACTAATGTATGTTTTTGCTTGTTGGTTCCATTTTTCCCTTTTTCTTTTCTTTCTTTCTTGTTCATTTGTTTCTTTGCTTGTTTTTGTAGTATAGGGAATTGGATTAAAGGCTTCATGCATATTGGGCAAAACATTTAACAGTGAACTATATCTTTGTTAAGTAAGAAAATAAAGAAAAGAACCTTACAGCAAATGCCCTTCAGGAGAAAGGGCCTTGAAATCACACACACACACACGCACACACACATGTATATATGTATATATGCATGTATGTATTTATATTACAGGGCATTAAAGGGAGTGGCCTCCATTTAAATTCAGAAAAGGACTTTCATTAAGAGGAATAGCTTAAAGTAAGAGTAAAATAGGGAGAGAAAGAAATGTAACCTTCATCAGAGGGAAGGTGGAGTATGGTAGAGGCCAGAGGAGCCATTAGAGAAAAAAAAATCCTTTGAGAACTCTTTAGAGAATTTTCCCCCAAACAAAGGAAATACCTGGATTTTATCTTTGTTTCAGGGGCTGATGATAGTTTTTCACCACATGATTTACTCTGAGATACTAGAAGTCACAATGAACATGGAGGACCCAGGTACCATAATTTGATTTTTAAAGATTTATTATTAGTATATCTAAGTACACTGTAGCTGTCTTCAGACACACCAGAAGAGGGCATCAGATCCCATTACAGATGGTTGTGAGCCACCATGTGGTTGGCGGGATTTGAACTCAGGACCTTCAGAAGAGCAGTCAGTGCTCTTAACCACTGAGCCATCTCTCCAGCCCCAGGTACCATAAATTAAGAGCTGTTAGGCAGAGCACAGAACATCCTGTTAACTTCCTGTTCCAGGGAGAGAGTTGAAGTGACTGTGGCCTGCTTTCTTCCAGTTGTGGTATTTGGCCTATTAATAGTGACGATCTTTTTAAAGTGCCAGGCCCATATCTAACAGCTCTTTAATTTTTTGTTTGTTTGTTTCTTCATGAGATAGGGTCTTGCTAATGGGTATGTAATAAGCACAGATCTCTCATTAAGATGGTAAAAGATAGTTTACTATAGAGTGAAATATAAGTAACCATGTCCCAGAAACACAGATTCTGGCTTCCCTGTCTATCATGTTGTAATATGACAGCAGTTTCATAAAGTATTATAGTAATAGAACAAAGAAAGGCATAAATGATAAAGGTTGACTGAGATAAATTATTAGTAGGCTATGGGTGGACTTGCAACATTCCAACCGCTCCACAATCATTGACATTCTAATCAGTTAATCAGCTTAAAAGAAGCTTTGATATAAGGTATTATTTATTTCCAGGGAAATCTCATTGGCTCTTCCCTACTCCTGACCAATCATATTTTGTGTGTATGGAAGCTAAATATTCTTTTAAAAATACTTCCAGGTTACTATGAAGGCTAATTCCTATGATCTAATGTAAATGAGGCTATGATTAGGCAGGAAAGAAGTCGGCAGAAGAGAGGAATAGTTGGCTGTTCCTGTTTGCTTCTCTGTTGTGATTAAACACTAATCAAACTCAATTTAAGGAAGGAAAAGGTTTGTCTTTGGTTACAAGTTACAATTCATTGAGGGGGGCCCAGACAAGAAGTCAAGCACAACAGGAATCTGGAGGCAGGAACTGAAGCAGAGGCCATGGAAGAATGCTGCTTACTGACTCATTCTTGGCTTGCAGTCAGCTACTATTTTATACAACCAGGCCTATATGCCCTTTTAAATTAAATTAATTAGGAAGAAAGAAAGTGCCACACAAACATTCACAGTCCATCTGATGGAGTCAATTCAAGTGAGGTTCCTTCTTAGGTCTGTCACACTAACAGCCAAAATTAGCCATCACACCAGTAAAACAACGAATAAACTCCCAAATCATAATATCAAGATCTACTAACCATTTTGATCTAGGCTTATTTTTTAAACCCTTTATATTGGACCTAGCACTTGTATGTAACATTTAATATGAATACTGCATGTTAAATTAAGATACTTAAGAACAGTCTGATCCTGGAGATACAGCACAGTGGTTATAAGTATTTAATGTCCTTTCAGAGGACCTAGAATCAATTTCCAGAACCCATATCAGGCAGGGAAGAACTGCCTGTAACTACAGTTCCAGGGCATTGATAACATCTTCAGTACTTGTGGACAACTGCGTCACATAGCGCACATATTGAATACACACATGTGTATTCAAACATACACATAAAATTAAAATAAATCTTTAAGGAATACAATCTGGACCAATGAAGTGAAAAATAGCACCCTAACCAACAAAAGTGCTTCTACACATGTCACCATATTTCTTCACCATATATGTTTCCTGCCAATGTGGATGATCATTTGTATTTCATGAGATATTTTATTTGGAGTAGGTAAGATAATCTATTATTATGCAGTTTTAGCTTTTCTTTTGGCCAGTTTGATGTTATATCTGAAACCTCATTCAGAATGGCTAGCTCTGCATGTTTAGGGAACATTCTTCTTTCATAGCTAAATTATTATTATTAATGTAAATTATCTAAACCCATATTTGTAGATAGTACCTTGATTGTGTTGCCTTGGTATTGTACAATAGATTTAGTTGAGGGAAGTAAATTCATAGTTACATTAAAGAAGAACTCAGATAAAAATATTGTACTTTTAAAACCAAATTGTTATTTTCCATATACCAAAATATTAAACAGGGATAGAAACAAGAGGTTAGACTGGTGAGAATTCAGGATTCCCTAGGTTTTGTAACCATAGCTGAAACTTATTTCTCATTTTAAAGCTAGGGAAGGATATGGGTTTCCACTAACATTCATTTTGCAACATTCCTCATCTCCTTCACATTGGCAGAATAGAATATTGTTAAGTATTTTCTACTCCTGCTTGACTTTACTACAGGACACTATAAATAATCAATTAATAAAAAATCAGTTCTTCGGTATAAAATATCATAAACATTGTTATCATTAGAGGTTGAAATCTTGTATGATTTTGATAAGAAGTATTAACTCAAATATTTCGTTATCTCTAATAAGTAAATGAAGGTACATTTATGTTAAGTTTCAAGTGTGTTTTCTTTTTAGAAATTTCCATTCACACAAAGTTGTTCAGAGTAGCCTTGAATTTGTGATTCTTCTAATTCAGTGTTCAGAGTGGCTGTGATTACAGGCCTGTTCTGCCAGACCCTGTTAGTGACTGTTTTGAATGCTTTTGTTGAAAATTAGTTGCCTGTAGATGTAGAGGTTTATTTCTAGACATTTCTATTCCATTGGTCTATGGTAGCATTTTCATGCCAAGACCATGCTGTTTACTACAGTTTTAGGAATGTATTTTGAAATTATGTAGTGCAATGCCCACAGTTTCACTCTTTTTGTTCAATATTCCTTTGAGTGTTTTGTTATTTAACCAATTTTTTTAACTTTTTGCATCTTTCTTTTTCCTAGTGCACTTTCTCCTCCCTCCCCTCCTCCCACTCCCCCACCCCACCTTTCCTCTTCCTCAAATCTACTCCTCCTCTGTTTCCCTTCATAAAAGAGCAATTTTTTTTTGCAAGTCCATGAAGAACATTATTGACCTTTTAGTTTAGATTTCAATGAGTCTGTAGACACTTTGGAAGTGAGGACTGGAAATATTTCCACTTATCTGTTCTTTTACATTTCTTTTATAGTTTACATTATAGACGTTTTCATCTCTGGTTATATTTATTCTTAGATAATTTACACAGATACTGTAAATGAGTTTGTGCTCTTGAATTTTATTTTGGATGACTTCCTATTGTTATACAGCTATTCAACTCAATTTTGTGTGTTGTTTTGTGCTTTAGACTGTAAACGTGTTCAGTTGGTATATTATTTCCAATAGTTTGTAGTGTCACTTTGTTTTGGAGACAGGGTCTCCTTATATTGTTTAAACTTTCCTCAAACCCATGCTTTCCCTGCACTGAACTTGTGCCACCAAGCACATCATCCAATAGTTTTTTTTTTTTTTTTTTGATGTAGCCTATATATAGAATCACACCCTCTTCAAACATTGGTTACTTCACTTCCATTTTTTTCTAATCTTAATGTATTTTATGTCTTTGTCTTGCTGGATCACACTTTGGTATTTTTCCCTTTTATTAATTTCTGCTCTGACCTTTATTTTTTTTCTTTCCTTATACCAACTTTATGTTTGTCTGTTCTCATTTTCTCCTTCCTTGACATGTAGCAATAGTGTTACTTCAATTAAAAAGGAATTCAGTTTAAAGATCAATTTAAAGCTGAGTGTGGTGGCACATTCCTGTAACAGAAGGTAAAAAGAGAAAGATCCAGAGTTCAAGGCCCAATTGGGCTACATCAAACACTCAAGAACAAACAAACAAATGAACAAACAACCACACAAATAATAACAGGGCTAGTGAGATAGCTCACTTTTTAAAGGGGTCTGCCACAAAGCCTGAGGAACTGAGTTGTATACCTGGGATACACAAGCTGGAAGGAGAAAACTTACATTCACAAGTTGTCCTCTGACCTCTGTGAACAAGCCAGTGTGCAGCACTTACTCCAACATAGACATACACATAAGCATACATACCCAAATGACTGACTGAATAAACAAACAAACAAACAAACAAACAAACAAACAGGTAATTCGGGGCTGGAGAGATGGCTTAAGCGTTAAGGTACACATTGTTCTTGCATTCATGTAAGGCTCTAACAAGTTCCTGGATCTCCATCTCCAAGGGATCTAGTTGCAATTGTCTTCAAATAAGTCTTTTCAAGTCTTCAAAACTGGAAAAGATAATGATTTTATAAAACAGAGTGGTTCAAATGCGTCCAGAGCCCTTGACTTTCCTATGGTCTGGATGTTTTCATTCTTCAATAGATTCAGATATTCATTGTTAATACCTATTTGAATGGGTTTTCTACTGTGTTAGCAGTTTTCTCTTGTTTACCAAACCACAACTTAACTATATTAATGCTGTCTCGAAGTATTTTTACTCATTCCTCTTCTTTGCACTTCCCCAGTGTACTTAACAGTAAACTATCTGCAGTCTCACTGACATGTTTTCTCTGTAGTGTTGTCTCTCCTACTGATACTTTTGATCACATTATCAAGTCCTCTCCAATGTGTTTTTCAGGTGAAGGATTCTGCTCCCTCCCTCCCTCCTTCCTCTCCTCCTTTCTCTCCCTCTTCCTTCTCTTTCTCCCCTTCCATTTCCCCACTCTCCTTCCCCTCCCTCTGTGTGTGTGTGTTCCTGGGTGTCTGTTGGTCTGTTTCTATCTCAGTCTCTCTCTCTCTCTTTATAAAGAGAAGATCTCATGTAGCCCATGTTGCCTTCCATTCCATTTCACTATATAAGCAAAACTGGCCTTGAACTCTGGTCTTTTTGTCTCCATCTTTTACGTGCTAGAATCATTGATGTGTACCACCAGGCCTTTTGTTTAATTTCTTAAATTGCTTCCATCTCTCTCTTAAGTGTCTCCATTACATAACTGAATAATTTCTTTGTTTGTTTGTTTGTTTGTTTAATTTCATTGTTTCTTTGAAAAAGCTACTTTAAATCCCCTACCTTATAATTTGTCCACTAGGATTACTATCAGAACTGCCCCCCCTTTTGACCATCAAATGAGGATGTTAAGGTTCTCTGAATGTTCTTGATGTTAGTTGATAGGGGACATGGTCTTTTCATTAAATGATTAAGTATTTAATCTCTTCTTAGTAATCTGGCTTTTATTATGACTATCCTCTAAGCAGCTGCTTATTTTCTCTTTGTCTGTAATCACATCATCCATTTGAGCACTGAGTTGGTCCCTAAGGGTATGGTGGCTGTGAGTATGCTATAGGTGCATTGTCTCTGCTTTTACACTAGAGTGTGATTCAACTGTAGGCTGGTCTCATATTTAATGTTGATGTGCTATATACTATAACCTGGAGGAGCCCTTGAATAGAGAAATTCTTCATTCCAAAATCTACCTGAAGTTGAAATGGTAGCATAATCCCAGGCAGCCACTTGTCTGAGATGGAGCATTATTACCCAAGGCAGTGTGGGATTTTTATTGTCCAGGTACAATCTCTGGTAGAAACCAGCCTCACACTCATATCCACATTTATAGTCTCAAACACTTCAATGATGTGTCATATACTCTGAGCCCACAGTCACTGTAACCTGCTCAGATCTGGGTTAGGCAAAGGCTATCATTTCTAAGGGCTGCCTCTTCAAGTGTGCTTGGGATACAAGTATGGAACTTTTTTTTTTCTAGTCAAAATACATGTTTGATATACTGGTGCCACATGTTCCTACCCTGTGAGGAGGTTGTTTCAGGGTTCCATCTATAGGCAGTAGGCTGTGTCTGTGGCCATTGTGTTTGTACAGTGCTAGGCTTCATCAGGCTGCCACTAATTTCTAAGGCAACCAACATCTTGCTCTTGCTGCTCTCTCCTAGCCACAGTGAAGGGGGTTTACTATGTCTTAACTGTGTTGTCTAAGGAGGTAATGCTGTTGATAAAAACAGTCACTTGGCCACTTAGACTCATACTAAATGCGGTGGTGCCTAGGCTTTAGAGATGTGTAGATCTGCTCAGTGTGAGGGGTGTACTGAGCTCTACATAGTTTTTTTTCTTATGAGATTCAGTCTCTGCTTGGTTCTGAGAAAGATTCCACCTGGGTGCAGTGACCTGAGGAAAACTGTGTGTTCTGAGGTTACAGAAGAATGCTGGAGAAAATCTCTGGCTGTCCATCAAGTCATACTGTAGCTTCCACAGGCCTAGTGATCTGAGAAATGTTCAGTGTTTATGTATAATAGAGAGCAGACATGTATGTGCCCAAGTCCACTGAAAGGCTAGCAGGCCTAACTTCCAGGCAGGATTAGTCCACCTCAAATCTCTAGCACATTTCCCTTGCTGCTGCTGAATCCCTTGCCAGGGTGGCACTAAGTTTCAAGGTAAAATCCCTATTATCTTTGGTGTCCTGCTTGCTACCTTGTGGATAGAGCCCTACTCTCCCTTTGCTTCCTGAGCTATGGAGGAAGCCCTTTGGCCTCTGGGCCAGAAAAGTGGGAATAGTTCACTCAAGCCTGGAACAGCCGATCCAGAGCCTGAATTTGGTTCCTTCTTCCCCCAAGTGGGAGGAGTTTCTATTCGTGTTGCTTGGAATTGACTGCAGAGAGATTAACAGGAGACTTCTTGACTTCTTGAATGAGACATTTCTTTTCTTTTTCTTAATTACCGTGCCTTCTTGTAGGAAGCCAGCTCTAGGATGGTGCCAGTTTCCAGTGTGACTTTGTGGTAAACAACATCACTGTGCAGGCACTAGCCCGAATCTGGCGCCAACCCTTCCAGAGCTGGTGAATGCAAATTAGACTGACCAATCCCAGGGGGCCACGGAGCCTTCTCTTGTGCTGGGGTGCATATAAGCAGTGCTCCCTGGGTGCCCGGGGTCACCTGTAGCAGCATTGAGGTGTTCCTGCAATAAAGGCTGTTAAGAAGAATCTGACCATGTTGTGTCTTCCTTGCCGCTGAAGTTGGCGCAACAACTGGAGGCTCATAAGGGGACCTGAGGACAACAACCTCACGGATTCAGAACTTTTCTTTCTTTCTTTTTTTTTAATATTTTTTATTACATATTTTCCTCAATTACATTTCCAATGCTATCCCAAAAGCTCCTATAACCCTCCCCACTTCCCTACCCACCCATTCCCATTTTTTGGCCCTGGCGTTCCCCTGTACTGGGGCATATAAAGTTTGCATGTCCAATGGGCCTCTCTTTCCAGTGATGGCCAACTAGGTCATCTTTTGATACATATGCAGCTAGAGTCAAGAGCTCAGGGTACTGGGTAGTTCATAATGTTGTTGCACCTACAGGGTTGCAGATCTCTTTAGCTCCTTGGATACTTCCTCTAGCTCCTCCATTGGGGGCCCTGTGATCCATCCAATAGCTGACTGTGAGCATCCACTTCTGTGTTTGCTAGGCCCCGGCCTAGTCTCACAAGAGACAGCTATATCAGGGTCCTTTCATCAAATGCTTGCCAGTGTATGCAATGGTGTCAGCATTTGGAAGCTGATTATGGGATGGATCCCTGGATATGGCAGTCTCTAGATGGTCCATCCTTTTGTCTCAGCTCCAAACTTTGTCTCTAACTCCTTCAGCCAGGGAACAACAACGGTACTGGTATGTCTCCCAAATTGATTCCCAGTTAAAAGGGGGGATATGTTTTTCTCGCCCGGTAGCTCTTATCGTTGTTGTTTCGTTTTTTGTAATTTATGGCCTCTGCTTTTGTTTGATAGAAGCAGTTAAGGCAGGTCAGAAAATTCTTACGGAACAACAAGAAAGCATGTCAGAGGAAGATAAGGAACGTATGAGCAAAGGAAGGAAAAGGGGCGAAAAAAAAAAAGGAAAAGAGAAGGGAGAAAAGACAAATACAAAAGGAAAAGGAAACAGTGATAAAGAAAAGGAAATAGCAAAAATATATCCCTCTTTAAAAGACTTATTGCTAAGTCTATCAAGTTCTGACTCCAGTGGCTCGGAGCTTAGTGAGGATGATGAAGCTGACCTAGAAGAAGAGGCAGCTCGGTATGAGAGGGATAGGTATGATCTGGATTGGCCATATAGAGCCAACCCATTGAAAAAGGGAGTATCAGCAAAAAATAATAATAATAATAATAATAATAAAACCGAAAGTGCCGACAGCTCTTCCTTTCAATCCTAATTACACAGAAAAAGAGGAGCCCGCCAGGGTACCTCATTCTGTCCCGAGGTTTGGAAAGAAGTTGGTCTAAGTTTCCCTGTTTTTGCTGATGTCCAAGGGCAACGGTATCATGAGCCAGTGGATTTCAAAACTATTAAGCAACTGGCAGAATCAGTCCGTACTTATGGGGTGGGTGCAGCTTTTGTGGTTGCACAAATTGAGGCACTTGCCAGATATTGCCTCACCCCTGGGGACTGGAATAATGTGGCTTGGGCTTGCTTGTTGTCCGGGCAATATTTAGACTGGAAGTCCTTGACTTATGAATATGCAAATAGTCAGGCAGCGGCCCATTTAGCCATAGGACAAGATCCTCAGAGACATTGGGATGCAGACATGCTTCTGGGTTTAGGGCGTTTTGCTTTAGATCAAATGAATTATCCTGAAGCAGTCTATGCCCAAATAAATGAGGTAGCTACCAAAGCCTGGAAGGCGTTGCTGAACAAAGGCACAGTCTCAGGCAATCTTACGAAAATCTTGCAGGGTCCCACAGAACCATTTTCAGACTTTGTAGCACACCTCGTTGAGGCAGGCACTAGAATCTTTGGAGACCCTGATAGTATATGAGCAATGCACTAAGGAATGCAGAACAGCCATTACACCCTATAAACATAAAGGTTTAGAAGTATAGATGAAGGTTTGCAGAGAACTAGGGGGCCCGTTAACCAATGCAGGTCTGGTGGCAGCTGTAGTGCAGTTGGGTAGATCTAATAATGATACTTGTTATAAGTGTGGCCAAAGAGGACATTTTAGAAGAAACTGCCTTGAAAATGAAAAACGGGCTGCATTAGATAAACCTAGACATCCAGGCTTATGCCATAAATATAGGAAGGGAAAACATTGGGCTAATGAATGCAGATATACAAAGGATATAGAAGGCTGATCATTACAAGCAGGATATGGTGGCACCAGGCCAAAAAAATGGACAGCAGGGTCCACGTCCCCAGGGCCCTTAAATATATGGGGCTCTTCAGAAAGACAAGAAGAACCCTTGGTCGTCTCTCTGTCATCCGAGAGACCACGGAGAGCCACTACTGGTTCCGCAGGATTGGACCTACACTCCACCACCAGACTCGTATTAACTCCACAGATGGTACAGCACATAGATATAGGTTTTAAAGGCCCCCTTCCCAATGATACTGTAGGACTATTGCTTGGCCGCTCATCTTCTGCTTTAAAAGGATTACAGATACCCCCCGGAGTGATTGATCCTGATGATACTGAAGTTGTAAAGGTTTTGGTAGCCTCCCCTGCTGGCATCTCAGCTATCTCCCCAGGAGATAGAAATGCTCAATTGTTGCTATTACCCAGTTTACATAAATATTTCCCAGCAAATAATAAAATAAGAGGAGAGAGTAGACTAGGTTCTACAGGTTCTCGGTTCACTTTCTTATCAATGGAATTAGGGGATCGCCCCATGTTAGCTTTAGATGTTGAAGGACAATCCTTTTTAGGATTATTAGACACTGGTGCAGATCGCAGTATTACCTCCACTCATGATTGGCCGTCAAAGTGGCCTTTGCAGACATCATCTCAAAGCCTGCGTGGTCTGGGTTATGAGACTGCCCCTCTTATTATTACTAAGGAATTGACATGAAAAATGAGGAAGGTAAGTCGGGAAAATTCCTCCCCTACATTGTGGACATACCTGTGACCCTATGGGGCAGGGATGTCTTAACCAAGATGGATCTTAGATTACATAATGAGTACTCCCCACAAGCCAGAGAAATTATGTCTAGTATGGGCTATACTCCAGGTAAAGGATTGGGAAAGTCATTACAAGGCAGTACTATGCCAGTACTAACCAAGTTTAAACTAGATAAAAAAGGACTGGGTTTTTCCTAGGGGCCATTGAGGGCAGTATACCCATTACTTGGAAAACAGAGGAACGTGTATGGGTTCGTCAATGGCCTCTTTCCTCTGAAAAATTGGCAGCAGCCAGGGAATTAGTAAGGGAACAATTGGAATTAGGACATATTAAACCCTCTCAGAAACCATGGAATGCCCCATATATTTGTAATCAAGAAAAAATCAGGTAAATGGAGACTTTTACATGATCTTAGAGCTATTAATAATCAAATGCAAATTATGGACCCAATACAAAGAGGCCTGCCCCTGCTCTCTAGCCTGCCTGCTGATTGGCCTATAATAATAATTGATATTAAGGATTTTTTTCTATTCCCCTTGCATTGTGTGATAGCGAGCGCTTTACTTTTACTCTCCCTTCTGTAAATAATGAAGAGCCTGATAAACGGTATCAATGGGTCGTTTTACCTCAAGGCATGGCCAATAGTCCTATTATGTGTCAACTTTTTGTAGGAGAAGCCTTACAGCCTTTCCGTGATGCATTTCCAAAATTTAGGATAGTGCATTATATGGATGATATCCTCCTTGCTTCTAATAATAAAGCAAGTTTAGATAAAGCTTATATAGAATAAGTAAAAGAATTAGAAAAGAAACGATTGTTTGTAGCACCTGACAAAGTTCAGATGGGAAATTTAGGAGAGTTTTTAGGTACCCGAGTTACTTCACATTATGTAGCACCTCAAAAGATAGAATTGCGCAAAGATCATTTAAAAACATTAAATGATTTCCAGAAATTGTTAGGTGATATAAATTGGATACGCCCATATATGAAGCTACCCAATTCTGAATTAACTCCAATCTTTGATATGCTGAAAGGTGACTCTCAATTGTCATCCCCCTGTGCCCTCACTCCTGAGGCCCGAGTTGCCTTAGGAAAGGTAGAGAGGTGCTTAGAAAAAGCTAAATTATGTAGGTGGAAAGAAGGAGAGAACATACATTTGTGTGTCCTGAAGACGTTTCACCAACCGACCGGAGTATTGTGGCAATCAGGTCCACTATTGTGGATTTATCCTCATGTGTCTCCTAATAAAACTCTTGAATATTATCCCACTGCTGTAGCCCATTTAGCAATCTTGGGCATTCAACCTTTTGGAGCCACCCCTCAAAAAATTATTACACCATATAATGCTAACCAAATACAGACCCTGAGCTCTTAAGTTGATGAATGGGCTCTGTTGAGTTGTAGTTATGATGGGGAATTAGATAATCATTATCCTAAAGATCCTTTATTACAATTTTTTACTGAACATCCAGTGAATTTTCCAAAGGTTACAGCATCTAAACCCATACCAGGTGCATTGGATATTTATACAGATGGTTCTAAAACAGGTGTTGGCGCTTATGTGGTTAATTCTCAAAACCCTGTTTTATTTCAATATGATCCTTGCACCCCGCAACTAGTTGAATGTAAAATCGTATTAGAAGTATTTAAGAGGTTTAAAATTTCCTTTAATTTAGTGTCTGATTCAGCATATGTAGTGAATGCAGTAAAAGCATTGGAAGTTGCAGGACCCATCAAATCTACCAGCCCTGTATGTGCCATTTTGTTAGAATTACAAAACTTGATTTGGAATAGGAAAAGTAAATTTTTCATTCAGCATATTCAGGCTCATTCTACTCTGCCAGGCCCTATGACTGAAAGGAATGCCCTGGTAGATGCAAATACTCGTATGGAATTCATTTTTCATGTTACTCAATTAGAGCTTGCAAAAAGTTTTCATCAATTGTATCATGTTTCCACTGCCACATTGCAGCAAAAATTTAATATTTCCCAGGCCTCAGCCTGAACTGTTGTATTGCAATGCCCACAATGCGTGGAGTTTCATCACTCTCTCCATGTTGGGATTAAACCTTGTGGATTGATCCCTCTAAAAAATATGGCAAATGGATGTTACACATGTTCCAGCTTTTGGAAAACTAAAATATGTCCATGTTTCTATTGACACCTGTTCAGGTATCATGTATGCCTCCCCTATGTCTGGTGAAAAAACCCACAATGTTATTAGCCATTGCTTAGACGCATGGGCAGCTTGGGGAAAACCAGCTAATTTAAATACTGATAATGGGCTTTTTGCCTGAGCATTGGCAGCAGACATCTTGGTTCCGGAACCCCACTGAGTGTATTCTGGACAGGCCCCAGACATCCGGCCACTTTCTCGGCCAGAGGAAAGGGGTCCACCCAGTGTGGGAGCGCTTTGCCTGAGCATCAGTAGCAGACATCTTGGTTCCAGGACCCCGCCAAGTGTATTCTGCACAGGTGAGAGTATGGAATACAGAAGCTAAAAGCTTCTGGGACAGGCAGGAGCCACAGAGCTTCTACGGGAGCCCCCTTTTCGGGCCCCAGACAGCTGGCCACTTTCTTGGGCAGAGGATAGGGATCTGCCTGGCCCGGGAGCACTTTGCCTGAGCATCAGCAGCAGACATCTTAGTTCCGGGACCCGGCAGAGTGTATTCTGCACAGGTGAGAGGGTAGAATACAGAAGCTAACAGCTTCTGGGACAGGCCAAAGCAACTCAGCTTCTGGACAGGTCCTGTTTGGGCCTTCGTCATCTGCCAGGAGGGAGGTCCTAAGGCCAGATATCTGTGCACCTTTCCTGTAAGAGGAGAGCTTGCCTGCAGAGAGTGCTCTGACCACTGAAACTCAGAGGAGAGATAGTCTCCCAGGTCTACTGATAGAGGCTAACAGAATCACAGGAGGAACAAGGTCTAACCAGAGACAACTATAACTACTAGCTCCAGAGATTACCAGATGGCAAAAGACAAACTTAAGAATCCTACTAACAGAAATCAAGACCACTCACCATCATCAGAACGCAGCACTCCCACCCCACCTAGTCCAGGGCACCCCAACACAACCGCAAAGCTAGACCCAGATTTAAAAGCATATCTCATGATGATGGTAGAGGACACCAAAAAGGACTTTAATAACTCACATAAAGAAATACAGGAGAACACTGCTAAAGAGTTACAAGTCCTTAAAGAAAAACAGGAAAACCGCACCAAACAGGTAGAAGTGCTTAAAGAAAAACAGGAAAACACATCCAAACAGGTGATGGAAAAGAACAAAACCATAATAGACCTAAAAAGGGAATTAGACACAATAAAGAAAACAGAAAGTGAGGCAACGCTGGAGAAGGAAACCCTAGGAAAGAAATCTGGAACCATAGATGCAAGCATCAGCAACAGAATACAAGAGATGGAAGAGAGAATCTCAGGTGCAGAAGATTCCAAAGAGAACATCAGCACAACAATCAAAGAATATAAAAAACACAAAAGGATCCTAACTCAAAACACCCAGGAAATCCAGGACACAATGAGAAGACCAAACCTACAGATAATAGGAGTGGTTGAGAATGAAGATTTTCAACTTAAAGGGCCAGCAAATATCTTCAACAAAATTATAGAAGAAAACTTCCAAAACCTAAAGAAAGAGATGCCCATGTACATACAAGAAGCCTACAGAATTCCAAATAGACTGGACCAGAAAAGAAATTCCTCCCAAAACATAACAATCAGAACAACAAATGCACTAAATAAAGATAGAATATTAAAAGCAGTAAGGGATTAAAGTCAAGTAACATATAAAGGCAGGCCTATCAGAATTACACCAGACTTTTCACCAGAGACTATGAAAGCCAGAAGAGCCTGGACAGATGTCTACCCAAGAGGAGTTACACCAGGAAATAGCTCTAGAAAAAAAGGAAGAAAATTCACCCAAGAGGAGTAAACGGCAGGAAATAATCAAACTCAGGGGTGAAATCAACCAAGTGGAAACAAGAAGAACTAGTCAAAGAATTAACCAAATGAGGAGTTGGTTCTATGAGAAAATAAACAAGATAGATAAACCCTTAGCTAACTCACTAGAGGGCACAGGGACAACAACCTAATTAACAAAATCGGAAATGAAAAGGGAGACATAACAGCAGATCCTAAAGAAATCCAAAACACCATCAGATCCTTCTACAAAAGGCTATACTCAACCAAACTGGAAACCCTGGATGAAATGGACAAGTTTCTAGACAGATACCAGGTATCAAAGTTAAATCAGGATCAAGTTAACGATCTAAACAGTCCCATATCCCCTAAAGAAATAGAAACAGTCATTAATAGTCTCCCAGCCAAAAAAAGTCCAGGACCAGATGGATTTAGTGCAGAGTTCTATCAGACCTTCAAAGAAGATCTAATTCCAGTTCTGCACAAACTATTCCACAAAATATAAGTAGAAGGAACTCTACCAACTCATTCTATGAAGCCACAATTACTCTGATACCTAAACCACAGAAAGATCCAACAAAGATAGAGAACTTCAGACCAATTTCCCTTATGAATATAGATGGAAAAATACTCAATAAAATTCTCGCTAATTGAATCCAAGAACACATTAAAGCAATCATCCATCCTGACTAAGTAGGTTTCATTCCAGGGATGCAGGGATGGTTTAATATATGGAAATCCATCAACGTAATCCATTATATAAACAAACTCAAAGACAAAAACCACATGATCATCTCATTATATGTGGAAAAAGCATTTGACAAGATCCAACACCCATTCATGATAAAAGTCTTGGAAAGATCAGGAATTCAAGGCCCATACCTAAACATGATAAAAGCAATCTAAAGCAAACCAGTAGCCAAAATCAAAGTAAATGGTGAGAAGCTTGAAGCAATCCCACTAAAATCAGGGACTAGACAAGGCTGTCCACTCTATCCATACCTATTCAACATTGTACTTGAAGACCTAGCCAGAGAAATTCGACAAAAAAAAGAGATCAAGGGGATACAAATTGGAAAAGATGAAGTCAAAATACCACTTTTTACAGATGATATGATAGTATATATAAGTGACCCTAAAAATTCCACCAGAGAACTCCTAAACCTGATAAACAGCTTCGGTGATGTAGCTGGATATAAAATTAACTCAAACCAGTCAATGGCCTTTCTCTACACAAAGAATGAACAGGCTGAGAAAGAAATTAGGGAAACAACACCCTTATCAATAGTCACAAATAATATATAATATCTTGGCGTGACTCTAACTAAGGAAGTGAAAGATCTGTATGATAAAATCTTCAAGTCTCTGAAGAAAGAAATTAAAGAAGATCTCAGAAGATGGAAAGATCTCCCATGCTCATGCATTGGAAGGATCAACATTGTAAAAATGGCTATCTTGCCAAAAGCAATCTACAGATTCAATGCAATCCCCATCATAATTCCAAAAAATTCTTCAACGAATTAGAAAGAGAAATCTGCAAATTCATCTGGAATAACAAAAAACCTAGGATAGCAAAAACTCTTCTCAAGGATAAAAGTACCTCTGGTGGAATCACCATGCCTGACCTAAAGCTTTACTACAGAGCAATTGTGATAAAAACTGCATGGTACTGGTATAGTGACAGACAAGTAGACCAATGGAATAGAATTGAGGACCCAGAAATGAACCCACACACCTATGGTCACTTGATCTTCAACAAGGGAGCTAAAACTATCCAGTGGAAAAAAGACAGCATTTTCAACAACTGGTGTTGGCACATCTGGTTGTTATCAGGTAGAATAATGCAAATTGATCCATTCCAATCTCCTTGTACTAAAGTCAAATCTAAGTGGATAAAGGAACTTCACATAAAACCAGAGACACTGAAACTTACAGAGGAGAAAGTGGGGAAAGCTCTGAAGATATGGGCACAGGGGAAAAATTCCTGAATAGAACAGCAATGACTTGAGCTGTAAGATTAAGAATTGACAAATGTGACCTCATGAATCTCCAAAGCTTCTGCAAGGGAAAAGACATGGTCAATAAGACAAAAAGACCACCAACAGATTGGGAAAGATCTTTACCTATCCTAAATCATATAGGGGACTAATATCCAATATATATAAAGAACTCAAGAAGGTATACTCCAGAAAATCAAATAATCCCATTAAAAAAATGGGGCACAGAGATAAACAAAGATTTCTCACCTGAGGAATACCGAATGGCAGAGAAGCACCTGAAAAAATGTTCAACATCCTTAATCAGGGAAATGCAAATCAAAACAACCCTGAGATTCACCTCTCACCAGTCAGAATGGCTAAGATTAAAAATTCAGGTGACAGCAGATGCTGGCGAGGATGTGGAGAAAGAGGAACACTCCTCCATTGCTGGTGGGATCGCAAGTTTGTACAACCACTCTGAAATTAGTGTGGTGGTTCCTCAGAAAATTGGACATTGTTCTACCGGAGAATCATGCAATACCTCTCCTGGGCATATATCCAGAAGATGTCCCAACCAGTAAGAAGGACACATGCTTGCAGCCTTATTTATAATAGCCAGAAGCTGGAAAGAACCCAGATGCCCCTCAACAGAGGAATGGATACAGAAAATATGGTACATTTACACAATGAATACTACTCAGCTATTAAAAAGAATGAATTTATGAAATTCCTAGGCAAATGGATGGACCTGGAGGGCATCATCCGGAGTGAGGTAATACAATCACAAAGGAACTCACACAATATGTACTCACTGATAAGTGGATATTAGCCCAAAACTTAGGATACCCAAGATATAAGATACAATTTGCTAAACGCATGAAACCCATGAAGAATGAAGACCAAAGTGTGGACACTCTGCCCCTTCTTAGAATTGGGAACAAAACACCCAAGGAATGAGTTACAGAGACAAAGTTTTGAGCTGTGACGAAAGGATGGACCATCTAGTGATTGCCACACCAGGGCCAAAAAATAGGGAATGGGTGGGTAGGGAATTGGGGGGAGGATATGGGGGACTTTTGGGATAGCATTGGAAATGTCATTGAGGAAAATACGTAATAAAAATATTAAAAATTAAAAAAATGTATAGATTGATAATGGACCTGCATATACATCAACATCCTTAGAAGTCTTCTGTGAAACTATGCAAGTTAGTCATACCATTCGCCTTCCCTATAACCCACAAGGCCAAGGTATTGTGAAAAGGACACATCACACCTTGAAAGAACTGTTACAAAAACAAAAAGAGGGAATTGCCTATGGATGAGCACCCAAAGAACAATGATCTTTAGCTTTATTTCCCTTCCATTTTTTAAATTTTGGTTGATCAGGGTCGCTTAGCTGCAGACAGGCATGCCATGACCTCGCCTGTAATTCAACATGATGTAAAATGGAAAGATGTCTTAACTGGTAAATGGTATGGCCCAGATCCAATTATTTTGAGATCTAGGGGAGCTGTTTGTGTTTTTCCACAGGATAAAGAACATTTGATTTGGGTACCAGAAAGGCTGACATGAAAATTGCTTATCTTAAAGGAAATTGGTCAGCCAAGGCAGAGCAGCTGTCCAGAATGTTGCTCCTTCACATTGCCAAACTCAATGGCACTTGACTCGACCCTGTCACCCTGGGAGACTTCACCTCCTGGATCACCAATGCCTTCTCCTTTTTTAAGGAGTGGGCAGGAATGTTGGCCTGGGGAGCAGTGGTCCTCCTGGGGTGTGTCTTCTGCATCTGGCTATTGTGTCTACTAAAAAGAGAGCATGCTCAGCATAAAGCAGTGGTCTACCAAGCTTTGTTGGCAATTGAAGATGGCACATTTCCCAATATTTGGCTGGCCTCTTTAAAAAATTAAGAGTTAGCCCTAGGTCATTTGGCAGTTGTAGTCACACAGATCCGTGGTATCCAGAGACGGGCAACTTTCCTCGTGCACAGACCAACCTAAGACAAGGGGCCTGGAGGTGATAGGGTAACCTTATGACGGGTAAGGCTGTGATGCTAGAGGATAGACCTAAGACAGGAGCCGTGGCCGATGGACAGATTTGCTCAGGCCTAGACCAGCCTCATTTTATTAAACAAAAAAGAGGGAGATGTAGGAAGCCAACTCTAGGATGGCGCAGGTTTCCAGTGTGCCTTTGTGGTAAACAACACCACTGCGCAGGCGCTAGCCTGAATCTGGTGCCAACACCTCCTGAGCGGGTGCATGCAAATTGCAAATTAGGTGCCGGCAGACTGACCAATCCCAAGGGGCCACGGATCCTTCTCCTGTGCTGGAGTGCATATAAGCAGTGCTCCCTGGGTGTCCGGGGTCCCCCGTAGCAGCATCGAGGTGTTCCTGCAATAAAGGTTGTTAAGAAAAATCTAACCATGTTGTGTCTTCCTTGCGGGCCGAGGTGGGTGCAACACCTTCTATTGTAATATTACATTGTTTTTTAACTTCCAATGCTGTGCTAAACACACATGTTAAGAGAAGATACTGTTGTCATATTCTTAATCTTAAGGCAAAATGCTTAAATTTTCATCCTTAAGTATATTTGCTGTTGGTTTTCCATCCTTCCTAGTAAAGTGAGAGTTCTCTCTCCTTTAAAATCATGTTAAACTTGCCAAATTTTTGCACTAATTGAAATGATCACTTGTTTTTCTTGGCTGACCTAGAGCTCACTATATAGACCAGGTTGACCTTAAACTCAGAGGCCCGCCTCTCTCCTGAGTGTTGGGACAAAAGTTATGTATCCTTGCAGCCTAATCATGAACCTGAGATGAGATACTGTTGTCTTATGCTTCCTTATATTTTGTGGAGTATTTTGGGTGAGAAATTTTTTCAGATTGGTGCCCCAAGAGATTCCCTGGAACATTCTTCTGAATCACAGCTTACTCTACAGTTTAAGTATGCTTTTAAAAGAGCTAATTTATACACTAACTGGGCACTTTACCTAATATTCTCCCCAAGCAGATTGATTCCTTTGAGTTCCCTGAATCTAGGCCTTGATTTTTTTGATAGTTACAACTAATTGAAGACATTTCCCAATATATGAGCTTTGTGCAATCTTGTATAGAAAAATATTCTCCATAATTAAGTTGGAACAAAATTTAGTGACTGGTGCCCTTCATTGTCTTGCTAAGTCATCTTCAGCTGGTATTAAAATAAAAGAAACTAGTCATCACTATGGCATGCAAGTGGCAAATATTGGGTCTTGTGACTTTCCCAGTTTATAATGGTAATAGTCAAGCTAAGTTTTGAGGCATTCTCTCTGTGTAGCCCTGGTTGTTCTGGAGCTTACCATGTAGACCAGGCTGGCCTTGACCTCAGATATCTGCCTGCCTCTGCCTCCTGAGTGCTGTGATTAAAGTCTTGTACCACCACTGCCCAGAGGCAATATCTTGAACTGTGCATAGCACTACAATTGCAAAATGATCTACCTATTTTCTCCAGAAATTACAGTCTCTTTCCCACCCCCATACTATGAGAAAAGAAAATTGCAAAGATGTCAGATGACTTGTGTGTCAGACCAGATATTTTCACTATATAGTGAGATGGAGTTATCAGAAAGTTGGACAAATTCTTGCAGTGCATCGTTTACTTGCTTCAATGTCCTAATAAATATCTACCTTAAATTAAACCATCTCATAAAGTTCTTCCATTTTTCACAGAAATTAAGATGATTTTATTCCTAGAGCTCAAGCTGCTTGCTTCCTTACAGTCTTCCTTTCCTTGCCCTACCAACTCTCCCAGTGATCGGCAGCTGCACTGTGTTTATTCCTTAACTGAACATCCACTGGTTAATCTTAGCTAAGGCTAACTGTGGGCCAAAGAAGGGAGCTTTCAAATCTACTTCCTACATTTCTTTCTGTGAATCCCATAAAAAGGGACTATCATTTGACCATGTTGGCCTGATCTCTTCCTGCTGTGATATTGTCAGACTGTCTGTCTGTGATATTAGTATCTCATATCTCATGAGTGACTTACAGAAAACATCAGAGTTCCCCTTCCTCCAAACAGAAAGGTTCCTAACTTTTGATCTAACCAAAGCAGATACTAGAATCTTTGAGATTAGTCCCTGATTTTCTTCTTTTCTACCCTGTTATACCTATTCAAGGAAGGAAAAGGAAAGACAAAAGGAAGGAAACTTTTAAAAAAGGAGGCAAGCTAGGAGTGATGGTGTAGGCTTTTAATTCCAGACCTTATGAAGAGAGGCAGATGTCTTACGAGTTTGAGGCAGTATAGTCTACACTAGTGAGTTCTAAGCCAGCTGGAGCTACATAATGGGACCTTGTCTCTCAAATAAGTAAATAAAGAAACAAACAAACAGACAGACAAATAAAAAGGAATGAGGAGAATGGGAAAAATATAAAGAGAAAAAGACAGAAGTAAGAATACAGAAGACCAGGCTTGATGGCTCCAGCCTGTAATTGCAGCACATAGAAGGAAGATCAGAAGTCCAAGGTCTTTATTGGTTTAATATTGAATTCTGGAACAGCCCATTTTCAAAAGACTGATTCAGAAAACAAAACAAACAATTAGATTAAAAAAAAAAAACAAAAGAAGGAAATAGTTCAAAGAACAAAACAAAACAAAACAAAACACCCCCAAAACTAGCAGCAATAGACATCCAAGGGAAAATTCTTAGATCAGAGATCTTGCTTGTGGGTCCTCTGATAATTGGGATCTGCCAGATATGAAGGTAGCTGTGGGTTAGAGCTCAAGTCTTTTTTAGTTCCTATATTTTCAACCTATCAGACTGGTGCTTTAAGCAAGTTCAGAGCTATTGCTTCTGTATGTGTATGTAAGAACTTTGAGAGGAAAAGCTTCCCCCAAAGTTTTGCATCTCTGAAGGGAAAGGCTTCCCCACTTCAAGTGCTAACAGCTCTGCTCAGGCTGGGGTGGTGGTTGTGGGGAGCTGGGGTTTGCCCCAAAGTGTTACAGCTCTGCTCTGGTGGAGGAAGGTTTCCCCACTGCAAGTATTTCAGCTCTATTCCTGTGGGTTGGGGGTAGGTTTCCCCAAAGGGTTACAGCTCTAAAGGGAAAGCTATCCTGGCATCCAGGAGCTAAGAAATACCAGAGTCACACTGTACAACAAAGCTCACATATGAGATTTCACACTGTAAAACAAACCTCACATAAGAGATTTAAAACTGGAAAACAAACCTCACATAAGAGGTTTATTGGGAGGGAAGGACTCAGCAGGATGGCTGCCTCTGCTCATTGAGAAGCCGCAGATAACTGAGCACAAGATAGGGTTTATGTAGTGGTTCTGGGGGCAGAACTTTCTAGGATGGAGCTTTTCATGGTGGCCACTGTTGGGCTTTCAAGTCCTGAACTTGGCATTTTGACTGTTGGGCTGGGGCTGGGTTGAGCTCTTTTTTTTTTTTTAATTTTTTATTAGATATTTTCTTCACTTACATTTCAAATGTTATCCCAAAAGTCCCCAATACCCTCCCCCCTGCCCTGCTCCCCTACTCACTCATTCCCACTTCTTGGCTCTGGTGTTCCCCTGTACTGGGTCATATAAAGTTTGCCAGACCAAGGGGCCTCTCTTCCCAATGATGGCCAACTTGGCCATCTTCTGCTACATATGCAGCTAGAGACATGAGCTCTGGGGGTATTGCCTGCGCTTTTGTTCCCCCTGGTAAGAACACGCTCAAGGCAACCGGAATCTTCTGCGGCACAAGCTTTATTGCTTATCCCTTCAGGAGCCAGTGGAGAAGAGAGCCAGAGAGAGAGAGAGAGATAGAGAGATCCCTAGAATGGTGGAAACCCGTCCCTTTTATGGAGGACTGTCCTCCGCCTCGGACGTGTTGCTCCCTGATTGGCTGCAGCCCATTGGCCGGAGTTGTCGTCACAGGGAAGGCAGAGCACATGGGGTGGGAAACTACCCCGGCGCATGCACAGATGGTTTGATTACATGGGTGCCAGTGCCATCAGCGCCATCTTGTAATGGCGAATGTGAGGGCGGCTCCTTACATCTCCCCCTTTTCTTTTATTTAAGAGCAATAGGCCACCCATTCTAATGAGAGTAGAGATAGAGGTCAAATCCCCAGTGTGCAAAATAGGGGCTTTACACAAAACCTCCTCCCAGGCTCATCACCCGAAGGGGTCTTGGTCTGCTCCCGTGTCGTTTTTCCTGGGGGAAGGACACTTGGACACTCAACCTTCTTGAAAGATGACATGTCTCCCTAGAATAGGCTCATATATGCCGCAGAGCCCTTCTACTGCAGTGCTTAGCCGTGCAACTCTCTCGGGCTGCTGAAGCACACTCACTCTATCCCGTGCAATGAGACTAGCCTCGTGGGGTGCAAGAGCTGAGTGGCCAGCGACCTATTGCTTAAGCATAGATAACCATATATCAGGGGAAGTACCATGTTCTAGTGCTGCAAGCGCCTGGGAAATAACCACCTTGTCTCTCCTAGTTTGGGCCTTAAGCTTACAGACCAACCAGAGAAGCAACAGTAATCCACAGCAAAGAACAGCTTCAAATAATCCCACCCCTACCCATTCTTTAAAGAAGAAAAATGTTGAGAAGATAGTCCTTAGGTCAGGGACAGGTCCAAGTGCGTGGGGCAAGTCTCAATTTTTGAAGAGTCTGTTCAAATTTAGCCGTCCAATTCTGTATCTCCCAACGCTGCTCTCCCTTTGTTGTTGTCGCCCTGGGCATCACCACAATGAGGGACATCAGGATTCCCTTGGTCAGTCTGGATTTTTCGGGTGAGACTTTCTGGTATCCAAAATGGGTTGTCTTCATTCTGTGGAAAATCACAAACAGCTCCCCTGGATCTTATCAAAATAGGATCCGGTCCTTTCCATTTGTTACTTAAAACATCTTTCCATTTAACCATTTCTTTGGGCCTATCTGGCTCTGAACAATGACGTTCAGCCGCTGTATGGCCATGAGCATCAAGATTTAAAAAATTGAGTGTAAAGAGTGCCATAGACACAGACATTCTTGGTACTCGGGGTAGAGCCTCCTTGACTCCCCCTTTCTGTTTTATTAGATAGGATTTGAGGGTGCGGTGCGCCCGCTCAATAATACCCTGTCCTTGGGGGTTGTATGGAAGTCCAGTCAGGTGGGTTACGTCCATCTGATGGCAGAACAGTTGGAATTTTTGAGATGTATAAGCTGGTCCATTATCAGTTTTAAGTAGTTTAGGTTTCCCCCAAGCACTCCATGCCTCAAGGCAATGTTGAATCACATGTGAGGCCTTTTCTCCGGTTAAAGGAGAGGCAAACATGATGCCAGAGCATGTGTCAATGGACACATGGAGATATTGAAGTTTTCCAAAGGAAAAACCATGTGTAACATCCATTTGCCAGACCTGTAGAGGTCAAATACCGCGTGGGTTAATTCCCACATGAGGAACTGGCAAAAACTCACAGCAGCTTTGACATTGAGTAACAATATCACGTGGTTCTTTTCTCGTCAAGGAGAAATGACAGCGTAATGTTTCAGCCGTCACATGAAAATTGTTATGAAAATTTCTTGCAGCCTCTACCGGGGATGATAGGGCAGCAGCCACCACTTTAGTGGCTTTATCTGCTAAATCATTTCCCAGAGCCATGGGGCCAGGTAGGCCTGAATGGGCTCTAACATGAGTAATATAAACAGGAAATCTTCTAGATAGCAAAACTAATTGTATCTGCTGAAAAATATTGGCAACTTTACTGGAAGGCTTAATCACTCCAGCCACTTCTAAAAGATTTACTGCATTAACCACATAACAGGAGTCTGACACAATATTAAGGGGTTCTAAAAAGGTTTTTAAAACTTCTAAAACCACTAAACACTCTACCACTTGAGGTGAATTTTCATTATATTGTTTGGATACTACTTTACCATTAGCCACATAGGAACCTATGCCAGTTTTTGATCCATCAGTATATACCACAATCCCATTTTTAAGTGGGTTTCTTACTGTTATTTGTGGAAACACAACAGATTGATTTTGGGCAAACTGTAAAATTGGATGTTTTGGATAATGGTTATCTATTTGTCCTGAAAAGGAGGTAACTAAAACTGCCCAATCATTAGATGTGGCTGCCAAGGTCTGAACCTGTGCAGCGGTATAAGGTACAATTAAAAGATAGGGATTTCGTCCAAAATGGGTGATCGCTGCTTTTAGGCCTTTAAGGGCGAGCTGTGCAATTGCATCAGGATACCAATTTATTATTTTAGCTGGGGATACATTTGGATGGATCCACAACAATGGCCCATTCTGCCACAAAACTGCGGTTGGCAATTGTGCTGTCTTAAAGACACACAAACTAAAAGGCTGCGAATCCTCAATACGTTGTAATTGTGCATTCTGTAAGGCATCTTCCACCTTTTGTAAGGCCTGGCTAGCAGCTAGAGTAAGAGCCCTAGGGGAGGAGATATGAGAATCTCCTTCTAAAATATCAAACAAAGGCCTTAACTCAGCGGAAGGAATCTTCAAAAAAGGTCTGAGCCAGTTAATATCCCCCAACAGCTTCTGAAAATCATGTAAGGTATGGAGGTGATCTCTTCTTATCTCTACCTTTTGGGGCACAATCTTATTTGGGGACACCACAGAGCCCCAAAATTGTCCTGTATCAGAAATTTGGACCTTTTCTGTGGCTATCTGTAAACCCCACTGACTTAAAGTTTTAAGTAGGAAAGGATATGCCTTTTGTAGCATGGTGTTAATTGTCCAGTGGCTTCACCTGTTTGGGAGAGCGCCTTCCAGGCCTTAATAGCCGCGGAGGAAATTTGGGCATAAGCTCCCCAGTGATAATTTGTTTGATCAGTGGTATAAGCTCCCTGACCCGTTAACAGGTCAAAGGTCCAATCTCTCTGCTCTGGAGTCAAAGCAGCAGCATTTGCTCGGGCCTGCATTTGTGCAGCCTCTTGCCACAGTGCTCTCCATTCCATATATTTGCCCGCACTGGGGAGAGCGGCTTTTGCAATCATTTGCCAGTCGGCAGGAGTTAATGCCTGGCCAGCAAGCCTGTCTAACTGCACCAAGGTGAAATTAGCATTGGCTCCATATTTATGGACCGATTCGGCAAGCTCTTTAATCTGTGTATAATCTACCGGAGCATGAACATGCCCACCCTCGGCTCCTTCAAAGACCGGAAATGCCTGTTGTATCTTCCTTTGTTCCTCTCTTGAAATGAACGAGTCTGTGCACTGTCTCTCTGCGCAGGGCTGATGCACTACGCAGGGCGGGGGGGGGGAGGGGGGCTCCGCATAGGGCGGAGGTGCACTGACTTTGAAGCCGACTGCCCGGAGGCCGAGCAGCAAGCTGGCCTTTGCCAGCCGCTTTTGGCTTCTTTCTTGACCTATAAGCTCGCATTTCTCTCTCATAACGAGCTGCTTCCTCCTCCAAGCCTGTTTCCTCAGAAGGGCTAATTTCTTCATCTGATTCACAGCTACTAAGAACTGGCTCTTTAAACTCGTCTCTTTTCTCCTCTTTCCTTCTAATCTCTCCCCAGGTATTTTTCCCTGACATTAACTTTTCCTCAGGTTCAAGACCCGTGGAAAGGCCTGTATACTTATTTGGTGCACCATGTTTCCTCTTTTTTCCTGCTCTCTCTCCCTGCTTTACTTCTGATAGACTGTCTTGAATTTTGTCCAGAATTCTCCACCCCACCTTAACCACTTGTTGACATATGAAAAGGAACAAAAAGGCTTTTAACACTAGAGAAAGTTCAAGACCAGACATACCTTGTAAAGCTGTAACGCGTCTCGCTGCAGTTCTGGTTCCGCTCCGTCCCCCAGCTGAAGAGTTCTGAATCCACACCGGATCCTTCTCAACAGTCTGTTTTGCGGGAACACTTCATTACCACGGTTCCCCAGCTGAAGAGTTCTGAATCCACGCTGGATCCTTCTCAACAGTCTGTTTTGTGGGAACACTTCATTAACCGCTCCTTCCCCGTGATGTAGTAGCTCCCGGGTTTCGGCGCCATTTATTGCCCGTGCTTTTGTTCCCCCTGGTAAGAACACGCTCAAGGCAACCGGAATCTTCTGCGGCACAAGCTTTATTGCTTACCCCTTCAGGAGCCAGTGGAGAAGAGAGCCAGAGAGAGATAGAGAGATAGAGAGATCCCTAGAATGGTGGAAACCCGTCCCTTTTATGGAGGACTGTCCTCCGCCTCGGATGTGTTGCTCCCTGATTGGCTGCAGCCCATTGGCCGGAGTTGTCGTCACGGGGAAGGCAGAGCACATGGGGTGGGAAACTACCCCGGTGCATGCACAGATGGTTTGATTACACGGGTGCCAGTGCCATCAGCGCCATCTTGTAATGGCGAATGTGAGGGTGGCTCCTTACATGGGGGTACTGATTAGTTCATATTGTTGTTCCACCTATAGGGATGCAGAGCCCTTCAGATCTTGGGTTAAGCTCTTAAGACAGTTGGAGACTTTTGTGGTTGAAGGTCCTAGGAATTTTTTTTTCTTTTTTTGTTTTTTTGTTTTCTTTTTCTTTTCTTTTCTTTTCTTTTCTTTTCTTTTCTTTTCTTTCTTTTCTTTTCTCTTTCTTTCTTTCTTTCTTTCTTTCCCTCCTCCTTCTCCTCCTCCTCCTCCTCCTCCTCCTCCTCCTCCTCCTTCTTCTTCTTCTTCTTCTTCTTCTTCTTCTTCTTCTTCTTCTTCTTCTTCTTCTTCTTCTTCTTCTTTTTCTTCTTCTTCTTTTATAACATAAATAACAGATTTATTGCAGGCTAGGCAAGTCTCAGATGGCAAGGCTTCTACTGGTCTTTCAGTTCCTTTAGTATTCTGATGGCAGACTTCACTGTGACTGCAGAGGTGGTGTTGTAGGTCCAGGCTCCACTGGCCAGGACACTTGAGTACTTCAAATGGCTTACAAATAAATCTTGTCAGTCATGGGACCACTTTTTTTGCAGAGGTTTCCTGGCTTTTCCTTATCAGAGCTGTTTCTGGCTCCCTAGAGGATCCCGGAGTGTAGATATGGGAGATCATCAATGGTTCCAAAGGGGCACTAATCTGCGTGCCTGTTTATGTGGGAAACAGTAAGCCAGGAGTAGTCCAGAATGTGCTTAAGAGTTGATGAAGTAGATCAATTAACTGGGCACTAGTTGAGGTGAGCCCAGGATCTAAACAGCTGACCTGCCTCATTCTCCATCTTGTCAGACCTTGCTTTCTCCAGAAAGCCCAGACCACAAATTGTGTTCCTCCCCCCGTAACAGGGCCTCAGAACTTAACAGGTCCCCAGACCTTAGTACAACTGACTCCATGATGGGAGTATTATTCAAGCTATAAAACTTAGCATGTAGATAGCACTATCTGCCAAAACCAAAACAGAGACCTAATCCATCAATGTCTATAGTTCTGAAAAGTCTCTAATCATACTAACTTTGCTTTTTGGCTTCTGTAGTTCTGCTTCTCAATAACTGTTCTTGTGAACTGAAGTATTTCAAATCAGGGCATGTTTTTGTGCTGACTCACCCTGAGAAAGGTTCAGTGCTACACTGGGATGTCGAAGACCCAGTATAGTCGCCGGTCAGCTAATGAAAACTTTCTACTGGCTTATACCCGGTCTGAGCAGTTTTCTCTGGTGGATACACCACAATATCACCTAGACATAAAATGACACAGAGTTGGCTCCAATCCTGATGAATTCTACAGCCACAACTTGCTGATCTCTTCCAACTCATCTGTACTGGCTAGCTTTGTGTGTCAACTTTACAGAAGCTGGAATTATCACAGAGAAAGGAGCCTCCCTTAAGGAAATACCTCTGTGAGATCCAGTTGTAAGGCATTTTCTCAATTAGTGTTCAATGGTGGGAGGTCCTATTGTAGGTGGTGCTATCCCTGGGCTGGTAGTCCTGGGTTTTATAAGAAAGCAAGCTGAACAAGCCAGGGGAAGCAGTCCAGTAAGCAGCATCTCTCCATGGCTTCTGCATCACTTCCTGCCTCCAGGTTCCTACCCTGTGTGAGTTCCTGTCCTGATTTCCTTTGGTGATAACAGCAATGTGGAAGTGTAAGTTGAATAAACCCTTTCCTCCCCAACTTGCTTCTTGGTCATGGTGTTTTGTGCAGGAACAGAATGACTAAGACATCATCTGTTCTGTGTAGAACCCTGTCCTTCTCCATCTAATGGCTCCTTTAGATATTCCTCACTCAGGCAAGCTGGTAAGATGTCTTAATGGATGCTGAGCAGCAATTGTTCAATGATTATAGGTTTCTAGGATCAGCCTAGATAATGGTTCATCTCTCCAGGTGGTTCCTGCCTATAGCAGCATCCTTTTTTCTAGATTTTGTTGTCTATAATGGCTATGAACTTGGGTTTTCTGTCCACATGAACTTCCTGCTTCCTGTCTTTCCTGTGTGGGTGGATTATATCTTGGTTGTCAGCAGTGATTTTCATTTTGACTCACTAATTTGGAAATGAAGTAGGCACTTTCCTTGGATTCACTGAGCAGTATAGGATTCCTATAGGTCAGGAATGGTAGGAATCTGAGGATCTGTCGAAAATTCAGGAATGCCTCTTTCTTGTTGAAATCCTTCAATTATGTAGTTTTCTCTTTCTTTGAAACAGAATGACTGTAAACATCTGGAAAGTGGCTGGCTATAGTGTGCTTCCATGGAGTACAGTTGGCTCCTTTGTGCCTTTAACCCAATTTCAGGTCTGTCAAACTTTTGTTTGTTTGTTTGTTTCTGCTGTTGTCACTGTTTTTTGGTTTTTTGGTTTTTTTTTTTTTTGGTTGTTGTTGTTGTCGTCCCTGTTTTTGTTGTTGTTGTTGTTGTTGTTGTGCTAGTGGTGGTGGTGGTGGTATTTTGAGACAGTGTCTCCCTACATACTCCAGGCTGGCCTGGAACTTGCTATATAGATCAAACTGACCTTGAAAATACAATGTTTTCTGACAAAAATTTCTGGCTTTGCATGTGAAAAGACTCTGCCGAGATTTCTGAAAAGCAAAACTCAAAGTTTCCATGTGGAACTTCCTTTTATTTTATTTTTTTGTTTTTAAAAAATTGTATTTATTCACTTTACCACCCAGTATCAGCCCTTCCTTTCTTCCCAGTACCCCCTTACAGAAGTCCTCTCCCCATTTCTCTTTCCTCTTTTCTTTTGAGGAAAGCCCCACACTGGGTGTCATGTCCCCCACTAATCCCCACCCACCCCTGCACACAAAATCACTGCAGGACTAGGTGCATCCTCTCTCACTGAGGCCAGACAGGTTGGTCCATTTAGGGACATGGGAATCCATAAACAGACAGGCAACAGGCTCAGGGACAACCCCTGCTCCATTTGTTGAAGAACCTATATGAAGATCAAGGTGCTCATCTGCTACATGTGTACAAGGAGCCTAGGCCCAGGCTGTGTTGGCTCTTTGGTTGGTGGTTCAGCCTCTGGGAGCCTCCAAGGATGCAGGATTGTTGACCCTGTTGGTCTTCCTGTGCAGTCTGTGTCCTCTTCATGTCCCTCTATCCTCTCAACTCTTCAATAACACTCCCTGAACCCATCTAATGTTTGATTGTAAATCTCTCTATCTCTTTTCATTGACTGCTGGGTGGAGACTCTCAGAGGACATTTATGCTAGAATCTTGTCTGCATGCATAACAGAGTACCATTAATAGTGTCAGGGACTGGTTCTTGCCCATAGGATGGGTCTCTATTTGGGGCAGTCATTGGTTGCCATTTCCTCAATCTCTGCTTTATCTTTGTCAGTGCTAATCTTGAAGGCAGGACATATTTACATATTTTGGTTCAGAGATTTTGTGGGTGGGTTGCTGTCCTTACCCTTCCACTGGGAGTCCTGCCTGGCTACAGGAGGTGGCCACTTCAAGATCCACATCCCCCACTTCTAGGAGTCTCAGAGTTATTCCCTGTAGATGATCTGGGGTGTTCCCACAACCCAGGTCTCTGACATCCTAGAGATTGCCCTCTCCCCACCACCAATTTCCCTTTTCTCTCCCCTGCTTTCCCTATGTAGGATCTCTGCTCCATTTCCCATCCCCTCTTCTACTCAGTTCCCTCCTTCAATCAAACTCTGTTATGTATTTGGTTTCCCCTTCTAAGAAAGATTCAACCATCTTCCCTTGGGCCATCTTTGTTATTTGTTTTGTGGGTCTGTTGATTACAGCATGGTTATCTTGTGCTTTTTGGCTAATACCCACTTATAAGTGAGTATATGCCATGTATGACCTTTTGGTCTGAGTTACCTCATTCAGAATGATCTTTTCTAGCTCCATCCATTTGCCTAAGAATTTCATGATGTCCTTGTTTTTAATGGCTGAGTAGTAGTCCTTTGTGTAAATGAACCACATTTTCTTTATCTATATTCAGTTGAAGGGCCAAGAATTGTCACCATCTGACCAGCATTCCTTGCTACTCTCTTCTGTCTCTAACTTGTCCCTTCTGCCTTCTTGCTGCTAAATCTGATGAAATTCACTGAGAGCGAGCCTTCATTCACCCAGAGTGTACAACTCGAACACAGACAATACTGAACCCCAACTTGTAGACATTCTTCACACAAGGTCTGGGTCCATATACTAGGTTGACCTCTAGTAAGGGCAGATGTTTTAGATCCCTTCTAAGCTCCTACAATGTCTGCAGAAAATTGCTGAGAAGTGAGGTACACCTATGTCACAGCTTCAGGCTGAACAGACCTGGCATACATTAGACAATCATTTCTATTGCCTACAAGGGGGAAACTTTTCCATGTGCCTCTGCTGTGGTATACTTCAGAACTTCCCTTCAGTGTCATTTCTCTTCTGTGAGCTGTCTGGGGGTCCCTATTATACAAGGAATTGATTTTATCATTATTTAGCTTGTGTGTGTTTTTGTGTTTCCTTATAAGCAAGAGCGCTGATGGTCTATGGAGGAAGATGGTTTGGTTTGAGACAGGTAGTAGTACATGAGCTATCATGTAGTTCAGAGTGAACTTGTCCTAGAGTCCTCCTGCATCAGGCCTTCTAGTACCTGGATTGCCAGTATGTGCCACCACGAGGAGCTCTAGCACCAGTCTTAGTTAACTTTGGTTTTTAGACATCATAAGTGCTGTTCTATTTTTCATTCAAGGTCGTTGGAAAGATGCCAATCTGCACACTTGTGTCCCTGGGGATGCCTGTGCCTTCACTCACATTCCATATGGTGTACCTTCTTTTCTCTGATGGTGGTGCCTCTTGAGGCTTGTGCTCCTATGTTCTTCAGGTGTCACTTTTTTGTAAGAAATAAATTGTTACAGTTTATTTTCAGTATGAAGTATACTTAAAGTTCATTATAGACTTAGAGAGGAGCAAGGAGCACTAGGCCTGTTTCTCCCCTGGTTGATTTCTGGCACCTGTTTTTCTTAGAACTCTGAAATTGAAGAGACAGAGACAGTCTTATAGAGATCTAGTCCACATCAGAAAAGGGAGCAGTCTCAAGATGCAAATTATTCATTCAATAATATTTTGCATCCTAAAACCATGGGGTGGGGAATTTGGGAAGGGAGTTAAGCCATATTGTGTGAGTTAAGCCATATTCAATTTCACTAGTCTCTTAAATTTGTTCTTATAGAATCAGGATTGTATTTTTCAAACATTTTTTTTTTTTTGGTTTTTCGAGACAGGGTTTCTCTGTGTAGCCCTGGCTGTCCTGGCACTAAGTTAGGCAGCAGGGCAGAGGCAATGGCTAGGGCTGCAATGACCAGGGAAAAATGCCTGTGGGTCTGGACCATCACCATTTGAGCCATGGCTCTGGCTCAGGCTCTGGTAGTAACGGAAGTGCCTGTGCTGCTCTTGGTCTTCTTCAGCCTTTATTGTGCTTTTGCATGTGTGAAGCAGGGACAAATGTCTTACTGCACAGGGCAGACTCCTGCTCCTCCATCACCTCAGCCAGATCAGTTTCCTCACTTGGCTGTTATTTGACTTCAAGGTTTGTAGAATGCTAAGTACTTCCTCTTCTGACAAGCCAGAGGGCCATATCCAATCTAGGATTTTTCTAGTACTAGAAACATACCTACCTTTTGAAAGTCCTTCACCACACCCCCTAAATGACATTTAGTCTGATAGTCAAACATATGAGTTACTGCTACATTAAGAAGCTATGAATCTTGGGGCTCACCTAGACTGGAAAATGTTATGTAGAATGCATATAATCCAATAAGCAAAGCACTTCAGATATGGAGACAAGAGAAGCTGGAGTTCAACATCATTGTTGGATAAATATGGCCACAACAAAAACAATTTTGGAAACAGTTTGTGAGAATTTCTTACATGAGTATCGTATTTACATAATTTCCACTCTTCACTTTACCTCTTCAGAGGCTTTCTATGTCCTTCTCATTCCCTCTCAAATTTATAACCTCTTCTTTATTAATATTGCATAATACTTACCCTCATTCTATACACAACATACACTCTTAGTGAGTGCATTCATTGTTACTTATATGTACATGTATTTAGCACTGACCACTTGTTTTTTGTTTGTTTGTTTTTCTTTTTTGTTTTGTTTTGTTTTTGTTTTTGTTTTTGTTTTCGAGACAGGGTTTCTCTGTATAGCCCAGGCTGTCCTGGAACTCACTTTGTAGACTAGACTGGCCTTGAACACAGAAATCTGCCTGCCTTTGCCTCCTGAGTGCTGGGATTAAAGGTGTGCACCACCACACCCAGCTACTGACCACTTGTTATTGGGAGTCAGAGAGGTGACTCCTGGATGAGGCTAATTCTTCTTCTCATAGCAGCCATTAATTGCCTGTAGCTCTTCATCTAGGTGTGGAGACTTGTGAGTCTTCCTGTATCCATGTCATTGTGTCAGTCTTGTTCAGGCAGCAATATTTTTGATATGTCATGGTAGCAGTTTCCCTTTCATGTATATTGCAGCAGACATCCTGGTATTCTGGCTATTGACATCTTGCTGCCCCCTCTTCCATGATATCCTTGAACATTTGGTACAGGGGTCATGCTATGGATGTATCAATTAGAGTTAGGGACCCCATCATCAGTTGTCTGCATTTTGACCAGCTGAGGATGTCTGTGGTAGTTTCTATGAGCTACAAAAAGAAGCTTCTTTGACAAATGGTGGGAACGACTTTGATCCATTGGTATAAGGATATGTATTTATATTGCAGTTAGAAATTATACTAGTTTTGACAGTAGTAGATTTTCTTATGTGGTCCATAGCCTCACCAACTGTGGGTGACTGCCTAGGTTTATAGTACCAGACATGAATTCCCTTCTATTGAGCATACCTTAAGCTGTTGGTTACCCACAAGATATAAATGCCACTATTGTACTGTTGGATTTATCTTGTTGGGCCAATCATTGTTATAGTTCGTAGACTTTACTGATATGTATGATTATAGATTATTTTTCTCTCTTGGTCCATGGCAAGGACAATTCCAGATCCCCTATTGTCATTTCTTCTAAGTTTTCTGTCTAAAGTGCATGGTTTCTTCAATAATAGGGACTTACCTTCAAATTCTTGGAGACAACCAAGGGCAGTGGCAGTAGCTTATATTGTTTAGGGGGTCCCTTGATCTCCCCTAGCCAAGAATTCAAACAGAAGTTTCCTATGCTTGCCACCAGAATTTTTGTTAGATAGATTATGGATCTTGAGGGGAACTTTAGCACCTCTTGTGGCAGAACTCCATCTGAGCTACACACACACACACACACACACACACACACACACACACACACTCACACATTCACACACAATGATTACTTTAATGTAATCTTAAAATAAGTTTCATTATATGGCTTTTCAAAAACAACATTATGAACTAACCAGTACCCTGGAGCTCTTGACTCTAGCTGCATATGTATCAAAAGATGGCCTAGTCGACCATTACTGGAAAGAGAGGCCCATTGGACTTGCAAACTTTATATGCCCCAGTACAGGAGAACGCCAGGGCCAAAAAGTGGGAGTGGGTGGGTAGGGGAGTGGGGGGAAGGGTATGGGGGACTTTTGGGATAGCATTGGAAATGTAAATGAGGAAAATACCTAATTAAAAATATATAAAAAAATCATTCTTAGTGTTATTTATCCCTCCTCCCTCACTCCTTCTCCATTTGTATTATGCTACCTCTCACCTCCCCATTTAATGTGATATGTGTTTGCTAAAAGTCATAATTGGGGTTTAAAATTAATTTTGAATGTTTTATCTGTGTATATCTGCATACCAGAAGGGACTATGGTTTTATATGGTTGTGAACTACAATGTGGGTCCTGGGAATTGAACACAATAACCTCTGGACGAGCAGTCAGTGCTCTATTTAGTAGTCTCTGTAGCACTTGGTTTAATAATTTAAAAGCTAGTACTAGTATAGAGGCCTTTCTTTAATAAGTGTAAACAATGACCAGCTTAGCAAGATATCCCTAAGGTTCATGCAACATTTGCATTCATATCTTGGTGATAGCATAATGATCTCTTCTTATTCAGCAAATGTCAGGGTTTTACTTTAATTTCTGGCTGAATAAAATTCTATTATGTATATGTGCAAGAATAATCCATTCATCTATGTAGTTTGATAGAGTAATTTTGCTTCCTACCTATTGCAAATAGTGTAATGCTAAACACGGGTATGAAAGTATCTCTGATATGTTGGATTAGATTCTGTCAGATATATACCAAAGAAAGGTATAGCTGGGTCATATGATAGCTGCTGTATTTTTAGTTTTAATTTTTTCATACATTTTTCTATACTGTCTATACTAGTTTACATTCCTATCTGCAATGTATAAGGCTTATTATTTTCCATATATAAATCACTATTTATTGTCATTTGTTAATTTGATGGTATCTATTCTGATTGGTGGAGATATAATCTCAAAACAGTTTTAGCTAGCATTTCACTGATAGGTAAGATTATGATCTATAACAATTCTTTATTGGCAATTTTTATTTGCTCATTTGAAAAAATGCTACTTAATTCATCAATTCATATAGTGATTGAATTATTTGTGTTTTTTCACTTGAATTTCTGCATCATTTATATATCCTGAAGGGATGCTTTATATCTGATATACAGTTGGCAAATATTTTTCCCATTCTATACATCATATTTTCCTTCTGCTGATAGCTTACTTTGTAATTTTAATTTAATCCAATCTATTTTCTTCAATTCTTGGTGTTATTTCCTATTCTGGTACAGGTAATTACAGATGCTGTGATTTTGCACATATGGGCACTATGTGTATAGCATTCCATATAAAAGATAAGTATGCTTTAAAATTTCTGTGAATTTATTTGAATGTTTTAAAATCATAGGCAAATTGATCAGCTACTTTAAGCATCAGTCAAGTACATTTTAATATTTTCTTATTTTTTTATTGAAGACTTAATTTATCGATAAAATTTTAATCATTTTAAATTTAGGATGATAACTGTGTAGGGGATTATTCTCCTTTAAATAGAGATTTTTACCTCAATAAATTGTAATGTGATTCAATATGTTTTGGAAGATCTGCATATTAATTTTGAATTATTTTTCAAGCACAACACTGAATTTATCCAAGCTATGGCATGAGTGAGGTGATTATATTTTCCTGTCACATCGGCCTCTACTCCATAAATATATTAATGGCTCATTACTAGCAGCCAAATGTAGTACATTACATGAAGAATGAAAGAACAGCTTTCATGTTCCTAACCTGTAACAAATCATTTTACAGTCGATAACAGAATCTAGTGAGACCCAGAAATACACTTGAGAGTCTGTTCTAGAAATAGAATCCTCTTAAGAGCTTTCGTAGCTACTCTGAATCAGTTAATTCTGTTCACAGCAAAATCCTCAGTGTACTGTCACACTGATCTCCTCATAGCAAAACTGTGGACACAACAGGTTAGTTTTCAGCTAGAGAAACCCACTGAGAATGAGGGCTTTCCAAAATATGGAAAGCAGTACAATGAACATTTCAAGAATATAAGACTTAAACCCAAGAGTTTTTCCATTATTTGAATTTGAGCAATTACTACCCACTGCACACTGAGTCTGGATGAAGATGGGGCAGGGGAACCTGGAAAATACCTTAAATATTTGTCTGTATAAACAGGTAGGATGGCCGGAGGAGGCAAAAACCCAGAGAATCTCAGATCGAGGCATGAACACTTACTTACTTGCATTAGCCACATGAATTTAAATGGGTTGCTTATCTGTGCTGTGTCTTCATATTATTTAAACACAAAGTCACACAATACTTAAGTCACATTTACTTTGCAAGATAAAAATTATAATGAATATATAAAGTACTAGATCATGTCATTGGGCATCATAATATCTCAATAAATGTTAACTATTATTATCATGTCTAACATTCTTGGGATTATCATTGTACTGCCTTCTACTGTATGGAATACTCTTATTTTCATTAGGTATATATTTTACAGAGACATCCTAGAACATAGAGACACACAATATTTTTGTAAAGAAGGAAACAAACACACAGACTCATTCCATTTCTTAAGAAAGTAGCTAGAGCTTCTTCATAAAGGCCATGGGTGTAGAACTATCCACATGGGTGTGGAACTATCCACTGGATCATGAATAACTTTCCAATGTCTATATCATGAATAATAGTGAGTTCTCTCCCTCAGCATAATGTGACTCCTATATTTTCTATTTATTTAATTTTTTTTTTAGAATTTCATACAAGTACTCTATTTTCACACCCTAATTTCTTCTTCATTCACCCCACTCCATCTCAAATCATGACCTCTTTAAGCATTGTTTCTTACATATGTGTATTTATGTAAATACAGCCTCCTGAACCCATTTGGTGTTGCCAGTGTGTACATGTCTTTAGAGATGACCATTTGTGATAGGATAACCTACTAAGGAGCTTATCCCTAGAGAAAACTGATTCTTCATCTCTCAACAGCAAATGATTGTCTGCAGTTCTTCATCTAGGTCAATAGTTCTCAACCTGTGGGTTGTGACCCCCTTTGGGGTCAAATGTCCCTTTCACAGGGGTCACATATCAGATATACTGCATAACATGTTTACATTATAATTAAAACAGTAGAAAAATTACAATTATCAAGTAGTAATTTTATGGTTGGTGGTACCACAACATGAGGAAAGGTATTAAAGGGCCATAGCATTAGGAACTTGAGAACCACTAATCTATGCAGTAGGACCTTGTGAAATTTCTCTCATCACATTGGCATTGTAACTGTTATTATTTTTAAGTCTTGTTTAGGCCACAATAATTGTTGAGATTGAATGGGCACAGTTTCCCTGTCATGTCTTTAAGATACTAGAGCATCAGGGAGCTTTGGCTCTCTGGCTTTTTATAATGATTGGCCTGGCAAGATAACCCCAATGTTTCAATAGTGCTACCTTTATCTTGGTTTAAGCAACAGCTATCTAATTGGATTCAAAGCCTCTTTATAGACCCTGGAGGGGAAACAACTACTGTCACTATCTTAAATTAACATATGTAATTTCTCTGTATTCTAAGTATATATCCTTATGACCAGCAATAAGTGTAGCTCTTACCATCTCACCTAAGTAAAGTTCTTGTCTTTGTTATAAGGCTGCTCTTCTCAGCCCTTTTCTCCACTGCCTCTCTCTTATGTTCTTTTCACCTCCCTTTCTGTGATGTTCTTGGATCCTTGGAGAGAGAGAGAGAGAGAGAGAGAGAGAGAGAGAGAGAGAGAGAGAGAGAGAGAGAGAGATGTCCCATGTGAGGCTAAACACTTCACAACCTTTTTAACCAGTCTTGAGTTTTTTCATTATCCATGATTCACTGAAAAGAGAAGCTTCTTTGATCAAAGCTAAGAGCATCTCTAGTCTATGGTTATAAACATAAATATTTGGGGGGCAGATTGACATAAGTCCATTTAGCAAAAGTAGTAGATTCACCCCTCATGTCTGTGACCTCTGGAGCTAAGGACCTTTAGCAATTTCCACAATGCCAGGAATGAACTCCCTTCTGTCAAGCAGGCCTCAGATCCAATGAGAAATCAGTTACTCCCCATAATAGTTATGTCATTATTGTACCATTAGGCACATTTAGCTTAGTATCTTAGAGTTTCTATTGCTATGATGAAGCACCATGTCTAAAAACAGCTGGGGAAGAAAGGGTTTATTGTGTTTATACTTCCACATTGTAGGAAGACAGGAGTTGATGAAGAAGCCATGGATGGGTGCTGCTTACTAGCTTGTTCCCCATGGTTTGTTCAGCCTGTTCTTTTATAGTACCCAGGACTATCTGCCAGGGATGGAACTACCCAAAATAGACTGGGCCCTCCCTATCAATAACTAATTAAGAAAATACCTTCGAGCTAGATTCTTAAGCATTTTATCAATTAAGTTTTTCTCCTTTAAGATAACTCTAGTTTCTATGTTAAGTTCCCATATGACTAGGCAGCACACCTAACAAGTTAGTATTTTAGTACACAAATTCAAAAGGTGTGAAAGACTGTTGTTGATTTTTATCTCTTTAGCTTCTTACATAGCAATTTCCAGCATTATAAAAGCTAGTCTGCATGGAAGAAGCTTGCACCTCAGTTCCAGTATGTTTTCTCTGAATTCTGTAATCAAGGTGTATGATGCCTTCAGCAATAGCATCTGCACCACCCAGTTCTGGTGGGCAACAAAAGCACTGACTGTGATTTGGTAGCTTTTGAGACCTTTGGTGTCTTACTGGCCAACAACTTCTAGGAAGGTATCTCACCTTTATCACGGGGATTTGCATTTCTAACTCATGGTTTCTTAGATTGAGATTAATTACCATGCATCATACCTTGGTTCAAGCTCTTGTTTAAATTATGATTCTTTTGTTTTGTTTTTGTTTTGAGACAGGGTTTCTCTGTGTAGCCCTGGCTGTCCTGGAACTCACTTTGTAGACCAGGCTGGCCTCAAACTCAGAAATCCTCCTGCCTCTGCCTCCCAAGTGCTGGGATTAAAGACGTGCACCACCACCACCACCCGGCTTTTAAATTATGATTTTTGATAAGCTTATAAAGTTAGCACAATGTTGTGTTTGCTTCATGTGATTAAGACTCTTTGCACACTTCCTGTTGTCCTCCACCCTCCTCTGCCTTCTCATTAAACTTTGTCAACTTCAATGCTCCCTCCATCTGTCTTCATGGCCTATGTGGACTATTTTACCCACACCCAAAAGGCCTTTCATTTCCCCTTATACATTTCGTTTCTTGATTCTGAATATTTACACACATAATAATCTAAACAAAAATCTGAAATACTGGAGCTATGTGACACATGTGAGAGAGAGAATTTGTGACATTTATTTGATTTCCTGTTTCTGAATGACCTTAATTAATTAATAACATTTTCCAGTTGCATAAATTTTCTGTGAATTTCATTAATTTTATTTTTATCATGACCAAATAAAATGTCATTGCATATATGTACCACTTTTCTATTGTTTACACATCAGTTAATGGACAAAAAAATTAAAGTTATTTTGAGATCCTATCTCACTCCACTTAGATTGGTCAGCATCAAGAATACACATGACAACAAATGGTGGCATGAATGTAGGGTGAGAGGAGCCATTATTTACAGATATTGGGAGTGTAAACTTGTGCCGACACTTTGAAAATCAGTCTGAAGGATTTTCAAGAAACGAGAAGTAAACCTATCCTCTGACCTGGCTATAGTACTTCTTGCATATATTTAAAGAATTCTGTACCCTGTAACAGTGGTTCTTGCACACACATGTCCATTGCTTTTCTGTTTACAATAGCTAACAAGCAGAATCAGGCTAGATGGCCATTAGACAAATGAGTGAAGTTCAACAATGTTTATTAGTTTTTTTTTCTGTAACCTTGTTAAAGTAAGTATCAACTAACATTCATGTTTAGAATATATTTGTCTGTCAACTGAAACCATATTTTGTCTGTGTATGTAAATAGACATTTGCAAAAGTCATTAAATTTGTTTGATTAGAAACAATTGCCTCTGTAAATTATTTACAAAAATTAAATTAAAAAATTATTTAATTTTTTAAAATAAGAAAATATGGTATATATGTACAACAATTTTTTATCTGCATAACAAGAAATGAAATCAGTATATTTGCAGGAAAATGAGTAGGAATGGAAATGATGTTATTAAGTAATGCAGACACAGAAAGACAAATCATACATGTTTTCTCTTATGAGTACTCTGCCTTTAAATTGTGTGTATGTGTGCCCGAGTGCACATATTTGTGATATGTGCATGTCATGAAAATATAGAAGGGATCATGAGAAGGAAGGAAGATCTAAAGGAAGGGAAAATCTATGACAGTGGAATATATGTGAGGTAAAAGTAGGAGAAGCCAAATGAACTTCTTCTGTTAAACATGAACAAATACCAACTTCTATATTAGTCAAGGTTTTACTGCTGTGAACAGACACCACGACCAAGACAAGTCATAAAAACAAAACAAAACAAAACAAAACAAAGCAAAGCAAAACAAAACAAAACAAAACAAAACAAAACAAAACAAAACAAAACAAAACAAAACAAAACATTTATTTGGGGTTGGCTTACAGGTTCAGAGGTTCAGTCCAGTATCATCAAGGTGAGGGCATGGCAGTATCCAGGCAGGCATGGTACAGGTAGAACTGAGAGTTCTACATCTTCATCTAAAGGTTGCTAGTAGAAGACTGACTTCCAGGCAACTAGGGTGAGGGTCTTAAGCCCACACCCACAGTGACACACCCATTCCAATCAGGTCACACCTATTCCAACAAGACCACACCTCCAAATGGTGCAACTCCCTGGTCCAAGAATATACAAACCATCACATTCCACTCCCTGGCCCCCATAGAATTGTTCAAACACATGAGTCTATGGGGGGAGGGCATACTTAAACATAGCATAATTCAAAATACATTTAGTCCAACTTTCAAAGTCCTCATAGTCCATAGCAGTCTTAACAGTGTTAAAAGTCCAAAATTCAAGGTCTTTTCTGAGATTCATCCAATCACTTAATTGTAATCCCCAAAGAAAAAGTCACAGAAGATAAGGCTGTGAGTGAGGGTTGTGATAGAGGGCATTGGAAGAGAAAACAGTATAATGACACATGTGTTTAAATGGATGGTGAAGTCCTTTACTTTGTATATTAATCTTTAAAACTAAAAGAGTATCCTAAGAACGAAGTTATATAGTGCATTCTATGCCAGCCCAATCCATGGAGGGAAGAAGACTCTGTCTCAAAACAAACAAGCAAGCAAGCAAACAACCCCCCAAAAAACTATGAAAGTTACAAATCTTTCCATTTCATAAAATTATTTGTTTTTAAAACGGTACAATTTCATACTGTATTTGCATACTTCCTGTAAATACTTATTTTACTGTAACTAACAGAATAAGATTAGTTAAAAATAAAATCAGTTTAAAAAAAATGTCTGAAAGTCTGACAGGCAAAATGTACCTTATTGTTAAAGGTAAAAAAAATGCTTTGATTACTAATGGTGATAAATGCTAAGTAAAGGGGACATTTTTCTCTATTGGGGAATGTATTAGTTACTGACTTATAAATAATTAATATATTAATTCAGTCCCCATGGAAAACTATATTACAAACATTTTTTTTCAATGTTGTTCTATTCTATTTCATACAGCAGTTTTGCTGCTGTAAGTAGGTGGGCCAAAAATGTCAGTGCCAGGTTGACACTGATACAGTGAAAATAAAAAAGACACAAACGTTTTCTAACTTCTGTTTTTATTAACTTGTTTAATTCTAAACAGAAATCTGTTACAGACACCAGAGGCATTCCACTTCCACTGCAACTTGCAGGAGTTGTCATGGTTTCCTGAAATTGACTATGTAAGGTAATAAAAGTATTATGAAAACTCAAACTTTCAACTTTGATAATGGACTCAAGGAAATGAGTTCATTATAAATATTGAGTCATTCTTTTAAACAAGTTTTTAATATGTATCTTATTTATTTAAGTTAGCAACTTCTGAAAATGGTATATGACTCTGCCAATTTATTAGGTTCTGTGGAGGAAGCTTGATTTAGATTAGTGAGCTTAGGTTATGGATAAGGTCTTTTTTATGAAAAAATTAAATTGTTTCATTTATTTACATTCTAAATGTTACCCATACTATTCATCTATTAAAATTGTTTTAAAAAATCAATATATGGTATAATGGATTTCATTATGAAACTTTCAGATATAACTTGTCTCTGTTGACCCTCTTTCCCACATTTCTCTTAACTGATAGTCTGCCTCAGGTTGGTCCCCTTCCTGTCTCACTAGGCCTCCCTGTGCTTTCATGATATAGCATTTTTTTAGTCTTTTTTCAGTCTTTCTCTTCCTCTTTGCCAACCTTTTCCTTTTCACTTCTTATGTTCCTCTTAATTCGGGTGAGATGGGATCTGAAGCAGATTTAACTTGCATAGTTTCTGTTGGATAAGAATGTTGAAAATTTTTTGGTAGGGTGCTTGCTATAAAGTGATTTATGACTATTGTGTTTTTTTCTATCATCTGTGGATGTTAACATTGAATCTTTAGACACGTGAGTTTTATTTGAATATGTATGGATATCAGGAAATTACTAAGGGAAGGGTGCTAGAATAAATAGGTATAAAGACAAAAGAGGAGTTATGGAACAGAAAGGGCTAAATTATAGTTGGGGTGAAGGGAGAGCAAGGTATAAGAGGGAAACTGGGTGTGGGATAAATATCACTAATATAGAAACCTAGTGCTATAGAAGCTTCCTAAAATATGTATCTACACACACACACGCACACTCACACACACACACACACACACACACACACACACACGCACACTCACACACATATGCACATGCACACAGAGATAAAAATAATGGTGTTATTGTATAAAAGGGCAACAGTGCCCCCACTAGACACCACAGCATGAAAAATGAAAAGCCTAGTCCCAGGAATGGGTTATTTCTTTTAGAGTTGTGGAACAGTGAGGTTCCAAAGACTCCAACATTACAGACTATTTCCAGTGCTCTCAGTTACTCTTCAGGATGTATCTAAAAGACTGTATTGCTAAAGAAACCATATATTTGAGTCATAGAACATGGAAAAGTTCTCTGACCAGCACAGATGTGGGGACATGAAAAGGAGGATTATGTCAGAGACAGAAGACTGAGTTCACATCAAAAGTGAAGAACAGCTTTAATTTTTCCCACTGTTGTTTGTATATTGTTAAGCTAGTTAAAGATAAACACAAGAAGCAGAGCCTGATCACCTACTTATCTGAATCCACTTATCTTCCTTCCCTGGCATCATTGTCTTCTTTTGCCCCAGAGGACATTCCTCCTAGGCTTTATCTTGTGTTTGTAGTTTTCTCCAGTAAGTCATAGGCCACATGGGATCAGTGTTTGTGCCTGGGAAAGAAATGCAGACCATATGAGCCCTTAACACTGCCCCCATTTCTGATTTTGTAACGTCACAATGACATAAACAGCTCTTGCTTGGGAAATCAATCTTCTCCATCCAATATTTGGATGTAGAGGCAACTAGACTGTTGTCTTATTGTACCAATTCACAGTATGACTTTACCCACCTTGATGGATTCCAGAAAAGGCCTGTAGCAGAGAGCACAGATGAGAAGCCTAGGCTACAAGTTATAAAGGGAACTGGTTTCAGATCTTGTCTATGTCCTTACCAAAAAAAGAAAATCATGAGTTTGAATCAAAATTTCTTGTTTCATGTGTTGTTTTTCTGCAGCTCTCAGGGTAAAATGGAGAGAAACAGTTTTTAATTTTAAAGGATAAATTTCCTTGGCAAGTTGCTCTTGAACAGTTTATTTATTCCTCTTTTTTGTTTATGTATTTGAGTTTTTGGTAACAAATGATCTTGTTTGATTATGACTTCTCTTTGGGGGCTATAAGTAATGTCATGAAAGACATGGCATTTTTTAAAGATGACAAAAAGAGATGAAAGTTTTAGATAAAACAGCAGGATCATGGACTGTTTTACTCTATATTGAAACTCTCCTCGTAGACCAATTAATGTATACTGCAAGCAGTTTGAATAGAATCATGCATTTTGAGCCCTAATATAAAGCTTGGAAAGTTATCTACATAAACATGAATGATTTAAAAACAACTAAAATGTAATTTATAGTTTTTGAGCTAGTGTCTTTGAACATTTTACATTTTTTCAGAAAGATTTAGTAGCCAGTATTTATAACCATTATCAAGGCAAGGTTAGATTAATAACTTGTGAGAACTTTATTGAAGTAGAGTAAGTTTAACATGAATATGATAAACTTTGAACTTTGACATTTTAATATCATATATATTTATGTTTAAGTCACATATTTTACAAAGCTTAAATCACTAACTAACATCCTTACAATTTGTGAAAACATTCTCTTTTTCCCTTCAGTTCTGGAAACATGTAGCCATCTTTATTACAACTCACATAAACATTTTACCTTGCATTTCTGTTTGGAAACATCCAATCATTTTAACCTTTCTTCCATCTTATATAAACTGTTTTCCATCAAGAAATAAACATTCATTTTAATTTTATATATAAATACTTATTGTTAAAATACTTTTTCCATAATTTATGTTTTATTCACTTTACATCCCTATCACAGCCCCCTCCGTCCTCTCCTCCTTGTCCTGTCCTTACAAATTCTTATCTCCACTACCCACTCCCCTCAGAAATGGGGAATTCCCCCTTGTATATCATGCTACCCTGGGAAATCTAGTCCTAGCAAGATTATGTGCATCATCTCCTACTTAGGCCCAACCACGCAGTCCAAGTAGAAGAAGGGGATTCAATGGCAAGCAACAGAGTCAGAGATAACCCATACTCTGTTAGGGTACCCACATGAAAACTAAGTTGCACATCTGCTATAAATATGTACGAGGCTTAGGGTTAGCCCCTGCATGCTGTTTGGTTAGTGTCTAAGTCTATGTGAGCTCTCATAGGGCCAAGTTACTTGACTCTGTAGGTCTTCCTCTGGTGCCCTTAACAAGGCTGTCTCATATATTTCTTTTTTTCCCACATTTTTATTATATATTTCTTCATTTACATTTCAAATGCTATCCCAAAAGTCTCCTATACCTTCCCCCACCCTGCTCCCCTACCCACTCACTCCTACTTCTTGGTCCTGGTGTTCCCCTGTACTGGGGCATATAAAGTTTGCTAGACCAAGGTGCCTCTCTTCCCAATGATGGCCGACTAGGCCATCTTCTGCTACATATGCAGCTAGAGACACAAGCTTTGGGGGGTACTGATTACTTCATATTGTTGTTCCACCTATAGGGTTGCAGACCCCTTCAGCTCTTGGGTACTTTCTATAGCCCTTACATTGAGGGCCCTCTGTTCCATCCAATAGCTGACTGTGAGCATCCATTTCTGTATTTGCCAGGCACTGGCAAAGCCTCACAGGAGACAGCTATATCAGGGCCCTTTCAGCAAAATCTTGCTGGCATATGCAATAGTGTCTGCATTTGGTGGCTGATTATGGGATGGACTCATCTCACATATTTCTATCCCCCACTCTTACACAAGACTCTTTGAGCTCCACTTGAGGTTTGGCTATGAATCTGTGCATCTGTTTCTATTCACTATTGGATGAAGAATCTCAGGAAACAGTTACACTAAGTTCTTGTTTGCAAGCATAGCAGAGTATCAGGGGTTGGTTCTCTCCCAGGGATGGGCCTTAAGTTGAGACAGTCATTTGTTGGCCTTAGTCTCAGCTCCATATTTATCCCTGCACATCTTGAAGGTGGAACAAATTTTGGATTGAAGATTTTGTGGATGGGTCTATGTTCTCCTCCTTCCACTGGAAGTCCTGTCTGGCTACAGGAGGTAGCCATGTAAGTCTCTATACTCTCTGCTGGTAGGAATCTTAGCTAGTGTCACCCCCAGAGATTCCTCATGGCCTCCCCCATCCCAGATCTCCTGTTAGTCCCAGAGATACCCCCAACATGATTTCCATTCTTATGCCCAGCCCTCTCTCACCACCCTCCACCCACACCCAATAACCCACCTTGCCCTTTCTCCCACCAAGTTCTCTATCCCCATCCACCTCTGATGATTATTTTCTTTCCCCGTCTGAGTGAGGTTCACACATCCTCCCTTGGGACACCGTATTACCCTATTTCTTTTGGTATATGAATTAGAGCATGGATATCTTGTACTTTATGACTAATGTCCTCTTATTAGTGAGTACATGCCATATGTGTCTTTCTGGGTCTGGGTTACCTCACTTGGGGTGATATTTTCTAGTCCCATCCATTTGATTGCAAAATTCATGATTAAAGATATCCGTTAGGTCCAAATGGCTCATATTATCTGTTAATTTAGTTATTTATCTGTTTAATTTTTGTCTGGGTAATCTATTGATTGGTAAAAATGGGGTGTTCAAGTCTCTCACTACTAATGTGTGGGGTTTGATATGTTAATTAATCTTTAGCAATGCTTCCTTTACATATGCCTTTATGTTTAGGGCATAGATGTTCAGAATTGAGATATCATTTTGGTAGATTTTCCTTTGAGTATGAAGTGTCCTTTGCTGTCTCTTTTAATTAAATTTAGTTGAAAGTGTATTTTATCAGATATTAGAATGGCTACTCCAGCTTTCTTTTTGGCTCTATTTGCTTCGAAACCTTTTTTCCACCCTTGACTCTGAGGCAATGTCTACCTTTATGGTTGAGGTGTGTTTCTTGTATGCTGCAGAATGATGGATCCTGTTTTCACATCCATTCTTTTAGCCTGTGTCTTTTTATTGGGGAAGTGAGTCCATTGATATTGAGAGATATTGGAAGAAGAGAGAGAGTAGGAGAAATGCCTTCCTTCTTTTAGCTGGTTGGAGTTACTTATTTTCTGTGCTTTCTTGGATGTAGTTATTTTCCTTGGGTTAGTGTTTTCCTTATAGTATTTTCAGTAGGGCTAGATTCATGAATAGACATTTGAATTTGGATTTTTCTTGAAATATTTTGTTTTCTCCATCTATGTGATGGAGAGTTTTGCTGAGTATAGTAGACTAGGTTGTAATATGTGGCTTTTTAGAGATTGCAAGAATATCTGTTCAGACCTTTCTAGCTTTTAGAGTTTCTGTTGTAAGGTCAGGTATAGTTCTGATAGGTCTTTTGAATACTACCTGGCCTTTTTCCCCTTGCAGCTTTTCATATTCTTTATTTGTTCTGTAGATTTTGTGTTTTGATTATTATATGCTAGGTGGATTTTCTTTTGTGGTCCAGTATAATTGGTGTTCTGTAAGCTTCTTGTGTGTCTATAGGCATCTCTTTCTTTATGTTGGGAAATTTTTCTTCTATGATTTTGTTGAAAATATTTTCTGAGCCTTGGTGCTGGGACTCTTCATCTTCTTCTATTCCTATTATTCTTAGATTATGTCTTTTTGTGTTATCCCAGATTTCCTGGATGATTTGTTTCAGGAAATTTTTAGATTTAACATTTTCTTTGATGGGTGTATCAATTTCTTCTATTGTATCTTCTAAGCCTGAGGCTCTCTCTTTCATCTCCTGTATTCTGTTAGAGATGCTTGCAACTGTTGCTCCTGTTCTCTTTCCTACATTTTCCATCTCCAGGATTCCCTCAGTTTGTGATTTCTTTATTGTTTCTATTTCCACTTTAACATCTTGCACAGTTTTATTTATTTCCTTCACCTGTTTAATTGTATTTTCTTGTATATCTTAAAGGGACTTATTTGTTTCCTCTTTAAAGACTTCTACATGTTTGGTTGTATTTTCTGTAATTATTTAAGGAATTTCTTTATTTGCTCTTTAAATTTCTCTATCATGTTTATAAGATTGGATTTAACATCATTTTTGTTCTTCAGTTGTGTTTTGTTAGAATGTCCAAGGCTTGCTGTTATAGGGTAGCAGCACTCTGGAAGGATCATATTGCCCTGTCATTTGTTTACTATGTTTTTAGGGCTATAAGCTATCTGGATGGATTTGGTCCCTAGATGTTTCTGTTGTAGTAGGTATTGAGATAAGAGTTAACCTTAAAGGTCTTGTGTGGCAGGCCTGATTAAGTATTCTTGGGCTGTATGGTTCTGTATCTGCATGCCTGTATTATACAGGATTCACAGGTCTTTTTTTTGGTTCAGTATCTGCATGCAGTTTTAGTGCAGGTGGGCAGAGAGATGGTGGGAGAATGGAGAACCTCCTGGGCTAGTAGGCTGCTCAATGCAGCTTGGCGTGCCACAGAGGAGTCAGCAAGCAGGGAAAATGGATGATGGAAGGGATGCTAATATGTATGGTTCAGGATCCGTAGGTCTTATGAAGGTAGTCAGAAAGGGTGGGGGAGAATATAGCAGATCTATCAGATCGTTCAAGGTAGCTTGGCTTGTCCCAGAGCACTCAGTGAGCAGGAAGATGGGTGAGGTAAGACAGCTAACCTATATGTTTCAGGATCCTTAGGTCTGATGAAAGAAGATGGAAAGGTGGGCGTGGGAAAACGAGGGTCCAGAGGGGATAGCAGGCAGCTTAGGTCAGTTTGACATGCCCCAGAGGACTCAGTGAACAGAGAAGATGGGATAAGGAAGGGACTCTAACCTGTATGGCTCAGGCTGTACAGTTCTGATAAAATAGGGTAGAGAGCCTGGAGGCAAAATGAAGTCCAGAGGGGAAAGCAGGCTTCTTAGGGTAGCTTGACATACCCCAGACCAGTATGTCTGATTTTATGCTGAGGACTTTGTTCCACTTTGACTTGTATATTGTGCAGGGTAATAGATATGGTTCTATATACATTCTTCTACATGCAGTCATCCAGTTAAACCAGCACCATTTGTTGAAGATGCCTTCTTTTTCCATTTTGTTGTTTTGGCTTCTTTGTCAAATAGCAAGTCTTCATAGGCATGTGACTTTATTTCTAGGTCTTCACTTTTATTCCATTGATCAACCTGTCTGTATTTATGCCAGTCCTATACAGCTTTGATTATCATTGCTCTGTAGTATATCTTGAAATCAGGGATGGTGATACCTCCAGGAGTTCTTTTATTGTACAGGGTTGTTTTTGTTATCCTGAGGTTTTTGTTTTTTGTTTTTTCCGTGTTAACAATTTTATTTTTCAAGATAACAGGAGTTGTATATAAATGACAGCAGACCCTTGCTTCTTTATTTTTATCTAACTAAAAGATAACTCTAGATGAATTCTCAAGAGAAAAAAAAAGCTATACACATAAGGGACCTTCATCATCTACTTGGAATCAGTAGTTGTGTTGCTGTCATAGAATCAGGAAAGAGGTTGTGGTAAGTTGGAAGAAGTACATACGCTGCTGTTATCATTTTACCAGCAAACCATCTGCCATGCAATGCATTGACAGCAGCAATAGCCCGCAGCAATAGATAGACACTTCACATACACATTGCCCTGAGGTGAATTTTTGTCAACATAAATAGGAATGACTCCTCCATGTTTATTACATTCTTCAATGGCATCATCTTTAGTCTCTGTATCCCATCCAAATTCTTCTTCTGTTTGAGGATTAAACATGTTAGAAAGTTGGAAACACTGTGTTGCAAGAGGTTGAACAGACCCAGCTGAAGCTAAAGCTGAGGTGTCAGTCTGTTGGGAAAGTCGTGTTTGCCAATCTGCTACAGCACCAAATGCCAAAGAGCCACTCATTTGTAAAGCTTGTTGTGTGGCAGATGGAATCTGCAAACAGGTACCCTCCACAAGTCTTGCCATTAACTAAAGATGTCCAGTTGTTCCCAAGTCAATTCCAGTCTTTTCTAGTTCATCACTGTCCAAAAATGAACTAGCACTAGAAGCATCAGTTTGTTCAGTAACATGACCAACTTTCAATGGTCTCCCAGCTAACTTTAATCCATTAAGCTGTTCCAAAGCCTTTTTGACACATTCTGAGTCAGAAAATGTAATAAGTCCATCCATATCACTTAGATTGACCAGTTTCACTATCCATCATGAGCTGAATACTTTCAATCCTTCCAAAAGGTTCAAAGATCCCCCGAAGCATATCTTCAGTTATGTGAAAGTGTAATGAGCCTACATAGAGCCTCATAGGTCCAGCACTTCCCTTTTGTAAGTTGTTTGCCATTGCAGCAGCTCTGTTTTTGTTTTTGTTTTTGTTTTTGTTTTTTTTTTTTCTGCCTGTGATGCCTGGACTATGATTGGTACTCCTAAAACTCGTTGGCCAGTTAATCCAATTGCTAGAGGCACTGAACTGACTTCAACAAATTCCACATAGGCAATTCCTTTGGAACGTCTTGTATTTCTTTCAGAAATCATTCTCACATCTTGAACCTTCCAACTGTAGAGAAAAACTCTTCCAAATCTCTCAGTCGAATTCTTGCTGCCAGTTGCATGCAGAAAACAGTCCTTGCATCCATTTCCCAAGGAGTGAGATTATCAATAGGTTCCCTTGTAGGGCTCCTGTCTTTCTTGAATTGACTTTTGCTTTGAGACGTCTTCTGTAGAGACTTCTGTAGGGCCTCGGAATCTTCTATCCCAACTTCGTGAGCGGCTTCGTCTCCATTCTTTGCTTCTACTTCGTTTCTGCTCTTGGCTTTTGCTTTTTCCTATCTCTATCTCTACTTCATTTCCGTTCTTTACTTTTGCTTCTTTTTCTCTCATGTCTACGACTTCTGCTCTTGCTTTTTTCTCTCTCTTTTTGCTACGTTCTTCATGGCAGTTAGCACTGTTCAGCTTGCTCTCATCTTTCTTGTAAGGGGCCTCAAGCATGGCTTCAATTATCAATATTGTCTGCCATTTTCTCTACTCGCCTGTGTGGGTTTCTGTGCGCCTGTGCTCAATAAGTAGGCTGCTGCAGCCACCACCACCAATGCTGCTGTTGCTATTGTTACACCATAGGCCCAGGCAGCTGTACAGCCCAACCCTAATATTATCCGGGCCATGGGCGTCTAGGCCCAAGCGAATCTAAAAGAAACAATGGGGCCGGGCGTGGTGGCGCACGCCTTTAATCCCAGCACTCGGGAGGCAGAGGCAGGCGGATTTCTGAGTTCGAGGCCAGCCTGGTCTACAAAGTGAGTTCCAGGACAGCCAGGGCTACACAGAGAAACCCTGTCTCGAAAAACCAAAAAAAAAAAAAAAAAAAAAAAAAAAAAAAAAAAAAAAAAAAAAAAAAAGAAACAATGGGATTAAAGGAGCCAGCGAGGGAGAGCAGGGCAGCAGCTTCTGCAGCTCAGCATCCACCCCTTCAACAGCATCTGCTAGCTCGCTGAAATGGCGGCCACTGATCCTCCGTACTCACATTCACCAACACATACACACCTGGTTTTTGCTTTTGTTTTTCCGTATGAAGTTGAGAATTTATTTTTCAAGATCTGTAAAGAACTATATTGGAATTTTTTATGGGAATTGCTTTGAATTGGTAGATTGCTTTTCATAAGATGGCCATTTTACTATGTTAATCCTACCAATCCATGAACATGGCAGATCTTTCCATCTTCTGAGACCTTCCTCAATTTCTTTCCTCAGACACTTGAAGTTCATGTCATACAAGTCTTTCACTTGCTTGGTTAGAGTTACAAATAATATTTTATATTATTTGTGGCTACTGTGAAGGGTGTTGCTTCCTAATTTCTCTCTCACTCTGCTTATCAGTTGTATGAAAAAAGGTTACTGATTTCTTTGAGTTAATTTTGTATGCAGCTACTTTGCTGAAATTGTTTATCAGCTGTAGGAGGTCTTTGGTAGAATTTTAAGGGTTACTCATATATATATATATATCCTTTCTCATCTGCCATAGTGGTTCTTGGGTTTCTCCCTTTCCAATTTATATGCCCTTGACTTCCTATCATTGTCTTATTGCTCTATCTAGAATTTCAAGTACTAAATTTAATACATAGGGAGAGAGTGGGCACTCTTCATGTACATGATTTTAATGGAATTGATTTAAAGTATCTCTCTGTTTAGTTTGATGTTGGCTATTGGCTTGCTATATATTACTTTGATTATGTTTAGGTTTGTGCCATGTATCACTTATCCCTGCAAGACTTAATATGAAGGGATGTTGGATTTTGTCAAAGGGTTTTTCAGCATCTAATGAGATGATAATGTGATTTTTTTCTTTCAGTTTGTTTTTATGGTGGATTAGGTTGATGGATTGTCTTATATTGAAACATCCCTGTATCACTGGGAAGACGATTACTGGACCCTGGTGAATGATATCTTTGACATGTCCTTGGATTCAGTTTGTGAATATTATATTGAGTATTTTTGTACAATGTTCATAAGGGAAGTTGGTCTGAAAATATCTTTCTTTGTTGAGTCTTTATAAGGTTTAGGTAACTGTAGCCTCATAAAATGAATTTGGGCTCATTGTATGTTACTTCTGCATCTATTTTATGGAATACCTTGAAGATTTTCTTTGAAAGTCTGGTAGAATTCTGAGTTAAAACATTCAGGCCATTTGCATTTTTATTTTTTTTATTTTGCTAATATATATTTATTATTGAGTAAATACCATACAAGTCCTGTTGGGTCTGAGTTACCTCACTCAGGATGATATTTTCTAATTCCATCAATTTGCCTACAAAACTCAGGATGTTCTTAATAGCTGAGTAGTATTCCATTGTGTAAATGAACCACATATTCTGTATCCATTCTGTCATGGGACATCTAGGTTGATTCTAGCTTCTGGCTATCAAAAGTAAGGCCACTATGAACACAGCAGAACACATGCCCCTGTGGCATGGTGAGGCATCTTTTGGGTATATTCTAAAGAGTGGTATAGCTGGGTCTTCAGCTAGATCTATCTCCAATTTTCTGAGGAACCTCCAGACTTATTTCCAGAGTGGTTGTACCAGTTTGAAATCCCACCAGCAATGGAGGAGTGTTCCTCTTTCTCCACATACTCTCTAACATGTGTTGTCACCTGTGGTTTTGAACTTAGCCATTCTGACTGGTGTGAGGTGGAATCTCAGGGTCATTTTGATTTACATTTCTCTGATCACTAAGGACTTTGAACATTTCTTTAGGTGTTTCTCAGCCATTAGAGATTCCTCAGTTTTGAATTCTTGGTTTAGTTCTATACCCCATTTTTTTGATTGGGTTGTTTGGATTTTTGGTGATTAACTTCTTAAGTTCTTTATATATTTTGGATCTTAGCCCTCTATCAGATGTGGGGTTAGTGAAGTTTTTTTCCTTATTAGTTGGTTGTCGGGTTGTCTTATCAACTATGTCCTTTGCCTTACAGAAGCTTTTCAGTTTCATGAGGTCCCATTTATCAATACTTGATCTTAGAGCATGAGCCACTGGAGTTCTGTTTGGAAATTGTCCCCCTGTGCCAATGAGTTCAAGGCTCTTTGTCACTTTCTCTTCTATTAGATTCAGGGTATCTGGTTTTATGTTGAGATACTTGATCCACTTGTACTTGAGCTTTGTGCAAGGTGACAAATATGGGTCTACACATTCATTCTTCTGCCTACAGACAGCCAGTTGGAACAGCACCATTTATTGAAGATGCTTTGTTTTTTTCATTGTATATTTTTGGTGTTTTTGTCAAAGACCAAGTGAAGGTAAGTGTGTGGTTTTATTTCTGGGTCTTCAATTCTATTCCATTGTTCAACATGACTGTCTCTGTACCAATACCATACAGTTTTTTTTTTTTTTATCACTATTGCTCTGTAGTAAAGCTTAAGGTAAGGAATGTTGATTCCCCCAGCTCTTCTTTTATTGTTAAGAATTGTTTCGCTATTCTGGGGTTTTTGCCTTTCCAAATGAATCTGAGAATTGCTCTTTCCATGTCTTTGAAGAATTGTGTTGGGATTTTAATGAGAATTGCATTGAATCTATAGATTGCCTTTGGCAGGATGTCCATTTTTACTATGTTAATTCTGCAATCAATGAGCATGAGAGATCTCTCCATTTTCTGAGATCTTCTTCAATTTCTTTCTTGAGAGACTTGAAGTTATTGTCATATAGGTCTTTCACTTGTTTGGTTAGAATTACCCCAAGATATTTTATACTATTTGTGGCTACTGTGAAGGGAATTGTTTCCCTAATTTCTTTCTTAGCCTGCTTATCTTTTGTATAAAGGAAGGTTAATGATTTATTTGAGTTAATTTTATATCTGGCCACTTTGCTGAATTTGTTTATCAGCTGGAGAAGTTCTCTGGTAGAATTTTGGGGGCTGCTTATGTATACTTATGCTTATGTATACTGCTTATGTATACTATCATATTATCTGCAAATAGTGATACCTTTATTTATTCTTAATCAATTTGTATCCCCCTTGATTTCTTTTTGTTGTCTGATTGTTCTAACTAACACTCTGAGTACTATATTGAATAGATATGGGGAGGGTAGATATCTTCGTCTTGTCCCCAATTTCAGTGGGATTGCTTCAAGTGTGTCTCCATTTAATTTGATATTGGCTGTTGGTTTGCAGTAAATTGCTTTTATTATGTTTAGGTATGGGCCTTGAATTCCTGATGTCTCCAATACTTTTCACATGAAGGGGTGTTGTATTTTGTCAAATACTTTTTCAGCATCTAAGGAGATGATCATGTGATTTTTTGTTTTGGAGTTTGTTTATATAGTGGATTACATTAATGGATTTTTATATGTTAAACCAACCTTGCATCCCTGGGATGAAGTCTACATGATGGTGATGAATGATGGTTCTGATGTGTTCTTGGATTCATTTTGCAAGAATTTTTTTGAGTATATTTGCATTGGTATTCATAAGTGAGATTGGTCTGAAGTTCCCTTTTAGGTTTCAGAATAATTGTGGCTTCATAGAACAAGTTAGGTAGTATTCCTTCTATTTTATGGAATAGTTTGAGCAAAGTTAGTATCAGATTTTCTTTGAAGGTCTGGTAGACTTCTAAATCCATCTGCCCCTGGGCTGTTTTTTTTTTTTTTTTGAAATTTTTAAATGACTTCTATATCCTTGTGTGATATGGGCCTATTTATATAGTTTACCAGCTCTTGATTTAACTTTGGTATGAGGCTTTTGTCTAGAAAACCATCAATTTCATTTAGATTTTCCAGTTTTGTTGAGTGTAGGCTTTTTATAGTAGGATATGTTGACTTTTTTGAATTTCCTCTGTTTCTGTTGTTATGTTTCCCTTTTCATTTCTGATTTTATTAATTTGGATACTGCCTCTTGGCCCTTTAGTTAGTTTGGCTAGGGGTTTATCATCTTGTTGAGTCTTTCAAATAACCAGATTTTGGTTTTGCTGATGCTTTGTATTTTTATCTTTGTTTCTATTTGATTAATTTCAGGCCTGAGTTTGACTATTTCCTGCCTTCTACTCCTCTTGGGTAAATTTGCTTCCTTTTGTTTTATGTCTCTCAGGTGTGTTGTTAAGTTATTAGTGTAAGATCTCTCCAGTTTCTTTACCAGGGCACTTAGGTACTATGACATTTCCTCTTAGCACTGCTTTCATTGTGTCCCAAAGGTTTGGGTATGATGTGTCAACATTTTCATTAAATTCCAGGAAGTCTTTAATTTCTTTATTTCTTCCCTGACCAAGTCATCACTGAGTAAAGAGTTGTTCAGTTTCCAGGTGTATGTGTGTTTCTGTATTTTTTTTTTTTTTGCTGTTATTGAAGACCAGCCTTAGGCCATGGTGGTCTGATAGGATGCATGGGATTATTTCAGTTTTCTTGTATCTGTTGAGGGTTCTTTTGTGACCAATTATATGGTCAATTATGGAGAATGTACCATGAGGTGCTGAGAAGAAAGTGTATTCTTTTGTTTTAGGGTGAAATGTTCTGTAGATATCTGTTAAATCTATTTGGTTCATAACCTCTCTTAGTTTCACTGTGTCTCTGTTTAGTTTCTGTTTCAATGACCTGTCCATTGGTGAGAGTGGGGTATTAAAATCTCCCACTATTTTTGTGTGAGATTTAATGTGAGTTTTGAATTTTAGTAAAGTTTCTTTTATTAATATGGGTACTCTTGCATTTGGGGCATAGATGTTCAGAATTGAGACTTTCTCTTGGTGGATTTTCCCCTTGATGAATATGAAGTGTCCTTCTTCATCATGCTTGAAAACTTTTGGTTGGAAGCCTGTTTTATTAGATATTAGGATGGCAACTCCAGCTTGTTTCCTTGGACCATTTGCTTGGAAGACATTTTTCCATCCTTTTACTCTGAGATAATGCCTGTCTTTGTTGTTGAGGTATGTTTGTTGTATGCACCAAAATGCTAGATCCTGTCTGTGTATTCAGTCTGTTAGCTTATGTCTTTTTTATAGGTGAGTTGAGTCCATTACTATTGAGAGATATTAAAGAGAGATGACTGTTGTTTCCTGATATGTTTGTTTTTGTAGGTGGTTTTATGTGATTGTGGCTCCCTGCTTTTGACTTTGTTGTGAGATGCTTAATATCTTGTCCTTTCTTTGGTGCAGGTATCTTCCTTGTGTTGGAGTTTTCCTTCCAGGAAACTTTGTAAGGCTGGGTTGGTAGAAAGATACTGTTTGGATTTGATTATGTCCTGGAATATTTTGTTTTCTCCATCTATGTTGATTGAGAATTTTGCTGGGTATAGTAGCCTGGGCTGGCATTTGTGTTCTCTTAGAGTCTGCATGACCTCTGACCAGACTCTTCTGGCTTTTATAGTCTCTGTTGAAAAGTCTGGTGTAATTCTGAAAGGTCTACCTTTGTATGTTACTTGGCCTTTTTCCTTTGCAGCTTTTAATATTCTTTCTTTACTCTGTGAATTTAGTGTTTTGATAAATATGTGACAAGAAGATTTTTGTTTCTGGTTCCATTTATTTGGTATTCTATAGACTTTTTGTACCTTTGTGATTGACTATATGTTCAGTTTTGGAGAAGGTTCTATGAGGGTCTGAGAAGAAGGTATATTCTTTTGTGTTTCAGTGAAATGTTCTGTAGATATCTGCTAGGTCTATATGGTTCATAACATCTATTACTTTAATTATTTATCTAGTTTTTGTCTCAATGCCCTGTCCATTGGTGAGAGTCCACTGTTGAAGTCTCCCATTATCAACGTTTGGGGTTTGATGTGTGGTTTAAGCTTGGGTAATTTTCTTTTTTACAAATGTGGATGCCCCTGTATTTGGCGCAAATATATTCAGAATTAAGATGTCATCTTGGATTTTTCTTTTCATAGTTATGAAGTCTCCTTTCCCATCTCTTTCGGATAATTTTGGTTGAAATTTATCTTATTAGATATTAGAATGGCTACTCTAGTATCCTTCTTGGAGCAGTTTCTGTGGAAAACTTCTTTTTCAGCCCTTTACTCTGAGGTAATATCGTTGTTGCTGAGGTTTGTTTCATGTATTCTGTAGAATGATGGATCCTGTTTACTTTCATTCTGTTAGTCTGTATCTTTTTATTAGTGATTTGAGTCTATTGATATTGAGAGATATTAATAACCAATGATTGTTAATTCCTATTATTTTGATGTTGTTGATGTTAGTGTGTGTGTGTGTGTGTGTGTGTGTATGTTTGTCTGATTTTATTATCTTGTTTTTGCTTCTGTGGAATGATTAATTTTCTTCTGTGTAGTTGACTTCATTGGGTTGCCATTTTCTTCTAGTATTTTCGTAAGGCTGGATTTTTGGATAGATATTGTTTAAATTTGGATTTTTCTTGAAATATTTTGCTTTCTCCATCTAAGGTGATTGATGAGAGTTTTTCTGGATATAGTAGTCTAGGTTGAAATCTGTGGTTTCTTACACCCAGTAAGATATCTTTCCAGGCCCAACTACCTTTTAGAGTCTCTATTGAGAGGTCAAGTATAATTCTGATAGGTCTCTTCTGTTTACCTTGTCAGAGTCCATCTGTTTAGGACATTGTTATCAGCACTGCCATTTGAGAGGTCTGCTTCAGACCTATCACCAATCCAGTCTTAGACTTAGGCAAATGGAAAAGCCAGATTGTTACTTTTGAAACAGAGGCCTAACCAGAAATGATATTTTCATAAGTCAAAGAGATAAGATAGCAGCAATCTCTTTACTATCTGTGTTTTTAGAGTTTTGTTTTGTTTTGTTTTTGTACATTGTTACACCGTCCTTTAAAGGTTACATCTCTTGGTGGAAGGAGACTCTGAGTATGGCTTAAGATTGGACTCATTAAAAAATTAATAATAAATGAATAATAAATGAATAATATCTATTTATTCCTTTATTAGCATGTTGGGAAGGTCCATTGAAATGTTTTTTAACTGATTACCACTGTCAGGTAATTGAGCCTCAGATTTGAAGTTTTCTTATTTAAGAGACTCAGGTAATTAAATTTTCATTTAAAGCTCTCTAGCTTATACCATCATCAAGCAAAACATCCATCCTTTGTGTAATGTCTGGTTTCTTGTGTCAACTTAAAACAAGCTGGAGTTATCAAAGAGAAAGGCGCCTCCCTTGAGGAATTGCCTCCATGAGATGGAGCTGTGGACATTTTTTTCATTTGTGATCAAGTGGGGAGGGCCCCTTGTGGGTGGTACCATCTCTGGGATGGTAGTCTTGGATTCTATAAGAAAGCAAGCTGAGCAAGCCAGGGAAAGCAAGCCAGTAAGTAACATCCCCCCATGGCCTCTGCATCAGCTCCTGCTTCCTGACCTGCTTGAGTTCCAGTCCTGACTTCCTTTAGTGATGAACAGCAATGTGGAAGTGTAAGCTGAAAGAATTCTTTCTTAAACAAGAAAAATCTCAGTAGGGAGAGGGGAACAAGGGATGAAATTCAATCCTTAGATAAAGCACTATTGGTAAACCTTAATTCTTAGCTACTGGTAGAGGAAGGGTCTGTATTTTCTAAATCTATACCCCTGATACGTAGAGCACACTCCAGTGTAAGGGCATACATCCAAGAATATTTCTGCAGTACTAATTAGCCTTGATGCAAAAAAGTGGAAAAAAAGGACCCTAAACTGTGTAGGGTAGTCAGAGAAGGGGTAGATCCTTGGAAGCATTGGCAGAGGGAGGTTGAATTTGATTAAATCTCATATGAAATGCTCAGAAAGCTAATTAAAAGATTGCTTATTTTTGCATTTGTTTATTTCTACAGTTATATATTTTAGTGTTTGTTTGCACCTCCCTGAAAAATCATCAAGTAATTGAGGGTGCTTCTTTAATCTAAGTAATCATGAAAGAATTACAGTTCTTTGTAAGAGTCAGCCCTCCTATGTTTTCAATATTGTTACTGGTAATTCCTTATAAGTAGGTGTCTCATTTACCAATTATATTTTGACCTCAAGTCGGAAAATAATTTCTTATATTTTGTGCTAAAATTTCAGAAACTTATGTGGTATTTTGTACAGGCAAATCAATAAGTACTGTACTTATTACACATTTGATGCTTTTTATGTCATTCTCTTATATTATTAGAGATAATCAACAGTACTTAGTGTCACAGAATGAAAGGTATTATGAGTTATCCAATTCAAGGAGTTGTCATATTTCCTTCTTTCATTTGAAGACAATCAATTTTTATCACTTATCTTACTATAATGATCCTATGCCAAACCTACCTTTGTGCACAGGATATGGCATTTATGTATTGCGTGGGATACAAGAAGAGATTACTCATCTCTAAATAAGCAGGTGGAATCCACATCAATGTCACATGTCATCAGAATTGTTGCAATCTTCTATTTATCCCTAAATTTCTTTCTCATTTTTCAGTGACAATCTCACTTTCAACATTTCCTTTCTTCTTTGAATGAAACAGTCCCTCTTGAAATGTCATTTTTAAACTTTATTGCTTTAGAGTTTGTACACACACACACACACACACACACACACACACACACACCATGGTCATGGTCAAAGGTTGGTGAAAACCAGAGGACAGTTTCTCTTTTCCACAACGTGAAATAACTTTTTACACTTATTAAAATATAGTACTTCCATTTCCAAATTTTGATATGAAATCAGCAAATAATTTTTATATAGCACTCAGCTCTCATTTAGTGAAAAGTACAGCCCCAGAAAATGACTTATGCTGGACAAGTATATTTTCAACCATTCTGTATTTTCTCTATAAAAATTGTGTACTTCTTTTATGAACCAGCTTAGATATCATTTCTTCCATAAACCCCTTACCTCTTCGCTCAGCAAGTTATTTACATTCATTTTACTATTACAATGGAAGTCCTCAAGGACAGAAAGTATGAGCAATCAATTTTTTCCACTGCCAGGTACACAGAAAGTAGTAAATGAGCCAGACTTTGTGGCACAGTCATTTAATTCTAGCACTGAGGAGGCAGAGGCAGTTAGGTCTCTGAATTGGAGGCCAGCCTTGTCTATAAAGTGAGTCTAAGGACAGCTAGGGCTACAAAGAGAAACACTTTCTTGAAAGAAAGGGAAATGTAGCAAATATTTCTTAATGTATGGCAGCTATGGGATAATTAATATAATTCATTGCATTTAATCATTATGAGAGAAATATTGTACTTAATATCAGTAGTTATTTTCAGACCACAATTCATTTAATATTCAGTGAATACATAGAATGTTTTTAGTACTATTGTAGATGGGTTTTTTTTGGGGGGGAGTATAGGTGTTTTATAAAATGTATACTTCTAATTCCTGAAGAATTTATTTGGTATATCAGTTGGTATGAAAATTCAAATATGCTGTATTCTTACTTATATTGTAAACACAGCATGAATGGTGATATCATGTAATTATCATCATGTTCTATTTACTTTTTATAGTTTGGCTCATAATATTTAAAACATATTTTCATATTTTATGATTCTCTCTATGTTAGTAGTTAGTACAAGCAAAGGATTGTCAATAATGTTTGCATTTTTAAATTATTGCTTTTATTGATTTTTATAATTTGTCTGTATTCCATTTTGCTCATTTCTGTTATAAGCTTTGTTTCATTGACATTGAGTTTAGTTGTTCTTTTTGTTGAAGTATGGAATAAAATATAAGATTGAGCTCTTTTGTGCTAAAGTAATACTTATAAACTACTCTCAAAATAGCTTTTGATGAATCTCAATAATGATGTTTTACTTTAACTTTCATTTGTCTCAAAATATTTTCTTTTACCAACAGTCTCAACTTACCCAGACCCTAGGGAGCTCCCAGAGATAGAGCCAACAACCAGGAGCATACATGGGCAAGTCTGGAACATATATAGCAGAGGTCTGCCTTGTCTGGTCTCAGTGGGAGACGTTGCTCTTAATCCTGGAGAGACTTGAGTTCCCAGAGAAGGGGGAAGCCTAATGCGGTGGGGGAAGAGCATCATCCTCTTAGAGGCAAGGGGAAGGAGGAATAGGATGGGGAACTGTGAGAGGGGGAACCCAGAGGGGAGCAAAAATTAGAATGTAAATAATTAAAAATAATTCTAAATATTTATTTTTGGTCGTTAAAATAAGAAATTTCCCAAAATAGGCTCCTATTCCTGCCACCATGCCTCCTCTTGATCCTATGCCTCCCTAACATGACAGAGTCTTATCTTTCTAGAACTATAAGTCAAAATAAATTCTTCTTTCTATAACTTATTTTAATCATGGTGTTTTATCACAGCAACAGAAAAAGAACTGATCCTTTATTGTTTGAGAAATTAATACATGGCTTATGCATTTTGGTCAAATTCATCCTTATTCCTTCCCCATCCCAATTCCTCCAGTGCCTTTCCACCACTTTTCTCTCACAACTTCAAATGCTGTTTTTCAAAGCTACTGAATCAATGTTTCCAGTATGCACTCAAGTATAGGGTTAGTCACTAAAGCACAGAAAAAAAATATTCAAAGTAAACAAATCATCCTTCCCTAGCAAGAATCAACTGCCAATAGTTCGTCAAATAGGAATGGGATTCTACTGATTTAACCTTGTGCAGGCAATCAGAACCATTGCCAATTCATGTATGCAGTGGCCCTGCCATGCCTCAGAGTCATTGTTCTGCAGCAGTTTTCCACTGCCTCTTGTTTTCAGTTGTTTATTCCCCACTTTCCCAATAATTCCAAATCTTTAGGTGTGATATAATTGTCTCATTTATAGATAAGCACACCACAGCCTCCTGTTATCTGCATGTTGATCATTTATGAGTTTCTGTATTAATAATCACTATACAAAAAAGCATGTCTTATGAATGTTGAGAGATGTACTACTTATGGGTATAAAAGTGGGTATTTGGGGGTCGTTTAATTCTGTGTGCACTTAGGAAAATGTTAGTAATATGTTCTCTAGATCTTACAACCTATCCTGCCACAATTTCTTGACTCAGTTGACAATACCAGGCAGGCATGCATTTCATTTTGTGGAGAGGGCCTTATATCCAAATGAAAAGCACATGTTTATTCCTCCAAATAATGGTAGCACTATTGTGCTAGTGTCAAGCAACCCATTGTAGCGCATAGATGCATAAGACTTTTGATTGCTATTCTCTTCTGTAGCATGCATAGCATATTTCAGAAAAATGAAATCAAACCAATAAAGATGGAACTTCCATTTCAGTAGCAACTTGATTTATTCATGTCACATGACTAAAGCATATGCTATATTCAGTATCAAGGCTTTTTTCGTTTATTCTTCTCTCATACATTGCATCCTGACCACAGTTTCTTCTCCCTCCTCACTTCCCCATCCTTCTCACCACTTCATTTCTTTCTTAAATCTACTCCTTCATTTCTCCTCAAAAAAGAAAAAAATCTCCCAGGGGTATCAATCAAACATGACATAACAAGTTATAATAAGACTAGACAAAAACCTTCATATCAAGGTGACAAGACAGTTCAGTAGAAGGAAAAGAGCCCCAAGGGGGCAGGCAAAAGAATCAGAGACACTCCCCACTCCCACCCACACAATACCAACCTACACAACCATAGCATATATGCAGAGGACCTAACTCAGACCCATACAGGATCTGTGATTGTTGCTTCAATTTCTGTGATCCCCTATGGTCCCTGCTTAATTGATTGTGTGGGCTGTGTTTTCATGGTGTCCTCGGCCCCTCTATCTCCTGCAATCTTTTGCCCCTCTATTTCAGGTTTACCCCGGCTCTGCCTAGTGTTTTTCTGTGGGTTTCTGCATTTGCAACCCATCAGCTTCTGGATAACACCTGTCTGATGACAGTTGGACTAGGTACCAATCTATGTGTATAGCAAAATATTATTATTATTCATGTCATTAATTTTTTGAAAGTCATGTTTGGTTCAATCCTGTGTCTCTGGGCTGTCCATCCTCTGGTACCTGACAATCCAAGCAGTTTCAGGTGTGGGCTTCCTCTAGTGGCATGGGCCTCAACTTGAACAACTCACAAGTTTTCTGCCACCATTATCCCAGCATATTTTACAGGCAGAACAAATTTTAAGTTGAAAATTTTGTGACTGTATTAATGTCCTAGTTCCTGTGCTGGAAGCCTTGCCTGTTAATAGAGAGTGGCCAGTTCAGTGCTCTGTATCCCCTATTACTAGGAGTCTTAGCTTGGGTCACTCATAGGTTCCAGGAGGTTTTCCATTACATTAAGTTTATACATTGAATAAATACCCCTCATTCCAGTTGTCTCTCTCCTTACTCTCTCACTCTATCCCTCCTAAGCCCACCTGATCTCTTCAGTTTCCATCTTCATATGACTCCAATCCACTTGAAGAATCTATTCTATTTACTCTTCCCAGGGAGATCCACGTTTTCCCTCTAGAGCCCTCCTTTTTGCTTAGCCTTGATGGGTCTATGGATTGCAGCATGATTATCATTCACTCAAAAGCTAATATCCACTTATAAGGGAATACATATCTCATTTATATTTCTGAGTCTGGGTTACCTCACTCAGGATGATTTTTTTTCTAGTTCCATCCTTTTGTCAGTAAATTTCATAGAATTTTTTTTAACAGCTGAATAGTACTCCAATGTAGATATATACCAATTTTTCATTCTTCAGTTGAAGAACTCTCACAGCTACTAATTTGTTTAATTTTATATCCAGCCACTTTGCTGAAGTTGCTTATTAGTTGAATAGATATGAAGAAAGTGAGAAGCATTGTCTTGATTATTTTTACTCCATTTAATTTAGGCTTGATGTAAATTGTGTTTCTTATGTTTTTTCATTTCCTTTACCTGCTCAATTATATTTTCCTGTATTTATTTAAGGGATTTCTTTGTTTTCTCTTTAAGGGCTTGTACCTATGTGACTGTGTTTTCCTGTATTTCTTTAAGGGAATTATTTATATACTCTTTAAAGGCTTCTATCATCTTCATGAGATGGTATTTAAGGTCAGAAACTTGCTCTTCAAGTGTGTTGGGCTATCCAGGGCTTGCTGTAGTAGAAGAGCAGGGTTCTGATTTTGCCAGTTTGCACTGCAAATTTATATTGATGATGTTTTTCCACTTGCCGTTAGACATCTATTTGTCTCTGGTGTTAACTGGCCTGGGTGCTGGAAATTGTAGTAGGGCTCCTCAGAGGCAGGCAGTGCTGTGTGGGTTAGAGCAGCTCTCTTGTGCCCCTGGTTGCAGCAGGCCTCCTGGGAGACAGGCAGAGCTGTGGGATAGGGTTCAGTCATGTCAAACTGCCTAGACTGAAGGTGAAGGTGCAGAGGGAATAGAGTTCGGGCTCTGACAGGGCAGGGCAGATCCCAAATCTTCTGAGCTCTGTGGTGTCCCAGCTGGCATGGGGGTTGGGGCAGGCATCTTACCTGTGCCCCCTGGTTAGAGCAGTCCTCTTGGGAGACAGACAGGGCTATGGGATGAGGATCTGGGCATGCCAATCTGCAGAGGGTAGAGGTGATGGTGCAGACTGGTGGCCAGAAAGTTTTAATGCAGAATTCTACAAGACTTTCAAAGAGGAGTTAATGCCAATAGTCCAGACATTATTTTACAAAATGGAAACATAAAAAAAACTGCCAAATTCATTTTATGAGGCCATAGTCACCCTGATTCACAAGCCACACACAGATTCAACCAGAGAGAGAGAGAGAGAGAGAGAGAGAGAGAGAGAGAGAGAGAGAGAGAGAGAGAGAGAATGAGAATGAATTAGAGACCAGTTTCCCTTATGAATATAGATTCAAAAATACCTAATAATATACTCACAAACCAAATACAAGAATACATCATGATCAAATAGGCATAATCCAAGAGATGCAGTGATGGTTCAATTTAAGAAATTTAGTTGGGAAGGGCTCTGACTGCCTGAGTAGGTGAGGGAGCCATCTTGTGTGCCAGGTCCCTTGGAGACCAGTCTGCACAGGTCAGCTTGTGGACTTCGGAGGCAACACATCTTTTGGGACAGGCCCTGTTTCCGGCATTCATCTTCAGCCAGGAGTCAGGTCTGAATTCCAGACCTCTGTGCACCTTCCCTGCAAGATGAGAGCTTGCCTGCCTAGATTATTCTGACCACTGAGACTCAGGAGAGAGCTGAAGTCCCAGGACTGCTGACAGAGGCTAACAGAATCACAAAAGGAAGAAGCTCCAACCAGAGACAACTATAACAATTAACTCCAGAGATTACCAGATGGTGAAAGACAAACATACGAATCTTATTAACAGAAACCAAGACCACTCACCATCATCAGAACCCAGCACTCCCACTTCAGCTGGTCCAGGATACCTCAGCACGCCTGAAAAGCTAGACCCAGATTTAAAAGCATATCTCATGATGCTGGTAGTAGACATCAAGAAGGGCTTTACTAACACACTTAAAGAAATACAGGAGAACAGTGATAAAGAGCTAGAAGCCCTCAAAGAGGAAACACAAAAATCCCTTAAAGAGCTACAGGAAAACACAAACAAATAGGTGATGGAATTGAACAAAACCATCCAAGACCTAAAAAGAGAAGTAGAAACAATAAAGAAATCACAAAGGGAGACAACTCTGGAGATAGAAACCCTAGGAAAGAAATCAGGAACCATAGATGCGAGCATCAGCAACAGAATACAAGAGATGGAAGAGAGAATCTCAGGTGCAGAAGATTCCATATAGAACATGGGCACAACAATCAAAGAAAATGCAAAATGCAAAAAGATCCTAAGTCAAAACATCCAAAAAATCCAGAACATGATGAGAAAATCAAAATGACAGATAATAAGAGTAGATGAGAATAAAGATTTTCAACTTAAAGGGCCAGCAAGTATATTCAACAAAATTATAGAAGAAAACTTCCCAAACCTAAAGAAAGAGATGCCCATGAACATATAAGAAGCCTACAGAACTCCAAATAGACTGGACCAGAAAAGAAATTCCTCCTGATACATAATAATCAGAACAACAAATGCACTAAATAAAAATAGAATATTAAAAGTGGAAAAGGGAAAAAGGTGAAGTAATATATAAAGGCAGGCCTATTAGAATTATACAAGACTTCTCACCAGAAACTATCAAAGCCAGAAGATCCTGGGCAGATGTTATGCAGACCCTAAGAGAACACAAATGCCAGCCCAGGCTACTATACCCAGCAAAACTCACAATTATCATAGATGGAGAAACCAAAGTATTCCATGATAAGACCAAATTCATGCAATATCTTTCCATGAATCCAGCCCTTCAAAGGATAATAAAGGGAAAACACCAACACAAAGACAGAAACTATACCCTAGAAAAAGCAAGAAAGTAATCCTTCAACAAAACTAAAAGAAGACAGCCGAGAGAACAGAATCCCAACTTTAACAACAAAAATAACAGGAAGCAACAATTACTTTTCTTTAATTTATCTTAACATCAATGTACTCAGTTCCCCAATACAAAGACATAGACTAACAGACTGGCTACACAAACAGGACCCAACATTTTGCTGCTTACAAGAAACCAACCTCAGGGAAAAAGACAGACACTACCTCAGAGTGAAAGGTTAGAAAACAATTTTCCAAGAAAATGATCCGAAGAAACAAGCTGGAGTAGCCATTCTAATATCGAATATAATTGACCTCCAACCCAAAGTTATCAAAAAAGACAAGGAGGGGCACTTCATACTCATCCAAGGTAAAATATAGCAAGATGAAATCTCAATACTGAATATCTATTCTCCAAATACAAGGGCAGCCACATTCATTAAAGAAACTTTAGTAAAGCTCAAAGCACACATTGCACCTCAATAATAGTGGGAGAGTTCAACATACCACTTACACCAATGGACAGATCCTGGAAACAGTAACTGAACAGAGACACATGGACACTAACAGAAGTTATGAAACAAATGGATTTAATAGATATCTATAGAACATTTTATCCTAAAACAAAAGGATATACCTTCTTCTCAGCACATCATGGCACCTTCTCCAAACCTGACCATATAATTGGTCACCAAACAGGCCTCAACAGATACAAAAATATTGAAATTGTCCAATGCATCCTATCAGATCACCATGGACTAAGGCTGATCTTCAATTACAGCATAAATAATAGAAAGCCAACATTCATGTGGAAACTGAACAACACTCTACTCAATGATTCCTTGGTCAAGGAAGAAATAAAGAAATTAAAGACTTTTTAGAGTTTAATGAAAATGAAGCCACAACATATCCAAACTTATGGGACACAATGAAGGCAGCCCTAAGAGGAAAACTCGGAGCCCTGAATGCCTCCAAAAAGAAACTAGAGAGAGCATACAGTAGCATTCTGACAGCACACCTAGATGCTCTAGAATGAAAGGAAGCAAATTCACCCAAATGGATTAGAGGGCAGGAAATAATTCAACTTAGGGCTGAAATCAACCAATTGGAAACAAAAAGAACTATTCAAAGAATCAACCAAACCAGGAACTGGTTCTTTGAGAAAATCAGCAAGATAGATAAACACATAGCCAGACTAAGTAGAGAGCACAGGGACAGTATCCTAATGAACAAAATCAGAAATGAAAATGGAGACATAACCAAAGATCCTGAGGAAATCCAAAACATCATCAGATCCTTCTACAAAAGGCTACACTCAACAAAACTGGAAAACGTGGATGAAATGGACAATTTTATAGTAAGATACCAGGTACCAAAGTTAAATCAGGATCAGATTAAAGATCTTAACAGTCCCATTTTCCCAAAGGAAGTAGAAGTAGTCATTAATAGTCTCAACCAAAAAAACCCAGGACCAGATGGGTTTAGTGCAGAGTTCAATCAGACCTTCAAAGATGACCTAATTCCAACTCTCCTCAAACTATTTCACAAAACAGAAACAGAAGGTCCTCTAACAAATTCATTCTATGACGCCACAATTACTCTATTACCTAAACCGCAAAAATATCCAACAAAGAAAGAGAGTTTCAGACCAATTTCCCTTATGACTATTTTATGCAAAAATACTCAATAAAATCCATGCAAACTGAATCCAAGAACACATCAAAAGGATCATCCATCATGACCAAGTAGGCTTCATCCCAGGGATTCAGGGATGGTTTAATATACGGAAATCCATCAACATAATCCACTATATAAACAAACTCAAAGATAAAAACCACATGATCATCTCGGTAGATGCTGATAAAGCATTTGACAAAATCCAACACCCCTTCATGATAAAAATCTTGGAAAGATCAGTAATTCAAGGCCCATACTTAAACATAATAAAAGCAATATACAGCAAACCAGTAGCCAACCTCAAACTAAATTGGGAGAAACTCGAAGCAATACCACTAAAATCACAGACTAGACAAGGCTGCCTACTTCCTCCTTACATATTCAATATAGTATTTGAAGTCCTAGCCAGAGCATTTTGACAACAAAAGGAGATCAAGGGGATACAAATTGGAAAGGAAGAAGTCACAATATCACTATTTGCAGATGATATGATAGTGACCCTAAAACTTCACCAGAGAATTCCTAAACCTGAAAACAGCTTCAGTGCAGTAGCTGGATATAAAATTATCTCTAACAAATAAATGGCCATTCTCTACACAAAGGATAAATGGGCTGAGAAAGAAATTAGGGAAACAACACCCTTCACAATAGTCACAAATAATATAAAATACTGTGGTGTGACTCTAACTAAGGAAGTGAAAGATGTGTATGAAAAAACTTCAAGTCTCTGAAGAAAAATTGAAGAAGATCTCAGAACATGGAAAGATCTCCCATGCTCATGGATTGGCAGGATTAATATATTCAAAATGGCTATCCTGCTGAAAGCAATCTACAGATTCAATGCAATTCACATCAAAATTCCAACTCAATTCTTCACTGAGTTAGAAAGGGCAATTTGCAAATTCGTCTGCAATAATAAAAAAACCTAGGATAGCAAAAACTTTTGTCAACAATAGTAGAACTTCTGGTGGAATCACCATGCCTGACCTTAAGCTGTACTACAGAGCAATTGTGATAAAAATGCATGGTACTGGTACTGTGACAGACAGGTAGATCAATGGAATAGAATTGAAGACCCAGAAATGAATCCACTCACCTATGGTCACTTGATCTTTGACAAGGGAGCTAAAACTATCCAGTGGAAAAATGGCATATGTTGAAATGGTGCTGGCACAACTGGCGGTTATCATGTAGAAGAATGAGAATTGATCCATTCTTATCTCCTTGTACAAAGCTCAAGTCTAAGGGGATCAAAGACCTCCACAGAAAACCAGAGACACTGAAATTTATAGAGGAGAAAGTGGGGAAAACCCTCGAAGATATGGGCACAGGGGGAAAATTCCTAAATAGAACAGCAATGGCTTGTGCTGAAATATCAAGAATTGACAAATGGGACCTCATAAAATTGCAAAGCTTTTGTAAGGCAAAAGAAGTTGTCAATAATACAAAAAGGCCACCAACAGATTGGGAAAGGATTTTTACCAATCCTAAATCTGATACGGGACTAATACCCAATATATACAAAGAGCTCAAGATGCTGGACTCCAGAAATTCCAATAACCTCATTAAAAATGGAGTACAGAGCTAAACAAAGAATTCTCACCTGAGGAATACCAAATGGCTGAGAAGCACCTGAAAAAAAAAATGTTCAGCATCCTTAATCATCAGGGAAATGCAAATCAAAGCAACCCTGAGATTCCACCACACACCACTCAGAATGGCTAAGATCAAAAATTCAGGTAACAGCAGATGCTGGGGAGGATGTGGAGAAAAAGGAACACTCTTCCATTGGTGGTAGGATTGCAAGCTTGTACAACCACTCTGGAAGTCAGTCTGGTGGTTCCTCAGAAAATTGGATATATTACTACTGGAAGATCCAGCAATACCTCTCCTGGGCATATACTCAGAAGATGTTCCATTAGGTAATAAGGACACATGCAACACTATGTTCATAGCAGCCTTATTGATAATAGCCATAAGCTGGAAAGAACCCAGATGTCCCTCAACAGAGAGATGTATACAGAAAATGTGGTACATTTACACAATGGAGTACTATGCAGCTATTAAAAGCAATAAATTTATGAAACACCTAGGCAAATGGATGGATTTGGAGGGTATCATCCTGAGTGAGGTGACCCAATCACAAAAGAAGTCACTTGATATGTACTCACTGATAAGTGGACATTAGCCCAGAAACTTAGAATACCTAAGATACAATTTGCAAAATAACAGAAAATGAAGAAGAATGAAGACCAACATGTGGATACTTCATTCCTCCTTAGAACAGGGAACAAAATACCTATGGAAAGAGTTACAGAGACAAAGTTTGGAGCTAAGACACAAGGATGGACCAACCAGAGACTACCCCACATGGGGATCCATCCCATAATCAGCTACCAAACCCAGACACTATTGCATATGCCAACAAGATTTCACTGAAAGGACCCTGATATAGCAGTCTCATGTGAGGCTTTGCTAGTGCCTGGCAAATACAGAAGTGGATGCTCACAATCATCTATTGGATGGAACACAGGGTCCCCAATCGAGGAGCTAGAAAATGTACCTAAGGAGCTGAAGGTGTCTGCAACCCTATATAGGTGGAAAAACAATATGAAATAATAGCACTCCTAGAGCTCATGTCTCTAGCTGCATATGTACCAGAAGATGGCCTTGTCGGCCATCATTGGGAAGAGAGTCCCCTTGGTCTTGCAAACTTTATATGCCCCAGTACAGGGGAATGCCAGAGCCAAGAAGTGGGGGTAGGTGGGTAGGGGAGCAGGGTGGGGCGAGGGTATAGGGGACTTTCAGGATAGCATTTGAAATGTAAATAAAGAAAATATCTAATAATAAAAAAGAAAAAAATATGAAATTCAGTTGCTTGGCAGTGGTGTCATGCACCTTTAATCCCAGCACTTGGGAGCCGGAAGCAGGCAGATTTCTGAATTGGAGGCCACCTGTTCTACAAAATGTCTTCTAGGACTGCCAGTGCTACACAGCGTAACACTGTCTCGAAAAAACAAAACAAAACAGAACAAAACAAACAAACAAACAAAAAAACAACAGCAAAAATAAAGAAATTCAGTCAATGTAATCCTCCATGTAAACATGATCATCTCATTACATGCTGGAAAGTTCTTAACAAAATCAAACATTCCTTCATGATAAATCCTTGGACAGGTTAGGGATATTACTCTCTCCTATATATTCAATACAATACTTGAATTTCTAGCTAGAGCAACAAGACAAAATTAGATCAAGGTGATACAAATCAAAAAAGGAAGTCAAGGTTTACTACGACGTAATGGGAGTGGGGGAGGCACGCAAGTTTCAATGTGGGGAACCTTAGCAGAATTACCCAACAGTGGGGAGAGAGAACCTTAATAGACTAACTCTTGTTATCAGGCAAGACCCTGAGTGGAGAGATGGGGATATCAACCCACCTACCAAAGTCTTGACCCCAAATTGCTCCTGTCTAAAGGAAATGTAGGGGGAAAAATGGAGCATAGACTGACCAGTGACTGATCCAAAATTGTGATCCCTCCCATGGTACCAATCCCTGACAGTAATACTGTTGCTATATTGTGCTTGCAGATAGGAGCCAGGTATGGCTGTTCTCCAGCAGCTTCCCGAGACAGATGAAGATATTCACAGCAAAGCATTGGACTCACATCAGGGACTACTATGGAAGAGTTGAGGGAAGGATTGAAGGAACTGAAGGGGATGCCAACCCCATAGGAAGCCCAACAGTGTCAACTTGCCCAGACTGCTGGAAGCTCCCAGAGACTGAGCCACCTACCAAAGAGCACAGATGCAGATGCACGCAGCCAGACTGAGCATGGGGACCTGAATGGAGAAATAATGGCAAGGACTGAAGGAGCTGAAGGGGTTTGCAACCCCATAGGAAGAACAACAATATCAACCAACCTGATCCCTCTCTCAAAGCTCCTAGGGACTAAACCACCAACCAAAGAGTACACATGAGGTGACCCATTGCTCCAGCTGGATATTAGCTGGATGTCTTACCGGGCATCACTGTGGGGAGACACGCTTGGTCCTGTGGAGGCTTGATGACCCAGTGTAGGGGAATGTTAGGGTGCTGAGACAGGAATAGGTGGGTGGGTGGGGGAGCACCCTCATAGGAGCAGAGGGGGAAGGGGGATGTGGTTTATGGAGGAAAAACTGGGAAAAGGGATAATATTTGAAATGTAAATAAATAAAATAACCAATAAAAAAAAGAGAATTAAAATGTCATCTTGGTGGGCATTTTTCTTTAATGAGTATGAAGTATCCATCGTATGCAGCAGAATGCTGATTTCTGCTTTTTAATCCATTTGGTTAATCTGTTTCTTTTTATTGAGGAATAGACATAACTGATATTGAAAAATATCACTGATCATTCATGTTAATTTGTCATTGTTTTTATTGTTGTTGTTAATGGTGGTGGTGGTGGTAGTGGTGGTGGTGGTGGTGGTGGTGGTGGTGTATGTGTGCGAGTGTGTATTTCCCATTTGGTTTTGCTGTTGTGAGAATATTTCTTGTGTTCTTATGGATGTAGTTTACCTCCTTTTGTTGGAGTTTTCTTTCTAGTATCTTATGTAGGGATGGATTTATAGATATTGTTTAAATTTGACTTTATCATGGAATATATTGGTTTTTTTATCTATGGTGATTGAAAGGGTTTTTTTGGGGGGTGCGTTATGTAGACTAGGCTGGCATCTATGTTCTTTTAGAGACAACAGCACATCTCTTCAGGCCATTGTGGGTTTTAGAAACTCCACTGAGAAAATAGGTGTAATTCAAATAGCTACAAGGTGCTTTCCCCTTGCAACTTTTATTATTCTTTCTTTGTTCTTTATGTTTAGTGTTTTATTATTTGGCAAAGATACTTTATTTTCTAGCCCAATCTATTTGGTGATCTATATGCTTCTTATATCTTTATAGGCATCTCCTTTAGGTTAGGAAAAGTTTCTTTTATGGTTTTGTGTAATTTAGTTTGGGGGCCTTTGAGCTGTGATTCTTCTTTTTCTATTCCTATTATGCTTAGGTTTGCTTTTTTTTTTTTTTTAATAGTGTCCCAGATTTCCTGGATGTTTTGTATTAGGAAAATTTTAGATTTAACATTTTCTTTGATTCATATATCACTTTCTTCTATTGTATTTTCAAGGCCAGAGATTCTTCCATATCTTGTGTTCTGTTGATGATGCTTTTGTTTGTAGTCCCTGATAAGTTACATAGATTTTCCTTTTCCAGAATTCCCTCAGTTTGTGTTTTCTTTATTGCTTCTATTTCCATTTTCAGGTCTTGCATTATCTTACTAGTTTTCATCAACTGGTTATTTGTCCTTGCTTTCTTTAAGGAATATATTCATTTTCTCTTTAAGGACCTCTGTTATCTTCATAAAATCTCTTTTAATGTATTTTTCTTGTGCTTTACCTGTGTTGGAATTTCAGTGCTTGCTGTTATAGGATAGCTGGGTTTGCTGTTGATATATTGTTTTGGCTGTTGGGGATTATATTCTTGTTATGGTGTGAAGACATCTGGGTTTTGGGTGACTATAGGTCTAGGTGCCAGTTTCTGGTTCCTTTTATTTGAATGTGTGTTTTATTCCTTGGCTTTTGTTTCCTCTCTGGTCTTCTGCCCTGGGTGGCTATTCTGTGTTTAGCAGGAAGTCTCCACTTGAGTTGGGGACTACATTTCTGGTAGCCTGTATGGCCTTTCATCCAGCAAGCAGTTTCTACCCATGCTGGAGGCTCATGTATAAAGAAAGAGAGTGGATTGGGTATAGTGTTGGGATGGTGCTAAGAAAGTGGAGAAAGTCTGTGGATAGGTGGTCTATCTAGAGATCTGGTGGCCAGTGTGACCCCTGGTCCAGCTGTGAGACTCCACCTCATCTGGGGACTGGGATATGGCAATGAGGAGGGGAAGGTGATCAGGATTACTCCAACAGTGAAACACTTCTTCAACAACAAAGCCACACCTACTCCAGCAAAGATGCACCTCTTAATAGTGCCAATCTTTATGGGCCAAGCATTCAGACACTAGTCTATAGGAGTCATACCTATTCAAACCACCACAGGGATAGTGTTAGAGAGTTGGCACAAAGAGAGTGGAGGAAGTCTATTGGCTGTCAGCCTACCTGGCCTTCTGGCTACATGTCCTGTGGTTGGGCAGGGGTTATCTCCCTGAGTTGGAGGCTGGTGCATAGTGATGAGGAGGGCAGGGACAACCAAGAATTGGGTCTGATGGAAGCTAGAGAGTAGGGAGTGTCCACTGGTGGGCAGCCTACGTGGACTTCTGGCAAGTGTGACCTGTAGGTGAGTTGGAGATATCTGACCTAGGGAACCATGTCAAGGAGGTCTGTGGGTGGCTGACCTACCTGGACTTCTGGCAAGTGTGACCTGTGGTTCGGGGGATGTCTTTACAAGAGAGCTGAGTGACTAGGGAAAATTTTTGATTACTTGTCACTTTCCTTGTATCATCTAAATCTGGATGTAAAATAGAATTAAATAGAAAGATGTGAGATCATTTTAAATTTTAAATTTATTTTCTCTTTTGATATATATGTATTTGTTTACTCCTTCTTTTAGAGTTTCATACAATGTGCTTTGATCATATTCCCTTGCCAAACTCTTTCCAGATCCACTCCTCTTCCATACCCATCCAACTTTGTGTTCTTTTCTTTTAACTCATCTTGATCAGTTTCTGTTGCCCAGATATTTTTGGCTATGTGGTCTTAGGTGAGAATATGTTTTACTGACAAGGGATACATTCAATTAATAATTGCCAATACATCTATGGCTAGGGTCAGGTAGAGTTCATCTCCAACTCCCATCTCCATGATGGGATGTGGTTTGGATTGGGCTTACATGCACATTAAGTTATTGATACCACAGTTTACATTATTTTGTATTATGATTACATTAACAATTCATGTACTCTATTAAGTTCATGGGAAATTTTATGCCATTTGTATACTACATTATAGAATCAGAATAGTCTCCATTTGTGTACATGTTTATTATTATCAGTGAGTTTTAAATTTTCATATGCTTCTGGGTTTATATGTAGAATTTCAATTCAATTTGAAGAATTCCCTATAGCATTTAAAAAGTATGTCTAGGGCAAGAATTAATTCCCTTGGCATATACTCATCTACAACTGTCTTTTAATTCTATTTCATTTTTTTTTCATTGCTGGGTGTGTAGAGTGGTATACTGAAGTAAGTGAAGAGCTGTAAAGTTGGATGCAAATATCACTTATCTCTTTTCTGAAGAGGATTCTATGCTAATTGCCTATTTTCTATCTCATGAAAGACTTTTCACTATTTGTTTTTAGGAGAAGCCACTGAAATGACCATGTACCGTGTGCTGTACTTTCTTTTCTTCTTTCCATAAGAACTCTCTGAATTTTACAGGCTTTTCATACTGCAGAGATAGGCTTTTCCTGCCCCACTCCACCCCTCTCATCATTTTTCTCTAGTATGATGCACTGAAGTGCTGGAAGGTTAGGTTCAAATTACATATATGCATATGTATTTTTATTTATAATTCTAGGTATTGAACTCAGAGCCCTACACATGCTTGGCATAGATAGTCTACTATCCAATTGTTTAAAGATTTTTTTGAGGTTATAATTCAATCACATTATTTCTGCCATCCCTTTCCTTTCCCCAAACCTTCTGTATGCCCCTCTTTACTTTCTTTCAAGTGCATGGCCTCTTCTTTCATTTCTTTTCTTTTTTAATTTAAAATAGATTCTTCTTTTATATAATACATCCAGATCACAGTTTGCCCTGCCTTCACTCCTTCCAGTTACTGCCACCTCCCCTCTTCTCCAGATCCACTCTTTTATCATTAATTATTTTTACACATAGAAATAGTATTTCCTAGGGAAGGGCATACCAATTGGTTATCCAATGCCAATATATATATATGGCTGAGCATTTTATATATATATATATATATATATATATATATATATATATATAGCATTATACAGACTAAGCAGGTTTTATTTATGTGTTTAGGAATATCCGTCTTTACTCTCTTCCTCATGTAGAAGAACTCATGGGGCTATTCAGTTATTCTTACAGTCATGTTTTTGCTGGTGAACATTAATTTCTTTAATGTGAACTACGGAGACACTTGGTTCATGTTTCATTTCTCTCCTGTTCCTTTGAAGGGAAATAGTAGGATTATCCCCAGCTTCTCTTACTCCTGTAGGACCATGTAGTCTAGAGAGGGTTGATGTCTCATTTCTCTAGGGTAGTAAATTGGAACTCTGGGAAAATTTGTGTCAACTCTTCAGTCATTCTTTCTTCTTCTAAACTCTCAAGATTGTGAACCTATTTGAAATCTTTCAAGGCTATGCAGGATACTGAAAGCCTCTACCCCTTGTCATTATTTGTATTTGTCCTCAGACATTCTGAGTGAGGTATAGCAAAATATGTGGATATTTCCTAATTTTCTCTAAGTAACTGGAGATATCAGCTTTACCCTTTAGTTAGTGTTTTTCATGAATTGACATAGAACATTCTGTAAGGCAAAAGATACTGATAATAGGACAAAATAGCTACTGACTGGTAAAAGATTGCAACTAACCCTACAACTGAGAGAGGGCTAATATCCAAAATATATGAAGAACTCAAGAAATTAAATTCCAAAAAAACAAATAACCTAATTAAAAATGGGGTATACAGCTAATTAGAGAATTTTCAACTGAGAAATCTCAAATGGCCAAGAAACAAAGAAATGTTCAAAGACCTTAGTCAGCAGGGAAATGCAAATCAAAAAGTCCCTGAGATTCCAGCTTATACCAAACAGAATGGCTAAGATAAAAAACTCAAGGGACAGCACATCCTGGCAAGGATGTAAAGAAAGGGGACTACTCTTCCATTGGTGGTAGAATTGTAAACTGGTACAACCACTCTCAGCTATTAAAAACAAAGACAACTCATGAACTCTTAAACATTAGATTTTGCTTTCATACTTACAGCTGCTTACTGTATGGAGTGCCTAAATTAATGAATGAAAAATGAAATTTCAAACAACTAGTGTATTCTATATCTATGGCTACTGTATTTACTTCTGTTAGCATCAATAGGAGTAAAAATCATTTCTTTGTCCATAAGATATAGTATATTTTGAATAGAAAGGGTGATGCATAGAGTAAACCAAGATTTTCAGGCTGCACAGCTTGAATAACCTTGAAATTTATTTATATGAGCTGAGGAGACTCTTCCCTGTTAATACAAGTTCTGCATGGATAAAAGTGCAAGTTTTGTGAGTTGTCATGCAGACTGGGCTGGGTATTTTGGTTTTGCAGACCTTTGTGTCATCCATGTTCCTGTAACTAAGCCCAATAAACTCCTGAATCACCAAGTTAACACTTTGATAAAATTGATATTGTAATGTGTGATGGGCCCCATAACTAAAGTAGTAGATATTTCTTTATGTATCCCCAGAAAAAGTCACACAAGTATTACTTCCTATAACCTTTTTTATAATAAATATATCTTGATGTTTATTTCAAAAAATAAAGTTGTATAGCCATAACATTCATAAATTCTTGGTCAGAGACAGTAGGTCATATAAATATATCTTGATGGATTTATGAGTAGCTCTCTACATTATATATTTATTCTGACCTACTATATTTCATTTGTTATTAGAGTCACATACAAATGTCTAATTGTCAAGAGTCAAACTGTTTCTTTGGGAGCAGATCTTGTGATAACTTAAAATCTCTTTCTAGCCACCAAGAGTTATAGGTATTATTTTTATTATAACTTTATGAAGTTTAAAAAATATACATGATATTCTTCATCCCAAGAGAAACTATTCCTTTTAAGCCTAATGTATTATATAAAAACATATAAAAATTACTTGTTGATTTTCCTTGTCTTTTGTATTATTCTATGTTTTCCATTTCTCTTGGGAACGTATTCCCCTTTAAATCTCCCACAGTATTTACTGTATTATTATTTTTAACCTTCCCTGTGAGTTTTAGAACCTAGTTTTTAAATCCATCAAAACGTTTCTTTATTTCTTCTTCAAAATTGACCTCCAAGCTCACTTTCTGAATTCTGGCTCAAAAAAAAAAAATCAATTGTATATACAGAGAATTGGGAACATGTGAATTTAACAACACTTCATGGAGGAAAACAACCTGAGGGTTGAGTAGAATGTGATCTCAAAATGAATCAGAAGTGACGTATATACTTAGAAAAGAGAGATAATGCAATCTTGGTCTGCATTAGCAGAAGTAATAGTGTTTAGCCTCTCGGCTGTAATTGTCCTATTGTACGTTGTGCTAGGGTTTAGGCCAATATTAAGAGGAAGACTATTGATAAATTAAAACATGCCCAGAGGGTGGCAAGTCAAAAAGTATGGGATATGAAAATACTACTACACAAAAATATCTGGATTTGCCATTGTCATTTAGATTAAATTTATTTTTGAAAGGTCTGAGTCTCTGTGGCAAATAGGGAATAGGATGAGTAACACATGAAAATAACCTCATTAGTTTTTACAGCTTCACAGAGTTTGTATCAACACAGGTAAGCTATATGAACAAATGGAAAACAAATTTTACTCAAAACTTTGGAAGTTCATCAAGAACTAGTTTGGATCATGTGTATAAATGATTGTTTTGCTGACTGATGTGGAAAGAATGCTAGAGTAGTCATGAAAATGTGCCTTGGCACTGGTACCCTCATGACATTTTTGTAATGATCTTATAAATATTCATTTCTTTTCTGTAGTTTTTTTTTATACCATTGCCCCTGCTTATTAATTTAAAGATACTGGCTTACTTGGTCAGAGCCCATTTCAGGCTCCACAAGACAAGAATACCAAAGGAGAACTTTTAACAAATTTTTATCATCTATAAAATACTAAGCACTATGTATGCACTATCTTAGGGTTGTTATTGCTGTTATAAAATACCATGTCCAAAAGGAACTTGGTGAGGAATGGCAATATGTTATCTTATAGCTTGTATTGTATCATTCAGGGAAATAAACGCAAGAACTCAAGGAAGGAACCTATAGGAAGGAAATTTTGCAGAGACCATGGAAGAGTGCTGCTTACTGACTTGCTCCTGATGGCTTCCTCAGCCTGTTTTCTTATAACATCTAGGACAACCAGTCCAGGAATGGTACTTATTTCTACCATAGAACTGATCCACCCAATTAATCACCAATCAAGGAAATTCACCACAGATGTATGTGCCTGCAGGCAAATCTTGTGGTGGCATTTTCTTGATTGTAAAGCTGACATAAACCAGAAAGCACAGCAGTAAGTAAAATTAGTAATTAGATGAATAAAATTAGTAAGTAGATGAATAACTGTATGGAATAACAGTAGAGGAAATTATTATTATACTGAGGAAGAATATAGAAACTACAACTCTAAAATTAATTAATTTTATTTAGCTTAATTTTGTGTTGATACATGTTATGGAAGTACAAAAGTTCACATAAATCCCTAATTAGTACACACAGCTCCAGGCCAACAAATATCCAAATGGTGAACTGTAAGGAATTTAGAAAAACTGACTATAATCATGAAAACTACAAGCTATTTACTTTTGTCCCCTTGCTTGTAGCCTTAATTGCATATATTATATGACTATAAGTGAATCAGTTTTATGACTTCAAGTATCATTAAAGTGACATGTTTTGGTCATATCACTCATAACCTCTCTATACAGATATTCTAGGAAGAAAAATTATTTGATTTATTTTTGCTTATCACTTGACATACTGTATTTTGACATCATCAAAGGAGACTGTCATTTATAGACAGAATTTTTTCCTCAAATACATAAAGTCCATTTGCAAATATGTCAAGTCATAAGTCATACTTGAGTAATAAGAGGAATAATTGATAATCTGTAACTCATACCTTAAGTTGTACCGCCATATAGTTTAGAAATATGTGTGAACCTGATAAGTATTAAATACCTCTCACATGTAAAAATTTCCTGGTCTCATTTAACTGTTTATTTGATTACCTTGTATTATTGCTGAGAAAATAATTTTCTTCTTTCCATGGAATCATGAAAGGAAATCCAGATGAACATTCATAGGTTGTTCCTTAGAATGCTCCTGAAGCAATTTAACATATGAATTACATAAAACCTTGACTATAATTATATAGTTTTGTAGATTAAACACAGGCAGAGTCTCAGTTGAGTTCTGGGTCCTACTTGCCTACCAAAGCCTGAGGAGACCAATATACCAGCATATTTTAAAAGCATTTACAATATACCTGCTGACTTTAGTAAATTGTATAAGCTTTTCATACATACACACAAACACACATACACACATGCATGTGCATGCACACATACATGTATTTGTGTATCTGTGTTTATGTGATTGATTTAGATAGATAGATAGATAGATAGATAGATAGATAGATAGATGATAGATAGATAGAAAATATGGATGAGAGGGATGATTTTAAGGTCAAAGATGAAGTGTAAAGTAATGGCTAGATATTTATATTTAAGTCTGCCAAAAAGTCCTAAGAATAATTGACTTCAAAGTTTGAGATTTATACTTAAAATTGTTTTGTTAAAGTTCAGTACTATTAATAATATTTTGAAAATTATTTTGTCTGATTATGGTAAATATTCATTTTTCGACCTAACTACCAATCAACAAATGAATGGAAAAGGAAACTATGATACACACTCTTAGCTACTTTTCTGTTGCTAGAATTCAAACACTGTGCTCAAGGGACCTTATAAAAGAAAGCATTAAATAGGCTTGCAATTTCAGAGGATTTGAGTCCATGGCAGGAATGATGGAACAGCTGAGAGGATACATCTTGATCCATAAGGCTTGAGAGGAACAGTGAAAATGGTGTGAGTCTTTTGAAACTTCAAAGCCCACTCCTAGTGACATAGCTCCTCTAACAAGGTCATATCTCTTAATGCTTCCTAAATAGTTCTACTAACTGTGAACAAAGTAGTTAAACATGAGCCTATGGGTGCTATTCTCATTAAAACCACCAAATTCCACTCCCTGGCTTGCACAGGCTCCTGGCTATATCATTGAGCAAAGTGCATTTATATAGTCAAACTTCAAAAGTTTCCATAGTCTTTCATAGTCACAAAACAATTTAAACTGTAAGAAGTCATAAGAAAATCACTTCAAGACAAAGGCATAGGCTATGGTTTTAAAAATAAGATTCAAAGGCACAGGTGAAAATGTAGACAAATGCGATTATATTAAAACAGTTTTAAAACAGACTATACATAGCTACTCCCTTAAAGAATATATATATATATATATATATATATATATATATATTCTATGTATCTTTATATGTATAAAGAATATACAAATATTCATATATATATATATATATATATATATATATATATATATATATATGGCTAAGTGTATATTGTTAGGGCTCAAAAGCCCCTGGCATCTCAGTCTTGATCCTGTCCCTGGACCATCATTTATTAACTAGCACTCTTTGTTTCTTCTATCTTGTTTCTGTTGACTTGAGATACTTTATGATTAGTAGATCTCTGGATATTTTACAATGGGGACATTCCTTTGGTGTCAATGTGTTACCAAGCACCAGTTTGGCCTGTGCATCTGAGCAAATACCATTTGTAGTTTTCAGCTTCATAAACCCTCTATTTCCCAAGAGTAAATGAGACTTCAACAGAATCTTTGTCTTGTCTCCTTCCTTTGCATATCCTGATACCAAATTTGTTGTTGCTTGTGGAGAGCCGTGCCAGGAGTTAGGCACAGCGGAGGCCAGCACCATTTTGGCCTTCCTGGTCCCATGTCTCATGGAAATGACTTGGCAGACAAAGCCACTAGAATCGTGGCTGCTGCTCTGTCCTCGCAGGCAGAGGCTGCAAGGGAGTTTCAAGAACGCTTCCATGTGACGGCTGAAACATTAAGCTGCCATTTCACTTTAACCAGGAAGGAAGCTTGTGACATTTTCACCCAATGTCAAAACTATTGTCAATTTCTGCCTACTCCTCATGTAGGGGTAAACCCCCGAGGCATCAGGCCATTACAAGTCTGGCAAATGGATGTCACTCATATTTCCTCCTTTGGAAGAAATCAATATTTACATGTTTCCATTGACACCTGCTCTGGTATTATGTTTGCTACACCTTTAACAGGTGAGAAAGCCTCTCATGTTATACAGCACTGTTTAGAAGCGTGGAGTGCTTGGGGCAAGCCCACAATTCTTAAAACTGATAATGGGCCAGCATATACCTCTACTAAGTTTCAGCAATTTTGTCATCAAATGGATGTCACTCACCTGACTGGCCTTCCTTATAATCCTCAAGGAAAAGGCATTGTGGAACATGCCCATCATACACTCAAGTCTTATTTTATAAAACAAAACAGGGGAGTTGATGAGACTCTGCCCTCAGTGCCAAGAGTAGCTGTATCCATGGCACTCTTCACACTTAATTTTTTGAATCTTGATGAGCAAGGTTGCTCTGCAGCTGATCGACATAGCTCAGACCCTGATAGACCAAAAGAAATGGTGAAATGAAAGGATGTCTTATCTGGTCTGTGGAAAGGCCCAGATCCTACTTTGATAAGATCCAGGGGAGCTGTTTGTGTTTTTCCACAGAGTGAAGACAACCCATTTTGGCTGCTGGAATGACTCACCCGCAAGATAGTAATCAAGGATGGTGTGGAAGATGCTGACCTCCCGAGGATTGCTCCTGATCCTGACAATGCTGAACTTGTCTCGGGTTCCTATTACGATGGGCGATCAGAAATGGGCCATTCTCTTGACTTTCCCTAAACCAATGCCAGTTCACCATGATGCTATAGTTTTTCCAAAATTCTTTACTACTAATAAAACATTAGATTTACCATATCTACCTTATGATCCCACCCGAGCACCATTAGGAGAAAATTGCTCTTTATTAGAACAGGGTTCTTTATGTTTTCAAATTAATGGACCAGGAAAATGTATTAACCTCACAGCCCAAGCTTTGGGGAGGTTTAATGAACACCGAGGAGGTTGGGTGAGCACAACCCAAGATACTTCCAACGCAGATATAACCTTTACAAATCGGACCTTCTGGCAGGAGGCAATTTGGGTTAATGGTACATTTCTACCACCTAACTTTTCAGACAAAGTACGTCCCCACCAACCAAAAATAGCCCCTCATTGTAGCTTGGAAGATGAAGGGCTGATCCTGCCTTGGTCTGATTGTCAATCCTCCATCACTCGTTGGGCAGATCAGAATAAAACCTTTTCCTTTTCTCCCAACATGATGGCTGATTCAGAGAAGGAATTTGTTATAAAAAGGGACTTTTCATACTGGACTTTAGAATGCATCCCTTTCACAAGCGGGTGCTTTGTGGAGTTAATGGCAGTTGTACAGAACTCAATCCTTTGATCTTTATCCAGGGAGGAGCAGTTGGAAAGGCTTCTTTTACTGTCATCTCAAGATTTGCTCAGTATTGGGGAATACATGCTGCCTCCCTGGACTCTTATGGATATACTAATACCAGTGTAGAGATCACTGGGTTCAATAAAACTTTGGTAAACCAGATTAATTATCCACCTACCCCAGTCTGTGTTTACCCCCCTTTCTTGTTTATTCTTTCAAATGATTCATTTGAAGTCTGTTCCAATGATTCTTGTTGGATTTCTCAATGTTGGGATGTAACAAAGGACACCCGTGCCATGGTGGCACGGATCCCACGTTGGATCCCTGTTCCGGTGGAAACACCCTCCACCTTATCCCTGTTTCGACAAAAAAGAGATTTTGGCATTACTACTGCCATAATCATAGCAATTTCAGCCAGTGCAGCTGCTGCTACAGCTGCAGGGTACGCTATTGCTAGCATAGTTCAATCAGGCACAAAATTAAATCAGCTTTCAGCAGATCTGATTGATGCCATCACTGTTCAAACTTCTGCTAGTACCAAGTTAAAGGGAGGGCTGATGATTTTGAATCAGCACCTTGACCTGGCGGAGGAACAGATAGGCGTCCTATACCAGATGGCCCAGTTGGGTTGTGAAAGAAAGTTGTGTGCTCTGTGTATTACCAGTGTACAATATGAAAATTTTACTCATGCAGCTAATCTGTCTAGACAGCTTTCCTTGTATCTTGCAGGATATTGGTCCAAGGGATACGATGAGACTCTTCAGGCCCTGAGGGTGGCAGTTTTAAAGATCAACTCAATGCGAGTGGACCTGTCATTGACAGAGGGCCTCTCCTCCTGGATTTCATCTGCATTTTCTTATTTTAAGGAATGGGTGGGGGTAGGTTTATTTGGTGTTGCCACCTACTTTGGACTTGTGTTCATGCTCTGGTTGGTTTGCAAGCTCAGAACCCAACAAACAAATAGCAAGGTTGTGATAGCTCAAGCACTTGCTGCCATTGAGCAAGGGGCCTCCCCCGAAATCTGGCTATCTATGCTCAAGAATTAGTTGACACTGGTGGCTGGCCTCTTTTGTAGAGTTCGCCCTAGGTCATTTAGTAGTTACTGTCACATAGCACTGCGGTATCCAGGGACAGCAACTTTCCTCATGCACAGATCAACCTAAGACACGGGGCCTGGTGGCTATAAGGTTACCCTATGACGAGAAAGACTGTGACATTAAAGGAATGACCTAAGACAGGATCCACAGTGGATGGGCATAATTACATAGACCTAGTCAACTGCTGGTGGGACTGTACACAGGTATAACCACTCTAAAAAACACTCTGGCAGTTCCTCAGAAAATTGGAAATAGTTCTACCTGAAGATCAAGCTATATTGCTCCTCAGCATATACCCAAAATATGTTTCACCATACAACAAGCACCCATGTTCCACTATGTTCATAGCAGCCTTATTTCCAATAGCTGGAATTAACACAAATGTCCCTCAAGCGAAGAATGGATATGGAAAATGTGGTTCATTTACACAATGAAATATTTTTCAACTCTTATAAACAAAGACATCATGAATTTTGCAGGTAAATGGATGGAAATATATAATACCATTCTGAGTGAGGTAACCCATTCCAAAAAGGATAGAAATGGTATATACTCACTGATAAGTGGATATTAGCCAAAAATTACAGAATACTCAGGATACAACCCACAGACATTAAGAAGTTTAACAAGAAGGAAGGCCCAATTCTACTTAGAAGGGAGAACAATAAACATGGCAAGCAGAGGGAGGGAGGTACTTGGGAGGGAGAGGAGTTGGGGAGGGAAGAGGGGAACCAGAGAGAAACCCGGATGCCCAGGAGAATGAATGGGAGTATGCAGCTTCTGGGGGCGAGAGGTAGATGGACCCTCTAAAACGTTCCAGAGACCTGAGTTATGAAAGATTTCCAGGACACAATGGGTATTATCTTGGCCAAAATGCTTAATTGTCGTGAGATGGAACTCAACCTTCAGTAGATAGACAGGGCCCCAAGTGGAGGGACAGGGATACCAACCCACAGTAAAAATTTCTGACCCAGAATTGTTCCTATCTAAAAGAAATGCAGGGACAAAGATGCAGAAGAGGCTCAAGAAAAGATGGTTCGATCACCTGCCCAACTTTGGATCCATCTTATGTGGGGGCACAAAAGCCAGACACTATTACTGATGCTATGGTATGCTTATCAGGCAGGAGCCTGACATGGCTGTCCTCTGAGAGGCACTACCAGCAGCTGAGACTTATGCAGATACTTAGACCCAACCATAGGACTGAAATCAGGTATTCCTATGGTTGAGTTTCAGGAAGGATTGAAAAAGCTGAAGGGGAAAGTGACCCCATAGGAAGACTAATAGTCTCAACTAACCCAGACCCCTGGGAGATTCCAGAGATGAAGCCCCCTACCAAGTAGGATAAAAGGGCTGGTCTGAGACTCCTGGCACATATATAGCAGAGGACTGCCTGGTGTGGCCTCAGTGGGAGAAGATGAGCCTATTCCTTGAGAGACTTGATGCCACAAGGAAGGGGATGCCAGTGGGATGTGAGAGAGTGAGAGTACCCTCTCAGAGGCAAGGGAAAGGGGAATGGAAAAAGGAACTATGGGAGGTGTTACTAGAAGGGGGCAATATAATGAATGGAATATAAATAAATAAAATGATTAATAACATTTTTCTTACTATTAGAAAAAATGAAAATGCTTATCTTCATTTTTATTCCACATGGTATCTGGATATCAAATTATATATCTCATGAAAACATGCTAGTATTATGTCTCAGTAAAAATAGAATACAGTCATAAATGTGTACATTAAGGACAATTTATTTTTGACATCAAAGAATAACGGAGAGGATAGAGTTTTCAAGTAATAGTTTGAGTAGGATTGGATGTATACACACAGAATAATAAAATTGAACCCATATTTTGTACTACCTACAAAATAAATATTAAGTATATTGCCTAGAATTATAAACTAGCAGAGTAAAGCACTGGGGGTGGGGGGAAGCTCAAGAGCTGGTCTTGATACGTTTTGGGAAGTATGACAGAAGCAAAAGCAAATCAATTACATAAAACTCTATAGCTTCTGTTCAACAAAGGAAATAATGAATAGACTGAAGAGATGATCTGTAGAACCAAGTGACATGTTTATGAACTGTAAATATGAAAAGGTACCAATAAGCAACATATAGAGAGAGCTCAAACAAGTCAATAGTGAGAAAACAAATAGCTCAATTAAAGGTCATCAATTACTCCCAATATGTTCTATAGTGTGGCCATATGCAGGCCAAAGGCTCCTCTTATTCCTCACTGTCACCATTTTCCATCTTTCAACCACATCCAATTCATTTGAAACATTAGCGTGTATTTATTTGCTGCACTTTCACTTAGGTTCTCTAGTATCATGTATGATGATTGCTTTCAAAGTAGTATTTCATGGTTTTGTCACTGGAGACTCAAGAAGAAATGGCTTTATGTGCTTTATTATCTCTCTATGAACTTGATTACAGATCAACTCTAAAGGATTTTAAACACTTGATAGGTCACCTATGATAACACATGGGGATTTGTACAGTATTTGCAGACTGAAGAGCTAGCAGCAGAATGTATATTTTATGAAGTTCCTCAATGTTACTACACTCTAGTAGACGTGATCTAAACTGTTTTATGAGAACAGTAGCATTTAAATAAGTTTTAGCAACGGAAATTCATATATATCAGAAATTGGAAAGTAAGAGTTTCGTGTATATTTTTTCTAAAATTATTTTATTATTAAAAGGAAATCTAAGGAACAGATGGCTTTGCTGGCAAACTCTTTCAATATGTGTGTAAGATGTTTCTTTGGTATTGAGCAAACTCTTCCAGAGAATAGAAAGAAAGAACATATTACAACTCATTTTTCCTTTAAGTCTCTCTCTTTTTTTGTGTGTGTGGTTTTTTGTTTGTTTGTTTGTTTGTTTTGTTTTACGAGACAAGGTTTCTCTGTGTAGCCCTGGCTGTCCTGGAACTCACTCTGTAGACCAGGCTGGCCTCGAACTCAGTGATCTGCCTGCCTCTGCCTCCTGAGTGCTATTTTTAAAGGCATGCGCCAAAGCTTCAGCATTAAAATTCTATAGGAATGGCTGATCCTGTGCGACAGTGCCCAGAGCTGATCCTGTGTTCCATACCCACATACTGCTGGGAGAGAGCTAGCCTCCTAGGAGTGTGGGCAAGCCTGTGAGCACAGGTAAGACCACCACTGCTGCTCAGAGGGACTGGCCCAGAACCCTCAGGACACAGGAACTGAGGAATGGCCTAGGACAGGAGCCTTCTGGTTTCTCTCTCTGCCCAGAGCTGAACCTGTGCCACAGTGCTCCATACCCAAATATGAATGCTTTTGAAGACTCCAGTTCATTTCCTAGCACAAAACCATATTTAAGTCCAACTGCAAGTGATAGTGCCCTCTTCTGGCCACTGAAGGCATGTATATGGTATACATATGTACACACACACACACACACACACACACACATACATAGATACACATAAAATATTCATATACAAAAATACATCCAGGAGAGAGATGGTCTCCCAGGAGTACTGACACACCTGTGAACAAAGGTAAGACCACCATTTCTGCTCAAAGTTCTGGCCCAAGAAGGACCCGCCTAGAGCCATTAGGTCACAGGAACCAAGGAACAGCCAGGGACAGGATTTTTTTTCGGTTTCTGTCTGCACCCTAAAGCTGACCCTGTGCCATAGCTCTCTATATCTAAATTCCTCCTGGAGAGAACTGATCTGCCAAGGGTATTGACACACAGACCTGCGGGAGGGATAAGCCACAGTCAGAGATAGCAAGACCAGCTAACACCAGAGACAACCAGATGGCAAGAGGTAAGGGCAAGAACATAAGCAAGAGAAACCAAGGCTACTTGGCAACATCAGAAGCCATCTCTCCCATCACACTGTGCCCTTGGTACCCCAATATACCAGAAAAGCAAGACTCTGATTTAAAATCACATCTCATAATGATGATAGAGGACTTTAAGAAGGACATAAATAACTCCCTTAAAGAAATACAAGAGAACACAGGTAAACAGCTAGAAGCCCTTAAAAAGGCACCACAAAATCCCTTCAAGAATTAGAGGAAAACACAATCAAACAGGTGAAGGAATTGAACAAAACCATCCAGGATCTAAAAATGGATAGAAACAATAAAGAAATCACAAAAGGAGACAACTCTGGAAATAGAAAACTTAGGAAAGAGACCAGGAGTCGTAGATACAAGCATCACCAACAGAATAAAAGTGATAGAAGAGAAAATCTCAGGAACAGAAAATACCATAGAAAACATTGACACGGCAGTCAAAGAAAATGCAAGATGCAAAAAAACTCCTAACTTAAAGAATGAATTTATGAAACTCCTAGGTAAATGGATGAACTGGAGGGCATCATCTTGAGTGAGGTAACCCAATCACAAAAGAACTCACATGATACGTACTCACTGATAAGTGGATATTAGCCCAGAAACTTAGAATACCCAAAATACAAAATACAATTTGGAAAACACATGAAACTGAAGAAGAACGAAGACCAAAGTGTGGACACTTTGCCCCTTCTTAGAATTGGGAGCAAAACACTCTTGGAAGGAGTTACAGAGACAAAGTTTGGAGCTGAGGTGAAAGGATGGACCATCTAGAGACTACCATATCCAGGGATCCATCCCATAATCAGGCTCCAAACGCTTACACCATTGCATACACTTGCAAGATTTTGCTGAAAGGATCCTGATATAGCTGTCTCTTGTGAGGCTATGCTGGGGCCTAGCAAACACAGAAGTGGATGCTCACAGTCAATTATTGGATGGATCACAGGGTCCCCAATGGATGAGTTAGAGAAAGTACCCCAGGAGCTAAAGGGGTCTGCAACCCTATAGGTAGAACAACAATATGAACTAACCAGTACCCCACCCCTGGAGTTTCATAAATTCATTCTTTAATCACTTCTCTAGCTGCATAAATAACAGAAGATGGCCTAGTCGGCCATGATTGGAAAGAGAGGCCCCTTGATCTTACAAACTTTATATGCCTCAGTACAGGGGGACATCAGGGCCAAGAAGTGGGAATGGGGGGGCGGGGGGATGGTATGGGGGACTTTTGGGATAGCATTGGAAATGTAAATGAAGAAAATACAAAAAAAAAAAAAAAAAAAAGAAGAAGAAGAAACCTCCTAATTTAAAACATCCAGGAAATCCAGGACAAAATGAGAAGACCAAACCTAAGGATAATATGTATAGAGGAGAGTGAAGATTCCCAACTTAAAGGGCTGCTAAATATATTCAACAAAATTATAAAAGGAAAACTTACCTAACCTAAAAAAAGATATGCCCATGAAACATACAAGAAGTCTACAGAACCCCAAATAGATTAGACCAGAAAAGAAATTCCTCCTGTCACATAATAGTCAAAACGCCAAATACAGAAAACAAAGTAAGAATATTAAAAGCTGTAAGGGAAAAAGGTCAAGTAACATAAGGGCAGACCTATCAGAATTATACCAGACTTCTTATCAGAAACTATGAAAGCCAGAAGATCCTGGACAGATATCATACAGAAGCTAAGAGAACAAAAATGCCAGCGAGGCTACTATACCCAGCAAAACTCTCAATTACCATAGATGGAGAAACCAAAGTATTCCATGTTAAAGCAAAACTCACACAATATATTTCCATGAATCCAGCCCTTCAAGGGATAATAAAAGGAAAACACCAACACAAGGATGGAAACTGTACCATAGAAAAAGCAAGAAAGACCTAAAAGAAGACAGCAGCAAGAACAGAATCCCACTTATAAAGTGCTGTTTTTTTCAGTTGTACAAAATATTAGTATAAGAGGGTCATGATGATTCTGCAAAGATCTCAAATGAAAGGCTTGTTAGGCCTGGATGAAATTTTCTATACTGAATGGCTAATGGAATGATTCTTGAGCATACAGTCCCGGCAGGAGGCCAAACAATATACTATGTTTGCCTGCTAACGTGGCTGCCATTAGCATGAAGGCCCAGTGAGTAGCCATGAGGCTGTAGAGTAATAAAAAACAGGGTTGTAATAGTCCTTGTGAGTTTATCTTTGCCCCAGTATCTGAAAGATTATGGTATAGGACATTCAAACTTGAATGTTTCTGCTGCTAATCTTTAGACTTCCTTTGGGCTGGTTACTTCTTCATTTTTCAATTTCCTTTTGAGACAGATTTTTTTATTATTATTACGTAAAGACTGGCCTAGAACTTGTTATGTAGCCAAAGTCAAACTTGAGCTAGTTAAATTTCTGCCTCAGTTTCCTGAGTATGGTCATTTTAAGTGTGTCAAGACATTACAAATATGCACTTTTATACTCAGTTATTTTTATTCTTTTTACTTGCCTTCTCATTTCTTTTTGAGTGCTAAACATTATTCAATTCATTTCATTCATTATTAATCTTAAAAGTACGCAATTTTTGCAATTTGTTTTTGATCATATATGTTACTACCCCCTTATTTCTCCTCCAACCAGCCAAAAGTAATAGCCTAGACAGGAAAGAAAATTGGACATACTATTACCTGAGGACCATGCTATAGCACTCCTGGCCATAAACCCAAAAGATGTTCCAACATATAACAAGTAAACATGCTCCACTATATTCATAGTAGCCTTATTTATAATAACCAGAAGCTGAAAAGTACCCAGATGTCCTTCAACAGAGGAATGGATTTTTTTAAAATGTGGTACATTTTCACAATGGAGTACTACTCAGGTATTAAAAACAATGACTTCATGAAATTCTTAGGCAAATGGATGGAACTAGAAAATATCATCCTGAGTGAGGTAACCCAATCACAAAAGAAAACACATGATATGTACTCACTGATAAGTGGATATTAGCCCAAAAGCTCAGAATACCCAAGATACAATTCATGGACTACATGAAGCTCAAGAAGAAGGAAGACCAAAGTGTGGATACTTGTGTTCTTCTTAGAAGAGGGAGCAAAATAACCACTAGATAAAATACAGAGACAAAGTGTGGAGCATAGACTGAAGGAAGGACCATTCAGAGACTGCCCTTCCTGGGGATCCATCCATATACAGACACCAAACCCAGACACTATTGTGGATGCCAAGAAGTACATGCTAACAGGACCCTGATATAACTGCCTCTTTAGAAACTCTGCCAGAGCCTGACAAATACAGAGGTGCATGCTTGTAGTCAACCATTGGACTGATCACGGCATTTCCAGTAGAGAAGTTAGAGAAAGGACTGAAGGAGCTGAAGGGGGTTGCAACCCCATAGGAAGAAAAATATCAAACAACCAGATCCCCCAGAACTCCCAGGGACTAAGCCATCAACCAAAGAGTACACATGGAGGGACCCATGGCTCTAGTTGTATATGTAGCAGAGAATGGTCTTATCTGACGCCAATGGGAGGGGAGACCCTCAGTCCTGTGAAGGCTTGATGCCCCAGTGTAGAGGAATGCCACGATTGGAAAGCAGGAGTGGGAGGGTGAGTGGGGGAACACCATCATAGAAGCAGGAGGAGGGGGTGATGGGATAGGGGGTTTCTGGAGGGGAAACCAGGAAAATGAATGTAAATAAAATATATCTAATGTAAATTAAATGTAAATAAAATATCTAATAAAATTTCAAAAAATATATAAAAATAAAATAAAATAAAAATAACAAAAGAATGAGTTAAGTATGTTAAAAGGTAGTTCTCTACAATTAAGGGCTTCTGGTGGAAGTGCAGATTGGGAAAGACTCAAGTTTCCTTTAAAAGGCAGGTTACTTGGCATTCAACCATGTGCTCCAGTGAGTATATGGACAATACAAATTTAACTTGTTTGTTTGTTTTTTTTTTCTTTTACTCATTTGTTGTTGGGGAAGGTCACAAGGGTGAGGCATGGACCTGGGGGCACTTGAAAGTGAGTGTGATTAGGGTACATGATATGAAATTCTCAAATAGTCAAAAAATATTATGGGAATAACCATGATATAACTCAACTGCCATTTGAAGCTCAAGAAGGAAGACCAAAGTGTGGCTGCTTCAGTATTACTTAGAAAGGGGAACACAATAATCACGAGAGGTAGAGGGTATGAGGGACTTAGGAGGAAGAGAGGAGGGGAAGCGGATAAAAGAGAGGCAGGATCAGGTGTGGGAGGAAATAGGAGAGATGTACAGAGGGTCAGGAAATTGAACAGAGGTGTGTAGCAATGGGGGATGGGGAACTGGAGGTAGCCACCAGAAAATCCCAGATGCCAGGAAAGCAAAGACTCCCAGGACTCAACTGGGATGACATTAGCTGAAATACCCAACAAAGGGGAGAGAGAACCTGTAGACATCATATCCAGAGGTTAGGCATGGTCCCCAAGTGAGGTGTTGGGCCACCCACCCATCTCAAAAATATTAACCCAAAATTGCTCCTGTGTAAAGGAAATACAGGGACAAAGACTGGAGCAGGGACTGAAGGAAAGGTCATCCAGAGACTGCCCCACCTGGTGATCCATCCATATATACACACCAAACCCAGACACAATTGTGGATACCAACAAGTGCTTGCTGACAGGAGCCTGATAAAGCTGTCTCCTAAGAGAATCTGCCAGAGCCTGACATATACAGAGGTTGATGCTCACAGCCAACCATTGAACTGATCACAGGGTCCACGATGGAGGAGTTAGAAAAAGGACTGAAGGAGCTGAAGGGTTTTGCAACCCCATAGGAAGAGCAACACTATCAACCAACCAGACCCCCCACCCAGATCTCCCAGTGTCTAAACCACCAACCAAGGAGTACACATGGTGGAACACATGGCTCCAGCTGCATATGTAGCAAAGGAAGGCCTTATCTGACATCAGTGGGAGAGGAGGCCCTTGGTCTTGTAAAAGCTTGATGCCCCAGTGTAGGAGGATGCAAGGGCAGTGAGGCAGAAGTGGGGGGATTGGTGGAATAGCACCCTCATAGAAGCAGGTGGTGTGAGGGAATGGGATAGGGGGTTTGTGGAGGGTAAACCTGGAATGGGGATAACATTTTAAATGTAAATAAATAAAATAGCCAATAAAATATTATGAAAAAAGAAGAGTAGTAAATATGAAGAATGCAACTGAACAAAATTACACATCTATAAAGCAGATTTATTAGACAAGACTTATTTCAATGGCTGACATAATTGGGCCTTGAAATGAAGAAGCATAAATAGGGACAGAACATCAAACCAGTGAAAGCTTGCCAAGCATTAGAAGGGAAATAGGGACTCCTTTAAAACCAGGAGAGAAACTTTCTCATCCCTAATCAAAGCAGCTTCTTTGTATAATAGATAGAAATAATTTTTAAAGCCACAAACATTCAAAATGGAGAGAATAATGGACTGTAGGGTACCTACTTCCAGTTGGTAAATGTCTAACATAAACTCTACACCTAAGGCTCAGGGAACATTGAAGAAGAGGGGTGAAAAGATTGTAAGAGCTAGAGGATGGGGACATCTATTACATGATTATGTCTTCTATATATGATATCTGGCAAGCTATACCCAGGAAATCTGTTCAATATAGTTGCCTCAACAAGACCTTAACAATAACAATACAAGTTAGTATGCAAGTGTAGAGGGCAGAAATATCTCAGAGAACCACCCCTATGTGAAGAGCTACAGGCCATCAATGACTTTAGTGAGAGTCTATCTTATTCAGGTATGACACATTGCTCCCACCCCCCAATTGGTTATCTCATACCAAGTTGTCAACCCTAAAGCCATGCATACAAGTAACACTAAGTGGTTCAACAAATTTATTCATATACTTATTATCACACATATATAATAATCATAACAAATGAAAAGAGACTATGTATTTAAGAGGAAAGGGAATAGGGTAAACACAAAGAATCGGAGGGAGGGAAATGATGTGAAGTTAGTACTCACATATGAAACTATTTAAGAGTAAATAAAAAATTAAAAAGAGATATATTAAAGTAAAAGAGTAAGAGAGATAGCTGTCATTATCAGTATAAAAGCTAGCTTGAAGGAAAAAGAGAACCTTCAGAGAAATCCCCTGAATAATGGAAATATCCTGGCTTTTATAAGCATGGGGGTTAATGGCTTTTCCATATCACATGATGTAGTTTGCTATAGCCTATATTTCAAGGGCCAGGTATTGAGCAGGATCATAAACATATATTGCAATTAGAAGAAGGAGCTAATCACACTTTGAAAACTCTGTCTGAAAGAGAAGAAAGGTGTGGTCTGATTTCCCTAGGATGTTAGAGCTAGTCTCTTGGATTCACCAACCTCTTAAAGTCGTAGGCTTGTGATCTAACATTAGAGTTAGAGACTGACTATTGGTAGAATTAATACATTTTTATTATGTAATGGAGATGAACCTTGGAAGGCCAAGTATAAAATTGAAAATGGTCTTATAGCCTTACCCATCACCAATGTAAAAGACAATAACAGGAATTGAATCTTTTAGCTGCGTTTCATTCAGAAAGCCTGCAATTTGAGAAGTTAGATCATTCTTCCACCTCATCCTTGGCCAGCAGGTTATATAGGGAGGGAAAACAAAGGGAGCCAGTCATTTCAAAGTGTAGTCTTGCCTCTCTGGTTAGATGATCAGACTTGTCTCTGATATTATGTGTTGTGACAGTTCTTACCATTTTCTCTTTGTCACTGGGAAAGTGTTCCCTTTGAGCCAATAATTTGGATGACATTCAGTCTGAAGATTAACTCAGAACAAACTATTCATGATATGCACATCCTACTTACAGTGAATTCCTATAATATAGAATATTTAGTATCCCTGTCATTGTTCCCCTATCAGAATGTTCTGATTTGGGTATAATTTAAGTGTGCTATTGAGTGAGCTGTTCATGTATTAGGACATTCACCTCCATAGTGGCAGTGCTGAGAGTTAGTCAGATTTTCAACATCCTTAATCATCAGGGAAATGCAAATCAAAACAACCCTGAGATTCCACCTCACACCAGTCAGAATGGCTAAGATCTAAAATTCAGGTGACAGCAGATGCTGGCTAGGATGTGGAGAAAGAGGAACACTTCTCCATTGCTGGTGGGATTGCAAGCTTGTACAACCACTCTGGAAATCAGTCTGGCGGTTCCTCAGAAAATTGGATATAGTACTACCGGAGGATCCTGCAATAACTCTCCTGGGCATATATCCAGAAGATGTTCCAACCGGTAAGAAGGACACATGCTCCATTATGTTCACATAGCAGCCTTATTTATAATAGCCAGAATCTGGAAAGAACCCAGATGCCCCTCAATAGAGGAATGGATACAGAAAATGTGGTACATTTACACAATGGAGTACTACTCAGCTATTAAAATTAATGAATTTATGAAATTCCTAGGCAAGTGGATGGACCTGGAGGGCATCATCCTGAGTGAGGTAACCCAATCACAAAAGAACTCACACAATATGTACTCACAATAAGTGGATATTAGCCCAGAAACTTAGAATATCCAAGATATAAGATACAATTTGCTAAACACATGAAACTCAAGAAGAACGAAGACCAAAGTGTGGACACTTTGCCCCTTCTTAGAATTGGGAACAAAACACCCATGGAAGGAGTTACAGAGACAAAGTTTTTAGCTGAGATGAAAGGATGGACCATCTAGAAACTGCCATATCTTGGTATCCATTCCATAATCAGCCTCCAAATTCTGACACCATTGCATACACTAGCAAGATTTTGCTGAAAGGACCCAGATATAGCTGTCTCTTTTGAGACTATGCTGGGGCCTAGCAAACACAGAAATGGATGCTCACAGTCAGCTATTGGATGGATCACAGGGCCCCCACAATGGAGGAGCTAGCGAAAGTAACCAAGGTGCTAAAGGGATCTGCAACCCTATAGGTGGAACAACAATATGAACTACCCAGTACCCCCCAGAGCTCGTGTCTCTAGCTGCATATGTAGCAGAAGATGGCCTAGTGGGCCATCAGTGGAAAGAGAGGCCCATTGGTAGTGCAAACTTTATCTGCCTCAGTACAGGGGAACGCCAGGGCCAAGAAGTGGGAGTGGGTGGGTGGGGGAGTTGGTAGGGGAGAGGGTGGGGGACTTTTAGGATAGCATTGGAAATGTAAATGAAATAAATTCCTAATAAAAAAATAAAATAAAATCTGTCATCTAATGGTCTAAGGTCACTGAAAGGAGCTCCTTTCAGGATAAAATAAGATAGTTCTCATTGGATTAATTAGATGTCTGATATCTTGTAAAAACAAGTTGTAAAAGAGATCCAGAGCCCTGTATCACTTTCTGGCTTGTGCTTTGTCATATAATCTCCATCCTATCATATTGTAACTGCAAGCTTTTCCACTGTTTTCATAAGTTCCCCAAAATAACAACTCTGAGACTTATATAAATAAATCCTTAGACCTTCCCATCCCTGACTGGCTCATATTTTAATTACATGTTTATGTTTTTGTAAGTTTGGCCACATGCCTATTTATCTAGTCCTCAGTTTCATACAACCATCTTCTTCTGTATCTGGAACAAATTTCTCTGCATCTGACTCAACCCCAGAAATCCTCTTTGTCAACTGGAACTTCCACCTTCCTCTTTCCTGCCTAAGCAAATAGGCCAACATCATTTTATTGACAGGTTAATATTCTTAAACAGTGCGTAAGAGATTATTTCTACAACATGTAATCTGTCACTAGATCATTTCTAGATATAAAGCTTTGATGGGCATTCCGTTGAATATCTATACAACTGTATCACTATGTTCTTTTATCAGAATAATAGTAGTGGGTTTTCTCCTAGGCCCATGAATTATCTAGTCTGAGTTACTTGACCAATTTGGCAATTTTAAGTATGCATGTAAGGGCTTAGGGAAATTGCAACACTAGAGTGGATATATTGTGTAAAACCTAATACTCCACAATGGGAAGGTCCAGAAGATATACCTTTCACCAGCTCTGTAAGACACAAACTGGTGAGAGGGGCACCAGCACATTTGAAGAGTTTTGTTCTTGCCCTTTTCCTTGTGACAGACCTTAGGGTTGGAGATGCTGCTGCTCAATTAGATGAATTAAATTCAATGGGTTTAATTGGGCACTGAGGTAACAAGGGCCAGGTGGCAGCATTGAATTGCCAGAGACAAGGTGATCAGTTATCATAATGGACACCGTAGACAAAACAATGTTTATAATGACATGCCCCATAATAATCAGCACAGGATTGGTGAAATTTATAATGGTATGACTCTTTTGGACCTTTGGTATTGGCTAATCAATCATGGTGTTTCCAGGCATGAAATAGATAGGAAGCCTACTGCATATCTGTTTGATCTGTATAAGCAGAAAAATTCTCAAGCAAATGAATGAAACATTAGATTGTGGTAGAAGGCAATCTTGGCCAGTGAATCAATTTCCAGATTTGAGCCAGTTTGCAGATCCAGAACCCCTTGAATGAAGGGGTGGCCAGCTTCCCCTGAGGAAAGATCTTGATAAGACACCAAAAAGTTTTGCTGTTAGCCTTTCTCCAGTTCTTCCCCCAGATTGACCTACAGCCTTTTACAAGGGTAACAGTACACTGGGGGAAAGGAAATAATCAGACTTTCTGGGAGGTCTATTGGATACTGGTTCTGAATTGACACTGATCCCAGGAGATCCCACGAAACATTGTGGCCCTCCAGTTAAACTAGGGGCTTATCGAGGACAGGTGATTAATGGAGTTTTGACTGATGTCTGACTCATAGTAGGTCCTTTGGATATATGCCTGTCAAGGGAGTGGCACTATTAGGAGATGTGGCCTTGTTGGAGAAGTGCAGACTGTTGGAGAGGGTGTGTAACTGGGAGTGGGTTTTGTGATTTGAAATGCTCAAGCCAGGCCCAGTGTCACTTTCTCTTCTTACTGCCTTCATACTAAGATATAGAAGTCTTAACTACTTTGCCAGGACCAGGCCTGCATGCTGCCATGTTCCCCCTCAAGAGGACAATGGGCAAAACCTTTAGATTATAAACTAGCCTCCAATTAAACATTTTCCTTATAAGACTTGCCATGATCATGGTATCAATTCAAAGCAATAGAAATCCTAAGACTATTCCAAAGCATAGTTGTGGTTTGATCTTGAGTTCGACTGATTCCAAGTTTCCTCAGGAATCTGTATACTGATTTCCATAGTGGCTGTACAAGTTTGCACTCCACCAGCCTTGAATAATGTTCCCTTTTCCTTGGAAAATCAGAATGAATGGCGTAATATACAATCTCAGTGTAGTTTTAATACACATTTTCCTGTTGACTAAACGTGTTAAAAGTTGAAAGTTGATTTAAGCCTTTCTCAGACAACTCTGTTTTATTTTCTTTTTGTTCTATACCCCAGTCTTGTTTTCCTTGTTCATTTTTAAAAGTTATTTTTTTATATTACAGACATTAATTTTCTATTGAATTTATAGCTGGCAAATATAGTTTCCCATTCTGTAACCTGCCACTGTCTTAATGATAATGTCCTTTGTCATGCAGAAGCTTTTCCATTTCATGAGGTCCCATCTCAAATACATTTTGATCTTATTGTCCGTGGTAATGGTGTTTTGTTCAAAAAGTTTTATTTCATGCCAATGAGTTCAAGTCTGTTCTTCACTCTTTTTCTAACAGATTCAGCATATTTGGTCTTTTGTTGAGATCTCTGATCCATTTGATATTGAGTTTTTAGCACATGATAAGTGTGCAAATATTTGCATTGTCTACATGGAGTCATCCACTGTGATCAGCACCACTTGTAGAAAGATGCTGTCTTTTCTCTAGTATTTCTTTTTTGTTTCCTTGTCAAAAATCAGGTGTTCATAGAAGTGTGAAATTATATCTGGATCTTGAATTACAATCAATTAATCAATGTGACTGTTTTTATGCTAATACTGTGGTGTTTTTATTATTGTAGCTTTCTAATATACATTGAAATATGGGATATGATGCTTCCAGCACTTATTTGACCATTTAGCATTGTTTTATATCTCCAGGATAGTTTTGGGTTTGAGATTGAAAATTGGTTGGTTTTTTTTTTGTGTCTAAATTATGTGAAGAATTATGTTGGAATTTTTACATTGAATCTGCAGATTGCTTTTGGCAGGATAACCATTTTCACAATATTAATTCTACCAATCCATGTGCATTGGAGATATTTCTATTTTCTGAAGTATTTCTTCTTCAGATTCTTTCTTCAATATCTTAAAGTTTTTATTATATAAGTCCCTGACTTACATTTTTTGTTATTTTTGTATCCTGCTACTTTGTTGAAAGTGTTTAACAAATGTGGGCAGTTTGGGGACTTTTGTGTATAGAGTGTCATATCACCTGGATTTAAAGATATGCTGACAACCCCCTTTGCTGTATTGGTCCCCTTCAGTAGTCAAGTAGCATACTGAATAGTTAAGGTGAAACTAGACATCTTTGTTTTGTTCTTGATTTTAGTGGAAATGCTTTGAGTTTTTCTCCATTTCAGATGATATTGATGGTGGACTTAATATAAATTGCCTTTGTTCTGTTAAGAAGTATCCCTTGTTTTCCTAGTCTCTACAGCACTTGTATCATGAAGTGATGCTAGATATTTCTCAGACTTTTTCTGCATATGATAAAATGAGCACGAGATGATAGTATTGTTGTTGCTATTGGTTTTGTTTTTGTTGTTGTTTTTTGGTTTTTTGGTCTTTTGGTCTGAATGTGGTGGATTACATTTGCTGATTTACATGTGTTGAACGATCCCTGAAACTCTAGGATGAATACACTTGACCATAGCAGATAGTTTTTGTGGTATGTTCTAGAATATAGCTTGCAAGTATTTAATTGAGAATTTTTTCATATATGTTCTAATAGTCTATAATTTTCTTTCTTGTTGGGTCTTTAGGTGATTTTGATATCAAAGCAAATAGTAGCTGTATAAAAACAATTAGGAAATATTACCCAGGTTCGATTTTGTGGAATACTTTAAGAAATAATGGCATTGGTTCTTTTCTGAAGGTTTAGTAAAATTCTTCACCTTGTTCACCTGGATATTTTTGCTTAAAAAAGTCTAATTACTGTTTCTATTTGACTAGGAATTATACATATGATTTAATTGTTCATTTAATCTTGACTTAACTTTAGTAGATTATATGTATCAATATATTAATCTGTTTCTTTTATGCATACCTCTTTGGTGATGTTTATCATACTCTTATCTGAGTGGATTAAATACATTGATGATTAACTCTGAGTAACCAATAATACATTAGTGTCACATTAAAGAATGGATTCAAAGCACTTTCCCTTGGTGTCATTTAACCGAGAGAGAGAGAGAGATAAGATTTGAAGTTTTAACTTCATGTTCCCTGTCTTTTGTCCTCTGTGTGTTGCATGAGTCTGAATCCATGTTTGCCTGATGGTTGTCATGAGAATCTGTCTCTACTCTTAAATGTATCTGTTTCTGTGTGAATGCATTTGTTACTGTCTAATTCTGTACCTAAAAAAAAAAAAATGACATTTTTCTGTCTTTAGTGAAAAGATCAGAAAGCATTTGATAGTGAAAGAATGGGATACTTTAAAGAAATCTTTAGCAGGGCACTGCAATTATCACTGTTTATCAATGAATATTTAAATGTTGTTTTCAACATATATGGTAAATACATATTTTAGAAGATTGTTTGTTTCCAACCTCTATTTTCGTATGTCAGGGGCATGGAAGAGTATGTAACTTAAGATTACAGTTATATATTAGCTTATGTTGTAAAAGTTGTTTACATGGAAATCAAAGGCAAGTTAGATTGGTTCTTATATTTTTCTCTTAAATGTTGATTAAAGAAATAGGCTGAGTACACAGTAGACTGTTAATTTTAAGTCTTGAGTGAGGAATTTTATTGTATTATTAATTCTGGTTGTAAAGTTCAACAACAGTTACAATATCATAGAATGTAAGGGGCATTTATTTTTACTATTACATTGCTACATATATGTACATTTTAAATTTTTTGTTTGTTTGTTTGTTTTGTTTTTTGTCTTGTCTTGTTTGTATTTTTTAGGTCTTACACATTCTGAATACTAGTTTCTTTCCATATAGGTGACGTGACAATATTTCTTCAATTTTATAGATCTTACTTAACCTCCTTACTAGGGTTCTATAAGAAAAATGTTGTTAATTTTGAAAAGCTCTAATTTATTGATTTTTTTCTTTTGTGACATAAAGAAATCATACATGATATTTTTCTCACAATTATTTTTATAAAAATAATTTTCATTATTGTATTTCATCTTATTCCTGTTAAGGTTTATGTAAGGTTTATTAGTTTCTTTTCTCACTGCTATGATAAAACAACTGACAAAAGCAAATTAAGAAAGGGTTGATTTTGATTCATAGTGCTACATTCTGACTACCAATCCATGTGCTTCTTTATTACATAAAGTGCTCTGGAAATGCACTAATAGCAACGCCCAGAAAAATATCTCATAGGTGATTATAAATCTAGTCAATCTAGTCACTGAAGATTAACCATTACATAAGGAAATTATGTAAAATCATTCTTTGGGTTCACATACAAAATTTTTGTAGCATGATGTGTTAAAATTTCTGTTCTTCCTTGCTGAATGATCATGGTGCATTGTGTATTTTCAATAACTCATTTATGTGTTGTTTTATTTCTTAGTTTCACTTTTTCATTGTTTTATACATATTTTTCTGCTACCATCATACTATTAGGAATAATGTAGCTTGGAATAGGTTTTGAAAACAGGAAATGTGAATTACATTTTAGGGTATACTATTGAGTGACATACATTTTATTTTTCTTTATGTTTCTTGCTTATTTTCCTCATCATAATATTCCCAAGTGTTGTCTATATTGCCACATGAGTATGGTCCAGTGGACATAGAATGAAAAAATTTCATTTTATATTCATAAAATTGATTGCTATGTCATATAGTAGCAAAATTTTGATAAGTCCTTGTATTATTTTTCAGATGGCTGAATTAGAATGTATTTCTAACAATTTCATTTTTGCTACATGCCTACTACCATTCATTACCTATTTTAGTTTTGATAATAGCCATTTTAATATGTGTTAAGTGATACCTCTTTTTGGATTTTCTTTTTGTATATGCTTAATGGTTGTTGATTTTCATGATTGTGTCTACTTCAAGAATACATTTTAAACTTTAGTACATGAAGAGATTGGAGGTGATGAGGGAAATGTTATAGACTATGGCTTCTCCTCTTCCTCTAATAAAATTTAAAATGCATACATGAAATAAGCAAACAGAAGGTAATATTAGCTCTTAATGTAGGGGCAGCTTAATAGAATTTATTCTATGGAAAACATATTTTAATGGTTACAGACTTTTTTGATAATACAATTTAATTCAAAAATTTCTAACATGAAAAATGACAATTTGAGGCTAACAGACATTTTTCACATTACTTTTCTACTTTATTGAAGATAGATTCTTTTCTTACACAATATATCCTGATTATAGTTTCCCCTAACTCTACTTCTCCTAGTTCCTTCCCACCTCCTCTCCCCTCCAGATATATCCTCTTTCTGTTTTTTATTAGAAAAGGACAGGATTCTAAGAGATAACAATCAAACATAACAAAGTAAAATATAAGATAAAGCAAAAACTATCATATTGAAGCTGGACACAGCAACAAAAAGGAGTCACAAATGAGGCCCAAGAGTCAGAGGCACACTCATTCTTTCAGTTAGCAGTCATGTAAAAATGTTAATATCTGTAATATATATGCAGAGGACCTCGTACACACTCATGTAGGCTCTGTGCTCTTTGCTTCAGTCTCTGTGAGTTCGTGTGATGCTTGTTTAGTTGATTCAGAGGACCTTGTTCTCCATGTGTCCTCCATTCCCTCTGGTTCTTACAGTTTTCACAGGATTACCTGAGCTCTGAGGGGAGGAGTCTCTCTCTCTCTCTCTCTCTCTCTCTCTCTCTCTCTCTCTCTCTCTCTGTGTGTGTGTTTGTGTGTGTGTGTGATGTCTGGCTATGGGTCTCTGCATCTATTTGGATCTATGAATATAGCAGAATATCATTGGCAGTCATTTTATGGATATTTTTGTTTCTCTTTTGGTCACCTACAGAGTGCCTTCCTGCACCATAGGACCTAGAATATAGATGTGAAGGCTCCATGTAAGCACCAGAACCACTTCTTAATGGTCAGTGAGTCATAGGGTCAAAGACCCTCTTGTCAGTTTAGAAAGAGTAGCCCTTAGTCTTACTAACAGCCTGGGTTGTTTAGGGATTTCCATGGTAATAAACTCAACTAAATACAACCCAGTCTCACCGCTGGAAGTCTTGCCTGGCAAAAAGAGATGGTCACTTGAGAGTTAGTATCCTCCATTATTAGGAGTCCTTCTTAGGATCACCTTCATACATTAAGGAAGTTTCAATTGCTCTAGAATTCTGCATGCCCTGTGGCCCCACAAAAGCCTGCCAGTTCTAGCCATCTCTGTCTACACTCTCTTCCCTCCACCTCATATACCCCATCCTGAACCCTACTGTCCCCACCTGTTCCCAGTTCACTTGCAAAATCTATTCTATTTTCTCCTCCCAGGGAGATCAACACATTTGCCCTAGATGTTTCTGCTTTACCTAACCTCTCTGAGACTATTGACTATAGCTTGGTTATCATTTACTTAATGGCTAATATCCATTAATAATTAAATACATACAATATTTGTCTTTCTGGATCTGGGTTACCTCACTCAAGGTGATTTTTCTTGTTTCATCCATTTCTCTGTAAATTCCATGTATACACACACACACACACACACACACACACACACACACATATGGTGAGGAATACTCAGTACCACATTTTCTTTATCCATTCTTTGGTTGAGAGTGTTCTATGTTGTTTCCAGTTTCTGGCTATTATGAATAAAGTCACAAGGAACACAGTTGAACAAATGTCCTTGTGGAACATTCTAGGGTCATTATATGCCCTAGCTGGGTATTGAGGTAGATCAATTCCAAGTTTCCTGAGGAACTGTCACATTGGTTTTCACAGTGGCTGTATGAACTTACACTTCCTCCAGCAATGGAGCAGTGTTTTCCTTGCACCACATCTTTACCAGCATGACCTGTCATGTTTGTTATTGAAGTTATCCATTCTGACAGGTGTTAAGAGGAAATCTCAAAGTAGTTTTGATTTGCATTTCCCCGATGGCTATTTAGAACATTTCTTTTAAGTGTTTTTCAGCCATTTGAGATTTCTTTATTGAGAATTTTCTGCTTAGATCTGTTTCCTATTTTTAATTGAATTATTTAGATTTTTTTTGTTACTTAGTTTCTTGAGTCCTTAATATATTTTGTGTATTAGCACTCTGTCAGATGTAGAGTTGGTCAAAATCTTTTCCCATTTTGTAGGCTGTTGTTTTGACCTATTGACTGTGCCCTTTGCCTTACAGAAGCTTTTCAGTTTTATGAAGTCCCATTTATTAATTGTTCTTAATGTCTGTACCATCACTGTTCTGTCCAGAAAGTCTTTTCCTATGCCAATGCATTCAAGGGTATTCCCCATTTTATCTTCTATTCAATTTAGTGTGTCTGGTCTTATGTTGAGGTCTTTGATCCACTTGGACTTGTGCAGGGTGATAGCCATGGATCTATTTGCATTCTTCAACTTTCAGACATCCTGAAAGATTTTACATTGGAAAAGGCTTACTTCAGCTTTTAGATTGCTTAAAAAATCTGACGACAAAAATCTGCTTCTTTCATTTCTTCATAATATGGCCATCCACCTTAATAACTGCTACTGTAAAGTATAACTTCAATCTTGGGATTATAGGTTTATCAAAATTGAGTCCAGTTCAAAGTCTGCAACAAGTATGCTCAAACAGCAGCACATCCAAAGCTCAGAGTGTCAACAGAAACTCTTATAATCAAAGTATGAACTGCCCCACATTCTTTGTGTTTGTTTCTTTGTAATGGTTTCAGTGGCATTCTATTTTTTTCTAGTGTACCTAGTATCTTGTACTACCTATACCTTTTGGTCCATCAAAAGAAAGTGGATAAGAATTGTATATATATGAACTTATTTTCTTTTATTGAATATTTTATTTATTTACATTTTAAATTTTATCCTCTTTCCTGATTTTCACCCCAGAACTCCCCTATCCCATTCCCTCCTGTTTGTATGAGGGTGTACCCCCCACTCACCTACTCCTAGCTCCCCGCCATCACATTTCCCTACACTGGGACATCGAACCTTCATGGGACCAAGGGCCCCTTCTCCCATCGATGCCTGAAAACAATTCTTTAAATTGGGAAGAGCCCTCAATTTCTTGGAGGTCTGACCTTTGGCTGATGAGAAAGGTGGGGAAAAAAACAATGGAGGACCCCAGGCACCTGCCATCAGTTAAGATGGTGGGATAATTTGGGGTGGGCTAGAAAGAGTCTGGGGGGTGCCTTCCATTCAAGTCTGGAAAAGGAACTCATTCACTTATATGGTCCAAAGTGGCAATCAATTTCTCCTGGAAAGCCCTCTAGGGCCAGAGTGACCTGGCTATTGTTTCTCTGTAACTAAAGGAAATCCATGTTTTTAAATGAGGGCAGAAGGCTCTGTTCCAAAGAGCCTAATGGAAGATCTCTCCCCTTAACAATGCAATGGGACAGCTGGTTAGCCATAGAATAAACTCAAGGAGCCCTTCTCACTGAAAGGTGGATTGAATGGACTGGTTTGCCCTCTTGACCAAGTAGCGTGGTGCACAATGTTTCTCCAGGGAAAATATATAAAATAAGGAGTAGGTTGGGATCAAATCATTTAAGTGTGTTTAAGGGATTAAATCAATGGCCTGTTGAATCTTATTCAACAGATGGATATGGTCAGATGTCAGCACTATAGGGGTGGAGAGGTCATTTCCCTTAAGGAGGTCAAATAATGCTGTTATATTTTCTGTGGCAATGGAGATCCAAGACCTCATTCAATTAATTTCTCCAAAAGGCTTTTGTAACTGTGGGAGTGTATAGGAAACTTGAATTTGAAGTTGAGGCTTAACAGGGGACACAGCATCTAAGGACAACATGGAGCCCAGGATCTTAAACGGCTGCAACTTTTGAAACTTTTCAGGAGCAACATGAAAATTATTATATTTAAGAATGAAGAGACACTTATCAGTAAGCTCTTGGAGGCCTGAAAAGCTAGGGGCACCCAAAATAATATCATTCATATACATGTAAAATAAAATATTGGAATAATCTAAAAGGAATGAAAAATATTAAGCATATAATATTGACGCATGGGGGGAGTATTGGCCATGCCTTGGGGTAGAATCATCCACTCGAATCTAGAATCAGGCCCGCCAAAATTAACAGAAAGCACACTTCTCACTATCTTCAGGTTCTAGGGGAAAGGAGAAGAAATAATCTTTAATG